>NC_058522.1:319495028-324495028 GCF_904849725.1 Hordeum vulgare subsp. vulgare | reverse complement strand
CTCAGATCTAGTGGTTAATCAAGTGATGAAGGAATGGGATGTAAGGAACCCCACCATGACTGCATACTACAACGCAATAAGGAAGCTCGAGAAGAAGTTCGAAGGTCTGGAACTTCACCATGTTCCCCGACTGAAAAACCAAGCAGCAGATGAATTGGCAAAACTTGGATCCACTCGGAGACCGGTCCCGAGTGATGTCTGCCTCGAGCACCTACACCTCCCCTCGGTAAAAGAAGATCCTTTTACAGAGGAACCAGTACAACCGAAGAGCTCAACAGATCAGACTGAAGTCGAGGTCCCTGCTGTGGTTGATTTGATCATGGAGATTCTAGCTGTCATTCCCGAATGGACTGTGCCGTTCATTGCGTACATCATGAGGCAAGAGTTACCAGAAGACGAAGTCCAAGCTAGGCAGATCGTTCGCAGGTCGAAGTCCTTCACCGTCATTGATGACCAGTTGTACATGGAGAGTGTTTCAGGCGTCCTCCAGCGGTGTATCTCTCCTGAGGAGGGACAGTTAATCTTGGAAGAAATTCACTCGGGAACCTGCGGTCATCATGCCTCCTCAAGAGCAATTGTCGCCAAAGCATTCAGAGCTGGTTTCTTCTGGTTGCAGGCGAATGAAATGGAAAAAGATATGGTCGACCGTTGCGAAGGTTGTCAGTTCTATTCAAACAAGTCCCACAAGCCAACGTCTACGCTGAAGACAATTCCTCTTGCTTGGCCATTCGCCGTGTGGGGATTAGATACAGTCGGACCATTCAGAACAGGCCAAGGAGGATTCACCCATCTGCTCGTAGCAGTCGACAAGTTTACCAAGTGGATTGAAGCCAAGCCTATCAAGAAGCTTGATGCCCTTACGGCCATCAAATTTATCAGAGACATCATCGCTAGATACGGGGTTCCGCACAGCATAATCACCGACAATGGCACAAACTTTGACTCAGACAGATTCAAAGGTTTTTGCACAGGCCAAGGTATCCGAGTGGATTTTGCATCCGTGGCGCACCCCAAACAAACGGGCAAGCAGAGCGGGCGAATGGACTTATTCTTCAAGGGGTTGAAGCCTCGACTCCTACGAGAAGTTGGACATGCTGCCAGCGCATGGGTCACCGAGCTGCCTTCGGTGCTGTGGGGCCTCTGCACAACTCCGAATAGATCGACAGGGTGATCCCCGTTTTTCCTCGTTTATGGAGCAGAGGCAGTCCTTCCGAGTGACTTGCTTCACAACTCTCCACGAGTCGAACTCTTCTCCGAAGTCGAAGTAGAGCAAGCCAGGCAAGACGGAGTGGACCTTTTAGAAGAGGAGCGCGAGATGGCACTGATCCGTTCAACAATTTATCAACAAGATCTGCGGCGATTTCATGCGCGGCACGTCAAGAGCCGCACGTTCCAAGCAGGCGACCTGGTGCTTTGAGTGGATCAACAGAGACCACACAAGTTGGCTCCCGCCTAGGAAGGACCGTTCATCATTTCTAAGGTGCTGAACAACGGAGCATATCGACTCTACAACCTCGACAGGGAAACGGACGAGCCGCGAGCATGGAATGGAGATCTACTAAAGCGCTTCTACACCTAACCGCCGACGGAGACAATGTAAAGAACAAGTATCATTAAAGTAATACAAAGCAGATTGATTTCTTGCCGATTCAAAATTCTTCCAGGTTTGAAGACTCTGGTCTAAACAACTAACTCCGAGTGTGCACTAAAAGTCACACTCGGGGACTTACCTACGACCCAGAATTGCCTAAGTAACAACTCGCTCCGAGTGTGCACGAAAAGTCACACTCGGAGACTTAGCTGCGACCCAGAGTCGCCTAAGTACAAACTCGCTCCGAGTGTGCACTAAAAGTCACACTCGGAGACTTAGCTGTGACCCAGAGTCGCCTAAGTACAAACTCGCTCCGAGTGTGCACTAAAAGTCACACTCGGAGACTTAGCTGCGACCCAGAGTCGCCTAAGTACAAACTCGCTCCGAGTGTGCACCAGAAGTCACACTCGGAGACTTAGCTGCGACCCAGAGTCACCTAAGTAACAAATCGCTCCGAGTGTGCATGAAAAGTCACACTCGGAGACTTAGCTGCGACCCAGAGTCGCCTAAGTACACACTCGCTCCGAGTGTGCACTAAAAGTCACACTCGGAGACTTAGCTGCGACCCAGAGTCGCCTAAGTACAAACTCGCTCCGAGTGTGCACTAAAAGTCACACTCGGAGACTTAGCTGCGATCCAGAGTCGCCTAAGTACAGACTCACACCGAGTGTGCACTAAAAGTCACACTCGGAGACTTAGCTGCGACCCAGAGTCGCCTAAGTACAAACTCGCTCCGAGTGTGCACTAAAAGTCACACTCGGAGACTTAGCTGCGACCCAGAATCGCCTAAGTAAACAACTCACTCCGAGTGTGCACGAAAAGCCACACTCGGGGACTTAGCTGCGACTCAGAGTCGCCTAAGTAAAAAGCTTCCTCCGAGTGTATACTCGAGTTACACTTGGAGGCTTAGCAGACCCTCATTGAGGCTCATGTGGATGTGAAGACAACTGACAACTACATGAGTAACAACTCGCTCCGAGTGTGCACGAAAAGTCACACTCGGGGACTTAGCTACGACCCAGAGTCGCCTAAGTAAACAACTCGCTCCGAGTGCGCACTAACAGTCACACTCGGGGACTTAGCAGACAAAAACCACGAGCCAAAATCATGTCAAAAAAAAAACTCAGCAAAAGATCCGATTCGAATTCAAGTTGGATCTACGATCAGTCGGCTCGGTGTGAATCAACTTTATCCACACCGAACCACGAATGTACCGGCCAACAGCAATGGCCAAAGTTTAATACAGATTCCACTCGGCATACTGAGGTAAATGTGCGTTCAACATAAAAGTTTATCAAGCGTCGCCGGGACTGGCAGGCTCCACAAAGGTGTCGAGGTCGATTCCATCTGCAATCCGAGTGGCTGTGTCGAGGAAGGTCTCCATGAAATCTTCGAATCGAAGCTTCTTGGTGTTGGCAACCTGCAACGTCTTCAGCTTGTCTTCACAGGCTTCCTTGCAGTGCACTCGGACCAGAGACAGCGCCACGTCCGCACCACACCAAGCAGCAGACTTCTTCCATGCCTGCACTCTGCTTGGGACGTCCTCCAGTCGAGTCATCAACCCCTCTATCTCGTTCCGGGAGTCATCTTCAGGCCACAACTCCTGGTCGATTCGGTCGACAACTCTTCTCAGGCGACCAATGAAAGGGCCCACCCTGTTAAGGTGAGAATGCGCTCGGAGCATGTCCCGGTTAGCTTCATCGCTGAGTGGAACATTCGGAACAAGCGACCGTTCAATTTCGGCCGTTTCAGCCTCAACGTCCCGACAAAAATCTGCAAAGAAAAGACAAGCAGAAAATAAGCGCGGAGTGAACTCCAAAGTCAAAAAGCACTCGGCAAGAACTTACCACCAAGCAGTGCGACCATTTTCTTCGCCCAGTCGCTGACGTAGTTCTCCCGCGCTCTGCACCGAGTGTTCATCACCTTCAGCTGACCCATCCATTCGGATCTCTCCCTCTTCATTTTTTCTACCTCGGCTAGCAGTGCCTTGTTAGCCTCCCGAGATTCCTCCAAAGATTTCTCTCGGTCAGCAAGAGCCTTCTTCACGCCAGCCAGGTCATTCACAACCACCTCCAAGTCCGCAGCAAGTTGAGTCTTCTCAGCCTTTAGAGCATTATAGGCCGATCCCATTTCACAAGTCTTCTTCCAGAGAGACACAAAGGGAGGATCAGCCACATTCAACAAGGAAAAAGTCTCGACAAATATGACAAAACAATCAAAGATCAAAATTCTTCAGACCCCTGCCGATGCAAGCAATCGACAGCGGCCTCGGGGACTACACCGAGTGGGTTCACTGAGAGTGACCCCACTGGCATGAAGCTCAAATAGGTCGGCCCTATTGAGCTTCATAGCAAACCAACAACACTATGAGATTCCTATCTCTCGACCCGAGTAACACTACTCTCGGGGACTACACCCAGTGGGTGCACTCGGCATGCCCCCACCGGTACCATTCGGGCAGATAAGCTCTGATCTGTTCAGATTACGGAAAATACATATAAAGACAACTGCCGGTGCAAGCACTCGGTAGAAGTCTCGGGGACTACACCCACTGGGTTCACTCAGAGTGAACCCACTGCAAAACCAACCTATTGCATTCGAGTACCTCGCTGAAACCCCAAGTGGATACCAAGAGGAATGTAAACACTTACTAGCGCACTTACTCGGATATCGTCCCGAAGCTCCAAGCTCTTCTTGTACATGGACGCGATAGAGTCATACGTTCCCTTGGCGTCGCCCACCATCAGCTCCACCTGCACCATGGCGTCCTTGGCGGCTCCTACCTGGTCTTCCGGGAGGCGTCGGGCGTCATATTGAACAGCCGACGGACCCGGCGGGGCAGAAGACTCCCTGGGCATCCCGAGCTCCGCTCTAGTTGGTTCCGCCGTGAGGGCCACCGTCTCAGTCGGCGGGACCGTCTCACTCGGCGGCACGTTCATGGCAGGATTGGCAGCTGGTTGGATAACCCTAGGGACAGGCGCCAAAGCTGGCTCCGACCTCCTTTGGTCGTCGTCGTCCAGATGGATCACCTCCGAAGGAAGCCTGACTGAACAAAATAAAATTACAGAAAAAGGTCAAGATCAAAGACAGCACTCGCGAAACAGTAATACAGCTCTCGGAGTCGTGACAACGTACCTTGCTGGGACGTGGTGGCGTTATCCGTGTCCATGGGATCATCATCCTGGCGCGGCAGAGAGGTGGCGGAGGTAGCAGCTCTGTTGAGTGAAATCCACTTGACGGATAAACATGAGTTCCCAAAAAGAGGAGTTCAATCGGATACTGAAGGAAGACGAAAGAGTAAAGATACTTACACTGAGGCGACTAGAACAATGATCCTCATCTGGGGCAAGGCTTTCCGAGGTTTAGGCCCACTAGGTTTGACCACCTTGGACGACTGGTTCATGGGCTCGACAGAAGCACCCATGGTTCTCTTCACACTCCGAGCACTCGGAGCCACGGGAGGAGCTGGCGGAGCACTCGGGGCCGCGGGAGGAGCCGAAGGAGCAGCGGGGTCATGACGGTGCTTGGTTCGATGCTCTGGTGGTGAGGGTGACGAGCTCTGCTCTCCACTCTCCTCCTCCTCCTCTTCCGTCTCCTCCTCCGTCTCCCCACTGTCAGAGACGTACTCGGCGCTATCCGTGCTGCCCTCCTAGCTGCCCTCCTCTTCCTCGTCTGGATTCCCGTTCGAGACTGCAGAATGCCAGTTTGTCCACTCCTGCACAAAACACAGTCGACAATGTCAGTCAGCGAGACAAGAAACGCAATAAAACTGAGAAGGTTAAAAGCACTCGACAACATGTACTCACCTCATTCGGAGGAGGATTTTCGGCGCGGAAGGGCTTCACCCGCCGAGCTCCCACGGGGTTATCACATGTGCCTGGATGCTGCGGACCCACGCACTCACAGTCTCCCCGCTCACGTCCTGTGGATGAGACCGAGTGGAATCCGAAGGCCCCGCGTAATGCCACATGGCGTTGTCTCGGGCCTGCAGCGGCTGGATGCGCCGACCCAGAAAAGTCTCCAACAGGTCCATGCCGGTGACTCCCCTCCGGACGACGTCTATCAGCGCGTCGGCCAAAGGCTGGATCTGGGTTCTTTCTCCCTTAGAGAGCGCAAGCTTCCTGGGAGGGCCCGGACGGTCTAAACTAAAAGGTGGCAACCCACTCGAAGCATTCGGACAAGCTATGTCCTGGCAATAGAACCAAGACGATTGCCAGTTCCTAACTGACTCGGATAGCTGGAGGGAGGGATAGCTACTCTTTGTTTTCTTCTGGAAGCCGAAACCCCCGCAGAGCTGGAGGATGTGTGTCTTATCGTCCGACTGGCTAAGCTTTTTAATAGTTTGGGATCTAGCGGAGAAGACATATTTAAAGAGCCCCCAGTGGGGAGGACATCCTATGAAGCACTCGTAGAGGGTGACGAATGCAGAAAGGTGAGCTATTGCATTCGAAGGAAAATGATGGAGCTGCGCCCCAAAGTAATTCATGATACCTCGGAAGAAAGGATGGGGAGGCAAGGAGAAACCTCGGGCCACGTGGCTGAGCAGCAGAACGCGCTCGCCTCCTTCGGCGCCAGCTCCGTCTCGCCCTCCGGCAGCCTCCAGGACTTGTTGGCGACCATGCCGTGCTCCACCAACTCCAACACGTCGTTCTCCGTCACCGAGGAGGGGAGGAAGTCCCCCTGGATCCAGCCCGCCGGCAACGCCCGCTGCCGCCGCTGAGTGGAGGCCGCCCCCTTCTTCTTCTTCTTCTGCGCCTCGAGCTTGCTGGTCTGCCCCTTCGTCATGGCGAGGACGACGGATCCGCGGAGGAGGAGAGGCAGGAGATGGCTTGGGGTGTGCAAAGAGCTGCGGGAGAAGCAAGATTAATGGGAGGAGGATGAGCAACGCAACAGGAAATCCCGTCGGGGAGGCTTTAATAGGCCTCCGACTGGGTCACTTACAGGTGGGCCCAGGATCTTATCCCCCAAACTGGCCGCTGCGAGGTTAGTGGAGAAGATAATGGTGCGGGAATCGAGGAGGCAAAACCTACTCGATGGCGATGTCGTCATCCCCGCTGAGCGCGCGGCAACCGAAATTTGAGGATCCCGGAAAATCCGACGCTGTCAGTTTGACCAGTCACGTCGAAAGATTCCGCGGAAGCACTCGGTCCCTGACGGTTCGTTTCACTGGCGTATTCACTCGGATCACTAGCTAAAAAGATAAAATGGATCGAGGCAAACAACGCTAAAGTCACCTCAATACCAGTCGGTTCCAAACTACAGACATTACTTCATTGTTCCAACCCGATCCATTCGGGGACTAATGATGGGGTTATAGTCCCAGAGTAGGGTCATAGGTCTGCCCTATAGGTCCTACCCAGGGACTACCCCTCATAGAAGACAAGGCCCTTAGACAGTTCCGACTGAACTAAGGACGCCCCCATCATCCAGTCGGCGACGATCCACTCGGAGCATATCTAACGTACCGACTGGAATCCACTCCATACATCGTAACCTCCAAGGAGGGCAACGGTCATATGTTTTCATACACCATTATTAGCATTTAAAGCTTACGTTACCTGTAACGTAAGCATTTACTCGCCACTATTCCACCCCTGTCCACCGGGCCATTATGAAGGGCAGCGCACTCTATATAAGCCGCCCTTCACCACTGGTACGGGGGTTGGCACTTGCTGTAATCCTATAATCCACTTGACACAAAGCTCTCAAGAGCACTAAGACGTAGGGCTTTTACCTCCACCGTAGAGGGGCCTGAACTCATACATCCTCGCCGTAGCTAAGGCTCTGCCCATACTTTCGTACCCCATACTTCTACTGTCAGATTATACCCACGACATTGGGAAAATGACTTCTTTAAGCATCTTAATAGAGGTGTGGTAATCAGCATTTTTAGTGGGGATAGCTTCTACCCACTTAGTGACGTAATCCACAGCAACTAAGATGTGAGTGTACCCATTGGAAATCGGGAAGGGTCCCATATAATCAAAGCCCCAGACATCAAATGGTTCAATGACAAGTGAATAGTTTATAGGCATTTCCTGACGCTTACTGTGATTCCCTATTCTTTGGCATTGGTCACAAGACAAGACAAACTTACGGGCATCCTTGAAGAGAGTGGGCCAATAGAAACCTGATTGCAATACCTTATGAGCAGTTCTTTCTCCAGCATGGTGTCCTCCGTAGGCTTCAGAATGACACTTCTGCAAGATCTATCCCTGTTCATGTTCACGCACACAAAGTCTAATAACACCATTTACTCCTTCCTTATAAAGGTGAGGATCATCCCAAAAGTAGTGTCTCAAATCAAAGAAGAATTTCTTCTTTTGCTGATAGGTGAAACTGGGTGGTATGTATTTGGCTACGATATAATTTGCGTAATCGGCATACCACGGTGCACTATGTGAAGTGCGGATGACATTTATTTCTCATCAGGAAAGCTGTCATCAATAGGTCGTGGGTCATCAAGGACATTCTCTAGCCTGGGCAAGTTATGTGCTACAGGGTTATCAGCACCCTTTCGGTCAATGACGTGCAAATCAAATTCCTGTAGCAGGAGAACCCATCTGATCAGCCTAGGCTTAGCGTCGTTCTTTTCCATAAGGTACTTAATAGCAGCATGATCAGAGTGAATAGTGACTTTGGAGTCAACTATATAAGATCCGAACTTTTCACATGGAAACACGACTACTAAAAACTCCTTTTCCGTAGTGGCATAGTTTCTTTGGGCACTGTCTAGATTTTTACTAGCGTAGTGAATAACATTCAACTTCTTGTCAACTCTTTTTCCTAGAACAACACCAACAACATAATCACTAGCGTCGCACATGAATTCAAAGGGCAAGTTCCAGTCAGGTGGTTGAACAATAGGTGCGGTTATGAAAGCCTTCTTAAGTATTTCAAAAGCTTCCTAACAATCCTCATCAAAAACAAAAGAAACATCCTTCTGCAAGAGGTTGGTAAGAGGCCTAGAAATCTTAGAGAAGTCTTTAAAGAACCTTCTATAGAAACCAACATGACCGAGGAAACTTCGTATACCTCTGATATCTGTGGGGCAAGGCATTTTCTCAATTGCATCAACCTTAGCCTTATCAACTTCAATGCCTCTTTCAGAGATTTTGTGTCCTAAGACGATGCCTTCATTAACCATAAAGTGGCACTTCTCCCAATTCAAGACGAGGTTGGTATCTTTGCATCTCTGTAAGACTCGATCAAGGTTGCTGAGGCAATCATCAAAGGATGACCGTAAACGGAGAAGTCATCCATGAAAACCTCAACAATCTTTTAACAAAAGTCAGAGAATATAGCCATCATACATCTTTGAAAGGTGGCAGGCGCATTGCATAAGCCAAAATGCATACGTCTATAAGCAAAGGTACCGAAGGGGCAGGTTAAAGTGGTTTTCTCCTGATCAGATTGTGCAACAGGTATATGCGAGAAACCTGAATAACCGTCTAGAAAGTAGAAGTGTGTGTGTTTGGATAGCCTTTCTAGCATTTGGTCGATAAACGACAAAGGATAATGGTCTTTCCTAGTTGCCTTGTTCAGTTTCCTGAAGTCTATCACCATCCTATAGCCAGTAATAATCATTTGTGGGATTAATTCATTCTTATCATTAGGAACGACGGTGATACCTCCCTTCTTAGGTACGCAATGTACTGTACTTACCCAATCACTATGAGCAACATGATAAATGATTCCTGCTTCTAGAAGCTTTAATATTTATTTTCTAATGACCTCTTTCATCTTAGGATTTAATCTCCTTTGATGATCAAAAACTGGTTTAGAATCAGGATGGGTTTTAATCTTGTGCTGACATAGAGTGGGACTAATACCCTTAAGATCATCAAGAGTATATCCAATGGCAGCACGATACTTCCTCAGAGTTTTTAGCAACTTCTTCTCTTCGTGCTCTGAGAGGAGAGAACTAATAATAACATGATATATCTCCTTCTCATCAAGATAGGCATACTTAAGAGTATCAGGCAACATTTTAAGCTCGAACACAGGATCACCCTTTGGTGGGGGAGGATCGCCAAGGAGTTCAACACACAGATTATTCTTGAGAATATGATATTGTTCTAAGACAATTTTATCTATGTCATCTCTTTCCTCCATATGCATATCATTTTCATGCTCAAGCAGATATTGCTCTAAAGGATCCGTAGGAGGTACGACAATAGAGGCAAGAGCAATGATTTCATCCCTACTAGACGACTCTTTTTCATGGGGTTGTCTTACAAACTTGGAGAAGTTAAATTCATGAGAGACACCCTCGAAACTAACTGTGACAGTCTGCTTAATGCAATCAATGTGAGCATTGACAGTGTTGAGAAAGGGTCTACCGAATATGATGGGACAAAAGCTATCTTGTGCAGTACCAAGGACAAGGAAATCAGTAGGATACTTCGTCTTACCACACATGACTTCTACGTCTCTCACAATTCCCAGAGGGCAGATAGTGTCTCTATTAGCTAGCGTAATATTGACATCAATGGGTTGTAACTCAGCAGGTGCAATCTCATCTTTGATTTCATCATATAAGGAACGGGGTATTGCACTAAACTAGCTCCCATATCACATAAACCATGGTAACAGTGATCTCCTATCTTGACAGAAACAACGGGCAGGCCAACTACATGTCCATATTTGTCTTTCGCGTGAGGTTTAGCAATTCTAGCGGAGTCCTCACAGAATTTGATAACATGCCCATCTATGTCTTCGGCTAAGAGATCTTTAATAGCAACACTAGGTTCAACTCTAATCTCCTCAGGGGGTGCAAGTGGTCTAATGTAACCCCTACGTATCATAGTTGGAGCTTTGGAATAATCCTTTTTCCTAGCAGGGTAAGGTGGTTTCTCAGCATAGGCACAGGGAACAACAGGATCACTGAAAGCAATGACTTTCTCCTCAACTAGATTGGTTTTGACTATGTTGCTTTCTACAAGAGGATGATACTTAAACCACTTCTCTTTGGGAAGATCAACATGAGCAGCAAAAGATTCACATAGAGAAGCTACTATCTCAGAGTCAAGTCCATACTTAGCGCTAAAATCTCTAGAAGTGTTTGTTTGAACAAAAGATTTAACGCAATCAAACTGGAAATTCATACCTGACTCCTTACCTTCCTCCAGCTCCCAATCTTCAGAGTTACGTTTGATTCTTTCCAATAAATTCCACTTGTGGTCAATATCGTTCTTCATAAAAGAACCGGTACAAGAAGTTTCAAGCATGGTACGATCTTCAAGAGAAATCCTAGCATAAAAGTTTTGAGTGATAATTTCTCTCGAGAGCTCATGATTGGGGCATGAATATAGCATTGATTTAAGCCTCCCCCAAGCTTGACCTATGCTTTCCCTATCACGAGGCCAAAAGTTATAAATATAATTCCGATCACGATGTACTAAATGCATAGGATAAAACTTTTGATGAAATTCCAATTTCAACCGATTGTAGTCCCATGATCCAGTATCATCACACATCCTATACCATGTCAACGCCTTATCCTTAAAAGATAAAGGAAATACTTTCTTCTTTACCTCATCCTCGGGCAAACCTGCAAGCTTAAATAAACCACAAACTTCATCTACATAGATCAGATGCAAGTCTGGATGTGAAGATCCATCTCGTGTAAAAGGATTAGCCAGCAGTTTCTCAAGCATACCCGAAGGAATTTCATAAAATATATTTTCAGTAGGTACCTCAGGTTGAGGAACAACTCCTCGTGCTTTCGTTCGTGGTGAAGATACCCCGAACAAACTCGTCAAAGGAACAGTTTCCATAGTGATAAGTGACAATAAATTTCAGCACAATATATAAATGTTTCCTTACCAATTTCCACTTACCAAAGGCGCTTCACTCCCCGGCAATAGCGCCAGAAAAGAATCTTGATGACCCACAAGTATAGGGGATCAATCATAGTCCTTTCGATAAGTAAGAGTGTCGAATCCAACGAGGAGCAGAAGGCTCTGATAAACGGTTTTCAGCAAGGTAATAACTGCAAGTACTGAAAGTAGCGGTAACAAGTGATGGTGTAGTGAGGTGAAACGTAGCATGTGAAAAGTAACAAGTAAAAAGTAGTAGCAATGGTGCAGCAAGTAGCCCAATCCCTTTTGTAGCAAGGGACAAGCCTGAACAAAGTCTTATAGGAGGAAAAACGCTCCCGAGGACACATGGGAATTTCTGTCATGCTAGTTTCATCATGTTCATATGATTCACGTTCGTTACTTTGATAGTTTGATATGTGGGTGGACCGGCGCTTGGGTACTGCCCTTACTTGGAAAAGCATCCCACTTATGATTAACCCCTCTCGTAAGCATCCGCAACTACGAAATAAGAATTAAGACAACGTCTAACCATAGCATTAAACTGTGGATCCAAATCAGCCCCTTATGAAGCAACGCATAGACTGGGGTTTAAGGTTCTGTCACTCCAGCAAGTCATCATCTACTTACTACTCCCCAATGCCTTCCTCTAGGCCCAAATATGTTGAAGTGATATGTAGTCGACGTTCACATAACACCACTAGAGTAAAAGACAACATACATCATGTAAAAATACCGAACGAATACCAAATTCACATGACTATTATTAACATGACTTATCCCATATCCTCAGGAACAAAAGTAACTACTCACAAAGCATAATCATAATCATGATCAGAGATGTAATGAATAGCATCAAGGATCTGAACATAAACTCTTCCACCAAGTAATCCAACTAGCATCAACTACAAAGAGTAATCAACACTACTAGCAACCTTACAAATACCAATTGGAGTCGCGAGACAGAGATTGGTTACAAGAGATGAACTAGGGATTGGAGAGGAGATGGTGCTGATGAAGATGTTGATGAACATGCCTCCCCTCCGATGAGAGGAGTGCTGGTGATGACGATGGCGATGATTTCCCCCTCTGGGAGGGAAGTTTCCCGAGCAGGATCATCCTGCCGGAGCTCTAGATTGAATCTGCTCAAGTTCCGCCTCGTGGCGGCGACGAAACCACGAAAAAGCCCCCTCTTGATTTTTTCTGGAACGAAACCCTTCATATAGCAAAAGAGGGGGGCCAATGGGCCGTGAGGGACCCCACAAGCCGTGTAGCCGCCACCAAGGGGGTGGCGGCTACCAGGCTTGTGGGGCCCTGGCAGCTCCCCTCTGGTACTTCATTCGCCCAATTTTTTTATATATTCCCAAAAAATTCCACGTAAATTTTCAAGGCATTTGGAGTTGTGCAGAATAGAGGACTCATATTTGCTCCTTTTCTAGTCCAGAATTCCAGCTGCCTGAATTCTCCCTCTTCAAATAAACCTTGCAAAATAAGAGATAAAAGGCATAAATATGGTACCACAAAGTAATATGACAGCCCATAAAGCGATAAATATCAACATGAAAGCATGATGCAAAATGGAAGTATCAGTGCACTTGACTTTATTTATGGAGTTTTGCTTGAGATGCGTGAATCTGAAAATCATGATGAAGAAATTCATGAAGAGATTCACGAGGGCTCCATGAATAAGAGGCATGATTGCAATGATTTCACTATAAATCCTATTAGTGATAATCATGCTAAAAATATGCAAAACCCTAAGCTTGGGGATGCTAGTTTTTCTATGTCCACTACTTGTTGCAATGATCGTGATTGGGGTGATGATCTTTCTTACGATCTTGAAAATTTGTTCAAACCTCATGATGAGTATGATATTTGCAATAGTATTGAAAGTGGGTTTGGAGAAGTCATGACTTTAGTTGATGATAATCCCACTATTTTTGAAGTGCATCAACTTTGCATGCATGTGGATCATAAAAAGAATATCCTATGTGATAGTTATATAGTTGAATTTGATTATGATCCCACATGTAATTCCTATGAGAGAGGAAAATATTGTGGTAGAAACATTCATGTTACCAAATTACCTCTCGTTATGTGGAGATTGCTATTGTCTCTTTCTTATTCCTTGCATATGGCAACTATTGGTTGTCTTGACAATCTGTTTTCCTATAAAATTCCTACGCATAGGAAGTATGATAGACTTAGATGTGATTTTCACATGCTTTTTGATGCTCTCGTTGTGCTTCAACTCTTGTCTTTTGTGTGAGCATCATTGATGCCTAGCTAAGGGCGTTAAACAATAGCGCTTGTTGGGAGGCAACCCAATGAATCTATCATTTTTATTTCTGTTTTATGTTTTCCACACTTTCATACTTCTGTTATGATTATGTTTTTTGTGTTTCTTTTGTGTTTGTGCCAAGTGAAACCGTTATGATTAGTCTTGGGGATGATCGTTTGATCATGCTGGAAAAGACAGAAACTTTCTGCTCACGAAAAGAATTTTCAGTTTTTTCTGTGAGAGATTTTGAGTTGATTCTTTTTTCTACTGATTGCTACGCAAATTCTTCAGACTGTCGTAAGTTTTCAGAATTTTTGAAGTACCAGAAGTATACGAAGTATACAGATTGCTACAGATTGGTCTGCTGTTAACAGATTCTGTTTTTGTTGAGTTGGTTGCTTATTTTGATGAAACTATGGATAGTATCGGGGGGTATTAGCCATGGAAGATTGAAAATACAGTAACCCAACATCAACATAAGTAGAATTTAAGTTTGCTACAGTACCTAAGGAAGTGGTGATTTGCTTTCTTATACTAATGATATCACGAGTTTCTGTTTAAGTTTCATGTTGTGAAGTTTTCAAGTTTTGGGTGAAGCTCTTATGGACAAAGAGATAAAGAGTAGCAAGATCTCAAGCTTGGGGATGCCCAAGGCACCCCAAGTTGATTCAAGGATGCCGAAAAAGCCTAAGCTTGGGGATGCCCCGGGAAGGCATCCCCTCTTTCGTCTTCAATCCATCGGTAACGTTACTTGGGGCTATATTTTTATTCACCACATGTTATGTGTTTTGCTTGGAGCGTCTTGTATCGTAGGAGTCTTTTATTTTTGTTGTGTCACAATCTTCCTTGCTACACACCTAGAGAGAGAGAGACATGCACTCACCATGGTTTTGTCGAGCTTCACTTATATCCTTTGGTTAGGCAATTCAGCTCACATGTGTTTCACTTATATCTTTTGAGCTAGTTGATTTTGCTCTATGTGTTTCACTTCTATCTTTTAGAGCACGGAAGTGCGAGGAGTGGTAGTTGATCTATGCTATGAAAGTAGTCTCAAAAGGGGTAGTTATCCAAAGGGATATGAAAACTTCCACCTTCATGTGCATTGAGTAGTTAGAGAAGTTTGATTCATCTCAATTAGTTTTGAGTTGTGGTTGTGGTAATATTGAAGTTATACTAGTAAGGTGTTGTCGATCTAGAAATACTTGTGTTGAAGTTAGTGATTCCCGTAGCATGCACGTATGGTGAACCGCTATGTGATGAAGTCTGAGCATGATTAGTTTATTGATTGTCATCCTTTGTGTAGCGGTCGGGATCGCGCGATGGTTTATACTTACCAAGCCTTCCCCTAGGAGTATGCGTTGAATGCTTTGTTTCGATTACTACTAAAACTTCTGCAACAAGTGTATGAGTTCTTCATGACTAATGTTGAGTCCGTGGTTTATATGCACTTTCACCTTCCACCATCACTATCTTCTTTAGTGCCGTGCAACTTTCGCCGGTGCATAAAACCACCATTAGCCTCCCTCAAAACATCCACCATACCTACCTACTATGGCTTTTTCAAAGCCATTCCGAGATATATTGCCATGCAACTACCACCATGACATGTGCCACAGCTTCTACATTGCCATTGCATGATCATAAGATAGCTAGCATGATGTTTCCATTGATGTCTATGCCATGCTAGATCATTGTCACGGTACACTACCGAAGGCATTTCATATAGAGTCATCATTGCTCTAAGTTTTGAGTTGTAAGTGTGATGATCATCATTGATGGAACATTGTCCCATGTGAGGAAATAAAAGAGGCCAGGGAAGCCCATTTACAAAAAGAGGCCAAAGAGCCCACCAAAAAAATGAGAGAAAAAGAGAGAAGGGACAATGCTACTATCTTTCCACACTTGTGCTTATTAAGCACCATGATCTTCATGATTGAGAGTCTCTTGTTTTGTCACCACCATATAGCTATTGGGAAACTTTCATTATATAACTTGGCTTGTATATTACAATGATGGGCTTCCTCAAAATTGCCTTAGGTCTTCGTGAGCAAGCAAGTTGGATGCACACCCACCAGTTTTCTTTAAGAGCTTTCACATACTCTTAGCTCTAGTGCATCATTTGTATGGCAGTCCCTACTCATTCACATTGATATCTATTGATGAGCATCTCCATAGCTCATTGATATGCCTAGTCAATATGACCATCTTCTCCTTGTTTGCCTTGCAACCTCCACCACACTCCGTTCCACTTATAGTGCTAAAACCATGGCTCACGCTCATGTATTGCGTGAGAGTTGAAAAGGTTTGAGAAAGTAAAGGTGTGAAAACAATTACTTGGCCAATACCGAGGTTGTGCATGATTTAAATTCGTTGTGCAAGGATGATAGAGCATAGCCAGACTATATGATTTTGTAGAATAAAACTTTCTTTTGGCCTTGTTATTTTGAAAGTTCATGATTACCTTGCTAGTTTGCTTGAAGTATTATTGTCTCCACGTCAATAGCAAACTATTGTTTTGAATCTAACGGATCTGAACATTCACGTCACATAAGATGAGTTACAAAGGACATCTATGCTAGGTAGCATGAAAGCATCAAAAATTCATTCTTTATCACTTCCCTACTCGAGGACGAGCAGGAGTTAATCTTGGGGATGCTTGATACGTCTCAAACGTATCTATAATTTTTGATGGTTTCATGCTGTTATCTTGTCCACTTTGGATGTTTTATATACCTTTTATATCTTTTTTGGGACTAACTTATTAATTCAGTGCCAAGTGCCAATTCCTGTTTTTTCTGTGTTTTTGACTCTTTTCAGATCTGATTTTGGAACGGAGTCCAAACGGAATAAAATCCCTGAAATGATTTTTGTCAGAATAGAAGAAGATCGGGGACTTGAGGGCCAAGGCAGGAGGCCCATACGGAGCCCACAAGCCCTGCAGCCGCGGCTAGGGGGGCCCGCGGCTACCAGGCTTGTGCCCCCCCTAGAGTTCCCCTGCCCTAGCTCTTTCGCCTATATATTCCCCAAAATCCCAGAAAAAATAAGGGCGTCCACGAAACCACTTTTCCGCCGCCGCAAGTTTCTGTTTCCGTGAGATCTCATCTGGAGACCCTTCCCGGTGCCCTGCCGGAGGGGACTTTGGAGCTGGAGGGCTTCTACATCAACATCATTGCCTCTCCAATGACTCGTGAGTATTCTACTTCAGACCTACGGGTCCGTAGTTAGTAGCTAGATGGCTTCTTCTCTCTCTTGGATCTTCAATACAAAGTTCTCCATGATCTTCATGGAGATCTATCCGATGTAATCCTCTTTGGCAGTGTGTTTGTCGAGATCCGATGAATTGTGGATTTGTGATCAGATTATCTATGAATTATATTTGAGTCTTTGCTGATTTCTTATATGCATGATTTGATATCCTTGTAAGTCTCTCCGAGTCTTGGGTTTTGTTTGGCCAACTAGATCTATGATTCTTGCAATGGGAGAAGTGCTTGGTTTTGGGTTCATATCGTGCGGTGACCTTTCCCAGTGACAGAAGGGGCAGCAAGGCACGCATCGTGTTGTTGCCATCAAGGGTATCAAGATGGGCTTTCATCATAGATTTGAGATTGTCCATCTACATCATGTCATCTTGCTTAAGGCGTTACTCTGTTCTTATGAACTCAATACACTAGATGCATGCTGGATAGCAGTCGACGTGTGGAGTAATAGTAGTAGATGCAGAAAGTATCGGTCTACTTGTTTTGGACGTGATGCCTATATGTATGATCACTGCCATAGATAATGTCATGACTTTGCGCGGTTCTATCAATTGCTCGACAGTAATTCGTTCACCCACCGTCTAGTTGCTTTCATGAGAGTAGATACTAGTGAACACTACGGCCCCGGGGTCTACTTACAATTATCCCATCTCCGCTTTTACTTTTACTTTGCTTTGTTTACTTTTTGCTTTCATTTCTCACGTTTCAAACAATCTATAAGGGATTGAGAACCCCTTCATAGCGTTGGGTTTAAGTTCTTTGTGTTTGTGCAGGTACTTGTGACTTGACGCGATCCTCCTACTAGATTGATACCTTGGTTCTCAAACTGAGGGAAATACTTACCGCCGCTGTGCTACATCACCCTTTCATCTTCAAGGGAACACTAACGCAAGGCTCCAAGGCCGCGGGGGAATCCTTTGCATACTTGCCAAGGAAATCCCTATAGGCATAGCCAGCAGCACCGGCGAGGCTGCCAGCCGGGTCCCACTCTTGTACCCTTTATCCATATTGTAGGCCGGTGGGTTTGTCTATAAAACCCCCCGGTCACCCTCCATGCAGAGGGTCGGTCGAACAACATACCACACCCACCAACCACATAGAGAGAGGCAGATACGAGCCGGCTGCTCCCCTCTTCCTCCTCCCCAACACAGCTCCACGAGCAACCTTGTAATCCATCCATATACATCATACACTCCGGCAGGACTAGGGGTCTTATCTCTACGGAGAGCCCTGAACCTGGGTACATCGTGCGTTGCATGCTTGTACCAACCTCGTCCCCAGTGCCCTCCGTTGTCCCTTCGGTTCTCACCGACTTTAGCCTACCTATGGCATATGTTGTAAGTATTCACCGACATTTGGCGCCCACCGTGGGGCCGATCGCGGCATCGGCTGGCTATACGCGATGGGCGGGGCCCCACACCTACACCACCGAATGCATCGCGTCTGGATCGATCTACATGCCCGTGGATCCCGCTTTCGATGAGGCAACACCGATGATGATCGACGTCACCGTCCGCCATGCGGATTCGGACGAAGATTCCGATGACGAGGTGCCCCCTAGCGTCGTCGTCGCTGCTATGGAGAACCTGATGACCCACTAGTATAGGGGATCTCTCGTAGTCCTTTCGATAAGAGTGTCGAACCCAACGAGGAGCAGAAGGATCTGGCAAGTGGTTTTCAGCAAGGTAATATCTGCAAGCACTGAAATTATCGTTTACAAGCAGTTGTGTGGTGAGATGATTCGTAGCAAGTAACAAAAGTAGCAACAGTGCAGCAAAGTGGCCCAATCCCTTTTGTAGCAAGGGACAAGCCTGGACAAAGTCTTATAGGAGGAAAAACGCTCCCCAGGACACGAGGGAATTGCTGTCATGCTAGTTTTCATCATGTTCATATGATTCGCGTTCGTTACTTTGATAGTTTGATATGTGGGTGGATCGGCGCTTGGGTACTGCCCTTACTTGGAGAAGCATCCCACTTATGATTAACCCCTCTCGCAAGCATCCGAACTACGAAAGAAGAATTAAGACAAAGTCTAACCATATCATTAAACTAGTGTATCCAAATCAGCCCCTTATGAAGCAACACATAAACTAGGGTTTAAGCTTCTGTCAATCTAGCAACTCATCATCTACTTACTACTTCCCAATGCCTTCCTCTAGGCCCAAATAATGGTGAAGTGTTATGTAGTCGACGTTCACATAACACCACTAGAGGAAAAACAACATACAACACATCAAAATATCGAACGAATACCAAATTTAGATGACTACTATTAGCATGACTTATCCCATGTCCTGAGGAACAAAAGTAACTACTCACAAAGCATAATCATATTCATGACCAGAGAGGTAATGACTAGCAGCAAGGATCTGAACATAAACTCTTCCACCAAAAAATCCAACTAGCATCAACTACAAAGAGTAATTAACACTACTAGCAACCTTACAAGTACCAATCGGAGTCGCGAGACGGAGATTGGTTACAAGAGATGAACTAGGGTTTGGAGATGAGATGGTGCTGATGAAGATGTTGATGGTGATGAGTCCCCTCCGATGAGAGGAGTGTTGGTGATGACGATCGCGATGATTTCCCCACCGGGAGGGAAGTTTCTGCGGCAGGATCGTCGTGCCGGAGCTCTAGATTGGTTCTGCTCAAGTTCCGCCTCATGGCGGCGGCGAATCCTCCAAAAAGCCTCCTCTCGATTTTTTTGAACGAAACCCTTCATATAGCAGAAGAGGGGAGCCAGTGGGCCAGCAGGGAGCCCACAAGCCCCCTAGGCGCGACTAGGGGGGTAGCTGCGCCTAGCAGGCTTGTGGCCACCTGCTCACGCCCCTCTGGCACTTCTTCGGCCCAGTATTTTTCATATATTCCCAAAAAAATCCACGTTGATTTTCACGGCTTTTGGAGTTGCGCAGAATAGGCATCTCAAACTTTCTCCTTTTTCAGGCCAGAATTCCAGGTGCCGGCATTCTCCCTCTTCATGTAAACCTTGCAAAATAAGAGAGAAGGCATAAGTATTGTACCGTGAAGTGAAATAACAGCCCAAAAAACAATAAATATCAACATGAAAGCATGATGCAAAATGGACGTATCAACTCCCCCAAGCTTAGACCTCGCTTGTCCTCAAGCGAAAGCCGAGCTCAATAAATATGCCCACATGTTTAGGGAGAGAGGTGTCGACAAAAAAAGATACGAACATACATGCGTCATGATCATGATCAGAACAGCAATACCAACATATAATCTCTCATGCTAAAGTGACAATTCCTTCACAAAGTAAAGTATGGATCAAGAACCTTACCGAGAATTAACAACCGATAGCCTTTAGTCACTGAAGCAATTGCAATTTATCACAACATCAGAAAGAGTCAAGTAAGAGCTTGTAAAGCAAATCCACATACTCAATCATCTTTTCGTTCTCTACAATTGCTACAACTCACGTGGTACTCATGAGATCAAAGTTTCAGATGAACACAGAGAAAGATAGGGGCTTATAGTTTTGCCTCCCAACTGCTTACCTCAAGGGTAATGTCAACAATAATAATTCATGAATGCTTACCTCCAAGTTGACATATGAATATAGATCTTTCCCTAGCATATGACTTTAGCCAAGATAAGGGCGAAACAAGGAATTGGTGAAGATCACCATGACTCTTTCAAGGGTAAAAAGTCAAGGTACAAGATAGGCCCTTCGCAGAGGGAAGCAGAAGTTGCCATGCGCTTTTGAGGTTTGGATGCGTGTCCTCTTAGTGCGGAGGAACGCCACTTTATATTTCCTCCTGTCATAAAGAACTTTATTATGCAGTCTGTCACTTTTATGTCTTCCTCATCACAGGTTCGTACAAAGCTTATTTTCCACACACTAATAGACCATACATATTAGGGAGCAATTTTTAGTGCTTGCACTGATGACAACTTACTTGAGGGATCTTATTCAATCCATAGGTAGGTATGGTGGATTCTCATGGCAAAACTGTGTTGCAGGTTTATGGATGCACAAGTAGTATCTCTACTTGGTGCGGGAGTTTAGGCTAATATGAGGTGGAAGCAATCGTCACATGCTAAGGGATCTCTAATCATATAACATTGTTCGGAACCAAGCTAACACAATTCATTATGTTGTCTTCCTTGTCCAACGTCTACTTCTAAGCATGCAATAGTTTAGTGAGTGTTCACAATCATAGATGGTGTCAAAGATGATGTATTTATATGTGAACCTCTCCTTGTTTATCACTTCCTATTAATTGCAACAATGACCAAGGTCTATGTTTGTCTACCCTCAACAAGTTTCAATCAACATTCTTTTTATATGTGAAGCCATCACTTCCCATAAGATCTTTCATGCTTTTGTTCTTTACTCAATCTTTTGATCATGGCAAGAGGCAAGGCCCTTAAACTAAGACACTCTTTATTATATGTCTCACAAGCTCGAATACATCGGGGGTGAAACAAAGCAAAACTCAAGCCTAAAACACTAATACCTTTATTCTACTAGAGAAAGAGAAAACTGAAAAGGAACAAACTAAAACAAAGGTAAAGGCAAAAGATGTGATGGTGATACGATACCGGGTCAACTCCCCCAAGCTTGGCACAAGCCAAGGGGATTGCTCATACCCATGCGCAGTTGTATTCCTTTGGCGGTGATGGTGGTGGAGTTGTTGCAGAGGTCTTGAGCTTGTTTAATTTCCACTTGAGCATAACTTCTGCTCCCTCAGATAATCATTTTCCTCTTCAAGCCTCAACACCCTTTGGCATAATTCCTGCTTACTCTCCTGCAAGAAACGAGAAGGGATAAACAAAGTCTTAGGCTTCTTCCTTGGGTTAGGGAGGCTCAACTTATTGAACTCCACATGCGTGTGTCCAAGTTGAGGTAGAGGAGTCTCCTCCTCATCGAAACTTGTTTGTTCCTTCCCCTTGGGATCATAATCTTCTTCCTCATCAGTGGTCCAGCCATAAGGATCCAAGTCCCCATAGACCTTGGGGTTAGCAAGGTAATCTGCCACATAGCTCTCCCCCTCTGAATCTTGTGAATACATCTTGCCCTAAATCTGCGGAGAAAACAGGTTCGAAACGAAAACAGAGGAAATTTGCGTGATACGAGGGTCAGACCTTTCGGGAGAATATATAATGATTTTTTCCAGACCAGAAGGAGTACTCCGCATGAAAATGGAGCCCGGGAGGCACACGAGGTGGCCACAAGCCCCTAGGCGCGGCCAGGGGGGTTGGCCCGTGCTACGGCAACAAAAGTCCTTCCTTGGCGCTAGGAATTCTTCTTGTTACTTCTTTGGTTTCCGTCGGTTTTTCCCTTGAAGAGGAAAGGGTAAAGGGTGATGCAGCAGAGGAGCAGTAAGTATTTCCCTCAGTTTGAGAACCAAGGTATCAATCCAGAAGGAGGGTCTCATCAAGTCCAGAGTACCTGCGCAAACACAAACAAGCTTGCACCCAACGCTTCAAAGGGGTTGTCAATCCCTTCAAGATTGTTTGCAAAGTGAGATCTCAAGGCGGAAAGTGCAACGAAGTAAAAAGTGTAAGGCTGAAAATATGGTGTGGAGTAGACCCGGGGGCCATAGTGTTCACTAGAGGCTTCTCTCAAAATAGCAAATATCACGGTGGGTGAACAAATTACTGTCGAGCAATTGATAGAACCGCGCAAAGTCATGACGATATCTAAGGCAATGATCATACATATAGGCATCACGTCCGAGACAAGTAGACCGATACTTTCTGCATCTACTACGATTACTCCACACATCGACCGCTATCCAACATGCATCTAGTGTATTGAGTTCATGACGAACAGAGTATCGCCTTAAGCAAGATGACATGATGTAGAGGGATAATATCAAACCAATGATGAAAACCCCATCTTTTTACCCTTTATGGCAACAACACAATGCGTGCCTTGCTACCCCTTCCGTCACTGGGTGAGGTCACCGCACGGTATGAACCCAAAACCAAGCACTTCTCCCATTGCAAGAATCATAGATCTAGTTGGCCAGAGAAAACCCACAACTCGAAGAGAATTACAAGGATATGAAATCATGCATACGAGAGATCGGAAGAAACTCTAATAAGATTCATAGATAATCTGATCATAAATCCACAATTCATCAGATCTCGACGAACACACCGCAAAAGAAGATTACATCAGATAGATCTCCATGAAGATCATGGAGAACTTTGTATTGAAGATCCAAGAGAGAGAAGAAGCCATCTAGTTACTAGCTATGGACCCGTAGGTCTATGGTGAACTACTCACGCATCATCGGAGAGGTCATGGTGTTGATGAAGAAGTCCTCCGTATCTGAATCCCCCCTCCGGCAGGGCACCAGAACGTGCCCCAGATGGGATCTTGCAGAGACAGAAGCTTGCGGCGGTGGAAAAGTACTTTCGCTGATCTCCTGATTTTTTTGGGATTTTTAGGGAATATATAGGCGCAATTGTAATGCCCCAAGTGTAAAACCTTCCCTATTTGGAACCTATCTCATGTGGGTCCACCTCGTCATTGATATGATTATGTCATATTGCTTCTATGATTTCATGTGGCACTTATGTTCTTCCTTGTTTGCATGTATATGGGCTCATACCATGTATTGTCCTTGTGATTGCTTGTGTTATCATGTGATGTGTGTGGTTACCTTGTGATCTCATGTGGTGTTTGGATATGTGTTGGTTGGGTTAGTAGCATGGCATGTGGTGGATTGTTTTTGCCAAAACCCTTTTCTGTCAAATAAAATATAGCTCCTTTTTCCAACCTTTATTTTCCTATTTTAAAAATTTCTATTGTTTAGGATATTGTGGGAATATTGGGTTGGTGATTTGGTGTTCTTTTGGTTTGATTTAATGGTGCAAACAATTGCAAAATAGCCCCCTTTAATTCTGTTTTGCAAAATAAATACTTGCTCCAAAAATCTTGATTCCATTCTTATAATTTGGGGCCTAAATTCTTATGCCTAGGATGTGGTAGTCTTTTTTTAGCACTGTGGATTGCTGTGCTTAATTGTTTTTCTCTCTGGCCTTTCCTGTAATCAGAAAAGCCCAGAGACGGTTTCTATCTTAAGTGGCGCTCAGGTGGGCTTCCTCCCGCACTATGTGGCCCAACTTCCCCCTTCCTTGCGTGCTAGCCCAGTTCCGCGACCTCCCTCTTCCTTATGACGCCGTTCCCCCTCTGCTCCTTTCTGTCAGGCGAACCAGAGAGAGACGCAAGCGCCGTGAGGCACAAACATCAAGGTCCCCACTATTTATGTGGACATCCGTGCCTCCCCTCTCCTAGGGTTCCCCTCTCTCCCATCCCCCGCCGCTGCTCCATTCCCCATCTCTCTTTCCCCCTCTTGGTAAGCTCTGTAGCTAGGAACAGTGAAGGTCCCCGTCGTCGATCGCCGCCCTCGTCGTTGACCAGCGCCGGCGGCCATGTCCAGGGGCACGGGGAAGGTGCCCGCGCCCCACTTTCTTCCTCGGTGAGGTCGAGGAGCGTCCTCACCGATGAGCAGGACCTCGTATTTGCCTCGGCCCCGGTGCTGTTCCTCTGCTTCGGTTCTGCGGTTCAAGGACGTCTTCAGCGCCGTTCTTCTTCCCCTCCAGTGGCTTCTCCTTCATTCGGTTCCCCTCTTCCTTCCCTAAGGTGAGGAGACTCGCCCCCTTCCTTCTTCCTCCTTGGATCGGCTCAGATCCGCCGTAGTGCTCGCCGCGCTTCTGTGTTCGTAGCAGATCGGCAGCAGGGCATGTTGTGTGTGGTGCAGTAGGGTGGGTGAGCTCGTGACTGTGTGTGGCGTAGTGATACATCCATTTTTCATCATGCTTTCATGTTGATATTTATCGCTTTATGGACTGTTATTATACTTTGTGGAACCTTACTTATGCCTTTTCTCTCTTATTTTGCAAGGTTTATTTGAAGAGGGAGAATACCGGCAGCTGGAATTCTGGACTGGAAAAGGAGCAAGTCTGAGTCCTCTATTCTGCGCAACTCCAAATGCCCTGAAAATCAACGTGGAATTTTTGGGAATATATAAAAAATACTGGGCGAAAGAAGTGTCAGAGGGGAGCAACCACGGGCCCACAAGCTTATTGCCGCGGCCTACCCCCCTGGTCGCGGCAACAGGGCTTGTGGGCACCCTGGTGGCCCACTGGCCCCCTCTTTTGCTATATGAAGGGTTTCGTCCGGAAAATAATCGGGGTGGAGCTTTTTTGGGAATTTTCCGCCGCCACGAGGCGGAACTTAAGCATATCCAATCTAGAGCTCCGGCAGGACGATCGTGTCGGGGAAACTTCCCTCCCGGATGGGGAAATCGTCGCCTTCGTCATCACCAACACTCCTCTCGTCGGAGGGGAGGCATCTCCATCAACATCTTCATCAGCACCATCTCCTCTCCCAACCCTAGTTCATGTCTTGTAACCAATCTACGTCTCGCGACTCCGATTGCTATTTGTAAGGTTGCTAGTAGTGTTGATTACTCTATGTAGTTGATGCTAGTTGGATTACTTGGTGGAAGAGTTTATGTTCAGATCCTTGGTGCTATTCATTACACCTCTGATCATGATTATGATTATGCTTTGTGAGTAGTTATTTTTGTTCCCGAGGACATGGGATAAGTCATGCTAATAATAGTCATGTGAATTTGGTATTCGTTTGGTATTTTGATATGCTGTATGTTGTTTTTTCTCTAGTGGTGTTATGTGAACGTCGACTACATAACACTTCACCATATTTGGGCCTAGAGGAAGGCATTGCGGAGTAGTAAGTATATGATGGGTTGCTAGAGTGACAGAAGCTTAAACCCCAGTCTATGCGTTGCTTCGTAAGGGGTAGATTTGGATCCACTTGTTTAATGCTATGGTTAGATGTTGTCTTAATTCTTTTTTTGTAGTTGCGCATGCTTGCAAGAGGGGTTAATCATAAGTGGGATGCTTGTCCAAGTAAGGGTAGTACCCAAGTGCCGGTCCACCCGCATATCAAATTATCAAAGTAACGAACGCGAATCATATGAACATGATGAAACTAGCATGACAGAAATTCCCGTGTGTCCTCGGGAGCGTTTTTCCTCTTATAATACTTTGCTCAGGCTTGTCCCTTGATACAAAAGGGATTGGGCAACTTACTGCACCGTTGCTACTACTTGTTACTTTTCGCTTGCTACGTTTCACCTCACTACACCATCACTTGTTACCGCTACTTTCAGTGCTTGTAGTTATTACCTTGCTGAAAACCGTTTATCAGAGCCTTCTTATCCTCGTTGGGTTCGACACTCTTACTTATCGAAAGGACTATGATTGATCCCCTATACTTGTGGGTCATCAAGACTCTTTTCTGGCGCCGTTGCCGGGGACGAAAGCGCCTTTGGTAAGGAAACATTTATATACTGTGCCAAAATTTATTTTCACTTGTCACTATGGAAACTGTTCCTTTGAGGAGTTTGTTCGGGGTATCTTCACCATGAACGGAATCACGAGGAGTTGTTCCTCAACCTAAGGTACCTACTGAAAATATATTTTATGAAATTCCTTCGGGTATTCTTGAGAAACTGCTGGCTAATCCTTTTACAGGAGATGGATCATCACATCCAGACTTGCATCTAATCTATGTAGATGAAGTTTGTGGTTTATTTAAGCTTGCAGGTTTGCCCGAGGATGAGGTAAATAAGAAAGTCTTTCCTTTATCTTTGAAGGATAAGGCATTGACATGGTATAGGCTATGTGATGATACTGGATCATGGGACTACAATCGGTTGAAATTGGAATTTCATCAAAAGTTTTATCCTATGCATTTAGTACATCGTGATCAGAATTATATTTATAACTTTGGCCTCGAGAGAGGGAAAGCATTGCTCAAGCTTGGGGGAGGCTTAAATCAATGCTATATTCATGCCCCAATCATGAGCTCTCGAGAGAAATTATCACTCAAAACTTTTATGCTCGGCTTTCTCATGAAGATCGTACCATGCTTGACACTTCTTGTACCGGTTCTTTTATGAAGAAGGATATTGACCACAAGTGGAATTTATTGGAAAGAATCAAACGTAAGTCTGAAGATTGGGAGCTTGAAGAAGGTAAGGAGTCAGGTATGAATTTCCAGTTTAATTGCGTTAAATCTTTTGTTGAAACAAACACTTCTAGAGATTTTAGCGCTAAGTATGGACTTGACTCTGAGATAGTAGCTTCTCTATGTGAATATTTTGCTGCTCATGTTGATCTTCCCAAAGAGAAGTGGTTTAAGTATCATCCGCCTGTAGAAGTCAACATAGTTAATCCCAATCTAGTTGAAGAGAAAATCATTGCCTTTAGTGATCCTATTGTTCCTTGTGCCTACACTCAGAAACCACCTTACCCTGCTAGGAAAAAGGATTATTCTAAAGGTCCAACTGTGATACATAGGGGTTACATTAGACCACTTGCACCTGCAGAGGAAATTAGAGTTGAACCTAGTGTTGCTATTATCAAAGATCTCTTAGCCGAAGACATAGATGGGCATGTTATCAAATTGTGTGAGGACTCCGCTAGAATAGCTAAACCACACGCGAAAGACAAATACGGACCTGTAGTTGGCCTGCCCGTTGTTTCTGTCAAGCTAGGAGATCACTGTTATCATGGTTTATGTGATATGGGTGCTAGTGTTAGTGCAATACCCCGGTCTCTATATGATGAAATCAAAGATGAGATTGCACCTACTGAGTTAGAACCCATTGATGTCACTATTACGCTAGATAATAGAGACACTATCTGCCCCCTGGGAATTGTGAGAGACGTAGAAGTCCTGGTGGTAAGACGAAGTATCCTACTGATTTCCTCATCCTTGCTACTGCACAAGTTAGCTTCTGCCCCATCATATTTGGCTGACGCTTTCTCAACACTGTCAATGCTCACATTGATTGCATTAAACAGACTCTCACTGTTAGTTTCGAGGATGTGTCTCATGAATTTAACTTCTCCAAGTTTGGAAGACAACCCCATGAAAAATAGTCGTTTGGTAGGGATGAAATCATTGCTCTTGCCTTTATTGCCGTACCTCCTACGGATCCTTTAGAGCAATATCTGCTTGAGCATGAAAATGATATGCATATAGATGAAAGAGATGAGATAGATAAAATTGTTTTAGAACAATATCCTATTCTCAAGAATAATCTGCCTGTTGAACTGCTTGGGGATCCTCCCCACCAAAGGGTGATCCTGTGTTCGAGCTAAAATAGTTACCAGATACTCTTAAGTATGCCGATCTTGATGAGAAGGAGATATATCCTGTTATTATTAGTGCTCATCTCTCGAATCACGAAGAGAAGAAGTTATTAAAAACTTTGAGGAAGCACCGTGCTGCTATTGGATATACTCTTGATGATCTAAAAGGTATTAGTCCCACTCTATGTCAGCACAAGATTAAAACCGATCCTGATTCTAAACCAGTTGCTGATCATCAACAGAGACTAAATCCGAGGATGAAAGAGGTCGTGAGAAAAGAAATATTAAAGCTTCTGGAAGCAGGAATCATCTATCCTGTTGCTCATAGTGATTGGGTAAGTCTAGTACATTGCGTACCTAAGAAGGGAGGTATCACCGTCGTTCCTAATGATAAGAATGAACTAATCCCACGGAGGATTATTACTAGCTATAGGATGGTGATAGACTTCCGGAAACTGAACAAGGTAACCAGGAAAGACCATTATCCTTTGCTGTTTATCGACCAAATGATAGAAAGGCTATCTAAACACACACACTTCTGCTTTCTAGACGGTTATTCAGGTTTCTCGCAAATACCTGTTGCACAATCTGATCAGGAGAAAACCACTTTCACCTGCCCCTTCGGTACCTTTGCTTATAGACGTATGCCTTTTGGCTTGTGCAATGCACCTGCCACCTTTCAAAGATGTATGATGGCTATATTCTCTGACTTTTGTGAAAAGATTGTTGAGGTTTTCATGGATGATTTCTCCGTTTAGGGTTCTTCCTTTGATGATTGCCTGAGCAACCTTGATCGAGTCTTACAGAGATGGAAAGATACCAACCTCGTCTTGAACTGGGAGAAGTGCCACTTCATGGTTAATGAAGGCATCGTCTTAGGACACAAAATCTCTGAGAAAGGCATTGAAGTTGATAAGGCTAAGGTAGATGCAATTGAGAAAATGCCTTGCCCCACAGATATCAGAGGTATACGTAGTTTCCTAGGTCATGCTGGTTTCTATAGGAGGTTCATTAAAGACTTCTCTAAGATTTCTAGGCCTATTACCTACCTCTTGCAGAAGGATATTCCTTTTGTTTTTGATGAGGATTGTGAGGAAGCTTTCGAAATACTTAAGAAGTCCTTAATAACCGCACCTATTGTTCAACCACCTGATTGGAACTTGCCCTTTGAAATCATGTGCGATGCTAGTGATTATGCCGTTGGTGCTGTTCTAGGACAAAGAGTTGACAAGAAGTTGAATGTCATTCACTACGCTAGTAAAACTCTAGACAGTGCCCAAAGAAACTATGCCACTACGGAGAAGGAGTTTTTAGCTGTCGTGTTTGCATGTGAAAAGTTCAGATCTTATATAGTTGACTCCAAAGTCACTATTCACTCTGATCATGCTGCTATTAAGTACCTCATGGAGAAGAAGGACGCTAAGCCTAGGCTAATCAGATGGGTTCTCCCGCTACAGGAATTTGATTTGCACGTTGTTGACCGAAAGGGTGCTGATAACCCTGTGGCCGATAACTTTTCTAGGCTAGAGAATGTCCTTGATGACCCACGACCTATTGATGACAGCTTTCTTGATGAGCAATTGAATGTCATCCGCACTTCACATAGTGCATCGTGGTATGCTGATAACACAAACTATATCATAGCCAAATACATACCACCCAGTTTCACCTACCAGCAAAAGAAGAAATTTCTCTTTGATTTGAGACACTACTTTTGGGATGATCCTCACCTTTATAAGGAAGGAGTAGATGGTGTTATTAGACGTTGTGTGCCTGAAGATGAATAGGGACAGATCCTGCAGAAGTGTCATTCCGAGGCCTATGGAGGACACCATGCTGCATACAGAACAGCTCATAAGGTATTGCAATCAGGTTTCTATTGGCCCACTCTCATCAAGGATGCCCGTAAGTTTGTCTTGTCTTGTGACGAATGCCAAAGAATAGGGAATATCAGTAAGCGTCAGGAAATGCCTATGAACTATTCACTTGTCATTGAACCATTTGATGTCTGGGGCTTTGATTATATGGGACCTTTCCCGAGTTCCAATGGGTATACTCACATCTTAGTTGCTGTGGATTATGTCACTAAGTGGGTAGAGGCTATCCCTACTAAAAATGATGATCACCACACCTCTATTAAGATGCTTAAAGAAGTCATTTTCCCAAGATTTGGAGTCCCTAGATATCTGATGACTGATGGCAGTTCACACTTCATTCATGGTGTTTTTCGCAAGATGCTCGCTAAGTATGATGTCAACCATAGAGTTGCATCTCCTTATCATCCTCAGTCTAGTGGTCAAGTGGAGTTGAGTAATAGGGAGATCAAATTGATCTTACAAAAGACCGTCAATAGGTCTCGAAAGAATTGGTCTAGCAAACTTGATGATGCACTATGGGCTTATAGGACTGCTTATAAGAATCCCATGGGCATGTCGCCGTATAAAATGGTTTACGGTAAGGCTTGTCATTTACCCCTTGAGCTGGAACACAAAGCTTATTGGGAAATCAAAGAGCTCAACTTCGATTTCAAACTTGCCGGTGAGAAGCGGTTGTTTGATATCAGCTCATTAGATGAATGGAGGGCCCAAGCATATGAGAATGCCAAGTTGTTCAAGGAAAAGGTTAAGAGATGGCACGATAAAAGAATACAAAAACGAGAGTTCAATGTAGGTGATTATGTCCTGCTATATAATTCTCATTTAAGATTCTTCGCAGGCAAGCTTCTCTCTAAATGGGAAGATCCCTATGTTGTCGAGGAAGTATATCGTTCCGGTGCCATCAAAATAAATAACATGGAAGGTAACTTTCCTAGAGTGGTAAATGGGCAAAGAATCAAGCATTACATCTCTGGTACTCCCATAAATGTTGAGACCAATATCATCAATATCGTAACTCCAGAGGAGTACATAAGGGATGTTTATCAGCCTGTTTCAGACCCTGAAAACGAAGAGGTATCTGTTTCGGTAAGTAATTGGACTCCCAAACTTTTCCAATAGGAAATTTTCTCCGTTTTGGAATTTTTGGAAAATTAGAAAAATAAAAAGCAGTCCGGAGTGCGCACGAGGCGGCCACAAGCTTGGTTGCCGCGGCCTCCCCCTGGCCGCGACAACAGGGCTTGTGGGCACCTCGTGTGCCTCCCGAACTCCATTTTCTTGCAGAGCACTCATTCTGGTCTAGAAAAAATCATTATATATACGCCCGAGGGTTCTGATCTCCATACCGCGCAGTTTTCCTTTGTTTTCGTTTCGAGCTTGTTTCTATCGCAGATCTAGACCATCATGACTTCCCCAAAAGCTCCTAAGGACAAGATCTTCGAGAAGGTCATCAATTCCTACCTCACAGAAGTGCTGAAACACCCTCAATCTATTAAGATGAGTGAGGGGATGTTGCACATCTGTGATTTTGAGGGGCCTAAGAAGACCGGAAGCGTGGAGACGAGGCTCGAAGCAATGGAGCAACAAGTCTGCAAGTGCCAAGGGATGGTGGAGCGTGGACTCAACGCCAACCACATGATGATCACGGAGTTCACCAACAATCACAAGATGGATGCCATTGACATTGGGAAGCACCTCTCCAGGCTCTATGACAAGGTTGATCAACTCGAGGGCCAGATCTATGACCTGCAGAACCAAAACTGTGAGTATGAGTATAGATTTAAATCGATACGGTTGGCTGCAGATTTGAGGATTCCAACGACTCGTTCATCCTGCCATGATGGAGCACCTATGCCTTGGAATACGGAGGATCAGACTACTTCAACAACACCACCACCATCACCACCAAAGGAAGACAACTAAGCATTGGTATGGGCAACTACCTTGGCTTATGCCAAGCTTGGGGGAGTTGCCCTGGTATCGTATCACCTTTATATCTTTTGCTTTTACCTTTGTTTTAGTTCTTTCCTTTTCAGTTTTATTTCTTCTCTTAGTGGATTAAGTCTTTAGTGTTTAGTTTGAGTCTTTTGCCTTGTGTCTCCCCCGATGTATTCGAGCTTGCGAGCTATATAATAAAGAGTATCTTAGTCAAGGGATTTGTTTTGTGCCGTGATCAAAAGTATGAAAAGTACGATAGCATGAAAGATGATGAGATGATCCTATGGAAAGTGATAGCTTCACATATAACAAGTATGATGATTGAAACTTGTTGAGAATAGACCAACATAGACCCCAGTCATTGTTGCAATTAATAAGAAGTAATAAGGAAAGAGAGGTTCACATACAAATATATCATCTTAGACACTTTCTATAATTGTGAGCACTCACCAAACTATTACATGCTTAGAAGTAGATGTTGGACAAGGAAGACAACATAATGAATTGTGTTTGCTTCGTTCCAAACAATGTTATATGATTAGAGATCCCTTAGCATGTGACGATTTCTTCCACCTCATATTAGCCAAAACTCCCGCACCAAGTAGAGATAATACTTGTGCATCCATAAACCTTCAACCCAGTTTTGCCATGAGTGTCCACCATACCTACCTATGGATTGAATAAGATCCCTCAAGTAAGTTGTCATCGGTGCAAGCAATAAAAATTGGTCTCTAATATGTATGATCTATTAGTGTGTGGAAAATAAGATTTGTACGAACCTGTGATGAGGAAGACATAAAAGCGACAGACTGCATAATAAAGTTCTTTATCACATAAGGCAATATAAAGTGACGTTCCTCCGCACTAAGAGGACACACATCCAAACCTCAAAAGCGCATGACAACCTCTGCTTCCCTCTGCGAAGGGCTTATCTTGTACTTTTACTTTTTGCCCTTGTAAGAGTCATGTTGATCTTCACCAATTCCTTATTTAGCCTTTTTCTTGGTGAACGTCATATGCTTGGAAAAGATCTATATTCATATATCAACTTGGAGTTGAGTACTTATGCTTTATTACTGTTGACTTTACCCTTGAGGTAAATGGTTGGGAGGCAAAATTATAAGCCCCTATCTTTCTCTGTGTCCAACTGAAACTTTGATATCATAAGTACCACGTGAGTTGTAACAATTGTGGAAAACAAAAGAGATGATTGAGTATGAGGATTTGCCTTACAAGCTCTTATTTGACTCTTTGTGATGTTATGATAAATTGCAATTGCTTCAATGACTATGGACTGTTGTTGGCTACTTCTCGGTACGGTTTTTGTTTCATACTTTGCTTTGCGAAGAAATTGTAACTTTCCCCTAGGAATCTCTATGTTGTATTGCTGATCTATGTGTGATCATGATGCCCTCATGTCCGTATTATGTTTTATCGACACCTTCATCCCTAAACATGTGGACATATTTTGGGTCTTGGTTTTCGCTTGAGGACAAGCGAGGTCTAAGCTTCGGGGAGTTGATATGTCCATTTTTCATCATGCTTTCATGTTGATATTTATCGCTTTATGGACTGTTATTATACTTTGTGGAACCTTACTTCTGCATTTTCTCTCTTATTTTGCAAGGTTTATTTGAACAGGGAGAATACCGACAGCTGGAATTCTGGACTGGAAAAGGAGCAAGTCTGAGTCCTCTATTCTGCGCAACTCCAAATGCCGTGAAAATCAACGTGGATTTTTTTGGGAATATATAAAAAATACTGGGTGAAAGAAGTATCAGAGGGGAGCAACCAGGGGCTCACAAGCCTGGTTGCCACGGCCTACCCCCTGGCCGCGGCAACAGGGCTTGTGGGCACCAAGGTGGCCCACTGGCCCCCCTCTTTTGCTATATGAAGGGTTTTGTCCGGAAAAAAAATCAGGATGGAACTTTTTTGTGGATTTTCCGCCGCCACAAGGCGGAACTTGAGAAGATCCAATCTACAGCTCCGGCAGGACGATCCTGCCGGGGAAACTTCCCTCCCGGAGGGGGGAATCGTCGCCTTCGTCATCACCAACACTCCTCTCGTCGGAGGGGAGGCATCTCCATCAACATCTTCATCAGCACCATCTCCTCTCCAAACCCTAGTTCATCCCTTGTAACCAATCTCCGTCTTGCGACTCCGATTGGTACTTGTAAGGTTGCTAGTAGTGTTGATTACTCTTTGTAGTTGATGCTAGTTGGATTACTTGGTGGAAGAGTTTGCGTTCAGATCCTTGATGCTATTCATTACACCTCTGATCATGATTATGATTATGCTTTGTGAGTAGTTACTTTTGTTCCTAAGGACATGGGATAAGTCATGCTAATAATAGTCATGTGAATTTGTTATTTGTTCAGTATTTTGATATGCTGTATGTTGTTTTTCCTCTAGTGGTGTTATGTGAACGTCAACTACATAACACTTCACCATATTTGGGCCTAGAGGAAGGCATTGGGGAGTAGTAAGTAGATGATGGGTTGCTAGAGTGACAGAAGCTTAAACCCAGTCTATGCGTTGCTTCGTAAGGGGCAGATTTGGATCCACTAGTTTAATGCTATGATTAGACGTTGTCTTAATTCTTCTTTCATAGTTGCGGATGCTTGCAAGAGGGGTTAATCATAAGTGGGATGCTTGTCCAAGTAAGGAAGTACCCAAGCGCCGGTCCACCCACATATCAAATTATGAAAGTAACGAATGCGAATCATATGAACATGATGAAACTAGCATGACAGAAATTCCCGTGTGTCCTCGGGAGCGTTTTTCCTCTTATAAGACTTTGTTCAGGCTCGTCCCTTGCTATAAAAGGGATTGGGCCACTTGCTGCACCGTTGCTACTACTTGTTACTTTTCGTTTGCTACGTTTCACCTCACTACACCATCACTTGTTACCGCTACTTTCAGTGCTTGCAGTTATTACCTTCGTGAAAACCGTTTATCAGAGCCTTCTCCTCCTCGTTGGGTTTGACACTCTTACTTATCGAAAGGTCTACGATTGACCCCCTATACTTGTGGTCATCACATAGCAGGGGTTCCTTCCCCTTGTAGTGCATCGATGGATAGAAGTAGTTCAGCCCCGACATCCTCCGTGTCGCCAGCGTGCAGAGCAGGTGCATGTAGTGCTGCTAGTACGCCTAGATTCAGATCCTTTCTCTGTCAGTAGTTGTTTCGTAGCATAGTGGTTGAGGTATGCATGTTGTTGTGGTTAGGTCCATGGTTCGATCCGCCGCGAAAGCGCCCCTTTTGCATATTTATTGGTTGGCACAATGTCTTGGCCGCAGCATCGTAGATAACCTGATAGCATCCCTGATCCTGTCGAGTACTTGCTTAGTATCAGGATGGTAGGAAGCAGTGTGTTGTATCAGGGGGAACAGGGTTCGAATCCTCACCTCCCCCATTTTATTTTTGCTGTGGTATCTTCCTGTTGCTGTACCCCTTGGCTGCATAGTTGTTGTGTGGTGCTAGGTAGATAGTGTTACTTATTTTTTTTGTAGCTTCTACAACATGTTGCCTTAGGTGTTGCTAGATTGGGTTAGATGGATAGTTTGTGATTTTTACAAGTGTAGGTGGTTATAGTGCACTTGTGTCTTGGTGCACAAGTAAGAGAGTGTGTGTGTGGATGGGTTCCCCCTGCCCACACACCTTGTCATATTTGGTGTACATAGTTCATGGTGGTGTGTGTGTGTGCACATGATGTTGTGCATGTGTATGTGTGGTGGTGCTAGCATATAGTGTGTGGTGTAGATGCATATATTTAGTAGCATAGTGGTTCTGTTGTGTGGTATATCTTGTGGGCCTATATTGTGATGTGAGTGAGCTACACATACACTTGAGCTTAACTCTTGTGGCCATGTAGTGTTCTTGTGTAGGTGGCATGATGCTTCCTTGGTTTTGTTATTTTGTAGATGCCTACATGTTTGTGTTGATCAAGAGCATGATGTTGTTGTGGGTGATGTGGAGTAGATGTGTGTGTGTGGAACTTCCCCACCTTTGCAATCACTATGCACCTTCACATGACCATATGTGAGTGGGCATGATGTCTTGTGGTGTGTGGATAGTTTGGTAGATGAGCTTGGTGTTGGTGTGCTATGTCACATACATGGGGTCAAAACCACCATGTCACTATTGTCATTATGCACATGAACAAGTATCCATGTAGGAGTTGATCTAGTGAAATGCACATGAAATGTTGCACTATTCACTATGTATGATTTCTTGTAGTTTCTTCCTTCCTAGTTTGTGGTCACTTGCTCCAAGTAAGTGCATACATATTATATATGATTTTGGGGTAGAATCTCCAAATGAATCCATTGGTGAACTTAGTTTTGCCATTGGGACAATTTCTGGAGATGACATATTCAGATTTGTTCTAAGTTTGTTCCTTGTTTCCATGGTGTGGGATGAGCCCAAGGGCAAGATATCTTGTATGGCAGTAGTAGGGGATCATCTCTACATCATGTTGGTGTCATTTCTCTCTTAGGGTATCTTGTTTGCAAGTTGTGCCTAGACAAAGTAGGCATGTGGCTGAAATTCCAGATTAGTGAAAATCTGAGATTTTCACTAAGTCTGAGAATCTGTTTATATTTTCTTCTCCTGTTGATGAAGTTGTGCAGGTCAATGTATTGTGATCTAGCCTTAGATTTAAACTAGAAAGTTGAAGCTGATATGTTTGTTTGTCTCCCTGTAAAATTTCACGCCATTTGGAGTCCTGTAGATATTCTTTTGGCTCCTGTCAAAATGCTTCAAAGCAAACACACAAAGTGAGAATCTGGAATTTTCACTAAGTCCCTGAAATCTGATATTTTTGGGCAATTTTGCAGCATTGTAAATTTCTGTGTTTAATTCCTTTGTGTGTGATTCTTGCTTGTTCTTGTAGTAATCTTGTATAGCTATAGCCACATATATTATTTGTCATAGTTGGGTGGCTGTAGGTGCGTTGCATGTAGCTCACAAAGTGCTATGATGCAGTTTATGGCAGATTGTGTAGTTTTGTCATTTTGATGTTTGTGAGTGCTTAATTGATGATGTGGTGTTCTTATTAGCTCCACCCCATTCATTTCGGGTTGTTTTATGTCTTGGCTACCTAGAAATACCAGAGTTGAGCCATTGGAGTGTGTGGTGATGAATTTGACACGTAGGGCTTCATATCTTGTTTCGTTGATTCCCGTTGATCCGTAGCTCCGTTTGTTATGTTCTTTATATGTTGTTGCATCATTTTCACGATACGCATCTGATCATGTCATTCTCATGCATGTAAAAATAGATTAGGATGCAGTTCTGTCTAGGAACATGTATTTACTCTTTGTGCTTGTGCTAGTGATAGAAATAGTGATGCATGCTCGTATTCATCTCATGCATCATGTGCTTGTTGCATCTTGAGGTGCTGTTGTTTATTGGATGTTATTCTTATGTAGGGTAGCACTGGGACCAGAGAACGAGTATGTGGATTCAGGAGAGTACGTGCAGGACGAACAAGAACCATTCCAAGCTGAGGATATCACAGGGAAGATGATATGACCTTGATTCCATCTCTACACTTGTTATGCTAGATTACGTTTCCTTGTCATATGCTCGCTGCCTACCACTGAAATATTGCCTGCTGAAATGCCATGAACCCAAACACTTATCCCTTCCTAGAAAACTTGAATGGCTAAGTAGGTTTGCTCAGCTACTAATGTTAGCGTTGCTAGATGCAGGTGCTTTGTCTCATGTGATAACATGAGCTTGATATCATTATCTTAATTCTGTTATTAAATTAATGCACGTATATACTTGGTAAATAACAGAAGGCCTAGCCTTTTGCCGGGTGCTTTGTTCCGTTATTTCCGCCATAGTTACCGGCTACCGGTGTTTGATTCCATATTGATCGCTCCTAACACATTCGGGGTTGTTATGGGGACCCCCTCGATAAATCGCGTAGTGTTAAGACTTGTCCGGCAGGACCCAACATTGGTTTTAATCTACTAATCAATTAATAATAATCTGCATAAAGAATAGCTACCCCGAGGAATTTAATCATCAACCCGGGCCAGTGCTCCTCATGAGTGTTGGTCCAACCCAGAGCAACTTATTACGCTCCCCGGGGCAACTAGGTGTTTTGGCGTGGTAACCATCACTCATCCGGCTTGTCTTGAGACTGAGATACGCGGCTCTTATTAGGCTCGTCGACATGTCAGGAGGTCCTTCTAGTCTTGTCTTACCTTAGCCATATATCTTGCGTATAGGAATCCCGGTGAAGCTTTGGTTCTCCCTAGAGTTGAGGTTTTCCTCTAAGGAATCCGACGAGATCACGAGATTCGTGATAGAGGATTACTTTGCGGCATGTGTACATTTGTGATGGACTAGTTGGAGCACCCCTGCAGGGTTTAATCTTTCGGAAAGCCGTACCCGCGGTTATGTGGCAACCTGGAATATTTTGTTAACATCCGGTAATAGATAACTTAAACAAAGCTAATAAAATTGCCAACTCTGTGCGTAACCGTGACTGTCCCCTCGAAGATCTCTCTTCGATCGGGAACACTGTGGGGTTATGATTGACGTAGGTAGGTGTTTAGGATCACTTAGTGATCATCTGTCATTGGCCGCTAGTATAGACCACCTTCATATATGTTATACCTAAGTTAGCCACCATGTCAAGCTTAGGATGCTGCAACCTAAATACTCCACCTATCCAACCTAATAACTTGACTAGTTCTGGCACCGAGGTCATAGATTGCCGAGTCCCCGTGGCTCACAGATTCCTTCACAACACCAACAGGTTCAGGTACCCCCGATACAGGTGATCCCGACGGCATGCAGCTGGCGTGGCAGTATGATGAGGAGAACGACCGCCTGTACGTGAACTATCCAGAAGATTGAGGCGTGGTCGTAATCGTGGGCTAGCAGGCAGGGTAGCTTAGCCATTTCCCTTGTTTTTTGTAGTCCGTAGCGGAACTACTTTGACTGTATGCGTGATGTACTCTGATATATTTATGAGATGGCAATTGAATCCCTTATTGTCATTCTATTGATATTATGTATGTGCAATGATACCTTGTTTGAGAGATGCTTAGATGCGCTCCTTTCCAATTCGGGGCCTCGATCCCCAGATCGGAAAGGACCGCATCTTAGTCGTCTCAAGTTGGTAATCAGAGCCTTACGACCATAGGAGCCTTTGTGTGATCGTACTTGGCCGAGTCGAGTCTAGTGAAATGTTTTGAGTCTTAGTTATATCGGAGAGTAGGATTCTTTTTCTCCTCTTCCATGCTCTGGTGAGGTTCCGGACCTAGGAAATTTTTAATTATACTCCTCTTCTTGCTCAAATTTTTTTAGGATCATGCGGGTATTTGTGAAATCTATATGATTTCGATGTGAAGGAGTCCTGTCTTGGTGCCTCCTATCTGCTTTGATTTCTTCCGAGGAGTTGAGCTCCAGGGGATTCTTCCGCACATCGCCATCATTCAGATTTCTGAGTATCTAAGAACGTATGATGTTCGTAATTGCTTCAATACTGGTAGTGGCGAGATAACCCCGATGTCCCCAGTACTGGTGCAGATTATTCGGGAGTAGTGCCATACTTAGTATCGTTGTGATCACGAGGGTCTGTTGTAGATGAAGGTCCGAGATGCTGGTTGTGTGTTGACGAATGTGATACAGGTGACGGGTTAGTATAGGAGTTGTGTGATATTATTCCTTGTATCCATGTACCAGATTGCATGACCAGTTATTTCAGGAATTCATAGGTGGGATATCAAGTAGTATCTTATAGGACTATCTTCCTACACATGCATGATTTAGGTTGGGATTCGATGTTCAGTGGGTGCGTTTGTTGACGGTCGTCTTCCGTCGGTTCTCGTTGTGTCTTAAAGAGTCCTTGTAGCTTGCTACGACTCGGGGATACTTCGTATGTCGTGTGCACTACCTTGCACAGGATGGCTACTGTATATTCGAGCCCGTGCGATCTTATCCACGAAGATATCGGATGAAATCTCGATCATATGTTTGTTCCGAGCAGTTCTATCTCATACTTGTTTGCAGTGGTCTTAATCGGAATTTTGTCATCCGTCACTTTGAGGAAGCATTCTTACTATTTTGTTCGAATGCAATTGCTTATTCTTGTTCAGATATTCCTGTCTTTTGATTCAGCAATATCTTCAATTTATTCTGTGGGCTAATATGATGTCCGTCTTCAGGATGGCTCCACCAACTCGTCAGAACCCAGGGCGTGAGGATATGCCGCCACCACCTCCTCCTCTGGAGAATCCTCCGCCACCGCCGCCTCCTCCTGCAGAGGCCTGGCAAGCGGTGATGGCTGCTACTAATGCAAACACCCAGATGCTGCTATAGTTGTTGCAAGAGAGAGCCAATCAGCAACAAGGCAATTTCCAGCATGCTGGCAATCAGTTTGCTAATCTGAGTCAGTTTCTGTCGAACCAGCCAAAGACATTCACTTCCTGCGACCAGCCATTTGATGCAGAGGACTGGATCCATGGTATGAACAAGCATTTCGAGTGTAGCAATGTGCGTTCTGAGGGTTTCGTCAAATTTGCAACATTCCAGTTGAAGGGGCAGGCTTCTATCTGGTGGCAACAGCTGAAAGACTCGAGAGGTGCTAGAGTGATTTCTTGGGATGAGTTCTGCCGTGACTTCAGGTCCCACTACATTCCTTCCAGCTTTGTGGAGGAGATGCGTGAGAAGTTCAGGCGTTTGAAGCAGGGTGGCAATTCCGTGTACAAGTACAACGTTGAGTTCCACGAGCTAGCCCGATACGCGTTGCAGGATATCCCTGATCAGAAGAGCAAGATTTATCAGTTCAGAGGTGGCTTGAAAGAAGATTTGCAGTTAGCTCTTGCTTTGCACGATCCTCAGGAGTTCGACAAGTTCTACAACCTAGCTCTGAGGGCAGAGGCAGCCTTGCTCAGGGTGGAGAATTCTAAGAAGCTCTTCAGAGATTCCAGCTCTTTCTCGACTCACGTGGTTCAGAAGCAATAGAAGTTTTGGGTTTCTCCTCCTCCTCCTCGGCACCCGCACCAGCTTAAGCACTCTGGTGGTCGTGGTTCTTCCCACCCACCCAACCCTGTCTTCTAGCAGAGATTCCAGCATCAGAAGCAAGGGCCTCCTTAGACTCAGTACCAGCAGCCAGCAAAGGTGACTTGTCACAAGTGTGGGCAGAAGGGTCACTATGCCAACAAGTGTACTTCTCAGCTCCGACTGTCGCCTCCTCCTCTAGGCAAACCTCCAATCAATGCTCTTGTCAAGTTCAACCCCAGATCAGCTCGAGTCAACATGGTGAATGAAGCTGAGGCAGAAAACTCGTCAGATGTGATCATGGGTAACCTCCTCGTCAATGATATTCCTGCTAAAGTGTTATTTGATTCTGGTGCATCGCATTGCTTCACCTCCAAGCCTTTCATAGCTAAGCATGATATTCCTGCAATTCATTTGGATACTCCCTTCCGTGTGGTTTCTCCGGGCATGCGCATGAGTTCACACATGAGGGTTCCAGATGCTTCTGTCAAGATATGCAGTTATTCCTTTCTGGCGTCTCCTATTGTCTTGGGCAATTCCGACATTGACTTGATTCTTGGTATGGACTGGCTTGCGATGAACAAGGCGTCAATTGATTGTGAATCCAAAGAAGTGAAGCTTACCCACTCTTCGGAGGACGTGATTATATTTGTGGCACGCGATGATACAATCCGTCTGTTCTCTTTGAATGAAAAGGGTGAGATCAATCCTATTTTGCAAGTCCTAGTGGTCTGCGAATATGAAGATGTGTTTCCTGAAGAGCTGCCAGGCATGCCTCCGCACAGAGAAGTTGAGTTTGTGATTGAGCTTGAGCCAGGCACAGAGCCCGTGTGCAAACGACCGTACAAATTGGGTCCAGAAGAATTGAAGGAACTTAAGAGACAACTCGATGAGCAGGAGCGTTTGGGTTTGATTAGACCGAGCTTGTCTCCGTGGGGATGTGGAGTTCTGTTTGTCAAGAAGAAGGATGGCACGGACCGGCTGTGTGTCGATTACCGTGCATTGAACAAGAAGACAATCAAGAACAAATATCCACTTCCGAACATAACTAAGTTGTTCGAACAGTTGAAAGGTGCTAAAGTCTTCTCCAAGCTTGATCTCAGGATGGGCTATCATCAAATTCGCATTCACGAGGAAGATATTCCGAAGACTGCCTTCAGGACTAGTTTTGGCTCGTATGAGTATACGGTCATGTCTTTTGGTCTGGTAAATGCTCCTCCGACATTCTGTCGATTGATGAACTACATATTCTCTCCGTTCAAGAATGACTTTGTCTTGCTCTATCTCGACGACATTCTGGTCTTTTCTAAAACTGAGGAAGAACATGAAGAACATCTCAGATTGGTGCTTGATAAGCTGAGAGAGTACAAGCTGTATGCCAAGTTTTCCAAGTGTGAGTTCTGGCTAAAAGAAGTGGTTTATCTTGGGCACATTATCTTTGTAGAGGGCATTAAAGTTGATCCGTCCAAGGTTCAAGCCATTGTTGAATGGGAGCCTCCGCAGAATTGAAGCAGCTTCAAAGCTTTCTCGGGCTTGCTGGCTATTGCAGAAGGTTCGTTGAGAACTTCTCCAAGATCGCCAAGCCGCTCTCAAGTCTTCTTCAGAAGGGTGTTAAGTATGCTTGGTCTCCAGAGTGTCAGTTAGCCTTTGACACACTCAAAGAGAAGCTTGCCTCCACCCCAGTCTTGGTTCCTCCGGATGATTCCAAGCCTTACCAGGTCTTTTGCGACGCTTCTCTCCAGGGTCTTGGTGTAGTCCTGATGCAAGATAAGAAGGTGGTTGCTTATATCTCTAGGCAGTTGAAGCGAGCGGAGAAGAACTATCCTGTGCATGATCTTGAGCTAGCAGCTGTGGTACACGCTCTGATGACTTGGAGACACCTCTTGTTGGAACGTAAGGTTGAATTTTCACCAATTACAAGAGTCTCAAGTACATCTTCACTCAGCCTAACTTGAATCTTTGGCAAACACGTTGGGTGGAAATGCTCCAGGATTTTAATCCGAGTGTTGAGTACACGCGAGGCAAAGCGAATGTCGTGGCGGATGCTTTGAGCAGGAAGGCATACCGCAACAGTCTGATTCGGCAACCTCTCTAGCCTGGTCTTTGTGAGTCTTTCAGGAAGCTCAACCTTCAGCTAGTACCTCAGGGATTTCTTGCAAACCTTCAGATCTCTCCTACCTTGGAAGATCAGGTCCGAGCAGCACAACTTCTTGACGTATGGTGAAGAAGGTCAAGACTGGCGTGGGAAAGAGTCTTCCCAAGTATAAGTGCTTCACTGTTGATGCCAGAGACACGTTGTTCTTCGAGGATCGCCTTGTTGTCCCGAAAGGTGATCTCAGGAAGGTAATCATGGAGGAAGCTCATAACTCTCTACTCTCTATTCATCTTGGAAGCTCCAAGATGTACCACGACTTGAAACAGACCTTCTGGTGGACTCGTATGAAACGTGAGATTGCTCAATTCGTAAATGAATGTGATGTATGTCGAAGGGTGAAAGCAGAGCATCAACGTCCAGCAGGTCTTTTGCAGCCTTTGCCGATTCCCGAGTGGAAGTTCGATCACATTGAGATGGATTTCGTCACCGGGTTTCCGAAGTCCAAGAAGGGTAATGATGCCATCTTCGTCGTCATCGACAAGTTGAGTAAAGTGGCTCATTTTCTTCCAGTCAAGGAATCCATTTCAGCACCTCAGCTTGTAGAGTTGTACACCTCCAGGATTGTGTCCTTGCACGGTGTTCATATGATGATCTCTTCGGATCGCGGAAGTATCTTCACTTCCAAGTCCTGGGACTCTTTTCAGTCTGCTATGGGCACGAAGATCCGCTTCAACACAACATTCCATCCTCAGACTAGTGGTCAAGTGGAGAGAGTGAATCAAGTTCTTGAGGATACGCTGAGAGCCTGTGTTATCTCTTTTGGCATGAAGTGGGAAGATTGTCTGCCGTTTGCGGAGTTCTCGTATAACAACAATTATCAAGCTAGTTCTGGCAAGGATCCGTTTGATATTCTTTATGGCAGGAAGTGCCGTACCCCGCTCAACTGGTCCGAGACCGGCGAGCGTCAGATCCTTGGGAATGATTTGATAGAAGAAGCTGAGGAGATGTGTCGGGTCATTCGTGACAACCTCAGAGCAGCTCAGTCCCGTCAGAAGAGCTATTATGATAGCAAGCACCGTGACATGTCTTATGAGCTTTATGAATTCGTCTATCTCAAGGTGTCGCCTATGAAGGGTATGCAGCGCTTTGGCATCAAAGGCAAGCTTGCGCCTCGTTTCATTGGTCCGTTCAGAGTGGTTGGCAAGAGGGGTGACCTTGCGTACTAGCTTGAGCTTCCGGCAACCTTTGCAAATGTCCATGATGTGTTCCATGTTTCTCAACTTCAAAGGTGTTTCAAGACCCCCTAGCGCACTGTTCATCTTCAAGACATCGACCTTCAGCCTGACCTTTCTTATCGTAAGCATCCAGTTGCGGTTCTCGAGGCGACTGAGCGCAAGACCCGTAACAAGACCGTCAAATTTCTCAAAGTGCAGTGGTCACACCATTCCGATAAGAGGCTACTTGGGAACGCGAGGATCACCTCCGTTCTGAATTTCCGGAGTTCTTTCAGGCGTAGATCTCGGGGCGAGATCTTTTTGTAGTGTGGGAGAGTTTGTAATGCCCCAAGTGTAAAACCTTCCCTATTTGGAACCTATCTCATGTAGGTCCACCTTGTCATTGATATGAGTATGTCATATTGCTTCTATGATTTCATGTGGCACTTATGTTCTTCCTTGTTTGCATGCATATGGGTTCATACCATGTATTGTCCTTGTGATTGCTTGTGTTATCATGTGATGTGTGTGGGTACCTTGTGATCTCATGTGGTGTTTGGAGATGTGTTGGTAGGGTTAGTAGCATGGCATGTGGTGGATTGTTTTTGCCAAAACCATTTTCTCTAAAATAAACCATAGCTCCTTTTTCCAACCTTTCTTTTCCTATTTTAAAAATTTCTATTGTTTAGGATATTGTGGGAATATTGGGTTGGTGATTTGGTGTTCTTTTGGTTTGATTTAATGGTGCAAACAATTGTAAAACAGCCCGCTTTAATTCTGTTTTGCAAAATAAATACTTGCTCCAAAAATCTTGATTCCATTCTTATAATTTGGGGCATAAATTCTTATGCCTAGGATGTGCTAGTCTTTTTTTTAGCACTATGGATTGCTGTGCTTAATTTTTTTTCTCTCTGGCCTTTCCTGTAATCAGAAAAACCCAGAGACGGTTTCTCTCTTAAGTGGCGCTCAGGTGGGCTTCCTCCCGCACTGTGTGGCCCAACTTCCCCCTCCCCTTGCACGCTAGCCCAGTTCTGCGACCTCCCTCTTCCTTCTGACGCCGTTCCCCCTCTTCTCCTTTCCGTCAGGCGAACCAGAGAGAGACGCAAGCGCCGCGAGGCACAAATGTCGAGGCCCCCACTATTTATGTGGACGTCCGTGCCTCCCCTCTCCTAGGGTTCCCCTCTCTCCCATCCGCCGCCGCAGCTCCATTCCCCATCTCTCTTTCCCCCCTCCTGGTAAGCTCTGTAGCTAGGAACAGTGAAGGTCTCCGTCATCGATCGCCGCCCTCGTCGTCGACCAGCACCGGCGGCCATGTCTAGGGGCACGGGGAAGGTGCCCGCGCCCCATTTTCGTCCTCGGTGAGGTCGAGGAGCGTCCTCACCGACGATTAGGACCTCGTCTTCGCCTCGGCCCCGGTGCTCTTCCTCTGCTTCGGTTCTGCGGTTCAGGGATGTCTTCAGCGCCGTTCTTCTTCCCCTCCAGCAGCTTCTCCTTCGTTCTGTTCCCCTCTTCCTTCCCTAAGGTGAGGAGCCTTGCCCCCTTCCTTCTTCCTCGTTGGATCGGCTCGGATCCGCCATAGTGCTCGCCGTGCTTGTCTGTTTGTAGCAGATTGGCAGCAGGGCATGTTGCCTGTGGTGCAGTAGGGTGGGTGAGCTCATGACTATGTGTGGCGTAGCAGGGGTTCCTTCCCCTTGTAGTGCATCGATGGATAGAAGTAGTGGCTCCCTTCGTGGGCAGCAGCAGCAGTAGTTCAGCCCCGGCATTCTCCGTGTCGCCGGCGTGTAGAGCAGGTGCAGGTAGTGTTGCTAGTACGCCTAGATTCAGATCCTTTCTGTGTCAGTAGTTGTTTCGTAGCACAGTGGTTGAGTTATGCATGTTGTTGTGGTTAGGTCCAGGGTTCGATCACCCGCGAAAGCACCCCTTTTGCATATTTATTGCTTGGCACAGTGTCTTGGTCGCAGCATGGTAGATAACCTGATAGCATCCCTGATCCTGTCGAGCACTTGGTCAGTAGCAGGATGGTAGGAAGCAGTGTGTTGTATCAGGGGGAACAGGGTTCGAATCCTCACCTCCCCCATTTTATTTTTGCTGTGGTATCTTCCTGTTGCTGTACCCCTAGGCTGCATAGTTGTTGTGTAGTGCTAGGTAGATAGTGTTACTTATTTTTTTTGTAGCTTCTACAGCATGTTGCCTTAGGTGTTGCTAGATTGGGTTAGATGGATAGTTTGTGATTTTTACAAGTGTAGGTGGTTATAGTGCACTTGTGTCTTGGTGCACAAGTAAGAGAGTGTGTGTGTGGATGGGTTCCCCCTCCCCACACACCTTGTCATATTTGGTGTACATAGTTCATGGTGGTGTGTGTGTGTGTGCACATGATGTTGTGCATGTGTATTTGTGGTGGTGCTAGCATATAGTGTATGGTGTAGATGCATATATTTAGTAGCATAGTGGTTCTCTTGTGTGGTATATCTTGTGGGCATATATTGTGATGTGAGTGAGCTACACATACACTTGAGCTTAACTCTTGTGGCCAAGTAGTGTGCTTGAGTAGGTGGCATGATGCTTCCTTGGTTTTGTTGTTTTGTACATGCCTTACATGTTTGTGTTGATCAAGAGCATGATGTTGTTGTGGGTGATGTGGAGTAGATGTGTGTGTGTGGAACTTCCCCACCTTTGCAATCACTATGCACCTTCACATGACCATATGTGAGTGGGCATGATGTCTTGTGGTGTGTGGATAGTTTGGTAGATGAGCTTGGTGTTGGTGTGCTATGTCACATACATGGGGTCAAAACCACCATGTCACTATTTTCATTATGCACATGAACAAGTATCCATGTAGGAGTTGATCTAGTGAAATGCACATGAAATGTTGCACTATTCACTATGTATGATTTCTTGTAGTTTCTTCCTTCCTAGTTTGTGGTCACTTGCTCCAAGTAAGTGCATACATATTATATATGATTTTGGGGTAGAATCTCTCCATTGGTGAACTTAGTTTTGCCAATGGGACAGTTTCTGGAGATGACATATTCAGATTTGTTCTAAGTTTGTTCCTTGTTTCCATGGTGTGGGATGAGCCCAAGGGCATGATATCTTATATGGCAGTAGTAGGGGATCATCTCTACATCATGTTGGTGTCATTTCTCTATTAGGGTATCTTGTGTGAAAGTTGTGCCTAGACAATGTAGGCATGTGGCTGAAGTTCCAGATTAGTTAAAATCTGAGATTTTCACTAAGTCTGAGAATTTGTTTATATTTTCTTCTCCTGTTGATGAGGTTGTGCAGGTCAACGTGTTGTGATCTAGCCTTAGATTTCAACTGGAAAGTTGAAGCTGATATGTTTTTCTAGCTCCGTGTAAAATTTCATTCCATTTGGAGTCCTGTAGATATTGTTTTGTCTGCTGTCAAAATGCTTCAGAGCAAAGACAGAAAGTGAGAATCTGGAATTTTCACTAAGTCCCTGAAATCTGATATTTTTGGGCAAGTTTGCAGCCTTGTAACTTACTGTGTTTAATTCGTTTGTGTGTGATTCTTGATTGTGCTTGTACTAATCTTGGATAGCTACAGCCACATATATTATTTGTCATATTTGGGTGGTGTGATGAATTTGACACATAGGGCTTCATATCTCGTTTCGTTGATTCCCGTTGATCCGTAGCTCCGTTTGTTATGTTCTTTATATGCTTTTGCATCATTTTCATGAGACGCATCTGATCATGTCATTCTCATGCATGTCAAAATAGATTAGGATGCAGTTCTGTCCAGGAACATGTATTCACTCTTTATGCTTGTGCTAGTGATAGAAATAGTGATGCATGCTCATATTCATCTCATGCATCATGTGCTTGTTGCATCTTGAGGTGCTGTTGTTCATTGGATGTTATTCTTATGTTGGGTAGCACCAGCATCGGACAACGAGTACGTGGATTCAGGAGAGTACGTGCAGGACGAACAAGAACCATTCCAAGCTAAGGATATCACATGCAAGATGATATGACCTCTATTCCATCTCTAGACTTGTTATGCTAGATTACGTTTCCTTGTCATATGATCGCTGCCTACCACTGAAATATTGCCTCCTGAAATGCCATGAACCCAAACACTTATCCCTTCCTAGAAAACTTGAATGGCTAAGTAGGCTTGCTCAGCTACTAATGTTAGCGTTGCCAGATGCAGGTGCTTTGTCTCGTGTGATAACATGAGCTTGATATCATTATCTTAATTCTGTTATTAAATTAATGCACCTATATACTTGGTAAATAACGGAAGGCCTAGCCTTTTGCCAGGTGCTTTGTTCCGTTATTGCCGCCATAGTTACCGGCTACCGGTGTTTGATTCCATATTGATCGCTCCTAACACGTTCGGGGTTGTTATGGGGACCCCCTCGATAAATCGCGTAGTGTTAAGACTTGTCCGGCAGTACCCACCATTGGTTTTAATCTGCTAATCACTTAATAATAATCTGCATAGGGAATAGCTACCCTGAGGAATTTAATCATCAACCCGGGCCAGTGCTCCTCATGAGTGTTGGTCCAACCCAGAGCAGCTTGTTACGCCCCCGGGCAACTCGGTGTTTTGGCGTGGTAACCATCGCTCATCCGGCATGTCCTGAGACTGAGAGGCTCGGCTCTTATCAGGGTCGTCGACATGTCGGGAGGTCCTGCTAGTCTTGTCTTACCTTAGCGATATATCTAGCTTTCGTTCTCCCCGGAGTTGAGGTTTTCCTCTAAGGAATCCGACAAGATCACGAGATTCGTGATAGAGGATTACTTTGCGGCCTGTTTACGTTTGTGATGGACTAGTTGGAGCACCCCTGCAGGTTTTAATCTTTCGGAAAGCCGTGCCCGCGGTTATGTGGCAACCTGGAATATTTTGTTAACATCCGGTAATTGATAACTTAAACAAAGATAATAAAATTGCCAACTGTGTGCGTAACCGTGACTATACCCTCGAAGATCTCTCTTCGATCGGGAACACGGTGGGGTTATGATTGACGTAGGTAGGTGTTCAGGATCACTTAGTGACCATCTATCATTGACCGCTAGTATAGACCACCTTCATATATGATCTACGTAAGTTAACCACCATGTCAAGCTTAGGATGCTACAACCTAAATACTCCACCTATCCAACCTAATAACTTGACTAGTTCTGGCACCGAGGTCATATATTGCTGAGTCCCCGTGGCTCACAGATTCCTTCACAACACCAACAACTTCAGGTACCCCCGAGAAAGGTGATCCCGACGGCACGCAGCTAGCGTGGTAGTACAATGAGGAGAACGACCGCCTATACGTGAACTATCCAGAAGATTGAGGCGTGGTCGTGATCGTGCGCCAGCAGGCATGGTAGCATAGCCATTTCCCCTGTTTTTGCGGTCCGTAGCGGAACTACTTTGACTGTATGCGTGATGTACTCTGATATATTTATGACATGGCAATTGAATCCCTTATTGTCATTCTATTGATATTATGTATGTGCAATGATACCTTGTTTGCGAGACGCTTAGATACGCTCCTTTCCAATTTGGGGCCTCGATCCCCAAATCGGAAAGGACCGCATATTAGTCGTCTCAGCAACCACTAGGGTAGAGGGTGCTCAGGGGGCCCACAAGCCTATGAGCCACGGCCTCCCCCCTGGCCGCGAGGTGGGGGCTTGTGGGGCCCCTGAGGCTCCCCTGCCTTGGCTCTCAAGCTTCCCGATCTTCTTCCGTTACGGAAAAAATCTTTTCGGAGATTTTCTTCCGTTTGGACTCTATTTCAAAATCTCCTCTGAAAGGGGTCAAAAACATGGAAAAAACAGGAACTAGCACTTGGCATTGTGTTAATAAGTTAGTCCCAGAAAATATATAGAAGGCATGCAAAACATCCAAAGTTTGACAAGACAATAACATGAAACCATCAAAAATTATAGATACGTTGGAGACGTATCAAGCATCCCCAAGCTTAACTCCTGCTCGTCCTCGAGTAGGGAAGTGATAAAGAATGAATTTTTGATGTGGAATGCTACCTAGCATAGTTGGCCTTTGCAACTTCTTTCACGTGACATGAATGTTCAGATCCGTACGATTCAAAACAACATTTTGCTATTGACATGAAAACAAGAATACTTCAAGCAAACTAGCAAAGTAATCATGAACTTTCAAAATAACAAGGCCAAGGAAAGTTATCCCTACAAAATCATATAGTCTGGCTATGCTCCATCATCCTCACACAACTAATGTAAATCATGCACAACCCCGGAATTGGCCAAGTAATTGTTTTCGCACTCTTACTTTCTCAAACTTTCTATAACTATCACGCAATACATGAGCGTAAGCCATGGATATAGCACTATAGGTGGAATATAGTGTGGTGGTGGTTGTGAGACAAAAAGGAGGAGATGGTTGCATTGACTCGGCATATCAAAAGGCTATGGAGATGCCCATTAATAGATATGAATGTGAATGAGTAGGGATTGCCATACAAGAGATGCACTAGAGCTATAAGTATGTGAAAGCTCAAAAGGAAAACTAGTGGGTGTGCATCCAACTTGCTTGCTCACGATGACCTAGGGCAATTTTTAGGAAGCCCATCATTGGAATATACAAGCCAAGTTATATAATGAAGATTCCCACAAGCATATGGTAGTGACAAAGAAAGAAGCTCTCAACCATGAAGAACATGGTGCTATTATGAAGCACAAGTGTGGAAAAAGATAGTAGCATTGTCCCTTCTCTCTTTTTCTCTCTATTCCTTTTTTTCATTTGGGTTCTTAGGCCTCTATTTTTTTTCTCTTTTCTTTTCTATTTTTGTTTTGTTTTTGTTTTTGGGCTCTTTGGCCTCTTTTTTTTATTTCCTCACATGGGACAATGCTCTAATAATGATGATGATCACACTTTTATTTACTCGCAGCTCAAAATAGTGATGACTCTATAGGAAATGCCTCCGGCAGTGTACCGGGATGTGCAACGATCTAGCATGGTGTATGACGTTGAAACATCTCGCTAGCTATCTTACGATCATGCAAAGGTAATATGAGAGTGACGGCACAAGTCATGAGACGGAACGGTGGGAGTTGTATGGCAATATTTACCATAGTAGGTAGGTATGGTGGCTTTTTTGAGGAAGGGATATGGTGGGTTTGTGCACCGGCGAAAGTTGCGCGGCGCTAGAGAGGCTAGAAATGGTGGAAGGTGAAAGTGCATCTATAACATGGCCTCACATTAGTCATGAAGAACTCACATACTTGTTGCGAAAGTTTTTATTAGTAATCGAAACAAAGTGGTAAACGCATACTCCGAGGGGAAGGGTTGGCAGGTGTTAATCATCGCGCGATCCTGACCTCAACACAAAGTATGACAATCAATAGATCAATTATGCTCCGACTTCCTAACATAGCGGTTCACCATACGTGCATGCTACGGGAATCACTAACTTCAACACAACTATTTCTAGATTCACAACACCCTACTAACATAGCTTTTAATATTACCAAATCCACGTCTCAAAACTAATTGAGAGGAATCAATACTTCTCTTTCTACTCAGTGCACATGAAAATGGAGGTTTTTGCATCCTCTTTGGGTACCTATCACATTTGGGACTACTTTCATAGAATAAGCCAACTACCAAATCACGCACCGCCGTGCTCTAAAGATATAAGTGAAGCACAAAGAGCAAAAGTATCTAGCTCAAAAGATATAAATGAAGCACTATGAGCATTCTAGCAAAATAACGATGAGTGCATGTCTCTCTCTCTCTCAAAAAGGTGTGCAGCAAGGATAATTGTGAAACAACAAAAGGAAAAGACTCCTAAGATACAAGACGCTCCAAGCAAAACACGTATCATGTGGTGAATAAAAATATAGCTCCAAGTAATGTTACCGATGGATTGAAGACGAAAGAGGGGATGCCTTCCCGGGGCATCCCCAATCTTAGCCTTTTTGGTGTCCTTGAATTTGGCTTGGGATGCCTTGGGCATCCCCAAGCTTGAGTTATTTCCACTCTTTATCTCTTTGTCCATGAGAACATCACCCAAAACATGAAAACTTCACAACACAAAACTTAAACAGAAACTCGTGATAACATTAGCAAAAGAAAACAAACTACCACTTCTTCTGGTACTGTAGAAAACTTGAATTCTATCGATATTGGTGTTGGGATACTGTATTCTCACTTTTCCATGGCTAGTACCCCCCGATACTAACCATAGTTTCATCAAAACAAGCAACCAACTCAACAAAAACAGAATCTGTCAAAAACAGACCAGTCTGTAGTAATCTGTATACTTCGTATACTTTTGGTACCTGAAAACATCTGAAAAATTACGACGGCCTGGGTAAAAAGCATATCAACCAGCAGAAAAAAGAATCAACTCAAAATCTCTTTCTGAATAAAAATGAAAAATCATCTCGTGAGCGAAAAGTTTCTGTCTTTTTCCAGCAGGATCAAACAACCATTACCAAGACTAGTCATTAAAGTTTTGCTTGGCTCAAACACAAAAAGAAACACACAAAAAAACACAATAACATGAGAATTGTGATGGTGTGGACGCAACGAAAGAGAAATAAAAAGATAAATTCATTGGGTTGCCTCCCAACAAGCGCTATTGTTTAACGCCCTTAGCTAGGCATAAAAGCGATAGAATCACGTATCGTCGTCTTTGGTGCTCAAACCATAAGTGGCCCTCATCATGGATTCATAAGGCAATCTTATTTTCTTTTTAGGAAAGTGTTCCATGCCCTTCCTTAAAGGAAATTGAAATCTAATATTCCCTTCCTTCATATGAATGATAGCACCGATAGTCCTTAGAAAAGGTCTACCAACAATAATAGGGCATGTAGGATTGCAATCAATGTCAAGCACAATGAAATCCACGGGGTACATAGTTCGTATTTGCAATAATAAGAACATCATTGATCCTTCCCATGGGTTTCTTGACAGTAGAATCAGCAAGATGCAAATTGAGAGAACACTCTTCAATCTCATTAAAACCCAGAACATCACATAAAGACTTTGGAATCGCACAAACACTAGCACCCAAATCATACAAAGCATTGCACTCATAGTTTTTGATTTTGATTTTGATGGTAGGTTCCCACTCATCATGCAGCTTTCTAGGGATAGAGACTTCCAATTCAAGTTTCTATTCAAGAGATTTTATCATAGCTTCGACGATATGATCGGTAAAGGCCTTGTTTTGGCTATAAGCGTGTGGAGAGTTTAACATGGATTGCATCAAAGAAATGCATTCAATCAAGTAGCGACTATCATAATTGAATTCCTTGAAATCCACGGTAGTAATTTCATTACTACTCAAAGTTTTAACGTCTTCTACTCCACTTTGAATGCTTTTAGCATCAAGATAGATGGACTCCGAATCATTGGGGCACTTTTCAACCAAAGTGGATTCATATCCAGCCCCATAATCATTATGTTTGACACAAGAAAACAAATATTCAATGGGAGTCGCACCAAGCACTTTAAGATCTTCGTGATTCTTATCACGAGAACACGCCTTTTTAAGCCATTCATGTCTAGCACGAATTTGGGCGGTTCTTTCTTTGCTCTCAATCATGGAAACACGCATAGCTTTCAAAGTTTCATCCATGTTGATTTTGGGAGGAGCAAATCTAACTTTTAAAGCATCAACATCTCTAGCAATTCTATCAATGCTCTTAGCCAAATCGTCAATTTTGAGTAGTTTTTCCTCTATGGACGCATTGAAAATCTTTTGAGAGTTGATGAACTATTTGATATTACTCTCTAGATCAGAGGGTAATTTATTATAATTTCCATGAGTATTGTTGTAGGAGTTGCCAAAATTATTAGAGGAGTTACTAGGAAAAGGCCTAGGAACATAGTTTCCTCTAAAAGCATTGTTGTTGCCAAATTTATTCCTACCAACGAAATTAACGTCCAAGCTAGCGTTGCTACTCTCAATCAAAGAAGACAAGGGCATATCATTAGGATCCAAAGGAGCACTTCTACTAGCAAACAAATTCATTAACTCGTCCATCTTAGCACTCAACGAGTTAATTTCTTCTATAGCGTGTACCTTCTTACTAGTAGGTGACCTTTCAGTGTGCAACTGAGAGTAGTTTTTCATGATGTTGTCTAGGAGTTTTGTGGCTTCCCCTAACGTGATTTCCATGAACGTTCCACCTGAGGCGGAGTCCAAGATATTTCTAGAAGCGAAATTCAAGCCAGCGTAAAAGATTTGAATAATCATCCAAAGACTCAAGCCATGAGTGGGACAATTTCTAATCATTAATTTCATTCTCTCCCAAGATTGTGCAACATGTTCATTATCAAGTTGCTTGAAATTCATGATATCATTACGTAGAGAGATAATCTTAGCCGGCAGAAAATAGTTGGATATATAAGCATCTTTGCACTTATCCCAATAATCGATACTATTTTTGGGCAAAGAAGAAAACCAAGTTTTTGCGCGATCTCGCAACGAGAAAGGAAAAAGCTTCAATTTAATCACGTCATTATACACATCTTTCTTATTTTGCATATCGCAAAGTTCAATGAAGGTATTGAGATGGGATGCGGCATCTTCACTAGGAAGGCCAGAGAATTGCTCTTTCATAACAAGATTCAGCAAAGTGGCATTGATTTCGTATGACTCCGCATTAGTGGTGGGAGCAATCGGAGTACTAACAAAATCATTATTATTAGTATTCTAGATGTCACAAAGTTTGATGTCTTCATTCATGGTGACTTCAGCAAGCAGGCAAGCACACAAGCAAACTAAGAGCAAGCGAGGAAAAAGGGCGAACGAAAAGGGGAACGAAAAAGGCAAACGAAATTGAATATTGTGAAGTGGGGGAGAGGAAAACGAGAGGCAACTGGCAAACAAAGTAAATGCAAGAGATGAGTTTGCGACACCTACTTGGATGAGTTCTTGACTTGATCCTCCTCCCCAGCAACGGCGCCAGAAATTCTTCTGCTACGGCAACAAAAGTCCTTCCTTGGCGCTATGAATTCTTCTTGTTACTTCTCTGGTTTGCGTCGGTTTTTCCCTTGAAGAGGAAAGGGTGATGCAGCACAGGAGCAGTAAGTATTTCCCTCAGTTTGAGAACCAAGGTATCGATCCAGAAGGAGGGTCTTGTCAAGTCGAGAGTACATGCGCATACACAAACAAGCTTGCACCCAACGCTTCAAAGGGGTTGTCAATCCCTTCAAGATTGTTTGCAAAGTGAGATCTGAAGGTGGAAAGTGCAACGAAGTAAAAAGAGTAAGGCTGAAAATATGGTGTGGAGTAGACCCGGGGGCCATAGTGTTCACTAGAGGCTTCTCTCAAAATAGCAAATATCACGGTGGGTGAACAAATTACTATCGAGCAATTGATAGAACCGCGCAAAGTCATGACGATATCTAAGGCAATGATCATACATGTAGGCATCACGTCCGAGACAAGTAGACCGATACTTTCTGCATCTACTACTATTACTCCACATATCGACCGCTATCCAGCATGCATCTAGTGTATTGAGTTCATGACGAACAGAGTAATGCCTTAAGCAAGATGACATGATGTAGAGGGATAATCTCAAACCAATGATGAAAACCCCATCTTTTTACCCTTGATGGAAACAACACGATGCGTGCCTCGCTACCCCTTCTGTCACTGGGTGAGGTCACCGCACGGTATGAACCCAAAACCAAGCACTTCTTCCATTGCAAGAATGATAGATCTAGTTGGCCAGAAAAAACCCACAACTCGAAGAGAATTACAAGGATATGAAATCATGCATAAGAGAGATCAGAAGAAACTCAAATAAGATTCATAGATAATCTGATCATAAATCCAGAAATCATCGGATCTCGACAAACACTCCACAAAATAAGATTACATCGAATAGATCACCATGAAGATCATGGATAACTTTGCATTGAAGATCCAAGAGAGAGAAGAAGCCATCTAGTTACTAGCTATGGAACCATAGGTGTACGTGCATCTAGTGCCCCTTAGTGATTTTGGTAGTTTGAAGACTTACAAGTTAAGTATGTAATGTGTTCTTGAGTGTACACAGGATCTATAAGTCGCTGAGGAGTTTGATATATTTGATGAATATCGACCCCTAAAAATGTATATGTTCGGTTGAAGAAATTGGTCTGAAGGTGAAGAAATGAATCGCGAAGAATTTGCGATGAAATTGATATTCCTCATGAAGATATTGAAATTGAGGAATTCGGTGTGTCCTGAAGGAAATCAATCTGAAGACTTTGAAGCATGAAGATTTACTATTTCTGTTTTATTTTCTTCACACTTGAGTAATAGGAACACCGTACTGTTAAAGGGGGGGGGGGTCAAAGTAACACATTGGAATGAATTTCCTCATGATGCTCAACCCAAGCCTAATCCTACCAAAAGCCTCAAGTGAGGAATATGACAGACATGAGGACTCTCACAGTTGAGGGTCCCGACCGTTAACGATAGTCACGCCACATCATTGTTCTTATCCACACCAACGGTCATATTATTTAAAGGGCATTAATGTCAAATCATGTCGGGATGCTCCCAGGCTATAAATAGCCACCCCCACAACCATTAGCTGGTTGGCTGCTCCATTAGAAACGGACACTTGTCATAAGAGCAACCCGAATTCCTCAGAGTCTTCGAGAGTAATTCATCAGTGAGGAAATACCCCAAACACCAAACCACAAACCGAAACCAGGTGATTGAGCATCACTGAAGAAGTTGTTCCTGTGTGGGACTGAAGCCTTTTACCTTTGCGGACTGTGCATCCTCCACACGGTTAGGCGTCATGGTCTAGAGCAATCCAGCAGTCAATTGTGGATCGCCAGGTGACCAAGTTTGTGAGGGTTTGGAAGTCTGCCCTGAAGACTTACCACGAGTGTTGGGTGAGGACTGTGTGTTCTTAGCCCAAGGAGAAAACAGTAGGGACTGTGTGACCCTTGGTTTCGATACCAAGCCGCTCCAAACAAAATGTACAACTGTCACAACAGTTGAAACTGGTTCATCAACCACTGTCTTCACTGTGAAACGGGTTCTATTTCCTCAACTCTTTATATTCCTCAGATTGTGTGTTGATGATTTTCACTGTCATTCTTTGAAGAATTTGCTGAAGACTTTCTCTGAAATTCCTCAACCCCAAATTCTTCACGCGAGTTAATCCTCATATGTTTTCTGCGTGCGTGCATACTGTGCAAACTATTTTCATATTCTTCATCCTAAAAAACTGATGTAGTGATACTTTGCACTCCTGATCCTTTGTTGTTTTCGTTGTAAGTTAGTCATCAGTGAGGAATTTCCTCAAAAGGAATTTCCTCAGTGATGAAATTCTAAAAATCTCCTATTCACCCCCTCTAGTCGATATAACGCACTTTCAATTGGTATCAGAGCAAGGTACTCCCTTGTTCTGTGTGATTTTGGTTTAACCACGTGGAGTTTTAGTTATGTCGACTGCAATCATGATTAAGGTTAGTGCAGCATGTCCTACTTTCGAAGGAAAGGACTTTCCCTTCTGGAAGACCAAGATGCAGATGCATCTACAAGCTATTGACAACGATCCCTGGTATATTGTGGAACATGGCGTCCCTATCGTCACTGCTACTATCTCTGCTGCTGATGTGAAGAAATTCAAGCAACTTGATTCTCAAACGAAGAATATCATCTGTGGACATCTGAGCAAGGGCCAGTATGGCAGAGTAAGTGCTTTGGGCTCAGCAAAACTTCTCTGGGAAAGGCTGTCCAAAGTGAATGAAGGAGTATCAACCCAGCGTGATTCTCGTGTTGATGTTCTTCGCAATCTCTTCAATCGCTTCAAGAGGTTTGACAATGGAAGCTGCCAAGATACCTTTGATCGCCTCACTGACATATCAAATGAACTACAAGCACTTGGAGCTCGAGACATTACTGATCACGAAGTTGTGAAGAAACTGCTAAGATCTTTGGATTCTTCATTTGATACTTTAGTTCTGATGATTCAAGAAAGACCAGACTACAAGATGCTTGATCCAGCTGATATACTAGAAAGACTCAATACTCATGAATTCCAACAAGAAGAAAAGAGAGATCTATATGGACCGAGCTACTCTAGACCACGTGCACTAAAGGCCAAGGCAATTTCCTCATCTCAAGAAGAAGACTCAGATGGTAGCATTGGTGATCCTGAAGTATTTGGACAGGAGCTTGCAATGCTCGTGAGGAAATTCCAGAGGTTTACACGATGTGGTCAGTTCGGTAAATCTTCAAGAAGAGATATGAGGAAATCAGAATCTTCATCTGAGGACTACAAGAAAAGAACCTGCCACAAATGCAAGAAATCAGGTCACTACATTGCTGATTGTCCTCGTTGGGGAAAGGAATCAAAGAAGAAGAAATACAAGGATGAAAGTTCTGATGACTTGAAGAAAAAGAAGAAATCTTCAAAATCCTCATCTTCAAAGTCCTCATCGCACAAGAAGACTAGTTTCGGAAAGGCTAAGGCACTTATTGGCAAGGAAATGGGTTCCCAGGAAGAATCCGAGGAATGTGATGAAGAGGAGGGTTCTGATGAAGACTCAGAATCCACACAGGCTAGTCTAGCACTTGCAACCACATTCGTCAGCAAGTCAATCTTCAACCTTGAAGAAAATGAGAACACCATCCACACTGATGACTATGCTGATGACTTCGCTCCAACCTATTGCATCATGGCAAAAGGTTCAAAGGTACCGAATGATGCTTCCTCCTCTGATTCAAGTGACTGTGAACCTGATGATTATAAGAAACCCAGTTATAGTAAACTTGCTATCTTTGCCACTAAACAACAAACTGCCCTGGAAAAGCTTCAGAAGCTACTAGATAGAAGCGATGATCTATTGAATGATGAAATGAATCTTACCCAAATCCTCACTGAAGATATGAAAAGTCTTCAGTCTAGATTTGATAATCTTCAAGATCGTCATGTTACACTCCTCGCTGATCATGATAAAATTTCCTATGAGTTTCTTCAAAGGAAGCTTGATCTAGAGAAGCTGAGGATTTCTCATGATGATCTTTGTATGGAAAATGATTCATTAGTAGCTCAATAGATCAGTATTGCTCAAGCTGAGTTCATTCCTCCATGTCTTAAATGCATCAAACGTGAAACTGCTAATTCTTCACCAGAATCATCAAATGCTTCAATTACTACAAATTCTTCAACTGCTCCTGTAGTGTCAAATTCCTCACTTGAGGAAAACACAAATGTCACTGATGAAAATGCAGGGCTGAAGGAATTGTATGTGACAGGCATATACAAAAGTCTCAAAGGACATCAAACCCTTTGTGATGTGCTCAAAAGACAGATCTTGAACAGGAACCCGAGGAAAGAAGGAATTGCCTTTGAGAGGAAATTGAATGCTGATGGATCTTATTGGAAACCTGAGCAGTATCCCAAAACCTCATGGGTTGCTCCTACTGGGACTCCTTTTGATCCATCCAATCTAACAGGCTTTTCATGTGAATTATCCTATTCCTCAGATGAGTCATTTGACTCCAACTATAAACTATTCAAAAATCAATCTAGTGAAGTATTTGCGCGATATGTTGGAACTAACTGCAGGAATGGCCCTCCCCTGAGGAAAATCTGGGTTCCCGAAAGTTGCCTTGAAAATCTTTAGGTGAATGTCCTCATGACACCACCCATGAAGAATTTGAACCCCAGATCAAATTCCTCAGGAGGACCAAAGTCTTCAAGAGGATCAAAATCCTCAACTGGTCAAAACTATGCTTGTACCCATGCTAATGCTTCTAACATGCAGGGAAATTACAAGGAATATGAATATGAGCGTTATTCTTAAAATCATTATATTCATAAATCCTCAAATAAATTCTCTGCATATTCATTTGAGTACTCTAACCCCCCTACTGTTAGAAGAAGTGCATTAGCTTCAATGCCCCCCTTCTCATATGGTGCTCGCAGGATGATGAATGCTTTACCACCCCTTCAGATGTGGGTGGTGAAGAAATTGAACTTATCAGTTCTGCAGGTGAGGTCTCCAGATGAAAATCATCATCTGAAGAATTTGCTGGAGACCTGAGGAAAATGCTTGATGGGATGCAAGCTAATATTGATGAAATAGAAATATTTCACACGTCCTGATGATTCTGTTTATGATGAAATTTCTATCTGATGAAGTTGATATCATATTCTTCAAGTCTGAAGCATATGAGATGGTAAGCTGTACTAACTCATCTACAGGATGACAAACCCAAGAGTACTGAGTGGGTTCTTGATAGTGGCTGCACACATCACATGACAGGTGACAAAAGCTTGCTGATGAATATGCCACTAACTCCATCACACCTGAAGCAAATCACATATGCTGACAAAGGTAAAAAGCAAGGTATTGGGACTTAGCAAACTGGCTATTTCCAAGGATAGGCACATGGACAAAGTGATGCTTGTTGAATCCCTTGGATTTAACCTCATGTCAGTCTCGATGTTTTGTGATCTTGATATGATTGTTATATTTGGTAGATATAGATGTGTTGTCATCATGGAATCTGACAGATCCAAAGTCTTCGAAGGTGTTAGAAGAGGGGATTTGTACATTGTTGATTTCACTACTGGTCCTCAACCAACCACTTGCCTACTAGCAAAAACCTCAGAAGGGTGGATGTGGCATTGAAGACTTGGTCATGCAGGCATGAGGAATTTGCACACGCTCGCGAAGAAAAAGCATGTCATCGGCATCGAATCAGTCAAATTCCTCAAGGACCATCTCTGCGGTGCTTGTGAGTCTAGGAAAATGACCAGATCCAAGCACCCCTCGAAGACTATCATGACTACTACTCGTCCATTTGAATTGCTTCACATGGATCTATTTCGACCTACTCATTATGCCACACTAACAAATGCAGCATCTTTATATGGCTTTGTCATAGTTGATGGTTATTCCAGATAGACATGGGTGCATATCATTTTATATAAAACTGAAGTGCAGGAAGTCTTCAAACGATTTTCCTCAAGGGCCTCGACGAACTTCGGCATCAAGATCAAACACATCAGGAGTGATAATAGAACAGAGTTCAAAAACACTGGTCTTGATAATTATCTTGATGAATTTGGTATTACTCACGAATTGTCTGCTCCTTATACTCCTCAACAGAATGGTGTCGTCGAAAGGAAGAACATGACTTTGGTTGAGATGGCAAGAACCATGCTTGAAGAATATCAGACTCCTCATCGCTTTTGGCCTGAAGCAATCAACACTGCATGCCATATCATTAACATGGTATATCTTCACAAATTCCTCAAGAAAACCTCATATGAACTCCTCACTGACAAGAAACCTAATGTAAGTTATTTCAAAGTCTTTGGTGCAAAATGTTGGATTAGAGATCCTCACCATAGCTCAAAATTTGCACCAAGGCACATGAGGGTTTTATGATCGGTTATGGAAAGGACTCTCACACCTACAGAGTCTTCAACAACTATCACAACAAGGTTGTTGAGACTGTAGATGTGCGGTTCGATGAAACTAATGGCTCGCAAAGAGGGCAATTGCCTCCTGATCCACATAAGCTGTCTCCTGAGGATGCAATAAAGCTCAAAGATACTGAAGACATTGTTCCCACTAAGGAAATTGATGAAGAAATCATTCCTAGCACTGATGAAAATCAAGAAGATGCTCGTGAGAAAATTGCTCTAGAACCAATTCCTCAGCCCAGACGAAATTCTCAACCAGCTCATCCGAGGATTGCAAATGAAGTAGAACTTGACAAAATCCTCAATGACATCAACGCGCCAGGTCCTCTCACTTGCTGAAAAGCTTCACACTTAGTTAACTTTTGTGGGCATTTCTCCTTTTTGTATATCCCAGAACCTTCAAAAGTTGCTGAGGCTTTCATGGAACCGGAGTGGATCCAAGCCATGCAAGACGAACTTCTTCAGTTCAAGCTGAATGATGTATGGGAGCTCGTCAAACGACCAGATCCTCGCAAGCACAATATCCTCGGAACCAAGTGGATTTTCCGAAACAAGCAAGACGAGGATGGTCAAGTGGTGAGGAATAAGGCACGACTTGTAGCCCAAGGCTACACACAGGTTGAAGGAATACATTTCAATGAAACTTTTGCACCTGTTGCTAGACTTGAAGCTATTCGAATACTACTTGCTTATGCTAATCATCATAACATCATATTATATCAAATGGATGTGAAAAGTGCATTCCTCAATGGTAAGCTTGAGGAAGAAGTATATGTTGCTCAGCCCCCAGGTTTTGAGGATCCAAAGAATCTAGACAAAGTCTTCAGACTTAAAAAGGTGCTCTATGGTCTCAAGCAAGCCCCTCGGGCATGGTATGATACATTGAAGGAATTCCTCATGAAGAAAGGCTTCAAATCTGGTTCACTCGATCCAACTCTTTTCACTAAATCCTACGATAATGAACTATTTGTGTGCCAGATATATGTCGATGACATCATATTTGGTTGTAATGACAAACGTTATAGTGATAAATTTGCTTACATGATGAGTGAAGAATATCAGATGTCTATGATGGGGGAGCTGAAATTCTTCTTAGGTCTTCAAATGCTTCAAATTCGTCAACAACGCAATGGAATCTTCATATCACAGGAGAAATACTTCAAGGATGTTCTAAGGAAATTCGACATGCATGAATGCAAAGGTGCCAAGACTCCAATGCCTACCAACGGCCACCTCTGCACGGACGAAAATGGTAAAGAATTCGATCAGCAGGTATATCGCTCTATGATTGGCTCTTTACTGTATTTATGTGCATCTAGGCCAGATATAATGCTTAGTGTTTGCATGTGTGCACGTTTTCAAGCAAAACCGAAGGAATCACACCATAAGGCTGTGAAGCATATTCTTTGATACTTAGCTCACACACCAACACTAGGATTATGGTACCCCAAGGGCTCAAATCTTCATCTTGTGGGATATTCTGATTCTGACTATGCTGGTGACCGTGTGGATCGCAAGTGAACCTCTGGCACATGTCATTTCCTCGGAAGATCACTAGTTTGTTGGTCCTCAAAGAAGCAGAACTGCGTTTCACTCTCCACTGCCGAAGCTGAGTACATTGCTGTTGGTTCATGCTGTGCTCAATTGCTATGGATGAAGCAAACCCTCAAGGACTACGGCATCAACATGAAGAATGTGCCTCTCTACTGCGACAATGAGAGTGCAATCAAGATTGCATACAACCCAGTACAACACTCGAAGACTAAGCACATCCAGATTCGTCATCATTTTCTTCGGGACCATGTCCTCAAGGGCAATATCCTCATCGACCATGTGAAGACTGACGATCAACTAGCAGATATCTTCACTAAGCCCTTGGACGAGAAAATGTTTTGCAAATTGTGGTGTGAGTTAAATATCTTAGAATCCTCAAATGTTTTGTAAAAACATGCACACATCCTAACAGTTATGCAAAATTGATGACTTAGATGTGCAACACATGATGAATCGATCTTCTTCAGCCAATGAAGAATATCACTCTTAGTGTGAGGAAATCAATGAGAAATTGATTCTCAAGGCCCTACGACAATTGTACGCGGTGTCTGTAATCAACATTCCTATATGGTGGGTCATGCCACCACCCAACTTGAAATTCATTAAGTTGAATTTCTACAAAGCTGAATTTCTTCAAAAGTCGATTTTCTTCAAAACAGTTGTTCTTCAAACTTGTTTTTCTTCAGAACTGAAATTCATCATCATGACGCTTTGTCATAAAATCCTCAAGTTAATCAAAATTCTTCAAAAACAATTGATGATTTTCGTTTACCTAGATAGACTTTGATTTCAAGTCCTGAACAACATTCACTTATAGCTATTTCATCAATTTGATATTTCATCTAAGTGAATGTGATCGGACCCTACTTTCCCTTTATGCTACTCTCACCCAGTCTATTCAATTCTTCATATGCGTTCTACTTGAAACTTTATTCCAAATCCTCACTACGTCCTTGTCAGCTGATGATTTTGTAACAAAATGCTCAAATCTTGAAAAATATTTTTTATTGTTACACAGTAACTGAACCCCACTTTCCCCGTTCGGATAACCACGATCTCCATGATCTCCACCGCTTCGGTTGTGGGCTACACGTGTCCTGCAGAGACGTAGAGACAGGGGCTATTTGGTCCGATACTTTCGCGCCAATAGTTACCACCTCGCTATAAATATGTCCCCATCTCCCTTCGGTAAAATCTTCTTCGTCCCATCGCCCTCCTGCTACAGCAAAGCTCAATAGCCCTAGCGCCACCGCTAGAAGTCTCGACGCCGGTGAAGAAGAGCTTGACTGCCTCGACCTCTCCGTCGCCGAAACCACACCGGAACCGTACCATCTTCGTCTGCCTCCGCCGTAGCTGTCCTTTGCTGCCAAGTTAGGGCGCATTGGACTCGCACCGAAGACCATCTACTGCTACTTGCTTCTCTGTTCTTCGTGCACGCTATCTAGGGTAAATAAAAACCCTATTTTTACACCTCTTTTGATCTACTATTTTACCTTAGAGATGTGAAATCTGTTTTTCCTCAAGTATCCATCAGTTTCTTTTTCCTCAAACACTGCTTATTCCTCAACAATTGATGAACTTCACTGAGCAGCTAAGATTTTCACGAGATTCCTCAATTGTGCAAATTTTCGAATCTGTACAACTCTGGGACCCAAGAACAGTGTGCTTAGACGAATTCCTCAACCATTGGTCAAATTCCGCAACTTTCAAATTTTTTCATTTCATCAAATCTGAGAACGCATATGACCTCTCCAAATTCCTTGCAACTATACTCTGTTCACAGGTACAAACATGTCAGCTGATGAATCTCTAGGTTCTCATCAACTTAACTCATTTGCGGCGTTTCTTGAAGAAAATCTGCAAGTTTCATCAGAATCCTCAAGAGTCCAATTTCCTCAGCAAAAGCCACAGCTGAAGAAAATGGAAGATGAAAGGAAGCAAAAGGGTGGCAAGAAGCTCGAGAAGAATACTGCCATAGATATTCCTGAGGATATATACTTGGAATACTGCACTCCTGACGAGCAAGAAACTATGTCCAAGATGAAGATCATGCTTCAAAAGATAGAACGTCGATGGGCTAAGGAGCGGAAAGAGTATAGATTCGTCACTCCCAAATATGCGAAGAAATTCGCTGTGAAGCCTCCTCGCAAAAGGCCTCCTCTTGAGGACTATGAGGATGCACACCCCTCAAGCCTCAAGACAATTGATGACTATCCTGAGGAAAAGTAAAAACACTTGTCAAAGCTTCAGAAGCAAGCAGAAGCTGCTGTGAGGAAATTCAATGAAGAATCTGCTGCTGCTGCAACTGCGGCCACTGCCTCTGCAGCTGAGACTTCTGGTACGGCCATTCCTCAAATGAAGTTTGTGCCACCAAAACCAAAGGCTTCAAAGCCTCAAGAGAAAATGCCTTAGAAAGCTGCACCAGCATCAGCTCCAAAACCCCCAGCACCTCCAAAGGCTTCAAAGCCTGAACAGAAGCAGATTGTGAAGCAACTGCGCACTGTCTCCAGCTCCTCAGTCCCATCTGCAACAAGCTCCGAGACAAAGTCTTCACTGACTCCTTTGAAGACTAAGGTGACTGCTGGGAGAGGAACACGACCAAGCCCAAGCAAAATTATCAAAGTTCCTTCTGCATCAGAAGGTAGTGATGAATTTGATGATGACACTCTGCAAGCCATCATCAGAAACAAGCAAGAGAGGGTAGCTCAAGCTTCTGGCAGCTCCATTCCTCTGGCCATGGACCCAAAAGTCCTCCTGGATTACATCAACATCTGGTATGAGGACCCCAATACTCCAATCGATGATTTGAGGCTTCCCCCAGGCATCAGCCACATGGTGTCCACATTCATTAATGAGGCCAAGTGGAAGGAGCAGCAAGCCAAACAGGCTAAGGTTGCAAAGCTTAAAAAGGAGAAATTCCTCAGACAGAATCTCCTCAACCTGACTCCTGATGCACTTGTGTCAACACAGGCTGAATTGAAGACTTTGACACACAAGTACTCTAAGCTCTCCGACCGTCAAAGTCTCAAAAGCAATTTCATCAAATTTGCCACTGAAGCAGTTGACAAGTACAACAAGAAGGCTACCCCTCGAGCACCAACACCTTAGCCTCTGATTGAGGAACCAGCTGATGAAACTGCTCATGCTGAGGAAATCCCTCAAGAAAGTCGTGCTGATGAACCGGCTATTGAGGAAATTGCCAAGGAAAATCGAGCTGATGATTCTGCTACAGCTGGTGAAACTACTCCAGCTGGTACTTCTAAGCTAGCTGATGACTCTGCTCCAGCTGATGAAACTGCTTTAGCTGAGAAAATGCCTTCACAAAAAGCTTCAAAGGTGGAGAAAATGACTCCGTCTGCATCAGACGTGAAGAAGACGAGGGCTGCTGAAAAGGAAGCCAAGAAAAAAAAAGCTTAATCAGCAGAAGAATCAACTGAGGCCAAGTGCCTCAAAGCTCTTGAAGAAAATGCACCTCTGGATCCTGTGCCTCTCAACGATGCTCCATCATATGAGATGACGCCCTTTGAAAGAGAAGACAAGGAGCACGTGGCTGATGAGGAAATGAAGAATGCCGAGTCTGAGGAACACACTGATGAGGAAATTCGCATTGATGAAAGTCCTCAGACCTTCATTCCTCCTGAAGAAACTAGACAAGGATCGGCTGCGCCAGCTGATGAATTTGGCTCCTCCACCAAGCAAGCTCCCCAAGCTGAGGAAAAACAAAGTGAAAATCCTCAGCCTGATGAAATTCAAAAACCTGAGCAAAATCCTCAACCCGAGGCTCAGGCTGACCTCATTCCTCCTCCTGAGCAAAATCCTCAAGCTGAGGCTCAGGATGAACCAATTCCTCCTCTAGAGCAAAACCCTCAACAAGAAGCTCTGGTTGATGACATTCCTCAACCAGAGTATGCTCCTCGGCCTGAAGCACAAGCAGATGAAATTCCTCAACCCGAGGAACATGCTAAGGACAATGCACCAGATCGAGAGAATGCTCTTGTCGTCCTCAACCCAGAAACTGCGATGATTGTCTCTCCTCAAGGCAAGCCGCAAAATCTTCAGCCAATGCAGCATCAGCTATTCTCCAAGCGGCCAAAGTTTCAAAAGGAATCCTTCTTTGAAGAACGCATGTTCTTCATAGGAGAAAATGCCTATGACAAGCGTCACATCAGGCATATGAAGTTTTGGACCAGGACACAGCTCAACTACTACGCCTCTGTGTTGTGTGGAAGAAACAAGATTTCAGCACAAGCACATTCCTCACGTTGTGGTTGAAGAAATTCCATGCTTCGCTCCAGTCCTCAACGTCCTTTATGAAGCTAGCCTCCTCCGTATGTGCTCAGATATCTGTGATTGGAGTAGTGAAATAATTCTTCAATTCTATGCAACTCTGCACATCTCTGGAGATCCAACAGACATCAACACATGGGTGCTGGATTGGATGACGCAGAACACACACTTCAAGGCTCCTGCCAATGAGCTGCTGCATGAACTACCAGTGTCAATTCCCTCAGAGCAGGCAGTAAAGATGTATGATGAAAGTGAGCTGGCAAACAAGCTGATGGATGTCCTCATGAAGCCTTTTGCTAAGGGGCAACCACCAAGAACAACCTTCCTGGTTCATGAGCTGAAGTACGAACCCATGACGATTTACAGAATCCTCTGCAACGTTCTTGCGCCAATCAAGGGTCATGATGATGAAGAAGACGTTGTAGGCATCATGAAGAATATCCTCTTCAACATCACACATGGCATTCCCATCAACATCCATGATTTATTCTTGAGGACTCTGGCAAAAAATGCTATGGCCCCTTTTGACCTGAAGATTTACGCTCCATGGATCATGAGATTCATCAGACGCAGGTCAGGCATCAACTATAATGCTGATTTCAACAACCATATCGGTTATATGCCTCCTCTAAGGTTCAACAAGAAGACTTTCGAGCCTGTTGAAGGAAAAGGCAAGTCTGTCATTGATGAAGGCAGTCGGCCCCTAGATGGCCAGTTCAGAGAGCCAGATGCATATTCCTCATGGGATGACACTGAAAACCACCCTAGTCCTGTTCTTCCAAGGGTGATGAATACCAGAGAGCTTCTTCTCAGTCTTCACCAAAAGGTTGATCGGAATCACAAGTGGGTCAAACGCCAGTTCAGCGCCATTGTGAAAACCCTCAATGAAATGCAGAATGTTGTGAAGCTTAACCATCATTATCTTTATGAGGTTTTTGATCGAACCTGGGCCACACTGGCTCATTTGAAGACTCCAGCGGAACTTGCAGAATTGGAGTTTGTGCAGGACTTCGATTGGTCGTGGCCACCAAAGAAGAAATTCATGCCAATTCCAGTTCCGGACCTTGAGGACAGTTCGTTTTCTTCATTCCGCAGTGCTGAATCAGATGAAGATCAACAAGACACTGCCACCGGTCCAAGGAGGAAGTCTTCTCCCAAGAATCCTCACGCGTCTTCCTCAACTGCCAAGAAGTCAAGGTCTTCACGGGCGTTAGTCCTTAGTTTGTCCCTTTTTGTCACTTGATGACAAAGTGGGAGAAACTTGAGAGTTAGTCTTCACGCGGGATATTTTGGGGGATTATAAACTTTATTTAAGTTACAAACTCTTGGCTCTTCTGAAGTGCTTTATGTAATGAGTTGTAACTTAAGCCCGATGGTACTCTGACGCTTTTGAACATTTTTTCGCATGCTTATTCCTCAAAATTTTAATGCATGCATGCTGGAATTTGTCAGATACCATTTGTCATCATGCATCCTCAATTTCTTCATACTATATGTCGTATGTATGCATGATTTACAAGACTCAGGGGGAGATCTCCATGATATAAATCATTAATGTGCATTTGCTATGAGAAGCAAAATCCTCAAGATATGCACATCTTCAGGGGGAGTCTCTCCGAATCTTGATTTCAAATTCCTCAAATGAGTATTTACACTTCATATGTTTATTCCCGTTGAAGACTTAACCTAATTGTCATCAACCACCAAAACGGGGGAGATTGTAAGTGCATCTAGTGCCCTTTAGTGATTTTGGTGGTTTGAAGACTTATATTTTAAGTATCTAATGTGTTCTTGAGTGTACACAGGATATATAAGTCGCTGAGGAGTTTGATATATTTGTTGAATATCGACCCCTAAAAATGTATATGTTCGGTTGAAGAAATTGGTCTGAAGCTGAAGAAATGAATCGCGAAGAATTTGCGATGAAATTGATATTCCTCATGAAGATATTAAAATTGAGGAATTCGTGTGTCCTGAAGAAAATCAATCTGAAGACTTTGAAGCATGAAGATTTATTATTTCTGTTTTATTTTCTTCACACTTGAGTAATAGGAACACCGTACTGTTAAAGGGGGTCAAAGTAACACATTGGAACGAATTTCCTCATGATGCTCAACCCAAGCCTAATCCTACCAAAAGCCTCAAGTGAGGAATATGAGAGACATGAGGACTCTCACAGTTGAGGGTCCCGACCGTTATCGATAGTCACGCCACATCATTGATCTTATCCACACCAACAGTCATATTATTTAAAGGGCATTAATGTCAAATCATGTCGGGATGCTCCCAGGCTATAAATAGCCACCCCCACAACCATTAGCTGGTTGGCTGCTCCATTAGAAACTGACACTTGTCATAAGAGCAACCTAAATTCCTCAGAGTCTTCGAGAGTAATTCATCAGTGAGGAAATACCCCAAACACCAAACCACAAACCGAAACCAAGTGATTGAGCATCACTGAAGAAGTTGTTCCTATGTGGGACTGAAGCCTTTTACCTTTGAGGACTGTGCATCCTCCACACGGTTAGGCGTCATGGTCTAGAGCAATCCAGCAGTCAATTGTGGATCGCTAGGTGACCAAGTTTGTGAGGGTTTGGAAGTCTGCCCTAAAGACTTACCACGAGTGTTGGGCGGGGACTGTGTGTTCTTAGCCCAAGGAGAATACGGTAGGGACTGTGTGACCCTTGGTTTCGATACCAGGCCGCTCCAAACCAGATGTACAACTGTAACAGCAGTTGGAACTGGTTCATCAACCACTGTCTTCACTGTGAAACGGGTTCTATTTCCTCAACTCTTTATATTCCTCAGATTGTGTGTTGATGATTTTCACTGTCACTCTTAGAAGAATTTGCTGAAGACTTTCTCTGAAATTCCTCAACACCAAATTCTTCAGCGAGTTAATCCTCATCTGTTTTCTACGTGCCTGCATACTGTGCAAATTATTTTCATATTCTTCATCCTGAAAAACTGTTGTAGTGATACTTTGCACTCCTGATCCTTTGCTATTTCCGCTGTAAGTTAGTCATGAGTGAGGAATTTCCTCAAAAGGATTTTCCTCAGTGATGAAATTCTAAAAAGCTCCTATTCACCCCCCTCTAGTCGATATAACGCACTTTCAATAGGTCTATGGTGAACTACTCACGCATCATCGGAGAGGTCATGGTGTTGATGAAGAAGCCCTCCGTATTCGAATCCCCCTCCGGCAGGGCACCAGAACGTGCCCCATATGGGATCTTGCGAAGACTGAAGCTTGCGGCGGCGGAAAAGTACTTTCGATGATCTCCTATTTTTTTGGTATTTTTAGGGATTATATAGGCGCAACCCCTAGGGCAGAGGGCGCTCAGGGGGCCCACAAGCCTCTGAGCCGCGGCCTCCCGCTGGCCGCGGGGTGGGGGCTTGTGGGGTCCCGGAGGCTCCCGTGCCTTGGCTCTCAAGCTTCCCGATCATCTTCCGTTACGGAAAAAATCTTTTGAGGGATTTTCTTCCGTTTGGACTCTGTTTCAAAATCTCCTCTGAAAGGGGTCAAAAACATGGAAAAAACAGGAACTGGCACTTGGCACTGAGTTAATAAGTTAGTCCCAGAAAATATATAAAAGGCATGCAAAACATCCAAAGTTTGACAAGATAATAGCATGAAACCATCAAAAAGTATAGATACGTTGGAGACGTATCAGCCTGCACCTGGCATGCCTGTCGCCTCCTCGTGCGCTTTCCGGACTACTTCAAAATTTTCTATTTTTCTAAATATTCCAAAACGGAGAAAAATTCCCACTGGAAAAGTTTTGGACTCTGTTTACTTACCGAATCACATACCGCTTCGTTTTCGGAGTTTGAAACAAGCTGATAAATATCCCTTAGGTATTCCTCCGGAGTTATAGTATTTATAATATTGCTTTCAACATTTATGGGAGTACCTGAGATATAATGCTTGATTCTCTGCCCATTTACAACTCTAGGACAATTACCTTCCATGTTATTGATCTTGATAGCACCGGAACGATATACTTCCTCAACAATATAGGGACCTTCCCATTTAGAGAGAAGCTTGCATGCAAAAAATCTTAAATGAGAATTATATAGCAAGACATAATCACCTACATTGAACTCACGCTTTTGTATCCTTTTATCATGCCACCTCTTAACCTTTTCTTTGAACAACTGGGCATTCTCATATGCCTGAGTTCTCCATTAACAAGCGAGCTAATATCAAATAACCTCTTCTCACCAGCAAGTTTGAAATCAAAGTTGAGCTCTTTGATTGCCCAATAAGCTTTATGCTCTAGCTCAAGAGGTAAATGACATGCTTTACCATACACCATTTTGTACGGGGACATGCCCATGGGATTCTTATAGGCAGTTCTATTAGCCCACAGTGCATCATCGAGCTTCTTAGACCAATTCTTTCTAGACCCGTTGACAGTCTTTTGTAGAATTAGTTTAATCTCTCTATTTCTTAGCTCTACTTGACCACTGGACTGAGGGTGATAGGGAGATACAATTCTATGGTTGACATTGTACTTAGCAAGCGTTTTACGGAACGCACCATGAATGAAATGTGAACCACCGTCGGTCATTAGATATCTAGGGACTCCAAATCTAGGGAAAATAACTTATTTAAGCATCCTAATAGAAGTGTTGTGATCAGCACTGCTGGTGGGGATAGCTTCTACCCACTTAGTGACGTAATCAACAACAACTAGGATATGAGTATACTCGTTGGATTTTGGAAAAGGTCCCATATAATCAAAGCCCAGACATCAAATGGTTCAATGACGAGTGAATAGTTCATAGGCATTTCCTCATGTTTACCGATATTACCTATTCTTTGACATTCGTCACAAGGCAAGACAAACTTATGGGCATCCTTGAAGAGGGTGGGCCAATAGAAACCTCATTGCAATACCTTGTGTGCAGTTCTATCTCTCGCATGGTGTCCTCCGTAGGCCTCGGAGTGACACTTCTGTAGGATCTGTCCCTGTTCATGTTCAGGTACACAATGTCTAATAACACCATCTACTCCTTCCTTATAAAGGTGAGGATCATCCCAGAAGTAATGTCTCAAGTCAAAGAAGAATTTCTTCTTTTGCTGGTATGTGAAACTAGGTGGTATATATTTGGCAACAATATAGTTTGCATAATCAGCTTACCACGGTGCACCACGTGAAGTATTGATGACATTCAGTTGCTCATCGAGAAAGCTATCATCAATAGGTTGTGGGTCATCAAGAACGTTCTCTAACCTAGACAAGTTATCGACTACGGGGTTATCAGCACTCTTCCTGTCGACAACGTGCAAATCAAATTCTTGTAGCAAGAGAACCCATCTGATAAGTCTAGGTTTAGCGCCCTTCTTCTCCATGAGGTACTCAATAGCACCGTGATCAGTGTGAATAGTGTCTTTGGAATCAACTATGTAAGACCTGAACTTTTCACATGCAAACACGGCTGCTAAAAATTCCTTTTCCGTAGTAGCATAGTTTCTTTGGGCACTGTCTAGAGTTTTACTAGCATAGTGAATAACATTCAACTTCTTATCAACTCTTTGCCCTAGGACATCACCAACAGCATAATCACTAGCATCACACATGATTTCAAAAGGAAAGTTCCAATTAGGTGGTTGAACAATAGGTGCAGTTATCAAAGCCTTCTTAAGTATTTCGAAGGCTTCCTCACAATCATCGTCAAAAACAAAAGGAATATCCTTTTGTAAGAGATTGGTAAGAGGCCTAGAAATCTTAGAGAAGTCTTTAATGAGCCTTCTATAGAAACCAGCATGACCAAGGGGTATGGCATTTTCTCGATTGCATCAACCTTAGCCTTATCGACTTCAATACCTCTTTCAGAAATTTTATGACCTAAGACGATGCCTTCATTAACGATAAAGTGGCACTTCTCCCAATTCAAGACAAGATTGGTATCTTTACATCTCTGCAAGATCCGATCAAGGTTGCTGAGGCAATCATCAAAAGAAGACCCGTAAATGGATAAGTCATCCATGAAAACCTCGACAATCTTTTCGCAAAAGTCAGAGAATATAGCCATCATACATCTTTGAAAGGTGGCAGGTGCATTACATAAGCCAAAAGGCATACGTCTATAAGCAAAGGTACCGAAAGGGCAGGTGAAAGTGGTTTTCTCCTGGTCAGATTGTGCAACTGGTATTTGGGAGAAACCAGAATAACCATCTAGAAAGCAAAAGTGTGTGTGTTTAGACAGTCTTTCTGGCATTTGGTCGATAAAAGGCAAAGGGTAAGAATCTTTCCTAGTGGCTTTATTCAATTTCCTAAAATCGGTCACCATCCTATAGCCAGTGATAATCCTCTGTGGGATCAATTCATCCTTATCATTAGGGACTACGGTAATGCCTCCCTTCTTAGGGACACAATGCACTGGACTCACCCAATCACTATGAGCAACAGGATAGATAATACCTGCTTCCAGGAGCTTTAGTATTTCTTTTCTTACTACCTCTTTCATCTTAGGATTTAATCTCCATTGATGATCAACAACTGGCTTGAAATCAGGATCAGTCTTAATCTTGTGCTCGCATAGAGTGGGACTAATGCCCTTAAGATCATCAAGAGTATATCCAATAGCAGCACAGTGCTTTCTCAGAGTTTTTAGTAACTTCTTTTCTTCATGCTCTCAGAGGATAGCACTAATAATAACATGATATATCTCTTTTTCATCAAGATAATCATACTTAAGAGTATCAGGCAACTGTTTAAGTTTGAACACAGGATCACCCTTTGGTTGGGGTGGATCCCCAAGCAGTTCAATAGGCAAGTTATTCTTAAGGATAGGATATTGTTCTAAGACAACTCTATCTATCTCATCCCGTTCATCCATATGCATATCATTTTCATTCTTAAGCAAGTATTTCTCTAAGGGATCAGTAGGAGGCACAACAATAGAAGCTAGGGAAATAGTTTCATCCTTACTAGGCAACTCTTTTTTCATGAGGTTGTCTACCAAACTTGGAGAAATTCAACTCATCTGACACACCTTCAAAGCAACAGTTACAGTTTGCTTCTCATAGTCAATATGAGCATTGACAGTATTGAGAAAAGGTCTGACAAATATGATGGGACAAAAGCTATCTCTGCTCCCCCCCTCTCTGTGCATTCTATACCACCTCTTGTACATACAGTTTTCATAGTTGCAATACAGAAAATGGCTGTGGGGGGTTTTCCCTACAGTAGCCGGTCAAAAATAAAAGGACGAGGAAATCAGCAGGATACTTCATTTTACCACACAAGACTTCAACATCCCTAACAATTCCCACAGGGCAGATAGTATCTCTATTGGCAAGCTGAATAGTGACATCAATAGGTTCTATTTCAATAGGTGCAATCTCGTCTTTGATGTAATCATATAAGGATTGAGGTATCGCACTAACACTAGCAGCCACGTCACATAAACCATGATACCAATGATCTCCTATCTTAACAGAAACAACAGGCGTGCCAACAACAGGCCTATGTTTGTCTCTAGCTTGAGGTTTAGAAATTCTAGCAGCATCTTCACAGAAGTGAATATTATGTCCCTCAACATTGTCGTACAGGAGATCTTTGATAATAGCAATGCAAGGTTCAACTCTAATTTTCTCAAGGGGTGTAGGTGTTCTAATGTATCCTCTACGTATCACAGTTGAAGCTTTAGAATGATCCTTTATCCTAACAGGGAAAGGTGGTTTCTCAATGTAAGCACTGGGAACAATAGGATCATTATAGGCAATGACTTTCTCTTCAAATGGATTGGGTTTAACTACATTGACTTCTAAGGGAGGATGATATTTGAACCACTTCTCTTTGGGGAGATCAATATGAGTAGCAAATGATTCACACAATGAAGCTACTATCTCAGAGTCCAGTCCATACTTGAAATTCATACCTGACTCAATCAAGCTAAAATCACTAAAGGTATTTGTTTCAACAACGGATGTAACGCAATCAAACTTGAAATTCATACCTGACTCCTTACCTTCTTCAAGCTCCCAATCTTCAGATTTGCGTTTAATTCTTTCCAATAAATTCCATTTGAAGTCAATATCTCTCTTCATAAAAGAACCGGTACAAGAAGTGCAAGCATGGTGCGATCATCATGAGAAAGCCGATCATAGAAGTTATGAATGATAATTTATCTCAAGAGCTCATGATTGGGGCATGAATATAACATTGACTTAAGCCTCCCCCAAGCTTGAGCGATGATTTCTCTGTCACGAGGCCAAAAATTGTAAATATGGTTCTGATCACGATGTACTAGATGCATAGGATAAAACTTTTAATGAAACTCAAATTTCAACCGATTGTAGTTCCATGATCCAGTATCATCACATAGCCTCTACCATGTCAACGTCTTATCCCTCAAAGATAAGGGAAAAACCTTATTCTTGACCTCATCCTCGGGCAAACCTGCAAGCTTAAATAAACCACAAACTTCATCTACATAGATTAGATGCAAGTCTGGATGTGATGTTCCATCTCCTGTAAAGGACTAGCCAGCAGTTTCTCAAGCATACCCGAAAGAAAATCAAAGCAAATATTTTTAGTAGGTGCAGCAGGTTGAGGAGCAACTCTCTGTGCTTCCGTTCGAGGTGAAGATACCCCGAACAAGCCCCTCAAAGGATTAGTTTCCATAGTGACAAGTGATAATAAATTTCAGCACACTATATGAATGTTTCCTTACCAATTTCCACTTACCAAAGGCGCTTCACTCCCCGGCAACGGCGCCAGAAAAGAGTCTTGATGAACCACAAGTATAGGGGATCTATCATAGTCCTTTCGATAAGTAAGAGTGTCGAACCCAACGAGGAGCAGAAGGATCTGACAAGTGGTTTTCAGCAAGGTAATATCTGCAAGCACTGAAATTATCGGTAACAAGTAGTTGTGTGGTGAGATGATTCGTAGCAAGTAGCAAGTAACAAAAGTAGCAACCGTGCAGCAAAGTGGCCCAATCCCTTTTGTAGCAAGGGACAAGCCTGGACAAAGTTTTATAGGAGGAAAAACGCTCCCGAGGACACACGGGAATTTCTGTCATGCTAGTTTTCATCATGTTCATATGATTCGCGTTCGTTACTTTGATAGTTTGATATGTGGGTGGACCGGCGCTTGGGTACTGTCCTTACTTGGACAAGCGTCCCACTTATGATTAACCCCTCTCGTAAGCATCCGCAACTACGACAGAAGAATTAAGACAAAGTCTAACCATAGCATTAAACTAGTGGATCCAAATCAGCCCCTTACGAAGCAACGCATAAACTAGGGTTTAAGCTTCTGTCACTCTAGCAACCCATCATCTACTTACTACTTCCCAATGCCTTCCTCTAGTACCAAATAATGGTGAAGTGTTATGTAATCGACGTTCATATAACACCACTAGAGGAAAAACAACATACAACACATCAAAATATTGAACGAATACCAAATTCACATGACTACTATTAGCATGACTTATCCCATGTTCTCAGGAAAAAAAGTAACTACTCACAAAGCATAATTATGTTCGTGACCAGAGAGGTAATGAGTAGCACCAAGGATCTGAACATAAACTCTTCCACCAAATAATCCAACTAGCATCAATTACAAAGAGTAATTAACACTACTAGCAACCTTACAAGTACCAATCGGAGTCGCGAGACGGAGATTGGTTACAAGAGATGAACTAGGGTTTGGAGATGAGATAATGCTGATGAAGATGTTGATGGTGATGAGTCCCCTCCGATGAGAGAAGTGTTGGTGATGATGATGGCGATGATTTCCCCCTCCGGGAGAGAAGTTTCCCCGGCAGGATCGTCCTGCCGGAGCTCTAGATTGGTTCTGCTCAAGTTCCGGCTCGTGGTGGTAGAGAATCCTCCGAAAAGCCTCCTCTCGAATTTTTTCGGAACGAAACCCTTCATATAGCAGAAGAGGGGAGCTAATGGGCCAGCAGGGAGCCCACAAGCCCCCTAGGCACGGCCAAGGGGTGGCCGCGCCTAGCAGGCTTGTGGCCACCTGCTAACGCCCCTCTAGCACTTCTTCGGCCCAGTATTTTTTATATATTCCCAAAAAAATCCACGTTGATTTTCACGGAGTTGCGCAGAATAGGCATCTCAAACTTGCTCCTTTTTAAGGCCAGAATTCCAGCTGCCGGCATTCTCGCTCTTCATGTAAACCTTGCAAAGTAAGAGAGAAAAGGCATAAGTATTGTACAGTGAAGTGAATTAACAGCCCAAAAAGCAATAAATATCAACATGAAAGCATGATGCAAAATGACGTATCAGAACCTCAACGTTCTCTTTAGCGACCTATGTCTCAACGACGGTCCTCACTACTTTGGCGAGGACTTCGACATTGAGGCGCTATGCGCCAGCTTCAGTAGGCTCTCTATCGCTGAGATGCATGCACATGACGTGTACCCCAGCAACGTACTCGTCTTTGACGGCCCTCCGCCGTCGGTGGGGTTCTTCACCCCGTACCATGTCGCCGCCGTCTCCAACGTCGTGGAGGTGATGGTTATCGGCGCTGGCACCAGCACAGCTCATGGGAAGGCGTCAACAGACGCTGGTGAGCATGCTGGTGTCACCACTAATACTCTTCAAGACGCTCTCGCCGGCCTGAAGACACCCATCGCCGCTTCCACAAACCCTAACGACGCCTGAGCCTCACTAGAGGAGGCTCGCAAGCATATCTTGGAGGAGGGCATTGTCGTCGCCTCGGCAAAGCGTCGGATGGAGGCTACGCAGCACGAGTATAACTCCGCATATGGCCTCACTCCGATTTCCGAGGCCCCTAGCCGGCTTGGATCGGTCCGCGGCCGCGGCCGGTTCATTTTCGAGATCCTAGGCGGCAACCAGCCCGTCTACAAGACCCCTGCGGCCAACTTGCGGACAGCGCAGGCGGCCATGGAAGAAATGCCAAGCCTGGAGGGCGAGGAGCGCGCCTTCCAGGAGTAGCGGGTCAAGGATCTCCTTGACGCCACCAACGAACAACAGACGCGGCTTCACCCTGGTCAGGCCCACTCAGAATCTCTGGGACCCAACCCCGGAGGGCGCCGCAACTCTAGCGGTCATCACCACGCGGAGGGATCTTCCTCGCATCGCACCTCCGACCGGAGGGGCGAGGGAAGCCAAGACTGACGCTCCCAGCGCCAGAGCGAGCATACTTCGAGCAGGCTTCACGGAGGCGACGAGAGCGACTTGGCGTGCGAGGTTCTTCGTCCGAGGAGGACCCATGCCTCCGGTTCGCGAGGTGCTTCTCCACTCACAGCTCGGATCAGAGCTCGCATTCCCTAGGGTGAACAGGACGCCCGCAGGCGTCTCATCACCCTGGCCCAGTCAGCCCTCCTCGAGGAGAACGGTCCCATCGATCCGGCCTGCTTCGGCCCCCGGATCTGAGGGGAGCCATTCCCCTGAGGCTTCACCTTGCATCAGGACACACCCAAGTACAATGGCACTGCCAAGCCAGAGGACTGGCTGATCGACTACACCACAGCTGTCGGCATTGCCAGGGGCAATGAGCGCATAGCAGTCTGCTACGTGCCACTCATGTTGGCCGGCTCGGCTCGGACCTGGCATAATAGCCTTCCAGCCGGCAGCGTCAACTCATGGGTGGACTTCGAGGAGGCGTTCGTCCACAATTTCATTGGCACCTACAAGCGCCCTGGCCGGCCTCGCGAGCTAGCCATGTGCGTCCAGAGGCCCGACGAACCCCTTCGTGACTACGTCACTCGGTAGACGGAGCTACACAACTCCTGCAAGGGGGTGCATGAGGTACAGGCCATCCGATACTTCATCGACGGTTGCTGAGATGGCACCCTCCTCAAGCACAAGCTCAGGTGCTCCGAGCCCACCTCTCTGGCGGTGCTCATGGCCAAGGCGGACAAGTACGCCACGGCTGACTCGGAGATGCGAGTCAAGGTGACCGCCTCGGACAAGGCTGTCCCCACGCCAGCTACTCCCAAGCCGGCTGGAGATGGTCGAGGCAGCCAGAACAACAACAAGCGCAAGGCGGATCAGATGGATTTGCGCTCCAACAACAAGTTGGTAGCCAGCATGGAGGGCGAGACATCGGTCCCCAAGCCGGCCCTCCGTGGAAGCGCCCCAACAGGGGCAATACAAACTGGTTGCCCAAGCAGACCTTCGAGCAGCTGCTTGACGCCCCCTGCAAGATACATTCTGGGGCACAACTGTCTACTCATACCCTTCGATAGTGCAGCTTTGCACGCCGTCTGTCGCAAGGGGAGGGCTTGGCGGCTGCCCCAGGAGCGCAAGCTGCGCCTCATGCCCCGGCTCCCGGTCCTGCTCCGGCTCAACCACCGCCGATTCGCGACGACGGCCACCTGCACGACGACTACCCCCATCAAGACGGAGCATTCGTCGTCTTCACCAGTGAAGGCGACAACAAGCATAGCCTCTGCCAGAGACGGTGCGAGGTGAATGCCACAGTTCCCCCGGTTCCTCAATACATGCATTGGTCTGACAGACCAATCACATGGAGCCGGGTAGACCATCCTGCGGTGATGCCCAACCCGGGCTCATACGCGCTCGTTCTCGACCCCAACTTTGCCTCCAAGAGGCTCACCTTCCGGTTCTCCCGGGTGCTGGTCGATGGAGGCAGCATCATCAACATCCTCTACCTCGACACTCTCTGCAGGCCAGGGCTCAAGGAGACGGACGTCCTACCGACCAACATTGTTTTCCACGGCATCGTGCCTGGACAGTCCTACTCACCTATCGGCAAAATCCAGCTGGACGTCCTCTTCGGCGACAAGGCTCACTTCCGCCATGAGTCCATATGGTTCGAGGCTATACTGCACTACGCCTACCTGAAGATGAAGATGCTGGGTTCAAAGGGCATCATCACCATTGCAGGCGACTACAAGAAGTCGCTCGAGTGTGCCCAAGATAGCAGCCGCCTCGCTGACGCCCTGGTGATTGCTTAGGAAAAGCGGCAGATCGACCGGCTCGTGGCCCTCGCCCTCCGTTGTCCCTTTGGTTCTCACTGACTTTAGCCTACCTATGGCATATGTTGTGAGTATTCACCGACATTTGGCGCCCCCCGTGGGGCCGATCGCGGCATCGGCTAGCTTTATGCGCTGGGCAGGGCCCAACACCTACACCACTGGATGCATCGCGTCCGGATCGATCTGCATGCATGTGGAGCCCACTTTCGATGAGGCAACACCGATGATGATCGACGTCCCCATCCGCCATGTGGATTCGGACGAAGATTCCGATGACGAGGCGCCCCCAGCGTCGTCGTTGCTGCTATGGAGAACCTCAACATTCTCTTTAGCGACCTGCGTCTCAACGTCGGTCCTCGCTACTTCGGCGAGGACTTCGACGTTGAGGCGCTATGCGCCCGCTTCACTAGGCTCTCTATCGCTGAGATGCGTGCACATGACGTCTGCCCCAACAACGTACTCGTCTTCGACGGCCCTCAGCATCGTTATGGGCCCTCAGCATCGCTTCAGTAGGTATTTGATCTGAGTTGGTCGATTGGCCTATACGCACTGACCTTCACGCAGGAACAATTATGGGTACTCAGCATCGTTGTATCAGCCGAAGCTCTTCGGACATCAAAATTGGAGCGGCATGCGCCCAAGTGGTCTGCGTATGAATTGATCTTGTCTAAGAGGTGCTACGACTGATCTCGGCTACCCTCGCAACATGTAGGAGTGCAAAGGGCAATGTCCCCCAGACCCCTGCACACATAGGGTTTTGTCTGACGGGCTGGCCTCTCTATTGAGCCTAGGTAGGGCTACGACGTGTTGATGTCCTGAGGCCAGTCATGACCCAGGAAAGTGTGTCTGGCCATAGGTTATCAAGCATGTTGGTAAATGTTGTGCACCCCTGCAGGGATGATTGAACTATTCGAATAGTCATGTCCACTGTAACAGGACGACTTGGAGTTATATCCCGATCTAATACAACTAGAATTGTGACTTAAATTGAAATGTTGGCTCCAAGATTGCTTCCTCGCTCGGACTCGAGGAAGGATCTTTGGGCGTAATTAATAAATTTGCTGCAACATCATTATTACGTATGTGTTATTGATCTACACTCTTCTAATGCTGCAAGACCATGAATTTCCTAGTCTTCGATAGGACTGGGTCTTCCTCCTTTATTCTGGCAGTTCTACAGTTCAGCCCAAAGATATATCCTCATTCCTTTGAAACCAATGCATACTTAGCATAGTTCTAACATCAGTCTTGCGAGTAATTTGGATGAGTACTCACTATTGTTTTGCTCCCCCTTTTCCTCTTGATATGATTTCCGCGACGAGATGACGAAGCCCAGGAGCCAGTTGATCCCACTGACGACTACTACTACCCCAACAGAGCGTATTATTACATGGAGGCTGTTGAGTAGTTAGGAGGCTCCCAGGCAGGAGGCCTTGCCTTTTCGATCAAATTTTATGTGTGTGCTAGCCTTCTTAAGGCAAAAATTCTTGACTTATGTATGTACTTAGACATTTGTTGCTTCCGGTGACTCGTGTGTATTCGAGATTTTGTATTCGAGCCCTCAAGGCCCCTGGATTGCAATATGAAGCTTGTATGACTTTAATTTGTGTCTAGAGTTGTGTTGTGATATTTTCCCGTGAGTCCCTAATATTGGTCGTACGCATTTGCATGTATGATTATCGTACGATCAAAATGTGGGCATCACAAGTTGGTATCAGATGTGTCTGGCTGTAGGTAGCCCCTTTCCAACTCCTTGGCCAAAGTTGAGTCTAGTACTTGAAAAACTTTTACTAACAATGTTGTGTGGCTTATGGGCCCACATCTTAATTAGGTGGTATTAGGACCTTTTATTACTATGTTATACTGTGGGTTATGATCTCTCTTCTACTCAGGTTAAAGATTTTGCTAACTCTAACTCTACTTTCTCGTAATTACTTCCTCCCAAAGAGCCCCTCATTCCAGATGATGGCTGAATTCATCAGAAGACTCTGAAGGTACTCTCCGTTGTTCTCCAGAGAACTTGTGCTCATTGCTTTTGTGATTCCTTTCCACCATCAACCCCTATGGATGATTCATAACATTGACACTCATACTTTTATTTGAAGTTTCTCTTGTTATTACAAGGTACATCAAATTATCTTACCGGGTATTCATTGATCCTCAACCATCAAGGGTTTCACAAGTCCTTCGAATTGCTATTCAATCTTCTGAAATCCTTAGTAGCCTATTGCTCTTGACCTTCCTCACCTGCTTGCATTATGGTTAATTCCATATGTCTAGCAACATTCATTAAAAACCTTAGTAATTGACCTTTGAACTTATTGATTCAACCTATGTGTGGATGCAAGCAATTATCAGTTGATCCTCATAAATATTTGTCTGGCTGAGATGTCTTTCCAAATAGGAGGTGGTTCTCGGCAAATCAACCTTGATTGATTGCCCATCTAAGTTTATTCAACTTCCTTTTATTTGATCGGAGCATCTGATTTTGATACCCCAACGTTGAAATCATAATTCCTTTCGTATTTAAGTATCGATAGTATTCAAATGTTCTATAATCCGTTGCCTTGCATTCCTTCTTCCTCTCATTGGGGACTGATACTCACATCAGGTCCTTTGTGGACCGCCAAACCTACTGTTGGGTTATTATCCGATAGCATCCTTCACATTCAAAATTCTTGCGATGTTCTTCCCCTGATACAGGATGTCATTGGTAAATTGTGACTTCTCCCTTCGATAAGTTGTATCCTATGCTTTTGTTAGCCATGCTCTTCAAGCATGTGTTAATTACTCTTGAAATTTGTTGTATATATTCCTAACATGCCCTGATGGGTTGAACCTATGCCTTCCCTAATCCATGTGAACCCAAGAATTTTCACAATACTTACTCTTTTGATGTTTTGCGAGATAATCTTTCAAAGCTACAACTTCATCAAAGGCGGAGAGTAAATGGCAGGTGATGCATTGAAGAAGTGGGAGTCGACTTTGAACTTTGTGTTCATGCCCATGGACCTAGTGTATGTCTTATCACAGGAACTCGTTGGGTTCGACACTCTTACTTATCGAAAGGACTACGATAGATCCCCTACACTTGTGGGTCATCAATACTCTTTTCTCGCGCCGTTGCCGGGGTGGGAAGCGCCTTTGGTAAGTGGAGTTTGGTAAGGAAACATTTATATAGTGTGCTGAAATTTATTGTCACTTGTCACTATGGAAACTAATCCTTTGAGGAGCTTGTTCAGGGTATCTTCACCTCGAACGGAAGCACAAGGAGTTGCTCCTCAACCTGCTGCACATACTGAAAATATTTGTTATGAAATTCCTTCGGGTATGCTAGAGAAACTGTTGGCTAATCCTTTTAGAGGAGATGGAACATCACATCCCGAATTGCATCTAATCTATGTAGATGAGGTTTGTGGTTTATTTAAGCTTGCAGGTTTGCCCGAGGATGAGGTCAAGAAGAAGGTCTTTCCCTCATCTTTGAGGAATAAAGCATTGACATGGTATAGGCTATGTGATGATACTGGATCATGGAACTACAACCGATTGAAATTGGAATTTCATCAAAAGTTTTATCCTATGCATTTGGTACATCGTGATCGGAATTATATCTATAATTTTTGGCCTCGTGATAGACAAAGTATCGCTCAGGCTTGGGGGAGGCTTAAGTCAATGTTATATTCATGCCCCAACCATGAGCTCTCGAGAGAAATTATTATTCAAAACTTTTATGCTCGGCTTTCTCATGATAATCACACCATGCTTGACACTTCTTGTACCGGTTCTTTTATGAAGAGAGATATTGACTTCAAATGGAATTTATTGGAAAGAATTAAACGCAACTCTGAGGATTGGGAGTTTGATGAAGGTAAGGAGTCAGGTATGAATCTCAAGTTCGATTGCATTAAATCCTTCGTTGAAACAAATACTTTTTGTGATTTTAGCGCTAAACATGGACTTGACTCCGAGATAGTAGTTTCATTATGTGAATCATTTGCTGCTCATGTTAATCTCCCTAAAGATAAGTGGTTTACGTATCATCCTCCCATAGAAGTCAATGTAGTTAAACCCAATCCAGTTGAAGAGAAATTCATTGCTTATAACGATCCTATTGTTCCTAGTGCTTACATTGAGAAACCACCTTTCCGTGTTAGAATAAAGGATCATTATAAAGATTCAACTGTGATACGTAGGGGATACATTAGAACACCTACACCCCCTGAGAAAATTAGAGTTGAACCTAGCATTGCAATTATCAAAGATCTCCTACCCGACAATGTTGATGGCCATGATATTCACTTCTGTGAAGATGCTGCTAGAATTGCTAAACCTCATGCTAGAGACAAACATAGGCCTGTTGTTGGCACGCCTGTTATTTCTGTTAAGATAGGAGATCACTGTTATCATGGTTTATGTGACGTGGGTGCTAATGTTAGTGCAATACCTCAATATTTATATGATGAAATTAAAGACGAGATTGCACTTGTCGAAATGGAACCTATCGATGTCACTATTCAGCTTGCCAATAGAGATACTATCTGCCCTTTGGGAATTGTTAGAGATGTTGAAGTCTTGTGTGGTAAAACTAAGTATCCTGTTGATTTTCTCGTTCTTGCTACCACACAAGATAGCTTTTGTCCCATCATATTTGGCAGACCTTTCCTCAATACTGTCAATGCTCATATTGACTGTGAGAAGCAAACTGTCACTGTTGGCTTTGAAGGTGTGTCACATGAGTTCAATTTCTCCAAGTTTGGTAGACAACCTCATGAAAAAGAGTTGTCTAGTAAGGATGAAATTATTTCTCCAGCTTCTATTGATGTGCCTCCTACTGATCCTTTAGAGCAATACTTGCTTGAGCATGAAAATGATTTGCATATGGATGAAAGGAATGAGATAGATAGAGTTATCTTTGAACAATATCCTATCCTTAAGACTAGTTTGCCAGTTGAACTCCATGGAGATCCACCCCCACCAAAGGGTGATCCTGTGTTTGAGCTTAAACAGTTACTTGATACTCTTAAGTATGCTTATCTCGATGAAAAAGAGATATATCATGTTATTATTAGTGCTAGCCTTTCAGAGCATGAAGAAAAGAAGTTATTGAAAACTCTGAGGAAGCACCGTGCTGCTATTGGATATACTCTTGATGATCTTAAGGGCATTAGTCCCACTCTATGCCAGCATAAAATTAAAACCGATCCTGATTCCAAACCAGTTGCCGATCATCAACGGAGATTAAATCCTAAGATAAAAGAGGTAGTAAGAAAAGAAATACTAAAGCTCCTGGAAGCAGGTATTATCTATCCTGTTGCTCATAGTGATTGGGTAAGTCCGGTACATTGCGTCCCTAAGAAGGGAGGTATTACCGTTGTCCCTAATGATAAAGATGAATTGATTCCACAGAGGATTATTACTGGCTAGAGGATGGTGATTGATTTTAGGAAATTGAATAAAGCCACTAGGAAAGATCATTACCCTTTGTCCTTTATCGACCAAATGCTAGAAAGATTGTATAAACACACACACTTCTGCTTTCTAGATGGTTATTCTGGTTTCTCCCAAATACCTGTTGCACAATCTGATCAGGAGAAAACCACTTTTACCTGTCCTTTAGGTACCTTTGCTTACAGATGTATGCCTTTTGGCTTATGTAATGCACCTGCTACCTTTCAAAGATGTACGATGGCTATCTTCTCTGACTTTCGTGAAAAGATTTTTGAGGTTTTGACGGACGACTTCTCCGTTTACGGGTCTTCTTTTGATGATTGCCTCAGTAACCTTGATCGAGTTTTGTAGAGATGTAAAGATACCAAACTTGTCTTGAATTGGGAGAAGTGCCACTTTATGGTTAATGAAGGCATCGTCTTAGAACATAAAATTTCTGAAAGAGGTATTGAAGTCGATAAGGTTAAAGTTGATGCGCTCGAGAAAACGCCATGGCCTACAGATATCAAAGGTACAAGAAGTTTCCTTGGTCATGTTGGTTTCTATAGAAGGTTCATTAAGGACTTTTCTAAGATTGCTAGGCCTCTTACCAATCTCTTGCAAAAGGATATTCATTTTTTTTCTGACGATGATTGTGGGGAAGCCTTTGAAATACTTAAGAAGGCCTTAATAACTGCACCTATTGTTCAACCACCTGATTGGAACTTAACTTTTGAAATTATGTGTGATGCTAGTGATTATGTTGTTGGTGCTGTTCTAGGACAAAGAGTTGATAAGAAGTTGAATGTTATTCATTATGCTAGTAAAACTCTAGACAGTGCCCAAAGAAACTATGCTACTAGTGAAAAGGAATTTTTAGCAATCGTGTTTGCATGTGAAAAGTTCACATCCTATATTGTTGATTCCAAAGTTACTATTCACACTAATCATGCTGCTATTAAGTATCTCATGGAAAAGAAAGATGCTAAACCTAGACTTATCAGGTGGGTTCTCCTGCTACAAGAATTTGATTTGCATGTTGTTTATAGGAACGGTGCTGAGAACCCCGTAGCAGATAACTTGTCTAGGTTGGAGAATGTTCTTGATGACCCACAACCTATTGATGATACATTTCCTAATGAGCAGTTGAATGTCATCAATGCTTCACGTAGTACACCGTGGTATGCTGATTATGCAAATTATATTGTTGCTAAATATATACCACCTAGTTTCACATACCAACAAAAGAAGAAATTCTTCTTTGATTTGAGACATTAATTTTGGGATGATCCTCACCTTTATAAAGAAGGAGTAGATGGTGTTATTAGACATTGTGTACCTGAGCATGAACATGGAAAAATCCTACAGAAGTGTCACTCCGAGGCTTACGGAGGACACCATGCGGGAGATAGAACTGCACACAAGGTATTGCAATCTGGTTTCTATTGGCCTACTCTCTTCAAGGATGCCCGTAAGTTTGTCTTGTATTTTGATGAATGCCAAAGAATAGGTAATATCAGTAAACGTCAGGAAATGCCTATGAATTATTCACTTGTCATTGAACCATTTCATGTTTGGGGTTTTGATTATATGGGACCTTTTCCAAAGTCTAACGGGTATACTCATATTTTAGTTACTGTTGATAACGTTACTAAGTGGGTAGAAGCTATCCCAACTAGTAGTGCTGATCATAACACCTCTATTAGGATGCTCAAAGAAGTTATTTTCCCTAGATTTGGAGTCCCTAGATATCTAATGACTGATGGTGGTTCACATTTTATTCATGCCGCTTTCCGTAAAACGCTTGCTAAGTATGATGTCAACCATAGAATTGCATCTCCCTATCATCCTCAGTCCAGTGGTCAAGTAGAGCTAAGTAATAGACAGATTAAACTAATTCTGTAAAAGACTGTTAATAGGTCTCAAAAGAATTGGTCTAAGAAGCTTGATGATGCACTCTGGGCTTATAGAACTGCTTATAAAAATCCCATGGGCATGTCTCCTTACCAAATGGTTTACGGTAAAGCATGTCATTTACCTCTTGAGCTAGAGCATAAGGCTTATTGGGCAATCAAAGAGCTCAACTTTGATTTCAAACTTGCTGGTGTGAAGATATTATTTGATATTAGCTCACTTGATGAATGGAGAACTCAGGCATATGAAAATGCCAAGTTGTTCAAAGAAAAGGTTAAGAGGTGGCATGATAAAAGGATACAAAAACGTGAGTTCAATGTAGGTGATTATGTCTTGCTATACAATTCTCGTTTAATATTTTCTGCACGCAAGCTTCTCTCTAAATGGGAAGGTCCTTACATTGTTGAGGAAGTATATCATTCTGGTGCCATCAAGATCAAGAACACGGAAGGTAATTTTCCGAGAGTGGTAAATGGGCAAAGAATCAAGCATTATATCTCAGGTTCTACCATAAATGTTGAAAGCAATGTTATTAATACCATAACTCTGCAGGAGTACATAAGGGATATTTATCAGCCTGTTTCAGACTCCAAAAATGAATAGGTATGTGATTCGGTAAGTAAACCGACTCCAAAACTTTTCCAGTAGGAATTTTTCTCCGTTTTGGAAATTTTTAGAAAAATAGAAAAAATTAAATTAGTCCGGAAAGCGCACGAGGAGGCGACAAGCATGCCAGGCGCGGCCTACCCCCTGGTCATGGCTGGGGGGCTTGTGAGCACATGGTGTGCCTCCTGGACTCTGTTTTCTTGCGGAGTACTCCTTCTGGTCGCAAAAAATCATTATATATTCTCCCGAAAGGTCTGACCCTCGTATCATGCAATTATCCTCTGTTTTCGTTTCGAGCCTGTTTCACGAGCACATTTAGGGCAAGGATGTCGTCTTAGGAATCTGTGAGGGAGAACGATTTCCCTCAAGTCTATGAAGAAGTAAATGCTGATCTGAAAAGAATGGAGGTCATGGAGGCCAAGGAAGGGCTGCTCGAACAAACTAAGGGCAAAACTAAGGAGGAGAATCCGGCGTCGGACGAGGGGCAATCTGTGCCCAAGAAGGAAGAAGCTGAGGAAGAGGATTTTCTTCAACCCTACCTCACCTTTTACCTCCTTCCTTGATCAAACTCTTGAGGTTGGGTGAAATACCTCGTGTTGGTAATACTTATCTCACCCGTGAAGTTGTTTTGCTGGAGAAACATATCACAAAGCTCCAAAGTATAAATCGAAGATTGATGCCCTTCTTGAAATCAAAAGACAGGACAACTCCACCACCATCACCCTCGAAGGAAGACAACTAAGCAGTGATATGGGCACTCCTCTTGGCTTGTGCCAAGCTTGGGGGAGTTGCCCCGGTATCGTATCACCATCACATCTTTTGCCTTTACCTTTTTCTTAGTTCGATCCTTTTTGGTTTTATATTTCTCTAGTAGAATAAAGTTCTTAGTTTTCTAGGCTTGAGTTTTGCTTTGTGTCACCCCCAATGTATTCGAGCTCGTGAGTCATATAATAAAGAGTGTTTAAGTTAAGGGCCTTGCTTCATAGCATGATCTAAAGAAAGAATAATAAAAGAACAAAAGCATGAAAGATCATGTAATGATCTTATGGGAAGTGATGGCTTTACATATAAAAATAATGTTGATTGAAACTTGTTGTGGGTGGACAAACGTAGATCTTGGTCATTGTTGCAAAGTAAGTAATAAAGAAGGAGAGGTTCACATATAAATATATCATCTTTGACACTGTCTATGATTGTGAACACTCATTAAACTATTACATGCTTTGAAGTACATGTTGGACAAAGAAGACAACATAATGAATTATGTTTGCTTGGTTCTGAACAATGTTATATGACTAGAGATCCGTTAGCATGTGACACTTGCTTCCACCTCATATCAGCCAAAACTTCCACACTAAGTAGAGATACTACTTGTGCATCCATACACCTTCAACCCAGTTTTGCCAAGAGAGTCCACCATACCTACCTATGGATTGAAGAATATCCCTCAAGTAAAGTGTCATCGGTGCAAGCAATAAAAATTGCTCCCTAAATATGTATGATCTATTAGTGTGTGGAAAATAAGATTTGTACGAACCTGTGATGAGGAAGACATAAAAGCGACATACTGCATAATAAAGTTCCATATCAGAGGAGGCAATATAAAGTGACGTTCCTTCACACTAAGATGTCACACATCCAAACCTCAAAAGCGCATGACAACCTCTGCTTCCCTGTGTGAAGGGCCTATCTTGTACCATTACTTTTTGTCCTTAAAAGAGTCATGGTGATCGACACCAATTCCTTATTTCGCCTTTATCTTGGCTAACGTCATGTGCTAGGGAAATATCTATATTCATATGTCAACTTGGAAGTAAGTATTCATGAATTATTATTGTTGACAATAACCTTGAGGTAAATAGTTGGGAGGCGAAACTATAAGCCCCTATCTTTCTCTGTGTCCGACTGAAACCTTGATCTCATGAGTACCACGTGAGTTGTAGAAATTTAGAAGACGAAAGGATGATTGAGTATGTGGATTTGCTTTACAAGCTCTTACTTGACTCTTTCCGATGTTATGATAAATTGCAATTGCTTCAATGACTAAAGGCTATTGGTTGTTAATTCTCAATAAGGCTCTTGATCCATACTTTACTTTGTGATGGAATTATCACTCTAGCATAAGAAACTATATGACGTTATTTCTGTTCTAATTATGATCATGATGCCTGCATGTCCGTATTTTGTTTTACCGACACCTCTAACTCTAAACATGTGGGCATATTTATTGATCTCGGCTTCCGCTTGAGGACAAGCGAGGTTTAAGCTTGGGGGAGTTGATACGTCCATTTTGCATCATGTTTTTATGTTCATATTTATCGCTTTATGGGCTGTTATTACACTTCACGGGACAATACTTATGCCATTTCTCTCTTATTTTATAAGGTTTACATGAAGAGGGAGATTGTCGGCAGCTGGATTCTGGTCTGAAAAAGGAGCAAGTTTGAGATACCTATTCTGCGCAACTCCAAAAGCCGTAAAAATCAACGAGGAATTATTTTGGAATTTATAAAAAATACTGGGCGAAAGAAGTACGAGAGGAGAGCCAGCAGGAGGCCACAAGCGTGCCAGGCGCGACCTACCCCCTTGGCCGCGCCTAGGTGGCTTGTGGGCCCCTGTTGACCCTCTGGATCCCATCTTTTGCTATAAGGAGGTTTTCATCCCAGAAAAAATCAGGAGGAGGCTTTCGGAAGGAATCACCGCCGCCACGAGGCGGAACTTGAGCAGAACCAATCTAGAGTTCCGGCACGGCCGTCCTGCCTGGGAAACTTCCCTCCCGGAGGGGGAAATCGTCGCCATTGTCATCACAAACACTCCTCTCGTTGAAGGGGACTCATCACCATCAACATCTTCATCAGCACCATCTCATCTCCAAACCCTAGTTCACATCTTGTAACCAATCTCCGTCTCACGACTCCGATTGGTACTTGTAAGGTTGCTAGTAGTGTTAATTACTCTATGTAGTTGATGCTAGTTGGATTACTCGATGGAAGATTATATGTTCAGATCCTTGATGCTATTCAATACCTCTTTGGTCATGAACATAATTATGCTTTGTGAGTAGTCAATTTTGTTCCCGAGGACATGGGATAAGTCTTGTTATAAGTAGTCATGTGAATTTGGTATTCGTTCGATATTTTGATACGATGTATGTTGTCTTTCCTCTAGTGGTGTTATGTGAACGTCGACTACATAACACTTCACCATTATTTGGGCCTAGAGGAAGGCATTGGGAAGTAATAAGTAGATGATGGGTTGCTAGAGTGACAGAACCTTAAACCCTAGTTTATGTGTTGCTTCGTAAGGGGCTGATTTGGATCCACTAGTTTAATGCTATGGTTAGACTTTGTCTTAATTCTTTTTTCGTAGTTGTGGATGCTTGCGAGAGAGGTTAATCATAAGTGGGATGTTTTTCCAAGTAAGGGAAGCACCCAAGCACAGGTCCACCCACATATCAAAATATCAAAGTAGCGAACGCGAATCATATGAACATGATGAAAACTAGCTTGAAAGAAATTCCAATGTGTCCTCGGGAGCGCTTTACCTCCTATTAGAGTTTGTCCAGGCTTGTCCCTATCTACAAAAGGGATTGGACGACCTTGCTGCACCTTTGTTACTATTGTTACTTGCTACTTGCTATGAAGTATCTTATCACACAACTATCTGTTACCGATAATTTCAGTGCCTGCAGAGAATACCTTGCTGGAAACCACTTGTCAGTTCCTTGTGCTCCTCGTTGGGTTCGACACTCTTACTTATTGATAGGACTATGATAGATCCCCTACACTTGTGGGTCATCAGTCTTTATGTAACACGATACAGTGATGTCTTGTCTAGCACACCTAGTTAGAGGACCTATTGTTATATTATATTCCTTAGTAAGGTTAGCCATAAACCCGCGAGGAAATTGGATGACTTATTTTATAAGATGTTCCTCATGGGTCCTTTGTGTACCCAAAGTCCGACCTTAACATGATGACCATGCCGATGCTACCCTCGAAGCATGAATGTGGTACTTCAAATGTCAAAAGGAACATTGGAAGTGTAATGCTTAGATGTTCTTGATCAATTATACAAACATTATTGTATGGGTAAGCATCAAAGCATTACCCATACAATAATGTTTATCTAATAACCATACAATAATGTGTATCTCCTTGCCCCTTTATCTAAATGGTTATGTACTTGATGACCTATCATGTATACCATGATTTGCTTTCCTTGGAAAGGTATACTCTAATACTTGTGTGTGAACACATTTTCCTTTCCATTGGTTTGTTTGATACAGAAATCACATTTTCGTTTCCATTGGCCTGTTTAACCTTTCTTGTAATCTAACTTATCTCAGCAGTGGAAGTTCCCTACATAAGTAAAAACCTCGGTGTACAACCTTGTCAGTAAGACCGTGTTACTATCGTGGATAACATTCTGGTAGCCGCCAGTGGACGAGAACTTTGCCTATTGGTCCGCCTTGTTTCAACGAGCAGGGAAATGGTTCTACTCGTCCCCCTCCCTTGGTACCGACATTGTTGCCCACATAACTGACAGGCTATCCTCTGACATGTCTTGCTACCATGACCATGCAAGATGTCACCGCTCTTCCTTCTCTTACCCACATGGAGGGCCCATAACACACAGTTCCACATGATCGAAACCCGACTCTCCTGTACATCTTCTTTCCAAAGTATCTTTTCCACTTGGATTCGTATGTAATTCCCAACCCACCGTCAAGGGATGATCTATTCTATTAGCAGGCGCAATATTTAATTCTCGTTGCTCTGAACCCCCCCTTTCCCCTTATGATCACACATCAAATGACTGACTGCTCGTTAAAACTTTTGTACCATTGCTTTTGCTCCTAATGAATTCCCTGAGTTACAACTCGAGAAATAATGTCTTCTTCCCTAAGTTCACCGTCAGATGCCCAACTCGGTGGAGATACGTTCTTGCACAGTTTTTCCTCTTATCGCATTCGTAGGACGATGAAGATCCCAAATAAAGGATGATGGCTTCATCAAAATGACCTGAAACAGAGAATTTAAGACATCATGAAAGGGATCAACTCCATCGAGACGAGCAACCAGGAATGAGTAGACTAGTTAAAATTTTGTAACCAAACTTTCCCCCTTACTTCTACCTCTTAATTCTGGGGACGAGAATTTCTTTTAGAGGAGGAGAGTTGTAACACCCCTGGTTATCAGCTACAGTAACTCATGTAATTGAGCAACATTAACCTCTATGTTTAAGCTATAATAACCACTTTTGCTTAAGCTAACTTATTTAGCTAAAAAGTGTTTAATCATCTTCGTCTCATATCTCATTTTGAATTCCATTTAAATTCAAAATCAAATAATAAGACAAATAAAGAAATTCACTAACATGCAAACTAAATTGTCAAAATGTTGCAAATATTCCGTGGATATTTTTCATGTTGAAACCCACATTTAATAAAGTAAGTGTCCTAAAACATTTTAAGCAGAGGATAAAAAAATAGTTTAAATGCCTTTTAAATTATAAAAATTACAAACTAATTTGTTTAAATCTCAAACTTTTTGTGGCAGTCCTCAATATTCCCTAGTATTTGTTTTGACCTGATCCACATTTTTGCAAAGTCGTTTGATGGCTAAAATAAATGCAAACAACTACTAGCAAAAAAAGGATAGAAATATTAGAAGAAAAGGAAAGGAAAAGATCCCTTGTTCCCCTAGGTTGGGCCCACTTCACAAGCCAACCCAACTCCCTCTCCCTCCTTCAACCTCTGTTCACCAAAGGCGCGCTGGACGCCGGGTGCACATCCACGATGCCGATGGCCACGCGCTGGACGCCGGGCACCCCGCCTACGACCGTTGCCCTCGCCGCCGTTGCTACGACCCTGCTTTGGCCACACCACCACCGCAAGCGGTTGCGGCCCACTCTGTCCATTCGACCGGGACCGGCCGCACCCCTTTTGGTCCATCATGGCGCATTTTCGATGAGTACCGAACCGACCGTCGCTATTTTGGCTCGCCGTCGGCGCGCCACCGCATTTCAACGCCAATATGACGGTGCTAGATGGGTCCCCCGTGTGAGGTCATTTAATTAGCCACTAAACAACCATTGACATGTGGGGCCACCTAATTATTTAATTAGCTAGTTTAAAGAAGAAACTCCATTAATTATATCAATCATTGATAGCCCGACCCCACATGTTATTTCGGATAGTTAAAATTAGTCAAACCATGTTATTTAACGCCTCTCACTCACAGTACGACCCCACTGGTGAGTTGATCAGTCAATTGGTCCACAGTTGACTGCTCACTAAGCACTCAACTAAGCCCCCCTATCAGGTTGTGGTACACTGCTCGGTGCACTGGACCGGGTGCACCTAACATTTTCATGTATAATTTTCGAATTAATATTAATTCCAGAAATTTCAGAATATTATTAAAACTTTGTAAAATAATGTATAAGTCATATGAAAATAACTTATATATGAAAGTTGATCAGAAAAATCCAACGAATCTGAATACGCTATTCGTTCATCTGTCACATGCCTCTAGCATGATGAGCATGTAATTTTTCCTTTCGATTAATCTGTCTAGTAGAAGCCACAAACCCGGGAAATATCGTCAGATATTTTCCCGCTCCGTCTGTGACGTGTAGTACTACATTAGCTCATCCCTAGCACTGCATATTTCCATGTCATGCATCGTGTTACATCTGCTTGCTTTATATTTATTGTTTCTTCCCCCTCTTCTCTTCGGTAGACACGAAACTGATGCTGCTGCCGGGTATGACTATGCCACCAACGATCAGCCTTTTGTAGTAGAACAACAAGGAAAACACCCCCCTTGATCGTTCTGATATCACCCATTCTTTCTCCCTCATCCTTGCATTAGATTTTGCTACTGTTCTAGATAGCTCCTATTCTGATGCATTGCCTATTTTTGTTAAACTACTAATGTACCCTACTGCATATTAAATACTTAGTATAGGTTGATTAGTGATCCCTAGTGACCCCACTTAGCCCAAGATGCCCCTCCTTCATCATCGAATACTCGATGACTTGAAGACTCGATCAACTGATCGAGAAGCCATGACCCGTCACATCACCTCACACCCCTTAGTTGTATGAACCTGCAGAGCTACTATCGAGTACAGAGGGTGATACCTCCTAATGTACTCATGATGTTAACCATGTAGTGTAGTTAACCGGAGGTGGATTACGGATGGTGATTCCTCCTTCAGCACTTCTGATAACGACTCTGTCGTGCAACCCCTGAAGCGTGAACCATCAAGGGTGATTACTCATTCGTCACCTTGACGGTTACATCGATTAGAATCCATCGAGGGTGATACCTCAGATTCCTCTGATATTATAGACACACGGTGACTTCCACTTTACTACTAGAACATGATGAGATATGGGGGGGGGGGCGGGTGGATTCCCGTGCGATTGTGACGAGGCATGGCTGGACATTCTTGGCACTTACCACACATCCTCGACACGGGGCAACCGGACCACATATCATGGATCATTGATCATCACTTCAGCTAACAAAACATTAATGGGTTGGATATTTGATCTGAGTTGGTTGATTGACCTATACGCACTAACCTTCTCACGGGAACAGTTATGGCTACTCGGTGTCATTGTATTAGTCGAAGCTCTTCACACGTCAGTATTGGAGCGGCGCGCGCCCGAGTGGTCCACGTAAGAATTGATCTTGTATAAGAGGTGCCAGGACTAATCTCGGCCGCCCTCACAATGTGCAGGAGTGCAAAGGGCGATGGGACCAAGACCCCTGCACGCATAGGGTTTAGTCCCGCGGGCTAGCCTCTCCGTTGAGCCTAGGTAGGGCTACAATGTGTCGATGTCCCGAGGTCGGTCATGACCAAGGAAAGTGTGTCCGGCCAGAGGTTATCATGCGTGTTGGAAAATGTGATGCACCCCTGCATGGATGATTGAACTATTCGAATAACCATGTCCACGGTAACAGGATGACTTGGAATTTATATCGATGTAATACAACTTGAATTGTGACTTAAATTGAAAATTTGGCTCCGAGATTGCTTTCTCGAAGGGAGTCGAGGAAAGATCCCTCGGCGTACTTAATAAATTTGCTGTAACATAATTATTACATATGTGTTACTAATCTACACTCTTCTAATTCTGCAAGATCATGAAGATGCTAGTCTTCGATAGGACTAGGTCTTCCTCCTCTATTCTGCCATTTCTCCAGTTCAGTCCAAAGATATAGCCTCATTCCTTTGAAACCAATGCATGCTTAGGATAGTTCTGATGTCAGTCTTGAGAATACTTTGGATGGGTACTCATCATTGCTTCTCTACCCTTTTTCCTCTTGATACGATTGCCACGAAGAGATGACGAAGCCCATGAGCCAGTTGATCCCGCTGACGACTACTACTACCCCGACGAAGCGTACTACTACGTGGAGGCTGCTAAGTAGTTAGGAGACTCCCATGCAGGAGGCCTTACCTTTTCGATCCATTGTTTATGTTTGTGCTAGCCTTATTAAGGCAAAATTTGTTGACTTATGTATGTACTCAGATATTATTTGCTTCCGCTGACTCGTGTGTATTCGAGCTTTTGTATTCGAGCCCTAGAGGTCCCTGGCTTGTAATATGAAGCTCGTATTACTTTAATTTGTTTCTAGAGTAGTGTTGTGATATCTTCCCGTGAGTCCCAAATCTTGGTCGTACGCATTTGCGCGTATGATTAGCGTACCATCAAAATTGGGGCATCACACCATGCATCCTTCCACTTATTTATTGCCTGGTTGTCGCCAACCCGCTAGATGAGCCCCTTCTTTACAGTTTTGATTCCTTGCAAGATGCTCCTCCAGGTGTCTGACATGTTACTCGTTTCCTTCACATTCAATATATTTCCATCGGGGAAGTATTTAGCCCCAAAGTCCCAAGGAGAAAGGGAATCTGACTGTTGCAACAATCGCCATCCCTTTCTTGCTAGCATAGCCATGTTGAAGATGTGGATGTCACGAAACCCCAAGCCCCCCTTCACCCTTTGGATTTATCATTGGGGAAGTATGGAGAAGCAAGCTCGCGAACATAGTGGTTTGGAGTTTGAATCCCAGCGCCGCACGCCTTTCTTTTCGAGGTTTAACAAAAAAGTAAAAAAACAAATGGGCCGGCCCAATGTGGGGGGTTGTGTGCCGGGTTGGGGAAATAACCTTTAAGTAGCGGCTTCATCCTCAAATAGGAAATGCCCCTCAAACCGGCCTTAGAAACTTGGGTTGACCGCCACCCCTCGTATGCAACCCAAATATGGGGCATATATGGGGAGGTCGGGGCGCGATCGGGCGCGTCCGCCACATCGGAATCGACCAACACTGGCAAACCCGATCCCACATCTATTTGTCCGATCCGCTTTCGAGAGCAAACCGTAGTCACTCCACTCCGTCACCCAAGCTCCCGTCCGGCCATCTTTGGACTTTTCAGACATGGCTGTTAGCAGATCTGAGTCCTACACACCCAGTTCCATCGACCCTGAGATCATCCAATGATGCCCCGAGGAGGAGATGATCATAGAACTTGTGCTCCACCGCTCTCGGGAGGAGGCCACTAAACGGCATCGATCAGACTTCTTCCATCGGTGATCCATTGTGTCCGTCCAAATGACGCATGGATCCATCACGAGGCGTGTCGCTGACTGCGTTGGTTTCCCTCCAAGCTTAAAGTGTGATGTAGCACAACGACAACAAGTATTTCCCTCAGTTATGAAACCAAGGTATCAATCTAGTAGGAAGATCCACAAGACTATGTAAGCAGTACCTGCACACAAATAACAAATCCTCGCAACCCAACGCGTGTAGGGGTTGTCAATCCCTAGTGGGTGAAATAAAACGGTAAAAGAATAGATTGATAGATGCAAATAAAGTGATGGTAAATAAAACACAACAAGGTATTTTTGGGTTTTTCATAATATGGATGTGAAAATAAAAGAGCAAATAAAATGGAAACACATCTAGGGTTTAGATTGGATTTCATGGCTTCTGGAACTTGAAGCGCCCGAAACGATTTTTTGTCTTCTCCTCTAGGGTTTCTGAAATATTGTGGTATTTCTAGAGACTGGAAGCGGCGGAGAAGGTGCCCGAGGCCCCCACTACCCAACAGGGAGCGCCAGGGGCCCAGGGCACACCCTTGTGCCTAGTGGGCCGCCTAGGCCTCCCCTGGAGAGCACCCTTTGTCCTTAAGTTTCCTTCTGGTCCAAAAAAATCTCCAAAAAGTTTTGTGGCAAAAAACAACAACTCACACTTGGCACTATGTCAATAGGTTAGTTCCCAAAAATTATATAAAGTTGCTATAAAATGATTACAAAACATCTAAGAAAGATAATGTAAAATCATAGAACAATAAAAAATTATAGATAAGTTGGAGACGTATCAGCATCCCCAAACTTAATTCATGCTCGTCCTCGAATAGGTAAATGACAAAAATAGAATTTTTGATGTGGAATGATGCCTAACATGTTCATCAAATTCTTTTGTTTTTAGCATGGACATATGGACTTGTAGATGATTCAAAACAATAGTCTATAATTTGACATGAAAACTTCAATACTCAAGCATATCAACAAGCAACCAAGTCTTTCAAAATATCAATGCTAAAGAACATTATCCCTAGCCCATCATGCTCCATCATTGATCCATTCATGCAACACACCCAAATATTAACTATATCCAATGCTCAAGTATGGTAATAGTGTTCCTCTGTTTGTGCTTTATAAGAGAAGATGGAGACTCAATTTCAATTTTTTTTGCATAAAGTAAATAGGTAGGCCCGTCGTAGAGGGAAGCCGAGATTTGTAGCGGTGCGAGAGAAGAAAGTGAAAAATTTAGAGATAGAATATTTTGCGTGGTATGATTTTCCTGTCAACGAAAATGACTACAAGTCCCCAATATCTTCCATGCTAAACAAATCATAGGGGGTTCCCAACTGAAAATAAAGTTTATTCGTTCTTCCACCATTCTCTCACATCCCATGGCTAGCCGCATCCATGGGCACCGTCCATACCAACACTTTCCAAGGAATTTATTATTTGACTACATAAAATAAATTTTCTTTGCATTTTGGGACTCGACATCCCTATTACCGCCATACTCTCGTGCAATGACAAGTGAATAAACGCTCATCTTGAGAATAACCTATTTAACATGGAAGATACTGGCCACCCATCAACATTTCATGAGCGGTATGGGCACACAAAACAAAAATTTATTTTGAACATTAGAGTTGGCACTTGCAAATTTACTTGGAACGGCGTTGAGATATCAAATATAGGTAAGTATGGTGTACTCATTTGGCACAACTTTGGGTTTAGGATTTGGATGCACAAGTAGTATTCCCACTTAGTACAAGTGAAGGCTAGCAAATAGATTGAGAAGGGCCCAACCAAGGAACGAAAACCATCATAAGCGAACATTAAGCATAACTAACACCGAATAATGCAACAGAAGTAGGATGTAATTTCATAGCATAATTATTGACTTCATGTGCATGCATTGGGAATCAAAAATCTTAACACCAATATTCTTACTAAAACATAATTACTCATCAACATAACACACATATCACTATCTTCATATAACAAAACTCCAAAAACATAATCTGTCAAAAACAGAACAATGTGTAAGGACTTGAATTCTACTCATACTTCTGTAACTCAAAAATTCTGAAAAATTTGGACAACGTAGGGAATTTACATATCAATCTTGTGAAAAAATTTAGACACTTTTGGCAGTGATGTGATTTTTAGAATTTATGCCACTAGACGCAAAAGTTTCTGTTTTCTAACAAGATCAAATCAACTATAACCCAACATGATCCAAAAGGCTTTACTTGGAACAAACACTAACTAAAAGATAAAAAACACAATCATAACAATAGAATAATTTTTCAAACACTCAAGAACAGAAAGCAAAAGTGAAAAATAAATTTTATTCATTAGGCCGCCTCCCAACAAGCTCTTTCTTTATAGCCATTTAGATAGGCTTGAGATTTTATTGATGCTCACATGAAAGATAGTAGTTAAAACACAAAGAGAACATCATGTAGCATAAGACAAACACATTTAAGTCTAACGTACTTCCTATGCATATGAATCTCAGAAGATAACAAATTATCAAGACAAGAAATATCTAACATATGCATGGAAGAAGAAAGAAACAATAGCATTCTCAACATGAAGAGAGATAATTTAGTAACATGAGTATTTCTATAACCATATTTCCCTCTCTCATAATAATTACATGTAGGATCATATTAAAATTCAGCAATATAGCTATCACATAAAATATTCTCTTCATGCCTAAAAGTCTTATAATCTTCCAAGGTAGTGGCATTAACATTAACTAAAGTCATGACCTCTCCAAACCCACTTTTATCGAAAAATTCACGCGATAGATAATTCTCCAAAATAGTGGGATCATTATTACCTAAAGTTGACACTCTTCCAAATCCACTTTCAGTACTATTGCAAACATTATTATCAATATCATATTCATCCTGAGGATTAATAAATTTTCAGGATAATAAGAAGTATCACTCCAATCATGATCATTACAATGAGTAGTGGACATGACAAAATTGCCATCCCGAATCTTGTAGTTTTGCATATTATTAGCACAATTGATGTTAATAGAATTTATAATAGCATCATTGAAATCATGCTTTTCATTCAAAGAGATATAAAGGATCACTTTATAAATTTCTTATTTTAACACTTCATCACAATATTCAGATTCATGATTTTGAAAAAAAAACTTCACAAAAATAATCAAGAGCATTCAACTCACTAGCAATTGTTTCAAGATAATTAGATCTTTTGAAAATATTAGCAAGTGGATGAGGATCCATATGTGTTTACTTTTCCTGTTTATTTTTCTGTTTTCGAGTGTTGACATGAGGGCAATATAAGCAAGCAAGCAAGAAAAAGGCAAACGGAAAGAAGGCAAATAAAAGGATAATATTGGTGTTAAGTGGGGGAGACGAAAACGAGAGACAAATGGCAAATAATGTAATTGCAAGGAGATGAGATTTTATGTGTGGGAACCTGACAGGTCTTGACTTGATCTTCCCTGGCAACGGCGCCAGAAATCTTGACTCCCCGCCGATTGCGTTGGTTTCCCTCCAAGCTTAAAGGGTAATGTAGCACAGCGACACAAGTATTTCCCTCAGTTATGAAACCAAGGTATCAATCCAGTATGAAGACCCACAAGACTATGTAAGTGAGACCTACACACAAATAAGAAATCCTTGCAGCCATATGCGTGTAGGGGTTTGTCAATCCCTCGTGGGTGAAATAAAACTGTAAAAGGATAGATTGATGAATGTAAATAAAGTGACGGTAAATAAAACACAACAAGGTATTTTTAGATTTTTGATAATATAGATCTGAAAATAAAAGAGCAAATAAAATGAAAAGGCGAAGAGAAAAATAGAGATTGCAAATAGATGATGTAAAATAGACCCGGGGGCCATAGGTTTCACTAGTGGCTTCTCTCGAGAAAATAGCAAACGGTGGGTAGACAAGTTACTATCAATTGCTAGAAGAGTGAATAATTATGAACATAGCCAAGATAATGATCATGTATATAGGCATCATGTCGAAGACAAGTGGACCGACTTCTGCATGCATCTACTTCTATTACTCCACACATGGACCGCTGTTTAGCATGCATCTAGTGTATTAAATTAATGGAGAAACGGAATAATGCTTTAAGAACGATGACATGATGTAGACAAGCTCTATTCATGTAGGAATATACCCCATAGTTTTATCCTTAATAGCAACAATACATGTGTGTCATATCTCTTTCTGTCACTGAGATTGAGCACCACAAGATCGAACCCATCACAAAGCACATCTTCCAATTGCAAGATAAAAAGATCAAGTTGGCCAAACAAAACCCAAATATTAAAGAAGAAATACGAGGCTATAATAATCAAGATTGGATATAATTTCATAAATCTGATCATAAACTCACAATTCATCGGATCCCAACAAACACACCACAAAAGATAGATTTACATCAAATAGATCTCCAAGAGACCGTTGTATTGAGAAGAAAAACGAGAGAGAAAGCCATCTAGCTACTGTCTACGGACACATAGGTGTGATATGAACTACTCACGCATCATCAGAGGAGCACCAATGAAGATGATGAACCCCTCCGTGACCGTGTTCCTCTCCGGAACGAGCTCTAGATTGGATTTCATGGCTTCTGGAACTGCGGCAGTCGAAACGATTTTCCGTCTTCTCCTCTAGGGTTTCTGGGATATTGTGGTATTTATAGAGCTCACAGGTGGTGGAGGAGGTACCCGAGGCCCCCACTACCCACCAGGGCACGCCAGGGGCCCAAGGGGCGCCCTGGTGCCTAGTAGGCCGCCTAGGCCTCCCCTGGTGAGCATCCTTTTCCTCAAGTTTCCTTATGGTCCAAACAAATTTCCAAAAAAATTCATGTCATTTGGACTTCATGAGATATTGATTTTCTACAAAGGAAAAAAACAAGCAAAAAACTGCAACTCGTACTTGGCACTATGTCAATAGGTTAGTCCACCGAAATGATATAAAGTTGCTATAAAATGATTATAAAACATCCAAGAATGATAATATAACAACATGGAACAATAAAAAATATAGATACGTTGGAGATGTATTAGTTGCCACTGCTTCGCTGGAGACGGTGCGACCCTTCTCACGTTTGAACGCGGTGGAGGATGTGCAATGCTTCATTGGCGCACAAAGGAGAAGGGAAATGCAAGGTCATCATGGGACGCAAATTTGTCACGACGTGCCCATCAATTCCAGTCACTGGCTGGTAATGAAATTTCGACCTAGACATGCTTCTTAAATGGGCCTCAAACGCCCGGACTGACCGTCACCCCTCATATCAAGCCCAAATTTGAGGTGGACACAAGGGAGTCCAGATGCGCGCGGGCACGCACGCCACATTGGACCCCACAACCCAACCCTACCGCCAATTGCCCCAAATTCTCGAAACCCTTCCTCCTCCTACCGCCCTCCAACATTTCCCATGCTTGATCCCTCACCGTGGGGCACCCTTTCTCCCCCTCCTCACCCCCGGTTTTGATCTGCCATCATGATTTCTTCAAGCCCGTCCCCGACTGTCGCGACGAAGACGTAGTCTGCCTCATCCATTGGCGTCCCTTCCTCCAATTTGTATTGCAAGCTAGAGAACGTTGCTCGAAAGATACGGCGTCGCCGACATCGAGAGAGGGAGGCGATTGTGGTTGGGCCATTCTGGACAACTTTTCGCCCCTACAGAAGCCCGCTATTGATGAATGTGAGTCGTTGCCACTTGTTTGGGGGCGGATGAGCACGGGCACCGCCACCGCCCGGGTTGCACTCCACATGTTCGAAGGAATGACATAACAAGACCGGGTACATTTTCGTGGCTCATGTGTGATCAATTGTTCAATGTTATGCATGGATCACTAGTTCGCACATGATGAATGCTTGCAAACCATGATCATCTAGGAGGCGTGCTTGGCAAGCATGATCAATGACAATGAAGATCCAACAAAAATGGACTATGAATTGGAGGAGACCACCACATTTGTAGTTGGGAGAACATCTGATCTCAATCCAAGCAAGAAGAAAAAGAAGAGCAAGATGACTAAGGCACGAGGTTTGAAAACACAAATGCTCCCTAAGGTGGTTTTGATATTCGATCACAACATATGCCTCATTAGACTAATGATTCTATCCAAGTATATTTCAGAAAAGTTCAAAAGATGCATTGGCTAAAAGCTTATGTGGAGATGCCCCTTGATGCAAGAAAGGAATAAGATTGCTCATACTTCAAGCAAGAAGACTCTTCATTTTACATTTGTGAGAAATCACTTTTGAGTCCACAGGAAAGCCAATACCATTAAAAGTGGGTGAGGTATTAAAATGAATTGGTTGCTCAAGTCCTTAGAGATAGCCACCAAAATACTAAGTCATTTTCCCACATAACATTTCTGTCCAAAGCCAAATATAGAAATTTGGTGCCACCAAATTTTCAGATTCGACCCTACCGATTTTACACTCACACAATACCCTGGCCAAACCTACCATTTTGGTACAACCGATTCTGCATCGGTGCTATCGAGTTTAGGTGCCCAACATTCTACTGCCTCGGTACAAAAATTTGGAATTTCCGAGTTTGGGTATTGGTGTCACCGAGTTGGCTCATATGACCGTTAGCCACCTTTTCGGTTCAACCGAGTTGTGTATATCGGTCTTACTAAGATTCCAAAGTTGCTGCCTTTGTGCAAGTTGGTACCACCGAGTTTATGACTTTGGTGTCACCGAGTTTGTCACTTTAGGTGTAATAGTTGCATTTTGGTTGCTGCCTATATATACCCCTCCACCGACCACTCATACGTAGTGGAAGCACTAAGAACACACACTTCATTGTCAGATTCATTTTTTCTGAGAGAGAGCCACCTACTCATGTGTTGAGATCAAGATATTCCAATCTGTTCATTTAAAACTTGATCTCTAGCCTCCCCAAGTTGCTTTCCACCAAATCAATCTTTCCTACCCATGCGAAATCAGTGAGAGAGTGATTGAGTGTTGAGGACACTATCTTTAGAAGCACAAGAGCAAGGAGTTCATCGTTCTACCACATCTATTACCTTTTGGAGGGTCGTGCCTCCTAGATTTGTTAGGTGTCACTTGGGAGCCTTCTACTTCGTGTTGTGGAGTTGAACCAAGATGATTGTAAGGGCAAGTAGATCGCTTACTTCGTGAAGATCTACCATGAGTGGGGCTTTTCCTTCGTGGGCACAAGCCGTGGTGGAATAGACAAGGCCGCTTCTTCATTGACCCCTTGTGGGTGGAGCCCTTCGTGAAATCTCGCAGCCATTACCCTGTGTGGGTTGAAGTCTCCACTAACATGTACGTACGATAGCGCCACCTATCGGAACCATGCCAAAAATCACCGTGTCAACCTCTTGCGTTTGACCTCCCTACCTTACTCATTTACTTTAAACTTGCAAGTTTTACATTCCGCTGCTATACTCTTAGATGGGCATGTGTAGGGTGTACTTGACCTGCCATAATTGCTAAAATTTGCCCACAACTAAAATTGGGAAAAGGCTAAGTTTTTATTGGTCAAGTAGTCTAATCACCCCCCCCCCCCCTCTAGACATAGTTTCGATCCTACAATTGGTATTAGAGCTTTGTCCTCCATTAAGTTGGTTTGACAACCTAGGAGAGTATGGCGTCTAGTGAGGGAAGCTATCACTATAGAGGTCCATATTTTGATGGCACGAATTTTGCTAGTTGGAAGCATAAGATGAAAATGCATATTCTTGGTTATAATCCCGCCGTATGGGCTGTTGTTTGTGTTGACGTGCAAGTTGACTTCCTTGGAGAAGGGCGTGAACCACATCGTGATGCGACAAAAGAAGAATTGAAGATGTTGCAATTCAATGCAGAAGCCTGTGACATCATCTTCAACTACCTATGCCCCGAAGAATTTAAAAAAAATCAGTCGCCTTGAGAATGCAAAAGAAATTTCGGATACTTTGGTTGATATGCACGAAGGTACTAATTCTGTCACAAAATCTAAGTTCAAGATGAAGGATGGTGAAGGAGTCACTGAAATGTACTCTAGGCTAGATCTCATCACAAACGAGATTGCCGGGTTAGGAAGCGAAGAGATGACCGACAAATTCATCATCAAGAAGATACTTAGATCTCTAGATGCAACGTATGACACCATGTGTAGATTGATCCAAATGATTCCGAACTACAAAGATCTCAAGCCAACATAAGTCATTGGTAGAATTCTTGCTCATGAGATGTCACTCAAGGACAAAGATGAGTTGCACAACAAGTCAAGCGGTGCTTAAAAGCTTCAATCGATGCTCCCACTAATTCAAAGGAAAACCTTGTTACCAATGAAGAGATAAGCCTCATGGTCAGAAAATTCAACAAGTTCTACAAGAGTAGAGGAAAAGAGAGAAGCTCAAGATCAAGACATAATGAGAAGCGTTCGTCCAGTCGTGACTGATACTACTACAACTATGGGAAGCCGGGACACTACTCCAATGAGTGATCGGCTCCCTAAAAACGAAGAGAAGAGTCACCTCAAAGACGAAGCTCAAGAGACGAGTCATCTCGCAGAGAGAGAACGAGTAGATAAGATCGTTACGAACGAAGACACTCACAGAGAGGCAAGGAATCGAACAAGAAGGACAAATACACCAAGAGCATCTCTAGAAGAAGTCATCAAGCTCATGTTGGTGAATCAGATTCTGGCTCCAAGTCTGACAACCAATCCAAGAGAAGCTACCACTCCGACTTCGACTATAGTCAAGATGAAGGTCTTGCCGACATTACACTTGTTTCCTCCAACTCCTATGACTTATTTGATTCACCAAATGAAGGGTTCAGAAACTGCTTCATGACTAAAGGCCCCAAGGTATCACACCCCGATTATCTTTATATTTATAGTGATGAGGATGACTTGTTAGGAGAAGATGACTTGCTCTTTGATAAAACTAGTGATAACACTTAAAATGAACTTGCTAATTATCATGCTAGTCAGGAGAAGTTGAATGATGATTGTCGGTGAATACTCACAACATATGCCATAGGTAGGCTAAAGTCGGTGAGAACCGAAGGGGCAACAGAGGGGGCTGGGGGCGAGGTTGGTACAAGAATGGAACGCACGATGTACCGAGGTTGAGGGCTCTCCGTAGAGATAATACCCCTAGTCCTGCCGGAGTGTATGATGTATATGGAAGGGATTACAGATTGCTCCTGGAGCTGTATTGCGGAGGAGGAAGAAGGGAGCAGCCGGCTCGTCTCTGCCTCTCCTATGTGGTTGGTGAGTGTGAGTGTAATCTGTTGACCGACCCTCTGCATGGAGGGGGGCCGGGGGTGTTTATATACGAACCCACCAGCCTACAATATGGATAAAGGGTACAAGAGGGGGTCCTGGCTGGCAACCTTGCCGGCTAGCCAGGGGGCCCATGAGGGTCTGGTCCTGTCGCTTGAGGGGCCTGCCGGCTGCGAGGTCCCGTATGGAGGTGGGACCCGCCGGCTAGCCAATGAAGCTCTTGCATAAGGTTGACGCAGGGCACGCGCGGTACGTCTAGCATCGTCCAGCGAGATTCGTCATGGGCAGATGGTATGGCCGCCTCCACTGTTCCCACGCCGAGTGCAGTAATGGAGTGGGAGTTTGACAGCCGACACTGTGTTGGGTGATGGATCAGAGCCGGGGTAGGTCAGCGGCGTGGCCGCCAATGCTGTTACCTGTCGTGCACTCCATCCAATACCTTTGCTAACGCGTAGCCACCTTTAATCGTAGGGTATCATCATGACCTACGACCTGATGTGACTTGAGATCCCAGGCCGGCTAGCCTGCTTGGCTAGTCGGCTTGGGGACGGCCACCTCGTTCCTAGCCGGTTGTCTTGGCCTAGGCGGTCAGGAGGAGGTAGCCGTCTTGCTTCCAGCCGATAGGTGCCGCCTGGCCGGCCAGAGAGTTGACCGTCTTGCCTTCTAGCCGGTAGGTGTATCCTAGCCGGCCAGAAGACTTGGGCCTTGGGGAATTATACTTGGTCATTCCTTTTGGGCCGGAGACGAAGGAGCAGGCTCGATGAGCCTACCCCGGGGTTATCCCCCCGACAATAATGATAAGAAAGAGATGAACGACTAATTAAAGAATTGAACACTCTTAAGTTAGCAAATGAAACTACTCTACAAGATCATAGAGAGCTTGCAAGAATCCATGAGAAGCTACGCTTCGAGAAGCTCAACTTGGAGCAAGAGCATGAGTTGCTCAAAGCAATAAATGATGATCTTCAAAAGAAGAGTTCTTATTATCTAGCCAAATGACTACTCCTGTCTACTTTTTTTCCACAAGTTAAGCATAATAACACTCGTAACAAGGCAAGAAAGTTTCTTCATCTAGTAACAACAATGCTAAAGTAAATATTATGATGTTTTTGCTAGTAGCTCTCTTGATTCCATTAATGATTCTCTTAGCCAAGTTACACTTGAGCAAGAAAATGATTTATTGAAAGGGATTATAGAGGGAGGTCTCTTGAGGAGTCTTGTAGGAAGTAGGAAATTTGAGGAAATTGTGTGCAAGGAAGGAGGACATTGGAAGAAGCAAGGTGTTGGTTGCTTCAACATCAACAGAGATGGTTGGGAATAAGGTCCATATCCCACTCCCAAGTTTGTTCCTCAAGAAGAGAAGTATGATCCTACTCCTCCCAAAGGAACAATCTCTCAAGATGACCTTCTACCACAAGACCAAAAGGGCAAAGAAAAGCTTCAAGAGGATCTTGACCTATTTGAAGAAGAACCCCAAGCCAAGGTCAAATGGATTCCCAAGGACACTACTAGCACTACCTCGTCTAGTGTTATCACAACTCTAAGGATTCCCATCAAGTTTATGTGGGTCCCCAAGAGGAAGAACTAGAAAGTTCTTGAGGGGTGACTCCGCAAATGAAATTCACTATTATTCATTTTGGCAAGAACTATATGCAATCAACCTCAACCATATGCATTAGTTCAAGGAGTCACACATTCCTTCAAAGCTAGGAAAGTGACAAGGTAACTAATGTATCTTTGGACATCATCCCACATGTGTTTCACTCCATGTCCATAGATAATATTGCATATGTTCCTTGTGTTTTGGACTAACCCATGTAGGTGAGAAGAGTAAGAAACAACGAGGATTGCTCCCAACTCAAGATGATCTTCATCAACATTGAGCATCCACCACTACTTCACCTACTTGAAGTCTTCTACGACAAAACCCAAGGTTAGTTTATCCCTCTTAGGGGGGTATCATATCAAGGGGAGCTTTACTCTAAATCTTGAGTATAAGCATCTCCTAAGAATATGAACACATTAATGCTTTATGTAAAAGTGGCAACCCACTTGTGCTTAAACGATGAGTATGATCTATGATCAAGTATTCTTACTTGAATCTTATGTCAATATACTCATATATAGATGACTTCGCCATCGCTAAAGTGCTTGATAGATGCTAGGATGTTTGCGCATGTTCACCATGTTTTACCGATCATCTTATTGTGTGAGCATGTTGGTCTGCATATTTTGCTCATTCGAGGACATCCAATTGTTGTTATTTGGCATTTTGATTTAAATTTTGACAATTGGATGGACAAGAATGCCTAGGACCCTCCTCTAGATATCTATGCTTTCTCGTCTCAAGTTCTATTCATGCTTCATCACAAAACTTGAACAAGCACTTCTCAATCCCTCTGTGTGAAGGAGCACTCGGAGTTCCGTATCGACAAAGGCTGCATTCCAAAAGCCCTTCGAGAATCTCGATGAAACCAACCCAACATACTCGGTTCCACCGAATTCCCAAAGGTGATCTAGGTTTTCAATCTCGGTACCACCAATATCATCATCTCAGTTACACCGACTTTCCCTGCCAACTCACAGTAGAGGAACTCGGTGACACCGAAATTGTAATATCGGTGATACTGACAGTGATAGGTATAAAGCCTAGCAGACGAGCATTTTGAAACTCACTCTTCAAACGCCTCGATTCCAAACCCTAATCTGTCACACCTAGACCCCTGGTCATCGCCTTTGCATCCCCGAGCACCTCCGCCGTTTGTATTCCCCGCCGTCGACAATTCTTCGCCGCCGCCGCCACCACCGTAGTCGGACCGCCACCAAGCTTGGGTATGGATCCGCCTTTCTATTGCGCTCCATTGATCTAACTCATGCGCATTAGAATCTTTTGTTTACAATCCACCATGTGCAAACACTCCTCTCCACCAGAAAATCCCATAGCATAGAAGAACGATGGAAATTTGGATCTGATCCCCCACCATGCATCTCGGTGATACCGAGTTGGTGAAATTGGTTCCACCGATTTCTGTTTTAGGGTTCCTTAGAAACATCTCGGTGAGACCGAGTAATTCTTTTCAGTAACACCGAAAAGACTACCAAGTCTCTATTATGCGAGTGATTGATCTCGCTGACTCCGAGATGACCAACCTGGTGCTAACGGTTTATATTCTGTAGAAGACCATACCCTAAGTTTCTGAATTCAAATTTAAAAAAATCTTCTGCGTTTTGTAATGCTCAACCCTTCTAGTCTTCTATATCTATTTCATAGGGTTGCTTGTGTGCTGGCCTACTGGTTGCTTGTCTGCTTTGATTGCCAGGATGTCTGATTCTGAGGATAGCCAGAATAACTTCAGGAAAGACAGTGTTGAGATGGATTCAGGCACAAGTCGTGAGAGGACCCCTTCTGACCGAGGTACCCCCAGCTCTGAGGTTTGCCCAAGGCAGCTACCAGGTCAAGAAGGAAGCTTAACTCTGATGAGGAAGATTCGTACTTTGTGCCAGAGGAAACTTCTGTCCCTCAAAAACAGATATAAAAGGCTCCTATCAGGAAGACTATCATGAAAGGGTATGCAAAGCCTACTGATCTTAGAGCCCCTGAGTCTGCAAGATAGAGTACGACAATCACCACTGAGAATACTGCCAAGAATCCAGGTGTGAAGAGAGACAGGAAGAGGATTGTTCATGTCAATGGGAGACAAACATCCATGTATGAGGACCCATAAGCTACTGAAAAAGAAGAGATCATAGCTGAAGCCCCTCCTCCAAAGAAGAAGAAGAAGCTCATGGCTGATGCCATGCCCAGGACATCTGCTCCTAAGCCTCGTACTAAGGCTAAGAAGGTTGTAGCTTCCAAGAGGACTACAACGGACATTCCTGCAGCTGCCAAGGAGAAAGGCCTTGCTTCCAGTTCCTTTGTTGTAGAGGAAGAAGAGGATGCACCCATTCTCAAGAAGCTCAGACCTCATTTGCCACTTCATAATGCTACTCACCCAGTAGATGAGGACATGAAGAAGAGGAGATATGCATGGTTGAGGATGTGGAGAGCTATTGATCGATATGCTATCAGGAGAAGGACTGTTGTTGATCCTAGATTCCACACTAAGGAACAACAAGACTTTTATGAGACCGTTCTGTATGACAAGAGTCCATCTGTTAGTGACATGAGATATGTTGAGAGGGCTTACATCAAAGCCAATGAAGATTTGTTTCCCCATGTGCAGGACAATTTCAAGTGAGTGGGTATTGAAGAATTTTGTTGGGGAGAGATGACCCCATGAAATGATGAACTAATCATTCAATTCTATTCAATTGTTCATTTCTATGGTGATGGCTCAATTGTGTGGATGACTAATGGTCACAAGTATGAATCAACAATTGATGAGTGGGCCACTATCATTGGTGCCCCACAGCAGACAAAAGATGATCTCAATGTCTGCTCTGAGATGAAGATGAACCACAACTCCATGGCTAATATGTATAAGCAAATTCCTCACCATTTTGTTGCAACACACAAGCTTGGATCTATCTATTCTTGCAAGCAGGAATACCCACTAGCAATACCATTATGAAACACACCATGATGCCTAAGTCAGCTAATGACAAGATGATTAGAGGCCATTCCATCAACATGCTGCACCATTTAGACACCCACACTCGCTTTAAGGTGATACTTTTGATAGTAAAGTCAGTCAGAAGGACTGCTGTAGATCAAAATAGATCATGTGGATATTCCCCATACATTCAGATGCTCATCAATGCCAAAGTTGGCAAGCATGCATATCTGCTTGATCATCTCCATTTGCCCCTTCAGCCTAAATTTGAAGATAATGATGTGGTTGTGATGGATCACAATGATCCAAGCTCAACCGCAGCTAGAGAGGCGGTAGCAGAAGATGCTACTAGGAATGTGCCACCACCAGTTCCAGAGCTCAGAACTCAACTGAGCAAATGACATTTCTAGTCAGCACTATCGAGGGCATGGAGAAGAACATCTCGAAGATCCTGCTAAACCAAAAGAGCTTAGAGAGAATCGTGGCAACCAAATTTCATGATTTGGACGTCAAAGTGATAGAGATATCTGCTAATGTTGATCAGCTCAAGCATGAAGTTGATGGTGTGAGGACACCCAGTTCTACCAGTGATGATGAAGAGTCACCTCCTCGCACTACCACTCAGTTCAGCACCGGACCCAGGTCAGCAGCTGTGCCAGTATCGTAATCAAGACCAACTTCGTCAGTCCACGCATCTGCACCTTCATGTTCAGCCCCAACTCTAGCACCTCCAGTATCGACACCTCCAGCTCCAGGACATTCTACTGAAGCCTTCGCCGAAGCTCTTCTGTCTACTCCATCATCGACTGTCGGAGGAGATAGAGCCCAGAGAGACGATTAGCACTATACTTTTGAATTTTTTGGTAACTTGTTGCCAAAGGGGAGAAATGTATAGATCACAGGGCTTGGAGAGAGAGAGCTTTTGAATTTACTTGCTCTCATTTGGTTTTTACAGAACTTTTGTCTTGTTCGATGACTTTATCCAGTTACCCGTGTTCGATCATACACTTTGCTTGGTTGATGCTATTACGTTATTATCTTTGAGCTATCTATATGTTGATCATTCACTTATCCTTTTGGTGTCATGTGCATTACTATTCATTCATATCATGTATGCGCACCACCAAGTTGTATGTGACAGGGAAGTGTGACCTATGATCCTAATTGATTATGCATTTGAATTCAAATGCAAATTATAAATAATGCACAAATTTAGGGGGATCTCTTGCGTTTCACATACTTCTCAAAGCGATAATGCTAATCATTGATTATATCTTTTGTCGAAGATTTGATCTATATGTTGTCATCGATTACCAAAAAGGGGGAGATTGAAAGCACAATTGCTCCCTAAGGTGGTTTTGATAATTGATCACAACATATGCATCACTGGACTAATGATTCTATCCAAGTATATTTCAGAAAAGTTCAAAAGATGCATTGGCTAAAAGATTATGTCGAGATGCCCTTTGATGTAATAAAGTAAGAAGATTGGCTCAAGCTTCAAGGAAGAAGACTCTTCGTTTTATATTTGTGGGAAATCACTTTTCAGTCCATAGGAAAGCCAATACTATTAAAAGGGGGTGATGTATTAAAGTGAACTGGTTGCTCAAGTACTCAGATATAGCCACCAAAATACTCAGTCATTTTCCCACATAACATTTTTGTCCAAAGCTAAATATCCAAAATCGGTGCCACCAAGTTTTCAGATTCGGCCCTACCGATTTTACACTCAGACAAAACCCTAGCCAGACCTACCATTTCGGTACAACCGGTTCTGCATCAGTGCTACCGAGTTTAGGTGACCAACATTCTGTTGCCTCGGTACACAAAATTGAAATTTAACCTTTTAGGTTCCACCGAGTTGTGTATATCGGTATCACCGAGATTCAAAAGTTTCTGCCTTTGTGCAAGTCGGTACCACCGAGTTTATGATTTGAGTGTTACCGAGTTTGTCAATTTAGGTGTAAGGGTTGGATTTCGGGTGCCACCTATATATACCCCTCCACCTACCTCTTATTCGTAGAGGAAGCACTCAGAACACAAACTTCATTGCCAGATTAATTTTTCTGAGAGAATGCCACCTACTCATGTGTTGAGATCAAGATATGCCAATCCATTCATTTGAAAATTGATCTCTAGCCACCCCAAGTTGCTTTCCACCAAATCAATCTCTCCTACCCATGCCAAATTTGTGAGAGAGTGACTGAGTGACGAGGAGACTATCTTTAGAAGCACAAGAGCAAGGAGTTCATCGTTCTACCACATCTATTACCTTTTGAAGGGTGGTGCCTCCTAGATTGGTTAGGTGTCGCTTGGGAGCCTCGTACTTCGTGTTGTGGAGTTGAACCAAGATGTTTCTAAGGGCAAGGAGATCACCTACTTCCTGAAGATCTACCGTAAGTGAGGCTAGTCCTTCGTGGGTGGAAGCCGTGGTGGAATAGACAAGGCCGCTTCTTCGTGGACCCCTTGTGGGTGGAGCCCTCTGTGGACTCTTGCAGCCGTTACCCTATGTGGGTTGAAGTCTCCACTAACATGGACGTACGATAGCGCCACCTATCAGAACCATGCCAAAAAACGTCGTGTCAACCTCTTGTGTTTGATCTCCCTACCTTACTCCTTTACTTTACACTTTCATGTTTTACATTCCGCTACTATACTCTTAGATGTGCATGTGTAGGGTGTACTTGACTTGCCATAATTGCTAAAACTTGCCACAACTAAAATTGGGAAAAGGCTAAGTTTTATTGGTCAAGTAGTCTAATCACCCCCTTCTAGACATACTTTCGATCCTACAAGGTCCAACTTTCTCAACATTTAAGGACATATTCTTAGTCAAGTCTTGGCTTTACACAACATTGGATCCAATACGCGGCACCGAGCAAAAGGGGAACACATATTGGGAGAAGATTTGGAAGGACTATCATGAACGGCAGGAGTATGTGGAGCCGCATCGTATCGTGACCACACGCAATGTGGAATCTTTCCAACAACCATGGTGGTGAGGGTAACTGTGAAAGCGGATCAGGCGGCCAGGATGCAGGCCAAACACGCAGCCCGGATGCACATGGAGATGAGTGCCCAGACGGACCAGGACAAGCTAGACGAGCAGGAGGCATGGATTAACTCGTGCGACCATTGATCGGACAAGCACCCTTGATCGCTCAGACATTGATTTAATTTTGGCATGCTTGTTTTTTTTAAATGAGGCAAAATACTTGCCATTTTCATTGATTAAGGAGAAGAGAATGGCCTAGTTAATTGGCGGAAAACCGGACTAAAACCGATACAATACACAACCCATATGAGATGGGCACCATCGGTCAACCTGGCCACTAACATGGGACCCGAAGCTTGAAAGAAGAAAGACATCCGCCGCGGAGTCGCTAGCGTCATCGTCATCACCGATTGCCTCGACCGAGCGACTCCGCCTTCACCATCGAGCTCCAACATCGAAGCCATCCCACAAACAACTGCAAAGAAACCACGACATCACATGCCACCGAATGACCACACGCGCGAGTAGCCGACACCTCCGACCTTGACGACGAGTATCACAAGGGAAATATGCAGAACTTGCGCCGACCGTGTCCTTCCCAAACGACCTCCGAGCGCCTGTCATCGTCACCGCCTGGACTGGCTCCACCACCGCTCTGACCTCAAGCAACCAAGCAACCCACGGAAAACCACCTCGGACACGCCAGAAAGAACCGACTACCAAAGTCCACGCCGCAACCTGAGCTCCTTGCAACGCCATCTTCATTGCCAGACAGTAACCAGCGCCCCAGCTCAGCAAACCATGCGGCGAAGATGCCGCCAACCACGGCGAAGATGCCGCAACACGCTAGTCTCGCAGTCTTAGCCGGCTCCAAGGCGATGCCCCCAAGAAGGAAAAGACGGAGTGACGCCTCCATCGCCCGATCCATGGGATCTGAGGTTTCCCTTCAGAGCTCACGCCGTGGGGAGGAGCAGCACATCTCCACGGCGACGCTTCCAAGAAAGATAGCGGCACTCGTGAGCGTCGTCGTCGCCGGCTCCAATGAGGACCGAAGCAAAGATTTCTCCCTGAGCCGCGTTGAACACCCGCCGCCACCGGCCGCCGCCCACCAACCACCAGTTTCTGAGGCTTACCTCCTTTTGACCACGGGATCCCCCGATCCACCAAGACCAGACAGGCCACCCCCTGGCCGGAGCGGCCACCACCAAATCCGGGGCCGCCGCCCCGCACAACCACGAACCTCCAGACTGTGTTCGGCGCACACCAGCACGACCCCCAGCCAGGGCAGCCCAGCGACGGGGCTAGAACCGGTCGGAGATGGCCAGATCTGGGAAGCCACCACATTCGACGACAAGCACACGCCCGAGCTCGACAAGAGAAAAAGGGGGCCGCCACCCCGCCGAGACCTGTCGGAGGAGAGCCGCCGAGCGACTCAAGAGGCCCGTCGGCGCCGGCGACGCCACGCCGCGAGAGGCTGCGGAAGGGCGACCTCCCTTGCCACGAGAGCGCACCACAGGGGCGAGGAAACGCCTCGCCGCCGCTGTCTAACGGCCGGGCTTTGCTCGCCAGCTGCCTCCGACGACGGCGAGGGAGGAGGAAGAAGGGAAGGGGGCCACTCCGGCTCCGGCTAGGGTTTCGCCCGAGCCACCGCAAGGAGCGATGCGGGCGTGGGAAAAAAAGAGTCCGTGTGTTGCTTGATTCGGGTTGGTGTGAACAATGGTTCGAGTATACGTTCGATTTGTTAAACTATACTTGATTTGCTTTCCTTCAAACTGTTAAATATATCGAATGATCGACGTGCATAAATTGTATGGATTTGATGATTATTACATTTGAGGTATACGGATGTGCGACGCAACATTTGAGGTATACGGATTGCATTTGAGGCGTTGTCTACGGATGCGTCCGATCGTGCCCGCGGGCGTATAGGTGTCGGGTTTGCCAAAGTCGGGTTGTAGATGCTCTAAAACACTAAATCGCTCCTGACCTGTTAAATACTCCAAGGTGAGGATTGATCCCCTAGGATTGATGTTAGCTAACTGACCTGCATGTCCACGTCAGTAATATAGATAGATATTGGGAACGGATACTCCGTGTGGGATACGATGCAGGCATCGAACTTGCATATGTTGAGTCCATCTCCAACTCCTTGCCTCATTCTATGGCCTACATAACCTACCTCGCCCGCGCTGGTGCACGCATCATAATCCCTCACACGAACCCAAGTAACGAAAAGTACTCGAGGCCCGGCCCCACGCCGTCTGAGGGGATCGTTCACCGCGGCCGTCCCCACCGCCACGACCGCCTGCCATCGCCATGGACTCGGACGACATGATAGATTGGATCATATGGGTGGTTCTGTTGACCTTCATCGTCGCTGCCGCGCTCATCGCCGTCGTGGTGCTCTCCCTGGTGATCGCCGAGGTCGTCCGTCACGTGCGGCAGCGCTGCAAGTCGCTCTCCATCGAGCGGCTGCTGGAGAGCATACCCGACGTTGCATACAAGCAGAAACCCGATCGAGACGGTGGCTCTCTGTCGGAGGAGGAGGAGGGGAAGGAGTTGCCCCGGAGCCAGAGCTCGTGCGTGATCTGCATGGCGCAGTATGAGGGCGGCGAGCGGTGCAGCGTCCTACCGGGATGCGGCCACGTGTTCCACACGGGCTGCGTCGCCACGTGGCTGCACACCACGCATAACACCTGTCCGCTCTGCCGGGCGACGATAGGCGCCGACGCCGTGGCAGGGAAGGTCAACGCTGCAGAGGATATGGTGTAACAAGAAGCCTAGAAGTAGAGTCTCGTTTTCGTTGCAGCTCAGGTTATATTCAGGCACACTTTGTAATCAGGCAAGTGTTTCTCTGAGCTCGGTTTGCTGAATAATGGAAGCACCTATTTACTCATCGGGTGCCAGAAAACGTTTTTTTTACATCAGTCAAATTCATGGACCGTCTGATAAAAATCAGACGGTTCCAGTACTTTCTTTAACCTTGGACCGTTCTTTTTCTGTCCGCTTCCAGGACCGGCAGGAGATTTGCCGCCGCCTATATCAGGGTATGCGTGTATGCGTTCATAGAGGTGAATATATGCGCGTGTATATGAACGTTTACGTTTATACTGTGTTCAAAAAAAATTGCTTCCTCACTTTGGCCTCGGACGCCTCGCCTCCACTCGTGGTATCGTCCACGTTCTGGCTTGGCCTCGTTGAAAAATTAGGCAAATTCATGATTAATTTAGTAAACAATTCATACTCTCTTTGTTAATACTTCCTCTATTTTTAACATAGTGTGCCCGTGTTTCTCTAGATTTAATAAATTTGATCATAAATTTAACCAACATGTTGTTTCAGCCTAATCGCCCTCATAGGTTAAATATATATTCAAACTTAAATCTCGAAAAGCACGAGCGCACTACAATATGAAACCAAGGAGTATAAGTCTTATAGAGATTTCATTCCAGATTATATACAGATGTATATAAACAAACTTTAGAGTGTAGATTAATTCATTTTACTCCTTGTGTAATTCATAGTAGAATATCTAAAGTGACTTATATTTAGGATGGAGGAAGTAGAACGAAAACTAGCATGCAACAATCTAGCAAACTAGATGAGCAAGATAACATGCACATCATCATTGCACACCAAGTAGCAACTACAGAAAGCGACATGAAAAGATCATGAAGAACGTATTGTTCATTAGCCGTTGCAGCAGCGACGGTGTTGATGACGACGTTGGTGACGATCTATTGTTGACGGTGATGGAGAAGGCGATGAGTAGCACCACCTAACTTGGACGGTAGACGATCCGTGACGATGAATTTGAGAAGCCGCGCAGAGTGCTTTTCAAAAACCTAATTCGTTCTCTCTTGGTGGAGGATCGCAGGGACGAACGAAGTGTCTTTTGTGTGTCTTTGGACGCAACCAGCAGCAGTATCTATATTAGGACCAGATGTGGTATCGTGTCACGATTACGATTTTAAACCGACTTGGTTTCTAAGTCCTATACTCACTGGACAAGCAATAATTAATTTGTGTGCAAAGACATAAATAAAACGGTAAAAGGAAGCCGAGCCCCCACAAGCCAACAAACCGGATTTCGGCCGACCATTCACGCGCATGTGCCACTTACGCGCCGGCCCGTTCCGGCGACGCGAGTGAGCGCGTGTGGTCTTACCTTTCTATTCTGAACACACATTTAAAGTGATGGAGAGAACCCACTATATAAAGAGGTCCAACTCTTCCTTCACTAACGATATGAGACTAAACTTTAGTATAATCACACCACTACTTGCCATTTTATTCATGGGATCATTTGAGATTACATAATTTTTTAATGGATCAAGCCCATTTATTCTAGAAATCCCCCACCAGATCTCAAATACACATTTAGAGATTTGTCTTTTTCTCATCACTTGTTTAAACTTGTGTTTCAATAGAGACTATTAAGCTAAAGTTGTGCCTAGAAATTTAAACTACATCCATCCACAACTTGGTAATGGACTATGCCTTGAATTGCTAATTTTGTGTGAACAGATTTCACTCAAAATCTGAACCAGTACCTCGCTGTCAGTAGGCTACCCCGCGGTTTGGAGCATATATATCGTACTTCCTGGTCTCTTCGTGAAATTACTAGTGATCACTCAAGTCTCATGGACTGGGACGTTTACGATCGCAGCTCATATAGGTGCGTTCTTTAAAGACCGCTCTGTAGGACAACATCTTTGCTATAATAGACATTTAAACCACATTAAGGCATGTTGGCAACCTACCTTACATCACTCGGCCTCACAACTTTGAGAGTTTTGCATCTTCGCCTAGAAATGGTCACTTATTACTCTCCTTTATTAACCAATATCTTGTTTTTCCGAGGTCCTAATTCATGGGACCTCCGATCACAAAGGTTGAGTTACTACTATGGTGTAACATCAATGGGTCTCATACCCATCTCTCTCGATGCAATATTTATCAATTTTCGTGATAGTCCCTTTGTAAAGGGATCTGCCAAGTTTTTGTCTGTTTGAATATAAGTAACAGTTATTACTCTAGATTTCCTCAACTTCACAAATTTCAAACGTCTCTTCATTGATGAATTCACATTAACCATAGAATTATTTACATTATCGCTAACCGTTTGGTTTTCACAATTCATAAGAATAGCACATAGAGGTTTTTCAACCACATGCAAGTCCATCAAGAGCTTACGCAACCATTCACCCTCAACACTAGATGTGTCTAAAGGAGTTAATTGTGCTTCCATAGTTGACCTCGTCAATATGGTCTTCTTGCAAGACCTTCAAGACAGTGTGCCACCGTCGTTAGTAAATAAAAACCCACTTGTGGCATAGAGTACATCGACATCAGAGATCCAGTTCGAATCACTATATCCTTCTAGAACAGTAGGATGTCATGAATAGTGAATTCCATGACTCATAATACCTTTGAGATAACGCAAGACCCTTTCAAGTGCATGTCAATGATCATCACACGAGTTGTACATGAATCTACTCAATTTGCTCACAGCAAAAGAGATGCGTGGCCTTCTAGCGCAAGCTAAGTACATGAGTGAACGAACAATTTGAGAATATCGTAATTGATCTCTTGTTTCTTTCTTATTCTTTCTGAGTGTCACGCCGATATCATAAGGTGTTGGAGAAGGCTTGCTATCCGTAAAATCGAAACGGCTCAAGACCTTCTCAACGTAGTGATAGTGCGTTAGAGTAATCCCACTATCATCCTTAATAAGTTTGATGTTTAGAATGACATGGGCTTCTCCCAGATCGTTCATGTCAAAACTCTTTGATAGAAAACACTTGACCTCATTGGTTTCTTTAATGTTTGTAACAAAGATAACTATGTCATCCACAAACAAACATAATATGACACTATTGCCCCCACTATGGCGATAGTAAACACACCTATCAGCCTTGTTTAATGGCAAATCCTCTAGAAGTCAGAGTTCTTTCAAATTTCTCATGCCTTTTCTTAGATGTCTATTTTTGTGCCCCTGGTTCCTTAGACATACTCATTCATCCCCACACTCTTAACTTTTGCTCACTTTTCCCCACTCCCTTGGCCGAAACCCTCAGAATTGGTCACAAACGAAGGATGCCGTCGGGTCAGTGCTTTGACCGTTAACTCTGACGAGTGGGGTCACGCTGACTGTGTCGTCCGTTGGACCTCATGAGTGGGGTCGCGGCGAATGGTGCCGTGGTTAGCCCGTTGGGCCGTGGTTAGAATTGGGCCGTGCACGCGCCGCAACGAAAGAAGCCTGCATGCACGACATGTCCAGCTAGCCTGCATGCACCGCCGCCTGCCGCCACGATGCACTGACCGGCCTCTTTTTCACGCGAGCCGCCACGGACGTTGACCGGTCGCTTTTTCACGCGAGCCGCCACGGACGCTGACCGGCCTCATTTTCACGCGAGCCACCACGGACGCAGGGACGGTTGCTGCCGCTGGTTCGCATCATCTCCCACGTGTGTCTCCTCGATGTAGAGCATTGTTTCACACTTTTCGATCCACTCGCATCTATTCAACGTGGCAATTAAAACCTGTTGGCAATTAAAGTGGCATATCGATCGACGCGACTCGTTTGAACTTAGCAAATTCAAAGCGCGTCCGGTGCCACTCCCCTTCCCTTCCCCTTTCCCTATTTAAACCACCACCCCTCCACCTATTCTCCACACATCCATTTGCGCAGCCCCCTTCACCCAAACCCACAACACTCTCAAAGTGAGGCGAGGATGCAGTACAACGGCCCCACCTTCGAGCTCCCACCGACCGTGCCGGAGAGACGGTATCCGCCCGGCGTTGTTGTGGAGAGGACACTCCGCGTGTGGGCGTTCTCACGCTGGAGGGGTGCAAGGGGGTTTGCCGAGTGGTTCCTCCGTGCGGGCTTCCCCCACATCCCGGCGGGCTCGCCGGTGATGTTTCGACTGGACGAAGTCCGTCCAAACTCCAGGACTCCGCCAATAGGGATCACCGTCACCTTGAGCAACAGTTTTGATGCGTACTACCTCCTCGGCAAGGGGTTTTGGTGTGGATGCGAATTCATCGCATTCACAACCCACAACATCTACACAAACTTCGACTTCATCTTCCCCACCCGCGATGGTATGCACAGCCTCCCCTACTACATCGGCGATGACAACATGGAGAGGGAGCAGTGAAGAGAAGGCGCAGTGAAGATGGTGGTGAAGTCCCGGTCCCGGTCTTGCCCTAGGGTGTTAGGGATTTTTATATTTTATATATTTTTAACTTAATTATGTCGTTGGTTGTAGCATGAACTTGGTTATGCTTGCTATATATTTCTATCCCTATTTGATATGTCATTGGTTATCAGTGTTTTACTTGCTATTTCTGTCTTATTTGACGTGAGATAAATCGCTAGATGGATATGGTGCCCTGCCCTTCTGCATTCCTCAATGAAACCAGCAAGTTTTCGCCCATTTAGAGTAGGGTCAAGTTTTCGAACGCGCGGATAATGTAGTAGTTGAAGTGTAAAAAAGGAAACTAAAGCTAAAAAATGAGCCATGTTGATGTTGAAAATAAGAAAAAGAAAAGCTAATTTTTTTGAATTGTTGGTGGCCCTATTCCGTATATTGTATGAACAAAAACAAGCTAATTTTTGAATAGTTTGTGGACTATGCTATGGTTTAGGGTACCCTATGTTCTATGTAAGAAGTATGCTAGGGTTGCTACTTTTATGTTGTGGAGTACGTGAGATATCCGTCGATGTATATGGTGATGTAGCCGAGCCGTAGACAAGCTCTCTAGATGGATATGGTGCCATAGCCGAGCCTAGACATGCTCTCTAGATTGATATGGTGGCTAATGGTGCCACCGGACTTTATTTTAGACGTGGTTTCAAATGGATATCATGATCTACATAATTAAGTATGACATGTTCTTAATAAAAAACAAAAACAAAAAATCATGTATACGATATTTTTCTTGCAACAAGAACTTGTTTATAATACCCGCAGTCAAAAAATGAAAGTGTTGTGGCGTAGGCAATATACAGAAGGAAATTGCCATGATATGTACTCCCTCCATTTCTTTTTAGTCTGCATATAAGATTTGGTCAAAGTCAAACTTCGTAAACATTGACTAAATTTATTGAATAAAATATCAACATTTATAATATGAATCAATATTAGTAGATGCACCATAATATTAATTTTCAGAACATATAGGTTTAGTATTATAGATGTTGATATCTTTTGATATATATTTGGTCAAACTTTGTATCACTTGACTTTGACAAATCTTATATGGAGACTAAAAAGAAACGAGGGAGTACAAATAAATTTGACATGTGCAAGTCAAACAATAAATTGATTTACTATCATGCACTATTTTTCTTCGGCATGGTAATAAATGGATTTACCATGGTAATAATCAATCATAAAAACAAAGCCAGCGCGTGGGCCTTCGACACTCAACGCAATGAGACGGCCCAACCAAAGCTTAGTTTCAATTTGGGCCCTACCTTTTTTTTTCTTCTGCGGTCGGTGTTGTTTGACGAAACTGAAGAAACTGAAAGTGTACAAAAGTGAGAAAACTGACGGGTACCCGAAACTGACATGATCCACAAATTAAGCAACAGAGAGCATATAGTATATGATCCACAAATTTAAGCAAATCGTAGAGCACATGATCCACAAATTTAACCAAATCCTAGAGCACATGACACCACACTAATAACATATCTAACGAGTGATGACCAGCAAGTAAGCAAATCCTAGAGCAACTACACAAAAATAAAAGGGATAAAATCCTAAAGCTATCAGATTTGCCTGCTTGTTCAATTGAATCATCTACTTCAATTTCTTGTTCATCTTCTTTATTTCCCCCTTCAGATCTGCATCCCCAACTGCCACAACAGCACTTTCAGAGACCAAATTCGTTGTTGCTGATGGCAGATTGAGCTCCCGGGTTGGGGCCCCATTGAATTGAATACGCTTAACATAGTCATCTAGCCATTCAAAATGTGTGCATTTCTTCACGATTTTAAACGAAAACATGAACCCTAAATCCCAGATCAAAAAAGAATTAAAAGCAAATAGAAAAAGAAATCAGAGAAAAATCATGAGATCTAACCTGCCCCTCTGGTCTGCTCTCGCATTTCACGAACTCGCGCCCATAGCTGCCATTCTTGACCTCCTTCGTAGTCAACCGTATCAGTGGCGCGCTGCATGGGCAGTCAGGACATCGCTCTAACGGAAGTGGACCATACAGGGTCCACGAGGGGTGGGTGGCTGAAGTGGAGCTCGACATATCGCCTAAAGGCGCCGGAGAATAAAAAGCAAAGGAGTGGCTCCTCTCGTTGCCGAAGAAGAAGCAGAGGAGGGGGTACCCGAAGAAAGGGGAGGCACAACCAACAAGTCTCGCGGATCGCCCCATGATCCAACGATGCGGAGCCGTCCATGTGATCCAACGGCGCGGAGCATGCTCGCAGCCTGCCCTTGGAATTATCTCTAGAATACCACATCTGAGGGTTGTCACTTGGCGGTAGGGTATGATCAGACGGCTGATGTTGGGAGCTAGGGTTAGGAAAAACCCCGCGGGGTTTAGAGGGGTTTTGAGCTGGTCAGCGGGGTTATGAAAGCTTTGACTGAGCATAACTAATTTAAAAAAAATCGAAAAATATGAAACCTTCGCCGTTTGTTGTTTTATAAGACACACTAACGAGGAAAAATACTAAACTTGGTCTATGGTCATTTTCATGAGAAAACTCTAGCTGGCACGATCGAGGTAAAATGAGCACCATTAATTTAAAAAAAAATCAAAAAAATATGAAACCTGCGCACAATGTTGTCTTGTGTGACATGTTATCAACCAAAAATCATAAACTTTGTCTATCGACATTTTCATGAAAAAACCTTCAAACATATGAGCTATCATGTACAACGTTTCATAGAAACCATGGAGAGGAGGTAGGGTTTCCTTTCGGTTTTTGAAAATTAAAAAAAAAATCAAAAAATCACCAAATCTTGATTTCAAAGTGAATAAGAAGGATCGGAACTAAGTTTTCCATTTTCATATTGTAAACGTGTTTTCAATGGTTTTTCTATTAAAGTATATTTTTTGAAAAAAATGTACAAATAGAAAGATTAATTCAATAAATAGTGATTCTTTGAATCTACACTATATAGATTGATATGGTGTTAATAAAAAATATTTGGCTCATTTGGAGTAGGTCCAAAAAAACTTGATTACGAATGGGGTTGTTTACCCTAGCTTGGGAGCTCATTTGGAGCACATTTCTCATGACTACAAGTTTTGTAGATGCAAAAGAGATCGGATTGATCACCTAACGTTTATAAGAGTTCAGCCAACTGTGCAACTCACACCATAGGGGAATGGACTGAACTGTTCGTTCAAATTCGAAGTTTGCCTAAAATTCAATGTTTGCCTCACTAGTTCAAATTCAAAGTTTACATATAGAATCATTACACCTTACAAGTTTTCACAGTACTTCAAATTGACGACAGAGTCCTTATTATAAATTATTCAAAGTTTATGACTTGCATTCAAGTTCAAATTCAAATCTTTGCCCTGCTCCTTGTGTTTCGTGATGGGTTAACCGTCTTGCTTCTGGTTTCCCTGGCTTTTGAAAGCTTTGTCTTGTTGCTTCTGATCTTCACTTCTGGTGGTGGCGGTTTTGTTGAGCTTTGACTGATTGAGCAAGTGATTACGAGTTGACCGTCATCTGCGGGCTCACTAATCTTTAAAGGAACTTCAGACAAAATAACTTCATCCTCTCTTATAGCTTCAAAACCTTCGTAAGCCATAGTTTCAAATTCCGCATCAGATGATGGTTCAACCGAAGTTTGTTGCTCTCTAGGTCTTTTATCTCTTATGGACAAAATAACTTCCTCCTCTCTTATAGCTACTTCAGTTGCTTCATTCTCTAAACTTGCTGCATTCTCCTCTGCTGATGCTGCATTATCCTCTAAACTTGATGCATTCTCCTCTGCTGCTGCCCATTGTTCCTCTTCTCCAAATGATGCATCAACTGGATTGGTACAATGCCTAGCAATATTCCCTAAGATACCACATCTTTTGCACTTACGCTGTTTTTTACACGACCCTCTTCACCAGCTCTTATCCTGTTTTCCGTGGTCTTCCTGGTGGTCTAGTCAGTACAAGAGAATGGAGTTTGAACCCTGGGTCTACTATCTTCGATTGGTCTTTACCCAAGAGTGCAGGCACATTTTTAGCATAAGCAACCCTAAATTTGGCAACAGAGCAATACTGATCAACTTCACCATCTTCACCTCCAATAACAGTCATGAGATGTAGGGCATGTATGCACGGCTTCCCGCGGATCTGCCATTGCCTACAGGTGCATTCATTGGTTGCAAGGTTCACTGGATATCTCCATTCCCTATTTTTACCGTCAGTGTATGTCACCTCAGCCTCGTATGTCGACGGTCGAATGCATTTCATTCTTAGTCCTCTTGCCTTGGCATGCAATGCCTTAATCAGAGATGGGAGCATAAGATGGCCAACATATTGTGTTTCTGCAATTCTTTTACGAAGAGCCATCTTTACCATGATCATCTGCCTGATCTTATCAAATGCTTGCCACAATAAAAGCCCTTTCACCGACTTGAACTTTGCATTCAAACACTAAACGAGGTTATTGATCACATAGTCTACTTTGCAGATTTCATTGAATTTGCTTCTTGACCACATCTTTATGTGATGTTCACTTCACCAAAGGATTGTGAGCATACAACACTCTCAAATGGTGCTCATGCTTCCTCAAGCTGCATGTGTATGATGCTGGCCATAGATTCTCATCATAAACTTTGCCTTTGAATTTCTTTTTAAAATTCTGCGCTAGGTGTCGCATACATTCCCTATGTTCCACTCCAGGGAATACAATTTCTACTGTAGTTTCTAAACCCTTGCAAGCATCTGTGTGTATAACTAAACCTGAGGGTGTACCTACAATGTTGCGCAACTGCTGCAGAAACCAGATCCAACTCTCCTCACTCTACCTCCAACACACCAAATGCAACTGGAAATAGCCAGTTGTGTCCATCAACTGCAGAAGCTGCGGCTAGCTGGCCTCTCCATCTTCCATTCAAAGCAATCGCATCGACAGCCAAATAGGGCCTACAACCATTCAGAAACCCCTTCCACCAAGCCTTGAAACAAACAAAAGCCCTCCTGAAGCACTCCTTCTCCATTGTCTTCCCTTTTAATTTGTACTTAACTGTATGCTTGTCAATTTCTACAACATTCCTTGGACTAGCCGTCTGATAGCCCGGCTTATTAGGGATGATAGACTACTCATATCAATAAGGAATTATCCCGCCAGGAGTAACAACCGCCGGCGGGTGTGTTCGGGGCGTTACAAGTTTGGTATCAGAGCCGACCCTCGCGGTTACACGGTTGTTTGCGGACAGGTGTGCGGTCATGTTGTTCATGACGTTTGTGACCCGTCGTGGCACACAGCATGGTACATGTACTGGATTGGATGCATAGACGTTTGTGCCAAGAGGGAACGGTCATGTGGCCCCACAAGGACGTCGGTTTCTCTGAGTGGTGGTGTATGTGACAGCCTGGTTTATTAGGGATGATAGACTACTCATATCAATAAGGAATTCCTTCTTTTACGGGAGCCCATTCAAACAGAATTCCCAGGTTAAGCGTGCTTGCCTTGGAGTAGTTCTAGGATGGGTGACCGACTGGGAAGTTGATCCCGGGTGCGCATGAGTGAGGACAAAGGGCGCAGAAAAGACTAGTATTGATATGTGGGGCCAGTCTAGATCCCGCCAGGAGTAACGACCGTCGGCGGGTGTGTCCGGGGCGTTACAAGCCGTCCCCACTTCAGCTTTGAAGGTGTAAAGCAACTGAAAACTCTCATTCCATGGACCATTAATCCTATCAAGAGCCCTTTCCTTAGCATAGAAAATCTTCATGTATTGTACATTAATCTTGTACTTCTCAAATAGCTTCCCATGGAGTGTTGTTGGACCAATTGTTGGTGTTTCCCTCACCCAATCCAAGATTGCATCTGCCACCCACCTAGTGTTTGCAAGCTTAGATTTGTCCTTTCCCCCTCCCCCTCTCGGTGGGCAAGTGTGCCCGTGTGGGTTGCTTTTTTATCTGAAACAAAATGAAAAATGATGTCAAATAAAATTAAGAAACAATACAATTAATATTTAGTTGTAATACCTGAATCAATTTGCTCTTTCGCATAGTGGATGCATGCAACCTCCACCTACACCTATCATAAGGGCAATGAACAATGAATCTTCCTGGCTCACTCCTATCAACCTCATAAGAGTTTTCAGTGACAATGCAATATGTAATCAGTGCATTACGACGGTCCACTATCGATTCGAGTACGATACCTGGAGTAAGGTCAGGATTCTCCCTGTTCCACTCAATTGTTGGCATGTCCTCACCATCATATTCTTGTAAAACTAAGGAGTTGATGTTCTCCTCCCTCTCTTCATCATCAGTGTCATCAAAATCTAGCACAGCTGCTAGGCTCCTCTGCATATTCATCTTCCACTACCTGTTGACTGACTCTATCTACCAGTTCAGGGAATAGAATCTCATCCTCATCATCATGTCGAGGCACTTCCTCGTCAGGCTCTGCATCTACTTCTACATCAGGTGTAGAAGGGAGAGGAGAAGTGGTAGAATTAGCGACAACCGACATGTTGTGGCTTTCAGAACCACTAGGTTTACTTGGTCTCGACCTACAAGGAGTGCGAGGACGCTCTCTATTAGCAGAGACATATGATGTCTAAACACCCTTCGGGATACGTTGTTTGCGTGCCTCAAGCACACTGATATGGATTTTACTGAAACGGTTGTCATCATTCAAAGTAAATAGCAATCCCAGATGCTCATCACAAGTTAATGGGAGAAATCTCTGCTTGGTACTATCGAAATATCTCAGTTCAACAGCATCGGCAGGGCTCCACGGATAGTCACCACAGAGTACCTGCAGAAATCTCTAAACGAAACGGTGGTTTCTACCACTTTAGGATAGAAAAATCCAGAAATCGCATGCGGTTTAGTTCCACGCAGCTCGCTAGTTTCCATTCTAACCATCAGCCGAAAATCAAGTGCAGGATCAACCCTATTCATTTGAAATAAGATAAAGGGCGTAGTAGGGCCTAAAATTTTCACATAAATTGCGCTCATTCACGCCAATGGTGGTCAAATACAACCTAATTTACGGATCTCCTAATCAATTTGAGAGGAAAAGGATGCTTACCCAGGTGGAATCCATGAATTATCAGCCTCTGATTCGACCCAATCATCTCCACGGTCGATGGTCCGGACGGGGTGCCCCCCACCCCCGACATCCCTTCCTAATCCTAGATGGGGGGAGAGAGGGTAGATGTGGCGGAGGCGACGGAGGCGGCACAACGACGGTGGAGGGGGCGGCGCGGAAGGGACTGGATTTGATTCAGGTGAGTGTCAGTTTCGCGGCCCCACTGGTTACCACGTAACGGTCAAAATGTGTACTCCGCCCTATGCGGCCCCACTAGTTAGAGTTAATGGTCAAGCCATTGACCCGACGGCAACGTCCGCTATGACCAGTTCTGAGGGTTTCAGGCAAGGGAGTGGGGAAAATTGAGCAAAAGTTAGAAGCGTGGGGATAAATGAGTAGAACTAACGAACCAGGGCACAGAAATAAAAATCCCTAGGATTTAACAACTTGCACACCTTTCTCTCTTCACCTTTTACCACACACCCATGAGGCTAATCTGTATAGATTTCCTCTTCCAACTCTCCATTTAGGAATGCTCTTTACATCCGCTTGATGAATGACAAGACCATAAGAGGCAGCAAGGGAAAGTAGCACCCGGATGGTGGTCATTCTAGAAACAGATGAATAGGTGTCAAAGTAATCTTCTCCTTCTTTCTGAGTGTAGCCATTGGCCACATGTAGCGCTTTGTAATTACCAATAGTACCAACTATCCTTAACTTATATTTTAACACCCACTTACAACCCATAGGTTTACAACCATAAGGTCGTTCAGTTAGCTCCCAAGTTCCATTAGGAAGAATTGAGTCCATCTCATTATTAACAACTTCTTTCCAATCATGTACATCTGGATATGCATATGCGTCTACAATGGACTTGGGAATATTGCTCACAAGGTATACAATGAAATCTTGACCAAAGGATTTTGGCACCCTTTTTCTCTTGCTCCTCACATGAGCTTCATCATTATCCTTCTCACGGACTTCCCCCGGTGATTGTTCAAAATAATCATCAAATGTACAAGATACAAGATTTATCTCAGAAGAAAATGTAGCAATACTCTGCATATATTTCATAGGAAATGTATTCTCAAAAAATGTTGCATCACGAGATTCCATTATAGTATAGGCATGCACATCATGTACCTCAGATTTAACCACTAAAATCCTATAAGCAATGCTCCGTTGAGCATAACCTAGGAAGACACAATCCACTGTGTTTGGTCCATGTTTGCATTTCTTAGGAATAGGGATATTGATCTTTGCCAAACACCCCCAAGTGCGCAAATAAGAAAGTGATGGTTTTCTTCCAACCCACTCTTAATTAGGGGTTTTCGCTTTATTCTTGTTAGGAGCTCTATTCAGGACATGACATGAAGTCAAGAAAGCCACCCCCATGATGCCTTAAATAAAGAAACAGTGTCTAACATGGTATTCACCAAGTCAGTCTACGTTCGGTTTTTCCTCCCGACAACCCCATTTGATTGGGGAGAATAGGGAGGCATCCTCTCATAAATAATACCATGTTCCTAAAAAATTCATCAAATACTGTGGGAAAGTACTCTCCACCATGATTCGTTCTAAGACGCTTGATCTTTCTTTGGACAGATGGAAAAGTTGGATATTTTATGGACTCCACATGACCTGAAAATTGGCAGAGAATTATTTTGGAATAAATAAAAATTATTGGCAAAAGATTAATCGGAAGGGGATCCACTAGGTGGCCACAAGCGTAGGGGTGCCCTACCCCCCACGGTGCACCCCTCGAGCTTGTGCCCCCCTAGTAGCCCCACTATACCACGATAGAGTTTAGATGACACGATTCTGTGGGCACAGGTCCACTCATCTCCACAAAATAACTGTCAGCGTAGCATTTAAGTTTTGTCTTCGAATCATATGATGGTGAACATATGTCATTGTCGACACAGTAAGTGTCAGCAACCGCAAAGCCACAACACATCTATCAACAGTCTTTTAACAACACGTCATTTGTGGGCACACGTATGACCCTTGGTAGTTTCTCTGTCGGTGTAGATACACGCTTAACAATGTCAAATATGTCAGCATATGTAGGGTGTATAGATACTCGCTAAGTGTTGGCATAACTGGACACATGTCAATCAACCACAGGTCGGAGACTTGGCGTGTGATTTAGGCACGAAGAGGAAATGTTTTGGCTATTCTGTCGCTTGCCCAGGAAAAATATCCCTTTCTCGTCAACTCCTACATCAATAAAAAAACAAAACCAAATGCATGGCATGCCCGTGCCTGTCGCCGCTGCTCCTCACGAGATCATGCAACTCCCGGACATCGGACAAATACCTTGTGGGTATCAAACGTCACAACGTAACTGGGTGATTATAAAGGTGCTCTACAGGTATCTCTGAAGGTGTCTGTTGGGTTGGCATGGATCTAGACTGGGATTTGTCACTCCATGTGACAGAGAGGTATCTATAGGCCCACTCGGTAATACAACATCACAATGAGCTTGCAATCAATGTGACTAAGGAGTTAGTAACATGATCTTGTATTACAGAACGAGTAAAGAGACTTACCGGTAACAAGATTGAACTAGGTATGGTGATACCGACGATCGAATCTCGGGCAAGTAACATACCGATGGACAAAGGGAACAATATACGGGATTGATTGAATCCTTGGCATCGTGGTTCGACCAATAAAGATCTTCGTAGGATAAGTAGGAACCAATATGGGCATCTAGGTCTCGCTATTGGTTATTGAACGTAAAGGTGTGTCGGTCATGTCTGCATAGTTCTCGAACCCGTAGGGTCTGCACACTTAACGTTCGGTGACGCTAGAGTAGTATTGGGATTTGTACGTTGGTGACCGAATGTTATTCCCAGTCCCGGATGAGAACCCGAACGTCACGAGGAGCTCCCAAGTTGTCTATAGGTAAAGATTTATATATGGGAAGTCCTATTTTGGGTACCGGAAGGGTTTTAGGTTTTATCGATATTGTACCGGGATGCTTTTGTTAGGTTCCGGCGTAGTCTGGAAGGGTCCCTCCAGTCCCTAGGACGTGCATGGGTTGTAAGGTGGCGTCCAAGCCTTGTTGGGCCTGCCCCCAAGGGCCCATGCGGTTTGGAGGGAAGAGTCCCTAAAGGGGAAGGCACCTCCTAAGTGCCTTGGGGAGGGAGGAAACCTCCCTATGCCCACGCCCCTCCTTGGAGGAGGGGCTAGGGCTGCGACCCAACCCTCCGTCTTGCCTCCTATATATATAGCGGGGGAGAGGGAGGGGCTGGACACACTAATTCCCATGCTCCGGAGGCAGCCCTACCTCTCCCATAACTCTGTTTTCTCCTCAGATCGGTTCTGAGAGTAGTTGGTGAAGACGTGATGGCACCGCCCCACCATCATCTCCACCATGTCGTCGTGCTGGTTGAGATCCCATCTACTTATCCTTCCTCACTTGCGGGATGAAGAAGGAGGAGACGTCATCGAGCCATACATGTCCTAAGTGCGGAGGTGTCGTATGTTCGGTGCTAGATCGGGACGGATCGTGATGAGATCACGGACAGATCATGATTGGATCGCGAAGACGTTCGACTACATCAACCGCATTATATAGACTTCCGCTTAGCGATCTACAAGGGTATGTAGATACACTCTCTCCTCTCGTAGATGGTCATCACCATGGATAGATCTTGTGTGCGCGTAGGAATTTTTTTGTTTCCCATGCTACGTTCCCCAACACCGCGGACCAGCCGCGGCTGCCCCGTCGTAGTCGCTCTCATCTCCCACGCCCAACCGCCACAATTGTGCTCCGTCCCGATGCCCAGCCCAACACTCATCTGCCCCCGAGCTCCACCCCAGCACCCAAAATCCACCGCCCTCACGTCCCCCCACATCCAAGGTACGTTTGTGCCCCCTCCCCTCTCATGTTAGCGGGTGGAGCTGATGCGAATGGAGGTTGGAGAATTGCGGACTTGGATCATATGCAGTTGTTGAACTTGAACCATATGCAGTTGTGTATTCTTGTATTTCTAGTTTCCTACGTAGTGGTGCATGTTTGTGCATTGTTGAACCATATGCAGTTGTTTTTTTCCTTGAATAATGATTGTTTTTTACTTCTATTGCTTGAATAATGATTGTGAATTCACTGATGCAAATCTAACATTGTCGCATTGGCCAAATTCAGAAAGTTAGCAAATCCGATATTAAGGGTGCATCATGGACAAGACATGGTTGTCCAAGCCTAGGTATATCAAGTTGTTTTTCTTGCCAACTAATAAGCGGTATAATTATGTTATGAAATGTTGTGATATCTAAAAAAATTGCTTGTAGGCACACAAATGAGTATCTAGAGGGGGTAGACAACTTTAGAGAGTTTGATTTTTATTAATTCAACAAATGAAACAAAGTATTATGTCCTTGGAAGATATGTTTGAACTCTAAATGGAGAACCGCAATTGAAGTGCGTGAACATTTGATATGTGAGGGTTTCATGCAGGGGTATAATACATGGTTGTTTCATGGAGAATCCACCCACTCTTGCCCTAATATAGAGGAGGTAGAAGTAGAGAGTTCACCAGTCGATAATGAATTAGATGATTTGTTGCGAGACATAGCTTGTGGATTAGATGATAGTGGGGTGATGGAAGAGAATAATGAGGACAAAAAAATTTCCTAGGAAGGTTGTTGATGCGGATACCAAGGCTTATTTGTAGATGGTTGATAATGACAATAAAGAACTATACCCTGGGTGCAAAACTTCTCAAAATTGTGTTTTACTGTCAAATTTCTCCACATCAAACTCCTTGGGTGACGGAATGACTTAGTGATGCACTCCCCAAAGGTTCAGTACTTCCTAAAAATTTCAGTGAAGCTAAGCAAAAAAGTTAAATTTATTGGGCTTGGGCATGTTAGTATTGATGCATGTGAAAATGATTGTGTACTATTCAGAAATGAAATTGATAGGGAGAGTTAGTGTCCAAAGTGTAAAACTTCAAGGTGGAAATCAGAAAAGAAGAGTCCTCATGGGAAAGGGTACATAGAGTTCCTAGAAAGGTTCTTCGCTATTTTCCTATCAAAAGAATGCTTCAAAGGTATTTTATGTCCTCTAAAACTGCAACTGACATGAGGTGGCATGAAGAACAATGGACCAAAAATGGTTTGATTAGGTGCCTAGTAGATGCTATTTTCTAGAAAGTTTTTGATTACAAACATCCACTAGTTGGTAATGACAGTCACAATTTTAGATTGTTTGCAACAACTGATGGCTTTAGTCCATTTAGGTCAACGAGGAGTACCTATAGTATTTGGCCAATCTTTTTTATTCCATACAACCGTCCTCCTTGGACGTGCATGAAGCGGACTAATTTCGTCCTTTCTTTGCTCATTCTTGGCCCTAAGGCACATGGTGGCAAGATGGATGTCTATCTTAAGCCTTTGGTAGATGATCTAGTAGATAAGTACTATCATGGTGTAAAGATATGTGATTCTTCTAAGTCTGAAATATTTGATCTTCTTGCTGCCATCCTTTGCACCATACATGACTTTCGAGGTTTAGGTTACACTCATGGTTGTGCTACCCATGGTGAGGTAGCTTGTCCTGAGTGCCATTCATTCACCTGTTCTCTACAATTAAAGAAGGGCAGCAAATATAGCTATATGGGACATCGTGGGTTCTTACCATCCAACCATAAGTTTAGGATAGATGATAAATTATTTGATGGAAAGTGAGAGCATAGGACATCACCTATACCTCTTACTAGTGAGGAAATCGATGATTTGACAACAAATCTTGAAAAATCATTTGGAAAATATCCACCCGCCAAGAAGACAACGAAGAGAAAACACAAAGAAGGTGAATCGCCTCCCTGTATAAAAGAATATATGTGTGGTTTAAGTTGCCTTACTAGAAAGATCTGAAGCTGCGTCATAATTTTGATGTTATGCAGATCGAAAAAATGTATGTGATAACATAGTTAACACACTTTCAAGCTTTGGAAATATCAAAGGATAACACAATTTCTCTCTTAGACATCCAAGCTTTGGGTATTATGGGGGGGGGGGGGCTTCATCCTCTTGAAGTAGAAGAGGGAAAATTGTATATTCCACCTGCATAGTATACATTGACACCCGATCACATGAAGCATTTTCTCCAAGTCCTGATGGGAGTCAAGTGTCCACAAGGCTTTGCCGCTGATATATGACGTTATATCTATGTTGCCGAGAAGAAGAATTTTGCACTGAAGATCCATGACAATCACATTCTGTTGCAACACCTACTTCTACTTGCAATTCAAAAAATATTGCCAACAAGATTATGTGTTGCATTGACTCGTGTTAGTAACTTCTTCAAGAAGATTTGCGCACATGTTATCCGCGTGAGTGATATGCAAGTTCTAGAGGCTGAAATAGCCGAGACCTTAAGCATACTTGAAACTATGTTCCTTCCAAGTTTTTTTCGATGTCATGGTCCACTAGATGGTTCATTTGCATGCCCAAATTCGAATGGGTGGTCCAGTACACTTCTGGAGCATGTGGTTAGTAGAACGATGATATTTTAAAGAAAATCTAATAGCGACCTATTTTTTTGCAAATGCATTTTGTATATATGCTTACAATTTGTAGTATGTAGGTATTTGGGGCACTACAAAGGACATGTTCGCACTAGAAGCCACCCGGAAGGATAATTCGCTCAGGGTTATTTGTTTGATGAAAGCCTTACATTTTGTTCTCACTATCTGAAAGGATGTGAGACTAGGTTCACTCGGCAAGATAATAATGTTGAGGTGTTGAATAATGGAGCGTTCAGTACCAATCCATAATTCTGCCACATAGGGCAAGGTATGGGTAGCATTGTATCATTATCAAGCAATTCTTGGATCCAAGCACATAGATATGTCTTGTTGAACCACAATGAATAGAACCTTATGTGAAGTAAGCAGCCCATACTATAGTACTATTATCTCTTCCTTTCTTACCTATTTTATAATAGTTAATTTGATACTCAATAATAGGAAGCACCGCGAGCACCTATCCTTAATTGGTCTTGCCAATGAAAAAGCAGTCAACACTATGGAGCATGAGAAGTTTCATGAGTGGTTTTGAAAGCATGTAAGTAGGACATGAGTTGACCTATTGTGCTCAATGTTAATCATGTTAACCTGGTGTAACTAACAAAAAAATCTATACTCAGGTGTTGGAATTAGTTTAAAGAGGTGTAGAAGTATCAGAAGAAATTGAAATTTTAGCCCAAGAGCCTTTGATGATTGCTAAAAAATTTAATAGCTATACTACTAATGGGTTCGATTTCCGTACACACTCAAGTGATGATGGTAGACCTATTCAAAACAGTGGAGTAGCTATAGCTACACAAAATTCAAGAGGAGTAGAGATATATTATGGCATTATTAGGGAGATATTTGAGCAAAACTACCGCCAAAAAGGATATATGGTGTTTGATGTAATTGGATTGACAATTGTGAACAAGACAAATGGGTAAAAATCGATCAGTTTGGGGTTACTAGTGTTAACTTCAACCATTTATTAGGTAGTGGTGATAAGTTATCACATGAACCTTTCATATTAGCATCACAAGCTACGCAAGTTTTCTATGTTCCAGACATTGTCCAAAACACAAAACCACATGGGACCTATTCTATGGCCGATGTGGATGATGAAAATTTAGATCTTGACATTGCTAATAAGGGTTGCTAATTAAAATACACATAGATATTGATCCCAACATTGATTATACCAAAATTTCTCACGTAAGGACAGATATAGACGGAATAATTATTGCTGCACCAAAGAGGACGTAGGTGTGGTTATGATTTTGTGCATTTTATTTGTTAGTTGTGTTAAATTTGGTTGTTATTTTAGTTGAAGTACTTGCATGTTTTATATACTACTAACTCATTTGTAAACACTTACAGGAGCAGGACCAAAAATGGCAACCGCAACAAGAAGCATAGAAAGAACTCCTGAATATGAGCTCAAAAAGAACAGAAATGTAATTGAAGTACTTAGAAAACAAAATGAGAACATGAAGAGAACTTTGAATTTTAAATGTCTATCAGATGCATTTGAGTTGGAAGGCCAACTTGCTCCTCGAAAGAAGAAAAAGGTATTGCTGCTACACATGGCATAACTAAAAAAGCAAATTCCATTTCATTTTGCATAGATAACTCTGATTTATGTGGTTAATTTTAGAGACAAAAGAAAACTCCTATTTCACAAACTCTAACTTCGGACCGGCAATTGCGGTCTACATCAAGAGTAACCACTGACATTTCTACTGAACCTAAGATTGTATTGAATGAACCTGAAAGTATGCTTCTTTACTTTGATAGGTGAACCTTGCAAATGAATGATAATGCATTTGTTGTACTAACATATTTTACGCATTTATTGTATACCAATCCAGGAAAGGGTGGTTAGTAAATTTACTGCTATGAAAAGAGTATGGAGAAGGCAAAACAAGCCTAAACTCAAGTTGGAAATCAATGAGTATGGTGAGCCTTGTGGTAAATCTACTACACGGTTCGCTAACTTTATTGGAACATAAATAAGAACCAAAGGCTTTCTGGTTGAATTTGAAGATTGGAGGAAGGTTGATCTGTCCAAAAAACTTGCTTTATGGACCAGTGCAAAGGTAATGAGAGTTTCCTAAGAATGGAACCTTTCAATACTTCGTTGAGCCTGCTATATTGTTATTGGTTGATGCTATGTTGCTATATTTTATTGGTTACTGCTGCTATGTCTTAGTGCTTTCCTAGATTATATCTAATGCCTATTTCCAAATGCCAATATTTTTATTGGTTACTCCTGCTATGTCTTATTGTTCTCTATTTCTTAGTTGTTTTGGGAATTGGACGAACGAGTTTTCCAATGGTATAAGAAAACAACACAAATTAAATGGAAATACTTCAAAGCAGACATAAAGATGGATTATCATGTGATGCTAGAGTTCATCCTAGCCAATGGAAATTTCTTGTTGCATTTTGGTTAACTCCAAAAGCTAAGGTATGCTCTTTCTTAGATTGGTATTGACCTTTGATTCTACTTGTGTGACATGATCACTTGTGTGACATGATCTACATCAAACCTTTTGGTAGGCTCGCTCAATAAGAGGTAAAAAATCGAGCACATCATACGCAAAATCACACATCTGGAAGTAAGAGTTTTGCACGGGTTGACTCCAAAATGGTATGCAATCATGCAATTATTGTTGTAAACTAGGATGTTTGTATAGTTTGCTCATTGTTTTGATCTTTTTATCACTTGACATAGACCGAGGATCTCAAGCGTCTTCCACATAGACATGAATTGTTTATTAAAACACATACACATTGAATTAGTGGACTTCCTCAAGAAGGGTCTTCAGTAAGTATTGTAAGTTCATATGCACTTGAATTTTTCAATTGCTTTCATATTTTTATTTATCCAGTGAATACTAGGAGCACATAAAAATTCCTAAAATTTATAGAAAGAACTTCAAGATGAAGCAACAAAGCACCCAGAATTGTTGGAGAATGGTATTAAGGATGATGATTTGTTTGTATATGTTTGTGGAAAAGAAAAAAAGGATATGTTCGTGGTGTCAGTTTGGGGCCAACTCCATCTGACCTTGAGTTGCAAGGAACCAAGCAGTATAATTCTACAAGGCTTCAAATAGTGTTGGAAAAGTGTCGTGTATCTAACCAAAGAATGGAACATCTCTAAGATCAAGTGGATCATAGGGCGAGCAAGATGAAACCAATAGCACACCTGGACATGAATCAAATAATCCACACAAGGTAGCACTAGTCCTATTATATTGTGGAACATGTAGTGCTATGATTTTATTATATTTAAAATCTACAATGCTTGATTTAGATGTAGAACATAAGGACAAGAGAAGCTATTAATACTGAAAAGGTGATGCTATTCTAGAAGAAGTGGCTGAGTCAAATGCTTCTATGTATAATGATGAAACACTTACTAGAAGAAGAATTGTTCATGTTGAGAAACATAAGAGACAACAAGGGGTAAATCTTTCCTTTCCTTTTGGCCTTTAATTGTCAACATGCTTTATGAACTAGCTTCCTTACCATGATTATACTATTTTCCATAGGGCAGAAGAGATGTGATACTATATACATAACTAGACCTTTCAATGTCGTTGTTGCCAAAGGAACAATTCAAACAACTAATCCAAACACTCTGGTGGGTGGGTCAGCCTCTAGGTTCTCAATATGTCAAAATTGACATCTATTCGGTGTTCATGAGGGAAACTCAGTTGCCTTGTCCGTATGGGAATGTGTTAACCATGGGAGATGCTAAGGGGAAATTGATTGCATGGACATGTGCTATGGTAATAATCTAGAGCATTTTGTTTGTTCTCTTTTATGCTAATCGGTCACCTATTAAGTAGAGATTGATGTTGCAGATCAAAGATCCCTAGAAGAAAACTAATGTGCCATGAGGTGCACGTATTATGATATTCTCAGTTTTGGCAATAAATACTCCAGTTTTCAATATTCATAGTATTTCTCAGTTTTGGTAAACTTGCTGAGGCGTTTCAGAATTAGCAGTTTTTAATACATGGGCAATAAATACTTCAGTTTTGAATATTCATAGTTTTTCTCAGTTTTGATAAACTTGCTGAGGCGTTTGGCAATTGGCAGTTTTTCTTGGTTTTCTCTGGTTTTGGCGGATTGTTACTTTGTTGCATGCATACTCAGCCACACTCAGGATGAACTTGTGTTAGTGCCTAGTGTCCATCGTATGCATGCAGCCTACTAGGATGCAGTCGTGCATGAGCATGTGAGAAGGGTTGATGGCCAGAAGAATTAGATGGACTCACGAGCTTTCTGAATTTTTAAAAAAGAGGTCCTCACCTCTTTTTTATATACTACAAAATGACTGTAGTTTTAGAATACCATGGTTTGTTAAACTGCATTATTATTTTCCCAAGCATAGCTCCTACCAAACTGTAGGTCCACCTGTAGCTTGGAGTTCACTTTGTGCTAGCTTCTATTCTTATGCATCTACTATTTGAACAACTTTTTGGTTCATTACACTTTCTTGACAAATTTGTGTGGAATATTTTCAGGAACTTAGCCACCTAGCATTGGATGTGAGGAGGACTGGGAGTATCATGGAAGACACATATGGTGGTTCACAGTATTCTGGAAGCCAACTTCAATCATGTCATGAATTTTATGTGTGTTTTGGACCATTTGGTGCTTCAATTGTTTTGGAGTAGAAACTCTGTGCTCATGGATATGACTTGTGTGCTCTGGACCAGTGTATGTCTGTTTGTGAACCTATGTCAATATATATGTTTGTTCTTGTGAAGCTATGACATATGTCTATTTGTGAATCTATGTCATATGTCTGTTTGTTGTCCAATGTGTCCATCTTGATGTTGTTTGTGAATTGCATTTCAATATATATATTGGCAGTGCAATACTTACCAGCAATTTATCTGTTGGTAAACAGATTCTTGCACAACACATGTCAGCCATTGTTACAAGCTAGCTAGACAGAAAAAGTGTCAGCAAATGTACATACCTGGACGAACACACTATGTGTCGGCAGGGATATATATCTATATAGACAACATAAGTGTCGACAGATGTGTAAATATATCCAAACAGAATATGTGTCAACATAGATATATCCCTAGAAGAATAACCTATGTGTCGGCAAAAATAGGGTGTAAGTTCACACCCCAACTCTTGGCGTACCTAGGGTATATGCCCACAAACCATTTGTTGCGGTAGGTAGGGTTTATGTACGCAAAAAAATGTTGGCATAGGTAGGGTATATACTTGCTGAGGAAATGTCGACAAGTGGACTTCTATCGGCAATTCCTTTGCCCACAACAAGTCTTCCGAATCTTTTGCCTTCTGTCAGTAATGATGTTAGCTACAACTTATGTGTCCGCAAAAGTACCCTATGCCGACACATTGGTGTGTCACGTAAGCTCTACCATGGTGTAGTGCTCTCCAGAGTCCATCTTCTCATATATGATGTCATTTACCCTAGAAAAAAATATATCAAAAGATTGATTTTGCGATGAAGTGCCTCCATCTCAAGGTAGAACCTAGGCAGGAGAACTTCTTCTCCCTAGCAAAGCAATTCTAACAAAGAAACTTCCCTTTGGGACGATGAATCGAAGACATTGTCATCACCAACGCTTCCTTCTTCATGGGAGGACCCACTGCCGGTGTCAAAACCGACCGATCTCGAGTAGGGGGTCCGAACTGTGGATCTAGGGTCGATGGCTAACAAGAGACAATGGGGATGGTGTTTTACCCAGGTTCGGGCCTTCCTGATGGAGGTAAAACCCTATGTCCCGCTCTTGTTGTTATTGATGAGATAGTACAGAGTACATAGTTGATCTACTGTGAGATCGATGTTGTGGTCTAAACCCTAATCATAATGAGCTTGATGTATTCTGTGAGCTATGACCCCTCGCTTTTATAGACGCTAGGGGTGTGAGGGTTTATACAAGGTCGGTTACAATTGAGAAGGAATATGTAGATGCCTATATCTCCTTGGATTGCATGCCAAGTCTTCGGAAGACTCAATCAAGAATCCAAAACTTGTGTCAATTGTCGAACAAGCCAAAGAGTCCCGCCCATATAGATAGGTAAGTGGCTCAAGGACCCCCTAGTCCCGGGCTCCCTGAGTAGCCCCCGAATTAGCCTCCAATACCGAAATCTTCCTCCATAGTTAACGTCATGGGGTTCACACTTGCGAGGCGAGTTCCTCCTTTCTTCTTTGATCGAAGATAATTCGGATCTTGATGACACCTTTTCCTTTAAACACGTAGTTAAATATATAGATTTCTATCCCTGGGCCTACCATATAACAATGGGTGACATCTTTCCTAATTCGAAAGGACACAGTTTGGCTAGGGCCCGTTTTTTTGAACGAGCGGCTCGAGAACATTTTATTGGCATCTTTCCCGCTAGGGGTGTCAGGGTTTACACAAGTTCGATTTATCAATGGTCGAATAGGCCAGAGAGTCCGGCCCATACAGATAGGTAAGCGGCCCCCCCTAATCTCGGACTCCCTCACCCATCTCCAACAACATTTTCACCTACACCATCTCATCTCAAACCCTAGTTCATCTCGTGTATCCAATCTTTGTCTCAAAACCTCAGACTGGTACCTCAGGGTTGCTAGTAGTCTTGATTACACCTTGTAGTTGATGCTAGTTGGTTTACTTGGTGGAAGATTAAATGTTCATATCCTTAAACATATTCATTATACCTCTGATCTTGAACATTGTAATGATTTGTGAGTAGTTACTTTTGTTCTCCAGGACATCTGATAAGTCTTGTTATAAGTAACCATGTGATGTGGGTATTCGTCCGACATTTTGATGATGTGTATGTTGCTCTTCCTTTAGTGGTGTCATGTGAATGTTGACTACATGACACTTCACCACATTTGGGCCTAAGGGAAAGCATTCAGGAGTAATAAGTAGATGATGGGTTGCGAGAGTGACAGAAGCTAAAATCATACTTTATGTTTTATTGCTTAAGGGGTTGATTTGGATCCATATGTTTCATGCTATGATTAGATTTATCTTAATTATTCTTTAATACTTGTGGACTCTTGTGAGAGTGGATAATCATAATAGGGTTGTTTTTTCAAGTAAGAACAACACCCTAGCACTGGTCCACCCAGATATCAAATTATTAAAGTACCGAACGTGAATCACCTAAACATGATGAACATGACTAGAGAACAATATCCATGTGTCCTCGACAACGCTTTAATTTACATAAAAGAACTTTCAGACCTGTCCTTTGCTACAAAAATGATTGGGACAACTTTATGCACCTTAGTTACAATTGTTACTTGTCACTTATTGTGAATTACGTTACTATCAAACTACCCGTTAGCGCTACTCTTAGTTCTTGTTGGATTTACGTTATTGAAAACCACTTGTTATTTCCTTTTGCTCCTCATTGGGTTCGGCACTCTTACTTATTGAAAAGATTACAACTGATCCCCTATACTTGTGGGTCATCAAGACTCTTTTCTGGAGCCGTTTCTAGGGAGTGAAGCGCCTTTGGTATAAGTGGAATTTGGTAAGGGGACATTTTTGTTATGTGCTGAAATTTACTCTTGATTGTTACTATGGTGGACAATCCTTTGATGGGCTTGTTCAGGGTATCTTCACCTCAACCATAAGTGGCAAAAGAGGCTCCTTGACCTACTGAACCTACTGAAAATATTTACTATGAAATTCCTTTGGGTATGTTAGAGAAACTACTAGCTAATCCATATGCAAGAGATGGAATAACTCATCCTGATTTGCACTCGATATATATAGATGCAATTTGTGGATTATTTAAGCTTGTAGGTCTATCCAAGGATGGATTTTAAAATAAGGTATTACCTTTTCCTTTGGAGGTAAAGGCATTAATATGGTATAGTCTATTGGATGATGGTGGAACATGGGATTGGAATCGACTGAAGCTAGAATTCCACCAGAAGTTTTATCATATGCATCCCGTTCATCATGATCGGAATTATATATTTAATTTTTGGCCTCATGAAGGAGAAAGTATTGCTCAGTCTTGGGGGAGGGTTAATTCTATGATGCGCACATGCCCCAATCATGAGATCTAAAGAGAATTAATTATACGAAACTTTCATGCTCGGCTTTCTCATGATGATCAATTAATGCTTGATGCTTTTTCTACCGGTTCCATTATGAAGAGGACTACTGAATTAAAAGTTGGATATTTTCTCGACTGAAATGACCTGAAAATTCGCACAGAATTATTTTGGAATAAATAAAAATTATTGGCAAAGATTCATCGGAAGTGGACCCACTAGGTGACCACAAGCCTACGGGTGCCCTACCCCCCACAATGCACCCCTTGAGCTTGTGCCCCCTAGTAGCCCCATTATCCCACGATAGAGTTTAGATAACACGATTCTATGGGCATAGGTCCACTGATGTCCACAATATAACTGTCAGCGTATCTTTTAAGTTTTGTCTTGGAATCATATGTCGGTGAACATATGTCATTGTCGACACAGTAAGTGTCACCAACCGGAAAGCCACAACGCATCTATCAATAGTCTTTTAGCAACACGTAATTTGTCGGCACACGTATGACCCTTAGCAGTTTCTTTGTCGGTGTAGATACACGCTTAACAACGTCAAATATGTCAGCATATGTAGGGTGTATAGATACTCACTAAGTGTTGGCATAACTGGACACATGTCAATCAACCAGAGGTCAGAGACTCTGTGTGTGATTTAGACGCGATGAGATTTTTTTTTGGCTATTCTGTCGCTTGACCGAGTGAAATACCCCTTTCTCGTCAACTCCTACATCAATAAAAAACAAAACCCAATCCATGGCATGCCTGTGCATGTCGTGGCTGCTCCTCACGAGATCTGCCCCAACGCCCAACCGCCGCTGGTCTCCAGTCTGAGGCCAGCCGCCGTCGCCACCATGATCAGCGCCATCTCCTAGCCGCTGCCATCCCTCTCTTCCCTTAAACCCAGCCGCCATCGCCATGCTCCACCCCGACGCCCAGACACCGCTGCTCTGCCCCGACGCCTAGCTGTCATGCTCCGCCCCGACTGTTGGAAATATGCCCTAGAGGCAATAATAATTTGGTTATTATTATATTTCCTTGTTCATGATAATCATTTATTATCCATTCTAGAATTGTATTGATTGGAAACTCAAATACATGTGTGGATACATAGACAACAAACTGTCCCTAGTGAGCGTGTAGTTGACTAGCTCGTTGATCAAAGATGGTCAAGGTTTCCTGGCCATAGACAAGTGTTGTCACTTGATAACAGGATCACATCATTAGGAGAATGATGTGATGGACAAGACCCAAACTATGAGCATAGCATATGATCGTGTCAGTTTATTGCTACTGCTTTCTACATGTCAATGTATATGTTCCTATGACCATGAGATCATGCAACTCCCGAACACCGGACCAATACCTTGTGTGTATCAAACGTCGCAACGTAACTGGGTGACTATAAAGGTGCTCTATAGTATCTCCGAAGGTGTCTGTTGGGTTTGCTTGGATCAAGACTTGGATTTGTCAATCCACGTGACGGAGAGGTATCTCTGGGCCCACTCGGTAATACAACATCACAATGAGCTTGCAAGAAATGTGACTAAGGAGTTAGTCACGGAATCTTGTATTACGGAATGATTAAAGAGACTTGCTAGTAACGAGATTGAACTAGGTATGGGGATACCAGCGATCGAATCTCGGGCAAGTAACATACCGATGGACAAAGGGAACAGTATACGGGATTGATAGAATCCTTGACATCGTGGTTCGACCGATAAAGATCTTCGTAGAATAAGTAGGAACCAATATGGGCATCCAGGTCCCGCTTTTGGTTATTGACCGCAAAGGTGTCTCGGTCATGTCTTCATAGTTCTCGAACCCGTCGGGTCTGCACACTTAATGTTCGGTGACGCTAGAGTAGTATTGGGATTTGTACGTTGGTGAACGAATGTTGTTCGGAGTCCCGGATGAGAACCCGAATGTCACGAGGAGCTCCGGAATGGTCCATAGGTAAAGATTTATATATGGCAAGTCCTATTTTGGCTACCGGAAAGGTTTCGGGTTTTATCGGTATTGTACCGGGAAGCTTCTGGAAGGTTCCGGAAGGTTCCAGAGGGTTCCGAAGGAGTCTGGAAGGGTCCCTCCAGCCCCTAGGACGTGTATGGGCTGTAAGGTGGCGTCCAAGCCTTGTTGGGACAGCCCCCAACGGCCCATGCGGTTTCGAGGGAAGAGTCCCTAAAGGGGAAGGAACCTCCTAGGTGCCTTGGGGAGGGAGAAAACCTCCCTATGCCCACGCCCCTTCTTGGAGGAGGGGCTAGGGCTGCAACCCAGCCCTCCCTCTTGCCTCCTATATATATAGTGGGGGAGAGGGAGGGGTTGGACACACCAATTCCCACGCCCCAGAGGCAGCCCTACCTCTTACATAACTCCGTTTTCTCCTCACATCGGTTTCGGCAGTGCTGGGTGAAGCCGTGCTGTCACTGCTCCACCATCATCTCCACCATGCCATTGTGCTGGTTGAGATCCCATCTACTTATCCTTCTTCTCTTGCTGGAACAAGAAGGAGGAGACGTCATCGAGCCATACGTGTGCTGAGCGCGGAGGTGCCCTCTTTTTGGCGCCAGATCGGGACGAATCGTGATGAGAACGCGGGACAGATCATGCTTGGATCGCGAAGATATTCGACTACATCAACTGCGTTATATAGACTTACGCTTAGCGATCTACAAGGGTATGTAGATACATTCTCTCCTCCCGTAGATGGTCATCACCATGGATAGATCTTGTGTGTGTGTAGGAAATTTTTTGTTTACCATGCGACATTCACCAACACCGATGCCCAGCCGCCGCTACTCCATCGTCGTCGCTCTCCTCTCTGACGCCTAGCCGCGACCATCGCACTTTGTCCTGATGCCCAGCCCAACACTCATCTGCCCCCGAGCTCCATCCCGACACCTGACATCCGCCGTCCTCGCGTCCCCCCACATCCAAGGTATGTGTGTGCCCCCTTCCCCTCTCCTGTTAGCAGTTAATCCTAGGGGTGGAGCTTATGCGAATGGAGGCTGGAGAATCGCGGACTTTGACCATATGCAGTTGTTGAACTTGAACCATATGCAGTTGTCTATTCTTGTATTTCTGATTTCCTACGTAGTGCTGCCTGTTTGTGCATTGCTGAACTTTAACCACGTGCAGTTTTTTTTGGCTGGAATAATGCTTGTTTTGTATTTCTATAGCTTGAATGATGATTGCCAATTCACTGATGCAAATCTAACAGTGTCGCACTGGCCAAATTCAGAAAGTTAGCAAATTCAATATTAAGGGTGCATCATGGACAAGACATGGTTGTCTAAGCCTAGGTATATCAAGTTCTTTTTCTTGCCAACTTATAAGCGGTATAATTATGTTATGAAATGTTCTGATACCTAAAACAATTGCATGTAGGCACAGAAAGGAGTATCTATAGGGGGTAGACAACTTTAGAGAGATTTCTTTTATTAATTCAACAAATGAAACAATGTATTATGTCCTTGCAAGATATGTTTGAACTCTAAATGGAGAACCACGATTGAAGTGCGTGAACATTTGATATGTGAGGGTTTCATGGAGGGGTATAATACATGGTTGTTTCATGGAGAATCCACCCACTCTTGCCCTAATATTGAGGAGGTAGAAGTAGAGAGTTCACCGATTGATAATGAAATCGATGATTTCTTGCGAGTCATAGCTTCTGGATTAGATGATAGCGGGGTGATGGAAGAGAATAATGAGGACATGAACAACCCTAGGACGGTTGTTGATGCTGATACCAAGGCTTATTTGAAGATGGTTGATGATGACAATAAAGAACTATACCCTGGGTGCAAAACTTCTCAAAATTGTGTTTTATTGTCAAACTGCTCCACATCAAACTCCTTGGGTGACAGAGTGACAATTTTTTTGGCATGGCACTTGAGTTACTTAGTGATGCACTCCCCAAAGGTACAGTACTTCCTGAACATTTCAGTGAAGCTAAGCAAAAAGTTAAATCTATTGGGCTTGGGTATGTTAGTATTCATCATGTGAAAATGATGGTGTACTATTCAGAAATGAAATTCATAAGGAGAGTTAGTGTCCAAAGTGTAAAACTTCAAGGTGGAAATTAGAAAAGAAGAGTCCTCATGGGAAAGGGTACATAGAGTTCCTAGAAAGGTTTTTCGCTATTTTCCTATCAAAATAATGCTTCAAAGGTATTTTATGGCCTCTAAAACTGCAACTGACATGAGGTGGCATGAAGAACAACGGACCAAAAATGGTTTGATTAGGTGCCTAGTAGATGCTATTTTCTAGAGAGATTTTGTTTCCAAACATCCACTAGTTGGTAATGACAGTCACAATTTTAGATTGGCTGCAACAGCTTATGGCTTTAGTCCATTTAGGTCAACGAGGAGTACCTATAGTATTTGACCAATATTTTTTATTACATACAACCTTCCTCCTTGGATGTGAATGAAGTGGACTAATTTCATGCTTTCTTTGCTCATTCTTGGCCCTAAGGCACATGGTGGCAATATGGATGTCTATCTTAAGCCTTTGGTAGATGATCTAGTAGATATGTACTATCATAGTGTAAAGATATTTGATTCTTCTAAGTCTGAAATATTTGATCTTCTTGCTGCCATCCTTTGCACCATACACAACTTTCGAGGTTTAGGCTACACTCATGGGTGTGGTACCCATGGTGAGGTAGCTTGTCCTGAGTGCCATACATTCACATGTTCTCTACAATTAAAGAAGGGCAGAGAATATTGCTATATGGGACATCATGGGTTCTTATCCTCCAACCATAAGTTTAGGTTAGATGAGAAATTATTTGATGGCAAGTGGGAGCATACGACATCACCTATACCTCTTACAAGTGAGTAAATCCATGATTTGATAGCAAATCTTGAAAAATCATTTGGAAAAGATCCAGCTGCCAAGAAGACAACGAATAGAAAACACAAATAAGGTGAATCACCTTCCCTGTATAAAAGAATATTTGTGTGGTTTTAGTTGCCCTACTAGAAAGATATGATGTTGCGTCATAATTTTGATGTTATGCAAATCGAAAAACTGTATGCGATAACATAGTTAACACACTTTGGTCCTTGAGGAAAAATCGAAGGATAACACAATTTATCTTTTAGACATCCAAACTTTGGGTATTATGGGGGGTGAGCTTCATCCTCTTGAAGTAGAAGAGTGAAAATTGTATATTCCCCCAGCACGGTATACATTGACACCCGATCACATGAAGCATTTTCTCCAAGTCTTTATGGGAGACAAATTTCCACAAGGCTTTGCTACTGACATATGACGTTATATCCATGTTGCCAGGAAGAATTTTTTTTGCACTGAAGAGCCATGACAATCACATTCCGTTGCGACACCTACTTCTGCTTGCAATTCGAAAAATATTGCCAACAAGATTATGTGCTGCATTGACTCGTGTTAGTAACTTCTTCAAGATGATTTGCTCACATGTTATCTGCATCAGTGATATGCAAATTCTAGAGGCTGAAATAGCTGAGACCTTAAGCATACTTTAAACTATATTCCTTCCAAGTTTTTTCGATGTCATGGTCCACTTGATGGTTCATTTGCCTACCCAAATTAGAATTGGTGGTCCAGTACACTTCCGAGCATGTGGTTAGTAGAACAATGATATTCTAAACGAAATCTAATAATGACCTATTTTTTTTGCAAATGCATTTTGTAAATAGACTTACAATTTGTAGTACGTAGGTATTTGGGGCACTTCAAAGTACATGTTCGCACTACAAGCCACACCGGAAGGATCAATCGCCGAGGGTTATTTGTTTGATGAAAGCCTTACATTTTGTTCTCACTACCTGAAAGGATGTGAGACTAGGTTCACTCGACAAGATAATAATGTTGAGGTGAACCTTATGTGAAGTAAGCAACCCACACTATAATACTATTATCTCTTCCTTTCTTACCTTTTTTATAATAGTTAATTTGATACTCAATTATAGGAAGCACCATGAGCATCTATCCTCAATTGGTCTTCCCAATGAAAAAGCAATCAACACTATGGAGCATGAGAAGTTTCATGAGTGGTTTTCAGAGTATGTAATTAGGACATGAGTTGACCTATTGTGCTCGACGTTAATCATGTTAACCTTGTGTAACTAACAAAAAAAATCTATACTCACGTGTTGGAATTAGTTTAAAGAGGTGTACAAGTATGAGTAGAAATTGAATTTTCGCCCAAGAGCCTTTGATGATTGCTAAAAATTTTAATAGCTATACTACTAATGGGTTTGATTTCCATACACACTCAAGTGATGATGGTTGACCTATTCAAAACTGTGGAGTAGTTATAGCTACACAAAATTAAAGAGGGTAGATATATATTATGGCATTATTAGGGAGGTAGTTGAGCTAAATTACCGCCAAAAAGGATATATGGTGTTATTTTGATGTGATTTGATTGACAATCATGAACAAGACAAATGGGTAAAAATCGATCAGTTTGGGGTTACTAGTGTTAACTTCAACCATTTATTAGGTAGTGGTGATAAGCTATCACATGAACTTTTCATATTAGCATCACAATCTACACAAGTTTTCTATGTTCCAGACATTGTCCAAAACACAAAACCACATGGCACCTACTCTATGGCCGATGTGGATGATGAAAATTTAGATCTTGACATTGCTAATAATGGGTTGCTAATTAATATACACACAGATATTGATCCCAACATTGATTATACCAAAAAATTTCACATAAGGACAGATATAGATGGAATAATTGTTGCTCCACCAAAGAGGACGTAGGTGTGGTTATAATTTTGTGCATTTTATTTGGTAGTTGTGTAAAATTTGGTTGTTATTTTAGTTGAAGTACTTGCATGTCTTATATACTACTAACTCATTTGTAAACACTTACACGAGTAGGAGCAAAAATGGCAACCGCAACAAGAAGCATAGAAAGAACTTCTCAATATGAGCTCGAAAAGAACAGAAATGTAATTCAAGTACTTAGAAAACAAAATGAGAACATGAAAAGAACTTTGAATTTTAAAGGTCTATCAGATGCATTTGAGTTGGAAGGTCAACTTGCTCCTTGAAAGAAGAAAAAGGTATAGCTACTACACATGGCATAACTAAAAAAGCGAACTCCATTTCATTTTGCATAGTTAACACGGATTTATGTGGTTAATTTTAGAGACAAAAGCAAACTCCTATTTCACAAACTCGAGCTTCGGACCGGCAATTGTGGTCTATATCAAGAGTAACCACTGATATTTCTACTGAACCTAAGATTGTATTGAATGAACCTAAAAGTATGCTTGTTTACTTTGATGGGTGAACCTTGCAAATGAATGATAATGCATTTGTTGTACTAACATATTTTACGCATTTATTGTATACCAGTCCAGGAAAGGGAGGTTAGGAAAGTTACTGCTATGAAAAGAGTATGGGGAAGGCAAAACAAGCCTAAACTCAAGTGGGAAATCAATGAGTATGGTGAGCCTTGTGGTAAATCTGCTACACGGTTCGCTAACTTTATTGGAACATAAATAAGAACGTAAGTCTTTCTGGTTGAATTTGATGATTGGAGGAAGGTTTATCTCTTCGAAAAACTTGCTTTATGAACCAGGGCAAAGGTAATGAGAGTTTCCTAAGAATGGAACCTATCAATTCTTCATTGAGCCTGCTATATTGTTATTGGTTGATGCTATGTTGCTATATTTTATTGGTTACTGCTGTTATGTCTTAGAGCTTTCGTAGATGATATCTAATGCCTATTTCCAAATGCCTATATTTTTATTGGTTACTGCTTCTATGTCTTACTGTTCTCTATTTCTTAGTTGTTTTGGGAATTAGATGAACGATTTTCCAATGGTATAAATGGAAAGACTTCAAATCAGACCTAAAGATGGATTACCATGTGATGCTTGAGTTCATCCTGACGAATGGAAATTTCTTGTTGCATTTTTGCTAACTCCAAAAGCTAAGGTATGCTCTTTCTTAGATTGGTATTGACCTTTGATTCTACTTGTGTGACATGATCACTTGTGTGAGATGATCTACATCAAACCATTTGGTTGGCTTGCTCAATAAGAGGTAAAAATAATCTAGCACATCACACAAAAATTCACACATCTCGAAGTAAGAGTTTTGCACGAGTTGACACCAAAATGGTATGCAATTATTGTTGTAAACTAGGATTTTTGTATTGTTTTCTGATTGTTTTGATCTTTTTTATCACTTGACATGGACTGTGGAGCTCATGCATCTTCCACATAGACATGAATTGTTTATTAAAACACATACACATCGAATTAGTGGACTTCCTCAAGAAGGGTCTGCAGTAAGAATTGTAAGTTCATATGTACTTGAATTTTTCGATGCCTTTCATATTTTTGTTTATGCAGTAAATACTAGGAGCACATAACAATTCCTAAAATTTATAGAAAGAACTTCAAGATGAAGCATTAAAGCACCCAGAAGTGTTGGAGAATGGTATTAGGGATGGTGATTTGTTTGTATATGTTTGTGGAAAAGAAAAAAAATGGATATGTTCGTGGTGTCAGTTTGGGGACAACTCCATCTAACCTCGAGTTGCGAGGAACCGTGCAGTATAATTCTACAAAGCTTCAAATAGTGATGGAAAAGTGTCGTGTATCTAACCAAAGAGTGGAACATCCGTAAGATCAAGTGGATCACAGAGCAAGCAAAATGAAACCAATAGCACACCTGGACATGAATAAAATACTCCACATAGGGTAGCACTAGTCCTATTATATTGTGGAACATGTAGTGCTATGATTTTATTATATTTAAAATCTACAATGCATGATTTAGATGTAGAACATAAGGACAAGGGAAGATATTAATACTGAAAATGTGATGCTATTCTGGAAGAAGTGGCTGAGTCAAATGCTTCTATGTATAATGATGAAACTCTTACTAGACGAATGATTGTTCATGTTGAGAAACATAAGAGACAACAAGGGGTAAATATTTCCTTTCCTTTTGGCCTTTAATTGTCAACATGCTTTATGAATTTGCTTCTTTACCATGATTATACTCTTTTCCATAGGTCGGAAGAGATGTGATACTATATACATAACTAGACCTTTCAATGTCGTTGTTGCCAAAGGAACATTTCAAACAACTAATCCAAAGGCTCTCGTGGGTGGGTCAGCCTCTAGGTTCTCAATATGTCAAAATTGTCATCTATTCGGTGTTCAAGAGGGAAACATAGTTGCCTGGTCTGTATGGGAATGTGTTAACCATGGGAGATGCTAAGGGGAAATTAATTGCATGGACATATGCTATGCTAATAATCTAGAGCATTTGGTTTGTTTATGCTAATTGGTCACCTATTAAATAGTGATTGATGTTGCAGATAAAAGATCCCAAGACGAAAACTAATGTGCCATGAGGTGCAGGTATTATGATATTCATAGTATTTCTCAGTTTTGGTAAACTTGGTCAGGCGTTTCGCAAGTGGCAGTTTTTCAATACATGGGCAATAAATACTTTAGTTTTGAATATTCATAGTTGTTCTCAGTTTTGATAAACTTGCTCACACGTTTGGCAATTGGCAGTTTTCTTGGTTTTCTCTGGTTCTGGCGTATTGTTACATTGTTGCATGCATACTCACCTACAGTCAGGTTCAACTTGTGTTAGTGCCTAGTGGCCATTGTATGCATGCAACCTTCTAGGATGCAGCCATGCATGAGCATGTGACAAGGGTTGATGGCGAGAAGAATTAGATGGACTCACGAGCTTTCTGTATTTTTAAAAAAGAGGTCCTCACCTCTTTTTATATACTACAAAAGACTATAGTTTTAGAATACCATGGTTTGTTAAACTACATTATTATTTTCCCAAGCATAGCTCCTACCAAATTGTAGGTCCACCTGTAGCTTGGAGTTCACTTTGTGCTAGCTTCTATTCTTATGCATCCAATATTTGAACAACTTTCAGACATGTCCTTTGCTATAAAAATGATTGGGACAGATTGATACGTCTGCAACGTATCTATAATTTTTGATGGTTCCATGCTATTATCTTGTCAACTTTGGATGTTTTATATGCTTGAATATGCTATTTTATAATCTTTTTTGGGACTAACCTATTAACTTAGTGCCAACTGCCAGCTTCTGTTTTTTTCGTGTTTTTGGCCAATTTTCAGACGGAGTCCAAATGGAATGAAACTTAACGATGATTTTTTTGGACCAAAAGAGACCCCCAAAGCATTGGGAGAAGGCCAGATGGGCCACGAGGGAGTCACAAGACCTCAGGCCGCCACCACCCCCCCCCCGGTGGTGGTGCGCAGGCTTGTGACCTCCTCGTGGGCCCAACTGACGCAATTCCACCGCCATAAATTCCTATAAATTCAGAAACCCACAAAAAGAAACCTAGATAGGGAGTTCCGCCGCCGCAAGCTTCTGTAGCCACCAAAAACCAATCTGGAGCCCGTTCCGGCACCCTGCCGGAGGGGGAATCCATCTCCGGTGGCCATCTTCATCATCCTGGCGATCTCCATGACGAGGAGGGAGTAGTTTTCCCTCGGGGCTGAGGGTATGTACCGCTAGTTATGTGTTTGATCTACTCTCTCGTGTTCTTGAGATGTCTTGATCTCGATGTACCATGAGCTTTGCTACTATAGTTGAATCTTATGATGTTCTTCCCCCTCTCCTTCTTGTAATGAATTGAGCTTCCCCTTTGGAGTTATCTTATCGGATTGAGTCTTTGAGAACACTTGATGTATGTCTTGCACGTGTCTATCTGCTATGATCAACTTGCGGGTTTGTGACAATTGGGAACCTATGCATATGGGTTGGCACACGTGGATTCATGTGAGTACTTGATGTCTGTTTTGGTGATCAACTTGGGGGTTCGTGACATTGGGAACCTATGCACAGGGGTTGGCACACGTTTTGACTCTCTGGTAGAAACTTTGGGGCACTCTTTGAAGTTCTATCTGTTGGTTGAATAGATGATTCTGAGATTGTGTGATGCATATCGTATAATCATGCGCATGGATACTTGAGGTGACAATGGAGTATCTAGGTGACATTAGGGTCTTGGTTGATATGTATCTTAAGGTGTTATTCTAGTACGAACTCTTGAATAGATCGATCAGAAAGAATAACTTTGTGGTGGTTTCGTACCCGATAATAATCTCTTCGTTTGTTCCCCGCTATTAGTGACTTTGGAGTGACTCTTTGTTGCATGTTGAGGGCTAGTTATATGATCCAATTATGTTATCATTGTTGAGAGAACTTCGCTAGTGAAAGTATAAATCCTAGGCCTTGTTTCCACGCATTGCAATACCGTTCGTCCTCACTTTTGTTACTAGTTACCTTGCTGTTTTTGTAATTTCAGATTACAAAAACCTATATCTACCATCCATATTGCACTTGTTTCACCACCTCTTCGCCGAACTAGTGCACCTATACAATTTACCATTGTATTGGGTGTGTTGGGGACACAAGAGACTCTTTGTTATTTGGTTGCAGGGTTGCTTGAGAGAGACCATCTTCATCCTACGCCTCCGAGGGGTTGATAAACCTTAGATCACCCACTTGAGGGAAAATTGCTACTGTCCTACAAACCTCTGCACTTGGAGGCCCAACAACGTTTACAAGGAGAAGGTTGCGTAGTAGACATCAAGCTCTTTTCTGGCGCCATTGCCGGGGAGGCTAGGTAGGCGACACTAACATCCCGTCAACGAAGCTCTTTTCTGGCACCGTTGCCGGGGAGGTTAGCGCTTGAAGGTATATCTTTAGATCTTGCAATTGAATCTTTTTGTTTCTTGTTCTTTCATTAGAAAACTAGAAAAAAATGGAATTGAGGTTGCCTCATATGCTCCATCTTTTCAATGTCTTTCGTGAGCATGATGGGAAGGAAAATTGTGCTCAAGTGCTGAAAGAAGAATTACATAGAATGCTTGGCATAGAATATGTGAACGATGAGCATGATTGCAATGATCTTAGCATGAATTCTTTGAATATCCATGATGCTAATGATATGCAAAGCCACCAGCTTGGGGATGCTATATTTGATGAAAATGATCTTTTTAGTTCTTCCACTTTGAATGATCAAAATCATTTTGATGAAAGCATGCCCCCTATCTATGATGATTATTGTGAGGATACTTATGCTTTGAAGAAGAGGGATGATAAAACTTGTCATACTCTCGAGAACCCCTTTTGTAACATCCCAATTTTCCTAATTGGGAATGTTTTACAATTGTAGCTAAGCATCTATGCATATTGAATGGCAATAAAGATTTGCATTTGAATTCTTTCAAATTTTTCATTTGCATTTCTATTTGTTTTCTTCATGCAAGAAGTGCCGGGAAATAATTTCTTGCAAGCAAGAAAGAGCGGAGGAAAATGGCCCTCCAAAGTTGTGAGGCATTTTTGAAATATTTTGAGCCAAGAAAACCAACGTTTTATTGAGAAAATAATTGCAAAATAAAACAAAGCTTTTAGGGTTTTTCTGAAAAAACATTTTTTAAAAGTTTTTATTTTTGTCTTGGAAAAATGTTAATTGAGTAGAGAATTTTTTTCTCATCATTTTGGTATATAATACCCTATATTAATTATTTTATTTTGTTTCCTTTTATTCTTTTCTCTTTCTGTTTTTAAAAAAAGATCAAAATCGGGAAACATAATTTTTAAAAAGGAATGTCGCCCTGGGCGCTTTATAGCCGGCCCACCTCGTCGCTCAGCCGGGATCTGGGATCCCTTTCCCAACCGGTCAACCGACCGAACCAGCGCTCAGCCTCCCCCGCTAACGCCTGGGCCCGCCCCACGTCCGGCCCCACCCGCAGCGCACCCCACTCCGCACGCACCCCCTCCTTCTTCGTCCTTCCTTTTTTCTCTCTCCCTCCCTTCCTTCCATGGCCGGTCGAGCCGAGCTCGCCGGGATCTCCTCGATCTGCTGCTCCTGCCCCTCCCGAGCCCCCTAGCCCCCCTATAAATACTCCCCACCGCCACCCCGCCCCGTTCCCCTAGTCGCCGCCCCTGCCCAAGCCCCACCGCCCTCTGCCCAAGCTCGCCGGAGCCGAGCTCCGCCCGAGGCCCCTGGCGCCCTGCTGCTCCCTCCCCACCCCGAGCTGCCTCCCCACCGCCACCAACCGCCCGAGGAGGACCGCCGCCATCTCCTCGACTCCGCACGCCTCGCCGGAGACCACCGGAGCTCCTCCTCATCGCTAGTGTCGCCTAGGACATCGCCGGAGTTGCTGCTGCTATGAGTACTCCGATCTTTCCCCCTAAGCCGTTTGATCTAATTCAACGCACCAGATTAGAATAGGATACCTTTACGGTTTAGCTAAGAAAACCAGGCCGGTTTTCTATTTACTTAACTATTAGCCGAAGTGTTTCATTAGAACTCGGCCGTTTGCTAGTAACTACCGTAGCAAACACACACCCAACCAGTCAGATAGCGCCACGTGTACCCCTGTCCGATTAGAAGCAAATTTTATTTTTCTGTTTTAATTCCAAAACAGAGAGAGTTTCGAAATTGTTTTTATCATAACTTTTGATCCACAACTCCAATGGAGTTGAAACTTGTTCCACTAGATCACAATTTTTCTGTAGTTTTCAAAAACATATTATTTGTCTAGGTTTGAAATTATAAAATTTGAATTAGATCAGATCTAGTTTAAACCTTGTTTTGCTTATTCCAGGAGTTTAAAAATATATGTTTATTTGATTCCTGTTGCTACTGCTTCCTAGTGATTAAATCTTTCTGTAGTATAAGTTTCAAAAAAAATTTAAATAGTTTTACTTGGGGTTTTATCAAAAACAGTTTCTACCTTAGTTAGGTGAAGTGAATTCTTTCACTTTATGCCATAGCTACTTTATGCTTGTGATGTTATTTTACTTGTTGATGATTGTAGTGCTTATGGTGTGTATTTGTTTGTATCGGTAGATCATCCGGAGTGCGAAGCTTGTTACTTAGAAGCGCTCGATCAAGACAACTATCATCAAGGCAAGTTGTTTTGATCATACTATCTCCTATGTTTTGCTATGCATGGTAGTTTCACCTTTCTTTGCCCAATTGCATGCTGAGTAGGTACTTGCAAATTTTAGTATAGGTTGTAGTATCATGTGGTAGGCACACAACAACCCCGATACTTGGCCCGGGACGACAAATTTCATATTGCTATGCTTGAGTAGACGGGATTCTGGTTGACTGCATAACACGAGTGATGCGAGGATAATTAAATACCCAAGACCGGTTAAGTCAAGATTTTCAGGACCTCATGAAGCAATGCAACTCTAGGTGAAGGACGGTTTGACGGGCTCCCTGGAGAAACCAGTGGACGACCCCGGGATGCTGGAGACGTGCCATGACATCTTGCGGAAAGCTTCACCCAGGCTCGAAGAGAAGGACGGAGGCTTCAAGACCCAAGTCTTACCTGCACAGCGACAAGTCATTATGGGCTCTGGCTTGGTTGGACAACGCGGCGACTCTGGACAGGCGGTGACAGGAGATGTAGAAGAATGGTAGGAATGGATGGGCACCGACAAGGATTCAGAGGAACCCGTTGAAAGACTTTGTTTTGATCATCCGGTCTTCAAACACCCTGAAGTGCGAGGACATACTCGGAGGCGATCAAATCTTGTGGGGAACGTGTGCAAAACTCTGCAGAGTGCCCAAACTTAATCGATTAGCCGTGTCCACGGTCATGGACAACTTGAGCCGAAGGCATTGAAATTTCCCTGAACTCTCGACACAACTTAATAATGATGTGGGAATTATTAACAACTCGGGTACGAGAATTGGTTGGCGAAACCATCTCGTTAACAACAAACAATGTAGTAATATTTTGCTTTCAGCCCTCTCTTGTTGTAGGAGAAAATTGGCTTTATGCTAAAACTTATAGCCCCACGTGGCAAATATGCATGTAGAGATAGTTGGTAATTATTTTTTCCCCTCTCTTTGATGACTTGTCGGCATATTCCATATGCTGACCTACACAGCTGCAACGTATCATGTTGAAGAGTACTTTTCCGACCAGGAATGAGGCTACGATCTACGCTCAATGACATGCCCTGGAGTCGGATGGACTCGTCTACCTGATGCTTCCGCTAGTCTTCGTTAGATATCTCATGAGATGGACTTCAGCCACTTTATTGTAATTCATTATTGTAATAAAGTACTCGATATGAGATTTCGATTAATAAAGTTGTGTGATTGAACTCTTGATATATACATTGATGTACTGAGTGTGTACCAGCGTGATCTTGGGATGGTACGAAAACACCAGAGGCTTGACTCGTATTGAGTCGGGTCGCTACAGAAATGGTATCAGAGCACACGCTGACCGTAGGACGTAACCTCTAGGAATGGAAAAGCCTTAGGAAGAAAACTATTTTCTTATGTCTATAAATCCTCTATTTCCTCTTCTGATCATTTCTGACTTCTCTCCGATTTTCCAATGTTTTAGATGGCCACCTTAATCCCCGTTAAGTTCACGGAGTTTTGCCAGCCCGACGCCACTATGCCTTTCGGAAAGGAGCTGATACAGATCACCAAGGACTTGAGGATTGCTCTGCCGACTATCACAGGGAAGCGTACTTCGTCTTACCCGGAGGATTCACGCTACATGATTGAGGTGCACGTTCCCGGAAGGACATTCGAGCCGCGCATAAGCCCGTGGACTTCAAGTTCATCGCACCCAACTGGATTCTCGGAAGGGACATGGTGGTCCATTGTGCACTCGGACGTATCAAGGAAGTGTACAGAGGCTGCCCCATTTCACCGGACCTATTCACGGTATCCTGGAGAGGAGAAGATGGAGAAATCATCTCAAGCAAGACCAAGGACGCTCTCCTGTCCTATGCCCAGACCTTGGAGAAGCACAGCGGGACTCTCGAGCATCGTGTGATCAAGGACGCCAGGAAGATCAAGCAACTGTCGCTCTGCGAACTCGAACTCGAAGAAGCAGCCCGGGAAGCCCACTATGAGCACGAATTGGAGGTGAAGGACTTTCTGGAGAGGATCGAGAAGCTAAAGACTCGAGTCGCATACCTCGAGGAGTAACTGGACATGGGCGAGAACCTTCATCAAGAAGGAGACGTAGCCCCCTTGATCAGCAATGAGGAGGACTATGAAGAAAGCTCCACCGAAGGACCCACCACCATGCTTTTCTTAGGAGGACACTTAGACTAGACCACCAAATTTATCTTATCGTTAAACGCTTAGGCCGATGTTTAGGTTATCGAATTTTGTATCCCCGTGTGTGAACCTTTTGTGATGGCATTGAATAAAATGTGTGGTGTGATACTTGTTTGTTGCATTTCATATGGGTAGTGTAATTACTCTTAAACCATTGTTCTATGCTAATCTCACCCCTCTACAAACACCAGATGCCTCCGAGACGTGCCCCTGCTTCCAATTTCCCGCCGGAACTCACTCAGTTGATTCAGCAACAGAATACCCTGATGCAGTTGATCATCCAGAACCAGAACAATAACAACAACCATCATCCACCCCAGGCGGACAATCTCACCCGTTTCCTGAGGTTGAACCCTCCGACTTTCTCCAGCAGCATTGAGCCCATTGTGGCATATGATTGGCTCCGCAAGATGGAGCAGGAACTTATCACTGCTGGTTGTACTGAAGCTGAGAAGGTGCGCTTTCCGCGCATCAACTTGAAGGCCCTGCAGCTGCATGGTGGGAGAACTACACCACCACATACCCCATTTCTGGAGTCACTTGGGAGCAGTTCAAGCAAGCCTTCCGCACTGCACATGTCTCAGCTGGTGCAATGAGTCTAAAGAAGCGTGAGTTTCGCAACTTACGCCAGGGAAATCGCTTTGTGGCTCAGTATGTCGATGAATTCAGCATGCTCGCCCGTTATGCACCTGGAGATGTGGCCGATGATGCGGCCAAGCAGGAAAAGTTCTTGGAGGGACTCAATGATGAGCTGAGCATTCAGCTGACTGTAGCCAACTTCAACAACTTCCAGGAGCTGGTAGATAAGGCCCTCATCTTGGAGGGGAAACATCAGCAGATGGAGAACCACAAGCGGAAGTATGGCAATGGAAAGTTCAACTCCGGCACTCAGCAGAAGCCTCGCTACACCCCCTATTCAGGGAATACCGGGACTGGATCCGGTAAGTTTGGAGGACACGTCCAACATAACCACCCAGTGCACAACAATGCAGGAAATGGGAACCACCGCAACAACAACAACTTCAAGAATGGCGGTACCGGCACTCAGCATCATTCAGCTCCAGCTCAGAAGGATCTGAATCACATCACCTGCTTCAAGTGTCAGAAGACGGGACACTATGCCACTGAATGTCCCCAGAACAAGCAGGGAAATGGAAACGACAACGGCAACTCTGCAGCAAACAAGCCCAATCCTTTTCCTCGAGCTCAGGTGAATCACGTTGATGTTGAAGAGGTCTATGATCACCCCGATACTGTGGTTGGTAAGTTTTTGCTAAATTCACGTCCAGTATTGGTACTTTTTGATTCTGGTGCAACGCATTCATTCATATCAAGGGTAGTTGTGGAAAAGTATAGTTTGCCAACTAGAACCCTCAGCCAGCCTGTTAAGGTCAGTTCCCCAGGAGGCATGGTGACAGCCGGGATAGGATGCCATGCTTTGAGTCTCAACATTGGGAACCATCAGTTTCCCACCGACCTCATCGTATTAGAGTCTCAGGGATTGGATGTAATCCTAGGCATGGATTGGTTGGCCAAGTACGAAGGGAATATTGATTGTGCCCTTAAGTCTATTTTGCTCACCACCCCCGAGCAAAAGCGGATTAAGTACGTGTCTCAGCGCCCGACACGGAGTAAACGAGTAAACTCTCTCACGGGAGTAGTCCAGGAGGAAGTACCGATTGTACAAGAATACCCAGATGTATTTCTGGAGGAATTTCCGGGCATGCCACCTGATAGAGAGATTGAGTTCCTGATTGAGATATTACCCGGAATAGCCCCGATATCCAAGAGACCCTATCGGATGCCCACAAATGACTTGGTAGAAATCAAGAAGCAAATTAAGGTGTTGTTGGACAAAGGGTATATTCGCCCAAGTTCTTCACCTTGGGGAGCCCCAGTGCTCTTGGTTGAAAAGAAGGATAAGTCCTTAAGAATGGTTGTCGATTATCGTGCATTGAACGAGGTGACCATCAAGAACAAGTACCCCTTGCCGATGATCAATGATCTGTTTGACCAGTTAGTTGGAGCCCGAATATTCTCCAAGATCGATCTTCGATCCGGGTATCATCAGTTGAAGATTCGTGAACAGGATATACCCAAGACAACCTTCACTACTCGGTACGGCTTGTATGAGTACACGGTCATGTCATTTGGACTGACTAATGCTCCGGCATATTTTATGAATCTGGTGAACAAGGTATTTATGGAATACTTGGACAAGTTTGTCGTGGTGTTCATCGATGACATACTGATATTCTCCAAGAACGAGGAGGAACACAAGGAACATCTGCGTCTAGTTCTGGAGAAACTTCGAGAGCATCAGCTGTATGCGAAGTTTAGCAAATGTGAATTTTGGTTGAAGGAAGTCGGATTCCTCGGACACGTCATTTCAGGAGAAGGAATAGCAGTGGGCCCTGCCAAGGTCGCAGCAGTCATCGAATGGGTAGCACCCACTTCAGTTAAAGAGATCAGCAGTTTCCTCAGACTTGCCGGATATTACCGGAGGTTCATTGAGAATTTCTCAAAGATCGCCAAGCCCATGACAGAGTTGTTGAAGAAGGAGTCCAAGTATGTTTGGACCGAGGAATGTGAAACCAGTTTTCAAGAGTTGAAGAAACGTCTGGTTACAGCCCCAGTGCTGATATTGCCGAACATTCGGAAGGATTTCCAGGTTTACTGCGACGCTTCTCGTCAAGGACTCGGAGGAGTGCTCATGCAAGAAGGTAAAGTTGTAGCCTATGCATCCAGACAGCTCAGGGCCCATGAGTTGAATTATGCCACGCAGGACTTGGAGCTAGCAGCCGTAGTGCACGCTCTCAAGACCTGGAGACATTTCCTGATCAAATATAGTTGTGATGTTTACACTGATCACAAGAGCCTGAAATATATCTTCACACGGAAGGAGTTGAACCTCATATAGAGGCGATGGCTAGAATTGATCAAGGACTATGACATGAGATTGCATTATCACCCAGGCAAGGCAAATGTTGTAGCCGATGTGCTGAGCCGCAAGAGTTATGTGAACACACTCATAGCAGGAGGGTTACCCCAGGAGTTAGCCGATGACCTCCGAGAGCTCAAATTGGAAATAGTTCCAAGAGGATTTGTTGCCACACTAGAAATTCAGTCCACTTTGACAGAAAAGATCCGCGAATCACAGAAATCAGACAAGGAGATAGCTGAGATTAAGCAGAAAATGAAAGACGGGAAGGCTAAATGTTTTCATGAGGATGAACACGGAACTTTATGGTATGAGGATCGCATTTATGTGCCCAATGATCCCGAACTCAGGAAGTTGATACTTCAGGAGGCCCATGATTCCCCGTACTCGATACACCCCGGCAACACCAAGATGGATCTGGATCTGAAAGAAAGTTTCTGGTGGACAGGAATGAAGAAAGACATTGCCGAGTTTGTAGCAATATGCGATGTTTGTCAGTGAGTAAAAGCCGAGCATCAGAAGCCAGCAGGTTTGCTTCAACCTCTGCCGATACCCGAGTGGAAATGGGAGAAGCTTGGTATGGACTTCATCACAGGATTACCCAGGACCCGTTCTGGCTATGATTCTATTTGGGTTGTGGTCGATCGTCTGACCAAGGTAGCTCACTTCATTCCCGTGAAGACTACTTACACGAGTGCCAAGCTGGCCAAGATATATATGACCAGGATCATATGTCTGCATGGAGTACCGAAGAGTATTGTGTCAGATAGAGGGACTCAGTTCACATCAAAATTTTGGCACCAACTACATGAAACCTTGGGAACGAGATTGGAGTTCAGTACAGCTTTTCACCCACAGACAGATGGACAGACCGAGAGAATCAATCAGATTATGGAGGACATGTTGAGAGATTGCGCACTAGACTATGGGTCTAGTTGGGATGACAATTTGCCTTATGCCGAGTTCTCATACAACAACAGCTATCAGACCAGTATGAAGATGGGCCCTTTCGAAGCTCTATACGGAAGGAGGTGTAGAACACCGTTGATGTGGGATGGAGTTGGAGACCGACAACTTTTTGGTCCCGACCTCATTCGAGATTCTAAAGAGAAGGTCAAGCTGATTCGTGACCGACTCAAGATAGCTCAGTCCAGGCAGAAAAGTTATGCTGACAACAAACGCAAGGAAGTAACATACAAAGTGGGAGACCGAGCATATCTTCGGGTGTCTCCACTTCGAGGAATCAAGAGATTTGGTGTGAAAGGAAAGTTAGCACCCCGATTCATTGGCCCCTACAAAATTCTTGAACGTTGAGGCGAAGTTGCTTATAAACTGGAACTGCCAGAAGGATTGTCCGGAGTTCACGATGTCTTCCATGTTTCCCAGTTGAAGAAATGCCACGCTGAGATGGATTATGTTCCGTTGAGAGATACAGTGCCCCTAGAGGCCATACAACTTGATAGTGATCTGACGTATGAGGAGAAACCCGTCAGGATTCTCGAGACTGCCAACAGAGTTACCCGCAGCAAGATTATCAAGTTCTGCAAGGTGTTGTGGAGCCACCACACCGAGGAAGAAGCCACCTGGGAACGAGAAGAAGATCTTCGTCAAGACCACCCGCACTTATTTTCTAGCCAACCCGAATCTCGAGGGCGAGATTCATCTTAAGGTGGGTAGGTTTGTAACATCCCAATTTTCCTAATTCTGAATGTTTTACAATCGTAGCTAAGCATCTATGCATATTGAATGGCAATAAAGATTTGCATTTGAATTCTTTCAAATTTTTATTTTGCATTTCTATTTGTTTTCTTCGTGCAAGAAGTGCCGGGAAATAATTTCTTGCAAGCAAGAAAGAGCGGAGGAAAATGACCCTCCAAAGTTGTGAGGCATTTTTGAAATATTTTGAGCCAAGAAAACCAAAGTTTTATTGAGAAAATAATTGCAAAATAAAACAAAGCTTTTAGGGTTTTTTGAAAAAACCATTTTTTAAAAGTTTTTATTTTTGTCTTGGAAAAATGTTAATCGAGTAGAGAATTTTTTTCTGATCATTTTGGTATATAATACCCTACATTAATTATTTTATTTTGTTTCCTTTTATTCTTTTCTCTTTCTGTTTTAAAAAAAAGATCAAAATCAGGAAACATATTTTTAAAAAAGGAATGTTGCCCTGGGCGCTTTATAGCCGGCCCACCTCGCCGCTCAGCCCGGGATCTGGGATCCCTTTCCCAACCGGTTAACCGACCGAACCGGCGCTGAGCCTCCCCCGCTGACGCCTGGGCCCGCCCCGCGTCCGTCCCCACCCGCAGCGCACCCCACCCCCCGCGCACCCCCTCCTTCTTCGTCCTTCCTTTTTTCTCTCTCCCTCCCTTCCTTCCATGGCCGGTCGAGCCGAACTCACCGGGATCTCCTCGATCTGCTGCTCCTGCCCCTCCCGAGCCCCCTAGCCCCCCTATAAATACTCCCCACCGCCACCCCGCCCCGTTCCCCTAGTTGCCGCGCCTGCCCAAGCCCCGCCGCCCTCTGCCCAAGCTCGCCGGAGTCTCGTCGGAGTTGCTGCCGCTCTGAGTACTCCAATCTTCCCCCCTGAGCCGTTTGATCTAATTGAACGCACCAGATTAGAATAGGATACCTTTTTGGTTTAGCTAAGAAAACCAGGCCGGTTTTCTATTTACTTAACTATTAGCCGAAGTTTTTTATTAGAACTCGGCCGTTTGCTAGTAACTACCGCAGCAAACACACACCCAACCAATCAGAGAGCGCCACGTGTACCCCTGTCCGATTAGAAGCAAATTTTATTTTTCTGTTTTAATTCCAAAACAGAGAGAGTTTCGAAATTGTTTTGATCATAACTTTTGATCCACAACTCCAATGGAGTTGAAACTTGTTCGAGTAGATCACAAGTTTTCTGTAGTTTTCAAAAACATATTATTTGGCTAGGTTTGAAATTTTAAAATTTGAATTAGATCAGATTTAGTTTAAACCTTGTTTTGCTTATTCCAGGAGTTTAAAAATAGATGTTTATTTGACTCCTTTTGCTACTGCTTCCTAGTGATTAAATCTTTCTGTAGTATAAGTTTCAATTTTTTTTAAATATTTTTACTTGGGGTTTTATCAAAAACAGTTTCTGCCCTAGTTAGGTGAAGTGAATTCTTTCACTTTATGCCATAGCTACTTTATGCTTGTGATGTTATTTTACTTGTTGATGATTGTAGTGCTTATGGTGTGTATTTGTTTGTATCGGTAGATCACCCGGAGTGCGAAGCTTGTTACTTAGAAGCGCTCGATCAAGACAACTATCATCAAGGCAAGTCATTTTGATCATACTATCTCCTATGTTTTTCTATGCATGGTAGTTTCACCTTTCTTTGCCCAATTGCATGCTGAGTAGTTACTTGGAAATTTTAGTATAGGTTGTAGTATCATATGGTAGGCACACAACAAGCCCGATACATGGCCCGGGATGACAAATTTCATATTGCTATGCTTGAGTAGATGGGATTCTGGTTGAGTGCATAACACGAGTGATGCGAGGATAATTAAATACCCAAGACCGGTTAAGTCAAGATTTTCAAGACCTCATGAAGCAATGCAACTCTGGGTGAAGGACGGTTTGACGGGCTCCCTGGAGAAACCAGTGGACGACCCCGGGATGCTGGAGACGTGCCATGACATCTTGCGGAAAGCTTCACCCAGGCTCGAAGAGAAGGACGGAGGCTTCAAGACCCAAGTCTTACCTGCACAGCGACAAGTCATTATGGGCTCTGGCTTGGTTGGACAACGCGGCGACTCTGGACAGGCGGTGACAGGAGATGTAGAAGAATGGTAGGAATGGATGGGCACCGACAAGGATTCAGAGGAACCCGTTGAAAGACTTTGTTTTGATCATCCGGTCTTCAAACACCCTGAAGTGCGAGGACATACTCGGAGGCGATCAAATCTTGTGGGGAACGTGTGCAAAACTCTGCAGAGTGCCCAAACTTAATCGATTAGCCGTGTCCACGGTCATGGACAACTTGAGCCGAAGGCATTGAAATTTCCCTGAACTCTCGACACAACTTAATAATGATGTGGGAATTATTAACAACTCGGGTACGAGAATTGGTTGGCGGAACCATCTCGTTAACAACAAACAATGTAGTAATATTTTGCTTTCAGCCCTCTCTTGTTGTAGGAGAAAATTGGCTTTATGCTAAAACTTATAGCCCCACCTGGCAAAATGCATGTAGAGATAGTTGGTTATTATTTTTTCCCCTCTCTTTGATGACTTGCCGGCATATTCGATATGCTGACCTACACGGCTGTAACATATCATGTTGCAGAGTACTTTTCTGACCAGGAGTGAGGCTACGATCTACGCTCAACGACATGCCCTGGAGTCGGATGGACTCGTCTACCTGATGCTTCCGCTAGTCTTCGTTAGATATCTCATGAGATGGCCTTCAGCCACTTTATTGTAATTCATTATTGTAATAAAGTACTCGATATGAGATTTCGATTAATAAAGCTGTGTGATTGAACTCTTGATATATACATTGATGTACTGAGTGTGTACCAGCATGATCTTGGGATGGTACGGAAACACCAGAGGCTTGACTCGTATTGAGTCGGGTCGCTACAACTTTGCTAAACCTTGCTTTTTCATTGTGGACACAATTTGTAGTGCTCAAGTCTTTTACGATACTCCCAGTACTATTCTTGAGAATAGACTTCCTTATTTGGAGAGTAGTAAAATTTCTATGCTTGTAGATCATGAAAAAATGCTTTAGGTGTTGGTTATATTGTTTAATTCATTCATGATGTTACTGAAAATTACTATGAGAGAGGATCATATGCTTCTACTTATTGCAATAGTATCAAGCTTCCTCTCCATATGTTGAAATTTTTGAAGCTATGCTTGTTTTGCCTTCCTATGCTAGTTGATTCTTGCTCCAATAAATTGTTTGATCACAAAATCCCTATTCATAGGAAGTGGGTTAGACTTAAATGTGCTAGCCATTTTCTCCATGATGCTCTCGTTGTGTTTCAATCCTTACCTTTTATGTGAGCATCATTGAAATCAATGCCTAGCTAAGGGCGTTAAACGATAGCGCTTGTTGGGAGGCAACCCAATGCATAAATTTTTCTTTGCTTTTTGCTTCTTGTTTTGTTTTCTCCACACCATCATAATTCTATTATGATTGTGTTTTTTCTGTTTCTTTTTGCGTTTGTGCCAAGCAAAACCGTTATGATTAGTCTTGGGGATGATCGTTTGGTCATGCTGGAAAAAGACAGAAACTTTCTGCTCACGAAAAGAATTTTCATTTTTATTATGTAAGAGATTTTGAGTTGATTCTTTTTTCTGCTGATTTATATGCAATTTATTCAGACTTTCGTAATTTTTCAGATGTTTTTAAGTACCATAAGTATATGAAGTATACAGATTTCTACAGACTGGTCTGCTGTTAACAGATTCTGTTTTTGTTGAGTTGGTTGCTTATTTTGATGAAACTATGGATAGTATCGGAGGGTACTAGCCATGGAAAAGTGAAAATACAGCAACCAACACCAGCATAAGTAGAATTTAAGTTTTCTACAGTACCTAAGGAAGTGGTGGTTTGCTTTCTCATACTAATGTTATCACGAGTTTCTGTTTAAGTTTCGTGTTGTGAAGTTTTCAAGTTTTGGGTGAAGTTCTTATGGACAAAGAGATAAAGAGTGGCAAGAGCTCAATATTGGGGATGCCCAAGGAACCCCAAGAGATTCAAGGATGCCGTAAAATCCTAAGCTTGGGGATGCCCTGGGAAGGCATCCCCTCTTTCGTCTTCAATCCATCGGTAACATTAGTTGGGGCTATGTTTTTATTCACCACATGTTATGTGTTTTTCCTTGGAGCGTATTGTATCGTAGGAGTCTTTTATTTTTGTTGTGGCACAATCATCCTTGCTGCACACCTAGAGAGAGAGACATGCACTCACCGTGATTTTGTCCAGCTTCACGTATATCCTTTGGTAGACAATTCAGCTCACATGTGCTTCACTTATATCTTCTAAAGCGCAGCGGTCTTGGATTGGTAGTTGATCTATGCTTTGAAAGTAGTCTCAAAAGGGGTAGTTATCCAAAGGGATACGAAAACTTCCACCTTCATGTGCATTGAATAGTTAGAGAAGTTTGATTCATCTCAATTAGTTTTGAGTTGTGGTTTTGGTAATATGGAAGTCATGCTAGCAAGGTGTTGTGGATCTAGAAATACTTGTGTTGAAGCTAGTGATTCCCGTAGCATGCACGTATGGTGAACCGCTATGTGATGAAGTCTGAGCATGATTAGTCTTTTCATTGTCATCCTTTGCGTGGCGGTCGGGATCGCGCGATGGTTTATACCTACCAACCCTTCCCCTAGGAGTATGCGATGAATGCTTTGTTTCGATTACTAATAAAACTTTTGCAACAAGTATATGAGTTCTTCATGACTAATGTTGAGTCCATGGTTTAGATGCACTTTCACCTTCCACCATCACTATCTTCTTAGTGCCGTGCAACTTTCGCCGGTGCACAAAACCCACCATTAGCCTCCCTCAAAACAGCCACCATACGTACCTATTATGGCTTTTTCAAAGTCATTCCGAGATATATTGCCATGCAACTACCACCATGACATGTGCCACCACGTCTACATTGCCATTGCATGATCGTAAGATAGCTAGCATGATGTTTCCATTGATGTCTATGCCGTGCTAGATCATTGTCACGGTACACTACCGAAGGCATTCCATAAAGAGTCATCATTGCTCTAAGTTTTGAGTTGTAAGTGTGATGATCATCATTGATGGAGCATTGTCCCACGTGTGGATATAAAAGAGGCCAGCGAAGCCCATTTACAAAAAGAGGCCAAAGATGCCCACCAAAAAAAGAGAGGCCAAAGAGCCCACAAAAAAATGAGAGAAAAAGAGAGAAGGGACAATGCTACTACCACTTCTCCACACTTGTGCATATTAAGCACCATGATCTTCATGATTGAGTCTCTCGTTTTGTCACCACCATATAGCTAGTGTGAAATTTTCATTATATAACTTGGCTTGTATATTCCTATGATGGGCTTCCTCAAAATTTCCTTAGGTCTTCGTCAGCAAGCAAGTTGGATGCACACCCACTAGTTTTCTTTAAGAGCTTTCACATACTCTTAGCTCTAGTGCATCATTTGTATGGCAATCCCTACTCATTCACATTGATATCTATTGATGAGCATATCCATAGCTCATTGATATGCCTAGTCAATGTGACCATCTTCTCCTTATTTGCCTTGCAACCTCCACCACACTCCACACCACTTATAGTGCTAAAACCATGGCTCACGCTCATGTATTGCGTGAGAGTCGAAAAAGTATGAGAAAGTAAAGGTGTGAAAACAATTACTTGGCCAATATCGGGGTTGTTCATGATTTAGATTCGTTGTGCAATGATGATAGAGCATATCCATTCTACATGCGTTTGTAGGGATAACTTTCTTTTGGCCTTGTTATTTTGAAAGTTCATGATTACCTTGCTAGTTTGCTTGAATTATTATTGTTTCCACGTCAATAGCAAACTATAGTTTTGAATCTAACGGATCTGAACATTCATGTCACGTGAGAGAAGTTACAAAGTACAACTATGCTAGGTAGCATGCAACATCAAAAATTAATTCTTATCACTTCACTACTCGAGGACGAGCAGGAGTTAAGCTTGGGGATGCTTGATACGTCTCCAACATATCTATAATTTTTGATGGTTCCATGCTATTATCTTGTCAACTTTGGATGTTTTATATGCTTGAATATGCTATTTTATATCTTTTTTGGGACTAGCCTATTAACTCAGTGCCAAGTGCCAGCTTCTGTTTTTTCCGTGTTTTTGGCCCATTTTCAGACGGAGTCCAAATGGAATGAAACTTTACGATGATTTTTTTGAACCAAAAGGGACCCCCAAAGCTTTGAGAGAAGGCCAGATGGGCCACGAGGGACTCACAAGCCCTCACGCCGCCACCACCCCCCACCCCCCGGTGGTGGCGCGCAGGCTTGTGACCTCCTCGTGGGCCCAACTAACGTAGTTCCACCACCATAAATTCCTATAAATTCAGAAACCCCCAAAAAGAAACCTAGATTGGGAGTTCCGCTGCTGCAAGCTTTTGTAGCCACCAAAAACCAATCTAGAGCCCGTTCCGGCACCCTGCCGGAGGGGGAATCCATTTCCGGTGGCCATCTTCATCATCCCGGTGATCTCCATGACGATGAGGGAGTAGTTCTCCCTCGGGGCTGAGGGTATGTACCAGTAGCTATGTGTTTGATCTCTCTCTCTCTCGTGTTCTTGAGATGTCTTGATCTCGATGTACCATGGGATTTGCTACTATAGTTGGATCTTATGATGTTCTTCAACCGCTCCTTCTTGTAATGAATTGAGTTTCCCCTTTGGAGTTATCTTATCGGATTGAGTCTTTGAGAACACTTGATGTATGTCTTGCACGTGTCTATCTGTTGTGATCAACTTGCGGGTTTGTGACAATTGGGAACCTATGCATATGGGTTGGCACACGTGGATACATGTGAGTACTTGATGTACGTTTTGGTAATCAACTTGCGGGTTCGTGACATTGGGAACCTATGCATAGGGGTTGGCACACGTTTTGACTCTCTGGTAGAAACTTTGGGGCACTCTTTGAAGTTCTATGTGTTGGTTGAATAGATGATTCTGAGATTGTGTGATGCATATCGTATAATCATGCCCACGGATACTTGAGGTGACAATGGAGTATCTAGGTGACATTAGGGTCTTGGTTGATATGTATCTTAAGGTGTTATTCTAGTACGAACTCTTGAATATATCGTTTGTTCCCCGCTATTAGTGACTTTGGAGTGACTCTTTGTTGCATGTTGAGGGCTAGTTATATGATCCAATTATGTTATCATTGTTTAGAGAACTTCGCTAGTGAAAGTATGAATCCTAGGCCTTGTTTCCACGCATTGCAATACCGTTCGTGCTCACTTTTTTTACTAGTTACCTTGCTGTTTTTGTAATTTCAGATTACAAAAACCTATATCTACCATCCATATTGCACTTGTTTCACCATCTCTTCACCGAACTAGTGCACCTATACAATTTATCATTGTATTGTGTGTGTTGGGGACACAAGAGACTCTTTGTTATTTGGTTGCAGGATTGCTTGAAAGAGACCATCTTCATCCTACGCCTCCCACAGATTGATAAACCTTAGGTCACCCACTTAAGGGAAAATTGCTACTGTCCTACAAACCTCTGCACTTGGAGGCCCAACAACGTCTACAAGGAGAAGGTTGCATAGTAGACATCACAGATTTATGCACCTTAGTTACAATTGTTACTTGTCACTTATTATGAATTACGTTACTATCAAACTACCTGTTAGCGCTACTCTCAGTTCTTGTTGGGGTTACCTTGTTGAACACCACTTGTTATTTCCTTATGCTCCTCATTGGGTTCGGCACTCTTACTTATTGAAATTATTACAACAGATCCCCTATACTTGTGGGTCATCAAGACTTTTTTCTGGAACCGTTTTTGGGGAGTGAAGTTCCTTTGGTATAAGAGGAATTTGGTAAGGGGACATTTTTGCTATGTGCTGAAATTTACTGTTGGTTGTTACTATGGAGGATAATCCTTTGATGGGCTTGTTCAGGGTATCTTCACATTAACCATAAGTGGAAAAAGAGTCTCCTCGACCTACTGAACCTACTAAAAATATTTACTATCAAAGTCCTTTGGGTATGTTAGAGAAACTACTAGCTAAACCTTATGCAAGAGATGGAATAACTCTTCCTGATTTGCACTCGATATATATAGATGCAATTTGTGGATTATTTAAGCTTGCAGGTCTATCCAGGGATGGAGTTTAAAATAAGGTATTACCTTTTTCTTTGGAGGTAAATGCATTAACTTGGTACAGTCTATTAGATGATGGTAGAACATGGGATTGGATTCGATTGGAGCTAGAATTCTGCCAGAAGTTTTATCCTATGCATCCCGTTTATCATGATCGGAATTATATATTTAATTTTTGGCCTCGTGAAGGAGAAAGTATTGCTCAAGCTTGTGGGAGGCTTAAGTCTATGATGCGCACATGCCCCAATCATGAGATCTCGAGAGAAATAATTATACAAAACTTTCATGCTCGGCTTTCTCATGATGATCAATTAATGCTTGATTCTTTTTCTACTGGTTCCATTATGAAGAGGACTACTGAATTAAAATGAGATATTTTGGAAATAATTAAATGCAACTCTAAATATCGTGAAATCGACAGAGGTAGGGAGTCATGTATAAATCTTGAACTTGATTGTGTTAAATCTTTTAATGAAACTGGAGCTTTGCATAAGTTTAGTATGAAATATGGACTTGACTGTGAGATAGTAGCTACTGTATGTGAATCATTCGCTACTCATGTTGATCTCCCTAAGGAGAAGTGGTTTAAATTTCGTTCACCTATTGAAGAAAGTTGTGATGTACCTGTTAGAGCTAAAACAGTAAATAATTATCTATAATGTAGATCCAGTTGTGCCTACTACTTATATTGATAAACCGCCTTTCCCTGTTAGGACTAAAGAACATGCTAAAGTTACAACTATGGTTAATAAAAGTAATATCAAAACACATAAACCCTCGGAACAAATAAAGGTAGAACCTAAAGTAGCAATGATTAGAGACTTACTAGTTTATAACATAGATGGTCATGCTATAAACTTAAGATTGGAGACCATTGTTAGCATGGCTTATGTGACATGGGTGCTAGTGTTAGTGCCATTTGCTTTAATCTTTATCAAGAAATTATGCATGACATTGCACCTGTTGAGTTAGAATATATTTATACAACTATTAAGCTTGCAACAAGAGAGATTATTTCACCACTTGGGATTGTTAAAAATGATGAAGTCTTGTGTGTTAAGAGCAAATACCCTACTAATTTCTTAGTTCTTGGATCACTACAAGATAATCTTTGTCCCATTATTTTGGTAGACCTTTCATGCATATTGTTCATACCACTAATTGCAATATGGAAATGGTTAGTGTTAACTTTGGTTACGTGACTCCTTAATTTACTTTCTCAAATTTTAGTACACAACCACATGCTATATAATTATACAGTAAAGAAGAAATTAGTGGTTTTACTTCTATTGTTGTGCCTGCTAGTAATTTGTTAGAGTAATATTTACTAGACCATGAAAACGATATACATATGAAGGGACGAAAGGAAATAGATGATATCTTCTTTAATCAAACACCTATCCTGGAACATAATTTGCTTGTTGAGACCTTGTGAGATCATATCGCTCCTCAGAGTGACCCTATGTTTGAATTAACGAAGCTACCACATACATTGAAATATGCTTAGATAGATGAAAATAAGATATATCCTATTACTATTAGTGCTAACCTTTAAGAGCATGAAGAAAAGAGATTACTTGAAATTCTCAAGAAGCACCATGCTGCCATTGGTTATACTCTCGATGATCTTAAGGGCATTAGTCCCACTCTATGCCAGCACAAGATTAATATGGAACCAGATGCTAAACCTGTTGTTGATCACCAACGTTGTTTAAATCCTAAGATGAAGGATGTGGTAAGAACTAAAATAATAAAACTTCTATAGGCAGGTATAGTTTATCCTATTGCTAATAATAGGCGGGCAAGTCATGCTCATTATGTCCCTAAGAAAGGAGGATTTACTGTTGTTCCTAATGATAAAAATGAACTTATCCCTCAATGATAAAAACAAATTCTCTCTTTTCAATTCAATGAAACGCAAAACTTTTTGCGTTTTCTCGAAAAACTGGTTATAGGATGTTAATTGATATTAGAAAACTAAATAAATTGACTAGAAAAAATCATTACCCCTTGCCATTCATTGTTTAAATGTTAGAAAGATTGTCTAACCATACACACTTTTGTTTTCTTGATGAATATTCTTCTTTTTCTCAAATACGTGTGCCGAAAGAATATCAAGAGAAAACCACCTTTACTTGCCTTTTTGGAACCTATGCTTATATGTGTATGCCTTTCCGTTTGTGCAATGCACCTGGTACCTTTTAGAGATGTATGACTCCTATATTCTCAGATTTTTGTGAAAATATTATTGAGGTATTCATGGATAATTTATCCATTTATGGAACCTCTTTTTATGATGTCTTAAACAACCCTTGATCGAGTCATGCAAATACGTGAAGAAACTAATCTTATCTTGAATTGGGAGAAGTGCCACTTTATGGTAAATGAAGGTACATTCCTTGGGCATAAAATCTCCGAAAGAGGTATTGAGGTAGATAAAGCTAAAGTTTATGCAATTGAAAAAATGCCATGTCCTAAAGATATTAAAGGTATAAGAAGTTTTCTAGGGCATGCTAGTTTTTATAGAAGGTTTATCAAAGACTTCTCCAAGATTTATAGGCCCCTTACCAATATTTTGCAAAAACATGTACCATTTGTTTTTTATGATAATTGTGTAGAAGTCTTTGAAATACATAAGGAAGCCTTAATTTATGCACCCATTGTTCAACCACCTGACTGGAACCTAATCTTTGAAATAATGTGTGATGCTAATGATTATCCTTTTGGTGCTATTCTAGGACAAAGTGTTGATAAGAAATTGAATATTATTCATTATCCTATTAAAACTCTAGATAATGCTCGAAATATTTATGCTACTACTGAGAAAGAATTTCTAGCGGTTGGGTTTGCATCTGATAAATTCACATCTTACATTGTTGATTCTAAAGTAAAAATTCACACGGATCATCCTGGTATTAAATATCCTATGGAAAAAAGGATGCTAATCCCAAATTTATTAGGTGGGTTCTTTTATTACAAGAGTTTGATTTGCATATTGTTGATAGAAAAGGAGATGAGAACCCTATAGGAGACAATTTGTCTAGGATGGAAAATGTACTTGATAGCCCACTACCCATTGATGATAGTTTCTTGATGAACAAGTAGGTGTTATAAATCCTTCTACTCACGTAATAGTCCTTAGTATGCAGATTATGCTAATTACATTGGTGCTAAACATATACCACTTAATTTCACTTATCAACAAAATAAAAAGGGTTTCTTTGACTTGAGATAGTACTTTTGTCATGATCAACATTTAATTAAAGGAGTAGATGGTATTATTAGACGATGTTTGTCTGAGAATGAATAGGAACAAATTCTTCGGAAATGCAATTCCGAAGTGTATGGAGCACACAATGTTGGTGATATAACTGCACACAAGGTATCAGAGTCTCATTTTATTGGCCTACTATCTTCAAGGATGCACGTAAGTTTGTGATTTCTTGTGATGAATGTCAACGAATTGTTAATATGGGTAGACGTAGGGAAATGTCTATGAATTATTCACTTGGTATTGAACCATATGATGTTTGGGTATTTGATTATATGTGACTTTTTCCTTCCTCTAATGGGTACACTCATATTTTAGTTCTTGTTGATTATGTCACTAAGTGGGTAGAACTATTCCAACTAGTAGTGCTGATCATAACACTTATATTAAAATGCTTAAAGAAGTTACCTTTCTTAGGTTTGGAGTCCCTGGATATTTAATGACTGATGGTGGTTCACATTTTATTCAAGGTGCATTTCCTAAACTGTTAGGTAAATATGATGTTAACCACAGAATTGCTTCTCGTATTGGCGGTAGGATGAACCTCACCTCCTATCTCACTAGTGTCTTTTAGCCTGGGCTTTCTCTTCGACGGCACGAGATGCAATCAGATTTTCAACTGATACCTCTTGTCTCTTATCTATAATAGAGTGGTGAAGTTTCTCAATCAAGGAGGTAACTTTGCAATCATGCACCCGGTAAGGAAATTACCGGGTAGATCACACTTAAGGGGTTTCAGTTCCTTGAGAATACACTGTATCTCATGAGCTTGTTCAACAATAGAACGACTATTCAACATCTTGTAGTCATGAAAGTGCTCCATGATGTACAATTCACTACCTGCGTCTGTCACATCGAATTTAGCATTCAGCGCATCCCATAGTGTCTTCCCATCTTGCATGTGCATGTACACATCACACAAATGGCCAGCAATAATCCCACAAAGATAGTGATGGCTTCCTCGAATTTTCTCTGATCTTCATTAGAAGCTCCCTCTGGCATGCTGTCACTAACATGGAAATCTTCTAGAGATGTAAGCGAGAGCGTGGACCTCACTTTCCACCTCTTAAAAGTCCATACCGATAAACTTATCTGGCCTCAATACATCAGTAAATCCAACCATACTTAACTTAGAAAATTTCCTACAAATAGTTTTTTGGATTGTTAAAAAATTAGGCAAGTTCATGATTAATTCCAGTAGACAATTCATGAATAGAATGAAAACAAGCATGCAATAATCTAGCAAACTAGATGAACAGCAGAACATGCACATCATCATTGCACACGAAGTAGCAACAACAGAAAGAGACATCATCATTTGTTAGTTATTGCAGGAGTGACGGTGTTGATGACGATGTTGGCGATGATCTGTTGTTGACGGCGATGGGGACGGCGATGAGTAGCACAACATGACTTGGACGGTAGACGACCCGTGATGATGAATTTGAGTAATCGTGCAGAGCGCTTCCCAAAAACCTAATACGTCCTCTCCCTATGCAGGATCACAAGGATGAATGGTTCCACAGACGTGCTCTCCCGCATGCCGATGCACTCCGATGTTTGAGATGAGGTAGACTACGGTGGTGGCGCAAGTTGCGAGATGAGGCAAAATCCTAGGTGTTTTCGGTGTGTCTTTGGCCACAACCAGTAGTAGTATATACATTAGGACTAGAGGCGGAATCGTGTAGCGATCACAATCTCAAATCGACTTGGTTTCGAAGTCGTATACTTACCGGAGAAGCAATAATTAACTTGCCTGCCAAGACATAAAAACAAAAACGACAAAAGGAAGTCACACCCCACTGCTACATCAACGAAAGTCCTTCCCCAGAAGTGGTGCAAGAGATCCTTCCGTCGTCTCTTGAGCTTGCGCTGGTTTTTCCCTTGAAGAGGAAAGGGTGATGCAACACAGGAGCAGTAAGTATTTCCCTCAGTTTGAGAACCAAGGTATCAATCCAGTAGGAGAATCTCGTCAAGTCCAGAATACCTGCGCAAACACAAAAGAGCTTGCACCCAACGCTATAAAGGGGTTGTCAATCCCTTCAAGATTGCTTGCAAAGTGAGATCTGAAGGCGGAAAGTGCAACAAAGTAAAAAGTGTAAGGCTGAAAATATGGTGTGGAGTAGACCCTGGGGGCCATAGTGTTCACTAGAGGCTTCTCTCAAAATAGCAAGTATTACGGTGGGTGAACAAATTACTGTCGAGCAATTGATAGAACCCCGCAAAGTCATGACAATATCTAAGGCAATGATCATACATATAGGCATCACGTCCGAGACAAGTAGACTGATACTTTCTGCATCTACTATTATTACTCCACACATCGACCGCTATCCAACATGTATCTAGTGTATTGAGTTCATGACGAACAGAGTAACGCCTTAAGTAAGATGGCATGATGTAGAGGGATAATCTCAAACCAATGATGAAAACCCCATCTTTTTACCCTTGATGGCAACAACATGATACGTGCCTCGCTACCCCTTCTGTCACTGGGTGAGGTCACCGCACGGTATGAACCCAAAACCAAGCACTTCTCCCATTGCAAGAATCATAGATCTAGTCGGCCAGACAAAACCCAAAACCCGAAGAGAATTACAAGGATATGAAATCATGCATAAGAGAGATCAGGAGAAACTCAAATTAGATTCATAGATATTCTGATCATAAATCCACAATTCATCGGATCTCGACAAACACACTGCAAAAGAAGATTACATCGGATAGATCTCCATGAAGCTCATGGAGAACTTTGTATTGAATATCCAAGAGAGAGAGAGAAGAAGCCATCTAGTTACTAGCTATGGACCCGTAGGTCTATGGTGAACTTTGTTGATGAAGAAGCCCTCCGTATCCGAATCCCCCTCTGGCAGGGCACCAGAACGTGCCCTAGATGGGATCTTGCGGAGACACAAGCTTGCGGCGGCGGAAAATTACTTTCGATGATCTCCTAATTTTTTTGGTATTTTTAGGGAATATATAGGCGCAACCCCTAGGGCAAAGGGTGTCCATGGGGCCCACAAGCCTGAGGGCCGCGGCCTCCCCCCTGGCCGCGGGGTGGGGGCTGGTGGGGCCCCTGGGGCCCCCTGCCTTGGATCTCAAGTCTCGTGATATGCTTCCGTTACGGAAAAAATCTTTTCGGGGATTTTATTCCGTTTGGACTCCGTTTCAAAATCTCCTCTCGAAGGGGTCAAAAACATGGAAAAAATAGGAACTGGCACTTGGCACTGAGTTAATAAGTTAGTCCCAAAAAATATATAAAAGGCATGCAAAACATCCAAAGTTTGACAAGATAATAGCATGAAACCATCAAAAATTATAGATACGTTGGAGATGTAATAAGCATCCCCAAGCTTAACTCCTTCTCGCCCTCGAGTAGGGAAGTGATAAAGAATTAAATTTTGATGTGGAATGCTACCTAGCATAGTTGTCCTTTGCAACTTCGTTCATGTGCCATGAATGTTCAGATCCGTAAGATTCGAAACAATAGTTTGATATTGACATGAAAATAATAATACTTCAAGCTAACTAGCAAAGTAATCATGAACTTTCAAAATAACAAGGCCAAGGAAAGTTATCCCTACAAAATCATATAGTCTGGCTATGCTCCATCATCCTCACACAACTAATGTAAATCATGCACAACCCCAGTATTGGCCAAGTAATTTTTTTCGCACTCTTACTTTGTCAAACTTTTTATAACTATCACGCAATACATGAGCGTGAGCCATGGATATAGCACTATAGGTGGAATAGAGTGTGGTGGTTGTGAGACAAAAAGGAGGAGATGGTCACATTGACTCGGCATATCAAAAGGCTATGGAGATGCCTATTAATAGATATCAATGTGAATGAGTAGGGATTGCCATACAAGTGATGCACTAGAGCTATAAGTATGTGAAAGCTCAAAAGGAAAACTAGTGGGTGTGCATCCAACTTGCTTGCTCACGAAGACCTAGGGCAATTTTGAGGAAGCCCATCATTGGAATATACAAGCCAAGTTATATAATGAAGATTCCCACTAGCATATGGTAGTGACAAAGCAAGAAGCTCTCAATCATGAAGAACATGGTGCTATTATGAAGCACAAGTGTGGAAAAGGATAGTAGCATTGTCCCTTCTCTCTTTTTCTCTCCCTTTTTCATTTGGGCTCATAGGCCTCTCTTTTTTCCTTTTTTCTTTTCTCTTTTTTTTAATTTTTGGGCTCTTTGGACTCTTTTTTTATTTTCTCACATGGGACAATGCTCTAATAATGATGATCATCACACTTTTATTTACTCACAGCTCAAAGCTCAAAATGATGATGACTCTATAGGAAATGCCTCCGGCACTGTACCGGGATGTGCAATGATCTAGCATGGCGTATGATGTTGAAACATCTCGCTAGCTATATTACGATCATGCAATGGAAATATGAGAGTGACGGCACAACTCATGAGACGGAACGGTGGGAGTTGCATGGCAATATATCTCGTAATGGCTATGAAAATGCCATAGTAGGTAGGTATGGTGGTTGTTTTGAGGAAGTCATATGGTGGGTTTGTGCACCGGCGAGAATTGCGCGGCACTAGAGAGGCTAGCAATGGTGGAAGGTGAAAGTGCATCTATACCATGGACTGACATTAGTCATGAAGAACTCACATACTTTTTGCGAAAGTTTTTATTAGTAGTCGAAACAAAGTGCTAAACGCATACTCCTAGGGGAAGGGTTGGTAGGTGTTAACCATCGCGCGATCCCGACCTCAACACAAAGGATGACAATCAATAGATCAATTATGCTCCGACTTCCTAACATAGCGGTTCACCATACGTGCATGCTACAGGAATCACTAACTTCAACACAAGTATTTCTAGATTCACAACACCCTACTAACATAGCTCTTAATATTACCAAATCCACGTCTCAAAACTAATTAAGAGGAATCAAGACTTCTCTTTCTACTCAATGCACATGAAGATGGAGGTTTTTGCATCCTCTTTGGGTACCTATCACATTTGGGACTACTTTCATAGCATAAGCCAACTACCAAGTCACGCACCGTCGTGCTCTAAAAGATATAAGTGAAGCACATAGAGTAAAAGTATCTAGCTCAAAAGATATAAGTGAAGCACTATGAGCATTCTAGCAAAAATCACGATGAGTGCATGTCTCTCTCTCTCAAAAAGGTGTGCAGAAAGGATGATTGTGACACAACAAAAAGAAAAGACTCCTACGATACAAAACGCTCGAAGCAAAACACATATCATGTGGTGAATAAAAATATAGCTCCAAGTAATGTTACCGATGGATTGAAGACGAAAGAGGGGATGCCTTCCCGGGGCATCCCCAAGCTTAGGATTTTTGGTGTCCTTGAATTTGGCTTGGGATGCCTTGGGCATCCCCAAGCTTGATCTCTTTCCACTCCTTATCTCTTTGTCCATGAGAACATCACCCAAAACCTGAAAACTTCACAACACATAACTTAAACAGAACCTCGTGATAACATTAGCACAAGAAAACAAACTACCACTTCTTCTGATACTGTAGAAAACTTATCTATGTTGGTGTTGGGCTACTGTATTCTCACTTTTCCATGGCTAGTACCCCCCATACTAACCATAGTTTCATCAAAACAAGCAACCAACTCAACAAAAACAGAATCTGTCAAAAACAGACCAGTCTGTAGCAATCTGTATACTTCGTATACTTCTGGTACCTCAGAAACTCTGAAAGATTATGACGGCCTGGGAAAAAGGCATATCAACCAGCATAAAAAAGAATCAACTCAAAATCTCTTTCTGAGTAAAAATGAAAAATCATCTCCTGAGCGAAAAGTTTCTGTCTTTTCCAACAGGATCAAATAACCATTACCAAGACTAGTCATAAAGGTTTTGCTTGGCTCAAACACAAAAAGAAACACAAAAGACACAATCACAACAGAATTTTGATGGTGTGGACACAACAAAATAGAAAGAAAAAAGATAAATTCATTGGGTTGCCTCCCAACAAGCGCTATTGTTTAACGCCCTTAGCTAGTCATAAAAACGATAGAATCACGTATCGTCGTCTTTGGTGCTCAAACCATAAGTGACCCTCATCATGGATTCATAAGGCAATCTTATTTTCTTTCTAGGAAAGTGTTCCATGCCCTTCCTTAAAGGAAATTGAAATCTAATATTCCCTTCCGTCATATCGATAATAGCACTGATAGTCCTTAGGAAAGGTCTACCAAGAATAATAGGGCATGTAGGATTGCAATCAATGTCAAGCACAATGAAATCCACGGGTACATAGTTCCTATTTGCAATAATAAGAAAATCATTGATCCTTCCCATGGGTTTCTTGATAGTAGAATCAACAAGATGCAAATTAAGAGAACACTCTTCAATCTCATTAAAACCCAGAGCATCACATAAAGACTTCGGAATCGCGGAAACACTATCACCCAAATCACACAAAGAATTGCACTCATAGTTTTTGATTTTGATTTTGATGATAGGTTCCCACTCATCATGAAGCTTTCTAGGGATAGAGACTTCCAATTCAAGTTTCTCTTCAAGATATTTTATCATAGCTTCGACGATATGATCGGTAAAGGCCTTGTTTTGGCTATAAGCGTGTGGAGAGTTTAACATGGATTGCATCAAAGAAATGCATTCAATCAAGGAGCAACTATCATAATTGAATTCCTTGAAATCCAAGGTAGTAATTTCATTACTACTCAAAGTTTTAACATCTTCTACTCCACTTTCAATGCTTTTAGCATCAAGATAGATGGACTCCGAATCATTGGGGCACTTTTCAACCAAAGTGGATTCATATCCAGCCCCATAATCATTAGGTTTGACACAAGAAAAAAAAGATTCAATGGGAGTCACGCCAAGAACTTTAACATCTTCGTGATTCTTATCACGAGAACACGCCTTTTTAAGCCATTCATGTCTAGCACGAATTTGGGCGGTTCTTTCTTGGCTCTCAATCATGGAAACACGCATAACTTTCGAAGTTTCATCCATGTTGATTTTGGGAGGAGCACATCTAACTTACAAAGCATCAACATCACTAGACATTCTATCAACGCTCTTAGCCAAATCGTCAATTTTGAGTAGCCTTTCATCTATGGACGCATTGAAAATATTTTGAGAGTTGATGAACTCTTTGATATTACTCTCTAGATCAGAGGGTAATCTATTGTAATTTCCATAAGTACTGTTGTAGGAGTTGCCAAAATTATTAGAGGAGTTACTAGGAAAAGGCCTAGGAACATAGTTTGCTCTAAAAGCATTGTTGTTGCCAAAGTTATTCCTACCAACAAAATTAACGTCCAAGCTAGCGTTGCTACTCTCAATCAAAGAAGACAAGGGCATATCATTAGGATCCAAAGGAGCACTTCTACTAGCAACCAAATGCATTAACTCGTCCATCTTAGCACTCAACGAGTTAATTTCTTCTATAGCGTGTACCTTCTTACTAGTAGGTGACCTTTTAGTGTGCCATTGAGAGTAGTTCGTCATGATGTTGTCTAAGAGCTTTGCGGCTTCCCCTAATGTGATTTCCATGACCGTTGCACTTGAGACGGAGTCCAAGATATTTCTAGAAGCGAAATTCAAGCCAGCGTAAAAATTTGTATAATCGTCCAAAGACTCAAGCCATGAGCGGGACAATTTCTAATCATTAATTTTATTCTCTCCCAAGATTGTGCAACATGTTCATGATCAAGTTTCTTGAAATTCATGATATCATTACAGAGAGAGATGATCTTAGCCGGCGGAAAATACTTGGATATATAAGCATCTTTGCACTTATCCCAAGAATCGATATTGTTTTGGGGCAAAGAAGAAAACCAATTTTTTGCGCGATCTCGCAACGAGAAAGGAAAAAACTTCAATTTAATTACGTCATTATCCACATCTCTCTTCTTTTGCATATCACAAAGCTCAATGAAGGTATTGAGATGGGATGCGGCATCTTCACTAGGAAGGCCGGAGAATTGCTCTTTCATAACATGATTCAGCAAAGCGGCATTGATTTTGTATGACTCCGGACTAGTGGCGGGAGCAATCAGAGTACTAATAAAATCATTATTATTAGTATTCGAGAAGTCACAAAGTTTGGTGTTTTCATTCATGGTGACTTCGGCAAGCAAGCAAGCACACGAGCGAACAAAGAGCAAGTGAGAAAAAAGGCAAACGAAAAGGCAAACGAGAAAGGCAAAAGAAAAAGGCAAATTGGTGATGTGGGGGAGAGGAAAACGAGAGGCAACTGGCAAACAAAGTAAATGCAAGAGATGAGTTTGCGACACCTACATGGATGAGTTCTTGATTTGATCCTCCCCGGCAACGGCGCCAGAAATCCTTCTGCTACATCAAGAAAAGTCCTTCCCTGGCAGTGGTGCCAGAGATCCTTCTGTCGTCTCTTGAGCTTGCGTTGGTTTTTCCCTTGAAGAGGAAAGGGAGATGCAGCACAGGAGCAGTAAGTATTTCCCTCAGTTTGAGAACCAAGGTATCAAACCAGTAGGATAATCTCGTCAAGTCTAGAGTACCTGCGCAAACACAAAAGAGCTTACACCCAACGCTATAAAGGGGTTGTCAATCCCTTCAAGATTGTTTGAAAAGTGAGATCTCAAGGCGGAAAGTGCAACGAAGTAAAAAGTGTAAGGCTGAAAATATAGTGTGGAGTAGACCCTGGGGGCCATAGTGTTCACTAGAGGCTTCTCTCAAAATAGCAAATATTAGGTGGGTGAACAAATTACTGTCGAGCAATTGATAGAACCGCACAAAGTCATGACGATATCTAAGGCAATGATCATGCATATAGGCATCACGTTCGAGACAAGTAGACCGATACTTTATCCATCTACTACTATTACTCCACACATCGACCACTATCCACCATGCATCTAGTGTATTGAGTTCATGACGAACAGAGTAACGCCTTAAGCAAGATGACATGATGTAGAGGGATAATCTCAAACCAATGATGAAAACCCCATCTTTTACCCTTGATGGCAACAACACGATACGTGCCTCGCTACCCCTTCTGTCACTGGGTGAGGTCACCGCACGGTATGAACCCAAAACCAAGCACTTCTCCCATTGCAAGAATCATAGATCTAGTTGGCCAGACAAAACCCACAACTCGAAGAGAATTACAAGGATATGTAATCATGCATAAGAGAGATCTGGAGAGACTCAAATAAGATTCATAGATAATATGATCATAAATCCACAATTCATTGGATCTCGACAAACACACCGCAAAACAAGATTACATCGGATAGATCTCCATGAAGATCATGGAGAACTTTGTATTGAAGATCCAAGAGAGAGAAGAAGCCATCTAGTTACTAGCTATGGACCCGTAGGTCTATGGTGAACTACTCACACATCATCGGAGAGGTCATGGTGTTGATGAACAAGCCCTCCGAATCCGAATCCCCCTCCGGCAGGGCACCAGAACGTGCCCCAGATGGGATCTTGCGGAGACAGAAGCTTGTGGCGGCGGAAAAGTACTTTCGATGATCTCCTATTTTTTCGGGGATTTTTAGGGTATATATAGGCGCAACCCCTAGGGCAAAGGGTGTCCAGGGGGCCCACAAGCCTGAGGGTCGCGGCCTCCCCCCTTGGCCGCGGGGTGGGGGCTTGTGGGGCCCCTGGGGCCTCCCTTCCTTGGCTTTCAAGTCCCCTGGTCTTCTTTCGTTACGGAAAAAAAATCTTTTCGGGGATTTTATTCCGTTTGGACTCCGTTTCAAAATCTCCTCTGAAAGGGGTCAAAAACAAGGAAAAAACAGGAACTGGCACTTGGAACTGAGTTAATAAGTTAGTCCCAAAAAATATATAAAAGGCATGCAAAACATCCAAAGTTTGACAAGATGATAGCATGAAACCATCAAAAATTATAGATGCGTTGGAGACGTATCACCCGCAAGGCAACACAACGGATTTTGGCGGACCATTCACGCGCATGTCGCACGTACGCGTCACGCCGCGCCGCCCCCCCCCCCACCCCGCTAGGCCAGGCGAGCAAGCACACTTATGTGGTCTTCCCTTTCTCTTCTTAACACACACTTAGAATGGTGTAGAGAACCCATTATATAAAAATGTCCAATTCTTCCTCGACTAGTGATATGGCACTAAACTTTAGTGCCACCACACCACAACTTGTCATTTTATTCATGGGCCCATTTGAGATTTTAGAATTTTTTAATGGGTCAAGGCCATTTATTCTAGGAGGATTTACCGTGGGTGACACACCTTGCTCGATCTCATCGTTTCACCCTATCTTTGGGCTCGCTGCAAATTTGACTATCACGTTAATTTTTTCCGCGTACCTGAAATTTAGCAAACACGTTGAGTGACACTGTATATGAACTAGGTGATAGCAAGACTGTAAGCATCCTCAACCACCTTGTTACCTCGTCTTGTTCTCTCTGGTGCTTGTATCCATCGGTTCGGTCCATCTACAATACAACATGTTTAGAGCATCTACAACGTGACCTCTCAAACCCGCCTCAATCGCCCAGGAAGCCCACCCGGTCGTTGATCGATCACAAAAAATCAACCATGTCGGACCCCTCATACCCATCTCAAACGTCCGGACTGACCGGCACCCTTCATATCCATCTTAAATATGAGGACAAAATGAGGGCTCATGGACGCGCCTAGGCATGCCCGGTCAGTCCACCACGTAGGACGCAACCCCACCCCGGAGCACCTTTTTTATTTTTTTATTTGTTCTTTTCTCTCTTTCTCTTCTTCTCCATCAGTCACGTGCAAGTGACCACACATATGAAGAAAAATATGAGAGGTGCAGCTGCGTAGATGAAAAAGTAGGGGTTCAAACCGGAGACGCACGGTGATGACGAGTTGATGGATATACTTCTCTCCCCTCATTGGTTACCCCAAGTCGAAGGTGGAGATGTAGTCAGCAGCAAATTTCCCTTACACGGAGACTTTAAGGTTTATCGAACCAGGAGGACTCCGAGGCTCATCAAGTACGTGTCTCCTGTCGTGGTCAGCAGAAGACGTGGACCTGCACACACAACAAATAACTTTGCTCCCAACGAGTACAGAGAGGTTTTCAATCTCTCCGGCCTTGTAGTTTGCAAAGGATCAAAACACAAGCGAGGAGGTAATAGTGATTGCAACGGAAAAGTGAAAAAAACGGTAAATGATGGAGGTGTAAACAATGATGGTGATATGGACCGGAGTCACATGATGTTCACTAGTGATGTCTCTCTCCCTAAAGATGATAAACAACTATGCTAGGGTAAACAAATCACACTTGGGAAATTGACAGAATTATGATCGCACCACAATGCTAATTATGCTCCTTGATAGTTAGAGGTTCAATAGTAATTGGCAATACGCTGAGACAAGTAGACCGTTTATTCATCAACATCTACTTACTAATCATCCACCTTGAGATATCTATCCAGAACATCTGTATTAAGTTGTGAGTCCCATCCAAAGTGTAAACTCAAAGCAACAGAAAACTGCATTAACGAACTATGCGTAAGGTAAACAATCCTTGCAACTTTGGTCACAAGCACCGTTGTTTTATCCCTGGTGGCAACAAGCACATCCCCTAGTCTCATGTTTCTGTCACTCAAGCTAGACGTCAAGGGGCCCGAACCCACAATCATACATAACGCTCCCTCTTGGAGTTACGATCTACTACTTGGCCAAAGCAATATAAAGCAACGGAGAACATGCATGAATCACTAAGGAACATAATATAAAAGGATAATCAAATATATAACACATAACAATCTGAACATAATCTCATAATCCCTCGGATCCCAACAAACCGAGCATAGCAAAAGCAAGAGAAATACATAGATGTCTTGGTCATGTAGGGCAGCTCACAAGGACAAACCATTGAAGCACAAGATTGGAGAGAATACATCACATAGCTAGTGGTCATGGACTCATGGTCCAAGGTAAACTACTCACGACACATCCGGGAGGCGTCCATGGTGGTGGAGAAGCTCCCGGAGATCAACCTCCCTCCGACAGGGTGCAGGGAAGAGGTCGCGTGATGCTTCCGATCTCGTAAGCGCTGCGGCGCCGAAACGATGGAGAAATTCGCAATTCCAGAAAGTCTACGAGGGTTTCCTCACGCAACACTGAATATAGGCCAAAGGAGGGCACCGGAGGAGGTGGGACCCACCCACACGACCTCCTAGCGCGGCCTAGGGCCTGGCCGCGCCAGCAGGCCGCTTGGGGGGCCCCTGGTCCCCCTGTGGCCCTCCTTCGGTGATCCTGAAGATTCTGTTTCGCTGATTTTTTATATATTTTTTGGATTTTTTCTCGCTTTGGAAAATTGGGTAAAAGCCCGTGCAAAAAATACATCAGCAGATAGAAACTGGCAGTAGGTGCACTGAGTTAGTAGGTTATTCCAAATATGTGTAAAATGTTATAAAAGTGTAGCAAAACATATAACAATGTCACCCGCAAGATCATGGAACAAGCAGAAATTATAGATACGTTTGGGACGTATCACACGGTCATTGTCTGGTCGTGTCCGTGGGTGTTTGAGGGGCCAAATTTGCAGGTTCCACCTATAGATGCTCTTAGGAAGGTGGTTAGACAAGAATTGTTTCTCCATAGTAGTCATCATGGTACTTATTTGTATAGTGCAAATTAGTGATGCAGGAGCGTCCCACATAAATCCGTAAAAATATGAATTAGTTTAAACTAAGGGGCTCCTACGAATCTACCACATGATTTCTGTAGGAAATCATCTGGCTAGCCAGCCGTCCGATCAGCACACTGCTAGCCATTAGATCACAGCAACAACCCAACAGCAGCGAGCGCGGCAACTTCAACGTAGCGTCAATGCAACCCAAAAGAGCTCCTTCTCAACCCTGGCAGAGCTCTAATGCAGCACAGGCGACTCCGACGAAGCTCCATGCAACTCCGGCCATGCTCCATTGCAGCACCAATAGCTCCGACGAAGCTCCATTGCAACTCCAGTAAAGCTCCACAGCAACGTCAATTATGCTTCCGGCGTCCCGACGTTGCTCCACTTCAACTTTGGCGATGTAGCGGCCATCCTTGCTACAACTCCGGATCACAGCACGGCGGTTGCGACCATGGCGGTGGACGCAACAGAAGTGCTTCATGGGAGTTGTGGGGACCCCCTTCTCAATCTTGGAGCATCGTGGTTGTTCGCGGTCGGATGCAGCAGCGTTGGGCTCCGGTGGCGGGGTGCTGTAACACGGGATTGCAGCAGCGGGCGCGGATCCGACGCAGTCTCGTGGTATGGTGGTTGGGGCAAAACGACACCGATGGCAGAGGAGCTCCAAAAATCTTCCCCAATGAGCTACAACACGTTGATACTAGGACGGTGGCGCTCACGTGATAATGTGAAGGACGATGAGGAGCTCGGCGAGGTCCAGCAGCGATAGCCGATGCAGCTCATGTAGTGTTGCATCTGGGAGAGAGAAAGAAAAATGAGAGAGGTAGGAGACGGCCGTTAATAGCGGTGTGTGGTCCCCACCGAAATGCGTGGCATTGAGATAGTCCAGAAATCATTCAGATGAATTTAAACATTTCTCTTAAACTAATCTCAATGGCTAACAGAATTTTATAACTACTGTGAACCATTTTAACTACGGAGCGGGACGGATCACGCTGCATCCATAGTGTAAATGCTTAGTGTTGTAAAAACAAGCACCGATGGTTAAGGAAGTCAACTAGAGAATGCGGCCGGCTGCACCCATAGTGTAAATGCTTAGTGTTGTAAAAACAAGCCCGGATGCTTAAAGAAGTCAGCTAGAGGGATGTCGCCCACCAAACAGCAAAGGGGGGGCCAACAAAGACCCGCCAGGCACAGTCTCAATAGTGTATTACTCCTTGTATCCCAAAATAACTGTCTCAACTTTGTACTAGCTCTAGTACAAATTTGTACTAAGCTTAAGACACTTATTTTGAGACGGAGGGAGTACAACACAAATGTATAACAAGAAAACTCTATGGATTCTCTCAAACAAGTTGCTCATTCAGGCAAATAGTATGTAAAGCCAACATGAATTCTCTGAAAGACATTGCACAACATTGTGCAAACTAGTATGTACAACAATATAACCCTGTGAATTCTGAAACAAGTTCCTCATTCAGTAAACTCAACAATGTTGAAAGTTGAAACACATCGGAACTGACCATCTGCAGTAATATGTTTATGACCATCTGCAGTGGCATATCAAAAAATTCTGAAACTGACAAGTTGACGCGTGACCTTTGTTCTTGGAGGAGAGAAGGAGGGCAACAAGGTTGGACTAGCCCTTGTTGAAGTGGACAATGAAAAAACAACAGTGCCAATTGATGAGGGAAGCGACAGAGGAACATCTTCTTCAGCACGTGACACAGGCCAGTCCCGATGTGAAGATGGCAACGGTGTTGCCGATGATCCCACCATTGTTGCTCAATAAACAAGGGGTTCTTCACACCGTGCACTACTAGGAAAAACCTTATAGGCAGGACCTTAGTAGTAGCCCTGGAAAACATAAAACGTTGTTGCTAATTAGTAGTAGAGCTTTTCCTGCTAAGTGCTACTACTAACACCTCAGCAGTAGCGTTGGTTATATATGCAGCGTTACTGTTAAAGGAGGCCCAACGAGATGCACAGATGATAGCGTTAGTAGCAGCGCGCGCTTGTGTAAAGCGCTACTGATAAGTTGAATAGCAGTAGCGCTTTCCTTAAACGAGCGTTGCTGATACGTATATCTTCTCCACTTTATCCAACCGGCTGCCCCTCCTACTCCCCTCTCCACTCCAGTTCACTCTCCCCCCGCACCCCCCGTTGTCGTTCGCCGCCGCCGTTCCCGTCGCCCGCCGGTGGCCGCCGCCGCTCCTGGTTCTCGTCCTCCATCCTCCCTCCTCCTCCTCTCTCCTCCCTCCTCCCACCCCCCATCGTTCGAGTTCACCAATGTCGTTCTTGTATATGTGAAATCAGTAGCTTTTCCTTTCAACTTATTGTATGGGAAATATGCTTCACTTTTGTGTTGCCCCTAGGTATATGAACTTAATCCTATTAGATATGCTATTGATATGAACTTGTAGCATATTGATATGAACCTAGGTATATGAACTTAATTGTATTAGATATGCTAGGTATATGAACTTAATCCTAGTAGTTAAGGTTTTTCCTAGTAGTTAGGGTTAGGCTTGAAAGATGATATATTTTATATAAGGTGGAACTTAATCCTATTATATATGCTATTGATATGAACTTGTAGCATATAAATATAAAACAATTTCTTTTTGATAATTATACAGAAAAATTAGACGGAAAGGAAAATCACTAAGAATATACTAGCGTCAATATAAGTATAATAGAAATATAAGTATAATGAGGATCACGACAACAGTCTTTTAGTGCTTATTCTTCGTTTCTCTCCTTGTCCTACATTATATTTCAATATAAGAATAATGTAGTTTTTTACTGTTTTTAGTAAGTGTTTATTAGAAATAGTTTATTTATTAAGTGTTTAATAGAAATAGTTTAATCGGTGAGGGAGTGTCCACCATATATGAGAGAAGAAGAATGCCGACTTTTGTCGTGGGGGTCGCTTCTCCTTCTTCTCCTTGTGCTAGATATTTTTTATGCACTAGGGTAAGTAGGAGTAGCGACCATCATTGACGGTCAAAAAATCGATGAGGGAGTGTCCACCATATATGAGAGAAGAAGAATGCCGACTGTTGTCATGGGGGTCGCTTCTCCTCCTTCTCCTTGTGCTAGATATTTTTTATGCACTAGGGGAAGTAGGAGTAGCGACCATCATCGACGGTCAAAAAATCGGTGAGGGAGTGTCCACCATACATGAGAGAAGACTGTCCATCATATGTCGTTTATTTAAGTTCCTCAACCATATTTATTAAGTAATTTATGTTGTTTATTTAAAAATATTTGACAACTAATTTCTATTAACAACTTATTTTCATCCCCTCTCACCGATTCTCATTCTCCTAGGGTTAGCGCCGCAGCCTCCGTCCACCTCCGACATCGCCACCGGCCACCTCCGACGTCGCCCCCGACCACCTCCGACCCTGCCCCCGCATGGTACTACCACGCTCTCGCTCCCCTCTAGTTGATACTACCTCACACTTGCAAACATGCACAATCATATTTGGTTAATTTGTCATATGACGTTGTCATGAGCGTTGATCCCCTGAACATGAGCTAATTAGTTTTTGTCATATGAACTTGGTTAATTTGTCATATGATGTTGCCATGTTCTCTTGAGATAGCCTATGTAATATTTGGTTAATTTGTCATATGATGTTGCAATGTCATATTTGGTTGAAACATTGAACAATAAGAAAATTTTCTTAGAGGAATTTGTCTCGACGTCGACGATGCACATCCCGCATCATCGTCGTCGACTTGGTGGCGACCACCTGCTTGATAGGCGCCAGCATTTGCGGGACTGGGCTCCGCCAGGCGGGCACTGGGAGGTGCTACCTTCCGGGGGACGCACCTTGGTGCGGAATCCGGGTCTCATCGTTGACCCGGAGCTTCTTTGGTGGCGGTCGCGTGGGCCATTATCGGTGAGGAGGGAGCCGGCCCCCACGGAGGTGGTACGTCATATTGTCAGGGAGGAGGACGAGCACATCTATCTCTACATGGCTGCGTTGGATGCCAGGTTCTCCAATACCTGGCAGGTTCTCCAAGGACATCACCCGAGCTATGATCCGGTGATGGTTCCTTATCTTTGGGTTGCCACCGCCTGCACCGTGAGGCGTCAACTCGATTATTATTAGTGGTATTGTTATATGAGTATGAGTTATATGAGTATGAGTTATATGAGTATGAGCTATATGAGTATGAGTTATATGAGTATGAGTTGTATGAGTATGAGTTATATGAATATGAGTTATATGAGTTCTTAAATGAGTATGAATTATCTCTGTTAAATGAGTATGAGCTACCGATAATCCGATCCCCATGTTGCTGATATAGATGATGATGATGCAAATATTATCGATGATGATGATGATGCTAAATACGTAGAGCTTGAAAATGTTCTGAATATTCTGAATACTGCTAATATTGTCGATGATGATGCATTGTGAATATTCTGAATACGGCTAATATTGTCGATGATGATGATGCATTCTGATAGTAAAAGTTAGCAGTAGCGCTGGAAAATATTAGCAGTAGTGTTGCTTAGCAGCAACGCTTTCTATGAGCAAGCGCTACTACTAATCTTACCAGTAGCGCTACCCGTATCGGCGCTACTACTAGTTTTTAGCTGTAGCGCGATAGCAGTAGCGCTTGGACCAGCGCTACTACTACTCATATATCCAGCGCTACTAGTAGGGTTTTCCCTAGTAGTGGTATATCAAGGGAACGCAAGTAACCTGTGACATAACACAAGAATAAAAAAGAGTTAATCCTTCATAGCTAGTATTTGCAAGTGTAGTATTAGATTGGAAGAACTGCTTATTTGCCTCTGGATAGGGAGAACTAAAAATTCAGATAATGACATACAGCAAAAAACTACTACTACTACTACTTGGTTCAGACCAGCTTCTTTTTCAGTCAAAAATTCAGATAATGACATCTTCTGAGTCTTGCTTTCTTATTATCAATCAACATTTACCTTATCATTACTAATAGATATTAATTAGTTCCTCAAAGTGATTCAAATTCGAAATTGCATCAACAACCAATGCGAGGAGAAGAGAATAGAAGGAGAGGGAACGTGGCGGGGGTGAGGACCTGGTGGTGGCGAGGAGTTAGGCATTATTACCTAGGTTTGGAGGTGAAGAGTGGGGGCGGCCAGGAGGCGGAGATGAGCTCACGGAGGTCGTCATAGGCGTAGAGCAACCATGGACGAGGAGGTGGTGAACGCCGGGCGGGTGGGCAAAGGAGGGGCCTCAGCTGGGCGAAGGCGGCGGCGCCATGGGAGATTTTGCCATCGGGAGGAACGAGAGGAAGTGTTCTCTCCCCGTGAGGTTATGCGGGATATGTGGGAGTCTGTTGGACACGGCGTCGTGACCACATGAGCCCGTTATACATGATGCGGCCAGCCCAACGGCGACTTGCGGGATTTGTTTGCGGGGTGGCGTCATGGCCGGGCGGGATATCCCGCGCCGCTTACACACTTATACCATCTCTAGCACACCCCGTATAATGCCCCGACCCGTAAAAACCGTCAAAATATAGGTCCGCACGAAAAAAAGTTGCCCGATCAGACCGTGCAAATGCGTCGGATCCGTAAATATTTTTCGGGGCGCGGTAAAAATCTCTTCCCCATGTGCTAAAACACAATTTTCGCGTTCGCGTCCGCTTCTACGGTGCCCTGTATTGAGAGAAAGCAGTTGGCGGGAGCCGAACTACCATAGAAACTATCGCGTCCGCCATCCACGTCCATTGTATGCCACCTGGAACGTCCCCAAACGCCGGCCGCATGTCCCCGGACGCCCCCCCCCCCCCCCCCCCCCGCCGCCCATCCTAGCGACCGCCCTTCTCATCCTGGCCGAATTCGGCGTCGGCGGCGGAAGCTAGCTAGCTAGCTTTGGTCTCCTGGATGGATTCCACGACTGGAGCTACTCCTGGATGGATTCGTGGACACCGGAGCTCCTGAATGGATTCGTGGATGGAGTAGCTAGCTAGCGAGCTCCTAGATGGCTTCATGGACGAAGGAGCTAGCTAGCTAGCTACCTCCTGGATGGATTCATGGATGGAGGAGCTAGCTAGCTAGCTCCTGGATGGATTCAGAGATTGGCGACTCCGTATTTAGGAACATATTTAGTTGATCATGGAGACAGGCGAGAGGAAGAAGAAGATGTGGGGAAAATGTAAGCAAAAATGGAGAGAGGCGAGAGGAAGAAGAAGATTTACAGTTTAAGTTTAAGGGGTCTGTTCCGCCGCAGCTCGAGCCGACCAGTAAAAGAGCATCTTCTGTGAATATCCTTTTTTACAAGTTCATTTTGTGAGGTCTAACTCTGCCCTCGCCCGCGCCGGCCCGTAAAGTTGTTTTTCCGTGAACTGTAAACGCATTTTACGGGTCGGCGTTATATAGGGTCTACTAGAGATGCTCTTAGATGCTACATATGAATCTGTAGGTCAATATGTACATAATGGATTAGTGATAGAATTTTCTTGGATTTTTTCAGTCTTTTTAGCTATGTTCGTTCAATTGAAAACATGTTTCCAAGGTGCATGTGACGACTTTGCCAATCTCAAAAGCATGGGCAATTGTGTCCCGTTTGTTTAATTACAGCAGGCCATCCTAGCGATTATCGATAGTAGTGGGAAGGGTCAGGGTGAAGAGGAATCACCCTCTAGCAGCTCGTCAAGCAATAAGTGTATTAAACTACCTATGGAAAGTGAAAATGAGATATTGGCGGCCTCTCTAGGAGAGGACCGCCGGATGCAATGATCGCTCTATCTTGGCATTGCCGGGGGTGGCCGCCGGACAGTTCGCGAGGTCTTGGCCCTCTCAAAAGCCAAGAAACCCCAACTAGTCTTCCCGTGTGAGACTAGGCAAAATTCTACAAAGATTGAGAAGTTGCGTTGGAGACTGGGTCTCAAGGGCTTCCATGGTGTTAGTAGTGATGGTAGAAGTGGTGGCTTAGCACTCTTTTTGAATGGGGCATTATCGATGACAATCTTAGAGTCTTGTACTCGTTTCATTGATGTCAGAATTATGGATGGTGGCTCAAGCTTATCCTGGAGAGGCACCTTCGTCTATGGGGAACCTCGGGTAGAGAACAGACATCGCATGTGGGAACACCTTAGTAGACTACATGATTCTTCCCGTGAGCCTTGGATGGCGTGTGGTGACTTCAATGAGGCTTTGTGGCAGCATGGGCACCTGTCGAGGTCCGCCCGATCTGAATCTCGGATGGTCGCCTTCAGGGACTGCTTGGAAGTATGTTTGCTCGGGGATCTCGGCTTTTATGGCATTCCATTCACATACAATAACGGACAGACTGATGACCGGAATGTTCACGTGTGCATGGATCGCGCGTGCGCTGATGAGGCTTGGCGATTCCTCTTTCCACTAGAAAGGGTCTTTCACCTGTCCTCCTCCTGCTCCAATCATTGCCCCCTGATGACCCACAAGTATAGGGGATCAATCGTCGTCCTTTCGATAAGTAAGAGTGTCGAACCCAACGAGGAGCAGAAGGCTCTGATAGATGGATTTCAGCAAGGTAATAACTGCAAGCACTGAAAGTAGCGGTAACAAGTGATTGTGTAGCGAGGTGAAACGTAGCAAGCAAAGAGTAACGAGTAACAAGTAGTAGCAACGGTGCAGCAAGTGGCCCAATAGCTTTTGTAGCAAGTGACAAGCCAGAACAAAGTCTTATAGGAGGAAAAACGCTCCCGAGGACACACGGGAATTTCTTCCATGCTAGTTTCATCATGTTCATATGATTCGCGTTCGTTACTTTGATAGTTTGATATGTGGGTGGACCGGCGCTTGGGTACTGCCCTTACTTGGACAAGCATCCCACTTATGATTGACCTCTCTCGCAAGCATCCGCGACTACAAAAGAAGAATTAAGACAAAGTCTAACCATAACATTAAACTAGTGGATCCAAATCAGCCCCTCACGAAGCAACGCATAGACTGGGGTTTAAGGTTCTGTCACTCCAGCAACCCATCATCTACTTACTACTTACCAATGCCTTCCTCTAGGCCCAAATATGGTGAAGTGTTATGTAGTCGACGTTCACATAACACCACTAGAGGAAGAACAACATAGAACATATCAAAATACCGAACGAATATCAAATTCACATGACTATTATCAGCATGACTTATCCCATGTCCTCAGGAACAAAAGTAACTACTCACAAGACATAATCATAATCATGACCAGAGGTGTAATGAATAGCATCAAGGATCTGAACATAAACTCTTCCACCAAGTAATCCAACAAGCATCAACTACAAAGAGTAATCAACACTACTAGCAACCTTACAAGTACCAATCGGAGTCGTGGGATGAAAATTGATTACAAGAGATGAACTAGGGATTGGAGAGGAGATGGTGATGATGAAGATGTTGATGAAGATGCCTCCCCTCCGATGAGAGGAGTGTTGGTGATGACGATGACGACGATTCCCCCCTCCGGGAGGGAAATTTCCTCGGCAAGATCGTCATGTCGGAGCTCTAGATTGGATCTGCTCAAGTTCCGCCTCGTGGCGGCGACAAAACCATGAAAAAGCTCCCTTATGATTTTTTCTAGGTCAGGACGCTTCATATAGCAAAAGAGGGGGGCTAGTGGGCCTTCAGGAAGTCCACAAGCTTGCCCACCCCCACCAGGGGGTGGTGGCGGAGTGGGGGCTTGTGGGGCCCTGGTGGCCCCCTCCGGTAGTTCTTTCGCCCAGTATTTTTAATATATTCCAGAAAAAATCCACGTAAATTTCCAGGGCATTTGGAGATGTGCTGAATAGTGGACTAGGATTTGCTCCTTTTCCAGTCGAGAACTCCAGCTGCCTGAATTCTCCCTCTTCAAATAAAACTTGCAAAATAAGAGAGAAAGGCATAAATATGGTACCACAAGTAATATAACAGCCCAAGAAGCAATAAATATCAACATGAAAGCATGATGCAAAATGGACGTATCAACTCCCCCAAGCTTAGACCTCGCTTGTCCTCAAGCGAATACCAAGTTCCATAAACATGGCCACATGTTGGGGGAAGAAGGTGTCGATAAAACATAATACGGACATGAGGGCATCATCATCACACATAGAACATCAATATATCATAAAGGTTCTTATGGGAAAGTAACAATTCCTTCACAAAGCAAAGCATGAAGCAAAAACCTTACCGAGAAATAACCAACAATAGTCCATATTCATTGAAGCAATTGCAATTTATCACAACATCAGAAAGAGTCAAATAAGAGCTTGTAAGGCAAACCCACATACTCAATCATCTCTTTTATTTTCCACAATTGTTACAACTCACGTGGTACTCATCGTGTCAAAGTTTCAGCTGGACACAGAGGAATATAGGGGCTTATAGTTTTGCCTCCCAACGGTTTACCTCAAGGGTAAAGTCAACAATAATAAAGCATGAGTACTCAACTCCAAGTTGATATATGAATATAGATCTTTCCCAAGCATGTGACGGTATCCAAAACAAAGGCAAAAAGGGAATTGGTGAAGATCACCATGACTCTTACAAGGGTAAAAAGTAAAGGTACAAGATAGGCCCTTTGCAGAGGGAAGCAGAGGTTGTCATGCGCTTTTGAGGTTTGAATGTGTGTCCTCTTAGTGCGGAGGAACGCCACTTTATATTGCGTCCTATGATAAAGAACTTTATTATGCAGTCTGTCGCTTTTATGTCTTCCTCATCACAGGTTCGTACAAAGCTTATTTTCCACATACTAATAGATCATACATATTGGAGAGCAATTTTTATTGCTTGCACCGATGACAACTTACTTGATGGATCTTATTGAATCCATAGGTAGGTATGGTGGACTCTCATGGCAAAACTGGTTGGAGGTTTTTGGATGCACAAGTAGTATCTCTACTTGGTGCGGGAGTTTTGGTAATATGAGGTGGAAGCAATCGTCACATGCTAAGGGATCTCTAATCATATAACACTGTTTGGAACCAAGCAGACACAATTCATTATGTTGTCTTCCTTGTCCAACATCTACTCCTAGGCATGTAATACTTTGGTGAGTGCTCACAATTGCAAAAAGTGTATAAGATGGTATATTTGTATGTGAACCTCTCTTTCCTTATTACTTCTTATTAATTGAAACAATGACCAACGTCTATGTTGATTTATTCTCAACAAATTTCAATCATCATACTTGTCATAAGTGAAGTTATCACTATCCATAAGATCGTCTCATGATCTTTCATGATATCGTTCTTTTCATACTTTTGATCATGGCACAAAGCAAAGCCCTTGACTAAGAAACTCTTTATTATATAGCTCGTAAGCTCGAATATATTGGGGGAGAGACAAAAGCAAAAGACTCAAACTGAAAACTACAGACTTATTCCTCTAAAAGAAGAAATAAAAACTGAAAAGGAAAGAACTAAAACAAAGGTAAAAGCAAAAGATATAAAGGTGATACGATACCAGGGCAACTCCCCCAAGCTTGGCAGAAGCCAAGGGGATTGCCCATACCAATGCTTAGTTGTCTTCCTTTGGTCGTGGTGGTGTTGTTGTCGGAGTAGTCTGATCCTCCGTCTTCCAAGGCATAGGTGCTCCATCATGGCAGGATGAACGAGTCGCCGGAATCCTCAAATCTGCAGCCAACCTAATTGATTTAAATCTGTACTCATACTCACAGTTTTGATTCTGCAGGTCATAGATCTGGCCCTGAAGTTGGTCAACCCTATCGTGGAGCCTGGAGAGGTGTTTCCCAATATCAATGGCATCCATCTTGTGATTGCTAGTGAACTCCGTGATCATCGTGTGGTTGGCGTTGAGTCCACGCTCAACCATCCCTTGGCACTTGAAGACTTGTTGCTCCATTGCTTCGAGCCTGGTCTTCATGCTTCCGGTCTTCTTAGGCCCCTCAACATCACGGACGTGCAACATCCCCTCGCTCATCTTGATAGATTGAGGGTGTTTCAGCACTTCCGTGAGGTAGGGATTGATGACCTTCTCGAAGATCTTGTCCTTAGGAGCGTTTGGGGAAGTCATGATGATGTAGATCTGCGGCAGAAACAAGCTCGAAACGAAAACAGAGGAAAACTACTCAATACGGAGATCAAAACCTTCGGGCGACTATATATTGATTTTTTTCTGGGCCAGAAGGAGTCCTCCGCAAGAAAACGGAGTCCGGGAGGCACACGAGGTGCCCACAAGCTTGCCCACCACCACCAGGGGGTGGTGGCGGAGTGGGCCCTTGTGGAAATTTCCTAATTTTCCAAAAATTCCAAAACTAAGGAAATTTCCTATTGGAAAAGTATCGGAGTCCAATTTCTTGCCGAAACAGATACATCTTCATTTTCAAGGTCTGAAACAGGCTGATAAACATCCCTTATGTACTCCTCTGGAGTTATGACATTGATGATATTGGTCTCAACATTTATGGGAGTACCAGAGATGTAATGCTTGATTGTTTGCCCATTACCACTCTAGGAAAATTTCCTTCCGTGTTGTTGATTTTGATAGCACCGGAATGATATACTTCCTCAACAACATAGGGACCTTCCCATTAAGAGAGAAGATTGCCTGCAAAGAATCTCAAACGAGAATTGTATAGCAAGACATAATCACCTACATTGAACTCTCGTTTCTGTATTCGTTTGTTGTGCCATCTCTTAATCTTTTCCTTGAACAACTTGGCATTCTCGTATGCCTCGGCTCTCCATTCATCTAACGAGCTGATATCAAACAACCGCTTCTCACCGGCAAGTTTGAAATCAAAGTTGAGCTCTTTGATTGCCCAATAAGCTTTGTGTTCCAGCTCAAGAGGTAAATGACAGGCCTTACCGTAAACCATTTTATATGGTGACATGCCCATGGGATTCTTATAAGCAGTCCTATAAGCCCATAGTGCATCATCAAGTTTGCTAGACCAATTCTTTCGAGATCTATTGACGGTCTTTTGTAGGATCAACTTGATCTCCGTATTACTCAACTCAACTTGACCACTAGACTGAGGATGATAAGGAGATGCAACTCTATGGTTGACATCATACTTAGCTAGCATCTTACGGAAAACACCATGAATGAAGTGTGAACCGCCATCAGTCATCGAGTATCTAGGGACTCCAAATCTTGGTAATATGATTTCTTTAAGCATCTTAATAGAGGTGTGGTGACCAGCTTTTTTAGTGGGGATAGCTTCTACCCACTTAGTAACGTAATCCACAGCAACTAAGATGTGAGTGTACCCATTGGAACTCGGGAAGGGTCCCATATAATCAAAGCCCCAGACATCAAATGGTTCAATGACAAGTGAATAGTTCATAGGCATCTCTTGACGCTTACTGATGTTCCCTATCCTTTGGCATTCGTCACAAGACAAGACAAACTTACGGGCATCCTTGAAGAGAGTGGGCCAGTAGAAACCTGATTGCAATACCTTATGGGCAGTTCTATCTCCAGCATGGTGTCCTCCGTAGGCTTCGGAATGACACTTTTGTAGGATCTGTCCCTGTTCATGTTCAGGCACACAACGTCTAATAACACCATCTACTCCTTCCTTATAAAGGTGAGGATCATCCCAGAAGTAGTGTCTCAAATCAACGAAGAATTTCCTCTTTTGTTGATAGGTGAAACTGGGTGGTATGTATTTGGCTACGATATAGTTGGCATAATCGGCATACCACGGTGCACTAAGTGAAGTGCGGATGACATTTAATTTCTCATCAGGAAAGCTGTCATCAATTGGTAGTGGGTCATCAAGGACATTCTCTAGCCTAGACAAGTTATCTGCTACAGGGTTATCAGCTCCCTTTCGGTCAACGATGTGCAAATCAAATTCCTGTAGCAGGAGAACCCATCTGATCAGCCTAGGCTTAGCGTCCTTCTTCTGCATAAGGTACTTAATAGCAGCATGATCAGAGTGAATAGTGACTTTGGAGTCAACTATGTAAGATCTGAATTTTTCACATGCAAACACAACTGCTAAAAATTCCTTCTCCGTAGTTGCATAGTTTCTTTGGGCACTGTCTAGAGTTTTACTAGCGTAGTGAATGACATTCAACTTCTTGTCAACTCTTTGTCCTAGAACAGCACCAACGGCATAATCACTAGCGTCACACATGATTTCAAAAGGCAAGTTCTAGTCGGGTGGTCGAACGATAGGTGCGGTTATCAAAGCCTTCTTAAGTATTTCAAAGGCTTCCTCACAATCCTCATCGAAAACAAAAGGAACATCCTTCTGCAAGAGGTTGGTAAGAGGCCTAGAAATCTTAGAGAAGTCTTTAATGAACCTTCTATAGAAACCAGCATGACCTAGAAAACTTTGTATACCTCTGATATCTGCGGGGCAAGGCATTTTCTCAATTGCATCAACCTTAGCCTTATCAACTTCAATGCCTCTTTCAGAGATTCTATGTCCTAAGACGATACCTTCATTACCAATAAAGTGTCACTTCTCCCAATTCAAGACGAGGTTGGTTTCTTCGCATCTCTGTAAGACTCGATCAAGGTTTCTGAGGCAATCATCAAAGGAAGACCCGTAAACGGAGAAGTCATCCATGAAAACCTCGACAATCTTTTCACAAAAGTCAGAGAATATAGCCATCATACATCTTTGGAAGGTGGCAAGTGCATTAAAGACAAAAGGCATACGTCTATAGGAAAAGGTACTGAAAGGGCAGGTGAAAGTGGTTTTCTCTTGATCGGATTGTGCAACAGGTATTTGCGAGAAACCTGAATAACCATCTAGAAAGCAAAAGTGTGTGTGTTTTGATAACCTTTCTAGCATTTGGTCGATGAACGGCAAAGAATAATGATCTTTCCTGGTTGCCTTGTTCAGTTTCCTGAAGTCTACCACCATTCTATAGCCGGTAATAATCCTTTGTGGGATTAGTTCATCCTTATCATTAGGAACGATGGTGATACCTCCCTTCTTAGGTACGCAATGTACTGGACTTACCCAATCACTATGAGCAACGGGATAAATGATTCCTGCTTCCAGAAGCTTTAATATTTCTTTTCTAACGACCTCTTTCATCTTAGGATTTAATCTCCTTTGATGATCAGCAACTAATTTAAAGTCAGGATCGGTTTTAATCTTGTGCTGACATAGAGTAGGACTAATACCCTTAAGATCATCAAGAGTATATCCAATAGCAGCGCGGTGCTTCCTCAGAGTTTTTAGTAACTTCTTCTCTTCACGCTCTGAGAGGAGAGCACTAATAATGATAGGATATATCTCCTTCTCATCAAGATAGGCATACTTAAGAGTATCAGGCAACTGTTTAAGCTCGAACACAGGATCACCCTTTGGTGGGGGGGGGATCCCCAAGAAGTTCAACAGGCAGGTTATTCCTGAGAATAGGATGTTGTTCTAAGACAATTCTATCTATCTCATCTCTCTCCTCCATATGCATATCATTTTCATGCTCAAGCAGATATTGCTCTAAAGGGTCCGTAGGAGGTACGGCAATAGAGGCAAGAGCAATGATTTCATCTCTACCAGACGACTCTCTTTCATGGGGTTGTCTTCCAATCATGGAGAAGTTAAATTCATGAGACACACCCTCAAAACTTACTGTGACAGTATGCTTAATGCAATCAATGTGAGCATTGACAGTGTTGAGAAAGGGTCTACCGAATATGATGGGACAAAAGCTATCTTGTGCAGTACCAAGGACGAGGAAATCAGTAAGATACTTCGTCTTACCACATAGGACTAATACGTCTCTCACAATTCCCAAAGGGCAGATAGTGTCTCTATTAGCTAGCGTTATAGTGACATCAATGGGTTCTATCTCAGCAGGTGTAATCTCATCTTTGATTTCATCATATAGAGAACGGGGTATTGCACTAACACTAGCTCCCATATCACATAAACCATGGTAACAGTGATCTCCTATCTTAACAGAAACAACGGGCAGGCCAACTACAGGTCCGTGCTTGCCTTTCGCGTGAGGTTTAGCAATTCTAGCAGAGTCCTCACAGAATTTAATAACATGCACATCTATGTCTTCGGCTAAGAGATCTTTGATAATAGCAACACTAGGTTCAACTCTAATCTCCTTAGGGGGTGCAAGTGGTCTAGTGTAACCCCTACGTATCACAGTTGGAGCTTTAGAATAATCCTTCATTCTAGCAGGGTATGGTGGTTTCTCAGTGTAAGCACAAGGAACAACAGGATCACTAAAAGCTATGATTTTCTCCTCAACTAGATTGGTTTTGGCTATGTTGCTTTCTACAGGAGGATGATATTTAAACCACTTCTCTTTGGGAAGATCAACATGAGCAGCAAAAGATTCACAAAGAGAAGCTACTATCTCAGAGTCAAGTCCATACTTAGCGCTAAAATCTCTAGAAGTGTTTGTCTCAACAAAAGATATAACGCAATCAAACTGGAAATTCATACCTGACTCCTTACCTTCCTCCAGCTCCCAATCTTCAGAGTTGCGTTTGATTCTCTCCAATAAATTCCATTTGTGATCAATATCCTTCTTCATAAAAGAACCGACACAAGAAGTGTCAAGCATGGTACGATCTTCATGAGAAAGCCGAGCATAAAAGTTTTGAGTGATGATTTCTCTCCAGAGCTCATGATTGGGGCATGAATATAGCATTGATTTAAGCCTCCCCAAGCTTGAGCTATGCTTTCCCTGTCATGAGGCCAAAATTTATAAATAAAGTTCCGATCACGATGTACTAAATGCATAGGATAGAACTTTTGATGAAATTCCAGTTTCAACTGATTGTAGCCCCATGATCCAGCATCATCACATAGCCTATACCATGTCAACGCCTTATCCTTCATAGATAAAGGAAAGACTGACTTCTTTACCTCATCCTCGGGCAAACCTGCAAACTTAAATAAACCACAAACTTCATCTACATAGATTAGATGAAAGTCTGGATGTGAAGATCCATCTCGTGTAAAAGGATTAGCCAGCAGTTTCTCAAGCATACCCAAAGGAATTTCATAAAAGATATTTTCAGTAGGTACCTCATGTTGAGGAGAAACTCCTCGTGCTTCCGTTCGTGGTGAAGATACCCCGAACAAACTCCTCAAAGGAAGAGTTTCCATAATGACAAGTGACAATAAATTTCAGCACAATCTATAAATGTTTCCTTACCAATTTCCACTTACCAAAGGCGCTTCACTCCCCGGCAACGGCGCCAGAAAAGAGTCTTGATGACCCACAAGTATAGGGGATCAATCGTAGTCCTTTCGATAAGTAAGAGTGTCGAACCCAACCAGGAGCAGAAGGCTGTGATAGATGGATTTCAGCAAGGTAATAAATGCAAGCACTCAAAGTAGTGGTAACAAGTGATTGTGTAGCGAGGTCATACGTAGCAAGCAAAGAGTAACAAGTAACAAGTAGTAGAAACGGTGCAGCAAGTGGCCCAATCCCTTTTGTAGCAAGGGACAAGCCTGAACAAAGTCTTATATTAGGAAAAACGAACCCGAGGACACACGGGAATTTCTTCCATGCTAGTTTCATCATGTTCATATGATTCGCGTTCGTTACTTTGATAGTTTGATATGTGGGTGGACTGGCGCTTGGGTACTGCCCTTACTTGGACAAGCATCCCACTTATGATTAACCTCTCTCACAAGCATTCGCAACTACAAAAGAAGAATTAAGACAAAGTCTAACCATAGCATTAAACTAGTGGATCCAAATCAACCCCTCACGAAGCAACGCATAGATTGGGGTTTAAGCTTCTGTCACTCCAGCAACCCATCATCTACTTACTACTTCCCAATGCCTTCCTCTAGGCCCAAATATGGTGAAGTGTTATGTAGTCGACGTTCACATAACACCACTAGAGACAACATACAACATATCAAAATACCGAACGAATATCAAATTCACATGACTATTATCAGCATGACTTATCCCATGTCCTCAGGAACAAAAGTAACTACTCACAAGACATAATCATAATCATGACCAGAGGTGTAATGAATAGCATCAAGGATCTGAACATAAACTCTTCCACCAAGTAATCCAACAAGCATCAACTATAAAGAGTAATCAACACTACTAGCAACCTTACAAGTACCAATCGGAGTCGCGAGACGAAGATTGATTACAAGAGATGAACTAGGGATTGGAGAGGAGATGGTGCTGATGAAGATGTTGATGAAGATGCCTCCCCCCCCCCCCCCCCGACGAGAGGAGTGTTGGTGATGACGATGACGACGATTCCCCCCTCCGGGAGGGAAATTTCCTCGGCAGGATCGTCCTGCCGGAGCTCTAGATTGGATCTGCTCAAGTTCCGCCTCGTGGCAGCGGAGAAACCACGAAAAAGCTCCCTGATGATTTTTTCCATGTCAGGATGCTTCATATAGCAAAAGAGGGGGGCTAGTGGGCCTTCAGGAAGCCCACAAGCTTGCCCACCACCACTAGGGGGTGGTGGCGGAGTGGGGGCTTGTGGGGCCCTAGTGGCCCCCCTCCGGTAGTTCTTTCGCCCAGTATTTTTAATATATTCAAGAAAAAATCCACGTAAATTTTCAGGGCATTTGGAGATGTGTAGAATAGTGGACTAGGATTTGCTCCTTTTCCAGTCCAGAATTCCAGCTGTCTGAATTCTCCCTCTTCAAATAAACCTTGCAAAATAAGAGAGAAAAGGCATAAATATGGTACCACAAGTAATATAACAACCCAAGAAGCAATAAATATCAACATGAAAGCATGATGCAAAATGGACGTATCACCCCCTCATAATCTCTATGGAGGGCACCCAGCAGTGTCGGTGGAAGATCCCGTGCCCCCTCTATGAAATTATGTGCGAGCGCGACCTCACTCTTCCTGATGTTACCACCGGGGCTTGGAACAAACACATGCCAGTTGATAGCCTGGGTTCCATGGCCACATTACTGATGGATGTGATGAAGGAACTTAGATTATGGAGTAGTAAAAAGTTTGGGAATGTTATCAAGGACATTGAGGTACTTCGTTCGCAACTTATGGAGTTGCAGATGGCTGGGTCTAACCACAGCAAAATCCACTCCAAGATGAACCAGCTGGATGAACTTGTTTACTGGGAGGAGATGCTTTGGCTACAGCGGTCTCGAATCACTTGGCTAAAATCAGGTGAACGGAATATGGAATACTAGCATAGGAAAGCGGTATGAAGGGCTAGGAGGAACTATATCCAACGCATTCGCAAGATTGATGGCTCATGGTGTAGCACACCTTCTGAAATGGAGAGGATGTCCCAATCCTACTTTAAGGAGATCTTTACCAAGGATCCGACCCTCTCCCCCCTCGAGGTTCTGGAGTGTATCACATTTAGAGTTACAATGGAGATGAACGATTCTTTATGCAAACCGTACACTAAGTAAGAAATACTGAATGCCCTTTTTCATATTGGCCCTCTAAAAGCCCCGGGCAGTGATGGCTTTCCTGCTAGGATTTATCAACGCAATTGGGTGTTTCTGGAGGACGAAATTATTGCGGTAGTGTTGGAGTTTTTCTCTTCGGGTGTTATGCCTACATGTGTTAATGACACGCCGATCGTTCTGATCCCAAAAGTTCCCCACCCGAAGGAGCTGAAGGACTTTCGGCCCATCACCTTGTGCAATGTAATATATAAGATTGTCTTAAAATGTATGGTTAATAGGCTATGCCCCTCCTCACTGAGCTGATTTCTGAGATCAAAGCGCCTTCATTCTTGGGAGGCTAATTTCGGTAACTCGATTATTTTCTTCGAATGTATCCATCATATTCAGTCTGTTAAGAACAATGCTCTGGCTTTATGTGCTTACAAGCTGGATCTCTCTAAGGCATATGATCGTGTTGATTGGGAGTTCTTAGAGAAGGCCTTGGCTATGGGGTTTCTCTCAGCTTCGGATCTCCCGTGTGATGGCTGATGACCCACAAGTATAGGGGATCAATCGTAGTCCTTTTGATAAGTAAGAGTGTTGAACCCAACGAGGAGCAGAAGGATCTGACAAGTGGTTTTCAGCAAGGAAATATCTGCAAGCACTAAAATTATCGGTAACAAGTGATTGTGTGGTGATATGATTCGTAGCAAGCAACAAGTAACAAAAGTAGAAACGGTGCAGCAAAGTGGCCCAATCCCTTTTGTAGCAAGGGACAAGCCTGGACAAAGTCTTATAGGAGGAAAAATGCTCCCGAGGACACACGAGAATTTCTGTCATGCTAGTTCTCATCATGTTCATATGATTCGCGTTCGTTACTTTGATAGTTTGATATGTGGGTGGACCGGCTCTTGGGTACTGCCCTTACTTGGACAAGCATCCCACTTATGATTAACCCCTCTTGCAAGCATCCGCAACTACGAAAGAAGAATTAATACAAAGTCTAACCATAGCATTAAACTAGTGGATCCAAATCAGCCCTTACGAAGCAACGCATAAACTAGGGTCTAAGCTTCTGTCACTCTAGCAACCCATCATCTACTTACTACATCCCAATGCCTTCCTCTAGGCCCAAATAATGGTGAATGTTATGTAGTCGATGTTCACATAACACCACTAGAGGAAAAACAACATACAACACATCAAAATATCGAACGAATACCAAATTCACATGACTACTATTAGCATGACTTATCCCATGTCCTCAGGAACAAAAGTAACTACTCACAAAGCATAATCATATTCATGACCAGAGAGGTAATGAGTAGCATCAAGGATCTGAACATAAACTCTTCCACCAAATAATCCAACTAGCGTCAACTACAAAGAGTAATTAACACTACTAGCAACCTTACAAGTACCAATTGGAGTCGCAAGACGGAGATTGGTTACAAGAGATGAACCAGGGTTTGGAGATGAGATGGTGCTGATGAAGATGTTGATGGTGATGAGTCCCCTCCGATGAGAGGAGTGTTGGTGATGACGATGGCGACGATTTCCCCTCCGGGAGGGAAGTTACCCCGGCAGGATCGTCCTGCCGGAGCTCTAGATTGGTTCTGCTCAAGTTCCTCCTCGTGGCGGCAGCGAATCCACGAAGAAGCTCCTCCTTTATTTTTTCCGGACGAAACCCTTCATATAGCAGAAGAGGGGGGCCAGTGGGACAACAGGCTGCCCACAAGCGCAGGCTTGTGGCCACGTGCTGGCGCCCCTTTGGCGCTTCTTCGGCCCAGTATTTTTTATAAATCCGGAAAAAATTATCGTTGATTTTTACGGCGTTTGGAGTTGTGCAGAATAGGTATCTCAAACTTGCTCCAATTTCAGGCCAGAATTCTAGCTGCCGGCTTTCTCCCTCTTCATGTAAACCTTGCAAAATAAGAGAGAAAAGCCATAAGTATTGTACAGTGAAGTGAAATAACAGCCCAAGAAGCGATAAATATCAACAGAAAAGCATGATGCAAAATGGACGTATCAACTCCCCCAAGCTTAGACCTCGCTTGTCCTCAAGCGAAAGCCAAGCTCAATAAATATGTCCACATGTTTAGGGAGAGAGGTGTCAACAAAACAGAATACGAACATGCATGCATCATGATCATGATCAGAACAGCAATACCAACATAAAATCTCTCATGCTAAAGTGATAATTCCTTCACAAAGTAAAGCATGGATCACGAACCTTACCCAGAAGTAACAACCGATAGCCTGTAGTCACTGAAGCAATTGCAATTTATCACAACATCATAAAGATTCAAATAAGAGCTTGTAAAGCAAATCCACATACTCAATCATCTTTTCATTCTCTACAATTGCTACAACTCACGTGGTACTCATGACATCAAGGTTTCAGCTGGACACAGAGAAAGATAGGGGCTTATAGATTTGCCTCCCAACTGCTTACCTCAAGGGTAATGTCAACAATAATAATTCATGAATGCTTACCTCCAAGTTGACATATGAATATAGATCTTTCCCAAGCATATGACGTTAGCCAAGATAAAGGCGAAACAAGGAATTGGTGAAGATCACCATGACTCTTTCAAGGGAAACAAATAAAGGTACAAGATAGGCCCTTCGCAGAGGGAAGCAGAGGTTGTCATGCGCTTTTGAGGTTTGGATGCGTGTCCTCTTAGTGTGAAGGAACGTCACTTTATATTGCCTCATGTGATAAAGATCTTTATTATGCAGTCTGTCACTTTTATGTCTTCCTCATCACAGGTTCGTATAAAGCTTATTTTCCACACACTAATAGATCGTACATATTAGAGAGAAAATTTTATTGCTTGCACCGATGACAACTTACTTCAGGGATCTTATTCAATCCATAGGTAGGTATGGTGGACACTCAAGGCTAAACTAGGTTGAAGGTTTACAGATGCACAAGTAGTATCTCTACTTGGTGTGGGAGTTTTGGCTAATATGAAGTGGAAGCAATCGTCACATGCTAAGGGATCTCTAATCATATAACATTGTTCGGAACCACGCAAACACAATTAATTATGTTGCCTTCCTTGTCCAACATCTACTTCTAGGCATGCAATAGTTTAGTGAGTATTCACAATCATATATGGTGTCAGAGATGATATGTTTATATGCGAACCTCTCCTTCTTTATCACTACCTATTAATTGCAACAATGACCAAGGTCTACGTTTGTCTACCCTCAACAAGTTTCAATCATCATCCCTTTTATATGTGAAGCCATCACTTCCCATAAGATCATTACATGATCTTTCATGCGTTTGTTCTTTTCTCACTCTTTTGATCATGGCAAGAGGCAAAGCCCTTCAACTAAGACACTCTTTATTATATGGCTCATGAGCTCGAATACATCGGGGGTGACACAAAGCAAAACTCAAGACTAAAACACTAAGACTTTTAATCTACAAGAGAAAGAGAAAACTGAAAAGGAAAACTAAAACAAAGGTAAAGGCAAAAGATGTGATGGTGATACGATACCGGGGCAACTCCCCCAAGCTTGGCAAAAGACAAGGGGATTGCCCATACCCATGCTCAGTTGTCTTCCTTTGGAGGTGATGGTGGTGGAGTTGTTGAAGAGGTCTTGAGCTTGTTTAATTTCCACTTGAGCATAAAATTCCGCTCTCTCAGATCATCATTTTCCTCTTCAAGCTTCAACACCCTTTGGCATAATTCCTTCTTACTCTCCTGCAAGAAACGGGAGGGATAAAAAAAGTCTTAGGCTTCTTTCTTGAGTCACGGAGGCTCGACTTCTTGAACTCCACATGCGTGTGTCCAGGTTGAGGTAGAGGAGCCTCCTCTTCATCAGAACTTGTTTGTTCCTTCCCCTTGGGATCATAATCTTCTTCCTCATCAGTGGTCCAGCCATAAGGACCCAAGTCCTCATAGACTTTAGGATCAGCAAGGTAATCTGCCACATAGCTTTCCCCCTCTGAATCTTGAGAAGACATCTTGCCCTAGATCTGTGGCACAAAACAGGCTCGAAATGAAAAACAAAGGAAATCTCCGTGATACAGGGGTCACACCTCACGGGAGAATATATATTGATTTTTTTCCAGACCAGAAGGAGTACTCCACACGAAAACAGAGTCCGGGAGGAGCACGAGGTGGCCACAAGCCCCCCAGGCGCAGCCAGGGGGTGGACCCGCGCCTGGCAGGCTTGTCGCCTCCTCGCGCACTTTCCGGATTACTTCTAATTTTTGTATTTTTTTCAAATAATCCAAAACGGAGAAAAATTCCTACTAGAAAAGGTTTGGAGTCCGTTTTCTTACCGAATCACATACCTTTTGTTTTCGGAGTCTCAAACAGGCTGATAAATGTCCCTTAGGTATTCATCCGGAGTTATGGTATTGATGATATTTCTTTCAACATTTATGGGAGTACTTTAGATATAATTATTGATTCTCTGCCCATTTACAACTCTCGGACAATTACCTTCCGTGTTGTTGATCTTGATAGCACCGGAACGATATACTTCCTCAACAACATAGGGACCTTCCCATTTAGAGAGAAGCTTGCCTGCAAAGAATCTCAAACGAGAGTTATATAGCAAGACATAATCACCTATATTGAACTCACGCTTTTGTATCCTCTTGTCATGCCACCTCTTAACCTTTTCTTTGAACAACTTGGCATTCTCATATGCCTGAGTTCTCCATTCGTCAAGCGAGCTAATGTCAAATAACCTCTTCTCACCGGCAAGTTTGAAATCAAAGTTGAGATCTTTGATTGCCCAATAAGCTTTATGCTCTAGATCAAGAGGTAAATGACATGCTTTGTCGTACACCATTTTGTACACAGACATGCCCATGGGATTCTTATAGGCAGTCCTATAAGCCCACAGTGCATCATCGAGCTTCTTAGACCAATTCTTTCTAGACCTGTTGACAGTCTTTTGCAGAATCAGTTTAATCTCTCTATTTCTTAGCTCTACTTGACCACTCGACTGAGGGTGATAGGGAGACGTAATTCTATGGTTGACATCGTAGTTAGCAAGCATTTTACCGAAAGCACCATGAATGAAATGTGAACCACCGTCGGTCATTAGATATCTAGGGACTCCAAATCTAGGGAAAATAACGTCTTTAAGCATCCTGATAGAAGTGTTGTGATCAGCACTACTAGTGGGGATAGCCTCTACCCACTTAGTGACGTAATCAACAGCAACTAGGATGTGAGTATACCCATTGGATTTTGGAAAAGGTCCCATATAATCAAAGCCCCAAACATCAAATGGTTCAATGACAAGTGAATAGTTCATAGGCATTTCCTGACGTTTACCGATATTACCTACTCTTTGACATTCGTCACAAGACAAGACAAACTTACGGACATCCTTAAAGAGAGTGGGCCAATAGAAACCTGATTGCAATACCTTGTGTGCAGTTCTATCTCCCGCATAGTGTCCTCCGTAGGCCTCGGAGTGACACTTCTGTAGGATCTGTCCTGTTCATGGTCAGGTACACAACGTCTAATAACACCATCTACTCCTGCCTTATAAAGGTGAGGATCATCCCAGAATTAATGTCTTAAGTCAAAGAAGAATTTCTTCTTTTGTTGATATGTGAAACTAGGTGGTATATATTTGGTAACGATATAGTTTGCATAATCAGCATACCACGGTGCACTACGTGAAGCATTGATGACATTCACTTGCTCATCGGGAAAGCTATCATCAATAGGTTGTGGGTCATCAAGAACGTTCTCCAACGTAGACAAGTTATCTGCTACGGGGTTATCAGCACCCTTCCTGTCGACAATGTGCAAATCAAATTCTTGTAGTAGGAGAACCCATTTGATAAGTCTAGGTTTAGTGTCCTTCTTCTCCATGAGGTACTTAATATCAGCGTGATCAGTGTGAATAGTGACTTTGGAATCAACTATGTAAGACCTGAACTTTTCACATGCAAACATGACTGCTAAAAACTCCTTTTCCGTAGTGGCATAGTTTCTTTGGGTAGTGTCTAGAGTTTTACTAGCATAGTGAATAACATTCAACTTCTTATCAACTCTTTGCCCTAGGACAACACCAACAACATAATCACTAGCGTCACACAAGATTTCAAAAGGTAAGTTCCAATCAGGTGGTTGAACAATAGGTGCAGTTATCAAAGCCCTCTTAAGTATTTCGAAGGCTTCCTCATAATCATCGTCAAAAACAAAGGGAATATCCTTTTGCAAGAGATTGGTAAGAGGCCTAGAAATCTTAGAGAAGTCTTTAATGAACCTTCTATAGAAACCAACATGACCAAGGAAACTTCTTATACCTTTGATATCTGTGGGTATGGCATTTTCTCGATTGCATCAACCTTAGCCTTATCGACTTCAATACCTCTTTCAGAAATTTTTTGTCCTAAGACGATGCCTTCATTAACCATAAACTGACACTTCTCCCAATTCAAGACAAGATTGGTGTCTTTAGATCTCTGCAAGACTCGATCAAGATTGTTGAGGCAATCATCAAAGGAAGACTCGTAAACGGAGAAGTCATCCATGAAAACCTCAACAATCCTTTCACAAAAGTCAGAGAATATAGCCATCATACATCTTTGAAAGGTGGCAGGTGCATTACATAAGCCAAAAGGCATACGTCCATAAGCAAAGGTACCTGATGGGGTCATAGTCCTAGGGTAGGGTCATAGGCCTGCCATGCAGGTCCTACCCAAGGACTACCCCTCACAAAGGACAGGGCCCTTAGTCAGTCCTGACTGAATTAAGGAGTCCCCATCATCCAGTCGGTAACAGGTCCTCAATCATCCAGTCGGAGACTAGCATTCGGAGGATACCAAGCTAACCGACTGGATACACTTGGTACATCGTAACCTCTGTGGAGGGAAACGGCCGTACGTTTCCGGGTGCATTTATTAGTATTTAGAGCATACGTTACCTGTAACGTACGCATTCAATCCCCACTACTCCACCCCTGTACCGGAACCGTTGTGGAGGGCAGCGCACTCTATATAAGCCGCCCTCCCCCACTGGTAGAGGGGTTAGAAAATCATTTTATTCCATATTCCACTCGACAACAAGCTCCGAGAGCACTGAGACGTAGGGCTGTTACCTCCACCGCAGAGGGGCCTGAACTCATACAACCTTGCCGTAGCTAGGACTCTGCCCATCTCATCTGTACCCTACACATCTACTGTCAGGCTTATACCCACGACAGTTGGCGCCCACCGTGGGGCAGGCGTTTAAGCGACTTCCGACGAGTTTGCGACTACTTCTTTTCGTCATGTCGTCCGGTGGAGATTCGAGCATGGGTCACCAGATCTTCTTCGGCGCTCTCTCCTTCATCGTCGACGACTCGACGTGGCTTCGGGATGCATCCCTCGACATCGAGGAGCTTCCCCGTCGCGGGGCTACGCACTTCCGTGTCGGCGCCCGCGGCATTCTTCTTCTCCAGCGGTCGGCTCCCGTGTCGACCTACACCGCCGTCACGCGCCGCGTCAAGCGGTCCCGTCGTTCGCGGCTCCAGCGTTGGGTGCAACACGCCCAGGCGCGCCAGAATGCATCTTCGCAAGTGGCGGTTCTTGAGTCCATTGTGGTTGCCCCGTCGGCCCAGCACTCGGACTCGGTTCCGACTGAGTTTCCTTCCGAGTATGCGGGTCACGGGCCCGCAGCACAAGTACACATGGCCAACTCCCATGAAGATCCCCGTCAGGCTGGCCGGAACGAGCACGAGATCGGCGAAGCGTCCGGCGCACGTCGTCCACCTCGCCGTTCTGCTAGTCGGCACACTCGGCGGAGCAACGTGGAGCTGTTCCGCACACCCCTCCTCAACTTGGCTGCAGCTGCTAAGATAGCCGATTCCCTCCAGCCGACTGATTCAGAGGCTGGTAGAGGGATGGAGCAGATCCGAGCCCTGTTGCACACGGCGCAGCAGCAGAATTCGGCAGTCTCCCAGTCGCACAACCGGATCTATAACATTTCCATCCACGCGAGTACGCATCGGTCGGTTCACAGCCCTGGTTCCCATCAGCGCCACAGGGGAGGCAGTCATTCAATGATTCATGAAGATCGCCGCCGCTCACGCACCCCTCCGCGGGGTGGGCCATATGGGTCTCGACATCATGATGATCGGCGTTCAGTCGGCGACACTTACGACCCAAGACCCGACGCAAGAGGACATATCGCCCAGCGAAGAGTCGACAGAGGTCGAGCCCACTGCGATGGTCGCGATACCGACCGTCCGAGTGGAAGCAGGGCCACCGTGTCTGGGCCCGAGTGTTTCAGTCGAGCCATCCGTTCGGCTGACATCCCTCCCAACTTCCGATTGGCGACGGGATTTAGCAAGTTCACAGGAGAGTCCAAGCCAGAAACGTGGCTAGATGACTACCGAGTGGCGGTCCAGATTGAAGGAGGGGACGACCATGTCGCCATGAAGCACCTCCCTCTGATGCTCGACGGCTCGGCGCGAGCGTGGCTAAACTAGTTGGCCCCCTCAAGCATCTACATTTGGGCAGATCTGGCCCGAGTGTTCATCAGGACCTTCGAAGGGACGTGCAAGCGCCCTGCTGGCCTTGTGGAGCTCCAGCACTGCGTCGAGAAGCAGAATGAGCCCCTGCGTGACTTCATCCAGCGCTGGACAACTCTCTATCACACGGTGGAGAACGTCACCGAGCATCAAGCAGTCTGCGCTTTCAAGGCAGGCGTGCGGTACAGGGATATGTACCTGAAGTTCGGCCGAACAGGAGACATTTCCATGAGCAAGATGATGGAGATAGCAACATGCTACGCAAATGGCGAAGAAGAGGAATGCATCCGGAGCAGCAAGCACAAAACAGTCGCTGATGGCGATGGGGGCAACACTCGGAAGCAGAAGCAGAATGTTCCGACCGCTCTGCAAGCGGAGGCTGCAGCCGTAACCAATGCCAAGTTCAAGGGTAAAGGGAAGGCTCAGTTCACCCCCAAGAAGAAGCAGTTCAATAACCCCATCCTGGACCAGCTATGTCCGGTTCATACGAAGATGGACGAAGAAGGCAACCCCATATATGCGAAGCATACCACTCGACAGTGTCGCCTCCTGATACAGGGGTTCAGGGAAGGGCAACTGAGTGAGAAGGACCATGAACAGGATGAGGAGGATAAGGAGGATTCGTTCCCCCAAGTCCATGCAACCCTGATGATGTTTGCTGACGTCGAGAGCAAGAGCTGACTGAAGCTGGTTAACAGAGAGGTGAACATGGCCACGCCTTCCAACCCCAAGTTCCTCAAATGGTCTCAAACTGCGATCACCTTCGACCAGTCGGATCATCCGGCACATGCACCCACCCCGGGGAGACAGGCCCTGGTCGTCGACCCGATGGTAGAAGGAGTCCGACTGCGCAAAGTCCTCATGGATGGCGGCAGCGGCTTGAACATCATGTACGCCGACACCCTCAAGGGGATGGGCATCCCGATGTCCAAACTCAACGAGAGCAGCATGCAGTTCCATGGAGTCGTCCCTGGACGGAAGGCCAAGTCACTCAGCCAGATCGCGTTGGACGTCGTTTTCGGCTCCGACAAGAACTTCCGCAAGGAAAAGCTGACGTTCGAAGTGGTTGACTTCCAGAGCGCTTATACGCAATTCTGGGTCACCCAGCGTATGCGCACTTCATGGCCCGTCCATGTTACGTGTACCTGAAGTTGAAGATGCCGGGCCCGAAAGGTGTGATCACCATCACAGGCAATTGGCAGCGGGCTGAAGAGTGTCTGCGGCAGGGATCAAGGATCGTCGACCAGCAGATGGCCGTCCTCGAACTGGACGAGTACAAGAAAACAGTCGACCCCGCCAACCTGATGCGCTCGAAGAAGCCAGCTTCAGAGTCTGCATTTCAGTCGGCGGGAGAGACGAAGAAGGTTAGCATCCACCCGACGGACGCCACTGCTGCCCCGACGAACATCTCCATGACCCTCGATCCTAAATAGGAAGCCGAGCTCACCCAGTTCCTCCGTGAGAACTGGGACATCATCGCATGGAAACCCTCTGACATGCCAGGTGTACCCAGGGAGTTGGTTGAGCACCGACTACACGTGGATTCCACGGCTCGGCCTGTCCGAGAGCGCCTGCGTCGGTCTGCCGCGCATAAGAGGAAGGCAATCGGGGAAGAGGTGGCCAAGCTGCTGGCAGCCAACTTCATTCGCGAGGTTCACCACTCCGAGTGGCTCGCCAATGTTTTCATGTTGCCCAAGAAGGACAAGTCGCTCCGAATGTGCATCGACTTCAAGCATCTCAATAAGGTCTGCCCGGAAGACCATTTTCCGCTCCCCCGCATAGATCAAATTGTCGATTCGACTATGGGCTGCGAGCGTCTGTCATTTCTCGATGCCTACTCGGGCTATCATCAGATCCGTCTGTATGGTCCCGATGAATTAAAAACAGCCTTCATCACCCCATTCGGGTGCTTCTGCTACATCACTATGCCATTCGGTCTGAAGAATGCAGGAGCTACCTTTATGCGCATGATCCAAAAATGTCTCCTCGATCAGATCGGTCGGAATGTGGAGGCATATATGGATGATATCGTACTCAAGTCACGCAAAGGTTCCGACCTGCTGACTGACTTGGCAGAAACATTCGCCAACCTTCGTAGGTACGATATCAAGCTCAACCCCGCCAAATGTTCGTTCGGCGTTTCCAGCGGAAAGTTACTCGGTTTCTTCGTTTCCGAACGAGGGATCGATGTCAACCCCGAAAATATCGGGACCATCGTCCGAATGGAGAGGCCGGTCAGAATACACGATGTTCAACGGCTCACAGGTTGCCTAGCGGCTTTGAGCAGGTTCATCAGTCGACTCGGCGAAAATGCACTTCCTCTGTACCGACTCATGAAGAAATCAGATACTTTCGAGTGGACAGATGAAGCCCAAGTCACATTCGACGACCTCAAAGTCCTACTTTCCACCCAGCCGGTTCTTACTGCTCCGCTCAGTAAAGAGTCCCTTCTTCTGTATATCGCGGCTACAAATCAAGTCGTCAGTACTGTTCTTACAGTCGAACGAGAAGAAGAAGGCAAAGCATACAAAGTTCAGCGGCCAGTGTACTACGTCTCTGAAGTCCTGACTCCTTCCAAGCAGAGGTATCCCCACTATCAAAAACTTATCTACGGGATTTACATGACTGCGAAGAAGGTGGCTCACTATTTCCAAGACCACTCGGTGTCTGTCATTTCTGATGCTCCATTGTCGGAAATTCTCCACAATCGAGATGCGTGAGGCCGAGTGGCGAAGTGGGCGATGGAGATGCTGTACTGTGACATCAAGTTCGAGGCCAAGAAAGCTATTAAGTCTCAAGCTCTGGCTGACTTCATAGCAGAATGGGTAGAACAACAGCAACCGACCCACATATGCTCGGCCCATTGGACAATGTTCTTCGATGGGTCCAAGATGTTGAATGGCTCCGGCGCTGGCGTTGTGATCATATCACCAAAGGGCGACAAGCTCAAGTACACGCTACAGATACACTTCGATTCCTCCAACAACGAGGCGGAGTATGAAGCTCTCCTCTACGGGTTGCGTATGGCCATCTCACTCGGCGTCCGTCGCCTCATGGTCTACGGCGATTCAGATCTGGAGGTCAATCAAGTGATGAAAGAGTGGGATGTCAGAAACCCCACCATGACTACATACTGCAATGCATTGAGGAAGCTTGAGAAGAAGTTTGAAGGTCTAGAACGTCACCATGTTCCAAGACTGAAGAACCAAGCGGCTGACGAGTTAGCGAAACTCGGAACCACTCGGAGACCAGTCCCGAGTGACGTCTGCCTCGAGCACCTCCACCTCCCCCCAGTCAAAGAAGATCCTTTCATAGAGGAACCAGTACAACCCAAGAGCACAACAGATCCGACTGAAGTCGATGTACCTGATGTGGTTGATCTGGTCATGGAGATTCTGGCTGTCATTCCCGATTGGACTGTGCCGATCATGGCATATATCTTGAGGCAAGAACTTCCAGAAGACGAAGTACAAGCCAGGCAGATAGTCCGCAGGTCGAAGTCATTCACTGTCATTGATGGCCAATTGTACAAGGAAAGTATCTCAGACGTTCTTCAATGATGCATCTCCCCAGAAGAGGGGCAGCTGATTCTGGAGGATATTCACTCGGGGACCTACGGTCATCACGCTTCTTCGAGAGCAATCGTCGCCAAGGCATTCAGGGCTGGCTTCTTTTGGCTGCAGGCTAACGAGATGGCTAAGGATATGGTTGATCGATGTGAGGGCTGCCAGTTCTACTCCAACAAGTCCCACAAGCCAACGTCTGCGTTAAAGACGATCCCTCTGGTGTGGCCGTTTGAAGTGTGGGGATTAGATACACTCAGCACATTCAAGACAGGCCAAGGTGGATACACACATCTGTTGGTGGCAGTCGACAAGTTCCCAAAATGGATCGAAGCGAAGCCCATCAAGAAGCTGGACGCTTCGACAGCCGTCAAGTTTGTCAAGGACATCATCTTCAGATTCGGTGTACCTCATAGCATAATTACGAACAAAGGGACAAACTTTGACTCGGACAGATTCAAAGGTTTCTGTCCAAGCCAAGGCATCCGAGTGGATTTTGCTTCCGTAGCACATCCTCAGTCCAATGGACAAGCAGAGCGGGCAAACGGGCTTATTTTGCAAGGATTGAAGCCCCGACTCCTGCGAGAGATAGGACATGCCGCTGGCGCTTGGGTTACCGAGCTACCTTCAGTGATTTGGGGACTTCGCACAACCCCGAACAGATCTACAGGGCGATCACCGTTCTTCCTCGTTTATGGAGTAGAAGCGGTCCTTCCGAGTGACTTGCTTCACAATGCGCCACGAGTCGAACTCTTCTCCGAAGCCGAAGCAGAACAAGCAAGGCAAGACGGAGTGGATATTCTGGAAGAGGAGCGCGAGATGGCATTAACTCGCTCGACCATTTATCAACAAATTCTGCGGCGTTTTCATGCACGCCACGTCAGAAGTCGGACGTTCCAAGCAGGCGACCTGGTGCTCCGAGTGGATCAACAAAGACCTCACAAGTTGGCTCCGGCCTGGGAAGGACCCTTCATCATCTCCAAGGTGCTGAGCAACGGGGCATACAGACTCTACAACATCGAGAGGGAGACAGACGAGCCGCGCGCATGGAACGGGGATCTCCTGAAGCGCTTCTACACGTGACCGTCGACTGAAGCGATGTAAAGAACAAGTATTGGCGAAATAATATAAAGCAGATTGAGTTTTTTGCAGGTTCAAAGTTCTTCTGCGGTCGCAGACTCCGGTCTCAAAAAAAAACTTAGCTGCGATCCAGAATAGCCTAAGTATTAACTTTCTCCGAGTGCGCACTTAACGTCACACTTGGGGGCTTAGCTGCGATCCAGCATCGCCTAAGTATTAACTTTCTCCGAGTGTGCACTTAACGTCACACTCGGGGGCTTAGATGCAATCCAGCATCGCCTAAGTATTAACTTTCTTCGAGTGTGCACTTAACGTCACACTCGGGGGCTTAGCTGCGATCCAGCATCGCCTAAGTGTTAACTTTCTTCGAGTGTGCACTTAACGTCACACTCGGGGGCTTAGCTGCGATCCAGCATCGCCTAAGTATTAACTTTCTCCGAGTGCTCACTTAACGTCACATTCGGGGGCTTAGCTGCGATCCATCATCGCCTAAGTATTAACTTTCTTCGAGTGTGCACTTAATGTCACACTCGGGGGCTTAGCTGCGATCCAGCATCGCCTAAGTATTAACTTTCTCCGAGTGTGCACTTAACGTCACACTCGGGGCTTAGCTGCGATCCAGCATCGCCTAAGTATTTACTTTCTCCGAGTGTGCACTTAACGTCACACTCGGGGGCTTAGCTGCGATCCAGCATCGCCTAAGTATTAACTTTCTTCGAATGTGCACTTAACGTCACACTCGGGGGCTTAGCTGCGATCCAGCATCGCCTAAGTGTTAACTTTCTTCGAGTGTGCACTTCACGTCACACTCGGGGGCTTAGCTGCGATCCAGCATCGCCTAAGTATTAAACTTCTCCGAGTGTGCACTTAACGTCACACTCGGAGGCTTAGCTGCGATCAAGCATCGCCTAAGTATTAAACTTCTCCGAGTGTGCACTTAACGTCACACTCGGAGGCTTAGCTGCGATCCAGAATCGCCCACGTACTAACCTTCTCCGAGTGTGCACTACACGTCACACTCGGGGGCTTAGCTGCGACCCAGAATCGCCCATGTACTAACCTTCTCCGAGTGTGCACTACACGTCACACTCGGGGGCTTAGCTGCGATCCAACATCGCCTAAGTATTAACCTTCTCCGAGTGTGCACTTCACGTGACACTCGGGGGCTTAGCCGCGATCCAGCATCAACTGTTTTCCTTTGACTTCACCAAGAAACGCCAAACAAAAACTCGAATCAACATTGCAACAGAAGAGCAAAAAACGGATTCCAAAATTCTCGCAAAGATAGCTAACTCGGTGCGGATCAAGCTTACCCGCACCGATTTAAAAGTGTGACAGCCAACAGAAGTGGCCAAAGTACCTTACAGATAAAACACTCGGCATACCGAGGATAAAGTTTTCTTACGCGTCAGCAGGGTCAGCACCAGGACTAGAGGGATCAACAAAGGTGTCCAAGTCGATTCCATCAGCGATGCGGGTAGCACTCTCAAGGAACGTCTCCATGAAGTCTTCGAATCGAAGCTTCTTCGTGTTGGCGACCTTCAGTGTCTTCAGCTTTTCCTCACGCACCTCCTTGCAATGGACTCGGACCAAGGACAGAGCAACATCTGCACCGCAACGAGCGGCAGATTTCTTCCACGACTGCACTCTGTTGGGAATATCCTCCAGTCGGGTCATCAGGTTCTCCATCTCCTGCCGCGACTCATCTTCTGGCCAAAGCTCCTTGTCGATTCGGCCGACGACTTCTCTCAGTCGACCAATGAAAGGACCAACTTTGCCCACGCGGATGTGCGCACGGAGCAGATCCCGATTTGCGTCGTCGCCGAGTGGAACGTTCTCAAGAATCGAACGCTCCACGTCAGCTGCTTCAGCTTCGGCGTCAAAGCAAAAAATCTGCGACAATAGGACAAACAGGCAATAAGCGCCGACTGTTACGCGCATAGCACAACCACTCGGAAAAACCAGGACTTACCAGCCAGACGCGTCATCATCTGCCGAGCCCAGTCGCTGACATATTTCTCTTGCGCCCTGCATCGTTTGTTCAGCACATCCATCTGACTCATCAGCGCAGTCCTCTGTTTCCCCATCTTTTCCACTTCCTCGGTCAACACCTTGTTCACTTCACGCGCCTGCTCCAATGACTTCTCCCGTTCCGCCAGAGCATCCTTCCTGCCGGCTATTGCAAGCATGGCCGCATCAAGTTCACCAGCGAACTGATTCCTCTCCGCCTTGAGAGTCTCATAGGCTGATCCCATTTCACAGGTTTTCTGCCACCAAACACCAAGAGACAATAGTTAAAAGTCTAAGTTCTTCAGACCCCTGCCGACGCAAGCAGTCGACAGCTGTGTCGGGGGCTACACCCAGTGGGTTCACTGAGAGTGACCCCACTGGCATGCAGCTCAAGCAGGCCTGCCCTATTGAGATGCATGCTATCACCTACGCCTACGAGGCAAATGTTACCCGACCTGAGTACAACTTACTCTCGGAGACTCTTACTGTAAGTGCACTCCGAGTGCCACAACTGCTAGCAGTCGGTCATATTATTTACAGACACGACCAAAGCAAAGACAATATGTATAAAGACAACTCTCGGTGCAAGCACTCGACAGAAGTCTCGGGGACTACACCCACTGGGTTCACTAAGAGTGAACCCATTGCAAACAACAACTGCTATTCAAGAACACCTAGTGGGTTACAGGAGAAAAGTAAATACTTACTAGACCACTTACTCGGATATCATCGCGCAGCTCCAAGCTCCGCTGGTACAAGGCCGCAACAGAGTCGTAGGCCCTCTTGGCTTCTCCAGCCATCAACTCCGCCTGCACCATAGCCCCCTTGGCCGCTCCCACCTGCTCCTCCGGAAGACGCTGGATGCTGAATTCAGCATTCGACGAACCTGGAATCGTCGGAGGTTCCTGAGGCATCCCAAGGTCCGCCCCAGTTGGCTCCTCACCCACAAGCACTGGTTCAGTCTGTGGCAGCGCCTCAGTCGGCAGCACGTCGGCGGCGAGAGCGGCAGCAGGAGGAGCAGCCTCGAGAACAGGCTCCACAGCTAGGTCGGCTCTCCCCTGGTCGCCCTCACCCAGACGAATCGCCCCTGACAGACCGAATGACACGAGGTCTCGGAAAAATAAAGAAGCACCTGACTGGGACACGATAGTATAAAACATTCGACATCCCTACAACGCACCTGGCTGGGATGAGACGACGTTGTCCGTGTCCATGGGGTCGTCTTCCTGACGCGCCGGAGAGGTGGCAGAAGTAGCGACCCTGTCGAGTGAGACCCATTCGGCCAGTAAACAGAAGTTCACTCAGATATCAGAAAGATTTGAAAACTGTGTACACTTACGTAGAGGTGACGGGGACAGCAACCCTCAATCGCGGCAGAGCCTTCCGAGGCTTAGGCCCACTCGGCTTGGCCACCTTAGAAGACTGACCCGCAGGCTCAGTGGCGGCATCCCTGGTCCTCTTAGTGCTTCGAACACTCGGGACCGCCGGAGCAGCAGGCGGAGCACTCGAAGACGCGGGAGGAGCCGAGGGGACGGCGGGCTCGTGTCGGCGCTTGGTCCGATGCTCTGGGTTCGGAGGTGGCGAGTCTTGCTCTTCGTCTTCTTCCTCCTCCTCGCTGGTCTCCTCCTCCGATTCCCCGCTGTCGGAGATGTATTCGATGCTCTCCACGCTGCCCTCTTGGCTGCCTTCCTCCTCTTCCTCCGCCGGATTCCCGTTCGAGACGGGGGAGAACCAGTTGGTCCACTCCTGCATAAATTTCAGTCGGCAATATCAGACATCACACAGAGATATAGACAAACGACAAGAATTGGGACAGTTCAGTGCACTCGGCAATGTCACTCACCTGATTTCGTGGAGGATGATCCGCGCTGTAAGGCCTCACTCGCCGAGATCCTTTGGGGTTCTCGCAGGGGCCCGTGATTTGGAGCACCCACGAGGTCACCCTCTCCTCAGTCACGGCCACCACGTTGGTCCGAGTGGAGTCCTTGGTGCCTGTGTAATGCCACATGGCATGGTCGCGAGCCTGCACAGGCTGGATCCGTCGACCAAGAAAGACCTCCAGCAAGTCTATGCCGGTGACCCCCCTCCTGACGACGTCCACGAGTGCCTCAACCAAGGGCTGGACGGCGTTCTTCTCCGCCCTCGTGAGCGCGAGTTGCTTAGGTGGGGCAGGCCGATCCAGACTGAAGGGAGGCAGCCCTGTCGAAGCATTCGGACAGGCGATATCCTGGCAGTAGAACCACGTCAACTGCCAGTTCCTGACCGACTCACATAACTGGAGAGCAGGATAACTGCTCCGACTCTTTTTCTGGAAACCTAGACCCCCGCAGAGCTGGAGAAGATGTGTTTTATCATCCGACTGGCTAAGTCGTTTGATGGTCTGGGATCTATCAGAAAATATGTGCTTGAACAGCCCCCAATGGGGGGGGGGACAGCCAATGAAACACTCGCACAAGACTATAAAGGCAGAAAGGTGGGCGATGGCATTCGGAGGGAAATGGTGAAGTTGGGCACCGAAGTGATTCATGATACCCTTGACGAAAGGATGCGTGGGTACAGAAAAACCTCGATGGACGTGGCTGAGAAGCAAGACGCGCTCCCCCTCCCGGGGCGCCGGCTCGACCTCATTCTCCGCGGGCAGCCTCCAGGACTTATGCACGATCATTCCGTGCTCCACCAGCTGCAACAGATCCCCCTCCGTCACCGTGGAGGGGAGGAAATCACCTTGAATCCACCCCGCCGGCAGCGGCCGCTGCCGCCGCTGAGCAGGCGCCGCCGCCTTGCCCTTCTTCTTCCTTGCCTCCATCTTGCTGGTCTGACCCTTGGTCATGGAGGCGATGGTGAACCCTCGGGAGGAAGGAGAAGGAAGGAGTGTAGGAGCGCTGGAGGTGGCGAGGAAGACGGAGCAGGCGAGAGCGAAAGATTCGGCGAGCGTAACGAAGAAGCCTCGCCGCCCAGATTTAAATAGGGTTCCGACTGGGTCACTGGCGGGTGGCCACGAAACCTTATCCGCCCGACCGGCGTCAGTGGAGGAGTTGAAGGCGCGAGAATCGAGGCGTCAGGCGCTACTCAAGTGCGCTGGCGTCATCCCCGCTGAGCGCGCGGAACCCGAAATTTGAGATCCCGGAAAATCCGCCGCTGTCGGTTGACGAGTCGCGTCAAAAGATGCCGCGGAAGCACTCGGCTTCCGACAGTCTGTTTCGCGGGCGCTTCCACTCGGATCTTTGGTCAGAAAAGATAAAATGGATCGAGGAAGCAACGCCCAAGCCAAATCTAATCCAGTCGGATCCAAACTTCAAGCATCGCTTCGTCGTTCTAACCCCAATCCATTCGGGGACTAATGATGGGGTCATAGTCCTAGGGTAGGGTCATAGGCCTGCCATGCAGGTCCTACCCAAGGACTACCCCTCACAAAGGACAGGGCCCTTAGTCAGTCCTGACTAAATTAAGGAGTCCCCATCATCCAGTCAGTAACAGGTCCTCAACCATCCAGTCGGAGACTAGCATTCGGAGGATACCAAGCTAACCGACTGGATACACTCGGTACATCGTAACCTCTGTGGAGGGAAACGAGCGTATGTTTCCGGGTGCATTTATTAGTATTTAGAGCATACGTTACCTGTAACGTACGCATTCAATCCCCACTACTCCACCCCTGTACCGGAACCGTTGTGGAGGGCAGCGCACTCTATATAAGCCGCCCTCCCCCACTGGTAGAGGGGTTAGAAAATCATTGTATTCCATATTCCACTTGACAACAAGCTGCGAGAGCACTGAGACGTAGGTTGTTACCTCCACTGCAGAGGGGCCTGAACTCATACAACCTTGCCGTAGCTAGGACTCTGCCCATCTCATCCGTACCCTACACATCTACTGTCAGGCTTATACCCACGACAATACTGAAAGGGCAGGTGAAAGTGCTTTTCTCCTGATCAGATTGTGCAACTGGTATTTGGGAGAAACCAGAATAACCATCTAGAAAGAAGAAGTGTCTGTGTTTAGATGGTCTTTCTAGCATTTAGTCGATAAAAGTAAAAGGGTAATGATCTTTCCTAGTGGCTTTATTCAATTTCCAAAAACCGATCACCATTCTATAGCCAGTAATAATCCTCTCGGGGATCAATTCATCCTTATCATTAGGGACAACGGTAATGCCTCCCTTCTTAGGGACGCAATGCACCGGACTCACCCAATCTCTATGAGCTACATGATAGATAATACCCGCTTCCAGGAGCTTTAGTATTTCTTTCCTTACTACCTCTTTCATCTTAGGATTTAATCTCCTTTGATGATCAGCAACTAGTTTGAAGTCAGGATCAGTTTTCATCTTGTGCTGGCATAGAGTGGGACTAATGCCTTTAAGATCATCAAGAGTATATCCAATAGCAGCACGTTGCTTCCTCAGAATTTTTAGTAACTTATTTTCTTCCTTCTCTGAGAGGCTAGCACTAATAATAATAGGGTATATCTCTTTTTCATCAAGATAAGCATACATAAGAGTATCAGGCAACTGTTTAAGCTCGAACACAGGATCACCCTTTGGTGGGGGTGGATCCCCAAGCAGTTCATCACGCAAGTTATTCTTAAGGATAGGATATTGTTCTAGGACAACTCTATCTATCTCATCCCTTTCATCCATATGCATATCATTTTCATGCTCAATCAAGTATTGCTCTAAGGGATCGGTAGGAGGTACGGCAGTAGAAGCTAAGGCAATAGTTTCATCCCTACTAGGCAACTCCTTTTCATGAGGTTGTCTACCAAACTTAGAGAAATTGAACTCGTGTGACACACCTTCAAAGCCAACGGTGATAGTTTGTTTCTCACAATCAATATGAGCATTGACAGTATTGAGAAAAGGTCTACCAAATATGATGGGACAGAAGCTATCTTGTGCGGTAGCAAGAACAAGGAAATTAGCACGATACTTCGTTTTACCACACAAGACTTCAACATCCCTAACAATTCCCACAGGGCAGATAGTATCTCTATTGGCAAGCTGAATAGTGACATCAATGGGTTCTATCTCAACAGGTGCAATCTCATCTTTGATTTCATCATATAAGGATTGAGGTATTGCGCTAACACTAGCACCCACATCACATAAACCATGATAACAATGATCTCCTATCTTAACAGAAACCACAGATGTGCCAACAACAGGCCTATGTCTGTCTCTAGCATGAGGTTTAGCAATTCTAGCAGCATCTTCACAGAAGTGAATATCATGTCCCTCAACATCGTGGGACAGAAGATCTTTGATAATAGCAATGCTAGGTTCAACTCTAATTTGCTCAGGGGGAGTAGGTGTTCTAATGTAGCCTCTATGTATCACAGTTGAAGCTTTAGAATGATCCTTTATCCTAACAGGGAAAGGTGGTTTCTCAATGTAAGCACTGGGAACAACAGGATCATTATAGGCAATGACTCTCTCTTCAACTGGATTGGGTTTAACTACATTGACTTCTAAAGGAGGACGATATTTAAACCACTTCTCTTTGGGGAGATCAATATGAGCAGCAAATGATTCACACAATGAAGCTACTATCTCAGAGTCAAGTCCATACTTAGCGCTAAAGTCACAAAAAGTATTTGTTTCAACAAAGGATTTAACGCAATCAAACTTGAAATTCATACTTGACTCCTTACCTTCTGCCAGCTCCCAATCTTCAGAGTTGCGTTTAATTCTCTCCAATAAATTCCATTTGAAGTCAATATCTCTCTTCATAAAAGAACCGGTACAAGAAGTGTTGAGCATGGTGCGATCATCATGAGAAAGCCGAGCATAGAAGTTCTGAATGATAATTTCTCTCGAGAGCTCATGATTGGGGCATGAATATAGCATTGATTTAAGCCTCCCCCAAGCTTGAGAGATGCTTTCTCTGTTACGAGGCCAAAAATTATAAATATAATTCTCATCATGATGTACTAAACGCATAGGATAAAACTTTTGATGAAATTCCAATTTCAACCGATTGTAGTCCCATGATCCAGTATCATCACATAGCCTATACCATGTCAATGCCTTACCCTTCAAAGATAAAGGAAATACCTTCTTCTTGACCTCATCCTCGGGCAAACCTGCAAGCTTAAATAAACCACAAACTTCATCTACATAGATTAGATGCAAGTCTTGATGTGATGTTCCATCTCCTGTAAAAGGATTAGCTAGCAGTTGCTCAAGCTTACCCGAAGGAAATTCAAAGAAAATATTTTCAGTAGGTGCAGCAGGTTGAGGAGCAACTCTTTGTGCTTCCGTTCGAGGTGAAGATACCCCGAACAAGCCCCTCAAAGGATTAGTATCCATAGTGACAAGTGACAATAAATTTCAGCACACTATATGAATGTTTCCTTACCAATTTCCACTTACCAAAGGCGCTTCACTCCCCGGCAACGGCGCCAGAAAAGATTCTTGATGACCCACAAGTATAGGGGATCAATCGTAGTCCTTTCGATAAGTAAGAGTGTCGAACCCAACGAGGAGCAGAAGGATCTAACAACTGGTTTTCAGCAAGGAAATATCTGCAAGCACTGAAATTATCGGTAACAAGTGAATGTGTGGTGAGATGATTTGTAGCAAGCAACAAGTAAAAAAAAGTAGCAACGGAGCAGCAAAGTGGCTCAATCCCTTTTGTAGCAAGGGACAAGCCTGGACAAAGTCTTATAGGAGGAAAAACGCTCCCGAGGACACACGGGAATTTCTGTCATGCTAGTTCTCATCATGTTCATATGATTCGCGTTCGTTACTTTGATAGTTTGAAATGTGGGTGGACCGGTGCTTGGGTACTGCCCTTACTTGGACAAGCATCCCACTTATGATTAACCCCTCTCGCAAGCATGTGCAACTACGAAAGAAGAATTAATACAAAGTCTAACCATAGCATTAAACTAGTGGATCCAAATGAGCACCTTACGAAGCAACGCATAAACTAGGGTTTAAACTTCTGTCACTCTAGCAACCCATCATCTACTTACTGCTTCCCAGTGCCTTCCTCTAGGCCCAAATAATGGTGAAGTGTTATGTAGTCGACGTTCACATAACACCACTACAGGAAAAACAACATACAACACATCAAAATATCGAACGAATACCAAATTCACATGACTACTATTAGCATGACTTATCCCATGTCCTCAGGAACAAAAGTAACTACTCACAAAGCATAATCATATTCATGACCAGAGAGGTAATGAGTAGCATCAAGGATCTGAACATAAACTCTTCCACCAAATAATCCAACTAGCATCAACTACAAAGAGTAATTAACACTACTAGCAACCTTACAAGTACCAATCAGAGTCCCGAGACGGAGATTGGTTACAAGAGATGAACTAGGGTTTGGAGATGAGATGGTGCTGATGAAGATGTTGATGGCGACGAGTCCCCTCCAATGAGAGGAGTGTTGGTGATGACGATGGCGACGATTTCCACCTTCGGGAGGGAAGTTTCCCCGGCAGGATCGTCCTGTCGGAGCTCTAGATTGGTTCTGCTCAAGTTCCGCCTTGTGGCGGCGGCGAATCCATGAAAAAGCTCCTCCGTGATTTTATTCCAGACGAAACCCTTCATATAGCAGAAGAGGGGGACCAGTGGGCCAGCACGCTGCCCACAAGCCCCCTAGGCGCGGCGAGGGGGGTGGCCGCGCCTAACAGGCTTGTGGCCACCTGCTGGCGCCCCTCTGGCGCTTCTTCGGCCCAGTATTTTCTATAAATCTGGAAAAAAATCCTCGTTGATTTTTACGGCGTTTGGAGTTGCGCAGAATAGGTATCTCAAACTTGCTCCAATTTCAGTCCAGAATTCCAGCTGCCGGCATTCTCCCTCTTCATGTAAACCTTGCAAAATAAGAGAGAAAACGCATAAGTATTGTACCGTGAAGTGAAATAACAGCCCAAGAAGCGATAAATATCAACGTAAAAGCATGATGCAAAATGGATGTATCAATGGCTTGTGTATCTTCGGTAAAGTATTCCGTGAAGTTCAATAGGAAGCTATTGGAACCTTTCTCCCCTACTAGGGGACTCCGTCAAGGTCACCCGTTGTCCCCATTCCTCTTTTTATTTGTTGTTGATGCCCTTTCTGTGCTGATTTCAAAGTCTTTGCGAGAGGATGGTCTTATTGAGGTCACTATTAGTCGGGGCGCTTCGGATATATCCCACCTTCTATTCGCGGATGATTCTCTCATGTTCTTCCATGTGACTAAATAGTAGGCAACTCTGGTTAAAGGTTTGTTGAACACGTTTGCGGCGGCGACTAGCCAACTGATTAACCCGTCGAAGTGTTCCATCCTCTTCTCAGACTGCCCCCCCCCCATCGTGGTACAGGAGGTCAAGAGCATCTTGGATATCATGCAGGAGGTTTTCAAACCCAAGTATCTGGGTTTGCCGGTACCCGAAGGAAGAATGCACAAAGGGAAGTTTGAATCGACACATGAACAGTTGAGCAAGGTTCTTGTGGACTAGAGTGAGCAATATATGTCTTCAGGTAATAAGTAAGTTCTCATTAAATCTATCGCTCAAGCTATTCTAGTGTATGTGATGACTGTGTTCAGGCTTCTAGCCTCCGTCTGTGATGAGCTTACACGCATGATCCATCAATATTGGTGGGGTGTTTAAGAAGGCAAGAAGAAGATGGCATGGATGAGCTAGGATAAATTGAGTCTCCCAAAACCTATGGGCGGCATGAAGTTTAGGGACATGAGGTCTTTTAACCATGCCTTGTTAGCCAAACAGGCCTGGCGGCTCCTTGATATGCCCGACAGGTGTGAAGTGCTTATAAACTAGCCACACAGGATCACAATGTTGCCTCTGTTCTTGGCACTTCAAGCATGAACCATGATGGTCTACGTACTTGGTGGAACTGTATTTGGTTGGCTGCGGTTCCTCAAAAGATGAAGATCAACGCATGGAGATGCGCCACGGGAACTCTCGCAACACAGCAGTGCAAAAACTGTTGGAATTATGCCCTAGAGGCAATAATAAATATAGTTATTATTATAATTCCTGTATCAAGATAATCGTTTATTATCCATGTTATAATTGTATTGAATGAAGACTTAAATACATGTGTGGATACATAGACAAAACACTGTCCCTAGCAAGCCTCTAGTTGGCTAGCCAGTTGATCAAAGATAGTCAGTGTCTTCTGATTATGAACAAGGTGTTGTTGCTTGATAACTGGATCACGTCATTAGGAGAATCACGTGATGGACTAGACCCAAACTAATAGACGTAGCATGTTGATTGTGTCATTTTGTTGCTACTATTTTCTGCATGTCAAGTATTTATTCCTATGACCATGAGATCATATAACTCACTGACACCGGAGGAATACTTTGTGTGTATCAAACGTCGCAACGTAACTGGGTGACTATAAAGATGCTCTACAGGTATCTCCGAAGGTGTTCGTTGAGTTAGTATGGATCGAGACTGGGATTTGTCACTCCGTGTGACGGAGAGGTATCTCGGGGCCCACTCGGTAATACAACATCACACACAAGCCTTGCAAGCAATGTGACTTAATGTAAGTTGCGGGATCTTGTATTACGGAACGAGTAAAGAGACTTGCCGGTAAACGAGATTGAAATAGGCATGCGGATACTGACGATCGAATCTCGGGCAAGTAACATACTGAAGGACAAAGGGAATGACATACGGGATTATATGAATCCTTGGCTGTGAGGTTCAGACGATAAGATCTTCGTAGAATATGTAGGATCCAATATGGGCATCCAGGTCCCGCTATTGGATATTGACCGAGGAGTCTCTCGGGTCAGGTCTACATAGTTCTCGAACCCGCAGGGTCTGCACACTTAAGGTTCCATGTTGTTTTATGCGTATTTGAGTTATATGGTTGGTTACCGAATGTTGTTCGGAGTCCCGGATGAGATCACAGACGTCACGAGGGTTTCCGGAATGGTCCGAAAACGAATATTGATATATAGGATGACCTCATTTGATTACCGGAAGGTTTTCGGAGTTACCGGGAATGACGAATGGGTTCCGGGAGTTCACCGGGGGGGCAACCCACCCCGGGGAAGCCCATAGGCCTTGGGGGTGGCGCACCAGCCCTTAGTGGGCTGGTGGGACAGCCCAAAAGAGCCCTATGCGCCATAGGAAGAAAAATCAAAGAGAAAAGAAAAAAAAAGAGGATGTGGGAAAAGGGGGAAGGACTCCTCCTTCCAAACCAAGTTGGACTCGGTTTGGAAGGGGAGGGCTGCCCCCCTTGGCTCGGCCGAAGACCTTAGGGGTCCTTGGACCCCAAGGCAAGGCTCCCCTCTTCCCCCTATATATACGGAGGTTTTAGGGCTGATTTGAGACGACTTTTCCACGGCAGCCCGACCACATACCTCCACGGTTTTTCCTCTAGATCGCGTTTCTGCGGAGCTTGGGCGGAGCCCTGCTGAGATAAGATCACCACCAACTTACGGAGCGCCGTCACGCTGCCGGAGAACTCTTCTACCTCTCCATCTCTCTTGCTGGATCAAGAAGGCCGAGATCATCGTCGAGCTGTATGTGTGTTGAACGCGGAGGTGCCGTCCGTTCGGCACTAGATCGTGGGACTGATCGCGGGACGGTTCGCGGGGCGGATCGAGGGACGTGAGGACGTTCCACTACATCAACCGCGTTCACTAACGCTTCTGCTGTACGGTCTACAAGGGTACGTAGATCACACATCCCCTCTCGTAGATGGACATCACCATGATAGGTCTTCGTGCGCGTAGGAAAAAATTTGTTTCCCATGCGACGTTCCCCAACAAAAACTTTAGACACTTATCTAACATATCATACGTCTTGTCCGCTATGCGGTGTTGCAGAGGAGGGCTCGTTTCATGCCTTGGTTGTTTGTACACATGCCAGGATTTTATGGGTGAATTGTTGGAAATATGCCCTATAGGCAATAATAAAATGGTTATTATTTTATTTCCTATTTCAAGATAATCGTTTATTATCCATGCTATAATTGTATTGAATGGAAACATAAATTCATGTGTGGATATATAGACAAAACAATGTCCCTAGTGAGCCTCTAGTTGACTAACCTGTTGGTTAAGGATGGTTAAGGTTTCCTAACCATAGACAAGTGTTGTCACTTGATGACGGGATCACATCATTAGGAAAATGATGTGATGGACAAGACCCAAGCTATAAACATAGCATATGGTCGTGTCATTTTGTTGCTATTGTTTTCTATGACCATGAGGTCATGTAACTCACTCACACCGGAGGAATGCCTTATTTGTATCAAAGGTTGCAACATTACTGGGTGACTATAAAGGTACTCTACGGGCATCTCCGAAGGTGTCCGTTGAGTTAGCATGGATCAAGACTGGGATTTGTCACTCCGTGTGACGGAGAGGTATCTCGGGGCCCACTCCGTAATACAACATTACAAACAAGCCTTGCAAGCAATGTGACTAAAGATTTAGCCACGGGATCTTGTATTACGGAACGAGTAAAGAGAATTGGTGGTAACGATATTGAAATAGGTATGACGATACCGACATCGAATCTCGGGCAAATAACATATCGAAGGACAAAGGGAATGATATACGGGATTGTGTGAATCCTTGACATAGAGGTTCAACCGATAATATCTTCGTAGAATATGTAGGATCCAATATGGATGTTCAGGTCCCGCTATTGGATATTGACCGCAGAGTGTCTCGGTCATGTCTACATAGTTCTCGAACCCGCAGGGCACTTAAGGTTCGGTGACATTTTCGGTATAGTTAAATTATTAGTGTTGGTAACTTAATGTTCTTCAGAGTCCCGAATGAGATCCCGGACATCATGAGTGTGTCTGGAATGGTCCGGAAATGAAGATTGATATATAGGATTGTTGCATTTGGATTCCGGAAAGATTTCAGGCATTACCGGTAAAGTACTAGGAGTGACGAATGGGTTGTGGGGTTTTACCGTGATGGGCCACCCACCCAGGAGAGAACCAAATAGGCCCATGGGTGGCGCACCATCCCTTAGTGGGCTGGTGAGGCCAGCACAATAAGGCTATTTAGGCCAAGGCAATAATAAAGAAGGAAAAAGGAGGTGGACAAGATAGGAAGGAGTCCTCCACCAAACCGAATTGGAGGAGGACTTCTCCCTCCTTGCCTCGGCCGAAGGATCCTCCTTGGATTAGGAGGCAAGCCAACCACCCCTTGGTTCCTCCTATATATAGTGGAGGGTTTTAGGGTTTTTGCGCCTCAAGCCTTTGTGCATCCATCTCTCCCTCCACTACTTCGTGACGCCTCGTAGCTAGATCGGTACGGCACGGCGAAGCCCTGCTGGAGTTGCTCCACCATCATGACCGCCACGCCGTCGTGCTTCCGGAGAATTCAGCTACCTGTTCGTCTCTCTTACTGGATCAAGAAGGCGGAGATCGTCATCGACTTGTACGTGTGCTGAACGCGAAGGTGCCATCCGTTCCGCACTAGATCGGGACGGATCGTGGGACGACGGCGATTTGGATCACAAAGATGTTCCACTGCATCAACCATGTTTCTTAACGCTTGCCGCTTAGTGATCTACAAGGGTATGTGGATCCGATCTCCCGCTCGTAGATGATCATCACCATGATAGGTCTTCGTGTGTATAGGAATTTTTTTGTTTCTCATGCAACGTTCCCCAAAAGTGGCATCATGAGCTAGGTTCATGCGTAGATGATATATCGAGTAGAACACAAAAGAGTTTGTGGGCTTTGATGTTCAATTTGCTACCCTCCTTAGTCTTTTCTTGATTCGACGGTATTGTTGGATTGAAGCGGCACAGACCAACTTTACTCGTACGCTTACGAGAGACCGGTTTCATCAACTGACATGCAACATGTTGCATAAAGATGACTGGCGGGTGTCTGTTTCTTGAACTTTAGTTGAATCGGATTTGACCGAGGCGGTCCTTTGAGAAGGTTAAATAGCAATTTTCATATCACCGTTGTGGCTTTGCAAAATTAAGATGCGATCATACTAGATACCCATAGCAGCCACGTAAAACATGCAACAACAAATTAGAGGACGTCTAACTTGTTTTTGCAGGGTATGCTTGTGATGTGATGCCAATGAATTGATATGATATATTGGATGTATGAGATGATCATGTTGTAATAGTTAAATATCGACTTGCACGTCGATGCTATGGCAACCGGCGGGAGCCATAGGGTTGTCTTTAAATTTATTTTTTGCTTGCATATGCTCTTGCCATATCACTAGGCAGTAGCTTTAGTAGTAACAACATAGATAGCGTGACAACCCATATGGCAGCACAATGATGGAGATCATGGTTTGGCGCCGATGATGATGGAGATCATGCTGGTGCTTTGGTGATGGAGATCAAGAAGCACAAGTTCATGGCCATATCATGTCACTTATGATTTGCATGTGATGTTAATCCTTCTATGCACCTTATTTTGCTTAGAATGACAGTAGCATTATAAGGTGATCCCTCACTAAAATTTCAAGATAAAATTGTGTTCTCTACGACTGTGCACCGTTGCGACATTTCGTCGTTTCGAGACACCACGTGATGATCGGGTGTGATAGACTCAACGTTCACATACAACGGGTGCAAAACAGTTGCACACGCGGAACACTCGGGTTAAACTTGACAAGCCTAGCATGTACATACATGGCCTCGGAACACAAGAGATCGAAAGGTCGAGCATGAATCATATAGTTGATATGATTAACATGGAGATGTTCACCTCTGAAACTATACTCAACTCACGTGATGATCAGACTTGAGTTAATGAATTTGGATCATGCGACACTCGAATGACTAGAGGGATGTCTATTTGAGTGGGAGTTTATAAGTAATATGATTAGCTAAACTCAATTGTCTTGAACATAGTCTAAGTAATCTTTGCAAAATTTTATGTTGTAGATCAATGGCTCGCGCAGTAGCAACCCTGAATTTTAATACGTTCCTAGAGAAAGCTAAGATGAAAGATTCTGGAAGCAACTTTGTTGACCGGGCTCGAAATCTGAGGCTTATCCTCCAAGCTGGCCAAAAGCAATATGTGCTTGATGCTGCACTAGGTGATGCACCACCCGCTACGACAACCCAAGATGTTTTGAACGCTTGCAAGCGCGTAAGGATGACTACTCACTAGTTCAATGTGCAGTTTTGTATGGCTTAGAACCGGGACTTCAAATACATTTTGAACGTCATGGAGCGTATGAGATGTTCCAGGAGTTGAAGTTTATCTTTGAGAAGAATGTCCGGATCGAGAGGTATGAGACCTCTGATAAGTTCTATGCTTTCAAAATGGAGGAGAATTCGTTTGTCAGTGAACACGTGCTCAGAATGTCTGGGTACTCTAACCGTCTAGCTGAGCTGGGGATTGAACTTCCCCAAGAATCTATCATGACAGCATTCTTCAGTCACTGCCACCTAGCTATAAGAGCTTCGTGTTGAACTATAACATGCAAGGGATGAATAAGTCACTCGACGAGTTATTTGCGATGCTGAAAGTTGCCGAGTCAGAAATCCAGAAAGAACATCAAGTGTTGATGGTCAATAAGACCACTAGTTTCAAGAAAAATGACAAAGGAAAGAAGGGTAACTCCAAGAAGAGTGGAAAAGTTGTTGCCTCTTTGACAAAGAAACCCAAAGCTGGACCTAAGCCGGAAACTGAATGCTATTATGGCAAGGGGACTGGTCACTCGAAGCGCAACTGCCCCAAATATCTAGCCGGTAAGAAGGCGGCCAACGCCAAACGACGCTAAATGATATCACATAACTCTGACACCGGAGGAATGCCTTGTGTGTATCAAACATCAGAACGTTATTGGGTCACTATAAATGTACTCTACACGCATCTACGAAGGTGTCCGTTGAGTTAGCATGGATCAAGACTGGGATTTGTCACTCCGTGTGACGGAGAGGTATCTCGGGGCCCACTCGGTAATACAACGTCACAAACAAGCCTTGCAAGCAATGTGACTAAAGAGTTAGCCACGGGGTCTTTATTACGGAATGAGTAAAGAGACTTGTTGGTAACGAGATTGAAATAGGTATGGCGATACCGACGATCGAATCTCGGGCAAGTAACACACCGAAGGACAATGGGAATGATATACGGTATTGTGTGAATCCTTGACCGGAGAGTGTCTCGGTCATGTAGCATCTAATATGGACATCCAGGTCCCACTATTGGATATTGATCGGAGAGTGTCTCGGTCATGTCTACATAGTTCTCGAACCCGCAGGGTCTGCACACTTAAGGTTCGGTGACGTTTTTGGCATATTTGAATTATTGATGTTGGTAGACGAATGTTGTTTGGAGTCCCGGATGAGATCTCGGACGTCACGAGTGTCTCTGGAATGGTCCGGAAACGAAGATTGATATATAGGATTGTTGCATTTAGCTCCCGGAAAGATTTCGGGCATTCCCGGTAAAGTAGTGGGAGTGACGAATGGGTTCCGGGGTTTTACCGGGAGGGGCCACCCATCCGGGAGAGAACCAAATAGGCCCATGGATGGCGCACCAACCTTTAGTGGGTTGGTGAGGGCAGCCCAAAAAGGCTATTTCTGCCAAGGCAATAATAAAGAAGGAAAAAAGGAGGTGGACAAGATAGGAAGGAGTCCTCCACCAAACTGAATTGGAGGAGGACTCCTCCCTCCTTGCCTCGGCCGAAGGCTCCTCCTTGGAGTAGGAGGCAAGCCAACCACCCATTGGTTCCTCCTATATATAGTGGAGGGTTTTAGGGTTTTTGCGCCTCAAGCCTTTATGCAGCCCTCTCTCCCTCCACTACTTCGTGACACCTTGTAGCTAGATAGGTACGACACGGCGAAGCCCTGCCGGAGTAGCTCCACCATCATCACCGCCACGCCGTCGTGCTGCCGGAGAATTCAGCTACCTCTTCGTCTCTCTTGCTGGATCAACAAGGCGGAGATCGTCGTCGAGCTGTACACGTGCTGAACGCGGAGGTGCCGTTCGTTCGGCGCTAGATCAAGACGGATCGTGGGATGGCAGAGATTTGGATCGCAAAGATGTTCCACTACATCAACCATGTTTCTTAACGCTTCCCGCTTAGCGATCTAAAAGGGTATGTGGATCCGATCTCCCTCTCGTCGATGATCATCACCATGATAGGTCTTCGTGTGTGGAGGAAATTTTTTGTTTCCCATGCAGGGTTCTCCAACATGAATATGCGGTGTAGATGGCCACTCCCCGGTGGTGATGTTCTCATCTTCGATGGGAAGGAGTGGCTCGTCACCCTGTTCTCCAAGTGCTCCACGATAATCCGAGACATGCTAATCCTCCTGCTTTGGCGTATCTCGCAAACTCGGAATGATATTGCCCATGGGAGGGAGACTGCACCTGTCCTGGCCACTGTGGAATACCTTGACAGCTACTACAAATCGACTGTACTGGTTGGGAGATACTCGGCGGAATAAATCCTGAAGGAAAAGATGCCCTCGTTGGCGGATGTGGAACCACACCTGTCTCTGCCTCCCGCTGCTGCTCCATGGTCGGCCCCATCATCACGGTTGATAGCATTGTCTGTTGACGGCTCCTTCCTGAAAGACGATGGGTCGGCGGCGGCGAGCATGATTATCAGAAACGAGAAGGGGGAAGTATTGTTGCCAGCCTATCGCTATCTCTTCAATTGCAACGATCTGCTGGAGGCCGAACTTCATGCAATCATGCTGAGTATGGCTCTTGCCATTCAACACTTCGCTCTCCTAGTGATGCTGCAATCGGACTCATGTGAAGCTGTTTCTAGTCTTACTAATGATGTGCTTCTCCGTTCGGTCTATGGTCATTTAGTGCTAGAGATCAAGACCCTTCTTGATGATAGGGAGTTTTATTCACTGAAAATCAATCGCTCTCAAAATAGAGTTGTCGATCGGTTGGCTAAGTATAGCCGCTCTTAACGTGTCACGGTTGTGTAGCTGGGTTCAGTTCTATCGTGTATTGAGGACTTGTAGCCTCTCGGTTGTAACTCTATATCTATACCTAATAATAAAGAAGCTATCGCTTTTGTCGGAAAACCCGTTGCAGTTATTTTATAATAAAGCCCTCCTATTTTATGATAATTCTACCCGCAGTCCTCATCATAAGTCAGCCTCGAACCGGTACAGAGAAGAGAAAAAAAACAACGCCTCACACTGTCTCCTCGATCCCATCTCCACCTCCATCCCGTCGCCACCTCCATCCCGCGATGCCCGCCCGACACCACCTCGACCGGGACCGTGCCACACGTGCAGGAGTCCTACGCAACCGTGCGGGCTGGAGACCGAGCGACAGCCGACACGGCTTGGGGCGAGGCTGTAATGCCCAAGATGCGACCCTATCCTTAATTTGGCACGAGGGCCTCGTCAGGGATAGAAGCGCATCTCGTGGTTTCGCAAGAATGGATATTGTTACAAGTACATGTACTGAAGAGAAGAGTATATGGAATTGGCTTACACTCGCCACAAGCTACATCAGAGTCACATGAGTACAATACATAAACATCATGAAGAAAAGCAGGGTCCGTCTACGGACGAAAACAAACGAGAAAAGAACGACGTCCATCCTTGCTATCCAGGTTGCCGGCTTGAAGCCCATCCTAGATCGATGATGAAGAAGAAGAAACTCCAAATGAACAATCATCACGCTCACGTCAAAGTAATCTTTACCTGTACCTGCAACTGGTGTTGTAGTAATCTGTGAGCCACAGGAGACTCAACAATCTCATTTCCAAAGGTATAAAGACTAGCAAATCATAATAGGTGAGGTATGGTTAAGCGGTGAGGCTGCAGCAAGCGACTAAGCATATGTGAGGTGTCTAACTTACGAGTACAAGAATAAAGAGGGGAAGATCTTCGCATAGCGGACGTGAACTATTGACGATCAAATGAATGATCCTGAACACCTACTTACATCAAGCATAACCCCATCGTGTCCTCAATCGGAGAAGGAGCTCCCGAACAAGACAGTCACGGTTACGCACACAGTTGGCATATTTTAGTTAAGTTAACTTCAAGTTATCTAGAACCAGTGTTAAACAAAGTTTCCATGTTGCCACATAACCACGGGCATGGCTTTCCGAAAGATTTAACCTTGCAGGGGTGCTCCAACTAGTCCATCACAAATTACCACAAGCCGCATAGAAATCCTCGATCACGAAGCTCGCGATCTCGTCGGACTCCTTAGTGGAAAACCTCAACTCTGAGATTACGCAAAGCATCACCGAAATCCCGATGCAAAAGATATTTTGTCAAAGGTAAAACTAATCCAGCAAGGCCGCCCGACGTGCCGACAATCCCGATAGGAGCCGCGTATCTCATTCTCAGGGCACACCGGATGAGCGATGGTTACCATGCCAAACGTCGAGTTGCCCCGGGTAGCATTAATAAGCTGCTCTGTTTTGGGACCAACACCATCAGCACTGGCCCCCCTGTATTATGTAGTCACTCCTCGGGTAGCGCTAACTCCCTATGCATTTCAGTATTAATAGAATTATTATATTGGGCAAATATAGAACCAATGTTGGGCCTTGCCAGACCAGCTTTAATCTAAAATGAATTATCAAGGGGGTCCCCATAACAACCCCGATCGTGTGAGGAGCACTCAAATATGGAACATCACACCGGTAACTGAAACTAAGGGGCAAAGGTGGAACAAAACACCAGGCTAGAAAGGCCAAGCCTTCCACCTTTTACCAAGTATAGAGGTGCATTAATTAAATTGCACTAATAGGGTGATATAACAAGGAAACCATGTTATCACATGGAAGCAACTGCACCTGCATCTAGCAATGCTAACACATGGTTAAGCAAGCGGTAACATAGCCAATCACTGGTTTGCTAGGTTGTGAACAGATTGAAGGTTTTCATGGCAATGTTGATAGGATGATATTTAACAGGTGGTAGGCAGGGAGACATAACGATAGAAACGGTAAAACTAGCATGGCAATGATAGTAATGGTATCTGGGGAAATGGTCATCTTGCCTGAGATCCCGCTTGGAAGAAGAACGACTCCGTGAAGCAGACGAACCGATGTAGTCGAACGGGTCCTCACATTCCGACACGCTTGCGGAACTCTATCGAGATGAAGGAAACCGGAAACAAGAATCAACACGTGATATTCACCACGGCATATGCACGAAAAGATGCAATCCACATATGATGCATGATCATTGAACATATGCAAGAAATGACATGGCAATTCACAACAATCAAACACTACACACTAAGTGAAGTTCAATATGCAACGAGTTGCATATTGACGAAACTTCACGTTTAATTATTTAGTTCACAACCGTTTGTTAACACGGCAAATTAAAATGTTGTTAACATGGAAAGGGGTGAAGCACAAATTAAACTACCCATCTAGGCATTTTAAATGAGGCCGAAAACGACATATAGCATCTCCGAAATGACCCCACACGTTAAATTCTAAATCTGTCCAGATTTGTCCTAATCACATTTTATGTTTGTAAAACGGTGAAACAAAGTTTTTCATGTGATTCTACTCGTCGTTATGGTCCATTTACATATATGGCTTGGCCTTGGATGGAGGCTCCAAGGGACGTGGAGGCGCTCTGGTCCGGGGCCAACGCTGGTTGGCCAGGGAGGAAAACGAGGAAGGAGATGGGACATGGGTGGCGCCGGCTAGGTGGCTAGATGGGACAAAGGTCCTAGATTTTAGGGTTGTCATCTATTTATAACATAGGGGATTAGGGTAGGGGGTCTTGCACCATTTTCGGGCCGTCGGATCTCGATCGGACGGCTCCGATAGCCGGGTTTGCTAGGATGGAATAATGGGTCGTATAGAGTGTGATGGGTCAAGAAAAGAGGGAAGTGGCAGCCCGACAACAGGTTTTTATAAAACGAAAATCTCCAACAATTTGACCGGTTATAGAGTCGTTATAGGTTTCATGGTATGAGCATCGAACGAGCTACGATTGCGATGAAAATTGGCACGCGGCCCACCTACAACATATAAAGACCGCACGCCAAGTTTCAACGCAATCCAAAAATATTTTTTGCCGACACTTTTAAAACAAGTTTTAAACGATGTCGCGGGCGCGTGCGTGTGTGGTCAGGCTCAACACGGTCAATGGTGAACAAGGAGAAAATCGGCAACTACTAACGGATGCAAGTTTGAAAACCGGCGGCAACGGGATGCCGATGCATTGCAAATGATGCGAATGATGCGATGAAGAAGCGACTATAAAATTAATCTCATGGCGACAACAGGATAAAAGGGAAATCTTTTGGAGCGTTGGTCTCGGGCTGTCACAACTCTCCTACACTACAAGAGGATCTCGACCCGAGATCCAAGAATGAAGAGGGGAAGAGGATGAGAAAGAGCAATAGGTAAAACTTAGTCGCTTCTTTGACAAACTAGTGAACCCAACAATCCTTGAAGGTTGCAAAGATATGAAGAATGACATGAGGAACAAGCAAGAATTCAAACAAAATTTCGGCAGCACTTCGGAGGAAAAGGGGAACAAAAATTCGATAAGATGCACAGATCTAGAGAAGATTCACAAGAAACTACTAAATTGAGCAAGGGAACCATATGATCTCGAAAAGACAAAATAATAGATTGAAGAGAGCAACATCACAAAGCCTCCTTTAGAAAGAATCGAAACTATATATTGGCAAGAAAAGAGAGAAGAAGAAATGAGAACTACTACCACAAGAATCTTGAAGAACATCTTGAGACAAAGAATTGATATCATGAGCCACCCCGGAAGAAGAATTCAGATCATTATGAACAAGAATGAGAATTATGTTACGCTTATCCTTCATCAAATTTAATTGATGACAAGCAACAGATTTAGCGTACCACTTATTCTTCTAGAAATGATTGAGGAGATATATGAGCACAAACTTGAAGAAGTCTTGAGGAGACGTCGGTAAGAATTGGATTGAATGGGGATACAACAATAATTAATGGAGATACATGAGAACGAAAAGATCATGAGCCACCTAAGAGAAAACTTGAATGAGGCACCATAATAATTGAGAGACGAACGAAGAGACAACAATTGAGAAGAATTGAGGATGAAAGCTGAAAGCTGAGAACGAAGAATCTTCTGAAATGATGTCCTTCGGAGGATCAAGAATGAAAACAACTCAGAAAAGCACCGAATAGCAAGAAAGAGATTCTCATGATTGGGAATAAATGAGAGGATAACATGAACCTGAGATGACATCTTCAAGAGAATGGACCAAGATTTGAGAGAAACACTCCTTCGGTCTTCCAAGCTGAAAACATGGCAAGAGCACCATCAAGAATTAATGAGACACTCCGGAATAAGAGCAAGGAAAATTTGAGCCAATGACGAAAATAAATTTGAAGCGATCACGGCGAAGGAATATGAGTGATGAAATTCATTCTTACGTCATAATTGAAAGAATTAGAGATCTCTGGGGAAATATTACAAGAGCCCGATAAGATCCTGGGAAAAGCCTGTGGGTTATGGGCCCACTCAAAGAAACCCCGTCGAAAATATTGCTTGGAAAGAGAGCTATTGCACCGGTAAAAAGAAAACTTGACGAGATGAGACCCTCGAAATAATTAAAAGAATTGAAAACAAGAAACTTCTGAGATAACTTCAACACTCCGGATAGAATAGAGAGGAATGACAACAAGACGACTTGATAAGAATTTTCAACATGGGAAAGGATTTAAGGATGAAAAGGGTATGATGAACACGGATAACTGAATTGAATTCACCAGAAAGATAACAAGATTGAATAAAGATGAACACAAAGCTCGTGAGAATCTTCCCAATGAATCACCGGATAGGACACGGAAGAAAAGATAGCGGAAGCAACAATGAAAAGAAAACTCTTGGATGAAAATTGAACCACTAAGGAAAAGGGTGGGAGGGCGGGAAAAACAAAGACAACTTGGGATGGATGAGAAAAACTCCGGAAAGAAATGAGAGAATGATCTTGCAAAATTGGAGAGGATTGAATTCACTTGAAGAGAAGCACACCGGTTGGAAAAGATTTGATATGACGACTCTGATTGACAAGAATTGATAAGACAATTGATAGAGCAAAAGAATTAGCATTCCCATAAACACGAGAACACCTCTTGGAAGGATACGAATTCGCCACTTGACGTCGAAGCAACTCGAATTACCATACTCCAACAAAACAAAGGGTGAGGCTTACGAAACTAGCCAGAACAAACTCATGAGAGAGATTTCGTTCGATATTTTCGTGGACAGGATAGCACCGGCTCGATCCTTACAGTAGCCATCAAGAGCAAGGCAGTGCACACGACATACGAAGTGTCCCCGAGTCGTAGCAAGCTACAAGGACTCTTTAAGACCCAACGAGAACCGCTGTAAGTCGGCCGTGAACAAACGAATCCACTAGATGTTGAACCCCAACCTATAAGTAACTACTTGAATTCCCACCTAATAACTCCCGAAATTTCTGGTCATGCAATCTAGTCCACGGATACAAGGAGTAATATATCACACAACTCCTATACTAACCCATCCAGTGTATCACATCCTTCAACATATAACCAGAGACCTCGGAAACTCATCTATCACAGACCCTCGTAATCACAACGATACAAAGTTTGGCGATACATCCGGAACTCTCTGCACCAGTACTGGGGAAGCCGGACTCCTCTCGCCACTACCAGTATTGAAGCAATTTCGAAGATCCTCCATCCTGAGATACTAAGAAATCTGAATGATAGCGGTGTGCTCAAGAATCCCCTGGAGCTCAACTCCCCGGAAGAAATCAAGTCAGACAGGAGGCACCAAGACAGAACTCCGTCACATCGGCATCATATAGATTCCAAAAATATCCGCGTGATCCTAAAAAAAATTTGAGTGACAAGAGGGAGTAGAATTAAAATTCCTAAGTCGTGAACCTCACCAGACCATAGAAGAAGAGAAAAAATAAACCTACTCTCCGATATAACTAAGACTCAAAATAGTTTTTACTAGACTCGACTCGGCCAAGTTCGATCAATCAAGGGGGCTCCTAGGTCGGTACTGCTCTGATACCAACTTGTAACGCCCAAGATGCGACCCTATCCTTAATTTGGCACGAGGGCCTCGTCAAGGATAGAAGCGCATCTCGCCGTTTCGCAAGAATGGATATCGTTACAAGTACATGTACTGTAGAGAAGAGTATATGGAATTGGCTTACACTCGCCACAGGCTACATCAGAGTCACATCAGTACAATACATAAACATCATGAAGAAAAGCGGGGTCCGTCTACGGACGAAAACAAACGAGAAAAGAACGACGTCCATCCTTGCTATCCAGGCTGCCGGCCTGGAACCATCCTAGATCGATGATGAAGAAGAAGGAACTCCAAATGAACAATCATCGCGCTCACGTCAAAGTAATCTTTACCTGTACCTGCAACTAGTGTTGTAGTAATCTGTGAGCCACAGGAGACTCAGCAATCTCATTTCCAAAGGTATAAGACTAGCAAAGCTTAATAGGTGAGGTATGGTTAAGTGGTGAGGCTGCCGCAAGCGTCTAAGCATATGTGAGGTGGCTAACTTATGAGTACAAGAATAAAGAGGGGAAGATCTTCGCATAGTGGACCTGAACTATTGATGATCAAATGAATGATCCTGAACACCTACTAACATCAAGCATAACAACATCGTGTCCTCGATCGGAGAAGGAGCTCACGAACGAGACAATCACGGTTACGCACACAGTTGGCATATTTTAGTTAAGTTAACTTCAAGTTATCTAGAATCAGTGTTAAAAAAAGTTTCCACGTTGCCACATAACCGTGGGCATGGCTTTTCGAAAGGTTTAACCCTGCAGGGGTGCTCCAACTAGTCCATCACAAATTACCACAAGCCGCATAGAAATCCTCAATTACGAAGCTCGCGACCTCATCGGACTTCTTAGTGGAAAACCTCAACTCTGAGATTACCCAAAGCATCACCGAAATCCCGATGCACAAGATATTTCGTGAAAGGTAAAACTAATCAAGCAAGGCCGCCCGACGTGCCGACAATCCCGATAGGAGCCGCGTATCTCGTTCTCAGGGCACACCGGATGAGCGATGGTTACCACGCCAAACGTCGAGTTGCCCCGGGTAGCGTTAATAAGCTGCTCTGTTTTGGGACCAACACCATCAGCATTGGCCCCCTGTTTTATGTAGAAACTCCTCGGGTAGCGCTGACTCCCTATGCATTTCAGTATTAACAGAATTATTATGTTGGGCAAATATAGAACCAATGTTGGGCCTTGCCACACCAGCTTTAATCTAAAACGAATTATCAAGGGGGTCCCCATAACAACCCCGGTCGTGTTAGGAGCGCTCAAATATGGAACATAACACTGGTAACTGAAACTGAGGGGCAAAGGTGGAACAAAACATCTGGCTAGAAAGGCCAAGCCTTCCACCTTTTAGCAAGTATATAGGTGCATTAATTAAATAGCACTAATAGGGTGATATATTAAGTAACCCATGTTATCACATGGAAGCAACTGCACCTGCATCTAGCAACGCTAACACAAGGTTAAGCAAGCGATAACATAGCCAATCAGTGGTTTGCTAGGTTGTGAACAGGTTGAAGGTTTTCATGGCAATGTTGAGAGGCTGATATTTAACAGGTGGTAGGCAGCAAAACATACTGATAGAAACGGTAAAACTAGCATGGCAATGATAGTAATGGTATCTGGGGAAATGGTCATCTTGCCTGAGATCCCGCTTGGAAGAAGAACGACTCCGTGAAGCAGATGAACCGATGTAGTCGAACGGGTCCTCACATACCGACACGTTTGCGGAACTCTATCGAGACGAAGGAAACCGGAAACAAGAATCAACACGCGATATTCACCACGACATATGCACGACAAGATGCAATCCACATATGATGCATGATCAGTGAACATATGCAAGAAATGGCATGGCAATTCACAACAATCAAACACTACACATTAAATGAAGTTCAAGATGCAACGAGTTGCATATTGACGAAACTCCACGTTTAATTATTTAGTTCACTCACGTTTATTAACATGGCAATATTAAAATGTTGTTAACATGGCAAGGGGTGAAGCACAAATTAAACTACCTATCTAGGCATTTTAAATGAGGCCGGAAACGACATATAGCATCTCCGAAATGACCCCACACGTTAAATTCTAAATCTGTCCAGATTTGTCCTAATCACATTTTATGTTTGTAAAACGGTGAAACAAAATTTTTCATGTGATTCTACTCGTCGTTATGGTCCATTTACATATATGGCACATCTCCAACGGAGCTACGGTTAAATAACTAGGATCTAAACCGTTTATATCACGTCGACACGTAAATTGATGCACACAGCATGTTTTAGTATGTTTATCATGCATGAAAGTTGGAAATTATTAAACTACGTGAAACTCTAGCCAAGTTACATATATAGTTTGTCGCGATTTGGCGCTCGGTTTAAAACTATGGGTGTTTTAAAATCAATGCATTTTCTTGAAATCCTTGGTAATTAGCTAAATCGCAAGACGGAACAAAAATAATGCATGGGCCCAATGCAGTGGCCTAGGAGGATTGGACCCGAGTGGGCGTGTGCGTGGGTGAAAAAGGTTGGCAAAAAAAACTTGGGCACTAGGTATCAAACCCGGTACCTCTTGGACTGAATCCAGAGTGCTAACCAGCTGGGCTAACGACTGGTGTGTGAACGAATAGGGCTCGAATTTACTGAAGCAAATACATAAGCTAATTCGTGAGAGAAGGAAAAATGCATGAAAATATAATGCATCAACATGGACTCGAACCCTTGATCCCATGGACGAAAACGAGTGGCACTAGCCACTAAGCTGCGGTCTTGTTTGCGTCCTACATAGGAGCTTTTCTCAATATGATCAAAATGAAGGTCAGGCATTGTGTGGCGAATTCAGCAAACTGAAGGACAAATGCAGACCTTTGGGCCGTGTCGGCGAGGCTTGCGGCGGCTCGGGGCGAGCTGGGGATGCGGCGGAGGTCGCGAGAATGGGCGGACCGACTCGTTCCCATCCATATCCGGCACTTGGCGGCGCGTTGATGGTGGACGGCTGGCCAAACGGCAACGTCCATCCATGGCGGCCGTCGGGCTGTTGCTCCTGATTCAGAGAGGTTCAGAGCAAAATGTTCAGAGAGAGAGGGGGGCAGGGAAGGAAATGAGAGGAAGAAGAAGAGAAGGGCGAGGCAAGGCGCCGGTCACCGGGCTGGCCGGGTCCAACAGAGGAGGCCGACCTAGCAGATGGAGCGGAGATGAGGCGGGCCAGCGCATGCAGCTCCAACCATGGCTCCAGCTTGTCCCTGCTGCTGTAGCTGGTTGGCTCGCAGGTGGTGCTCGGGCCGACGCGTCGGCTAATCCGGTGAAAGGGGCATGGATACATCCATTCCCGGAGTCAGACAGTGGCGCAGCTTGAGCATCTCTTGGAGCTCGTGCAGCACGACATCGGGTGCTCTGCTCATAACCCGATAGAGAGAAATAAGGGGCGCCGAGAACGAGCCCGGAGGTCGGCGACGGCTTGGCCTTGGATGGCGGCTCGAAGGGGCGTGGAGGCGCTCGGGTCTGAGGCCAACGCTGGTTGGCCAGGGAGGAAAACGAGGAGGGAGATGGGACATGGGTGGCGGCGGCTATGTGGCTGGATGGGACAAAGGTCCTAGATTTTAGGGTTGTCATCTATTTATAACATACGGGATTAGGGTAGGGGGTCTTGCACTGTTTTCAGGCCGTCGGATCTCGATCGGACGGCTCCGATAGCCGGGTTTGCTAGGATGGAATAATGGGCCATGTAGAGTGTGATGGGTCAAGAAAAGAGGGAAGTGGCAGCCCGACAACGGGTTTTTATAAAACGAAAATCTCCAACAATTTGACCGGTTATAGAGTCATTATAGGTTTCACGGTACGAGCATCGAACGAGCTACGATTGCGACGAAAATTGGCAAGCGGCCCACCTACACCATATAAAGACCGCACGCCAAGTTTCGACCCAATCTGAAAATATTTTTTCCCGACACTTTTAAAACAAGTTTCAAACGATGTCGGGGGCGCGTGCGTGTGTGGTCGGCTCAACACGGTCAACGACAAACACGGAGAGAACCGGCAACTACTAACGGATGCAAGTTTGAAAACCGGTGGCAACGGGATGCCGATGCAATGCAGATGATGCGAATGATGCGATGAAGAAGGGGCAATAAAATTAATCACATGGCGACAACATAATAAAAGGGAAATCTTCTAGAGCGTCGATCTCGGGCTGTCACAGAGGCCATGGCTCACCTGGCGCTGCCGAGGCGTGTCGTGCCCGCTCACTCGTTCCCGAGCGGAACGACAACAACCGGCAGCGCTGGAGATCCGCCGCGGGGGCTCGGAGCTTCGGCGACGAACGGCGACGTCGCGTAAGGGGGAGGTGGGAACGTTTTGTGGCAGCTTGGATCCGGGCGTGGCTTACCAGATCCGGCGAGCGGCGGGGCTGCAGCTCCTGCAACATTGAACAAGGCGCCGAGACGTCTTGCACGTCTTGCTCCCCAAAATCCACTCCTTCTCTTCTTTTGTCGGATCTAGAGTGAATTAACGAGCTATGTTTCTGTAGATGTTCAGTCGGGTCTCCTCTACTACTGAAGTTTTACCATCATATGGTGGTGCTCGACAGCAGAGACGGCAGGGATCAGTGAGTACTACCGACCAAAAATGTTCAGTTCCTAGGAGCCTAGGTGCAGTCCCGGCCACAATAGCCTTGGATGGCCTGAACGGTGCAGATGAGTTCTTCTCCCCAGGGAGGGCCATAGGTGAGACCTGGCTCGAGCCGACAGATATAACCCAGTAAGAATGTGACTCGGAGATTGAATTTTGCTTGGTTACAGATTTGTCCTTTGGTGTATTTGTCTGCCTTTATGCTTTTGATTGATTATGCACTTTTGCTCACTCATTATTTACTCTGTATTCATCAAAATATATTTATTTTGCACTATATCGTAGCATGTTCGAGGGACACACGCAGAGATGTCCATGATAATAGTTGATAGCACCTGTTAACTTGACAAATTTACATGCCTTTTCTCTAAGTAAAAGACGGTTTCTTAACAACTATTGAGCCTAGCGGTTATATAGATTTATGACGCTAAAGCCACTACTCAACTTCACGTCGGTACTCCGCTGCAGAATATACATCCATAATTCTCCATCTAAGATACTAAAGTTCCTTGATGATTCTTTGTCCGAGCGCTAGCAATGGCGACAACGCCTCTAAGTACCTGACCAACACGCTGCAACCTAACTCGGTCATCCTTAAGTGTGTTTGTGGTGGAACGGGAAGAAGATTGCTAACTTTGTGCCTAATGATAGTTGCCTGAACTTCATGGAGCAAATTGACGAGTTGCTGATTGCTAGACTTGGTCTTAAGAGGCACGTCGTCGGATATACACCTTGTGTCAGGTTCAAAGTTGTCATGGTATCTGGTGTCTCCCAGCGAGATTTGTTCCTTCTCTTAATAGTTAAGGTAATAACAGTGATGTGCTACTCTGCTGGTCCTTTATATGTCAAAAAAAGTTATGTGTTGTTGTGCTGGCTAGCAAGTTTATCTCCCCGTGGATGCACATTTCAGAATATGCTCAGTTTTTCGGTATGCTATCTTGCAAGTTGCAACGTACCACAAAGCTAGCATTTTTTTTGCGGGTGCACGAAGCTAGCTACTAGCTGACCTGTCTATCCTGGCTAGAACGTTTCTGATTTCCAAGGAAACAGTTTGTGTCAGTTTCCATTTCTATTGGTTTTAGTTACGAGAATTCTCACTTAGAGAATTGATCTAGGATGGTGTCCTCGAACGGCAAGAATGCATTGATTACCACCATGCTTAGCGACGACATGGCGATGTACTCCCTCCATCCGCCATTACTTCTACAAGTATTTCTGGATCGATGGAGTACTTCTGCGACGATGCATGTGGGTGGGTCTGGACTTGCTCTGGTCTGGCTACACTGTACTGTATTGGATAACGTCGATGTGTGGTGCCGTGATGCCGAAACTGAAGATGCATCATTGTTTCTACTCTAAACCACGGTTAGGATTGATCACCTTTGCCATGAATGGGTGGATATTGTGGCCGTCGCCGGTGATTATATGACAAAAAACATGCGTGCAATACAAATAGAGTGCAATAAGGTAATAAGGATTTGTTTTACCCGTTGCAACGTACGTATATCTTTTGCTAGTTTAAAATAAAACTTTCTTTATCCCGGAAAAAAATGATTTAAGAAAAGACCTGGACGAGCAAGCAGTTCAGGATGACTTGCGCGGGGAAAGAGGACGCAGGAGTCAGGAGAGGTGACGCTACATGCATGGGACAGGTCGAATCCAATTCCAGCTCCAAAACCAACCAGACGGTTAATTACCAGTTTACCATACAACAGCCTCAGGTCGAGGAATCGATTGCCTGCAAAAAAGAAAAAGAAAAAGGTTTCGAAGCTAGTCGATTCCAGGTACACGCTAGCGTGCTTGTGGAGGGAATCGCCGCCGGCGTCACCAGGGCCGATCCATCCATCCGTTCTGCCATGGTCGACATGGACGGTGCGATGGAGTGCATTGCACGAGTATGTCAGGCCATCGTCGCAGCCTGCGATACAATCACGGCCACCCCGTTGCTCGTCAGGGAGTCGGGAGAGGCCCTCAGGGTGGCCGCGCAGGCGGCCCGGAACGAGCCGACGCCGACGCCGGACGGCGTGGAGGTGGAGGTGGAGGCAGAGCAGGTGCGGCCGAGCGCACCTGACGAGTCGTACATGCTGTTGAGTAAATAGGCAATTTTTCGAGCAGATTAATCCATAAAATAATTACTAATATGACATAGACTAGGTTCATGACATATTGATCACGGAGTATACTAGCAAGTAATACGCATATAGCAGAAACATCTACACATATAGGCAATACTACTAGTGCAGACAGAAACAGGAGAGAGACAAACACATCATACCCTCCGATCGGCCAGTTGGCCGTAGCAGCGGCGGCAGCGGCAGTATCCTCTGCCGCCTTCTTCTCGGCTTCGGCCTTCTCGTGGAGACGGTCAGCTTCGCTTGGTGAAGACATGGCGATGACGAGGGCGACGCGGACGTAGACGAAGCAGACGGACGGAGGCGAGCAGTCGCGTGATCACTCTCCAAAAACCTAATCGCCCCTCTCCCGTACAGGAACCGGAGAGGCGAGGTTTCGGAGGCCTGCTCTCCCGTCGACCGTGTACGCGGTAAACGGGACGGAGTCGCCGGCGGCAGCAGCAGTCAAGGAACGAAGGCGTGAGGCAGATGTGATCTGATTCTCGTGACGGCTAGGGTAGGCGATAGCCTGCTTATAAAGGCGACTGGATGGAGAGACGTGGGCCAAACCCACGTCCGGGTCGGTAACAGCCACGATCCGACGTCTCGGATTGTGCCTTGTCCGTTACGTATTCTCCGTTCCTGACCGGCAAAAATAAGCGCGTAGGTATGAGCTCGGCTCGGCTCATTCCCGCAACCCGCGGTGCGTCGTGACGAGGCGTGGCGTGGCGAGGAGGGCGGCGGAGGAGGAGTGCGCGAGGGCACATTCTCTTCTCACTCTCCAATAGCATGTGGAAGAGAGACCCTTATAAAGGGGTCCAACTTCTCCTCCACTAGCGGGGTGGGACTAAACTTCCCACCACCTTGTCATGCCACCACCTACATGGGCCCTTGGAGATTTTTCTGAAATTTGTCTTATGGGCCTAAGGCCCATCTCTAATTTCAACAATCCACCACCAGATCTCAAGGGCGCATCGTGTTCCCTCGTTCCAATCAATGTTTTAATATACCAGCATTTCAGTGAAGACCTGTTAAGGTTGAGCTTCACCTAGAGCAAGTAGCTACACCCCTTTACAACTGAACAATGAACTATGCCTTGAATTGTCAGTTTGGCGTAAAGGAGCTTCACCACAAGTCTTACTAGTACTAGGCTGTCGAAGGTGACCCCTCGGGTGGAGCATATTAGTCACACTCCTGGCCTATTCATGAGTTTACTAGAGACCACCCAAATCACATAGACTGTGACCAGCAGTCAAGCTCATATAGGTATGTTCTTCCAAATATCGCTCTGTAGGACAGCATCTTGCTTACACATAAGCTTTAGAACACATTAAGACAGTAGTCATCCTACCATACAGTATCCGAGAGCATTGCATCTCCAACGGAGTGGGTTAGTAAAGTTACTCTCCTCAGTTCACCACTCGCTTGTTTTTCCAGGTCCTACTTCACGGGATCTCCAATCATATAGGTTGGGTTACTACCATGGCAACTCATGTGGGTCTCATACCCAACTCCCTCGATGCACTATCTATCACAACACGTGATAGCCCTTTAGTAAAGGGATCTGCCAAATTCTTAGCTATTTGGATGTAATCCAACGCTATCACTCCGGGGTTTCTCAAACGTCTGACAGACTTCAATCTCATTCTTATATGTTTGTTGGACTTCGTATTGTCCTTTGAACTCTTCACTTTGACAATAACCGTCTGATTATCGCAGTTCATAAGGATAGCCGGAACCGGCTTCTCACCCACAGGTAAGTCCATCAAAAGATCTCGAAGAAATTCTGCTTCGACACCAGATGTGTCTAATGCTGTTAATTCTGCTTCCATTGTCGATCTTGTTAAGATCGTTTGCTTGCAAGACTTCCAGGAAACAGCACCACCCCCAAGAGTAAACATATACCCAGTAGTGGCCTTCATATCATCAACATCAGCGATCCAATTCGCATCACTATACCTTTCAAGTACCGATGGGAATCCCGTATAGTGAAGCCCGTGGTTGACAGTACCTTTCAAGTAGCGCATAATTCTTTCAACAGCATGCCAATGAACATCGCCCGGGTTTGCAACAAACCGGCTAAGTTTGCTCACAGCAAACGCGATGTCAGGCCTCGTTGCGCTAGCTAGGTACATAAGTGAACCGATAATTTGAGAGAATCTCAATTGATCTATAGTTGTGCCTTTTAACTTTCGAATAAGCACACTAGGATCATATGGTGTTTGACAAATTTTGCAGTCTGAATATCCAAAGCGACTCAAAATCTTATCAACATAGTGGGATTGCAGAAGTGTAATCCCACCCTCATCATCTCTCAACAACTTGATGTTCAAGATAACATCAGCCACCCCAAGGTCCTTCATCTCAAAGTTTTGAGACAGAAGAGACTTAACCTCCTCAATTACTTTGAGGTTGGTTCCAAATATCAGTATGTCATCAACATACAAGCACAATATAACTCCTTCGCCCCCACCATGGCGATAGTATACACATTTGTCAGCTTCATTAACAACGAAGCCAACAGATGTCAGAGTTGTATTAAACTTCTCATGCCATTGCTTAGGTGCTTGTCTCAGACCATATAAAGATTTCAGCAACTTACACACCTTTCCTTCCTGACCTTCTATCACAAAGCCACCTGGCTGTTGCATATAGATTTTCTCATTTAGCTCTCCATTCAGGAAAGCCGTCTTAACGTCCATTTGATGAACGAGAAGACCATGAGAGGCCGCCAATGAGAGTAGTACTCGAATGGTGGTCAGTCTAGCCACAAGTGAATAAGTATCAAGAAATCTTCTTCTTCTTTCTGGGCATAGCCCTTGGCCACAAGCCTTTCCTTGTACTTTTCAATCGTACCATCGGGCCTAAGCTTCTTTTTGAACACCCACTTGCATCCCAATGGTTTGCAATCATAGGGACGATCAGTGATTTCCCATGTCCCGTTAGCCATGATGGAATCCATCTCGCTACGGACCGCAGCTTTCCAGTAATCAACATCTGGAGAAGCATACGCTCCTGAAATAGAAGTGGGATTATCATCCACGAGGTATACGAAGAAATCATCACCAAAGGTCTTTGCAGTCCTTTGTCTCTTGCCCCTACCACGGGCTTCCTCGTCATCCTCCTTAGGATTTTCATCATGTGTTTGTTCATAGTATTCCATAGGAATGGCAGGCTCAGGAGTTATCTCAGATTCCTGTCTAGAAGTGCTTTGCATATCTCTCATGGGAAATATATCCTCAAAGAATGTAGCATCCCTCGACTCCATTATTGTACCGACCTTCACGTCAGGTACCTCAGATTTCACTACTAGAAATCTATAGCCTACGTTATTCTTAGCGTATCCCAAATTAACGCAGTCCACAATCTTTGGTCCAAGCTTACGCTTCTTGGGGATCGGTACATTGACTTTCGCCAAGCAGCCCCAAGTACGTAAGTACGAGAGCGTCATCCTTCTCTTCGACCACTCCTCATAGGGAGTGACCTCATTATCTTTTGTAGGAACTTTATTTAGGACATGACACGCGGTCAATATAGCCTCCCCCCACCATGCCTTGGATAAACCCGATGTATCTAACATGGCGTTAACCAAATCAGTTAGAGTACGGTTTTTCCGCTCGGCAACCCCGTTTGACTGGGGTGAATAGGGAGGCGTCCTCTCATGAATAATGCCGTGTTCCGCACAAAATGAATCAAATTCGTTTGATAAGTACTCTCCACCACGATCAGAACGGGCTCGTTTAATTTTCTTTTCAAGTTGATTCTCAACTTCTGCCTTATAGATTTTAAAGTAGTGTAGAGCCTCATCTTTAGTATTTAACAGATACACATAGCAAAATCTAGTGGAATCATCTATCAATGTCATGAAGTATTTCTTTCCACCTTTAGTCAACACACCATTCATCTCGCAAAGATCAGAATGTATGAGTTCTAATGGTGCCAAGTGTCTCTCCTCTGCAGCCTTGTGAGGCTTGCGAGGTTGCTTTGCTTGCACACACGAATGGCACTTAGAACCTTTGGCTAAAGTGAAAGTTGGGATTAAATTCAGTTTTGCTAGCCGCGACATAGCACCGAAACTTATGTGACAAAGACGTGAATGCCAAACTTCAGATTCATTAACACTCGAATGAATATTGTTCACGACTTTATTACAAAAATCTGCAAGAGAAAGGCGGAACATACCTCCGCATTCATAACCTTTTCCAACGAAAAGTCCATATTTCGTAACTACTACTTTATTAGACTCGAATACCAACTTAAACCCTTCTCTACACAGAAGGGAGCCACTAACGAGATTCTTCTTGATGGCGGGGACATGCCGCACGTTCTTCAGCTGCACGATTCTTCCCAAAGTAAACTTCAGATCGACCGTGCCAACACCAAGAACAGAAGCACTCGCGCCATTCCCCATCAATACGGACCCGCGACCGGTGGCCTGATAAGAAGAGAACAATTATAAGTCAGCACACACATGAATATTTGCACCCGTGTCCACCCACCAATCGGTGGACTGACAAACTATAAATACAGTAAGTAAATTACCGTACCCAGATGCACCACTTTCATTGTTGCCCACAATCATATTGGCAGACTTGGAATCCTTTGTCGGCTTCTTGTACTTGTTTGGGCATTTGTTCGCCCAGTGTTCCTCTGAACCACAAGTATAGCAGCCATCTCCCTTCTTATTCTTCTTGAAGGGCTTCTTTCCCTTCTTCTTGAAGTCGGTATTCTGTTGGACAGAATTCTTTCCCTTGGGCTTGTGAGAATTGAAGTTCCTCTGATGTACCATATTGGCAGCAGAAGAGCTTTCCACCGCTTTTCCGTTGGAGTCCTTTTCTCTCGAGTTCTGCTCAACACTCGGATGGCCGATGATGTCCTCTACTGAGAACTCACGCCTCTGATGTTTCAGAGTGGTAGCAAAGTTCCTCCAGGAATTAGGGAGCTTAGCAATTATACAGCCTGCGACAAACTTGCCCGGCAAATTGCACTTAAGAACCTCAAGTTCCTTAGCTATGCATATTATCTCATGAGCTTGTTCCAATACAGAACGGTTGTCAACCATCTTGTAATCGTGGAACTGCTCCATAACATACATCTCACTCCCAGCATCGGTGGCCCCGAATTTAGATTCGAGCACCTCCCACAAGTCCTTGGCAACATGCATATGTAAATATGCATCATGCTAATGACTGCTCCAAGGAATAGGACGGTGGCCTCCTTGAACATCTTCTCCTGTTCAGGAGTGATAGTTTCCGTAGGAGTGACACCGGCTACACAGAACACGTTCATAGCTGTGAGCCATAAGGTGGTTCTCGTTTGCCAACGCTTGAAAAAGGTACCGGTAAACTTATCCGGTTTCAGTGCAGCAGCAAAACTATTACTCGACAAATTCCTACAGAAATTAGGTTTTTGGATTGTTGAGTAAATAGGCAATTTTCCGAGCAGATTAATCCATGAAATAATTACTAACATGGCATTGACTAGGTTCATGACATACTGATCACGGAGTATACTAGCAAGTACTACGCATATAGTAGAAACATCTACGCATATAGGCAATACTACTAGTGCAGACAAAAACAGGAGAGAGACAAACACATCATACCCTCCGATCGGCCAGTTGGCCGTAGCAGCAGCGACGGCGGCGGCAGTATCCTCTGCCGCCTTCTTCTCGGCTTCGGCCTTCTCGCGGAGACGGTCAGCTTCGCTTGGTGAAGACATGGCGATGACGAGGGCGACGCGGACGTAGACGAAGCACACGGACGGAGGCGAGCAGTCGCGTGATCGCTCCCCAAAAACTTAATCGCCCCTCTCCTGTACAGGAACCGGAGAGGCGAGGTTTCGGAGGCCTGCTCTCCCGTCGACCGTGTACGCGGTAAACGGGACGGAGTCGCCGGCGGCAGCAGCAGTCAAGGAACGAAGGCGTGAGGCAGATGTGATCTGATTCTTGTGACGGCTAGGGTAGGCGATAGCCTGCTTATAAAGGCGGCTAGGTGGAGAGGCGTGGGCCAAACCCACGTCCGAGTGGGTAACAGCCACGATCCAACGTCTCGGATCGTGCCTTGTCCGTTACGTATTCTCCGTTCCTGACCGGCAAAAATAAGCGCGTAGGTATGAGCTCGGCTCGGCTCATTCCCGCAACCCGCGGTGCGACGAGGCGTGGCGAGGCGGGCGGCAGAGGAGGAATGCGCGAGGGCACCTTCTCTTCTCACTCTCCAATAACATGTGGAAGAGAGACCCTTATAAAGGGGTCCAACTTCTTCTCCACTAGCGGGGTGGGACTAAACTTCCCACCACCTTGTCATGCCACCACCTACATGGGCCCTTGGAGATTTTTCTGAATTTTGTCTTATGGGCCTAAGGCCCATCTCTAATTTCAACACATGCAGCCACCCGCCGACCACGCCGGCCCAGCTGCTGCCACTTCGGATGACAGGAGCGAGTGCGTCATCTGCATGGAGCCGTACGAGGCCGGCGGCAACCGGTGCCGCGTCCTGCCGTAGTGCGGCCACATGTTCCACATGCGCTGCCTTAGGGCGTGGCTGCACACCAGCAAGACTTGCCCGCTCTGCAGGGCGTCCATAGAGCCGGCACCGATGCACGTCCGCCGGGCAACTCCGGCCTAGATTCGTCTTCGACAGATCTGTTCAAAAATTTCTTGCTTTTTGTTTAGTGGTTTTGTGTTGTGAGTTGTGACACAGCCGGGTGTATGGGCAAAATCACTATTCTGACCTTATCAGAAAACTATAGCATAAAATTAACTACGTGTGAAATTATTTTTCAATTTAATATTTTTGAGAACGTCAGAGGCTGTGACGTTTCACTCCATATAAATACGTCAAGTTCGCACTTCTGAGCAATATAGAGATGCCGAGCCTTGCCGCGTTTCTACCCTAGCCCACAGTCAGGCAACACACGTGTTGCTTGCTGGTGTGGTAGAAAACGCCGACCCACATTGCGTTTTTGGAAACGTCAGGGTCTTTGGCGTTTCCGGCCCATACACAAGCAACTCGACCGACAGAAGAATGATTTCGGTCGGCAGACGACGCATCATGGAAACGCCAAAGCTCACGGCATTGCTGGACAAGGTAGAAACGCCAAAGTCCCTAACGTTTCCATGTGAACTGCAACGCGAACTATGTTGACGTTTTTATGTGGAGCAACAACGCGAACTAGCTCGGCGTTTCTATGTGAAGAAGAAACGCCACAATCGATGGCGTTGCCAAATGAGTTAGATTGTAAAATAGTTCCAGACGAAGTTTATTTTGTGCTATAGTTTTTTGATAAGGTCATAATAGTGATTTCGTCCTATATCAACTCTCGGGCCTTTTGTAACTGAAAAAAGTAAAATCAGCCGAGTTGCGAGCCGTTAGCTTGTTAGATTGCCGCATGCTCGTCTTCATCACTGCAACACGGATTTTATTGCAGAATTATTTCTACAACATAGTTTATGTTGTAGAAATTTTTTGCAACAACATTTTTGTTGAAAAAATAATTTAACTTAAGTTTTGTAGCTTTTTTTGGAACTGAGGTATTGTTGCATATTTTTTTGCAACATAGATTTTGTTATAGAATGTAGAACCATTTCAACACCGTATATGTTTTAGGAACATATTCCCTGTTATAGGCACATGTTCGACGAAGGACGGCATACGAATTCTCATTTGAACGGGTGTCATGTAGGAGAGGTGGAGGAGGAGGTGCAAGTCGTCGGATTTTGTGGATTGAGTGGTCGAGCATCACACTCTACCATTGCAACACAAGTCATGGCTGCGCACCAGCAGGACTTGCCCGCTCTATAGGGCATCGACAGAGCCGACACCGGCGCACGTCTGCCGGGCAACTCCGGCGTAGATTCGTCTTCGATGGATCTGTTCAAAAATTTCTTGCTTTTTTATTTGGTGGTTTTGTGTTGTGACATAGCCGGGTGTATCACTGTCTCAACTCCCGCACCTCTTCTTAACTGAAAAAAGAAGTGGGATGCTTCCGTCGGTTGATCTTTTTAAAAGATCAGATCACGAGCCGTTAGACTATCGCATTGTGCGAGCCGAGTACATTTTTACCACTGCAATATGGGTTTTGTTGTAGAATTATTTCTACAACATAATTTTTGTTGCATAATTTTTTTGCAACAATATTTTTATTGGAAAAAATTGCAACTTAGGTTTTGTAGCATTTTTTTGCTACTGAGGTATTGCTGTAGATTTTTTTTGCAACATAGATTTTGTTGTAAAATGTAGAACCATTTCAACATCATAAATGTTTTAGGAACATAGTATTTGTTATAGCCACATATTCAATGAAGAACAGTATACAAATCCTCACTTAAACAAGTGTCATGTAGGGGAGGTGGAAGAGGCTTCGTCGGATTTTGTGAATCGAGTGGCCGAGGAGCACACTCTACCATTGTAACACAGGTCGTGTTGCAGAGTTTTTCTGTAACACGAGTAATGTTGCAAAAAAAATCGCGACAAAAGCCTTGTTGCAGAAATTTTAAAAAAGTGTAGAATATTTTCGCAACAACGGACATGTTGCAAAATTATTCCGCAACAGAGTCGTTGTTGCAATAATTTATAAAGATCTTCTCGCAAGAGACGTCCATACGAGCCGAAGCTCTGCCACTATTTTAGGTGGTCTTCTGCATGGCATGATGAACAGATAAGGTTACATGGACACGTGATAGAAGATGAAGGCGGTTAACATTTGGAAGCAATCCGTCAATGAATGTTGATCATTTCAAAAAGTAAACAGTCTATGCATTATAATCTGTCGTGTTGGCCCTCCTCAAGCTGGCTCAAACTGCTGCCTTCCCGGTTCAGCTCTGGCGCTCTGCATGCAATGCCACCACGGGTCTGTCCACAAATGTTTTGCTGCAAGCGTCACATATAGATGCCACTTTCTCCGTTTTTAAAGTATAGATTCTTTTTAAATTCACTACTAAATTATATAGGGATGTATATAAACATATTTTTGTATATGTATTCATCCATTTTGCTCTGTATGTAGTCTTCTATTAAAATGTCGGGACGTCTATTTAGGAACGAAGGGAGTGCAACCGATGATGAAAAATATTGCGACGGTTTTGAAAGCAATGTCAACTGATGTTGCAACCGGTGTTACCTCACACCCTTTACTCATTCGTAGTCATGTTGTCTCACTAGCTCACCTCTACGGGACCTCCTACCTGCCGCACTCTAGGGCAGTGAATCGCTCACACGCACAGTCTGGTCGCCCAACTGGCTGGCCCAGTTCTTTTTCTTTTTTTTCTGTTTTTTCTTTTCTGCTTATTTTCGTTTTTTTTCTTTTTTGGTTCATTTTTCCTTCATTTTACATTTTTTTTTATTTTTTTACGAAAACAAATAAATGTTGAATTTCCCATAATTTATGGAAAACATGAACTTTTTTTAAATGGAAAACAAATTTGAAAATGGGAACAAATTTTTAAAGCATGCATATTTTGTTAAATCTTGTGAACAAATTTTGAAACTGAGAACAATTTTGAATAATCATGAATAAATTCGAAAGCACGAACATTTTTTGAATCTTGAGATCAACAATTTGAAACAAAGAACTATTTTGGAAAACCCCGAACATAATTGAAAGCCCAAACAAATTTTCAAGCATGAACATTTTTTGAATCTTGAGAACAAATATTGAAACCGAGAACAGTTTTCAAAAATCCTGAACAAATTTCAAAGCGCGAACAATTTTTAAAGCACGAACATTTTTTAAATCTTGAGAACAAAATTTTGAAACGGAGAATATTTTTGAATAACCATAAAAAAAATTGGAAGCGTGAATAATTCTTTAAAGCACAAATATTTTTTTGAATATTCAGAACAAATTTTGACACGGGGAACAATTTTGAAAAAACCCGAACAAATTTTAATGAGAGAAAAAAAATTAAAGCATGACCATTTTTTGAATCTTGAGAACAAAATTTGAAACCGAGAACAACTTTGAAAAGTCCTCAACAGATTCGAAAACACAGACAATTTGTTAAAGCACAAACATTTTTTGAATATTGAGAACAAAATTTTAAAACAAAGATAATTTTTTGAAAACCCCTAAGAAATTTGAAAGCGCGAACAAATTTTTAAAGCACCAATATTTTTTGCATCTTGAGAACAAATTTTGAAACCTAGAATTTTTTTGAAAAATGTTGAACAAATTTGGAAGCGCGGTCAATCTTTTAGAGCACGAACATTTTTTGAATCTTGAGAAAAAAATCAAACACAGAACAATTTTGAAAAACCCGAACAAACTTGGAAGCACGAATAGTTTTTAAAGCACAAACATTTATTTGAAACTTGATAACTAAATTTTGAAACAAAGAACAATTTTGGAAAACCTTGAACAAATTTGAAAGATTGAACAAATGTTTCAGGCACGAACATTTTTTGAATCTTGAGTACAAGTTTTGAAACCGAGAACAATTTTGAAAAGTCCTGAACAAATTTGGAATCACAAACAATTTTTGAAGTACAATTTTTTCTTGAGAAGAACATTTTGAAAAAGAGATCAATTTAAAAAAAACGAAAAAATTTGGAAGCGCAAACAATTTTTTAAAGCACGAACATTTTTTCGAATCTTGAGAACTAAATTTTGAAACGGTAAACAATTTTGAAAAACCCCGAACAAATTTGAAAGGGTGAACAAATTTCTAAAGCACAAACATTTTTGGAATCTTGAGAATAAATTTTGACACCAAGAACAATTTGGAAAAGTCCTGAACAAATTGGGAAGCGGGAACAAGTTTTTAAAGCACGAACATTGTTTGAATCTTGATAACGAAATTTTGAAACAGAGAACAATTTTGAAAAACCCCGAACAAATTTGGATCCTTGAACAATTTTTTAAAGCACAAACATTTTTTGAATCTTAAGAACAAATTTGAATCTTAAGGACAAATTTTGAAACCAAGAACTATTGTTTGAAAATACAATACATTTTTTAAATCAAGAATTTTTTTTTTAAATTAAGCATGTTTTGAAAGTCCAAAAACATTTTTTGAAAATCCAGAACATTTTCTGGAACAGAAGCAGAAAAAAAAAACCGGTTCACGAACCTTCTAGAAGTTTCCCAAAATTGGAAAAACCGGTTGGAACCGTCCCAAACCAGGGCGCTGCAACCCGCTAAATGGGCCAGTCCGTTTAAAATTGTTTTCTTCCCGCTGTGTGCGAAGCCCCGACCCCACTAACCAATGGCACGTGACCACGTCGTCATTGTAGATCCTAGAGAGTCCACACAGTCATAAGAGGCGGTGAAAGTGGTCGTGGGCCGAATTTAGAGAGCGCGTGACTACGTTGTGCATCAAGGAGGACAAGAAGTAGCTAGTATAGTTAGTTCATATATTTTAGAGTTAATTACAGAGAAGTACCACAATTGGGGAAGTACGTGCACATTGGTACCAAGATTCCTAATTTTTTTCATGTTAGTATCAACATTGTGCGAGAAATTTGCAAATAAGTCTAAAGTCGTATTTTATACGTATTGACGCTGGAACTGACCGGTAGGTCCCGCCCGTCGGGTGCCACGGTGTCGAACCGGCTCGTGCTCTCGCGCTGACCGAGTCGCTCCTAACTCGCTCGGTCGAACCTAGCCCACCATTTGACCGAGCCGAAACAGCCAGACGAACCCTAGCTCTCCCTATCCTCTCTCCCATCTCTCAGGCGATGGTTGCGACGACCCCCGACGGCGGCGGTGTTGTCGGCGGCTACGGCGACCTTCCTGGCCTCGACGACGATGTCCACGTGGGCCTGGACGGTTCTAGTTCGTCGTACTACACCAGCGACGAGGAAGAGGAGGAAGAGGCGCCCCTGTCCATGGCTCAACAGGTCCAGCTCGCTGAGATGTGGGTGGCCAAGCCCACGACAAGCCATCACCTTACAATTGAACTAGTGGAGCGTTATAAGTCCCTGAACAACCAGAGGCCTAGGCTTTGCGTGGATTCACTTTGTTAGGATTTGTTAGGATTTGGAGCAGGTTGGTTAGTAGTGTTAATTAACTTTGTTAGGATTTACTCTATTAAAATTCAGTGCTAACTGAAATAGAAACCTCACATTTATTAGTACTTTTTGATTTGTAGTTTGGACGAAGACATTTGGTTAGGAAGGATACATTTTGATGCAAGAGAACCATTGGAGAGGAAGCTGTGGAGTTCAGATATTACTTATCTGAATTTGGTGGCACTGATGGAAACACAAGGATTTCATGCATATGATTGTTTGTATCACATTTCAAATCCATCTTTAGGAGAAAAAGGGCTGGATTTAGTAGATTGTAACTATGAATTGCAGATGATAAAGAGTACTTTAAAGAGGAACACTGCAGATGATAATTTGGGGCTTAATATGCTAGCTAGGGCTTGTCCAACACCTGTTACTTAATTTGTGAAGCAATAATGTGATGAGCAAGAATGTACTGGTGAAGAATGTGATCAGGAACAATCTGATGAAGAATGTGATCAACAACAATCTGATGAGCAACAATGTAATCAGCAACAATCTGATGAACAACAATGTGAAGATCAACAATCTGATCAACAAGAATTGTCCACTATTGTGTACGAGGAACATGTTTTGTTTGATCTGAGTGAGACTCATGTCTTTGTTGTTGATCAACATGGAGTAGTTTTTGAAAGTCAGTTTAGTAGCTCTATCACAACTCATATTCCTGGTGCTTGCACACAAGAAAGCCAGAATGTGAATGCCAAGTTGAATTTTGTTTTGGAATCAGAAGAAGAGGGATATAAATATGATGTATATGAGGGCAGTGATGGATATTTAGAGATGGAAGAGGGAAAGAGACAGAGAGAGCAAGAAGTACTAGAAGAAGAGGAAGAATCAGATGTTGAACCATCAGAGGAGGAAGAAGTGTTGCATTATGAGGGTGACACTAAAGTTGAGGAGCCATTTGAGGTAGAGGAAGATAACACATTGGGATCAGAAGAAGAAAACATTGTAAACAAGAAGCAGAAGCTGCCAGTTAGAAGAGGACCAACAACAAGGTCACATTCCAGTAAGTTACCACATGTTGAACCTGATTTCAATCCTTCATCAGATGAAGAAGAGAAGTGTTTACTGAAGGAGAGTGATGATGATGGTTTTGAGCCACTCTCATTTGTCCTACCAAAGCAAAGGAATAGCAGGGCAAAGAAGAGGCTGCTAGAAAGTGGTACAATGAGAAAATGGACCAACCACATGAACAACTATGTCTAAAGTTGTGTTTTAGGGACCATCATCAATTCAGAGATGCTTTGTTGAATTTACACATCATCCGGAGCAGGAATTTCAGGTATCACAGGAATTCGGATCAGAGGATAATTGTTGAATGTAGAGATAAACAATGCCAGTTCTTTATGGTGCCAACGGTTATCAAAGGGGAGAAAACCTTTGTAATTAAGAAGATGAGACTAGAGCACACTTGCTCTAGTACTACTGAAACCACCAGGGTGAGTGCTAAGTGGCTTGCACAGAAATATGAGCACCTCTTTAGATCTGATCCAACTACTGGCATCCAGACTATAATCGATGCCTCCATGGAAAAATATGGTGTAGATGTGCCCAAGTCCATGGCATATAGGGCAAAGAACATAGCTATTGAAGCTGTTTTAGGAGATCACAAGTTGCAATATCCTAGGCTTAGAGCTTATGCTCACACTGTCATGGGCACAAACCCTGGGAGTAGAGTAATAGTAACAACAGTTGCTCCAATACCAACTGAAAAAAAATTCCCCACCCAGGCCCAAGATTTCATGCAATGTTCTTTTGCATCAATGGAGCAAGGGAGGGGTTTCTCAAGGGGTGCAAGCCATTCATTGGTTAGTTTCGGAACCTTCTGCACCACTTACATATTGTATATCATTTCAATGTATTTAATTCCTTCAAATGTTTATTATGCAAGTGTTGATGGATGCTTTATTAAGCTCACTACTGGTGCTCAACTCCTTGCTGCCACTGGTAGAGATGGCAACAACAATATATATCCACTGGCATTTGGCATAGTTGGACAAGAGGACACACCTAGTTGGTGTTGGTTTCTACACCAACTAAAAAAATTCCTAGGGGGAGAGGTGGGACAGTTTGGCCCATATACTATAATGTGAGATAGGCAGAAGGTATGTGTATGCAACACTTGCCTTTTTTATATATATTCTACCTTGTAGCTTAGACTTGTTAAATTATGTGTATCAGGGGTTATTGAATGCTGTGTTTCCAAACTGCAACCAAAGATTCTGCCTTAGACATATATACGCAAATTTCGAGACTCCTAGGTTTAGGAGGGAAGATCTTAAGAAGTACATGTTTAATTCTAGCTATGCCTACAATGAACACAAATTTAATATTGCAATGATGTATCTCAGAGATGAAAGTGAGGAAGCTTGGCAGTGTCTTAGTGCAATACCAAAAAAACATGGTCTAGGCATGCATTTGACACAAACTACAAGACTCACTTGGTAGTGATCAACTTGTCTGAGGTGTTCAACAAGTACATTCTAGATGTTAGGAGAAAACCTATAAGGACAATGTGTGATGGGATAAAAGATAAGCAGATGGTGAGGTGGCACAGGAACAAAGAGAGTGGAAAGACAGCAAGATGGAGGATAACACCTCATTAAAGTGAGAAGCTAGAGATTGAGAAGGAGAGGGCCAAATATTGCAAGCCAATACAAGCTGGGGTGAACTTATGGCAAGTTACAAGTGGGCAGCAAACACATGTTGTCAACTTGGAACTTCAGACTTGTGGATGTAGGAAGTCGAACCTTACTGGCACTCCATGCAACCATGCCATCTCTGCAATAAACAAGGCTAAAAGGTTTCCACATGATTTTGTCAGCACATTCTTCAAGAAAGAATTTTATTTTGCAGTTTATGAACCAATGATCTTTCATGTTCCTGGTGAGCATGATTGGACAAGGACCCCTGGTCCAAATATAGAACCACCTGAAATTAAAGTGGAGAGAGAAAGAAAGAAAGAAAAGAGGATCAAGGGCAAATTTGAAGTACCAAAGCCAAAAGACAGTTCAAGAATGGGGATTATAACATGTGGAAATTGTGGTCTTCAAGGGCATAGGTACACAAACTGTCTAAAACAGTTGAAGCGTGAGCTAGCTTTGAGGAAGAACAAACATGTGGTAATACTACTTTTGGCTTTGTTGTATATTTCTTTCTTGAAGTATTACTTACTTTTTCCCTGTGTATGCAAGACTACTACAACACCATCACAACCAAGAGATGCTGCTGGCACAGGAGGAGCTGGGAGAGGTGCTGATACAGGAGGAGCTGGGAGAGGTGCTGGCAGAGGTGGATCTGGGAGAGGAGAAGCTGGTAGAGGAGGAGCTGACATAGGTGCTGGCACAGGAGGAGCTGGTAGAGGTGCTCCAAGGCCATTCATTGCCCCTAGGCAATCTGCTGCCTCCTCTCGTGATGCTATTCCTAGTCATGGTACACACACTGGATTGATGGCCTACTTCACTGCAAGTGGTGCTGGAAGATCTGGCATGTAATGTTCAACTAGAATTTGATGTTATTTTGGTCAAGGTACAATGTGGTTATGTCAATGTCTACAACTAGAATTTGATGCTGCTGTTTTATGCATATGCTGTTTTAATTGATGAGCATTTGATGCTATGTGTTGTTTGATGGTGTTCTTTGATGCTATGTGTTGTTTGATGCTGTTGTTTTATGCATATGCTGTTCTAATTGATGAGCATTTGATAGAGACTCACAAATGGCATAAACCTCACCATAGAGACTCAAAAATGTGAACAAATCCACGCAGTATAGAGACTCACAATTCACAATTAAACATTAACATAAACATCACTATTGGCATAAACCTCATCATAGAGACTCAAAAATGTGAACAAATCCAGGCAGTATAGAGACTCACAGTTCAAAATTAAACATTAACATAAACATCACAATTGGCATAAACCTCATCAGTTCACAAATACATATTGGAGTTCACTGCATAACCATCCTATCCAACATTACATAGTGGAATTCAAAGTCTTAGATGCCCATACATAGTGGAGTTCAAAGTCTTAGATGCCCATACAGAGTGGAGTTCAAAGTCTTAGATGCCCATACATTACACATGCATATTCAACTAGGTAGTTCACTGCACAACCATCCTACCCAAAAGGTCAGAAATTCCCACTACTCTCATATTAATCTTGTTCATTTCTGTAAGATGGCCAGGATGCACTTGAGTTTCAGCTTGAGATCCTCCTCTCCTTTCATCAGCTCAGCAATCTAAAGCTCCAGTTGTCCCCTCTCTTCACTGTGCACTTCCTTTCCCTTTAACAGATCAGCAATCTGAAACTTCAACTCCAGCTTCTCTTGGGTAAACTTCTCCTCAGACTTTGTGAGCTCTGCATTCTTCAACTCAATTTATCCATAGCTTCATAGTTCACTTGTTTCTCTTTCATGTGCTTCCACTTCATGTTTTGGATGACAACTTCTTGAGCTCTGATCAGGTTAACCAAGAGTTCATATTTCTCATTTAGATCCTTGTGATCTTCATCTTTCTTTGCCAGCTGTCCTTTAAAATAAGCAACAATTTCACTTCTGCATTTCTGCGGATAGGTTAGGTTAGCGTGCAGATAACTAAAATCAATCACCCTTTCCTCCTGGTGATCTATCAGCTGATGCACATCTGTAACTAACTTGTCATAGTTGGCATCGAGAGTATTCTTCTCTTCTTTTAGATGGTGAATAGTTAGAGCACTCTCAAGATCATCAGTCACCCTAGCATTCTTGGTATCTTCAAACATTGTCCAAAGCTACAACAATGCATTCTGCATTGTTATGGGCCACTCCTGATCAACCCATTCAACAAAACCACAATTATCACCTTCCTGCAATTATAGATCAAATTCAACCATTAAAGCATTAGTACATCAATTACTCTGCTATTCAAAAATTATGCTATTACAACATAAGTACATCAATTAATCTGACAACAACTATATTTCGCAAATTATGCACTTTTTATACATCAAGAAGATCTGCCACTATAATTCCTTCACAGCAAACAAACAATCATTCCTACACAGCACAAGCTAATTACTAGTTCACATCACAAGCTAATCAGCAAACAAACAATCATTCCTACACAACACAAGCTAATTCCTTGGTCAACAACAAGAGCATATGAAACAAACAATCTACCATCTTCATCAACTAGAATATAATTTGAGTGGTAGTTATATTTATCAAACTATGATTCCTTCACAGCAAACAAACAATATAACTGCCACTCTCAACCAAAGTAATTAGTATTTATCAAATAAGAAAGAAACTTCAGGCTCTGCACATGCTAAGAACCTTCTCCCTATGTATGTTCCTTCAAATGCAACATGCCTCATCGATGCTTTGTCATGCTTCTCACAGAACACCATGGTATGAAGCTCAAGCCCATGGTAATCCGGGTCCTCAACTGATGCTAGAACCTGCACAAGCTAATACACATCACTCCACTGCCAAAGAATGAGGAACAAACCAAATCAAAAGAAATCCCCAAGTTAAAAGGTAACTAAATAGAAAAATCCCCAAATATTCTAACACTAAACCCTAACCCTAGCTCGAATGAGCTCACCTGGTAAATTCCTTCGATGGAGGAGCTGGAGGAGTGAATGTACGGGAGGCTCGCCTGGTCGTCACTGCTCTCGCCCTCAAAAACCATGGCGGCGGCGGCGGCGGCGAGCTACTACTGGCGTGTGGCGCTCGGGACCGTCAGCTAGGAGAGTGGTCGGGTGGGAGGAACATAGAGGCCGACCGGGGTAAAAGAGCGATCGGGAGCGACCGGATCAGTGCGAGAGAAGGAGCCGGTTCGACACCGTGGCACCCAACGGGCAGGACATACCGGTGAGTTCTAGCGTCAATACGTATAAAATACGTGTTTAGACTTATTTGCAAATTTCTCGCATAATGTTGGTACTGACATGAATTTTTTTTGGAATCTTGGTACCAATCTGCATGTGTTGATCCAATTGTGGTACTTCTGTATAATTAACTCTATATTTTAGTTATCTAATAATTTTCAGTTACATTTAATTTATCTTATAGACTTTATCTTCAAACACTCGGTTTGTATAATCATATTATTTTTTGGATGGTATCGGTATATGTAATCTATACATTATATGTTTCGTTCAATGGTAGTTGAATATGTGTGATTAATTACTCAACATAAATGTTTCATTTAAATATTATTTCAATTAATTTTTTAATTATAGATCAAAGATCATGAAATAAAAAGTACTTTAAGGCCAGAAAAAATGACTAGAGAATGTGTGGTCATCATTTACGGGCCATTGAACTAGCCCATCTATGATGCCATTTGTTAATCAAATTTTGAGTTTACTTGTAAATACTTTATTTCCACATAATTTGAAAGGAAATTTTATCTCAAAATGGTTTGAATAGTCCATCCTAATTATATTATCAAATTTTGATGATCAAATTATACATCTAAGTTTTAAACACACTAGACCCCCACCCCCCTCTCTCGTGTGTGATATACAAGTAGGTTTGTACATACGTAAAAAATAACCTAAAAATACTAAAAAAACACAAGAAGAACAACTATCCCATGCACGCAAAGATTAGATCGAGGGTCGAACCAGCAAAATCCGGGGCTATGTGCAAAACTAAAAATGGGACCCATGGAAGAACCACGATGTCACCTGGGGGTAGGGGGTTGAATAGACGTTTTTGAAACTTCTACGGACTTGGCTTTATACCAATGCGAAAATAAACTAAGAGGATACTTTTCAAGCACAAATCTTAAATATACTAGGCTCAACTAAGTGCACCAACAACTTAATCTAAATAAGGTGAGCACAACAAGATTAGTGACAAGCACAAGTAAGTTACACAAACTTACTTAAGCAATATCACAAGATAAGTAAGTGTATGAAATAAGTTAGCAATTCACACTAAACACAAGATATATCAACAGTAGCAAGTATGAATTGCGGGATATAAAGTGTAGGCCTAAATAACTAATCTTTACAAGGAAATATCCAACACAATATAATGAGGACAACAATGTGTAGTGAATGTACGCTCAAGTAATCAAAGTAAACCACATGTAAGGAGTTAGGGTTAGGGATATTCAAAGTCACGGAGACAAGGATATATCCCGATGCTCACTTCCTTGGAGGGAAGCTAGCCCCGTTACAGAGGTGGATGTTACCATGAAGGCACACCAACGCCACGAAGGCTCACCCTATTCTCCTTGAGATATCACTACGAAGGTGATTCCCAACCACTAGTGGTAGACCTTGAGGCGGCCTCCAAACCTTCACAAACTTTTCGAAGGACAAATCACATGTTGATTCCTCAAAGGAGTACTCCTACTGCCTAGGAGTCCCCAACCTCCAAGAGTAACAAGATTAAGGGGGAAATTCTCAAGACTTGCTCAAATTATAAATTGATTTGGTTAATAGAGAGATGAGTCGTGGATGTATGCTTGGATGAAATCTCTCTCGAGAACTCTCACAAATATCTTCGGGATTTAACACAAGAATGCCCAAATCCCTCTGTCTCAAATCCCACCAAAATCAACTAATACTATGGAGGGATGGGAGAGGAGCGTAACAATGGACAGATGAACCCTAGATCCATGGGATAGTTTACCGTCAAATGGATTGGATTTTTAAGGCTTGGTGGAGGAGGAGAGAACTCAGAACGACGGGGAAATCTCATATCCAATAGGTCTAACTCGTTGGCGAAGAATGGTACCTTATATAGTGCCCCACAAAATATGCCCGTTATGCATAGAAAAACGTAGCCCGAAACTTCTAGACATGCCCGGAACTTCCGGATACCCTATTGGGGCAAACGGTTGATACGTATTGAACGTATCTATAGTTTTTGATTGTTCCATGCTCATATAATATCATTCCAGGATACTTTTTGGGTATTTATTTACTAATTCATATTATTTTTGAGCACAAACCTATTGACCCAATGCCCAGTCGCAGTTGTTGTTTTCTGCATGTTTTCACTTTTCATGTTTTCAATACTAAACAAAGTTCAATTGACCTGAAACTTTTTGGAGATTTTTTTTGGACCAGAAGAAGACCAATGAGTATGGGAAGAAGGCTGGAGGCCACCCGAGGGACCCACAAGCCAACACGACGCGACCTTGGGAGGCGTCGTGATGGCTTATGGGCCCCTCGAGGCTCTCCTGACTCCGTTCTATGGCTTATAAATTCTAATATATCCCAAATACCCAAAAGGCACTCCCGATACACTTTTTACGCTACCGCAAGGCTCTGTTATGACGGGAGGCCATCTAGAGCTCCGCTTCGACACCCTGTGGGAGTGGGCATCGATCACGGAGGGCTTATTCATCAACCTTTCTGCCCTCACGATGATGTGTGAGTAGTTCACCACAAACCTACGGGTCCATGGCTAGTGCCTAGATGGCAATCTCTCTCTCTCTCCCTCTCTCTCTCTCTCTCTCTCTCTCTCTTTCTCTCTCTCTTTATCTTCAATACAATGATGATCACATCTTTGCTTTGATCCATATGATCTAATCCCTTTTATGCGGTGCATTGATACGTCTCCAACGTATCTATAATTTTTCATTATTCCATGCTATTATATTATCAACTTGGTATGTCTTATATGCATTTATATGCCATTTTATATCATTTTTGGGACTAACCTATTAACTCAGTGCCTAGTGCCAGTTTCTGTTTTTTCCGTGTTTTTGACCTTTTTCAGAAAAGAATATTAAATGGAGTCCAAACGGAATAAAACCCGCGGGATGATTTTTTCCATAACAGAAGATACGCAGAGGACTTGAGAACCAAGGCAGGAGGTCTCGTGGGAGGTCACGAGCCCCCTAGGCGCACCCTAGGGGGGCGCCTAGCAGGCCCGTGGGCCCCCTTGCCTCCTCCGCCCTACCTCTTTCGCCTATAAATTCCCAAAAATCCTGAAACCAACGGAGAGAGCCACGCAAATACTTTTCCGCCGCCGCAAGCTTCTGTCTCCGCGAGATACCATCTGGGGACCGTTCTGGTGCCCTGCTAGAGGGGGATTCGGACACGGAGGGCTTCTTCATCAACACCATTGCCTCTCCGATCATGCATGAGTAGTTCACCATAGACCTTCGGGTCCATAGCTATTAGCTAGATGGCTTCTTCTCTCTCTTGGATCTTTAATACAAAGTTCTCCATGATCTTCATGGAGATCTATCCGATGTAACTTTCTTTTGCGGTGTGTTTGTCGAGATCTGATGAATTGTGGATTGTGCTTTTACTTTCTATTAGTTTGTGATAACATGATTGTTCCTACTATAATGATTGTGTTTTATGTTTTAATTAGTGTTTGTGCCAAGTAAATCCTTTGAGGTGATTTGTATGATGAATAGAATTGGTACGGCGCCAAAACAGAAACTTTGACGTCCAATAAAGAATTTCTGTGATTTTACTAGAACATCTTTTTAAGATAAATGTTTCACACAGATTGGTGTAAAAATCCGTCATGTCATCCTAATTTTTCAAATTTTTTGGAGTTATAGAAGTATAGGTTCATTCCAGATTACTACAGACTGTTCTATTTTAGACATATTCTGTTTTTCCTTGCATAGTTTTCTTGTTTTGAATATGCTATGGATTGTTAAAATAAAATAAGAATTATGAAATTTTGTTGAGTTTTATAATACATTACCTTATGCTAAAATAAAATAAGAATTATGAAGTTTTGTTGAGTTTTATGTGATTGAAGTTTTCGAGTTTTGGGTATTATACCGATGGACAAAGGAATGAGGAGCCGCAAAAGCCTAAGGTTGGGGATGCCCAAGGCACCCCAAGGTAATATCCTAGGAAGACTCAAGCGTCTAAGCTTGGGGATGCCCTGGAAGGCATCCCCTTTTTCGCCTCAATCCATCAGTATGTCACTTGGAGCTACATTTTAATTCATCGCATGATATGAGCTTTGCTTGGAGCGTCGTTTTCTTTTGTTTACTTCTACTTTCAGTTTGCCACAATCATCGTTTTCCGGACACACCTATTTGAGAGAGAGACACCATCATCTTAATTTGTTAGAATACTCTATGTGCTTCACTTATATCTTTTGAGCTTAGCAGTTGCTCTAGTACTTCACTTATATCTTTTTGAGCACGGTGGAGTATAGATTTTATAGAAATATTATGCACTCATTCTTCACTTATATTTATTTGACAAATAAAAAAATAGTGACGGTAATTTTCATGGGTCATAAGACTAGACCAAAAATAATAGGTGCTCAATGAGGGATAATAAAAACCATCATGTAGCACATATAGAGAAATTATGGGTTAATGATATTGATGTGGTGATATGAAAAAGGTGTGAGTACATTATTATCAATTCAAAGAGGTTTCGATACTTAGAGATGTTTACTTCTTGTTCGTCTAAAAATTAAAAAGGTGTGGTGATGATGTGTGAGCATTTCTATTCATTGTTGAAATCCTAGTGTTGTTTCGAGTCGGGGGCGCACGATGGTTAACTCCTACCAACCCCTCCCTCGGCGCTTGTGAGTAGTACTTTGATTTGTGATATAACTAATAAAATTTCGCAATAAGTATATAGGAGTTATTTATGACAAATGTGATACCACGGGCATACGCAATATCACCTCCTCACATTTGCTAGCGTCTTCGGTACTGTGCATTGTCGGTTCTCACCTCAAGGATCAGTGCAACTTTCGCTGGTGCATCCAAACCCCATGACATGACACACTCTATTGCACATAAGCCTCATTATATCTTCCTCAAAATATCCACCATACCTACATATCATGGCATTTCCATAGCCATTTCGAGATATATTGCCATGCAAATTCCATCATCACTTCACATGACTAGTTCGTTCATCATCATACTACTTTGCATGATCATATAGAGCTGAAATACTATTTGTGGCAAAGCCACCGTTCATCATATTTTTGATACATGTCACGCTAGATCTTTGCACATCTTGGTACACTGCCATAGGCATTCATAGAGAGTCATGTCGTCCTATCAGCCCTCATATCGATTTGTAAGTAAATAAAAGTGTGATGATCATCATTATTAGAGCATTGACATAGTGAGGAAATAAAAAATTGGGGAGGCCAAATGATCCCACCATAATAAAAAAAAGGAACGAGAGAAAAAGAGAGAAGGGACTTTGCTAACATCCTTTACAACACTTGTGCTTCAATGTGGCACCTTGTTCTTAATATAGAGAGTCTCATGTTATACCATTCATATGCTAGTGGGAATCACTTTTTCATAAATTTGGCTTGTATATTGCGATGAAGGGCTTCCTCAAATGCCCGAGGTCTTCATGAGCAAGCAAGTTGGATGCACACCCCACTTAGCTCCAGTGGAGCTTCCGTACAATTATAGCTCTAGTGCATCATTTGCATGGAAATCCCTACTCCTTGCATTGATATCTACCGAAGGGCATCTCGATAGCTCGTTGGAATGCCTAGTTGATGTGAGGCTATCTTCTCCAGTTTTTACCCCTTTAATACCTACCACCATATTCTGTTCCACCTATATGATACGTCCAATGGTTCATGCTCATGTATTGCGTGAAGAATAAAAACTTGATGCATATTGAAAAAGGACGATCCAATTGCCTCACTTGGGCACCGTGGTGCTTGGCATTTGTATTAATGTGGTGAAGATGGAGCCATGCCTTTCTAATATAATAAGATGAATGGGGGTATAATAATCTTTGAGGATTGTATACTTTGAAAGAGTAATGATTTTGTTGCTCATACTTATAAGTATTCCGACGTTAATGTTTCTTAATTCATCGTTTCTTAATGAGCATACATACATATGGTGACAAAATGGGTAGCACACCATATCAAAAATTCTATTTTTATATTTACCTATTCGAGGACGAGCATGAATTAAGCTTGGCGATGCTTGATACGTCTCCAACGCATCTATCATTTTTTATTGTTCCATGTTGATATATTATCATTCTAGGATACTTTTTGGGTATTTATTTACTAATTTATATTATTTTTGAGCACTGACCTATTAACCCACTGTCTAGTGCCAGTTGTTGTTTTCTGCATGTTTTTCACTTTTCACGTTTTCAATACCAAAGGAAGTCCAATTGACCTGAAACTTTTTAGAAATTTTCTCTGGACCAAAAGAAGACCAATGAGTATCAGAAGAAGGCTAAAGGCTACCCGAGTTCCCCACAAGCCAACACGGCGCGACCCGAGGGCAGCGGCACCCTGATGTCTTGTGGGCTCCTCAAGGCTCTCCCTACTCCGTTCCGTGGTCATCAATTCTCATATATCCACAAAACGCTAAAGGCCATCCCGAAACACTTTTTACGTTGCCGATAGTCTCTATTCCGATAGGAGGCCATCTGGAGCTTCGTTCTGGCACCTTGTCGAAGGGGGGATCGATCATGGAGGGTCTCTTCTTCAACCTTGTTGCCCACACGATGATGTGTGAGTAGTTCACCACAGACCTACGGGTCCATGGCTAGTACCAAAATGGCAATCTCTCTCTCTCTCTTGATCTTCAATACAATTATCATCACATCTCTCTCTCTCTCTTGATCTTCAATACAATTATCATCACATCTTTTATTGGGATCCGATGAATTATGGGTTTATGTTCAAATTATTCATGATAAATTAAGTCTTCTATGAATACTAATATGATTACACGATGGGGTTTATTCATATTATGATAGCTTCATAACTCTCTCCGATTTATTGAAATAGTTTGGCCAACTAGGTTGATATTTCTTCGGTGAGAGAGGTGCATTGTAGTTGGTTCAACGTGGAAAATTTCTACATCCCAATGACAGAAGGGGACAAGATGCGTCTTTGTGTTTCTGCTACTAAGGATAACACAATGAGGTTTATTCATATTTCTTGAGTTTACTTTGTCAACATCATGTCATCGTTCTCCATGCATTACTCTATTTTACTTAATACTCCAGATGCATGTTGTATAGAGGTCGATGAGTGGAGGAATAGTAATAGGTGCAGGCAGGAGTCGGCCTATTTGTTTATGGACATGATGCCTATCTACACACGATCATTACCGTGAATATCGCATAACTATCCGCTTTTCTATTTGCCCAACAGTATTTTGTTTATCCACCATATGTTGTTTTCATGAGAGATGCCATTAGGGAAAACTCTGGCCCCTGGGTCTATTCTCCATATATTTACAAAGCCTTCAATACCTTGCTGCTATTTACTTATTTTCATTTTATTTTGCAATTTAAAATTATCTGCAATTATCTGCACATCTCACTTGCTTGCAAATAACGAGACCAAGGGATTGACAATCCTCTTGCCCGTGTTGGGTGCAAATTGTTTGTTCTTTTATGTGCAGCCACTGAAGAATGTTGTTGTTGATATTTCTATTGGTTTGATAAACCTTGGTTTCATAACTAAAGGAAACACTTACCCACATTGTGCTGCAATACCACATTCCTCTTCAGGGAAAAACCAACACAAATCACAAGTATTAATGGTGTAAACTTTCTGGTTAGCCCGAAACTTGCCCCGGAACCTGCCCGAAACTTCTGCCCCCAGAACTTTTGGGAGGGCCGAAACTTGTAGGGGAACGTTGCATTGGAAACAAAAAATTTCCTACGCACACGGAAGACCTATCATGGTGATGATCATCGACGAGAGGGGAGATCGGATCCACATACACTTGTTTATCGCTAAGCGGGAAGTGTTAAGACGTGGTTGATGTAGTGGAACGTCTTCGTGATCCAAATCGCAGCCGTCCCACGATCCGTCCCGATCTAGCGCTGAATGGACAACACCTCCGTGTTCAGCACACGTACATCTCGACGACAATCTCCGCCTTCTTGATCCAACAAGAGGGGGCGAAGAGGTAGATGAGTTCTCCGGCAACGCGATGATGCGACGTTGATGGTGGTGGAGGTATTCGAGCAGGGCTTCGCCTAAGCACCGCTGAAACTAGACTAGCGGAGAAACAAATCTAGAGAGAGGGTAGCACGTGGCTGATTGTTGTGTGTCAAAACCCTCAAAAACTGTAACATCCCAATTTTCGTAAATTCGGATGTTAATAGATCATTCATTTGCATCCCACATTTTATGCATCATTGTGTTCCTCTGAAAATTTTTATCGTTATGTGACTGCAGGCAATTTATCGGAGCGGAGATAATATGACTTCTCCCCTGTGAGTTAAAGTCATCATTTTTGATTTTTGCAAATTTTTCCAAACTCCGAATTATTTTAGTCGAGTTTTTTTTTCGATCGCGTTGTGTGATCCTAGTGCATAAAACTTTTTTTTAGTTGCATTAGGTGGAACTAGGGTTCCTATATATATTATATATGTATTAGTTGTATATGTATTTTGTTTTCCTAAGTATTCTAGCGCATATATGTATATTAGTACCTTTTTTTTCTAGTATTTTGTTAGCTAGGAAAATATATTTTTTCTGTTTTGTTTTGTTTTTTTTTATTTCCTTTTGTTGCTGCGGTTTGTTTGTTTTTCAAAAAAAAAAAAAAAAAAACTGCCAGCCCCATGCATGCACGCATGCAAGCCTTGCATGCAGCCCCAAGCCCCTCTCCAAAGTTCTCCCTCCCCACGTCTCCTCTTTCTTTTTTTTCTTCTCTCCCTCCCCATGTCTCCTCCTTCCTATTTTCTCTCCCTTTTCCTTATTTCTCTCTTCCTTCTTTCTCCTCCCTCTCTTTCCTATTTTTCTCTCCCATGATCTCCTTCCCAAAGTTCTCCCTCTCCTTCCTTTCTACTCTCCTCCCCTAAGCCTATATAAACCCCCCCACCTCCACCTCTCCCCAACCCTAGCCGCCGTCTCTCCACCGCCGCCTCCACAAGCCGCCGCCGACGCCTCACCCCACCGCCGCCCTAGCCGCCGCCGCGAGCAGCGGCAGCCGCCCGAAAGCTGCTGCACCTCGGCCTCGCCGCGGAGGAGGAGCCCTCCCCGAACTCTCTCTCCACCGCCGCCTCTTCCCCGCGGAGGAGGAACCTCACCGCCGCCGCCCGACGCCCCACCGCCCGGAGCTACTCCCTCCTTCCTCGCCGGCCATCTCCTTTCTTGCCAGTGCAACACCTCCAGCAGCAGGTAGCAACCTCTCTCTCTCTATTTCATGCACTCCATCTCAGCCATTAGAAGCTTGCCACGTGTGCCTCTCATTAACACTAGCAGTTTCGTAATTTCTGTCCAGATTTCGAAAACAGAAACTTTCAATCTTGTTTTGATCACAACTTTTTATCCCTACGTCCAATGACATTGATTCTTTTTCCAGTAGCTCACAAATATCCTGTAGTTTTTAAAAATATATAATTGTTCTGTGTTGGGAATTTTCAAATATAAGTTAGAGCAGATTTAGTTTAAACACTGTTTTGCCTATTCCAGGAGTTTGAAAAACGATATTGAGTTGATTCTTTTTGCTGCAGTTTTCTAGTGATAAAACCTTACTGTAGTAGAATTTTCAGAATTTTCCAAGTATTTTTACTAGTGTTTTCAACAGAAACAAGTTTCTGTCCTACCGACGTGCGATAAAATTCTTTTGCGTAGTCGTTTGCCAATCTTTGCATGTGATGTTATTTTTTTTTCTCGTGGAATGATTGAATTGCTTATGGTGTGCTTTGTGTTTGTATCGGTAGATCATCCGGAGTGCGAAGCGTGTTACTTAGAGACGCTCGAGCAGGACAACTATCATCAAGGCAAGTCATCTTTGATCATGTTATTTTACCTATGTTTTCAATGCATAGTAGATCACCTTCTTTGCCCTATTTGCATGCTGCCTAGGTACTTGGAAACTTTAGTCATAGGTGTAGTATCATGTGGTAGGAACACCAACACCCCGATACTTGGCCCCGGGACGACAATGTTATATATGCTATGCTCTAGTAGACGGGTTATCGGTTGAGTGTATTCCACGAGTGATGCGAGATTGATATACTAATCAAGACCGGACTAAGACAAGATTTTCAAGACCTCGGACGCAATGCAACACTGGGTGAAGGACGGTTGATCGGCTCCCTGGAAAACCCAGTGGATGCCCGGGATGCTGGAGAGGCCATGTCATCCTGCGGAAAGCTTCACCCAGGCTCAAAGGGACGGACGGAGACTTCAAGACTCAAGGCTTACCTGCACAGCCACAAGTCATTATGGGCTCTGGCTTGGTTGGACAACGCGGCGACTCTGGACAGGCGGTGCTAGCAGATGTAGACGAACGGTAGGAATGGATGGGCACCGACAGGGATTCAGAGGGACCCGTTGAAAGACCATGTTTTGATCATCCGGTCTTCAAACACCCTGAAGTGCGAGGACAAACCCGGAGGCGATCAAATCTTGTGGGGAACGTGTGCAAAACTCTGCAGAGTACTCAACCTAATCGATTAGCCGTGTCCACGGTCATGGACAACTTGAGCCGAAGGCATTGAATTTCCCCTGAACTCTCGACACAACTTAATAATGATGTGGGTGTTAACAACTATTCGGGTACGAGAATTGGTTGGCGGAACCATCTCGTTAACAACAAACTATGTAGTAATATTTTGCTTTCAAACCCCTTTTGTTGTAGGATAAAACTAGCTTTATGCAAAAAAAACTTAGCTCCACCGGCCAAATATGCATGTAGAGATAGTGATTATTTTACTCCCTCTCTTGATGATTTGCCAGCATATTCAATATGCTGACCTACACGGCTGCAACGTATCATGTTGCACAGTACTTTTCCGACCAGGAGTGAGGCTACCGTTCTACGCTCAGCGACATGCCCTTGGAGACGGATGGACTCGTCTACCTGATGCTTCCGCTTAGTCTTCGTTAGATAATCTCATGAGTTGGCCTTCAGCCACTTTATTGTACTCCTTTATTGTAATAAAGTACTCTTTATGAGATTTCGATTAATAAAGCTGTGTGATTGCACTCTTGAATATATACATTATGTACCGTGTGTGTACCAGCATGATCTTGGGATGGTACAGAAACACCAGAGGCTTGACTCGTTGAGTCGGGTCGCTACAGAAATGGTATTCAGAGCACACGCTGACCTTAGGACGTAACCTCTAGGAATGGAAAAGCCTTAGGAAGAAAACTATTTTCTCTAAAATCTTCTATTTCCTCTTCTGATCATTTCTGACTTCTCTCCGATTTTCCAATGTTTAGATGGCCACCTTCATCCCTGTTATGTTCACGGAGTTTTGCCAGCCCGACACCACTATGCCGTTCGGAAAAGAGCTGGTGCAGATCACCAAAGACTTGAGGATTGCTGTGCCGACTATCACAGGGAAGCCAACTTCATCTTACCCGGAGGATTCATGCTACAGGATCGAGGTGCATATTCCCGGAAGGACATTCGAGCCGCGCACTGAGCCGATGGATTTCAAGTTCATCGCACCCAGCTGGATTCTCGGAAGGGACATGGCGATCCATTGTGCACTCGGACGTATCAAGGATAAATACAAAGGCTGCCCTATTTCTCCAGACCTATTCGTTGTATCCTGGAGAAATGAAGACGGAGACATCATCTCAAGCAAGACCAACGACGCTCTCTTATCTTATGCCCAGACCTTGGAGAAGCACAGCGTAACTCTAGAGTATCACGCGATCAAGGACGCCAAGAAGATCAAGCAACTGTCACTCCGCGAGCTTGAGCTTGAAGATGCAGCCCAGGAAGCCCACTATGAGCATGAGCTGGAAGTGAAGGACTTTCTGGAGCGGATCGAGAAGCTGAAGACTCGAGTTGCATACCTGGAGGAGGAACTGGACATGGGCGAGAACCTTCATCCCGAAGGAGACGTAGCCCTCGTGATCAGCAACGACGAGGACTATGAAGAAAGCTCCACCGAAGGACCCGACACTATGCTATTTTGAGGAGGACACTTAGACTAGACCACCAATTTTTACTTTATCGTTTTACGTTTTAGGCCGATGTTTAGGATTATCGATTTTGTATCCTCGTGTGAACCTTTGTGATGTTTGAATAAAATGTGTGGTGTGATATTTGTGTGTTGCATTCATATGGGTAGTGTAATTCCTCTAGACCATTGTTCTATGCTAATCTCACCCCTCTACAAACATCAGATGCCTCCAAGACGCGCCCCTACCTCCAACTTTCCGCCGGAACTCACCCAGTTGATCCAGCAACAAAACACCCTGATGCAACTGATCATCCAGAACCAGAACAACAACAACCATCATCCACCCCAGGCTGACAACCTTACCCGTTTTCTGAGGTTGAACCCTCCAACTTTCTCTAGCAGCATTGAGCCCATTGTGGCAGATGATTGGCTTCGCAAGATGGAGCGTGAGCTCGTCACCGCTGGTTGTTCTGAAGCTGAGAAGGTGCGTTTTGCCGCGCATCAACTTGAAGGCCCTGCAGCTGCTTGGTGGGAGAACTACACCACCACTTATCCCATTGCTGGAGTCACTTGGGAGCAATTCAAGCAAGCCTTCCGCACCGCGCATGTCTCAGCTGGTGCAATGAGTCTGAAGAAGCGTGAGTTTCGCAACTTACGCCAGGGGAGTCGCACTGTGGCCCAGTACGTTGATGATTTCAGCATGCTCGCCCGTTATGCACCCATAGATGTGGCCGATGATGCGGCCAAGCAGGAAAAGTTCTTGGAAGGACTGAATGATGAGCTGAGCATTCAGTTGATGGTAGCCACCTTCAACAACTACCAGGAGCTGGTTGATAAGGCCCTCATCTTGGAGGGGAAACATCAGCAGATGGAGAACCGCAAGCGAAAGTATGGGGTTGGAAAGTTCAACTCCGGCACTCAGCAGAAGCCTCGCTACACCCCCTACTCAGGGAATACCGGGACTGGATCCGGTAAGTTTGGAGGACACGTTCAGCATAACCACCCTGTGCACAACCATGGAGGCCACAACCATGGAGGGAATGGTAATCACCGCAACAACAGCAACTTCAAGAATGGCGGTACTGGCACTCAGCAGCAGTCAGCTCCAGCTCAGAAGGATCTGACTCACATCACTTGCTTCAAGTGTCAGAAGAAGGGACACTATGCCACTGATTGTCCCCAGAACAAGGAGGGAAATGGAAATGGAAACGGCAACGGCAACGGCAACGGCAACTCTGCAGCAAAGAAGCCCAATCCTTTTCCTCGAGCTCAGGTGAACCACATTGATGTGGAAGAGGTCTATGATCACCCCGATACTGTGGTTGGTAAGTTTTTGCTAAATTCACATCCAGTATTGGTACTTTTTGATTCTGGTGCAACGCATTCATTCATATCAAGGGTAGTTGTGGAGAAGTATAGTTTGCCAACTAGAACCCTCAGCCAACCTATTAAGGTCAGTTCCCCAGGAGGCATGATGACAGCCGGGATAGGATGCCATGCTTTGAGTCTCAACATCGGGAACCATAATTTCCCCACCGACCTCATCGTATTAGAGTCCCAGGGATTGGATGTAATCCTAGGCATGGATTGGATGGCCAAGTATGAAGGTAATATCGATTGTGCCCTTAAGTCTATTTTGCTCACCACCCCCGAGCAGAAGCGGATTAAGTACGTGTCTCAGCGCCCGACACAGAGTAAGCGAGTAAACTCTCTCACGGGAGTAGTCCAGGAGGAAGTACCGATTGTACAGGAGTACCCAGATGTATTTCCGGAAGAATTGCCGGGCATGCCACCCGATAGAGAGATTGAGTTCTTGATTGAGCTATTACCCGGAACAGCCCCGATATCCAAGAGACCCTATCGGATGCCCGCAAATGACTTGATAGAAATCAAGAAGCAAATTAAAGAGTTATTGGACAAAGGGTATATTCGCCCAAGTTCTTCACCTTGGGGAGCCCCAGTGCTCTTGGTTGAAAAGAAGGACAAGTCCCTGAGAATGGTTGTCGATTATCGTGCATTGAACGATGTGACCATCAAGAACAAGTACCCCTTGCCGATGATCAATGATCTGTTTGATCAGTTAGTTGGAGCTCGCATATTCTCAAAGATCGATCTTCGATCCGGGTATCATCAGTTGAAGATTCGTGAACAGGATATACCCAAGACAGCCTTTACCACTCGGTACGGCTTGTATGAGTACACGGTCATGTCATTTGGACTGACTAATGCTCCGGCATATTTTATGAATCTGATGAACAAGGTATTTATGGAGTACTTGGACAAGTTTGTCGTGGTGTTCATCGATGACATACTGATATTCTCCAAGAACGAAGAGGAACACAAGGAACATCTGCGTCTAGTTCTGGAGAAGCTTCGAGAGCATAAGCTATATGCAAAGTTCAGCAAATGTGAGTTTTGGTTGAAGGAAGTCGGATTTCTCGGACATGTCATCTCAGGAGAAGGCATAGCAGTGGACCCTGCCAAGGTCGCAGCAGTCACCGAATGGGTAGCACCCACTTCAGTCAAGGAGATCCGCAGTTTCCTCGGACTTGCCGGATATTACCGGAGGTTCATTGAGAATTTCTCAAAGATTGCCAAGCCCATGACAGAGTTATTGAAGAAGGAATCCAAGTATGTTTGGACTGAGGATTGTGAAACCAGTTTTCAAGAGCTGAAGAAACGTCTTGTGACAGCCCCAGTGCTGATATTGCCGAACATTCAGAAGGATTTCCAGGTTTACTGTGATGCTTCTCGTCAAGGACTTGGAGGAGTGCTCATGCAAGAAGGCAAAGTTGTAGCCTATGCATCCAGACAGCTCAGACCTCATGAGTTGAATTATGCCACACATGACTTGGAACTAGCTGCCGTAGTGCACGTTCTCAAGACCTGGAGACATTTCCTGATCGGAAATAGTTGTGATGTTTACACTGATCACAAGAGCCTGAAATATATCTTCACGCAGAAGGAGTTGAACCTCAGACAGAGGCGATGGCTAGAGTTGATCAAGGACTACGACATGAGATTGCATTATCACCCAGGCAAGGCAAATGTTGTAGCCGATGCGTTGAGCCGCAAGAGTTATGTGAACACGCTCACAGCGGGAGGATTACCCCAGGAGTTAGTCGATGATCTCCGAGATCTCAAATTGCAGATAGTTCCAAGAGGATTTGTTGCCACACTGGAAATTCAGTCTACTTTGACGGAAAAGATCCGTGAAGCACAAAAAGCTGACAAAGAGATAGCTGAGATTAAGCAGAAAATGGAAGACGGGAAAGCTAAAGGTTTTCGTGAGGATGAACACGGAACTTTATGGTTTGAGGATCGCATCTATGTGCCCAATGATCCCAAACTCAGGAAGTTGATACTTCAGGAAGCTCATGATTCCCCGTACTCGATACACCCTGGTAACACCAAGATGTATCTGGATCTGAAAGAAAGTTTCTGGTGGACAGGATTGAAGAAAGACATTGCCGAGTACGTAGCTATATGCGATGTTTGTCAGCGAGTAAAAGCCGAGCATCAGAAGCCAGCAGGTTTGCTCCAACCTCTGCCGATACCCGAATGGAAATGGGAAAAGCTTGGTATGGACTTCATCACAGGATTACCTCGGACCCGTTCTGGCTATGATTCTATTTGGGTTGTGGTCGATCGGTTGACCAAGGTAGCTCACTTCATTCCGGTGAAGACTACCTACACTAGTGCCAAGCTGGCCAAGATTTATATGACGAGGATCGTATGTCTGCACGGAGTACCAAAGAGCATTGTGTCTGATAGAGGGACTCAGTTCACATCAAAATTTTGGCACCAACTGCACGAAACCTTGGGAACAAGATTGGAGTTCAGCACAGCATTTCACCCGCAGACAGATGGACAGACCGAGAGAGTTAATCAAATTCTGGAAGACATGTTGAGAGCTTGCGCACTAGACTATGGGTCTAGTTGGGATGACAATTTACCGCATGCCGAGTTCTCATACAACAACAGCTACCAGACCAGTCTGAAGATGGCCCCTTTCGAAGCTCTATACGGAAGGAGGTGCAGAACACCATTGACGTGGGATGGAGTTGGCGACCGACAACTTTTTGGTCCCGACCTCATCCGAGATTCTGAAGAGAAGGTCAAGCTTATTCGTGACCGACTCAAGATAGCTCAGTCCAGGCAGAAGAGTTATGCCGACAGCAAACGCAAGGAAGTAACATACGAAGTGGGAGATCGAGCATATCTTCGGGTGTCTCCACTTCGAGGAATCAAGAGATTCGGTGTGAAAGGAAAACTAGCACCACGTTTCATTGGCCCCTACAAAATTCTTGAACGTAGAGGCGAAGTTGCATACAAACTGGAACTGTCGGAAGGATTGTCCGGAGTTCATGATGTCTTCCATGTTTCCCAGTTGAAGAAATGCCACGCTGAGATGGCCGATGTTCCGTTGAGAGATACAGTGCCCCTAGAGGCCATACAGCTTGACAGCGATCTGACGTATGAGGAGAAACCCGTCCGAATTCTCGAGACCGCCAACAGAGTTACCCGCAGCAAGATCATCAAGTTCTGCAAGGTGTTGTGGAGCCACCACACCGAGGAAGAAGCCACCTGGGAACGAGAAGAGGATCTTCGTCTAGACCAGCCGCACCTATTTTCTAGTCAACCCGAATCTCGAGGGCGAGATTCATCTTAAGGTGGGTAGGTTTGTAACATCCCAATTTTCGTAAATTCGGATGTTAATAGATCATTCATTTGCATCCCACATTTTATGCATCATTGTGTTCCTCTGAAAAATTTTATCGTTATGTGACTGCAGGCAATTTATCGGAGCGGAGATAATATGACTTCTCCCCTGTGAGTTAAAGTCATCATTTTTGATTTTTGCAAATTTTTCCAAACTCCGAATTATTTTAGTCGAGTTTTTTTTTCGATCGCGTTGTGTGATCCTAGTGCATAAAACTTTTTTTTAGTTCCATTAGGTGGAACTAGGGTTCCTATATATATTATATATGTATTAGTTGTATATGTATTTTGTTTTCCTAAGTATTCTAGCGCATATATGTATATTAGTACCTTTTTTTTTCTAGTATTTTGTTAGCTAGGAAAATATATTTTTTCTGTTTTGTTTTGTTTTTTTTATTTCCTTTTGTTGCTGCGGTTTGTTTGTTTTTCAAAAAAAAAAAAAACTGCCAGCCCCATGCATGCACGCATGCAAGCCTTGCATGCAGCCCCAAGCCCCTCTCCAAAGTTCTCCCTCCCCACGTCTCCTCTTTCTTTTTTTTCTTCTCTCCCTCCCCACGTCTCCTCCTTCCTATTTTCTCTCCCTTTTCCTTATTTCTCTCTTCCTTCTTTCTCCTCCCTCTCTTTCCTATTTTTCTCTCCCATGATCTCCTTCCCAAAGTTCTCCCTCTCCTTCCTTTCTACTCTCCTCCCCTAAGCCTATATAAACCCCCCCCACCTCCACCTCTCCCCAACCCTAGCCGCCGTCTCTCCACCGCCGCCTCCACAAGCCGCCGCCGGCGCCTCACCCCACCGCCGCCCTAGCCGCCGCCGCGAGCAGCGGCAGCCGCCCGAAAGCTGCTGCACCTCGGCCTCGCCGCGGAGGAGGAGCCCTCCCCGAACTCTCTCTCCACCGCCGCCTCTTCCCCGCGGAGGAGGAACCTCACCGCCGCCGCCCGACGCCCCACCGCCCGGAGCTACTCCCTCCTTCCTCGCCGGCCATCTCCTTTCTTGCCAGTGCAACACCTCCAGCAGCAGGTAGCAACCTCTCTCTCTCTCTATTTCATGCACTCCATCTCAGCCATTAGAAGCTTGCCACGTGTGCCTCTCATTAACACTAGCAGTTTCGTAATTTCTGTCCAGATTTCGAAAACAGAAACTTTCAATCTTGTTTTGATCACAACTTTTTATCCCTACGTCCAATGACATTGATTCTTTTTCCAGTAGCTCACAAATATCCTGTAGTTTTTAAAAATATATAATTGTTCTGTGTTGGGAATTTTCAAATATAAGTTAGAGCAGATTTAGTTTAAACACTGTTTTCCTATTCCAGGAGTTTGAAAAATGATATTGAGTTGATTCTTTTTGCTGCAGTTTTCTAGTGATAAAACCTTACTGTAGTAGAATTTTCAGAATTTTCCAAGTATTTTTACTAGTGTTTTCAACAGAAACAAGTTTCTGTCCTACCGACGTGCGATAAAATTCTTTTGCGTAGTCGTTTGCCAATCTTTGCATGTGATGTTATTTTTTTTTCTCGTGGAATGATTGAATTGCTTATGGTGTGCTTTGTGTTTGTATCGGTAGATCATCCGGAGTGCGAAGCGTGTTACTTAGAGACGCTCGAGCAGGACAACTATCATCAAGGCAAGTCATCTTTGATCATGTTATTTTACCTATGTTTTCAATGCATAGTAGATCACCTTCTTTGCCCTATTTGCATGCTGCCTAGGTACTTGGAAACTTTAGTCATAGGTGTAGTATCATGTGGTAGGAACACCAACACCCCGATACTTGGCCCCGGGACGACAATGTTATATATGCTATGCTCTAGTAGACGGGTTATCGGTTGAGTGTATTCCACGAGTGATGCGAGATTGATATACTAATCAAGACCGGACTAAGACAAGATTTTCAAGACCTCGGACGCAATGCAACACTGGGTGAAGGACGGTTGATCGGCTCCCTGGAAAACCCAGTGGATGCCCGGGATGCTGGAGAGGCCATGTCATCCTGCGGAAAGCTTCACCCAGGCTCAAAGGGACGGACGGAGACTTCAAGACTCAAGGCTTACCTGCACAGCCACAAGTCATTATGGGCTCTGGCTTGGTTGGACAACGCGGCGACTCTGGACAGGCGGTGCTAGCAGATGTAGACGAACGGTAGGAATGGATGGGCACCGACAGGGATTCAGAGGGACCCGTTGAAAGACCATGTTTTGATCATCCGGTCTTCAAACACCCTGAAGTGCGAGGACAAACCCGGAGGCGATCAAATCTTGTGGGGAACGTGTGCAAAACTCTGCAGAGTACTCAACCTAATCGATTAGCCGTGTCCACGGTCATGGACAACTTGAGCCGAAGGCATTGAATTTCCCCTGAACTCTCGACACAACTTAATAATGATGTGGGTGTTAACAACTATTCGGGTACGAGAATTGGTTGGCGGAACCATCTCGTTAACAACAAACTATGTAGTAATATTTTGCTTTCAAACCCCTTTTGTTGTAGGATAAAACTAGCTTTATGCAAAAAAAAACTTAGCTCCACCGGCCAAATATGCATGTAGAGATAGTGATTATTTTACTCCCTCTCTTGATGATTTGCCAGCATATTCAATATGCTGACCTACACGGCTGCAACGTATCATGTTGCAGAGTACTTTTCCGACCAGGAGTGAGGCTACCGTTCTACGCTCAGCGACATGCCCTTGGAGTCAGATGGACTCGTCTACCTGATGCTTCCGCTTAGTCTTCGTTAGATAATCTCATGAGTTGGCCTTCAGCCACTTTATTGTACTCCTTTATTGTAATAAAGTACTCTTTATGAGATTTCGATTAATAAAGCTGTGTGATTGCACTCTTGAATATATACATTATGTACTGTGTGTGTACCAGCATGATCTTGGGATGGTACAGAAACACCAGAGGCTTGACTCGTTGAGTCGGGTCGCTACAAAAACCTCTAGCATATATAGGAGCAGGGAGAGGAGGCAGCCTTGGCCCCTAATCCAAGGAGATGGGGTCAGCCGAACCCTAAGGAAGAGTCCACCTTCCTACAAGGGAGGTGGACTAGTTTGGGAGGACTCCTCCTTCCTTTCCTTTTACAGGACTTTTGCCTCTTATTTTCACTCCTAGCCTCATGGGCCTTTGAGAGAGGCTTCAGACAGCCCACCAGGGGCTAGTCCACATCCTCTCACATCCCATAAGGCTCTTGGGTCGTCACACCACTCCAAGTGGTCCCTCGGCACACTCCCGCCACTCCCAATACACTACTGATGAGCCCGAAACTTTTCAAGTGACCAAAAGAGGACTTCCTATATATCGATCTTTACCTTCGGACCATTCCAGAGCTCCTCGTGACATCCAAGGTCTCATCCGGGACTCCGAACAACCTTTGGTCACCAACACCTATAACTCAACTATACTGAAATGTCACCGAACCTTAAGTGTGCAGACCCCGCGGGTTCGAGAACTATGTAGATATGACCGAGGCACTCTCCGGTCAATATCCAATAGCAGGACCTAGACGTACATATTGGATCCTACATATTTTTCGAAGATCTTATCGGTTCAACCTCTATGTCAAGGATTCAGACAATCACATATGTCATTCCCTTTGCCCTTCGGTATGTTACTTGCCCAAGATTTGATCGTCGGTATCTCCATACCTATTTCAATCTCGTTATCGGCAAGTCTCTTTACTCGTTCCGCAATACAAGATCACGTGGCTAACTTTTTAGTCACATTGCTTGCAAGGCTTGTTTGTGATGTTGTATTACCGAGTGGGCCTCGAGATACCTCTCCATCACACGGAGTGACAAATCCCAGTCTTGATCCATGCTAACTCAACGGACACCTTCGGAGATACCTGTAGAGCACCTTTATAGTCACCCAGTAACGTTGCGACGTTTGATACACACAAGGCATTCCTCCAGTGTTAGTGAGTTACATGATCACATGGTCATAGGAATTTATACTTAACATGAAGAAAACAATAGCAACAAAATAACACGATCACATACTACGTTTATAGTTTGGGTCTTGTCCATCACATCATTCTCCTAATGATGCGATCCCTTTATCAAGTGACAACACTTGTCTATGGATAGGAAACCTCAACAATCTTTGATCAACGAGCCAATCAACTAGAGGCTTACTAGGGACAGTTTTTTGTCTATGTATCCACACATGTATTTATGTTTCCATTCAATAGAATTATAGCGCGGATAATAAATGATTATCTTGAAACAAGAAATATAACAATAACTATTTTATTATTGCCTCTAGGGAATATTTCCAATAGTCTCCCACTTGCACTACAGTCAATAATCTAGTATCACATCTCTATGTGATTTACAATGTAGCAAATTTAACACCCATACAGTTCTGGTGTTGGTCATGTTTAGCTCGTGGAAGAGGCTTAGTCAGCGGGTCTGCCACATTCAGATCCGTGTGCACTTTGCAAGTATTTATGTCTTCCTCCTTGATGTAATTGCGGATGGCATTGAAGCGTCGTTTTATATGTCTGGTTCTCTTGTGAAACCTTGGTTCCTTGGCTAGAGCAATGGCACCAGTGTTGTCACAGAATAGATTTATTGGATCCTGTGCGCTTGGCACAACTCCAAGATCTGTCATGAACTGCTTCATCCAGACACCCTCCTTAGCCGCCTCTGAGGCATCTATGTACTCTGCTTCGCATGTAGAATCAGCTATGACGCTCTGCTTGGAATTGCACCAGCTTACCGCACCCCCATTAAGAATAAACATGTATCCGGTTTGTGACTTAGAGTCATCCAGATCAATGTTGAAGCTTGAATCGACGTAACCCTTATGACGAGCTCTTCGTCACCTCCATAAACGAGAAACATTTCCTTAGTCATTTTCAGGTACTTCAGAATATTCTTGATCGCTGCCTAGTGCTCCACTCCTGGATCACTTTGAAACCTGCCTGCCATACTTATGGCAAGGATGACATCCGGTCTTGTGCACATCATTGCATACATGATAGACCCTATGGCTGAAACATAGGGGACGACACTCATCTTTTCTCTATCTTCTACAGTTACCGAGCATTGAGTCTTACTCAACTTTATACCTTGTAACACAGGCAAGAACCCCTTCTTGGATTGTTCCATTTTGAACTTCTTCAAAAATTTGTCAAGGTATGTGCTTTGTGAAAGTCCTATTAAGCAACTTGATCTATCTCTATAGATATTTATGCCTAATATGTAAGCAGCTTCTCTCAGGTCCTTCATTGAAAAACTTTTATTCAAGTAATCCTTCCTGGTCCCCAAAAATTCTATATTGTTTCCAATCAACAATATGTCATCCACATATAATATTAGAAATGCTATACAACTCCCACTCACTTTCTTGTAAATACAAGCTTCTCCAAAAACTTGTATAAACCGAACACTTTGATCACCTCATCAAAGCGTTGATTCCAACTCCGAGATGCTTGCACCAGTCCATAAATGGATCGATGGAGCTTGCATACTTTGTTAGCATTCTCTGGATCAACAAAATCTTCAGGTTGCATCATATACAACTGTTCCTTAAGAAACCCGTTAAGGAACGCCGTTTTGACATCCATCTGCCAAATTTCATAATCGAAAAATGCAGCTATTGCTAACATGATTTAGACGGCCTTAAGCATCGCCACGGGTGAGAATGTATCATCGCAGTCAATTCCTTGAACTTGCGAAAAATCCTTTGCCACAAGTAGAGCTTTATAAACGGTAACATTATTGTCCGCGTCTGTCTTCTTCTTAAAGATGCATTTGTTCTAAATAGCCTTTCGACCTTCAGGTAATACTTCCGAAGTCCATACTTTGTTTTCTTACATAGATCCTATCTAGGAGTTCATGGCTTCTAACCATCTGTTGGAATCTGGGCCCACCATTGCTTCTCCATAATTTGCAGGCTCATTGTTGTCTAACAACATGATTGACAAGACATGATTCCCGTACCTCTCAGGAGCAGTACGTGCCCTTGTGGACCTACGAGGTTCGATAACAACTTGATCTGAAGCTTAATGATCACCATCATTAGCTTCCTCTTCAACTAGTGTTGCCTCGACAAAAAATATTTCTGCCCTCTGCCACCATCTTGTTGAATCAGAGGTTCTACAACCTCATCAAGTTCAATCTTCCTCCCACTCAATTCTTTCGAGAGAAACTCTTTCTCAAGAAAAGCTTCATTCTTAGAGACAAACACTTTGCGCCCCGATTTGAGATAGAAGGTATACCCAGCTGTCTCTTTTGGGTAGCCTATGAAGACTCACTTTTCCGCTCTGCGTTCCAGCTTTTCAGGCTGAAGCTTTTTTTCATAAGCATCACATCCCCAAACTTTAAGAAACGACAACTTTGGCTTATTGCCATACCACAGCTTGTATGGTGTCGTCTCAACAGATTTTTATGGTGCCCTATTTAAAGTGAATGCAGCTATCTCCAATGCATAGCCCCAAAATGATAACGACAAATCGGTAAGAGACGTCATAGAACAAACCATATCTAATAAAATACGATTAGGACGTTCGGACACACCATTGCGCTATGGTGTTCCAGGCGGTGTCAACTGTGAAACAATTCCACATTGTCTTAAGTGAGCACCTAACTCGTAACTCAGATACTCACCTCCTCGATCATATCGTAGGAACTTGATCTTCTTGTTATGATGATTTTCAACTTCACTCTGAAATTGCTTGAACTTTTCAAACGTTTCAGATTTGTGCTTCATCAAGTAGATATAACCATACCTACTCAAATCGTCAGTGAAGGTGAGAAAATAACAATATCAACTGCGTGCCTCTATGCTCATTGGTCCGAACACATCAGTATGTATGATCTCCAACAAGTCACTTGCACGCTCCATTGTCCGAAGAACGGAGTCTTAGTCATCTTGCCCATGAGACATGGTTCGCATGTGTCAAGTGATTCAAAATCAAGTGACTCCAAAAGTCCATCAGCATGGAGTTTCTTCATGCGTTTTATACCAAGATGACCTAAGCGGTAGTGCCAGAGGAAAGTGGCACTACCATTATTAACTCTACATCTTTCGGTCTCAATGTTATGGATACGAGTGTCATCAGTATCGAGATGCAATATGAACAAACCCCTCACATTGGGTGCATGACCATAAAAGATATTACTCATATAAACAGAACAACCATTATTCTCTGACTTAAATGAGTAACCATCTCACAATAAACAAGATCCATATATAATGTTCATGGTCAACACATGCAAGAAATAATAATTATTTAAGGTCATCACTAATCCCGATGGTAACCGAAGTGAGATAGTGCCGATGAAGATCGCATCAACCTGGAACTATTTCCCACGCGCATCGTCACTTCATCCTACGCTAGCCTTCGTTTATTCCGCATTTCCTATTTCGAGTTGCAAATGTGAGCAACAGAACTGGTATCAAATACCCAGGTACTACTACGTGAGCTAGTGAGGTACACATCAATAACATGTATATCAAATATACCTTGTTTGGCGTTGGCCGCCTTCTTATCGGTCAAATACTTGGGGCAGTTCCGCTTCGAGTGACCAGTCCCCTTGCAATGGTAGCACTCAGTTTCCGGCTTGGGTCTAGACTTGGGTTTCTTCGTCAGAGGGGCAATAGGTTTGCCACTCTTCTTGGAGTTACCCTTCTTCCCATTGCCGTTTATCTTGAAACTAGTGGTCTTGTTGACCATCAACACTTGATGCTCTTTCTGGATTTCCGACTCTGCGATTTTCAGCATCGAAAACAGCTCGGCGAGCGATTTATTCATCCATTGCATGTTATAGTTCAACACAAAGCCTTTGTAGCTTGGTGGCAGCGACTAAAGAACTCTATCATTGATAGCCTCGGACGGGAGAGCAATTCCCAGCTCAGCCATACGGTTAGAGTACCCAGACATTCTGAGCACATGTTCACTGACAGACCCGTTCTCCTCCATTTTGCAAGCATAGAACTTATCAGAGGTCTCATAACTCTCGATCCGGGCATTCTTCTGAAAGATAAACTTCAATTCCTGGAACATCTCATATGCTCCATGACGTTCAAAACATTTTTGAAGTCTCGATTCTAAGCCATACAAAACTGCACATTGAACTAACGAGTGGTCATCCTTGTGCGTGTGCAAGACGTTCATAACTTCAATCAATGCAGGTTGGGGTAGTTCAGCACCTAGCGGTTCATCAAGGACATATGCTTTTTGGGCAGCCTGAAGGATGAGCTTCAGATTACGGTCCAGTCAACAAAGTTGTTTCCATCATCTTTCAACTTAGCTTTCTCTAGGAATGCATTAAAATTAAGGGCTGCTATTGCGCGCACCATTGATCTACAACATAAAATTTTGCAAAGATTACTTAGACTATGTTCAAGACAATTGATTTTAGCTAATCATATTACTAATAAACTCCCACTCAAATAGACATCCCTCTAGTCATTCGAGTGGCGCATGATCCAAATCCACTAACTCAAGTCCGATCATCACGTGAGTTGAGATTAGTTTCAATGGTGAACATCTCCATGTTGATCATATCAACTATATGATTCATGCTCGACCTTTCGGTCTCTTGTGTTCCGAGGCCATGTTTGTACATGCTAGGCTCGTCAAGTTTAACCCGAGTGATCCACGTGTGCAACTCTTTTGCACCCGTTGTATGTGAACGTTGAGTCTATCACAACCGATCATCACATGGTGTATCGAAACGACGAACTGTCGCAACGGTGCACAGTCAGGGAGAACACAATTTTATCTCGAAGTTATAGTGAGAGATCACTGGCACGTTGGCGGGAGACTATCTTGACTTGAACTTCCCCCGCAACGGCGCGAGAAATTTCTTTTGATGTCTGCTAGAACTACGTCGGTATTTTCCCAAAGAGGAAGGGATGATGCAGTATAGCGACGGTAGGTATTTCCCTCAGTGATGAGACCAAGGTTATCAAACCAGTAGGAGAACCTCCTCACACCACGTAAATAGCACCTGCACACAAATAACAAATACTCGCGACCCGGCGTGTTAAAGGGGTTGTCAATCCCTTTCGGGTACGACGCCTCAAGATAGGAAAATAACGTGAGTTAAAAGTGGTATATAGGATAAATAGACCGCGGAACAAATAAATTGCAGCAAGGTATTTTTGTATTTTTGGTTTAATATATCTGAAAATAAAAGCAAAGGAAAATAGATCGCAAAGGAAAATATGATGAAAAGAGACCCGGGGGCCGTAGGTTTCGCTAGTGGCTTCTCTCGAGAAAAATAGCAAATAGTGGGAAAACAATTACTGTTGGGCAATTGCTAGAACTTCAAATAATCATGACGTTATCCATGCAATGATCATTATATATGCATCACGTCCAAGATTAGTAGACCGACTCCTGCCTCCATCTAATACTATTACTCCACACATCGACCGCTATCCAGCATGCATCTAGTGTATTAAGTTCATGGATAAACAGAGTAATGCAATAACAACGATGACATGATGTAAACAAGATCTATTTATGTAGAAATAGACCCCATCTTGTTATCCTTAATAGCAATGATACATACGTGTCGTTTCCCTTTCTGTCACTGGGATCAAGCACCGTAAGATCGTACCCATCAGAAAGCACCTCCTCCCATTGCAAGATAAATAGATCAAGTTGGCCAAACAAAACCCAAATATCGGAGAAGAAATACGAGACTATAATTAATCACGCATATGAGAGATTAAAGAAGACTCAAATAACTTTCATAGATAAAAACATAGATCTGATCATAAACTCAAAGTTCGTCGGATCCCAACAAACACACCGCAAAAAGACTTACATCATATGGATCTCCAAGAGACCATTGTATTGATAATCAAGAGAGAGAGAGGAAGCCTTCTAGCTACTAACTACGGACCCGTAGGTCTACAAAGAACTACTCACGCATCATCGGAGAGGCACCAATGTACATGATGAACCCCTATGTGATGGTGTTTAGATTGGATCTGGTGTTTCTGGACTCTGCGGCGGCTGGAATTGATTCCCCCCTAGGGTTTCCAGAATATTGGGGTATTTATAGAGCAAAGAGGCGATGCGGGAGGCCAACGAGGAGGGCACAACACACCGGGGCACGCCTGGCCCCCCAGGCACGCCCTGGTGGGTTGTGCTCCCATCGGAGCTCCCCTCAGGCGCATTCCTGGCCCACTAGATGTCTTCTGGCCCAAAAAAACCCACAAAAAGATTCGCTGCGTTTGGACTCCGTTTGGTATTGATTTCCTACGATGTAAAAAACATGCATAAAACAACAACTGGCACTGGCCAGTATGTCAATAGGTTAGTACCAAAAAATGATATAAAATGACTATAAAATGATTGTAAAACATCCAAGAATGATATTATAACAGCATGGAGCAATCAAAAATTACAGATACGTTGGAGACGTATCAATCACCTTATAATGCTACCGTCGTCCTAAGCAAAACAAGGTGCATAAAAGGATTAATATCACATGCAAATCATAAGTGACATGATATGGCCATGAACTTGTGCTTCTTGATCTCCATCACTAAAGCACCGACATGGTCTCCATCGTCACCGGCGCCGCACCATGATCTCCATCATCATGATCTCCATCATTGTGCTTCCATCGAGGTTGTCGCGCTATCTGTGCTATTACTACTAAAGCTACTGCCTAGCGATGTAGCAAGATCATCTGCAAGCGCAAAATAAATTTAAATACAACCCTATGGCTCCTTCTGGTTTCCATAGCATTGGCATGCAAGTCGATATTTAACTATTACAACATGATCATATCATACATCCAATATATCATATCATGTCATTGGCCATATCATATCACAAGCATACCGTGCAAAAACAAGTTAGACGTCCTCTAATTTTGTTGTTGTTAATTTTACGTGGTTGCTATGGGTATCTAGTATGATCGCGTCTTACTTACTCAAAGCCACAACGGTGATATGCAAATTGCTATTTAACCTTCTCCAAGGACCGCCTCGGTCAAATCCGATTCAACTAAAGTTGAAGAAACAAACACCCGCCAGTCATATTTGTGCAACAAGTTGCATGTCAGTTCATGAAACCGGTCTCTCGTAAGCGTACGAGTCAAGTTGGTATGGGCCGCTTCAATCCAACAACACTGTCAAATAAAGAAAAGACTAAGGAGGGCAGAAAATTGAACATCAACACCCACAAACTCTTTTGTGTTCTACTCGAGATGTCATCTACGCATGAACCTAGCTCTGATACCATTATAGGGGAACGTTGCATGGGAAACAAAAAATTTCTAATGCACACGAAAGACCTATCATGCTGATAATCATCCACGAGAGGGGAGATCGGATCCACACACCCTTGTAGATCGCTAAGCAGGAAGTGTTAAGAAACACGGTTGATGTAGTGGAACGTCTTCGCAATCCAAATCGTAGACGTCCCACGATCCATCCCGATCTAGCACCGACGGACGACACCTCCGCGTTCAACACATGTACAGCTCGACGACGATCTCCGCCTTCTTGATCCAACAAGAGGCGGCGAAGAGGTAGATGAGTTCTCCGACAGTGCGACGGCATGACGGCGATGGTGGTGGACGTATTCCAGCAGGGCTTCGCCTAAGCACCGCTGAAACTAGACTAGAGGATAAACAGATCTAGAGAGAGGGCAACACGTGGCTGATTGTTGTGTGTCAAAACCCTCAAAAAATTCTAGTATATATAGTAGGAGGGAGAGGAGGCAGCCTTGGCCCCTACCCCAATAAGAAGGGGTCGGCCAAACCCTAAGGAAGAGTCCACCTTCCCACAAGGGAGGTGGACTACTTTGGGAGGACTCCTCCTTCTTTTCCTTTTAAAGGACTTTTGCCTTTTATCTCCACTCCTAGACACATGGGCCTCTGAGAGAGGCTTCGGCCAGCCCACCAGGGGCTGGTCCACTTCCTCTCATAGCCCATAAAGGCTCTTGGGTCGTCACACCCCTCCCGGCACTCCCGGTACACTACTGATGAGCCCGAAACTTTTCCGGTGACCAAAACAGGCCTTCCTAAATATCAATCTTTACCTCCGGACCATTCTAGAGCTCCTCGTGACGTCCAGGATCTCATCTGGGACTCCGAACAACCTTTGGTCGCCAACACCTATAACTCAACTATACCGAAACGTCACTGAACCTTAAGTGTGTAGAACCCGCGGGTTCGAAAACTATGTAGACATGACCGAGACACTCTCCGGTCAATATCCAATAGCGGGACGTGGACATTGATACGTCTCCATCGTATCTACTTTTCCAAACTATTTTGCCCTTGTTTTGGACTCTAATTTGCATGATTTGAATGGAACTAAGCCGGACTGACGCTGTTTTCAGCAGAATTGCCATGGTGTTGTTTTTGTGCAGAAATGAAAGTTCTCGGAACGTCCTGAAATTTACGGAGAATATTACTGGAAAATATGAAAAATACATGCGCAAAGATCCACCGGAGGGGACGGGCCAGTGGGCCACAAGCCCTGTTGCCGCGCCCCCCTGGCCGCGGCAACCAAGCTTGTGGGGCCCACGTGGCTCTGCCGCCCCCAAACTCAGGTCTATAAATTCCCTTTCGTCCCAAAAAATAATAGAAGAGAATATTTCATCGCGTTTGCGATACGGAGGCGCCACCACATCCTGGTCTTCATCTGGAGGGCAGATCTGGAGTCTGTTTTGGGCTCCGGAGAGGGGAAATCGTCGCCATCGTCATCATCAACCTTCTTCCCTCTCCAATTCCATGAAGCTCTTCATCGTTTGTGAGTAATCTATTCGTAGGATGAGATCTATCATGTAATCGAGTTAGTTTTGACGGGGATTGATCCCTAGCATCCAATATGTTCTGAGATTGATGTTGCTACTACTTTGCCATGCTTAATGCTTGTCACTAGGGCCCGAGTGCGATGATTTCAGATCTGAAATTATTATGTTGTCACCAATATATGTGTGTTTTAGATCCGATCTTGCAAGTTGTAGTTACCTACTATGTGTTATGACCCGGCAACCCCGGAGTCACAATAACTGGAACCACTCCTGGTGATGACCATAGTTTGAGGAGTTCATGTGTTCACCAAGTGCTAACGCGTTGGTCCGGTTCTTTATTAAAAGGAGAACCTTAATACCCTGTAGTATGCTTTTGGACCCCACTGCCACGGGAGGGATGGACAATAGATGTCATGCAAGTTCTTTTCCCTAAGCACGTATGATGACACACGGAATGCATGCCTACATCACATTGCCGAACGGGAGCTAGCCACATATCTCTCCGTGTTATAACTGTTGCATGATGAATATCATCCGACGAATCGCCGACCCATTGCCTACGAGTTTGTCCCACTGCTGCTGTTACTTGTTTTGCTCTCTGCTGTTACTTGCTTTGCTCTGCTGCTGTTACCACTGTTGCTGTTGCTGTTACTTGCTACTGCTATTACTCGCTACTGCTGCTACTTGCTACTACTATCACTACTGATGTTCCTTGCCATTGCTGCTACCTGCTACAATACTTTTTCTAGCGCCGTTGACGGGAAAGAATATTTCCCGTCCACGGGCAACTTCTGGCGCCATTGATACAACAGTTAGGAATAGTCTGCCGTCTACAGATCGTTTCTTGCACCGTTGTTATCATACTACTTTGCTGCTGACACTTTGCTTGCAGATACTAATCTTTCAGGTGTGGTTGAATCTGACGCATTCAGCTGCTAATACTTGAGAATATTCTTTCACTTCCTGTTGAGCGAACCAACAAATTTGGGTTGAATACTCTACCCTCGAAAACTGTCGCGATCCCACGTGCAGGTGGGCCATTGCAAGACAATTGCTAATTGTTGAGCAACTGGGACGAGCTCTTTTCTGGCTCCGCTGCTGTGGAGGCATCAAGTCAAGAATAGTTGCACGTCAGCAGACATCCATATTGGATCCTACATATTCTACAAAGATCTTATCAGTTGAACCTCTTTGTCAAGGATTCACACAATCTTGTATGTCATTCCCTTTGTCCTTCGTTATGTTACTCGCCCAAGATTTGATCGTCAGTATCGCCATACATATTTCAATCTCGTTACCGGCACGCAAAGTTGTCAAAATCACGACTCAAGTCTTAGAATCTTACGACTTTACGATCCAAACTAGCCCCTCCGATTCTTCGATTTTGCTCATAGAATCTTAGATTCTACAATCCTGCTAGTTATGATTCTACGACTCACGATCCCACCAACGGAGCTCCGATCCAACTCAGAATTGCGATTCTAATAACCTTGCTAGCAAGTCACTTTACTCGTTTTGTAATACAAGATCCCGTGGCTAACTCTTTAGTCACATTGCTTGCAAGGCTTGTTTGTGATGTTGTATTACCGAGTGGGCCCCGAGATACATCTCCGTCACACGGAGTGATAAATCCCAGTCTTGATCCATGCTAACTCAACAGACACCTTCGTAGATACCTGTAGAGCACTTTTATAGTCACCCAGTAACGTTGCAATGTTTGATACACACAAGGCATTCCCCCGATGTCAGTGAGTTACATGATCTCTTGGTATAGGAATGTATACTTGACATGTAGAAAACAATAGCAACAAAATAACACGATCACATGGTACGTTTATAGTTTGGGTCTTGTCCATCACATCATTCTTCTAATGATGTGATCCTATTATCAAGTGATAAAACTTGACTATGGCTAGGAAACCTTAACCATCTTTGATCAACGAGCTAGTCAACTAGAGGCCTACTAGGGACAGTATTTTGTCTATGTATCCACACATGTATTTATGGTTCCATTCAATACAATTATAGCATAGATAATAAACGATTATACTGAAACAAGAAATATAATAATAACTATTTTATTATTGCCTCTAGGACATATTTGCAACAGAACTTCCGGGCTCCCTTTGGCCCGGAACTTTCATGGTGTCAAGTCCGGAACATCCACCCACTAATAAACATCGAGCATACCAATAGTAAAACATGTATAACTTTTACATACGAACTTCGGTTTTGATGATATTGGGCTCGTTTTCTAGCTATAGAAAAGCTGCAGGTACTCACATAGATAACCACTGAATATCAAACATAATGGATGATGAAATCAGTGAAAAGGTTTGAGTATAGAATTTGGGGAACCCCTTTTTGTCTTATGTTTTTTACTTTGGGTTATATGATAGGAGTGGAATTGTGTATCGAAGATGTTGACTTGAGCAAGTCCATTACGAAACTCTTTGATCCCCCCTTAATATTGCATGATCCCTATACCAGATTGCTTCCGAAAATCCATTCTTGGGCATATATCTTTTTCGATGGTCATTGATCCATGAAACTACAACCAAAGGAATTAATACCTTTGACGTGAGCATTCCACTTGAGCTTGATGTTGACAATTATTCTTGGCTCAATATGGAAGCATAATCTTGATCATGCAATTTGGTGAATACTTCAAATAGCTCACTTATATGCCATGTGGGGATTATTTCATTGCATTCTATCTTCGCATGTACATCATGCAATCATCCACAAGCTTCAAGCATGCAATCCTTCAATATGATTATCTTGAGCTTGCCCTTGTCAACCATGATCATCATATCTTTATGTCATCCTCTCGTGGACACTTTGAATCTTTCTCTTGATGCAAGGCCATGGTAATCACCTAACCAACATATATATAGAAAACACATAGTTTGGGTTAGTACACAAAGTGCAAATGACAATTACTTACCATACCACAAGATCACATATATTACATCATTTGCGCTTGTGTGGTGACCATCTTTGAGTTAAATATTTGATCTTCATATTGGTCAACATTTATCTCTAATATGTTATTAATCTTGATGTCTTGAAGGCCCTTCTGATTTCTTCACTGTGCTTCATTGCTTCAAGACATGATTACCAATATCTCGATTCACCATGACCATATCAGGTTTCTCCATGAATATCATATTGGATATAACTTGCTCGTCTTCGTGATCCAACATATTCTCTTGAGAGGCAAAATGAATTCTTCATACATTGCAAATAGAACAATCCTTCAAATGCATAACTCAATGCAAACATAAGTCCATTAGGATTGTCATCAATTACCATACCCACACATGGGGACTACATGCACCTTTAATCTCCCCCATTTTGGTAGTTGATGGCAATCTCAACTAGAGGATTTATATAATTAATTTTGAGATAAGTATGCAATTTACCCAAGGATACATTTAATACTTGGGATGGTTTTTATAGCATCAAGCGTCACAAAGATACTTGAGTTTATCACAGTCTGTGTACTAACATCAAAATACTACAAAGATTTAATGTTGGTAGAACCACAATATATAGAGTAAGCTTCCCCACAATATATGCATATGTGAATGAACTATGAATTTCGTTGGATATATTGGTTCACATACACTAGGTGGAGTTTTCTCTATATATATTCATTCATGCAATAAACATATAACTAAGTGAAATATGCATGAATGACAATAAGTGATAATCACTTTTAAATTATCTTAAATCTTCTAAACTTCTCCCCCATTGGCAACAAATGCCAAAATGGGACAAATCCCGAAGACAATGAGTTCCTCCTTAAAGTATGAATATTAAAAAATGTGAGTGAAATAAAATGCACACATTCAATGATAAGAAATTTGAGGAGCTCGGGATCTAGACATTGCAATATGTATGATATGAACATAAGCATTCGACATGTGAGAAAAACATTCTAAAATACAAACATCTTATTTTCGACAAGATATAATATGAATATCCAATTCAGTCATCATGATAAGTATGCCTCCAAAATATATCCAAACACATGAGTGTGCAAGATTATATGCAAAACATACAAGCACTCGCTACACAACCTCTTATCGAGACCACCAATGAATAAATAAGGAAAAATGCAGTGACCGACAAGGATCTATTGATATCAAGGAAAGATGGGAATTTACTTATGTGCAAAAATTTCTAAGTGGGCAATAATAGTCTGTGTATCCACAAAGAAACTTGCATACATAAAATAGTCACAATTGATAAGAACATGATATGCACAAATGAATCCATTATTACGCACTTTTGATCCCGCAATAAGAGTAAGGCACATGGCACAAAGATAATGGCACAAATTGATATCATTTGCATAATAGTGAATTACTAAGAAAGATGGCAAATACCACAAGCAAAGGGAGTGTATTTGCAATTTCATCAAAAATCACACATGGGACAACATTTTAGGAACCGATAGGCAATGAATTGCTTGATTGGCATGCTTTGGGATAAGTGAATCATGAATATCAGTTTATAGATCCGCATTATATGCTTGTACTCAAATGTCTAACCATTACAATAGAGTGTTTTGTAACAACATGCAAGAAAACACAATTACAATAAGTATTATGCATGCTATGATGCAACCTACACAAGGTCGACTCTATTTATATATATGCACAAAGTAAATACTTCTTACTGAGAGAGCATTGGTATGGAGTAGTGATAATGAGTCATATAATATTGGCTCTAATTCCTTCGTGGTGACACCACCTTCTTTATGAGTAATCCAAGAACACAATGCTTCTCCAATGTACCTAAATCACTTTATACTATATGGTCCCCAAACTTATTGGGTGTGAAGTAGTTAGCCTAACTACAAAATATAGGGCAAGAACCAGGAAATTATGTGCATATAGATATGAATTTGAATCTCATGCGCATCTTAGCTATTAAAAATATAATTTTTTTACCATATGTATATTGGATCAAATAAAGTAAACAAGGCATGATAATTTACACATAGTAAATATGCATGCACAAGCCTACGAGAATTCAAAGAGATACAAATTGGACAAACATACACATACCTGTTAATACTTCCATTAAGATCACTAATCATTCATGGTGTACAAAATAAATGGAAGTGAAAAATCAAAATAAATGGAAGTGAAAAGTCAATATATCAAGACATGAACTAAGCAAAACCAATCAACATATAGGATATGCATTGCAGATATTCTTGGATGCATTTCTCATTTAAGTATATATATGATAGTACAAGTAATAAGATACTAACTCCCACAATTGTGACATCCTCGACTTTTGCTACAGTAATGATTGTAATTAAGCGATAGTGATCCCATGCTAATGATGCCACATCATCGTTAATGATATCAACGATCTCGTGTTGGTTGAAACCGCATCAAAATTCGATGCTTTAAGATGAAGTCAAACGAGGAAAGAATTCGGTTGATGAAATGAAAATGTCAGGGGAGTTATAAAAATTCCCTAGCGAAGTATAAAAATGAATCGAGCACTTTTGGAATATTTGATAATCCCAATATATTTAAAAATGAAGCTTTAAATAAAATAGAGAAAATAAAATATAGTAAACGTGAGAGAAATTAATAAAAGAAAGAAGTAAAGGTATATATAATAAATTGTAAGAGATAGTAAATAAAATTAGGTATTAAGAATAATTAGAAATAATAGAAAAAGAAAAAACAAAAAAGGAAAAAGAAACCCCCCACCCCCTGGCCCAACTGGACCTAGTGGCCCAGCCGGCCACTCCCACCCAAACCATAGCGCCTTCTCCCCGTTCCCACCAGCCGCCGCCACGGGCCCCCGCTCTCTCACCCGCGAGGGTCCCGCCCCACCTAACCTACTCGATTGCTCCGAGAGCCCCCCCGCGCGAGACCCCTCGTGGGGCCCCCACCCCACCGACGCCTCTCCTATCCCCCCCACGAGGAACCCACCTCTCATTCCCTCTCGGTCACCAGACCCTCCCACGACACTTCCTCTCCTCCCCACGAGAGGAACCACTCGGCCTCATCTCTCACATCCCTTCCCACCTACGACCGACACCCCGAGACCCCCCCAGATCTCCCACCGGCGAGCCACCCCGAGCCCCCCCTCCTCCTCACCTCGCCTCACCCCCCACCAAGCCAACCACCTTTCCGCGGCCGGCCAAGCTACGGCGCCCCCACCTAGCCGGCCGGCCCCAACCCCCCGTCGGCCTTCCTTCCGCTCGGTCCAGGAGGGACCGGGCAGGGAGGACCTCCACCTCGCCGGATCCGGCCGGCCTTACCTCGGCCGGCCACCTCCTTCAACGCCGCCCCCCTCCGGGAGGGCCTCTTCCTCACTGACCGACCTCGCCGACACCGTCAACGCCGTGACCGCCGGCATCACCACCACCGCGCCACCACCGGCACCGCATCGTCTTCCTCCTCTCCGTCACCTCCGCCTTCCCCCGAACTCCGGCTTCACCGGGCCGTCTCATCAACGTTGGTGAGCCCCTCCTCGGGCTCCTCCCACCATCGCGTTCCCCTCACCGTCCCGGTTCTGTTCTGGCAAACGGGACTCCGATCCGTCGACGGTAGTGACCGGTAGGAAGGATTGAACATTCAGTTCTTCCATGTTGAGTTAGCAGAGAGACTCTCTCTCTGTTAACACAGAGAGTTGTGAGAGAGATGTGAGATGTGAGAAAGAAATAAAAACAAACGTTGTATTTCCGTATGTATGTATGTATGTATGAGATGCGATGTATGTATTTGCGTATATAGGTATTTGGAGGAATACGATAATTGCATGATTATGTATGTGTGGGAAAAATGAGTATTTGGCTTAAAAGTCACTTACCGGTGGGGCCAACGCACCCGCTATCTATGACAGGGAGGCCCCACACCCCTTTTAAAGAAAAGTGAAATTAAAATATAAAAATAAAAAATAATTTTTTTATTAAATAAATAAATAGATATATCAGTTAATTAATTAATTGGATAATTAGAATAATTAGAGCATGTCACGTGTGTCTCCCATTAAATTAATCTGATAAATCAATATTAAATCTATATTAAAACTTGTGCCTTTGACGTTCGGGACCCGCTGGTCAGTTGACCAGTCAAATGTTGATGTCAGCATGACATCATGCTGATGTCATAATAGCTTTTTATTAAATAATTTAAAATCTGTTTTTAATTCCTAATTATTGAATAAAACTTTAAAAATTAATATTAAATAATCCGTAAGTCAGATCAAAAAAATTCAACATGAAAGTTGATCAGCAGAATGAGACGAACCCGGATACACGGCCCGTTCGTCTGTCACGCGTCCCTAGCATAGCAAACATGGAACATTTCCATCGTTTCCAGTATGACCGGTTGTAGCCCGAGACCCGGAAAATATTGTCAGATATTCTTCCGACCCGTCTATGACGGATGTTCCTGCGTTAGCTCATGTCTAGCCTGCATCTTGCCATGTCATGCTTTGTGTTGCACCGTTGCTATTATTTATTGTTTCTTCCCCCTCTTCTTACCAGTAGACCCCGAGACTGAAGCTGCTGCCTGGTACATCTACGACCCTGCCGATCAGTCCTTTGCCGCTGAGTAGCAAGGCAAGCAACCCCCCCCCCCCTTGATCATTCCTATATCGCCTATGTCTTTCTTCCTGTTGCTTGCATTAGTATTTTGCTACTGTTGTAGTTAGATCCTATATCTGATGCATAGCCTATTTTTGATGAACTGCTACTTTCAGTCCTGTACCTTTAATATGCCTAGTATAGGTGGAGCAGTCATCCCCTCTGACCCCGTAGTTCAGTTGCCCCGCTTGTTTTCAAATCTCGATCCCTGATCGACGAGCCAGCCCTGACACATCACATACACCCCCCTTAGTTGTACGAAGCTACAGAGATACTATCGGGTACCGAGGGTGACACCTCGCTAAGTACTCCAGATGATATCTCTGTAGTATAGCTAGTCGGTCGTGGTTATCGAGGGTGATTCCTCTTTCACCATTCCCGACGATGCCTCTGTCGTGCAACCCCTCAGGTGTGGGACCCTCGAGGGTGATTCCTCTAAGCCCACCTTGACGAGTACATCGTTCGGAATCCAACGAGGGTGATACCTCGGATTCCCCCCCGATGTTACAACCACAAACTTACTCAACCATGTTACTGGGATCTTTGGTGATTAGTTGTAAGACGGGTAGATTCCCGTGAGACTGTGTTGTTGGCCTAATTAAAATGTTAATCGATTTGGGTATTTGATCTGGGTTGCTCGGAGACCTTTTCGCACTAACTGGCTACGCGGGAAGAATTATGGGTACTCGGCGTCGCGGTATCAGCCGAAGCTTTTCAGATGCCAGCAATGTAGCGGCGCGCACCCGAGTGGTCCCGAGATGCATCGCTCTTGTGATTAAGGGATGCTAGGACTGACGTCGGCCGCCCACGCCACGTGCTGGAGCGCGAAGGGGAACTGCGCCCATGAACCCTTTGTGCTTAGGAGTTAGACCGACGGGCTGACCTCTCTAATTAGTATTAGGTGGGGCTGCGACGTGTCGATATTCCGAGGCCGGGCAGGACCCAGAAAAGTATGTCCGGCCAGAGTGTTATCGATCGTGACGGGACATGTGGTGCACCCCTGCAGGGATAAAAATTAACTATTCGGATAGCCGTGTCCACGGTTATAGGATGACTTGGAGTTGTGCCCCGATCTTATACAACTACAATGGTTACTTAACTGTAATTAGTTTGCCTCGGGATTGCTTCCTCGCAGGGAGTCGAGGGAGGATCTTTAGGCGTGACCTCACTTTAATATCGCTGCAACAATATGACTATTATTGTTTTACCCCCTGTTCTGCTCTCGTCTATTGCTGCAAGACCCTGAAGATGCTAGTCTTCGATCGGACTAGGCCTTCTCTCTCTATTCTCGCATTGCTACAGTCAGTCCACATATAACCCCCCTGCTTTGATACTGGTGCATACTTAGAATAGATCTGATGTAAGACTTGCGAGTACTTTGGATGAGTACTCACCGTTGCTTTGCTCCCCCCTTGTCCCCTTGATCCGTTTGCTGCGACCATATGATGGAGCCCAGGAGATGGAGGTCCCCGCCGACGACGACTGCTACCCCGACGGTGCCTACTACTACGTGGAGGCCGCTGATGATCAGGAGAAGTTAGGAGGTTCCCAGGCAGGAGGCCTCGCCTCGTTCGATCGTTGTATCTTTTGTGCTAGCCTTCTCTAAGGCACCCCATGTTTTATGTCTGTACTCAGATATTTGTTGCTTCCGCTGACTCGTGTGTTTATCGAGATTTCGTATTCTAGCCCTCGAGGCCCCTGGCTTGTAATATGAAGCTGAGGTTATTTTATTTGTGTCTAGAGTTGCGTTGTGATATCTACCCGTGAGTCCTTGGGTTTGATCGTACGCACTTGCGTGTATGTTTAGCGTACGATTAAACCGGGGGCGTCACAACAATACCATAAAAACTAGTAAGATGAACTCAAACAAAGGCATGTGATATTAAATGTATTTCTCGGCTAGATATAAACTGCAAGTTGGAGCAAAAGCCGGGATGACGAAGATCATCATAGTCTACCAATTAAGGGATAACAAATGTAAGAACAAATTGTATTTAGATTATCATTCGGTGGTATATTACAATAAGCACACGATCGTCTATACTAACACAACATAACATGAGAGTTTAAGAATAAACACAATGCTTGGATAGATTTTTTTCAATGTAAGAATTAGGTAGATCATCATGCAAAGTAATAATTGGAATACCTTGAGTAAATTCATTTCCCAAATAAGATATTTAACATAAACATGGGAAAAACCGCACAAGAATGCCATACTCAAAAAAATCCAAAGGATGAACAACAAAAATATGTTTATGCAATTAGGCATGTGTTGATCAGATCAAGCCACATAAGTATTAGATAGAATTAAATATAATTCTAAGTGGCATTCCTCAATTGTTCACATTAATAAAGATTGTGGTATGCACAGAGCATATCTCTCCACCATAATGTTATTATTCGTATATGATCAACAAGAGGCAGGTGAAATTCAACCAAAGATAATTTATGAATGACAATTTGAATTTCAAATGAACTTAACATACCACACAGTAACTAGCTAATACTACGACATGGGAAGCCGGAAATCCGGGATGGTCCCGGACATCCGGTCGGTCTGGGTTATATATGGCTCTAACAATGCTAGGTGGTATCCGACATATGTATGAATTTAAAGTTTTTGATATGCGTAAAAAATAACACTCCCCATAATGTGATGATCCATTAATATCTCAAAAGAGTCAAATAATATGAAACTAAGAGGAAATGAAGGCTCGAAACCATACACACAACTATATGACGTGCATAGCTACCTACACGTGCTAAATAACACAAATCAAGTAAACTAGGAGGCACAACAAATACAAGCTCATGCTAGTTACTAAACCTAAGCATGCATCTGGCAAGTAACTTTCAATGTAGACAATATAAATACAAGTTATCGCCTCGAGGAGTATTGGGTTGACAAACATGATGATAATCCACTTGACTTATCTTGGACCATTATAAATGCCAAGAATAATTTTTATTCATGAACTAGCCATTCTCCAATGCCCTCACACATCTATTGATCAAGTTTTAGCTTGATGGTCCCCAACCAAGTTGGGTCCTAAGAAGTTAGTAGCAATATGTTTGGTAACCCAAATGGTCTTATCCGCTTTCAAACTACTTTGGCCACCAACATACTTTGCAAACAAATTGCCAGAAATATCCTTCCTAAGTGAATAATGATCATTGATAATTGTAGGCTTGGAGATGTTACTGTTGGGACATGGTGAAGCTATGTGTCCCTTCTTACAACAAATATAGCAACAAGTACCCCCCCTTCTTTTTCGTTACTTTCTCAATGTGGGGAGAAATAACATGGTTCATCATGGATAGTGACCATTCTTCAACTTGATGTTGAGCTCGAGGCCCCTTCCCATGTAACTTCTCTTTATAAGCCCTTCCCTTTAGTGCACAAGATCTCACATGATGTACAACCTTTTTGCACTTAAAGCAAGAAATGTCTTAATCGCTTTCTTGGCTTGGTCTTGTCCCTTTTTATTGTTCTTGGAATTATTTTTGTTGGAGTGAAAACTATGTCCATCATTTCACTTTTCCAAGTGTTTATTCAAACTAGTGACTTGGACTTGAGCTCATTAATTTCTTCTACATGGTTAGTTTCAACACTAGAAACAAGAGAACTAGTGGAAGTATAAACTTCATGGTTAGAGCAACAAGAAAAGGCAAGCAATTCATCATGAGTGGTAATAATATGCGAGGTGGATGAATTGCAAGGATTAGCACATGGCAATAAAGTGTTCAGAGTAGATGTGCTAATTTTCACATGAGACTCAAAAGATTTTACCTTGGTGACCATAGTCTCATGTGTTAACTTTAGCTCACTTTGAGAGAGAAGAAGATCCTCATGAGTGCACGAGATATTTTCATGACTTTATTCCAATTTCACGTAAGTGCTTGTTAGCAAAGCAAGTTGATCACATAGCTCAAAATTCTCCTTCAAAGTTGATGCTTGACATGGGTAGAGTTAAATGCACAAGTATCATTAACAATATGAGAGGAGCAAGTAACAATTAGAAACTTATCATGAGTCGATTAAAGCTCCTAATTAATCTTAGAGATTTTGATGAGCTCTCCCTTGAAATTATTGCATTCAAGGAGAAGGATCTCAAAATTCTTTTTAAGTTTACCATAAGCAATTTTAATCTCTCCTTTTGAAGATCTTAAGTATCTAAATGTTTATAAGCCTTAGCAAGTTCATGTTCAAGTTGTTCACTTTTAGCTTGCTCGTAAATAAATAAATCATTATGTTTTCAAAGAAAGAAAGAACATCTTGAAACCTTTTATAAACGTTATTTTTAGGTCTATGAAGAATTTTCCCAATCTCACGGAGATTTTCAATCAAGTCATCGTCATCATCATCCTCATTACAAATATCATCGTTATCACCAAGAGAAAATGACACCTCATCGTTACCTCTTGACATGAGGCACATGTGAACAAAGGGGGTTGATGATGATTATTTTGGAGAATAAGGTTCTTCATCAATCAAGAGTGACTCATTTTTCTTGGTTTCCTCTAAATGGTTAGTAATATAACAACTAGAGGAAACCAAGACATTTCGACCATGACAACATGGGAGAGAAAGCATATCATCACAAACATTTATCAAGGAATCCTTAGGTAATATGTATGGACTATCAACACAATAATTTATACTATTTGTGGTGCTAGATATGCACAAGTCCATAGAATATACATCACTAGCATCTACACACGCAAGATCATTAATAATGACGTTAACAACATCATCACAAGATATTTCTTCACGCACCATGTCATTACCTTGTGGCACGCCACATGTCGGTGGAGTGGAAGATGTTGAACTGTGCAAGTAATCGGAGGTGGAAGCAATAAGGGTCTCTTCATGATATAAAAATGTGGTGAGCTCCTCCATCAACTCCTTCCACAAAATATTGTCCTAACTTCATGGGCCAACTTGCAAGTTGAGATTGCCTTAAATACTTCAACAATTATAGATTGATGAATAGCAAAAGAAGTATCACAGTAAAGATACGTATCCTCTATAGATGGATATGGATCATCATTTGCAAAAGAAATACCTAAAAGAACAATTCACAAAACATTTGGACCCATGGCCCGAAAGTGACAATGCATGCAAATTCTACACAAGTGATAATTTGTGCCATCAAAATCAAAAGTATCATTATGAACTAATTCATTAGTCGACATTGATACTCTCTAGACGGTGAAGCCTAATAAGGAGAGACCTGGATCTAATACCAATTGAAAGTACCATGATGTCGCCTAGAGGTTCGGGGGAATAGGTGTTTTAAAAACTTCTATGAATTTGGCTTTATCCTAATGCAGAAAAAACTAAGTAGATACTTTGCAAGCACAAATTTTAAATATTCTAGGCTCAATTAAGTTCACAAAAAACTTAATCTAAATGAGATGAGCACAACAAGATTACTCACAAGCATAAGTAAGTTACACAAACTTACTTGAGCAATATCATAAGATATGTAAGTGTATGAAACAAGATAGCAATTCACAGTAAACACAAGATATATCAATAGTAGCAAGTATGAAGCATGATATAAAGTGTAGGCCTCAATAATTAATATTTACAAGGAAATACCAACACAATATAATGAGGACAACAATACGTGGTGAATGTATGGTCAAGTAACCAAAGTAAACCACAAGTAAGGAGTTAGGGTTAGGGATAACCGAAGTCATGGAGACGAGGATATATCCCGATGTTCACTTCCTTGGAGGGAAGCTAGTCACCTTTGGAGAGGTGGGTGTTACCACAAAGGAACATGCTACCTCTTGAGCTTGCGTTGGTTTTTCCCTTGAAGAGGAAAGGGTCATGCAGCACATTAGCAGTAAGTATTTCCCTCAGTTTGGGAACCAAGGTATCAATCTAGTAGGAGTATCAAGATGAGGCACCAATGTACCTAAGCAAAAACAAACAAACTTGCACCCAATGCTATAAAGGGCTTGTAAATCCCTTCACGATTATTTGCAAGGTGAGTTCTGAAGGTGGATAGTGCAACAAAGTAAAAGTGTAGATCTGAAAATATGATGTGAAGTAGACCCGGTGGCCATAGTGTTCACTAGAGGCTTCTCTCATGATAGCAAGTATTACGGCGGGTGAACGAATTACTGTCGAGAAATTGATAGAATCGCGCAAAGTCATGATGATATCTAAGGCAATGATCATACATAGGCATCACGTCCGAGACAAGTAGACCGATACTGTCTGCATCTACTACTATTACTCCACACATCGACCACTATCCAGCATGCATCTAGTGTATTGAGTTCATAACAAACAGAGTAACGCCTTAAGCAAGATGACATGATGTAGAGGGATACATTCATGCAATAGATATAAACCCCATCTTTTTACCCTTGATGGCAAAAACATGATGCGTGCCTCGCTACCCCTTCTTTCACTAGGTGAGGACACCGCACGGTATGAACCCAAAACCAAGCACTTCTCCCATTGCAAGAATTATAGATCAAGTTGGCCAAACGAAACCCACAACTCGAAGAGAATTACAAGGATACGAAAGCATGCATATAAGAGATCAGAGGAAACTCAAATAATATTCATAGATAATCTGATCATAAATCCACAATTCATCGGATCTCGACAAACACACCGCAAAAGAAGGTTACATCGGATAGATCTCCATGAAGATCATGGAGAACTTTGTATTGAAGATCCAAGAGAGATAAGAAGCCATCTAGCTACTAGCTATGGACCCGAAGGTCTATGGTTAACTACTCACGCATCATCGGAGAGGCAATGGTGTTGATGAAGAAGCCCTCCGTGTCCGAATCCCCCCCCCCCCCGACAGGGCACTAGAACAGTCCCGAGATGGGATCTTGGGGAGACAGAAGCTTGCGGCGGCGGAAAAGTATTTTCGTGGCTCTCTCTGGCAGTTTTGGATTTTTAGAGAATTTATAGGCGGAAGAAGTAGGGCAAAGGAGCCACGGGGGGCCCACAAGCCTGCTAGGTGCCCCCCAGGCTGCGGCTAGGGGGCTTGTGACCTCCCCCGAGGTCCTTTGCCTTGGTTCTCAAGTCCGGTGTGTATCTTTTGTTATGGAAAAAAAATCATTCCACGGGTTTTATTCCGTTTGGACTCCGTTTAATATTCTTCTCTGAAAAAGGTCAAAAACACGGAAAAAACAGAAACTGGCACTTGGCACTGAGTTAATAGGTTAGTCCCATAAAAAAATATAAAATAGCATATTCATGCATACAAAACATCCAAAGTTGACAAGATAATATCATGGAACCATCAAAAATTATAGATACGTTGGAGACGTATCAAGCATCCCCAAGCTTAACTCCTGCTCGTCGTCGAGTAGGGAATTGATAAATATTGAATTTTTGATGCGGAATACTACCTAACATATTTGTCCTTTGTAAAATCTTTCTTGTGGCATGAATGTTCAGATCCGTAAGATTCAAAACAATAGTTTACTATTGACATGAAAACAATAATACTTCAAGCATACTAGCAAAGTGATCATGAACTTTTGAAATAACAAGGCCAAAGAAAGTTATCCCTACAAAATCATATAGTCTGGCTATGCTCCATCATCCCCACACAACGAATTTAAATCATGCACAACCCCGGTATTGGCCAAGTAATTTTTTCACACTCTTAATTTCTCAAACTTTTTCAACTCTCACGCAATACATGAGCTTAAGCCATGGATATAACACTATAGGTGGAATAGAGTGTGGTGGAGGTTGTGAGGAAAAAAGGAGGAGATGGTCACATCGACTCGGCATATCAACGGGCTATGGAGATGCCCATCAATAGATATCAATGTGAATGAATAGGGATCTCCATGCAACGGATGCACTTAGAGCTATAAGTGTGGGAAATCTCAAAAGGAGAACTAGTGGGTGTGCACCCAAGTTGCTTGCTCATGAAGACCTAGGGCAATTTTCAGGAAGCCCATCATTGGAATATACAAGCCAAGATATATAATGAAAATTCCCACTAGTATATGGAAGTGTCAAAACAAGAGACTCTCTATCATGAAGAACATGGTGCTATTTTGAAGCACAAGTGTGGAAAAAGATAGTAGCATTGTCCCTTCTCTCTTTTTCTCTCTCTTTTTTTGGGCTCTTTGGCCTCTTTTAATATTTTTTTGGTGGGCATCTTTGGCCTTTTTTTTTATTTCCTCACATGGGACAATGCTCTAATAATGATGATCATCACATTTTATTTACTCACAGCTCAAAGCTTAGAACAATGATGACTCCATAGGAAATGCCTCTGGCAGTGTACCGGGATGTGCAACGATCTAGCTTAGCGTATGACATGAAAACATCTCGCTAGCTATCTTACGATCTTGCAATGGCAATATGAATGTGACGACACAAGTCATGAGACGGAACGGTGGGAGTTGCATGGCAATATATCTCGGAATGGCTATGAAAATGCCATAGTAGGTAGGTATGGTGGGTGTTTTGAGGAAGGTATATGGTGGGTTTGTGCACCAGCGAAAGTTGCCCGGCACTAGAGAGGCTAGCAATGGTGGAAGGTGAAAGTGCATCTATACCATGGACTCACATTAGTCATGAAGAACTCATATACTTATTGCGAAAGTTTTATGAGTAGTCGAAACAAAGTGCTAAACGCATACTCCTAGGGGAAGGGTTGGTAGGTGTTAACCATTGCGCGATCCCGACCGCCACACAAAGGATGACAATCAATAAATTAATTATGCTCCGACTTCCTAACATAGCGGTTCACCATACGTGCATGCTACGGGAATCACTAACTTCAACGCAAGTATTTCTAGATTCACAACACCCTACTAACATAACTCTAATATTACCAAATCCATATCTCAAAACTTAATTGTTAGGAATCAAACTTCTCTTACTAATCAATGCACTTGAATATGGAAGTTTTTATTATATCCTCTTTGGATGCCTATCATCTTTAGGACTACATTCATAGCACAAGCCAATTACCAAGTTACTGAGAGAGAGAGAGCACTCTCAAAAATATATAAGTGAAGATCGTGAGTTTTTATTTCTTCAAAATATGACACCGCCGTGCTCTAAAAAGATCTAAGTGAAGCACTAGAGCAAAGTTATCTAGCTCAAAAGATATAAGTGAAGCTCAATGACTATTCTAGCAAATTCACGATGAGTTCATGTCTATCTCAAAAAGGTGTGCAGCAAGGATGATTGTGACAAAAGAAAAATAAAAGACTCCTATAATACACGACACTCCAAGCAAAACACATATCATGTGGTGAATAAAAATATAGCTCCAAGTAACGTTACCGATGGATTAAAGACGAAAGAGGGGATGCCTTCCCGGGGCATCCCCAAGCTTAGGCTTTTTGGTGTCCTTGAATTTTGCTTCGTATGCCTTGGGAATCCCAAAGCTTGAGCTCTTTCCACTCTTTATCCCATTTTCCATGAAAACATCACCCAAAACTTGAAAACTTCACAACACAAAACTTAAACAGAAACTCGTGATATCATTAGCTTAAGAAAACAAACTACCAACTCTTTAGGTACTGTAGTAAACTTGATTTCTATTTATATTGATGTTAGATTACTGTATTCTCACTTTTCCATGGCTAGTACCCCCCGATACTATCCATAGTTTCATCAAAATAAGCAATCAACACAACATAAATAGAATCTGTCAAAAAACAGACCAGTCTGTAGCAATCTGTATACTTCGTATACTTGTGGTATCTAAAAAATTCTGAAAAATTATGAAAATTAGGGAAATTTGCATATCAACCAGCATAAAAAATCAACTCAAAAGATCTTTCTGGATAGGAACTAAAAATAATTTCGTGATCGCAAAGTTTCTGTCGTTTTCAGCATGATCAAACAACCATCACCAGAACTACTCATAAAGGTTTTAGTTGGCACAAACACAAAAAGAAACACAAAAAAACACAATCATAACAGAATTATGATAGTGTGGACACAACAAAACAGAAAGCAAAAAGAAAGACAAATTCATTGGGTTGCCTCCCAACAAGCGCTATTGTTTAACACCCTTAGCTAGGCATAAGGCGATAGAATCAAGTATCGTCATCTTTGGTGCTCAAACCATAAGTAGGGTGAACACTCAACATTTTAAGATCTTCATTTCTCTTACTAGATGGTTCACCACTGTTTTTAGGAACAAAAACAAACTTGGTGGCCTTATTGTGGGAAAAATTTGGAGTATTCTGAACAGCGGCAAAAGCGGAACCCAAGTTGGTTATAACATCGTCTAGTTTGCAATTCTAGCGGAATCATGACCTAGTTTTTCGCTAACTATGGGTTCCCTCTCCTTTAAATTTTTCAAAGTCATTCCCACCTTGGATCCATACTGAGTGATTTTATTGTGGATCTTTTTATCCAAATTTTCAATGAGTTGAATCTTAGCAACTTTATTTTCAATGATATCCAGCCTACACATCACATGTTCCAAAGTTAAGGTAGTTCCATTAACCATGAGTGGGGGTGAGCCTACGAAATTTATTAAGGCACCGTAAGAATCAACGGTATGGCTACCCAAGAAATTTCCGCCTACGATTGTGTCAAGAACATACCTATTCCAAGGGGAAATACCCACATAAAAGTTGCGAAGCAGAACGGTAGTAGATTGCTTACATGTAGATCTATTCTGAGCATTGCAAATCCTATACCAAGCATCCCTTAATTTTTCTCCCTCATTTTGTTTGAAATTAAGAACTTCGCTCTCGAAAGTATCGTTCAAAGCGATAGGATTAGCCATAAGGATAGGTAGACTATCCCACACAAGCAAACAGAAAGCAAGAAAAAGAAAAGGGTGAACGAAAAAGGCAAATATTTTTGAAAATTTTGTTTTTTCAGAAGTGGGGGAGAGGAAAACGAGAGGCAAAAGGCAAATAATGTAAATGCAAGAGATGAGTTTGCGATAGTTACTTGGATATGCTTCACTTTGAATACTCCTCGGCAACGCGCCAGAAATGGCACGTTGACGGGAGACTATTCTTGACTTGATACTCCCCGGCAACGGCGCCAGAAATTGGTACGTTGACGGGAGACTATTCTTGACTTGTTCCTCCCCCGCAACGGCACCAGAAGTTCTTCTTGCTACCTCTCGAGCTTGCGTTGGTTTTTCCCTTTTAAGAGGAAAGGGTGATGCATCACAGTAGCAGTAAGTATTTCCCTCAGTTTGAGAACCAAGGTATCAATCCAGTAGGAGTATCGAGATGAGGCATCAATGTACCTGCACAAAAACAAACAAACTTGCACCCAACGCTATAAAGGGGTTGTCAATCCCTTCACGATTATTTGCAAGGTGAGATCTGAAGGTGGAAAGTGCAACAAAGTAAAAGTGTAGATATGAAAATATGATGTGAAGTAGACCCGGGGGCCATAGTGTTCACTAGAGGCTTCTCTCATGACAGCAAGTATTACGGTGGGTGAACGAATTACTGTCGAGCAATTGATAGAATCGCGCAAAGTCATTATGATATCTAAGGCAATGATCATACATATAGGCATCACGTCCGAGACAAGTAGACCGATACTGTCTGCATCTACTACTATTACTCCACACATCGACCGCTATCTAACATGCATCTAGTGTATTGAGTTCATAACAAACAGAGTAACACATTAAGCAAGATGACAGGATGTAGAGGGATAAATTCATGTAATAGATATAAACCCCATCTTTTTACCCTTGATGGCAACAACAGGATGCGTGCCTCGCTATCCCCTCTGTCACTAAGTGAGGACACTGCATGGTATGAACCCAAAACCAAGCACTTCTCCCATTGCAAGAATTATAGATCAAGTTGGCCAAACGAAACCCACAACTCGAAGAAAATTACAAGGATACGAAATCATGCATATAAGAGATCAGAGGAAACTCAAATAATATTCATAGATAATATGATCAGAAATCCACAATTCATCGGATCTCGACAAACACACCGCAAAAGAAGGTTACATCAGATAGATCTCCATGAAGATCATGGAGAACTTTGTATTGAAGATCCAAGAGAGAGAAGAAGCCATCTAGCTACTAGCTATGGACCCGAAGGTCTGTGGTGAACTAATCACGCATCATCGGAGAGGCAATGGTGTTGATGAATAAGCCCTCCGTGTCCGAATCCCCCTCCGGCAGGGCACCAAAACAGTCCCCAGATGGGATCTTGCAGAGGTTGAAGCTTGCGACGGTGGAAAAGTATTTTCGTGTCTCTCTCTTGCAGTTTTGGATTTTTAGAGAATTTATAGGCGGAAGAAGTAGGCCAAAGGAGCCACCGGGGGGGGGGGGGGGGTGGTGCACAAGCCTGCTAGGCGCGCCCCCCAGGCTATGGCTAGGGGACTTGTGACCTCCCCCGAGGTCCTTTGCCTTGGTTCTCAAGTCCCCTGCGTATCTTCTGTTATGGAAAAAATCATTCCGCTGGTTTTATTCTGTTCGGACTCCGTTTAATATTCTTCTTTGAAAAAGGTCAAAAACACAGAAAAAACAGAAACTGGCACTTGGCACTGAGTTAATAGGTTAGTCCCAAAAAGATATAAAATAGCATATTCATGCATATGAAACATCCAAAGTTGACAACATGATAGCATGGAACCATAAAAAATTATAGATACGTTGGAGACGTATCAGCACACCAACGCCATGAAGGCTCACCCTATTCTCCTTGTGATAGCACTATAAAGTCGATTCCCAACCACTAGTGGTAGACCTTGAGGCAGCCTCCAAACCTTCACAAACTTTCCACAGGAAAAATCACATGTTGATTCCTTACCGGAGTACATCTACCTCCTAGGAGTCTCCAAACTCCAATAGTAAGAAGATCAAGGGGTAAATGCTCAATACTTGCTCAAATCACAAATTTCTTTGGTCAAAACAGAGAGGGGTAGTGGATGTTTGCTTGGATGAAATCTCTCTTGAGAACTCTCACAAATCTCTTCGGGATTTAACACAAGAATGTTAAAATCCCTCTCTCTAAAATCCCACCAAAAGAAACTAATGATATGGAGGGATGTGAGAGGACAGGAACAATGGAGGAGGTCAACAAATGAACCCTGTATCCATGGGATACTTTCCCCCAAATGGATTGGAGTTTTGACATTTATTCTTGGCTCAACATGGAAGCATAATCTTGATCATGCCATTTGGCGAAGACTTAAAATAGCTCCCCCTACACCATGCGGGGATTATTTGATTGCATTATATCTTCACATGTACATCATGTGATCATCCACAAGTTTCAAGCATGTAATCCGTCAGTATGCTTATCTTGAGCTTGCCCTTGCCAACCATGATCATCATATCTTTATATCATCCTCTCGTGGACACTTGAAATATTTCTCTTGATGCAAGCCCACAAAAATCACCTAACCAACATAGATAAAGAAAAGACATAGTTTGGGTTAGTACACAAAGTGCAATTGACAATTACTTACCATACTACAAGATCCCAAGTGGTACATCATTAGCACTTGTGTGCTCACCATCTTTGAGTTAAGTCTTTGATCTTCGTCTTGGTCAACATTTATCTTTGATCTGTGATTAATCTCAATGTCTCACAGTCCATGTTGATTTCTGTACTATGCTTCATTCCTTCAAGACATGATTACCAATATCTCGATTCACCATGATGATACATCCCAAACATATCTATAATTTCTGCTTGTTCCATGATCTTTTGGCTCACATTGTTATATGTTTTGCTACAATTTTATATCATTTTACACATATTTGGACTAACCTACTAACTCAGTGCACTCAGTGCCAGTTTCTGTGTGCTGATGTCTTTTTTGCACGGGCTTTTACCCAATTTTCCAAAGCCCAAAAAAATCCAAAAATATATATAAAAAATCAGCAAAACAGAAGCTTCGGGATCACCGAAGGAGGGCCAGAGGGGGGGGCCACGGCCTCCCAGGCGACCTGTTGGCGTGGCCTGGCCCTAGGCCACGCCAGGAGGTCGCCTGGGTGGATCCCACCTCCTCCGGTGCCCTCCTTTGGCCTATATTTAGTGGTCCGTGAGGAAACCCTCGCACACTTTCTGGAATCGAGAATTTCTCCATTGTTCCATGGCTGCAGCGCTTCCGAGATCGGGAGCGTCACGAGACCTCTTCCCGGCACCCTGTCGGAGGGAGGATTGACCTCCGGGAGCTTCTCCACCACCATGGATGCCTCTCGGATGTGCCGTGAGTAGTTTCCCTTGGACCATGAGTCCATGACCAGTAGCTATGTGATGTCTTCTCTCCAATCGTGTGCTTCAATGGTTAGTCCTTGTGAGCTGCCCTACATGATCAAGGCATCTATGTAATTCTCTTGCTATTGATATGCTCGGTTTATTGGGATCTTGGGATCCGATGGATTATGAGATTATGTTCAGATTGTTATGAGTTATATATTTGATTATCAATTTATATTATGTTCCTTAGTGATTCGTGCATGTTCTCTATTGCTTTTTGTTGCTTTGGCCAAGTAGTAGATCGTAACTCCAAGAGGGAGCGTTACGTATGATTGTGGGTTCGGGCCCCTCGATGTCTAGCTTGAGTGACTGAAATATGATACTAGGGGGTGTGCTTGTTGCCACCAGGGAGAAAACAACGGTGCTTGGGACCAAGGTTGCAAGGATTGTTTACCTTACGCATAGTTCGTTAATGCATCTGTCCATTGCTTTGAGTTTACACTTTCGGCAGGGCTCGCAACTTAATACTGGAGAGATGTTCTGGATAGATATCTCAAGGTGGATGATTAGTAAGTAGATGCTGATGAATAAATGGTCTACTTGTCTCGGCGTATTGCCCATTACTATTGAACCTCTAACTATCAAGGAGCATAATTAGCATCGTGGTGCGATCATAATTCTGTCAATTTCCCAACCGTGATTTGTTTACCCTAGCATAGTTGTTTATCGTCTTTTGGGAGAGAGACATAACTAGTGAACGTCATGTGACTCCTGTCCATATCACCACCATTGTTTACACCTCCACCCTTTACCGCTTTATTTACTTTCCTGTTGCAATCACTATTACCTTCCCACTTGTGTTTTGATCCTTTGCAAACTACAAGGCCGGAGAGGCACAACCTCTCTGTACTCGTTGGGAGCAAAGTTATTTGTTGTGTGTGCAGGTCCACGTCTTCTTCTAGTGCCAGGGTGGAAGACACCCTACTTGTCGAGCCTAGGAGTCCTCCTGGTTCGATAAATCTTACAGTCTCTGTGTAAGGGAAATTTGATGCTGACTACATCTCCACCTTCCACTTGAGGTCCAATGAGGGACGAGAAGTATATATATCACCTTGTCATCAAGCAAATTTCTGGCGCCGTTGCCGGGGACTGCACTCTTCAAGATAGGGGAGCTGCACACTATCTTTTACCTTTGCTTTTTAGTCTTGTTAGTTTGCTTTCTAGTTTTTGCTTTAGATTCTTATACCAAAAACAACAAAAAAATTTAGTTGCTTTGTTCTTGCTCGTTGCCGTTGCTATGGGTTCCACTGAGAACACCAAGTTGTGTGACTTCACTAGTCACAACAACAATGACTTTATCTGCACTCCTATTACTGCTCTCGCCACCGGAGCCACGTCCTATGAGATTAAACCTGCTTTGCTGAACCTAATTATGAAATATCAATTCTCCCATGCTGGAGATGATGCTGCCTTGCACTTGAACAATTTTGTTGAGCTCTGTGATATGCAAAAATATAAAGAAGTAGATGGTGATATTGTTAAACTTAAGCTTTTTCCTTTCTCCTTGAGAGGAGGAGCTAAAGTGTGGCTTCAATCTTTGCATAGGAATAGCATAGATTCTTGGGATAGGTGCAAAGATGCTTTTGTTGGGAAGTATTACCCGCCTACTAAGATTATCCAGTCGAGGAGTAACATTATGAATTTTAGGAAACTGGATAATGAACATGTTTCTCAAGGTTGGGAACGTATGAAATCTCTTGTTAAGAATTGCCCTACTCATGGTTTGACTACTTGGATGGTTATCCAAGCTTTCTATGCAGGATTGAACTTTACCTCGCAGAATCTGTTAGACTCGGCCGCGGGAGGAACCTTTATGTGAACTACACTTGGTGCTGCCACAAAGCTATTGTATGAGATGATGACAAATCATTCTAAATGGCACATCGAGAGAGCTCCGACAGGTAAACTATGTTGAGGAGATTTCCTTCTTTAATGATAAGGTTGGCATGATCATCACTCTACTTACTAAGCAAGATCCTATTGATCCGCATGATGTTCCTTTAAATTCTTTGGTTGCGCAAGAAAGAGAGAAAGTGGATGTTAATTTTATTTCTTGGAACAACTTCAATAACAATGCTTATAGGAGAAATTCTGCTAGCTATCCTAGACCATTCCCATCCAACAACTATGGGAATAGCGACACTCCTAATGATAGAAGAATGCCTAGTTATGAGAAAATTTTAGAGATAGAGAAGGCTATAAAGAATTATATGCACACCCAATATGAACAAAACAAAGTCTTCTCTAGACAATTAGATGAGCATACTTCTATTTTGCAAAACATTGGAAGACAACTTGAGAGCCTGAATAGTGAGATTTCCAACCTCCAAACTAGACTCACCACCATGGAGACCCAAGTTTCCAATATGTCTCACACACAGGCCACTTTGATAAATCAAATGGCAGCCAAACCCGAAGTGGTTGTACCTCAAGGAGAGGAAGAGAGAATTAAGAGCCTTCCTACACACACTACCATTGCTACTATACAAGTTGTTGAGGATCCAAAACTTTTAGCACCCACCGCACTCCTAGTCCAAGTGGACATATTAATGATGATGCTAATACCTCAACTATAGGACAATAAGGTCCTATGAATTTAGAGACTACCAAATAATGAGCCTAGATGACATTACTACCACTTTAATTAATGGTAGTGATACGTCTCTAACGTATCTATAATTTTTGATGGTTTCAGGCATTTATCTTGTCAAACTTTGGATGTTTTGTATGCCTTTTATATATTTTTTGGGACTAACTTATTAACTTAGTGCCAAGTGCCAGTTCCTGTTTTTTTCCATGTTTTTGACCCCTTTTAGAGGAGATTTTGAAATGGAGTCCAAACGGAAGAAAATCCCCGAAAAGATTTTTTTTGGAACGGAAGAAGATCGGAGAACTTGGATGCCAAGGCAGGGGAGCCCCAGGGGGCCCACAAGCACGCACCCCACGGCCAGGGGGGCTCCATCCAGGCTTGTGGGCCCCCTGGAGGTCCCCTGACCTAGGTCTTTCACCTATATAATCCCATAAATTCTAGAAAAAATCAAGAGATAATCGCAACCGCCTTTCCGCCGCCGCAAGCTTCTGTCTCCGCAAGATCCCATCTGGTGCACGTCCTGGTGCCCTACCGGAGGGGGTATTCGGACATAGAGGGCTTCTACATCAACACCATGACCTCTCCGATGATGCGTGTGTAGTTCACCATAGACCTATGGGTCCATAGCTACTAACTAGATGGCTTCTTCTCTCTCTTGGATCTTCAATACAAAGTTCTCCATGATCTTCATGGAGATCTATTCGATGTAATCTTCTTTTGTGGTGTGTTTGTCGAGATCCGATGAATTGTGGATTTATGATAAGATTATCTATGAATCTTATTTGAGTTTCTTCTGATCTCTCTTATGCATGATTTCATAACCTTGTAATTCTCTTCGAGTTGTGGGTTTTGTCTGGCCAACTAGATCTATGATTCTTGCAATGGGAGAAGTACTTGGTTTTGGGTTCATACCGTGCGATGACCTCACCCAGTGACAGAAGGGGTAGCGAGGCACGCATCGTTTTGTTGCCATCAAGGGTAAAAAGATGGGGTTTTCATCATTGGTTTGAGCTTATCCCTCTACATCATGTCATCTTGCTTAAAGCGTTACTCTGTTCGTCATGAACTCAATACACTAGATGCATGCTGGATAGCGATCGATTTGTGGAGTAATAGTAGTACATGCAGAAAGTATCGGTCTACTTATCTCGGACGTGATGCCTATATGCACGATCATTGCCTTAGATATCGTCATGACTTTGCGCGGTTCTATCAATTAGTCGACAGTAGTTTGTTCACCCACCGTAATACTTGCTATTTTGAGAGAAGCCTCTAGTGAACACTATGGCCGCCAGGGTCTACTCCACACCCTATTTTTAGCCTTACACTTTTTACTTCGTTGCACTTTCCGCCTTCAGATCTCACTTTGCAAACAATCTTGAAGGGATTGACAACCCCTATGAAGCGTTGGGTGCAAGCTTTTTTGCGTTTGCGCAGGTACTCTAGACTTGACGAGACCCTCCTTCTGGATCGATACCTTGGTTCTCAAACTGAGGGAAATACTTACTGCTCCTGTGCTGCATCACCCTTTCCTCTTCAAGGGAAGAACCAACGCAAGCCCAGCCTCTGTCAACGTGTCAACTTCTGGCGCTGTTGTCTGTGCGATAGCTGAAGAATTTCTGGCGCCGTTGCCGGGGAGGAATATCAAGTCAAGAACTCATCCAAGTAGGTGTCGCAAACTCATCTCTTGCATTTACTTTGTTTGCCAGTTGCCTCTCGTTTTCCTCTCCCCCACTTCACCAATTTGCCTTTTTCGTTCGCCTTTTTGTTCGCCTTTTCGTTCGCCCCTTTTCTCGCGTGCTTTTTGTTTTCTTGTGTGCTTCCTTGCTTGCTAAACCCCGAATGGCCCCACTAAGGGATTTTGATGCTCGCTTTGCGAAGTTAGAAGAGATTGAAACTAGTGTTAAAGGCTTCATGTCTACACAGTTTGAATATAGGGATTATTCCATCTGTGCCCCCAATTCCTTAGTTGTGCTGAGTTTTCCCCACGCTTCAAACTTTTGCTCACTTTTCCCCTCTCCCTTAGCTGAATCTCTCACAAATCTTGATAACAGGCGTTTGCCGCCTTGGCGGTTAACTGACTAGTGGGACCATGTTGAACTCTGTTGACTGTGGCTGTGGCTTCGCTGGTTGGGCCGTGTTTGTGTTCATAGGATGGGCCCGTTAGTTTGTTGGTAATAAATTAAAAAAGCCTACTATCAATGGATGCAGCCTGCTATGCATGCCCGTCTTTGGCATCTATGTAGCCTGCTATGCATGCCCGTCTTTGGCATCGACGTAGCCTTCTATGCATGCGAACACCGCCACACACGCATCTAGTGACCTAGACCTAAACGCATGCATGCACGCCGACACGCACGCATCGATCCGTGCCGCACGGTTGCCAGTGGAGTCAGTCGCTCCGCAACGTCGTTTCACGCGTCACAGGCATACGTGCCGGTGGCAGAAGGGGCAGGCTGCACGCACGCTCGCACGCTCGCGTCCATATGTCGAGGCATCAGTTCACACGCCGCACGGCTGCCGCTCGATTCAGTTGTGCCGGTGGCAGAAGGGGCATGCAGAAGGGGTAGCCGCCAATGCAGAGCACGCAGAAGGGGGAGGCAAGCAGCCGCCAACGCAGCAGGGGGAGGCAGCCGCCAACGCAAAGCACGCAGAGCTGCCAACGCAGAGCACGCTCGCTTCGATTCACGTTCACACATTGATGATCGCATCGGTTCACACAGTAGCACTGAGTCACGATCTACGCTGTTTGCGCGTGTACCCACTTCGTCTCCCCCGGCTATTTAAACTGCCCTTCATTGCCTCTTCTTCTACAGATCCATCTGCGCCTCCCACTTCTCTTCTTCCCCCAAAAGCCAGAGTGGTTCCACTCAACGAAGCGCTCAAGATGCAGTTCTACGGCCCAACGTTCCAAGGGCCTCCCAACGTTCCAAGAATACTTTTGTTTTCAGAAATATTGAAGTATCAAATACTTTGAGATGTTTGGCTTTAGTCAAAAGTGTAGTTTTATATACTTTAATCCCTACTTTAATATGTAGAAAACTACACTATATTTGAAGTATGGTTGGACCTCTTTTTCCAATCATGAAGTACAAATTACACTATGTAGAAAACTACACTTTGAGATGTTTGACTTTAGTCAAAAGGATAAATGAAGGGACCCATAAAGGAAAGCCAAAAAAATTCCTCAATGAGATAGAAGCAATGAAATTAATGAAAAAAGAAATCAAAAACAAAAAAGAACAAAGCAATCGTTCCTAAACAAAAAAAGAAACATCACTTGTTTCTGGGCCTCATTTATCCTTTGTGGGCCTATTGCAGCTTGATTCTCTTTGGGCCCTCAAACTAGGTTTTTTTTCTAGCAGAACTGACGAACTCGAGGACAAAAGTTTGGCAAGTGCGAGAGAGAAGAGATGAACTTGATGTATATCCCTCGTGCTGCTCAAGTACTTCTTACTGTCATCTGACGAGCTACGATATGACCCAACACTCGAGGTTATTAGCTAACAAAATAATCCTATCACTGAACTGGTAGTTGTCTTCTGTCGAAACTGAAAGTGTCGAAACTTAATAGTAAACTCCATACATTCAGAGATCGACATTTGCACTAAACAGAGTTGCATTTGAGATAAACAGACGAGGATTGCTAAACAGTGGCAACAACAGTAGACAAACATCTCTAAGGAGAGATGGCCATCAAGTAAAAAATTCCTAGAGAAAGTATTCCTAAAGCTATCAGATTGGATTGCTTCTTCAACTCAACCAGCTGCTTGAAGTTCTTGTTCATCTTCTTCAATTCCGTCTTCAGTTCGACATCTACCATCGTCGGGTATTCCGGACGCGCTGCTGCTGCCGGAGCGGCACTGTCATGGGGCAGATTGAACTCGCGGATTGCATCCCCCCTCGAATCCAGCAAGCCCAACCCTTGAAGCCTCTGGATGTAATCATCCATCCACTCGAAATGGTGGCATTTCTTCACGATCTGAAAACAAAATCATGTAACCTAAATCCAAATCTGACAGAGATAAAGGATGCGAGGAAAACTCAGATCTAACCTGCCCCTCCGGCTTGCTCTCGCATTTGACGAACTCGCGCCCAAAGTTCCCATTCTTCTCCTCCTTCGAAGCCAACCGCTTTAGTGGCGCAATCCTTGGGCAATCAGTGCATCGAGTCATCGGCACTGGATCATACACCGGCCATGTGGAACGGGGGGCTGACGAGGAGGTCGACATATCGCTCGAGAGGAAAAAACAGAGGAATTGGTCGAGAGGAAGAAGAACGAGAAGATGGGGAATGAAACAAAGGAATTGCTCGATCTGCTCGATGCCTTTGTCTGTCACATGGAGAAGAGGAGAAGGGGAAGCTATATTGATGATTTGCCACATTGTATTTTGCAGTTTGAATATTTGAACCAACTCTTAACACTGACATGTGGTGGTCATGTGCGAAAAATACAATTTCATATGTAAAGTGGGTCAGATCGTAAAAACCCGAGAAGGTCAGTGCAGTAGCCAATCAGGATGCATCATGCGGATTGCGCATGCCTGCCCACATCTGACGGGTGGTGTTTGGCGCTAGGGTATGATCCGACGGCGGACGTTCGACGCTAGGGTTTGGAGCATTTCTGCGGGGTTATGAGCGAGTCAACGGGGTTATTAGGGTTTGACCAGATTTCAAATGGCCATAACTAAATTAAAAAAAATCGCAAAAGTATAAAACAAACGTAGTTCATCTGTTTATGAGACCTAGTTACCATAAAAAATATAAACTCGGTATAGGGGCGTTTTTTTTGAAAAGTCATTTTTTCAAGTGACCTATCGAAATCAAGTTCGAATGTTTTTAAAAAATTCAAAAAAAATCAAAATGTTGTAATTCTTGCGCACATAGCCGTCATATGTGACAAGGTTATGAGAAAAAAAAATAAACTTGGTGTAGGTCATTTTCATGAAAAAAGCCTTCACAAAAATGAGCTATCACCTATGAACATTTTCAGAGTTCGTAGAATAGGGAGAGAGGGTTTAGGGTTTGAAAAAAATTAATTCAAAAAAATCAGAAAAATCTCCATTGCTTCGTTTTGGAGTGAATAAGAAGGATATGAACTTACTTTTTCATTTTCATATCTAAAACGTGTTATTTGACGGTTTTGAATTAAAAGCATATTTTTTCAAAAAAAATGTAGTAATATGAATATTAATCAATAAATAGTGAGACTTCGCTTTTACCCTATATATATGGAACAAGTGTTAATAAAAAAATATATGTCTCATTTAGGGAAGGTAAAAAAAACTTGATTTCAAATAGGGCTGTTTACCCTAGCTTTCGAGCTCGTTTCTAGCACATTTCTCATTTAGACTGTTCACCTGAGAATATTGGACTTGAAATGCTCAATCAAATACACCGCACAGAGCAATGAACCTCCAATGTTCAACTTCAACTTTGACTCGAATCCAAATTTTGGCCCAAATTCAAATATTGATTTAAATTCAAATTTTGATGGAAATTTGAATTTTGACTCAAATAAGGAACCAAAGTAGAAGCAACATTATTACAACTGATGCCAACATTATTACAGTAGCTCAAAGCTACCAAGTTTTAAGATGCCAACATCTTAATACAAATCTACCAAGTTTTAAGCGATCGACTCGCCCTCAAATTGACAACACAAACATTTTCCAACAACTTAATTCAAAATTTTGACTTGCTCCTTGTGTTTGCAGCTGGCTTCACAGTCTTGCTCCTGGTTTCCCTAGTTGAGATGCTCTTTTCTTTCAGACTCTTGTTCCTTTTGATGTTGGGCTTTACTTGGTGTTTTCCCCGTGGAGGTGCTGATGGAGTAGTTCCATTCGCCGAGCACTTGACGACCATTTTACGGTCATCTATGGGTTCAGTAATCTTTAAAGGCACAATTGGAACAATTACCCCCTCCTCTTCCTCTCTTATAGCTTCAAAACCATCAAAGGCCATGGTTTCAAAATCTTCTCCTTCATTTGCTGTTGCATTCTCCACTGCAACTTCAATCTCCATTGCTGTTGCATTCTCCACTTCATCTTCAATCTCCATTGCCGTTGCATTCTCCTCAGCATTGGCTGATGTCCATCTTTCCTCCTCTCCAAATGATGCATCCACTGCATTGGTACAAAGCCTAGCAATATGCCCCAGAACTCCACACTTTTTGCAAGCACGTTTCTTTGGTAGACGACCCTCCTCACCTGCTCTAATCCTCTGGTTCCTTGGTCTTCCTGGTGGTCTGGTAATGACAGGAGCGTGGAGTTTGAACCCTGGATCTACTATGTTCCATTGATCTTTCCCCAATAGTGCAGGCACATTGTCAGCATAAGCAGCCATAAATTTGGCAACAGAGAAATACTCAGAGCAATATTGATCAACTTCACCATCTGCACCCCCGATAACGGTCATCAGATGTAGGGCATGTATGCATGGCTTCCCACGGATCTGCCATTGCCTACAAGTACATTCTCTAGTACTTAGGTTCACAGGATACCTCCATTCCCTATTTTTAGTGTCAGTATAGGTAACCTCTGCCTCATATGTACCAGATCGAATACATTTCATCTTCAGGCCTCTTGCCTTCAAGTGCAATGCCTTAATCAGTGATGGGAGCATTTGATGACCAACATATTGTGTTTCTGCAATTATTTTGCGAAGAGCCATCTTTATCATGATCATTTGCCTCATCTTGTCAAATGCTTGCCACAACAAGAGCCCTTTCACTGACTTGAACTTTGAATTGAAGCACTCTGCAAGGTTACTGGTCACATAATCTACTTTGCAGATTACTTTGAATTTGCTTATTGACCACACCTTACCATGATGGCATCCATGTACTCCTTCACAAGAGGATTTTGAGCATACAACACTCTCAAATGGTGTTCATGCTTCCTTTTGCTGCATGTGTATGATGCTGGCCATAAGTTCTCATCATAAACTTTACCTTTGAACTTCTTTTTGAAATTATGCGCTAGGTGTCGCATACATTCCCTATGCTCCACTCCAGGGAATACAATTTCCACTGCACTCTCTAAACCCTTGCAAGCATCTGTGTGTATAGCCAAACCTGGGGGTGTGCCTATAATGTTGCGCAACTGCTGCAGAAACCAGACCCAACTTTCCTCAGACTCTGCCTCCACCACACCAAATGCAACTGGGAATAGCCAGTTGTGTCCATCAACTCCAGAAGCTGCTACTAGCTGTCCTCTCCATCTTCCAGTCAAATGTGTAGCATCTACAGCCAAATCGGGCCTACAACCATCTAGAAACCCCTGCCAGCAAGCCACGAAACAAACAAAAGCCCTTCTGAAGCACTCCTTCTGAACTGAATTCCCTTTTATTTTGAATTGAACTGTATGCTTGTCAATCTCTACAACACTCCCTGGACTTGCCATCTCCACTTCAGCTTTGAAAGTGTAAAGCAGCTGAAAACTGTCATTCCATTGACCATTAATTCTGTCAAGAGCCTTTTCCCTAGCATTGTAAATTCTCATGTAAGGAATTTCTATCTTGTACTTCTCAAATAGCTTCCCATGGAGTGCTGTTGGACCAAGTCCAGGTTCTTCTCTTAGCCAATCCAATATAGCATCTTCCACCCACCTAGTTTTTGCTAGCTTGGTTTTGTCCTTCCCCCCTCCCCCTCCAGGTGGACAGGTGTGCTTCTTTGGGTTTTTCTTTATCTGAAACAAAATAAAAGGGTAAAAAATAGTTAAGAAACCTTACTCAACAATCTGAAACTAAATTACTAACTGAACTTGGATTACCTAAATATATTTGCTCTTTCTCATACGAGATGCATGCAACTTCCACCTACACCTAGGATATGGACAAAAAACTATGAACCTTGCTGGCTCACTCCTTTTAATCTTATAGGTGTTGTCAGATATAATGCACCATGTTGTCACTGCATTCCGACAGTCCACCATTGATTGGAAAATGGTACCTACACTAAGCTCAGGTTTTTCCCTGTTCCACTCAATTGTTGGCATGCCATCACCATCGTATTCATCCTCGATTAAGCTGTGCATGTTCTCCACCTTCTCTTCATCGTCAGTGTCATCAAACCTAGCTTGGCTGATGGGCTCCTCCATATATTCGTCATCCACTGCTTGCTGACTGGCTACATCGACCAGTTCAGGAAACATCATCTCGTCTTCATCATCATTTGTAGGCACTGCCTCGTCAGGTTCTGCATCCTCTTCTACACCAACTGCAGAAGGTACACGAGAAGCAGGAGCTGAATCGGAACCACAATTGGCAGCAGGCATGTTGTGGCTCCATGAACCACTTGCTTTACTTGGTGTCGACCTACAAGGAGTGCCGGGGTGCTGGCTAATAGCACATGAAGATGATGTCTGAACTCCCTTCCCCTTCACCCGTTCTGCGCGTGGCTGAAGCACATCGATTTGGAATTTACCGAATCGGCAGCCAGCAATCCCAGCAAAAAGCAACGGCATATGATCGTCGCAAGTTAGTGGGAGAAATCTTTGCTCGTCACTGCTGAAGTAATTCAGTTCAACAGCATCGGCATCACTCCAGGGATATGTGTTTCTGAGCTCAGCTTGCAAATCTTTGAAAGATATGCTGGTTTCTACCACTTTGGGATAGAAAAATGATGAAATGAAATGCGCTTTAGTACCACGCAGCACACTAGTTTCCATTGTAATCGCCAGCCGGAAAGCCAGCGCGGGATCAATCCTATTTTCTTGAAGGAAATAAAGGCTTCAGTGAGCCGGGTAAAATCGAGCACATAGTCGAACGATTCAAGCAAACAGAAGTCAAATACGGCCTACAATACGACTTAGAACGTCAAGTCGAGAGGAAACAATGCTTACCCAGGTTTAATCCATGAATTATCTGCCGCGGATTCGACCCAATCCTCTCCACGGGCGACTGCTTTCCGGGCGTCCTCACTCAACATCGCCATGTAATCCTAGATGGGGAGGTGTGCTATATCTGGCGGAGACGCGACGTCGCCGACGAACGGAATAGGGGCATAGGGTGGAGGAAACAACTGCGGTGGACGCGTCACGACGCCGGTGGAGGAGGCGGGGCGGCGCGGTGCAGTGCGGCCTGTCTAGATATGTTTCAGATTCAGACAAGCTACCCAATATGTGTCTCCTTGCGGTCCCACCCATCAGCAAGCAACAGTCAGCCGAAGACTCGGCCCCACTCGTCAGCAATTGACGGTCACGGTCAAGACAACAAACGGTCAATTGACGGTCAATGGACGGTCAAGACAACAAACGGCCGCTATGAGCATTTGTGAGAGTTTCAGCTAAGGAAGAGGGGAAAAGTGAGCAAAAGTTTGGAGCGTGGGGAAAAGTGAGCACAACTAAGGAACCAGGGGCACCAATTTAAATATCCCTTGAATATAATAGTTATTTCCGTAGAGAGCTGAAGGAGAAAAATTCTTTTCTGGCTTTTATGAGTAGAGAAGTTGATGATATGGCCAAAGAGTTCCTTGCGATGAATTCTCAGTTTGCTCGTGTTGAAAAGCTAGTGGGCCAGATTTCTGATAAGCAAGCTACTTTAGTCAATAAAATGGATGCTAAACCCGAAACTCGTGGTGAGAATCACGGAGATCTTAAAGTGCTTGGTGTGACTCCCATTGAATCTTTGTTTTCTTGTGTCAAACCTAATGATTATGGGGCTGGATATGATTCCACTTTGGTTAAAAAGTGCCCCAATGATTCGGAGTCCATCTATCTTGATGCTAAAAGCATTAAAAGTGGAGTAGAAGATGTTAAAACTTTGAGTAGTAATGAAATTACTACCATGGATTTCAAGGAATTCAATTATGATAGTTGGTCCTTGATTGAATGCATTTGTTTGATGCAATCCATGTTAAACTCTCCACACGCGTATAGCCAAAACAAAGCCTTTACCGATCATATCATCGAAGCTATGATAAAAGCTCTTGAAGAGAAACTTGAATTGGAAGTCTCTATCCCTAGAAAGCTTCATGATGAGTGGGAACCTACCATCAAAATCAAAATCAAAAACTATGAGTGCAATGCTTTGTGTGATTTGGGTGCTAGTGTTTCTGCGATTCCAAAGTCTTTCTGTGATGTTCTAGGTTTTAATGAGATTGAAGAGTGTTCTCTTAATTTGCATCTTGCTAATTCTACTATCAAGAAACCCATGGGAATGATCAATGATGTTCTTATTATTGCAAATAGGAACTATGTACCCGTGGATTTCATTGTGGTTGACATTGATTGCAATCCTACATGCCCTATTATTCTTGGTAGACCTTTCCTAAGGACTATCGGTGCTATCATAGATATGAAGGAAGGGAATATTAGATTTCAATTTCCTTTAAGGAAGGGCATGGAACACTTTCCTAGAAAGAAAATAAGATTGCCTTATGAATCCATGATGAGGGCCACTTATGGTTTGAGCACCAAAGACGACGATACGTGATTCTATCGCTTCTATGCCTAGCTAAGGGCGTTAAAAAATAGCGCTTGTTGGGAGGGAACCCAATGAATTTATCTTCTTATTTATGTTTTTTTGCGTCCACACTTTCATAATTCTGATGTGATTGTGTTTTTTGTGTTTCTTTTTGCGTTTGACCCAAGCAAAGCCTTTTTGACTAGCCTTGGTAATGGTTGTTTGATCTTGCTGGAAAAAGACAGAAACATTTCTCTCAAGAGATGATTTTTCATTTTTATTCAGAAAGATATTTTGAGTTGATTATTTTTGCTGCTGATTTATATGCTTTTTTCCTATGCCGTAGTAAGTTTTCAGAATTTTTGAGGTACCAGAAGTATACGAAGTATACAGATTTCTACACACTGGTCTGTTTTTGACAGATTCTGTTTTTGTTGAGTTGGTTGCTTGTTTTGATGAAACTATGGTTAGTATCGGGGGGTACTAGCCCTGGAAAAGTGAGAATACAGTAGCCCATCATCAATATAGATGGAATTCAAGTTTTCGACAGTACCAAAAGAAGTGGTAGTTTGTTTTCTTGTACTAATGTTATCACAAGTTTCTGTTTAAGTTTTGTGTTGTGAAGTTTTCAAGTTTTGGGTCATGTTCTCATGGACAAAGAGATAAGGAGTGGAAATATCTCAAGCTTGGGGATGCCCAAGGCATCCCAAGCCAAATTAAAGGACACCAAAAAGCCTAAGCTTTGGGATGCTCCGGGAAGGCATCCCCTCTTTCGTCTTCAATCCATCGGTAACCTTACTTGGAGCTATATTTTTATTCACCACATGACATGTGTTTTGCTTGGAGCGTCTTGTATCTTAGGAGTCTTTTCTTTTTGTTGTGTCACAATAATCCTTGCTTCACACCTTTTTGAGAGAGAGAGAGACATTCACTCATCGTGATTTTGCAAGAATGCTCATAGTGCTTCACTTATATCTTTTGAGCTAGATACTTTTGCTCTTGTGCTTCACTTATATCTTTTGAGCTAGATACTTTTGCTCTTGTGCTTCACTTATATCTTTTGAGCTAGATACTTTTGCTCTTGTGCTTCACTTATATCTTTAGAGCCCGGCGGTGCGTGATTTGGTAGTTGGCTTATGCTATGAAAGTAGTCCCAAATGTGCTAGGTATCCAAAGAGGATGCAAAAACCTCCATCTTCATGTGCATTGAGTAGTAAGGGAAGTTTCGATTCCTCTCAATTAGTTTTGAGACGTGGATTCGGTAATATTGAGAGTTATGTTAGTAGGGTGTTGTGAATCTAGAGATACTTGTGTTGAAGTTAGTGATTCCCGTAGCATGCACGTATGGTGAACCGCTATGTTAGGAAGTCGGAGCATAATTGATTTATTGATTGTCATCCTTTGTGTTGAGGTCGGGGATCGCGCTATGGTTTACACCTACCAACCCTTACCCTCGGAGTATGCGTTTAGCACTTTGTTTCGATTACTAATAAAAACTTTCGCAATAAGTATGTGAGTTCTTCATGACTACTGTAAGCCCATGGTATAGATGCACTTTCACCTTCCACCATTGCTAGCCTCTCTAGTGCCGCGCAATTCTCGTCGGTGCACAAAACCCACCAAATTCCTTCCTCAAAACAGCCACCATACCTACCTACTAGGCATTTTCATAGCCATTCCGAGATATATTGCCATGCAACTCCCACCGTTCCGTCTCATGACTTGTGCCGTCACTTTCATATTGCCATTGCATGATCGTAAGATAGCTAGCGAGATGTTTCAACGTCATACGCCATGGTAGATCGTTGCACATCCCGGTACACCGCCGGAGGCATTTCCTATGGAGTCATCATCATTGTGATCTTTGAGCTGTGAGTAAATAAAAGTGTGATGATCATCATTATTAGAGCATTGTCCCATGTGAGGAAATAAAAAAAGACGCCAAAGAGCCCAGAAACAAAAAAAAGATAAAAGAAAAGAAAAGAATAAAAGCGGCCTAAGAGCCCAAATAAAAAAAAAGAGAAAAAGAGAGAAGGGACAATGCTACTATCTTTTTCCACACTTGTGCTTCATGATAGCACCATGTTCTTCATGATTGAGAGCCTCTTGCTTTTTCACTACCATATGTTAGTGGGAATCTTCATTATATAACTCGTCTTGTATATTCTAATGATGGGCTTCCTCAAAATTGCCCTAGGTCTTCGTGAGCAAGCAAGTTGGATGCACACCCACTAGTTCTCCTCTTGAGCTTTCACATACTTATAGCTCTAGTGCATCTCTTGTATGGCAATCCCTACTCATTCACGTTGATATCTATTAATGGGCATCTCCATAGCCTATTGATACGCCTAGTCAATGTGACCATCTCCTCGTTTTGTCTCACAACCACCACCACACTCTATTCCACCTATAGTGCTATATCCATGGCTCGCGCTCATGTATTGCGTGATAGTTATCAAAATTTTGACAAAAGTAAGAGTGGGAAAACAATTACTTGGCCAATTCCGGGGTTGTGCATGATTTACATTAGTTGTGTGAGGATGATGGAGCATAGCCACACTATATGATTTTGTAGGGATAACTTTCTTTGGCCTTGTTATTTTGAAAGTTCATGATTACCTTGCTAGTTTGCTTGAAGTATTATTGTTTTCATGTCAATAGCAAACTCTTGTTTTGAATCTTACGGATCTGAACATTCATATCACGTGAAAGAAGTTGCAAAGGACAACTATGCTAGGTAGCATTCCACATCAAAAATTTATTCTTTATCAATTCCCTACTCGAGGACGAGCAGGAGTTAAGCTTGGGGATGCTTGATACGTCTCCAACATATCTATAATTTTTGATGGTTTCATGTTATTATCTTGTCAAACTTTGGATGTTTTGTATGCCTTTTATATATTTTTTGGGACTAACTTATTAACTCAGTGCCAAGTGCCAGTTCCTGTTTTTTCCATGTATTTGACCCCTTTCAGAGGAGATTTTGAAATGGAGTCCAAACGGAAGAAAATCCCCGAAAAGATTTTTTTTGGAATGGAAGATCATTGAACTTGGGAGCCAAGGCAGGGGAGCCCTAGGGGCCCCACAAGCCCCCACCCCGCGGCCAGGGGGCGCGCCATCTAGGCTTGTGGGCCCCTTGGAGGTTCCCTGACCTAGGTATTTCGCCTATATAATCCCATAAATTCTAGAAAAAATCAAGAGGTACTCGCAATCGCTTTTCCGCCGCCGCAAGCTTCTGTCTCCGCAAGATCCCATTTGGGGCACGTCCTGGTGCCCTGCCTGAGGGGGATTCAGACATGGAGGGCTTCTTCATCAACACCATGACCTCTCCAATGATGCGTGAGTAGTTCACCATGGACCTACGGGTCCATAGCTAGTAACTAGATGGCTTCTTCTCTCTCTTGGATCTTCAATACAAAGTTCTCCATGATCTTCATGGAGATCTATCTGATGTAATCTTCTTTTGCGGTGTGTTTGTCGAGATCCGATGAATTGTGGATTTATGATAAAATTCTCTATGAATCTTATTTGAGTTTCTTCTGATCTCTCTTGTGCATGATTTCGTATCCTTGTAATTCTCTTCGAGTTGTGGGTTTTGTGTGGCCAACTAGATCTATGATTCTTGCAATGGGAGAAGTGCTTGGTTTTGGGTTCATACCGTGCGGTGACCTCACCCAGTGAAAGAAGGGGTAGCGAGGCACGCATCATGTTGTTGCCATCAAGGGTAAAAAGATGGGGTTTTCATCATTGGTTTGAGATTATCCCTCTACATCACGTCATCTTGCTTAAAGCGTTACTCTGTTCGTCATGAACTCAATACACTAGATGCATACTGGATAGCGGTCGATGTGTGGAGTAATAGTAGTAGATGCAGAAAGTATCGGTCTACTTGTCTCGGACGTGATGCCTCTATGTATGATCATTGCCTTAGATATCGTCATGACTTTGCGCGGTTCTATCAATTGCTCGACAGTAATTTGTTCACCCACCGTAATACTTGCTATTTTGAGAGAAGCCTCTAGTGAACACTATGGCCCCCAGGGTCTACTCCACACCATATATTCAGCCTTACACTTTTTACTTCGTTGCACTTTCCGCCTTCAGATCTCACTTTGCAAACAATCTTGAAGGGATTGACAACCCCTTTGAAGCGTTGGGTGCAAGCTTGTTTGTGTTTGCACAGGTACTCTGGACTTGACGAGACCCTCCTTCTGGATCGATACCTTGGTTCTCAAACTGAGGGAAATACTTACTGCTCCTGTGCTGCATCACCCTTTCCTCTTCAAGGGAAGAACCAACGCAAGCCTAGCCTCTGTCAACGTGTCAACTTATGGCGCTGTTGTCTGTGGGATAGCAGGTAGTAACCTTGATTTTGATAATTGTAGTCTCTCCGAAGTCATCACCTTTTTGCAAAGAATGGCTAAATACCCCCATACTAGTACACTCAATATTGCCTTCACCGAGCGTATTACCAATGCTATTATCAAAGCTAGGGCGGAGAAGTGTAATGCCCAAGATGCGATCCTATCCTTATTTTGGCGTGAGGGCCTCGACAGGGATAGAATTGCATATCATCGTTTTGGAAGAATGGATATCGTTACAAGTACATGTACTGAATAGAATAGTATATAGAATTGTCTTACACTCGCCACAGGCTACATCAGAGTCACATCAATACAATACATAAATATCACGAAGAAGAGCAAGGTCCGACTACGGATGAAAATAAACGATAAAAGAACGACGTCCATCCTTGCTATTCCAGGCTGTCGGCCTGGAACCCATCCTAGATCGATGAAGAGGAAGAAGGAAACTCCAAATGAACAATCATCGCGCTCACGTCAAACAACTCTTTACCTGTACCTGCAGCTAGTGTTGTAGTAATCTGTGAGCCACAGGGGACTCATCAATCTCATTTCCAAAGGTATCAAGACTAGCAAAGCTTAATGGGTGAGGTATGGTTAAGTGGTGAGGCTGCAGCAAGCGACTAAGCATTTATTTAGTGGCTAACTTACGAGTACAAGAATAAAGAGGGGGAAGATCTACGCATAGCGGACGTGAACTACTGATGATCAAATGAATGATCCTGAACACCTACTTACGTCAGACATAACCCCACCGTGTCCTTGATCGGAGAAGGAGCTCACGAAAGAGACAGTCATGGTTACCCACTTAGTTGGCAAGTTTTAATTAAGCTTACTCGAGTTATCTAGAACCGGATGTTAAACAAAGTTTTCACGTTGCCACGTAACCACGGTCACGGCTTTCCGAAAGATTTAACCCTGCAGGGTTGCTCCAACTAATCCATCACAAACTACCACACGCTGCGACGGAATGACCTCGATCAGGGAAACCCGTGATCTCCTCGGATCCCTATTGGAAAACCTGAACCTCGAGTTAGCTCAAAGCATCCTTGGAATCCCTCGCACGAGACGCTCGATAAAGGTAAAACAAGTCCAGCAAGGCCGCCCGGCGTGTCGACGATCCCGATAGGAGCCGCGTATCTCGTTCTCAGGACACGACAGATAAGCGAAGTGTACGGTGGCCTGATAGACATCACCCGAGTTGCCCCGGGTTGGCCCCGCATGATGCTCTGTTTTGGACCAGCACCATCAGCACTGGCCCTCCCTGTATTATGTTGAATTACTCATTGGGTAGTGCTAACTCCCTATGTTTTTCAGTATTAACAGAATTATTATGTTGGGAAAAATATAGTACCAATGTTGGGCCTTGCTAGACGAGCTTTATCCCGAAACGAGAATCTAGGGGGTCCCCACAACCCCAAGCATGTTAGGAGCGCTCATTTATGGAACATAACACTGATAGCCGAAACTAAGGGGGCAAAGGTGGAACAAGCAACCAGGCTAGAAGGCCGAGCCTTCCACCTTTTACCAAGTATATAGGTGCATTAAGTTAAATATCAATTAATAGGGTGATATAACAAGGAACCCATGTTATCACATGGAAGCAACTGCACCTGCAACTAGCAATGCTAACACATGGTTAAGCAAGCGGTAACATAGCCAATCAGTGGTTTGCTAGGTTTTGAACAGGATGAAGGTTTTCATGGCAGTATTGAGGGGCTGATATATAACGGGTGGAAGGCAGCGAGACATAACGATAGAATCGAAAAACAACTAGCATGGTAATGATAGTAATGATATCTAGGGACATGGTCATCTTGCCCGAGATCCCGCTTGGAAGAAGAATTTCTCCGTGAAGCAGACGAACCGAAGTAGTCGAACGGGTCCTCACTTTCCGATAGGCTTGCGGAACTCTATCGAGACGTAGCAAACCGGAAACAAAAATCAACATACGATATTCACCACACGATGCACAACACATATGATGCATGAACGGTATCAATTATGCACGTATGACATGGCAATTCACACAATCAAACACTACACATTAAGTGAAGTTCAATATGCAACGAGTTGCATATTGACGAAACTTCACATACGAACTATTTAGTTCTATCCCGATTAGGTACACGGCAATATTAAATGTTGTTAAACATGGCAAGAGGTGAAGCGTAATTAAGCTACCTATCTAGGCATTTTAAATGAGGTCGGAAATGACTTATAGCATCTCCGAACTGACCTCATACGTTAATTTATAATTATGTCCAGATCTAAACTAACACATTTAAATATTTGTTCAACAGAAAAATAAATAGGTTCACGTGATTCTACGCGTCGTTCCGATCAATTTACACACAGAGATCATTGCAAACGGAGCTACGGTTCAAAAGATATGATCACCGCGAGATATGCTGCCATGAGTACAATATGTATGTAATGAGAGCCACAAGCATTCCAAACCAAGAAGGCAGCAACATAATATGAAACTACACGAGATTGTAAGCAAGTTTAAAATAGGACACAATCAAAATGGAGCAACGGTTCAACAAATACAAGCTACACAAGAAATAGTCATAATCTGCCAACAACAGCAACATGGCATTTCCTACACCCCAAAACAACAAGCTACATAAATCTAAAATGCTCAAACAAGGCATGAGACAGAAGTAGTCAAGATGCACTACAACATCCTACTAATAACATCTAGCATGGCAGCATGGATCACTAGGGAAAATAACTCACAAAATGGCATCTCACACATAGTTTCAGACTTAGTGAAAATATTAGTTTTTGACAGTGCAGTTTTTGATCTGAAGGCATATTGACAGCAGAAACACTATATGCTACATGGCACCAAATGGCATGAAACTTTACAGCATGCAAGATAATCTTAAGTACTACAAATAACTCCATTGCACCGACCTCAAAAGAGCTATAGATCACTAGCAAAACTCATGGAAAGACAACAACAAAATATAATAGATTTCAGACTTAGAAATATTTTAGCATCTCCAAATCAGCACTATTTTCTAGCATGTTGAGAACAAGCAAACAACACCCAAACATGGATTTCTATTGCAACCAAAATTACCAGGTGCTAGCATACATATCCAAGGGCCTATCTCTAGTAGACAACTCATTAATATCATGCACTGAATAAATCCAACAAAATAAATAAAAGGGCAACGTGGCAGAAATATCATGCATGCTAACTTGCTCAAAAAGTAAAACTAAATGCAGAGTTAAATTCTATGGATTTTTCTACCCGAAAACATATATAATATGTGGGGTTCGAAAAATAAACTAGCGCCACACATATATGCGAGAATATGTCCTAAACACGACATAGCAAATTAGCGACTGTTCCTACATGCAAAATGCAAACAACTACTAAAAATACATGGAAAAGGGTCCCTAACAACATGAACATTTTATCTATGAGATTTGAAGAAACCGAACAAGCGCAAAAATAGCTACGGAATAATTCTCTATTAGGACAGCACGCAAATATAGGCATACGGCGGTTCAAACCACTTCAAATATGCATGAAAGTTGTAAAATATTAATCTACGCCGAAAACTACACAAGTTACGTATACAAATCGTCGTAATCCGACGCACGGTTTCAAATATACGGACGTTTGAAAATCTGCTATTTTCTGAAAAGAATAAATTCGCAGGACTTAAAAGTAAACCTAATCGGGACGGATTTGCTACAGGACAAAACAAAGGTGGGCGCGGGATTTAACTAAAGGACGCTGGGGCAGGAGATAGTGGCGGCGCGCTCACCTTTCGGGCCTAGCCCGGTCGGTGGAGAGGCTGGGTCGGGACAAGCCAACTCGACCTCGGCTTGGGCACTGGCAGGAGCAGGCCGGCCCACCTAGCGCGAGAGGTGCGCTCCACAGCGCGTGAGGCAAGGAGGCGTCCGTACTCTGGATGCCTGCCCGATCCAAATCCGGCAAAGGGGATGCACAGCGGCCGGCGAACATGGCGACGGGGCGGAGGCGCTCGAGATCTGGCGACGGGAGGCCGGGGGCGAGGACTGGGGCGGCCGGATCCGGGCAAGGAGGTTCCGTTCCCGGCGCGGACAGGGCCGACGGCGAGCTCGGCAGGCGGTGACGGGGCGAGCTCGGCACGCGGCGGCCGACAGGGCTGCAAGGAGGTGCGATGGCTCGAGCCGGCGCGGCAGCGAGGGCGGAGGCTCGCGAGGTGCTTGACGGTGACGGGAGGCGGGGCGGCGGCTGCGACCAGTGGCTAGGACGGCGGCGAGTGATGGGAGGCAGCCGAGCTGCTGCTACTCGGGTTCCAGGCGACGCGGAGAGATGGGCTCGGCCGGGCCCGATCTGGGTCTGGCGGGCCCGCGCGATGGGAGAGGCTGAGGTGTTGGAAATATGCCTTAGAGGCAATAATAAAATGGTTATTATCATATTTCCTTGTTCATGATAATCGTCTATTGTTCATGCTATAATTGTATTAACAGGAAACAGTAATACATGTGTGAATAAATAGATCACAATGTGTCCCTAGCAAGCCTCTAGTTGGCTAGCTCGTTGATCAATAGATGATCATGGTTTCCTGATCATGGACATTAGATGTCATTGATAACGAGATCACATCATTGGGAGAATGATGTGATGGACAAGACCCAATCCTAAGCATAGCACTAGATCGTATTGTTCGTATGCTAAAGCTTTTGTAATGTCAAGTGTATTTTCCTTCGACCGTGAGATTGTGCAACTCCCGGATACCGTAGGAGTGCGTTTGTTGTATTAAACATCACAACATAACTGGGTGACTATAAAGGTGCACTACGGGTACCTCTGAAAGTGTGTGTTGGGTTGGTACGAATCGAGATCGGGATTTGTCACTCCATGTGACGGAGAGGTATATCTGGGCCCACTCGGTAGAACATCATCATGAGCTCAATGTGACTAAGAAGTTAGTCACACAATGACGTGCTACGGAACGAGTAAAGAGACTTACCGGTAAGGAGATTGAACAAGGTATAGGTATACCGACGATCGAATCTCGGGCAAGTTCTATACCGACAGACAAAGGGAATTGTATACGGCATTGATTGAATCCTTGACATCGTGGTTCATCCAATGAGATCATCGTGGAGCAAGTGGGAGCCACCATGGGGATCCAGACCCCGCTGATGGTTATTGGCCAGAGAGGTGTCTCGGTCATGTTTGCCTGTCTCCCGAACCCATAAGGTCTACACACTTAAGGTTCGATGACGTTAGGGTTATAGGGAAATGTTATACGAGGTTACCGAAAGTTATTCGGAGTCCCGGATGACATCCCGGACGTCACGAGGAGCTCCGGAATGGTCCAGAGGTAAAGATTGATATATAGGATGGATGGTTTTGGACACCGGAAATGTTTCGGGTGTCACCGGTAGCGTACCGGGACCACCGGGACCACCGGAAATGGTCCCGGGGGTCCACCGAGAGGTAGCATGGGCCAAAAGGTGGTGGGAAACCAGCCCAAAGTGGTCTGGTGTGCCTCCCACAAGGGGGCCCATGGCGCAGGAGGAGGAGAGGGGGGAACCCTAGGCGTTGGTGGGCCTAAGGCCCACCTAGCAGTGCGCCACCCCCTCCCTTTGCCCTAGCCGCCACACCTCCCATCTGGGGGGCTGCCGCACCACCTAGGGGGGAAACCCTAGGGGTGGCACCCCCTCCCCTCCTCCTATATATATGGAGGGGTTTGGGGCTGTTGGGGCACACCGTTTCTTCTCCCCTCGGCGCAGCCCTGCTCCCATCCTTCCTCCTCCTCCCACGGTGCTTGGCGAAGCCCTGCCGGGAGACCTCTTCTCTCCATCGACACCACACCGTCGTGTTGCCGGAGATCTTCCCCAACCTCTCCCTCCTCCTTGCTAGATCAAGGTGCGGGATACGTCACCGGGCTGCACGTGTGTTGAACGCGGAGGTGCCGTGGTTCGGCACTAGATCGGAATCACATCGCGATCTGAATCGCCACGAGTATGACTCCATCAACCGCGTTATAGCAGCGCTTCCTCTTAGCGATTTTCATAGGTATGAAGATGCACTCACCCCTCTCTCGTTGCTGGTCTCTCCATAGGAAGATCGGAATATGCGTAGGAATTTTTTTGAATTTATGCTACGTTACCCAATAGTGGCATCCGAGGCATGTTTTCTATGCGTAGATTCTATGCACGAGTAGAACACTAAAGGTTGTGGGCGATGATTTGTCAATTTCTTGCTTCTACTAGTCTTATTATTTTTTCCGGCAGTATTGTGGGATGAAGCGGCCCGGACGGACCTTACACGTACGCTTACGTGAGACTGGTTCCACCAACAGACATGCACACCGTGCATAAAGCTGGCTAGCGGGTGTCTGTCTCTCCTACTCTAGTCATACTGGATTTGATGAAAAGGGTCCTTATGAAGGGTAAATAGCTTTGGCATATCATCATTGTGGCTGTCACGTAGGTAAGAAGGCGTTCTTGCTAGAAACCCAAATCAGCCACATAAAACTTGCAACAACAATTAGAGGATGTCTAACTTGTTTTTGCAGGGTTTGACATGTGATGTGATATGGCCAAAGTTGTGATGTTGCATGTATGATGTATGAGATGATCATGTTATTGTAATAGGTTTCACGACTTGCATGTCGATGAGTATGACAACCGGCAGGAGCCATAGGAGTTGTCTTAATTTATTGTATGAGATGCAACGCCATGTGCTAACTACTTTTACTTAATTGCTAACGGCTAGCTATAGTAGTAGTGATAGTAGTAGTTGGCGTGACGACTTCACGGAGACACGATGATGGAGATCATGATGATGGAGATCATGGTTTCATGCCAGTGACAATGATGATCATGCGATGCCTGAGGATGGAGATCGAAAGAGCAAAGATGATAATGGCCATATCATGTCACTATATGATTGCATTTTGATGTTTATCATGTTTTTCATCTTATTGCTTAGAACGACAGTAGCATAATAAGATGATCCCTCTTAAAATTTCGAGAATGTATTCCCCTAAGTGTGCACCATTGCAAAGGATCGTTCTCTTGAAGCACCACGTGATGATCGGGTGTGATAGATTCTAACGTTCGCATACAACGGGTGTAAGCCAGATTTACACACGCAAAACACCTTGGTTGGCTCGACGAGCTTAGCATGTACAGACATGACCTCGAATACAAGAGACCAAAAGGTCGAACATCAGTCGTATGGTTGAATACGATCAGCATGAAGTTGCTCACCATGATGACTAGTCTGTCTCACGTGATGATCGGACACGGGTTAGTCAGCATGGATCATTTATCACTTAGATGACTAGAGGGATGTCGATTTAAGTGGGAGTTCATGCTTAATTTTATTAAATGAACTTAATTGTCATGAACTTAGTCTAAAAGTTGTCTTTATAAATATTGTATATGGCCAACGTCAACCTCAATTTCAATGCATTCCTAGAGAAAAACAAGCTGAAAGATGATGGTAGCAACTATGCGGACTCGGTTCGCAACTTGAAGCTCATCCTTGAAGCAGCTAAAAAGGCTTATGTCCTTGATGCGCCGCTAGGTGACCCTCCCGCTCCCACAGCAGCCTAGGACATTCTGAACGTCTGGCAAACGCGGAGTGATGAATACTCTCTGGATAGGTGTGGCATGTTATACAGTTTGGAAATGGGGCTCCAAAGGTGTTTTGAGCAACACGGTGCATATGAGATGTTCCAAGAGCTGAAACTGGTTTTTCAAGCTCATGCCCGTGTAGAGAGAGATGAAGTCTCCGATAAGTTCTTTAGCTGTAAGATGGAGGAGAACGGTTCTGTCAGTGAGCACATACTCAATATGTCTGGGTTACACGGTCGTATGACTTCACTTGGAGTCGAACTTCCGGATGATGCTATAATTGAAAGACTCCTCCAGTCTCTCCCACCAAGCTACAAAGGTTTTGTGCTGATCTACAACATGCATGGGATGGAGAAGACCATTCCCGAGTTGTACTCGATGCTCAAGTCTGCAGAAATAGAAATCAAGAAAGAGCATCAAGTGTTGATGGTCAACAAGACCACCAGTTTCAAGAAGGGCAAGGGTAAGAAGAACTTCAAGAAAGACGGCAAAGCCGTTGCCGCGCCCGGTAATCCAGATGCCGGGAAGAAGAAAAACAATGGACCCAAGCCTGAGACTAGTGCTTCCATTGCAAGGGAAAAGGTCACTGGAAGCGGAACTGCCCCAAGTACTTAGCGGACAAGAAGGCCGGCAACGGTAAAGGTATATGTGATATACATGTTATTGATGTGTACCTTACCAGCGCTCATAGTAGCTCCTGGTTATTTGATACCGGTGTTGTTGCTCACATTTGCAAATCAAACCATGAACTGCGGAATAAGCGAAGACTGGCCAAGGATGAGGTGACGATGCGCGTCGGGGATGGCTCCAAGGTCGATGTGATCGCCGTCGGCACGCTACCTCTACATCTACCATCGAGATTAGTTTTAAACGTTAATAATTGTTATTTAGTACCAGCTTTGAGCATGAATATTGTATCAGGGTCTTGCTTAATGCGAGACGGCTAGTCATTTAAGTTAAAGAATAATGGTTGTTCTATTTATATGAGTGATATGTTTTATGGTCATGCTCCGCTGGTGAATGGCTTATTCTTGATGAATCTTGATCGTGATGTTACACATATTCATAGTGTTAGTACCAAAAGATGTAAAGTTGATAATGATAGTCCCACATACTTGTGGCACTGCCGCCTTGTTCACATCGGTGTTAAGCGCATGAAGAAGCTCCATACTGATGGACTATTAGTCTCTTGACTTTGAATCATTTGACACATGCGAACCGTGCCTCATGGGCAAGATGACTAAGACTCCATTCTCAGGAATAATGGAGGGAGCAACCAACTTATTGGAAATAATACATACTCATGTGTGTGGTCCAATGAACGTTGAAGCTCGCGATGGCTACCGTTATGTTCTCACTCTCACCGATGATTTGAGTAGTTATGGGTATATCTACTTGATGAAGCACAAATCTGAGAGTTTTGAAAAGTTCAAGGAATTTCAGAATGAGGTTGAGAATCAACGTGACAGAAAAATTAAGTGTCTATGATCTGATTGTGGAGGAGAATATTTGAGTCACGAGTTTGGCACACACCTAAGGAAGTGTGGAATCGTTTCACAACTGACGCCGCCTGGCACACCGCAACGCAACGGAGTGTCTGAACGTCGTAATCGCACTTTATTAGATATGGTACGATCTATAATGTCTCTTACCGACATACCGCTATCATTTTGGGGATACGCATTAGAAACTGCAGCATTCACTTTAAATAGGGCACCGTCTAAATCCGTTCAGACGACACCATATGAACTATGGTTTGGCAAGAAACCTAAGTTGTCGTTTCTTAAAGTTTGGGGCTGCGATGCTTATGTGAAGAAACTTCAACCAGAGAAGCTCGAACCCAAAGCGGAGAAATGTGTATTCATAGGATACCCTAAGGAAACTATTGGGTATACCTTCTATCTTAGATCCGAAGGTAAAACCTTTGTTGCCAAGAACAGATCCTTTCTAGAGAAAGAGTTTCTCTCGAAAGAAGTAAGTGGGAGGAAAGTAGAACTTCATGAGGTAATTACACCCCCTCTCAAACAGGAGAGTAGCGCAGTGCGGGAAATTGTTCCTGTGGCGCCTAGACCAACTAAAGAGGAAGTTAACGATAATGATCATGAAGCTTCGGATCAAGTTACTACTGAACCGCGAAGGTCCACAAGGGCACGCTCCGCACCAGAGTGCTACGACAACCCTGTGATGGAAATCATGTTGTTGGACAACGGTGAACCTTCGAACTATGAAGAAGCAATGGCGGGCCCGGATTCCAATAAATGGCTTGAGGCTATGAAATCCGAGATAGGATCCATTTATGAGAACAAAGTATGGACTTTGGTGGACTTGCCCGATGACCGGCGAGCGATAGAAAATAAATGGATCTTCAAGAAGAAGACTGATGCAAACGGTAATGTGACCGTTTATAAAGCTCGACTTGTCGCAAAGGGTTTTCGACAAATTCAAGGAGTTGACTACGAAGAGACTTTCTCTCCCATACCGAAGCTGAAATTAGTCCGAATCATCTTAGCAATTGCCACCTTTTATGATTATGAAATTTGGCAAATGGACGTCAAAACAGCGTTCCTTAACGGGAATCTTAAGGAAGAGTTGTACATGATGCAACCAGAAGGTTTTGTCGACCCTAAGGGTGCTAACAAAGTGTGCAAGCTCCAGCGCTCCATCTATGGGCTGGTGCAAGCATCTCGGAGTTGGAACATTCGCTTCAATGTGGTGATTAAAGCGTTTGGGTTCATACAGGTTTACGGAGAAGCCTGTCTGTACAAGAAAGTGAGTGGGAGCTCTGTAGCATTCCTCATACTATATGTGGATGACATATTATTGATGGGAAATAAAATAGAGATGTTGGAGAGCATAAAGGCCTATTTGAACAAGAGTTTTTCAATGAAGGACCTTGGAGAAGCTGCATACATATTAGGCATCAAGATCTATAGAGATAGATCGAGACGCCTCATAGGTATTTCGCAAAATACATACCTTGACAAGATATTGAAGAAGTTCAATATGGAAAACTCAAAGAAGAGGTTCTTGCCAGTTTTGCAAGGTATGAGGTTGAGTAAGACTCAGTGACCGACCACAGCAGCAGATAGAGAGAAGATGAGTACTGTCCCCTACGCTTCAGCCGTAGGCTCTCTAATGTATGCCATGCTGTGTACCAGACCTGATATGAACATTGCCATAAGTTTGGTATGGAGGTACCAAAGTGATCCCGGTATGGAACACTGGACAGCGGTCAAGAATATCCTTAAGTACCTGAAGATGACTAAGGAGACGTTTCTCGTTTATGGAGGTGATGAAGAGATCGTGGTAAAGGGTTACTTCGACGCTAGCTTCGACACAGATCCGGATGACTCTAAGTCACAGACCGGATACGTATATGTTTTGAATGGTGGGGTAGTGAGCTGGTGCAGCAGCAAGCAAAAAGTCGTGGCAGCATCTACATGTGAAGCGGAGTACATAGCTGCTTCAGAAGCGGCTCATGAAGGAATTTGGATGAAGGAGCTCATCACCAACCTTGGAGTGGTTCCAAGCGCGTCGGGTCCAATGACACTCTTCTGTGATAACACTGGGGCCATTGCCATAGCCAAGGAGCCGAGGTTTCACCGGAAGACGAAGCACATCAAACGCCGCTACAACTCCATCCAAGACCATGTCCAGAGTGGAGTAATAGAGATTTGTAAAGTACATACGGATCTGAATGTTGCAGACCCGTTGACTAAACCTCTTCCTCGAGCAAAACATGATCAACACATAATGCTATGGGTGTTCGATACATCACAATGTAACTAGATTATTGAATCTAGTGCAAGTGGGAGACTATTGGAAATATGCCCTAGAGGCAATAATAAAATGGTTATTATTATATTTCCTTGTTCATGATAATCGTCTATTGTTCATGCTATAATTGTATTAATAGAAAACAGTAATACATGCGTGAATAAATAGATCACAATGTGTCCCTAGCAAGCCTCTAGTTGGCTAGCTTGTTGATCAATAGATGATCATGGTTTCCTGATCATGGACATTAGATTTCATTGATAACGGGATCACATCATTGGTAGAATGATGTGATGGACAAGACCCAATCCTAAGCATAGCACTAGATCATATTGTTCATATGCTAAAGCTTTTCTAATGTCAAGTGTCTTTTCCTTCGACCGTGAGATTGTGCAACTCCCGGATACAGTAGGAGTGCTTTGGGTGTATCAAACGTCACAACGTAACTGGGTGACTATAAAGGTGCACTACGTGTACCTCTGAAAGTGTATGTTGGGTTGGTACGAATCGAGATCGGGATTTGTTACTCCTTGTGACGGAGAGGTATCTCTGGGCCCACTCGGTAGCACATCATCATGAGCTCAATGTGACTAAGTAGTTAGTCACACGATGAAGCGCTACGGAACGAGTAAAGAGACTTACCGGTAATGAGATTGAACAAGGTATAGGTATACCAACGATTGAATCTCGGGCAAGTTCTATACCGATAGACAAAGGGAATTGTATACGGGATTGATTGAATCCTCGACATCATGGTTCATCCGATGAGATCATAGTGGAGCAAGTGGGAGCCACCATGGTTATCCGGACCCCGCTGATGGTTATTGGCCGGACACGTGTCTCGGTCATGTCTCCCTGTCTCCCGAACCCATAGGGTCTACACACTTAAGGTTCGATGACGCTAGGGTTATAGGGAAAAGTTATACGAGGTTACCGAAAGTTGTTCGGAGTCTCGGATGATATCCCGGACGTCATGAGGAGCTCCGGAATGGTCCGGAGGTAAATATTGATATATAGGATGGATGGTTTTGGACACCCGAAATGTTTCGGGCGTCACCGGTAGCGTACTGGGACCACCGGGACCACCGGAAATGGTCCCGGGGGTCCACCGAGAGGGGCCACCTGCCCCAAGAAGTAGCATGGGCCAAAAGGTGGTGGGAAACAAACCTAAAGTAGGCTGGTGCGCCTCCCACAAGGGGGCCAATGGCGCAGGAGGAGGAGAGGGGGGAAACCCTAGGAGCTGGTGGGCCTAAGGCCCACCTAGGGGTGCGCCACCCCCTCCCCTTGCCCTAGCCGCCACACCTCCCATCTGGGGGGGGGCTGCCGCACAACCTAGGGGGAAACCATAGGGGTGGCACCCCCCTCCCCTCCTCCTATATATATGGAGGGGTTTGGGGCTGTTGGGGCACACCGTTTCCTCTCCACTCGGCGCAGCCCTGCTCCCCTCCTTCCTCCTCCTCCCACGGTGCTTGGCGAAGCCCTGTCGGGAGACCTCATCTCTCCATCGACACCATGCCGTCATGCTGCCGGAGATCTTCCCCAACCTCTCCCTCCTCCTTGCTGGATCAAGGTGCGGGAGACGTCATCGGGCTGCACGTGTGTTGAACACGGAGGTGCCGTGGTTCGGCACTAGATCAGAATCACACCGCGATCTAAATCGTCGCGAGTACGACTCCATCAACCGCGTTCTAGGAATGCTTCCGCTTAGCGATCTTCAAAGGTATGAAGATGCACTCACCCCTCTCTCGTTCTGGTCTCTCCATAGGAAGATCTGAAACTGCGTAGGATTTTTTTTGAATTTATGCTATGTTACCCAACATGAGGCTATGGAAAGTGCCGGCTAGGGTTTGGGTTAGCACGGGTTTCGAGGAGGAGTTGGATTAGCTGAGATAGTGGTCTATATATAGCAAATGGGGCTAGGGTTATCCGAATCCAGCTCCGTTTTTGACCACGGGATCGCGATCGGACGGCCACGGATGCGGGAAGTGGCTAGGTGGGCTGTGTAGAGCAGCTCGCCGGAGACGAGAGGAAAGACGGGTACCCGGCAACATGATTTACAAACACCAAAAAAGGTCTGACGAATAACCGAAGACGGTGCCGCTACGGTCGACCTTTCGGGTACCAGACAGACTACGATTGCGATGAAAATTGGCAAGCGGCCTACCTATATTATAATAAGACCGAATGCCAAGTTTCAACCCAATCAGAGGAAGTTTTATACACACTTTTAAAAACAAGGTTTTGACAATGCCGCGGGAGCGTGCGTGTGTGGTCGGCCTCTACACGGTCAACGACGAACACGGAGAGAACCTGCAACTAATAACGGATGTAGGTTTTGAAAACTGGCGGCAACGGAGTGTCGATGCAATGCGGATGATGCACATGTTGCGATGATGATGCAACAAATAAAAATAAACACACGCCAGCAACGGAAAAGAGGGGAATCTTCTGGAGCGTCGGTCTCGGGCTGTCACAAGAAGCTCAAGCTAGATACCTATATCCCTAGGAAACTAGAAGATGGTTGGGATCCTATGGTCAAAATTAAATTGAATAATATCTCTTGCTTTGCTTTGTGTGATGTTGGAGCTAGTGCCTCCGTTATGCTCAAAAGAATGTATGATATGCTTGATTGAAAACCGTATGATCCATGATCTTTTGGTGTTTGTCTTGTTGATTCTTCCATAAAGAAACCTTTAGGGAGAATTGATGATGCGCTTATTATTGTCAATGATAATTATGTGCACGTTGATTTTCTTATTATGGACATTGAATGTGATCCTTCATGTCCAATTATTTTGGGTCGTCCTTTTCTCCGCACCGTTGGTGCTATCATTGACATGATAGAGGAAATTATTAAATTCCAATTTCCTCTTAAAAAGGGAATGGAGCACTTCCTAAAAAGAATATTAAGTTACCTTATGAGTCCGTTGCACGGGCAAGCTATTCTTTTGGAGTTGATAACACTTGATCTTCTTGCATTATGCCTAGCTCAAAGGCATAAAAGAAAGCGCTTGTTGGGAGGCAAGCCAATATGTTTTTACTTTGTGTTTTAGTGGTCTTGATGTGTGTTACTACTATAGAAAAATCATTGTATCATTATTTTTAAGCTTTGTGCCAAGTTATAGCCTCCGATTGCAAGAAAGATCAAGAATTGTAACATGTTGAGAAACAGATTATGTCTGCTTGATAGAACAAATTCCCCAAAAATAACCATATCATCTTTTTGGTGTGGATTTTTTGACAGCATGCTCTATATAATTTTCTTCCACGCATCTGTACTGAGGTTTTTGATTTGTGTTGCAGAAGTGTCCTGAATAAATTATTTACTACCTGATGTTCTGTTTTTCACAGATTGTGCCATGTGTTGTGTTTTCATTGTTTTGCGAATCCTAAGTTTGCCTTTTATTTGCAAAAATCTTTTGGCAATCATGAGAAGCAGTAGCTTTTCATGAAAATCTTTATTTCCAGCAGGAATTGAATTATTTTATGAAGGGGACTAACTACTCTAATCAACTTATGATGAGTTTTGTATGAAGGGAGTTTTAAAGTATTGCGACGGGACAGATGATGAAAGAAGATAAAGAAGTGTCAAAGCTCAAGCTTGGGGATGCCCCCATGCATCCCAAGAGATATTCAAGGAGACTCAAGCGTCTAAGCTTGGGGATGCCCCCGTGCATCCCCTTCTCTATCAACAATCATCAGGTCGTCCATCTGCATGCTATATTTTTATCACTTCATATGATATGTGCTATGCTTGGAGCGTCCCGCTATTTGCTTTTTAGCTTGTTTCAATTTTTCTTGCTGTTCATAACAAGTCAGAACCTAGCCTACCATGTTTGGGAGAGAGACACACTCCATTCCACTCTAGAACACAACATAGATTTTCATGCTTATCCTTTTTGTGTGTTCTTCATCTTTTCGTAGCTACTGTCATGCTTAGCTCTTAGCTTTCATGCTTATCTTTTTAAGAGCTTTTACTAAGGTTGATTTTGGAATTCTCTTGACTTATCATGCTTATCTTGTTTAGAGAGTTGGCTTGTTGCACTGAGTTGTGTGTCTTGCATGAGTAAGTAATTGAGGTTGCTATTTAAGTATAGTAGTAAATTGCAATAGTTTTGAGCTGTTGATTTGAGTAGTGTTTGGACTATTGGTGGCAAGAGCTTGAGCATATTAGTGATAGATGTCGTATTTTGGGAAATCTGTGTGTTTTTCAAAAACTAAAAATTAGTTGAGAACTCTAGCTACTAAATTGATCGCTAACCTCTCGAGGGGTTGGAATATATAGAGTACCCTCACGTTACCATGAGGCGAGGATGCGCAAGGATAACCAAACCCCAAATATTCCTCCTCGGCTTACTTGTCTCTTTGAGAATTTCCTAACTAGATAGAGAGTTACCGATAATAAGTGTATGAGTTCTTCGGACTTATGTGAGTATTCGATTGTTGGCAATTCCACCATCCATATTTTGCTAGCCTCTTCGGTATATCTTTCCTCAAAACAGCCACCATACCTACCTACTAAGGCATTTCCATAGCCTTTCCGAGATACATTAACATGTAACATCCATCATCTCATGACTTGATCTTCATGTCATACATGCTTTTGTTTGATCATAGAGTCGCATGCTAGTTGGGCCTTGCCCTCATTATTGCTACATGACACGCTAGTATCATTGCATATCCTGCTACACTGGTAGAGGCATACATTTGCATACATCATGATAGTTTTCACTTGTCTTTATGTTGAGTACTTCTTATAAAGTGTGATGATTTTTCTTTCTATTCATGTAATACATCGAGTGTTGCCCTTAAGTGAGGAAAAGATCCCAAAGGGGACAAATGAGAGATAAAAGAAAGAGCCAAAGAGGCCACAAAAAAATTAAAAAAAGAGAAAAAGGAAAAGAAAAAGAAAAGAAAAAAGAAATAAAAAGAGAGAAGGGGGCATACCCACTATTCCTTTTGAAAGATCCACACTCGTACTCCATTACTATATTGGTACTACATAAAGATTATCATTCATGCATAAATACGTGGGGATCCTTACACTATAGAACTTGGTTTGCATATTCCAATGATGAGCCTCCTCAAATGAGCTCTACGTCTTCATGAGCAAACAAGTTGGATGCACCCCCACTCGTTTCATTGGAGAGCTTACCTTAGCTCATATGTGCATCCGTTACATGGCAATCCCTACTCCTCACATCATATCTATCATTTGGCTTCCTCTCGCCTATGGTTGTCCTCATTGATGTGAGACTTTCACACCTTTTTGTCTTGCTTCCCCGTCATTATTCTATTTGCCATCCTAAGTGCCAACATATCTTGCTTACGCTCATCCATTGCATGAGTGCTCAAAATCGGAAGGGGGAGGATCATTTTGACTTGTGCCTGACAAGTGGTCTGGGGATGAGTCAAAATAAGATTCGAAAGGAGACTAAGTGTGAGGTTTAGTAGATTGAGTTCCCAATTAAAAAAATATTTTATCTCTGAACCCATCTCCCACTTCTTGCACGCAAACGCCATTTGGAGACATTCGAGTCACGGACAGCGAGAGCTCATGCACCTTTATGTCTTACTTTGCTAAACTCAATAATAGATATAGACTCTTTCTTGTTATTGTCTTGACTTGAATTGCATATCTCACTTGCTTTACTTTGAAATTCTTATATATGTGTTAGCATGTCACCACAGAAATTATTGTGTTATCATTTATCTACTCGAGGACGAGCAGAAATTAAGCTTGGGGATGTTGATACGTCCCAAACGTATCTATAATTTCTGATTGTTCCATGATCTTTTGGGTGACATCGTTATATGTTTTTCTACACTTTTATATCATTTTACACATATTTGGACTAACCTACTAACTCAGTGCACCCAGTGCCAGTTTCTGTATGCTGATGTATTTTTTGCAGGGGCTTTTACCCAATTTTCCAAAGCCCTAAAAAACCAGAAAAATGTATTAAAAAAATCAGCGAAACAGAAGCTTCGGGATCACCGAAGGAGGGCCATAGGGGGGCCAGGGGCGTCCCAGGCGGCCGCAGCGCTTCCGAGATCGGGTGGGGCTCGCAACTTAATACTCGAGAGATGTTCTGGATAGATATCTCAAGGTGGATGACTAGTAAGTAGATGCTCATGAATAAACAGTCTACTTGTCTCGGCGTATTGCCCATTACTATTGAACCTCTAACTATCAAGGAGCATAATTAGCATTGCGGTGCGATCATAATTCTGTCAATTGCCCAACTGTGTTTTGTTTACCCTACATAGTTGTTTATCGTCTTTTGGGAGAGAGACATCACTAGTGAACGTCATGTGACTCCGGTCCATATCACCACCATTGTTTACACCTCCACCCTTTACCGCTTTATTTACTTTCCCATTGCAATCACTATTACCTTCCCGCTTGTGTTTTGATCCTTTCCAAACTACAAGGCCAGAGAGATTGACAACCTCTCTGTACTCGTTGGGAGCAAAGTTATTTGTTGTGTGTGCAGGTCCACGTCTTCTGCTAGCGCCAGGGTGAAAGACACCTACTTGTTGAGCCTAGGAGTCCTCCTGGTTCGATAAACCTTACAGTCTCCATGTAACGGAAATTTGCTGCTGACTACATCTCCACCTTCCACTTCGGGTCCAACGAGGGGCGAGAAGTATATACATCACCTCATCATCACATGACCATATCAAGTTTCTCCATGAATCTCATATTGGCTATAACTTACTCGTCTTCATGATCCAACATAGTCTCTTGAGTGGTACAATGAATTCTTAATGCATTGCAAATAGAACAATCCTTCAAATGTATAACTCAATGCAAACATTAGCCCCTGGAGATTATCATCAATTACCAAAAACACACATGGCAACCCTACCTAACTAAAAAAGTGAGCTAACGAGCAATTATATGAATTAGACTAATGTTTCCCTTAATGACTCAAACTTGTATTATTAAAACACAAGTTAAAAAGTAGAATAAGATAAAATTAAAGTTACAAAGTAGATCATACGTCGATGTTTTGATATTAGACGAACCGTCTAACTCACCTAATTTTGGATCCCGTCCGATTGAACTGCTACACTATGATCTTTAATAGAGGAGTAAAACCGATATCTAACAAAGTAACGATCAATGCCAAAAGTTAACTAGGAATTCAGAATTAGGAGTTGGTACTAGAGTTAATCGAAAAGGAGGACTCGCTAAGCACTTGGAGGGTAGAGTCGGCCACGCATCAATTCGACGAGGCGACGACTCTGAAATTTGAGGGAGGAAGCTATGAAGGGAACAATGGTAGGGGCGGCCTGAATTTGGTCGTTCTAATGAGGCGAAGTCGACAAGATGATCCTGTTTTCTATAGCGAAGTCGACGCGACACTGTTGTTGTCTCCATACAGGGAGACAAAACGTTCACGATGAACTCGTGTAGCGATCCCGTTTTTAGACCGACGACAGCGTTTCCACATTATCGATCGAGTGGTTTACTTTTTTAAGAATTATTGATCAAGCACCAACGCTCCTGCGCTTGATGGCCACAACTCAGTTCCAGCTCGAGTGTGTAGGATTTTTTTTCCAGAAATAGTACAAGGTATTATACAAAATTAGTGCCCCCAAAATTATTGGCCCTATGGGGGCCTCACATTTGGGACTACTTATGGCCTGACCATGATTAGATCACTGGTCATGGCATTGAAAATCTTTTACTCCCTCGTCTCATAATGTAAAATATTTTTTGACAATACAATAGTTTAAAAAAACACTTATATCATGGGAAGGAGGGAGTAGTAATCATTAGAAAACTGAAATTTCAATGTCGTGGATGAGTCAAAGTGTCGGCCTAATTTGGCAACCCGTCTATGTTATATGCTTAACACTCGCCATTCTATGATGACTACCGATCCATCATAATCCCACACTAAACCTTAACCCTACTCGGAGAGTCAAGAGCCCAATGTACTCTTTGCCACATTGTCCTTTTCTTCATCGCTCCATCTTATCATACCCTTCTGCCCTCCTCGCCACCTTATCTATGGTACCACATTATAGTGCATGCAAGCCGAAGTGAGGACCGTTGCATGCATGGTGTTGCCGACTCTCCCATGTTGCAATGCTCGATAGTTGTCCCCACATTCCTTTTATGATCTTTGGCACAACAACGGCCGCAATGGTGGTGAGTCCTGGATGTTTTGTGTTAATGGATAAAGTAGATTTTGGTATGGATGTAAATATATTGCTTACATTATGAATTGTGCTATTCATTGTATTACAATTACTATATACCTTTGTGTGGCAATTTTTATACATATATATATATATATATATATCTGTGTGTGTGTGTTAATAAAAATATCATTGTGCTAAGAGTTATTAAAAGTATTATGTTGCAATTGATATGTGATAATGTCATTGTGCTAATAATTATAAAAAGATAATGTTGAAATTGCTATGTCATGATGCTATTGTGCTAAGCGTTACAAAAATAAGGATGTTCTAATTGTATGCTATTGTGATATATGTTCAAATGGTTTTTTCGTACGAATTCTGATATATTGTTTGGAATATCAGTTGTGCCATACATCATATTACAATTACTATATATATTGCAAATGTTATATTGTTTTGTGTTGCAATTGAGTCTTGCTTTTTATTTTTTTGTAGCTAAGTATATTTTGCTCTTTCTTGCAAAAGGGGGGAGAGATCCCTCGGTAGGGTATTCTAGTTGGGCGACCTAGCATGATGGTAACAAGGACAAGGTCTTACCCAGGTTCGGGCTCTCATTGAAAAAATAAAACCTTATTCTTGGTCTCGTATATTTCTTTGGGGTCCGTAAAAAGTAGAGGTAAATTTCTACGGGATTGTGTATGTTTGCTATTGATTAGCCCAATTCCTTCTTATATAATACACATGGGGTCCTGGGATTAAAAAACAAGGAATGCCACGATCGGTATTTTCTTAAACACGGCTAAAGATTTGCCATATCATTAATTAAGAAGAAGGTCCAGACAAGCCACCAAGTGGCCAAAAGTAAGATCTACTCTTGCGGTACTACAATACTCAAATGTTTGGCGCCCGCCAACGTCCAAAGTTATAAACCTCTTTTAACATGATAATGATGACCGTCAACGAGCGACCATATTGCGGAGAACTCGGGCATTGTGCTCCGCCAAAATTTCCAAAGAGATGAGCATCGGGACTGAAACAAGCGCCTTGGGGACTCGGAACAAAGATAAACATTCTCGGGCCACCATTCCCATATCGATCCCCTGGCCGACCAACAAGGATCATTAATGTGATGCATGCCAAGTCACTGAAGAATATAGTTCCACACTCGGAGAGTGAAAAGACAACAGAAGAGAAGGTGGGACACTGATTCTGGAGTATGCTTGCAAAAGGAGGAATAGTGTGCAGTTGGGCCACCCACGTGGAGTGTCGTGGGTATAAGCCTGACAGTAGATGTGTAGGGTACGAATGAGATGGGCAGAGTCCTAGCTACGGCGAGGTTGTATGAGTTCAGGCCCCTCTGCGGTGGAGGTAACAGCCCTACGTCTCAGTGCTCTCGGAGCTTGTTACCGAGTGTGATATGGAGTACAAAGATTTGCTAACCCCTTTACCAGTGGGGGAGGGCGGCTTATATAGAGTGCGCTGCCCCCCACAACGGTTCTGACTCAGGGGTGGAGTAGTGGCGATTGAATGTGGACGTTACAGGTAACGTATGCTCTAAATGCTAATAGATGCACCCGGAAACGTACGGCAGTTTCCCTTCGGAGAGGTTACGACGTACCGAGTGTATCCAGTCGGTGAGCCTGGTGTCCTCCGAATGCTAGTTACCGACTGGATGATTCAGGGCCTGTTACCGACTGGATGACGGGGATACCTTGATTCAGTCGGGGCAGACTTAGGGTCCTGTCCTTTGTGTGGGGTAGTCCTTGGATAGGATGTGTACGGCAGGCCTATGACCCTACCCTAGGACTATGACCCCATCATTAGTCCCCGAATGGATTGAGGTTGAAACGTAGAAGCGGTGCTTGAGGTTCAGATCCGACTGAACTAGGTTCGGCTTGGACGTTGCTTGCCTCTATCCATTTTATGTCTCTCGACCAACGCTCCGGGTGGAAGTGCTTGCGAAACAGACAGTCGGGAACCGAGTGCTTCCACGGCATCTTTTGACGCGACCGGTCAACTGACAGCGGCGGATTTTCCGGGATCTCAAATTTCGGGTTCCGCGCGCTTAGCGGGGGCGACGTCAGCACGCTCGAGTAGCGCCTGACTCCTCGATCCTCGCGCCTTTAACTCCTCCACCGATATCGTCGCGGTTGGTTGGGTGGATAAGATTTCGGGCCCGCTCACCAGCGACCCAGTCGGTGTTCTATTTAACTCTCGGCGACGAGACCTTTCGGTTACAATCGCCGAATCCTTTGCTCTTGCTTGCTCCGTCTTCCTCGCCACCTCCTGCGCTTGTACGCCATTCACTTCCCCTCTTTCTCGAGAGCTCGTCGTCGCCGCCATGACCAAAGGTCAGACCAGCAAGATGGAGGCAAGGAAGAAGAAGAACAAGGCGGCGGCTGCGTAGCGGCGGCAGCGGCGTTGCCGGCGGGGTGGATCCAGGGAGACTTTCTCCCCTGCACGGTGACGGAGGGGGACCTTCTGGAGCTGGTAGAGCATGGTCAGCTCATGCATAAGTCCTGGAGGCTGCCGGCGGACGACGAGGTCGAGCCGGCACCACGGGAGGGGGAGCGCGTCTTGCTCCTCAGCCATGTTCACAGAGGTTTCTCTCTGCCCCCGCATCCTTTCTTCAAAGGTATCATGAATCATTTTGGTGCTCAACTCCATCACTTCCCTCCGAATGCCATCACCCACCGTTCTACCTTCATCGTTTTGTGCGAGTGCTTTATCGGTTGCCCCCCATTGGGGTTTATTCAAACATATCTTCTCCCCCCGCTCTCAAACCATCAAACGTCTTAGTCAGTCGGATGACAAGACGCATCTCCTCCAGCTGTGCGGGGGTTTAGGGTTTCAGAAAAAGAGTTGGAGTAGCTACCCTGCTCTCCAGTTGAGCGAGTCGGTTAGGAACTCGCAGTCGACGTGGTTCTACTGCCAGGACATAGCCTGTCCGAACGCGTCGACTGGGCTGCCTCTGTTTAGTCTAGACCGCCCTGCTCCACCCAAGCAACTCGCCCTCTCGAAAGCCGAGAAGAACGACATCCAGCCTTTGGTCGAGGCACTCGTGGATGTTGTCAGGAGGGGGGTCACCGGTATTGACCTGTTGGAAGTCTTCATCGGTCGGCAAATCCAGCCTTTGCAGGCCTGCCACCACGCTATGTGGCACTACACAGGGTCCGAGGATTCCACTCGGACCAACGTGGAGGGTATTCTCGAGGAGAAGGTGACCTCATGGGTGCTCCAAATCACGGGTCCTTGTGAGAACCCCAAAGGAGCCCACCGAGTGATGCCTTACAGCGCGGACAACCCTCCACCGAATCAGGTGAGCAGCATTAGCCGAGTGCATTGAACTGTCTTGATTTCAGTCGTTTATTTATATCTCCGTGTGATGCTTAATGTTTCCGACTGAACCTCATGAAGGAGTGGACCAACTGGACTTCCCCCGTCTCGAACGGGAATCCGGAGGAGGAGGAGGAAGAAGGCAGCCAGGAGGGGAGCGTGGAGAGCACCGAATACGTCTCCGACAGCGGGGAGTCGGAGGAGGAAAACAGCGAGGAAGAGGAAGAGGACGAAGAGTCAGATTCCCACCTCCGCGGCCAGAGCATCGGAGTAAGCGTCGGCATGAGCCTGCCGTCCCTTCAGCCCCTCCTACGTCGTCGAGTGCTCTGCCTGCTGCTTCGGCGGCACCGAGCGTTAGAGGCACCAAGAGGGCCAGGGACGCAGCCACTGAACTTGCAGGTCAGTCCTCCAGGGCACCCAAGCCGAGTGGGCCCAAACCTAAGAAGGCTCTGCCGCAGATGTGGATGGCCGTCCCCGTCACCTCTACGTAAGTGAATGTACCTTTCGGCTCTTTCTGTTGACCAAGTGAACTCCTGTTTTACAAGTCGAATGGACTTCACTCGACAGGGTTGCCACTTCTGTGACCTCGCCGGCCTGCCAAGGGGACAACGTCGTTTCGTCTCAACCAGGTATGTTGTGGGAGAGTCGGGTATTTTATTTCTGTAGACTGTGCCATCCTTTTCTTTTTCTGAGGCGTTATGTTATTTGGCTTGTCGGGGGAGATCTGCCTGAACGAGCGTGACCAGGGGAGAGCTGACCCCATCGTGGAGCCTGCCCAAGAGCCTGTCCTGGAGCCTGTCCTTGAGGCCGCTCTTCCTGCTGCCGCCCCCGCCGCCAACGCTCCCCCGACCGAAATGCCTCCCCCGACTGAAGTGCCTCCACCGACTAAACCGGTGCCGGTGGGTGAAGGATCTACTAGGGCGAACCTTGGGATGCCCCATGAACTTTTCACGATTCCTGGTTCGTCGAATGCTGAATTCAGCATTCGGCGTGTCCTAGAGGAGCAGGTGGGGGGGGGCAAGGGGGCCATGATCCAGGTGGAGCTGATGGCCGGAGAGGCCAAGAGGGCTTATGACTCCGTTGCGGCCTTGTATCGGCAGAGCTTGGAGCTGCGCGATGACATCCGAGTAAGTAGCCTAGTAAGTACTTACTTTTCTTGTGTAGCCCACTGGGTGGTATTGTTGTTGCAATGGGTTCACTCCGAGTGAACCTAGTGGGTGTAGTCCCCGAGACTTCTGTCGAGTGCTTGCACCGACAGTTGTCTTTATATATTTGGTCTTTATTTTGGTTGTGTCCGTAGACAATATTTCCGAGTGCGAGTACTTATGGCAGTCGGAGCGCTCTTGCGTTAAGAGTCGCCGAGAGTAAGTAGCACGTAGGTGGAGTAGAATTAGCCTTTGAGGCGTAGGAAAACATGCATCTCAACAGGGCGGACCTGCGTGAGGTGCATGCCAGTGGGATCACTCTCAGTGAACCCACTGGGTGTAGTCCCCGAGACCGATGTCGACTGCTTGCGTCGGCAGGGGTCTTAAGAACTTAGCCTGTGAACTGATAAACTTGTTGATTACACTTTGTTTCTTGATGCAGAAAACTTGTGAAATGGGAACTGCTTATGAAGCCTTGAGAGCGGAGAGGAACCAGTACGCTGGTGAACTGGAAGCGGCAATGCTCGCCATGGCCGGCATGAAGAGTGCACTGGAAGTACGAGAGAAGTCCTTGGAGGAGGCGCTGGAGGCAAACAGGGTGCTGGTGGCGGAGGTGGAAAGGCTGAAGAAACAGAGGACCGAACTGCACAATCAAATGGCTGTTCGGAACAAAGATGGACAGCTCAGGAGAAGTATGTCAACGACTGGGCTGTGCAGATGATGTCTCGTCTGGCAGGTAAGTCTTATGCTTTGTCGAGTGGTTGTACCGTGTGACGAACACTCGGTTTTTACTGTCTATTTCCTCGTTTGGTGCAGATTTTTGTACTGATGCCGAAGCTGAAGCAGCGGCTGTGGAGCGGTCCATGAAGGACAATGTGCCACTCAGCAAGGACGCCAACCGGGATCTGCTCCGGGCGCATATCCACGTAGGCAAAGTGGGTCCTTTCATCAGCCGATTGAGAGAAGTCTTCGGCCGCATTGAGAAGGAGCTTTGGCCGGAAGACGAGTCGCGGCAGGAGATGGGGAGTCTGTTGGGGCGACTGGATGAGATTTAGGCCCGAGTGCAATCCTGGAAGAAATCGGCAGTGCGTTGCGGTGCTGACGTTGCGCTGTCCTTGGTCCGAGTTCATTGCAAGGAGGTGCGGGAAGATAAGCTGAAAGTATTGAAGGTCGCCAACACGAAGAAGCTTCAATTTGAAGACTTCATGGAGACGTTCCTTGAGACTGCTACCCGCATCGCAGATGGAATCGACTTGGACACCTTTGTGGAGCCCTCCAGTCCTGACGCCGGCCCAGCTGACGCGTGATCGAACTTTATCCTCGGTATGCCGAGTGTTTACCTGTAATATACTCTGGCCACTTCTGTTGGCGGTCGTATTTTTAAATCGGTGCGGGTAAGCTTGATCCGCACCGAGTCAGCTATCATTTTTGATCCGCAACGCACTGCCGATTTCTTCAAACTTGTTCGTTGCACTGCTTCATTGCGGCTCATCTATCTCCCTCTGAATATTGTAGAGTCTGTATGCTTGATCCGCACCGAGTCAGCTATCATTTTTGAACTTATGTTGTCGGAATGAAAACATTTATTCTTTTGTTTGAATGCTATTTCGAGTGCAACACTTAGCGCATACTCGGAGAAGATTCAGACTTAGGTGATTCTTGGTCACGTCTAAGCCCCCGAGTGCAACGTATAGTGCACACTCGGAGGAGGTTAATACTTAGGCGATTCAGAATCGCAGCTAAGTCGCCGAGTGTGACGTATAGTGCACACTCGGAGGAAGTTAATACTTAGGTGATTCAGGATCGCAGCTAAGTCCCCGAGTGTGACGTATAGTGCACACTCGGAGGAGGTTAATACTTAGGCGATTCAGGATCGCAGCTAAGTCCCCGAGTGTAACGTATAGTGCACACTCGGAGGAAGTTAATACTTAGGCGATTCAGGATCGCAGCTAAGTCCCCGAGTGTGACGTATAGTGCACACTCGGAGGAAGTTAATACTTAGGAGATTCAGGATCTCAGCTAAGTCCCCGAGTGTGATGTATAGTGCACACTCGGAGGAGGTTAATACTTAGGCGATTCAGAATCGCAGCTAAGTCCCCGAGTGTGACATATAGTGCACACTCGGAGGAGGTTAATACTTAGGCGATTCAGGATCGCAGCTAAGTCCCCGAGTGTGACGTATATCGCACACTCGGAGGAAGTTAATACTTAGGCGATTCAGAATCGCAGCTAAGTCCCCGAGTGTGACGTATAGTGCACACTCGGAGGAAGTGAATACTTAGGCGATTCAGGATCGCAGCTAAGTCCCCGAGTGTGACGTATATCGCTCACTCGGAGGAGGTTAATACTTAGGCGATTCAGGATCGCAGCTAAGTCCCCGAGTGTGACGTATAGTGCACACTCGGAGGAAGTGAATACTTAGGCGATTCAGGATCGCAGCTAAGTCCCCGAGTGTGACATATAGTGCACACTCGGAGGAAGTTAATACTTAGGCGATTCAAAATCGCAGCTAAGTCCCCGAGTGTGACGTATAGTGCATACTCGGAGGAGGTTAATACTTAGGCGATTCAGGATCGCAGCTAAGTCCCCGAGTGTGACGTATAGTGCACACTCGGAGGAAGTTAATACTTAGGCGATTCAGGATCACCGCTAAGTCCCCGAGTGTGACGTATAGTGCACACTCGGAGGAGGTTAATACTTAGGCGATTCAGAATCGCAGCTAAGTCCTCGAGTGTGACGTATAGTGCACACTCGGAGGAAGTGAATACTTAGGCAATTCAGGATCACAGCTAAGTCCCCGAGTGTGACGTATATCGCACACTCGGAGGAAGTTAATACTTAGGCGATTCAGAATGGCAGCTAAGTCCCCGAGTGTGACGTATAGGGCACACTCGGAGGAAGTGAATACTTAGGCGATTCAGGATCACAGCTAAGTCCCCGAGTGTGAAGTATATCGCACACTCGGAGGAGGTTAATACTTAGGCGATTCAGGATCGCAGCTAAGTCCCCGAGTGTGACGTATAGTGCACACTCGGAGGAAGTGAATACTTAGGCGATTCAGGATCACGGCTAAGTCCCCGAGTGTGACGTATAGTGCACACTCGGAGGAAGTTAATACTTAGGCGATTCAGAATCGCAGCTAAGTCCCCGAGTGTGACGTATAGTGCACACTCGGAGGAGGTTAATACTTAGGCGGTTCAGGATCGCAGCTAAGTCCCCGAGTGTGACGTATATCGCACACTCGGAGGAGGTTAATACTTAGGCGATTCAGGATCGCAGCTAAGTCCCCGAGTGTGACGTATATCGCACACTCGGAGGAGGTTAATACTTAGGCGATTCAGGATCGCAGCTAAGTTCCCGAGTGTGACGTATAGTGCACACTCGGAGGAAGTGAATACTTAGGTGATTCAGGATCGCAGCTAAGTCCCCGAGTGTGACGTATAGTGCACACTCGGAGGAAGTTAATACTTAGGCGATTCAGAATCGCAGCTAAGTCCCCGAGTGTGACGTATAGTGCACACTCGGAGGAGGTTAATACTTAGGCGATTCAGGATCGGAGCTAAGTCCCCGAGTGTGACGTATATCGCACACTCGGAGGAGGTTAATACTTAGGCGATTCAGGACCACAGCTAAGTCCCCGAGTGTGACGTATAGTGCACACTCGGAGGAAGTTAATACTTAGGCGATTCAGGATCGCAGCTAAGTCCCCGAGTGTGACGTATAGTGCACACTCGGAGGAAGTTAATACTTAGGTTATTCAGAATCGCAGCTAAGTCCCCGAGTGTGACGTATAGTGCACACTCGGAGGAGGTTAATACTTAGGCGATTCAGGATCGCAGCTAAGTCCCCGAGTGTGACGTATAGTGCACACTCGGAGGAAGTTGATACTTAGGCGATTCAGGATCGCAGCTAAGTCCCCGAGTGTGACGTATAGTGCACACTCGGAGGAAGTTAATACTTAGGCGATTCAGAATCGCAGCTAAGTCCCCGAGTGTGACGTATAGTGCACACTCGGAGGAAGTGAATACTTAGGCGATTCAGGATCGCAGCTAAGTCCCCGAGTGTGGCGTATATCGCACACTCGGAGGAAGTAAATACTTAGGCGATTCAGGATCGCAGCTAAGTCCCCGAGTGTGACGTATAGTGCAGACTCGGAGGAAGTGAATACTTAGGCGATTGAGGATCGCAGCTAAGTCCCCGAGTGTGACGTATATCGCACACTCGGAGGAAGTTAATACTTAGGCGATTCAGGATCGCAGCTAAGTCCCCGAGTGTGACGTATAGTGCACACTCGGAGGACGTTAATACTTAGGCGATTCATGATCGCAGCTAAGTTTTTTTTTGTGTGTGTGAGAACTCTGAATCTGCACAAAACTAAATCTGCGGAATATATTATTTCTTCAAACTTGTTCGTTACACTGCTTCAGTCGACGATCACGTATAAAAACGCTTGAGGAGATCTCCGTTCCATGCGCGCGGATCATCTATCTCCCTCTGAATATTGTAGAGTCTGTATGCTCCGTTGTTCAGCACCTTGGAAATGATGAAAGGCCCTTCCCAGGCCGGAGCCAACTTGTGTGGTCTTTGCTGATCCACTCGGAGCACCAAATCGCCAGCTTGGAACGTGCGACTCCTGACGTGACGTGCGTGAAAGCGTCGCAGATCTTGCTGGTAAATTGTTGAGCGAGTGAGTGGCATCTCGCGCTCCTCCTCTAGAAGATCGACTCCATCTTCCCTTGCTTGTTCTGCTTCAGCTTCGGAGAAGAGTTCGACTCGCGGGGCATTGTGACGCAGGTCGTTCGGAAGGACCGCTTCTGCCCCATAGACGAGAAAGAACGGTGATCGCCCCGTTGATCGATTTGGAGTGGTGCGGAGGCCCCAAAGTACTGAAGGTAACTCGGTGACCCATGCACCAGCAGCGTGTCCTACCTCTCGCAAGAGTCGAGGCTTCAAACCTTGAAGGATAAGTCCATTTGCACACTCAGCTTGTCCATTGGATTGCGGATGTGCTATGGAAGCAAAATCCACTCGGATACCCTGACTCGCACAGAAGCCTTTGAATCTGTCCGAGTCAAAGTTTGTCCCATTGGCCGTGATTATGCTGTGAGGCACCCCGAATCTGGAAATGATGTCTCTGACAAACTTGACAGCTGTTGAGGCATCGAGTTTCTTGATGGGCTTGGCTTCTATCCATTTGGTAAACATGTCGACTGCCACCAACAGATGTGTGTAGCCTCCTTGGCCTATCTTGAATGGTCCGACTGTGTCTAATCCCCAAACTGCAAATGGCCACACAAGTGGGATTGTCTTTAGTGCAGATGTTGGCTTGTGGGACTTGTTGGAGTAGAACTGACAGCCTTCACATCGGTCGACCATAGCTTTGGTCATCTCGTTAGCCTGCAGCCAGAAAAATCCAGCTCTGAACGCCTTGGCGATGATTGCTCTCGAAGAAGCGTGATGACCGCAGGTACCCGAGTGGATTTCCTCTAGGATCAACTGTCCTTCCTCTGGGGAAATGCAACGTTGGAAGACGCCTGAAACACTCTCCTTGTACAATTGACCGTCAATGACAGTGAATGCCTTCGACCTGCGAACTATTTTCCGGGCTTGGACTTCATCTTCTGGAAGTTCCTGTCTCAGGATATATGCCATGATCGGCACAATCCACTCGGGAATGACTACCAGAATCTCTGTGACTAGATCAACCACAGCAGGCACATTGACTTTAGTCGGATCTGTTGTGCTCTTAGGTTGTACTGGTTCTTCCGTGAAGGGATCTTCTTTGACTGAAGGAAGATGGAGGTGCTCGAGACAGACATCACTCGGGACTAGTCTCCGAGTGGATCCGAGCTTTGCCAACTCGTCAGCCGCTTGGTTCTTTAGTCTTGGAACATAATGAAGTTCTAGACCCTCAAACTTCTTCTCCAGCTTCCTGACTGCATTGCAGTATGTCGTCATGGTGGGGTTCCTTACATCCCACTCTTTCATCACTTGATTGACCACCAAATCCGAATCGCCGTAGACCATCAGGCGACGGACGCCGAGTGAGATGGCCATGCGCAATCCATAGAGGAGAACTTCATACTCTGCCTCGTTGTTGGAGGAATCAAAGTGTATCTGGAGCACGTATTTGAGCTTGTCGCCTTTGGGTGATATGATCACAACACCAGCACCGGATCCATTCAACATCTTAGACCCATCGAAGAACATTGTCCAATGAGCCGAGTAGATGTGAGTCGGTTGCTGTTGTTCTACCCATTCTGCTATAAAGTCAGCCAGGGCTTGAGACTTAATAGCTTTCTTGGCCTCGAACTTGATGTCATAGTACAGCATCTCCATCGCCCACTTCGCCACTCGGCCTGACGCGTCTCGATTGTGGAGAATTTCCGACAAAGGAGAATCAGAAACGACAGATACCGAGTGGTGTTGGAAATAATGGGCAACCTTCTTCGCAGTCAAATAGATCCCATAGATAAGCTTCTAATAATGGGGATACCTCTGCTTGGAAGGGGTTAGGACCATGGAGACGTAGTACACTGGCCGCTGAACTTTGTAAGCTTTGCCTTCCTCCTCTCGCTCGACTGTAAGAACAATACTAAGCACTTGATTTGTGGCCGCGATATATAGAAGAAGGGGGTCTTTACTAAGCGGAGCAGTAAGAACCGGCTAGGTGGAAAGTAGGACTTTGAGGTCGTCGAATGCGATTTGGGCTTCGTCTGTCCACTCGAAGGTATCTGACTTCTTCATGAGTCGCTACAGAGGAAGTGCTTTTTCGCCGAGTCGACTGATAAACCTGCTCAAAGCCGCCAGGCAACCTGTGAGTCGTTGAACATCGTGTATTCTGACCGGCCTATCCATTCGGACGATGGTCCCGATCGTTTCGGGGTTAACATCGATACCTCGTTCGGAAACGAAGAAACCGAGTAACTTTCCGCTGGGAACGCCGAATGAACATTTGGCTGGGTTTAGCTTGATATCGTACCTACGAAGGTTGGCGAATGTTTCTGCCAAGTCAGTCAGCAGGTCGGAACCTTTGCGTGACTTGACTATGATATCATCCATATATTCCTCCACATTGCGACCGATCTGGTCGAGGAGGCATTTTTGGATCATGCGCATAAAGATAGCCCCTGCATTCTTCAAACCGAAAGGCATGGTGATGTAGCAGAAGCACCCAAACGGGGTGATGAAGGCTGTTTTCAACTCATCGGGACCATACAGACGGATCTGATGATAACCCGAGTAGGCATCAAGGAGTGACAAACGCTCGCATCCCGCAGTCGAATCGACAATTTGATCTATGCGGGGGAGCGGAAAATGGTCTTTCGGACAGACCTTATTGAGATGCTTGAAGTCAATGCACATTCGGAGTGACTTGTCCTTCTTGGGCACCATGACGACATTGGCGAGCCACTCGGAGTGGTGAACCTCGCGAATGAAGTTGGCAGCCAGCAGCTTGGCCACCTCTTCTCTGATTGCCTTGCTGTTGTGCGCGGCGGACCGACGCAGGCACTCTCGGATAGGTCGAGCGACGGGATCCACATGCAGTCGGTGCTCAGCCAACTCCCTGGGAACACCCGGCATGTCAGAAGGCTTCCATGCGAAGATGTCCCAGTTCTCACGGAGGAATTGGGTGAGCTCGGCTTCCTATTTAGGATCGAGGGTGGTGGAGATGTTCGTCGGAGCGGCAGACTCATCCGTCGGATGGATGCTGATTTCCTTCGTCTCTCCCGCCGACTGGAACGCGGACTCGGAAGCTGGTTTCTTCGAGCGCATCAAGTCGGCAGGGTCGACTGTCTTCTTGTATTCGTCGAGCTCGAGTACCGCCATCTGATGGTCGGCGATTCTTGATCCCTCTTGGAGGCATTCCTCGGCTCGCTGGCGGTTGCCGGTGATGGTGATAACGCCCTTTGGGCCCGGCATCTTCAGCTTCAAGTACACATAGCACGGGCGTGCCATGAAACTCACGTACGCCGGGCGGCCCAGAATTGCATGGTAAGCATTCTGGAAATCTACCACCTCGAATGTGAGCTTCTCCTTGCGAAAGTTTTTGTCGGAGCCGAAAGTGACGTCCAACGCGATCTGGCTGAGTGACTTGGCCTTCCGCCCGGGGATGACTCCGTGGAACTGCATATTGCTCTCACTGAGTCTGGATATCGGAATGCCCATTCCCTTGAGGGTGTCGGCGTACATGATGTTTAGTCCGCTACCGCCGTCCATGAGGACTTTACGCAGACGGACTCCCTCCACCACCGGGTCGACGACCAGAGCCTGTCTTCCTGGAGTAGAGACATGCGTTGGATGATCCGACTGATCAAAGGTGATCGCAGTCTGAGACCATTTCAGAAACTTGGGAGCAGTCGGAATGGCCATGCTGACCTCTCTGTTCACCAACTTCAGACGACTCTTGCTTTCGACATCAGCAAAAATCATGAGGGTTGCATGGACTTGGGGGAACGGATCCTCCTTGTCCTCCTCGTCCTGCTCGGGATTCTTCTCACTCGGTTGTCCTTTGCTGAACCCCTGGATCAGGAGACGACACTGCCGAGTGGTATGCTTCGTGTATATGGGATTGCCTTCTTCGTCCATCTTCGTGTGTATTGGACAAGGCTGATCCAGGATGGGATTGTTGAACGGCTTCTTCTTGGGGGCAGACTGCGCTTTCCCCTTGCCCTTGAACTTGGCGATGGTCACAGCGGCAGCTTCTGCCTGCGGTGTAGGTGGAACCTTCTGTTTCTGCTTCCGAGTGTTACCTCCGTCGGTATCGCCGACTGTCTTGTGTTTGCCGCTCCGGATGTGGTCTTCTTCCTCGCCATTTGCATAACGAGTAGCTATCTCCATCATCTTGCTCATGGAGATGTCGCCTATCCGGCCGAACTTTAGGTACAACTCTCTGTACCGTACACCTGCCTTGAATGCGCAAACTACTTGATGCTCGGTGACGCTCTCCACCGTGTGGTAAAGAGTAATCCATCGCTGGATGAAATCGCGCAAAGGCTCATTCGGCTTCTGGACACAGTGCTGGAGCTCCACAAGGCCTGCAGGGCGTTTGCACGTCCCTTCGAAGGTCCTGATGAACACTCGGGCAAGATCTGCCCAACTGTAAATGCTTGAGGGGGCTAACTGGTTCAGCCAAGCTCGCGCCGAGCCGTCGAGCATCAGAGGGAGGTGCTTCATAGCGACATAGTCGTCCCCTCCTCCGATCTGGACTGCCACTCGGTAATCGTCTAGCCATGTTTCGGGCTTGGACTCCCCTGTAAATTTATCGATTCCCGCAGCCAATCGGAAGTTGGGCGGGATGTGAGCCGAGCGGATGGCTCGACTAAAACACTCGGGGCCGGACACGATGGTCCTGCTGCCACTTGGACAATCCAGATCGTGGCCATCGCGGTGGGCTCGACCCCTGTCGACTCTTCGCTGGGCGATTCGCCCTCTTGCGTCGGGTCTCGGGTCGTAAGTGTCACCGACTGAACGCCGATCATCGTGATGTCGGGATCCATAGGGCCCACCCCGCGGAGGGGTGCGTGAACGGCGGCGATCTTCCCGGACCATGGAACGACTGCCTCCCCTGTGGTGCTGATAGGAGCCGGGGCTGTGAACCGACCGATGCGTGTTTGCATGGGCGGAACTGTTGTGGATCCGATTGTGTGACTGGGAGACTGCCGAATTCTGCTGCTACGCCGTGTGCAACAGAGCACGGATCTGCTCGATTCCTCTTCCTGCCTCTGAATCAGTCGGCTGGAGGAGTCGGCGATCTTGGCTGCCGCAGCCAAGTTGAGGAGAGGTGTGCGGAACAACTCTACGTTGCTCTGCCGGGTGTGCCGACTGGCAGAACGGCGAGGCGGACGGCGTGCACCGGATGCTTCACCGGCTTCGCGCTCGTTCCGGCCAGCCTGGCGGGGATCTTCATGGGTGTTGGCCATGTGAACTTCTGCTGCAGGCCCGCGGCCCACGTACTCGGAAGGGAGCTCAGTCGGAACCGAGCCCGAGCACTGGGGATGCGGGGCGACCACAACAGACTCCAGAACCACCACTTGAGAGGACGGGAACTGGCGTGCTTGGGCATGTTGCACCCAACGTTGTAGACGCGGACTGCGAGATCGCTTGCTGCGGCGCGTGACGAAGGTGCAAGCCGGCAATGGAGCCGATTGTTGGAGAAGAAGAACGCCACGAGCGCCGGCACGGAAGTGCGTGGCCCCGCAACGGGGAAGCGCCTCGACGTCGAGAGGTGCATCCCGAAGCCACGCCGAATCGTCAACGACAAAGGAGAGAGCGCCGAAGAGGATCTGGTGACCCATGCTCGAACCTCCACCAGACGACATGACGAAAGGAAGTAGTCGCAAACTCGCCGGAAGTCGCTTAGACGCCTGCCCCATGGTGGGCGCCAACTGCCGTGGGTATAAGCCTGACAGTAGATGTGTAGCGTACGAATGAGTTGGGCAGAGTCCTAGCTACGGCGAGGTTGTATGAGTTCAGGCCCCTCTGCGGTGGAGGTAACGGCCCTACGTCTCAGTGCTCTCGGAGCTTGTTACCGAGTGTGATATGGAGTACAAAGATTTGCTAACCCCTTTACCAGTGGGGGAGGGCGGCTTATATAGAGTGCGCTGCCCCCCACAACGGTTCTGACTCAGGGGTGGAGTAGTGGCGATTGAATGCGGACGTTACAGGTAACGTATGCTCTAAATGCTAATAGATGTACCCGGAAATGTACGGCAGTTTCCCTCCGGAGAGGTTACATTGTACCGAGTGTATCCAGTCGGTGAGCCTGGTGTCCTCCGAATGCTAGTTACCGACTGGATGATTCAGGGCCTGTTACCGACTGGATGACGGGGATACCTTGATTCAGTCGGGGCACACTTAGGGTCCTGTCCTTTGTGTGGGGTACTCCTTGGATAGGACGTGTACGGCAGGCCTATGACCCTACACTAGGACTATGACCCCATCATGGAGCAAGGCAATCCAAAGTCTAGATTCTATCTTGAAGCACAAGACAGGCAAAAAAATTGCACCACAGAGGAGCACAAACCTTTCAAAATTTGCTCCGTTATCTTTTATTTGTACTCTAAATCTCCGGAATCTTAATAGAATTCACCATGGGCAGTCTGAAGTGACTCAAGACGGAACCAACCTAGGGGTCCACAACCCAACCCACCAGGCTGGCAACCGACATCGTGTGGGATCCCTTGGCCCAAGACATCGTAATAGCATCTACAACTGGACCCCTCATATCCGTCTCAAATGCCCGGGCAAGCCGCCTCGTCACTAACTAGTCACAAAATATTGACGCGACAAGGGGGTCTCAAATGGGTCTCAAACTGTAGGATCCGAAGTATGTCTAAAGGGGGAGTGATTAGACTAATTGACCAAATAAAAACCTAGCCTTTTCCCAATTTTAGTTATGGGCCAGTTATAGCAATTGTAACTAGTCAAGCACACCCTACACATGCAAGTCCAAGAGTATAGCAGCGAAAAGTAATGACATGCATACGTAAGTAGAGGGTAGGGATAGGAAGATAAAACGCAAAGGCTGTCACATCATTTTTAGCGTGGTTCCGATAGGTCGTGCTATCATACGTCCACTTTAGTGGAGACTTCAATCCACGGAGGGTAACGGCTGCGCAAGTCCATGGTGGGCTCCACCCATGAAGTGTCCACGAAGATGTTGCCTTGTCTATTCCACCATGGCTTATGTCCACGAAGGACTAGACTTGCTCGGGGTAGATCTTCATGAAGTAGGTGATCTCCTTCCCCTTACAAACTTCTTGGTTCAACTCCACAACATGAAGTAGGAGGCTCCCAAGCGACACCTAACCAATCTAGGAGGAAGCACCCTCCAAAAGGTAATAGACGCGATTGAACGATGAACTCCTTCCTCTTGTGCTTCAAAAGATAGTCTCCTCAATGCTCAATCACTCTCCCACATATTTTCCTGTTGGAGAACGTTGCATGGGAAACAAAAAAATTCCTACGCACACGAAGACCTATCATGGTGATGTCCATCTACGAGAGGAGATTTGGATCTACGTACCCTTGTAGATCACACAGCAGGAAGCGTTAATAAACGTGGTTGATGTAGTGGAACGTATTTACGTCCCTCGAACCGCTCCACGAACCGTCCCGCGATCCGTCCCACGAACCGTCTTGCGATCCGTTGCACGAACCGTCTTGCGACCCATCTCACGATCCGTTCCGATCTAGTGCCGAACAGACGGCACCTCCCCGTTCAGCACACGTACAGCTCGATGACGATCTCCACCTTCTTGATCCAGCAAGAGGGGAGGAGAGCTAGAAGAGTTCTCTGGCAGCGTGACGGCGCTCCGGTGGTGGTGACGATCTAATCCTGGAAGGCTCCGCCGGAGCTCCGTAGAAATACGATCTAGAGGAAAAACTGCGTGGTATAGGGTCGAGCAACACGTGGCAAAGTTGTGTCTCAAAAACCCTCAATACCTCTAGTATATATAAGAGGGAGGGAGGGGAGGAGGCAGCCTCAAACCCTCAAGGTTTGGCCAGAATTGGAGGTGGAGGAGTCCTACTCCAATCCTACTTGGAGTAGGATTCCACCTTCCCACTTGGAAACTCTTTCCACCTTGTGTTTTTTCCTTCTCAAACCTTATGGGCCTTAGTGGGAACTTATTCCAGCCCACTAGGGGCTGGTCTATCTCTTCCAATAGCCCATGAGACCCCTTGGGGCGTGACACCCCTCCCGATGGTCCCTGGCACCCCTCCCGACACTCCCGGTACATTACCGATGAGCCAGAAACTTTTCCGGTGACCAAAACAGGACTTCCTATATATCAATCTTTACCTCTGAACCATTCCGGAGCTCCTGTGACGTCCTGGATCTCATCTCGGACTCCGAACAACTTTCGGTTACCAACACCTATAACTCAACTATACCGAAACATCGCCGAACCTTAAGTGTGCAGACCCTGCGGGTTCGAGAACTATATATACATGACCCGAGGTACTCCTCAGTCAATATCCAACAACGGGACCTGGATGCCCATATTGGATCCTACATATTCTCCGAAGATCTTATCGGTTGAACCTCAGTGTCAAGGATTCATATAATCCCGTATGTTATTCCCTTTGTCCTTCGGTATGTCACTTGTCCGAGATTCGATCGTTGGTATCTGCATACCTATTTCAATCTCGTTACCGACAAGAGTCTTTACTCGTTCCGTAATACAACATCCTTTGACTTACACTTAGTCACATTGCTTGTAAGGCTTGTGTGTGATGTTGTATTACCGAGTGGGCCCCAAGATACCTCTCCGTCACACGAAGTGACAAATCCCAGTCTTGATCCATACTAGCTCAACGAACACCTTCGGAGATACCTGTAGAACACCTTTATAGTCACCCAGTTACGTTGTGACGTTCGATGCACACAAGGTATTCCTCCAGTGCCAGTGAGTTATATGATCTCATGGTCATAGGAACAAATACTTGACACGCAGAAAACAATAGCAATAAAACGACACGATCAATATGCTACATTCATAGTTTGGGTCTTGTCCATCACATGATTCTCCTAATGATGTGATCCCATTATCAAGTGACAACACTTTCCTATGGACAGGAAACCTTGACCATCTTTGATCAACGAACTAGTCAACTAGAGGCTCACTAGGGACAGTGTGTTGTCTATGTATCCACACATGTATTTGAGTTTCCAATCAATACAATTCTAGCATGGATAATAAACGATTATTATTAACAAGGACATATAATAATAACTAATTTATTATTGCCTCTAGGGTATATTTCCAACATTTTCTTGGGTAGAAGAGATTGATTGCGTGGAAAGAAACTTGAGGAGGCTGGAGATCCAGTTTCAAATGGATTAATAGGAATATCTTGATCTCAACCCATCAGTAAGTAGCTCTCTCTATCAAAAAAATGGATATGGCAAGTGTATGTGTGTTCTCAGTGCTTCCTCTTCGAATGAGAGGCGGTGGAGGGGTATATATAGGCATCTCCCAAAATCCAACCGTTACAACATTATTGCCCAACTCGGTGAAATCAAAGTGAATCTCAGTGGCACCGATTTGCACAAAATGTGGCAACTTTCGAATTCTCAGTGGTACCGATATGGTGACCTAGGACAGTTTCGAAATCTCGGTGAGACCGATCCAAGACTTTGATTTTCCGATTCCTAATAATAGCAAACTAGAAAGTTGGTCGCTGGTTTCCGTTGCGTCGAATGGAATGTTGGTGGTACCGAGATTCTGGGGTTTGGCATAGGTTCTGTCTTTCAAAGAATTGGTAGGGGCCGAGCGCAAAATATTGGTGGCACCAATTTTGATGTTTAGGCTTTTGGACATAAAATTTTGTGGGAGAATGGGTGAATATTTTTGGTGGCTATATCTAACCAGTTGAGCAACCAATTCATGTCAGATACCTCACCCCCTTTTAATAGTATTGACTTTCCAATGGACTCAAATGTGATTTCTCACAAATATAAAATGTAGATAGCTCAAATATATATTCTAGCTTGAAGATTGTCCGATACTATTCCTTTCCTTGCATCAAGGGGTTGTCCTCACAATCCTTAGCCAATGCATCTTTGAACTTTTCTGAAATATACTTAGATAAGATCATTATTTCAATGACACATATGTTGTTATTAATTACCAAAACCACCTTAGGGAGCAATTGTGCTTTCAGTCTCCCTCTTTTTGGTAATTTATGACAACATATAGATCAAGGCTTTGACAAGAGATATAACCAATGATTAGCGTCATCACTTTGAGAAGTATGTGAAAAGCAAGAGCCCCCCCCTAAATTTGTTCATTATTTGAGATTTTCATTTGAATGCAAATGCACAATCGATTAGGATCATGGTCACTCTTCCATGTCACATACATCTTGATGATGTGCATAAATGATATGAATAAATAGTAATGCATATAACACCAAACAATGAGTGAATGATCATCATGCAGATAGCTCAAATATATAAAGTAGTAGCATCAAAAATCAAAGTGTATGATAAAACACAACGAAGTTTAAGACATCGAAAAGATCAAAAGTTTTGAAAATAGAAAGAGAGCAATAAAAAGCAAAAACTCTCTCTCTCTCTTTCTAAGTCCTAATGCTCTATAAACTACTCCCCATTTTAGCCAAAGTTTTGAAAATACATTTTTATCATGGCAACAAGATATAGAAAGCATATCATCATGAGATTTAGTCAAGCAGTTTTTACATGATATGCAAGGACTATCAACACAAGCATGTAAAACATTTAGAGTGCTCGAAGTGTTAACACCCAAAGATGAAGCATTGCAATAATGTAGTGATGAAGGATCATCAACAATAAACCCACTATCATCATTGCAATGATCATCACTACTCACCATATCATTACCTTGTGGAAATACACATGTAGATGAAGTAGATGAAGTTGAGAAGACCACACGACCGAAGGTGGAGGGAGAAGAATCATCCCTACAAATCTTGGACACACCATATTTATCTTGAAGCTTTGTCCACAACTCATGAGCATCTCAGAAAGGCATGAGTTGAAATATAACTACATTGCTCAAAGTATCAAAAATCACATTAGAAGCTTGAGCATTGAGATAAGAGTTTTTCTCATCTTATAAATATATATTTTGAGAATCCTTTGGAGGAGAAAAACCCATATCTACAATTTGCTCCAAATTTGGGTCCATGACCCTAAAGAGATTAAGCATGCGAATTACCCAACCATCAAAATTTGTGCCATCGAAACTGAGAGTGTGAGAGAATCCTAATCCCCTAGTCGACATCCTTACTCTCTAGGTGGTTAAACCTAATAAAGAGAGACGTCGCTCTGATACCAATTGAAAGGACGCGTATGTCGCCTAGAGGGGGGGTGATTAGGCGCTTTAAAATAATTATGGTCTAGGCTTGAACAAATGCAGAATAAAACTAACGCTTAATTTGTCAAGCACAGAACCTAAAACAACTAGGCTCACCTATGTGCACCAATAAATTATGCTACTTAATATTAAACAACTAAGTGATAGCAAGATATATGACAATAAACAATATGGCTATCACAAAGTAAACTGCATAAGTAAAGGGTTCGGGTAAGAGATAACCGAGGCACGTGGAGACGACGATGTATCTCGAAGTTCACACCCTTGCGGATGATAATCCCCGTTTGAAGCGGTGTGGAGGCACAATACTCCCCAAGATGCCACTAAGGCCACCGTATTCTCCTCACGCCCTCGCACAATGCAAGATGTCGTGATTCCACTAAGGGACCCTTGAGGGCGTTCACCGAACCCGTACAAACAAGGTTGGGGCAATCTCCACAACTTAATTGGAGGCTCCCAACAACACTACGAAGCTTCACCACAATGGCATATGGCTTCGAGGTGACCACAAATGCTCGGGGAAATCTCCACAACTTAATTGGAGACCCCGACGCTTGACCGGAGCTTTACACCACAATGATTGAGCTCTGAGGCACCACCAAGCTTCTAGGGGTACCAAGTACCCAAGGATAATAAGCTTCTCAACTTCTCACTTCAACGTATCACCGTGGAGAACTCAAACCGATGTACCAAATGCAATGGCAAGGGCACACGGAGTTCCCAAGTCCTTCTCTCCCAAATCCCACCAAAGCAACTAACGCTATGGAGGAAAATGAGAGGACGAACGAAGAACACGAAGAACTCTAAGATCTAGACCCAAGGGGTTCCCCTCACTTAGAGGATAAAGTGATTGGTGGAAATGTGGATCTATATCTCCTCTCTCTTTTCGCTCAAGATATAGCAAGAATCATTGGAGAGATTAAGAGTTAGCAAGCTCGAAGAAGGTCAACAATGGGGGGAAAACTCGAGATTAAAGGATAAGGTTCAATGGGGAAGAAGACCCCCTTTTATAGGTGGGGAAAAATCCAACCTTTATGCTTCATATCCCGCACAGAGCGGTACTACCGCTCATGGGAGCGGTACTACCGCTCGGTACGTTCAACAGTCATGCTGAGGCAAAAAGGATGCGCAAATGAAGTCCGACGAAATGGTACTACCGCTCGTGGGATCAATACTAACGCTCGGTAGGTTCACCAACCATGCTAAGGCAAAAAGGATGCGCAAAAAAAGTCTGACGGGACGGTACTACCGCTCGTGGGAGCGGTACTACCGCTCGCCACATAAACTTCCTTACGCCACATAAACTTCCTTAACTTTCGCATACGGACTCCGAATTCAATGAAACCAAGTTTGTTAGAAAGCTAACGAGATGGGCTAACAAAATCTTGATAGAAATATCAATAATAAGCAAGTGATAAAAGGACCATAAGAAAATGGTGAGAACCCTTCCTCAAATAAGACCGGTAAAAACTCCCAACATCGAAAACATCATAGAAGATCCATATGGACTCCGTTTTCGATGAACTAGAGCTTTTCATGAAGATGAACATAAGCTCTAAAACTAACAAAGAGAAACACCAAACAAGAACCAATAAGTATGAATCAAGGATGCAAATGGTTTGAGCTCTCAACGAACGATACGATCAAGCTACTCACTTCAGAGCCCCCTTGATAGTACGAAAATCTATCCTAAAATAGAAAATCTATCAAGGGCAAACCTATACCTTGCACCTAGTCTTCTTGAGCCAGATGATGATGATCTTGGCTTCCTCAAGGTGGACCACCTTTCTTGATTGCCTTGGTTTGACGAAGACTAGTTGATTGCTCCCCCATACTTACTATGGGTGAGCCACTCTTGAGCACATCTTCACAAGTCCATTGCCACCACAATGGACGGCAAGCTTCAAACATGATATCTTTGTGATGCTCCACTTGAACTTGCACACCGCAATCTTAATGACGATCAACACTTGATGTAATCCTTCATAGGTTGAATGAGATCTTCCTCTTGACTCAAACCCATGGAGACACACCTAACCCCACATAGAACTCTCACAAGGACCATGGGTTAGTACACAAAAGCGTGGACAATGCTTACCATACTATGGGATCACTTGATTCCTCTCGGTACATCTTGTACACTTTGTGTGTTGATCATCTTGATTTACTCTTTGCTTAGTCTTGATCAACCTTGTGTCTTTATGACCAATCTTTGGATAATAAATTGAATACCACCTTGGTCATCATATAAACTCCTTGACACCAACAGATGGACTTCAAAAAGTGCCTATGGAAAAATCCTTCGAATATAACTTAAGGCAACCATTAGTCCATAGGGATTGCCATCAATTACCAAAACCACATATGGAGAAATATGCTCTAACAATCTTCATACATAGATGTTGGCCTTCCAATAAGATGGACAACTCTCTTCCTGGCTATCGTCTCCCATGGTTTCTTAGCTTGCTTGGAGGAGGAGTTCCAAAGGGTGAGCTTCATCCCTCTCTAAGTAGTCTCTAGAGATCTCATAGTATCAGTCTTGGCATACTCCTTTCTCACAGTTTTCTTGAATATGACCCTCTCCTTTTGCTTGTGAGGAATGCTTTCCTCAAGAATGAAATCTGCATCCTGTTCATCTAAGTTCAACTTATTTCTGGACCTGGTAGCAGCCTTGGGCATAGCATGAGAGCTTGGAGTACCTGGATCAGAAGCAGTCTTTTCAGGTCTAGTGCATGATACCATTTCCATACTTGGCTCTCTGTAATCATTCTCGCAAACTTCAGACCCTGACATGCTGACAAGCTCACCCTGTGAATAGTAGTAGAAGAGCATGGGTTGATGAGCATCACAAAACACATATATTTTCAAAAGTTGAACTCCAAATTTTAGTTTTAAGTATCACTTTTTGTGAGTTTCGGTTCCACCGAGATGAAAAAGTCGGAGCTTCCGAGACTGACCATCTGCTCAACAGAGACTTGGCCACCCTTTTCGATAGCCCCGAAAAGTGAGGCTCGGTCTAATTGAGATGGTTCTCAGAAACCCTAGTATAGGAATCGGTGGGACCGAACCTTTCGTCTGGTGACTCCAAAATGCAGAAAAACGGTGATCTAACCCTAAAATGCATCATTTGTCTATACTACGGGGTTTGATTTGTGGATTAATTAATCACATACTATGGCAAGATATGGAACTGAGCCTAATGCGCATGAATCGTATAAGGAGCGCAAAGGGGCGAGATATTTACCCTACTCTTGGTGAAGATCTCCTACGGTGATGATGGGAGGAAAGATTTCCTTAGGTGGCGAGGACTCGTGCGGCAAGGGTGCACGAGAGATGAAGGGCGATATCCTGGAGATGAGAGCACAACAGCAGGGGCTTGCGGGAGACGATGTTTGAGAGTGAATTTCAAAAGTTGGGTCCGCATATATATATATGTATGTATGTATATATATATATATATATATATATATATATATATATATCACCTCACTGTTGGTGACACTGAGTTGGGAATGTCGGTGCCATCGAGTTCCATAACTGTCACGTGATAGTGAAACTCATTGAGGCTGATTTCTACAAATCAGTGGTGCCTAGGTCATGAAACCAGATCAACCCTGGTGCTTCGGTGGGACCGAAATTTTGGGGTTGGTGACACTGAGTGGCACATGGGATGTTTTGGATGTCAGCTCTTGTCAAGACGGATCTCCAAGTGCTCCACACACATAGTGTACCTAAAGTGCTTTCTCAAATTTTATGATGTAGCATGAATAGAATTTGAGACAAGAAAGCATAGATAGCTAGAGAGGGGTACTTAGGCATTCTTGTATACCCAATTGGCCAAATGAAAGGAAAAACCCAAATAACAACAATTGGATATCCTCGAATGAGCAAAGATATGCATACCAACATGCTCACACAATAAGATGTCAAATAAATCATGGCAAACATGCACAGCTACTCTAGTATCTACCAAGAACTTTGGCGATGACAATGTCATCTATATATGAGTATTTGGACTTAGGAGCCAAGCAATAATACTTGATCATAGGTCATACTCATTGTTTAAGCACAAGTGGGGTTGCCACTTTTACATAATGCTTTCAATGTGTTCACACCTTAGGAGATGCTTTAACTCAAGTCTTAGAGTAAATCTCCCCCTTGATTTGACATCCCCCCTAATAGGTATAAACTAACCTTGTGTTTTGTCGTAGAAGACTTCATGTAGGTGTAGTAGTGGTGGATGCTTATTGTTGATGAAGATCATCTTGAGTTGGGAGCAATCCTTGTTGTTTCTTACTCTTCTCACCTACATGGGTTAGTTTCATACTCAAGGAACAAATACAAGTATATCTATGTACATGGAAGGAAGTACATATGAGATGATGTCCATTGATGCATTAATTACCTTGTCCCTTGCTTGCCTTTGAGGAAATGTGTGACTCCTTGAACTAATGCGTAAAGTTGGGGTTGATTGCAACTAGTTCTTTCCAAAATGATATAAGAGTGAATTTCATTAGCAGAGTCACCCCTCAAGAACTTATCTAGTTCTTCTTCTTGGGGATCCACATCAGCTTGATGGGGATCCTTGGAGTCCAGGTAGCACTTGTGGAATTAGAGCTAGTACTGGCTTGGGAATCCACTTGACCATGGCTTGGGGTTCTTCCTCAAATGAGTCAATCTACTCTTGAATCTTTTCCTTGCTCTTATGGTCTTGTGGTGGAAGGTTATCTTGAGAGCTTGTTCCCTTGAGGAGAGTAGGACCATACTTCTCATTTTGGGAACAAACTTTGGGTTGGGGTATTGACCTTCTTCCCATTCAACTCCGTTGGCATTGAAGTTGCCGACACCTTGCTTCTTCCGGTGTCCTCCTTGATTGCGTACAATCTCCTCGATTTCTTACTTCCGGAAAGACTCTTGAAGACACCTCTCTCTATAATTCCTTTCCATAAATCATTTTCTCGCTCAAGTGTAACTTGGTAAGAGAATCGTTAGTGGAATTAAGAGATCTACTAGAAACAACATCATTTGATTTAACATTAGTCTTGTTGTTACTAGATGAAGAAACTTTCTTGCCATTCTTACTAGTATGCTTAGGTTTAACTTGTGGAACAAAAGTAGACAAGAGTAATCTTTTGCCTAGATAAGAAGAACTCTTCTTTCGAAGATCATCATTGATTGCTTTTAGAAACTCATCCTCTTTCCCTAAATTTAGCTTCTCTAAGCATAGCTTCTCATGAGTTCTTGCAATCTCTATATGATCTTATAGAGTAGATTCATGGGCTAACTTAAGAGTGTTTAATTCTTTAGTTAGACGCTCAATCTCCTTCTTATCATCATCACATGACTTATCTTGACTCGCATGATTATCATCAAGTTCATTTTCATTGCTATCACTAGTTTTATAAATGAACGAGTCATCACCTCCAAGTAAGTCATGCTCATAACTATTAAAATCAAAGTACTCAGGGCGTGATACCTTGGGGACTTCAGCCATAAATTAGTTTCCAATTCCTTCATTTGGTAAATCAAATATGTCATAGGAATTTAAGGATACGAGAGCAAGACCGACAACACCTTCATCTTGACTATAGTCGGAGTTGGAGTGCTAGCTTCTCTCAAATTGTTTGTTGTACTCGAAGCCGGATAACCATTCACCAACATGACCTTGATGTATTCTTCTTGATTTTCTCTTGGTGTACTTGTTGTTAGACCATATTTCTCCATATGTGGTTTTGGTAATTGATGACAATTCCTATGGACTAATGGTTGCCTTAAGTTATATTTATAGGATTTGTCCATAGACACTTCTTGAAGTCCATCTGTTGGGTTCAAGGAGTTTATAGGATGACCAAGGAGGTATTCAAGGTATTATCCAAAGAATGGTCATAGAGACTCAAGGTTGATCAAGATCTCACACAAAGAGTAAATCCAGATGATCAACACACAAAGCGTACAAGATGTACTGAGAGGGATCAAGTGATCCCATGGTATGGTAAGCATTGTCCATTACGAGTTTGTGTACTAACCCATGGTCTTCATGAGAGTTCTATGTGGGGTTAGGTGTGTTTCCATGGGCTAGCGTCTAGAGGAAGATCTCATACAACCCATGGAGGAGGATGTCAAGTGGTGGAGGATGGTGGCAACGGACTTGTGAAGATATGTTGAAGAGCGGCTCACCCATAGTGTGTATGGGGGAGCAATCAACTAGTCTTCATCAGGACAACACAATCAAGAAAGGTGGTCCATATTGAGGAAGCCAAGATCATCGTCATCTATCTCAACAGGACGAGGTGCAACATATAGGTTTGCCCTTGATAGGATTTCTGTTTTAGGATATGTCGTGGGTATAAGTCTGACAGTAGATGTGTAGGGTACGAAAGGATGGGCAGAGCCTTAGCTACGGCGAGGTTGTATGAGTTCAGGCCCCTCTACGGTGGAGGTAAAAGCCCTACGTCTCAGTGCTCTTGGGAGCTTAGTGTCGAGTGGAATATGGGATTACGGTAAATGCCAACCCCTGCAGCAGTGGGGAAGGGCAGCTTATATAGAGTGCGCTGCCCTCCACAACGTCCCGATGGACAGGGGTGGAATAGTGGCGAATAAATGCCTACATTACAGGTAACGTATGCCTTAAATGCTAATAATGGTGTATGAAAACGTGTGACCGTTGCCTTCCTGGGAGGTTACGATGTACAGAGTGGAATTCAGTCGGTAAGATAAATACGCTCCGAATGCTCGTCACCAACTGGTTGATGGGGGTGTCCTTAGTTCAGTCGGAACTATCTAAGGGCCTTGCCCTCTATGAAGGGTAGTCCTTGGGTAGGACCTATAGGGCAGGCTTATGACCCTACCCTGGGACTATAACCCCATCATTAGTCCCTGAATGAATTGGGGTTGGAATGACGAATTGATGCGTGGAGTACGGATCCGACTGGTATGGATGTGACTTTGGCGTTGTTTGCCTCGATCCATTTTATCATTTCGACCAGTGATCCGAGTGAATATACCAGTGAAATGAACCGTCAGGGACCGAGTGCTTCCGTGGAATCTTTCGATGTGACCGGTCAAACTGACAGCGGCGGATTTTCTGGGATCCTCAAATTTTGGTTGCCGCGCGCTCAGCGGGGATGTCGACATCGCCATCGAGTAGTTTCTGCTGCCTTGATTACCGCGCCGTTATCTTCTCCACTAACATCGCAGCAGCCGGTTGGGGGCTAAGATTTCGGGGCCACCTGTTAGTGACCCAGTCGGAACCTTATTTAATCCTCTCCGGCGGGGGTTTCTTGTTGCGCTGCCCTTGTTACTCGCACTCGCCTCGCTTCTCCCGTAGCTCCCTGTGCGTTCCAAGCCTCCTCCTTCCTCTCCTCCTCTGCGGATCTGCTGCATTCACCATGACGAAGGGGCAGACGAGCATGCTCGAGTCGCAGAAGAAGAAAAAGAAGGCGGCGGCCCCTGCTCAGCGGCGACAGCGGGTACTACCGGCGGGATGGATCCAGGGGGATTTCCTCCCCTTCACGGTGACGGCGGACGACATGCTGGAGGTAGTGGAGCAAGGCATGATTGCCAACAAGTCGTGGACGCTGCCGGCGGAGGGCGAGACGGAGTCGACGCCGCAGGAGGGAGAGCGCGTCTTGCTGCTCAGCCACGTGTATAGGGGCTTCTCCTTGCCTCCCCACCCCTTCTTTAGAGGTATTATGAATCACTTCGGGGCGCAGCTCCATCATTTTCCTCCCAACGCGATAGCCCATCTTGCCGCATTCGTCACTCTATGCGAGTGCTTTATTGGATGTCCCCCCATTGGGGGCTCTTTAAGTACATCTTCTCCGCTAGGTCTCAAATTGTCAAAAAACTTAGGCTTCCAGAAGAAAACGAAGAGTAGCTACCCCCCTCTCCAGTTGTCCGGGTCAGTTAGGAACTGGCAGTCGACCTGGTTCTACTGCCAGGACATAGCTTGTCCGAATGCCGCGACTGGGTTGCCGCCCTTTAGCCTAGACCGTCTGGCCCCTCCCAGGCAGCTTGCGCTCTCAAAGTTGGAAAAGATCCAGATCCAACCTCTGGTCGACGCGCTGATAGTTGTCGTCCGCAAGGGAGTCACCGGCACAGATTTGCTAGAGACTTTCCTGGGTCGGCGCATCCAGCCGCTGCAAGCCCGACACCATGCCATGTGGCATTACGCGAGGCCTGAGGATTCCACTCGGACCCATCCAGAATGCGTGACCGGGGAGGTTGTGACAGCGTGGGTCCGCGGCATCACACGCGCATGCGACAACCCCAGAGGAGCCCATCGAGTGAAGCCCTTCCGCGCCGATAATCCTCCTCCGAATGAGGTGAGCACCTCTTGTCGAGTGCTTTCAATCTTCTTAGATTTATCGCTTTTCTTGTGTCGCCGCCTGGTGTCTGACGTTGTCGACTGTATTTTGTGCAGGAGTGGACCAACTGGCACTCTCCCGTCTCGAACGGGAATCCCGCTGAGGAAGAGGAGGGCAGCGTGGATAGCGCCGAGTACGTCTCCGACAGTGGGGATACGGAGGAGGAGTCTGAAGAGGAGGAGGGACAGGTTGGGGACCAGAGCTCGCCACCTCCACCATTAGAGCCTCGAACTAAGCACCGTCACGAACCCGCGACTCCGCCGGCTCCTCCAGCGGCCCCGAGTGCTCCGCCAACTCCTCCCGTGGCTCCGAGTGCCCCGCCAGCTCATCCCGTGGCTCCGAGTGTTCGGTGCGTGAAGAGGACCAGAGACGCTGCTATCGAGCCCACGGACCAACCGTCCAAGCCTCGGAAAGCTTTGCCTCGGATGAGGATCGTTGTTCCAGTTGCCTTAGCGTAAGTGTCTTCTTCTTCCATCTTCTGTTAGTATTTGATTGAACTCATGCTTATCGGTTGAGTGGATTTTACTCGACACAGCTGCTACCTTCGCCACCTCTCTGCCGCACTAGGACGACGATCCCATGGATACGGATAACGCTGCCACATCCGAGCAAGGTACGTTGTGACGACTCCGAGAGTTTGCAATATTGTTTCGCGAGTGCTGCCTTTAATCTTTCCCTTTTTCTGTAACCTCATGTTGTTCAGTCGGGCTTCCTTTGGAGGTGATTCATCTGGAGGAGGACGAGCAAAGGAGATCAGGGCCAACTTTGGCGCCTGTCCTTGAGGTTGTTCCATCTGCTGCTACTCCCACCATGGACGCGCCGCCGACCGAGACGATGCTGTCGACTGAGGCGGGGCCCCTCACGGCGGAACCGACTGGAGCGGGACTTGGGATGCCCAAGGAGTCTTCTATTGTGCCAGGTCCGTCGACCGTCCAGTACGACGCCCGACACCTCCCGGAAGACCAAGTGGGAGCCACCAAGGAGGCCATGGTGCAGGTTGAGTTGATGGTGGGTGATGCCAAGGGAGCGTACGACTCCATCGCGTCTTTGTACAAGAGAAGCTTGGAGCTCCGGGACGATATCCGAGTAAGTGCGCTACTAAGTGTTTACTTTCCTCTTGTAACCCACTGGGGGTTTAAGTGATATACTCGGATACAGTATGATTATTTTGCAGTGGGTTCACTCAGAGTGAACCCAATGGGTGTAGTCCCCGAGACTTCTGTCGAGTGCTTGCACCGGCAGTTGTCTTTATATGTATTTCCCGTTATCTGAGCAGATCAGAGCTGGTCTGCCCGAATATTACCAGTGGGGGCACTCGGTGTGCATCCACTGGATGTAGTCCCCGAGAGTAGTGTTACTCAGGTCGGGCAATAGCATTCTCGTATATTTGTCTGTTTGTCATGGAGCTGAATAGGGCCGACCTGTTCGAGCTTCATGCGAGTGGGGTCACTCTTAGTGAACCCACTGGGTGTAGTCCCCGAGACTGTTGTCGAGTGCTTGCATCGGCAGGGGTCTGAAGAACTTTGATTGTTTGTTTTCCTTGTTGAATTTGTCTGATCTTCCCTTTGCGCTGATTTGGCAGAAGACTTGCGAAATGGGATCCGCATACAATGCTCTGAGGGCTGAAAAGGTTCAGCTTGCTGCGGAATTGGAGGCGGCTGTGAATGACTTGGCTGGTGTGAGGGGGGCTCTTGCCGACCGAGAGAAGTCTTTGGAGGAGTCCCGGGAGACCAACAAGGCATTGGTGGCCGAAATCGAGAAAATCGGCAAGCAAAGAACTGAACTGATGGGTCAGATCAAGTTGATGAACAGTCGGTGCATTTCTTAGGAGAAGTACGTCAGCGACTTGGCAAGGAAGATGATTGCACTGCTCGGTGGTAAGCTTTTTGCCGAGTGCTTCTTGACTTTGTAGTTCATTCTGCGCTTACTTTCTGCTTGTCTTTTCTTGGCAGATTTTTTTCTGGACACTAAGGCTGAAGCAGCCGACATTGAATGGTCGGTTGTTCCGAATGTTCCACTCAGCGACGAAGCCAATCGGGACATGCTCCGAGCACATATTCTCCTTGGCAGAGTGGGACCTTTTATCGGCCTCTTAGAGAAGTCATCGGCCGGATCGACAAGGAGCTGTGGCCCGAAGACGATTCCCGGCAGGAAATAGAAGGGTTGATGACTCGGCTGGAGGACGTCCCGAACAGAGTGCAGGCATGGAAGAAGTCTGCCGCTCGTTGTGGTGCGGACCTGGTGCTATCGCTGGTCCGAGTGCACTGCAAGGAAGCTCGCGAAGAAAAACTGAAGGCGTTGCAGGTCGCCAACACCAAGAAGCTTCGATTCGAAGATTTCATGGAAACCTTCCTGGAGACAGCCACTCGTATCGCGGACGGGATCGACCTTGAGACCTTTGTGGAGCTTGCCAGTCCCGGTGCCAGTCTTGATGACGCTTGAAAAACTTTACCTCGGTATGCCGAGTGGTATCTGTATCAAACTTGGGCCACTGCTATTGGTCGTCACATTCGTGGTTCGGTGTGGATAAGCTTGATCCACACCGAGCCGACAATCGTACTTTGAATTCGAATCAAATATTTTGCTCTTCTTTCGCCAATTTTTTTTGACACGATTTTGGCTCGTGGTTTTTGTTTGGCGTTTCTTGGTGAAGCCAGTGGCAAACATGCGGAGCATGTAATTGTCAGTTGTCTTCACATCCACATGAGCTAAACCTCCGAGTGGATCTCGAGGATACACTCGAAGGAAGCTTTTTACTTAGGCGATTCTGGATCGCAGCTAAGTCCCCGAGTGCGGCTTTTAGTGCGCACTCGGAGCGAGTTTGAGCTCATGTAGTTGTCAATTGTCTTCACATCCACATGAGCCTCAATGAGGGTCTCCTAAGCCTTCGAGTGGATCTCTAGGATACACTCGAAGGAAGCTTTTTACTTAGGCGATTCTGGATCGCAGCTAAGTCTCTGAGTGCGGCTTTTAGTGCGCACTCGGAGCGAGTTTTGTACTCATGTAGTTGTCAGTTGTCTTCACATCCACATGAGCCTCAATGAGGGTCTGCTAAGCCTCCGAGTGAATCTCTAGGATACACTCGAAGGAAGCTTTTTTACTTAGGCGATTCTGGATCGCAGCTAAGTCTCTCAGTGCGGCTTTTAGTGCGCACTCGGAGCGAGTTTTGTACTTAGGCGATTCTGAATCGCAGCTAAGTCCCCGAGTGCGGCTGTTAGTGCACACTCGGAGCGAGTTTGTACTTAGGTGATTCTGGATCGCAGCTAAGTGCCCGAGTGCGGCTTTTGGTGCGCACTCGGAGCGAGTTTGTACTTAGCCGACTCTGGGTCGCAGCTAAGTCCCCGAGTGCGGCTTTTAGTGCACACTCGGAGAGAGTTCGTACTTAGGCGATTCTGGGTCGCGGCTAAGTCCCCGAGTGCGACCTTTGGTGCGCACTCGGAGTGAGTTTTTACTTAGGCGACTCTGGGTCGCAGCTAAGTCTTCGAGTGCGGCTTTTGGTGCGCACTCGGAGCGAGTTTGTACTTAGGCGACTCTGGGTTGCAGCTAAGTCCCTGAGTGCGGCTTTTGGTGCGCACTCGGAGCGAGTTTGTACTTAGGCGATTCTGGATCGCAGCTAAGTCCCCGAGTGCGGCTTTTGGTGCGCACTCGGAGCGAGTTTGTCCTTAGGCGATTCTGGATCGCAGCTAAGTCCCCGAGTGCGACTTTTGGTGCGCACTCGGAGCGAGTTTGTACTTAGGCGACTCTGGGTCGCAGCTAAGTCCCCGAGTGCGGCTTTTAGTGCAACAACCAGTCCCGCCGTCCTCGGCTTCAGCGTTGGGTGCGACACGCCCAGGCGCGACACAGCGCGTCTTCTCAAGTGGCGGTCCTCGAGTCGGTTGTGGTCGTGCCGCCGTCCTAGTGCTCGGACTCGGTTCCGACTGAGTTACCTTCCGAGTACTTGGGTCGCGGGCCTGCAGCCGAAGTTCTCATGGCCAATTCCCATGAAAGTCCCCACCAGACTGGTCGGAACGAGCACGAGGTCGGCGAATCATCGGGCGCTCGCCGTCCACACCACCGTTCTGCCAGTCGACGCACTCATGAGAGCAACGTCGAGGTATTCCGCACACCCGTCCTCAACCTGGCTGCCGCTGCCAAGAAAGCCGATTCCCTCCAACCGACTGATTCAGAGGCTGGTAGAGGGATCGAGCAGATCCGTGCCCTGTTGCACACGGCGGAGCAGCAGAATTCAGCGGTCTCCAGTCGCACAACAGGATCCACAACAGTTCTGTTCACGCGAACACGCATCGGTCGGTTTACAGCCCCCACTCTCATCAGCAACGCAGAGGAGACAGCCGTTCCATGAATCCCGAAGATCGTCGCCGTTCACGCACCCCTCCGCGGGGTGGGCCTTACGGGCCCCGACATCATGATGATCGGCGTTCAGTCAGTGACACGTATGATCCAAGGCCCGACGCAAGAGGGTACATCGCCCAGAGGAAGGTCGACAGGAGTCGAGCCCACCGTGATGGTCACGATAGAGACCGTCCGAGTGGCAGCAAGACCATCGTCTCTGGCCCCGAGTGCTTCAGTCGGGCCATCCATTCAGCTGACATCCCTCCCAACTTCCGATTGGCGACGGGGATCAGCAAGTTCACAGGAGAATCCAAGCCAGAAACGTGGCTGGACGACTACCGAGTGGCAGTCCAGATCGGTGGCGGAGATGACCAGGTCGCCATGAAACATCTCCCCCTGATGCTCGACGGCTCGGCACGAGCGTGGCTGAACCAGTTGGCTCCATCAAGCATCTACAGCTGGGCAGATCTGTCCCGAGTCTTCATCAGAACCTTCGAGGGCACGTGCAAATGCCCTGCTGGTCTCGTGGAGCTCCAGTACTGTGTCCAGAAGCAGAATGAGCCCCTGCGCGATTTCATCCAGCGACCTGGTCAGTCTGCGCCTTCAAGGCAGGCGTGCGGTACAGAGATCTGTACCTGAAGTTCGGTCGGACAGGCGACATCTCCATGAGCAAGATGATGGAGATAGCCGCACGCTATGCAAATGGCGAAGAAGAGGACCGCATACGTAGCGGCAAGCACAAGGCAGTCGCCAACGGAGATGGGAATAACAATCGGAAGCAAAAGAAAAAAGCTCCGTCCACTCCGCAGGGAGAGGCAGCAGCCGTTGCTAATGCCAAGTTCAAGGGCAAGGGGAAAGCTCAGTACACCCCCAAGAAGAAGCAGTTCAGGAATTCCATCCTGGATCAGCCATGTCCAATCCACATGAAGATGGCCGAAGAAGGAAACGCCATATTCCTGAAGCACACCACTCGGCAATGTCGCCTCCTGATCCAAGGGTTTAGCGAAGGGCAACCGAGTGAAAAGGACAACGAGCAGGATGATGAGGACAAGGAGGATCCATTCCCCAAATCCATGCAACATTGATGATTTTTGCTGACGTGGAAAGCAAGAGTCGATTGAAGCTGGTGAACAGGGACGTGAACAGGGCAACACCAACCAACCCCACGTTCATCAAATGGTCTCAGACTGCAATCACCTTTGACCAGTCGGACCATCCAGCACATGTGCCCACCCCGGGGAGGCAGGCTCTGGTCATCGACCCGGTGGTGGAAGGTGTCCGACTGCGCAAAGTCCTCATGGACGGCGGCAACGGCTTGAATATCATGTACGCTGACACTCTCAAGGGGATGGGCATTCCGATGTCCAAACTTTGCGAGAGCAGCATGCAGTTCCACGGAGTCGTCCCAGGACGAAAGGCCAAGTCACTCGGCCAGATCGCATTGGACGTCGTTTTCGGCTCTGACAAGAACTTCCGTAAGGAAAAGCTTTCGAGGTGGTGGACTTCCAGAGTGCATACCATGCGATTCTGGGCCGTCCGGCGTATGCGCGTTTCATGGCCCGTCCATGTTACGTGTATTTGAAGCTGAAGATGCCGGGTCCCAAAGGTGTGATCACGATCACAAGTGAACGGCAGCGGGACAAGGAGTGTCTGCAGCAGGGGTCGAGGATTGCCGACCAGGAGATGGCTATCGTCGAGCTGGATGAGTACAAGAAGACAGGAGACCCCGGTGACTTGATACGTTCGAAGAAGCCAGCTTCGGAGTCCGCATTCCGGTCGGCGGGCGACACGAAGAAAGTCAGCATCCACCCGACGGACGACACCGCTGCCCCAACGAACATCTCCACTACCCTTGATCCAAAATAGGAAGTCGAGCTCATCCAATTCCTCCGTGAGAACTGGGACATTTTCGCATGGAAGCCCGCTGACATGCTAGGTGTACCCAGGGAGTTGGCTAAGCACCGACTGCATGTGGATCCTACCGCTCGGCCCGTCCGAGAATGCCTGCGTCGGTCCGCCGCGCACAAAAGGAAGGAAATCGGAGAGGAGGTGGCTAAACTTTTGGCAGCCAACTTCATTCGCGAGGTACACCACTCCGAGTGGCTCGCCAATGTTGTCATGGTGCCCAAGAAGGACAAGTCCCTCCGTATGTGCATCGACTTCAAGCATCTCAATAAGGTCTGCCCGAAAGATCATTTCCCGCTCCCCCGCATTGATCAAATTGTCGATTCGACTGCGGGTTGCGAGCGTTTATCATTCCTAGATGCCTATTGGGCTATCATCAGATCCATTTGTATGGTCCGAATGAATTAAAAATAGCCTTCATCACCCCATTTGGGTGTTTCTGCTACATCAATATGCCATTCAGTTTGAAGAATACAGGAGCAACTTTTATGCGCATGATCCAGAAATGCCTCCTTGACCAGATCGGTCGAAATGTGGAGGCATATATGGACGATATCGTAGTCAAGTGACGCAAAGGTTCCGACCTGCTGACTGACTTGGCAGAAACATTCGCCAACCTTCATAGGTACAATATCAAGCTCAACCCTGCCAAGTGCTCATTCGGTGTTCCTAGCGGAAAGTTACTCGGTTTCTTCGTTTCCGAACGAGGAATCGATGTCAACCCCGAAAAGATTGGGACCATCGTCCGAATGGAGCGGCCGGTCAGAATACATGATGTTCAAAGGCTCACAGGTTACCTAGCGGCTTTGAGCAGGTTTATCGCTCGACTCGGCGAAAAGGCGTTACCTCTGTACCGACTCATGAAGAAATCAGATAATTTCGAGTGGACAGACGAAGCCCAGATTGCATTCGACGACATCAAAGCCCTGCTTTCTACCCAGCCGGTTCTTACTGCCCCGCTCAGTAGAGAACCCCTTCTTCTGTACATCGCGGCTACAAATCAAGTCGTCAGCACTGTTCTCACAGTCGAACGTGAAGAAGAAGGCAAAGCGTACAAGGTTCAGCGGCCAGTATATTATGTCTCCGAAGTCCTGACTCCTTCCAAGCAGAGGTATCCCCATTATCAAAAGCTTATTTATGGGATATACATGACTGCGAAGAAGGTGGCTTATTATTTCCAAGACCACTCGGTGTCTGTCGTTTCTGATGCTCCGTTGTCGGAAATCCTCCACAATCGAGACGCATCAGGCCGAGTGGCGAAGTGGGCTATGGACATGTTATACTGCGACATCAAGTTCGAAGCCAAGAAGGCTATAAAGTCTCAAGCTCTGGCTGATTTCATAGCAGAATGGGTAGAACAACAGCAACCGACTCACATCTACTCAGCTCATTGGACTATGTTCTTCGATTTGTCCAAGATGCTGAATGGCTCCGGCGCTGGCGTAGTGATCATATCGCCAAAAGGTGATAAGCTTAAGTATGTGTTGCAGATACATTTCGATTCTTCCAACAATGAGGCAGAGTATGAAGCTCTCCTTTATGGATTGCGCATGGCCATCACACTCGGCGTCCGTCGCCTGATGGTCTATGGCGATTCAGATTTGGTGGTTAATCAAGTGATGAAGGAGTGGGATGTCAGGAACCCCACCATGACTGCGTACTACAACGCAGTAAGGAAGCTCGAGAAGAAGTTTGAAGGTCTGGAACTTCACCATGTTCCGCGACTGAAGAACCAAGCAGCTGATGAGTTGGCAAAACTCGGATCCACTCGGAGACCAGTCCCGAGTGATGTCTACCTCGAGCACCTACATCTCCCTTCGGTGAAAGAAGACCCTTTTACAGAGGAACCGGTACAACCGAAGAGTTCAACAGATCTGACTGAAGTCGAGGTCCCCGCTGTGGTTGATTTGATCATGGAGATTCGTGCTATCATCCCCGATTGGACTGTGCCTTTCATTGCATACATCCTGAGGCAAGAATTACCAGAAGACGAAGTCCAAGCGAGGCAGATCGTCCGCAGGTCGAAGTCCTTCACCGTCATTGATGGCAAGTTGTACAAGGAAAGTGTTTCAGGAGTCGTTCAGCGATGCATCTCCCCTGAGGAGGGACAGTTAATCCTGGAAGAAATTCACTCAGGAACCTGCGTCCATCATGCCTCCTCAAGAGCAATCGTCTCCAAAGCATTCAGAGCTGGCTTCTTCTGGTTGCAGGCGAATGAAATGGCAAAGGATATGGTCGACCGATGCGAAGGCTGTCAGTTCTATTCAAAAAAGTCCCACAAGCCAACATCTACGCTGAAGACAATCCCTCTTGTTTGGCCGTTCGCCGTGTGGGGATTGGATACAGTCGCTCCATTCAGAACAGGCCAAGGGGGATTCACACATCTGTTGGTAGCAGTCGACAAGTTCACCAAGTGGATTGAAGCCAAGCCCATCAAGAAGCTCGACGCCCTTACGACCATCAAGTTTGTCAGGGACATCATCGCCAGATTCGGGGTTCCGCACAGCATAATCACTGACAATGGCACAAACTTTGACTCGGACAGATTCAAAGGTTTTCGCACAGGCCAAGGTATCCGAGTGGATTTTGCATCTGTGGCGCACCCCCAAACAAACGGGCAAGCAGAGCGGGCGAATGGACTTATTATTCAAGGGTTGAAGCCTCGACTCCTGCGAGAAGTTGGGCATGCCGCCGGCGCGTGGGTCACAGAGCTGCCTTCGGTGCTGTGGGGCCTCCGCACAACTCCGAATAGATCTACAGGGCGATCCCCGTTCTTCCTCATTTATGGAGCCGAGGCAGTCCTTCCGAGTAAGTTGCTTCACAACTCTCCACGAGTCGAACTGTTCTCCGAAGCCAAAGCAGAGCAAGCCAGGCAAGACGGAGTGGATCTACTAGAAGAAGAGCGCGAGATGGCACTGACTCGCTCAACAATTTATCAACAAGATGTGCGGCGATTTCACGCGCGGCACGTCAGGAGTCGCACATTCCAAGCAGGCGACCTGGTGCTCCGAGTGGACCAGCAAAGGCCTCACAAGTTGGCTCCCGCCTGGGAAGGACCCTTCATCATCTCTAAGGTGCTGAACAACGGAGCATATCGACTCTACAACCTCGACAGGGAAATGGACGAGCCGCGAGCATGGAACGGAGATCTCCTGAAGCGCTTCTACACGTGACCGCCGACGGAGGCAATGTAAAGAACAAGTATCATTGAAGTAATACAAACCAGACTGATTTTTTGCAGGTCCAAAATTCTTCCGCGTTTGCAAACTCCGGTCTAAAAAACTCTCTCTCCGAGTGTGCACTAAAAGTCGCACACGGGGACTTAGCTGCGACCCAGAGTTGCCTAAGTAAAAAATTCTCTCCGAGTCTGCACTAAAAGTCACACACGGCGACTTAGCTGTGACCCAGAGTCGCCTAAGTAAAAAAACTTGCTCCAAGTGTGCACCAAAGGTCGCACTCTGGGACTTAGCTGCGACCCAGAATCGCCTAAGTACAAACCCTCTCCGAGTGTGCACTAAAAGCCGCACTCGGGGACTTAGCTGCGACCCAGAGTCGCCTAAGTAAAAAACTCTCTCCGAGTGTGCACTAAAAGTCGCAGTCGGAGACATAGCTGCGACCTAGAGTTGCCTAAGTAAAAACCTTGCTCCGAGTGCGCATCAAAGGTCGCACTCGGGAACTTAGCCGCGAACCAGAATCGCCTAAGTACAAACTCTCTCCGAGTGTGCACTAAAAGCCGCACTCGGGGACTAATTAGCTGCAATCCAGAATCGCCTAAGTACAAAATCGCTCCGAGTGTGCACTAACAGCCGCACTCGGGGACTTAGCTGCGATTCAAAATCGCCTAAGTACAAAACTCGCTCTGAGTGCGCACTAAAAGCCGCACTCAGAGACTTAGCTGCGATTCAGAATCGCCTAAGTAAAAAAGCTTCCTTCGAGTGTATCCTAGAGATCCACTCGGAGGCTTAGCAGACCCTCATTGAGGCTCATGTGGATGTGAAGACAACTGACAACTACATGAGTACAAAACTCGCTCCGAGTGTGCACTAAAACCCACACTCGGAGTCTTAGTTGCGATCCAGAATCGCCTAAGTAAAAAAGCTTCCTTCGAGTGTATCCTAGAGATCCACTCGGAGGCTTAGCAGACCCTCATTGAGGCTCATGTGGATGTGAAGACAACTGACAACTACATGAGCTCAAACTCGCTCCGAGTGCACACTAAAAGCCGCACTCGGGGACTTAGCTGCGATCCAGAATCGCCTAAGGAAAAAGCTTCCTTCGAGTGTATCCTCGAGATCCACTCGGAGGTTTAGCTCAAGTGGATATGAAGATAACTGACAATTACATGCTCCGCATGTTTGCCATTGGCTTCACCAAGAAACACCAAACAAAAACCACGAGCCAAAATCGTGTAAAAAAAAATTGGCGAAAGAAGAGCAAAATATTTGATTCGAATTGAAAGTACGATAGTCGGCTCGGTGTGGATCAAGCTTATCCACACCGAACCACGAATGTGATGGCCAACAGCAGTGGCCCAACTTTGATGCAGCTACCACTCGGCATACCAAGGTAATGTTTTTCAAGCGTCATCAGGACTGGCACCGGGACTGGCAGTCTCCACAAAGGTCTCAAGGTCGATCCCGTCCGTGATACGAGTGGATGTCTCCAGGAAGGTCTCCATGAAATCTTCGAATCGAAGCTTCTTGGTGTTGGCGACCTGCAACGCCTTCAGTTTTTCTTCGCGAGCTTCTTTGCAGTGCACTCGGACCAGCAATAGCGCCACGTCCGCACCACAACGAGCGGCAGACTTCTTCCATGCCTGCACTCTGTTCAGGACGTCCTCCAGCCGAGTCATCAACCCTTCTATTTCCTGCCGGGAATCGTCTTCGGGCCACAGCTCCTTGTCGATCCGGCCGATGACTTCTCTCAGACGGCCGATAAAAGGTCCCACTCTGCCAAGGCGAATATTTGCTCGGAGCATGTCCCGATTGGCTTCGTCGCCGAGTGGAACATTCGGAACAACCGACCGTTCAATGTCGGCTGCTTCAGCCTCAGCGTCCAGACAAAAATCTGCCAAGAAAAGACAAGCAGAAAGTAAGCGCAGAATGAACTACAAAGTCAAGAAGCACTCGGCAAAAAGCTTACCACCGAGCAATGCAATCATCTTCCTTGCCCAGTCGTTGACGTACTTCTCCAGCGAAATGCACCGACTGTTCATCAACTTCATCTGACCCATCAGTTCAGTTCTTTTCTTGCCCATTTTCTCGATTTCGGCCACCAATGCCTTGTTGGTCTCCCGGGACTCGTCCAAAGACTTCTCTCGGTCGGAAGAGCCCCCTTCGCACCAGCCAAGTCATTCACAGCCGCCTCCAATTCCGCAGCAAGCTGAACCTTTTCAGCCCTCAGAGCATTGTACGCGGATCCCATTTCGCAAGTCTTCTGCCAAATCAGCGCAAAGGGAAGATCAGAGAAATTCAACAAGGAAAACAAACAATCAAAGTTCTTTAGACCCCTGCCGATGCAAGCACTCGACAGCGGTCTCGGGGACTACACCCAGTGGGTTCACTAAGAGTGACCCCACTGGCATGAAGCTCGAACAGGTCGGCCCTATTGAGCTCCATGACAAACAGACAAATATACGAGAATGCTATTGCCCGACCTGAGTAACACTACTCTCGGGGACTACATCCAGTGGATGCACTCCGAGTGCCCCCACTGGTAATATTCGGGCAGACCAGCTCTGATCTGCTCAGATAACGGGAAATACATATAAAGACAATTGCCGGTGCAAGCACTCGACAGAAGTCTCGAGGACTACACCCACTGGGTTCACTCTGAGTTAACCCACTGCAAAATAATCCTACTGTATCCGAGTATATCACTTAAACCCTAGTGGGTTACAAGAGGAAAGTAAACACTTACTAGCGCACTTACTCGGATATCATCCCGGAGCTCCAAGCTTCTCTTGTACAAAGACGCGATGGAGTCGTACGCTCCCTTGGCATCACCCACCATCAACTCCAGCTGCACCATGGCCTCCTTGGCGGCTCCCACTTGGTCTGCCGGGAGGTGTCGGGCGTCGTACTGGACGCTCGACGAACCTGGCACGACAGAAGACTCCTTGGGCATCCCAAGTCCCGCTCCAGTCGGTTCCGCCGCAAGGGTCCCCGCCTCAGTCGACGGCATCGTCTCGGTCGGCGGCGCGTCCATGGTGGGAGCAGCAGCAGATGGAACAACCTCAAGGACAGGCGCCAAAGTTGGCCCTGATCTCCTTTGGTCGTCCTCCTCCAGATGAATCACCTCTGAAGGAAGCCCGACTGAACAACATGAGGTTACAGAAAAAGGGCAAGATTAAAGGCAGCACTCGCGAAACAATATTGCAAACTCTCGGAGTCGTCAGAACGTACATTGTTGGGATGTGGCAGCGTTATCCGTATCCATGGGATCATCGTCCTGGCGCGGCAGAGAGGTGGCAGAGGTAGCAGCTCTATCGAGTCAAATCCACTCGACCGATAAGCATGAGTTCAATGAAATACTAACAGAAGATGGAAGAACAAGACACTTACGCTGAGGCAACTAGAACAGCGATCCTCATCCGAGGCAAAGCTTTCCGAGGCTTGGACCCACTCGGTTTGGCCACCTTGGACGGTTGGTCCGTGGGCTCGACAGCAGCGTCTCTGGTCCTCTTCACGCTGCGAACACTCGGAGCCACGGGAGGAGCTGGCGGGGCACTCGGAGCCACGGGAGGAGCTGGCGGAGCACTCGGGGCCGCTGGAGGAGCCGGTAGAGTCGCGGGTTCGTGACGGTGCTTAGTTCGAGGCTCTGATGGTGGAGGTGGCGAGCTCTGCTCCCCAACCTCTCCCTCCTCCTCTTCAGACTCCTCCTCTATCTCCCCACTGTCGAAGACGTACTCGGTGCTATCCACGCTGCCCTCCTAGCTGCCCTCCTCATCCTCAGCGGGATTCCCGTTTGAGACGTGAGAGTGCCAGTTGGTCCACTCCTGCACAAAATACAGTCGACAACGTCAGACACCAGGCGGCGACACAAGAAAAGCGATAAATCTAAGAAGATTGAAAGCACTCGACAAGAGGTGCTCACCTCATTCGGAGGAGGATTATCGGTGCGGAAGGGCTTCACCCGATGGGCTCCTCTGGGGTTGTCGCATGCGTTTGCGATGCCGCGGACCCACGCTGTCACAACCTCCCCGGTCACGCATTCTGGATGGGTCCGAGTGGAATCCTCAGGCCCCACGTAGTGCCACATGGTGTGGTGTCGGGCTTGCAGCGGCTGGATGCGCCGACCCAGAAAAGTCTCCACCAAATCTGTGCCGGTGACTCCCTTGCGGATGACAGCTATTAGCGCGTCGACCAGAGGTTGGATCTGGATCTTTTCCAACTTTAAGAGCGCAAGCTGCCTGGGAGGGGCCGGACGGTCTAGGCTAAAGGGCAGCAACCCAGTCACGGCATTCAGACAAGCTATGTCCTGGCAGTAGAACCAGGTCGACTTCCAGTTCCTAACTGACTCGGACAACTAGAGAGGGGGGTAGCTACTCTTTGTGTTTCTTCTGGAAGCCTAAGCCCCCGCAGAGCTGGAGGAGATGAGTTTTATCGTCCGACTGGCTAAGTTTTTTAACAGTTTGAGACCTAGCGGAGAAGATGTACTTAAAGAGCCCCCAATGGGGGGACATCCAATAAAGCACTCGCACAGAGTGACGAATGCGGCAAGATGGGCTATCGCGTTGGGAGGAAAATGATGGAGCTACGCCCCGAAGTGATTCATAATACCTCTAAAGAAGGGGCGGGGAGGCAAGGAGAAGCCCCTGTACACGTGGCTGAGCAGCAAGACGCGCTCTCCCTCCTGTGGCGCCGGCTCCGTCTCGCCCTCCGCCGGCAGCCTCCACGACTTGTTGGCAATCATGCCTTGCTCCACCAGCTCCAGCATGTCGTCCGCCGTCACCGTGGAGGGGAGGAAATCCCCCTGGATCTATCCCGCCGGCAGTGCCCGCTGTCGCTGCTGAGCAGGGGTCGCCGCCTTCTTTTTCTTCTTCTGCGACTCGAGCTTGCTCGTCTGCCCCTTCGTCATGGTGAAGGCAGCAGATCCGCAGAGGAGGAGAGGAAGGAGGAGGCTTGGAACGCGTAGGGAGCTACGGGAGAAGCAAGGCGAGTGCGAGTAACAAGGGAAGCGCAACAAGAAACCCCCGCCGGAGAGGCTTAAATAAGGTTCCGACTGGGTCACTAACAGGTGGCCCCGAAATCTTATCCCCCGACCGGCTGCTGCGATGTTAGTGGAGAAGATAATGGCACGGTAATCGAGGCGGCAGAAACTACTCGATGGCGATGTCGACATCCCCACTGAGCGTGCGGCAACCGAAATTTGAGGATCCCAGAAAATCCGCCGCTGTCAGTTTGACCGGTCACATCGAAAGATTCCGCGGAAGCACTCGGTCCTTGACGGTTCGTTTCACTCGTATATTCACTCGGATCACTGGTCGAAAGGATAAAATGGATCGAGGCAAACAACGCCAAAGTCACATCCATACCAGTCGGATCCGTACTCCAGGCATCACTTCGTCATTCCAACCCCGATCCATTCGGGGACTAATGATGGGGTTATAGTCCTAGGGTAGGGTCATAGGCCTTCCCTATAGGTCCTACCCAAGGACTACCCTTCATAGAGGGCAAGGCCCTTAGACAGTTCCGACTGAACTAAGGACCCCCCATCATCCTGTCGGTGAAGAGCATTCGGAGCGTATTTATCGTACCGACTGAATTCCACTATCTACATCGTAACCTCCCAGGAGGGCAACGGTCACACGTTTTCATACACCATTATTAGCATTTAAGGCATACGTTACCTGTAACGTAGGCATTTATTCTCCACTATTCCACCCCTGTCCACCGGGCCGTTGTGGAGGGCAGCGACTCTATATAAGCCGCCCTTCCCCACTGGTGCAGGGGTTGGCATTTACTGTAATCCCATATTCCACTCGACACAAAGCTCCCAAGAGCACTGACACGAAGGGCTTTTACCTCCACCGTAGAGGGTCCTGAACTCATACAATCTCGCCGTAGCTAAGTCTCTGCCCATCCTTTCATACCCTACACATCTACTGTCAGACTTATACCCACGGTGGGCGCCAACTGTCATGGGTATATGTCTGACAGTAGATGTGTAGGGTACGAAAGGATGGGCAGAGCCTTAGCTACGGCGAGGTTGTATGAGTTTAGGCCCCTCTACGGTGGAGGTAAAAGCCCTACGTCTCAGTGCTCTTGGGAGCTTAGTGTCGAGTGGAATATGGGATTACAGTAAATGCCAACCCCTGCACTAGTGGGGAAGGGCGGCTTATATAGAGTGCGCTGCCCTCCACAACGGCCCGGTGGACAGGGGTGGAATAGTGGCGAATAAATGCCTACGTTACAGGTAACGTATGCCTTAAATGCTAATAATGGTGTATGAAAACGTGTGGCCGTTGCCCTCCTGGGAGGTTACGATGTATAGAGTGGAATTCAGTCGGTACGATAAATACGCTCTGAATGCTCGTCACCGACTGGATGATGGGGGTCCTTAGTTCAGTCGGAACTGTCTAAAGGCCTTGCCCTCTATGAAGGGTAGTCCTTGGGTAGGACCTATAGGGCACTCCTATGACCCTACCCTGGGACTATAACCCCATCAGGATAGATTGTCGTACTGTCAAGGGGGGATCTCAAGTGAGTAGCTTTATCGTATCGTTCGTTGAGAGCTCAAAACATTTGCATCCTTGTATCATACTTCTTGGTCCTGGATTGGTGTTTCTCTTTGTGAGTTTTAGAGCTTATGGTCATCTTCATGACAAGCTCGAGTTCATCGAAAACGGAGTCCATATGCATCTTCTATGATGTTTTCGATGCTAGGAGTTTTTACCGGTCTTATTGGAAGAAGGGTTCTCACCATTTTCTTATGGTACTTTTCTCACTTGCTTCTTATTGATATTTCTATCACGATTGTGATAGCCCATGTCATTAGTTTTCTAAAAAACTTGGTTTCGTTGAATTCAGAGTCCGTATGCGAAAGTTAGAGCAGTTTCAGTATCCAGCGGTAGTACCGCTCCTGGTGTGTGCGGTAGTACCGCTCCTGTAGCGTTAGTACCACCCTCGGAGCGGTAGTAATTTTTTACTACCGCTCCCTAACGGTAGTACCGCTCCAGGAGCCGTAGTACCGCTCCGTCGGACTGTTTTTCGCATCCTTTTTGGCCTCAGCATGGTTGGTGAACCTACCGAGCGGTAGTACTGCTCCCATGAGCGGTACTACCGCTCTGTGCGGGCTGTGAAGCATAACGGTTCGATTTTTCCCCACCTATAAAAGGGGGTCTTCTTCCCCATTGAGCCTTATCTCTTTATCTCGTGTTCTTCCCCCATTGTTGACCTTCTTCGAGCTTGCTAACTCTCAATCCCTCCAATGATTCTTGCTAGTTCTTGAGGGAAAAGAGAGAGAAGATCTAGATCCACATTTCCACCAATCACTTTCTCCTCTAAGTGAGGGGAACCCATTGGGTCTAGATCTTGGACTTCTTCGTGTTCTAATTCATTCTTCCTCTTATTTTCCTCCCTAGCATTAGTTGCTTTGGTGTGATTTGGGAGAGAAGGATTTGGGCACTCCGTGTGCCCTTGCCATTGCATTTGGTGCATCGGTTTGAGTTCTCCACGGTGATATGTGGAAGTGAGAAGTTGAGAAGCTTATTACCTTTGGTTACTTGGTACCCCTAGAAGCTTGGTGGTGCCTCGGAGCTCAATCATTGTGGTGTAAAGCTCCGGGCAAGCGTCGGGGTCTCTAATTAAGTTGTGGAGATTGCCCCGAGCATTTGTGGTCACCTCGAAGCCATATTCCATCGTGGTGAAGCTTTGTGGTGTTGTTGGTAGCCTCCAATTAAGTTGTGGAGATTGCCCCAACCTTGTTTGTACGGGTTCAGTGACCGCCCTCAAGGTTCCCTTAGTGGAATCACGGCATCCTGCATTGTGCGAGGGCGTGAGGAGATTACGGTGGCCTTAGTGGTATCTTGGGTAGCATTGTGCCTCCACACGGCTCCAACGGAGATTAGCATCCGCAAGAGCGTGAACTTCGGGATACATCATCGTCTCCGCGTGCCTCGGTTATCTCTTACCCGAACCCTTTACTTATGCACTTTACTTTGTGATAGCCATATTGTTTCTAACATAAGTTATTGGTGCACATGGTTGACCCTAGTTCTTTTAGGTTTTGTGCTGGACAAATTAAATGTTAGTTTTATTCCGCATTTGTTCAAGCCTAAACCATAATTATTTTAAAGCACCTATTCACCCCCCCCCCTCTAGGAGACATCCACGTCCTTTCAATTGGTATCAGAGCTAGGTCTCTCTTTATTAGGTTTAACCACCTAGAGAGTAAGGATGTCGACTAGGGGTTTAGGATTCACTGACACTCTTAGTTTCGATGGCACAAATTTTGATGTTTGGGTAATTCGAATGTTAATCACTTTCGGGTCTTGGACCCAAATTTAGAGCGAATTGTAGATATGGGTTTTTCTCCTCCAAAGGATTCCCAAAATATATCTTTAGAGGATGAGAAAAACTCTTATCTCGATGCTCAAGCTTCTAATGTGCTTTTTGATGCTTTGAGCAATGTAGTTATATTTCAACTCATGCCATTCCGGGATACTCATGAGTTGTGGACAAAGCTTCAATATAAATATGGTACGTCCAAGATTTGTGGGAATGATTGTTCTCCCTCCACCTCCGGTCGTGTGGTCTTCTCAAATTCATCTACTTCACCTACATGTGGTTTGCCACAAGGTAATGATATGGTGAGTAGTGGTGATCATTGCAATGATGATAGTAGGTTTATTGTTGATGATCCTTCATCACTATATTATTGTAATGCTTCATCTTTGGGCATTAACAGTTCGAGCACTCTAAATGTTTTAGATGCTTGTGTTGATAGTCCTTGCATATCATGTAAAAACTGCTTGACTAAATCTCATGATGATATGCTTCCTATATCTTGTTGCCATGATAAAAATGTATATATTTCCTCGAGTTGTTGTGCTAAAAATGTAGAGGAAATTCATCTCTCCATGGAACAATATGTGGCCTTGAATGATGCTTCAAGGGATCCTACATCATCATCTATTGTTACTCACTTTTGTCTTATGGCTAAGGCTTCAAAGGTATCTCCTACTTTGAATCCCAATGTATCTCATGATGATGATGTTGATGATAATGAGGATGAGAATAATGATGAAGAGAGTGATATTATTCCATCCTTAAAAATTAAGGGTGAAATGATTTTTAAATCTCTTTATAAGAATAAACTTGCTTGTTCCAACTTCTTAGAAATCATGTCTATTGCCACTGAGGGCAAGAAATACATTAAGGAGTTGGAACCTCATCTCGAGGAGCATGAGGCCACCATTGAGACAATGGAAGGTCATGAGCGTGATTACGCTAACGAGATCGCGGAGCTATCTTAAGCTCTTGAAAATGAACAAACCACCAAGGAATCTCTTGAGGAAACCTTTGCTATAGAACTATCTAGATTAAAGGAATCCCATGATAGAGCTCTCGAGGTGGCTAATGATTTTAGAAGTAAAAATGATAAGCTTGTAGTTGCACATGCTAAACTCGTTGAGGACTATGAGCACCTCGAAAATGGCTCAAGGGCTATTAAGAGTTCGCTCATCGAACTCACCGAGTCTCATGCTCAACTTGAAGCTTCATATGCTAAAGAGCTTGCCAAGTTGCGTTCTCCTCTTATTGTTAATAATGATGCTTGTGCTACTAACTCTACTTCTTGTGAAGCTTCCATTTTAAAGGAGAATGTTGAGCTAAGGGCTCAACTTGAGTTGCTATCTAGCAATTATGGGAAATTGGAAGAAAGTCATGTAATGCTCACAAGCTCTCATGATGATCTTCTAGTATCCCATAATGTGCTAAAATTAGCTCATGAGGCTATTACCACCAAGGTAACATCGAGTGAGCCTCATGTGGACATTCGCACTACTTCTAGTCAAAATGCTATATTGCCATGTGCTAGTCCTCGTAATTCATCTACTCATAATGTTGCTACATCTTGTGATGAATTACTTTCCATGCCTTGGTGCTCTAACAATGAAGCTTATACTTCCTCTAGTACTTGTTTTGATATTAACCATGTAGAGGAAATGAAAGATATCAAGGCCCAAGTCACTTCCTTGAAGAAAGACTTGGAAAAGAGTCATGAAGGAATGTCCACACTCAACAATGTCTTGTGTGGGCAAAAATCCCCAAATGATGAAGATGGACTTGGATTCAACTCTAACAAAAAGAATAAGTCCAAAAGCTTCAAGAAGAAGGTCCAAGAACAAGTCAAGAATTCGGCCAAAATTATTTGCTTCCAGTGCAAAATTAAAGGGCACCATGTTAGATCTTGCCCACTAAAGAAGAAGCCCTAAAGTCACAAGCAACAAGGGAAGCGGCCACAAGTTCAATCACATACTCAACTACAAGTTGAAGAAAGGCCCCTTCCCAAGGAGACCCAAGCCAACACTCCTCATGTTGAGAAATCAATAGGGAAGAAATTAAAGGGTAGATGTTGCTTCTTATGTCGTGAGAAGGGTCACTTCGCTTCTTCTTGCACGAGAGGTAATTTATCCAACCCAATCATTATTGATGATATCTATTCTCTTGGGAAGGATAAGGTTGGCAATGTGTTTGCCAAGTTTGTTGGTACTCAAAGTGGTGTCAAGAAAAGTACCATTTGGGTTGCCAGGCCTATTGTGACTAACCTCTTAGAACCCAACGTGGTTGGGGACCAACAAGCTCAAACTTGATCAATAGGTGAATGTGGAGGACATTAGAGACTTGGATACATAATGAAGAATTAAGGGGTCTTCATCATTCATATTATCTCAAGCCAAGTCATTTGGATTATCGAGTTTCTATCTTATATCCAATGTGCCTCCTTACGGTAACTTGTACTTAAACTGTTTACATTGTTAGTTGATTGCCCCTTTGCATGTTGTGGTTTCGTACCTTGCATGTGTTTGTATATGTTGTGCTTACAACTTGCTTATCTTGAGTAATCGAGTATGTGTATGTTGGTTGGCATATCATGTACATGTGAGTCTTGTATTGAGCTTTTTTGCATCTTGTTTGTATCTGTGTTGGCTCCTGTGAGATATTAATGGATTATCCCATTGTGGGGGAGTGATGTGCTTTGCACACCTCACAATCCTATAAATGTGTGTACATGGGGAATACCACTTAGTACTGATATTTCAAGATTATCTAGTTTCTATGTGGTATGTCTTACTCATGAGAAATTCAAATTCTGTATGGTCCATTAATTATCTCTTGTTGGTTTTAATTTGCCACTTGTTAATATTTTTGGGTTATCACATTATGGGGGAGTAATATGCTATGTGCATATTACAAGCCTAGAAAATGTGTACATTTGGGGTATTGCCACTTAGTGTTGATATTGTAAATTATCTTGTTCCTAGGTGGCATGTTAGCTCTACAAGTGTCATTTGCTTGCGTTTTATGGGTAAAGATGATCTTGGATATATTTGCGATCTACCAATGAGTATCATTTCCAAAATACTTCTTGTCCTTGACAATTGGTATTCCCATCATGTGGTAGGAATTGCTAATCGTCTTTACATTGGATTTTGTGTTTCGTTTGTCTTCCTTGCCTCTTGTGGATCTATTTTAACATGTCTAGTGTTTTTATAGATATATAGAAAGTGATGATCCCATTTTGTTAATTTTGTATTTAAATGCAAATTCTATATAATGCACGTCCCTTGGGGGAGCTATCCTATTTTCTTTAGAACACTCTCTTTATTCTCCCATCATAAAATCTATTGATCCCCATCAAGTGTGTGTTGATGGGAGGCAAGTCTTGCTCTTTATGATGCTTTGTGCCATCATGAAAATTTGTCGAGGGTTTGGTTTGTTGGAACCTAGCTCTCTTTTGGAAATTAGATACCTCGTGTTTGTTTTCCTTCAATTGGTATCGTGTTTCCTTTTATTTGGCATGTGTCAATGGATATATCATTCCTTGAGGTATCTTTTAATTGATATCTGATGACCCACAAGTATAGGGGATCAATCATAGTACTTTCGATAAATAAGAGTGTCAAACCCAACGAGGAGCAGAAGGCTGTGATAAACGGATTTCAGCAAGGTAATAACTACAAGCACTGAATGTAGCGGTAACAAGTGATGGTGTAGCGAGGTGAAACGTAGCAAGCAAAAAGTAACAAGTAACAAGTAGTAGCAACGGTGCAGCAAGTGGCCCAATCCCTTTTGTAGCAAGGGACAAGCCTGAACAAAGTCTTATAGGAGGAAAAACGCTACTGAGGACACACGGGAATTTGTGTCATGCTAGTTTCATCATGTTCATATGATTCGCCTTCGTTACTTTGATAGGTTCATATGTGGGTGGACCGGCACTTGGGTACTGCCCTTACTTGGACAAGCATACCACTTATGATTAACCTCTCTCGCAAGCATCCGCAACTACAAAAGAAGAATTAAGACAATGTCTAACCATAGCATTAAACTAGCGGATCCAAATCAGCCCCTCACGAAGCAACGCATAGACTGGGGTTTAAGATTCTGTCACTCCAGCAACCCATCATATACTTACTACTCCCCAATTCCTTCCTCTAGGCCCAAATATGGTGAAGTGTTATGTAGTCGACGTTCACATAACACCACTAGAGGAAAAGACAACATACAACATATCAAAATACCGAACGAATATCAAATTCACATGACTATTATCAGCATGACTTATCCCATGTCCTGAGGAACAAAAGTAACTACTCACAAAACATAATCATAATCAAGATCAGGGGTGTAATGAATAGCATCAAGGATCTGAACATAAACTCTTCCACCAAGTAATCCAACTAGCATCAACTACAAAGAGTAATCAACACTACTAGCAACCTTACAAGTACCAATCGGAGTCGTGAGACGGAGATTGATTACAATAGATGAACTAGGGATTGGAGAGGAGATGGTGCTGATGAAGATGTTGATGAAGATGCCTCCCCTCTGACGAGAGGAGTGTTGGTGATGACGATGGCGACAATTTCCCCCTCCGGGAGGGAAGTTTCCCCGACAGGATCGTCCTGCCGGAGCTCTAGATTGGATCTGCTCAAGTTCCACCTCGTGGCGGCGGCGAAACCAGGAAAAAGCTCCCGTATGATATTTTCTGGACCAAAACCCTTCATATAGCAAAAGAGGGGGGCTAGTGGGCCGTCAGGGAGCCCACAAACCCCCACTCCGCCACCAGGGGGGTGGCGGTGGCAGGGCTTGTGGCGCCCTGGCAGCCCCCCTCCGGTAATTCTTTCGCCCAGTATTTTTTATATAGTGCCAAAAAATCCACATAACTTTCAGGGCAGTTGGAGATGTGCAGAATAGTGGATTAAGATTTGCTCCTTTTCCAGTCCAGAATTCCAGTTGCCTGAATTCTCCCTCTTCAAATAAACCTTGCAAAATAAGAGAGAAAAGGCATAAATATGGTACCACAAAGTAATATAAAAGCCCATAAAGCAATAAATATCAACATGAAAGCATGATGCAAAATGGACGTATCAACTCCCGCAATCTTAGACCTCGCTTGTCCTCAAGCGAAAACCAAGTTCCATAAACATGTCCACATGTTGAGGGATGAACGTGTCGATAAAACATATTACGGACATGATCACACATAGAACAACAATACATCATAAAGATTCTTATGGGAAAGTAACAATTCCTTCACAAAGCAAAGCATGAAGCAAAAACCTTACCGAGAAGTAACCAACAATAATCCATAGTCATTGAAGCAATTGCAATTTATCACAACATCAGAAAGATTCAAATAAGAGCTTGTAAGGCAAATCCAAATGCTCAATCATATCTTTTGTTTTCCACAATTGTTACAACTCACGTGGTACTCATGGTGTCGAAGTTTCAGCTGGACACAGAGGAAGATAGGGGCTTATAGTTTTGCCTCCCAACGGTTTACCTCAAGGGTAAAGTCAACAACAATAAAGCATAAGTACTCAACTCCAAGTTGATATATGAATATAGATCTTTCCCAAGCATGTGACGGTAGCCAAGACAAAGGCAAAAATAGGGAATTGGTGAAGATCACCATGACTCTTACAAGGGCAAAAAGTAATAGTACAAGATAGGCCCTTCGTAGAGGGAAGCAAAGGTTGTCATGCGCTTTTGAGGTTTGGATGTGTGTCCTCTTAGTGTGGAGGAACGTCGCTTTGTATTGCCCCCTGTGATAAAGAACTTTATTATGCAGTCTGTCGCTTTTATGTCTTCCTTATCACATGTTCGTACAAAGCTTATTTTCCACACACTAATAGATCATACATATTTGAGAGCAATTTTTATTGCTTGCACCGATGACAACTTACTTGAAGGATCTTATTCAATCCATAGGTAGGTATGGTAGACCCTCATGGCAAAACTGGGTTGAAGGTTTATGGATGCACAAGTAGTATCTCTACTAGGTGCGGGAGTTTCGGCTAATATGAGGTGGAAGCAATCGTCACATGCTAAGGGATCTCTAATCATATACCATTGTTTGGAACCAAGCAAACACAATTCATTATGTTGTCTTCCTTGTCCAACATCTACTCCTAAGCATGTAATACTTTGGTGAGTGCTCACAATTGTAAAAAGTGTCTAAGATGATGTATTTATATGTGAACCTCTCTTTCCTTATTACTTCTTATTAATTGCAACAATGACTGAGGTCTATGTTGATTTATTCTCAACAAGTTTCAATCATCATACGTGTCATAAGTGAAGTTACCACTTTCCATAAGATCGTCTCATGGTCTTTCATGCTATCGTTCTATTCGTATTATTGATCATGGCACAAAGCAAAGCCCTTGACTAAGATACTCTTTATTATATACCTCATGAACTCGAATACATCGGGGGAGAGACAAAAGCAAAAGACTCAAACTAAAAACTAAAGACTTATTCCTCTAAGAGAAGAAATAAAAACTGAAAAGGAAATAACTAAAACAAAGGTAAAAGCAAGAGATATAAAGGTGATACGATACCAGGGCAACTCCCCCAAGCTTGGCAGAAGCCAAGGGGATTGCCCATACCAATGCTTAGTTGTCTTCCTTCGATGGTGATGGTGGTGGAGTTGTTGGAGCAGTCTGATCCTCCATCTTCCAAGGCATAGGTGCTCCATCATGGCAGGATGAACGAGTCGCCGGAATCCTCAAATCTGCAGCCAACCTTATTGATTTAAACGTGTACTCATACTCATAGTTTTGGTTCTGCAGGTCATAGATCTGGCCCTGAAGTTGATCAACACTGTCATAGAGCCTGGAGAGGTGTTTCCCAATGTCAATGGCATCCATCTTGTGATTGCTAGTGAACTCCGTGATCACCATGTGGTTGGCGTTGAGTCCACGCTCCACCATCCCCTGGCACTTGAAGACTTGTTGCTCCATTGCTTCGAGCCTCGTCTCCACGCTTCCGGTCTTCTTAGGCCCCTCAACATCACGGATGTGCAACATCCCCTCGCTCACCTTGATAGATTGAGAGTGTTTCAGCACTTCCGTGAGGTAGGCATTGATGACCTTCTCGAAGATCTTGTCCTTAGGAGCGTTTGGGGAAGTCATGATGATCTAGGTCTGTCACAGAAACAGTCTCGAAATGCAAACTGAGGAAAACTGCGTGTTACGGAGATCAAAACCTTCGGGCAAGTATATATTGATTTTTTCTAGACCAGAAGGAGTGCTCCGCAAGAAAACGGAGTCCAGGAAGCACACGAGGTGCCCACAAGCTTGCCCTCCGCTACCAGGGGGGTAGGGGCGGTGGCAGGGCTTGTGGCCGCCTCGTGCGCTCTCCGGACTGCTTTTTATTTTTCTAATTTTCCAAAAAATCCAAAACGGAGGAAATTTCCTATTGGAAAAACATCTGAGTCCAATTTCTTACCGAAACAGATGCCTCTTCATTTTCAGGGTTTGAAACAGGCTGATAAACATCCCTTATGTACTCCTGTGGAGTTATGACATTGATGATATTGGTCTCCACATTTATGGGAGTACCAGAAATGTAATGCTTGATTCTTTTCCCATTTACCACCCTAGGAAAATTTCCTTCCGTGTTATTGATTTTGATGGCACCAGAATGATATACTTCCTCGCTAACATAGGGACCTTCCCATTTAGAGAGAAGCTTGCCTGCAAAGAATCTCAAACGAGAATTGTATAGCAAGACATAATCACCTACACTGAACTCTCGTTTCGGTATTCGTTTGTCGTGCCATCTCTTAACCTTTTCCTTTAACAACTTGGCATTCTCATATGCCTCGGCTCTCCATTCATCTAACGGGCTGATATCAAACAACCGCTTCTCACCGGCAAGTTTGAAATCAAAGTTGAGCTCTTTGATTGCCCAATAAGCTTTGTGTTCCAGCTCAAGAGGTAAATGACAGGCCTTACCGTAAACCATTTTATACAGTGACATGCCCATGGGATTCTTATAGGCAGTCCTATAAGCCCATAGTGCATCGTCAAGTTTGCTAGACCAATTCTTTCGCGATCTATTGACGGTCTTTTGTAGGATCAATTTGATCTCCCTATTACTCAACTCCACTTGACCACTAGACTAAGGATGATAAGGAGATGGAACTCTATGGTTGACATCATACTTAGCTAGCATCTTATGGAAAACACCATGAATGAAGTGTGAACCGCCATCAGTCATCAGATATCTAGGGACTCCAAATCTTGGGAATGTGACTTCTTTAAGCATCTTAATAGAGGTGTGGTGATCAGCAGTTTTAGTGGGGATAGCTTCTACGCACTTAGTGACGTAATCCACAGTAACTAGGATGTGAGTGTACCCATTGGAACTCGGGAAGGGTCCCATATAATCAAAGCCCCAGACATCAAATGGTTCAATGACAAATGAATAGTTCATAGGCATTTCCCGACGCTTATTGATGTTCCCAATTCTTTGGCATTCATCACAAGACAAGACAAACTTACGGGCCTCCTTGATTGCAATACCTTATGGGCAGTTCTATCTCTAGCATGGTGTCCTCCGTAGGCTTTGGAATGACACTTCTGCAAGATCTGTTCCTGTTCATGTTCAGGCACACAACGTCTAATAACACCATCTACTCCTTCCTTATAAAGGTGAGGATCATCCCAAAAGTACTGTCTCAAATCAAAGAAGAATTTCTTCTTTTGCTGATAGGTGAAACTGGTGGTATGTATTTGGCTACGACATAGTTTGCATAATCGGCATACCACGGTGCACTATGTGAAGTGCGGATGACATTTAATTGCTCATCAGGAAAGTTGTCATCAATAGGTAGTGGGTCATCAAGGACATTCTCTAGCCTAGACAAGTTATCTGCTACAGGGTTATCAGCACCCTTTCAGTCAACGACGTGCAAATCAAATTCATGTAGGAGGAGAACCCATCTGATTAGCCTAGGCTTAGCGTCCTTCTTCTCCATAAGGTACTTAATAGCAGCATGATCAGAGTGAATAGTGACTTTGGAGTCAACTTTGTAAGATCTGAACTTTTCACATGCAAACACGACGGCTAAAAATTCCTTCTCCGTAGTGGCATAGTTTCTTTGGGCACTATCTAGAGTTTTACTAGCGTAGTGAATAACATTCAAGTTCTTGTCAACTCTCTATCCTAGAACAGCACCAACAGCATAATCACTAGCATCGCACATGATTTCAAAGGGCAAGTTCGAGTCAGGTGGTTGAACAATAGGTGCGGTTATCAAAGCCTTCTTAAGTATTTCAAAAGCTTCCTCACAATCCTCATCAAAAACAAAAGGTACATCCTTCTGCAAGAGGTTGGTAAGAGGCCTAGAAATCTTAGAGAAGTCTTTAATGAACCTTCTATAGAAACCAGCATGACCTAGGAAACTTTGTATACCTCTGATATCTGTGGGGCAAGGCATTTTTTCAATTCCATCAACCTTAGCCTTATCAACTTCAATGCCTCTTTCAGAGTTTTTGTGTCATAAGACGATACCTTCATTAACCATAAAGTGGCACTTCTCCCAATTCAAGACGAGGTTGGTTTCTTCGCATCTCTGTAAGACTCGATCAAGGTTGCTGAGGCAATCATCAAAGGAAGACCCGTAAATGGAGAAGTCATCCATGAAAACCTCGACAATCTTTTCCCAAAAGTCAGAGAATATAGCCATCATACATCTTTGAAAGGTGGCAGGTGCATTGCATAAGCCAAAAGGCATACGTCTCTAGGAAAAGGTACCGAAGGGGCAGGTGAAAGTAGTTTTCTATTGATCAGATTGTGCGACAGGTATTTGCGAGAAACCTGAATAACCGTGTAGAAAGCATAAGTGTGTGTGTTTTGATAGCCTTTCTAGCATTTGGTCGATAAACGGCAAAGGATAATGATCTTTCCTGGTTGCCTTGTTCAGTTTTCGGAAGTATATCACCATCCTATAGCCGGTAATAATCCTTTGTGGGATTAGTTCATCCTTATCATTAGGAACAATGGTGATACCTCCCTTCTTAGGTACGCAATGTACTGGACTTACCCAATCACTATGAGCAACGGGATAAATGATTCATGCGTCCAGAAGCTTTAATATTTCTTTTCTAACGACCTCTTTCATCTTAGGATTTAATCTCCTTTAATGATCAGCAACTGGTTTAAAGTCAGGATCGGTTTTAATCTTTTGCTGACATAGAGTAGGACTAATACCCTTAAGATCATCAAGAGTATAGCCAATAGCAGCACGGTGCTTCCTCAGAGTTCTTAGTAACTTCTTCTCTTCGTGCTCTGGGAGTAGAGCACTAATAATGACAGGATATATCTCCTTCTCATCAAGATAGGCATACTTAAGAGTATCAAGCAACTGTTTAAGCTCGAACACAGGATCACCCTTTGGTGGGGGAGGAAAGCAGTTCAACAGGAAGATTATTCTTGAGAATAGGATATTGTTCTAAGACAATTTTATCTATCTCATCTCTCTCCTCCATATGCATATCATTTTCATGCTCAAGCAGATATTGCTCTAAAGGATCCGTAGGAGGTACGGCAATAGAGGCAAGAGCAATGATTTCATCCCTACCAGACGATTCTCTTTCATGGGGTTGTCTTCCAAACTTGGAGAAGTTAAATTCATGAGACACACCCTCGAAAGTAACAGTGCCGGTCTGCTTAATGCAATCAATGTGAGCATTGACAGTGTTGAGAAAGGGTCTACCAAATATGATGGGGCAAAAGCTATCTTGTGCAGTACCAAGGACGAGGAAATCAGTAGGATACTTCGTCTTACCACACAGGACTTCTACGTCTCTCACAATTCCCAGAGGGCAGATAGTGTCTCTATTAGCTAGCGTAATAGTGACATCAATGGGTTCTAACTCAGCAGGTGCAATCTCATCTTTGATTTCATCATATAGAGAACGGGGTATTGCACTAACACTAGCTCCCATATCACATAAACCATGGTAACAGTGATCTCCTATCTTGACAGAAACAACAGGCAGGCCAACTACAGGTCCGTATTTGTCCTTCGCGTGAGGTTTAGTAAATTCTAGCGGAGTTCTCACAGAATTTAATAACATGCCCGTCTATGTCTTCGGCTAAGAGATCTTTGATAATAGCAACACTAGGTTCAACTCTAATTTCCTCAGGGGGTGCAAGTGGTCTAATGTAACCCCTACGTATCACACTTGGAGCTTTAGAATAATCCTTTATCCTAGCAGGGTATGGTGGTTTCTCAGTGTAAGCACAAGGAACAACGGGATCACTAAAAGCAATGACTTTCTCCTCAAGTAGATTGGTTTTGGCTATGTTGCTTTCTACAGGAGGATGATATTTAAACCACTTCTCTTTGGGAAGATCAACATGAGCAGCAAAAGATTCACATAGGGAAGCTACTATCTCAGAGTCAAGTCCATACTTAGCGCTAAAATCTTTAGAAGTATTTGTCTCAACAAAAGATTTAACGCAATCAAACTGGAAATTCATACCTGACTCCTTACCTTCCTCTAGCTCCCAATATTCAGAGTTGCGTTTGACTCTCTCCAATAAATTCCACTTGTGATCAATATCCTTCTTCATAAAAGAACCGGTACAAGAAGTGTCAAGCATGGTACGATCTTCATGAGAAAGCCGAGCATAAAAGTTTTGAATGATGATTTCTCTCGAGAGCTCATGATTGGGGCATGAATATAGCATTGATTTGAGCCTCCCCCAAGCTTGAGCTATGCTTTCCCTGTCACGAGGCCAAAAGTTATAAATAAAGTTCCGATCACGATGTACTAAATGCATAGGATAGAACTTTTGATGAAATTCCAATTTCAACCGATTGTAGCCCCATGATCCAGTGTCATCACATAGCCTATACCATGTCAACGCCTTATCCTTCAAAGATAAAGGAAAGACTTTCTTCTTTACCCCATCCTCGGGCAAACCTGCAAGCTTAAGTAAACCACAAACTTCATCAACATAGATTAGATGCAAGTCTGGATGTGAAGATCCATCTCCTGTGAAAGGATTAGCTAGCAGTTTCTCAAGCATACCCGAAGGAATTTCATAGAAGATATTTTCAGTAGGTACCTCAGGTTGACGAACAACTCCTCGTGCTTCCGTTCGTGGTGATGATACCCCGAACAAACTCCTCAAAGGAACAATTTCCATAGTGACATGTGACAATAAATTTCAGCACAGTATAAAGATGTTTCCTTACCAATTTCCACTTACCAAAGGCGCTTTACTCCCCGGCAACGGCGCCAGAAAAAAGTCTTGATGACCCACAAGTATAGGGGATCAATCGTAGTCCTTTCGATAAGTAAGAGTGTCGACACCAACGAGGAGCATAAGGCTCTGATAAACGGAATTCAGCAAGGTAATAACTGCAAGCACTGAAAGTAGAGGTAACAAGTGATGGTGTAGAGAGGTGAAACGTAGCAAGCAAAAAGTAACAAGTAACAAGTAGTAGCAACGGTGCAGCAAGTGGCCCAATCCCTTTTGTAGGACAAGCCTGGACAAAGTCTTATAGGAGGAAAAAACGCTCCCGAGGACACATGGGAATTTCTGTCATGCTAGTTTCATCATGTTCATATGATTCGCGTTCGTTACTTTGATAGTTTGATTTGTGGGTGGACCGGCGCTTGGGTACTGCCCTTACTTGGACAAGCATCCCACTTATGATTAACCTCTCTCGCAAGCATCCGCAACTACAAAACAAGAATTAAGACAACGTCTAACCATAGCATTAAACTAGTGGATCCAAATCAGCCCCTCACGAAGCAACGCATAGACTGTGGTTTAAGCTTCTGTCACTCCAGCAACCCATCATCTACTTACTACTCCCCAATGCCTTCCTCTAGGCCCAAATATGGTGAAGTGTTATGTAGTCGACGTTCACATAAAACCACTAGAGGAAAAGACAACATACAACATATCAAAATACCGAACGAATATCAAATTCACATGACTATTATCAGCATGACTTATCCCATGTCCTCAGGAACAAAAGTAACTACTCACAAAAAATAATCATAATCATGATCAGGGGTGTAATGAATAGCATCAAGGATCTGAACATAAACTCTTCCACCAAGTAATCCAACTAGCATCAACTACAAAGAGTAATCACCACTACTAGCAATCTTACAAGTACCAATCGGAGTTGTGAGACGGAGATTGATTACAAGAGATGAACTAGGGATTGGAGAGGAGATAGTGCTGATGAATATGTTGATGAAGATGCCTCCCCTCCGGTGAGAGGAGTGTTGGTGATGACGATTGCGACGATTTCCCCCTCCGGGAGGGAAGTTTCCCCGGCAGGATCGTCCTGCCAGAGCTCTAGATTGGATCTGCTCAAGTTCCGCCTCGTGGCGGCGGCAAAACCACGAAAAAGCTCCCGTATGATATTTTCTGGACCAAAACCCTTCATATAGATAAAGAGGAGGGCTAGTGGGCCGTCAGGGAGCCCACAAGGCCCCACTCCGCCACCAGGGGGTGGCGGTGGCATGGCTTGTGGCGCCCTGGCAGCCCCCTCCCGTAATTCTTTTGCCCAGTATTTTTATATAATCCCAAAAAAAATCCACGTAACTTTTCAGGGCAGTTGGAGATGTGCAGAATAGTGGACTAAGATTTGCTCCTTTTCCAGTCCAGAATTCCAGCTGCCTGAATTCTCCCTCTTCAAATAAACCTTGCAAAATAAGAGAGAAAAGGCATAAATATGGTACCACAAAGTAATATAACAGCCCATAAAGCAATAAATATCAACATGAAAGCATGATGCAAAATGGACGTATCAATATCCTTCAAGTGATAGTTTTTTGTTTGGGATCTTATTATCACTTGATACGTTGTCTTTTGGTGACTTATCAACTTTGTGTTAATTTGATTCTTGAGAGTCTTGAGCATGCATATCTATTATATATAGCTTCTTTTGCATGCTTTCTTTCCTTGACCCAATATATAGGGGAAACTCCACCTTGTCATAAATTGGCTAAACCGTGCATGAAATTCAATCTCATATCTTTATGCACATATTTATGTGGAGTTTGTCCTATGTATTGTTGGTTTTCTAACTCTTTGGTCCCAATGAGTTTGGGCACCATTTTGTTTGTTTGTTGCTCTAGGAACAATTGGAGATGCATTGGATGCTCGGATCACCTACAAGGAAGGTGTTGATACAGTGTGCTTAATGGAGCCAAGTTAGGATGATCAACGAACAACTATCTACTGCATCAATCCAATGTTGTCTCGGTAACAAGTATCTACTTCATGCATTCATTTCTAGCAAAGGCCCAAACTTGTCTTTTCTTGGCCAGGTTGCATCATGGCATGAATCTCTTGATTCATTCTTGTAGTACTTGTTTCCTTTCTCAAAGCATCCGAACGATGATGTCTTATTGCTAGTTGGGATGTCTTTGATGTTCGTATGTTGGAAGCTCATATTGTACAATAAGAAAATATTAGGCCATGTGCTATGCTTCCAAGCAAAGATCTTATTGATATATTTATGACTTCCTTTTGGATATCTTGTTTGTTCCATCTTGTAACCATTTCGTGTGTACATCCTTCTTTGTGGATATATATATCATCATCATTGTCTTCTACTTAGAATCTTTTACACATGAGAGAATTTACATCTCTAATTGATATCCTCTTTTCTTTCACGTCCACCGTTGCATTTCTTTTTCAGTTTTGGTGGCTTCGTGAAAGGATTTGTCTTGAGTGCGAATCTTATTTTCCTACATCTTGATGCACTCTTTGGTCGTGAAGATTATTTTTCCTCATGCTTGTCTTGATGAGGGTTTTGCCATTTTGATTGGTATCCCTCCTCTTGACAAGGTTCTTATTTCCTATCTTCACCATGGGTTGTCACAAGCGTTGGTTCTTACTTTGTTTATTAGTAAGCTTGTGAACTCATTTTCTAGTATGTGTGTGTGGGAATGATATGTCTTGCACTTTGGTACTCATTTCATCAAGACTATGTTGATGAGTAATGCTCATCCTTATCTTAGTTTTCTCATGTGCTTTGCCATGACTCACACACATTATTTTGGTTGAGCCTATTCTTAAATTGCTTATTTTACATGTTGCTCAACCATTTGTTTTGTGCAAGTGATATGCTTATTGTCTCATCTATCTTCTTGCAATCGTTGTGTGTTTTTATTAATTTTGGGGGAGCAACGACCCTATTTTGTGCACTTGTATCAAATACAAAAATCTCTTATTAGTGCACAAATCATGGGGAGCTTCTCTAGCTTTGATAAAACACTCTGTTGCCTTTATCATAATATCTTTTATTCATGTGGTTCGAAGGACCATATGATTGTTTGTTCCATCTGGTATCTTTTGATTGCTTGCCTCTATTTTTGTATGTCTTTGTGGCATACGATCATTTTATTTGCAATCTTTAGGTCCTCGATATAGTTTGTTTTCCTCCAACTTCTTATCATTGTATATGTGTATTTCTCTGCACTCATTTGTTGAGAAGTACACACTTTTTGGAGGACCACCTACTATATTGGCTTTATAAATGTTTTGTCCATTTTGGCAATCGATGCCGATGGGGGAGAAGTTTAGAGAGTTTAGTTTGGTTATGCTTAGAGGGTTTTGCTTTTATTGCACAAGCATTTACATCTTGTATGCATGCATTACTGATTTGCATGTGTGTGCTTGGTTATGCTTATTTCCTTATATAAACTCTATTTAAGTGGTTGTCATCAATTACCAAAATGGGGGAGATTGGTAGAGCGTATTTCTCCATATATGGTTTTGGTAATTGATGACAATTCCTATGGACTAATGGTTGCCTAAAGTTATATTTATAGGATTTGTCCATAGACACTTCTTGAAGTCCATCTATTGGGATCAAGGAGTGTATATGATGACCAAGGAGGTATTCAAGGTATTATCTAAAGAATGGTCCTAGAGACTCAAGGTTGATCAATATCTCAGACAAAGAGTAAATAAGAATGATCAACACACAAAGCGTACAAGATGTACTGAGAGGGATCAAGTGGTCCCATGGTATGGTAAGCATTGTCCATTACATGTCTGTGTACTAACCCATGGTCTTCATGAGAGTTCTATGTGGGGTTAGGTGTGTTTCCATGGGCTTGCGTCTAGAGGAAGATCTCATAAAACCCATGGAGGAGGATGTCAAGTGGTGGAGGATGGTGGCAATGGACTTGTGAAGATATGTTGAAGAACGGCTCACCCATAGTGTGTATGGGGGAGAAATCAACTAGTCTTCATCAAGCCAACACAATTAAGAAAGGTGGTCCATCTTGAGGAATCCAAGATCATCGTCATCTAGCTCAAGAGGACGAGGTGCAAGGTATAGGTTTCCCCTTGATAGGTTTTCTATTTGAGGATAGATTGTCGTACTGTCAAGGGGGGCTCTCAAGTGAGTAACTTGATCGTATCGTTTGTTGAGAGCTCAAACCATTTGCATCGTTGCATCATACTTCTTGGTTCTGGTTCGGTGTTTCTCTTTGTGACTTTTAGAGCTTATGGTCATCTTCATGACAAGCTCGAGTTCATCGAAAACGGAGTCCATATGCACCTTCTATGATGATTTCGATGTTGGGAGTTTTTACCGGTCTTATTCGAAGAAGGGTTATCACCATTTTCTTATGGTACTTTTATCACTTGCTTCTTATTGATATTTCTATCAAGATTGTGTTAGCCCATGTCGTTATTTTTCCAACAAACTTGGTTTCGTTGAATTCGGAGTCCGTATGACAAAGTTAGAGGAGTTTCAGTATCCAGCGGTAGTACTGCTCCTCGTGCGAGCGGTAGGACCGCCCCCGGAGCGGTAGTAATTTTTTACTACCGCTCCCAAGTGGTAGTACCTCTCCGTCGAACTGTTTTTCTAATCCTTTTTGGCCTCAGCATGGTTGGTGAACCTACCGAGCGGTAGTACCGCTCCCATGAGCGGTAGTACCCCTCTGTGCTGGCTGTGAAGCATAACGGTTGGATTTTTCCCCACCTATAAAAGGGGGTCTTCTTCCCCATTGAACCTTATCTCTTTAGCTCGTGTTTTCCCCCATTGTTGACCTTCTTCGAGCTTGCTAACTCTCAATCCCTCCAATGATTCTTGCTAGTTCTTGAGGGAAAAGAGAGAGAAGATCTAGATCCACATTTCCACCAATCACTTTCTCCTCTAAGTGAGGGGAACCATTTGGGTCTAGATCTTGGAGTTCTTCGTGTTCTTCTTCATTCTTCCTCTCGTTTTCCTCCCTAGCATTAGTTGCTTTGGTGGCATTTGGGAGAGAAGGATTTGGGCACTTCATGTGCCCTTGCCATTGCATTTGGTGCATCAGTTTGAGTTCACCACGGTGATACGTGGAAGTGAGAAGTTGAGAATCTTATTACCTTTGGGTACTTGGTACCCCTAGAAGCTTGGTGGTGCCTTGGAGCTCAATCATTGTGGTGTAAAGCTCCGGGCAAGCGTCGGGGTCTCCAATTAAGTTGTGGAGATTGCCCCGAGCATTTGTGGTCACCTCGAAGCCATATGCCATTGTGGTGAAGCTTTGTGGTGTTGTTGGGAGCCTCCAATTAAGTTGTGGAGATTGCCCCAACCTTGTTTGTATGAGTTCGGTGACCGCCCTCAAGGGTCCCTTAGTGGAATCACGGCATCCTGCATTGTGCAAGGGCGTGAGGTGATTACGGTGGCCTTAGTGGCATCTTGGGGAGCATTGTGCCTCCACACCGCTCCAACGGAGATTAGCATCCGCAAGGGTCTGAACTTCGGGATACATCATCATCTCTGCATGCCTCGGTTATCTCTTACCCGAATCCTTTACTTATGCACTTTACTTTGTGATAGCCATATTGTTTCTTTTCATATATATTTCTATCACTTAGTTGTTTATCTTGCTTAGCATAAGTTATTGGTGCACATAGTTGAGCCTAGTTGTTTTAGGTTTTGTGCGTGACAAATTAAACGTTAGTTTTATTCCGCATTTGTTCAAGCCTAAACCATAATTATTTTAAAGCGCCTATTCACCCCCCCCCTCTAAGCGACATCCACGTCCTTTCACTTGTCTTTCTTCTCCGATTCCTTGCTTCTCCGGGAAGATCTTCGTTCATAACGATCTTATCTACTCCTTCTCTCTCTTCGAGGTGACTCTTCTCTTGAGCTTCATCTTCTTGGTGATTCTTCTCTTCGTTTGTGTGTGGGAGCGGGAGAGCGATCAACGGAGTAGTGTTTGGGATTTCCATAATTGTAGCAGTTTCTCTTCATATCTTGAAGTCGAGATTATTTCTTTGCCTCTATTCTTGTAGAACTTGTTGAATTTCCTGACCACGAGGCTTATCTCTTCATTGGTGACAAGGTTGTCATTTGCAGTAGCGGGTGTATCGCTTGAAGCTTTATAAGCACCTCTTAACTTGTTGCGCAGCTCTTCTTTGTCCTTGAGTGACATTTCATGAGCGACAATCCTACCAATGACTTTTGTTGGCTTGAGATCTTTGTAGTTTGGCATCATTTGGATCAATGTGCACATGGTGTCATACTTTCCATCCAAGCCTCTAAGAATCTTCTTGATGATGAATTGGTCGGTCATCTCTTCATTTCCTAAGCTCGCAATCTCATTTGGGATGAGAGCTAGCCTAGAGTACATCTCAGCGACTCCTTCACCTCCTTCATCTTGACCTTGTCAAGCTGACTTTGTAGCACATCCAACTCAGGCTCCCTGACACATTCGGTATCTTTGTTCATATCAACCAAAATATCCCAAATTTCCTAGGCATTCTCAAGATGGCTGATTTTGTTGAACTCTTCAGGGCATAGGCAGTTGAATAGAACGTCGCATGCTTGAGCATTGTATTGCAACATCTTGAACTTCCACAGTTGATTCGTGATCCGGTTCGTTTCCATCACCTAAGAATCCACCTTGCAAACCAACACGAACAACAGACCAAATGGGGGGGGTTATGACTAAGAATATATATTTTCATCTTATGCTTCCAACTAGCAAGGTTTGTACCATCAAAATATGGACCTCTACAGGGATAATTCCCTCACTATATGCCAGACTCTCCTAGGTTGTGAGACCAATGTAATGGAGACCACGGCTCTGATATTGCTTGTAGGATCCAAAGTATGTCTAGAGGGGGGTGATTAGACTACTTGACCCAATAAAAAGCTTAGCCTTTTCCCAATTTTAGTTATGGGTCTGTTTTAGCAATTGTAACTTGTCAAGAATAGCCTACACATGCAAGTCTAAGAGTATAGAAGCGAAATGTAATGACATGCATATGTAAGTAGAGGGTATGGATAGGAAAATCAAACGCAAAGGTTGACACAACGATTTTTGGCATGTTTCCAATAGGTAGTGCTATCGTATGTCCATGTTAGTGGAGACTTCAACCCACGGAGGGTATCGGATGCGCGAGTCAACGAAGGGCTCCACCCATGAAGGGTCCACAAAGAAGCAGCCTTGTCTATTCCACCATAGATTACGTCCAGAAAGGACTAGCCTCACTCGGGGTAGATCTTCACGAAGTAGGCGATCTCCTTGCCCTTACAAACTTCTTGGTTCAACTCCATAACATGAAGTAGGAGGCTCCCAAGCAACACCTAACCAATCTAGGGGGCACCATCCTCCAAAACGTAATGGATGCGATAGAGCGATGAACTCCTTGCTCTTGTGCTTCAAAAGATAGTCTTATCCATGATCAATCACTCTCTCACAGATTTGGCTTGGACAGAAGAGATTGATTGGCTGGAAAGAAACTTGGGGAGGCTGGAGATCAAATTTCAAATGGATGGATAGGAATATCTTGATCTCAACGCATCAGTAAGTGGCTCTCTCTATTAGAACAATAGATATGGCAAGTGTATGTGTGTTCTCAGTGCTTCATCTTCGAATGAGAGGCGGTGGAGGGGTATATATAGGCATATCCCAAAATCCAACCGTTACAACATTATTGCCCAACTTGGTGAAATCGAAGTGAATCTCGGTGGCACCGATTTGCACAAAATGTGGCAACTTTCGAATTCTCAGTGGTACCGATATGGTGACCTAGGACAGTTTCCAAATCTCGGTGAGGCCGATCCAAGACTTAGATTTTCCGATTCCTAAAAACGACAAACTAGAAATTTGGTCGCTGGTTTCGGTTGCACCGAATGGAATGTTGGTGGTACCGAGATTCTGGGGTTTGGCATAGGTTCTATCTTTCAAAGAATCGGTAGGGGCCGAGTGAAAAATATTGGTGGGACCAATTTTGATGTTTAGGCTTTTGGAGATAAAATTTTGTGGGAGAATGGATGTGTATTTTTGGTGGCTATATCTAACCACTTGAGCAACCAATTCATGTTAGATAGCTCACCCCTTTTAATAGTATTGACTTTCCTATGGACTCAAATGTGATTTCTCACAAATATAAAATGTAGAGTCTTCTAGCTTGAAGATTGGCCGATACTATTCCTTTCCTTGCATCAAGGGGTTGTCCTCACAATCCTTAGCCAATGCATCTTTGAACTTCTTTGAAATATACTTAGATAATATCTTTAGTTCAATGACACATATGTTGTTATCAATTACCAGAACAACCTTAGGGAGCAATTGTGCTTTCAATCTCCCGCTTATTGGTAATTAATGACAACATATATAACAAATCTTCTACAAGATATATAATCAATGAGTAGCATCATCACTTTGAGAAGTATGTGAAAAGCAAGAGACCCCCCTAAATTTGTGCATTATTTGAGATTTGCGTTTCAATGCAAATGCACAATCGATTAGGATCATGGGTCACGTTTCCATGTCATGTACATATCGATCACTCTCTCACAAATTTGGCTTGAGTAGAAGAGATTGACTGGGTGGAAAGCAACCTGGGGACGCTGGAGATCAAGTTTCAAATGGATGGATTGGAATATCTTGATCTCAACACATGGGTAAGTGGCTCTCTCTATTAAAAAAATGGATATGGCAAGTGTATGTGTGTTCTCAGTGCTTCCTCTCTGAATGAAAGGTGGTGGATGGGTATATATAGGCATCTCCCAAAATCCAACCTTTACAACATTATTGTCCAACTCGGTGAAACCGAAGTGAAGTTCGGTGACATCGATTTGCACAAAAGTGGAAACTTTCGAATTGTCAGTAAGACCGATATAAGAATCTCGGTGATACTCGTATGCTGACCTAGGACAGTTTCCAAATCTTGATCAGACCGATTCCAAGACTCAGAATTTTCGCTTCTTGAAAATGAAAAACCATAAAATTGATCACTGGTTTTGGTGGCACCGAATGGAATGTTGGTGGTACCGAGATTCTAGGGTTTGGTATAGGTTCTCTATTTGGAAAAATCGGTAGGGGCAGTACGTGTGGATTGTTACCATTTTTCGTAATTTTTGTACCAAATTTGGGGCTAATAGTTACAAAAGGGGCTAATCTGCGTATAAATTGTTGGAAATATGCCCTACAGGCAATAATAAATTAGTTATTATTATATTTCTTTGTTCATGATAATCATTAATTATCCATGCTATAATTGTATTGATTGGAAACACAATACGTGTGTGGATACATAGACAAAACACTATCCCTAGTAAGCCTCTAGTTGACTAGCTCGTTGATCAAAGATGGTCAAGGTTTCCTGACCATAGGCAAGTGTTGTTACTTGATAACGGGATCACATCATTAGGAGAATCATGTGATGGACTAGACCCAAACTAATGAACGTAGCATGTTGATCGTGTCATTTTGTTGCTACTGTTTTTCTGCGTGTCAAGTAATTATTCCTATGACCATGAGATCATATAACTCACTGGCACCGAAGGAATGCCTTGTGTGTATCAAACGTCACAACGTAACTGGGTGACTATAAAGATGCTCTACAGGTATCTCCGAAGGTGTCCGCTGAGTTAGTGTGGATCAAGACTGGGATTTGTCACTCCGTGTGATGGAGAGGTATCTCGGGGCCCACTCGGTAATACAACATCACACACAAGCCTCGCAAGCAATGTGACTTAGAGTAAGTCACGGGATCTTGTATGACGGAACGAGTAAAGAGACTTGCCGGTAAACGAGATTGAAATAGGCATGCGGATACCGACAATCGAATCTCGGGCAAATAACATACCGAAGGACAAAGGGAATGACATACGGGATTATATGAATCCTTGGCACTTAGGTTCAACCGATAAGATCTTCGGAGAATATGTAGAATCCAATATGGGCATCCAGGTCCCGCTATTGGATATTGACCGAGGAGTCTGTCGGGTCATGTTTACATAGTTCTCGAACCCGCAGGGTCTACACACTTAAGGTTCGACGATGTTTTATGCGTATTTGAGTTATATGTTTGGTTACCGAATGTTGTTCGGAGTCCCGTATGAGATCACGGACGTCACGAGGGTTTCCGGAATGGTCCGGAAACGAAGATTGATATATATGATGACCTCATTTGATTACCGAAAAGTTTTCGGCATTACCGGGAATGACGAATGGGTTCCGGAGTTCTACCGGGAGGGGCCAGCCCACCCGGGAAGAAGCCCAAAGGTTTTGAGACAACTTTGCCACCACAGCCCGACCACATACCTCCACGGTTTTTCCTCTAGATCGTATTTCCGCGGAGCTCGAGCGTAGCCCTGCTGAGATATATCACCACCAACCTCCGGAGCGCCGTCACGCTGCCGGAGAACTCATCTACCTCTCAGTCTCTCTTGCTGGATCAAGAAGGCCGAGATCATCGACGAGCTGTACGTGTGCTGAACACGGAGGTGCCATCCGTTCGGCACTAGATCGGAGCGGATCGTGGGACGGATCGCGGGACAGTTCGTGGGACGGTTCGAGGGGCGGATCGAGGGACGTGAGGACATTCCACTACGTCAACTGTGTTTCTTAACGCTTCCTGTTGTGCGATCTACAAGGGTACGTAGATCGGAAATCCCCTCTCGTAGATGGACATCACCATGATTGGTCTTCGTGCGTGTAGGAAATTTTTTGTTTCCGATGCGACGTTCCCCAACAGTGGCATCATGAGCTACGTTCATGCGTAGATGTTATCTCGAGTAGAACACAAAAGTTTTTGCGGGCGGTGATGTGCGATTTGCTGCCCTCCTTAGTCTTTTCTTGATTCCGCGGTATTGTTGGATCGAAGCGGCTCGGACCGACATTACTCGTACGCTTACGAGAGACTGGTTTCATCGCTACGAGCAACCCTGTTGCTCAAAGATGACTAGCGAGTGTCGGTTTCTCCAACTTTATTTGAATCGGATTTGACCGAGGAGGTCCTTGGAGAGAGGTTAAATAGCAATTCATACATCTCCGTTGTGGTGTTTGCGTAAGTAAGATGCGATTCTACTAGATACCCATGGCAACCACGTAAAACATGCAACAACAATTAGAGGACGTCTAACTTGTTTTTGCAGGGTATGCTTGTGATGTGATATGGCCAACGACGTGATATGATATATTGGATGTATGAGATGATCATGTTGTAATTGTTAATATCGACTTGCACGTCGATGGTACGGCAACCGACAGGAGCCATAGGGTTGTCTTTAAACTAACGTTTGTGTTTGTAGATGCGTTTACTATATTGCTAGGAAGTAGCTTTAGTAGTAATAGCATAAGTAGCACGACAACCCCGATGGCGACACGATGATGGAGATCATGGTGTGGCGCCGGTGACAAGAAGATCGTGCTGGTGCTTTGGTGATGGAGATCAAGAAGCACATGATGATGGCCATATCATGTCACTTATGAATTGCATGTGATGTTAATCCTTTATGCACCTCATCTTGCTTAGAATCACGGTAGCATTATGAGGTGATCTCTCACTAAAATTTCAAGACGAAATTGTGTTCTCCCCGACTGTGAACCGTTGCGACAGTTCATCGTTTCGAGACATCACGTGATGATCGGGTGTGATAGACTCAACGTTCACATACAACGGGTGCAAAACAGTTGCACACGCAGAACACTCGGGTTAAACTTGACGAGCCTAGCATGTGCAAACTTGGCCTCAGAACACAAGAGACCGAAAGGTCGAGCATGAACCGTATAGTTGATATGCTTAGCATAGAGATGCTTACCACTAAAACCATTCTTGACTCACGTGATGATCGGACTTGAGATAGTGGATTTGGATCATGTACCACTCAAATGACTAGAGAGATGTACTTTTTGAGTGGGAGTTCTTAAGTAATATGATTAATTGAACTAATTATCATGAACATAGTCTAATGGTCTTTGTGAATTATGATGTAGCTTGCGCTATAGCTCTACAGTTTTTATATGTTCCTAGAGAAAATTTAGTTGAAAGTTGATAGTAGCAACTTTGCGGACTAAGTGTGTAAAACTGAGGATTGTCCTCGTTGCTGCGCAGAAGGCTTATGTCCTTAATGCACCACTCAGTGTGCTACACCTCGAGCATCGTCTGTGGATGTTGTGAACATCCGACATGCACGTTTCTGATGACTACGCGATAGTTCAGTGCAAAATACTTAATGGCTTAGAAGCAAGGCACCGAAGACGTTTTGAAACGTCACGGAACATAAGAGATGTTCTAAAGAGATGAAATTGTGATTTCATGCTCGTGCCCTTGTTAAGAGGTATGAGACCTCCGACAAGATTCTTTGTCCACGAAGTAAAAGGAGAAAATCTCAATCGTTGAGCGTGTGCTCCGATTATCTGAGTACGACAATCGCTTGAATCAAGTGGGAGTTAATCTTCCAGAAGAGATAGTGATGGTTCTCCAAAGTCACTGCCACCAAGCTGTGAGAGATTCGTGATGAACTATAACATGTCAAGGATAGATACAATGATCCTTGACCGATTCGCGATGTTTGACACTGCGAAAGTAGAAATCAAGAAGGAGCATCAATAGTTGATGGTTAGTAAAACCATTAAGTTTCAAGAAAGGCAAGCGCTAGAAGGGATACTTCGTGAAACGGCAAAACAGTTGATGCACTAATGAAGAGACCCAAGATTAAACCCAAACCCGAGACTAAGTGCTTCTGTTATGAGGGGAACGGTCACTGAGGCGGAGCTACCCTAGATGCTTGGTAGATAAGAAGGCTGGCTAAGTCGACAGAACTATATTTGATATACATGATATTGATGTGTACTTTACTAGTACTCCTAGTAGTGCGAGGGTATTGGATACCGGTTCGGTTGCTAAGTGATTAGTAACACGAAATAAAAGCTACGGAATAAACGGAGACTAGCTAAAGGCGAGGTGACAATACGTGTTGGAAGTGTTTCCAAGGTTGATATGATCAAACGTCGCACGCTCCCTCTACCATCGGGATTGGCGTTAAACCTAAATAATTGTTATTTGGTGCTTGCGTTAAGCATGAACATAATTGGATCGTGTTTATTGCAATACGATTATTCATTTAAAGAGAATAATGGTTACGCTATTTGCTTGAATAATCACCTTCAATGGTTTATTGAATCTCGATCGTAGTGTTACACATGTTCATGATATTGGTGGCAAAAGATACAAGGTAACGATGATAGTACCACTTACTTGTGGCACTCCCGCTTCAGTCATGTTGGTATAAATTGCATGAAGAGGCTCCATGCTGATGGATCTTTATACTCACTTGATTTTGAATCACTTGTGACATGCAAATCATACCACATGAGCAAGGCCTTGTTTTCATTGAGATGAAACAAGATAGTAACTTGTTGGGAGTAATACATTTTGATGTATGCGGTCCAATTGGTGTTGATACACGCAGTGGATATCATTGTGTTCTTACTTCAATGACGATTTGAGTAGATACAGGAGTATTTACTTAATGAATCACAAGTCTGAAATATTGAAAAGGTTCAATTCTGTTTCAGAGTGAAGTTCGTCGTAACAAGAGGATAAACTGTCTACGATATGATCATAGAGATGAATATCTGAGTTACGAGTTTTTGGTACGCAGTTAAGACAATGTGGAAATTGTTTTGCAGTTCATACCACCTGGAACACCATAGTGTGATGATGTGTACAAATGTCATAGCCGCGCGCTATTGGATATAGCGCGTAACATGATGTCTCTTATCGAATCACCACTATCGTTTATGGGTTATGCATTAGAGACAACCGCATTCACTTTAAATAGGGCACCGCGTAATTCCGTTGAGATGACACAGTATAGACTGAGGTTTAGAGAAATCTAAGCTGTCATTTCTTGAAAGTTTGAGGCTGCGACACTTATGTGAAAAAGTTTCATTCTGATAAGCTCGAACCCAAAGCGGATAACTACATCTTCATAGGATATCCAAAACAGTTGGGTGCATCTCCTATCTCAGGTCAGGAAGCAAAGTGTCTGTTTCTAGAAACGGATCCTTTCTCGAGGAAAGGTTTCTCTCGAAAGAATTGAGTGGGAGGGTGGTAGAACTTGATGAGGTTATTGAACCATCACTTCAACCAGTGTGTAGCAGGGCGCAGGAAGTTGTTCCTGTGGCGCCTACACCAATTGAAGTGGAAGCTGATGATGGTGATCATTAAGCATTGGATCAAGTTACTACAAACCTCTTACGTCGACAAGGTCGCATACTACTACAGAGAGGTACAGTAACCCTGTCTTGGAGGTCATGTTGTTGAACAAACAATGAGCCTACGAGTTATGGAGAAGCAATGGTGGGCCCGGATTCCGACAAATGGCTAGAGGCCATGAAATCCGAGAGAGTATCCATGTATAAAACAAAGTGTAGACTTTGGAAGAACTACTTGATGGTATTAAGACTATCAAGTAAAGATGGATCTTTAAAAGGAAGACAGACGATGATGGTAATAAGTCACTATTAAGAAAATCTCGACTTGTCGCAAAGATGTTTTTGACAAGATCAAAGAGTTGACTATGATGTGACTCTCTCACTCGTAGCGATGCTAAAAGTCTATTGGAATTATGTTAGTAGTTGCTGCATTATTTGTGAAATATTGCACATAGGAAGTCAAAACATTGTTTCCTCGATGGTTTCCTTGAGGAAAGATTGTATGTGATACAATCAGAATGTTTTGTCGATCCTAAGGATACTAACAAGTATGCAAGCTCCAGCAGTCCTTCTATGGACTGGTGCAAGCATCTCGGAGTTGGAATATATGCTTTGATGAGTTGATCAAAGATTTTGGGTTTATACAAGGTTTATGAGAAACTTGTATTTCCAAAGAAGTGAGTGGGAGCACTATAGAATTTCTGATAAGTATATGTGGTTGACATATTGTTGATCAGAAGTAATGTAGAATTTCTGTGAAGCATAAAAGGGTTATTTGAAAGGAGTTTTTCAAAGGAATACCTGGATTGAGCTACCTGAATGTTGAGCATCAAGATATATGGAGATAGATCGAAACGCTTAATAGAAGTTTCAACGAGATGCATGCCTTGACAAGTTTTTGAAGGAGTTCAAAATAGATCAGCAAAGAAGGAGTTCTTGACTGTGTTGTAAGGTGTGAATTTGAGTAAGACTCAAAACCCGACCACGGCAGAATAAAGAGAATAGACGAAGGTTGTCTTCTATGCCTTAGCCGTAGACTCTAAAGTATGCCATGCTGAGTACCACACCTGATGTGTGCCTTGCAGGAAGTCTGTTAAGAGGTACAGAGAGTGATCCAGGATTGAATCAATGATCAGCGGTCAAAGTTATCCTTAGTAACTAATGGACTAAGGAATTTTTCTCGATTATGGAGGTGGTTAAAGAATTTGTCGTAAAGGGTTACGTCGATGCAAGCTTTGACACTAATCCGAATAACTATGAGTAGTGAAACGGATTCGTATAGTAGAGTAGATATTTGGAGTATTTCCGAATAGCACGTAGTAGCAGTATCTATAAGATGACATAAAGATTTGTAAAGAACACACGAATCTGAAAGTTTCAAGAACCGTTGACTAAAACCTCTCTCGCGAGCAAGATGTGATCAGACCCCAGAACTATATGGGTGTTGGATTCATTAGAATCACATGGTGATGTGAACCAGATTATTGACTCTAGTGCAAGTGGGAGACTGTTGGAAATATGCCCTAGAGGCAATAATAAATTAGTTATTATTATATTTATTTGTTCATGATAATCGTTTATTATCCATGCTATAATTGTATTGATTGGAAACACAATACTTGTGTGGACACATAGACAAAACACTGTCCCTAGTAAGCCTCTAGTTGACTAGCTCGTTGATCAAAGATGGTCAAGGTTTCCTGACCATAGGCAAGTGTTGTTACTTGATAACGGGATCACATCATTAGGAGAATCATGTGATGGACTAGACCCAAACTAATGAACGTAGCATGTTGATCGTGTCATTTTGTTGCTATTGTTTTTCTGCGTGTCAAGTATTTATTCCTATGACCATGAGATCATATAACTCACTGGCACCAAAGGAATGCCTTGTGTGCATCAAACGTCACAACGTAACTGGGTGACTATAAAGATGCTCTACAGGTATCTTCGAAGGTGTCCGCTGAGTTAGTATGGATCAAGACTGGGATTTGTCACTCCGTGTGACGGAGAGGTATCTCGGGGCCCACTCGATAATACAACATCACACACAAGCCTTGCAAGCAATGTGACTTAGTGTAAGTAACGGGATCTTGTATTACGGAACGAGTAAAGAGACTTGTCGGTAAACGAGATTGAAATAGGTATGCGGATATCGACGATCGAATCTCGGGCAAGTAACATACCGAAGGACAAAGGGAATGACATATGGGATTATATGAATCCTTGGCACTTAGGTTCAACCGATAAGATCTTCGAAGAATATGTAGGATCCAATACGGGCATCCAGGTCCCGCTATTGGATATTGACCGAGGAGTCTCTCGGGTCATGTCTACATAGTTCTCGAACCCGCAGGGTCTGCACACTTAAGGTTCGACGATGTTTTATGCATATTTGAGTTATATGGTTGGTTACCGAATGTTGTTCGGAGTCACGGATGAGATCACGGACGTCACGAGGGTTTCCGGAATGGTCCGGAAACAAAGATTGATATATATGATGACCATATTTGATTACCGGAAAGTTTTCGGCATTACAGGGAATGTACGGGGAATGACGAATGGGTTCCGGAGTTCTTCCGGGAGGGGCCAACCCACCCGGGAAGAAGCCCAAAGGTTTTGTGGGGGCACACCAGCCCTTAGTGGGCTGGTGGGCAAGCCCAAGAGGGCCCTTGCGCAATAGATAAAGGAATCAAAGAGAAAAAAAAAGGGGAAGTGGGAAAGTGGAGAAGGACTCCACCTTCCAATCGTAGTTGGACTAGGATTGGAAGGGGAGGACTTCCCCCGTTGCTTCGGCCAACCCCTTGGGGTTCTCTGGAGCCTCAAGGAAGGTCCCTCCCCCTCCCTCCTATATATACTGAGGTATTAGGGCTCATTTGAGACAACTTTGTCACGGCAGCCCGACCACATACCTTCACGTTTTTTCCTCTAGATCGTATTTCCGCGGAGCTCGGGCGGATCCCTGCTGAGATAGATCACCACCAACCTCCGGAGCATCGTCACGCTGCCGGAGAACTCATCTACCTCTCCGTCTCTCTTGCTGGATCAAGAAGGCCAAGATCATCGTCGAGTTGTACGTGTGCTGAACGCGGAGGTGCCGTCCGTTCGGCACTAGATCGGAGCGGATCGTGGGATGGATCGCGGGACGGTTCGTGGGATGGTTCGCGGGGCGGATCGAGGGACGTGAGGACGTTCCACTACATCAACTGTGTTTCTTAACGCTTGCTGCTATGCGATCTACAAGGGTACGTAGATTGGAAATCCCCTCTCGTAGATGGACATCATCATGATAGATCTTCGTGCGCGTAGGAAGTTTTTTGTTTCCCATGCGACGTTCCCCAACATAAATACGTATTGAGAGTTTATCTGACTGACAGGAGGCCACTTGTTAGCTGCTGACGTGGCAACTTTTTGTAGAAAACCCCCTTGCTTCATATGTAATCACATGAATACCCTTTATCTTTTGCGGAAAATATCTCATGTGATAGTTTTTTGTTCCATTACATCAAGCGCGTTTCTTAACGCTTCCTGCTATGCGATCTACAAGGGTACGTAGATTGGAAATCCCCTCTCGTAGATGGACATCACCATGATAGGTCTTCGTGCGCGTAGGAAGTTTTTTGTTTCCCATGCGACGTTCCCCAACATAAATACGTATTGACAGTTTATCTGACTGACAGGGGGCCACTTGTTAGCTGCTGACATGGCAACTTTTTGTAGAAAACCCCCTTGCTTTATATGTAATCACATGAATACCCTTTATCTTTGCGGAAAATAGCTCATGTGATAGTTTTTTGTTCCATTCGCAATTTTCATCATTGAATCGGACTCATGTGAAAGTTTATGTCGATCTGGACGAAAAAATAAAAGAAACAAAAATTAGGACACTGGCCGGATTCAGACATGCTTCCCCTCGCACACACGAGGCGGGGGCTAGCCACCACGCCACAACCACCCTAGTGTTAGTGTATGGGCAAGACTTCTTTTATACTAGGATTCACACGTTGGACCGGTTGGTTTGGCTCAGCAAGACCGCGCATGCTGAGTTTCATATTTTTAAATTATGATATTAATATGTATTTTTCATGCTATTACAGATTAGTATTATTAAGTGTAAAGAACCAGACTAAAACACACGCATGTCCAAATTTTATGTGACTTTATTCACGTCCACAAGCATCACAATTACTGTATATTTGCATGATGTCATTCAAATATGTAACTATTAAAAAATTATATGCCCACACACATTTTATCTTTTGAGTTATCCATATATTGATCGTCTTTTTTTCAAATGCATAGGAACTTAAAAAGTTGACAACATGTGTTAAAATAGTTATGTAATCATAATAAATTTTAGAAATGCATTAAACTTTTATTAAAAAACATGGTGTTTCTTGAAATGCAAAATGATTTTACAGAATAATATGTAAAATGGTCATCATACCTTAAGAAAGTTATGTATTATTTATTTATTTTAGATACCATTGTGTAATCAACTATTAAAAAATTCATTCGCCAACAAATCATTTAGCATATCGACATTTTGCTGAACATTTTTTGAAATACACGTTGTGAAAAAGTCATCATGTGTCATGTAAAATGTTCATCATATCTTAAGAAAATAAATTCAAAATATGTTACACAATAATAATTTGTATTTAAAACATGTTCATCTTATATTATCAAAAGTTAATTATATTAAAACAATGTTCACCGTTTGTAAAGAAAAGTTCATCGTGCATTGAAAAATGTTGACTATATGCAAAAAAGTGCTCGGCATACATTAAAAAAATGCTCATAGGTATTTGAAAAACCAACCCAGGTAATGAAAAAAAATCTAACAATAAGCCAAAGTCAGCAAAAAAATAAAGCATAATAAGAGAAATGAAACGGAAAATAACATAAAAAAAATATTGGTAAGGAACGAGCCCCAACAGCCGCGCCAATAAAAGGCAAAAAAAACTATGCAACCCTTGCAGGGCCCAACAACGGCCCAGCGTTTGTGTAGTAGTATAAAAGAAATCCCGCCCGTATGCTAACAGCAGCAGCGTTGTGGCGTGGTGCCTAGCGCCCCCTGCAGGTTCGTGGCGTCGCAGGTTCAAATCCCCGATTGTCATTTCCTTTATTTATTCATCCAATTCAACGAAAACTTTGAAATAAGTTTGATTCGATGGTGAAAATTGTGAACGGAAATAAATCGATCATATGAGCTCCTTTCCGCAAAAATAAAGGCTATTAATGTGATTACATATAAAGCAAGGGAGTTTTCTGCAAATAACTTGTCACGTCAGCAACTGACACACATGCCCCATCAGTCAGATACACCGTCAATACATGGACTAGCCCTTTTGTAACTGTTAGTCCTAGACTTGATACTGACAAACAAAAATAACGAAAAATGATACTTTTTTTTGAACAATCACCGGGGGGGAGAGAGTCCCCACCTGAATATATTACTCAAAGGCCCGAAGGCAGGTTACATCATAAATTACAACGAGAGGCGAGGTATAGCCGCCAAGACATGGCAGCCTCCCAACTAACGGAGTCCTTAAATCTAAGGACCCAAAGCGTAAAGTCCGAAACAATGTTCCGAAGAGTAATTTGTGGTGTGTGTAGCTCGTTACGAAAGACTAGAGCGTTCTTGAAGTCCCACAACTTCCAAAGAATGGCGAGGCCAACGGTAGGCCAAATGTTGATGTCGAGGCCGACCGGTGTCGTAGTGTCCCAAATGCGATGTATGGAGTGAGGTGGCTGCAACCCTAGGAGTGCCCATACCTGAAGCGCGTATGGGCAGAGGATGGAGACGTGCAATGCGTCCTCATGAGAGGTAGTGCACCGTGGACAGTTCGGGTGAGAGGTAATGGTCTTATGATGTAGGTTTGCCATCGTGCTCAACCTGTCATGGCAGAGAAGCCAGCCGAAGATTCTAACCTTTATAGGTGCCTTAGAGCTCCAGATGTACCCAGCGTTGAGATCTATCTCATGGTCGGAGGAGAGCAACGAGTAGGCTTTCCTGGAGGAGAACGAGGAGCCGTGTGTGAGGAACCTGTCATCGGGCGCGTTGTTCGTGGCAACATTCTGCAACAAAGACAAAACAGACACAAGTTCGACAGAAGCAACATTTGTTAGGCGATTCCGCAGAGTAGCGAGTAAACTGTTATGCATGACTTGTGATACCAGGACATAGGGTGATGTGGAGTGGGAGAAGAGGTGTGGGTATTTGTCTGCGAGTTGAGTTTGAGTAAGCCAGGTGTCAAGCCAAAAGAAGGTGGAGGTGTCGTTGTTGGTAAGAACAAAAGAGATTTTTCATAGGGCTCGCAGTTGTTTGTTTACTATTTTCCAAAGGTAGGAGGGTGTGTGGGGTTTGCTTTGGAAGTCGAGAGAATAATGTTGGAAGAACCAGTTGATCCAAGGTAAGTCTTGTTTTTGGAGTAGCTTGAAGGCAAATTTCATGAGAAGGCAATTGTTCTGGAGTATCAGATTTTTTATGCCTAGGCACCCTGCAGTTTTTGGGGTGCAGACATTTTTCCAAGCTATGAGGCACCTCCCTCCGGAGCAATTTTCGTCCGCGGCCCAAAAGAAGGACCGATGGATAGCGTCAAGCCTTTTGATGATTTTTTTGGTAGCCTAAAAATGTACATGAAATGGGTAGCAAGGGCGTCGAGAGTAGATGAGATTAGTGTAAGCCTGGCGCCACGAGAGAGCAATTTTGCCGCCCAACCTGATAAGTACTTCGGGAAGCGCTGGATGATTGGTTCAAAGGCATAGGACGGTAGTCGCATGTGTGAGAGAGGTAGGCTAAGGTAAATTTGGGGAAAGGTTGAGATGTCGCAGCCGAAGGTGGAGGCGATGTTTTGGGTAGTGATGGTATCCATGTGGAGCGGGACTAGTGTAGTCTTGTGAAAGTTGATGGTAAGACCGGTAGCTAGGGCGAACTTGTCTAGAATATCTTTGAGGGTGGCCGCGGCTTGGGGAGAGGCGTGTGCTATGATTAGAGTGTCGTTGGCATACTGCAGCACACTAGGCGGACGGTACGTGTATATTGGGTGGCATAGCTGGCCCGGAGAGAAAGCCCTTAAGATCAGGCGTTGAAGAAGGTCTGCGATGATTAGGAACAGGTAGGGGGACATGGGGTCACCTTGTCGGAGACCTTTTGACATTTAATCCATGGGCCCGGATTCCCATTAAGGACAACTGTCGTCCTACTGGAGATTAGCAGCGTTCTGATCCAGTCAATAGATTTAGGCGGGAACCCTCTAGCAAGCAAGATTACAAGGAGGGAATCCCAATTTATTGAGTAGAAAGCTTTGTGGAAGTCAAGTTTGAGCACGATAGTGGGCGCCTTTGTAATGTCACAGGCACTCAGAAGGTCCGCAGCATAGACAAAGTTTTTGGCAATGCACCTGCCCGATATGAAACCACTTTGGTCCCCATGGACAAGTAGGGGAATGATTGGCTTTATCCTATTTGTAATAACTTTTGCGATCGCCTTGGGAGGGCAGTTTTGCAAGGATATGGGTCTGAAATTTTAGGGAGTTCTGGCTGAGTCATTTTTCAGAAGGAGAATCATATAGGCCCTATTAAAGCGCTCGACACCCACCCGAAGGTTGGCAAAGTCATCGAACAAGGGTAGGATTGTAAGCTTGATGTTGTGCTAGAATCGTCTATAGAAACCTGGTCCTAGACCATCAGGCCCCGGGTTTGCATTGACATTCATCTGAAAGAAGGCGTCCTTAATTTCCTGAGTAGAGAAGTCTGAGTCTAAGTGTCTCAGTTGTGGAAGATGCGTCAGGTAAAGGTCTGCGAGGGTGAAGTGCCATGCTGGCACTCTCTTTGTGCCCAGCAGATTTTAGAAGAAGTTGTGAAGGACGGCTGCTTTATTATCATGGGCAGAGAACTCCACCCCATTGTCTTCGAGGATTGCAATGTTGTTCTTGCGGAATCTTTGAGAGGCGGAGACATGAATTTTTTTTGTGTTCTCGTCTCCGTCAATTGTGGCTTTTACCTTTCCCCTTTGCTTCCAGAAGAGGACTTTCTGTCTAATAGCTCTTTGGAGAGATGTGACAATAACGATTCTGAGGGAAGCCTCGGGCCGAGAGAGTGTTCTTTTTTCTTCCAGACGGTCGATCGTGTCTATAATCAGTTTGCAGTCAATCTCACGTTGGTGTACTGGTCTAAGTGTTTTGGACCAACTTTTGAGGTTCGCCCTAGTGCGTCTTATGGCCGAGGCGAGGGCATGGTCTGATTTGGTAGCCAGAAGAGGTCGTGTCCAAGCCTCAGTGACGATACATTTGCATGTCGGGTGAAGGGTCCAGAAGGACTCAAAACAAAACAGTCGGGAGCGAGGAATATGAGAAGAGATGTTGACCATGAGCGGGACGTGGTCGGAGGAGAAGCGCATTAGGGAGGAAAGTGTAGTGTTAGGAAACTGTTCGTCCCAGGCGAGGTTAAAAAAGGCTCTGTCTATGCGTTCAAGAGTTGGATTTAGCCGATTGTTGGACCAAGTGTACGCACAGTCGAGAAGTGGAAGCTCAATGAGTTGAAGGTTTGAGATGGTTGTATTGAACATGGCAGCTTCATAGGAGCGGAAGTTGTTGTTATTCTTCTCGCAAGCGAACCGAATTAGGTTGAAGTCGCCGATAAGTAACCAAGGAATGGCACTATCAGGGGCTATTTGAGTGAGCTCGTGAAAGAAGTCGGTTTTTAGGGAGTGTTGGGACAGAGCATAGATATTAGAGATCACTAGGTTTGTACCAGAGACAGTGCAAGATATAACTTAAGAGAAGTGGAAAAGAGTCCATGATAGTGATTAGTGAGGGTTAGGTTGTGCGAATTAATAGCAGAAAAAATTCCTCCGGTGGATCCTGTGGCGGGTAGAGATACACTATGGTCTAGGAAGCGCGGTAAGAATGAGTGTAGCTTAGTGACAGGGATGTTTTGAAGCTTTGATTCTTGAAGGAGTGCTATCGACGGCCTGATCGTAATAAGCTCTGAAAGAATTTCTTTGCACTTATCATCGTCACCAAGTCCACGCACATTCCAAGACATAATAGAGAAGCTAGATTGATTCATAGGCAAACACATGTTCACCACAGGCCAGGTAGCGAAACAGCAAGGGAAAACATGAAGCGGTGCAACGAGAAACTACCCTATCGATGCACATAAACAACCTAAACCTATTGAGATTACAGAGAGGATGAGAGATGGGCGCGGCTGTAGGCGCGATGGACCGAGAGCTCCCTTCCCAAGGGCGCGCATTCCTGGCTACAAATCTAGCACTCCTCATGGAGAGGGCAGGGCACCGACAGCGCGAATTGCGTTTGCCTCGTCGGCGTCAGCTCCGCAGACGATCGCAATGTGAGCAAGCTTGTCCGCAGCGTCATCAGTATCAGAAGCCTCCCATTCAGAGAGGCAGAGGGACGACCCGTGCACAGCAGCCACGATTTCGTCAGACGCCTTGGCTAGGCTGAAGCGAGAGGCTCTGAGGCGCGACGCTATCTGCGCGATCGTAGAGTAGAATGGCGTCTCTCTGTTGGCGATGCGTGCACTGCGACGCAGCTCTGAAGTGGAGACGACGCGGTGGGAATAGACAACACGCTTGCGGATGACGTTGTCATGGATATCTAGGTTGGAAATGGCAGCGGAAGAGGAAGAGAAGGCCTTGGGCCCCTCGGATGCGATGATGCTGGGGGAGACAGTGTTGTTGGTGGCCGTTGGTGTAGTGGTTAGGACGACCGAGAGGGTGTGAGAAGGCGACGTCGCGGGTGGCATGAGTGTTGCACCCGCGTTGGAGACGATCGGGAGGACACGAACCTCGCCGTCTGCGTGTGCCGTGGTAGTGGAGACGGATATGGCAGCGGAGGTGTCATGAGGCGCGAGCGGAGCATGTGGAGATAGCGCAGACGACATGGTGGGGATGAGTAGAGCCGGCAAAGCGGCCCCCGGTTGTAGCGCGATGGTGGGTGCGAGTGCTTCATGCCGCTTCTTTTTGGCGGCAGCATCGGCGTGTCTGGACCAGATGGAGCCATGCCGGGAGGGAGGAGGCCCTCTCCCTCGAGCCCGATCAACGAAGTTGCGAAGAGTGGACGCACGGTTGGCATCGTCGTGGTAGTCGTAGGAGTCCGAGCCAGCACCCTCATCCGAGGAGAAGGGTGACGGGTCATCTGGCCCGATGTCGTGGGCGTGGAAGGCGAGTTGGGTGAGGGAGACCGTGATGAGGTCGCGGCCATGGAGCAGCACGACCATGGCAGGCGTGAGACGCGTGCCGCGGGTGACCATGACCATCGCGCGCACACTGACAAAGTCGTCAGCGCTGACGCAGTATTGGTCAAGGGCGCAGACCGAGCCGAGGTGCGCGAAGAAGTACTTCACTTGGTCCTCATGCCAAAGCTCGTGGGGGAAGTCATTGGCTCGATCTCCATGAGGTCGTCGAAGTTGGCCATGGCGCGGTTGTCCGTGTGCTCGACACGCTCGAAGGAAAGAGTGTTTCCTTTAAACTCGATGTCCCCAAGGCCGGTGACGCTCCAGCGAGCATCCCGGTTGGGGAAGGACAACAGTGCGGCGCCGCGGGAAGAGGATGTGAAGGCGACGGAAGGGTTGTTGCGTTTCGCATCGAGAGCGCGTTTGATAAAACCGAATATGTTATGCATGGGGTAGGCGAGGTGCAGAAAGCACATGTGGTCAACCTCCAGAATGAGGGACGGAGGTGGAGCGATTAGCGGCAGCTCAGCGGCCGATGGGGGTGGCATGGATGGTGGAAGCATGTGTTCTGGTTCAGGTGTGGGAGGAGGAACGGTGGTAGTGTGGGAGGCTTGTGTGGGTGCGCGAGCAGGTGTAGTTTGTCGAGAGGACAATGGCTTGGTGGAGGGAATGAACAGCGGTGGCCCAATGACCCGAGCGGCCGTCGTCGCTGTCGGAGGAGGGGTTGTGGTGGTAGCCGTGCCGAACTGCGTGGGAAGCGTCGGCGTGGAGTTTTTGTCGATGAAGAAGCAGTGCGAGCCAAACCAGATCGGGCGTGATTCCTCGTCGTTGGCTTCGGCGGAAGAGCCCGAGGCAGTGTGGGTTCCGGTGGTGTTCGCCATGTCGCAGCTGCGGAGGAAGGCCGGGTTAGGCTTTGGACTAGTAGGAAGAGGTGGGAAGAAGGGATGCAGTCGGATGGATTTGCACCTGAACGAACGGTGGACAGAGCGCCAGCACCGTGAGCAGCGGACGGGGTCCTGACAGACGTCAACGCGATGGTCTGTAGCCAGGCACCGAAAGCAGCGGAGGACGGATTGTTGTTTGTGTGTGGAATGAGCTGGGTGAGAATGGTGCAGCTGCATGGGTGAGATATAGGCATGTAGTTTTGCTGTCGATTTGGACGTAGTGGATAGCAGTACATCTCTGTATGAGCGGCTCGACGCAGCGTCTCGGCTGGCGGAGGGGCAGGTGAGTTTAGGTGGCATTGGACATGCCACATCAACCTTGCTGGTGATGGGAGGCATCGGGCTGCGTCTTTGCATGCGTAGATCACAGTGTGTTGTATGGGAGGCGGCTCACGGCGGATTCTCAGAAGGGCATGCGGAGCAACATGCGGTGGGACTGTTTTGGGTTTGCGTCCCGCAGTCAGTGACGACAGCACGGTGGACCTGGTGCACGGCGGAGGGGTTCATATGTGTAGTGCATGCGGCTGGCTCCATCCCTTGCTTTTCGCGGTCGGGAGTGAGAGAGGTGCAGGGCATGGGGGCGTGGGAGAGAGAGGTTGTGTAGTGTCTGTTTGACTCAAGCGGCGTTGTTTTCCGTGCGCGGCGGACAGCATGGTAGTAGTGGAAGCTTCTTTCGGCGGGTTCGCGTCCTTGTTTCCAAGCGCAGTATGGATCGGTTTTGTCTGTTTCTCGCGTGACATGGTAGCAGTAGAGATTGGCTGATTTTGTCGGGCATGCGGTATGGCCAATTTTTTTTAATATTTTTTTTATTCTTTTTGAAAAATAATGCGCCCATTTCAATATTTTCAAAAGTGGGCTTGCCTCGGCCCTGGCGTGACCGACAGGATGCTGTCGTCGTCGGGGCGGCCGACAGGGGGCCAATCGGCCTAGTGGCGGCCGATAAGTGCCTCTCGGCCACGTGGCGGCCGACTACTGGCCAGGCCACGTCGATAGGCCAGTCGGCCCTGCCTATCGGCCCTGGCGTAGCCGATAAGGCTATCGGCCTGGGGGAGGCCGACTAGTGGCCAGCCAGCCGACCCAGCCCCTCCTCCTCTCTTCCTCCTTCCTCCTTTCTTCCTCCTTCCTCTTTCTTCCTTCTCCTTTCTACCTTATCTCCTTTCTTGCTTTCTCCTCCTACCTTCTCCCCCACCCAAAAAATCTGCCATTTCCACTTTTTAAACCGTACATTTGTTGTGTAAGGAGGAGGGCATCTGAACTATCCTTCTCACTCGCGATGGGGTAGTTTGTGGTGCTTGTTTTGAAGATATTTTTGGTGGTGGTGGTGGAGGTTGAGGTGGAGGTTGTAGTGGTGGTGGTGGTGGTGGTAGTGGTGGTGTGGGTGTAGTTGGTTGTTTTGGTGGAGTTGGAGGTGGTGGTGTGGGATTAATCTCGGTGTTCGTCAAGAGTCGTTCGTCGTTCATCGTTTCTGCGCACGCTTCAAGGGTAAAATATTTTTGTTGTTTAAATAGTTTTAGGTGCTCCGGTAGATTAGTATAAATTTAGTTGTTTAATTGGTTGTAGGTGCTCCGGTAGATTAGTATAAATTTAGTTGTTTAACTAGTTTTAGATGGTCGTGTAGATTAGTATAAATTTAGTTGTTTAACTAGTTTTAGGTGCTCCGGTAGATTAGTATAAATTTTGTTGTCTAACTAGTTTTAGGTGCTCCGGTAGATTAGTATAAATTAAGTTTAGTAAATGAAGTAGTTTAAATATTTTTAGGTTTTCCGATAGATTTGGAAAATATATTTCGGTTTGTCGTTCTTCTAATTTTTATCCTTGTTGAATAATATGTTAGGTTAGCAGAGATGTCTGATTTAGTGACGTTATGTTTGCACTATGGTCGTGGTACCGTTCAAACAAATGAGATGGGAGCTGATCTTAGTGAATTTCAGTACACAGAGGTGTAGGTGTCCTCCCCTAAAACATGGTCTGTTAGTCAGTTGACAGAATGGCTTGCGCGATGTTTAGGGTTCAATACTGAAACACACACCGTCGGTGTTCATGCATTATGGACCCGGTCCACTGGTAATATTTTCTGGTATTTGAAGCATATAGAGCGGGACGACGAGTGGGTGCGCTTGTTACAATCTTGCGAGCGTAGGGGATGTCATCCTGTGGCCTTACTTCTCCCCGTGCTAAAGCCGGTTACTGAACCTGAAGTGGAACGTAGCTCTGAATATGGTGAGAGCAGTGTAGGGATGCATGATTCACAGTCAATTCATGCGTCCCATGCTAGGGATGATTTTTACGAAGCAGGCGAGAGTAGTCAGGCAGAAGGGGGAGATGCAGATGATTATCTCAGCGGTGAGGCGAATGCCGACGAGATAGATGGGCACATGCAAAACGAGATGCATGAAGAAGATATAGCGGGTGATATTTCCGATGAATCCGCCGAATCAGATGGAGAAGAGCACGCAAATGAAGTGCCTATTCTTGCATCATGGAATCAGGACTTCTCATCTACAATGTTGGTGAACGACGGTCATGATTCTTCCTGGCAGTATCACCAGAACACCATTGCAACAGGTGCCCTCTACCCGAACAAACAAGCTCTGAAGGATGCCATCCTTAATTGGGCAATGTCCGCTCAAAGGGTATTTGTTGCTCAAGTATCTTGTCCGGATAAGTTGACAATGGTTTGTAGAAATCAGGGTTATCCCGCAAGGGTGCATGGATATCTCCCTAAGTACGACACAAGCTGGGTCATAAGTGACTTACTTAGTCATAATTGTGTTATTCCATCCATCCCTCAAGATCATCCCAACCTTACTTCCACTGTGATAGCTCGCTTGCTTTACAGCGAGATTATGGAGTGCAAGGTGATGGAAGTGAAGGCTATCCAGAAAAAAGTCTTCGTCAGGTTAAAGTACAACATATCATATGGCAAGGCTTGGAGGGCTAAGCAGAAGGCACTGGAGACCAGATTTGGTTCATATTTTGATGCATATGACTCTGTTGTTCGGCTCGTGCAGACACTGCAGAACCGGAATCCTAGCATGTATGTTGACATCCAAGAGTTGTACCTGCCACATATCATATGACAACTGTGGTCCTGGGAGAGGTTCTCTATTGGACGACCAAACATAGATGTGGACCACAGTTATCATGTGGGCAACATGCTTGACGGTGATGACATCGACTTGCCAACTTTCGGCCTGTGTTGGACGCGTCGCAAGGTATGTCCCCTAGTATAATGTTATCCACCTTCTTAGTTTACACTATTGTTGAAACTAACTTATATCTTGCGCAGAGACGGTATGCTAGTGAACATACTAGGCGAGCCTACACTGCACTAAATGAGCAGTTTGATACGTACACGGGAGTTATTTGGCAACCGTACACGAAAGCAACCAGAATTTCTAGATATCCCGATGGTATTTCTGTGCTATGCACGAGAGATCGGGGTTACTGGATGACGAAATCGAAGATTATCTTCGATGTCTTTGTTGAGGAGATGGCGCAGCAGCGCATTATGAGACAGTTCGATCTTCAGCAGTTGGCTCCTCCGCCCAACACAGAGAACCTGCTGTCAGTAGTAGTCCACATGTATGTTATACTAACTATATATTACATTTTGTTTCTCTATGGCCTATGGTTAAACATCATCATAAATTACAGGATGTCAAGGAACGGAACCAATAGGACACGGGCTCAGTGGCTACAAAGGCTTGAAGAGTACGTTTTAGAATGGGAAACTGCCACTGAACGTAGGTGGCATCAACAAGAAGCATTTGATCTCGCTGAATACAATGCATATTTTGAGGGGTACATGAGAGGAACACGATTACGCATTGTTCAGCACTCCAATACAGATGAGATTCCGGACCCGCATATGTCTGATACGTACCCGACGTATGATACTTCTGGCTCCAGGCAGTATGCGGTAATATTTATTCTCTTTACTTATGTTTTAACTATGTTAAAAGTTGTTGTTACTTGCTTCATCATCGGTACTTATTATTCTTAATGACAATTTCAGGGTGGGTTGGCATACAGTCTTCATACCAACGTGATGAACTTTGATCGACAATTGTCATCCGCACTTCTGATGGTACCTCGGTCTCAGATTCAACCATGGCTCAAGAGGCTCGAGCAGAGGATAAGAGATATCTATAAAGCTATCACGTGCACGCGGACTTCGGATGTTGTGCATCACCAGCCGCAGCCTACGCCGGTGCCGCGTCCCTCCGTGCATCGACATCAGCCACGTCCACGTCTACAAGGGGTGAACCGACGCCACATCCACCCCCACCTGACCAGCCTGGCAGTTCAGCGTGGCATTAGCCATAGCACCACGCTTCGTCATCGAGCTTCATGTTTCAGCCAACTCCGCAACATCACAATCCTACTCCTGGTTTCATGTTTCATCCACATCCAATAGGTATGGTCCCTCCTGCATATCATGATGTGTCGGCGTCCGGATCCGGGTTAGGGAGTGAACCAGATGAGCCACCATCACAGCAAAACATGTGGTTGGACATGTTGTCGACTCCTCCACCGTGGCCCACACATGATACACAATATGACCAGGGTGGATCCGAGATTCCTCCTCGTAACATTAGGCCCCCCACAGGTGGGGATGGAGTACACCCCCCACACCCCCAGAGCGCGAACCGAGATGTCGTGAGTGAAGCAAACTCTTTGCCCTGCTATGTATCACTTCAGACTTATGTGTATTTTATGTATGAGACTTATGTGTATTTTATGTATGAGACTTAGGTGTATTTTATCTATGACACTTATGTGTATTTTATCTATGAGACTTATGTGTATTTTATCTATGAGACATATTCCTATCTATTTCTATGCTCAGTTGGTTCATCGTGGATAACACATATACTACCAATAACTTGAGATTACAAACAAAGTAAGATTCTGTAGATACATAAAATAAGATACATGAAATAAGATACATAAAATAAGATACATTAAGATACATAGTTCATACAAGAACTACATAAAGTTGTCGTCATCTTTCGATGATATAGAGCTCTGGCCCTTCGACGAAGCGGTACTCTTGGCACTCATTGATGATGCCCTCTTGTCCTTGCTACTCGGCATGAAGATATCGTCTTTGTCCTCACTATCATCAATCCATAAAAAGGGATGTTTTACTCCACCTCCACCGCGTATGTGCTGCCATTTCTTCTTCCACCTTTCATTCAACCGCAGAAGTTCCTTCCGAATCTCCTCATATGTCCTTGCAGGCAACCCCTTCCTAGCTAATGCATGAGCAACCTCATTCAGTAGCGTGTCACTACTGATGAGTTCGTCCCATGAAACTATTCTATTGTCTATCTTGAAATTGCTAGCCAAGCGTAGAAGACACTCCGACATACCACTGTGAAAACTACGATCGAAAGGATAATGAGACATTTTGAGCACACTCCTTACCAACCTTTCTATGGAGAGGGTTTTATAGGTGCCGAAGAGCGGGAAATAAATGGCGGGAAAGCGAGGCGGGAACAAAATGGCGGGAAAGCTAGGCGGGAACAAAAAGGCGGGAAAGCAAGGCGGGAACAAAAATGCTCAATTGGTTCTTTGTGGATAACACATATACTACCAATAACTTGAGATTACAGACAAACTAAGATAGACCTTGCCAGAATTAAAATACAACTTGCTGAAATTAAGATACAACATGCTGACACAACTTGCTGAAATTAAGATACAACATGCTGACACAACTTGCTGAAATTAAGATACAACTTGCTGAAATTATAATAAATCTACTGAGTCGAGCGTGGATATTTCCCTTTTCCATCACCGGCTTCTTCTGCTGCTTTGGCCGCACGAGCCCTTTCTCTCTTTCTCTCCCTCTCAGCTTCACGGGCATGTTCCCGCTGTCTGTAAACCTCCTCCAACCGAAGTTTCTCTTCTTGGTTCTTCCTTATCATCTCATCAATAAAAGCCCTCTGCTCCACACAGTAATCTTCCCACTCTTTCTTCTGCTCTGCTTTCTCCTCTGCTTCAGCCTTCGGGCGGCGCTATTCCAAGTCCAAGCTAGCCCATGCACGGCGACCTCTTTCACGAATCTTGGTCACCGCCCAGTCCGGCATTTCCGTGTCAATCCAACGATAGTACATGCAGAGAGGAGGAGACTACAAAAAAAATATCAAGTAAACAATAATATCAATAACATATTTACTCTGGATAACTAGAGCATACCGGAGGCCTGAGGTACACAGAAATAGATTTGGGCGGATCAGATTCATAATTGGCGCACATGAAAAACTTCATGCCCAACCAATCTGAAAAATCCGTCACCTCCTTCACCTTGCAGAGATCACCGCACCAACATCGAACTGCTTCCACACCCCGAGGCAAACTCGCACTCTGCATTTTCTTAGGCCTGATGTTCTGATCCGAGCAAGGCAAACTCATATTCACTGGATGATGGAGGATGGAAGGCAGTGCTCGTGTTCTCAAGTGAGGCTGGATGATGGAGGAAGGCAGTCCAATGCCTCCTTTTATAGACTTAGATGACCAGGAATATGGCGGGAAAAAGAGGAGGGAAATGAAGCGGGAAAGATTTGGCGGGAAATAAGAGAAATAGTTGGCGGGAAAGGTGGCGGGAAACAAAACGGGCAAAATTTGGCGGGAAAGGTGGTGCGAAAAATTAGGCGGGAATGGAGACGTGGAAATATTTACGGCAACGGAGTAGGAAAAATAGCTAACGTTCAAAATACACATAAGTTTCTTACATAAAATATCATCGCGAGTGAGACGGATAGTTTGGATGCCCTCCTCCTTACACAACATAAAATATCATCGCGAGTGTAACGTTCAAAACAGTTCATGTAAGCTAGTCCTTTCATCCTAGTTGTTATCTGTTCATGCCCAAATTTAATTTTTTTTTTGCGAATGTTCAAAATCTAGTTGTTATCTGTTCAAGAAGTAGGAAATTGTAATTTTAGTTCCATGTGTCTATTGCTATTTATCCAAGAAAAGGAGTACATCATTTTAGTACCATTTTTTCATTGTTTGAATTCTTCTTAGAATTAATAGAATGATTATTCCAAAGAGGAAAAAAGATGAAACTTCCCTCCAAAACAGCAAAATAAAATAAGGGGAGAAATAAGGAGAAGAAATAGAGAAGGAGGGAGAAGAAATAGAGAAAGGAGGGAGAGGGGGGAGGGGCTGGCGCTGCCACTACTCGGCCACGGCCAGGCCGAGTGGCCTATCGGCTTCCCCAAAGCCGAGTGGCAATGGCCGGCCACTAATCGGCACGTGGAAGCCGAGAGCACCCTGTCGGCTAGGGCGAGGCCGAGAGCTCCCAGTCGGCCACAGCGTGGCCGAGGCAGGTATATTTCTCGAAATTTTTGATTTGGTGCATTATTTTTCAAAAAGAATAAAAAAATGCAATATTTTAAAAAAATTAGTTGTGGTATGCACCGAGGATTGAGGGAGGAAGCTCCGCCGCGCGCGCAGCTGAAATCTCATCGTAACGTACTGCAGGAGCAGTAGACGCTTCGCCCGCACGCGGCGGGCAGGTGAACAGCAGCAGTTTGAAATTTGAAAACGCGAGCGGCGAGCGGCAAACTATTTCGTTTCTAACAGAAGGAGAGAAGGGTTGTGCTCGGAAGAGAGCCGAGTTGACCTGGATGCATTTGAAGACGCATTGAGACGCAAACCGATGGTCAAGAGCACCATTAATCAACGTGGCCGACGGGATTATGCAGTCAGAGACGGCAACAATCCAAAGTGAAGCATCATTTGGCTTGGAAGGTGGCGGTAATGGTGATGTTACCTGGCATCTATAGTCAAGCATAATGAGTCTACTAAATGCATAGCCAGGGCGGAACGGCCTAACCTTAGAGCTTTGTCGATGCCGGCGCTGAGATGTGGTTGTGGAGGAAGAGCCACGATTAGGCGCTGTGGACAGCTTCCCGCCCGCGTCCCCCGTCTTTGTCGTCGGAAGCGGACTAGTCGTAGCAGTCTTTCCTTCCTGAGAAGAAAACGAACGCTGAGCGACAGGATCCGGAGTCGAGGCATGGGAAAGGCGGAAGGACGGCAGGCCTCTCGCGAGAGGCGGCGGACTGTCGGAGATGTAGGCATGGAAAAATGATACTAACCCATACGTACTGTCCCACTTATGATATTTTTGTGCAACTAGTACACGGGCACGTGCAACGCACGTGTATGCCAGTATATACTAATCAAACATAACATAATACAAGAAAAAATTTAATATCGTATTAACCACAACAATGCTCGTCAAGGCCGCCACCCCCTGCCCTTCCTCCTCTCCCTTCCTTCTGTTCTTCTATATATCTCCTCCTCACCTTCGAAGTTGTGTCTCCTTGGAACTGCAGCAGGCCTTGGAGAAGCTCAGCAACCGCCGCAGTCCATCCGACTCGCATGAGCCACCTGTCGTACAGACATCATTTAATGACAACCAAATCTGCATATAACCCTGCATGATTTAGTACCTTAGCTGTGCTCTATTATAATAGTTGATTAGAGTGATTAAACCCCCAAGAGTATACACTACTCAAATTCATAAATTTGCCGTCTGCCAAGGCGGACGGCAAAGGGTGCAACCACGGACGGCAAAGGCTTTGTCGTCGGTCAGCTGACGGCAAAGTAGACGGCAAAAAAAATTCGGTGAAGAGGTTCTTTGTCGTCTTCTTTCTCAAAGCGGACGGCAAAGAATCTTTGCCATGAGGGGGCAGATGGCAAAATAAATGGGACGGCACATATTGCAATGTCCCCGTTAAGTGTTAACGGCAGGCCTCCTCTCTTTGTCGTCTGCCTTCCCCCCTTTGCCATGTGGGGGCAGACGGCAAAGAGGGGAGAGAGAGGGGGCAGATTCCCCCCTTTGCCGTCTGCCTTCCCCCCTTTGCCATGTGGGGGCAGACGGCAAAGAGGGGAGAGAGAGGGGGCAGATTCCCCCCTTTGCCGTCTGCCTTCCCCCCTTTGCCATGTGGGGGCAGACGGCAAAGGGGGGAATCTGCCCCCTCTCTCTCCCCCCTTTGCCGTCTGCCTTCCCCCCCTTTGCTATGTGGGGCTGACGGCAAAGAGGGGAGAGAGAGGGGGCAGATTCCCCCCTTTCCCGTCTGCCTTCCCCCCTATGGCATGTGGGGGCAGACGGCAAAGAGGGGAACCAACCCCTTTTTTATTTATTTTTTGTTATATCCAACATTTTTAACAATAATCAGGATATATATATATGACATAAATAAATTTCTTTCCGTACTCATAACCATATTAAAATAACCTCTTATATCCAGCTTTCAAGTTGCATCCGTACCAAACCATATATTACACCAGTTTCATCCACGTGCATACAAAGTTTCATATATTCATATACTACAATAGTTTCAATACAACCCATGCTACAAGAAATCATCTTCAAGCATTCCATCAATATTTTCCAAGCTTCCCGTGAAGTGAAGGTAATCTGCAAAATGACAAATAAGAAAGTTAGAAGAATAATACTAGATGAAGTACTGTATATATAGGTTATTTTAGAGAGAAATTAGCTAAGTATAGACCATTTAGGAGCGAACTAAGCTAATTATGTCATTTAGGTGGAACCCTAGCTAACTATAGGTCGTTTTGGAGCTAACTTGGGTAAAATAGGTCATTCCGGAGCAAACTATGCTTATTAAGCCATTTTTGATCTAGCTAGGCTAATTATAGGCCATTTAATACCTAAGTTAGGGAGGATAGGTCATGTTGCAGCTTCGTAAGCCTTATTATGTCATTTAGGAGAGAACTTAGCTAACTATAGGTCATGTTTTCTTAAATAGACCATTTAGGAGCTAACTAAGCTAATTATGTCATTTCATAGGATAATTAGCCAATTTAGCCTTTCTTGGATGAGTCTAAGCTACGTAGAAGAAGAGAAAGAGAAGAAGAAGTAAAAGAAGGAGGAGGAGGAGGAGAAGGAGAAGGAAGAGGAGGAGAAGAAGAAAAGAAGAAGGAGAAGGAGAAGGAGGAAGAAGGAGGAAGAAGAAGGAGAAGGAGAAGGAGGAACAAGGAGGAAGAAGAAGGAGAAGGACGAGCTCCTTCTCCTTCTCCTCCTCCTTCTTCTCCTTATTCTTATCCTCCACCCTCTCCTTCTTCTTCTCCTCTTATTCTTCTTCCTTCCTTTCGTTTTTCCTCTTTCTTCTCCTCTTGTCCCCTTCTTCGGGCTAAATTGGCTAAGAATGCCTTTTTGGAGCTAATTATGTCATTTCGAGGATAATTAACTAAGTATAGGTCATGTTTTATTAAATAGACCATTTAGGAGCTAACTAAGCTAATTATGTCATTTAGATGGATAATTAGCCAATTTAGCCTTTCTTGGATGAGTCTAAGCTACGTAGAAGAAGAGAAAGAGAAGAAGAAGTAAAAGAAGGAGGAGGAGGAGGAGAAGGAGAAGGAAGAGGAGAAGAAGAAGAAAAGAAGAAGGAGAAGGAGAAGGAGGAAGAAGAAAGAGAAGGAGGAGCTCCTTCTCCTTCTTCTCCTCCTTCTTCTCCTTCGTCTTATCCTCCTCCCTCTCCTTCTTCTTCTTCTCCTCTTCTTCTTCTTCCTTCCTTTCATTTTTCCTCTTTCTTCTCGTCTTGTCCCCTTCTTCGGGCTAAATTGGCTAAGAATGCCTTTTTGGAGCTAATTATGTCATTTCGAGGATAATTAGCTAAGTATAGGTCATTTGTTATTAAATAGGTCATTTTGGAGCTAACTAAGCTAATTATGTCATTTAGATTGATAATTAGCCAATTTAGCCTTTCTTGGATGAGTCTAAGGTACGTAGAAGAGAAAGAGAAGAAGAAGTAAAAGAAGGAGGAGGAGGAGGAGAAGGAGAAGGAGAAGAAAAGAAGAATGACAAGGAGAAGGAGTAAGAAGGAGGAAGAAGAAGGAGAAGGAGGAGCTCCTTCTCCTTCTTCTCCTCCTTCTCCTTCTTCTTATCCTCCTCCCTCTCCTTCTTCTTCTTCTCCTCTTCTTATTCTTGCTTCCTTTCATTTTTCCTCTTTCTTCTCCTCTTGTCCCCTTCTTCGGGCTAAATTGGCTAAGAATGCCGTTTTGGAGCTAATTATGTCATTTCGAGGATAATTAGCTAAGTATAGGTCATTTTTTATTAAATAGGTCATTTTGAAGCTAACTAAGCTAATTATGTCATTTAGATGGATAATTAGCCAATTTAGCCTTTCTTGGATGAGTCTAAGCTACGTAGAAGAAGAGAAAGAGAAGAAGAAGTAAAAGAAGGAGGAGGAGGAGAAGGAGAAGGAAGAGGAGAAGAAGAAGAAAAGAAGAAGGAGAAGGAGAAGGAGGAAGAAGGAGGAGCTCCTTCTCCTTCTTCTCCTCCTTCTTCTCCTTCTTCTTATCCTCCTCCCTCTCCTTCTCCTTCTTCTCCTCTTCTTCTTCTTCCTTCCTTTCATTTTTCCTCTTTCTTCTTGTCTTGTCCCCTTCTTCGGGCTAAATTGGCTAAGAATGCCTTTTTGGAGCTAATTATGTCATTTCGAGGATAATTAGCTAAGTATAGGTCATTTGTTATTAAATAGGTCATTTTGGAGCTAACTAAGCTAATTATGTCATTTAGATTGATAATTAGCCAATTTAGCCTTTCTGGGATGAGTCTAAGCTACGTAGAATAGAAAGAGAAGAAGAAGTAAAAGAAGGAGGACGAGGAGGAGAAGGAGAAGGAGAGGAGAAGAAGAAGAAAAGAAGAAGGACAAGGAGAAGGAGGAAGAACGAGGAAGAAGAAGGAGAAGGAGGAGCTCCTTCTCCTTCTTCTCCTCCTTCTCCTTCTTCTTATCCTCCTCCCTCTCCTTCTTCTTCTTCTCCTCTTCTTATTCTTGCTTCCTTTCATTTTTCCTCTTTCTTCTCCTCTTGTCCCCTTCTTCGGGCTAAATTGGCTAAGAATGCCTTTTTGGAGCTAATTATGTCATTTCGAGGATAATTAGCTAAGTATAGGTCATTTTTTATTAAATAGGACATTTTGAAGCTAACTAAGCTAATTATGTCATTTAGATGGATAATTAGCCAATTTAGCCTTTCTTGGATGAGTCTAAGCTATGTAGAAGAAGAGAAAGAGAAGAAGAAGTAAAAGAAGGAGGAGGAAGAGAAGGAGAAGGAAGAGGAGAAGAAGAAGAAAAGAAGAAGGAGAAGGAGAAGGAGGAAGAAGGAGGAAGAAGAAGGAGAAGGAGGAGCTCCTTCTCCTTCTTCTCCTCCTTCTTCTCCTTCTTCTTATCCTCCTCCCTCTCCTTCTTCTTCTTCTCCTCTTCTTCTTCTTCCTTCCTTTCATTTTTCCTCTTTCTTCTCGTCTTGTCCCCTTCTTCGGGCTAAATTGGCTAAGAATGCCTTTTTGGAGCTAATTATGTCATTTCGAGGATAATTAGCTAAGTATAGGTCATTTGTTATTAAATAGGTCATTTTGGAGCTAACTAAGCTAATTATGTCATTTAGATGGATAATTAGCCAATTTAGCCTTTCTTGGATGAGTCTAAGCTACGTAGAAGAAGAGAAAGAGAAGAAGAAGTAAAAGAAGGAGGAGGAGGAGAAGGAGAAGGAAGAGGAGAAGAAGAAGAAAAGAAGAAGGAGAAGGAGAAGGAGGAAGAAGGAGGAAGAAGAAGGAGAAGGAGGAGCTCCTTCTCCTTCTTCTCCTCCTTCTTGTCCTTCTTCTTATCCTCCTCCCTCTCCTTCTTCTTCTTCTCCTCTTCTTCTTCTTCCTTCCCTTCTTCGGGCTAAATTGGCTAAGCTAATTATGTCATTTAGATGGAAGTCTAGCTATATTTTATTAAAACACTAGAAATAACATACCTAAGTTAGGGTGAAGCACGGTGGCTCTGGCTTGTTTCACCTGGAGAAGGCTCGACTGTAGAAGGGTCGTGCGATGCGTTTCGGGAGATATTCTGCACCAAACATCGTTTGCAATGTGTAGTTAGCATGAGGACACTCTTAAGATCACTGCACTGAAATGAAACTCACCGTCCCCGCCACGTTAATGACTGGCATCGGCGGAGGGATTTGGCCGTTCTTCTCGCACATAGACTGTACATTTGGTTTCGAGAAGTCAAACTTTTTATTTATTAATGAAATGGACATTCAAATGCAATATTTGAAATAACATGAAGAAGAAACTTACCACGAAGAGCTCGTATATGGCCCTGGTAGACGCATCATTCCGTGCCCTCTCCGCCTGCACCAATGCAGTCGTCCTCTCCTCCAGCTCCCTAATTTCCTTATCCTTCTCCGCCATTGCCGCCTGCATTGCCTCTCTCTCTTTCTGAATAGCAGCCTGCAACACAACTCATTGTTAGCAATGTAATCATATTGGTTCCAACGCACAACATAATGCGGAAAGATAGTTGAGTCCATTAAACTAACCTCGATGGCGAGCTCGACTGGCCGTGGACGACGTGTTATCTCCGGACAAGAGCTCGTTTGGCGTGCCTTTATCTGCCGGAGAGTGCTAGGACAACGTATCAGGCCGTCTCCAATGGCGATCGAGCCATGGGGCCTCCCGTTGCCAGCTATCATCACCAGCTCTAGATCAATAGGCCCCTCGCTCGGGTTAAAGTCCTCCCCTTTCCTCGCCTTCCCGTGATCTCTGTACTTCACGAGCTTGTCGTGGGAGGATATGTTGGTGAATTTTTCTAGATGCTCGAGGTCAGACTCAGAGAATGCCTTGACCTTCTTGTACGAGGCAGTATGGGCCATCGCATACAGGTCGTACATCTGTGGCGCCTCCGTCTTATTGTGACGCGCCTAAAAGAGAGAGAGGAAAATTGTATTGGTAAAGGGCTCAAGATAGCATTAAGAATGAATTGCATGAGGCATGAAGCAAACCACATACCCAGTTCTCACCAAATTGGATTAAGTTGACGCTCCCTTGATGGTGTGGCACGCCAACCATTTTGCCACGCCTCTCCTTGGCGTTGTTGTGGCTGGCCTCCCACGTTTCGGAGCACCACTGATCCACCAAGGCCTCCCAACAATCCATCTTATCCACACACCATCTCGGGGGCACCTAAGTTAATAAAGAGAAATTTGAGTGCGTAAGAACCAAATCAAGGAAACTAACTACAAAGCCTTAATAATATGTAATTACCTTCATGTAATGCTCCTTCTCCATCTTAGCATCACGGCACTTTGCCTTGTCAATCCTAATACGCTGCGTGGCATAGTAGTCTCGAACAGCCTGCACCCGAGCCTCGTGCTGAAAGTTTTGAAGTGGGCGGCGACATTCGGTTTCGATAACCTTTGCCGCGTCCTCCTCGTATCCCTCCTCACGCCTGTAGAAGGTCTGCAAACGAGACAACACCGATTAGTACAATAAATAGCTATGGTTGATTTATAATTGTGTGAAAGAGAAATTACCCAGAACTTTCGGATCACCATGTCCGCCCTCGTGTCACACAAAACACCGTCGATCTCCACCTCCGGGGGGAGGCCAGGGCACCCAAGTAGTGCTCCCAGGTCATTCCTACCTCTCGCTCCCGACCGGGCAACGTAACAAACCCAGGGAAGTTTTGACGGCAAAGAACAGCAAGGCTGTTGTTGGGCTTGCGGACACCCTTGGCAACAATCCAACCCCTACAGTATGACAAATTAAAGCCAAAACATTAGATATTTGAGAAAACGTGAAGGCAAAAGGTTAAATAAGAGTAAATTAACTTACTTGTCCCCATTTGGCCTAATCGACCACCTCTGCTCGAGGGTCGCTGGCATGAGCAGGAGCCCTGAACTACCACGCTCGTAGACGGTAGCCCCCTCACCCAGCTCCTCGTCGCTACCAGCATGGCCACTTGGCTCAGGCCAGGTATCCCACTGGGTCTCTTGGGACGTACCCTCATCCCTGCTTTGCTCCGGAGTCGCCTGGAAGGAACCCTCTGGGACACGAGTCTCGTGGGTCGAAGGCTCGTCGACCTGAGGCTCGTCGACCCGAGGCTCGTGAACCGGAGACCGTGTAGCCTCCACCTCAGACGAATCCACCCTAGAAGTCCTGTGCTCAGGTGAATCAGCTTGGGGTGGTGGCGGAGACCGTGTAGCCCTACCTCTCCCACGGCCACGTGTACCTTTAGTACAACATAAATACCAACATGAGTAATGAAATGTATATAAATACCAATATGCATACAACATGAGTACAACATAAATACCAACATGAATACAACGTGTACCTTTAGTGCCTCTCGGCTTCGCGGGGGGTCGACCTCCTCTCACGGGGGGCGCTCCTTGCATAGTAGAGAGCAACACTCTCCGAAGAGGCGAGGCAGGAATGGAAGTACTCATCCCATCACCAGCAGCCGCGGAGTGCTTTCGACCCTTTCCCACCATCTTTCAAGACCTGTCATGACAAAGAGTATGTGTAGACTGGGTTCGTTTTCCCATGCTCTGCTCCAGATGCGACGCAGAATTTCGGCAACACCTCCCCATTGTTCTCCTGATACACGTCTCAGCAATAAGCAGAGAGGATGTGTACCCGAAGAACAACAGGGGAGGCACTGACGAAATTCCGCATCGGATCCGGAGCACAGCATACGGGAAAACAAACCCAATCTACACATACTCGGGCTGTCCATGGATAATGTTGGACAATTCGAAAGGATGGCGGTTATAAATATGCAAAGAAATGCATATTTATAGATGTCGCCCTTTGGAACGGGAGACGCATACTGGTCACGCATACTCATGATTGAAGAAACCTATAGCTAGCAAGTTTCACCGGCACGAAGACCGGGACAGAGCAAATTAAGGGGGTAGGAGGAGAAGTCATTTGTGCTCACCAACAAACGCAAGGGCGGAGCTCGTCCAACGCACGTGGAGGTCGTCGAACAACTGCACATTGAAATTCACCCGATCAACACAAATATGATGTTTTTATAATTAACATAATCGGAAAATATGTAACCTAACTCATAATTTACAAAATTATGACCCCGTCGGCTTAGTGGCGTCGATGGTCGGTGGTGTCGGGTGTCGGTGGCGTCGGCAGTCGGGGGTTAGTTGTGTCGATGGTCGGGGGTTAGTGTTGTCGGGGGTCGAGGATCACTGGCGTCGGGGGTTGGGGTCTCTTTGGTCAACAAGAGGCCGAAGAGGTGTCGGGGGTCGGGGGTTGGGGGTCAATGGTATCGGGGGTCGGGGGTAGGGGGTCGGGGGTCGAGGGTCAGGGACGTCGGGGGTCGGGGGTCGAGGGTAGTGGCATCGGGAGTCGAGGGTCAGTGGCGTCGGGCGTCGGGGGTCGAGGGTCGAGGGTCAGTGGCTTCTGGAGTCGAGGGTCAATGGCGTCGGGCCTCGGGGGTCGGGGGTTAGTGGAGTCGGCGGTCGGGAGTCGGGGGTCGGGGGTCAGTGGTGTCGGGCGTCGGGGGTCGGGAGTCGGGTCTCAGTGGCGTCGGAGGTCGGGGGTCGAGGGTCGGGGGTTGGTGGCGTCGGGCGTCGGGGGTCGTGGGCCGGGGGTCGGGGGTCGGGGTCCTTTTCTTTCTTCTTCTCCTCTCTCTTCTTCTTCTTCTTCTTCTTCTTCTTCTTCTTGATCATCATATTATTCTTCTTCTTTCTCCTCCTCCTCCTCCTCCTCCTCCTCCTCTTCTTCTTTCTTTTATCTTTCTCCTCCTTTCCTCTTTCTTCTTCTTCTTCTTCTTCTTCTTCCTTTTTCTTCTAGTTTATTATTCTCTTATTTTCTTCTAAGTTTTGTTTCTATCTATTTTTTTCTTCTCTGTCTACTTTTTCTACCTAATAAACTAACTATCTAATTTCACATAAAAACGGAAAAAACTAACTATCCAATTTAACAGAAAAAATAGAAAATAAACTAACTATCTAAATTAACTATCTAATTTAAAAGAAAAAACAGGAAATAAAGACAAAAAGAAAAGAAAACTTACCTGCAATGGGAGGAGGGCAGTGGGAGGAGGGGAGGGCGAGCTCCGGCCCTGGGCGGCGGGGAGGAGGGGCGTGGGGAGGAGGTGCGCGGGGAGGAGGGGAGGGTGAGCTCCGGCCGTGGGCGGCGGTGGTGGGCCGGAGCAGTTCCGGTGGTTGTGGTGGCGGCGCTTGGGTGGGTAGAGCACGAGGAGGAAGGCCGCAGGGAGGACGGACGCGGGGAGGAGGGGAGCGGGGAGCTCCGGTCGTGGACGGCGGCGGTGGGCCGGAGCAGCTCAAGTGGTGGTGGCGGCGGCACTGGAGTGGGCAGGGGCGCGCGCGAGAGAGGCAGGAGATCGAGGGGAGCGGGGGTGGAGTGTGCCGTTAGGGGAGCGGGGGTGGGGGCTGGGTGCCGTTAGGGGGAGCGCCCCTTTGCCGTCTGCAGAAGCTGGGAGGCAGACGGCAAAGGGGTGGGTGGGGTGGGGCGGGCTTCGGCCGTTAGGGTGGCGCCCCTTTGCTGTCTGCGTGCTCTTTGCCGTCCGCCTCTGGGGCCTTTGCCATGCGTCAGCAGACGACAAAGAGGTGGCCGACGGCAAATAAAACCTTTTGCCATCAGCAACTTCTTTGCCGTCTGCTTTGTACCAGCTGACGGCAAAGAGGATCTTTGCCATGCGTCAGCAGACGGCAAAGGCATGGCAGACGGCAAATTTCTCAATTCCAGTAGTGATACATAAGCTATACCTGTTCCCGAAGTTGCAATCATTAGTTTGAGAAGGAACAAAAGCAAATGAGATGCTTTCACACTGATCATATTAAATAAACAGGTCATGTTAAGCACCATGTTTTCAGTATTTGAGACCCATTGAAGCAAAGGATTATTTGGAGGTTGACAAATCATTAGTGTTCTAACTTATCTGTTTGCTACATTACCTGGTTTATATTTCTAGGGTATGGAGAATAGCCTGTTTCACAATTTGCATCTCCATCACGATGCTCAGTTGCACGAAGGAGTGGATCAAGCTAATTGTACTCAACATTGATAACCATTGTTCTACCTACATATAAGAACGGATCCAAGTCAAATTTGACAGACCGGAAGTACAAAGCAGTTGTACAGAAGTCAAAAAATACACGTGAAAATGCATTCTTCCATCAAAATTGATAAGTTAGATGGCACTGGCAGTACCGAACAAGCTGAAGAATAGGGTTCACATAGATCTTTTTAGACAAATAATGATGTTTTTTGTTGATTCCAGCAGTACTGATGTACTCTGTAATCACAATTGATTCATAATATTATTGACCCCACAGTCAGAAAAGCATCAAAATTTCCGTGTATGTATACCCATAAATAGCTCCCATGGAATGTGGTGAAAGTGGCGAATTTACCATCAACATGAGTAAGCTTGGTTATTCCACCAATGGCTTCCTTTGCCTTTCGAGGAACTGCAAGAGAATTAACATTGTAGCCCTTGGTGGCACTGACACCTAATGCCGATGGTATTGCCTATAAAAAGATGGTATAAATAAGTTCCCGACCTCCTACAGTATTCCTAATTATAATACGTAGAAAAGGTGGTTTACAAACATTAAAGAGCAATCCATTTGTGTCCTGGAAAAAGAGAACCCATCTCCGTCCTGTACTCTTCCTGTCAAAAGAATGTGAAGTATTATAAAATATATACCCATAAATATTATTTATGGAGTATATCCTAAGATTTTGTGTGCAGAGCTGAAGTTTAATTGATTACTTTACTAAACTATTTCAAATAAATCAATGATAACAGTTAACTGCCTTCAAAAAGGCAAAGTTGTCTGATTCAGGAAGCCAACGAAAAGAATACACCCAGTTCCTTAACCAACAGGCATACCATTGCTCAAGTAATCCACTTGAATAAAGAAGAGAATGAACATCTCCATGCCCATGTGGCTTTGTCTGCCGAAACACAAAACCAGAAGTAAGAGAAGTGCAAACTCAAGAAGATGAAAACAACAATACTTAATACTCCTGGTATAAGCCATCATATGAAATTATCAACCTGGATCTTGTACTTGTCATTTGGATCTAATGCAAAGCTTGCATCGTTGTCAGCTAGACATGCTACTTTTTCCTAAAACAAATAAGCATTAGTTAGCACCAAAAGCAACAACTGTGTATGTTTTTGGCGCCTTAAGAAACACATGGAAAAAGGCAAAATAGAAAGCCGCCTGCTTTAGAATTTTCACTTGTGATGGTTCCATTCCAAAATAGGAGTTTGATTCCAAAAGCTTGATGGTCAGTGCATTTGTATCATCAGAAGTCATAATAGCAAATGGGATCTTCGTATGGCATTCACGTGCACACTCAAAGAGTGAAAATTTGATCAATTAAAGCAATGCCAGGATTTTCTTGGGGCCCTGGATAAGAGAATTTTGACATAATGAAGATAAACAGTTAAAATCATGTTGGATGATCCATTCACAAGAAACAAAAAATTACGTTTCTATATTCAACATGTTCTCTAAAGTTCTATCAGGTTGGGAAAAGGAGAGGTAGAATTGCACTCTATCAATGTGCAGACTGAATTCAGAAACTGGAGACCAAACAGAACTGGTTTAACTTATCTGATTCAGGTCTTTAATCTGGCCTAAAATCATGTTGGTCTAGCCTATATAAGTAAATAATATCAAATTAACAGTACTAATCCAATGGTGTACCTCAACCTCACATACTAAGTGATATATATTTGAACGACATCCTTTTTTTACATACTAATAATAGCCATTCAAGGTACTTCTACATGCTGACGGCAGCTCATTTGGGCAGCCACACCAACCAACAGAAACTGTACCAAGAACATCATTGTACAGAATGGTAGTTCATTTCAAGAAAACTTTAAACTAAACTGAAATGATCAACAACGGAAGGTATCATAGGAAGTATACAAATACTGCCATACTCGTGAGAAAACTAATTAATAATGACAAGCATCATAGTCTACATACCCTCCATTTTGCAGCTCGCCTCTTGTAAAGACAGAATAGACTGTATGTAATGTTGAAGAAAACATTTCCCAGTGGTTGTCTCCCTGGGGAGTGCTACCTGGGCGATGAAATAGTTAACAAAATTTGTGACATGATACTTTTAGAAGTTTTGCTAGATGTCAAGGTCACCCAACAGAACAATAGATTTCCATGGGGAATAGGTTCGTGTTCATATTGTGAATTACATATGAAATAAGACCTACACAAATTTCCTGCGGTGCAGTCTAAAAAGTTCTGTGTTTGGCATGATGTGCAATACTACTATCCAACAAGTGTTGAAAATGTATTGTAGCACAGTGTGTGAAAGTGGAAATATTCTGATAAAATAACACAAAACCGTACCACAGCTGCATGACAGCAAAAAAAAATATCTGCTAAGAGCATCCACATCCCAATTGTCTCTAAAAATCGAGTGCCAAGGTGGATAAATCAGATTTCTATATATACACTTCTTTAAGTATTTTCTACCACATCCCATAGCGCCAACTATAGATGCTATGTTCTTCAGTTTTCTCATTTAAATTGCAATTTCATATACATAAGCTAATTAAAAGTAATTTATTTGGCGTAGCATTGATGCTAAAAAATTTTCCTAGCACCTATTCTCACATTCCTTAGCACTGGTGCTAGCGAGTTCCTCCGCCCTTAGCGTCTGCTTACCACCTAGGGATATGGATGCTCTAAAGCATGATTTTGTCGAGCAAATTGATGTATATACGTGCTACCATTGCAAATCATGAATACAAAGTTTTAACTGTGATACGTCAACACGACAGTCTTTCCAATTCTTGGCTGTAAATACACTATTAGGAACTCGAACCACATTACCTTAATTCCTTTGTAACCAAGTCTTTCACCAAGACCACCAGCTACAAGAACAAATGCAGCATTGCGTGCTTCTTTTACCCCAGCTGCTTTTCTGAATGTCAATGATGCTGATTGTACTCTCCTAGAATCTGATGCTGTCTGGTCGGGATAAGTGAGGGGAGAAGGAGCAGGACATACCTGACCGCGACGCCGTCCGGTCTGGAACCGACGTCACCGCTGTCCATTCGTTTAGGGGGGAGGATCAGAGATGGAAGGTTATCATCCAAGGTACACCCTCTAGCAGCTTTACCTGTTCATGATTGCACTGACAATAAGACCATGGCAGGAATCTCAAAGAGTAATGGAAAGTGCACATTTCCGCTAGATCTAAACGTGGTGGATGATGCAGATATAAACTCGGTGGATGATGCAGCGACTGGAAATAGCATGACCGTGCAGTCTGAAGATTTACCTGAACAGAACAGACAGGATCTCAAGCCAGCACTGGGGGACAACACATCTTCTAGAAAACCCGGAGCCCTCCTCCTCCTCGAACGCGCAGCCGTAGCGCGCGCGCCCGCGCCGCTCCTCCTCGGGCGCGGCCGGAGGCGGCTTCCTCACCCGCCGGCGACTTCCTCACCCGCCGGCGGCGTGGGGTGGTGTTGGCGAGCACCATCTCCGCCACGTCCGCGTGCATGTGGCGGAGCCTCTCGTCCTCGACGTTCTTGGAAGCCGCCGGGGCTCGCTCTCGCGCAAGAGAGGAAAACATGGCATCGAGTGTTGGGAGGCCGAGCGAGGGGGGAGGCGGGCGGGGCGAGTAGGCGGTGGGCGGGGCTGAGCAGGCGGAGGGCGGCGGGCGGGGCGAGCAGGGGAGAGGCGGCGGGCGGGGCGAGCAGGCGGAGGGCGGGGCTGAGCAGGGGAGAGGTGGAACAGGCGACGTGCGGGGTGAGCAGGCGGAGGGCGGGGCTGAGCGGGGGAGAGGCGGCGGGCGGGGCGAGTAGGCAACGGGCGGGGCGAGCGGGCGGGTGCGGAGAGGGGAGGGGAGGAGGCGGACGGGGAGGGGGAGTTGAACGCGGAGGCGGACGGGGAGGGGGAGGCGGAGGCGGAGGCAACGGCGATGGTGCAGGCGAGGGAGTCTGGCTGCCGTTAATTCTTCCTAAATTTATGTAGTTGATTGGCTCTTTTTTCGGTAAGGTGCAACACTTGTTCGCTATAGGAGGAGATGGAGCACGGTCAGCCTTTGTTAATTTGGTAACTGCACACCGTCGGGCTGAATGGATGGTGGAAGGCCGTTGGATTGTAATTTATTGACTAATTGTGTGGTGGTGATTGGTGTTTGTTTTTGTGGGGTAATAGTTGTGTGTACTTAGAGAAGCTTTCGTTTGATCTTTTATTAATAGTATAGATTAACTCCGCCAATTGCGCTGGAGCCACAAAGACGACTAGACGAGGCGATGGTGGAACGCTAGCAATTCTGATTAAATTGAAACCCAACATTAGTTTACATGCTCTCTCGGTACATGCTTTGCAAATCGTTGTGACACAGGGTATCAGTGTTGACTTTGTCATACGCGCTAGAAAGTAGCGTGCATTTCCCGGGTAGGTCTATGCCTGGACTGATAGTTAGTGCAAAATTAGTTTATACTACTACCTTCGTTTCAAAACAAATAACTTAATTTTTTATTAACTTATAATAAAGTTTGTACAGAGTTATCTTAGTATAAATTATTTTGAGACTGAGGAAATATAAGTTAATATAATATAAAGTTAAATTATTTATTTTTAGACGAAAGAAATACTACAGGTAGGCAAACTTGCAGGCTCTCTCTTTCCACAGGGAAGTTGGTCAGCTTTCGCCGGAACGGGAAGTATTCACATAGTAGGTGCCAGCTACCTGCAGTTGACTCAATATTCACACATGACACATCCACCGCTATTCATTCCACCGTCTTTCTCGGCCCCTCCCCACACAACACGGTTTAAATTCTTAGACGTACTTACGATGCAAAATAATCTTCATCAAACCTAGCTAAATGGGCAGAGCTAGTATGTACTCCCTCCGTTCCTAAATATAAGTTTTTTAAGCGATTTCACTAAGAGTCTACATACGGAGCAAAATGAGTGAATCTACACTCTAAAATATGTCTATATACATCCGTATCCACTCTACTAGTGGAATCTCTACAAAGACTTATATTTAGGAACGGAGGGAGTAAAAGAGTGTGCAGAGTTACCAGGAATCCACGGGGACAATCAGAACATACACACACTGACACACACATCTGTGCCTTCACTCTCAGTGCTATGGCTCTTTTTGACGAACCTTTTGGCTTTTGACAGTTGCGAGTTTTCTTCTCACATTTCGACCTCCGGCACCGGCAAGTTGAGCTGCCTCCAGAGGGATATGCAGACAGGCAAGCAAGCAAATACGCGTCCCTGTCGTGGGTAGCGCGGTGCATGACGCGCCAACTTCAATGCACGCATACACGCGGCGCCACTAAATTAACCAAAGTCATACTACCATCCACTGTGTCTTTCCTCACACGTCTGCTGCACCGTCGTCGGACGCATCTTCCGTCCGAACGAAGGAAAGCCTAGAAGCAATTGCTGGAGAGGTTTGGGGCAGCTTCGATCTCTCGATTCGGTTGACCAAAAGCACAGAACATCCCCCACCACCCCTCCTCGTCGCGCGCGCGCACACATTCCTCTCCCTATTTGACTTGCCCTCCAAGTTTGTCTCCTCTCGCTATATATCAACCCTCGTCGCGCTCGATCGGTCGCACGCACCATTCCCGTCGCCATCCGCACAGACAGCCTCCGAATCAGCTTCTCTCCTTGTCGCTGCACAAGATCGATCAATGGCGGACGCGATGGCGCTGAGCAACAACAGCCGCCCTCGTCGGTTCATCTGCCTCCTCGTGCTGCTGCTCCTCCTCACCGTCTTCGCGCGGCGTTCCGGCGCTACCAGGCCCCTGCGGCACCCGGCCGCCGGCGGTGCTGGTGTTGGGGCCGCCGCGGGCGTGAAGACGATCGCGCTCCCCGCCGCGGCCTTGTCGAGGGACGCGGAGGAGGCCGTGCCGGCCGAGAAGCGGGTCGAGGTGCTGCTCGGCATGAAGCCCAGGGCGAGAGCGCCGCCATCAGGCCCCAGCAAACGAACCAACGACATCAAGAGCTGACTATCGAGTCGCCTGCTCTGCTCTGCTCGGATCTTCTCTGATGCTGATGCATCTTTTTTTCTTCTTCTTCTCTTGTGCTAGCTAGCTAAACCGACTGGTTGACCAGTCATATACGGAGTACTAGATTGTTTCATTTGTTCTTTGTAGGTCTATAGTGTGCCTCCAGCCTCCACAATGATTTTCTCTCTTCTTTTTGTCAGGGTATGCTAGTGTAAATTGATGTAACATATTGCTGATTATACTCCAGCTTGTAACGTGATGTACACATATATAAGTGCGAATTGTTTTCCAGCACACCGTTTTTTCTTGCTGGAAAATTGTATTATTTGACATAGTTGTATTTCAATATAAACATAATAATACGTTGAGATGTTTGGCTCATAGTGACCGTTCACACTTTATCAACTCACAGGAATCAGTGTAGTGTAGTCCTAGTGTATATAGAAAAGAAAAGAAAAGAAAAGGTAAGCTGGGAGATCTCAAGATGATCTTGGATCAAGGGAAGGAAGAGGGAAGAACGCGAGAAGCGCATAGTTTTGACCGCTGACTTGCGACCCTTTCCCGGCGGGTCCGTGCCCCAGCTGCCTGCAACCGCGCGCGGGCGGTTCAACGCGTAACGATGCCTACGTGGGACGGTAGGAGCAAGAGTCAGCGTGGAGTGTGAATGCTTGGCCGCGCGCGGCATCAAAAGCGTAAGCCTAGAAAGTTTGCAAGAGACGCGTGAGGCCGTGAACGTGCCAGCTCGTTGGTTCCGCGCGGTACGCCACGCGTTTCTTCATCGGCGTGTGCGACAGGAGTCCGTGTCCAACGATCGTGGGTTCTTTTTTATTTTTTTGCAAGTAAACTAACTTTATTTTTTGCTTAGTTAAACAGGCATAGAATCACGATACAACGTGTTCGTCAGGAAAACTGGAGTGTAATTCAGCCATAAACACATCTTCCTAACACTCGACGCCTGCCTTGCGCATAAATGAGCCGCTTAGTTAGCTTCCCTTCGTACAATTTTCAGCTCAAAACTATGAAAATGAGCACTTCAAAAAGAACCCCAAATACCTTTATGCGCTCAAAATCATCTGTCTCCCACAATTTCACAATAGCTCGGGGCGACGCGGGCGGCGATGAAACCCTAGCCACCAAGCGTCCTCCCCTCCCCCCCCCCCTCCTCGCTGTCGCTAGAGGGGTCGTACACGAAGTCTGTGCGCCCGCCAAGGAAGGTGGCGGCGCCGGCCCGACGTCGAGCGGCATTCGTTGGCGCTCCCCCTTCCCCCGACCGTGCGGGCGGCATGTGGTGGGGGCTTTGGGCGACGGTCACGGTGGGTGGCCTGATGCCCCTGGCTGCTCGTCAGATGTGGAGGCCTATGCCTTTTCCCGCTGGATCTGGGTCGTGGCGGTCGCTGGTCGTCGGATCTGTTGAAGGTTGGGATGTTGGAGTTGCGAGCTCGGACCGGGAGAAATCTTTGGCCGGCTGTTCTAGTCACGACGACGGCGACGCCTGCTGGCGTCGTACCCCTTCTCGGAGGCGCCGTCGAGGTTCGACCCCCTCTCCCTCCCCTCTCATACCCAGGTGAAAACCTTAGACATCTGTTTTGCGTGGCAGCGGCGCGGTTTGCGTCGCCACCTTCCTGAAGGTGTCGTCTTTGGGTGAGTTGGGGGTGCGCGTTGGCGTCTGGATGCGGTTCTTCTGCGAGCAACGACATTGCTGTAGGAGATAGCGCCGATATGTCCTTTCATAAGTGTAGCTCCCTGAGGTTGATGTATTTTCGTTCCTTTGTAATGGAAAAGGGTAAAGCCCGGTTCAAAAAAAAATCTATCTCCATCACAACTTTATGAAATCCTCTTTGAGTGGCCATTCTAACCCCATCACGAATTGCTTCTGCTTTCATTGACTGTGGACCTGTAGCAAAATCATACCATAATGCTTGTGCTTGTATTAAGGTACCCATCATGTCCCGGATTACCAATCTAGTCGAACCCTGATTAGAGTCCTCGTCGAAGATGCATCTAGAGTTAGCATCATCACACCTTTTTTTGGAAATATTAACACTTTCCTGATTAGACTAATCCATGAGTAAATAACAAACATGGCAAATACGGTATGAACTTCATAATGATACCTAACCATACTAGAACGTATAGTACATAGAACCGAAATATCTATAAACATGACATATATGGCTAGCACGAGAACGAGTAAATGAGGGATGAACAAATCATACCCTTCGGTTGGCCAAGCCAACGCGGCGGTGGCAGCAGCAGCCTCAGCGTCATCAGTGGCCTTCTCTTGACGACGGCGGCATCGTCGACCATGGTGTCGATGTAGGGAAAGTAGTCAAAGCAGAGGAGGACGAAGACGAGGTCGGAATGGGAGAAGTCGTGCTCAGACGCTCCCCAAAAATCTTATTGTCCTTCGCCCTGGCAGGATCTCGAACGACAGGGTTCCGAAGACACCTGCTCTCCTAGCCAACCGTGGACGCGATCGTCGGGATGGGATCGCCGCAGGCAGCACACTGAGAGAAAACTAGATGACGGCTAGGGTTGTGTTGGAAATATTCCCTAGAGGCAATGATAAAATAATTATTGTTATATTTCCTGTTTCGAGATAATTGTTTATTATCCATGCTATAATTGTATTGGATGAAAGCATAGATACATGTGTGGATATATAGACAAAACAATGTCCCTAGTAAGCCTCTAGTTGACTAGCTAGTTGATCAAGGATGGTTAAGGTTTTCTGACTATATGCAAGTGTTGTCACTTGATAACTGGATCACATCATTAGGAGAATGATGTGATGGACAAGACCCAAATTATAAACATTGCATGCGATCGTGTCATTTTGTTGCTATTGTTCTCTGCGTGTCAAGTATTCATTCCTATGACCATGAGATCATGTAACTCACTACACCGGAGGAATACCTTGTGTGTATCAAACATCGCAACATTACTGGGTGACTATAAAGGTGATGTACAGGTATCTCCGAAGGTGTCCGTTGAGTTAGCATGGATCAAGACTGGGATTTGTCACTCCGTGTGACGGAGAGGTATCTCGGGGTCCACTCGGTAATACAACATCACATATAAGCCTTGCAAGCAATGTGACTAAAGTGTTAGTGACGTGATCTGGTATTACGGAATGAGTAAAGAGACTTGCTAGTAACGAGATTGAAATAAGTATAGGGATACCGACGATCAAATTTCGGGCAAGTAACATACCGAAGGACAAAGGGAATGATATACAAGATTATATGAATCCTTGGCACAGAGGTTCAACCGATAAGATCTTCATTGAATATGTAGGATCTGATATGGACATCCAGGTCCCGCTATTGGATATTGGTCGGGGAGTGTCTCAGGTCATGTCTACATAGTTCTTGAACCCACAGGGTCTGCACACTTAAGGTTCGGTGATGTTTCCGTATAGTTTAGTTATAGGTGTTGGTGACCGAAGGTTGTTCGGAGTCCTGGATGAGATCATGGACGTCACGAGGGTTTCCGGAATGGTCCAGAAACGAAGATTGATATGTAGGATGGTTTCATTTGGTCTCCGGAAAGATTTCGGGCATTACCGACAGTGTACCGGGAGTGACGAATGGGTTCCGGATCTTCACCGAGAAGGGCCCACCCATCCGGGAGTGAGCCCAATGGTCCTCGGGTGGCGCACCAGCCCTTAGTGGGCTGGTGAGGCCAGCCCAAGTGGGCTATGGCGCCAGAAGAGAAAAACCAAAAAAAAAGAGGGAGGTGGGAAGGGAGAGGAGGACTCCTCCTTCCCCAAACCGAATTGGAGTTGGAGTCCTCCTCTCCACTTCGGCTGGCGCCCTAGGGGCTCCCTTGAGCCCCAAGGCTAGCCCCTCCCCTGCTCCTATATATACTAGAGGTTTTAGGGTTTTTGAGATACAACTTTGCCACGTGCAACTCAAACATATACCTCGTAGTTCTTCCTCTAGATCAGATTTCTACGGAGCTCGGGCGGAGCCCTGTAGGGATAGATCCTCACCATCACCGGCACGTCGTCACGCTACCGGAGAACTCATCTACTTCCCCGTCTCTCTTGCTGGATCAAGAAGGCGGAGATCGTCATCGAGTTGTACGTGTGCTGAACGCGGAGGTGCCGTCCGTTCGGTGCTAGATCGGGACGGATCGTGAGACGGATCGTGGGACGACGGTGAATTGAATCACGAAGCTGTACCACTACGTCAACCGCGTTTCTTAACGCTTCCCACTGAGCGATCTACAAGGGTATGGGGATCCGATCCCCCTCTCGTAGATGAACATCACCATGATATGTCTTCGTGTGCGTAGAAATTTTTTTGTTTCTCATGCAGCGTTCCCCAACAGTGGTATCAGAGCTAGGTTCATGCGTAGATGTAATCTCGAGTAGAACACAAAAGTTTTTGTGGGTGTTGATGTCCGATTTGCTGCCCTCCTTAGTCTTTTCTCGATTCGGTGGTATTGTTGGATTGAAGCGGCCTGGACCAACATTACTCGTACGCTTACGAGAGACCGGTTTCATCGACTAACATGCAACTTGTTGTATAAAGATGACTAACGGGTGCCTGTTTCTTCAACTTTAGTTGAATTGGATTTGACCAAGGCGGTCCTTCGAGAGAGGTTAAATAGCAATTTGCACATCTCCGTTGTGGTTTTTGCGTAAGTAAGATGCAATCATACTAGATACCCATAACAGCCACGTAAAACATGCAACAACAAATTAGAGGACGTCTAACTTGTTTTTGCAGGGTATGCTTGTCGTGTGATATGGCCAAAGACATGATGTGATACATTGGATGTATGATATGATCATGTTATAATAGTTAATATCGACTTGCACGTCGATGCTATGGCAACCGGCAGGAGCCATAGGGTTGTCTTTAAACTAACGTTTGTGTTTGCAGATGCGTTTACTATATTGCTAGGTTGTAGCTTTAGTAGTAATAGCATAGATAGCACGACAACCTCGATGGCAGCAGGATGATGGAGATCATGGTGTGGCGCTGGTGACGATGAAGATCATGCCGGTGCTTGGGTGATGGAGATCAATAAGCACAAGATCATGGCCATATCATGTCACTTATGAATTGCATGTGATGTTAATCCTTTTCTGCACCTTATCTTGCTTAGAACGACGGTAGCATTATAAGGTGATCCCTCACTTAAATTTCAAGATAAAATTGTGTTCTCCCCGACTGTTCACCGTTGTGAAAGTTCATCGTTTCGAGACACCACGTGATGATCGGGTGTGATAGACTCAACGTTCACATACAACGGGTGCAATACAGTTGCACACGCGGAACATTCGCGTTAAACTTGACGAGCCTAGCATGTGCAGACATGGCCTCAGAATACGAGAGACCGAAAGGTCGAGCATGAATCATATAGTTGATATGATTAGCATAGAGATGTTTACCACTAAAACTATGCTCAACTCACGTTATGATCGGATTTGAGTTAGTGAATTTGGATCATGCCACACTCAAGTAACTAGAGGGATGTCTATTTGAGTGGGAGTTTATTAGTAATTTGATTAGTTAAACTCTAATTATATTGAACATAGTCTAAGTCCACTTTGCAATATTTTATGTTGTAGATCAATGGCTCACGCACTAGCAACCCTGAATTTCAATATGTTCCTAGAGAAAGCTAAGCTAAAAGATGATGGTAGCAACTTTGTAGACTGGGCTCGTAATCTTAGGCTCATCCTACAAGCTGGGAAAAATAATTATGTCCTTGATGCTCCGCTAGGAGATGAACCACCCGCTATGTATGACCAAGATGTTTTGAACGCTTGCCAATCACGTAAGGAGGACTACTGAGTAGTTCAATGTGCAGTCTTGTATGGCTTGGAACCGGGACTTCAACAAGTATTTGAACGCCATGGAGCATATGAGATGTTTCAGGAGTTGAAGTTTATCTTTCAGAAGAACGGCTGGATCGAGAGGTATGACACCTCCGATAAATTCTATGCTTGCAAGATGGAGGAGAATTTGTGTGTCAGTGAACATGTGCTCAAAATGTCTTGGTACTCAAACCATCTAGCTGAGCTGGGGATTGAACTCCCGCAAGAGGCTATCACTGACAGAATTCTTCAATCACTGCCACCTAGCTACAAGAGCTTTGTGTTGAACTATAACATGCAAGGGATGAACAAGTCACCCGACGAGTTATTCGCGATGCTGAAAGTGTTGGAATTATGCCCTAGAGGCAATAATAAATATAGTTATTATTATAATTCCTGTATCAAGATAATCGTTTATTATCCATGCTATAATTGTATTGAATGAAGACTCATTTACATGTGTGGATACATAGACAAAACACTGTCCCTAACAAGCCTCTAGTTGGCTAGCCAGTTGATCAAAGATAGTCAGTGTCTTCTGATTATGAACAAGGTGTTGTTGCTTGATAACTGGATCACGTCATTAGGAGAATCACGTGATGGACTAGACCCAAACTAATAGACGTAGCATGTTGATCGTGTCATTTTGTTGCTACTGTTTTCTGCGTGTCAAGTATTTGTTCCTATGACCATGAGATCATATAACTCACTAACACCGGAGGAATACTTTGTGTGTATCAAACGTCGCAACATAACTGGGTGACTATAAAGATGCTCTATAGGTATCTCCGAAGGTGTTCGTTGAGTTAGTATGGATCAAAACTGGGATTTGTCACTCCGTATGACGGAGAGGTATCTCGGGGCCCACTCGGTAATACAACATCACACACAAGCCTTGAAAGCAATGTAACTTAGTGTAAGTTGCAGGATCTTGTATTACCGAACGAGTAAAGAGACTTGCCGGTAAACGAGATTGAAATAGGTATGCGGATACTGACGATCGAATCTCGGGCAAGTAACATACCGAAGGACAAAGGGAATGACATACGGGATTATATGAATCCTTGGCACTGAGGTTCAAACGAAAAGATCTTCATAGAATATGTAGGATCCAATATGGGCATCCAGGTCCCGCTATTGGATATTGACCGAGGAGTCTCTCGGGTCATGTCTACATAGTTCTCGAACCCGCAGGGTCTGCACACTTAAGGTTCGACGTTGTTTTATGCGTATTTGAGTTATATGGTTGGTTACCGAATGTTGTTCGGAGTCCCGGATGAGATCACTGACGTCACGAGGGTTTCCGGAATGGTCCGGAAACGAAGATTGATATATAGGATGACCTCATTTGATTACCGGAAGGTTTACGGAGTTACCGGGAATGTACCGGGAATAACGAATGGGTTCCGGGAGTTCACCGGGGGGGGGGGCACCCACCCCGGGGAAGCCCATAGGCCTTGAGGGTGGCGCACCAGCCCTTAGTGGGCTGGTGGGACAGCCCAAAAGGGCCCTATGCACATTGGAAGAAAAATCAAAGAGAAAAGAAAAAAACGGAGGAGGTGGGAAAGGAAAGAAGGACTCCACCCACCAAACCAAGTAGGACTCGGTTTGGGGGGAGTCCTTCCCCCCTTTGGCTCGGCCGACCCCCTTGGGGCTCCTTGAGCCCCAAGGCAAGGTCCCCTCTCTCCCACCTATATATACGGAGGTCTTAGGGCTGATTTGAGACGACTTTTCCACGGCAGCCCGACCACATACCTCCACGGTTTTTCCTCTAGATCGCGTTTCTGCGGAGCTCGGGCGGAGCCCTGCTGAGACAAGGTCATCACCAACCTCCGGAGTGCCGTCACGCTGCCGGAGAACTCTTCTACCTCTCCGTCTCTCTTGCTGGATCAAGAAGGACGAGATCATCGTCGATCTGTACGTGTGCTGAACGCGGAGGTGCCGTCCGTTCGGTACTAGATCGTGGGATTGATCGCGGGATTGTTCGCGGGGCGGATCGAGGGACGTGAGGACGTTCCACTACATCAACCGCGTTCACTAACGCTTCTGCTGTACGGTCTACAAGGGTACGTAGACCACTCATCCCCTCTCGTAGATGGACATCACCTTGATAGGTCTTCGTGCGCGTAGGAAATTTTTTGTTTCCCATGCGACGTTCCCCAACAAAAAGTGGCAGAGTCGGAACTCCGGAAAGAGCATCAAGTGTTGATGGTCAATAAGACCACTGGTTTCAAGAAAAACGAGAAGGCAAGAAGGGTAACTCCAAGAAGAGCGGCAAGACTATTGCCAATCCGACGAAGAAACCCAAGGCTGGACCTAAGCCGGAAACAGAGTGCTATTATTGAAAGGGGATGGGTCACTTGAAGCGCAAATGCCCCAAGTATTTGGGTGATAAGAAGGCGGCCAACGCCAAAGCAGGAATATGTGATATACATGTTATTGATGTGTACTTAACCAGCTCTTGTAGAAGTGCGTGGGTATTTGATACCGGTTCTGTTGCTCATATTTGCAACTCGAAGCACGGACTGCGGAATAAGCGAAGGCTGGCGAAGGATGAAGTGACGATGCACGTGGGAAATGGTTCCAAGGTTGATGCAATCGCCGTCGGCAGAGTGTCTGTTCTGTTACCATCAGGATTAGTTATGAACTTAAATAATTGTTAATTAGTGCTTGCGTTAAGCATGAACATTATATCTGGACCTTTTTTATTGCGAGACGGTTACTCATTTAAGTCAGAGAATAATGGTTGTTCTATTTTTATGAGTAATATGGTTTATGGTCATGCACCCAATGTGAGGGGTTTGTTCATGTTGAATCTTGATGAAACACATATACATAACATTGAGACCAAAATATGTAGAGTTAACAATGATAGCGCCACATTTTTGTGGCACTGTCGCTTAGGTTATATTGGTGTAAAGCACATGAAGAAACTCCATGCTGATGGGATTTTGGAGTCACTTCATTTCGAATCGCTTGACACGTGCGAACCATGCCTCATGGGCAAGATGACTAAGACTCAGTTCTCCGAAACAATGGAGTGTGCAAGTGACTTGTTGGATATCATACATACTGATGTGTGCGGTCTGATGAGTCTGGAGGCGCGTGATGGGTATCATTATTTTCTCACCTTCACTGATGATTTAAGTAGGTATGTATATATCTACTTGATGAAGCACAAGTCTGAAACGTTTGAAAAGTTCAAACAATTTCAGAGCGAAGTTGAAAATCATCGTAACAAGAAGACCAAGTTCCTACGATGTAACGACTAAGATGCGGTCCTTTCCGATTTAGGAAACGAGGCCCCAAAATGGAAAGAAGCGCATCTAAGCGTTTTGCAAGCAAGATAAACATAGCACATACATAATAAAAGAATGACAAATAGGGAATCGTTTGCCATCTCATAGATAATATCAAAGTTTAGATCACACATTTATTCAGACAAGGTAGTTCCGCTACGGACTACAAAACATGAGAAAAGGCTATGCTATCCCGCATGCTTGCCCACGATCACGACCACTCCTCGGTCTTCTGGATAGTTCACGTACATACGGTCGTTCTCCTCATCGTACAGCCACGCCAGCTGCATGCCATCGGGATCACCTGTGTCGGGTGTACCTGTAGCTATTGGGGTGTTGAAGTAATCTGTGAGCCACAGGGACTCAGCAATCTATGACCTTGGTACCGAAACTAGTCAAGTTATTAGGTGAGGAAGGTTCAGTGTTCTAGGTTGCAGCATCCTAAGCATTTATGGTGGCTAACTTACGTAGAACAAGTATTGATGTGGTGGTCCACGCTAGCGGTCGAAGACTAGCTGATCATTAAGTGATCCTGAACACCTACTTACGTCAAACATAACCCCACCATGTTCTCGATCGAAGAGACGTCTTCGAAGGGGATAGTCACGGCTACACACACAGTTGACAGTTTTATTAGATTAAGTTCAAGTTATCTACAACCGGATGTTAACAAATATTCCAAGTTGCCACATAACCGCGTGCACGGCTTTCCGAAAGATTAAACCCTACACGGGTGCTCCAACTAGTCCATCACAAACGGTCACGGGCCGCAAAGTAATCGTCTATCACGAATCTCGTGATCTCGTCGGATTCCTTAGAGGAAAACCTCAACTCTGGGGAGAACCAAAGCTTCACCGGGATTCCTATACGCAAGATATATCACTAAGGTAAGACAATACTAGCAGGACCTCCCGTCGTGTCGACGACCCCGATAAGAGCCGCATATCTCAGTCTCAGGACACGAGGGATGAGCTAGACGTCGGGATGGTTAAACCTCTGGGTGACCAGGGGGGACCAGGACATCGCTCAGGTGGGACCAACACTCATGAGGAGCACTAGCCCGGGTTGTTGATTAAATCCTCGGGGTAGCTATTCCCTATGCAAAATATTATTAAGTGATTAGCAGATTAAAACCAATGTTGGGTCATGCCGGACAAGTCTTAACACTACACGATTTATCAAGGGGGTCCCCATAACAACCCCGAACGTGTTAGGAGCGATCAGTTATGGAAACAAACACCGGTAGCCGGAAACTACAGCGGCAATAACAGAACAAAACACCCGGCAAAAGGCTAGGCCTCCCGTTAGTACCAAGTATATAGGTGCATTAATTAAATAACAGATTAAACATAATGATATCAAAACTCATGCTATCACATGAGACAATTGCACCTGCATCTAGCAACGCTAACATTAGATGTTGAGCAAGCCTACTTAGCCATTCAATATTAGCTAGGAGGGGAAAGTGTTTGGGTTTCATGGCAATATCAGGAGGCAATTATTCCAGTGGTAGGCAGCGAGCATATGACGAAGGAAACATGAATCTAGGCGTAACAAAGCTAGAGACGGTATCAAGGTTATGTCATCTTGCCTGTGATGTCTTCAGCTTGGAACTGCTCTTGTTCGTCCTGCACGTACTCTCCCGAATCCACGTACTCGCTCTCCGATCCCGGTGCTACCCAACATAAAAATAGCATCCAATGAACAACAACACCACATGATGCAACAAACACATGATGCATGAGATGAGAATGATCCTGCATCTCTATTCTAATCACTTGCATATGCACTACAAGGAATATGCTAATACACGACGCTATTTTTTTGTCGCTACATCGTCACGGTTTTTAATTTACGACGATCCCACGACGAAAAACCAAGCGTCGAAAACGGAGCGTCACAAATGAACAACAACGACGTTTTGATCAAAATCGTCGTAACTTTTACGATGATTCCTGGCTTGTCGTTACCTTTACGACGATCCTAAATCGTCGTTGGCAATCAAACCCAGTCCTACGTGGCAAAATTATGAAGAAATCAAAACATCATGGTTGACATCAGCCCAACCCATTTCAATTGATCACATGGGCTGATTTTATTTTTTTGGGCTTTTTCTTATTGGGCTTCTTTTTGGGCCTTAGCCTATTTATAGCCACTTTTAATTTTATTTTTTTCGAATTTTGGTTTGTGGCCTTTTACTTTCTATTGATTCTTTTTGGCCATTTTATTTTTGTACTGGTCCAACATGTCATGCTGATGTTGAAATTTTGTCAAATTTTGGGTCTCGAGATTTTTACATTTTGATGTGTAGCATTATGAAGGCACAAATATATCTGATCCAATACAGGTGACAGCACAAACTTAGAATCAACCTAAATTTAATACTAATATATTGTCTTTGACCACTTTCAATCCAAGAATGAATTTCAAATAGAACTAAGAACACATAAAATTGATCAAATATACGACTAAATAAATCTATTACAATATTTAAAACAGCGATGTGCTACAATATGCTACTCTAAAGTGAGTAAGACTTCACAGCTTCACACTTGGGTTCACACTTCACGGCTTCACGGCTTCACACTTCACACTAGTTTATGTTCATTGACTAGGCTTGGAAACCGTAGTTCAGCTAGTGGGATTCACAACTAAGACTGGTCCAGTTGAGGAAGAAAAATAAGAGAAGCATGATTATTACTTGTGCCATATATAGTGCATAACACTGACTGATTACCAGCCCAGGTATGACTATTACTTTTGCTTCCATCCATGTTTGACTCATCTCCCAAAAAGACTCTCAATCCCAAATCTGCACCCAGCTTAGATGCCAAAACACTTGCTGCAGCTGCCTTTGTAGCAGGATCAAGATCATATCTCTGTATCACGAATTTGAAGAGTCGGTGTAAGTGTTTTCTGGAAAGAAAAAAGAAAGGAACATAACGCAGGTTTCTTTCATGTAGTAATTATACTAACCAATACAACTCTGTATATGTAATGGTGAAAATATAAAGTAACCCACCTATATAAGTTGTTGGGTAGTGTAGTGATTTGTTCTCTCCTTCAACTCGTCAATCTTGGCCTGCCTTTCAACATGAAGCTTTTCAAGAGTATGTTGGTCTCTATTGTCAACTGCAAGACAGAGTAATGTCCATCACATTTTAAGAATGAAGGCTAACGGTATGAGATAAATAAACAATTAGGTAACTGGTCATGGTAATTGAACGCCTTTTCAGACTTAAGCTGTTTTAGAAACAAATTTATCAAGAAACAAACGAGACTGTCGCCATGGCTGGTTTCCACAATGAAAAACTAAAGGGAAACATATCAGTCGTATTAGTATTGCATATAACATTAATGCCTTCTTTGTTATGCCATCAACACAAAAAATTAAAAGTTATCGCTAGAACCTAATGGTACATTGATATTTGTGAAAAACGACAAAAGTCGCACACGAGAAATGGTGATGCAGAGCGAAGTGCACTTACGTATTTTCGTAATGCTTGTGATGGATGAGTAGATGAGAGCAGCTAAAGTAGGAACCAAGAACATGGGCAGCACCTGGGCTGCCCTCATCTGCCACGAGATGTCCGGGGATCTGGTAGTCATAATCGCATATCCTACAGCCGCAATATGTTGAAATAAAAATAACCTTGTCATTGTCTCAGGGACATAATTGGCCCTAATTAACAACACCAACGAATTTCCGTAAAGAAACAACACCAACGAATTGTTAAGTGGAGGTAATTGCTGCCACTGAATAGAACAGATTGCTTATGAACCGCATCAGTCGCAATAAGGCAAAACTGGGCAACAACACAATGCAATCCCCTCCCACGGCGTGCTACCACCTTCCTACCGGAACGATCTGCTTAGTCCCATCTATTTTTGAATAAAGGGTCAGCAAAAATTACCAACTGTGGCAGCAGTTATATGATACATCCCCTAAACAAAGTACTTGACACGATAAACAATTCACATGTGTTGAAGAAAATGACACTTCTCACGTTTCGACAGTGGTGACTGGATTCCTTCAAACTGGTCTCTCATGCAACACATCTAAGAGTAATGACAATGGCAGAACTATGTATCACAGTACATCATGCTTTTGTCTGTGAATGAGCATTCCAGATTTTATTCGAAAAGGAAAACAAGTAAATAAGATGTCCCAGTCTACCACACATTGCTAGCGGGAATTCAGAAATGGCCAGATTCGAGTCGATTTTGCCATTTTCTAGACTCTGCAACTTCCGACATGGAGTAAAAGGAGCTACAACATCTCCCCCTGTACAAATCTCAGCTAGTACTGTACCAAGCAGCGGTTAAAGTTGAAGATAGTCGAGCACGAACGAATTGACACCAACTACTGAGAAGGCAGGCTACCGCGAAGCACCCCGACGAGGCCGCCGCGATCTAGCAAGCCGCGGCAAGGAAGGGCAGCAGCGGCAGATTCAGCCTAGTAGTAGCTAGCTAGGGAACAACCAACCGACGAATCGTAGCGAGGGGAGGGTGCTCACGATGAATCTCTGGTAGAACTTGCGGCGGAAGTGGGGAGGACGTCTGGGCGGGCGTCGAGGTGCGGCGGGACGAGGACGTTGGACCAGTAGTCGGTCCAGCCAGGTCGGCCTCGTAGTCGTAGGCCGCCGCTGCCGCCTGCTTCTCCTCCTGCTCCGCCGCCGCCACCTCCGGGCCCCCGTGATGGGCGAGGAGGTCGTCGTTGCCACTTAGGCTAGCGCGGGAGAGCTCCTCCTTGTTCTGCTTGTGCATCTCCCGGATCTTGGAGAAGTCCATGGAGTAGTCTGGCATGGCACCGTTCTTCATATCCCAGTCACCGAACGCCAGCACCGCCATCCACGCCGTCGCCCCCTCCCCCTGCACACACACGCACACACCCATCGGAATCTTCCATCAAGCCTCGGAAGAACCAGATCGCGAAAAAGGAAATAAAATCCTTCGAGTCCCGCGCCTTGAGCTCCCTCGCCTCCCTCTGCCTTTGCCGCGCCGTCAGCTCCTCGTCCCCATCACCCCTCCGTCCGCTGCCGAGGCCGACATCGACACCACCGACGGGAGGGCATGTATCTCCTCAGGTTCAGGGAGCGGCGGCCAGCGTAGCACCAGGTGGGGCGGCGGCGGTGGTGTTGGGACCCTTGGCCTGGGCGGCACCGTAGGAGATGGGGAGGAGGGAGGACTGTACCGGGAGGGGGGCGGGGACGGGGAGGAGGTGGTGGCGGCGAGGAGATGGGGAGGAGGGAGGGGTCTGAGTTAGGGTTTGGTCTGCGGGTGGTTTTTATTTTTTTGTAGATACATGAATGGATGGATGTGAGATGGTGAGATATATGGATGGATGGATGGCCGCCATGTCATCGATCCGTGAGAATAGTTCTGATTGGTTCAAAAAGTTATGACATTTTTATAATCGTCGTAAATGTTATGACGATCTCATCTTATGCGGTTACGACATTTTTAACTCACATTGTCGTAATTTATATGTAGATTTGATCCTTTCAAACGGCTTACGACAATATCGGATGAAATCATCATAGATTTATGACGAATTCATCAACGACATCTTATAGAACGTCATGTATGAGCATATTTCTTGTAGTGATGCATGGGAAGAAACTACAAAATTCTGGATAGAACTCCCCCCTAAGCTATCTTGACATGCATGAAGATGACATGAATAGATGCATCACGCAGAAATGGTGCAAAAACATATAAAGAACGTTCCGAACGGAGCTACGGATCGACCTGAAACAACGAAACAAGAAATGGAGTCCTACGTATCAAAACTACCACAAGCACTCTCAAATGGCATACTTCTGGTATGCCCAGGTTGCCAAATGATCAAACAAACAAACATAGATGGGGTGGTGCAAAGAAACTCACCTCACCATCAACTATGCACTCACAAGCATCAAAACAACAAAACTATGCATTCTGTCCTAAACAACATCATAGCAGTTTGAGAGCAACATGCAAAGCACCTACATCCACCAAAATGTGCCAAACAAGATATGTGGCAAAAGCTATTCAAAATCTCTACAAGCATGAGCAAAAATATAATACAAAGGAGTTATACACAGAAAGATCTACAACTGCTAACTTGGCCAAAAATATCAGTTTTCAGGGACTTAGTTAAATTCTCAGACTTTCACCAGGTGTTTAAGCTCTGAAGCATTTTGACAGCCCCCAAAACAATATCTACAGGAAATGAAATGGAATGAAAATTGACAGAGAGCTAGACAAACACAAAAGCTAAAACTCTGTAGTTGATTACAAGGGCTGATTCCCAACACATGAACTTTTGCAACCAAAACTACAAGTGAAGAAAATAACAATAGTTTCTCAGACTTAGTGAAAATCACAGACTTTCACTGAACTGACAATTTCAGCCACATGCCTACTTTTACAAGGCACAACTTGCACATATAAACCCCTAAGCATAAAACAAAACCACCATGCTGTAAAGGGGTTCACCCACTACTGCCACAACAAGGAATCATCCTCTTGGGCTCATCACATCTCATGGAACCAAGCTCTAAACATAGAACAAAACAGAAAAATGACATTCGCAGAAAGTGTTCCAAAGGGAAATATGATTTCACCAATGGATTCCAGGGATGATTCTACCCCAAAAACATATATAATATCTAGGTACTTGCATAGAACAAATAGGCACAAACTTGAAAGGACAAACTACATGGAATCACAAAGATGCAAGTAGTGCTATATCACATGTGTTTCTCACTAGTTCATCACCTACACATGCACTTGCACACACTCACAACTCCAATGGTGACATGAGGGTTTAGACCTCATGTATGTGTGCCATAGCACATCACGATTCACACACACATGCCTCAAGCATACACACACTCACATACATTCACTCACATCACTATCACTATCTCACACACATACAAGCTTGCACACAAGTGCTCCTAAGGCAAAGCCATGCCTTAGGCATGTGGGTGTCACACACACACATGCACCACAAGGACACATACACACACCACATGTAAGTTGCACCATATGATCACCTACACACACACACAAGCACAAGGGTGCTTGCACCCCACAAGCACACACCTCACATATATCAACGACACAAACCTACTAGCAAAATAAACAAAGTGGAAACCTACTGGATGTGAGGTATAACACCTACACATGCTAGCAAATCATAAATATGCAAACCCACACATGCTTGCATCTACACATCAACACATGAAGCTTGCTCACACATACACATGGTCCACTAATCCCTAAACATGCTTACTACTAAAACAAAGGAAAAACTACTGGTTGCGAGGCAAAAATCCCCACACATGTTGTTTATGCACATCACAGCAACAAAACTAACAAGCGAAGGTAACACAGCAAAAAGGAATAACAGAAAAATAAAAGGGGCTTGGGGGAATTGAACCCCAAACCTGCTGGTAAACACACGGAACCACACACCACTGTGCTACTGCTCATACACTCGACAGAACAGAGGGAGGAAGCAAGATATGCATTCCCCTAGTGCTACAGTGCGACAAGAAATAAATAGCAAAAGGGGGTGGCGATGCGGAACTCGAAACCACGACGCGCTAGTAGTAGAATCGCCCTGCTGCCACTCTGCTACTCTGCGGTTCTTGGCCTAACAGGGGTATCTTACTAGGTAACACACACAAGGTCCGCCCCTTGCTCTGCTTTCGTAGAGAGGCGCCGGCGACGAGCTCATCGGAGCCGATCGCTTCACACTCCTCACATACAGTGTGGGGGAGGATCTGCAACTACGCCTCAAAACGGAACTACTCGCGCGTCTACGCCCACGTGCACAAGCTACGCAACCGAACGCAAGCAACATCAACGCTACAACCTACTGGTGCAACTCCGGCAGGCCTCGAGCAGGGGCTCGGTCATCGCTATCCGGGGAGGAAGGAGGAAGGAGGACGCACGCTGCTCACCTAGCTATGAAGGGCAAGGCCTCGTAGAGGGAGAGAGCTGCCGTCAACGATCGCTGCGGGAGCTGGCCGTAGAGGAAGTAGCCGATGCAGAGAAGGTGCCGGCGATGAGGGAGGGCGTCGGAAGCGGCTCCCTACGAGATTCCAACGGGAATGGAACCCCGCCGTGCTTCGCTCGCGCCTGGACCGCTCGGGGAAGAAGGGTTGCACTGGATCGTCGGCGTCGAACTTACCAGGAGGAGGCCATGGCGTCGAGCTGCTCGGGATCGCCCCCGGCGGCGCAGAGAGAGAGGGGGAGGAAAACGGGGAACCCTAGGGCCGCACTAGACGGCGGGCGGCTTATATCATCCTCGGGGAACAAGCTGGAGCCGCAGGATCAAAGCAAGGGCGATCGGTGGTGGAGGCTGGTTCGTACAGTGGTGACACCAGCGACACGTAGGGGACGGTCGTCGAGCTGGGCTGGATAACGAGGGGAGGGAGTAGATGGGCCAGCGAGGAGGGAGAAGAGGCCCATGTTGGCACCAGATAAGGAAGGAAACCCCATGGGGTTTTCTATTTAAAGACAAATACCAGCAAAAGAATAAATTCCCTAGGTAATCTATGGCTCCAAAAATAAAAATAAAAATGCCCGTGGTCATAAGGAATTATGACCTATTTAAAGAAAATGAAAAGGGAATTTTTGGACCATTTTCATATTTACAAAACAGAATTAAATAACCTGTTTTGTGAATATTTACCCCACTTAAACAAAGATTCAAAACACTATAAACCTAGCATCACATCCACCACAATTCACTCTAAAATATGAACATTTTGAATCAGGGATGGAGCAAGTGAAACTTGAGCTTTGAGAAAAACGAAGAGGGGTTGGGGTTGAAACCTATTTGAAAACTAGCAAAGTTGCACCCCACTTACAAACACCACTCCACATCACTTCAAATAGCACATCACACCATATACCACATCCATGGATCAACAACAACAACAATAATACAATGAAGGCATGGGTGAATGGATGCATGAATGCAAAGGGAAACAAGACATGCACATGAAATACCACATGGAATATAACTCTCATTTCAATGACATGATGGACCCACATACAAGAAGGTTCCAAATAAGGCAAGTTACACTCTGGGGCATTACAAACTCTCCCACGCTACAAAAAGATCTCGCCCCGAGATCTAGGACTGAAAGAACTCTGGGAATTCAGAACGGAGGTGATCCTCGCATTCCCAAGTGGCCTCTTTATCGGAATGGTTTGACCACTGCACCTTGATAAATTTGACAGACTTGTTGCGGGTCTTGCGCTCAGTCGCCTCGAGAACCGCAACTAGATGCTCACGATAGGATAGGTCGGGTTGAAGGTTGATGTCTTGAAGATGAACAGTGTGCTCGGGAGTCTTGAAGCATCTCCGGAGCTGAGAGACATGGAACACGTCATCCACATTTGCAAAGTTTGAAGGGAGATCGAGCTGATATGCAAGGTCGCCTCTGTTGCCAACAACTCTGAAAGGACCAACGAAACGAGGCGCAAGCTTGCCTTTGATGCCAAAACGCTGTGTGCCCTTCACAGGAGACACCTTGAGATAGACGAAGTCATCGAGCTTATAAGACATGTCATGATGCTTGGTATCATAGTAGCTCTTCTAACGGGACTGTGCTGCTCTGAGATTATCCTGAATGACCCAACACATCTCTTCAGCTTCTTCTATCAAGTCATTCCCAAGAATCTGACGCTCGCCGGTCTCGGACCAGTTGAGCAGGGTACCGCACTTCCTGCCATAGAGAATCTCAAATGGAGCTTTGCCTGAACTAGCTTGATAACTGTTGTTATATGAGAACTCAGCGAAAGGCAGGCAGTCTTCCCACTTCATGCCAAAATAGATAACATAGGCTCTCAGCATATCCTCAAGGACCTGATTGACTCTCTCCACTTGCCCACTAGTCTGAGGATGAAAAGTTGTGTTGAACCGTATATTCGTACCCATCGCAGACTGAAAAGAGTCCCAGAACATGGAAGTGAAGATACTTCCGCGATCCGAAGAAATCAACATCGGCACGCCGTGCGAAGATACTATCTTGGAAGTGTACAACTCTGCAAGCTGAGCTGCCGAAATGGATTCCTTGACTGGAAGAAAATGAGCCACTTTACTCAACTTGTCGATGATGACGAAGATGGCATGGTTACCCTTCTTGGACTTCGGAAACCCGGTGATGAAATCCATCTCAATATGGTCGAACTTCCACTCGGGAATGGGCAATGGATGCAAAATACATGCTGGACGTTGATGCTCTACTTTCACCCTTCGACATACATCACAGTCATTTACGAACTTAGCAATCTCACGCTTCATGCGAGTCCACCAGAAGGTCTGTTTCAAGTCCTGTTACATCTTGGAGCTTCCTGGATGTATTGATAGTAGAGAGTTATGAGCTTCTTCCATGATTACCTTTCTGAGATCACCTTTCGGAATGACAAGACGATCCTCAAAGAATAATGTGTCTCTGGCATCAACACTGAAGCACTTATATTTGGGAACTCCCTTTGCCAAGCCAATCTTAACTTTATTCACCATTGCATCAAGAAGATGTGCTGCTCGGACCTGATCTTCCAAGGTAGGAGAGATCTGAAGATTTGCAAGAAATCCCCGGGGTACTAACTGAAGGTTGAGCTTTCTGAAAGATTCACAAAGGTCATGCTGGAGAGGCTTCAGAATGAGACTGTTGCAGTCAGCTGATACGTCTCAAACGTATCTATAATTTTTGATGGTTTCATGCTGTTATCTTGTCAACTCTGGATCTTTTATATACCTTTTATATCTTTTTTGGGACTAACTTATTAATTCAGTGCCAAGTGCTAGTTCCAGTTTTTTGTGTGTTCTTGACTCTTTTCAGATCTGATTTTGGAACGGAGTCCAAACGGAATAAAATCCCCGAAATAATTTTTTCCAAATCAGAAGCAGGTCAAGGGACTTGAGGGCCAAGGCAGGGGGCCCACAGGGAGCCCACAAGCCCTATCGCCGCGGCCAGGGGGGCGCGGCAACCAGGCTTGTGGCCTCCCGGGCGCTCCCATGCCCTAGCTCTTTGGCCTATAAATTCCCTAAAATCGCAGAAAAAATCTGGGCATCCATGAAAACACTTTTCCTCCGCCGCAAGCTTCCGTTTACGCAAGATCTCATCTGGAGACCCTTCCCGGTGCCCTGTCGGAGGGGACTTTGGAGTTGGAGGGCTTCTACATCAACATCATCGCCTCTCCAATGACTCGTGAGTAATCCACTTCAGACCTACGGGTCCGTAGTTATTATCTAGATGGCTTCTTCTCTCTCTTGGATCTTCAATACAAAGTTCTCCATGATCTTCATGGAGATCTATCCGATGTAATCTTCTTTGGCAGTGTGTTTGTCGAGATCCGGTGAATTGTGGATTTGTGATCAGATTATCTATGAATTATATTTGAGTCTTTTTTGATTTCTTATATGCATGATTTGATATCCTTGTAAGTCTCTCCGAGTCTTGGTTTTTTTGGCCAACTAGATCTATGATTCTTGCAATGGGAGAAGTGCTTGGTTTTCGGTTCATACCGTGTGGTGACCTTTCCCAGTGACAGAAGGGGCAGCAAGGCACGCATCGTGTTCTTGCCATCAAGGGTAACAAGATGGGCTTTCATCATAGATTTGACATTGTTCATCTACATCTTGTCATCTTGCTTAAGGCGTTACTCTGTTCTTTTGGACTTAATACACTAGATAGATGCTGGATAGCGGTCGATGTGTGGAGTAATAGTAGTAGATGCGGAAAGTATCGGTCTACTTGTTTTGGACGTGATGCCTATAGATATAATCATTGCGATAGATAACATCGCGACTTTGCGCGGTTCTATCAATTGCTCGACAGTAATTCGTTCACCCACCGTCTACTTGCTTTCATGAGAGAAGTCACTAGTGAAGACTACAGCCCCCGGGTCTATTCACAACTATCGTCTCCACTTTCACTTTTACTTTGCTTTGTTTACTCTTTGCTTTCAGTTCTCACTTTGCAAACAATCTATAAGGGATTGACAACCCCTTCATAGCGTTGGTGCAAGCTCTTTGTGTTTGTGCAGGTACTTGTGACTTGACGCGATCCTCCCACTGGATCGATACCTTGGTTCTCAAACTGAGGGAAATACTTACCACCGATGTGCTACATCACCCTTTCCTCTTCAAGGGAACACCAATGCAAGGCTCCAAGGCCGCGGGGAAATCCTTTGCATATTTGCCAAGGAAGTCCCTATAGGCATAGCCCGTAGCAGCAGAATTCCTGGCGTCGTTACCAGGGAAGGTCTGTTGTCGCAGTAGCAGAAGGATTTCTGGCGCCGTTGCCGGGGAGGAGAGATCAAGTCAAGATCTATCCAAGTAGGTGTCACAAACTCATCTCTTGCATTTACCTTTTTTGCCAGTTGCCTCTCGCTTTCCTCTCCCCCACTTCACATTTGCCGTTTTCATTTGCCTTTTTCGTTTGCCTTTTTCGTTTGCCCTTTTCTTTCGTTTACCTTTCCTTTGCTTGTGTGCTATGTGCCCTCAATATGCTTGCATCTTCGCTTGCTGAAAATCTAGTGATATGGATCCTCACCCACTTGCTAATCTCTTTTAGAGATCCACTTATGTGGAACCAATTGCTAGTGAATTGAGTGCACTTGACTATCTTTTTGGAGTTTTGCATGAGATGCGTGAATCTGAAAATCGTGATGAAGAAACTTATGAAGTGATTCACGAAGGCTCCTTGAATGAAAAGCATGATTGCAATGGTTTCACTATAAATCCTATTAGTGACAATGATGTTAAAAATATGCAAAACCCTAAGCTTGGGGATGCTAGTTTTGCTATGTCCCCTACTTGTTGCAATAATCATGATTGGGGTGATGATCTTTCTTATGATCATGAAAATTTGTTCAAGCCTCATGATGATTATGATATTTGCAACAATATTGAAAGTGGGATTGGAGAACTCATGACTTTAGTTGATGATAATCCCACTATTTTTGAAGAGCGTCAACTTTGCATGCATGTGGATCATGAAAAGAATATCCTATGTGATAGTTACATTGTTGAATTCAAATATGATCCCACATGTAATTTCTATGAGATAGGAAAATATTGTGGTAGAAACTTTCATGTTACCAAATTACCTCTCGTTATGTGGAGATTGCTATTGTCTCTTTCTTCTTCCTTGCATATGGCAACTATTGGTTGTCTTGATAATTTGTTTTCCTATAAAATGCCTATGCATAGGAAGTATGTTAGACTTAGATGTGATTTTCACGTGCTTTATGATGCTCTCGTTGTGCTTCAATTCTTGTCTTTTGTGTGAGCATCATTGAATTTTCAATGCCTAGCTAAGGGCGTTAAACAATAGCGCTTGTTGGGAGCCAACCCAACGCATCTATCCTTTTTCTTTCTGTTTTGTGTTTTCCACACTTTCATAATTCTGTTATGATTGTGTTTTTTGTGTTTCTTTTGCATTTGAGCCAAGCAAAACCGTTATGATTAGTCTTGGGGATGATCGTTTGGTCATGTTGGAAAAGACATAAACTTTCTGCTTAAGAAAAGAATTTTCATTTTTTTTTCTGTAAGAGATTTTGAGTTGATTCTTTTTGCTGCTGATTGCTACGCAAATTCTTCGGACTGTCGTAAGTTTTCGGAATTTTTGAAGTAACAGAAGTATACGGAGTATACAGATTGCTACAGACTGGTCTGCTATTAACAGATTCTGTTTCTGTTGAGTTGGTTGCTTATTTTGATGAAACTATGGATAGTATCTGGGGGTACTAGCCATGGAAGATTGAAAATACAGTAACCCAACATCATCATAAGTAGAATTTAAGTTTGCTACAGTACATAAGGAAGTGGTGGTTTGCTTTCTTATACTAATGATATCACGAGTTTTTGTTTAAGTTTCGTGTTGTGAAGTTTTCAAGTTTTGGGTGAAGTTCTTATGGACAAAAAGATAAAGAGTGGCAAGAGCTCAAGCTTGGGGATGCCCAAGGCACCCCAAGTTGATTCAAGGATGCCGTAAAAGCCTAAGCTTGGGGATGCCCCAGGAAGGCATCCCCTCTTTCGTCTTCAATCCATCGGTAACGTTACTTGGGGCTATATTTTTATTCACCACATGTTATGTGTTTTGCTTGGAGCGTCTTGTATCGTAGGAGTCTTTTATTTTTGTTGTGTCACAATCTTCCTTGCTGCACACCTAGAGAGAGAGACACGCACTCATCGTGATTTTGTCGAGCTTCACTTATATCTTTTGGTTAGACAATTCAGCTCACATGTGCTTCACTTACATCTTTTGAGCTAGTTGATTTGCTCTGTGTGCTTCACTTATATCTTTTAGAGCACGGAAGTGCGTGGCTTGGTAGTTGATCTATGCTATGATAGTAGTCTCAAAAGGGGTAGTTATCCAAAGGGATATGAAAACTTCCACCTTCATGTGCATTGAATAGTTAGAGAAGTTTGATTCATCTCAATTAGTTTTGAGTTGTGGTTGTGGTAATATTGAAGTTATATTAGTAAGGTGTTGTGGATCTAGAAATACTTGTGCTGAAGTTAGTTACTCCCATAGCATGCACGTATGGTGAACCACTATGTGATGAAGTCTGAGCATGATTAGTCTATTGATTTTCATCCTTTGTGTGGCGGTCGGGATCGCGCGATGGTTTATACCTACCAACCCTTCCCCTAGGAGTATGCGTTGAATGCTTTGTTTCGATTACTACTAAAACTTTTGCAACAAGTATATGAGTTCTTCATGACTAATCTTGAGTCCATGGTTTAGATGCACTTTCACCTTCCACCAACACTATCTTCTTTAGTGTCGTGCAACTTTCGCCGGTTTACAAAACCCACCATTAGCCTCCCTCAAAACAGCCACCATACCTACCTACTATGGCTTTTTCAAAGCTATTCTGAGATATATTGCCATACAACTACCACCATGACATGTGCCACCACTTCTACATTGCCATTGCATGATCGCAAGATAGCTAGCATGATGTTTCCATTGATGTCTATGCCATGCTAGATCATTATCACGGTACACTACCGAAGGCATTCCATATAGAGTCATCATTGCTCTAAGTTTTGAGTTGTAAGTGTGATGCTCATCATTTATGGAGCATTGTCCCATGTGAGGAAATAAAAAGAAGCCAAATATGCCCACCAAAAATAATAATAAAAATAAATAAATTAATAAATAAAAGAGGCCAAAGAACCCACCAAAAAAATGAGAGAAAAAGAGACAAGGGACAATGCTACTACCTTTCCACACTTGTGCATATTAAGCACCATGATCTTCATAATTGAGAGTCTCTCGTTTTGTCACCACCATATAGCTAGTGGGAAATTTTCATTATATAACTTGGCTTGTATATTCCAATGATAGGCTTCCTCAAAACTGCCTTAGGTCTTCGTGAACAAGCAAGTTGGATGCACACCCACTAGTTTTCTTTAAGAGCTTTCACATACTCTTAGCTCTAGTGCATCAATTGTATGGCAATCCCTACTCATTCACGTTGATATCTATTGATGAGCATCTCCATAGCTCATTGATATGCCTAGTCAATGTGACCATCTTCTCCTTATTTGCCTTGCAACCTCCACCGCACTCCATTCCACTTATAGTGCTAAAACCATGGCTCACGCTCATGTATTGCGTGAGAGTTGAAAAGGTTTGAGAAAGTAAAGGTGTGAAAACAATTACTTGGCCAATACCGAGGTTGTGCATGATTTAAATTCGTTGTGCAAGGATGATAGAGCATAGCCAGACTATATGATTTTGTAGGGATAACTTTCTTTTGGCCTAGTTATTTTGAAAGTTCATGATTATCTTGCTAGTTTGCTTGAAGTATTATTATCTCCACATCAATAGCAAACTATTGTTTTGAATCTAATGGATCTGAACATTCACGTCACATAAGAGGAGTTACAAAGGTCATCTATGCTAGGTAGAATGAAAGCATCAAAAAGTCATTATTTATCACTTCCCTACTCGAGGACGAGCAGGAGTTAAGCTTGGGGATGCTTGATACGTCTCAAACGTATCTATAATTTTTGATGGTTTCATGTTGTTATCTTGTCAACTTTGGATGTTTTATATACATTTTATATCTTTTTTGGGACTAACTTATTAATTCAGTGCCAAGTGCCAGTTCTTGTTTTTCCGTGTTTTTGACTCTTTTCAGATCTGATTTTGGAAGGGAGTCCAAACGGAATAAAATCCCTGAAATAAATTTTTCCAGATCAGAAGAAGGTGATGGGACTTGAGAGCCAAGGCAGGGGCCCGCACGGAGGCCATAAGCCCTGTTGCCGCGGCCGGGGGGGGGGGGCGCGGCAACCAGGCTTGTGGCCTCCATGGCGCTCCCCTGCCCTAGCTCTTTGGCCTATAAATTCCCTAAAATCGCAGAAAAGATCAGGGCATCCACGAAAACACTTTTCCGCCGCCGCAAGCTTCCGTTTCCGCAAGATCTCATCTGGAGACCCTTCCCGGTGCCCTGCCGGAGGGGACTTTGGAGTTGGAGGGCTTCTACATCAACATCATCGCCTCTCCAATGACTCGTGAGTAGTCCACTTCGGACCTACGGGTCCGTTGTTATTAGCTAGATGACTTCTTCTCTCTCTCTTGGATCTTCAATACAAAGTTCTCCATGATCTTCATGGAGATCTATCCGATGTAATCCTCTCTGGCGGTGTGTTTGTCGAGATCTGATGAATTGTGGATTTGTGATCAGATTATCTATGAATTATATTTGAGTCTTTGCTGATTTCTTATATGCATGATTTGATATCCTTGTAAGTCTCTCCGAGTGTTGGGTTTTGTTTGGCCAACTAGATCTATGATTCTTGCAATGGGAGAAGTGCTTGGTTTTGGGTTCATACCGTGTGGTGACCTTACCCAGTGACAGAAGGGGCAGCAAGGCACGCATCGTGTTGTTGCCATCAAGGGTAACAAGATGGGCTTTCATCATAGATTTGAGATTGTTCATCTACATCATGTCGTCTTGCTTAAGGCGTTACGCTGTTCTTTTGGACTTAATACACTAGATGCATATTGGATAGCGGTCGACGTGTGGAGTAATAGTAGTAGATGCGGAAAGTATCGGTCTACTTGTTTTGGACGTGATGCCTATAGATATAGTCATTGCCATAGATAACGTCACGACTTTGCGCGGTTCTATCAATTTCTCGACAGTAATTCGTTCACCCACCGTCTACTTGCTTTCATGAGAGAAACCACTAGTGAACACTACGGCCCCCGGGTCTGTTCACAACTATCGTCTCCACTTTCACTTTTACTTTGCTTTGTTTACTCTTTCCTTTCAGTTCTCACTTTTCAAACAATCTATAAGGGATTGACAACCCTTTCATAGCGTTGGGTGCAAGCTCTTTGTGTTTGTGGAGGTACTTGTGGCTTGACGCGATCCTCCCACTGGATCGATACCTTGGTTCTCAAACTGAGGGAAATACTTACCGCCTTTGTGCTACATCACCCTTTCCTCTTCAAGGGAACACCAACACAAGGCTCCAAGGCTGCGGGGAAATCCTTTGCATATTTGCCAAGGAAGTCCCTATAGGCGTAGCCCGTAGCAACAGGATTCCTGGCACCGTTACCAGGGAAGGTTTGTTGTCGCAGTAGCATAAGCCTTCCTGCTCAAAGCATCTGCCACGACATTAGCTTTGCCTGGAGTATACTCAACGCTCGGATTAAAATCTTGGAGCATCTCCACCCAACGAGTTTGTTGGAGATTCAGGTTAGGCTGGGTGAAGATGTACTTGAGACTCTTGTGATCGGTGAACACTTCAACCTTTCGTTCCAACAAAAGGTCTCTCCAAGTCATCAGAGCATGTACCACTGGTGCCAGCTCAAGATCATGCACATGATAATTCTTCTCACTTGGCTTCAACTGCCTCAAGGTATAAGCTACCACTTTCTTCTCTTGCATCAGAACTGCACCAAGACCTTGAAGAGAGGCGTCGCAGAACACTTGGTAAGGTTTGGAATCATCAGGAGGAACCAAGACTGGTGTAGAGGTGAGCTTCTCTTTGAGTGTGTCGAAGGCCAACTGACACTCTGGAGACCAGACATACTTCACACCCTTCTGAAGAAGACTTGAGAGAGGCTTAGCAATCTTGGAGAAGTTCTCAATGAACCTTCTACAATAGCTTGCAAGCCCAAGAAAGCTTCGAAGCTGCTTCACATTTTGCGGAGGTTCCCACTCAACAATGGCCTGCACCTTCGACGAATCAACTTTGATGCCCTCGGCAGAGATGATGTGCCCAAGATAGACAACTTCTTTCAACCAGAACTCACATTTGGAAAACTTGGCATAGAATTTATGCTCTCTCAGCTTATCAAGCACCAGCCTGAGATGTTCTTCATGTTCTTCCTCAGTTTTCGAAAAGACCAGAATATCGTCGAGATACAACAAGACGAACTCATTCTTGAACGGAGAGAATATGTAGTTCATCATTCGACAAAATGTCGGTGGAGCATTTGCCAGACCAAAAGACATGACCATATACTCATACGAGGCAAAACTTGTCGGGAAAGCAGTCTTTGGAATATCCTCTTCGCGAATGCGAATTTGATGATTGCCCATCCCGAGATCGAGCTTGGAGAAGACCTTAGCCCCTTTCAACTGCTCGAACAACTCATTTATGTTTGGAAGTGGATATTTGTTTCTGATTGTCTTCTTGTTCAATGGACGATAATCGACACACAATCAGTCCGTGCCATCCTTCTTCTTGACAAACAACACTCCACAGCCCCAAGGAGACGAGCTTGGTCTGATCAGACCCAAACGCTCCTGCTCATCGAGTTGCCTCTTAAGTTCCTTCTGCTCTTCTGGACACAATTTGTACGGCCGTTTGCACACAGGCTTAGTACCTGGTTCAAGCTCAATAACAAATTCAACTTCTCGGTGCGGAGGCATTCCTGGCAGGTCTTCTGGAAACACATCTTCATATTCGTAGACCACTGGGACTTGGGAAATTGGATTAATCTCACCCTTTTCATTCAAAGAGAACAGACGGATTGTGTCATCGCACGCCGCAATGATAATCACGTCCTCTGAAGAGTGAGTTAGCTTCACTTCTCTAGCTTCACAATCAATCGATGCCTTGTTCAGAGCCAACCAGTCCATACCAAGGATCAAATCGATGTCCGACTTGCCAAGAACAATAGGAGACGCCAGAAAAGAATAACTACCCATCTTGATAGAAACATCTGAGCTCGAGTACTAGCATGCATGAACTTGCACGGAGAAACTACTGACAACGGTCTAGGAAGCTCTTCAACATGAACATTATGCTTGGATGCAAATGGAATGGAGAGGAACGAATGCGAAGCACCTGAATCAAACAAAACCTTAGCAGGAGTAACATTAATGAGGAGGTTACCCATAATCACATCTGACGAGTTCTCTGCTTCAGCTGCATTCACCATGTTGACTCGAGCAGACCTGGGGTTGAACTTCACGATAGCATTGCTTGGAGGTTTGCCTGGAGGAGGAGGCGGAAGACGGAGCTGAAAAGTGCACTTGTTGGCATAGTGACCCTTCTGCCCACACTTGTGACAAGTAACATCTGCCGGCTGACGGTACTCTGTCTGAGGAGGCCATTGCTTCTGTTGCTGGAATCTCTACTCGAAAGCTGGGTTGGGTGGGTGGGAAGAACCACGGCCACCTGAATGCTTGAACTGCTGCGTGTGCCGAGGAGGAGGAGGAGACACCCAATACTTATGTTGCTTCTGAACCACCTGAGTTGAGGAAGACGAGCTGGAATCTCTCAAGCGCTTCTTAGAATTCTCCACCCTCGGCAAAGCTGCCTCAGCCCTGAGAGCCAAGTTGTAGAACTTATCGAACTCCTCAGGATCGTGCAAAGCGAGAGCTATCTGCAAATCTTCTTTCAAACCACCTCTGAACTGAGAAATCTTACTCTTCTGATCAAGAATGTCCTACAAGGCGTATCGGGCTAGCTCATGGAACTCGACGTTGTACTTGTACACGGAGTTACCACCTTGCTTCAAGCGCTTGAACTTCTCACGCATTTCCTCCACAAAGCTGGACAGGATGTAGTGGGATCTGAAGTCTTTGCAGAACTCATCCCAAGAGATAACTCTGGCACCCGTGGAATCCTTCAACTGCTGCCACCAGATCGATGCTTGCCCTTTCAGCTGGAATGTTGCAAACTTGACGAAATCCTCTGGACGAACATTGCTGCATTCAAAGTGCTTGTTCATGTCGCGGATCCAATCCTCAACATCAAACGGCTGGTCACACGACGTGAAGGTCTTCGGCTGATTTGACAGGAACTAACTCACATTAGCAAACTAATTGCCCCCATGATGGAAGTTGCCTTGCTGTTGATTAGTCCTCTCTTGCAACAACTGTATCAACATATGACTGTTTCCATTTGTAGCAGCCATCACCGCTTGCCAAGCCTTTGCAGGAGGAGGCGGCGGCGGAGGAGGATTCTCTGGAGGAGGAGGTGGTGGAGCCATCCTAATGACAGACAACACATTAGCCCACAGAATAAATTGAAGGTAAAGCTGAATCAAAAGGGCAGGAATATCTGAATAGGAATATTAGCAATTGCACTCGAACATAAAAATAAGAATGCTTTCTCAAAGTGACTGTCGACAAAATTCTGATTAAGACCACTTGCAAAGAAGTATGAGCTAGAACTTCTCGGAACAAACATATGATCGAGATTTCACCCGATATCTTCGTGGATAAGATCGCACGGGCTCGAATTTACAGTAGCCATCCTGTGCAAGGTAGTGCATACGACTTATGAAGTATCCCCGAGTCGTAGCAAGCTACAAGGACTCTTTAAGACACAACGAGAACCGCTGTAAAACGACGGTGAACAAACGTACCCACTGAATGTCGAATCCCAAGCTCACATCATGCATCTGTAGGTAGATTTTCCTATAAGTCACTACTTGATATCCCACCTATGAATTCCAGAAATATCTGGTCATGCAATCTGGTACACGGATACAAGGAGTAATATTCACACAACTCCTATACTAACCCGTCCAATGTATCACATCCGTCAACACATAACCAGACTCTCGGACCTTCATCTACTACAGACCCTCGTGATCACAATGATCCAAAGTATGGCAGTACTCCCGAACTATCTGCACCAGTATTGGGGACATCGGGGTTATCTCGCCACTATTAGTATTGAAGCAATTATGAACATCCTTCGTTCTTGAGATACTCAGAAATCTGAATGATGGTAATGTGCACAAGAATCCCGTGGAGCTCAACTCCCCGGAAGAAATCAAGGCAGACAGGAGGCACCAAGACAGAACTCTGTCACATCGATATCATATAGATTTCAAAATACCCGCGTGATCCGAAAAAATTTGAGCAAGAAGAGGAGTACAATTAAGATTTCCTAAGTCGTGAACCTCACCAGAGCATGGAAGAGGAGAAAAAAGAATCCTACTCTCCGATATAACTAAGACTCAAAACATTTTACTAGACTCGACTCGGCCAAGTACGATCACACAAAGGCTCCTATGGTCGTAAGGCTCTGATTACCAACTTGTAACGACTAAGATGCGGTCCTTTCCGATTTAGGAAATAAGGACCCAAAATGGAAAGAAACGCATCTAAGCGTTTCACAAGCAAGATAAACATAGCACATACATAATAAAAGAATGACAAATAGGGAATCGTTTGCCATCTCATAGATAATATCAGAGTGTACATCACACATTTATTCAGACAAGGTAGTTCCGCTACGAACTACAACACATGAGAAAAGGCTATGCTATCCCGCATGCTTACCCACGATCACGACCACGCCTCGGTCTTCTGGATTCTCCTCATCGTACTGCTACGCTAGCTGTGTGCCATCAGGATCACCCGTGTCGGGCGTACCTGTACCTGTTGGGGTGTTGAAGTAATCTGTAAGCCACAGGTACTTAACAATCTATGACCTCGGTAACGAAACTAGTGAAGTTATTAGGTGAGGAAGGTTCAGTGTTCTAGGTTGCAGCATCCTAAGCATTTATGGTGGCTAACTTACGTAGAACAAGGTATTGATGTGGTGGTCTATGCTAGCGGTCGAACACTAGTTGATCATTAAGTGATCATGAACACCTACTTACGTCAAACATAACCCCACTGTGTTCCCGATCGAAGAGAGGTCTTCGAAGGGGACAATCACGGTTACGCAGACAGTTGACAGTTTTATTAGATTAAGTTCAAGTTATCTACAACCGGATGTTAACAAATATTCCAAGGTGCCACATAACCGCGAGCACGGCTTTCCGAAAGATTAAACCCAGTAGGGGTGCTCCAACTAGTCCATCACAAACGGTCACGGGCCGCAAAGTATTCCTCTATCACGAATCTCGTGATCTCGTCGGATTCCTTAGAGGAAAACCTCAACTCTAGGGAGAACCAAAGCTTCACCGGGATTCCTATACGCAAGATATATCACTAAGGTAAGACAAGACTAGCAGGACCTCCCGTCGTGTCGACGACCCCGATAAGAGTCGCGTATCTCAGTCTCATGACACGACGGATGAGCTAGACGTCGAGATGGCTAAACCTCTGGGTGACCAGGGGGGCGCCGGACATCGCCCAGGTGGGACCAACACTCATGAGGAGCACTGTCCCGGGTTTTTGATTAACTCCTCGGGGTAGCTATTCCCTATGCAATGTTTGGTCCTGCCGGACAAGTCTTAACACTACACGATTTATCAAGGGGGTCCCCATAACAACCCCGAACGTGTTAGTAGCGATCAGTTATGGAAACAAACACCGGTAGCCGGAAACTATGGCGGCAACAACGAAACAAAACACCCAGCAAAAGGCTAGGCCTCCCGTCAGTACCAAGTATATAGGTGCATTAATTAAATAACATATTAAACATAAGGATATCAAAACTCATGCTATCACATGAGACAATTGCAGCTGCATCTAGCAACACTAACATTAGAAGCTGAGCAAGCCTACTTAGCCATTCAATATTAGCTAGGAGGGGAAAGTGTTTGGGTTTCATGGCAATATCAGGAGGCAATTATTTCAGTGGTAGGCAGCGAGCATATGATGAAGGACACGTGAATCTAGGCATAACAAAGCTAGAGATGGTATCAAGGTCATGGTCATCTTGCCTGTGATGTCTTCAGCTTGGAACTGCTCTTGTTCGTCCTGCACGTACTCTCCCGAATCCACGTACTCGCTCTCCAATCCCGGTGCTACCCAACATAAAAATAGCATCCAATGAACAACAACACCACATGATGCAACAAGCACATGATGCATGAGATGAGAATGATCTTGCATCTCTATTCTAATCACTTGCATATGCATGAGAAGAAACTACATACTTCTGGACAGAACTTCACCCTAAGCTATCGTGACATGCATGAAGATGACATGAACAGATGCATCACGCGAAAACGATGCAAAAACATATAAAGAACGTTATGAACAGAGCTACGGATCAACCGGAAACAACAAAACAAGAAATGGAGTCCTACGGATCAAAACTACCACAAGCACTCTCCAATGGCATACTTCTGGTATTCCCAGGTTGCCAAATGATCAAACAAACAAACATAGATGGGGTGGTGCAAAGAAACTCACCTCACCATCAACTATGCACTCACAAGCATCAAAACAACAAAACTATGCATTCTGTCCTAAACAACAATATAGCAGTTTGAGAGCAACATGCAAAGCACCTACAACCACCCAAATGTGCCAAACAAGATATGTGGCAAAAGTTATTCAAAACCTCTACAAGAATGAGAAAAAAGATAATACAAAGGAGTTACACACAGAAAGATCTACAACTGCTAACTTGGCCAAAAATATCAGTTTTCAAGGACTTAGTGAAATTCTCAGACTTTGACCAGCTGTTTAAGCTCTGGAGCATTTTGACAGCGCCCAAAACAATATCTACAGGAAATGAAATGGAATGAAAATTGACAGAGAGCTAGAAAAACACAAAAGCTAAAACTCTCTAGTTGATTGCAAGGGCTGATTCCCAACACATGAACTTTTGCAACCACAATTACAAGGGAAGAAAATAACAGCAATTTCTCACACTTAGTGAAAATCGCAGACTTTCACTAAACAGACAATTTCAGCCACATGCCTACTTTGACAAGGCACAACTTGCACATATAAACTCCTAAGAATAAAACAAAATCACCATGTTGTAGAGGGGTCCACCCACTACTGCCACAACAAGGAATCATCCTCTTGGGCTCATCACATCTCATGGAACCAAGCTCTAAACATTGAACAAAACAGAAAAATGACATTTCCAAAAATTGTTCCAAAGGGAAATCTGATTTCACCAATGGATTCCTGGGATGATTCTACCCCAAAAACATATATAATACCTAGGTACTTGCATAGAACAAATAGGCACAAACTTGAAAGGACAAACTACATGGAATCACAAAGATGCAAGTAGTGCTATATCACATGTGTTTCTCACTAGTTCATCACCTACACATGCACTTGCACACACTCACAACTCCAATGGTGACATGAGGGTTTAGACCTCATGTATGTGTGCCATAGCACATCACCATTCCCACACACATGCCTCAAGCATACACACACTCACATACATTCACTCACATCACTATCACTATCTCACACACATACAAGCTTGCACACAAGTGCTCCTAAGGCAAAGCCATGCCTTAGGCATGTGGCTGTCACACACACACATGTACCACAAGGACACATACACACACTAGATGTAAGTTACACCACATGATCACCTACACACACACACAAGCACAAGGGTGCTTGCACCAGACAAGCACACACCTCAAATATATCAACTACACAAACCTACTAGCAAAATAAACAAAGTGGAAACCTATTGGATGTGAGGTATAACACCTACACATGCTAGCAAACCATAAATATGCAAACCCACACATGCTTGCATCTACACATCAACACATGAAGCTTGCTCACACATACACATGGTCCACTAATCCCTAAACATGCTTACTACTAAAACAAAGGAAAAACTACTGGTTGTGAGGCAAAAATGCCCACACATGCTGTTTATGCAAATCACAGCAACAAAACTAACAAGAGAAGGTAAAACAGCAAAATGGAATAACAGAAAAATAAAAGGGGCTTGGGGGAATTGAACCCCAAACCTGCTGGTAAACACACAGAACCACACACCACTACGCTACTGCTCAGACACTCGACAGAACCGAGGGAGGAAGCAAGATATGCATTCCCCCTGTGCTACAGGGCCACAAGAAATAAATAGCAAAAGGGGTGGCGATGTGGAACTCGAACCCATGACGCGCTAGCAGCAAAATCGCCCTGCTGCCACTCTGCTACTGTGCGGTTCTTGGCCTAACAGGGGTATCTTACTAGGTAGCGCACACAAGGTCCGCCCTTGCTCTGTTCCGTAGAGAGGCGCTGACGACGAGCTCATCGGAGCCGATCGCTTCACACACCTCACATACAGTGCGGGGGAGGATCTGCAACTACGCCTCAAAGATGGAACTACTCGCGCGTCTACGCCCACATGCACAAGCTACGCAACTGAACACAAGCAACAACAACGCTACAACCTGCCGGTGCAACTCTGGCAGGCCTCGAGCAGGGGCTCGGTCATCGCTATCCGGGAAGGAAGGAGGAAGGAGGGCGCATGCTGCTCACCTAGCTATAAAGGGCAAGGCCTCATCGAGGGAGAGAGCTGCCGTCGACGATCGCTGTGGGAGGTGGCCGTAGAGGAAGTAGCCGAAGCTCAGAAGGTGCCGGCAACGAGGGAGGGCGTCGGAAGCGGCTCCCTGTGAGATTCCAACGGGAATGGAACCCCGCCGTGCTCCGCTCGTGCCTGGGCCGCTCGGGGAAGAAGGGCTGCACTGGATCGTCAGCGTCGAACTTACCAGGAGGAGGCCATGGCATCGAGCTGCTCGGGATCGCCCCCGGCGGCGCAGAGAGAGAGAGAGAGAGAGGGGGAGGAAAACGGGGAACCCTAGGGCTGCACTGGATGGCACATGGCTTATATCATCCTCGGGGAACGAGCTGGAGCCGTAGGATCGAAGCAAGGGTGATCGGTGGTGGAGGCTGGTTCGTACAGTGGTGACGCCAGCGAGAGGTAGGGGACGGTCGTCGAGCTGGGCTGGATAACGAGGGGAGGGAGTAGATGGGCCAGCGAGGAGGGAATAGAGGCCCATGCTGGCGCCAGAGAAGGAAGGAAACCCCGTGGGGTTTTCTATTTAAAGACAAATACTAGCAAAAGAATAAACTCCCTAGGTAACCTATGGCTCCAAAAATAAAAATAAAAATGCCCCTAGTCATAAGGAATTATGACCTATTTAAGCAAAATGAAAAGGGAATATTTGGAGCATTTTAATATTTACAAAAGAGAATTAAATAACCTGTTTTGTGAATATTTACCCCACTTAAACAAAGATTCAAGACACTATAAACCTAGCATCACATCCACCACAATTCACTCTAAAATATGAACATTTTGAATCAGGGATGGAGCAAGTGAAACTTGAGCTTGGAGAAAAATGGAGAGGGGGGGGGGGGTTTGAAACCTATTTCAAAACTAGCGAAGTTGCACCCCACTTTCAAACACCACTCCACATCACTTCGCATAGCATATCACACCACATACCACATCCATGGATCAACAACAACAACAATACAATGAAGGCATGGATGAATGGATGCATGAATGCAAAGGGAAACAAGACATGCACATGAAATACCACATGGAATATAACTCTCATTTCAATGACATGATGGACCCACATACAAGAAGGTTCCAAATAAGGAAAGTTACACTCTAGGGCATTACATACGATCTGATCGAGGGGGTGAATATCTGAGTTTCGAGTTTGGTGCTCACTTAAGACAGTGTGGAAACGTTTCACAGTTGACACCGCCTGGAACACCACAGCGTAATGGTGTGTCCGAACGTCGTAATCGTACTTTGTTACATATGGTGCGGTCTATGATGTCTCTTACCGATTTGCCGTTATCGTTTTGGGGTTATGAATTAGAGACAGTTGCATTCACTTTAAATAGGGCACCATGAAAATCAGTTGAGACGACACCATATGAGCTATGGCATGGCAAGAGGCCAAACTTGTCATTTCTTAAAGTTTGGGGATGTGATGCTTATGTCAAAAAGCTTCAGCCTGAAAAGCTGGAACCTGATACGTCCCCAACGTATCTATAATTTTTGATGGTTCCATGCTATTATCTTGTCAAATTTTGGATGTTTTGTATGCCTTTTACATCTTTTTTGGGACTAACTTATTAACTCAGTGCCAAGTGCGAGTTCCTGTTTTTTCCGTGTTTTTGACCCTTTTCAAAGGAGGATTTTAAACGGTGTCCAAACGGAATAAAACTTCTGAAAAGATTTTTTCCGGAATAGAAGATACACACGAGACTTGAGAACCAAGGCAGGGGCCACCAGGGGACCCCACAAGCCCCCTAGGCGAAGCCAGGGGGGCCTGCGCCTAGCAGGCTTGTGGGCCCCGTGTGGCTCGTCTGCCCTACCTCTTCCGCCTATAAAATTAGAAAAATTCCAAAACTGCAGGAGAGATCCACGAAAATACTTTTCCGCCGCCGCAAGCTTCTGTCTCCCCAAGATCCCATCTGGGGCACGTTCTGGTGCCCTGTCGGAGGGCGGATTCTGATATGGCGGGCTTCTTCATCAACACCATGACCTCTCCGATGATGCGTGAGTAGTTCACCATAGGCCTTTGGGTCCATAGCTAGTAGCTAGATGGCTTCTTCTCTCTCTTGGATCTTCAATACAAATTTCACCATGATCTTCATGGAGATCTATCCGATGTAATCTTCTTTTGCGGTGTGTTTGTCGAGATCCGATGAATTGTGGATTTATGATCAGATTATCTATGAATCTTATTTGAGTTTCTTCTGATCTCTTATATGCATGATTTCATATCCTTGTAATTCTCTTCGAGTTGTGGGTTTTGTTTGGCCAACTTGATCTATGATTCTTGCAATGGGAGAAGTGCTTGGTTTTGGGTTCATACCGTGCGGTGACCTCACCCAGTGACAGAAGGGGTAGCGAGGCACGCATCATGTTGTTGCCATCAAGGGTAAAAAGATGGGGTTTTCATCATTGGTTTGAGTTTATCCCTCTACATCAAGTCATCTTGCTTAAGGCGTTACTCTGTTCGTCATGAACTCAATACACTAGATGCATGCTGGATAGCGGTCGATGTGTGGAGTAATAGTAGTAGATGTAGAAAGTATCGGTCTACTTGTCTCGGACGTGATGCCTATATGTATGATCATTGCCTTAGATATCGTCATGACTTTGCGCGGTTCTATCAATTTCTCGACAGTAATTTGTTCACCCACCGTATTATTTGCTATTTTGAGAGAAGCGTCTAGTGAACACTATGGCCATCGGGTCTACTTCACACCATATTTTCAGCCTTACACTTTTACTTCGTTGCACTTTCCGCCTTCAGATCTCACTTTGCAATGAATCTTGAAGGGATTGACAACCCCTTTATAGCGTTGGGTGCAAGCTCTTTTGTGTTTGCGTAGGTACTCTGGACTTGGCGCGATTCTCCTACTGGATTGATACCTTGGTTCTCAAACTGAGGGAAATACTTACTGCTCCTGTGCTGCATCACCCTTTCCTCTTCAAGGGAAAAACCAACGCAAGCTCAAGACGCAGCAGAAGGATTTCTGTCGCCGTAGCAGAAGAATTCCTGGCGTCGTTGTCGGGGAGGAGGATCAAGTCAAGAACAGTCTCCCGTCAACGTGCCAATTTCTGGCGCCGTTGCCGGGGAGGAGTATCAAGTCAAGAACAGTCTCCCGTCAACGTGCCAATTTCTGGCGCCGTTGCCGGGGAGGATCAAGTCAAGAACTCATCCAAGTAAGTGTCGCAAACTCATCTCTTGCATTTACTTTTTTGCCTCTCGTTTTCCTCTCCCCCACTTCTGAAAAAAAAATTACAAAAATATTTGCCTTTTTCTTCGTTTGCCTTTTTCGTTCGCCCTTTTCTCTCGCTTGCTTTCTGTTCGCTTGTGTTCTTGCTTCCTTGTTGAAGTCGCCATGACTGAAAACACCAAACTTTGTGATTCTCGAATACTAATAATAATGATTTTATTAGTACTTCGATTGCTTCCGCCACTAGTGCGGAATCATACGAAATCAATGCTGCTTTGCTGAATCTTGTTATGAAAGAGCAATTCCCCGGCCTTCCTAGTGAAGATGCCGCATCCCATCTTAATACCTTCATTGAGATTTGCGATATGCAAAAGAGGAAAGATGTGGATAATGATGTGATTAAATTGAAGCTTTTTCCTTTCTCGTTGCGAGATCGAGCAAAAACTTGATTTTCGTCTTTGCCAAAAATAGTATTGATTCTTGGAACAAGTGCAAATGTGCTTATATATCCAAGTACTTTCCGCCGGCTAAGATTATCTCTCTCCGTAATGATATCATGAATTTTAAGAAACTTGATCATGAATATGTTGCACAATCTTGGGAGAGAATGAAATTGATGATTAGAAATTGTCCCGCTCATGGCTTGAGTCTTTGGATGATTATACAAATCTTTTACGCTGGCTTGAATTTCGCCTCTAGAAATATTTTGGACTCCGCCTCAGGTGGAACGTTCATGGAAATCATGTTAGGAGAAGCCACAAAACTCCTAGACAATATCATGACGAACTACTCTCAGTGGCACACTGAAAGGTCACCTACTAGTAAGAAGGTACACACTATAGGAGAAATTAACTCGTTGAGTGCTAAGATGGATGAGTTAATGAATTTGGTTGCTAGTAGTAGTGCTCCTTTAGATCCTAATGACATGCCCTTGTCTTCCTTGATTGAGAGTACCAACGCTAGCTTGGACGTTAATTTTGTTGGTAGGAATAATTTTGGCAACAACAATGCTTTTAGAGGAAACTATGTTCCTAGGCCTTTTCCTAGTAACCCCTCTAATAACTTTGGCAACTCCTACGACAATACTCATGGAAATTACAATATATTACCCTCTGATCTAGAGAGTAATATCAAAGAGTTTATCAACTTGCAAAAGATTTTCAATGCGTCCATAGAGGAGAAACTACTCAAAATTGACTATTTGGCTAGGAGCGTTGATAGAATGTCTAGTGATATTGATGCTTTGAAAGTTAGATGTGCTCCTCCCAAGATCAATATGAATGAAACTTTGAAAGCTATGCGTGTTTCCATGAGTGAGAGCAAAGAAAGAACCGCCCAAATTCGTGCTAGACATGAATGGCTTAAAAGGGCGTGTTCTCGTGATGAGAATCACGAAGATCTTAAAGTGCTTGGTGTGACTCCCATTGAATCTTTGTTTTCTTGTGTCAAACCTAATGATGATGGGGCTGGATATGAATCCACTTTGGTTGAAAAACGCCCCAATGATTTGGAGTCCATTTATCTTGATGCTAAAAGCATTGAAAGTGGAGTAGAAGATATTAAAACCTTGAGTAGTAATGAAACTACTACTTTGGATTTCAAGGAATTCAATTATGATAGTTGCTCCTTGATTGAATGCATTTCCTTGATGCAATCCATGCTAAACTCTCCGCACGCTTATAGCCAAAACAAGGCCTTTACCGATCATATCGTCGATGCTATGATAAAATATCTTGAAGAGAAACTTGAATTGGAAGTTTCTATCCCTAGAAATCTTCATGATGAGTGGGAACCTACTATCAAAATCAAAATCAAAAACTATGAATGCAATGCTTTGTGTGATTCGGGTGCTAGTGTTTCCACGATTCCAAAGTATTTATGTGATGTTTTGGATTTTAATGAGATTGAGGAGTGTTATCTTAATTTGCATCTTGCGGATTCTACTGTCAAGAAACCCATGGGAAGGATCAATGATGTTCTTATTATTGCAAATAGGAACTATGTACCCGTGGATTTCATTGTGCTTGACGTTGATTGCAATCCTACATGCCCTATCATTCTTGGTAGACCTTTCCTAAGGACTATCGGTGCTATCATCGATATGAAGGAAGGGAATATTAGATTTTAGTTTCCTTTAAAGAAGGGCATGGAGCATTTTCCTAGAAGGAAAATAATATTGCCTTATGAATCCATGATGAGGGCTACTTATGGTTTGAGCACCAAAGACGACGATACGTGATTCTATCGCCTTATGCCTAGCTAAGGGCGTTAAACAATAGCGCTTGTTGGGAGGCAACCCAATGAATTTATCTTTTTCTTTCTGTTTTGTTGCGACCACACCATCATAATTCTGTTATGATTGTGTATTTTGTGTTTCTTTTTGTGTTTGAGCCAACCAAAACCTTTATGACTAGTCTTGGTGATGGTTGTTTGATCCTGCTGGAAAAAGACAGAAACTTTTCGCTCACGATATTATTTTTCATTTTTATTAAGAAAGAGCTTTTGAGTTGATTCTTTTTGCTTCTGGTTGATATGCCTTTTTCCCAGGCAGTCGTAATGTTTCAGAAGTTTTGATGTACCAGAAGTATACGAAGTATACAGACTTCTACAGACTCGTCTGTTTTTGACAGATTTTGTTTTTGTTGAGTTGGTTGCTTGTTTTGATGAAACTATGGATAGTATCGGGGGTACTAGCCATGGAAAAGTGAGAATACAGTAATATAACACCAATATGAATAGAAATCAAGTTTGCTACAGTACCTAAAGAGGTGGTAGTTTGTTTTCTTGTGCTAATGATATCACGAGTTTCTGTTTAAGTTTTGTGTTGTGAAGTTTTCAAGTTTTGGGTGATGTTCTCATGGACAAAGGGATAAAGAGTGGAAAGAGCTCAAGCTTGGGGATTCCCAAGGCATCCCAAGCTAAATTCAAGGACACCAAAAAGCCTAAGCTTGGGGATGCCCCGGGAAGGCATCCCCTCTTTCGTCTTCAATCCATCGGTAACATTACTTGGAGCTATATTTTTATTCACCACATGTTATGTGTTTTGCTTGGAGCGTCTTGTATCGTAGGAGTCTTTTTTTGTTGTTGTGCCACAATCATCCTTTCTGCACACCTTTTGAGAGAGACATGCACTCATCGTGAATTTGCTAGAATGCTCATCGTGCTTCACTTATATCTTTTGAGCTAGATAATTTTGCTCTATGTGCTTCTCTTAGATCTTTTAGAGCACGGCGGTGCGTGACTTGGTAGTTGGCTTGTGCTATGAAAGTAGTCCCAAAGGTGATAGATACCCAAAAAGGATACAAAAAACTTCCATCTTCATGTGCATTGAGTAGAATGAGAAGTTTGATTCCACTCATTAGTTTTGAGACGTGGATTTGGTAATATTAAGAGTTATGTTAGTAGGGTGTTGTGGATCTAGAAATACTTATGTTGAAGTTAGCGATTCCCGTAACATGCACGTATGGTGAACCGCCATGTTAGGAAGTCGGAGCATAATTGATCTATTGATTGTCATCCTTTGTGTTCCGGTCAGGATTGCGCGATGGTTAACACCTACCAACCCTTCCCCTATGAGTATGCGTTTAGCACTTTGTTTCGATTACTAATAAAAACTTTCGCAACAAGTATGTGAGTTCTTCATGACTAATGTGAGTCCATGGTATAGATGCACTTTCACCTTCCACCATTTCTAGCCTCTCTAGTACCGCACAATTTTCGTCGGTGCACAAGCCCACCATATGCCTTCCTCAAAACAGCCACCATACCTACCTACTATGGCATTTTCATAGCCATTCCGAGATATAATGCCATGCAACTCCCACCATTCCGTCTCATGACATGCGCCATCACTCTCATATTGCCATTGCATGATCGTAAGATAGCTAGCGAGATGTTTCAACGTCATACGCCAAGCTAGATCGTTGCACATCGCGGTACATCGCCGAAGGCATTTCCTATAGAGTCATCATCGCTCTGAGCTTTGAGCTGTGAGTAAATAAAAGTGTGATGATCGTCATTATTAGAGCATTCTCCCATGTGAGGAAATAAAAAAAATAGGCCAAAGTTGCCCACAATAAAAAAAGAGAGAAAAAGAGGCCCAAGAGCCCAAACAAACAAAAAAAGATAGAAAAAGAGAGAAGGGACAATGCTACTATCTCTTTTCCACACTTGTGCTTCATAATAAACACCATGTTCTTCATGATTGAGAACCTCTTGTTTTGTCACCACCATATGCTAGTGGGAATTTTCATTATAAAACTTGGCTTGTATATTCCAAGGATGGGCTTCCTCAGATTGCCCTAGGTCTTCGTGAGCAAGCAAGTTGGATGCACACCCACTAGTTCTCCTTTTGAGCTTTCACATATTTATAGCTCTAGTGCATCCTTTGTATGGCAATCCCTACTCATTCACATTGATATAGATTAATCGACATCTCCATAGCCCTTTAATACGCCGAGTCAATGTGACCATCTCCTCCTTTTTTGTCTCACAACTACCACCACACTCTATTCCACCTATAGTGCTATATCCATGGCTCACGCTCATGTATTGCGTGAGAGTTGAAAAAGGTTTGAGAAAGTAAGAGTGCTAAAACAATTACTTGGCCAATACTGGGGTTGTGCATGATCTAAATTAGTTGTGTGAGGATGATGGAGCATAGCCAGACTATATGATTTTGTAGGGATAACTTTCTTTGGCCTTGTTATTTCGAAAGTTCATAATTACCTTGCTAGTTTGCTTGAAGTATTATTGTTTTCATGTCGATAACAAACTATTGTTCTGAATCTTACCGATCTGAACATTCATGTCACATGAAAAAGTTACAAAGGACAACTATGCTAGGTAGCATTCCACATCAAAAATTCAGTCTTTATCACTTCCCTACTCTAGGACGAGCAGGAGTTAAGCTTGGGGATGCTTGATACGTCTCCAACGTATTCATAATTTTTGATGGTTCCATGCTATTATCTTGCCAAACTTTGGATGTTTTGTATGCCTTTTATATCTTTTTTGGGACTAACTTATTAACTCAGTGCCAAGTGAAAGTTCCTTTTTTTCGTGTTTTGACCCTTTTCAGAGGAGGATTTTAAACGGTGTCCAAACGGAATAAAACTTTTGAAAAGATTTTTTCCGGAACAGAAGATACGCACGAGACTTGACAACCAAGGAAGGGGCCACAAGGGGACCCCACAAGCCCCCTAGGCACGGCCAGGTGGGGCCCGTGCCTAGCAGGCTTGTGGCCCCCCTGTGGCTCATCTGCCCTACCTCTTCCGCCTATAAATTCAGAAAAATTCCAAAACTGCGGGAGAGATCCACAAAAATACTTTTCTGCCGCCGCAAGCTTCTGTCTCCGCAAGATCCCATCTGGGGCACGTTCTGGTGCCCTGCCGGAGGGGGGATTCGGATATGGAGGGCTTCTTCATCAACACCATGACCTCTCCGATGATGCGTGAGTAGTTCACCATAGACCTTCGGGTCCATAGCTAGTAGCTAGATGGTTTCTTCTCTCTCTTGGATCTTCAATACAAAGTTCTCCATGATCTTCATGGAGATCTATCCGATGTAATCTTCTTTTGCGGTGTGTTTGTCGAGATCCGATGAATTGTGGATTTATGATCAGATTATCTATGAATCTTATTTGAGTTTCTTCTGATCTCTTATATGCATGATTTCATATCCTTGTAATTCTCTTCGAGTTGTGGGTTTTGTTTGGCCAACTTGATCTATGATTCTTGCAATGGGAGAAGTGCTTGGTTTTGGGTTCATACCATGCGGTGACCTCACCCAGTGACAGAAGGGGTAGCGAGGCACGCATCATGTTGTTGCCATCAAGGGTAAAAAGATGGGGTTTTCATCATTGGTTTGAGTTCATCCCTCTACATCATGTCATCTTGCTTAAGGCGTTACTCTGTTTGTCATGAACTCAATACACTAGATGCATGCTGGACAGCGGTCGATATGTGGAGTAATAGTAGTAGATGTAGAATGTATCGGTCTACTTGTCTCGGACGTGATGCCTATATGTATGATCATTGCCTTAGATATCGTCATGACTTTGTGCGGTTCTATCAATTGCTCGACAGTAATTTGTTCACCCACCGTGATATTTGCTATTTTGAGAGAAGCCTCTAGTGAACACTATGGCCCCAGGGTCTACTCCACACCATATTTGACCCTTACACTTTTTTTCTTTGTTGCACGTTCGGCCTTCAGATCTCACTTTGCAATCAATCTTGAAGGAATTGACAACCCCTTTATAGCGTTGTGTGCAAGATCTTTTGTGTTTGTGGAGGTACTCTGGACTTGGCGCGATTCTCCTACTAGATTGATACCTTGGTTCTCAAACTGAGGGAAATACTTACTGCTCCTGTGCTGCATCACCCTTTCCTCCTCAAGGGAAAAACCAACGCAAGATCAAGAGGGAGCCGAAGGATTTCTGTCGCCGTAGCAGAACCCAAAGCAGAAAAGTGCGTCTTCATAGGTTACCCAAAAGAGACAGTTGGGTACACCTTCTATCTCAGATATGAGGGCAAAGTGTTTGTTGCTAAGGACGGAGCTTTTCTTGAGAAGGAGTTTCTCTCGAAAGAATTGAGTGGGAGGAAGATAGGACTTGATGAGGTTGTAGAACCTCTGCTCCCTCTAGATGGTGGTGCAGGGCAGGGGGAAACCCTTGTCGAGGCAACACTGGTTGAGCAGGAAGCTAATGATGATGATCATGAAGCCTCGAATCAAGTTACTGTCGAACCTCGCAGGTCGACAAGATCACGTATTGCGCCTGAGTGATATGGTAATCCTGTTTTATCTATCATGTTGTTAGACAACAATGAGCCTGCAAATTATGAAGAAGCAATGGTGGGCCCAGATTCCAACAAATGGCTGGAGGCCATGAAGTCTGAGATAGGATCTATGTATGAAAGCAAAGCATGGACTTTGTAAGTATTACTTGAAGGTCACAAGGTTATTCAGAACAAATGGATCTTTAAGAAGAAGATGGACGCGGACGGTAATGTGACCGTTTATAAAGCTCGACTTGTGGCAAAGGGTGTTTCACAAGTTCAAGGAGTTGACTACGATGAGACGTTCTCACCCGTAGCGATGCTTAAGTCCGTCCGAATCATGTTAGCAATAGCTGCATTTTTCGGTTATGAAATCTGGTAGATAGATGTCAAAAGGGCGTTCCTTAACGGTTTTCTTAAGGAAGATTTGTATATGATGCAACCCAAAAGTTTTATCGATCCAAAGAATGCTAACAAAGTATGCAAGCTCCAGCGATCCATTTATGGACTGGTGCAAGAATCTCGGAGTTGGAATAAGTGCTTTGATGAGGTGATCAAAGCATTTGGGGTTTATACAAGTTGTTGGAGAATCTTGTATTTACAAGAAAGTGAGTCAGAGCTCTGTAGCGTTTCTAATATTATATGTGGATGACATATTGCTGATTGGAAACAAAGTGGAGTTTGTAGAGAGCGTAAAGGATTACTTGAACAAATGTTTTTCAATGAAAGACCTAGGAGAAGCTGCTTACACATAAGGCATTAAGATCTATAGGGATAGATTGAGGTGCCTAATAGGACTTTCACAAAGCACATACCTTGATAAAGTTTTGAAGAAGTTCAAAATGGAGAAGTCCAAGAAGGGGTTATTGCCGGTATTACAACGTATAAAGTTGAGTAAGACTCAGTGTCCAGTAACCGCAGAAGATAGAGAAAAGATGAGTACCGTCCCCTATGCCTCAGCCATAGGGTCTTTCATGTATGCAATGTTGTGCACAAGACCGGACGTCAGCCTGGCCATAAGTATGGCAGGCAGATTTCAAAGTAATCCACGAGTGGATCACTGGACAGCGGTCAAGAATATTCTAAAGTACCTGAAAAGGACTAAGAAAATGTTTCTTGTTTATGGAGGTCATGAAGAGCTTGTCGTAAAGGGTTACGTCGATGCAAGCTTTGACACTGATCCAGATGACTCTAAGTCTCAAACCGGATACGTATTTATTCTTAACGGGGGTGCGGTAAGCTGGTGCAATTCCAAGCAAAGCGTCGTAGCAGATTCTACATGTGAAGCGGAGTACATGGCTGCCTCGGAGGCAGCTAAGGAGGGTGTCTGGATGAAGCAGTTCATGATGAATCTTGGAGTTGTGCCAAGTGCACTAAATCCGGTAACTCTGTTCTGTGACAACACTCGTGCCATTGCTTTAGCAAAGGAACCAAGGTTTCACAAGAAGACCAGACACATCAAACGACACTTCAACCTCATCCACGACTACGTCGAAGGAGAGGACGTAAATATTTGCAAAGTGCACACGGATCTGAATGTTGCAGATCCGCTGACTAAACCTCTTCCACGAGCGAAACATGATCAACACCCAAACTGTATGGGTGTTAGATTCATTCCAATGTAAATCGCATAGCAATGTGAGACTAGATTATTGACTCTAGTGCAAGTGGGAGACTGTTGGAAATATGCCCTAGAGGCAATGATAAAATAGTTATTGTTATATTTCCTCTTTCAAGATAATTGGTTATTATCCATGGTATAATTGTATTGAATGAAAGCATAGATACATGTGTGGATATATAGACAAAACAATGCCCCTAGTAAGCCTCTAGTTGACTAGCCAGTTGATCAAGGATGGTTAAGGTTTTCTAACCATATGCAAGTGTTGTCACTTGATAAGTGGATCACATCATTAGGAGAATGATCTGATGGACAAGACCCAAATTATAAACATAACATGCGATCATGTCATTTTGTTGCTATTGTTTTCTGCGTGTCAAGTATTCATTCCTATGACCATGAGATCATGTAACTCAATGACACCGAAGGAATACCTTGTGTGTATCAAACATTGCAACGTTACTAGGTGACTATAAAGGTGCTCTACATGTATCTCCGAAGGTGTCCGTTGAGTTAGCATGGATCAAGACTGGAATTAGTCACTCCGTGTGACGGAGAGGTATCTCGGGGCCCACTCGGTAATACTACATCACATATAAGCCTTGCAAGCAACGTGACTAAAGTGTTAGTCACGAGATCTTGTATTACGGAACGAGTAAAGAGACTTGCCGGTAACGAGATTGAAATAAGTATAGGGATGCCAATGATCAAATCTCGGGCAAGGAACATACCGAAGGACAAAGGGAAAGATATACGGGATTATATGAACCTTCACACAGAGGTTCAACCGATAAGATCTTCGTAGAATATGTAGGATCCGATATGGACATTCAGGTCCCGCTATTGGATATTGGCCGAGGAGTGTCTCACGTCATGTCTACATAGTTCTTGAACCCGCAAGGTCTGCACACTTAAGGTTCGGTGACGTTTCAGTATAGTTGAGTTATAGGTATTGGTGACCGAAGGTTGTTCGAAGTCCTGCATGAGATCACAGACGTCACGAGGGTTTCCGGAATGGTCCAGAAACGAAGATTGATATATAGGATGGTTTCATTTGGTCTCCGGAAAGATTTCGGGCATTACTCGCTGTACCGGGAGTGACGAATGGGTTCCGGATCTTCACCGGGAGGGGCCCACCCACCCGGGAGTGAGCCCAATGGTCCTAGGGTGACGCACCAGCCCTTAGTGGGCTAGTGAGGCCATCCCAAGTGGGCTATGGCGGCAGAAGATAAAAACCAAAAAAAAGAGGGAGGTGGGAAGGGAGAGGAGGACTCCTCCTTCCCCAAACCGAATTGGAGTTGGAGTCCTCCTCTACATTTCGGCCGACGCCCTAGGGGCTCCCTTGAGTCCCAAGGCTAGCCCCTCCCCTCCTCCTATATATACTAGAGGTTTTAGGGTTTTTGAGATACAACTTTGCCCCGTGCAACTCAAACCTATACCTCATAGTTCTTCCTCTAGATCGGATTTTTGCGGAGTTCGGGCGGAGCACTGCAGGAATAGATCATCACCATCACCGGCGCGCCGTCACGCTGCCAGAGAACTCATCTACTTCCCCGTCTCTCTTTCTGGATCAAGAAGGCGGAGATCATCATCGAGCTGTACGTGTGCTGAATGCGTAGGTGTCGTCCGTTCGGTGCTAGATCGGGACAGATCGTGGGACGACGGTGATTTGAATCACGAAGTTGTACCACTACATCAACCGCGTTTCTTAACGCTTTCCGTTGAGCGATCTACAAGGGTATGTGGATTCGATCTTCCTCTCATAGATGAACATCACCATGATAGGTCTTCGTGTGCGTAGGAATTTTTTTATTTCCCATGCAATGTTCCCCAACAGGTTGTACATAGAGGGAGAGAGTGGACGGATTAGTTTTCACTCCACAACCAGCGCCTCCTTATATAGGCCGTCGGGTAGATGGGTCTGGGCCAGGACCACGACCGAGTTCATGAACAACCCATGGTCCTATCGAATAGTGGCACTTTCATTTAGTGACTCGTTAATTAATCCACAATTAATTAACCTTTTTTGACCGACAAAAATAAGGCTCCGCTCATTCCCGCAACCCGCCGCACGCGCGTCGTGGCGACGCAAGGCGGACGACAGAGGAGCGCGCACGTACAACTCCTCTTCCCAAACTCTCAATGACAAGTGATAGAGCAACCCTTATAAAGAGGTCTCTCTCTTACTACTCTAGCAGTATGGTACTAAAGTTCTTACCACTTGTCGTACACTCACATGGCCATAGAGATTAACCAGGGATTATTGTCCTATATGGGTCTAAGCCCATCTATAATCCAACACCTTTCTCAAGTTTTTTTAGAGAAGGAGGAATGCCCTGATCTCTGCAAAGAGATGCATGCAACCCCTTTGTTAAGAGTCAGTTACGTCACTAGTGTCATAACTTGACGTAAAAAATCATTTTAGTGCTAAAACTTATGACATACATTAAATTGATGCCATAACTTGATTTTGGCGTGCATATATGATGCAAATTACATTTCTATATGAACATAGTGCTGATTAGGCGTGCCAACTTGGCATGGGAGCTGATGTAGCAAGTAAACGACGTGTGTTTCCTATTTTGTAAAAATATACCTTGGGATGTTGTTTTCATAGAAAAGCCCCTCGCAGCGACCCATAATTTTGTCATGAATGGAGGCGCATGGGGTCCATCTATCAGCGTCACATAATATTATGCAAAAAACTCGCAACCGAGATTCAATCATGTGACCGTTCCCTGTAGGAACGCAGGTCAAACCAATACAACCGACAACATTTGTTTGTTATTAGCTATTACAAAATCGTATATAACCTTTCTAACTTAAGTGGGATCGTCGCTAAGAGAGATGCATATAGATGTCTAGCTCTCAAACCACTCCACACAAAAAAACTTAAGTGGGTTGAAGTGCCATCAGCCCATTTTGCGCTTTATTTAAAAAACATACATGTAAATTGTAAATGTATGTTATAGATAAATAATTGCAAACTAACAATGATGAGTTATTTATACTACATCAGCTTTCTATTAAAATCATGAACATTTTAAATTTATATCATCATTTATTAAAATAAAATATATAATTATGTTTTTATTTTTATTAAATTGGAAAATTATTACATGATTTTTTTAATTTATAATTTAAAAAGTAACACTCCTCGGAGGTGTGGTGGCCACTCACACATGATGACTACATGTCGCTGCTTTTAATCCCAGCCAACTATTTTTACATTGTATGAATATATGTTTCTTAAAGCATGAACATATTATATACTACATGAATAATTTATTAAAACTGCGAATGTTGAAAAAATTATTGAAAAATTAATAAAATATATAGTAAAATAAAAAACTTCCTTAGAGCATGAACACTTATATGCTACATGAATATATTTTTAACTCTGAACATTTTAAAACTTATATAAGCGTGTATTAAAATATATAAAAATATAAGCACTTACTTGAAGCATGAGTACTTTTATGTATTACATTAATATTTTGCTAAAACTTTGTACATTTTTAAACTCACATAAGCATTTTTTGAATATATCTTTTTATTCAGTATGCAAATTTATACATGAACAATTTTGAAATTCATAATTTATTATATATACAAATGTTAAATTGGTATGTGATTATTTATAATGTTATTTATTTTATGTGTATATATTATTTGTAACACACTATTATAATTTACATATATTCTATAATATTCTGAAAAAAAACTATGGAAAATTGGTTGTTGGGACTAGATGACACTTCATAGTCAAAAAATATATTGTTGCAGCATCCACTTAATACGTGAAATTGTTGTAGTTTGGGTGGTTAGCCGTGCGCTGTTGCTAGCTATAGGTGAGCGGTTTGAGTCCCTGCACACAAAGTGATTTTTTAATTATTTGTGAGAGGTTGGCAAGTGGACCAAGCGGCCGTGAAAGGGCTTTTTTCGTGACAAAAAAATCCAAATGTTCTTTTATGCAAAATACTGGATCACACGTCCACCTTATCGGCCAGTAGCTGACAGCGGGTCTCATGCCATGTTGGCATGCCTAATCAACATATTATTTCATATACAAACGTGATTTAAACCGTATGTGCATGTCAAAGCCAAGCTGTGACACCACTTGAATGTATGCCACAAGTTTTAGCACTAAACTATTTTTGTAGTCAAGTTATGACACTAGTAGTGTAATTGACTCCTTTGTTAAACAAAGCATTCAGAAAAATCTAAGGTCCAGAACAAGCTCGCTCGGATCTGAAAATAAAATCATAAAACGAGCACAACTCCCAAAAATAAAACTAGATGACTAAGAACCTATTCTATTTGAAAGCACATATGCTTCCTTGGTGATTTTGATAATTCATGTGACAACATACATTGTCTCTTGGACTAACACTTTTACCTAAATATTTCAGGTTTAGTCCATGAAGAGCTATGGCTTAAGGTTTATGTGGAGATTCCCCTGAACGCAAGAATGGAATAATATTGGCTCAATCTACAAGCTAGAAGACACATCATTTTATATTTGTGAGAAATCACTTTTGAGTCCGTAGGAAAGCCAATACTATTAAAAGGGGGTGAATTAGTAAAACGTACTGATTCCTCAAATGCTCAAAGTTAGCCACCAAAACACCGAGTCATTTTTCCCACATATCCAGGCTGTCAAGTTCCACATTCACAAATTCGGTATCACTATCCACATCGGACCCACCGAGTTTGAACCTCACACAGAATCCCAGCCATTCCCACCAAATCGGTACAACCGAAACTGCATCGGTGCTACCGAGTTCACTGTGACCAACATTTTGTTGCATAGATACACAAAATCAGAATTTTCGAGTTTGAGTATCGGTGCCACCGAGTTTGGCCATCTGACCATTAGTCACCTTTTCGGTGCCACCAAGTTGTGTATCTCGGTTTCACCGAGATTCAAAAGTTCACACCTTTAGTGCTAGTTAGTACCATCGAGTTCCCAACTTCGGTGTCATTGAGTTTGCTCTTTTGTGTGTAACCGTTGGATTTTGGCAACTGCCTATATATACCCATTCACCCACCTCTCATTCGTGGGAGAAGCACTCAGAACACAAACTTCATTTCCAGATCCATTTTCTGAGAGGGAACCACCTACTCATGTGTTGAGACCAAGATATTCCAATCCAGTCATTTGAATCTTGATCTCTAGCCTCCCCAAACTGCTTTCCACCAAATCAACCTCTCCTACCCATGCATATTCTGTGAGAGAGTGATTTGTGTTGAGGAGACTATCTTTAGATGCACAAGAGCAAGGAGTTCATTGATCTAGCACATCTATTACCTTTAGAGGGTGGTGCCTCCTAGATTGGTTAGGTGTCGCTTGGGAGCCTCCTACTTTGTGTTGTGGAGTTGAACCGAGATGTTTGTAAGGGCAAGGAGATCGCCTACTTCGTGAAGATCTACTGTGAGTAAGGCTATGTTGGAAATATGCCCTAGAGGCAATAATAAAATGGTTATTATTATATTTCCTTGTTCATGATAATTGTCTATTGTTCATGCTATAGTTGTATTAACCGGAAACCGTAATACATGTCTGAATACATAGACCGCACCATGTCCCAAGTGAGTCTCTAGTTGACTAGCTCATTGATCAATAGATGGTAATGGTTTCCTGACCATGGACATTGGATGTCGTTGATAATGGTATCACATCATTTGGAGAATGATGTGATGGACAAGACCGAATCCTAAGCATAGCACAAGATCATGTAGTTCGTCTGCTAGAGCTTTTCTAATGTCTCCGTCGTATCTATAATTTTTGATTGTTTCATGCCAATATTCTACAACTTTCATATACTTTTGGCAACTTTTTATACTATTTTTGGGACTAACATATTGATCCAGTGCCCAGTGCCAGTTCCTGTTTGTTGCATGTTTTTTATTTCGCAAAATATCCATACCAAATGAAGTCCAAATGTAATAAAAACTTACGGGGATTTTTTTGGATTCATGAGCTAGTAGTGTATCCCAACATGACGAAGGTGATCTTGATGTAAGGGGAAAAGGGTTTCTGATGAGACCAAAATAATAAGTTTTGCATGGGTTTGAGTCATCACACAAGCAAGCATACACTCAAACAAGGGTTGACATTGCACTCACAACATTTTTTGAAAAAGTTTTAACAAGCTCTGATTTTTGCAACACAGAAAACTTGGGATGAAAAACAGGATGTGACAGACCTATCCCCCTTACAAGAACCTCGTCCCCGAGATTCCTAAGCTAAGCGTTAAACAGCTCGGGAAATTCTGATCGGAGATAGTCTTCACGCTCGCATGTGGCTTCTGCTTCGGTATGGTTGCTCCACTGAACCTTGAAAAACTTGATGGTGCGGCTTCTGGTGCAACGCTCTGCTTCGTCCAAAATGCGGATCAGTCTCTCGCGGTAGGTAAGACCCGGTTGAATGTCAATAGCTTGATGGTCAATGTCCTTGTAACGATCGGGACGGTTCGGCACTTGCAAACACTTCCTGAGCTGTGACATGTGAAACACGTCGTGCACACCCGAAAGTTCAGGAGGTAGCTCTAACTGGTAAGCTACTTCCCCGCGCCTTGCCGTGATCTTGAAGGGTCCAATGAACCTTGGAGCTAGCTTCCCCTTGACGTGGAAACGCTTGGTCCCCTTGAGAGGCGTGACTCGCAAGTACACTTGGTCTCCGGGAACAAACTCCACGTTTCGGCGGCGAGGGTCCGCGTAGCACTTCTGCCTTGACTTAGCTGCCTCCAAGTTCTCTCAGACAAGCCGAACCTTGTCCCCTGCTTCCTGTACTGCCTCTGGACCGAAAACTAGTCCTTCACCGGTTTCAGACCAATTGAGCGGGGTGCGGCATTTCCGCCCATATAATGCTTCGAATGGGGCCATTTGAAGACTGGACTGGTAGCTGTTGTTGTAAGAGAACTCAGCAAAGGGTAGGCAGTCTTCCCACTTGGCACCATGGGCCAAAACACAAGCGCGGAGCATGTCCTCAAGTATCTGATTTACCCTCTCGGTCTGTTCGCCCGTCTGCGGGTGGAAAGCCATACTGAAGGAGAGTTTGGTTCCGAGAGCTTCTTGAAACTTCTTCCAGAATCTTGAGGTGAACTGCGTGCCGCGGTCGGACACAATATCTTTGGGGACTCCATGGAGACTCACCACTCGATGAATGTACAGACTGGCCAGCTGGCTGCCATCGTAAGTGGTGTTAACGGGGATGAAATGGGCCACCTTGGTCAAATGATCAACTATGACCCAAATGGATTTATGACCCTTATTCGACCGGGGCAACCCGGTGATGAAATCCATGCCGATTTTATCCCACTTCAATTCTGGCACTTGAAGAGGTTGTAGCAATCCAGCGGGTCGTTGGTGTTCAGCCTTGACTCGCTGACATACATCGCATTTAGCGACATAGGAGCCAATTTCCCTCTTCATGCCATGCCACCAGAATCGTTCTCGGATGTCTTGGTACATCTTGGTACCACCTGGATGGATAGACTATGGTGTGTCATGTGCCTCTTGCAGGATCAAGTCCTTAAGTTCGGCCTTATTGGGTACGCATAAGCGTTTCCCATACCACAATACTCCTTGCTCATCAATCAAGAATCCTGGGGCTTTGCCTTCTCGCACCTGCCTCTTGAGGCCTTCGATACTCTTGTGACCCTTTTGGGCTTCCTTGATGTCATTTGCCAGAGTAGGCTTGACTTCGAGGTTGGCCAGGTACCCTGGTTCGACTATCTCAAGTCCTAAGCCCTCCATCTCTTCATACAAGGCGGGTAACCTTTCCTTGAGCGCGACGTTCAAGGAGCCTGCCTTCCGGCTCAGGGCATCGGCTACCACGTTCGCCTTGCCGGGATGGTACTGAATGCTGAGATCGTAATCCTTGATTAACTCAAGCCATCTCCGCTGTCTCATGTTCAGCTCTCTCTGGGTGAAGACATACTTCAGACTTTTGTGGTCTGTATATATCTCGCATCGCTTTCCCAGAAGGTAATGTCGCCACGTCTTCAAAGCATGCACTACCGCTACTAGCTCGAGATCATGGGTGGCGTAGTTTTCCTCATGCGGTCGCAGTTGCCATGACAAGTACGCCACGACCCTGCCATCTTGCATCAGGACTCCACCGAGCCCGGTTCCCGAGGTATCACAATATATCATGAATTCCTTGTTGATGTCTGGGGTAGCCAATACCGCAGCGGTAGTTAGCCTCTTCTTCAACTCCTGGAAGCTCGCTTCACACGCCGGTGTCCACTCGAACTTCCGGCCTTTCTTCAAGAGATGAGTCATAGGTCGAGCGATGCTGGAGAATCCCTCGACAAACTTGCAGTAGTATCCCGCGAGCCCGAGGAAACTCCTGACATCCTTCACGTCCTTAGGTGATTCCCAGTTGGTCACTGTAGCAATCTTGGATTGATCCACGGCTAACCCGCGTGCCGTCAGGGTATGACCCAGAAATCCAACTTCGTTCAGCCAGAACTGACACTTGCTGAATTTGGCGTAAAGTTGGTGCTCTCGAAGCTTTCCCAGAACTAGCCTCAGGTGTTGCTCATGCTCTTCTTTGGACTTGGAGAAGATTAGTATGTCATCGATAAACACGACGACAAACTTGTCCAAATATTCCATGAAGACCTTGTTCATGAGGTACATGAAGTAGGCTGGGGCATTTTTCAAACCGAAGGGCATGACCGTGCATTCATACAGACCGCACTGGGTCACGAATGTAGTCTTGGGTATATCTTCTGGTCGGATCTTCAACTGGTAGTATCTCGATCGGAGATCGATCTTGGAAAATACCCTGGCCCCGTTTAACTGGTCGAACAGGTCTTCGATCTTGGGAAGCGGGTACTTGTTCTTAATTGTTACTTCATTAAGGGAACGGTAGTCGACGCAGAGTAGAATGGTACCATCCTTCTTTGAAACAAACAGAACAGGTGATCCCCAAGGTGACGCACTCGGACGAATGAACCCTTTCCTGAGTTGCACATCCAGCTGTTTCTTCAGCTCTGCCAACTCCTCGGAACCCATCCTGTAAGGCTTTTGATAAATAGGCCTCGATCCGGGCATAAGATCAATGATGAACTCAATGTCTCGGTCAGGAGGCATTCCGGGTAGCTCATCAGGAAAGACGTCCGGGTATTCACACACTATAGGCACTCGATCAAGCTCTACCTCGGAGAGACTGTTGACTCGAGGTGCGCGAGCCGATACTGGCTCAGAGACGAACTTGACCTTGACCCCTTGGTTGCTTATCATGGTGATGGATCTGTTGGCACAGTCCAAAAGACTCTGGTGCTCGGCCAACCAATCCATACCGAGGATTACTTCCACACCTTGTGATTTAAGCACAATGAGGTCTGCCAAGAAACTCGGCCCATTGATAACTATCTCAACCCTTCTACACCCTAGGTTGGTCCTTAATACTTCTCCTGGGGTTTGAATTGCCATCTGTCCTCGGAGTAAAGTGGGTTTTAAACCTCATTTCTCCGCAAACCCTTGAGTAACAAAAGAATGTGAAGCACCACAATCAAACAACACTGTTGCTGGAGTTGAGTTGACGAGGAACGTACCCAGAATGCAGTTCGGGTCTTCCTGTGCTTCTTCTGCAGTGATGTGATTGATCCGGCCCCTAGCATTGAACTGTTGGTTGCGGGGGGCCTGGTTCCTCCCTGGTGCACCTTGACCGGGGTTGGGTGCATTGGGACGCGGTGCGTCGGGCTTCTTGTTGGGGCACTGCCTGGAATAGTGCCCAGTCTGACCACACCCAAAGCAGGTGACTTGCCCTGGAGGGTTGGTCTTGAACCCACCGTTGTTTGGCGGTTTGACTACTGGCTTGGCTTGCCGCTGAGGCTGATAATTTTGGGGGAACACCGGGTACTTGTACTGTTGCTGCTGAAAGTTGGGTCTTGCAGGTGGTGACTGCCATGGTCTTGGTCTTGCGTTACCGGGTCCTCCACTGCCTATCAGCTTGCGCTTGCGGGTGTCGTCCATTGCACGACGCTTGTCTTCCAGCATAAGCGCTTTGTTAACCAACTCGCTGAAAGTCTGGCAGTCGCAAACCACCAGCTGGTATTGCAGGGACTGCTGTAACCCTTCCATGAAGCGTTCCACCTTAGCGGCCTCAATGTTAACATCTTCAGGTGCGTACCTTGACAAGAGATTAAACTTCTGCAGGTACTCCTTAACAGTTCCACTGCCCTGCCTCAAGGCTCGGAATTCTCGCTTCTTAATGGTCATCAGTCCAGGCGGAATGTGAGCCGCGCGAAATCCTTCCTTGAACATCTCCCACGTGATGACTTGCCCTGCCCGCATGATCTGGAATCCATCCCACCATGCCATGGCGGTGCCTCCGAGACAGTGAGAAGCATAAAGGACTTTCTCATGATCATCGGTGCACTTGACCAGCACAAGGAGGTCTTCAATGGTGCGAATCCAGTCATCGGCGTCCACGGGTTCAATCGACTCCGTGAATATGGGGGGCGTAGTCCGCATGAAGTCAGAAAGAGTAGAGCGACCACCGCCATACTCATTCCGCGGCGGGTTGTCCACCAGGACTTGGGTCAGCTGCTGGATAGTGGCATTGCTGGCTTGACGCTGCTCTCGAAGAGCTTCAAGGAACTGAGGCATCGTCAAGTTCTCAGGAGGAGGTGGTGGCGGAAGGTCTCTAGGCTGCTCGTGGTGACCTCCAGCGTGAGCTTCTCCTTCGGTTCCCTGCGGCGTCCCTGAGGAGCCGGCGCCGGGGTTGCCGAAGGTGCTGTTGTGGGTTGCGTTCACCATCCTGTAATAGAAACAGACAGGTCAAAATGCCACCTTGCTCGGAAGTACAAGGATTTGCTCCTAGTAAGAGGGGGTCCAATACGTGCATGTGCCAAGTTTTTAAAACCAAAGTTTTTGACAAACTGGAAATTGCATTCATGACAACTAGGTGACGTAGTCACTTACAGACTGCCCAAGGCAATAGGTGACTTACATAAAGCACACATACGCAAATTAAAATGGATACAAGGATACCCTATACTCGGGTACTCAGATTGCCTACGCTAAAACCTACGCGGCGGACTGCTTGGTCTCAAAGGCGGACTCAACAGGATCTTCATCTTCATCAACATCCCCTTCATTTATAGGAGTGGAAGAAAGAATCCGCACGTCTCGGCTTCTCTTGGGCGAGGCGGCGAAGATCTCAGTGTACTCTTCCGCTGTCAGGCGGCGACTCTGAAGAGGGACTGCCCGGATGGGTAACACACCACCCTAGTGGCAACAGCTGCCCTCCCTTCAGGTGCGCTTGCCTTCTTTGCTTTGCGGTTCTGCATCTTCTCAGTGTGGAGCAGGCCTTTGACTAGGTGCAGCTCTTGGAGAAGCTTGACTGATTCCTTAACCAGGAAGTGTGTGAGGGTGTCTGACAAAAGACTGAAGTAGGTCTGAAACCTCAGTGGCATCCCATCCTCCGTGGCGGGGGTGAGTGTCCAACTCCCATCCACTCTTTCCTTAATGAAAGGTAGATGACGAGTGACAGGCTCATTAGCCATCTCAGGGAGGATGCTGCGGAGTTGCACGAGCGTCTCTCGTGCAGCCGTCTCCACTACCAACATCAGCTCTCCCATCTGTGGTCCTTCAAAGAACCAACTAGATGGGAAGTCATTAGCCTTCACTATCACATCCACGTGATATTCCTTGGTGTCGGCGTTGACCCAGTGCTCGTGGTAGAGGAAGATGGGCGTGCGTCGTACGTGGCACTTCTCGAGACAATCCACCAGAAGTAGTGGAAAGCCGGTCTCAAGAAGCGTCTCAGGTATAGCAGCCATCTACAAGGCATGGGAGAGAAGTCAGGAGGTTGTATGTGCAAGAGTCTTGTGCAAGGCTGGCGTCCTAACGTTCTTGGTTAACGTCCATGCTATCTAAGGCTTCCTATAGTCAGGATGGCTCTGATACCAGTTCTGTGGGGACCCCGACTAGCAAGTCGAGTTCCCCGTGCCCAGTGACCCCAAGGATCAATGTTCACTGAACACAGATACTGAATAATAGATTCTTACATCCAAGTACCAAATTATTACATCAAATGACCAGAAGGTCGGGTTCAAGAGCAAGGCCTAAAGCCAAATAAAGGGATAATCGAGTAGCGGAAACTCGTAAGGGCTAAGAGGTGCCCATGCCATCAAGCCTACACCGACATGCATTCTGACTCGGAAGCGTCCTAGATCGCAGGTCCGTCTCCGACGACGTACTCATCGCCAAACTCCGGTCCTTCCATGTCTGGTCAATAACATAACCAGTGGCAAGCCAATGAGTACTTTGAATGTACTCGCAAACAGCCCATGACGTAAATGGTAAAGAATAACAGTGACAGTTATCTTGAGTGGAATGCGATGAGGTGGTATGATCATGTATATGCATCAGGTTAAAGAATTAGTTGTGAATATTAGGTTACAGATATTGACATATCCGTAAAGGGTTGAACACACCGGGTTTACCCTAATGCCAAGTCATCAGACTTGTCATAATCTCAGGTATTAATGAGGGCTAAACCATCCGGGTTTACCCTATATGTCAAGTCACCGAACTTGATCATATTATTGTGATTATCATGATTATAACAACAACTTTTTAACACCACACACACACACTTGGTTTATGCGGAAACTCAGGACGTAGTTTAAGCAGCACCACCCAACTGTCCTTGACCGTGGACACGGCTATTCGAATAGTTTACACTATGCAGAGGTAGTACGCTGGACCCACGAGAAACGGAATACTTCCGTGTCATCCACGACTCGCGGTATATCACATATACCCGAGGTAAGTATCTGATCATCATCTTTCCCCTGACGATACTAGACAAAGAGATCCACTCGATTGGTACCCAGCCCACATGTTGTACGTCTTACGAGCACCGACTCTGGACTGTATCAACCATGCAGGGACCAATGGTGTGCCTGGAACTCATAATAATGGCATAGTCGTCCTACCTAGCATGACCCCATCACGAGAGTGACACCAATCACTCCCGCCACTAGTAATGTGGCTCTTTGCTAGCACCGACCAGAGTAATCAACAAAGCCCCGTCCCATAAAGGGGTATCGTGGTCGTACTGGGTAAGGTTGGGACGGTCGACACATCATAAATCTAATCCATTTCCGAAACCATACTCACACCAAAATCACCGGTGCATCACTTCACCAAAAGTGATCACCAACTCATTATCACCCTCGGGCATTAGTGGCACCCGACGGGGTTTTCACAAACTCTTTATTTAACTCACCGTCATGCTCATGATAGAATGCTCTATTATTACTTGTCAACATGATAATATCATGACCCTCACGGGGTCAAGCTCAATGCAGTGATTCTACTCTACTAGCCAACATGACAGTAGCATAATCCTCGTAGATGGTAGGATCAAGCTCATCATGTTTGTGCTCCGAGGAGCCATGAGAACATCACTACTATAAATGCAAGTGCTTCGAAGAAGCCTTCGGTACCATCACATCGGTGATGAACCGGCATTGTGATTACATGCAACGAAAAATACTTGCTATTCTAGCATGCATCATTTTATTTACTTAAGTCATGGCAAAAGGGCATGCTTGCCTTGGTCAGCTAGGTATCCGGGGTCTTCGAGATCTTCCGCTCCGGATCCTCCGTCACTCGGTAACTCTACCATCGAGAAAGGAATAAATAAATACTAGCTTTTACTAAAATAGTTCACAAAGTGCTTTTAAAAATGTTGCAAGGCTTGAATAAATTCAGGTTATTATTTTGAAAAATGTTCCCTAATGTTTTATTAGCTAAGCATATTTATTTAAAAGCAAACAGAAGCAAACAAGTGCTTTTCAATATCATTTTATAATATCAAAATAGTTTCTGTTATTGATAAATGTCAACTATTACAGAATCAAATACTACTCATTTTTAGCAAAATACTAGTGGAAGAATTATATTTTTCTACTGGTTAATCTTTTTATAAAAATCATTTAGTTTGCTGGATTAAAACAAAAGAAAAAGGCGAGGGGAAACAGATCCAGCCGACCCAGCAAGCAGGCCTGGCCACCAGGCGCGCGCGGGCCAGGTTCAAACCTGACCTGTAGACCCCTGGGGTCAGCGTCAGCGGCTGCGCGTGCTGGCTGCCCCAGGACACCGACAGGTGGGGTCCACCTGTCGGGTCCTTCTCCTACCTCTGGCCAGAGAGGTGGAGATGAACGCCGGCGAGGCTGCCGTTGTCCTCAGGCCTAGCTAGGAACGGGAACGGGTTCCTCGTGCCTCCGCCTACCTGCTCGTGGTCGGGACATCACCGGAGATGGTCTGGGTCGCCGGCGACGAGGTGCTCGTGGCGGAAGGGTTTCGGGTTCGTGTTGAACTAGGGGCTAGAGGTATGGATTTGATCGGGAGACTTAGGGGAAACGTTCCTGGTGTCGAGGGGAGTGTAGTGAGAGGCCGGGGAGCGCAGGAGCCGACGTGTAGCCGGAGATCGACCGGAGCTCCAAGGCGGAGGGGCCTCGGTCGATCTCGAGCACCGGGGCTCTGCGAGCTCGATTGGGTGGCTAGGGAGTGTCTACTGGTTGTGTTGAAGCTGCTTGGAAGGTGCTGGAGTGCGGGGGGGGGGGTCTATTTATAGGCCAACGATGGTGACCCGACTCGGGCACGCCGGTGACTCACCGTGGCACGCGTGCAAGCACAGTGAGGTGCTGGCCGCGAAACCACGGGTTCGGGACGTGGTTTAGGGCCTCCTGATGCAACGGCCGCAGAGGGAAAGTGAGTGGGGGCGAGCTGCAGCGACCGTGCATGCTCGGCCGCGTCGGGCGCGCACGGGCACGCATCGCCTGAGCTCTTGCGCGAGGGGGAGAGGGTCCCTGGGGTAGCTTTGCACTGAGGGGCTGTCGGGGGAGTGCTTGGACACAACTGGGGAGGCTGGGACCGGCCGGAGCGTCGGCCCCTTGCGGGTGGCTCTCTGCAACGCGCCCAGAGCGCAGTTTTGGCATGCCACGGCATGTTGGATCACTCTGGGGCACTTGGGACGTGTCCTTCATGTCCTGAGTGTTGTTGGGCGTGTGCCTAGCTGCTGTGGTTTAGTGGGAGCTCGAGCTGGTCAAGGGAGCAAGGAACACTAGTGTAGCCAGTACTGTCCTGCAACTTAGATTGGAGTTCTTGTCACTTGTGCTTGGAATTGGGGAGGGGCTGGTTGACTAGGTGTTCAGGGTGTTCTGGTGCTCTAACCCACCAAGTTTGGGCCCTTGACATTGGGTAAAATAGTGGCTAGGAAGGTTTTACCTTACTGTCAGTAGGTGTTCGACAGTGACTTGGGGTGCTTCCACTCCACCACTGTAAATGAAACTTAACAGGTTTGGTCTTGGGGTAAAAACATGGGGTCCCACCAAATATGAGCTCCATTGAACAAGTTTGGCTTTGCAAACTTGAAAATGTCTCAAAGTGACCAGTACTGTCCCTTACAAAGGAAGTGTGGTCAAACAGAGTCTCACAAATCCCGTTTTTCGTGTGGAGTCCTCATTTGGGGTGCTAAACACCTCTGCGAAGTTTCAACTCCATTGGAGAAACTTTGCAATGTAGAGTTGTTCCAACTCTACTCTGGACAGGGAGGGTTTTGGGCTCTCTAATTGCACTTACCCACCTTGGATCAAGGTGAGATTTTAGGTGAGCACCTAATATGGTTTGGGAGGGCTCCTGTGATTTTATGGGAATTTACTAAGATACTTTCCTTTGGAAACATCTCAAAAAGCAAAAATAGACAGAAATGGTTTTCAGGGTTTTGCTCAAATAATATTAATATAAAATAGGGTTGAAAATCTTATGTATGGAAAATATATGTCCTTGTGAGCTTCCATGAATTTACTCATAATTTTCTAAGGCAGGAAAGTAATTTTCCTTGTGGAATTATCATTACTGGCCTTAGAAATAGACATAGATATAAAATAGGAAAATAACTTTTTAAATCACCAAATAATGTTTTTAATGAATGAAAATGATATTAGGATCAGATCACCAACTTTAGTTGGAAGTGCCACTTGGCTTCATGAGCTAGTAGTGCATCCCAACATGATGAAGGTGATCTTGATGTAAGGGAAAAAGGTTTTTGATGAGAGCAAAATAATAAGTTTTTCATGGGTTTGAGTCATCACACAAGCAAGCATACACTCAAACAAGGGTTGACATTGCACTCACAACATTTTTTGAAAAAGTTTTAACAAGCTCTGATTTTTGCAACACAGAAACCTTGGGATGAAAAACAGGGTGTGACAGAAAGCCCCATTCAATTATATAATGGGATGCACGTTGGATCAACGTGAATACTTTAGGGATTATTGCTTGACTCAAAAAGGGAAACTATTATGGGATCAAATCCATTTGTTGAAATTGTATGCTTGGGAACTATGCAAGAGACATGGTGTTACTTGTTGCTATAGGATGAAGGCTCCACACCTTCCCTTTTCTTGTGAGTTTAATGATCATAGAACCTTGGCTTCTTATGCTAATGGTATATATGATTACTATGATGTGGATCAAATAGAAGAGTTTGTTGCTTTCATGGGTGCTTATGAAATTGAGGCTCTGTTTAAAAGGTATGATGATAATGATGATGCTCCTTACCGATCTGAAATTATTCCTATGCTTCGTTATTGTTATACTAATTATGAATATAATGCCCATATTGAACTATTTAAGGAGAAATCCTATGCTGCCCAAGAAGGGATTATTATTTTGCACCAAACTATGGAAGAAGAAAATGCTGAAATTGTGAGCTCATTAGATGAAAAAGATGACGAGGAGAGCGAAGAACAAAAGGAGGAAGAACAAACTAGATACCCGTGTCCACCTTCTAATGAGAGTAACTCTTCTACTCATACATTATTTAATCTCCCTTCGTTCTTACCGAAGGATGAATGCTATGATCCCTTGGATTCGTTTGAAATATCCCTTTTTGATGAAGTTGATGCTTGCTACGCTTGTGGCCATGATGCCAAAATGAATGATGCTTATGAAGATGAGCTAGCTATAGTTCCTTATGTTACCCATGATGATTTTGATGAATATAATATGCATGTGCTTGGTGCTCCTACTTGCAATTATTATGAGAGAGGGACTACATCTCCACCTCTCTATGTTTCCAATACGATAAAATTGCAAGAAACTGCTTATGCTATGTATTGGCCTTTACTTGACGTGCATGAATTGTTCTTTTATTACATGCCAATGCATAGGAAGAGAGTTATACTTTGTCATTGCATGATATATGTTACCTTGTGCTCACTACTAAATTACAAATCATTGCTTATTAAAATTGGCTTTGATATACCTTGGGATCCGGGTGGATCCATTACTTGAGTACTTTATGCCTAGCTTAATGACTTTAAAGAAAGCGCTGCCTGGGAGACAACCCGGAAGTTTTAGAGAGTCATTTATTTCTGTTGAGTGCTTTTATTTAGTTTAAAAACAAAAAAAATATAGAGGGGAACTTAAAACTTTTTCAAAAAGAGAAGCGATTGAAAGGTGATGCATTGCGGAACTGAGGGTCGACCTTGAACACTTGTGTTCTTGCTCATGGAAAAAATGTAGAATTTTTCATGGAAGTTTCTCAAAAAAATAATTATCCCCTTGTACAATTCCTTTGTGTTTTTAAAAATAATGCGCCAAGCAAAGCTTTTACGATTAGTTTGGGTGATAGTTGTTTGATCATGCTGAGAAAAGACAGAAACTTTCTGCTCACGAAATTAATTTTCATTTTTATTCTGGAAGAGATTTTGAGTTGATTCATTTTTCTGCTGATTGATATGCAAATTTTCAAGATTTCGGAAATTTTCAGATTTTTTGAGATATCAGAGGTATACGGAATATACAGAGTGCTACAGACTATTCTGTTTTGACAGATTCTGTTTTCTATGCATTGTTCTCTTATTTTGATGAATCTATGGGTAGTATCGGGGGGTATGAACCATGGTGAAGTTGGATTACAGTAGATATAATGCTAATATGAATTTAGAATGAGTCCACAACAGTACTTGAAGTGGTGATTTAGTTTATTATACTAACGGATCTCACGAAGTTTTGTTCAGTTTTGTGTGATTGAAGTTTTCAAGTTTTGGGTGAGAGCACGATGGATGAAGGAATAAGGAGAGGCAAGAGCCTAAGCTTGGGGATGCCCGAGGCACCCCAAGGTAATATTCAAGGAAGACTCAAGTGTCTAAGCTTGGGGATGCCCCGGAAGGCATCCCCTCTTTCGTCTACAATCTATCGGTAATTTTACTCGGAGCTATATTTTAATTCGTCACATGATATGTGCAAATGCTTGGAGCGTATTTTTTTTATTTTTCCTTTTTCTTTTATGCACCATGCTGGTATGAGATAGTCCTTGGTTGGCTTTATAGAATGATTCTTGTGCTTCACTTATATCTTTTGAAGTTTGGATTACCTGTTTCCCTACACATAGAAAACCGCCATTTGTAGAATGCTCTTTTGCTTCACTTATATTTGTTAGAGCGGGGCATATCTTTTGTAGAAAGAATTAAACTCTCATGCTTCACTTATATCTATTTAGAGAGTTAAGAGGAGTTTTCCATTCACATGGTTAGCCATAAAATCCTGCATAAAACTTGTAGATCACTAAATATGATATGTTTGATTCCTTGCAATAGTTTTGCGACATGAATATGTGATATTAGAGTCATGTTAGTGAGTAATTGTGTATTCCTAGAAATACTTGTGTTAAGGTTTGTGATTCCCGTAGCATGCACGTATGGTGAACCGTTATGTGATGAAGTCGGAGCATGATTTATTTATTGATTGTCATCCTTTATGTGGAGGTCGGGATCGCGCGATGGTTAACTCCTACGAACCTTTCCCTTAGGAGCATGCGTGTAGTACCTTGTTTAGATGACTAATAGACTTTTGCAATAAGTATGTGAGTTCTTTATGACTAATGTTGAGACCATGGATTATACGCACTCTCACCCTTCCACTATTGCTAGACTGTCAGTACCGCGCAACTTTCGCCGGTGCATTACACCCACCATATAGCCTCCCTCAAAACAGCCACCATACCTACCTATTATGGCATTTTTATAGCCATTCTGAGATATATTGCCATGCAACTACCACCGTTCCGTCTCATGACATGTGCCACCACTTCCATATTGCCATTGCATGATCGTAAGATAGCTAGCATGATGTTTCCATGGCTTGTCCGTTTTTTGATGTCATTACTATGCTAGATCATTTTCACGGTACACTACCGAAGGCATTTCATATAGAGTAATCATTGCTCTAAGTATTGAGTTGTAAGTGTGATGATCATTATTAATAGAGCATTGTCCCATGTGAGGAAATAAAAGAGGCCAGCGAAGCCCGTTTACCAAAAAGAGGCCAAAGATGCCCACCAAAATAAAAAAATAAAAAAATAGGCCAAAGAGCACACAAAAAATGAGAGAAAAGAGAGAAGGGACAATTGCTACTATCCTCTTTCCACACTTGTGCTTCAAATAGCACTATGATCTTCATGACAGACAGTCTCCTATGTTGTCACTTCCATATACTAGTGGGAAATTTTCATTATATAACTTGGCTTGTATATTCCAATGATGGGCTTCCTCAAAATTGCCCTAGGTCTTCGTGAGCAAGCAAGTTGGGTGCACACCCACTAGTTTCTTTTGTGAGCTTTCATACACTTTTAAGCACTAGTGCATCCGTTGCGTGGCAATCCCTACTCACTCACATTGATATCTATTGATGGGCATCTCCATAGCCCGTTGATACGCCTAGTTCATGTGAGACTATCTCCTCCTTTTTTTTCTTCTCCACGACCACCGTATTCTATTCCACCTATAGTGCTATGTCCATGGCTCATGCTAATGTATTGCGTGAAAGTTGAAAAAGTTTGAGAACACTAAAGTGTGAAACAATTGCTTGGCTAATATCGGGGTTGTGCATGATTTAAATACGTTGTGTGGGGAAGATGGAGCATATCCAGACTATGATTTTGTAGGGATAACTTTCTTTGGCCATGATATTTGTAGAAGACATGATTGCTTTGTTAGTATGCTTGAAATATTATTGTCTTTATGTCAAATGATAGACTATTGCTTCGAATCACTCGTGTTTTAGTATTCATGCCATGATTAGATTATATGATCAAGATTATGCTAGGTAGCATTCCACATCAAAAATTATCTTTTTTATCATTTACCTACTCGAGGACGAGTAGGAATTGAGCTTGGGGATGCTGATACCTCTCCGTCGTATCTATAATTTTTGATTGTTTCATGCCAATATTCTACAACTTTCATATACTTTTGGCATGTTTTTATACTATTTTTGGGACTAACATATTGATCCAGTGCCCAGTGTCAGTTCCTGTTTGTTGCATGTTTTTTGTTTCGCAGAATATCCATACCAAACGAAGTCCAAACGTAATAAAAACTTACGGGAATTTTTTTGGAATATTTATGATTTTTGGGAAGAAGAATCAACGCGAGGCGATACACAGAGTGCCCACAAGCCCTGTAGCCGCCACGAGGAGGTATGGTGGCGGCTGGCCGTCTTGTGGCCACTCATTAAGGTGGTTGGAGCCCTTCTTTATCCGCAAGAAAGATAATATCCGGAATAAAATCGTGTTAAAATTTCAGCCCAATCGGAGTTACGGATCTCCGGGAATTTAAGAAACGGTGAAACGCAGAATCTGGGAGGCAAGAAACAGAAGGACACAGAGAGAGAGATCCAATCTCGGAGGGGCTCTCGCCCCTCCGCCGCCATGGAGACCATGGACCATAGGGTAAACCCTTCTCCCATCTAGGGAGGAGGTCAAGGAAGAATAAGAAGGAGGGGGCTCTCTCCCCCTCTCTCCCGGCGGCGCCGGAACGCCGCCCGGGAGATCATCGTGTGACGACGATCTACACCAACACCTCCGTCATCTTCACCAACATCTCCATCATCTTCCCCCATCTATATTCAGCGGTTCACTCTCCTGCAACCCGTGGTACCCTCTACTTGAACATGGTGCTGTATGCTACATATTATTATCCAATGATGTGTTGCTATCCTATGATGTCTGAGTAGATTACTGTTGTCCTATCGGTGATTGATGAATTGCTATGATTGGTTTAATTTGCTTGTGGTTATGTTGCTGTCCTTTGGTGCCCATCATATGATCGCGCGCGTGGATCACACTATAGGGTTAGTTGTATGTTGATAGGACTATGTATTGGCAGGCTAGAGTGACAGAAGCTTCAAACCTAGCATAGAAATTGATGCATATGGGATTGAAGGGGGACCAATATCTCTTATTGCTATGGTTGAGTTTTACCTTAATGAACATTAGTAGTTGCGGACGCTTGCTAATAGTTCCAATCATAAGTGCATAGAATTCCAAGTAAGGGATGACATGCTAGCAGAGGCCTCTCCCACATGATACTTGCTATCGATCTAGTAACGTAGTCAATTGCTTAGGGACAATTCCACAACTCCTACCACCACTTTTCCACACTCGTTAGACTAACGTATTTGTTTCTTTTTCTAACCAGCCGCTAGTTTTATTTACGTGTTCTTTACTTTATTGCAAGCCTATCCTTTCACTCCTACAAAGTACTTCTAGTTTCTTACTTGTTCTAGGTAAAGCGAACGTAAAGTGTGCGTAGAGTTGTATAGGTGGTCGATAGAACTTGAGGGAATATTAGTCCTGCCTTTAGATCCTCGTTGGGTTCGACACTCTTACTTATCGAGAAAGGCTACACTTCATCCCCTATACTTGTGGGTTATCACCCTCCCCCCTCCTACACCTCCTCCTCCTTCGTAGTGCTTAGCGAAGCTCTACCGGAGAACCACGAGCTCCACCGCTACCACGCCGTCGTTCTGCCGGAGCTCTCCCTCAACTTCTCCTCTCCCCTTGATGGATCAAGAAGGAGGAGACGTCCCTGGGTTTTACGTATGTTCAACATGGAGGCTCCATTCGTTTGGCGCTTGGATCGGATTTTCCGCGATTTGAATCGCCGCAAGTACGACTCCATTAACCGCGTTCTTTGCACCGCTTCCGCTTAGCGATTTTCAAGGGTATGAAGATGCACTCCCTCTCTCTCGTTGCTAGCATCTCCTAGATTGATCTTAGTGACACATAGGAATTTTTGAATTATTATTACGTTCCCCAACAGGTTAGTCCTCCGTGGACGGAAGCTGTGGCGGGATAGACAAGGCCGCTTCTTTGTGGACCCTTCGTGGACTCCCGCAGCCGTTACCCTCCGTGGGTTGAAGTCTCCAATAACATGGACGTACGATAGGGTCACCTATCGGAACCATGCCAAAAATCGCCGTGTCAACCTCATGCGTTTGATCTCCCTACCTTGCTCGTCTACATTACACTTGCATGTTTTACTTTCCGCTGCTATACTCTTAGAACTGCATGTGTAGGGTGACTTAGACTTGTTACAACTCCTAGATTTCAGCCCTCCTATAAATTAGGTTAGGCTAGAATTTTTATCTAGATAGGTAGTCTATCCCCCCACTAGACACATGTTCTATAGATCCCTCAATTGGTATTAGAGCGAGGTCTCCAAAACCTTGGTTTAACAGCCATTGGAGGAAGATGAATTTGACTAGTTCTCAGTTTTTCAGTTGTAGAGTGCCCATTCTTGATGGGGAGTACTTTAGACAATGGAAAGGCGAAATGCTTGATATATTCGACGAGTTCCATTTGCGCAAGCATATTCAATATCCTATGCGCCTCCCATTGACCCCATACATCCTTCTCATGACGATGAAGTTAACATGCTTGGTAATCTTAATGTTGTCAATCTAATCATTAGAGGTTATCAAGAAATGTGCTTAATCAGTTGCAAAACTTTGAGTGTGCTCATACCTTGTGGAAATACTTAGAGAAAAGATATCCAAATTATTCCTTGAAAAATCTTCATATCATTGTTCACAAGTACATTGCTTTCCATAAGATGAAGCCAACCGATCCTAACTTCGATAAATTCCTATTTGTGCTTCGTTACCTCATTCGTGCCAAAGAAAATGACATTACCATCAACAACATCATTTTTGAGGCCATTCAATTGCATAAACTCGAACATTGTAATAGTCAAATTTCTGATGAAACTTTTGTCTCTTACGAGGAAACTTCATCCGATGATGTCTATGCCGAACATGGCTACTACGATGATGATAAGAACTTCGACACCGAGTATGAGAAGACCATGAAGAATCTCAGTCTTATGGCTAACCTTAAAGACTACACGACCGGTGGTAAGGAGTGGGTTCTTGATAGTGGATGCACCGATCACATGACCGGAGATAAAGATATGTTCGATGAGATTACACCAAATCGTGGACCTCGGAAGTATGTTACTTTTGGAGACAACTCCAAAGGTAAGGTACTTGGTCTTGGTAAGGTGGTCGTATCTCATGACAGTTCCATTCAGAATGTCATGCTTGTTGAATCCCTTGGCTATAATCTTCTTCCATATCTAGACTAGCAGACTTTGGTTTCGATGTGCTATTTACGAAAGTTGAATGCTGAGTGTTTCGTAGCGACAATCATAACATCGTATTTACTGGTTTCCGTAGAGGAGGTCTATACATTGTTGATTTCTCTAAGATATCCAAATCCCATACATGTCTTATTGCAAAATCTTCTAAAGGTTGGTTATGGCATAGAAGGCTTGGACATGTTGGTATGCGTAATCTTGACTAACTTACCGAAGGTGATCATATTCTCGGTGTTAAAGATATTATCTTTGACAGATATAGACTTTGAAGTGCTTGTCAAGCAGGAAATCAAGTTGGAGGAAGTCATCGAGTGAAGAACATCATGACCACAAGAAGACCCCTTGAGCTGCTTCACATGGATCTCTTTGGTCCCAACGCTTATAAGAGCCTTGGTGGAAGTTCTTATGGTATAGTTATTGTTGACGGTTTTTCCAGATTTCGTGGGTGTTCTTTCTCAATGATAAGTCGCGGGTATAAATGATCTTCAAGAACTTTGCTCAAAAAGGTCAAAACCAATTTGAAGTGAAGATCAAGAAGGTTCGGAGCACCAACGGAACGATGTTCAAGAACACTAATGTGGATACTTTCTTGACGAAGAATGTATCTTACATGAGTTCTCGACAACGTACACATCTCAACAAAATTGAGTTGTTGAGGGGAAGAACCGGACGCTCATAGAGATGGCGAGAACGATGCTTGATGAATACAAGACTCGAAGACACTTTTGGGCAGAAGCCGTGGAAACAGCTCGCCATGCCATAAACTGACTCTAACTGCACAAGCTTCTCGGTAAAACGGCATAAGAGCTACTCACCTGTAACATACCCCAAGTTGGATACTTTCGAGTATTCGTCTCTAAGTGCTATATTCTTGATAAGCATCGTCGATCTAAATTTGCACCTAAATCTTATGAAGGTTTCCTTCTTGGTTACGGATCAAACTCTCACGCTTACCGTGTCTAGAACAACTTCACTCAAAAAGTTGAAGAGATGGTAGGTGTGAAGTTTGATGGACCAACGGTTCGCAAGTCGAACAATTGCCAATTGATATAGGAGATAAGGAACCTTCGGAAGCTATCAAAGATTTGTCCATTAGCAAGATCCATTCCATGGAGGTGAAGGAAAGCACTTCATCAACTCAAGTGGATGCTCCCACTTCGCATCAAGGCGAACCGGTAAATGACATGGAAGCATCCACAAGTTATATACGACATGATGAAGAAGAGGAAGAGAAACATGTGGATAATCCACCTCAACCTTCCTCACCACCACCTCAAGGAGAAGATGGCACCGACGACAATGCTCAAGATGACGACGAAGAAGAAGAAGCTCCTCCATCCAACAAGAAGAAGTTGTCAAGAGTTAGAGCAAGAGTGGACAAAGATCATCCGTTGAAAAAAATCTATAGCGACATAAACAACGGGAGAATCACTCGCTCTAAATATCATTTAGCTAACTTTTGTGAGCATTATTCTTTCATATCTAGCATTGAAACCTTGAAGGTAGAATAAGCTCTCCAAGATCCATATTAGGTGAATGCCATGCATGAAGAGCTACACAACTTCAAGAGGAACCAAGTATGTAGACTTGTTGAAAAACCAGAAGGTGACTAGAATATCATTGGTACAAGATGGGTGTTTCGGAACAAGCAAGATGAAGACGGACAAGTTGTACGCAACAAAGCACGTCTCGTAGCCCAAGGATACATGCAAGTCGAAGGTATGGACTATGGTGAGACTTATGCTCCTGTTGCTAGACTTGAAGCCGTTCGTATTCTTCTAGCTTATGCCAATCAACATGATATAAATCTCTACCAAATAGATATTAATAATGTATTTCTCAATTGAGAAATTGAAGAGGAAGTTTATGTTAAACAACCTCCGGGTTTTGTGAACCCTAAGAAACCTGATCATGTTTACAAACTTCGTAAAGCTTTATACGGTCTTAAACAAGCACCTAGGGCTTGGTACAAATGTCTAACGAAGTTTCTCATTTAAAAGGGTTTTTAGTTTGGCAAAATTGATGCAACCTTACTCACTAAAAGAGTAAATGGTGAACTCTTTGTTTGTCAAATATATGTGGATGATATTATCTTTGGCTCTACTAACCCACATTTTAGTGAAAAGTTTGGAAAGTTGATGTGAGAGAAGTACGAGATGTCCATGATGCGTGAACTGAATTTCTTCCTTGGATTGCAAATCAAACAATCGAGAGAAGGAATATTCATCTCTCAAACCAAGTACACCATGGACTTGATCAGGAAGTTCAACATGCAAGAATGCAAAGGTATGAGAACCCCCATGCCTACTAGTGAATATCTTGACCTCACTAAGGATGATGCACCCGTTGATCAAAAGGTTTATTGATCAATGATTGGATCATTGTTATATCTATGTGCCTCTCATCCTGATAGCATGCTAAGTATTTGCATGTGTGCCTTCTATCAAGCAGCACCTAAAGAGTGTCATCTATTGGTTGTGAAAATGATAGTGAGATACCTTATACATACACCAAACTTTGGCATATGGTATCCCAAGGGATCTACTTTTGATCTTGTTGGCTATTCTGACTCGTACTATGCTGGAGACAAGGTTGATAGAAAATCCACCTCAGGTACATGTCAATTTCTTGGGAGATCTCTTGTCTCTTAGAAATCTAAGAAACAAAACTCAGTATCCTTATCAACTGCCGAAGCAGAATATATTGCCGCTGGATCATGCAGTGCTCAATTACTATGGATGTCTCAAATGCTTAACGATTATGGCATTCATGTTAGAAAAGTCCCATTCTTGTGTGACAATGAAAGTGCTATTAAGATTGCGTATAATCCCGTGCAACATTCTAGAACTAAGCACATCCAAGTGCGGCATCATTTCATCCGTGATCAAGTTGCCAAAGGAGATATCGATCTCACGCATGTTCGTACTGACAAACAACTGGCTGATATTTTCACCAAACCACTTGACGAGAAAGTGTTCTGTCATTTGAGGAATGATTTGAACATCATTGATGCTTCAAACTTGAGCTAGACTCACTCGGATGCATGCAAGGGCATGAGCTTGACTGACTATTCCTTGATGCCATTGATATGGCTATCTTATGTCTTGGAAACTATGCCCCCTTGTATTGCATCTAACCATTTGTAGGTACTTGGAAGAAATATACTCCACAATATTGCGATCAACTCACATCAAAAGCAATCTTGACATGGCCAAGTATCAACAACCTTTTCCTCGGAGATGAAGGAAGAAGACAAAAAAACATATCCTTGACAATTCTATGATATTGAATTTCACACATGTCATTTGGATATATTATGTACTTCCTTGCGTGACTAACCATTGTAGGTGAAAAGTGAACCAAAACGTCATGGATAGCTCCCAACTCAAGATGATCATCATCAACATTGAGCATCCACAACAAGTTCACCTACATGCCATGTCATCAACATCATTCGAAGGTATGTACTCATATCCTTGATAAGGCTCTACACCAATTCATGGTGTACAACAACTCAAGTGACATGAAGACATTGCAAATGCTTAATCAAAAAATGGCAACTCATTTCGCGCTTAATGATGAGTATGACCTATGATCAAGCATCCTTGCTTGACTCCTCAAGTCAAATACTCTAATATAGGTGACCTAGTCACCGCCCCACATCTAGATGGAGAATGTCGTATGGTTCACATCTGATTGTTCACATTCTTAGAACCATTCCACTCTCATCTACATATGTGTATTATCAAAAAATATTAAAAAATATTCTTACTTTTGTTTATCGGCCTCAGTTGGAATAATAATTCTTTTGGACTCTTGACCTTTTGAAACAATTCTTCCAATAAACCTATTTTCTGTTAAAGAGTTAACTATCATTGCAACTTGGTTTCACCGATTTGAGAAAATCGGTCCAACCGATTTCTCCAAGAGGCCTAAATATCAATCTTGGTTCTACCTTATCATTATGCCTCGGTGACTCCGATTTTTCTAACTTTGTTGCTCTGATAATTTCTTCCGGACTATAGACTTAAGAGGAGACAACTTCTCTATGGGGAGAAAAATCTAAGTGATCCCATGCAATATAAGAGTCAGAATCCTCTAGGATCCCTAACTCAGGGGGAGATCATTCAAGGAAATCTTATCTATACCTAAGGGGGAGAACATTCAATGAACCCTACAAAATATCTCAGGAGGAGAAAAGACAAATTCCAGGAACCCTTACAAAAGAGAGAAGTATCCATAATTCTCTTTCATCCCTCAATGGTCCCTTACCCTCTGACCAGTCTTTTTGGTAATTCTGCCAAAGGGGGAGAAATATCATCAAAGCTTCCGTTCAGTGAACCTATTTATAGGGGATAAATACCATCAAATACTATAAAGAATCTTAGCTTATACAAAAGAGGGAGCAGCAACACTAAAGGGAGATACGTGTATCATACCCTACACATTAAGGGGGAGAGAAATCAATACCATTTTAATTGACTTTATTGGTTTGAACTTATTTTCCGCACCTACTCCCAATATCTACATGCCATGATTCAAGGGGAGAGGAAACCTTACATAATCATTTTTAGGGGAGAAAAAGTTCTTGTTCCTTGGAGACATATTCTTTCATCAAATCCTATCTTAACCATGTCTTCAATTTCTTAATACTTTTGAATTTCTTTGCATCTTTACAATAGGGTACTATTGTGTTATCTAACATTTGTTTTCCCAAGTGTACTCCTATGTCAAGACGCTCAAGATCTTCAAGGCAAGTATATGCAGCATATCCTTGTTCATGATGACCTCTTGTTTCTTGCACATATTGTTTGCAAGAGGGAGTCTTGAACATGGAAGTCCTTCATTCACATATGTTTGACGCATATAGCCAAGATTGCTATGAATTGTCTTGTCCTTCTACCATGTGTGCGCACATGCATTCCAAATCAACTATCCTTGAAAGGGATTGCACACATTTAGGGGGAGCTTGTACCAGTCATATTTCCTTCAAAGCTTCCATATCCTTATGAGTATCTTTATTTGAGGCTTTGTTTGTATGTTTCCACCAATTACCAAAAAGGGGGGAGATTTAAAGCACATATACTTCCTTGGTGATTCTGATAATTCATGACAACATACATTGTCTCTTGGACTAACACTTTTACTTAGATATTTCAGGTTTAGTCCATGAAGAGCTATGGCTTAAGGTTTATGTGGAGATGCCCGTGGACGCAAGAAAGGAATAATATTGGCTCAATCTTCAAGCTAGAAGACTCAACATTTTATATTTGTGAGAAATTACTTTTAAGTCCATAGGAAAGCCAATACTATTAAAAGGGGGTGAGTTAGTAAAATGTACTAATTGCTCAAATGCTCAAAGTTAGCCACCAAAACACTCAGTCATTTGTCCCACATATCCACTCTGTCAAGTTCCACATTCACAGATTCGGTGTCACCATCCACATCAGACCCACCGAGTTTGAACCGCACACAGAATCCCAGCCATTCCCACCAAATCGGTGCAACCGAAACTCCATCGGTGCTACCGAGTTCACTGTGACCAACATTCTGTTGCCCAGATACACAAAATCAGAATTTCCGAGTTTGAGTATCGGTGCCACCGAGTGTGGCCATTTGACCATTAGTCACCTTTTCAATGCCACCAAGTTGTGTATATTGGTTTCACCGAGATTCAAAAGTTCACACGTTTAGTGCTAGTCAGTACCATCGAGTTTCCAACTTCGGTGTCATCGAGTTTGCTCTTTTATGTGTAACTGTTGGATTTTGGCTACTGCCTATATATACCCATTCACCCACCTCTCATTCGTGGGAGAAGCACCCAGAACACACACTTCATTTCCAGATCCATTTTCTCAGAGATAGAACCACCTACTCATGTGTTGAGACCAACATATTCCAATCCAATCATTAGAAACTTGATCTCTATCCTCCCCAAACTGCTTTCCACCAAATCAACCTCTCCTACCCATGGATATTCTGTGAGAGAGTGATTTGTGTTGAGGAGTCTATCTTTAGAAGCACAAGAGCAAGGTGTTCATTGATCAACCACATCTATTAACTTTTGGAGAGTGGTGCCTCCTAGATTGGTTAGGTTTCACTTGGGAGCCCATGCATATTACTAGACCATCATCAAAACCGCTTGTAGATATCCCGAGCTATCATCTCCCATCGGGCAGATATAGTAACCAACGGCTCCCTAGATTCCACAAGAGTGAGTAACGACCACATACGGAGCCAAGCAGTAGCCCTGTAGATGACCTACAAAAAAATTATACAAGTTTGTGTGTTGAAAACCATGTCATTCCTGCAGTTATATGAAGCCAAAAGTAAAGCACATACTCCTACCCGAATATGTCTCGCAGTATTTATCTCTACTCCATTTAACCACGTCCCAAATAACATGTGAATACTATCTGAAGGTGTGATGTTAAAGGCTATATGAAAGGAATGCCATAAAATCTTGGCCATCGGACAACCGAGAAAGAGGTGTTTGATGGTTTCATCGTGATCACAAAAACTACATCCCTGGTTATTTTAGCTTTCTTATTTTTCTAGCATTGGCCAAGTCATCAATGAATCGATTGCCCACTTCACCGATTGCATGATCAAGCACCCAACCTCCCTATGTTTCCTTGCATTGCGTCCAGTCCAGATCGCCCATGCACCACATTATATAACACAGACATCCATCTGAGTGACCTTAGTTCATCCACAAAATCAAAGAACCAGGAATTCGGGTCTAGCTCGAGTACCTTGTTGCGTGTCAGATTTTCACCTGCTCCCAAAGGAGCTTTCTTGAGGTCAATGAAAGATAGCATGTAAAGTAGTTTCTTGTTGTCTGTAGTTGTCACACAAATTAATTATCTCGATATGCCGTTGTTTTAGAACTACATGGTACGGAATAAAATCATGGATAATATGCCACAATAAATTCTTTATTTTAGGAGGCATCTCATGTTTCCACATTTTCTGCCAGACCATTGCTTGATTGATACTTGAACCGGCTTGGGTCTTCTGACGATTGTTGCAAACAAGTTCTCTATGAGAAGATCACACTATAAATGACCATGTTTCTCTAGATGCCATTCCCAAGTGTCCTCCTCATTAAGACACCCATGTGGAATTCCGCATATAGCGCTCATGTGAGGTTCCACGAAGTGTCGTTAATCAAGTTGATGTTACATTCACTGCTGTAAATATTAATTAGGTCTCCCACTCTATTTATAGCTGCATCTGGTAGCTTTACAAATGGTTTAAAACCATTATTAGTTGGAATCCAGGGATCATCCCAAGGACTGATAGAAGATCAATCTCCAACTCCTTTTTATTAAGCATACTTTCAGATCCTTTCTGCCATACAGGATGGCCCTTCAAATATGTGAAGACCCTTTTTTGTTTTTAGCTTCCATAAAGTCATGATCATGAAAGTATTTTCCTTTCACAACTCTTGCTCACATAGAGTTTGGTGTCGTAATCAACATCCATCCATGTTTTGCTAGCATAGCCTGGTTGAAAAGTTCAAAGTCTCTAAAACCCATACCTCCTTCTCCTTTTTGGTATAGCCATATCTCTTCATTTTGTCCAATGTAACTTCCTCTTATTTTTGTCTCCCCCAAGTACCAGTTCTTTCATAATTTCTTGGACAACCTAAAACAACTCATTGAATAAGTTGGAATAGCTTGGAAAAAAACCTTAATGAGAACCTCCCTTGCTACAATACACAATATTTTTGGGATATAACGAGTCACCAATTTTCTGATATTAGTAACTATATGCTCAAACTATAGATCAGAAGACCTCCCCATGGTAGTTGGGATCCCTAGACACTTCTCAACCAATGCTTCTCTCTCAATATCCAAGTTCACATGAATCGTTACTTTGATTTCATCATTACAAGTTGCACTTATTTTTTGCAGATTTATTCCGATTAACCATATGACCTGAGGTCGTCTTATATATTTCAAGGAGGTTATGCAATCTAGTGGTAGCTTAAGTTGTGGCTTGAGTGAAGACCAAGTAGTCATTCGCGAATAGCAGTTGCAACACCCATGGGGCATGGATGCCCACTATGAGACCATGGGATAGAAGTGATGGTCCATTAAATTTCAGAAAATTTCTCAACCCTTCCGCACAAAAAGAAAGAGGTAATGTGAGATTGGATCACCCTACCTGATCCCCCGAGTTTGTTTGAAGGAGGAAGAGACTTGCCCATTAACTCGGACGAAAAAGAAACCGATTCCACACAATTTATCACTCGGTCAATCCATGCTTCGGCAAACCCAATTTTAGTCATCAATGCACGCAAATAAGACCACTCCACCCTATCATACCTGTTAAAGTTAGGGATATATTGTAATCTCAACCAACTCTCCTATTCTCTCTCATAGCTTTCTCAAACTCTTGTAACAACCGAATCCTAGATTGGTTCCTTCCCTGTAACCCACAACAAGGGTTTTGCCCTCAATCAATATAAACCACGCGGCTCCCTCTCGAGGGAGTAGGAATGCTTCCATCTAACATGGTATGCAGATCCATCCTCTTCCCATATATCTAGACAAAACCTATCGCTCATCAAACACCCCACCGATCGCCAAAAAAATCAACAGATCGTCAACCAACCAAATCGCCATGGCTTCCTCCTCGACTCCCATCTACCTCAACCTTGGAGCTGCACCTGTCAAGAAGCTGACGAAAGGAAAATAATGTCTATGGAAGGCACATGATACGCAAGACCTGCGAGGAGCACAGGTCACCGGTCTCGGATATAACCCAGCGCCCCCGAAGATGGTGGAAAATAGCAGGTGGACAAACCAACCGTCATGGTGCCCAATCCTCTCTATTCACAAGGGATCTCCAAGGATCAGCAAGTTCTCAGCCACCTCCTGGACTCACTGTCAAAGGAGATCCTCGCCCAAGTTGTGAGTAAAGAAATCACACTTGATTTATGGACTACAATCACCACTATATTTGCCTCACAGTCCTAGTCTCGAATCAAGACTTTTAGAATCGCCATCACCACCACCAAGAAGGGCTGCATGTCGAGCACTTCATACATCGCCCGGATGAAAATTCTGGGGGATGAACATGCTGGAGTAGGGTGGCCCATCTTTGATGCAGAGATGGTGGACTATGTCCTTGCCAGTCTCGATCGGGACTACGATCCGCTGATAGCGGCCATTGGCACCGTCAAATCTTCCATCACTACCGACGAACTCTTGGCCCAGATCTCCGCCTTTGACCAGAGGGTGGAGATGCTAGGCAAGTGCTCCGGTGACGACTTCAACACCTTTGGAAACATGGCGTAAATAGGGCATGGTCAGTCTCGTGGCCAAGGTCGTGGTCACATGAACAGAGAATGCGGTCCAGGAAGGTGCTCGCCCTCCTCTTCTCCAAGCAACGACAACAAGAGAGGTGGTCACCCCCAAGAGCAACAACAGCAACGTCCACCGCACCAGGACTATCCCGAGTGCCAAATCTGCCTCAAGCACCACCGCGGGGGCACCCACGACTGTTGGAATCACTATAAGGAAGATGAATACAAGGTGAAGGAGGCAAACTTAGCTCATGTCTCCTACGACATCGACACCAACTGGTATGCAGACACTGGCGCCACAAATCATATCACAGGGGAACTCGACAAGCTGACGATCAAAGACAAGTACCATGGACAAGATCAAGTGCACACTGCAAATGCTTCTCGTATGGAAATCACTCATGTTGGTAGTTCAATTGTTAAAACCCCCATAAAAAATTGCATCTTAAAAAAGTACTATATGTGCCAAGAACATAGAAACATCTTCTTTGTGTCCATAGATTTATTCATGATAATCGTGTTCTCATCGAATTCTATCCTTACTTCTTTTTGGTTGAGGATCTGGACATGAGGAAAATCCTTCTTAGGGGCAAGTGCATGGGAGGACTCTACCCACTCATATCGTCTACATCACCATCAAATAAACAAGCAATTTTTGCTGTCAAGCCTTCTTCAACAAAGTGGCATAGTAGATTACATCCTTCATGAGTTATTATTAAACTTGTCCTTAGCAAAATAATATCCCCCATTCTTAAGATTTTAGTGTTGAATTTGTGTGTGATCTATGTCAACAAGCTAGAAGTCATAAGTTGTCATATCCTATTTCTATCAGTGGTTCTACTGCTCCACTACAACTTGTGTTTTCGCATGTATGGGGTCCTGCTCCTACCTGTGTTGGAAGGCATTCTTACTATGTAAGTTTTATCGATGAATTTAGCAAATTCACTTGGATCTATCTCCTCAAGAAATGATCGGAAGTGTTTCAAGTCTTCCAGAATTTTCAAAATCTTGTTGAACGAAAGGCAAGCACTAAGATCATTGCCATGCAAACTGATTGGGGAAGTGAGTACAAGAAGCTCAACCTTTTCTTCCAAGAACTTGGTATTTCACATCATGTCTCGTGTACACTTGCACACCAACAAAATGGTTCAGCTGAGAGGAAACATCATCATCTTGTTGAGGTAGGACTAGCTCTTCTAGCAAATGCATCTATGCCGCTAAAATTTTGGGATGAAGCCTTTTTGACTGCCACATATCTTATAAATCTGCTCCCTAGTAAAGTCATAAAATTTGAAACCCCCATCACACGTCTCTTTGGCACTACTCCTGACTATACATCTCTTCGAGTTTTTGGTTGTGTATGTTGGCCCAATCTCCGTCCATATAATACGTGCAAGCTTGCATTCCGGTCCAAGAAATGTGTCTTTCTTGGGTATAGTCCCATACACAAAGGAGTCAAGTGTCTAGATGTCTCCACTGGAAGGGTCTACATGTCTCGTGATGTAGTATTTGATGAGGCTGTGTTTCCCTTTGATTCTCTCCATCCCAATGCTGGAGCAACTCTCAGGAAGGAAATTCTTCTTCTTCCATCGCATCTTCGCAATTTCGATCATGGGGGCAATAATTGTACTAACCCAACTCATGATCCTACTAGTAGAGTTGAATCTTCTGATGTGCAGGATCACGCAGTAGGAAATGGTGCACAAAATTATCAAATATTTGAAGAAATTGGCCCGACATTGCATATGGAAGAAGAGGACGAAGCTAGTGCAGAGCACGAGGCAGATCCCGTGTTGTCTGGAACTCCTCTTCGCCAGGCTGCCTTGGATCAGCCGCGTCCCACGCACGGGCTAGGGACAGCGACTGGATCCATGCCGCACCAACCGACTAGTGACACTTCATCGCGAATGGACTGGACACCACGCCCCACACGCGGGTCAGCGACAACAACAGGAGATGTTGGCCCGGTATCTCGGTCCCCCACGTGATCTTCTGTGGCTGCTTCCCCGGAAGACTTGGCCACACCGCAGGCTACACCAGCTGGCTCTAGATTTGCTGTTGAAAGCGGATCTGGGATGGCTTTGGGATCTTCTGCGGTGCAGCAGACTGCATCACCTCCTGTGCTACACCGAAATCAGCAACCAACTGTTGTTTCACACGTCACAACTCGACTACAAAAAGGTATAATAAAACAAAAAATGAGAACTGATGGAACTATACCATATGGCACGTTATGTATCACACGAGAACCAACAAAATGCAATGGATGAAGAATACTCAACACTTATGAGGAACAAGACTTGGCATCTTGTACCAGAAAAACGAGGTAAAAACATCATTGGCTGCAAGTGGGTCTACAAAATCAAGAAAAGTCAGATGGCTCAATTGACAAGTACAAGGCACGTTTAGTTGCAAAAGGTTTAAAACAACGGTATGGCTTAGATTATGAGGATACTTTTAGTCTTGTTATTCAGGCTACAACTATTAGGGTTGTGCTTCCTATTGTTGTGTACACGGGATGGAGCTTGAGATAGCTAGATGTTTAGAACGCGTTTTTACTTGGTGTTCTGGAAGAGGAGGTTTACATGAGACAACCACATGGGTATGCTGATAAGAAGGTACCTCATTATGTATTCAAACTTGACATGGTACTATATGGTTTCAAGCAAGCACCAAGAGCATGGTACTCAAGGTTGAGCTCCAAATTAAGACACCTTGGTTTTGTTGAATTCAAGGCTGATACATCACTTTTCATCTATAATAAAGCAAGTACAATTGTATTTTTATTGATATATGTTGATGATATCACTGTTGCAAGCTCTTCACAAAGTGTCACTAATGCTCTTATCCATGATCTAAGTTCAGAGTTTGCTCCGAAAGATCTTGGTGATCTACACTTCTTCCTATGTATTGCAGCTAAGAAAATTCAAGATGGCATAACACTGAATCAAGAGAAATATGCCACTAAACTTGTAGCTCGTATGGGGATGAAGGATTGCAAGCCATCTCATAAACCATTGTCTTCTTCCGAAAAACTTTCACCATTTCAAGGAGAACCGCTTAAGGAAGAAGAAAGTACATGGTACATGAGTGCAGTTGGTGAACTTCAATATCTAACACTGACAAGACCAAATATATCATTTGATGTTAGTAAGGTTTGTCAGTATTTGCATGCACCTACTACTTTACATTGGAAGCATACTGTAAGCTTAAGTCTTCAGTTTAGACGCTCTAATTCCACCCTCGTTAGTGCTTTCTCTGATGCTTACTGGGCAAGATGCAGTGATGACAGAAAGTCAACCAGAGGGTTTGCAGTATTTTTTGGTCCTAATCTTATTTCGTGGAGTGCCAGAAAACAATCCACAGTATCCAGATAAATACCAAAGCTGAATACAAGTCATTAGCTAATGCTATTAAAGAGATCATTTGGTTAGAATCATTGCTAAAAGAATTGGGGATTAAGCAACATCATGTGTCATGTTTGTGCTGTGACAATGTGGGAGCTACATATCTCTCTCCAAATCCCGTTTTTGATGGCAGAACCAAGCATATAGAAATTGACTTTTACTTTGTTTGAGAATGAGTTGTAGATAAGAAGTTAGAGATATGATTCATTCCTTCCAAATATCAAGTAGCAGATGGGTTTACTAAAGCCTTGCTGGTCAAGCCATTTGAAGGGTTCAAGAAAAACCTTAATGTAGGATAGTTGAGATTAAGGGAGGGTGTTAAACTTAGAGATATATTGTAATATCAACCAACTCTCTTATTCTCTCTCGTAGCTTTATCAAACTCTTGTAAGAACCAAATCCTATATCGGTTCCTTCCTTGTAACCCATGGCAAAGGTTTTGCTCTCAATCAATATAAACCACGCGGCTCCCTCTTGAGGGAGTAGGAACACTTCCACCTAACAATACCCCTAGGCCATATCTAGCTTAACTGACTCATCGCTAGACTTGCCCTTCTTCTTCTTATTAAGATATTGGATGTATTCATATGCCGTTAGAACATTCTCCGAGATCAAACATCTTGGCACAACCACAGATTGCTCATCTGAAATGATGACATCAAACACCGGTCTCCAGTTTATAAAGCGCATCACGTAAAGAGATTCGCATGTACTATGTAAGATCTTGTGAATTCTTGATTTTGGATATAAGCACCAGGACAATAGTATTCATCATCTCCGACATGTCACCTCCCTCAAGAAAAGTACAAACAACATTATAAACAACTTTCTTAAGAATATGCTTGTCGCAATTGTCAAATGTTGCCGCAAAACAATCCGGACCCAAGGATTTATTTGGATGCGTCATAAAAAGTGCTCTTTCAATCTCTTTGTTTGAAATGGTTGCACCCAAACTATCATTCATCGCTCGTGTCCCCTTAGCCAGAACCGATTGATTTACTAACTCTACTTGTGTCTCATACTGTGCCCGAACAGGTTCATGTAAAAATTCATAGCTGGTGCTTCTAACTCATGTTATTCAGTTGCCATTGTATCATCCAACTTTCTGAGTGATTTGATCTTGTTTATCATTAACCTCTCAATCCTCTTAGCATGAAATAAATCGGTGTTTTTGTCATCTTCCTTCAACCACAAAAATCTAGGCATTTCTTTTGCCATCGCCTCCACCTAGGCCAGTTGCTTACAAATGCGTTTGAGAAGATCATGTTTTGTTGTAGACTTGTAGTTGGACCTGTCCCCAAGGAGGCCACTCTCGGGGATTCCAGTTTTTCTCTCATGGCTTTCAGTTGCTTTTGAACTGAACCAAACTCCTCTCTGCTCCATTTATGTAATCGTCCTTGTACGCCATTCTGTGCATCATAAAACCCAACAAGATCATCTCCCTACGGCTGCCAACCTTCCTCCACCGCTTGTTCATACCCTTCGTACGTATTCCAATTATTTTCAAAATGGAAAGGATTATTATGGCCATTATCCTGAAGCAAATCACACCTATTTGTTGTCAATAGAATTACACAATGGTCTCAGTGAGAAGTTTGTTTGTGTTGCACTATCGGATCATTAGTTTTTTAGGAATATATCATTTGCTAGTCCTCTATCTAGGCACACCTAAACATTATAAATTACTTATTATCGGTTATCCCACGTGTATGGATGACGAGCGAATCCCAGATGAGTAAACCATGTCTCTTAAACCCTCCATTTTCCACTCTTCTCTACCATTCCACCAAACAGTTCAAATACCTCAAGAATCTTGTGAAATCCCACACACACAACCAAGGGTGATCATATTATGTTTTCATATACTGATGTAATTCCAAACTATTCTTCCTCTTTGGTCTTATTGGTCCATCATAGAAACCGCTAAAGCATCATTCCATCTCCCTAGTCACCTCATTACACACGAACACATCAATGCGCTGATGGGGTTATAGCCCTAGGGTAGGGTCATAGTCCTGACCTATAAATCTTACCCAAGGGCACACTCGTTTTCATCGCCGACGATTCGGCATGGCTTGAGGAGGCGCCTCTCGACGTCGAGGCGCTTCCAGTTCGCGGAGCAATGTTCTTTCGCGCTAGTTCCCACGTAGTTCTTCTTCCCCGACCGTCGACTCCGCCGTCACTGTGCTCCCCATCGTGCGTCGCAACAAGCGATCCGGTCGCTCGCAGCTCCAGCGCTGGGTGTCAAGCACTTGCGCGTCAAGCGTCTTCGCCATAGGTGGCGGCCATCAAACCTGCCACACCTCCGTGTGCTGCCTCCCACTCGGTGTCAGATCCGGCTGGCTCTTCTTCCGAGTGCGAGAGTTGCAGCCCTGTGGCGGAGATCTTCATGGCTGGCTCACACGAGAGCCCGCCAAGGACCAATCGGGACAAGCGGGAAACCAGAGAGACTTCAGGTGTGCGTCATCATCCACGCCCTCCTGCATCCAGTCGGCGTTCTCATCATAACAATGTCGAGGTATTCCGCACACACGTCCTCAACTTGGCTGCGTCCGCTAGGATAGCAGACTCCATCCAGCCATCAAATTTAGAAGCGGGCAGAGGTTTGGAGCGGATCCATGCCCTGTTACAGGCGGCGCAACAGCAGAATTCCGTTGTTTCTCAGTCTTACAACACACCACACAACAATTCCGTCCGAGCAGACACCGTTCGGTTGGTTTACAGCCCGGGTTCTCCCCAGCATCGCAGAGGAGGCGATCGGCGAGAAGATCGATAGAGGGACCAGGGGCGGAATCCGCTTCCCCCCGGTTCAATCGCGAGGATCGCCATCGCTCACGCTCTCCTCCACAGAGTGGTTCGTACGCGCCCCGGCGCAACGACGATAGGCGATCGGTGGGTGATGAACGCGACCAAAGGCATGATGTAAGGGACTATCTCACTCAGAAAAGGGTTGATAGAGGCCGAGCCCACCGTGACTGATACGATAGTGATTGTCCGAGTGGAAGTAGGCTCTGTCATCTTCGGCCCCGAGTGTTTCAGCCGAGCAATCCGCTCCGCTGATATTCCCCCCAACTTCAGGTTGGCGGTCGCAATAAGCAAGTTCACCGGAGAATCCAAGCGAGAAACATGGCTAGGTGATTACCGAGTGGCAGTTCAGATCGGCGGCGGCAACGACAACGTCCAATGAAGCACTTGCCCTTGATGCTTGATGGTTCGGCCCGTGCTTGGCTGAATTAACTAGCTCCTTCAAGCATATACAGCTGGGCAGATTTGGCCCGAGTGTTCATCAAGACCTTCGAGGGCACCTGCAAGCGCCCTGCTGGTCTCTTCGAGCTACATCATTGTATCCAGAAGCTGAGTGAGTCTTTGCATGATTTCATCCAGCGGTGGACCACTCTCCACCACACGGTGGAGAATGTCACCGAGGATCAGGCAGTCTGCGCTTTCAATGCAGGCGTCAGGTACCGAGAGTTGTACTTGAAGTTCGGTCGGACAGGAGACATGTCCATGAGCAAGATGATGGAGATAGGAACCCGCTATGCCAATGGGGAAGAAGAAGATCGCCTCCGCAACAGCAAGGGCAAGACAGTCAACGGAGATGTCAATTCCAACCGAAAGTAGAACAGAAGGTAGAGTGCACACCGCTGGCAGAAGCAGTCGCTCTGTGAGAAGGAAAGTTCAAGGGAAAGGCCAAGAGTCAATCCCCCCCAAGAAATTCAAAAAGTAGTCAGGACCAGATATCCTTGATCAGCCGTGTGCAATCCAGACGAAAATAGATGAAGAAGGCAACACTATTGTGCCTAGGCATACCACTCGACAGTGCCGTTTGTTGATCCAGAAATTCGGAGAGGATCAGCCGAGTGAGAAAGACCAAGAGAAGGAAGACGACGAGCAAGAAGACGCTTTCCCCAAGGTCCATGCCACTCTGTTGATATTTGCTGACGTTGAAAGATAGTCGACTAAAAGTGGTCAACCGAGAGGTCAACATGGCAGCTCCTTCTGCCCCAACATATCTTAGGTGGTCGCAGACTGCCATCACCTTTGACCAGTCGGATCATCTGACCCATGTACCCACCCCGGGATGTCAGGCTCTTGTTGTCGATCCAGTGGTTGAAGGAGTTCGACTCCACAAGGTGTTCATGGACGGAGGGAGTGGCTTGAACATCATGTATGCCAACAATCTCAAGGGGATGGGCATTCCGATGTCCCAACTCAGCGAGAGCAATATGCAGTTTCATGGAGTGATCCCACGGAAGAAGGACAAGTCACTCGACCATATCGCGTTACACATCGTTTTCGGCTCTCACTAAAACTTCCGCAAAGAGAAACTCACGTTCGAGGTGGTGGACTTCCAGAGTGCCTACCACGGCATACTTGGTCGTCCAACATATGTACGTTTCATAGCCCGACCATGTTACTTCTACGTGAAGATGAAGATGCTAGGGCTGAAGGGAGTCATCACGATCACCAGCAATCGGCAGAGGGCAGAATTATGTTTGCAACAGGGCTCCAGGATCATCGACGAGGAGCTGGTAATGGCGGAGCTCGATGAGTACCGACAGACAGCAGACCCCGCCGAACTAATGCGCTCGAAGAAGCCAGCTTCCGAGTCTGCATTTCAGTCGGCAGGCGAAATCAAGAAAGTCAACATTCACCCGACGGATCCCCCGCTGCCCCGATCAACATATCAACAACTCTTGATCCTAAATAGGAAGCCGAGCTCATCCAGTTCCTCCGTGAGAACTGGGAGATCTTCGCATGGAAGCCCGCTGACATGCCTGGTGTGCCCAGGGAACTGGCTGAGCACCGACTGAGGGTCGACCCCAAAGCTCGACATGTGAAGGATTATCTGCGTCGGTCCGCCACGCGGAAAAGGAAAGCTATCGGCGAGAAGGTGGCTAAGCTCCTAGAGGCCAAGTTCATTCGCTCGGTTTACCACTCCGAGTGGCTCGCGAATGTCGTCATGGTGCCTAAGAAGGACAAGTCACTCCGAATGTGCATCGACTTCAAGCATATCAACCGGGTCTGCCCGAAAGACCACTTCCCGCTCCCCCGCATAGATCAGATTGTCGACTCGACTGCGGGAAGTGAGCGATTGTCTTTTTTAGATGCTTACTCTGGGTACCACCAGATCCATCTATTTGGGCCAGATGAAATAAAAACTACCTTCATCACCCCGTTTGGGTGCTTCTGCTACATCACTATGCCATTCGGTCTAAAAAATGCAGGAGCTACTTTTATGCATATGATTCAGAAATGCCTCCTCGATCTGATCAGTCGGAACGTGGAGGCATACATGGACAGTCAAGCCACGCAAAGGTTCCGACCTGCTGACCGACTTGGCAGAAATGTTGGCCAACCTTCGAAGGTACGACACCAAGCTCAACCCAGCCAAGTGCACATTCGGAGTCCCTAGCGGCAAGTTACTCGGTTTTCTTGTTTTCGAACAAGGAATTGATGTTAACCCCAAAAAGATCGGGGCAATCGTCCGAATGAAAAGCCCTGTGCGAGTACAAAATGTCCAAAAGCTTACAAGATGTTTGGCATCATTAAGCAGATTCATATCTCGACTCGGAGAGAAAGCCTTACCATTAATTATACCGACTCATGAAGAAGTCAGACGCCTTCGAGTGAACTCCCGAAGCAGAAGCTGCATTCGTGGAGTTAAAGACTCTACTATCCACCCAGCCGGTTCTTGCTGCTCCATACAGCAAAGAGCCACTCCTCTTATACATCGCGGCTACAAATCAAGTCGTCAGCATAGTCCTGACAGTCGAGCGAGAGGAGGAAGGCAAGGCTTATAAGATTCAGCGCCCAATGTATTATGTTTCTGAGGTATTGACTCCTTCCAAGCAGAGATATCCCCACTACCAGAAGCTTCTCTATGGGATTTACATGACTGCAAAGAAGGTAGCTCATTATTTTCAAGATTACTCGGTGTCTATTGTCAGCGATGCCCCATTTTCAGAAATCCTTCACAATCGGGATGCATCGGGCCGACTGGCGAAATTGGCAATGGAACTATTATATTACGACATAAAGTTCGAAGCCAAGAAAGCCATAAAATCTCAAGCTCTGGCGGACTTCATGGCTGAATGGGTGGAACAACAACAACCAGCCCCTACTCACTCGGCACATTGGACTATGTTCTTTGACGGCTCGAAGATGCTGAGTGGTTCTGGTGCAGGCGTAGTTCTTATATCCCTGAAGGACGACATGCTGAGTTACATATTGGAGATTCACTTTGATTCTTCTAACAATGAGGCAGAGTATGAAGCTCTGCTTTACGGTTTGCGTATGGCCATCTCACTCGGCGTCCGACGCTTGATGGTATACGGTGACTCCGATCTAGTGGTTAATCAAGTGATGAAAGAGTGGGATGTGAGGAACCTTGCCATGACTGGGTACTGCAACGCAGTAAGAAAGCTTGAGAAAAGGTTTGAAGGTTTGGAACCTCATCATGTTCCTCGATTGAAGTATCAAGATGTTGATGAGTTGGCAAAAATCAGATCCACTCGGAAAATTGTGCACAGTGATGTTTGGTTAGAGCACATACACGCCCCTTCGGTCCAGGAATATCCGCTCACTGAAGAACCTCCTCAACTGCAAGTGCATCTGATCCGACTAAAGTTGAAATCCCAACGGTCTTCGATCTGATCATGGAGATTCGAGTGGTCACGCCCAAGTGGAAAATGTTGTATATTGCATACATCCTGAGGCGAGAGCTACCCAAAGATGAAGACGAAGCTAGACAGATCATCCGTAGGTCGAAGGCCTTCACAGTCATGGGAGATCAGCTCTATAAGGAAAGTGTGACTGGCGTAGCTCAGCGGTGCATTTCCCCTAAGGAAGGCCGACTTATCTTGGAGGAAATTCACTCGGGAACCTATGGTCATCATGCATCCTCTAGAGCCATCGTTCCCAAAGCATTCCGAGCTAGATTCTTCTGGCCACGTGCGAGTGAAATGGCCAAGGAGCTTGTAGACCGTTGCGAAGGCTGCCAGTTTTACTCCAACAAGTCGCACAAGCCGTCATCTCCTCTGAAGAGAATCCCCCTCATATGGCCATTTGTCATGTGGGGCTTGGACATGGTCGGACCCTTCCGCATAGGACAGGGCGGATTAACTCATTTGCTAGTTGTAGTCGACAAATTCACCAAGTGGATAGAGGCCAAGACAACCAAAAATCTAGATGCACGTACTGCAATCAAGTTCATGAGGGAAATCACTTTTAGATTTGGGGTTCCACACAACATCATCACGGATAATGGATCGAACTTTGACTCGGATGAATTCAAGAGTTTTTGCTCCAACCAAGAAACCCGAGTGGATTACGCATCTGTTGCTCACCCCCAAACCAACGGCCAGGCTGAACAGGAAAATGGACTCATACTTCAAGGATTCAAGCCTCACCTCATGCGAGAAATTGGACACGCTGTAGGCGCTTGGGTCACCGTGTTACCTTCTATGCACTAGGGACTCAGAACGACCCCGAATAGGTCGACTAGGCGGTCTCCGTTCTTTCTCGTATACAGAGCAGAAGGTGTCCTTCCGAGTGATTTGCTTCAGAATTCTCCCGAGTTGAGCTCTTCTCAGAAGCCAAAGCTGAAAAAGCCCGACAGGACGGAATCGATCTCTTGGAGGAGGAGAGCGAGATGGCCCTGATTCGATCGACGATCTACCAACAAGACTTGCGGCAGTTCCATTCAAGACACGTCAAGAGTCGGACATTCCAAGCAGGTGATTTGGTTCTCCGAGTACATCAGCAGATACCACACAAGTTGGCTCCCGCCTGGGAAGGACCCTTCATCGTCTCCAAGGTGCTGAACAACAGAGCCTATCGACTCTACAATCTAGAGAAGAGGATCGACGAGCCACGAGCGTGGAACAAAGATCTACTTAAGCGTTTTAATGCCTGATTGGCGACTGTTTTGATGTAACGAACAAGATCCCCTGAAGCAATTTACTTGCCAGAAGTTTTGATTACTACAATATATCTGTTGACTCTGGTCCAGAAAACTTCTCTGAGTGAAGAGCTACCCTCTCACTCGGAGACTTAGCCGCGAACCAGATTCGCATAAGTTAGAAAACTTCTCCAAGTGAAGAGCTACCCTCTCACTCGGGGGCTTAGCCGCGAACTAGATTTGCCTAAGTTAAAAAACTTCTCCGAGTGAAGAGCTACCCTCTCACTCGAGGCTCAGCCGCGAACCAGATTCGCCTAAGTTAAAAAACTTCTCCGAGTGAAGAGCTACCCTCTCACTCGGGGGCTTAGCCGTGAACCAGATTCGCCTAAGTTAAAAAAATTCTCCGAGTGAAGAGCTACCCTCTCACTCGAGATCTTAGCCGCGAACCAGATTCGCCTAAGTTAAAAAACTTTTCCGAGTGAAGAGCTACCCTCTCACTCGGGGGCTTAGCTGCGAACGAGATTCGCCTAAGTTAAAAAACTTCTCCGAGTGAAGAGCTACTGATGACCCACAAGTGTAGAGGATCTATCATAGTCCTGTCGATAAGTAAGAGTGTCGAACCCAGCAAGGAGCAGAAGGAACTGACAAGTGGTTTTCAGCAAGGTATTCTCTGCAGGCACTGAAATTATCGGTAACAGATAGTTGTGTGATAAGATAGTTCATAGCGAGTAGCAAGTAAAAATAGTAACACAGGTGCAGCAAGATGGCCCAATCGCTTTTGTAGGAAGGGACAAGCTTGAACAAACTCTTATATGAGGTGAAGTGCTCCCGAGGACACATGGGAATTTCTGTCAAGCTAGTTTTCATCATGTTCATATGATTCGCGTTCGCTACTTTGATAGTTTGATATGTGGGTGGACTGGTGCTTGGGTGCTGCCCTTACTTGGACAAACATCCCACTTATGATTAACCCCTCTCGCAAGCATCCGCAACTACGAAAGAAGAATTAAGACAAAGTCTAACCATATCCTTAAACTAGTGGATCCAAATCAGCCCCTTACGAAGCAACGCATAAACTAGGGTTTAAGCTTCTCTCACTCTAGCAACTCATCATCTACTTATCACTTCCCAATGCCTTCCTCTAGGCCCAAATAATGGTGAAGTGTTATGTAGTCGATGTTCACATAACACCACTAGAGGAAAAACAACATACAACACATCAAAATATCGAACGAATACCAAATTCACATGACTACTTATAGCAAGACTTATCCCATGTCCTCAGGAACAAAAGTGACTACTCACAAAGCATAATTATGTTCATGACCAGAGAGGTATTGAATAGCATTAAGGATCTGAATATATGATCTTCCACCGAGTAATCCAACTAGCATCAACTACAAAGAGTAATTAACACTACTAGCAACCTTACAAGTACCAATCGGAGTCGCGAGATGGAGATTGGTTACAAGAGATGAACTAGGGTTTGGAGATGAGATGGTGTTGATGAAGATATTGATGGTGATGAGTCCCCTCCAATGAGAGGAGTGTTGGTGATGACGATGGCGACGATTTCCCCTTCCGGGAGGGAAGTTTCCCTGGCAGGACGGCCCTGCCGGAGCTCTAGATTGGTTCTGCTCAAGTTCCGCCTCGTGGCGGCGGCGTCTCTTCCCGAAAGCCTCCTCCTGATTTTTTCTGGAATGAAACCCTCCTTATAGCAAAAGATGGGAGCCAGAGGGGCAACAGGTGGCCCACAATCCACCTAGGCGCGGCTAGGGGGTAGGCCGCGCCTGACAGGCTTGTGGCCTCTTGGTGGCTCCCCTCTGGTACTTCTTCCGCCCAGTATTTTTTATAAAATCCAAAATAATTCCTTGTTGATTTTCACGGCTTTTGGAGTTGCGCAGAATAGGTATCTCAAACTTGCTCCTTTTTCAGACCAGAATTCCAGTTGCCGACATTCTCCCTCTTCATGTAAACCTTATAAAATAAGAGAGAAAAGGCATAAGTATTGTACCGTTAAGTGTAATAACAGCCCATAAAGCGATAAATATCAACATAAAAGCATGATGCAAAATGGACGTATCAGCTACCCTCTCACTCGGGGACTTAGCCGCGAATCAGATTCGCCTAAGTTAAAAAACAAACCCCGCCCAACTGCGAATCAAGCTTCGCTTAGGTGGGAAGACTTTGCGTATGGCCACAGCATCCCAACAAATAAAAGTTCATTCAACAAAGATAAACTCAAATTCAGTCGAAACGAGCACATCAATGATACCCGACACAGATCAAGGTTATCCTCGCAGGACAAAAGCACTCGGGTTATTACCCGAACGAAGTTTAAAGTGTTTACAGAACCACTCGGCATACCGAGGCAAATAAATGTTTTTCTCATGAGTGTTCGACTTCCTCACGACTCACCTGGATTGGCCGGTTCCACGAAGGTGTGGAGGTCGATGACGTCGGCGATGTGGGTTGCAGTATCAATGAAGGTCTCCATGAAGTCTTGATACTGAAGCTTCTTGGTGTTTGCAACCTGCAGCGCCTTCAGCTTCTCCTCTCGAGTCTCCATACAATGGACTCTGACGAGTGACAAAGACACGTCAACCCCACACCGAGCAGCAGACTTCTTCCATGCTTGAACCCGCTGAGGAATCTGCTCCATTCAAGTCATCATTGCTTCCAGGTCTTGATGGAGATCATCCTCTGTCCATAGCTCCTTGTCGATCTTGCTCACAGCCTCCTTCAGTCACGTGACGTACTTCTCCATCTTCATTAGTCAGGAGTTCACGCGGAACAGATTCAGAGGTGGCCGTCACCGACTTGAGTATTGATTGGGTCAAGCGAGGGCTCGACCTCCTTAGTTTCCTTCCCCAAGTCTTGACAGAATTCTGTGGGGGAGAAGTTTCAAGATCATCATCAACATAACACTCAATCAATTACAAGATTCACTCGACAAGACACTTACAAGTGAGTAATTCGAGCATCTTGGTAGCAAAGTCTCCGACGTATTTTTCTTGAAAATTGGCCCTCTTGCTCATATCCTTCAACTGGTTCATCCACTTGGACCGCTCTTTCTGCATTTTCTCCACCTCCACCTGCAAGCTCTTACTGGTTGCCTGAGCCTCCACTAATGCTTTGTCCTTCTCCTCCAACATTTTCTTCAAAGCAGCTACTTCATTTGTAGCCGCCTCCAGGTTCGCAGCCAGTTGAGTCTTTTCTGCAGCCAAGGTAGCATACACAGAGCCTACTTCACAAGCTTTATGAAAGAATTAGAAAACAAATATCGGTCGACTATATCTCACTTCCGAGTGATATATGGTCAAAATAAATTCACTTCCGAGTGATAAAAACTTCATTCGATTGAAGGAAAAGATATGTTTCCGATCAGACCCCTGCCAATGCAAGCACTCGATAGCAGTCTCGGGGACTACACCCATTGGGTTCACTCGGCGTGACCCCACTACTTATCACTCGATTAGGCCTGTCGTGACGAGCCAAAAAGATTATACAATCAAGTACTTCAGACTATTATCATTCACTACCGACTAATAATAGTCTCGGGGACTACACCCAGTGGGTGCACTTAGCGTGCCCCCACTGGATTCAAAACTCAACCACATCAGCTCTGGTTGACTGTGATCAACAAAAAAGAAAAGTCTCTAGTAATTAAGCCCCTCCCAGTGCAAGCACTCAACAGCGGTCTCGGGGACTACACACAGTGGGTTCACTCGGAGTGACCCCACTGGAACGCAAATAAAACAAATACGTTTATACAAAAACACCCAGTGGGTGTGAGTCGGAATTCAAACTTACTGTCGCACTTACTCGGATGTTTTCTTGGAGCACCACGATGTTGTTATACACTGAGACGATGTCGTCATAGGCTCTGTTCTCTTTTTGTGTCATCAACTCTGCCTGGATTATAGCCTCCTTGGCGGCACATGTCTGGTCTTCAGGGATACGACGCGTCGTGTACACGGTGGTGGGTGATATCAATCCTGAGGCTGCAGCAGAAACAACTGGAGCGCCCGATTGTAATCCAGTCAGCGTTGTGGTGCAACAACCAAACTGACAAGCGGATCACTCGCTACACGCATCTCCTCCAGACGCACCTCAGACACAATGGGTTCCACTTCAGTAGCAGGTTGTCTTTGATCATCGTCATCCAGTTGGATGACCTTTGTTGGAGGCGCGGCTGGCAAACAGAAACACCAGAAGTTACAGCCAGAAAATCATACACATGGAAGAGTAACACAGAGTGAATAATCAGTAATACCAAGCTGTGAAGTGGCAGCGTTCGTGGTATCAACCTCCATGGGGTCTTCGCCCCTCGCAACAACGATGTTACAGAGGTAGCAGCTGTGTCAATGTAATTCCATTCGGTCATCGTCAACAAGAAAAGTTCACTCAGATAAGAGGACAAGGTCAAGTACTTACGCAGAGGCGACTAGCACAGAGATCCTCATTCTAGGCAGAGCCTTCCGAGGCTTGGGTCCGCTAGGCTTATACACCTTTGCGGGCTGCTCCACTGGTTCACCAGACGATCCCCTGACACGTTTGGCACTCCTGCCACTCGACTCCAAAGGCTTGCTCGGAGTGCCCGCGGGATCGTGACGCGGCTTGGACCGGGGCTCGTGGCGAGAAGGAGACGAGTCCTTCTCCTCGCTTTCCTCCAACTCCTCTTCCTCGGTCTCTTTGCTGTCTTCAACATATTCCTCTCTCTCCGTGCGATCCTCCATGCTCCCCTCCTCGAAATCGAGTGCGTTGCCGTTCGGGACCGAAGAATGCAAGTTCGTCCATGCTTGCAAGATGCAATCCACAAGTTCAGTCGACACGGAAATTGCAAACACTCGGTTTGAACGCAAAAATATTCAACAGAGCAGAACTAACCATGTTTGTCGGCATGTTTTTAGTAGAGAAGGGTAGGACCCTCTTCGCCCCCATCGGATTATCACAAGGACTAGCTATTCCGCGTATCCACTTCGCTATCGTGTCTTCATCCACTTCCTCAGGTTGAGACCGAGTGAAGTCTTTAGGGCCAGTGTAATACCACATAGTGTGGTCCCGAGCTTGGAGAGGCTGGATGCGTCTGCCAAGGAAGGTCTCTAAGAGATCCATTCTTGTCACTCTGTTGCGGACCATACCAATTAGCGCTTTGACTAAAGGATCCACCCGGGCGTTCTCCTCCTTCGTCGACACTAATATCCTCGGAGCACTCGGTCGCTCTAAAGTAAAGGGAGGGAGTCCACTCGACATATTCGGGCAAGCGATATCATTACAGTTGAACCAAGTGGCTTGCCAGTTGTGAACTAACTCGGGAAAGGTCATGGAATGATATCTAGTTTTGGCTCTCTTTTGAAGTCCTAAGCCCCCACACAACTGGATGACATGGGTCTTTTCATCAGTCGGATTGACCTTCTTCACCAATTGAGAAAGCACGGTGAAGATAGATTTAAAGAGTCCCTAGTGAGGAGGACACCCCAAGAAACACTCACATAAGGTGATAAAGCAAGAAAGGTGAGCAATGGCATTCGGAGGACAATGATACAACTGCGCCCCACAGAAGTTTAGGAACCCCCGAATGAAAGGATGGGGCGGTAGATAGAAACCTCTTTCGACGTGGGTCAGGAGGAGGACCCGCTCTCCCTCCCACGGCTTGGGCTCGATCTCATCTCCAGGAAGCCTCCAAGACTTGTCCGCCAGCATGCCATGCTCGACGAGTTCGAGGAGATCCTCCTTCCGCACAGTGGATGGGAGGAAATCCCCCTGGATGCAGCCCGGCGGTAGAGTCTGCTTCTTGGACTTGGCGCCGCCTTTGTTCTTTGCTTTCTCCAGCTTGCTGGCTTGCCCTTTCGTCATAGTGGTGGCGGTGTATTGGTTGCTTCGGTTTGCGTTGGTGGCTAAGGAGAAGGAAAAGAAGAGGACAGAAAGAAGATGATGTCGTTCCAAACCCTAGCGTTGGAGGCTTTTATAACCAACCGACTAGGTTACTAGCAAGTGGGCCCTCAACTTATCCCTTCGCAGGACACCACGAGATACATGGCGGAGATAGAGGCATAGGAATCGAGGCGATGCGATTCACTTGATGGCGATGACGTCATCGCCGCGTAACGCGCGGCAATCGAAATTTTCAAATCCCAGAAAATCCAGTGCTGACAGGGTTAATGGTCACATCAGAAGATACTGTCAGACACACCGATTCGCTTGCTCACTCGAATCTTCAAATTCACTCAGACATCTTGTACCAAGCATAATTGATCAAGGCGAATGACGAAGATTACAATTGACATCCAATTCGGCAAAACTTTGAAGGGCATTCAAACTCAGTCTGCTATATCAAGATTTACAGATACACCTTCACCACTCGAACCTCGATCCATTCGGGAGCTAATGATGGGGTTATAGCCCTAGGGTAGGGTCATAGGCCTCACCTATATGTTCTACCCAAGGGCACCTCATATTTAGCTTAAAGGTCACAAGATACCTACCGACTGGATTAAGACAACCTCTTGTCCACTCGGTAGAAAATCACTCGGAAGATCATCATATACTCGACGACTGGATTCCTCTCGGTGTAGACCAGAAGCCAGTCCACACATAAGGCCAGAAGCCACCTCAGCGAGGATAACGGTTGTACGTTAGACTACTGTAGTTATTGTCATTTATGGCATACATTACCTGTAACGTATGCATTTAATCTCACTTATTGCACCCTTGAAGGCTGGACACTTATGAGGGGCTGCGCACTCTATATAATTAAGCCACCCCTCCCCTCTGGCACAAGGGTTCGCATTCTGTAACATCTATATTCCACTCGACACAAAAGCTCCAGAGCACTGAGACATAGGGTTGTTACCTCCACCGCAGAGGGGCCTGAACTCATACAACCTTGCCGTAGCTAGGACTGTGTCGTCTACTTTCATACCCTACTCATCTACTGTCAGGCTTGTACCCACGACATGCACGAGTTTCCAAAAGACTTAAGTGAAACATTGGACTCACTTTTCTAGTAAAGAACTAGACCACCAGTCAGGCCCCTTGCCTTAACATCGAAAGCATTACTAAAACGAAAACAATGTCTCATCTCATGTGCTCTTGATGTTTAATACGGAACTTAATTCTTGTAGACTTTGTTGGACCTCCAAGCGTAGAGTTTTGTAGGACATTAACAATTTTCCCTCATGTGGATGACCTAAGTTTGTTAATCTACGAGAGGTGTAGGATGAAGATGGTCTCTCTCAAGAAACCCTGCAATCTAATACAAGAAATCTCTTGTGAACCGAACACACCCCATACAATGGCAAATGGTGTAGGTGCAGTAGTTCAGCGGAGAGATGGTGATACATGTGTTTTATGGCTAGTGGATATAAGTTTTTGTAAGATGAAATAATAAAAACAGAATGGTAAAAAGTGACAAAAAATGAGCACAAATGGTATTTGAATGCTTGTAAACATGGCCCAGGATTCATAATTTCACTAGTGCAATCTATCAACATCACTAACATAATTGAATCACATAACAATCCTTCAACGTGCGATAATGAATCACTCTAAAGTTCTTATCAATAGTAGAGAACATAAGATGAAATTGTTGAAGGTAGAAAAAACATATCAATGTTATCTTTCCAATCAACCTAATGATTCATCCCTAAGTGTCACTAACAACCCTATAGATCATACTACAAGAACACCATATGATATGCATCAATCAACTCTAATGTCACCTAGATACTCCAATATCACCACGAGCACCCTCGAGTTAATTATTCAATATGCATAAAAAAATTCAGATTCATAATATTCAATTCAACAGAACGAACTTCAAAGAGTATAAATCAATTCATCACAACAAAGATAGAGAGGGAAGAACACCATATGATTCAACTATATTAACAAAGCTTATCGTACATCAAGATTGTGTCCTATCACAATCACGAGGGAGAAAGAGAGAGATCAAACACATAGCTACTAGAACATACCCTCAGCCCCAAGGAATTATTCCCTCCGCATCACAGAGACCACTAGAATGATGAAGATGGCCTTCGATGGTGGCTTCCCCCTCCAGTAGGGCTTTAGATGAGATTGCTTCCGAACAGAGGATTGTTTCGACGGAGTAAAAGTTCTAGGTTAACTTTGGAGGTTTCGGGTTATATAAGAATTTTAGCATCGGAATCATGCCAAGAGGAGTCACATGAGCGCATAAGGGGTAAGGCGCGTCCCTCCCTTGTGGCGCCCCTATGGGTCTTTTAGTACCCCCAAGCTTCATGGGTCTCTTATGTTTCACAAAAAATCTTCATAAAGTTTCATCATGTTTCGACTTTGTTTGTTATAGATTTTATCAAAAACCAAAAACAAGTAGAAAACTACAACTTGCAGTGAGAACTAGATTAATATGTTAGTCCATGAAAATAATATAAAAGTGCACCAAACCCATATAAATTTATTTTGAAAATGACATCAATACTTCATAAATTGTAGATACAATGGAGACGTATCAACTCTCTAATCTAAAACCTTAATCTCTGAGAGAAAAACTTTGGTCGGACGATGTAACCTAACAAGATCACAAATTTCTCAAACTATCTCAGGTTGCCCAATCCCGTGATATTTCAAGCAAAGAATATTCATTGCACCCGATGGTTACTGATACTTGTGATCTACATTGGGTTTTCCGTGAAGAGGAACGGGTAATTGCAACACAATACGGGTAAGTATTTCCCTTACTTAAGAGACCAATATTTATCAAACCAATAGGAATATCAATCCTCAACCATCTTGAGGGGCTACACACAAAAGAGCAAACAACTTGCACCCAACGCGGGCAAGAGGGTTGTAATTCCCCTTGCTCTCGTTATTTGCAAGCGAATGGGGTGTGTATATAGTTGTAAATTCCGGGAAACAAGGTAAAGATAACTTTTGTAAATAAAATAAAAGACAAATAAAGGTAACAAGATAAAGATAAGTTTTGTAAATATATAAGTGAATAGACTCGGGTGCCATAGTCTTCCCTAATGGCATCTCTCATGAAAGCAACATAAGGTGGGTAAATAAATTACTACTATTACTCATGAAAGAAACAAGCGGATAATTATGCGATGTTGACGGCAATGATCATGTGTATATAGGCATCACGTCCATGAGCAAATAGGCCGACTCCTGCCTGCACCTACTACTATTACTCCACCTACTACTATTACTCCACTTCAAGAGTTTTACCTCTCATGACAAACGGTGTAATGCTTGGAGAACGATGACATGATGTAGACAAAGTAAACTCAATCTATATGAATAAACCCCATAGTTTTGTTCTTAGTAGCAACAACACAAAGATGTATCTTGTCCCCTTCTGTCAAAGGGATATACAAACCCATTAGGTTGAACCCACTACAACGCACCACTCTCACTGAAGAACTATCCATCTACTTGGCTAAAGCAATTCAATAGATCGTAGAGATTTACGAATCTACGATGATCATGAAATTAAGAATCATAATAATAAGAGGTGACTCAAATAATTTTCATGAATAATCTAAACATAAACCCACAATTCACTGAATCCCAATAAATGCACCATACAAAAGTATTACATCTGATAGATCAAAGCGAGGATGTGACGATCATTGTGTTGAAGATCAAAAGAGAAAGAGATAGCCATCTAGGTACTAACTACAGACCCTTAGGTCTATGATGAACTATTAGCACATCATCATGAGGGCAGCAAGGTTTATGAAGAGGCCCTACATGATCGATTCCCCCTGTGCCGGGGTGCCAAAATGGAGCTCCAGATGAGATCGCCGCGGAACAGAGACTTGCAGCAACATAAAAAGTGTTTCATGATACACTTGAGGGTTTTTGGAATGTATATATGCATTTATAGGCTAGATAAAAAGGTTAGGAGGGCCACCAGGGAGGGGGCAAGCCATCAGGGCGCGCTCACACCCTGGTCGCGCCGTGTTGCCTTGTGCCTCCCTTGTGTGGCATGCGGTCTTCTCTCGAGGCTTCCAAGTTTTCCTTTGATCCAGAGAAAATCATAAAAAGGCTTTGGGGCAATTGGACTTCGTTTGCTCCTATAAACTTGAAAAGTAAAAAACACACAGAAAACAACAACTCGCACTAGGCACTGGGTCAATAGGTTAGTGCTAAAAAATAATATTAATTGGTAAATTATTACTCAAAAAGTATCCTAGAATGATACTCCCTCCATTCCTAAATATAAGGTGTATTATTTTTTCAAAAAGTCAAGCTTTTCAAACTTTGACCAAGTTTATTGAATAAAATATCAATATCTAGAATACAAAATCATTATCACTATATTCACCCTGAAATATATTTTTATACTATATATATATATATATTAGGTATTGTAAATATTTATATTTTGCTAGAAAGTTGGTCAAACATAGAGAACAGTTGACTTTTAAAAAAACTAACAGACCTTATATTTAGGAACGGGGGGAGTAATATAATAGCATGGAACAATAAAAAATTATAGATACGTTGGAGACGCATCAAGCATCTCCAAGCTTACTTCCTACTCATTCTCGAGTAGGTAAATGATAAAAAGATAGTTTTTTATGTGACATGCTACCCAATGTGTAATCTTTTGCATGTATGCTCACTAATAAATGATGAATTAACAAACATAAACATAGTAATATTTATAAGCACAATCAACAAAATCATGAATCTTTCAAAGTTTACGATTCTAAAATAATGTTTACCCCCATTCATCTTATCACATTAGCAAGGCATGGCTCCGTCTTCACCACATTAATATAAATGACAAGCACGACAGTGTCCAAGTTAGGCAATTGGATCATAGTTTTTCAATGTGCATTAACTTTTTATTCTTCACATAATACATGAGTGTGAACATGAACATAGCATAAAGTTAGAATCGAATATGGTGGTTGATATCAAAGGGGTAAGAAGTGGAGAAGGTAGTCTCAGATCAACCAGGCGTACCGTCGGGCTAGCTCATGAAGACGTGAAAACCCACAAGTATAGGGGATCGTGATAGTCTTCACGACTAGTATTTCACCCTAATTTATTGATTTGACAAAAGGGGACCCAAAGAATATTTATTGGCCATAACACTTGAGTTGTATTTATGTGCAACAAGGATTTAGTAGCACAACAAATGATAGTAGTAGTAGCGGTGATAGTAGCAATTTTGGTAACAGTAGTAACAGTACTAACAGTAGCAATTTAGTAGCAGGTGTGACAGTAGCAGCAACAGTAGTAACTTAGCAAGATTTAGTATATGTAAAGCATATGCACGTGGACCAGTGATAGATAATGATTTAGATGACATTGATCATATAACATTTACACACTAGGGCGACATATAACATTGTATTTTGAAGTGTCCCACGTTTTGTGTAAATAGTCCCAAGTTTTCCTTTTCACTGATAGTCGCTGACCCTCGTCTTGCTCCCCGACGGCGGACACAGATGCACATGAACTGGTTCAGTTTCTATTAGGCACACACAAAGTAGAGGAAAAAGAGCAGCGTACCAATGCAGTTTAGGTGAAAGAGATAGACACGCAGGTTTAGGCAACGAATGCCTTTTTTCCCTTTCTTTTTTCCTTCCAACTGCAATGAATACAAAGACATTAAGTTTAGCAGCGAAATGCTTAACACTCTTATTTATACATGGTTATCTGACACTGTTAGGAACCGACTTATGCTGCAACACATGTAGACAAACACTGAACCTAGATTAGCCAAGTTGAACACGCACACCTATAGTCAAACTTGCAGCTAGTTGCAAGCCAACCTGCCCACAATTATACAAGTGCACTCACATTGCAGTAACAATTGTTTGTATGTAATCAAGTTAAAGCTAGCATTGACTATGTAAAATATTACCAAGTTAATACTAGAACCACTGTCCAAAGTTCTTAAAAGTGTATGTGCCTATATTGAAGCATACTGCCACATTCAGCTTATTTACATTCAGGCTAGATTACTGCATGTGTATGTACTCGGAGTAACCTTGTCAGGATGGGCTCTAATTGGTGTCATGTGTATGCTTCACAGCTTTAGTATAAAGACTGGATTACAGATAGCCTAGCTTTTAATTTCTAAATCAAAATTATAGATGTATGGTATGCTCAAGGAATTATGTTCTCCATGCTATAGCACAATTAGATTTCATTTAATCTTTTAAGCATATCTTCTTTTTGCTTACAACAGCTTCAATATAGACTTGAGTAGATATTTTTCTGTTCATTTTTTTATGCCTGCTGTAAGTATTGTGTTTCCTTTAAAATTGGCTCAAATTATGATATTACATACAGAAGGGCACAATGATGAATTCAAGATCCCGATGGTAGGAGACTGAGTACAATACAACGATAACTTGGTAATAATATTTATGTTCACTTTGATTTATGCCATAACAGCAAAGGTAATTAACATTTGTGATTAACATGCAGTTAGGGATGCGTCAGGTGATGTGCACATGCTTCAAAGGAAATAGATGATGCACATTACTCCTTTTTGCAAGGTACACAACATCCTTAATTATTAATCACTTATCTGAATGGTGCCCATTGATAATGCTAAGTCCCTTAATTGTTTTTGTGTTCAGTAAAGAAGGATTTTTTCTCGTAGCAAGGATTTTTTTTAATATTTGTGTCCATGTTTCTCAATTTACAATGTAATACCGATTACTGCAATAAATTCTTGAGCCAACAGATGAGAACCCAACACGTGATTACAGTCATATGCTTGTGACCTTGTAAGATTTATGTTGCGTACTTTCATTGCTAAAGCTGCACTTCTATTTACAGGTGCCTATGAAGAGGATTGAAAAATAAAATAGTAATCCAAACTTGCAAAATACTCTTTTACAGAGATCTAGTCTTAATAAGACTCTAGGTGCAAGGCCATCTGCTATTTCTTGAAATGCTCTTATACGAGCTGCAACAAGGAATTCTAGAATGTTTAAAGCAATGGTAAGTCACTACCTTGCTTTCTCTTCATGTTCACCTGCATTTTGTATGTCATTGGCCTTCATAATTAGCTAGTTGTTTCTTATGTTTGACCACGTATTGTTGTTGCATCGAGTCACAACTAAAAATAAATCTGAATATGTGCTAGCTAAGGACATGAACTTAACTCAAACTATACATCGACATAGAACTTAAGTCAATAGTGGAAGATTTTAGTACATGTACTTGTGTTTATGCTATAGACATTTACACTTGTAAAATTGTTCTGACCCCTCAGTTACATGCTTGCTAACACAGCATTACTCCAATTAGCTTGGCGACAGTTCTTTTCAACAATGGGGCCGGAATAATGTTATGGTGTATGTTATGTTGGACTCATTAACTAGAACTATATTTTTTTTAATTCTTGATTGCAGGATCCAAAGAACTAGTTGGACTGGAATCTAAATCACGGACATTTTAGTCTCCGCACTTAATAGGATGGCTAAATTACATTTGAGTTTATTTGAAATATATTTGCTATGATAATTATGAATTTTATGAATCTACATATTATACATATGGTTTTGAATATTGTAATTGAATGCGTGTATTTTTTTTACGGATGCAACATGCTATTACCACAACCCAGTTTTGGTTGCCACATATTAGCAACATGAAAGATATAGTGTTGCGTCAAATCTCAGTCGCTACGCCTACCTGTTTTGTTGCACTAGGATGTTGCAACAGAGCACTTTATATTGTCGCAATAGCTTTGCACCACAATTTTTTTCATGATGCGATAACTAGTTGGCGCCATGAAAGTAAGTTTTGCTGAAATAGAGTATTGCCACAAAAAGTTTACATTGTCGCAGTACCTAAAGTGTCGCAATAGATTCTCACTACAAACATTTTACCCGTTGTGATACCTATTTATCACCACCAAAACAAGTATGTTGCAATTTCCTGTTACGACGACTGGAATATTTGTTGCTATAACTTAATGCCACAAGTGTAGTGGTCCGTGGCAACATGTCTAATGCCACGCAAACAAGGATTGTTGCCATAGTTTATTGCCACAATTGACTATTGCCACGGAAGAGTAATCGCCATGGAACAAGCGTTGTTGGCATAGGTTGTTGCCACAAATGCCTATCGCCACGAGCTATCAATTTCCATGATTCGTTACGTGTTGCATTAAAGTTATCTCCACAAATCAAATTGTGGCATCAGGTGAGTGTTGCCATGAGAAAACATGTAGCAACTTCCCACATGGATGTTGCAATAACACACTTTATTGCCACGATTGCTTTTTCGTGGCAATAACCTATTACCATGCGTCCAGTTGCAACGGCTGCCAACGAATGTTGTTTTCTGGCAATAGATACTTATCACCACAAATCGGCATGTATTGCAAATACATTTTTGTTGCAATAGACCCGGATTCTTGTAGTTGTCTTATCTAGGATTTTAGCTCATACGATCTAAAGGTAGATCAATTCTGTAACCATCGTTCCCCCATCAATATAATCAAGCAGGACGAGTTTTACCTCGTGAAGAGGGCCCCAAACCTAGGTAAATACTATCTTCCCAACTCTCCTCCAACCCACTGAACCCAGATCTACTGTTCGGGACCCCCTATCCGAGATCTGCCAGTTTTGGCGCCGACATTGGTGCTTTCGTTGAGAGTTCCATCGTTGGATCACTGGAAGGATCGATGGCTCACTTGATCATCAGTGATCGAATCTGCAACGGGGCCATCTTCGCCTGTGGACATGTCCTCACACTCGACAGCATCACGCTGCACGTGGACTCAACTGGCCTTCCTGGCTAGATCGGAGGTTTCGTCCCCAGTCATCAAATAAGGTTTGGAGACTTTGAATTCTCCGCCGACTCACGGGGCAATCTATCCCCGCCGAAGTCACGGCCTCGGTCGATGAACCTCAAAACCCCAAAGCCTTGACTCCAGGTCCCTCGTCTGGCCATGGCCTCGGTCCCCTCCTCGTCGAAGAATTATCCTTGAACTCGGACCCGACCGTTGTGTTGGGACAACAGGAAACCACCATTGCCGAACTTGCATCCCTTGCGGAAATCATGGAGGGCAACTCCAAAAATATCAAAAAGATCGATCAGGGCATCCTCTCTATGTTAGACGAGACGCTCGACCAGATCCAGTCACTTCAAATCTCACTTAACCGAAGCCCGACCTATGCGAATATCGGCTCCGAGGTGGAATATGAGGACTTTTACGACCCACCCAACACCCACTTGATCGCCATCGTCGAAGACTTAACCGACGCATTGGACTATGCCTCTAGAGAGCTCGAGGACATGGACGATGAGGCCTACTACCCCACCCTCGTAAATACTGGGCGGTGGACCCCAACGTCGACCTATGACGATTACATGGTAGACACGCCCCGTGACACGGCGATGTCACACCCAAGGAAAACGGCGATAAGCCCGTGGAGGAGCCCTCAAAGCGCCAAAAGTCGTGTAAGGGTGCCAAGGAAAATAAGGGAAGGGGCTCCACACAAGCTACAAGGGAAAACATGACCAAAGAAGACCATGACAACCCCGAAGCTCCCGAGCAATAACCAGACGAACCGACCAATGCCGATCTCGGCGACCTCAATTCAGACGACGATGCATACCTTCCCCCCGTCGACGACGAAGACAACCTTGAAGCCGAATACTTCATAATCCTCGGAGACCCCGAAGGCTAGGGGCAATTCCCACATCGGCATATAGCTACCGCTCAGAGCTTAAAAGCAAAGAACGACAACTCTAGATTAACAGGACACCATTAACAGTAGGTGGACCAAAATCCTGGTGGCCAAAGAGGGATAGGGCACGGAGTAGCCGGACCAAAAGAAAACCTACCCGCACCGACACCTGCTCCCCTAGTTGGATGATGAGGCCCCAGAACACATGTCCCCCCAACGCACACACTATGACCAACCTGATCGTCCGCCCAAGGACGCGACAGAGCGACCGGAGAGACCCGAGCCTCCCTACAGAAAAGGCAAAGAACATATGCACCCTAGGACAAACCTGACCCACGACACGTCAGATCAGGTCGCAACAGATCCATCGAAGGATCCAAGAGGTGCTCCCCCACTCGATGGGACGACGAACCACCTCGGGTTGCCTACAAAAGAAGAGGCCGGGAACAGTACTGGGCTCAACTCGGAGCCGATCTCCGTTACAGCATAGCCCGGATCAGAGGTGCCGCTCACCCATTGTGTTTCACAAATGAGGTAATGCATCATGATTTCCCCGAAGGGTTTAAAACCGTAAACATTGAACAATACGACAGGATGACATACCCCGCCGTGTCGATAGAAGATTTCCTTCTCCACATCCATATTGTGAGAGGAGACGATCTCCACGCCATAAAATACTTACCCCTAAAACTCAAAGGACCGGTACGGCACTGGCTAAACAACCTAACCAAAGACTCCGTTGGAAGCCAGGAAGACCTCGAGGAGGCTTTCCTATCTAACTTTCAAGGAACGTATGTTCGGCCACCCGATTCATCCGACCTCAGCAACTTCGTTCAAAAGGTAGGAGAATCGGACAGAGAATTCTCGAACTGGTTCCTCACCAAGAAGAATCAAATCGTGGACTATCCGTATGCCATGGCATTAGCCTCTTTTAGGCAAAACATCCTCAACGAATGGTTGGCCAGACAGCTCAGTCAGGATAGGCCGAGAACAATGTCCGCCCTTACATCCCTCATGACCCGCTTTTGCGCGAACGAAGATAATTGGCTAACTCGACGCAGCCACAAAGTGGACAACCCCGGAACCTGTGAAGTTCGGGACGGAAACGACAAGCCAAGAAAAAACAAGATCAAACGCCGCCAACGTAATGGTGATGTTGACGACCATTTTGAGCTCTGAGTAAACAAAAGTGTGATGATCATCATTTTTAGAGCATTGTCCCATGTGAGGAAATAAAAAAATAGGCAAAAGAGCCCAAAAACAAAAAAAAAGAGAAAAGAGAAAATAAAAAAAAGAGGCCTAAGAGCCCAAATAAAAAAAGGAAAGAGAGAAAAAGAGAGAAGGGACAATGCTACTATCTTTTTCCACACTTGTGCCTCATGATAGCACCATGTTCTTCATGATTGAGAGCTTCTTGCTTTGTCACTACCATATTCTAGTGGGAATCTTCAATATATAACTTGGCTTATATATTCCAATGATGGTCTTCCTCAAAATTGCCCTAGGTCTTCGTGAGCAAGCAAGTTGGATGCACACCCACTAGTTTTCCTTTTGAGCTTTCACATACTTATAGCTCTAGTGCATCTCTTGTATGGCAATCCCTACTCATTCACATTGATATCTATTAAGGGATATCTCCACAGCCTATTGATACGCCGAGTCAGTGTGACCATCTCCTCCTTTTTTGTCTCACAACCACCACCACACTCTATTCCACCTATAGTGCTATATCTATGGCTCGCGATCATGTATTGCGTGTTAGTTATAAAAAGTTTGAGAAAGTAAGAGTGCGAAAACAATTAATTGGCCAATTCTAGGGTTGTGCATGATTTACATTAGTTGTGTGAGGATGATGGAGCATAGCCAGACTATATGATTTTCTAGGGATAACTTTCTTTGGCCTTGTTATTTTGAAAGTTCATGATTACTTTGCTAGTTTGCTTGAAGTATTACTGTTTTCATGTCAATAGCAAACTATTGTTTTGAATCTTACGGATCTGAACATTCATGTAACGTGAAATAAGTTGCAAAGGAAAACTATGCTAGGTAGCATTCCACATCAAAAATTCATTCTTTATCACTTCCCTACTAGAGGACTAGCAAGAGTTAAGCTTGGGGATGCTTAATACGTCTCCAAGATATCTATAATTTTTGATGGTTTCATGCTATTATCTTGTCAAACTTTGGATGTTTTGCATGCCTCTTATTTATTTTTTGGGACTAACTTATTAACTCAGTGCCAAGTACCAGTTCGTGTTTTTTCCATGTTTTTGACCCCTTTTAGAGGAGATTTTGAAACGGAGGCCAAACGGAAGAAAATCCCCGAAAAGATTTTTTCTGCAACGGAAGAAGATCGGGGAGCTTGGGAGCCAAGGAAGGGGAGCCCCATGGGCCCCACAAGCCCCCACCCCGTGACCAGGGGGGAGGCCGCACCATCCAGGCTTGTGGGCCCCCTGAGCGTCCCCTGACCTAGGGGTTGCGCCTATATATTCCCTAAAATTCCCAAAACAATCAGGAGATCATCGAAAGTACTTTTCCACCGCCGCAAGCTTCGATCTCTGCAATATCCCATTTGGGGCACGTTCTGGTGCCCTGCCGGAGGGGGGAATGAGACACGGAGGGCTTGTTCATCAACACCATGACTTCTCCGATGATGCGTGAGTAGTTCACCATAGACCTATGGGTCATAGCTAGTAACTAGATGGCTTCTTCTCTCTCTTGGATCTTCAATACAATGTTCTCCATGATCTTCATGGGGATCTATCCGATGTAATCTTCTTTTGCGGTGTGTTTGTCAAGATCCGATGAATTGTGGATTTATGATCAGATTATCTATGAATCTTATTTGAGTTTCTTCTGATCTCTCTGGTGCATGATTTCATATCCTTGTAATTCTCTTCGAGTTGTGGGTTTTGTCTGGCCAACTAGATCTATGATTCTTGCAATGGGAGAAGTGCTTGGTTTTGGGTTCATATCGTGCGGTGACCTCACCCAGTGACAGAAGGGCTAGCGAGGAACACATCATGTTGTTGCCATCAAGGGAAAAAATATGGGGTTTTCATCATTGGTTTGAGATTATCCCTCTACATCATGTCATCTTGCTTAAAGCGTTACTCTGTTCGTCATGAACTCAATACACTAGATGCATGGTGGATAGCGGTCGATGTGTGGAGTAATAGTAGTAGATGCAGAAAGTATCAGTCTACTTGTCTCGGACATGATGCCTATATGTATGATCATTGCCTTAGATATTGTCATGACTTCGCGCGGTTCTATCAATTGCTCGACAGTAATTTGTTCACCCACCGTAATACTTGCTATTTTGAGAGAAGCCTCTAGTGAACACTATGGCCCCCAGGGTCTACTCCACACCTTATTTTCAGCCTTACACTTTTTACTTCGTTGCTCTTTCCGCCTTCAGATCTCACTTTGCAAACAATCTTCAAGGGATAGACAACCCCTTTGAAGCGTTGGGTGCAAGCTTGTTTGTGTTTGCGCAGGTACTTTGGACTTGACGAGGCCCTCCTTCTGGATCACCCTTTCCTTCTCAAACTGAGGGAAATACTTACTGGTCCTGTGCTGCATCACCCTTTCCTCTTCAAGGGAAAAACCTACGCAAACCAGAGAAGTAACAAGAAGAATTCCTAAGCGCCAGGGAAGGACTTTTGTTGCCGCAGCAGAAGAATTTCTGGCGCCGTTGCCGGGGAGAATCAAGTCAAGAATGGCCTCCCGTCAACGTGCGAATTTCTAGCACCGTTGCCGGGGAGGAAGATCAAGTCAAGAACTCATCCAAGTAGGTGTCGCAAACTCATCTCTTGCATTTACTTTGTTTGCGGGTTGCCTCTCGTTTTCCTCTCCCCCACTTCACCAATTTGCCTTTTTTGTTCGCCTTTTCGTTCGCCCCTTTTTCTCGCCTGCTCTTTGTTTGTGTGCTTGCTTGCTGGCCTAAGTCACCGTGAATTAAAACACCAAACTTTGTGACTTCTCGAATACTAATAATAATGATTTTATTAGTACTCCGATTGCTCCCGCCACTAGTTCGGTGTCATACGAAATCAATGCCGCTTTGCTAAATCTTGTTATGAAAGAGCATTTCTCTGGCCTTCCTAGTGAAGATGTCGCATCCCATCTCAATAACTTCATTGAGCTTTGCGATATGCAAAAGAAAAAAGATGTGGACAATAACGTGATTAAATTGACGCTTTTTTCCTTTCTCGTTGCGAGATCGCGCAAGAACTTGGTTTTCTTCTTTGCCCAAAAATAGTATCGATTCTTGGGATAAGTGCAAAGATGCTTATATATCCAAGTATTTTCCGCCGGCTAAGATCATCTCTCTCCGTAATGATATCATGAATTTCAAGAAACTTGATCATGAACATGTTGCACAAGCTTGGGAGAGAATGAAGTTAATGATTAGAAATTGTCCCGCTCATGACTTGAGCCTTTGGATGATTATTCAAATCTTTTACGCCGACTTGAATTTCGCTTCTAGAAATATCTTGCACTCTACCTCACGTGGAATGTTCATGGAAATCACGTTAGGGGAAGCCACAAAGTTCTTAGACAACGTCATGAGAAACTACTCTCAATGGCACACTAAAAGGTCACCTACTAGTAAGAAAGTACACGCTATAGAAGAAATTAACTCGTTGAGTGCTAAGAAGGATGAGTTAATGAATTTGGTTGCTAGTAGAAGTGCTCCTTTGGATCCTAATGATATGCCTTTGTATTCTTTGATTGAGAGTAGCAACGCTAGCTTGGACATTAATTTTGTTGGTAGGAATAACTTTGGCAACAACAATGCTTTTAGAGGAAACTATGTTCCTAGGCCTTTTCCTAGTAACTCCTCTAATAACTTTGGCAACTCCTACAACAATACCCATGGAAATTATAATAGATTACCCTCTGATCTAGAGAGTAATATCAAAGAGTTCATCAACTCTCAAAAGATTTTCAATGCATCCATAGAGGAAAAACTACTCAAAATGATGATTTGGCTAAGAGCGTGGATAGAATTTCTTGTGATGTTGATGCTTTGAAAGTTAGATGTGCTCCTCCCAAAATCAACATGGATGAAACTTTGAAAGCTATGCGTGTTTCCATGATTGAGAGCCAAGAAAGAACCGCCCAAATTCGTGCTAGACATGAATGTCTTAAAAAGGCGTGTTCTCGTGATGAGAATCACAAAGATCTTAAAGTGCTTGTTGTGACTCTAATTGAATCTTTGTTTTCTTGTGTCAAACCTAATGAATATGGGGCTGGATATGAATCCACTTTGGTTGAAAAGTGCCCCAATGATTCGGAGTCCATCTATCTTGATGCTAAAAGCATTAAAAGTGGAGTAGAAGACGTTAAAACTTTGAGTAGTAATGAAATTAATACCATGGATTTCAAGGAATTCAATTATGATAGTTTCTCCTTGATTGAATGCATTTCTTTGATGCAATCCATGTTGAACTCTCCACACACTTATAGCCAAAACAAAGCCTTTACCGATCATATCGTCGAAGCTATCATAAAATCTCTTGAAGAGAAACTTGAATTGGAAGTCTCTATCCCTAGAAAGCTTCTTGATGAGTGGGAACCTACCATCAAAATCAAAATCAAAAACTAAGACTGCAATGCTTTGTGTGATTTGGGTGCTAGTGTTTCTGCGATTCCAAAGTCTTTATGTGATGTTCTGGGTTTTAATGAGATTGAAGAGTGTTCTCTTAATTTGCATCTTGCTGATTCTACTGTCAAGAAACCCATGGGAAGGATCAATGATGTTCTTATTATTGCAAATAGGAACTATGTACCCGTGGATTTCATTGTGCTTGACATTTATTGCAATCCTAGATGCCCTATTATTCTTGGAAGACCTTTCCTAAGGACTATTGGTGCTATCATCGATATGAAGGAAGGGAATATTAGATTTCAATTTCCTTTAAGGAAGGGCATGAAACACTTTCCTAGAAAGAAAATAAGATTTCCTTATGAATCCATGATGAGGGCCACTTATGGTGTGAGCACCAAAGACGACGATACATGATTCTATCGCTTTTATGCCTAGCTAAGGGCGTTAAACAATAGCGCTTGTTGGGAGGCAACCCAATGAATTTATATTTTTCTTTCTGTTTTGTTGCGTCCACACTTTCATAATTCTGTTGTCATTGTGTTTTTTGTGTTTCTTTTTGTGTTTGAGCCAATCAAAGCCTTTATGATTAGTCTTGGTAATGCTTGTTTGGTCTTGCTGGAAAAAGACAAAAACTTTTCGCTCAGGAGATGATTTTTCATTTTTATTCAGAAAGAGCTTTTGAGTTGATTCTTTTTTATGCTGATTGATATACTTTTTTCCCAGGCCATTGCAATTTTTCAGATTTTTTAGGTACCAGAAGTATCCGAAGTATACAGATTGCTACAGACTGGTCTGTTTTTGACAGATTCTGTTTTTGTTGAGTTGGTTTCTTGTTTTGATGAAACTATGGTTAGTATCGGGGGTACTAGCCATGGAAAAGTGAGGATACAGTAGCCCATCATCAATATAGATGGAATTCAAGTTTGCTATAGTACCAAAAAAAGTGGTAGTTTGTTTTCTAGTACAATGTTATCACAAGTTTCTGTTTAAGTTTTGTGTTGTGAAGTTTTCAAGTTTTGGGTGATGTTCTCATGGAGAAAGAGATAAGGAGTGGAAAGAGCTCAAGCATGGGGATGCCCAAGGCATCCCAATCCAAATTCAAGGACACCAAAAAGCCTAAGCTTGGGGATGCCCCGGGAAGGCATCCCCTCTTTCGTCTTCAATGCATCTGTAACATTACTTGGAGCTATATTTTTATTCACCACATGATATGTGTTTTGCTTGGAGCGTCTTGTATCATAGGAGTCTTTTCTTTTTGTTGTGTCAAATCATCCTTGTTGCACACCTTTTTGAGAGTGAGAGAGACATGCACTCATCGTGATCTTGCTAGAATGCTCATAGTGCTTCACTTATATCTTTTGAGCTAGATACTTTTGCTCTTGTGCTTCACTTATATCTTTTGAGCTAGATACTTTTGCTCTTGTGCTTCACTTATATCTTTAGAGCACGGCGGTCCCTGATTTGGTAGTTGGCTTATGCTATGAAAGTTGTCACAAATGTGCTAGGTACCCAAAGAGGATGCAAAAACCTCCATCTTCATGTGCATTGAGTAGAAAGAGTAGTTTCGATTCCTCTCAATTAGTTTTGAGACATGGATTCGATAATATTAAGAGTTATGTTAGTATGGTGTTGTGAATCTAGAGATACTTGTGTTGGAGTTAGTGATTCCCGTAGCATGCACGTATGGTGAATCGCTATGTTAGGAAGTCGGAGCATAATTGATCTATTGATTGTCATCCTTTGTGTTGAGGTCGGATCACGCGATGGTTTACAACTACGAACCCTTCCCCTCGGTGTATGCGTTTCGCACTTTGTTTCAATTACTAATAAAAACTTCCGCAACAAGTATGTGATTTCTTCATGACTAATGTGAGTCCATGGTATAGATGCACTTTCACCTTCCACCATTGCTAGCCTCTCTAGTGCCGCGCAATTCTCGCCGGTGCATAAACCCACCAAATTCCTTCCTCAAAACAGCCACCATATCTACCTACTATGGTATTTTCATAGCCATTCCAAGATATATTGCCATGCAACTAGCACCGTTCCGTCTCATGACTTGTGCCGTCATTCTCATATTGCCGTTGCATGATCGTAAGATAGCTAGCGAGATGTTTCAACGTCATACGCCATGCTAGATCGTTGCACATCCCGGTACATTGCCGAAGGCATTTCCTATAGAGTCATCACCATTTTGAGCTGTGAGTAAACAAAAGTGTGATGATCATCATTTTTAGACATTGTCCCATGTGAGGAAATAAAAAAAAGAGGCCAAAGAGCCCAAAAACAAAAAAAATTGAAAAGAGAAAAGAAAAAAAAGAGGCCTAAGAGCCCAAATGAAAAAAAAGAAAAGAGAGAAAAAGAGAGAAGGGAGAATGCTACTATCTTTTTCCACACTTGTGCCTCATGATAGCACCATGTTCTTCATGATTGAGTGCTTCTTGCTTTGTCACTACCATATGCTAGTGGGAATCTTCACTATATAACTTGGCTTGTATATTCCAATTATGGGCTTCCTCAAAGTTGCCCTAGGTCTTCGTAAGAAAGCAAGTTGGATGCACACCCACTAGTTTTCCTTTTGAGATTTCACATACTTATAGCTCTAGTGTATCTCTTGTATGGCAATCCCTACTCATTCACATTGATATCTATTAATGGGCATCTCCAGAGCCTATTGATACGCCGAGTCAGTGTGACCATCTCCTCCTTTTTTGTCTCACAACCACCACCACACTCTATTCCACCTATGCGTGCCAGTTCCTGTTTTTTCCATGTTTTGACCCCTTTCAGAGGAGATTTTGAAACGCAGTCCAAACGGAAGAAAATCCCTGAAAAGATTTTTTCTGGAACGGAATAAGATCGGGGAGCTTGGGAGACAAGGCAGGGGAGCCCCAGGGGCCCCACAAGCCCCAACCCCGCTGCCAGGGGGAGGCCGCGCCATCGAGGCTTGTGGGCCCCCTGAGCGTCCCCTGACCTAGGGGTTGCGCCTATATATTCCCTAAAATTCCCAAAACAATCAGGAGATCATCGAAAGTTCTTTTCCGCCACCGCAAGCTTCTGTCTCCACAATATCCCATCTGGGGCACGTTCTAGTGCCCTGCCGGAGGGGGATTCGGACACGGAGGGCTTCTTCATCAACACCATGACCTCTCCGATGATGCGTGAGTAGTTCACAATTGACCTACAGGTCCATAGCTAGTAACTAGATGGCTTCTTCTCTCTCTTAGATATTTCATACAAAGTTCTCCATGATCTTCATGGAGATCTATCCGATGTAATCTTCTTTTGTGATGTGTTTGTCGAGATCCGATGAATTGTGGATTTGTGATCAGATTATCTATGAATCTTATTTGAGTTTCTTCTGATCTCTCTTATGCATGATTTCATATCCTTGTAATTCTCTTCGAGCTGTGGGTTTTGTCTGGCCAACTAGATCTACGATTCTTGCAATGGGAGAAGTGCTTGGTTTTGGGTTCATACCGTGCGGTGACCTCACCCAGTGACAGAAGGGGTAGCGAGGCACGCATCGTGTTGTTGCCATCAAGGGTAAAAAGATGGGGTTTTCATCATTGGTTTGAGATTATCCCTCTACATCGTGTCATCTTGCTTAAAGCGTTACTCTGTTCGTCATGAACTCAATACACTAGATGCATGGTGGATAGCGGTCGATGTGTGGAGTAATAGTAGTAGATGCAGAAAGTATCGGTCTACTTCTCTCGGGCGTGATGCCTATATGTATGATCATTGCCTTAGATATCATCATGACTTTGTGCGGTTCTATCAATTGCTCGACAGTAATTTGTTCACCCACCGTAATACTTGCTATTTTGAGAGAAGCCTCTAGTGAACACTATGGCCCCGAGGGTCTACTCCAACCATATTTTCAGCCTTACACTTTTTACTTCGTTGCTCTTTCCGCCTTCAGATCTCACTTTGCACACAATCTTGAAGGGATTGACAACCCCTTTGAAGCGTTGGGTGCAAGCTTGTTTGTGTTTGCGCAGGTACTTTGGACTTGACGAGGCCCTCCTTCTGGATCAACCTTTCCTTCTCAAACTAAGGGAAATACTTACTGCTCCTGTGCTGCATCACCCTTTCCTGTTCAAGGGAAAAACCGATGCAAACCAGAGAAGTAATAAGAAGAATTCCTAAGCGCCAGGGAAGGACTTTTGTTGCCGCAGCAACAACACAACAATAAATGTTGCATTCCACAGTTCAAAATATGGATAGCATAAGAAACCCATTCAAAGGGAAAAGGGACGGACCAACTCCATGGGCTAAAATCATGGAATGGCCATGCCAGATCCACGACACCCAAGACAAGCCTACCACACACAACAACCGTAATTGTTGGTGTTCAAACAGGCTCGCAAGCTAGCTACCGATGAACAGAGCTGGGGCCCATGAAGTGAAGATGATGACGAGCCCGCAACTCGAACAATGGGGGCCAAAAACAGTTCCCTCCTGAGGTCAAAACCGTGAACATGATCTTGTCACCCATATACCCAAAAAGGAGAGAAAGCACGCCCTTTGGGAGGTATACGCCCTAAAGCCCGTAGCACTGAAATATAATCCACGGTCGGCTTGCTCGATCACTTTCGACCACAAGGATCATCCGACCAGTATCCTTCATGGAGGGTGGGCCGCCCTCGTCCTAGATCCCATTATAGATGGGTACCACCTCAGTAGAGTCCTCATGGACGGAGGAAGTAACCTTAATCTGATTTATTCAGATACGGTGAAAAAGAGGGGATAGACCCATCACGAATCAAACCAAGTCACACTACATTTAAAGGAGTGATTCCAGGTGTCGAAGCCCGGTGCTCAGATACGATAACACTTGAGGTTGTGTGTCTCACCCGATAACTTCCATAGTGAAAACTTGATCTTCGACATCGACCCCTTTCGCAGTGGATACCACGCACTGCTCGGCCACACAACTTTCGCCCGCTTCAACGATGTGCCCCACTATGCCTTCATGAGGCTCAAAATGCCCGAACCCAAGGGAGTCATCACTGTCGAGGACAATACAGAGCATTCTCTCCGAACCAAGGAGCACATGGCTGCACTGGCAGCTGAGTGCCAACATGACAGCGAAACATGAACTCACACGGCAGCAATCAAGGCGTAGAAGGAAGGCAAGCGAGCCCAAGTTCAATCAGATCTTCCATAGACCTCTTCGGCACAGAGTAGATAGGGATACACCTCACATGGCACGATCAAAACACCTTCAAGGTATGTCCCTCATGGACACAATTTCATCCTGAAAATTCGATGGGCAGCGGTGGGAGCCACTCACTAGGGATCATGTGATCGGTTCAACCGAGCCATGGTCCAAAATAACTCTACGAACAAAAGCAGGGTATCGTGAAGAACCCTTATACATAAAGCTTCTCCATTTCATCAGCAACTTCTCAAGACCCTCTACTCAAGGTCCGCCTGCTGATAGCAACTTCCTTCAAAGGACAAGTACCCCCACCTCTAGTAAGGGTACTAGATAAAGTACAACCGAAAATAGGCCGGACGTCAAGTCTCCCATGGAAGTCCACTGGGAAAAAGTTGCTTTAAAAAGTTGTATCTCAAGAAATGATAGTTACCTCTAACAGGTGCCTTGGTGCCACGAGTTATAAAAATTCCTCGCACACATTATTTATAAACCTTTTTCCAATATTTTTGTATACACATTTTCATACTCATCGGCGCTAACAGGTCAAGTTTATTTCTACATATGCCAAAGTGCTATCGGCCAATAGACCGGGGGCTGGGATGGTAATACCACCCCGGCCACTACATTGTCACTACTTCTTAATTGTCCGCTCCCTCGGGTTTTGCGTTATATGCATCGGTTTCGAATTATGTCTTGGGTCTATAGTTGGGTTGCCCAGCTCCTGTGCTTACCTCCTTACGTTCCGCTAGTTCAGCTAAGGGGTAAAGGGAGAACCACTGCAATTGTATTACCAACTAGTCTGGCTAAAAATACCTTAGTGGAGAAAGCTGAAAAATGACCGTCATAGTAAGCGGGAACTGGTCTGCAACCCGAGCTAAAAAACAAAAGCCGTTGGAGGTTACTTTCTGTTACATGGAGGGTTCATGCCTTTGCGAACCCTATGGTAGCTATTTCGAAACTCGGCTTATCCGACTACCACCAAATACCTAGGAGCTTTCGATCAACCCCCAAATTTAAACTCCTAAGGCTAAGTGAAAGTGATAAAGTCGCATGCTTGATTGCCTTGTTTCCATCATACACTACCACCTTCAGGCACCGACTCATCGGCTAAGAGTAATAGTATGGACGATGAAACACCCCGAGTAGTCTCTACCTTGGGCTTGAAGTCGACAACTGGTAACTTTCAGACTAAAATGGCCAAACGACAGGAGTCAAAATAATACACAAGTACATGCCATTTAAAGACTAGCATCATGAATATAAATTGTTCAGAGGCACATGATAGTACAATCACTCAAAGAGTACTTCTTTTGAGCATTGCTCTTCTATAACCCGAGCACCCTCCATCGCGGAGAGAAAATACAGCTCGAGATGTCGGTGCTCCTTCCCGGCAGGCGGAGGTGCGGTTTCCATCATCAGGGGCTTCATCCCCAGAAAATGCACCATGGTCCTCTCAAAGGCCATGCGAGCTTCTTCTATGCAGACGGGATGCTTCAGGACCTCGATCCGAGGCACGACATCAACAAACTTATGCACTAAGCCGAAGTAGCTACTCGACACAGGCTCGATAGGCCACAACTATATACATATATGCTTCATGGCTGGCTCCGCCATCCTATGCAGCTCCATGAGCTGTTTCATTTGAGAGCTCAGACTGGGATTGGGCTCGGGAGTGTGAAACCGAGCCCAGAAAAGTCTGTGCTCAACATTCCCGTCATTGGTCGAGTAGTGCTTCGTTGCTTCCGCCACACTCCACGGGAGGTCCGTGAAGGCGCTTGAGGAACACCACATCCGCGTAAGAAATGCATACCTGTTTCCACCAAAGGCACATTCCAATAAGTATGGCTTACCATTTTCCATCTGCTTTGCCTGGCGCACCTCTGCTTCAAAGAACCTCTAGTCCACCCGCTCTGATTTGAGATCGACGGACAGCTTGGAGAGCTCAGTCATCTTCTGCTGAGATGTTTGCTCCAAACCCTCACACTTAGAGTTGGCTTCGTGCAACTCATGTTGAACCTCTGCCACCCTGACCTCATGCTTGCTTCTATCAACCTTGAGGGAGCTCATCTCGGCAGATACTTGTTCGGTCGCCACCTTGTGAGGAGCGGCCTCCTTCTTGGTGTGCTCCAGTTCGGCCTTGAGTTTTTCGAACTCTCTATCCTGGGTTGCTAACCAAATTGATATCACGGGGACATATATTAAAATCAGGACAATCCTTCTATACTAAAGGGCAGTAATAATTTTTATAGCACTGCTTGAAACTTACCCTGCTTTTCATCAAGCCGGCCATTCACACGACTAAGCTCATCGTCGGAAAGCTTCAGTCCCCAGTTCAACTCGGCTATCTCGAGAGTGTTGGCGTCAGTAGCGGAGGATGAAGCATGCACATCATAATTATAAATTTTAACGACTCCGAGTTATCGGCATGCAAGACACTTTGGTCGGAATTACTCCGTCAAGCCGTTATAATTGAAAAATCTCAGGATTACTTCTTATGCTTAAGAGTTAATTTTGAGCCACGAATAAGCTTGTCAAACTTACCCGTGACTCGAGGGATGTTATACCCATAAAGTCATATAAAACCTTGTAAATAAGACTAAAAACATTACACGGCTTACCTTAAAAGCCGTCAGCAATCCATTGAAGGCTTCGCTAAGTCCGCTGTTAACGGACTGAATACTCTGTAAAATCGCACCCATAAGGTTGCGATGTTCTTCGGAAATGGAGGAGATGGTCAAGGCGTCCTCCATCATGGACGACCACCCAGCCATAGCCTTCTCTACTAGGGGCGACGCTGGAGGCGGCAACGAAGACATCGGAGCATCAGGGGCCCCGAAAGATTTCTTGGAGCAAAGCTTGGAGGGAATTTGGTTCCCCTCTCCACTTGTGGGGAGGGAACCAACCCCCTAGGTCCCAATGGCCAAGGTATGTACCTCGGCCAGAATCTCTTGTTCTTCCGTGGCCCGTGTATCAACACCAGTCGGGCCCTCCTGGTCTTCGGAGACTGGTCTATTTAGAAAAGGTCTGCCAAGTATGATCGACATATTGTCGTCCTCGGGCATATCAAGAATAACAAAGTTTGCTAAGATAGTAACATTTGCAACCACAAGGGGGACATCCTCGCAAATTCCAACAGGTAAGGCAGTGGATTTGTCAGCCATTTGCAAGGATATCTCAGTGGGTGTAAGCTTATCCAATTCAAGTCTTTTGTAAAGGGAGAAAGGCATAACACTAACACCAGCTCCTAAATCACATAAAGCAATTTTAACATAATTTTTTTAATAGAGCAAGGTATTGTAGTATACCCGGTCTCCCAACTTCTTAGGTATCCCACCATCAAAAGAGTAGTTACCAAGCATAGTAGCAATTTCAGTTTCGGGTATCTTTCTTTTATTGGTAATCATATCCTTCATGTATTTAGCATATGGAGGCATTTTCAATATATCAGTCAAGCGAGTGCGCAAAAAGACAGGTCTAATCATCTTAGCAAAGCATTCAAAATCTTCATCGTCTCTACTTTTAGAAGACTTTTGAGGGAATGACATGGGTTTTGGAACCATGGCTCTCTTTCCCTTCCATGTTTTCTAGCAACAAATTCCCTCTTTTCATAACATTTATTTTTAAGAGGTGGGTTATCAAGACCCTCAGCAGGTTCTATCTCAGCATGATTATTAGGTTCCTTATTGCTACCCGATGGATCTTCTACATGAACGTCATTATTATCATTATCATCATCATTAAGTTTATGTTCACTACTAGCTTGTGACTAAGCAACAGAAATGGAAACATCATTATGATTCTTAGCAGATTTCTCAATTTTAGGTTCACTAGGGGCATGCAGGGTCCTATCATTTTCATTTTCTTTTTCTTCTTAGTGGAACTACGAGTTTCATCATTAATTCTCTGACAATCCTGTTGTATTCTTTTAGGATGACCTTCAGGAAAAAGGGGCTCTTGAGTCATTCTACCTCCTCTAGCCATTACTCTCATAGCATGATCATTCATATTATTCATCTCAACAAGCAAATCATTTTGTGACTTAGCTACTTGATCTAGTTGGGTGTGAACCATAGAGGCATGTTTACCTAGACCTTTCACATCATTAGCAATTCTAAACATCAAGTCACTTAGGCGATCTATCATCCTGGCATTATTATTCAATTGATCCTTAATATAGTTACTCAAGTGTTCTTGTGTTAAAAATGTAATTGTCAAATACATATATTCTTTTGGATAGGTTACGATGGTCGTTCAGGGAGTGTCCAATCATCGACATTTTTGCAATATATTATTTAGTAACTCTCTGATTGTGCAACACAACTATCTAGGAAATCCCTAGAAGCATCAGTTAGTACATTATAAAAGATATCAAGAATTTTATTCTTCTCAAGAGGACAATCACGCTAAGCTCTAAGTAACTGGAGAAGCCTCCCCAAGCTTGAGGGAGATTCTCTTCTTCAATTTGCACAAAGTTAAATATTTCCTAAAAGACAACTTGTTTCTTATGAGCAGGAAAATATTTTTTAAAGAAGTAATAAAGCATATCCTAGGGACTATATACAACCATGAGCAATAGAAAGAAAATATTCCTTGGCCTCTCCTTTCAGCAAGAAAGGAAAAAAGCTTAAGGATACAATATTAGCGTATCTTTCCATTATTGGTGAACAAAGCATCAATATCATTCAGTTTCATAAGGTGTTCGACCATAGTTTAATTTTCGTAACCATGAAAAGGACCACACTCTACTCCAGGAATTAATTCGAGGTCTATAAGAAATTCATAATCCCTATTAGTGACGAATATAGGAGAAGTAGCAAATCTAGGATCATGTTTCATTTTCTCCATCATATATTTTTCTTTTAGTTTGCATAGTAACCTTTTCAAATCATCTCTATCGTTGCAAGCAAGAAAGTCTCCAGCTACCTCATCATCCATAACATAACCTTCAGCTACATAAGGTAATTCGTATCTATTAGGAGGACGAGGTGTAGCAAGTAATTCAAGATCTTTATCAGTTTCAACATTTCAAGTTCGCTAACTCTAGCAATATGAGCATCAAGTAATTCACTCAGTGGCACAGTTTCACTTTCAACATGTGTAGAAATAGTATCATGATTAATTTCAGAAGTAACATCATCAACTTCCTGCGACATATCAGGACGATCAACAGGTGGTGGTGTAACAAGCTGATTCAAAACAGTAGGTGAATCAATAGCAGAGCTAGATAGCAGTTCTTTACCTCCTCTCGTGCGAGAAGGGATGATCTTAGTTCGATTCTCTTCAAGATTCTTCATAGTTGCATTTGGATATCCTCAAGTCAACACAATAAGTAGAGCCATGCTCCTAGGCAACGGTGCCAGAAAAAGGTCTTGATAACCCACAAGTATCGGGTATTGCGACAGTCTTCACGGGTAGTATTTAACCCTAATTTATTGATTCGACACAAGGGAAGCCAAAGAATATTTATTAGCCGTAACAGTTTAGTTGTCAATTCAACCGCACTTGGGATATCTCTCTGCAACAAGGATTTAGTAGCACAATAAATTATAGTAGTAACAGTAATAGTGATAGTAGCTGTTTTGGTAACATTAGTAATATTAGTAACAGTAGCAATTGAGTAGAACGTGTGACAGTAGGAGCAACAGTAGTAACTTAGCAAGATGCAATATATGTAAAGCACATGCACGTGGATCAGTGATGGATAATGATTTAGTGAAACTGATCATATAATAGTTACACACTAGGGTGACACATAAGTAGCTCCAATTCATCAGTAAAATGTAGGCATGTATTCCATATATAGTCATACGTGCTTGAAATCTTTTGTCCTACCCTCCCGTGGTAGCGGGGTCCGATTGGAAACTAAGGGACATCAAGGCCTACTTTTAATAGAGAACTAGAACAAAGCATTAACACATGGTGAATCCATGAATTCCTCAAACTACGACAATCACCGGAAAGAATCCAAATTATTGTCACCTTGGGGTATGCGGATCAACACACGTAATAGGTAACAATAACTTGCAAGATAGGATCCAAATCACTCTCATATTCATGAAAACATAATAGGTTCACATCTGCACATCAAGGCACTCGATCCCTAGTGACAAGCATTAAGAATAGCAAAGTCATAGTAACATCAATCTCAAAACATAGTAGACACTAGGGATCAAGCCCTATCAAACTTAACTCGATTACATGATCAGTCTCATCCAACCCCACTGTTGTCCAGCAAGCCTACAAAGGAATTACTCATTCCCGATGGTGATCATCATGGCGGTGTTGATGAAGAAGGTTTGGTGATGACCACGACGACGAATCCCCCTGTCTAAAGCCCCAAACAGGCTCCACATCAGCCCTCCGGAGGAAGAATAGGAGGTGGCGGCGGCTCCATCTCGTGAAACGCGATGATAACTTCTCTCTGATTTTTTTGCCCAGAGATGTGATTTTATAGGATTGGAATTAGGGTAGGAGGAGCCACATGGGCCCCACAAGCCATGAGGGCACGACTAGGGGGGCGCCCTGTTGGCTTGTGGCCCCCTTGCAGAGTTTCTCTCACAGGTCTTCGCTCTATAAATCCTTATAAATTCCAGAAATAATTCAAAAAAGTTTCGTCTGATTCCGAGAAATTTTATTTCCGCACAAAAATAATACCAAGGTAGTTGTGCTGAAAACAACGTCAGTCCAGGTTAGTTTCACACAAATCATGCAAGTCTGAGGCCAAAACCAGAGCAAAAGTGTTTGGAGAAGTAGATACATTGGAGTCATATCAAGACCTCAGGATTTTAGGAAGCCCATCATTGGAATATACAAGCCAGTTTATCATAATGAAAAAGTGATTTCCGTAGCATATGAAAATGACATAACATAAGACTTTCTACATGAAGAACAAAGTGCCACTTTGAGGCACAAGTGTTGTAAAGGATAGTAGCAAAGTCCCTTCTCTTTTTTCTCACATTTGTTTTATTATGGTGGGCTCACTTGGCCTCCCCCAGTTTTATTTCCTCACCGAGAAAATGCTTTAATAATGATGATCATCACACTTTTATTTACTTGCAACTCAATGAAAACTCGATACGAAGAACTATGAAGCAATATGACTCAATATGAATGCCTCTCGAAGTGTACCAGGATGTGCAATGATATAGTGTGACATGTATCAACAATATGATGAACGATAGCTTTGCTACAAATACTATGTCAGCTCTATATGATCATGCAGAGTAATATGATGATGAACGAACTAGTCATATGATGTAACAATGGAATTTGCATGGCAATATATCTCGGAATGGCTATGGAAATGCCATAATAGGTAGGTATGGTGGCTGTTTTGAAGAAGATATAAGAAGGATTATGTGTGACAGAGTGTATCATGGCATGGGGTTTCCACACACCGGAAAAGTTTAGATCCATCCTCGAGGTTAGCATGGGCAATCCACGACACCAAACAGGCTAGGAATATATGAGGAGGTGGGATTAAGTATGTCCATAGTTTCACATTAGTCATTGATGTCTATACACAACTTGTACTTCTACACTCATGTTGGGCCTCCAAGCGCAGAGTTTTGTAGGAAAGTAGCAAATTTACCTCAAGTTTATGCCCTAAGCTTTATCAATTTGTGGGAGGTGTATGATGAATATGGTCTCTCTCAAGCAACCCTGCAACCAAATAATAAAAAGTCTCTTGTGTCCCCAAAACACCAAATACAACGGTAGATTGTATAGGTGCACTAGTTCAGCGAAGAGATGGTGATACAAGTGTAGTAATGATAGTATATTGATTTTTGTAATAGGAACAATAAAAAATAGCAAGGTAGCAAGTAACAAAACTTATCATAAACGGTATTGCAATGCTTGAAAATAAGGCCTAGAGTGTGTACTTACGCTAGTGCAGTCTCTCAACAATGCTAATATAATTGGATCACTTAACAATCACTCAACCTGCGATGAAGAATCACTCCAAAGTTCCTATCTAGTGAAGAACGTAAGAAGAAATTGTTTGTAGGTTACGAGACCACCTCAAAGTTAGTCTTTCCGATCAATATTTCTAAGAATTCGAAAGATAACAAGTTATCCTTTCTGATCAATCTATGAAGAGATCATACTATAATAACACCATAACAAATTAAGATTCATAATAGTCAATCCAACACAAAGAACTTCAAATAGCACACCAAGATTTCTATCGGAAAACATAGTATGAAAAGTGCAATCAACCCCTATTCCTAGATTACCCCAATGTCACCTCGGGAATCCATGAGTTGATGCCACAACATATACCAAGTGAATAACTCGAATACCCCAATGTCACTACGGGTATCCATATGCAAGACATATATCATGTGCTCTCAAACCTGAATATTCAATCCAACATAATGAGATCTTAAATTGAAAGACTCAATTCATCACAACAATAGGATGGGACAAATACCAGATGATCCAAATATATTAACAAGGACCGTGATATATCAAGATCATGACATTTCAAGACCACAAGAGAGAGAGAGAGAGAGAGATTAACCACATAGCTACAGGTACAAACCCTGAGCCCCGAGGGTGGACTAATCCCTCCTCGTCATGGCCTCCGACGGGATGATGAAGATGGCCACCGGAGATGATCTCCCTCTCCAACAGGGTGCCGGAACGGGCTGCCGATTGGTTTTTGTGGCTACAAAGGCTTGCAGTGAGTAAACTTTTCATCTAGGTTATCTATGGAGGTTTCTATATTCATAGGATTTTTGGGCATTGGAATCACGCCAAGATGGGACACTAGTGGCCCACTAGATACCACGACGAGCGAGGGGGGCTGGCGCACCCTGGTGTCTAGTGGGCACCAGGGGGTCCCCTCTGGTGGTTCATTCCTCCAGGATTTTTCTTTTCTTCCAAAAAAAATCATTAAAAAGTTTCGACCAATTCCGAGAACTTCTATTTCTGCACAGAAAAACGACACCTCAGTAGTTTTGCTGAAAATAGCGTCAGCCCGGGTTAGTTCTAAAGAAATCATATGAAGTGCAGCTAAACCATATAAAAGTATTATAAACATAGGCAAACATGGCATGAATACTTGATAAATTATCGGTACTTTGAAGATGTATCAGTATCCCCAAGCTTAATTCCTACTCGTTCTCAAGTAGGTAAATAATAAAAGAAATAATTTATGAAGTGTGAATGCTATCATAGTGCATAAGTAATGATAATTTCAATCACATTTCCTAGCATCATAACAACAACTCTTTCTTATAAAACTCATCATGATAGAGTGGCAATTGAAAACAGATTTTTTGATGTGGAATGCTACCTATCATATTCATCATATACTCTTGTCTTTATAGCATGGACATATGGACTTGTAGATGATTCAAAGTAATAGTCTATAATTTGACATGAAAACTTTAATACCCAAACATATCAACAAGCTACGAAGTCTTCCAAAATATCAACGCTAAAGAACGCTATCCCTAGCCCATCATGCTCAATCCTTGATCCATTCATGCAACACACCCAAATAGACAAGAGTAATCGTTTGGCTAGATAAGAAGAACTCTTGTTTCGAAGATCATCATTGATTGCTTTTAGAATCTGATGCTGTTGCTCCAAATTTAGCTTCTTGAAGCGTAGCTTTACATGAGTTCTTTCAAGCTCTCTATGATCTTCTAGAGTAGTTTCATGAGCTAACTTAAGAGTGTTTAATTCTTTAGTTAGTCTTTCAATCTCTTTCTTATCATCATTATGTGACTCCTCTTGACTAGCATGATTATTATCAAGTTCATTTTTATCATTGTCACTAGTTTTATCAAAGAGCAAGGCATATTCTTCTAGCAAATCACCCTCATCACTATCAAAGTCAATTTACTCGGGGTGTGATACCTTGGGGACTTTTGCCATGAAGTTGTTTCCAATCCCTTCATTTCGTGAATCAAATATGTTGTAGGAGTTGAAGGAAACGAGTGCAAGACCGGCAACACCTTCATCTTCACTATAGTCGGAGTTGGAGTGGTAGCTTCTCTCGGATTGGTTGTCGGACTCGGAGTCGGATACCCATTCACCAACATGAGCTTGATGTCTTATTATTGAGTGGCTCTTGGTGTAATTGTCATTCTTCTCCGATTCCTTAATTCTCCGGGAGTGTCTTCGTTCATAACGATCTTCTCTACTCCTTCTCTCTCTGCAAGGTGACTCTTCTCTTAAGCTTCATCTTCTAGGTGACTCTTCTCTTCGTTGGTGGGGAGCCGAGCACTCATTGGAATAGTTTTCGGGCTTTCCACAATTGCAGCAGTTTGTGTCACGACTAGATGAACGCTTGTCTTCATGTCTTGAGCTAGAGCTTCTCTCTTTGCCTCTACACTTGTAGAACTTGTTGAATTACCTGACCATGAGGCTTATCTTTTCATTTATAACAAGGTTGTCATCTGAAGTAGCGGGGGTACCACTTGAAGCTTTGTAAGCACCGCTTGACTTGTTGTGCAGCTCATCTTTTCCCTTGAATGACATTTAATGAGCGAAAATCCCTCCAATGACTTCCGTTGGCTTGAGATCCTTGTAGTTTGGCATCATTCAGATCAATGTGCACACTGTTTCGTATCTTCCATCACAAGCTCTAAGTATCTTATTGATGATGAATTTGTCGGTCATCTCTTCGCTTCGTAAGCCAACAATCTCATTTGTGATGAGAGCTAGCCTAGAGTACATCTTAGTGGCTCCTTCACCATCCTTCATCTTGAACTTGTCAATCTGACTTCTTATCACATCTAACTTAGATCCCTGACAGATTATGTACCTTCATGCATATCAAGCAAAGTATCCCAAATTTCCTTTGCATTCTTAAGGCGGTTGATTTTGTTGAATTGTTCAAGGCATATACAGTTGAATAGAATGTCGCGGGCTTGAGCATTGTATTGCAACATATTCAATTATTTTTCTATCGCATCGCGATCCAGTTCCCTTCCATCACCGAAGAAATCACCTTGCACACCAACACGAACAACACCCCAAACGGCGGGGTTATGACCAAGAATATGCATTTTCAACTTATGCTTCCAACTAGCAAAGTGTGTACAAATATGGACCTCTACAGTGATAATTTCCATCACTATATGCCATACTCTCCTAGGTTGTGAAACCAATGCAATGGAGACCAATGGTCTGATACCACTTGTAGGATCCTAAGTATGTCTAGAGGGGGGGTGATTAGACTACTTGACCAATTAAAAACTTAGCCTTTTCCAAATTTTAGTTGTGGGCCAGTTTTAGCAATTATGACTAGTCAAGATAACCTTACACATGCATATCTAAGAGTATAGCAGCAGAAAGTAGAGACATGCAAGTGTAAGTAGAGGGAGGAAAGAAGATCAAACATAAAGGTTGACAGGACGATTTTTGGCGTGGTTCCGATAGGCGGTGCTACCGTACGTTCATGTTAGTGGAGACTTCAACCCACGGAGGGTAATGACTGTGAGAGTCCACGGAGGGCTCCACCCAGAAGGGCTCCACAAAGAAGCGGCCTTGTCTATTCCATCATGGCTTACTCATGTCTACTACGCAACTTTATTCTTGTTGACTCGTGTTGGGCCTCCAAGCGCAGAGTTTTGTAGGACAATAGTAGTTTTTCCTCGAGTGGATGACCTAAGGTTTATCAATCCGTGGGAGGTGTAGGATGAAGATGGTATCTCTACAACAACCCTGCAACCAAATAATAAAAAGTATCTTGTGTCCCCAACACACCAAATACAATGGTCATTTGTATAGGTGAACTAGTTCGACAAAGAGATGGTGATACAAGTGTAGTATAGAAGGTAGAAATATGTTTTTATAATATGAATAAATAAAAACATCAAAGTAGAAATTCATAAAATGTAGCACAAATGGTATTGCAATGCTTGAAAATAAGGCCTAGGGTTCGTACTTCTGCTAGTGCAATCTCCCAACAATGCTAATATAATTGGACCACATGACAATCCCTCAACATGCGATAAAGAATCACTTCAAAGTTCCTATCTAGCGGAGAACATAAGAAGAAATTGTTTCCGATCAAAACCACCTGAAAGTTATTCTTTCCGATCAATCTTTACAAGAGTTCATAGTAAAATAACAAGTTATCCATTTCGAACGATCTATACAAGAGTTTGTACTAAAATAACACCATTGATACATATCAATCAACCCTAATGTCACCTCATTACTCCAATGTCACCTCAAGTATCCGTGAGCGAATTATACGACATGCATCAAACAATTTCAGATTCTTCATATTCAATCCAAAACAAAGAACTACAAGGAGCACCCCAAGATTTATATCAGAGAACATAGTATGAAAATGTGCAATCAACCCCTATGAATAGATCCCCAAGGTCACCGGAATCCGCATGTTGATGCCATAACATATATCAAGTGACTCACTTGAATAGTCCAATGTCACTACGGGTATTTGCATGCAAAACATATATCATGTGCTCCCAAACCAAAATATTCAACTCAACATAACGAGATCTTAAAGTGAAAGCTTCAATTCATCACAACAATAGCATGGGACAAACACCATATGATGCAACTATAGTAACAAAGCCCGTAATACATCAAGATCGTGACATCTCAAGAACACGAGAGAGAGAGAGAGAGAGATTAAACACATAGCTACCAGTACAAAACCTCAGCCCCGATGGTGGACTACTCCGCCTCGTCATGGCCTCCGCTGGGATGATGAAGATGGCCACCGAAGATGATCTCCCCCTCCGACACGGTGCCGGAACAGGCTCCCGATTATTTTTGCATGTCTCTAGAGGCTTGCGGCCATGCAACTCCTCCTCTAGGGTTATTTCTAGAGGTTTCTATATTTATAGGAATTTTTGGTGTTGGAATCACACCAAGATGGGCCACGAGGTGCCCCATACCCACTAGGTCGCGTTAGGGGGCAGGCACGCCCTAGTGCCTAGTGGGAAGCCTGGGCCTCCTCTGGTTGACTTCCTTGGCCCTGTGGATATCTTCTGGGCAGAAAAAAATCTCCAAAAAGTTTCATGACATTTGGACTCGTTTGATATTGATTTTCTGCAAAGTAAAAAAAACAAGCAAAAACAGCAACTCGCATTGGGCACTGTGTCAATAGGTTAGTCCCAAAAAATGATATAACATTGCTATAAAATGATTGTATAACATCCAAGAATCTTGATTCGGCAGCATCGTGGAATGAAGTGGCCCGGACTGAATTTACACGTACTCTTACGTGAGACTGGTTCCACCAGCCGACATGCACTTGTTGCATAAGGTGGCTAGCGGGTGTTTGTCTCGCCCACTTTAGTCGGATCGGATTCGATGAAGAGGGTCCTTATGAAGGGTAAATAGCAATTGGCATATCATTGTTGTGGTTGTAATGTAGGTAAGAAACGTTCTCGCGAGAAACCCATAGCAGCCACGTAAAACTTGCAACAACCATTAGAGGACGTATAACTTGTTTTTTCACGGTATGATATGTGATGTGATATGGCCAAAAGGATGTAATGATATATATGTGATGTATGAGATTGATCATGTTCTTGTAATAGGATTCAGGACTTGCAGGTCGATGAGTATGACAACCGGTAGGAGCCATTTGAGTTGTCTTAATTTATTATATGAGATGCAACGCCATGTGATTACTTTAATTTATTGCTAACAGTTAGCCGTAGTAGTAGAAGTAATAGTTGGCGAGACGACTTCATGAAGACACACTAATGGAGATCATGGTGTCATGTCGGTGACAATGATGATCATGTCGCGCCTCGAATATGGAGATCAAAGGCGCAAGATGATAATGGCCATATCATGTCACTATATGATTGCATGTGATGTTTATCATGTTTATATATCTTATTTACTTAGAATGATGGTAGTAAATAAGATGATCCCTTCACTAAATATGATTGCATGTGATGTTCATCATGTTTATATATCTTATTTACTTATAAGTGTTCCCCCTAAGTGTGCACCGTTGCGAAGGATCGCTGTCTCGAAGCACCACGTAATGATCGGGTGTGATAGATTCTAACGTTCGCATAGAACGGGTATAAGCCATATTTACACACGCAAAACACTTAGTTTGACTTGACGAGCCTAGCATGTACACACATGGCCTCGGAACACGAGAGACCGAAATTTTGAACGTGAGTCGTATGGAGATACGATCAACGTGGAGATGTTCACCATTGATGACTAGTCTGTCTCACGTGATGATCGGACACGGCTAGTCACATTGATCACGTATCACTTAGATGACTGGACAGATGTCAATCTAAGTGGGAGTTCATTAAATAATTTTATTAGATGAATTTAATTATCATGAACTTATTCTAAAAATGTCTTTACAATATTGTAGATCCAATGGCCAACGCTCATGTCAACCTCAATTTCAACGCTTTCCTAGAGAAAACCAAGCTGAAAGACGATGTTAGCAAGTATGCGGACTGGGCTCGTAATTTAAAGCTCATCCTCATTGCTTCCAAGAAGGCATATGTACTTGATGCACCGCTAGGTGACCATCCGATTCCCGTGGAAGCCCAGGACGTTTTGAACGCCTGGCAGTCGCGAAGTGATGACTACTCTCTGGTTGAGTGCGACATGTTTTACAATTTAGAATCGAGGCTCCAAAAGCGTTTTGAGCATCATGGAGCATATGAGATGTTCGAGGAGCTCAAACTGGTTTTCCAAGATCATGCCCGGGTTGAGAGATATGAGGTCTCCGACAAGTTCTTCAGCTGTAAGATGGAGGAAAATAGTTCTGTCAGTGAGCACATACTCAGAATGTCTGGGTTGCAGAGCCATCTATCTCAGCTGGAAGTTAACCTTCTGGATGACGCAGTTATTGATAGAATCCTCTAGCCGCTTCCACCTAGCTATAAGTGCTTCATGATGAATTATAACATGCAAGGGATGGAAAAGGCCATTCCCGAGTTATATTCAATGGTGAGATCAGCAGAGGTGGAAATCAAGAAGGAACATCAAGTGTTGATGGTGAATAAGACCACCAATTTCGAGAAAGGCAAGTGTAAAAAGAACTTCAAGAAGGACGGCAAAGAAGTTGCCGCGCCCGATAAAAAAGTTGCCGGGAAGAAGCGCAAGAATGGACCCAAGCCTGAGACTGAGTGCTATTACTGCAAGGGAACCGGTCACTCGAAACGGAACTGCCCCAAGTACTTAGCGGATAAGAAGGCCGGCAACGTCAAAGGTATATATGATATACATGTTATTCTTGTGTAACTTACCAGCGCTCGTAGTAGCTCCTGGGTATTTGATACCGGTGTTGTTGCTCATATTTGCAACTCAAAACAGGAACTACGGAATAAGCGGGGACTGGCAAAGGACGAGGTTACGATGCGCGTAGGGAATAGTTTCAAGGTCGTTGTGATCGCCGTCGGCACGCTGCCTCTATATCTACCTTCAGGATTAGTTTTAGACCTTAATAATCGTTATCTAGTACCAATTTTGAGCATGAACATTGAATTGAGATCTCGTTTGATGCGAGATGGCTACTAATTTAAATTTGAGAATAATGGATGTTCCATTTATATGAGAGATAGGTTTTATGGTCATGCCCCGTTGGTCAATCTTTACTCTTAATGAATCTCGAACGTGATGTTACACATATTCATAGTGTGAGTACCAAAAGATGTAAGGTTGATAATGATAGTCCTACTTATTTGTGGCACTGCCGCCTTGGTCATATCGGTGTCAAATGCATGAAGAAACTGCGTACAGATGGACTTTTGGAGTCTCTTGATTTCGAATCATTTTGACACATGTGAAACGTGCCTCATTGGCAAGATGACCAAGACTCCGTTCTCCAGAACAATGGAGCAAGCAACCAACCTGTTGGAAATAATACATACCAATGTATGCGGTCCAATGAGTGTTGAGGATCGCGGTGGTTATCGTTATGTTCTCACCCTCACTGATGACTTAAGCAGATATGGGTAAGTCTACATTATGAAACACAACTATGAAACATTTGAAAGGTTGAAGGAATTTCAGAGTGAGGTGGAGAATCAAAGTGACAAGAAAATAAAGTTCCTACGATCCGATCGTGGAGGAGAATATTTGAGTCACGAGTTTGGCACGCACTTAAGAAAATGTGGAATTGTTCCACAACTCATGCCGCATGGCACACACTACAAGAAATTGTTGGGGAACGTCGCATGGGAAACAAAAATTTTCCTACGCGCACGAAGACCTATCATGGTGATGTCCATCTACGAGAGGGGATGAGTGATCCACGTACCCTTGTAGATCATACAGAAGAAGCGTTAGAGAACGCGGTTGATGTAGTGGAACGTCCTCACGTCCCTCGATCCGCCCCACGAACAATCCCGCGATCAGTCCCACGATCTAGTACCGAACGGACGGCACCTCCGCGTTCAGCACACGTACAGCTCGACGATGATCTCGGCCTTCTTGATCCAGGAAGAGAGACGGAGAGGTAGAAGAGTTCTCCGGCAGCGTGACGGCGCTCCGGAGGTTGGTGATGACCTTGTCTCAGCAGGGCTCCGCCCGAGCTCCGAAGAAACGCGATCTAGAGGAAAAACTATGGAGGTATGTGGTCGGGCAGCCGTGAGAAAGTCGTCTCAAATCAGCCCTAATTGCTCCATATATATAGGAGGAGGGAGGGGGGGCCTTGCCTTGGGGTCCAAGGACCCCCAAGGAGTCGGCCGAGCCAAGGGGGGGAGGACTCCCCCCCCCCAAACCGAGTTGGACTTGGTTTGGTGGGAGGAGTCCCCCTCCCTTCCCACTTCCTCCCTCTTTTTTTCTTTTCCTTTTGATTTCTTTTTCTTGGCGCATAGGCCCCCTTGGGGCTGTCCCACCAGCCCACTAAGGGCTGGTGTGTCTCCCCAAAGCCTATGGGCTTCCCCGGGGTGGGTTGCCCCCCCCGGTGAACTCCCGGAACCCATTCGTCATTCCCGGTACATTCCCGGTAACTCCGAAAACCTTCCGGTAATCAAATGAGGTCATCCTATATATCAATCTTCGTTTCCGGACCATTCCGGAAACCCTCGTGACGTCCGTGATCTCATCCGGGACTCCGAACAACATTCGGTAACCAACCATATAACTCAAATACGCATAAAACAACGTCGAACCTTAAGTGTGCAGACCCTGCGGGTTCGAGAACTATGTAGACATGACCCGAGAGACTCCTCGGTCAGTATCCAATAGCGGGACCTGGATGCCCATATTGGATCCTACATATTCTACGAAGATCTTATCGTTTGAACCTCAGTGCCAAGGATTCGTATAATCCCGTATGTCATTCCCTTTGTCCTTCGGTATGTTACTTGCCCCAGATTCGATCGTCAGTATCCGCATACCTATTTCAATCTCGTTTACCGGCAAGTCTCTTTACTCGTTCCGTAATACAAGATCCCGCAACTTACACTAAGTTACATTGCTTGCAAGGCTTGTGTGTGATGTTGTATCACCGAGTGGGCCCCGAGATACCTCTCCGTCACACGGAGTGACAAATCCCAGTCTTGATCCATACTAACTCAACTAACACCTTCGGAGATACCTGTAGAGCATCTTTATAGTCACCCAGTTACGTTGCGACGTTTGATACACACAAAGCATTCCTCCGGTGTCAGTGAGTTATATGATCTCATGGTCATAGGAATAAATACTTGACACGCAGAAAACAGTAGCAACAAAATGACACGATCAACATGCTACGTCTATTAGTTTGGGTCTAGTCCATCACGTGATTCTCCCAATGACGTGATCGAGTTATCAAGCAACAACACCTTGTTCATAATCAGAAGACACTGACTATCATCGATCAACTGGCTAGCCAACTAGAGGCATGCTAGGGACGGTGTATTGTCTATGTATCCACATATGTAAATGAGTCTTCATTCAATACAATTATAGCATGGATAATAAACTATTATCTTGATACAGGAATTATAATAATAACTATACATTTATTATTGCCTCTAGGGCATAATTCCAACAGTCTCCCACTTGCACTAGAGTCAATAATCTAGCCTTCACATCACCATGTCAATTTTACATTGTAATAAATCCAACACCCATACAGTTCTGGTGTCGATCATGTTTTGGCCGTGGAAGAGGTTTAGTCAGCGGGTCTGCTACATTCAGATCCGTGTGCACCTTGCATATATTTACGTCCTCCTCCTCGACGTAGTCGCGGATGAGGTTGAAGCGTCGTTTGATGTGTCTAGTCTTCTTGTGAAACTGTGGTTCCTTTGCTAAGGCAATGGCACCAGTGTTGTCACAGAACAAGGTTATTGGATCCAGTGCACTTGGCACCACTCCAAGATCCGTCATGAACTGCTTCATCCAGACACCCTCCTTAGCCGCCTCCGAGGCAGCCATGTACTCCGCTTCACATGTAGAATCTGCTACGACGCTTTGCTTGGAACTGCACCAGCTTACTGCACCCCCATTAAGAATAAATACGTATCCGGTTTGCGACTTAGAGTCGTCCGGATCTGTGTCAAAGCTTGCATCGACGTAACCTTTTTCGGCGAGCTCTTCGTCACCTCCATACACGAGAAACATCTCCTTAGTCCTTTTCAGGTACTTCAGGATATTCTTGACCGCTGTCCAGTGATCCACTCCTGGATTACTCTCGAACCTACCTGCCATACTTATGGCCAGGCTAACATCCGGTCTAGTGCACAACATCGCATACATGATAGAGCCTATGGCTGAAGCATATGGGACGGAGCGCATATGCTCTCTATCTTCATCAGTTGCTGGGCAATGAGTCTTACTCAATCTCGTACCTTGTAAAACTGGCAAGAACCCTTTCTTGGACTGTTCCATTTTGAACCTCTTCAAAACTTTATCAAGGTATGTGCTTTGTGAAAGTCCTATCAGGCGTTTTGATCTATCCCTATAGATCTTAATGCCTAGAATGTAAGCAGCTTCTCCTAGGTCCTTCATAGAGAAACTTTTATTCAAGTAACCTTTTATGCTCTCCAAAAGCTCTACGTTGTTTCCAATCAGTAATATGTCATCCACATATAATATTAGAAATGCCACAGAGCTCCCACTCACTTTCTTGTAAATACAAGATTCTCCAACCACTTGTATAAACCCAAATGCTTTGATCACCTCATCAAAGCGTTTGTTCCAACTCCGAGATGCTTGCACCAGTCCATAAATGGATCGCTGGAGCTTGCACACTTTGTCAGCATTTTTAGGATCGACAAAACCTTCGGGTTGCATCATATACAACTCTTCCTTAAGGAAACCGTTAAGGAACGCCGTTTTGACATCCATCTGCCAGATTTCATAATCGAAAAATGCAGCTATTCCTAACATGATTCTGACGGACTTAAGCATCGCTACGGGTGAGAAAGTCTCATCGTAGTCAACTCCTGGAACTTGTGAAAAAACCCTTTGCCACAAGTCGAGCTTTATAAACGGTTACATTACCGTCAGCGTCCGTCTTCTTCTTAAAGATCCATTTGTTCTGAATAGCCTTGCGGCCCTCAGGCAGTATCTCCAAAGTCCACACTTTGTTCTCATACATGGATCCTATCTCGGATTTCATGGCTTCTAGCCATTTGTTGGAATCTGGGCCCACCATTGCTTCTTCATAATTTGCAGGTTCATTGTTGTCCAACAACATGATTGATAAGATGGGATTACCATACCACTCTGGAGCAGCGCGTGATCTCGTCGACCTACGTGGTTCAACAGAAACTTGAACTGGAGTTTCATGATCATCATCATTAACTTCCTCCTCAACCGGCATCGCAATGATAGAGGTTTCCCCTTGCCCTGCGCCACCATCCAGAGGGATGAGAGGTTCGACAACCTCGTCAAGTTCTATCTTCCTCCCACTCAATTCTCTCGAGAGAAACTCCTTCTCGAGAAAAGCTCCATTTTTAGCAACAAACACTTTGCCCTCGGATTTGAGATAGAAGGTGTACCCAACTGTCTCTTTTGGGTAACCTATGAAGACGCACTTTTCCGCTTTGGGTTCCAGCTTTTCAGGCTGAAGCTTTTTGACATAAGCATCACATCCCCAAACTTTAAGAAACGACAACTTTGGCCTTTTGCCATACCACATTCGTATGGTGTCGTCTCAACGGATTTTGATGGTGCCCTATTTAAAGTGAATGCAACTGTTTCTAATGCATAACCCCAAAATGATAACGGCAAATTAGTAAGAGACATCATAGATCGTACCATCTCTAACAAAGTACGATTACGACGTTCGGACACACCATTATGCTGTGGTGTTCCAGGCGGTGTTAACTGTGAAACAATTCCACATTGTCTTAAGTGAGCACCAAACTCGAAACTCAGATATTCACCACCATGATCAGACCGTAGGAATTTGATCTTCTTGTTACGATGATTTTCCACTTCACTCTGAAATTGCTTGAACTTTTCAAATGTTTCAGACTTGTGCTTCATCAAGTAGACATAACCATATCTACTTAAATCGTCAGTGAAGGTGAGGAAATAACGATATCCGCCGCGTGCCTCCACGCTCATTGGACCACACACATCGGTATGTATGATTTCCAACAAGTCACTTGCACGCTCCATCGTTCCGGAGAACGGAGTCTTAGTCATCTTGCCCATGAGGCATGGTTCGCACGTGTCAAGTGAATCAAAGTCAAGTGACTCCAAAAGTCCATCAGCATGGAGTTTCTTCATGCGCTTTACACCAATATGACCCAAGCGGCAGTGCCACAAAAATATGGCGTTATCATTGTTTAATCTAACTCTTTTGGTCTCAATGTTATGTATATGCGTATCGCTATCAAGATTCAATATGAACAATCCTCTCACATTCGGTGCATGACCATAAAAGATGTTACTCATAGAAATAGAACAACCATTATTCTCAGACTTAAAAGAGTAACCGTCTCGCAATAAACAAGATCCAGATATAATGTTCATGCTCAACGCAGGCACTAAATAACAATGATTTAAGTTCATCACTAATCCCGATGGTAGCTGAAGTGACACTGTGCCGACGGCGATTGCATCAACCTTGGAACCGTTTCCTACGCGCATCGTCACTTCGTCTTTCGCCAGCCTTCGTCTATTCCGCAGTTCCTGCTTCGAGTTGCAAATATGAGCAACAGAACCGGTATCGAATACCCAAGCACTACTACGAGAGCCGGTTAAGTACACATCAATAACATGTATATCAAATATACCTGATTTTTCTTTGCCCGCCTTCTTATCTGCCAGATACTTGGGGCAATTGCGCTTCGAGTGACCGATACCCTTGCAATAGAAGCACTCTGTTTCAAACTTAGGTCCAGCCTTGGGTTTCTTCGGCGGATTGGCAACAGGATTGCTGCTCTTCTTTCAATTTCCCATCTTGCCTTTGCCGTTTCTCTTGAAACTAGTGGTCTTGCTCACCATCAACACTTGATGCTCTTTACGGAGTTCAGACTCTGCGACTTTCAGCATCGCAAACAACTCGCCGGGAGACTTGTTCATCCCTTGCATGTTGTAGTTCAACACAAAGCCTTTATAGCTTGGCGGCAGTGATTGAAGGATTCTGTCAGTGATAGCTTCTTGCGGGAGTTCAATCCCCAGTTCAGCTAGACGGTTTGAGTACCCAGACATTTTGAGCACATGTTCACTGACAGACGAGTTTTCCTCCATCTTGCAAGCATAGAATTTATCGGAGGTCTCATACCTCTCGATCCGGGCGTTCTTCTGAAAGATAAAATCCAACTCCTGGAACATCTCAAATGCTCCATGACGCTCAAAGCGACGTTGAAGTCCCGGTTCTAAGCCATAGAAGACTGCACATTGAACTATTGAGTAGTCCTCCTTACGTGCTAACCAAGCGTTCTTAACATCCTGATCAGCCGTAGCGGGTGGTTCATCTCCTAGCGCAGCATTAAGGACATAATCCTTCTTCCCAGCTTGTAAGATTAGCTTAAGATTACGAGCCCAGTATACAAAGTTGCTTCCATCATCTTTCAACTTAGCTTTCTCTAGGAACGTATTAAAATTTAGGATGACTGTCGCGTGAGCCATGATCTACAACACAAATATATTCAAAGTGGACTTAGACTATGTTCAAGATAATTAGAGTTCAACTTAATCAAATTATATGCTAAACTCCCACTCAAAAAGTACATCTCTCTAGTCATTTGAGTGGTTCATGATCCACTTACACTATCCCAAGTCCGATCATCACGTGAGTCGAGAGTAGTTTCAGTGATAAGCATCCCTATGCTAATCATATCAACTATATGATTCATGATCGACCTTTCGGTCTCATGTGTTCCGAGGCCATGTCTGCACATGCTAGGCTCGTCAAGCTTAACCCGAGTGTTCCGCGTGCGCAACTGTTTTGCACCCGTTGTATGTGAACGTTGAGTCTATCACACCCGATCATCACGTGGTGTCTCGAAACGACGAACTGTAGCAACGGTGCACAGTCGGGGAGAACACAATTTCGTCTTGAAATTTTAGTGAGAGATCACCTCATAATGCTACCGTCGTTCTAAGCAAAATAAGGTGCATAAAAGGATTAACATCACATGCAATTCATAAGTGACATGATATGGCCATCATCACGTGCTTCTTGATCTCCATCACCAAAGCACCGGCACGATCTTCTTGTCACCGGCGCCACACCATGATCATCCATCAACGTGTCGCCATCGGGGTTGCCGTGCTACTTATGCTATTACTACTAAAGCTACATCCTAGCAGAATAGTAAACGCATCTGCAAGCACAAACGTTAGTATAAAGACAACCCTATGGCTCCTGCCGGTTGCCGTACCATCGACATGCAAGTCGATATTTCTATTACAACATGATCATCTCATACATCCAATATATCACATCACATCGTTTGTCCATATCACATCACAATCATACCCTGCAAAAACAAGTTAGACGTCCTCTAATTTTGTTGTTGCATGTTTTACGTGGTGACCAAGGGTATCAAGTAGGATCGCATCTTACTTACGCAAACACCACAACAGAGATATATGAGTTGCTATTTAACCTCATCCAAGGACCTCCTCGGTCAAATCAGATTCAACTAAAGTTGGAGAAACCGTCACTTGCCAGTCATCTTTGAGCAAAGGGGGTTACTCGTAACGATGAAACCAGTCTCTCGTAAGCGTACGAGTAATGTCGGTCCAAGCCGCTTCAATCCAACAATACCGCGGAATCAAGAAAAGACTAAGGAGGGCAGCAAAACGCACATCACCGCCCACAAAAACTTTTGTGTTCTACTCGAGAAGACATCTACGCATGAACCTAGCTCACGATGCCACTGTTGGGGAACGTCGCATGGGAAACAAAAAATTTCCTACGCGCACGAAGACCTATCATGGTGATGTCCATCTACGAGAGGGGATGAGTGATCTACGTACCCTTGTAGATCGTATAGCAGAAGCGTTAGAGAACGCGGTTGATGTAGTGGAACGTCCTCACGTCCCTCGATCCGCCCCGCGAACAATCCCGCGATCAGTCCCACGATCTAGTACCGAACGGACGGCACCTCCGCGTTCAGCACACGTACAGCTCGACGATGATCTCGGCCTTCTTGATCCAGCAAGAGAGACGGAGAGGTAGAAGAGTTCTCCGGCAGCGTGACGGCGCTCCGGAGGTTGGTGATGACCTTGTCTCAGCAGGGCTCCGCCCGAGCTCCGCAGAAACGCGATCTAGAGGAAAAACTATGGAGGTATGTGGTCGGGCAGCCGTGAGAAAGTCGTCTCAAATCAGCCCTAATTGCTCCATATATATAGGAGGAGGGAGGGGGGCCTTGCCTTGGGGTCCAAGGACCCCCAAGGAGTCGGCCGAGCCAAGGGGGGGAGGACTCCCCCCCCAAACCGAGTTGGACTTGGTTTGGTGGGAGGAGTCCCCCTCCCTTCCCACTTCCTCCCTCTTTTTTTTTCTTTTCCTTTTGATTTATTTTTCTTGGCGCATAGGCCCCCTTGGGGCTGTCCCACCAGCCCAATAAGGGCTGGTCTGTCTCCCCAAAGCATATGGGCTTCCCCGGGGTGGGTTGCCCCCCCCCCGGTGAACTCCCGGAACCCATTCGTCATTCCCGGTACATTCCCGGTAACTCCGAAAACCTTCCGGTAATCAAATGAGGTCATCCTATATATCAATCTTCGTTTCCGGACCATTCCGGAAACCCTCATGACGTCTGTGATCTCTTCCGGGACTCCGAACAACATTCGGTAACCAACCATATAACTCAAATACGCATAAAACAACGTCGAACCTTAAGTGTGCAGACCCTGCGGGTTCGAGAACTATGTAGACATGACCCGAGAGACTCCTCGGTCAATATCCAATAGCGGGACCTGGATGCCCATATTGGATCCTACATATTCTACGAAGATCTTATCGTTTGAACCTCAGTGCCAAGGATTCGTATAATCCCGTATGTCATTCCCTTTGTCCTTCGGTATGTTACTTGCCCAAGATTCGATCGTGAGTATCCGCATACCTATTTCAATCTCGTTTACCGGCAAGTCTCTTTACTCGTTCTATAATACAAGATCCCGCAACTTACACTAAGTTACATTGCTTGCAAGGCTTGTGTGTGATGTTGTATTACCGAGTGGGCCCCGAGATACCTCTCCGTCACACGGAGTGACAAATCCCAGTCTTGATCCATACTAACTCAACTAACACCTTCGGAGATACCTGTAGAGCATCTTTATAGTCACCAAGTTACGTTGCGACGTTTGATACACACAAAGCATTCCTCCGGTGTCAGTGAGTTAAATGGTCTCATGGTCATAGGAATAAATACTTGACACGCAGAAAACAGTAGCAACAAAATGACACGATCAACATGCTACGTCTATTAGTTTGGGTCTAGTCCATCACGTGATTCTCCCAATGACGTGATCCAGTTATCAAGCAACAACACCTTGTTCATAATCAGAAGACACTGACTATCATCGATCAACTGGCTAGCCAACTAGAGGCATGCTAGGGACGGTGTATTGTCTATGTATCCACATATGTAAATGAGTCTTCATTCAATACAATTATAGCATGGATAATAAACTATTATCTTGATACAGGAATTGTAATAATAACTATACATTTATTATTGCCTCTAGGGCATAATAGCAACAGAAATATGCTAACTTACGACCTTCAATATTGGTCACCGAATTGCCGTTGATTTCCATTTGCAGCCTTTTTACGACCACAAACAGACGGTCAACAGCTGAGGGTCTCTAATGAACTATAACGACCTTTTTCTGGAATGGTTGAAGACATTTACGACCAAACGAAAGGTCGTTAGTTCTACGAGAATCGTTTTGGTCATTGGTTGTCTGCCTAGGCCACGTTGGATCCAACGTGGCAAGCTGACGTGGCAAAGTTACAACCAATTCGATTGGTCATTGATAAGAATGAGCCCGTTCTAGTTGGGTGCTTTAGATGGGCCGAGCCCAACAATTCAGCCTTTTTTAACATTTTTCTGTCATTCTTTAGCTTCATAGGCCAATCCCAACGTTATAGCCTTTTTTATTTTTGGGTCATGGCCTCTTTGTCTAAAAAATTTCATTTTTTTAATTAAATGGGTACCAATTGTCAGGTTCGGCTAACTGGGTTCCATTTGTCATGTTCCGGTAAGTGGGTCCCATCTATCAGGCTCATATTCTTCATATTTCAACCAGTATTTAAATTGGTAGAGACAAAAAAAACACTATCAGTGACAACTAAATCAACCAGTACTTCAAATAAGAGCAACCATATCATGTAATACAATGGCGACCACAGTAACGAGCTCAGCTCTACAAGTGTAATACAATACTGCTTTAGAAGCTCTACAAGCTCCTTCCATAGGGATCACGAACTAGGCACCTGCTACTGTCATGAACAACATGACAGACTCGCTGCACGACCATAGTCAAGGCTGGGAACAAACTGAACAGCAACATGTTGCACGACCATAGTTCGAGGAGCAACATGCCAGACTCACTTGACAACCATAGTCAGGGCTGGGAACAAACAAAACAGCAACATGGCTTCCTTTGTCACCCTGTTACATGAATCAGAGAAGAATCAGAAAAACTAGAACAAATATATTATGAACCGACCTTCAAGAAAATGACATTTCTTCTACCTTCACCCACAAGATAGACATCCAATGCAGTTATAAAAGTGCTAATAGGAGCTGTCTAGAAAGTTGTGTAACATAATATTACAGGAACAGAAGTAGGAATACATCAAAACCACTATATAAATATTAAATGTAACTTCCATTCTTACAAAGGTTAAGAAACATAGGTATGCAGTCATGACAAGTAAAGGAAACAAACACATGTTGAACTAGTTAATGGACACACAGTGGCGTATGGGATTTGCTACAATGTAAAAAAAGATATCTATAAGGATGTACACATACATAATCTGCATAATCAAAGAGAAGCATGGAAAAATCGATAGAGGATAGAAAGCTTCAGGAGGTGCTCCATGGGTCAATGACACAATAACTAGCAGATATGTAAGATAATAAACAGAGAAGAAATACACAAGGGTGGACAAACATATATGCTAACAGACCATTAATTCAAAGATCAAATCAAACATACCAACTATTTTCCAAAGCAACTAGACATCAACTAATCAAAACACATAATAATATGCACCATATTTTACAAGTATGAAACTGAACAATTCTCAGGTTACAAGATCTTATAAAATCTGAATATTACATGAACTACATGTCTCAAATTACATAAAATTAAGAGAAGATATATATATATAGAGAGAAAGAGAGATGGTAGCACGAGGTGGAGGGCATCAACAGGAGCAAGAGAAAGGTTACAGCGAGCGGGAGCAGCAGCAAACAAAAGGGATTTAATCAATACGACAACGAGAATAATTCAGTAAAGTACTAGTATAAGATATAGCTCAGAACAAACTAGTGTTGTCATTGATTCCAGATGAGTGGGATGTGATGCAAAAAGTTAAGTTTACAAAACTAAACAACTAGCATGGTTTCTGAGCTGATTACATCTTGTATTCGACATATATATAATCTAGGAGAGCGATGACTCTGCTTAATACCAATATGTTACTGCATTCGATCTAGATAACAGACTGAAACAAAACAATTTCTATTCATCCGCGACCATCTACAACCTACAATTCAGTAAAGTATAGAAATACTACTTGTTTTTTTGTAGAAATAGTTCTTGAGCGTTTCAGGGACGTTTCCCTTGGAGGTCTCTAGGAGCGTTTCTCGGAGGTTTCCCTACAATCTGTTCATGTGCATCATCCAAGTTGTTCACCACTGCCTACAATGTATAAAAAGGGGTCGTGACTCATGACGTATCAAAAAACGAATACATCACAGTGCTCATTCAGATATGTTCCTTTTCATCCTTTAAAAAAATAATAACTGTTCCAAATAACTCGGTTATGTCCACAATAAGGGATGCACATATTCAAATAACACAATTTTACCTTTGAAAGAGGTATTTTTCTTAATTAAAATACAAATAAAATTTTCAAGAAATCCTAATTGCATGCCTCAGAAAGCCTGACATATGATCCTATCAGGCTCTACAGATTTTAGCATCGCAGTGAATTATGTCAGGAAGTATAATGAAAGATCAGAGTTGAATAATAATACTATTGGACTGAATGACTTAACACTGGAATAATCTGCTTACTGAAAATGCTAGAGCTGTGACAATGTGACAATTCCGACTAAACCGAAAACCCCACACTATCGGACATGAAGGAACATGTCACAAAGGGATCTACGAATTACTCTATAGATTCAGACCACCGACCAAACTCCCCCCTAAAATCTAGGCAGTGGAAAAATCCGTAACAAAGTTGCATTTGGACTTATGAAATTAAGATAAGACATGAGAATAAAACTGAACATTTATGAATTCGCCTAAAACCTCTTGTCCTCTACTAGTCCACACACACATGAAAGTTGCTCTCGGGTAGAAATATATCTGAAATCTTTCTCTACGCTGTGGATATTCTGCATTGTTGTGCGCGTACAGTGAGCACAAGCATGTACGATGTACCGTACCTGGTAGCAGGTGACGTTCGGGAAGTATCGGAGCTCCTGCGAGAAATCGGGGAGGCCGATGGTGTCGATAAGTAAGAGTGTCGAACCCAACGAGGAGCAGAAGGATCTGACAAGTGGTTTTCAGCAAGGTATTCTCTGCAAGCATTGAAATTATCGGTAACAGATAGTGGTGTGAAAAGATGATTCGTGGGAAGTAGCAAGTAACAAAGGTGCAGCAAAGTGGCCCAAAAGGGAGCAAGGGACAAGCCTGGAAAAACTCTTATAGGAGGTAAAGAGCTCCCGAGGACACAGGGGAACTTCTGTCAAGCTATTTTTCATCATGTTCATATGATTCGCGTTCGCTACTTTGATAGTTTGATATGTGGGTGGACCGGTGCTTGGGTGCTGCCCTTACTTGGACAAACATCCCACTTATGATTAACCCCTCTCGCAGGCATCTGCAACTACGAAATAAGAATTAAGACAAAGTCTAACCATAGCATTAAACTAGTGGATCCAAATCAGCCCCTTACGAAGCAACACATAAACTAGGGTTTAAGCTTCTGTCACTCTAGCAACCCATCATTTACTTACTACTTACCAATGCCTTCCTCTAGGCCCAAATAATGGTGAAGTGTTATGTAGTCGACGTTCACATAACACCACTAGAGGAAAAACAACATACAACACATCAAAATATCGAACGAATACCAAATTCACATGACTATTTATAGCAGGACTTATCCCATGTCCTCTGGAACAAAAGTAACTAGTCACAAAGCATAGTAATATTCATGACTAGAGAGGTATTGAATAGCATCAAGGATCTGAACATATAATCTTCCACCAAGTAACCCAACTAGCATCAACTACAAAGAGTAATTAACACTACTAGCAACCTTACGAGTACCAATCGGAGTTGCGAGATGAAGATTGGTTACAAGAGATAAACTAGGATTTGGAGATGAAATGGTGCTGATGAAAATGTTGATGGTGATGAGTCCCCTCTGATGAGAGGAGTGTTGGTGATGACGATGACGACTATTTCCCCCTCCGGGAGGGAAGTTTCCCCGCCAGGACGACCCTGCTTGAGCTCTAGATTGGTTCTGCTCAAATTCCGCCTCGTGGCGGCGGTGATACCTCCCGAAAGCCTCCTCTTGATTTTTTTCTGGAACGAAACCCTCCTTATAGCAAAAGAGGGGAGCCAGAGGGCCAACAGGGAGCCCACAATCCCCCTAGGTGCGGCCACGGGGGTAGGCCGCGCCTAGCAAGCTTGTGGCCTCCTGCTGGCTCCCCTCTGGTAGATCTTCGGCCCAGTATTTTTTATAAATTCCAAAATAAATCCTCGTTGATTTTCACGGCTTTTGGAGTTGCGCAGAATAGGTATCTCAAACTTGCTCCTTTTTCAGGCCAGAACTCCAGCTGCCGGCATTCTCCCTCTTCAGTAAACCTTGCAAAATAAGAGAGAAAAGGCATAAGTATTGTACCATGAAGTGTAATAATAGCCCATAAAGCGATAAATATCAACGTGAAAGCATGATGCAAAATTGACGTATCAGGAGGTTCTCGCTGAAGGCGTCGACAATGGCATTCATGGCACTGAGCGCTCCAACGATGAAGGTGACCATGCAGGCGCCAACCCCGCCAGCACGTGCGTGGCATAGCCATACACGGCATAGGCGGCGTTGAGCTCGTTGGAGCACCCGACCAGCCGCACCCCGCAGCCGAACGGTTGCTCGGCCTCGAGCTCGTCGAGGAGTGTGAGGTTGAAGTCCCCCGGCACGACGAACATGTCCCGTGCGCCCACCTCGGCCAGGCGCCGCGCGAGGTGGCGACCCAGCGTGGCCTTCCGTGGCTACGGAGAGACCTGACAGCGGCGACGATCTGGATCTAGGAGAGAGAGGCTACGGAGAGACTGGATCTAGATCCGGATCGACAGATTGAGGGAGGAGGGTGTGCCTCGCGCGTGCGTTCACGAAAGGTGATCCATGGGCTGGATCGACGGCAGGGTGTGGACGACAGGGTGTGGACGGCTCAAATCGACTGCAGTGGAGATGGTCCGTGGGCTGCCTCCTGATTGGTTCGAAACGTGAGGCTTTATAAAATTATGCTTTAGTGCTATAAGCATGGTGTTTTATGAAGAAGCTACCAAAACTATTTTGCAAAATGACATCACTAAAATTTGCACTAAATTTATACCACATTTTATGGGTGATAACCAATTTTTATGCATTTCCAATTCTTTTAGCTATTTTTGTTCATTTATTCAATTTTTTGTTGATTCGGTAGGAAGCGGGTGAAATTTAAACTCCACGTGCCTCATATTTTGCTCTTTATTATTTTCAAAAAGCATTTCTAGCTACAAAACTATATATTTAATCATAAAAACATCAAAAGTTTTGCAAGATTCAACCCCTGGCTATGAACGGTCATGCCCCCCGTTTTGACCGCATTCGGAAATGGGCATGAAAAATTCAAAACAATGGAAAACCTTCACCTCAAGCTTAGACCTCGCTTGTCCTCAAGATATGGACATGCATGCCGATATGTTTAGAGAGAGAGGTGTCGGCAAAACAAGATATGGACATGCATGCATCATGATCATAATCAGAACAGCAATATCATCATATAATCTCTCATCCTAAGGTGAAAATTCCTTCACAAAGTAAAGTATGGATCAAGAACCTTATTGATAATTAAAAACCAATAGCCTTTATTCATTGAAGCAATTGCAATTTATCATAACATCGGAAAGAGTCAAATAAGAGCTTGTAAAGAAAATCCACATACTCAATCGTCCTTTTGTATTCTACAATTGCTACAACTCACGTGGTACTCATGAGATCAAAGTTTCAGTCGGACACACAGAAAGATAGGGGCTTATAGTTTTGCCTCCCAACCATTTACCTCAAGGGTAATGTCAACAATAATAATTCATGAATACTTACCTCCAACTTGACATATGAATATAGATCTTTCCCTAGCATATGACGTTAGCCAAGATAAAGGCAAAATAAGGAATTTGTGTAGATCACCATGAAACTTTCAAGGGCAAAAAGTAAAGGTACAAGATAGGCCCGTCACAGAGGGAAGCAAGGTTGTCATGCGCTTCTGAGGTTTGGATGTGTGTCCTCTTAGTGTGAAGGAACGTCACTTTATATTGCCTCCTGTGATAAAGAACTTTATTATGCAGTCTGTCGCTTTTATGTCTTCCTCATCACAGGTTCATAAAAAGCTTATTTTCCACACACTAATAGATCATACATATTTAGAGAGCAATTTTTATTGCTTGCACCGATGACAACTTACTTGAGGGATCTTATTCAATCCATAGGTAGGTATGGTGGACTCTCATGGCAAAACTGGGTTGAAGGTTTATGGGTGCATAAGTAGTATCTCTACTTGGTGCGGGAGTTTTGGCTGATATGGGGTGGAAGCAATTGTCACATGCTAAGGGATCTCTAGTCATATAATCATTGTTCGGAACCAAGCAAGCATAATTCATTATGTTGCCTTCCTTGTTCAACATCTACTTCTAAGCCTGTAATATTTTAGTGAGTGTTCACAATCATAGATGGTGACAAAGATGATATATTTATATGTGAACCTCTCCTTCTTTATCACTTCCTATTAATTGCAACAATTACCAAGGTCTACGTTTGTCCACCCTCAACAAGTTTCAATCAACATTCTTTTTATATGTGAAGCCATCACTTCTCATAAGATCATTACATGATCTTTCATGCTTTTGTTCTCTTATCATTCTTTCCTTCAGATCATGGCATGAAGCAAGGCCCTTAACTAAAACACACTTTATTATTTGACTCACGAACTCGAATACATCGGGGGTGACACAAAGCAAAACTCAAGCCTAAAACACTAAGAACTTTATTCTACTAGAGAAAAATAAAACCAAAAAGGATCGAACTAAGCAAAGGTAAAGGCAAAAGATGTGATGGTGATTCGATACCGGGGCAAATCCCCCAAGCTTGGCACAAGCCAAGGGGATTGCCCATACCCGTGCTTAGTTGTCTTCCTTTGGAGTTGATGGAGGTGGAGTTGTTTTGTCTTTTGATTCCAAGAGGGCCATCAATCTTTGATTTATACCTTGGAGCTTTGTGATATGTTTCTCTAGCAAAAAAACTTCACGAGTGAGATAAGTATTACGAACACAAGTTATTTCACATAACCTCAAGAGCTCGATCAATGATGGAGGTAAAAGGTGGAGGTAAGGCTGAAGAAAATCCTCTTCCTCGGCTTCTTCCTTGTGGAGCACAGATTGCCCTTCATCCAACGCCAGATTCTTCTCCTTACTTTTGCCCTTAGTTTCTTTAGGTAGCCTTTCCTTCACCTCCATAGCCTCCATTCTTTTCAGATCAGCATTTACTTCTTCATAGACTTGAGGGAGATCGTTCTCCCCTACAGATTCCTGAGATGACATCTTGCTCTAAATCTACGGCAGAAAACAGGCTCGAAACGAAAACAAAGGAAAATTGCATGATACGAGGGTTAGACCTTTCGGGAGAATATATAATGATTTTTTTCCGACCAGAAAGAGTACTCCGCTAGAAAACGGAGTCCGGGAGGCACACGAGGTGGTCACAATCCCCCCAGGTGCGGCCAGGGGGGTGGCCCGCGCCTGGCATGCTTGTCACCTCCTTGTGCACTTTCCGGACTACTTTAAAACTTTCTATTTTTCTAAAAATTCCAAAACGGAGGAAAAATCCTACTGGAAAAGTTTTGGAGTCGGTTTACTTACCGAATCACATACCTCTTCATTTTCAGGGTCTGAAATAGGCTGATAAACATCCCTTATGTACTCCTCCAGAGTTATGGTATTGATAATATTGCTTTCAACATTTATGGGAGTACCTGAGATATAATGCTTGATTCTTTGCCCATTTACCACTCTCGGAAAATTACCTTCCGTGTTGTTGATCTTGATGGCACTGGAACGATATACTTCCTCAACAATGTAAGGACCTTCCCATTTAGAGAGAAGCTTGAGTGCAAAAAATATTAAATGAGAATTATATAGCAAGACATAATCATCTACATTGAACTCACGTTTTTGTATCCTTTTATCATGCCACCTCTTAACCTTTTCTTTGAACAACTTGGCATTTTCATATGCCTGAGTTCTCCACTCATCAAGTGAGCTAATATCAAATAACCTCTTCCCACCAGCAAGTTTGAAATCAAAGTTGAGCTATTTGATTGCCCAATAAGCCTTATGCTCTAGCTCAAGAGGTAAATGACATGCTTTACCGTAAACCATTTTGTACGGGGACATGCCCATGGGATTCTTATAGGTAGTTCTATAAGCCCACAGTGCATCATCGAGCTTCTTAGACCAATTCTTTCAAGACCTATTGACAGTCTTTTGCAGAATTAGTTTAATATCTCTATTACTTAGCTCTACTTGAGTGCTGGACTGAGGATGATAGGGAGATGCAACTCTATGGTTGACATCATATTTAGCAAGCGTTTTACGGAAAGCACCATGAATGAAATGTGAACCACCATCAGTCATTAGATATCTAGGGACTCCAAATCTGAGGAAAATAACTTCTTTAAGCATCCTGATAGAGGTGTTGTGATCAGCACTACTAGTTGGGATAGCTTCTAACCACTTAGTGACGTAATCAACAACAACTAGGATATGAGTATACCCGTTGGATTTTGGAAAAGGTCCCATATAATCAAAGACCCAAACATCAAATGGTTCAATGACAAGTGAATAATTCATAGGCATTTACACGTTTACTGATATTACCCATTCTTTGACATTCGTCACAAGACAAGACAAACTTACGGGCATCCTGGAAGAGATTGGACCAATAGAAACCTGATTGCAATACCTTGTGTGCAGTTCTATCTCCCGCATGGTGTCCTCCGTAGGCCTCGGAGTGACACGTCTAATAACACCATCTACTCCTTCCTTATAAAGGTGAGGATCATCCCAGAAGTAATGTCTCAAATCAAAGAAGAATTTCTTCTTTTGCTGGTAAGTGAAACTAGGTGGTATATATTTCGCAACGATATAGTTGGCATAATCAGCATACCACGGTGTACTACGTGAAGTATTGATGACATTCAATTGCTCATCAGGAAAGCTATCATCAATAGGTTCTGGGTCATCAAGAACATTCTCCAACCTAGACAAGTTATCTGCTACGGGTTATCAACACCCTTCCCGTCGACAACATGCAAATCAAATTCTTGTAGCAAGAGAACCCATCTGATAAGTGTAGGTTTAGCGTCTTTATTTTCCATGAGGTACTTAATAGCAGCGTGACCAGTGTGAATAGTGACTTTGGAATCGACTATGTTAGATTTGAACTTTTCACATGCAAACACGACTGCTAAAAATTCCTTTTCAGTAGTAGCATAGTTTCTTTGGGCACTGTCTAGAGTTTTACTAGCATAGTGAATAACATTCAACTTCTTATCAACTCTTTATCCTAGGACAATGCCAACAGCATAATCACTAGCATCACACATAATTTCAAAAGGTAAGTTCCAATCAGGTGGTTGAACAATAGATGCAGGTATCAAGGCCTTCTTAAGTATTTCGAAGGCTTCCTCACAATCATCATCAAAAACAAAAGGAATATCCTTTTGCAAGAGATTGGTAAGAGGCCTAGAAATCTTAGAGAAGTATTTAATGAACCTTCTATAGAAACCAGCATGAGCAAGGAAACTTCTTATACCTTTGATATTTGTGGGGCATGGCATTTTCTCGATCGCATCAACCTTAGCCTTATCGACTTCAATACCTCTTTCAGAAATTTTATGTCCTTAGACGATGCGTTCATTAACCATAAAGTGGCACTTCTCCCAATTCAAGACAAGGTTGGTATCTTTACATCTCTCCAAGACTCGATCAAGGTTGCTGAGGCAATCATCAAAAGAAGACCCGTAAACGAAGAAGTCATCCATGAAAACCTCAACAATCTTTTCACAAAAGTCAGAGAATATAGCCATCATACATCTTTGAAAGGTGGCACGTGCATTACATAAGCCAAAAGGCATACGTATGTAAGCAAAGGTACCGAAAGGGCAGGTGAAAGTGGTTTTCTCCTGATCAGATTGTGCAACTGGTATTTGGGAGAAACCAGAATAACCATCTAGAAAGCAGAACTGTGTATGTTTAGACAGTCTTTCTAGCATTTGGTCGATAAAAGGCAAAGGGTAATGATCTTTCCTAGTGGCTTTATTCAATTTCCTAAAATCGATCACCATCCTATAGCCAGTAGTAATCCTCTGTGGGATCAATTCATCCTTATCATTGGGGACAATGGTAATACCTCCCTTCTTAGGGACGCAATGCACCAGACTCACCCAATCACTATGAGCAACATGATAGATAATACCTACTTCCAGGATCTTTAGTATTTCATTTCTTACTACCTCTTTCATCTTAGGATTTAATCTCCGTTGATGATCGGCAATTGTTTTGGAATCAGGATCGGTTTTAATCTTGTGCTAGCATAGAGTGGGACTAATGCCCTTAAGATCATCCAGAGTATATCCAATAGCAGCATGGTGCTTCCTTAGAGTTTTTAGTAACTTCTTTTCTTCAAGCCGTGAGAGGCCAGCACTAATAATAACACGACATATCTCTCTTTCATCAAGATAAACATACTTAAGAGTATCAGGCAACTGTTTGAGCTCGAACAGAGGATCACCCTTTGGTGGGGATGGATCTCCAAGCAGTTCAACATGCAAATTATTCTGAAGGATAGGATATTGTTCAAAGATAACTCTATCTATCTCATCCCTTTCATCCATATGCATATCATTTTCATGCTCAAGCAAGTATTGCTTTAAAGGATCAGTAGGAGGCACAACAATAGAAGCTAGGGCAATAATTTCATCCTTACTAGGCAACTCTTTTTCATGAGGTTGTCTACCAAACTTGGAGAAATTGAACTCATGTGACACACCTTCAAAGCCAACAGTGACAATTTGCTTCTCACAGTCAATATGAGCATTGACAATATTGAGGAAAGGTCTGCCAAATATGATGGGACAAAAGCTATCTTGTGTGGTAGCAAGAACGAGGAAGTGAGCAGGATACTTTGTTTTACCACACGAGACTTCAACATCTCTAACAATTCCTAAAGGGCAGATAGTATCTCTATTGGCAAGCTGAATAGTGACATCAATAGGTTCCATCTCAACAGGTGCAATCTCGTCTTTAATTTCATCATATAAGGATTGAGGTATTGCACTAACATTAGCACCCACGTCACATAAACCATGATAACAATGATCTCCTATCTTAACAGAAACAACAAGCATGCCGACAATAGGCCTATGTTTGTCTCTAGCATGTGGTTTAGCAATTATAGTAGCATCTTCACAGAAGTGAATATCATGGCCATCAACATTGTCGGACAGGAGATCTTTGATAATAGCAATGATAGGTTCAACTCTAATTTGCTCAGGGGGTGTAGGTGTTCTAATGTAGCCCCTACGTATCATAGTTGAAACTTTAGAATGATACTTTATCCTAACAGGGAAAGGTGGTTTCTCAATGTAAGCACTGGGAACAATAGGATCATTATAAGCAATGACTTTCTCTTCAACTGGATTGGTTTAACAACATTGACTTCTAAGGGAGGATGATATTTAAACCACTTCTCTTTAGGGAGGTCAATATGAGCAGCAAATAATTCACACAATGAAGCTACTATCTCAGAGTCAAGTCCATATTTAGCGCTAAAATCACCAAAAGTATTTGTTTCGGCAAAGGATTTAACGCAATCAAACTTGAAATTCATACATGACTCCTTACCTTCATCAAACTCCCAATCTTCAGAGTTGCGTTTAATTCTTTCCAATAAATTCCATCTGAAGTCAATATCTATCTTCATAAAAGAACCAGTACAAGAAGTGTCAAGCATGGTGCGATCATCATGAGAAAGCCGAGCATAGAAGTTCTGAATGACAATTTCTCTCGAGAGCTCATGGTTGGGGCATGAATATAACATTGACTTAAGCCTCTCCCCCAAGCTTGAGCAATGTGTTCTCTATAACGAGGACAAAAATTATAAATATAATTCCGATCACGATGTATTAGATGCATAGGATAAAACTTTTGATGAAATTCCAATTTCAACCGGTTGTAGTTCCATGATCCTGTATCATCACATAGCCTATACCATGTCCATGCTTTATCCCTCAAAGATAAGGGAAAGACCTTATTCTTGACCTCATCCTCGGGCAAACCTGCAAGCTTAAATAAACCACAAACTTCATCTACATAGATTAGATGCAAGTCGGGATGTGATGTTCCATCTCTTGTAAAAGGATTAGCCAGTAGTTTCTCAAGCATACCCGAAGGATTTCATAGAAAATATTTTTAGTAGGTGCAGCAGGTTGGGGAGCAACTCCTTGTGCTTTCGTTCGAGGTGAAGATACCCCAAAAAAGCTCCTCAAAGGATTAGTTTCCATAGTGACAAGTGACAATAAATTTCAGCACACTATATAAATGTTTCATTACCAAATTCCACTTACCAAAGGCGCTTCACTCCCCGGAAACGGCGCCATAAAAGAGTCTTGATGACCCACAAGTGTAAGGGATCTATCGTAGTCCTTTCGATAAGTAAGAGTGTCGAACCCAACGTGGAGCAGAAGGATCTGACAAGTGGTTTTCAGCAAGGTATTATGTGCAAGCACTGAAATTATTGGTAACAGATAGTGGTGTGAAAAGATGATTCGTGGCAAGTAGCAAGTAACAAAGGTGCAGCAAAGTGTCCCAATCCCTTTTGTAGCAAGGGACAAGCCTGGACAAACTCTTATAGGAGGTAAACCGCTCCCGAGGACACATGGGAAATTCTGTCAATCTATTTTTCATCATGTTCATATGATTCGCGTTCGCTACTTTGATAGTTTGATATGTGGGTGGACCGGTGCTTGGTTGCTGCCCTTACTTGGAAAAACATCCCATTTATGATTAACCCCTCTCGCAAGCATCTGCAACTACGAAAGAATAATTAAGACAAAGTCTGACCATAGCATTAAAGTAGTGGATCCAAATCAGCCCCTTACGAAGCAACGCATAAACTAGGGTTTAAGCTTCTGTCACTCTAGCAACCCATCATCTACTTACTACTTCCCAATGCCTTCCTCTAGGCCCAAATAATGGTGAAGTGTTATGTAGTCGACGTTCACATTACACCAGTAGAGGAAAACAACATACAACACATCAAAATATCGAACGAATACCAAATTCACATGACTACTTATAGCAAGACTTATCCCATGTCCTCAGGAACAAAACTAACTACTCACAAAGCATAATAATATTCATGACCAGAGAGGTATTGAATAGCATCAAGGATCTGAACATATAATCTTCCACCAAGTAATCCAACTAGCATCAACTACAAAGAGTAATTAACACTCCTAGCAACCTTACAAGTACCAATCGGAGTCGCTAGATGGAGATTGGTTACAAGAGATGAACTAGAGTTTGGAGATGAGATGGTGCTGATGAAGATGCTGATGGTGATGAGTCCCCTCCGATGAGAGGAGTGTTGATGATGACGATGACGACGATTTCCCCCTCCGGGAGGGAAGTTACCCCTGCAGGACGACCCTGTCGGAGCTCTAGATTGGTTTTGCTCAAGTTCCGACTCGTGGCGGCGGCAATTCCTCCCGAAAGCCTCCTCTTGATTTTTCTAGAAAGAAACCCTCCTTATAGCAAAAGAGGGGAGCTAGAGGGCCAACAGGGAGCCCACAAGCCCCCTAGGCGCGACTAGGGGGGTAGGCCGCGCCTAGCAGGCTTGTAGCCTCCTGCTGGCTCCACTCTGGTACTTCTTCGGCCCAGTATTTTATATAAATTCCAAAATAAATCCTCGTTGATTTTCACGGCTTTTGGAGTTGCGCAGAATAGGTATCTCAAACTTGCTCCTTTTTCAGGCCAGAATTCCAGCTGCCGGCATTCTCCCTCTTCATGTAAACCTTGCAAAATAAGAGAGAAAAGGCATAAGTATTGTATCGTGAAGTGTAATAATAGCCCATAAAGCGATAAATATCAACATGAAAGCATGATGCAAAATGGACGTATCAGGAGGTTCTCGCTGAAGGCGTCGGCAACGACATTCATGGCACTGAGCGCTCCGACGGTGAAGATGACCACTCACGTGCCAACCCCGCCAACGCGTGCGGGTGCGTAGCCATACGCGGTGTAGGCGGAATTGAGGTCGTTGCAGCACCCGACCAGCCGCACCCCGCACCCGGACGGCTGCTCGGCCTCGAACTTGTCCAGGAGTGTGAGGTTGAAATCCCCCGGCACGGCGAACATGTCTCGTGCGCCCACCTCGGCCAGGCGCCGCGCAAGGTGGCGGCCCAGCATGGCCTCCCACGGCTACGGAGAGACCTGACGGCGGCGATGATCTGGATCTGGGAGAGAGAGGCTATGGAGAGACTGGATCTAGATCCGGATCGAGATATTAAGGGAGGAGGGTGTGCCTCACGTGTGTGTTCAGGAAAGGTGATCCATGGGCTGGATCGACGGCAGGGTGTGGATGGCAGGGTGTGGACGGCTCAAATCGACTACAGTGGGGGTGATCCGTGGGCTGCCTCCGGATTGGTTCGAAACGTGAGGCTTTATAAAATTATGCTTTAGTGCTATAAACAGGGTGTTTTATGAAGCAGCTACCAAAACTATTTTGCAAAATGACATCACTAAAATTTGCACTAAATTTATACCACATTTTATGGGTGATAACTAATTTTAATGCATTTCCGATTCTTTTAGCTATTTTTGTTCATTTAAACAAATTTCTGTTGATTCGGTAGGAAGCGGGTCAAATTTCAACTACACGTGCCTCATATTTTGCTCTTTATTATTTTCAAAATTCATTTCTAGCTACAAAAGTATCTATTTAATCATAAAAACATCAAAAGTTTTGCAAGATTCAACCCCTGGCTATGAACGGTCATGCCCCCCGTTTTGACCGCATTCGGAAATGGGCATGAAAAAATCAAAAAATGGAAAACATTCGCATTGTGTCATTATACGTGACAAAGTTACCAGGAAAAATAATATAACTTGTAATACGGCAATTATATTTAAAAAGTGTTCTAAAAAATGAGCTATCATGTGTGAAGATTCATGGCTTTCAAGCCAAATGATCAATCTTATGGCCACATTCATGGCATAGTTTGTTCAAATGATCTAATATTATGCACAAGGGTGCATATTGGAATGCCAAACAATGTTGACTAAGGAAGTTTTCATTTTCTTTGGGTGAGAAATTCATTTTTCATTTTTCAAGTGCCCAGAATGAGTTTTTTTTGTGAAGGACCTACCATATATTTGTTGCAAAATTAGACCAAATAATTTTTGTAAAATACTAGCCCATATTTAATATAAAATTGACCAAATGGTTGGGTGCCAAAATCTTGTATCCACCTCTAGTGAAAAAGAAAAAATTTTGTTGATTCAACTAGAAGCGAGTCAAATTTGAATTGCAGCTGCATTATATTTTGCTATTTGTTTTACCCAGAAATCATTTATATATACAAAACTATGTATTTTATCATAGAAACATCGAAAGTTTTCCAAGATTCAACCACTAGGTATGAACGGTCATACCCGCCGTTTTGACCGCATTTTGAAATGGGCATGAAAAATTAAAAAAAAACAAAAATTAGGAAACCTTAGAATTGAGTCATTATATGTGACAAAGTTACCAGTAAAAATAATAAACTTGTAATACGACAATTATTTTTAAAAAATGTTCTCAGAAATGAGCTATCATGTGTGAAGATTCATGGCTTTCAACTCAAATGATCAATCTTATGGCGACATTCATGACATAATTTGTTGAAATGATCTAATATTATGAACAAGGGTGCATATTGTAATGGCAAACAATGTTGACTAAGGAATTTTTCATTTTCCTTGTATGAAAATTCATTTTCCATTTCTCAAGTGCCCAAAATGAGTTTTTTTGTGAAGGACCTACCATATATTTGTTTCTAATTTGGACCAAATCATTTTTCTAAAATACTAGGCCATATTTAATGTACAATTGACAAAATGGTTGGGTGTTAAAAGCTTTTATCCATCTCTCGTGAAAAAGAAAAATTTATGTCGATTCAGTTGGAAACGGGTTAAATTTGAACTGCAGCTGCATTATAGTTTGCTCTTTATTTTTCCCAAAAATCAGTTATAGGTACAAAAGTATCTATTCTATCAGAAATACATGGTGTGATGGCTTCACGTCGAGGTTTGGATGGTGGTGAAGGGCCCCAACTCCAGAGTACGTAAACTTGCATGCTAGCCGCGTGGTCACTGCGTGACCATTGCGTTGCCACGCGTTCTGGGTGGAATAGGCATGTCTGATGGGGTGGACACTCCCTCGGTAGGTGTTAGGAATAAGAATACAATAGAAGAATCTCACGAGGAGACTGCGCTAAGCTCAAACATGAATTAGCAGCCAAGTGTTTGATTAGCGGTGCGGGTAATGCACATAGACAATGGGCCTACATTTTGGTTGACAATGATCATCTACTGAGGAGACTTTATTGGCAAAGTTTTAGCTCAAATGGATGAACCTAGGTGGCTCTTGCTTTGCAAAGTACCACATTGTGCAGAAATATGGATGTTGAAGCTCGGATCAAATGAATGAATGGATTGAGCTTAAATTTGGTGGATGATGTTAATTTGGGCATATGAAGGCACTGTAATTTGTTTTTACCATTTGGACATGCCAAAGTGACACTTCCTTCTCAATGTGCCAATCTGGACAGAAACTGGTAATTGAAACTGCGCTCACATAGATGATTGGATTGAGCTGCCATTTGGAGGAGGATGATAATTTGGGCACATTAAGTCACTGTGACGGGACCCCGATCCTAAGCCATAGGAATCTAGCCTATAACACCTCGCATCCCTTTGTGGTCTCACGCACGGTTAACTCCACGGCTGCAGCCTTACCTTAGCTGGGACCATTTGCGTCTTTTGACTCACGTATGCGATAGTGTCGCTAGCAATCCAATGTCAAAGAACCCGGATCGACATGTCTAGTCATAAACCAAAGTGGCAGTACCGCACAAGGACAGGCATACATGACCCAACAAAGCAGGTGTCGGTCATCGGCGAATGTAGACGAGTCGTAGCAAGCTACAAGGACTCCATTACATCGCGTGACATTTCCCCAAAGGGGACAGACACAGCAGCTAAGAAGGACACATGCCGGTCAACCAATGTGTCCGGAGCAGTAGCGAACTACCAAGGCTCGTTGGATCACAAAGGGGCATTTCCTTGTAAGGAGTGCTACTAAAGTTCACGACTAGGTATTCGAACCCCATACATACCAAGTAAGACACACGTACGCATGGCATACCGATATGTATAGATACATCGATGGCATCACAACATAACCATAAACATACAAGCTTTATTTAAGAGGCTCGGAAGAGCCACACACATAATATTACACATTAAGGGTCTCATGACCCGTAATAGCAGTCATACAATACAAGCCAGCGGAAGAGTTATAAACTGTCTGGGTACAGACAGGGCAACTAGAAGGCACATGGCCTGACTATACTACAGAGCCGACGTAGGGCCAGATCGTAGCTGGGACACCAGCTACTCGTCGTCGTCGATGTCTACGAAGAACCCTCCATTAGGGTCATTAGCAAACTCTGCAACATTTATTAAGCAAACATGAGTACGAAGGTACTCAGCAAGACTTTAGGAGAACTAACTACTCATGCAAGGTATCAAAAGGTATTGTGGGGTTTCATGTGGGAAGCCGGCATTTGACTCGTGGCTAGACAACTTGCTTTTTGAAATTAGTTTTGACAACTTGATTTCTCGCAGACGAGTCCACTAACACCACAACAATACACTATCGTGGAATCATTCCGTCTCCATGCGGAAATGCCGTCCACGACACTCACGCTTATCTTGACAATTTTATGAGTAGCCGTTGAAGTTATCTAGGAACAACATATGTCTCCAAGTAGTCCATATCCGCGGACGCGGCTATTCGAATAGATCATAACCCTGCAGGGGTGTACTTCGTCACACACGCTCTCGCCACTTATCGCCATGTGCACGTCATGCACCTCGGCAACCTTCAAGCGGAAGCCCAGCGAGGGAGTCGGCCACGCCCGTTAACCACACTAGTACCTAGTCCAGGTTTATCGCCTATCTGAGAGTAACCCGTACGGAAGTCCGGCCGAGGTTTCCGCCACGGCCTCAAACGATGTGCGCAGGGTTCCCAAGCCCTCCATCCGGGTGCCACTTGGTACACCGTGCCACTGCCTACCGCATCACGGTCCACCTCTCAGGTCAGCACCATGCACGGCCTCCAGCATTACTATAAACACCAAAAACTACTTGCAACTCCTGGACCGAGTACTACGCGATTAATAGGCCGAGCGGGGTCATATTTCAGGGCCCAGCATGTGGTAGTATCTAGTCATGGATTACATACATGGAACTCAGTTCCTAAGGACGGTTCCAATGAAACAACCCGCCATGTACTCCTACACAGCCTTTCACCGGTACCTTTACCAAATCAAGTTCAACACACAACCTTTGCTCACCGAACACATTCCACATTTCTGTTCATCTCCCAGATGACAGACCATACACAACTCTAAGCATAGCATGCATAGCAGGATAAGGCACATCATAGCTCAAGCAACTACCAGGTATGCTAGGTTGCAAGGTTCGGCTATTTACTGTGACAAGGTTAAGTCATGCAAAGGAAGTGGGTCCAACTATCGTGGCAAAAGCAGTTGAAGCATTTGATCCTAATGCAATAAATAGGTGCAGGAGCAAGAACATGGGATTTATCGGGATGATCAAAAGGGTTGCTTGCCTTGTTGCTCAGAGGAGGAACGATATCCGTTAGACGGATATTCGGTGGAATCCGGGGGTGCGGAGCCTACCGAAATGAATGGCAACATTCAATAACAATCATATGCACTCAAAATGATGCATGAGCATGGCATGAGAATGCACGGTGATAAGTTATTAATTCCAACATGTAATAGGTTTAGAGTTGATTTGAACCACATTCGAATAGCAATTCAAACGGGGTATTCTCGGATACCGGTTTAATTGATTCGACCTGATGCTCAGATCATCTTGATGTTAACACGCATGAAATGTCATGTTATGGTACTGATTTGTAATTAGGGCAGTGTGTGATCATTGCATATATAATGAAATTTGGATATTTTTGCAAATTCCATTTATAAAGTGATTAAAAGAATTGAATTATTCCTTATTCCACAATTTAGAGTTTTGTAACTTTTTAAACATGGTTGAAATTAGCATAATCAGAATCCTTGAATTTTTCTGATACTTTTTCATATATAAATTATTTTCATTGGAGTTACAGATTAATTTCTATGATTTTTACAAATTTTAGCAATTTCCTGAATTAGTTTTATACTCGAAATTCTATTTATTGCATCAGGCTGACGTCAGCAGGTCAGCCGACCTGTTCAGGTCAAACCTGACAGGGGGGCCCCACTGGTCAGCCTCTCTGGGACTAATCCCGCGCTGACCAGCCCTTAATTGGGGTTTGACCAGGCGTGGGGCCCTCTGGCAGCGACTGAGGGGAGGGCGATTACGCCCTAATGGTCGGCCACGTCGACGCCCACCGGAGGGTGGTCGTCGGCGACCAGACCCGCGGCGGAGGGCTCGTCGGAGGCGACCTAGACGGCGCTGCACAGCACCAAAATGCACGCGGTTGGTAGCTACAGCATGCTCGCGAAGTGGCCGATCTGGCAGGACCAACTTGGGAGGTTAGGGTCGCCGGAAGAGGCGTCGGCGACGAGCCGGAGCGGCGGCCGAAGCTCGGGCGTCATCGGGGTCTCTGAATCAGGGGGATCTACGCTCGGTTCTTAGCTGCTACGGCATCTACGCGTCGTCCTGGAGCTGCTGGTGCCCTCGGAAGGACGAGCTGAACATCGGAGGGCTACCGGCGACGAGCGGTAGCGGCGGTCCTCGTCGGGCTCCGGTGAAACTAGAGCTAGAGGAGGGGATCGACGGGGAAAACTTAGGGGAAACGACCGCATGCTCACGGGGAGTGCAGAGCAGAGCTTAGACGGCTTGGGGAAGGCTTGGGGGCGACGAATCGACGGGAGAGGTCCGGCGGCCGGAGGTGGAAGACGACGGCGTTGCCGGCGTTGCAGGGCTCGAGGAAGCTTCGGCTTCTGCAGAGATGACCAGAGCGACGAGGCGGAGCTAATGGCGTGCTCTGGGAGGGAATCCTATGGCCAGGGGCACGGGCAGCTCGAGCTCGAGCTCGGCTCTAATGGCGGCAGCAAGGAGGAGGAGGAGATCCGGGAGGAGGGAGAGAACCGAGGCGGGGAATGGATAGGGGAGGCTCTGGGAGCTTATCCCCGTCGTCGCCAGCGCGAGGCGGCGGCCAGGCAGGCACACAGGTGTGTGGCCGCGCCGGAGGGGGCGGCGGCCACCTCCTGCTGCCTACTGGCGCGAGGGAGGGGACGAGCGGGGAGATGGGCCGGGCCAGGCTTTGGCGACAGGTAAGGTTTTTCCATTTTTTTCTGTTTTTGTTTTTTCTGTTTTGCTAATTATTGTTTTGCTAATTAACTCAGCTCCAAAACAAAAAGTAAAAACTATTTTAGGTCTCCTGAAATATTTGTTATAATATCCCCACTCATTTCCAAGGTTTTCAACATTTTTGGAAAATTATAGTTTCTGATTTCAAATTTTAAATTTTAAACCAGTGGCTTTTTGCATTTATTCAAAAAGCTTAAAGTGTCAAGAACATAGTTTTCTCCAATGCTCATTTACTTTCTTGATTTATCCGAAAGTTTGAACATTTCTTGAGGCCATTTTGGGTTCATTGATTTTGAACTAGTTTGAGATTTCCTTTAATTGAAATGGTGGCTAGGGTTTTGAGTTTTTCCTTTGCCACTTTGTTGTTTTTGTTGAAACTTCTTAGATGCAAATGCAAAGAAGACATGAGCACAATGCTATCTTGCTTAAGGGTTAGGGATGTGACAACTCACCCCCACTCAAAAGAATCTCGTCCCGAGATTTAGAAGTCGTCGGGAATAACGCAGGATATTCAAGTCGGAGACGATCCTCTCTTTCCCAAGTTGCCTCCTTTTCAGAATGATTTGACCATTGAACTTAAGAAACTTGAGGTTTCGACGTCGAGTGGTACGCTCAGCTTGATCAAGAATACGCACGGGGTATTCTCGGTAAGAAAGGTTATCTTGTAGATCAAGCGTTTCGTGGTCCACTTCACGGATAGGATCCGAAAAGCAACGCCTGAGTTGCGAGACGTGGAAAACATCATGAACCTTGGAAAGATGCGGAGGAAGTTCCAACTGGTAGGCAACTTCTCCTTGTTTGGCAAGAATGCGAAAAGGTCCAATGTAACGAGGAGCCAACTTGCCCTAGATACCGAAACGATGGATACCCTTCAAAGGTGTAACCCGAAGGTAAGCCTTCTCGTCAACTTCAAAGGTCACAGCCTTATGATGACGATCATATTGGCTCTTTTAACGAGACTGGGCTGTTTTCAACTTTTCACGAATAATGCGAACCTGCTCTTCTGCATCCTGGATCATGTCCGGGCCAAAGAGTTGCCTCTCTCCGGTTTCTGACCAATTAAGAGGTGTTCGACATCTTCATCCATAGAGAAGTTCAAAAGGGGCTTTGCCCAAGCTCGATTGATAACTATTGTTATAAGCGAATTCAGCGAATGGAAGGCACTTCTCCCAATTCATACCGAACGAAATAACACAAGCTCGGAGCATATCTTCTAGGATTTGATTCACTATTTCTACTTGACCACTTGATTGAGGATGGAACGCAATGCTAAAAGATAAGTGAGTCCCCATGGCATTCTGAAAACTTTCCCAGAAGCGAGAAGTAAAGATACTTCCACGGTCCGAGTTAATTTCCAGGGGAACACCATGAAGAGACACTATTCGAGAGATATATAACTCTGCTAGCTGGCTAGCTGTTATACTCTCACGAACAGGAAGAAAATGAGCCACTTTGGAAAGACGGTCAATGACCACAAAGATAGCATTATTTCCTTTCTTGGTCTTGGAAAATCCGGTAATGAAATCCATGCTAACTTTATACCATTTCCATTCAGGAATAGCTAAAGGTTGAAGGGTGCCAGCAGGCCTTTGATGTTCTGCCTTAACTCGGCGACAAATGTCGCAGTTAGCAACGAACTCAGCAATTTCTCTCTTCATCCTAGTCCACCAGAACCTCTGGCGTAGGTCCTGATACATCTTAGTACTACCGGGATGAATGGTGAGAGGAGAATCATGAGCCTCCTTAAGGATTAACTGCCTTAGATGTGGGTTCTTAGGAACCACTAAACGATTCTGGAAGAACACAACACCTTGATCATTCATGGAAAATTCTTTAGCGTTTCCGCTAAAATAATTCTCCTTGATCCGTGATATACCCTTGTCACGCTTTTGGCCAGCTATAATTTGATCCTTAAGAGTAGGCTTCGCCACCAGGGTAGAAAGGAATCCTTGAGGAACAATATGAAGATTCAACTTCCGAAAGTCCTCATGGAGATGTGGTTGACCTTGTTGTAGCATCAAATTGTTACAATAAGATTTACGACTTAGTGCATCGGCCATAACATTGGCCTTCCCCGGGGTGTAAGTTATCCCTAAGTCGTAATCCGAGATCAACTCAACCCACCATCTTTGCCTGAGATTCAAATCCGGCTGGGTGAAGATATATTTCAGACTTTGGTGATTAGTGAATATTTCGCAGCGATTACCCAAAAGGTAATGTCGCCAGGTTTTTAGTGCATGGACCACAGCTGCAAGCTCAAGGTCATGTGTGGGATAATTATCCTCATGTGGACGCAACTGTCGAGATGCGTATGCGATCACATGACGATCTTGCATGAGAATGCAACCTAATCCTTGTCGCGAGGCGTCGCAATAGATAAGAAAGTCCTTAGAAAAATCTGGTGGTAGCAACACAGGTGCGGAAGTCAGGCGTCTTTTCAGTTCCTGAAAACTATGCTCACACTGTGGTGTCCACTCGAACTTTTTATCCTTCTTGAGGAGTTCAGTTAGAGGCTTTGCAACCTTGGAGAAATTCTCGACAAAGCGGCGACAATAGCTCGCTAGACCAAGAAAACTCCTAACTTGCTTAACCGATTCAGGTTGAGTCCAATCAAGGACAGCTTGAACTCTCTCGGGATTGACAGCAATACCCTTACCAGAGATTACGTGGCCTAGATAGGTAACTTCTGGTAACCAGAATTCACATTTTGAAAATTTGGCATAAAGGCGATGCTCCCGAAGTTTCATCAATACCAGCCTTAAATGCTCGGCATGTTCTTGTTCATTCTTCGAGTAGATGAGAATATCATCGAGGTATACCACGACGAATTTATCCAAATACTCCATGAAGATTGAGTTCATCAGCCGAGAGAAAGTGGCTGGGGCATTGGTTAAACCGAAGGACATAACGGTGTACTCATATTGGCCATAACGAGTAACAAAAGCCGTTTTTGGAATGTCCCCGTTCTTAATCTTGATTTGATGGTATCCAAACCTCAAATCCATTTTGGAGAAGACTGAGGATCCAGCGAGCTGATCGTACAGATCGTTGATCCTGGGGAGCGGATACTTGTTCTTTATGGTGACCAGATTAACCGGTCGATAATCCACAACCATCCGATCCGTTCCGTCTTTCTTCTTGACGAAGAGGACGGGACAAGCCCAAGGAGAAGAGCTAGGACGAATGAAACCTTTGTTCAAGGCCTCATCTAATTGCTTCTTAAGTTCGGCTGGCTCCAGGGGTGCCATCTTATAAGGTCTTCTGGTTATTGGGACAGTTCCCGGAACAAGATCTATTACAAACTCTACATCTCTGTCAGGTGGAATTCCTGGCAGTTCCTCTGGAAAAACATCCGGGAAGTCACGGACTACCGGAATGTCTTCAAGTTCCGGAAGAGGGTTGGCATTTAGAGAATAGAGTTGACATTTGGCAACTCGGGTAGAGACATTTACTATCTCACCCGAGGGATGCGAAAGTTGGACATTTCTAGAATGAGTATCAATCTTGGCATAGTGAGCTGACATCCAGTCCATGCCCAGGATGATATTAATATCCGAAGATTTCAATGCTATCAATGAGGCTAGAAAAACTAGCATGTCTACTAGAATTTCATTGTCATAGGTTATCCTAGAGGTTTGCCATTTACTACGAGGGGTTTGGACAACCAATGGGATTGGCATATCACAAAATGACATGTTATGCAACTGTGCATAACCTTATGAAATGAAGGAATGAGAAGACCCAGTGTCAAAGAGAACAGACGCTGGGTGATGATTAACAAGAAGCGTACCCAGCATGACGTCGGGATCCTCTGCAGCTTCTTCTGCTGACACATAGTTCACACGGCCACGTGTAGGAGTTGGCTTCACATAAAAAGCTTTGCCCGACTTGGCTTGCCCGACAGACTTTCCGGGTTGCTTGGCACCCACATTCTGAGGACACTCACGGGAATAATGCCCTGGTTCTCCACACTTGTAGCATATCACCTGGTTGGCACGTGGTGCAGCATTGCTAGCTGGACCACCATAAGCATTTGCTGGAGGGTTGGCCTGATTCGTCTGAGGCGCCACGTAGGATGCCCTCGGAGTGTATCTTGGCGGCAGAGAACTGTTTGGAACCCACAGCCTGCGTTTTGGAAACGCGGAACCAGAAGATGAGCCAAAGTCACGGGAGTGCTTCCTTGTGGCTTCGAAGTCAGAATTACCAGTCTCCGCACTGATCGCTTTGTTCACCAGGGCTTGAAAACTTGCACACTCATGGAGGCGCAGGTCTCGACGGAGCTCAGGGCTCAGACCCTTACGGAATCTTGCTTGCTTCTTGGCGTCAGCAGACACCTCCTCTGTTGCATAGCGGGCGAGGTTACCGAACTCGCGGCTATAGGCATCCACAGACAACTTGCCCTGAGTGAAGGCACATAACTCCTCTCTCTTTCAGTCCATCAGGCCCTCTGGAATATGGTGCAGACGAAAAGCTGCACTCAAGTCTACCCATGTGGCCACTGGTTCAGCAGGACGCATAGCTTCAAAATTCTCCCACCACAGATTGGCGGGTCCCTCTAGGAAATACGCCGCAAAGGTCACGTTGTCGGCCTCAGACACATTCGCCGAGCGAATCTTGCATGAGATGTTGCACAGCCAGTCATCAGCGTCGAGGGGATCGACGGAATGATGAAACTTTGGAGGATTCAGCTTCACAAAGTCATTGAGGGACACTGCAGCATTCCTAGGCTGTCGAGCCGTATTCTGCTCAATACGCTCTAGCAGTCGGTTGGTCTCCCTTTTGTTTCTTTCTGCCTCAAGAATCACTTCTACCAGAGAAGGTGGGTGAGGCAGGTCTTCCTGCGACGCTTGACTACCCTCGCCTTGCTCATGAGCAGGGGCACGGTTCAACCTGGTGAACACCATCCTGACAAACAAACTCATAGCTTAGACCAATATCATATCAATACTACCTATGGATTAAGAATGTACTGAACACACGGAATGCGGAAATGAATATCCGAACAACATGGTAACAAGCAACTGCTATATATACACCATGGTTCATACACACCCTTACATAGTTCAGTACAAACTTACCGAAGAGGAAACTACTGAAATTGTGAAACTACTCATCAGAGGCGTACAAGCTTCCTATACATTATTTATCTAGGCCTCCGGAATTCATTTCACATTACTACCATACTTCACAAGTCACGCAGGACTGTGAACGTACGGGTACTAACATACTATCTTTCCGCTCACAGCTCAGGCATCCGCATAGAACATCTCATAGAGATTACCTCCATGACCTGGAAGCTCAACCTGCGGATCAGGAAACACTCTAGCCTGAGATCCCTGGGGTCCATAAGGACACGGATGTGGCCTTGGTCCCCTGACTGGTGGTAAGAGGGGTCCCCGAAGAGGTGTGACTCCTCCTATAGCTGGCCAGTCAACGTGAGCCAGAAGATGGGTCCTAACAGGGTTCAGCATCTCCATCTCTCCATACCCTGTCTGGACTACCGGTGCCAGCTGCGTCAAAGCTGTCCACAGACGGGCACGGGTAGCATAAAGCTCCATGCGGAGAGCACGAGCATCCCTGTCTCTCTTCTCTAACATCTCAACAGTGGACTGCAGAAGTGGATCCTCCATAGAAGAATCAAAATAGACTCCACTGAGGTATCCCTCTTCACCAGGCTGAGAGGCCGGAACATAGCAGAACACTGAATTCTTTAGCAGTGCATGTCTCGCTCTCATAATAGTCAGCATTGAATAGGCAGCATCTTGTAGTGCCATGTCAACAGTGACTCCCAACCCATAGGACCAATGGATTGGCTCCTCAGCTCCAGGGTGGTCTGGAAATACCCTAACAGTGCAGATGTACTGGCTCTGGTTGAAGTCTCGGTACTGTTCCTCCACTGTGTACTCGGGGTACCAGCGGTAACCGCACACCGACATCACCCTGACCAGCATGGCCGTATGACCCGGTACATCAATGCACCTGGTCAGACGTACCACCTGACGAGAAGGACGGCCAGGCATCTGTAAATAGAGAGTAATGCAAAAGCATTAGAGCTCTGAATGCAAAATTGGGCAGCATAACGGCTGTAATTGCTCAAAACAAATTTTGAGACAACCCAAAATGGAATAGTGTAACCACTCAACTATCAAGTTCAACTCTCTGATCATCAAACTTACTTCCTGCTTCCTAGGAATAAAAGAAACCCAATATCTCTCGACCCGTAGTCCTATAATCTACCGATCAGAAATACGAGCCTAGGACAAGATGGGAAATCTAGTCCTTAATTCCCGCGGAAAAGACGAGGATGACCAGGATAGAATATCTTGAGAAGAGAACAAGAGTCTTATGTTCCCTTCCACAAACAATTCCTTTATATATAACTAAAGCAATTCTAGACTCAACTTCGACCAGTTTGGCTTAGTAATCCTACAGTCAGTCAGGCTCTGATACCAACGCTGTCGGGACCCCGATCCTAAGCCATAGGAACCTAGCCTGTAACACCTCGCATCCCTTTGTGGTCTCACGCACGGTTAACTCCACGGCTGCAGCCTTACCTTAGCCGGGACCGTTTGCGTCTTTTGACTCACGTATGCGATAGTGTCGCTAGCAATCCAATGTCAAAGAACTAGGATCGACATGTCTAGTCATAAACCAAAGTGGCAGTACCGCACAAGGACAGGCATACATGGCCCAACAAAGCAGGTGTCGGTCATCGGCGAATGTAGACGAGTCGTAGCAAGCTACAAGGACTCCATTACATCGCGTGACATTTCCCCAAAGGGGACAGACACAGCAGCTAAGAAGGACACATGCCGGTCAACCAATGTGTACGGAGCAGTAGCGAACTACCAAGGCTCGTTGGATCACAAAGGGGCATTTCCTTGTAAGGAGTGCTACTAAAGTTCACGACTAGGTATTCGAACCCCATACATACCAAGTAAGACACACGTACGCATGGCATACCGATATGTATAGATACATCGATGGCATCACAACATAACCATAAACATACAAGCTTTATTTAAGAGGCTCGGAAGAGCCACACACATAATATTACACATTAAGGGTCTCACGACCCGTAATAGCAGTCATACAATACAAGCCAGCGGAAGAGTTATAAACTGTCTGGGTACAGACAGGGCAACTAGAAGGCACATGGCCTGACTATACTACAGAGCCGACGTAGGGCCAGATCGTAGCTGGGACACCAGCTACTCGTCGTCGTCGATGTCTACGAAGAACCCTCCATTAGGGTCATTAGCAAACTCTGCAACATTTATTAGGCAAACATGAGTACGAAGGTACTCAGCAAGACTTTAGGAGAACTAACTACTCATGCACGGTATCAAAAGGTATTGTGGGGTTTCATGCGGGAAGCCGGTATTTGACTCGTGGCTAGACAACTTGCTTTTTGAAATTAGTTTTGACAACTTGATTTCTCGCACACGAGTCCACTAACACCACAACAATACACTATCGTGGAATCATTCCGTCTCCGAGCACGTCATGCACCTCGGCAACCTTCAAGCGGAAGCCCAGCGAGGGAGTCGGCCATGACCGTTAACCACACTAGTACCTAGTCCAGGTTTATCGCCTATTTGAGAGTAACCCGTACGGAAGTCCGGCCGAGGTTTCCGCCACGGCCTCAAACGATGTGTGCAGGGTTCCCAAGCCCACCATCCGGGTGCCACTTGGTACACCGTGCCACTGCCTACCGCATCACGGTCCACCTCTCAGGTCAGCAACATGCACGGCCTCCAGCATTACTATAAACACTAGAAACTACTTGCAACTCCTGGACCGAGTACTACGCGATTAATAGGCCGAGCAGGGTCATATTTCAGGGCCCAGCATGTGGTAGTATCTAGTCTTGGATTACATACACGGAAATCAGTTGATAAGGACGGTTCCAATGAAACAACCCGCCATGTACTCCTACACAGCCTTTCACCGGTACCTTTACCAAATCAAGTTCAACACGCAACCTTTGCTCACCGAACACATTCCACATTTCTGTTCATCTCCCAGATGACAGACCATACACAACTCTAAGCATAGCATGCATAGCAGGATAAGGCACATCATAGCTCAAGCAACTACCAGGTATGCTAGGTTGCAAGGTTCGGCTATTTACTGTGACAAGGTTAAGTCATGCAAAGGAAGTGGGTCCAACTATCGTGGCAAAAGCAGTTGAAGCATTTGATCCTAATGCAATAAATAGGTGCAGGAGCAAGAACATGGGATTTATCGAGATGATCAAAATGGTTGCTTGCCTTGTTGCTCAGAGGAGGAACGATATCCGTTAGACGGATATTCGGTGGAATCCGGGGGTGCGGAGCCTACCGAAATGAATGGCAACATTCAATAACAATCATATGCACTCAAAATGATGCATGAGCATGGCATGAGAATGCAAGGTGATAAGTTATTAATTCCAACATGTAATAGGTTTAGAGTTGATTTGAACCACATTCGAATAGCAATTTAAACGGGGTATTCTCGGATACCGGTTTAATTGATTCGACCTGATGCTCAGATCATCTTGATGTTAACACGCTTGAAATGTCATGTTATGGTACTGATTTGTAATTAGGGCAGTGTGTGATCATTGCATATATAATGAAATTTGAATATTTTTGCAAATTCCATTTATAAAGTGATTAAAAGAATTGAATTATTCCTTATTCCACAATTTAGGGTTCTGTAACTTTTTTAAACATGGTTGAAAATAGCATAATCAGAATCCTTGAATTTTTCTGATACTTTTTCATATATAAATTATTTTCTTTGGAGTTACAGATTAATTTCTATGATTTTTACAAATTTTAGCAATTTCCTGAATTAGTTTTATACTGGAAATTCTATTTATTGCATCAGGCTGACGTCAGCAGGTCAGCCGACCTGTTCAGGTCAAACCTGACAGGGGGGCCCCACTGGTCAGCCTCTCTGGGACTAATCCCGCGCTGACCAGCCCCTAATTGTGGTTTGACCAGGCGTGGGGCCCTCTGGCAGCGACTGAGGGGAGGACGATTACGCCCTAATGGTCGGCCACGTCGACGCCCACCGGAGGGTGGTCGCCGGCGACCAGACCCGCGGCGGAGGGCTCGCCGGAGGCGACCTAGACGGCGCTGCGCAGCACCAAAACGCACGCGGTTGGCAGCTACAGCATGCTCGCGAAGTGGCCGATCTGGCAGGACCAACTTGGGAGGTTAGGGTCGCCGGAAGAGGCGTCGGCGACGAGCCGGAGCGGCGGCCGAAGCTCGGGCGTCATCGGGGTCTTTGAATCAGGGGGATCTACGCTCGGTTCTTAGCAGCTACGGCATCTACGCGTCGTCCTGGAGCTGCTGGTGCCCTCGGAAGGATGAGCTGAACATCGGAGGGCTACCGGCGACGAGCGGCAGCGGCGGTCCTCGTCGGGCTCCGGTGAAACTAGAGCTAGAGGAGGGGATCCACGGGGAAAACTTAGGGGAAACGACCGCATTCTCACGGGGAGTGCAGAGCAGAGCTTAGACGGCTCGGGGAAGGCCTGGGGCGACGAATCGACGGGAGAGGTCCGGCGGCCGGAGGTGGAAGACGACGGTGTTGCGGGCGTTGCAGGGCTCGAGGAAGCTTCGGCTTCTGCAGAGATGACCAGGGCGACGAGGCGGAGCGAATGGCGTGCTCTGGGAGGGAATCCTAATGCCAGGGGCACGGGCAGCTCGAGCTCGAGCTCGGCTCTAATGGCGGCAGCAAGGAGGAGGAGGAGATCCGGGAGGAGGGAGAGAACCGAGGCGGGGAATGGATAGGGGAGGCTCTGGGAGCTTATCCCCGTCGTCGCCAGCGCGAGGCGGCGGCCAGGCAGGCACGCAGGTGCGTGGCCGCACCGGAGGGGGCGGCGGCCACCTCCTGCTGCCTACTGGCGCGAGGGAGGGGACGAGCGGGGAGATGGGCCGGGCCAGGCTTAGGCGACAGGTAAGGTTTTTCCATTTTTTTCTGTTTTTGTTTTTTCTGTTTTGCTAATTATTGTTTTGCTAATTAACTCAGCTCCAAAACAAAAAGTAAAAACTATTTTAGGCCTCCTGAAATATTTGTTATAATATCCCCACTCATTTCCAAGGTTTTCAACATTTTTGGAAAATTATAGTTTCTGATTTCAAATTTTAAATTTGAAACCAGTGCCTTTTTGCATTTATTCAAAAAGCTTAAAGTGTCAAGAACATAGTTTTCTCTAATGCTCATTTACTTTCATGATTTATCAGAAAGTTTGAACATTTCTTGAGGCCATTTTGGGTTCATTGATTTTGAACTAGTTTGAGATTTCCTTTAATTGAAATGGTGGCTAGGGTTTTGAGTTTTTCCTTTGCCACTTTGTTGTTTTTGTTGAAACTTCTTAGATGCAAATGCAAAGAAGACATGAGCACAATGCTATCTTGCTTAAGGGTTAGGTATGTGACACACTGTAAATTTTTTATGAAATGTGGATAAACAAAAATTGTACTTCCTTCACAATGCTCTCTACTCAACAGAATATTGGGCAAAATATTGACGGAAATTGGCTGAACTAAATGAGCTAAAATTTGGTGGAGTGAGGTTATATGGTCAGTTTCATGCCGTGGTAAATTTTCGTCAACTATAAAGAAATATAAAATGTAGTTGCTTCAAAACTGAAAATATTACCAGAAACAAAGATTGGATGATGAGATCACATGGATTGTTAGATGGGGCTAAAATTTTGTGGAGAGCTATGGTTTGGGCATATAGAAGATGTGGCGAAACTTCAACTCATTAGGATATTCCTAACTAGTACTTCCTTCACAAAGCTATTAGCTGAACACAAACTTTGGAAATTTGCCGAGAAAGATTTACTAGGAAAATGGATACGAGAGGCAATGATTTGGATAGGTAAGAGTGCCCAAATATTTTGAGGGCACTCAAAAAAATAGAAATAGCCCTTCCTTCAGAAAGTGCTATTGTGAACAAAATAGGAAAATAAATATTGCTGAATTATTTTCGAACTATGGAAGGAAATGTTTTCACATATTTGAGAAATATAAGATCCAAAGTATTTATGAGTTTTTTTTGAGAATTTTTGGAATGACAGAATAGTAGGTTGCTTCACAAACTAGGGCAAAAATTGACACATGGACATGACACGTAGGAAAAATTGATGATGTGGCACCTAGTCATAGCTATGACCATCTATATTGGTCGTAATTAGCTGCAAATTAGGCAGCAAACCAGGGCTATCCGCTTTACGACCATTTCCAGTAAGTAAGTTACGACCTTTCTGATGAAAAAGGTCTTTAGTTTTTGGGGTTAGGACCCCTCCGCACAGCTTACGACCAATTGGTCACAAATGGACGTAGATTTATGACCATTTCTGACAGCGTCACTGCCAGAATGTCGTTAGTTCACATATTTCTTGTAGTGACACTTTAGTGTAATGGTGTGGTTGAACGTCGTAATCGCACTCTATTGGATATGGTGCGATCTATGACGTCTCTTACTATTTTAGCGCTATCATTTTGGGGGTATGCATTGGAAACTGCCGCATTCACTTTAAATAGGGCACCATCTAAATCCGTTGAGACGACACCGTATGAATTATGGTTTGGAAAGAAACCTAAGTTGTCATTTCTGAAAGTTTGGGGCTGCGATGCTTATGTGAAGAAACTTCAACCTGAGAAGCTCGAACCCAAAGTGGAAAAATGTGTCTTCATAGGATACCCTAAGGAAACTATTGGGTATACCTTTTATCTTAGATCCGAAGGCAAAATCTTTGTTACCAAGAACGGATCCTTTCTAGAGAAAGAGTTTCTCTCGAAAGAAGTAAGTGGGAGGAAAGTAGAACTTGATGAAGTAACTGTACCTCCTCTCGAACCAATGAGTAGCGCAGTGCAGGAAAATGTTTCTGTGGTGCCTCCACTGACTAGAGAGGAAGTTAATGATGCTGATCATGAATCTTCGGATCAAGTTGCTACTAAACCTCGAAGGTCCATAAGGACACGTTCTGCACCAGTGTCGTATGCCAACCGTGTCATGGAAATCATGTTGTTGGACAATAGTGAACCTTCGAACTATGAAGAAGCGATGGCGGGACCGAATTCCAACAAATGGCTTGAAGCCATGAAATCCGAGATAGGATCCATGTATGAGAACAAAGTATGGACTTTGGTGGACTTGCCCTGTCGTGGTTTTGTCATGGCAGATGTCCTAGTGAAAGGACTTAATGATGGAGCCATCGCACCTTGGTGGCGACTCAAAGGGGTTGAACGGGAGCGGGACTCGGATTTACCCAGGTTCGGCCCCTCGTGAGGAGGTAAAAGCCTACGTCCTGCTTTGTGTTGTATTGATGATGTTTCGATTACAAGGAGGGCGTAACTCGCCTAACCTAGCTCTCGATGATTTCTAACATGTCCTCTCTTCCCCAAGGACTCGCCTTTATATACAGGTCGAGCCCTTAGGGTTTACAAGAGTCCTTGCCATAACACAAGTCGTGATCCTTTCTATCTCTAAATCACCGCGCTTTCCAAGACTGGAGAACTCCCCAATAATTGTTTCTCCACGTGGATCTTGAACCGTCATTCAGCTCCTGGGCCTACCAGGCCCAAGCTTGAATCGCCAAAGGATGAGTCGCCCACTTGGTGACCCGGCCCAACTAGGGCGGGTCACACAACACATAATATCCCCAACATTAGGCCCCAGATTGACTTGAACCTGTACACGCCAATAAACTCTTACCTGGTTTAGGGGCGACTCATTCCATTCCTTTCATGCATCACACGCTTAAGCCACCATTATCCACGGAAATATCCAAGTTGCCAAACTGTTCCTTGACGACATCATCTTCTCCTTCGCCTAAGCCGGCCAGGCGGGTTTGCGGGAAAGTTCCCATGTCTCACCCGAATGCTTGTCTGGACCCTAATTTCCTCTTGAAGAAGGCGCAAGACGCTTCCTTTTGGATGACTCGAAGCCGCTCAGGAGATTTGGTGTCCGGGTTACCAGTAAAAACCCCTACCAAGAAACTGCAAAATGAGGTATCCTCTATCAATGTCCATCTTCGTTTTCTTTTGGATCACACTTGGAACTCGCTCACATTTTGAGATATTACTTTTGCACACTTCTCCCCCTTCGTCGGGCGACTCGGTGATGTCGGCCCTTCCGCCAATGATTCACGTACAAGGGTAAGTCCTTATAATACTTATGTCCTTCCTAATGATAATGATGCTTGCTTTAAGCATGGCTCTCGTTTCCTTAGAGCGCAAGCGAAGAAGAGAAAAACTGGCGGCTCAACTTCCACTCCAGCTCCAGAACTTAAAGAAAACCCAGCACCGGCTCGCGCTGACCCGGCAAAAGATATATTTGATGACCGAGTTGACCTTCCAAGTTCTCGCAAGGAAAGCATGGAAGCGCCCAACCCGCCAAATCGGTTGAAGGCGGCTGAAGATCCTGATGCTGTGGTCATTACTGTCACTGGCTTCTCTAAGTCGGCTTCGGCAATGTTATCGAAGCATGTATTAGCATCGTCCCATGCTTCCAGGAAACATGAGATTTCCAAGGCCAAACTTTCCCAGTATGAAAAACTTGAGTTTGATGAGCTCTGCTCCGACTTTGCAAGTCGCCTGGAAACAAGTTATGAAATGGAGAAGAACCTGCTCCATATGATGAAGAGTAAACATGAGGTACACCTTAATGCATACCCTCCGCATTAGCCCCAAGGGCCGGGTCATCTTTTGAAAGATGAGTCGGGTCTTGATGCAGCAAAAACTTTCGACCTGTAACCCCCAAGGGTCGGGTCATCTTTTGAAAGATGAGCCAGGTCCTGATGTGGAAAAACTTTCGACCTGTAACCCCCAAGGGCCGGGTCATCTTTTGAAAGATGAGTCAGGTCTTGATGTGGAAAAACTTTCGACCTGTAACCCCCAACGGCCGGGTCATCTTTTGAAAGATGTGCCGGGTCTTTATGTAGAAAAACTTTCGACCTGTAACCCTCAATGGCCGGGTCATCTTTTGAAAGATGAGCCGGGTATTCATGTAGAAAAACTTTCGACCTGTAACCCCCAAGGGCCGGGTCATCTTTTGAAAGATGAGCCAGGTCTTGATTGTGGTATAATTTTTTCTAAAAAATTATACATTATCCCCCAAGTGTGAGGGGTGTTGCTTGCAATAATTCTGAGACTTGTCCCTTGATAATATGTTGACAGGAATCTCTGGTTCAAGCTGAGTCGGTGTTGGGCGACTTAAAGAAAAGTTTAGCCGACCAGCAAGACGCGCGGGCTAAAGAAGAAGAAAAATACCAGGTGATCTTAGCTGATTGGAAAAGCTGAAAGCCGCCAACAAGAAGTCTCAAGCTGGTCAAGCCACCGCGCTAAAGCGAGCAGAAATGGCTGAAATAAAACTGGAAGCCGTGCAACAAGAGCTGGGCGGTTTAAAGAAACATATCTCCATAATGACACAGGCCATCTTTGGTAAGAAGGAATCCCTGGTTTTGTATCTTTTAAAAGAAAAAATTAATGTGAAAAAAATCACTAACCATTATTGTCCCTCATGCAAGCCCGAGAGCCGCCAACCTTCAGGATGACTGTATCTTCAAGTTAAAGGCGATTTACACACTAACTAAGCAGCTGTATACTGGGAGTGTGCTGACCGTGAAGGCAGTGATGGGCGCCAAAGAACCAATCACATCAATCAAAAAGATGCTTGGCTGCTTATCTACCCTTTCGCCTCAAATAGGTGAGCTAACCCGGCAAGCCGCCCGAAAAGGGGCGCTGACTATGTTGAGTCGGTGTTTGGCGTATGCTCCAGAACTGAAACCCGAAGAAGTAGCAGTAGGCTTGCCACAGCTCAAGGACGACGAGTTGAGCAGGGAATCAGGATGTCGTCAGGGAATCATGCTCGACAGCGACTCAGCTAGCAGCAAGCTTGGATTTATCAAAGTACCAAGCCGCTTATGACGACAACAACAAGAAAGTAAACCCGCCAACCTTTGTGACAACCAGCTTGACTCCTCGTCGGCCCAAAATCCCTTTTGATTTGGAGGCGGATCTCTCGGCATTTTTGAATGATGAAGACGAATTTGCCACTCTATCCAAATGTAATTGGGTACTGGGCGATGTACAACTTGAAGTCAGCCAAAGCTCAGGGCAAGTTGACCTGGAGGCACCAGCAGAATAGATCTTACTGGTTTGGCCATCCGAGCCATGTAATAGGTTATTGTAGAAAACAATCCCTTGCTTATGCCTGTTGCGGAACTCTTCTGTGATCCTTAAAAAACCTTGTGCCGCCCTTGGGGCGCCTATGATGCTTGACCCATCGTGTCAGTAAAGATTTGTATCACCAACCTGTTGGGCTAACAAAAACATACATCAAACCATCTCAATGAGTAATGGATGATAATAAATAATAACCGACTCAAGGTGTTCTGGCGAATTATATGAAGAAGACCCGGCTCAACAAGATCCGGCAAGTCTTATAAATCTGTGAAACCTTGTGGCAGTGCCAGGAAGGTGAGGGTAATATTTTCGTTGGCTCATTCAAGTCGCGACAGGATAGGACGAGTTAGACAAACTCAAGTGCTACCCAAGGGTGACTTTTTGTACAAAAAAGCTCAAGTATTTAGACCGGCTGATCAAGCGCGAGTCATGCTTCGGTGAAGCAGGTTCAATGAACCAATGGTTTCTCTATTTTCCATGTGGGGCGCTAGCCGGTACCATGCATGTTTTAACCAAGATGAGTTCAGGGTCCAAATAGTGGATTGACTCGCCAAGAGTTCATGGGTCCATATGGCGATTTGGCCAACACACAGTCCAGTATAACCATTTGTAGTGCGGTAATTTTTCGCTAGCCAAATGGGTAATTAGGCTGATCTCAGTGAGAGGAAGCCCCCAAGTGACCTATGATTAGGGGAAACACCGGTCATAGGATTGTAGAAGTGTATACGCTCTTACCACAAAATGACTTGGGGCCGATAGCCCCCAAGTAAGCCGTCCTAATCCTCAGAATCATATAAGGCGCCCATGTTTGAATCGTGCACGTGTAGCAACTTGATCCTCTTTGGCTTATCGATACCCAATGTTGTAATAAGTGCAACATGGCGACTTATGCTCTCTGGTATTGATAGCGTCCATGTTTCGGCGACTTATCAACGAACAATAAAGATCCATGTTTTCAAGAAGATCAAGTGGTAGGAAAAATCCAGAATTCGTGGGTATCAACTTGATTGATTTATATAAATGAGAGACTTACAATCTTAAAATATGGGAGAGAAAGGAAAAAAGCAGAACCAATAGCTCAAGTGTAGTAAGGCCGCAAATGGGCTATGTTCCACGGGCGAGTTGACTCAGCCTCCGTGGTTGGCCGATCAGGCCGAAGATCCACCAAATAGTATGACCCGTTGCGAAGGGTTTTGCTGACGACAAACGGTCCTTCTCATGGTGGTGACAACTTATGCATGCCAATGCGATCTTGGATCAAACGGAGCACTATGTCACCCTCCTGAAAAGATCGGCTCTTGACCCGGCGGCTATGATAACGCCGCAAATCTTGCTGATAGATAGCCGATCGGGAGGCAACCAAATCGCATGCTTCCTCCAAAGCATACAAAGAATCCTGACGTCCCAACTCATTATTCTGTGCCACATAAGCGGCGACTCTAGGCGAGTCATGCCTAATGTCACTGGGAAGAACAGCTTCTGCTCCATACACCAGGAAGAAAGGAGTAAAACCCGTAGAACGATTCGGGGTGGTTCGAATGCTCCATAATACCGAAGGCAACTCCTCAACCCAACACCCTTGGGTGCGCTCCAGGGGAACCATAAGTCGGGGCTTGATTCCTCGTAGTACTTCCTGATTCGCTCGTTCTGTCTGCCCATTAGATTGGGGTTGAGCAACCGCAGACACATCAAGCCGGATGTGCTCCCGGTTGCAAAACTCCTGCATCGCCCCTTGTGATAAATTGGTACCATTATCAGTGATAATGCTGTGTGGGTATCCAAACCGGAATATCAACTTTTTCAAGAATTTGATGGCCATTTCTGCGTCACAGCTGCCAACAGGCTCTGGTTCGACCCACTTGGTGAATTTATCAACCGCCACCAGTAGATGAGTTTTCTTATTGGATGACATCTTAAAAGGGCCAACCATATCTAACCCCAGACCACGAAAGGCCAAGTGATAGGGATCATCCTTAATTCTTGAGCTGGCACATGAGCCTGTCGTCCAAAACATTGACAACCATCACATCGACGAACTATCTCTTCTGCATCTGCATGAGCCGTCAACCAAAAGAATCCATGTCGGAACGCCTTGGAGACCAGGGAACGTGACCCGGCATGATGCCCGCAATCCCCGGCATGGATCTCGTTCAAAATTACGCACCCTTCATCAGAAGAAACACATTGTTGAAATACCACAGAAGTACTTCGCTTATATAACTCGCCGTTGATGATGACCATGGATTTGCTCTGACGAACGATTTGTCGGGCCAACACCTCATCCGAAGGTAACTCGCCTCGTGTGAGGTACGCCAAGTAGGGAAGAACCCATTCCAGCGTAACACGGAGAGCCGCCACAAACTGGGACTCAGGATCTGGTATCGCCAACTCTTCTTCCGAGGGCAACCTCATCGAAGGATTATGCAGAATATCCAGAAAGAGATTATGTTGGGGGGATAACCCCGGGGTAGGCTCATCAAGCCTCCTCCTTCATTTTCGGCCCAAAGGACTTGAACGTATACATATTCCCAAGGCCGAAGTCTTCCGACCGGCTAGGCAGCGCCTACCGGCTAGAGGACGAGGCGGCCATTCCTCTGGCCGGCCAGGTAACCCCCGCCGGCTAGAGTCGAGGTGGCTACCTATCTTGAGCCAGCCTGGTCCCGCCAGCCCGGCTAGGAAGGAGGCGGCCGTGCCCAAGCCGGCTAGCCAAGCAGTCTACCGGCCGAAGATCACAAGTCACATCAGATCGTAGGTCAGGATAAGACCTTACGATTAAAGATAGCTACGCGTCAGCAAAAGGTACTGGATCGGGGCGCCCGATAGGTACGAGCGTCGGCAGCCACGCCGCTGACCTACCCCGGCTTTGATACATCACCTAGCGTAGTGTCGGACCGTCACACTCTCACTCCATTACTGCACTCGACATGGGGAACAGTGGAGGCGGCCGTACTACCTTCCCATGACGAATCTCACGGGGCGACACTTGACGTACAGCGCGTTCTCGACGTCAACCTTACGCGAGAGCCTCATTGGCCAGCCGACGGGTCCCACTGCCAATCGAGACCATGCAGCCGGCGGGTCCCTCAAGCGACAAGACAAGACTCTAGTGGGCCCCTGGCCAGCCGGCGAGGCTGCCAGCCGGGTCCCACACTTGTACCATTTATCCCTATTGTAGGTCGGCGGGTTCGTCTATAAAACCCCCAGGTCGCCCTCCATGCAAGGGGGCCGATCATTCCACAACCGAACATCATTATACACTCACCAACCACACAGAGAGGCAGAGACGAGCCGGCTGCTCCCCTCTTCCTCCTCTCAACACAGCTCGAGGAGCAACCCTGTACTCTGTTCATACACAACAAACACTCCGGCAGGATTAGGGGTATTATCTCTACGGAGAGCCCTGAACCTGGGTACATCGTGCGTCCCATGCGTGTACCAACCTCGTTCCCAGCGTCCACCTTTGTCACTTTGGTTCTCACCGACTTTAGCCTACCTATGGCATATGTTGTGAGTATTCACCGACATTTGGCGCCCACCGTGGGGCTGGCGCCCACCGTGGGGCCGATCGCGACATCGGCTGGCTTTACACGCTGGGCGGGGCCCCGCACGTACACCATCGGATGCATCACGTCCGGATCAGTTTGCATCCCCGTGGAGCCCGCTTTCGACGAGCCAACACCCATGATGATCGCCGTCCCCGTCCGCCATGCGGATTCGGACGAAGATTCTGATGATGAGGCGCTCCCTAGCGTCGTTGTCGCTGCTATGGAGAACCTCAGCGCTCTCTTCAGCGACATACGTCTCAACGATGGTCCGCGCTACTTCGGCGAGGACTTCGACGTTGAGGCGCTCTGCGCCAGCTCCAGCAGGCTCTCTATCGCTGAGATGCCTGTCCATGACGTATATCCCAGCAACGTCCTCATCTTTGACGGTCCTACACCGTCGGTGGGTTTCTTCACCCCATACCACGTTGCTGTCGTCTCCAACACCATGGAAGTGATGGTTATCGGTGTTGACACCAGCACAACTCCCGGCAAAGCCTCGGCAGGCGCTGGCGAGCCCACCGCTACCACCGTCGATACTCTTCAGGATGCCATCGCCGGCCTGAAGACACCCGTCACCGCTTCCGCATACCCTGCTGACGCTCAGGCCTCGCTGGAGGAGGCTCGCAAGCGTAGCCTGGAGGAAGGCATTGTCGTAGGTTCGGCAAAACGTCGGATGGAGGCTACGCAGCACGAGTATAACTCCGCATATGGCCGTACTCCGATTTCTGAGGCCCCTAGCCGGCTTGGATCGGTCCGCAGCCGCGGCCAGTTCATCGCCGAAGTCCTAGGTGACGATCTGCCCACCTACGAGACCCCTGCGGCCAACATCCGAGCGGTGCAGGAAGCCATGGAGGAGATGGCGAGCCTGGAAGGCGAGGAGCGTGCTTTCCAGGAGAAACGGGTCAAGGACCTCCTTGACGCCGCCAACCAGCAACACGCTCGATGCGACCCTAGTCAGGCTCAGTCGGAGTCCCTAAGACCCAACCCCGGGGCACGCCGCAACCCTAGCGGTCAGCATCATGCAAAAGGATCTTCCTCGCATCACCCTTCCGGCCGGAGGGGCGAGGGAAGCCAAGACCGACGCTCTCAGTGCCAGAGCGAGCACACTTCAGGCTTGCGTCGCGGAGGCGACGAGGGCGATTCGGAGTGTGAGATTCTTCCCCCGCGAAGAACTCACGTCTCTGTCTCGCGAGGCGCCTCCCCTCTCGCCACTCGGGCTGGCGCTCACGCCACCCAGGATGATCGGGACGCTCGCCGACGTCTCATCGTTCTGGCCCAGTCAGCCCTCCTAGAGGAAGACGGTCTCGTCGGTCCGGCCTGCTTCGGCCCCCGGATCCGAGGGGAGCCGTTCCCCCGAGGTTTCACCATGCCTCGGGACACGCCAAAATACAATGGCACAGCAAGCCAGAAGACTGGTTGATTGACTACACCACGGCCGTCGGCATTGCCAGGGGCAATAAGCGCGTAGTAGTCCGCTACGTGCCACTCATGTTGACCGGCTCGGCCCGAACTTGGCATAACAGCCTTCCGGCCGGCAGCGTCAACTCCTGGGTGGACTTCGAGGAGGCGTTCGTCCGCAACTTCACTGGCACCAACAAGCGCCCTGGCCGGCCCCGCGAGCTGGCCATTTGCATCCAGAAGGCCGACGAACCCCTTCGCGACTACGTCACCCGGTGGACTGAGCTCCGTAATTCCTGTGAGGGGGTGCATGACATACAAGCCATCTAGTACTTCATCGACGGTTGCCGAGACGGCACCCTCCTCAAGCACAAGCTCATGTGCTCCGATCCCACCTCTCTGGCGGTGCTCATGGCCAAGGCGAACAAATACGCCACGGCCGACTCGGCGATGCGCGTCAAGGTGACCGCCTCGGACAAGGCTGTACCCACGCCGGCTATTCCCAAGCTGACTGGGGACAACCGAGGCGGCCAAAACAACTACAAGCGCAAGGCAGATCAGACAGAGTCCCGCTCCAATAGCAAGTTGGTGGCCAGCGTGGAGGGTGAAACATCGGCTCCTCAAGCCGCCCCCCCCCCCGCGAAAGCGCCCCAACAGAAGCAACGCCAACTGGCTGCCCAAGCAGTCCTTCGAGCAGTTGCTCGACGCCCCCCTACAAGATACATTCTGGGGCGCAGCCTTCTTCCCATACCCTTCGACAGTGTAGCTTTGTGCGCCGGCTGTTGCACGGGGATGGCCTACCGGCTCCTCCAGGTGCGCAGATGGCCCCTCGTGCGCCGTCTCCCAACCACGCTCCGGCTCTGCCGCCGCCGCCTCGCGACGACGGCCACCTCCAAGACGACTACCCTCATCAAGACGTAGCGTTCGTCGTCGTCACCAGTGAAGGCGACGACAAGCATAGCCCGCGCCAGAGACATCGCGAGGTAAACGCCACTGTCCCCCCGGTTCCCCAATACATGCATTGGTCTGACAAACCAATCACATGGAGCCGGGTGGACCATCCTCAAGTGATGCCCAACCCGGGATCATACGCACTCATCCTCGACCCCACCTTCGCTTCCAAGAGGCTCACCTGCCGATTCTCCTGGGTGTTGGTCGACGACGGCAGCAGCATCAACATCCTCTACCTCGACACCCTCCTCAAGCTCGGGCTCCAGGAGAAGGACGTCCTACCGACCAGTACTGTCTTCCATGGCATTGTTCCGGGGCAGTCCTGCTCGCCCATTGGCAAGATCCAGCTGGACGTCCTCTTCGGCGACAAAGCTCACTTCCACCGAGAGTCCATATGGTTCGAGGTAATGGATCTCAGTAGCCCGTATCACGCGCTGCTGGGAAGACCGGCTCTGGCCAAGTTTATGGCTATTCCGCATTACGCCTACCTGAAGATAAAGATGCCGGGACCCAAGGGCATCATCACTGTTGTTGGCGACTACAAGAAGTCTCTCGAGTGTGCCCAAGATAGCACCCGCCTCGCCGACGCCTTGGTGATTGCTGAGGAGAAGCAGCAGATCGACCGGCTCGTGGCCCAGGCTACCGAGCAGCCAGCGATTCCTTCTCCTCCGTCCCAGTCGGCCGGCGACGGCTCATTCAAGCCGGCTAAAGAGACCCAGCAGGTCCCACTCGACCCTGCCAACCCAAAGCAGTGCATCACCATCGGGGCTGGCCTCAGCCCCAAATAGGAAGGTGAGCTCGTCGACTTCCTCCATGAGAATCGGGACATCTTTGCATGGTCCCCCAAATACATGCCGGGTGTTCAGAGGAAGTACGCCGAGCACAAACTTCACGTGCGACAGGATGCTAAGCCGGTGAAACAACCCTTGCGCCGCTTTGCCGAGGGGAAGCGACGCACGATCGGAGAAGAAATCACCTGGCTCCTTGCAGCCGACTTCATTATGGAGGTTTTCCACCCGGACTGGCTGGCTAATCCAGTCCTAGTGCTAAAGAAGAACAACACATGGCGAATGTGTATTGACTACACTAGCCTGAATAAGGCCTGTCTAAAAGACCCTTTCGCGTTGCCTAGTATAGATCAAGTGATCGACTCCACTGCAGGCTGCGAACTGCTGTCATTTCTGGATGCTTATTCGGGCTACCATCAAATCAAGCTGGATCCAGCTGATCGCCTCAAGGCCTCCTTCATCATGCCCTTTGGGGCCTACTGCTACACCACCATGACGTTCGGTCTGAAGAACGCAGGTGCGACATTCCTACACTGCATGCAGCAGTGCCTACTGCCACAAATCGGCAGAAACATCCACGTCTATGTGGATGACATCGTCGTCAAGACGAAGCAGCACTTCAGCCTCCTCGACGACTTGCGGGAGACGTTCGCCAATCTGCGCGAGTACAAGATCCGGCTCAACCCTGAGAAGTGCGTCTTCGGGGTTCCAGGCGGCAAGCTCTTGGGGTTCTTCATGTCCGCCCGCGGTATCGAAGCGAACCCCGATAAGATCGGTACCATCGAGCGGATGGTGCGGCCGGATCAAATCCTCGACGTCCATAAGTTCGCCGGCTGCTTGGCATCCCTTAGCTGGTTCGTCATCCGGCTTGGCGAGAAGGCCCTTCCACTCTACCAACTCATGAAGAAGATAACGAAGTTCGAGTGGAAGGACCAGGCGGACGAAGCCTTCTGCGACCTCAAGCGGGTAATCTCGAGCCTGCCAATCTTGCCAGCACCGTCTGAAAGGGAACCCATACTCATATACATTGCGGCGACTACTCGCGTGGTTAGCATAGTGTTGGTAGTTCAGCGTAAAGAGGAGGGCAAGGCACTGCCAGTGCAGCACCCTGTCTATTACCTTAGTGAGGTCTTGTCCGCCTCTAAGCAGAACTATCCGCATTATAAAAAAATGTGTTATGGTGTTTACCTTGCTGCAAAGAAGTTGCAGCAATACTTCCAAGAGCATGCCATCACCGTGGTAAGCACTGCTCCACTTTCAGAGATCATGGGCAACCGTGATGCCACGGGCAGGATTGCCAAATGGTCCATCGCTATGGAAGATCACGATATCCGGTACGAGCCCCGTACCGCCATCAAATCTCAGGTGGTGGCCGATTTCTTAGTCGACTAGGCCGAGACCCAGTTTGAGCCACCGCCTCCAGACTCCCCACATTAGCGGATGCATTTCGACGGCTCGAAGATGCGGACAGGACTAGGAGACGGCATCGTCTTGACGTCTCCGAAAGGGGACCAGCTCAAGTATGCTCTCCAGATCCATTTCGCCGCCTCCAACAACGTCACCGAGTACGAAGCACGGGCTAATGGCCTCCGACTCGCCAAGGAGATCGGCATCCGGCGGCTCATATGCTTCGGCGATTCACACTTGGTGGTGCAACAGGTTTTTGGCGAATGGGACGCCAAGGACGCCAACATGGCAAGCTACCGCTTCCTCATTCAGCACCTCAGCGGCCCTTTCGAGGGTTGTGAGTTTCACCGCATTCCCAGGGCAGAAAATGAGGCGGCCGATACACTGGCAAAGATCGGCTCCATGAGACACGCTATTCCAGCCGGCATCTCCCTCGAGCAACTCCATAAGCCGTCTATCAAGCCGTCTCCCGAGTCGGCATCGATCTTTGTGCCGGCTGACTCTACGGTACAAGCGCCGTCGGCTCCGTCAGCTACGCCGGCTACGGTTCCCACGCCGGCTCCAATAGCGGCACCGGCTGAACCCATGGTGCAAGCGCCATCGGCTCCACCAACTACGCGGGCTGCAGTTCCTATGGCGGTTCTACTGGCCCCACCGACTCCAATGGCGACACCGGCTATGACAACAACCCCGGCTCTGCCTGGACTCGAATCATGTCGTCTCGACACCCAGTGGGTGGACGTCATGCAGATAGACGGTGAGCCAGCTCCCGCGGCAGCACCAGAGACACCCTGTCTCGAGCCAACAACCACGGCTCCAGCAAGCTCGGGGGCTGCAGAAGCCCCCAACAGTGAAGACGAGGCGGAGGCGACCCTTGTGTCGGCTCCATCATGGGATCAAACTATTCTGGCCTTCCTTCTTCGCGGCAAACTTCCCCAGAACGAGGCGGAGGCGAGGCAGATCCAGCGCAGGTCTGCAGCCTACGCCATTATCAATCACGAACTGCTATGGCGCAGCGTGACCGGCATGTTCCAACGCTGTGTCGAATCAGAAAAGGGGCAGGAGATCCTCAGAGACATTCACCAGGGGGAGTGTGGGCATCACGCCGCCTCCAGAACCCTGGTGGCCAAGGCATTCCGTCATGGATTCTACTGGCCCACGACCCTCAAGGAGGCCGTGGATCTGGTTTACAAGTGCGAAGGTTGCCAATTCTTCAGCGCGAAGAGCCACATGCCGCCTTCGGCCCTCAAGACCATTCCCCTGTCATGGCCATTAGTCGTCTGGGAACTGTACATGGTAGGGCTCTTCAAGACGGCTCGCGGTGGGATGACGCATATCTTGGTGGCCGTCAACAAGTTCACTAAGTGGATCGAAGCCAGACCTATCAAGAAGCTTGATGGCCGCACCGTTGTCAAGTTCATCACAGACATATCTATTCGATATGGCGTTCCCCACAGCATCATCACCAACAACGGCACCAATTTCGCCAAGGGCGCTGTAGCGCTCTACTGTTCCAAGGAAGGCATCCGGCTCGATTTGGCATCAGTGGTGCACCCTCAGTCGAACGGCCAAGCAGAGAGGGCCAACGGCCTGATTCTGGCTGGCATCAAGCCAAGACTGGTGGCACCACTGGTCAGATCAGCCGGCTGCTAGATTGAAGAACTGTCGGTTGTGCTATGGAGCCTCCGCACCACGCCTAACCGGTCGACCGGCTTCACTCCATTCTTTCTGGTATACGGGTCCGAGGCTATTATTCCCATGGATATCGAGTTCGATTCACCTCGGGTCGCCCTGTACACAGAAACGGAGGCGAAGGAGGCAAGAGAAGACGGTGTGGATCTCCTCGAAGAAGCAAGGGACTTGGCATTGAGCCGGACGGCCATCTATCAACAGAAGCTGAGATACTACCACAGCAAAAAGATCAGGCCTCTCTCTTTCAGGGAGGGAGACTTGGTCCTTAGAAGAATCCAGCGCACTGTCGGCCAGCACAAGCTCTCATCCCCATGGGAGGGACCCTTCATCATCAGTAGGGCGTTGCACAACAACGCTTACTACTTGATCGATGCCCAAAAGCCAAGGAAGCGCAAGAGGGATTACTCCGGCCAAGAAACGGAACGTCCATGGAATGCGGCCCTGCTTCACCCGTTCTATTGCTAAAAGGCAAGAATCAAGCAAGGGAAAGAGCATGCACATGTATCTTTCTCCCTTTTCAGGGAACAACAACAAATGCAATAAAAAGAGCATGCTTCATGTTTCTTTATATTGAGAGTTTTCACTCAGTGTACGCCCCCTGACTGGCTTCAATAAGCTCGGGGGCTACACCACGTACACCTCTTCCTGGATTTATCAAGCTCGGAGGCTACGCAGCGCACGCCCCTTGCTGGCTTTAACAAGCTCGGGGGCTCGCTCGCCGCTCGGACGCCTTCCCTATTGTAAAAGAACACATAGTGTAACTGGCTGATCCCTGGTCACCTCGTACGAGCCTGCGGGCTGTCTCCGGCCGCCTGGTTTGCGAGGTGACACCACGTCAGGTCGGATACATGCAAAGTTCGGCTACAAAGGGTCGCCGGCTCGGGCTGGCTCGATCATATATACGATCTCATTCAAGCCAGCCTCTGTTGGTTTATGTCTTGTTCTTTAAGTCTTGATGGCTACGACAAATCTAAGTCTCGTATTCTAAAATCAGAAACCTCGACCCAGCCACATACCGGCTCCCGGCTGTCGGGTTGGCGGGGTGGAAGATTAGGAATACGAGGATTGGAGAAAAATGAGTCAACCAGGAATCAAAAGACAAGAATATAAGACAACACGCTTGGCAATACGAATATAATGTTGAATATATACATTCAAAAAAGCATTGGACCACGGCCCACATTCACTACATCCCTCTGGGGGTAGAACAAAACACACAGGACACCGACTACGGGGCTGCGGCCTCATCGGTCGCCCCAGCCGCTGCTCCTGATGTGGTAGCATCACCATCTCCGGCAGCTCCCGAGGCGGTTGCACCGTCTCCTTCACGAGGGCTCACGGCTCCGTCCGCACCGGAGTCGGCGTACGCCGCACCGCTGGAGGCGACGGCATATTCCATAGCTCGTGCCGCCTCATCAGAGCTGTCGTCAGAGCCATAGGGCTCAAGGCCATGTAGATCCTCAGTGATCACACCGCCATCTTCACCCCGCTCCAAAACAAAGTCATCCCAGGCTGCGTACTGGCTGCGTACTCGGCGATGTCGCTGGCCCTCACACGAAGTGCCTCCTCCATGCCCTGTAGCTCCGCCTCAGAGCCATCACGCTGGGCGACAAGCGTGACCAAGTCCAGATTCCAATACCAGGACTTGGCCAAGCGCAGGGCCATATAAGCCCCAGCCTGCGCGGCAGAGGTGCGCCAGGCATCAAGGCGTTCTCCGCCTGCTGCAAGCCAGCGGGCGAGCCGGCTCATTGACGCCGGCTCCACGCCCTCCGGCCACAAGGCCGCCACCATCGACGAGCCTGCAATCCGGAGATGAGCCACAGACTCGCCGCGGGCGCACAGGCAGGCCCGAAGGCCCACCCCGATCTCCTCCATGCTCCAGTCGGAGGTAGTATCTACCTCCTGCCCGGCTGCGAGGCGCTCCTCGCGGCTCACATCGACGGTGGTGTCGGCGGCGATCTGGGTCTCAGGAAAGAGACCTGGAATGGCAACAGTCAAGATATAAGAGCACAGTAAAAATAGGAGACGGCCAGAAAGACCAAAAACAAGACAAGGAAGAGAGACTCACGATGGAAGGCGCCATCGGTCTCATGGGAGCTCTCGAGGACCTCGAGCTCCCGCACCTTACTCGCATGAGTAAGGCGGGTAACCTCCTCCTAGAGAGTCGCCGCAGACTCCAAGGCCTTGGCCAGCTGCGATTGCTTCTGGACAAGGGCCTCCTCCTTCTCCCTCAAGGCGGCGTCCTTAAGGTCCATCTCCTTGAGATGAAGCACGCGAGGCGATCCACGTCATCGGAGTAGGAGGGCTCCTTCTCCTGCAGCGTACCGCACAGTCGCTCCAGCTCGACCCGGCTGGCCGCCTCGAGCTCCTTCTTCTCCGTCTGAAGAAGGGCCAGCTGCTCCTAGAGCTGGTTGCCGGCATTACGCATGGCGTCCCGCTCTGTGGCAGCTTCGCCAAGCCGGACTTCGAGCTCGGCGATCCGGCCATCAGCTCCCACGTGCTAGGTCCACAGCTCATTATAAGCGTGCGCCTGAGCGTCATAAAGCTCTTGCCAAAAAAGCAAAAAGGAAGAGGATTAAGATTCGGCCTGGTTAAGACTTAACCAGCCCGATTCTCGGGGGCTACACCCAGTGGGTGCGCTAGCGCGCCCCCACTGAAGAAACAACACACGGAAAAGGACCTCCAAGAGATTCGGACCGGTCGACGATCGACCGGCACGATTCTCGGGGGCTACACCTAGTGGGTGCGCTGTCGCTCCCCCACTAACGCAAAAGGAAGAAAATGTGCAAAAAGCCAAAGAGGAAACACATACCTGGGTGCGGGCCTCCAGGCGCTCCATGTCTCCGCACACCACGCGGGCCGACTCCTCCACCTTGGACCGGCTGCTGGTAAACATCGACACCAGCTCCGGGACGCCGGAAAGCGCGGTGTCGGCGGACAGTCGCAGGCGGGCTAGATTGGCCGCCCGCCATGTCTTCATTGGCCAACTCCCAGCCCGGCCCCCAGCTCCTGGCGCAACAGGGCCATGCTGGGGAATGATGATGGCACCGGCTCCTGGGGCCGGCTCGACGGCTGGCTCTGGCGCCATCCCGGCGGATGCTACCTCCTCTGCGGGAGGCGGATGGGCCGCATCTGGCGCGTACATGGCCGCCCCTGGTGCGTCACGGGCCGTGTCCGGCACAGTTAGGTCCAGCTCCAGCACGTCGGGTGCCGCCTCGGCCCTGGGGGAGTCAGGGACCGTTTCCAGGTCCACCTGCGCCGAGGCTTCCGGCTCTGAATGCTAGGCCCCCTCAATCCTTGGGGCCGGCCTTGAAGCGGCCTCGCTAGCTGGCTCCTCCGCGCGAGCACGTGCGGAGGGGTCATGTCTAGCCTTCGCACGCTTCTCCACCGGCCTCACGGCCCGGCTGGGGCGAGACTGGCTCACGGCCGCTTTCCCCGCGGCCACGTCCCACCGGCGCTTGGACTCCATCTCAAGCTCCCTCTGGGCAGCATCGGCTCCTACCCAGCCAGCCCGCTCGGCCGCGGAGGCGGTGTCCTCTTCCACATCCTCCGCCTCCCTATCAAGCAAATCACCTAAGGAACAAACCTCCTCGCAAGAAAAATGAAGAAAAGGGGGAGGAAATCTTACCCCGCTACCACAGGGACCTTCCTCCGGCCAGCACCGCGGCTTCTCTTCGTACCGCCTGCTCGTTGTCCGGCTGGAGGACCCGGCGCCGGCCGCTTAGGAGCCGGTCGAGAAGCTGTGGCACCCTTGCCCTTCCTCCCGACTACCTCGTCAGCAGCGGTCGCTCCGCCCCTTTGGCGCCTGCCGCGCGTCAGTGGCGGGCTGGTGACCTCTTCCACCCCATCGAAGTCCTCCTCGAAGGCTGCACCAGAAATGAATGAGGAAATCTCATCGTCATCCGTCAAGTCTGCAACGGAGGGCCGTGCGTACTCACTAGACGGCTTTGTCCCTTCCGACTCCAGGGGATTCTCCGAGCCGACGGAGGAGTCCGAGCGGGTTTCAATCATGCCCTCGTCCTCAATCTCCGAGGCATCGGACACATCCACGTCACGAGCGGGCGGACGGAGGGACCCCTGCAGATTCTCGAACACCTGTGGAAAGGGATTCAATTGTCGGCTCAGCAACACGACCGACTTCAAGGCAAACAACAAAGAATAAAGAAGCCACCTACCATCATAGGCGGATGGCCTCTGTTGAAGGGGGACATCCCCCACGTTCATTCCCCGCTCTCATCCATGCGGGCGATGGAGATCAGGTTCACCCTCCGCGCTACAGCGCCGGGGGTGAACCTCTTGGTGGATAGCCGACATGGATCATGTCGGCCGCTCATCTTGCAGACCAGATGCGGCCGCCTCTGCAAGGGCAGGATACGGCGGGCCACCATGGTAGTGAACAGGTCGCGGCCAAGGAGGCCACTCTTCTCCAAAATGTCGAGGTGGGCACAAATTAGCCCCACCTCGGGAATCGGCTTGGTGGTCTTCGCATCCCAGTTCCGCCTCGTCGGTGGAGCGATGTCGAACGGGGGCATGTTGAGGGCATACTGGGCACGGTCGGCGTTCTTCACGTAGAAGAAACCCTTCTGTCAATGCTTGATGGATTCTTGCAGAGGCATCAGGGGGAAGCCCGACTTCGAGCGGTGGTGCACCAACTCGGCCCCGCACAGCGTCATCGGGCGCGGCCCCTGGAGCTTCTCCACCTCAGATTTCTCCATGGCGATGGATTGCTGCTTGAAGAAAAACAAGGTGCACCACAGGTCGACGCGGGGCTCGATCCCCACGAAGCCCTCGCACAGGACCACGAAGGCCGACAGCTGCAGAATGGCGTTCGGCGCCAGGTGATGCGGCTGCAGGCCAAAGAAGTGGAGCCATTCGATGAAGAAAGCGCTGGCCGGAAGCCGGAAGCCCCGGTAGAAATGCTCGAAGAAGACCACGACCTCTCGCGCGGCGGGTGTGGGAGCGGTCTCGGCGCCAGGGAGTCACACCAGTGCTTGGGAGGCCGAGGGCAGGAGTCGGTGGTGACGGAGCGCCTCGATGTGCCCCTCGCCGATGTCACTGCCGAGCCAGGCTCCTTGCGAGGACGCCTTCTGCGCCGAGGGCCTCTTCGAGGAAGAACCATCGGCCATGACTGCAGGTGACGAGAACCCGAAGGGGTTGGTGACTTCGCGGCGACGAAGACGAAGAAGACGAAGGATGCGAGCTTTTTCTCTCTAGGCGCAGGGAGGAAGAGAGCGCGGATGCGGAGAAAGAAGGGGGGCGAATGGCCTCCTCGGAACCCCCGCATCCGATTTAGACCCCCACGAAGCGTCATGGGAGGGGATCCGGTGCACGCCCGACACCCATTAACCCCGTGTATTACGGGCGGTAACGCTTCCCTAAGCCCAACCGTCGCGGAGTAAATCCCCAGAGGATCTCCCGCGCGGAGGACGAGGAGGCGTCATGGCGGGACCCAGGGCCCAGGCCCGGTCCCGTCATCAGTAATCACCATCATTACGCCAGGCGGGGCCTGGCACGTGGCGTTCTCCGAGCGATTTGCGACGAGGCCGAGGCGTCGCTTTGAAGCCAATCGGTTTCGAAGCCGGCGCCCTTCGTCACGAGTGGCGGCGAATAATATCAAGACAAACGCGGCAGGCCTTGCCAGCTTCGGGGACTACTGTCGGGGGGATAACCCCGGGGTAGGCTCATCAAGCCTGCTCCTTCATTTCCGGCCCAAAGGACATGAACGTATACAGATTCCCAAGGCCCAAGTCTTCCGGCCGGCTAGGCAGCACCTACCGGCTCGAGGACGAGGCGACCATTCCTCTGGCCGGCCAGGTAACCCCCGCCGGCTAGAGTCGAGGCGGCTACCTCTCCTGAGCTGGCCTGGTCCCGCCAGCCCGGCTAGGAAGGAGGCGGCCACGCCCAAGCCGGCTAGCCAAGCAGGCTAGCCGGCCGAAGATCACAAGTCACATCAGATCGTAGGTCAGAATAAGACCTTACGATTAAAGGTAGCTACGCGTCAGCAAAATGTACTGGATCGGGGCGCCTAGCAGGTACGAGCGTCGGCGGCCACGCCGCTGACCTACCCCGGCTCTGATCCATCACCTAGCATAGTGTCGGACCATCACACTCCCACTCCACTACTGCACTCGGCGTGGGGAACAGTGGAGGCGGCCGTACTACCTGCCCATGACGAATCTCGCGGGGCGACGCTTGACGTACAGCGCGAGCTAGGCGTCAACCTTACGCGAGAGCCTCATTGGCCAGCCGGCGGGTCCCACTACCAATCGAGACCATGAAGCCGACGGGTCCCTCAAGGGACAAGACAAGACTCTAGTGGGCCCCTGGCCAGCCGGCGAGGCTGCCAGCCGGGTCCCACACTTGTACCCTTTATCCCTATTGTAGGTCGGCGGGTTCGTCTATAAACCCCCCCGGTCGCCCTCCATGCAAGGGGGCCGATCATTCGACAACCGAACAACACTATACACTCACCAACCACAGAGAGAGGCAGAGACAAGCCAGCTGCTCCCCTCTTCCTCCTGTCAACACAGCTCCAGGAGGAACCCTGTACTCTGTTCATACACATCAAACACTCTGGCAGGATTAGGGGTATTATCTCTACGGAGAGCCCTGAACCTGGGTACATCATGTGTCCCATGCGTGTACCAACCTCGTTCCCAGCGTCCACATTTGTCCCTTCGGTTCTCACCGACTTTAGCCTACCTATGGCATATGTTGTGAGTATTCACCGACACATTAGGAGGAACCGGCTTACGTTGTGAGCCGAGACGCGAGAGGGCATCAGCTGCTTCGGCGTACCGGGTGAGGGTGCCCATTTATTCGCCCATATCCTGGACCTTGCCCTTGAGTTGCCCCAGCTTCTGTACCAAGGTCTCATAGTGGCAGTTTTGCTCCAGGATCAGCACGGCCTGAGCCGCCGTGATGCCGTCTGACGAGTGGATGATTTCCGCAAGCCGCCGCGTCCAGTGGTGGGCCGACTCATCGGGGCACTGAACGCAATGTTGTAAGTCGACGATCGTCATTGGGCGTTTGCAAGTTCCTCGAAAGTTTTTGATGAAATGTTCCTTCAGTTAAGCCCAAGTCTGGATGGAGTTCGGTGGTAGGTTTTTCAACCAAGTGTGCGCCGTCTCCTCGAGCATCATCATAAAGTACCTGGCACAGACTGCTTCACTCACGTCGAGCATGTCCATTGCGAGTTCGTAACTCTCAACCCATGACGCCGGCTCAAGGTCCGGGGTGCAGTTGGGCACCTTCCTTGGTCCTTTAAAGTCCTTCGGCATTCGCTCGTTGCGCAAGGCAAGGGCCAAGCATGACACCCCGACTTGTGGGCCGCCTCCGCTAAGTGGTGTTGGGTCGGGTTGGATGTCGCCCTGTTGATCTTGGCCCGTCGCACCAAAGGCGCTGCGGGCGGGAGGGTCCCGATGGTCAGGCGGGTTACCCTGAGGGAGGTGTTGCGGTCCGCTGGTTATGGCGGGTTGGTCCTCCGGCCGGCTTCTGGTGCGGCTCGCCTGGGGGGGTGGAGTGCAGCCGATCGAGGCTGTGTGAGAACTGCGTGTTCTGGACCACCGCCGTTTTCAACATCTCAATGGCGTTTCTTGCTTTTATTTCAGCCGGGGTGTTGCCATGAATCGGAAGGGATTCTAAGTGGCGAGTCGCGACGAACACATTGTCCATGGGGTTGGAGAAGTGGCCTTGAGGTGTCTGGAAACGGGGAACGCGATCATCTGCTGGCTGAAGTGGTGGCTGAGCCGGCCCTCCCCCTAGAACGGTTCCTGCCCTAGGGGTGCGCGGAGTGTCGAAAAGGCGGGTAGGGTTCAGATCAGGGGGTAAACGCCCCTGGTGCCTCCTTTGATGGACAGCGTTGGACGCGCGCTGATGTCTTTCAAGTCGCCAATTCTCAGTGTTCAAACGGGCCGTCTCCGTGGTGATCTGAGCTTGCCGAGTCTCAATCCTGGCGGCTTCCGCTTGTGCATCTCGCTGAGCCTTCGCCATCTCATCTCGCAGCTTTGCCAAATCGGCGTTTATTGCTCCTTGATTTTCTGCCGTCATAGGGGTCGCCATAACCCTCGTTATCTCTGCCGACAGGTCCACCAAGACCGCAGCTGGGCTTTTGGACGGTTCACCAGCCTCGTTGGTGCCTGCAGGGTTTTGCTGGGACTGTGTTGCCCCCGCCATGTATATGGCGATCTGACGGCGGGTCCGATGGAGGACTTCGGGATCCATTGCCAGCGACAGATCTCCGAGGCAGCCTTCGTGCAGGGATTGGATTGAATCTGTGTCGCCCATGGACGACTCATCATCAGTGTTGACCGGCGTAGTCTCCTGAGTCTCCGATCGCTCTGGTTCATCAGAGCCCTGCGTGAAGCCGACGAAGACTGGGTGCGTCAGGCTTGGTAGCGCAACAGGACGGACATACCTGGCCGGCTCGACGGTGTCGGTGAAGATGTCCGACTCAGGCATGGGTGCACCCACCATGCCGATGAAGATGTTGATTTTTTCGAAGGGGACTCTGTAGCCGGATTCGATCAAATCGGCCTCGGGCCCCCACAGCGAGTTGTCGATGTAGTACCTTCCGCGGCGGCTCCGGGTCATGAGCCCAGCCGCTTAGCTCCCTGACCCTGGTAGGGCTCCCTTCGAGAACTCAACTCCACCGTGCGTAGGCCTCAAGGTGGGCGCCAACTATCGTGGTTTTGTCACGGCAGATGTCCTAGTGAAAGGACTTAATGATGGAACCATCACAGCTTGGTGGGACTCAAAGGGGTTGAACGGGAGCGGGACTTAGATTTACCCAGGTTCGGCCCCTCGTGAGGAGGTAAAAGCCTACGTTCTGCTTTGTGTTGTATTGATGATGTTTCGATTACAAGGAGGGCGGAACTCGCCTGACCTAGCTCTCGATGATTTCTAACCTGTCCTCTCTTCCCCAGGGACTCGCCTTTATATACAGGTCGAGCCCTTATGGTTTACAAGAGTCCTTGCCATAGCACAAGTTGTGATCGTTTCTATCTCTAAATCGCCGCGCTTTCCAAGACTGGAGAACTCCCCAATAATTGATTCTCCACGTGGATCTTGAACCGCCATTCAGCTCCTGGGCCTCCCAGGCCCAAGCTTGAATCGCCAAAGGATGAGTCGCCCACTTGGTGACCCGGCCCAACTAGGGCGGATCACACAGCAGATAATATCCCCAACATTAGGCCCGAGATTGACTTGAACCTGTTCACGCCAATAAACTCTTACCTTGTTTAGGGGCGACTCATTCCACTCCTTTCATGCATCGCACGCTTAAGCCGCCATTCTCCACGGAAATATCCAAGTCACCAAACTGTTCCTTGACGACATCATCTTCTCCTTCGCCTAAGTCGGCCAGGCGGGTTTGAGGGAAAGTTCCCATGTCTCACCCGAATGCTTGTTTGGACCCTAATTAAATCTTGAAGAAGGCGCTACACGCTTCATTTTGGAAGACTCGAAGCCACTCAGGAGATTTGGTGTCCGGGTTACCAGTAAAAACCCCTACCAAGAAACGGCTAAATGAGGTATCCTCTATCAATGTACATCTTCGTTTTCTTTTGGATCATACTTGTAACTCGCTCACATTTCGAGATATTACTTTTGCAGACTTCTCCCCCTTCGTCGGGCGACTCAGTGATGTCGGCCCTTCCGCCAATGATTCGCGTACAAGGGTAAGTCCTTATAATACTTATGTCCTTCCTGATGATAATGATGCTTGCTTTAAGCATGACCCTCGTTTCCTTAGAGCGCAAGCGAAGAAGAGAAAAACTGGCGGCTCAACTTCCACTCCGGCTCCAGAACTTAAAGAAAACCCAGCACCGGCTCGCGCTGACCCGGCAAAAGATATATTTGATGATCGAGTTGACCTTCCAAGTTCTCCCAAGGAAAGCATGGAAGCGCCCAACCCGCCAAATCCGTTGAAGGCGGCTGAAGATCCTGACGCTGTGGTCATTACTGGTACTGGCTTCTCTAAGCCGGCTTTGGCAATCTTATCGAGGCATGTATCAACATCGTCCCATCCTTCTAGCAAACATGAGATTTCCAAGGCCAAACTTTCCCAGTATGAAAAAAGTTATGAAATGGAGAAGAACCTGCTCAATATGATGAAGAGTAAACATGAGGTACACCTTAATGTGTACCCTCCTCATTAGCCCCCAAGGGCCGGGTCATCTTTTGAAAGATGAGCCGGGTCTTGATGTAGGAAAAACTTTCGACCTGTAACCCCCAAGGTCCGGGTCATCTTTTGAAAGATGAGCCGGGTCTTGATGTGGAAAAACTTTCGTCCTATAACCCCCAAGGGCTGGGTCATCTTTTGAAAGATGAGCCGGGTCTTGATGTGGAAAAACATTCGACTGTAACCCCCAAGGGTCGGGTCATCTTTTGAAAGATGAGCTGGGTTTTTATGCAGAAAAACTTTCGACTATAACCCTCAAGGGCCGGGTCATCTTTTGAAAGATGAGCCGAGTCTTCATGTAGAAAAACTTTTGACCTATAACCCCCAAGGGCCGAGTCATCTTTTGAAAGATGAGCCGGGTCTTGATTGTGGTATAATTTTGTCTAAAAAATTATACATTAGCCCCCAAGTGTCAGGGCTGTTGCTTGCAATAATTCTGAGACTTGTCCCTTGATAATATGTTGACAGGAATCTCTGGTTCAAGTTGAGTTGGCATTGGGCGACTTAAAGAAAAGTTTTGCCGACCAACAAGACACTTGGTGACCCGGCCCAACTAGGGCGGGTCACACAGCAGATAATATCCCCAACATGCCTGATGATCAGCGAGCCATAGAAAATAAATGGATCTTTAAGAAGAAGACTAATGCAGATGGTAATGTGACCATCTGTAAGTGTCTACTTGTCGCTAAGGGTTATGGACAAGTTCAAGGAATTGAGTACGATGAGGCTTTCTCACCCGTAGCAATGCTGAAGTCCGTCCAAATCATGTTAGAAGTTGCCCCCATTTTATGATTATGAGATCTGGAAAATGGACGTCAAAATGGTATTCCTTAATGGCTTTCTTAAGGAAGAATTGTATATGATACAGTCGGAAGGTTTTCTCGATCCTAAAAATGGTGACAAGGTATGCAAGCTCCAGCGCTCCATCTATGGGCTGGTGCAAGCATCTCGGAGTTGGAACATTCGCTTTCATGAGTTGATCAGAGCGTTTGGGTTTGTACAGACTTATGGAGAAGCCTGTATTTACAAGAAAGTGAGTGGGAGATCTGTAGCATTTCTCATATTATTATATGTGGATGACATATTGTTGATGGGAAATAATATAGAACTTTTGGAAAGCATAAAGGCCTATTTGAATATGTGTTTTTCAATGAAGGACCTTGGAGAAGATTCTTACATATTAGGCATCAAGATCTATAGAGATAGATCGGGACGCCTCATTGGTGTTTCACAAAGCACATACCTTGACAAGATATTGAAGAAGCTCAATATGGATAAGGCCAAGAAAGGGTTCTTGCCTGTATTACAAGGTGTGAGGTTGAGCACAGCTGAACGCCCGACCACGGCAGAAGATAGAGAAAATATGAGTACCGTCCCCTATGCTTATTTCGGCATTCTCGGAATGGGGGTACCCAAACCTGCCTGCCTGTGGCCCAGGGCTGACCCACTTCACCAAGCAAGCACGATTGGGTGCGATTGTTGGGGAACGTTGCATGGGAAACAAAAACTTCCCTACGCACACAAAGAGCTATCATGGTGATGTCCATATATGAGTGGAGATTAGATCTATGTACCCTTGTAGATCGCATAGCAGGAAGCGTTAAGAAACGCGGTTGATGTAGTGGAACGTCTTCACGTCCCTTGAACCATCCCGCGATCCGTTCCGATCTAGCGCCAAATGGATGGCACCTCCACGTTCAGCACACGTACAACTCGACGATGATCACAGACTTCTTGATCCAGCAAGCAAGACGGAGAAGTAGATGAGTTCTCCGGCAGCGTGACGGCGCTCCAGTGGTGGTGATGATCTACTCCTGTAGGGCTCCGCCCGAGCTCCGCACAAATCCGATCTAGAGGTAAAACTATGTGGTATAGGCTAGAGTTGCACGTGGCAAAGTTGTGTCTCAAAAAGCCCTAAACCACCACTATATATAGGAGGGAGGGGGACGGGCTAGCCTTGAGGGACAAGGCCCTCAAGGTGAGCCGGCTGCCAGGAGGAGGAGGACTCCTCCAATTCGGTTTGGGAAGGAGGAGTCCTCCTCTTCCGTCCCACCTCCCTCTTTCCTTTTTCTTTTTCTTTTCTTTTGGTATTTCTTTATGTGGCGCCATATCCCTCTTGGGCTGACTCCACCAGCCCACTAAGGACTTGTGGCGCCACCCTAGGGCCTTGGGATCACTCCTGGGTGGGTGGGCCCCTCGCGGTGAACACCCGGAACCCATTCGTCACTCCCGGTACACTACCGGAATTGCCCGAAACTTTCCGGTGACCAAATGAAACCATCCTATATATCAATCTTTATTTCCAGACCATTACGGAAATCCTCGTGACGTCTGTGATCTCATCTGGGACTCCGAACAACATTCGGAAACCACACATATAACTCAACTATACAAAAACATCATCGAACCTTAAGTGTGCAGACCCTGCGGGCTCGAGAGCTATGTACACATGACCCGAGGCATTCCTCGGTCAATATCCATAGCGGGACCTGGATGCCCATATTGGATCCTACATATTCTCCGAAGATCTTATCGGTTCAACCTCAGTGTCAAGGATTCATATAATCCTGTATGACATTCCCTTTGTCCTTCGGTATGTTACTTGCCCGAGATTCGATCGTCGGTATTCGCATACCTATTTCAATTTCGTTACCGGAAAGTCTCTTTACCCGTTCTGTAATACAAGATCATGTGACTTACACTTAGTCACATTGCTTGCAAGGCTTGTGTGTGATGTTGTATTACCGAGTGGGCCCCGAGAAACCTCTCTGTCACACGGAGTGACAAATCCCAGTCTTGATCCATACTAACTCAATAGACACCTTCAGAGATACCTGTAGAACACCTTTATAGTCACCTAGTTACGTAGCGACGTTTGATGTACACAAGGTATTCCTCCGGTGCCAGTGAGTTATATGATCTCATGGTCATAGGAATAAATACTTGACACGCAGAAAATAATAGGAATAAAATGACACGATCAATACGCTATGTTCATAGTTTGGGTCTAGTCTATCACATGATTCTCCTAATGATGTGATCTAGTTATCAACAAAAACACTTGCATATAGTCAGAAAACCTTGACTATCCTTGATCAACTGGCTAGCCAACTAGAGGCTTGCTAGGGACATTGTTTCGTCTATGTATCCACACATCTATCTATGTTTTCATTCAATACAATTATAGCATTGATAGTAAACGATTATCTTTGTAACAGGAAATATAATATTAACTATTTATCATTGCCTCTAGAGCATATTTCCAACAGTCTCCCACTTGCACTAGAGTCAATAATCTAGTCCTCACATCGGCATGTGATTTACATTGTAATAAATCTAACACCCATACAATTCTGGTGTTGATCATGTTTTTCCCGTGGAAGGGGTTTAGTCAGCGGGTCATCTATATTCAGATCCGTGTGCACTTTGCAAATATTCACGTCCTCTCCTTCGACGTAGTCGCGAATGAGGTTGAAGCGTCGTTTGATGTGTATGGCTTCTTGTGTAACCTTGGTTCCTTTGCTAAAGCAATGACACCAGTGTTGTCACTGAACAGAGTTATTGGATTTAGTGCGCTTGGCACCACTCCAAGATCCGTCATGAACTGCTTCATCCAGACACCCTCCTTTGCTGCCTCTGAGGCAGCCATCTACTCCGCTTCACATGTAGAATCTGCTACGACGCTTTGCTTGGAACTGCACCAGCTTACCGCACCCCCATTAAGAATAAATACGTATCCGGTTTGCGACTTAGAGTCATCCGGATCGGTGTCAAAGCTTGCGTCAGCGGAACCCTTTACGACGAGCTCTTCATCACCTCCATAAACGAAAAACATTTCCTTAGTCCTTTCCAGGTACTTCAGAATATTCTTGACCGTCGTCCAGTGATCCACTCCTTGATTACTCTGAAACCTGCCTGCCATACTTATGGCCAAGCTGACATCTGGTCTAGTGCAAAGCATAGCATACATGATAGAACCTATGGTTGAAGCATAGGGGACGGAACTCATTTGTTCTCTATCTTCCGCAGTTGCTGGGCACTGAGTCTTACTCAATTTTATATCTTGTAATACTGGCAAGAACTCTTTCTTGGACTGATCCATTTTGAACTTCTTCAAAACTTTATCAAGGTATGTGCTTTGTGAAAGTCCTATCAGGCGTCTCGATCTATCCCTATAGATCTTAATGCCTAGAATGTAAGCAGCTTCTCCCAGGTCCTTCATAGAAAAACTTTTATTCAAGTAATCCTTTACGCTCTCCAAAAACTCCACGTTGTTTCCAATCAGCAATATGTCATCCACATATAATATTAGAAACGTCATAGAGCTCCCACTCACTTTCTTATAAATACAAGATTCTCCAACCACTTGTATAAACCCAAATGCTTTGATCACCTCATCAAAGCGCTTATTCCAACTCCGAGATGCTTGCAACAGTCCATAAATGGATCACTGGCGCTTGCACACTTTGTTAGCATTCTTTGGATCGACAAAACCTTCGGGTTGCATCATATACAACTCTTCCTTAAGAAAACCGTTAAGGAACGCCGTTTTGACATCCATCTGCCAGATTCCATAATCAAAAAATGCTGCTATTGCCAACATTATTCGGACGGATTTAAGCATCACTACCGGTGAGAACGTCTCATCGTAGTCAACTCCTTGAACTTGTGAAAAACCATTTCCCACAAGTAGAGCTTTATAAACGCTCACATTACCGTCTGCGTCCGTCTTCTTCTTAAAGATCCATTTGTTCTTAATAGCCTTGCGGCCTTCAGGTAGTACTTCCAAACTCCACACTTTGTTTTCGTACATAGATCCTATCTCGAACTTCATGGCCTCCAGCCATTTGTTGGAATCTGGGCCCACCATTGTTTCTTCATAGTTCGTAGGTTCATTGTTGTCTAACAACATAATTGATAAGACAGGATTACCATACCACTCAGGAGTAGTACGTGATCTCGTCGACATGCGAGGTCCGATAGGAACTTGATCTCAAATTCATGATCATCATCATCAATTTCCTCCTCAACCGGCGTCGCAACGACATGGGGTTCCCCTTGCCCTGCGCCACCATCCAGAGGGACTAGAGGTTCAACAACCTCATCAAGTTCTATCTTCCTCCCACTCAATTATTTCGAGAGAAACTCGTTCTCAAGAAAAGCTCCATTTTTAACAACAAACACTTTATCCTCGGATTTGAGATAGAAGGTGTACCCAACTGTGTCCTTTGGGTAACCTATGAAGACGCATCCGCTTTGGGTTCGAGCTTTTCAGGCTGAAGCTTTTTGACATAAGCATCACATCCCCAAACTTTATGAAACGACAATTTTGGTCTTTTGCCATACCACAGTTCATATGGTGTCGTCTCAATGCATTTTGATGGTGCCCTATTTAAAGTGAATGCGGCTGTCTCTAATGCATAACCCCAAGACAATAATGGCAAATTGGTAAGAGACATCATAGATCGCACCATTTCTAACAAAGTATGATTATTACGTTCGGACACACCATTACGATGTGGTGTTCCAAGCGGTGTCAACTGTGAAACAATTCCACATTGCCTTAAGTGAGCACCAAACTCGAAACTCAGATATTCACCCCCACGATCAGACCGTAGGAACTTGATCTTCTTGTTACGATGATTTTCAACTTCACTCTGAAATTGCTTGAACTTCTCAAATGTTTCGGATTTGTGCTTCATCAAGTAGATATATCCATACCTACTCAAATCGTCAGTGAAGGTGAGAAAATAACGATATCCGCTGTGCGCCTCCACACTCATCGGACCGCATACATCGGTATGTATGATTGCCAACAAGTCACTTGCACGCTCCATTGTTCCGGAGAACGGAGTCTTAGTCATCTTGCCCATGAGGCATGGTTCACACGTGTCAAGTGAATCAAAGTCAAGTGACTCCAAAAGTCCATCGGAACGGAGTTTCTTCATGCGCTTTACACCAATATGACCTAAGCGGCAATGCCACAAAAACATGGAGCTATCGCTGTTAACTCTAAGTCTTTTGGTCTCAATGTTATGTATATGTGTATCATCGCTATCAAGGTTCAATATGAACAATTCTCTCACATTAGGTGCATGACCATAAAAGATATTACTCATAGAAATAGAACAACCATTATTCTCTGACTTAAACGAGTAACCGTCTCGCAATAAACAAGATCTAGATATAATGTTCATGCTTAATGAAGGCACTAAATAACAATTATTTAAGTTCATAACTAATCCTGATGGTAACTGAAGTGAAACTGTGCCGACGGCGATTGCATCAACCTTGGAACCATTTCCCACACACATCGTCACTTCATCCTTCGCCAGCCTTCGTTTATTCCGCAGTTCCTGTTTCGAGTTGCAAATATGAGCAACAGAACCGGTACCGAATACCCAGGCACTACTACGAGAGTTGGTTCAGTACACATCAATAACATGTGTATCGAATATACCTGATTTTTCCTTGGCCGCCTTCTTATCAGCCAAATACTTGGGGCAGTTGCGCTTCGAGTGACCCAGTCCCTTGCAATAATAACACTCTGTTTTAGGCTTAGGCCGAGCCTTGGGTTTCTTCGTCAGATTGGCAACAGGCTTGCGGCTCTTCTTGGAGTTACCCTTCTTGCATTTTTCGTTTCTCTTGAAACTAGTGGTCTTATTGACCATCAACACTTGATGCTCTTTCCGGAGTTCTCACTCTGCGACTTTCAGCATCGCGAATAACTCGCCGGGTGACTTGTTCATCCCTTGCATGTTATAGTTCAACACAAAGCTCTTGCAGCTTGGTGGCAGTGATTGAAGAATTCTATCAGTGATAACCTCTTGCGGGAGTTCAATCCCCAGCTCATCTAGACGGTTTGAGTACCCACACATTTTGAGCACATGTTCACTGACAAATGAATTCTCCTCCATCTTGCAAGCATAGAATATATCATAGGTCACATACCTCTCGATCCGAGTGTTTTTTGAAAGATAAACTTCAACTCTTGCAACATCTCATATGCTCCATGATGCTCAAAGCGACGTTGAAGTCCCGGCTCTAAGCCATACAAGACTGCACATTGAACTACTGAGTAGTCCTACTTACGTGTTAACCAAGTGTTCTTAACATGTTGGTTAGCCGTAGCGGATGGTTCATCTCCTAGCGTAGCATCAAGGACATAATCCTTCTTCCCAGCTTGCAGGAGCAACTTAAGATTACGAGCCCAGTCTACAAAGTTGCTTCCATCATCTTTCAACTTAGCTTTCTCTAGGAACGTATTAAAATTCAGGGTAACTGATGCGTGAGCCATTGATCTACAACACAAATATTGCAAAGTGGACTTAGACTATGTACAAGATAATTAGAGTTTAATTAATCAAATTACTAATAAACTCCCACTCAACAAGTACATCTCTCTAGTAATTTGAGTGGTACATGATCCAAATTCACTAACTCAATTCCGATCATCACGTGAGTTGAGAATAGTTTCAGTGGTAAGCATCTCTATGCTAATCATATCAACTATACGATTCATGCTCGACCTTTTGGTCTCATGTGTTCCGAGGCGATGTCTTCACATGCTAGGCTCGTCAAGTTTAACCCGAGTGTTCTGCGCGTGCAACTGTTTAGCACCCATTCTCTATGAACGTTGAGTGTATCACACCCGATCATCACGTGGTGTCTCAAAACGACGAACTGTCGCAACGGTGCACAGTTGGGGAGAACACAATTTTGTCTTGAAATTTTCGTGAGAGATCACCTTATAATGCTACCGTCGTTCTAAGAAAAATAAGGTGCATAAAAGGATTAACATCACATGCAATTCATAAGTGACATGATATGGCCATCATCTTGTGCTTCTTGATCTCCATCACCAAAGCACCAGCATGATCTTCTTGTCACCAGCGCCACACCATGATCTCCATCATCATGATCTCCATCAACGTATCGCCATCGAGGTTGTCGTGATATCTATGCTATTACTACTAAAGCTACGACCTAGCAACATAGTAAACGCATCTGCAAACACAAATGTTAGTTTAAAGACAACCCTATGGCTCCTGCCGGTTGCCGTAGCATCGATGTGCAAGTCGATATTAACTATTACAAAATGATCATCTCATACATCCACTATATCACATCACGTCATTGGCCATATCATATCACAAGCATACCCTGCAAAAACAAGTTAGACGTCCTCTAATTTGTTGTTGCATGTTTTACGTGGCTGCTATGGGTATCTAGTATGATCGCATCTTACTTACGAAAAAACCACAACGAAGATGTGCAAATTGTTATTTAACCACTCCAAGGACCGCCTCGCTCAAAACCAATTCAACTAAAGTTGAAGAAACATGAACCGCCAGTCATCTTTATGCAACGAGGTTGCATGTCAATCGATGAAACCAGTCTCTCGTAAGCGTACGAGTTATGTCGGTCCGGGTCACTTCAATCCAACAATACAGACGAATCGAGAAAAGACTAAGGAGGGTAGAAAATCGAACATCATCGTCCACAAAACCTTTTGTGTTCTACTCGAGATAACATCTACGCATGAACCTAGCTCATGATGCCACTGTTGGGGAACGTTGCATGGGAAACAAAAAATTTCCTACGCACACGAAGACCTATCATGGTGATGTCCATCTACGAGTGCAGATTAGATGTACGTACCCTTGTAGATCGCACATCGGGAAGCGTTAAGAAAAGCGGTTGATGTAGTGGAACATCTTCACGTCCCTCGAACCGTCCCACGAACCGTCCCGCGATCCGTCCCGCGATCCGTCCCATGATCCATTCTGATATAGCGCCGAACGGAGGGCACCTCCGCGTTCAGCACACGTACAACTTGACGATGATCTTGGAGTTCTTGATCTAGCAAGCAAGACGGAGAAGTAGATGAGTTATCTGGCAGTGTGACAGTGCTCCGGTGGTGGTGATGATCTACTCCTGCAGGGCTCCGCCCGAGCTCCGCAGAAATCCAATCTAGAGGTAAAACTATGTGGTATAGGCTAGAGTTGCACGTGGCAAAGTTGTGTCTCAAAAAGCCCTAAACCACCACTATATATAGGAGGGAGGGGAGGGGCTAGCCTTGAGGGACAAGGCCCTCAAGGTGCGCCGGCCGCCAGGAGGAGTAGTGCTCCTCCTATTCGGTTTGGGAAGGAGGAGTACTCCTCTTCCTTCCCACCTCCCTCTTTTCCTTTTCTTTTTCTTTTCTTTTTGTATTTTCTTTATATGGCGCCATATCCCTCTTGGTCTGACTCCGCCAGCCCACTAAATACTTGTGGTGCCACCCTAGGGCCTTGGGCTCACTCCCGGGTGGGTGGGCCCCTCGCGGTGAACAACTGGAACCCATTCATCACTCCCGGTACACTACCGGAATTGCCCGAAACTTTCCGGTGACCAAATGAAACCATCATGTATATCAATCTTCGTTTCCGGACCATTCCGGAAACCCACTACAAGAAATATGTCAACTAACAACCTTCGATATTGGTCACTGAATGGTCATTGATTTCCATTTGTGACCTTTTTATGACCAAAAACATAAGGTCTAAAGCTGAGGGTCTTTAATGAACTATAACGACCTTTTTTCTAGATTGGTCGTAGGATTTTATGACCAAACAGAAGGTCGTTGATGGGGTTATAGTCCTAGGGTAGGGTCACAGGCCTGCCCTATAGGTCCTACCCAAGGACTACCCTTCATAGAGGACAAGGCCCTTAGACAGTTCTGACTGAACTATGGACTCCCCCATCATCCAATTGGCGACGAGCACTCGGAGCATATTTAACGTACCGACTGGAATCCACTCTGTACATCGTAACCTCCTAGGAGGGCAACGGTCATATGTTTTCATTCACCATTATTAGCATTTAAGGCTTACGTTACCTGTAACGTAGGCATTTATTCGCCACTATTCCACCCTTGTCCACCGGGCCATTATGAAGGGCAGCGCACTCTATATAAGCCGCCCTTCCACATTGGTGCAAGGGTTGGCACTTGCTGTAATCCTATAATCCACTCGACACTAAGCTCCCAAGAGCACTGAGACGTAGGGCTTTTACCTCCACCGTAGAGGGGCCTGAGCTCATACATTCTCGCCGTAGCTAAGGCTCTGCCCATCCTTTCGTACCCTACACTTCTACTGTCAGACTTATACCCACGAAAGTTGGCGCCCACCTTGGGGCGGGCGTCTAAGCGAGTTCCGGCGAGTTTGTGATTTCATACTTTCGTCATGTCGTCCGGTGGAGATCTGTGCATGGGTCGTCAGATCCTCTTCGGTGCCCTCTCCTTCATCGTCGACGATTCAGCATGGCTTCGGGATGTGCCCCTCGACATCGAGGCGCTTCCCAGTCGCGGGGCTACACACTTCCGTGCCAGTGCCCGCGGTGTTCTTCTTCTCCAGCCATCGGCCCTGGTGTCGATCCTCGCCCCCGTCACGCGCCGCAACAAGCGATCCCGTCGCTCATGGCTCTAGCGTTGGGTGCGACACGCCCAGGCGCGACAGAGTGCGTCCTCCCAAGTGGCGGTGCTCGAATCGGTTGTGGTCCCGCCGCCATCCCAGTGCTTGGACTCAGTTCTGACTGAGCTACCTTCCGAGTACCAGGGTCGCGGGCCTGCAGCCGAGGTTCTCATGGCCGATTCCCATGAAAGTCCCCTCCGGACTGGTCGGAACGAGCATGAGGTCGGAGAATCATCCGGCGCTCGTCGTCAACACCATCATTCTGCCAGTCGACGCACTCACCAGAGCAACGTCGAGGTGTTCCGCACACCGATCCTCAACCTGGCTGCGGCTGCCAGGATAGCCGATTCTCTCCAACCGACTGATTCAGAGTCTGGTAGAGGGATCGAGAAGATCCGTGCCCTGTTGCATATGGTGCAGCAGCAAAATTCGGCGGTCTCCCAGTCGCACAACAGGATCCACAACTGTGTTGTTCACGCGAACACGCATCGGTCGGTTTTCAGTCCCGACTCTCATCAGCGGCGCAGGGGAGGCAGCCGTTCCAGGGACCCGAGTCAGAATCCGCTTCCCATTTGGTCTCATCCAGAAGATCATCGTCGTTCGCGCACCACTCCGCGGGGTGGGCCTTACGGGCCCCGGCATCACGATGATCGTCGTTCAGTCGGTGACGCACATGATCCAAGGCCCGACGCAAGAGGGTACATTGCCCAGAAGAAGGTCGACAGAAGTCGAGCCCACCGTGATGGTCATGATAGAGACCATCCGAGTGGAAGCAGGACCGTCGTTTCTGGCCCCGAGTGCTTCAATCGGGCCATCCGTTCAGCTGACATCCCTCCCAACTTCCGATTGGCGACGGGAATTAGCAAGTTCACAAGAGAGTCCAAGCCAGAAACTTGGTTGGACGACTACAGAGTGGCGGTCTAGATCGGTGGTGGAGATGACCATGTCGCCATGAAACATCTCCCCCGGATGCTCGACGGCTCGGCGCGAGCTTGGCTAAACCAGTTGGCTCCATCAAGCATCTACAGCTGGGCAGATTTGTCTCGAGTCTTCATGAGGACCTTCGAGGGTACGTGCAAACGCCCTGCTGGTCTTGTAGAGCTCCAGCACTGTGTCCAGAAGCAGAACGAGCCCTTGCGCGATTTCATCCAGCGCTCGACGACCCTCTACCACACGGTGGAGAACGTCACACAGCATCATGTAGTCTGCGCCTTCAAGGCAGGCCTGCGGTACAGAGATCTGTACCTGAAGTTCGATCGGACATGCGACATCTCCATGAGCAAGATGATGGAGATAGCCGCACGCTATGCAAATGGCGAAGAAGAGGACCGCATACGTAGCGGCAAGCATAAGTCAGTCGCCGATGGAGATGGGAACAGCAATTGGAAGCAGAAGCAGAAAGCTCAATCCACTCAGTAGGCAGAGGCAGCAGCCGTTACGAATGCCAAGTTCAAAGGCAAGGGGAAAGCTCAGTACACCCCCAAGAAGAGGCAATCAGGAAATTCCATCCTGGATCAACCATGTTCAATCCACACGAGGATGGATGAAGAAGGGAACGCCATATTGCCCAAGCATACCACTCGGCAGTGTCGCCTCCTGATCCAAGGATTCGGTGAAGGACAGCCGAGTGAAAAGGACACCGAGCAGGATGATGAGGACAAGGAGGATCCGTTCCCCCGAGTCCATGAAACGCTGATGATTTTTGCTGATGTGGAAAGCAAGAGTCGACTGAAGCTGGTTAACAGGGAGGTGAACATGGCAACCCCAACCACCCCCACATTCCTCAAGTGGTCACAGACTGCGATCACCTTCAATCAGTCGGACCACCCAGCACACGTAGCCACCCCAGGGAGGCAAGCTCTGGTCGTCGACCCGGTGGTGGAAGGAGTCAGGCTGCGCAAATTCCTCATGGACGGCGGCAGTGGCTTGAACATCATGTACGCTGACACTCTCAAGGGGATGGGCATTCCAATGTCCAAACTTAGCGAGAGCAGTATGCAGTTCCACGGAGTCGTCCCAGGACGAAAGGCCAAGTCACCCGGCCAGATCGCGTTGGATGTCGTCTTCAGCTCTGACAAGAACTTCCGCAAGGAGAAGCTGACATTCGAGGTGGTGGACTTCCAGAGTGCATACCATGCGATTCTGGGCCATCCGGCATATGCGCGTTTCATGGCCCGACCATGTTACGTCTATTCGAAGCTCCAGATGCCAGGCCCCAAAGGTGTGATTACGGTCATAGGCAATCGGCAGCGGGCCGAGGAGTGTCTGCAGCAGGGGTCGAGGATCGCCGATCAGCAGATGGCTATTCTCGAGCTGGATGAGTATAAGAAGACCACCGACCCCGCTGACCTAATGCGTTCAAAGAAGCCAGCTTCCGAGTCCGCATTCCAGTCGGCGGGAGACACGAAGAAAGTCAGCATCCACCCGACAGACGGTGCCGCCGCCCCGACAAACATCTCCACCACCCTTGATCCAAAATAGGAAGCCGAGCTCATCCAATTCCTCCGTGAGAACTGGGACATTTTTGCATGGAAGGCCGCTGACATGCCAGGTGTACCCAGGGAGTTGGCTGAGCACCGACTGCATGTGGATCCTGCTGCTCGGCCCGCCCGAGAACGCCTGCGTAGGTCCACCGTGCACAAGAGAAAATCAATCGGAGAGGAGGTGGCTAAACATTTGGCAGCCAACTTCATTCGCGAGGTACACCACTCCGAGTGGCTCGCTAATGTTGTCATGGTGCCCAAGAAGGACAAGTCTCTCCGTATGTGCATCTATTTCAAGCATCTCAATAAGGTATGTCCGAAAGATCACTTCCCGCTCCCCCGCATTGATCAAATTGTTGATTCGACTGTGGGTTGCGAGCGTTTATCCTTCCTTGATGCCTATTCGGTCTATCATCAGATCCGTCTGTATGGTCCGGATGAATTAAAAACAGCCTTCATCACCCCATTCGGGTGTTTCTATTACATCACTATGCCTTTCGGTTTGAAGAATGCGGGAGCAACTTTTATGCGCATGATCCAAAAATGCCTTCTTGACGAGATCGGTCGAAATGTGGAGGCATATATGGACGATATCGTAGTCAAGTCACGCAAAGGTTCCGACCTGCTGACTGACTTCGCAGAAACATTCGCCAACTTACGTAGGTACGATATCAAGCTCAACCCAGCCAAGTGTTCATTCAGCGTTCCCAGCGGGAAGTTACTCGGTTTCTTCGTTTCCGAACGAGGGATCGATGTCAACCCCGAAAAGATCGGGACCATTGTCCGAATGGAGCGGCCGGTAAGAATACATGATGTTCAAAGGCTCACAGGTTGCCTAGCGGCTTTGAGCAGGTTTATCGCTCGACTCGGCGAGAAGGCGTTACCTCTATACCGACTCATGAAGAAATCAGATACCTTCCAGTGGACAAACGAAGCCCAAATTGCATTCGACGACCTCAAAGCCCTGCTTTCCACCCAGCCGGTTCTTACTGCCCCGCTCAGTAAAGAACCCCTTCTTCTGTACATCGCGGCTACAAATCAAGTCGTCAGCACCGTTCTGACAGTCGAGCGCGAAGAAGAAGGCAAAGCTTACAAGGTTTAGCGGCCAGTATATTATGTCTCCGAACTCCTGACTCCTTCCAAGCAGAGGTATCCCCATTATCAGAAGCTTATTAATGGGATCTACATGACTGCAAAGAAGGTAGCTCACTATTTCCAAGACCACTCGGTGTCTGTCACATCTGATGCTCCGTTGTCGGAAATTCTCCACAATCGGGACGCATCAGGCCGAGTGGCAAAGTGGGCAATGGAGATGCTATACTGCGCAAGTTTGAAGCCAAGAAAGCTATAAATTCTCAAGCTCTGGCTGACTTCATAGCAGAATGGGTAGAACAACAACAACCGACTCACATCTACTCGGCTCATTGGACCTGTTCTTCGATGGGTCCAAGATGTTGAATGGCTCCAGCGCCGGCGTAGTGATCATATCCCCAAAAGGTGATAAACTCAAGTATGTGTTGCAGATCCATTTTGATTCTTCCAACAACGAAGCAGAGTACGAAGCTCTCCTTTACGGGTTGCGCATGGCCATCACACTCGGCTTCCGTCGCCTGATGGTCTATGGCGACTCAGATCTGGTGGTTAATCAAGTGATGAAGGAATGGGATGTAAGGAACCCCACCATGACTGCATACTGCAACGCAGTAAGGAAGCTTGAGAAGAAGTTTGAAGGTCTGGAACTTCACCATGTTCCCCGACTGAAAAACCAAGCAGCAGATGAATTGGCAAAACTTGGATCCACTCGGAGACCGGTCCCGAGTGATATCTGCCTCGAGCACCTACACCTCCCCTCTCTGAAAGAAGATCCTTTTATAGAGGAACCAGTGCAACCGAAGAGCTCAACAGATCTGACTGAAGTCGAGGTCCCCGTTGTGGTTGATTTGATCATGGAGTTCCTAACTGTCATTCCCGAATGGACTGTGCCGTTCATTGCGTACATCCTGAGGCAAGAGTTACCAGAAGACGAAGTCCAAGCTAGGCAGATCGTCCGCAGGTCGAAGTCCTTCATCGTCATTGATGGCCAGTTGTACAGGGAATGTGTTTCAGGCGTCCTTCAGCGGTGCATCTCCCCTGAGGAGGGACAGTTAATCTTGGAAGAAATTCACTCGGGAACCTGCGGTCATCATGCCTCCTCAAGAGCAATCGTCGCCAAAGCATTCAGAGCTGGTTTCTTCTGGTTGCAAGCGAATGAAATGGCAAAAGATATGGTTGACCGTTGTGAAGGCTGTCAGTTCTATTCAAACAAGTCCCACAAGCCAACGTCTGCGCTGAAGACAATTCCTCTTGTTTGGCCATTCGCCGTGTGGGGATTAGATACAGTCGGACCATTCAGAACAGGCCAAGGAGGATTCACTCATCTGCTCGTAGCAGTCGACAAGTTTACCAAGTGGATTGAAGCCAAGCCCATCAAGAAGCTTGACGCCCTCACGGCCATCAAATTTATCAGAGACATCATCGCCAGATACGGGGTTCCGCACAGCATAATCACCGACAACGGCACAAACTTCGACTCGGACAGGTTCTATGGTTTTTGCACAGACCAAGGAATCCGAGTGGATTTTGCATCCGTCGCGCACCCCCAAACAAACGGGCAAGCAGAGCGGGCGAATGGACTTATTCTTCAAGGGTTGAAGCCTCGACTCCTACGAGAAGTTGGACATGCCGCCAGTGCATGAGTCACCGAGCTGCCTTCGGTGATATGGGCCCTCCGCACAACTCCGAACAGATCTACAGGGCGATCCCCGTTCTTCCTCGTTTATGGAGCAGAGGCAATCCTTCCGAGTGACTTGCTTCACAACTCTCCACGAGTCGAACTCTTCTCCGAAGCCGAAGCAGAACAAGCCAGGCAAGACGGAGTGGATCTTCTAGAAAAAGAGCGCGAGATGGCACTGATTCGTTCAATGATTTATCAACAAGATCTGCAGCGATTTCACGCGCGGCACGTCAGGAGCCGCACATTCCAAGCAGGCGACCTGGTGCTCCGAGTGGATCAGCAGAGACCACACAAGTTGGCTCCCGCCTGGGAAGGACCCTTCATCATCTCTAAGGTGCTGAACAATGGAGCATATCCACTCTACAACCTCGACAGGGAAACGGACGAGCCACGAGCATGGAATGGAGATCTCCTGAAGCGCTTCTGCACATAACCGCCGACAAAGACAATGTAAAGAACAAGTATCATTGAAGTAATACAAAGCAAATTGATTTCTTGCCGATTCAAAATTCTTCCGCGTTTGCAGACTCCGGTCTAAAAGACTAACTCCGAGTGTGCACTAAAAGTCGCACTCGGGGACTTAGCTGCGGCCCTGAGTCGCCTAAGTACAAACTCGCTCCGAGTGCACACTAAAAGTCACACTCGGGGACTTAGCTGCGACCCAGAGTCGCCTAAGTACAAACTCGCTCCGAGTGTGCACTAAAAGTCGCACTCGGAGACTTAGGTGCGACCCAGAGTCGCCTAAGTGCAAACTCACTCCGAGTGTGCACTAAATGTCATACTCGGGGACTTAGTTGTGACCCAGAGTCGCCTAAGTACAAACTCGCTCCGAGTGTGCACTAAAAGTCACACTCGGAGACTTAGCTGCGAACCAGAGTCGCCTAAGTACAAACTCGCTCCGAGTGTGCGGTAAACGTCACACTCGGGGACTTAGCTGCGACCCAGAGTCGCCTAAGTACAAACTTGCTCCGAGTGTTCACTAAAAGTTGCACTCGGAGACTTAGCTGCGACCCAGAGTCGCCTAAGTACAAACTCGCTCCGAGTGTGCACTAAAAGTCACACTCGGAGACTTAGCTGCGAACCAGAGTCGCCTAAGTACAAACTCGCTCCGAGTGTGCGGTAAACGTCACACTCGGGGACTTAGCTGCGACCGAGAGTCGCCTAAGTAAAAAGCTTCCTCCGAGTGTATACTCGAGATACACTCGGAGGCTTAGCTGACCCTCCTTGAGGCTCATGTGGATGTGAAGACAACTGACAACTACATGAGTAACAACTCACTCCGAGTGTGCACGAAAAGTCACGCTCGGGGACTTAGCTGCGACTCAGATTCGCCTAAGTAAAAAGCTTCCTCCGAATGTATACTCGAGATACACCCGGAGGCCTAGCAGACCCTCATTGAGATTCATGTGGATGTGAAGACAACTGACAACTACATGAGTAACAACTCGCTTCGAGTGCGCACTAACAGTCACACTCGGGGACTTAGCCACGACCCAGAGTCGCCTAAGTAACAACTCGCTCCGAGTGCGCACTAACAGTCACACTCGGAGACTTAGCCGTGACCCAGAGTCGCCTAAGTAAAAGCTCGCTCCGAGTGCGCACTCGGAGGCTTAGCACACCCTCATTGAGGCTCATGTGGATGTGAAGACAACTGACAACTACATGCTCCGCATGTTTGCCATTGGCTTCACCAAGATACGCCAAACAAAAACCACGAGCCAAAATCGTGTCAAAAAAAACTCAGCGAAAGAAGAGCAAAAGATCCGATTCGAATTTAAAGTTGGATCTACGATCAGCTGGCTCGGTGTGAATCAAGTTTATCCACACCGAACCACGAATGTGACGGCCAACAGCAGTGGCCAAAGTTTAATACATATACCACTTGGCATACCGAGGCAAATGTGCGTTCATAAAGTTTTTTCAATCGTCGCCGGGACTGGCAGGCTCCACAAAGGTGTCAAGGTCGATTCCGTCTGCGATGCGAGTGGCTGTGTCGAGGAAGGTCTCCATGAAATCTTCCAATCGAAGCTTCCTGGTGTTGGCGACCTGCAACGTCTTCAACTTTTCTTCGCGGGCTTCCTTGCAGTGCACTCGGACCAGAGATAGCGCCACGTTCGCACCACAACGAGCGGCAGACTTCTTCCATGCCTGCACTCTGCTTGGGACGTCCTCCAGCCGAGTCATCAACCCATCTATTTCTTTCCGGGAGTCGTCTTCAGGCCACAGCTCCTTGTCGATCCGGCCGACAACTTCTCTCAGGCGGCCAATGAAAGGGCCCACCTTGTTAAGGCGAGAATGCGCTCGGAGCATGTCCCGGTTAGCTTCATCGCCGAGTGGAACATTCGGAACAAGCGACCGCTCAATGTCGACTGCTTCAGCCTCAACGTCCCGACAGAAGTCTGCAAAGAAAAGACAAGCAGAAAGTAAGCACGGACTGAACTCCACAGTCAATAAGCACTCAGCAACAACTTACCACCAAGCAGTGAGACCATCTTCCTTGCCTAGTCGCTGACGTAGTTCTCCTGCGCCATGCACCGAGTGTTCATCACCTTCAGCTGGCCCATCCATTCGGATCTCTGACTCTTCATTTTTTCAACTTCGGCTAGCAGTGCCTTGTTGGTCTCCCGAGACTCCTCCAAAGATTTCTCTCGGTCAGCAAGAGCCCCCTTCACGCTAGCCAGGTCATTCACAGCCACCTCCAAGTCCGCAGCAAGCTGGGTCTTCTCGGCCTTTAGAGCATTGTACGCAGATCCCATTTCACAAGTCTTCTGCCAAAGAGACACAAAGGGAAGATCAGCCACATTCAACAAGGAAAAGTCTCGACAAATACGACAAAAAAAACAAAGATCAAAATTCTTCAGACCCCTGCTGATGCAAGCAATCGACAGCGGTCTCGGGGACTACACCCAGTGGGTTCACTAAGAGTGACCCCACTGGTATGAAGCTCGAACAGGTCGGCCCTATCGAGCTCCATAGCAAACAGACAACACTATGAGACTACTATTACCCGACTCCAGTAATACTACTCTCGGGGACTACACCCAGTGGGTGCACTCGGAGTGCCCCTAGTGGTACCATTCGGGCAGATCAGCTCTGATATGTTCAGATTACGGAAAATACATATAAAGACAACTTCCGATGCAAGCACTCGACAGAAGTCTCGGGGACTACACCCACTGGGTTCACTCAGAGTGAACCCACTGCAAAATCATCCTACTATATCCGAGTATATCGCTGAAACCCCGAGTGGGTAACAAGAGGAAAGTAAACACTTCCTAGCGCACTTACTCGGATATCGTCCTGGAGCTCCAAGATTTTCTTGTACAAAGACGTGATGGAGTCATACGCCCCCTTGGCGTCACCCACCATTAGCTCCACCTGCACCATGGCGTCCTTGGCGGCCCCCACCTGGTTTTCCGGGAGGCGTCGGGCGTCATATTGAACAGTTGACGGACCCGGCGCGACAGAAGACTCCCTGGGCATCCCGAGCTCCGCTCCAGTCGGTTCCGCCGTGAGGGGCACTGTCTCAGTCGGCGGCACGTTCATGGTGGGAGCAGTAGTAGATGGTACAACCTCAGGGACAGGCCCCAAAGTTGGCTCCGACCCCCTTTGGTCGTCGTCCTCCAGATGGATCACCTCCGATCGAAGCCCGACTGAACAAAATGAAATTACAGAAAAAGGTCAAGATCGAAGTCAGCACTAGCGAAACAATAATACAGCTCTCGGAGTCGTGACAACGTACCTTGCTGGGACGTGGCGGCATTATCCGTGTCCATGGGATCATCGTCCTGGCGCGGCAGAGAGGTGGTGGAGGTAGCAGCTCTGTTGAGTGAAATCCACTCGACGGATAAGCATGAGTTCCCAAAAAGAGGAGTTCAATCGGATACTGAAAGGAGATGGAAGAACAAGACACTTGCGTTGAAGCGACCGGAACAGCGATCCTCATCCGAGGCAAAGCTTTCCGAGGCTTAGGCCCACTAGGTTTGGCCACCTTGGACGGCTGGTTCACGGTCTCGGCAGCAGCGTCCCAGGTCCTCTTCACACTCCGAGCACTCGGAGCCACGGGAGGAGCTGGCGGAGCACTCGGGGCCGCTAGAGGAGCCGGCGGAGCAGCAGGGTCATGACGGCGCTTGGTTCGGTGCTCTAGTGGTGAGGGTGGCGAGCTCTGCTCCCCATCCTCCTCCTCCTCCTCTTGCGTCTCCTCCTCCGTCTCCCCACTATCGGAGACGTACTCGGCGCTATCCGCGCTGCCCTCCTGGCTGCCCTCCTCTTCCTCGGCTGGATTCCCGTTCGAGACGACAGAATACTAGTTGGTCCACTCCTGCACAAAACATAGTCGGCAACGTCAGTCGGTGGGACTAGAAAAGCAATAAATCTAAGAAGATTAAAAGCACTCGACAAGATGTACTCACCTCATTCGGAGGAGGATTGTCGGCGCGGAAGGGCTTCACACGCCGGGCTCCCACGGGGTTATCGCACGCGCCTGTGATGCCGCGGACCCACGCACTCACAGTCTCCCCGCTCACGCACTCTGGATGAGACCGAGTGGAATCCGAAGGCCCCGCATAGTGCCACATGGCATGGTGTCGGGCCTGCAATGGCTGGATGCGCCGACCTAGAAAAGTATCCAGCAGGTCCGTGCCGGTGACTCCCTTGCGGACGACGGCTATCAGCGCGTCGACCAAAGGCTGGATCTGGATCCTTTCCCCCTTACAGAGTACAACCTTCCTGGGAGGGCCCGGACGGTCTAAGCTAAAAGGTGGCAACCCGCACGAAGCATTCGGACAAGCAATGTCCTGGCAATAGAACCAGGACGATTGCCAGTTCCTGACTGACTCGGATAGTTGGAGAAAGGGATAGCTACTCTTTGTTTTCTTCTGGAAGCCTAAACCCCCGCAGAGCTGGAGGATATGGGTCTTATCGTCCGACTAGCTAAGCTTTTTGACGGTTTGGGATCTAGCGGAGAAGACATACTTAAAGAGCCCCCAGTGGGGGGGGGGACATCCAATAAAGCACTCCTAGAGGGTGACGAATGCAGCAAGGTGGGCTATTGCGTTCGGAGGAAAATGATGGAGCTGCGCCCCGAAGTAAGTCATGATACCTCGGAAGAAGGGGTGGGGAGGCAAGGAGAAGCCCCTGAACACATGACTAAGCAGTAGAACGCGCTCCCCCTCCTTCGGCGCCGGCTCCGTCTCACCTTCCGGCAGCGTCCAGGACTTGTTGACGATCATGCCATGCTCCACCAGCTCCAGCAAGTCGTTCTCCGTCACCGAGGAGGGGAGGAAATCCCCCTGGATCCAACCCGCTGTCGCCGCTGAGTAGGGGCCACTCCCTTCTTCTTCTTCTTCTGCGACTCGAGCTTGCTGGTCTGTCCCTTCGTCATGGCGAAGGCGACGGATCCGCAGAGGAGGAGGGGAAGGAGGAGGCCTAAGGCGTGCGGAGAGCTGCGGGAGGAGCGGGATTAATGAGAGGAGGTTGGGCAGCGCAACAGGAAATCCCGCCGGGGAGGCTTAAATAAGCTTCCGACTGGGTCACTAACAGGTGGACCTGAGATCTTATCCCCCCAACTGGCCGCTGCGAGGTTAGTGGAGATGATAAAGGCGCGACAATCGAGGAGGCAAAACCTACTCGATGGCGATGTCGTCACCCCCGCTGAGCGTGCGGCAACCGAAATTTGAGGATCCCGGAAAATCCGGCGCTGTCAGTTTGACCAGTCATGTCGAAAGATTCCGCGGAAGCACTCGGGCCCTGACGGTCCGTTTCACTAGTATATTCACTCGGATCACTGGTTGAAAGGATAAAATGGATCGAGGCAAACAACACCAAAGTCACCTCCATACCAGACAGATCCATACTCCATACATCACTTCATCGTTCCAACCCCGATCCATTCAGGGACTAATGATGGGGTTATAGTCCCAGGGTAGGGTCATAGGCCTGCCCTATAGGTCCTACCCAAGGACTAACCTTCATAGAGGACAAAGCCCTTGGACAGTTCCGACTGAACTAAGGACTCCCCCATCATCCAGTCGGTGACGAGCACTCGGAGCATATTTAACGTACCGACTGGAATCCACTCTGTACATCGTAACCTCCCAAGAGGGCAACGGTCATACGTTTTCATTCACCATTATTAGCATTTAAGGCTTACGTTACCTGTAATGTAGGCATTTATTCGCCACTATTCCACCCTTGTCCACCGGGCCATTATGAAGGGCAGCGCACTCTATATAAGCCGCCCTTCCCCATTGGTGCAAGGGTTGGCACCTGCTGTAATCCTATAATCCACTCGACACTAAGCTCCCAAGAGCACTGAGACGTAGGGCTTTTACCTCCACCGTAGAGGGGCCTGAACTCATACATTCTCGCCGTAGCTAAGGCTCTGCCCATCCTTTCGTACCGTACACTTCTACTGTCAGACTTATACCCACGACAGTCGTAGGTTTAACGACCAAATGATTTGGTCACTAGCAATCTGCCCGCACCACGTCAGAGCCACCGTGGCAGGCTGACCTGGTAGAATTATAACCAAATGAAAAGGTCGTAAATAAGATTTAGCCCGGTCCATTCCGGTCGTATACACGGGTCGGGCTCAATAATTTGGCCTTTTATTTTCTGGGATAGAATCTTTTACTGAGCATGTTTTTTATTAGTCCACTTTTATTTTGGGCCTTGGCCTACTCTTTTTAGTCAGTTCTTGTTTGGGCCTTGGCCTACTCTTTTTTTAGGCCCAAGCCTTTTTAGACAAATTCTAATTTGGGCCTTGGCCTACTCTTTTTTTAGTCCCAAGCCTTCTTAGTCTATTTCTTGTTTGGGCATCGGCCTTTTTGCTGTCCAAACTAACTTTAGTGCCCAAACAAAATGGTCCAAACAAAACTTAAATAATTGACAACTTCACAAAATACTTCATCAGGTTCAGAGGTTCAAATAGAGCAAGACATTGTTTCATCACCAGAATGACCAATCACTTAAATAATTCACAACTTCACAGGTGCACAGCTTCACAAAAACTCATCACGCATTTCCGCCGAGCTCTCAAAGTCCATGCCCAGGGGACTTTCCTAATGGTCCGTCGCAGCCGCCATAGTTGTTTTCTGCCTTGTGACTCTATCAGGTGCATCAGGTTCCAGGATCCTCTTTGTTTGTCCTAGAGGTGGGGCCATCACCCTTTCCTGGAGGCATTGCAGCAGATGCTTCTAAGATCTTCCTCTTCTTGCTGGCTGTCTTTAGTGCCTTGTATAAATAGCACAGAAAAAAATTAGATCACAAGATAAATATGTGAGCACAAGGAAACACAGAGCATACAAGAACCCGAAACCTCCAAGCAAGACAGAGTTTGCACCTTAGCAGTCTTGTGCGCTACAACTTCATCCTACTTAGGATTGTACTCTGGGTCATCACTGATAACTCCACTACCTTCTTGAACCCCATTAGTTGTACCTTCTTGTACATCATTTGTTTTCCTAATCATCGATGCTATTGCATCAATGCCAAGGGACTGGAATATCCGATTGTTCCTCATCATATTTCTAGCCCTAACCTTCTCGTACTCGGTGAGAGGATGCTCATCTTCGCAAGGCAAAGTAAACATAATTATTAGGTTAATTGTTGGAATGCATGGACAGACAGCCAAACATATCTTATGATATTTTATTATCATTTAATCCTACTTATTCAGCTAAGGAAGAGTAACAGTAGACACGCATAGCTAAGCCAGCTAATTCAGATTACAGCAATACATTTGCATAATAAAATCTGACAGTATTTTACATCACCAGCCTCCAAGATATTTCACTTAGCATATTACATTTCACTTAGCATATTAAGACACATTTTATAAATCTCACAGTATAACCACAAGGAGCATCTTGCATACCACTGGTTGGCCTCGGGTTTGACCTTTTCATCCTTGACATGGATGATCTTGAGGTTGTGCTTGCAAAATAGAATAAACAACAATCAGATACAATAGGGATAAAGTAAAATGATGCACTTATATCAATAAAGGAAAGCATTTATACGAGCATGCACATACATTTAATGCATGTGAAGCTAGCAAACTTGTTGGATCAACAATATAGTGATGTAGTTAATGCATCAGTACTAATACATGTAAAACACTTGGACCAGCATGCACATACACGTGTAGCAATGCACATACAGTTAATGCATCTGTACTAAACTGACAATTGAAGCAAGCAACTAAATTGAAGCACTTGGACTAGCATGCACATACAAGTGTAGCAATGCATCAGTATTAAAACATGTGAAACAGGATGTAGTAATGTACTAAACTGATAGTTGAAGAAAACTATATATGTGAAGCAATGCATTAAATATTTACAACAATTACTTTTATGTTTTAACTTGCAATTTTATCCATGTACCTGCAATCATCTATAAGCAAAGTAATTACTCAACTCTATCCCTAATGGAGGCAAACATATGCATTCATAGCAACTGGTTGCCCAACATTTGGTGAATAAAGAAGAAAGAAGTGTGCAAGCAAGCAAGCAAAGTGCATAACTGCTACTAATACAAGCAAGCAAGCAAGCAAGCAAGCAAAGTGCATAAGTGCTACTAATACAAGCAAGCAAGCAAAAGAAGTGCTACTGATAGAAACAAGCATAGTGCTACTCATAGAAACAAGCAAGCAAGGAAGAAAATTGAAGAGGAGCAAGCAAGCAAGTACTGCTGATACCAACCCTAGTAGCTTCTTCTCCAAGTGCTACTGATACAAGCAAGTATTGCTGACGGAAACTCTAATTAACCATGTATGCTAGCAAGCAAGAAAGCCATAGTAGTCAAGCAACATGAACATGAACCCTAACCCCATGAAGCACACTACCACGGGGGATAGAGCGAACCACTAGGAATAAATCCCATGAACATGAACAAGAACCTCCAGGAGCTCCTAGATTGACTGAATCCTAACCTTAGATCGACTAGGTGGGGGATGTACCCCCACTTGTTACCCATCACAAATGCAGGACCCCATGATCCAGCCCCATGACAACTACAACCCTAACCCCATGAGTCTAACGCTAACACCATGAACCCTAACCCTAACCCAATGAATGTACCGAACCATCCCAATTGATCCAGCCACATGAACCCTAGAAGAACACATGAGGGGGCTCTATCAAACCCTAGAAGATCTACTAGAAGAACACATGAGGGGATCTATCAACGGGATTTGGGTCGAGCGAAGAGGTACCTATCATCGTCGACTGTTGATTATGTAGATGTACCCGCTGTCGTCGTCGATGTAGTCGTAGCCGTCGACGTCGATGTAGATGTAGTTGTCGGCGTCGATGTAGATGTAGCCGTCGACGTCGTCAATGTATTCATCGTCGATGTAGATGTAGCCGTCGACGACGTCAATGTAGTCGTCGTCGGGGAGAGGGGAGAGGGGCGGAGGGGCGGTGCGGAGCACGGGAGGGGCGGCGGGGCGGTGCGGAGCAGGGGAGGGGCGGCGGGGTGGGGAGTGGAATGGATCCCGCGTGGGTAGTGGGGACTGGAATGGAGATGGGAGTGGGAGAGGGAGTGGTGGGTCCCGCGTGGTAGTGGGAGAGGGACTGGAGGGAAATTTTGGTGGGGTGGGAGGGAAAATTTTCACTAGTTTTTTGGGGTTTTGAGGCAGACTTTTTCTTTTTCTTTTTTATAAACATTATAAAAATAATGGTTAAAATCATACCAAATAGTTCAAGAAGACATCGGTACTCAAATTTATATATCTTTTCTAGTTGGCAGGTCACATGTGATGATGCGACACGAAGGTTTCCCATTTTTTTTTTTTTGAATTTTTCATGGCCGTTTCAAAATGTGGTCGAAACGGCGGGCATGACCGTTCCTACCTAGTGGTTGAATCTTGGAAACCTTTTGGTGTTTCTATGATTAAATAGATACTTGTGTACCTATAAATGATTTTTGGAAAAAATGAAGAGGAAACTATAAGGCACCGGAGTTCAAATTTGACCCGCTTCCACCTGATTCGACATAGATTTGTCTTTTTCACGAGAGATGGATAAAAGCATTTGACACCCAACCATTTTGTCAATTGTACATTAAATATGGCCTAGTATGTTAGAAAAATGATTTGGACCAATTTTGAAACAAATATATGGTAGGTCCTTCACAAAAAACTCATTTTGGGCACTTGAAAAATGAAAAATGAATTTTTCATACAAGGAAGATGAAAACTTCCTTAATCAACACTGTTTGTCATTCCAACATGCACCATTATGCAAAATATGAGACCATTTCAACAAATTATGCCATGAATATGGCCATGAGATTGATCATGTGGCTTGAAAGCCATGAATCTTCACACATGATAGCTCATTTGTATGAACACTTTTTAAAAATAATAGTCGTATTACAAGTTTATTATTTTACATGGTAACTTTATCACATATGATGACATAATGCAAAGGTTTCCCTTTTTTTATTTTTTTTATTTTTTCATGGCCGTTTCAAAATGCGGTCGAAACGACGGGCATGACCGTTCCTTCCTAGTGGTTGAATCTTGGAAACATTTTGGTGTTTCTATGATTAAATAGATAGTTGTGTACCTATAAATGATTTTTGGAAAAAATAAAGAGCAAACTATAAGGCAGCCACAGTTCAAATTTGACCCGCTTCCACCTTATTCGACATAGATTTGTCTTTTTCATGGGAGATGGATAAAAGCTTTTAACACCCAACCATTTTGTCAATTATACATTAAATATGGCCTAGTATGTTAGAAAAATGATTTGGACCAATTTTGAAACAAATATATGGTAGGTCCTTCACAAAAAACTCATTTCGGGCACTTGAAAAATGAAAAATGAATTTTTCATACAAGGAAGATGAAAACTTCCTTAATCAACATTGTTTGTCAGTCCAACATGCACCATTATGCAAAATATGAGACCATTTCAACAAACTATGCCATGAATATGGCCATGAGATTGATCATGTGGCTTGAAAGACATGAATCTTCACACATGATAGCTCATTTGTATGAACACTTTTTAAAAATAATTGTCGTATTAAAAGTTTATTATTTTACATGGTAACTTTATCACATATGATTACATAATGCAAAGGTTTCCCATTTTTTTATTTTTTTGAATTTTTCATGGCCGTTTCAAAATGCGGTCGAAACGACGGGCATGACCGTTCCTATCTAGTGGTTGAATCTTGGAAACCTTTTGGTGTTTCTCTGATTAAATAGATACTTGTGTACCTATAAATTATTTTTGGAAAAAATAAAGAGCAAACTATAAGGGAGCTGCAGTTCAAATTTGACCCGCTTCCACCTGATTCGACATAGATTTGTTTTTTTCACGGGAGATGGATAAAAGCTTTTGACACCCAACCATTTTGTCAATTGTACATTAAATATGGCCTAGTATGTTAGAAAAATGATTTGGACCAATTTTGACACAAATATATGGTAGGTCCTTCACAAAAAAACTCATTTAGGGCACTTCAAAAATGAAAAATGAATTTTTCATACAAGTAAGATGAAAACTTCCTTAATCAACACTGTTTGTCATTCCAACATACACCATTATGCAAAATATGAGACCATTTCAACAAACTATGCCATGAATATGGCCATGAGATTGATCATGGGGCTTGAAAGCCATGAATCTTCACACATGATAGCTCATTTGTATGAACACTTTTTAAAAATAATTGTCGTATTACAAGTTTATTATTTTACATGGTAACTTTATCACATATGATGACATAATCCAAAGGTTTCCCATTTTTTTTTGAATTTTTCATGCCCGTTTCAAAATGCGGTCGAAATGACGGGCATGACCGTTCCTATCTAGTGGTTGAATCTTGGAAACCTTTTGGTGTTTCTATGATTAAATATATACTTGTGTACCTAGAAATGATTTTTGCAAAAAATAAAGAGCAAACTATAAGGCAGCCGCAGTTCAAATTTGACCCCCTTCCAACTGATTCGACTTAGATTTGTCTTTTTCACGAGAGATGGATAAAAGCTTTTGACACCCAACAATTTTGTCAATTGTACATTAAATATGGCCTAGTATATTAGAAAAATGATTTGGACCAATTTTGAAACAAATATATGGTAGGTCCTTCACAAAAAAACTCATTTCGGGCACTTGAAAAATGAAAAATGAATTTTTCATAAAAGGAAGATGAAAACTTCCTTAATCAACATTGTTTGTCATTCCAACATGCACCATTGTGCAAAATATGAGACCATTTCAACAAACTATGCCATGAATATGGCCATGAGATTGATCATGTGGCTTGAAAGCCATGAATCTTCACACATGATAGCTCATTTGTATGAACAATTTTTAAAAATAATTGTCGTATTACAAGTTTATTATTTTACATGGTAACGTTATCACATATGATGACATAATGCAAAGGTTTCCCATTTTTTTATTTTTTTGAATTTTTCATGGCCGTTTCAAAATGCGGTCGAAACGACGGGCATGACCGTTCCTACCTAGTGGTTGAATCTTGGAAACCTTTTGGTGTTTATATGATTAAATAGATACTTGTGTACCTATAAATTATTTTTGGAAAACATAAAGAGCAAACTATAAGGCAGCCGCAGTTCAAATTTGACTCGCTTCCAGCTGATTCGACATAGATTTGTCTTTTTCACGAGAGATGGATAAAAGCTTTTGACACCCAACCATTTTGTCAATTGTACACTAAATATGGCCTAGTATGTTAGAAAAATGATTTGGACCAATTTTGAAACAAATATATGGTAGGTCCTTCACAAAAAAACTCATTTTGGGCACTTGAAAAATGAACAATGAATTTTTCATACAAGGAAGATGAAAACTTCCTTAATCAACATTGTTTGTCATTCCAACATGCACCATTGTGCAAAATATGAGACCATTTCAACAAACTATGCCATGAATATGGCCATGAGATTGATCATGTGGCTTGAAAGCCATGAATCTTCACACATGATAGCTCATTTGTATGAACAATTTTTAAAAATAATTGTCGTATTACAAGTTTATTATTTTACATGGTAACTTTATCACATATGATGACATAATGCAAAGGTTTCCCATTTTTTTATTTTTTTGAATTTTTCATGGCCGTTTCAAAATGCGGTCGAAACGACGGGCATGACCGTTCCTACCTAGTGGTTGAATCTTGGAAACCTTTTGGTGTTTATATGATTAAATAGATACTTGTGTACCTATAAATTATTTTTGGAAAACATAAAGAGCAAACTATAAGGCAGCCGCAGTTCAAATTTGACTCGCTTCCAGCTGATTCGACATAGATTTGTCTTTTTCACGAGAGATGGATAAAAGCTTTTGACACCCAACCATTTTGTCAATTGTACACTAAATATGGCCTAGTATGTTAGAAAAATGATTTGGACCAATTTTGAAACAAATATATGGTAGGTCCTTCACAAAAAAACTCATTTCGGGCACTTGAAAAATGAACAATGAATTTTTCATACAAGGAAGATGAAAACTTCCTTAATCAACATTGTTTGTCATTCCAACATGCACCATTATGGAAAATATGAGACCATTTCAACAAACTATGCCATGAATATGGCCATGAGATTGATCATGTGGCTTGAAAGCCATGAATCTTCACACATGATAGCTCATTTGTATGAACACTTTTTAAAAATAATTGTCGTATTACAAGTTTATTATTTTACATGGTAACTTTATCACATATGATGACATAATGCAAAGGTTTTCCATTTTTTTATTTTTTTGAATTTTTCATGGCCATTTCAAAATGCGGTCGAAACGACGGGCATGACCGTTCCTACCTAGTGGTTGAATCTTGGAAACCTTTTGGTGTTTATATGATTAAATAGATACTTGTGTACCTATAAATTATTTTTGGAAAACATAAAGAGCAAACTATAAGGCAGCCGCAGTTCAAATTTGACTCGCTTCCAGCTGATTCGACATAGATTTGTCTTTTTCACGAGAGATGGATAAAAGCTTTTGACACCCAACCATTTTGTCAATTGTACACTAAATATGGCCTAGTATGTTAGAAAAATGATTTGGACCAATTTTGAAACAAATATATGGTAGGTCCTTCACAAAAAAACTCATTTCGGGCACTTGAAAAATGAACAACGAATTTTTCATACAAGGAAGATGAAAACTTCCTTCATCAACATTGTTTGTCATTCCAACATGCACCATTATGCAAAATATGAGACCATTTCAACAAACTATGCCATGAATATGGCCATGAGATTGATCATGTGGCTTGAAAGCCATGAATCCTCACACATCATAGCTCATTTGTGTGAACACTTTTTAAAAATAATTGTCGTATTACAAGTTTATTATTTTACATGGTAACTTTATCACATATGATGACATAATGCAAAGGTTTCCCATATTTTTGAATTTTTTTGAATTTTTCATGGCCGTTTCAAAATGCGGTCGAAACGACGGGCATGACCGTTCCTACCTAGTGGTTGAATCTTGGAAACCTTTTGGTGTTTCTATGATTAAATAGATACTTGTGTACCTAGAAATGATTTTTGGAAAAAATAAAGAGCAAACTATAAGGCAGTCGCAGTTCAAATTTGACCCGCTTCCAACTGATTCGACATAGATTTGTCTTTTTCATGAGATGGATAAAAGCTTTTGACACCCAACCATTTTTTCAATTGTACATTAATATGGCCTAGTATGTTAGAAAAATGATTTGGACCAATTTTGAAACAAATATATGGTCATTTCAACAAACTATGCCATGAATATGGCCATGAGATTGATCATGTGGCTTGAAAGCCATGAATCTTCACACATGATAGCTCATTTGTGTGGCTTGAAAGACATTTGCAACAAATAAGAAGTCACTTAAACCAATCTATGAACAAATAAGATACAACAAGTAAGATGAACCAATCTATCAACATAATTGGGTTGAACAAAGATAAAGTCACTTAATCATACATAATTTAGAGATTCTTCTCATGTTGCATTACAACATTGCTACAAAAGAGCAACACACCAACAATAGCATAGTACAGTTACAAACATAGCATAGTGGAGTCACTTAATCATACATATCATCTTGCATTACAACATTGGTACAAAGGAGCAACACAGCAACACAAAAACACATCAACCATAGCATAGTGAACTTCATCTTCATCTGATCAACTCATCCATGCAAAATGTCCCTCATCATCTTCAACTTCTCTTGGTTCTTCTCCAATGCCTTCAACTGATCATCAATTTGGATCTTCAGCTCATCCCTGCGTTTAATCAGATTCTCAATTCATTTCTTCACACCATCAATGTCAAGGTTGAGCACTAAAATTTCATCATTAAGTTTGTCCTTCTCCTTCAAATGATTTGCCTTCTGGGTCCTAATGACCCCGCCTTGAGCTTCTGCAAGGTTGAGCAGTTAATTCACATCTTCTACTAGTTTGTCATAGTTTGCATCAAGATTTCTTTTCTCCTCTGTGAGGTGGTGAATTCTTAGTGAATTCTCCAAATTATGATCCCTCCTAGCACTCTTGCTGTCTTCCAATATTTCCCACAGTTTTAACAATGCATTTTGCATTGTGGGAGGCCAATCTTGGTCTACCCAACCAACAAAACCACAGTTTTGAGGTGGCTGCAATACAAAATAACCAGTACTTCAGCAATACAAAATAACTAGAAAATAACAAGCCAGAATTCTGTAATAAACATGCAATGACAGTGTTGTAATAAACAAGCAATGACAGTGCTGTAACAAGCACTACTGAAATTCAGAAATTTGCCGTATGCCATGGTGGAAGGCAAAGGGGGGAACCACGGACAGCAAAGCCTTTGCCATCGGTCAGCAGACGGCAAAAAAAATCCGGTGAAGAGGTTCTTTGCCATTTGCTTTTTTAAAGCGGACGGCAAAGAATATTTGCCATGAGGGGGTAGACGGAAAATTAAATGGGACGGCACATACTGCAACGGCCCCGTTAAGTGTTAACGGCAGGCCTCCTCTCTTTGTCGTCTTCCATCGCCCCTTTGCTATGTGGGGGCAGACGGCAAAGAGGGGAGAGAGAGGGGGCTGATTCCCCCCTTTGTCGTCTGCCATCCCCCCTTTGCCATGTGGGGGCAGACGACAAAGAGGGGAGAGAGAGGGGGCTGATTCCCCTCTTTGCCGTCTGCCATCCGCCCTTTGCCATGTGGGGGCAGACAGCAAAGGGGGGAACCCGCCCCCTCTCTCTCCCCTCTTTGCCGTCTGCCATCCCCCCTTTGCCATGTGGGGGCAGACGGCAAAGGGGGGAACGAGCCCCTTTTTAATTTATTTTTTATTACATCCAGCATTTTTAACAATAATCAGGATATATATATATATATATATATATATATTTGACATAAAAAAATTTCTTTCCGTACTCATAACCATATTAAAATAACTCTCATCCATAGTGCATACATATTATGCAAGTTGCATCCGTACCAAACCATATATTACACCAGTTTCATCCACATGCATACAAAGTTTCATATATATCCATATACTACAATAGTTTCAAGACAAGCCATGGTACAAGAAATCATCTTCAGGCATTCCATCAATATAATCCAAGCTTCCCGTGAAGTGAATGTAATCTGCAAAATGACAAATAAGAAAGTTAGAACAATAATACTAGATGAAGAAGTGTATATAGGTTATTTCGGAGAGAAATTAACTAAGTATAGGCCATTTTGGAGCTAACTAAGCTAATTATGTCATTTAGGTGGAACCCTAGCTAACTATAGGTCGTTTCGGAGCTAACTTGGGTAAAATAGGTCATTCCGGAGCAAACTATGCTTATTAAGCCATTTTGGATCTAGCTAGGCTAATTATAGGCCATTTAATACGTAAGTTAGGGGGAATAGGTCATCTTGCAGCTACGTAAGCCTTATTATGTCATTTAGGATAGAACATAGCTAACTATAGGTCATTTTTTATTAAATAGGTCAATTTGGAGCTAACTAAGCTAATTATGTCATTTCGTAGGATAATTAGCCAATTTAGCCTTTCTTGGACGAGTCTAAGCTACGTAGAAGAAGAGAAAGAGAAAAAAAAGTAAAATAAGGAGGAGGAGGAGGAGGAGGAGGAGAAGGAAGAGGATAAGAAGAAGAAAAGAAGAAGGAGAAGGAGAAGGAGGAAGTAGGAGGAAGAAGAAGGAGAAGGAGCAACTCCTTCTCCTTCTTCTCATCCTTCTTTTCCTTCTTCTTATCCTCCACCTTCTCTTCTTCTTCTTCTCTTCTTCTTCATCTTCCTTCCTTTCATTTTTCCTCTTTCTTCTCCTCTTGTCCCCTTCTTCGGGCTAAATTGGCTAAGAATGCCTTTTTGGAGCTAATTATGTCATTTCGAGGATAATTAGCTAAGTATAGGTCATGTTATATTAAATAGACCATTTTGGAGCTAACTAAGCTAATTATGTCATTTAGGTGGAACCCTAGCTAACTATAGGTCGTTTTGGAGCTAACTTGGGTAAAATAGGTCATTCCGGAGCAAACTATGCTTATTAAGCCATTTTGGATCTAGCTAGGTTAATTGTAGGCCATTTAATACCAAAGTTAGGGGGAATAGGTCATCTTGCAGCTACGTAAGCCTTATTATGTCATTTAGGAGAGAACTTAGCTAACTATAGGTCATTTTTTATTAAATAGGTCATTTTAGAGCTAACTAAGCTAATTATGTCATTTCGTAGGATAATTAGCCAATTTAGCTTTTCTTGGATGAGCCTAAGCTACGTTGAAGAAGAGAAAGAGTAGAAGAAGTAAAAGAAGAAGGAGGAGGAGGAGGAGGAGGAGGAGGAGAAGGAAGAGGAGAAGAAGAAGAAAAGAAGAAGGAGGAAGAAGGAGGAAGAAGAAGGAGAAGGAGGAGCTCCTTCTCCTTCTTCTCCTCCTTCTTCTCCTTCTTCTTATCCTCCTCCTTTTCTTCTTCTTCTTCTCTTCTTCTTCATCTTCCTTCCTTTCATTTTTCCTCTGTCTTCTCCTCTTGCCCCCTTCTTCAGGCTAAATTGGCTAAGAATGCCTTTTTGGAGCTAATTATGTCATTTCGAGGATAATTAGCTAAGTATAGGTCATGTTTTATTAAATAGACCATTTTGGAGGTAACTAAGCTAATTATGTCATTTAGGTGGAACCCTAGCTAACTATAGGTCGTTTCGGAGCTAACTTGGGTAAAATAGGTCATTCCGGAGCAAACTATGCTTATTAAGCCATTTTGGATCTAGCTAGGCTAATTATAGGCCATTTAATACCTAAGTTAGGGGGAATAGGTCATCTTGCAGCTACGTAAGCCTTATTATGTCATTTAGGAGAGAACTTAGCTAACTATAGGTCATTTTTTTATTAAATAGGTCATTTTGGAGCTAACTAAGCTAATTATGTCATTTCATAGGATAATTAGCCAATTTAGCCTTTCTTGGATGAGTCTAAGCTACGTAGAAGAAGAGAAAGAGAAGAAGAAGTAAAAGAAGGAGGAGGAGGAGGAGGAGGAGGAGAAGGATAAGGAAGAGGAGAAGAAGAAGAAAAGAAGAAGGAGAAGGAGAAGGAGGAAGAAGGAGGAAGAAGAAGGAGAAGTAGGAGCTCCTTCTCCTTCTTCTCATCCTTCTTCTACTTCTTCTTATCCTCCTCCTTCTCTTATTCTTCTTCTCTTCTTCTTCATCTTCCTTCCTTTAATTTTTCCTCTTTCTTCTCCTCTTGTCCCCTTCTTCGGGCTAAATTGGCTAAGAATGCCTTTTTGGAGCTAATTATGTCATTTCGAGGGTAATTAGCTTAGTATAGGTCATGTTTTATTAAATAGACCATTTTGGAGCTAACTAAGCTAATTATGTCATTTAGGTGGAACCTTAGCTAATTATAGGTCGTTTCGGAGCTAACTTGGGTAAAATAGGTCATTCCGGAGCAAACTAGCTAGGCTAACTATAGGTCATTTTTTATTAAGTAGGTCATTTTGGAGCTAACTAAGCTAATTATGTCATTTTGTAGGATAATTAGCCAATTTAGCCATTTTGGAGCTAACTAAGCTAATTATGTCATTTAGATGGAAGTCTAGCTATTTTTTTATTAAAACACAAGAAATAACGTACCATTATCGTCATCACGACGGTGAAGCACGGTGGCTCTGGCTTGTTTCACCAGGAGAAGGCTGCACTGGAGAAGGCTCCACTGTAGAAGGGTCATGTGATGCGTTTCGGGAGATACTCTGCACCAAACATCGTTTGTAATGTGTCGTTAGCATGAGGACACTCTTAAGATCACTGCACTGAAATGAAACTCACCGTCCCCGCCATGTTAATGACTGGCATCGGCGGAGGGACTTGGCCGCTCTTCTGGCACATAGACTGTACATTTGGTTTCGACAAGTCAAACTTTTTATTTATTAATGAAACGGACATTCAAATGCAAGATTTGAAATAACATGAAGAAGAAACTTACCATGAAGAGCTCGTATATGGCCCTGTTAGACACATCATTCCGTGCCCTCTCCGCCTCCACCAATGCAGCCGTCCTCTCCTCCAGCTCCCTAATTTCCTTATCCTTCTCCGCCATAGCCGCCTGCATTGCCTCTCTCTCTTTCTGAATAGCATCCTGCAACACAACTCATTGTTAGCAATGTAATCATATTGGTTCCAACGCACAACATAATGCGGAAAGATAGTTGAATCCATTAAACTAACCTCGATGGCGAGCTCGACTGGCCGTGGACGACGTGTTATCTCCAGACAAGAGCTCGTTTGGCGTGCCTTTATCTGCCGGAGAGTGCTAGGACAACGTATAAGGCCGTCTCCAATGGCGATCGAGCCATGGGGTCTCCCGTTGCCAGCTATCATCACCCACTCTGGATCAATAGCCCCCTCGCTCGGGTTAAAGTCCTCCCCTTTCCTCGCCTTCCCGTGATCTCTGTACTTCACGAACTTGTGGTGGGAGGAGATGTTGGTGAAGTTTTCTAGATGCTCGAGGTCAGACTCAGAGAATGCCTTGACCTTCTTGTACGAGGCAGTATGGGCCATCGCATACAGGTCATACATTTGTGGCACCTCCGTCTTATTGTGACGCTCCTAAAAGAATGAGAGAGTAAAATTGTATTAGTAAAGGGCTCAAGATAGCATTAAGAATGAATTGCATGAGGTATGAAGCAAACCACATACCCAGTTCTCGCCAAATTGGATTAAGTTGACGCTCCCTTGATGGTGTGGCACACCAACCATTTTGCCACGCCTCTCCTTGGCGTTGTTGTCGCTGGCCTCCCACGTTTCGGAGCACCACTGATCCACCAAGGCCTCCCAACAATCCATCTTATCCACACACCATCTCGGGGGCACCTAAGTTAATAAAGCGAAATTTGAGCGCGTAAGAACCAAATCAAGGAAACTAACTACAAAGCCTTAATAATATGTAATTACCTTCATGTAATGCTCCTTCTCCATCTTAGCATCACTGCACTTCGCCTTGTCAATCCTAATACGCCGCGTGGCATAGTAGTCTCGAACATCCTGTACCCGAGCCTCGTGCCGAAAGTTTTGAAGTAGGCGGCGACATTCGGTTTCGATAACCTTTGCCACGTCCTCCTCGTATCCCTCCTCACACCTGTAGTAGGTCTCCAAACGAGACAATACCGATTAGTACAATAAATAGCTATGGTTGATTTATAATTGTGTGAAGGAGAAATTACCAGAACTTTCGGATCACCATGTCCTCCCTCGTGTCACAGAAAACACCGTCGATCTCCACCTCCCACGTCATTCCTACCTCTCGCTCCCGACCGGGGAACGTAACAAACCCTGGGAAGTTTTTACGGCAAAGCACACCAAGGACGCTGTTGGGCTTGTGGACACCCTTGGCAACAATCCAACCCCTACAGTATGACAAATTAAAGGCAAAACATTAGATATTTGAGAAAACGTGAAGGCAAAAGGTTAAATAAGAGTAAATTAACTTACTTGTCCCCATTTGGCCTAATTGACCACCTCTGCTCGGGGTCGCCGGCACGAGCGGGAGCCCCGAACTACCACGCTGGTAGACGGTAGCCCCCTCACCCAGCTCCTCGTCGCTACCAGCATGGCCACTTGGCTCAGCCCAGGTATCCCAATGGGTCTCTTGGGACGTAGCCTCATCCCTGCTTTGCTCCGGAGTCACCTAGAATGAAGCCTCTGGGACACGAGTCTCGTGGGTCGTAGGCTCGTCGACCTGAGGCTCGTCGACCCGAGGCTCGTGTGTCGATGGCTCGTCGACCCAAGAATCCACCCTAGAAGTCATGTGCTCAGGTGAATCAGCTTGGGGTGGTGGCGTAGACCGTGTAGCCGCCACCTCAGAAGGCTTGGCAGCCACCGCCCTACCTCTCCCGCGGCCACGTGTACCTTTAGTACAACATAAATACGAACATGAGTAATAAAATGTATATAAATAATAATATGCATACAACATGAGTACAACATAAATACCAACATGAATACAACGTGTACCTTTAGTACCTCTCGGCTTCGCAGGGGGTCAACCTCCTCTCACGGGGGGCGCTCCTTGCAGAGTAGAGAGCAACGCTCTCCGAAGAGGCGAGGCAGGAATGGAAGTACCCATCCCATCACCCGTCGACGAAGAAGGAGCCGCGGAGTACTTTCGACCCTTTCCCACCATCTTTCAACACCTGTCATGACAAAGAGTAAATGAAATTAGTACAACATAAATACAAACATGAGTAATAAAATGTGTATAATTTAAGTGTATCATCGTCATAAATACCAACATTACTAATAAAAATTGAATACCTAACATGAACTCAAAATTTATATATAGTATAATAGTTGAATACCTGACATGAACTAATAACAATCATACTCGTCTATATATGTTTCAGGGTCAATAAATGCATCATGATCATCACTATCATCAATAAATGCATCATCATCATCAATATCATGAAGAACATGTGGAAGGCCACCATTATGTAATCGGTCAGGAAGTGACAGGTCATCCGCAGCAGTAACCTCTTCTTCTTCCAGCTCTTCCTGTTCGGGCTCAGGGGTTAAGACGGATTCACTGTCGCTGTCTACTTCAATGTTCTGGGGTGAAGTAGAGCGGTTCTTGAAACGTTTCTTGGACATACGTGTTTCTTGGAAGAATTCTCCTTCATATGTGTCTGGGTTAATGTGAGGTTCGTAATCCGCTTCATTGAGGGTAGGTGGTCTAAAATATGGTGGCACTTCATAGATGACATCCCAACCTTTGAGATTTGGATCAGTTTGGCAGGCTCACTATAGATAGAAAACTTGTGTCGCCTGTTGAGCCGTAATATAGACATCGGGAACATCTAAGTGGGTGTTTTGGTTGATTTCGACTAGTCCTATATGTTCATGAGTCCTTTTAGTCTCCCTCGGCTCAAACCAATAACATTTGAAGACTATGACGGTCGGTGGGTTTTCACCATAGAATAGAAGTTCATAAATTTCTTCAACTCTTCCATAATACTCGGTGTCTCCTTCGCCGATAGTAGAGGCAGAACAATTTGTAGTCTTTAGGTCGGGCATAGATAGCTCTTTGCCAAAGGTACGAAAGTGATACCCGTTGATGTTGTATTTGTCAAATGAACGGACCTTATAGTCAAAACCATTAGCGACTTGTCTCAATTCGGCGTCCATAGACTCTGCATCAGCCTACAAGTTTAATACGAAAGAATGGATGCATTAGCCGCAAATTAGACCAAGAAATCAAATGGGGCCTTAATGGTAATTAATTACCCTTTGTTTGAACCAAGAGATGAAACCGGGATAGTCGCCTCCATGCTTTGCGAGAAGCTCATACTCTTCGACGGAATCCTTTTCGATGACCGCTCCATCCGAGAATTCGGTGACGTATCGACTATATCAAATATCCAGGAATAAGAGTAGTTCATAGCAATTAGAAGTTGCGGAACAATAAATTACCGAGAACTTACTCGATGTACGGCCGCACTTCTGTTAGGTTGGTGAAGATATACAAAGAAATGGTCTGCCATTCATCGACATCCAATGATTTCTCTTTCGAAGCACCGGATGGTGCGAGCTTACCTTTGAATAGGCCGAGGTTGGATCAAACTTTTTTTGGATCGCCATCATTGTACCGAGGCTTCGGGTTATGCAAATGATGATTGTTGGCTTCGTAGTGTGCTGTCACGAAGTTTTCCGCCTCCTCAGTAATGAATGCCTCGGCCATCAATGCTTCAATTCTACGTTTATTTTTACACTTAGCTCGAAGCGTCTTCTGCATCCTCTCAGTTGAGTAGCACCGTCGATTTTGAACGGGCCCCCCATTCTTGCCTCGGTCGGGAGATGCAAAATCAAATGTTGCATTGGATTAAAGAAGCCCGGTGGAAAGATCTTTTCTAATTTGCAGATCAACTCCGGCGCCAACTCTTCCATTTCATCTAGCACGCCAGACGATAGTTCTTTCGCACAGAATAGAAGAAATAGCTCAGCTCTGCCAGTACTAGCCATTCATCCTCAGGGATAAAGCCACGCAACATCATCGGCATTACCCGCTCAATCCCTATGTGCCAATCATGACTCTTGAGCCAAAATATTTTCAATTTCTCAAGACTCGCTCCCCTCTTTAGATTCGCAGCATACCCATCGGGGAACATCAACCGCATTTTCACCCACAATAGCATTTCCCTCATAGCTGGCTTTTCAAGATTGAACCATGCCTTTGGATTCGCTATGCTTTGCTTTCCTTTCCGTTGTCGCAACTTTTGCAACGCTCTATCACATAGAGCCTCCAGGTCGGTTCTAGCCTTAGGATTATCTTTTGACTTCCCCTCTATGCCGAACAATGTACCAAAAATGGCCTCCACAATATTCTTTTCAGTGTGCATCACAGCAATGTTGTGTGGGCAAAGGAGGTCTTTGAAGTAAGGCAGATCCCATAAGCATGACTTGTGAGTCCAGGCGTGTTCCGTATTATACCCTTTGAAGTATCCTGGACGCAAAGGATCAGGCTCGAGAGCGTTTAACTGATCAAGGGTTTGTTGGCCTGTCAACGCAGCTGGTGCAGTGTTTTTGAAAAATCTACCTTTGATGAAATTCTTCTTGTCTTTTCTGAACTTATGGTCAGGATCTAGGAATTGTCTATGCATGTCGAAGCAAGAATACTTGCGACCAGCCTGCAACTAACAGAACTGTAGAGCTGCCTTGCATGTGGTGAACGGGAACCTTCCATGCACACACCAGCCAGCGAATAGCGCAAACGCCGGATAATCATGCATCGAGTACATGTACCACACATGCATTTTGAAATTTGTTTTGGTAGGCGCGTCATAGGTCTTGATCCCATTATCCCAGGCTTCTTGCAACTCATCCTTAAGCGGCTGCATGTACACATTCATATTCTTCCCCGGATAGTTGGGCCCTGGAATTATCAACGTCAGGAAAATGTTCTTTCTTTTCATAATCTCTCCGGGTGGCAAATTTAGTGGAATGACAAATACAGACCAACAACTGTATTATGCTGCCGTCATACCATACACATTGAACCCATCCGTGCTGATGGCAACTCTAGGTTGCCTTGGATTTTCCGATTTATCCTTATGTAATGCATCGAAGTGCCTCCATGCAAAACCATCTGAAGTGTGTACCAGCATCTTGTTCCCATCCGCATCTAGTTCGGTTCTTTTGCCCAATTTGTGCCATGTCATCTGTCTGGCCGTCTCTTCGACCATGAAAAGACGTTGAAGTCTTGGTACGATTGGTACATACAGAAGAACACTAATGGGGATTTTGGTCTGATTCTTCTCACCCATGCCGTTGTCTACCACAATATACCTGGAAGAATTGCAAATGGGGCAATAGTTCATGGACGCATACTCAAGCCTAAATAAGGCACATCTATTCTGGCAGGCATGTATCTTCTCATAGGGCATCTTAAGTACACGGATGATTTTCTCTGACTGGTCCAGGTTTGCAGGCAGTACATGGCCTTTGGGTAGAAAGCGTCCAAATATCGTCATCATCGCGTCGTAGCATTCTCTGCCTAGGTTGAATTGAGCCTTCAGAGCCATTACTTGCGCGATGGCATCCAGCTGACAAAGCTCAGTCTGCTCGTGGAGAGGATGTTTTGAAGACTCCAACATTTCATAGAAGGCCTTTGCAGATTCCTCCATCTCATCGTCCGAATCCCAAGCATCATCAAAGTCTTGCACCATGTCTTCGATCCCGGTACCATGCTCGTCGGTGCGACGACGAATCACCTCAGCTCTGGCACGTTGGTCAGACTCACCATGAAAAGTCCACACCGCATAATTAGGCGTAAAACCCCACTTTTGCAGGTGTTTACCCATTTCAAACTCTGTCTGCTTTTTCCAGTTGTCACAGTTGGTACATGGGCACCATGTTTTTTGCTGGCCATTTGCAAATGCGGCTCTCACAAACCCCCTGGTTTTTGTTAACCATTCATGGGTCATGTCTTTCTGACTAGGGTGACCAGTGTACATCCAAGCACGATCACTCATGTTGCCTAGCTACCTATGGGGGCACAAGAAATAAATATATAATTCATCATCTATATTCATACGCTAATCAAGTTTGTTAGTTTTATTACGTCCATGCAACCTACACGCTAATAGGTAAAGATAGTTCCTAATCCCACCCGAGTATGTGTAGATTGGGTTCGTTTTCCCATGCTCTGCTCCAGATGCGATGCAGAATTTCGGCAGCACCTCCCCGCTGTTCTCCGGATACACGTCTCGGTAATAAGCAGAGAGGATGTGTACCCGGAGAACAACAGGGGAGGCACTGACGAAATTCCACATCGGATCCGGAGCACAGCATACGGGAAAACAAACCCGATCTACACATACTCGGGCTGTCCATGGATAATGTTGGACAATTCGAAAGGATGGCGGTTATAAATATGCAAAGAAATGCATATTTATAGATGTCGCCCTTTCGAACGGGAGACGCATACTGGTCACGCATACTCATGATTGAAGAAACCTATAGCTAGCAAGTTTCATCGGCACGAAGACCGGAACATAGCAAATTAAGGGGTAGGAGGAGAAGTCATTTGTGCTCACCAACAAACGCAGGGGCGGAGCTCGTCCAACGCACGTGGAGGTCGTCGAAGAACTGCACATTGAAATTCACACGATCAACACAAATATGATGATTTTATAATTAACATAATTGGAAAATATGTGGCCTAACTCATAATTTACAAAACTATGACCCCCGTTGGCTTAGTGGCGTCGATGGTCGGTGGTGTCGGGTGTCGGTCGCGTCGATGGTCGGTGGTGTCGGGTGTCGGTGGCGTCGGGGGTCGGGGGTTAGTTGTGTCGGTGTTCGGGATTCAGTGTTGTCGGGGGTCGAGGGTCACTGGCGTCGGGGGTTGGGGTCTTTTCGGTCAACAAGAGGCCGAAGCGGTGTCGGGAGTCGGGGTTGGGGGTCAGGGGTAGGGGGTCGGGGGTCGAAGGTCAGTGGCGTCGTGGGTCCGGGGTCGGGGGGCGAGGGTTAGTGGCGTCAGGAGTCGAGGGTTAGTGGCGTCGGGCGTCGGGGGTTGGGGGTCGAGGGTCAGTGGCGTCTGGAGTCGAGGGTCAATGGCGTTGGGTGTCCGGGGTCGGCGGTTAGTGGAGTCGGGGGTTGGGAGTCGGGGGTCGGGGGTCGACGGTTAGTGGTGTCGGGCATTGGGGGTCGGGAGTCGGGTGTCAGTGGCATCGGAGGTCGGGGGTTGAGGGTCAGGGGTTGCTGGCGTCAGTCGTCGTGGGCCGGGGGTCGGGGGTCAGGGTCCTCTTTTGTCTTCTTATCCTCTCTCCTCTTTTTCTTCTTCTTCTTCTTCTTCATCATCTTATTCTTCTTCTTCTTCTTCTTTTTTCTCATCCTCCTCCTCCTCGTCTTCTTCTTCTTCTTCTTCTTTCTTTTATCTTTCTCCTCCTCTCCTCTTTCTTCTTCTTCTTCTTCTTCTTCTTCTTCTTTCTTTCTTTTATCTTTCTCCTCCTCTCCTCTTTCTTCTTCTTCTTCTTCTTTCTTCTTCTAGTTTATTATTCTCTTATTTTCTTCTATGTTTTTTTTTCTATCTATTTTTTTCTTTTCTATCTACTTTTTCTACTTAATAAACTAACTATCTAATTTAACATGAAAAATAGAAAAAAAAACTAACTATCCAATTTAACAGAAAAAACACAAGAAAAACTAACTATCTAATTTAAAAGAAAAAACAAGAAATAAAGCGAAAAAGAAAAAAAAAACCTTACCTGCGTAGGGGCAGTGGGCGGCCGGGGCAGAGGGCAGTGGGACGAGGGGAGGGCGAGCTCCGGCCCTGGGCGGCGGGGAGGAGGTGCGGGGGGAGGAGGGGAGGGCGAGCTCAGGCCGCGCGGCGGTGGTGGGCCGGAGCGGCTCCGGTGGTGGCGGCGGCGGCACTCGGGTGGGCAGGGCGCGGGCAGGAGGAGCGCGGGAAGGCGGGGAGGAGTTGCGCGGGGAGGAGGGGAGGGCGAGCTCCTGCCGTGCGGCGGTGGTGGGCCGGAGCGACTCCGGTGGTGGTGGCGGCAGCACTGGGGTGGGCAGTGCGCGAGGAGGAGGGGCGCGGGAAGGAGGGGCGCGGCGAGCTCCGGTGGTGGTGGTGGCGGCGCTGGAGTGGGAAAGGGGCGCGCGCGAGAGGCAGGAGGTCGAGGGGAGCGGCTGTGGTGGAGTGTGCCGTTAGGGGAGCGGGGGGTGGGGGCTGGGCGCCGTTAGGGGGAGCTCCCCTTTGCCGTCTGCAAAGGCTGGGAGGCAGACGACAAAGGGGAGGGTAGGGTGGGGTGGGAGTTGGCCGTTAGGGTGGCGCCCCTTTGCTGTCTGCATGCTCTTTGCCGTCCGCCTGTAGGGCCTTTGCCATGCGTCAGCAGACGGCAAAGAGGTGGCAGACAGCAAATAAAACCTTTGCCATCAGCTACCTCTTTGTCGTCCGCTTTGTACCAACTGACGGCAAAGAGTATCTTTGCCATGCGTCAGCAGACGACAAAGGCACGGCAGACGGCAAATTTATCAATTCCAGTAGTGAAGCCAGAATCTTTTAGCTAAACTAGCAATGACAGTGTTGTAATAAACAATGAAAGTCTGAATATTTGAGCTAAACAAACAATGACAGTGATGTAGTAAACACTGACAGTCTGAATCTTTTGAGCCAGATAGAAAAACAGAAGCAACTTCATGCATGTCTAATACTAAAGAAGATAGAACTAACCGACTGAGCACACACTAAAAATCTTCTCCATGTCTCAAATCTTTCGAATGCGACGCGACGCTCAGGCGGCAGCCCATACTCCAAGCAAACATCCAGGGCAGAATTCTCGATGCCCATGTAGTCTTTGTATTCGATGCTAGCAGGGATCTAAAGAAGAACCAAGAAACAGAGATAAATCCCCAATGTGAAGAAACCGAAACCCTAAACCTAACCCTAGCTCTACAAATTACCCGGTACATCATGCCGTCCGAGGAAGAGCTGATGTCCAGGCTCGATAGGTCTTTGCTACTCTCATCCTCGTAAAACATGGCGCGACGGAGGTGGTGGCGGCTGAGGATCTTCGGTGACGAGGGGGGCAAAGCGCGAGCAGAGTAGACTGGCTCGGTCGACCAGGTTCGAGCGAGACACAAAGACCGACCGAACCGGTTCGTGCCGACCAGGTTCGAGCGGGCCATTTGTTTTTTTGAAGGTGTCTATGCCATTTTTTTTGTAGGATGTCCCGGACAACACGTGGTGGACGGGTCGTTGCTGGAACGGTCACATCGTATAAAGAGGGAACTGCCACCTCGTCTCCCTCGTCTCCCACTTCATCGCCTCGTCTCCCACTTCGTCTCCCTCGTCGCACCGTCTCCCTCGTCGCCTCGTCTCCCAACGGAGGGCGCTCGTCGCGCCGTCGCTGTTGCGGATCTGCTTGAGGTGCCGAAGCAGCAGGAGGACATGACCGCAACCGCAATCACCGCCGCTGCGGAAAGTGAGGAGGTGCCTGTGCCGAAGTAGGAGGACACGACCGCAACCATTGTCGCTACTGCGGATCTTAAGGAGGTGCCGAAGGAGGAGGACATGACCTCGAGTGGTGCTGCCGACGATGAGGTGGGTTTTTTAGATAGGGTTTTCTGGTTTTTTATAGTTGATTCGTGCTTGAATGCTACATAGATTTATATATTGAGACTTGGATTTCTTTAATTTCAATCTTGATTTGTGCATGTGGATGTGGTAATGCTTCCCGTTCCCCTGCTTTCATAGTTATCGTTGATAAGCAGGAGATTTAGCATATATTCAGAGAGCAGAACACACTGTGCTTTTGCATGAGTTGATAAACTTTTGCATTTTGTTGGCTTGAATCAACGGAATCTTTCTCTTATTAGTAAAGATTTCACCTAAGTCATGTGCTTGATATATACGAACACCCATTCCTAAATTTCGCCAAGGTGTGCCCCCTCTCTTGCATTTTATTGGGATTATTAGTAAGGATTTAAAAAGAGTTAGGTTTTGAATTGGAGTCTTGATTGCTGCATGTGCTTAGATTTTATTATGTGCCGAATATGTTGATAGATTTGTTGTGGTTATCCCCTCACCGGGGCACGGAAGGGGCTGAGCAGCCCAATAGTGCAATGTTCTGCTATATAAAATGCAGAACAGAGAGAATCGTCTTATGCAAACAGATAAGAAAAGATAATGAAGTGATACTTACAAATTGCTTGCAGACATCACATTTTGGATGAAAGCGCTCCTTGTAACAAGTTTTATGGTATGGATGGTTTCCTGACATGGAGAACTGCATGTTTTTGTTGGTAAAGTCAATACCAATGCAACTGCTTAATTAGTACACAAAACAACAAAGAGCTACCTCATAGTCATATATTGGCTGATTACAAGCATGGCAGCAAAAGCACTCTGGATGCCAAACAGCTCCCATGCAACTAAGAAAACATCCATGGCCAATTTCATTGTGACATCCAGCACATGCCCTGACAAAAGAAGTGTATACATAACATATAGTTACAGAGTACAGTTTGATTTTTTGAAAGGACATTTAAATCTTTGTATGAAGGATTGAAAGATTTTATAAGTGAAATGCACAAAGGACAGACCCAGTGCAGAGAATAGGGTGGCTGATGCAGCAGCACTATGAATGAAATTAGAAGCACATTGTTGAATGCTTGAACTTTTGAATACTGTGTTACATAGTTTGTTAATCGAATTACTTATATTGTAGGAAAAGGAAGCTGCAGTCATGAAGAGGAAGCTCGCCAAGACTGGGTTCAAGAGCCCGCATAACTTTGACTACGACGACGACGAACCGTATGAGGTAATCCCAACTATTTTAGTTCAGTGTAAGCACTATATGAATTCATGTTGGTCGGATTTTTAATGAAATTAATGTAGAGAGTGTTTTAATGTTGTTTGTTTAATTAGATTAATGTATATGACTTCTTTCTTTGTTTGTTCATTAAAATTTGGTAAATGGGAATTATCTGATGTTTGTTCATTGCATCATTCTGAATCAGAAGTGTGTGTTCTGGCTCCATAATGCCTATATGAATGCATAATGTGTGCGCAATTAATTTGTGTGTGCAGTATAACTCTGGAGATGACGTGGAGGATGACAACAAAGAGTCCTTCATTGAGAAGGAAGCCAAGAAGATCAGGGAGAAGGGGCAGGCGGCCTACTTCAGGAGGGGAATGTTCATATGCCCATACTGCACCACAAAGCCAAAGCCGAGGGACGGGATTTATGAACACCTTATGTCGCATGCACGCGGTTTATCGAGGAGTGCTGATCAAGACATCAAGACCAGGGTAGAGCATGCAGCCCTCCTGAAGGCTCTAGGTCCCATTTAGTCACCCTCCATGATCCTCGGTTTATCGATGTCGTTGTGAACTCTTGTACTTTTGCGCACTAATGTTACCGGCAGGTTGTTGTGAACTGTGTTGGAATGTGTTATACTTTTGATGTTATGGCAGGATGTTATGGGTGCTTCTATTTTGCTTCACTGATGTTATTGCAGGATATTATGGTCGACTGGTTAGCAACAGGCAACATCTTAATTCTGCTCTCTGATGTAGATAACAACAGCAACAGCAACAACTGCCGATGGGTGAGGTGGCCGTGGCGTTAGCACCACCACCGCTGGTCACCAGCCTAGTAACGACCATTCATATTGGTCATTATCACCTAGAAATAAGGCAGTGCCAGGTGCTTTCCGCTTTATGACCTTTTCCAGTAAGCAAGTGATGACCTTTCTGATGAAAATGGTCGTTGGTTTTTGGGGCTAGGACCCCTCGAGACAGCTTATGACCAAATGATGTCAAATGGTCATAGATTTATGACCATTCCTTCTAGCGTCACTGACAAAAGGTCGTTAGTTGACATATTTCTTGTAGTGACCCTCGTGATATTCGTGATCTCATCCGGGACTCCGAACAACATTCGGTAACCACACATATAACTCAACCATACTAAAACATCATCAAACCTTAAGTGTGCACACCCTGCGGGTTCGTGAACTATGTAGACATACCCGAGGCATTCCTCGGTCAATATCCAATAGCGGGACCTGGATGCCCATACTGGATCCTACATATTCTCCGAAGATCTTATCGGTTGAACCTCAATGTCAAGGATTCATATAATCCCGTATGTCATTCACTTTGTCCTTCGGTATGTTACTTGCCTGAGGTTCGATCGTCGGTATCCGCATACCTATTTCAATCTCATTACCAGCAAGCTCTTTAATTGTTCCGTAATACAAGATCTCGTGACTTACACTTAGTCAGATTGCTTCCAAGGCTTGTGTGTGATGTTGTATTATCGAGTGGTCCCCGAGATACCTCTTTGTGATACGGAGTGAAAAATCCCAGTCTTGATCCATACTAACTCAACGGACACCTTCAGAAATACCTATAGAACACCTTTATAGTCACCCAGTTACGTTGGGACGTTTGATGCACACAAGGTATTCCTCCGGTGCCAGTGAGTTATATGATCTCATGGTCATAGGAATAAATACTTGACACACAGAAAACAATAGCAATAAAACGACACGATCAATATGCTACGTTCATAGTTTGGGTCTAGTCTATCACATGATTCTCCTAATGATGTGATCCAGTTATCAAACAACAACACTTGCACATAGTTAGAAAACCTTGACTATCCTAGATCAACTGGGTAGCCAACTAGAGGCTTGCTAGGGACATTGTTTTGTCTATGCATCCACACATGTATCAATGTTTTCATTGAATACAATTATAGCATCGATAATAAACGATTATCTTTGTAACAGGAAATATAATAATAACTATTTATCATTGCCTCTAGGGAATATTTCCAACAGCGGTACCACTCAGGGCAAGGCCCACGCGAGAGGTGCTACGGCGACAGAAATCTTCTGTCGTCTCTTGAGCTTGCGTTGGTTTTTCCCTTGAAGAGGAAAGGGCGATGCAACACAGGAGCAGTAAGTATTTCCCTGAGTTTGAGAACCAAGGTATCAATCCAGTAGGAGAATCGCGTCAAGTCCAGAGTACCCGCACAAACACAAAAGAGCTTGCACCCAACTCTATAAAGGGGTTGTCAATCCCTTCAAGATTGATTGCAAAGTGAGAACTGAAGGCAGAAAGTGCAACGAAGTAAAAGTGTAAGGCTGAAGATATGGTGTGAAGTAGACCCGGGGCCATAGTGTTCACTAGAGGATTCTCTCAAAATAGCAAATATTACGGTGGGTGAACAAATTACTGTCGAGCAATTGATAGAACCGCGCCAAGTCATGACGATATCTAAGGCAATGATCGTACATATAGGCATCACGTCTGAGACAAGTAGATCGATACTTTCTGCATCTACTACTATTACTCCACACATCGACCCCTATCCAGCATGCATCTAGTGTATTGAGTTCATGACGAACAAAGGAACGCCCTAAGCAAGATGACATGATGTAGAGGGATAAACTCAAACCAATGATGAAAACCCCATCTTTCTACCCTTGATGGCAACAACACGATGCGTGCCTCGCTACCCCTTCTGTCACTGGGTGAGGTCACCGCATGATATGAACCCAAAACCAAGCACTTCTCCCATTGCAAGAATCATAGATCAAGCTGGCCAAACAAAACCCACAACTCGAAGAGAATTACAAGGATATGAAATCATGCATATAACAGATCAGAACAAACTCAAATAAGATTCATAGATAATCTCATTTTAAATCCACAATTCATCGGATCTCGACAAACACACCGCAAAAGAAGATTACATCAGATAGATCTACATGAGGATCATGGAGAACTTTGTATTGAAGATCCAAGAGAGAGAAGAAGCCATATAGCTAATAGCTATGGACCCGTAGGTCTATGGTGAACTACTGACGCATCATCGGAGAGGTCATGGTGTTATGAAGAAGCCCTCCTTATCCGAATCTCCCCTCCGGCAGGGCACCAGAACGTGCCCACATGGGATCATGCGGAGACATAAGCTTGCGGCGGCGGAAAAGTGTTTTCGTTGATCTCTTGATTTTTTCTGGGATTTTAGGGAATATATAGGCGAAAGACCTAGGGCAGAGGAGGCCCGGGGAGCCCACAAGCCTGGGAGGCACGACCCCCTGGTCGCGCCATGAGGGCTTGTGGGGTCCCTAGTGACCCTCTGCCTTGGTTCTCAAGTCTCCCGATCGTCTTCTGTTTTGGAAAAAATCTTTTCGGAAGTTTTATTCCGTTTGGACTCCGTTTAAAATCCTCCTCTTAAAAGGGTGAAAATCACAGAAAAAACAGGAACTAGAACTTGGCCCTGAGTTAATAAGTTAGTCCCAAAAAAGATATAAAAGGCATACAAAACATCCAAAGGTTGACATGATAATAGCGAGGAATTATCAAAAATTATAGATACGTTGGAGACGTATCAAGGGGCCAAGCCTCGCTAGAGGGAACGATATCAAGACCCGCAGGTGGCCTCATAAGGGCCCCTCCAGAGCATTGGATATTCTGAGGCAAGGCCCAGCCTCAGGAGTCAAGGATGACGCAAGGGAACCACAGGTGAGCAGCAGACAGCAGGGCGGAGCAGTTTCCCCTTTAGTGCAAAGGGGGCAAGGACGTACCGGGGTTCCCAAGGCATCTTCCAAAGGTTTCCTTTCTGGTAGAACAAAGCCATCGCCGCCCGCCAGCAGGACGGGCGACATCCCTGGACCCGTCCCTGCAGCATTGGCAGCCACTTTGCACGCAAAGAACACCTTTGGGAAGGGGAGCTTGTTCCCCTGCCCCCCTTCAGAATTGGTTGTTGCGGGATCCCTTCCTGCCGAAATAATAAGGGAAGAGGACCGGGGCCATGATACGTCCATTTTGCATCATGCTTTCATGTTGATATTTATTGCTTTATGGGCTGTTATATTACTTTGTGGTACCATATTTATGCCTTTTCCCTCTTATTTTGCAAGGTTTATTTGAAGAGGGAGAATTCAGGCAGCTGGAATTTTGGACTGGCAAAGGAGCAAATCTTAGTCCACTATTATGCACATCTCCAAATGCCCTGAAAAGTTACGTCGAATTTTTTGGGATTATATAAAAAATACTAGGCGAAAGAAGTACCAGAGGGGGGCTGCCAGGGCGCCACAAGCCGTGCCACCGCCACCCCCTGGTGGCGGAGGGCAAGCTTGTGGGCTCCCTGACGGCCCACTAGCCCCCCTCTTTTGCTATCTGAAGAGTTTTGGTCCAGAAAAAATCAATCAGGAGCTTTTTTCGTGGTTTCACCGCCGCCACGAGGCGGAACTTGAGCAGATCCAATCTAGAGCTCCGGCAGGACGATCCTGCCGGGGAAACTTCCCTCTCGGAGGGGGAAATCATCGTCATCGTCATCACCAACACTCCTCTCGTTGGAGGGGAGGCATCTTCATCAACATCTTCATCAACACCATCTCCTCTCCAATCCCTAGTTCATCTCTTGTAATCAATCTCCGTATCACGACTCAGATTGGTACTTGTAAGGTTACTAGTAGTGTTGATTACTCTTTGTAGTTGATGCTAGTTGGATTATTTGATATTCGTTCGGTATTTTGATATGTTGTATGTTGTCTTTTCCTCTAGTGGTGTTATGTGAACATCGACTACATAACACTTCACCATATTTGGGCCTAGAGGAGGGCATTGGGGAGTAGTAAGTAGATGATGGGTTGCTAGAGTGAAAGAAGCTTAAACCCCAGTCTATGCGTTGCTTCGTAAGGGGCTGATTTGGATCCACTAGTTTAATGCTATGGTTAGACGTTGTCTTAATTCTTCTTTTGTAGTTGCGGATTCTTGCGAGAGAGGTTAATCATAAGTGGGATGCTTGTCCAAGTAAGGGCAGTACCCAAGCACCGGTCCACCCACATATCAAACTATCAAAGTAACGAACGTGAATCATATGAACATGATGAAACTAGCATGACAGAAATTCCCGTGTGTCCTCGGGAGCATTTTTCCTCCTATAAGTCTTTGTTCAGGCTTGTCCCTTGCTACCAAAGGGATGGGGCCACTTGGTGCACCATTCCTACTACTTGTTACTTGTTACTTTTTGCTTGCTACGTTTCACTACACTACACCATCACTTGTTACCGCTACTTTCAGTGCATGCAGTTATTACCTTGCTGAAATCCGTTTATCAGAGCCTTTTGCTCCTCGTTGGGTTCGACACTCTTACTTGTCGAAAGGACTACGATTGATCCCCTATACTTGTGGGTCATCAAGACTCTTTTCTAGCGCTGTTGCTGGGGAGTGATGCGCCTTTGGTAAGTGGAAATTGGTAAGGAAACATTTTTATACTATGCTGAAATTTATTGTCACTTGTCACTATGGAAACTGTTCCTTTGAGGAGTTTGTTCGGGGTATCTTCACGAGGAGTTGTTCCTCAACCTGAGGTACCTACTGAAAATATCTTTTATGAAATTCCTTCTGGTATGCTTGAGAAACTGTTGGCTAATCCTTTGACAGGAGATCGATCTTCACATCCAGACTTGCATCTGATCTATGTAGATGAAGTTTGTAGTTTATTTAAGCTTGCAGGTTTGCCCGAGGATGAGGTAAAGAAGAAAGTTTTTCCTTTATCTTTGAAGGATAAGGAGTTGACATGGTATAGGCTATGTGATGATACTGGATCATGGGGCTACAATCGGTTGAAATTGGAATTTCATCAAAAGTTCTATCCTATGCATTTAGTACATCGTGATCGGAACTTTATTTATAACTTTTGGCCTCGTGACAGGGAAAGCATAGCTCAAGCTTGGGGAGGCTTAAATCAATGCTATATTCATGCCCCAATCATGAGCTCTCGAGAGAAATCATCACTCAAAACTTTTATGCTCGACTTTCTCATGAAGATCGTACCATGCTTGACACTTCTTGTACCGGTTCTTTTATGAAGAAGGATATTGATCACAAGTGGAATTTATTGGAGAGAATCAAACGCAACTCTGAAGATTGGGAGCTGGAGGAAGGTAAGGAGTCAGGTATGAATTTCCAGTTTGATTCCGTTAAATCTTTTGTTGAGACAAACACGTTTAGAGATTTTAGCGCTAAGTATGGACTTGACTCTGAGATAGTAGCTTCTCTATGTGAATCTTTTGCTGCTCATGTTGATCTTCCCAAAGAGAAGTGGTTAAAATATCATCCTCCTATAGAAAGCAACATAGCCAAAACCAATCTAGTTGAGGAGAAAGTCATTGCTTTTAGTGATCCTGTTGTTCCTTGTGCTTACACTGAGAAACCACCATACCCTGTTAGGATAAAGGATTATTCTAAAGCTCCAACTATGATACGTAGGGGTTACATTAGACCACTTGCACCCCCTGAGGAGATTAGAGTTGAACCTTGTGTTGCTATTATCAAAGATCTCTTAGCTGAAGACGTAGACGGGCATGTTATCAAATTCTGTGAGGACTCCGCTAGAATTGCTAAACCTCACGTGAAGGACAAATACGGACCTCTAGTGGGCTTGCCCGTTGTTTCTGTCAAGATAGGAGATCACTGTTACCATGGTTTATGTAATATGGGAGCTAGTGTTAGTGCAATACCCCGTTCTCTATATGATGAAATCAAAGATGAGATTGCACCTGCTGAGTTAGAACCCATTGATGTCACTATTATGCTAGCTAATAGAGACACTATTTTCCCTCTGGGAATTGTGAGAGACGTAGAAGTCCTGTGTGGTAAGACAAAGTATCCTACTGATTTCCTCATCCTTGTTACTGCACAAGATAACTTTTGTCCCTTCATATTTGGTAGACCCTTTCTCAACACTGTCAATGCTCACATTGATTGCATTAAGCAGACCGTCACAGTTAGTTTTGAGGGTGTGTCTCATGAATTTAACTTCTCCAAGTTTGGAAGACAACCCCATGAAAAAGAGACATCTGGAAGGGATGAAATTATTGCTCTTGCCTCTATTGTCGTACCTCCTACAGATCCTTTAGAGCAATATCTGCTTGAGCATGAAAATGATATGCATATGGAGGAGAGAGATGAGATAGATAAAATTGTCTTAGAACAATATCCCATTCTCAAGAATAATCTGCATGTTGAACTGCTTGGGGATCCTCCCCCACCAAAGGGTGATCCTGTTTTCAAGCTTAAACAGTTGCCTGATACTCTTAAGTATGCCTATCTTGATGAGAAGGAGATATATCCTGTTATTATTAGTGCTCTCCTCTCAGAGCACAAAGAGAAGAAGTTACTAAGAACTCCGAGGAAGCATCGTGCTGCTATTGGATATACTCTTGATGATCTTAAGGGATTAGTCCCACTCTATGTCAGCACAAGATTAAAACCGATCCTGACTTTAAACCAGTTATTGATAAGCAAAGGAGATTAAATCCTAAGATGAAAGAGGTCGTTAGAAAAGAAATACTAAAGCTTCTGGAAGCATGAATCATTTATCATGTTGCTCATAGTGATTGGGTAAGTCCAGTACATTGTGTACCTAAGAAGGGAGGTATCACCGTCGTTCCTAATGATAAGGATGAACTAATCCCATAAAGGATTATTACCGGCTATAGGATGGTGATAGACTTCCGGAAACTGAACAAGGCAACCAGGAAAGATCATTATCCTTTGTCGTTTATCGACCAAATGCTAGAAAGGCTATCAAAACACACACACTTCTGCTTTCTAGACGGTTATTCAGGTTTCTCGCAAATACCTGTTGCACAATCTGATTAGGAGAAAACCACTTTCACCTGCCCCTTCGGTACCTTTGCTTATAGACGTATGCCTTTTGGCTTATGCAATGCACCTGCCACCGTCCAAAGATGTATGATGGCTATATTCTCTGACTTCTGTGAAAAGATTGTCGAGGTTTTCATGGATGACTTCTCCGTTTACGGGTCTTCCTTTGATGATTGCCTCAGCAACCTTGATCGCGTCTTACAGAGATGCGAAGATACTAACCTCGTCTTGAATTGGGAGAAGTGCCACTTTGGTTAATGAAGGCATCATCTTAGGACACAAAATTTCTGAGAGAGGCATTGAAGTTGATAAGGCTAAGGTTGATGCAATTGAGAAAATGCCTTGCCCCACAGATATCAGAGGTATACGAAGTTTCCTAGGTCATGCTGGTTTCTATAGAAGGTTCATTAAAGAGTTATCTAAGATTTCTAGGCCTCTTACCAACCTCTTGCAGAAGAATGTACCTTTTGTTTTTGATGAGGATTGTGAGGAAGCTTTCAAAATACTTAAGAAGGCTTTGATAACCGCACCTATTGTTCAACCACCTGACTGGAACTTGCCCTTTGAAATCATGTGTGATGCTAGTGATTATGCTGTTGGTGCTGTTCTAGGACAGAGAGTTGACAAGAAGTTGAATCGCTAGTAAAACTCTAGACGGTGCCCAAAGAAAATAAGCCACTATGGAGAAGGAATTTTTAGCAGTCGTGTTTGCATGTCAAAAGTTCAGATCTTATATAGTTGACTCGAAAGTCACTATTCACTCTGATCATGCTGCTATTAAGTACCTTATGGAGAAGAAGGACGCTAAGCCTAGGCTGATCAGATGGGTTCTCTTGCTACACGAATTTGATTTACACGTCGTTGACCGAAAGGGTGCTGATAACCCTGTAGCAGATAACTTGTCTAGGCTAGAGAATGTCCTTGATGACCCACTACCTATTGATGACAGCTTTCCTGATGAGCAATTGAATGTCATCCGCACTTCACATAGTGCACCGTGGTATGCTGATTATGCAAATTATATCGTAGCCAAATACATACCACCCAGTTTCACCTATCAGCAAAAGAAGAAATTCTTCTTTGATCTGAGACACTACTTTTGGGATGATCCTCACCTTTATAAGGAAGGAGTAGATGGTGTTATTAGACGTTGTGTGCGTGAACATGAACAGGGACAGATCTTGCAGAAGTGTCATTCCGAAGCCTACGGAGGACACCATGCCGGAGATAGAACTGCCCATAAGGTATTGCAATCAGGTTTCTATTGGCCCACTCTCTTTAAGGATGCTCGTAAGTTTGTCTTGTCTTGTGACGAATGCCAAAGAATAGGGAACATGAGTAAGCGTTAGGAAATGCCTATGAACTATTCACTTGTCATTGAACCATTTGATGTGTGGGGCTTTGATTATATGGGACCCTTCCCGAGTTCCAATGGTACACTCACATCTTAGTTGCTGTGGATTACATCACTAAGTGGGTAGAAGCTATCCCCACTAAAAATGTTGATCACCACACCTATATTAAGATGCTTAAAGAAGTCATTTTCCCAAGATTTAGAGTCCCTAGATATCTGATGACAGATGGCGGTTCACACTTCATTTATGGTGTTTTCCGCAAGATGCTCGCTTGGTATGATGTCAACCATAGAGTTGCATCTCCTTATCATCCTGAGTCTAGTGGCCAAGTGGAGTTGAGTAATAGGGAGATCAAATTGATCCTACAAAAGACTGTCAATAGATCTCGAAAGAATTGGTCTAGCAAACTTGACGATGCACTATGGGCTTATAGGACTGCCTATAAGAATCCCATGGGCATGTCGCCATATAAAAATGTTTACGGTAAGGCCTGTCATTTACCTCTTGAACTGCAACACAAAGCTTATTGGGTAATCAAAGAGCTCAACTTTGATTTCAAACTTGCCGATGAGCAGCGGTTGTTTGATATCAGCTCGTTAGATGAATGGAGGACCCAGGCATATGAGAATACCAAGTTGTTCAAGGAAAAGGTTAAGAGATGGCACAACAAACGAGTACAGAAACAAGAGTTCAATGTAGGTGATTATGTCCTGCTATACAATTCTCGTTTGAGATTCTTTGCAGGCAAGCTTCTCTCTAAATGGGAAGGTCCCTATGTTATCGAGGAAGTATATTGTTCCGGTGCCATCAAAATCAATAACACGGAAGGAAATTTTCCTAGAGTGGTAAATGGGAAAATAATCAAGCATTACATCTCTGGTACTCCCATAAATGTTGAGACCAATATCATCAATGTCATAACTCCAGAGGAGTACATAAGGGATGTTTATCAGCCTGTTTCAGACCCTGAAAACGAAGAGGTATGTGTTTCGGAAAGAAATTGGACTCCGACGCTTTCCCAATAGGAAGTTTCCTCCGTTTTGGAATTTTTGGAAAATTAGAAAAATAAAAAAGCAGTCCAGAGAGCGCACGAGGCGGCCACAAGCCCTGTCACCGCCCCCTACCCCCCTGGTGGCGGAGGGCAAGCTTGTGGGCACCTCGTGTGCCTCCCGGACTCCGTTTTCTTGCGGAGCACTCCTTCTGGCCCAGAAAAAATAAATATATATTCGCCCGAAGGTTTTGATCTCCGTATCGCACAGTTTTCCTCTGTTTTCGTTTCGAGCTTGTTGTCTGCCACAGATTTAGAGCAAAGATGTCTCAGGAATCTATTGGGGAGAATGATCTTCACCAAGTTCATGAGGAAGTAGATGCTGATCCGAAAACATTAGAAGTCACGGAAGCCAGGGACTAAGCTAAGGAGAAAACCCAAGCTAGGGAGGAAGTTCAACCTATGTTCAACATTGAAGACGTTGAAGGAGTAGATTTTCTCCAACCCTTCCTCCACGTGATGTTTCCATCCTTCATTGAACTCTTGAGGTTTTGCGAAACAACTCGTGCTCGCAATATTTCCCTTTCTCGTGAAGTTGTTTTGCTGGAAAACCATGTCACGGATCTCAAAGGTATAAATCAAATATTGATAGCTCTCTTGGAATCAAAGGCGACAACTCCACCACCATCACCACCGAAGGAAGACAACTAAGCATTGGTATGGGCAATCCCCTTGGCTTCTGCCAAGCTTGGGGGAGTTTCCCTGGCATCGTATCACCTTTATATCTTTTGCTTTTACCTTTGTTTTAGTTCTTTCCTTTTCAGTTTTTGTTTCTTCATTTAGAGGAATAAGTCTTTAGTGTTTAGTTTGAGTCTGTTGCTTTTGTCTCTCCCCCGATGTATTCGAGCTTACGACCTATATAATAAAGAGTATCTTAGTCAAGGGCTTTGCTTTGTGCCATGATCAATAATACGAATAGAACGATAGCATGAAAGACCATGAGACGATCTTATGGAAAGTGGTAACTTCACTTATGACACGTATGATGATTGAAACTTGTTGAGAATAAATCAACATAGACCTCGGCCATTGTTGCAATTAATAAGAAGTAATAAGGAAAGAGAGGTTCACATATAAATACATCATCTTAGACACTTTTTACAATTGTGAGCACTCACCAAAGTATTACATGCTTAGGAGTAGATGTTGGACAAGGAAGACAACATAATGAATTGTGTTTGCTTGGTTCCAAACAATGGTATATGATTAGAGATCCCTTAGCATGTGACGATTGCTTCCACCTCATATTATCCAAAACTCCCGCACCTAGTAGAGATACTACTTGTGCATCCATAAACCTTCAACCCAGTTTTTCCATGAGAGTCCACCATACCTACCTATGGATTGAATAAGATCCTTCAAGTAAGTTGTCGTCGGTGCAAGCAATAAAAATTGCTCTCTAATATGTATGATCTATTAGTGTGTGGAAAATAAGCTTTGTACGAACCTGTGATGAGGAAGACATAAAAGCGACAGACTGCATAATAAATTTCTTTATCACAGGAGGCAATATAAAGTGACGTTCCTCCGCACTAAGAGGACACGCATTCAAACCTCAAAAGCGCATGACAGTCTCTGCTTCCCTCTGCGAAGGGCCTATCTTGTACCTTTACTTTTTGCCCTTGTAAGAGTCATGGTGATCTTCACCAATTCCCTATTTTTGCCTTTGTCTTGGCTACTGTCACATTCTTAGGAAAGATCTATATTCATATATCAACTTGGAGTTGAGTACTTATGCTTTATTACTGTTGACTTTACCCTTGAGGTAAATCGTTGGGAGGCAAAACTATAAGCCCCTATCTTCCTCTGTGTCTAGCTGAAACTTTGACACCATGAGTACCTCGTGAGTTGTAACAATTGTGGAAAAAAAAGAGATGATTGAGTATGTGGATTTGCCTTAAAAGCTCTTACTTGACTCTTTCTGATGTTGTGATAAATTGCAATTGCTTCAATGACTATGGACTGTTGTTGGTTACTTCTCGGTAAGGTTTTTGCTTCATGCTTTGCTTTGTGAAGGAATTGTTACTTTCCCATAAGAATATTTATCATGTATTTCTGTCCTATGTGTGATCATGATGCCCTCATGTCCGTATTATGTTTTATCGACACCTTCGTCCCTCAACATGTGGACATGTTTATGGAACTTGGTTTTTGCTTGAGGACAAGCTAGGTCTAAGCTTGGGGGAGTTGATACGTCCATTTTGCATCATGCTTTCATGTTGATATTTATAGCTTTATGGGCTGTTATATTACTTTGTGGTACCATATTTGTGCCTTTTCCCTCTTATTTTACAAGGTTTACTTGAAGAGGGAGAATTCAGGCAGCTGGAATTCTGGACTCGCAAAGGAGCAAATCTTAGTACACTATTCTGCACATGAACAAATGCCCTGAAAAGTTACGTGGAATTTTTTGGGAGTATATAAAAAATACTGAGCGAAAGAAGTACGAGAGGGGGGCTGCCAGGGCGCCACAAGCCCTGCCACCGCCACCCCCTGGTGGCGGAGGTCAAGCTTGTGGGCTCCCTGACGGCCCACTAGCCCCCCTCTTTTGCTATATGAAGGGTTTTGGTCCAGAAAAAATCAATCGGGAGCTTTTTCGTGGTTTTGCCGCCGCCACGAGGCGGAACTTGAGCAGATCCAATCTAGAGCTCTGGCAGGACGGTCCTGCCGGGGAAACTTCCCTCCTGGAGGGGGAAATTGTCGTCATCGTCATCACTAACACTCCTCTCGTCAGAGGGGAGGCATCTTCATCAACATGTTCATCAGCACCATCTCCTCTCCAATCCCTAGTTCATCTCTTGTAATCAATCTCCGTCTCACGACTCCGATTGGTACTTGTAAGGTTACTAGTAGTGGTGATTACTCTTTGTAGTTGATGCTAGTTGGATTACTTGGTGGAAGAGTTTATGTTAAGATCCTTGATGTATTCATTACACCTCTGATCATGATTATGATTATGATTTGTGAGTAGTTACTTTTGTTCGTGAGGACATCGGATAAGTCATGTTAATAATAGTCATGTGAATTTGATATTCGTTCGGTATTTTGATATGTTGTATGTTGTCTTTTCCTCTAGTGGTGTTATGTGAACGTCGACTACATAACACTTCACCATATTTGGGCCTAGAGGAAGGCATTGGGGAGGAGTAAGTAGATGATGGGTTGCTGGAGTGACAGAAGCTTAAACCCAGTCTATGCGTTGATTCATAAGGGGCTGATTTGGATCCACTAGTTTAATGCTATGGTTAGATGTTGTCTTAATTCTTCTTTTGTAGTTACGGATGCTTGCGAGAGAGGTTAATCATAAGTGGGATGCGTGTCCAAGTAAGGGCAGTACCCAAGCACCGGTCCACCCAGATATCAAACTATCAAAGTAACGAACGCGAATCATATGAACATGATGAAACTAGCATGACAGAAATTCCGTTGTGTCCTCGGGAGCGTTTTTCCTCCTATAAGACTTTTTCAGGCTTGTCCCTTGCTACAAAAGGGATTGGGCCACTTGCTGCTCCATTGCTACTACTTGTTACTTGTTACTTTTCGCTTGCTACGTTTCACCTCACTACACCATCACTTGTTAACGCTAATTTCAGTGCTTGCTGTTATTACCTTGCTGAAATCCGTTTATCAGAGCCTTCTGCTCCTCATTGGGTTAGACACTCTTACTTATCGGAAGGACTACGATTGATCCCTTATACTTGTGGATCATCAGGCCACCACTATATATAGAGGGTTGGTTACTTCATAGGGGAGAGAGATTCATGCATACGCCCACCGGTACCAAACGAAGGCCACCTAGCCTCCGGAGGCCCCCGAACACCGTATTAGTTCATCCACCAACATCCACGAGAGGCAACCCACCAAAGGAGGAGTAGGGTATTACGCTTCCCTGCGGCCCGAACCTGGGTAACATGTCGTGTTCTGTGCCTTCCACACTTTCGAGTGAGTTTTCCGTCGTCCTCAGCAAGTAGCTAGTTACGTAAGGCAAGCCCGCGAGAGATCTTCGTACATGCCCTAAGTTCAAATCTTTAGGGTTTTGGGGAGCCCAAAATCCAACATTTGGCGCGCCAGGTAGGGGGCGTGTCAAGGTCTTCTCCGAGCTTCATCTTCCCTAAGCTCCACTTTTCCGATGACCAGCGCCGAACAAGCTTCTTCTAGCCTCATCGAGCTGGCTTCCAACCGTCATACCACATCGGCCGCAGCGCATACCGGCGTGGTGGTACCAGTCGGCTCGTACCAGATCGTCAACATCACCTCCACCGTCGCAACCACCCACGCCACCTAGGCGCACGGCGGCTGGGCGGCGCCCCCGGCATCCATGACGTGCCGCATCAACTTGGGGGACCTCGGCGTGCACCACGCACTACAGATGGCGAGCGATATGCTTTGCTTTCGACCGACGCAAGGGGGCTTCGACGCCTCAGTGGACCACATCACAGAGTTGATCACCATTGCCGAGAAGGCCATCCGACCCCACAGTTCTTCAAAGCCGCAGGCTCTGGGCATCGGGGGCTCGCACCTCGTGCCGGCCCTCGGGCCTGCAAACGACGGGCTACATCCTGCGCTGGGCGGGGCCGAGAGAGACGTGCCGCATACTGCCCTCCTCCTCCTCCAGATTCCGGCGGCCGGCCTCGAGGCACAGCGTGCCGGCAACCACCAGGGGTGCGGAGGGAACGATAAGACGTTCGATGCACACACCGGTGCGCTTCACCAAGACCAGGTCGGCCCCCGACAACTCGGGCGGCTAGACGAGAGCGCCCCCTCAGGCTTAGCCAACGGGCGGCGGAGGCGTTGGAGCGGGCGAACTACGACGATGGAGACATGCCAGGGTATCAAGGGGAGAGCCTGTAGTGGGTAATGCTGGGACATTCGAACGGCGGCAACAGAAACAAGAGACTTCACGCGGAGGCCCATCGCAAGAAGAACTCCGAGCAACGCGGCCGGGGGGACCTCCCCTTGCCGCAGAGAGGGACCGCCACCATCGCGCTGCTGAACGGCTTTGGAGGTTGATCGAATACCTACATGGAGCCTTATGTACCGTGTTATGTAACACCACCTGACCCTGCCGTCGAGGAAGAGCCGCACGCGTCTACCCCAGGCACCAGTCCCCCTCAGGAGTAAGGAATGCTCTGGGGGTCCCCCTTGAGCCGCGCCCTAGGGCTCCCAATGGCAAAGCATTGGGCCCAAGAGGCGCGGGAAGGAAGGCGCCCCCAAGCCGTGGGGCATAACGCCAGTTGTCGCCCCCGCAGAGGAACTGCGAAGAACCAGGTCCTGGCCTCAGGAAGATGAGTCAGAGAAAGCAACAAGACACAAGTGGCGCAGGTCACCCACAGCGACTACGGTGCTGGTGCGGGCGCCGAGGGCCTAGCCTCACGAGGCGCCCCTCGGGCGCGAAGAAGCTATGCGAGGTAATTTTTTCGTTCACTACTCTAGGGGGTGTCTGCTGGCCGCATGAACTTCAAGTGTTCAGGGCACACCTCTGCCCATCGAATCATTTACGCATGCTTATGTAACTTCTGTTGCATCCATTCAGCGATCTGACATCATGCCCTGCTTGCGTCTTTGGGCGATCGACCCCCCCCCCCCGCTCGGGGGCTCTTGCAGGTGCGCGTCGCCCCGTCGTGGGACCTGGGGGAGGTCGTGCGACTTCCCAAGGACACAATCAATAGGATGAAATGGGGGGCACTTAAGCATCAAAAGGGGGCTCCTCTGCAATGCGCCTCAGGAGCCTTACCGGTCACAAGGTGTCACATCCCTAACCCTTAAGCAAGATAGCATTGTGCTCATGTCTTCTTTGCATTTGCATCTAAGAAGTTTCAACAAAAACAACAAAGTGGCAAAGGAAAAACTCAAAACCCTAGCCACCATTTCAATTAAAGGAAATCTCAAACTAGTTCAAAATCAATGAACCCAAAATGGCCTCAAGAAATGTTCAAACTTTCTGATAAATCATGAAAGTAAATGAGCATTGGAGAAAACTATGTTCTTGACACTTTAAGCTTTTTGAATAAATGCAAAAAGCCACTGGTTTCAAATTTAAAATTTGAAATCAGAAACTATAATTTTCCAAAAATGTTGAAAACCTTGGAAATGAGTGGGGATATTATAACAAATATTTCAGGAGGCCTAAAATAGTTTTTACTTTTTGTTTTGGAGCTGATTTAATTAGCAAAACAATAATTAGCAAAACAGAAAAAAATGGAAAAACCTTACCTGTCGCCTAAGCCTGGCCCGGCCCATCTCCCCGCTCGTCCCCTCCCTCGCGCCACTAGGCAGCAGGAGGTGGCCGCCGCCCCCTCCGGCGCGGCCACGCACCTACGTGCCTGCCTGGCCGCCACCTCACGCTGGCGACGATGGGGATAAGCTCCCCAGAGCATCCCCTATCCATTCCCCGCCTCGGTTCTCTCCCTCCTCCCGGATCTCCTCCTCCTCCTTGCTGCCGCCATTAGAGCCGAGCTCGAGCTCGAGCTGCCCGTGCCCCTGGCCATAGGATTCCCTCCCAGAGCACGCCATTAGCTCCGCCTCGTCGCCCTGGTCATCTCTGCAGAAGCCGAAGCTTCCTCGAGCCCTGCAACAACCGCAACACCGTCGTCTTCCACCTCCGGCCGCCGGACCTCTCCCGTCGATTCGTCGCCACCAGGCCTTCCCCGAGCCGTCTAAGCTCTACTCTGCACTCCCCGTGAGCATGCGGTCGTTTCCCCTAAGTTTTCCCCATCGATCCCCTCCTCTAGCTCTAGTTTCACCGGAGCCCGACGAGGACCGCCGCTGCCGCTCGTCTCCGGTAGCCCTCCGATGTTCAGCTCGTCCTTCCGAGGGCACCAGCTGCTCCAGGACGACGCGTAGATGCCGTAGAAGCTAAGAACCGAGCGTAGATCCCCCTGATTCAAAGACCCCGATGACGCCCGAGCTTCGGCCGCCGCTCCGGCTCGTCGCCGACGCCTCTTCCGGCGACCCTAGCCTCCCCAGTTGGTCCTGCCAGATCGGCCACTTCGCGAGCATGCTGTAGCTGCCAACCGCGTGCGTTTTGGTGCTGTGCAGCGCCGTCTAGGTCGCCTCCGGCGAGCCCTCCGCCGCGGGTCTGGTCGCCGGCGACCACCCTCCGGTGGGCGTCGACGTGGCCAACCATTAGGGCGTAATCGCCCTCCCCTCAGTCGCTGCCAGAGGGCCCCACGCCTGGTCAAACCCCAATTAGGGGCTGGTCAGCGCGGGATTAGTCCCAGAGAGGCTGACCAGTGGGGCCTCCCTGTCAGGTTTGACCTGAACAGGTCGGCTGACCTGCTGACGTCAGCCTGATGCAATAAATAGAATTTCCAGTATAAAACTAATTCAGGAAATTGCTAAAATTTGTAAAAATCATAGAAATTAATCTGTAACTCCAATGAAAATAATTTATATATGAAAAAGTATCAGAAAAATTCAAGGATTCTGATTATGCTATTTTCAACCATGTTTAAAAAAGTTACAGAACCCTAAATTGTGGAATAAGGAATAATTCAATTCTTTTAATCACTTTATAAATGGAATTTGCAAAAATATTCAAATTTCATTATATATGCAATGATCACACACTGCCCTAATTACAAATCAGTACCATAACATGACATTTCATGCATGTTAACATCAAGATGATCTGAGCATCAGGTCGAATCAATTAAACCGGTATCCGAGAATACCCCGTTTGAATTGCTATTCGAATGTGGTTCAAATCAACTCTAAACCTATTACATGTTGGAATTAATAACTTATCACCTTGCATTCTCATGCCATGCTCATGCATCATTTTGAGTGCATATGATTGTTATTGAATGTTGCCATTCATTTCGGTAGGCTCCGCACCCCCGGATTCCACCGAATATCCGTCTGACGGATATCGTTCCTCCTCTGAGCAACAAGGCAAGCAACCCTTTTGATCATCCTGATAAATCCCATGTTCTAGCTCCTGCACCTATTTATTGCATTAGGATCAAATGCTTCAACTGCTTTTGCCACGATAGTTGGACCCACTTCCTTTGCATGACTTAACCTTGTCACATTAAATAGCCGAATCTTGCAACCTAGCATACCTGGTAGTTGCTTGAGCTATGATGTGCCTTATCCTGCTATGCATGCTATGCTTAGAGTCGTGTATGGTCTGTCATCTAGGAGATGAACAGAAATGTGGAATGTGTTCGGTGAGCAAAGGTTGTGTGTTGAACTTGATTTGGTAAAGGTACCGGTGAAAGGCTATGTAGGAGTACATGGCGGGTTGTTTCATTGGAACCGTCCTTAGGAACTGAGTTCCGTGTATGTAATCCAAGACTAGATACTACCACATGCTGGGCCCTGAAATATGACCCCGCTCGGCCTATTAATCGCGTAGTACTCGGTCCAGGAGTTGCCAGTAGTTTCTGGTGTTTATAGTAATGCTGGAGGCCGTGCATGGTGTTGACCTGAGAGGTGGACCGTGATGCGGTAGGCAGTGGCACAGTGTACCAAGTGGCACCCGGATGGTGGGCTTGGGAACCCTGCGCACATCGTTTGAGGCCGTGGCGGAAACCTCGGCCGGACTTCCGTACGGGTTACTCTCAGATAGGCGATAAACCTGGACTAGGTACTAGTGTGGTTAACGGTCGTGGCCGACTCCCTCGCTGGGCTTCCGCTTGAAGGTTGCCGAAGTGCATGACGTGCACATGGCGATAAGTGGCGAGATCGTGTGTGACGAAGTACACCCCTGCAGGGTTATGATCTATTCGAATAGCCGCGTCCGCGGATATGGACTACTTGGAGACATATGTTGTTCCTAGATAACTTCAACGGCTACTCATAAAATTGTCAAGATAAGCGTGAGTGTCATGGACGGCATTTCCGCATGGAGACGGAATGATTCCACGATAGTGTATTGTTGTGGTGTTAGTGGACTCGTGTGCGAGAAATCAAGTTGTCAAAACTAATTTCAAAAAGCAAGTTGTCTAGCCACGAGTCAAATGCCGGCTTCCCGCATGAAACCCCACAATACCTTTTGATACCTTGCATGAGTAGTTAGTTCTCCTAAAGGCTTGCTGAGTACCTTCGTACTCATGTTTGCTTAATAAATGTTGCAGAGTTTTCTAATGACCCTAATGGAGGGTTCTTCGTAGACATCGACGACGACGAGTAGCTGGTGTCCCAGCTACGATCTGGCCCTACGTTGGCTCTGTAGTATAGTCAGGCCATGTGCCTTCTAGTTGCCCTGTATGTACCCAGAAAGTTTATAACTCTTCCGCTGGCTTGTATTGTATGACTGCTATTATGGGTCGTGAGACCCTTAATGTGTAATATTATGTGTGTGGCTCTTCCGAGCCTCTTAAATAAAGCTTGTATGTTTATGGTTATGTTGTGATGCCATCGATGTATCTATACATATCGGTATGCCATGCGTACGTGTGTCTTACTGCTCCGGACACATTGGTTGACCGGCATGTGTCCTTCTTAGCTGTTGTGTCTGTCCCCTTTGGGGAAATGTCACGCGATGTAATGGAGTCCTTGTAGCTTGCTACGACTCGTCTACATTCGCCGATGACCGACACCTGCTTTGTTGGGTCATGTATGCCTGTCCTTGTGCCGTACTGCCACTTTGGTTTATGACTAGACATGTCGATCCGGGTTCTTTGACATTGGATTGCTAGGACACTATCGCATACGTGAGTCAAAAGACGCAAACGGTCCCGGCTAAGGTAAGGCTGCAGCCGTGGAGTTAACCGTGCGTGAGACCACAAAGGGATGCGATGTGTTACAGGCTAGATTCCTATGTCTTAGGATCGGGGTCTCGACACAAGGCCATTTGCCACCCTTGATGCCGTCCACGGACATTCGATCGTTATCAGGGGTGGCAGGGCTTGATCCCGTAGCTGCGTCCGTTCATTCGGTCGCAAGCAACGTCGGTTGGGACATGTGCGGGACCGGGTCTTGGCGACGCAGAGCCGCTCGAACATCAAAGGGGGATCCTGAGCATCACGCCTCAGGAGCCTTACCGGTCACAAAGCCACTTGGGCACCCTAGTGCCATCCACGCACATTCGGTCGGTATCAGGGATGTCAGGGCCTTACCCCCTGAGGCGCCTCATGGCAGCAGGGAAATGTGCGGGACTGGGACCTGCCGACGTAGAGCAATAGAAAAGCCCTCAAAAAGTCTCAGGAGAATGAGGAAACATCGCGGAGCCAGAGTGCCCCCGTGTTCGCCCTACAGTCCCCCGAGACCTACATCAACCCGTGGCGCCTCTGCTTCGTCCTTCAATCCTTCCGGAACCTACTTCATCCCGTGACATTCCCACGTAATAACGAGTCGAGGCTGTATACGCCCGGGGCCCCCCAGGGACGAGGAGGGGTCCCTCCCACCCTTAGTGGCAGCCCTATGCTCCACGCTCGGGAGAAGACGGAGGCAATCAACGCGTTCCACCAATGACTCAAAGGAATCAAGCGCCTATGCCTCGGGGGTTGGGACACTCGCGAGGTCAAAGCGTCATCATGACCTCCCAGATACATGCCCACCGTGACACTCTCACGTAATAACGAGCCGACGTTGTATACGCCCAGGGCCCCCCGAGGACGCGGAAGGGGTCCATCCCACGCCTAGTGGCAGCCCTACACTCTATGCTGGGGAGAAGATGGAGGCAATCAACACAGTCCACCAATGACTATGCTAGCCTAGGTGTCGAATGCGACGTGTGCTTGCTTCTTCCTCGAACTTGAACTATCCTCTGCTGGACTTAAATTTGCCGATTTCAAAAGTTGGTGTTGAAAAACAAAAAAAGGGGGACTTTCTCTTGCGCTTTCTCGTTTTGCTGGTTTTGAAGGCTCTTTTTCTGGATGACATTTTCTGAGGAGCTGAATGCTCCGCACCGCGCCTAGGGGCCAAGGAGCATGAAAGCAAGGACTTGCCGCCCAGGGGCAAACATTTTCGGTAGTCGACCCCTGCTCGGGGGCCCCGATCAAAGCATGATATCACCACAAAGAGTCTCAGGAGGCCTCGGGGCGTCCTGGGGCGATGACCAAAGGGACGGAATGGGGAATCATTCGAACGTCAAAGGGGGTCCTGAGCATCGAGCCTCAGAAGCCTTACTAGTTAGAAGGCCACTCGCCACCCCTGGTGCCGTCCTGGAGCTCAAGTAGGCGTCGGGGATGTTGGGGCCCTGCTGATGCAACAAAAGACCTTCCAACGGCGCCAGAAACACGTGCTGACGGGAGACTGTTCTTGATTCTCCTCAGCAACGGCACCAGGAATCCTTCTGCTACGGTTACGCATTTAGGGACTTCGTAGGAAAATATGCAAAGGATTTCCCCGTGGCCTTGGAGCCTTGCGTTGGTGTTCCATCGAAGCGGAAAGGGTGATGTAGCACAGCGGTGGTAAGTATTTCCCTCAGTTTTGAGAACCAAGGTATCGATCCGGTGAAGGAGTATCACAAGTACCTGCACAAACACAAAAAGCTTGCTCCCAACGCTATGAAGGGGTTGTCAATCCCTTATAGATTGTTTGTCAAGTGAGAACTAAAAGCAACAAAGTAACAAAGCAAAGTAAAAGCGGAGGTGTAAAGGATAGGTGTGAATAGACCCGGGGGCCGTAGTGTTTACTAGTGGCTTCTCTCATGGAAGCAAGTAGACAGTGGGTGGACGAATTACTGTCGAGAAATTGATAGAACCGCGCAAAGTCGTGACGTCATCTATGGCAATGATGATATCTATAGGCATCACGTCCAAAACAAGTCGACCGATACTTTCTGCATCTACTACTATTACTCCACACGCCGACCACTATCCAGCATGCATCTAGTGTATTAAGTCCAAAAGAACAGAGTAACGCCTTAAGCAAGATGACATGATGTAGATGGACAATCTCATATCTACGACAAAGCCCACCTTGTTCCCCTTGATGGCAACTACACGATGTGTGCCTTGCTGCCCCTACTGTCACTGGGAAAGGTCACCACACGATAAGAACCCAAAACCAAGCACTTCTCCCATTGCAAGAATCATAGATCCAGTTGGCCAAACAAAACCCAATACTCGGAGAGACTTACAAGGATATCAAATCATGCATATAAGAAATCACCAAAGACTCAAATATATATCATAGAGAATCTGACCACAAATCCACAATTCATCAGATCTCGACAAACACACCGCCAAAGAGGATTACATTGGATAGATCTCCATGAAGATCATGGAGAACTTTGTATTGAAGATCCAAGAGAGAGAATTAGCCATCTAGCTACTAACTACGGACCCGTAGGTCTGAAGTGAACTACTCACGAGTCATTGGAGGGGCGATGATGTTGATGAAGAAACCCTCCAACTCCAAAGTCCCCTCCGGCAGGGCACCGAGAAGGGTCTCCAGATGAGATCTCGCGGAAACAGAAGCTTGCGGCGGCGGAAAAGTGTTTTCGTGGACGCCCTGAATTTATCTGGATTTTTAGGGAATATATAGGCCAAAGACCTAGGGTAGGGGAGCGCCAGGGAGGCCACAAGCTTGGTTGCCGCCCCCTGGCCGCGGCAACAGGGCTTGTGGGCTCCCTGTGGCCCACTTGCTTGGCCCTCAAACCTCCTGATCTTCTTCCGTTCTAGAAAAAATCATTTTGGGGATTTTATTCCGTTTGCACTCTGTTCCAAAATCAGATCTGAAAAGAGTCAAAAACACAGAAAAAACAGGAACAGGCACTTGGCACTGAGTTAATAAGATAGTCCCAAAAAAGATATGAAAGGTAAACAAAACATCCAAAGTTGACAAGATAACAGCGTGAAACGATCAAAAAAGTATAGATACGTTTGAGATGTATCAAGCATCCACAAGCTTAACTCCTGCTCGTCCTCGAGTAGGGAAGTGATAAAGAATGAATTTTTGATGCTTTCATGCTGTCTAACATAGATGTCCTTTGTAACTCCTCTTATGTGACGTGAATGTTCAGATCCATTAGATTCAAAATAATAGTTTGCTATTGACGCGGAAACAATAATAATTCAAGCAAACTAGCAAGGTAATCATGAACTTTCAAAATAACAAGGCCAAAAGAAAGTTATCCCTACAAAATCATATAGTTTGGCTATGCTCTATCATCATTGCACAATGAATTTAAATCATGCACAACCCCGGTATTGGCCAAGTAATTGTTTTCACACCTTTACTTTCTCAAACTTTTTCAACTCTCACGCAATACATGAACGCGAGCCATAGTTTTAGCACTATAAGTGGTGTGGAGTGTGGTGGAGGTTGCAAGACAAACAAGGAGAAGATGATCACATTAACTAGGCATATCAATGAGCTGTGGAGATGCTCATCAATAGATATCAATGTGAATGAGTAGACATTTCCATACAAATTATGCACTAGAGCTAAGAGTATGTGAAAGCACTTAAAGAAAACTAGTGGGTGTGCATCCAACTTGCTTGCTCACGAAGACCTAAGGCAATTTTGAGGAAGCCTATCATTGGAATATACAAGCCAAGTTAATAATGAAAATTTCCCACTAGCTATATGGTGGTGACTAAACAAGAGACTCTCAATCATGAAGATCATGGTGTTTAATATGCACAAGTGTGGAAAGGTGGTAGCATTGTCCCTTCTCTCTTTTTCTCTCATTTTTTTGGATGGGCTCTTTGGCCTCTATTTTTTTAATTTTTTTTTAGTTTGGTGGGCATCTTTGGCCTCTTTTATTTCCTCACATGGGACAATGCTCCATCAATGATGATCATCACACTTACAACTCAAAACTTAGAGCAACGGTGACTCTATATGGAATGCCTTCGGTAGTGTACCGTGACAATGATCTAGCATGGCATAGACATAAATGGAAACATCATGCTAGCTAATTATGATCATGCAATGGCAATGTAGACGTGGTGGCACATGTCATGGTGGTAGTTGCATGGCAATATATCTCGGAATGACTTTGAAAAAGCCATAGTAGGTAGGTATGGTGGCTATTTTGAGGGTGGCTAATGGTGGGTTTGGTGCACCGGCGAAAGTTGCACGGTACTAAAGAAGATAGTGATGGTGGAAGGTGAAAGTGCATCTAAACCATGGACTCAACATTAATCATGAAGAACTCATATACTTGTTGCAAAAGTTTTATTAGTAATCGAAACAAAGCATTCAACGCATACTCCTAGGGGAAGGGTTGGTAGGTATAAACCATCGCGCGATCCCGACCGCCACACAAAGGATGACAATCAATAGACTAATCATGGTCAGACTTCATCACATAGCGGTTCACCATACGTGCATGCTACGGGAATCACTAACTTCAACACAAGTGTTTCTAGATTCACAACACCTTACTAATATAACTTCAATATTACCATAACCACAACTCAAAACTAGTTGAGATGAATCAAACTTCTCTAACTATTCAATGCACATGAAGGTGGAAGTTTTCGTATCCCTTTAGATAACTACCCCTTTGGAGACTAATTTCATAGCATAGATCAACTACCAAGCCACGCACTGTCGTGCTCTAAAAGATATAAGTAAGCAAATAGAGCAAAATCAACTAGCTCAAAATATATAAGTGAAGCACATGTGAGCTAAATTGTCTACCAAAGGATATAAGTGAAGCTTGACAAAATCACGGTGAGTGCATGTCTCTCTCTATAGGTGTGCAGCAAGGATAATTGTGACACAACAAAAATAAAAGACTCCTACGATACAAGACGCTCCAAGCAAAACACATAACATGTGGTGAATAAAAATATAGCCCCAAGTAAAATTACCGATGGATTGAAGACGAAAGAGGGGATGCCTTCCCGGGGCATCCCCAAGCTTAGGCTTTTACGGCATCCTTGAATCTCTTGGGGTGACTTGGGCATCCCCAAGCTTGAGCTCTTGCCACTCTTTATCTTTTTGTCCGTAAGAACTTCACCCAAAACTTGAAAACTTCACAACACGAAACTTAAACAGAAACTCGTGATAACATTAGTATAAGAAAGAAAACCACCACTTCCTTAGGTACTGTAGAAACTTGAATTCTACTTATGTTGATGTTGGGTTACTGTATTTTCAATCTTCAATGGCTAATACCCCCCGATACTATCCATAGTTTCATCAAAATAAGCAACCAACACAACAAAAACAGAATCTAGTAACAGCAGACCAGTCTGTAGCAATCTGTATACTTCGTATACTTCTGGTACTTTAAAAATTCTGAAACATTACAACGGTCTGAAGAAATTGCATAGGAATCAGCAGCAAAAAGAATCAACTCAAAATCTCTTACAGAAAAAAAATGAAAATGCTTTTCGTGAGCAGAAAGTTTCTGTCTTTTCCAGCATGACCAAACGATCATCCCCAAGACTAATCATAACGGTTTTGCTTGGCACAAACGCAAAAAGAAACCCAAAAGACACAATCATAACAGAATTATGAAAGTGTGAAAAACACAAAACAGAAAGAAAAAGGATAGATTCGTTGGGTTGCCTCCCAACAAGCGCTTTTGTTTAACGCCCTTAGCTAGGCAAAAGGTGATGGAATCACGTATAGTCATCTTGGGTGCTCAAACCATAAGTAGCCCTCATCATAGATTCATAAGGAAATCTTATTTTCTTTCTTGGAAAGTGCTCCATGCCCTTCTTTAAGGGAAATTGAAATCTAATATTCCCTTCCTTCATATCGATGATAGCACCAATAGTCCTTAGGAAAGGTCTACCAAGAATAATGGGACATGAAGGATTGCACTCTATGTCAAGTACAATGAAATCCACGGGTACATAGTTCTTATTTGCAACAATAAGAACATCATCGATCCTTCCCATGGGTTTCTTGACAGTAGAATCCGCAAGATGCAAATTAAGAGAACACTCTTCAATCTCATGAAAACCAAGAATATCACATAAAGATTTCGGAATCGCGGAAACACTAGCACCCAAATCACACAAAGCATTGCACTCATAGTTTTTTATCTTGATTTTGATAGTAGGTTCCCACTCATCATGAAGTTTTCTAGGTATAGAGACTTCTAGTTCGAGCTTCTCTTGAAGAGATTTCATCATAGCATCTACGATATGCGCGGTAAAGGCTTTGCTTTGGCTATAAGCATGTGGAGAGTTTGCAATGGATTGCATCAAAGAAATGCATTCAAAGAAGGAGCAACTATCACAATTGAATTCCTTGAAATCCAAAGTGGGAGTTTCATTACTACCCAAAATTTTGATTTCTTCTACTCCACTCTCCACACCTTTATCATCAAGATAGGTGGACTCCGAATCATTGGGGCGTTTTTCAACCAAAGTGGATTCATATCCAGCCCATTTATCAATAGGTTTGACACGCGAAAACAAAGATTCAAGAGGAGACACACCAAGCACTTTAAGATCTTTGTGATTTGCATCACTAGAACGCACCCTTTTAAACCATTCATGCCTAGCGCGAATTTGGGCGGTTCTTTCTTTGCTCTCATTCATGGAGACACGCATAGCTTTCAAAGTTTCATCCAAGTTGACCTTGGGAGGAGCACATCTAACTTTCAAAGCATCAATATCACAAGACTTCCTATCAACGCTCTTAGCCAAATCGTCTATTTTGAGTAGTTTTTCCTCTATGGACGCATTGAAAATCTTTTGAGAGTTGATGAAATCTTTGATATTACTCTCTAAATCAGAGGGTAATTTGTTGTGATTTCCATAAGTGTTGTTGTAGGAATTGCCATAATTGTTAGAGGAGTTACTAGGAAAAGGCCTAGGAACATAGTTTCCTCTAAAAGCATTGTTGTTGCCAAAATTGTTCCTACCAACAAAATTAACGTCCAAACTAGCGTTGCTACTCTCAATCAAGGAAGATAGTGGCATGTCATTAGGATCTAAAGGAGCGTTTCTACTAGCAACCAAATTCATCAACTCGTCCATCTTAGCACTAAGGGAGTTAATTTCTTCTATAGCGTGTACCTTTTTGCTACCTGGTGACCTTTCAGTATGCCACTTAGAGTAGTTGGTCATGATATTGTCTAGGAGATTTGTAGCGTCTCCTAACGTGATTTCCATGAATGTTCCACCTGAGGCGGATTCCAAGATATTGCGAGAAGCGAAATTCAAACCAGCGTAAAAGATTTGTATAATCATCCACAAACTCAAGCCATGAGCGAGACAATTTCTAATCATAAGCTTCATCCTCTCCCAAGATTGTGCAACGTGTTCATGATCAAGTTGCTTGAAATTCATGATATCGTTACATAAGGAGATGATCTTAGCCGGCGGAAAATACTTGGATATGTAAGTATCTTTGCACTTATCCCAAGAATCGATACTATTTTTAGTCAAAGAAGAAAACCAAGTTTTTGCGCGATCTCGCAACGAGAAAGGAAAAAGCTTCAACTTAATCACGTCATTATCCACATCTCTTTTCTTTTGCATATCGCAAAGCTCAATGAAGTTATTGAGATGGGATGCGGCATCTTCACTAGGAAGGCCAGAGAATTGCTCCTTCATAACAAGATTCAGCAAAGCTGCGTTGATTTCATACGATTCCACACTAGTGGCGGGAGCAATCGGAGTACTAGTAAAATCATTATTATTAGTGCTCGAGAAGTCGCAAAGTTTGGTGTTTTCAGCCATGATGACTTCAACAAACAAACAAGGACACAAGAAAGCAAGAAAACCGGCAAAGGAAAATGGCAAAGGCAAAAGAAAACGGCAAAGGAGAAAGACAAATGAAAACGGCAAATGTGAAGTGGGGGAGAGGAAAACGAGAGGCAACTCGCAAAAAAGTAAATGCAGAAGATGAGTTTGTGTGACCTACTTAGATAGATCTCTCCTTCCCCGGAAACGGCGCCAGAAATACTTCTGCTGATGCAACAAAAGACCTTCCAATGGCGCCAGAAACACGTGCTGACGGGAGACTGTTCTTGATTCTCCTCAGCAACGGCACCAAGAATCCTTCTGCTACGGCTACGCCTTTAGGGACTTCCTAGGCAAATATGCAAAGGATTTCCCCGTGGCCTTGGAGCCTTGCGTTGGTGTTCCCTCAAAGCGGAAAGGGTGATATAGCATAGCGGTGGTAAGTATTTCCCTCAGTTTTGAGAACCAAGGTATCGATCCAGTGAAGGAGTATCACAAGTGCCTGCACAAACACAAAAAGCTTGCTCCCAACGCTATGAAGGGTTTGTCAATCCCTTATAGATTGTTTGCCAAGTGAGAACTGAAAGCAACAAAGTAACAAAGCAAAGTAAAAGCGGAGGTGTAAAGGATAGGTGTGAATAGACCCGGGGGCCGTAGTGTTTACTAGTGGCTTCTCTCATGAAAGCAAGTAGACGGTGGGTGAACGAATTACTATCGAGCAATTGATAGAACTGCGCAAAGTCGTGACATCATCTATGGCAATGATTATATGTATAGGCATCACGTCCAAAACAAGTAGACCGATACTTTCTCCATCTACTACTATTACTCCACACGTCGACCGCTATCCAGCATGCATCTAGTGTATTAAGTCCAAAAGAACAGAGTAATGCCTTAAGCATCATGACATGATGTAGATGGACAATCTCATATCTACGACAAAGCCCACCTTGTTACCCTTGATGGAAACTACACGATGTGTGCCTTGCTACCCCTATTGTCACTGGGAAAGGTCACCACACGGTAAGAACCCAAAACCAAGCACTTCTCCCATTGCAAGAATCATAGATCTAGTTGGCCAAACAAAACCCAAGACTCGGAGAGACTTACAAGGATATCAAATCATGCATATAAGAAATTAGCAAAGACTCAAATATATATCATAGATAATCTGATCACAAATCCACAATTCATCGGATATCGACAAACACACCGCCAAAGAGGATTACATCGGATAGATCTCCATGAAGATCATGGAGAACTTTGTATTGAAGATCCAAGAGAGAGAATAAGCCATCTAGCTACTAACTACGGACCCGTAGGTCTGAAGTGAACTACTCACGAGTCATTGGAGGGGCGATGATGTTGATGAAGAAGCCCTCCAACTCCAAAGTCCCCTCCGGCAGGGCACCGGGAAGGGTCTCCAGATGAGATCTCGCAGAAAAGGAAGCTTGCGGCGGCGGAAAAGTGTTTTCGTGGACGCCTTGATTTTTTCTAGATTTTTAGGGAATATATAGGCCAAAGACCTAGGGGAGGGGAGCACCAGGGAGGCCACAAGCTTGGTTGCCCCCCTGGCCGCGACAACATGGCTTGTGGGCTCCCTGTGGGCCCACTTGCTTGGCCCTTAAGCCTCCTGATCTTCTTCCGTTCTGGAAAAAATCATTTTGGGGATTTTATTCCGTTTGGACTCCGTTCCAAAATCACATCTGAAAAGAGTCAAAAACACAGAAAAAACAGGAACTGGCACTTGGCACTGAGTTAATAAGTTAGTCCCAAAAAAGATATAAAAGGTAAACAAAACATCCAAAGTTGACAAGATAACAGCGTGAAACCATCAAAAATTATATATACGTTTGAGACGTATCAGGCCCCGCCCTGTGAAGTGCATCAAACCTAACGGAGGCATGGAAATGTGTGGTACCGGGACCCGTAGGCATAAAGCGCCGAAGGTGTCTCGACCTCGCCCCACCGACAAAGTAGGAGCTACTCAGGAGGAGCTATGGAAGGGACCGGCGCCAACCCACGAGCTAAGTACCCCACACGCCCAGACGGGGGCCATATGGTTTCACGTCGAACCAAGAACGAATTAAAAACACGCGTACTAACGAAAGGATGCAGGGACTAGCTCATAGAATTAAGGCTAGTTTCCGGCATGATCTCCTTAAATGGATTTCCTTTTTGCCTCCTTGAGGTTTGTAATCCTTTGCTCTTCTTCCCCTTGTACATTCTAAAACTCCTCTTGTACATACATCTCTCATACGTGGGAATAAAGGAAAATGACTATGGGGGGTTTTCCCTACAGTAGCCGGTCAAAAAAAAGGATGCAGGGATGAAGCACTAAGCTGCAGCAAGGAACGAGACCAGCGACCAAACGTGTCGCGGCACGAATGATGCCTTGGGAGGATGGAACCTCCTAAGGGCCCTGACCGTCGTTGCCCCCGAGCAACGGCATGGTTAGCGACGGGCCCTAAGCAAGGAAGCCAAGCCACAACGACTACCAGCTAGCAAGCCATCGATTCAAGAGCGAAAGGAAAAGGGGATAACTGTGAAGGTAACATGCAAAAGTCTAACGCCCGACAGGGCAAAGTTCATGATCCAATATTACAGGGGCAGGAAAATAGAAGTTGGGAGGCACCTAGGTGGAGAGGCCTCCGTCACCACCCTTGGCGCCGGCAGGCTCGGCGTCGGAGCCCTCCTCCTCACTGGAGATGGGCACCCGGACGTACCGCTCCACCAGGGCCTGCACGTGCGGGAGCACTTCATCCCGGAGAAGACGACGGGACTCAGCGGGCACCGGCTCGACGACGCGCTGGAGATAAAGCTGTGGGACGAGGTGGCGCATCTTGGAGAAGACGAGCAACAAGGCAAGGCCCAGAAGCTCGCGCGCATTGGACGCGTTGTCCTCCTCCACGCGGGAGACATCGGCCTCCAGCGTCTCCACCACCTTATCGAAGAAGGCAAGGTAGTCCACATCACTACTCACCCTTGGTAGCGTCGGGGCATCCCCCGTGAATCATCGCGTCGCGCCTGCCGCCCGGCGCGTGATGCCCGCAAACTGCTTGGCACGCTGGGACTCCATCATCCGGGCGTACGTCATCTCGTCCTGGGCGGCCTGAACGACGTCGGCCGCCTCCTAGACGTGCCTCTGCAGCGATGTCAACTCTGCCTTGGCCTCCGCTTTGCCCTAGCGGGTGGCCTCGAGGGCGGCCCCGGCACTCTTGAGTTGGGCCCCCAGCCCCTCCTCCTCCTCCTGAAGCTCGCCGAGCGTGAGCTTCTTGGTTTCGGGTGTTCTGGAGAAGAGGGGAGATCAACCACCAAGCAACAGAAGAGACAACAAGGAAAGGTGGTGCTGGCGAGGGACTTACATATCACTCAGGGCCCAGCGGCGGCGGACGCGCGGCGACCGTGAGGGCCCTCCGCGCTGCTCCCGGGGGAGGATGAGGGCGCGGACGGAGCCGCTCGTTTCCCTCTGCCGAGATCGCCTCCTGGAGACGCCATGGAAAACGAAGAAACGAAGGGGAGAAGAGGTTTTTCTCGGTGGAGCAGAGGAAGCAAGGAAGAAGCTCAAGATCGCAGTGCCTCCCCCTTGACAGGGTCGGGGAAGATTTATAGGCGAACCGCGGACACCAAGCGTCATTGGAGCGCGAGCGTTCGCGCCCCTCGGGTGCTGCGGGGTGGGCCAGCAGGCATGTTGTCGCCCACGTCGCCTCACCTGACAACCAAGCTGTCATGTCTGTGAGGGCCGTTGGACGTGGGCTGGCCATGCCGATGCCATTCAATGAGCAACAATGATGGCCGACGCGACTCCTGGGGATGGTGCCATCGTGGTCTGGCGCGCCCCAGACGCCTCGGGGAGCGAGAGCATCACCGCATGGCGGCTGTACACGTGTGCCGCCTAGCCCACATGCAATTAGGGCCCGCGACGCTTCAGGCCGCCCTCAAGGCTTCGCGGAGAAGCCTTGACTCCATGCGCACCTTGGGCCCGGGGGCTACTGTCGGTGTTCTGGGAATGGGGGTATCCAGACTTGCCTGCCTATGGCCTAGGGCTGGCCCACTTCACCAAGCAAGCACGATCGGGCGCGGTACCACTCGGGGCAAGGCCCTCGCAAGGGGCCAAGCCTCGCGAGGGGGAACGACATCAAGACCCGCAAGGGGGCTCATCAGGACCCCTCCGGAGAGGCGGATATTCCGAGGCAAGGCCCAGCCCCACGAGTCAAGGATGACACAGGGGAAGGACAGGCGAGCAGCAGACAGTGGGGCGGAGCAGTTTCCCCTTTATTGCAAAGGGGGCAAGGACGTACAGGGTTCCCAAGGCATCTTCGATAGGTTTCTTTTCTAGTGCAATAAAGCCATCGCCGCCTGCCAGCAGGATGGACGTCATCCCTAGACCCGTCCCTACAGTGTTGGCAGCCACCTTGCAGGCGAAGACCACCTTTCGGAAGGGGAGCATGTTCCCCCTGCCGCCTTCAAAATTTGTTGTTGCGGGATGCTACCTCTTGAGCTTGGGTTGGTTTTTCCCTTGAAGAGGAAAGGGTGATGCAGCACAGTAGCAGTAAGTATTTCCCTCAGTTTGAGAACCAAGGTATCAATCCAATAGGAGTATCAAGCCAAAGTATGTACGCAAAAACAACAAACTTGCACCCAACGCTACAAAGGGGTTGTCAACCCCTTCACGATTGATTGCAAGGTGAGATCTGAAGGCGGAAAGTGCAACAAAGTGAAAGTGTAGGGCTGAAAATATGATGTGAAGTAGACCCAGGGGCCATAGTGTTCACTAGAGGCTTCTCTCATGATACCAAATATTATGGTGGGTGTACGAATTACTATCGAGCAATTGATAGAACCGCACAAAGTCATGACGATATTTAAGGCAATGATCATACATATAGGCATCACGTCTGAGACAAGTAAACCGATACTTTGTGCATCTACTACTATTACTCCACACATCAACCGCTATCCAGCATGCATCTAGTGTATTGAGTTCATAACAAACAGAGTAATGCCTTAAGCAAGATGACATGATGTAGAGGGGTAAATTCATGCAATAGATCTAAACCCCATCTTTTACCGTTGATGGCAACAACATGATGCGTGCCTCGCTACCCCTTCTGTCACTGGGTGAGGCCATCGCACGGTATGAACCCAAAACCAAGCACTTCTCCTATTGCAAGAATTATAGATCAAGTTGGCCAAACGAAACCCACAACTCGAAGAGAATTACAAGGATATGAAATCATGCATATAAGAGATCTAAAGAAACTCAAAGAAGATTCATAGGTAATCTGATCATAAATCCACAATTCATCGGATCTCGACAAACACACCGCAAAAGAAGATTATATCGGATAGATCTCCATGAAGATCATGGAGAAATTTGTATTGAAGATGCAAGAGAGAGAAGAAGCCATCTAGCTACTAGCTATGGACCCAAAGGTCTGTGGTAAACTACTCACGCATCGTCGGAGAAGCAATGGTGTTGATGAAGAAGCCCTCCATGTCTGAATCCCCCCTCCGGCAGGGCACCAGAACGTGCCCCAAATGGGATCTTGCGGAGACAGAAGCTTGCGGCGGCGGAAAAGTATTTTCGTGGCTCTCTCCCGTGGTTTCAGATTTTTTGGGGATTTATAGGCGGAAGAAGTAGGGCAAAGGAGCCATAGGGGGCCCACAAGCCTGCTAGGCGCCCCCCAGGCCGTGGCTAGGGGGCTTGTGGCCTCCCCTGGTGCCCTTTGCCTTCGTTCTCAAGCTCCCTACGTATCTTCTGTTCCGGAAAAAATCTTTTCGGAGGTTTTATTCCGTTTGGACTCCGTTTAATATTATCCTCTGAAAAAGATCAAAAACACGGAAAAAACAAGAACTGGCACTTGGCACTGAGTTAATAAGTTAGTCTCAAAAAATATATAAAACGCATACAAAACATCCAAAGTTTGACAAGATAATAGCATGGAACCATCAAAAATTATAGATATGTTGGAGACGTATCAAACATCCCCAAGCTTAACTCCTGCTCGTCCTCGAGTAGGGAAGTGATAAAGACTAAAATTTTTATGTGGAATGCTACCTAGAATTTTTGTCCTTTGTAACTTCTTTCATGTGACATGAATGTTCAGATCCATAAGAATCAAAACAATAGTTTGCTAACATGAAAACAATAATATTTCAAGCAAACTAGCAAGGTAATCATGAACTTTCGAAATAACAAGGCCAAAGAAAGTTATCCCTACAAAATCATATAGTCTGGCTATGCTCCATCATCCCCACACAACGAATTTAAATCCTGCACAACCCCGGTATTGGCCAAGTAATTGTTTTCGCACTCTTACTTTCTTAAACCTTTTTCAACTCTCACGCAATACATGAGCGTGAGGCATGGATATAGCACTATAGGTGGAATAGAGTGTGCTGGAGGTTGTGAGGCAAAAGGGAGGAGATGGTCACATCGACTCGGCGTATCAAAGGGCTATGGAGATGCCCATCAATAGATATCAATGTGAATGAGTAGGGATTACCATGCAACGGCTGCACTTAGAGCTATAAGTGTGTGAAAGCTCAAAAGGAGAACTAGTGGGTGTGCATCCAACTTGCTTGCTCACGAAGACCTAGGGCAATTTTGAGGAAGCCCATCACTGGAATCTACAAGCCAAGTTACATAATGAGGATTCCCACTAGTATATGGTGGTGACAAAACAAGAGACTCTCAATCATGAAGAACATGGTGCTATTACGAAGCACAAGTGTGGAAAAAGATAGTAGCATTGTCCCTTCTCTCTTTTTCTCTCCTTTTTTTGTTTGGGCTCTTTGGCCTCTTTCATATCTTTTTTTTTGTGGGCAACTTTGTCCTCTTTTTTTATTTCCTCACATGGGACAATGCTCTAATAATGATGATCATCACACTTTTATTTACTGACAGCTCAATTCTTAGAACAATGATGACTCTATAGGAGTTGCCTCCGGTAGTGTACCGGGATGTGCAACGATCTAGATTAGTGTATGACTCGCTAGATATCTTACGATCATGCAATGGAAATACGAAAGTGATGGCACATGTCATGAGACGGAACGGTGGGAGTTGCATGGCAATATATCTCGGAATGGCTATGAAAATGCCATGATAGGTAGGTATGGTGGCTGTTTTGAGGAAGGTCTATGGTCGTTTTGTGTACCTGCGAAAGTTGCGCGGCACTAGAGAGGCTAGCAATGGTGGAAGGTGAAAGTGCATCTATACCATGGACTCACATTAGTCATGAAGAACTCACATACTTATTGCGAAAGTTTTTATTAGTAATCGAAACAAAGTGCTAAACGCATACTCCTAGGGGAAGGGTTGGTAGGTGTTAACCATCGCGCGATCCCGACCGCAACACAAAGGATGACAATCAATAAATCAATTATGCTCCGACTTCCTAACATAGCGGTTCACCATACGTGCATGTTACGGGAATCACTAACTTCAACACAAGTATTTCTAGATTCACAACACCCTACTAACATGACTCTTAATATTACCAAATCCATGTCTCAAAACTAATTGAGAGGAATCAAACTTGTCTTTCTAATCAATGCACATGAATATGGAAGTTTTATTGTATCCTCTTTGGATGCCTATCATCTTTAGGACTACTTTCATAGCACAAGCCAACTACCAAGTACTCAGAGAGAGCACTCTCAAAAAGATATAAGTGAAGATCGAGAGTTCTTATTTCTCCAAAATATGACACCGCCGTGCTCTAAAAGATCTAAGTGAAGCACTTAGAGCTAAGTTATCTAGCTCAAAAGATATAAGTGAAGCACATGTGAGCTCAATTGCCTAACTCAAAAGATATAAGCGAACCTCAATGAGTATTCTAACAAATTCATGATGAGTGCATGTCTCTCTCAAAAGGTGTGCAGCAAGGATGATTGTGACACAACAAAAATAAAAGACTCCTATAATACACGACTCTCCAAGCAAAAGACATATCATGTGGTGAATAAAAATATAGCTCCAAGTAATGTTACCGATGGATTGAAGACGAAAGAGGGGATGCCTTCCCGGGGCATCCCCAAGCTTAGGATTTTTGGTGTCCTTGACTTTGGCTTCGGATGCCTTGGGAATCCCCAAGATTGAGCTCTTTCCACTCTTAATCCCATTGTCCATGAGAACATCACCCAAAAATTGAAAACTTCACATCACAAAACTTAAACAGAAACTTGTGATATCATTAGCACAAGAAAACAAACTACCACCTCTTTAGGTACTGTAGCAAAATTTATTGATATTTATATTGGTGTTAGATTACTATATTCTCAATTTTCCATGGCTAGTACCCCCGATACTATCCATAGTTTCATCAAAATAAGCAATCAACAGAAGAAAAACAGAATCTGTCAAAAAAAGACCAGTCTGTAGAAATCTGTATACTTCGTATACTTCTGGTATCTCAAAAATTCTGAAACTTTATGACCATTTGGGAAATTGGCATATCAACCAGAAGCAAAAATAATCAACTCAAAATCTCTTTCTGGATAAAAATGAAAAATAATTTCGTGAGCGAAAAGTTTCTGTCTTTTTCACCACGATCAAACAACCATCACCAAAACTAGTCATAAAGGTTTTGCTTGGCTCAAACACAAAAAGAAACACACAAAACACAATCATAACAGAATTATGATGGTGTGGACACAACAAAATAGAAAGCAAATATAAATTCATTGGGTTGCCTATCAACAAGCACTATTGTTTAACTCCCTTAGCTAGGCATAAGGCGACCGAATCACGTATCGTCGTCTTTGGTACTCAAACCATAAGTAGGGTGAACACTCATCATCTTAAGGTCTTCATCTCTCTTACTAGATGGTTCACCACTATTTTTAGGAACAAAAAGAGACTTGATGGCCTTATTGTGGGCAAAATTTGGAGTGTTCTGCACAGCTGCAAAAGCGGAAACCAAATTGGTTATAACATCCTCTAGTTTGCCAATCCTAACGGAATCATGACCTACTTTTTCGTGTGTGGGTTCCCTCTCCTTTAAATTTTTCAAAGTCATTCCCACCTTGGATCCGTACTAAGTGATTTGATTGTGGATATTTTTATCCAAATTCTCAATGAGTTGAATCGTAGCAACTTTATTTTCAATGATATCCAGCCTACGCATCACATGTTCCAGAGTTAAGGTAGTTCCATTAACCATGAGTGGGGGTGAGCCTACCAAATTTATTAAAGCACCGTAATAATCAACAGTATGGCTACCCAAGAAATTTCGGCCTACGATGGTGTCAAGAACGTACCTATTCCAAGGATAAATACGCACATAAAAGCTGCGAAGCAGGACGGTAGTAGATTGCTTACGAGTAGATCTACTGTGAGCATTGCAAATCCTATACCAAGCATCCTTTAAGTTTTCTTCCTCATTTTGTTTGAAATTGAGAACTTCGCTCTCAGGAGTATCGTTCGAAGTAGTAGGTCTATCCATGAGGACAGGTAGACTATCCCACAAGCATGCAGAAAGCAAGCGAAAGAAAAGGGCAAACGAAAAAGGCAAATATTTTTGTAAATTTTTGTTTTTTCAGAAGTGGGGGAGAGGAAAACGAGAGGCAAAAAAGTAAATGCAAGAGATGAGTTTGCGACGATTAGTTGGATAAGCTTCACTTAGAGCAGTCCACGGTGCCAGAGATTGACACGTTGGAGGAAGACTATTCTTGACTTGATGCTCCCCGGCAACGGCGCCAGAAATTCTTCTTGCTACCTCTTGAGCTTGCGTTGGTTTTTCCCTTGAAGAGGAAAGGGTGATGCAGCACAGTAGCAGTAAGTATTTCCCTTAGTTTGAGAACCAAGGTATCAATCCAGTAGGAGTATCAAGCCAAGTCTCCAAAGTACCAACGCAAAAATAGCAAACTTGCACCCAACGCTACAAGGGGGTTGTCAATCCCTTCACGATTGATTGCAAGGTGAGATCTGAAGGCGGAAAGTGCAACAAAGTAAAAGTGTAGGGCTAAAAATATGATGTGAAGTAGACCCGGGGGCCATAGTGTTCACTAGAGGCTTCTCTCATGATAGCAAATATTACGGTGGGTGAACGAATTACTGTCGAGCAATTGATAGGACCGCGCAAAGTCATGACGGTATCCAAGGCACTGATCATACATATAGGCATCACGTCCGAGACAAGTAGACCGATACTTTCTGCATCTACTACTATTACTCCACACATCGACCGCTATCCAACATACATCTAGTGTATTGAGTTCATAACAAACAGAGTAACGCCTTAAGCAAGATGACATGATGTAGAGGGGTAAATTCATGCAATATATATAAGCCCCATCTTTTTAACCTTGATGGCAACAACATGATGCGTGCCTGGCTACCCCTTCTGTCACTGGGTGAGGTCATCGCACGATATGATCCCAAAACCAAGCACTTCTCCCATTGCAAGAATTATAGATCAAGTTGGCCAAACGAAACCCACAACTCGAAGAGAATTACAAGGATATGAAATCATGCATATAAGAGATCAGAAGAAACTCAAATAAGATCCATAGATAATCTGATCATAAGTCCACAATTCATCGGATCTCGACAAACACACCGCAAAAGAAGATTACATCAGATAGATCTCCATGAAGATCATGGAGAACTTTGTATTGAAGATCCAAGAGAGAGAAGAAGCCATCTAGCTACTAGCTATGGACCCGAAGGTCTGTGGTAAACTACTCACGCATCATCAGAGAGGCAATGGTGTTGATGAAGAAGCCCTCCGTGTCCGAATCCCCCCTCCGGCAGGGCACTAGAACGTGCCCCCGATGGGATCATGCGGAGACAGAAGCTTGCGGCGGCGGCGGAAAAGTATTTTTGTGGCTCTCTCCCATGGTTTCAGATTTTTGGGGATTTACAGGCGGAAGAAGTAGGGCAAAGGAGCCACTGGGGCCCCACAAGCCTGCTAGGCGCACCCCCCCCCCAGGCCGCGGCTAGGGGGCTTGTGGCCTCCCCTGGTACCCTTTGCCTTGGTTCTCAAGCTCCCTGCGTATCTTCTGTTCCGGAAAAAAAATCGGAGGTTTTGATTCCATTTGGACTCCGTTTAATATTCTCCTCTGAAAAAGGTCAAAAACACGGAAAAAACAGGAACTGACACTTGGCATTGAGTTAATAAGTTAGTCTCAAAAAAGATATAAAATGCATACAAAACATCCAAAGTTTGACAAGATAATAGCATGGAACCATAAAAAATTATAGATACGCTGGAGACGTATCACGGGATCCCTTCCGCCAAAATGATAAGGGTAGAGGACCGGGGCCGCCACTATATATAGTGGGTAGGTTACTTCACAGAGGAGAGAGATTCATTCATTCGCCCACCGGTACCATACGAAGGCCATCCAGCCACCAGAGGCCCCCGAACAACCTCTACGAGAGAAAATCCACCAAAGCAGAAGTAGGGTATTACGCTTCCTAGAGGCCCGAACCTGGGTAAACTGTCGTGTTATGTGTCTTCCTCGCCATTGAGTGAGTTTTCTACCATCATCGTCGAGTAGCGAGTTAGGTGAGGCGGGCCCACGAGAGATCTTCATACACGCCCCTGAGTTCAAATCTTTAGGGTTTTGCGGAGCCCGACATCTGACAGCTTCAGCCATGGGCTCTTATGTATGACATGTTTTGTACCAGACCTGATGTGAACCTTGCCATAAGTTTGGTAGGGAGGTGCCAAAGTGATCCAGGAGTGGATCACTGGACGGCAGTCAAGAATATCTTGAAGTACCTAAAAAGGACTAAACATATGTTTCTCGTTTATGGAGGTGCCGGAGAGCTCGTCGTAAAGGCTTACGTCGATGCTAGCTTCGACACACACCCGGATGAGTCCATGTCACAAACCGGATACATGTATATTTTGAATGGTGGGGCAGTCAGCTGGTGCAATTGCAAGCAAAGCGTCATGGCGGCATCTACATGTGAAGCGGAGTACATAGCTGCTTCGGAAGCAGCACACGAAGGAGTCTGGGTGAAGGAGTTCATCACCGACCAAGGAGTGATTCCCAAAGCGTCGGGCCCGATGACTCTTTTCTGTGAGAACACTGGAGCTATTGACATTGCCAAAGACCCCAGGTTTCACAAGAAGACCAAGCACATTAAGCGCCGCTTCAATTCCATTCGTGGATACATACAGGATGGAGATATAGATATTTGTAAAGTACATACGGATCTGAATGTCGCAGATCCGTTGACTAAACCTCTTCCACGAGCGAAACATGATCAACACCAGAACTCTATGGGTGTTCGATTCATCACAATGTAACTAGATTATTGACTCTAGTGCAAGTGGGAGACTGTTGGAAATATGCCCTAGAGGCAATAATAAAGTGGTTATTATTATATTTCCTTGTTCATGATAATTGCCTATTATTTATGCTATAAATGTATTAACCGGAAACCATAATGCATGTGTGAATATATAGACCACAATGTGTCCCTATTAAGCCTCTAGTTGACTAGCTCGTTGATCAATAGATGGTCATGGTTTTTTGATCATCGACATTGGATGTCATTGATAATGGGATCACATCATTAGGACAATGATGAGATGGACAAGACCCAATCCTAAGCATAGCACTAGATCGTGTAGTTCGTCTGCTAAAGATTTTGTAATGTCAAATATCATTTCCTTAGACCATGAGATTGTGCAACTCCTGGATACCGTAGGAATGCTTTGGGTGTATCAAACATCACAACATAACTAGGTGATTATAAAGGTGCACTACAGGTATCTCCGAAATTGTCTGTTGGGTTGGTACGAATGGAGATTGGGATTTGTCGCTCCGTGTGATGGAGAGGTATCTCTGGGCCCACTAGATAATGCATCATCATAATGAGCTCAATGTGACTAAGGAGTTAGCCACGGGATGATGTGTTACAGAACGAGTAAAGAGACTTGCCGGTAACGAGATTGAACAAGGTATAGGGATACCGACGATCAAATCTCAAGCAAGTGTCATACCGATAGACAAAGGGAATTGCACGGGATTGAGTGAATCCACGACATCGCGGTTCATCTAATGAGATCATCATGGAACATGTGGGATCCAACATGGGTATCTAGATCCTGTTGTTGGTTATTGGCCGGCGCGATGCCTCGGTCATGTCTACATGGTTCCCGAACCCGCTTAAGGTTCGATGATGCTAGAGTTGTTATGGGAATTGTATATGTGGTCACCGAAGGTTGTTCGGAGTCCCAGATGAGATCCCGGACGTCATGAGGAGTTCCATAATGGTCCGAGGTAAAATATTTATATATGAGAAGTCCAGTTTCGGTCGCCGGAAAAGTTTCGGGGTTTATCGGTATTGTACCGGGACCACCGAAAGGGTACCGGGGGTGCACCTGTCCCGGAGGGCTACATGGGCTGAAAGGAGAAGGGAACCAGCCCCTCGTGGGTTGGTGCGAGCCAAAGGGAGGAGGCCTAAGGCGCAAGGGGCCAAACCCTAGGGCGTTGTGGCTGCCTTGGGTGGCAAGCAACCCCTAGGGTGTCGCCTCCTCCTCCTCCTAGGGTTGTCGCACCACCTAGGGTTTCCCTAGGGGTGGCCGCACCCCATCTCCCTCTCTCCTATATATAATGGAGGTATTTGGAGGGATGCACACACACGTCTCTCTCCCTCGGCGCAGCCCTACCTCTCCACCTCTCCTCCTCCACGGTGCTTGGCAAAGCCCTACCGGAAAGCCACAAACTCCATCGCCACCACGCCGTCATGCTGCCGGAGTTCTTCCACAACTGCTCATCCCTCCTTGCTGGATCAAGAAGGAGGAGACGTCCCCGGGCTGTATGTGTGTTGAACGCGGAGACATCGAACGTTCGGTGTTTGGATCGGATCACCGCAAGTACGAATCCATCAACCGCATTCGTAGTAACGCTTCCGCTTTGCGATCTTCAACGGTATGAAGATGCTCTACCTCTCTCATTGCTGGTTTCTCCTAGTTAGATCTTGGTGTGATGTAGGAATTTGTTTTGAATTATTACTATGATCCCCAACAATCCCCAAGATTGATATTTTGTATCTTGTTCAATCCTCTCATATCCCAGTTTCACCTAAGTCCCAAAAACTTCATCCACACAATACTTGAAAAGAACTCGTGACATAGGATAGTGAGCATAAGCATAAATCAACTCTTTATGTACTGCCAAGACAAGTTGCATAATGATTTTAAAAAATTAGGTACTTTATACTATCATCCACAATTTATATCTACCAATATAAGCTATAGAAACTATAGGATAAGTACATAACGAAATTATGACAACAATCTGTCTAAACATGACAGTCTGTAGCAATCTACTTAAGTCTTGCAATTCTGTATCACAACAAATTCTGAAAATTTAGGACATGATAAACAATTTGTATGACACTACTGTGTCGAAATTTCTGAAACTTACCATGTTCGAGTAAAATACGATAACTCAAATACTAGAGCATAAGTTTCTGTTTTTGTACAACACACAACACACATGCAATTCAAGCATTCTAAAGGCAATTCTTGAAAAAAATTATTGAAAACAAAATTATAAATAACATATAACAAAGAACAACAAAATAAAATGACGCTCCAAGAAAAACATATATCATGTGATGAATATAAATATATCTCCAAGAAAGATATACCGATAATGTTGGAAATGAAAGAGGGGATGCTTTCCGGGGCATACCCAAGCTCGGACGCTTGAGTATTCCTTGTATGTTACCTTGGGGTGCCTTGGGCATCCCCAACCCTAGGTTCTTTCTGATCCTTATTCTCCTTATATTGGAATCTCACCCAAAACTTGAAAACTTTAATCACACAAAACTTAACGGAACTTCGTGAGATGGGTTAGTATGATAAATATAGAACATTCAGTTAGGTAATGCCATGACAAGATCCATAATTGTTATAACATAAAACCTACTGTATTATATAACTCCCATAATTTATGTCATTCAATATAAGCTATGGAAACACTAAAACAAGCAAACTATGCATGCAAAACAGAATCTGTCAAAAACAGAAAAGTGTGTGAAGATCTGAATGAAATCCATACTTCCCTCGCTCTAAAAATGCTGAAAATTAGGAAAACATAGAGAACTTGCATAAAAAACTGTGTAAAAAATTTCAGATTTTTTTATACTCTGGTAAAATCATAAAAAAAATCTGCCTTGACGTAAAAGTATCTGTTTTTGCACAAAATCAAACAAGCAAGTATCCACACTATCCCAAAGGCTTTACTTGGCACTTTATTGAAATAAAAGCTATAAAATAAGTTCAATACATTATCTTAATCATGTGAACACTCAAAAACAGAAAGTAAAAGTGTTGGGTTGTCTCCCAACAAGCGCTTTTCTTTAATGCCTTTTTAGCTAGGAATGATGATTTCAATGATGCTCATATAAAAAATAGTAACTTGGGCATGCAAGAGAGCATCATGAAGCACATGACAAGCACATTTAAGTCTAGCCCACTTCCTATGCATGGGTATTTTGTGAGAAAATAATTTATGGGAGCAAGAATCAACTTTGAAACTTCGAACACATAGGGAGGAAACTTGATATTATTGCAATTCCTACAAGCATATGTTCCTCCCTCATAATAATTTTCAGTAGCATCATGAAGGAATTCAATAATATAACTATCACATAAAGCATTCTTTTCATGATGCACAAGCATAGAATTTTTATTACTACCCACACAAGCAAAATTCTTATCATTCATAGTAGTGGGAGCAAGCCCAACAAAATAACTATCATGAGATACTTGATTGATATAATCCATGTGAAAATTAAAATCATGATGATGAGTTTCATGGTTTCTATTACTCTTCATAACATACATGTCATCACCATAATCATCATAGATAGCAACTTTGTTGTCATAGTCAACTGAAGCCTCTTCCAAAATAGTGGACTCATCACTAAATAAAGTCATGACCTCTCCATATCCACTTTTATTATTAGGTCAATAAGATTTAACACCCTCTAAATTAGTGGGATCATTACTACCTAGAGTTGACACTTTTCCAAACCCACTTTCATCAAAATAATCATCATAAATAGGAGGCATGCTTTCATCATAATAAATTTGCTCCTCAAAACTTGGGGGACTAAAAATATCATCTTCATCAAACATAGCACCCCCAAGCTTGTAGCTTTTCATATAATCAGCATCATGTATATTTGTAGAATTCATACTAACAACATTCCAATCTTGCTCATAATTCAAGGATTTTATGCCAAACATTTTATTGATTTCCTCTTCTATCAATTGACCACAATTTTGATTTCCATCATTTTCAAGGAAGACATTATAAAGATGAAAAATATGAGACCACCTGAATTCCATTTTTTGCAAAAATATTTATGAACAAAACTAGTGATAAAAAAGAAACTAAAAGATTCAATTACAAGATCTAAAGATATACCTTCAAGCACTCACCTACCCGACAACGGCGCCAAAAAAGAGCTTGATGTCTAAAATGCAACTTTATTATTGTAGACTCATGTTGGGCCTCAAAGGGCGGAGTTTTGTAGGACAGTAGCAATTTTTCCTCAATTGGATGACCTAAGGTTTATCAATCTGTGGGAGGCGTAGTATGAAGATGGTCTCTCTCAAATAACCCTCCAACCAAATAATAAAAAGTCTCTTGTGTCCCCAACACACCAAATACAATGGTAATTTGTATAGGTGCACTAGTTCGGCAAAGAGATGGTGATACAGTGTAATATGGAAGGTAGAAATATATTTTTATAATCTGAATAGAAAAACAGCAAGGTAGCAATTTAGAAAAAATAGCACAAACGGTATTGCAATGTGAAAGGACGTGGATGTCGCCTAGAGGGGGGTGAATAGGAGCTTTGAAATAATTACGGTTTAAGCTTCAACAAATGCGGAATAAAACTAACGTTTAATTTGTCAAGCACAAAACCTAAAACAACTAGGCTCACCTATGTGCACCAACAACTTATGCTAAGCAAGATAAACAACTAAGTGATAGCAAGATATATGACAATAAACAATATGGCGATCACAAAGTAAAGTGCATAAGTAAAGGGATCGAGTAAGAGATAACCGAGGCACGAGGAGACGATGATGTATCCCGATGTTCACTCCCTTGCGAATGCTAGTCTCCGCTGGAGCGGTGTGGAGGCACAATGCTCCCGAACATGCCACTAAGGCCATTGTAATCTCCTCACGCCCTCGCACAATGCAAGATGTCGTGATTCCACTAAGGGACCCTTGAGGGCGGTCACCGAACCCGTACAAATGGCAACCCTTGGGGGCAGTCACCGGTACCCGTACAAATTGCTCGGGGCAATCTCCACAACCTAATTGGAGACCCCGATGCTTTCCCGGAGCTTTACACCACAATGATTGAGCTCCGAGACACCACCAAGCTCCTAGGATGCCAAAGCATCCACGAAGAACAATCTCTAGGGTACTAAGTACCAAAGAGTAATAAGCTTCTCAACTTCTCACTTCCACGTATCACCGTGGAGAACTCAAACTGATGCAACTAATGCAATGGCAAGAACACACGAAGTGGTCAAGTCCCTCACACTCAAATCCCTCCACAACAACAAAAGCTATGGAGAAATATGAGAGGAAGAACAAGGAGCTCACAAAGAACTCCAAGATCTAGATCCAAGGGGTTCCCCTCACATAGAGGAGAAAGTGATTGGTGGAGATGTCGATCTAGATCTCCTCTCTTTTTTCCCTCAAGAACTAGCAAGAATCATTGGAGGGATTGAGAGTTAGCAAGCTCTAAGAAGGTCAACAATGGGGGAAGAACACGACCTCAAAAGATCAGTCAACACCAAGGGGGAAGAAGGACCCCTTTATATAGTGGAGGAAAGAATCATACCGTTACCCCCACTTACAGCCCGAGCACAGTGGTACTACCGCTGCCCCCAGTGGTACTACCGCTCAGGGAGGAGCGGTACTACCGCTGCCCTGGCGGTACTACCGCTAGAGAAGTCTTCACAAAAAGTCCGACGGAGAACAACCGCTCAGAGAGAGGTACTACCGTCCCGAAGCGGTACTACTGTCCACCCGGAGCGGTACTACTGCTCCTAGAGCGGTACTACCGCTAGGGAGAGGTAGTAAAAAATTACTACCGCTCCGAGGGCGGTACTACAGCTCCGGGGGCGGTACTACCGCTACAGGAGCGGTACTACCGGTGGCACCAGGAGCGGTACTACCACTGAATACTGAAACTGCTCTAACTTTCGCATACGGACTCCGAATTCAACGAAACCAAGTTTGTTGGAAAGCTAATGACATGGGATGACACAATCTTGATAGAAATATCAATAAGAAGCAAGTGAGAAAAGGACCATAATAAAATGGTGAGAACCCTTGTTCGAATAAGACCGGTAAAAACTCCCAACATCGAAAACATCATAGAAGATGCATATGGACTCCGTTTTCGATGAACTCGAGCTTGTCATGAAGATCACCATAAGCTCTAAAACTCACAAAGAGAAACACCAAACTAGAACCAAGAAGTATGATGCAAGGATGCAAATGGTTTGAGATCTCAAAGAACGATACGATCAAGCTACTCACTTGAGAGCCCCCCTTGACAGTACGACAATCTATCCTAAAACAGAAAACCTATCAAGGGAAAACCTATAACTTGCACCTCGTCCTCTTGAGATGGATGATGATGATCTTGGCTTCCTCAAGATGGACCACCTTTCTTGATTGCGTTGGCTTGATGAAGACTAGTTGATTGCTCCCCCATACTCACTATGGGTGAGCCACTCTTCAGCATATCTTCACAAGTCCATTGCCACTACATTGGACGGCAAACTTCAAGCATGATATATTCGTGCTGATCCACTTGAACTTGCACACCGCAATCTTGATGACGATCACCACTTGAAGTCATCCTTCATGAGTTATATGAGATCTTCCTTTGGACGCAAGCCCATGGAAACCCACCTAACCCCCACATAGAACTCTCACGGAGACCATGGGTTAGTACACAAACACGTAATGGACAATGCTTACCATACCATGGGATCACTTGATCCCTCTCGGTACATCTTGTACGCTTTGTGTGTTGATCATCTTGATTTGCTCTTTGTGTGACGAGCTTGATCAACCTTGTGTCTCGATGACCATTCTTTGGATAATACCTTGAATACCATCTTGGTCATCATATAAACTCCTTGAACCCAACAGATGGACTTCAAGAAGTGCCTATGGACAAATCCTATAAATATAACTTAAGGCAACCATTAGTCCATAGGAATTGTCATCAATTACCAAAACCACATATGGAGAAATATGCTCTAACACAATGCTTGAAAATGAGGCCTAGGGTCCGTACATTCGCTAGTGCAATCTCTCAACAATACTAATATAATTGGATCACATAACAATACCTCAACATGCGATAAAGAATCATTCCAAAGTTCATATCTAGCCGGGAACATAAGAAGAAATTGTTTGTAGAGTAAGAAACCACCTCAACGTTATTCTTTTTGATCAATCTTTCCAAGAGTTCATCCTAAAATAACAAGTTATCATTTCCGATCGATCTATCAAAGAGTAAATGCTTATGCAATAAAAGCAAAACCCTCTAAGCATAACCAAACTAAACTCTGTAAACTTCTCCCCCATTGGCATCGATTGCCAAAATGGACAAAAAGTTTAGAAAGCCAATATAGTAGGTGGTCCTCCAAAAAGTGTGTACTTCTCAACAAATGAGTGCAGAGAAATACACATATAGAATGATAAGAAGTTGGGGGAAAACAAACTACATCGAGGACCCAAAGATTGCAAATAAAAGGATCGTATGCCACAAGAACATACAAAAATAGAGGCAAGCAATCAAAAGATACCAGATGGAACAAACAATCATATGGTCCTTCGAACCACATGAATAAAAGATAGTATGATAAAGGCAACAGAGTTTTTTATCAAAATTAGAGAAGCTCCCCATGATTTGTGCACTAATAAGAGATTTTTGTATTTGATACAAGTGCACAAAATAGGATCGTTGCTCCCCCAAAATTAATAAAAGAGTGCAAGAAGATAGATGATACAATAAGCATACCACTTGCACAAAACAAATGGTTTTGCAACATGTAAAAGAACCAACTTAAGAATAGTCTCAACCAAAATAATGTGTGTGAGTCATGGCAAAACACTTGAGAAGACTAAGATAAGAATGAGAATTACTCATCAACATAATCTTGATGAAATGAGAAACAAAGTGCAAGACATATCATTCCCACACACACATACTAGAAAATGGGTTCACAAGCTTACTAATAAACAAAATAAGAACCAACGCTTGTCACAACCCATGGTGAAGTTAGGAAATAAGAACCTTGTCAAGAGGAGGGATACCAATCGAAATGGAAAAACCATCATCAAGACAAGCATCAGGAAAAATAATCGTCACGTCCAAAGAGTGCATCAAGATGTAGGAAAATAAGATACGCACTCAAGACAAATCCTTTCACGAAGCCATCAAAACTGAAAAAGGAAATGCAACGGTGGACGTGAAATAAAAGAGAATATCAATTACAGATGTAACTTCTCTCATGTGTAAAAGATTCGAAGTAGAAGACAATCATGATGATATATATCCACAAAGAAGGATCTACACACGAAATGGTTACAAGAAGGAACAAACAAGATATCCAAAAGGAAACCATAAATATATCAATAAGATCTTTGCTTGGAAGCATAGCACATGGCCTAATATTTTCCTATTGTACAATATGAACTTCCAACATACGAACATCAAAGACATCCCAACTAGCAATAAGACATCATCGTTCGGGTGCTTTGAGAAAGGAAACAAGTACTACAAGAATGAATCAAGAGATTCATGCCATGATGCAACCTAGAAAAGAAAAGACAGGTTTGGGCCTTTGCAAGAAATGAATGCATGAAGTAGATACTTGTTACCAAGACAACATTGAATTGATGTAGTAGATAGTTGTTCGTTGATCATCCTAACTTGCCTCCAATAATCACATGGTCTCAGCACCTTCCTTGGAGGTGAGCCGATCATCCAACGAATCTCCAATTGTTCCTGGAACAACAAAACAAACAAAATGGTGCCCAAGCTCGTTGGTACCAAAGAGTTAGAAAACCAACAATACATAGGACAAACTCCACATACATATGTGCACATAGATATGAATTTGAATTTCACGCGCACTTTAGCCAATATATGACAAGGTGGATTTTCCCCTATATATTGGGTCAAAGAAAGAAAGCAACCAAAAGAAGCTATATATAGTAAATATGCATGCTCAAGGCTTTCAAGGATCAATTCAACACAAAGTTGATAATACACCAAAAGATAAGGTATCAAGTGATAATAAGATACCAAACGAAAAACTATCATTTGAAGGATATCAATTAAAATATACCTCAAGGAATGAGATATCCATTGAGACAAGCCAAAATAAAAGGAAACAAGATACCAATTGAAGGAAAACAAACACAAGGTATCTAGTTTCCAAAAGAGAGCTAGGTTCCAACAAACCAAACCCTCGACAAATTTTCATGATGGCACAAAGCATCATAAAGAGCAAGACTTGCCTCCCATCAACACACACTTGATGGGGATCAAAAGATTTTATGATGGGCGAATAAAGAGAGTGTTTTAAAGAAAATAGGATAGCTCCCCCAAGAGATGTGCATTATATAGAATTTGCATTTAAATATAAAATGCACAAGATGGGATCACCACTTTTTCTATATCTATAAAAACACTAGACATGCTAAAATAGATCCACAAGAGCAAGGAAGACAAACGAAACACAAAATCCAATGTAAAGACGATTAGCAATTCCTACCACATGATGGGAATACCAATTGTCAAGGACAAGAGGTATTTTGGAAATAATACTCATTGGTAGATCGCAAATATATCCAACATCATATTTACCCATAAAACACAAGCAAATGACACTTGTATAGCTAACATGCCACCTAGGAACAAGATAATTTACAATATCAACACTAAGTGGCAATACCTCAAATGTACACATTTTCTAGGCTTGTAATATGCACATAGCATATTACTCCCCCATAATGTGATAACCCAACAATATTAACAAGAGGAAAATTAAAACCAACAAGAGATAATTAATGGACCATATAGAATTTGAATTTCTCATGAGTCAGACATACCACATAGAAACTAGATAATCTTGAACTATCAATACTAAGTGGTATTCCCCATGTATACACATTTATTTGATTGTGAGGTGTGCAAAGCACATCACTCCCCCACAATGGGATAATCCATTAATCTCTCACAAGAAACAACAAAGATACAAACAAGATGCAAAAAGGCTCAATACAAGACTCACATGTACATGATGTGCAAACCAACATACACATACTCGATTACTCAAGATAAGCAAGTTGGAAGCACAACATATACAAACACATGCAAGGTACAAAACCACAACATGCAAAGGGCCAAGTAATTAACAATGTAAACAGTTTAAGTACAAGTTACCGTAAGGAGGTACATTGGATATAAGATAGAAACTCGATAATCCAAATGACTTCGCTTGAGATAATATGAATGATGAAGAACCCTTAATTCTTCATTATGTATCCAAGTCTCCAATGTCCTCCACATTCACCTATTGTTCAAATTTTAGTTTGTTGGTACCCAACCACGTTGGGTCCTAAGAGGTTAGTCACAATAGGCTTGGCAACCCAAATGGTACTTTTCTCGACACCACTTTGAGTACCAACAAACTTGGCAAACACATTGCCAACCTTATCCTTCCCAAGAGAATAGATATCATCAATAATGATTGGGTTGGATAAATTACCTCTCGTACAAGAAGAAGCGAAGTGACCCTTTTCATGACATAAGTAGCAACATCTACCCTTTAATTTCTTCCCTATTGATTTCTCAACATGAGGGGTGTTCGCTTGGGTCTTCTTGGGAAGGGGCCTTTCTTCAACTTGTAGTTGTGTATGTGATTGAACTTGTGGCCGCTTCCCTTGTTGCTTGTGACTTTGGGGCTTCTTCTTTAGTGGGCAAGATCTAACATGGTGCCCTTCAATTTTGCACTTGAAGCAAATAATCTTGGCCGAATTCTTGACTTGTTCTTGGCCCTTCTTCTTGAAGATTTTGGACTAATTCTTCTTGTTGGAGTTGAATCCAAGTCCATCTTTGTCATTTGGGGATTTTTGCCCACACAAGACATTGTTGAGTGTGGACATTCCTTCATGACTCTTTTCCAAGTCTTCCTTCAAGGAAGTAACTTGGGCCTTGAGCTCTTTGATTTCCTCTACATGGTTAGTATCAACACAAGTACTAGAGGAAGTATAAGCTTCATTGTTAGAGCAACAAGGCATGGAAAGTAATTCATCACAAGATGTAGCAACATTATGAGTAGATGAATTACAAGGACTAGCACATGGCAATATAGCTTTTTGACTATAATTAGTGATAATGTCCACATAAGGCTCACTCGATGTTATCTTGGTAGTAATAGCCTCATAAGCTAATTTTAGCACATTATGGGATACTAGAAGATCATCATGAGAGCTTGTGAGCATTACATGACTTTCTTCAAATTTTCCATAATTGCTAGATAGCAACTCAAGTTGAGCCCTTAGCTCAACATTCTCCTATAAAATGGATGCTTCACAAGAAGTAGGTTAGTAGCACAAGCATCATTATTAACAATAAGAGGAGAAGGCAACTTGGCAAGCTCTTTAGCATATGAAGCTTCAAGTTGAGCATGAGACTCGGTGAGTTCGATGAGCGAACTCTTAATAGCCCTTGAGCCATTTTCGAGGTGCTCATAGTCCTCAACGAGTTTGGCATGTGCAACTTCAAGCTTATCATTTTTAGTTCTAAAATCATTAGCCACCTCGAGAGCTCTATCATGGGATTCCTTTAATCTAGATAATTCAATAGCAAAGGTTTCCTCAAGAGATTCCTTGGTGGTTTGTTCATTTTCAAGAGCTTGAGATAGCTCCGCGATCTCGTTAGCGTAATCATGCTCATGAACTTCCATTGTCTCAATGGTGGCCTCATGCTCCTCGAGATGAGCTTCCAATTCCTCAATGTATTTCTTGCCCTTAGTGGCAATAGACATGATTTCCAAGAAGTTAGAACAAGCAAGTTTATTCTTATAAAGAGATATAAAAATCATTTCACCCTTAATTTTTAAGGATGCAATAATATCACTCTCTTCATCATTATTCTCATCCTCATTATCATCAACATCATCATCATGAGATACATTGGGATTCAAAGTAGGAGATACCTTTGAAGCCTTAGCCATGAGGCAAAAGTGAGTAACAATAGATGATGATGTGGGATCCCTTGAAGCATCATTCAAGGCCACATATTGTTCCATTGAGTGATGAATTTCCTCTACATTGTTAGCACAACAACTCGAGGAAATATATACATTTTTATCATGGCACAAGATATAGGAAGCATATCATCAAGAGATTTAGTCAAGCAGTTTTTACATGATATGCAAGGACTATCAACACAAGCATGTAAAACATTTAGAGTGCTCGAAGTGTTAATGCCCAAAGATGAAGCATTGCAATAATATAGTGAAGAAGGATCATCAACAATAAGCCCACTATCATCATTGCAATGATCACCACTACTCACCATATCATTACCTTGTGGCAATCCACGTGTAGGTGAAGTAGATGAAGTTGAGAATAGCACACGACCGGAGGTGGAGGGAGAACAATCATTCCCACAAATCTTGGACGTACCATATTTATCTTGAAGCTTTGTCCACAACTCATGAGCATCCCGAAATGGCATGAGTTGAAATATAACTACATTGCTCAAAGCATCAATAAGCACATTAGAAGCTTGAGCATCGAGATAAGAGTTTTTCTCATCCTCTAATGATATATTTTGAGAATCCTTTGGAGGAGAAAAAACCATATCTACAATTCGCTCTAAATTTGGGTCCAAGACCCAAAAGTGATTAAGCATGCGAATTACCCAAACATCAAAATTTGTGCCATCGAAATTAAGAGTGTTAGTGAATCCTAAACCCGTAGTCGACATCCTTACTCTCTAGGTGGTTAAACCTAATAAAGAGAGACCTAGCTCTGATACCAATTAAAAGGACGTGGATGTCGCCTAGAGGGGGGTGAATAGGCGCTTTATAATAATTACGGTTTAGGCTTGAACAAATGCGGAATAAAACTAACGTGTAATTTGTCAAGCACAAAACCTAAAACAACTAGGCTCACCTATGTGCACCAACAACTTATGCTAAGCAAGATAAACAACTAAGTGATAGCAAGATATATGACAGTAAACAATATGGCTATCACAAAGTAAAGTGCATAAGTAAAGGGTTCGGGTAAGAGATAACCGAGGCATGAGGAGACGATGATGTATGCCGAAGTTCACACCCTTGCGGATGCTAATCTCCATTGGAGCAGAATGGAGGCACAATGCCCCCCAAGATGCCACTAAGGCCACCGTAATCTCCTCACGCCCTCGCACAATGCAAGATGCCGTGATTCCACTAAAGGACCCTTGAGGGCGGTCACCGAACCCATACAAATGGCAACCCTTGGGGGCGGTCACCGGTACCCGTACAAATTGCTCGGGGCAATCTCCACAACCTAATTGGAGACCCCGACGCTTGCCCGGAGCTTTACACCACAATGATTGAGCTCTGAGACACCACCAAGCTTCTAGGACGCCAAAGCATCCATGAAGAACAATCTCTAGGGTACTAAGTACCAAAGGGTAATAAGCTTCTCAACTTCTCACTTCCACGTATCACCGTGGAGAACTCAAACCGATGCAACTAATGCAATGGCAAGAACACACGAAGTGGTCAAGTCCCTCACACTCAAATCCCTTCAAAACAACAAAAGCTATGGAGAAATATGAGAGGAAGAACAAGGAGCTCACAAAGAACTCCAAGATCTAGATCCAAGGGATTCCCCTCACATAGAGGAGAAAGTGATTAGCGGAGATGTGGACCTAGATCTCCTCTCTCTTTTCCCTCAAGAACTAGCAAGAACCATTGGAGGGATTGAGAGTTAGCAAGCTCTAAGAAGGTCAACAATGGGGGAAGAACACGAGCTCAAAAGATCAGTCAACAGCAAGGGGGAAGAAGGACCCCTTTATATAGTGGGGGAAAGAATCAGACCGTTACCCCTACTTACAGCCCGAGCACAGCGGTACTACCGCTGCCCCCAGCGGTACTACCGCTCAGGGAGGATCTGTACTACCGCTGCCCCTGGCGGTACTACCGCTAGATAAAGTATTTGCAAAAAGTCCAATGGAGAACAACCGCTCAGAGAGAGGTACTATCGTCCCGAAGCGGTACTACCGCCCACTCGGAGCGGTACTACTATTCCTAGAGCGGTACTACCGCTAGGGAGAGATAGTAAAAAATTACTACCGCTCCGGGGGTAGTACTACAACTGCGGGGGCAGTACTACCGCTACAGGAGTGGTACTACCGGTGGCACCAGGAGCGGTACTACCGCTGGATAGTGAAACTGCTCTAACTTTCGCATACGGACTCCGAATTCAACGAAACCAATTTTTTTGGAAAGCTAACGACATGGGCTAACACAATCTTGATATAAATATCAATAAGAAGCAAGTGAGGAAAGACCCATAAGAAAATGGTGAGAACCCTTCTACGAATAAGACCGGTAAAAACTCCCAACATCGAAAACATCATAGAAGATGCATATGGACTCCGTTTTCGATGAACTTGAGCTTGTCATGAAGATGACCATAAGCTTTAGAACTCACAAAGAGAAACAACAAACTAGAACCAAGAAGTATGATGCAAGGATGAAAATGGTTTGAGCTCTCATCAAACGATACGGTCAAGCTACTCACTTGAGAGCCCTCCTTGACAGTACGGCAATCTATCCTAAAACAGAAAACCTATCAAGGGCAAACCTATACCTTGCACCTCGTCCTCTTGAGCTAGATGATGATGATCTTGGCTTCCTCAAGATGGGCCACCTTTCTTGATTGCGTTGGCTTGATGAAGACTAGTTGATTGCTCCCCCATACTCACTATGGGTGAGCCACTCTTCAGCATATCTTCACAAGTCCATTGCCACCACAATGGATGGCAAGCTTCAAGCATGATATATTCGTGTTGATCCACTTGAACTTGCACACCGCAATCTTGATGACGATCACCACTTGACGTCATCCTTCATGGGTTGTATGAGATCTTCCTTTTGATGCAAGCCCATGGAAACACACCTAACCCCCACATATAACTCTCACGAAGACCATGGGTTAGTACACAAACTCGTAATGGACAATGCTTACCATACCATGGGATCACTTGATCCCTCTCGGTACATCTTGTATGCTTTGTGTGTTGATCATCTTGATTTACTCTTTGTCTGACGAGCTTGATCAACCTTGTGTCTCTAAGACCATTCTTTGGATAATACCTTGAATACCATCTTGGTCATCATATAAACTCCTTGAACCCAACAAATGGACTTCAAGAACTACTCCCTCCTCATCATGGCCTCCGCCGGGATGATTAAGATGGCCACTGGAGATGATCTGCCCCTCCGGTAGGGTGCCGGAACGGGCCCCTGATTGTTTTTTCGTGGCTACACACGCTTGGGTGGAAGAACTTCTCCTTTAGGGTTATTTCTGGAGGTTTCTGTATTTGTAGGAATTTTTTGTATTGGAATCATGCCAAGATGGGCCACGAGGTGCCCACTACCCACCAGGCCGCGCGAGAGGGCCAGGCGTGCCCTGGTGCCTTGTGGGCAGCCTAGGCCTCCTCTAGTTGGCTTCCTTGGTCCTCTGGATGTCTTTTCGGCAGAAACAAATCTCCAAAATGTTTCGTGAGATTTGGAATCCGTTTGATATTGATTTTCTGCGAAGTAAAAAACAAGCAAAAAATAGCAAGTGGCACTGGGCACTATGTCAATAGGTTAGTCCCAAAAAATGATATAAAGTTGCGATAAAATGATTGTAAAACATCCAAGACTGATAATACAACAGCATGGAACAATCAAAAATTATAGATACCTTGGAGACGTATCACTTACGTCCACACATGACTAGCCTTACTTAGGGTTGATTTTCACGAAGTAGGCGATCTCCTTGCCCGTACAAACTTCTTGGTTCAACTCCACAACATGAAGTAGGAGGCTCCCAAGAAACACCTAACCAATCTAGGAGGCACCATCCCCAAAAGGTAATAGATGCGGTAGAATGATGAACTCCTTGCTCTTGTGCTTCAAAAGACAGTCGCCTCAAGAGTCAATCACTCTCTCACAGATTTGGCATGGGTAGTGTTGGGGATATTACCTGGGGGTAACCCGCCCTTGGTGGGCCGGGTCATCAAAGAGGCGACTCAACATTAGGAGCGCGGCCCTTGGCCCGGAAGCTAGATGACGGTTCAATAAGCTGTGGGGATGATAGACTACGAAAGGAGTTCCTGATCTTGGAAGACACGGCGACTTAGAGATAGGGGAAGCTACGATAGGTAGCATGGCCATGTCTCTTGTAAGCCCAAGGGACTCGACCTGTATATAAAGGCGGGTCCCGGGGAAAGGTCACGCAAGTTAGAAATTATCGAGAGCTACATCAGGCGAGTTACGCCCTCCTTGTAATCGAAACCATCATCAATCCACAAAAAGCAGGACGTAGGCTTTTACCTCCACACGAGGGGACGAACCTGGGTAAATCTGAGTCCCGCTTTTGCTCACCCCCTTCAAGTCGCCACCAAGGTGTGATGGCTCCATCTCTAAGTCCTTTCACGAGGACATCTGTCGTGACAAAACCACGACAGTTGGCGCCCACCATGGGGCTAGCGCACAGTGGAGTTGAGTTCTCGAAGGGAGCCCTACCAGGGTCAGAAAGCTATGCGGCCGACATCATGACAAAGAGCCGCCTCGGAAGGTACTACATCGACAACTCGTTGTGGGGCCAGAAGCCGATTCAGTCGAATCTGGTTATAGAGTCCCTGATACGTCTCCAACGTATCTATAATTTTTGATGGTTCCATGCTATTATCTTGTCAAACTTTGGATGTTTTGTATGCCTTTTATATCTTTTTTGGGACTAACTGATTAACTCAGTGCCAAGTGCCAGTTCCTGTTTTTTCGTGTTTTGACCCTTTTCAGAGGAGAATATTAAACGGAGTCCAAACAGAATAAAGCCTCCGAAAAGATTTTTTTTCCGGAACAGAAGATACGCAGGGGAGGCCACAAGCCCCCTAGGCGCGGCCAGGGGGCCACTGTGGGCCCCCTATGGTTCGTCTACCCTACTTCTTCCGCCTATAAATCCCTGAAAAATCCAAAACCACGGCAGAGATCCACGAAAATACTTTTCCGCCGCCACAAGCTTCTGTCTCCGCAAGATCCCATCTGGGGCATGTTCTGGTGCCCTGCAGGAGGGGGATTCGGATAAGGAAGGCTTCTTCACCTTCGGGTCCATAGCTAGTAGCTAGATGGCTTCTTCTCTCTCTTGGATCTTCAATACATAGTTCTCCACGATCTTCATGGAGATCTATCCAATGTAATCTTCTTTTGCGGTGTGTTTGCTGAGATCCGATGAATTGTGGATTTATGATCAGATTATCTATGAATCTTATTTGAGTTTCTTCTGATCTCTTATATGCATGATTTCAAATCCTTGTAATTCTCTTCGAGTTATGGGTTTTGTTTGGACAACTTGATCTATGATTCTTAAAATGGGAGAAGTGCTTGGTTTTGGGTTCATACCATGCGGTGACCTCACCCAGTGATAGAAGTGGTAGCAAGGCATGCTTAGTGTTGTTGCCATCAAGGGTAAAAAGATGGGGTTTATATCTATTGCATGAATTTATCCCTCTACATCATGTCATCTTGCTTAAGGAGTTACTATGTTTGTCATGAACTCAATACACTAGATGCATGCTGGATAGCGGTCGATGTGTGGAGTAATAGTAGTAGATGCAGAAAGTATCGGTCTACTTGTCTCGGACGTGATGCCTATATGTATGATCATTGCCTTAGATATCGTCATGACTTTGCGCGGTTCTATTAATTGCTCGACAGTAATTCGTTCACCCATCATAATATTTGCTATTTTGAGAGAAGCCTCTAGTGAACACTATGGCCCCCGAGACTACTTCACATCATATTTTCAGCTCCACACTTTTACTTTGCTGCACTTTCCACCTTCAGGTCTCACCTTGCAATCAATCATGAAGGGATTGACAACCCCTTTGTAGCGTTGGGTGCAAGTTTGCTGTTTTTGTGCAGGTACTTTGGAAACTTGGCTTGATACTCCTACTGGATTGATACCTTGGTTCTCAAAACTGAGGGAAATACTTACTGCTACTGTGCTGCATCACCCTTTCCTCTTGAAGGGAAAAAACCAACACAAGCTCAAGAGGTAGCAATAAGAATTTTCGGCGCCGTTGCCGGGGAGGATCAAGTCAAGAATAGTCTCCCATCAACGTGCCAATTTCTGGCGCCGTTGCCGGGGAGGATCAAGTCAAGAATAGTCTCCCGTCAACGTGCCAATTTCTGGCGCCGTTGCCGGGGAGGATCAAGTCAAGAATAGTCTCCCGTCAACGTGCCAATTTCTAGCGCAGTTGCCATGGAGCATCAAGTCAAGAATAGTCTTCCTCCAACGTGTCAATTTCTGGCACCGGGGACTATTCTAAGTGAAGCTTATCAAAGTAACTGTCGCAAACTCATCTCTTGCATTTACTTTGTTTGCGTTTTTCCTCTCGTTTTGCTCTCCCCCACTTCTGAAAAACAAAAAATTACAAAAATATTTGCCTTTTTTGGTTGCCTTTCCTTTGCTTGTGTGCTATGTGCCTTCAATATGCTTGCATCTTCGCTTGCTGAAAATCTATTGATATGGATCCTCATCCACTTGCTAATCTCTTTAAGAGATCCAATTATATTGAACCAATTGCTAGTGAGTTTTGTGCACTAAACTTTCTCTATGGAGTTTTGCTTGAGATGCGTGAATCTGAAAATCGTGATGAAGAAATTTATGAAGTGATTCACGAGGGCTCCTTGAATGAAAAGCATGATTGCAATGATTTCATTATAAATTCTATTAATGACAATCATGCTAAAAATATGCAAAACCCTAAGCTTGGGGATGCTAGTTTTGCTATGTCCACTACTTGTTGCAATGATCGTGATTGGGGTGATAATTTTTCTTATGATCTTGAAAATTTGTTTAACCCTCATGATGATTATGATGTTTGCAATAATATTGAAAGTGGGTTTGGAGAAGTCATGACTTTAGTTGATGATAATCCCACTATTTTTGAAGAGCGTCAACTTTGCATGCATGTGGATCATGAAAAGAATATCATATGTGATAGCTATATTGTTGAATTTGAATATGATCCCACATGTAATTGTTATGAGAGAGGAAAACATTGTGGTAGAAACTTTCATGTTTCTAACTTACCTCTCGTTTTGTTGAGATTGATATTGTCTCTTTCTTCTTTCTTGCATTTGGTAACTATTGGTTGTCTTGACAATCTGTTTTCCTATAAAATGCCTATGCATAGGAAGTATGTTAGACTTAGATGTGATTTTCACATGTTTCATGATGCTCTCGTCGTGTCCGATTGCTATCTTTTATGTGAGCATCATCGAATTATCAATGCCTAGCTAAGGGCGTTAAACAATAGCGCTTGTTGGGAGGCAACCCAATGAATTTATCTTTCCTTTTTTGCTTTCTGTTTTGTTGCATCCACACCATCATAACTCTGTTATGATTCTGTCTTTTGTGTTTCTTTTTGTGTTTGAGCCAAGCAAAACCTTTATGACTAGTTTGGTGATGGTTGTTTGATCATGCTGGAAAAAGACAGAAACTTTTTGCTCACGAAATTATTTTTCGTTTTTATCCAGAAAGAGCTTTTGAGTTGATTCTTCTTGCTTCCGTTTGATATGCCAATTACCCAAACTGTCGTAATGTTTCAGAATTTGTGAGATAACAGAAGTATACAAAGTATACATATTGCTACAGACTGGTCTATTTTTGACAGATTCTGTTTTTGTTGTGTTGGTTGCTTATTTTGATGAAACTATGGATAGTATCGGGGGGTACTAGCCATGGAAAAGTGAGAATACAGTAATCTAACACCAATATAAATAGAAATCAAGTTTGCTACAGTACCTAAAGAGGTGGTAGTTTGTTTTCTTGTGGTGATGATATCACGAGTTTATGTTTAACTTTTGCGTTGTGAAGTTTTCAAGTTTTGGGTGATGTTCTCATGGACAAAGGGATAAAGAGTGGAAAGTTCTCAAGCTTGGGGATGCCCAAGGCATCCCAAAGCCAAATTCAAGGACACCAAAAAGCCTAAGCTCGGGGATGCCCTGGGAAGGCATCCCCTCTTTCGTCTTCAATCCATCGGTAACATTACTTGGAGCTATACTTTTATTCACCACATGATATGTGTTTTTCTTGGAGCGTCTTGTATCATAGGAGTCTTTTCTTTTTGTTGTGTCACAATCATCCTTGCTGCACACCTTTTGAGAGAGACATGCACTCATCGTGAATTTGCTAGAATACTCTTTGAGCTTCGCTTATATCTTTTGAGTTAGGCAATTTAGCTCACATGTGTTCACTTATATCTTTTGAGCTAGATAACTTTGCTCTAAGTGCTTCACTTAGATCTTTTAGAGCACGGCGGTGTTATATTTTGGAGAAATAAGAACTCTCGATCTTCACTTATATCTTTTTGAGAGTGCTCTCTCTGAGTAACTTGGTAGTTGGCTTGTGCTATGAAAGTAGTCCCAAAGGTGATAGGCACCCAAAGAGGATACAATAAAACTTCCATCTTCATGTGCATTGATTAGAAAGACAAGTTTGATTCCTCTCAAATAGTTTTGAGACATGAATTTGGTAATATTAAGAGTTATGTTAGTAGGGTGTTGTGAATCTAGGAATACTTGTGTTGAAGTTAGTGATTCTCGTAACATGCACGCATGGTGAACCGCTATGTTAGAAAGTCGGAGAATAATTGATATATTGATTGTCATCCTTTGTGTTGCGGTCGGGATCGCGCGATGGTTAACACCTACCAACCCTTCCCCTAGGAGTATGCGTTTAGCACTTTGTTTCGATTATTAATAAAAACTTTCACAATAAGTATGTGAGTTCTTCATGACTAATGTGAGTCCATGGTATAGATGCACTTTCACCTTCCACCATTGCTAGCCTCTCTAGTGTCGCGCAACTTTCGTCGGTGCACAAACCCACCATATGCCTTCCTCAAAACAGCCACCAAACCTACCTACTATGGCATTTTCGTAGCCATTTCGAGATATATTGCCATGCAACTCCCACCGTGCCGTCTCATGACATGTGTCGTCACTTTCATATTGTTGTTGCATGATTGTAAGATAGCTAGCGAGATGTTTCAACGTCATACGCCAAGCTAGATCGTTGCACATCCCGGTACACTACCGGAGGCATTTTCTATAGAGTCCTCATCGTTCTAAGCATTGAGGTGTGAGTAAATTAAAGTGTGATGATCATCATTATTAGAGCATTGTCCCATGTGAGGAAATAAAAAAAAGGTCAAAGTTGCCCACAAAAAAAGAGAGATATGGAAAGAGGCCAAAGAGCCCAAACAAAAAAAAGAGAAAAAGAGAGAAGGGGCAATGCTACTATCTTTTCCACACTTGTGCTTCATAATAGCACCATGTTCTTCATGATTGAGAGTCTCTTGTTTTGTCACCACCATATGCTAGTGGGAATCTTCGTTATATAACTTGGCTTGTATATTCCAATGATGGGCTTCCTCAAAATTTCCCTAGGTCTTCGTGAGCAAGCAAGTTGGATGCACACCCACTAGTTCTCCTTTTGAGCTTTCACATACCTTTAGCTCTAAGTGCATCCATTGCATGGTAATCCCTACTCTTTCACATTGATATCTATTAATGGGCATCTCCGTAGCCCTTCGATACGCCGAGTCGATGTGACCATCTCCTCCTTTTGTCTCACAATCTCCACCACACTCTATTCCACCTATAGTGTTATATCCATGGCTCACGCTCATGTATTGCGTGAGAGTTGAAAAAGGTTTGAGAAAGTAAGAGTGCGAAAACAATTACTTGGCCAATAACGGGGTTGTGCATGATTTAAATTAGTTGTGTGGGGATGATGGAGCATAGCCAGACTATAGGATTTTGTAGGGATAATTTTCTTTGGCCTTGTTATTTCGAAAGTTCATGATTACATTGCTAGTTGGCTTGAAGTATTATTGTTTTCATGTCAATAGCAAACTTTTGTTTTGAATCTTACGGATCTGAACATTCATGTCTCATGAAAGAAGTTATAAAGGACAAAAATGCTAGGTAGCATTCCACATCAAAAATTCAGTCTTTATCACTTCCCTACTCGAGCACGAGCAGGACTTAAGCTTGGGGATGCTTGATACGTCTCCAACGTATCTATAATTTTTGATGGTTCCATGCTATTATCTTGTCATACTTTGGATGTTTTGTATGCCTTTTATATCTTTTTTTTGGGACTAACTTATTAACTCAGTGCCAAGTGCGAGTTCCTGTTTTTTCCGTGTTTTTGACCCTTTTCAGAGGAGAATATTAAATGGAGTCCAAACGGAATAAAACCTCCGAAAAGATTTTTTCCAGAACAGAAGATACGCATGGGGCGTGAGAACCAAGGCAGAGGCCACCAGGGGAGGCCACAACCCCCTAGGCGCGGCTAGGGGGCCCGTGCCTAGCAGGCTTGTGGGCCCCCTATGCCTCGTCTGCCCTACTTCTTCCGCCTATAAATCCCCGAAAAATCCAAAACCACGGCAGAGATCCACGAAAATACTTCTCCGCCGCCGCAAGCTTCTGTCTCCGCAAGATCCCATCTGGGGCACGTTCCGGTGCCTTGCCGGAGGGGGGATTCGGATACGGAAGGCTTCTTCATCAACACCATTGCCTCTGCGATGATGCATGAGTAGTTCACCATAGACCTTCGAGTCCATAGCTAGTAGCTAGATGGCTTCTTCTCTCTCTTGGATCTTCAATACAAAGTTCTCCATGATCTTCATGGAGATCTATCTGATGTGATCTTCTTTTGCGGTGTGTTTGTCGAGATCCGATAAATTGTGGATTTATGATCAGATTATCTATGAATCTTATTTGAGTTTCTTCTGATCTCTTATATGCATGATTTCATATCCTTGTAATTCTCTTCGAGTTGTGGGTTTTGTTTGGCCAACTTGATCTGTGATTCTTAAAATGGGAGAAGTGCTTGGTTTTGGGTTCATACCGTGCGGTGACCTCACCCAGTGACAGAAGGTGTAGCGAGGCACGCATCGTTTTGTTGCCATCAAGGGTAAAAAGATGGGGTTTATATCTATTGCATGAATTTATCCCTCTACATCATGTCATCTTGCTTATGGCGTTACTCTATTTGTCATGAACTGGATACACTAGATGCATGCTGGATAGCGGTCGATGTGTGGAGTAATAGTAGTAGATGCAGAAAATATCAGTCTACTTGTCTCGGACGTGATACCTATATGTATGATCATTGCCTTAGTTATCGTCATGACTTTGCGCGGTTCTATCGATTGCTCGACAGTAATTCGTTCACCCACCGTAATATTTGCTATTTTGAGAGAAGCCTCTAGTGAACACTATGGCCCCGGGTCTACTTCACATCATATTTTCAGCTCCACACTTTTACTTTGTTGCACTTTCCACCTTCAGATCTCACCTTGCAATCAATCGTGAAGGGATTGACAACCCCTTTGTAGCGTTGGGTGCAAGTTTGCTGTTTTTGCGCAGGTACTTTGGAAACTTGGCTTGATACTCCTACTGGATTGATACCTTGGTTCTCAAAACTGAGGGAAATACTTACTGCTACTGTGTTGCATCACCCTTTCCTCTTCAAGGGAAAAAACCAACGCAAGCTCAAGAGGTAGCAGTCCCCTTCGGCAAGATCAACATCTTCATCGGCATGCTTGGGACGCCCGTGCCTGAGCCGGACACCTCCACCGACATCGTCGAGCCGGCCAGGTACGTCCTCCCCATCACATGGCGGGACAGAAGTAACCACGCTTTCATCGGTTTTACGCAGGGAAGCGACATACAAGACGAGCCGGCGGCCCAGGAGATCACCCTCGTCAATTCTGACGGCGAGTCATCCATGGGCGAGACAGATTCAATCCATCCTCTTCAGGAAGGACAACTCGGAGGGCTGTCATTGGCAATGGACCCCGAGATCCTCGAGAGATCCCATCGACAAATCTCCATCTATATGGCGGGCTCGGCACAGCCTCAGCAAAACCCGGCCAGCAACAACAAGACCGGTGGGACGTTGAAACCCCCAACACAAACCAAGGCGGAATTAGCGGCGGAGGTCGCCACCCTTATGGAGACCGCTGTCCCATACGAGAATCGGGAGTCTATCAATGCCGAGCGTGCAAAGCTGTGGCAGGCGATGGCCAAAGCGCAGCGGGACATGGAACCAGAAGCCGCCAGGGTAGAGACGCAGCAGGCTGCAATCGCAGCAGAGACGGAGCGGTTGAACACTGAAGGCTGGCGGCTCGAGAGACAGTAGCACGCGTCCGACGCCGTTCACCAAAGGAGGCACCATGGACGTATCCCGGCCGACTTACATCCAACTCGCCTTTTCGACACCCCGCGCACCCCGGGGGCGGGTCCTGATTGACCTTTACAAACTATTCCGAGGAGAGGTCCGGTTCCACCACCTAACCCACCGCCGCCTCAACCGATGGATGCCCATGCGACTCGGTTCTAGACGCCACGAGGTCACTTCTCAAACCCCGTGGATAATGTGCTGGCGGCAACCCGCCACCTGGAGTCCCTTCCGATTTATGGAAACTCACCGGCCGAGATAGAGGCCATAAATGACATCGAGATGCTAAAGACGGTCGTGGTCCAGCAAGCGCAGTATTCTCATAGCCTCGATCGGCTGCACTCCACGCCTCAGGCGAGCCACACCAGAAGTCGCCACGAGGACTTGCCCGCAGTAACCAGCGGGCCACGACGATTCCCTCAAAATAACCCGCTTGGGATGCCCGACATGCGAGCACAAGATATCGTGGACGCGGCACGAGCTGCGCGCCAGATAGAAATAGCAGCTGCGGCGGGTCAGGTCTATCCAGCTTACACCTCGACACCTCCCGCACCCCAGGACACCGGAGGCAAGCACATCAGAGTATCGTGTCTTGCATCGGTTCTGCGCAATGAGCGGATGCCAAAGGACTTCAAAGGGCCCTGAAAGGTCCCTAATTACTCGTCGGATCTCGAACCGGAGTCATGGATCGAGAGTTACGAGCTCGCGATGGACATGCTCGATGTAAATGAGGCGGTTTGCGCCAAGTATTTCACTATGATGCTCGAAGGGACGGTGCGTGCATGGCTGAAAAACTTACCGCCTAACTCCATCAACACCTGGGCAGAGCTAAAAGAGCGCTTCATCAAGAATTTCAGAGGGACTTGCAAACGCCCGATGACCATCGTCGACCTACAGCACTGCGTTCAGGGGCCGGATGAGTCGGCCCATCATTGGACTCGGCAAGTCGCGGAGGTTATTCATTCATCAGAAGGTATCTCGTCGGCTCAGGCAGTGTTGATCCTAGAGAAGAACTGCCATTATGAACCTCTAGTACTAAATCTAGGGCGACTTAAGCGGAAAGTACAGGACATGGGCGAGTTAATGGATACCCTCACTAGGTATGCTGAGTCGGACGACACCAAGGATCCTGGGGAGGACGAGGACAAAGTTAGTACCGCCAGGAAGGGCGAGTTACCAAAGGGCCATTCTCAGTTTTAGGGCCGGGGCAACCACCACCATGGTGGGCATGGCAAAAGGAGACAACAGGAAGGTCCTACGGATTTTGTCGCTAATACTAATACCGGCAACGGAAACCCGCGCCAGAAGAAGCGGGGCTTCCGTGGGAAAAACCGCGCAATTATCACGAGATGCTCAAAGGCCCTTATCCGCAGCATGCCACGGCGGAGGGACCGGCGACTCACTCTTGGGAGGATTGCTACGTGATGCAAGAATTCCGGGCCAAAGCGCTCAGAAGAGGTCGGGCGGTGACCAGGGCCGGCGACAAGAACAACCCGGCTCGTCCGGGTCACGCCAGATCCCGTTCAGCGGTTTTCCTAACCCGGACCACAGGGTCGATCGCAGCCCAACGCTGGGCAATATCAAGTTCACAATCAGCAATACAACCCGCCGGGAGTGTTTCAGCAACCACCCCCGCAAGGAGATCCCCAGCGACAGGAGGATCGTGGCAGGTTTCAGAATAACCCTAAGCAACTGAACAACGGGCAGTACCACGTGTTCACCACCAGCACATGCAAGAGGGATCATAAGGTGAAGCATAGAACCTTCAGCATAGTCGAGCCAGCGCTCCCCCGATACCTTCACTAGTCTGGAGAGCCAATAACCTGGAGCGGGGAAGACCACCCGCCCCGAGTAGACAACCCTGGCGACTTGGCTTTGGTCGTGGTTCCCCAAGTTGGACGGTACACCCTTTCCAAGGTCCTCATGGATGGAGGCAGCAGCATCAACATCTTATACTTCGATACTTTTCGACGGATGAATATCTTGGAGAAAGACTTGATGCCATCATCTGCGGTCTTCCACGACATCGTCCCCGATAAGTCGGCGTATCCAATTGGGCGGATTAAGCTTAACATCGCGTTTGGCACAGAGTCCAATTACAGAAGCGAGTCTCTCCTGTTCGAGGTGGTCAAAATCAAGAGCCCCTACCATGCGTTGTTTGGACGGCCAGCGTACGCTAGATTCATGGCTCGCCCATGCTATGTTTATCTCAAACTCAAGATGCCCGGACCTAAGGGACCTATTACCATCAGCGGAGATAGGAAAATAGCTCAAGAATGTGAAGAAGGAGACGCAGCTTATGCCGAGTCGGCTTGCGCGGCCGAAGAGCTGAAGTTTCACCAAGCTAATGTTGACCCGGCAGACATGACGCCGCTCAAGAGGCCAACCATCGATTCTGAGCCGCCCCTCAAGTTGAAGCCGATGGACGATACCAAGGTCATAGACTTCACGCCTGGCGACTCCACCAAGCAGCTTACTATTGGGACGGGTCTGGATCCCAAATAGGAAAGCACGCTCATCGAATTCATCCCTGAGAATCGGACATCTTTGCATGGAAACCTTCTGATATGCCAGGTGTACCGAGAGAATTCGCTGAGCACCATCTTAATACTGACCCGAAAGTTAAGCCAGTTCGACAGTACCTTCGCACGTTTAATGAAGAGCGTCGTAAGGCGATTGGAGAGGAAGTCGCCCGGCTTCTGGCCGCTGGGTTTACCATCGAGGTTTTCCATCCTGAATGGCTGGCTAACCCGGTCCTAGTGCTCAAAAAGAAAGGCACTTTCTGCATGTGCATCGACTACATTGACCTCAATAGAGCTTGTCCGAAGGATCCCTTCGCCCTTCCCCACATTGATCAAATTATTGACTCGACAGCGGGTTGTGAGCGTTTGTGTTTCTTGGACGCTTATTCGGGATACCATCAGATCAAGATGGAGATGGCGGATCAGGAGAAGACATCCTTCATAACCCCATTTGGAGCCTTTTGTGACGTGTATATGCCGTTCGGGCTCAAGAGTGCGGGGGCGACTTATCAGCGTTGCATCCAAAATTGCTTGCACAACCAAATCGGTCGTAATGTCCACGCTTATGTGGATGACATCGTGATTAGATCTCAACGAAAGGAGTTGCTCTTGGAGGATCTCAAGGAAACCTTTGACAACCTACGCCTTTACCAGATGAAGCTTAACCCCACCAAGTGCGTGTTTGGTATTCCTGCATGGAAGTTATTGGGTTTTTTGGTGTCGGAACGTGGCATTGAAGCTAACCCGGACAAAATTGAGGCAATTACTTCGTTGGGGAAACCGGCCAACATTAACCAGGTCCAACGTATGGCGGGTCGAATCGCAGCTCTGAGTCGCTTTATAAGTCGCCTCGGGGAGAAGACCATCCCTCTCTATCAGTTGCTCAAGAAAACGGATCGTTTCGTATGGACGGACAAAGCGAACGAAGCTTTTGAAGCCTTGAAGCGGCAATTAGTTGACCCGCCAGTGTGGGCAGCTCTGACGGACAAGGAACCTATGCTCCTGTACATCGCATCCAATTCCAAGGCAGTCAGCGTGGCAGTGGTCGTCGAGCGGAAGGAAGAAGGAAAGGAGTATCTCGTCCAGCGACCGGTGTATTTTATCAGCGAGGTCCTAACCCTCTCCAAGAAACATTACCCGCATTGGCAGAAGCTGGTTTTTGAGGTGTTTATGGCAATTCGGAAGCAGAAGCACTACTTCCAGGAACATCCGATCACGGTCGTCAGTTCCGCCCCCCTCGGCGACATCATACAGAATCGAGAGGCAACTGGACGGATTGCTAACTGGGCCATCGAGTTAGGTCCTGCTACGGTAACAAAAGTCCTTCCTTGGCGCTAGGAATTCTTCTTGCTACTTCTCTTGTTTGCGTTGGTTTTTCCCTTGAAGAGGAAAGGGTGATGCAGCACAGGAGCAGTAAGTATTACCCTCAGTCTGAGAACCAAGGTATCGATCCAGAAGGAGGATCTCGTCAAATCCAGAGTACCTAGGCAAACACAAACAAGCTTGCACCCAACGCTTCAAAGGGGTTGTCAATCCCTTCAAGATTGTTTGCAAAGTAAGATCTGAAGGCGGAAAGTGCCACGAAGTAAAAAGTGTAACGCTGAAAATATGGTGTGGAGTATACCCGGGGGCCATAGCGTTCACTAGAGGCTTCTCTCAAAATAGCAAGTATTATGGTGGGTGAACAAATTACTGTCGAGAAATTGATAGAACCGCGCAAAGTCATGACGATATCTAAGGCAATGATCATACATATAGGCATCACGTCCGAGACAAGTAGACCGATACTTTCTGCATCTACTACTATTACTCCACACATCGACCGCTATCCATGACAAACAGAGTAACGCCTTAAGCAAGATGACATGATGTAGAGGGATAATCTCAAACCAATGATGAAAACCCCATCTTTTTACCCTTGATGGCAACAACACGATGCGTGCCTCGCTAGCCCTTTTGTCACTGGGTGAGGTGTCACGCCCAAGATGCGACCCTATCCTCAATTTGGAACGAAGGCCTCGTCAGGGATAGAAGCGCATCTCGTTGTGTCGCAAGAATGGATATCGTTACAAGTACATGTACTGAAAATAAGAGATATATATAGAACTGGCTTACACTCATCACAAGCTACATCAGAGTCACAGCAGTACAATACATAATCATCATGAAGAAGAGCAGGGTCCGACTACGGACGAAAACAAACGAGAAAAGAAGAACGACATCCATCCTTGCTATCCCAGGCTGCCGGCCTAGAACCCGTCCTAGATCGATGAAGAAGAAGAAGAAGAAGCAACACCAAATGAACAATCAACGCACTCGCGTCGAGTAAACTTTACCTGTACCTGCAACTGGTGTGGTAGTAATCTATGAGCCACAGGGGACTCAGCAATCTCATTTCCAAAGGTATCAAGACTAGCAAAGCTTAATGGGTGAGGCATGGTTAAGTGGTGAGGTTGCAGCAGCTGCTAAGCATATATTTAGTGGCTAAACTTATGAGTACAAGAAATAAGGGGGGAGATCTACGCATAGCAAACGTGAACTACCGATGATCAAATGAATGATCCTGAACACCTACCTACGTCAGACATAACCCCACCGTGTCCTCATTCGGAGAAGGAACTCACAAAAGAGACAATCACGGTTACGCACACAGTTGGCATATTTTAATTAAGTAACTTCAAGTTATCTAGAACCAGTGTTAAACAAAGTTTCCACGTTGCCACATAACCGCGGGCACGGCTTTCCAAAAAGATTTAACCCTGCACGGGTGCTCCAACTAGTCCATCACAAATTACCACAACCCGCGTAGAAATCCTCGATCACAGAGCTCGCGATCTCGTCGGACTCCTTAGTGGAAAACCTCAACTCTCAGATTACCCAAAGCATCACCGGAATCCCGATGCACAAGATATATCGTCAAAGGTAAAACTAATCCAACAAGGCCGCCTGACGTGTCGACGATCCCGATAGGAGCCGCGTATCTCGTTCTCAGGACATGATGGATGAGCTAGACGTCGGGATCGCCAAACCTCTGGGTGACCACAAGGGCGCCGGACATCACTCAGGTGGGACCAACACTCATGAGGAGCACTGGCCCGGGGGTTGATTAAATTACTCCGCGGGTGCCGGCGGGTCCCTATGCATTATTATTAGGTTATTAGGAAAATGTAGTTCCAAAGTTGGGCCTTGCTAGACCAGCTTTAATCTAAAATGAATTATCAATGGGGTCCCCATAACAACCCCGATCGTGTTAGGAGCGCTCATTTATGGAACATAACACCGGTAGCCGAAACTAAGGGGGCAAAGGTGGAACAAAACACGAGGCTAGAAATGCCGAGCCTTCCACCTTTTACCAAGTATATAGGTGCATTAAATTAAATAGAATTAAATATGGTGATATAACAAGGAACCCATGTTTTAACATGTGGTAGGCAACGAGACATAATCGATAGAAGCGATAAAACTAGCATGGCAATGATAGTAATGGTATCTGGGGAAATGGTCATCTTGCCTGAGATCCCGCTTGGAAGAAGAATGACTCCGTGAAGCAGACGAACCGACGTAGTCGAACGGGTCCTCACAATCCGACACGCTTGCAGAACTCTATCGAGACGAAGCAAACCAGAAACAAGAATCAACACACGATATTCACCACACGATGCACAACACATATGATGCATGAGCAGTTGAATACATGCAAGTCACGGCATGACAATTCACACAAACAGACACTACACATTAAGTGAAGTTCAATATGCAACGAGTTGCATATTGACGACACTCCATGTTAATTATGTAGTTCTATCCTGAGTTGATACACGGCAATATTAAATGTGGTTAAACATGGCAAGAGGTGAAGCGTAATTAAACTACCTATCTAGGCATTTTAAATGAGGTCGGAAATGACATATAGCATCTCCGAGGCGACCTCACATGTTTATTTACAATTCTGTCCTGATCTGAACTAACACATTTAATTAGTTGTTAAACAGCAAAACAAATAGTTTCACGTGATTCTACGCGTCGTTACAAGCAATTTATACATATGGCTCATCTCAAACGGAGCTACGGTCAAATAGTTACGACCTAAAACGTTTTCAACACGTCGACACGCAAACCGATGCAAACAGGACACTAAACAGATCTAATTATGCATGAGAGTTGGAAAATATTAATCTAGTGAAATTCTAGCCAATTAACATATATAACTCATCGCAATCCGATGCACGATTTAGAAACTACGGGCATTTGAAAATATGTTGATTTTTCGGAAAATTAGCAAGATTCCTAGCAGAGGAAAAAAACGAACTGGGCTGAAACTAAAATTACGGTGCCACAGATCAGTCCCAAGCGTGATAGCGTTAAAAGAATAAAACAAGGGAAATCAACAATATGGGGCAACTGGGATTTGAACCCAAGACCCCTTGGAACCAGAGTGGCTGCGCTAGCCAACTCGGCTAGCGGCCTTCGCGTTGACAGAACTAGCACACAATCTAAACAACATGTACTTACAGAACAGATCTAGAACAAAAGACTGAATTTTAGATTGGGATGGAGGTTCTCACAGAGGGGAAAACAACAGGCCGACGGCCATGGCCGTACTGTGAACGAGCGAGAGAGATGGGGGCCCTCCAGACCCGGTGCGTGGGGACGAGGAGAAGGCCGACGTCGAGCTACGAACGTGAACCAACAGCGACGGGGCGAGCAGCTGGAGCGGTGCTGGCTGTGCTTGTTCCCCTAAAGAACAGAGACACCAGCAGGGGTGCTCCAGGGTGGGCGATGGGGCAGGGAGGCGAGCTCGAGTCGGATCCAAACGGCCTTGGCGTTGCGGTTCCATTCCCGATGGTGGAGACGGCTCGTGTCGCGAGACCGACCGAGGTCGAGCTCCTTGGGGCGGCGGCCATTGAGGTATGTAGATAAGAAATGAAAGAGAGAGATGAGAGACAGAGAGAGAACCAGAGAGAGGAATAGAAGGAACAGAGAAGGAGCAGGGGCGACCCGGTTGCCTGTTCGTCGGTGAAGCTCGCAGGCGGCTCATGGCGTCGGTCTCGGGCGCGCGCGAGCTTGGGAGGAGCGGCTCCTGGGAGGCACGGGACGAGGCCATGCTCACTCTTGCGCTTAGGTTGGCTGGTCGGGGACGGCCTGCTCGCGCGACATCCGGGCGACGGATGCGTCCGGTGGCTCAGCTCTCGCGTAGGGCGAGGTCGAGGCGCAGGGAGCTCTGGATCGAGCGGCATGCGGGGTTGGCTGCAGATTGGATCTAGGGATCCCGAGGTGGGAGATGCTATGGTTGCCCGATGGGAAAAAATTAGGTGGGGTGGCAGCGGCTCGATGGGACAAGGCTCCTGGTTTGTAGGGTTAGGCTAGCTTTAGGTCTAGGGTTGGTCTATATATACATAGTGGTTAGGTTTTAGGGGCATCTGGACCTTTCGATTTAGATCGGGTGGTCGAGATAAATAGGATAGGGAGTCCAATGGACAAACCGATGACGATTTGCAGTAAAACCGGGTTGATCTGGACCTAACGGTCACGAGCACCCGGTTCGGGTTTCGGGAGGTTTTAGGACTAGGCTGCGCGTAGGGTCGATACACTGTGCAGAGGGGCTAGGCGAGGATGAGAGGGAAAACGGCAACCCGGTGACAGAGATTAACAATGCCGCGGGTGCGTGCCTGTGTGGTAGGTCTCAAACGGTCAACGACAAAACAGAGAGAACCGACAAGTAATAACGGATGCAGTTTTGAAAACAGGTGGCAATGGAGTGCCGATGCAATGCAGATGATGCGCGTGATGCGATGATGAATGCAACCAACAAATAATAACCACAGCAACCATGGAATAAAAGGGAATCTTCTGGAACGTCGGTCTCGGGCTGTCACAACTCTCCTACACTGCAAGAGGATCTCGCCCCGAGATCCAAGAATGAAAGGGGGAGAGGATGAGAAAGAACAAGAGGTAACACTTAATCGCTTCTTTGACAAACGAGTGGAAACAATGAACCTTGAAGGTTGCAACGCGATGAGGAGTGATATGAGAAAGAAGCAAGAATTCACGGAAAATTTCGGCAGCACTTCGGTAGGAAAATGGGACAAAAAATTCGATAAGATGGAAGAATTAGACAATATTCATAACAAATAACTAAATAGAACAAGGGAACACCATGATCTTGATAGAACAACATGATAGACCCAAAAGGGCAACATCACCATGCCTCTGGAACAATAGAATAGGAACTAGCTCATACAGAAGAAGAAAATGAAGAGAGAATGACAACTACTAACTCCAATGAACTTGGCAAGCATCCTTGCAAGAAGAATTGGACGGAGTTGTTCGAAAACAACAACGAAAGAACAAGATAGTAGCGGGCTTATGGAAACCTTTTCAAATTAATGAAGTGACAGCCAGCCACTAACAGAAACAAGGATTGATTGGGAGAAACAAGATATGAACAATTTCTTACACCAAGAGGATGCATTGAGAACTTGGATTAATGACAAGCACCATGATAGCAACAATCCATAGGAAAAGCTTTAGGTGAAATCCAAACCAAGATAGCTCAATGAAGAAATCATGGGTTGCAAATATCTCATGATCATAGAATTGGTGGGTTTTATTATCTCATACTTGAAAGGAAATCTCTTCGAGGCTCCTACACAAACAAGAATGCTATAATACCACCTCAAAGGATAAAGGAAGAACAATTGCACATATAAATGCAAGAGAAAGGATACTTGAGGTTCTCCAACAAGAATCTTGAAGAACACTTGAGAATGGATTGAAACCTTGATGAACCACCAAGAAGGACCTCCGTATACGAATGAATGATGCAAAGATATCAAGGTAGAAAAGAATAAGATTATGACCTTGCCAGGATTTAGATGCAGCCTCACAAAGAGATACTTGATAGAACTTGGAACTCCGGGAAAGAAAGATAAGCACACGAGAAAAGAACTGAAACCATGAGCCACTCCGGAAGAAGAATTCAGATTACTATGAACAAGAATAAGAATTATGTTATGCTCATCCTTCATCAAGTTTAATTGATGACAAGCAATGGATTTAGCATACCCCTTATTCTTCAAGAAATGATTGAGGAGAGATATGATCACAAACTAGAAGAAGTCTTGAAGGAGACACCAGTGAGAATTGAAATAATGATGCAACCATGAATGAATGGAGATACATGAAAATGAAGAGATCATGAGCCACCTGAGAGAAAACTAGAACAGGCACCAGAATAATTGAGACACGAACGAAGAGACAACAATTGAGAAGAATTAGAGAACGAAAGTTGAAAGCTGAGAACGACGAAGTCTTCTGAAATGATGGCCTTCGGAGGAACGAGAAATAAAAACAACTCAGAAATGCACCGGATAGCAAGAAATGGATACTCATGACTGACAACAATTAAGATGATGGCACAAAGCTGAAATGTCGAATTTGCAAGAGAATGGACCAAGATTTGAGAGAAACAGTCCTTCGAATTTGCAAGTTGAGAATGATGACGAGAAACAACACCAAGAATACTGAGACACTCCGGAATAATGAAGAATGCAAGGTTGAGCCAAATATGAGAATTAATTCAAATAGATCTTGAAGAGGGAATATGATTGATGAAATCCATACTTACGGCATAGCTGAAAAGAATTAATGATCTGTGGGAAAAGATTAAAAGCGCCAGGAAAGATCCTGGGAAAGAACCTGTGGGTTATGGGCCCACTTAAAGAAACCACCATCAGAAAAGATAGCTTAGAAGAGAGATATTGCACCGGTAGAAATGAAAACTTGATGAGGTTGAGCACCTCGAAATAATTAAAGATCTGAAACAAGAAACTCTGAGATATCTTCACCACTCCGGATAGGAAAGAGATGAATGCATAACATGATAGGCTGATAAGAATTCCCAACATAGGAAAGAATTACAAGGATGAATGGATACGATGACACGGATAATTAAATTGGATTGGCCGGAAAAGATAACTAGATTGAATAAAGATGAACACTAAGCTCCTGATAATCTTCACAACGAATCACCGGGTAAGAGAGAAAGGACAGACAGCGGAAGCACAATGAAAAGAAAACTCTTGGATGAAAATTGAATCACTGAAGAAAAGGGTGGGAGGGCGGGGGAAAACAAAGACAACTTGAGACAGATGAGACAAACTCCGGAAAGAAAAGAGAGAATGATCTGCAAATATTGAAGAGGATGGAATTAACTGAAGAGAAGCACACCGGTTGAATGGAATTAACATGACAACTCCGGTTGACAAGAATTGATATGACAATTTGAACGAACAAAAGAATTTGCATTCTCACATAAAAATATGAGAACGCCACTTAGGAAAGATCTGAAATCATCACTTGACATAGAAGCAACTCGAATTACCATATTTAGCAAAACAAAGGGATGAGGCTTATGAAACAAGCTAGAACAAACTCATGAGAGAGATTTCGTCCGATATTTTCGTGGACGGGATCGCACGGGCTCGAACCTTACAGTAGCCATCAAGTGCAAGGCAGTGCACCCGACATACGAAGTGTCCCCGAGTCGTAGCAAGCTACAAGGACTCTTTAAGACACAACGAGAACCGCTGTAAGTCGACCGTCAACAAACGAATCCACTAGATGTCGAACCCCAACCTAACATCATGCATTTGTTGGAAGATTGTCCTATAAGTAACTACTTGAATTCCCACCTATGAATTCCCGAAATATCTGGTCATGCAATCTGGTATACGGATACAAGGAGTAATATTCACACAACTCCTATACTAACCCGTCACCTGTATCACATCCGTCAACACACAACCAGAATCTTGGACCTTCATCTAAAATAGACCCTCGTGATCACAACGATACACAGTATGGCAGTTCTCCCGAACAATCTGCACCAGTAATGGGGACATCGGGGTTATCTCGCCACTACTAGTATTGAAGCAATTATGAACATCCTTCGTTCTCAGATACCAAGAAATCTGAATGATAGCGATGTGCTCAAGAACCCCCTGGAGCTCAACTCCCCAGAAGAAAATCAAGTCAGACAGGATGCACCAAGACAGAACTTCATCACATTCGCATCATATAGATTCCAAGAGTATCTGCGTGATCCTAAAAAAAATTGAGTGAGAAGAGGAGTAGAATTAAATTATTACGTCAAGATTCCTCACCAGAGCATAGAAGAGGAGAAAAAAGAATCCTACTCTCCGATATATAACTAAGACTCAAATAGTATTTCACTAGACTCGACTCGGCCAAGTTCGATCAATCAAGGGGGCTCCTAGGTCGGTACGGCTCTGATACCAACTTATCACTCCCAAGATGCGACCCTATCCTCAATTTGGCACGAAGGCCTCGTCAGGGATAGAAGCGCATCTCGTCATGTCGCAAGAATGGATATCGTTACAAGTACATGTACTGAAAATAAGAGATATATATAGAATTGGCTTACACTCGTCACAAGCTACATCAGAGTCACAACAGTACAATACATAATCATCATGAAGAAGAGGAGCGTCCGACTATGGACAAAAACAAACGAGAAAAGAAGAACGACGTCCATCCTTGCTATCCCAGGCTGCCGGCCTGAAACCCATCCTAGATCGATGAAGAAGAAGAAGAAGAAGCAACTCCAAATGAACAATCAACGCGCTCGCGTCGAGTAACCTTTACCTGTACCTGCAACTGGTGTGGTAGTAATCTGTGAGCCACAGGGGACTCAGCAATCTCATTTCCAAAGGTATCAAGACTAGAAAAGCTTAATGGGTGAGGCATGGTTAAGTGGTGAGGTTGCAGCAGCTGCTAAGCATATATTTGGTGGCTAAACTTACGAGTACAAGAAATAAGAGGGGGAAGATCTACGCATAGCGGACGTGAACTACCGATGATCAAATGAATGATCCTGAACACCTACCTACGTCAGACATAACCCCACCGTGTCCTCGTTCGGAGAAAGAACTCACGAAAGAGACGGTCACGGTTACGCACACAGTTGGCATATTTTAATTAAGTTAACTTCAATTTATCTAGAACCAGTGTTAAACAAAGTTTCCACGTTGCCACATAACCGCGGGCACGGCTTTTCGAAAAGATTTAACCCTGCACGGGTGCTCCAACTAGTCCATCACAAATTACCACAAGCTGCATAGAAATCCTCGATCACGGAGCTCGCGATCTCGTCGGGCTCCTTAGTGGAAAACCTCAATTCTGAGATTACCCAAAGCATCACCGGAATCCTGATGCACAAGATATCTCGACAAAGGTAAAACTAATCCAGCAAGGCCGCCCGACGTGTCGACGATCCCGATAGGAGCCGCGTATCTCATTCTCAGGACACGACGAATGAGCTAGACGTCGGGGTCGCTAAACCTCTGGGTGACCAGAGGGGCGCCGGACATCGCTCAGGTGGGACCAACACTCATGAGGAGCACTAGCCCGGGGGTTGATTAAATTACTTCGGGGGTGCCAGCGCGTCCCTATGCATTATTATTAAGTTATTAGGCAAATGTGGTACCAAAGTTGGGCCTTGCCAGACCAGCTTTAATCTAAAATGAATTATCAAGGGGGTCCCCATAACAACCTCGGTCGTGTTAGGAGCGCTCATTTATGGAACATAACACCGGTAGCCGAAACTAAGGGGGCAAAGGTGGAACAAAACACCAGGCTAGAAAGGCCGAGCCTTCCACCTTTTACCAAGTATATAGGTGCATTAAATTAAATAGCATTTAATATGGTGATATAACAAGGAACCCATGTTTTCACATGGAAGCAACTGCACCTGCAACTAGCAACGCTAACACCGGGTTAAGCAAGCGGTAACACAGCCAATCAGTGATTTGCTAGGTTAAACAGGTTGAAGGTTTCATGGCATTGTTCAGAGGCTAATATTTAACATGTGGTAGGCAACGAGACATAATCGATAGAAGCGATAAAACTAGCATGGCAATGATAGTAATGGTATCTGGGGAAATGGTCATCTTGCCTGAGATCCCGCTTGGAAGAAGAATGACTCCGTGAAGCAGACGAACCGACGTAGTCGAACGGGTCCACACAATCCGACACGCTTGCGGAACACTATCGAGACGAAGCAAACCGGAAACAAGAATCAACACACGATATTCACCACACGATGCACAACACATATGATGCATGAGCAGCTGAACACATGCAAGTCACGGCATGACAATTCACACAAACAGACACTACACATTAAGTGAAGTTCAATATGCAACGAGTTGCATATTGACGAAACTCCACGTTAATTATTTAGTTCTATCCCGAGTTGATACACGGCAATATTAAATGTGGTTAAACATGGCAAGAGGTGAAGCATAATTAAACTACCTATCTAGGCATTTTAAATGAGGTCAGAAATGACATACAGCATCTCCGAGACGACCTCACATGTTTATTTACAATTCTGTCCAGATCTAAACTAACACATTCAATTAGTTGTTAAGCAGCAAAACAAATAGGTTCACGTGATTCTACGCGTCGTTACAAGCAATTTACACATATGGCTCATCTCAAACGGAGCTACGGTCAAATAGTTACGACCTAAACCGTTTTCAATACGTTGACATGCAAACCAATGCAAACAGCACACTAAACAGATCTAATTATGCATGAGAGTTGGAAAATATTAATATACGCGAAATTCTAGCCAATTAATATATATAAGTCATCGCAATCCGATGCACGGATTAGAAACTACGGACATTTGAAAATATGTTGATTTTTCTGAAAATTAGCAAGATTCCTAGCACAGGAAAAAAAACGAACTCGGCTGAAACTAAAAATACGGTGCAACAGATCAGGCCCAAGCGTGATAGCATTAAAAGAAAAAAAACAAGGGAAATCAACAATATGGGGCAACTGGGATTTGAACCCAAGACCCCTTGGAACCAGAGTGGCTGCGCTAGCCAACTTGGCTAGCGGCCTTCGCATTGACAGAACTAGCACACAATCTAAACAACATGTACTTACAGAATGGATCTACAAAAAAAAGACTGAATTTTAGATCGGGATGGAGGTTCTCACAGAGGGGAAAACAACAGGCCGACGTCCATGGCCGTACTGTGAACGGGCGAGAGAGATGGGGGCCCTCCACACCCGGTGCCTGGGGACGAGGAGAAGGCCGACGTCGAGCTACGAACGCGAACCAACAGCGACTGGGCGAGCAGCTGGACGCGGTGCTGGCTCTGCTTGTTTCCCTGAAGAACAGAGACACCAGCAGGGGTACTCCAGGGTGGGCGACGGGGCGACATGGATGGGGCAGGGAGGCGAACTCGAGTCAGGTCCATACGGCCTTGGCGTTGCGGTTCCATTCCCGATGGTGGAGGCGGCTGGTGTCGCGAGACTGACCGATGGTGAGCTCCTTGGGGCGGTGGCCATGGAGGTCTGTAGATAAGAAATGAAAGAGAGAGATGAGAGATAGAGAGAGAACCAGAGAGAGGAATAGAAGGAAGAGAGAAGGAGCAGGGGCGACCCGGGTGCCTGTTCATCGGTGAAGCTCGCAGGCGGCTCATGGCGTCGGTCTCGGGCGCGCGGGAGCTCGGGAGGAGCGGCTCCTGGGAGGCACGGGACGAGGCCATGCTCACTCTTGCGCTCAGGTTGGCTGGTCGGGGACGGCCTGCTCGCGCGGCATGCGGGCGATGGACGTTGGGAGCTGCGGGCGACGGATGCGTCCGGCGGCTCAGATCTCGCGTGGGGCAAGGTCGAGGCGCAGGGAGCTCTGGATCGAGCGGCCTGCGGGGTTGGCTGCAGATTGGATCTGGGGATCCCGAGGTGGGAGATGCTACGGTTTCCCAATGGGAAAAATTAGGTGGGGTGGCGGCGGCTCGATGGGACAAGGCTCCTAGTTTGTAGGGTTAGGCTAGCTTTAGGTCTAGGGTTGATCTATATATACATAGTGGTTAGGTTTTATGGGCATCTGGACCTTTCGATTTAGATTAGGTGGTCGAGATAAATAGGATAGGGAGTCAAATGGACAAACCGATGACGATTGCAGTAAAACCGGGTTGATCTGGACCCAACGGTCACGAGCACCCGGTTCGGGTTTCGGGAGGTTTTTGGACTAGGCTGCGCGTAGGGTCGATACACTGTGTAGAGGGGCTAGGTGAGGATTGAAAGTGCGTTATATCGACTAGAGGGGGGGTGAATAGGAGATTTTTAGAATTTCATCACTGAGGAAATTCCTTTTGAGGAAATTCCTCACTGATGACTAACTTACAGCGGAAACAGTAAAGGATCATAAGTGCAAAGTTTCACAACAGCAGTTTTTAGAGTGAAGAATGTGAAAACAGATTGCACAGTGAGGAGGCACGCAGAATACAGATGTGGATTAACTGACGTGAAGAATTTGGGGTTGAGGAAATTCAGAGAAAGTCTTCAGCAAATTCTTCAAACAGTTGCAGTGAAAGTCATCAACACATAATACGAGAAAAGTAAGGGGTTGAGGAATTAGAACCCGTTTCTGAGTGAAGACAATCGTTGATGACCCAGTTCCAACTGCTGTGACAGTCATACATCTGGTTTGGAGCGGCTTGGTATTGAAACCAAAGGACACACAGTCCCTACCGTATTCTCCTTGAGCTAAGGACACATAGTCCTCGCCCAACACTCGTGGTAAGTCTTCAGGGCAGACTTCCAAACCCTCACAAACTTGATCACCCGGCGATCCACAATTGACTGCTGGAAAGCTCTAGACCTTGACGCCTAACCGTCTGGAGGATGCATAGTCCTCAAAGGTAAAAGGCTTCAGTCCCACACAGGAACAACTTCTTCAGTGATCCTCAATCACTAGGTTTGGTTTGTGGTTTCGGTGTATGATGTATTTGCTCACTGATGAATTACTCTCGAAAGCTCTGAGGAATTGGGTTGCTCTTATGACAAGTGTCAGTTTCTAACAGAGCAGTCAACCAGCTAGTGGTTGTGGGGGGCGGCTATTTATAGCCTGGGAGCATCCCGACATGATTTGACACTAATGCCCTTAAATAATATGACCGTTGGAGTGGATAAGACCAATGACTTGGCGTGGCTATCGAAACGGTCGAAACCCTCAACTGTGAGAGTCCTCATGTCACTCGTATTCCTCACTTGAGGCTTTTGGTAGGATTAGGCTTGGGTTGAGCATCATGAGGAAATTCATTCCAAAGTATGACTTCGACCCCCTTTAACAGTACGGTGTTCCTATTACTCAAATGCGAAGAAAATAAAACAGAAAGTGTAAATCTTCATGCTTCAAATTCTTCAAAGTGATTTTCTTCAGGACACACCGGATTCCTCAATATCAGTATCTTCATGCGGAATATCAATTTCATCGCAGATTCCTCGCGATTCATTTCTTCAGCTTCAGACCAAATTCTTCAACTGAAGACATATATTTTTAGGGGTCGATATTCTTCAAATATCTCAAACTCCTCAATGACTTATAGATCATGTGTACACTCATAAGCACATTAGATACTTAACCTATAAGTCTTCAAACCACCAAAATCACTAAGGGGCACTAGATGCACTTACAAGGATGAGAGGGAAAACGGCAACCCGGCGACAGAGTTTAACAATGTCGCGGGTGCATGCCTGTGTGGTAGGTCTCAAACGGTAAACGACAAAACAGAGAGAACCCGCAAGTAATAACGGATGCAGTTTTGAAAACAAGCGGCAATGGAGTGCCGATGCAATGCAGATGATGCACGTGATGCGATGATGAATGCAACCAACAAATAATAACCACGGCAACCATGGAACAAAAGGGAATATTCTGGAACTTCGGTCTCGGGCTGTCACATGAGGTCACCGCACGGTATGAACCTGAAACCAAGCACTTCTCTCATTGCAAGAATCATAGATCTAGTTGGCCAAACAAAACCCACAACTCGAAGAGAATTACAAGGATATGAAATCATGCATAAGAGAGATCAGAAGAAACTCAAATAAGATTCATATATAATCTGATCATAAATCCACAATTCATCGGATCTCGACAAACACACCGCAAAAGAAGATTACATCGGATAGATCTCCATGAAGATCATGGAGAACTTTGTATTGAAGATCCAAGAGAGAGAACAAGCCATCTAGTTACTAACTATGGACCCGTAGGTCTATGTTGAACTACTCACGCATCATCGGAGAGGTCATGGTGTTGATGAAGAAGCCCTCCGTATCCAAATCCCCCCTCCGGCAGGGCACCAGAACGTGCGCCAAATGGGATCTTGCGGAGACAGAAGCTTGCGGCGGCGGAAAAGTACTTTCGATGATCTCCTGATTTTTTTGGGATTTTTAGGGAATATATAGGCGCAATCCCTAGGGTAGAGGGCGCCCAGGGGGCCCACAAGCCTGTGGGTCACGGCCTCCCCCTGGTCATGGGGTGGGGGCTTGTGGGGCCCCTGAGGCCCCCCTGCCTTGGCTCTCAAGCTTCTCGATCTTCTTCTGTTACGGAAAAAATCTGTTCGGGGATTTTCTTCCGTTTGGACTCTGTTTCAAAATCTCCTCTGAAAGGAGTCAAAAACATGGATAAAACAGGAACTGGCACTTGGCACTGAGTTAATAAGTTAGTCCCAAAAAATATATAAAAGGCATACAAAACATCCAAAGTTTGACAAGATAATAGCATGAAACCATCAAAAATTATAGATACGTTGGAGACGTATCAGGGCCCCATCATGTGCAGTATACGCCTCGGACGGCCGTCAAATCTCAAGCACTCGTGGACTTCATCAATGATTGTACCGAGTTGCAAATCCCAGAGGATAGGCCCGATCATACTTATTGGACCATCTATTTCGATGGATCCAGGCAATTGGAAGGCTCGGGGGCTGGCGTGGTGATAACTTCGCCTCAAGGTGACAAGTTTTGCTATGTCCTTCGGCTCATGTTCCCCTCTACCAATAATGCAGCAGAATACGAAGCTTTGCTCCATGGTTTGCGACTCGCCAAGGAGATGAACCTCACGCGAGTCAGATATCTGGGCAACTCAGATTTGGTGGCACAGCAGGTTTCTGGCACGTCGGATTCATGAGACCCCTTGATGGCGGCTTACACACAAGTTGTGTCAGACGTGGCGGGTCACTCCATGGCTATCAACTGGATCATATCGACCAGCGACTTAATGAAGCAGCGGACGCACTTTCCCGTCTCGGTTCACAATGTAAGCCAGTTCCTCCCAATGTCTTTTTGGATATATTACATAACCCCTCGGTAAGACTAGCTTCAGAGGAAGACTTAGCGGTGCCGGACCCCAAGCTCAACTCGTGGCCGCTCTTCACGCTACTCCGGATTGGGCGCCTCCTTATATGGCGTATCTCACCAGAGGCGAGTTACCTGCTGATGAATTATTGGCTCGCCAAATCGTTCGTCGGTGTAAATCCATGGTCATACACAATGGCGAGTTGCACAAACGAAGCACCCCAGGGGTATTTCAAAGATGCGTCTCTCCTGAAGAAGGATGTACGATCCTCAATGAGATTCACGCTGGCGAATGTGCTCATCATGCTGGGTCATGATCCTTGGTTTCTAAAGCCTTCAGACATGGGTTCTATTGGTTGACGGCTCACTCACACGCAGAGGAGAACGTTCGCCGATGTGATGGCTGCCAAAAATTTCGACGTCAGATGCACGTGCCGGCTCAGGAATTGCGGATGATACCGATCACTTGGTCGTTTGTGGTCTGGGGGCCTTATATGGTTGGCCCTTTCAAGATGTCATCCACTAAAAAGACTCACCTATTGGCGGCGGTTGACAAGTTCACCAAGTGGGTTGAGGCAGAGCCCGTTAGTAGCTGTGATGCAGGCACGGCCGTCAAATTCTTGAAGAAACTAATTTTCAGATTTGGATATCCTCATAGTATCATTATTGATAATGGTACTAATCTATCCAAAGGTGCAATGCAAGATTTTTGTTCACGAGAGCATATCCGGCTTGACGTCTCCGTGGTTGCACATCCCCAGGCCAATGGGCAGGCGGAAAGGGCGAATCAGGAAATATTGCGGGGGATTAAGCCTTGGCTCATGGTACCTTTGGAACGTACTCCAGGGTGTTGGGTGGAGGAGTTGCCTTCAGTATTGTGGAGCATCAAGACAACTCCAAATCGCTCCACGGGCTTTACTCCTTTCTTTCTGGTCTACGGGGCGGAAGCGGTGTTACCAAGTGACATCATACACGATTCACCGCGAGTCGCCGCATATGTGGAACAGGACAACGAGCTGGCACGGCAAGCCTCGTTTGATGCTTTGGAGGAGGAACATGACTTGGTCGCGTCACGATCGGTGATCTACCAACAAGACTTACGACGATACCACAGTCGCCGGGTCAAGAGCCGGACTTTCCAAGAGGGCGACTTGGTGCTCCGTTTGATTCAAGATCACACTGGTATGCACAAATTGTCACCTCCATGGGAAGGACCGTTTGTCATCAGCAAGAATCTTCGGAATGGTTCATACTACTTGGTGGATCTTCGCCCAGATCGGCCAACTACAGAGGTTGAGACAACTTGCCCCTGGAACATAGCCCACTTGCGGCCTTACTACACTTAGATCCATGGGCTCCCTTTTTTCCCCAATTGTAATTCATTATTTATGAAAGCAATAAAGCCGGCACCACGAACTTCGGGGTCCTTTGTCGTTTCATCTTTTGAAAGCATGAGTCTTTATTGTTCTATAAGTCGTCCAAACATGGACGCTATAAAGGCCAGAGAGCATAGGTCGCCATGTTGCACTTATTTCAAAACTGGGCCTTGGTAAAGCCAAAGAGGATCAGTCGCCACGTGCATGGTTCAAACATAGGCGCCTCATATGATTTTGAGAATTAAGCCGACTTACTTGGGGTCTACCAGTTCCCAAGTCGTTTTGTAGTAAGAGCGTACACGCTTCTGCGCATCATATGCCCGGTTTTTCCTAAATCATAGGTCACTTGGGGGCTTACAATTACTGTGTTCAGCCTGAATACCCTCTTGGCTAGCGAAAAGTTACCGCATTACAAATGGTTATACTGGACTATGTGTTGAACAAGTCGCCACATGGACCTATGTACTCTGGGCGATTCAATCCGCCATTTGGACCCTGAACTCGCCTTGGTTAAAACATAAAAGGTACTGGCCGGAATCACACATGGAGAATAGAGAAACCATTGGTTCATTGAACCTGCTTCACTGAAGCTTGCCTCGCGCCTGATCAACCGGTCTAAAAAATAAGTCTTTTACAAAAGCCTTCTAAGGGTAACACTAGAGTTTTGCAAACTCGTCTTGTCCTGTTGTAGCTCAATGAGCCGACGAAATTTTATTTCTTGATGGCACGACCACAAGGTTTCATAATATCTTTGAGTTGGCCTCTGTTTATAACTCGCCACGACTCATTGTTTTTAATTACTATTTGCCATAATCTAGGGGGCTTGTTTATTTTTTGCCATAACCCACGGGGCTGGTCTATTCTTTGCCATAAACTCACTGAGTTGGCTTATGTTTTCCTGACACATAAGATGAAGGCTTTTATGCCAAAATGTGACACTTCCTTGATTATCAAAGTTAAAGGCGATTCATGCATAGACTCAAGGAATAAGTGGTTCAAGAAGGTCAAATCAAAAGGCACTAGTGACCAATTGTTTCTCCACAAAATCTAACAAGCTATTACATGGCTCGCATGGCCAAGTCGGGTGTCACCCCCCAATGAAGAAAGGGTCATATTGTCTTTTTAAGGCAAAAACTACATCCTGAGAGGTCTCAAGCCGCCTCCAGGTCACCTTGCCTTGAGCTCTCTCCAACTTCAATTTGTAAGTCGCCCAGTTTCCAGTTACACTTGGATAAGGCGACAAACTCATCTTCATCATCAAGGAAGAGGGACAGATCCATGTCAAGGTCAAAAGGATTCTTGGGCCGACGAGGAGCCAAGCTAGTAATTTCATACGAAGGAGGAGTCACCTTCTTATTCTTCTCATCATATGCCGCTTGGTATTTATTCAAATCCAAGCCGGCTGCCAGCTGAGTCGCCGAGAAGCGGGATTCCTTGATCACTCGGTTGTAATCATCCTCGGTGAATTGTGACCTGTCGTCCTTCAGTTCAGGATAGCCCGCGGCACTTCTTCTAGTTTCAGCTCCGGAGCATAGGCTAAACACCGGCTTAGGGTGTTCGAGACTCCCTTCCGGGCGGCTGATCTTGTCAGTTCCTCTATTTGAGGAGGCAATGTGGACAGGTAGCTGAGCATGTTCTTGATGGATTTCACTGGCTCTTTGCTGCCCATCACCGCTTTAATTGTCAGCACGCCCCCTGTGTATAACAGCTCGGTGAATGTGTACATAGCCTTCAACTTTAACATACAGTCATCTGGGAGATTGGCGGCTCGTGAACCTACAAAGAACACATCAGTGTTTGATAGCTTTGGAAGATTAGACTCATTTACCCAAGGAGCAGGAGCTAATGCTTACCAAACATGGCTACCGTCATGTTGGAGATGTCTTTTTTCAAGCCGGAAAGCTCTTGTTGGGCGGCTTCTAGTTTTCCTTCGGTTTCCTCGGCCCACTCAGGATGGCGGCTTGGTCAGCTTTGGCTTTCTTCTCTAGTTTTTGATGATCAGCTTTCATTCTGTCCAGCTCAGCCAGAACCAAGTGATATTTTCTCTCCGACTCAGATCAGGCATTTTGTTGCTCGGCTAGATTTTTCCTTAAGTCGGCTAAAGCTGACTCAGTCTGGGTCACGGATTCCTGCAAAACAAAGTTTGGGGAGACAAGTTTCAAAATTATTGCAAGCAATATTCCTGACACTTGGGGGCTAATGTATGATTTTATTCAAAGTCATACAAAATTAAAGACCCGGCTCATCTTTCAAAAGATGACCCGACCCTTGGGGGCTACAGGTTGAAGATCTTTAACTACATTCAAGACCCGGCTCATCTTTCAAAAGATGACCCGGCCCTTGGGGGCTACAGGTTGAAGATTTTTAACTACATTCAGGACATGGCTCATCTTTCAAAAGATGACCTGGCCCTTGGGGGCTACAGGTTGAAGATTTTTAACTACATTCAAGACCCGGCTCATCTTTCAAAAGATGACCCGACCCTTGGGGGCTACAGGTTGAAGATTTTTAACTACATTCAAGACCCAGCTCATCTTTCAAAAGATGACCCGGCCCTTGGGGGCTACAGGTTGAAGATTTTAAACTATACACAAGACCCGGCACATCTTTCACAAGATGACCCGGCCCTTGGGAGGCTAATGGGTGGAAGATCATACTTAAGTAGACATACCTCATGCTTAACCTTCATCAGGTGAATCAAGCTTTTGTTCATTTCATAACTCGTCTCTAGGAGACTTAGGAAGCCAGAGCAGAGTTGGTCAAATTCCAGCTTCTCATACTGGGGGAGCTTGAACTTGCTGACGTCTTGATCGGTGGAAGGATGAGTTTCCTTTGAAGTGTGCTTGGATAGCACTGCCTCCGAAGGCGCGGAGTAGCTAGTGCCGGTGATTATGACGGCATCCGGGTCTTCAGTCGCCTTGAGAGGACTCGGCGGGTTAACCGTGTCAGCAGCTTCCTTCAAAATGACGGGCGAGTCATCCCGGACATCGGGAATATCGTCCACAGGAATGTCATGAGCTTTCGCTTGGTCCTCATCAAGTTCTGGGACAGAGGCGCTCATGCCTAAGGCCTCAGTCGTCTTAGGAGCAGAACGTAAGTCGCCAGTTTTTCTTTTCTTTGCCTATGCTCTGAGATAAGGGCACCAAGATTAAGGCGCATATCACTATTTAGAAGAAAGATAGTTAACACAGAGACTCACCCTTGCACACGAATCATTGGCGGGAGAGCTGACATTGATGAGTCACCAGATGAAGGGGGGAAGTCTGACAGAATAATGCTTTGAAGGCTAAGAAAGTTATGAATCGTATTTTCCACAAGGAAGAGTACGATTAAATAGAAGTGTACCTCGCCTGTGCGCTTCCGACCGGTTGTCTTCTCAACCAGCCCAGAAATTAAGTCGCCAGAGTGACTCCGGGTTTTGCGCTTGGGAGTGTATCTTGCCTTTTTCAAAAGGAAATCAGGGTCCATATAAGCATATGGATGAGACATAGGGAGTTTCCCACAGATCCGTCTGGCTGGTCTAGGAGAAGGGGAAGGTGAGTCAGAAGAAATAGAAATTACCTCAACCGCATCATCTAGGCTCTCGTTGTCTTCGCCCTACACATAAAGACGCATGGTGTAAGCATGAGTCGGAATATAAAAGTGATAAGCAAAGGGGAGGTTTTACCTCTGATTGCTCTTCGACAGCTCGTGACTCACCGACAACAGATGAATCCTTGGCGACGGCTTTGCCTTTGCCTGCTTTCTTCTTCTTCTTTGGCGGTGGTTTGGTGTTCTTCTAGGTTGTCACTTTTGGACCCCTTCGCCAAAAGGGATCGTATTTCTAATGAACAGAATTAAATTTCAAAATCCAGAAGCATTTGGCAAGTATATTTATAAAGAAAACAAGGCGACTTAGACTCTTACTGGCGGAGCCGGGTTGGAATGGCAGAAGGCCTTGAGCCCGATTTTGACGCATTCTTCCAAAGGCTCGCCGGTTAACTTCTTGATTATTCCAACAATATCGCTCTGTGCGAGTTTCTTGTGTTGGAAGCACTGTGGATGGTTCTCCTTGCCATCATATTCACGCATTAACCCGCCTCGGCGACTCAAGGGAAGAATGTTCCATTCCACCTAGCAGCGGAACAAATCAATCCCAATGAGCCCGTTATTGGTTAAGGACCGTAACTCAAAGAAGATGGGGATAAACTCAGATTCTTCTTCTGTGAGCTTCTCAGGCAGTTTGAAGTCCATAGGCAGGCGATCCTCTCTGAAACCCAGAAGTGGGTTCTCGCCAGGTGGAGAAGTGTCTCGGCAATAAAACCATGACTCGGCCCAGCCTTTGGGATGGCTGGGCAGAAGGACTGATGGAAATCCACGCTCACGGCGTCTCTGAATGTTGACTCCTCCAAGTTCATGATTGGGACCGTTGGTAAACTCGGTTTGGCGATTTAGATGAAAGAAGTTCCAAAACAAAGGAACTGTGGGCTCTCTTTGCATGTATACCTCACAAAAGACTTGGAACTGGCAAAGATTGTTGATGGAGTTGGGTCCCAGGTCTTGAGGATGGACGTTAAGGAAATGCAAGACATCTCGGAAAAACTTTCACCTGGGCGTCTTAAAACCTCATTCAAGGTAGTCGGTAAAAATGACTACTTCTCCATTGGCAGGATTGGGGATCAACTCGCCCGGGGCGGTTCTCCAACAATGACTTCCTTGCTGTCGAGATGACCCGACTTGACAAATCTTTTGAGAGTAGCATCATCGATTTTGGTTGGTAACCAATTGCACTTCGAAATAACAACCATGACTACAAAAGAAAGGAGAACAAGGCGGTTCAGTGAAGACTATGAAGTGTGGTAACTCGCGAGTTCGGGTCTACAGTGTGTTTGAGAAGAATTTGGTGACTCGCTAGCAGGTGACAAAATATTTTAACTCGCTAGTTGGGCGATTCATGGAAGTATCTTTAAGGCATTGCAACTCGCCTTTCAACCGAAAGGGAGGGGGCGTAGCTCTGATAATAAGTTTAAGTCCCTATGAAGGAAGAAGTTGAATGGCGACACTCAAAGGTGCTTTTTTCCTTAGGGAAATTCTCGGAAGACAGACAAAAATGTTTCTAAAAACAAGCAGTGAATTACAGATCTACGAGTGGACCAAAATAAAGGGATAATGCCTGACAAAATGATGGAGGTTGTAAATGTAAAACAGTGACAGAGCCATTGCTTGGATCTATGATGTGAGAGCTTAAGGTAACAGAAAGAGGCAATAAAGTTGACCATGGTTTGCTACTGCAGAAATCTACTGTAAAAATATAAAGTAGTTCTGAAGCGGAAAGGGACATTTGTTGCATTACGAAGCTAGCTCGCGGGAACAATGGCCATGGCGTTCTTAGTCTAACCCTAATGGGGAATGTGTTTACCTGAGGAAAGGAGACAAGTGCCGAGGACGGATGCGGAGAACTTCGCGCTTCTTGTTGACTTGAAGGCGCCCGGGAGCCCACGAATGACGAAGAAGCTTCAAGGGCCGGTGACGACGCCGAGGCGCTGGCGCAGGAAGACGAAGTGTGCGAGGAAGACGAAGGCCGGGGTGGGGGTAGGTGCGGTGCCCCCCCCCCCCTCATTTCTCCTGCGGTTATTTGTAGGGTCGAAACGGGAATCGAGGCGGCCAGAACGGGAATCAAGGCTGTCAAAGCGGAGATCGAGGCGACAAGTCAGAATCTGCAATGATGGTGCCTAAGTTTTCGGGATAAGTAAATTCGGAGCAAAAGATCCATTGGGTGGTTATGGCATTAAAAACCCCAGGATTAAGGGGATAATATGATGTCATCAAAGATTCCCGGCAGGTCAAATAAATTCACAAACGAATGCCGACTTATCGTTCGTCGAAAGGCAAGGATGGTATGAGTCGCCCCAAATGGGTGAAGGTTTATTGACGTGAATGAATTCAAGACAATCTGGGGCCTAATGTTGGGGATATTACCTGCGGGTAACCCGCCCTTGGTGGGCCGGGTCATCAATGGGGCGACTCAACATTAGGAGCGCGGCCCTTGGCCCGCAAGCTAGATGACGGTTCAATAAGCTGTGGGGATGATAGACTACCAAAGGAGTTCCTGATCTTGGAAGACACAGCGACTTAGAGATAGGGAACACTACGATAGATAGCATGGCTAGGTCTCTTGTAAGCCCTAGGGACTCGACCTGTATATAAAGGCGGGTCCCGGGGAAAGGTCAGGCGAGTTACGCCCTCCTTGTAATCAAAACCATCATCAATCCACAAAAAGGAGGACGTAGGCTTTTACCTCCGCACGAGGGGCCGAACCTGGGTAAATCTGAGTCCCGCTTTCACTCACCCCCTTCGAGTCGCCACCAAGGTGCAATGGCTCCATCTCTAAGTCCTTTCACGAGGACATCTGTCGTGACAAAACCACGAAGGGTAGGATAGAATGATTTTGTGGAAAGCAACTTGAGGAGGCTAGAGATCAAGTTTCAAGTGGATGGATTCGAATCTCTTGATATCAATACATGAACAGATGGCACTCTCTCAGAAAAATGGATATGGCAAGTGGGTGCGTTCTGAGTGCTTCCTCTGTGAATGAGAGGTGGTAGAGGGGTATATATAGGCATCTCCCAAAATCCAACTGTTACAACATTATTGCCCAACTCGGTGACACCAAAATGAATCTCGATGGTACCAAGTTGAACTAAATGTGGCAACTTTTGAATTCTCGGTGAGACCAATATATATATATCTCGGTGGTACACATTTGATGACCTAGGGCAGTTCCAAATCTCGATGAGACTGATTTCAAAACTCGGAATTTCTGATTCTTGAAATCGACATACTAGAAAGTTGGTCACTATATTTCGGTGGCACCGATATGAAAGTTGGTGTTACCGAGAGATTAGGTTTTCGAAAAGGTTCTGACACTGGGAAAATCGGTAGGGCCGAAATGGAATTCTTGGTGGCACAGATTTTGATATGAAGGCTTTGGACAGAGATATTTGTGAGAGAAATGATGAGTATTTTTGGTGGCTATCTCTAAGCACTTGAGCAACCAATTCATCTGCACACACATACACCTACATGTGCACAAACACACACTACGTACATGTGTGCACACATACATACAAGTGCATACACACACATATGTGCACACACCACACCCACATACACATACACATGCACTCATGTGCTCAAACATGCACTCTAGGCCTTAAAAGAAATAGAACACCCCCTGGTTTTTTTAAAAGAAACAATCAGCAATATGCAGCAAAAGAAAGGAAAAGAAAAAAATAACATAGATGAAAAAAATACAGGGGAGCCCTTGGGTATCGAACCCACACCCCTTGCACCACTGCTCCACACATGCACCACTGGGCTACCACGGTGTAGCTGCACTATCAGAGGGGTAAACCGTCTTATGCAGACTCTGCCAGGCAAACGACAACAAAGGGGAAAATCCCAGATTAAAAAGGGGGGCGCAGGGTCTCGAACCCGAGACCTGCCTGATGCGTGCGTGGGAACAAAGCCAGCTGAGGTGGTGTGGTGCTACTGTCCTAACGGGGGATCCACGATAGGGAAACATGTCACAAGGGGGATGCTTGCTCTGCTTTGCAGAGAGGCGCCGGCGGCGAAGCTCACCGGAGTGTGGCCTCCTACACACAACAGCAACAGCTACGGGGGTCTAACACAAGGTACACTACGGCGTCGCGAAGGAAGCCTCGGCCACAATGCAGAGGGGCGACGCCCATGCACACGCAAGCTACAGTTGCTGCTACGTCGCCGGAGCTACACGCGTAGGAGCGCTCTACCTTTGGCCACGACTAGCGGTAACCAAGGAGAAGGAGGGGGAAAAGAGGAAGGCTTGCTCACCCCCAGCACGAGGTTGCGTAGCCGAAGCAAGGGAGGCCGTCGACGAAGCAGAGGATGCCGGAGAAGGGAAGTAGCCGACATCGAGGAGGGCGTTGGAGGGGCTCTCTCTGCGACCTGGGCACGGGATTGGAACCCCACCACCTTCCGCTTGCACCTCGACCAGTCGGGGAGGAGGCATTGGCGCTGATCTGCCCACGACGAGCTCTACCAGGAACCGGTCATGGCGTCGGTGTTGATCGGGTGCGCCCACGACGGTGCCAGAGAGGAGAGGAGGGGGAAAATGGAAACCCTAGGGGAAGGGAGGAGCATCGGCTGCTTATATGGCCTCGAGATTCGAGCTTCAAGCCGCAAGATCGAGGGAGGAGGAGATCGGCGGCTGCGGTTCGGTCATACAGGGTGACGTGCGCGAGGAGGAACACGGTCACGCCACGGGCCGACGCTGGCGACAGAATAGACGAGGCCCAGGTAGGGAAGAGGGAGCCAGCCCACCTGGGCTCCTGATAAACAGAGAAGAAAAATAAAAAGGTTTTCTATTTTTCAATAAACCAAACAAAAGCAAGAATAACAAACTGATTTTTGGAGCAACTATCCACCCAGACTATCATAGGGTCTTAAAAATAAAAATAAGAACACCCGGGGGAATGAGGGAATTATGCCCTATTTAAATAAAATACCAAACTGATTTTTGGAGCAACTAAATTATATCTAAAAACAGTAATTAACAAGGTTGTTTTATTAAAACCCCAAATGAATAAAGTTTTAAAAACAACAAGTCCATTACCCCCTCATTCACAAGTTGATACTCTAAAAATATAACATTTTTAAAACAGGTTCACACAAAGCTTGACACTCATGTTTTTAAAATGCAAAAAGGGGGGAGAAGGTTGTTAACATGGATTGGAAGCAATGTTGTTTGAAATCATAGTTTGGTAACCCCCACATCATCACACACCACCACAAGCATAGCTAGCAACACCAACAAGAATGAAAAAAACAAGAGAAAAGAATGATGCCATGATGCAAAGATGATGACAAGAGATGATCCACATGAAATGATAACTCATAGCAACCACAACATGGTTTTCCAAAATAGGAAAGGTTCAAATATGGCAAGGATTACATCTGGCGCATTACACGTTTATTATCCATGCTAGAATTGTGTTGATTGGAAGCTCAAATGCATGTGTGGATACATAGACAACACACTGTCCCTAGTGAGCCTCTAGTTGACTTGCTTGTTGATCAAAGATGGTCAAGATTTCCTGGCCATAGACAAGTGTTATCACTTGATAACGGGATCACGTCATTAGGAGAATGATGTGATGGACAAGTCCCAAACTATGAACGTAGCATATGATCGTGTCAGTTTATTGCTACTATTTTCTACATGTCAATGTATCTGTTCCCATGACCATGAGATCATGCAACTCCCGGACATGGGAGGAATACCTTGTGTGTATCAAACGTCGCAATGTAACTGGGTGACAATAAAGGTGATCTACACTTATCTCCGGAGGTGTCTATTGGGTTGGCATGGATCAAGACTGGGATTTGTCACTCCGTATGACGGAGAGGTATCTCGGGGCCCACTCAGTAATACAACATCACAATAATCCATGCAAACAATGGGACTAAGGAGTTAGTCACGGGATCTTGTATTACAGAACGAGTAAAGATACTTGCCGGTAACGAGATTGAACTAGGTATGGCGATACCGACGATCGAATCTCGGGCAAGTAACATACCGAAGGACAAAGGGAAGATGATACGGGATTGACTGAATCCTTGACCTAGATGTTCAACCGATAAAGATCTTCATAGAATATGTAGGAGCCAATATGGGTATCTAGGTCCCACTATTGGTTATTGATCGAAGAGTGTCTCAGGTCATGTCTGCATAGTTCTCGAACCCGGAGGGTCTACACACCTAAGGTTCGGTGATGTTTCGGTATTATTGAGTTATGTGTGTTTGGTAACCGAAAGTTGTTCGGAGTCCCGGATGAGATCCCGGACGCCACGAGGAGCTCCGGAATGGTTCGAAGGTAAATGTTGATATATGGGAAAGTTGCATTTGGCTTCTAGGAAGTTTTCGGGCATTACCGATAAAGTACCGGGAGTGACGAATGGGTTCTGTGGTCTTCCGGGAGGGGCCACTCACCCGGGAGAGGACCTAATAAGCCTATGGGTGGTGCACCAGCCCTTAGTGAGATGGTGAGGCCAGTCCAATAACCTATTTCGGCCAAAGGCAAAAATAAAAGGAAAGAGGGGGGAAAAGGAAGGAGGTGGACAAGTGGGAAGGGAGTATTCCAGCCCTCCTACTTTGAGTAGGAGGCAAGGCAACCCTCCCTGTTGTTCCTCCTATATATAGTGGAGGTTTTGAGGGCAAATACAACTAGAAAAATCCACTTGCTGCCCTCTCGTCCATAGATCGTCTCCCTCATCTAGATTAGTCTGGCATAGCTTGGTGAAGCCGTGCTAGATTAGTTCACCACCACCACCACGTCGTCGTGCTAGAGAACTAATCTACCCCTCCACCCCTCTTGTTGGATCAAGAAGGTAGTGATCGTCATCAAGTTGTACGTGTGCTGAATGCGGAGGTGACGTCCGTTCGGCATTAGATCGGGACAAACCGTGATGGGCTGCGATTTGGATCGCGAAGATGTTCCACTACATCAACCGCGTTGTATATGCTTCCGCTTAGCGATCTACAAGGGTATGTAGATTCACTCTCCCCTCTCGTAGATGATCATCACCATGGATAGGTATTTCATGTGCATAGGAAAAATTTTGTTTACCATGCAACGTTCCCCAACAACAACAAGTCTTGCAAGCAATGTGACTAAAGAGTTAACCATGGGATTTTGTATTACGGAACAAGTAAATAGACTTGCCGGTAACAAGATTCAAATAGGTATGGAGATATTGACGATCGAATCTCGGGCAACTAACATACCGAAGGACAAAGGGAATGTTATACGGGATTAACTGAATCCTTGACATAGAGGTTCAACCGATTAAGTGTTGGGTAACGTAGCAAAAATCAAAAAAATTCCTACGCCATATTCAGATCTTCCTATGGAGAGACCAGCAATGGGAGAGGGGTGATTCGATCTTCATACCTTTGAAGATCGCTAAGCGGGAGCGTTGCTAGAACGCGGTTGATGGAGTCGTACTCGCGGCAATTCAGATCGTGGTGTGATTCTGATCTAGTGCCGAACCACGACACCTCCGTGTTCAACACAAGTGCAGCTCGGTGACGTCTCCCGCACCTTGAACCAGCAAGGAGGAGGGAGAGGTTGGGGAAGATCTCCGGCAGCACGACGGCGTGGTGTCGATGGAGAGACGAGGTCTCCCGGCAGGGCTTCGCCAAGCACCGTGGGAGAGGAGGAGGAAGAAGAGCAGGGCTGCGCCAAGAGAGAGATGGAAAATTGTGTCTCCAATGGCAACCCCCTCTATATATAGGGGGAAGGGAGGGTGGCGGACCCTTTAGGGTTCCAACCCTAAGGGGGGGCATCCCTAGATGGGAGAAAGGGGTGGCGGCCAGGAGGGGAGGAGGGGGTGGCGCACCCTCTCGTGGGCCTTAGGTCCACCTGCGCTAGGGTTCCCCCCTTCCCACTCTTAGGCGCCATGGGTTGGGTGTGGGGGGACGCACTAGCCCACCCAGGGGTTGGTTCCCTATCACACTTGGCCCATGTAGCCTCCTGGAGCTGGTGGCCTCTCCCGGTGGGCCTCCGGAACCCTTCCGGTGGTCCCGACACTTTGCCGGTGGTGCCCGAAACATTTCCGGCATCCAAAACCATCCATCCTATATATCAATCTTTACCTACGGACCATTCTGGAGCTCCTCTTGGCATTCAGGATCTCATCCGGGACTCCGAACAACCTTCGGTAATCTCGTATAACAATTCCCTATAACCCTAGCGTCATCGAACCTTAAGTGTGTAGACCCTACGGGTTCGGGAGGCATGCAGACATGACTGAGACATCTCTCCGGCCAATAACCATCAGCGGGGTATGGATACCCATGGTGTCTCCCACATGTTCCACGATGATCTCATCGGATGAACCACAATGTCAAAGATTCAATCAATCTCGTATACAATTCCCTTTGTCTGTCGGTACGAGATTCGATCGTCGGTATACCTATACCTTGTTCAATCTCGCTACGGTTAAGTCTCTTTACTCGTTCTGTAGCACGTCATCCTGTGACTAACTCCTTAGTCACATTGAGCTCATGATGATGTTCTACCAAGCGGGCCCAGAGAAACCTCTCCGTCACACGGAGTGACAAATCCCGATCTCGATTCGTACCAACCGAACAGACACTTTCGGAGATACCCGTAGTGCACCTTTATAGTCACCAAGTTGCGTTGTGATGTTTGATACACCCAAAGCACTCCTATGGTATTCGGGAGTTTCACAATCTCATGATCGAAGGAAAAGACACTTGACATTAGAAAAGCTTTAGCATACGAACAACATGATCTAGTGCTATGCTTAGGATTGGGTATTGTCCATCACATCATTCTCACAATGATGTGATCCCGTTATCAATGACATATAATGTCCATGATCAGGAATCCATGATCATCTATTGATCAACGAGCTAGCCAACTAGAGGCATGCTAGGGACACATTGTGATATATTTATTCACACATGTATTACTGTTTCCTGTTAATACAATTATAGCATGAACAATAGATGATTATCTTGAACAAGGAAATATGATAAAAACCATTTTATTATTGCCTCTACGGCATATTTCCAACATTAAGATCTTCGTCGAATATGTAGGATCCAATATGGACATCCAGTCCTGCTATTGGATATTGAGCGGAGAGTGTCTCGGTCATGTCTACATAGTTCTCGAACCCGCATGGTCTGCACACTTAAGGTTCAGTGATGTTTCGGTATAGTTGAATTATGGATGTTGCTAACCGAATGTTGTTCGGCGTCCCAGATGAGATCCCGGACATCACGGGGAGTTCCGGAATGGTCCGGAGTCGAATTTTGATATATAGGAAGGTTGCATTTGGCATCCGGAAGGATTTTGGGCATTACCGGTAAATTACCGTGAGTGACGAATGGGTTCCGGGGTTCCACCGGGAGGGGCCACCCATCCGGAGAGGGACCAAGTAGAACCAAGGGTGGTGTACTGGTCCTTGGTGGGATGGGCGGCCAGCCCAAGTGGGCCTACTTCGGCCGAAGAGAGAAAGCGAGAGGAGGCGGGCCAAACTGACTAGGAGGGGGACTCCTCCTCCACCAACCGATTTGGAGGAGGACTCCTCCCTCCTCCTTGCGTCGGCCGAACCCTAGGGACTTTCCCTAGGGAACCACCCCTCCCTCCCTACTATAAATAGTGAAGGGTAGAGAGGCTTTTGCACCACAAGCCATGGTGCAGCCCTCTCTCCCTCCACCACTTCGTGGCACCCCGTAGTTATTTCGGTACGGCACGTCGAAGCCCTGTCGGAGTAGAGAATTCAACTACCTCTTCATCTCCCTTGTTATATCAAGAAGGCGGAGATCGTCATCGAGTTGCACGTGTGCTGAACGCGGAGGTGTCGTCTGTTCGGCACTAGATCGTGATTGGATCGCGGGACGGCTTGCGATTTGGATCGCGAAGACGTTTGACTACATCAACCGCGTTTCTTAACGCTTCCCGCTTAGTGATCTACAAGGGTATGTGGATCCGATCTCTCCTCTTGTAGATGGTCATCACCATGGATAGACATTATGTGTGTGTAGGAAAAAATTTGTTTCCCATGCAACATTCCCCAACAGTGGTATCAGATCTAGATCTATGCGTAGATGACATCTCGAGTAGAACACAAAGAAGTTTATGGGCATTGATATTCATATTGTTGTCCTCCTTAGTCTTTTCTTGATTTCGCTGTATTGTTGGATGAAGCGGCCCAGACCAACATTACTCGTACGCTTACGAGAGACCGGTTCCATCTACTATTATGCAACGTATTGCATTAAGATGGTTGGCGGGTGTCTGTTTCTCCTACTTTAGTTGACTCGGATTTGACGCAGGCGGTCCTTGGAGAAGGTTAAATAGCAATTTGTGTATCACCTTGTGGTTTTGCGTAAGTAAGATATGATCAGGCTAGATACCCATAGAAGCCACGTAAAACATGCAACAACAAATTAGAAGGCGTCTAACTTGTTTTTGCAGGGTACGACGTGATATGCTATGGCCAAAGACATGATATGATATATTTGATGTATGAGATGATCATGTTGTAATAGTTAAATATCGACTTGCATGTCGATGCTACAGAAACCGGCAGGAGCCATAGGGTTTTCTTTAAGTATTTTGCGCTTGGTGATGGTTTGCTTTATCGCTAGTTCAGTAGCTTTAGTACCAATAGCATAGTTAGTGCAACAACCTCGATGGCAGCACAATGATGGAGATCATGGTGTGGCGTCGGTGACGATTGACATCATGCCGGTGCTTTGAAGATGTAGATCAAAAGCACAAGTTCATGGCCATATCATGTCACTTATGATTTGCATGTGATGTTAATCCTTTTATGCACCTTATATTCCTTAGGACGAAGGTAGCATTATAAGTTGATCCCTCACTAAAATTTCATGATAAAATTGTGTTCTCTCCGAGTGTGCACCATTGCGAAAGTTCGTCGTTTCGAGACACCACGTGATGATCGGGTGTGACAGACTCTATGTTCACATATAACGGGCGCAAGACAGTTGCACACGCAGAACACTTGGGTTAAACTTGACGAGCCTAGCATTTACAGACATGGCCTTGAAACATAAGAGACCGAAATGTCGAACATGAGTCATATAACAGATATGATCAACATAGAGATGTTCAGCATTGAAGCTAACTCAACTAACATGATGATCGGACTTGAGTTAGTGAATTTGGATCATGTGTCACTCAGATGACTAGAGCGATGTCAATTTAACTGTGAGTTTATTAGTAATATGATTAACTAAACTCAATTATCTTGAACATAGTCTAAGTAATATATGCAAATTTATGTTGTAGATCAATGGCTCGCGCAGTAGCACCCCTGAATTTTAATGCGTTCCTAGAGAAAGCTAAGCTGAAAAACGATGGAAGCAACTTTGTTGACTCGGCTCGTAATCTGAGGCTTATCCTCAGGGTTTCCCAAAAGCAATATGTCCTTGATGCACCGTTAGGTGAAGCACCACCGCAACCGGTAACCCAAGATGTCATGAAAGCTTGGCAGTCGCGTCAGGATGACTACTCACTAGTTCAATGTGCAGTTTTGTATGGCTTAGAACCGAGACTTCAAAGACATTTTGAACATCAGGGAGCATATGAGATGTTCTAGGAGTTGAAGTTTATCTTTGAGAAGAATGCCTGGATCGAGAGGTATGAAACCTCCGATAAGTTCTATGCTTACAAAATGGAGGAGAACGGGTCTGTCAGTGAACATGTGCTCAGAATGTCTGGGTACTCTAACCGTCTACTTGAGCTGGGAATTGCTCTCGTGACAGAAGCAATCACTGACAGAGTTCTTCAATAACTGCCACCTGGCTATAAAAGCTTTGTGTTGAACTACAACATGCAAGGAATGAATAAATCACTCGCCGAGCTGTTTGCGATGTTGAAAGTCGCTGAGTCGGAAATCTAGAAAGAACATCAAGTGTTGATGGTTAATAAGACCACCAGTTTTAAGAAAACGGCAAGGGGAAGAAGGGTAACTCCTAGAAGAGTGGCAAAGTTGTTTCCCTCCCACGAAGAAACCCAAGGCTGGACCCAAGCCGGAAACTGAGTGTTATCATTGCAAGGGGACTGGTCACTAGAAGCGGAACTGCCCCAAGTATCTGGCCGATAAGAAGGCGGCCAACACCAAACAAGGTATATTTGATATGCATGTTATTGATTGCGAGACGGCTACTCATCTAAGTCAGAGAATAATGGTTATTCTATTTATATGAGTAATATCTTTTATGGTCACGCACCCAATGTGAGTGGTTTGTTCATGTTGAATCTCGATAGTGATGACACTCATATCCATAACATTGAGACCAAAAGATGTAGAGGTAATAATGATATAACCACTTTCTTGTGGCACTGCCTCTTAGGTCATATTGGTATAAAACGCATGAAGAAACTCCATGATGATGAACTTTTGGAATCACTTGATTTTGAATCACTTGACACATGTGAACAATGCCTCATGGGCAAGATGACTAAGACTCCGTTCTCCGGAACAATGGAGAGTGCAAGTGACTTGTTGGAGATCGTACATACTGATGTGTTCGGACCAATGAGCATAGAGGAGCGCGGTGGTTATAGTTATTTTCTCACTTCACAGATGATTTGAGTAGATATGGTTATATTTACTTGATGAAACACAAGACTCAAGTGTTTGAAAAGTTCAAGTAATTTCAGAGTGAAGTTGAAAATCATCGTAACAAGTAGATCAAATTCCTACGGTCTGATCAAGGAGGAGAATATCTGAGTTATGAGTTTGGCTCTCACTTAAGACAACGTGGAATTGTTTCACAGTTGACACCACCTGGAACACTACAACATAATGGTGTGTCCGAACGTCATAATCGTACTTTATTAGATATGGTACATTCTATGATGTCTCTTACCTATTTGTCGTTATCATCTTGGGGTTATGCATTAGAGATAGCTGCATTCACTTTAAATAGGGAACCATCAAAATCCGTTGAGACGACGTCATATGAACTGTGGTTTGGCAAGAAGCCAAAGTTATCATTTCTTAAAGTTTGGGGATGTGATGCTTATGTCAAAAAGCTTCAACCTGGAAAGCTGGAAGCCAAAGCGAAAAAGTGCGTCTTCATAGGATACCCAAAAAAGACAGTTGGGTACACCTTCTATCTCAGAACCAAAGGCAAAGTGTTTGTTGGTAAAAATGGAGCATTCTTGAGAAAAAGTTTCTACAAAAAAGAATTGAGTGGGAGGAAGATAGAACTTTATGAGGTTATAGAACATCTACTTCAACCAGAGAGTAGCGCAGCATAAAAATATGTTTATGTGGAACCTACAACGGTTGAAGAGGAAGCTAATGATGATGATCATGAAACTTCAAATCAAGTTGCTATCGGACCTCGTAGGTCGACAAGGGCACGTACTACTCCTGTGTGGTACGGCAACTCTGTCTTATCAATCATGTTATTAGACAACAATGGACCTACGAACTATGGAGAAGCAATGGTGGGCTCGGATTCCAACAAATGGTTAGAGGCCATGAAATCCAAGATAGGATCCATTTATAAAAATAGTGTATGGACTTTGGAAGTATTACTTGAAGGGCGAAAGGATATTCAGAATAAATGGATCTTCAAGAAGAATACGGACGCGGGCGGTAATATCATCGTCTATAAAGCTCAACTTGTGGCAAAGGGTTTTTCACAAGTGCAAGGAGTTGACTAGGATGAGACTTTCTCACCAGTAGCGATGCTTAAGTCCGTCAGAATCATGTTAGCAATAACTACAATTTTCGATTATGAAATTTGGCAGATGGATGTCAAAACAACGTTCCTTAACGGTTTCCTTAAGGAAGAGTTGTATATGATGCAACCGGAAGGTTTTGTCGATCCAGAGAATGCCGACAAAGTGTGCAAACTCTAGCGATCCATTTATGGACTGGTGCAAGCAACTCGGAGTTGGAATCAAAGCTTTGGTGAAGTTATCAAGTTTTTTGGGTTTATACAAGTTTATGGAGAAGCTTGTATTTACAAGAAAGTGAGTGGGAGCTCTATAGTGTTTATAATATTATATGTGGATGACATATTGCTGGTTGGAAATGATATAGACCTTCTGGGAAGCATAAAGGATTATTTAAATAAAAAAGAAATCAATGACGGACATGGGAGAAGCTGCTTACATATTGGGCATCAAGATCTATAGAGATAGATCAAGACACTTGATAGGACTTTCACACATCACATACCTTGATAATGTTTTGAAGAAGTTCAAAATGGAACAGTCCAAGAAAGGGTTCTTACCTGTGTTATAAGGTATAAAGTTGAGTAAGACTCAATGCCCAGTGACTACAGAAGATAGAAAAAAGATGAGTGTCGTACCCTATGCTTCGGCCATAGGGTCTATCATGTATGCAATGTTGTGCACAAGACGTGATGTCAGCCTTGCCATAAGTATGGCGGGAAGGTTTCAAAGTAATCTAGGAATGGAGCACTGGACAGCGGTCAAGAATATTCTAAAGTACCTGAAAAGGACTAAGGAAATGTTTCTTGTTTATGGAGGTGAAAAAGAGCTCGTTGTAAAGGGTTACGTCGATGCAAGCTTTGACACTGATCCAGATGACTCTAAGTCACAAACCGTATACGTATTTATTCTCAATGGGAGTGCGGTAAGCTGGTGCAGTTCCAAGCAGAGCGTGGTAGTTGACTCTACATGCGAAGAAGAGTACATAGCTACCTCACACGCAGCTAAAGAAGGTGTCTGGATGAAGCAGTTCATGACAAATCTTGGAGTTTTGCTGAGTGCACTGGATCCAATGACTCTGTTCTGTGACAACACCGGTGCCATTGCTCTAGCCAAGGAACCAAGCTTTCCCAAGAGGACCAGGCACATAAAGCGATGCTTCAATTCCATCCGCGATTACATCAAGGATGAGGACATAAATATGTGCAAAGTGCACACAGATCTAAATGTTGCAGACCCGTTCACTAAGCCTCTTCCACGAGCAAAACATGATCAACATCAGAACTGTATGGGTGTTAGATTCGTTACATTGTAAATCACATAGTGATGTGAGCTAGATTATTGACCCTAGTGCAAGTGGGAGACTGTTGGAAATATGCCCTAGAGGCAATAATAAAATAGTTATTATTATATTTCCTTTTTCAAGCCTCTAGTTAACTAGCTCATTGATCAAAGATGGTTAAGGTTTCCTAGCCATAGACCAGTGTTGTCACTTGATAACGGGATCACATCATTAGGAGAATGATGTGATGGACTTGACCCAAACTATGAGCGTAGCATGTGATCGTGCCATTTTATTGCTACTGTTTTCTGCATGTCAAGTATATGTTCTTATGACCATGAGATCATGTAACTCACTCACACCAGAGGAATACCTTGTGTGTATCAAACGTCGCAATGTAACTGGGTGACTAGGTGTCCGTTGAGTTAGCATGGATCAAGACTAGGATTTGTCACTCCGTATGATGAAGAGGTATCTTGGGGCCCACTCGGTAATCAAACATCACAACAAGCCTTGCAAGCAATGTGACTAAAGAGTTAGCCATGGGATTTTGTATTATGGAACGAGTAAATAGACTTGCGAGTAACGAGATTCAAATATGTATGGAGATACCGATGATCGAATCTCGGGAAAGTAACATAGTGAAGGACAAAGGGAATGTTATACGGGATTAGGTGAATCCTTGACATAGAGGTTCAACTGATTAAGATCTTCATAGAATATGTAGGATCCAATATGGACATCCAGGTCCTGGTATTGGCTATTGACAGGAGAGTGTCTCGGTCATGTCTACATAGTTCTCGAACCCGCAGGGTCTGCACACTTAAGGTTCGGTGATGTTTCAGTATAGTTGAATTATGGATGTTGGTAATCGAATGTTGTTCAGAGTCCCATATGAGATCTCGGACAACACGAGGAGTTCTGGAATGGTGTGGAGACGAAGATTGATATATAGGAAGGTTGTGTTAGGGCATATTTCTCCTAAGTGGTTTTAGAGATTGATGACAATTGTTGTGCGGACTAATCTTGTGTCCTGAGCATTTCAGAATATTCTCTTCTAGGCACAAGATGACTCGACGCCCCTCGGAGGGTCTCGAAGATGGATTTTCTTCTACGTTTCTCTTCCTAGTTTGAGTCATAGGAAAGTCTTCTTATTAAGAGGGGGTCCACGACGGAAAGGTTTGGGTGGAATCCTCACGCACACACTTCATGCACCCACCTATATTTTGGCCTCAATGGAGCACCAATATGTGTTTTCTATGCCTATGCAAAAAGGGTAAGTGGTAGTACCGTTGTACCAGCGGTAGTACTGTTGGCACAGCGGTAGTACCGCTCTTAGAGCGGTAGTAAATTTTTACTACCGCTCCAAGAGCGGTACTGCCGCCCCAGGTGTGGTAGTAAACTTTTACTACCACTCCAGGAGCGGTACTACCGCCCTAAGTACGGTAGTAGTTTTTTACTACCGCTCCAAGGGCGGTACTACCACCCTCAGTGCGGTAGTATTAATTTACTACCGCGCCGACGGGCTTTTTCTCGCATACTTTTCCAAGGAGGTAGTGGCACGGTAGTATCCCGATACTATCGTGGTTGGTGAGAAGCTGAGCGGTAGTACCGCTCTAGGTAGCGGTATTACCACTCCATGAGCGGTAGTACCGCTCGTACATTTATGTGGTAGGTGGGTAACGGGTGGATCTGCCCCCCCCCTACTATATAAAGGTATCTTCTTCTTCCTAGAGCTCACCTTTAACCCCTCTAAGCTCCATTGTTGCTCCACAAGCTCATTTTAGCCCGATCTCTCTCCCTAGCCAATCAACCTTGTTGATTTTCTAGGGATTGCTTGAGAAGGCCTTGATCTACACTTCCACCAAAGGATATTTGATTCCCCCTACTAATCCCTTGCGGATCTTGTTACTCTTGGGTGGTTTAGCACCCTAGGCGGTTGAGGTCACCTCGGAGCCACATTCCATTGTGGTGAAGCTCTGTGGTCTTGTTGGGAGCCTCCAAGCTTTCTGTGGAGATTGCCCCAACCTTGTTTGTAAAGGTTCGGTCGCTGCCTTCAAGGTCACCTATAGTGGAATCGCGGCACCTTGCATTGTGCGAGGGCGTGAGGAGAATACGGTGGCCCTAGTGGCTTATTGGGGAGCATTGTGCCTCCACACCGCTCCAACGGAGACGTACTTCCTGTCAAAGGGAAGGAACTTCGGTAACACATCCTCGTCTTCATCGGTTCCACTTGTGGTTATCTCTTACCTTTACTTTCTATTTGTTGTTGTTGTAGAGTATCTCTTACGTGCTTCTTTAGTCGTTGTAAGTAGCATCATATAGGTTGCTCACCTAGTGTCATTTTAGAGAACCTTTATGATTGCTAATCCTTATTAATTAAGAAAAGCTAAAAATTGGTAGTTGCCTATTCACCCCCCCCCCCTCTAGTCAACCATATCGATCCTTTCAATTGGTATAAGAGCCACGTCTCTTTATTACGGGTTTCACCACCCGAAGAGTATGGAAGGCGAAGAGGGAGTTCCCCATGGGCAACCCGAGGACATGGACTTGACTTCGGTCACAAGGGATGACTTGAATATGGCTATGGCCGCCCTCAAGACGTCCTTGATGAACGAAGTCAAGACCATGCTTAAAGAGTTAATTGAGGGAATTAAAAGTTCACCCGAACCGGCGTTGGTGGTTAAACCCACCAACACAGATTCGGAGGCCAATTCCTCTAAGGAATCGGTTAAAGGTATGGGACCTTCCTCTTCTCTCAAGAAGGATGGGCATGGAACCTATGCCTGAGCTCCACCTCCCATGGTCTATGGAGGACCTGTTCCCACACCGCGTCTTAACCCTATTGGTCCTCCTCCTAAGCTTGTTAAGGGTGATTTTGCTAACTGGGTGTTTTCTATTAAGTCTCATTTGAATCACAACTCAACAAATTTATGGAGAATCATCGAGCAAGGCTACTATCCTCATGACCCAAGCAACCTCACTCCAAGAGAAGAAGCGGACAATCAATATAATCACTCCGCATTGTTTATTCTACAGTCTGCAGTACCTCCTGAAGATCTTCCTCACTTGCGCCCCTTCACTCTGGCTAAGGACTGTTGGGAGCACATTATGGTGTTGTACAAGGGAAGCTCAAGCATTCAACAGTCAAACTATGAAGTGGTACTTGATAAGGCCGATGAGTTTGTGATGAAGGAAGATGAGCACCCTCGTGATCTCTATCGAAGGGTGACTGCTATTGTTGTTGCTCTCAAGGATCATGGGAGCAAGGATGTGGATGACACATGAATCAAGCGCAAGTTTCTCAAGGCCACCATGCCTTTCAACAAAGCCATGTCATCAGTCATTCGCCAACGACCAGATTTCCACTCCTTGTCTTCTAGTGAGGTGTTGGATGAATTCATTGCAATGTCAATCATGAACAAGACCGCTGACAATGCACTTGCTCGAGTTCGGTCAAAGACAGCTTCACCTAACCTTGCTTTAAAGGCAAAGGTTGCTTCTGAAGAAGAAGAAGAGGATGAGGAAGAGGAGAGCTGCCCTGAAGACACTAAGTATGCTTATCACGAGCACATGGATCTTGCGTCAAGGCAATTCTGGGGCAACAAGAGGAACTCAAGACCCAACTTCACCAAGAACAACTCAAGTGGGTTCAAACCCAAGCAACGAGTGAGGACATGCTATAACTGCAGTAATGTGAGCCACTTCGTGGCGGAATGTCCCTATGAGAAGAGGGAAGAGAACGGAGGCAAGCTCATTTGCAAAGACAAAACAAAGTCATTCCCAAGCAAGAACAACTTTGTCAAGAAACCCCATCCAAAGGGTATGGTGGCGCTTGAAGAGTACCCCTCCGATGATAATGATGATGATGATATGGTGGCAACTACGACTGTCGCTATTGCCACCCCTTCTCGCAAGAATGTGTCTCTCTTCAATGCCCCCAACGATAATCACATCGCCAAGTGACTCATGGCCAAAGGTATCGATCAGGTAACACCCAGCATTAAGACCAACTTCACTAGTGCTCCCTCATTGTTGAATTGTGTTGATGATAGTGATGTTGTGGAACTTAATGAGCATGATCTTGACAAATTTCTGTGTACTATCAAAGGAGAAACCAAAAGGCACTTTGTTGCTCTTTTGGAACAACTGGGTGAGGCTAATGACCTCATCGAGTCTCATGAGGAGACCATCTCCGAGAAGCAAGGACATAGTCGTGACTATGCCGATGAGATTGCTAAACTATCTATTGCACTAGAAAAGGAGCACACTCTTCGTTTGGCTCCTGAGGAGTCATACAACGATGACTGCGCTAAATTGCAAAAGAAACTAGATCATGCTACTATTCTTACTCATATGCTTAAGTCTGAAAAGGATGCTCTTGGGGTTGACCATGACAGACTCAAAGTGGAGTTTGACACACTTGACAAGGCTCATAAGGTCTTGAAAGGTAGTCATTTCTCCCTGAAAGAGTATCATGATCAACTCCAAGCAAAGCTTACCAAGGGAATCTCTACTTGTCCTCCTTTTGTTTTAATTGATAATGCTTGTACAACTAACCCTTGTTGTGAGCATGTACATCTTGTGGAGGAAAATGCCAAGTTGAAGGATAAACTTGAGAAGGGCCTTGTGTCATGCATCCAAGGCAAGAAGAGCCTGAACGACCTTTTGAGCAATCAAAAGGGTGTGGTAGGAAAGAAGGGACTTGGACTTACATCCAAGTCTAAAACAAAAAGGAAGAACAGGAACAACCGATCCCCCACCCTCATGGACATATTTGTCAAAGAGGGCGAAGGGACTCAGGAGGTGAACAGGAACAAGGTGGAAAATGGGAGCATCAAGAAGGGAAAAACCATTCCTACCAACACAGCTGGCAAACTCAATCCTTCCTATGTTTTATGTCGTGCTGGTGATGGGCATGTTTATGCCAGATTTGTTTGTTCTTACTATGAGTTCATTGAATGTGCTATTTGGGTTCCTAAGACCCTTGTCTCTAACATTAAAGGGCCCATTCAAAAATGGGTACCTAAAACCAAGCCTTGATCTATTGCAGGAGTTTGCTTCCGGTGGGGTGTCATGGTTGCTCGATAGTGGAGCAACAAATCATATGACCGGAAGCAAGGACTTAGTGGTGGATGTGCATCCTTCCCCATCTATGCCCACCCATGTCCAATTCGCCGATGCATCATCGTCAAAGGTATTGGGATTTGGTAAGGTGGTCATCTCTCAAGAGTTATCTATTGAGAAGGTCATGCTTGTTGAGTCCCTTGCTTACAATTTACTTTCGGTTCGTCAACTTGCAATTATGGGCTTTTCCACATTCTTTAATCTTGATATTGTGGTCCTTTTGTGGAGCAAGACTCTTTAAGTAGCCTATATTGGATATGTCAAAAATGGTCTCTATGTGGTGAACTTTTCAAAGCGACCCACTAAGACTGCGACTTGTCTAATGGCTAAAGTTGATGTGGGCTGGCTTTGGCATCGCCGACTAGCTCATGTCAATATGAGATCTTTGTAAAGTCTCCTCAAAGGGGGCCATATTCGTGGACTAATGAATGTGAGTTTTGCCAGAGATCGTGCTTGCAATGCCTGCATTGAAGGAAAGATTCATGAAACTGCTCATCGTCCAACGACTCTCATTTACACTAAAAGACCGTTGGAGCTCCTTCATATGGATCTCTTCGGTCCCCCATCATTTGATAGTCTTGGGGGCAGAAAGTACTGCTTGGTGATTGTTGATGATTACTCAAGATACACCTGGGTATATTTCTTCAAGAGGAAGAGTGAGACTCAACAAACTGTTATCAACTTTGCTAATGAAGCTCAACATCAACATGAAGCAAAGATTGTGATGATTAGAAGTGACAACGGCACCGAGTTCAAGAACTACACCTTGGATGAGTTTCTAGGTGATGAGGGAATAAAACATCAATATTCGGCACCATATACCCCTCAACAAAATGGTGTGGCGGAAAGGAAGAACCGGACATTCATGGACGCTGCAAGAACAATGATGGTAGAATTCAAATCTCCATATAACTTTTGGGCCGAAGCCATCAACACAGCATGGCATGCGTCCAATCGGCTCTATATCCGCAAAGGCTTGAACAAGACCCCATATGAGATTTTCACCGGAAACAAACCCAATCTCAAGTACTTCCGGGTATTCGGGTGTAAGTGTTTTATTCTCAAGAAAGGTGCACGTTTAGCTAAATTTTATTCTAGAGCACATGAGGGCATCTTTGCTGGTTATGCTACAAACTCTCATGCTTACCGTTTCCTCAACAAGTCCACCGGACTCATTGAGGAGACGTGTAATGTGGAGTTTGATGAAAATAATGGCTCCCAAGTGGAGCAAAGTGGTCTTTGTGATGTAGGTGATGAAATTCCTCCCCAAGCCATAAGAAGAATGGGAATTGGTCAAATACTCCCCATTAAGGAACCCCTTGTGGCCGAAGGAGAAGGACAATGCTCTACTCAAGTGGAGCCATCATCCTCACAAGCCCCAGACGCTTCCGATGAACAAAGAGAAGACCCTCAACAAGTTTAACAAACTCAAGAACAAGATCAATTGCCCAAAGATGGTGATGTGTCCCATGATGTACAAGCACTTACCTAAGGTTCCGAACCTACTCAAGATCAAGATCAAGTGCAACTACACGATCCAGACCAAATAGAAGCACAAGATCAAGATCAAGAGCAACCACAAGAACAAGGACAAACTAGTGAACCTGCTCAAGTCGAAGATCAAGTTGATCATGATGATGTCTCCCAATTTCCTTCTGCGGCGCCTAAGAAGGCTACGGGTGCCAAGGGAGGATCAAAACGCAAGGGCAAGCAAGGCAATCAAGTCGATGCTCCCCAGTTATCCAATGCAGAACTCTTGGAGCGTCGCGCAGCCAAGATTGCGAACAAGCTGAGAGTCAAGTCACATCTTATGAAGAATGTACTTGGTAGTTTGAAAAGGGGAGTATCCACTCGTCAACAAATTTGGAATTATTGTGAGCATCACGCGTTTGTTTCGTATTGTGAACCTCAACAGGTACAGGAAGCGCTCGATCATGAGGATTGGCTTATGGCCATGCATGAAGAACTCAACAACTTCGAGCGTAATCAAGTCTGGGATTTAGTGCCAAGGCCAAAGGAGGAACATAATTTCATCGGGACCAAATCAATCTTCAAAAACAAGCAAGATGCCAATGGGATTGTGATTCGAAACAAGGCAAGATTGGTGGCTCAAGGCTACTCCCAAGTCGAGGGTATCGACTACGGTGAAACCTTTACCCCTGTTGCTCGTCTAGAATCTATTCGCATGTTGCTTGCATTTGCTTCTCATCATAAGTTCAAATTGCAACAAATGGATGTGAAAAGTGCCTTTCTTAATGGTCCTTTAAATGAGTTGGTCTATGTCAAACAACCCCCGGGGTTCAAACATCCCAAGCTCCCCAATCATGTGTACAAACTCAATAAGGCACTCTATGGCTTTAAACAAGCCCCACGTGCGTGGTATGAGTATCTTACTGAGTTGTTATAAGATTGTGGGTTTGAAATTGGGAAGATTGAGCCCACTCCTTTTACTAGGAGGGTCAAAGGGGATTTGTTCATATGCCAACTATATGTTGATGATATCATTTTTGGTTCTCCTAACGAATCTTTCAATGAAGAATTTGCTGCACTGATGACCGAGAAATTTGAGATGTCTATGATGGGTGAGTTGAAGTTCTTCCTCGGGTTCGAGATCAAACAAGGCTTAGAAGGGACCTTCATCAAACAAGCCAAGTACACTCAAGACATGCTCAAGAGATTTGAGCTAGAGGATGTCAAGCCGGTCAAGTTTCCCATGCCAACAAGATGCAAGCTTGATAGTGATCCCAATGGTAGAGCAGTGGATCAAAAGGTATATTGCTTCATGATTGGATCCCTCCTTTATCTTTGTGCATCTAGACCGGATATCATGTTGAGTGTAGGGATTTGTGCACGGTTTCAATCCGCACCAAAGGAAAGCCATTATATGGTTGTCAAACAAATCTTTTGATATTTGGCTCATACCCCCAAACTTTGGTCTATGGTATCCCATAGGAGCAAACTTCAACCTAGTGGGCTATTCTGACTCAGATTGGGCAGGAGACTGTGTGGAGAGGAAGTCAACCTATGGAGGATGCCAATTCCTTGGTTGTTCACTGGTAAGTTCGTCTTCGAAGAAGCAGAATTGTGTCTCACTATCCTCCACCGAAGCTGAGTATGTAGCAGCTGCAAGTTGTTGTGCCCAGTTGCTATGGATGAGGCAAACCTTAAAGGACTACGGTGTCACTTGTGACAAAGTGCCTCTTCTATGTGACAATCAAAGTGCTATCAAGATTTCTTTCAATCCGGTACAACAGAGCAAGACCAAGCAATTGATATTCGCCATCACTTCATTCGTGAACATATCAAGCTAGGTGATATTGAGATTCACTTCATCAACACTGAAGAGCAACTTGCAGATATTTTCACTAAGCCCCTAGATGAAGCAAGGTTTCGGGAGTTAAGGCATGAGCTAAGTATCATTGATTCAAGTAATGTGGATTGAAACTAGGCACTTTGCACCTCACTGTACATTACATCTTGCTCTAGATGTAGGCATGGACATATGGGGAGTGTTGTTCTCTCAATGAACCTTCCCTCCCCCATTATGCATAAATCGATCAAGTATTTCACTTTGGCCATTATTAAATGGCACTTGTGCTTCAAAGACGAGCTATGGTCATGAACCCAAGGATAATTCTTCGCGGTGTCATACCATTTGTCTCAAACATAGGTGGCCTCGGCCACCGCCCTCTCCATTGGAGACTCTGTGTTGTTTCTTTTCTTTTGGTGATCCTTCCTTGTTCCCGTGTTTTGTTTCTCTTGGCTTGATCAAGATTTTTCTACCACCTAAGGAGTAGAGAGCTCATTTTTGGCTGTTTTTTGTGACTTAAAGCACGGTACTACCGCTGGGGGAGTGGTACTACCGCTTACCGAGCGGTACTACCGCCCCCGGCACGGTAGTAATTTTTTACTACCGCTTGGGGAGCGGTACTACCGCGATGACTGCGGTAGTACCGCGCCGCCTCGACCTAGGGGCTATTTAAAGGGCTGGGAGGCCTTTTTCTTTCCCCTCAGCCCCGAGTTCATCTCTTTCTCTCTCTCCTCTCCTCAAGAACTGCCCAAAGGCATTGCCGGATCTCCCTATCCGGCCATCGTCCTCCGATTCCGACCCGTGGGATTCTCCCCCATGCGCCATGGACCCCGGTACTGCCCCTCATCTGCGTTCTTGTGCTTTCTTGTTGATTCAATCTAGGGTTAGAGGCATATGGTCTCATGGCACCGTGATTGGGATTTAGTGGCAGTTTTGGTTGGTACGATTCCTTGGCATAGGAGGTGTGTGTGTCTAGGAGTGCAAAGGATCCAGATCTGAGGTTTTAGATCTTCATTCACAAGTTTTATTGTTCACAAATCATGAATAGATCTGTGATTAGGCCTCACATGCGGTACTACCGCCCCTCGTGGCGCGCTACTACCGCTCGAGGAACGGTACTATCGCTTGTAAAGCGGTAGTAAAATTTTACTACCGCTCTAGCAGCGGTACTACCGCCCAGTGGGCGGTACTACCGCTCCCCTCTGTGCACACACACTTCTCTCTTGTGTTCTATGGATTTTCCGGTCTTTCTTGATCTCTGCCTTGACTTGTTTTCCTTCTTTTTCGTGTTTTGTGTGTTTTTTGTGTGTCCCAGGTGGTGGTTCCCGGCGTTCCAACCCGTCTCGCACTGGCAGCTCCAAGCGACCTTCCTCCGATCCATCTGAGGGGTCCAATGCCCCCAAGCACACTTTCAAGAAGCCTGCTCCGAAGAAGCCCTCAGTCAACTAGAACACCATGCCGCTTGTTGAGTTTCAACACCGTCGCAAGCTCAACCCCTATGCCAGCAATAGGGAGACATTCCTTGGTGGTGAACTGCTTTGGAATCACGATCAGTTCTTGATTTATGAAGACGTTCTCAGATCAAAGAAGAACATGTATGTACTGGTGCAATGGATTGATCTTGATCACTTGAAGAAGGACATGTCTTACTTTGGGGAGGCCATCTCTATGGTGGAACAACTTCAGATTCCGGACCTCATCTCATTTCACCAAGATTTTGACATTGCGATTGTGGCTCACTTTTTTGCTACAGTGCACTTTCACCATGATGATGCTCGTACCATGACTTGGTTGACCAATGGAGTGCAGCTGACTGCTACCTGGAAGGATTTCATGGATCTCCTTCAGGTTAGGGATGAGGGCCTCAATACTCCTGTTGGCTTGCGCCCCCATGCCAAGCCTCAAGCTACTGCCAAGGAGAAGCTGCTCCCTTACCTCACTGTGAAGCACACCCCAGCTGGCGAGGTATCTTATGTCATGAACCCCTTTTTGGATGTGATGCACAGAATTTTTCGCAACACGTTGTTTCCCAGGGTTGGCAACAAGGACCAGGTTCACTCTTACCTGGTAGACATGCTTCTAATGTGTCAGAAGGGGAAGAATCTTCAGTGTCAGCCCCTTGATGTCTCTCATGTCATGCGGAGTGAGCTGTACTCCGCAGTCATCAACCGTAAGGTCCCAATCTACGGTCCCTACCTGTTCTACTTCATCAAGACCACTTGGACCAAGACTTTTCCCGGGGCTGAGTTTCTTGCTCCTGATTGGGTCCGCCATGAGCCCATCAAACTACGCCAGAAGGACAAATGGGACAAGACCTCCTCTCGTCCTGCTGCCCCAAGGGATTTTGATGAGGATGTGGCTGATGCTGAGGATGAGGCCCCTCCAGAGGCTCGCCGACAGGGTGAGGATTCCCACATGCCTGCCTCTGCGGAACCATCATGGGCCACACGGCTCACCGACAGGATGAAGACCCTGTTCTGCATGCAGGCCAAGGGCCAGTACAAGACCCATATTGCTCAGAAGGAGAGTCGCCAGCGCGACAAATTGATCATGAGGAAGCTTGACCTACCCTTCTCTTGCGGTTCTGAGCGCGAGATCACCCGGGAGGCTGAATGGATGGAGAAGCACTGGTTTCAGTGGGCTGCATCTGAGGAGGACACCGACGATGACTCAGATGAGGAGTATCGTGATGAGGAGGACACTGACTGATGTTTCTACCACCTGGGTCGTAGGGCTCCTCTCTGCCTTTTTGGTGTTCCGATGCCAAAGGGGGAGAGAGTGTAGGATTTGCTCGTTCTCTAGGTTTTCTGGTTATTTGGTTTGATAAAACTTTGTTGCTTTCGTTCTTTGCTTTTGCTTTATGGATTGAGACTATGAGTCATCAGACCCTATCATGGTGTGAGATATATGTTTTATCTTCCTTATCTTTTGTCTCGGTATTATCAGTTTTATCTATCTTGTTATTAGCCTGTGAGACATAGTATCTTGTGCCAGTATTCCTTTGCTCACATTCTTTGCCATGCTTCAATATTCTTACATCTCTCGTACATATGTAGTAAGGATGGCTTAGTCTATATAATCTAGGGGGAGTGTTCTCTCTGTGGTTAGTTGTTGGTATGCACATACCAGAGGAAACTAGTCCCCTTGTGATACCTTTGGAGTTTGCATATGCCTATCTATATTGTTCTATGCAAATCCAACATTGTCATCAATCCACCAAAAAGGGGGAGATTGTTAGGGCATATTTCTCCTAAGTGGTTTTAGTGATTGATGACAATTGTTGTGCGGACTAATCTTGTGTCCTGAGCATTTCAGAATATTCTCTTCTAGGCACAAGATGACTGGACGCCCCTCGGAGGTTCTCGAAGACGGATTTTCTTCTACGTTTTCTTCCTAGTTTGAGTCATAGGAAAGTCTTCTTATTAAGAGGGGCTCCGCGTCGGAAAGGTTTGGGTGGAATCCTCACGCACACACTTCATGCACCCACCTATATTTTGGCCTCAATGGAGCACCAATATGTGTTCTCTTTGCCTATGCAAAAAGGGTAAGCGGTAGTACGGCTGTACCAGCGGTAGTACCGCTGGCACAACGGTAGTATGGCTCTCAGAGTGGTAGTAAATTTTTACTACCGCTCCAAGAGCGGTACTGTCGCCCCAGGTGTGGTAGTAAACTTTTACTACCGCTCCAGGAGCGGTACTACCGCCTGAAGTACGGTAGTAGTTTTTTACTACCGCTCCAAGGGCGGTACTACCGCCCTCAGTGCGGTAGTACTAATTTACTACCGCGCCGACGGGCTTTTTCTTGCATACTTTTCCAAGGAGGTGGTGGCACGGTAGTATCCCGGTACTACCGTGGTTGGTGAGAAGCTGAGCGGTAGTACCACTCCCAGGAGCGGTAGTACCGCTCGTACATTTATGTGGTAGGTGGGTAACGGGTGGATCTGCCCCCCTACTATATAAAGGTATCTTCTTCTTCCTAGAGCTCATCTTTAACCCCTCTAAGCTCCATTGTTGCTCCACAAGCTCATTTTAGCCCGATCTCTCTCCCTAGCCAATCAACCTTGTTGATTTTCTAGGGATTGCTTGAGAAGGCCTTGATCTACACTTCCACCAAAGGATATTTGATTCCCACTACTAATCCCTTGCGGATCTTGTTACTCTTGGGTGGTTGAGCACCCTAGACGGTTGAGGTCACCTTGGAGCCACATTCCATTGTGGTGAAGCTCCGTGGTCTTGTTGGGAGCCTCCAAGCTTTGTGTGGAGATTGCCCCAACCTTGTTTGTAAAGGTTCGGTCGCGGCCTTCCAGGGCACCTATAGTGGAATCACGGCACCTTGCATTGTGCGAGGGCATGAGGATAATACGGTGGCCCTAGTGTCTTATTGGGGAGCATTGTGCCTCCACACCGCTCCAACGGAGACGTACTTCCTGTCAAAGGGAAGGAACTTCGGTAACACATCATCGTCTTCATCGGTTCCACTTGTGATTATCTCTTACCTTTACTTTGTATTTGTTGTTGTTGTAGAGTATCTCTTACGTGCTTCTTTACTCGTTGTAAGTAGCATCTTATAGGTTGCTCACCTAGTGTCATTTTAGAGAACCTTTATGATTGCTAATCCTTATTTATTAAGAAAAGCTAAAAATTGGTAGTTGCCTATTCACCCCCACCCCTCTAGTCAACCATATCGATCCTTTCAGGTTGCATTTGCCTTCCGGAAGCATTTTGGGCATTACCAGTAAAGTATCGGGAGTGACGAATGGGTTCCGTGGTTGCACCGGGAGGGGCCACCCACCCGGAGAGGGACCAAGTAGACCCAAGGGTGGCGCACGAGCCCCTGGTGGGCTGGGCGGCCAGCCCAAGTAGGCCTACTTTGTCCGAAGATAGAAAGAGAGAGGAGGTGGGCCAAACCGACTAGGAGGAGGACTCCTCCTCCACCAAAGCGATTTGGAGAAGGAATCCTCCCTCCTCCTTGCGGCGGCCGGACCCTAGGTACTATTCCTAGGGTGCCACCCCCTCCCTCCTATTTATAGTGGAGGGTAGAGAGGCTTTTGGCACCACAAGCCACGGCGCAGCCCTCTCTGTCTCGACCACTTCGTGACACCCCGTAGTTATTTCGGTACGGTAGTTGATACGTCTCCGTCATATCTACTTTTCCGAACTCTTTTGCCCTTGTTTTGGACTCTAATTTGCATGATTTGAATGGAACTAACCCGGACTGACGTTGTTTTCAACAGAATTGCCATGGTGTTGTTTTTGTGCAGAAATAAAAGTTCTCGGAATGTCCTGAAAATTTACGGAGATTTTTTCTGGAATAAAAGAAAAATACATGCGCAAAGATCCATCGGAGGGGGCGCGCGAGTGGTCCACGAGCCCACAGGCCGCAGCCACCCCCCTAGGCCGCGCCGTGCAGGCTTGTGGGGCCCACGTGGCACCACCGCCCCAAACTCAGCTCTACATCTTCAGTTTCGCCCGGAAAAAAATCAGAGAGAAGGTTTCATCGCGTTTTGCGATATAGAGGCGCCGCCACATCCTGTTCTTCATCTGGAGGGCAGATCTGGAGTCTGTTTCGGGATCCGGAGAGGGGAAATCATCGCCATCGTCATCATCAACCTTTCTCCATCAACAATTCGATGATGCTCTTCATCGTTTGTGAGTAATCTCATCGTAGGCTTGCTGGACGGTGATGAATTGGATGAGATCTATCATGCAATCGAGTTAGTTCTTGACGGGGATTGATCCCTAGTATCCACTATGTTTTAGATTGATGTGGCTACTACTTGGCTATGCTTAATGCTTCACACTAGGGCCCGAGTGCCATGATTTCAGATCTGAACTATTATGTTGTTGCCAATATATGTGTGTTTTAGATCCTATCTTGCAAGTTGTAGTCACCTAGTATGTGTTATGACCGGCAACCCCGGAGTGACAATATACGGAACCACTCCCGGAGATGACCATAGTATGAGGAGTTCATGTATTCACCGCGTGTTAATGTGTTGTTCCGGTTCTTTATTAAAAGGAGAACCTTAATATCCCGTAGTTTCCATTAGGACCCCGCTACCACGGGAGGGATGGACAATAGATGTCATGCAAGTTCTTTTCCCTAAGCACGTATGACTACATACGGAATACATGCCTACATTAGATTGATGAACGGGAGCTAGTCACATATCTCTCCTGTTATAGTTGTTACATGATGAATCACATCCGTCACACTCATCCATCATCGATCCACTGCCTACGAGTCTTTTACTACTGGTCCTCGCTACGTTACTTTGTCTAGGCTTGTCCCTTGCTACAAAAGGGATTGGGCCACTTTGTTGCTCCTGTTGCTACTGCTGCCACTTTGCTGCTACTGTTTCTACTACTATCACTTTGCTGCTGCTGCTGCTACTGCTGTTCCTTGCTACTCCGCTGTTACTCGTTGCAAGATCTTTTCTGACACTGTTGTCAGGGAAGAATAGTTGCTCGTCAACGTACCTTTTTCTGGCGCCATTGATACAACAGTTAGGAATAGTCTGCCGTCAACAGATAGTTTCTCGCACCGTTGCTATCATACTACTTTGCTACTGATACTTTGCTTGCAGACACTAATCTTTCAGGTGTGGTTGAATCTGACACACTTAGCTACTAATACTTGAGAATATTCTTTCGCTTCTCCTTGGCGAACCAAAAAATTTGGGTTGAATACTCTACCCTTGAAAACTGCTACGATCCCATACGCTTGTGGGTCACCAAGGCTTTTTCTGGCGCCGTTGCCGGGGAAGCACAACTATATTCTCTGAGTCACTTGGGATTGACGTCTGTTGATCACTATGAGGAATCCGAAAGATCCAAGAACTAAAATTCTGCCTTCCACTACGAGGAGAGGTAAGGAACTGCCATCTAGCTCTGCACTTGATTCACCTTCAGTTTTGAGTAAGTTTGCGGCTTCACCTCCTGCTAGAAATCTTGATATGTCGCATGTGCTTGATGATGCTACTTCTGCTGCCCATGATGCTATGCTTGATACTATGCCTGATGATGCCATGCTTGATACTATGCCTGATGATGATATGCTTGATACTATGCTTGATGATGCTATGCTTGATGCTATGCCTGATACTGCTTTGCCACTTGGTGCATTCCTTGATGCACATATTGCTAGAGTTGCTACTAGACATGATGATACTTCTGAAACTACTGATACTATTGAAGTAGAACCTGCTACTATGCCTGAATTGTCTGTTATGCCTGATATGTGCTATGTTATGGAGGGAGAGATAGCTGAGGATTTTCTTGCGTGCAAGGATAGCTATGATGTTGAGGAACTTCTGCGCAAGTGGAAAGAAAAATCTCTGAACGCTAGGATGAAATACGACCCGAAGTTTGCCACTTCGCCTATCTTTGTGACCGATAAGGATTATGAATTCTCTGTCGACCCTGAGTTAATCACTCTGGTCGAATTTGATCCTTTTCATGGTTATGAGTCTGAAACGGTTTTAGCCCATCTTACCAAACTGCACGATATAGCCACCCTATTCACTAGTGAGGAAAAGATCCGCCACTACTATATGCTCAAGCTGTTTCCTTTCTCGTTAAAGAATGATGCTAAGACCTGGTTCACTTCTCTTGCTCCTGGTTGTGTGCGTAGCCCAAGGATATGGTCTACTACTTCTCTAAAAAATATTTCCCTGTCCATAAGAAGCAAGCTGCCTTGCAGGAAATATACAACTTTGCTCAAGCTGAAGAAGAGAGTCTCCCACAAGCTTGGGGGAGGCTCATCCAGCTACTGAATGCTTTGTCTGATCACCCTCTTGAGAAGAATGAAATACTTGATATCTTCTATAATGTACTTACCGATGCTTCCAAAGACCATCTAGATAGTTGTGTCGGTAGTGTTTTTAGGGAACGAACCGTAGAACAAGCTGAGATTCTATTGAATAACATCTTGTGCAATGAGAATGCTTGGACTATTCCCGAACCACCTCCTAAGCCAACTCTGAAGAAAAGAGGTATTCTATTCCTCAGTCCTGAAGATATGCAAGAAGCCAAGAAATCTATGTGAGAGAGAGGCATTAAATCTGAAGATGTCAAAAATCTACCACCTATCGAAGAGATCCATGGTCTCGATAACCCGATACACGTAGTAGAAGTGAATTCTCTGCGTAGGTTTGATGAGAGTGATATTCCTTTTGATAAACCTGCTAGCTAATGCATGGATGAATTTGATAACTTCGTTGCCAAACAACAAAGTTTCAATGATTATGTTAGCAGACAATTGGAAAGAATGCTCATATGCTTAGTCATTTAAGTGCTTGTGTGGACAGAAACATCAACGATCTTAAGCTTCTGAGTAAACATGCCTCTATGGTTACTACTCAGGTAGAACAAGTACTTAAAGCTCAGAATGACTTTCTCAATGAGCTGAATGACAATTCCGTCAGAGTCGTCACTAGAGGCGGTAGAATGACCCAGGAACCTCTGTATCCTGAGGGTCATCCGAAGAGAATTGAACAAGATTCTCAAGGAGTTAGCACTAATGCACCTAGTCATCCTAGAAAGAAGAAGAAAGATGATAGGAACCTGCACGCTAGCAACCCTGTTGCTGCTACACCTGAGAGTCCAAATGATGCCTCTATCTCTGATGCTAAAACACAATCTGGTGAGGAACATGAGCCTAATGATAATATCAATAGTGATGTTCATATTGATGCTCAACCTAGCAATAAAAAGGATGTGGAGATTGAACCTGTTAATCTTGATAACCCACAGCCTAAGAATAAGAGATATGATAAGAATGACTTCGCTGCTAGGAAGCATGGTAAAGAAAGGGAACCATGGGTTCAGAAACCTATGCCCTTTCCTCCCAAACCATCCAAGAAAAAGGATGATGAGGATTTTGAGCGATTCGTTGAGATGATCAGACCTGTCTTTCTGCAAATGTGTTTGATAGATATGCTCAAAATGTCTCTGTATGCTAAGTACATGAAAGATATTGTGACTAATAAGAGGAGGATACCTGATCTTGAGATCTCCGCCATGCTTGCCAATTACACCTTCAAGGGTGGAACTCCCAAGAAACTAGGTGATCCACGTGTGCCCACTATACCTTGCTCCATTAAAGGTAACTACGTGAGAACTGTTTTATGCGACCTTGGAGCCAGTGTTAGTGTTATGCCTCTCTCTCTTTATCGTAGACTTGAACTGGATAAGTTGACACCCACTAAAATCTTTCTCCAAATGGCCGACAAATCAACTGCTTTCCCTATCGGCATTTGCGAGGATGTGTCTGTTGTGGTTGCTAACACCACTATCTTAACAGACTTTGTTATCTTAGATATTCCCGAGGACGATGCCATGGTTGTCATCCTCGGAAGACCCTTTTTAAACACCACAGGGGCTGTTATAGATTGCAACAAAGGCAATGTCACTTTCCATGTCAACGGTAATGAGCATACGATGCACTTTCCGAAGAAACAATATCGAGTACATTGCATCAATGCTATCGAAAAGACTTCATCAATTCTTATTGGGAGCTTTGAATGCCCACCTCATATCAAGATGAAGTATGACTTGCTTGTTGGGGAGATTCACATCCCCATTGAGGTGACCTAGTGACTATTCGGAAATTCTCCGTCTTCTTTTGCGATTCGAGAAAGTTTTGTCGAGGGGACTTGATCAACCCCATTGACGGATTTCTTTCGATGACCATGAGATGGATGAATCAAGGAGTCACAAACCTATGTTCCAAGCTTTCACTTTAGGTTGCTTAGAAGAAAAATGATAGATTTAGTTTAGTTTTCCCTGTTTCTGTTTTAGCGTCCGGTAGAAAAGTACCCCGAAAATCAAAGTTCTCCAAATGCTGTGAAAATCAAGTATAATTTTTTCTGGATTTTTTGAAAAATTATGGGACAAAGAGTGTGTCTGGGGGCCACACCAGTGGGCCACAAGCCCTAGGGGCGCGGGCACCCCCTCGTCGCGCCACCCAGGCTTGTGGGGCCCACAGGCACCCCCTCCACTCATTCTTGCTGTCATCCGCTTCTCCTACTTCCAGAAAAAATCGTTTCGCAGCTCAAACCCGTGTTCTTGCTCCTCTTGCTGGGATTTTCGATCTCTTTGCTCAAATCACCGTTCTCCGAACTGTTTTGGGGAAATTACTCCTTGGTAAGTGACTCCTCCATTGGTCCAATTAGTTTTTGCTCTAGTGCCTTATACTCCGCGTATTTTTGCTGCCTTGGTGACCATGTTCTTGAGCTTTGCATGCTAATTTTAGCTGGTCCCAAGTAGTTTTGATGCGTAATATGGTCTTTAGGCACTTGTGGGAGTAGTTGCTACGAGTTTAGTTGAGCCTTGTTCACCTTTCCTTTGTGTCACTGAAAATTTCAGAAAAGGAAGATGTTCAGGAGAAACTTTCATGGTGGTTCCTCAAGCAAGAGACGTCCCCGTCTTGCGATTCGGGAGCCTGATCCTTACCAACCTAGGGACGCGCAGGTTCAACCATGTGAATGGCCTTCTGATGAATTTATGATTGAGGCAGGCTTCAAAGATGAGTTTGATGCACTTGTTCACAATGTCGGACTCGAAGAATTCATCTCTGATAAATGTGAACAGTATGTTGCTCTCACTGCCTCTTTTGTTCGTAGATTCAAATTTTCAGCTGGCCGTGAGACATCGGTACTGTTTGATCTCTATGATAAATCCTATACCATGGATTTAGAGGATTTCAATAGAATTTGCAAAATACCTACTTGGGGTAGCCTCAGTGATCCTCCTAAATCTTCGGTTAGAGATTTTTGCGCTGGTATTACGGTTGGAGAAACTAGAGACATTACGCGAGCTACCATGGGGAGTATTCATTTTCCTGCCTTGCATTACTTTGCCCTCTTCATAGGCAGATGCATTAATGGCAAGATTGAGCATTGTCACCTCTGCGCACCCGACCTTAGTATCCTTAAGAGCGCAGTGACAGGTGACAAAAGTTTCAACATGGGAGCTATTATAGCAAGGAGGCTGAATAAGAATGCTATTGAAGGGGATTTCTTTGGTGGGATCTATGCCACTCGCATAGCAAATTTTCTTGGAGTACCCATCCGCGAAGGAGATCCCCCGCTCCATATAGCTTTCCTTGACCGCGTCACTTTGACATGCTACCAGTTCCTTGAGAGGGATGATGAATCCCTCCTATATCGTTTGATATTTAACCAAGAGCGTGTTTTCCATATTACCCTTCCTGCTCCTGCCTTCTTTGACTTTCAGGTAAAACGGAGATATTACATAACCAAAGGAGAGGCAGAAGAGTATGAGAGGGAGGCCAAGGTTGCTCGTCTCCGTGAGGCAGCTATTCAGGCAGTGGTTGCACCGCTCCCGTATAACCCCCATTATGATTTTGGGTTTCGCCAGGACCATCCTTGGGATTAGACCAAGTTAGGCCAAAAGCCTAAGCTTGGGGGAGTACGTGTTCTCACCGACTTTACATTCTTGCTTATGCTTTCACTTTGTTAGCCGATGTTCACACTTTGCCACTGTATCATCCATGCTAGTTTATTTTCTTTTTCTCGTTTTCTTTTCGTGTGTCTGTCTAGTTTGAGAAAACCCAAAAAGATTTTCTTTTCTTTCTTCTTTTGCTTGTTGGGAGCTTTCCCGTGTAGATAGTTTTCTTTTTCTTTGGGTCAAGGTAGAAGATATTGGTTACACTGTTTAGTGGCTCTTGCATGCATACCAGTTTAGCTTTCAAAGAGCCATATTACTTTGTCTTCTCCTTTGCGTTTGCCTGCAGATTCCAGCTTTAGTCCAATGCACGAGCACTCGTATTATTGTTCACATCATTCGGCCGTGCAAGTGAAAGGCAATAATGACGATATATGATGAAGTGACTGAGCCTGGAAAAGCTGGTATGAACTCGATCTATTTTGTTTTTGTAAATATGACTAGCTCATCATGCCTGATTCAGCTTTGTTGTGAGAGAAACATGTTTGCAATGACAACTTAGAGATCATAGTTGCTTATGCCATGCTTACTTAGCTGGGAGCTTATAATGGTTTGTCTTGGTTGTCCACATGAATGTTGAGATGACTGTGTTGTAGTATGATACGATGGTATCCTCCTTTGAATGATTCAAGTGGCTTGACTTGGCGCATGTTCACGCATGTGGTTCAAACAAAATCAACATAGCCTCTATGACATTCATGTCCATGGTGATTTATGTCCTACTCATGCTTGCACTCAATGTTAGTTAATCTCAATGCATTTTGATGACTGTTGTCGCTCTCTAGTTGGTCGCTTCCCAGTCTTTTGCTAGCCTTCACTTGTACTAAGCGGGAATATTGCTTGTGCATCCACTTCCATAAACCCAAAGTTGTTCCACATGAGTCCACCATACCTACCTATGTGCGATATCTACCTGCCGTTCCAAGTAAATTTGCATGCGCCACTCTCTAAACCTTCAAGAAATAATCTGTTTTGCATGCCCGAACCGCTCATGTGGTGACAGGGGGCTATTGGTATCTTCCATGCTAGGCGTGTTATCCTCGATATGTGTTTATTCACTATCATTCACGAGAAAGGGGCCGGTAATTGGAATTCCCAGTTCCATACTCAAATTGAAAAGATAATTGCAAACAAAACTCCCCCAGGATTGATGTTGGTATGTACGGTACCCGAGGATTCGGCTAGCCGTGGAGTGTGATTGATTGGTGGTGGGGGAGTCTAAACTTTACTTTTCTGTTTGGGAACCGCCTATAGCATGTGTAGCGTGGAAGATGTTGAGAACTCTTAGTCATTGCGTTGACAATGAAAGCATGCCACCCAAAATTATTATCTCTGTTTTCAAAGCTTGAGCTCTGGCACCTCTGCAAATCAATGCTTCCCTATGCGAAGGGCATGTCTATTTATGTTCCTATTGAGTCATCCTCCTCTTACCAAAGCACCAATTAGAGAGCACCTCTGTGATTTTTATGCTTTGCTTTTAACTGTGTTGAGTATGACTGTGACTAGATCTTCATTGCCTTGAATTACAATGTTTAGTCAGCCCTTGGTCTTTGAAGGTGCTGTGCATTTATGTTTTGCGGTCTCAGAAAGAGCTAGCGAGATACCATCTATTCGTACTGCTTCATGTTACTTTCATTGAAGTGTTGACACTTGAGGCTTATTATTATTTGCTCGCTAGTTGATTATGCCATTGATATGAGTTTACCGTGAGACCTAGATGTCATTTGCTTTTGTGGTTTGCTTGTGATCTTGCTGAAACTCTGGATATGAGTTAGACATAGTTGCAACAACAAGATCAAACAGAGTTTGTCAAAGTTATTCTTTTGTATCTTTCAGTTTGTCAACTGAATTGCTTTAGGACAAGCAAGGCTTTAAGCTTGGGGGAGTTGATACGTCTTCGTCGTATCTACTTTTCCGAACTCTTTTGCCCTTGTTTTGGACTCTAATTTGCATGATTTGAATGGAACTAACCCGGACTGACGTTGTTTTCAGCAGAATTACCATGGTGTTGTTTTTGTGCAGAAATAAAAGCTCTTGGAATGTCCTGAAAATTTACGGACATTTTTTCTGGAATAAAAGAAAAATACTTGCGCAAAGATCCACCGAAGGGGGCGTGCCAGTGGGCCACAAGCCCACAGGCCGCGGCCACCCCCTAGGTCGCGCTGTGCAGGCTTGTGGGGCCCATGTGGCACCACCGCCCCCACTAGGGCCCGAGTGCCATGATTTCAGATCTGAACCTATTATGTTGTCACCAATATATGTGTGTTTTAGATCCTATCTTGCAAGTTGTAGTCACCTACTATGTGTTATGACCAGGCAACCCCGGAGTGACATTAGCCGGAACCACTCCCGGAGATGACCATAGTATGAGGAGTTCATGTATTCACCGCGTGTTAATGCGTTGGTCCGGTTCTTTATTAAAAGGAGAACCTTAATATCCCGTAGTTTCCATTAGGACCCCGCTGCCACGGGAGGGATGGACAATAGATGTCATGCAAGTTCTTTTCCCTAAGCACGTATGACTACATATGGAATACATGCCTACATTAGATTGATGAACGGGAGCTAGTCACATATCTCTTCGTGTTATAGCTGTTACATGATGAATCACATCCGTCACACTCATCCATCACCGATCCACTGCCTACGAGTCTTTTACTACTGGTCCTCGCTACGTTACTTTGTCTGGGCTTGTCCCTTGCTACAAATGGAATTGGGCCACTTTGTTGCTACTGTTGCTACTACTGTCACTTTGCTGCTACTGTTGCTACTGCTGTCACTTTGCTGCTGCTGCTACTGTTGTTCCTTGCTACTCCGCTGTTACTCGTTGCAAGATATTTTCTGACACTGTTGTCGGGGAAGAATAGTTGCTCGTCAACGTACGTTTTTCTGGCGCCATTGATACAACAGTTAGGAATAGTCTATCGTCAACAGATCGTTTTTGGCACTGTTGCTATCATACTACTACTTTGCTACTGATACTTTGCTTGCAGACACTAATCTTTCAGGTGTGGTTGAATCTGACACACTCAGCTGCTAATACTTGAGAATATTCTTTCGCTTCTCCTTGGCGAACCAACAAATTTGGGTTGAATACTCTACCCTCGAAAACTGATGCGATCCCATACGCTTGTGGGTCATCAGTAGTCGTCGTGCCGGAGTAGCTCCACCACCATCACCGTCACGCCGTCGTGCTGCATGAGAATTCAACTACCTCTTCGTCTCTCTTGCTGGATCAAGAAGGCGGAGATCGCCATCGAACTGCACGTGTGCTGAACCCGGAGGTGCTATCCATTCGGCACTGGATCGTGATTGGATCGCGGGACGGCTTGCGAGTTGGATCGCAAAGACATTCGACTACATCAAATGTGTTTCTTAACACTTCGCGCTTAGCGATCTACAAGGGTATGTGGATCCAATCTCTCCTCTCATAGATGGTCATCACCATGGATAGATCTTATGTGTGCGTAGGAATTTTTTTGTTTACCATGCAATGTTCCCCAACAGGAGGGCCTCTTCATCAACCTTGCTGCCCTCACGATGATGTGTGGGTAGTTCACCACAGACCTACGGGTCCATAGTGAGTACCTAGATGACAATCTCTCTCTCTTTGATCTTCAATAAAATGATCATCACATCTTCGCTCTTATCTAAATAGTTTGGCCAAGTAGATTCATATTTCTTCGGTGAGAGAGGTGCGTTGTGGTAGGTTCAACCTGGCGAATTTCTATATCCTAGTGACACAAGGGGACAAGATGTGTCTTTGTGTTGCTGCTACTAATGATAAAACGACGGGGTTTATTTATATGTCTTGAGTTTACTTTGTCAACATCATGTCATTTTTCTCCATGCATTACTCTGTTTACTTAATACTTTAGATGCATGCTCGATAACGATCGATGCGTGGAGTAATAGTAATAGGTGCAGGCAGGAGTTGGCCTATTTGTTTCTGGATGTGATGCTTATATGCACATGATCATTGCCGTTAATATCGCATAACTATCCGCTTTTCTACCAATTGCCCAACAGTAATTTATTCACCCACCGTATGCTAATTTTCATGAGAGATGTCATTAGGGAAACTAGGGTCCCGGGGTCTATTCACAACATATTGATAAAACCCTTATTACATTGCTGTTATTTACTTGTTTATATTTATCTTGCTATCTACAATTATCTACACACCTCACTTGCTTACAAATAACAAGACAAGAGGATTGACAACCCTCTTGCCCGCGTTGGGTGCAAATTGTTTGTTCTTTTGTGTGCAGCCGCTGAAGACGGTTGTGGTTGATATTCCTATTGGTTCGATAATCCTTGGTTTCATAACTGAGGGAAATACTTACCCACTTTGTGATGCAATAACCGATGACACACAAGTGTCGGGGATCTATCATAGTCCTTTCGATAAGTAAGAGTGTTGAACCCAACGAGGAGCAGAAGGATCTGACAAGTGGTTCTCACCAAGGTATTCTCTGCAAGCACTGAAATTATCGGTAACAGATAGTTGTGTGATAAGATGATTCGTGGCAAGTAGCAAGTAGCAATAGTAACAAAGGTGCAGCAAGATGGCCCAATCCCTTTTGTAGCAAGGGACAAGCATGTACGAACTCTTATAGGAGGTGAAGCGCTCCCGAGGACACATGGGAATTTCTGTCAAGCTAGTTTTCATCATGTTCATATGATTCGCGTTCGCTACTTTGATAGTTCAATATGTGGGTGTGATACGTCTCCATCGTATCTACTTTTCCAAACTCTTTTGCCCTTGTTTTGGACTCTAATTTGCATGATTTGAATGGAACTAACCTAGACTGACGTTGTTTTCAGCAGAATTGCCTTGGTGTTATTTTTGTGCAGAAATCAAAGTTCTCCAAACGTCCTGAAAATTTACGGGAGCAGTTTTGGAAAATAAGAAAAATATCTACGCCAAGTTCCACCTCAGGGGGTGGGCCAGTGGGCCACAAGCCCTGGCTCCGCCACCACCCCCCTGGTGGCGGTGGCAGGCTTGTGGGGCCCACACGGCTCTGCCGCCACCAATTCCAGCTCTATAAGATCCCTTTCGTCCCAGAAAAAATAAAAAGAGAAGTTTTCGTCGCGTTTTCGATACGGAGGCGCCGCCACCACCTGTTCTTCATCTGGAGGGCAGATCTGGAGTCCGTCTTGGGCTCCGGAGAGGGGAAATCGCCGCCATCGTCATCATTAACCTTCTTACCTCTCCAATTCCTTGAAGCTCTTCATCGTTCGTGATTACTCTATTCGTAGGCTCGCTGGGCGGTGATGAGTAGGATGAGATCTATCATGTAATCGAGTTAGTTTTGATGGGGATTGGTCCCTAGTATCCACTATGTTCTGAGATTGATGTTGCTACTACTTTGCCATGCTTAATGCTTGTCACTAGGGTCCGAGTGCCATGATTTCAGATATGAAATTATTATGTTGTCACCAATATATGTGTGTTTTAGATCCGATCTTGCAAGTTGTAGTTACCTACTATGTGTTATAATCCGGCAACCCCGGAGTGACAATAACCGGAACCACTCCCGGTGATGACCATAGTTTGAGGAGTTCATGTGTTCACCAAGTGCTAATCCGTTGGTCCGGTTCTTTATTAAAAGGAGAACCTTAATATCCCGTAGTTTCCTTTTGGACCCCGCTGCCACGGGCGGTATGGACAATAGATGCCATGCAAGTTCTTTTCCCTAAGCACGTATGACGACACACGGAATGCATGCCTACATCACATTGACGAACAGGAGCTAGCCACATATCTCTCCGTGTTATAGCTGTTGCATGATGAATATCATCCAAACAAATCACCGACCCATTGCCTACGAGTTTGTCCTACTGCTGTTACTTGTTTTGCTCTGCTGCTGCTGCTACTACTGTTGCTACTGTTGTTACTTGTTTTACTCTGCTGCTGCTACCACTGTTGCTATTACTGTCGCTTGCTACTGTTGCTACTTGCTACTGCTGTCACTACTGTTGTTCCTTGCCGCTGCTATTGCTCGTTACACTGTCGTTACTCGCTACTTTGCCGTTACTACTGTGCTTGCATATACTAATCTTTCAGGTGTGGTTGAATCTGACAAATTCAGCTGCTAATACTTGAGAGTATTCTCTCATCTCCCGTCATGCGAATCAACAAATTTGGGTCGAATACTCTACCCTCGAAAACTGTTGCGAACCCACGCGTTGGTGGGCCATCAACAACATTCTTCTAGTTCTGTTGCCGGGGAGTGCTAGGTGAATTCTTCTCGTGCCGTTGCAAGGGAAGGTTTGTTCTTATCAGCATTCGTCTAGCTATCGCCAGATATTGCAATCAGGGTGGACCGGTGCTTGGGTGATGCCCTTACTTGGACAAACATCCCACTTATGATTAACCCCTCTCGCAAGCATCCGCAACTACAAAAGAAGAATTAAGACAAAGTCTAACCATAGCATTAAACTAGTGGATCCAAATCAGCCCCTTACCAAGCAACGCATAAACTAGGGTTTAAGCTTCTGTCACTCTAGCAACCCATCATCTACTTATTACTTCCCAATGCCTTCCTCTAGGCCCAAATAATGGTGAAGTGTTATGTAGTCGACGTTCACATAACACCACTAGAGGAAAAATAACATACAACGCATCAAAATATCGAACGAATACCAAATTCACATGACTACTTATAGCAAGACTTATCCCATGTCCTCGGGAAAACAAGTGACTACTCACAAAGCATAATTATGTTCATGACGAGAGAGGTATTGAATAGCATCAAGGATCTGAACATATAATCTTCCACCGAGTAATCCAACTAGCATCAACTACAAAGAGTAATTAAAACTACTAGCAACCTTACAAGTACCAATCGGAGTCGCGAGACGGAGATTGGTTACAAGAGATGAACTAGGGTTTGGAGATGATATGGTGTTGATGAATATGTTGATGGTGATGAGTCCCCTCCGATGAGAGGAGTGTTGGTGATGACGATGGCGATGATTTCCCCCTCCGGGAGGGAAGTTTCCCCGACAGGACGGCCGTGCCGGAGCTCTAGATTGGTTCTACTCAAGTTCCGCCTCGTGGCGGCGACGATTCCTTCCGAAAGCCTCCTCTTGATTTCTTCTAGAATGAAACCCTCCTTATAGCAAAAGATGGGAGCCAGAGGGGCAACAGGGGGCCCACAAGCCCCCTAGGCGCGACCAGGGGGTGGGCCACGCCTAGCAGGCTTGTGGCCTCCTAGTGGCTCCCCTGTGGTACTTCTTCCGCCTAGTATTTTTTATAAATTCCAAAATAATTCCTCGTTGATTTTCACGGCTTTTGGAGTTGAGCAGAATAGGTATCTCAAACTTGCTTCTTTTTCAGGCCAGAATTCTAGCTGTCGGCATTCTCCCTCTTCATGTAAACCTTGTAAAATAAGAGAGAAAAGGCATAAGTATTGTACCGTGAAGTGTAATAACAGCCCATAAAGCGATCAATATCAACATGAAAGCATGATGCAAAATGGACGTATCAACTCCCCCAAGCTTAGACTTCGCTTGTCCTCAAGCGGAAACTGAGATCAATAAATATGCCCACATGTTTAGAGATAGAGGTGTCGACAAAACAAAATACGGACATGCACCCATCATGATCATGATTAGAACAACAATAGTGTCATATAATCTCTTATGCTAAAGTAAAAATTCCTTCACAAAGTATGGATCCAAAACCTTATTGAGAATTAACAACCAATAGCCTTTAGTCATTGAAGCAATTGCAATTTATCATAACATCGGAAAGAGTCAAATAAGAGCTTGTAAAGAAAATCCACATACTCAATCATCCTTTCGTCTCCTACAATTGCTAAAGCTCATGTGGTACTCATGAGATCAAAGTTTCAGTTGGACACAGAGAAAAATAGGGGCTTATAGTTTCGCCTCCCAACTACTTACCTCAAGGGTAATGTCAACAATAATAATTCGTGAATACTTACTTACAAGCTGACATATGAATATAGATCTTTCCCTAGCATATGACGTTAGCCAAGATAAAGGCGAAATAAGGAATTGGTGTCGATCACCATGACACTTTTAAGGACAAAAAGTAAAGGTACAAGATAGGCCCTTCGCAGAGGGAAGCAGAGGTTGTCATGCGCTTTTGAAGTTTGGATGTGTGACCTCTTAGTGTGAAGGAACGTCACTTTATATTGCCTCATGTGATAAAAAACTTTATTATGCAGTCTGTCCTTTTTATGTCTTCCTCATCACAGGTTCGTACAAAGCTTATTTTCCACACACTAATAGATCATACATATTTAGGGAGCAATTTTTATTGCTTGCACCGATGACAACTTACTTGAGGGATCTTATTCAATCCATAGGTAGGTATGGTGGACTCTCATGGCAAAACTGGGTTGAAGGTTTATGGATGCACAAATAGTATCTCTACTTAGTGCGGAAGTTTTGGCTGATATGAGGTGGAAGAGAGCGTCACATGCTAAGGGATCTCTAGTCATATAACATTGCTCAGAATCAAGCAAACATAATTCATTATGTTGTCTTCCTTGTCCAACATCTACTTCTAAGCATGTAATAGTTTAATGAGTGTTCACAATCATAGGTGGTGCCCAAGATGATATATTTATATGTGAACCTCTCTTTCTTTATTACTTCTTATTAATTGCAACCAAGACCAAGGTCTACGTTTGTCCACCCACAACAAGTTTGAATCAACATTCTTTTTATATGTGAAGCCATCACTTCCCATAAGATCATTACATGATCTTTCATGCTTTTATTCTTTTATCATTCTTTTCTTTAGATCATGGCATGAAGCAAGGCCCTTAACTAAAACACTCTTTATTATACGACTCACGAACTCGAATACATCGGGGGGTGACACAAAGCAAAACTCAAGCCTAGAACACTAAGAACTTTATTCTACTAGAGAAAGATAAAACCAAAAAGGATCGAACTAAGAAAAGGTAAAGGCAAAAGATGTGATGGTGATACGATACCGGGGCAACTCCCCCAAGATTGGCACAAGCCAAGGGGATTGCCCATACCCGTGCTTAATTGTCTTCCTTTGAAGGTGATGGTGGTGGAGTTGTCCTGTCTTTTGATTCCAAGAGGGCCATCAATCTTTGATTTATACCTTGGAGTTATGTGATATGTTTCTCCAGCAAAACAACTTCACGGGTGAGATAAGTATTACGAACACGAGTTATTTCACATAACCTCAAGAGTTCGATCAAGGATGGAGGTAAAAGGTGCAAATAGGGTTGAAGAAAATCCTCTTCCTCGGCTCCTTCCTTGTTGAACACAGATTGCCCTTCGTCCAACGCCGGATTCTCCTCCTTAATTTTGCCCTTACTTTCTTCAAGCAGCCTTTCCTTGGCCTCCATGACCTCCATTCTTTTCAGATAAGCATTTACTTCTTCATAGACTTGAGGGAGATCGTTCTCCAAGACAGATTCCTAATACGACATCCTTGCCCTAAATCTGCGGCAGAAACAGGCTCTAAACGAAAACACAGGATATTTGCATGATACGAGGGTCGGACCTTCCGAGAGAATATATAATGAATTTTTCCCGACCAGAAGGAGTACTCCGCAAGAAAACGGAGTCCGGGAGGCACACAAGGTGCCCACAAGCCCCCCAGGCGCGGCCAGCGGGTAGGTCGCGCCTGGAAGGCTTGTCGCCTCCTCGTGCGCTTTCCGGACTACTTTAAATTTTTCTATCTTTCTAAAAAATCCAAAGCGGAGAAAAAATCCTACTGGAAAAGTTTTGGAGTCGGTTTACTTACCGAATCACATACCTCTTCGTTTTTTGAGTCTGAAACAGGCTGATAAATATCCCTTATGTACTCCTCCGGAGTTATGGTAATAATAATATTGCTTTCAACATTTATAGGAGTACGTGAGATATAATGCTTGATTCTTTGCCCATTTACCACTCTCGGAAAATTACCTTCCGTGTTGTTGATCTTGATGGCACCGGAACGATATACTTCCTCAACAATGTAAGGACCTTCCCATTTAGAGAGAAGCTTGTGTGTAAAAAATCTTAAACGAGAACTGTATAGCAAGACATAATCACCTACATTGACCTCACATTTTTGTATCCTTTTATCATGCCACCTCTTAACCTTTTCTTTAAACAACTTGGCATTTTCATATGCCTGAGCTCTCCACTCATCAAGTGAGCTAATATCAAATAACCTCTTCTCACCAGCAAGTTTGAAATCAAAGTTGAGCTCTTTGATTGCCCAATAAGCCTTATGCTCTAGCTCAAGAGGTAAATAAAATGCTTTACCGTAAACCATTTTGTATGGAGACATGCCCATGGGATTCTTATAAGCAGTTCTATAAGCCCACAGTGCATCATCAAGCTTCTTAGACCAATTCTTTCTAGACCTATTAATAGTCTTTTGCATAATTAGTTTAATCTCTCTATTACTTAGCTCTACTTGACCACTGAACTGAGGATGATAGGGAGATGCAACTCTATGGTTGACATCATACTTAGCAAGTGTTTTACGGAAAGCGCCATGAATAAAATGTGAACCACCATCAGTCATTAGATGTCTAGGAACTCCAAATCTAGGGAAAATAACTTCTTTAAGCATCCTAATAGAGGTGTTATGATCAGCACTACTAGTTGGGATAGCTTCTACCCACTTAGTAATGTAATCAACAACAACTAGGATATGAGTATACCCGTTGGACTTTGGAAAAGGTCCCATATAATCAAAACCCCAAACATCAAATGGTTCAATGACAAGTGAATAATTCATAGGCATTTCCTGACGTTTACTGATATTACCTATTCTTTGGCATTCATCACAAGACAAGACAAACTTACGGGCACCCTTGAAGAGAGTAGGCCAATAGAAACCTGATTGCAATACCTTGTGTGCAGTTCTATCTCCCGCATGGTGTCCTCCGTAAGCCTCGGAGTGACACTTCTGTAGGATCTGTCCCTGTTCATGCTCAGGTACACAACGTCTAATAACACCATCTACTCCTTCCTTATAAAGGTGAGGATCATCCAAGAAGTAATGTCTCAAATCAAAGAAGAATTTCTTCTTTCGTTGGTATGTGAAACTAGGTGGTATATATTTGGCAACGATATAATTTGCATAATCAGCATACCACGGTGTACTACGTGAAGCATTGATGACACTCAATTGCTCATTAGGAAAGCTATCATCAATAGGTTGTGGGTCATCAAGAACATTCTCCAACCTAGACAAGTTATCTGCTACGGGGTTCTCAGCACCCTTCCTATCAACAACATGCAAATCAAATTCCTGTAGCAAGAGAACCCATCTGATAAGTCTAGGTTTAGCATCTTTCTTTTCCATGAGATACTTAATAGCAGCAAGATCAGTGTGAATAGTGACTTTGGAATCAACTATGTAAGATCTGAACTTTTCACATGCAAACACGACTGCTAAAAATTCCTTTTTAGTAGTAGCATAGTTTCTTTGGGCACTGTCTAGAGTTTTAGTAGCATAATGAATAACATTCAACTTCTTATCAACTCTTTGTCCTAGAACAACACCAACAGCATAATCACTAGCATCACACATGATTTCAAAAGGTAAGTTCCAATCAGGTGGTTGAACAATAGGCGCAGTTAACAAGGCCTTTTTAAGTAGTTCGAAGGCTTCCTCACAATCATCGTCAAAAACAAAAGGAATGTCCTTTTGCAAGAGATTGGTAAGAGTCCTAGAAATCTTAGAAAAGTCATTAATGAACCTTCTATAGAAACCAGCATGACCAAGGAAACTTCTTATTCCTTTGATATGTGTAGGGCATGGTATTTTCTCGATCGCATCAACCTTAGCCTTATCGACTTCAATACCTCTTTCAGAAATTTTATGTCATAAGACGATGCCTTCATTAACCATAAAGTGGCACTTCTACCAATTCAAGACAAGGTTGGTATCTTTACATCTCTGCAAAACTCGATCAAGGTTGTTGAGGCAATCATCAAAAGAAGACCCGTAAATGGAGAAGTCATCCATGAAAACCTCAACAATCTTTTCACAAATGTCAGAGAATATAGCTATCATACATCTTTGAAAGGTAGCAGGTGCATTACATAAGCCAAAAGGCATACGTCTGTAAGCAAAGGTACCGAAAGGGCGGGTAAAAGTGGTTTTCTCCTGATCAGATTGTGCAACAGGTATTTGGGAGAAACCAGAATAACCATCTAGAAAGCAGAACTGTGTGTGTTTAGACAGTCCTTCTAGCATTTGGTTGATAAAAGGCAAAGGGTAATGATCTTTCCTAGTGGCTTTATTCAATTTCCTAAAATCAATCACCATCCTATAGCCAGTAATAATCCTCTCTGGGATCAATTCATCTTTATCATTAGGGAAAATGGTAATACCTCCCTTCTTAGGGACGCAATGCACCGGACTCACCCAATCACTATGAGCAACAGGATAGATAATACCTGCTTCCAGGAGCTTTAGTATTTCTTTTCTTACTACCTCTTTCATCTTAGGATTTAATCTTCGTTGATGATCGGCAACTCGTTTGGAATCAGGATTGGTTTTAATTTTGTGCTGGCATAGAGTGGGACTAATGCCCTTAAGATCGTCAAGAGTATATCCAATAGCAGCACGGTGCTTCCTCAGAGTTTTAAATAACTTCTTTTCTTCATGCTCTGAAAGGCTAGCACTAATTATAACAGGATATATCTCTTTTTCATCGAGATAAGCATACTTAAGAGTATCGGGTAACTGCTTAAGTTCAAACACAAGATCACCCTTTGGTGGGGGTGGATCTCCAAGTAGTTCAACAGGCAAATTATTCTGAAGGATAAGATGTTCAAAGATAACTCTATCTATCTCATTCCTTTCATCCATATGCATATCATTTTCATGCTCAAGCAAGTATTGCTCTAAAGGGTCAGTAGGAGGCACAGCAATAGAAGCTAGAGAAATAATTTTATCTTTACTAGACAACTCTTTTTCATGAGGTTGTCTACCAAACTTGGAGAAATTGAACTCATGTGACACTCCTTCAAAGCCAACAGTGACAGTTTGCTTCTCACATTCAATATGAGCATTGACAGTATTGAGGAAAGGTCTGCCAAATATGATGGGACAAAGCTATCTTGTGTGGTAGCAAGAACGAGACAATCAGCAGGATACTTAGTTTTACCACACAAGACTTCAACATATCTAACAATTCCCAAAGGGCAGATAGTTTCTCTATTGGCAAGCTGAATAGTGACATCAATAGGTTCCATCTCGACAGGTGCAATATCGTCTTTAATTTCATCATATAAAGATTGAGGTATTGCACTAACACTAGCACCCACGTCACATAAACCATGATAACAATGATCTCCTATCTTAACAGAAACAACAGGTGTGCCAACAAGAGGCCTATGTTTGTCTCTAGCATGAGGTTTAGCAATTCTAGCAGCATCTTCACAGAAGTGAATATCATGGCCATCAACATTGTCGGACAGGATATCTTTGAGAATAGCAATGCTAGATTCAACTCTAATTTGCTCAGGGGGTGTAGGTGTTCTAATGTAGCCCCTACATATCACAGTTGAAGCTTTAGAATGATCCTTTATCCTAACAGGGAAAGGTGGTTTCTCAATGTAAGAACTAGGAACAATAGGATCATTATAAGCAATGACTTTCTCTTCAACTGGGTTGGGTTTAACTACATTGACTTCTAAGGGAGGATGATATTTAAACCACTTCTCTTTAGGGAGATTGATATGAGCAACAAATGATTCACATAATGAAGCTACTATCTCAGAGTCAAGTCCATATTTAGCGCTAAAATCACAAAAAGTATTTGTTTCGACACTTTCTCTATCACGAAGCCAAAAATTATAAATATAATTCCGATCACGATGTACCAAATGCATAGGATAAAACTTTCGATGAAATTCCAATTTCAATCGGTTGTAGTTCCATGATCCAGTATCATCACAAAGCCTATACCATGTCAATGCTTTATCCCTCAAAGATAAGGGAAAGACCTTCTTCTTGACCTCATCCTCGGGCAAACTTGCAAGCTTAAATAAACCACAAACTTCATCTACATAGATTAGATGCAAGCCGGGATGTGATGTTCCATCTCGTGTAAAAGGACTAGCCAACAGTTTCTCTAGCATACCCGAAGGAATTTCATAACAAATATTTTCAGTAGGTGCAGCAGGTTGAGGAGAAACTCTTGTGCTTCCGTTCGAGGTGAAGATATGTGACACCCTCGATTTAATCGTACGCTAATCATACAGGCAAATGCGTACGACCAAACCCAAGGACTCACGGGAAGATATCACAACACAACTCTAGACACAAAAAAAAATAACATCAGCTTCATATTACAAGCCACGGGCCTCGAGGGCTAGAATATGAAAGCTCGACAAACACATGAGTCAGCGGAAGCAACAAATATCTGAGTACAGACATAAAACATGGGGTGCCCTAGAGAAGGCTAGCACAAAGATACAACGATCGAACGAGGCGAGGCCTCCTGCCTGGGAACCTCCTAACTACTCCTGATCATCAGCGGCCTCCACGTAGTAGTAGACACCGTCGGGGTAGCAGTCATCGGTGGCGGGGACCTCCATCTCCTGGGCTCCATCATCTGGTTGCAGCAACGGATCAAGGGGACAAGGGGGGAGCAAAGCAGCGGTGAGTACTCATCCAAAGTACTCGCAAGTCTTACATCAGAACTATTCTAATTATGCATCAGTATCAAAGAAGGAGGGGTTATATGTGGACTGACTGCAGCAATGCGAGAATAGAGAGAGAAGGCCTAGTCCTATCGAAGACTAGCATCTTCAGGGTCTTGCAGCAATAGACGAGAGTAGAACAGGGGGTAAAACATTAATAGTCATATTGTTGCAGCAGTATTAAAGTGAGGTCACGCCTAAAGATCCTCCCTCGACTCCCTGCGAGGAAGAAATCCCGAGGCAAACTAATTCCAGTTAAGTAACAATTGTAGTTGTAAAAGATCGAGGCACAACTCCAAGTCGTCCTGTAACCGTGGACACGGCTATCCGAATAGTTAATTTTCATCCCTGCAGGGGTGCACCACATGTCCCGTCACGCTCGATAACACTCTGGCCGGACATACTTTTCTGGGTCCTGCCCGGCCTCGGAATATCGACAGTCGCAGCCCCACCTAAGACTAATCAGAGAGGCCAGCCCGCCGGTCTAACTCCTAAGCACAAAGGGTTCGTGGGCCCAGTTCCCCTTCACGCTCCTGCACGTGGTGTGGGCGGCCGACGTCAGTCCTAGCATCCCTTAATCACAAGCGCGATGCATCTCGGGACCACTCGGGCGCGCGCCGCTACATTGCTGGCATCTGAAAAGCTTCGGCTGATACCGCGACGCCGAGTACCCATAATTCTTTCCGCGTAGCCGGTTAGTGCGAAAAGGTCTCCGACCAACCCATATCAAATACCCAAATCCATTAGCATTTTAATTAGGCCATAAACACAGTCTCACGGGAATCCACCCGTCTTACAACTAATCACCAAAGATCCCGGTAACATGGTCGAGTAACTGTGTGGTTGTAACATCGGGGGAGAATCCGAGGTATCACCCTCGTTGGATTCCGAACGATGTACCCGTCAAGGTGGGCTTAGAGGAATCACCCTCCGGGTCCCACACTTGAGGTGTTGCACGACAGAGGCGTCTTCGGGAATGGTGAAATAGGAATCACCCTCGATAACCACGACCGACTAGCTATACTACAGAGATATCATCAGGAGTACTTAGCGAGGTGTCACCCTCGGTACCCGATAGTATCCCTATAGCGTCATACAACGAAGGGGGGTGTATGTGTTGTGTCGGGCCTGGCTCGTCGATCAGAGATCGAGATTTGAAAACAAGCGGGGCAAGTGAACTACGGGGTCAGAGGGGATGACTGCTCCACCTATACTAAGCAGATTAAAGTATAGGACTGAAAATAGCAGTTCATCAAAAACAGGCTATGCATCAGATATAGGAGCTAACTACAACAGTAGCAAAATACTAATGCAAGCAGTAGGAAGAAAGACATAGGTGATATAGGAATGATCAAGGGGGGTTTGCTTGCCTTGCTGCTCTGCGGCAAAGGACTGATTGGCAGGGTCGTAGATGTACCCGGCAGCAGCGTCATTCTCGGGGTCTACCCGTAAGAAGAGGGGGAAGAAACAATAAATAATAGCACCGATGCAACACAAAGCATGACATGGCAAGATGCAGGCTAGACATGAGCGAACGCAGCAACATCCGTCATAGACGGGTCGGAAGAATATCTGATGATATTTTTCCGGGTCTCGGGCTACTACCAGATATACTGGAAACGATGGAAAAGTTTCATGTTTGCTATGCTAGGGACGCGTGACAGACGAATGGACCGTGTATCCGGGTTCGTCTCGTTCTGCTGATCAACTTTCATGTTGAAAATATTTCGATCTGACTTACGGGTTATTTAATATTAATTTTTAAAGTTTTATTTAATAATTAGGAATTAAAAACAGATTTAAATGATTTAATAAAAAGCTATTATGACATCAGCATGATGTCATGCTGACATCAACAGTTGACTGGTCAACTGACCAGCGGGTCCCGAACGTCATAGGCACAAGTTTTAATAAAGATTAAATATTAATTAATCAGATTAATTTAGTGGGGGACCCACGTGACATACTCTAATTATTCTAATTAATTAATTTAACTAATATATCTATTTATTTATTTAATAAAAACATTATTTTTATTTTTATTTTAACTATCGCGTGGGGCCTCCCTGTCATAGACAGCGGGTGCGTTGGCCCCACCGGTAAGTGACCTTAGGCCAAAATACTCGATTTTACTCATAGATATAAACAAGAAAATATCGTATTCCTCCAATACCTATATACGCAATACATACATCGCATCTCATACATACATACATTCATATATACGGAATACATCATTTGATTTTATTTTCTTTTAACTCAACAACACTCCCATCTCTCTCTCTCTCTGTTAACACACAAACAAAGAACTCTCTACTAACTCAACATAGGAGAACACCTTCTTCAAATCCTCCTACCGGTCACTACCGTCGACGGATCGGGGTCCCGTTTGCCGGAACGGAACCGGGACGGTGAGGGGAACGCGACGGTGGGAGGAGCCCGAGGAGGGGCTCACCAACGTTGATGAGACGGCCCGATGAAGCCGGAGTTCGCGGGAAGCGGAGGTGACAGCGAGGAGGAGGACGAGGTGGTGACGGTGACGGCGCGGTGACGGTCGTTCCGGCGAGGAGGATCCCGAGGTAGCGGTAGTGTCCCGTTGAGGAGGGGGGCCGAGACGGCGGTGGCCGCGGTGGTGGCCGACCGGGTTGACGCGGGGAGATCCGGAGGCGCTGGTGCGGTTCCTTCACGGGGCCGGTACGGCACCGGGATGTGGCCACCGGAGGCCAGCGGAGGAAGGCCGCCGATGGTGGGGGGCTCGGGTGCCGGGGGGAGCAGGAGGGGGAACGCCGGAGGGGCCGGCCGACGGGATGGGGAGGGCCCCGGCCGCCGGATCCGGAGGGATGGTGTGCTCCGGCCGGTGGGGAAGCAGGGAACCGGCGGGAGTGGGGGTGGATCTGGGGTAGGCCTCGATGGGAGGAAAGTGGGAGGAGAAGGAGGCACGGGAGGGAGAGGGGTCTCGTGGGGGGAGAGAAGGGAGACAGAGAGGAGGGATGGCTCGGTACGTGGGGGTTGGTGGGGGTGGGGGGCCGAGAGGGGGGCGTGGGGAGTGGCGGCGCTGCCAGGGGAGGGGGAACGAGGCAGGGGAGGGGGTGCCTCGCCCTAGGGTTTGAGGGGGGGCGCGGGGTGGGCTGGCCAGTTGGGCCTCTTGGCCCAGCTCGGCCAGGGGGGTGGGGGTTTCTTCTTCTTTTTTGTTGTCTTGTTTTTTTTGTTTTATTTTTCTTTTTCCTTTTCTATTTTTTCTTTTCTTTCTTTTATCATTATTATTTTTAATACTTTCTTTCTTTAATAGTTAACAGGAATTTATAATTATAATTATCTTTTGTTTTTAATTTCTGAATCCAGATAGAAATTCAATGCGGGTCATCGACGGTAATTCTCGATGATGTGGCATCATCTGCGGGTGATCACTGTAGCTTAATTACAATATTTACTGTAGCAAAAGTCGAGGATGTCACAATACTCCCCTACTAACAAGAATTCTCGTCCCGAGAATTAAGAGGTAGAGGGAAAGAGCCCGGGGTATTCATCACGAAGATGATCCTCGCGTTCCCAAGTGGCTTCATCTTCAGAGTGATTTGACCACTGCACCTTAAGGAACTTGGTGACCTTTCGACGAGTCTTACATTCAGCTTGGTCAAGAATGCGGACCGGATGCTCTTTATAAGAGAGGTCTTGTTGTAGCTCAAGCATATCATGATCCACTGCTCGAATAGGGTCCTTGAAGCAGCGACGGAGCTGAGAAACATGGAAGACATCGTGGACCTGAGAAAGGTTCCCCGGCAGTTCCAATTGATAAGCCACTCTTCCACGCCTTTCGAGAATAGTGAAAGGACCAATATAATGAGGAGCTAACTTGCCCTTGATTCCAAAACGGTGTGCACCTCTCATTGGTGTGACACGAAGATAAGCCTTTTTGCCAGGTTGATAGACCATATCTTGATGATGACGGTCATACTGACTCTTCTGACGAGACTGAGCAGCCTTCAGATTCTCATGAATAATGCGGACTTGATCTTCGGCATGTTGAATAATATCCGGACCAAAGAGTGATCGTTCCCCAGTTTCTGACCAATTCAGAGGAGTTCGACACTTTCGCCCATACAATACTTCAAAAGGGGCCATCTTCAGACTAGCTTGATAGCTATTGTTGTAAGAGAACTCGGCATACGGAAGAGATTCCTCCCATTTCTTACCGAAAGAAATGACACAAGCTCGAAGCATGTCCTCGAGAATTTGGTTGACTCGTTCAACTTGTCCCTGGGATTGAGGATGAAATGCAGTGCTGAAGGACAGATGAGTCCCCATAGCCTTCTGAAAACTTTCCCAGAATTTTGAAGTGAACAAGCTCCCACGGTCCGAACTGATTACCAACGGAATACCGTGAAGTGAAACAACTCTTGACATATAAAGATCTGCCAGCTGACTAGCATTAATCATTTCCTTGACGGCCAGGAAATGTGCAACTTTGGACAGTCGATCAATGACGACAAGAATAGCATCATTACCTTTCTGAGATCTGGGAAAACCAGTGACGAAGTCCATTTCAACGTGGTCCCATTTCCACTCGGGAATAGAGATAGGTTGCAGAGTTCCAGCGGGCTTTTGGTGTTCTGCTTTGATACGCCGGCATATATCACATTTTTCCACATAGCGTGCAATGTCTTGTTTCATATTGGGCCACCAGAATCTTTGCCGGATGTCTTGGTACATCTTGGTACTACCCGGGTGAATAGACAATGGTGTGTCATGAGCTTCTTCCATCACCTTCCCAGTCATCCAGAGATTTTCCTTCTTATTTGGGACGAATAGGCGACCCTTGAAATACAAGGCGCCACCTTCATCAACAGTGAAAAAGGAGGGTTTACCCTTCGCAATATAGCTCTTAATCCTGTCGACATCATCGTCAAAGTCTTGCAGATTCTTTATGGAGCTCAGAAGATCTGGTTCAACCACTAGGTTACTGAGGGAACCCTGATTAACAACACGAAGGTTCATCTTTTGACACTCTTCAGGAGGGGGAACAAGGTAACCCTGAGGAACAATGTGGAGGTTCAGCTTACGGAATTCCTCTTGCAGACGATCGTGAACCTGATGAACTTGGAGGTGGTTGCAGTATGACTTGCGACTTAAGGCATCAGCCATTACGTTAGCCTTGCCAGGGGTATATGATATACTACAGTCAAAATCTGCTATACGCTCCATCCATCTTTGTTGACGCAGGTTCAGCTCCGGTTGAGTGAACAAGTACTTCAGACTTTGATGGTCGGTGTAGATTTCACAGGGATTACCGACAAGGTATTGTCGCCACTCCTTCAATGCATGAATGACTGCAGCAAGCTCGAGATCATGAACTGGGTAGTTCTCTTCATGAGCACGCAGTTGACGTGAAGCATAAGCGATCACCTTGCGATCCTGCATTAGGACACAACCTATTCCTTGACGAGAAGCATCACAGTATATGACGAAGTCCCTTTTCGTATCTGGAGGAGCAAGTACTGGAGCGGACGTCAGTTTGTCCTTGAGTGCCTGGAAACTTTCCTGACATTTATCAGTCCATTCATACTTAACACCTTTGTGAAGCAGGTTGGTTAAGGGCTTCGCAATCTTGGAGAAGTTCTCGACGAATCGACAGCAATAGCTGGCGAGTCCGAGAAAACTCCTGACTTGCTTGACATTCTTCGGGGGAGTCCAGTCAAGAATAGCTTGAATTCGTTCGGGGTTGACCGCAATACCATCCTTGGAAATCACATGACCAAGGTAAGTCACTTCGTCTAGCCAGAACTCACATTTGGAATACTTCGCATAGAGTTTATGCTCCCGAAGCTTATCCAGTACAAGACGAAGATGTTCAGCATGCTCTTCTTTGTTCTTCGAAAACACCAGAATATCATCCAGATATACCACGACAAATTTGTCGAGGTAGTCCATGAATACATAATTCATCAATCGAGAGAAGGTTGCCGGTGCATTGGTTAAGCCGAAGGACATGACGGTGTACTCGTATGATCCATATCGAGTAACAAAGGCGGTCTTTGGAATATCCTCCTTGCGAACACGGATCTAGTGGTATCCCAATCTCAAGTCGAGCTTAGGGAAAACGGTGGAACCAGCAAGTTGATCATACAAATCATTTATCCGAGGGAGAGGATATTTGTTCTGAATAGTGGCCTGGTTGATAGGACGATAGTCTTGGACCAATCGATTTGTTCCATCCTTCTTCTTAACAAAGAGAGAAGGTGCTCCCCAAGCAGAGGAACTCGGACGGATGAAACCCAGACGGAGCGAGTTGTCAATTTCTTGCTTAAGTTCAAGGAGTTCATGTGGTGGCATTTTATAAGGACGCTTGGCAATAGGAGTGGTACCGGGTACCAAGTCAATGACAAACTCGACAGCTCGAGTAGGGGGAATCCCCGGGAGTTCTTCTGGAAAGACATCTTGAAATTCTTGGACCACTGGTATGTTTTCAATCCCTTCAAGAGGCGACGCATTTAATGCATTCAAAGCATACAGCCGTGCCTCAGCATTTCGGACGAGGTGAGCATGGTAGCTTACTAGTTCATCTGAAGGGTGTAGGAGGTGGACGGTCTTGGTGGCACAAACAATCGATGTCGTATGAGCTTTCAACCAGTACATCCCCAATATGAGATCAATGTTGGATGACTTTAGTAGGATGGGGTTGGCAAGGAATTCTAATCCTTCAATTTCAACTGGAACATGGGGGCAAACCACAGAGGTTCGGCATTCGCCCCCAGGGGTGTTTACCACTATCAGGATGTTCATCTCTTCGCTCCTAATGTCATGCATGTATGCAAAAATTTCCAACATAAAGGAATGCGATGCTCCTGTATCAAACAATACAAAAGCAGGTACTGAGTTAACGAGAAGTGTACCCATCACGGTAGCAGGCTGGTCTTGAGCTTGACTCATATCAATGTTGTTGGCCTGACCACGAACACAAGCAGGCTTAGCGTTGAAGTTGCGGTTCTGGTTGTTGCCACTGCCAGTTGCGGGAAGTGTCAGCTGATTCGGATTCTGCCTGCAGTCTCTAGCACGGTGACCTGGACGGCCACACTTGAAGCATAGCTCGTCCTCAGGACGGGAAGGAGGAACTCGAGGCGGTGGAGCTGGAAGCCTCGGCTGCCTAGGTGGTGGAGGAGGCAGGCGAGGTGCAGCATAGGACGGCCTCGGAGTAGGAGCAGGTGCATGGTACATGTTGCTGGGAATCCAGATCTTCCGCTTCTGTGCAGATGAGCCCGAAGATGAGCCCATGTCACGGTTGCGCTTGCTGCTATGTTTGTAATCCTGCAGACCGGTCTCAACCTGAATAACCTTGTTCACCAGGGTGGCGAAATCAGCATAGTCCTGAACGAGGAGTGTCAGCTTGATATCAGGGTGGGGGCCTTCACGGAACTTCTCCTGCCTGCGTGCATCAGTCGCAATGTCTTCTTCAGCATAGCGAGATAATTCCAGAAATTCCTGTTGATAAGCATCCACAGTCTTGTTGCCCTGGACCAAGTTGCGGAACTCACGCTTCTTCCGGTCCATGATTCCCTGGGGAATGTATCAAGCACGGAAAGCAGCCTTGAACTCTGTCCCACCATTGAGCAGCGGGACCCTTCAGAAAGTAGGCGGCAAAGTTGACATAGCTCGCCAGGGGCACGTTGGCAGACTCTAGCTCATAAGAAATGTCACGGAGCCAGTCATCAGCATCAAGAGGCTGAGTTGAGATGCGGTAGATCGCAGGGTTGAGACGGCAGAAGTCTTGCAGTGTCACGCCTTGCGGTTGGTTCATGTTCGGCCTTTGGAACTGATCCATGAGCCCTTGCATAAACTGGCGGTTCAGCTCAAACTGTTGGATCATCCCCGCCATATACTCAGGAGGCGGGGTGGTGCATCATTGGCAGGGGCACGCGGGCGGCCAGCTGGTCTAACCATCCTGTTAAATATTTAGCAGGGGTAGTTTAGCTTAAGGTAATTGCAAAGGCATCGCGCGCATTCATGAAGTAATTAAGCATAATGGAAGGGAAATGCGATAGATACTCCATAGTAGTTGAGTTCGACATACAGACCCATACATAAGTTCGATTACAGACTAACGATTACAAATTCGAAATTTGGCGATAGCCCGGACGCATTAGACGATACCCTGGACTCACTAGGTGGCGCGCAGGCACGCGGTGGAAGAGTACCACAACGAGATGTAGCGATAAGGCTACATCAACGTCGGAGAGGACGATCGAATCCTGGTAGCTGGCGGTGATAGAAGGTAGGGACAAGACCATGTGTCCCGTTGTGACTCTGGTGAGGGTACCGCATCCAGTCGAGCAGCTGAGGTCCAAGTGCAGGGGTTCTACCCCCAACATCAGTCCACTCGAGAGCTGATGGTAGCTCTGTCCTGCTCGGCTCGCGGATGCGCATAGGGGGAACCCTCGGATAGTGTGATGGCTGCAGCTCTGTCAACGCGTCATAAAGACGAGCGCGCATAGCATACAGCTCCACAGTCAGAGCTCGGAAAGCACGATCCATTGCCTCAGTGTACTGCACCAGAACCCGCGCGTCGTAGCGACACGTCACGTAGGGAGCGCAGACAGCGACGTAGGAACGGTCGCTGCGCTCCCGAACGTCAGAAGCGTAGGCAGTGAGATCAGACCAGTCTCATCCCCAGCAGGAGCATGCGGGATGTATCTGAAAGGGCTCTCCTCCAGGTGAGGGTACGCTCCACGGAGACGGGTGATGGCGATGTAGGCCGCATCATGGACGGCCATCTCGACCGACACTCCAATACCACAGAAGACGTGGCGCTCGAGGGTCTTGCCGCCCCTCTGGTCGAAGATGCGAACCTCAGCCTGGTACTGGTACTGCTTGTACTCGCGGAAATCCTCGAACACAGTGTACTCGGGGTACCAGCGATATCCCAGCCTGGTCAGGAGATCGACCAAAATGGCCGGGAACCCAGTCGTCTCGGTGGCCTGTGTCAGGCGCATGTGCTGTCTTGCGGGACGCATCTGAAAATAAGATTGACGGATGTCAATGACAGTGTGTGTAATACATATTCAGGAGAAAAAGAGTAGATAGTCCAGCGCTCCGGGTCGATGTGATTCGAGAACCTAATGTTAGAATTAGTAAAATCTTTGACCCGAAAGAGAAGAGAGAGTAGAGCCCAGAGTACAGGAAAGGAGTAAAAGATACTAATACCACCCAATTGAGATGTGGGCCCATAAGCCACAACATCAGTGTTAGTAAAGTTTTTCAAACACTAGACTCAACTTCGGCCAAGGAGTTCGAAAGGGGGCTACCTACAGGCAGTTGGCTCTGATACCAACTTGTGACGCCCTCAATTTAATCGTACGCTAATCATACACGCAAATGCGTACGACCAAACGCAAGGACTCACGGGAAGATATCACAACACAACTCTAGACACACACAAAATAACATCAGCTTCATATTACAAGCCAGGGGCCTCGAGGGCTAGAATACAAAAGCTCGATAAACACACGAGTCAGTGGAAGCAACAAATATCTGAGTACAGACATAAAACATGGGGTGCCCTAGAGAAGGCTAGCACAAAGATACAACAATCGAACGAGGCGAGGCCTCCTGCCTGGGAACCTCCTAACTACTCCTGATCATCAGCGGCCTCCACGTAGTAGTAGGCACCGTCGGGGTAGCAGTCGTCGGTGGCGGGGACCTCCATCTCCTGGGCTCCATCATCTGGTCACAGCAACGGATCAAGGGGACAAGGGGGAAGCAAAGCAGCGGTGAGTACTCATCCAAAGTACTCGCAAGTCTTACATCAGAACTATTCTAATTATGCATCAGTATCAAAGAAGGGGGGTTATATGTGGACTGACTGCAGCAATGCGAGAATAGAGAGAGAAGGCCTAGTCCTATCAAATACTAGCATCTTCAGGGTCTTGCAGCAATAGACGAGAGTAGAACAGGGGGTAAAACATTAATAGTCATATTGTTGCAGCAGTATTAAAGTGAGGTCACGCCTAAAGATCCTCCCTCGACTCCCTGCGAGGAAGCAATCCCGAGGCAAACTAATTCCAGTTAAGTAACAATTGTAGTTGTAAAAGATCGGGGCACAACTCCAAGTCGTCCTGTAACCGTGGACACGGCTATCCGAATAGTTAATTTTCATCCCTGCAGGGGTGCACCACATGTCCCGTCACGCTCGATAACACTCTGGCCGGACATACTTTTCTGGGTCCTGCCCGGCCTTGGAATATCGACACGTCGCAGCCCCACCTAAGACTAATCAGAGAGGCCAGCCCGCCGGTCTAACTCCTAAGCACAAAGGGTTCGTGGGCACAGTTCCCCTTCACGCTCCTGCACGTGGCGTGGGCGGCCGACATCAGTCCTAGCATCCCTTAATCACAAGCGCGATGCATCTCGGGACCACTCAGGCGCGCGCCGCTACATTGCTGGCATCTGAAAAGCTTCGGCTGATACCGCGACGCCGAGTACCCATAATTCTTTCCGCGTAGCCGGTTAGTGCGAAAAGGTCTCCGACCAACCCAGATCAAATACCCAAATCCATTAGCATTTAATTAGGCCATCAACACAGTCTCACGGGAATCCACCCGTCTTACAACTAATCACCAAAGATCCCGGTAACATGGTCGAGTAACTGTGTGGTTGTAACATCGGGGGGGATCCGAGGTATCACCCTCGTTGGATTCCGAACGATGTACCCGTCAAGGTGAGCTTAGAGGAATCACCCTCCGGGTCCCACACTTGAGGGGTTGCACGACAGAGGCGTCTTCGGGAATGGTGAAAGAGGAATCACCCTCGATAACCACGACCGACTAGCTATACTACAGAGATATCATCAGGAGTACTTAGCGAGGTGTCACCCTCGGTACCCGATAGTATCCCTATTGCATCGTACAACGAAGGGGGGTGTATGTGCTGTGTCGGGCCTGGCTCGTCGATCAGAGATCGAGATTTGAAAACCAGCGGGCAACTGAACTACGGGGTCAGAGGGGATGACTGCTCCACCTATACTAAGCAGATTAAAGTATAGGACTGAAAATAGCAGTTCATCAAAAACAGGCTATGCATCAGATATAGGAGCTAACTACAACAGTAGCAAAATACTAATGCAAGCAGTAGGAAGAAAGACATAGGTGATATAGGAATGATCAAGGGGGGTTTGCTTGCCTTGCTGCTCTGCGGCAAAGGACTGATCGGCAGGGTCGTAGATGTACCCGGCAGCAGCGTCAATCTTGGGGTCTACCGGTAAGAAGAGGGGGAAGAAACAATAAATAATAGCACCGATGCAACACAAAGCATGACATGGCAAGATGCAGGCTAGACATGAGCGAACGCAGCAACATCCGTCATAGACGGGTCGGAAGAATATTAATTAATCAGATTAATTTAGTGGGGGACCCACGTGACATACTCTAATTATTCTAATTAATTAATTTAACTAATATATCTATTTATTTATTTAACAAAAACATTATTTTTATTTTTATTTTAACTATCGCGTGGGGCCTCCCTGTCATAGACAGCGGGTGCGTTGGCCCCACCGGTAAGTGACCTTAGGCCAAAATACTCGATTTTACTCATAGATATAAACAAGCAAATATCGTGTTCCTCCAATACCTATATACGCAATACATACATCACATCTCATACATACATACATTCATATATACGGAATACATCATTTGATTTTATTTTCTTTTAACTCAACAACACTCCCATCTCTCTCTCTCTGTTAACAGAGAGACACAGAACTCTGTGCTAACTCAACATAGGAGAACACCTTCTTCAAATCCTCCTACCGGTCACTACCGTCGATGGATCAGGGTCCCGTTTGCCGGAACGGAACCGGGACGGTGAGGGGAACGCGACGGTGGGAGGAGCCCGAGGAGGGGCTCACCAACGTTGATGAGACGGCCCGATGAAGCCGGAGTTCGCGGGAAGCGGAGGTGACGGCGAGGACGAGGACGAGGTGGTGACGGTGACGGCGCGGTGACGGTCGTTCCGGCGAGGAGGATCCCGAGGTAGCGGTAGTGTCACGTTGAGGAGGGGGCGGCCGAGACGGCGGTGGCCGCGGTGGTGGCCGACCGGGTTGACGCGGGGAGATCCGGAGGTGCCGGTGCGGTTCCTTCACGGGGCCGGTACGGCACCGGGAAGTGGCCACCGGAGGCCAGCGGAGGAAGGCCGCCGATGGTGGGGGGCTCGGGTGCCGAGGGGAGCAGGAGGGGGAACGCCGGAGGGGCCGACCGACGGGATGGGGAGGGCCCCGGCCGCCGGATCCGGAGGGGTGGTGTGCTCCGGCCGGTGGGGAAGCAGGGAACCGGCGGGAGTGGGGGTGGATCTGGGGTAGGCCTCGGTGGGAGGAAAGTGGGAGGAGAAGGAGGCACGGGAGGGAGAGGGGTCTCGTGGGGGAGAGAAGGGAGACCGAGAGGAGGGGTGGCTCGGTACGTGGGGGTTGGTGGGAGTGGGGGGCCGAGAGGGGGGGCGTGGGGAGTGGCGGCGCTGCCAGGGGAGGGGGTGCCTCGCCCTAGGGTTTGAGGGGGGCGCGGGGTGGGCTGGCCAGTTGGGCCTCTTGGCCCAGCTCGGCCAGGGGGGTGGGGGTTTCTTCTTCTTCTTTTTTTGTTGTCTTGTTTTGTTTTGTTTTATTTTGCTTTTTCCTTTTCTATTATTTCTTTTCTTTCTTTTATCATTATTATTTTTAATACTTTCTTTCTTTAATAGTTAACAGGAATTTATAATTATAATTATCTTTTGTTTTTAATTTCTGAATCCAGATAGAAATTCAATGCCGGTCATCGACGGTAATTCTCGATGATGTGGTATCATCTGCGGGTGATCACTGTAGCTTAATTACAATATTTACTGTAGCAAAAGTCGAGGATGTCACAAGATACCCCGAACAAGCTCCTCAAAGGATTAGTTTCCATAGTGACAAGTGACAATAAATTTTAGCACGCTATATAAATGTTTCCTTACCAAATTCTACTTACCAAAGGCGCTTCACTCCCCGGCAACGGCGCCAGAAAAGAGTCTTGTTGACCCACAAGTGTAGGGGATCTATCGTAGTCCTTTCGATAAGTAAGAGTGTCGAACCCAACGAGGAGTAGAAGGATCTGACAAGTAGTTCTCAGCAAGGTATTCTCTGCAAGCATTGAAATTATCGGTAACAGATAGGTGTGTGATAAGATGATTCGTGGCAAGTAGCAAGTAGCAATAGTAACAAAGGTGAAGCAAGATGGCCCAATCCATTTTATAGCAAGGGACAAGCCTGGACGAATTCTTATAAGAGGTGAAGCACTCCCGAGGCACATGGGAATTTTTGTCAAGCTAGTATTCATCATGTTCATATGATTCGCGTTCGCTAGTTTGATAGTTTGATATGTGGGTGGACCGGTGCTTGGTTGCTGCCCTTACTTGGACAAACATCCCACTTATTATTAACCCCTATCGCAAGCATCCGCAACTACAAAAGAAGAATTAAGACAAAGTCTAACCATAGCATTAAACTAGTGGATCCAAATCAGCCCCTTACGAAGCAACGCATAAACTAGGGTTTAAGCTTCTGTCACTCTAGCAACCCATCATCTACTTATTACTTCCGAATGCCTTCCCCTAGGCCCAAATAATGGTGAAGTGTTATGTAGTCGACGTTCACATAACACCATTAGAGGAAAAACAACATACAACGTATCAAAATATCAAATGAATACCAAATGCACATGACTACTTATAGCAAGACTTATCCCATGTCCTCAGGAATAGAAGTGACTACTCACAAAGCATAATTATGTTCATGACCAGAGAGGTATTGAATAGCATCAAGGATCTGAACATATAATCCTCCATCGAGTAATCCAACTAGCATCAACTACAAAGAGTAATTAACACTACTAGCAACCTTACAAGTACCAATCGGAGTCGCGAGACGGAGATTGGTTACAAGAGATGAACTAGGGTTTGGAGATGAGATGGTGCTTATGAAGATGTTGATGGTGATGAGTCCCCTCCGATGAGAGGAGTGTTTGTGATGACGATGGCGATGATTTCCCCCTCCGGGAGGGAAGTTTCCCCGGCAGGACGGCCCTGCCGGAGCTCTAGATTGGTTCTGCTCAAGTTCTGCCTCGTGGCGGCAACGATTCCTCCCAAAAGTCTCCTCTTGATTTTTTCTGGAACGAAACCCTCCTTATAGCAAAATATGGGAGCCAGAGGGGCAACAGGGGGGCCACAAGCCCCCTAGGCGCGGCCAGGGGGTGGGCCTCGCCTAGCAGGCTTGTGGCCTCCTCGTGGCTCCCCTCTGGTACTTCTTCCTCCCAGTATTTTTTATAAATTCCAAAATAATTCCTCGTTGACTTTCACGGCTTTTGGAGTTGTGCAGAATAGGTATCTCAAACTTGCTCCTTTTTCAGGCCAGAATTCCAGTTGCCGGCATTCTCCCTCTTCATGTAAACCTTGTAATATAAGAGAGAAAGGCATAATTATTGTACCGTGAAGTGTAATAACAGCCCATAAAGCGATAAATATCAACATAAAAGCATGATGCAAAATGGACGTATCAATAACCCGTTCCTCTTCACGAAAAATCCAACGCAGATCACAAGTATCAAACCGTTTCTATTCTCTTGGCTCAATGCAAACAATTTATCCGAATGAAGCGTATGCCGTATAACACACACGCCTTTGATCTGGCTGACCATTTCTTTTGTGTTGCCTTATCACAAATAGTTCATCCCAGTGAATTGTATGACGTATATTGCAATCAGTTCATTGGAGTGAACCTTATGCCATGCATCGCACACACAACTCTAATCTGAATTGTTTTTAATGTCACTGCCATCACAAACATTTTGCATCTTTTTGGACAGTTTTTTACATCATCGTTTGTGATTCATGCATAACACACAATTTCTTTGAAGGGTCTCTGGTTGTAGCGTTGCGTTAGCAGCAACATACAGTAGTGATGTCCCTTTTATGTTTTTCTTGTCAATTTTGGTCATCTACATGTGCCAAGCCCAACTATTCAGCTCATTAATTTTATGCATGTATGGCCTTTCAGGAATATAGGTATAATTTTGTGCCACCCATTTCTGGTTTACTTTCAGCCTTTTATCCAGTCAAATAATAATTCGGTGTTGGATTAGGTCCAGTACTCTTTTCAACCCATTCACATACATGCGGCCCATATTCATAGAGATGATTTTCCTTTCCAATATTTTTTGCAAATAATTACATATTTCAGCACTAAATATGTTTACATCATAGGGCATAAAACCCAACAAAATTGTATCACTTGTTCCTATAAAAAATTACCAAATCATACATAGAACAAAACCGAATACAGAAAATTTAGTTCATAAAAAATAAATTGTCTTCCTCTTCCATCTTCGAGAACACACAACACCTGGAATTGGAAGTATCAACCATTATAAGCATAGATAATACAAGGGAAACAATCAAAACAAAGGAATGGATTGCATACACTATGGAAATTATGAAATATTAATATTTTTTATCTTCATATAGCAAACAAAAACGTAATCTGATTGCATAAACATGTGGCATTATCAACAAGGCAAAGCAGATTTTTACATTGTTAGATCATGAATAAGGCAACAAATTTTACAGTGCTAGCTTAGGATACTATCATGCACACTCCAACAAAAGTAAATGGTGGGCAATATAGCTGGACACTACAACACCTAGAAATGCTGCTAGCTAGCAACAGAAGTAGGTTGCTCGGGGCCGATGAGGGATCTGCAAGAGGAGCCAACCATGCAGACGAGGATGAGGTAACTAGTGATCTTCTCCTAGTTATCCTTGATATTGTCCTCAAAGTTCTTATGCTCCCAGGTTTTTTGGATGCATCTCATCCTACACGGCACACAAACAAACAATTCAGATCAACAGCTGCATAGACCATCCCTTGTTTGCTTATCTAGAACACACACTACAACTTGGAAGCAAGCAAATCATCATAGGAAACATAGATGATCAATTTAAAACCATATGCCATGAGGTGATGCGAATAAAGTAAAATGAGCACATGTTATTCGAGAGTCACTGACTAATTCGTATACGAAAAGCAATTATAAAATATAACCAACAAGTTAGATACTAAAAATAGGTTATAAGCTACTAAAATTCTAGCTTTGCTAATCATATACAATCTCATAAAGAAAGAAACGGAACTTGTAATGTGATTTTTTGGTATTAGAAAGAGGCATTAGGACTCCAACCTGGTTGATCAAAGCACTGGAGTGAGAGACAAGCAAGTCACTACCATCAAGGACTATCACACCCATGACCTTCTCGGAAGGTAGAATGGTCACAAGATCAATCAAGTCCACTTTCCTACCTATTCAAGGAAAGGGTTAATATGAGTATATTTCGTACATGATTCAAGCAACAATAGCAAGTAGGAGGGTCACAATAGATACAACCATTCAGGATATTAGAAATACACAACGAAAAAAGCAACACTTGCTTCTCTAGAGGATATAACACTCAAATTTGTGAATATAACGAATGTAAAAACAATGTAAATGGTAAAAACACTTGAGAATGTCACAACAGATAAAGAGCATATAGTACAACATCACACATACAATATCACAATGCTACTACAACTATTACCATAAAGTAGAGCTTCTGCAATACATAGTCAGATATTGGCAACAAAGCAAACTATTCTAGAAAAGATAAGTTGCGGACAAATAACAATCAGTATCAAGACCATAGATTCAGAGCAAGAATAGTGAAGGTGTTTATGCTATGAATGACAAGGAGATGTTGCAAACTCTAAGCAAGCAGGCATAGAGTCACAATAGCTCCATTACGCTTAAGCTCGTGCTACCCACGTATACCAAAATGGAACCGAAAGTATGACAACTACAAAGACACGACCATGAATGATACATAGGAAAAATGAATGAACAAACACAAACATTAGATCCACTATTTAACCACAATCGAGTTATCTCAGAGGTGCTACCCAAGCACCTCGAACCAGTATAGCAAGCCAGATTACAAAAAAATAGGTCAACAGAAACCATAGAAAGCTTGACAAGGTATTTAATATTTTCACCCGCGTTGCAATTTTCAGGATATGGAACTAACCACTAAACAAAGCATGGGCTAACCATTCTTTAGGACTAGCTATTTCAATAATAAGCATATCATGGACTGGAACAATCTATATGTACCACTGTGTATGTTGTTTTCCACTATATATCCCCAACAATAACACTAGTATCCAACTTAAAAAGAAATGCTTGACTATCTAGCTACTTTCTGAAAAGATAAGGCAATAAGAGGTATCATCATTTTTTCTGTTGCTATCAGCTTTAGTGCTCTGTATATTTAATAAAGGGTGAACAATTTTTGGTTCTCTACATTCTAATTAAGTTCTATCAATTTCATCTAAAAGCACACAAACATTTCCTATCATTAAAACAAATTTTTAGGTGGAGAGGTACCTAGAAACAAGATCTGGAAGCACGTAAAACCCCTTACACATGCATAACTCGATCTCAAAAATCAAACCAGTCATATAAAACTATTAGGAGTGGAGGGGGGCAACCCCGGGCGTGGCCACCAGCGGTGGAAGCATGGTGCTGCTCACCACCACATGAGGAGGAGGTCCACCAAAGGCGACTGAATTGTAGGGGTGGTTGCAGCCAACGATGTAAGAAGGGGAGACAAGCTCCACCAAGGACAACAACGCATGGAGAAAAAGTCGTCTATTGTCGAGCTCCCTCTCACCAGATTGCTCGCCTGTCGTAGAGGTGGAGATGGTCGTGGATAAGGTGATAGGTGGAGGTGGCCATGGATCTGGTGAGAGGTGGAGGTGTCCGTGGATCTGGCAATGATGTTGTCGCTTTAACTCATTTTGTCACGCATGGGAAGCAACATGGGCCGGTGCCGCCGTTGAGCTACATCAACAACACTCATGTCCATCTGCATCAACCAGAGGCACCAAAGCTGAGAACTGACTAACTAAGAGTAAAACTTACATAAAATAGAAGTCATATATGGAGAAAATATTATTGGTGATCATTGGGTTCAGAAGGGCCAGGTAGACACTAAGGTTGAGATAAGACACGAGTCAAAATTTTGTTAAGGCAAAACAAAATTAAAATTTTCAAACTATCAAGGAAATGCAACTAGAATAACAGTAGTGACGACACTAAAATGTTCACATGAAGCGCTCTAAATCAGGTTATGTAAATGGTTCATCATCAGCTAGTAAAAGGTAGATGTGAGTTTGTAGCCATACCGACATGGTTGGTCACAATCTGCATCTTGATTCCATCCTTTGTGAGGGAGAAAGACATTGCCATCACCCCTGCGTTGTTGTTGCCAAAAAAGCACCATGTAATCACGGGATGTGGTGAGCCATTAAGTACAATTCAATAGATGTGCGAGCGAGCAGGCATGAAAGGACTAGACGTAAAAATAGACGAGTTTTGTGCTATCCGGTTGTAATGTGAGGAGTCTCATGTATACAGAATGAACTCTTACAAATCAATTACCCTTTCATGAAACTGTCCATTCCTACAACATCCTACAAACTAGTAAGTGTCTTGAAACCTTATTAGCATCCATGTATAATTTGGTCAGTGTGAAGAAGAACTGGACTAATGAAGACACACAGAAGCAGACCTTCAGATATAAGCACTACAAGCACGATCTTTGGCAAAACTAACATTTGTTAGTCCATGAACATGGTCCCATTTTAGGAGACTTTGCAAAGATATCATATTTACATGGGATAGACGACGATGCCAAAGCCATCCCACATCAACTTTAGGCATTAGACATGTCGCGGTCCTAGTAGGATTCTCCGAGAAGTTGACCACATAGAGACCGTTCTTAACATATCCAACAAAGGTTCTTTAAGAGTCTTGATCCACAAGAGGGCCATGATATAAATATCAAAGAAAGTTGAAAAACACATGAGTGCAGGTTGACGAACGAAAAGTAAATTGAATGCAAGGGACTCAACAAGCATGACTTTCTCAATGGTTAAGTTCGGAGAGATCACCACCTTGCCAAGACCCAATACCTTTGAAATTGACGCAACACCAAATTGGACTTGAGTGTCCATATATGAGTAGTTTGTATGTCCTGTCCACCAAGTCCTTGCTTCCGTACATATGATTTGTTGCTCCACTATCAAGCAACCATGACCCGCCTCCGGAAGCAAACTCCTACATAAGATCAATGCTTAGATTTAGTTACCCATTCTTGAATGGGTCCTTAGGTTAGCAAAAAGGATCTTAGGAACCCAAGTAGACCATTCAATGTAGTCATAAGGAGAACCGACAAATTTGGCATAAACATGCCCATCACTAGAACGACACAGAACATATGAAGGGTTAAAATCGTCGGTATTGTTGAGATGGGTGGAATTTCCCGTTTTGGCCTTACCACCCATCACCTTGTTCTTATTATCCTTAAGAGCACCATCTACCTTGTTGACAAATGTTTCATTAAGAGGTGGATATTGCTTGGTCTTGTCTTTCTTCTTTGATTTCCTCTTCTTTGACTTGGGTACAAACCCAAGTCCCTCCTTGGATACAACTTCCTTTTGATTGCTCAAAAGATCGTTGAGATTATTCTCGCCTTGGATGCAAGTCACAAGGCTCTTCTCAAATTTCTCTTTCAACTTAGCATTTTACTCCACAAGGTGCACAAGCTGACAACAAGGGTTATAAGCATGAGCATTATCAATTAACACAAAGGGAGGACATGTAGAAATATCCTTTGTTAGCTTCACTCGGAGTTGATCATAGGAAGCTTTGAGGTTAGCGTGAGTACTCTTCCAAGCCTTATGAGCCTTATCAAGCAACCCAAACTCCCCATTCAGTTTCTCATGGCCAACCACAAGTTCAACCTTCTCGGATTTAAGTACATGAGCAAGAACTTGAGCATAATCAAGATCTTTCTTAAGTCTAGCAAAGTCAATGTTGTGTGACTCCTCAAGAGCCAAACAAAGACTTTGCTCTTCTTATAAAGCATTGGAAAGATCCACAATCTCATCGGCATAATCTCGGCTATGCCCTTCCATCTTAGAGATGGTCTCTTCGTGAGACTCAATGGTATCATTGGCCTCACCTAATTGTTCCAAGAGAGCAATGAAATGTCCTTGATCTCACTTTTGAGTTTGTGCATGAATTTACTATCACGGCCCAATTTTACTTTGCTTGCCAAGCATTCATGCATGCATATTTAAATTATTTTAAATCTGAAATGGGGAAGTGATCAAGCCTCAGGAACCAAATTTTGGAAAATAAGCAATATAAAAAATTGTTTCAAAATGAATCAGGAAAATGTTCCAAATACTTGTGAAAATATTGGCATGATATAAAAATGCAAACCAATATTTTTGGATCAGAGAAACATTTATATTGGACTTTTGATTTAATTAAAAATTTATTTTAAGTGGAACTATATTGCTATATATAAAATATGGTTCCATATACTTTGAAAATAAATGTGTGGCATTGGACATTTATACTATGTCACATAAAAATCATCAGGATTTTATAAGTGATTTTATATTATTTTATTTTAAAGCCTAAACGTAAATGCGAGAAATAAAAAAACAGAAAAGTCGCAAAGGAGCTTACCTGGCCCAACCCACCAAGCAGCCCCTGTCGTCTTCCTCCTCCTCCCAATAGGCAGAGGAGAAGACGAGCACGACGGCCACCTCCACCTCCTCCTTCGTCGCGGCAACTTCCCCTCGCCTCCAACCGCGCCAGCACGAGTACCTCTTCTCCCTTATCCCCTTTTCCCGTCCATTTCTCTCTCACCTCTCTCCTTCTTCTTCTCACCCTTTCCGCCATGAACGAGCTCGGGCTCGAGCTCCACCGACGCCTCTCCGGCCACAGCGACGCTTCCCCGACGTGCTCATCAACTCTACCACCACTAGAAGCTCCTCCACACCACCAGAATCGAGCCAAAGCCCCCTGCATCGCCCTCGTTGCCGTTTTCTAACTCCATCCACCAGAGCTTGTCGACGTTGATTCGCCGGCTAGAGGACGACCCCGACCTCTCCGTTGCCTCAAATGGATCCCCTATGAGCTCCTGTACATTTCCCCTCTCTTCCCACCCTCTCTCGTGCCCCGTAGCCTTGCTCCCCGCCAGGGCCGAGTTCTGGCCGCCGCGCGCCTCGTTGTCGGCGCCTTCTCTGGCGTCCCTGCGACCAGCCGTTGCCCCTGCTGGATGAGGCCGAGCCTAGGCTTCATCCCAGTGCTCTCGGCGCTCGCATCCGTGCCCTGTAGCGCGTTTCAGGCCATCTCCGGCGAGCCCTCCACCGCGGATATGGTCGCTGGCGACCACCCTTCGGTGGGGGCCGACATGGCTAGCTCATTAGGCCTAACCAGACCCCCCCCCCGGCCTGTGACAATGGGCCCTGGGGTGGGTCAAACCCCAATTAGGGGTTGGTCAACTCGGGGATTAGCCCAAGTCACTGACCAGTGGCCCCCACTAGTCAATATTGACCTGGCCCAGCTCCTGTCTACTGCTAACGTAGGCTGACGCATTAAATGTATTTTTGAGTTTTAAAATAAATCCAAATTAATTGCAAAACTTCAAAAATTCATAGAAATTAAAATATAAGTCCGATGAAAATAAATTATATATGAAAATTTATCAGAAAAATGCAAGGAATCTAATGGTGCCATTTTCATGCATGCTTGAGCAAGTTAACATCACCAAGAAGGGAAAATTATGATTAGGGTAAATATGATAAATAGTTTGGAGTTGTAATTCGATGCCTATTTGAATTCCACTTCAATTAATATGACCAAACATTGAGCTAGGTAACTTGGTACCTTAATATGCCATTGCATACATCATATTTGGTGCATTGCATTGAATGTGTTCTTTTCTATTTGCCGGTGTTGTTTCGCCCTTGGTAGACGATGGTTCCGACAATGTGATCGTTGACATTGATGAAGACTCATGGCTTTCTTCAAAACTGTCAAGCAAGTAAACCCCCCTTGAACATTCCGATAAAATCCTACTCTCTCGCTCCTGCTCTCTTTTACTGCATTAGGACAAGAGCGATTCAACTGTTATTTATTCTCGGTAGTTGAACCCATTCCTCTGCACGGCCTGATTTTGCCATAGTAAATAGTTGAAACCACTTAGTATGAGGAGTAACTTCTTGAGCCTTGATGTGCTACTCATCCATGATTGCTTAATGTGCCTGCTATGCTTAGAGTTGCGTCGGGTCTGATCCATCTAGACGATGAATCAGAATGGTTGTGTTCATGTCCTACAGTGTGAGAGTAAAGGTGTGAATCCGATTTGGTAAAGGTAGCGATGAGAGGCCATGTAAGACTACATGGTGGGTTGTCTCATTGGGATCGTCCTTAAGAACTGAGTTATGTGTATGTTATCCAAGACAAGATACTACCACACATTGGAATGCTTAAGTGCCCCTCTCGGCTTATTAATCGCCTAGATCTGTGTCCAGGAGTTGCAACTAGTTTCTGGTGTTTGTAGGAAAAGTGTTGCCGGCCGTGTTTAGCTCTACCCGACGGGGTAGGCTTCAGTGCAGTAGATACACGGTGGCACGGTGTACCAAGTGGCACCCAGATGGTGGGCTTGGGAACCCTGTGCGCATCGTTTGGGGCCGTTAAGGAAACATGGTCAGACTTCCTTGCGGGTTTAGTCTCAAATAGGCGATAAACCTGGACTAGGGTCTTGTGTGGTTAACCGTCGTGGCCGACACCCACGCCAGTGCTTCCGCTTGAAGGTTGCCGAGATGCATGATGTGCATATGGTGATAAGTGGTGAGTGCGTGTGTCAAGAACTATACCCCTGCAGGGTGAATTAATCTGTTCGAATAGCTGCTTCCTCGGATATGGACTACTTGGAAACATTACGTGGTACATAGACAACTTGGAATGGATACTCTAAAACATGCAAGATAAGTGTGAGTACTATGGATGGCTTTCTCGTAGGGAGACCAGAGTGGATCCATAGTGGTATATTGAATTGGTGAATATGTGGACTCGTGTGCATTGTCCACCTCAAAGAAAGTATTTGTACACGTAATACAGGTTAACCAAGAGTCAAAGCTGGCTTGCTGCAATCAAACTCCACAACCCCCATTGATGACAATGATGCATATGTAGATAGTTGTGACGTAAGTCTTGCTGAGTACACTTGTACATACGTTTGCTTATTTATGTTTTTGCACAGGAAACATTAGTCTCACCATTGGTTCTACACGATGTGATCGACGTTGACAGGAATAGCTTGTGGAATCCCAGACAGAGGTTTGGCTCCTTTGGTAGGGTCGTTGTAGATTTTCAGGATCTTCGAGCCACTTTTAGTAGATGTATGTACCCAAACATGATATGCTTCTGCTTGATGCTTGTATGACTTGAATATTGGGTCATGTGACCCCTGTTTGTAATATCACACTATGTTGACTCTTATGAGTCTTTAATGAAAGCTTGAGTCATAGAGTTATGTGTGATGCCATGTTGTATGTACACATATCGTGCATATTGTGTGTATGTTATGAAATGCATTATATGTGTGGGTGATACGTCCCAAACGTATCTATATTTTCTGCTTGTTCCATGATCTTTTGGGTGACATTGTTATATGTTTTGCTACACTTTTATACCATTTCACATATATTTGGACTAACCTACTAACTCAGTGCACACAGTGCCAGTTTCTCTCTGCTGATGTCTATTTTGCACGGGCTTTTATCCAATTTTCTGAATCCTGAAAAAATCCAGAAATATATATATAAAATATCAGCGAAATGGAAGCTTCCAGATCACTGAAGGGGGGTCAGGGGCCTCCAAGGCGGCCTGCTGTCGCGGCCAAGCCCTAGGCCGCGCCAGGAGGTCGCCTGGGTGGGTCCCACCTCCTTTAGTGCCCTCCTTTGGCATATGTTTAGAGTCCCGAGAGGAAATGCTTGCAGACTTTCTGGAATCGTGAATTTCTCCATCGTTCCGCTGTCGAAGTGCTTCCGAGATCGGGAGCGTGAGGAGACTTCTTCCCGGCACCGTGTCGGAGGGAGGATTGACCTCAGGGAGCTTCTCCACCACCATGGACGCTTCCCGGATGTACTGTGAGTAGTTCCCCTTGGACCATGAGTCCATGACCAGTAGCTATGTGATGTCTTCTATCCAATCTTGGGCTTCAATGGTTAGTCCTTGTGAGCTGCCCTACATGATCAAGGCATCTATGTAATTCTATTGCTATTGCTATGCTCGGTTTGTTGGGATCTGATGGATTATGAGATTATGTTCAGATTGTTATGAGTTATATATTTGATTATCCTTTTATATTATGTTCCTTAGTGATTCATGCATGTTCTCCGTTGCTTTTTATTGCTTTGGCCAAGTAGTAGATCGTAACTCCAAGAGGGAGCGTTATGCATGATTGTGGGTTATAGCCCCTCGATGTCTAGCTTGAGTGATAGAAACATGATACTAGGGCATTTGCTTGTTGCCACGAGGGAGAAAACAACGGTGCTTGTGACCATGGTTGCAAGGATTGTTTACCTTACGCATAGTTCGTTAATGTAGTTGTTCGTTGCTTTGAGTTTACACTTTGGGTGGGGCTCGCAACTTAATATCGGAGAGATGTTATGGATAGATATCTCAAGGTGGATGATTAGTAAGTAGATGCTGATGAATAAACGGTCTACTTGTCTTGGCATACTGCCCATTACTATTGAACCTCTAACTATCAAGGAGCATAATTAGCATTGTGGTGTGGTCATAATTCTGTCAATTGCACAACTGTGATTTGTTTACCCTAGCATAGTTGTTTATTGTCTTTTGGGAGAGAGACATCACTAGTGAATGTCATGTGACTCCGGTCCATATCACCATCATTGTTTACACCTCCATCGCTTACCATTTTCTTTATCTTTCCATTGCAATCACTATTACTTTCCCGCTTGTGTTTTGATCCTTTGCAAACTACAAGGCCGGAGAGATTGACAACCTCTCCGTGCTCGTTGGGAGCAAAGTTATTTGTCCATGTCTTCTACTAGCGCCAGAGTTTTATACCAAAAAACACAAAAAAATTAGTTGCTTTGTTCTTGCTTTTTGCTGCTGCTATGGGCTCCACTGAGAACACTAAGTTGACTGACCTCACTAGTTAGGCTTATGGAAAACTGCACTCTTAGTTCGCTGCTTGGGGAAGGCATCTTTACCACACCCGTGGTAGAGATGTATCCTCCACCTACTGAATGTATCCCATTCAAAATACCACTTGGGATAATTGAAATAATTAGGAATGGTTGTTATGCACGAGATGGAACAGTCAATCCTAGTATTCATTTGTTGAAACTTACAGAACTTTGTGAGTTGTTTAAGATTTCAGGTTTGACAAGAGATGGAGTCATGAGGAAATTATTTGCCTTGTCACTGAAAGGAAAAGCATTGGAATGGTATAGGCTACTAGATGATTCTCACCTACGGGATTGGGAAGAGATTTAGTCTCTCTTTTACTCCAAGTTTTATCCTCTTCATGAAGTCCATGTGGATCATGGTAACAATGCTTTATGTGATACTTATATTGTTCAGCTTATTCATGATCCCACTGAATATTATTATGATAAGTAAACATATGCTTATAGATATTTCAATAATATCAAGTTCCATCTTTTTATGTTGAAGGTTTTGAAGTTGTACTTGTTTTGCCTTCCTAAGCTTATTGCTTTGTGCTTCAATGAATTATTCTATTGCAATATTCCTATGCATAAGAAGCATGTTAGACTTAAATGTGTTTGGTATTTTCTTCTTGATGCTCTCTTTTGTTCTACAACTCTTATTCCTATGAGAGCATCATTAAAATCTTAGGCCTATCTTTATGGGTATAAAGAAAGAGCTCTAGGCAGACAACCCTTGTTATCTTTACTTTCACTTTTTACTTTCATTTTTAGTGGTCTTGATGCTTGTTACTACTGTAGCAACATCATTGCATCTTTATTTTTAAGCTTTGTGCCAAGTTATAGCCTCCGATTGCAAGAAAGTTCAAAAATTGTGACATGTTGTCCAGAAATAGATTTTGTCTGCTTGACGGAAAAATTCTCCAAAAATCACCAGATCATCTTTTTGATGTGAATTTTTTTGACAGCATGCTCTATATAATTTACTCTGTGGCATATGTTCTGTTGTTCTGTTTTTCACAAATTCTGCCATGTTTTCGTTTTCATTGTTTAGCAAATCCCAAACCTTACTTTTTATTTGCAAAAAACCTTTCGGCATTCATAAGAAGAAGTAGCTTTTCATGAAGATCTTTATTTACAGCAGGTCATGAATTATTCTATTAAGGGAACTAACCACTCTAATCAGCTTATGATGAGTTTTGTATGAAGGGAGTTTTCAAGTATGCGATGGGAGATGATGAAAGAAGATACAGGAGTGTCAAGAGCTCAAGCTTGGGGATGCCCCCATGCATCCCAAGAAATATTCAAGGAGACTCAAGCGTCTAAGCTTGGGGATGCCCCCGTGCATCCCCTTCTCTATCAACAATCATCAGGTCGTCCATCTCCATGCTATATTTTTATCACTTCATATGATATGTGCTATGCTTGGAGCATCCCGCTATTTGCTTTTTATTTTGTTTTAGTTTTGCTTGCTGGTCATAACAAGTCGGAACCTAGCCTACCTTGTTTGGGAGAGAGACATGCTCCATTCCACTCTAGAACACAACATAGGTTTTCATGCTTATTCTTTTTGTGTGTTCTTCATCTTTTCATAGCTACTGTCATGCTTATCTTTTTAAGAGCTTTTATTTAGGTTGATTTTGGAACTCTCTTGAGTTATCATGCTTATCTTGTTTAGAGAGTTGGCTTGTTGCACTTAGGGACTGTTCGGATCCTCTCTAGGTTGATAGTTCCGCTCCGCGCATGAAGCTCGGTTTGAACAACTCCCTGGAATTGTGTTATGGCTCCCTCCGCTTCGGAGCTGCAGTTGCGGAGCGGAGAGCATCCGAACAGCCCATTAGTTGTGTGTCTTGTATGAGTAGGTAATTGAGGTTGCTATTTAAGTATAGTAGTAACTTGCAATAGTTTTAGGTATTGATTTGAGTAATGTTTGGACTAATGGTGCCAAGAGCTTGAGCCTATTAGTGACAGCTGTCGTATTTTGGGAAATCCGTGTGTTTTTCAAAGACTAAAAATTAGTTGAGAACTCTAGCTACTAAATTGATCGCTAACCTCTGGAGGGGTTGGAATATATAGAGTACCCTCACTTTACCACGAGTCCAGGATGCGCAAGGATAACCAAACCCCCAAACATTCCTCCTCGGGGTACTTGTCTATTTGTGAATTTCCTAACTAGATAGAGGTTACCGATAATAAGTGTATGAGTTCTTTAGACTAATGTGAGTATTCGATCGTTGGCACTTCCACCATCCATATTTTGCTAGCCTCTTCGGTACCGTGCATTGCCCTTTCTCGCACTGAGAGTTGGTGCAAACTCCGCCGGTGCATCCAAACCCATGACATGATACGCTCTGTCATACATAAGCCTCATTATATCTTTCCTCAAAACAGCCACCATACCTACCTATTAAGGCATTTCCATAGCCTTTCCGAGATACATTGCCATGTAACAACCATCATCTCATGACTTTATCTTCATGTCATACATGCTTTTGCTTAATCATAGAGTCGCATGCTAGTTGGGCCTTGCCCTTATTACTGCTATATGACGCGCTAGTATCATTGCATATCCTGCTACACTGGCATAGGCATACATTTGCATACATCATGATAATTTTTCGCTTATCTTTATGTTGAGTACTTATTATAAAGTGTGATGATTTTTTCTTTTTATTTATGTAAAACATAGAGTGTTTCCCATAATAGAGGAAAAGATCCCAAAGAGGACAAACAAAAGATCCCAAAGAGGACACATGAGAGATAAAAAAGAAAGAGCCAAAGAGGCCACAAAATTAAAAAAAAGAAAAAAAAGAGAAATAAAAATAGAGAAGGGGGCAACACTGCTATTCCTTTTGAAAGATCCACACTCGTACTCCATTGCTATATTTGTACTACATAGAGATTATCATTCATGCATAACTATGTGGGGATCCTTACACTATAGAACTTGGTTTGCATATTCCAATGATGAGCCTCCTCAAATGAGCTCTAGGTCTTCATGAGCAAACAAGTTGGATGCACCCCCCCCCCCCCCCCCCCGCACTAGTTCCATTGGAGAGCTTACCTTAGTTCATATGTGCATCCGTTACATGGCAATCCCTACTCCTCACATCATATCTATCATTTGGCTTTATCTCGCCTATGGTTGTCCTCATTGATGTGAGACTTTCACACCTTTTTGTATTCCTTCCCCATCATTATTCTATTTTCCATCCTAAGTGCCAACATATCTTGCTTACGCTCATCCATTGCATGAGTGCTCAAAGCCGAAGGGGAGAAGATCATTTTGACTTGTGCCTGACAAGTGGTCTGGGGATGAGTCAAAATAAGATTCCAAATGAGACTAAGTGTGAGGTTTAGTAGATTGAGTTCTCAATTAAAAAATATTTTATGATCTCAACCCATCTCCCACTTCTTGCACTCAAACACCATTTGGAGACATTCAAGTCACGGACAGCGAGACCTCTTGCACCTTTATGTTCTTACTTTGCTAAATTCAATACTAAATATAGAATCTTGCTTGTTATTGTCTTGACTTGAATTGCATATCTCACTTGCTTTACTTTGAAGTTCTTATATGTGTGTTAGCATGTCACCACAAAAATTATTGTGTTATCATTTATCTACTCGAGGACCAGCAGAAATTAAGCTTGGGGATGTTGATACGTCCCAACGTATCTAGAATTTCTGCTTGTTCCATAATCTTTTGGGTGACATTGTTATATGTTTTGCTACACTTTTATACCATTTTACACATATTTGGACTAACCTACTAACTCAGTGCACCCAATGTCAGTTTCTGTCTGTTAATGTCTATTTTGCAGGGGTTTCACCCAATTTTCTGAAGCCTGAAAAAATCCAGAAAAATATATAAAAAAACAGCGAAACATAAGCTTCTGGATCACCGAAGGGGGGCCATAGGGGGGCCAGGGGCCTCCTAGGCGGCATGCTGGCGCGGCCAAGCCCTAGGCCGCGCCAGGAGGTTGCCTGGGTGGGTCCCACGTCCTCCGGTGCCCTCCTTTGGCCTATATTTAGAGTCCCGAGAGGAAACCCTCGCAGACATTCTGGAATCGCGAATCTCTCCATCGTTCCGCCGCCGCAGCTATGTGATGTCTTCTCTCCAATCTTGTTCTTCAATGGTTAGTCCTTGTGAGCTGTCCTACATGATCAAGGCATCTATGTAATTCTCTTGTTATTGCTATGCTCGGTTTGTTGGGATCCGATGGATTATGAGATTATGTTCAGATTGTTATGAGTTATATATTTGATTATCCTTTTATATTATGCTCCTTAGTGATTCATGCATGTTCTCCGTTGCTTTTTATTGCTTTGGCCAAGTAGTAGATCGTAACTCCAAGAGGGAGCGTTATGCATGATTGTGGGTTCGAGCCCCTCGATGTCTAGGTTGAGTGACAAAAGCATGAGACTAGGGGATGTACTTGTTACCACCAAGGAGAAAACAACGGTGCTTGTGACCACAGTTGCAAGGATTGTTTACCTTACGCGTAGTTCGTTAATGCAGTTGTCCATTGCTTTGAGTTTACACTCTGGGTGGGGCTCGCAACTTAATACCGGAGAGATGTTCTGGATAGATATCTCAAGGTGGATGATTAGTAAGTAGATGTTGATGAATAAACAGTCTACTTGTCTTGGTGTACTGCCCATTACTATTGAACCTCTAACTATCAAGGAGCATAATTAGCATTGCGGTGCGATCATAATTCTGTCAATTTCCCAACTATGATTTGTTTGCCCTAGCATAGTTGTTTATCGTATTTTGGGAGAGAGACGTCACTAGTGAACGTCATGTGACTCCGGTCCATATCACCATCATTGTTTACACCTCCATCATTTACCGTTTTCTTTACTTTTCCATTGCAATCACTATTACTTTCCCGCTTGTGTTTTGATCCTTTGCAAACTACAAGGCCGGAGAGATTGACAACCTCTCTGTACTCGTTGGGAGCAAAGTTATTTGTTGTGTGTGAAGGTCCACATGTTCTGCTAGCTCCAGGGTGGAAGACACCTACTTGTTGAGCCTAAGAGTCCTCCTAGTTCGACAAACCTTACAGTCTCCGTGTAGGGGAAATTTGCTGCTCACTACATCTCCACCTTCCACTTGGGGTCCAACGAGGGGCGATAAGTACATACACCACCCCTTCATCAGTGGGATTCGACACCTAGTTGTGTGCCTTTAGTAGTACTCTTTACGGGGAAATGTATCTTTGTGCTTCCACCGAGCCTTGGTAGCTTGCCACTGCTCCAGACACATTGATTGACCGACATGTATCCTTCTTTGCTGTTGTGTATGTCCCCTCGAGGAAATGTCACGTGGTGTAATGGAGTCCTTGTAGCTTGCTATGACTCGTCTACACACGTTGTTGACCGACACCTACTTTGCTGGGTTATGTATGCATGTCCCTGTACGAATGTGCCACTTGGGTTTATAACTAGTCATGTCGACCCAGGTTCTCTGTCGTTTGAATGCTAGCGACATATGCACATACGCGAGCCAAAAGACGCAAATGGTCCCGACCAAGGTAAGGTGGCAGCCGTGGAGTTTACCGTGCATGAGGATACAAAGTGATGTTATGTGTTACAAGTTGGGTTCTTATGACTTAGGATCGGGGTCCCGATAGCTTTGGTATCAGAGCTTGACTGCCTGTAGGATAACCAAGCCAAACTAGTCGATGTTGTGTCTAGCAACTCTTTATAGTTATATAAGGGGATTGTTTGTGGAAGGGAACGTAAGGCTCTTTTACTCCTTTCCTTGTGTCATTCTTATTCTGAGTCACCCTCTTCTTTATTCTATGAGGTATAAGAATTAGGTTTTCTCATCTATCTATTAGGATGACCAGTTACTATGCTGGAGACTTATAGGAAAGTTGTTGTCTTCAAGGATCAGAGTCTCCATAAGAATTCAATTGTTATGTTATCAGTTTTCTTGCAGGTTGCCACATATTTCATGCCCGTACAGCCGTTATGTTGTCCGAGTTATCCAAGGTTGTAAATAATCTGATGCAATTGCAAATTCCTTACTCTTGTTTCCGATGTCTTTTGGGCCAGACAAAGCACATTAATTATTGTGTTGAGGTACTCTATTACCTCGACGTATTGTTGAAGTATTAGGAAACCATGTTACCTCCGAAAACCACCCAACAGTCTAGATGTGTTTTGGTTCCCGGTGTGATAATTCTCGCCATCATTTTGGAAAACATCCCTTGATGTTATTTAGTTAGCAGGTATTCTAATTCTGGGTTCTTGAACCCAAGGATCATTCTGCTCACTTCTGTTGATAGTGTTGATAGTTCCTTTAGAATGATTAGTAACCTTGTTGTAGTTTCCAAGGTTTGTGGTATATCATTCTTCCAACACCATGGACCATCTTTGGCAGAAGTTCTTTGTGAACTAAAGATCACAACAAGAGTGCTCGTGATGAGTTCTCTACTCCATATTGTGACTCTGCCAACTCCTCCCTTCTGCATGGGTTATCTCGAATAATTATGTTGAACTCGTTCGACATGCTAATCTATGCATCCACAACTCAGAAAATCATGTGCTCTTGAATTGGCCCTATCCAGTAGTTTTTTGACCTTCATCTATGAGAGGATAGTAAAGATTAGTTGTGCATTCATGTCATCGATGCATTTTTTCTTGTGGTCTATCAAGTTGTTCTAATTCAGAATGACTGGGAGAAGCAAACTCCAGTACCTCATCCATTTCTTGGATTGGGTCAAAGTAGTTGTATTCCGCAAATCAAAATGCCAATCTAGCTATTGTCCTATTCTATCTTGGAGTATTACCTTCTTTTGTCAAGAATGTCGTGAGAATTGCACCATCTCTTATGCACTCTTGATGTAGTGATACTTATCGCTATCATGGTTCATCCCTCGGTTTCCGTGTTGGTTGTAACCGGAATATCGATAAGTGAACCATGATGTGTGAAATCAATACTCCCAACAATGCCATTGCTTGGTAGTTCATGGACAATAATTTCACTCTTATGGTGATGGTGATTGAATCGTCATCCTAAGATTGACCGTGCTACCTAGTCCATGCTTCATGGTGCACTTTTTGATCAATGGGTTAGGATTGTGTCAATCCTTCACTCTTTGATCATATCATCTTGCCTTGAAAAGCGAGATTGTTCCCGAGCTTAATAACATATCGGTGGTTCGTAATTTTCCGAATATCTTCTTGAAAGTATTACCAGGTTGTTCCTTGACCGTTATGGTGAGCTCGTGATCAAGTTGGTTTTTCTATAAGCCACCTTTCTCCAAGAATCCGTGTTGGATAACCCTGAAACTAGTTGGTTAAGCTAAACAATAACTTGGAGAGTTGGAAGATAAAAGCTTCGCCTGACTTAGTTCATCCAAAAGGGATATCTTTGTGTGTGTGTGTGTGAGTGTTGAAGGAAGATGATATTTCATCGCTTGATTCGTGTGATCAATTGTTGTATATATTATATTGTCCAATTTTTTATTTGAGTATGGGCTATTGTCAAATCAAACTCAGAACCACATATTTTCGTAACGGTGTCTTACTCGTGGATTTCTTTGAGCATACACCATTATATTCTTTGATGTGACCAATGCTATTATTTTGCTCACATAGTTGTGGAAATCCATTTTGTCGGTGTTTACTCACAACATAAGCCATGGGTAGGCTAAAGATGGTGGGAACCGAAGTGGCACCGGAGGTCGCTGGGAACGAGGATGGTACAAGCATGGAACGCACGATGTACCCAGGTTCAGGGCTCTCTGTAGAGATAACACCCCTAATCATGTCGGAGTGTATGATGTATGAATGGGACTACAAAGTGCTCTTGGAGTTGTATTGTGGAGGAGGAAGGAGGAGCTGCCGGCTCGCGTCTGCCTCTCCTATGTGGTTGGTGTGTGTGCTGGGTTGACCGACCCTCTGCATGGAGGGGCCGGGGGCGTTTATAGACAAACCCACCGACCTACAATATGGATAAAAGGTACAAGAGTGGGACCCGGATGGCAGCCTCGCCGGCTGACCAGGGGGGCCACGGGGTCTTGTCTTGTCGCTTGAGGGGGTCGCCGGCTGTGAGGTCCCGTCTTGCTATGGGACCCGCCGGCTAGCCAATAAGGCTCTCGCGTAAGATTGACGCAGGGCACGTGTGGTACGTCTGATGTCGTCCAGCGAGGATCGTCATGGGCAGGCAATACGGCCGTCTCCACTGTTCCCACGCCGAATGCAGTAATGGAGTGGGAGTTTGACGGGCTGATACTGTGCAGGGTGATGGATCGAAGCTGGAGGAGGTCAGCGGCGTGGCCGCCGACGCTTGTACCCGTCGTGCACCCCGATCCAGCACCATTGCTAACGCATAGCCACCCTTAAACCGTAGGGTCTCGTCATGACCTACGGTTTGATGTGACTGGTGATCCCTAGCCGGCTAGTCTGCTTGACTAGCCGTTCTGGGCACGGCCGCCTCGCCCCTAGCCGGCTGGCTTGGCCTAGGCTGCCAGGGGGAGGTAGCCCTCTGGCCTCTAGCCGGCGGGTGCTTCCTGGCCGGCTAGAGAGTTGGCCGCCTTGCCCCCAGCCGACAGGTACTTCCTAGCCGGCCAGGGGGACTTGGTCTTTACAGAATGGTTCTTGTTGTTCCTTCTTGGCCGAAGGCAAAGGAGTAGGCTCGATGAGCCTACCCCGGGGTTATACCCCCGACACATTTATATGGATATCTCATTGAATTGTTGTTGAGTCCATCAACAACATTTTCATTTGTTCCATGATTTATGTTGGACATTAAGCTAGTGTTGCAAACTTCGTAGACATTGTTTTCATGTCTATTCATGAAGCATATGTTAGGTGTAAGAAGTGACTTCCTCTCCATTCACGTGTAATTGATGCAAGTTGCCACCGTGAATTCGGGAAAAGTTAATTTGTTTTTTTTTTTGGAATCATCCCAAATCAGTCATGCATGTGCGAAGTATTCTATGGTTTGATAGACTGATCATCTTCATTCCATATGTATCTCCTAGCACACCAAGAAATTGATTGACTTGTTTAGGGAAAATAAGTTAAGTGTTATTCTCGAAGGACCGAGACGGACTTGCACATGGCTTCGTTATCCGCAATGATGGTTCCCACCGAGAACTCGGTAGTGTTTTGTTGTAAGATTTTTCACGTGGTCATCATTGTCTTGGGCAGTGTGTTCACGTGTGTCTTGCAATCCAGCTCATGTTTTGGGGTTGTCTTCCGTAGTTCATCTACTGAGAATCTCGCAACGTTATCTCGTCGATTTGTGTTGCAAACTTTCTTTTCAGACATGCTGAGTCTGTAACATCATGTCACCAACCAGATCTAAATCTCAGGCAGATATGATGGTTGGAACATTTCCCAAGATTTATGATATTGATTTCTCTATAACCGGTAAAGTGATGTCGTGGCTAACACACCTAGCCGGAAAACTTAATATTATAATATCTTGCATCAGCAACCTTAGCCATCTCCTCGTGAGGACCTTGTATGACTTATTTTGGAAGTTATTCCTCATGGACCCCCTTTGAGCCCCGAAGTCCGACCATTACTTGATGTTCTAGATATCCAGAAGTTGAGTTACCCTATTACATCAAGGATAACATTAGAAGCGGAGTGCTAAACGTCTCTCGGTCGATCATCCAGATTTCGTTCCCTTAGCATAGCTAAGGTGAAATCTGAGAAAGTGTTGTCCTCCTTTGCATCTGCATCCTCCACCATTATTCATCATGGTAGTATGATGAGTCACCAGTGATCTTGGCACGAATGTTGGTAAAACCCTGATGAATATGGAAATGCTCAAGTTCTTGAGAGCACGCCCAAACACTAGGTTATACCCTCGGTATCAATTGGAATGTGCCTTCCGTTTGCCGAGCTGCTCTATAACTCTAGTTTCTTTCCAAACTGAGTATGCCATTCTTACAAATTCTTTCAAACGATCAATTGTGAATTGCCTTACCCTGGTATGAAGAGTGTCAATGATCTGTGGATCAAAAGTAATTCTTTTTGCCACTTAAGGGAATAACTCTGCGAGTCACCTTCCTAAGGTGCCCCGTTATGGTGTGATGAGCAACTTAACTCCTCGCTACTTTGAAACCTTGTCACCATCTCTTTTAAGCGTGGGATTGTTGCCTACCAATTGAACCTGTGTCATATGCCTCATTTCCTCATTCCTGTTATGTGTTTTGTGTCTCAGCTCAAGGGACGTTCCTACGTCTCATTCTATGAGTTGATCATGAGTTGCTCAATCTTTGAGGAGATCGAATCTTGTAGAATCTTTCTGTTCTTTTGTCGTCGTGTTAGGTGAAGACCTCAAAGGCAAAGACGTCAAGGTTATCATGATGCAGCAAATCAACATCTTCGAGAAGATCAAATGGATCGTGAAGATTGTGATAGCTATTGTCCCCTTTTTCCTCTTACCCTACACTTGAATCTTGGGACGAGATTCTTGTTTAGTGGGGGTGAGTTGTCACAGCCCAAATTTACTTTGCTTGCCAAGCATTCATGCATGCATGTTTAAATTCTTTTAAATATGAAATGGGAAAGTGACCAAGCCTCAGGAACCAAAATTTGGAAAATAAGCAATATAAAAAAATTGTTTCAAAATGAATCAGGAAAATGTTCCAAATACTTGTGAAAATATTGGCATGATATAAAAATGCCAACCAATATTTTTGGATCATAGAAACATTTATTTTGGACTTTTGATTTAATTAAACATTTATTTTAAGTGGAATTATATTTCTATATATAAAATATGGTTCCATATACTCTGAAAATAAATTGTGGCATTGGACATTTATACTATGTCACATAAAAATTGTCAGGATTTTATAAGTGACTTTATTTTATTTTAAAGCCTAAATACAAATGACAGAAATAAAAAAACATAAAAGGCACAAAGGAGCTTACCTGGCGCCACCTGGCCCAGCCCACCAAGCAGCCCGTGTCGTCTTCCTCCTCCTGCCAATAAGCACAGGAGAAGACAAGCATGACGACCACCTCCACCTCCTGCTTCGTCGTGGCAGCTTCCCCTCACCTCCAACCGCGCCAGCACGAGGACCCCTTCTCCCTTATCCCCTTTCCCCCTCCATTTCTCTCTCACTCTCTCCTTCTTCTCCTTCCCCTTTCTGCCATTAACGAGCTCGGGCTCGAGCTCCACCGACGCCTCTCCGGCCACAGCGACGATTCCCCGACCTGCTCATCAGCTCCGCCACCACTAGAAGCTCCTCCACGCCACCGGAATCGAGCCAAAGCCCCTTGCATCGCCCTCATCACTGTCGTTTCCAACTCCGGCCACCGGAGCTTGTCGACGTCGATTCGCCGGCTAGAGGACGACCCCGACCTCTCTGTTGCCTCAAATGGATCCCCCGTGAGCTCCTGCACATTTCCCCTCTCTTCCCACGCTCTCTCGTGCCCCGTAGCCCCGCTCCCCGGCAAGGCCAAGTTCAGGCCACCGCGCGCCTCGTTGCCAGTGCCTTTTCCGGCGTCCGTGCGACCAACCATTGCCCCTACTAGATGAGGCCGAGCCTGGGCTTCATCCCGGTGCTCTCGGCGCTCGCATCCGTGCCCTGTAGCACGTTTCAGGTCGTCTCCGGCGAGCCCTCCGACACGGCTATGGTCGCCGGCGACCACCCTTTGGTGGGGGCCGACGTGGCCAGCTCATTAGGCCTAACTAGCCCCCCCACAGCCACTAGCAGTGGGCCCTAGGGTGGGTCAAACCCCAATTAGGGACTGGTCAACTCGGGGATTAGCCCAGGCCACTGACTAGTGGCCCCCACTGGTCAGGTTTGACCTGGTCCGGCTCCTGTTGACTGCTGACATAGGCTGACGCATTAAATGTATTTTTGAGTTATAAAATAAATCCAGATTAATTACAAAACTTCAAAAAATCATAGAAATTAAAATATAAGTCTGATTAAAATAAATTATATATGAAAATTTATCACAAAAATGCAAGGAATCTAATGGTACCATTTTCATGCATGCTTGAGCAAGTTAACATCACCAAGTAGGGAAAATGATGATTAGGGTAAATATGATAAATAGTTTGGAGTTGTAATTTGATGCCTATTTGAATTCCACTTCAGTTAATATGACCAAACATTGAGCTAGGTAACTCAGTACCTTAATATGCCATATCATACATCATGTTTGGTGCATTACATTGAATGTGTTCTTTTCTGTTTGCCGATGTTGTTTCCCCCTTGGTAGATGATGGTTCCGATGATGTGATTGTTGACATTGATGAAGACTCATGGCTTTCTTCAGAACTGCCAGGCAAGCAAACCCCCCTTGAACATTCCGATAAAATCCTACTCTCTCGCTCCTGCTCTCTTTTACTGCATTAGTACAACAACGATTCAACTATTATTTATTCTCGGTAGTTGATCCCATTCTTGTGCATGACCTGATTTTGCCACATTAAATAGTTGAAACCACTTAGTATGAGTAGCAACTTCTTTAGCCTTGATGTGCTACTCATCCATGATTGCTTATTGTGCCTGCTATGCTTAGAGTTGCGTCGGGTATAATCTATCTAGACGATGAATCGGAATGGTTGTGTTCATGTCCTACAGTGTGAGAGTAAAGGTGTGAATCCGATTTGGTAAAGTTAGTGATGAGAGGCCATGTTGGAGTACATGGTGGGTTGTCTCATTGGGACCGCGATACGTCCAAAATGCATCACTATTTTGTATCATATTTTCTCTCTATTCATTGATATATTTCACATTATGATGATGTACTTATAGTGTTTTGGCTTATTTGACACGGTTTACAACTTTCCGGTGCCGAAACAGTAGACGCAGGATTCAGCGGAGAAAATAGCACGAAGAGTTACCATATGAGAACATCTCCAATTGCGCTGAAATTTACAGGGAAGGAGTTTCAGAACATATCACGAAGACAGGCCGAAGAAGGGCCGAAGGGGGGCCACAAGGCACCCAGGCGACCTGCTGGCGCGAGTCACCCCTAGGCCGCGCCTAGAGGCCGCCTCGATGGTGGGTCCCACCTCCGGTGCTCTCCTTTGGCCTATATGATCCTATTGACCTAAAAGTTACGGGGAGAGAAGTTTTTCCGGAGTTCCGCCGCCGCTCCGGGGCAGAAACCTACAAAGAAGAAAAGACCTTTCCGGCGGACAGATTCCACCGGGGAGAACTCCTCCCGGAGGGGGAGATCATCCTCATCGTCATCACCATCGTCACGGGCATCATCGAGATCATCATCCCCATCACCCTCAACACCAGCACCATCTCCATCTCCATCCCATCTTACTTTACCATTGCAATCGGAGTTGTACCTTGCACTATTCACCCCCTCTACTCTACCGGTGTTGATTACTCTTTTGTGCTAAATGATATTGAGTTTTGTTGGAGAATTATTTTTATGACCAGATTGTTCACCATATTTTCATCACCTCTGATCATGATCTCTTTTATGTCTTGTGAGTAGTTACTTTAGTTCTTGAGGACACGGGAGAAGTCTAGTTGCTAGTAGTCATATGATGTTGAAGTAATATGCGTTGATTGATATTTAAGTTATGGTGTTATTATTCTAGTGGTGTTATGTGAACGTCGACTACATAGCACTTCACCTTTTTAAGGACCTAGGGGAATGCATCGTGTATAAAGAATGCTTATGGTGGGTTGCCGGAGTGACAGAAACCTGAACCCCAGTTCGCATACTTTTGCACGAGGGAGTATTGGATCCTAAAGCTTATTGCTATGGTTAGGCTTTGCCTTAATTTCTCACTTGTATTTGCGGATGCTTGCAAGAGGGATTAATCATAAGAGTGTACTTGTCTTAGCCTAGACGATGCACTAGTTAAGATCCACTCACATAACACTTATCAATACAAAACATAGTACTAGAGAGAATATGGCGAAAGCACTTGACTATCTCTCCCGTGTGTCCTCAGGAATGCCTTAGTCTTTATAAGTTATGTCCCTCAACTTACCCTTTGTGTTCAAAAGGATTAGGCCACTTGCTGCACCTCGACACCATTTACTTTTCCTACATTTATTTCCTTGTTGCTTATACCAGAAAACCCATAAAAAGTTGCCTTTCAGTATTTGCAGTTATTCCTTGCTCAAGATCTCTTATCAGTACCTTCTGCTCTCGTTGGGTTCGACACTCCTACTTATCAAAAAGGCTACGATAGATCACCTACACTTGTGGGTCATCAGACCGTCCTTAAGAACCGAGTTATGTGTATGTTATCCAAGACAAGATACTACCACACATTGGAATGCTTAAGTGCCCCTCTCGACTTATTAATCGCCTAGATCTCTGTCTAGGAGTTGCAACTAGTTTCTCGTGTTTGTAGGCAAAGTGTTGGCGGCCGTGTTTAGCTCTGCCCGACGGGGTAGGCTTCAGTGCGGTAGATACACAGTGGCACGGTGTACCAAGTGGCACCCCGATGGTGGGCTTGGGAACCCTGCGCACATCGTTTGGGGCCGTTAAGGAAACTTCGGCCAGACTTCCTTGCTGGTTCAGTCTCAAATAGGCAATAAACCTCGACTAGGGTCTTGTGTGGTTAACGATCGTGGCCGACACCCACGCCAGCGCTTCCGCTTGAAGGTTGCCGAGATGCATGACATGCATATGGTGATAAGTGGTGAGAGCGTGTGTGAAGAAGTATACCCCTGCAGGATGAATTAATCTGTTCGAATAGCCACGTCCTCGGATATGGACTACTTGGAAACATTACGTGGTACATAGAAAATTTGGAATGGATACTCTAAAACATGCAAGATAAGTGTGAGTGCTATGGATGGCTTTCTTGTAGGGGGGCGAGAGTGGATCCATAGTGGTGTATTGAATTAGTGAATATGTGGGCTCGTGTGCGCTATCCACCTCAAAGAAACTATTTGTAGACGTAATACATGTTAGCCAAGAGTCGAAGCTGGCTTGCTGCAATCAAACTCCACAACCCCCTTTGATGACAATGATGCATATGTAGATAGTTGTGACGTAAGTCTTGCTGAGTACACTTGTACTCACATTTGCTTATTTATGTTTTTGCAGAGGAAACATTAGTCTCACCATTGGTTCTACACCATGTGATCGACGTTGACCGGAATAGCTTGGGAATCCCACACAGAGGTCTGGCTCCTTTGGTAGGGTCGTTGTAGATTTTCAGGCTCTTCCAGCCACTTTTAGTAGATGTCTGTACCCAGACATGATATGCTTCCGCTTGATGCTTGTATGACTTGAGTGTTGGGTCATGTGACCCATGTTTATAATATCACACTATGTTGACTCTTATGAGTCTTTAATAAAAGCTTGAGTCATAGAGTTATGTTATGATGCCATGTTGTATCTACACATATCGTGCATATTGTGTGTATGTTATGAAATGCATTATATGTGTGGGATTCGACACCTAGTTGTGTGCCTTTAGTAGTACTCTTTACAGGGAAATGCCTCTTTGTGCTTCCACCGAGCCTTGGTAGCTTGCTACTGCTCCGGACACATTGATTGACTCGCATGTATCCGTCTTTGTTGTTGTGTCTGTCCCCTCGGGGAAATGTCACGCGGTGTAATGGGGTCCTTGTAGCTTGCTATGACTTGTCTACACACAATGTTGACCGACACCTGCTTTGCTGGGTTATGTATGCATGTCCCTATACGGATGTGCCACTTGGGTTTATAACTAGTCATGTCGACCCGGGTTCTCTATCGTTTGAATGCTATCGACATATGCACATACGTGAGCCAAAAGACGCAAATGGTCTCGACCAAGGTAAGGTGGTAGCCGTGGAGTTTACCGTGTGTGAGGCCGCAAAGTGATGTGATGTGTTACAGGCTGGGTTCTTATGACTTAGGATCGGGGTCCCGACATTTACCAAAAGGATTTTTCATCTATTTTTACCTCCTCCTTTTCATCTCCACTATCCATAGAAGAAGAGTAGTGGCGATGGTAGTTTTGATGTTGGAGGCTCCCTTGTTGGAGGCCTTGGCCATAAGACACCGGATCATGGGGATGTGATCCTCAATGGGGGAGTCGAAGAGTGATGTCATTGTAGGAGGAGAGATAGCAATGGCCATGGAGGCCGTTTCCATTCCTTCTCCACTTGCAACATCATCATCAGAGTTGTACTCTTCTTGAACATTCAACCCCTTTGGAGGCACACTCTTCGTGTAGATGTTCTTGGTGGGGGTGGACTTGGATTTGTCCTTGCAAATGAAGTTGCCACCATTGTCTTCTTGCTTCTAGTAGGGGAAATCTACAACAAAGTGACTTACATTACCACAATTGTAGCAAGTACTCACCCGTTGCTTGCCCTTGGATGCACTTGAGTTGTTCTCAGAGAAGTTAGGCTTGGTGTCCCTATTCTTACCCCAAAATTGCCTAGACGAAGAGCCATGTGCTTGTGGTAAGCAAATTTGGTGTCTTCGGGGCAATACTCTTCTTCTTATTCCTCTTCCTCCTCCGAGATTGCCTTAGCCTTCAAAGCAAGGTTGGGATTCTTTGACCATTGAACTCGATCTAGAGCGTTATATGCGGTCTTGTTCAGTATGTTCACAACAACGAACTCATCCAACACATCGCTCGAGCACAATGAGTGAAAGTTCGTCCTTTGACAGATCATGGATGACATGCCTTTGTTGAATGGCATGACGGCCTTGAGGAACTTGCGATTGACCCAAGTGTCACCGGTGTGCTTGCTCCCATGACCTTAGAGAGAGATGACAAGGGTGGCAAATCTCCGCTAGAGCTCCCTTGGGTCTTCATCTTAATTCATCACAAACTCATGGGCCTCATCAAGAACCATCGTAAAGTTGCATCGTTGAATGCTTGAGCTCCCCTTGTACAATGAGTTGATGTGCGCCCATCTATCTTTGGCAATGGTGAATATACGCAAATGTGAGAGCTCTTCAGCTCATATGGCAGATTGAAGAGTGAACATAGCGGAAGCATTGAGTTGGTTGTCCACTTATTCTCTTGGAGTCATGTTGTTTCAGTCGTGAGGATGAAAGCCTTGCTCGATCACCCTCCATAGTTGAGTTGAGCTATCATTCAAATGAGACTTGATACGAAAAACCCAATTAGGAAAGTTAGTCAAATCAAGCTTGTATGAGGGGCCATTACGTTAAATATGAGGTGAGGGAACCAGTCCACCATAGGAATGGGGAGGGGCAACCGCGAGATTAGTGACCGATCCATTAACTCTATGAGAGGATTTGGGTAGCTCGGTACTAGTCGTTTCCTTGATGGAATTGGCCTCCGTCTCCATATGGAATGGGTTAACCGAATCCCTCGGATCGGTGTGAAGTTTAGGATTCTCAAGGAATTTATTTAACGTGTCCTTGACCTTGTCAACCATGGATGATTTGAGAGAGGCGATGTCCTCATTCAGATCATCGCGCGTGACTACGGTTGTGGACGCGACCGTGGAGTCCTCCACTCAATCCCTTACTTCATCAACCATACTCTTAGGACGGTTAAGCCTTTAAAAGAGACGTAGCTCTGATACCAACTGAAAGGATAGATATGGTTGACTAGAGAGGGGGGGTGAATAGGCAACTATCATCTTTTATAATTTTTTAATAAATTAGGTCCATCAACAAATAGGCTGTCTAGATATGCAACTAGGTGAACAACCTATATGGTGCTAAAAAAATCGACGATACAAGCAAGCAAAAGGATACACAACAAGTAAATCTTGCACAAAGTAAAGGTAAGAAATAACTTGAGGTAGAACTGATGAAGACGAGGACGTGTTATCGAAGTTCTTCCCTTTTAAGGGGAAGTGTGTCTCTGTTGGAGCGATGTGGAGGCATAATACTTCCCAAGAAGCCACTAGGGCCACCATATTCTCCTCACACCTTCACACAATGTGAGATGCCATGATTCCACTAGTGGTTCCCTTGAAGGCAGCGACTGAACCTTTACAAACAAGGTTGGGGCAATCTCCACAGCTTTATTGGAGGATCCCAACACCACCATGAAGCTTAACCATAATGGATTGTGGCTTCGAGGTGGCCTCTACCGTCAAGGGTGCTCAAATACCCAAGAGTAACAAAATCCACACAAGAAAGTATATGTGAATCAATTTTCCTTTGGTGAAAGTGTAGATCTAGGTCTCCCCCTTCAATCCCTAGAAAATCAACAAGTTTGAGTGGATAGAGAGAGAGAGACCGGGCAAGAAAGCTTGAAGGGCATTAATGGAGGAGAGAGAAAGGTAAGACTTAAAGTGGTAGGTGGAAGAACCACCCTTTTATAGTGCCCCTCAAATCCAACTGTTATAGCCGTTTTTACACTTCAGTGGTACAACCACCATGTGCACTAGTACAACCGGTACACACGGGTATCCTATAGAAAACCCTAGCGAATGGTACAACCGATGGCGAGGGCGGTAGTACTCGATGGAACTAGGAACCGGAACAACCGCTCCACCATCACTCTCAAACAGAGAGGAGTCATCCTCGAGCGATGGAAGAGGCGGTGGTTGCTCCGGTGCAACCGCTAGGACCGAGCACGGGAGGTGACTATGTCCTGAGCAGTACAACTGCTCCGGACACCGGTAGTAACGATCAAGACAAGCTGACTAGAACAAGCAACCCACAACCGCCCAAGAACCGCTCCACAACAGAATCTAGTCCAGTGATAGAGCGGTACTGAGCCGGTATAATCGCCTGAAGTTACTCGCCAGGATTGGCCAGATTCTGAGTGGTACAACTGTCCGGAGGCAGCGGTACAACAGTTGGCGGCAATGTGGAAGCATCAACCCGAGGGTATCACCCCCTCGGGTGGTAGTTGCACCGGACGTACCAGACCAGCGGTACAACCGCTCGGACCAGCGGTACAACTACTTGGGAATAAAAACCATTGAAACAAAGAGAGTTTGAGGACCACTCTCTCAGAGAGCGGAAGGTAATGCGGTGGGTGAAAAGATATGTGTACGTGCATTGATTCACCCAATACCTTCCGATGAGGATTCCCTATTAATAGTACGGGTTACCTACGACCAAATAAATAAACGCGTAGATAACACTGTCTTCGATCTTTTTCGTCTAGAGGGAACGCCTAATCGTCTTGTACCAAGCGAAATGTACGTGAAGAACTACGATTAGACCATAAAGTGACTTGCCATCATCATCAAGCTGGACCGCGTGTTAGACTTGACCTGCCGGTCACAGTGACATGCAGGAGTGGGCATGGCCCACCTAGGGCACGTCCCATCGCCCGATTGTATGTGCCTCGACCCACACGTGCAGTATTGGCGATCTCCTGTATTCTCGTGTTCATTAAACAACATTAGTGGGACACGAGAGGATTTGCGTACCATGCAATGGGGATTGCCTATCGCCGTATCGCCTCTCGTTTGCCTATAAAGGGAAATGAACGAAGAAAGGAATAACTTACACTCTTGCCTCCTCACTTCTTCGTCCTCCTTGTGCTGCTGCTCTCTTGATGCGCACTTTCGTTTTGTCGCGCCACTGCTCAGCCACACCAACCGAGCTCGACTGTGCATCACTTACCTTGGCTAGCATGACGATGGTCCGGTGATGGCTATCGAAGAAAAGCGATCATGCTATCCGTTGCTAATAGTTCCATCCGATCGCGAGGCATGTGAAGGGTTACCTATTTCGCACCTCCTTTTCACTCCCTCTCCTCTAGCACCTACAACTTTTATAAGACCCCATTTCTCCCTCTCATCTCTCTCCTCCCCTCGTCATGTAGCATGCGTCGTCGGTTTCATATGAAAAGATTACTTCATTCATTGATCTGCCCTTTCTGTTACCGCATCACCACACTCGCCACTCCCCTGACATTCCCTCGACGCCACACAATCATCAATAATAATACCAACATAGGGCAAGGCTTCACGCTCGATAGACATTTAAAAAGGCGAGGCATCGGTGTTCGCGCCCTTAAAAAGTTATGTCCTAAACCATAAACTAAACCTCAATAAGGTATTTGGATGATGCGATTGAGCTCAAAACACATTGACCCAAGGAAAGAAAGAAGGGGTCATCCCGAGGGAAGAGGTGTGAGGAGGCAGGGAGGAGGGAGGGAAAAAAAAGCTGACCTTTGTTTTCCTTTCACATATAAAAATGATATAGAAATACCTAATTTTGTTTTCCCTCTACCCCGGTTCTCCCTATCCCCTCCCCTCGCCGGCGGCGCGCAGATCGCGACTGCACCCTCGTCGACGATCACCTCTGTCGAACCCTAGCATCCACGTTAAGTTGCTTGTAGGGGCTGTCCTTCCCGTGCCGTCTCGAGCGATTCTCCCTCGTCGCCCCAAGCCTCCGTCTTCTTCTCCAGCGGCGTCCGCTCCACGCCTCCGGCGAAGTCGTGGGTGCGGGGGGCTTCCGGCGTCCATGGTCGACATCGACGAGTGCTCGGTGGCGCTCGTGCCCGAGCTCGAGCATGCGCTGGCGAACCCGGACCCCTCCTCTATCTCCCCGGACGCATGGGCGCCTTTCGAGGCCGCCGCGCTCGGTGTCGTGGGCCGGATCCAGCCAACCGTCGCTTCGGAGGGGCGCCGCGCGGCCGTTGTCGACTACGTCCAACGCCTCGTCAAGTGTTCCGTCGGCTGCTCGGTACCAGTTACTCCATTTCCGGCATGCTCCAATTCTTTACTCGATGTATGCTTTCCTTACTGTCCCGTTTGCACGACAAGCTCTGCAATTCCCTTGCTTTGCGCACGAAGGACATGTGCAAGGCGCGCAGGTGTGTAGTTGCGAATCTATTCGCAGCGTGACGACTTTGAGATCATCCCTGTGTGTATGCCTGGGAGCCCTTTAGGAGGATTCCTTACTGTTCTGATTTATCCTTTGTGCCATAGAATTGTTGCAAGGATAACCCTCCATGCATATTGTTACTACTCATTTCATGTTTACCATGCTTGCGGTTTCGTTTTAGGTGTACTCTAGTTCCAGTGTGATTGTGCCAGCCCTGCCCATACCATCAAAGAGATATACTTGTTGCTATACTTGGAATCCTGACGTTGTTTATATGTCGAGTTTTTATTGGCCATGCATGTTTTTGCCCCTTATCGGGCGTGCACTTGCGTTCCCTCATCATATTGCTTGACTATCTATTTACGACAAGTGCAGATGATCGTTGACTTGTCAATCTTGGGTCGGAGGATTGGGTATAACTTAACTTAGTGACCATTTTGGGCCTCCATATCTTGTTCGTGCTAGCATGATTCTTTTGGATAAATGCCCTTATTACTATATTTGTGCGTGCACTAAAACCATGTTTCTGCATATAGTTAGATTTATTATTCGAGGAAGAGTTATGTACATGTTTGTTACACAATTTGTTAGTTAGGTTGTCTTGGATCATTGTTCCCTGGATATCTGGCTAATGTAGTCAGAATTTGATATAAATAGTCTACTTGCCGCATAGGGATAATTTAAGTTCTGCATGGAAATCTGCCAAATGCAATGGCGCTTTACTTGGTATGCTCAGTATGCTTTACACTTCATACTATATCACATGTTGAAAATGTAATAATGCTATCACTTCTGGACATGGCATTAAAGAAAAACCATGAAATCTCATTTTTTGTGTGTGATTGTATACCGAAGTTGGAAAGTATTATTGCTTGTGCTTTTATTCCTGCACTGCGACTGATCTGTTTTAATGATTATCTTGAATAATTCGATAGCCTATAGAAGTGCAAAATTAACCTTTTTCCCTTTTTCAAACTAGGTCTTCCCATTTGGATCCGTTCCACTGAAAACATATCTTCCTGATGGAGATATTGACTTGGCTGCTTTCGGTTCTACATGTTCTGATGAAAGCATAGCAAATGAGGTACGTGCCATTCTGGAATCAGAAGAGCGGCGCAAAGATGCTGAGTTTGAAATCAAAGATGTCCAGTATATAAATGCTGAGGTGCGCTTTCGAATTGCTCTTTTTTTAGTTCTTTTTTTTCGGGTACTAATTGTCTATTCACATAGCAGCTGCCATCTTCTACGAATGCTCATTTTTAAGTATATTATATTCCCTCCGTCCCAAAATAAGTGTTGCAGATTTTGTACTAAATTAGTATAAATTTTGTACTAGACAACGACACTTATTTTGGGACGGAGGGGGTATAAGGCTGGGCAATGACATTCCTGTGATTTAACCAAACTGTTGGTAGCATTCTTGTCCTACCATAAATTGGGGGAAGGACAACAGAAGCATTCATTTTTTTATATGAAACGAATGAGAAATGTCATTGTCTTATATGTCATTGATATTGATAAAAATAAATTGTTTACTGCGATCGCATTGTGTGGTGGGATGCTTGGTGGTGGATAGAGTGGGTAGCTGTGGGGGATGGTTTTCTGGGTTGACTAGCTGTGATGCCAAATAGCCCCCTGATTGGGTAGCGGGAACGAGGATAGAACTGGAATGAGATACTAAATTAATCTTTGCATGCTTTATTCATACTATTGGCCAGACTATAGTCAACTTACACAACTAACCTTGAAAGAGGTAACTTGGGGATCAAATCTAATCTTAACTTGCCTAACAAATGGAACCTAATTAAGAGATAACAGGGAATCATATCAGCGGTCTTACCTCGTGTCATGGTTATGAACAAATTTTGTTGTTGTATATGTTGCCACATAGTGTTAGTATTTTATCATCAAGATGTTTCGACTGATGTGCCTTTCTGATGTCAGGTCAAGCTAGTCAAATGCTTTGTCCAAAATATTGTTGTCGACATCTCATTTAATCAGATTGGTGGACTATATACGCTTTGTTTTCTAGAGCAGGTAATATTTCAAAGTTGCCACAAGTTACTTGGTTGCTTTCTTGAAACTGCAGATCTATCATCTATCATTCCCTTTCCCTTCCTTATGAGGTAGGACTTGGGAAAAGAACTTCCTTGTTATCAGCCTGCTCGTTGCCAAGCATATTTGTAACTACCATATTTTGCAGGTGGATCAGAGATTTGAAAAAAACCACCTTTTCAAGAGAAGTATAGTGCTTATAAAAGCCTGGTGTTATTATGAAAGCCGCATCCTTGGAGCGCACCATGGTCTAATTTCTACTTATGCCTTGGAGACATTAGTGCTATATATCTTCCATCTCTTCCATGAGTCATTGGATGGTCCATTAGCTGTAAGTTTTATTTTTGTGTGCTACATTTGTAAAGATTGTGTCTGTCACATTTCTAAGCTGCTGCAGGATGCACACACTCACAAGGGTGACAAACTGACATGACTATCTGTTCTTCTGCAGGTACTCTATAGATTTCTGGACTATTATAGCAAGTTTGACTGGGATAACAGGGGTATAAGCTTACATGGCCCTATTTCCTTGTCTTCCCTACCTGACTTAGTTAGTAAGTGAGCTCAGCCAGATCTTTGTGTGCGATTGAACGTTTTGTGTTATAATTGGTAATCAGATAGCTTTTCTTGCACAGCCGACCCACCAGGCATTCATGATGATTGCTTTCTTGAACGGGAGGAGTTCCTAAGAGAATGTGCTCAAATGTTCACTGTCCCCCCTAGGCACTATGAGAGAACTACACGCCCGTTCCCTCGAAAATTTCTCAACATAGTGGATCCATTGAAGCCGAGTAACAATCTTGGGCGTAGTGTCAGCAAAGGTCTGTTTTCTGCCTTTAGATCATTTATTATTTTGGTGGTAGAAAGGATGATTATGGTTTCAACTATGTCACACTTATAGGGAATTTAGGAAAAGCTGATGCGTTAACTTGGTTGCTGTGATGGTAAATTGTTTTTTATTTCATATTCATGATTGACACTGCTACTCAGAGGAAAGTGCTGCATCACAGATAGTTCAGCTCTTGTTTTTTGACCAAAAGTCCAGCTTCTTTTTGAGGCATTAATTATGCATCCAAGCAAAAGTGTCGATTTTCTTGCACCCATGCCACCTGATTTGGCATGATCCCTCTTACCGGATGCTTCATTGGTCTTCTAGTTCATCAATCGTAACACCATCAAGTTCAGTTCGCACAATGACTGGTCGTAATGGGCTTCCCACATCGAGAGTTCTATGGTTGATACGTGCTTGTCCCAATTTCTGTTCCTTCATCGACCCTTTCCGAGCTAATTCCTCTTATAGTTCACTACTAACTGATTTATTGCAACTAGTGCTGTTTTAACTGTCTTGCTTTACCCACTGCATGCTGTTGCATGCAATTGTCTTTTATTGGCCAGCGGATTTTATTTTCAGTTTTGTGTACAAGGAAACTCTTTGTCATTTAATCAAGAAGTTCCACTAAGCTCACTTGCAAACCTACTGTTGAATCGCTGCCTGTTGTGTGTGTACTTGTGGTCTTATTTTGATCAACACACGTAACTTCTCTTCTTATGTGCACTGAACCGTTCATTGACATAGTCCTTAGTTTGAATTTACTTTCTGGGCCTAACTCCACTGCTCAATGCCCAGGTAACTTTTACAGAATACGCAGTGCTTTTGATCTTGGTGCCCGGAAGCTTGGAAAAATCCTTCAAGTTCCTGCCAATTCTATTGTGGATGAAGTCAATCAGTTCTTCAGGAGCACACTGAAGAGAAACCGCAGCAGGGTACGCCCAGATGTGCAAGGCACTGCAGTGAACTTGAATATTGAAAGAGACAACAAGGGCTGTTCACCTGTACACAGTAATTCCTGTGAGGATCTGTCTTATCAGCTCAGTAGCATCAACATTTCAGATAATCATGGATCTCTGAAGCAGGAGGAACATAGCTCTAGCGCTGAGCACCAGGAAATGAAATCTGCTTCACATCTTGTAACTAGTTCTTTAGACGGTGATGGGTGTGCCACCATTGACATTTTATCAGATCTCACAGGGGATTACAGAACAAATTTTAATAATCTCCTCTATTCACAGGGTTGCCACCAAGACTATCCAGTTCATCCAATTTACTATCCAATGCTTGCCCCACCACCTTTACAATATCAGAACAAACACTCACTGAATGGTCATAACAGAAAAAATGCTTATGGATATGCCGGTGCAAACAGAATGCCCCCTGGTCCTTATTCACCTAGTTACTTTGTCTTAAAGCCGTTTTATCGTACTGAGGATCCTATGCAACCTCATGGAGCAGTCACCTACTTCCCCAACCCAGTATGTCCCCTTTTTTGTATTATTCTGCTTATACAACTTGAAAGTGCGTTTCGAGTAAACTGAATTTTGTATTAATCTAAATGCCTTTTTATTCCACCTATCATGTATCTAAATGCTTGCAAGAACAATTTACTAATGCTCCTGTACTTGAACTATAGTGCTACTGGAGCTTCCATATCTCTTGTACATATATATTCATGAACATATCCCTGTTAGTTTTATGCTTCTGTTACAGAAGAGTTTTACTTTCCCAAGGCTAGGCACCGTATTTGTGCTGTTTTATCTTGTTTTTTATCTGAGTTGTCTGGCTTGATGGATATTGTAGAATTTATGCACGGAGGCACCACCCACTGGACGAGGGGAAAGAAAGAATTATTTCCCTCGGAATAATTATCAAAAGCATTACCACTATGGTAGGGTGGACATGCCTGCAGATATGCCACGTTCTGAGGAATTGAGGCAACAGCCACCGTTGCAGGTCTATGTTCCTGTTGCAAATGATAAAGGAATTCCCTCTCCATTGAAGATACCAACTCCATTATCCAATTCTACACGGGATAATATTCATGGAAGGGGGTTTATTCATCCGCATGACAGTAAACTCGAGTTTGGGACCTTGGGGTCATTGCACATGGAAGTTCGGAGTGCTTCCCAAAATCAAGCTAACAGAATATATTCTGCTTCTGACAGTAAACCTTGTGCAACCCTGAGACCGAACTCTCCTGCACAAAATCCTGGAACGGGTTATAAACCTAATGTAGTGAGGTAAGTAAGATGCATCCTTTTAGCCATCAAAAGCAATAACACCAACTGTTTCATAGAGGGACGTATTAGCTAATCCCTATTTCTTTACCATTTTACAGCAATGACTATTGAGGCACACCGCACACCACAATTATTAGTTTCTTAAACAGAAATTAAGGTCAGTGTTAGGTTGTAGCTTCAGCAAAAAATATTGACACGGCCACGCGAAACCCACACTAGAACACTAATTTGTAATAGAGAGAATTCCTTATTTAACACTGGCTTAAAATATTTTGCCTTATTTGACACCGCATAAAAAATTCTTCCTTATCTAGCACGAATGCTAAAATTTGTTCCCTTTGTAACACTTCCATCCATTTTGACCACTCACGGTGTTAAATGACACATGAAAAGACGAATTTACCCCTTATGCAACTTGTGATCAAAATGAGCAATAAGTTTTTCTGTTGTTCAATGCAAAATTGGGCAGTACCTCCCCTGTAAACATGCAAAAATACCTATCTTGAATTTAAATTATTTCACAGTTTAATTCAAAATTTGGGCAGAACCTCCGCTGTAATTTGATGCATATTCTGGTTACACAATTCACATACACATATTTTTCAACAAACATATTCAGATTTGCACATAAACATCCAGGCTCACATCCAAGTAAACATATGCATAATCATTACTACTAGTACAAACCTATACAAACTACTAAGTGCCCGGAACTTACCCCACTAGGCACGCCCCAGCCGTTTCCTTGCCTGACCCTGCAGCTCCTTCCGGTGCCTCCCCAGCCATGCCCTAGCCTGAGCCTGAACCCACGCTGGCGGTCGAGCCCCTGGCTAATGAAACACCCTGGCCCGAGCTCGTTGCAGCCACGCCCTGGTCACCACCGCCATCCATAGCCGCCACCGCCGCCGCCGTTGGGACTGGACCGAGGTTCGCCGCCGCCGCTGCTGCCTAGGGTTGGGAGGAAGGGGATGAGGAGGCTGGTCGGGAGAAAGGGGACGACGGGTCGGGAGAGAGAGAGAGAGCGATAATCTTCAACCGCTCCTTTTTTTTCTGATGATATTACGGTCAAGGGCAATTTCATCCGATTGCAAAAAACTGACATCACTTGTGGCATGTTTTAACGGTATATGCTCACAGGACTAACGGGAGTGCTAGAAAGGGATTTTTTTTTTTTGCATTAGGTGTTAGATAAGGAAGAAAAAAGAATCCAGTGTTAAATAGGGAAACAACATTTAAAATAGTGTTATATAAGGAATTTTTGGAAACTGTCCATTTTGTTAGTGTAACCTTGAATCACACTTGCTCAGCTTGAAAATGCATTCCTTCTCTCTGGTTTTACAACATTCACTCTGTGACTTCACTCATTATGTGTGTTTTTAACATTTACAGTTCCTAATCCTACACTACACAATTTGCAGGAATACTAAGCCATATCATCTCAAGGACAATGGTGATTTCCCACCACTATCCAGTTGACGCCATATATGGCTTACCGCGTAGCAAAGCTGTTGTTTTTTTCTGATTCAACCGGAAGATACTGATATGTGGCGCACACTCGGTGCAGCCAATAGCAGAGGGTTTCTCTTCAAATCAAGCATCATCATGTACATCCTAACCTGGTTCTTCAGTCATCAGATTCACCTTATGCGGCGGCGACAAATGCAAGCTTGCCCTGCAGTAACTGAAGCTTCAGCCCCCCCTGTGGAAAACAGGACATTTTGTGCCATGTAGAACTGTAGATACTCGGGGGCAACAAATATGTTCCCTTTCATTTTCTTTAAAGTTTTGGCGCCCCCCTTGAGGGGGGAACAGGTTGCAAAGATGGATAGAAAGAGGAGAGAAAAAGAGATAGTTTAGACGTTCCGTTTTTACCCTGTGTGACCATTCGAGGATTGCTCGGGTGCTCGCTCTTGTAGTGTTAATCTGTTTGGGTCTTGATTTGCAACTGAAAGACCCCTTGCCTGAAGTAACATCAGCTGCCTAGAAATGGATAGGCGTTGAATTTTTGGAGTTACAGCTAATACATTCTGTTAGCGTTATGTATCTTTCACATGGAAAGAAATTTTGCTTCCTTTGTGCCTTGCCTTATCATTGTTGTTAATTGTTTCAGATTTGTAACATCATTATGCTCTACTGTTAGCTTTGCTTCATGTTAGGAAAGGTGGTATGGTCTTGAGTATGATTTGCTTGTGGTTTTGCGTAGAAATGATTTCATAGGGCAGAAATATGTGGTGATATAATGTCGCTTTCAAGCGTACAAGTCAAAATGCAACTAGAAGAATCCGAGTCATGTAGTCTAGTGGCATGTTTGGACAGGATGCAACGATATGTTCAACTGTGTCGTCGGTCGAAAACAAAACAACTATCTTTCTCTCAATAATGTTATTTTTAATACACATTCCTGTATGAATGACAATTATTTTGTAGAATGATGTGCTCATACCTTGAATTCTGGCTGTTTTGAACTCACAATTATGCCCATTTTTATATGCTCTTGGTGGGTGAAGTACGAGTGCTTACATGTAGAATAAGTTTGGTAGCTGAATTATTGGGGCCTATCTTTTCAAACTTTTTGTTTTTCCCTCTAGAGCTCAGTTTGATCAACGCAATTTGGTGGGTGAAGTCACAGTTTGGTTTTAGTATGCTCCGTAAGAAACTAACTCATATAACCTTTTCGATAGCTCGAATGGTCAAATAACCAAGCACCAGCTAAAAAATAGAAGCTGCATCAGGATCAGTGTCGGCTCCTCTCCCTCTTGTCCCAAATGGGCCAAAAATCATAATAAAAAGAAACCAATGTCAAACGTCAAAGAGATGTTTGTATTTCGTATCCGCTATGCTAGTTAAGTACTCCCTCTGTCTGAAAATACAAGTTGTTTTTTGACACTGAACTTGCCGCCACAGTTAATCCATATTCAACAGCTACGTGGTATTCACGAGAAGTTTAGTGCTTCTCAAATCACACACTTAATTTGCTACTACGACATATCCAAGGCTAGCGCACGTTCTTAGAGAATAATAGCTTATCCTAATAATTTGATTATGTATAACCTAACACGTAGTCGGAAGGTGATCACCCTTAAGTATTCAGTTGAGTAGGTTGCTGTCGTAGGAGAAGCGGAGAAAGCGTCTTCAGGCCCAGGTTTGGGATGTTGTGCAAGAAGATGACTCTTTAGAATCCTGAAATAACGAGAGAGGAAAAACAAATGGTTTAGTATTGGTCTGACAAACAGTTCATTATTGGTCTAACGAATAATTCCGCAAACTTCAAGACCCTACCAGCGCAATAAAGTGGAGCTAAAGCTAAGTTCGGTCTGGGTCAAATCGTAAATAATAGAGTTGTTGTCTCTGTTTGCATGCCACACAAGAAGTTTGTACATGCCGTGCTAATTCTCTTATCCCAAAATGGAACCAAAAAGGGAATATGCCAAACTAGCATACATATAATTCATGTAAAAGTCAAACTAAGAACCATGTAGACATATGTTCAAAGGAGAGGAAAGAGTGCCCCTACACCCTCTATGAACTGTAAACAAAAAGAAAAAAAATTCAAAAAAATCTGACACTTTATAACATCTATTATGATCATAAAGGATGTAGGGACCCGAAAGCTTCCACACCTTTCTCTTTGTTTATTTAAGCTTGGGTCCTCTGCTCTTCAAAGTTCAAACCCTCTAAAAAGCAGAGTAACAGAAGCATATATATCCACGAGGGAATCATCCCGTCGACAAGCCTCCAAACCGTTCTACGATCCCCCGCTATCTGTCTCGTCCTCATCATCAAAGTTCCGAATTGCTCCTGTCATCGGTCCGTCGTCCACAGATGGAGCTTTCAAGGCATGGATTCTTCAGGTTCTAGTCCCAAATAATCTTCCTTCTCAGGCAGTGACCAGGCCACAACTCCACAAGACAAGGCGAGCTACAACTAACATGCATACACAAACACGAGTACATACATATTCCTAGCCAGGAAAATTCCGCCTTTTCTTCTTCCTCTTCCCGCCATGCCATGCCGATTATTCTGGACCTGACATGACATGACATGACATGCGTGCATGATTGGTCTTGATCGGGCGCATGCGCGATTGGAATGGAGGCATCCAATTCCAGCACTCAACCTGCCACCTCCTCCTATTACTACCGCCCCGTCCTTGTCAGCGTCAGATGAGCAGCGCGCGGTCGTGGTTCGACGACGCTGCGGCTGCGGGGGCGTCATCCTCCTCCTCCTCCCCCTCGTCGTCTGGTCTGCGGCGGCGTGCATGGCGCGGATCATGCCGCGGCGTATCGACGACTCGCGCCTCCTCTTCGGCGTCTTCTTCACCTACCAAGACACGCTTGACTGCAAGCTAGTCGCCAGCAGGATCACCTGCTGATCGATCCACACAGCCACAGCTAGCCTAGTGCTAGGCTGCTAGCTAGTGGAGTAGCAGTAGTACTTAAGCCATGTCGAGCCAACGGCGGCCGGAGATGTCACCGGCGGCGAGGAACAACGACAATGGATACGTCGAGACCGACCCCACTGGTCGCTACGGCCGGGTAAGCTCTCCATCTCTCTTCTGCCTCTTCGATTCGATCTCATCGCTTCAGCTAACTTTATCGCCTAAATCACTCATAATAACCACTGTAATTAGCAGCATGCTTACATTCAATTTCTCAAGCTTCATGTTCTTGTCTTGTTTTCTTCTTCTTCTTCTTCTTCTGTTCGTTAGGAACATGTTCTTGCGATTAGATTAGATTCGAGTCAAACATGCTTACAACTATACCATGAACTGAATACGACCGTAGGCTTTCAAATGTTTAGCTCAATTATCAAGGGCTGATTCCGTATTGATGTGCACTTGGGAGCTACCCTAAACAAGACCGCAATTATTGTGCCATTTTCTTTTCTTTACATGTCCATTTGGCAATTTAGTGGCTAACTACGTACATGTCCACTAATTGGCGAACTAAGTGCTTGTCAATAGGAGTCTATATGCAATATTGACTGATGAATTTCACCTACCCCTTAGCGACCACGTACAACATGTTTACAACCAATTTATCTTTGTGTGGTACCAGGCCTGAAATCACCCTCATATGAACTGGCCAGTTAAATATTACTACTCCCTCCGTTCAGAAATATAAAATGTTCTACCTATTTTGTGATTCAAATGCATACAGACCATTTTAAGAGTCGAATAAGGCTTACTAGTTCTAATTACCATTTAATCATTTGCTCACGTGGATTTGTAGTGTATATATATCATAGAACGGTTTTGTTAAAACACATCTAGATGTGAGATAAATATTACACATCTAAATCATATATCATTGATCTTACGTGGAGATCCATGTGGGTATTTTCTTTTTTTTCCTCTTTCTTTTCCTTTCATACTTAATTTAGTCATTCAGATGCGTAATAATTATGTCACATCTAAATGTGCCTTAGGCACATCTATCATCATAGAAATTGTTGCATTCCAATATATACATCATCAATATATTTCTATAGGATGTGTCTAGGGCTCATCTAGATGAGACTTAACCAAATCACATCTAACTCATATGTCACTTGATTTTCATGAAGATTTGTGCAAGTTTTTTTATACTTTATTTGATTATTTAAATGATGTGTGGGAGTTAGATAAGACTTTGTTAATTCTCATCTAGATGAGAATTAGTAAATCCGATTTCTATACCTGGTCAAATAGTTGAGCAAGGCGGACCATTAGTTTTGGAAGGTGAGAATTTCATTGTGATTTCTCTTCTAATCTAATTGATCCAATTATATCAGTGAAGAGTTGGTGTTTGGCCGGAGACCCCTAGTTAGGTTAGGACTAAGTTGGGTTTGGTTGACGATTGACTTAGGCCCTGTTTGGTTCATAAGTCTTAGGACTTTTTTTAGTCCCAACTTATAAGTCCTAAGTCTTTAAAAAGTTTCTACCTGTTTGGTTCCTAGGACTTAACATGGACTAAAAGACCATATTATAACTATAAGTCCCTATAAAACTCTCCTTGAGAGTCTTATTTCATAAGTCTCAAATGCCCACTTTAAGTCTCTATAAGTCTCTCCTGTTTTGTTTAGATGAGACTTAAAGGGACTTATAAGTTCTACTCCCTCCGTTCTTAAATATAAGTCTTTTTAAAAGTTTTTATAGGAGATTACATACGGATGTATATAGACATACTTTAGAATATAGATTCACTAATTTTATTTCGTATGTAGTCACCTAGTGGAGTATCTAAAAAGACTTATATTTAGGAACGGAGGGAGTAAGTTCCTAATAAGTCCCTGTAATCAAACATCCCCTTAATTTGTTACTATTTTGAAATAAGAAAAAGATCCAAATCTAAAATGCAAAGGTGATGGATTGGTGGTGAGGATTGTTCGATGTGTCAATACGCCAATAATGAGATGCTCTGAAAGCTTCAACGGGATAGTATGCCCTGTCAATATCCCCCAAAGATATCCTCCACCTTTATTTCTTAGTGGATGTTGTTGTAGCGGTCACTCACGTTTGTCCTTTGAGTGGTCTCTCCAGTTGTAGTAAGTAGTAACTGTATAGGTTTTTCTTCTACGGTATATATCTCCCTCTGTATGGAAATAACTAACGACTAAAATCTATTTCAAATTTGAACTAAAATTCCACGTCAGTTTTTTTTTTCCGAACAGAGGTAATATTTCTGTTTTGAACCACAAAAAAAAGTACTTTATACACCACGCTGAAAAACACACACAGAAAATACCGGTACTATAGTACATTTATTTTGACAAGTTGTGTTGTTGGGGATGATGGATCGGAAGCTTGATCAATGTGATGCATCCATGCATGCATGCAGTTGGACGAGCTCCTGGGCAAGGGAGCGATGAAGTCGGTGTACAGGGGGTTCGACGAGGTGCGCGGCGTGGAGGTGGCGTGGAACCAGGCCAACCTCGCCGACGTCCTCCGCACCCCGGACGCCCTGCAGCGCATGTACTCGGAGGTCCACCTCCTCAGCACGCTCCGCCACGACTCCATCATCGCCTTCCACGCCTCGTGGGTCTCCGTCTCCTCCCCCTCCCCGCGCGCCGGCTGCGCCCCCCGCCGCACCTTCAACTTCATCACCGAGCTCTTCTCCTCCGGCACCCTGCGCGCGTATCGCCTCCGTTACCCGCGCGTCAGCCTCCGCGCCGTCCGCGGCTGGGCGCGCCAGATCCTCCGGGGCCTCGCCTACCTCCACGCACACGACCCCCCCGTCATCCACCGCGACCTCAAGTGCGACAACGTCTTCGTCAACGGCCACCAGGGCACCGTCAAGATCGGCGACCTCGGCCTCGCCGCCGTGCTCCGCGGCGCCCAGGCCGCCCACAGCGTCATCGGCACGCCAGAGTTCATGGCCCCCGAGATGTACGACGAGGACTACGACGAGCTCGTCGACGTCTACTCCTTCGGCATGTGCATGCTCGAGATGCTCACCGTCGAGTACCCCTACGCCGAGTGCTCCAACCCCGCGCAGATCTACAAGAAGGTCACCTCCGGCAAGCTGCCCGACGCCTTCTACCGGGTCGATGACGCCGACGCGCGCAGGTTCATCGGCAGGTGCCTCGTCCCCGCCTCCCACCGCCCCTCCGCCCAGGAGCTCCTGCTCGACCCTTTCCTCTCCACGCAGGACACCACCATGACGCTGTCACCGCCTCCATTGCTGCCTGCCTTGCCCGCATCCGGTGACCAGAAGGATAGTCCGGACAAGGCAGAGCCGGTGGCAGCAATGACTGACATGACCATCACCGGCAAGCTCAACACCGACGACGACACCATCTTCCTCAAAGTGCAGATCGTCGACGAAGCAGGTACACGTTCACCCTTCACCGGTTGCATTAATACTGTATTTCCCATCTTCCTCTCAAAGTACTGTCATATGTACATGCAAGCCTTGACCTGACAAGGTGACAAAGCTAGTTAATTGTTCATGTGATCAGGCCATTCGAGGAACATCTACTTCCCGTTCGACATCGCCGGCGACACAGCGACGGAGGTGGCGAGGGAGATGGTGAAGGAGCTGGACATCACCGACCGGGACCCCTCAGAGATAGCCGCCATGATCGAGGAGGAGATCATGAGGCTAGTACCGGACTGGGTGGGCGGTGGCTGTGATGATCAGCAGGAGTACTATACGTACGCGGATAATGACGACAATGAGGAGCAGCCTCCTTTCTACTACCTCTCCTCTTCCCCGACCTCTTCCAACGGCTCTCACTCTGGCGTAGGGCCCACAACATCAGGTGGCTGGTTCCAAGGTATCACCTCCGTACCACATTTTAATAACACGTTTTTACATTATGGACTATGTATACATACAAACTGAAATGGGTGAACAAACGCATTAAAACTCATCTATATAGATCTGATTCAGAAAAAAAGTTAAAACATCTTATATTCTGAAAACAATTAGATATGTAATTGTGACACCACTCTTTTAAAAAACAATTAGAAGGCCGGCTTAAGAATTGAAATGATGGTGCAATAAGAAGTTATTTTAGAGGGATATGAAAGGAAGTTAAGAACATAGACGCAATGGTTTAGCTAGCTAGAACACTATGTTTGGAGACTAACTGTTTATGATAAGAAAATTGGGCTTATTGGTATCATTAGATATGTCATGATTAATAGTTTCATGTTTCTTTAAACTTTTGCTTAGATATGCGTAATGTCTAATGTCGTAAAGTTGCATATATGAAGATCATACAAAGCAATATGTCATATATTTTAGGGCATTGCATGCATAGTAGGTAGCTCTATTTGGAATACATCGCGCTTTACTTTTGAAGGACGTAGTCAGATTTATTTTAAGAACTATTATGTGAAAACATATGGACAATATTACTTTTTAGATTGCTCACCACATGTGCCATGTGGTATATAAACGTCGGTTCTGTGAAACTAGCCTTATTAATTTTGCCATAAATAATCTCATAGTATAAATCTTAAGTTCAGTTTTATTTACTACTGTATATCAACATAGTTACATACTAGAAAGTACGGTTTTGTGGATTCTATTACCTAAATTTGTTGAATCTCAGTAATCTCCGATTGCACAATATGAATTCTAAATTAGATTGCACACAAGTATTAAGAATAAAGGAGAAATCTTAATGCAAACCTTAGTCATGCATGTTATATTTGTGTGTTATGTGGATGATACTTAGATGATGATATAATAGACTGAAAATTTCATTTAGATTTAAGTAAGCAAGCCACATAGTGGACAAGTTCCACGAAATGGCAACCATAATGCATATTTGATCTTTCAGTGTTCTGCTTAGAGAAAAAAGGAAGTAGGTATCATGCGAGGACTCCACTAGACGCTTTATTAGCGCATAACCAACGCAAAGCACTAGGAGAAGGCACTAGGATAGAATTCCCGATCGATCAACAATCGTGCCAAACAATTCTAGAATTGGCGTGGAATCAACAAAAAATGGAGTCCAATGGTTGGCCCTTTTTTCCATTGCAGCACAAGGTAAAATATTGAGGGCGAGGAACATGGGATTTGGATTTTATTAGCACATGTATTAGGTGCTAATGTTGAAAGAGAGGGCACTAGCATGAATTGTTAATGTTTTAATACATTTGTTCAACTACAGGTGTCTACAAAAATAGCATTTTGAATGCTTTAGGCCCTTTCAAATGCTCCACCTTATACATGTGCTAAGACCGTTAAATAGTTATAAATTATGCTGTGGCAAGTTAATTATGAAGGGGGAGAGAGAGAGAGGGGGGGGGGAGGAGTACTTTGATGACCCTAGAAAGAAATTATGCTACACACATGTACCTAGGTGAAAACACAATTTTAATTCTACAACTAATTAAATGAATGAAGCCTAACAACAAAAAACTAAGGAAATATGCATCAAAGACTCTGAGTTGCTAAGTTATTTAACGCACTTAGCATGTCATCAAACACCTTGCATTGAAAGTTACATGCTTACACTTTTTTTCTGAAACAACATGCTTATGCTTTTTTAGAAAATGTGTAGTAAAACAATAAACAGATACTTCCGTCGTCCGGGTTTATTTGGCCCTTTGTATTTTAGGTTAAAGTTTAATCATAGATTTGATTTGCAAAATAAAAATGATATGTCATTAAAGTTATATTGCTGGATTCATATTTGAATAAACTTTCAGTGCTACCATCTTTTTTCATACAACTCATATTTTAATTATTACGCAAATATATGGTCAATTTTCTGCTCAAAATGTGAGGGGGCATAATAAACCAGACTGAACATTTAGCCTAATAAAGTAAAATAGTACCGTTAGGTCTGTAAAGGTTTTTCCGTAACTTTCTTTTACAGTAATACGCTTTTACCAAAACAGATGATCAACATGCATATCAAACACCCTACGAGTGTCCAAGATGTACTGAAATTATACCTATGGGCCATGGCTATGCATCCGTGACTGTGGCTGCCTGTGGTTTGTATGGAGGTGCTTGGTTCTAAGGGTCTAGACTTTTTTTTAGTTTCAGAGACTAAAGAAAAAAGTCCCTTCAGTAAAGTCTTTTTCTAGTTTTTAAGAAAAGTCCATCCTATTAGGTTACATAAGGACTAAAAGAGATTTTTTTTAATATAATCCTTGTAAACAAACAAACATGGCCTATGGCTGTTGCATGTGGTGTTGGCATGCATATACTCTTCACGTGGTTGTCGCTGTCTATATATGGTCATTTGCTAGCATTCCATTTGACATGATAAAAGGCACATATTTTATGTCACGTCCCATCATGCATATGGACATGGAATATATCATAGTCATCCTTGATGAGGACGTGAAGGACAGCACAATCAACCACAGATTTCCTAATCTTTGACCATTCTGTTGTCTTTCGTTGAACACTGACACGTGTCCTCTTGTGGTTGGCGTAGATTACGCTGTGAGCAGCGACGACGACGAGACGAGCTCCACGCGCTCTGCGCTGCACTACTCCTCCGAAGAGGCCCAGCCCGAAGAGAAGCCTGGCGTCTCCAAGACGGGCCAGGTGAAGGCCACCAGATTCGGCCCAGGAGACATCGGCCCAGGAGGAGGACACGACGTGTCGTCGTCGTCGTCGCGCGCCGACCGGCCGCGGCACCACCGCGGGAGCCCCGACGCCGGCGGCGAGGAGGGGCGGCCGCGCAGGCAGCAGGGCCGTATGACGAGGAACCGGTCGATGGTGGACGTGCGGAGCCAGCTGCTGCACCGGACGCTGGTGGAGGAGCTCAACAAGCGCATGTTCTTCAACACCGTCGGCGCGGTCGAGAACATCGGCTTCCGCCGCATCCCCGGCTACGGCGGCGGGCCATCGTCCTCGTCGGCGACGGTGTCGTCCTCGCGCGGGGGCGACCAGCGCGGCCGGAGAGGTGGCAAGGACAAGCACCAGTTCTTCATGTTCTGAGCAGATTGATTACTTTGCTCCATCCTTGGTATTGTACTGTACGTAGTACAGTAGCATATATGCAGATGTGTAGTGATTAGTTCTTGTGTCGATCGTGTGTACATATATACCGCTGCGGCCAGCAGGTGCAACCACACAGCTGCAGCTGCTTACGCGAGTGTACGTATACGTACATAACACAACGCGGAACTATCCATGTATATATATTTGATTTTGTACCGGAGATTGAAACCTGAAACAATTAAATGGATCCGATGTCAGCTGTTCCTGATCATTCCAAAGAAACATGGACATGTATAACGAGCAAATATGTGCCCGTTAGAGCGAGTACAATAAATATTATTAACAAAAAAGCCCGTACATTACAACGGGTAAACAAATATTTTGACGAGATGTGTATTATTATCTCTCTCTCGGCAAGATAAATATAATTTTTCTATGAGGTTTTGATCAGGCGTGCATGTATGGTTATAGATGTGTTTTTGGTCTCCCATACCGGTTATATCGAGCTGTTCATTTTTATTTCGGATCGGTAGCGACATGAAAAAATATATCAAATCATGCATTATTGATTAAGGTTGCACCTTAAATAACATTTAAAAATGGTTAATGTCATAACTCTAGTTTATTCATGAACTTGGTGTAGTCTTGATTGTTGCATCATGTTTAAAGTTTATCTAAACTTGAAATGGGGATTGCCAAAATCTTAGCACCACATTTGAAAAACTAATTCCAATTAATATTATTTTCAATGAATCTAAAATGGTCTTCATAAAATCCCATAATTTTTTTAAAAGGAGGAAACCTCTTCCAATAATGACGTGCATATTTTTGGAACATTTTGGATAATTGATAACCCATTTGCTATTTGAATTGGGGCATTTAAAATTTTCAAATAGTTTTAAATGCTCCATTTTTTTTGAAAACTCTTGACGGCTTTTGGAATAATCCAAATAGTGCCTTAAAATAATTTCAGGAATTATGGAAATGATTTAGTAGTTTTCTAAATCAGAACAGAGAAGAAATGAAAAGAACTAGAAAACAGAAATGAAAAAGGGCAAAACCTTACTTGGCGCTCACCTGCCCAGCCCATCCCACCCGGGGCAGACCTGTCTTCCTCCTCTCGCGAGTAGGCAGAGGGGAAGGAGAGAACGACGCACGCGACCGAACGCCATGCTAGTATGCTGTTGGCGCAAATAAGCCATGCCCTGTGGTGGTGACCGGCGTGGGGCGCGCCAGGTCTGGTCCGTGGAGCATTTGGTCGCATTGAGCTCATGTCTGGGCATTGTCCGGGCATTGTCCGACTCGTGTACAAGCTATGTACATACGTGCGTGAGTGTGTGCGATTGTAACGGGTTGCCCATGGCGTTCTGTTGGAGCCCGGCCGTATTGATCGCGTTGGTGCGCGACGTGGGTGTAAGCCAGGGCGTGCGGATCGTGCAGGGATGGAGGAGTGGAGCGCAGCGTCATTTGGGCACGCCCGCGTATAAAGGCTTCACCATGTGTACTGTTATAGGGTGTGGTGTTGAGTTCGTGCTCGAAGAAAAAGATCGCCGTTGTTGCGGCGAGGTGTTTTTTTTAGAAAAGGAGGCATCGCTCCGGCCTTTGCATCGAGTGATGCATGCAACCATTTTATTAAGAATGAAGTAGTCTGAATGAAATACAAAGTAGTCCGAGAAACCAAAGAGAAAAAAACAAGAAAAAGAGTTACACGGCGATCATAACGCCAATACCGACTAAATCCATCAGCAAACAGTACTATGGTCCAATCCTATTAGCATGCCGCCATCCATATCGGTTGAAGATAACCTGAGCTACCATCTTCCATCGGACACACCCAGTAACCAAAGGCTCCCTGGTTTCCACAGGAGTGAGTAAGGACCACATGCGGATCAGGGCGGTAGCCCTGAAGATAACCTGTAAAAAGTTAATATAATTCATTCTGTTAAAAACTAGATCATTTCTGCAGTTCCATATAGCCCACAGAATAGCACAAGTTCCAACTCGAATTAGTTTGGCGTAAAGTACATTAACCCCGTCCAGCCACGTCCCAAATAACATGTGAATGCTAGTAGGCGGGGTAATGTTGAATGTAATTTGGATGGAATGCCATAATAATTTAGCCATAGGGCAGTCCAGAAAGAGGTGTTTAATCGTCTCATGCGTCTGACAGAAGCTACATCTTTTATTTCCCTTCCAGTGTCTTTTAGCCAAGTTATCCTTAGTTAAAACAACTCCTTTGTGAACAAACCACATGAAGATTTTTATCTTAAGGGGAACCTTGACCTTCCATATATTCATAGATTTTGGAATAGGGGACGTATCAATAATATGGTCATACATCGATTTCACCGAGAAAGTACCATTGGTGGTCAACCTCCAACGAATACTGTCAGGAGAATCCGATAGGGAAATATCCATTAGCCTTCTGACTAGATGTAACCATCTAACCCATCTATTTCCGATCAAGGCTCTACGAAATTGAATGTTTAGAGGAGTCTGTCGTAACACTGCCGCAACGGTTGTCTGTTTTCGCTGTGCAATATTATAGAATAACGGATACTGGAGAGCCAAAGGTTGCGCTCCTAACCAAGTATCTTACCAGAATCTAGTATTTTCACCATTACCAATGATGAATTAGTCCTGTTAAAGAAAGTGGCGACGTGTTTGTCGCCGGAAAACATCACTGTGTCATGTGTCTCCTTATTCTTCTCTCCCTCTTCCTCCTCGGTTTGTGCCAGAGAGAGAAGTGTGCACAGAGAGGTAGCGAGCGAGAGGGAGTTGGGCACCGTTCAGACCGAGGGGGATTAGATCTTCAGAGCCGTTCCGACCGAGAGGACTCACTCACTCGCCCTCTCCCTCTCTACCTCACCTCTGCTCGCCATGGCCGACGCCATCGCCACCTTAACTCCATGAAAACCAGTGGCGTAGCCACAGGGTGGACAGGGTGGTCCATGGACCACCCTGTAATTTAGCCCATTACCTCACTATATATGCTAAATTAGCAAAAAAAAACAAATCTGCATCGGTCAAGGCCCAAACCCAACATACAAAGACTACTTCGTATTCTGTATGCAATACGCTCGCAAACTCCCAAAAAACAACGACCCGAACCGACGCGAGGTCGCTAGCGATCAACTCGGCGAGCGAACCCTAGCGTCTGCCGACTTGCCGAGGCACCGCCGGTGACGCACAACCAGTTGCCGGCAGGTACAGCCGTACATGCGGTACAGCCGTACATCACGTACACTATATTGTGCAGGAGTTTGCTTTTGATCTGCTAGAGTCTGGAGAGAAGCGTGAGTGTGCTTTTGATCTGCAGGAGTTTGGAGCAGTTTTGATCTATTGGAGAGATTTGGAGCAGTTTTGATCTACTGGAGAGATTCAGAGAAGCGTGATCTGTTGAAGTTTCTTCTGGTCACACTTCAAACTAAAACTGCTGCAGTTTGATGTGGTGTAGCGTGAGTCGTGTGGGAATTAATGAGTTCAGGCTATGCAACAGTTTGATCTACATCCTTTGGTATACTTTTTCTCTCCGGCAAGATGTGCTTCAGTTTTGTGCTTCTTCTCTCCACGCTCCAAGCCTCCAGCAAGCTCATCTCTTGATTTAATTCAGTTTTGTGCTTCAGATCAGGAGTCACAGGACAACAGGAAATCATTAATCTGCATCATTTTTTTATTCCCAGTATGAACTGTATCTTTTTTCTCATCTCCTCTGACTTTAAAGTATGATCTACATCTTTTTCTATTCAAAGTATAATTTGATTTCACAATTTAAACAACTTTAGTCCTGACTGCAGATTGGAACAATCCTGACTGTAGATGAGTATTATGTATCCAATCAAACCTAACAGATCGATCTTATTTTTATTGTAGAATTGTTATAGAATGAAGAGGAACGGAGATATTGCATCTCTTTTTATGAAACACGCAGCAAAGAAGAGGGTTGATCCTCTGTTTGCATCTCCTTCTTCGACGTCGGTGGCGGCCATGACAGAAGAGCCAACTCTAGAGCCAGTGCAAGAGAGGGTAGTTGAAGAAACTTTGAATTCAACGCCGGAACCGCCACCGCCCCCATCACTGCCACCGCCACTCGCTTATGATATTAATCGTCTTCCACATGATCCGGGGGATAGGCTGCCCATTGCATCTTATCCTGTAAATGATCAAGATGCTGTTCGAAGAGCATATATTCTTAAAGGTGCGTTCAAACCATACACTCATAATTTTGAAATCAAAAAAATTGGATGCAGAAATCGGCAATTCAATCCTCTTTGGTTGCATAAACATCATTGGCTTGAATATAGTACTAGCAAGGAATCTGCATATTGCTTTGTATGCTACTTGTTCAAAGATAAGAAAACTAGGGGCAACAGAACCAATGCATTTACCGAGGGTGGTTGGAGAACTTGGAATAGAGAGGATGCACTTGTTAAGCATGAAGGTACTATAGCAAGTGTGCATCAGGCAGCTCAAGAGAGGTATAACTTATTTGTCAGCCCTCGTGATTCTCAAATTGATAATCTTATTGTGAAGATGAATGATGAAGATCTACGTCTTTACAAGATGAGGTTGACTTATTCACTCAGATGTGTGAGGTTTCTTTTGCATCAAGGATTGGCATTCCGTGGTCATAGAGAAAATGAAGAGTCTAGCAATAGAGGTAACTTTATTGAGCTTTTGAAATGGCTTGCAGCAAATAGCGAGGATGTGAATAAGTATGTTTTGAACAATGCGCCACGTAATTGCAAATTGACTTCTCCTCAAATACAATAGGAGATTATTCAATGTTGTGCAATACAAACTAGAAAGAAAATTATTGAAGAACTTGGTGATGATCACTATGCTATTCTAGCAGATGAATCTAGTGATGTATCACATAAAGAACAATTGGCTCTATGTTTGTGTTTTGTCGATAAGTTAGGAAGGCCGTGTGAGCACTTTCTTGGAGTTGTTCATGTAGGTGATACTACTTCATTGTCACTTAAGGAAGCAATTGAAGATTTACTTGTGGATAACCATTTAACCATGACTCAAATTCGTGGGCAAGGTTATGACTGGGCTAGCAATATGAAAGGGGAGATTAAAGGTCTAAAAACATTGATCATGAGAGAGTCGCCTTCTGCTTATTATGTCCATTGTTTTGCTCATCAACTCCAACTAGTTCTGGTTGCTGTTGCCAAGGGAAATGATGATTGTGTGTGGTTTTTTGACCGGGTATCTTTATTGCTGAATATTTTTTGTGTTTCTTGTAAGCGGCATGGCATGCTTAGAAATGCTAGACTTCATAATATCATGAAAGCAACTGAATGTGGTGAACTAGAAACCGGGACTGGATTAAATCAAGAGATGGGCTTGCCTAGGCCGGGTGAAACTCGGTGGGGATCTCACTATAGGACTATTCGCAACATTATTGATATGTATGCTGAAATCCGTGATGTTCTTATCTCTCTTGGTAAAGATACTTCACAAAGAGCTGAATGGCCGAAAATACATAGTATCGTTGGAGTGTTTGAGTCATTTGACTTTGTTTTCAATGCACACTTGATGTTTCTCATTCTTGGATATACAAATGATTTATCAGAGTGTTTGCAAAGAAGAGACCAAGATATTCTTACCGCAATGTCACTTGTTAGATTGGCAAAGAGTAGGATGCAAGAACTGAGGTCTAATGGGTGGGATGCATTCCTTGAAAAGGTCACTTCGTTTTGCAACAAACATGGCATTGAAGTTCCTGTAATGGAGAATAATTATGTCCCTTATGGAAGATCAACACGGTTTGTACAACGTCAAACAAATGCAGATCACTTTAGAAGGGAAATTTATATTGGGATTGTTGATAAAATTAGTCAAGAGCTCGACAATCGGTTTGATGAGGTCAATATGGAGTTGCTTTCTTGTATGTCGGCCTTGAATCCCGCCAACTCATTTGCTGATTTTGATGCACAAAAGGTACGTAGACTTGCTGAGTTCTACCCCAATGATTTTTCGAGCTCTGACTTGATGCACCTTGAAATGCAACTTGGTAACTATATTGATGACATGAGAAAAGATGACAACTTCAAAGGCCTAGAAAATCTTGTTGATCTCTTAGTTAAGCTTGTTCAAACAAGAAGGCATATCGTTTATAATCTGGTGTACTTGCTTCTAAAATTGGTATTGCTTCTACCCGTGGCAACAGCAAGTGTTGAAAGAGCATTTTCTGCAATGAGTTTGGTTAAAAACAAGTTAAGAAACAAGATGGGTGATAGTCTTTTGGACGATTGCCTAGTCACATACATCGAGCGAGATGCTTTCTCCCAAGTTAACGAAGATGAAATAATTGAGACGTTCATGGTCTTGAGAAGGCGGTATGTTGACAAATAAGTGTGTTATATTTTACGTGAACGTATGACTTTATTGATATGTGCTTTGAATATAGTCTTTGTGCACATGTTGTTTTGTTAAATTTGCTGTGTAATTTTTTTTAATGTCAACCGGACCACCCTGATATAAAATCCTAGCTACACCACTGGTGAAAACCACAGTCACCACACCTCTCTTCCTCTCCCGTGCTATCCAGGAGCTTCGCCTCAACGCCACCGCCCTCCTCAACGAGCCACTCAACGCCGAGAGCTCCGGATCGCCGCCCACGCCGCCGTCTTCCTCCTCGGCCACCGAAGGTCGCCGCCATAGATTTGCTGCCTCTGAGCCTTCCTCAAGCCCACTGAGCCGCCTGTTCGACCCGCTGTGAGCTCCTGCTCCGTTCCCCTTTCTTCTTTGCATCACTAGCTCGCCGTAGCCACTGATTCCACCGACTCCACTAACACGTGAAATGCGCTACCACCGTATCACGTGAGCTCCGACGTTTGCAAAGATCGTCGCCGATGATGATTCTGGCTACCCCAGCCCGTGGGGTTTGCCCCGTTGGATGCGAATGAGCTTCAGCTTGGCGTAGATGCCCTTCGCCGTTCAAATGGTCACCAGAGGACTTTTCCGCCACCCTCGCCGCGTCTGGAACTCTGGATGCCGCGAACGGCTAAACACCGGTGGGGTTGACCCATTTGACCAGGGTTTGACATCCCCTTGGTCAATGACATGTGGGACTGGCCCCTGACTAATTTTAGATTTGTGGCTAATGAAATTTAATTAGTTAATGAACTAATTGGGTCACTTACTATTGGGACGCATTGGTCAAGTTTGACGTCAAACGGTTAGTTGACCTGTTGATGTCACAATGACACAGTGTTGACACAATAATCCAATTTTTGGATTTAATTTAAATCAAAATAAATTAGGTAATTCTAGAAATATTCAAAGTTCTAAAATTCATATAAAATCAACGGTAGCTCACATGGAAAAGATTTATGTATGAATTTCGATCAGAAAAATCCAATCTATCACCGATACCATTTTCATGCGTGTCAAAACAAGTTAAACCTGTTGATCATGTCAAATCAATTAAATGGTATTTGAAATACCACATTTGGAGTTTGACTTTGAATCTTTGATTCAAACCAACTTCAATCAATCTATTGATAGATGCATTAGCTCATCCAATATCATTTTGCCATGTCATGATCATGCATCATATTGTTACACTTGTCGTGTATTGCTCCTCCAGTATTGTCTTTGTTGTAGGTTCTGCTCCCGAGGATACACGTGAGTATCTAGCTAAAAGGAAGTACCATGCCATCGACTTGCAAGGCAAGCAACCCCCTTTGAGCATTCTCGTACAATCCCATCCTCTTTTACTGCATTAGAACAATCACGATTCAACTGTTTCATGTTGCGATAGTTGAACCCATTCCTCTTTATGACCTGTCATTGTCACAGTAAATAGAGGAACTGATAAAGCCGAGGGTCCCAATCTTTCGATGAGATGTTGGCTATCTATTTGGTGGAGACGACTTTGACGATCCGACTACAAACGTGCATGATGTTGCGCCTTAGCAATCGCTAAACCAACTCCAAGAGGTTATTGACCACGTGAAAGTGGAATCATGCCCTTAATCATATTTTGATGTTGTTGACAACATACATATAGGAAACTAATCATCTTAATCGAGTGCATCTCAGGTTTTGTTCCCATGAGAGTTTTTGTATGGATCGTGACTAATTTGTCCAGGATGCTCAAGAACGAAGAAACAAGATGAAGTGGTCTATCATTCTATTTGTCCTTCTTGAGTATAGGGACCCCACACTATTAAGAGGGGATTACTCGGTGTCACAAGAAACTTGCTCAAAACTCTAGGAAATTCCTCTCTCTCTATCTTCTTGTTGTTGGTCGGCTCTTGTCCGGTCGTCCAGTGGTTCTTGGATGTCCGGACGCCGGATGACCGACGTCCTCCAGAAATTCGGAGCCAACCAACAGATTCAAACCCTCAGACTTCCGGTTCCTACAGTCGTCCGAGGACCGGACGCCTAGGTGAAAGGACCACGATGATGCCTAGAGGGGGGGGGGGTGAATACGCTATTTAAAAAACTTCTTCGGATTTGGCTTAAACATAATGCGGAAATAAACTAAGAGGATAATTTTCAAGCACGAATCCTAAATGCAATAGGCACCGCAACGTGCACCAACAACACGATCTACCAAGATGGACACAACACGGTTACTGACAAGCACAAGTAAGTTACACAAACTTACTTGAGCTATATCACACGATGAGTAGGTGAACGACACAAGATACAAGATCACACTATAACACACGATATATCAAAAGCTGCAAGTGGGAGGGGGTATATATATAGTGGGGAGACTTAAATAGCCGTTGGGGTCACTTAAGTCTGACAGTGGTCAGACGTCCGGCAGTTCTCGGATGTCCGGACGCCCACAAGCGGTCGGACGTCCGACAGTGGTCGGTCGTCTGAGAGATGTATATATATCAGGAACCACTGTATAGATGAACAGGGACCGGACGTCCGGAGGGAGCCGGATGTCCGAGACTTTGGCTTTGTTCATGGGCACCGGTTTTCCGAAAGCGGTCGGATGTCCAGCCCTCGGACGACAGGGGGAGGGCGGAAGTCCGAGTTATTTGACTCTGGATTTCTCTGGTGCAAGGTTCCGGTTTTTCGAAGTGGCCGGGCGTCCGGCCCTCGTACGTCCGGAGGAAGGCGGATGTCCGAGGCATTGGTTCTGTTTTTGAGGTCAAAGCAGAGCAGTGGAGATGTGGTATGAGCAGAAAAGTAGAGATGTAGTTTGAGAAAGTTCATCGCAAAACCTGTGATCCCCTCTTAGTAGTGCAGGATCCCTAAAGACTCAAGAATCATAAAAAGGGTACTGATGATCCATACTTGAGTGTATACTTTTATTCGCTGATCATCACTCTGCACCACTAACGTCAAAGGAACTGATACCTTTGAGTTAGCCCTTTCACTTGAGCTTGATGTTGTTGTTCCTTCTTGGCTCAAGTTGAAAGCAAGAAATGATGAAGTCTTCAAGTAGCTCTCCCATACACAATGTGGAAAGCCTAGCTTATGTATTCATCTTCATTTGTCCACCATGTGAACGTCCACAAGAATCAAGCATGTAGTGCTCAGGAATGCTTATCTTGATCTTGTCCTTGTTAGCACATGAGCTTGTCCTTATCAACACATGATCATTAACAACAGCTTAAAGGGGATTAGTGATTAGTTATTTATATGTGTGTTGTCAGCAACACCAAAACACGATTAAGGGCATGACTACACTTTCAATCTCCCCCTTTTTGGTAGTTGATGACAACATACATATAGCTCTCAAAAATAGTAATAAACATGTGTGGCTTAGGAGAGATTTGTTATGACGCTTATGAAGCTCCCCCTGATTATATGCATAGTAAAATAAGTAAGTGCGGGAGCTCCCCCTTAATGCGTGCTTTGAAGATAATAGCATGATATAACATTACACCATAATAGTTCAACAATACATAGCATATCATATGAATCAATAATTCATAGCATATCATATGAATCAAAGCATATCATATGAATCAATAGGATAGCATAAATTCATCATCATATGACACAACGATAATATCGTGATATATCATCACCACATGATAGTTTAACAATACATCATCCATAAGTGATGGCATAACACATCATCCAGAAGTATCGTTACATGATGACACATCATTAAGTTCGACATACTACATCATACCATACATTATGAGAGAAACCAAAATCGAAACTAAGATAAGATAATGTCCTCCCCCTTTGGCATCAAGGACCAAAAAGGAAGGAACCCGGCAATGCTACCACATACTCAAATATCACCCTCATCAACATCATCATCAGGCAGGCCACTGCCACCAGCCTCATGAAGGAAGTCAGCCCACTCAGGGCCAGATGGGAAGCCAAAGTCAGAAGGAGGAGCAGCAGGAAGATCCTCATCGTCACTCACATCAAGAGCGCCCGAGTCTCTCACACGAGCCTTGAGGGCATTCTTGGAGGAGATGAGGCGAGAAACCACATCATGAGTTTGACCGCACTGGAAAGAGAAAGCCTTCATCATGGAAGAATGTGCCTTGCCAATGAATTTGGCAAAGCGACCGAGAGGAGCTGAGCTGGATGAAGGGGTTGCTGACCGGGCAGCAGTGCGGTGAGTGGAGGTGGATGAGGTTTTCTTAGGAGCATAGTCATCCGTCATGTGATTGGGAATGGCCCACTTGTGATGCGTGTGAGTGGGAGCAACAGTGAATTCAGCAACATGGTGAATAAAGGCCTGGATGAAGGGGGCATGAGGGAAGACTCGCTTGTATTGAAGACTAGCGAGCCGAATCTCATGCCAGAGAAAGTGAGGCACATTAATCTTGCGCTTGAGGAACTCGTGTAAATGTGACATGATATCAATATAGTAGCCGCTGCAGGTTCCCCTGTCACCCATCTTGGGATAGATGGTGCGGATAAGACACTAAAATATGATAAAGAAGGGAGAGCGCCAGATGGATACTTGGTTAAGATCCTTCATCCGTTCGTCTGCATCAAGTTCACGAAGTGGTTTGAGGAGAAGGCCACACGCCTCAATGGGCTTAGGTGCATGGTTAGGATCATTCTTATGGATTTTGGTGCTGGAGTCAGGGAAACCGAGTGCGGCAACAAACTCAGCATAAGAGGCTGTGAACTCAACATCAGAAGTCATCCAGCTAACAGTGTTGTTTGAGCCAAAGAAACACGTGGCATAAAATTGATGAATATCGACACTGTTAAAACCGCACCGAAAAACAAAGGGGGCAGCGAGCCCCGATGACTCAATGAGCTCAATGGCACCCGGGTATTTCGCCGGGTGAGTGCGAATATGCTCAAGATCAATATAATGATGTACTGAGAGACCCTTAGGAACGATGACAGTAGAAAAGATGTCCGCTTGGACGTGTGTGTGGAAACGTGAGTCCATAGAGTCACGTTCAACAGAAAATTGGTTAACATCGCGGCGGAATGTAAAGTAGGAAGACTTAGGAACCTTGGTGAAGTCCTTGACTTCACGACCTAAAGCAGGAGGAGGTTCAAGGGAGATGCGACGAGCATCACCTTCGGGCTGTTCAGGAGGAGGCGGTGGCATATATGAGGGCCTGCGAGTCCCCGGCTTCGGCATAGTCTTTCGAACGGCAACGTATTCAACATGTTCCTCAGCTGCAAGCTCATCCTCGAAGTCAGAGCCATCATACGAGGAGCGGGGCTGTGGAGGAGGACGCCGGGGAGCCGTTTGAAGGGACGGCGTGGTACATCGGAGTCATCCGACCCCGTGCTAGGAGTGGCACGAGCGGATGAGCCAGCAGAGTTCTTCCGGGCAGTGTGCTTAATCTTGGGCATGATGGAAAAAGGCCTACACGATTGGAAACCGAATGGGAACGGTCACGGTCAAAACACATGAACGAACACATGAACTAGTGAGAAGGGGAACCAATCACGAGAGAAAACCGAGAGGATACCTGCAGATCGAGAGAGGAGAGGAATGGAAGAAGGATCCCACGAAGGAGGACAGCCAGATCACGGGGCAGGGCCCCTGTGGCGGTGAGGTCGCAGGGCCGAGCTCCTCAAGCAGCTGGCGGCGGCTGTGGAGGCGGCTGTGAAAAAGGGGGGCGCGTGGGGGCTAGGGTAAGGCCCAGCCCGCGCCCCTCTATTTATAGAGGCTCCCGATGTGTCGGACGTCCGGAGAGCATCAGCCGTCGGACGACCGATAGGTGCCGGACGTCCGGAAGCCGTCAGCGGTCGGACGACCGAGCCGTGCCGGACGTCCGAGAGGGAGACACACAGGGCTGAATCATGATGGTGAGATGGTTCAGGTGAATAGAGCGGAGGTATCATCCAACAGTATTTCATATAGTGACTATACCTTCCCAACGCTCGAACAATGGAGTGTGTGGTGGGTTTAACCACCAAGTTCGAGTGCTACCTCGAGACAGGGATACTTAAGCATTTTCTGTCTTGCTCATGATGGTGAGGTGATAAGGAGTATTCTCGCATGTGTAGAAACCAAGGGCCTCTCAACTAACATATTTTGGACATGGTATGATGTAAATCTTCTAATTCGATTACTATGATAAGTGTGGGTCCAAAATTCGGTCAAACGCATGAGTGCATAGAATCATGCACAAGTTATCCTATTATAAGAGCAAGGCACATGACACAAGGGCCATGGCACAAATTTGTCTCATTCATATGACCATGAAGTGCTAAGAGAACACCAACACTAAGCATTTCATCAGTGTGATTGACAAGGACATGTAGGAAATTACAAAGTGGAAAAAGTATTATGTTCATGCAATGATGCAACCTACACAGGGTTGACTCTAATGTTATACATGCATGAAGTAAATACTAGTTACCGGAAAAGCATTGGTATGGCGTAGAAGTAGCCAAGTCCTGTCTTGATTCTAATTTCTTCGTGACCAGCACCATCTTCTTCTGAGAATAAGTCAAGATAGCAATGCTTCTCCAAAGTACCTAAACCACCATTTAAGGACAATATGGTCCCCAAACTTATTGGGTACGAAGTAGTTAGTCCAACTACAATATATATAGGGTAAGATCACTCAATTATGTGCATATAGATATAAGTTTTACTTTCAAGCACACCTTAACCTTTTAATGGATACGTCTGATTTACCATATACATATATTGGATCAAAGATACGATTGACACGACATGTGCATCTACACATAGTAGATATGCCTACACAAGCCTATCAAAATCCAAGGATATACAATTTGGACAAATGAACACATAATTGTCAATTACAGAACATTCATGTCGTCCAAAATGGATCAGGGTGACAAATCAACATATGATAGCGCCCCGAGTTCAACACATGAACTGGTCAAAGCATCAAACCATGTAAGGTATGCATTTTGCACAACCTTACATGCATGTCTCACCCCAGTAGATGTATAAGTGTAGGTAATATGATTATAACTCCCACAACATTATCAAATAAATAGTACAAGCTCAAAGGCATGCATGGGAGATTACCGGGAGACACATGAATTTCTCGGCAAGTTATGTAGGTCAAATGAAGACAAAGCCGAAATAGAATGACCATGAAAAACACTACCAGGCCAGAGATACCATGTGTGAGAGAACACAATGATATTTAGAATTATCAGTGGTGGTAGATGCCAAATGAGCACAAAGATCGTTTTATACTCACACAAGTGTGATATGAGAGTTCAACCATAAGCATAATGTTTAGATGTCGTACGTTAATATCCCAATTAGTTAGATCATAGTGTAGAGAAATAATTCGAAAGGCATGCATCAACTATGCCCTTCTTTTAGGTACGATCTAGCGGCTAAGCCATGAGTATTGGTGTAGTAGAACGTCATACTCACACACATCTAAGGGATTTAGACACCAACAGGGTTATTATGCGAATTAAGACATGTGGAGCATGACACGCCACACAGTTATAGAATAAACCCATGTGGTAGATTCTGAGTGGCATACATCGGATGTTTATCTTACCAGGGGATGTGACGTGCACAAAGCATATCACACTCCCTTAATGTGATAATCCATGTATTTAGCATACAAGGCAGTCAATCATCCAACTAAGATGATAAGTGGATGCCAATTTGAACTTCTGATGGCTTTGACATCCAACGGAATGATTGGATAATCTTGCACCGTGAATACTCGATGGAGTCCAATACATATATACACATTTTGGGTTAGTGATGTGCGTAGAGCAGAACACTCCCCCTTAATGTGATGAGCTATTAACGTCTCAAAGGACCCACACAACGGTGCAACTAGGATGCAAGTAATGATCAGGACTACACACAACTATATGACATACATAACGACCTACACATGATAGATAACACATAACAATCATACTAGTAGGCGGAACATGTCAAAGTACATGCTAGGTACCAAACCTAGACATGAGAAGGAGTGGGGCAGGTAACTTCCAATGTAAACAATTTAAGTACAAGTTACCGCAAAGAGGACCATTGGATATGGGATATGGGCTCGATAATCCAAATGACTTGGCTTGAGATAATACAAATGGTGAAGAGTCCTCAAATCTTCATCGTGTATCCAAGTCTCCAATGTCCTCCAAAGTCACCTATTGATCAAGTTTGAGCTTGTTGGTCCCCAACTACGTTGGGTCCTAAGAGGTTAGTCACAATAGGCTTGGGAACCCAAATGGTTCTTTTCTTGACACCATTTTGAGTACCAACGAACTTGGCAAACACATTGCCAACCTTATCCTTCCCAAGGGAATAACTATCATCAATAGTGATTGGGTTGGATAAGTTACCTTTCGTGCAAGACGAAGCGACGTGACCCTTCTCACGACATAAGTAGCAACATCTACCCTTTGCTTTCTTCCCAGTTCATTTCTCACCTCGGGGAGTGTTGGCTTGGGTCTTATTGGGAAGAGGACTTCCTTCAACTTGTAGCTGAGTATGTGATTGAGTTTGTGGCCGCTTCCCTTGTTGCTTGTGGCTTTGAGACTTCGTCTTCAGAGGGCAAGATCTAACATGGTGCCCTTTAACTTTGCACTTCAAGCAAATGATTTTGGCCGAATTCTTGACTTGTTCTAGGCCCCTCTTGTTCTTGTTTGAGTTTACTCCAACATCATTTTTATCATTCGGAGATGTTTGCTCACACAGGACGTTGTTGAGTGTGGACATCCCTTCATGACACTGTTCCAAGTCTTTCTTCAAAGAAGTGACTTGGGCCTTGAGCTCTTCGATTTCCTCTGCACGGTTAGTATCAACGCAAGTACTAGAGGAAGTGTAAGCTTCAATGTTAGAGCAACAAGGCAAGGAAAGTAATTCATCACACGAGGTAGCAACATTATGAGTAGACGAATTACGAGGACTAGCACATGGAAATATAGTACTTTGACTAGAAGTAGTGCCATTTTCCACATGAGGCTCACTTGATGTTACCTTGGTGATGATAGCCTCATGAGCTAAATTTTGCACATTATGGGATGTTAGAAGATCGGCATGAGAGCTTGTGAGCATTACATGGTTTTCTTCCAACTTCCCATAATTGCTAGTTAGTGAATCAAGTTGAGCACGTAGCTCAGCATTCTCCTTCAATGTTGATACTTCAAATGAGGTAGAGTTAGATATACAAGTATCATCTACAATATGAGAGGAGTAAGTAGCAATTAGAGACTTCTCATGGGTAGATTGAAGCTCCTCATAGATCTTAGAGGTTTTGATGAGCTCTCCCTTGACACTATTGCATTCAAGGAGAAGGACCTCAAAATCATTTTTAAGTTTATCATGAGAAACTTCAATCTCTTCTTTTGAGGATCTTAAGTCTCTACATGCTTGATGACTCTTCTCAAGTTCATGTTCAAGTTGTTCACTTTTAGCTTGTTCATGATTAAGTGAATCATTACAATTTTCAAAGTAAGCAAGAACATCTTGGAATCTTTGAAGAGCGTTATTTTTAGCTTTATGAAGAATTTTACCGATCACATAGATATTTTCAGTCAAGTCATCATCATTATCCTCATCGCAAATATCATCGTTATTGCACAAAGAAGATGATATCTCATTATTACCTCTTGCCATGAGGCACATGTGAACTAGAGGAGTTGATGATGATTCTTTTGGTGAATCAGATTCTTCATTAGTCAAAAGTACTTCATATTTCTTGATTTCCCCTAAATGATTAGTCATAGAGCAACTAGGGAGAAACAAGATATTTTGATCAAGAGGACACGGGAAAGCAGGCATATCACCACAGACATTTGTCGAGGGATCTTTAGGTGAAATGCATGACCTATCAGCACAATAATTTACGCTATGTGTGGTGCTAGATATGCTCGTGTCCATAGAGGCTATGACATTTTCATCAACATACATTTCTTCACTCACCATGTCATTACCTTGTGAGATTGAAGATGCTGAGGTGTGCAAGCAATCGGATATGGAAGTAGTGGTGGACTCTTTATGATCGAAAAGAGTGAAGAGCTCATGCACCAACTCCTTCATGATAATATCATCTTCATCAAGATTGGACCCACCATATATATCTTCAAGTTTAGTCCAAACTTCATGAGCTGACTTGCAAGTTGAGATAGACTTAAACACTTCAGGACTTATGGTTCGATGAATGGCAAGAAAAGCCTCACAATCAAGATACATTTCATTAGTAGATGAAGATGCATCATCCTTTTTGTCGGCAATCCCTACAAGAACAATTCGTAAAGTATTTGGGCCCATGGCCCGAAAGTGATGGAGCATACGAATTCTCCATAGGGTATAAATTGTGCCATCAAAGTCAAATGTGTCATTGCGCACTAATCCAATAGTCGACATCGATACTCTCTAGGTCGTGAAACCTAATTAAAGAGAGACCTTGCTCTGATACCAATTGAAAGGACCACGATGACGCCTAGAGGGGGGGGGTGAATAGGCTATTTAAAAACTTCTTCGGATTTGGCTTAAACCTAATGCGGAAATAAACTAAGAGGATACTTTTCAAGCACAAATCCTAAATGCAATAGGCATCGCAACGTGCACCAACAACACGATCTACCAAGATGGACACAACACGGTTACTGACAAGCACAAGTAAGTTACACAAACTTACTTGAGCTATATCACACGATGAGTAGGTGAACGACACAAGATACAAGATCACACTATAACACACGATATATCAAAAGCTGCAAGTGTGAACGTGTGGATATAGAGGGTATGCTTGAACGATTAATCTTGTACAAAGAAATGGCCAACACAATATAATGAGCACAAACAATATGCAATGTATGTATGCTCAAGTGACACAAGTAAACCACAAGTAAGGAGTTACGGTTAGGGATAACCAAGGTCACTGAGACAAAGATGTATCCCGATGTTCATTTCCTTGGAGAGAAGCTAGTCACCGTTAGAGAGGTGGATGTTACCACGAAGGCACACCAACGCCACGAAGGCTCACCCTATTCTCCCTTTGAGATAACACCACGAAGGCGTTTCTCAACCACTAGTGGTAAGCCTTTGAGGTGGCTTCCAAACCCTCACAAATTTTCCGGGGGTAATCACACAGATTGATTCCTCTCCGAAGAACTCCTACCGCCTAGGAGTCTCCAACCTCCAAGAGTAACAAGATCACGGGGAATGCTCAAAACTTGCTCAAATATCAAATAGCTTGGGTTGAGAGGAGGAGAGGGAGACGATCTATCTTTTGATTGGAACAACTCTCAAAGGGGCTCACAAATGCTCTTGGGATCTAAGATTTGGTGTGAGCAAATGTGTGTGAGGTAGGAATGTGTTCTTATGAAGATATGTCTGTGTTGGGCGCCCTCTCACAAAGTGGGAGGGGGTATATATATAGTGGGGAGACTAAAATAACCGTTGGGGTCGCTTAAGTGTGACAGTGGTCGGACGTCCGGTAGTTCTCGGATGTCCGGACACCCACAAGGGCTCGGAATGCGACAATGGTCGGCCGTCCGGGAGATGTATATATATCAGGAACCACTGTATAGATGAACAGGGACCGGACATCCGGAGGGAGCCGGATGTCCGAGACTTTGGCTCTGTTCACGGGCACCGGTTTTCCAAAAGCGGTCGGACGTCCGGCCCTCGGACGACAGGGGGAGGCCGGAAGTCCGAGTTATTTGACTCTGGGTTTCTCTGGTGCAAGGTTCCGGTTTTCCGAAGTGGTCGGGCGTCCGGCCCTCGGACGTCCACAGGAAGTCGGATGTCCAAGGCATTGGTTCTGCTTTTGAGATCAAAGCAGAGCAGTGGAGATGTGGTATGAGCAGAAAAGTAGAGATGTAGTTTGAGCAAGTTCATCACAAAACCTGTGATCCCCTCTTAATAGTGTGGGATCCCTAAAGACTCAAGAATCATAAAAAGGGTACTGATGATCTATACTTGAGTGTATACTTTTATTCGCTGATCATCACTCTGCACCACTAATGTCAAAGGAACTGATACCTTTGAGTTAGCCCTTCCACTTGAGCTTGATGTTGTTGTTCCTTCTTGGCTCAAGTTGAAAGAAAGACATGATGAAGTCTTCAAGTAGCTCTCCCATACACAATGTGGAAAGCCTAGCTTATTTATTCATCTTCATTTGTCCACCATGTGAACATCCACAAGAATCAAGCATGTAGTGCTCAGGAATGCTTATCTTGATCTTGTCCTTGTTAGCACATGAGCTTGTCCTTATCAACACATGATCATTAACAACAGCTTAAAGGGGATTAGTGATTAGTTATCTATATGTGTGTTGTCGGCAACACAAAAACACGATTAAGGGCATGACTGCACTTTCACCGGGTACGGTAGGAAATCCGTTGCTACTCAACAGATTCAAACTGTCGTACTTCCGACCATTTCCAGACGACCGTGCCCCGGATGACCGATGCCTTTCGGACATCCGTATGCTGTTCACCCTATCACCAGATGTTGTGCTGACCTAATACCTTCTGCATCTTCGGACGATCGACCATTGTTGGACGTCCGACCCCTCATGGCTGTCCTGATGACCGTGAACTGCCGGACGTGCGGCAAGTGCACAACATAAGTGGCTCAAACGGCCACTTTTCTACCACCACTATATATAGTCTTCTCCCACCTCGAGTGGGAGTTGTCCAACACAGTGAAAAGATTCCAAGAACACCTTTCTATCTCACTCCCATTTGCCTACTCAAAATCTTAGATCCAGCATCTGTGAGTTTCTTTGATTGTTGTTCCAATCAAAAGATAGATCGTCTCCCTTTCCTTCTCTCAACCCAAGCTATTTGTGATTTGAGAAAGTTTTGAGCAGTCCCCGTGATCTTGTTACTCGTGGAGGTTGGAGACTCCTAGGTGGTATGAGTTCTTCGGAGAGGAATCAAACCGTTGTGATTTCCCCCGAAAAGTTTGTGAGGGTTTAGTGGCCACCTCAAAGGCTTACCACTAGTGGTTGAGAAACGCCTTCGTGGTGTTGTATCAAGGAGAGAATAGGGTGAGCCTTCATGTTGTTGGTGTTCCTTCATGGTAACACCCACCTCTCTAAACGGTGATGTAAATTCCCTCAAAGGAAGTGAACATCGGCATACATCCTTGTCTCTCGGAGTTGTCGTTATCCCTAACCCTAACTTCCTATTTTTACTAGTATTTGATTACTTACTTATGCTTTATCATATCCTACTTGTTTCCGTTATTGGTACACACAGCCTAACCTTCACCCTTGCAATTGTTAGGCTCATTTTGGCATTATTTCCTAAAATCGCCAAGTAACCGTTAAAATTTGTAACTGTACCTATTCACCCCCCTCTAGGTCCTTCTCGATCCCTTTCAATTGGTATCAGAGCCTCATGCTCTATTCTCGTGGCTTAACCGCCCTAGAGCGAGATGAACCCCGATGGGACTCCCCTTATTGCGGATCCAAAGGATAAAGGCGCGACTTCCACGGAAGTCAAGTCCCTCACTTCTAAGGATCTGGAACGGGCTCTTGCTAAGCAAAAGGAGGAGCATGATGCTTCTCTTGAGGCCTTGGTCCAAATGAGATTGGCCACATTATCCACGATGATGACATCACCTCCAAGTGGTGGGGCCTCGAGGCCAAATGTGCCTATTTCTTCACGTGGCCAACAACCTCCTAACAATGACCAAACTAGTGCTCCATGGCTTTATGCTAGACCTCAAGTTGAGAAACTGTAACGACTAAGATGCGGTCCTTTCCGATTTAGGGAACGAGGCCCCAAAATGGAAAGAAGTGCATCTAAGCGTTTCACAAGCACGATAACATAGCACATACATGATAATAGAATGACAAATAGGGATTCATCTGCCATCTCATAAATAATATTAGAGTTTACATCACACATTTATTCAGACAAGGTAGTTCCGCTACGGACTACATAACAAAGAAAAGTCTATGCTACCCTGCATGCTTGCCAACGATCACGACCACGCCTCAGTCTTCTGGATGGTTTACGTACAAGCGGTCGTTCTCCTCATCGTACTGCCACGCCAGCTGCGTGCCATCGGGATCACCTGTGTCTGGCGTACCTGTACCTGTTGGTGTGTTGAAGTAATCTGTGAGCCATAGGGACTCAGCAATCTATGACCTTGGTGCCAGAACTAGTCAAGTTATTAGGTAAGGAAGGTTCAGTGTTTAGGTTGCAGCGTCCTAAGCATGTATGGTGGCTAACTTACGTAGAACAAGTATTTAAGGTGGTCTATACTAGCGGGCGAAGTCTAGCTGATCAATAAGTGATCCTGAACACCTACTTACGTCAATCATAACCCCACCATGTTCCCGATCGAAGAGAGGTCTTCGAAGGGGACAATCACGGTTACGCACACAATTGGCAATTTTATTAGATTAGGTTCAAGTTATCTATAACCGGATGTTAACAAATATTCCAAGTTGCCACATAACCGCGTGCACGGCTTTCCGAAAGATTAAACCCTGCAGGGGTGCTCCAACTAGTCCATCACAAATGGCCACGGGCCGCAAAGTAACCCTCTATCACGAATCTCGTGATCTCGTCGGATTCCTTAGAGGAAAACCTCAACTCTGGGGAGAACCAAAGCTTCACCGGGATTCCTATACGCAAGATATATCGCTAAGGTAAGACAAGACTAGCAGGACCTCCCGACGTGTCGACGACCCCGATAAGAGCCGCGTATCTCAGTCGCAGGAAACGCCGGATGAGCACAACATACAGTGGCCTGATAGACATCTCTCGAGTTGCTCCGGGTTGGCCCCGCACACGACTCTAGTTTGGACCAACACTCATGAGGAGCGCTGGCCCGGGTTGTTGATTAATTCCTCGGGGTAGTTATTCCCTATGCAGATTATTATTAAGTGATTAGCAAATTAACACCAATGTTGGGTCCTGCCGGACAAGTCTTAACACTACACGATTTATCAAGGGGGTCCCCATAACAACCCCGAACGTGTTAGGAGCGATCATTATGGAATCAAACACCGATAGCCGGAAACTTTGGCGGCAATAACGGAACAAAACACCCGGAAAAAGGCTAGGCCTTCCGTTATTTACCAAGTATATAGGTTTATTAATTAAATAACAGATTTAATATAATGATATCAAAGTCATGCTATCACATGAGACAAATGCACCCGCAACTAGCAACGCTAACATTAGTAGCTGAGCAAGCCTACTTAGCCATTCAATATTTGCTAGGAGGGGAAAAGTGTTTGGGTTTCATGGCAATATCAGGAGGCAATTATTTCAGTGGTAGTCAGCGAGCATATGACGAAGGAAACGTGAATCTAGCATAACAAGTCTAGAGATGGAATCAAGGTCATATCATCTTGCGTGTGATGTCTTCAACTTGGAACTGCTCTCGTTCGTCCTGCACGTACTCTCCCGGATCCACGTAATCGCTCTCCGATCCCGGTGCTACCCAACATAAGAATAGCATCCAATGAACAACATCATCACAAGATGCAACAAACACATGATGCATGAGATGAGAATGAATATGCATCTCTATTCTAGCTACTTGCACATGCATGAGAAGTAAATACAAGCTTCTGGAACAGAACTGCACTCTAAGCTATCTTGACATGCATGAGGATGCCATGAACAGATGCATCACGTGAAAATGATGCAAAAACATATAAATAACGTTACGAACGGAGCTACGGATCAACCGGAAACAACGAAACAAGAAATGGAGTCCTACGGATCAAATCCATCACAACACACTCCGATGGCATACTTCTGGTATTCCCAGGTTTCCAAATCACAAAACAACAAGTATGGATGCGGTGGTGCAAGGAATATCACCACACCATCAACTATGCACTCACAAGCATCAAAACATCAAAACTATACAATCTGTCCTAAACAGCATCGTAGCAGTTTGAGGGCTACATGCAGAGCACCTACAAACACCCAAATGTGCCAAATAGGATATGTGGCAGAAGCTATTCAAAATATCTACAAGCACAAGCAAAAAGATAATACAAAGGAGTTTCACACAGAAAGTTCCACAACTGCTAACTTGGACAAAAATATTAGTTTTCAGGGACTTGGTGAAAATCTCAGATTCTCACTAGCTGTTTATGCTCTGAAGCATTTTGATAGCACCCAAAACAATATCTACAGGAAGCCAAATGGAATGAAAATTGACAGAGAGCTATACAAACACAAAGCTACAACTTCTCAGTTGATTGCAGGGGCTGATTCCCAACACATAAACTTCTACAAGCACAACTACAAGGGAAGAAAATAACAACAGTTTCTCAGACTTAGTGAAAATCTTTTCACAGATTTTCACTAAACTGGAATTTTCAGCCACATGCCTACTTTGACTCGGCACAACTTGCACATATGAACTCCTAAGCATGAAACAAAACAAAACATGCTATAGAGGGGTTCACCCTCTACTGCCACAACAGGGAATCAACCTCTTGGGCTCATCATATCACATGGAACCAAGCTCTAAACATTGAACAAAACAGAAATATGACATTCCCAGAAAGTGTTCCAAAGTGGAATCTGAACCCACCATTGGATTCCTGGGATGATTCTACCCCCAAAACATCTATAATACATAGGCACTTTCATAGAACAAATGGACTCAAAGCTAAGAAGAAACTATACATGGAATCACATAGAGGTGAATAGTGCATCATCACATGTGCTCCCACTAGCTCATCATCTACACATGCATTAGCACATACTCACAAAACCAATGGTGCATATGAGGGGTAGAACTCATGTTCATGTGCCTTAGCACAACACCATACACTCACTTACAACAAGCACACACATAATATCACCTACACATGCTAGTTATCATACACACACACTAGCTTACACTCACATATGCATCTCTACACCTACACATACTAACTTGCTCATGTGCTCATCAAGGCACATCATGCCTTGGGCATGTGTGTGTCACACACACACACACACACACATGCACACACAAACATCACATGATCAACTATATACACACACACATAAGAACCACTACTCCTACACCAAAAAGTATGTGGGGAGGGGGTGAACCCTCACACACACACTCACACACTTGCACATCATAGTGCATAAGATCAACACCAAGAATATGAGTAACCACACCATGCATCATTCTAGTCTAGTGCAAAACACACATGCTAAACACACACACATACATCATATAGCTCCCCCTACACTAGCACACAAAGCCTACACATGCATATCTACCAAGCTAGCAAAAATACTAGGAACACCTACTGTTTGTGAGCTAAAAATAAATACCACATGAGGTGGCCAAGCATACCACAACACTATGCAAGCAAACAATGCAAAACAGTAAAAGAAATGCAACAAAAATAAAAGGAATGGGGAGGGATTCGAACCCAAGACCCCCTGTATCACCACACAGGAGCACACCACTCTGCTACTGCCACCAGCTCGACAGAACAAAGGTGTTTAACACGGTAAGACACTCCCTGCAGCTACTGTGCCGAAATAACACAAAACAAAAGGGGTGCGCCGAGGGGTTTCGAACCCACGACCTCCCACTACACCAAAACGCACCTACCACTCTGTTACTTGCTTGGATCTTGACAGAGAAGGGGAGTAAACTCTATTGAGAAACCCCCTCTTGTATTTCCTCTGACCGACGGTGGCCGGAACAGGGGAAGTACCTCGTCGGCGTTACACACTAAATTCGACTACGGCTCGTCGATGGAAGGGAATAGGGGTTCCCAGGGTTCCATTTTACTAACTAGCATGCCACGAGATGGCCTACAGCTATGGCTCCTCGTTGCGCGTCGGCGCCGGCGACACAGAAAGAACACGACGAGGCTACGGGCTCCTAGGCGCAAGATCTAGCTACGGGGAAGGGAAAGAAGTTCGTGCTCACCCACTAGACGAGGTAGACGCGTCTGCCGGAGAGGAGGTTGAGGAAGAAGGGGAAGAAGCCGCGTCGGGGAAGAACGTCGGGGAGGAAGCCGCCATCGTCGATGAAGGGGAAGTAGGGCATATCTCGTCCTCCTAGCTGCGGGAATGGGTTCCCTGGAGATCCCGCATGCTCGCCAAGGGGTTGGAGAGGACGCAGAGCCACGACAGCGACGACGAGGACCTCCTCAGCTTGCGGCCATGGCGGAGGAGCTCGTTCCCTTACCTGATGCCGAGACAGAGAGGGAGGAGGAGATGGGGAAGAGGTGGTGGCGCTAGGGAGGAACCCTAGGCTTGCACGGACGCCAAGGGGGGTATATATGGAGGAGGAGGAGGCGAGGGACGCGCGCCTCGACGTCCGTGACAGCGTTGCTTGCTGTCGCGCTCTCTCTGTCCTGTGTGAAGAAGACTGATGGAGGAGGAGGAAAGGGGAACGCTGTCTACAGGAGAAAGGGCCACGCGCGAGGGGAGCTGGGACAGCTTGTGGGAGGAAGCCCACTAGGTGGCGCCAGATAAGAGAGAAATAAAACCCTCTGGGGTTTTCTAATTACAAAATAAACAGAAACAAAACAAAAACACATGCAAATCTGTTGAGGCTAAAAATAAAACAAATTACCCCTGGTGATAAGGGAATTATGACCCATTTAAATAAAATGGAAAAGGAATATTTGGAGCAAATAAGTATTTACAAAACAGAATTTATTTGATCTGTTTTGTGAATATTTGCAGCTTTAAAACATAGTTTCAAAACAACAAATTCATAGCATCACATCCACCACAAATAATACTAAAGCATGGGCATTTTTGAAACAGGGATGGAGCAAAAGAATCTTGGGCTTGAGATAAATAGAGAGGGGGGAAGTTTTGAATCCTATTGCAATCCACATAGTGCTTCCTACTTTCAAACAACACCCACCTCACTTCACATATCAACATCACATCATCACCTGACACACCACAACATGGATCACAAGAACAACAAAAACAAATAGGCATGGATGAATTGGATGCATGCATGCAAAGGAAAACAGAACAAGGTGACACATGAAATAACACATGCATTGATCTCTCATGGCACTGACAAGATGGACCCACATACAGAAGGTTCCAAATATGGCAAGTTACACTCTTGGGGCATTACAAAAACCTAAGTATAATCCTGGAGGAAAACCTCCTTTGCTTGATGACAGTTCTGATTTTCCTTGTGGAGAGTTGGTATGCAGGATCATCTTAGGTATGCCAATGATGAAATGCTGGACATTCTGGAGCATGGCTACCACCGTGTCGACCCAAAGAATCTCACTCCAAGAGAAACTTATGACAAGCATCTCAACGACACCGCAATCATGTGCATAAGAAAAGGAATGAATGATAAGCAATGGAGACCTTACATACACATCATTAGTTCCAAGGAATTATGGGACAGCACTGTAAGGACCAAGACCAGTACCTCCACCCTCCGGCTTGCTCAGTATGAAATTGCCAAGGGGCAATTGCAAAACTTTTGTATGGAAATATGTGAATCCCCAAGCAGCTTCTAGAGCGGCTCATGACTCTCACCGCCAACATTGAGTCCTATGACTGTGACAAGACACAAGATGGATTCAACTTGACCAAGATATTTCTCGTTGACAAGATGCTTCATGCCCTTGCTCCATATCATCACCAAATGGTGTGGGATATAATACAACATCATGGGTTCAAGGAAATGACTCCAGATGACATCATATCCACTTTTCAGCTATTCGAAGAGTCAAAGGCAAATGCTACAAAACATATTTCCATGCATGGTACCTCAACATCAAAGATAAATCTTGCTTTGAAGGCCACGCATGTATGTAAGGAAGAGCAAAGTGAAGAAGAAGAAGATGATGATGATGATGAAGATGGTGATGAGATTGACTCTGATGAGATCCCATCATATGAAGACATCGCCCTCTTTGTAAAGAAGTTTAGTGCAAGAAAATTCAAGGGAAGATTCCATAAGAAGAAGGTGAGAAATGTTGGGTAACGTAGCATAAATTCAAAATTTTCCTATGCCGTATTCAGATCTTCCTATGGAGAGACTAGAAATGAGAGAGGGGTGAGTGCATCTTCATACCTTTGAAGATTGCTAAGCATAAGCGTTGCTAGAACGCGGTTGATGGAGTCATACTCGCGGCGATTCACATCGCGGTGTGATTCCGATCTAGTGCCGAACCACGGCACCTCCACGTTCAACACACGTGCAGCCCAGTGACGTGTCCCGCACCTTGATCCAGCAAGGAGGAGGGAGAGGTTGGGGAAGATCTCCGGCAGCATGACGGCGTGGTGTCGATGGAGAGGCGAGGTCTCCCGGCAGGGCTTCGCCAAGCACCGTGGGAGAGGGGGAAGAAGAAGAGCACGACTGCGCCGAGAGACAGATATGGAAAACCGTATCTCCAAAGGCCAAAACCCCCACTATATATAGGGGGAAGGGAGGGGTGGCGCCCCCCTTAGGGTTTCCCCCTTGAGGGGGGCGGCAGCCCTAGATGGGAGAGGGGGGCGGCGACCAGGGAGGAGAGGGGGTGGCGCACCCCTAGGTGGGCCTTAGGTCCACCAGCGCCTAGGGTTTCCCCTCCCTCCCTCTCTGGTGCGCCTGGGCTGAGTGTGGGGGGCACACCAGCCCACCTAGGAGCTGGTTCCCTCCCGCACTTGGCCCATGTAGCCTTCCAGGGCTTGTGGCCCCTCCCGGTGGGCCTCCGGAACCCTTCCGGTGGTCCCGGCACTTTGCCGGTGGTGCCCAAAACATTTCCTGCATCCAAACCCATCCATCCTATATATCAGTCTTTACCTCCGGACCATTCCGGAGCTCCTCGTGACGTCCGAGATCTCATCCAGGACTCCGAAAATCCTTCGGTAACCTCGTATAAGAATTCCCTATAACCCTAGCGTCATCGAACCTTAAGTGTGTAGACCCTACGGGTTCGGGAATCATGTAGACTTGACCGAGACACTCTCTGGCCAATAACCATCAGTGGGATCTGGATACCCATGGTGGCTCCCACATGTTCCATGATGATCTCATCAGATGAACCATGATGTCAAGGATTCAATCAATCCCGCATACAATTCCCTTTGTCTGTCGGTATAGAACTTGCCCGAGATTCGATCATCGGTATTCCTATACCTTGTTCAATCTCGTTACCGGTAAGTCTCTTTACTCGTTCCGTAGAACAACATCCTGTGACTAAATCCTTAGTCACAATGAGCTCATGATGATGTTCTACCGAGTGGGCCCAGAGATACCTCTCTGTCACACGGAGTGACAGATCCCGATCTCGATTCGTACCAACCCAACACACACTTTCGGAGGTACCCGTAGTGCACCTTTATAGTCACCCAGTTACGTTGTGACGTTTGATACACCCAAAGCACTCCTACGGTATCCGGGAGTTGCACAATCTCACGGTCAAACGACAAGACACTTGACATTAGAAAAGCTTTAGCATACGAACAACACGATCTAGTGCTATGCTTAGGATTGGGTCTTGTCCATCACATCATTCTCCCAATGATGTGATCCCGTTATCAATAACATCTAATGTCCATGATCAAGAAACCATGATCATCTATTGATCAACGAGCTAGCCAACTAGAGGCTTGCTAGGGACACATTGTGATCTATTTATTCACACATCTATTACTGTTTCCTGTTAATACAATTATAGCATGAACAATAGACGATTATCATGAACAAGGAAATATGATAATAACCATTTTATTATTGCCTCTAGGGCATATTTCCAACAGTCACCCACTTGCACTAGAGTCAATAATCTATTTACATTGTGATGTATCGAACACCCATAGCATTGTGGTGTTGATCATGTTTTGCTCGAGGAAGAGGTTTAGTCAACGGGTCTGCAATATTCAGATCTGTGTGCACTTTACAAATATCTATTACTGCACTCTCGACATGGTCGTGGATGGAGTTGTAGCGGCATTTGATGTGCTTGGTCTTCCAGTGAAACTTGGGCTCCTTGGCTATGGCAATGGCCCCGGTGTTATCACGGAAGAGTGTCATCGGACCCGACGTGCTTGGGACCACTCCAAGGTCGGTGATGAGCTCCTTCATCCAAATTCCTTCATGAGCCACTTCTGAAGCAGCTATGTACTCCGCTTCACATGTAGATGCTGCCACGACTTCTTTCTTGTTGCTACACCAGCTCACTGCCCCTCCATTCAAAACATACACGTATCCGGTCTGTGAGTTAGAGTCATCCGGATCTGTGTCGAAGCTAGCATCGACGTAACCCTTTACGACGAGCTCTTCGTCACCTCCATAAACGAGAAACATCTCCATAGTCCTCTTCAGGTACTTAAGGATATTCTTGACCGCTGTCCAGTTTTCCATACCGGAATCACTTTGGTACCTCCCTACCAAACTTATGGCAAGATTTATATCAGGTCTGGTACACAACATGGCATACATTAGAGAGCCTACGGATGAAGCGTAGGGGACAGTACTCATCTTCTCTCTATCTGCTGCCGTGGTCGGTGACTGAGTCTTACTCAATGTCATACCTTGCAAAACTGGCAAGTACCCCTTCTTTGAGTTTTCCATATTGAACTTCTTCAATATCTTGTCAAGGTATGTACTTTGCGAAAGACCTATGAGGCGTCTCGATCTATCTCTATAGATCTTGATGCCTAATATGTATGCAGCTTCTCCAAGGTCCTTTATTGCAAAACTCTTGTTCAAATAACACTTTATGCTCTCCAACAACTCTATATTATTCCCCATCAATAATATGTCATCCACATATAGTATGAGGAAAGCTACAGAGCTCCCACTCACTTTCTTGTACAGACAAGCTTCTCCATAAACCTGTATGAACCCAAACGCTTTAATCACCTCATTAAAGTGAATGTTCCAACTCCGAGATGCTTGCACCAACCCATAGATGGAGCGTTGGAGCTTTCATACCTTGTTAGCACTCTTAGGATCGACAAAACCTTCTGGTTGCATCATATACAACTCTTCCTTAAGATACCCGTTATGGAATGCTGTTTTGACGTCCATTTGCCAAATTTTATAATCATGAAAAGCGGCAATTGCTAACATGATTCGGACTGACTTCAGCTTCGCTACGGGAGAGAAAGTCTCGTCGTAGTCGACTCCTTGAATTTGTCGAAAACCCTTTGCGACAAGTTGAGCTTTGTAAACGGTCACATTACCGTTTGCGTCAGTCTTATTCTTGAAGATCCATTTATTTTCTATGGCTTGCCGATCATCGGGCAAGTCCACCAAAGCCCATACTTTGTTCTGATACATGGATCCTATCTCGGATTTCATAGCCTCAAGCCATTTGTTTTAATCCGGGCCCGCCATTGCTTCTTCATAGTTCGAAGGTTCACCATTGTCTAACAACATGATTTCCATCACAGGGTTGCCGAACCACTCCGGTGCGGAGCGTACCCTTGTGGACCTTCGCGGTTCAGTAGCAACTTGATCCGAAGCTTCATGATCATCATCATTAACTTCCTCTTCAGTTGGCGTAGGCGCCACAAGAACAATTTCCCGCGCTGCGCTACTCTCCGGTTCGAGAGGGGGTGTAATTATCTCATCAAGTTCTACTTTCCTCCCACTTACTTCTTTCGAGAGAAACTTTTTCTCTAGAAAGGATCCGTTCTTGGTAACAAAGGTTTTACCTTCGGATCTAAGATAGAAGGTATACCCAATAGTTTCCTTAGGGTATCCTATGAATACGCATTTCTCCGCTTTGGGTTCGAGCTTTTCTGGTTGAAGTTTCTTCACATAAGCATCGCAACCCCAAACTTTTAGAAACGACAACTTAGGTTTCTTGCCAAACCATAGTTCATACGGTGTCGTCTCAAGGGATTTAGACGGTGCCCTATTTAAAGTGAATGCTGCAGTTTCTAATGCGTATCCCCAAAATGATAGCGGTAAGTCGGTAAGAGACATCATAGATCGTACCATATCTAATAAAGTGCGATTATGATGTTCAGACACTCCGTTGCGTTGCGGTGTGCCAGGCGGCGTTAGTTGTGAAACAATTCCACACTTCCTTAGGTGTGTGCCAAACTCGTGACTCAAATATTCTCCTCCACGATCAGATCACAGACACTTAATTTTTCTGTCACGTTGATTCTCAACCTCACTCTGAAATTCCTTGAACTTTCAAACGTCTTAGATTTGTGCTTCATCAAGTAGATATACCCATACCTACTCAAATCATCGGTGAGAGCGAGAACATAACGGTAGCCACCGCGAGCTTCAATGTTCATTGGACCACACACACAGTATGTATTATTTCCAATAAGTCGGTCGCTCTCTCCATTATTCCTGAGAATGGAGTCTTAGTCATCTTGCCCATGAGGCACGGTTCGCATGTGTCAATTGATTCAAAGTCAAGAGACTCTAATAGTCCATCAGTATGGAGCTTCTTCATGCGCTTAACACCAATATGACCAAGGCGGCAGTGCCACAAGTATGTGGGACTATCATTGTCAACTTTACATCTTTTGGTACTCACATTATGAATATGTGTAACATCACGATCGAGATTCATCAAGAATAAACCATTCACCAGCGGAGCATGACCATAAAACATATCACTCATATAAATAGAACAACCATTATTCTCTGACTTAAATGAGTAGCCGTCTCGCATTAAGCAAGACCCTGATACAATATTCATGCTCAAAGCTGGTACTAAATAACAATCATTAAGGTTTAAAACTAATCCCGACGGTAGATGTAGAGGCAGCGTGCCGACGGCGATCACATCGACCTTGGAGCCATTCCCGACGCGCATCGTCACCTCGTCCTTGGTCAGTCTCCGCTTATTCCGCAGTTCCTGCTTTGGGTTGCAAATGTGAGCAACATCACCGGTATCAAATACCCAGGAGCTACTACGAGCGCTGGTAAGGTACACATCAATAACATGTATATCATATATACCTTTAACGTTGCCGGCCTTCTTGTCCGCTAAGTACTTGGGGCAGTTCCGCTTCGAGTGACCTTTTCCCTTGCAATGGAAGCACTCAGTCTCAGGCTTGGGTCCATTCTTTTTCTTCTTCCTCGTATCTGATTTACCGGGCGCGGCAATGGCTTTGCCGTCTTTCTTGAAGTTCTTCTTACCCTTGCCCTTCTTAAAACTGGTGGTCCTATTGACCATCAACACTTGATGCTCTTTCTTGATTTCTACTTCTGCAGATTTCAGCATCGAGTACAACTCGGGAATGGTCTTTTCCATCCCTTGCATGTTGTAGTTCAGCACAAAACCGTTGTAGCTTGGTGGGAGAGACTAGAGGATTCTGTCAATTATAGCGCCATCCGGAAGTTTGACTCCAAGTGAAGTCAGACGACCGTGTAACCCAGACATTTTGAGTATGTGCTCACTGACATAATTGTTCTCCTCCATCTTATAGCTAAAGAACTTGTCGGAGACTTCATATCTCTTGACACGGGCATGAGCTTGAAAAACTAGTTTCAGTTCTTGGAACATCTCATATGCACCGTCGTGCTCAAAACGCCTTTGGAGCCCCGTTTCCAAACTGTATAACATGCCACACCTAACCACAGAGTAGTCATCACTCCGCATTTGCCAGACGTTCAGAATGTCCTGGGCTGTTGCAGGAGCAGGAGGGTCACCTAGTGGTGCATCAAGGACATAAGCCTTTTTAGCTGCTTCGAGGATGAGCTTCAAGTTGCGGACCCAGTCCGCATAGTTGCTACCATCATATTTCAGCTTGTTTTTCTCTAGGAATGCGTTGAAATTGAGGTTGACGTTGGCCATCTACAATATTTATAAAGACAACTTTTAGGCTAAGTTCATGACAATTAAGTTCATTTAATCAAATTAAGTATGAACTCCCACTTAAATCGACATCCCTCTAGTCATCTAAGTGATACATGATCCATGTTGACTAACCCGTGTCCGATCATCACGTGAGACAGACTAGTCGTCATGGTGAGCAACTTCATGTTGATCGTATTCAACCATACGACTCATGTTCAACCTTTCGATCTCTTGTATTCGAGGTCATGTCTGTACATGCTAAGCTCATCAAGTCAACCTAAGTGTTTCGCGTGTGTAAATCTGGCTTACACCCGTTGTATGCGAACGTTAGAATCTATCACACCCGATCATCACGTGGTGCTTCGAGAAAAGGATCCTTCGCAACGGTGCACACTTAGGGGAATACATTCTCGAAATTTTCCAGAGGGATCATCTTATTATGCTACCGTCGTTCTAAGCAATAAGATGAAAAACATGATAAAAATCACATGCAATCATATAGTGACATGATATGGCCATTATCATCTTTGCTCTTTCGATCTCCATCTTCGGGCATCACATGATCATCATTGTCACCGGCGTGCCACCATGATCTCCATCATCATGATCCCCATCATCGTGTCTCCTGAAGTCGTCACGCCAACTACTACTACCACTACTACTATAGCTAACCGTTAGCAATGAAGTAAAAGTGGTAAACACATGGCGTTGCATCTCATACAATAAATTAAAACAACTCCTATGGCTCCTGCCGGTTGTCATGCTCATCGACATGCAAGTCGTGAATCCTATTACAATAACATGAGCATCTCATACATCACACATGTAACATCACAACTTTGGCCATATCACATCACATGTCAACCCATGCAAAAACAAGTTAGACGTCCTCTAATTGTTGTTGCAAGTTTTACGTGGCTGATTTGGGTTTCTAGCAAGAATGCCTTCTTACCTACGTGAAAGACACAACGATGATATGCCAAAGCTATTTACCCTTCATAAGGACCCTTTTCATCAAATCCAATCCGACTAGAGTGGGAGAGACAGACACCCGCTAGCCACCTTTATGCACGGTGTGCATGTCTGCCGGTGGAACCTGTCTCATGTAAGCGTACGTGTAAGGTCGGTCCGGGCCGCTTCATCCCACAATACCACCGGAAAAGAATAAGACTAGTAGCAGCAAGCAATTGACAAATCAGCGCCCACAACCTTTTGTGTTCTACTCGTGCATGGAATCTACACATAGAAAACCTGGCTCGGATGCCACTGTTGGGTAACGTAGCATAAATTCAAAATTTTCCTACGCCATATTCAGATCTTCCTATGGAGAGACCAGCAACGAGAGAGGGGTGAGTGTAGCTTCATACCTTTGAATATCGCTAAGCGGAAGCGTTGCTAGAACGCGGTTGACGGAGTCGTACTCGCGGCGATTCAGATCGCGGTGTGATTCCGATCTAGTGCCGAACCACGACACCTCCGCGTTCAACACACGTGCAGCCCGGTGACATCTCCCGCACCTTGATCCAGCAAGGAGGAGGGAGAGGTTGGGGAAGATCTCCGCCAGCACTACGGCGTGGTGTCGATGGAGAGGCGAGGTCTCCCGGCAAGGCTTCGCCAAGCACCGTGGGAGAGGATGAAGAAGAAGAGAAGGGCTGCGCCGACACAGAGATGGAAAACCGTATCTCCAAAGGCCAAAACCCCCACTATATATAGGGGAAGGGAGGGGTGGCGCCCCCTTTAGGGTTTCCCCCTTGAGGGGGCGGCAGCCCTAGATGGGAGCGGGGGGGGGGGCAGGGAGGAGAGGGGGTGGCGCACCCCTAGGTGGGCCTTAGGCCCACCAGCGCCTAGGGTTTCCCCTCCCTCCCTCTCTGGTGCGCCTGAGCTGAGTGTGAGGGGCGCACCAGCCCACCTAGGGGCTGGTTCCCTCCCGCACTTGGCCCATGTAGCCTTCCGGGGCTTGTGGCCCCTCCGGTGGGCCTCAGGAACCCTTCCGGTGGTCCCGACACTTCACCGGTGGTGCCCGAAACATTTCCGGCATCCAAACCCATCCATCCTATATATCAATCTTTACCTCCGGACCATTCCGGAGCTCCTCGTGACATCCGAGATCTCATCCGGGACTCCGAACATCCTTCGGTAACCTCGTATAACAATTCCCTATAACCCTAGCGTCATCGAACTTAATTGTGTAGACCCTACGGGTTAGGCAATCATGAAGACATGACTGAGACACTCTCTGGCCAATAACCATCAGCGAGATCTGGATACCCATGGTGGCTCCCACATGTTCCACGATGATCTCATTGGATGAACCACGATGTCAAGGATTCAATCAATCCCCCATACAATTCCCTTTGTCTGTCGGTATAGAACTTGCCCGAGATTTGATCGTCGGTATACCTATACCTTGTTCAATCTCGTTACCGATAAGTCTCTTTACTCGTTCCGTAGCACGTCATCCTATGACTAACTCCTTAGTCACATGGAGCTCATGATGACGTTCTACCGAGTGGGCCCAGAGATACCTCTCCGTCACACGGAGTGACAAATCCCGATCTCGATTTGTACCAACCCAACAGACACTTTCGGAGGTACCCTTAGTGCACCTTTATAGTCACCTAGTTACGTTGTGACGTTTGGTACACCCAAAGCACTCCTACAGTATCCGGGAGTTGCACAGTCTCACGGTCGAAGGTAAAGACACTTGACATTAGAAAAGCTTTAGCATACGAACAACACGATCTAGTGCTATGCTTAGGATTGGGTCTTGTCCATCACATCATTCTCCCAATGATGTGATCCCGTTATCAATAACATCTAATGTCCATGATCAGGAAACCATGATCATCTATTGATCAACGAGCTAGCCAACTAGAGGCTTGGTAGGGACACAATGTGATCTATTTATTCACACATGTATTACTATTTCCTGTTAATACAATTATAACATGAACAATAGATGATTATCATGAACAAGGAAATATGATAATAACCATTTTATTATTGCCTCTAGGGCATATTTCCAACAAGAAAGTGCTACAACTGTGAGGAAACCAACCACTTCTCTAACGATTCAAGACCTCGAAGAAAAGATTATACACCGACTACATGAGGGAGAAATGGAAGACTCGAGAATTCACTAGAGCACTAGAGAAGATAAAAGATCACTCAGACGAATTTGTGTAGTACAAGGAACCGAATGAAGCTTTCGAAAGGTCAATAGAAAAATAACAAAAATGCTGATAAAAGGAGTATCACCATGTTGTGGGGACAGGTGACTACAAGAGAGCCCTCCCTAAGTGGGAAGCAACTAGGCCAATATGGTTGCAGAAGGGGTCATTCCAGCTGTAACGCATTGGCCCGAGAGGTCCAGGACTTGGTTTTATGCGCATGGGGGCAAGTTGGACTCAGTGACAAGGAAACTTATTGCAAAGGAAGATCTTAGAAGAGCCTCAGATGCTATAATTAGGGCAGTAGAACATGCTCAAAATGGGGTGTTCCACTCAGAGAGAGAGAGAGAGAGAGAGAGAGAGAGAGAGAGAGAGTCGAGCTTACACGTGCCCTGGGGAATCCTCAACATGGAGGACGAATAGGAGGCAAAGGCATTGTTCCGTGGGTTTAGGGGTTTTCGGAGTGGAATGACACTTATAAAAGCTTCGATAGGAAAAAGAAGCAAGATGAAGACCGTATTCACAGGGTAGAAATAAATAACGAGGAGTTATACCGCATAGTAAAGCGGCACAGGAGCAAGTGGACACAATTAGCCAACAAAGGGCATCTCCGTGGCAGGAGCAAGCAGATCCAACATTAGATGATACCGCCGTACCATCTGTGGAAAAGCAGTGTGCGTTCCATGGTGGTCTTGGCTGATGATGCATTGCTGGCTCGATACCCCATGGATGATATCAAAGAGAGGACAAATTGTGAGCTATACCAGAAATGAAGAACATATCCATGAAGGTCGCGGTCGGCTTTGCTTTACCGAGTACACGTGGAGCAACCAGCCATGGCAATCTGATTCGAGCTGGTATGCTAAAGTCGGCGTGGATGATGTTCTGCCGGGATATGAGTCACTAGAGCTTGACATGCGTGGAGGTGAATGGGAGGAGTGACTGGGAGAGGTCGCACATTGTGTAATTTTATGGAGAAAGGAATGCATCGTGTTTCCAAATTCGGCTCCAAGGCCACCGACTCCTCTGAGTAGGAATACACTTCGATCTCCGCTGCAGCATCCGACTCCACCCCACGTTGAGATCATGAAGCCGAGCATGAGTCCATGTCGATCTCCGCCGCGTCAGCCGAGTTCACCCCCTATGTTCTAGCAGGACCAAAAGTGGAAGACCACGGCCGCTCCGTCGACGACTAATCCTATTGAGAAGAAAGCAACAAAGAAGTAATCTAAAGGCAAGCCCGCTCCCAAAAAGAAGTTAGCTTATGATATGACTGACAAGGAACTGGACGAGGTTGTGGCTTTCGAAGTGAAATCCCATTTTGCACCGAATCCGCCCCCACCACCAAACGGGAAAATACCTGAGAAAATCATAGAACACTTTGTGGAATTTCTCCAGCGACCCCCGTCTGGCGAATAGGCCATCAGACTATGACTGTCTTGTCAGGATATTACATAAAAACAAATGCAGGAGTCGAGACCTACACATAGTAAAAAGCGGGAAAATAGTTCCCGAGCTCGGAGAACAGGCAATGCAATCAATGCCCCTCCCCCCGCTCAAGGTGATGAGCGACGCTACTACAAACATCGGTCTACGTTTTAATCAATACTGAGGCATCAAGGATATCCCCGTGGCTGAAGTAGCAGGACGATATGTCGCCGAGCAACCTCTGGTCAAACCTGAGCAGGTCCCGCAGCTAACAACACAAATGCAATGATTGAATGAATGATACATGGAAGAATTTTCCAACGGTCGATCACACCTCATGGTGAAAGTCAAGGAAGGGCATTACTTCTATGAAAATGATCGATACATTGAGTTTGAGGAATTGTTATAGTTATACAATCAAGACACACTCGACAAATCTATCGTCGATTGCTATTGTATGTAAGTGATTTATTTATGTAATTTAAGTATCTAGATCAGCTTTTCATTGCCCATAGTTATCCTCACTATATTCTTTTCTACGCTATTATGTAGAATGAAGATTGTCAAATGCAAAAAAGAGAGAAACTATGCCATTGGGTTTATTGAACCATATACCCTTGCTGGAGAATTGATAGAAGACTTCCCCAAAGACTCACCGAGGAACTTGCTAAGGTTCTTAAAGGAACAAAATACCAAAACAGAAATACTATGGCCTTACAACTTCAAGTGAGTGTTATTGTCTTGTACTACAAGTTCTATTTTGCTTATTCGATGTTAAGTGTAGTTGATGAGTTATGCATGTGTGCTTATATAAACGTGCGTAGGGTCCACTGGATGCTGCTAAACATTAGAGTTGATGCTGTTATTGTTGAAGTCGAAAACTCACTAAATAAAAATCTTGAAGATTACGCGAGCATAATTAAAATGCTCGACATGTAATTTCAATCATTATCGCACTAGGTATATCGACCTCTTTCGTTCATTTCCTGATATATCAAGTAATTAATAACTCTTATTCATTTTATTTGTCGGACATGGTTTGAAAACGGTTCATCAAAGAGGTTAGGGGTGAATGGCAACCAAAGCTGCGTTGGAAAGTGGTCAAGGTAATTAATTAAGTAGTACTAGCTAGGTCCGCACATCTCTTGAATTACAGTTTCAATACCATTATCTTGCTTAATTATTATCTGATTGAATTCTATTCTCGCAAAGTGCATGAGACAGCAAGAGGGGACTAATTTATGTGCATACTATGTTTCTGAGAAAATTCGCATGGTGATCGAATGTTGGCGCTTTACTGGAAAACTATGTGAGGTATGTAAAAACTATTCACATTTTTTATGATGATCTTATATATATAGAACTAATATATTTATATTGATCTCCTTTGTTTAAAGATTGATGAAATGCGGAAGAAGCTCCTACCAAAGAACCACATACGAGCAATTCAAGAGGTAATTGTTGGATTTTCCTTAATGAAGTCATACCTAGAAACGGAGAGTACCATTACATGTAATGATCACCAAATTGTATAGAAGAAATTGTATATACACCAAATTATATATATATATATATGTGTGTGTGTGCATGGTCGTACGAGAAATTATATTATATATGCATCAACGTGTACATTATGTAATAGCATAAAATATGTTTGAAATGAAAAACAATTTAATAAAAAACACAAATTGAAAAGGAAAAATAAACTATAAACCATAAACCTAAAACTCTAAACCTAAAAAAGCACAAACTCTTTAGTCCTGGTTGGTGACACCAACCGGGGCTAAAGGTCCTCCGCCCCCTCCCCCAGTGCACGCTCGCTGCCACGTGGAGGGACTTGAGTCCCGGGGTGTGGCTAACCGAGAATAAAGGCCGGACCCTTTAGTCCCCACTCTTTAGTCTCGATTGGCGATCCGACACTAAAGGCCGTTCCCAACCGGGACTAAAGGCCCGTCCTACATTAGTGTAGACTTACAATATTTGCTAAAACTTGCCAACCAATGAAATTTGGAAAAGCTTAAGTTTTTATTTTGTCAAGTAGACTATTCACCCCCTCTAGACGTACACTTCTCGATCCCATAAAGGATCATACGGTTTCTGGGGGGCGCTCCACACAAATACTAACTTCTTCATCACGGATATCATTCACACCCACGACCACTTCCCAAACGATGTCTTCTTCCACAACCTCTTCAATGACATGCCGGGCGATGACGTCAACGCCAATCCGAATCCTACTACTACAGCTTAGTATGTACTGAAAATACTAAGGCTAGGTAGCCTCGGGATTAAGCATAATTATCTATGAAGACAAAATTGCCTAATAGGGCTAAGCGAAAATATATGTTTACAAAATACTAAAATGATTTAGCATATGAAATCCAAGAAGAGTTTCTTGCCGAAGCCACATGGAAAAAGTTTTCTGGAGACTCAATATCCTAAGAAGTAAGAACACTTATGAGCAAAGTACACGACTGAGGATCCACACACTCTTGTGTTTACATCAATCATGTATTCGATGGTATGTATGCCAATAGATATGTTCACTACTCCAAATAGTTGCGAGTAAGATACCAAAGTGATCAAAGTGGTGATCATGGGACAACACTGAAAATATCACTGAGTACCATAGTAGCACTCATGATATAGCTTATCGCAAGCTGCCATTATGAATAGTTCATTTTAAGAAGTTATATCATTATATCATCATTGTATGAAGTTACATCAATACAACCTTCATTTATGCTCCAAGAAATTTTTGATTTAAATTAAGGTTTTTTTTGTAATACACAAAATGGTGGCATGGTATGTTAGAGTTGTTCCAAACAAGTAACCATGGTGAATTCTATAACGAAGGCTAACTACGTTGCCCCTTAGGAATCGACAAAAGATGGTGTTGGATCATATAGTTTATTAATGAAGTTTGTATGGTTCCAAAATGACTTTGGTAAATGGAATATTATTGTAAATAGTTGCTCCATAACTGAGTATGAAGAACCTAGGTTGTTCCACACGAATTATGAATTTTATGAAAGCATGAAAATGCATGGATGTGAGAAGATACACACAGCATGGAGTTCTCACATCAGTAAGACGGAGACTATACCACAAGCGAACCATATTTTAAACCAATAAGCCATAGGTGTAAAGTGCATTAGAATTGACTACATTATTGACTCTAGTGCAAGTGAAAATCTGTAGGAGATATGCCCTAGAGGCAATAATGACAACTATTATTAATATCCAAGTTTGTGATTATGGTTTATATTCCGTGTTATAATTGCTTTAGTCCTTGAGTCCGTATATCCATAAAGTCTCATAGGGAAACCCACATGCACATGTTGAATAATAAACGATAAAATGTGTTCCTGATCGTGCTTCTAAGACTGCTCAAGTAGTGTTGCATGATGGTTAAGTTTTCTTGATCATGGCCATGACTATGCTGACAATTTTGTGGACACGATGTTAGAAGAGCACTTGTGTTGAATCGACCCAAATTGATGTTATGCTATGGGATACACCCGTCACACTTTTTGGTTTTATAACATAGAGAAAGTTAGCGTTTTCATCATTACTTAGACCATGAGAGTATCGACTTCCTTCATACTTTCTTCATGAACTTTGGGGTTTGTTAAACATCACCCGTAACACGGTGGGTATTACGACGGCTTTTGCGTTCGTGTAAAAGTATGACAAGGTACTTGATATCTCAAGATTGGGATTTGCTTATCTGACGATGGAGAGGTACTCTTGAGGCCCCTTGGTGTTACGGTAATAATCATCTCTGGTCAAACACAACGCGATTTGATCACGGGGATGCCCGGACGGGGGAACAAGAAAAGATAAGAAAACAAGTAACGAGGAAACCACTATACTCAACAAGTTGTTGGTTCATGGGAATGCTTGTAAATCTCACCACGAGTATTTTTAATATATCGGGAAGCAACATGACTAGCATTCGATAATTACAGGTTCACTCAAATATTCATTCGCCCGGGTATAGGGACTAATATGGGTGCCCACGGTTCCACTATTGACCATTGATCGAAAAGAGTTCTGGTCATGTCTATACTACATTAAACCTATAAGGTCACACACTTAGGGGTCATCTATGTGGTAAGTAATATACAGGGTGTCTAAGAGATTGTTTCCAAAAAAGATTTGGAGATGACAGTAGAATTTCAAAGAGACACCCATATATGTTTCGGACACAAACTTCATACTCGAAATGTTCCTATTGCATCCAAAATTAGTTTAGGGGTGCTCAAAATATTCTCTACCTTCGGGATATTTTTGGATTATACGAGTGCTTAAAATATTTCATGAAAAGTAGTCATGAATAGTAGTAAAACTATTTGGGTACAACCTCATTTTTGGTGCCTTTCTAGGAAGCCGCTATTTGGGGCCTTTGTCCCAAAACTCAAGGGGATGACATATGGGTGGTGGGTGTTGGAAATTTTCCCTAGAGGCAATAATAAAATAGTTATTATTATATTTCCTGTTTCAAGATAATCACTTATTATCTGTAACACCCCAATTTTTGAATTTGGAATGTTTTACAATTGTAGCTAAGCATCTATGCATTTTATTTGAATGAAGGTGGCATTTGAATTTCTTTCGGTATTTGATTTGAATTTATTTTGCCACAAGATTTGCACTCACAAATTTTTCTGACAAATACCTTGCCAACCAAGTAAGAGAGGAGGTAACATGACACCCCAAAAAGTCACAAGAAAAATAGTGCCAAAACTATTAAAAGACAAAATTTGGTTTTTATTGGATTTTTTTAAAGTTTTTCATTTTGTGCAAAATAAAATGTCCACGTTGCGGGAATTATTTTCTGATCATTTTGATATATAATACTTCGATTTTCGGAGTATTATTTATTTCCTTTCTTAGGTTTTATTTCCTGTTTTAAATAAAAGGAATAAAATCGTTTTTAATAGGAAACCGACATGGGAACGTTAGGAAATCCGGCCCGATCCTCTTTCTTCCTCTTCCAGATCTTCTCTTTCCTTCTGCGTGCTCTTCCTCCCATCGCCGGAGCCGCCGAAGCCGGAGCCCGATCTCCGTGCTCCTTCCTCCTCTCCCACCCCCCGAGCCCCTATAAATACTCCTCCCAACCCCCACACTCCGTTCTGCCCCAAACCCCCACACTCCCCTCGCCGCAGCGGCCCGCCCCGCCATCGTCGGACTTCGTCGGAGCCCGATGTGACAGCCCGAGACCGATGCCCCAGAAGATTCCCCCTTTATTTCTGTTTCTGTCGTGTGATTAGTTTTATTTGTTGCATCGTCATTTAGTTTGCATCGTCGCATCATGCATGGCATCTTGCATCGTCTGTCACGTGTGGTGTTTTGAGTGTGTGTGCTTCGAGTGCTCACCGAGTCTTAGTGTGATAGGAACTCCCCTCCTCTCCTCTTTTATTTGTTTTTGCGGTTTGCTAAAGTTTCCATTTTAAACCCTACTTAAAAAAAGGTTTGTCTTCTTTTTAAGAAAATCATTTTATTAAATGTGGGGGCAACCCCTTGGGTGTTTCTTTTATTTCTCCTCTTGTCTTATTTTAAAAAGTAAAGTCTCATTTCCTTTTCTCCTTTAAAAGGGGTTTATTTTTATTTTCTTGTTAAAAGGATTTTATTTAATTTTTAAGGAAAAGGTTTCATTTTTATTTCTTTAAAAAAATGCCCAAAACTATTTCTTATAGTGGGGTTTGTTTTAAAGGAGTTAAAAAATATTTTTTTATCTTTATTATAAAAAAATCCTTTCCTTTTGGTGTTGCTGTTTTCTTTTAAAAAAAGAGAGGAAAAAAACAATAGGGGGAGGGAGTAGACCGAGCCGAGCACGCCAAGGCCCAGCTCCCCCCTGCCCTAGCAACGAGCGTCTCTCCCCCCGTGCGCCGTCTTCCCCTCTCCCTCGTCCCTCTCCTCCTCCCGATTCCTCCACCCTCTGTTTGCCTCTCCCCCGCCTGAGCCGAGCCCCCTGCTCACCGGCCTCCCTTGGCCGACCTCGCCGGCCTCCCAGGCGCCCCCTCGCTGCCATGGCCCCGCACGGCTCTTCTCCAGCACCTGCCTCGCGTCTCCCCCCCGCGCGCAACCCTGTTCGTCGGCTCCAGCTCTCGGCCGGCCCGAGGCCTCGCCGGCGCCGCCCCGCCGCTGTGCCTCGGCCCCGCAGCAGCTCCCCTCCTCAGCCCATCGAACCGGTGTGCCGCCCGCCGAGGTTCCCCGCGTGCTGTTCCGCCCTGGCCGTTCCCTGCACCGCCAGCAGCTCGCCACTTCGCCTCCTCGGCCCGAGCTCAACCGTGCTGCTCCGCCCGCCAACTCCTCTCCTCCACCGGTGCTCGACCTGCGCCCTGCCGCCGTTGCGATTTGCTCTGCTGCCGAGTGCTGTTGCCTGTGCCTTGCTGTTTGTTGTAGCTGCTGTCCCTTGCTTTTTCCATGCTGGTTTGCTGCTTGCCCGCGTCTTTGCTGCTGCTATAGATGCTGATGCATGCCAGCTTGCTTGCTTGCCGTTTTGCTTGCTAGGCTAGATGCTTGGCTCGGCTGTTAGTGCTTGCTAGTAGATGCCTGTAGCCTGTAGCTGCTAGGCTGCTGCTAGGTTGTTGTGCTGCCGTGTTTCCCTGCTGCTGCGTAATGTTGTTGCTGTAGGTGTTGCCGCTGCTCTGTCGGCTGCAGTTGCTGCTTGCTTGCTCTGCGCCGATGCATCTTGCTGTTGCGTTTTTGCTTGCCTGCCGCATTGCTGTTGGCTGTGTAGTTGGTGTAGTTCCTGCCCGCTAGATGTTGTTGTGTCGCCTTTCGGGACCGTCGCCGAAGTTCACAGCACCATCCCCTCCTTCATGGAACCAACAAGATCGGCGAGTACCACGACGTCCTCGACGACCCCGACCATCTTCGGAAAACGAGTTCGAATACCGTCGCCGAAGACCGTGAACCACGACGCCGAGAGAACGACTACCGTCGACGAGACAGAGTACCTCGACTTCCACGACGTCCGCTACAAACCGAACCCCTCCGATTCGCATGCTTCGAAGGTATACCGACGAGACGTGGCCGTGAACCGTATACATGTGTTGTATGAGATGTATCGTATGTTTGCGTCGTATGTTTGCCGTTGCACGTTGTCTTCCTTTTTCGTCGTGCCTCGACACATGGGAACGTGATATACGGGATCACCCCATTCTTTATTTAGCATTCCCGCACACGCTTCCAGATCGTGGCACCGATATCTCGTTGAGTATCGGGATAGGAACGTTGCCGTGGCATCGTTTCCATCTTGCCACTATAGTTCCCCTTTCGCTCGCCCTGGCGACACCTGTTTCTTTCTCTTCTTGCCATGGTGTTGATGAACGTCCATGCATAACGCATTCATGGCATATATCGTGTGTTGCATGCCTCTTGTGCCATAGCTCCGTTCTATGCTCCGCGTGTTAACCGACTAGGATGCCTTGTAGGACCATCGCTTCACCCATTGCCATGTTAACAACGGTTTAATATTGTCGTGTAACTAACTGGGAGTGAACTAAATAATTAAATATGGAGTTTCGTCGATATGCAACTCTTTGCATATCGAGCTTCATTTAATGTGTAGTGTTTGCGTGAGGTGAATTGCCATGCCATCCCTTGCATTTTGAACTGATCATGCATCATAGTAGGTTGTGCATCATGTTGTGCATCGTGTGGTGAATAATTGTGTTGATGTTTGTTTCCGGTTTGCTCCATCTCGATAGAGTTCCACAAGCGTGTCGGAATGTGAGGACCCGTTCGACTACGTTGGTTCGCTGACTCCATGGAGTTGTTCTTCTTCCAAGCGGGATATCAGGCAAGATGACCATTTCCCAGATACCATTACTATCATTGCCATGCTAGTTTATCGCTCCTACCGTTTATGTCTCGTTGCCTACCACTTGTTAAATATCAGTCTCTCAACAATGCCATGATTACCTTCAACCTGTTCGACCTAGCAAACCACTGATTGGCTATGTTACTGCTTGCTTGACCCTGTTTATAGCGTTGCTAGTTGCAGGTGTAGTTGCTTCCATGTGATAACATGGGTTCCTTGTTATATCACCCTATTTAAATGCTATTTTAATTTAATGCACCTATATACTTGGTAAAGGGTGGAAGGCTCAGACTTTCTAGCCAGGTGTTTTGTTCCACCTTTGCCCCCTTAGTTTCGGCTACCGGTGTTATGTTCCATAATTGAGCGCTCCTAACACGATCGGGGTTGTTATGGGGACCCCCTTGATAATTCGTTTTAGATTAAAGCTGGTCTGGCAAGGCCCAACTTTGGTACTACATTTGCCTAACAACTAATGAACCGCATAGGGAGTAACTAACCCGAGGATAATTTAATCAACCCCCGGGCCAGTGCTCCTCATGAGTGTTGGTCCACCCACCTAGCAGTCGGCGGTGCCACCACGGGGCAACTCGAGGTTTGGTTCCCGTCCACTTTGCATAGACGGTGTGTCCTGAGAACGAGATACGCGGCTCCTATCGGGATCGTCGACACACCGGGTGGCCTTGCTGGATTAGTTTTTACCTTTGACGAAATGTCTTGTGCATCGGGATTCCGGTGATGCTTTGGGTAATCTTAGAGTTGAGGTTTTCCACTAGGGAATCCGACGAGATCGCGAGCTTCGTGATGGAGGATTTCTATGCGGCTTGTGGTAATTTGTGATGGACTAGTTGGAGCACCCCTGCAGGGTTAAATGTTTTCGGAAAGCTGTGCCCGCGGTTATGTGGCAACGTGGAAACTTTGTTTAACACTGGTTCTAGATAACTTGAAGTTAACTTAATTAAAATATGCCAACTATGTGCGTAACTGTGACTGTCTCTTTCGTGAGTTCCTTCTCCGACCGAGGACACGATGGGGTTATGTCTGACGTAGGTAGGTGTTCAGGATCATTCATTTTATCATCAGTAGTTCACGTTCGCTATGCGTAGGTCTTCCCCCTCTTATTTCTTGTACTCGTAAGTTTAGCCACCAGATATATATGCTTAGCCGCTGCAGCAACCTCACCACTTAACCATGCCTCACCCATTAAGTTTTGCTAGTCTTGATACCTTTGGAAATGAGATTGATGAGTCCCCTATGGCTCACAGGTTACTACAACACTAGTTGCAGGTACATGTAAAGGTTATATGACGCGAGCGCGTTGATTGTTCATTTGGAGTTGCTTCTTATTCTTCTTCTTCATCGATCTAGGATGGGCTCCAGGCCGGCAGCCTGGGATAGCAAGGATGGACGTCGTTCTTCTTTTGTCGTTTGTTTTCGTCCGTAGTCAGACCCTGCTCTTACTCTTGATGATTATGTAATGTACTGATGTGACTCTCATGTAGCTTGTGGCGAGTGTAAGCCAATTCTATTATATATCTCCTCTTTTCAGTACATGTACTTGTAACGATATCCATTCTTGCGACACGATGAGATGCGCTTCTATCCCTGACGAGGCCCCCGTGCCATATTGAGGATAGGGTCGCATCTTGGGCGTGACACCCGAGCTCATCTCGAGCATCTGCTACCTCCCTGCGTCCCCCCACGCCTCTCCGACACCACCACGACTCGCCGGAGCTCCTCTGCCACCGCCTGGACACCTCCCCCGCCTCAACCGACCACCGGAGAAATCTCCCCGTCCACCTCCACCTTCGGCCGCCGATGGGAACTCAGCGAAGATCCCCAGCCACCGCGGTAAGCTCCACTGGTTACCTCTACCGTTAGATCTAAGACATACGCCTTAGATTAGAAGCATAGATACCCCTTCGGTTTATTTAGAAAAAACCCAGTTTTCTGTTAGTAACTTTTTAGCCGAAACGTTTTCTGTTATTTGTGTCCATTCGTTGGTTAGTCTCCTCAGCGCACACCTTCTAGCGAGTAGAAAATTGCCACGTAGCACCCCGTTCACTAGTTAGGAAATTTTATTTCTGCTTGTGTTCTATAAAAAACAGAATGATTCTGTTTTGTTTTCGCTTTAACTTTTAGATTGTAACTCCAAATTAGATGATTCTTTTTGCCTTGGATCACAAATTTTATGTAGTTTCTGTAGATATAAAATTGGACCATGTTTGAATATTATAAGTTTGTGTTTAAACAGATTTGATTTAAACCTTGTTTTGTGATTATCTGGAGTTTAAAAATAGGTTTTGAGTTGAGTCTTTTTGCTACTGATCACTAGTAATATTTTTTTATCAGTAGGTTTAATTTCAGAATTTTTTAGGATATTTTATCTTAGGGTTTTGAACAAAACAGATTCTGTTTTAGTGTTTTAGGTTATTTTTTCTCTCGTTTGATCTAGCTACTTTTTTGATTGTTGCTTTATTTTATTTACTTGCTGTTGTGATGCTTATTGTGTGAAATTGTTGTCTCCTCAGATCATCCAGAGTGCAAAGCTTGTTATCTAGAGGCGCTCGGGTTCAAAAGTCGTAAACAAGGCAAGTCACGTTGATCATGTTTTACCTATGGTTTTATATGCATTTAGTTCAACCTTCTCCACCCATTCCATGCAAAGTAGATACTTGGAAATTTTGGTTCTTGATGTAGTATCATGTGGTAGGCAGCCATCACCCTTGTTACTTGGCCCGGGACGTTAATTTTATTCTGCTATGCTTTTATTAGATGAGGTTTTGGTTGAGTGTTATTCACGAGTGTTTTGAGAACATTAATAATCAAGACCTGAAGACTTCAAGATTTCAAAGACCCCGTGATGCAATACACCTCTGGGTGAAGGATGGTTTAGATGGGCACCCTGGAGTAACCAGTGGATGACCCGGGATCCATGGGGAAGTGCCATGACATCTAGCGGAAAGCTTCACCCATGCACGAAGATATGGATGGATGCTTCAAGACCCGAGGCTTACCTGCACAACCACAAGTCATTATGGGCTCTGTCTTGGTTGGACATCGTGGTGACTCTGGACGGGCGGTGCTACGAGATGTAGAAGAACAGTAGGAATGGATGGGCACCGATAGTGGCTCAGAGGAACCCGTTGGAAGACCATGTTTTGATCATCCGGTTCTCAAACACCCTGAAGTGCGAGGACTCCAACGGAAGCGATCAAATCTTGTGGGGAACGTGTGCAAAACTCTGCAGTGTACACAAACCTAATCGATTAGCCGTGTGCACGGTCATGGACAACTTGAGCCGAAGGAACTAAAATTATCTGGAATTCTCAACACAAATAATATTAATGATGTGGGTATTATTGATAACTTGGGTATGAGATATGGTTGGCGGAACCATCTCATTAAGAACCAACAATGTAGTAAATTTTTCTTTTAGCCCCTCCCTTGTTGTAGGAGAAAATTTGCTTTCCGTTAAAAAACCTACAACCCCACTTGCCATATATGCATATAGCATAGATGATACTTATTCACCTCTTTCTTTTGTGACTTGCCGGCATATTCAATATGCTGACCTACACGGCTGCAACGTGTCATGTTGCAGAGTTCTTTTCCGACCAGGAGTGAGTACACGATCTATGCTCGGTGATATGCCCTGAAGTCAGATGGACTCTACTACCTTTGAAGCTTCTGCTAGTCTTCGTTTAGTTTTATCTCGTGATTTGGCTGTCAGCCTCTTTATTGTAATAAAGTACTCGATATGAGATCCGATTAATAAAGCTGTGTGATTGAACTCTCGATATATACATTGATGTATTGTGTGTGTACCAGCATGATGTTGGGATGATACACAAACACTAGAGACTTGGCCGTTTCAGGTCGGGTTGCTACATATATGGTATCAGAGCACACGCTGACCGTAGGACGTAACCTCTAGGATTGGAAAAGCCTTAGGAAGAAAACAATTTTTCTTATGTCTTTAAACCTTCTATATTTCTCTTTTGCTCAATTCTGACTTCTCTCTGATTTTCCAATATTTTCTAGATGACCACCTTCATCCCAGTTAAGGTCACAGAGTTTTGCCAACCCGACGCAACAATGCCCTTCGGAAAGGAGCTGATGCAGATCGCCAAGGACCTAAGGATTGCTCTTCCAACCATCATCGGGAAACCTACCATGTCTTACCCGGCAGATGCACGCTACAGGATTGAGGTGCACATCCCTGGAAGGACCTTCGAGCCTCGCACAGAACCTATGGACTTCAAGTTCATTGCACCCAGCTGGATTCTCGAAAGGGACATGGCGATTCACAGTACACTCGGACGTATCAAGGAGGTGTACAGAGGCGGTCCCATTTCACCAGACTTATTCATGGTCTCCCGGAGAGGAGCAGATGGAGAAATCATCAAGAGCAAGACTGAAGACGCTCTCCTGTCCTATGCCCAGACCTTGGAGACACACATCAGGACTCTGGAGCTTCGTGTAAGCAAGGACACAAAGAAGATCAAGCAACTGACGCTCCGCGAACTCTACCTCGAAGCAGAAGCCCGAGAAGCCCACTACGAGCACGAACTAGAGGTGAAGGACTTCCTGGAGAGGATCGAGAAGATGAAGGCTCGGGTCGCATATCTAGAGGAAGAATTGGACATGGGCGAAAATGTTCACCCTGAAGGAGACGTAGCCCCCTTGATCAGCAACAAGGAGGACTACGACGCAAGCTCTACCGACGGACCCACCACCATGCATTTCCGAGGAGGACACATAGACAAGTCCACCAATTTATCTTATCGTTAAACGTTTAGGCCGATGTTTAGGTTATCGCAAACTTGTATCCCCGTGTTTTAACCTTTTGATATGATTAATGAATAAATGTGTGGTGTGATAATTGTTTGATGCATTTCATATGGGTAGTGCATTTTCTCTTTAGACCCTTGTTCTATGCTAATTCCCATGCCTCTAAAACACCAAATGCCTTCGATACATGATCCTGCCTCCAACTTCCCGCCGGGACTCACTCAGTTGATCCAACAGCGGAGTACCCTGATGCAATTGATCATTCAGAACCAGACCAATAATAACAACAACCATCATCCACCCCAGGGCGACAGTCTCACCTGTTTTCTGAGGTTGAATCCTCCGACTTTCTCTAGCAACATTGAGCCCAATGTGGCAGATGATTGGCTCCGCAAGATGGAGAGGGAACTAATCACTGCGGGATGTACTGAAGTTAAGAAGGCGCGCTTTGCCGCACATTAACTTGGAGGCCCCGCAACTACATGGTGGGAGAACTACACCACCACATACCCCATTGCTCGTGTGACTTGGGAGTAGTTAAAGCTAGCCTTCCGCACCGCTCATGTCTCAGCTGGAGCCATGAGTCTGAAGAAGCGTGAGTTTCGCAATTTACGCCAGGGAAATCGCTCTGTGGCTCAGTATATTGATGAATTCAGCATGTTGGCCCGATATGCACCTGGAGATGTGGCCGGTGATGCGGCCAAACAGGAGAAGTTCATGGAAGGACTCAAGGATGAGTTGAGCAATCAGCTAACTGTGGCCAACTTCAACAACTACCAGGAGCTGGTAGACAAGGCCCTCATCTTGGAGGGAAAGCATCAGCAGGTTGAGAACCGCAAAATGAAGTATGGACATGTGAAGTTCAATTCTAGAGCTCAGCAGAAGCCCTGTTATTCCCCCTATTCAGGGGATACCAGAACAGGATCCGGTAAGTTTGGAGGACACACCCACCATAACTACCCAGTGCATACCCCTGGAGGCCACAACCATGGAGGAAATGGGAACAACCGCAATGGCAGCAACTTCAGGAATGACAATGGAGGTAATGGCACTCAGCACCATCCCGCTCCAGCTCAGAAGGATCTGAACCATATCACCTGCTTCAAGTGCCAAAAGACGAGTCACTATGCCACTGAATGTTCCCAGAACAAGCTGGGAAATGGAAACGGCAATGGCAACTCAGCAGCAAAGAAGCCCAATCCTTTTCCCCAAGCTCAGGTGAACCACATTGATGTTGAAGAGGTCTATGATCACCTCGATACGGTGGTTGGTAAGTCTTTGCTAAATTCACGTCCAGTACTGGTGCTTTTTGATTCTGGTGGAACACACTCATTTATATCAAGGGTAGTTGTGGAGAAGTACAATTTACTAACTAGAACCCTCAGTCAGCCCATTAAGGTCAGTTCCCCAGGGGGCATGATGACAACCAGGATAGGATGCCACGCATTGAACCTCAACATTGGAAACCATAAATTTCCCACCGACCTCATCGTATTAGGGTCGCAGGGATTGGATGTAATCCTAGGCATGGATTGGTTGACCAAGTATGAAGGAAACATTGATTGTGCCCTTAAGTCTATTTTTCTCACCACCCCAGAGCGAAAGAGGATTAAGTACGTATCCCAACACCCACCACAGAGTAAACGGGTGAATTATCTCATGGGAGTTGTTCAGGAGGAAGTGTCGATTGTACAAGACTTTCTAGTTGTATTCCCGGAGGAATTGCCACGCATGCCACCGAATAGAGAGATTGAGTTTCTGATTGAATTATTACTAGGGACAACCCCAATATCCAAGAGACCCTATCGAATGCCCACAAATGATTTAGAATAAATCAAGAAGCAAATCAAGGAGTTACTCGACAAAGGGTATATTCGCCCAAGTTTGTCACCTTGGGGAGCCCCAGTTCTCTTGGTAGAGAAGAAGGATAAATTCTTGAGAATGGTAGTCGATTATCGTGCATTGAACGAGGCGACCATCAAGAACAAGTATCCGTTGACGATGATCAACGATTTGTTTGAACAGTTAGTTGGAGCCCGAGTGTTCTCCAAGATCGATTCGATCAGGGTATCATCATTGAAAATTCATGAACATGATATACCCAAGACAGCCTTCACCATAAGGTACGATCTATATGAGTACACAGTAATGTCATTTGGTTTGACTAATGCTCCTGCATATTTTATGAGTATGATGAACAAGGTATTTATGGAATATCTGGACAAGTTTTGGTGTGGTGTTCATCAATGACATATTAATATTCTCCAAGAACGAGGAAGAACACGCGGAACACTTGCGTTTAGTTTTGGAGAAGCTTCGAGAGCATTAGTTATATGCGAAGTTCAACAAATGTGAATTTTGGTTGAAGGAAGTCGGATTCCTCAGACACATTATTTCTGGAGACAGAATAGAAGTGGATCCCGCCAAGGTTTCAGCAGTCACCGTATGGAAAGCACCCACCTCACTTAAGGAGATCCGGAGTTTTCTCGGACTTGCCGGATATTACCGGAGGTTTATCGAGAACTTCTAAAAGATTGCCAAGCCCATGACAGAGTTGTTGAAGAAGGTGTCCAAGTATAATTTGACCGAGGAATGAGAAGCCAGTTTCCAAGAGTTGAAGAAATGTTTGGTTACAGCCCAAGTGCTGATATTGCCAAACATTCATAAGGACTTTCAGGTGTATTGTGATGGATCACGTCAAGGACTTGGAGGAGTGCTCATGCAAGAAGGAAAAGTTGTAGCCTATGCATCCAGACAGCTCCGAACTCATGAGTTGAACTATGCCACACTGATAACCCTCAAGTGTAGGGGATCACAACAGTTTTTCGAGGGTAGAGTATTCGACCCAAATTTGTTGATTCGCTTCAAGGGGAAACGAAAGACTATTCTCAAGTATTAGAAGCTGAGTTTGTCAGATTCAACCACACCTGAAATATTAGTGTCTGCAAGCAAAGTATCAGTAGCAAAGTAGTATGATAGCAATGGTGTCAGAAACAGATCCGTTGACGGCAGACTATTTCTAACTGTTGTATCAATGGCGCCAGAAAGTTGCATGTGGACGAGTAACTATTCTTCCAAGGCAACGGTGCCAGAAAAAGGTCTTGCAACAAGTAACAACGAAGTAGCAAGGAACAGCAGTAGCAGCAGCAGCAGAGTAACAGCAGTAGCAACAGTAGTAGCAAAGTGGCAGCAGTAGCAGCAAAGTGGCCCAATCCCTTTTGTAGCAAGGGACAAGCCTGAACAAAGTAACATAGCAAGGACCAGTAGTAAAAGACTCGTAGGCCGTGGATCGGTGATGGATCAGTATGAGGGATATGATTCATCATGTAACAACTATAACACAGAGAGATATGTAACTAGCTCCCGTTCGTCAATCTAATGTAGGCATGTATTCCGTATGTAGTCATACGTGCTTAGGGAAAAGAACTTGCATGACATCTATTGTCCATCCCTCCCATGGCAGCGGGGTCCTAATGGAAACTACGGGATATTAAGGTTCTCCTTTTAATAAAGAACCGGACCAACGCATTAACACGCAGTGACTACATGAACTCCTCATACTATGGTCATCTCCGGAAGTGGTTCCAACTATTGTCAATCTGGGGTTGTCGGGTCATAACACATAGTAGGTGACTACAACTTGGAAGATAGGATCTAAAACACACATATATTGACGACAACATAATAGGTTCAGATCTGAAATCATGGCACTCGGGCCCTAGTGACAAGCATTAAGCATGGCAAAGTAGTAGCAACATCAATCTCAGAACATAGTGGATACTAGGGATCAATCCCCGTCAAAACTAACTCGATTACATGATAGATCTCATCCAACTCATCACCGTCCAGCAAGCCTACGATGAGATTACTCACGAACGATGAAGAGCATCATGGAATTGTCGGTGGAGGAAGGTTGATGATGGCGATGGCGACGATCTCCCCTCTCCGGAGCCCAAGACGGACTCCAGATCTGCCCTCCAGATGAAGAACAGGAGGTGGCGGCGCCTCCGTATCGTAAAACGCGATGAAACCTTCTCTCTGATTTTTTTTCCAGGCGAGACGGAAGATATAGAGCTGAGTTTGGGGGCGGTGTTGCCACGTGGGCCCCACAAGCCCTCACGGCGCGACCTAGGGGGGTGGCCGCAGCCCAGGGGCTTGTGGCCCACTGGCACGCCCCCTCCGGTGGATCTTTGCGCAGGTATTTTTCTTTTATTCCAGAAAAATTCTCCATAAATTTTCAGGACATTCCGAGAACTTTTATTTCTGCACAAAAACAACACCATGGCAATTCTGCTAAAAACAGCGTCAGTCCAGGTTAGTTCCATTCAAATCATGCAAATTAGAGTCCAAAACAAGGGCAAAAGAGTTCGGAAAAGTAGATACGACGGAGACGTATCAACTCCCCCAAGCTTAAAGCCTTGCTTGTCCTCAAGCAATTTAGTTGACAAAAAGAAAGAGACAAAAGAAAAACTTTGACGAACTCTGTTTGATCTTGTTGTTGCAACTATGTCTAACTCATATCCAGAGTTTCAGCAAGATCACAAGCAAACCACAAAATAAAATGACATCTTGGTCTCACGGTAAACTCATATCAATGGCATAATCAACTAGCGAGCAAATAATAATAAGCCTCAAATGTCAACACTTCAATCAAAACAACATGAAGCAGTGCAAACAGATGGTATCTCGCTAGCTCTTTCTGAGACCGCAAAACATAAATGCAGAGCACCTTCAAAGACCAAGGGATGACTAAACATTGTAATTCAAGGCAATGAAGATCCAGTCACAGTCATACTCAACACAGTTAAAAGCAAAGCATAAAAATGACAGAGGTGCTCTCTAATTGGTGCTTTTATAAGAGGAGGATGACTCAACAGGAACATAAATAGACAGGCCCTTCGCAGAGGGAAGCATTGATTTGCAGAGGTGCCAGAGCTCAAGCTTTGAAAATAGAGATAATAATTTTGGGTGGCATGCTTTCATTGTCAACGCAATGACTAAGAGTTCTCAACATCTTCCATGCTACACATGCTATAGGCGGTTCCCAAACAGAAAAGTAAAGTTTTGACTCCCCCACCACCAATCAATCACACTCCACGGCTAGCCGAATCCTCGGGTACCGTCCATACCAACAACAATCCTGGGGGAGTTTTGTTTGCAATTATCTTTTCGATTTGAGCATGGAACTGGGAATTCCAATTACCGGCCCCTTTCTCGTGAATGATAGTGAATAAACACATATCGAGGATAACACGCCTAGCATGGAAGATACTAATAGCCCCCTGTCACCACATGAGCGGTTCTGGCATGCAAAATAGATTATTTCTTGAAGGTTTAGAGAGTGGCACATGCAAATTTACTTGGAACGGCAGGTAGATACCGCACATAGGTAGGTATGGTGGACTCATATGGCACAACTTTGGGTTTGTGGAGGTGGATGCACAAGCAGTATTCCCGCTTAGTACAAGTGAAGGCTAGCAAAAGACTGGGAAGCGACCAACTAGAGAGCGACAACGGTCATTAAAATGCATTGAGATTAACTAACATTGAGTGCAAGCATGAGTAGGACATAAATCACCATGAACATGAACATCATAGAGGCTATGTTGATTTTGTTTCTACTACATGCGTGAACATGCGCCAAGTCAAGCCACTTGAATCATTCAAAGGAGGATACCATCCTATCATACTACATCATAGTCATCTCAACATTCATGTTGGCAACCAAGACAAACCATTATAACCTCCTAGCTAAGTAAGCATGGCATAAGCAACTATGATCTCTAAGCTGTTATTGCAAACATGTTTCTCACACAACAAAGCTAAACTAGGAACAAAGAGCTAGTCATATTTACAAAAACAAAATAGATCGAGTTCATACCAGCTTTTCCACGCTCAGTCACTTCATCATATGTCGTCATTATTGCCTTTCACTTGCACGACCGAACAATGTGAACAATAATAAGAGTGCTCGTGCATTGGACTAAAGCTGGAGTCTGCAGGCAAACACAAAGGAGAAGACAAAGTAATATGGCTCTTTGAAAGCTAAACAGGTATGCATGCAAGAGCCACTAAACATTGTAACCATGGTCTTCTACCTTGACCCAAAGAAAAAGAAAACTATCTACATGGGAAAGCTCCCAACAAGCAAAATAAGAAAATAAAATCTTTTTGTTTTTTCTCAAACTAGACAGACACACGAAAAGAAAACGAGAAAAAGAAAATAAACAAGCATGGATGATATAGTGGCAAAGTGTGAACACCAGCTAACAAAGTGAAAGCATAAGCAAGAATGTAAAGTCGGTGAAAACACGTACTCCCCCAAGCTTAGGCTTTTGGCCTAAGTTGGTCTACTCCCAAGGATGGTCCTGGCGAAACCCAAAATCATAATGGGGGTTATACGGGAGCGCTGCAACCACTGCCTGAATAGCTGCCTCACGGAGACGAGCAGCCTTTTCCTCCCTCTCATACTCCTCCGCCTCTCCTATGGTTATGTAATATCTCCATTTTACCTGAAAGTCAAAGAAGGCAGGAGCAGGAAGGGTAATATGGAAAACACGCTCCCGGTTAAATATCAAACGGTATAGGAGGGATTCGTCATCCCTCTCAAGGAACTAGTAGCGTGTCAAAGTGACGCGGTCAAGGAAAGCTGTATGGAGCGGGGGATCTCCTTCGCGGATGGGTACTCCAAGAAAATTTGCTATGCGGGTGGCATAGATCCCACCAAAGAAATCCCCTTAATTAGCATTCTTATTCAGCCTCCTTGCTATTATAGCTCCCATGTTGAAGCTTTTGTCACCCGTCACTACGCTCTTAAGGATACTAAGGTCGGAGCGCAGAGGTGACAATGCTCAATCTTGCCATTAATGCATCTGCCTATGAAGAGGGAAAAATAATGCAAGGCAGGAAAATGAATACTCCCCATGGTAGCTTGCGTAATGTCTCTAGTTTCTCCAACTGTAATACCAGAGCAAAAATATCTAACCAAAGATTTAGGAGGATCATTGAGGCTACCCCAAATAGGTATTTTGCAAATTCTATTGAAATCCTCTAAATCCATGGTATACGATTTATCATAGAGATCAAACAGTACCGATGGCTCAAGGCCAGTTGAAAATTTGAATCTACGAACAAAAGAGGCAGTGAGAGCAACATACTGTTCACATTTATCGAAGATGAATTCTTTGAGTCCGACGTTGTGAACAAGTGCATCAAACTCATCTTTAAACCCTGCCTCAATCATTAATTCATCACAAGGCCATTCACATGGTTGTACCTGCTTGTCCCTTGGTTGGTAAGGATCAGGCTCCCGAATCGCAAGATGGGGACCTCTCTTGCTTGAGGAACCACCAGGAAAGTTTCTCGTGAACATCTTCCTTTTCTGAAATTTTCAGTGACCCAAAGGAAAAGTGAACAAGGCTCAACTAAACTAGTAGCAACTACTCCCACAAGTGCCTAGAGGCCATATTGCGCATCAAAACTACTTGGGACCAGCTAAAATTAGCATGCAAAGCTCAAGAACATGGTCACTAAGGCAACAAAAATACGCGGAGTATAAGGCACTAGAGAAAAAACTAATCGGACCAATGGAGGAGTCACTTACCAAGGTGTAATTTCCCCAAAACTATTCGGAGAATGGTGATTTGAGCAAAGAGATCGAAAATCCCAGCAAGAGGAGCAAGAACACGGGTTTGAGCAACGAAACAATTTTTTATGGAGATAGGAGAACCAGATGAGAGCAAGAATGAGTGGAGGGGGTGCCTGTGGGCCCCACAAGCCTGGGTGGCGCGACCAGGGGGGTGCCCGCGCCCCAAGGGCTTGTGGCCCACTGGTGCAGCCCCCGAACAAACTCTTTGTCTCAGAATTTTTCAAAAATTCCAGAAAAAATCATACTTGATTTTCAGGACGTTCGGAGAACTTTTATTTTCGGGGTACTTTTCTACCGGACGCTAAAACAGAAGACATGGAAAACTAAACTAAATCTATCATTTTTCTTCTAAGCAACCTAAGGTGAAAGCTTGGAACAGAGGTTTGTGACTCCTCGATTCATCCATCTCATGGTCATCGAAAGAAAATCCGCCAAGGAGGTTGATCAAATCTCCTCGACAAAACTTCTCGAATCGCAAAAGAGAACGGAGAATTTTCGAATAGTCACTAGGTCACCTCAATGGGGATGTGTATCTCCCCAACAAGCAAATCATACTTCATCTTGACACGAGGAATAGGGCATTCAAAGCTCCCAATAAGAATCGATGAAGTCTTTTCGTTAGCATTGGTGCAATGTACTCGATATTGTTTCTTCAGAAAGTGCACCGTATGCTCATTACCGTTGACATGGAAAGTGACATTGCCTTTGTTGCAATCTATAACAGCCCCTACGGTGTTTAAGAAGGGTCTTTCGAGGATGACAGCCATGGCATCGTCCTCGGGAATATCCAAGATAACAAAGTCTGTTAAGGTAGTGACGTTAGCAACCACAACAGGCACATCCTCGCAAATGCCGATAGGGAAAGCAGTTGATTTGTCGGCCATTTGTAGAGAGATTTCAGTGGGTGTCAACTTATCCAGTTCAAGTCTACGATAAAGAGAGATAGGCATAACACTAACACCGGCTCCAAGGCCGCATAAAGCAGTTCTAACGTAGTTGCCTTTAATGGAGCAAGGTATAGTGGGCACACCGGGATCACCTAGTTTCTTAGGAGTTCCACCCTTGAAGGTATAGTTAGCAAGCATGGTGGAAATCTCAAGCTCAGGTATCGTCCTCTTATTAGTCACAATATCCTTCTTGTACTTAGCATACAGAGACATTTTGAGCATATCTGTCAAACGCATTTGCAGAAAGATAGGTCTGATCATTTCAACGAATCACTCAAAATCCTCATCATCCTTTTTCTTGGATGGTTTGGGAGGAAAGGGCATAGGTTTCTGAACCCATGGTTCCCTTTCTTTACCATGCTTCCTAGCAACAAAGTCATTCTTATCGTATCTTTTAGTCTTAGGCAGTGGGTTATCAAGATCAACACTAGGTTCAATCTCCACATCCTTATTGTTGCTAGGTTGAGCATCTACATGAACATCACTATTGATATTATCATTAGGCTCATGTTCATCACCAGATTGTGTTTCAGCATCAGAGACAGAGGCATCGTTTGGACTCTCAGGTGTAGCAACAACAGGGTTGCTAGCGTGCAGGTTCCTATCATCTTCCTTATTCTTTCTAGGATGACTAGGTGCATCAGTGCTAACTCCTTGAGAGTCTTGTTCAACTCTCTTCGGATGACCCTCACGATACAAAGGTTCCTCGGTCATTCTACTGCCTCTAGTGACAACTCTGACAGAATTGTCATTCAACTCATTGAGCAAGTCATTCTGAGCTTTAAGTACTTGTTCTACCTGAGTAGTAACCATAGAAGCATGTTTACTCAGAAGCTTAAGATCATTGACATTTCTGTCCACACAAGCACTTAAATGACTAAGCATACGAGAATTTTGTTCCAATTGTCTGCTAACATAATCATTGAAACTGTGTTGTTTGGCAACAAAGTTATCAAGTTCATCCAGGCATAAGCTAGCAGGTTTATCAGATGGAATATCACTCTCATCAAACCTACGCAGAGAATTTACTTCTACTACCTGTATCGGGTTATCGAGACCATGGATCTCTTTGATAGGTGGTAGATTTTTGACATCTTCAGATTTAATGCCTTTCTCTCGCATAGATTTCTTGGCTTCTTGCATATCTTCAGGACTGAGGAATAGAATACCTGTTTTCTTTGGAGTTGGCTTAGGAGGTGGTTCGGGAATAGTCCAAGCATTCTCATTGCACAAGATGTTATTCAATAGAAACTCAGCTTGTTCTACGGTTCGTTCCCTAAAAACACTACCGACACAACTATCTAGGTGGTCTTTGGAAGCATCGGTAAGTCCATTATAGAAGATATCAAGTATTTTGTTCTTCTCAAGAGGGTGATCAGGCAAAGCATTCAGTAGCTGGATAAGCCTACCCCAAGCTTGTGGGAGACTCTCTTCTTTAGCTTGAGCAAAGTTGTATATTTCCCGTAAGGCAGCTTGGTTCTTATGGACAGGGAAATATTTTTCAGAGAAGTAGTAGACCATATCCTGGGGGCTACGCACACAACCAGGAGCAAGAGAAGTGAACCAAGTCTTAGCATCATCCTTTAGCGAGAAAGGAAACAGCTTGAGCATATAGTAGTGGCGAATCTTTTCCTCACTAGTGAATAGGGTGGCTATATCATGCAGTTTGGTAAGATGGGCTACAACCGTTTCAGACTCATAACCATGAAAAGGATCAGGTTCGACCAGAGTGATTAGCTCAGGGTCGACAGGGAATTCATAATCCTTATCAGTCACAAAGATAGGCGAAGTAGCAAACTTTGGGTCGTATTTCATCCTAGCGTTCAGTGATTTTTCTTTCCACTTACGCAGTAAATTCTCAACATCATAGCTATCCTTACACGCAAGAAAATCCTCAGCTATCTCTCCCTCCATAACATAACGCTCAGGCATAACAGGCATAGTAGCAGGCTCTACTTCAATAGTATCAGCAGTTTTAGAAGTATCATCACATCTAGCAGCAACTCTAGCAATATGTGCATCAAGGAATGCACCAAGTGGCAAAGCAGTATCAGGCATAGCATCATCAGGCATAGTATCAAGCATAGCATCATCAGGCATAGTATCAAGCATAGGATGATCAAGCATAGTATCAAGCATAGCATCATCATAAGCATCATGGGCAGCAGAAGTGGCATCATCAAGCACATGCGACATATCAAGATTTCTAGTAGGAGGCGATATCGCAAACTTACTCATAACTGAAGGTGAATCAAGTGCAGAGCTAGATGGCAGTTCCTTACCTGTCCTCGTACTGGAAGGCAAGATTTCAGTTCTTGGATCTTTTGGATTCCACATAGTGACTAGCAGATGTAGATCCCAAGTGACTCAGAGAATATATCTGTGCTTCCCCGGCAACGACACCAGAAAAAGGTCTTGATAACCCACAAGTGTAGGGGATCGCAACAGTTTTCGAGGGTAGAGTATTCGAGCCAAATTTGTTGATTCACCTCAAGGGGAAACGAAAGAATATTCTCAAGTTTTAGCAGCTGAGTTTGTCAGATTCAACCACACCTGAAAGATTAGTGTGTGGAAGCAAAGTATGAGTAGCAAAGTAGTATGATAGCAACGGTGTCAGAAATAGATCTGTTGACGGCAGACTATTCCTAACTGTTGTATCAATGGCGCCAGAAAGTTGCACGTGGACGAGTAACTATTCTTCCCCGGCAACGGCGCCAGAAAAAGGTCTTGCAACAAGTAACAACGAAGTAGCAAGGAACAACAGTAGAAGCATCAGCAGAGTAACAACAGTAGCAATAGTAGTAGCAAAGTGGCAGCAGTAGCAGCAAAGTGGCCCAATCCCTTTTGTAGCAAGGGACAAGCCTGAACAAAGTAACATAGCAAGGACCAGTAGTAAAAGACTCGTAGGCACTGGATTGGTGATGGATGAGTATGACGGATGCGATTCATCATGTAACAGCTATAACGCGGAGAGATATGTAACTAGCTCCCGATCGTCAATCTAATGTAGGCATGTATTCCGTATGTAGTCATACGTGCTTAGGGAAAAGAACTTGCATGACATCTATTGTCCATCCCTCCCGTGGCAGCGGGGTCCTAATGGAAACTACGTGATATTAAGGTTCTCCTTTTAATAAAGATCCGGACCAACGCATTAACACGCGGTGAATACATGAACTCCTCATACTATGGTCATCTCCGGGAGTGGTTCCGGCTATTGTCACTCCGGGGTTGCCGGGACATAACACATAGTAGGTGACTACAATTTTTTGTTTCCCATGCAACGTTCCCCAACAGTGGTATTGGAGCTAGGTTCATGCGTAGATGAAATCTCAAGTAGAACACAAAAGGGTTTGTGGACGTTGATGTTTGTTAGCAGATCCCTGGCAATAGCTAGAAAAATGATGTTCTCGATTGCTCAACAATTAGAAATTGTCTTGCAATAGCCCACCAGCGCGTGGGATCGAGGCAGTTTTCGAGGGTAGAGTATTCAACCCAAATTTGTTGGTTCGCACGACGGGAAGTGAAAGTATATTCTCAAGTATTAGCAGCTGAATGTGTCAAATTCAACCACACCTGAAAGATTAGTATCTGCAAGCAAAGTATCAGCACCAAAGTAGTATGATAACAACGGTGTCAGAAACGATCTGTTGACGGAAGACTATTCCTAACTGTCGTATCAATGGCGCCAGAAAAGTATTGTAGCAGGTAGCAGCAGTGTAACGAGTAACAGGAGTGGCAAGGAACAACAGTAGTGACAGCAGTAGCAAGTAGCAATAGTAGCAAGTAGGAGTAGTGGCAGCAGCAGGACAAAGCAAGTAACATTAGCAGCAACAGTAGTAACAGCTGGAGAGCAAAGCAAGTAACAGTAGCAGCAACAGTAGTAACAGCACCAGAGCAAAGCAAGTAACGGCAGCAGTGGGAGAAACTCGCAGGCGATGGGTTGGTGATTTGTTTGGATGACATTCATCATGCAACAGTTATAACACGGAGAGATATGTGGCTAGCTCCCGTTTGTCAATGTGATGTAGGCATGCATTCCGTGTGTCGTCATACGTGCTTAGGGAAAAGAACTTGCATGACATCTATTGTCCATCCCTCCCGTGGCAGCGGGGTCCAAAAGGAAACTACGGGATATTAAGGTTCTCCTTTTAATAAAGAACCGGACCAATGCATTAGCACTTGGTGAACACATGAACTCCTCAAACTATGGTCATCACCGGGAGTGGTTCCGGTTATTGTCACTCCGGGGTTGCCGGGTCATAACGCATAGTAGGTAACTACAACTTGCAAGATCGGATCTAAAACACACATATATTGGTGACAACATAATAATTTCAGATCTGAAATCATGGCACTCGGGCCCTAGTGACAAGCATTAAGCATGGCAAAGTAGTAGCAACATCAATCTCAGAACATAGTGGATACTAGGGATCAATCCCCGTCAAAACTAACTCGATTACATGATAGATCTCATCCAATTCATCACCGTCCAGCAAGCCTACAATGAGATTACTCACGAACGATGAAGAGCATCATGGAATTGTCGATGGAGGAAGGTTGATGATGACGATGGTGACGATCTCCCATCTTCGGAGCCCAAAACGGACTCCAGATCTGCCCTCCAGATGAAGAACAGGAGGTGGCGGCGCATCTGTATCGTAAAACGCGATGAAAGCTTCTCTATGTTATTTTTTTCCAGGCGAGACGGGAGATATAGAGCTGAGTTTGGGGTCGGTGGTGCCACGTGGGCCCCACAAGCCCTCACGGCGCGGCCTAGGGGGTGGCCGCGGCCCATGTCTTGTGGCCCACTGGCACGCCCCCTCCGGTGGATCTTTGCGCATGTATTTTTTTTTATTCCAGAAAAATTCTCCGTAAATTTTCAGGACATACCGAGAACTTTTATTTCTGCACAAAAACAACACCATGGCAATTCTGCTAAAAACAGCGTCAGTCCGGGTTAGTTACATTCAAATCATGCAAATTAGAGTCCAAAACAAGGGCAAAAGAGTTTGGAAAAGTAGATACGACGGAGATGTATCACACACATGATTTGAATTTAGTAGCCGTTGTGCACGCACTCAAGACCTGCAGGCATTTCCTTATCGAAAATAGTTGTGATATTTATACTGATCATAAGAGCCTGAGATATATCTTCATGCAGAATGAGTTAAACCTCAGACATAGGAGATGGCTAGAGTTAATCAAGGACTATGACATGAGATTGCATTATCATCCATGGAAGGGAAATGTTGTAGCAGATGCCTTGAGCCGTAAGAGTTATGTGAACACACTCTTAGAGGGAGGATTACCCCAGGAGTTAGCCAACGATCTTAGAGAGCTCAAATTGGAGATAGTTCCAAGAGGATATGTAGCCACACTGGAGATTCAGTCCACCTTGACCGAAAGAATCCATGAATCCCATAAGTTAGACAAGGAAATAGCTAAGAGAAAGAAAAGAATGAATTTCGGGAAGGCTAAAGGTTTTCGTGAGGATGAACACGGAACTATATGGTTTGAGGACCGTATCTATGTGCCCAATGATCCTGAACTCAGGAAGTTGATACTTCAGGAGGCCCACGATTCACCGTACTCGATACACCCGGGCAACACGAAGATGTATCTGGACTTAAAGGAAACTTTCTGGTGGATAGGAATGAAGAAGGATATTGCGGAGTATGTAGAAATATGCGATGTTTGTCAGCGAGTAAAGGCCGGACATCAGAAACCAGCAGGATTACTTCAACCCTTGCCGATACCCGAGTGGAAATGGGAAAAGCTTGGTATGGACTTCATCACAGGATTACCCAGGACCCGTGGAGGTTATGATTCTATTTGGGTAGTGGTCTATCGTTTGACCAAGGTAGCTCACTTCATTCCCATGAAGACTACCCAGACGAGTGCTAAGACGGACAAGATATATATGACCAGGATCGTATGTCAGCATGGAGTCCCGAAGAGTATCGTGTCAGATAGAGGAACCCAATTCACGTCAAAGTTTTGGCATCAACTACACGAAACCTTGGGAACAAGATTGGAGTTCGGTACATCTTTTCACCCACAGACCGATGGACAGGCCGAGAGAGTCAACCAGATTCTGGAGGATATGTTGAGAGCCTGTGCCCTAGACTATAGGTCTAGCTGGGACGACAATTTGCCTTACGCAGAGTTCTCGTACAACAACAGCTATTAGACCAGTCTGAAGATGACCCCTTTCGAAGCTTTATACGGAAGGAGGTGCAGAACGCTTTGATGTGGGATGGTTTTGGAGACCAGAAACTTTTTGGTCCTCACCTTACCCGAGATTCTGAAGAGAAGGTCAAGCTGATTGGTGACCGACGCAAGATAGCTCAGTCCAGACAGAAGAGTTATGCTGATATAAACGCAAGGAAGTAACATACGAAGTGGGAGACCGAACATACCTTCGAGTGTCCCCACTTCGAGGAATCAAAAGGTTTGGTGTAAAAGGAAAGTTAGCACCCAGATTCATTGGCCCCTATAAAATTCTTGAAGGTAGGGGGGAAGTTGCATACAAGCTGGAATTGCCGGAAGGATTGTCCGGAGTTCATGATGTTTTCCATGTTTCCGAGTTGAAGAAATGCCATGCCGAGATGGCTGATATTCCGTTGAGAGACACAGTGCCCCTAGAGGCCATACAACTTGACAGTGATCTAACTTATGAGGAGAAGCCCGTCAGGATTCTCGAGACTGCCAACAGAGTTACTCGCAACAAGATCATCAAGTTTTGCAAGGTTTTGTGGAGTCATCACACCGAGGAAGAAGCCGCCTCGGAACGAGAAGAAGATCTTCGTCGAGACCACCCGCACCTATTTTCTAGACAATCCGAATCTCGAGGACGAGATTCATCTTAAGGTGGGTAGGTTTGTAACATCCCAAATTTTCAATTTGGAATGTTTTACAATTGTAGCTAACCATCTATGCATTTTATTTGAATGAAGGTGGCATTTGAATTTCTTTCGGTATTTGATTTGAATTTATTTTGGAACAAGATTTTCACTCACAAATTTTCCTGACAAATACCTTGCCAAGCAAGTAAGAGAGGAGGTAAGATGACACCCAAAAATTCAGAAGAAAAATAGTGCCAAAACTTTTAGAAGACAAAAATTGGTTTTTATTGGATTTAAAAAAAATATTTTTTTGCAAAATTTTTATTTTCTGCAAAAGAAAATGTCCACGTCGCGAGAATTTTTTTCTCATCATTTTGATATATAATACTTAGATTTTTGGAGTATTATTTGTTTCCTTTCTTAGGTTTTCTTTCCTCTTTTAAATAAAAGGAATAAAATCGTTTTTTAATAGGGAGCCGACATGGGCCCGTTAGGAAATCCGGCCCGATTCTCTTTCTTCCTCCTCCAGATATTCTCTTTCCTCCTACGTGCTCTTGCTGCCATCGCCGGAGTCGCCGAATTCGGAGCCCGATCTCCCTGCTCCTTCCTCCTCTCGCACATGCAAGCCCCAATAAATACTCCTCCCAACCCCCGCACTCCGTTCCGCCCCAAACCCCCACACTCCCCTCGCCGTAGCACCGTGCCCCGCCATCGCCGGACTTTGCTGGAGCCTGAGCTCATCTCGTGCTTCTGCTGCCTCCGTGCGTCGCCTCCACACCTCTCCGACACCATCACGACTCGCGAGAGCTCCTCCGCCGCCGCCTGGACACCTCCCCCGCCTCAGCCAACCACCGGAGCCATCTCCCCGTCCACCTCCACCTTCGGTCGCCGAATGGAACTCGTCGGAGATCCCTAGTCACCGTGGTAAGCTCCACAGGTTCCCTCCACCGTTAGGTCTAAGACCTACGCCTTAGATTAGAAGCATAAATACCCCTTCGGTTTATTTAGAAAAAAACCCCGGTTTTCTGTTAGTAACTTTTTAGCCAAAACGTTTTCTGTTATTTGCGGCCGTTCGTTGGTTAGGCTCCTCAGTGCATACCTTCTAGCCAGTAGAAAATCGCCATGTAGCACCCCGTTCACTAGTTAGAAAATTTTATTTCTGCTTCTGTTATATAAAAAAACAGAAAGTTTCTGTTTTGTTTTGGCTTTAACTTTTAGATTGTAACTCCAAATTAGATGATTATTTCCGCGTTGGATCAAAAATTTTATGTAGTTTCTGTAGATATAGAATTTGACCATGTTTGAATATTTTAATTTTGAGTTAAAATTGATTTAATTTAAACCTTGTTTTGTGATTATCTAGAATTTAAAAATAGTTTTTGAGTTGATTCGTTTTGCTACTGATCACTAGTGATCTTATTTATCAGTAGGTTTAATTTCAGAATTTTTTAGGATATTTATCTTAGGGCTTTCAACAAAACAGATTCTGTTTTAGTGTTTGTAGGTTATTTTTTCTCTAGTTTGATCTAGTTAATTTTTTTGATTGTTGCTTTATTTTATATACTTGCTGTTGTGATGCTTATTGTGTGAAATTGTTGTCTCCTTAGATCATCCGGAGTGCGAAGCTTGTTATCTAGAGGCACTCGAGTTCGAAAGTCGTAAACAAGACAAGTCACGTCGATCATATTTTACCTATGGTTTTATATGCATTTACTTCAACCTTCTCCACCCATTGCATGCAAAGTAGGTACTTGGAAATTTTGGTTCTTGATGTAGTATCATGTGGTAGGCACCCATCACCCTTTTTACTTGGCCCGGGACGTTAATTTTATTTTGCTATGCTTTTATTAGACGAGGTTTTGGTTGAGTGTTATTCACGAGTGTTATGAGAACATTAATAAGCAAGACGTAGGACTTCAATATTTCCAAGACCTCGTGATGCAATACACCTTTGGGTGAAGGATGGTTTAGATGGGCTCACTGGAGTAACCAGTGGATGACCCGGGATGCATGGGGTAGTGCCATGACATCTTGCGGAAAGCTTCACCCAGGCACGAAGAGATGGATGCATGCTTCAAGACCCGAGGCTTACCTGCACAGCCACAAGTCATTATGGGCTCTGGCTTGGTTGTACATCGTGGTGACTCTGGACGGGCGGTGCTCCGAGATGTACAAGAACAGTAGAAATGGATGGGCACCGACAGTGGCTCAGAGGAACCCATTGGAAGACCATGTTTTGATCATCCGGTTCTCAAACACCCTGAAGTGCGAGGACTCAAATGGAGGCGATCAAATCTTGTGGGGAACGTGTGCAAAACTCTACAGAGTACACAAACCTAATCGATTAGCCGTGTCCACGGTCATGGACAACTTGAGCCAAAGGAACTGAAATTATTTGGAATTCTCAACACAAATAATATTAATGATGTGGGTATTATTGATAACTTGGGTATGAAATTATTGTGGAACCATCTCATTAACAACCAACAATGTAGTAAATTTTGCTTTTATCCCCTCCCTTGTTGTAGGAGAAAATTTGCTTTTCGCTAAAAAACCTACAACCCCACCTGCCATATATGCATATAGCATAGATGATACTTATTCACCTCTCTCTTATGTGACTTGCCGGCCTATTCAATGTGCTGACCTAGACGGCTGCAAGGTGTCATGTTGCAGAGTACTGTCCCGACCAGGAGTGAGTACACGATCTACACCCTGAAGTCATATGGACTCTACTACCTTTCAAGGTTCCGCTAGTTTTCGTTTAGTTTTATCTCATGAGTAGGCCTTCAGCCTCTTTATTGTAATCTTTATTGTAATAAAGTACTCGATATGAGATCCGATTAATAAAGCTGTGTTACTGAACTCTCGATATATACATTGATGTACTATGTGTGTACCAACATGATCTTGGGATGGTACAGTAACACGAGAGACTTGGCCGTTTCAGGTCGGGTCGCTACATTATCCATGCTATAACTGTACTGAATGGAAACATAAATGCATGTGTGGATATATAGACAAAACTATGTCCCTAGTGTGTCTCTAGTTAACTATCCTATTGATCAAGGATGGTTAAGGTTTCCTAGACATAGACAAGTGTTGTCACTTGATGACGAGATCACATCATTAGGAGAATGATGTGATGGAGAAGACCCAAACTATAAACGTATCATATGATCGTGTCAATTTGTTGCTATTGTTTTCTGCGTGTCAAGTATTCATTCCTATGACCATGAGATCATGTAACTTAGTGACACCGGAGGAATGCCTTGTGTGTATCAAACGTCACAACGTTGCTGGGTGACTATAAAGGTACTCTACTGGCATCTCCGAAGGTGTCCGTTGAGTTAGCATGGATCAAGACTGGGATTTGTCACTCCATGTGACGGAGAGGTATCTCGGGGCCCACTCGGTAATACAAACATCACAAACAAGCCATGCAAGCAATGTGACTAAAGAGTTAGTCACATGATCTTGTATTACGAAACGAGTAAAGAGACTTGCCGGTAACGAGATTGAAATAGGTATGGAGATACCGACGATCGAATCTCGGGCAAGTAACATACCGAAGGACAAATGGAATGGTATACGGGATTATAGGAATCCTTGACATAGAGGTTCAACCGATAAGATCTTTGTAGAATATGTAGGATCCAATATGGACATCTAGGTCCCGCAATTGGATATTGACCGGAGAATGTCTCAGGTCATGTCTACATAGTTCTCGAACCCGCAGGGTCTGCACACTTAAGGTTCGGTGACGTTTTGGTATAGTTGAGTTGTAGGTGCTGGTGATTGAAGTTTTATTCGGAGTCCCGGATGAGATCCCAAACGTCACTATGAGTTACGGAATGGTCCGGAGGCGAATATTGATATATAGGAAGTTGGTATTTGGATTCCGAAAGGATTTCGGGCATTACCGGCACTGTATCGAGAGTGACGAATGGGTACCAGGGGTCCACCAGGTGGGCCCACCACTCCCCAAGGGGGCCACGTGGTCTTGCTGGTGGCACAACAACCCTCGATGGGCTGACTAGTCAACCAAAGAAATCCCATGAGGTAAAAAGTGGAAAAACCAAAAGTGGTGGACAACTTGGGGAGGATTCCTTATCCAAGTATGATCGAAGGAGGACTCTTCCTCTCCTAGTTCGGCCGAGCCGAAGGGAGTCTCCCTTGGTGCGCAAGCCTAGCCCCTCCTTTCTCCTATATATACTAGAGGATTGAGGGTTTTTGAGATACAATTTCAGCCACGTGCTACCCTCTCCTCTAGTTTGTAGTTCTTCGTCAAGATCGGATTTTTGCGGTGCTTAGGCTAAGCCTTGCCGGAATAGATCACCACCATCACCGGCGCGCCGTCACGCTGCCGGAGAACTCATCTACTTCCCTGTCTCTCTTGCTGGATCAAGAAGGCGGAGATAGTCATCGAGCTATACATGTGCTGAACACGGAGGTGTCGTCCGTTCAGTGCTAGATCGGGACGGATCGTGGGACGGCGGCGACTTGTATCGCGAAGAAGTTCATCAACCACATTTCTGCTCCCTCCTTAGCGATCTACAAGGGTATGTAGATCCCATCTCCATATCATAGATGCTCATCACCATGATAGGTCTTCGTGTGCGTCGTAATTTTTTTGTTTCCCATGCAACGTTCCCCAACAGTGGTATCGGAGCTAGGTTCATGCGTAGATGAAATATCGAGTAGAACACAAAAGGGTTTGTGGGCGTTGATGTTTGTTAGCAGATCCCTGGAAATAGCTAGAAAAATGGTGTTCTTGATTGCTCAACAATTAGAAATTGTCTTGCAATAGCCCACCAGCGCTTGGGATCGAGGCAGTTTTCGAGGGTAGAGTATTCAACCCAAATTTGTTGGTTTGCACGACGGGAAGTGAAAGTATATTCTCAAGTATTAGCAGCTGAATGTGTCAGATTCAACCACACCTGAAAGATTAGTATCTGCAAGCAAAGTATCAGCAACAAAGTAGTATGATAACAACGATGTCAGAAACGATCTGTTGACGGCAGACTATTCCTAACTGTCGTATCAATGGCGCCAGAAAAGTATTGTAGCAGGTAGTAGCAGTGTAACGAGTAACAACAGTGGGAAGGAACAACAGTAGTGATAGCAGTAGCAAGTAGCAACAGTAGCAAGTAGCAGTAGTAGCAGCAGCAGGACAAAGCAAGTAACAGTAGCAGCAACAGTAGTAACAGCTGCAGAGCAAAGCAAGTAACAGTAGCAGCAACAGTAGTAACAACAGCAGAGCAAAGCAAGTAACGACAGCAGTGGGAGAAACTCGTCGGCAATGGGTCGGTGATTTTTTTGGATGACATTCATCATGCAACAATTATAAAACGGAGAGATATGTGGCTAGCTCCCGTTCGTCAATGTGATGTAGGAATGCATTCCGTGTGTCGTCGTATGTGCTTAGGGAAAAGAACTTGCATGACATCTATTGTCCATCCCTCCCGTGGCAGCGGGGTCCAAAAGGAAACTATGGGATATTAAGGTTCTCCTTTTAATAAAGAACCGGACCAACGCATTAGCACTTGGTGAACACATGAACTCCTCAAACTATGGTCATCAACGGGAGTGGTTCTGGTTATTGTCACTCCGGGGTTGCCGGGTCATAACACATAGTAGGTAACTACAACTTGCAAGATCGGATCTAAAACACACATATATTGGTGACAACATAATAATTTCAGATCTGAAATCATGGCACTCGGGCCCTAGTGGCAAGCATTAAGCATGGCAAAGTAGTAGCAACATCAATCTCAGAACATAGTGGATACTAGGGATCAATCCCCGTCAAAACTAACTCGATTACATGATAAATCTCATCCTACTCGTCTCCGCCCAATGAGCCTATGAATAGATTACTCACGAACGATGAAGAGCTTCATGGAATTGGAGAGGGAAGAAGGTTGATGATGACGATGGCGATGATTTCCCCTCTCTGGAGCCCAAAACGGACTCCAGATCTGCCCTCTAGATGAAGAACAGGATGTGGCGGCGCCTCCGTGTCACAAACGTGACGAAATCTTCTCTCCTGTTTTTTTCTGGGACGAAAGTGAATATATAGAGCTGAGTTTGGGGGCGGCAGAGCCACGTGGGCCCACAAGCTTGGTAGCCGCCACCGGGGGGGGGGGGCTACATGGCTTGTGGGCCACTGGCCCATCCCCTCCGGTGGATCTTTGCGTAGGTATTTTTCATATTTTCCAGAAATATTCTGCGTAAATTTTCAGGACGTTCCGAGAACTTGCATTTCTGCACAAAAACAACACCATGGTAATTGTGTTGAAAACAACGTCAGTCCAGGTTAGTTCCATTCAAATCATGCAAATTAGAGTCCAAAACAAGGGCAAAAGAGTTTGGAAAAGTAGATACGATGGAGACGTATCAACTCCCCCAAGCTTAAAACCTTGCTTTTCCTCAAGCAACTCAGTTGACAAACTGAAAGAGAAAGGAAAACTTTGACAAACTCTGTTTGATCTTGTTGTTGCAATTATGTGTAACTCATAACCATAATTTCAGCAAGATCACAAGTTAACCACATAAGCATGTGACACAAAGGTTTCACGGTAAACTAATATCAATGGCATAATTAGCTAGCGAGCAAATAATAATGAGTTTTGGATACCAACAATTCAATCAAAACAAGCATGAAGCAATATGAATAAGTGGTACCTCGCTAGCTCTTTCTGAGACCGCAAAACATAAATGAAGAGCACTTTCAAAGATCAAGGGCTGACTAAACATTGTAATTCATAGCAATGAAGATCCATTCATAGTCATACTCAATATCAATCAAAAGCAAAGCATAAAAAAGATAGAGGTGCTCTCTAATTGGTGCTTATACAAGAGGAGGATGACTCAACAGGAAAATAAATAGAAAGGCCCTTCGTAGAGGGAAGCATTGATTTGCAGAGGTGCCAGAGCTCAAGCTTTGAAAACAGAGAAAATAATTTTGGGTGGCATGCTTTCATTGTCAACACAATGACCAAGAGTTCTCACTATCTTCCATGTTACTCATGCTATATGCGGTTCCCAAACAGAAAAGTAAAGTTTTAACTCCCCCACCACCAATCAATCACACTCCACTATGATCTCTAAGTTTTCATTGCAAACATGGTTCTCACACAACAAAGCTGAATCTGGGACGACAAGCTAGTCATGTTTACAAAAACAAAATAGATAGAGTTCATACCAGCTTTTCCAGTCTCAGTCACTTCATCATATATCATCATTATTGCATTTCACTTGCACGATCGAACAATGTGAACAATAATAAGAGTGCTCGTGCATTGGACTAAGCTGAATCTGCAGGAAAACACAAAGGAGAAGACAAAGTAATATGGCTCTTTGAAAGCTAAACAGGTATGCATGCAAAATCCACTAAACATTATAACCAATATCTTCTACCTTGACCCAAAGGAAAATAAAACTATTTACACGGGAAAACTCCCAACAAGCAAAAGAAGAAAGAAAAATCTTTTTGGGTTTTCTCGAAAGGACACAAAACAAGAAAACAAAAATAAACTAGCATGGATAATACAGTGGCAAAGTGTAAACACCGACTAACAAAGTGAAAGCATAAGCATGAATGTAAGGTCGGTGAGAACACGTACTCCCCCAAGCTTAGGCTTTTGGCCTAGCTTGGTCTACTCCCCAAGCGGGAAGTAACCAGCTCCGGGATACTCCGGAGCAGACTGTGGATGCCACTGCTGTGTGAGCTCCTCTGGCTCCCACTGATAAACTGGCGTCTAGTACTCGACTGGCGGCTCGGGCACGGGCACCTATGGTTGGGCCAAGCCCCAATATGCATAGATGTCCGAGGGCATAATAGTGTACCTGCCTGCATGAAGATCGAACAAAGAAGGAGCAGGCAAAGTAATAGTCTCTCGAGTACCCTGACTAAATACCAGGTCATAAATCATCCGTCTACTAGCATCTCTATCCAGAAAATCATGGCGAACCATGCTGCCATAATCCAGATATTTCTCAGGAAGAAGCATCTCTCCCTCCTCCCCAAGTCTAACGGGTATCTCAAAGTGTGTGGCAAGACGGGTAGCATAGGTACCTCCATAGACGACACCCTTGGAACGGTTTGTGTTCAGCCGCTGAGCTACTATAGCGCCTAGGCTATAAGTCTTATCGTTATAAAGGCCTTCGTGCAAAACCGCAAGGTCTGGAGAGCTAAGTGATCCAGCCTCTCCACGACCAATCAAACATTTTCTTACAAATAATGAGAAGTACCAAAGCACAGGAAAATGTATGCTAGCAGTTCTAGCACGAGACACTCCTCTCTCCTCTCCAACAGCAGCAGTACCTATGAAATCCTCCAAGTCCCGTGGACGAGGGTGATGAATATCCCCAACATAAGGTAATTTGCATACATTGCAAAAATCCTGTAGCGTCATGCACTGGGGGATGTCGTATAACATGAACTCAACCATGGGAGGATTCTTCCTCGGATAAAAGTTGAAGCTTTGAACGAAAATATAGGTGAGGAGGAGGTATTGTGAGCACTTATCTTCAACGAACGCGGTAGGACCTGCGTTCTCCACCAAGTAATAAAAGTCTTCATAAAGCCCAGCGGCGCGCAAAAATTCATCACTTGGCCACTCGCACGCTCGAACTTCTGTGACTCGAGGAACCACGTACTTGGGGTGGTTCTTCTCATCCTCCTTGGGGGTACGGCTTGAAGAGCCTCTCAAGAACCTCCTCATCTTTTCCTTTTTCTACTCTGAAAAATTCAGAAATTTTTAGAAACTTCGAAAGAAAAGTGAGTAAGGATTAACCCAACTCGTAGCAACTACTCCTACTAGTGCCTAGAGACCATATCACGCGCTAAAACTACTTGGGACCAGCTAAAATCAACATTTCAAGCTCAAGAACAGGGTCACCAAGGTAGCAAGAATACACGAAGGATAAAGCACTAGAGCAAAAAACTAATTGGACCAATGGGGGAATCACTTACCAAGGAGTAATTTCCCCAAAACGGTTCAGAGAATGGTGCTTTGAGCAAGGAGATTGAAAATCATAGCCAAATGAGCAAGAACATGGGTTTGAGCTGCGAAACAATTTTTTTTGGAGGTGGAAGAAGAGGATGGGAGCTGGAATGAGTGGAGGGGGTCCCTGTGGGCCCCACAAGCTTTGTAGCTGCCACTAGGGGGGAGGGGCTTCAAGGCTTGTGGCCCACTGGTGTGGCCCCCAGGCCAGCTCTCAGTCCCAGTATTTTTCAAATATTCCAGAAAAAATCCTACTAGATTTTCAGGACCATCGGAGAACTTTTATTTTCGGGGTATTTTTCTCCGGGACGCTAAAACAGAAAATAGGAAAAACTAAACTAAATCTATCATTTTTCTTCTAAGCAACAGAAAGTGAAAGCTTAAAACAGAGGTATGTGACTCCTTGATTCATCCATTGCATGGTCATCGAAAGAAATCCGTCAATGGGGTTGATCAAATCCTCATGACAAAACCTTCTCGAATCGCAAAAGGGAACGAAGAATTTTCGAATAGCCACTAAGTCACCTCAATGGGGATATGTATCTCCCGAACAAGCAAATCATACTTCATCTTGACACAAGGAATAGGGCATTCAAAGCTCTCAATAAGAATCGATGAAGTTTTTTCGATAGCATTGATGCAATGTATTTGATATCGTTTCTTCGGAAAGTGCACTGTATGCTCATTACCGTTGACATGGAAAGTGACATTGCCTTTGTTGCAATCTATAACAGCCCCTGTAGTGTTTAAAAAGGGTCTTCCGAGGATGACACCCATGGCATCGTCCTCGGGAATATCAAAGATAACAAAGTCTGTTAAGATAGTGGTATTATCAACCACAATAGGCACATCCTCGCAAATGCCGATAGGGAAAGCAGTTGATTTGTCGTCCATTTGCAGAGAAATTTCTGTGGGTGTCAACTTATCTAGTTCAAGTCTACGATAAAGAGAGAGCGGCATAACACTAACACCGGCTCCAAGGTCACATAAGACAGTTCTTACGTAGTTTCCTTTAATGGAGCAAGGTATAGTGGGCACTCCGAGATCACCAAGTTTTTTAGGAGTTCCACCTTTGAAAGTGTAATTGGCAAGCATGGTGGAGATCTCAAGATCTGGTATCTTCCGTTTATTGGTCACGATATCTTTCATGTACTTGGCATACGGAGACATTTCGAGCATATCAGTTAACCGCATCTGCAGAAAGACGGGTCTTATCATCTCAACGAAGCGCTCAAAATCCTCATCATCCTTTTTCTTTGATGGCTTAGGAGGAAAGGGTATAGGTATCTGAACCCATGGCTCCCTTTCTTTACCATGCTTCCTAGCAGTGAAATAATTCTTATCGTATCTCTTAGGTTGTGGGTTATCAGGATTAACCGTAGGTTCAATCTCCACATCCTCATCATTGCTAGGTTGAGCATTATTATGAACATCGCTGTCCATATTGTCACCAGGCTCATTTTCATCACCAGATTGTGTTTCTGCATCAGACACATAAATATCATTTGGTTCTTCAGCTGTGACAGTATTTGGTGAACTGACATGCAAGTTTCTATCATCCTTCTTCTTCTCCTTAGGATGACTGGGTGCATCAGCATTAATTCCTTGAGAATCTTGATCAATTCTCTTAGGATGGCCTTCAAGATACAAAGGTTCCTTAGTCATTTTGCCTCCTCTAGTAATGACTCTGACAGAGTTGTCATTTAATTTATTGAGCAAGTCATTCTGAGCTTTAAGTACTTGTTATACCTGAGTAGTAATCATAGAGGCATGTTTACTCAGAAGCTTCAGATCATTGACATTTCTGTCTACACAAGCACTTAAATGACTAAGCATACGAGTACTTTGTTCCAAATGTCTGCTAACATAATCATTGAAACTCTGTTGTTTGGCAACAAAGTTGTCAAATTCATCAAAGCATAGGCTAGCGGGTTTGTCAAAAGGAATATCACTCTCATCAAACCTACACAGAGAATTCACTTCTACTACTTGTATCGGGTTATCGAGACCATGGATCTCTTCGCTAGGTGGTAGATTGTTGACATCTTCAGATCTAATGCCTTTCTCTTGCATAGATTTCTTGGTTTCTTGCATATCTTCGGGACCGAGGAATAGAATACCTCTTTTCTTAGGAGTTGGCTTAGGAGGTGGTTCGGGAATAGTCCAAGCATTATCGTTGATCAAGATGTTATTCAGAAGGATCTCAGCTTGTTCGATAGTTCATTCCCTAAAAACACAACCGGCACAACTACCTAGGTGGTCTCTAGAGGCATCGGTAAGTCCGTTATAGAAGATATCAAGTATTTCGTTCTTCTTAAGAGGGTGATCAGGCAAAGCATTCTGTAGCTGGATGAGCCTCCCCCAAGCTTGTGGGAGACTCTCTTCTTTGAGTTGAGCAAAGTTGTATATTTCCTGCAAGGCAGCTTGCTTCTTATGGGCAGGGAAATATTTCTCACAGATTGCAGTTGCAGATCATGAAATGTATTCACAAGAATCAGTATGGCTTCATCAAGTCTAGAACCATACAAGATTGTGTTGGCTGGACCCTGGAATACCTGCATCAATCTCATCAATTCAAAAAGCCTATAGTTATTCTCAAGCTGGATTTTGAAAAGGCTTTTGATTATGTGGAATATGAGTTCATCTTTCAGATTCTCAAACACAAAGGATTCAGTGATAAATGGATACATTGGGTACAACAGCTCCTAACTTCTGGCTCTTCCTCTGTCCTGGTCAATGGTGTGCCTGGAAGGAAATTCATGTACAAGAAAGGGGTTAGGCAGGGAGATCCCATGTCCCCACTGCTTTTTGCAATTGCTGCAGATTTTTTACACACCTTGGTTAACAAGCTGTTGGTGGATGGACTGATTCAGCTGCCCATCCCTTGCCATGATAAGGATTTTCCTATAGTCCAATATGCTGATGATACCCTTATCATCCTCCCTGCTGATGAAACTCAACTATTGCAGTTCAAGAAAATGCTCTTGCTCTTCTCCCAATCCACTCGACTACAAGTGAATTATCATAAATCTGCTCTTCTTCCTGTCAACATTTCTCCAGAGCATCTCCAAGACCTAGCTGACTCCATTGGCTGTAAAGTAGGATCATTGCCCTTCAAATACCTTGGCCTTCCAGCTGGGACAACTAAACCAAGAATCATTGATCTCATGCCACTGGTGGACAACATGGAGAGAAGACTAAGTGCTAGTTCATCTTTCCTGGCCCAGGGGGGAAGGTTACAGTATTTAATCTCAGCACTATCCTCTGTTCCTATTTTCTTTCTATGCAGTTTGGATATCCCACCAGGCATACTGAAACAGCTTGAAAGAATTCAAAGACAATGTCTATGGAGGAAAAATGGGCAAGATCATGCACCCTCTCTTGCTGCCTAGAATCTGGTATGCAGACCCAAACATAAAGGGGGTTTAGGCATTATGAATCTGGCAATCTAGAATGAAGCCCTGCTGCTCAAGAATGTAGACAAATTCCTGAATCAAGCTGATATCCCATGGGTTCACTTAATCTGAAACACTTACTACCATAACACAGTCCCTCAGGGAACTGCTCTTTGTGGTTCATTTTGGTGGAAGGATATCTGCAAAAGGCTTGACAAGTTCAGATCTGTTACATATGTTCAGCCTAACAAGGGAGACACTTTCTTGTTTTGGTCTGACTCCTGGTTGGTTGGAAATTCTACCAGGCCTTTGGCTGCTAGATTCCAAAGGCTATTCTCCTTTGTTACCGATCCTTTCTGCACAGCCGAGGAGGTTTTTAAAGCCTTTCATGATGAAAGTCTTCTCACCATGTTCCATTTACCACTCTCTGCTCAGGCTTACCAGGAGCTACTTTTTTTCAACTCCGCGCTTCAAGACCTGGTGATCAATCCCCAGGCCTCTGATATATGGATATGGGGTAAGGATGCTAAGGCTTACACAGCTAAGAGATACTATACTCATATCCACAACACTATTACCCCAAACCCCCTGCTGAATTGGATCTGGAAGAGCTGTTGTACAATGAAGATCAAGATGTTTGCCTGGATGCTCATCATGGATAGGCTCAATACCCAGGACATGCTTGAACGGCGCCACTGGAACGTTTTAGACTCCAATCTCTGTGTTTTATGCCATGCCAGAGTTAAAGAAGACAGAGATCACCTATTCTTCAACTGTCTTTTCAGCACGAAGGTTTGGACCTACTTGCAGATCAAACGACAGGGTCAATCCATGTGGAGCTCTGCTTTGGGCTGCTAAGAGAGACTTCCACAACCCCTTTTTTGCTGAGATAGTGTTCACTGCATGTAGGAACATCCGGACTGTCAGAAATGCCAAGGTGTTTAACCAGGAGCAGTCGAGGTTCAGAAAATGGAGATCCAGCTTTATTCATGACATTTCCCTGTTAGCTCATAGGATTAAGGCTAGTTTCAGGGATGATCTCCTGAAATGGATTTCCTTCCTGCCTCCTTGAGGTTTGTATTCATAGCTACCCAACCCCCTTGTACATTTTAACCTCTTCTTGTACATATCACTCTTGCACATGTGAATAAAAGAAAAAAGGTTGTGGGGTGTTTTCCCTACAGTAGCCGGTCAAAAAAATATATTTCTCATAGAAGTAATAGACCATATCCTGGGGATGACTCACACATCCAGGAGCAAGAGAAGTGAACCAGGCTTTAGCGTCATCCTTTAGAGAGAAAGGAAACAACTTAAGGATATATTAGTAGCGGATCTTCTCCTCACTAGTGAAAAGGGTGGCTATATCGTGTAGTTTGGTAAGATGGGCTACGACCGTCTCAGACTCATAACCGTGGAAAGGATCAGATTCGACTAGAGATATTATCTCAGGGTCGACAGAGAATTCATAATCCTTATCGGTGATAAAGATAGGTGAAGTGGCAAACTTCGGGTCGTATTTCATCCTAGCTTTTAGAGATTTTTCCTTCCACTTGAGAAGTAATTTCTCAGCGTCATAGGCATCCTTACACGCAAGAAAATCCTCAGCTATCTCTCCCTCCATAACGTAACCCTCAGGTATATCAGGCAATTCATATCTAGGAGAGATAGATCTAGCAGGAGCAAAAGCAGGTTCTATCTCAATAGTATCGGCGGTTTGAGAAGCATCACGAGCATTGGCAGTAACTCTAGCAATATGAGCATCAAGGAATACCCCTAGTAGCATATCAGGCAAAGTAGTATCTCTAGCAGTATCAAGCATAGCATCATCAAGCAAAATAGCATCTCTAGCATCATCAGGCAAAGCAGTATCAAGCATAGCATCTCTAGCATCATCAGGCATAGCATCTCTAGCAGTATCATGCATAACATCTCTAGCAGTATCAGGCATATCATCTCTAGCAGTATCAGGCATAGTAGCATCATAAGCATCATCAAGCATAGGCAACATATCAAGATTTCTAGCAGGAGGTAGTGTCGCAAACTTACTCATAACTGAAGGTGAATCAAGTGCAGAGCTAGATGGCAGTTCCTTACCTCCCCTCGTAGTTGAGGGCAAAACTTTGGTTTTTGGATCTTTCAGATTCTTCATAGCGATCATCAGATATAAATCCCAAGTGACTCAAAGAATGTAGCAATCGCCTCCCCGGCAACGGCGCCAGAAAAATGCTGTTAGCAGATCCCTGACAATAGCTAGAAAAATGATGTTCTCGATTGCTCAACAATTAGAAATTGTCTTGCAATAGCCCACCAGCGCGTGGGATCAAGGCAATTTTCGAGGGTAGAGTATTCAACCCAAATTTGTTGGTTCGCACGACGGGAAGTGAAAGTATATTCTCAAGTATTAGCAGCTGAATGTGTCAGATTCAACCACACCTGAAAGATTAGTATCTGCAAGCAAAGTATCAGCAACAAAGTAGTATGATAACAATGGTGTCAGAAACGATCTGTTGACGGCAGACTATTCCTAACTGTCGTATCAATGGCGCCAGAAAAGTATTGTAGCAGGTAGCAACAGTGTAACAAGTAACATCAGTGGCAAGGAACAGTAGTAGTGACAGCAGTAGCAAGTAGCAACAGTAGCAAGTAGCAGTAGTGGCACCAGCAGGACAAAGCAAGTAACAGTAGTAACAGCAGCAGAGCAAAGCAAGTAACATTAGCAGCAACAGTAGTAACATCAGCAGAGCAAAGCGAGTAACGACAGCAGTGGGACAAACTCGTAGGCGATGGGTCGGTGATTTGTTTGGATGACATTCATCATGCAATAGTTATAACACGGAGAGATATGTGGCTAGCTCCCGTTCGTCAATGTGATGTAGGCATGCATTCTGTGTGTTGTCATACGTGCTTAGGGAGAAGAACTTGCATGACATCTATTGTCCATCCCTCCCGTGGCAGTGGGGTCCAAAAGGAAACTATAGGATATTAAGGTTCTCCTTTTAATAAAGAACCGGACCAACGCATTAGCACTTGGTGAACACATGAACTCCTCAAACTATGGTCATCAACGGGAGTGGTTCCGGTTATTGTCACTCCGGGGTTGCCGGGTCATAACACATAGTAGGTAACTACAACATGCAAGATCGGATCTAAAACACACATATATTGGTGACAACATAATAATTTCAAATCTGAAATCATGGCACTCGGGCCCTAGTGACAAGCATTAAGCATGGCAAAGTAGTAGCAACATCAATCTCAGAACATAGTGGATACTAGGAATCAATCCTCGTCAAAACTAACTCGATTACATGATAGATCTCATCCTACTCATCACCGCCTAGCGAGCCTACAAATAGATTACTCACGAACGATGAAGAGCTTCATGGAATTGGAGAGGGAAGAAGGTTGATGATGACGATGGCGACGATTTCCCCTCTCCGGAGCCCAAAACGGACTCTAGATCTGCCCTCCAGATGAAGAACAGGATGTGGCGGCGCCTCTGTATCGCAAACGCGACGAAATCTTCTCTCCTGATTTTTTCTAGGACGAAAGTGAATTTATAGAGCTGAGTTTGGGGGCGGCAGAGCTACGTGGGCCCCACAAGCTTGGTAGCCGCCACCGGGGGGGGGGCTACATGGCTTGTGGGCCAGTGGCCCATCCCCTCCGGTGGATCTTTGCGCATGTATTTTTCATATTTTCCAGAAATATTCTCCGTAAAATTTCAGGACGTTTTGAGAATTTCATTTCTGCACAAAAACAACACCTTGGCAATTCTGCTGAAAACAGCATCAGTCCAGGTTAGTTCCATTCAAATCATGCAAATTAGAGTCCAAAACAAGGGCAAAAGAGTTTGGAAAAGTAGATACGATGGAGACGTATCAATGTTCAATTTGTTGCCCTCCTTAGTGTTTTCTTGATTCGGCGGTATTGTTGGATTGAAGCAGCCCGAACCAACTTTACTCGTACGCTTATGAGAGACTGGTTTCATCGAATGACATGCAACTTGTTGCATAAAGATGACTGGCGTGTGTCTGTTTCTTCAACTTCAGTTGAATCGGATTTGACCGAGGTGGTCCTTGGAGAAGGTTAAATAGCAATTTGCATATCACCGTTGTGGCTTTGCGTAAGTAAGATGCGATCATACTAGATACCTATAGCAGCCACGTAAAACATGCAACAACAAATTATATGACGCCTAACTTGTTTTTGCAGGGTATGCATGTGATGTGATATGGACAAAGACATGATGTGATATATTGGTTGTATGGTATGATCATGTTGTAATAGTTAAATATCGACTTGCACGTCGATGCTACGGCAACCGGAAGGAGCCATAGGGTTGTCTTTAAACTAACGTTTGTGCTTGCAGATGCATTTACTATATTACTAGGTAGTAGCTTTAGTAGTAATAGCATAGATAACATGACAACCTCGATGGCGGCACAATGATGGAGATCATGGTGTGGCACCGGTCACGATGAAGATCGGGTGCTTTGACGATGAAGATCAAGAAGCACAAGATCATGGCCATATCATGTCAATTATGCTTTGCATGTGATGTTAATCCTTTTATGCACCTTATTTTTCTTAGAACGACGGTAGCATTATAAGGTGATCCCTCACTAAAATTTCAAGATAAAATTGTGTTCTCCCCGACTGTGCACCATTGCGACAGTTCATCGTTTCGAGACACCACGTGATGATCGGGTGTGATAGACTCAACGCCCACATACAACGGGTGCAAAACAGTTGCACATGCGGAACACTCGGGTTAAACTTGACGAGCCTAGCATGTACAGACATGGCCTCAGAACACATGAGACTGAAAGGTCAAGCATGAATCGTATAGTTGATATGATTAGCATAGAGATGCTTACCACTAAACATATACTCAACTCACGTGATGATCAGACTTGAGTTAGTGAATTTGGATCATGCGACACTCGAATGACTAGAGGGATGTCTATTTGAGTGGGAGCTTATTAGTAATATGATTAGCTAAACTCAGTTGTCTTGAACATAGTCTAAGTAATCTTTGCAAAATTTTATTTTCTAGATCAATGGCTCGCGTAGTAGCAACCCTGAATTTCAATACGTTCCTAGAGAAAGCTAAGCTGAAAGATGATGGTAGCAACTTTGTAGACCGGGCTCGAAATCTGAGGCTTATCCTCCAAGGTGGGCAAAAGAATCATGTCCCTGATGCAATACTAGGAGATGAACCACCCGCTACGGCTGACTAAGATGTTCTGAACGCTTGGCAAGCTTGTAAGGATGACTACTCACTAGTTCAATGTGCAGTTTTGTATGGCTTAGAACCGAGACTTCAAAGATGGTTTGAACGTTATGGAGCATATGAGATGTTCCAGGAGTTCAAGTTTATCTTTGAGAAGAATGCCCGAATCGAGAGGTATGAGACCTCCGATAAATTCTATGCTTGCAAAATGGAGGAGAATTCGTATGTCAGTGAACATGTGCTCAAAATGTCTAGGTACTAAAACCGTCTAGTTGAGCCGGGGATCGCTCTCCCGCAAGAAGCTATCACTGAAAAAAATTCTTCAATCACTGCCACCTAGCTACAAGAGCTTCATGTTGAACCATAACATGCAAGGGATGAATAAGTCACCGGACGAGTAATTTGCGATGCTGAAAGTCGCTGAGTCAGAAATCCAGAAAGAACATCAAGTGTTGATGGTCAATAAGACCACTAGTTTCAAGAAGAACGGCAAAGGCAATAAGGGTAACTCCAAGAAGAGTGGCAAAACCGTTGCCCCTCCGACGAAGAAACCCAAGGCTGGGCTTAAGCCGGAAACTGAGTGTTATTATTGCAAGGGGACTGGTCACTCAAAGCGCAACTGCCCCAAGTATCTGGTCGATAAGAAGGCGGCCAACACCAAACAAGGTATATATGATATACATGTTATTGATGTGTACCTCACCAACTCTCGCAGTAGTGCCTGGGTATTTGATACCAGTTCTTTTGCTCACATTTGCAACTCGAAATAGGAACTGTGGAATAAACGAAGGCTGGCAAAGGATGAAGTGACGATGCTGATACGTCGCAAACGTATTTATAATTTTTGTTTTTCCATGCTCTTTTGGGTGACATTGTTATATGTTTTTCTACACTTCTATACCTTTCTACACATATTTGGACTAACCTACTAACTCAGTGCACCCAGTGCTAGTTTCTGTCTGCCGATGTCTTTTAGTTGCAGGGACTTTACCCCAAGTTTCAGAGCCCCAAAAATCCCGAGAAAAATATATCAAAATTAGCGCGACAGAAGCTTCATGAGGCATAAAGGTGGGCCAGAGGGGAGCCACGCCCTGCCCAGGCGGCCACCCTGCGCGGCCCCCCTCCTGGACGCGCCACGAGGCCGCCTGGGTGGTGGGTCCACCCCCTGGCGCCCTCTTTTGGCCTATATTTACCCCTCAGATAGAAAACCCTACATATATATCCATAATCACGAATTTCTCCATTTGTTCCACCGCCGGAGCGCTTCCGAGATTGGGAGCGTCAGAAGACCTCTTCCCGGCACCCTGCTGGAGGGAGGATTGACCTCCGGGAGCTTCTCCACCACCATGGACGCTTCCCAGACGTGCCGTGAGTAGTCCTCCTTGGACCATGAGTCCATGACCAGTAGCTATGTGATGTCTTCTCGCCAATCTTGTGCTCCAATGCTTAGCCCTTGTGAGCTGCCCAACATGATCAAGGCATTTATGTAATTTACCTGTTGCTATGCTGAGTTTGCTGGGATTCGATGGATTATGAGATTATGTTCAGATTGTGATGAGTTATATATTTGGTTGTCCTTTTATATTATGTTCTTGAGTAATTCATGCATGTTCTCCGTTGCTTTTTATTGCTTTGATTGAGTAGTAGATTGTAACTCCAAGAGGGAGCATTATGCATGATTGTGGGTTCATGCTCCCTGATGTCTAGCTTGAGTGACAGAAACATGAGATTAGGGGATGTGCTGTTGCCACCAGGGAGAAAACAACGGTGCTTGTGACCATGGTTGCAAGGATTGTTTACCTTACGCAAAGTTCGTTAATGTAGTTATCCGTTGCTTTGAGTTTACACTTTGGGTGGGGCTCGCAACTTAATACTAGCGAGATGTTCTGGATAGATATCTCAAGGGGGATGATTAGAGAGTAGGTGCTGATGGATAAACGGTCTAGTTGTCTTGGCGTACTGCCATTATTTTTGAGCCTCTAACTTTCTAGTAGCATGATTAGCATTGCGGTGCGTTTATAATTCTGTCAATTGCCCAGCTGTAATTTGTTTACCCAACATAGTTGTTTATCGTCTTTTGGGAGAGAGATATCACTAGTGAACATCATGGGACTCTGGTCCATATTACCACCATTGTTTACACCTCCACCATTTACTGTTTTTATTTACTTTCCGTTGCAATCACTATCACTATTCCCGCTTGTGTTTTGATCCTTTGCAAACTACAAGGCCGGGGAGATTGACAACCTTTCTGAACTCGTTGGGAGCAAAGTTATTTGTTGTGTGTGTGCAGGTCCACATCTTCTGCTAGCACCAGAGCAACAGACACCTACTTGTTGATCCTTGGAGTCCTCCTGGTTTGATAAACCTTATAGTCCCCGTGTAAGGGAAATCTGCTACTGACTACATCTCCACCTTCCACTTGGGGTAACCAACGAGGGGCGAGAAGTATATCCATCAACTCGTCATCAAGCAAATTTCTTGCGCCGTTGCCGGGGAACTCCAATCTTCAAGATAGGGGAGTTGCACACTATCTTTTACCTTTGCTTTTTAGTCTTGTTAGTTGATGCCTACTACACAACCTTCTCCTTGTATACGTTGTTGGGCCTCCAAGTGCAGAGGTTTGTAGGACAGTAGCAATTTTCCCTCAAGTGGGTGACCTAAGGTTTATTAATCCGCGGGAGGCGTAGGATGAAGATGGTCTCTCTCAAACAACCCTGTAACAAAATAACAAAGAGTCTCTTGTGTCCCCAACACACCCAATACAATGGTAAGTTGTATAGGTGCACTAGTTCGCCGAAGAGATGGTGATACAAGTGCAATATGGATAGTAGATATAGGTTTTTGTAATCTAAAAATATAAAAAACAGCAAGGTAATTAATAATAAAAGTGAGCACGAACGGTATTGCAATGCGTGGAAACAAGGACTAGGGTTCATACTTTCACTAGTGAAGTTCTCTCAACAATGATAACATAATTGGATCATATAACTAGCCCTCAACATGCAACAAAGAGTCACTCCAAAGTCACTATTAGCGGAAGAAAAACGAAGAGATTATTGTCGGGTACGAAACCACCACAAAGTTATTGTTTCTGATCGATCTATTCAAGAGTCCGTAGTAAAATAACACGAAGCTATTCTTTCCGTTCAATCTATCCTAGAGTTCGTACTAGAATAACACCTTAAGACACACATCAACCAAGACCCTAATGTCACATAGATACTCCATTGTCACCTCAAGTATCCGTGGGCATGATTATACGGTATGCACCACACAATCTCAGAATCATCTATTTAACCAACACATAGAACTTCAAAGAGTGCCCCAAAGTTTCTACCGGAGAGTCAAAACGTGTGCCAACCCATATGCATAGGTTCCCGATGTCACGAAACCCGCAAGTTGATCACCAAAACATACATCAAGTACTCACATGAATATCCCATTGTCACCACAGATTGACACGTGCAAGACATACATCAAGTGTTCTTAAAGACTCAATCCGATAAGATAACTTCAAAGGGGAAACTCAATTCATTACAAGAAAGGAGAGGGGGAAGAACATCATAGGATCCAACTATAGTAGCAAGGCCCACGGTACATCGATATCATGACATCTCAAGAACACGAGAGAGAGAGATCAAACACATAGCTACTGGTACATCCCCTCAACCCCGAGGGAGAACTACTCCCTCCTCGTCATGGAGATCGTCGGGATGATGAAGAAGGCCACCGGAGATGGACTCCCCCTTCGGCAGGGTGCTGGAACGGCCCCCGATTGGTTTTTGGTGGCTACAGAGGCTTGCGGCGGCGGAACTCCTGATCTAGGTTTATTTCTGGAGGTTTCTGTATTTATAAGACGAGATGGCATCGAGGACAAGTCAGGGGGACCCACGAGGGAGTCACGAGCCCCCTAGGCGCGCCTAGGCGGTGGGCGAGCCTCCCTGTCTCGTGGCTTCCTCGGGACTCCTTTCCGGTATCTTTTTCTTCTGGTATTTTTGATATTTTCCATGAAAATCACGTTGATAGTTTTATTCCGTTTGGACTCCGTTTGATATTCCTATCTGAAAAATGTCAAAAACAAGGAAAAATAGGAACTGGCACTTGGCTCTAGGCCAATAGGTTAGTCCCAAAAATAATATAAAATAGCATATTCATGCATATAAAACATCCAAAGTTGATTATATAATAGCATGGAACGATAAAAAATTATAGATACGTTGGAGACGTATCAAGCATCCCCAAGCTTAATTCCTGCTCGTCCTCGAGGAGGTAAATGATAAAAACAAATTTTTTGATGTGGAATGCTACCTAACATATATTGTAACATGAATATTCAGATCCATATGATTCAAAGCAAAAAGTTTAATATTGACATAAGAACAATAATACTTCAAGCATACTAACAAAGCAATCATGTCTTCTCCAAAGAACATGGCCAAAGAAAGTTATCCCTACAATATCATATAGTCTCGCTATGCTCCATCTTCCCCACATAACGTATTTAAATCATGAACAACCCCGGTATTATTCAAGCAATTGTTTTCACACTTTTACTTTCTCAAACCTTTTCAACTCTCACGCAATACATGAGCGTGAGCCATGGACATAGCACTATAAGTGGAATAGAATATGGCGGAGGTTGTGAGGAACAAGGGAGGAGATGGTCTCACATCAACTAGGCGTATCAACAGGCTATGGAGATGCCCATCAATAGATATCAATGTGAGTGAGTAGGGATTGCCATGCAACGAATGCACTAGAGCTATAAGTGTATGAAAGCTCAAAAAGAAACTAAGTGGGTGTGCATCCAACTTGCTTGCTCATGAAGACCTAGGGAAATTTGAGGGAGCCCATCATTGGAATAAACAATCCAAGTTTTATAATAAAATTACCACTAGTATATGAAAGTGACAATATATGAGACTCTCTGTCATGAAGATCATGGTGCTACTTTGAAGCACAAGTGTGGTAAAGGATAGTAGCATTGTCCCTTCTCTCTTTTTCTCTAATTTTTTTGTTTGGGCTCTTTGGCCTCTTTTATTTTATTTTTATATTCCGGAGTCTCATCCCAACTTGTGAGGGAATCATAGCTTCCTTCCATTCCTCACATGGGACAATGCTCTAATAATGATGATCATCACACTTCTATTTACTTACAACTCGATTCTTAGAACAAAAGATATGACTCTATATGAATGCCTCCGGCGGTGTACCGGGATGTGCAATGACTCATGTGTGACATGTATGAAAGATATGAACATGGCTTTGCCACAAATACGATGTTAACTACATGATCATGCAAAGCAATATGACAATGATGGTGCGCGTCATAATAAACGGAACGGTGGAAGTTGCATGGCAATATATCTTGGAATGGCTATAAAAATGCCATTATGGGTAGGTATGGTGGCTGTTTTGAGGAAGGATATATGGTGGGTGTAATGCACCGGCAAAAGTTGCGTGGTACTAGAGAGGCTAGCAATGGTGGAAGGGTGAGAGTGCGTATAATCCATGGACTCAACATTAGTCATAAAGAACTCACATACTTATTGCAAAAGTTTATTAGCTATCGAAGCAAAGTATTAGATGCATGCTCCTAGGGGAAGGTTGGTAGGAGTTAACCATCGCGCGATCCCGACCTCCACACAAAGTATGACACTCAATAAAAACAGCATGCTCCGACTTCCTAACATAGCGGTTCACCATACGTGCATGCTACGGGAATCACAAACTCTAACACAAGTATTTATACCAATCCATAATTACTCACTAGCATGACTCTAATATCACCATCCTTATATCTCAAAACTATATGCAAAGAATCAAACTTCTCATAGTGTTCGATGCACTCTATATGAAAGTTTTTATTATATCCCTCTTGGATGCCCATCATATTAGGACTAGATTCATAACCTAAGAAAATTACCATGATGTTTAAGACTCTCAAAATGATCTAATTGAAGCATGAGAGTTCAACTATTTCTATAAAACAAAACTATTGCAATGCCCTACAAAGATATAAGTGAAGCACTAGAGCAAAAGACAAACTACTCCAAAAGATATAAGTGAAGATCAATGAGTAGTTGAACAATTATTTGGCTATGTGGAGACTCTACCATCTAATAATTTCAGATGTTAAGTACCTTATTCAAACAAAATAAAATGACACTCCAAGGATAGCACGAATCATGTGAAGAAGCAAAAACTTAGGTTCGACCGATACTAACCGATAATTGTTTGAAGAAGAAAGGTGGGATGCCATCTGAGGCATCCCCAAGCTTAGGTGCTTGAGACTTCTTGAAATATGTATTGGGGATTACATGGGAATCCCCAAGCTTTATCTTTTGTGTCTCCTTAATTCCTCTCATATGATGGTCTCCAAAATCTTGAAAACTTCATCCACACAAAACTCAACAAAAACTCGTGAGATAGGTTAGTATAAATCAATGCAAAACTTTATCATCCTATACTGTAGTAAATCACTGAAATTATTATTTGAAAGTGCATACCAAATGCCTCTGCATATTTAAAACTCCTATCCTTAGATAGGATCATTAAACTAGCAAACATATGCAAACAATGCAAACATAACAACAATCTGCCTAAACATAACAATCTGTAAAGAATGCAGCAAGATCCATAATTAATTAAATCCAAAAAATCATAAAAACTTCCGCGCTATAAAGAATTCATAAGACCATACTGTGTCCAAATTTCAAGTTATTCTGACATATACAAAATTCTAGGGAATTTTTGCACTGCAAGCAAACTTTCTGTTTTGGAACAGCAACTCCTATACTTGCAAATTAAGCATGGTAAAGGCTATCCTTGACATTTTTATTGAACTAAATGATGAAAAACATTAATATAAATAACAGAAAGCAAGTACTAATAAAATAAAACGACGTTCAAAGCAAAACACATATCATGTGGTGAATAAAAATATAGCCCCAAGTAAAGTTACCGATGGATTGTAGACGAAAGAGGGGATGCCTTCCCGGGGCATCCCCAAGCTTAGGCTCATTGGCGTCCTTGAATATGGATTTGGGGTGCCTTGGGCATCCCCAAGCTTAGGATCTTGCTACTCCTTGTTCCATAGTCCATCTAAACTCTACCCAAAACTTGAAAACTTCACAACACAAAACTTAACGGAACTTCGTGAGATGTGTTAGTATGATAACGAGCAAATCAATCACTTGGGTACTGTCAAAACAAGACTCATACTTATTTTCGCACAATGCCTACTGTATCTTTCTATTTCCACAATTTATATTACTCAATATAATCCATGGAAACACCAAAACAAGCAAACTATGCATTGAAAACAGAATCTGTCAAAAATAGAACAATCTGCAATGATCTGAATGATAACCATACTTCTGCACTTCCAAAAATTCTGAAACAATTATGAAAATTAAGGCAATTTGTATGTAAATCATCAGAAAAATAATCAACCTAAAATAACTCTCTGTATAGAAATTATAAATGATTTCGCGAGCACAAAGTTTCTGTCTTTTTCAGCATGATCAAACAACTATCACCCAAACTAATCATAAAGGCTTTACTTGGCACTTCATTGAAATAAAAGCTATAAAACTGTATTAATACAGTATCTTAATCATGTGAACACACAAAAACAGTAAGGATACATATTGGGTTGTCTCCCAACAAGCACTTTTCTTTAATGCCTTTCAAGCTAGGCATGATGATTTCAATGATGCTCACATAAAAGATAAGGATTGAAACATAATGGAAGCATCATGGAGCATATGACTAGAACATTTCAGTCTAACCCACTTCCTATGCATAGGGATTTTGTGATCAAAGAATTTATTGGAGCAAGAATCAACTAGCATAGGAAAATAAAACAAGCATGACTTCAAAATTTGAACACATGGAGAGGAAGCTTGATATTATTGCAATATGTAGAAGCATATGATCCGCTCTCATAATAATTTTCAGTAGAATCATGAATGAATTCAACAATATAACCAGCAACTAAAGCATTATTTTCATGATCTACAAGCATAGAAATTTTACTACTCTCCACATAAGGAAATTTATTCTCATCAATAGTAGTGGGAGTATCGTAAAAGACTTGAACACTACGAATTGTTTCCACATTAAAAGAGTAATGTTCAGTAAGAGGGTACTCATAATAGTGACAAGTTTTATTATCATTCTTCTTTATAGCATAAGTATCATCACAATAATCATCATAGATAGGGGGCAAGCTTCCATCATAATAATTTTGATCATTTAAAGTGGGGGAACTAACAAGATCATCTTCATCAAACATAGCATCCCCAAGCTTGTGGCTTTGCATATCATTAGCATCATGGGTATTCAAAGAATTCATACTAACAACATTGCACTCATGCTCATCATTCACATAATTTATGCCAAGCATGCTGTGTAATTCTTCTTCTAGCACTTGAGCACAATTTTCCTTCCCATCATTTTCATGAAAGACATTAAAAAGATGAAGGATATGAGGCAACCTTAATTCCATCTTTTGTAGTTTTCTTTAATAGACTAAACTAGTGGTAAAACAAGAAACTAAAATATTCAATTGCAAGACCTAAAGATATACCTTCAAGCGCTAACCTCCCCGGCAACGGTGCCAGAAAAGAGCTTGATGTCTACTACACAACCTTCTCCTTGTAGACGTTGTTCGGCCTCCAAGTGCAGAGGTTTGTAGGACAGTAGCAATTTTCCCTCAAGTGGGTGACCTAAGGTTTATCAATCCGCAGGAGGCGTAGGATGAAGATGGTCTCTCTCAAGCAACCCTGCAACAAAATAACAAAGAGTCTCTTGTGTCCCCAACACACCCAATACAATAGTAAGTTGTATAGGTTCACTAGTTCGGCGAAGAGATGGTGATACAAGTGCAATATGGATAGTAGATATAGGTTTTTGTAATCTGAAAATATAAAAACAGCAAGGTAATTAATAATAAAAGTGAGCACGAACGGTATTGCAATGCGTGGAAACAAGGCCTAGGGTTCATACTTTCACTAGTGAAGTTCTCTCAACAATGATAACATAATTGGATCATATAACTAGCCCTCAACATGCAACAAAGAGTCACTCCAAAGTCACTAATAGAGGAGAACAAACGAAGAGATTATTGTCGGGTATGAAACCACCACAAAGTTATTGTTTCTGACCAATCTATTCAAGAGTCCGTAGTAAAATAACACGAAGCTATTCTTTCTGTTCAATCTATCCTAGAGTTCGTACTAGAATAACACCTTAAGACACACATCAACCAAGACCCTAATGTCACATAGATACTCCATTGTCACCTCAAGTATCCGTGGGCATGATTATACAATATGCACCACACAATCTCAGAATCATCTATTTAACCAACACATAGAACTTCAAAGAGTGCCCCAAAGTTTCTACCGGAGAGTCAAAACGTGTGCCAACCCATATGCATAGGTTCCCGATGTCACGAAACCCGCAAGTTGATCACCAAAACATACATCAAGTACTCACATGAATATCCCATTGTCACCACAGATTGACACGTGCAAGACATACATCAAGTGTTCTTAAAGACTCAATCCGATAAGATAACTTCAAAGGGGAAACTCAATTCATTACAAGAAAGGAGAGGGGGAAGAACATCATAGGATCCAACTATAGTATCAAAGCCCACGGTACATCGATATCATGACATCTCAAGAACACGAGAGAGAGAGATCAAACACATAACTACTGGTACATACCCTCAACCCCGAGGGAGAACTACTCCCTCCTCGTCATGGAGATCGCTGGGATGATGAAGAAGGCCACCGGAGATGGACTCCCCCTTCGGCAGGGTGCTGGAATAGCCCCCGATTGGTTTTTGGTGGCTACAGAGGCTTGCGGCGGCGGAACTCCCGATCTAGGTTTATTTCTGGAGGTTTCTGTATTTATAAGACGAGATGGCATCGAGAACAAGTCAGGGGGACCCACGAGGGAGTCACGAGCCCCCAGGGGGGTGGGCGAGCCTCCCTGGCTCGTGGCTTCCTCGGGACTCCTTTCTGGTATCTTTTTCTTCTGGTATTTTTGATATTTTCCATATAAAATCACGGCGATAGTTTTATTCCGTTTGGACTCCATTTGATATTCCTATCTGAAAAATGTAAAAAACAAGGAAAAAACAGGAACTGGCACTGGGCTCTAGGTCAATAGGTTAGTCCCAAAAAATAATATAAAAGCATATTCATGCATACAAAACATCCAAAGTTGATTATATAATAGCATGGAACGATAAAAAATTATAGATACGTTGGAGACGTATCATTAGTTTGCTTTCTAGTTTTTGCTTTAGAGTCTTATACCAAAAACAACAAAAAAGGAGTAGTTACTTTGCTTTGTTTAGTCAGTATGTCTAAGTCCTTTGCCTTTGGTGTTGCACCCGAAGGAGAGATTCTTACCTTCAAACAAAGGGTTGGAGAAAGTTTGAAAGATTCTTGGTATAGAACTAAAGATTCTCAAGATAGAGCAACCAAGACGCAATCCACCACTATTATGCTTAGAATTTTTTATGTTGGTATTAATTCTTGGAATAGGTTTGTTGTAGACACAAAAATAGGTGGGAATTTCTTGGAAGCTCCCGTTTTGGAGGCTCTTAACATTATGGAAAATCTTGTTGGAATCCCACCTATTGTTGACATAAAGGATGATATCACTTTAGCTCATATTATAAGTAAACTTGAGAATGTAGAGCTACAAATGCCAAGCATGGGTAAAATAAATGAAGTAGATCGTAGGATTCAAGGGAACTTAAATAGACTTGATAGCTCCATGCACAAAATTGACAAAACTTTGGAGACCCATAAATCCCATGATGTGGATCCTTCTAGGATTGATAAGATCGAAGATATTATTGAAACTTTAGGAAATACTCTATCCTCCATCAAGACTAAAAAGGTAGAAACCCCCGCAAGGAAGGGACCTAAGTTCGTTCACGTACCCAAGGTTCCTCAACCCAAAACGAGTATACCTATTGCTAAGGGTGTTGAAATTGTGAAGATCTTGGAAGAGATACCTCTCTTAAATAGAATTAGAAAGGAAATTCCAATTGATCTTACTACCTTTGCTTTTTTTTCCTAGAAGTGTTGCCACTAGGCCTCTCTTTGAGAGTCCTCTTAAGATTAGTTGTACTATTGAAGAGCTTTTTGATGATCTTTGTGATGGTCCAATTCATACAACTTGATCTTTTTTGCATCATGCCTAGATCAAAGGCATAAAAGAAAGCGCTTGTTGGGAGGCAACCCAATTTGTTTTTACTGGCGTCTGTTCTGAGTTTTTTGATTTGAGATGCAGAAGTGCCCCGAAAAAATTATTTACTACCTGTTGTTATGTTTTTCCCACATTCTGCCCTGTTTTGTGCTTTCATTGTTTTGCAAATCTTAAGCTTGCTTTTTATTTTCAAAAACCTTTTGGAAATCTTGAGAAAGAGTAGCTCTTCCTGAAAATCTTTATTTCCTGTAGATAATAAATTATTTTATTATTGGCACTAACCACTCTAATCAGCTTATGATGAGTTTCGTATGAAGGGAGTTTTCAAGTATGCGATGGAAGATGTGAACAAAGATCCAGGAGTGTCAAGCGCTCAATCTTGGGGATGCCCCCATGCACCCCAAGAAATATTCAAGGAGACTCAAGTGTCTAAGCTTGGGGATGCCCCCGTGCATCCCCTTCTCCATCAACAATCATCAGTTTGCCTTCTCCATGCTATATTGTTATCACTTCATATGTTATGTGCTATGCTTGGAGCGTCCCGCTCTTTACTTGTTAGTTTGTTTTACTTTTGCTTGATGTTCATAACAAGTTGAAACCTAGCCTTATTTGTTTGGGAGAGAAACACGCTCCACTCCACCCTAGAACACAACATAGGTTTTCATGCTTATCTTTTTTGTGTGTTCTTTATCTTTTCATAGTTGATGCCATGCTTAGCTCTTAGTTTTCATGCTTTATATTTTTAAGAGCTTTTATTTAAGTTGCTTTTGGAACTCTCTTGAGTTATCATGCTTATCTTGTTTAGAGAGTTGGTTGTTGCACTGAGTTGTGTGTCTTGCATGAGTAGGTAATTGAGGTTGCTATTTAAGTATAGTAGTAACTTGCAATAGTTTTGAGGTATTGATTTGAGTAATGTTTGGACCATTGGTGTCAAGGGCTTGAGCCTATTAGTGATAGGTGTCGTATTTTGGGAAATCCATGTGTATTTTCAAAAACAAAAAAAAATTAGTTGAGAACTCTAGTTACTAGATGGATCGCTAACCTCTAGAGGGGTTGGGATATATAGAGTACCCTCACGTTATCATAGGCCGGGAATGCGCAAGGATAACCAAACCCCCAAACATTCCTCCTCGGGGTACTTGTCTCTTTGTGAATCTCCTAACTAGATAGAGAGTTACCGATAATAAGTGCATGAGTTCTTCGGACTAATGCGAGTATTCGATTGTTGGTACTTCCACCATCCATATTTTGCTAGCATCTTCGGTACCGTGCATTGCCCTTTCTCATCTTGAGAATTGGTGCAAACTTCGCCGGTGCATCCAAACCCTTGGCATGATACGCTCTGTCATCATAAGCCTCATTATATCCTTCGTCAAAACAACCACCATACCTACCTATTAAGGCATTTCCATAGCCTTTCCGATATACATTGCCATGCAACATCCAGCATCTCATGACTTGATCTTCATGTCATACATGCTATTGCTTGATCGAGGAGCCGCATGCTAGTTGGGCCTTTCCCTTATTATTGCTACATGACGTGCTAGTTTCATTGGATATCATGCTACACTGATAGAGATATACATTTGCATACATCATGATAGTTTTCATTTGTCTTTATGTTGAGTACTTCTTATAAAGTGTGAAGATCTTCTTTTTATTCTTGTAGAACATAGAGTGTTGCCCTTAAGTGAGGAAAAGATCCCAAAGAGGACAAATTAAAAGATCCCAAAAGAGGACACATGAAAAGATTCCAAAGAGGACAAATGAGAGATAAATAGAGAGAGCCAAAGAGGCCACAAAAAAATAAAATAAAAAGAAAGAAAAAAAGAAAAAAAAGAGAAGGGGGGCAACACAACTATTACTTTTGAAAGATACACACCCATACTCCATTATTATATTTGTACTCCATAGAGATTATCATTCATGCATAACTATGTGGGGACCCTTACACTATAGAACTTGGCTTGTATATTACAATGATGAGCCTCCTCAAATGATCTCTAGGTCTTCATGAGCAAGCAAGTTGGATGCACCCCCACTAGTTCCATTGGAGAGCTTACCTTAGCTCATATGTGCATCCGTTGCATGGCAAGACCTACTCCTCACATCATATCTATCATTTGGCTTTCTCTCGCCTATGGTTGTCCTCATTGATGTGAGCCTTTCACACCTTTTTTGTCTTCCTTCCCCATCATTATTCTCTTTGTCATGCTAAGTGCCAACATATTTTGCTTGCGCTCATCCATTGCATAAGTCCTCAAAGTCGAAAGGGAGAGGATCATTTTGACTTGTGCCTGACTAGTGGTTTGGGGATGAGTCAAAATCAGATTCCGAAGGAGACCAAGCGTGATGTCTTAGTAGATTGAGTTCTCAATTAAACTATATAATATTTTTTATGCTCTAAACCCATCTCCCACTTCTTGCACGGAAACACCATTTAGAGACATTCGACTCATGGACAACGAGAGCTCTTGCACCTCTATGTTCTTACTTTGCTATTTTCAATACTAAATATAGACTCTTCCTTGTTATTGTCTTGACTTGAATTGCATATATTACTTGCTTTACTTTGAAGTTCTTATATGTGTGTTAGCATGTCACCACAAAAAATTATTTGTGTTATCATTTACCTACTCGAGGACGAGCAAGAATTAAGCTTGGGGATGGTAATACGTCCCAAACGCATGAGATTGTTATATGTTTTGCCACACTTTTATACACTTTTACACATATTTAGACTAACCTACTAACTCAGTGCACCCAGTGCCAGTTTCTGTCTCCTGATGTCTTTTAATTGCAGGGACTTTACCCCAATTTTCACAGCCCGAGAAATCCCGAGAAAAATATATAAAAATCAGTGTGACGGAAGCTTCACGAGGCATCAAGGTGGGCCAGAGGGGAGCCAGGCCTTGCCCAGGCGGCCACCCTGCACGACCCCCCTCCTGGTCGCGCCATGAGGCCGCTTGGGTGGGGGGTCCACCCCCTGGCGCCCTCCTTTGGCCTATATTTACCCCTCAGATGAAAAACCCTACATACATATCCAGAATCACGAATTTCTCCATCGTTCCGCCGTCGCAGCGCTTCCGAGATCGGGAGCGTTAGAAGACCTCTTCCCGGCACCCTGTCGGAGGGAGGATCGACCTCCGGGAGCTTCTCCACCACCATGGACACTTCCCAGGCGTGTTGTGAGTAGTCCTCCTTGGAGCATGAGTCCATGACCAGTAGCTATGTGATGTTTTCTCTCCAATCTTGTGCTTCAATGCTTAGCCCTTGTGAGCTGCCCTACATGATCAAGGCATCTATGTAACTTACCTGTTCTATGCTGAGTTTGTTGGGATCCGATGGATTATGAGATTATGTACAGATTGTGATGAGTTATATATTTTGTTCTCCTTTTATATTATGTTCTTGAGTAATTCATGCATGTTCTCCGTTGCTTTTTATTGATTTGGCCATGTAGTAGATTGTAACTCCAAGAGGGAGCGTTATGCATGATTATGGGTTCATGCCCCCTGATGTCTAGCTTGAGTGACAGAAACATGATACTAGGGGATGTGCTGTTGCCACCAGGGAGAAAACAACGGTGCTTGTGACCACGGTTGCAAGGATTGTTTACCTTATGCCAAGTTTTTAATGTAGTTGTTCGTTGCTTTGAGTTTACACTTTGGGTGGGGCTCGCAACTTAATACCAGCGAGATATTCTAGATAGATATCTCAAGGTGGATGATTAGAGAGTAGATGCTGATGGATAAATGGACCACTTGTCTTGGCGTACTGCCCTGTAAGTGCATCTAGTTCCCTTAGTGATTTTGGTGGTTTGAAGACTTACATGTTAAGTAACTATTGTGTTTATAAGTGTACACAAGCTCTATAAGTTGCTGAGGAGTTTGAGTTATATGATGAATATCGACCCCTAAAAATGTATGCCTTTGGCCGAAGAAATTGGTCTTATGCTGAAGATTTTGATCGCGAAGAAATTGCGATGAAATTGATATTCCTCCTGAAGATATTGAAGATGAGGAATTCGGTGTGTCCTGAAGAAAATTAGTCCGAAAACTTTGAAGCATGAAGATTTATTCTTTCTGTTTCATTTTCTTTACTCTTGAGTCATAGGAACACCGTACTGTTAAAGGGGGTCAAAGTAATACTATGGAATGAATTTCCTCATGATGCTCAACCCAAGCCTAAACCTACAAAAGCCTCAAGTGAGGAATACGAGAGACATGAGGACCCTCACAGTTGAGAGTTCCAACCGTTCCCGTGATTCGCGCCACCTAACCGATCTTATCCACACCAACGGTCACAATATTTAAGGGCATTTATGTCAAATCATGTCGAGATGATCCCAGGCTATAAATAGCCACCCCCACAACCACTAGCTGGTCAGCTGCTCCGCGAGAAACTGACACATGTCATTTAGAGCAACCCAATTCCTCAGAGTCTTCGAGAGTAAATCATCAAGTGAGGAAATACCCCAAACACCAAACCACAAACCAAAACCAAGTGATTGAGCATCACTGAAGAATTTGTTCCTGTGTGGAACTAAAGCCTTTTACCTTTGAGGACTATGCATCCTCCAGATGGTTAGGCGTCATGGTCTAGAGCATCCAGCAGTCAATTGTGGATCGCCGGGTGACCGAGTTTGTGAGGGTTTGGAAGTCTGCCCTGAAGACTTACCACGAGTGTTGGGCGAGGACTGTGTGTCCTTAGCTTAAGGAGAATATGGTAGGGACTGTGTGTCCCGGGACTATGTGTCCTTTAGTTACAATACCAAGCTGCTCCAAACCAGACGTATGACTGTCACAACAGTTGGAACTCGGTCATCAACAAGTGTCTTCATATTGATACGGGTTCTATTTCTTCAACTTTTTCAATTCCTCAATATTGTATGTTGAAGACTTTCATTGTCACTCTTTGAAGAATTTGCTGAAGACTTTCTCTTAATTTCCTCAACCTCAAATTCTTCATACCTGTTAATCTTCATCTGCTTATTCTGTGCTTGCATACTATGTAAACCATTTCTCATAATCTTCATCAAGTAAACTGTTGTTGTAATCGTTGCACCTCTGATCCTATGCTATTTCCACTGCACGTTATTCATGAGTGAGGAATTTCCTCAGCGATGAAATTCTAAAAATCACCTATTCACCCCCCTCTAGTCGATATAACGCACTTTCAATTGGTATCAGAGCAAGGTACTCCCTTGTTCTGTGTGATTTTAGTTTAACCACCTGGAGTTTTAGTTATGTCGACTGCAGGTATGATCAAGGTTACTACAAGATGTCCTACCTTCGAAGGAAAGGACTTTCCCTATTGGAAGACCAAGATTTAGATGCATCTTCAAGCTATTGACAATGATCTCTCGTACATTGTGGAACATGACATTCCCTCCATCGTTGCTACTGTCTTTGCTTCTGATGTGAGGAAATTCAAGCAACTTGATTCTCAAGCGAAGAATATGATCTGTGGCCATCTGAGCAAAGGTCAGTATGGCAGAGTGAGTGCTTTGGGCACAACAAAGCTTATCTGGGATAGGCCGTCCAAAGTTAATGAAGGAATTTCAACTCAGCGTGATTCTCGTGTTGATGTTCTTCACAATCTCTTCAATCACTTCAAGAGGCTTGACAATGAAAGCTGCCAAGATACCTTTGACCGCCTCACTAACATCTCAAATGAACTACAAGCACTGGGAGCTCGAGACATTACTGACCATGAAGTTGTGAAGAAACTGCTAAGATCTCTGGATCCATCATTTGATACACTTCTTCTGATGATTCAAGAAAGAGCAGACTATAAGATGCTTGATCCTCCTGATATACTTGAAAGACTCAATACTCATGAATTCCAACAGGAAGAAAAGAGAGATCTGTATGGACCAAGCTACTCTAGACCTCGTGCGCTGAAGGCCAAAGCAATTTCCTCATCTGAAGAAGAAGACTCAGATTGCAGCATTGGTGATCCTGAAGAACTTGGACAGGAGCTTGCAATGCTCGTGAGGATGTTCCAGAAATTTACAAGGCATGGCCAGTTTGGTAAATCTTCAAGAAGAGATATGAGGAAATCAGAATCTTCATCTGAGGACTACAAGAAAAGAACCTGCCACAAATGCAAGAAATCTGGTCACTATATTGCTGATTGTCCTCGCTAGGTGAAGGAACCAAAGAAGAAGAAATACAAGGCTGAAAGTTTTGATGAATCAAAGAAAAATAAGAAATTTTCAAAATCCTCATCCTCAAAGTCCTCATCGCACAACAAGACTAGTTTCAGAAAGGCTCGGGCTCTCATTGGCAAGGAAATGGATTCCGAGGAAGAATCTGAGGAATGTGATGAAGAGGGAGGTTCTGAAGAAGACTCAGAGTCTGGTTTGGCAAGTCTTGCACTGGCTACCACATTTGTCAGCAAGTCAATCTTCAACCTTGAAAAAATGACAACGCTATCTACACTGATGACTATGTTGATGATTTCGCTCCAACCTATTGCTTCATGGCAAAAGGTTCAAAGGTACCGAATGACACTTCCTCCTCTGATTCAAGTGTTGGGGAACGTCGCATGGGAAACAAAAAATTTCCTACACGCACGAAGACCTATCATGGTGATGTCCATCTACGAGAGGGGATGAGTGATCTACGTACCCTTCTAGACCGTACAGCAGAAGCGTTAGTGAACACGGTTGATGTAGAGGAACGTCCTCACGTCCCTCGATCCGCCCCGCGAACAATCCCGCGATCAATCCCACAATCTAGTACCGAACGGACGACACCTCCGCGTTCAACACACGTACAGCTCGATGATGATCTCGGCCTTCTTGATCCAACAAGAGAGACGGAGAGGTAGAAGAGTTCTCCGGCAGCATGACGGCGCTCCGGAGGTTGGTGATGACCTTGTCTCAGCAGGGCTCCGCCCGAGCTCTGCAGAAACGCGATCTAGAGGAAAAACCGTGGAGGTATGTGGTTGGGCTGCCGTGGAAAAGTCGTTTTAAATCAGCCCTAAAACCTCCGTATATATAGGTGGGAGGGAGGGGACCTTGCCTTGGGGCTCAAGGAGCCCCAAGGGGGTCGGCCGAGTCCAAGGGGGAAGGTTCCCCCCCCCCCCAAACCGAGTTGGACTTGGTTTGGTGGGAGGGAGTCCTTCCTTTCCTTCCCACCTCCTCCTTTTTTTTCTCCTTGATTTTCTTCTCTAGGCGCATAGGGCCCTCTTGGGCTGTCCCACCAGCCCACTAAGGGCTGGTGTGCCACCCTCAAGGCCTATGGGCTTCCCCGGGGTGGGTTGCCCCCCCGGTGAACTCCCGGAACCCATTCGTCATTCCCGGTACATTCCCGGTAACTCCGAAAACCTTCCGGTAATCAAATGAGGTCATCCTATATATCAATCTTCGTTTCCGGACCATTCCGGAAACCCTCGTGACGTCCGTGATCTCATCTGGGACTCCGAACAACATTCGGTAACCAACCATATAACTCAAATACGCATAAAACAACGTCGAACCTTAAGTGTGTAGACCCTGCGGGTTCGAGAACTATGTAGACATGACCCGAGAGACTCCTCGGTCAATATCCAATAGCGGGACCTAGATGCCCATATTGGATCCTACATATTCTACGAAGATCTTATCGTTTGAACCTCAGTGCCAAGGATTCATATAATCTCGTATGTCATTCCCTTTGTCCTTCGGTATGTTACTTGCCCGAGATTCGATCGTCAGTATCCGTATACCTATTTCAATCTCGTTTACCGGCAAGTCTCTTTACTCATTCCGTAATACAAGATCCCGCAACTTACACTATGTTACATTGCTTGCAAGGCTTGTGTGTGATGTTGTATTACCGAGTGGGCCCCGAGATACCTCTCCGTCACACGGAGTGACAAATCCCAGTCTTGATCCATACTAACTCAACTAACACCTTCGGAGATACCTGTAGAGCATCTTTATAGTCACCTAGTTACGTTGCGACGTTTGATACACATAAAGCATTCCTCCGGTGTCAGTGAGTTATATGATCTCATGGTCACAGGAATAAATACTTGACACGCAGAAAACAGTAGAAACAAAATGACACGATCAACATGCTACGTCTATTAGTTTGGGTCTAGTCCATCACATGATTCTCCTAATGATGTGATCCCGTTATCAAGTGACAACACTTGCCCATGGCCAGGAAACCTTGACCATCTTTGATCAACGAGCTAGTCAACTAGAGGCTTACTAGGGACAGTGTTTTGTCTATGTATCCACACAAGTATTGTGTTTCCAATCAATACAATTATAGCATGGATAATAAACGATTATCATGAACTAAGAAATATAATAATAACTAATTTATTATTGCCTCTAGGGCATATTTCCAACAGTCTCCCACTTGCACTAGAGTCAATAATCTAGTTCACATCACCATGTGATTCCAACGAATCCAACACCCATATAGTTATGGGGTCTGATCACGTCTTGCTCGTGAGAGAGGTTTTAGTCAACGGTTCTGAAACTTTCAGATCCGTGTGTTCTTTACAAATCTTTATGTCATCTTATAGATGATGCTACTACGTGCTATTCAGAAATGCTCCAAATATCTACTCTACTATACGAATCCTTTTCACTACTCATAGTTATTCGGATTAGTGTCAAAGCTTGCATCGACGTAACCCTTTACGACGAACTCTTTAACCACCTCCATAATCGAGAAAAATTCCTTAGTCCATTAGTTACTAAGGATAAATTTCGACCGCTGCTAGTGATTCAATCATGGATCACTCTCTGTACCTCTCAACAGACTTTGAGTCAAGGCACACATCAGGTGCGGTACACAGCATGGCATACTTTAGATTCTACGGCTAAGGCATAGAAGACGACCTTCGTCTATTCTCTTTATTCTGCCGTGGTCGGGTTTTGAGTCTTACTCAAATTCACACCTTACAACGCAACCAAGAACTCCTTCTTTGCTGATCTATTTTGAACTCTTTCAAAAACTTGTCAAGGCATGCATCTTGTTGAAACTTCTATTAAGCGCTTTTGATCTATCTCCATAGATCTTTTGATGCTCAACGTTCAAGTAGCGTAATCCAGGTACTTCTTTCAAACGACCTTGTATGCTTTACAGAAATTCTACATTACTTCTGATCCACAATATGTCAACCACATATTCCTATCAGAAATTCTATAGTGCTCCCACTCACTTCTTTGGAAATACAAGTTTCTCATAAACCTTGTACACACCGAAAATCTTTGATCATCTCATCAAAGTGTATATTCCAACTCCGAGATGCTTGCACCAGTCCATTGAAGGATCACTGGAGCTTGCATACTTGCTAGTATCTTTAGGATCGACAAAATCTTCTGGTTGTATCACATACAATGTTTGCTCAAGGAAACCGTCGAGGAAACAATGGTTTGACATCCTACGTGCAATATTTCATAAATAATGCATCAACAACTAACATAATTCTAACAGACCTTTAGCATCGCTATGAGTGAGAAAGTCTCATCATAGTCAACTGTTTGATCTTGTCGAAAACATCTTTGCGACAAGTCGAGCTTTTCTTAATAGTGACTTATCACCATCATCGTCTGTCTTCTTTTAAAAAACCATCTTTACTCAATAGTCCTCTGACCATCAAGTAGTTCTTCCAAAGTCTACACTTTGTTTTCATACATGGATCCTCTCTCGGATTTCATGGCTTCCAGCCATTTGTCGGAATTCGGGCCCACCATCGCAGGTTCACTGTTGCTCAACAACATGACCTCCAAGACAGGGTTACCGTACCACTCTTGTAGTAGTACGCGACCTTGTCAATCTACGAGACTTGTAGTAACTTGATCTGATGCTCGATGATCACCATCATCAGTTTCCACTTCAATTGGTGTAGGCGCCACAGGAACAACTTCCTGCGCCCTGCTACACACTGGTTGAAGTGATGGTTCAATAACCTCATCAAGTTCTACTACCCTCCCACTCAATTCTTTCGAGAGAAACCTTTCCTCGAGAAAGGATTCGTTTCTAGAAACAAACACTTTGCTTTCAGATCTGAGATAGGAGATGTACCCAACTGTTTTGGATATCCTATGAAGATGCATTTATCCGCTTTGGGTTCGAGCTTATCAGACTGAAACTTTTTCACATAAGTGTCGAAGCCCCAAACTTTCAAGAAACGACAGTTTAGATTTCTCTAAACCTCAGTCTATACTGTGTCATCTCAACGGAAATACGTGGTGCCCTATTTAAAGTGAATGCGGTTGTCTCTAATGCATAACCCATAAACGATAGTGGTAATTCGATAAGAGACATCTTAGTGTGCACCGTACCAAATAGTGCGTGGCTATGATGTTCAGACACATCATCACACTATGATGTTCCAGGTGGCATGAACTGCGAAACAATTTCCACATTGTCTTAACTGCGTACCAAAACTCGTAACTCAGATATTCATTTCCACGATCATATCGTAGACAGTTTATCCTCTTGTTACGAGGAACTTCACTCCGAAACAGAATTGAACTTTTTCAATATTTCAGACTTGTGATTCATTAAGTAAATACTCTAGTATTTACTCAAATCATCATTGAAGTAAGAACATAATGATATCCATTGCGTGCCTCAGCACCCATTGGACTGCATACATCAAAATGTATCACTTCCAACAAGTTACTATCTTGTTTCATCTCAATGAAAACAAGGCCTTGCTCATGTGGTATGATTTGCATGTCACTAGTGATTCGAAATCAGGTGAGTACAAAGATCCATCAGCATGGAGCCTCTTCATGCAATTTATACTAACATGACTCAAGCGGCAGTGCCACAAGTAAGTGGTACTATCATCATTAACTCGTATCTTTTGGCACAAATATCATGAACATGTGTAACACTACGATCGAGATTCAATAAACCATTGAAGGTGATTATTCAAGCAAAATAGAGTAACCATTATTCTCTTTGAATGAATAATCGTATTGCAATAAACACGATCCAATCATGTTCATGCTTAACGCAAGCACCAAATAACGATTATTTAGGTTTAACACCAATCCCGATGGTAGAGGGAGCGTGCGACGTTTGATCATATCAACCTTGGAAAAACTTCCAACACGTATCGTCACCTCGCCTTTAACTAGTCTCCGTTTATGCCGTAGCTTTCATTTCGTGTCACTAATCACTTAGCAACCGAACCGGTATCTAATACCCTCGTGCTACTAGGAGTACTAGCAAAGTACACATCAACATCATGTATATCAAATATACTTCTCTCGACTTTTGCCAGCCCACTTATCTACCAAGTATCTAGAGTTGCTCCGCCTCAGTGACTGTTCCCCTCATTACAGAAGCACTTAGTCTCGGGTTTGGGTTTAATCTTGGGTCTCTTCATTAGCGCAGCAATTGTTTTTCCGTTTCACGAAGTATCCCTTCTAGCCCTCGCCTTTCTTGAAACTTAGTGGTTTTACTAACCATCAACTATTGATGCTCCTTCTTGATTTCTACTTTCGCAGTATCAAACATCGCGAATCGCTCAAGGATCATTGTATCTATCCTTGATATGTTATAGTTCATCACGAAGCTCTCATAGCTTGGTGGTAGTGACTTTGGAGAACCATCACTATCTCATTCGGAAGATTAACTCCCACTTGATTCAAGTGATTGTCGTACTCAGACAATCTGAGCACACGCTCAATGATTGAGCTTTTCTCCTTTACTTCGTGGACAAAGAATCCTGTTGGAGGTCTCGTACCTCTTAACAAGGGCACAAGCATGAAATCACAATTTCATCTCTTTAGAACATCACTTATGTTCCGTGACGTTTTGCAACGTTTTCGGCGCCTTGCTTCTAAGACATTAAGTATTTTGCACTGAACTATCGTGTAGTCATCAGAAACGTGTATGTCGGATGTTCATAGCATCCACAGACGACGCTCGAGGTGCAGCACACCGAGTGGTGCATTAAGGACATAAGCCTTCTGCGTAGCAACGAGGACAATCCTCGGTTTTACAGACTCAGTCTGCAAAGTTTGCTACTATCAACTTTCAACTAAATTTTCTCTAGGAACATATAAAAACAGTAGAGCTATAGCGCAAGCTACATCGTAATTCGCAAAGACCATTAGACTATGTTCATGAAATTTAGTTCAATTAATCATATTACTTAAGAACTCCCACTCAAAAAGTACATCTCTCTAGTCATTTGAGTGGTTCATGATCCACTAACACTAGCTCAAGTCCGATCATCACGTGAGTTGAGTATAGTTTCAGTGGTAAGCATCCCTATGCTAATCATATCATCTATATGATTCATGATCGACCTTTCGGTCTCATGTGTTCCGAGGCCATGTCTGCACATGCTAGGCTCGTCAAGCTTAACCCGAGTGTTCCGCGTGCGCAACTATTTTCCACCCGTTGTAGGTGAACGTTGAGTCTATCACACCCGATCATCACGTGGTGTCTCGAAACGACGAACTGTAGCAACGGTGCACAGTCGGGGAGAACACAATTTCGTCTTGAAATCTTAGTGAGAGATCACCTCATAATGCTACCGTCGTTCTAAGCAAAATAAGGTGCATAAAAGGATTAACATCACATGCAATTCATAAGTGACATGATATGGCCATCATCATGCGCTTCTTGATCTCCATCACCAAAGCACCGACACGATCTTCTTGTCACCGGCGTCACACCATAATCTCCATCATCATGATCTCCATCAATGTGTCGCCATCGGGGTTGCCGTGCTACTCATGCTATTACTACTAAAGCTACATCCTAGCAAAATAGTAAACGCATCTGCAAGCACAAACGTTAGTATAAAGACAACCCTATGGCTCCTGCCGGTTGTCGTACCATCGACGTGCAAGTCGATATTAACTATTACAACATGATCATCTCATACATCCAATATATCACATCACATCGTTGGCCATATCACATCACAAGCATACCTTGCAAAAACAAGTTAGACGTCCTCTAATTTTGTTGTTGCATGTTTTACGTGGTGACTACGGGTATCTAGTAGGATCGCATCTTACTTACGCAAACACCACAACGGAGATATATGAGTTGCTATTTAACCTCATCCAAGGACCTCCTCGGTCAAATCCGATTCAACTAAATTTGGAGAAACCGACACTTGCCAGTCATCTTTGAGCAACGGAGTTACTCGTAACGATGAAACCAGTCTCTCGTAAGCGTACGAGTAATGTCGGTTCAAGCCGCTTCAATCCAACAATACCGCGGAATCAAGAAAAGACTAAGGAGGGCATAAAAACGCACATCACCGCCCACAAAAACTTTTGTGTTCTACTCGAGAAGACATCTACGCATGAACCTAGCTCATGATGCCACTGTTGGGGAACGTCGCATGGGAAACAAAAATTTTCCTACGCGCACGAAGACCTATCATGGTGATGTCCATCTACGAGAGGGGATGAGTGATCTACGTACCCTTGTAGACCGTACAGAAGAAGTGTTAGTGAACGCGGTTGATGTAGTGGAATGTCCTCACGTCCCTCGATCCGCCCCGCGAACAATCCCGCGATCAGTCCCATGATCTAGTACCGAACGGACGGCACCTCCGCGTTCAGCACACGTACAGCTCGACGATGATCTCGGCCTTCTTGATCCAGCAAGAGAGACGGAGAGGTAGAAGAGTTCTCTGGCAGCGTGACGGCGCTCCGGAGGTTGGTGATGACCTTGTCTCAGCAGGGCTCCGCCCGAGCTCTGCAGAAACGCGATCTAGAGGAAAAACCGTGGAGGTATGTGGTCGGGCTGCCGTGGAAAAGTCGTTTTAAATCATCCCTAAAACCAACGTATATATAGGTGGGAGGGAGGGGACCTTGCCTTGGGGCTCAAGGAGCCCCAAGGCGGTCGGCCGAGTCCAAGGGGGAAGGTTCCCCCCCCCCAAACCGAGTTGGACTTGGTTTGGTGGGAGGGAGTCCTTCCTTCCCTTCCCACCTCCTCCTTTTTTTTTCTTTTCTCCTTGATTTTCTTCTCTAGGCGCATAGGGCCCTCTTGGGCTGTCCCACCAGCCCACTAAGGGCTGGTGTGCCACCCTCAAGGCCTATGGGCTTCCCCGGGGTGGGTTGCCCCCCCGGTGAACTCCCGGAACCCATTCGTCATTCCCGGTACATTCCCGGTAACTCCGAAAACCTTCCGGTAATCAAATGAGGTCATCCTATATATCAATCTTCGTTTCCGGACCATTCCGGAAACCCTCGTGACGTCCGTGATCTCATCTGGGACTCCGAACAACATTCGGTAACCAACCATATAACTCAAATACGCATAAAACAACGTCGAACCTTAAGTGTGTAGACCCTGCGGGTTCGAGAACTATGTAGACATGACCCGAGAGACTCCTCGGTCAATATCCAATAGCGGGACCTGGATGCCCATATTGGATCCTACATATTCTACGAAGATCTTATCGTTTGAACCTCAGTGCCAAGGATTCATATAATCCCGTATGTCATTCCCTTTGTCCTTCGGTATGTTACTTGCCCGAGATTCGATCGTCAGAATCAGTATACCTATTTCAATCTCGTTTACCGGCAAGTCTCTTTACTCGTTCCGTAATACAAGATCCCGCAACTTACACTAAGTTACATTGCTTGCAAGGCTTGTGCGTGATGTTGTATTACCGAGTGGGCGCCGAGATACCTCTCCGTCACACGGAGTGACAAATCCCAGTCTTGATCCATACTAACTCAACTAACACCTTCGGAGATACCTGTGGAGCATCTTTATAGTCACCTAGTTACGTTGCGACGTTTGATACACATAAAGCATTCCTCCGGTGTCTGTGAGTTATATGATCTCATGGTCACAGGAATAAATACTTGACACGCAGAAAACAGTAGCAACAAAATGACACGATCAACATGCTACGTCTATTAGTTTGGGTCTAGTCCATCACATGATTCTCCTAATGATGTGATCCCGTTATCAAGTGACAACACTTGCCCATGGCCAGGAAACCTTGACCATCTTTGATCAAGGAGCTAGTCAACTAGAGGCTTACTAGGGACAGTGTTTTGTCTATGTATCCACACAAGTATTGTGTTTCCAATCAATACAATTATAGCATGGATAATAAACGATTATCATGAACTAAGAAATATAATAATAACTAATTTATTATTGCCTCTAGGGCATATTTCCAACATCAAGTGACTGTTAACCTGATGATTATAAAAACCCAGTTACACTACACTTGCCAACATTGAAACTAAACAACAAAGTGCCATTGAAAAGCTTCAAAAACTGCTAACCAGAAGCGATGACCTGTTGAATGATGAAATGAATCATACCCAAATCCTCACTGAACATGTGAAAAGTCTTCAGTCCAGATTTGATAGTCTTCAAGATCGTTATGGCACACTCTTGGCTGATCATGAGAGACTTTCCTATGAATTTTTTCAAAGGAAACTTGATCTTGAGAAGTTGAAGATGTCTCATGATGATCTTCGAATGGAAAATGATTAATTACTTGCTCAACAGATCAGTGCCGCTCAGGTTGAATTCACTCCACCATGTCTCAAATGCATCGAGCGTGAAACTGCCAATTCTTCACCAGAATCATCAAATGCTTCTATTGCTACAAATTCTTCAACTGCTCCTGTGGTAACAAATTCCTCACTTGAGGAAACCACAAATGTTACTAACGAAAATGCAGGTATGAAGGAATTGTATGTGACAGGCATGTACAAAAGTCTCACAGGGCATCAAACCCTTTGTGATGTGCTCAAAAAGCAGATTTTGAACAGGAACCCGAGGAAAGAAGGAATTGCCTTTGAAAGGAAACTGAATGCTGATGGATCATACTCGAAACCTGAGCAGTATCCCAAAACCTCATGGGTTGCTGTTAAAGGACCTCCTGTTGATCCATCCAATCTAACAGGCTTTGCATGTGAATTATCCTATTCCTCCGATGAGTCATTTGACTCCAACTATAAACTGTTCAAAAATCAATCTGGTGAAGTATTTGCTCGATATGTTGGAACTAACTGCAGGAATGGACCACCCCTGAGGAAAATCTTGGTCCCCAAAAGTTTCTTGGAAAATCTTTAGGTGAATGTCCTCATGACACCACGTGTGAAGAACCTGAACCCCAGATCAAATTCCTCAGGTGGACCAAAGTCTTCAAGAGGATCAAAATCTTCAACTGGTCAAAACTATGCTCGTACTCTTGCTAATGCTTTTGATATGCAGGGAAATTACAAGAGATATGAATATGAGCATTATACCTGAAATCATTATGTTCATAAATCCTTAAAGAACTTCTCTGCCTATTCATTTGAATACTCTAACTCCCCTACTGTGAAGAAAGGTGCATTAGCTTCAATGCCCCCTTTCTCATATGGTGCTCGTAGGATGATGAACTCTTTGCCACCCCTTCAGATGTGGGTGGTGAAGAAATTGAACTAATCACTTCTGCAGGTCAGGTCTCCAGATGAAAATTATCATCTGAAGAATTTGCTGGAGACCTGAGGAAAATGCTTCATTGGACGCAAGATAAAATTGATGAAATTATAACATTTCACACGTCCTCAAATTTACTGTTTATGATGAAATTCCTATATGATGAAATTGATATTATATTCTTCAAGTCTGAAGTATATGAGATGGTAAGCTATACTAATTCATCTGGAGGATGACAAACCCAAGAGTACTGAGTGGGTACTTGATAGTGGGTGCACAAACCACATGACTGGTGATAGAAGCCTGCTGATGAATATGCCACTGACTCCATCACCACTGAAGCAAATCACTTATGCTGACTAAGGTAAAAGCAACGTATTGGGACTTGGCAAAGTGGCTATTTCCAAGGACAGGCACATGGACAAGGTGATCCTTGTCGAATCCCTTGGGTTTAACCTCATGTTAGTCTCAATGCTTTGTGATCTTGATGTGGTTGTTATCTTTGGAAAATATAGATGTGTAGTCATCATGGAATTTGACAGATCCAAAGTCTTCGAAGGCTTTAGGAGAGGAGATTTGTACATTGTTGATTTTACCACAGGTCCTCAACCAGCCACATGCTTAATAGCAAAAACCTCAGAAGGCTGACTATGGCATCGAAGACTTGGTCATGCAGGCATGAGGAATTTGCACACGCTGGCGAAGAAAAAGCATGTCATTGGCATCGAATCCGTCAAATTCCTCAAGTACCACCTCTGCGGTCCTTGTGAGTTTGGAAAAAATGACCAGATCCAAACACCCCTCGAAGACTATCATGACCACTATTCGTCCATTTGAATTGCTTCACATGGATCTATTTGGACCTACTCATTATGCTACTATAACCAATGCAGCATCCTTATATGGCTTTGTCATCGTTGATGACTATTCTCGATATACTCGGGTGCATATCATTCTATATAAAACTGAAGTGCAGGAAGTCTTCAAACGATTTTCCTCAAGGGCCTCGACGAACTTCGGCGTCAAGATCAAACACATCAGGAGTGACAATGGGACAAAATTCAAAAACAGTGGTCTTGATGAACTTGGTATTACTCACGAATTATCTGCTCCTTATACTCCTCAACACAATGTCATCGTTGAAAGAAAGAACAGGACTCTGGTTGAAATGTCACGGACTATGCTTGAAGAATATGAGACTCATCGTAGTTTCTGGCCTGAAGCAATCAGCACTGCTTGCCACATCATCAACAGGTCATATCTTCACAAATTCCTCAAGAAAACCTCATATGAACTCCTCACTGACAAGAAACCCAATGTAAGTTATTTCAAAGTCTTCGGTGCAAGCTGCAGGATTAGAGATCCTCACCATAGCTCAAAATTTGTACCTAAATCACAAGAGGGTTTTATGCTTGGTTACGGAAAGGACTCACACACCTACAGAGTCTTCAACACCTATCACAACAAGGTTGTTGAAACTATAGATGTGTGGTTCGATGAAACTAATGGCTCACAAAGAGAGCAATTGCCTCCTGTGCGAGACAAATTATCTCCTGAGGAAGCAATCAAGTTCAAAGCAACTGAATACATTGTTCCTACTAGGGAAATTGCTGAAGAAATCGTCCCCAACACTGATGAAATTCAAGAAGGTGCTCCTGAGGAAATTGCTCCACAACAAATTCCTCAGCCCACACAAAATCCTCAACCAGCTCATCCAAGGATTGCAAATGAAGTAGAACTTGACAAAATCCTCGATGACATCAATGCTCGAGGTCCTCTCACTCGCTCAAAAGCTTCACACTTAGTTAACTTTTGTGGGAATTCCTCTTTTGTGTCTATCACAGAACCCTCAAAAGTTGCTGAAGCTTTCATGGAACCTGAGTAGATTCAAGCCATGCAAGGTGAACTTCTTTAATTCAAGCTAAATGACGTGTGGGAACTCGTCAAATGACCAGATCGTCGCAAGCACAATATCATCGGTACCAAGTGGATTTTACGAAACAAGCAAGACGAGGATGGTCCAGTGGTGAGGAATAAGGCACGACTTGTAGCCCAAGGCTACACACAGGTTGAAGGAATTGATTTTGATGAAACTTTTGCACCTGTTGCTAGACTTGAAGCTATTCGAATTCTACTTGCTTATGCTAATCATCATAACATTACTCTATATCAAATGGATATGAAAAGTGCATTCCTCAATGGTAAGATTGAGGAAGAAGTATATGTTTCTCAGCCCCCAGGTTTTGAGGATCCGAAGAATCCAGACAAAGTCTTCAGACTCAAAATGGCACTCTATGGCCTCAAGCAACCCCCTCGGGCGTGGTATGATAAATTGAAGGAATTCCTCATGAAGAAAGGCTTCAAACCTGGTTCACTCGATCCAACTCTTTTCACAAAATCCTATGATAATCAACTATTTGTGTGCCAAATATATGTCAATGACATCATATTTAGTTGTACTGACAAACGCTACAGTGATGAATTTGCTTACATGATGAGTGAAGAATATTATATGTCTATGATGGGGGAGCTGAAATTCTTCTTAGGTCTTCAAATTCGTCAACAACGCAACGACATCTTCATATCATAGGAGAAATACCTCAAGGATGTTATGAGGAAATTCAACATGCATGAATGCAAAGGCGCCAAGACTCCCATGCCAATGGCCACCTCTCCACTGATGAAAATGGTAAATATTTCGATCAACAGGTATATTGCTTGATGATTGGCTCTTTATTGTATCTATGTGCATCTAGGCCAGATATAATGCTTAGTGTTTGCTTTGTGCTCGTTTTCAAGCAAAGCCGAAGGAATCACACCATAAGGCTGTGAAGCATATTCTTCGATACTTAGCTTACACACCAACACTAGGATTATGGTACCCCAAGGCCTCAAATCTTCATCTCGTGGGATATTCCGATTCTGACTATGCTGGTGACCGTGTGGATCGCAAGTCAACATCTGGCACTTGTCATTTCCTTGGAAGATCATTAGTCTGCTGGTCCTCAAAAAAGCAGAACTGTGTTTCTCTCTCCACTACCGAAGCTGAGTACATTGCTGCTGGATCATGCTATGCTCAATTGCTATGGATGAAGCAAACCCTCAAAGACTACGGCATCAACATGAAGAATGTTCCTCTCTACTGCGACAATGAGCGTGCAATCAAGATTGCATACAAGCCAGTACAACACTCGAAGACTAAGCACATCCAGATTCGTCATCATTTTCTTCGGGACCATGTCCTCAAGGGCAATATCATCATCGACCATGTGAAGACTGACGATCAACTAGCAGATATTTTCACTAAGCCCTTGGATGAGAAAAGGTTTTGCAAATTGAGGTGTGAGCTAAATATCTTAGAGTCTTCAAATGTTTTGTGAAAACATGCACACATCCTAACACTTATGCAAAATTGATGACTTAGATGTGCAACACACGAAGAATCGATTTTCTTCAATCAATGAACAATATCACTCTTAGTGTGAGGAAATTAATGAAGAATTTGGTTCTCAAGGCCCTACGACAATTGTACGCAGCGCGTGAAATCAACATTCTTATACGGTGGGTCACGCCACCACCCAACTTTGAAATTCTTCAAGCTGTTTTTCTTCAAAGTTGAAATTCATCAACTTGACGCTTTGTCACAAAATGCTCAAGATTCTCAAAATCTCCAAAATCTTCAAAACGATTGATGATTTTCATTTGCCTAGATATATATATAGACTGAGATTTCAAAGTCCTCAACATCATTCACTTATAGCTCTTTCTTCACTTTGATATTTCATCTAAGTGAATGTGATCCTACCCGACTCCCCTCTATGCTATACTCAACCCAGTCTATTCAATTCTTCATATGCGTTCTACTTGAAACTTGTTCAAAATCCTCACTGTGTCCTTGTGAGTTGAGAATTTTGCAACGAAATCCTCAAATCTTCAAAAATGATTTTTTATATCGTTACACAGTAACTGGACCCACGTCCACCATCGGATAAGCACGATCTCCACAACTTCAATCGTGGGCTCCACCTGTCGTGCGGAGATGAATAGGAAAGGGCAGTTCGGTCCGAAAGATTCGCCCGGACAGTTTTTCACCTGAGCTACAAATAGGTCCTTACCCCCTTGGTTAAAACCCTTCGTCCTCTCGCCACCTCTTCGCTCGAGCTCAACCCTAGCGCCACCGCTAGCAATCTCGTCGTCGGTGAGGAACAACTTCACTGCCTCGCCCTCACCATCGCCGAACTCACGCCGGAAGCGAAATCTCCTCCTCCACCACCGCCGTAGCTGACTTCTGCCGCCAAGTTAGGGCACAGAAGATCTGAACCGAAGAGCTTCTCACTTTTACTGCTCCTATTCTTCGTGTTCTTCGCTCAGGGTAATTAAAATCTTATTTTACTGCCTCTGTTGATCTATTATTTCACTTTAGATTCGTGAAATCTGTTTTTCCTCAGTGTCTGTCAGCCTCGCACACTCATTCCTCAAACACTTGATGAATTTCACTAAGCCACTCAAATTCTTCTTGATATTCCTCAATTGTGTAAATTCTAGAATCTGTACAACTCCTGAATCCAAGATCAGAATGCTTAGTCAAATTCCTTAACCCACTGGTCAAATTGCTCAACTTCTAAATTTTTTCAATTTCTTAAAATCTGAGAACGCATATGACCACTCCAAATTCTTTGCACCCATACTCTGTTCACACGTACAAAATGTCAGCCAATGAATCACTAGGTTCTCATCAAGTTAACTCATTTGCAGCCTTCCTCGAAGAAACTTTACGAGTGTCATCAGAATCTTCAAGAGTGCATATTCCTCAACAAAAGCCTCAGTTGAAGAAAATGGAAGATGATATAAAACAAAAGGGAGGAAAGAAGCTTGAATAGAACACGATAGTTGATATTCCTGAAGAAATATATGCTGACTACTGCACTCCTGATGAGGAAATATATGGAAAAGAAACCATGGCGAAGCGCAAGATAAGGCTTCAGAAAATTTAATGCAGGGTGGCTAAGGAGTCGAAGGAATACCACTATGTAACTCCAAAATATGCGAAGAAATTCGCCCTCAAGCCACCTGGCAAGAGACCTCCTCATGGTGATCAACAAGCTGCTCATCCCTCAAGTGTTGAAACAATTGAGAACTACCCTGATGAAAAAGACAAACATTTGTCTAAGCTACAGAAGAAATCAGAAGCTACTATGAAGAAATTCCATGAGGACACTACTATTGCTGCCATTGCCGCCACCTCTTCGGCTGCTGAAGCCTCTGGTGCGGCTATTCCTTAGAAGAAGACTGTGCCAAAGAAACCAAAGGCCTCAATGCCAAAAGAGCAATTACCTCAGAAGGCTGCACCAGTGCCAAAACCTTCAACAGCACCACAGTCCTCACAACCTCAACAAAAGCAGATTGTGAAGCATCAGCCTGCTCATTCAAGTTCCTCAGTGCCATCTGCCACGAGCTCTGCCACAAAGTCTTCACCAACTCTTTTGAAGACTAAAATGACTGCTGGAAGAGGCATTAGGCCTAGTCCAAGCAAAGTCATCAACATTCCTTCTGCTTCAAAAATAAGTGAGGAATTCGATGATGAAACTCTTCAAGCAATCATCAGAAACAAGCAGGAACGAGTTGCACAAGCCTCAGGCAGCTCTATTCCTCTTGCCATGGACCCCAAAGTTCTACTAGACTTCATGAATCTCTGGTATGAAGATCCAAATACTCCTATTGATGACTTGAAGCTTCCCCCTGGTGTTAGTCACATGGTTACCACATTCATCAATGAGGCAAAATGGAAAAAACAGTAAGGCAAGCAAGCAAAGGCTGCTAAACTGAAAAAGGAGAAATTCCTCAAGAAGAATCTCCTCAATCTGACGCCTAAAGCTCTTGTTTCAACTCAGGCTGAACTGAAAACCTTGAAAGATAATAACACAAGACTATCTGATCGTCAAAGTGTCAAGGTGAATTTCATCAAGCTTACAACTGACGCAGTTGAGGAATACAATAAGAAAGCTGCTCCTCCTGTGCAGCAAAAGCTACATGAGTCTAGCTATATGGTTCAACTGATAGAAGAAGATGAAACTGATGAACCTGCTGCTCAGGAAATTCCTCAAGATACTCCAGCTGATGAATTTGCTCCAGCTGAAGAAAATGTTCCAGCTGAAGAAAATGCTTCAGCTGAGGAAATTGCCACGACTGTGTCTGCACCAGCTCCTGAAGAAACAATTCCTTCACCTCAACCCTCAAAGGTGAATAAGATGATTCCATCTGCATCAGACATGAAGAATACCAAAGCTGCTGAGAAAGAAGCAAAGAAGAGAAAAGCTTCAATGACCTCAGAATCCTCACAGGCCAAGCGCCCAAAGGTCACTCAGACAAAGTCTTCAACTGCCCCAGTGGATGCTATGCCTCTGAATTTAGCTCCATCCTACTCACTGGTTCCCTTCGGAGTTGACTATGTCATTCTTGAAGATGATGAGGAAATGGAAGATGCTGAAGCTAAAGAAATCAAGGATGAGGAAATACAAATTGATGACATTCCTCAACCCTCCATTCCTCAAAAGATATCTGATGAAATTATGGGTGATGATGAAACTGGGTGCACCACTCCAGTTATTCGTGATGACTTCTGGGGAGAAACCCATCGCTCACCAAGGTCAACCCAAATCCCTCCTACTCCCGCTGCAATACAAATCCTCACATGATCTGATCGGAACACCTTCCGTGAGGAATCTGCTCAAGAATCAGCTACATCAGCTAAAGATAATGCAGCGACCAATGCTACAACTGCCTCCTCCACCAAGCAAATTCCTCAAGCTGAGGAAAATCCTCAACCTAAAGAAAAAGGCCAGAATGAAGAAAATGCTCCTGGCCCAAATACTGAAACTGATATTGTTGTGGTCAACACAGAAACAACAATGATAGTAGCTCCTCCTCAAGAATGGCAGCATAATCTCAACCGCAGCAAAATCAACCTTTTTCAAAGAAGCCAAAGTTTCAAAAGGAAGCATTCTATGAAGAACGGATGTACTTCACACGCGCAAATCCGTGTGATAAGCTTCGCATCAGGCACCGGCAGTTTTGGACGAGGAATCAGCTTAACTACTATGCCTCTGTACTCTCTGGGAGGAACAAAATATTTTAGCACAAGCATATTCCTCACCGTGACATGGAAGAAATTCCTTGCTTCACTCCAGTCCTCAATGTTCTTCATGAAGCTGGACTGCTGCCTCTCTGCATTGACATAGGTGACTAGAACTGTGATATAATTCTTTAGTTCTACGCCACTCTACATATCTCTCGAGACCCGAAGGATGTCAACACTTGGGTGTTGGACTGGATGACTCAGCACATGCACTACAAAGCGCTTCCAGTCTCAATTCCCTCAGAAAATGCGGTGCTGATGTATGAGGAACGGGAGCTGCCCAACAGACAGATGGAAGTCCTCATGAAGCCTTTGGCCAAGGACCAACCTCCTAGGACTTGCTTTCTAGTTCAAGATTTGAAGTATGAACCACGAACAGTCTACAGAATCCTGGCCAATGTCATCGCTCCTATCGAAGGCCATGATGATGAAGAAGATGTCGTAGGCATCATGAAGATTATCCTTTTCAATATCATCCATGGCATACCAATATACCTTCATGACTTCTTCGCGAGGAATTTGGCTGATAATGCACTGTCGCCCTTTGACATGAAGATTTATGCTCCGTGGATCATGAGATTCATCAGAAGCAGGTTAGGCATCCACTACTAGGAAAAACCTTATAGGCAGGACCTCAGTAGTAGCGCTGGAAAAAATAAAACGCTGCTGCTAATTAGCAGTAGCGCTGATCCAGTTAAGCGCTACTACTAACACCTTAGCAGTAGCGCCGCTTATTAAAAACATGCTATTACTATGTGGGACCAGACGATGGCACCGACGGTAGCTGTAGTAGCAGCGTTGCCCAAAACCCAACGCTACTGCTAAGTGTTTAGCGGTAGCGCTTTGTTTTGCAGCACCGCTACTGCTAGTTGGCCCCACTTAGTAGTAGCGCTCGCTGGTATGCAGTGCTACTACTAATAGCATAGCAACAACGCTCTTTGGTATCCAACGCTACTGCTAGTTGCGGTGCCACCTTTTTACCCCCCTCCCCCTCCTCTCCCCCACTTTGACCTCTCTACCCCTCCTCTCCCCTATCCACACTATCCACACCATTGTTGCTCTTCTTCTCTCTTCCTCCTACCTCTCTTCTCTCCTCATTAATGTCCCCCTCCACCATAACTCTCCTTCATAAATGGCTTCTCTCACATCTCTCTTTGTCCTACCTCTCTTCCTCTCCCCATTATATTAATTCCCCCTCCACCATAACTCCCTCTCCATTAGTTAGATAGCTAGATTCACCTCTCCTCCCCAAAAACTAGATCCAGCTAGCTATTTAGCCATCCATGCGTGCTCTTTCGATCGGTCTCTCTCATCATCTCTCTCGATCGGTCTCTCTCGGGAGATATATATGTGAGTAAAAAGTTGTTCATTTAAAGAATGGGAATATGTGTGTGAATGAGAATATGTGTGTTTGGGATATATATATATATATATGGAGAGATTTGTGTGAGTGTGACATGTCCTCCGATTGAGTTGCTTATGCTTTGCCGAAATGTCGATTTATTTCCATTTCGGTGAATTACGAGAAAACTCAATATGCCCAATTTTTAGGCAAGGTCATGCCAAATTTTTATGACTTTTAAGCATGCATGCATTATTTATTTTATAACACTTTTTCTTGTTATACCATGCACTCGGTCATGAAGGTGAGTGGATGGAAGGTGGAGCGGCACATGCAATCCGCGGTGATGGACATGCATGCAAATAATCGGACTAGGATTAGATGTCCGTGTGCAAGATGCATGGAAGGAGTCCTTTTGGACCCTTTTGATCGTGGCACTTTGAAGGCGCACCTGCTGATGAATGATTTCATGGATGGCTATACTCGATGGATAAGTGAAGAAGATGATGATGATGAGGACGTACAAATGGCAGGGAACAACGACATGGGGCTAGACGAAGAGATGACCGCTCGACACGAAGACGATGGTGCTAGACATGGCGGCTTGGAAGAGTCCGGAAATGACGACAGTGGACAAGATTCCGGACACAGTGAAGAAGAGTCCGGACATGGCGGAGAAGAGGCGGTGGTCACGTCGTAGTCTTCGACGCTACTAAGTGCAGTCGTGCAATACCCTCATGTTCAATACCTCCTTCACAAGAGTACGACTAGCGAGAGAGCTGCTTCTAGAGAGGAGGCCAAGCTGGCTCAACTTGATGTGGACTCGAGGACTCCATTGTATGAAGGTTGCGATCCCGAGGTGAACCGCTTGAATTTCACGCTCAAACTTCTAAATACGAAGGCCAAAAACAAAAGGATAGACAAAAGCATCGATGATCATTTGAAGTATCTACATAATAAAGTTCTTCCCGTGGGGAACATGTGTCTGATCAGTGTCGAGGAGGCCAAGAAAATCGTTTGTCCTTTTGATTTGTCGCACATTAGGTACCACACATGCATCAACGATTGCATCATTTATCGGGGGGAGCACGTGGAAAAAACCAACTGTCCAGTGTGCAATGCTTCTCGATATAAGAAGGCAGGAAAGAAAGCTCCTCAGAAAGTTGTATGTACTTTCCGATCACTCCTCATCTGCAGCGGTATTTCATAGATCCTAAGGAAACAAAGCTCATGCGCTGGCACACAGAGAGGAAGAAGCCCGACAATGGAGATGATCCGAGGCTGAGACACCTCGTAGATGGTAGCCAGTGGAGAGCATTCAACACCATATATGGATTTGCTAAAGAAGATCCAAGGAACATCATGTTGGAATTATGCCCTAGAGGCAATAATAAATATAGTTATTATTATAATTCCTGTATCAAGATAATCGTTTATTATGCATGCTATAATTGTATTGAATGAAGACTCATTTACATGTGTGGATACATAGACAAAACACCGTCCCTAGCATGCCTCTAGTTGGCTAGCCAGTTGATCGATGATAGTCAGTGTCTTCTGATTATGAACAAGGTGTTGTTGCTTGATAACTGGATCACGTCATTAGGAGAATCACGTGATGGACTAGACCCAAACTAATAGACGTAACATGTAGATAGTGTCATTTTGTTGCTACTGTTTTCTGCGTGTCAAGTATTTGTTCCTATGACCATGAGATCATATAACTCACTGACACCGGAGGAATGCTTTGTGTGTATCAAACGCCGCAACATAACTGGGATCAAGACTGGGATTTGTCACTCCGTGTGACGCAGAGGTATCTCGGGGCCCACTCGGTAATACAACATCACACACAAGCCTTGCAAGCAATGTAACTTAGTGTAAGTTGCGGGATCTTGTATTACGGAACGAGTAAAGAGACTTGCCGGTAAACGAGATTGAAATAGGTATGCGGATACTGACGATCGAATCTCGGGCAAGTAAAATACCGAAGGACAAAGGGAATGACATACGGGATTATATGAATCCTTGGCACTGAGGTTCAAACGATAAGATCTTCGTAGAATATGTAGGATCCAATATGGGCATCCAGGTCCCGCTATTGGATATTGACCGAGGAGTCTCTCGGGTCATGTCTACATAGTTCTCGAACCCGCAGGGTCTGCACACTTAAGGTTCGACGTTGTTTTATGCGTATTTGAGTTATATGGTTGGTTACCGAATGTTGTTCGGAGTCCCGGATGAGATCACGGACGTCACGAGGGTTTCCAGAATGGTCCGGAAACAAAGATTGATATATAGGATGACCACATTTGATTACCGGAAGGTTTTCGGAGTTACCGGGAATGTACCGGGAATGACGAATGGGTTCCGGGAGTTCACGGGGGGTGGGGGGGGGCAACCCACCCCGGGGAAGCCCATAGGCCTTGAGGGTGGCACACCAGCCCTTAGTGGGCTGGTGGGACAGCCCAAAAGGCTCTATGCGCCAAGGAGAAGAAAATCAAGAGAGAAAAAAAAGGGAGGAGGTGGGAAGGAAGGGGGACTCCCTCCCACCAAACCTAGTCCAACTCGGTTTGGGTGGAGAGAGTCCTCCCCCTTGGACTCGGCCGACCCCCTTGGGGCTCCTTGAGCCCCAAGGCAAGGTCCCCTCCCTCCCACCTATATATACGGAGGTTTTAGGGCTGATTTGAGACGATTTTTCCACGGCAGCCCGACCACATACCTCCACGGTTTTTCCTCTAGATCGCGTTTCTGCGGAGCTCGGGCGGAGCCCTGCTGAGACAAGGTCATCACCAACCTCCGGAGCACTGTCACGCAGCCGGAGAACTCTTCTACCTCTCCGTCTCTCTTGCTGGATCAAGAAGGCCGAGATCATCGTCGAGCTATACGTGTGTTGAACACGGAGGTGCCGTCCGTTCGGTACTAGATCGTGGGACTGATCGCGGGATTGTTCGCGGGGCAGATCGAGGGACGTGAGGACGTTCCACTACATCAACCGCGTTCTCTAACGCTTCTGCTGTACGGTCTAAAAGGGTACATAGATCACTCATCCCCTCTCGTAGATGAACATCACCATGATAGGTCTTCGTGTGCGTAGGAAATTTTTTGTTTCCCATGCGACGTTCTCCTACAGTGGCATCATGAGCTAGGTTCATGCGTAGATGTCTTCTCAAGTAGAACGCAAAAGTTTTTTGTGGGCGGTGATGTGCGTTTTGCTGCCCTCCTTAGTCTTTTCTTGATTCCGCGGTATTGTTGGATTGAAGCGGCTTGGACCGACATTACTCGTACGCTTACGAGAGACTAGTTTCATCGTTACGAGTAACCCCCTTTGCTCAAAGATGAATGGCAAGTGTCGGTTTCTCCAACTTTAGTTGAATCGGATTTGACCGAGGAGGTCCTTGTATGAGGTTAAATAGCAACTCATATATCTCCGTTGTGGTGTTTGCGTAAGTAAGATGCGATCCTACTAGATACCCATGGTCACCACGTAAAACATGCAACAACAAAATTAGAGGACGTCTAACTTGTTTTTGCAGGGTATGATTGTGATGTGATATGGCCAACGATGTGATGTGATATATTGGATGTATGAGATGATCATGTTGTAATAGAAATATCGACTTGCACGTCGATGGTACGGCAACCGGCAGGAGCCATAGGGTTGTCTTTATACTAACGTTTGTGCTTGCAGATGCGTTTACTATTTTGCTAGGATGTAGCTTTAGTAGTAATAGCATGAGTAGCACGACAACCCCGATGGCAACACGTTGATGGATGATCATGGTGTGGCGCCGGTGACAAGAAGATCGTGCCGGTGCATTGGTGATGGATATCAAGAAGCACGTGATGATGGCCATATCATGTCACTTATGAATTGCATGTGATGTTATTACTTTTATGCACCTTATTTTGCTTAGAACGACGGTAGCATTATGAGGTGATCTCTCACTAAAATTTCAAGACGAAATTGTGTTCTCCCCGACTGTGCACCGTTGCTACAGTTCGTCGTTTCGAGACACCACGTGATGATCGGGTGTGATAGACTCAACGTTCACATACAACGGGTGCAAAACAGTTGCACACACGGAACACTCGGGTTAAGCTTGACGAGCCTAGCATGTGCAGACATGGCCTCGGAACACATGAGACCGAAAGGTCGATCATGAATCATATAGATGATATGATTAGCATAGGGATGCTTACCACTGAAACTATACTCAACTCACGTGATGATCGGACTTGGGATAGTGTAAGTGGATCATGAACCACTCAAATGACTAGAGAGATGTACTTTTTGAGTGGGAGTTTAGCATATAATTTGATTAAGTTAAACTCTAATTATCTTGAACATAGTCTAAGTCCACTTTGAATATATTTGTGTTGCAGATCATGGCTCACGCGACAGTCATCCTGAATTTTAGTACGTTCCTAGAGAAAGCTAAGTTGAAAGATGATGGAAGCAACTTTGTAGACTGGGCTCGTAATCTTAAGCTAATCTTACAAGCTGGGAAGAAGGATTATGTCCTTAATGGTGCGCTAGGAGATGAACCACCCGCTACGGCTGATCAGGATGTTAAGAATGCTTGGTTAGCACGTAAGGAGGACTACTCAATAGTTCAATGTGCAGTCTTGTATGCCTTAGAACCGGGACTTCAACGTCGCTTTGAGCGTCATGGAGCATTTGAGATGTTCCAGGAGTTGAATTTTATCTTTCAGAAGAACGCCCGGATCGAGAGGTATGAGACCTCCGATAAATTCTATGCTTGCAAGATGGAGGAAAACTCATCTGTCAGTGAACATGTGCTCAAAATGTCTGGGTACTCAAACCGTCTAGCTGAGCTGGGGATTGAACTCCCGCAAGAGGCTATCACTGACAGAATCCTTCAATCACTGCCGCCAAGTTATAAAGGATTTGTGTTGAACTACAACATGCAAGGGATGAACAAGTCTCCCGGCGAGTTGTTTGCGATGCTGAAAGTCGCAGAGTCTGAACTCCATAAAGAGCATCAAGTGTTGATGGTGAATAAGACCACTAGTTTCAAGAGAAACGGCAAAGGCAAGAAGGGCAATTCGAAGAAGAGCGGCAAGCCTATTGCCAATCCGCCGAAGAAACCGAAAGCTGGACCTAAGCCTGAAACGGAGTGTTACTATTGCAAGGGTATGGGTCACTGGAAGCGCAATTGCCCCAAGTATCTGGCAGATAAGAAGGCGGGCAAAGAAAAATTAGGTATATTTGATATACATGTTATTGATGTGTACTTAACCGGCTCTCGTAGTAGTGCCTGGGTATTCGATACCGGTTCTGTTGCTCATATTTGCAACTCGAAACAGGAACTGCGGAATAGACGAGGGCTGGTGAAAGATGAAGTGACGATGCGCATAGGAAATGGTTCCAAGGTTGATGCAATCGCCGTCGGCACAGTGTCACTTCAGCTACCGTCAGGATTAGTGATGAACTTAAATCATTGTTATTTAGTGCCTGCGTTGAGCATGAACATTATATCTGGATCTTGTTTATTGCGAGACGGTTACTCTTTTAAGTCAGAGAATAATGGTTGTTCTATTTCTATGAGTAACATCTTTTATGGTCATGCACCGAATGTGAGAGGATTGTTCATATTGAATCTTGATAGCGATACGCATATACATAACATTGAGACCAAAAGAGTTAGAGTAAACAATGATAGCGCCATATTTTTGTGGCACTGCCGCTTAGGTCATATTGGTGTAAAGCGCATGAAGAAACTCCATGCTGATGGACTTTTGGAGTCACTTGACTTTGATTCACTTGACACGTGCGAACCATGCCTCATGGGCAAGATGACTAAGACTCCGTTCTCCGGAACAATCGAGCGTGCAAGTGACTTATTCGAAATCATACATACCGATGTGTGTGGTCCGATGAGCGTGGAGGCACGCGGCGGATATCGTTATTTTCTCACCTTCACTGCCGATTTGAGTAGGTATGGCTATGTCTACTTGATGAAGCACAAGTCTGAAACATTTGAAAAGTTCAAGCAATTTCAGAGTGAAGTGGAAAATCATCGTAACAAGAAGATCAAATTCCTACGGTCTGATCGTGGGGGTGAATATCTGAGTTTCGAGTTTGGTGATGACTTAAGAAAATGTGGAATTGTTTCACAGTTGACACCGCCTGGAACACCACAGCGTAATGGTGTGTCCGAACGTCGTAATCGTACTTTGTTAGAGATGGTGCGATCTATGATGTCTCTTACTGATTTGCCGTTATCATTTTGGGATTATGCATTAGAAACAGCTGCATTCACTTTAAATAGGGCACCATCAAAATCCGTTGAGACGACACCATACGAACTGTGGTATGGCAAAAGGCCAAAGTTGTCGTTTCTTAAAGTTTGGGGATGTGATGCTTATGTCAAAAAGCTTCAGCCTGAAAAGCTGGAACCCAAAGCGGAAAAGTGCGTCTTCATAGGTTACCCAAAAGAGAGAGTTGGGTACACCTTCTATCTCAAATCCGAGGGCAAAGTGTTTGTTGCTAAGAACAGAGCTTTTCTCGAGAAGGAGTTTCTCTCGAGAGAATTGAGTGGGAGGAAGATAGAACTTGACGAGGTTGTCGAACCTCTCATCCCTCTGGATGGTGGCGCAGGGCAAGGGGAAACCTCTGTCGTTGCGACGCTGGTTGAGGAGGAAGTTAATGATGATGATCATGAAACTCCAGTTCAAGTTTCTGTTGAACCACGCAGGTCGACGAGATCACGTGCTGCTCCAGAGTGGTACGGTAATCCCGTCTTATCAATCATGTTGTTAGACAACAATGAACCTGCAAATTATGAAGAAGCAATGGTGGGCCCAGATTCCAACAAATGGCTAGAAGCCATGAAGTCCGAGATAGGATCCATGTATGAGAACAAAGTGTGGACTTTGGAGATACTACCTGAGGGCCGCAAGGCTATTCAGAACAAATGGATCTTTAAGAAGAAGACGGACGCTGATGGCAATGTGACCATTCATAAAGCTCGACTTGTGGCAAAGGGTTTTTCACAAGTTCCAGGAGTTGACTACGATGAGACTTTCTCACCCGTAGCGATGCTTAAGTCCATCAGAATCATGTTAGCAATAGCTGCATTTTTCGATTATGAAATCTGGCAGATGGATGTCAAAACGGCGTTCCTTAACGGTTTCCTTAAGGAAGAGTTGTATATGATGCAACCCGAAGGTTTTGTCGATCCTAAGAATGGTAACAAGGTGTGCAAGCTCCAGCGATCCATTTATGGACTGGTGCAAGCATCTCGGAGTTGGAACAAATGCTTTGATGAGGTGATCAAAGCATTTGGGTTTATACAAGTGGTTGGAGAATCTTGTATTTACAAGAAAGTGAGTGGGAGCTCTGTGGCGTTTCTAATATTATATGTGGATGACATATTACTGATTGGAAACAAAGTAGAGCTTTTGGAGAGCACAAAAGGTTACTTGAATAAAAGTTTCTCTATGAAGGACCTAGGAGAAGCTGCTTACATTCTAGGCATTAAGATCTATAGGGATAGATCAAAACGCCTGATAGGACTTTCACAAAGCACATACCTTGATAAAGTTTTGAAGAGGTTCAAAATGGAACAGTCCAAGAAAGGGTTCTTGCCAGTTTTACAAGGTACGAGATTGAGTAAGACTCAGTGCCCAGCAACTGATGAACATAGAGAGCATATGCGCTCCGTCCCCTATGCTTCAGCCATAGGTTCTATCATGTATGTGATGCTGTGCACTAGACCGGATGTTAGCCTGGCCATAAGTATGGCAGGTAGGTTCCAGAGTAATCCAGGAGTGGATCACTGGACAGCGGTCAAGAATATCCTGAAGTACCTGAAAAGGACTAAGGAGATGTTTCTCATATATGGAGGTGACGAAGAGCTCGCCGTAAAAGGTTACGTCGATGCAAGCTTTGACACAGATCCGGACGACTCTAAGTCGCGAACCGGATACGTATTTATTCTTAATGGGGGTGCAGTAAGCTGGTGCAGTTCCAAGCAAAGCGTCGTAGCAGATTCTACATGTGAAGCGGAGTACATGGCTGCCTCGGAGGCGGCTAAGGAGGGTGTCTGGATGAAGCAGTTCATGACGGATCTTGGAGTGGTGCCAAGCGCAGTGAATCCAATAACCTTGTTCTGTGACAACACGGGTGCCATTGCCTTAGCAAAGGAACCACGGTTTCACAAGAAGACCAGACACATCAAACGACGCTTCAACCTCATCCGCGACTACGTCGAGGAAGAGGACGTAAATATATGCAAAGTGCACACGGATCTGAATGTAGCAGACCCACTGACTAAACCTCTTCCACGGACAAAACATGATCGACACCAGAACTGTATGGGTGTTAGATTTATTACAATGTAATTCACATGGTGATGTGAGGGCTAGATTATTGACTCTAGTGCAAGTGGGAGACTGTTGGAATTATGCCCTAGAGGCAATAATAAATATAGTTATTATTATAATTCCTGTATCAAGATAATCGTTTATTATCCATGCTATAATTGTATTGAATGAAGACTCATTTACATGTGTGGATACATAGACAAAACACCGTCCCTAGCATGCCTCTAGTTGGCTAGCCAGTTGATCGATGATAGTCAGTGTCTTCTGATTATGAACAAGGTGTTGTTGCTTGATAACTGGATCACGTCATTAGGAGAATCACGTGATGGACTAGACCCAAACTAATAGACGTAGCATGTTGATCGTGTCATTTTGTTGCTACTGTTTTCTGCGTGTCAAGTATTTGTTCCTATGACCATGAGATCATATAACTCACTGACACCGGAGGAATGCTTTGTGTGTATCAAACGTCGCAACGTAACTGGGTGACTATAAAGGTGCTCTACAGGTATCTCCGAAGGTGTTAGTTGAGTTAGTATGGATCAAGACTGGGATTTGTCACTCCGTGTGACGGAGAGGTATCTCGGGGCCCACTCGGTAATACAACATCACACACAAGCCTTGCAAGAAATGTAACTTAGTGTAAGTTGCGGGATCTTGTATTACGGAACGAGTAAAGAGACTTGCCGGTAAACGAGATTGAAATAGGTATGCGGATACTGACGATCGAATCTCGGGCAAGTAACATACCGAAGGACAAAGGGAATGACATACGAGATTATATGAATCCTTGGCACTGAGGTTCAAACGATAAGATCTTCGTAGAATATGTAGGATCCAATATGGGCATCCAGGTCCCGCTATTGGATATTGACCGAGGAGTCTCTCGGGTCATGTCTACATAGTTCTCGAACCCGCAGGATCTGCACACTTAAGGTTCGACGTTGTTTTATGCGTATTTGAGTTATATGGTTGGTTACCGAATGTTGTTCGGAGTCCCGGATGAGATCACGGACGTCACGAGGGTTTCCGGAATGGTCCGGAAACGAAGATTGATATATAGGATGACCTCATTTGATTACCGGATGGTTTTTCGGAGTTACCGGGAATGTACCGGGAATGACGAATGGGTTCCGGAAGTTCACCGGGGGGGGCAACCCACCCCAGGGAAGCCCATAGGCCTTGAGGGTGGCACACCAGCCCTTAGTGGTCTGGTGGGACAGCCCAAAAGGCTCTATGCGCCAAGGAGAAGAAAATCAAGAGAGAAAGAAAAAAAAGGGAGGAGGTGGGAATGAAGGGGGACTCCCTCCCACCAAACCTAGTCCAACTCGGTTTGGGGGGAGAGAGTCCTCCCCCTTGGACTCGGCCGACCCCCTTGGGGCTCCTTGAGACCCAAGGCAAGGTCCCCTCCCTCCCACCTATATATACGGAGGTTTTAGGGATGATTTGAGACGATTTTTCCACGGCAGCCCGACCACATACCTCCACGGTTTTTCCTCTAGATCGCGTTTCTGCGGAGCTCGGCCGGAGCCCTGCTGAGACAAGGTCATCACCAACCTCCGGAGCACCGTCACGCTGCCGGAGAACTCTTCTACCTCTCTGTCTCTCTTGCTGGATCAAGAAGGCCGAGATCATCGTCGAGCTGTACGTGTGCTGAACGCGGAGGTGCCGTCCGTTCGGTACTAGATCGTGGGACTGATCGCGGGATTGTTCGCGGGGCGGATCGAGGGACGTGAGGACGTTCCACTACATCAACCGCGTTCTCTAACGCTTTTGCTGTATGGTCTACAAGGGTACGTAGATCACTCATCCCCTCTCGTAGATGAACATCACCATGATAGGTCTTCGTGCGCGTAGGAAAATTTTTGTTTCCCATGCGACGTTCTCCTTCACATCATGCTTGGTGCGAGTACCGATGGCATGAATTTGTTTGGAAACCAGAACACCAACCACAACACATGGCCCGTGTTTGTATGGATGTACAACGTCCCCCATGGAAGTGCATGAAGACAAAGTACATACACATGTGCATGCTGATTCAAGGGCCAAAACAACTGGGAAATAGTATTAACCTTTATATGGGGCCTCTTTAAGAGGAGATAGACACATTATGGAAATCGCCGACATGGACATGGGACGCCAGCAAAGGAGAGTATTTACATATGAGAGTCGCGCTGATGACGCCGGTGCACGACTATCTCGGTTACGGGTACACCTCAGACAAGGTGTGCCACGGATACTGCGGATGCACGAGGTACATGGATGATACAACGTCTCAGCAACTTACGTCAATGAAAGATGGCGGGTCTGGGAAAATCGTGTACATGGGGCATCGTAGATGGCTCGAGAAGGATGACCCGTGGAGAAAGCGTGGAGATCTATTCAATGGGTTGGTTGAGCTTCGAGGACCTCCAGGTAAGAGGAGTGGCGCCGAAATCGTTGAGTTGTTGAGAAACTGGGAACAATGCCCCACGCCGGGAAAGATCAAAAAGGTGCCAGAGCCGCTGCTGAAGGTATGGAAAACGAGGTATGTTTTCTGGGACTTGGAGTACTAGCCCAATCACGACACACCTCATTGCCTTGATCAAATGCATATCACGAATAATGTCCTCGAGAGTTTGCTTGGCACGCTGATGAACATGCCGGAGAAGACCAAGGATGGGCTGAAGGCAAGGAAAGACTTGGAAGATTTGAAGATCAGGAAAGACATCCACCGTAAAAAGTTGATGGAGGAGTGGTAGACCGAGACAGAGGAGGGGGAAAGGGGTAAAAAAGTCAACAAGAAGGAGGAGAATTATTGCCCCCCTTCTTGCTTCACCTTAAGTCCAAAGTAGATTGATCAATTCATCAAGTTCCTTATGGGAATCAAAGTCAGTTCCGGTTACTGTGGGAAGATAAGCAAATTTCTAGACCCCAAGAAGAAAAGGTTCACCGGGATGAAGTCTCATGACTGTCACATGATGATGACGCAGATACTCCCGGTTGCCATTAGAGGGATAATGGACAAGCACGTCTGTGACACACTTATTGGTCTCTGCAACTTCTTCGACGTTATCTCTCGAAATTCCATAAGTGTGAAGCAGCTCCGAAGGCTACAGGAAGAGATCCTTGTCATACTATGTGAGCATGAGATGTACTTCCCACCCGCGTTCTTTGACGTCATGGTGCATTTGTATGTCCACATCGTGGACGACATCATCAACCTCGGGCCGACATTCCTTCACAACATGATGTCGTTCGAGAGGATGAATGGGGTCATCAAAGGATTCGTTTGTAACAAGTCCCGTACGAAGGGAGCATCATCCAGGGGTATCTGACGCATGAGTGCATCTCCTTTTGCGAGAATTATATAAGCGTCGGAGACCCCGTTGTTGGTTTGCCCGTTAAGAAGCACGATGGGAAGCTCAAAGGAGATGGTCACAACAACGGCCGGAGGGAATTGCACGTGGACTACTCGGATCGATGGAACGACTTTGACATGGCTAACTTAGTAGTGCTACAACACCTAGATGTGGTAGATGATTATGTGGCACGACAGAAAGAAAGCATCGCAAAAAAGTACCGTGATAAGGGGATGCTTAAGACGGACGACGAAGTTACTGTAGAGCACAACACTACTTTCTTGCATTCGTTCAAAGAGCAAGTTCTTGAAAATCCCCCGAAAGAGGGCAGTTCGGACGGATTGCCCATACCGGCCTTAGCACATGGCCCTGCGCCCAAGCTCGAGACCTATCAGTCCTACGATATCAATGGGTACACGTTCTACACGGAGGCCAAAGACATGGACAGGGATTACCATAACTCCGGGGTGACAATTCAATGCGTGACCGACGCCAATGGCACAACTGAAAGATTCTACGGAAGGGTCGAAGAGATCTGGGAGCTTGACTATGCTGGAATGCACGATGCGACGATGTTCCGTGTCAGATGGGCCAAGGATGTCGTAAGAGAAAACAAGTATTTCACCACCATGTCTATACCCGACGCGAAGAGCAGTCCCGTGAATGTTAACATCATCACCAAAAATGAGCCATGGGTACACGCTAAGCATGTGACACAATGCTTCTTCATAACCGACCCGACCAATCCCGGCCGTGTTGTCGTGAGGAGATCCAAAAGGAGCATCGTCAGAATGGATGGAGTCGCCAACGAGAAAGAAAAATAATAAAAAAAGAAAATGAATAAAAATAAAATAATAAAGAAAAATAATAATAATAAAGTAATAAAGAAAATAAAGTAAAGAAAGTTAGCAGTAGCGCTGGATTGGTACAAGCGCTACTGCTATTTAGCACTAGCGCTGGTACTAAACCAGCGCTACTACTATAGCAGTTAGTAGTAGCGCTGGATTAGTACCAGCGCTCCTCCTAAGTTAGCAGTAGTGTTGGTACTAATCCAGCGCTACTACTATGTTTAGTTAACCTCGCTCAAAATTTTCCTAACTCCCCCTCGATCCCCCCTCTCCAACGCTCCTGCAGTTTCGCTGCCGCCGCCCGCCTGAGACCTCCAGGCGCCCCCGCACCCCTCCAGGCGCCGCACCCTTCCAATCTCCACCCAACCTCCCCCACCGCAAGATCCGCCGCCGTCCCCGACCCCGACCCCCCTCCTCGAGGTAACGCCGCTGCCGCTTCCTCCCCATCCCACCCCCCTTGTCCGACCAATGGCCAATTGTGCAGATTTACAAATGTTAGCAAATTCGAATAATTTTAAATATTTAGGATAAATATTCAAGAATTTAAAAAATGTTCAAGTTTTCGAAAATTTGTTTGTGATTTTAAGAATTGCCCATGATTCACAAAATGTTCATGATTTTAAAAATATGTTCACAAATTCAACAAATGTTTACTAAAGTATTTTAGAAAAAGTTCGCAAATTTGTAAAACAAATTCACGAATTTAAAAAAATGTTCACAATTTCAAAAAAATGTTCATTCTCGTTCTTTGGGCCTGGTTTCAGTAGAAAATTGATACACCCCCACATCCAATTTCAACTATCTTATAAACATAAGTTGGAAACACAAATATATTCAATGACTTATCATTTTTAGAGATTGCATGTGATGCTTTCTTTGTGCCAAATAAGACATCAACTCGTTAGGGTTCAGAAGTTAATGGAGACAATTTGCTTTGTCTTCGAGCTTGACACGGGATCTCCCTTTGCTAGTACTTATTATATCCTCATGTTTTGCCGGAATGTCCGAGTGGCCTATGTTTTTCTGGAATGTTGATTCATTTCTGTTCCGGCAAATTTCAGGCGCTCCATATGCCCACTTTTTAGCAAAGGTCATGCCGAAATTTTTGGCATGACTTGTGCTAGAAACTAGGACATATGGAGTACCCGGGATTTGCCGGAAGGGGAATGAATCAACATTCCGACCAAATATAGGCCCCTTTTTTCTCTTCATTATATCTTTTATTTACAATTGTTGCATAGGAAACAGGTCTACCAACGCCGAAGTCGTGGGTGGTTCTACTCGCTCCGCAGACCCTATGGAGGCAGCAAATCACTATTTCGATTACCTGGACGAACACCAGATGGGGTTGCATGGTGGCGGCAGTGGTCCCAACCCCGACCCCGTCACCAGCACTGGCACCGGCACCGGCACCGCCCCCGAGACCGGCAACGATGATGTTGTAGCCAGTAAAGCACCGAAGAAGAAGAGGACACGAAAACCAAACGAGCTTGGCATCACACCAATTGTGGTCACGGAGATTCACCCCTTGAAGTTAGAGCCAACGACGCTAGAGGAAGCGCGCAAGTGCTGGATCAATCAACTTGGATGCATCCTTAGGGAAACCGCCAACATCAACGACGAGAGGTTGAAGCAGATACCACATATGGAGCATATGCTCCTAAAGAAGTTGCACAATAGGTTCATGTTCCCCGGCTGGGATGAAAAGGAATATAATGAGCTGTGGGACGACCCCGCCATGACAAAGATAAACGAGAAGGCGATGGTGATGTTCACCAATGACTTGTCCTCCTGGAAAGTTCAGGTGCAAAAAGCGATTGTGAAGAATGAACCGTGGTCCAAGATTCATGCTGATAATCCGACAATAAGGAAAGAGGACTTTGCAAAATTCCTGGAGAATTGCGATAAAGAAGAAGTCAAGGCAAAGTCGGAGAAAATGAAGGCGCTCCAGGCCAGGAACATGCCTCCCCACCGCCTCGGAAGCCGTGGTTACGAGGGGAAGAGGCACATATGGGACAAGGAGGACGTTGAACGTGAAAGTCTCGGGATCCCAGACCCCTTGGCGAAGTTCATCGACCCGCTGGAGCATGACTGGATGAGGGCCCGGTATAAGTTGGACAAAGTCAAAAAGATCTTTTACACGGACCCGAACACGAGGGAGTTCATGAGACTTCTGGTAATTGTTATATTACCACATTATCATATTAGCTTCCAATCAATTTGACTGCAAGTTTTGTCACATTAGTAAACCATCCACGTTCCTTTTGCACAAAGAGCATCACCAAAAGGGAGCCGAAAGCGACGAGTCGTCACAGTCGCCGACGAGGCCCAAGTGGGACACCCCATTCAACCGGGCCCTCAACATACTGAAAATGGTCCCGGTGGACAAGTCGCCGTCCTATGGACGTGTGCACGGCACCGGAGATGGCGCCTCATGGAAGACGTGCTACCCTGAGGAGCCAGAGGAAAGAAGGAAGAGACAGTTGGTCGTCACTCAGGAGAGCATCGACGAGAAGGTCGCGCTTGCGGTCAATAAGACCAAAGTTGAGGAAAAGAAGAGTTGGTCGGGTAGTCAGTGGTTGGTCACTGACGCGGTGGCCAACTTGATTTCGACAATTTTCAATTGGTCGAACAACAATTCAAATGCACCGCCGGAGGTCTTTCCAATTCCCAGCTTTGTCGGGAGCAACTCGGCAAACACCACAACACCAACACCTGCCCAAGCAACTGCAAAAGGTCCCGTTCATGTTCATAGAAGCCCGACCTCCGTCTCTGGCATGCTCGGCGGGCCTTCCTCGCTGGCTGAGCTCGACGCCCTCACGGTAATTACGCGTCATACCCTTTTCACCAGCATGTCTATAGTCTTCCGTTTCAGTTGCCTTTCAGATGTTTGATGTTGCAGACATGTCTCCTTCGTAGGCCGACGACACCCCATGCACCCTACTCTATGACATCAACGGACAAAAGGTGGCTGTGGGAAAGGCAACCATCATGGCGTCTTCAAGGTTAACATGGCCAGTGTCTTAGCGGGCTTCGAGCATTTGCCTCCTCCGATACCAGTCGGTGATGACGAGACTCCTAAGACGATTGGCGCATGCAAGAACTGCTTCTTGACTTGGCCGAAGTCTCTTCTTCATCTCGAGGAGCACAATATCATGCCAACGCCAACTTGCCAAGAATGTATGAACACCACCCCACCTACCAAATTACCTGCACCTGTCGTGGCATATGATGGTAGCGTACGACGTGAGTGAGAGCCTCCATTAGTGCTAGATCATGTCGCCCCCGCTGTCGAAGAAGCAAATGTTGATGATGACATGGAGGATGATGATGAGGACCCGAACCAGTATTTCAATACCGCCTATGATGGATTGATGGCTCAGGACACCGAAGACTCAGGCTATGACCGTGGAGATGATGACTTGATGCTGCCTGATTTGCCGGAGCCAGAACGTCCTAAGGCGGAATGCAAAAAGTCTCTCTTCAAGCCATCCTTGCAGGAGACGCCTCCTTATGCCGCCTCTACCCAGCAACCACCGAGGCCCGTCCATTGTTTAGCCCAAGGACACTGGGGGTGGTGGTTAGGGAAGGTATGGCGGGCTCACTACCGCCACCCTCCAAGAAGCAAAGGAAGAGAATGATACGTCTCCAACGTATCTACTTTTCCAAACTCTTTTGCCCTTGTTTTGGACTATAATTTGCATGATTTGAATGGAACTAACCTGGACTGACGCTGTTTTCAGCAGAATTGCCATGGTGTTATTTTTGTGCAGAAATCAAAGTTCTCCAAACGTCCTGAAAATTTACGGGGAGCAGTTTTGGAAAATATCAAAAATATCTGCTCCAAGTTCCACCTCAGGGGGTGGGCCAGTGGGCCACAAGCCCCTGCTCCGCCACCACCCCCTGGTGGTGGTGGGCAGGCTTGTGGGGCCTACAAGCACCTGCCGCCCCCAATTCCAGCTCTATAAGTTGTCTTTCGTCCCAGAAAAAATAAAAAGAAAAGTTTTCGTCGCGTTTTCGATACGGAGGCGCCGCCACCACCTGTTCTTCATCTGGAGGGCAGATCTGGAGTCCGTCTTGGGCTCCGGAGAGGGGAAATCGTCGCCATCGTCATCATCAACCTTCTTCCCTCTCCAATTCCATGAAGCTTTTCGTCGTTCGTGAGTAATCTATTCGTAGGCTCGCTGGGCGGTGATGAGTAGGATGAGATATATCATGTAATCGAGTTAGTTTTGATGGGGATTGATCCCTAGTATCCACTATGTTCTGAGATTTGATGTTGCTACTCGTGTTACTTGTCTTGCTCTGCTGCTACTACTGTTGCTACTGTTGTTACTTGTCTTGCTCTGCTGCTGCTACTGTTGCTACTTGCTACTGCTGTCACTACTGTTGTTCCTTGCCACTGCTATTGCTCGTTACACTGCTGCTACCTGCTACACTGTTGGTTCACCTACCGTTGATGGGAATTGACAACTTCCATCGACGCGACAACGAAGGCGCCATTGATACAATTGTTAGGAATAGTCTGCCATCAACAGATCGTTTCTGACACCTTTGTTATCATATTACTTTGATGTTACTACTGTGCTTGCAGATACTAATCTTTCAGGTGTGGTTGAATCCGACAAATTCAACTGCTAATACTCGAGAGTATTCTCTCACCTCCTTTAGGCGATCTACAAATTTGGGTCAAATACTCTACCCTCGAAAATTGATGCGAACCCACGCGCTGGTGGGCCATCAACAACATTCTTCCAGTTTCATTACCGGGGAGTGCTATCAGTATTCTTCTGGTGCCGTTGCAGGAGAAGGTTTATTGTCATAAGCATTCGTCTAGTTAACGCCAGAGACTGCGCAGATCAGAGACCGGCCAAGAAAGGCCCTAAAGGCACCATAGGTGCTTCAAGCAGCGAGCCGCCTCTGAAACCCCTCGTGGTAGACAGAATACCTGTCGAAGGTAAGCATCATTTCCACATCGTCGGCGAGCCGATCCTACCTGCCAAAGCACTAGATCACATACTGACCAATGATCTAAAGAGACTCCATGAAGAAGTGCTGGACAGAGAGAAAAGCCTTCTGGTCACGAAATATCCAGGATACCCGCTTTACGCGGCTGATGTGTCGGGTGGTAAGTTGTACATCGATACCTGGCCCGCGAATCAGTTCCTCGTGCGATTTGACTACATCTACAACTTGTTCCACATGACCAAGCTGGATTTCCAGTTCATCTGCATGTATGTGTTGTATCTCAATTCCATCATCAATATGGAGAGCATCAAATATATCTCCGTCGCGGACCCATACTATATGCACGAGAGCTTCTTGGCAGTTTGCAAAGAGGACCGTGAGTATGCGAGCAAGTACCTTGGTGAATTCATGATCGCTAATAAGGACAAGGAAGCGATTCTCCTGCATTATCATCCCTCATAAGTCACCCGCGCATATCCTTTCGTACATGTTAATCATTCATTTGCAAGCATGGAGGCTCAATTGAGGTGTACTTAATTTGCGCAGCGGGGCCGGCGTCGTCCTCATCGTTCTGTACCCGGAATACTCCCATGCTATGTACTTGGACTCGTCGAAGAACCTCAAGAAAAAGGATTACATGCACGTAAAGAGTGTTCTCGACTCTGCCCTGTTAACCTTTAGCCTGACTAGTGGATATATGAAGGTGAAAAAGTACATGAATAAAGCACCGACTTTCAGCCATAAGACCGACTTGTGCTGCATCCAGCAACCGCACAACAGTACGGCTGATGGATTCTACCTCATGCATCACCTGATGGAGTTCAGAAGGGATAATCAACGCCTTCGCATGTCAGCTACTATCGAAGATGTCGACATTGTCAGCTGGGCCACAAGCATAGGAAAGACACCACATCATCGAATCCGAGCTGAGTTTTATCACGTACACGGTGAACTAGCCCAAGTGATCATGAAGCAAGTCCTCAAACCAACGGGGATGTTCTACCATGGGACAATCACACGGGTTGATGTCCGAGCACTCCTAGTCGCTCAGCATCTGGACCTGAAGCCTTTCACGAAGCTCGGGTGCATCCTCCTTGACTTTGAAGATTGGAACGCCGACCTGGACGACTGATTGTCAATGACAATGTGATGTAACTAAACCGTGATCCTGAACTAGCGCGCCTTATCACTACTGTCTTTCTATCACAAAACTTTGAAATTATGCACGACGAAAATATGTGATGTAACTAAAACGTGGTCCTAAACTAGCGTAGATCGCTCTAGTTAATCAGTTTGGGTATAAGGAACTTTGTCATTTATGTTTACTATTGGTTGCTTTTATTTTGCTAATCATGACTCTTTGTTTTCTTAAGTACATTATGTTGCATATTATCGTTGAAATCAACAACTCACGATGTAGGTACCTAGATTAGAGATGGCGAAGTACTACTACAACGTGTACGTTGGGAGGGTTCCAGGAGTCTATGACCACTGTCCAGCCGCTCAGGCCCAGGTGCACACGTACCTGGGTGCTAGCCACAAAGGGTTCGACACCAGAGACGAAGCGAAAAGTAGTTACTTGAGGTGGACACTCTAGCATGAGTAGGGGCGAGACCGCCGGTACTACATAGTCGCGCTCTTCCTCATGCTGATCGATCTTCTCTTCTACATCATGTTGTAAATAGAGATGATGAAACTTGTGGGTGTGCCATGATCATGCAGTTGCACTTTTTCGAGACAAGACATGATCGCACTTATGTATTGCTATTTTCGAGATTATGTGATGATATTTTGTGTTGAATGATGATGGTATGACGAGACTATTGTATGTCTATGATATGTGAGAATGGTGTATGTTTAATATGATGTGATGAAACTATTGTATAGAATCTATATAAATACATCACAAAAACGTAGAAGGTGCAAGTATGTGAAAGCAGTAAAAGTTAGCAGTAGCGCTGGTAAATACTTACCAGTAGCGCGGCTTAGCAGCAGCGCTTTCTATGAGCAAGCGCTACTAATAAAGTTAGCAGTAGCGTTGTACAGGGAAGCGCTATTGCTAACAATACTTACCAGTAGCGTTGTCCATACCAACGCTACTACTAGTGTTTAGCTATAGCGCGATAGCAGTAGCGCTTGGCCCAGCGCTACTGCTATGCATATTTCCAGTGCTACTACTAGGGTTTTCCCTAGCAGTGATCAACTACCATTCTGATTTTCATAATCACATCGGATGTCTGCCGCCCATCAGAGTCATCACGAAGACATTTGAGCCTGTTGAAGGCAAGGGAAAATCTATTATTGATGAAGGAAATCGGCCCCTTGATGGCCAGTTTCGCAAAGCAGAGTCGCATTCTTTATATGATGACACTGCCACTCCAGATCCACCAAGCCCAACTGCCCCAAGAGTGATGAACAATTGAGAGCTACTCCTCAGTCTTCATTAGAAGGTCGATCGCAATCACAAATGGGTAAAACGTCAATTCCGTGCCATTGTGAAAACCCTCAACAAGACTCGGAATGCAGTGAGGGAAAATCACTATTATTTTCATGATGTGTTTGATCGTACCTGGGCCACCTTGGCTCATCTGAAGACTGAAGAGGTACTTGAGGAATTGGAGTTTACTCAGGACTTTGACTGGTCATGGCCTCCCAAGAAGAAATTCAAGCCAATCCCAGTTCCTGACCTTGAGGACAATTCTTTTTCTTCATTCCGCACTACAGAGTCTGATGAAGAACTAGAAGACACTGCAACTGGTCCAAGGAAGAAGCCTGTCGCCAAGAATCCTCATGCCTCTTCATCAGCCAAGAAGTGAAAGTCTTCATGGGGTGTTAGTCCTTAGTTTTGTCCGTTTTCATCACTTGATGACAAAGGGGGAGAAATCTGAGTTAGTCTTCATGCGGGATATATTTTTGGGCTTATGAACTTTATTATGTTACAAACTCTTGGTTCTTCCGAAGTGTCACTTAAGCCCGATGGTACTCTGATTCTATTGAACATTTTTCTTCGCATGCTTATTCCTCAAAATATATTAATGAAGGCATGCTGAAATTTGTCAGATACCATTTCTCATCATGCATTCTCAAATTCCTCATTTTATATGTCAAATGTATGCATGATTTACAAGAAACATGGGGAGATCTCCATGATATAAATCATCAATGTGCATTTGCTGTTAAAAGCAAATTCCTCAAAATATGCACATCTTCAGGGGGAGTCTCTCAGTATCTTGATTTCAAATTCCTCAAACTCACTATTTGCACTTCATATTTTTATCCCCGTTGAAAACTTAACCTTATTGTCATCAACGACAAAAAAAGAGGAGATTGTAAGTGCATCTAGTGCCCTTAGTGATTTTGGTGGTTTGAAGACTTATATGTATCACGACCAGTTTCCAAATAAATGATTTAATTGGAAATCAGCCATGTGCGTCCTTAGTGAAGAAAATATTTCCCACTGACAGACTCAACTTGATATAGAAAACCAGTAGTACTTAGTATTATACAAGTAGAGCGAGGGTCGCTCAACAAATTATTACAACATATCCAAGTCTTAGGATAGATGGAAATGTTACAGTGGTCTTAGGGTGACTCTACTGCTCGTGAAAATAAAGGGGTCACGTCACATCAGAGTAATGTGACATGACAAGTACTACTACGTGTTAAGCCTTAGAGTGATGCTCAATGATTTATTCGGGGTGGCGGAAGCGATGGAATAAAATAGCGACGGACTCCAGGATCGCAAGACTGATTGGGACTCCTCTAGACCTCGGACTCGCTATCGAACTCTTCATCCATGAGGTCTCCTTCATCCATATGTGGCCAGAACAACAAGATAGTGAGTACTCCGAGAAGTACTCGCAAACAGTTTGCACAAAAGATGAGATGAATGCAGTTCATTTTAATATGCATGGTTAGAATCAAGTTATATCCACAATATATGTGCTGAAAGTAAATAAGTTAGTGGATAAATCAGGCGGTAGTCCACCCGAGATATCCGTAACAGGAAAATAAAAAAAACCACCGCCGGGCGTCTGAGCGACACTCCATACAGGGCATAACATAAATGAAATAAATAACAAGCCTCGAACGGGTGTCTCTGCGACACCACAGTAAGGGCAAAAATAAAATAGCATCCCGTAGTCGGGCGTCTCAGCGACACCACATAAAGGGCTTATAAGAAACAACAAACATGCCATAGTTGGGCATCTCAGCCACACCGCATAAAGGGCTTATAAGAAACAATAAACATGCCATAGTCGGGCATCTCAGCGACACCGCATAAAGAGCTTATAAGAAACAATAAACATGCCACAGTCGGGCGTCTCAGCGACATCGCATGAAGGGCTTATAAGAAACAAGAAAATAAATGTTGAATATCCAGGAGGTAGAACCGTCCAAAGGATATCCAGCAACATAATCATAAGGGTTAGTCCAGAGTAATAATCATGATATGATAATGTCCCACATCATCATAAGGTTCACCACTTCTATTATTTTTAATACCACTTGTACTCCAAGGACCGACTCTAGGACCGACACTTGACTCGTCAAACAACGTCCTTGGCTGGGGACATGGCTACTTGAATAGTTTTAACTCTATAGAGGGTGTACTCTTTACCCATAGCCCACGGTTTCAATAGTCAATATGACAAATCCCACGTACGCCATTTTAGAAGTGGACACTCAGAATCAGCACACACCCACTTTACCTCCGCGAAGCCCGGACTCACCCGGACTACGCTGCCAAGGTAAAACCATAAGACGGGGAGGCTCCGACCTCGACTAGCATGGGATCAAAAATATTTATACCGCACGCTCACGGGGAGCGCCCTCCCTTCCAGTCCGAGACCAGAAACACCCATGCCCCCTAACCGGATGACTGGATTTAGTCCAGGGACATGGATACCTTCATACCGGCCCCTCTAATGTTGTGTGACTGATAATAGGTCTATAACTGACTATACGGAATCCATTATCCAGGAAATTGTGGTAGCACGATAAGAAGTATGACACGGACAAGACACGATCTAGCTCGATACTGGAGTTTACCAAATTTATACCAGCACCATTGTGCTCATGCCATGACAATGCCATATCCTATCACGTTCCGCGTGACTAGGCTATTCCACAAGCTTTCATAACCACCACTTACCATCATCATATTTTTATCATGGTTGAATATGTATAGCATGTATGTAATATGCAAGATGATGAGTATTAAATATGATTTAAGTTAGCAAATAGCACACCTAGAGTAACAAACATGCTTGACTGTTTCCACGTAGTCGGGATCAAGCTCAGTGCAGTTGACGTCGGGAATCTCGATGTCGGACTCTACGATATACATCACATAACTGGATAAGTGGCACTACCTATATAGTGGCCTTACAATATTTTTAGAAAATCTTCAAATAAACTAGGCATTACCAGGAACATTTTGCAAAAAGAATCACTGAAAAATATGTCATGGATCAAAAGTTATAGCCAAAACAGTTTCAGGGACTAGTGTGTAATAAGTTTTAATAGAAACAGGTGCTAGACTGAGATTTGTCAAAGCTCCCGAGGGGAAAGGCGTTTCCCCGAAAGGAAAACGGCTACTGGTCGAATACGTTTCTATCGAAACACTTTGGAGGGGGAGAGAGACACTGACAGAGGGGGTCCCCGTGTGAGGTTCGAAAGCTTCACCGGCGCGAGAAGCTTCCGGTGATTGCCGTTTCCCCGAAAGGAAAATGGCTACTGGTTGAATACGTTTCTATCAAAACACTTTGGAGGGGGAGAGAGACACTGACAGGAGGGAGAGGAGAGCCAGCTGGGGGGTGCGGGCGCACTCACCGTTGACTCGCCTGACTGATGGAGGAGGATTTGGCTGCGCGGGAAGCCTCACGTCGACGGCAACAGATCTCCGGCGGCAGCAACTCTGGTGATGCGAGGAGATCGACGACGGAGAGCTTCTGCGACGGAATTGAGCATGGGGTAAGAAGTGGAGGAGCTCCTGGATGCAAATGAAGGCCTCACGGAGTCCTACCTCTACTTACACTGCACGGGAATGGCCGGATCCCGAAGCGGATCGGGGCGGCCGTAGCTGGGAAGAAGGCCCCTCGAGGACCCCTTCCTGGATCGACTGGGGCTGTGGGGTGGAGATGGAGTGTGTGGAGGTTCGGAGTGAGGTCTGAAGCTCTGGAGGAGGGCTCTATTTATAGGCGCGCGGGTTGAGCTACTACAATAACTATGGCGAGGGATTCTGGTGATGCAGGGGCTTGGGCAGGAGGTTAGGTGGCTAGGATTGAACCTAATCACCACTGGGGTTCCATTTTTGACCAGAGGGAGGCTGATCATCGACCGTGGCAATGAGCAACGATGCGGCCATTGCTGCGCACTGCGGCTGCAGAACTCGTGCTCTGAGCATGCTTGGTGTGTGGCGACAGTCTTCGTGGTGGGCACAGTCGAGGAGGGGCACGCGGCGGCAGCAGGAGCAAAGGGCGGCGCCGGGCGGCGCAGGATCGCAGCAGGGGCTGTTGCGGCTGCTGCAGAGCCGCTGCGAGAGCTTTGGCCAGCTCTGTCGGCAAGCCACCCACGAGGAGATGATTCCAAGCTACGGGCGGCGCTGCGGATAGGCTCAAGGCACTAGAGCGACGGCCAATGCGCTGCTATTGGCGAGAATGGCGAAGGGGAGGCGCTTTGCTTTCTCTGAATGTTGGTCTGAAATGAATTCTGACAGTTTCAGACATAGTGCAGCTGACGTGCTCGACAGAAAGAAAATGGCAGCTAGGAAAAGAATTTGAAGCTGAATTATTTAGGGGAGCACTCTCATTGGAAGAAAATATGCTGCAAAAAATTTCAGAACTTTTGGTGGGGTCTAAGGCAGGTTTGAATCAAAAATGAGTTTCTGGGGTCAAACTTCAGTCAAACAAATTTTGATTTTTTCAAACTTGAGAACCTAAAGTTTTTGATGGAAAAGAATGAGGATACTAAAGAGTACAAACTGCCAAAGTTTGGGGTCAAGAATTTCAGGAGCTCAAACTTGAGAACCTAAAGTTTTTGAAGGAAAAGGAAGGTTCCTTTCAAAAATTTCAGGAGCTCAAACGGATTACAGAAATTCCCATTTTAACAAATAAAAATAATTGAGGGTGATCCATCCCTTCTAAACTTTTGGAAAACATTCAAAATAAAAATTTAGGGCTAGGAGAGGAGTAAAAATATTTAAAACAAAAGGTGGTGATTAATTCCTTTTGAAGAATTAACAAAAAGGCTTATGGCAAAATTCAATTTTTGAAAAGGAAGAAATATTCTTTCAACCATTTCATTTGGAGAAAAAGGCCAAGAGAATATTTCTGAAATTGTTTGGTGGAAAAGAAGCTCAAAAGTTTTCTCTCATGAAGATTAGCAAGAAAACTTCAAAGTTCTTGTCAAGCAAAAAATTTAAAATTCCAAGGAAATCAAGGAAATAAAAGTTGAAAAATCTTGGGTGTTACAATAGGTTAAGTAACTAATGTGTTTATAAGTGTACACAGGCTCTATAAGTCGCTGATTAGTTTGAGTTATACGACGAATATCGACCCCTAAAAATGTATGTCTTCGGCTGCAGAAATTGGTCTTATGCTAAAGATTTTGATCGCGAAGACATTGCGATGAAATTGATATTCCTCATGAAGATATTGAAGATGAGGAATTCGGTGTGTCCTGAAGAAAATTAATCCGAAGATTTTGAAGCGTCAATATTTATTCTTTCTGTTTCATTTTCTTTACTCTTGAGTCATAGGAACACGGTGTTGTTAACGGGGGTCGAAGTAATACTATGGAATGAATTTCCTCATGATGCTCAACCGAAGCCTAAACCTACAAAAGCCTCAAGTGAAGAATATGAGAGACATGAGGACTCTCCCAGTTGAGAGTTCTGACCGTTGTCGTGATTCGCGCCACCTCACCGATCTTATCCACACCAACGGTCACAATATTTAAGGGCATTTATGTCAAATCATGTTGGGATGCTCCTAGGCTATAAATAGCCACCCCCACAACCACTAGTTGGTCGTCTGCTCCGTGACAAACTGGCACTTGTCATTTAGAGCAACCCAATTCCTTAGAGTGTTCGAGAGTAAATCATCAAGTGAGGAAATACCCCAAACACCAAACCACAAACCAAAACCAAGTGATTGAGCATCATTTAAGAATTTCCTCCTGTGTGGAACTGAAGCCTTTTACCTCTGAGGACTGTGCATCCTCCAGACGGTTAGGCGTCATGGTCTAGAGCATCCAGTAGTCAATTGTGGATCGTTGGGTGATCGAGTTTGTTAGGGTTTGGAAGTCTACCTAGAAGACTTAACATGAGTGTTGGGCGAGGACTATGTGTCCTTAGCTCAAGGAGAATATGGTAGGGACTGTGTGTCCCGGGACTGTGTGTCCTTTGGTTTCAATACCAAGCCACTCCAAACCAGACGTACCATTGTCACAGCAGCTGGAACTGGGTCATCAACAATTGTCTTCATCTTGATACGGGCTCTATTTCTTCAAATTTTTGAATTCCTCAATATTGTATGTTGAAGTCTTTCATTGTCACTGTTTGGAGAATTTGCTGAAGACTTTCTCTGAATTTCCTCAACGTCAAATTCTTCATACCTGTTAATCTACACCTGCTTATTCTGTGCCTGCATAGTGTGCAAACCGATTCTCATAATCGTCATCAAGTAAAATGTTGTTGTAATCGTTGCACCTCTAATACTGTGTTATTTTCGCTGCATGTTATTCATTAGTGAGGAATTTCCTGAGCGATGAAATTCTAAAAATCGCCTATTAACCCCCCTCTAGTGGATATAACGCACTTTCATGCCCATTACTTTTAAGCCTCTAACTTTCTAGTAGCATGATTAGCATTGCGGTGCGTTTATAATTTTGTCAATTGCCCAGCTGTAATTTCTTTACCCAGCATAGTTGTTTATCGTCTTTTGGGTGAGAGACATCACTAGTGAACATCATGGGACTCTGGTCCATATTACCACCATTGTTTACACCTCCACCATTTATTGTTTTTATTTACTTTTCCGTTGCAATCACTATCGCTATTCCCGCTTGTGTTTTGATCCTTTGCAAACTACAAGGCCGGAGAGATTGACAACCTCTTTGAACTCGTTGGGAGCAAAGTTATTTGTTGTGTGTGCAGGTCCACGTCTTCTGCTAGCGCCAGAGCAGCGGACGCCTACTTGTTGATCCTCAGAGTCCTCCTGGTTCGATAAACCTTACAGTCCCCGTGTAAGGGAAATCTGGTGCTGACTACATCTCCACCTTCCACTTGGGGTAACCAACGAGGGGCAGAAGTATATCCATCAACTCGTCATCATATGCGCGTGGGAAATGGTTCCAAGGTTGATGCGATCGTCGTCGGCACGGTCTCACTTCAGATACGATCAGGATTAGTTATGAACTTAAATAATTTTTATTTAGTGACTCCGTTGAGCATGAGCATTATATCTGGATCTTGTTTATTTCGAGACGGTTACTCATTTAAGTGTGAGAATAATGGTTGTTCTATTTATATGAGTAATATCTTTTATGGTCATGCACCCAATGTGAGGGGTTTGTTCATATTGAATCTTGATTGTGATGACACTCATATCCATAACATTGAGACCAAAAGATGTAGAGTTAACAATGATAACACCACTTTCTTGTGGCACTGTCGCTTAGGTCATATTGGTGTTAAGAGCATGAAGAAACTCCATGATGATGGACTTTTGGAGTCACTTGATTTTGAATCACTTGAAACATGCGAACCATGACTCATGGGCAAGATGACTAAGACTCCGTTCTCTCGAACAATGGAGCGTGCGAGTGACTTATTGGAGATCATACATACTGATGTGTGCGGCCCAATGAGCATAGACGCGCGCGGTGGATATTGTTATTTTCTCACCTTCACTGACGATTTGAGTAAGCATGGCTATATCTACTTGATGAAGCACAAGTCTGAAACGTTTGAAAAGTTTATACAATTTCAGGCTGAAGTTGAAAATCATCGTAGCAAGAAGATCAAATTCTTACGATCTGATTGAGGACGAGAATATCTTAGTTACGAGTTTGGTGCTCACTTAAGACAATGTGGAATTGTTTCACAGTTGACACCGCCTGGAATACCACTGCGTAATGGTGTGTCCAAACGTCGTAATTGTACTTTATTAGATATGGTGCGATCTATTATGTCTCTTACCGATTTGCCACTATCGTTTTGGTTCTATGCATTAGAGACAGCTGCATTCACTTTAAATAGGGCACCATCAAAACCCGTTGAGATGACACCATATGAGCTATGGTATGGCAAGAAGCTTCAGCATGAAAAGCTGGAACCCAAAGCGGAAAAGTGCGTCTTCATAGGTTACCCAAAAGAGATAGTTGGGTATACCTTCTATCTCAAATCCGAGGGCAAAGTGTTTGTCGCTAAGAACGGAGCTTTTCTTCAGAAAGAGTTTATCTCGAAAGAATTGAGTGGGAGGAAGATAGAACTTGATGAGGTTACAGAACCTCAGCTTCAACAAGATGGTGGCGCAGGGCAGAAATAAATTTCTGTCGAGGCAACACCAGTTGAAGAGGAAGCTAATGATGATGATCATGAAGCTTCTGATCAAGTTACTGTCGGACCTCGCAGGTCGACAAGAGCACATACTGCTCCCGAGTGGTACGGGAATCCTGTCTTGTCTATCATGTTGTTATACAACAATGAGCTTGTGAATTATGGAGAAGCAATGGTGGGCCCAGATTCCAACAGATGGTTAGAAGCCATGAAATACGAGATAGGATCTATGTATGAAAACAAAGTGTGGACTTTGGAATTATTACGTGAAAGTCGCAAGGCTATTCAGAACAAATGGATCTTTAAGAAGAAGACGGACGCGGACGGTAATGTGACCATTTATAAAGCTCGACTTGTGGCAAAGGGTTTTTCACAAGTTCAAGGAGTTGACTAGGATGAGACATTCTCACCAATAGAGATGCTTAAGTCCGTCCGAATCATGTTAGCAATAGCTGCATTTTTCGATTATGAAATCTGGCACATGGATGTCAAAATGACGTTCCTTAACGGGTTTCTTAAGGAAGAGTTGTATATGATACAACCGGAAGGTTTTGTCGATCCAAAGAATGCTGACAAGGTGTGCAAGCTCCAGTGATCCATTTATGGACTGGTGCAAGCATCTCGGAGTTGGAATCAGCGCTTTGATGAGGTGATCAAGGCATTTGGGTTTATACAAGTTTTTGGAGAAGCTTGTATTTACAAGAAAGTGAGTGGGAGCTCTATAGCGTTTCTAATATTATATGTGGATGACATATTGCTGATTGGATACAATGTGGAGTTTTTGGAAAGCGTAAAGGATTACTCGAATAAATAAATTCAATGAAAGACCTAGGAGAAGCTGCTTTCATATTGGGCATAAAGATCTATAGAGATAGGTCGAGGCGCTTAATAGCTCTTTCACAAAGCACATACCTTGATAAAGTTTTGAAGAAGTTCAAAATGGAACAATCCAAGAAGGGGTTCTTGCCTGTGTTACAAGGTATAAAGTTGAGTAAGACTCAATGTCCAGTAACTGCAAAAGATAGATAAAAGATGAGTGTCGTCCCCTATGGTTCAGCCATAGGGTCTATCATGTATGCAATGATGTGCACAAGACCAGATGTCAGCCTGGCCATAAGTATTGCAGGCAGGTTTCAAAGTAATCCAGGAGTGGAACACTTGGCGGCAGTCAAGAATATTCTGAAGTACCTGAAAAGAACTAAGGAAATGTTTCTCATTTATGGGGGTGACGAAGAGCTTGTCATAAAGGGTTACGTCGATGCAAGCTTTGACACTGATCCAGATGACTCTAAGTCGCAAACCGGATACGTATTTGATCTTAACGGTGGTGCGGTAAGCTGGTGCAGTTCCAAGAAAAGCGTCGTAGCTGATTCTACATGCGAAGCGGAGTACATAGATGCCTCAGAGGCGACCAAGGAGGGTGTCTAGATGAAGTAGTTCATGTCAGATCTTGGAGTAGTGCCAAGTGCACTGGATCCAATCAATCTGTTTTGTGACAACACTGGTGCCATTGCTCTAGCGAAGGAACCAAGGTTTCACAAGAGGACCAGACACATAAAGTGACGCTTCAACGCCATCGGCGATTACATCAAGGAGGAAGACATAAATATTTTCAAAGTACACACGAATGTGAATGTTGTAGATCCGCTGACTAAACCTCTTCCATGAGCAAAGCATGAACAACACCAGAATTGCATGGGTGTTAGATTCATTACATTGTAAATCACATGAAGATGTGAGGCTAGATTATTGACTCTAGTGCAAGTGGGAGACTGTTGGAAATATGCCCTAGAGGCAATAATAAAATAGTAGTTATTATATTTCCTGTTTCAAGATAATCGTTTATTATCCATGCTATAACTGTATTGAATGGAAACATAAATGCATGTGTGGATATATAGACAAAACTATGTCCCTAGTGAGTCTCTTGTTGACTAGCCTATTGCTCAAGGATGGTTAAGGTTTCCTAGCCATAGTAAGTGTTGTCACTTGATGACGGGATCACATCATTAGGAGAATGATGTGATGGACAAAACCCAAACTATAAATGTAGCATATGATCGTGCCATTTTGTTGCTATTGTTTTCTGCATGTCAAGTATTCATTCCTATGACCATGAGATCATGTAACTCACTGACATCGGAGGAATGCCTCGTGTGTATCAAACGTCGCAACGTTGCTGGGTGATTATAAAGGTACTCTACAGGCACCTCCGAAGGTGTCCGTTGAGTTAGCATGGATCAAGACTGGGATTTATTACTCCGTGTGACGGAGAGGTATCTTGGGGCCCACTCGGTAATACAAACATCACAAACAAGCCTTGCAAGCAATGTGACAAAAGATTTAGTCATGGGATCTTGTATTATCAAACGAGTAAAGAGACTTGCCGGTAACGAGATTGAAATAGCTATGGAGATACCGACAATCCAATCTCGGGCAAGTAACATACCGAAGGACAAAGGGAATGGTATACGGGATTATATGAATCCTTGACATAGAGGTTCAACCGATAAGATCTTCGTAGAATATGTAGGATCCAATATGGACATCCAGGTCCCGCTATTGGATATCGACTGCAGAATGTCTCAGCTCATGTCTACATAGTTCTCGAACCCGCAGGGTCTGCACACTTAAGGTTCGGTGACGTTTCGGTATAGTTGAGTTGTAGGTGCTGGTGACCGAAGTCTTGTTCGGAGTCCCGGATGAGACCCCGGACATCACGAGGAGTTCCGGAATGGTCCGGAGATGAATATTGACATATAGGAAGTTGATATTTGGATTCCGGAAGGATTTCGGGCATTACCGACAGTGAACCAGGAGTGACGAATGGGTACCGGGGGTCCACCAGGTGGGCCCACCCCTCCCCAAGTGGGACACGTGGACTTGATGGTGGCGCAACAGCCCTTGATGGGCTGACTAGTCAACCAAAGAAATCCCATGAGATAAAAAGTGGAAAAACCAAAAGAGGTGGACAACTTGGGGAGGAGTCCTAATCCAAGTAGGATTGGAGGAGGACTCATATCCTAGTTCGGCCGAGCCGAAGGGAGTCTCCCTTGGTGCGCAAGCCTAGCCCCTCCTTCCTCCTATATATACTAGAGGTTTGAGGGTTTTTGAGATACAATTTCAGCCACGTGCTACCCTCTCCTCTAGTTTGTAGTTCTTCCACTAGATCGTATTTCTCCAGTGCTTAGGCGAAGCCGTGCATGAATAGATCACCACCATCACCGGCGTGCCGTCACACTGCTGGAGAACTCATCTACTTCCCCGTCTCTCTTGCTGGATCAAGAAGGCGGAGATCGTCATCGAGTTGTATGTGTGCTGAACTCGGAGGTGACGTCCGTTCGGTGCTAGATCGGGATGGATCATGGGACGACGGCGATTTGGATCGCGAAGACGTTCCACTACATCAACCGCGTTTCTTAACGCTTCCCGCTTAGCGATCTACAAGGGTATATAGATCCGATCTACCTCTCGTAGATGATCATCACCATGATAGGTCTTCGTGTGCGTAGGATTTTTTTTGTTTCCCATGCAACGTTTCCCAACAGTGGGAACCCTTTGGGGGGGAACACACATGGTGGCCTACCATGGAGGGAGCTCCTACATGGAACTCCACCAGCCACCCCATTATGTACTTATGAAGGACATAAATCATGGGCACTTTTTTCTTTTCAAGTGGCCTCTATCCCTTGCCTCACACTAAAATAAAGATGGAGAGAGCTCTTTGTTTAACACAATCTCTTTACAAACATCATGCAATGATCTGGCTTTCTATTTCATTCTCCACAAAATAGTTTCGTAGCCAAAAGGTTGTCTAGTCTTTGGTAGGGCCTAGTTATAGACAGTGAAGCCCTACCGGATAGTTGACACCGAATGTGTGCAACCTGTTAGAGAGGTTGTTTTTTGGATCTTATATCCAGAGATACATGGAGGTTCTATCTAAGAGACAGTTGCCTTTCTATCCGAGAGCCTCCTGAAGGACGGTACGATGGACTGTTCGAGTTTCTATCTAAGAGCCTCTCGAAGGGATGTTCAAGGGGTTGTACGGGGTTCTGTCTTAGAGGCTCCTTAAGGGTATCAGGTGGACCGTTTGACGCAATACATCCTCGTGGTTGGGAGATTGTAAAGCCCTAGCTATAGGGATATGCATCAGCGATCTCCATCGACTCTCCTTCCACTACGGTACGAGTTGGTAATGATCATATTGTATACATCTTCATAGTGATCGTGGGCTGGTGTGTTTGTCAATTTGTGTTTGTTATCTACTGTGTTTCCCCACATTTACGGCTTCTCCAACGATGGCAACAAATAGCCCACAAGGACTGCATGTTTCATACGTGTTTTGCCATCCAATACGGTCTTGCACTAGTCCGCTCGCTAGTGCGGACACACTTTTTCCTGCAAAATGGAGACAAAGTGTGTGTGTGGGGGGGGGTGCATTGCAGGAGTCTGGACCGTTGCCACCCCCACTCCTATCTAGACCAAAAAAGAACCCTACAGTGGCCCTGTGTGTTCCGGCCACCCGAGTTGCCTGCATTGATGCCACTATAGAGCGGGTGCTCCACATTAACGCCTGCCCAGAGCGGGCGTGACTTCTCACTGTCGATATTAAAGCAGAACACCGACCAATATAGTTTCATCCGCACCACGTCCCCGGTGTCGGTGCATGTTCAATGCCACAAAGGTGTTTATTGGACGATATGGGATGGATATTTACCATGCCTGTTCAATGCCCATCTGTTCATTGATATGCCGCCATTAACTAGGCTCGCCAGCCGAGGAACCAATTCCGGCGCCACGGATTGACACACGTGAATGCTTGGCCTCACTGGGATGAGCTAATTAAATGTGGCCACACCCGACTAACTCCACACCACATCACATCCGCTCCACATCCTTCTCCTTTCGCCACATCCGCCATGACTGCAAGCTCTAGCGCTTTGTGGGAGAACCTATCACCAGAGCAGAAGCATGAGATGGCCGCCCTTGCATGTGCTCGGCAGACCCACCGCGCGTGGCAGATCGAGCACAACATGATGGCTAGCTTGGGCGAGGTCTCTGACGATGACCTTTGCCGGACACGGGCTCGGACAATGACCCCGCGTTAGACCCTGCGCATGTGCTTGCCAGCTTGACCATGGAGCAGGCGGAGGTGAACTTTTATGTTGCCATGGCGGCGTAGGAGCACCATGCATTGATCCCTATGTCAGCGTTCCGGTAGGCGCATGAGGAGCCGTGGTACAACCTGTTCCTCGAGCAGCACCGGCTGGTGGAAGGTCAAAACTACGGCGAGCGCGCAAGCGATGAGGCCATGGCCGCCATGGTCGCTATGAACCCAAACATCATTCCGGTCCAACGAGCGTTCTATGAGGCCTCACATTCCCAACGCGTCACTCGCAATGCAGAGGAGGCGCCGCCGGACGAGGATGCGGCAACATACACACTGGAGGCACATGTGCAGGCAGTCGAGGACGAGAATGCCGTCAGTTGTACATCCTACACGCTGTCGTCGAACTTTTGGGGGCACACGTCGCAGGCAGACATTGGCAAATTGTCCAGAGTCACCATCGACCTAACGTCCATCAGCATGGGCGGCAAATATGTCACGGATTCCTCTGAGAATGAGTAGGCATGGGAGGCAGCAAGACAATGTGCCCCCTGTGGTCCACTCATCTCACATGTCCTACTCTTTCTCGGCGGAGAATGCGTCTTCACTTAATGGGTCTTGAACCCCATCAACGCTCACGGAGACGGAAGATGAAGGATATGGTTGTTGTTGCAGAATACAAAGGAAGTAGTTGACGACCGCCGTCATAGGATAGGTTTAGGTCGACCGCTATTGTTGAATTAAAAATTGTTCGAACTATAAGAAATGTGATCCTGTTTATCTAAAAATCAATCGATTTACATGAATTTCATTCGGTCTAGCTGAACCTTATTTGAGTTATAAACGAATAGTGTTAAATGATTGGCTCCTGCATTCATCATGTCCGTGAACTAATCTTATCACCATGAATGAATGCGGAAGGAGGAGATGCCTTTACGGCATCTCTGGCAGTTCGCACCCAAGTCCTGAAATAACATCGTTTGGGGGCGAACCGGCGTTAAAAATGGCTTGATGGGGCTTGAGTTCCTAGCCACCCCTGCAAGGTCGCCCCAAAATTCCCCTATTCAAGTTGAAATCAGACCAAATTCAAAGAAATTTAGGTGATTTTGAACAAAATTTAGGGGATTTCATTAAAATTTGTACAAACTTGAAAAATACATAAAACATAAAAAACTACCCCGCTGCCACCGCCATCCTGTCGCCGCTAGCCGAGTTCGTGTGGATGAGCTCGTAAAAGGCGGTGTAGTAGCCGTCATCCTCGTTGTCGTCATCATCATCGCCATCGTCGCCGTCTTGCGTGCAGCCGTCCCGTGCCCCATCATTGTTGTAGCCTTGCCCTGGCTCATCGTTGCGGATGGGAGCGGTCTGCGCCGGCGTGTCCTCGTTGCTGCCGTCGAGGACGATGACGCCACCCTCTACGCGACCGCGGTGCCGCACGGCGATCTCCTCCAGTGCGCGGCGCTGTAGCTCCATTTCTTCCCAAATGTAGTCGTCGCGCGACCAATTCAGGCCGGTGTCCAGGTCGGAGGCCATCTCAACGTGCTCCTACTTGACGGTCACCGACGGCGTCGCCGGCTCCTTCTCCTCCTTCGACCTGACCAATAGAAGTTGGCCACGGGGAGGCGAAGGTTGGAAGCGGCCCTTGTTTATAACTGGGTCGCCATCACGGTTGCGACGGTGCTCCGACTTCTCCTGGGGCCCGACCTTCACGGTTGTGAGCATCGGCCGGCGGCATCGTGTCAAAGGAGCGGGAGAAGGACGAGGAGGAGGACCCCGCCATTCGCCTTGGCAGCCACGAGCTGCCGCTCCGGTGCGAGAGCGATGGCGCCGCGTACTGCAACGGTGGCTCGTTGCCGCCCTCGATGTGCTTGAGGATGTCGTGGAGTGTGCGCTCGAGGACGTCCCACCACTGACGATGGTCGTCAGAGTTGTGGCGCCCCCTTGCCGCCGGAAACCCATTGGTGGATGCGAGCTGGTCGGCGTGGCGGCGTTGGAAGTACGCCGTCCACAGAGGGAGATTGTCTACTACATACCTTTCTTCCAGTCGTGCGTGCTTCAACAAAGATGCCCGAATGCAAGCGATCTTGCCGCCGCGTTTCGCCACGGATGGCGGGGGGGGGGGGGGGACGGGGACTCCTCCGGCACTCAATCTCCAGGCGCCCTGCATGCGCATGTCTGGCGGCGCCTAGTAGTTGACGTCGTGGAGGGCGTGCGCCTTCCACTCGTGCAACTACTGACAGCCGAAACCGTTGGGGGCCACTCTGTCGCCGGGGAACCGTTCTGCCATGGACTCGGGAAAGTTTCCGGTGGTGGAGGCGAGAGGAATAGGAGAAGAGGATGGAGGGGGCAAGTGTGCTGCGAGCGGCGGCGACATGCGCCTTTTATAGCGAGGAAGGTGCGGGAGCGGTGTGCATGCATAGCAGGAAAGGGCAGGATGCGTGACGGCGTGCCATCACTGCGCCGCTAGACCTTGGAATCGGGCGCATTGAACCGGCACGAGAGCGAAGGCGACGAGGAAGACGAACGTTCTCAGCGACGCCCAGTGTCGCTCACTCGGCGGGTCTATGTAGAGGGGATTTGGTGCAGTTTGTTTTCGCGCCAAATTTCTTTCCCCCTTGCGCCCCCGACGTCCCATGACATGTTGGGTTTGATCTCGGTCCACCGGCTTCAATTTCGATCCAAACCGATGAAAAACGAGATCCTCAGGACGCTACCTGGATTGTTTAAATGCTGGCGATAAAAAAATCTCGGACGGCCTGTTGGGCCTGCGGATGGAGTAACTAACGTCAGCGTCCCTTAGAAAAAACTAACGTCATCAAGGTGAAGGTGTAGCTAGATGGGGAGGCGGTGAGCTAGCGAGTAATGTTATACCTACGTAGCTACCATACATAGACTAACGTAATGGTTTAGGTGATGTTTTTTAATTTGAGAAAATTAGTGGAGGGGCCCACCCAGTTGAAATCAGGGTCGGAAGGATTAGTAGTTAATTAAGTTACGTAGCCTTATGTAGAATTTTACGTAAGTGTAGCATTTTTTATGAGCTAGCTATATCAATCATTTCGGGAGGCGGTGAGCTAGCTATATCAATCACTTTTCGCTTCTTGGTAGAACTAGCTAGAAGCATGCATCAGCTACCTGAACTACCTTTGCCATCATCGGCCCACCGAGAAGAAAATACATGCATATGTACAGGAAAGGTGACGAGCAGGCTTGAGCTACTAGCTAAGTTGCACCGCTGCATATGCATGCCCGTACGTATGGCGCCGCATGTCTGCAGCTCTACGGATAAACGTCCGTGCGTGGCTGCATACGTATACAGTACACGTACCGTTCGAACGAGTGGACACGTGCCGCGGCTCATTTAATCCCTGCGGCAGCCATTGCTCACCCGCCTCTCGATCTGGCAGGTAGCTAGATATATTAGCGGTCACCGGCGTATACGTCTTTATTAGCATCTTGTACGTATACAAGCGTAGAGACAATAGCTAACGACGGATAAAGTGGACAGATAACTTCCACGCATTTCTGTTCATGCAGGTTCCTAGACGATATTTAGAGCAACTTCAACGGTGCCACCGTCGTTTATTTTGAGTTTGTATGGACAAAAAAGTCGGCCCAATGCGTCGATCCAAACGAACGCGCGTCCGCTTTTCGTCCTTGTGGGGATCCATTTCCGGTCAAATTTTGAGCTTGATTTGGGTCGGCGCGGACGACGCGCGCGTACTTCATCCCCTAGCCCGTGAGTCGGTGGCACATTGATCGTTCTCCACCCCTACCGATAGGGCCGACTGCTAGCCCTCGCCCCGCCCCAACCCGTCGCTGCCGCGGCCTTCCGACGCCTCCTCCCGTTCCTCCCCAGCGCCTACCCACGCCGCCGGCCGCATCGCCGTTGGGCCATTGTAGCTTCCCCGTCCCCAATTCGCCGTCGCCGGTCAGCTTCGTCGTCCACGTCCACAAGATGTTCTACAGTTTGCCTCAAGGTACAAATGACCTGCGCCAACTAGTTCTTTTTTCCATAATGTTCTATGCAACTCCGACGATTCCTCATCCGACGATGAGGAGATGCCGCTTGCCATGTTGGTCCATGACCACTTTAATAGGCAACGACCGTTGTTCCGGGGCTCTATTCCAGGGCATGTTCCGGCGTCGAATTGCAACCGAGAGAGCGGTCATTTCCTTCTTTGAAAGGACTACTTTGACACAAGCAATCCGGTGTTCAAACATCAAAAATTCCGGTGTTCCTACTTGTTGAGCCTAGGAGTCTTCCTGGTTTGATAAACTTACAGTCTCCTTGTAAGGTAAATCTGCTGCTGACTACATCTCCACCTTCCACTTGGGGTAACCAACGAGGTGCGAGAAGTATATTCATCAACTCGTGATCAAGCAAATTTCTGTCGCCGTCCCCGGGGACTCAATTCATCAAGATAGGTGAGTTGCACGATATCCTTTACCTTTGATTTTTAGTCTTGTTAGTTCGCTTTTTAGTTTTTGCTTTAGATTCTTATACAAAAACAACAACAAAAATTAGTTACTTTGCTTTTAGGTGTCAAACATGTTAAGATTTGATGCTTGGAAGGAATCCGAGGTCCTAGATTTCCATCAAAGGAATGGAGAAAATATGAAGGAAGCATGGGATAGAATTTCTAAAGCACACAAAAGAATTATCCCTTGGATACCTATCAAAATTGTGCTTAGAAAATTTTATGGTGGTCTCATTATATGGCGCAAACACTCTCTTGATATTATAGATAAAGGAGATTTTTTAGAGTGTGATGAGGCAAGAGCTCTTGATATTATACATGGTCTATCTAATAATCTTGTTTATAATCATGGTTATGACACTATTATAGATAGACTTGTTACTATTGAATGGAAAATAGATGCTCTAGACTTAAGAGAAAGAGAGAAACCCATGGTTGATAAGGAACATATTTGGAAAATAGATGATGATTGGGAATCTTTTGTTAGAATTAGCATCTCTAACCAAGACTTCCTTGCTTATTGTGATATTGGATCCATGGTTTCTACAATGACAAAAGTTGTTTATGATTCTCTCTAGTTAGACTTGGAAAAAAATTTCATCTTATCATGAACATGCTAATGGTGATATTTCTGAAAATGAGGGAAAGGTAAAAGATGTCCAGGTTACATTCTCTAAAAGGAATGCAACAATTGATTTCTTCATCATGGCGCCCAACAAAGGGAATATAGTGCTTGGAAGGGACTTCCTCTAAGCCATGAGAGGCTTCACTGATATAGGTAAAGGGCACATACGCTTACGTGGGAAAGCGAAAGGTACGTACCCTTTCCCTAGGAAATATAAGGATGAACTTGTTGAGGATCCCTTTAAAGGTTTTTATAATTCCGGTGACCTCGGAGAATCTTGATCCTCCTTCTTGCATTATGTCTAGCTCAAAGGCATAAAAGAAAGTGCTTGTTGGGAGGCAACCCTATTTGTTTTTTACTTTTTGTTTTAGTGGTCTTGATGCTTGTTACTACTATAGCAACATCATTGTATCTTTGTTTTTAAGCTTTCTCCCAAGTTATAGCCTCCGATTGCAAGAAAGTTCAAAAATTGTGACATGCTGTCGAGAAACAGATTCTGTCTGCTTGACAGAAAAATTCGCCAAAAATCACCAGATCATATTTTTGATCTGAATTGTTTTGACAGCATACTCTATATAATTTCCTTTCTGGCATCTCTTCTGAATTTTTTATTTGAGTTGGAGAAGTGTCACGAATAAATTATTTACTACCTGATGTTCAGTTTTTCACAGATTTTGCCATGTTTTGCGTTTTCATTGTTTTGCAAATCCTAAGCTTACTTTTTATTTGCAAAAACTCTTTGGCATTCATAAGAAGCAGTAGCTTTCATGAAAATATTTATTTCCAGTAGGTAATGAATTGTTTTATTAAGGGAACTAACCACTCTAATCAGCTTATGATGAGTTTCGTATGAAGGGAGTTCTCAAGTATGCAATGGGAGATGATGAAAGAAGATACATGAGTGTCAAGCACTCAAGCTTGGGGATTCCCCCATGCACCCCAAGAAATATTCAAAGGAGACTCAAGCATCTAAGCTTGGGGATGCCCCCGTGCATCCCCTTCTCTATCAAGAATCATCAGTTCATCCATCTCCATGCTATATTTTTATCACTTCATCTGATATGTGCTATGCTTGGAGCGTCTCGCTCTTTACTTTTTAGTTTGTTTTAGTTTTGCTTGCTGTTCATAACAAGTCAGAACCTAGCCTATCTTGTTTGGGAGAGAGACACACTCCATTCCACTCTAGAACACAAGATAGGTTTTCATGCTTACCCTTTTTGTGTGTTCTTCATCTTTTCGTAGCTACTATCATGCTTAGCTCTTAGTTTTCATGCTTATATTTTTAAGATCTATTATTTAGGTTGCTTGTAAAACTCTTTTGAGTTATCATGCTTATCTCGTTTAGAGAGTTGGCTCGTTGCACTGAGTTGTGTGTCTTGCATGAGTAGGTAATTGAGGTTGCTATTTAAGTATAGTAGTAACTTGCAACAGGTTTGAGGTATTGATTTGAGTAATGTTTGGACTATTGGTGCCAAGAGCTTGAGCCTATTAGTGATAGGTGTCGTATTTTGGGAAATCTGTGTGTTTTTTAAAAACTAAAACTTAGTTGAGAACTCTAGCTACTAAATTGATCGGTAACGTCTGGAGGGGTTGGAATATATAGAGTACCCTCACGTTACCATGAGTCGAGGATGCGCAACGATAACCAAACCCCCAAACACTCCTCCTCGGGGTACTTGTCTCTTTGTGAATTTCCTAACTAGATAGAGAGTTACCGATAATAAGTGTATGAGTTCTTCGAAGTAATGTGAGTATTCGATTGTTGGCACTTCCACCATCCATATTTTGCTAGCCTCTTCGGTACCGTGCATTGCCCTTTCTCACATTGAGAGTTGGTGCAAACTCCGCCGGTGCATCCAAACCCATGACATGATACGCTCTGTCATACATAAGCCTCATTATATCTTTTATCAAAACAGCCACCATACCTACCTACTAAGGCATTTCCATAGCCTTTCCGAGATACATTGTCATGCAACATCCACCATCTCATGACTTGATCTTCATGTCATACATGCTTTTGCTTGATCGTAGAGCCGCATGATAGTTGGGCCTAGCTCCAATTATTGCTACATGACGCGCTAGTATCATTGCATATCCTACTACACTAGCAGAGGCGTACATTTGCATATATCATGATAGTTTTCACTTGTCTTTATGTTGAGTACTTCTTATAAAGTATGATGATTTTTATTTTTATTCATGTAAAACATAAAGTGTTGCCCTTAAGTGTGGAAAAGATCCCAAAGTGGACAAAACAAAAGATCCCAAAGAGGACAAATGAAAGATAAAAAGAAAGAGCCAAAGAGGCCACAAAAAATAAAAAAAAGAGAAAAATAAAAAGAAAAAAGAGAAAGAAAAAGAGAGAAAGGGGCAACACTACTATTCCTTTGAAAGTTCCACACTCGTACTCCGTTGCTATATTGGTACTACATAGAGATTATCATTCATGCATAACTATGTGGGGACCCTTACACTATAGAAGTTGGTTTGCATATTCCAATGATGAGCCTCCTCAAATGAGCTCTAGGTATTCATGAGCAAACAAGTTGGATGCACCCCCACTAGTTCCATTGGAGAGCTTACCTTAGCTCATATGTGCATCCGTTACATGGCAATCCCTACTCCTCACATCATATCTATCATTTGGCTTTCTCTCGCCTATGGTTGTCCTCATTGATGTGAGCCTATCACACCTTTTTGTTTTCCTTCCCCATCATTATTCTATTTTCCATCCTAAGTGCCAACACATCTTTCTTACACTCATCCATTGCATGAGTGCTCAAAGTCGAAAGGAAGAGGATCATTTTGACTTGTGCCTGACTAGTGGTCTGGGGATGAGTCAAAATAAGATTCCGAAGGAGACTAAGTGTGAGGTTTAGTAGATTGAGTTCTCAATTTAAAAATAATATATTTATGATCTCAACCCATCTCCCACTTCTTGCACGCAAACACCATTTGGATACATTCGAGTCACGGACAGCGAGAGCTCTTGCACCTTTATGTTCTTACTTTGCTAAACTCAATACTAGATATAGACTCTTGCTTGTTATTGTCTTGACTTGGATTGCATATCTCACTTGCTTTACTTTGAAGTTCTTATATGTGTGTTAGCATGTCACTACAGAAATTATTGTGTTATCATGTATCTACTCGAGGACGAGAAAAACTTAAGCTTGGGGATGTTGATACATCCCAAACGTATCTATAATTTATGCTTGTTCCATGGTGTTTTGGGTGACATTGTTATATGTTTTGCTACACTTTTATATCATTTATACATATTTCGACAAACCTACTAACTCAGTGCATCCAGTGCCAGTTTTTGTCTGCTGATGTCTATTTTGCAGGGGCTTTTACCCAATTTTCCGAAGCCCGAAAAAATCTAGAAAAATATATAAAAAATCAGCAAAACAGAAGCTTCCGGATCACCGAAGATGGGCCAGAGGGGGGCCAGGGGCTGCCCAGGCGACCTGCTGGCACGGCCAGGCCCTAGGCCGCGACAGGAGGCCGCCTGGGTGGGCCCCACCTCCTCCGATGTCCTCCTTTGGTCTATATTTAGAGTCCCGAGAGGAAACCCTTATAGAACTTCTGGAATCGCGAATTTCTCCATCGTTCCGCCGCCGCAGCGCTTCCGAGATTGGGAGCGTGAGGAGACCTCTTCCCGGCACCCTGCCGGAGGGAGGATTGACCTCTGGGAGATTCTCCACCGCCATGGACGCTTCCCGGACGTGCCGTGAGTAGTCCTTCTAGGACCATGAGTCCATGACCAGTAGCTATGTGATGTCTTCTCTCCAATCTTGTGCTTCAATGGTTAGTCCTTGTGAGTTGCGCTACATGATCAAGGCATCTATGTAATTCGCTTGCTATTGCTATGCTCGGTTTGTTGGGATCCGATGGATTATGAGATTATGTTCAGATTGTTATGAGTTATATATTTTATTATCCTTTTATATTATGTTCCATAGTGATTCATGCATGTTCTCTGTTGCTATTTATTGCTTTGGCCGAGTAGGTGATTTTAACTCCAAGAGGGAGCGTTATGCATGATTCTGGGTTCATGCCCCTCGATGTCTAGCTTGAGTGACAGAAACATGAGACTAGGGGATGTGCTTGTTGCAACCAGGGAGAAAACAACGGTGCTTGTGACCACGGTTGCAAGGATTGTTTACCTTACGCATAGTTCGTTAATGCAGTTGTCCATTGCTTTGAGTTTACACTTTGGGTGGGGCTCACAACTTAATGCCGGAGAGATTTTTTGGATAGATATCTCAAGGTGGATGATTAGTAAATAGATGCTGATGAATAAATGGTCTACTTGTCTTGGCGTACTGCCCATTACTATTGAACCTCTAACTATCAAGTAGCATAATTATCATTATGGTGCGATCATAATTCTGTCAATTGCCCAACTGTGATTTATTTACCCAAGCATAGTTGTTTATCATCTTTTGGGAGAGAGACATCACTAGTGAAAATCATGTGACTCCGGTCCATATCACCATCATTGTTTACACCTCCATCATTTACCGCTTTCATTTACTTTTTGGTTGCAATCACTATTACTTTCTCGCTTGTGTTTTGATCCTTTGAAAACTACAATGCCGGATTGATTGACAATCTCTCTGTACTCGTTGGGAGCAAAGTTATTTGTTGTGTGTGCAGGTCCACGTCTTCTGCTAGCGCTAGGGTGGAATACACCTACTTGTTGAGCCTAGGAGTCCTCCTGGTTCACTAAACCTTAAAGTCTCCATGTAAGGGAAATCTGTTGCTGACTACATCTCCACCTTCCACTTAAGGTAACCAACGAGGGGCGAGAAGTATATCCATCAAGTCGTCATCAACCGTGCCCTGGGGGGTATTTAAGCAGAGGAGGCAGTTTTTCTACCCCATCTTTTTCCTCTCCCGTGGAGCTCTCTCTCTCTCTCTCTCTCAAATCTCACCGAAGGAGATCTCCCTCCCCGGCGCTTCCCCTTTCGTACCCATTGAAGGGATTACCCCCTTCCTCCTCCTTGTGCCATGGATCCCGGTACTGCCCCTATCCTCCTTCTCTTGATTTGGTTTTCTTTATTCTAGGGTTATGGGTTTGGTGTATTGCCTCCATATTTATGGCATGATTTTGTCTCTTACATGGGAGTTTTCCATTGTGTTTAGTTGAATAGATTATCCATAATTTGGGTCTCTAGTTTTATTAAATTTGCATCACCGTTGTTAGATCTGTATTCTGCTCTGTGAGATCTATAACCATGCGATACTACCGCTCGTGGGGTCGTACTACCACTCTACAATGAGCGGTACTACCGATGTGCCTTGTATGCATGATCTAAATTGGTTCCATCTGATTTTTCTCCTATGTTCTGGACTTTGCCATGACCTCTTTTTGTCGTTTTCGCGTGTTTGTGTTGCGTGTCACAGGTGGTAGCTCCCGTCGCTCAAACCCGGTTCGTAACACCCAGTCCAAGAGGTTCCGCAACTCTGACGTCCCGGAAGTTCTTGACGTCCCGGAAGGTCCCAATCCCGTGAAGCGCAATATAAAGCGGACTACATCGAAGGATAAGGAGGCCAACATTAACTATGACACTATGCCTCTTAAAGAGTTTGTGAAGCGTCGAAAGTGCAACTCTTATGTCACTGAGAGGGCTCAGCTCAGGGGTTGTGAGCTGTTCAGGTCCAAGTAGCAAGCCCTAATCTATCAAGATGTCGTCCTAGCTCGGAAGAAAAACTATGTCCCGGTGCAGTGGATTGACCTTAACCATCTCCAGAGGGATCCTGAATATTTTGGAGAGGCCCTGCATATGATACAACAGCTAGGTATTAAGGATCTCATCACCTTTCACTATGACTTCGATCGAGAGATAGTGGCACAATTCTATGTCACTGTCCACTTTCATTCTAATGTGGATGGTACTATGACCTGGATGACTAATGGTGAGAAGATGTCTGGCTCTTGGGTTGAGTTCATGAAGCTTCTGCATGTCCGTGACGAGGGGTTGCATAAACCTGTTGGTTTGCGCCCTCATGCCAACCCCGGTGCTACCCCCAAGGAGAAGCTGATGCCCTACTATCTTAGGAAGAATGTGCTCAACTCCTTGTTGGATGTCATGCATAGGATCTTCCGCAACACTCTGTTCCCTCGGGTTGGCAACAAAGACCAAGTACATTCTTAGTTTGTGGACATGCTCCTTATGTGTGAGCAGGGACGTACGAAGGATTCTGGCCCACTTGATGTGTCTAATGTGATATTTTGCGAGCTTCAGATGGCAATATACAACCGTAAGGTTCCCATCTATGGGCCTTACCTGTACTACTTCATCAAGACAAAGTGGTCTGAGTCTTTTCCTCGCGTGCCCTTCCCTGTTGCCACTGGGTGTATCAGACATGAGCCCATCATGCTGCGCGAGAAAAACAAGTGGGCCAACACCTCCACTTCACGTACTGCTGAATGCATGGAGACTGAGGAGGAGGCTGCTGCTGCTGAGGATGAGGGAAGCCCTGCCACACATACCCTTTCTTCTGCTGAGCCATCTTGGGCCAAGAAGCTGAAGGACCAGATCAGGACCTTATTTTGCATGCAGGCGAAGGGGCAATATCTGACTCGTGTGGCCTAGAAGGAGAGCCGTCAGAGGGATAAGTGTATCCTGAGGAAGCTTGACGTGCACTTCTCGAGTGGATCTGAGGAGTTCATCACTCTAGAGGTTGATTGGATGCAGGCGAGAGACTTTTAGTGGGCTGAGTCTGATCAGGAGGAGCCTGATGAGGAAGCTGAGGAGGAGACTGATCCAGAGGCTACGGAGGAATCTGATGAGGAATTCGATGGCTGAGCTACCGCCTGTGTCGTATGCGTCATCTCTGCCTTTTTGGTGTCCTAATGCCAAAGGGGGAGAGAGTGTAGGGATTTGCTTTGGTTTTCGTATTTTTTGAGTCTTTCTTTCCTGAACTTGGCTGGTTTTATCTTGTCGGATAATTTATCATGTGTGTGAAGACTCTTAGTCATATGGTGTGAGACATATGCTATCCCTATACTATCTCTATTATCTCTCTATATGCTTAGTCCGTGAGTTCATTTATCTTGTGCCCTTATCTTTATGCTCACATATTTTACCTTGCTTCCTTACTCAACATTGTATCAGGTCCTTGCAAGGAGTATCCGTCTATGATTTCTAAGGGAGTGTTTTTCCTTGATTGTGTGCCTTGTTGTTCATAGCACTACTTTAAACATGCACGCATCCACGGGGAGCCAGTCTCTAATTCATAGATTTTGGGTTTGCATATGTCTTCATTATATTCTCTTTTGTGCAAATCCGGTGTTGTCATCAATTCACCAAAAAGGGGGAGATTGTTAGGGCATATTTTGTCCTAAGTGATTTTGATGATTGATGATAGTACATCTGCAGACTAATCGTGTGCATTGAGCATTTCAAATAATACATGGCAAGGCACAAGACGATTTGTCGCCCCTCGGTGGTTTTGAATCACGGTGGATTCTACGGTTCTCTTTGGTGGTTTTGAGTCGTAGGAAAGACATACTATTAAGAGGGGGTCCGCGTTGGAAAGGTTTGGGTGGAATCAACACACACATGCACACTTTTTCTTTCCACCACCTTTTCCTTGTAGCAATGGAGCTCCCACATGTTCTCTCCCTCTCTCCACAAAAAGGTCCAACAGTAGTACCGCTCGCTGAGCGGTAGTACCACTCCGGATGGGCGGTAGTACCGCTTCGGGACGGTAGTACCTTTCTCTCTGAGCGGTTGAACTTCGTCGGACTTTTCACGAATACTTTTCCAGCAGTGGTAGGCCCGATAATAGTGTTTTTACTACCGTGGCTTTGTTCCTACCAAGCGGTAGCACCGCTCGAGGCCTAGCGGTAGTACCGCTAGGGCTAGCGGTAGTACCGTTCCCTACCAAGCGGTAGTACCGCTAGGGACATCGGTACTACCGTGTTGCGGGTGCTATAAGTGGGGGTAATTGTTGGATCTGTTCCCTCACTATATAAAGGGTTCTTCCACTCCAAGAACCCTACCTTTGAGCTTCCAAGACTCCATTGTTGCTCCTAAGCTCATTCGTGCCCGATCTATCTCCCTAGACAATCAAACTTGTTGATTTCCTAGGGATTGGTTGAGAAGGCCAAGACCTACACTTCCACCAAGAAATATTTGATTCCCCCCACTAATCCCTTGCGGATCTTGTTACTCTTGGGTGTTTGAGCACCATAGCCGGTTGAGGTCACCTCGGAGCCATATCCATTGTGGTGAAGCTCCGTGGTCTTGTTGGGAGCTTCCGAGCATTATGTGGAGATAGCCCCAACCTTGTTTGTAAAGGTTCGGTCGCCGCCTTCAAGGGCACCAATAGTGGAATCACGACACCTCGCATTGTGTGAGGGCGTGAGGAGAATACGGTGGCCGTAGTGGCTTATTGGGGAGCATTGTGCCTCCACATCGCTCCAACGGAGACGTACTTCCTGTAAAAGGGAAGGAAATTCGTTAACACATCCTCGTCTTCATCGGTTCCACTTGCGGTTATCTCTTACCTTTACTTTATGTATATTATTGTTGTTGTGTATTTCTTGCTTGCACTAGTTATCATGGTAGTTAGCATCATATAGGTTGCTCACCTAGTAGTTAATTTAGAGAACCTTTGTGTTGCTTTCTCTAACTTGTTAAGAAGTGCTAAAAATTGGTAGTTGCCTATTGACCCCCCTCTAGTCAACCATATCGATCCTTTCAAATACCAAATGAAAAATTATCACTTGAAGGATACCAAATAAAAGATACATCAATGAGTGTCGTATCCATACATTCCAAATAAAAAAGAAACAAGATACCAATTGAAGGGAAAACAAACACGAGGTATCTAGTTCCCAAAAGAGAGCTAGGTTCCAAACAAACCAAACCCCCGACAAATTTCCATGATGTCACAAAGAATCATAAAGAGCAAGACTTGCCTCCCATCAACACACACTTGATGAGTATCAAAAGATTTTATGATAAACGTATAAAGAGAGTGTTCTAAAGAAAATAGGATAGATCCCCCAAGAAATGTGCATCATATAGAAATTGCATTTTACTAAAAAATACACAAGATGGGATCACCACTTTCTCTATATCTATAGAAAAACTAGACATGTTGAAAAAGATCCACAAGAGGCAAGGAAGGCAAACGATACATAAACTCCAGTGTAAAGATGATTAGCAATTTCTACCATATGAAGGGAATACCAATTATCAAAGGACAAGAAGTATTTGAAAATGATCCTCATTGGTAGATTGGAAATATATCCAGCATCATATTTACTCCTAAAACGCAAGAAATTGACACTTGTAGAGCTAACATGCCACCTAGGAACAAGATAATTTACAATATCAACACTAAGTGGCTATACCTCAAATATAGACATTTTCTAGGCTTGTAATATATACCTAGCATATTACTCCCCGATAATGTGATAACCTCAACATTGTTAACAAGTGTCAAATAAAAACCAACAAGAGATAATTAATGGACCATTGAGAATTTGAATTTCTCATGAGTACGACATACCACATAGAGACTAGATAATCTTGAAATATCAATACTAACTGGTATTCCTCATGTTTACACTTTTATAGGATTGTGAGGTGCGGAAAGCACATCACTCCCCCAAAATGGGATAATCCATTAATCTCTCAGAAGAGTCATCTAAGCTACAAACAAGATGCAAAAAGGTTCAACACAGGACTCACATATACATGATGCGCCAAACAACATACACATACTTGATTACTCAAGATAAGCAAGTTGAAAGCACAACATATACACACACACATGCAAGGTACAAAACCACAACATGCAAGGGGGCAAGTAACTAACAATGTATTCAATTTAAGTGCAAGTTACCGTAAGGATGTACATTGGATATAAGATAGAAACTTGATAATCCAAATGACTTGGCTTGAGACAAGATGAATGATGAAGACTCGTGAATTCTTCATTATGTAGCCAAGTGTACAATGTCCTCCACCATCACCTATTGATCAAGTTTGAGCTTGTTGGTCCCCAACCAAGTTGGGTCCTAAGAGGTTAGTAACAATTGGCTTGGCAACCCAAATGGAACATTTATTGACACCACCTTGAGTACCAATAAACTTGGCAAACACATTGCCAAACTTATCCTTCCCAAGAGAATAGATATCATAAAATAATATTGGGTTGGATAAGTTACCTGTCTTGCAAGAAGAAGCGAAGTAACCCTTCTCACGACATAAGGAGCAACATCTACCCTTTACTTTCCTCCCAATTGATTTCTCAACTTGAGGATTGTTGGCTTGGGTCTTCTTGGGAAGAGGCCTTTCTTCAACTTGTACTTGAGTAAGAGATTGAACATGTGGCCGCTTCCCTTGTTGCTTGTGACTATGGGGCTTCTTCTTTAATGGGCAAGATCTAACATGGTGCCCTTCAATTTTTCACTTGAAGCAAACAATCTTGGCCGAATTATTGACTTGTTCTTGGCCCTTCTTTTTCTTGAAGCTTTTGGACTTATTCTTGTTGTTGTAGTTTAATCCAAGTCCACATTTGTCATTTGGGGATTTTTCCCACACAAGACATTGTTGAGTGTGCACATCCCTTCATGACTCTTTTCCAAGTCTTTCTTCAAAGAAGTGACTTCGGCCTTGAGCTCTTTAATTTTCTCTACATGGTTAGTATCAACACAAGTACTAGAGGAAGTATAAGCTTCATTCTTAGAGCAACAAGGTAAGGAAAGTAATTCATCACAAGATGTAGCAACATTATGAGTAGATGAATTACAAGGACTAGCACATGGCATTATAGCATTCTGACTAGAAGTAGTGCTAATGTCCACATGAGGCTCACTTAATGTTACATTGGTAGTAATAGACTCATGAGCTAATTTTAACACATTATGGGATACTAGGAGATTATCATGAGATATTGTGAGCATTACATGACTTTTTTACAATTTCCCATAATTGCTAGATAGCAAATCAAGTTGAGCCCTTAGCTGAACATTCTCCATTAATATGGATGCTTCACAAGAAATATAGTTAGTACCATAAGCATTATCATTAACAACAAGAGGAGAAGGCAACTTGGTAAGCTTTTTGGCATATGAAGCTTCAAGTTGAGCATGAGACTCGGTGAGTTTGATGAGCGAGCTCTTAATGGCACTTGAGCCATTTTCGAGGTGCTCAAAGTCCTTAAGGAGTTAGCTTGTACAACTTCAAGATTATCATTTTTAGTTCTAAAATCATTAGCCACCTCGAGATCTCTGTCATGGGATTCCTTTAATCTACATAATTCTAGAGCAAAGGTTTCCTCAAGAGATTCCTTGGTGGTTTGTTCATTTTAAGAGCTTGAGATAGCTCTGTAATCTCATTAGCGTAATCACGCTCATGATCTTCCATTATCTCAATGGTGGCCTCATGCTCCTCGAGATGAGATTCCAACTCTTCAATATATTTCTTGCTCTTAATGGCAATAGACATGATTTCCATGAAGTTGGAACGAACAATATTATTCTTATAAAGAGCTTTAAAAATCATTTCACCCTTAATTTTTAAGAAAGTAATATTATCACTCTCTTCATCATTATCCTCATCCTCATTATCATCCACATCATCATCATGAGATATATTGAGATACAAAGTGGGAGATACCTTTGAAGCCTTAACCATAAGGGCAATGTTCTGCCCGGTGCGCCGGCTGCCCGATCCGCCAGCTGTACGAGGGTCGCGCCGTTAGATCTCCATGCAGCAATTTTTCCTCGATGCAACAAATTTTGTCCATGATGCAACAATTTTGTCAACGGTTGCAACAAAAAAAGTTGTAGCCAAAAAAATATCTACATGATCGTAGCAAAAACACGAAGCTGATGATGCGTGGTAGCAAAACAAAAAAAAGGGTTGTAGCAAAATAATCCGGTGAACTCGGGTTGCAACTCTGACGAACGTGTATGCAAATTTTTTACTGAACGGTTGCAGCAAAAAATGATGCCGGATGTAGCAAAAATTAACACGTTTGTAGCAAAAATCAAATGCCAGTTCTAGCAAAAAAATTCAACGAACTCGAGTTGCAACCAAACGTGGATGCAACTTTTTTAATGAACAAGTTGCAACAAAATAGAAAAGGCTTGTAGCAAATTTAACCGCGTTTGTAGCAAATCTGCACTAAAAAATGTTGCATGTGTGGACCAGTGTATCAATTTTATATATGGTTGCAGCAAATCTGCGATAAACAATGTTGCATGGCTGCTGCCGGGCGCGCGAGCCACGAGCGACCGCCAAACGGTTCGGCCGGCGCTCCGACTGCAAGCATTTACCTAACCTAGGATCCCTTGAAGTATCTTTCAAGGCCACATTTTGTTCCATAGAGTGATGGATTTCCTCTACATTGTTACCACAACAACTTGAGGAAATACATACATTTTTATCATGGCAACAATATATAGCAAGCATATCATCATAAGATTTAGTCAAGCAATTTCTACATGATATGCAAGGACTACCAACACAAGCATGTAAAACATTTAGAGTGCTCGAAATGTTAGTGTTCAAAGATGAAGCATTGCAATAATATAGTGATCAAGGATCATAAACAATAAGCCCACTATCATCATTGCAATGATCACCATTACTCACCATATCATTACCTTGTGGCAATCCACATGTAGGTAAAGTAGATGAAGTTGAGAAGACCACACGACCATAGGTGGGGGAAGAACAATCATCCCTACAAATCTTGGACACACCATATTTGTCTTGAAGCTTGGTCCACAACTCATGAGCATTCCGGAATGGCATGAGTTGAAATATAACTACATTGCTCAAAGCAACAAAAAGCACATTAGAATCTTGAGCATTGAGATAAGAGTTTTTCTCATGCTCTAAATATATATTTTGAGAACCCTTTGGAGGAGAAAAATCCATATTTACAATTCGTTGTAAATTTGCGTCCATGACCCTAAAGAGATTAAGCATGCGAATTACCCAAACATCAAAATTTGTGCCATTGAAACTAAGAGTGTTAGAGAATCCTAATCCCCTAGTTGACATACTTACTCTCTAGGTGGTGAAACCTAATAATGAGAGATCTAGCTCTAATACCAATTGAGAGGATGTGGATGTCGCCTAGAGGGGCGGTGAATAGGCGCTTTAAAATAATTACGATTTAGGCTCGAACAAATGTGGAATAAAACTAACGTTTAATTTGTCAAGCGCAAAACCGAAAACAACTAGGCTCATCTATGTGCACCAACAACTTATGATAAGCAAGATAAAAAACTAAGGATGGCGGAATATATAACAAGAAACAATATGGCTATCACAAAGTGAAGTGCATAAGTAAACAGCTCGGGTAAGGGACAACCGAGCCATGCGGAGACGACGATGTATCCTCAAGTTCACACACTTGCGGATGCTAATCTCCGTTTGAAGCAGTGTGGAGGCACAATGCTCCCCAAGAAGCCACTAAGGCCACCGTAATCTCCTCACGCCCTCGCACAATGCAAGATGTTGTGATTTCACTAAGGGACCCTTGAGGGCAGTCACTGAACCCGTATAAACATGGTTGGGACAATCTCCATAACTTAATTGGAGGCTCCCAACAACACCACGAACCTTCATCATAACGAAATATGGCTTCGAGGTAACCTCAAATGCTCGGGGCAATTTTCACAACCTAATTGAAGACCTCGACGCTTGCATGGAGCTTTACACCATAATGATTGAGTTCCAAGGCATCACCAAGCTTCTATGATGCCAAAGCATCCAAGAAAGATATGTACTAGGATACCAAGCACCCAAGAGTAAACGGAGGAAGTATAATATAAGGAGTTAAAAAAATTTAGCCGTAACTGAGACTCAGCGAGGCACCAGCAGCTAGCAGTCATCAACACTTGATGGTTGGCAAAGGCGAGTCGACGTGTCGCGGGGCTCGGCCTGAGCGGGAGATACAATCTGTTCTCCAGTAACCCCGTCGATTTGGCCCGCCGACTAAAGCATCCAGGCATCTCTCGCTCGAACCCCTATTTAAGCCCCTCCATTCCTCCCAACATTCTCCACACCTCCACGAGTTGCTCATCACTAGCTAGTACGTTGTACTGTTAGCTACAGATTAAGAAGTGATCATGGCCCGCGCTCAGGTACTGCTCATGGCCGTCGCCTTGGTGCTGATGCTCACGGCGGCCCCGCGCGCTGCCGTGGCCCTCAACTGCGGCCAGGTTGACAGCAAGATGAAACCTTGCCTGACCTACGTTCAGGGCGGCCCCGGCCCGTCCGGCGAATGCTGTAACGGCGTCAGGGATCTCCATAACCAGGCGCAATCCTCGGGCGACCGCCAAACCGTTTGCAACTGCCTGAAGGGGATCGCTCGCGGCATCCACAATCTCAACCTCAACAACGCCGCCAGCATCCCCTCCAAGTGCAATGTCAACGTCCCATACACCATCAGCCCCGACATCGACTGCTCCAGGTGATTAAATTTACACTCATCCATAGTGAAATCTTTAAAAAGAACTATATTTACGAACGGAGTGAGTATATAGGAACATTCATCCACGTAAATTTTGTTGATATTAACATTAACACGCATGATTGACCTGCAGGATTTACTGAGCGACGATCCGTCAAGCTGGTGCTCAGCTCATCGATCCACGTGGAGCTGAAGCGCGCAGCCTCTGTCCCTATGTAGTATGGCTACCAGTTATGCCGAGTTTATGCTGAATAAGAACTCTCTCCTGTACTCCTTTGGAGGAGATCAGTATCTATGTACGTGAGAGTTGAGAGTTTGTACCATGGGCACTCCCAGTGTTTATGGACTATATGCATACACCTCCTTCTGTGCTCAGTGTGTAACTTGTCTCTCTGTTTCCTCACGTTCGCGTCTCATATAATAATTTACTTATGTGCTCTAGGATCGTAGTACAGTATCATATATATACCTCTCTATGAATTAGTTTACCGTAGACCGTATGTTTCTTGAATCTGGATGAAAATTACGGATTCAAGCGTGCGTCCCGCATATAATAAGCTTGCTTACGGATTCAAGCGTGCGTCACGCCGGCTCAGTAGATGATGAGGATACTCGCTGCTGCATCTCTACATCCCGCTCATGAGCTGAGCTGAGCCCGGGTCCTCCCCCGCTCCGCGCCGCTGGCCACCCCGGCCGGCGGCCACCCTCAAACAGCCTTCATGACGAGCCGCCCGCCAGCAAGATCTGTTGGCTCCTCCCCTGTCCGTCGTAGAGAAACCCAGCGCAGCCACTCGCCCATCGGTCCGTCGGCCGCCCTCCTGACGCGCGAGCAGACGGCTGGATCTTCCCGCGTCGACAGCCGTCGCTCCCGCTCGCCCGGCGGTCCGTCGGTCGCTCTGGCCACCACGCCATGCGAGTCAACACCGGTCCGCCTTCTCCGCCGCGGATCTGGCTGCGGGGGGGATCCTCCCGGGCTCGGACCGGGGGAGAATGGGACGTTCCCGCTGGTCATCTCGACGCGCCGGCTTCACCTACCAGCGCCGCGTCTGCATCGGTCGATTCTCCCGATCTCCCGGGGCTTCCCATGCCGCGACCAAATGCTAGGCTCAAATCAATCGTCGTAGCCCCGTCGAAGGATGTCTCTGCTGAGGGGGGGGGGGGGGGCTGGACCAAGGTCTCCACCAAGAAAGCACGCCGCCATGTTGTTGACCCGATGGTTCATGGGGAGCCCCCTGGGAGACAAGGCTCGGCCCGGCACGCCGCCTTCACTGCTGACCAAGCGTGACTCGCCTTCATTAGCAAATTCAGGGGACGCTGCTTCCGGTGGCTCAGCACTCGCCACAAGATAGCCGACTGTAGAGACCCAATCCATTACCTTACCTGCAAGAGAGCAGGACACACTAGTCGCCACTACCCGCAGCATCCGAAGTTCGCAGGAAGAGCTGGGAGTGCTACAACAGGCTCAGTCCAGCGCCGCCCTCAAAGCCACTGCACTCCAGGCTGCGATTCCCACCGCCACCAGCGACCATGTCGGCAGCCGCTCCATCGCTGCTATAGCAGGCGGATGTTGGGGAACGTCGCATGGGAAACAAAAAATTTCCTACGCGCACGAAGACCTATCATGGTGATGTCCATCTACGAGAGGGGATGTTCGATCTACGTACCCTTGTAGACCGCACAGCAGAAGCGTTAGTGAACGCGGTTGATGTAGTGGAACTTGCTCACGTCCCTCGATCCGCCCGCGAACCGTCCCGCGATCAGTCCCACGATCTAGTGCCGAACGGACGGCACCTCCGCGTTCAGCACACGTACAGCTTGACGATGATCTTGGCCTTCTTGATCCAGCAAGAGAGACGGAGAGGTACATGAGTTCTCCGGAAGCGTGACGACGCTCTGGAGGTTGGTGGTGATCTTATCTCAGCAGGGCTCCGCCCGAGCTCCGCAGAAACGCGATCTAGAGGAAAAACCGTGGAGGTATGTGGTCGGGCTGCCGTGGAAAAGTCGTCTCAAATCAGCCCTAGAACCTCCGTATATATAGGTGGGAGAGGGGGAGCCTTGCCTCGGGGCTCAAGGAGCCCCAAGGGGGTCGGCCGAGCCAAAGGGGGGAAGGACTCCCCCCCAAACCGAGTCCTACTTGGTTTGGTGGGTGGAGTCCTTCTTTCCTTTCCCACCTCCTCCTTTTTTTTATTTTTTCTTTGATTCTTCTTCCAATGCGCATAGGGCCCTTTTGGGCTGTCCCACCAGCCCACTAAGGGCTGGTGCGCCACCCTCAAGGCCTATGCGCTTCCCCGGGGTGGGTTGCCCCCCCCCCCCCCGGTGAACTCCCGGAACCCATTCGTCATTCCCGGTACATTCCCGGTAACTCCGAAAACCTTCCGGTAATCAAATGAAGTCATCCTATATATCAATCTTCGTTTCCGGACCATTCCGGAAACCCTCGTGACGTCCGTGATCTCATCCGGGACTCCGAACAACATTCGGTAACCAACCATATAACTCAAATACGCATAAAACAACGTCGAACCTTAAGTGTGCAGACCTTGCGGGTTCGAGAACTATGTAGACCTGACCCGAGAGACTCCTCGGTCAATATCCAATAGCAGGACCTGGATGCCCATATTGGATCCTACATATTCTACGAAGATCTTATCGTTTGAACCTCAGTGCCAAGGATTCATATAATCCCGTATGTCATTCCCTTTGTCCTTCGGTATGTTACTTGCCCGAGATTCGATCGTCAGTATCTGCATACCTATTTCAATCTCGTTTACCGGCAAGTCTCTTTACTCGTTCCGTAATACAAGATCCCGCAACTTACACTAAGTCACATTGCTTGCAAGGCTTGTGTGTGATGTTGTATTACTGAGTGGGCCCCGAGATACCTCTCCGTCACACGGAGTGACAAATCCCAGTTTCGATCCATACTAACTCAACTAACACCTTCGGAGATACCTGTAGAGCATCTTTATAGTCACCCAGTTACGTTGCGACGTTTGATACACACAAAGCATTCCTCCGGTGTCAGTGAGTTATATGATCTCATGGTCATAGGAACAAATACTTGCCACGCAGAAAATAGTAGCAACAAAATGACACGATCAACATGCTACGTCTATTAGTTTGGGTCTAGTCCATCACATGATTCTCCTAATGATGTGATCCCGTTATCAAGTAACAACACTTGCCTATGGCCAGGAAACCTTGGCCATCTTTGATCAACGAGCTAGTCAACTAGAGGCTTACTAGGGACAGTGTTTTGTCTATGTATCCACACAAGTATTGTGTTTCCAATCAATACAATTATAGCATGGATAATAAACGATTATCATGAACAAAGAAATATAATAATAACTAATTTATTATTGCCTCTAGGGCATATTTCCAACAGTCTCCCACTTGCACAAGAGTCAATAATCTAGTTCACATCACCATGTGATTCCAACAAATCCAACACCCATATAGTTCTGGGGTCTGATCACGTCTTGCTCGTGAGAGAGGTTTCTAGTCAACGGTTCTGAAACTTTCAGATATGTGTGTTCTTTACAAATCTTTATGTCATCTTATAGATGTTGCTACTACGTGCTATTCGGAAATGCTCCAAATATCTACTCTACTATACGAATCCGTTTCACTACTCATAGTTATTCGGATTAGTGTCAAAGCTTGCATCGACGTAACCCTTTACGAGGAACTCTTTAACCACCTCCATAATCGAGAAAAATTTATTAGTCCATTTAGTTACTAAGGATAACTTTGACCGTTGCTAGTGATTCAATCATGGATCACTCTCTGTACCTCTCAACAGACCTTGAGTCAAGGCACACATCAGGTGCGGTACTCAGCATGGCATACTTTAGAGTCTACGGCTAAGTCATAGAAGACGACCTTCGTCTATTCTCTTTATTCTGCCGTGGTCGGGTTTTAAGTCTTACTCAAATTCACACCTTACAACGCAACCAAGAACTCCTTCTTTGCTGATCTATTTTGAACTCTTTCAAAAATTTGTCAAGGCATGCATCTTCTTGAAACTTCCATTAAGCGCTTTTGATCTATCTCCATAGATCTTTGATGCTCAACGTTCAAGTAGCTTAATCCAGGTATTCCTTTGAAAACTCCTTTCAAACAACCTTGTATGCTTTACAGAAATTCTACATTACTTCTGATCCACAATATGTCAACCACATATACTTATCAGAAATTCTATAGTGCTCCCACTCACTTCTTTGGAAATACAAGTTTCTCATAAACCTTGTACAAACCCAAAATCCTTGATCATCTCATCAAAGTGTATATTCCAACTCCGAGATGCTTGCACCAGTCCATTTAAGGATCGCTGTAGCTTGCATACTTGCTAGTATCTTTAGGATCGACAAAACCTCATGGTTGTATCTCATACAATGTTTTCTCAAGGAAACTGTCGAGGAAACAATGTTTTGACATCCTACATGCAATATTTCATAAATAATGCATCAACTACTAACATAATTCTAACAGACTTTTAGCATCGCTACGAGTGAGAAAGTCTCATCATAGTCAACGGTTTGATCTTGTCGGAAACATCTTTGCGACAAGTCGAGCTTTTCTTAATAGTGACTTATCACTATCATCGTCTGTCTTCCTTTTAAAGATCCATCTTTACTCAATAGTCCTATGACCATCAAGTAGTTCTTCCAAAGTCTACACTTTGTTTTCATACATCGATCCTCTCTCGGATTTCATGGCTTCTGGCCATTTGTCGGAATCTGGGCCCACCATTGCTTTCTCCATAACTCGTAGGTTCACTGTTGCTCAACAACATGACCTCCAAGACAGGGTTACCATACCACTCTGTAGTAGTACGCGACCTTGTCAACCTACGAGTCTTGTAGTAACTTGATCCGATGCTCGATGATCACCATCATCAGCTTTCACTTCAATTGGTGTAGGCGCCACAGGAACAACTTCCTGCGCCCTGCTACACACTAGTCGAAGTGATGGTTCAATAACCTCATCAAGTTCTACCACCCTCCCACTCAATTCTTTCGAGAGAAACCTTTCCTCGAGAAAGGATCCGTTTCTAGAAACAAACACTTTGCTTTCGGATCTGAGATAGGAGATGTACCCAACTGTTTTGGATATCCTATGAAGATGCATTTATCCGCTTTGGGTTCGAGCTTATCAGACTGAAACTTTTTCACATAAGTGTCGAAACCCCAAACTTTCAAGAAACGACAGTTTAGATTTCTCTAGACCTCAGTCTATACTGTGTCATCTCAACGGAAATACGTGGTGCCCTATTTAAAGTGAATGCGGTTGTCTCTAATGCATAACCCATAAACGATAGTGGTAATTCGATAAGAGACATCATAGCATGTACCATACCAAATAGTGCGTGGCTATAACGTTTAGACACATCATCACACTATGATGTTCTAGGTGGCATGAACCGCGAAACAATTTCCACATTGTCTTAACTGCGTACCAAAACTCGTAACTCAGATATTCATTTCTATGATCATATCGTAGACAGTTTATCCTCTTGTACGATGAACTTCACTCTGAAACAGAATTGAACTTTTCAATATTTCAGACTTGTGACTCATTAAGCAAATACTCTAGTATCTACTCAAATCGTCATTGAAGTAAGAACATAATGATATCCACTGCGTGCCTCAGCATCCATTGGACTGCATACATCAAAATGTATCACTTCCAACAAGTTACTATCTTATTTCATCTCAATGAAAACAAGGCCTTGCTCATGTGGTATGATTTGCATGTCGCTAGTGATTCAAAATCAAGTGAGTATAAAGATCCATCAGCATGGAGCCTCTTCATGCAATTTATACCAACACGACTCAAGCGGCAGTGCCACAAGTAAGTGGTACTATCATCATTACCTCGTATCTTTTGGCACCAATATCATGAACATGTGTAACACTACGATCGAGATTCAATAAACCATTGAAGGTGATTATTCAAGAAAATAGAGTAACCATTATTCTCTTTAAATGAATAATCGTATTTCAATAAACACGATCCAATCATGTTCATGCTTAACGCAAGCACCAAACAACAATTATTTAGGTTTAACACCAATCCCGATGGTAGAGGGAGCGTGCGACGTTTGATCATATCAACCTTGGAAACACTTCCAACACGTATCGTCACCTCGCCTTTAGCTAGTCTCCGTTTATGCTGTAGCTTTCATTTCGTGTTACTAATCAGTTAGCAACCGAACCTGTATCCAATACCCTCATGCTACTAGGAGTACTAGTAAAGTACACATCAACATCATGTATATCAAATATACTTCTTTCGACTTTTGCCAGCCTTCTTATCTACCAAGTATCTAGAGTTGCTCCACCTTAGTGACTGTTCCCCTCATTACAGAAGCACTTAGTCTCGGGTTTGGGTTTAATCTTGGGTCTCTTCATTAGTGCAGCAACTGTTTTGCCGTTTCATAAAGTATCCCTTCTAGCCCTTGCCTTTCTTGAAACTTAGTGGTTTTACAAACCATCAACTATTGATGCTACTTCTTGATTTCTACTTTCGCAGTGTCAAACATCGTGAATCGCTCAAGGATCATTGTATCTATCCTTGATATGTTATAGTTCATCACGAAGCTCTCACAGCTTGCTGGCAGTGACATTGGAGAACCATCACTATCTCATCTAGAAGATTAACTCCCACTTGATTCAAGTGATTGTCGTACTCAGACAATCTGAGCACACGCTCAACGATTGAGCTTTTCTCCTTTACTTTGTGGACAAAGAATCTTGTCGGAGGTCTCGTACCTCTCAACAAGGGCACGAGCACGAAATCACAATTTCATCTCTTTAGAACATCACTTATGTTCCGTGACGTTTAAAAACGTCTTCGGTGCCTTGCTTTTAAGCCATTAAGTATTTAGCACTGAACTATCGTGTAGTCATCAGAAACGTGTATGTCGGATGTTCACAGCATCCACAGACGACGCTCGAGGTGCAGCACACCGAGTGGTGCATTAAGGACATAAGCCTTCTACACAGCAACGAGGACAATCCTCTTCAAAGTTTGCTACTATCAACTTTCAACTAAATTTTCTCTAGGAACATATAAAAACAGTAGAGCTATAGCGCAAGCTACATCGTAATTCGCAAAGACCATTAGACTATGTTCATGACAATTAGTTCAATTAATCATATTACTTAAGAACTCCCACTCAAAAAGTACATCTCTCTAGTCATTTGCGTGGTACATGATCCAAATCCACTATCTCAAGTCCGATCATCACGTGAGGCGAGAATAGTTTCAGTGGTAAGCATCTCTATGCTAATCATATCAACTATACGATTCATGCTCGACCTTTCGGTCTCATGTGTTCCGAGGCCATGTCTGCACATGCTAGGATCGTCAAGCTTAACCCGAGTGTTCCGCGTGTGCAACTGTTTTGCACCCGTTGTATGTGAACGTTGAGTCTATCACACCCGATCATCACGTGGTGTCTCGAAACGAAGAACTGTCGCAACGGTGCACAGTCGGGGAGAACACAATTTCGTCTTGAAATTTTAGTGAGAGATCACCTCATAATGCTACCGTCGTTCTAAGCAAGATAAGGTGCATAAAAGGATTAACATCACATGCAATTCATAAGTGACATGATATGGCCATCATCATGCGCTTCTTGATCTCCATCACCAAAGCACCGGCACGATCTTCTTGTCACCGGCATCACACCATGATCTCCATCATCATGATCTCCATCAACGTTTCGCCATCGGGGTTGTCGTGCTACTCATACTATTACTACTAAAGCTACGTCCTAGCAATATAGTAAACGCATCTGCAAGCACAAACGTTAGTTTAAAGACAACCCTATGGCTCCTGCCGGTTGCCGTACCATCGACGTGCAAGTCGATATTAACTATTACAACATGATCATCTCATACATCCAATATATCACATCACATCGTTGGCCATATCACATCACAAGCATACCCTGCAAAAACAAGTTAGACGTCCTCTAATTTTGTTGTTGCATGTTTTACGTAGTGACCATGGGTATCTAGTAGGATCGCATCTTACTTATGTAAACGTCACAACGGAGATATATGAATTTCTATTTAACCTCATCCAAGGACCTCCTCGGTCAATTCCGATTCAACTAAAGTTGGAGAAACTGACACCCGCCAGTCATCTTTGAGCAACGGAGTTACTCGTAGCGATGAAACCAGTCTCTCGTAAGCGTACGAGTAATGTCGGCCCGAGCCGCTTAGATCCAACAATACCGCGGAATCAAGAAAAGACTAAGGAGGGCAGCAAAACGCACATCACCGCCCACAAAAACTTTTGTGTTCTACTCGAGAAAACATCTACGCATGAACCTATCTCATGATGCCACTGTTGGGGAACGTCGCATGGGAAACAAAAATTTTCCTACGCGCATGAAGACCTATCATGGTGATGTCCATCTACGAGAGGGGATGTTCGATCTACGTACCCTTGTAGACCGCACAGCAGAAGCGTTAGTGAACGCGGTTGATGTAGTGGAACTTCCTCACGTCCCTCGATCCGCCCCAGGAACCGTCCCGCGATCAGTCCCACGATCTAGTGCCGAACGGACGGCACCTCCGCGTTCAGCACACGTACAGCTCGACGATGATCTCGGCCTTCTTGATCCAGCAAGAGAGACGGAGAGGTAGATGAGTTCTCCGGCAGCGGACGGCCCTCCGGAGGTTGGTGGTTCTCTTATCTCAGCAGGGCTCTGCCCGAGCTCCGCAGAAACGCGATCTAGAGGAAAAACCGTGGAGGTATGTGGTCGGGCTGCCGTGGAAAAGTCATCTCAAATCAGCCATAAACCTCTGTATATATAGGTGGGAGAGGGGTAGCCTTGCCTTGGGGCTCAAGGAGCCCCAAGGGGGTCGGCCAAGCCAAAGGGGGGAAGGACTCCCCCCCCAAACCGAGTCCTACTTGGTTTGGTGGGTGGAGTCCTTCTTTCCTTTCCCACCTTCTCCTTTTTTTCTCTTTGATTTTTCTTCCAATGCGCATAGGGCCCTTTTGGGCTGTCCCACCAGCCCACCAAGGGCTGGTGCGCCACCCTCAAGGCCTATGGGCTTCCCCGGGGTGGGTTCCCCCCCCCCCCCGGTGAACTCCCAGAACCCATTCGTCATTCCCGGTACATTCCCGGTAACTCCGAAAACCTTCCGGTAATTAAATGAGGTCATCCTATATATCAATCTTCATTTTCGGACCATTCCAGAAACCCTCGTGACGTCCGTGATCTCATCCGGGACTCCAAACAACATTCGGTAACCAACCATATAACTCAAATACGCATAAAACAACGTCAAACCTTAAGTGTGCACACCCTGCGGGTTCGAGAACTATGTAGACATGACCCGAGAGACTCCTCGGTCAATATCCAATAGCGGGACCTGGATGCCCATACTGGATCCTAAATATTCTACGAAGATCTTATCGTTTGAACCTCAGTGCCAAGGATTCATATAATCCCATATGTCATTCCCTTTGTCCTTCGGTATGTTACTTGCCCGAGATTCGATCGTCAGTATCCGCATACCTATTTCAATCTCGTTTACAGACAAGTCTCTTTACTCGTTCCGTAATACAAGATCCCGCAACTTACACTAAGTCACATTGCTTGCAAGGCTTGTGTGTGATGTTGTATTACCGAGTGGGCCCCGAGATACCTCTCCGTCACAGAGAGTGACAAATCCCAGTCTCGATCCATACTAACTCAACTAACACCTTCGAAGATACCTGTAGAGCATCTTTATAGTCACCCAGTTACGTTGCGACGTTTGATACACACAAAGCATTCCTCCGGTGTCAGTGAGTTATATGATCTCATGGTCATAGGAACAAATACTTGCCACGCAGAAAATAGTAGCAACACAATGACACGATCAACATGCTACGTCTATTAGTTTGGGTCTAGTCCATCACATGATTCTCCTAATGATGTGATCCCGTTATCAAGTAACAACACTTGCCTATGGCCAGGAAACCTTGGCCATCTTTGATCAACGAGCTAGTCAACTAGAGGCTTACTAGGGACAGTGTTTTGTCTATGTATCCACACAAGTATTGTGTTTCCAATCAATACAATTATAGCATGGATAATAAACGATTATCATGAACAAAGAAATATAATAATAACTATTTTATTATTGCCTCTAGGGCATATTTCCAACAGCGGATCCTGCTCGCCGCCCCCGGGACAGCCGCTCGGTGACTGTCCCGTCGCCGGCAATAGAGCAGGCTGCCTCGTTCCTCCGCACCCACGCCATCACGCTTCGGGCGGCCGACGGGGTGAATGCCACGTCCCCCATGGCGGTTGGACGGGCGCTCGAGGCGCAGCTCTCCGTCCCGGTGCACTCGCCGCGCGTCACCGCCCACCACCCGGAACACTATTTCGTCGTCTTCACCCAGCCGGCGCTACAAGGAACGCCGTTCCACGCGGCTCCATCAGGGTCGACGGTGCCATCTTCAACATCTCCTCTTGGCACGAACACGACCACGCCGCTTTCGACTCCCTCCTGCTGCACGTCCGTGTTGTCATCGAGGGGGTACCGATGCACTACTGGTCGGTGGAGGGCGCTGAGGAGATCCTCGGCAGGAGGGTTAGAGTGGATCGTCTGGATAGCAGGACTCTCGAGCGTGGCCACACCAAGACCTTCGCTTGCTAGCTGTGGACCAGCGACGTCGCCAACATCCCCACCAAGCACACCTTGGTAGTGCTCCCGCGCGGCGCAGGTTGGGTTGAGGAGATGGAGGGTTTCTCACCTCCCGACCGGCGCGTTGCTCCGCCGCCAACGACGGCCGACTACTCCATGCTCATCCATGTGGACCGGATCGAAGACTGGACCCCTCCATCCCCGCGGTCCTCCCACTCTGGACAGAGTGGTATGCCGTCGTCTGACTCCGACAACGACGACCGCCCGTTCCCGGCAGTGGCACCGGCATCCTGGACCATGGTGGCCGAAGACGGTCAGCGTGGAGCTCGGCCGCAACGCCGCGCACATGCCCCGATCGCCAACCTAGGCTGCAACGTCATGCCACGAGGAGGGCGTGGCCGTGACAACAATGGCGACGGAGGCTCCAAGGGTGCGGGCCAGCGCTCCTGGAAGGACGTGCTTCTGCGGCAAAGCCGCACCCCGACACGGAAGACGCAGCCAGGGGCATCACACCAGCGCAGTCGGTCGCCTCGTCGACCCAAGAGCATGACGCAGCGTCAGGGGGGAGGAAAGACAACCACGGCACCTCCCCCACCACCTCCACATCGGCATAGGCGAAACTATGGCCACACCCCTGCGCCACCAGTAGCAGAATCACTTCCAGAGGCGGCCGACAGGCACAGAGGCAACGGGAAGGACCCCGTTGATGATTATTTTAGGGCGGCAAAGAAACCGTCTGTTGCCTCTGTGCTCGCCGACCCTATGGCAGCCGATGTGCAGGCTGCTGCAGAGGCTGCAGTAGCCGCACCACTTGACTTCGCCGGTGACAACTTCTTCGAGGACAACGTGGATGCGGCCGAACGGGTGCAACTTGACGCGTTCAGCCCGACGCTTTCGGCTGTTACGACGGACTGCGGACAGTTCAACCGCGCTACACCATCAGCTGCCTGCACAATGGAGGTGCAGCTCGGCGCCGTCACAAGCCGGGTATGCCAGCTGGAGATCACCGCCGAGGATGGCAACCAGCAGCAGAACCGCGGCCTCTTCTGCGCGACAGAGCCACCGATCCTTGCCACGCCGGCAAGACGACCGTCAGCCCCACCCAAGAGCCGCAATGCGGCCACCCCGACACGGCACAACGCCCGTCAGGCGGCGAACACAACGACTATACCGGTGGCGCAGCGAGCCTCCTTTCGCATCGTCAAGGAGCTGGGACTCCTAGGACCTAGAGAGAAGATGACCGAGGACGTCGCCAAGGCCCTGCTCCGACGCTTCGAGGAGCCACTGTCGGATAGCGACATTGCAGTCATTGCAAAGCTCACACACCTAGACAGCGACGCGCTGCGAGTCATGGCACGCATGGCTGGACCCGATGGGCACGCCGCGGAGGCTGGAGTTTAGTATGTTAGGTTATTTTCAACTTCAATGGCGGCCGGCTTGTAGCTGGTCTGAGTTAGGATTACATTTCATGTGTAAGGATAGAGGTAGTGCTGATCAACGCCGGCATATTCTGGGGCCTATTGGTGGACGCCGGCGCCCCCCTTGTATGTTAGCAGAGCTGTTGCTCTTGGGCCAGAGGCCATCTAGTATATTTAGCCATTGGAGTATAAGCTTGTCTCCAAATGAGTGACCAACTTCTTCCAATTATGTCGTGGAACGTCCGAGGAATTAACAACCCGGTCAAGAGGGCGGCCATTTGCGAGGTGGTTACTGCACACCGCGTTGCAATACTCTGCCTACAGGAAACTAAGATCATAGATTGGACCCAGCAATTATTAGCGAAATTGGGGGACAATACCTTGCTGATTGCATCGTTCTGTCGGCAATCGGGACAAGTGGTGGGGCAGCGATACTTTGGAACAGACAACTAGCAACGGTAGAATCCCATGCAGTAGGAGTTTTTGCAATCACAGCAAAAGTTAAACTACTAGGACAGCCAAATAGTTTCTGGATTTCATCTATCAACGGCCCAAGAGATGACGCCAGAAAAGAGAATTTCCTCCGGGAAATCTCCCCCTCGGCACCTCCGTTAGTAGAGCCATGGCTAATCAACGGAGACTTCAACCTCATCTACGAAGCTAGAGATAAAAATAACCTCAACCTGAACCGTAGGCTCATGGGCAGGTTTAGAACAGCAATCGATGCCGCGGGACTAAAAGAGATTAAATGTAAGAATCGGCGCTACACTTGGAGGAACGAGCATCGTGACCCAACCATGGTCAGCATTGATAAATTCTTCTGCAACCAGGCCTGGGAAAGCATTTTTCCCCGTGCTTCTCTGATAGCGGCATCTACGGCCACCTCTGATCACTGCCTGCTGCTCCTCGCTGACACAACTGCTACGCCTCGATCTGCCATGTTTAAATTTGAGAGTTTCTGGCCAAGCTTCCCCCGCTTCCACGAAACGGTACTGGCGGCTTGGAGTAGACCGGTACGATCAACATGCGCTTTCCAGCGCCTTCACACCAAGTTAGGGCGAGTCACGCGAGATCTTAGAATTTGGAGCAAGGCATTTTTCAGCAATGCAAAAATGCAATTCCACATAGTTGTCGAACTGGTACTACGGCTGGATGTAGCACAGGAAACACGGCGATTGTCGGACGCCGAGTTCAACCTACGCAAATTACTAAAGCTGCGGCTTTTAGGTCTGTCGGCGGTAGAGTGAGCAATAAGGCGGCAAGCATCCAGGCTAACCTGGATACGGGTAGGAGACGCGGGAACAAAAAATTTCCACGCTAAAATGAGATCCCGTAGACAAAAAAACTTCATCCACAGCCTTCAGAGTGGAAATGAGATTGCAACATCGCATGAGAAAAAAGAGGTCATAATCTACCACCACTTCAATGACAGTTTAGGAGCCAAAGCTGATCGTTCGATAGGCATAGATTGGAGTAGCCTAGACATGCCGTCATTACAAAACTCAGGCCTAGACAACCCCTTCTCCGAGGCTGAGATCTGGGATGCGACAAAAGCTTCCCCGACGGACAAGGCGCCGGGTCCAAATGGCTACATAGGGATGCTTTTCAAAAGCTGCTGGCAGCATATCAAAACAGACGTTCTTCTAGCCTTTAACAGCTTCTATCACCTCGCACGAGGAGATTTCAGTAGTTTAAACACTGCCATGGTAGTACTCGTCCCAAAAAAAGATGGAGCCACAAAAACACAAGACTTCAGGCCGATCATCTGGATTCACTCCTTCGCCAAATTTGTTGCAAAAGTCCTCTCGATGAGGCTATCTATGGTGATAGCAGACATCATCTCATTGGCGCAGTCGGCGTTCATGCGATCCAAGTCCACGCAAGATAGCTTCCTTTATGTGCAAAATGCGATTAGAAGCCTACACCGAAAAAAGATACCTGCACTACTGCTCAAGCTAGACATTGCACGAGCCTTCGACAACGTCTCCTGGGAATACCTACTAGAGCTGCTGCAAGTGCTAGGATTTTCCGCACGATGGCGAGACTGGATATCCCTACTCCTCAACACTTCGTCATCATCCTTCATGCTTAACGGAACCCTAGGGAGCTATATCCGTCCTCGTAGGGGGTTGTGCCAGGGAGACCCATTATCGCCCCTGCTTTTCATCATCGCCATTGACCCCCTACACAGACTACTAGCACGGGCGACTGATATACAGATGCTAGCCCCGCTGCCGGGTAGGCAAATCCCACTCCGGGTTAGCCTTTACACCGATGATGCTGTTATTTTTGCTACCCCAAATAGACAAGAGTTAGACACGCTACTCGGCATTCTACGAGATTTTGGGAACACGACTGAACTTCGTATTAACCCAGCGAAATCAACTGCATCGGCCATCCGCTACGAAGGAATCAACCTTCAGGAAGTTCTACAAACTTTGGGGGAGAGATAGTAGATTTCCCTGTGAGATACCTAGGCCTCCCTCTCACGCTATCGCGGTTGCGCCTCGTCCATATCCAGTTCATCTTAGATAGGATTCGAGTCAGGCTAGCTGGATGGAAAGGGAGACTGCTCACCATAACCGATAGAAGGGTTTTGATTAGGAATGTTCTGACATCATTGCCCACTTTTGCCGTATCGGTGCTGCAGGTACCAAAGAAATTTCTTCTAGAGATTGACAAGGTCCGACGCCGTTTTCTATGGGCACAAGAGGAAGAAGTCAGTGGGGGAAAATGCAAAGTAGGTTGGCAAGTAGCATGTTCCCCGGTAGAAACGGAGGTCTGGGAATTCTTGACATGACATGTTTCACCAGAGCTCTACGACTACGTTGGCTATGGCTGTCCTGGACAAGCGAGGATAGGCCATGGAATGGCATGCAGCTACCATGTGATGACAACGACAGAGCTTTGTTCAATGCCTCTACGATAGTTACACTAGGGAATGGCGAACGGGCTTCATTTTGGAATTGCTCTTGGACAGGCTCAGGAAACCTAAAGACAGCCTTCCCAAAACTTTTCAAGCATACCCGTAGAAAAAATAGATCGGTGAAGGAGGCACTACAGAACCACAACTGGATTGTAGACCTGGCCCACGGAGACACCGCAAACATATGGGAAGAGGCGGTCAAGCTGAATAGATGGATTCAAAAGAGAAGTATTCAGCTACAAGAGCAAGTAAGCGACACTATCAACTGGAAACACGAAGCTTCAGGAGTATACACTGCCAGCTCTGCGTATAAAGCCCAATTCCAGGGGGGTTTTAATTCAGACTTCAGAAAGCTAGTATGGGCCTCCTGGGCACCTGCAAAGCTTAAGTTCTTCACATGGCTGCTCCTCAAGGATAGGTTGTGGTGTAATGATCGCCTCCAGAGAAGAGGATGGACAAACAGCTACTTCTGCCAACTGTGCCTCAGAAACCTTGAATCATCAGTTCATTTGTTCTGGCAGTGTTCGAGAGCAATATCAGTTTGGACACAGGCTGCATCTTATGTCGGTTGCAGCTCCCTTCACCCAAGCAAATGGCCTTGCAAAAACAAGCCAACAACAATCATATCCAAAATGATAAGCAACGCAACGGCGGAGCACAACAAGGCAATCAAAACCATGATCATCCTAATACTTGCTGAGATTTGGAAGGAGCGAAACGAATGCACCTTCAGGAACAAGGAGGCACAAGTTCAAGACATAAAAGAGGAAATCAACAAAACTCTTAGGTTGTGGCGCGAGGCAGACGCAGTTTCATTGGAGCACCCCTTTGGGGAGCCACCGTGAAAGATTCCTAGTTTTTTAAGTTTTTCCTTTTTTTCATTTTCTTCTTCTTACATCCTTGATCCATTGATCACTCTCTCTTTATGTTTTCTTCACCATGTGCTACCTGCTATTTAAATACAAGCCAGACATAGCTGCATCTTTCAATAAGCTTGCTAAAGCAGGGGCAAATACGAACTGAACTAAATCGCTAGACAGATAGTACAACTAATTAAACTGACAAATTTTCACTACGGAGCGGCTCTGCATCCCCATGGGAGATAAATGTGCATATGTTATATGCACTCGCGATTAATTTAAGAGTGCGGGTTATGGGAATTCAGAGTGAAGTGCATCCATCGAGCACTGCAATACAGGGTGGTTTTCCAGCGCATGTACTCACACTGGTTTTTGCAACAGCGTTAGACTATATTAAAATATCATCAAATACCAAGTGAAGAATATTAACTAACAATCATGCATAGTTCTTTTTCTTAACGAAAACTCTTGCCTTCAGCCGGCGGATCGCTCGCCTGCAATCCACCACCTCCTCGACATGACCGCTCGCCGTTCATCTCTTTGTCTGCAACATCATGTGTGTTGTAAAATTCTCTTTCGCAGCAACATATGTGTTGAAAAAAAATGAAGACTGAATAAACCGTAAATATTTTCTGCAACATTGTTTATGTTGCAATTTGTTTCCCACAACAACAGTCATGTTGCAAAAATGATAAAGAAAATAAATCTGCAACATCATTTATGTCGCATAGTATTTCTACTACATTATTTTTGTTGCATAGTATTTCAGTAAAATTACCCTTATTGCAAAAATTAAAAAGATGTTGAACGCTGGATAGCTATACATCTGACGGTTGACGTCCGACGGAATTTTAGAAAGATCCGCCAGTCGACGTGTAGCATGACTCTTTGCTTAACGGGACAAAATATATGCATTTTTAAAACATTTTTTTCCTTTTTTGTTGAAAATAGAAGAGTTTGCTACAGAACATTGGGCCAAAAACAACTTTAACCGATCCCCTACAATTGATTAGAGGAGAAAAAAAATACGTGGCTAACCTGACCTAGCCCACCCGTGCAAAAAGACCTAACCAAACTCTCAAACATTTAGCGGAGTAAAATTTATCCTCCTCGGCCCGAGAACTTCCCCAACTCTCCCTAAAATACTCAACCAAGGCCGTGTCGACTAAAAATTTATGCTCCATAAACTTATGGAATGTTCCCATTTCTGTGCCTTCAGTAGGCATTCACCCCTTATCACCGGCGCTGCCCCTAGTCACCGCAGCCAACAATGATGCCCCCGATTTTAGTTGGGATGGATAGCCAAAACTCTTCTACCACCCCGCCCTCCAACGCCCCGACGCGTCACCACAAGAAACGAAGCCCGCACCGCCGCCCGCACGCAAAAAAAGATTGGGCACAAAAAACCTCATTTGCCCCCCTCACAAACAACCAACGCCAACAGCTTGGTTGGTGGCAAGGCCAGTTCATCTCCGGCGATGACAGGCTTCCCTCTCGCTGCTCCTACCACCGGCAAGCGGGAAAGGAAGCCGACAGCCAGCGTGTCGGCTCTTACCAAGGACGTGTCAAAGAAGATGACCAACCAGGTAGTTATGGTGCCTTGTCCTTGTGCGGCGCCTAGGGCATCATCTATGGACACCCGTAGGTCCACTGTTCCGGCGTATCCGGCCGCCGTTGTTGGGTACAAGTGTTGTGGCGGCCAAGTGGTCGATGGAATGCCATCAAGGCAAAAAAATACATTTTTCATTTCGGGCGATGCATTAATTGTGCGGGGATTGCTTGTGGTCGTAGGATGATGGAGTTTATTATTGTTATTGTTGTCATAGTGCGGAGATGAACGTGACTAAATTATTGTCGTGTTTGGAGACATCACATAGGTTAGGCTTGAAGATCTCTGGCGCCACCGCAACTCGGCCTATTCCTGGCCGTGGCGCGCCCTGCCCGCCGGCGGCCGGTGAAGGTGGTCGGGCGGCGGTCTCCGGCGCCCAGGTCCTGGAGGCCTCTCCCCGTGGTGTTCTCTCGTGCTTCCTCAGCCCGAGCCGATGTGCTGCCCGGGTTATCCCACATGGCGGCCGTCGGTGAGGGCGCCTGCGAGGCCCGGCCTGGCGCTGGTGCCCTGCCTCCTTGGACGTCGGCGGCACCGGTGCCAGCGGCGGGAGGCTCCCGGGCGACGCGACCTACCCCATGCCCTAGCGCTCCGGGCAGGCTTGCAGGCGGGTGGGCCGTCAGCCCCCCTCTGGGCCGATGCGGACGGGGTCGGGGCCCATCTCAGCTAGCGAGGTGGCCTGGGCCTCTCGACGCGCGACGCGCGTGCTGGCGTGGGTAAACCAACGGTGGGCTTCGGCCCACCAGGGCCCTCCCCAGCTGGTGCAACGCGGCCCAGGCCCGAGACGGTCGGGCAGGCACGGGGCTAGGGTTCCCCCTCCTAACCACGTGCCGTCGCCACCTCGTGGCCTCGGCTCGTCCCTATTTCCCATGTGCGCTCCTCCTCCCTCTCGTGGTCTCGCTCGTGACGCGCCCCAGTCCATGCCGACTCCTCCCGGCGACCGGCCGGCACTCATTTGCCCGACGCATCGACCCAGCCCCTGTGCGCTCGGCTGTAGGTGTCGCGACCGTCCCCTCTGCCCCCGTTCGGCCGTCTTCTCCTCTCGGCCTCCCCTCCCCGAGGCGCTCCTACAAGGAGGCCCTGATGACCCGTCAAGTTGGGGATGGCCAGTCCCGGCCGAAACGCCCTCTCCCGACCGACCAGGGCCCCCATCCCGCGACGGCGGCCCGTGACCTCGCCCCGGATGGGGGTGCGGGCACTGGCTCCTCTCGTTCCGGCCGCGTGGGTACCAATCGGCCAGGGAGGTCCCCGGAATACTACTCCGGAACCTCCCTCCACCGCCCCCAGCCTCCTCGGGACCCGGACGGGATCCCCGCCTGCCCCTGCCGGGCTCGTCGGGGGACACTCGCCGCCGGGAGGCCACCCGGTCATCCGTCTCTGACGTAGACCGGGAAGCGGCCCTATGGGCGGAGTTGGTGGCGCGTCCCCCTCCGATGTCTCGGCCTCGGGACGCGCCTGCTCCTCGTGCTCCCCTGGCTCGAGCCCCTGCTCACAAGACCTCGGCGTCAACATGGCGGCGGGATCACCAGGACCATCGCCGGGAGGAGCGGCGAGGCGCTCCGCATATGCGGCGCGGTGATGGGACCGCCGTTCCGACTGGCGCTCCTCCCGGGCGGAGGGTGCGGGCTGGCGCCGGGACGACGGGCCTTCTAGGCGCGTGTCCCGAGAGATCCCGCCTGTGGCTCCCCTGCCCGCCCCGACTCCGGCAAAGAAGAAGAAGAAGTCAAAGAAGAAGAAGGCCGCTGCTGCTACTCCCGGGGGTGCTGGTTGCCTGACCCCGCCGGGGGCTCTTGAGCAGGAGGCTCCGGAACCCCCTGCTCGGGTTAGTCGTCAGCGCTCCAGTGAGGACACGATGTGCATCCACTGTGGATGCGCCGGGCACTTCCGCTCGGAGTGTGAGCCCCCCCCCCCCCCCCCCGCGGTGCCCCACGACCCTTGCCTACCTTGGGTACGACACTGAGCGGGGGAGTTTCTACTCCGTGGATGCAGAGGTTGAGGAGGAGGTGGCTCGGCCTCACCTGGCTACGGTCACCCTGGCTCCCGAGCAGGCCACCCCGGATGGGGTGTTGATCTCGGCCAACCTCATCCGGGCCGAGTTTGCGGCTTACATTGGCGAATTTCGAGACTCCGACTTCGCCTTGGAGGTGACTGAGACGGCTCCTCTCGTCTTCTCGGTCCCTTTCCCCTCGGCCGAGCTCCTCCGGGTCTGCTCACATGACCTCATTCGCTGTCCCATCAACAAGTTCATGATTTCCGTCCAGGCGGCGGAAGCGGAGCCTGACCCCGTCCCGCCCGTGGAGAAGGTGTGGGTCCTCTTCTATGGCCTCCCGAGGGGAGGCAGTGCGGCTCCGAGGGGTCGCAAGCTTAAACACATCCTGAAAGTGATCTCCGAGCCGGTGGGCAAGCTGATCACCGCCGACCTGGCATCATTTGAGGATGATGGTCCTGCCCACATTGAGATCCTTTGCCCGACCCCTGCTGAGATCGATGGCCTGTCCTTGGTCTTCTACTTCGGTGCCAAGGACAGGCGCCTCACCTTCGAGCTCGAGTCACCAGCTCCAATGGTCCCGCTGGACCCGGCCATGGCTGGTCCAGAGCCTGGCGACGGGGGGCTTGACAACGAGGGGGGCTCTTCGGAGGAGGGTTCGTCTTCTGAGGGAGATAATGATGATGGAGGGGCTCCGCCCGATTCGTCTGATGGTCGGCGCAACCCCGACACCTCAGCCGCTGGACTATGAGGGCTCGCAGGGGGTACCCCTGTGGTAGCTCTAGTGCCAGTGGCGGTGGTAGCCACTCGGCTTCCTCTCCCTGGCTCTGCTGGCCCGGTGGTCGATGTCGAGGAGGAGGTGAGTGTGGGTATGGAGGTGTGCCCTGCCTCGTCCCCACGCTCGCCCGGGGTGGTCTGCTACTCGCGTTCTCCGGGGTCCCCTCCTTCCCCAACCTTGGGGTCCCCGGACACGGGCCATCCTGCAGCCGTTGACCCCGACTAGGTGTCTCAGACACCTCCTGCGCCCCGCTCTAGGCCCCGTGAGGGCGCCTCCCTCGTGGTGGCGGCGCGACAGAGCGCGCGGATCAGCAAGTCCCGGATCCTTCAGGATGGCCGCATCCCGACGATCCCTGATCTGGCAGCTCGCCGTGCTGCGGCCCGTGATCTGTTTCCGGGTACGTCCTCCCCCTCCCTCCCTCTCATTCCGGCTCTCGATTCTGTGTGCTTACTAGCGATATGGTGCCCCATTTGGCGGAAGTGGTTGCGGATAGTGGTATTGTGTTCCGAGGGGAGAAAGTATCCCCTCTTGAACAGATCTCCGCCTTGTGTGCGAAAGAGAGGCTTGAGGGGGCTCTGGCGGAAGCCCGTATCCTCGCTGCACGGGCAGATCCCCCTGCACCCCCGATGCACTCCGTACCTGGTCATAGAGAGATCGGGTATGGTGGTGCACCCTCGGTGACAGGTGGGATTTTGACGCCCATGGCTGGGCTCCCTTATGTCCAGCAGCCCAGGGGCGCCCTCCCACCCGTCTTAACCCCACAGAGACCCGCCGCGAGGTGAGTGGGTTGGGCCCCAGATCAGCCTCCCCGGCCTAGTGGCCTCTGGTGCCCCCTCTGCTTGGGGACGCCGGTGTCGGCCGCTGATACGTCTCCATCGTATCTACTTTTCCAAACTCTTTTGCCCTTGTTTTGGACTCTAATTTGCATGATTTGAATGGAACTAACCTGGACTGACGCTGTTTTCAGCAGAATTGCCTTGGTGTTATTTTTGTGCAGAAATCAAAGTTCTCCAAACGTCCTGAAAATTTACGGGGACCATTTTTGGAAAATATGAAAAATACCTGCGCCAAGTTCCACCTAAGGGGGTAGGCCAGTGGGCCACAAGCCCTGCCTCCACCACCCCTTGGTGGCGGTGGGCAAGCTTGTGGGGCCCACACGGCTCCGCCGCCCCCAACCTCAGGTCTATAAGTTCACTTTCGTCCCAGAAAAAATAAAAAGAGAAGATTTCGTCGTGTTTGCGATACGGAGGCGCCGCCACAACCTGTTCTTCATCCGGAGGGCAGATCTGGAGTCCATTTTGGGCTCCGTAGAGGGGAAATCGTCGCCATCGCCATCGACATCATCAATCTTCTTCCCTCTCCAATTCCATGAAGCTCTTCGTCGTTCGTGAGTAATCTATTCGTAGACTCGCTGGGCGGTGATGAGTAGGATGAGATCTATCATGTAATCGAGTTAGTTTTGATGGGGATTGATCCCTAGTATCCACTATGTTATGAGTTTGATGTTGCTACTACTTTTCCATGCTTAATGCTTGTCACTAGGGCCCGAGTGCCATGATTTCAGATCTGAAATTATTATATTGTCACCAATATATGTGTGTTTTAGATCCGATCTTGCAAGTTGTAGTTACCTACTATGTGTTATGATCCGGCAACCCCGGAGTGACAATAACCGGAACCACTCCCGGTGATGACCATAGTTTGAGGAGTTCATATGTTCATCAAATGCTAATGCGTTGGTCCGGTTCTTTATTAAAAGGAGAACCTTAATATCCCGTAGTTTCCTTTTGGACCCCGCTGCCACGGGAGGGATGGACAATAGATGTCATGCAAGTTCTTTTCCCTAAGCACGTATGACGACGCACGGAATGCATCCCTACATCACATTGACGAACGGGAGCTAGCCACATATCTCTCCGTGTTATAACTGTTGCATGATGAATATCATCCAAACAAATCACCGACCCATTGCCTACGAGTTTGTCCTACTGCTGTTGTTACTTATCTTGCTTTGCTGCTGTTACTTGTCTTGCTCTGCTGCTACTGTTGCTACTACTGTCGCTTGCTACTGTTGCTACTTGCTACTGTTGTCACTACTACTATTCCTTGCCGCTGCTATTACTCGTTACACTGCTGCTACCTGCTACAATTTTGGTTTGCTGGTCGTTGACGGGAACTGACAATTTCCGTCAACGAGGCAACTTGGCGCCATTGATACAATCGTTAGGAATAGTCTGCCGTCAATAGATCGTTTCTGACACCGTTGTTATCATACTACTTTGTTGTTACTACTTTGCTTTCAGATACTAATCTTTCAGGTGTGGTTGAATCTGACGCATTCAACTGCTAATACTCGAGAGTATTCTCTCACCTCCTGTCTGGCTAACCAACAAGTTTGGGTCGAATACTCTACCCTCGAAAACTGTTGCGAACCCACACATTGGTGGGCCGTCAACAATATTCTTCTAGTTTCATTGCTGGGGAGTGCTAGTAGCATTCTTCTGGTGCCATTGCAAGGGAAGGTTTGTTGTCACAAAATCAGCATTCGTCTAGCTATTGCCAGAGAGTGCCAGTCAGCATTTTTCTGGCGCCGTTGCCGGGGAGGTATTGCCATATTCTCTGAGTTACTTGGGATTTATATCTGCTGATCACTATGAAGAATCTGAAGGAGGTAAGGAATTGCCATCTAGCTCTGCACTTGATTCACCGTCAGTTATGAGTAAGTTTGTGACATTACCTCCTGCTAGAAATCTTGATATGTCGCATGTGCTTGATGATGCTTATGATGCTACTGCTAGAGATGCTATGCTTGATACTGTGAGAGATGCTATGTTTGATACTATGCCTGATACTTCTTTGCCTGATACTGCTAGAGATGCTATGCTTGATACTTATTTGCCTGATGATGCTAGAGATGCTATTCTGCCTGATGATGCTATGCTTGATACTGCTAGAGATACTACTTTGCCTGATGTTCCACTAGGGGTATTCCTTGATGCTCATATTGCTAGAGTTACTGCCAATGCTCGTGATGCTTCTGAAACTGCCGATACTATTGAGTTAGAACCTGCTTTTGCTCCTACTAGATCTACCTCTCCTAGATATGAATTGCATGATATACCTGAGGGTTACGTTATGGAGGGAGAGATAGCTGAGGATTTTCTTGCGTGTAAGGATGCCTATGACGCTAAGAAATTACGTCTCAAGTGGAAGGAAAAATCTCTGAAAGCTAGGATGAAATACGACCCGAAGTTTGCCACTTCACCTATCTTTATTACCGATAAGGATTATGAATTCTCTGTCGATCCTGAGATAATCTCTCTAGTCGAATCTGATCCTTTTCACGGTTATGAGTCTGAGACGGTCGCAACCCATCTTGCCAAACTACATGATATAGCCACCCTTTTCACTAATGAGGAGAAGATCCGCCACTACTATATCCTTAAGTTGTTTCCTTTCTCTCTAAAGGATGACGCTAAAGCCTGGTTCACCTCTCTTGCTCCTGGATGTGTGAGTAGTCCCGAGGATATGGTCTATTACTTCTGTGAGAAATATTTCCCTGCCCATAAGAAGCAAGCTGCCTTGCAGGAAATATACAACTTTGCTCAACTCCAAGAAGAGAGTCTCCCACAAGCTTGGGGGAGGCTCGTCCAGCTACAAAATGCTTTGCTTGATCACCCTCTTAAGAAGAACGAGATACTTGATATCCTCTATAACGGACTTACCGATGCTTCTAGAGACCACCTAGATAGTTGTGCCGGTTGTGTTTCTAGGGAACGAACTGTAGAACAAGCTGAGACCCTACTGAATAACATCTTGATCAACGATAATCCTTGGACTATTCCCGAACCACCTCCTAAGCCAACTCTGAAGAGAAGAGGTATTCTATTCCTCAGTCCCGAAGATATGCAAGAAGCCAAGAAATCTACGCAAGAGAAAGGCATTAGATCTAAAGATGTCAAAAATCTACCACCTATCGAAGAGATCCATGGTCTCGATAACCCGATACACGTAGTAGAAGTGAATTCTCTGCGTAGGTTTGATGAGAGTGATATTCCTTTTGACAAACCTGCTAGCCTATGCTTTGATGAATTTGACAACTTTGTTGCCAAACAACAGAGTTTCAATGATTATGTTAGCAGACATTTGGAACAAAGTACTCGTATGCTTAGCCATTTAAGTGCTTGTGTAGACAGAAATGTCAATGATCTGAAGCTTCTGAGTAAACATGCATCTATGATTACTACTCAGGTAGAACAAGTACTTAAAGCCCAAAATGACCTGCTCAATGAATTAAATGACAACTTTGTCAGAGTCATTACTAGAGGAGGCAAAATGACTCAGGAACCTTTGTATCCTGAAGGTCATCCTAAGATAATTGATCAAGATTCTCAAGGAATCAATGCTGATACACCTAGTCATCCTAAGGAGAATAAGAAGGATGATAGAAGCCTACATGCTAGTTCACCAAATACTATCACACCTGAAGTACCTAATGATATTTCTGCGTCTGATGCGGAAACACAATCTGGTGATGAAGATGAACCTGGTGACAATATGGACAGTGATGTTCATAATAATGCTCAACCTAGCAATGATGAGGATGTGGAGATTGAACCTACGGTTAATGCTGATAATCCACAACTTAAGAGATACGATAAGAATGACTTTACTGCTAGGAAGCATGGTAAAGAAAGGGAGCCATGAGTTCAGAGATCTATGCCCTTTCCTCCTAAGCCATCCAAGAAAAAGGATGATGAGGATTTTGAGCGCTTCATTGAGATGATAAGACCCATCTCTCTGCAGATGCGGTTAACTGATATGCTCAAGATGTCTCCGTATGCCAAGTACATGAAAGATATCGTGACTAATAAACGGAAGATACCAGATCTTGAGATCTCCACCATGCTTGCCAATTACACTTTCAAAGGTGGAACTCCTAAGAAACTTGGTGATCCCGGAGTGCCCACTATACCTTGCTCCATTAAAGGAAACTACGTAAGAACTGCCTTATGTGACCTTGGAGCCGGTGTTAGTGTTATGCCGCTCTCTCTTTATCATAGACTTGAATTGGATAAGTTGACACCCACTGAAATTTCTTTGCAAATGGCTGACAAATCAACTGCTTTCCCTATCGGCATTTGCGAGGATGTGCCTGTTGTGGTTGCTAACACCACCATCTTAACAGACTTTGTTATCTTGGATATTCCCGAGGACGATGCCATGCCTGTCATCCTCGGAAGACCCTTTTTAAACACTACAGGGGCTGTTATAGATTGCAACAAAGGCAATGTCACTTTCCATGTCAACGGTAATGAGCACACAGTGCACTTTCGGAAGAAACAATATCAAGTACATTGCATGAATGCCATCGAAAAGACTTTATCGATTCTTATTGGGAGCTTTGAATGCCCTATTCCTCGTGTCAACATGAAGTATGATTTGCTTGTTGGGGAGATACATATCCCCATTGAGGTGACTTCGTGGCTATTTGAAAATTCTTCGTTCTCTCTTGCGATTCGAGAAGGTTTTGTCATGAGGACTTGATCAACCTCATTGACGGATTTTTTACGATGACCATGAAATGGATGAATCAAAGATTCACATACCTCTGTTTTGAGCTTTCATTTTCTGTTGCTTAGAAGAAAAATGATAGAATTAGTTTAGTTTTTCCTGTTTTTTGTTTTAGTGTCCCTGAGAAAAGTACCTCGAAAATAAAAGTTCTCCGATGGTCCTGAAAATTTAGTATGATTTTTTCTGGAATTTTTGAAAATTACTGGGTCTGAGAGTTGGCCTGGGGGTCACACATGTGGGCCACAAGCCCTGCCAGCACCACCCCCTGGTGGCGAAGAGCAAGCTTGTGGGGCCCACAGGGACCCCCTCCACTCATTCCAGCTCCGAGCCTCTTCTTCCACCTCCATAAAAAATTGTTTCGCAGCTCAAACCCGTGTTCTTGCTCATTTGGTTGTGATTTTCGATCTCCTTGCTCAAAGCACCATTCTCCGAACCATTTTGGGGAAATTACTCCTTGGTAAGTGACTCCTCCATTGGTCCAATTAGTTTTCTCTAGTGCTTTATCCTTCGCGTATTCTTGCTACCTTGGTGACCCTGTTCTTGAGCTAGAAATGTTGATTTTAGCTGGTCCCAAGTAGTTTTAGCGCGTGATACGGTCTCTAGGCACTAGTAGGAGTAGTTGCTACAAGGTGTGGTGGGTCTTCATTCACTTTTCTCTTGAACTTCAAAAAAATTCAGCAAAATAAATTATGTTCAGGAGGAAGTTTCATGGTGGTTCCTCAAGTAAGAAGGGTCCTCGTCTTTCTTTTCGGGAGCCCGAACCTTTTCAACTAAGGGACCCACCGGTACAACCATGTGAATGGCCTTCCGATGAGTTCATGATCGAAGCAGGTTTCAAGGATGAGTTTGATACACTTGTCCGCAATGCCGGGTTAGAAGAGTTCCTCTCAGATAAATGTGAACAGTATGCTATGCTCACTGCCTCTTTCGTGCATAGATTTAAATTTTCAGTTGGACGTGACTCATCCATACTGTTTGATCTGTACGATAAATCCTATACCGTGGATTTGGAGGATTTCAATAGGATTTGTAAGATACCCGATGGGGGTAGTATTAATGATCCTTCTAAGTCTTCGGTCAGAGACTTTGTCTCCAGTATAACTGTTGGAGAAACCATAGTTATCATGCAAGCCACCATAGGAAGCATCCATTTCCCTGCCTTGCACTACTTTGCCCTCTTCATAGGTAGGTGCATTAACGGCAAGGGTGCACATTGTCACCTATGCGCTTCTGACCTTAGTGTCCTAAAGAGCGCAGTAACAGGTGACAGGAGCTTCAATATGGGAGCTATAATAGCAAGGAGGCTGAATAAAAATGCGAGTGAGGGGGATTTCTTTGGTGGAGTTTATGCTACACGCTTAGCAAATTTTCTTGGAGTATCCATCCGTCCAGAAGACCCTCCTCTCCGTACAGCCTACCTTGATCGTGTTGCTCTGACACGCTACCAGTTCCTTGAGAGAGATCATGGATCCCTCCTATACCGCTTGATATTTAACCGGCAGCGTGTTTTCCATATTACCCTTCCTGCTCCTGCTTTCTTTGACTTTCAGGTAAAACGAAGATACTACATAACCATGGGAGAGGCAGAGGAGTATGAGAGGGAGGCGACGGCTGCTCGACTTCATGAGGCAGCTATTCAGGCAGTGGCTGCAGCACTCCCGTATAACACCCATTATGATTTTGGGTTTCGCCAGGACCATCCATGGGAGTATTCCAAGCTAGGCCAAAAGCCTAAGCTTGGGGGAGTACGTGTTCTGACAGACTTTACATTCATGCTTATGCTTTCACTTTGTTAGCCGGTGTTTACACTTTGCCACTGTATTATCCATGCTAGTTTATTTTCGTTTTCTTGTTTTGTGTCCTTTTGAGAAAACCCAAAAAGATTTTTCTTTCTTCTTTTGCTTGTTGGGAGCTTTCCCGTGTAAATAGTTTTGTTTTTCTTTGGGTCAAGGTCGAACATATTGGTTTCAATGCTTAGTGGTTCTTGCATGCATACCTGTTTAGCTTTCAAAGAACCATATTACTTGTCTTCTCCTTTGTGTTTGCCTACAGATTCAGCTTAGTCCAATGCACGAGCACTCTTATTATTGTTCACATCGTTCGATCGTGCAAGTGAAAGGCAATAATGATGATATATGATGAAGTGATTGAGACTGAAAAGCTGGTATGAACTCTATCTATTTTTTTGTAAATATGACTAGCTTGTCGACCCAGATTTAGCTTTGTTGTGAGAGAACCATGTTTGCAATGACAACTTAGAGATCATAGTTTCGGATGCCATGCTTATTTAACTAAGAGTTTATAATGGTTTGTCTTGAATGCCAACATAGATTTTGAGATGACTATGATGTAGTATGATAGGATGGTATTCTCCTTTGAATGTTTCAAGTGGCTTGACTTGGCGCATGTTCATGCATGTAGTTGAAACAAAATCAACATAGCCTCTATGATGTTCGTGTTCATGGTGATTTATATCCTGTTCATGCTTGCATTCAATGTTAGTCAAACTCATTGCATCTTGATGACTGTTGTCGCTCTCTAGTTGGTCGCTTCCCAGTCTTTTGGTAGCCTTCACTTGTACTAAGCGGAATACTGCTTGTGCATCCACTTCCATAAACCCAAAAGTTTTTCCATGAGAGTCCACCACACCTACCTATTTGCGGTATCTACCTGTCGTTCCAAGGAAATTTGCATGTGCCACTCTCTAAACCTTCAAGAAATAATCTGTTTTGCATGCCCGAACCGCTCATGTGGTGACAGAGGGCTATTGGCATCTTCCATGCTAGTAGTGTTATCCTCGACATGTGTTTATTCACTGTCATTCACGAGAAATGGGCCGGTAATTGGAATGCCCAGTTCCATGCTTAAATCGAAAACATAACTGTAAAACAAGACTCCCCCCGGATTGATGTTAGTATGGACGGTACCCGAGGATTCGGCTAGCCGTGGAGTGTGATTGTGTTGGAATTATGCCCTAGAGGCAATAATAAATATAGTTATTATTATAATTCCTGTATCAAGATAATCGTTTATTATCCATGCTATAATTGTATTGAATGAAGACTTATATACATGTGTGGATCCATAGACAAAACACTGTCCCTAGCAAGCCTCTAGTTGGCTAGCCAGTTGATCAAAGATAGTCAGGGTCTTCTGATTATGAACAAGGTGTTGTTGCTTGATAACTCGATCACGTCATTAGGAGAATCACGTGATGGACTAGACCCAAACTAATAGACGTAGCATATTGATCGTGTCATTTTGTTGTTACTGTTTTCTGTGTGTCAAGTATCTGTTCCTATGACCATGAGATCATATAACTCAGTGACACCGAAGGAATGCTTTGTGTGTATCAAACGTCGCAACGTAACTGGGTGACTATAAAGATGCTCTACAGGTATCTCCGAAGGTGTTCGTTGAGTTAGTATGGATCGAGACTGGGATTTGTCACTCCGTGTGACGGAGAGGTATCTCGGGGCCCACTCGGTAATACAACATCGCACACAAGCCTTGCAAGCAATGTGACTTAGTGTAAGTTGCGGGATCTTGTATTACGGAACGAGTAAAGAGACTTGCCGGTAAACGATATTGAAATAGGTATGCGGATACTGACGATCGAATCTCGGGCAAGTAACATACCGAAGGACAAAGGGAATGACATACGGGATTATATGAATCCTTGGCACTGAGGTTCAAATGACAAGATCTACATAGAATATGTGGGATCCAATATGGGCATCCAGGTCCCGCTATTGGATATTGGGTCATGTCTACATAGTTCTCGAACCCGCAGGATCTGCACACTTAAGGTTCGACGTTGTTTTATGCGTATTTGAGTTATATGGTTGGTTACCGGATGTTGTTCGGAGTCCCGGATGAGATCACGGACGTCACGAGGGTTTCCGCAATGGTCCGGAAACGAAGATTGATATATAGGATGACCTCATTTGATTACCGGAAGGTTTTCGTAGATACCGGGAATGTACCGGGAATGACGAATGGGTTCCGGGTGTTCACCGAGGGGGGGGCAACCCACCCCGGGGAAGCCCATAGGCCTTGGGGGTGGTGCACCAGCCCTTAGTGGGCTGGTGGGACAGCCCAAGAAGGCCCTATGCGCCATAGGAAGAAAATCAAAGAGAAAAGAAAAAAAAGAGGAGGTGGGAAAAAGGGGAAGGACTCCTCCTTCCAAACCTAGTTGGATTCGGTTTGGAAGGGGAGGACTCCCCCCCTTGGCTCAGCCGACCCCCTTGGGAGTCCTTGGACCCCAAGTCAAGGCTCCCCCTCTTCCCCCTGTATATACGGAGGTTTTAGGGCTGATTTGAGACAACTTTGCCACGGCAGCCCAACCACATGTCTCCACGGTTTTACCTCTAGATCGCGTTTCTGTGGAGCTCGGGCGGAGCCCTGCTGAGATTAGATCACCACCAACCTCCGGAGCGCCGTCACGCTGCCGGAGAACTCATCTACCTCTCCTTCTCTCTTGCTGGATCAAGAAGGCCGAGATCATCGTCGAGCTGTACGTGTGCTGAACGCGGAGGTGCCGTCCGTTCGGCACTAGATCGTGGGACTGATCGCGGGACGGTTCGCGGGGTGGATCGAGGGACGTGATGACGTTCCACTACATCAACCGCGTTCACTAACGCTTCTGCTGTGCGATCTACAAGGGTACGTAGATCAAATATCCCCTCTCGTAGATGGACATCACCATGATAGGTCTTCGTGCGCGTAGGAAAATTTCTGTTTCCCATGCGACGTTCCCCAACAGTGGTATCAGAGCCAGGTTCATGCGTAGATGTCTTCTCGATTAGAACACAAAAGTTTTTGTGGGCGATGATGTGCGTTTTGCTGCCCTCCTTAGTCTTTTCTTGATTCCGCGGTATTGTTGGCTTGAAGCGGCTTGGACCGACATTACTCGTACGCTTACGAGAGACTGGTTTCATCGCTACGAGTAACCCCGTTGCTCAAAGATGACTGGCAAGTGTTAGTTTCTCCAACTTTAGTTGAATCGGATTTGACCGAGGAGGTCCTTGTATAAGGTTAAATAGCAATTCATATATCTCCGTTGTGGTGTTTGCATAGGTAAGATGCGATCCTACTAGATACCCATGGTCACCACGTAAAACATGCAACAACAAGATTAGAGGACGTCTAACTTTTTTTGCAGGGTATGCTTGTGATGTGATATGGCCAACGATGTGATGTCATATATTGGATGTATGAGATGATCATGTTGTAATAGATAATATCGACTTGCACGTCGATGGTACGGCAACCGGCAAGAGCCATAGGGTTGTCTTTAAACTAACGTTTGTGCTTGCAGATGCGTTTACTATTTTGCTTGGATGTAGCTTTAGTAGTAATAGCATGAGTAGCACGACAACCCCGATGGCGACACGTTGATGGAGATCATGGTGTGGAGCCGGTGACAAGAAGATCGTGCTGGCGCTTTGGTGATGGAGATCAAGGAGCACGTGATGATGGCCATATCATGTCACTTATGAATTGCATGTGATGTTAATCCTTTTATGCACCTTATTTTGCTTAGAATGACGGTAGCATTATAAGGTGATCTCTCACTAAAATTTCAAGATGAAATTGTGTTCTCCCCGGTTGTGCACCGTTGCTACAAATCATCGTTTCGAGACACCACGTGATGATCGGGTGTGATAGACTCAACGTTCACATACAACGGGTGCAAAACAGTTGCACACGCGGAACACTCGGGTTAAGCTTGACGAGCCTAGCATGTGCAGACATGGCCTCGGAATACATGAGACCGAAAGGTCCATCATGAATCATATAGATGATATGATTATCATAGGGATGCTTACCACTGAAACTATACTCAACTCACGTGATGATCGGACTTGAGCTAGTGTAAGTGGATCATGAACCACTCAAATGACTAGAGAGATGTACTTTTTGAGTGGGAGTTTAGCGAGTAATTTGATTAAGTTAAACTCTAATTATCTTGAACATAGTCTAAATCCACTTTGAATATATTTGTGTTGTAGATCATGGCTCACGCGACAGTCACCCTGAATTTTAATACGTTCCTAGAGAAAGCTAAGTTGAAAGATGATGGAAGCCACTTTGTAGACTGGGCTCATAATCTTAAGCTAATCTTACAAGCTGGGAAGAAGGATTATGTCCTTAATGTTGCGCTAGGAGATGAACCACCCGCTACGGCTGACCAGGATGTTAAGAACGCTTGGTTAACACGTAAGGAGGACTACTCAGTAGTTCAATGTGCAGTCTTGTATGGCTTAGAACCAGGACTTCAACGTCGCTTTGAGCGTCATGGAGCATTTGAGATGTTCCAGGAGTTGAAGTTCATCTTTCAGAAGAACGCCCGGATCGAGAGGTATGAGACCTCCGATAAATTATATGCTTGCAAGATGAAGGAGAACTCGTCTGTCAGTGAACATGTGCTCAAAATGTCTGGGTATTCAAACCGTCTAGCTGAGCTGGGGATTGAACTCCCGCAAGAGGCTATCACTGACAGAATCCTTCAATCACTGCCGCCAAGCTATAAAGGCTTTGTGTTGAACTACAACATGCAAGGGATGAACAAGTCACCCGGCGAGTTGTTTGCGATGCTGAAAGTCGCAGAGTCTGAACTCTGTAAAGAGCATCAAGTGTTGATGGTGAATAAGACCACTAGTTTCAAGAGAAACGGCAAAGGCAAGAAGGGTAATTCAAAGAAGAGCGGCAAGCCTGTTGCCAATCCGACGAAGAAACCCAAAGCTGGACCTAAGCCTGAAACAGAGTGTTACTATTGCAAGGGTATGGGTCACTGGAAGCGCAACTGCCCCAAGTATCTGGTTGATAAGAAGGCGGCCAAAGAAAAATCAGGTATATTTGATATACATGTTATTGATGTGTACTTAACCGGCTCCCATAGTAGTGCCTGGGTATTCGATATCGGTTCTGTTGCTCATATTTGGAACTCGAAACAGGAACTGCGGAATAGACGAAGGCTGGCGAAAGATGAAGTGACGATGCGCGTAGGAAATGGTTCCAAGGTTGATGCAATCGCCGTCGGCACAGTTTCACTTCAGTTACCATCAGGATTAGTTATGAACTTGAATCATTGTTATTTAGTGCCTACGTTGAGCATGAACATTATATCTGGATCTTGTTTATTGCGAGACGGTTACTCTTTTAAGTCAGAGAATAATGGTTGTTCTATTTCTATGAGAACATCTTTTATGGTCATGCACCCAATGTGAGAGGATTGTTCATATTAAATCTTGATAGTGATACACACATCCATAACATTGAGACCAAAAGAGTTAGAGTTAACAATGATAGCGCCATATTTTTGTGGCACTGCCGCTTAGGTCATATTGGTGTAAAGCGCATGAAGAAACTCCATGCCGATGGACTTTTGGATTCACTTGACTTTGATTCACTTGACACGTGTGAACCATGCCTCATGGGCAAGATGACTAAGACTCCGTTCTCTGAAACAATAGAGCGTGCAAGTGACTTGTTGGAAATCATACATACCGATGTGTGTGGTCCGATGAGCGTGGAGGCACGCGGCGGATATCGTTATTTTCTCACCTTCACTGACAATTTGAGTAGATATGGTTATGTATACTTAATGAAGCACAAGTCTGAAACATTTGAAAAGTTCAAACAATTTCAGAGTGAAGTTGAAAATCATCGTAACAAGAAGATCAAGTTCCTATGGTCTGATCGTGGGGGTGAATATCTGAGTTTCGAGTTTGGTGCTCACTTAAGACAATGTGGAATTGTTTCACAGTTGACACCGCCTGGAACACCACAACGTAATGGTGTGTCCGAACGTCGTAATCGTACTTTATTAGAGATGGTGCGATCTATGATGTCTCTTACCGATTTGCCATTATCATTTTGGGGTTATGCATTAGAAACAACTGCATTCACATTAAATAGGGCACCATCAAAATCCGTTGAGACGACACCATACGAACTGTGTTATGGCAAAAGGCCAAAGTTGTCGTTTCTTAAAGTTTGGGGATGTGATGCTTATGTCAAAAAGCTTCAGCCTGGAAAGCTGGAACCCAAAGCGGAAAAGTGCATCTTCATAGGTTACCCAAAAGAGACAGTTGGGTACACCTTCTATCTCAAATCCGAGGGCAAAGTGTTTGTTTCTAAAAACGGAGCTTTTCTCGAGAAGGAGTTTCTCTCGAGAGAATTGAGTGGGAGGAAGATAGAACTTGATGAGGTTGTCGAACCTCTCATCCCTCTAGATGGTGGCGCAGGGCAAGGGGAAACCTCTGTCATTGCGACGCCGGTTGAAGAGGAAGTTAATGATTATGATCATGAAACTCCGGTTCAAGTTCCTGTCGAACCACGCAGGTCGACGAGACCACGTGCTGCTCCAGAGTGGTACGGTAATCCCGTCATGTCAATCATGTTGTTAGACAACAATGAACCTGCAAATTATGAAGAAGCAATGGTGGGCCCAGATTCCAACAAATGGCTAGAGGCCATGAAGTCCGAGATAGGATCCATGTATGAGAACAAAGTATGGACTTTGGAAGTACTACCTGAGGGCCGCAAGGCTATTCAGAACAAATGGATCTTTAAGAAGAAGACGGACGCTGACGGCAATCTGACCGTTTATAAAGCTCGACTTGTGGCAAAGGGTTTTTCACAAGTTCAAGGAGTTGACTACGATGAGACATTCTCACCCGTAGCCATGCTTAAGTCCGTCAGAATCATGTTAGCAATAGCTGCATTTTTCGATTATGAAAGCTGGCAGATGGATGTCAAAACGGCGTTCCTTAACGGTTTCCTTAAGGAAGAGTTGTATATGATGCAACCCGAAGGTTTTGTCGATCCTAAGAATGCTAACAAGGTGTGCAAGCTCCAGCGATCCATTTATGGGCTGGTGCAAGCATCTCAGAGTTGGAACAAATGCTTTGATGAGGTGATCAAAGCATTTGGGTTTATACAAGTGGTTGGAGAATCTTGTATTTACAAGAAAGTGAGTGGGAGCTCTGTGGCGTTTTTAATATTATATGTGGATGACATATTGCTGATTGGAAACAACGTAGAGTTTTTGGAGAGCATAAAGGATTACTTGAATAAAAGTTTCTCTATGAAGGACCTAGGAGAAGCTGCTTACATTCTAGGCATTAAGATCTACAGGGATAGATCGAAACGCCTGATAGGACTTTCACAAAGCACATACCTTGATAAAGTTTTGAAGAGGTTCAAAATGGAACAGTCCAAGAAAGGGTTCTTGCCAGTTTTACAAGGTACGAGATTGAGTAAGACTCAGTGCCCAGCAACTGATGAGGATAGAGAGCATATGAGCACCGTCCCCTATGCTTCAGCCATAGGTTCTATCATGTATGCAATGTTGTGCACTAGACCGGACGTTAGCTTGGCCATAAGTATGGCAGGCAAGTTCCAGAGTAATCCAGGAGTGGATCACTGGACAGCGGTCAAGAATATCCTGAAGTACCTGAAAAGGACTAAGGAGATGTCTCTCGTGTATGGAGGTGAAGAAGAGCTCACCATAAAGGGTTACGTCGATGCAAGCTTTGACACAGATCCGGACGACTCTAAGTCGCAGATCGGATACGTATTTATTCTTAATGGGGTGCGGTAAGCTGGTGCAGTTCCAAGCAAAGCGTCGTAGCAGATTCTACATGTGAAGCGGAGTACATAGCTGCCTCGGAGGCGGCTAAGGAGGGTGTCTGGATGAAGCAGTTCATGATAGATCTTGGAGTAGTGCCAAGCGCACTGAATCCAATAACCTTGTTCTGTGACAACACGGGTGCCATTGCCCTAGCAAAGGAACCACGGTTTCACAAGAAGTCCAGACACATCAAACGACGCTTCAACCTCATCCGCGACTACATCGAAGGGGAGGACGTAAATATATGCAAAGTGCACACGGATCTGAATGTAGCAGACCCGCTGACTAAACCTCTTCCACGGGCAAAGCATGATCAACACCAGAACTGTATGGGTGTTAGATTTATTACAATGTAATTCGCATGATGATGTGAGGGCTAGATTATTGAATCTAGTGCAAGTGGGAGACTGTTGGAATTATGCCCTAGAGGCAATAATAAATATAGTTATTATTATAATTCCTCTATCAAGATAATCGTTTATTATCCATGCTATAATTGTATTGAATGAAGACTTATATACATGTGTGGATACATAGACAAAACACTGTCCCTAGCAAGCCTCTAGTTGGCTAGCCAGTTGATCAAAGATAGTCAGGGTCTTCTGATTATGAACAAGGTGTTGTTGCTTGATAACTGGATCACGTCATTAGGAGAATCACGTGATGGACTAGACCCAAACTAATAGACGTAGCATATTGATCGTGTCATTTTGTTGTTACTGTTTTCTGCGTGTCAAGTATTTGTTCCTATGACCATGAGATCATATAACTCACTGACACCGAAGGAATGCTTTGTGTGTATCAAACGTCGCAACGTAACTGGGTGACTATAAAGATGCTCTACAGGTATCTCCGAAGGTGTTCGTTGAGTTAGTATGGATCGAGACTGGGATTTGTCACTCCGTGTGACGGAGAGGTATCTCGGGGCCCACTCGGTAATACAACATCGCACACAAGCCTTGCAAGCAATGTGACTTAGTGTAAGTTGCGGGATCTTGTATTACGGAACGAGTAAAGAGACTTGCCGGTAAACGAGATTGAAATAGGTATGCGGATACTGACGATCGAATCTTGGGCAAGTAACATACCGAAGGACAAAGGGAATGACATACGGGATTATATGAATCCTTGGCGCTGAGGTTCAAACGATAAGATCTTCGTAGAATATGTGGGATCCAATATGGGCATCCAGGTCCCGCTATTGGATATTGACCGAGGAGTCACTCGGGTCATGTCTACATAGTTCTCGAACCCGCAGGGTCTGCACACTTAAGGTTCGACGTTGTTTTATGCGTATTTGAGTTATATGGTTGGCTACCGAATATTGTTCGGAGTCCCGGATGAGATCACGGACGTCACGAGGGTTTCCGGAATGGTCCGGAAATGAAGATTGATATATAGGATGACCTCATTTGATTACCGGAAGGTTTTCGGAGTTACCAGGAATGTACCGGGAATGACGAATGGGTTCCGGGTGTTCACCGGGGGGGCAACCCACTCCGGGGAAGCCCATAGGTCTTGGGGGTGGCGCACCAGCCCTTAGTGGGCTGGTGGGACAGCCCAAGAAGGCCCTATGCGCCATAGGAATAAAATCAAAGAGAAAAGAAAAAAAAGAGGAGGTGGGAAAAAAGTGAAGGACTCCTGCTTCCAAACCTAGTTGGATTCGGTTTGGAAGGGGAGGACTCCCCCCCTTGGCTCGGCCGACCCCCTTGGGGGTCCTTGGACCCCAAGGCAAGGCTCCCCCTCTTCCGCCTATATATACGGAGGTTTTAGGGCTGATTTGAGACAACTTTGCCACGGCAGCCCGACCACATATCTCCACGGTTTTACCTCTAGATCGCGTTTCTACGGAGCTCGGGCGGAGCCCTGCTGAGATTAGATCACCACCAACCTCCGGAGCGCTGTCATGCTGCCGGAGAACTCATCTACCTCTCCGTCTCTCTTGCTGGATCAAGAAGGCCGAGATCATCGTCAAGCTGTACGTGTGCTGAACGCGGAGGTGCCGTCCGTTCGGCACTAGATCGTGGGACTGATCGCGGGACGGTTCACGGGGCGGATCGAGGGACGTGAGGACGTTCCACTATATCAACCGTGTTCACTAACGCTTCTGCTGTGCGATCTACAAGGGTACGTAGATCGAATATCCCCTCTCGTAGATGGACATCACCATGATAGGTCTTCGTGCGCGTAGGAAATTTTTTGTTTCCCATGCGACGTTCCCCAACACATTGATTGGTGGTGGGGGAGTTAAAACTTTACTTTTTTGTTTGGGAACCGCCTATAGCATGAGTAGCATGGAAGATATTGAGAACTCTTGGTCATTGCGTTGACAATGAAAGCATGCCACCCAAAATTATTATCTCTGTTTTCAAAGCTTGAGCTCTGGCACCTCTGCAAATCAATGCTTCCCTCTGCGAAGGGCCTGTCTATTTATTTTCCTGTTGAGTCATCCTCCTCTAATATAAGCACCAATTAGAGAGCACCTATGACATTTTTATTCTTTGCTTTTGATTGATATTGAGTATGACTATGACTGGATCTTCGTTGCTATGAATTACAATGTTTAGTCAGCCCTTGATCTTTGAAAGTGCTCTGCATTTATGTTTTGCGGTCTCACAAAGAGCTAGCAAGATACCACCTATTCACATTGCTTCATGCTTGTTTTGATTGAAGTGTTGGTATTTGATACTCATTATTATTTTCTCGTTAGCTGATTATGCCATTGATATTAGTTTATTATGAGACCTTTGTGTCACTTGCTTATGTGGTTAACTTGTGATCTTGCTGAAATTCTAGTTATGAGTTAGACATAGTTGCAACAACAAGATCAAACAGAGTTTGTCAAAGTTTTTCTTTCTCTCTCAGTTTGTCAACTGAGTTGCTTGAGGACAAGCAAGGTTTTAAGCTTGGGGGAGTTGATACGTCTCCATCGTATCTACTTTTCCAAACTCTTTTGCCCTTGTTTTGAACTCTAATTTGCATGATTTGAATGGAACTAACCTGGACTGACGATGTTTTCAGCAGAATTGCCTTGGTGTTATTTTTGTGCAGAAATCGAAGTTCTCCAAACGTCCTGAAAATTTACGGGGAGCATTTTTGGAAAATATGAAAAATACCTGCGCCAAGTTCCACCTGAGGGGGTGGGCCAGTGGGCCACAAGCCCTGCCTCCGCCACCCCCCTGGTGACGATGGGCAAGCTTGTGGGGCCCACACGGCTCTGCCGCCCCCAACCTCAGGTCTATAAGTTCACTTTCGTCCCAGAAAAAATAAAAAGAGAAGATTTCGTCGCGTTTGCGATACGGAGGCGCCGCCACAACCTGTTCTTCATCTGGAGGGCAGATCTGGAGTCCGTTTTGGGCTCCGGAGAGGGGAAATCGTCGCCATCGTCATCATCAACCTTCTTCCCTCTCCAATTGCATGAAGCTCTTCGTCGTTCGTGAGTAATCTATTCGTAGGCTCGCTGGGCGGTGATGAGTTGGATGAGATCTATCATGTAATCAAGTTAGTTTTGATGGGCATTGATCCCTAGTATCCACTATGTTCTGAGATTGATGTTGCTACTACTTTGCCATGCTTAATGCTTGTCACTAGGGCCCGAGTGCCATGATTTCGGATCTCAAATTGTTATGTTGTCACCAATATATGTGTGTTTTAGATCCGATCTTGCAAGTTGTAGTTACCTACTATGTGTTATGATCCAGCAACCCCGGAGTGACAATAACCGGAACCACTCCCGGTGATGACCATAGTTTGAGGAGTTCATGTGTTCACCAAGTGCTACTGCGTTGGTCCGGTTCTTTATTAAAAGGAGAACCTTAATATCCCGTAGTTTCCTTTTGGACCCCGCTGCCGTGGGAGGGATGGACAATAGATGTCATGCAAGTTCTTTTCCCTAAGCATGTAGTACGACTAACGGAATGCATGCCTACATCACATTGATGAACGGGAGCTAGCCACATATCTCTCCGTGTTATAACTGTTGCATGATGAATCACATCCAGCATACTCATCCATCATCGATCTACTGCCTACGAGTCTTTTACTACTGGTCCTTGCTATGTTACTTTGCTGCTGCTGTTATTTGCTGTGCTGTTGCTACTACTGTCACTGTTGTTACTGTTGCTGTGCTGCTACTGATGTTACTTGCTACTGTTGTCACTATTGTTGTTACTTGCTACTTTGTTGTTCCTTGCTGCAACACTTTACTGGCGCCATTGATACACCAAGTTAGGAATAGTCTGCCGTCAACAGACCTGTTTCTAGCACCGTTGCTATCATACTACTTTGCTACTGATACTTTGCTTGCAGACACTAATCTTTCAGGTGTGGTTGAATTGACAACTCAGCTGCTAATACTTGAGAATATTCTTTCGCTTCCCCTAAGTCGAACCAATAAATTTGGGTTGAATACTCTACCCTCGAAAACTGTTGCGATCCCCTACACTTGTGGGTCATCAAGACATTTTTCTGGCGCCGTTGCCGGGGAGGCACAGCTATATTCTCTGAGTCACTTGGGTAAGGAACTACGAGGACGGGTAAGGAACTGCCATCTAGCTCTGCACTTGATTCACCTTCAGTTATGAGTAAGTTTGCGACATCGCCTCCTGCTGAAAATCTTGATATGTCGCCTGTGCTTGATACTACTGTGCTTGATGATGCTATTTCTGCTACCCATGATGCTTATGATGATGCTATGCTTGATACTATGCCTGATGATGCTATGCTTGATACTATGCATGATGATGCTATGCCTGATACTATGCCTGTTACTGCTTTGCCACTGGGTGCATTCCTTGATGCACAAATTGCTAGAGTTGCTGCTAGACGTGATGATACTCCTGAAACTGCTGATACTATTGAATTAGAACCTGCTACTATGCTTGAATTGCCTGTTATGCCTGAGCGCTATGTTATGGAAGGAGGGATAGCTGAGGATTTTCTTGCGTGTAAGGATAGCTATGATGTTGAGAAATTACTGCTCAAGTGGAAAGAAAAATCTCTGAACGCTAGGATGAAATACGACCCGAAGTTTGCTACTGCCTATATTTGTGACCGATAAGGATTATGAATTCTCTGTGGACCCTGACTTAATCACTTTGGTCGAATCAGATCCTTTTCACGGTTATGAGTCTGAAACGGTTGTAGCCCATCTTACCAAACTGCACGATATAGCCACCCTATTCACTAGTGAGGAAAAGATATGCCACTACTATATCCTCAAGTTGTTTCCTTTCTCGCTAAAGGATGATGCTAAGACTTGGTTCACTTCTCTTGCTCCTGGTTGTGTGCGTAGCCCTCAGGATATGGTCTACTACTTCTCTGAAAAATATTTTCCTGTCCATAAGAAGCAAGCTGCCTTGCAGGAAATATACAACTTTGCTCAACATGGAGAAGACAGTCTCCCACAAGCTTGGGGAGGCTTGTCCAGCTACTGAATGCTTTTCCTGATCACCCTCTTGAGAAGAATGAAATACTTGATATCTTCTATAATGGACTCACCTATGCTTCCAAAGACCACCTAGATAGTTGTGCTGGTTATGTTTTTAGGGAATGAACTGTAGAACAAGCTGAGATTCTACTGAATAACATCTTGTGCAATGAGAATGCTTGGGCTATTCCCGAACCACCTCCTAAGCCAACTCCGAAGGAAAGAGGTATTCTATTCCTCAGTCCTGAAGATATGCAAGAAGCCAAGAAATCTATGCGAGAGAAAGGCATTAAATCTGAAGATGTCAAAAATCTACCACCTATCGAAAAGATACATGGTCTCGATAACCCGATACAGGTAGTAGAAGTAAATTCTCTGCATAGGTTTGATGAGAGTGATATTCCGTTTGATAAACCTGCTAGCCTATGTCTGGATGAATTTGATAACTTTGTTGCCAAACAACAGAGTTTCAATGATTACGTTAGCAGACAATTGGAACAAAATGCTCGTATGCTTAGTCATTTAAGTGCTTGTGTGGGCAGAAATGTCAATGATCTTAAGCTCTTGAGTAAACATGCCTCTATGGTTACTACTCAAGTAGAACAAGTACTCAAAGCTCAGAATGACTTGCTCAATGAGTTGAATGACAATTCTGTCACAGTCGTTACTAGAGGCAGTAGAATGACCCACGAACCTTTGTATCCTGAGGGTCACCCTAAGAGAATTGAACAAGATTCTAAAGGAGTTAGCACAGATGCACCTAGTCATCCTAGAAAGAAGAAGAAAGATGATAGGAACCTGCACGCTAGCAACCCTGTTGCTGCTACCCCTGAGAGTCCAAACGACGCCTCTCTCTCGGATGCTAAAACACAATCTGGTGATGAACATGAGCCTAATGATAATATCAGTAGTGATGTTCATGATGATGCTCAACCTAGCAATGATAAGGATGTGGAGATTGAACCTGTTGATCTTGATAACCCACAACCTAAGAATAGAAGATACGATAAGAATGACTTCACTGCTAGGAAGCACGGTAAAGAAAGGGAGCCATGGGATCAGAAACCCATGCCCTTTCCTCCCAAACCATCCAAGAAAAAGGATTATGAGGATTTTGACCGATTCGTTGAAATGATCAGACCTGTCTTTCTGCAAATGCGTTTAACAGATATGCTCAAAATGTCTCCGTATGCTAAGTACATGAAAGATATTGTGACTAATAAGAGGAGGATACCTGAGGTTGAGATTTCCACCATGCTTGCTAACTATACCTTCAAGGGTGGAACTCCTAAGAAACTAGGTGATCCTGGTGTGCCCACTATACCTTGCTCCATTAAAGGCAACTACGTTAGAACTACGTTATGCGACCTTGGAGCCGGTGTTAGTGTTATGCCTCTCTCTCTCTTTATCGTAGACTTGAACTGGATAAGTTGACACGCACTGAAATCTCTATGCAAATGGCCGACAAATGAACTGCTTTCCCTATCGGCATTTGCGAGGATGTGCCTGTTGTGGTTGCTAATGTCACTCTCTTAACAGACTTTGTTATCTTGGATATTCCTCGGGATAATGCCATGGCAGTTATCCTCGGAAGACCCTTTTTAAACACTGCAGGGGCTGTTATAGATTGCAACAAAGGCAATGTCACTTTCCATGTCAACGGTAATGAGCATACAGTGCACTTTTCGAAGAAAAAATATTGAGTACATTGCATCAATGCTATCGAAAAAACTTCATCGATACTTATTGGGAGCTTTGAATGCCCTATACCTCGTGTCAAGATGAAGTATGATTTGCTTGTTGGGGAGATACACATCCCCATTGAGGTGACCTAGTGACTATTCGAGAATTCTCCGTTCTCTTTTGCGATTCGAAAAGGTTTGTCGAGGATGCTTGATCAACCTCACTGACGGATTTCTTTCGATGACCATGAGATGGATGAATCGAGGAGTCACGAACCTCTGTTCCAAGCTTTCACTTTAGGTTGCTTAGAAGAAAAATGATAGGTTTAGTTTCGTTTTCCCTGTTTTCTGTTTTAGCATCCGGTAGAAAAGTACCCCGACAATAAAAGTTCTCCGAACGTCCTGAAAATCAAGTATGATTTTTTCTGGAATTTTTGAATTTTTTTGAGAAAAAGAGCTTGTCTGGGGGCCACACCAGTGGGCCACAAGCCCTAGGGGCGCGGGCACCCCCATGGTCGTGCCACCCAGGCTTGTGGGGCCCACAGGCACCCCTCCACTCATTCTTGCTCTCATCTGGTTCTCCTATCTCCAGAAAATATCGTTCCCAGCTCAAACCCATGTTCTTGCTCTTCTTGCTGGGATTTTCGATCTCTTTGCTCAAATCACCATTCTCCGAACTGTTTTGGGGAAAATGCTCCTTGGTAAGTGACTCCTCCATTGGTCCAATTAGTTTTTGCTCTAGTGCCTTATACTCCGCGTATTTTTGCTGCCTGGTGACCATGTTCTTGAGCTTTGCATGCTGATTTTAGCTGGTCCCAAGTAGTTTTGATGCGTAATATGGCCTCTAGGCACTTGTTGGAGTAGTTGCTATGAGTTTCGTTGAGCCTAATTCACTTTTCCTTAGAATCACTAAAAATTTCAGAAATTTTCAGAGATAGAAAAGGGAAAAGATGAGGAGGTTCTTAAGAGGATCTTCAAGCCGTGACCCCAAGGATGATTGGAGTGAGATAAAGCCCAAGTATCTGGTCCCTCGATTCACGGAAGTCCGAGTGTGCGAGTGGCCAAGCGACATGTTCTTACGCGCCGCTGGAATTTATGAGGACTTTTACCACTTGGTGGAAAACGCAGGCCTTACCGCCTTTGTTGAAGATAAGTGTATGCAATACCTCCTCCTCAGTAATATCTTCGTACAAAGCTTTAACTTCTATCTGAGGAAGAATCCTCCTATGGTTGAGTTCAAACTTTATGATATCCCCCAGCGCATGTCACTCCAAGATTATTGCAATGTTTGCAAATTGCCTTTTGTTGGGGATATTCATGAACCTCGTCCACGGGACTTGGAAGCTTTCATCGATACAATTGTTGTAGGAGAGGAGAGAGGAGTGTCTTGTGCTAGAGCTGCTAGCATTCATTTTCCCGTGCTTCGGTACTTCTCAACTTTTGTGGGAAAATGTATGATTGGCCGTGGGAAAGCTGGGTCACTTAGTTCCCCAGATCTTGCGGTCTTGCGCGAAGCTCTTTATAACGATAAAACTTATAGCTTGGACGCTATAGTAGCTCAACGGTTGAACCTGAACCGTTCTAAAGGTGTTGTCTATGGAGGTATCTATGTTACCCGTCTTTCCAGACACTTTGAGATACCCATTAGACTAGAGGAGGAAGAAGAGGTTCTTCTTCCCGAGATATATCTAGATTACGATAGCATGGTTCGCGATGACTTTCTTGATAGAGATATAAGTAGAAGGATGATTTATAACTTGGTGTTTAGTCAGGGTACTCGTGAGACTATTACTTTGCCTGCTCCTTCTTTGTTTAATCTTCATGCAGGCAGGTACATTATTATGCCCTCGGACATCTACGCATATTGGGGCCTAGCCCAACCACAGGTGCCCGTGCCCGAGCCACCAGTCGAGTACCAGACGCTAGTTTATCAATGGGAGCCAGACGAGCTCACACGGCAGTGGCATCCTCAGTACACTCCGGAGTATCCCGGAGATGGTTATTTCCCTCCTTGGGAGTATACCAACTTAGGCCAAAAGCCTAAGCTTGGGGGAGTACGTGTTCTCACCGACTTTACATTCTTGCTTATGCTTTCATTTTGTTAGCCGGTGTTCACACTTTGCCACTTTATCATCCATGCTAGTTTATTTTCTTTTTCTCGTTTTCTTTTCGTATGTCTGTCTAGTTTGAGAAAAAACAAAAAGATTTTATTTTTCTTATTTTTCTTGTTGGGAGCTTTCCTGTGTAAATAGTTTTATTTTTCTTTGGGTCAAGGTAGAAGATCATGGTTACAATGTTTAGTGGCTCTTGCATGAATACCTGTTTAGCCTTCAAAGAGCCATATTACTTTGTCTTCTCCTTTGTGTTTGCCTGCAGATTCCAGCTTCAGTCCAATGCATGAGCACTCTTATTATTGTTCACATCATTCGGTCGTGCAAGTGAAAGGCAATAATGACAATATATGATGAAGTGACTGAGCCTGGAAAAGCTGGTATGAACTCGATCTATTTTTATTTGTAAATATGACTAGCTCATCATGCCTGATTCAGCTTTGTTGTGAGAGAAACATGTTTGCAATGACATCTTAGAGATCATAGTTGCTTATGCCATGCTTACTTAGCTAGGAGCTTATAATGGTTTGTCTTGGATGCCTACATGAATGTTGAGATGACTATGATGTAGTATGATAGGATGTTATCCTCCGTTGAATGATTCAAGTGGCTTGACTTGGCGCATGTTCACGCATGTAGTTGAAACAAAATCAACAAAGCCTCTATGATATTCATGTTCATGGTGATTTATGTCCTACTCATGCTTGCACTCAATGTTAGTTAATCTCAATGCATTTTGATGACTGTTGTCGCTCTCTAGTTGGTCGCTTCCCAGTCTTTTGCTAGCCTTCACTTGTACTAAGAGGGAATACTGCTTGTGCATCCACTTCCATAAACCCAAAGTTGTTCCATATGAGTCCACCATACCTACCTATATGCGGTATCTACCTGCTGTTCCAAGTAAAGTTGCATGTGCCACTCTCTAAATCTTCAAGAAATAATCTGTTTTGCATGCCTAAACCGCTCATGTGGTGACAGGGGGCTATTGGTATCTTACTTGCTAGGCGTGTTATCCTCGATATGTGTTTATTCACTATCATTCACGAGAAAGGGGCCGGTAATTGGAATTCCCAGTTCCATGCTCAAATCGAAAAGATAATTGCAAACAAAACTCCCCCGGGATTGATGTTGGTATGGATGGTACCCGAGGATTCGGCTAGCCGTGGAGTGTGATTAATTGGTGGTGGGGGAGTCAAAACTTTACTTTTCTGTTTGGGAACCGCCTATAGCATGTGTAGCTTGGAAGATGTTGAGAACTCTTAGTCATTGCGTTGACAATGAAAGCATGCCACCCAAAATTATTATCTCTGTTTTAAAAGCTTGAGCTCTGACACCTATGCAAATCAATGCTTCCCTCTGCGAAGGGCATGTCTATTTATGTTCCTGTTGAGTCATCCTCCTCTTATAAAAGCACCAATTAGAGAGCACCTTTGTCATTTTTATGCTTTGGTTTTAACTGTGTTGAGTGTGACTGTGACTGGATCTTCTTTGCCATGAGATACAATGTTTAGTCAGCCCTTGGTCTTTGAAGGTGCTCTGCATTTATGTTTTGCGGTCTCAAAATGAGCTAGCGAGATACCACATGTTCGTACTACTTCATGATTGTTTTCATTGAAGTGTTGACGTTTGAGGCTTATTATTATTTGCTCGCTAGTTGATTATGCCATTGATATGAGTTTACCTTGAGACCTAGATGTCACTTGCTTATGTGGTTTGCTTATGATCTTACTGAAATTCTGGTTTTGAGTTAGACATAGTTGCAACCAAAAGATCAAACAGAGTTCGTCAAAGTTTTTCTTTTGTCTCTTTGAGTTTGTCAACTGAATTGCTTGAGGACAAGCAAGGCTTTAAGCTTGGGGAGTTGATACGTCTCTGTCGTATCTACTTTTCCGAACTCTTTTGCCCTTGTTTTGGACTCTAACTTGCATGATTTGAATGGAACTAACCCGGACTAATACTGTTTTCAGCAGAATTGCCATGGTGTTGTTTTTGTGCAGAAATAAAAGTTCTCGGAATGACCTGAAAATTTACGAAGAATTTTTCTCGAATTAATGAAAAATACTTGCGCAAAGATCCACCGGAGGAGGTGTGCCAGTGGGCCACAAGCCCGTGGGCCGCGGCCACCCACCCTGGCCGCGCCGTGAGGGCTTGTGGGGCCCACGTGGCTCCACCGCCCCAGAATCAGCTCTATATATTCCGTTTCGCCCGGAAAAAAATCAGGGAGAAGGATTCATCGCGTTTTACGATACGGAGGCGCCGCCACCTCCTGTTCTTCATCTGGAGGGCAGATTTGGAGTCCGTTCGGGGCTCCGGAGAGGGGAAATCGTCGCCATCGTCATCATCAACCTTCCTCCATCGACAATTCCATGATGCTCTTCACCGTTCGTGAGAAATCTCATCGTAGGCTTGCTGGACGGTGATGAGTTGGATGAGATCTATCATGTAATCGAGTTAGTTTTGACGGGGATTGATCCCTAGTATCAATTATGTTCTGAGATTGATGTTGCTACTACTTGGCTATGCTTAATGCTTGTCACTAGGGCCCGAGTGCCATGATTTCAAATCTGAATCTATTATGTTGTCGCCAATATATGTGGGTTTTAGATCCTATCTTGCAAGTTGTAGTCACCTACTATGTGTTATGACCCGGCAACCCCAGAGTGACAATAGCCGGAACCACTCCCGGAGATGACCGTAGTATGAGGAGTTCATGTATTCACCACGTGTTAATGCGTTGGTCCGGTTCTTTATTAAAAGGATAACCTTAATATCCCGTAGTTTCCATTAGACCCCGCTGCCATCAGAGGGATGGACAATAGATGCCATGCAAGTTCTTTTCCCTAAGCACGTATGACTACATACGGAATACATGCCTACATTAGATTGACGAACGGAGCTAGTTACATATCTCTCTGTGTTATAGTTGTTACATGATGAATCACATCCGGCATACTCATCCATCACCGATCCACTGCCTACGAGTCTTTTACTCCTGGTCCTTGCTACGTTGCTTTGCTACTGCTGTTACTTGCTCTGCTGTTGCTACTGCTATCACTGCTGTTACTATTGCTCTGCTGCTACTGTTATTACTTGCTACTGCTGTCACTACTGCTGTTACTTGCTACTTTGTCGTTCCTTGCTGCAAGACTTTACTGGCGCCATTGATACAACAAGTTAGGAACAGTCTGCCGTCAACAGACCTGTTGCTGGCACCGTTGATATCATACTACTTTGCTACTGATACTTTGCTTGCAGACACTAATCTTTCAGGTGTGGTTGAATTGACAACTCAGCTGCTAATACTTGAGAATATTATTTCGCTTCCCCTGAGTTGAACCAATAAATTTGGGTTGAATAATGTACCCTCGAAAATTGTTGCGATCCCCTACTCTTGTGGGTCATCAATGATCACTGATCCATGATATGTGGTCATGTCGCCCCGTCTCAAGGATGTATGGAAAAGGGTCAAGAATGTGTGGCCACGCCTCCTCACAATCACGCGGGAATCCACCTGCACCACACATCTCATCTTGTTCTAGTAGTAACGTGAAAGTAATTGTTTGCCTATAACATCATAAGAATCCAAGGTATCACCCTCGTTGGATTCCAATCTATGTAACTGTCAAGGTGACGACGGAGGAATCACCCTCGATGGTTCACGCTTGAGGGGAATGCACGATAGAGTCGTTATCAGAAGTGATGAAGGAGGAATCACCCTCCGTAATCCACCTCTGGTTAACTACACAACATGGTTAACATCGGGAGTACATTGAGAGGTATCACCCTTGGTAATCGATGGTAGCTCTGTAGAGTTGTATAACTAAGGAGGGTGTAAAGTGAGTTGATGGGTCATGGCTTGTTGATCGGTTGATTGAGTGTTCGGGTCTCCGAGTCTTCAAGTCGTCGAGCCTTCGATGATGAAGCAGGGGCAACTAGGACTAAGTGGGGTCACTGGTGATCACTAATCCACCTATACTAAGTATTTGATATGCAGTAGGGTACAATAGCAGTTTAACAAAAACCACGCTATGAATGAGAATAGGAGCTATCTACACGAGTAGCAAAATCTAATTCGAGCATGAGGGGGAAAGAATGGGTGATATAGGGATGATCAAGTGGGGTTTGCTTGCCTTGTTGCTCTGCTACAAAAAGGTTGGTCGTCAGTGGCATAGTCGTACCCGGCAGCAGCGTCAGCTTCGACGTCTACCAGAGAGAAGAGGGGGGAGAAACAATAAATACAAGCAAGCAGATGTAACACGATGCATGACATGGCAATATACAGTGATAGAGATGAGCTAACGCGATACTACATGTTACTGACGGAGCGTGAAAATATCCGACGATATTTCCCCGGTCTTTCGCTACTACCGGACAAATGGTTCGGGGAGGAAAGTTTCAAGTTCAACATGCTAGGAGCATGTGACACATGAACGGAAAGCGTATTCGGATTCGTAGGATTTTTCTCAACAACTTTCATATATAAATTATTTTTATCTACCCTACAGATTATTTTATACTAATTCTAAAAGTTTTAATAATATTCTAAAATTAATATATATTTAATTTAATTAAAAAATTGATTTAATGCTTCAGCATGACATCACCACCAATTTGACTAGTCAAATAGACTAGATGGACCCACGTGTCATAGATAGTGTGTTTAACACGATTTAATTTAACTAAAACATCTAATTAAACTAAGAGGACCCCATCGAATTAATTAAACTAAATTAACATATTAATTAGGGGGAGGGGTCCACTAGTCAATGACTCGGGTATTTACCTTAAATTTTTTAATTAGTCCTAATCTAATCATATGAGAGAGAGGGCCCAAGGGTTAGTGAGCCACTCGAGGGGTTAGTTGCCCGGGGCCCACCTCGCGGTGGCGCGTCGGCGGCAGCACTCCGGTGGCCAAACTCCACGGGAGAGGGCTCATGCCTCGCTGTAATCTCGTGGTGAGTGGCCATGTGGCGCGTGCTACGGTGCAAAGCGACGCACGACTCGGTTTGGTGGTCGGGCCGGGGCGTCCGGATTTCGCACGGCAACGAGCTGAGGCGGAGGGCATTGGCCGGGCTCATCGGAAATGGTGAGGCGGGGCACGTTTGCAGCGCGGGAGGGTGCGGCGGTGCACGCGCGTGGGGCGCGCGTGCGTGGGTAGCAGCAGCAAGTGCACGGTAGGTGAAAGGATGTGGATGTCGCCTAGAGGGGGGTAAAATTGCGCTTTAAAATAATTATGGTTTAGGCTTGAACAAATGTGGAATAAAACTAACGTTTAATTAGTCAAGCACAAAACCTAAAACTGTTGGGGAACATTGCATGGGAAACAAAAAAATTCCTACACACACGAAGACCTATCATGGTGATGTCCATCTACGAGAGGAGATTTGGATCTATGTACCCTTGTAGATCGCATAGCAGGAAGCGTTAAGGAACGCGGTTGATGTAGTGGAACGTCTTCACATCCCTCGATCATCCCCACGAACCGTCCCGCGAGCCGTCTCACGATCCGTTCCGATCTAGTGCCGAACGGACGGCACCTCCGTGTTCAGCACAAGTACAGCTCGACGATGATCTTGGCCTTCTTGATCCAGCAAGCACGATGGAGAAGTAGATCAGTTCTACGACAGCGTGACGGCGCTCCGGTGGTGGTGAGGATCTACTCCTGCAGGGCTCCGCTCGAGCTCCGAAGAAATACGATCTAGAGATAAAACTATGGTGTCTAGATCTGAGTTGCATGTGGCAAAAGTTGTCTCAAATCAGCCCTAAAACACCACTATATATAGGAGGGAGGGGGAGGAGGCTTGCCTTGAGGGACAAGCCCTCAAGGGTGCGCCGGCCAAGGGAGAGGAGGAGTCCTACTCCAATCCTACTCCAATTAGGATTGGAAAGTGGAGTCCTTCTCTTCCTTCCCACCTCTCCTTTATTTTCTTTGGTTTTCTCCTTATGGCGCCAAGGCCCTCTTGGGTTGTCCCACCAGCCCACTAAGGGCTGGTGCACCACCCCTAGGGCCATTGGGCTTCCCCCGGGTGGGTTGCTCCCCTCCCGGTGAACTTCCGAAACCCATTCGTCACTCCCGATACATTCCCGGTAATGCCCAAAAACCTTTGGGTAACCAAATGAAGCCATCCTATATATCAATCTTCGTTTCCGGACCATACCAGAAACCCTCGTTACATCCTGATCTCATCCGGGACTCCGAACAACATTCGGTAACCACACATAAAACTCAACTGTACTAAAAGATCATCGAACCTTCAGTGTGCAGACCCTGCGTGTTCGAGAACTATCTAGACATGCCCCGAGGCACTCCTCGGTCAATATCCAATAGCGGGACCTGGATGCCCATATTGGATCCTACATATTCTCCAAAGATCTTATCGGTTGAACCTCAGTGTCAAGGATTCATATAATCTCGTATGTCATTCCCTTTGTCCTTCGGTATGTTACTTGCCCGAGATTCCATTGTCGGTATCCGCATACCTATTTCAATTTCGTTACTGGCAAGTCTCTTTACGCGTTCCGTAATACAAGATCCCCTGACTTACACTTAGTCACATTGCTTTCAAGGCTTGAGTGTGATGTTGTATTATCGAGTGCGCCCCGAGATACCTCTCCGTCACATGGAGTGACAAATCCGAGTCTTGATCCATATTAACTCAACGGACACCTTCGGAGATACCTGTAGAGCAACTTTATCGTCACCCAGTTACGCTTTGACGTTTGATGCACACAAGGTATTCCTCCGAAGCCAGTGAGTTATATGATCCCATGGTCATAGGAACAAATACTTGACACGCAGAAAATAATAGCAATAAAACAACACGATCAATATGCTACGTTTATAGTTTGGGTCTAGTCAATCACATGATTCTCCTAATGATGTGATCCAGTTATCAAGTGACAACACTTGCACATAGTAAGAAAACCTTGACTATCATTGATCAACTGGCTAGCCAACTAGAGGCTTGCTAGGGACATTGTTTTGTCTATGTATCCACACATGTATCTATGTTTTCATTCAATACAATTATAGCATGGATAATAAACTATTATCTTTAAACAGGAAATATAATAATAACTATTTATCATTGCCTCTAGGGCATATTTCCAACAGTGTCCCACTTGCACTAGAGTCAATAATCTAGTCCTCACATCGCCATGCGATTTACATTGTAATAAATCGAACACCCATACAGTTCTGGTGTTGATCATGTTTTGCCCGTGGAAGAGGCTTAGTCAGTGGGTCTGCTACATTCAGATCCATGTGCACTTTGCAAATATTCACATGCTCTCCTTCGACGTAGTCACGGATGAGGTTGAAGCGTCGTATGATGTGTCTGGTCCTCTTGTGAAACCTTGCTTCCTTTGCTAAGGCAATGGCACCAGTGTTGTCACATAAGAGAGTTAATGGATCTAGTGCGCTCGGCACAACTTCAAGATGTATCATGAACTGCTTCATCCATACACCCTCCTTTGCTGCCTCCAAGGCAGCCATGTACTCCGCTTCACATGTAGAATCTGCTACGACGCTCTCCTTGGAACTGCACTAGCTTACCGCACCCCCATTAAGAATAAATACGTATCCGGTTTGAGACTTAGAGTCATCCGGATCGGTGTCAAAACTTGCGTCGACGTAACCTTTTACGACGAGCTCTTTGTCACCTCCATAAACGAGAAACATTTCCTTAGTCCTTTTCAGGTACTTCAGAATATTCTTGACCGCCGTCCAGTAATCCACTCCTGGATTACTCTGAAACCTGCCTGCCATACTTATGGCCAAGCTGTCGTCTGGTCTAGTGCACAACATTGCATACATGATAGAACCTACGGCAGAAGCATAGGGGACGGAACTCATTTGTTCTCTATCTTCCGCAGTTGTTGGGCACTGAGTCTTACTCAATTTTATACCTTGTAATACTGGCAAGAACCTTTCTTGGACTGGTCCATTTTGAACCTCTTCAAAAATTTATCAAGGTATGTGCTTTGTGAAACTCCTATCAGGCGTCTCGATCTATCCCTATAGATCTTAATGCCTAGAATGTAAGCAGCTTCTCCTAGGTCCTTCATAGAGAAACTTTTATTCAAGTAATCCTTTATGCTCTCCAAAAGCTCCACGTTGTTTCCAATCAGCAATATGTCGTCCACATATAATATTTGAAATGCCACAGAGCCCCCACTCACTTTCTTGTAAATACAAGATTCTCCAACCACTTGTATAAACCCAAATGCTTTGATCACCTCATCAAAGCGCTTATTCCAACTCCGAGATGCTTGCACCAGTCCATAAATGGATCGCTGGAGCTTGCATACTTTGTTAGCATTCTTTGGATCGCCAAAACCTTCAGGTTGCATCATATACAACTCTTCCTTATGAAAACCGTTAAGGAACGCCGTTTTGACATCCATCTGGCAGATTTCATAATTGTAAAAGGCAGCTATTTCTTAAATGATTCGGACGGACTTAAGCATCGCTACCGGTGAGAACGTCTCATCGTAGTCAACTCCTTGAACTTGTGGAAAAAACTTTTGCCACAAGTCGAGCTTTATAAACGGTCACATTACCGTTTGCGTTCGTCTTCTTATTATAGATCCATTTGTTCTGAATAGCCTTGCGGCCTTCAGGTAGTACTTCCAAAGTCCACACTTTGTTCTCGTACATGGATCCTATCTCGAACTTCATGGCCTCCAGCCATTTGTTGGAATCCGGGCCCACCATTGCTTCTTCATAATTCGCAGGTTCATTGTTGTCCAACAACATAATTGTTAAGACAGGATTACCGTACCACTCAGGAGTAGTACGCGGTCTCGTCGACCTGCGAGGTACGATAGCAACTTGATCCGAAGTTTCATCGTCATCAGCATCAACTTCCTCCTCAACCGGCGCCGCAGCAACAGGGGTTTCCCCTTGCCCTGCGCCACCATCCAGAGGGATTAGAGGTTCGACAACCTCATCAAGTTCTATCTTCCTCCCACTCAATTCTCTGGAGAGAAACTCCTTCTCGAGAAAAGCTCCGTTCTTAGAAACAAACACTTTGCCATCAGATTTGAGATAGAAGGTGTACCCAACTGTCTCTTTCGGGTAACCTATGAAGATGTACTTTTCCGCTTTGGGTTCCAGCTTTTTAGGCTGAAGCTTTTTGACATAAGCATCACATCCCCAAACTTTAAGAAACGACAATTTTGGTCTTTTGCCATACCACAGTTCGTACGGTGTCATTTCAACGGATTTTGATGGTGCCCTATTTAAAGTGAATGCAGTTGTTTCTAATGCATAACCCCAAAACGATAACGGCAGATCGGTAAAAGACATCATAGATCGCACCATCTCTAATAAAGTACGATTACGACATTCGGACACACCATTATGCTGTGGTGTTCCACGCGGTGTCAACTGTGAAACAATTCCACATTGTCTTAAGTGAGCACCAAACTCGAAACTCAGATATTCACCCCCACGGTCAGACCGTAGGAATTTGATTTTCTTGTTACGATGATTTTCAACTTCACTCTGAAATTGCTTGAACTTTTCAAATGTTTCAGACTTGTGCTTCATTAAGTAGACATAACCATATCTACTCAAATCGTTAGTGAAGGTGAGAAAATAATGATATCCACCGCGTGCCTCCACACTCATCGGACCGCATATATCGGTATGTATGATTTCCAACAAGTCACTTGCACGCTCCATTGTTCCGGAGAACGGAGTTTTAGTCATCTTTATAGCCACCCAATTACGTTGTGACGTTTGATACACACAAAGCATTCCTCCGGTGTCAGTGAGTTATATGATCTCATGGTCACAGGAATAAATACTTGACACGCAGAAAACAGTAGCAACAAAATGACACGATCAACATGCTACGTCTATTAGTTTGGGTCTGGTCCATCACATGATTCTCCCAATGATGTGATCCAGTTATCAAGCAACAACACCTTGTACATAGTCAGAAGACCCTGACTATCCTTGATCAACTGGCTAGCCAACTAGAGGCTTGCTAGGGACAGTGTTTTGTCTATGTATCCACACATGTATCTAAGTCTTCATTCAATACAATTATAGCATGGATGATAAACGATTATCTTGATACAGGAATTATAATAATAACTTATTCATCATTGCCTCTAGGGCATAATTCCAACATTAGATACAACACGGGGACCAAGAAATGGATGGTGATGGCGAGAAGTATCACTATATCAAGAGTTCTTAAGAGGTGCACAATTCTCACCACATTCTTGACATAAAAGATGGTAATACTCCAAGGTAGAACATAACATAAGCTGGATAGCAAGGAACTCAAGGAACAACACAAAACATGAACAAGTTTGTGTTGAAGGGAAGGCAATAAGTTTGTCGATGATAACATAAATCACTAAGGGGAAAGGATGGTATTTCTCATCATGAATTCGATTGATACCTTGGAAGAGCTCAGAATGCTGATGATGATCACAACACATTTTTCAAGAAGTTTCATGAAGATGAAATCGTTGAGCTATGACGTCAAGCAAAGGAATGTTGAAGCGAAAGGTTGTCAGAAACACAGATAAGATTGCTAACTCAGAATCAAAATTGCCTTTGAAGACAACCAACATGACATTGAAAGCTTGGTGTAAGCTTATTGCACTGTTGGAATTGGGTTTCGGGGATGAATGACATAGATAGCATGGTCAAGCTCTAGCATGACGATGATGATGTAGCCTAACGGCTTGGAATGACATGATCGAGCACAAACTCGTAAGCAAAGAAGATTACTAAGAGTTGTTGAATCGCAATGCATACTAGATTCAGTTATTGGTGTCCTTGAGTGTCCAACCACTCAGAACACGAGAAAACCGTTAGCAAAATATCATAGCTCATGAGGAGCTCATAAGAAGTTATATAGCTTCGTGATATTCTCAAGATACCAGGGATAATACTGAGAGGTAGATCAGAATTAAATCTTGGACCGATGTATTGAAATGCAGAAGACAAGTGGTTTAACTTGTCTAAAAATGGGATAAAGGAAGAACAATCATGGTCGGAACCATGGCTGCAAAGTACCAAATCACAGATACAAGATCATATTATACAATGAATGATTATTGATACGAGAAGCTTCTATGATAGGATCAACGTTGTTTCCGTGGGCATGAACACAAATTTCAAGGTCGACTCCCACTTCATCAATGCATCACCTTCTATTTACTTCTCGCCTTTGATGAGGTTGTAGCTTTGAAAGATTATCTTGCAAAACACGAGAAGAGTAAGACTCGTGAAAACTCTCGGGTTCACATGGATTAGGGAAGGCATAGGTTCAACCCATCGGGGCAATTTAGGAACATAAACGACAAACTTCAAGAGTAACTAACACATGCTTGAAGAGCATGACTGACAAAAATCATAGGATACAACTTATCAGAGGGAGAAGACACAATTTACCAATGGCATCATGTATCAGGGGAATAATATCACAAGAATTTTGATTGTGAAGGATGCTATCGGATAATAACCCAACAATGGGTCTCGCGGTCCAAAGAGGAGCTGATGTGAGTATCGGTATCTAATCAGAGAAAGAAGGAATGCAAGGCATCAGATTAGAGATCATGTGAGTAATATCGATACTTAAATACCAAAGGAATTATGTTTTCCAGGTTGGTGTGTCATAATCAGATGCTCCGATAAAATAAAAGTAAGTTGAAATGGACTTAGATGGACAATCAATCAAGGTTGATTTGCCGAGCACCAGCTCCTGTTTGGAAAGACACCCGAGCCGGACAGATAATTTAAGAGGATCAACTAATGAATGTGTGCATTCACACACATGATGAATCAATAAGATCAAATAGCAATCACAAAGTATTTTAATGAATGTCGCTAGACATATGGAATTAACCATAATGCAAGCAAGCAGGTGACAAAGGTCAAGAGCAATAGGCTGCTGAGGATTTTGAAAGATTGAATAACAATTTAAAGGGCTTGCGAAGCCCCTCACAACTAAGTGCGAATGAAGCCCCGGTAAGATAATTCGATGTACCTTGTAATATCAAGAGCAACTGGGAATGAAATTATGGGTGACAATTGTATGTAATCATCCATAGGGGTTGATGGAGGAAGGGAACCGCAAAAGCGATGAGCACAAGTTCTCGAGAGAACATGAGAGAGTATCTTCGGAGTGTTCTCATGAATCAAGCCAACGTCTGGAATGAGGGGATCTCCAGGAGGAAGTATTTACGAGAAACTAAAGTTAGAGTTAGCAAAATCTTTAACCCGAAAGAGAAGAGAGATCAGAACCCACAGTATAGAAGACGAGTAAAAGATCCTAATACCACCCGATTGAGATGTGTGCCCATAAGCCACACAACAATGTTAGTAAAAGTTTTTCAATTACTAGACTCAACTTCGGACAAGGAGTTGGAAAGGGGACTACCTACAGGCAGTCGGCTCTGATACCAACTTGTGATGCCCCCAATTTGATCGTACGCTAATCATACACACAAATACATACGACCAATATTAGGGACTCACGTGAAGATATCACAACACAACTCTAGACATAAATTAAAGTCATACAAGCTTAATATTACAAGTGAGGGGCCTCGAGGGCTCGAATACATAAGCTTGAATACACATTAGCGGAAGCAAACAATATCTGAGTACAGACATAAGTCAACAAGTTTGCCTTAAGAAGGCTAGCACAAGCATAAAGAACACATCGAAAAGGCAAGCCTCCTGCCTGGGAGCCTACTAACTACTCAGCAATATCCATGTAGTGGTACGCTCCGTCAGGGTTGTAGTCGTCCGTGGGATCAGCCATCTCCTGGGCTCCGTCATCTCGTCGCAGCAATCCTATCAAGAGGAAAAGTGGGATTAAAGCAACGGTGAGTACTCGTCCAAAGTACTCGCAAGACTGACATCAGAACTATGCTAACTATGCATCGGTATCAAAGGAATGGGGCTATGTCTTTTGGCTGACTGCAGAAATGCTAGAATAAAGAGAAGGCCTAGTCGTATCGAAGGCTGGCATCTTTAGTGTCTTGCAGCATTAGAAGAGTGTAAACCAGTAACACATATGTAGTAATTATGTTGCAGCAAATTTACTAAGTACGCCCACAAATCCTTCCTCAGCTCCCTCCGAGAAAGCAACCTTGAAGCCAACATTTCAATTTAAGTCACAATTCTAATTGTATTAGATTGGGATACAACTCCAAGTCGTCCTGTTACTCTAGACAAGGCTATTTGAATAGTTCAATCATCCCTCCAAGGCTGCACCACATTTCCGGCTATGCTCGATCAACTCCGGCTGAAGACACATTCATGGGTCATGCTCGGTCTCAGGAGATCAACATGTTGTAGCCCTACCTAAGCTCAATAGAGAGGCGAGCCTGCCGGTCTAAATCCTAAGCTCGCAGGGGTCTTGCCCCCATCACCCTTTGCACTTCTGCATGTTGCGTGGGCGGCCAAGATCACTCCTGGCACCACTTATACAAGATCAATGCTTATGTGGACCACTTAGGCGCACACCGCTCCAATGTAGACGTCCGAAGAGCTTCGGCTGATACAACGATGTTGAGTGCCCATAACTGTCCCCGTGTGAAGGTTAGTGCGAAAAGGTCAATCAACCAACTCATATCAAATACCCAACCCATTAATGTTTTGGTAAGTGCGGTGTCGATCAATGTTCATGATATGTGGTCCCTTCTCCCGGTCTCAAGGATTTGTTGCAAGGGCCAAGAATGTCGGACCATGCATCGTCACAATCACGCAAGAATCCACCTGCACCACACATCTCATCATGTTCCAGTAGTAAAGTGAAAGTAACCGTGTGTCTATAACATCAGAGGAATCCAATGTATCACCCTCGATGGATTCCAATCGATGTAACTGTCAAGGTGACGAGGGAGGAATTGTTGGGTAACGTAGCATAAATTCAAAAAAATTCCTACGCATATTCAGATCTTTCTATGGAGATACCAGCAACGAGAGAGGGGTGAGAGCATCTTCATACCTTTGAAGATCGCTAAGCGGAAGCGTTGCTAGAACGCGGTTGCTGGAGTCGTACTCGCGGCGATTCAGATCGCGGTGTGATTCCGATTTAGTGCCGAACCACGGCACCTCCGCGTTCAACACACGTGCAGCCCGGTGACATCTCCCGCACCTTGATCCAGCAAGGAGGAGGGAGAGGTTGGGGAAGATCTCCAGCAGCACGACGGCGTGGTGTCGATGGAGAGACGAGGTCTCCCGACAGGGCTTCACCAAGCACCGGCAGAGAGGAGGAGAAAGAAGAGCAGGGCTGCGCCGAGGGAGAGGAAGATTCGTGTCCCCAACAGCCCAAAAGTGCCCACTAAATATAGGGGGAGGGAGGGGCTGCGCCCCCTTGAGGGTTTCCCTCTCCTGGGAGGGGCGGCAGCCCTAGATGGGGGGAGGTGCGGCGGCCAAGGGGGGAGGAGGGGTGGCGCACCCTTCTGGTGGGCCTTAGGCCCACCTGCGCTAGGGTTCCCCCCTCTCCGCTCTTCTTGCGCCATGGGCTGAGTGTGGGGGGCGCACCAGCCCACCTAGGGGCTGGTTCCCTCCCGTACTTGGCCCATCTAGCCTCCCCGGGTCGTGGCCCCCTTCCGGTGGACCCCCAGGGCCACTTCCGGTGGTCCCGGTGGTCCCGGTACGTTACCGGTGACACCCGAAACACTTCCGGTGTCCAAAACCATCCGTCCTATATATCAATCTTTACCTCCGGACTATTCCGGAGCTCCTCGTGACGTCCGGGATCTCGTCCCAGACTCTGAACAACTTTCGATAACCTCGTATAACAATTCCCTATAACCCTAGCGTCATCGAACCTTAAGTGTGTAGACCCTACGGGTTCGGGAGATAGGAAGACATGACGGAGACACCTCTCCGGCCAATAATCATCAGCGGGGTCTGGATACCCATGGTGGCTCCCACTTGCTCCACGAGATCTTATCGGATGAACCACGATGTCAAGGATTCAATCAATCCCGTATACAATTCCCTCTGTCTGTCGGTATAGAACTTGCCCGAGATTCGATCGTCGATACACCTATACCTTGTTCAATCTCGTTACCGGTAAGTCTCTTTACTCGTTCCGTAGCACGTCATCGTGTGACTAACTCCTTAGTCACACTGAGCTCATGATGATGTTCTACCGAGTGGGCCCAGAGATACCTCTGCGTCACGTGGAGTGACAAATCCCGATCTTGATTCGTACCAACCCAACAAACACTTTCAGAGGTACCCGTAGTAAACCTTTATAGTCACCTAGTTACGTTGTGATGTTTGATACACCCAAAGCACTCCTACGGTATCCGGGAGTTGCACAATCTCACGGTCGAAGGAAAAGACACTTGACATTAGAAAAGCTTTATCATACGAACAATACGATCTAGTGCTATGCTTAGGATTGGGTCTTGTCCATCACATCATTTTCCCAATGATGTGATCCCGTTATCAATGACATCTAATGCCTATGACCAGGAAACCATGATCATCTATTGACTAACGAGCTAGCCAACTAGAGGCTTGCTAGGGACACATTGTGATCTATTTGTTCACACATGTATTACTGTTTCCTGTTAATACAATTATAGCATGAACAATAGACGATTGTCATGAACAAGGAAATATGATAATAACCATTTTATTATTGCCTCTAGGGAATGTTTCCAATAGGAATCACCCTCGATGGTTCACGCTTGAGGGGGTTGCACGACAGTTTCATTATCGGAAGTGGTGATGGAGGAATCACCCTCCATAATCCACCTCCAGTTAACTAGACTACAGGGTTAACATTAGGAGTACATTGCGAGGTATCACCCTTGGTACACGATGGTAGCTCTACAGAGTCGTACAACTAAGGGGGGTGTAAAGTGAGGTGACGGGTCATGACTTGTCAATGGGCTGATCGAGTCTTCGGATCTGCGAGTCTTCAAGTCGTCGAGTCTTCGATGATGAAGTAGGGGCAACTAGGACTTAGTGGGGCCACTAGGGATCACTAATCCACCTATACTAAGCATTTGATATGCAGTAGGGTACAATAGTAGTTTAACAAAAATAGGCTATGCATCCGAATAGGAGCTATCTATAACAGTAGCAAAATCTAATGCAATCATAAGGGAGAAAGAATGGGTGATATAGGGATGATCAAGGGGGGTTTGCTTGCCTTGTTGCTCTGCTACAAAAGGCTAGTCATCAGTGGTGTAGTCGTACCCGGCAGCAGCGTCACCTTCAGCCTCTAGTGGAGAGAAGAGGGAGGAACTAACAATAAATACAAGCAAGTAGATGCAATACGATGCATGACATGGTAATATGCAGTGCTAGGGATGAGCTAATGCGGTACTACACGTTACTGATGGAGTGGGAAAATATTTGACGATATTTCCCGAGTCTTTGGCTACTACCGCACAAATGGTTCGGAGAGGAAAGTTCCAAGTTCAACATTCTAGGAGCATGTGACACATGAACGTAAAGCGTATTCACATTCGTGGAATTTTTGTGAGCAACCTTCATATATAAATTATTTTCATCTGACTTATAGATTATTTTATATTAATTTTCAAAGTTTTAATAATATTCTAAAATTAATTTATATTTACTTTAATTCAAAAATTGTTTTAATGCGCGAGTATGACATCACAGGTCAACCAACCAGTTTGACTAGTCAAACTAACCAGCGGGACCCACCTATCATAGAGAGTGGGGCTAAGACCAGCTCTAGCAGACCCTGTGTAAAGCCGCGACCCGCAAAATAACCGCCAAAATACGGGTGGACGCGGAAAATGCTGCCCGACCAGACCCGCAAACGCGTCCGACCCGTAAATATTTTTCAGGTGTACGGCAAAATCCCATCCCCAACCGCGAAAACGCAGGTTTCCGACTCGCCCGTACGGTGCCCCATATCCTAGGAAAGCAGTTGGCGGGAGGGAAATTTCAGCCCTTGCCATTTCCCCACCCCCTTCCGCCGCCCCCCGCCATTGGTTTCGCCCGTCCGCTGTTGGCGATTCCGGCCAAATCTACGGGCGAAATCGCGCCGCGGGGGCGCCCCTACCCTCTTCCACCGAGCCGCTGCACCGGCTCCCCTGATCCGTCGATCCACCACCGGAGAGCCACCGCCCCCGTGCAGTCGGTGAGTTTGTACTTATGCTTGTGCCAAGCGGTATGCATAGTTGGTTAACGCGGTGCGCGTATTTGTGAATTCAGATGGAATTGAGCCCGTGCGAGAAGCTTTTGCTTGACGATTTGGACGACTCAGATGTTGAGACGATGCTTGTCAACTATCGTCATCAGACGTTGGTGATGGACCTTGCCGTGAAGGAGCACGAATAAGAGAACCGAAAGAGGCGGCAAGGATCGACCGTTGACCGTCTTTGCATTCCTCGAAATCGCCATGTCAAAAACGAGATGTTGACGCAAGACTACTTTGTGGACAATCCAACATATTCGTCGCACCTCTTCCGGAGAAGGTATTGAATGCGTCGATCCCTCTTTGTGAAAAGTGTTCAAGCTTGCAAGGCCAATTGTCGGTAATTTGGATGATTATTGTATTGTAATATTGACATTGTTCTTGTATTGCAAATTAATAATTCTGAATATGTGCATATGTGTCAAATTCACATAAAACCGCATTTGATATGCACGCCGGCATGGGCGCCGGCAAAACAGACACCGCCTAGCGGAACTGTAAAATGGAATATTCGCATTTTACAGTTCCGTTATGCAGGGTTTGTTCGGCGAGCGCCCATGCCGACCTGTAAAACTGTTTTCCGCGAGCTGTATACGAGTTTTGCGGGTCGGCGATATACGGGGTGCGCTAGAGATGCTCTAACATGGTTTAATTTAATTAAAACATCTAACTAACCTAAGAGGGCCCAACGTGTAAGTGGGTTATTATTTTTAAATTAATTAGATTAATTAATTTCATTTAATTAACATGTTAATTAGGGGGGTCCACTAGTCACTCAATTTGCTAATTAACTTGAACATTTTAATTAGTCCTAATCTAATCGTATGACAAACGACGCCCACGGGTGAGTGAGCCAGTCGAGCTGTTAGTTGCTCGGGACCCACTTGGCGACGGCGCGCCGGCGGTAGCACTCCGGTGGCCAAAATAGCCGTCGGAGGGCTTATGCCTCATCGGAATCTGGCGGTGGGCGGCTATCTGGCGCACACTAGGGCATGTTCGATCGGGCGTAGGGCGTCGCATTGACTGGGGTTGGTAGTCGGGCCGGGAGCGGCAGGATTTTGCACCGGCAACGAGCCTAGGTGGAGGCTGTTGGTGGGGCTCATCGGAAACGGTGATGCGGGGCACGTTTAGCGGCACGGGAGGGCGTGGCGGTGCGCGTGCGTGGGTCATGCGTGCACATGTAGCAGAACCAGCTGCAAGCAGTGGAGGCACGGACCAACCGCGGACGATGGCACGGCGGCGCGCGCGGGCAGCAGAGCAAAGGGTGTGGACAGAAGGGGAGGGGCGACTGTTCATAGTGGAGCTCGAGGGAGTTCTCGGGGTAGCCGAGGGTTGCCGGAGGTGAGTGAATCTACGGCGAGAAGCTTCGGTAACCGGCGGCACTAACGAGTCGATTCCGATGTTGCGGTGATCTCCACCTTGATCCGGTGCGTGGGTGAACGAAAGGGAGGCATGCGGAGCTCCATGATGTGTCGGGGCGACGTGGCGTGGCCGGTGGTCTCGGGAACGGAGAGACACGGCGACGGTTGCTCTCGGATGACTTTGATGGAGAGCAAGCGTTGCGTGAGGGAGAGGGAGGAGTGGGGCTAGGGTTTGCCGGGGTGCTCTTGTAGCCATGGCCACATCCCCCCATTGAGTAGTAGGAAGGAGAAGAGGGATCAAGATGGGTTGGGTGTGTCATGGTGTTAGATGGGCCAACATGCACAATAGATTAGGCCCCTTTTATTTTATTTCCTCTAGTGTTTTACTATTTCTGCTCTGTTTTGTACTATTTTTACACAAAATGATTTTTGTAAAAATGTGGAACTTGTCTCAATAGATTCTTTGTAATATTTTGTGCTGCCACAAAAAGTATGAGATTGAAATAAAGTAGTTTGGCATTTTTATAATTCAAAGGGCATTTAATTTATTGTTTTGGCATATGTTGTGATTGTTTTAGAGCTTTAAATTGCTTTAGAAAATGTTGGTTTCACCAAGACAAATACTATGTGAATATTTGCGACCCAACCATGAGTTTAATTTTCATGTTTGCCAAAATATTTAATCCACTTATTATCTGAATTTTGAATTTTAAAAGAAATTATAAATGGGGTATGATTCCAAGATTGATCATGCACTATTTAGCAAAATGTTGGTTTCACCAAGGCAAATAGTAGGTGATCATTGTAACTTGATTACACGGGTACTGTAGTTGGTAACCAGGGGTGTCACAGTGTGGCCCTATCATCCAAGATGGCGGTGATGTTGGTGGTGATTTCTTTGACGAGGATAGTGTTTGAGTTCATGCATACCTTCGGTTGGGATCAATATACTGTTTAATTGTTTGTATTTAGTGCGGCTAGGCTGAAAGAATTGATAAAACAATCATCCTTCTCTAAATATAAGGGATGTGTTCGGTTTGGACACCATTAGAGGAGGATAATTACCCTCCTCTAAGGATACTCAACCTTTTACTCCTCTAACGGACAGGGGACTGGTTTGAGTTTCTCTAATATCCATAGAAGTTATTAAATTGTCTTCTGTTGGAATAACATAATCCAAATGTTTAATTAGCTTTGGTGCAAAAAAAACCTTCTCCTTAATTTGATGGAAGGTACGGTAGTAGTGGTGGAGCTTCTTACAGCCAAAGTGGGCCACCCCCTCTCTCCACCCCAGCCCTTCTTGGCTCCCTAAAAAATTTTGAATGGAAGGTTTTTCCTTCATTGTTAAATATTTCTGAGGGAAAAGAAGATAAATGATGTCTCTTTTGGGAGCAATCGCCCATATATTACCCTTTTTTGTTTGTTGATGAAAGTATTGTGTTTCTAAAGGCCTCGTATAAGAATTTGTTGGGTCTGAAAAAGATCATGTAGGGAGTCCCTCGACTGAAGATTATATTTGGTTGGCGTACCACTTATGGAGTAAAAAAACTTGCATTGGGAGTACCATGATCTTCTTGCTTGTCGGCCTCTCATGAAGGATGGCTGGCTCTTTGGGCTATAGACTATCCAGGCAAGATTAAGGTGCACACAAAGAGCTTATTCAAAAAGGCTTGGCACTAGGAGCAGATATTGCTCAAAAAGGATCCAAGGCGGGTGTAATGCATAACATGCGGGAGAGATGAGACAATACATCCCATCTTTTGTACTATGGTTTCGCTCGTCATTGCCACTCCTGCTACTGTACCTCTCCTCGTCCGAGAGGCATTCATTCTCTTTTGATGCCACTTTTGGTTCCATATGTGCCCTAATTCTGCAAACATATTGTGAGTGGTGGTGCGAGAACTGATTGTGGGGGCAACGACCTCCAAAGTGTGAACCAATCGATAATGACGAAATAACTACTTGAGAAAATGATCTCCTCTCACTCGATTTGGTGAACAATTTGTAACATAGTCGACCTTGGATACACAAAAGACTAAGAGGATGGTCTATTGAGGAAGGCCAATCTACATAAATAAATATACCTTGATATGTGGTGAGATATATGTTTATCCATTTCTTTCACTATGACTAATGAGCTTGTTTTTACACATTATATGCTTGAGTTCATACATATTATTCTAGAAATTTGTCTCAAATTTTCCATTAGCCTTTTTAGTTTGTCCCTTTTCATCTTGTAAGGTTTTTAATTGGATTATATCTTCTATGGACTTACCATGATAGTCGAAACCAATTCAGGAATAGAGTGGAGAAGATATGGTAGTCTTATTTGAATATTTATGGGAGAGTCATCAAGATTATCTCAAATAGAGAAGTCAAAAATGTAAAGTTATTCGCCTAACCAAGAAGAACAACTTTATTTTTTAGGTAATCTCAATATGACCTTGTATGCACTAATTATAGTTATGTTACCGAACCAGCACCAGAGAGAACAAATCACAAGACAAGCAACAATACTTCCATATTAGGTGGTAGCAACAACCGTACCACGAGACGATAGTGACGCAAAAGACCCAAACTACACGATCTCATTTTGGCCAATTCTGGTGCATTAGAGCGTTTCAAAATTAGGTTATAATAAGGAACAAACTAAATATATCTAACTATAGCTCCCCGCCTTATTGTGGTGCAAAAATTCTAAAGAATATATAAAAAACATATTTGAAAATTTCAAACACAACGAGAATGGTTTTTCTTGAAAATTTCAACTCTGTTAAAATTTTGAACACATTTTAAAAACCAAAGTTTTTGTATTTTGAACAATTTAAAAAATGAAACATTTTCTTAAATTATGAAGAAAATATGAAATCATGAATATATTTCAAAAAATCGCATAATCAATTTTGAAAACGCAAACTTTTTTGCAACATCACAAATGTTTTTCAAAAACACAAACTTTTGTTGATTTTGTGAAAAACAAAATCAAAAGAGCGACATTTTGTGAAAATGCTTAAAATTAATTTAAACACGAACATTTTTAAAATTTGTGATAAATATTCGAAAGTGGGAGCATTTTTTTCAAATTTGGAACAACATTTGAAAACTATGTACATTTTGGAAATACTAAACATCTTCCGGAACAGCAAACAATTTTAAAATTCCTAACCATTTTATTTAAAAGGTAAGGAAACATGATTTTTTCTTATTTGTGAACAAAGTTATAGAATATAAATAATCAAAAAATATGGAATTGCGAAATAAAAAGTAGATGTTTTGTAACAAAAATATTTCTTTCAATTTTGTGAATATTTTTATTTTGGAAAAACTATTTTGGAAATAAAATAGAAATCCCAATAAAACGAATAAATATAAAAGAAAAATTATAAACCAACCAAAACCTTCTTGTTAGTTCCCAAAACCGGTGAAAACCCAGAAACAATCATTGAAAGATTCGCAAAACCAATGTGTACAATAGCTGAACTTCGGCCGGCCAACTCGAGCTCTAGCATTTCATCTCCAAACAAAACCCTGCCAATTTGGGGATTCCCTATTTGGCGCGGCAAGCACCCGTTACAGGCCATTTTGCTAACGGGTGCCTGCAGAGCGCATCCCCTCTTTGCGACTGGGTATCCCCTCTCAGTCTGGCCTCTTTTTTTGTTAATATTTCAAAAAATATGGACTGGTAGCAACCGTCACCTAACTAACCCGTACACCATCGCAATCCATGTGATTGATCATCGTTTCCTCCCTTTTATTCTTGTTTTCCTGGGTTTTTTGGTTCGCTACAGTTTTGGGCATTTTATTCCGTTTTTCTTGTATTTTTCATTGTTTTCGGAAATGTGCAGACTATTTTTTTAAATCCTTAAAACAATTTTTTCAGTTTTCTGAACTTTTTTTCAAATTCGATGAATTTTTGTTCAAAATCGATGCACTCATTTTTTAATTCGATGAACTTTTTTCTAAAATTTGATGGACTTTTTTTAAATACGGTGGACTTGTTTATATTTAGATGAACTTTTTTCAAATTCGATGAACTTTTTTTCAAAATGAATGAACTCTTTTTTAACTCGATGATTTCTTAAAATTGGATGAACTTTTTTGAAATTCCATGAACTTTTTTCAAATTCTATGAACTTTTTTTGGAAACCTATTAACTTTTTTCCAAATTTTATGAACGTTTTTCAAAATGACTGAATGTTTTATTAAAATTAATGAAACTTTGTCAAATGTGATAAACATTTTTCAAATTTTATTATTATTATTTTTTAAATCTGTCAACATTTTCACATTTGAAGATTTGTTTTTGCAAAATCAGTGAACTTTATTTTTTGAAAAATCAATGAACTTTTTGAGGGCCTGCAGGGGCGCTAGAGCTGTTTTATGGGCCGGCCCAGCGTGGAGCGCTGCAGGCGCCAATAACGCAAACGGGCGCCTGTAACACCGTATAGGAGGTCTCGCCAATTTGTCGGTTATAATTCGTTAAATAGCGTTTCACCGGAAATATGTACCCACGCACTAAAATATAGTATTGGTTTGTAAGATAATATAGGAGTAGTATATTTTTTGACTGCGAACATACCAGGACACGCGGGACTCACTTTCCGGAGCGGGCTCGCTTGCCGGAGCAACAAGGACTCTCCCTTTCTAGGGAGATTAGAGAATGTAAAGATATAAAAATAATATTCCAGAAAAAAATGTGTATATTACTATGTAAAATTGTTAAATAGCTTCACATAATAAAGGTACTCGTAAGCTTTATTCCGTGTTATGCCTTACTATCACTTTGCAGGTACTCCGCAAAAAAATGCACTTTGCAGGTACGTCTATGAAAAAGCATCGCTCTTTTAGTACTCCCTCCGTTCCTAAATATAAGTCTTTTTATAGATCCCACAAAGACACTACTCCCTCTATAAACTAATATAAGAGTGTTTAGATAACTAGAATAGTAATTTAAACGCTCTTATATTAGTTTACGGAGGGAGTACATACAAAACAAAATGAGTAAATCTATACTACAAATTGTGTCTATATACATCTGTATGTAGTCCCTTAGTAAAACCTTTAAAAAGACTTATATTTAGGAACGGAGGGAGTACTACACAGTATGTATGTGAGTGTTATTCATTATCTGTGGATTGTGTCCTAAAATATTATACGATGGAGCCCATACTTGCATATACTATTTATCTATCTTTAGAAGCCCATGATTGCTGGAATTAAAAGGATGAGCTAACAAATACAGCAGAGACCCGTGTACAGTTGGAAATTAAATTCGTGGGCACAGAGCTCGTGGCTGTGAGCGATCAGTGGGTCTGATTAATTACCGAATGTAGGCCATTTAAGCCGAGAAAACGAAAGCTGCAAGACCACCTAATCCTAATAACGCAGACAACTTCGTTTAAACAAAATAAAATAAAAACGCAGACAACTATAGCACATCCCAGCTATACTACTCCACGATGTAGGGTCTTGTCTCTCTGACTAATGAGTTGTAGGTCGTCAGTTTGTGGTTTGCAATCTACTCCCTCCGTAACCTATTATAATAGTATTTGGATCATTAGAATAGTAATTTAAATGTTTTTATGTTAATTTACGGAGGGAGTACGTACTAAGTTTGTTTGCTTCCATCTCAAAAGAAAACAGTTTATGTGCTTCGACAGTTCGTAGATGGACCTCACATACTGTAGGATCGATAATCTAATTGGTTCATTGCGCGCTTTCGCATAGCCTGAATTTCTGTCAATGTTTCCGCAAAAGAAAAGGAATTTCTTTCAGTGATAGACGCGCAAACCATGGACCATTTCACATGGGCAGGCACATGTGCATCGGTTTTGAACCGTTCATCCGCATCGTGGTCCGAACAATGGTGTCGACAGAAATTCGTTGAAAATTATATTCAAATTTGGTACTCTCTTAATACGAGATAATATACATGTTTATCTTGTACAAATACTTCCTTTTTTATTAGGAGGCCATAATTATAGACAAAACTCCAACAATTACATGTCCAATCACAATAAGTTGCGTCAAACTAATAATTGATCACGTGAACACTAACTTAAGTTCATCTTCTAACCTTGATGATACAACTATGCTTTCATCCTTATTGGTGTTAGTTAATTTAGGTATCACGCTCAAGATATCCGACAATCTATAAGCTCGTGAAGGATCCGGTTTGGAGAAACAAGTTTCAAATGAATCTGATGTTGTAGCGGCCCAGGTCGTCGTAAATGAATATCTGATCACCAGAAATGATTCAAATGCGAAATCTAACGGACAAAATCTCCAAGGTCATGAGAGAGCTCGGTTTTCGTGCAGTTTACTATCCTAAATAAATAAATGAAAAGAGTTTTTTTTCCAGCAATTTCTGGTATTGTATATTTGCTCCTAGTTAAGGCTTTTGTGGGATGCTACTAACAAATCCACCACATTTTATTTTTCGAAGTTCTCATGTGACATTATATTTCTTTTTAGATGCCTCAAAATTGAAGTATAGAACTGTTTATGCAACCAGATTATTTGCTTGTATATCCATTGGTTTCACCTACACATATTATTATAGTCATTCATAGCAACGCGCGGAGTTTTACCTAGCTACATAATGATTAGGATGCCTCTACACGGTACATATGAAATAAATATTTATAATATTTTGCAAGTTCGCATGAAAAATGTGACATGAGACTATTTTTTGGGGTGCGTTTGGTTGCCTTGAGTGAGTAGTGCCTGCATTTCAACCACATCTCACTAGAGTCAGGTTTAGCAAAAACATGCAACAAACCAACATATGCATGTTGTTTGGTTACGTGCATTGCATCAAAGTCCACTTTAGGATCGGCTGTTTGGTTGCCCGCATTTGTTCTTAAGGGGTGATCAGAGAAAACCACAATTGTTTGACTGCATACACGTTTGTATTTTGCTCACCGCATTCAAATGTCATGGCCTTACCACCACATTATGCACAACAACATAGAAATCACTAACAGAACGTAAACAAGCAGATTAACAACAACAAACAACATAAAACAAGAAGATAAATACCAGATAAACCATACTGCTAACTAGCTAGCATCGACAAAAGTAAGTCAAGGGAATCCCATGCCCCTTACTTCAACACAGGGTGCTGAACCCCGTCAAAATATTAACAAGTTCCCAGCAATGTCTCACACCACCACCTCAAACTAACTACTCCCTCTATCCATATATATAGGGCCTAATACGTTTTTTGAGGCTAACTTTGACCACATGTTAGAGCAAGTAATATATGACATGCAAGTTACACAAAGCATACCGTCAAATTCGTACGTGAAAGGAGCTTACGATGATATAATTTTTATATTATATATCTCATATAATATTAATCTTATCAATAGTCAAACATAGTCTCGGAAAAGGCATTAGGCCCTATATATATGGATGGAGGGAGTACAAGTTTAGAGGGACACGATCAGAGGGCGAAAGCAACGTCAGTGATGTAGTTGTCCCTGCCGCAGTGCACCCTGCACCCGTTGGAGCTGTCGTGGTTGTATATTTGAACCTTGAGGCCGAGGCCAGAGATGTGCAGCCTAACGAGATCACTAGGGGCAATCCTGTGGCGGCGGCAGAAGTACTCCCAGCCCCTACCGAGGACCATCCGGCCCTCGAAGTTCTAGACCTGGACCTAGAACTCGTACCACTTGTTGGTCGAGAGCCTCATCACATGCGGGAGCTTCACCGTCAGCCACTCCTTTACTACCTCCACAAACTTGGGAGGGATGATGACCATGGCGAGGTCCTCCTCGTCCATGATTTGCATGTACTCCCTCCGTTCCTAAATATAAGTCTTTTAAGAGGTTCCACTAGGGGGGACTACATGCGGATGTATATAGACATATTTTAGAGTATACATTCACTCATTTTGCTCTGTATGTAGCCCTCTAGTGAAATTTCTAGAAAGACTTATATTTAGGAACGGAGGAAGTAGAAGCGAAGCGGCTCTCAGGACCACTCCTCGTGGCCGGTCTGAGGAGCTCATCCGCTTGAACGCGGTTGACTCATGAAGGAGACCCTGCGAGGCAGGTTCACCCTCTTCATCTAGCAATTCATGGGTATGAAGTCCACGCCAGCCTCGGCACCAGCGACGACAGCTGGTCCTCCTCCAACCTTGTCCCACCCCTTCTTCATCACCTTGTCAGGTAAGAAGACATCCATTAGTAACATGGACACTAGTACTACCTAAAGTAGCAACCACATTGGTCCTACCTACCATGAATACCATGCACGTAGCAAAATCGGGCAACATAGCACATGAACCCTAAGTATGAACATCAAACACATGAAGCATAAGTATGAACGTCAAACACATGAACCCTAAGTATGAACGTCAAACACATGAACCCTAAGCATGAACATAAGAGACACTACCACATGAACTCTAAGCATGGACATCAAATATAGCACCAATATAGCTAACTAGCACATGAACCCTAAACATGAAACCCAACACCTAACTATCCTGCCTATGAACACTACTAAGCATGCATATCAAAGCAAGAACACTACTATAATGCCAATGAATAGTACCACATAAGAAGGAATCGAATCCAATCGATTCAATTCAATTTGAATTGAATCGAGTCAATTCGAATCAGATCCAATGCATGCTAGTAATGAAAACCCATATCTACACTTCTACGGAAAGAGAGGGATTAGGGTTCTTACCGGAGCGGCGCGAGCGTACGCTGGCCGGGGAGAAAACCCCGGCGGGAAGGAGATGACTGGTGAATAGGACGAGCCACCAATGTCGACGATCGTCGAGGAGGAGCCGCCAATCCCGGTGCTCGTGGCCATGCGTGCAATCAAGGAGGAGGGCGCCAGCATCCATGGAACAAACCCTTGGATGAGGGGGGGGCGAACCCCACCAACAGAGGGGGTTCCAACCAACGACAAGGTCACCGCCCCTTCCGGTGGCGCACCGAACCCAGGACCACGAGATCCGGATACGACGGCAGAGCTGGAGCAGCCGACACCGCAGTGGGCGGGTGTGGAGGCCTGGTGCACAGCGGAGACGACGCCCGCAAAACCCTCATCTAGTCCACCCCGTAGTTCTCAAGCCAACAACCACCGCTCATGGATGCAGTTCTCGCCGGCGCTGATGGGGGTCAGCGGACGGCACGGCTGCAGGCGACTCATCAGAGTAGAGGAGAGGAGAGGAGAGCGATGGGTGATGTGGGGAGTGAGAGGCAGTGGTGTGAATGCAGTACTGGACGGTGACAGGAGATGGAGAGGTAGTTATGAGACGTCTCGTCCGTCTCCCGCGCCTCGCGAGGCGTTCGGCCAAGAGCCATGCGTGGGCGTGCTCCGCCAAGCTGCGGAGAAACTTCCGATTCGGTAGTAGCTCCCAATCCAGACCTCAAACTACTTTAAGTTCCATGCGGCCCGAAACATGGGTGCAACCTAGTTAACCAAACATGCCGTTTTCTACCCGCGAGGGCTTGGTTGGCCCAAATGCGAGCAACCAAACATGTCCTTGGTGTTTTGACACAAAGTATGAAAATGATGTGTTAATTTATTTGTAAACATGTCAAAGTTCTTCTTACTAAATTATATCTTGTTGGGGATGACTCTGCAATGGTACATATAAAATAAAAAAATTAGACACTCTATTTTGACACAAAGATTGTGTTGGAAATATGCCCTAGAGGCAATAATAAAATGGTTATTATCATATTTCCTTGTTCATGATAAACGTCTATTGTTCATTCTATAATTGTATTAACAGGAAACAGTAATACATGTGTGAATAAATAGATCACAATGTGTCCCTAGCAAGCCTCTAGTTGGCTAGCTCGTTAGTCAATAGATGATCATGGTTTCCTGGTCACGGGCATTAGATGTCATTGATAACGGGATCACATCATTGGGGGAATGATGTGATGGACAAGACCCAATCGTAAGCGTAGCACTAGATCGTATTTTTCGTATGCTAAAGCTTTTCTAATGTCAAGTGTCTTTTCCTTCGACCGTGAGATTGTGCAACTCCCGGATACCGTACGAGTGCTTTGGGTGTATCAAATGTCACAACGTAACTCGGTGACTATAAAGGTGCACTACGGGTACCTCCGAAAGTATTTGTTGGGTTGGCACGAATCGAGATCGGGATTTGTCACTCCGTGTGACGGAGAGGTATCTCTGGGACCACTCGGTAGAACATCATCATGAGCTCAATGTGACTAAGGAGTTAGTCACACGATGACGTGCTACGGAACGAGTAAAGAGACTTACCGATAACGAGATTGAACAAGGTATAGGTATACCGACGATCGAATCTCGGGCAAGTTCTATACCGACGGACAAAGGGAATTGTATACGGGATTGATTGAATCCTTGACATTGTGGTTCATCCGATGAGATCATCGTGGAGCAAGTGGGAGCCACCATGGGTATCCAGACCCCGCTGATGGTTATTGGCCGGAGAGGTGTCTCAGTCATGTCTGCCTGTCTCCCAAACCCGTAGGGTCTACACACTTAAGGTTCGATGACGCTAGGGTTATAGGGAATTGTTATACGAGGTTACCGAAAGTTGTTCGGAGTCCCGGATGAGATCTCGGCCGTCACGAGGAGCTCCGGAATGGTCCGTAGGTAAATATTGATATATAGGACGGATTGTTTTGGACACTGGAAGTGTTTCGGGCGTCACCGGTAACGTACCGGGACCACTGGCACCACCGGAAGTGGCCCGGGGTCCACCGGGAGGGGCCACCAGCCCCGAGAGGCTAGATGGGCCAAGTGCGGGAGGGAACCAGCCCGTAGGTGGGCTGGTGCGCCTCCCACACCAAGCCAAAGGCGTAGGTGGTGGGGAGAGGGGGCAACCCTAGGCGCAGGTGGGCCATAGGCCCACTAGGTGGTGCGCCACACCTCTCCCACCCTGGCCGCCCCCCCCCCTCTCCCATCTGGTGGCCGCCGGCCCCTAGGGAGTGAACCCTAGGGGTGGCGCAGCCCTCCCCCCTCCTCCTATAAATAGAGAGGGGTTTTGGCCATTGGGGGACACACTTTTCCCTCTCCCTCGGCGCAGCCCTGCCCTTCTTTCTCCTCCTCTCTGCCGGTGCTTGGCGAAGCCCTGCCGGGAGACCTCGTCTCTCCATCGACACCATGTCGTCGTGCTGCTGGAGTTCTTCCCCAACCTCTCCCTCCTCGTTGCTGGATCAAGGTGCGGGAGACGTCACCGGGCTGCACGTGTGTTGAACGCGGAGGTGCCGTAGTTCGGCACTAGATCGGAATCACACCGCAATCTGAATCGCCGCGAGTACGACTCCATCAACCGCGTTCTAGTAACGCTTCCGCTTAGCGATCTTCAAAGGTATGAAGATGCACTCACCCCTCTCTCGTTTCTGGTCTCTCCATAGGAAGATCTGAATATGCGTAGGAAAAATTTCTAATTTATGCTACGTTACCCAACAGTGGCATCTGAGCCAGGTTTTCTATGCGTAGATTCTATGCACGAGTAGAACACAAAAGGTTGTGGGCGATGATTTGTCAATTGCTTGCAGCTACTATTCTTATTCTTTTCCGGCGGTATTGTGGGATGAAGCGGCCCGGACCGACATTACACGTACGCTTACGTGAGACTGGTTCCACCGATAGACATGCACACCGTGCATAAAGGTGTCTAGCGGGTGTCTGTCTCTCCTACTCTAGTCGGATTGGATTTGATGAAAAGGGTACTTATTAAGGGTAAATAGCTTTGGCATATCATCATTGTGGTTGTCACGTAGGTAAGAAAGCGTTCTTGCTAGAAACCCAAATCAGCCACGTAAAACTTGCAACAACAATTAGAGGACGTCTAACTTGTTTTTGCAGGGTTTGACATGTGATGTGATATGGCCAAAGTTGTGATGTTGCATGTATGATGTATGAGATGATCATGTTATTGTAATAGGTTTCACGACTTGCATGTCGATGAGTATGACAACCGGCAGGGGCCATAGGAGTTGTCTTAATTTATTGTATGAGATGCAACACCATGTGCTTACTACTTTTACTTCATTGCTAACGATCAGCTATAGTAGTAGTGATAGTAGTAGTTGGCGTGACGACTTCAGGGAGACACGATGATGGAGATCATGGTGTCACGCCGGTGACGATGATGATCATGCGATGCCTGAAGATGGAGATCGAAAGAGCAAAGATGATAATGGCCATATCATGTCACTATATGATTGCATTGTGATGTTTATCATGTTTTTCATCTTATTGCTTAGAACGACGGTAGCATAATAAGATGATCCCTCTTAAAATTTCGAGAACGTATTACCCTAAGTGTGCACCGTTGCGAAGGATTGTTGTCTCGAAGCACCACGTGATGATCGGGTGTGATAGATTCTAACGTTCGCATACAACGGGTGTAAGCCAGATTTACACACGCAAAACACCTAGGTTGACTCGACGAGCTTAGTATGTACAGACATGACCTCGAATACAAGAGACCGAAAGGTCGAACATGAGTCGTATGGTTGAATACGATCAGCATGAAGTTGCTCACCATGGTGACTAGTCCGTCTCACGTGATGATCGCACACGGGTTAGTCAACATGGATCATGTAGCACTTAGATGACTAGAGGGATGTCGATTTAAGTGGGAGTTCATACTTAATTTTATTAAATGAACTTAATTGTCATGAACTTAGTCTAAAAGTTGTCTTTATAAATATTGTAGATGGCCAACGTCAACCTCAATTTCAACGCATTCCTAGAGAAAAACAAGCTGAAAGATGATGGTAGCAACTATGCGGACTGGGTTCGCAACTTGAAGCTCATCCTTGAAGCAGCTAAAAAGGCTTATGTCCTTGATGTGCCGCTAGGTGACCCTCCCACTCCCGCGGCAGCCCAGGACATTATGAACGTCTAGCAAACGCGGAGTGATGACTACTCTCTGGTTAGGTGTGGCATGTTATACAGTTTAGAAACGGGGCTCCAAAGGCGTTTTGAGCAACACGGTGCATATGAGATGTTCCAAGAGCTGAAGCTAGTTTTTCAAGCTCATGCCCGTGTTGAGAGATATGAAGTCTCCGACAAGTTCTTTAGCTGTAAGATGGAGGAGAATAGTTCTGTCAGTGAGCACATACTCAAAATGTCTGGGTTACACGGTCGTGTGACTTCACTTGGAGTCGAACTTCCAGATGATGCTATAATTGACAAAATCCTCCAGTCTCTCCCACCAAGCTACAAAGACTTTGTGCTTAACTACAACATGCAAGGGATGGAGAAGACCATTCCCGAGTTGTACTCGATGCTCAAGTCTGCAGAAGTAGAAATCAAGAAAGATCATCAAGTGTTGATGGTCAACAAGACCACTAGTTTCAAGAAGGGCAAGGGTAAGAAGAACTTCAAGAAATACGGCAAAGCCGTTGCCGCGCCCGGTAAGCCAGATGCCGGGAAGAAGAAAAAGAATGGACCCAAGCCTGAGACTGAGTGCTTCTATTGCAAGGGAAATGGTCACTCGAAGCGGAACTGCCCCAAATACTTAGCGGACAAGAAGGCCGGCAACGTTAAAGGTATATGTGATATACATGTTATTGATGTGTACCTTACCAGCGCTCATAGTAGCTCCTAGGTATTTGATACCGGTGTTGTTGCTCACATTTGCAACTCAAAGCAGGAACTGCGGAATAAGCGGAGACTGGCAAAGGACGAGGTGACGATGCGCGTCGGGAATGGATCCAAGGTCGATGTGATCGCCGTCGGCACGTTACCTCTACATCTACCGTCGGGATTAGTTTTAAACCTTAATAATTGTTATTTAGTACCAGCTTTAAGCATGAACATTGAATCAGGGTCTTGCTTAATGCGAGATGGCTACTCATTTAAGTCAGAGAATAATGGTTGTTCTATTTATATGAGTGATATGTTTTATTGTCATGCTCCGCTGGTGAATGGTTTATTCTTGATGAATCTCGATCGTGATGTTACGCATATTCATAGTGTGAGTACCAAAATATGTAAAGTTGATAATGATAGTCCCACATACTTGTGGCACTGCCGCCTTGGTCATATCGGCGTTAAGCGCATGAAGAAGCTCCATACTGATGGACTATTAGAGTCTCTTGACTCCGAATCATTTGACACATGCGAACCGTGCCTCATGGGCAAGATGACTAAGACTCCATTCTCAGGAATAATGGAGAGAGCAACCGACTTATTGGAAATAATACATACTGATGTGTGTGGTCCAATGAACGTTGAAGCTCGCAGTGGCTATCGTTGTGTTCTCACTCTCACCGATGATTTGAGTAGGTATGGGTATATCTACTTGATGAAGCACAAATCTGAGACATTTGAAAAGTTCAAGGAATTTCAGAGTGAGGTCGAGAATCAATGTTACAGAAAAATTAAGTGTCTACGATCTGATCGTGTGATCGTGGAGGAGAATATTTGAGTCACGAGTTTGGCACACACCTAAGGAAGTGTGGAATCGTTTCACAACTGACGCCGACTGGCACACCGCAACGCAACGGAGTGTCTGAACGTCGTAATCGCACTTTATTAGATATGGTACGATCTATGATGTCTCTTACCGACTTACCGCTATCATTTTGGGGATACGCATTAGAAACTGCAGCATTCACTTTAAATAGGGCACCTCTAAATCCGTTGAGACGACACCGTATGAACTATGGTTTGGCAAGAAAGCCTAAGTTGTCGTTTCTTAAAGTTTGGGGCTGCGATGCTTATGTGAAGAAACTTCAACCAGAAAAGCTCGAACCCAAAGCGGAGAAATGTGTATTCATAGGATACCCTAAGGAAACTATTGGGTATACCTTCTATCTTAGATCCGAAGGTAAAACCTTTGTTGCCAAGAACGGATCCTTTCTAGAGAAAGAGTTTCTCTCGAAAGAAGTAAGTGGGAGGAAGGTAGAACTTGATGAGGTAATTACACCCCCTCTTGAACAGGATAGTAGCGCAGCGAAGGAAGTTGTTCCTGTGGCGCCTACACCAACTGAAGAGGAAGTTAATGATAATGATCATGAAGCTTCGGATCAAGTTACTACTGAACTGCGAAGGTCCACGAGGGCACGCTCCGCACCAGAGTGGTACAACAACCCTGTGATGGAAATCATGTTGTTAGACAACGGTGAACCTTCGAACTATGAAGAAGCGATAGCGGGCCCGGATTCCAACAAATGGCTTGAAGCTATGAAATCCGAGATAGGATCCATGTATGAGAACAAAGTATGGACTTTGGTGGACTTGCCCGATGACCGGCGAGCCATAGAAAATAAATGGATGTTCAAGAAGAAGACTGATGCAAACGGTAATGTAACCGTTTATAAAGCTCGACTTGTCTCAAAGGGTTTTCGACAAATTCAAGGAGTTGACTACGAAGAGACTTTCTCTCCCGTAGCGAAGCTGAAATCAGTCCGAATCATGTTAGAAATTGCCACCTTTTATGATTATGAAATTTGGCAAATGGACGTCAAAACAGCGTTCCTTAACGGGAACTTAAGGAAGAGTTCCAAAACAAATTCAAGGAGTTCCAGAAGGTTTTGTCGACCCTAAGGGTGCTAACAAAGTGTGCAAGCTCCAGCGCTCCATCTATGGGCTGGTGCAAGCATCTCGGAGTTGGAACATTCACTTTAATGAGGTGATTAAAGCGTTTGGGTTCATACAGGTTTATGGAGAAGCTTGTCTATACAAGAAAGTGAGTGGGAGCTCTTTAGCTTTCCTCATACTGTATGTGGATGACATATTATTGATGGGGAATAATATAGAGATGTTGGAGAGCATAAAGGCCTATTTGAACAAGAGTTTTTCAATGAAGGACCTTGGAGAAGCTGCATATATATTAGGCATCAAGATCTATAGAGATAGATCGAGACGCCTCATAGGTCTTTCGCAAAGTACATACCTTGACAAGATATTGAAGAAGTTCAATATGGAAAACTCAAAGAAAGGGTTCTTTCCAGTTTTGCAAGGTATGATATTGAGTAAGACTGAGTCGCCAACCACGGCAGCAGATAGAGAGAAGATGAGTTATGTCCCCTACGCTTCAGCAGTAGGCTCTCTTATGTATGCCATGCTGTGTACCAGACCTGATATAAACCTTGCCATAAGTTTGGTAGGGAGGTACCAAAGTGATCCCGGTTTGGAACACTGGACAGCGGTCAAGAATATCCTTAAGTACCTGAAAAGGACTAAGGAAATGTTTCTCGTTTATGGAGGTGACGAAGAGCTCGTCGTAAAGGGTTACGTCGACGCTAGCTTTGACACAGATCCGGATGACTCTAAGTCAGAGACTGGATACGTATATGTTTTGAATGGTGGGGCAGTGAGCTGGTGCAACATCAAGCAAGAAGTCGTGGCAGCATCTACATGTGAAGCGGAGTACATAGCTGCTTCAGAAGTGGCTCATGAAGGAATTTGGATGAAGGAGCTCATCACCGACCTTGGAGTGGTTCCAAGCGCGTCGGGTCCAATGACACTCTTCTGTGATAACACTGGGGTCATTGCCATAGCCAAGGAGCCCAGGTTTCACCAGAAGACGAAGCACATCGAACGCCGCTACAACTCCATCCAGGACCATGTCCAGAGTGGAGTGATAGATATTTTCAAAGTACACACGGATCTGAATGTTGCAGACCCGTTGACTAAACCTCTTCCACGAGCAAAACATGATCAACACCATAATGTTATGGGTGTTCGAAACATCACAATGTAACTAGATTATTGACTCTAGTGCAAGTGGGAGACTGTTGGAAATATGCCCTAGATGCAATAATAAAATGGTTATTATCATATTTCCTTGTTCATGATAATCGTGTGTTGTTCATGCTATAATTGTATTAACAGGAAACAGTAATATATGTGTGAATAAATAGATCACAATGTGTCCCTAGCAAGCCTCTAGTTAGCTAGCTCGTTGATCAATAGATGATCATGGTTTCCTAATCATGGACATTAGATGTCATTGATAACGTGTTCACATCATTGGGAGAATGATGTGATGGACAAGACCCAATCCTAAGTATAGCACTAGATTGTCTTGTTCGTATGCTAAAGCTTTTCTAATGTCAAGTGTATTTTCCTTCGACCGTGAGATTGTGCTACTCCCGGATACCGTAGGAGTGCTTTGGGTGTATCAAACGTCACAACATAATTGGGTGATTATAAAGGTGCACTACGGGTACCTCCGAAAGTGTCTGTTGGGTTGGTACGAATCGAGATCGGGATTTGTCACTTCGTGTGACGGAGAGGTATCTCTGGGCCCACTCGGTAGAACATCATCATAATGAGCTCAGTGTGACTAACGAGTTAGTCACGGGATGATGTGCTACGGAACGAGTAAAGAGACTTACAGGTAACGAGATTGAACAAGGTATGGGTATACCGACGATCGAATCTCGGGCAAGTTCTATACCGACAGACAAAGGGAATTGTATACGGGATTGATTGAATCCTTGACATCGTGGTTCATCTGATGAGATCATCGTGGAGCAAGTGAGAGCCATCATGGGTATCCAGACCCCGCTGATGGTTATTGGCCGGAGAGGTGTCTCGGTCATGTCTGTCTGTCTGTCTCCCGAACCCGTAGGGTCTACACACTTAAGGTTCGATGACGCTAGGGTTATAGGGAATTGTTATACGAGGTTACCGAAAGTTGTTCGGAGTCCCGGATGAGATCCGGGATGTCATGAGGAGCTCCGGAATGGCCCGGAGGTAAAGATTGATATATAGGATGGATGGTTTTGGACACCGGAAGTGTTTCGGGCGTCACCGGTAACGTACTGGGACCACCGGGACCATCGGAAGTGGCCCCGGGGTCCACCGGGAGGGGCCACCAGCCCCGAGAGGCTAGATAGGCCAAGTGCGGGAGGGAACCAGCCCCTAGGTGGGCTGGTGCGCCTCCCACACCTAGCCCAAGGCGCAGGTGGTGGGGAGAGGGGGCAACCCTAGGCGCAGGTGGGCCTTAGGCCCACCAGGTGGTGCGCCACACCTCTCCCACCCTGCCCCCCCCCTCTCCCATCTGGTGGCCACCGGCCCCTAGGGAGGGAACCCTAGGGGTGGCGCAGCCCTCCCCCTCCTCCTATAAATAGAGAGGGGTTTTGGCATTTGGGGGACACACTTTTCCCTCTCCCTCGACGCAGCCCTGCCCTTCTTTCTCCTCCTCTCTGCCGGTGCTTGGCGAAGCCGTGCCGGGAAACCTCGTCTCTCCATCGACACCATGCCGTCGTGCTGCTAGAGTTCTTCCCCAACCTCTCCCTCCTCCTTGCTGGATCAAGGTGCGGGAGACGTCACCGGGCTGCACGTGTGTTGAACGCGGAGGTGCCGTAGTTCGGCACTAGATCGGAATCACACCGCGATCTGAATCGCCGCGAGTACGACTCCATCAACCACGTTCTAGTAACGCTTCCGCTTAGCGATCTTCAAAGGTATGAAGATGCACTCACCCCTCTCTCATTGCTGGTCTCTCCATAGGAAGATTTGAATATGCGTAGGAAATTTTTTGAATTTATGCTACGTTACCCAACAGATTGTGCATGGTAGTCAAAAACACTTCCATGGCAACAGAACACACTGCTCTACAGTGTTTTTGGCTTCTTTGGCACAAAGTATGGTAACAAACGTCTAAATGTATTTTAAACATGTCAAGTTCTTCTTAATGAATTATGTGATGTTTAGGATGCCTCCACACTAGCAGACATGAAATAACATTTTTTTCAACTTCCCATGAAACCTTGCTAAAATTATAACATGATCAAGCCCGCGTTTTATGTTGTTTTTAATCACTTATCACACAAAGTATGGTACGAAAAATATTCCTTGTAAATGAATGGAATATAAGTCACTCATTTGCATTAAAGGTATGTTTACAATGCAAACTCCACACACAAAAAATTCTTAAAACAGACTTTCACCTCGTTTTGTACATTATCCGAAACGGTCAAACCGATACAAGGTGATGGATTTGCACACAATAAATAATTAAAAAGTTACTACTCGCTCGGAGGAATTATGCTCCCATCACTTGCGAGCATGCTTGGGTTCATGAAGTTCAATAACATTGCACCCAAGCTGATAGAGGAAAAGTTGTCTCTGTCTTTCGACAAGATGATGGTTATCATTTTGGTGGAGTAGACTTTGAGATCCAACTACGAACGTGTGAGGATGTCGCGCCTTAGCAATCGCTAAACCAACTCAGAGAGGTTATTGACCACGCCGGAGCACAATCAACGTGACCACAAGGGTATGTTTCCTGCATGCAAACGAAGAACAAGCAAGAAACTAAGATTGCAATCTGGATATTGCGAAAATAAAAGGAAAGCTTTATTGATGAAGGTTGGGTTCTGTGATGCCTTTGTCTGGTCGTGGAACATAAACAAAGAATGCGAAGTTGTAGCTACGTTGAACTTGTAATCTAAACAAAACCCAAGTCTAAACCGTGCCCTAAGGGTTGTATACATGAGGGAACGGAGAGGGGTTTTCGTTACCCTTGGAGCAGGGGTCCGAAAACGACCCTAAACTCGGTTTCCCCACACATACGGACTCTAAAAACAACCTATAATATGGTATTTCGAAATTACAGGGGCCTGGCCCAAAAATAAGGTGGCGTGGCACCTATAATAGCCTATGGACAAAATTTATAAAGTGTCATCTTGAATATTTCATCCAAGCCTTCATGCTCTCCTTGCGCTCGCTTCAAAGTGCGAAAATCACCAGGAGAAGCTCCGTTGTTCTTTCCGGCGCGTGCACCTTCTTCTCCATGCTTGATCCCGCTCCAACGGATTTCCTTCTTGTCCATGCTAGGTCCTTCATTCATAAGTACAACAAACGTATCTAACTTAGGCAGCATCATATGTTCATGAACATTAGAAGGATTTCCAAGAAAAGAAAGTACGTGGTAATTCAATTGGCGTGCGCGAGCTCTAGTAACTAGTCTAGTATGTATAGCAGCTTGGGTTGTGGGTGTAAAATGGTATTGATGTCCTCATCATCCTCCCTTCTTGAACTGAATTCGTCCTCGACGGAAGCTCATCTTCCTCACCCAAATATGGCTTCAAATCTGCAATGTTAAAAGTGGGACTAACCCCAAAATCTACATGCAACTCAAGTCTATATGCATTATCATTTTTTTCTCTAACACGTTGAAAGGACCATCATCACGTGGCATTAGCTTTGACTTGCACAAATAAGGAGATCTATCCTTACGCAAATGCAACCAAACAAGATCTCCAGGTGCAAAAACAACATGTTTTCTACCCTTATCTCCAGCAAGTTTATATTTAGCATTCATAAGCTCAGTGTTTTTCTTAGTTAACTCATGCATCTTTAATATCAAATCAGCATGTTCTTTAGCATCAAAATTAACCTGTTTCGAAGATGGAAGAGGTAACAAATCAATAGGTGCACGAGGTAAGAAACCAAACACAACTTCAAAAGGGCACATCTTAGTAGTAGAATGCAGTGAACGAATATAAGAAAATTCAGTATGAGGCAAGCATTCTTCCTACATTTTCAAGTTTATCTTCAAAACAGTCCTAAGCATTGTAGACAATAATCTATTGACTACTTTAGTTTGTCCATCAGTTTAGGGGTGACATGTAGTACTAAAAAGCTATTTTGTCCCCAACTTAGCCCATAAACATCTCCAAAAGTGGCTAAGAAATTTAGCATCATGATCTGAAACAATCGTATTTGGCACACCATGCAACCGAATAATTTCATGAAAGAACAAATCAGCCACATTAGCAGCATCATCAATTTTATGACATGGTATGAAGTGTGCCATTTTTGAAAATATCTCCACGACAACAAATAGGATATCCCTCCCATTCTTATTTCCAGGTAAACCTAAAACAAAGTCCATAGATATATCCTCCCATGGAACACCAGGTACATGCAAATGCATATATAAACCATGAGGATTGAGTCATGACATAGCTTTTTGACATGTCGTGCAGCGAGCAACAAAACACTCAACATCTCGTCGCATCTTTGTCCAAAAGAAATATGTAACAAGTACGTCCCCCATCTTCTTTACGCCAAAGTTTCCCATCAATCCTCCTCCATGCGCCTCCTGTAACAACAAAAGATGAACGGAGCTAGCTGGAATGCATAGCTTGTTAGCACGGACCACAAATCCATCATTGATGACGAACTTGTTCCATGTTCTCCCTTCTTTACAATTCTACAAGACATTTTTAAAATCAGCACCATGCACATATTGATCTTCCATGGTCTCCAAACCAAATATTTTAAAGTCAAGTTGTGAAAGCATAGTATAACGACGAGACAATGCATCAGTAATAACATTTTCTTTACCCTTCTTGTGTTTAATGACATACGAAAAAGTCTCAATGAATTGTCTACGGTTCAGTTTTTCTTGAATTTTAATATGTTTCAATTATTCATGATCAGAATGTATGACAAATTCTTTGGGCCATAAATAATGTTGCCATGTTTCCAAAGTCCGAACAAGAGCGTATAATTCCTTATCATAAGTAGAATAATTCAGACTAGGCCCACTCAATTTTTTAGAAAAGTATGCAGCAGGTTTACCATCTTGTAATAACACACCTCCTCATCCAATTCCACTAGCATCACATTCAAGCTCGAAAGTCTTATTAAAATCAAGAAGTTGGAGTAAAGGAGCATGTGTTAACTTATCTTTTAAAACCGTGAAGGCTTCTTCCTGTGCGGTACCCCAAGCATAAGGCGCATCCTTCTTTGTAAGCTCATTGAGAGGTGCAACAATGGTGCTGAAATCTCTCACAAAACGCTTATAAAACCCGGCGAGTCCAAGAAAACTCCTCACTTATGTGACCGTTTTGGGCTGCGGCCAACTCTCAATAGCTTCAATCTTGGCTTTATCAACTTCAATTCCCTGTGGAGTAACAATACCAAGAAAAGATACTTGGTTGGTGCAAAAGGTGCACTTCCCTAGGTTACTAAACAAACGTGCATCACGAAGAGCAATAAAAACATCACGCAAATGATCCAAGTGTTCCTCCAAAGATCTACTATAAATTAGTATATCATCAAAGTAGACTACCACAAATCGTCCAATGAAAGCACGTAAGACCTCATTTATTAATCTCATGAAAGTGCTAGGTGCATTAGTCAACCCAAAAGGCATAGCTAACCACTAATGTAATCCAAACTTAGTTTTAAATGTCTTTTTCCATTCATCTCCCAATTTCATGCGAATTTGATGCTATCCACAACGCAAATCAACTTTGGAGAAAATTGTAGAGCCACTTAATTCATCAAGCATATCATCTAGCCTAGGAATAGGATAAAGATATCGAATCGTAATATTATTAATGCCTCTACAATCAACACACATACATGAGGTACCATCCTTTTTTGGCACTAGAATAATAGGAACATCACAAGGACTAAGAGATTCGCGTATATAACCTTTGTCGAGCAGCTCCTATACTTGATGCATAATCTCCTTCGTCTCTTGTGGATTGTGCGGTATGGTGTACGGTTGGGTAGCGATGCACCGGGAATTAAGTCAATCTAATGCTCAATCCCTCTAATAGGTGGTAATCCCGGTGGCACGTCTTGTGGAAAGACGTTAGTGAACTCCTGCAAAATTTTAATAACGATAGGAGGCAAAGAGGGAGGCATGTCCTCGAAAGAAAATAATACCTCTTTCCATACGTAATCATAGCAAGCAAATGTAATAACATCCAAATCAGTAATATCAGATTTACTGGCAAGTAAATAACCACTCTTCAGTTTTATTTCAGATGCAACACTAGATGATGGTTTATTAAGCTTATTGTGTTGCTCAAATTCCTTTTCTACAATCTGATTTTCACTCTTATGTAGGTCCTGTTTTGCTTTACTAGCTCTAGCAATGTAATCTTTCATAATATGTTCAGGAGAGATATGAATCAAAGTTATATTTTGATCGTTATGAACAAGAGTATACTGATTAGTCCTACCATGGTGTACAATTTTTTTATCAAATTGCCATGGTCTACCAAGTAAAACGGAGCATGCTTGCATGGGTACCACATCACAATCAACAAAATCAAAATATGTAGCAATGCTAAAATGCACACGAAAAATATGTGTTACCTTAACCTTGCCAGTCTTGTTGAACCACTAGATGTAATAAGAATGAGGATGTGGTTTGGTGGTGAGAGACAACTTCTCCACCATCTCCATGCTAGCTAAGTTGTTGTAACTCCCTACATCGATGATTACGCGAACATAACGTTCCTTCACAACTCCCTTTGTATGAAACATGTTGTGCCTCTGATTTTTCTCAGCCTGTGTTACATGCACTCTTAAAACACGTTGAACAACTAAGCTTTCATACCTGTCAGCATAGTCAGCAGCCATGTATTGTGTCTCTTATTCAACATCATCTACACCCTATTCTTCACTTGTAATAAGAGCCAGAGTCTCCTCCTCATAATCACTAGCGGAATCATATCAACCATCCTCAATAATAATCATCACACGCTTGGAAGGACACTCTCTCTCGCATAATGACCTCCGCCCTTGCAACGACGACAGATAGCCTCATGTGTTTGCCCTGTGGATGCCATGGATGAAGATGAGCTATATGTTGGACTGGAAGGTGTGCTCTTGGCGAAGGATGGGGCAGGGGCCTGTTTCTTGGTATCTTTATTGGAATTGGCTGCTGAAGTAGGCGGTGCTGATGCCGGAGGATGTCTGGAAGTAGATGAGGTTCGTGGCTTCCATGAGGAATAAAAGTTAGTTCTCGACAATGTGTGTCGATCGTGCACTTCACGTTCTACTTTGCAAGCAAGATGGAATAAATGTGTCATGGTGTTATAATCCTTATATTCTAGAATAGTCTAAATTTCTCTATTTAATCCACCCATAAAATATGCAAGCATAGCTTCATTGTCCTTAACAATACCACATCTAATCATGCCAGTTTGTAATTTCTAATGATATTCTTCTACAGAATTTATTCCTTGTCTTAAACGCTGCAATTTTTGACGTAATTCACGTTGATAATATGGTGGAACCCAACGAGTACGCATAACAGTTTTTAAAGCAGCCCAAGTAGTTGGAATATTAGCATGATGTATTCGACAATGTTCAGACCACCAAACACAAGCAAAACTAGTGAATGAACAAACACCAGCAGCAATACGGCTATCTTCACGGAATTGTAAGCATGTAAAACGTTGCTCTGTTTCTAACTCCCATGTAAGATATATATCAGGAACATATCGACCATCAAATGTAGGAATATTTAGTTTAAGTTTAGGGAGATGGTCATGATCCCGTACCTGAGGGGGGTGCAGCCCTACCATTGCGATTGTATCCATGTGGATGACCTGCGGCTTGTGGTGGTGGTTGTTGTCCCTGGTGCTGATTTGGAGCAACCTCTCCCTCATCATCGTAATCACCATCATAATCCTCATTTTGCTCAGCCACGGAAACCTTAGTAGGAGCGGCAGGAGAAAAACACCAGAATTCTGAACTTGGTCGGAAGGCACACGTCGCGCTCGTCCCACCATGTCCGGGCCTCGTTGTTGTTGTTGTTGTTGTTGTTGTTGTTGAAGAGGGACGGAAGCTGCAACTGATGGTGGTAGACGGGCAAGCACCTCATTGAACTTGGCGTCCATCTTGGCGTCGAATGTATTCTCCAAACCGCCGAGCTTCTCCATGGCCTCTCCAAGGCTGGTCACGAAGTCTTGTACCTGGTCAGCCATCATTTGCTGAAATTTATCATGGATCTCCTGGTTTGTGAGACTCTCCCAGTCGATATCATCGGCTGGTGATCCTGGCATGGTTAGCAGCAATAGGAATAGAGAAGAATTTGAACCTACAAACTACTAGGAAGTGGTGGAGGTGGTGGTAGTTTTGGTGGTGGTGTGTCACAAATCCGTCAAGTAAATCTCAAATTCTTACCAGTTCTTACCCAGCAGCAGGTGATGATCGGCAATCGGTGTAGTAAAAACTCTCAAAGCTTGGATAGAGCGATTGCCAGGTGGTGTCAAACACATGATGTAGATGTATGAGGAGCTGGAAAGGCTTATAATATGGTAGCAAAAAGGATCAGCAATAATCTGTTCAGAAATGCAAAGTTGAAAGGACGCTCAACGACGGCACCATGCTGGTCCTAGGCTAGACCGTACTAGAGATGCGAGCCTAGAACACGAACAAAATCACAACCCTAATCGTAATCAAGGGAAGAGCCACTCTGATTTTTTTTCCAGAAAATCACTATAATGGCGAGTGTCTCAAAACTCTTCTAAAGGACTAAAAACATGATAGGCACGAAAAACAAATTGACTATTTTTTTCCCGGAGCAATTTGGGCCTGCGACGACCAAAATTTGCGACAAAAATCACTATGGTGCCGAGTGTCCCAAAACTCTCTAAAAATCCTAACAAGACGATAGGGAAAAAACTTTCACCCTCCGAAATTTTGGCCTAAAAAGTGCTCTGAAAAGCATGCCACACTCTTTTTTTTCTCCGAAACCTGCTCAGGTAAGGAAACACAAAACCGAAAACAAGAGGATCTCGAAATTAACCTAATACGTAAAGGACTTGGACTAGGATTGGTGGTGGATATGTGGTGGTGATATATGGCAGCAAGGATGATGGTGGCGTGGTGGTGGTATATGGCAGCAGCAATGATGGTAGTGTGGTGGTGGTATATGACAGCGACGAAATATGGCGCGGTGGCGGCGTAACAACCTGTGAACAGAACTCGAAACTCTAAAGGACTGGACACTAAGACCAGCAACTCGACACGACGATGTAACCGCAAATTCAACAAAGCAAAATACTAAAAAGACTATGCAAAGGCTCAAATTGGTTCGGATATGATGATCTAACCCTATTTTTTGTCTTTTCCGTGGACTATAGGTGTGAAGAACAAATGCGATCTAACTACGAAAAACTGGAAAATCTCACCCAGCAACCTGGAAATCTGATACCACTTGATAGAGGTAAAGTTGTCCCTGTCTTTCGATGAGATGGTGGTTATCGTTTTTGGAGGAGTAGACTTTGATGACCCGAATACGAATGTGTGAGGACATCGTGCCTTAGCAATCGCTAAACCAACTCCGAGAGGTTATTGACCATGCCGGAGCACGATCAAGCTGACCACAAGGGTTTGTTTCCTGCACGCAAATGAAGAGCGTGCATGAAACTAAGATTGCAATCTGGATATTGCGAATATAAGAGGACACCTTTATTGATGAAGGTGGGGTTCTGTGACGCGTTTGTCAGGTCGTGGAACACAAGCAAAGAACGCGAAGTTGAAGCTATGAAGAACTTGTAATCTAAACAAAACCCAAGCCTAATCGGTGCCCTAAGGGTTGTATATATGAGGGAACACAAAGGGATTTTCGTGACCCTTGGAGGATGGATCCGAAAACGACACTAAACTTAATTTCCCCACACATACGGACTCTAAAAACAACCTATAATATGGTATTTCGAATTACATGGGCCTGGCCCAAAAATAAGGTGGCATAGCACCTATAATAGCAAATGGACGAAATTGATAAAGTGACGTCTTGAATATTTCGTCCAAGCCTTCATGCTCTCCTTACGGTGGCTTCAAAGTACGAAAATCACGAATGGAAGCTCCATTGTTCTTTCCCGCGCGTGCACGTTCTTCTCCATGCTTGATCCCGCTCCAACGGATATCCTTCTTGTCCATGCTAGGTCCTTCATTCATAAGTACAACAAAAGTATCTAACTTAGGCAGCATCATATGTTCATGAACATTAGAAAGTATGTATATCAGCTTGGGCTGTGGGTGTAACAATGGTATTGATGTCCTCATCACAAGTGTTTGCTTTCTTCTTGTTCATGCAAACCAACCGACAACTTGATCTTTGTTTTTTCATGAAAGCCAAAGAGATGCATTCCTCCTCCTCTTCTTCTTCTTCTTCTTCTTCTTCTTCAAACGATTCCTCCACGAGTAGAGCATAAGCATCACGCTTCTTGCCGAGGAACTCCATGACCTCCTCTTTATCAATAATTAGGACATAGTAAGAAAGTTCGGTGTCCTCCAAACTCTTAAGGTGTCTAGATATTCGGCCTCTTCATGCTTAATCATCTCTTGTATAAGATAATCCGCCATTTCCAGGTGATCCACTACCTTCTCCAATTTGGTGTCACTCCACACACCTGAACTGCAAGTGATGACTGGTAAATCTTCTTCCCGACGGTCTTCGCCATCACAACCATCTGTGTCCTCCTATTTAGCCACTTCCTCGCCTAGTTGGCCATCGTCATATCGTCCATACCGTCACCAACACCCGCCTCCTAGCAGCCCTGCTTGGTGAAATCGTCGTCCATTTTTATAGGGGGGCAGTTTGAGAAGGAAAGAGCATGGGGTGAGATGATATCTATCCATCTCGATTTGATTTAAAAAAGAATGGGAACACCATGGAGATACCACATGATCTCTTTCAAACAAAGAGGGGGGCGGGAGGGAGAAGAGATGAATGCATGCAAAAGGGTTTCATATGAGAAGGGGAATATATCAGAAGGGCAACATGATGGTGGGGGATGGGAACACGGAAATGCATGGGAGGTGTAGCAAATGAGGCACATGATGGAAACAAGGAGCAATTGAGGTGATCGCGACTTGTACAGTTGGAAAAGCTGGATTTCCTTAGGCGCCCTATTTACTTGGAGGGGGGGGTAGCAAAAATGCTACTGTTGAAAAAAAATTGAATATGAATCTAATAATTATTTTTAATAATGTGTCTGTATATACCATTAGATAGTTATAAATAACTTGAAATAACAATTGTTGGATGTAGCCGGTTCGACTGTTGAGACATGGCAAATCTGAGTGTTGCCGACTCTTGGATCTTCTTATTACTTCACTAGATTTTGCCACGTGTACTATTTAGAACATTCTAGATTGGGATAATCCATATGGACATTTTGCACAAAACTTAGAGCACACTTCTACTTTATTCTATACTATTCCATACTCACACTCTCCTAAAAAATAGAGAAAGGTGTGATAGCTTCCGGGTGCCCCTACATCCTCTATGAACAGTAAATTCAAAAAAATAAGAAAATAATTTAAAAAAAATCAGAACTTTGCGACATCATCTATGGCCAAACTTTATAAGTTCTTGCAAGTTTTCATAACAAAATATTGTGTAAAGAAAGGTCTACGCACAAGTTTCAGATTTCAGTACTAAAAGTGCTCAAAATTTCAAGCACTAAAATCGTTTTCTTGTGTAGAGCTCCTCGAATGTTTTCGTGGCATAAGAACTTGCAAGCACCTACGAAGTTTGATCATGTTTGACGTTGTAAATTTTCAAAAAAAATTGAATTTGTTATCTAATTGTTTTTGAATTTAGTATTCATAGAGGGTGTAGGGGCACTCGTGAGCTGAAAAATCACTCTCCAAAAAATAATATCCAAACTATCATTCATTTTTACTTCCTATTCAAGGCTATGTACTTTCATAAAGCATATTCATCTTTCCGGATAGAACAATAACTTTGGAATAGCCAAAAAGATACCTGGACAAAACATGCTCGACATATTTTATGTGATTTTCGCATCTTATACTTCACGCATATACCTCAAAATTCCATTTGCAAGCTATAATTAATAAAATAACATTTTGTCTACCTGAGGTTGTAATTTGATTATCTGGCCTCTCATGTGCTATGCACATATAACTTACCAGTTACATGTATTTTGGAAACCAAATCCATGATCAATGTTTGAAGAAAATACAAGAGGACCTTTTTTTTTGCGGGAAAATACAAGAGAACATAATAAACCCAGATGGAGTGAGCTAGTACTAACCCAAGAGCAGCTAGTGAGGGTCGGATGAAAAGGAGTGATGAACGGTGGATGAGGGTGTGGGCTAGTTATCACGCTTATCTTTTTAGCAATATGGGCTGCAAGTTTTAACGCTAGAAAAAGAAGAAGTGCACTCAGAAGAATGCAGAGACGTGCCGAATTAACAAACAATTTATAGCTGCTACTGTAGAGACTAATGAGCTGAAAAGCCACTTGACCACGGATTGTTTTTGCACCCGAGCTCAAATGAGCTCGAATGAACAGTAAATTTAAAAATATTGTACAAATATTTAAATAAATTTATTTTTTAGCAAACTTTGACAAATGTTTTAAATGCTTGTGAAATTTTATCATGAAATCACATTTGTGAAAGTCATGACAAAAAAAAATCAAAATCTATTAGAATAATCCAAGGCAATCCGCCGATCTACCGAGGACCAAGCAATCACACGAGCACGACACCGAGATTTGTTGACGAGGTTCACCGATATGTCTACATCCCCGGGGCTTGACTACGGGCGCTCCTCCCCGTGACACCGTCACAATACCGCATCCTGGCCGCCCGGGCATCGGCACATGCCGCCAGCTCCCCCGCGTACGTGTGCTATTATGTTGACATAGGTTACATCATGTGTCTACCCTCACATTATATAAACGGCATAAGGGTAAGGTGTCCTAATAGGACACGACTTCTACTTTGTCTACACATCGTACGACTCCAAGTCCAACTGTAACCTACCTTGTACAATAATATTCGACACAACTCTAACAAACTTCACCTTGGCGAATATTCTCCACCACCTTGGATTCGTCCATGCGTCGAACCTTCATGTACATTGGACTTGAGATACACCATGAGAACCACTGCTACTCCCAGACTTCATGTGACTCCACCTGCAACTGTAATCCCTTCTCGTCTTCTTCACAATCAACCCTCGAGCAAAGTTAAGTTCCTTATTACTCTACTTTGTGCTTTCAACTTCCGGAGTATCCGTTCAACGCCATCACACACTGATCACTGACCTGCGTGAAAATGAACAACCCGCATATTGAATGTCATATATAAGAGTTACCTGAACTCAACATCCTCGATCTTTCTTGACCGTCTGTCTGAAACTTGAAGGAATTTCACAGTCGTCCTGTGTCACCCCGGAGTCAAATTTGCAGTTGTCTCATCCTTTTTCCGGATAGTCTCTCACATTTACCATAACTATAACACTCCGCCTCCGTTGTCATCCATACTTTGCCATGTGCAATGAACACCACAGAATATACGGTCATGTACTCTCTCCGCTTCTGTCAATTTCAGACTTTCCTTCACTTTTCTCAGATTCTCCATGGTCAACTCCCGTCCATCAACCGGCAACGATGGACCTAGTCACCGACTTGAATCTGATACTGGCCAACACTACTTCAGCATCCTTTGCACTGTTTGTCTGACCACCAGTGCCTTGGTCTGTCGCTGTGTCCCGTGCTTACCGCACGCCTCGCCGCTATCCCCGCGTCGAGCCTCTGCTGTCCTGGTCGAGTCTCTAGGGCTGCAGACCCACACCACTCAAACCCCTACTGCAGAGAACCATCGATCATCTCCGACCGATGCCGAGTATCACGTCTCCATCAAACCATTGGTACCCAGTCCGATCCACACGTCTCTCGCTATCCGCTGAAATAGGCTTCGACTATCCATGCATTTACGCCGTAGCCCCTCCATCAGCTTAGAGTGAAATCTTTCACTAGACTCCAACTCCACCTTCAACATGACTTCATGTAGTTGGCCGTGCTACCCCACGCCCTGTTGACTTCAAGCTCTCATGTGTACACAATCTTAAATCAACCCCGCGCCATAGTCCGTCAAAGCCGTACAAGCCCTCATGCATGCACCACGTGTTTCCACGCCTCAAAAGTTGGCCACCATCAACATCACGCTCCTATGTTGTCGTTGCTAAAATAACCGCCATCTTCTGCTTTAACCGAGATCCCTGCCACGGCATGCTCCAGACTCCTCCGACCTTATACGCACGTCGTCAACCTGCCAACCTCCTGGTAAAATCTCGTGTGCAATTCTCAACACGTCTAAAAGAAAACCGGATTTCATGATAGTGTCCATGGATACACCGAGCATATCTCCATAACTTCCAAAACTCCTTTTCTTTAATCATGTTGCATCCAAAGGGACGTACATATCATGGCAGATTACTTTTTTTCACCAACAAATCTCACATGCATGCACAACACCACACGGATCCTTTGCCTTGCCCGTATGGCTTGCCTAGGCAGCAACCCATCAAAGCACTTGGGAAAATCATCCGCCCTTGCAAGTCCGGGCCTACAGCTGCGCCAAGCACGCCCGCGGGGCCCTTTTAGCCGCCCAGCCTGCGTGATTTGCCTCAGCGCTCGAGATGAAGCCTCTGCCTCGCATACGCCTCCGAACGAGCACCTTTCCACCCAAACGATCGACCGATCGACCACCGCTGCTTGCATATGTGTCGTGCATGCTTACGCGGCCGCTGCCACACGCTCCACGTTCAGAAAGATACGATCTCGTCGAGAAACACTCCGTGCTGGCCCGACCAGCCGCTCCCGATGGCTCTTTGCAATCGTCCGCTTCAAATCGATTTCTTATCCGCCTATGCCACTCCGTCGGCGACATCTTTCCTGCGAACAACCGACCCAAGCCGAACTTTTTTTCCTCTAGATCAACGATCTGTAGCCTCCTCGAACCTTGCTCATGATACCACTTGTTAGAATAATCCGAGGCAATCCGTCGATCTACTGAGAACCAAGCAATCACACGAGCACGACACCGAGATTTGTTAACGAGGTTCATCGATATGGCTACATCCCCGGGGCCTGACTACGGGCGCTCCTCCCCGTGACACTGTCACAATACCGCACCCCGGCCGCCCGGACACCGGCACACGTCGTCGGCTCCCCCGCGTACCTGTGCTATTATGTTGGCATAGGTTACATCGTGTGTCTACCCTCTCATTATATAAAAGACATAAGGGTAAGGTGTCCTAATAGGACACGACTCTTACCTTGTCTACACACCGTGCGACTTCAAGTCCAACTGTAACATACCTTGTACAATAATATTCGACACAACTCTAACAAAATCAAAACTCTAAAAATGCTACTTTTAAAAGCATTTTGAAGCACTAATAATTTTTTTTTTGCCATGACTTCAAAAAGTATAATTTTGTACTGAAATTTACAAGCTACTAAAACATTAGTCAAAGTTTGCTGTAAAAAATTAAGATTTTTGAAGCATTTTCAAAATATTTTATGAATTTACTGTTCATCCGAGCTCATTTGAGGTCGGACGTAGAAGAACACTTTCCCTTGACCACCTGCTAGTGCATAAATCGAGAGCAATATTGCAACGTTTCAGAGCTGAGTATTGTTGTGAGACGCAAGCTACCTAGATGGCAACTACTCCTTCATGGAACTAGTAACAAGGCCAATAAAACCAGGCATCAACAGTTAGGTTACGGATCTATCAAGCTATTAATACTTCTTTTCATACTGTGGAGGTGCCGCTCTGTTACGGAATTGTAGAAAGTTCAGTTGCCGTCCTAGACATTCCGGGGACCAGTTTGGATGTCGACTGGCCTGTTTTATTGCTGCCCTGAGCGCAAATTCATGGTTTGCCTTTCCTTTGATCTGCCGGAGGTTCTCGTCTCTTCTGCTTTCGTACAATCCAGAGGGAAAAAAATTAAGATACGGCGGACTCTTAAACATAATAGCATGCAATTCTTTCGAATTCAATTGATCTTGATGAATAACATGTGTGTAACCTACGAAGCACCTGTAGAGACACAAATACGGACATGAAAATTTCTAGATACAATATATAACGATGCGACGAATATATATAAATAATTAAAAATATTGTGCAATTAGCAAACATGTGCTCACCAGCCAGCGCATCGGAGGACTATCCGGTCGTTCAATCCAATCCCGTCCTCTGATCAATCGAGTGAATAGAGAGGAAGAGGACTATGTGGAGAGAGAGGCGAAGGCGCGGATGGCCGGACTCGTAAGGGAGGCGGAGCTGGCCGCCGCCGCGTCGTTTGCTTGGTCACAGCAGTCACTCGACGTTTGCTGCAAGTGGTGCCCTGTCCGTGCCCCAGTCCCGACTTCGGCCGCAACCAGCTGCGCTGTTTGTCCTCCGCCCACCGTCGTCCTCCACTGCGTCCGCTTGCTCGCCGCCCACAGCAATTCGCTTCGCCGCCGTCGCGCTATCTAGAATTTGTGGCGCGCGTGCTTTGCTGGGGTTGGGGAATTGCTTCATGCGCGCTGGAGGGAGCTGCCTGGCTTGTTCGTGAGATGGATTAGGCCCAAATAGCGGGGCTGCATGGGTCGTTTGGCCTTGCCATAGGCCCAATTAGGGTGGCTGCGTGTCCTTTTTCTTTTTTCAGCAATTCTTTTTCATCTAGCGAGAGCCAGCAAGCTAGCAAATGATAATATGCATACATGTATTTAAAAACTTGGACCAAATTAAGGTGCGGCAGCCGCCACACCTTGCTCACCGGGGGCCTCCGCCACTACAATCACTACTTTGTCCTGTAGAGTAAAATTTCTGTTCCCCACTCTTATCTTAGTTTTTTTTAACAACACTCCAATGTATCAATTAATTAAAATTTTCTTATAATCATTCATTACAGCAAATGCCACACCAGGCGGAGCACAAAATACCATTTGTTTTATTAATAAGGAAACTAAACTCTGTAATCTCGTGCGCCACCTCATTAGCCTGTGGAGATATAGCTTTACTAACTTGACCCTCTGCATCATGGATGTGGATGTACCCATACTACGGCGTGAAGATTTTTCTTCCCGCAAATAAAAAAAACGTGTAAAAAAACAAAATAAAAGCAAAGAGACACATGCCAATTGCAAAGAGAGCCAGCGTACTCTCTAGCGAGTACATGCACTTGCATGGTGGATCGGCATTGTTGTGAATTAATTCCACCCGCCAACGACCTGGCAGCGACGGGCATCAAATGCCCTGCATGTTCACCTCTACCCCCTATTTATACCCTCCAAACCACACCCTTTTCCTCCACACCACCACACCCACTCATCTGATCACCTGCTAGCCAGATAGCTTAACCGATGGCTCGTCTCAACAGCAAGGCTGTGGCGGCCGCCGTTGTCCTGGCGGCGGTGGTGCTGATGATGGCCGGCAGGGAGGCCTCGGCGGCGCTGTCGTGCGGGCAGGTGGACTCCAAGCTCGCGCCGTGCGTGGCGTACGTCACGGGGAGGGCTTCTGCGATCAGCAAGGAGTGCTGCTCCGGCGTGCAGGGGCTGAACGGCCTGGCCCGCAGCAGCCCGGACCGGCAGACGGCGTGCAGGTGCCTCAAGAGCCTCGCTACCAGCATCAAGGCCATCAACATGGGCAAGGTCTCCGGCGTGCCCGGCAAGTGCGGCGTCAGCGTGCCCTTCCCCATCAGCATGTCCACCGACTGCAACAAGTATATATCTTCTTTTCTTTCTTCTACTCATCCAAATGCATGCATGCATGCATGCATGGGCATCTCATCTTCTGTGTTTAAGAGCTAGGAAGTAAATATAGTAACAAAAGAGTGAAAAACGGACGACTAGCATGTTACATATATTGTGTTTTTCTCTGACCAATTATATACCTCGTTTCTGTGCAGGGTCCACTAGCAGGGATCAGATACTCCTTCCTACGTGCATGCATGGACGCGCTTGTGTGGAGCTTAATATCTACGTTGATGGAGTGCTCATACGTACGATATTGAGCAATAAAAAATAAAATAAAAGAGTATGCCTATGTCTGTACCTTGCACACACACTGTGTGTGTGCGCATATATATTTACGCGGCATGCATGCACGCGTCCGTATGAGTGACTGAACAGTCATCTCCTTGCTGTACTTTAGCCGATGTGTATGTGTGATGTGTCTGACCTACCTGTTCAGGCAATTAATGAATAGTAATTATTTTCTTAATTATTGATGTGCATGGATGTTCAACTATGTGTGTACCTAGCTACTACTATATAGCAGTATGATGGAGCATCAGACATGTGTGCGCTATACCGATGTTTTGAGCCGCAAGAAGATGCATGCGTTTGGGATTCGTGCAATGCGCCGTGGCCACTTTTGTGTTCCAAATGAACGAAATCTCCACTAGTTTGGGATTTCTGTGTCATGATTTTGTACCCCCACAATATAGTGCTCCAAATAAATTAGCAGACGGTTTCGTTTTGTTGCCCAGGCTTCGTTAGCGTACTTTTTTTTCTTCTAAAACGGAGGTAAAAGATTTACCTCATATATTAAATAAGAGAGGAGAGTTTAAGAGTGTTACAACGGAAGCGACGCTGCGACATGACAATTACTCACACACCACAAGATACCCTAACTCCTTAGCACCCGCGGTAACCCACAGTTTGGCGACATCAATGATATTTTTCAACAGGACCGGCCCCGCGGTAACCCACAGTTTGGCGGCATCAATGATATTTTTCAACAGGACCGGCGGAGGTGCGCTCTTGTGTCGAAAGATCCGAGCATTACACTCGTTTCATACAGTCCAAAAGACAAGCATTGTCAGAAAGGCAAAAACACATCGGTTGGGATTCGTCATGTCCGTCCGCTTGTCCCACCATTCCAAGACGGAATCATCCAAATGCCAAAAGGAGGTGTCCATGTGCGCGAGCGAAAAACTTTCCGATTCGTGGGTTGGGTTTCGTTAGCGTACTGAAACACACGCAAGAAACAAAGAATGAAAAATTCTGAAGCAAAATTGATAACCATGGCGTTTCATTTAAAAAAAGGCCATTGTCCGGCTTTAAATTAATAAAAAGGGTTACAATGAAACGGTACAACAGTACAACACAACATCTCACACACAACAAACAAGACAAAAAAAGCGACATGATACAAGGATGAAACAAAACAAGGAGATAAAGGCACCAGTCAAATCTGGACCACGCATATGTGAATTGAGGTAACCTAAAACACAACAGTTTCCTTTAGAAAATGTTTTCCGTTGTAAATTATTGTACAAAATCATAGTTTTAAAGGAAAAGTATTTTTTTCATAACTTAAGAGCAACTTTAATGGAGCGACCCATTTCGTCTGTCATCGTCTGTTTGGGTCGGCGCGAACAAAATGATGACCCAATGCGTCGACCCATTGCCAAAATGCGTCCGCGCCGATCCATTTCCGATCCAAATTTGGGACTGAAATGCATCGACGCGGACGCGGACGCGCGCTCGTTGTTCCCTTCCAACCACCGCGGCCAACATTATTTATGACAGTCGTCATCCTCAGGCCCACGCGTCAGCGATCGCGGTCGGCCTTTTTTAATCCGAGCGTGCGATGGGTTCCACCATCTGCTTTCAGAACCACGCCCATCCACATCCAGCCACCTCCTCGGCGACCAAAACCCTAGCACACCATGGCTGGCGGTTTCTCAAACAAGGGCAAGGCCCCGCTCTAGCCCCGCGCCATCTCCCCGCCGGCGTCTTCCCACCGGCCTCGCCAGCGCGTGAGCGTCCCAGTGCACCAAGCGCGGTGGCAATGGGAGCACCGCATGCCGCTCCCTTACCCCGATGTCACGCTGCCGCACGACTGGCATGCGGAGGAGGTGAGCCGTCGTCGGCGTCTGCTCACGACGGAGCAGCGGCGGGACCCTATGTACGCGGCCGACTCCCCTAACTGGGAGGTGTGGTTCGCGGTGGACTACGAGAAGCAGCGCCGTCGTGGCGTGCGCGAAGTGCAGCCAGGAGGCCCTCCGCCGCCCCCGCCTGTCGTCAGCGACGAGGACGAGGAGGTTGAGGCCGCCTACCAGGCGACGCTCGCATCTGTCCTCCGGGACAGCGAGGAGGAAGCGCGGCGCAGGGCCGACGAGGAGGCGGTGTACCAGCAGCAGCTCGCGGAGGCCATCGTGCTGTCGGCCGTCGGCGACTGCGTCGTGCCACCTCCGTCGAAGCCCAAGCCCACGGAGCCGTGGGAGGTCTACCAATGGACCGACGTCGTCCACGAGTTCGTCACGGCGCCACCCATCTGGCTGGGCGCGACACCGCAGTAGAAGCAAGCCTACCTCGAGCACTGGAGGGCGCAGCACCTGTTGGCGGAGCGCGCCGAAGGCCTTCGGCTCATGGAGGTGGAGAACGAGGCGGAGGAGGAGGAGTGCACCCGTGCTGCTGCGCTGCTACCGCCACCAGCACAGCCCGCGTCGGCGGGACAGGACGGAGGCGCAGGCAGCTGCGCTCTGGAACACGGCGTTCCCCTGGGCCGGCCCTGCGCCTACGCTGGTCGACCTCAACGGCCCCGATGACAACGACGACGATGTCTAGGGCTGCCCTCGTAGTTTTAGTTTTTTTATGCTTATCTAATGTAACGCGGACGCGTGTACTCTTGCCAGCCTTCGTGGCAGTCTTTTAATGTTTAATTATGCACTTTATGTATTTTTCCGCACGCCGACAAAAATGGATCCGACCAGCATTGAACGCTTACGCCGACCCATTTGAGGAACCGGACGTTCTTGTCCGCCTCGCCGACCCAAATAGACAAAAGACGGACAAAATCGCCGTCCGTTTGGATTGACCTGTTGAATTGTCCTAACTTTATCGATATTTCAGAAATAGTCTCCCAACTCGAAAATGAGAAAAATCTAGTCCTCAACTGTTAAAATCGGATAACGTTCGTCCCCCGAGCCACTCTGAGTGCTTTTGGGCTCACGTGGAGTGCCGGTGGCCAAGCTTTTTTAGGTAAACAGAAAACAAAAACACACATGCAACGCTGATATTTACTTCATTGATACAAAACGTCAAAGCATGCTGCTCTCACTGGCCTGGCCATGTGAGCGCCGAGCCACCAAAGTCCCACCGGAGCTGCAGCTGCACTCCTCTTCGTGCAGCAAGACGTTCCGGTTTCGTAGTACTCCCTCCTTCTAAAAAATAAATATTTACTAAAATTGTATTAAGATTAAAACACTTATTTTAAGATGAAGGGAGTATCAAACTAGAACCATGCCATTAATGTTGAGGGACGACCAGCTAGGGTTCGTGTTCTCTCACAAGCAGTTCCCCAAATGCATGAGGAATGGGCGATTGCCACCATCGTTTCAATGCCTAACCTTCAAGTGCAGTTCAACACCATTCGCGAGGTGATCTCTGACTTCCTGACAGACAGAAGAATGGGGTTTTTTAAAATTACTCCCCGCTCGTTCGGTCAAGCATATATGAAGCTCAATAGTGCATTCGACCGTGATCATGTGGACTCCGAGGGGCCTCATCTTTTCATTAATGTGCATGTCATCTTTGGAAAGCACAACAAGGGTATGAACTACTAGAACTAAATAGAGAGGCTTGGCTAGTGCTCTATGGTTTCCCATTGGATTGTCGTAATATTCAGGAGGTTAATGATGCAGTCAGCAAGTTTAGCAAATTTGTAATGTGGGACAGAGTTAGGAGCACTAAGGCCAATCTGATGATTAAAGTTAAAGTTGAAGAGCTGAGTGATATCCCCAGTAGCATTGTTATTGAAGATGGAACAAATCTCAATTCACTCACTGTACCTGTGGTTATTGTACAACATCAAGTCCTCGGAGTGGAACCACATGTTGAAGACCCAATCCATCCTTTTGGAAACCCACATCCTATTCCCCTCCCAGCAAACTATCACCCGAATCAGCACAACCACTTTATTGGCCCTTTTAGAGCACCATGAACATGAAGGGGGCCCATGCAGAAGAAGGTTTACATGCAGATGAGGTGCTACCTCAGCAGATTCCAGATCTTAATCTTCAGCTCGCACAGGATCACCAGGACCCAATACAAGTAGAAGCAGAGGTTGTAAATGAAGAAGAAGACATGAACATGCCTGGCTGGGGACACTGGGCCATGCCACAAGCTGATTTAGAGATACATCCAGGAGAATTCCTGGAATTGAATGATCTGATGGAACCATTAGAAAAGAATATGCATATTCTAGCTGATATGGTCAATAGCAGCACTACTCTCTCTTTGGGGCTCTCTGCTAACAGTGGTAACACTGCTTCACTTGCTAATGGGCCTTTGACGCCAAGATTGCAAGATTTGAATATTGAAGATGGACCAGAGAACCAGGTCCAACTACCCCAGCTTCCACTTATAGTGAGAGATTTTGCACCCACACACACTACAAGAAATATGCTAATACACGACGCTATATTTTCGTCGCTACTGTGAGATCCTCAACTTTTGCTACAGTAATGTATGTAATTAAGCTAAAGTGATCCCACGCTAATGATGCCACATCATCGTAATTTTTATCGTTGTTCTCGTGTTAATCGAAATCGAGTCAAATTCAAATTTTAAAAATAAATCGAACTGGAAAAGTTTTCGAATGTTAAAATAAAAATATCGGGGGAGTTATAAGAATTCCCTAATAAATTATAAAAGTAAATCGGGCATTTTTAAAATTAGTTAAAACCCTATATATTTAAAACAGAAACTAAAGAAATAAAATAAAAGTAATAATAACTAAAAGAAAGTAATTTTAAAAAAGAAACAACAAAAAAAAAGAAACACAAAAGAGCCCCTCGCCCAACTGGGCCAAAGTGGCCAGCCAGCCAACCCCTTCCCCACCGGCCCATCCACTCGGGGTATTTAACCCCCAAGGCAACCCTAGCGAGCCCCTCCTCCCACTCCTCCTGCCGCCGCCAGAAGCAACGAGGGAACCGGTTCCCTCCCCGTCGCCACCTACCACCCTCGCGAGGGCTCCCACTCCTTTCGTCACTCCCCCTGGCTCCCCGAGCCCTCCCCATCCCGCACCCCACGGCGCCCCCAGCGCCCTGGATCCCATCGCCCCTGCGCCACCACCCCGCGAACCCCTGCTCCCTCCTCTCCCCGCGCCTCCCCACGCCCTCGTGGCTCCCTGGGCGCGCCTCGCCTCGTCACCCCTCTCTCCTCTCATGCGCCGGCGCCCTCGGTCGGCCCTCCTGGAGCGACCGGCCGGCCCTCCGGCAACCCTCCACCGCGACGCCCCGGCGCCGCGCACCACCACCTCGACCTCCTCCTCGCCGGAACCACGACCACCGACCTCCTCGACATCCTACACAACCGGTTCGCCGCCTCCTCTGCCCCTTCCACAAAACTCCGGCTACACCGGGCCTACCTGTCAACGCCGGTGAGCCCTCCATTCGGGCTCCTCCCACCACCCCTTTCTTCCTTTCCCCGCCCCAGTTCCGTTCCGGCGAATACCGCCGCGTTCCGACGCCGTTGAGCTCCTGTAGGTGGAGGTTGCCTCCTCTCTCTCTGTTAAGAGAGATGTCTGTGAGCAGAGAGTTATGTTGGGGAACGTTGCATGGTAAACTAAAATTTTACTACGCACACGAAGACCTATCATGGTGATGTCCATCTACGAGTGGAGATTAGATCTACATACCCTTGTAGATCGCTCAGCGGGAAGCGTTAAGAAAAGTGGTTGATGTAGTGGAACATCTTCACGTCCCTCGAACCGTCCCACGAACCGCCCCTCGATCCGTCTCATGAACCGTCGAGCGATCCTCCCACGATCCGTTTCGATCTAGTGACGAACGGACGACACCTCCGCGTTCAGCACACGTACAGCTCGACGATGATCTCCGCCTTCTTGATGCAGCAAGCAAGACAGAGAAGTAGATGAGTTCTCCGGCAGCGTGATGGCGCTCCGGTGGTGGTGATGATCTACTCCTGCAGGGCTCCGCCCGAGCTCCGCAGAAATCCGATCTAGAGGTAAAACTACGTGGTATAGGTTTGAGTTGCACGTGGCAAAGTTGTCTCAAATCAGCCCTAAAACACCACTATATATAGGAGGGAGGGGGAGGGCTAGCCTTGAGAGACAAGCCCTCAAGGTGCGCCGGCCAAGGGGAGGAGGAGGACTCCTCCTCCAATTCGGTTTGGGAAGGAGGAGTCCTCCTCTTCCTTCCCACCTCCCTCTTTCCCTTTTTCTTTTATTTTCCTTTGGTATTTTGTCATGTGGCGGCATGGGCCCCTAGGGCTGACTCCACCAGCCCACTAAGGACTTGTGGCGCCACCCTAGTGCCTTGGGGTCACGCCTGGGTGGGCGGGCCCCTCCCAGTGAACTCCCGGAACCCATTGGTCACTCCCGGTACACTGCCGGAATTGCCCGAAACTTTCCGATGACCAAATGAAACCATCCTATATATCAATCTTCGTTTCCGGACCATTCCGGAAACCCTCGTAACATCCGTGATCTCATTCGGGACTCCGAACAACATTCGGTAACCACACATATATAACTCAACTATACTAAAACATCATCGAACCTTAAGTGTGCAGACCTTGCGGGTTCGAGAACTATGTAGACATGACCCGAGGCACTCCTCGATCAATATCCAATAGCGGGACATGGATGCCCATATTGGATCCTACATATTCTCCGAAGATCTTATCGGTTGAACCTCAGTGTCAAGGATTCATATAATCCCGTATGTCGTTCCTTTGTCCTTCGGTATGTTACTTGCCCGAGATTTGATCGTCGGTATCCGCATACCTATTTCAATATTGTTATCGGCAAGTCTCTTTACTCATTCTGTAATACAAGATCGTGTGACTTACACTTAGTCACATTGCTTGCAAGGCTTGTGTGTGATGTTGTATTACCGAGTGGGCCCCGAGATACCTCTCCATCACACGGAGTGACAACTCCCAATCTTGATCCATACTAACTCAACAGACACCTTCGGAGATACCTGTAGAGCACCTTTATAGTCACCCAGTTACGTTGCGACGTTTGATGCACTCATGGTCATAGGAACAAATACTTGACACGCAGAAAATAATAGCAATAAAACGACACGATCAATATGCTACGTTCATAGTTTAGGTCTTGTCCATCACATGATTCTCCTAATGACGTGACCCTGTTATCAAGTGACAACACTTGCCTATGGACAGGAAATCTTGAGCATCTTTGATCAACGAACTAGTCAACTAGAGGCTCACTAGGGACATTGTGTTGTCTATGTATCCACACATGTATTTGAGTTTCCAATCAATACAATTCTAGCATGGATAATAAACGATTATTATGAACAAGGAAATATAATAATAACTAATTTATTATTGCCTCTAGGGCATATTTCCAACAGTCTCCCACTTGCACTAGAGTTAATAATCTAGTTCACATCACCATGTGATTTCAACGAATCCAACACCCATATAGTCTGGGGTTTGATCACGTCTTTCTCGTGAGAGAGGTTTTAGTCAACGGTTCTGAATCTTTCAGATTCGTGTGTGTTTTACAAATATTTATGTCATCTTATAGATGCCGCTACTACGTGCTATTCGGAAATACTCCAAATATCTACTCTACTATACGAATCTGTTTTACTACTCATAGTTATTCGGATTAGTGTCAAAGCTTGCATCGACGTAACTCTTTAGGACGAACTCTTTAACCACCTCCATAAACGAGAAAAAAATCCTTAGTCCATTCGTTACTAAGGATAACTTTGACTGATGTTTAGTGATTCAATCCTGGATCACTCTCTGTACCTCTTAACAGACTTGTGGCAAGGCACACATCAGGTGCGGTACACAGCATGGCATACTTTAGAGTCAACGGCTAAGGCGCAGAAGACGACCTTCGTCCATTCTCTTTATTCTGCCATGGTCGGGCTTTGAGTCTTACTCAAATTCACACCTTACAACACAGCCAAGAACTCCTTCTTTGCTGATCTATTTTGAACTCCTTCAAAAACTTGTCAAGGCATGCATTTGATTGAAAGTTCTATTAAGCGTTTTGGTCTATCTCTATAGATCTTGATGATCAATGTTCAAGTAGCTTTATCGAGGTTTTCCTTTGAAAAACTCCTTTCAAACAACCCTTTATGCTTCACAGAAATTCTGCATTACTTCCGATCTACAATTTGTCAACCACATATACTTATCAGAAATTCTATAGTGCTCCCACTCACTTCTTTGGAAATACAAGTTTCTCATAAACCTTGCATAAACCCAAAAGCTTTGATCATCTCATCAAAGCGTATATTCCAACTCCAAGATGCTTGCACCAGCCCATAGAAGGATCGCTGGAGCTTGCATACTTGTTAGCATCCTTAGGATTGACAAAACCTTCTGGTTGTATCACACACAACCTTTCCTCAAGGAAACCGTCGAGAAAACAATGTTTTGACATCCTATGTGCAATATTTCACAAACAATGCAGAAATTGCTAACATAATTTCAACAGATTTTTAGCATCGCTACGAGTGAGAAAGTCTCTTCATAGTCAACTCTTTGAACTTGTCGGAAACATCTTTGCGATAAGTCGAGCTTTTCTTAATGGTGACTTTTCACCATCATCGTGTGTCTTCCTTTTAAAGATGCATGTTTACTTAACAGTCCTACGACCATCAAGTAGTTCTTCCAAAGTCTACACTTTGTCTTCTTACATGGATCCTCTCTCGGATTTCATGGCTTCCAACCATTTGTCGGAATCCGGACCCACCATCGCTTCTCCATAGTACGTAAGTTCATTGTTGTTTCAACAACGTGACCTCCAAGACAGGGTTACCATACCACTCTGTAGTAGTACGCGACCTTGTCGACCTACAAGGTTTATAGTAACTTGATCCGAAGCTCAATGATCACCATCATCAGTTTTCCACTTCAATTGGTGTAGGCACCGCAGGAACAACTTCCTGCGCCCTGCTACACACTGGTTGAAGTGACGGTTCAATAACCTCATCAAGTTCCACCACCCTCCCACTCAATTCTTTCGAGAGAAACCTTTCCTCGAGAAAGGATCCGTTTCTAGAAACAAACACTTTGCTTCCGGATATGAGATAGGAGATGTATCATACTATTTTGGATATCCTATGAAGATGCATTTATGCGCTTTGGGTTCGAGCTTATCAGACTGAAACTTTTTCACATAAGCATCGCAGCCCCAAACTTTTAAGAAACGACAGCTTAGGTTTCTCCAAACCATATTCTATACTGTGTCATCTCAACGGAAATACGCGGTGCCCTATTTAAAGTGAATGCGGTTTTCTCTAATGCATGACCCATAAATGATAGTGGTAATTCGATAAGAGACATCATAGTATGCACCATATCAAATAGGGCGCGGCTATGACGTTCGTACACACCATCACACTATGGTGTTCTAGGTGGCATGAACTGCGAAACAATTTCCACATTGTCATAAGTGTGTACCAAAACTCGCAACTGAGATATTCATCTCTATGATCATATCATAGATGGTTTATCCTCTTGTCATGACGATCTTCACTCTGAAATAGCGTTGAACCTTTCAATATTTCAGACCTGTGATTCATCAAGTAAATACTCCTGTATCTACTCAAGTCGTCAGTGAAGTAAGAACATAACGATATCCACTGCGGGCCTCAGCACTCATTGGACTGCACACATAAAAAATGTATTGTATTCAACAAGTTACTTTATTGTTCCATGTGGTATGATTTTGCATGTCTCAAGTGATTCAAAATCAAGTGAGTCCAAACTCTACATCTACATGGAGTTTCTTCATGCGTTTATACCAACAGGTATGGTTTGCATGTCTCAAACGTTTCAAAAATGAGTGAGCACAAAGATCCATCAGCATGGAGCTTCTTCATGCATTTTACACCAACATGACTCAAGCGGCAGTGCCACAAGTAAGTGGTACTATCATTATTACTTTGTTTCTTTTGGCACCAATATTATGAATATGTGTAACACTATGATCGAGATTCAATAAACTGTTGAAGGTAATTTATTCAAGCAAATAGAATAACCATTATTCTCTTTAAATGAATAATCGTATTGCAATAAACACGATCCAATCATGTTCATGCTCAACACAAACACCAAATAACAATTATTTAGGTTTAACAACAATCCCGATGGTAGAGGGAGCGTGCGATGTTTGATCACATCAACCTTGGAAAAACTTGATGTCCACTACGCAAACTTCTTCTTGTAGACGTTGTTGGGCCTCCAAGTGCAGAGGTTTGTAGGACAGTAGCAATTTTCCCTCAAGTGGGTGACCTAAGGTTTATCAATCCGCGAGAGGCGTAGGATGAAGATGGTCTCTCTCAAGCAACCCTGCAACCAAATAACAAAGAGTCTCTTGTGTCCCCAACACATCCAATACAATGGTAAATTGTATAGGTGCACTAGTTCGGTGAAGAGACGGTGATACAAGTGCAATATGGATGGTAGATATAGGTTTTTGTAATCTGAAATTACAAAAACAGCAAGGTAACTAATAGTAAAAGCGAGCACGAACGGTATTGCAATGCGTGGAAACAAGGCCTAGGGTTCATACTTTCACTAGTGAAGTTCTCTCAACAATGATAACATAATTGGATCATATAACTATCCCTCAACATGCAACAAAGAGTCACTCCAAAGTCACTAATAGTGGAGAACCCACAAAGAGATTATTGTCGGGTACGAAACCACCACAAAGTTATTCTTTTTGATCAATCTATTCAAGAGTCCGTAGTAAAATAACACGAAGCTATTCTTTCCGTTCGATCCATCATAGATTTCGTACTAGAATAACACCTTAAGACACACATCAACCAAGACCCTAATGCCTAGATACTCCATTGTCACCTCAAGTATTCGTGGGCATGATTATACGATATGCATCACACAATCTCAGAATCATGTATTCAACCAACACATATAACTTCAAAGAGTGCCCCAAAGTTTCTACCGGAGAGTCAAAACGTGTGCCAACCCATATGCATAGGTTCCCGATGTCACGAAACCCGCAAGTTGATCACCAAAACATACATCAAGTACTCACATGAATATCCCATTGTCACCACAGATAGACACGTGCAAGACATACATCAAGTGTTCTTAAAGACTCAATCCGATAACATAACTTCAAAGGGGAAACTCAATTCATTACAAGAAGGGAGAGGTGGAAGAACACCATAAGATCCAACTATAGTAGAAAAGGGTGCCGGAGATGGATTCGCCCTCCGGCAGGGTGCCGGAACGGGCTCCAGATTGGTTTTTGGTGGCTACAGAGGCTTGCGACGGCGGAACTCCTGATCTAGGTTTCTTTTTGGGGGTTTCTGTATTTATAGGAATTTATGGCGGTGGAATTACGTCGGTTGGGCCCACTAGGAAGTCACAAGCCTGCTAGTCCCGGCCTAGGGGGGCCTCCTGGGCTTGTGACTCCCTCGTGGCTCTTTTGGCCTTCTTCCAAAGCTTCGGGGGTCTCTTTTGGTCCAAAAAAAGCATTGAGAAAGTTTTATTCCATTTGGACTCCGTTTGATATTCTTCTCTGAAAAAGGTCAAAAACACGGAAAAAACAGAAACTCGCACTAGGCACTGAGTTAATAGGTTAGTCCCAAAAAATATATAAAATAGCATATTCATGCATATAAAACATCCAAAGTTGACACGATAATAGCATGGAACCATAAAAAATTATAGATATGTTGGAGACGTATCAACACTTCCAACACTTATCGTCACCTCGCCTTTAGCTAGTCTCCGTTTATTCCGTAGCTTTTGTTTCGAGTGACTAATCACTTAGCAATCGAACCGGTATCTAATACCCTCGTGCTACTAGGAGTACTAGTAAAGTACACATCAATATCATGTATATCAATATACTTCTGTTGACTTCGCCATCTTCCTCATCTTACCAAGTATCTAGGGTAGCTCTGCCTCAGTGACCGTTCCCCTCATAACAGAAGCACTTAGTCTCGGATTTGGGTTAAATCTTGGGTTTCTTCACTAAAGCAGCAACTGGTTTGTTGTTTCATGAAGTATACCTTCTAGCCCTTGCCCTTCTTGAAACTAGTGGTTTTACTAACCATCAACAATTGATGCTCCTTCTTGATTTCTACTTTCGCAGTGTCAAACATTGTGAATCGCTAAAGGATCATCATATCTATCCTTGATATGTTATAGTTCATCACGAAGCTCTAGTAGCTTGGTGGCAGTGACTTTGGAGGACCATCACTATCTCATCTGGAAGATTAACTCCCACTTGATTCAAGCGATTGTTGCACTCAGACAATCTGAGCACACGCTCAACGATTGAGCTTTTCTCCTTTACTTTGTAGATAAAGAATCTTGTCGGAGGTCTCTTACCTCTAAACAAGGGCACGAGCATGAAATCTCAATTTCATCTCTTAGAACATCTCGTACGTTCCGCGATGATTCAAAACATCTTCGGTGCCTTGCTTCTAATCCATTAAGTATTATGCACTGAGCTATCACGTAGTCATCAAAAACGTGTATGTCAGATGTTCGCAACATCCACAGACGATGCTCGAGGTGCAGCACACCGAGTGGTGCATTAAGGACATAAGCCTTCTGCGCAGCAATGAGGGCAATCCTTAGTTTTACGGACTCAGTCCGCAAAGTTGTTACTATCATCTTTCAACTAAACTTTCTCTAGGAACATATAAAAACAGTAGAGCTATAGCGTAAGCTAGATCATAATTCGCAAAGACCTTTTGACTGTGTTCATGATAATTAGTTCAATTAATCATATTACTTAAGAACTCCCACTCAAAAAGTACATCTCTCTAGTCATTTGAGTGGTACATGATCCAAATTCACTAACTCAAGTCCGATCATCACGTCAGTTGAGAATAGTTCCAGTGGTAAGCATCCCTATGCTAATCATATCAACTATACGATTCATGCTCGACCTTTCGGTCTCATGTGTTCCAAGGCCATGTCTGCACATGCTAGGCTCAACAAGTTTAACCCGAGTGTTCCGCGTCTGCAACTGTTTTGCACCCGTTGTATGTGAACGTTGAGTCTATCACAACCGATCATCACGTGGTGTCTGGAAACGACGAACTGTCGCAACGGTGCACAGTCGGGGAGAACACAATTTTGTCTTGAAATTTTAGTGAGAGATCACCTTATAATGCTACCGTCGTTCTAAGCAAAATAAGGTGCATAAAAGGATTAACATCACATGCAATTCACAAGTGACATGATATGGCCATCATCTAGTGCTTCTTGATCTCCATCACTTAAGCACCGACATGATCTTCTTGTCACGGGCGCCACACCATGATCTCCATCAACGTGTCGCTATCGAGGTTGTCGTGCTATCTATGCTATTACTATTAAAGCTATGACCTTGCAATATATTAAACGCATCTGCAAACACAAACATTAGTTTAAAGACAACCCTATGGCCCCTGCCGGTTGCCGTAGCATCGACGTGCATGTCGATATTAACTATTACAACATGATCATCTAAGACATCCAATATATCACATCACGTCATTGGCCATATCATATCACAAGCATACCCTGCAAAAACAAGTTAGACGTTGATACGTCTCCAACGTATCTATAATTTTTGATGGTTCCATGCTATTATCTTGTCAACTTTGGATGTTTTATATGCATGAATATGCTATTTTATATATTTTTTGGGACTAACCTATTAACTCAGTGCCAAGTCCTAGTTTCTGTTTTTTCCGTGTTTTTGACCCTTTTTCAAACGAAGTCCAAATGGAATAAAACTTCGCGATGATTTTTTTGGGACCAAAAGAGACCCCCGAAGCTTTAGAAGAAGGCTAGAAGATCCACGAGGGAGTCACAAGCCCAGGACGCGCCCCACCCCCCTAGGCCGCACCTACCAGGCTTGTAACCTCCTCATGGGCCCAACCGATATAATTCCACTGCCATAAATTCCTATAAATTCAGAAAACCCCAAAAATAAAACTAGATCGGGAGTTCCATTGCCGCAAGCCTCTGTAGCCACCAAAAACCAATCTGGAGCCCCTTCCGGCACCCTGCCGGAGGGGGAATCCATCTCCGGTGGCCATCTTCATCAACCCGGGGATCTCCATGACGAGGAGGGAGTAGTTCTCCCTCGGGGCCGAGGGTCTGTACCAGTAGCTATGTGTTTAATCTCTCTCTCTCTCTCTCTCTCGTGTTCTTGAGATGTCTTGATCTCGATGTACCGTGGGCTTTGCTACTATAGTTGGATCTTATGATGTTCTTCCCCCTCTCCCTTCTTGCAATGAATTGAGTTTTCCCTTTGGAGTTATCTTATCAGATTGAGTCTTTAAGAACTCTTGATGTATGTCTTGCACGTGTCTATATGTGGTGACAATGGGATATTCATGTGAGTACTTGATGTATGTTTTGGTGATCAACTTGCGGGTTTCGTGACATCGGGAACCTATGCATCTGGGTTGTCACACATTTTGACTCTCCGGTAGAAACTTTGGGGCACTCTTTGAAGTTCTATGTGTTGGTTGAATAGATGATTGTGAGATTGTGTGATGCATATCGTATAATCATGCCCACGGATACTTGAGGTGACAATGGAGTATCTAGGTGACATTGGGGTTTTGGTTGATGTGTGTCTTAAGGTGTTATTCTAGTACGAACTCTATGATGGATCGAACGGAAAGAATAGCTTCGTGTTATTTTACTACGGACTCTTGAATAGATCGATCAGAAAGAATAACTTTGTGGTGGTTTCGTACCTGACAATAATCTCTTCGTTTGTTCTCCGCTATTAGTGACTTTGGAGTGACTCATTGTTGCACGTTGAGGGCTAGTTATATGATCCAATTATGTTATAATTGTTGAGAGAACTTCACTAGTGAAAGTATGAACCCTAGGCCTTGTTTCCACTCATTGCAATAGCGTTCGTGCTCACTTTTACTACTAGTTACCTTGCTGTTTTTATGGTTTCAGATTACAAAAACCTATATCCACCATCCATATTGCACTTGTATCACCATCTCTTCGCCGAACTAGTGCACCTATACAACTTACCGTTGTATTGGGTGTGTTGGGGACACAAGAGACTCTTTGTTATTTGGTTGCAGGGTTGCTTGAGAGAGACCACCTTCATCCTACACCTCCTGCGGATTGATAAACCTTAGGTCACCCACTTGAGGGAAAATTGCTACTGTCCTACAAACCTCTGCACTTGGAGGCCCAACAACGTCTACAAGGAGAAGGTTGCATAGTAGACATCAAGCTCTTTTCTGGCACTGTTGCTGGGGAGGTTAGCACTTGAAGGTATATCTTTAGATCTTGCAATCGAATCTTTTAGTTTCTTGTTTTGTCACTAGTTTAGTCTATAAAAGAAAACTACAAAAAAATGGAATTGAGGATGCCCCATATGCTCCATCTTTTCAATGTCTTTCGTGAGCATGATGGGAAGGAAAATTGTGCTCAAGTGCTGAAAGAAGAATTACATAGAATGCTTGGCATAGAATATGTGAATGATGAGCATGATTGGAATGTTGTTAGCATGAATTCTTTGAATACTATGATGCTAATGATATGCAAAGTCACAAGCTTGGGGATGCTATATTTGATGAAGATGATCTTTTTAGTTCTTCCACTTTGAATGATCAAAATCATTTTGATGAAAGCATGCCCCCTATCTATGATGATTATTGTGAGGATACTTATGCTATAAAGAAGAGGGATGATAAAACTTGTCATACTCTCGAGAACCCCTTTGCTAAACCTTGCTTTTTCATTGTGGACACAATTTGTAGTGATCAAGTCTTTTACGATGCTCCCACTACTATTGTTGAGAATAGATTTCCTTATGTGGAGAGTAGTAAAATTCCTATGCTTGTAGATCATGAAAAGAAAGCATTAGAAGCTGGTTATATTGTTGAATTCATTCATGATGCTATTGAAAATTACTATGAGAGAGGATCATATGCTTCTACTTATTGCAATAGTATCAAGCTTCCTCTCCATGTGTTGAAATTTTTGAAGCTATGCTTGTTTTGCCTTCCTATGCTAGTTGATTCTTGCTCCAACAAGTTGTTTGTTCACAAAATCCCTATGCATAGGAAGTGGGTTAGACTTAAATGTGCTAGCCATATGCTCCATGATGCTCTTGTTGTGCTTCAAACCTTATCTTTTATGTGAGCATCATTGAAATCATCATGCCTAGCGAAGGGCGTTAAACAATAGCACTTATTGGGAGGCAACCCAATGAATTTATCTTTGCTTTTTTGCTTTCTTCTTTGTTACCTTTGTGTTTCTTTTTGTGTTGGAGCCAAGTAAAACCTTTATTACTAGTTTGGTGATGGTTGTTTGATCGTGCTGGAAAAAGACATAAACTTTTCGCTCACGAAAGTATTTTTCATTTTTATCCAGAAAGAGATTTTGAGTTGATTATTTTTGCTGCTGGTTGATATGACAATTGCCCAAACTGTCGTAATTGTTCATAATTTATGAGATACCAGAAGTATACGAAGTATACAGATTGCTACAGGCTGGTCTGTTTTTGACAGATTCTGTTTTTGTTGTGTTGATTTCTTATTTTGATGAAACTATGGATAGTATCGGGGAGGGGGGTACTAGCCATGGAAAAGTGATAATAAAGTAATCTAGCACCAATATAAATAGAAATCAAGTTTTCTATAGTACCTCAAGAGGTGGTAGTTTGTTTTCTTGTGCTAATGATATCACGAGTTTCTGTTTAAGTTTTGTGTTGTGAAGTTTTCATGTTTTGGGTGATGTTCTCATGGACGATGAGATAAAGAGTGGAAAGAGCTCAAGCTTGGGGATTCCCAATGCACCCCAAGCCAAATTCAAGGACGCCAAAAATCCTAAGCTTGGGGATGCCCCACGAAGGCATCCCCTCTTTCGTCTTCAATCCATCGGTAACATTACTTGGAGCTATATTTTTATTCACCACATGATATGTGTTTTGCTTGGAGCGTCGTGTATTATAGGAGTATTTTCTTTTTGTTGTGTCATAATCATCCTTGCTGCACACCTTTTGAGACAGACATGCACTCATCGTGAATTTGCTAGAACACTCATTGAGCTTCGTATATCTTTTAAGTTAGGAAATTTAGCTCACATGTGCTTCACTTATATCTTTTGACCTAGATAACTTTGCTCTAAGTGCTTCACTTAGATATTTTAGAGCACGACGGTGTCATATTTTGTAGAAATAAAAACTCTCGATCTACACTTATATCTTTTTGAGAGTGCTCTCTCTAAGTAACTTGGTAATTTGCGTGTGCAATGAATGTAGTCCTAAAGATGATAGGCATTCAAAGACGATAAAATAAAAACTTCCATATTCAAGTGCATTAATTAGTAAGAGAAGTTTGATTCCTCACAATTAGTTTCGAGATTTGGATATGGTAATATTAGAGTTATGTTAGTAGGGTGTTGTGAATCTATAAATACTTGTGTTGAAGTTAGTGATTCCCGTAGCATGCACGTATGGTGAACCGCTATGTTAGGAAGTCGGAGCATAATTGATTTATTGATTGTCATCCTTTGTGTGGCGGTCGGGATCGCGTGATGGTTAACACCTACCAACCCATCCCCTAGGAGTACGCGTTTAGCACTTTGTTTTGATTACTAATAAAACTTTCGCAATATGTATATGAGTTCTTCATGACTAATGTGAGTCCATGGTATACATGCACTTTCACCTTCCACTATTGCTAGCCTCTCTAGTACCGCGCAACTTTCGCCTTGTGCACAAACCCACCATATACCTTCCTCAAAACAGCCACCATACCTACCTATTATGGCATTTTCATAGCCATTACGAGATATATTGCCATGCAACTCCCACCGTTCCGTCTCATGACATGTGCTGTCACTTTCATATTGCCATTGCATGATCGTGAGATAGCTAGCGAGATGTTTCAATGTCATACGCTAAGCTAGATCGTTGCACATCCCGGTACACTGCCGGAGGCATTTCCTATAGAGTCATCATTGTTCTAAGTATTGAGTTGTGAGTAAATAAAAGTGTGATGATCATCATTATTAGAGCATTGTACCATGTGAGGAATAGAAAAAAGAGGCCAAAGATGCCCACCAAAAAAACATGCCAAAGAGCCCAAAAAAATGAGAGAAAAACAGAGAAGGGACAATGCTACTATCCCTTTCCACACTTGTGCTTCAAAATAACACCATGTTCTTCATGATAGAGAGTCTCTTGTTTTGACACTTCCTTATACTAGTGGGAATTTTCATTATATAACTTCGCTTGTATATTCCAGTGATGGGCTTCCTCAAAATTGCCCTAGGTCTTCATGAGCAAGCAAGTTGGGTGCACACCCACTAGTTTTCTTTTTGAGCTTTCACATACTTATAGCTCTTGTGCATCCATTGCTTGGAAATCCGTACTCATTCACATTGATATCTATTGATGGGCACCTCCATAGCCCATTGATACGCCGAGTCGATGTGACCATCTCCTCCTTTTTGCCTCACAATCTCCAGTACGCTCTACTCCGCCTATAGTGCTATATCCATGGCTCACGCTCATGTATTGCGTGAGAGTTGAAAAAGTTTGAGAAAGTAAGAGTGCGAAAACAATTACTTGGCCAATACCGGGGTTGTGCATGATTTAAATTCGTTGTGTGGGGATGATGGAGCATAGCCAGACTATATGATTTTGTACGTAGGGATAAATTTCTTTGGCCTTGTTATTTCAAAAGTTCCTCATTACTTTGCTAGTATGCTTGAAGTATTATTTTTTCATGTCAATAGTAAACTATTGTTTTGAATTTTATGGATCTGAACATTCATGCCACAAGAAAGAAGTTACAAAGGACAAATATGTTAGGTAGCATCCCACATCAGAAATTTGGTCTTTATCACTTCCCTACTTGAGGAAGAGCAGGAGTTAAGCTTGGGGATGCTTGATATGTCTCCAACGTATCTATAATTTTTGATGGTTCCATGCTATTATCTTGTCAACTTTGGATGTTTTATATGCATGAATATGCTATTTTATATCTTTTTTGGGACTAACCTATTAACTCAGTGCCAAGTGCGAGTTTCAGTTTTTTCCGTGTTTTTGACCCTTTTTCAGACGGAGTCCAAAAGGAATAAAACTTTCGCGATGATTTTTTTTGAACCAAAAGAGACCCCCGAAGCTTTGGAAGAAGGCTAGAAGAGCCACGAGGGAGTCACAAGCCTAGGAGGCGCCCCCACCCCCTAGGACGCACCTACCCGGCTTGTGACCTCCTCGTGGGCCCAACCAACGTAATTCCACCGCCATAAGTTCCTATAAATTCAGAACCCCCAAAAAGAAACCTAGATTGGGAGTTCTGCCGCCGCAAGCCTCTATAGCCACCAAAAACCAATCTGGAGCCCGTTCCGGCAACGTGTCGGAGGGGGAATCCATCTCCGGTGGCCATCTTCATCATCCCGGCGATCTCCATGACGAGGAGGGAGTAGTTCTCCCTCGGGGCTGAGGGTATGTACCAGTAGCTATGTGTTTGGTCTCTCTCTCTCGTGTTCTCGAGAGGTCTTGATCTCGATGTACCGCGAGCTTTGCTACTATAGTTTGATCTTATGATGTTCTTCCCCCTCTCCCTTCTTGTAATGAATTGAGTTTTCCCTTTGGAGTTGTCTTATCGGATTGAGTCTTTAAGAACACTTGATGTATGTCTTGCACGTGTCTATCTATGGTGACAATGGGATATTCATGTGAGTACTTGATGTATGTTTTGGTGATCAAATTGCGGGTTTCATGACATCGGAAACCTATGCATATGGGTTGGCACATGTTTTGACTCTCTGGTAGAAACTTTGGGGCACTCTTTGAAGTTCTATGTGTTGGTTGAATAGATGATTCTGAGATTGTGTGATGCATATCGTATAATCATGCCCATGGATTCTGAGGTGACAATGGAGTATCTAGGTGACATTAGAGTTTTGGTTGATGTGTGTCTTAAGGTGTTATTCTAGTACGAACTCTATGATGGATCGAACGGAAAGAATAGCTTCGTGTTATTTTACTACAGACTCTTTAATAGATCGATCAGAAAGAATAACTTTGTGGTGGTTTCGTACCCGACAATAATCTCTTCGTTTGTTCTCCCCTATTAGTGACTTTGGAGTGACTCTTTGTTGCATGTTGAGGGATAGTTATATGATCTAATTATGTTATCATTGTTGAGAGAACTTCACTAGTGAAAGTATGAACCCTAGGCCTTGTTTCCACGCATTGCAATACCGTTCGTGCTCACTTTTACTACTAGTTACCTTGCTGTTTTTATGGTTTCAGATTACAAAAACCTATATCCACCATCCATATTGCACTTGTATCACCATCTCTTCGCCGAACTAGTTCACCTATAGAACTTACCATTGTATTGGGTGTGTTGCGGACACAAGAGACTCTTTGTTATTTGGTTGCAGGGTTTCTTGAGAGAGACCATATTCATCCTACGCCTCAAGCGGATTGATAAACCTTAGGTCGCCCACTTGAGGGACAATTGCTACTGTCCTACAAACGTCTGCACTTGGAGGCCCAACAACGTCTACAAGGAGAAGGTTGCGTAGTAGACATGAGATGTCCTCTAATTTGTTGTTGCATGTTTTACATGGCTGCTATGTGTATCTAGTATGATCGCATCTTACTTACGAAAAAACCACAATGGATATGTGCAAATTGCTATTTAACCTCTCCAAGGACCGCCTCGGTCAAAACCAATTCAACTAAAGTTGAAGAAACAGGCACCCGTCAGTCATCTTTATGCAACGAGGTTGCATGTCAATCGATGAAACCAGTCATTCGTAAGCGTACGAGTTATGTCGGTCCGGGCCGCTTCAATCCAACAATACCGCCGAATCGAGAAAAGATTACGGAGGTCAGCAAATAGAACATCACCGTCCACAAAACATTTTGTGTTCTACTCGAGATAACATCTACGCATGAACCTAGCTCATGATGCCACTATTGGGGAACGTTGCATAGGAAACAAAAATTTTCCTACGCACACGAAGACCTATCATGGTGATGTCCATCTACGAGTGGAGATTAGATCTACATACCCTTGTAGATCGCTCAGCGGGAAGCGTTAAGAAACGTGGTTGATGTAGTGTAACGTCTTCATGTCCCTCGAACCGTCCCACGAACCGCCCCTCGATCCGTCCCATGAACCGTCCCGCGATCCGTCCCACGATATGTTCCGATCTAGTGCCGAACGGAAGGCACCTCCCCATTCAGCACACGTACAGCTCGACGATGATCTCGGCCTTCTTCATCCAGAAAGCAAGAGAGAGAAGTAGATGAGTTCTTCGGAAGCGTGGTGGCGCTCCGGTGGTGGTGATGATCTACTCCTGCAGGGCTCCACCCGAGCTCCGCAGAAATCCAATCTAGAGGTAAAACTATGTGGTATAGGTTTGACTTGCACGTGGCAAAATTGTCTCAAATCAGCCCCAAAACACCACTATATATAGGAGGGAGGGGGAGGGCTAGACTTGAGGGACAAGCCCTCAAGGTGCACCGGCCAAGGGGAGGAGGAGGACTTCTCCTCCAATTCGGTTTGGGAAGGAGGAGTCCTCCTCTTCCTTCCCACCTCCCTCTTTCCCTTTTTCTTTTATTTTCGTTTGGTATTTTCTCATGTGGCGCCATGGGCCCCTTGGGATGACTCCACCAGCCCACTAAGGACTTGTGGCGCCACCCTAGTGTTGGGTAACATAGCATAAATTCAAAATTTTCCTATGCCATATTCAGGTCTTCCTATGGAGAGACCAGCAACGAGAGAGGGTGAGTGCATCTTCATACCTTTGAAGATTGCTAAGCGGAAGCGTTTCTAGAACGCGGTTGATGGAGTCGTACTCGCGGCGATTCAGATCGCGGTGTGATTCCGATCTAGTGCCGAACCACGACACCTCCGCGTTCAACACTCGTGCAGCCCGGTGACGTCGCTCGCACCTTGATCCAGCAAGGAGGAGGGAGAGGTTGGGGAATATCTCCAGCAGCACGACAGCGTGGTGTCGATGGAGAGACGAGGTCTCCCGGCAAGGCTTCGCCAAGCACCGTGGGAGAGGAGGAAGAAGAGGGACAGGGCTGCGCCGAGGGAGAGATCAACTTGTGTCTCCGACAACCCCAAAAACCCCTGTCTATTTATAGGAGGAGAGGGGAGGGGTGCGCCACCTCTAGGGTTCCCACCCTAGGGGTGGCGGCAGCCTAGATGGGAGAGGGGGGTGATGTCAGCTGTGCTTCCCCGGCAATGGCGACATGAATAATCGTGTCGACGGCACCAGGAATCCTTCTGCTACGGCTATGGAGCCTTGCGTTGGTGTTCCGTCGAAGCGGAAAGGCCGATGTAGCACAGAGGTGGTAAGTATTTCCCTCAGTTTGAGAACCAAGGTATCAATCCAGTGGAGGAGTATCACAAGATCCTGCACAAACACGAAGAACCTGCTCCCAACGCTATGAAGGGGTTGTCAATCCCTTATAGATTGTTTGGCAAGTGAGAACTGAAAGCAACAAAGTAACAAAGCAAAGTAAAAGCGGAGGTGTAAACGATGGATGTGAATAGACCCGGGGGCCGTAGTGTTTACTAGTGGCTTCTCTCATGAAAGCAAGTAGACGGTGGGTGAACAAATTACTGTCGAGCAATTGATAGAACCATGCAAAGTCATGACGATATCTATGGCAATGATTATATCTATAGGCATCACGTCCAAAACAAGTAGACCGATACTTTCTGTATCTTCTACTATTACTCCACACGTCGACCGCTATCTAGCATGCATCTAGTGTATTAAGTCCAAAAGAACAGAGTAATGCCTTAAGCAAGATAATGTAGATGGACAATCTCATATCAACGACAGAGCCCATTTTGTTACCCTTGATGGCCACTACTTAATGTGTGCCTTGCTGCCCCTACTGTCAATGGGAAAGGTCACCACATGGTCAAACCCAAAGCCAATCACTTCTCCCATTGCAATAATCATAGATCTAGTTGGCCAAACAAAACCCAAGACTCGGAGAGACTTACAAGGATATCAAATCATGCATATAAGAAATCAGCAAAGACTCAAATATATATCATAGATAATCTGATCACAAATCAACAATTCATCGGATCTCGACAAACACACCGCCAAAGAAGATTACATCGGATAGATCTCCATGAAGATCATGGATAACTTTGTATTGAAGATCCAAGAGAGAGAAGAAGCCATCTAGCTACTAACTACGGACCCGTAGGTCTCAAGTGAACTACCCACGAGTCACTTGAGGGGCGATGATGATGATGAAGAAGCCCTCCAACTCCAAAGTCCCCTCCGGTAGGGTGCCAGGAAGGGTCTTCAGATGAGATCTCGCGAAAACGGAAGCTTGCGGCGGCGGAAAAGTATTTTCGAGGCTCCCCTTATTTTTTGCTGTATTTTAGGGAATATATAGGCCAAAGATCTAGGTCACGGGGCGGCCACGGAGGCCACAAGCCCTGTCACCGCTGCCTCCCCCTGGTGGCGGAGTGGGGGCTTGTGGGCTCCTTGGAGCCCTCCTGGCTTGGCCAACAGGCCCCCTGGTCTTCTTCCTTTCGGGAAAAAATCATTTCGGGGATTTTATTCCGTTTGGACTCCGTTCCAAAATCAGATCTGAAAAGAGCCAAAAACACAGAAAAAACAGGAACTCGCACTTGGCACTGAATTAATAAGTTAGTCCCAAAAAATATATAAAAGGTACATAAAACATCCAAAGATGACAAGATAACAGCATGAAACCATCAAAAATTATTGATACGTTTGAGACGTATCAAGCATCCCCAAGCTTAACTCCTGCTCGTCCTCGAGTAGGGAAGTGATAAAGAATGAATTTTTGATGCTTTCATGCTACCTAGCATAGATGTCCTTTGTAACTCTCTTATGTGACGTGAATGTTCAGATCCATTAGATTCAAAACATTAGTTTGCTATTGACGTGGAAACAATTATAATTGAAGCAAACTAGCAAGGTAATCATGAACTTTCAAAATAATAAGGCCAAAAGAAAGTTATCCCTACAAAAGCATATAGTCTGGCTATGCTCTATTGTCATTGCACAACGAATTTAAATCATGCACAACCCCGGTATTGGCCAAGTAATTGTTTCACACCTTTACTTTCTCAAACCTTTTCAACTCTCACGCAATACATGAGCATGAGCCATGGTTATAGCACTATAGATGGTGTGGAGTGTGGTGGAGGTTGCAAGACAAAACAAGGAGAAGATGGTCACATTAACTAGGCATATCAATGAGCTATGGATATGCTCATCAATAGATATCAATGTGAAATGAGTAGTGATTGCCATACAAATGATGCACTAGAGCTACGAGTAAGTGAAAGCTCTTAAAGAAAACTAGTGGGTGTGCATCCAACTTGCTTGCTCACGAAGACCTAAGGCAATTTTGAGGAAGCCTATCATTGGAATATACAAGCCAAGTTATATAATGAAAATTTCCCACTAGCTATATGGTGGTGAAAAAACGAGAGACTCTCAATCATGAAGATCATGGTGCTTAATATGCACAAGTGTGGAAAAAGTGGTAGCATTGTCCCTTCTCTCTTTTTCTCTCATTTTTTTTGGTGGGCTCTTTGGCCTCTTTTTTTGTTTTTTTGGGTGGGCTTCTTTGGACTCTTTTATTTGCTCACATGGGACAATGCTCCATTAATGATGATCATCACACTTTCAACTCAAAACTTAGAGCAACAATGACTCTACATGGAATGCCTTCGGTAGTGTACCGTGACAATGATCTAGCATGGCATAGACATTAATGAAAACATCATGCTAGCTATTTTACGATCATGCAATGGCAATGTAGATGTGGTGGCACATGTCATGGTGGTAGTTGCATGGCAATATATCTCAGAATGACTTTGAAAAAGCCATAATAGGTAGGTATGGTGGCTGTTTTGAGGGAGGCTAATGGTGGGTTTTGTACCCCGGCCAAAGTTGCATGGCACTAAGAAGATAGTGATGGTGGAAGGTGAAAGTGCATCTAAACCATGGACTCAACATTAGTCATGAAGAACTCATATACTTGTTGCAAAAGTTTTATTAGTAATCGAAACAAAGCATTCAACGCATACTCCTAGGGGAAAGGTTGGTAGGTATAAACCATCGCGCGATCCCGACTGCCACACAAAGGATGACAATCAATAGACTAATCATGCTCATATTTCATCACATAGCGGTTCACCATACGCGCATGCTACGGGAATCACTAACTTCAACACAAGTATTTCTAGATCCACAACACCTTACTAGCATGACTTCAATATTACCATAACCATAACTCAAAACTAATTGAGATGAATCAAACTTCTCTAACTATTCAATGCACATGAAGGTGGAAGTTTTCGTATCCCTTTGGATAACTACCCCTTTTGAGACTACTTTCAAAGCATAGATCAACTACCAAGCCACGCACCGCTGCGCTCTAAAAGATATAAGTGAAGCACATAGAGCAAAAGTATCTAGCTCAGAAGATATAAGTGAAGCACATGTGAGCTGAATTGTCTACCAAAAGATATAAGTGAAGCTCGAAAAAATCACGGTGAGTGCATGTATCTCTCTATAGGTGTGCAGCAAGGATGATTATGACACAACAAAAATAAAAGAGTCCTACGATACAAGACGCTCCAAGCAAAAACACATAACATGTGGTGAATAAAAATATAGCCCCAAGTAACGTTACTGATGGATTGAAGACGAGAGAGGGGATGCCTTCCCGGGGCATCCCCAAGCTTAGGCTTTTACAACATCCTTGAATCTCTTGTGGTGCCTTGGGCATCCCCAAGCTTGAGCTCTTGCCACTCTTTATCTCTTTGTCCATAAGAACTTCACCCAAAACTTGAAAACTTCACAACACGAAACTTAAACAGAAACTCGTGATAACATTAGTATGAGAAAGCAAACCACCACTTCCTTAGGTACTGTAGCAAACTTAAATTATACTTATTCTGATGTTGGGTTATTGTATTTTCAATCTTCCCTGGCTAATACCCCCCGATACTATCCATAGTTTCATCAAAATAAGCAACCAACACAACAAAAACAGAATCTGTTAACAGCAGACCAGTGTGTAGCAATCTGTATATTTCGTATACCTCTGGTACTTCAAAAATTCTGAAAAACTACTACGGTCTGACGAATTTGCGTAGAAATCACCAGCAAAAAGAATCAACTCAAAAAGCTCTTACAGAAAAAAAAATTCTTTTCGTGAGCATAAAGTTTCTGTCTTTTCCAGCATGACCAAACGATCTTCCCCAAGACTAATGATAACGGTTTTGCTTGGCACAAACGCAAAAAGAAACACAAAAAACACAATCATAACAGAATAATGAAAGTGTGGAAAACACAAAACAGAAAGAAAAAAGATAGATTCGTTGGGTTGCCTCCCAACAAGCGCTTTTGTTTAACGCCCTTAGCTAGGCAAAAAGTGATGGAATCACGTATAGTCATCTTTGGTGCTCAAACCATAGGTAGCCCTCATCATAGATTCATAAGGCAATCTTATTTTATTTCTAGGAAAGTGCTCCATGCCCTTCTTTAAAGGAAATTGAAATCTAATAGTCCTTAGGAAAGGTCTACCAAGAATAATGGGACATGAAGGATTGCAATCTATGTCAAGTACAATGAAATCCACGGGTACATAGTTCTTATTTGCACCAATAAGAACATCATCGATCCTACCCATGGGTTTCTTGACAGTAGAATCCGCAAGATGCAAATTAAGAGAACACTCTTCAATCTCATGAAAACCAAGAATATCACATAAAGACTTTGGAATCGCGGAAACACTAGCACCCAAATCACACAAAGCATTGCACTCATAGTTTTTGATCTTGATTTTGATAGTAGGTTCCCACTCATCATGAAGTTTTCTAGGTATAGAGACTTCTAGTTCGAGCTTCTCGTCAAGAGATTTCATCATAGCATCTACGATATGCGCGGTAAAGGCTTTGATTTGGCTATAAGCATGTGGAGAGTTTGCAATGGATTGCATCAAAGAAATGCATTCAAACATGGAGCAATTATCATAATTGAATTCCTTGAAATCCAAAGTGGGAGTTTCATTACTACCCAAAATTTTGACTTCTTCTACTCCACTCTCCACACCTTTATCATCAAGATAGGTGGACTCCGAATCATTGGGGCGTTTTTTAACCAAAGTGTATTCATATCCAGCCCCTCCATAAATAGGTCTGACACGCGAAAACAAAGATTCAAGAGGAGACACACCAAGCACTTTAAGATCTTCGTGATTTGCATCACTAGAACACACCCTTTTGAATCATTCATGCCTAGCGCGAATTTGGGCGGTTCTTTCTATGCTCTCATTCATGGTGACACGCATAGCTTTCAAAGTCTCACCCAAGTTGACCTTGGCAGGAGCGCATCTACCTTTCAAAGCATCAATATCACAAGACATCCTATCAACGCTTTTAGCCAAATCATCTATTTTGAGTAGTTTTTCCTCTATGGACGCATTGAAAATATTTTAAGAGTTAATGAACTCTTTGATATTACTCTCTAAATCAGAGGGTAATTTGTTGTGATTTCCATAAGTGTTGTTGTAGGAATTGCCATAATTGTTAGAGGAGTTACTAGGAAAAGGCCTAGGAACATAGTTTCCTCTAAAAGCATTGTTGTTGCCAAAATTGTTCCTACCAACAAAATTCACGTCCAAACTAGCGTTGCTACTCTCAATCAAATAAGATAGTGGCATGTCATTAGGATCTACGGTAGCGTTTCTACTAGCAACCAAATTCATCAACTCGTCCATCTTAGCACTAAGCGAGTTAATTTCTTCTATAGCGTGCACCTTTTTGCTAGCAGGCGACCTTTCAGTGTGCCACTGAGAGTAGTTGGTCATGATATTGTCTAGGAGTTTTGTAGCGTCTCCTAACGTGATTTCCATGAACGTTCCACCTGAGGTGGAGTCCAAGATATTGCGAGAAGCGAAATTCAGGCCATCGTAAAAGATTTGTATAATCATCCACAAACTCAAGCCATGAGCGGGACAATTTCTAATCATAAGCTTCATACTCTCCCAAGATTGTGCAACGTGTTCATGATCAAGTTGGTTGAAATTCATGATGTCGTTACGTAAGGAGATGATCTTAGCCGGCGGAAAATACTTGGATATGTAAGCATCTTTGCACTTATCCCAAGAATCGATACTATTTTTAGGCAAAGAAGAAAACCAAGTTTTTGCGCGATCTCGCAACGAGAAAGGAAAAAGTTTCAACTCAATCACGTCATTATCCAGATATCTTTTCTTTTGCATGTCACAAAGCTCAATGAAGGTATTGAGATGGGATGCAGCATCTTCACTAGGAAGGCCAGAGAATTGCTCTTTCATAACAAGATTCAGCAAAGCTGCGTTGATTTCATATGATTCTGCACTAGTGACGGGAGCAATCGGAGTACTAATAAAATCATTATTATTAGTGCTCGAGAAGTCGCAAAGTTTGGTGTTTTCAGCCATGACGACTTCAACAAACAAACAAGCACACAAGCAAGCAAGAAAACCGGCAAAGGAAAATGACAAAGGCAAAAGAAAACGGCAAAGGAGAAAAGCAAAGGAGAAATGCAAATGAAAGCGACAAATGTGAAGTGGGGGAGAGGAAAACGAGAGGAAACTGGCAACAAAAGTAAATGCAAGAGATGAGTTTGTGAGACTACTTGGATAGCTTTTGATCTCTCTTCCCCGGCAACGGCGCCAGAAATACTTCTGATGTGAGCTGTGCTTCCCCGGCAACGGCGACAGGAATAGTCGTGTCGACGGCACCAGGAATCCTTCTGCTACGGCTATGGAGCCTTGCGCTGGTGTTCCCTCGAAGCGGAAAGGGTGATGTAGCACAGCGGTGGTAAGTATTTCCCTCAGTTTGAGAACCAAGGTATTAATCCAGTGGAGGAGTATCACAAGATCCTGCACAAACACAAAGAACCTGCTCCCAACGCTATGAAGGGGTTGTCAATCCCTTATAGATAGTTTGCCAAGTGAGAACTGAAAGCAACAAAGTAACAAAGCAAAGTAAAAGTGGAGGTGTAAACGATGGATGTGAATAGACCCGGGGGCCGTAGTGTTTACTAGTGGCTTCTCTCATGAAAGCAAGTAGATGGTGGGTGAATAAATTAATGTCGAGCAATTGATAGAACCGCGCAAAGTCGTGACGATATCTATGGCAATGATTATATCTATAGGCATCACGTCCAAAACAAGTAGACCGATACTTTCTGCATCTACTACTATTACTCCACACATCGACCGCTATTCAGCATGCATCTAGTGTATTAAGTCCAAAAGAACAGAGTAACGCGTTAAGCAGGATGACATGATGTAGATGGACAATCTCATATCAACGACAGAGCCCATCTTGTTACGCTTGATGGCAACTACTTAATGTGTGCCTTGCTACCCCTACTATCACTGGGAAAGGTCACTACATGGTAGAACCCAAAACCAAGCACTTCTCCCATTGCAAGAATCATAGATCTAGTTGGCCAAGCAAAACCCAAGACTCGAAGAGACTTACAAGGATATCAAATCATGCACATAAGAAATCAGCAAAGACTCAAATATATATCATAGATAATCTGATCACAAATCCACAATTCATCGAATCTCGACAAACACACCGCCAAAGAAGATTACATCGGATAGATCTCCATGAAGATCATGGAGAACTTTGTATTGAAGATCCAAGAGAGAGAAGAAGAAGCCATCTAGCTACTAACTACGGACCCATAGGTCTAAAGTGAACTACTCACGAGTCATTGGAGGGGCGATGATGATGATGAAGAAGCCCTCCAACTCCAAAGTCCCATCCGACAGGGTGCCGAGAAGTTTCTCCAGATGAGATCTCGCGGAAACGGAAGCTTGCGGCGGCGGAAAAGTATTTTCGAGGCTCCCCTGATTTTTTGCTGTATTTAGGGTATATATAGGCCAAAGATCTAGGTCAGGGGGCGGCCAGGGAGGCTACAAGCCCTGCCACCGCCGCCTCCCCCCTAGTGGTGGAGTGGGGGCTTGTGGGCTCCCTGGAGCCCTCCTGGCTTGGCCCACAGGCCCCCTGATTTTCTTCCGTTCGGGAAAAAATCATTTTGGGGATTTTATTCCGTTTGGACTCCGTTCCAAAATCAGATCTGAAAAGAGCCAAAAACACAGAAAAAACACGAACTGGCACTTGGCACTAAATTAATAAGTTAGTCCCAAAAAAGATATAAAAGGTACATAAAACATCCAAAGATGACAAGATAACAACATGAAACCATCAAAAATTATAGATACGTTTGAGACATATCAGGGGGCGGCGGCGAGGGCAGGAGAGGGGGTGGCGCACCCCCTGGTGGGCCTTAGGCCCACCAGCGCCTAGGGCCCCCCTTCCTCTCTGGTACGCCATGGGCTGGGTGTGGAGGGCGCACCAGCCCACCCAGGGGATGGTTCCCTCCCACACTTGGCCCATATAGCCTTCCGGGGCTTGTGGCCCCTCTCGGTGGGCCTCCGGAACCCTTCCGGTGGTCCCGACACTTTGTCGGTGGTGCCCGAAACATTTCTGGCGTCCAAACCCATCCATCCTATGTATCAATCGTTACCTCAGGACCATTCTGGAGCTCCTCGTGACGTCCGGGATCTCATCCAGGACTCCGAACAACCTTTGGTAACCTCGTATAACAATTCCCTATAACCCAAGCATCATCGAACCTTAAGTGTGTAGACCCTACAGGTTCGGGAGGCATGCACACATGACCGAGACACTCTCCGGCCAATAACCATCAGCGGGATTTGGATACTCATGGTGGCTCCCACATGTTCCACGATGACCTCATCGGATGAACCACGATGTCAAGGATTCAATCAATCCCGTATACAATTCCCTTTGTCTGTCGGTATAGAACTTGCCCGAGATTCGATCGTCGGTATACCCATACCTTGTTCAATCTCGTTACCTGTAAGTCTCTTTACTCGTTCCGTAGCACATCATCCCGTGACTAACTCGTTAGTCACACTGAGCTCATTATGATGATGTTCTACCGAGTGGGCCCAGAGATACCTCTCCGTCACACGGAGTGACAAATCCCGATCTCGATTCGTACCAACCCAACAGACACTTTCGGAGGTACCCGTAGTGCACCTTTATAATCACCCAATTATGTTGTGACGTTTGATACACCCAAAGCACTCCTACGGTATCCGGGAGTAGCACAATCTCACGGTCGAAGGAAAATACACTTGACATTAGAAAAGCTTTAGCATACGAACAAGACAATCTAGTGCTATACTTAGGATTGGGTCTTGTCCATCACATCATTCTCCCAATGATGTGAACACGTTATCAATGACATCTAATGTCCATGATTAGGAAACCATGATCATCTATTGATCAACGAGCTAGCTAACTAGAGGCTTGCTAGGGACACATTGTGATCTATTTATTCACACATATATTACTGTTTCCTGTTAATACAATTATAGCATGAACAACACACGATTATCATGAACAAGGAAATATGATAATAACCATTTTATTATTGCATCTAGGGCATATTTCCAACAGTCTCCCACTTGCACTAGAGTCAATAATCTAGTTACATTGTGATGTATCGAACACCCATAGCATTGTGGTGTTGATCATGTTTTTCTCGAGGAAGAGCTTTAGTCAACGGGTCTCCAATATTCAGATCCGTGTGCACTTTACAAATATCTATTACTCCTCTCTAGACCTCGTCCTGGATGAAGTTTTAGCAGCGTTGGATGTGCTTGGTCTTCCGGTGAAATCTGGGATCCTTGGCTATGGCGATGGCTCCAGTGTTATCACAGAAGAGTGTCATCGGACCCGACGCGCTTGGAACCACTCCAAGGTTGGTGATGAGCTCCTTCATCCAAATCCCTTCATGAGCTGCTTCTGAAGCAACTATGTACCCCGCTTCACATGTAGATGCTGCCACGACGTCTTGCTTGCTACTGCACCAGCTCACTGCCCCTCCATTCAAAACATACACGTATCCGGTCTGTGACTTAGAGTCATCCGGATCTGTGTCAAAGCTAGCATCAGTGTAACCCTTTACAACGAGCTCTTCGTCACCTCCATAAATGAGAAACATCTCCTTAGTCCATTTCAGGTACTTAAGGATATTCTTGACCGCTGTTCAGTGTTCCATACCGGCATCACTTTCGTACCTCCCTACTAAACTTATGGCAAGGTTTATATCAGGTCTGGTACACAACATGGCATACATTAGAGAGCCTACGGCTAAAGCATAGGGGACAATACTCATCTTCTCTCTATCTGCTGCCGTGGTCGATGACTGAGTCTTACTCAATCTCATACCTTGCAAAACTGGCAAGAACCGCTTCTTTGAGTTTTCCATATTGAACTTCTTCAATATCTTGTCAAGGTATGTACTTTGCGAAAGACCTATGAGGCATCTCAATCTATCTCTATAGATCTTGATGCCTAATATGCATGCAGCTTCTCCAAGGCCCTTCATCGAAAAACTCTTGTTCAAGTAGGCCTTTATGCTCTCCAATAACTCTATATTATTCCACATCAATAATATGTCATCGACATATAGTGTGAGGAAATCTACAGAGCTCCCACTCACTTTCTTGTACAGACAGGCTTCTCCATAAACTTGTATGAACCCAAACGCTTTAATCACCTCATTAAAGCGAATGTTCCAACTCTGAGATGCTTGCACCATCCCATAGATGGAGCGCTGGAGCTTGCATACCTTTTTAGCACTCTTAGGATCGACAAAACCTTCTGGTTGGATCATATTCAACTCTTCCTTAAGATACCCGTTAAGGAATGCTGTTTTGACGTCCATTTGCCAAGTTTCATAATCATGAAAAGCGGCAATTGCTAACATGATTCAGACTGACTTCAGCTTCGCTACGGGAGAGAAAGTCTCATCGTAGTCTACTCCTTGAATTTGTCGAAAACTCTTTGCGACAAGTCGAGCTTTGTAAACGGTCACATTACCGTTTGTGTCAGTCTTGTTCTCTAAGATCCATTTATTTTCTATGGCTCGCCGGTCATCGGGAAAGTCCACCAAAGCCCATACTTTGTTCTCATACATGGATCCTATCTTGGATTTCATAGCCTCAAGCCATTTGTTGGAATCCGGGCCCGCCATTGCTTCTTCATAGTTCGAAGGTTCACCGTTGTCTAACAACATGATTTCCATCAAAGGGTTGCCGTACCACTCTGGTGCGGATCGTACCCTTGTGGACCTTCGTGGTTCAGTAGCAACTTGATCCAAAGCTTCATGATCATCATCATTAACTTCCTCTCCAGTTGGCGTAGGCGTCACAGGAACAATTTCCCGCGTTGCGCTACTCTCCGGTTCGAGAGGGGGTGTAAGTACCTCATCAAGTTCTACTTTCCTCCCACTTACTTATTTCGAGAGAAACTCTTTCTCTAGAAAGGATCCGTTCTTGGCAACAAAGGTTTTACCTTCGGATCTAAGATAGAAGGTATACCCAATAGTTTCCTTAAGGTATCCTATGAATACACATTTCTCCGCTTTGGGTTCGAGCTTCTCTAGTTGAAGTTTCTTCACATAAGCATCGCATGCCCAAACTTTTAGAAACGACAACTTAGGTTTCTTGCCAAACCATAGTTCATACGGTGTCGTCTCAACAGATTTAGACGGTGCCCTATTTAAAGTGAATGCTGCAGTTTCCAATGCGTATCCCCAAAATGATAGCGGTAAGTCGGTAAGAGACATCATAGATCGTACCATATCCAATAAAGTCTGATTACGACGTTCAGACACTCCCTTACGTTGCGGTGTGCCAGGCGGCGTTAGTTGTGAAACAATTCCACACTTCCTTAGGTGTGTGCCAAACTCGTGACTCAAATATTCTCCTCCATGATTAGATCGTAGACACTTTATTTTTTTATCACGTTGATTCTCAACCTCACTCTGAAATTCCTTGAACCTTTCAAACATCTCAGATTTGTGCTTCATCAAGTAGATATACCCATACCTACTTAAATCATCGGTGAGAGTGAGAACATAACGATAGCCACCGCGAGCTTCAACGTTCATTGGACCACACACATGAGTATGTATTATTTCCAATAAGTCGGTTGCTCTCTCCATTATTCCTGAAAATGGAGTCTTAGTCATCTTGCCCATGAGGCACGGTTCGCATGTGTCAAATGATTCAAAATCCAGAGACTCTAATAGTCCATCAGTATGGAGCTTCTTCATGCGCTTAACACCGATATGACCAAGGCGGCAGTGCCACAAGTATGTGGGACTATAATTATCAACTTTACATCTTTTGGTACTCACACTATGAATATGTGTAACATCACGATCGAGATTCATCAAGAATAAACCATTCACCAGCGGAGCATGACCATAAAACATATCACTCATATAAATAGAACAACCATTATTCTCTGACTTAAATGAGTAGCAGTCTCGCATTAAGCAAGACCCTGATACAATATTCATGCTCAAAGCTGGTACTAAATAACGATTATTAAGGTTTAAAACTAATCCCGACGGTAGATGTAGGGGCAGCATGCCGACGGCGATCACATCGACCTTGGAGCCATTCCTGACGCGCATCGTCACCTCGTCCTTGGCCAGTCTCCGCTAATTCCGCAGTTCCTGTTTTCAGTTGCAAATGTGAGCAACATCACCGGTATCAAATACCCAGGAGCTACTACGAGCGCTGGTAAGGTACACATCAATAACATGTATATCATATATACCTTTAATGTTGCCGGCCTTCTTGTCCGCTAAGTACTTGGGGCAATTCCGCTTCTAGTGATCTTTTCCCTTGCAATAGAAGCACTCAGTCTCAGGCTTGGGTCCATTCTTTTTCTTCTTCCCGATATCTGGCTTACTGGGCGCGGCAACGACTTTTCCATCTTTCGTGAAGTTCTTCTTACCCTTTCCCTTCTTGAAACTGGTGGTCTTATTGACCATCAACACTTGATGCTCTTTCTTGATTTCTACTTCTGCAAACTTCAGCAACAAGGACAACTCGGGAATGGTCTTCTCCATCCCTTGCATGTTGTAGTTCAGCACAAAACCTTTTTAGCTTGGTGGGAGAGACTGGAGGATTCTGTCAATTACAGCGTCATCCGGAAGTTCAACTCCAAGCGAAGTCACATGACCGTGTGACCCAGACATTCTGAGTATATGCTCACTAACACAACTGTTCTCCTCCATCTTACAGCCAAAGAACTTGTCGGAGACATCATATCTCTAGACACGAGCATGAGCTTGAAAAACTAGTTTTAGCTCCTCGAACATCTCTTATGCTCCGTGTTGCTCAAAACGCCATTGGAGCCCCGTTTCCAAACTGTATAACTTGCCACACCTAACCATAGAGTAGTCATCACTCTGCGTCTGCCAGACGTTCTGAATTTCCTGGGCCGCTACGAGAGCAGGAGGGTCACCTAGCGGCGCATTAAGGACATAAGCCTTTTTAGCTGCTTCGAGGATGAGCTTCAAGTTGCGGACCCAGTCCGAATAGTTGCTACCATCATCTTTCAGCTTGTTTTTCTCTAGGAATGCGTTGAAATTGAGGTTGACAGGTGCGTTGGCCATTGGATCTACAATATTTGTAAAGACAACTTTTATACTAAGTTCATGAAAATTAAGTTCATTTAATCAAATTAAGTATGAACTCCCACTTAAATCGACATTCCTCTAGTCATCTAAGTGATACATGATCCATGTCGACTAACCCGTGTCCGATCATCACGTGAGACGGACTAGTCGTCATGGTGAGCAACTTCATGCTGATCTTATTCAACCATACGACTCATGTTCGAACTTTTGGTCTCTTGTATTCGAGGTCATGTCTGTACATGCTAAGCTCGTCGAGTCAACCTAAGTGTTTCGCGTGTGTAAATCTGGATTACACTCGTTGTATGCAAACGTTAGAATCTATCACACCCGATCATCACGTGGTGCTTCGAGACAACGATCCTTCGCAACGGTGCACACTTAGGGGAATACGTTCTCGAAATTTTATGAGGGATCATCTTATTATGATAACGTCGTTCTAAGAAATAAGATGAAAACCATGATAAACATCACATGGAATCATATTGTGACATGATATGGCCACTATCATCTTTACTCTTTCGATACCCATCTTCGGGCATCACATGATCATCATTGTCACCGGTGTGACACCATGATCTCCATCATCATGATATCCATCATCGTGTCTCCTGAAGTCGTCACGCCAACTACTACTACTACTACTATAGCTAACCGTCAGCAATGAAGTAAAAGTAGTAAACACATGGCGTTGCATCTCATACAATAAATTAAGACAACTCCTATGGCTCCTCCCAGTAGTTATACTCAACGACATGCAAGTCGTGAATCCTATTACAATAACTTGATCATGTCATACATCACACATGTAACATCACAACTTTGGCCATATCACATCACATGTCAAGCCCTGCAAAAAGAAGATAGACGTCCTCTAATTATTGTTGCAAGTTTTACGTGGTAGCCACAACGATGATATGCCAAAGCTATTTACCCTTCATAAGGACCCTTTCCATCAAATCCAATCCGACTAGAGTGGGAGAGACAGACACCCGCTAGCCACCTTTATGCACGGTGTCCATGTCGGCCGGTGGAACTTGTCTCACGTAAGCATACGTGTAAGGTTGGTCCGGGCTGCTTCATCCCACAATACCGTCGGAAAAGAATAAGACTAGTAGCGGCAAGAAATTGACAAATCAGCGCCCACAACCTTTTGTGTTCTACTCGTGCATGGAATCTACGCATAGAAAACCTGGCTCGGATGCCACTGTTGGGTAACGTAGCATAAATTCAAAATTTTCCTACGCCATATTCATATATTCCTATGGAGAGACCAGCAACGAGAGAGGGGTGAGTGCATCTTCATACCTTTGAAGATTGCTAAGAGGAAGCGTTGCTAGAACGCGGTTGATGGAGTCGTACTCGCGACGATTCAGATCGCGGTGTGATTCCGATCTAGTGCCGAACCACGACACCTCCACGTTCAACACACGTGCAACCCGGTGACGTCTCCCGCACCTTGATACAACAAGGAGGAGGGAGAGTTTGGGGAAGATCTCCGGCAGCACGACGGCGTGGTGTCGATGGAGAGATGAGGTCTCCCGGAAGGGCTTCGCGAAGTACCGTGGGAGAGGTTAACTTGTGTCTCCAACAACCCAAACCCCTCTCTATTTACAGGAGGAGAGGGGAGGGGTGCGCCACCTCTAGGGTTCCCACCCTAGGGGTGGCGACAACCCAGATGGGAGAGGGGGGCGGCAGCGAGGGGAGGAGAGGGGGTGGCGCACCCCCTGGTGGGCCTTAGGCCCACCAGCACCTAGATTTCCCCCTCCTCTCTGGTGCGCCATGGGCTGGGTGTGGAGGGCACACCAACTCACCCAGGGGCTTGTTCCCTCCCACACTTGGCCCATATAGCCTTCCGTGGCTTGTGGCCCCTCCCGGTGGGCCTCCGGAACCCTTCCGGTGGTCCCGACACTTTGCCGGTGGTGCCCGAAACATTTCCGGCGTCCAAACCCATCCATCCTATGTATCAATCTTTAACTCCGGACCATTCCAGAGCTCCTCGTGACATCCGGGATCTCATCCGAGACTCCGAACAACCTTCGGTTACCTCGTATAACAATTCCCTATAACCCTAGCGTCATCGAACCTTAAGTGTGTAGACCCTATGGGTTCGGGAGGCATGCAGACATGACCGAGAAACTCTCCAGCCAATAACCACCAGCGGGATTTGCATACCCATGGTGGATCCCACATGTTCCACGACGATCTCATTGTATGAACCATGATGTCAAGGATTCAATCAATCCCGTATACAATTCCCTTTGTCTGTCGGTATAGAACTTGCCCGAGATCCGATCGTCGGTATACCCATACCTTGTTCAATCTCGTTACTGGCAAGTCTCTTTACTCATTCCGTAGCACATCATCCCGTGACTAACTCCTTAGTCACACTGAGCTCATTATGATGATGTTCTACTGAGTGGGCCCAGAGATACCTCTCCGTCACACGGAGTGACAAATCCTGATCTCGATGTGTACCAACCCAACAGACAGTTTCAGAGGTACCCGTAGTGCACCTTTATAATCACCCAGTTATGTTGTGACGTTTGATACACCCAAAGCACTCCTACGCTATCCGGGAGTTGCACAATCTCACGGTCGAAGGAAAAGACACTTGATATTAGAAAAGCTTTAGCATACGAACAACACGATCTAGTGCTATGCTTAGGATTGGGTCTTGTCCATCACATCATTCTCCCAATGATGTGATCCCGTTACCAATGACATCTAATGTCCATGATCACGAAACCATGATCATCTATTTATCAACGAGCTAGCTAACTAGAGGCTTGCTAGGGACGCATTGTGATCTACACATGTATTACTGTTTCGTGTTAATACAATTATAGCATGAACAACAACCGATTATCATGAACAAGGAAATATGATAATAACCATTTTATTATTGCCTCTAGGGCATATTTCCAACATCTAGTGCCTTGGGCTCACTCCTGGGTGGGTGGCCCCTCCCGGTGAACTCCCGGAACCCATTGGTCACTCCCGGTACACTGCCGAAATTGCCCGAAACTTTCCAATGACCAAATGAAACCATCCTATATATCAATCTTTGTTTCCAGACCATTACAAAAACCCTCGTGACATCCGTGATCTCATCCGGGACTCCGAAAAAAATTAAGTGTGCAGACCCGGCGGGTTCGAGAACTATGTAGACATGACCCGAGGCACTCCTCGTTCAATATAGAATAGCGGGACCTAGATGCTCATATTGGATCCTACATATTCTCCGAAAATCTTATCGGCTGAACCTTAGTGTCAAGGATTCATATAATCCCGTATGTCATTCCCTTTGTCCTTTGGTATGTTACTTTCCCGAGATTTGATCGTCGGTATCCGCATACCTATTTTAATCTCGTTACCGGCAAGTCTCTTTACTCGTTCTGTAATACAAGACCCTGTGACTTACACTTAGTCACATTGCTTGCAAGGCTTGTGCGTGATGTTGTATTACCGAGTGGGCCCCGAGATACCTCTCCGTCACACGGAGTGACAAATCCTAGTCTTGATCCATACTAACTCAACGGACACCTTAGGAGATACCTGTAGAGCACCTTTATAGTCACCCGATTACGTTGCGACGTTTGATGCACACAAGGTATTCCTCCCGTGCCCGTGAGTTATATGATCTCATGGTCATAGAAACAAATACATGACACGCAGGAAACAATAGCAATAAAATGACACAATCAATATGCTACGTTCATTGTTTGGGTCTTGTCCATCATATGGTTCTCCTAATGATGTCATAGAAATATGCTCTAGATTATCTTAATTATCTATTTATTTAATTAATATTTATTTATTTATTTTTATGCCTTTTTATTTTTTCTACATACATGCATGCATACTCAATAAATACATACATACATGTACATCTATACATACATAAATACATACATACATGTACATCTATACATACATACATACATATATCACCATTTTTATTCTCTTTACATCACAACCGTCTCTGTTAACTTGTCGGAAATATGCTCTAGAGGCAATAATAAATTAGTTATTATTATATTTAATTGTTCATAATAATCGATTATTATCCATGCTAGAATTGTATTGATTGGAAACTCACATACATGTGTGGATACATAGACAACACACTGTCCCTAGTGAGCCTCTAGTTGACTAGTTCGTTGATCAAAATTGGTCAAGGTTTCCTCGCAATAGGCAAGTGTTGTCAATTGAGAACGGGATCACATCATTAGGAGAATCATGTGATGGACAAGACCCAAATTATGAACGTAGCGTATTGATCGTGTCGTTTTATTGCTATTGTTTTCTGCGTGTCAAGTATTTGTTCCTATGACCATGAGATCGTATAACTCACTGGCACCGGAGGAATACCTTGTGTGCATCAAACATCGCAACGTAATTGGGTGACTATAAAGGTGCTCTACAGGTATCTCTGAAGGTGTCCGTTGAGTTAGTATGGATCAAGACTGGGATTTGTCACTCCGTGTGATGGAGAGGTATCTCGGAGCCCACTCGGTAATACAATATCATACACAAGCCTTGCAAGCAATGTGACTAAGTTTAAGTCACATGATCTTGTATTACAGAACGAGTAAAGAGACTTGCCGGTAACGAGATTCAAATAGGTATGCGGATACCGACGATCAAATCTTGGGCAAGTAACATATCGAAGGACAAAGGGAATGACATACGGGATTATATGAATCCTTGACACTGAGGTTCAACCGATAAGATCTTCGGAAAATATGTAGGATCCAATATGGGCATCCAGGTCCCGCTATTGGATATTGACCGAGGAGTGCCTCGGGTCATGTCTACATAGTTCTCGAACCCGCAGGGTCTGCACACTTAAGGTTCGATGACGTTTAGTATAGTTGAGTTATATATGTGTGTTTACCGAATGTTGTTCGAAGTCCCGGATTTGATCACGGACGTCAAGAGGGTTTCCATAATGGTCCCGAAACGAAGATTGATATATAGGATGGATTCATTTGGTCACCGGAAAGTTTCGGGCAATTCCGGCAGTGTACCAGGAGTGACGAATGGGTTCCGGGAGTTCACCGGGAGGGGCCCACCCACCCAGGAGTGAGCCCAAGGCACTAGGGTGGCGCCACAAGTCCTTAGTGGGCTGGTGGAGTCAGCCCAAGGGGCCCATGGCGCCACATGAGAAAATACCAAAGGAAAATAAAAGAAAAAGGGAAAGAGGGAGGTGGGAAGGAAGAGGAGAACTCCTCCTTCCCAAACCGAATTGGAGGAGGAGGAGTCCTCCTCCCCTTGGCTGGCGCCCCTTGAGGGCTTATCCTTCAAGGCTAGCCCTCCCCTCCCTCCTATATATAGTGGTGTTTTAGGGCTGATTTGAGACAACTTTGCCACGTGCAACTCAAACCTATACGGATTTGTGCGGAGCTCGGGCGGAGCCCTGGAGGAGTAGATCATCACCACCACCGGAGCGCCATCACGCTGCCGGAGAACTCATCTACTTCTGTGTCTTGCTTGATGGATCAAGAAGGCTGAGATCATCGTCGAGCTGTACGTGTGCTGAACGCGGAGGTGCCGTCCGTTCGGCACTAGATCGGAACAGATCGCGGGACGGTTCATGGGACGGATCGAGGGGTGGTTCGTGGGACGGTTCGAGGGACGTGAAGATGTTCCACTACATCAACCGCGTTTCTTAACGCTTGCCGCTGAGCGATCTACAAGGGTATGTAGATCTAATCTCCACTCGTAGATGGACATCACCATGATAGGTCTTCGTGTGCGTAGGAATTTTTTTGTTTCCCATGCAACGTTTCCCAACAGTGGCATCGTGAGTTAGGTTCATGCGTAGATGTTATCTCGAGTAGAACACAAAAGGTTTTTTGGACGATTATGTTCGATTTGCTTCCGTCCTTAGTCTTTTCTCGATTCGGCGGTATTGTTGGATTGAAGCGGCCCGGACCGACATAACTCGCACGCTTACGAGAGACTGGTTTCATCAATTGACATGCAACCTCGTTGCATAAAGATGACTGGCGGGTGCCTGTTTCTTCAACTTTAGTTGAATTGGTTTTGACCGAGGCGGTCCTTGGAGAGGTTAAATAGCAATTTACACATCTCCGTTGTGGTTTTTGTGTAAGTAAGATGCGATCATACTAGATACCCATAGCAGCCACGTAAAACATGCAATAACAAATTAGAGGATGTCTAACTTGTTTTTGCACGGTATGCTTGTGATATGATATGGACAATGACGTGATGTGATATATTGGATGTATGAGATTATCATGTTGTAATAGTTAATATCGACTTGCACGTCGATGCTACGGCAACCGGTAGGGGCCATAGGGTTGTCTTTAAACTAACGTTTGTGTTTGCAGGTGTGTTTAATATATTGCTAGGTTGTAGCTTTAGTAGTAATAGCATAGATAGCACGACAACCTCGAGGGTGAAACGTTGAAGGAGATCATGATGATGGAGATCATGGTGTGGCGCCGGTGAGAAGAAGATCATGCCGGTGCTTAAGTGATGGAGATCAAGAAGCACAAGATGATGGCCATATCATGTCACTTATGAATTGCATGTGATGTTAATCTTTTTATGCACCTTATTTTGCTTAGAACGACGGTACCATTATAAGGTGATCTCTCACTAAAATTTCAAGACGTAATTGTGTTCTCCCCGACTGTGCACCGTTGCGACAGTTCGTCGTTTCGAGACACCACATGATGATCGGGTGTCATAGACTCAACGTTCACATACAATGGGTGAAAAAAACAGCTGCGCACGCAGAACACTCGGGTTAAACTTGACGAGCCTAGCATGTGCAGACATGGCCTCGGAACACATGAGACTGGAAGTTCGAGCATGAATCGTATTGTTTATATGATTAGCATAGGGATGCTTACCACTGAAACTATTCTCAACTCACGTGACGATCGGACTTGAGTTAGTGAATTTGGATCATGTACCACTCAAATGACTAGAGAGATGTACTTTTTGAGTGGGAGTTCTTAAGTAATATGATTAATTGAACTAATTATCATGAACATAGTCAAAAGGTCTTTGCGAATTGTGATGTAGCTTGCGCTATAGCTCTACTGTTTTTATATGTTCCTAGAGAAAGTTTAGTTGAAAGATGATAGTAGAAACTTTGATGACTGAGTCCGTAAAACTGAGGATTGTCCTCATTGTTGCGCAGAAGGCTTATGTCCTGAATGCACCACTCGGTGCGCTGCACCTCGAGCGTCGTCTGTGGATGTTGCGAACATCTGACATACACGTTTTTGATGACTACGTGATAGTTCAATGCGTAATACTTAATGGCTTAGAAGCAAGGCGCCGAAGACGTTTTGAAACGTCGCGGAACATTAGAGGTGTTCTAAGAGATGAAATTGAGATTTGATGCTCGTGCCCTTGTTGAGAGGTAAGAGACCTCTGACAAGATTCTTTTTCTACAAAGTTAAGGAGAAAAGCTCAATCGTTGAGTGTGTGCTCAGATTGTCTGAGTGCAACAATCGCTTGAATCAAGTGGGAGTTAATCTTTCAGATGAGATAGTGATGGTAATCCAAAGTTACTGCCACCAAGCTGCTAGAGCTTCGTGATGAATTATAACATATCAAGGATAGATATGATGATCCTTGAGCGATTCGCAATGTTTGACACTGCGAAAGTAGAAATCAAGAAGGAGCATCAATTGTTGATGGTTAGTAAAACCACTAGTTTCAAGAAGGGCAAGTACTAGAAGGTATACTTCATGAAACAACAAACCAGTTGCTCCTCTAGTGAAGAAACCCAAGATTGAACCGAAACCCGAGACTAAGTGCTTCTGTTATGAGGGGAACGGTCACTGAGGCGGAGCTACCCTAGTTACTTGGTAAGATGAGAAGGCTGGCGAAGTCAACAACATTATATTTGATATACATGATATTGATTTGTACTTTACTAATAATCCTAGTAGCACGAGGGTATTAGATACTGGTTTGATTGCTAAGTGGAATAAACGAAGACTAGCTAAAGGCGAGGTGTCGATAAGTGTTGGGAGTGTTTCCAAGGTTGATGTGATCAAACATCGCACGCTCCCTCTACCATCGGGATTGGTGTTAAACCTAAATAATTGTTATTTGGTGTTTGCGTTGAGCATGAACATGATTGGATCGTGTTTATTGCAATACAATTATTCATTTAAAGAGAATAATGGTTATTCTATTTGCTTGAATAAATTACCTGCAATGGTTTACTGATTCTCGATCGTAGTGTTACACATGTTAATAATATTAGTGCCAAAAGAAACAAAGCAATAATGATAGTACCACTTACTTGTGGCACTGCCGCTTCAGTCATGTTGGTGTAAAATGGATGAAGAAGCTCCATGTTGATGGATCTTTGTGCTCACTCATTTTTGAAACGTTTGAGACATGCAAACCATACTTGTTGGTATAAACGCATGAAGAAACTCCATGCAGATGGATCGTTTGGACTCACTTGATTTTGAATCACTTGAGCCATGCAAAATTATACCACATGGAACAAGAAAGTAACTTGTTGGATACAATACATTTCTTATGTGTGCAGTCCAATGAGTGCCAAGGCACACAGTGGATATCGTTATGTTCTTACTTCACTAACGAATTGAGTAGATACATGAGTATTTACTTGATGAATCACATGTATGAAATATTGAAAGGTTCAAAGCTATTTCAAAGTGAAGATCGTCGTGACAAGAGGATAATCTGTCTACGATATGATCATAGAGATGAATATCTGAGTTGCGAGTTTTTGGTACAGAGTTAAGACAATGTGGAAATTGTTTCGCAGTTCATGCCACCTAGAACACTATAGTGTGATGGTGTGTCCGAACGTCATAGCCGCGCCCTATTTGATATGGTGCATACTATGATGCCTCTTATCGAATTACCACTATCGTTTATGGGTCATGCATTAGAGACAACCGCATTCACTTTAAATAGGGCACCGCGTATTTCCATTGAGATGACACAGTATAGACTATGGTTTCAAGAAACCTAAGCTGTCGTTTCTTAATAGTTTGGGGCTGCGATGCTTATGTGAAAAAGTTTCAGTCTGATAAGCTCGAACCCAAAGCGGATAAATGCATCTTCATAGGATATCTAAAAGAGTTTGATACATCTCCTATCTTAGATCCGGAAACAAAGTGTTTTTTTTCTAGAAATGGGTCCTTTCTTGAGGAAAGGTTTCTCTCGAAAGAATTGAGTGTGAGGGTGCTGGAACTTGATGTGGTTATTGAACCGTCACTTCAACTAGTGTGTAGAAGTTGTTCCTGTGGCGCCTACACCAATTGAAGTGGAAAACTGATGATGGTGATCATTGAGCTTCGGATAAAGTTACTACAAACCTCGTAGGTCGACAAGGTCGCGTACTACTACAGAGTGGTACGGTAACTCTGTCTTGGAGGTCATGTTGTTGAAACAACAATGAACTTACGAACTATGGAGAAGCGATGGTGGGCCCGGATTCTGACAAATGGTTGGAGGCCATGAATTCCAAGAGAGGATCCATGTATGAAGACAAAGTGTAGACTTTGGAGCAACTACTTGATGGTCGTAGGACTGTTAAGTAAAGATGGATCTCTAAACGGAAGCCAGACGATGATGGTGGAAAGTCACCATTAAGAAAAGCTCGACTTATCGCAAAGATGTTTCCGACAAGTTCAAAGAGTTTACTATGATGAGACTTTCTCACTCGTAGCGATGCTAAAAATCTGTTGGAATTATGTTAGCAATTGCTGCATTGTTTGTGAAATATTGCACATAGGATGTCAAAACATTGTTTCCTTGACGGTTTCCTTGAGGAAAGGTTGTGTGTGATACAACCAGACGGTTTTGTCAATCCTAAGGATGCTAACAAGTATGCAAGCTCCAGCGATCCTGCTATGGACTGGTGCAAGCATCTCGGAGTTGGAATATACGCTTTGATGAGATGATCAAAGCTTTTGGGTTTATGCAAGGTTTATGAGAAACTTGTATTTCCAAAGAAGTGAGTGGGAGCACTATAGAATTTCTGATAAGTATACGTGGTTGACATATTGTAGATCGGAAGTAATGTAGAATTTCTGTGAATCATAAAGGGTTATTTGAAAGGAGTTTTTCAAAGGAAAACCTAGATAAAGCTACTTGAACATTGAGCATCAAGATCTATAGAGATAGATCAAATGCTTAATAGAACTTTCAATGAAATGCATGCCTTGACAAGTTTTTCAATGAGTTCAAAATAGATCAGCAAAGAAGGAGTTCTTGGTTGTGTTGTAAGGTGTGAATTTGAGTAAGACTTAAAGCCCGACCATGACAGAATAAAGAGAATGGAGGAAGGTCGTCTTCTATGCCTTAGCCGTAGACTCTAAAGTATACCATGCTGTGTACCGCACCTGATGTGTGCCTTGCCACAAGTCTGTTAAGAGGTACAGAGAGTGATCCAGGATTGTATCACTAAACATCGGTCAAAGTTATCCTTAGTAACTAATGAACTAAGGAATTTTTCTCGATTATGGAGGTGGTTAAAGAGTTTGTTGTGAAGGGCTACATCGATGCAAGCTTTGACACTAATCCGAATAACTATGAGTAGTAAAACGGATTCATATAGTAGAGTAGATATTTGGAGTATTTCCGAATAGCACGTAGTAGCAGCATCTATAAGATGACATAAAGATTTGTAAAACACACACGAATCTGAAAGATTCAGAACCTTTGACTAAAACCTCTCTCACGAGCAAGACGTGATCAAACCCAAGAACTATATGGGTGTTGGATTCGTTGAAATCACATGGTGATGTGAACTAGATTATTGATTCTAGTGCAAGTGGGAGACTGTTGGAAATATGCCCTAGAGGCAATAATAAATTATTTCTTATTATATTTCCTTGTTTTTAATAATCGTTTATTATCCACACTAGAATTGTATTGATTGGAAACTCAAATTCATGTGTGGATACATAAACAACACACTGTCCATAGTGAGCCTCTAGTTGACTAGTTCGTTGATCAAAGATGGTCAAGGTTTCCTGGCCATAGGCAAGTGTTGTCACTTGATAACGGGATCACATCATTAAGAGAATCATGTGATGATTAAGACCCAAACTTTGAATGTAGCATATTGATCGTGTCATTTTATTGCTATTGTTTTCTGCGTGTCAAGTATTTGTTCCTATGACCATGAGATTATATAACTCACTGGCACCGGAGGAATACCTTGTGTGCATCAAACATCGCAACATAACTGGGTGACTATAAAGGTGCTCTACAGGTATCTCCGAAGGTGTCCGTTGAGTTAGTATGGATCAAGACTGGGATTTGTCACTCCGTGTGACGGAGAGGTATCTCGGGGCCCACTTGGTAGTACAACATCACACACAAGCGTTGCAAGCAATGTGACTAAGTGTAAGTCACATGATCTTGTATTACAGAATGAGTATAGAGACTTGCCAGTAACGAGATTGAAATAGGTATGCGGATACCAACGTTCAAATCTCGGGCAAGTAAAATACCGAAGGACAAAGGGAATGACATATGGGATTATATGAATCCTTGACACTGAGGTTCAACCGATAAGATCTTCGGTGAATATATAGGATCCAATATGGGCATCCAGGTCCCGCTATTGGATATTGACCAAGGAGTGCCTCGGGTCATGTCTACATAGTTCTGGAACCCGCAGGGTCTGCACACTTAAGGTTCGATGATGTTTTAGTACAGTTGAGTTATATATGTGTGGATACCGAATGTTGTTCAGAGTCCTAGATGAGATCACAGACGTCACAAGGGTTTCTGGAATGGTCCGGAAACGAAGATTGATATATAGGATGGTTTCATTTGGTCACTGGAAAGTTTCGGGCAATTCCGGCAGTGTTCCTGGAGTGACGAATGGGTTCCGGAAGTTCACTGGGAGGGGTCCACCCACCCAGGAGTGAGCCCAAGGCACGAGGGTGGCGCCACAAGTCCTTAGTGGGCTGGTGGAGTCAGCCCAATGGGCCCATGACGCCACATGAGAAAATACGAAAGGAAAATAAAATAAAAAGGGAAAGAGGGAGGTGGGAAGGAATAGGAGGACTCCTCCTTCCCAAACCGAATTGGAGGAGGAGTCCTCCTCCTCCCCTTGGCCGGCGCACCTTGAGGGATTGTCCTTCAAGGCTAGCCCTCCCCTCCCTCCTATATATAGTGGTGTTTTAGGGCTGATTTGAGACACCTTTGCCACGTGCAACTCAAACCTATACCATATAGTTTTACCTCTAGGTAGGATTTCTGCGGAGCTCGGCGGAGCCGTGCAGGAGTAGATCATCACCACCACTCGAGCCCCGTCACGCTGCCGGAGAACTCATCTAATTCTCCGTCTTGCTTGCTGGATCAAGAAGGCCGAGATCATCGTCGAGCTGTACGTGTGCTGAACGTGGAGGTGCCGTCCGTTCGGCACTAGATCGGAACGGATCGTGGGACGGTTAATGGGACGGATCGAGGGGCGGTTCATCGGACGGTTCAAATGATGTGAAGACGTTCCACTACATCAACCGCGTTTCTTAACGCTTACTGCTGAGCGATCTACATGGGTATGTAGATCTAATCTCCAGTCGTAGATGGACATCACCATGATAGGTCTTCGTGTGCATAGGAATTTTTTGTTTCCCATGCAACGCTCCCCAATAGTTACCGGGATCTTTGATGAATAGATGTTAGGCGGGTGGATGCCCGCATGGTTGTGTCGATGACTTAACTAAAATGATAATGGATTTGGGTATTTGATCCAGGTTTGTCGGAAGGCCTTATTACGCACTAACCGTCTGCGTGGGAATAATTATGGGTACTCGACGTCGTGATATCAGCCGAAGCTCTTCAGACGTCAGCGATGGAGCAGCGCACGCCCGAGTGGTCCCGAGATGCATCGCTCTTGTATTAAGGGGTGCTAGGAGTGACATTGGCCGACCACACATCATGCAGGAGCGCGGAGGGCAAGTGGGCCCATGAACCCTCTGTGCTTAGGAGTTAGACCGACGGGCTGACCTTTGTGCTGAGCTTAGGTGGGGCTGCAACGTGTTGATATTTCGAGGCCGGGCAGGATCCAGAAAAGTGTGTCCGGCTAGAGTGTTATCGAGCGCGTCGGGGAATATGTTGGACACTCCTGTAGGGAAGAACTTATCTATTCGAATACCCGTGTCCACGGTTACAGGACGACTTGGAATTGTGCCCTGATCTTATAGAAATACAACTATTACTTAACTGGAATTAGTTGCCCCGGGATTGCTTCCTCGCAGGGAGTCGAGGAAGGATCTTTCGGCATGACCTCATATTAATTTTGCTGCAACAATATGACTATTATTTTCGTTACCTGTTCTACTCTCGTCTATTGTTGCAAGACCGTGAAGATGCTAGTCTTCGATAGGACTAGGCCTTCCCTCTATTCTCCCATTGCTGCAGTCTGTCCACATATAAACCCCTTCTTTGATACTGATGCATACTTAGCTTAGTTCTGATGTAAGACTTGCGAGTACTTTGGATGAGTACTCACTGTTGCTTTGCTGCCCCTTTGTCCCCTTGATCCGTTGCTGCGACCAGATGATGGAGCCCAGGAGATGGAGTATCCCGCCGACTACGACCGCTACCCCGTTGGTGCTTACTACTACGTGGAGGCCGCTGAAGACCAGGAGTAGTTAGGAGGTTCCCAGGCAAGAGGCCTCGCCTCGTTTGATTGTTGTATCTTTTGTGCTAGCCTTCTCTAAGGCACCCCATGTTTTATGTCTGTACTCACATATTGTTTCTTCCGCTGACTCCTGTGTTTATCGAGCTTCTGTATTCTAACCCTTGAGGCCCCTGGCTTGTAATACGAAGCTTGTATTGTTTTATTTGTGTCTAGAGTTGTGTTGTGATATCTTCCTGTAAGTCCTTGAGTTTGATCGTTCGCATTTGAGTGTATGATTAGCGTACGATTAAATCGAGGGCGTCACAAGTTGGTATCAGAGCCGACTGCCTATAGGTAGCCCCCTTTCCAACTCCTTGGCCGACGTTGAGTCTAGTGTTTGAAAAACTTTACTAACACTCATACTGTGGCTTACGGGCCCACATCTCAATTGGGTGGTATTAGTATCTTTTACTCCTTTCCTATACTATGGGCTCTACTCTCTCTCCTCTTTCTGGTTAAAGATTTTACTAACTGTAACATTAGGTTCTCGTAATCACATCGACCCAGAGCACTGGACTATCTACTCTGTTCTTCTGAATATATATTACACACACTGTCATTTGACATCCGTCAATCTTCTTTTCAGATGCGTCCCGCAAGACAGCACGTGCGCGTGACACAGGCCACTGAGACGACTGCGTTCCCGGCCATTTTGGTAGACCTCCTAACCAGGCTGGGATATCGCTGGTACCCCAAGTACACTGTGTACGAGGACTTCCGCGAGTACAACCAGTACTAGTACGAGGCTCAGGTTCGCATCTTCGACCAGATGGGCGACTCCACCCTTAAAATTCACGTCTTCTGCGGTATTGGATTGTCGATCGAGATGGCCGTCCATGATGCGGCCTACATTTCTATCACCCATCTCCGTGGAGCATACCCTCACCTGCAAGAGAGTGCTTTCAGATACATCCCGCATGTTCCTGCTGGGGATGAGACTAGCTCTGATCTCTGATACGTCTCCAACGTATCTATAATTTTTGATTGTTCCATGCTATTATATTATCAATTTGGGATGTCTTATATGCATTTATATGCCCTTTTATATCATTTTTGGGACTAACCTATTAACTCAATGCCTAGTGCCAGTTTCTGTTTTTTCCGTGTTTTTGACCTTGTTTAGAAAAATATATGAAACGGATTCCAAACGGAATAAAACCTGCGGGGTGATTTTTTCCATAACAGAAGATACCCAGAAGACTTGAGAACCAAGGCAGGAGGTCTCGTGGGAGGTCACGAGCCCCCTAGGCGCGCCCGTAGGGGGCGCGCCTAGCAGGCTCGTGGGCCCCCCTTGCCTCCTTTACCCTACCTATTTCGCCTATAAATTCCCAAAAATCCCGAAACCAATGGAGAGAGCCACAAAAATACTTTTCCGCCGCCGCAAGCTTCTGTCTCCGCGAGATCCCATCTGGGGACCGTTCTGGTGCCCTGTCGGAGGGGGATTCGGACACGGAGGGCTTCTTTATCAACACCATTGCCTCTCCGATGATGCGTGAGTAGTTCACCACACACCTTCGGGTCCATAGCTAGTAGCTAGATGGCTTCTTCTCTCTCTTGGATCTTCAATACAAAGTTCTCCATGATCTTCATGGAGATCCATCCGATGTAACTTTCTTTGGCGGTGTGTTTGTCGAGATCCGATGAATTGTGGATTTATGATCAGATTATCTACGAATTTTATTTGAGTCTCCTCTGATTTCTTATAGGCATGATTTCGTATCCTTGTAATTCTCTTCGAGTTATGGGTTTCGTTTGGCCAACTTGATCTATAATTCTTGCAATGGGAGAAGTGCTTGGTTTTGGGTTCATACCGTGCGGTGTCCTCACCTAGTGACATAAGGGTTAGCGAGGCACGCATTGTGTTGTTGCCATCAAGGGTAAAAAAATTTGGTTAATATCATATTGCATGAATTTATCCCTCTACATCATGTCATCTTGCTTAAGGCGTTACTCTGTTTGTTATGAACTTAATACACTAGATGCATGCTGGATAGTGGTCGATGTGTTGAGTAATAGTAGTAGATGCAGAACGTATCAGTCTACTTGTCTCAGACATGATGCCTATATGTATGATCATTTCCTTAGATATCGTCATGACTTTGCGTGATTCTATCAATTGCTCGACAGTCATTCGTTCACCCACCGTAATACTTGCTATCATGAGAGAAGCCTCTAGTGAACACTATGGCCCCCGGGTCTATTTTACACATTATATATTCAGATCTACATTTAAAAATACCAAAAATAGCTTGCTGCACTTTGACTTATTTACCTTTCATCACTATGAGATCTCACCTTGCAAGTAATCGTGAAGGGATTGACAACCCCTTTATTGCGTTGGGTGCAAGTTTGTTTGTTTTTGCGCAGGTTCATTGGTGCCTCATCTTGATATTCCTACTGGATTGATACCTTGGTTCTCAAACTGAGGGAAATACTTATCTCTACTTTGCCGTATCATCCTTTCCTCTTCAAGGGAAAAACCAACGCAAGCTCAAGAAGTAGCAAGAAGAATTTCTATCGCCGTTGCCGGGGAGTATTCAAGTGAAGCATACCTACCAAGTAACTATCGCAAACTCATCTCTTGCATTTACATTATTTTCCATTTGCCTCTCGTTTTCCTCTCCCCCACTTCTAAAAACTAAAATTTACAAAAATATTTGCCTTTTTTCGTTCGCCCTTTCTTTTGCTTGCTTTCTAATTGCTTGTGTGCTTGTCTGCTTGCTAAGTCACCATGTCTGAAAAAACTAAATTGTGTGACTTCTCCAATACTAATAACAATGATTTTATTAGTACTCCAATTGCTCCCGCCACTAGTGCGGATTCATATGAAATTAATGCTGCCTTGTTGAATCTTGTTATGAAAGAGCAATTTTCCGGCCTTCCTAGTGAAGATGCCGCATCCCATCTTAATACATTGATTGAGTTATGCAATATGCAAAAGAAGAAAGATGTGGATCAGGATATGATTAAACTGAAGCTATTTCCGTTCTCATTACGAGATCGAGCAAAAACTTGGTTTTCATCTTTACCCAAAAATAGCATTGATTCATGGAACAAGTGTAAAGATGCCTTTATTTCCAAGTATTTTCCACCAGCTAAGATTACCTCTCTCTGTAATGATATCATGAATTTTAAGCAACTAGATAATGAACATGTTGCACAATCTTGGGAGAGAATTAAATTGATGATTAGAAATTGTCCCGCTCATGGCCTGAGTCTTTGGATGATTATACAAATTTTCTATGCTGGTTTGAATTTTTCTTCTAGAAATATCTTGGATTCCGCCTCTGGTGGAACTTTTATGGAAATCACACTAGGAGAAGCTAAAACACTCCTAGATAATATCATGACAAATTATTCTCAATGGCACACTGAAAGGTCACCTACTAGTAAAAAAGTTTATGCTATAGAAGATATTAGCTCTTTGAGTGCTAAGATGGATGAGTTAATGAAGTTGTTTGCTAGTAAAAGTGCTCCTCTAGATCCAAATGATATGCCTTTATCTTCCTTGATTGAGAATTGCAATGAAAATTTGGGTGTTAATTTTGTTGGTAGGAATAATTTTGTTAACAACAATGCTTATAGAGGTAACTTTAATCCTAGGCCTTTTCCTAGTAATCCCTCTAATAATTTTGGCAATTACTACAACAATGCTCATGGAAATTATAATAAAATACCCTCTGATCTTGAGAGTAATATTAAAGAGTTTATTACTTTGCAAAATATTTTCAATGCTTCCATAGAAGAAAAAGTGCTTAAAATTGATGAGTTGGCTAGGACTGTTGATAGAATGTCTATTGATATTGATGCTTTGAAATCGAGATGTGTTCCTCCCGAGATTAATATGGATAAAACTTTGAAAGATATGCGTGTTTCTATGAATGAGAGTAAAGAAAGAACCGCCCAAATTTGTGCTAGACATGAATGGCTTAAAAAGGCGTGCTCTTGTGATGAGAATCACAAAGATCTTAAAGTGCTTGGTGTGACTCCTATTGAATCCTTGTTTTCTATTGTCAATCCTAATGATGATGGGGCTGGATATGAATCCACTTTGGTTGAGAAACGCCCCAATGATTCGGAGTCTATTTATCTTGATGCTAAAAATACTAAAAGTGGAGTAGAGGATACCAAAACTTTGAATAGTGATGAAATTACTACTTTGGATTTCAAGCAATTTATTTATGATAGTTGATCTTTGATTGAATGTATTTCCTTAATGCAATCCATGCTAAACTCTCCAAATGCTTATAGCCAAAATAAGGCTTTTACCAATCATATCGTTGATGCTATGATGAAGTCTCTTGAAGAGAAACTTAAGTTGGAAATATCTATTCCTAGAAAAATTCATGATGAGTGGGAACCTACTATACAAATCAAGATTAAAAATTATGAATGCCATGCTTTGTGTGATTTGGGTGCTAGTGTTTCCACAGTTCCAAAATCTTTATGTGTTGTTCTATGTTTCAATGAGATTGATAAGTGCTCTCTTAATTTGCATCTTGCGGATTCTACAATTAAGAAACCTATGGGAAGGATCAATGATGTTCTTATTATTGCGAATAGGAACTATGTGCCCGTAGATTTCATTGTGCTTGATATTGATTACAATCCGACATGTCCCATTATTCTTGGTAGACCTTTCCTTAGGACTATTGGTGCTGTTATTGAAATGAAGGAAGGGAATATTAAATTTCAATTTCCATTAAGAAAGGGCATGGAACACTTTCCTAGAAAGGAAATAAGATTGCCTTATGAATCCATTATGAGAGATACTTATGGTTTAAGCACTAAAGATGACGATACTTGATTCCATTGCCTTATGCCTAGCTAAGGGCGTTAAACGATAGCGCTTGTTGGGAGGCAACCCAATGAATAAATTTATTTTTTCTTTTCACTTTCTGTTTTGTTGAGTCCACACCATCATGATTCTGTTATGATTGTGTTTTTATGTTTTAATTAGCGTTTGTGCCAAGTAGAACCTTTATGATTAGTTTTGGTGATAGTTGTTCAATCATGCTGAAAAAGACAGAAACTTTGTGCTCACGAAATTATTTGTCATTCCTATCCAGAAAGAGCTTTTGAGTTGATTATTTTTGATGATGATCGATATTAAAATTTCCCTAATTGTCATAATTTTCCAGAATTTGTGGGATAGGAGGGGTATACAAAATATACAGATTGCCACAGACTGTTCTGTTTTTGATAGATTACTTTTTGTTGTGTTGATTACTTATTTTGATGAAACTATGGTTAGTATCGGGGGGTACGAGCCATGGAAAAGTGAGAATACAGTAATATAACATCAATATAAATGGAAATTAAGTTTAATACAGTACCTAAAAGGTTGGTGGTTTGTTTTCTTATGCTAATGATATCACGAGTTTCTGTTTAAGTTTTGTGTTATGAAGTTTTCAAGTTTTGGATGATGTTCTTATGGACAATGGAATAAAGAGTGGAAAGAGCCTAAGCTTGGGGATGCCCAAGTTATCCGAAGCCAAATTCAAGGACACCAAAAAGCCTAAGCTTGGGGATGCCCCGGGAAGGCATCCCCTCTTTCGTCTTCAATCCATCCGTAACGTTACTTGGAGCTATATTTTTATTTACCACATGATATGTGTTTTCTTGGAGCGTCGTGTATTATAGGAGTCTTTGCTTTTTGTTTTATCACAATCATCCTTGCTGCACACCTTTTTGAGAGGAACATGCACTCATCGTGAATTTGTTAGAATACTCAATGAGCTTCACTTATATCTTTTGAGCTACAGAATTAGGTCCCATGAGCTTCACTTATATCTTTTGAGCTAGATAATTTTGCTCTAGTGCTTCACTTAAATCTTTTTAGAGCACGGCGGTGTCATATTTTGTAGAAATAAAAACTCTCGATCTTCACTTATATCATTTTGAGAGTGCTCTCTCTAAGTAAATTGGTAATTGGCGTGTGTTATGAAATTAGTCCTAAATATGATAGGCATATAAAGAGGATATAATAAAAACTTTCATATTCAAGTGCATTGATTAGTAAGAGAAGTTTGATTCCTCAGAATTAGTTTTGACATATGGATATGGTAGTATTAGAGTTATGTTAGTAGGGTGTTATGAATCTAGAAATACTTGTGTTGAGGTTAGTGATTCCTGTAGCATGCACGTATGGTGAACCGCTATGTTAGGAAGTCGGAGCATAATCGACTTATTGATTGTCATCCTTTGTGTGGCGGTCGGGATCGCGCGATGGTTAACACCTACCAACCCTTCCCCTAGGAGTATGCATTTAGCACTTTGTTTCGATTACTAATAAAACTTTCGCATTAAGTAGATGAGTTCTTCAGGACTAATGTGAGTCCATGGTATAGATGCACTCTCACCTTCCACCATTGCTAGCCTCTCTAGTGCCGTGCAACTTTCGCTGGTGCACAAACCCACCATATACCTTCCTCAAAACAGCCACCATACCTACCTATTATGGCATTTTTGTAGCCATTCCGATATATATTGCCATGCAACTTCCACCGTTCCGTCTCATGACATGTGCCGTCATTTTAATTTTGCCATTTCATGACCCTAAGATAGCTAGCGAGATGTTTCAACGTCATACGCTAAGCTAGATCGTTGCACATCCCGGTACACTGCCGGAGGCATTTCATATAGAGTCATTATTGTTCTAAGTATTGAGCTGTAAGTAAATAAAAGTGTGATGATCATCATTATTAGAGCATTGTCCCATGTGAGGAAATAAAAAAGAGGCCAAAGATGCCCACCAAAAAAATGAAATGAAAAAAGAGAGGCCAAAGTGCCCAAACAAAAAAATGATGAGAGAAAAAGAGAGAAGGGACAATGCTACTATGTTTTTCCACATTTGTGCTTCAAAATAGCACCATGTTCTTCATGATAGAGAGTCTCTTATTTTGTCACTTTCATATACTAGTGGGAATTTTCATTATATAACTTGGCTTGTATATTCCAATGATGGGCTTCCTCAAAATTGCCCTAGGTCTTCGTGAGCAAGCAAGTTGGATGCACACCCACTAGTTTTCTTTTTGAGTTTTCATACACTTATAGATCTAGTGCATCCGTTGCATGGCAATCCCTACTCATTCACATTGATATCTATTGATGGGCATCTCCATAGCCCATTGATATGCCGAGTCGATGTGACCATCTCCTCCTTTTTGCCTCACAACCTCCACCACACTCTATTCCACCTATAGTGCTATATCCATGGCTCACGCTCATGTATTGCGTGAGTGTTGAAAAAGTTGAGGTAAGAGTGAAAAAACAATTACTTGGCAAATACCGTGGTTGTGCATGATTTAAATTCGTTGTGTGGGGATGATGGAGCATAGCGAAACTATATGGTTTTGTAGGGATAACTTTCTTTGGCCTTGTTATTTCAAAAGTTCATGATTACTTTGCTAGTATGCTTGAACTATTATTGTTTTCATGTCAACATTAAACTATTGTTTTGAATCTTAAGGATCTGAACCTTCATGCCACAATAAAGAAGTTACAAAATACGAATATGTTAGGTAGCATTCCACTGTTGGGGAACGTCGCATGGGAAACAAAAATTTTCCTACGCACACGAAGACCTATCATGGTGATGTCCATCTACGAGAGGGGATTTTCGATCTACGTACCCTTGTAGATCGCACAGCAGAAGCATTAAGAAACGCGGTTGATGTAGTGGAACGTCCTCACGTCCCTCGATCCGCCCCGCGAACCGTCCCACGAACCGTCCCGCGATCCGTCCCACGATCCGCTCCGATCTAGTGCCGAACGGACGACACCTCCGCGTTCAGCACACGTACAGCTTGACGATGATCTCGGCCTTCTTGATCCAACAAGAGAGATGGAGAGGTAGATGAGTTCTCCGGCAGCATGACAACGCTACGGAGGTTGGTGGTGATCTAATCTCAGCAGGGCTCCGCCCGAGCTCCGCAAAAACGCGATCTAGAGGAAAAACCGTGGAGGTATGTGGTCGGGCTGCCGCGGCAAAAGTTGTCTCAAATCATTCCTAATAGCTCCATATATATAGGTGGATGGGAGGGGAGGCTTGCCTTGAGGCTCAAGGATCCCCAAAGGCTGTGCCACCAAGGGGAGGAGGAGTCCTCCTCCAATCCTAGTCCAACTAGGATTGGAAGGTGGAGTCCTTCTCTTCTTTCCCACCTTTCCCTTTTTTTTCTTTCTCTTCTTTTGGTTTTTCTTTCTCTCTTGTGCAAGACAGCCTTGGGCTGACCCCACCTACTTGGTGCACCACCCCCAAGGTCCTTGGGCCTTCCCGGGTGGGTGTCCCCCCTCCCGGTGAAGATCCGGAACCCATTCGTCATTCCCGGTACATTACCGATAATGCACGAAAACCTTCCGGTAACCAAATGAAGTCATCCTATATATCAATATTCGTTTCCGGACCATTCCGGAAACCCTCGTGACATCCGTGATCTCATCCGGGACTCCGAACAATATTCGGTAACCAACCATATAACTCAAATACGCATAAAACAACGTCGAACCTTAAGTGTGCAGACCCTGCGGGTTCGAGAACTATGTAGACATGACCCGAGTGACTCCTCGGTCAATATCCAATAGCGGGACCTGGATGCCCATATTGGATCCTACATATTATACGAAGATCTTATCATTTGAACCTCAGTGCCAAGGATTCATATAATCCCGTATGTCATTCCCTTTGTCCTTCGCTATGTTACTTGCCCGAGATTCGATCGTCAGTATCCGCATACCTATTTCAATCTCGTTTACCGGCAAGTCTCTTTATTCGTTCCGTAATACAAGATCCCGCAAGTTACACTATGTCACATTGCTTGCAAGGCTTGTGTGTGATGTTGTATTACCGAGTGGGCCCCGAGATACCTCTCCGTCACACGGAGTGACAAATCCCAGTCTCGATCCATACTAACTCAACGAACACCTTCGGAGATACCTGTAGAGCATCTTTATAGTCACCCAGTTACGTTGCGACGTTTGATACACACAAAGCATTCCTCCGGTGTCAGTGAGTTATATGATCTCATGGTCATAGGAACAAATACTTGACACGCAGAAAACAGTAGCAACAAAATGACACGATCAACATGCTACGTCTATTAGTTTGGGTCTAGTCCATCAAATGATTCTCCTAATGATGTGATCCCGTTATCAAGTGACAACACTTGCCTATGGTCAGGAAACCTTGACCATCTTTGATCAACGAGCTAGTCAACTAGAGGCTTACTAGGGACAGTGTTTTGTCTATGTATCCACACATGCAGTGTGTTTCCAATCAATACAATTATAGCATGGATAGTAAACGATTATCATGAACAAAGAAATATAATAATAACTAATTTATTATTGCCTCTAGGGCATATTTCCAACATCCACATAAAAAATTCGGTCTTTATCACTTCCCTACTCGCGGACGAGCAGGAGTTAAGCTTGGGGATGCTTGATACGTCTCCAATGTATCTATAATTTTTGATTGTTCCATGCTATTATATTATCAATTTGGGATGTCTTATATGTATTTATATACCCTTTTATATCATTTTTGGGACTAACCTATTAACTCAATGCCTAGTGCCAATTTCTGTTTTTTCCGTGTTTTTGACCTTTTTCAGAAAAGAATATTAAATGGAGTCCAAACGGAATAAAACTTGCGGGATGATTTTTTCCATAACAGAAGATACACAGAAGTCTTGAGAACGAAGGAACGAGGTCTGTGGGAGTTCACGAGCCCCCTAGGCGCGCCTAGCAGGCTCGTGGGCCTCCCTTGCCTCCTTTTCCCTACCTCTTTCGCCTATAAATTCTCAAAAATCCCGAAACCAATGGAGAGAGCCACGAAAATACTTTTCCGCCGCCGCAAGCTTCTGTCTCCGTGAGATCCCATCTGGGGACCGTTTTGGTGCCCTGTCGGAGGGGGATTCAGACATGGAGGGCTTCTTCATCAACACCATTGCCTCTCCGATGATGCGTGAGTAGTTCACCACAGACCTTCGGGTCCATAGCTAGTAGCTAGATGGCTTCTTCTCTCTCTTGGATCTTCAATACAAAGTTCTCCATGATCTTCATGGAGATCTATTCGATGTAACTATCTTTTGGGTGTGTTTGTCGAGATCCGATGAATTGTGGATTTATGATCAGATTATCTATGAATTTTATTTGAGTCTCCTCTGATTTCTTATATGCATGATTTCGTATCCTTGTAATTCTCTTCGAGTTATGGGTTTCGTTTGGCCAACTTGATCTATAATTCTTGCAATGGGAGAAGTGCTTGGTTTTGGGTTCATGTTTTGCGATGTCCTCACCTAGTGACAGAAGGGGTAGCGAGGCACACATCGTGTTGTTTCCATCAAGGGTAAAAGGATGGGGTTTATATTCATGTTATCCCTCTACATCATGTCATCTTGCTTAAGGCGTTACTGTGTTTGTTATGAACTTAATACACTAGATGCATGCTGGATACCAGTCTATGTGTGGAGTAATAGTAGTAGATGCATAAAGTATCGGTCTACTTGTCTCGGACGTGATGCCTATATGTATGATCATTGCGTTAGATATCGTCATGACTTTGCGCGATTCTATCAATTGCTCGACACTAATTCTTTCACCCACCATAATACTTGCTATCATGAGAGAAGACTCTAGTGAACACTATGGCCCCCGGGTCTATTTTACACATTATATATTCAGGTCTACATATAAAAATACCAAAAATACCTTACTGCACTTTTACTTATTTACCTTTCATCACTAGCAGATCTCACCTTGCAAGTAATCATGAAGGGATTGACAACCCCTTTATCGCGTTGGGTGCAAGTTTGTTTGTTTTTGCGCAGGTTCATTGGTGCCTCATCTTGATACTCCTACTGGATTGATACCTTGGTTCTAAAACTGAGGGAAATACTTATCTCTACTTTGCTGCATCACCCTTTCCTCTTCAAGGGAAAAACCAATGCAAGCTCAAGAAGTAGCAATCTCACTGCCTATACTGCTAGCGTTTGGGAGCGCAACGACCAGTCCTACGTAGCTGTCTGTGCCCCCTACGTGACGCGTCTCTACGACGCACGGGTTCTGGTGCAGTACACTGAGGCACTGGATCATGATTTTCGAGCTCTGACTGTGGAGCTGTACGCTACGCGTGCGCGTATTTACGATGCGTTGACAAAGCTGGAGCCAGCACACCACCCGAGGGTTCCCCCTATGCACATTCGCGAGCTGAGCAGGACAGAGCTACCATCAGGTCTTGAGTGGACTGATATTGGGGGTGAACCCCTGCACTTGGACCTCTGCTCCTTGAGTGGATGTGGTACCCTCACCAGAGTCACCACGGAACGCACAGTCTTGTTCCTACCTTCTATCACCGCGAGTTACCAGGATTTGTTCGGCCTCTCCGTCTTGATGTAGCCTTATCGCTATGTCTCGTTGTGGTACTCTTCCACCGCGTGCCTGCGTGCCGCCTAGTGAGTCCAGGTTATCGTATAATGCGTGCAGGTTATCGCCACATTTCGAATTTGTAATCGAACTTATGTATGGGTTTGTATGTCGAACTCAACTACTATGAAGTATCTATCGCATTTCCCTTTCGTCATGCTTCATTACTTCATGAATGCGTGTGATGCCTTTGCAATTACTTTAAGCTAAACTACCCCTGTTATATATTTAGCAGGATGGTTAGACCAGCTGGCCGCCCGCGGGCCCCGCCAACGATGCACCACCCCCGCCTCCTGAGTATATGGCGGGGATGATCCAACAGTTTGAACTGAACCGCCAGTTTATGCAAGGGCTCATGGATTAGTTCCAAAGGCCGAACATGAACCAGCAGCAAGGCGTGACACTGCAAGACTTCTGCCACCTCCACCCTGTGATCTACCGCAGCTCAACTCAGCCTCTTGATGCTGATGACTGGCTCAGTGATATTGCTTATGAGCCGGAGTCTGCCAATGTGCCCCTGGCGAGCTATGTCAACTTTGCCGCCTACTTCCTGAAGGGTCCCGCTGCTCAATGGTGGGACAATCACAGGCGCTCTCAGCCCGTTGGAACTGTCATCACTTGGATGGAGTTCAAGGATGCCTTCCGTGCTCGCTACTTTCCTCAGGGAATCATGGACCGGAAGAAGCGTGAGTTCCGCAACCTTGTCCAGGGCAACAAGACTGTGGATGCTTATCAGCGGGGATTTATGGACTTATCTCGCTATGCTGAACAAGACATTGCAACTGATGCAAGCAGACAAGAGAAGTTCCGTGAGGGCCTTCACCCGGATATCAAGCTGGCACTCCTTGTTCAGGACTATGCTGATTTTGCCACCCTGGTGAATAAGGCTATTCAGGTTGAGACTGATCTGCAGGAATACAAGGACAGCAGCAAGCGCAACCATGACATGGGCTCATATTCGGGCTCATGTGCACAGAAGCGGAAGATATGGATTCCCAACAACATGTACCATGCATCTGCTCCTGCTCCGAGGCCGTCCTATGCTACACCTCTCCTGCCTCCTCCGCCACCTAGGCAGGTGAGGCTTCTAGATCCACCGCCTCGAGTTCCTCCTTCCTGTCCCGAGGACGGCCTGTGCTTCAAGTGTGGCCATGCAGGTCACCGTGCTAGAGACTGCAGGTAGAATCCGAATCAGCTGGCACTTCCCTCAACTGGCAGCGGCAACAACCAGAACCGCAACTACAATGCCAAGCCTCCTTATGTTCGTGGTGAGGCCAACAACATTGAGATGGGTCAAGCTCAAGACCAACCTGCTACCGTGATGGGTACACTTCTCGTTAACTCAGTACCTGCTTCTGTATTGTTTGATACAGGAGCATCGCATTCCTTTATGTCGATTTTTTTGCATACATGCATGACATTAGGAGCGAAGAGATGAACATCCCGATAGTGGTAAACACCCCCCGGGGCGAATGTCGAACCTCTGTGGTTTGCCCCCATGTTTCGGTTGAAATCGAAGGATTAGAATTCCTTGCCAACCCCATCCTACTAAAGTCATCCAACATTGATCTCATACCGGGGATGGACTGGATGAAAGCTCATACGACATCGATCATTTGTGCCACCAAGACCGTCCACCTCCTACAGCCTTCAGATGAATTAATGAGCTACCATGCTCATCTCGTCCGAAATGCTGAGGCACGGCTATACGCCTTGAACGCATTAAATGTGTCACCTCTTGAAGGAATTGAAAACATTCCAGTGGTCCGATAATTCCAAGATGTCTTTCCAGAAGAACTTCCGGGGATTCCCCCTGCTCGAGCTGTCGAGTCTGTCATTGATTTTCCACCCGGTACCACTCCTATCGCCAAGCGTCCTTATAAGATGCCACCACATGAACTTCTTGAACTTAAGCAAGAAATTGAAAACTCGCTTTGTCTGGGTTTCGTTCGTCCGAGTTCCTCTGCTTGGGGATCATCTTCTCTCTTTGTTAAGAAGAAGGATGGGACAAATTGATTGGTTCAAGACTATCGTCCTATCACCCCGGCCACTATTCAAAACAAATATCCTCTCCCTCGGATAAATGATCTATATGATCAACTTGCTAGTTCCACCATCTTCTCTAAGCTCGACTTGAGGTTGGGATACCACCATATCCTTGTTCGCAAGGAGGATATTCCAAAGACCGCCTTTGTTACTCGTTATGGATCATACGAGTACACCATCATGTCCTTTGGCTTAACCAATGCACCGACAACCTTCTCTCGATTGATGAATTATATATTCATGGACTACCTCAACAAATTCGTCGTGGTATATCTGGATGATATTCTGGTATTTTCGTAGAATAAAGAAGAACATGCCGAACATCTTCGTCTTGTACTGGATTAGCTTCGGGAGCATAAACTCTATGCGAAGTATTCCAAATGTGAATTCTGGCTGGACGAAGTGACATACCTTGGTCATGTGATTTCCAAGGATGGTATTGCAGTCAATCCCGAACGAATCCAAGCTATTCTTGACTGGACTCCCTCGAAGAATGTCACGCAAGCCAGAAGTTTTCTCGGACCCGCCAGCTATTGCCGTCGGTTCGTCGAGAACTTCTCCAAGATTGCGAAGCCCTTAACAAATCTGCTTCACAAAGGTGTTAAGTATGAGTGGACTGATAAATGTCAGGAAAGTTTCCAGGCACTGAAGGACAAACTGACATCCGCTCCGGTACCTGCTGCTCCGGATACGAAAAGGGATTTCGTCATATATTGTGATCTTCTCGTCAAGGAATAGGCTGTGTCCTGGTGCAGGATTGCAAGGTGATTGCTTATGCCTCACGTCAACTTCGTGCTCATGAAGAGAACTATCCAGTTCATGATCTTGAACTTGCCGCAGTTATTCATGCACTGAAAGAATGGCGACAATAGCTTGTCCGTAATCGCTGTGAAATCTACACCGACCATCAAAGTCCGAAGTATCTGTTCAGTCAACCAGAGCTGAATCTATGTCAACAAAGATGGATGGAGCGTATAGCAGATTTTGACTGTAGTAGATCATATACCCCCCAGCAAGGCTAACGTAATGGCTGATGCCTTGAGTCGCAAGTCATACTGCAACCACCTCCAAGTTCATAAGGTTCACGATCGTCTGCAAGAGGAATTCACAAGCTGAACCTTCATATTGTTCCTCAGGGTTACCTTGTTCCCCCTCCTGAAGAGTATCGAAATATGAACCTTCATGTTGTTAATCAGGGTTCCCTTAGTAACCTGGTCGTTGAACCAGGTCTTGTGGGCACCATCAAGAATCTGCAAGGCTTTGACGATGATGTCGACAGGATTAAGAGCTATATTGCGAAGGGTAAACCCTCCTTTTTCACTGTTGCTGAACATGGCGCCTTGTACTTCCAGGGTCGCCTATTCGTCCCAAATAAGAAGGAACATCTCAGAATGACCGGAGGGGTGATGAAAGAAGCTCACGACACACCATTGTCTATTCACCCGGGTAGTACCAAGATGTACCAAGACATCCGGCAAAGATTCTGGTGGCCCAATATGAAAGAAGACATTGCATGATATGTGGCAGAATGTGATATTTGCCGGCGTATCAAAGCAGAACATCAAAAGCATGCTGGAACTCTGCAACCTATCTCTATTCCCGAGTGGAAATGGGACCATGTTGAAATAGACTTTGTCACTTGTTTTCCCAAATCCCAGAAAGGTAATGATGCTACTCTTGTCATCATTGACCGACTGTCCAAAGTTGCACATTTCCTAGCCGTCAAAGAAACAATTAATGCTAGTCAGCTGGCAGATCTTTATATGTCACGGGTTATTTCACTTCACGGTATTCCTTTGGTGATCAGCTCGGACCGTGGCAGCTTGTTCACTTCAAAATTCTGGGAAAGTTTTTAGAAGGCTATGGGGACTCATCTGTCCTTCAGCATTGCATTTCATCCTCAATCCCAGGGACAAGTTGAACGTGTCAACCAAATTCTTGAGGACATGCTTCGAGCTTGTGTCATTTCTTTCGGTAAGAAATGGGAGGAATCTCTCCCATATGCCAAGTTCTCCTACAACAATAGATATCAAGCTAGTCTGAAAATGGCCCCTTTCGAAGCATTATATGGACGAAGGTGTCGAACTCCTCTGAATTGGTCAGAAACTGGGGAATGATCACTCTTCAGTCTGGATATTATTCAACATGTCGAAGATCAAGTCCGCATTATTCATGAGAATCTGAAGGCTGCTCAGTCTCGTCAGAAGAGTCAGTATGACCATCATCATCAAGATATGGTCTATCAACTTGGCAAAAAGGCTTATCTTTGTGTCACACCAATGAGAGGTGCACATCGTTTTGGGATCAAGGGCAAGTTAGCTCCTCGCTATATTGGTCCTTTCACTGTTCTCAAAAGGCGTGGAAAAGTGTCTTATCAATTGGAACTGCCGGCGAACCTTTCTCAGGTTCACAATGTCTTCCATGTGTCTAAGCTCCGCCGCTGCTTCAAGGATCCTATTCGAGTAGTGCATCATGATATGCTTGAGCTGCAACAAGACCTCTCTTATAAAGAGCATTCGGTCCGCATTCTCGACCAGGCTGAACGTCAGACTCGTCGCAAAGTAACCAAGTTCCTTAAAGTGCAGTGGTCAAATCATTTTGAAGATGAAGCCACTTGGAAACGCGAGGACCATCTTCGTGATGAATACACCGAGCTCTTCCCTTCTACCTCTTAATTCTCGGGACGACAATTCTTGTTAGTAAGGGAGAGTTGTGACATCCTAAGCTTTTGCTAGAGTAATGTATGTAATTAAGCTACACTGATCCCACGCTAATGATGCCACGTAATCGTAATTTTTATCGTTGTTCTCGTGTTAATCAAAATCGATTCAAATACAAATTTTAAAAATAAATCAAACGGGAAAAGTTTTAGAATTTTAAAATAAAAATGTAGGGGGAGTTATAAGAATTCCCTAATAAATTATAAAAGTAAATCGGGCATTTTTAAAATTAGTTAAAACCCTATATATTTAAAAGAGAAACTAAATAAATATAATAAAAGTAATAATAACTAAAATAAAGTAATTTAAAAAAAGAAACAAAAAAAGCCCCTCGCCCAACTAGGCCAAAGTGGCCGAGCCGACCAACCCATTCCCCACCGGCCCATCCACTTGGGGTATTTAACCCCGAGGGCAACCCTAGCGAGCCCCTCCTTCCACTCCTCGTACCGCCGCAAGAAGCAACGAGGGAACCGCATGGTTCCCTCCCCCTCTCCACCTACCCCCTCGCCACGGCTCCCACTCCTCTCGTCACTCCCCTGGCTCCACGAGCCCTCCCCATCCTGCACCCCACGGCACCCCCAGCGCCCTAGATCCCATCGCCCCTGCGCCACCACCCCGCGAACCCCTGCTCCCTCCTCTCCCCGCGCCTCCCCACGCCCTTGTGGCTCCCTGGCCGCGCCTCCCCTTGTCGCCCCTCTCTCCTATCGTGCGCCGGCGCCCTCGGCCGGCCCTCCTGCAGCGACCGGCCGACCCTCCGGCGACCCTCCACCGCAACACCCCGACGCCGCGCATCACCATCTCGACCTCCTCCTCGCCGGAACCGTGACCGCACCGACAACCACCGGCCTCCTCGTCATCCTTCACAACCATTTCACCGCCTCCTCCGCCCCTTCCAAAGAACTCCATCTACATCGGGCCTTCCCGTCAATGCCGGCGAGCCATCCATTCGGGCTCCTCCCACCACCCCTTCCTCCCTTTCCCCGCCCCGCTTCCGTTCCGGTGAACACCGCCGCGTTACGATGCTGTTGAGCTCCAGTAGGTGGAGGTGGAGGTTGCCTCCTCTCTCTCTCTCTGTTGAGAGAGATGTCTGTGAGCACAAAGTTAACAGAGAGGCTTGTGATGTAAAGAGAATAAAAATGGTGATATATGTATGTATGTATTTATAGATGTGCATGTATGTATGTATTGAGTATGTATGCATGTATGTAGAAAAAAGAAAAAGCCATAAAATAAATAAATAAATAAATAAATATATGTTTTAATTAATTAATTAATTAATTAGATAATTAAGATAATATGTTAATTAGGATAATTAAATTATCCTATTAAAGTATGACACGTGGGTCCCTCACTAAATTAATCTGATTAATTAATAATTAAACCTTATTAAAAATTTGTGTCTATGACACATGGGATCCACTCGTCAGTTGACCAGTCAACTGCTGATGTGAGCATGACATCGTGTTGATATCATAATAGTATTTAAATAAGTAATTAAATCTGTTTTTAATTCCTAATTATTTAATAAAACTTTAAAAATTAATATAAAATAAACCGTAAGTCAGATGAAAATATTTTCAACATGAAAGTTGATCAGCAGAACGAGACGAACTCGGATAGAAGGTCCATTCGTGTGTCACGCATCCATAGCATAGCAAACGTGGAACTTTTCCATCGCTTTCAGTCTGATCGGTAGTAGCCAGAGAGCCAGGAAATAACATCTGATATTTTCCCGACCCTTTTATGACGAATGTTACTGCGTTAGCTCAAGCCTAGCCTGCATATTGCCATGTCATGCTTAATGTTGCACCTGTTGCTGTTATTTATTGTTTCTCCCCCCTTCTTCTTACCGGTAGACCCCAAGACTGACGTTGCTGCCGGGTACATCTACAACCCTGCCGACTAGCCGTTTGCCGCAGAGCAACAAGGCAAGCAAACCCCCTTGATCATTCCTATATGGCCTATGTCTTTCTTCCTACTTCTTGCATTAGAATTTTGCTACTCTTGTAATTATCTCCTATATCTGATGCATAGCCTATTTTTGATGAACTGCTACTTTCAATAATGTACTTTTAATCTGTTTAGTATAGGTGGAGTAGTCTTCTCCTCTGACCCCGTAGTCCAGTTGCCTCGCTTAATTGTCGAGTCTTGATCCCTGATCGATGAACCAGACCCGACACAGCACTTACACCCCCCTCTTAGTTGCGCGACACTATAGAGATACTATCGGGTACCGAGGGTGACACCTCGCGAAGTACTCCTGATGATATCTCTGTAGTACAGCTAGTCGGTCGAGGTTATCGAGGGTGATTCCTCTTTCACCATTCCTGATGATGCCTCTGTCGTGAAACCCCTCAAGTTTGGGACTCTCGAGGGTGATTCCTCTAGGCCCACCTTGACGGATACATCATTCGGAATCCAACGAGGGTGATACCTCGGATTCCCCCTGATGTTTGTACCACATAATTACTCGACCATGTTACTGGGATCTTTGATGAATAGATGTTAGGCGGGTGGATTCCCGCGTGGTTGTGTCGATGACTTAATTAAAATGATAATGGATTTGGGTATTTGATCTGGGTTGGTCGGAAGGCCTTATTGGTATCAGCCGAAGCTCTTCAAACGTCAGTGATGGAGCGGCGCACGCCCGACTGGTCCCGAGATGCATCTCTCTTGTATTAAGGAGTGCTAGGACAGACATCGGCTACCCACGCATCGTGCAGGAGCACGGAGGGCAAGTGGGCCCACGAACCCTCTGTGCTTAGGACTTAGACCGGCGGGCTGACCTCTCTACTGAGCTTAGGTGGGGCTGCGACATGTAGATATTCCAAGGTCGGGCAGGACCCAGAAAAGTGTGTCCAGCTAGAGTGTTATCGAGCGCGTCGGGGAATATGTTGTGCACCCCTGCAGGGAAGAACTTATCTATTCAAATAGTCGTGTCCATGGTTATAGGACGACTTGGAATTGTGCCTTGATCTTATACAACTACAACTGTTACTTAACTGGAATATAGTTGCCCTGGGATAGCTTCCTCGCAGGGATTCGAGGAAGGATCTTTGGGCGTGACCTCATATTAATTTTGCTGCAAACATATGACTATTATTTGCGTTACCTGTTCTACTCTCGTCTATTGCTGCAAGACCCTGAAGATGCTAGTGTTCAATAGGACTAGGCCTTCTCTCTATTCTTGCATTGCTGTAGTCAGTCCACATATAAACCCCTAGCTTAGTTCTGATGTAAGACTTGTGAGTACTTTGGATGAATACTCACCCTTGCTTTGCTCCCCCTTTGTCCCCTTGATCCGTTGCTGCGACCAGATGATGGAGCCCAGGAGATGGAGTATCCCGCCGATGACGACTGCTATCCCGTGGGTACCTAGTACTACGTGGAGGCCGCTGAGGACCAGGAGTTGTTAGGAGGTTTCCAGGCAGGAGGCCTCGCCTCGTTCGATCGTTGTATCTTCTGTGCTAGCCTTGTCTAAGGCACCCCATGTTTTATGTCTGTACTCAGATATTGTTGCTTGCGCTGACTCATGTGTTTATCGAGCTTCTGTATTCTAGCCCTCAAGGCATGTGGCTTGTAATATGAAGCTTGTATTGTTTTATTTGTGTCTAGAGATGTGTTGTGATATCTTCTCGTGAGTCCTTGAGTTTGATCATACGCATTTGCGTCTATGATTACCATACGATTAAATCGAGGGCGTCACAGCTACATCGTCACACTTTTTAATTTACGATGATCTTAGGACGAAAAACGAAGCGTCAAAAACTGACAGCAACAACGTTTTGATCGAAATCGTCATAACTTTTTACGATGATCCCTCGATCGTCGTAACCTTTACGACAATCCTAAATCGTCGTTGGCAATCTAACCCAGTCCTACGTGGTAGTCCTATGTCGCAAAATTACAACAAAATCAAAACGTCTTGGTTGAAATGAGGCCAACCCATTTCAATTTATAGCATGGGCTAGTTTTATTTTTTGGGCTTTTTCTTATTGGGCTTCTTTTTAGGCCTTAGCCTATTTACAGCCACTTCTAGTATTTTTTTTGAATTTTTTGTATCATTATAATTTGGTCCCTGGCCTTTTAGTGGCCAAATACATTTGATCCAGTTTCAATTTTGGCCTTTTTTCATTTTTGAATTCAGCAACTTTTTGTTCCAAAACTTGGTTTCATTTCTATTTGTTGGGCCTTTTCAACCCATATATTTCTCCAATATTAAATCCAACAGTATTTCATATTCAAATCAAGAAAACTCCAAGTCGAATTAAAATCATCCATCATATAACATCACATAATACATCTCCCAGGCTTACATAACACAATAACTCATCTCATGAATACATTTCCTTACACAGGAATATAGCAAGAACGGACATAATTGCACAATAGAACAATGGCACATCTGCTAACAATGGAGTTCATTCCACTCTCCTATGAGACATAGGTTCAGAAATTTTTATGTTGTGTTGATTTGAATGTCCCAAGTAGGCATCATCGACATCTTCTCACCACTTTTCTAGCAACAGAGAAAGAGACAAAACAAAAAAACACTAGACCGTAATATTACACCAGAGCACAGACCGGTAACTTCAAATCACAAAATATATCCATTATACTAGATGTCAGAGTTGTATAAAAGCTGCTAATTATAAAAAAACACTTAGAATAATGACTTCTGAATAGCGACTGGAATTACTGCAACATATTTGAACCTCAGTAAGAAGGGATGCTTCACATGTTTAATCTGACATGTACTACTACACCTCACTTTATTTTGTTATAAGAACTATAACTATTGGTACTAACTTCTAACGCATGTCTACATGTTGTTTAGTACTCCCTCCGTCCCAAAATAAATGTCGTTGATCTAGTATAATATTTGTACTAGTTTAATACTAAATCTGGAACACTTATATTGAAACGGAGGGAGTATTATTTTGTGTGTAGGAATGCATTATGCAAGCAAAAGGTGGAAAATGAAAAGACAGGTTTGCACTACAAAGTAGCTATCAGCCTTATTCGATTTTATTACAGGAAATTGTATGTATTGCACGAGGTATTAAGGGTGCATCTAATTAAATGCAAGAAAACCAGTCGTGTTCCTTTTAGTATATGTGGCATTTCTCAATGATATGATATTTTTAAGGGAGCTGCTGAGTATTTCGACATTTAGCCCTATGCTACAGAAAATTAGACTATGTAATTACTTAAATAATCAATATAATAGATGGAGCTGCATTATTAATGCTGCCCGTGACGGTAAAACACTCTCACATGTACTTTAGTTAATAGCTGTGCAATCGTTCTGTTACTTCTTGATGGTTGAGGGTGGGCATGACTGAACATCTATCAAGTCCCATTTTGGTTATGAATCATCCACCCGTCTTCACTAGCAAGTCCACACTTACGTGTAGCAGCCTATATATGGAACTTAAACTATAATAGAACATGAACCGAGATGATGAAGCCACACAATAATAGAACAGGAACACTAATAACGGTGCAAAGCACAAGACACAAGCCAGCTGATAGAAGCAATAGTCTGATGCCATATAGTACATGTCACAGAATAACACAAGGGAGCAACAATTCTCATTTGAGGAATAAAATAAACTGGACCATTTGGTCTTATGTTCATTGAGCAAATGATCTCGAGAGAATCACGCTTCTGAGCATCTAAAAGAGCCACTACCAAACTTATGAGACATCTCTGAACCTAGGCAGGTTAGACAATGTTTGGTTTGAGTGGCAATAGGGCTCGGGATAGATACGATTTCTTTAGTATCAACAGCAAGGCATCATCAATTTAATCGAAATAGGATAAGAAAAGCGGCCAGCAATGCTAAACAGATACAAGCAATACTTACATGCCACGGGGTAACACAATTGAGCGCTAATTCTGAGCAGCTATATAATTAGTTGAACCATTTGGTGTGACAATCAATGAGCTCTCATAATCTCGAGAATCCTGGCCCTGGGTATTCATGTACACCAACTGATGATGGATCAAATAAAACTATGGTACACAGATAGCTTGTATTTAAGAAGTTTAAACTGCTTATCAGGCCTGCAACAAGCAACACATAATCGATACATACAATGTGTTTTATCTATCTAGGTGCTCCGGTTGACCTATGCACAATTCTTAACTTTAGGACTTTATTAGTATGTCACACAACTCTACAACACGAACAAGACATAATGTACCTTAAATATGCGGCGAACTAGCATATGAACATTCATCCCCTTGAGCATGATGGCAGCCGCTGTCTTGTGATCTACTGAAGGCGGGACAGGAACAACAACATTGGCTGGAATAATCTACTCTTCAGCATACGAGCCCATAGGCTTGCCTTCGTACGCGACGACATCCCCGACTTTATTGCCGGTCAGGCCAAGCCCTAGAACGGTCACCACACCAACAACTTCCCTACCTGGAGGTGGAACAAACAATAAAAGCTAGAGAATAATGGAACAAAAATACTAATAACAGTGAAAAGCACAACCCACAAGCCAAATGACAGAAGTCTGATGCTATATAGCACATGTCAGAGGATAACACAAGGGAGAACCAATTCTTCTTTGAGCGATAAAATAGATTGAACCATTTAGTCTTATGTTTAGTGCGCAAATGACCTCGAGAGAATAAAGCTCCTGAGCATCTAAAAGAGCCACCACCAAACTTATGAGACATCTCTGAACCTAGGCAAGTGAATGGTTGGTGGCTACAAAAAGATGCTACTACGTATGTCCGAATTTTGGTGGGTGGGTTTGACTGAAGGTGAGAGGACTCACTCCTTTGCTATGAAACGATGAGGAAGTCGCCGTCGGCGCTGCAAAAGGCGCTACCATCCAAGGACTTGTTGGCGGCGTGCCTGCAAGTTGAAACATGACATGAGCATGAGCAGATAGAAGTGTCAATCAGACATTCAATTTTGGGTTGAAAAGTTGGAGCTGATGAACAGTCTGAAGGATGGCTCAGTTCAGTTGAGCAATTAAGAAGCTACTACTGTAGAAAGTGTTGGGGAACGTTGCATGGGAAACAATTTTTTCCTATGCACACAAAGACTTATCATGGTGATGTTCATCTACGAGAAGAGATTAGATCCACATACCCTTGTAGATCGCTAAGTGGAAGCGTTAACAAACATGGTTGATGTAGTGGTACATCTTCACGATCCGTCCCATGAACCGTCCCAAGATTCGTCCCATGAACCGTCTCACGATCCGTCCCACGATCCGTTCCGATCAAGTGCCAAACGGACGACACCTCCGCGTCCCGCACACGTACAGCTCGATGACGATCTCCGCCTTCTTGATCCAGCAAGAGAGACAGGGAAGTAGATGAGTTCCCCGACAGTGTGACGGCGCTCCGGTGATGGTGATCGATACGTCTCAAACGTATCTATAATTTTTTATGGTTTCACACTGTTATCTTGTCTTCTTTGGTTGTTTTATGTACCTTTTATATCTTTTTTGGGAATAAATTATTAATTCAGTGCCAAGTGCCAGTTCTTGTTTTTTCCGTGTTTTTGACTCTTTTCAGATCTGATTTTGGAGCGGAGTCCAAACGAAAGAAAAACCCTGAAATGATTTTTTCCCGAACGGAAGAAGACCAGGGGGCTTTTGGGCCAAGCCAGGTGGGCTCCAGGGAGCCCACAAGCCCCCACTCCGCCACCAGGGGGAGACGGCGGTGGGCAGGCTTGTGGCCTCCCTAGCCGCCCCTAACCTAGGTTTTTGGCCTATAAATTCCAAAATATTCCGCAAAAAATCAGGGGAGCCTCGAAAATACTTTTCCGCCGCCGCAAGCTTCCGTTTCCGCGAGATCTCATCTGGAGACCCTTCCCGGCGCCCTACCGGAGGGGACTTTGGAGTTGGAGGGCTTCTTCATCATCATCATCTCCCCTCCAATGACTCGTGAGTAGTTCACTTCAGACCTACGGGTCCGTAGTTAGTAGGTAGATGGCTTCTTCTCTCTTTTGGATCTTCAATACAAAGTTCTCCATGATCTTCGTGGAGATCTATCCGATGTAATCTTCTTTGGCGGTGTGTTTATCGAGATCCGATGAATTGTGGATCTGTGATCAGATTATCTATGATATATATTTGAGTCTTTGCTGATTTCTTATATGCATGATTTGATATCCTTGTAAGTCTCTCCGAGTCTTGGGTTTTGTTTGGCTAACTAGATCTTTGATTCTTGCAATGGGAGAAGTGCTTGGTTTTGGGTTCTGCCATGTGGTGACCTTTCCCAGTGACAGTAGGGGCAGCAAGGCACACATCAAGTAGTTGCCATCAAGGGTAAAAAGATGGGGGTTTTTATCATTGGTTTGAGATTATCCCTCTACATCATGTCATGTTGCTTAAGGCGTTACTCTGTTCTTATGGACTTAATACACTAGATGCATACTGGATAGTGGTCGACGTGTGGAGTAATAGTAGTAGATGTAGAAAGTATCGGTCTACTTGTTTTGGACATGATGCCTATAGAAATAATCATTGCATAGATATCGTCACGACTTTGCGCGGTTCTATCAATTGCTCGACAGTAATTTGTTCACCCACCGTCTACTTGCTTTCATGAGAGAAGCCACTAGTAAACACTACGGCCCCCGGGTCTATTCACATCCATCGTTTACATCTCCGCTTTTACTTTGCTTTGTTACTTTGTTGTTTTCAGTTCTCACTTGGCAAACAATCTATAAGGGATTGACAACCCCTTCATAGTGTTGGGAGCAAGTTTTTGTGTTTGTGCAGGATCTTGAGATACTCCTCCACTGGATTGATACCTTGGTTCTCAAACTGAGGGAAATACTTACCACCGCTACGCTACATCACCCTTTCCGCTCCGAGGGAACACCAACGCAAGGCTCCAAGGCCACGGGGGAAATCTTTTGCATACTTGCCTAGGAAGTCCCTTAAGGCGTAGCCGCAGCAGAAAGATCAAGCCAAGTATTCTCCTGTCGACGTGGCTATTTCTGGCGCCGTTGGAATGTCTTTTGTTGCAGTAGCAGTGATGATCTATTCCTGCAGGGCTCTGCCCGAGCTCCGCAGAAAACCGATCTAGAGGTAGAACTACGAGGTATAGGTTTGAGTTGCACGTGGCAAAGTTGTGTCTCAAAAATCCCTAAAACTCTAGTATATATAGGAGGAGGGAGGGGGCAGCCTTGGCGCCACAAGGGAGACTCCCTTGTGTCGGCCGAACTAGAGGAGGGAGGAGTCCTCCTCCAACTCCACTTGGATTACGACTCCTTCCTTAATTTCCCACCTCTTTTGGATTTTCCTCATGGGCTTTCCTTGGATGGCTTTGTCAGCCCATTATGCCTTCTTTCGCATCCAATAAAGCCATGTAGACCCCTTGGGGCATGGTGGGCCCCACCCAGTGGGCCGCAAGAACCCATTCGTCACTCCCGGTACACTGTCGGCAATGCCCGAAAACCTTCCGGAATCCAAACACCGACTTCCTATATATCAATCTTCGTTTCCGGACCAGTCCGGAAACCCTCGTGATGTCCGCGATATCTTCCGGGACTCCGGAAAAACTTAGGTCACCAACACATATAACTCAATTATACTAAAACGTCTCCAAACCTTAAGTGTGCAGACCGTGCGGGTTCGAGAACTATGTAGACATGACCTGAGACACTCTCCGGTCAATAACCAATAGCGGGACCTGGATGTCCATATTGACTCCCACATATTCTATGAAGATCTCTACAGTTTGAACCTTTATGTCAAGGATTCATATAATCCCGTATACTATTCCCTTTGACCTTCGGTATGTTACTTGCCCAAGATTCGATTGTCGGTATCTCTATACCTAGTTCAATCTCGTTACCGACAAATATCTTTACTCGTTCTGTAATACAAGATCCCGTAACTAACTCCTTAGTCACATTTCTTGCAAGGCTTGTTGTGATGTTGTATTACCGAGTAGGCCCCGAGATACCTCTCCGTCACACGGAGTGATAAATCCCAGTCTTGATCCATGCCAACCCAACAGACACCTTTGGAGACAGATGTAGAGCATCTCTATAGTCACCCAGTAATGTTGCGACGTTTTATAACCCACAAGGTATTCCTCCGGTGTCCGGGAGTTGCATGATGTCATGGTCATAGGATCAAATACATTGACATGCAGGAAAATAGTAACAATAAACTGACACGATCATATGCTACGTTTATAGTTTGGGTCTTGTCCATCAAATCATTCTCCTAATGATGTGATCCCATTATCAAGTGAAAACACTTGTCTATGGTCAGGAAATCTTGACCATCTTTGATCAACGAGCTAGTCAACTAGAGGCTTACTAGGGATAGTCTTTTGTCTATGTATCTAGACATGTATTTGAGTTTCCAATCAATACAATTATAGCATGGATAATAAATGATTATCATGAACAAAGAAATATAATAATAACTAATTTATTATTGCCTCTAGGGCATATTTCCAAAAGAAAGAAGAAGAGGGACTGTGGAGTGTAGTATGTATAATAAGTAGTACATTTGGACTGCAAATTCGTGGCGGAGGAAGGAGTTGCCGGCGCCGCAGACGGTGTATAGGCCGGCGACGAAGTCGATGCCCGGCATGGCGGTGGGAAGGTCGGGGGGGGGAGCTCCATCGGAGCTGGGTGGGGGTGGCAACGCCGGAGTGGAAGTCGGCGAGGAGGCGGGGATTGGGCGGGTCCCGGGGGTGGAAGGGGTCGTGGGTCACCGACGGCTTGATCCGGTACACCCACCTGCATCCACGGAAAAGGGCAGATCTTGAGCCTCAAGAGGGGAGAGAGGAGAGGAAGAAGATGAAGTGTAGTAGGTAGGTACGTTCCCTGGTTCTCGTGGCGCGGGGTGGTGAAGGAGGTGCTGGAGAGCTGCTCGGCGTAGAGCCCCAGCGGGCAAAGCAACGGGCTGTTTTGTCCGTTGGCCGGGAGAGACCCCGGGATGGCCTTCGACGAGAAGCTATTGCCCAGTCCCGACAAGGCAGTGAGGAGATGGGGACGAGGGAGGACTGGATCGGGAGGGGGGCGGGGACGGGAAGGAGGTGGCGGCGGCGAGGAGATGGGGATGATGTAAGAAGGGTGCGATGAGGGGGGGGGGTCGATGGGAACTGAGCTAGGGTTTGGCTGCGGGTGGGGTTATCTTTTTTTCATTTTTTTTCCTGTGAGATGGTGAGATAGATGGATGGATGGATGGGCGCCATGTCATCGATCCGAGGGAAGAGTTCTGATTGGTTCGAAAAACCATTGATTTAAAATAGTTTCCAAGTACTAAAAATAAAGGAATTTTGTGAAGCATCTATCAAAAATATTTTAGAAAAGGGCATCACACAAATTTTCACTAGAGTTAGACCACATTTTATGGATGAGGACCAATTTGTATGCATTTCCCATCTTTCTAGCTATTTTTAATCATTTTCCGAGTGGAAAAAATGTTTTTTGTGAAGAACCTACCAAATATTTGTTGCAAAATTGGACTCCATCGATTTTCAAAAATACTAGTACATATTTAATATACAATTGACCAAATTATTGGGTGTCAAAAGCTTTTATCCAACTCTCGTGAAAAAGAAAACTTTCTGCCGATTCAGATGGAAGCAGGTCAAATTTGAACTGCAGCTGTCTCATAGTTTGCTATTTATTATTTTTTTAAATGTTTCTAGGTACAAAAGTATCTATTTCTTCATAGATACTCCAAAATATTTGCAAAAATCAAGCCCTAGCTACGAACGGTCATACCTGCCGTTTGGATCGCATTTTGAAATGGGCATGAAAAATAAAATCAAAAAATTGGAAAACCTTTGCATTGTGTCATAATATGTGACCAAGTTACTAGGAAAAATAATAAAGTTGTAATATGGCAATTATTTTGAAAAAGTGTTCTTAGAAATAGTTGGGTGTTAAAGGTTTTTATTTGTTGCACAATTGCACCAAATCATTTTTCTAAAATACTAGACCATATTTAATGTATAATTGACCAAATGGTTGGGTGTTAAAGGCTTTTATCGACCTCTCGTGAAGAAGACAAATTTTCATTGAATCGGCTAGAAGCGGGTCAAATTTGAACTGCAGCTACATTATAGTTTGCTCTTTATTTTTCCCAAAAATCATTTCTATGTACACAAGTATCTATTTAATAAAAGAAACACCAAAATATTTCAAGATTCAACTACTAGGTAGGAACGGTCATACCTGCTGTTTTGACCGCATTTTGAAATGGCCATGAAAAAAAACTAGAAAACCTTTGAATTGTGTCATTATATGTGACAAAGTTACGAGGAAAAATAATAAACTTGTAATACGACAATTATTTTAAAAACGTGTTATTAGAAATGGGCAATCATGTGTGAAGATTCATGGCTTTCAAGCCAAATGATCAATCTTATGGCCACATTCATGACATAGTTTGTTGAAATGATATAATATTATGCACAAGGGTGCATATTGGAATGGCAAACAATGTTGATTAAGGAAGTTTTCATTTTCCTTGTATGTAAAAATTATTTTCCATTTTTCAAGTGCCGAAAATAATTTTTTTAAGGACCTATCATATATTTGTTTGAAAGTTGGACCAAATCATTTTTCTAAAATACTAGGCCATATTTAATGTACAATTGACAAAATGGTTGGGTGTTAAAATCTTTTATCCACCTCTCGTGAAAAAGACAAATTTACGATTCAGTTGGAAGCGAGCTAAATTTGAACTGTAGCTGCATTATAGTTTGCTCTTTATTTTTCCCAAAAATCATTTATAGGTACATAAGTATCTATTTAATCAGTAATACATGGTGTGGTGGCTTCACGTCGAGGTTTGGATGGTGGTCGAGGGCCTCAACTCCAGAGCGCGTGAACTTGCATGCCAGCCGTATGGTCACCGCCTGAGCATTACATCGCCACGCGTTCTGGGTGGAACAGGCATGTCTGGTGGGTTGGACAATCCCTCTGTAGGTGTTAGGAAGTAGAATACAATAGAAGAATCTCACGAGGAGACTGAACTACGCTCAAACATGAATTAGCAGCCAACTGTTTGATTAGCGGTGCGGGTAATGCACATAGACAATGGGCCTAAATTTTGGGTGAGGATGATCATCTACTAATGAGACTCTCTTAGCAATTTTTAGCTCAAATGGATGAACCTAGGTGGCACTTGCTTTGCAAAGTAACACACTGTGCAGAAATATGGATGTTGAAGCTGGGATCAAATCATTGATTGGATTGAGCTGGAATTTAGTGTATGATGTTAATTTGGGCATATGAAGGTAGTGTAAAAACATTATACCATTTGGACATGCCAACGTGACACTTCCTTCACAATGTGCCAATCTGGACAGAAAATGGTAACTGAAACTCGACTCACATAGATGATTGGATTGAGCTGAAATTTGGAGGAGGATGTTGATTTGGGCACATTAAGGCAGTGTAAAAATTTCATAAAATTTGGATAAACAAAAATTGCACTTCATTCACAATGCTCTCTACTGAACAGAATATTAGGAAAAATATTGAGGGAAACTAGCTGAATTAAATGAGCTAAAATTTGGTGGAGTGAGGTTATATGGTTAGTTTCGTCCCGTGGTAAATTTTCGTCAACTATAAAGCAATATAAAATGTAGGTGCTTCACAAAATGAAAATATTACCAGAAACAAAGATTGGATGATGAGCTCACATGGATTGTTAGATGGGAATAAAATTTTGTGGAGAGCTATGTTTTGGGCACATAGAAGAGGTGGAAAAAATTCAACTCATCCGGATATTCCTATCTAGTACTTCCTTCACAAAACTGTTAGCTGAACATAAACTTTGGAAATTTGCTGAGAAAGATTTACTAGACAAATGGTTATGAAAGTTTTCATGAGGCAATGATTTGGATAGGAAAGAGTGCCCAAAAAAATGAGGGTAATCAAAGAAATAGAAATAGCACTTCCTTCACATAGTGCTATTCTGAACAGAATAGGAAAATGAATATTGGTGAATTATTTTTGAACTATGGAAGAAGGGTTTTCACACATTATTTTTGAACTATGGAAGAAGGAATATATGATCGAAAGTATTTATGAGAATTTTTTTATAAGTTTTGGAATGACAGAATAGTAGGTTGCTTCACAAACTAGGATGAGGTGGGATGGAATGGACCCACGAGTGACATGTCAACATAGTTAGAAGATGTTACGACATTTTTATAATCATCGTAAAAGTTATGACGATCTCATCTTATGCGGCTACGACATTTTTGACTCACATCGTCGTAATTTATATGTAGATTTGATCCCCTCAAACGGCTTACGACGATCTCAGATGAAATCATCATAGATTTATGACGAATTCATCAACGATATCTTAAAGAATGTCATGTATGAGCATATTTCTTGTAGTGACAACCCATTGCTGATCATAGTGATATTATCATGCATCTGCACTACAGTGTTCCACCTGCAGACTCTAAGGAAGACCCTATGCAACTGGAATTTCTTGCAAGCTTGCCATCTCTTGTCACTCCCTCAAACCCAGCTGTCACCATTGAATAGAACTGTAGTGCTATTTCTCTCAAGGTTCCATTGATTTATAAGGAAAATGGTGATTGGGGAATGTCATGGGATGATCACCACACTGCAACTCCTCACAGGCCAATAATTGACACTGATCCAGTTCAAGCTAGACAGAGTACTTCTGCCATCATGGGGGACAGGATCATTAGAGACAATCAAATTGCTGACATGGCAACTGAGTTTCATGGAGCACGTGCTTCTTCAAATGCTGATTTGTCTGCCCCACCAGGTTTCTCTTTCCCTGCCTATATAAATGAGCCTCACACAATCAATGCAAGTATGGCTCTCACAAGCAACCAGCTGATTGACCCAGTACTTAAAGAAAAGACTATTGGACTAGGGAAAGAAGTTGAATACCTAGGACCTGAAGGAGGTGAGATATGGAAGTAGCATTTTGCCCCAGGTCATGATAAACCGAATATTATTTAGGTACATATTGAATGGGTGGATTTTCTCTTAGTTACTCTTCTCACTCCAGACAAGTTTTCATGGACTACAAAATTTATTGACTCAATAGTATGGGATATTATTACACAAGGATCTTCCTATCCATCCCTACAATCAGTAGGAGAAGGACATACATGAGGAGGAAGTGACTTCCCCACTAATCACCCCAAAGATTCAGCCACATCTTCAACCACCTCAGCTCTGCACAATAAAAAAAGAGAAAGGGCAAAGAGCCTCTACTAGATACTAAGGTAAGAAGGAGTTGTAGATTGCATGCATTATATAAAGGGTACAAAAAGGACATTTGTGTAGACAAAAACTGACTACGTTGTCATGCACTTCCACCACCTATCCCTGCCAAAGTATTTAAAATCTTAATACTACCTTTTGCAAGGATGCTGAGAAGAACTCTACGGAAGAGGTGCTGGTCAATAAAGCAAAGAAGAGCAAGCGACCCACTGGATCAAAGACCAGCAAAAAGAATACCTCTGGAGATACAGAAATATCCAAGGAACAAGCTGTAGTGTAATTGGCACTTTGTTTCTTGTCACAACCGATATGTGGCTACTAGTATTTCAGACTGTAATATTGATGATGAACACAGTTCTACTTTATCATGTCTAGCCATAAGATTTGGCTTGCTTTTGTAACTTTGTTGTTGCATCAGTTGCTACTAAGTATGTCTTCTTTGTGATATTTTGGCTATGGCTAGAGAAAGGTCGGTTCTAAACTGGAACATGAGAGGGATCAACGATCCTAATAAATGGAAAACTATGAGAAATAAAATTGAAAATCTCATTGTGCTATTATCTGTCAACAAGAAACAAAAAAGAGAAATCTTTGACAGCTCATACCTTCATAATTTCTGCCCTAGAAGGTTCATCAAATTTGAATATTTACCTTCTCTTGGGGCATTAGGTGGGCTCTTGATTGCCTAGAATGAACATATGTTCACAGGAGAACTGGCAGAGATAAATGATTATTCAGTTACAGTCAATTTTAAATCTTTTCACAATGGTGATTCTTGGACACTTTCAAACATATATGTGCCTTGTCAACCTAATGAAAGATCATCTTTTATCCAATGGTTCAAACAAAATTTAGATACAAGATGATATGAACTGGATGGTATTGGGGGACTTTAACTACATCAGATATCCACATAATAGAAACATAGAGGGGGTAACATGTCTGATATGCTGGCCTTCAATGAAGCCATCAATAACTTAGCTCTTATTGAAATCCCTCTCAAAGGCAGAAAATTCACATCGATCAACATGCAAGATGCACCTCTATTGGAGAAACTAGATTGGTGCTTTACATCAGTTAATTGGACTCTGATGTACCCATCTACATTTTCATATCCCTTGTCTAAGACCACATCTGATCACATGCCCAGCATTATTAAAATATGCACCAACATCTCTAAAGCTCAGATTTCTAGGTTTGAAAATTATTGGATGAAACATAGGTACTTTAAGGAAATGGTTCAGATAATATGGTCCAAGAGGTTAATGAAAGGGACAATGCTAAAATCATAGCAGCTAAGTTCAAGAGGTTGGGGAAAGGGCTAAATATTTGTGCCACAAGGCTCTGTGACCTTAAGACAACGATTGATAATACCAACTACCTCATTATGTTCTATGATACCATTGAGTAGTTCACACCATTCACCACTGTTGAAACAAATGGTAGACTTATTCTGAAAGAACACCTTCAATCCAGTCTGAACCAACAGAGGATATATTGGAAACAAAGAGCTATCATCAGAAATATTAAAGTTGGAGAGGCCAATACCAAATATTTCCAAGCAAGGGATATTGTTAAATAGAGAAACAATTGTATTTCTATGCTCAAAGATGAGTCACGACATGAGCATCGTAATCACAATGCCAAAGCTACTATCCATTTTAGAAATTTTTAAGATAGATTGGGTACTCCTGCTGGTATACAAAACCCACTCATGCCGCAACTCATTATGACCCATCAAGATAATCTTATTCCTTTAGAAGACCCATTCTCCAAAGAATAAATTGATGAAATCATCAAGAACATGCCATTTGATAAAGCCCCAGGACCACATGGATTTAATGCTACATTCCTAAAGAGTTGTTGGAAACTCATTAAGAAATATTTCTATAATCTGATTGAAGATTTTCATAAGGGTACAGTGAATCTCTAGAGCATCAATTATCCATTCATCAATTTGATCCCAAAAACAGATGCAGCAAATTACCCAGCTCAATTCAGACCTATTTCTCTATTAAATTGCACTCTTAAGATCATCACCAAGCTTCTCGCAAACAGACTTCAAAAGGTTATCCTCAAGCTTGTACATAAAAACCAATATGGGTTCCTCAACAATAGATGCATCCAAGACTGTCTGGCATGGTTCTATGAGTACATACATCAATGTCATCAATAAAATAAACAAATTGTCCTGCTTAAATTGGATTTTGAAAAGGCTTTTGATATGTTGAATCATGACACAATTTTTGATATCATGCAAGGTAAAGATTTTGGACCTAAGTGGATCAGCTGGATAAAGATGATTTATGGCTCAGGCTACTCCTCAGTTCTGCTAAATGGGGTTCTAGGAAAATAATTCCTCTCCAAGAAAGGAGGAGTAAGACAAGGAGACCCTCTATCTCCCTTAATTTTTGTCGTGTCTACAGACTTGCTTCAATCAATGTTCAATGAAGCTATGACCCAATCTATGCTGGCCTCCCCTCTGATTCACCGGTCCTTCTAGGACTAACCTATTATCCAATATGCATATGACACCATCCTAGTTGCTAACGTAGATATGAGATAGCTAGAACGTATCAAAAATCTTCTACTCAATTTTGAAGCCTGCATTGGTCCGAAATTTAAATACTCTAAATCCATCATGATCCCAATCAATACTTCCACGGAGAAGATCATAACTTTGTTAGTAAAACTTGGATGCAAAATTGGTACACTACTACATACTTACGTGGGACTCCCTCTAAGTCTATCCAAGCCTTGGATTGAGGACTTTGCTCCTCTAATGAAGAGAATTGCACAAAAATTACTTTAATGCAACACACTGCTATCCCACGGTATAAGCTCACTCTCATCAAGTTTGTTTTCTCTTGCATGCCTATTTTATTCATGTGTACTCTCATGCTGCCCAAGAAAGTGGTTAAGCAATTGAACATCTATCTCAAGCAATATTTTTGGAGAAAATATGGTACTCAAGAAACTAGATCTGCATTGATTTATTGCGACAAAGTATGTCAAGCTAAACCCCTAGGAGGACTAGGTATTTTGGACATTCACACTCATAATAAAGCACTGCTAATGATTCCTGCAGAAATTCCTGAATAAAGAGGACATCCCCTGGGTGAAGATTATTTGGGAAATCTATTATTCAGGCTCACTACCAGGCACAAGGATGGTTGGCTCCTTTTGGTGGAAAGGCATCCTCAAACTTCTGCAACAATATAAGGATAAGGCTATCTATAAGGCTGGTAACGGGGATTCAATTCTTTTCTCGGAGGATACATGGACAGATGAACCTGTGAAGCTGAAATATCTTGAACTTTTTTCTTATACCACATAACCAACTATCACGCTATCTCACATATGGGATCTCTCTAAGATTAGCCATCACTTCCACAGACCACTATCGCAGCAATCTTTCATGCAATTCACTGAGTTGCAAGATCTATTACACAACAACACTAGGGCTGATCTCAATGACAAATGGACCTACTCCTGGAATTCCAAGCAGTACTCTTCTATGAAGATGTATAAAGCCATGATCACAGTCCAGCCGGCTCACTCACTCTTCAATAATCTCTCAAAAACATCCATTTGGTTAAGACACAAGGTCTTCTACTAGCTTCTTCTCCATGACAGAATCAATGTCAGAAACTTACTTCGTAGAAAGATCATGCACGTCGAGGACTACAACTGTGCCCTCTGTGCAAACCATACTGAATAAACGATTATGCATCTTTTTTGGGATTGCACATTCGCCCTTGCATGCTGGGACCACATCCTCCTAGGAAAAAAGAGAGGTATCTCACCTTTTGACGAAATCCAGTTTACGATGCAGCTCCTTCCACCAGAGATCTCTATACACATTATCATTATGGGCTGCTGGAGTATATGGTCACTTAGAAATGATAAGATCTTCAGGATGCAGTTCCTCACCTAGATTCTTTGTTGTACTATCTAAATGAAGTCTTTGGGTACTGCAACTTTGATCTATGCATAGCAAAGCAAAGATCATTAATAGATGGATAGATAACCACCTGTAATTTGATGGCTAGTTTTCCCAGGACTGGAGTAGGCTAGTTTATCTCATTGTACATTGTAATTTGTTTTCATTAATTTTAACATACCATAGAATGATTGTTCTACGGTTTGAGTTTAAAAAAACTAGAACCACAAGGCGGACCACTACAAGTCCATGGCCTGGTGGCGCCGGATGTTAGATACAAGGGCAATGGCCGGGACCCTCCCGATCATCGCTGTTCTTTGTCCCCGTCCTCCGACGACGAGGATGAGACCTCGGGGCTGGACCCGCCACCCAAGCACATGCTGGTCTGGGTAAGACAAGGGAGGTCATAAAGAACGAGTCGAACACCGATGATCGTTGGGTGGCGACTGTTCCGGTGCTCGGGGGACTTCTCCACACACGTGTGGTTCACTGCTGTCGGCATCTCCGGACTCTCTCGGGGTGAGCAATGCTAGTATCATGGGGATGGAGGTGTGTACACCTTTCTCCCCCTCGCTCCGGCTCGCCTCTCGATAGCATGGAGCCTCTCCCTCTGGTACCTCTGCTGGAGCGTGCCGTGTCGCCCACGGTCCGTGTTAAGGCGCAGTCTCTCCTCCTCACCTGGTGGTTGGGCTATCACCGGTACACGTCTCGGCACACACTCCCATCGCGCTCCAAGGGGCGGCCCCTTTCAGCATCTTCTTGGGCTACGTCTGCACGGAAGAGCGCGCGTCTTTGATCATCGCGATTAGATGGGGCCTCGCCCAATGCCATCGAGAAGGCTCTACGACGGACAACGTTCCACAACCTTGACCCAGGTCCGCCCCTTGCTCCCCACCTCGCATCTTCTATTGATGATGATTCGTCGGCCTTCTCCGCTCTAGAGGGAGTGCCTCTTGGCCATCTAGCGAAAATTGCGGCCAACTCTGCCATCGTCTTCCGGGGCAAGAAGGGCTCTGCTCTTGAGCAGCTGGCCGACATCCAAGCCAAGGAAATCCTTGATGGATGTCTTATGGCGGCTCGGGCACGGGCTACGACGGAGGCAGATAACCCAACTATGCCACGACCTCTGGCACGTGGGGAAGTTGGCCCTCTTGCCCCACAGGAGATCCGCAGACGCACCCTCTCTCACACGATGCTGTTACGCCGCACCCTGAGTGCTTACTCTTCCTCGGGGTCCAGGGTGGACCCCCTTGAGGACTAGATGCGGGTGCTTTTCTGGAACCCGCGTGGCTTTGGAAATGATGGACGCTGCATGCAACTAGTGGATTACATGCGTGATGAAGACATTGACATTATTGTGATTTTGTAGAATTCTCTTTGGTTGAGCTTGAGCGCCTAAGTAGGCACTTGTTTGCGTTGCATTAGCTTCCCTCTTCTGGGATAGCTGGACACTCGGGGGGTATCCTACTAGGTGTGAAGGATACCACCTTCGACGTGGGATCCATGGACCGAGGGGAGTTTTTTGTAAGTATGGAGGTATGAGAGCGAACAATTAACTTCAAGTGGGAAGTGATTGTGGTGTATGATTTGGCTGACCACAAATGTTACCAGGCATTCCTTGATGAGATGCACCAGAAAGTAGAGGCGGCGACCCTCCCGCTAATTATAGGGGTGACTTTAACATCATTTATTCCCCTTAGGATAAAAGTAGTGCGGCGTCATAATGATTGGATCGCCGATCTCAGTATCCGAGAGCTTGACCGGGTTGGTGCAAGGTTCACTTGGACCAATCGCCAGTTGAATCCCACGCAAAGTGTCCTTGACAGGGTGTTCTTGTCCCCTCAGTGGGAAGCGCAGTTCCCTCTCGCGTCCTTGTGGGAAATCACCCATATAGGATCAGACCATGTTCCCATATTGCTTTCATCCTCGGATGAGAGGCCTCACCGTCCCCCTCTGTTTCGTTTTGAGACCTTATCGCTACAACACCCGAGCTTCATCGAGGCAGTAAAGGAATATTGGATGGCGGCTAGACGGAAACCCCATCGGGTGATGTCCGCGATGGACGATTGGTACTTCTTGGACAAGCGGTCCAGACCTTTTATGGAAGGATGGGGTGCCAATATTGGGCGTGACCTTAAGCTCCGAAAAGGTGCCCTCCTCCTAGAGATCCAATGCCTCGACCCGAGGGAAAATACGGCCGGCCTCACCCCAGACGAATGGGCTTTGCGCCATAATTTGGAGGATGAGTTGTTGGAGATCTATCGGAAGGAGGAGGAATACTCGCGCCAAAGGGGGTCCTTGAATTGGGTCCTTTTTGGGGATGCCAACACAACGTATTTCTAGGCCATCGCTAATGGCCGGAGGCATAGGTGCACCATCCCGCTCCTATGGGATGGTGAGCGACTGCTGGAGGACCCCGGAGAAATTCGGGAGCATGTGGACAGCTTCTATAAGTAACTCTTTGTCGCTCGACCCCAATCGGGCCTTGTCCTAGCACACTTTGTGTGGAGTGAGGGTGAACGTGTCACGCCCTCTAAGAATAGGTCCCTCCTAGCAGCCTTTGAGGAGTACGAGGTGGCTGCGATCATTAAGGGTATGAATCCCTCTTCAACACCGGGGCCTGATGGACTCTCGGTTCGTTTCTTCCAGACATTCTGGCCCTCTATTAAGGGGGAGATGATGGTGCTTTTTCACGAGTTTTTTGATGGTGTTTCGGACCTCTCCCGGATGAACTTCAGTATTATCACCCTTATCTCAAAGGTCCTTGGGGCTTCGAATATTCGGCATTTCCGGCCTATCACAGTCATCAATGTGATCTTCTAGATCCTCGCTAAAGGGTGCGCCAGTAGGGAGCCCCTAATAGCTCCTCAGATCACTCACCCCAAACAAACGGCTTTCGTCAAAGGCCGCCTCATCCTTGATGGGATTCGGGTGCTCCACGAGGTCATCCCTGAGATCAAGTCAAAATGCGTGCGCGTTGTTTTTTTCAAGATCGACTTTCACAAAGCTTACGCCACGGTCCATTGGTCCTTCCTTCGGGAAGTGTTACTCAAGAAGGGTTTCGACCCACAATGGATCACTAGGGTAATGAAAATGGTGATGAGTGGTAGAACGTCTGTTAACATCAATGGCGAGGTTGGCCCCTACTTTCCCACAGCTTAGGGCGTCCAGCAATGGGACCCCTTCTCCCCTTTCTTTTCAATCTCGTGGTTGATGCCCTGGCCGCCATCCTACACAAGGCCAAGGGGGCCGACCACCTTAGGGGTATATGTACCCACCTCCTTGGGGCAGGAGGCATCACTCATCTACAGTACGTGGATGACACTATCCTTATGGTCGAAGGATCGTCCGAGGACATTGCTCACCTCAAATTCCCCCATCCTTTGCTTTCAGGAGATGTTCGGCTTAACAATTAACTTTGCTAAAAGTGAGGTCATAGTTATGGGCTATTCGGAGGAGGAAAAGCTTAGTATAGCGAATCGACTTAATTGTTGTCTAGGGACCTTCCCGACCACCTACCATGGCATGCCCATCACTGACACCCCTTCGACCCTCTGTGGCCAATGTTCTACACTAGATGGGGCCGTGGCAAGGACGTTGGTTGTCCAAAGCGGCCCGGGTTGTCGTGATCAACTCCTTGATGATTAGTCTATCAATGTATTTGATGGGATTCTATAGTCTGCATCATGATATTGCCAAGTACCAGTCCTGGTTTTTTTGGGCAGGTAAAGGCGATAAACAGAAAAATCACATGGTAAAATGGTCAGAGATATGTAAACCCAAGGACCAGAGGGGTCTGGGGATTATCCCATCCAAGGGGATGAATATTTCCCTCTTGTCTAAATGGCTATGGAGGATCGTCTCCGGAGATGGTGGCATGTGGCTAGATATTATTCCTGCTAAATACCTGCATGGCCAACATCTGTCGTTCGCCCCAAGATCTGGGAGATCGCAGTTCTGGTAGTCGATTGTTACGCTGATCCCTCTCTTACGACTCGACTCCTCTATAGAAGTGGGACTAGGCACCTCCACCTCTTTTGTCTAGACCGGTGGTGTGACTCTCCGCCCTTCGCCATTCGCTTCCAACCGCTTTTGAACATTTGCGTTCATAAATATATGACTGTAGCTCGTGCATTACCCAACCTAGCGAGTAGAGCCTTCAGACGGACCTTCGGCCCTGGTGAATGGGACCTATGGGACGAGCTGTTAGATTGTGTGGCTCTCCACACTCCGTCCTTAATGAGGACATAATCGACCAGCACCCAGAACCCAATGGACGATTCTCCACGAAATATCTATACCAAGCGACTCTGCCAACTTCGGGTCCGACCGAGTTGAATCTCCTTTGGGACATCAAACTGCCATTGAAGATTAGGATCTTTCTATGGCAGTTGGTGCGAGGCCGTGTCCCATCCGGTATGGAGGTGCTAAAGCGAAATGGCCCATCTGATGGGTTGTGCCCCTTGTGTAGGATAGCACAGGACTCCAACCATATACTCTTCATATGTCCGGTTGCTAGGTTCCTTTGGAGCTGTTTTCGGGAGGCTCTTGGTGGCGGTTGGTGCCACGGCAACCTCCCGGATATGTTTACTGAGGTGCTCGGTCCCCACAATTCCAATGTGCGACCGGTCCTCTGCGTTACCATCGATGCCCTCTTGTGGACGCTATGGAATATTCGTAATAAACTTGTGATAGAACATATGATTCTTCTTCATGCGACTACTATTGTATTCAAATTATGTGGTTTTCTACAGCTATGGCGACCGCTTAGCCGGCGCCACATCCGGGACTCCATCAACAAAGTTGTCGCCACGATTTGGTCCATCGCCACCCGTGTGACCCTCCTCCACTCCCTCCATCGCCTTCGAAGCTGGATTAGCGTAGCTTTTTATGGACCTCCTTTTTTGGGGGATTATTGTGTTTCTCCCCCAACGAAACTTCATATTTTTTATGTGTGTGCGCGTTGAACCTTTTTGTTACTTGTATACTCTGGTCTAGGCTTTATAATATAAAATGGGGGAAACCCTATTTGGTCTCTCTCCCTACTTTTGTTGGTTGCTCAAACAATGGTAAACGAACGAACACGGAGAAATTGGTGATGTGTGCAACTACTAGTTGCGGTTTCTTCCTTCCTATTGAATGGTTGTTACAACAACAAAAAAGCCCTATGTTACATTCGGGCCAGAGTTGAGCTAATGTCCGCGTCATCACATAGCCACTCCCACATTGCCTCAATGCTCCCATGCCTCCCATGATCTCGCGCTATCCCATGAGAACGAGCACTTCGTGCCATCCAAACGACAAATCAGATCCAACCTCCGATCTCTATTTTTCTAGCCCGTCGCTCTGTCTTGCTCGTGATAATAATCAAGGAAAACAAGCAGTACAAGGAAACGACAATTGGACACATAACGACAAGTTAAAGATTACAGTGTAAAACATAGTACTAGCCTTGTCCTTCTTTTGGTCGATTGCTGCCCTCCAAAGGTTGAAAAAAACACATGCAAACACCACCGTCAAACCAAGACCAGAATAATCATTCATTTTTTTAAATGACAGTTGTCTTGAATTCATTAAGAAGAAAAAAAGTTGCTTAGTTAATTAAGAAAAACTATGCGAAAACTAGGTTGCACAATTCATTGTGGAGAACCAGACGAAAACCATCACAACCGCCGGATGACACACATATGAAACCTCACACACACCACTCCAAAGAGGGTCTTGCCAAGACATCACACGGGTGTCATCTGTTGGAATTATGCCCTAGAGGGAATAATAAATATAGTTATTATTATAATTCCTTTATCAAGATAACCGTTTATTGTCCATGCTATAATTGTATTGAATGAAGACTCATTTACATGTGTGGATACATAGACAAAACACTGTCCCTAGCAAGCCTCTAGTTGGCTAGCCAGTTGATCAAGGATAGTCGGTGTCTTCTGATTATGAACAAGGTGTTGTTGCTTGATAACTGGATCACGTCATTAGGAGAATCACGTGATTGACTAGACCCAAACTAATAGATGTACCATGTTGATCGTGTCATTTTGTTGCTACTGTTTTCTGCGTGTCAAGTATTTGTTCCTATGACCATGAGATCATATAACTCACTAACACCAGAGGAATACTTTATGTGTATCAAACATCGCAACGTAACTGGGTGACTATAAAGATGCTCTACAGGTATCTCCGAAGGTGTTAGTTGAGTTAGTATGGATCAAGACTGGGATTTGTCACTCCATGTGACGGAGAGGTATCTCGGGGCCCACTCGGTAATACAACATCACACACAAGCCTTGCAAGCAATGTGACTTAGTGTAAGTTATGGGATCTTGTATTACGGAACGAGTAAAGAGACTTGCCAGTAAACGAGATTGAAATAGGTATGCGGATACTAACGATTGAATCTCGGGCAAGTAACATACCGAAGGACAAAGGGAATGACATACGGGATTATATAAATCCTTGGCACTGAGGTTCAAACGATAAGATCTTCGTAGAATATGTAGGATCCAATATGGGCATCCAGGTCCCGCTATTGGATATTGACCGAGGAGTATCTCGGGTCATGTCTGCATAGTTCTCGAACCCGCAGGGTCTGCACACTTAAGGTTCGGCGTTGTTTTATGCGTATTTGAGTTATATGGTTGGTTACCGAATGTTGTTCGGAGTCCCGGATGAGATCACGGACATCACGAGGGTTTCCGGAATGGTCCGGAAATGAAGATTGATATATAGGATGACCTCATTTGATTACCGGAAGGTTTTCGGAGTTACCGGGAATGTACCGGGAATGACGAATGGGTTCCGGGAGTTCACCGGGGGGGGGGGCACCCACCCCGGGGAAGCCCATAGGTGTTTGGGGTGCCGCACCAGCCCTTAGTGGGCTGGTGGGACAGCCCAAGAGAGGCCTATTCGCATTGGGAAGAAAATCAAAGAGGAAAGGAAAAAAAAGAGGAGGAGGTGGGAAAGGGAAGAAGGACTCCACCTTCCAAACCAAGTGGGACTCGGTTTGGGAGGGGAATCCTTCCCCCCTTGGCTCGGCCGACCCCTTGGGGGTTCTTGGACCCCAAGGCAAGGCTCCCCCTCCCTCTCCTATATATAGTGGGGTTTAGGGCTGATTTGAGACAACTTTGCCACGGCAGCCCGACCACATATCTCCACGGTTTTACCTCTAGATCGCGTTTCTGCGGAGCTCGGGCGGAGCCCTGCTGAGACGAGATCATCACCAACCTCCGGAGCGCTGTCACGCTGCCAGAGAACTCTTCTACCTCTCCGTCTCTCTTGCTAGATCAAGAAGGCCCAGATCATCGTCGAGCTGCACGTGTGCTGAACGCGGAGGTGTCGTCCGTTCGGCACTAGATCGTGGGACTGATCGCAGGATGGTTCGCGGGGCGGATCGAGGGACGTGAGGACGTTCCACGACATCAACCGCGTTCACTAACGCTTGTGCTGATCGGTCTACAAGGGTACGTAGATGACACATCCCCTCTCGTAGATGGACATCACCATGATAGGTCTTCGTGCGCGTAGGAAATTTTTTGTTTCCCATGCGACGTTCCCCAACAGTGGCATCATGAGCTAGGTTCATGCGTAGATGTCTTCTCGAGTAGAACTCAAAAGTTTTTGTGGGCAGTGATGTGCGTTTTGCTCCCTCCTTAGTCTTTTCTTGATTCCGCGGTATTGTTGGATCGAAGCGGCTCGGACCGATATTACTCGTACGCTTACGAGAGACTGGTTTCATCGCTACGAGTAACTCCGTTGCTCAAAGATGACTGGCGGGTGTCAGTTTCTCCAACTTTAGTTGAATCGGATTTGACCGAGGAGGTCCTTGGATGAGGTTAAATAGCAACTCATATATCTCCGTTGTGGTGTTTGCGTAAGTAAGATGCGATCCTACTAGATACCCATGGTCACCACGTAAAACATGCAACAACAAAATTAGAGGACGTCTAACTTGTTTTTGCAGGTATGCTTGTGATGTGATATGGCCAAACGATGTGATGTGATATATTGGATGTATGAGATGATCATTTTGTAATAGATAATATTGACTTGCAGGTCGATGGTACGGCAACCGGCAGGAGCCATAGGGTTGTCTTCATAACTAACGTTTGTGCTTGCAGATGCGTTTACTATTTTGCTAGGATGTAGCTTTAGTAGTAATAGCATGAGTAGCACGACAACCCCGATGGCGACACGTTGATGGAGATCATGGTGTGGCGCCGGTGACAAGAAGATCGTGCCGGTGCTTTGGTGATGGAGATCAAGAAGCACGTGATGATGGCCATATCATGTCACTGATGAATTGCATGTGATGTTAATCCTTTTATGCACCTTATTTTGCTTAGAACGACGGTAGCATTATGAGGTGATCTCTCACTGAAATTTCAAGACGAAATTGTGTTCTCCCCGACTGTGCACCGTTGCTACAGTTCGTCGTTTCGAGACACCACGTGATGATCGGGTGTGATAGACTCAACGTTCACATACAACGGCTGCAAAACAGTTGCGCACGCGGAACACTCGGGTTAAGCTTGACGAGCCTAGCATGTGCAGACATGGCCTCGGAACACATGAGACCGAAAGGTCGATCATGAATCATATAGATGATATGATTAGCATAGGGATGCTTACCACTGAAACTATACTCAACTCACGTGATGATCGGACCTGAGCTAGTGTAACTGGATCATGAACCACTCAAATGACTAGAGAGATGTACTTTTTGAGTGGGAGTTTAGTGAATAATTTGATTAAGTTAAACTCTAATTATCTTGAACATAGTCTAAGTCCACTTTGAATATATTTGTGTTGTAGATCATGGCTCACGCAACAGTCATCCTGAATTTTAATACGTTCCTAGAGAAAGCTAAGTTGAAAGATGATGGAAGCAACTTTGTAGACTGGGCTCGTAATCTTAAGCTAATCTTACAAGCTGGGAAGAAGGATTATGTCCTTAATGCTGCGCTAGGAGATGAACCACCCGCTACGGCTGATCAGGATGCTAAGAACGCTTGGTTAGCACGTAAGGAGGACTACTCAGTAGTTCAATGTGCAGTCTTGTATGGTTAGAACCGGGACTTCAACGTCGCTTTGAGCGTCATGGAGCATTTGAGATGTTCTAGGAGTTGAAGTTTATCTTTCAGAAGAACGCCCGGATCGAGAGGTATGAGACCTCCAATAAATTCTATGCTTGCAAGATGGAGGAAAACTCGTCTGTCAGTGAACATGTGCTCAAAATGTCTGGGTACTCAAACTGTCTAGCTGAGCTGGGGATTGAACTCCCGCAAGAAGCTATCACTGACAGAATCCTTCAATCACTGCCGCCAAGCTATAAAGGCTTTGTGTTGAACTACAACATGCAAGGGATGAACAAGTCTCCCGGCGAGTTGTTTGCGATGCTGAAAGTCGCAGAGTCTAAACTCCGTAAATAGCATCAAGTGTTGATGGTAAATAAGACCACTAGTTTCAAGAGAAACGGCAAAGGCAAGAAGGGTAATTCGTAGAAGAGCGGCAAGCCTGTTGCCAATCCGACGAAGAAACCCAAAGCTGGACCTAAGCCTGAAACAGAGTGTTCTATTGCAAGGGTATGGGTCACTGGAAGCGCAATTGCCCCAAGTATCTGGCTGATAAGAAGGCGACCAAAGAAAAATCAGGTATGTTTGATATACATGTTATTGATGTGTACTTAACCGGCTCTCGTAGTAGTGCCTGGGTATTCGATACCGGTTCTGTTGCTCATATGTGCAACTTGAAACAGGAACTGCGGAATAGACGAAGGCTGGCAAAAGATGAAGTGACGATGCGCGTGGGAAATGGTTCCAAGGTTGATGTAATCGCCGTCGGCACAGTCTCACTTCAGTTACCATCAGGATTCGTTATGAACTTAAATCATTGTTATTTAGTGCCTGCGTTGAGTATGAACATTATATCTGGATCTTGTTTATTGCGAGATGGTTACTCTTTTAAGTCAGAGAATAATGGTTGTTCTATTTCTATGAGTAACATCTTTTATGATCATGCACCCAATGTGAGAGGATTGTTCATATTGAATCTTGATAGTGATACACACATACATAACATTGAGACCAAAAGAGTTAGAGTTAACAATGATAGCGCCATATTTTTGGGGCAGTGCCGCTTAGGTCATATTGGTGTAAAGCGCATGAAGAAACTCCATGCCGATGGACTTTTGGAGTCACTTGACTTTGATTCACTTGACACGTGTGAACCATGCCTCATGGGCAAGATGACTAAGACTCCGTTCTCCGGAACAATAGAGCGTGCAAGTGACTTGTTGGAAATCATACATACCGATGTGTGTGGTCCGATGAGCGTGGAGGCACGCGGCGGATATCGTTATTTTCTCACCTTCACTGACGATTTGAGTAGATATGGTTATGTCTACTTAATGAAGCACAAGTCTGAAACATTTGAAAAGTTCAAACAATTTCAGAGTGAAGTTGAAAATCATCGTAACAAGAAGATCAAGTTCCTACGGTCTGATCGTGGGGGTGAATATCTGAGTTTCGAGTTTGGTGCTCACTTAAGACAATGTGGAATTGTTTCACAGTTGACACCGCCTGGAACACCACAACGTAATGGTGTGTCCGAACGTCGTAATCGTACTTTATTAGAGATGGTGCGATCTATGATGTCTCTTACCGATTTGCCATTATCATTTTGGGGTTATGCATTAGAAACAGCTGCATTCATATTAAATAGGGCACCATCAAAATCCGTTGAGACGACACCATACGAACTATGGTATGGCAAAAGGCCAAAGTTGTTATTTCTTAAAGTTTGGGGATGTGATGCTTATGTCAAAAAGCTTCAGCCTGAAAAGCTGGAACCCAAAGCGGAAAAGTGCATCTTCATAGGTTACCCAAAAGAGACAGTTGGGTACACCTTCTATCTCAAATCCGAGGGCAAAGTGTTTGTTGCTAAAAATGGAGCTTTTCTCGAGAAGGAGTTTCTCTCGAGAGAATTGAGTGGGAGGAAGATAGAACTTGACGAGGTTGTCGAACCTCTCATCCCTCTGGATGGTGGCGCAGGGCAAGGGGAAACCTCTGTCGTTGCGACGCCAGTTGAGGAGGAAGTTAATGATGATGATCATGAAACTCCGGTTCAAGTTTCTGTCGAACCACGCAGGTCGACGAGACCACGTGTTGCTCCAGATTGGTACGACAATCCTGTCTTATCGATCAAGTTGTTAGACAACAATGAACCTGCAAATTATGAAGAAGCAATGGTGGGCCCAGATTCCAACAAATGGCTAGAAGCCATGAAGTCCGAGATAGGATCCATGTATGAGAACAAAGTGTGGACTTTGGAAGTACTGCCTGAGGGCCGCAAGGCTATTCAGAACAAATGGATCTTTAAGAGGAAGACGGACGCTGACGGCAATGTGACCGTTTATAAAGCTCGACTTGTGGCAAAGGGTTTTTCACAAGTTCAAGGAGTTGACTACGATGAGACATTCTCACCCGTAGCGATGCTTAAGTCCGTTAGAATCATGTTAGCAATAGCTGCATTTTTCGATTATGAAACCTGGCAGATGGATGTCAAAACGGCGTTCCTTAACGGTTTCCTTAAGGAAGAATTGTATATGATGCAACCCGAAGGTTTTGTCGATCCTAAGAATGCTAACAAGGTGTGCAAGCTCCACGATCCATTTATGGACTGGTGCAAGCATCTCGGAGTTGGAACAAACGCTTTGATGAAGTGATCAAAGCATTTGGGTTTATACAAGTGGTTGGAGAATCTTGTATTTACAAGAAAGTGAGTGGGAGCTCTCTGGCATTTCTAATATTATATGTGGATGACATATTGCTGATTGGAAACAACGTAGAGTTTTTGGAGAGCATAAAGGATTACTTGAATAAAAGTTTCTCTATGAAGGACCTAGGAGAAGCTGCTTACATTCTAGGCATTAAGATCTACAGGGATAGATCGAAACGCGTGATAGGACTTTCACAAAGCACATACCTTGATAAAGTTTTGAAGAGGTTCAAAATGGAACAGTCCAAGAAAGGTTTCTTGCCAGTTTTACAAGGTACCAGATTGAGTAAGACTCAGTGCCCAACAGCTGATGAAGATAGAGAGCATATGCGCTCTGTCCCCTATGCTTCAGCCATAGGTTCTATCATGTATGCAATGCTGTGCACTAGACCGGATGTTAGCCTGGCCATAAGTATGGCAGGTAGGTTCCAGAGTAATCCAGGAGTGGATCACTAGACGGCGGTCAAGAATATCCTGAAGTACCTGAAAAGGACTAAGGAGATGTTTCTCGTGTATGGAGGTGACGAAGAGCTCGCCGTAAAAGGTTATGTCGATGCAAGCTTTGACACAGATCCGGACGACTCTAAGTAGCAAACCGGATACGTATTTATTCTTAATGGGGGTGCGGTAAGCTGGTGCAGTTCCAAGCAAAGCGTCGTAGCAGATTCTACATGTGAAGCGGAGTACATGGCTGCCTCGGAGGCGGCTAAGGAGGGTGTCTGGATGAAGCAGTTCATGATGGATCTTGGAGTGGTGCCAAGCGCACTGAATCCAATAACCTTGTTCTGTGACAACACGGGTGCCATTGCCTTAGCAAAGGAACCACGGTTTCACAAGAAGTCCAGACACATCAAACGACGCTTCAACCTCATCCGCGACTACGTCGAAGGAGAGGATGTAAATATATGCAAACTGCACACGGATTTGAATGTAGCAGACCCGCTGACTAAACCTCTTCCACGGCCAAAGCATGATCAACACTAGAACTGTATGGGTGTTAGATTTACAATGTAATTCGCATGATGATGTGAGGGCTAGATTATTGACTCTAGTGCAAGTGGGAGACTGTTGGAATTATGCCCTAGAGGCAATAATAAATATAGTTATTATTATAATTCTTGTATCAAGATAATCGTTTATTGTCCATGCTATAATTGTATTGAATGAAGACTCATTTACATGTGTGGATACATAGACAAAACACTGTCCCTAGCAAGCCTCTAGTTGGCTAGCCAGTTAATCAAGGATAGTCGGTGTCTTCTGATTATGAACAAGGTGTTGTTGCTTGATAACTAGATCACGTCATTAGGAGAATCACGTGATGGACTTGACCCAAACTAATAGACATAGCATGTTGATCGTGTCATTTTGTTGCTACTGTTTTCTGCGTGTCAAGTATTTGTTCCTATGACCATGAGATCATATAACTCACTGACACCGGAGGAATACTTTGTGTGTATCAAACGTCGCAACGTAACTGGGTGACTATAAAGATGCTCTACAGGTATCTCCGAAGGTGTTAGTTGAGTTAGTATGGATCAAGACTGGGATTTGTCACTCCGTGTGACGGAGAGGTATCTCGGGGCCAACTCGGTAATACAACATCACACACAAGCCTTGCAAGCAATGTGACTTAGTGTAAGTTACGGGATCTTGTATTACGGAACGAGTAAAGAGACTTGCCGGTAAACGAGATTGAAATAGGTATGCGGATACTAACGATCGAATCTCGGGCAAGTAACATACCGAAGGACAAATGGAATGACATACGGGATTATATGAATCATTGGCACTGAGGTTCAAACGATAAGATCTTCGTAGAATATGTAGGATCCAATATGGGCATCCAGGTCCCGCTATTGGATCTTGACCGAGGAGTCTCTCGGGTCATGTCTGCATAGTTCTCGAACCCGCAGGGTCTGCACACTTAAGGTTCGGCGTTGTTTTATGCGTATTTGAGTTATATGGTTGGTTACCGAATGTTGTTCGGAGTCCTGGATGAGATCACGGACGTCACGAGGGTTTCCAGAATGGTCTAGAAACGAAGATTGATATATAGGATGACCTCATTTGATTACCGGAAGGTTTTCGGAGTTACCGGGAATGTACCGGGAATGACGAATGGGTTCCGGGAGTTCACCGGGGGGGGCCCACCCACCCCGGCGAAGCCCGTAGGTGTTCGGGGTGCCACACCAGCCCTTAGTGGGCTGGTGGGACAGCCCAAGAGAGGCCTATTCGCATTGGGAAGAAAATCAAAGAGGAAAGGAAAAAAAAGAGGAGGAGTTGGGAAAGGGAAGGACTCCACCTTCCAAACCAAGTGGGACTCGGTTTGGGAGGGGAATCCTTCCCCCCTTGGCTCGGCGTACCCCTTGGGGGTTCTTGGACCCCAAGGCAAGGCTCCCCCTCCCTCTCCTATATATAGTGGGGTTTTAGGGCTGATTTGAGACAACTTTGCCACGGCAGCCCGACCACATATCTCCACGGTTTTACCTCTAGATCGCGTTTCTGCGGAGCTCGGGCGGAGCCCTGCTGAGACGAGATCATCACCAACCTCCGGAGCGCCGTCACGCTGCCAGAGAACTCTTCTACCTCTCCGTCTCTCTTGCTGGATCAAGAAGGCCGAGATCATCGTTGAGCTGTACGTGTGCTGAACGCGGAGGTGCCGTCCGTTCGGCACTAGATCGTGGGACTGATCGCGGGACGGTTCGCGGGGCGGATCGAGGGACGTGAGGACGTTCCACTACATCAACCGTGTTCACTAAAGCTTCTGCTGTACGGTCTACAAGGGTACGTAGATCACATATCCCCTCTCGTAGATGGACATCACCATGATAGGTCTTCGTGCGCGTAGGAAAATTTTTGTTTCCCATGCGACGTTCCCCAACATCATCGTCATCCCTAACCTTGAGAAAACGACTCCGAGTTCGCCGAAGGCGATCGTCAACTCAACCCATCCTGAAAAGGCCGTGTGGAGCTGCATGAAGGTCCACACCAAACCCAGCCACCGGCAACCAGACAACACATCTCCGACTCTCAAGGAGAACCATGAAGAAGAACTTGGCATGACTCGCGCCATGGAAGATCATCGAATGAACCACCGTACCGGCTGCCTGTCATCTTATACCACCGGGCCCTGTCACTACAACTTCGATTTCATAGCAAAAAACTAGGCGAGAGGATCCCACGGTCATGCCGAAGAAGAGCTGACTACCGCAACCATAGCCACGTCTCTGCACTGCTCACCCCATCATCGTTGCTAGAGAAGCCTCGTGCCAACACCGTCGTCATCCACTGGACTCACTCGCCAACAACCAACTCCAAAGACGAAGCCCCCAAGAGGGAATACGACACCAATGTGCCGTCATCGTCCGATCAAAGCTGATCAAGGGTTTCCCCTCAAGCTGCAACGATCCGCGCGGAAGGCATGCATCAGTAATACCACAATGTCTCCAAGAAGATAAGCGACTACCATGACTGCCACCATCGTTGGTCACGGTCACAACCTAGATAGGGTTTCCACCCAAGCTCCTGTGACCACCTCATCCACACATCATCTCACAATGGCGACCACCTAGCACCACCACCGAGGCATCTCGCAGTCGAAGCTCCTGCTCCAGCACTATGAGCTCCTCCACCTTGGGTTGCCACACTCACCGAGTAGGAGCAACCCCCTCGCGCGGTCGTGCGATCTCACGACGGCACCTCCACATCGTCGGACACCCAAAGTCGCTGCCCCACTAGCGTACACGCTGCCGGCGCCCCTTCACCATGCGCCTCGCCAGAGCAGCACCACGAAGACAGGCCTCGGCCCTCTCGCCATAGATTCGCGCTCCCCGGACCATCGACGTGCACTTGCTGAGCTCCCTGCTCGTCCTCACCCAACGTGTGCCCCTCGACATGTATGTCGCTTGCCAGTAGGGATGGCAATGGTTGGGTTTGGGGCGGATGGATCCGGTCCAAATCCAACCATCATCCATATTCATACAATGTGCCCATCCACCGAAGCATCCATTGGCACAAATTGTGCCCTTACCCAAATCCATTGGATACCCACATGCCCATGGAGATCCATGGGCATAGAAAAATCAACATAAAGCCTTCCCAAAGATCAAATTAAGTCATCATCGTTCAACAACTTAGGTTAGGTTTAGTAATGAGATTAGTGGATTTGTGGGGGATTAGGGAACATGGGCCGGGCTTTGACCTTTCATGACAACGAGTTGTTGGAAATATCCCCTAGAGGCAATAATAAAGTGGTTATTATTATATTTCTTTGTTCATGATGATCGTTTATTATCCATGCTAGAATTGTATTGATTGGAAACTCAAATACATGTGTGGATACATAGACAACACAATGTCCCTAATGAGCCTCTAATGGACTAGCTCGTTGATCAAAGACGATCAAGGTTTCCTGGCCATAGACATGAGTTGTCATTTGATAACGGGATCATATCATTAAGACAATTATGTGATGGATATGACCCAAACTATGAACGTAGCATATGATCGTCTCAATTTATTTCTATTTTTTCTGCATGTCAAGTATGTGTTCCTATGACCATGAGATAATGCAACTCACTGACACCGGAGGATAACTTGTGTATCAAACGTTGCAACGTAACTGGGTGACTATAAAGGTGCTCTAGAGGTATCTCCGAGGGTGTCTGTTTAGTTGGCATGGATCAAGACTGGGATTTGTCACTCCGTGTGACAGAGAGGTATCTCAGGGCCCACTCGGCAATACAATATCACAACAAGCTTGCAAGCAATCTGACTAAGAGTTAGTCACAGGATCTTGTATCACGTAATGAATAAATAGAGTTGCCAGTAACGAGATTGAACTAGGTATGGAGATATCAACGATCAAATCTTGGGTAAGTAGCATACGAATGGACAAAGGGAATTGTATACGAGATTGATTGAATCCTTGACATCAAGGTTCGATCGATATAGATCTTCGTAGAATATGTAGCCACCAATATGGGCATCTAGGTCCCGCTATTGGTTATTGACCGGAGAGTGTCTCGGTCATGTCTACATAGTTCTCGTACCCGCACGGTCTACACACTTAAGGTTTGGTGATGATATAAGCATAGTCGAGTCAATATGTTGGTGACCATAGGTTGTTCGGAGTCCTGGATGAGATCGTAGACATGACGAGGAACTCTGGAATGGTCTAGCTGTGAAGATTGATATATAGGATGAAGGTAATCAGAATCCGAAAGTGTTCCCGAGCATAGTCAGGAAGTGATGGAATACCGGAAGGAGTTTCGGGAAGCCCCGACAATTGCTAGGGGGCCTCATGGGCCAAGGAGAGGGGGCACCGCAACTCACCAGAGGGCTAGGCGCCGCCCCACACCTCATCCCACTTCGGCCAAAGGGTGGGGGCTCACCCTAGTGCGCCGCCAGTCCAACTTAGGTGGCAAGGCACCCAAGTGGGAGGGGCCACCCCAACCCTAGCCGCCGCCACCTCACCCCTTGGCCACCGACCCCTTCGGTTAAGCCTAGGGTGCTCTCTCCTTCTCCCTTCCCCTAAATATAGAGAGGTAGAGAGAGGGCAGCAACACGACAACTTGCCACGACGCTCCTCCTCCTCCCCCTCGTAGTTCTTCTCCTCTAAACATCACGCGACGAAGCCCTGATCAGTTGTCACCACCATCACCTCACCATGCTGTCCTTCTGTCAAAGGCTCGACTTCTACTTCACCATCGCTCGCTGGATCGAGGAGGTGAAGGCGTCATAAAGCTGTACGTGTGTTGAACGCGGAGGTGCCGTCCGCTCGGCGCTCGATCGTGAGTTCGTGGGATAGTTCATGATCGGATGGTGAAGACGTACCACTACATCAACCGCGTTCTTGAACACTTCCGCTTAGTGATCTACAAGGGTATGTACATATAATCTCTACTCTCGTAGAGGTGCATCTCCCAGATTGATCTTGGTGAGTGTAGGAATTATTTTGTTTCCCATGCAATGTTCCCCGACACGAGTAACTTGAGGTTAGATATTTGCTTAGTCTAGTGTCACCGCCATATGGGCCCACATTTCATACGACTATCCATTGGATAACCATGGATTAAAAATTATAAGGGTGCCCAACCCGTGTGTTTGCGGGTATGCACATCCATGGATCCATGGGCAGAAATGTGCTCCATACCCTTGCCCCACCGGCTGTCGGGTATTGATACGTCTCCAACGCATCTATAATATTTGATAGTTCCATGCAATTATATTATATGTTTTGGATATTTTGTATCCATTTATATGTTGTATTATATTGTTTTTGGGACTAACCTATTAATCTAGAGCCTAGTGCCAGTTTATGTTTTTTTCCACGTTTTTGAATATTAGAGATAAGGAATATTAAGCGGAGTCCAAACGAAATAAAATCTCCGAAAAGATTTTTCTGGACCAGAAGACACGGAATAGGCTTGGAGTAGGCGGCAAGGAAGTTGCCGAGAGGCCACAAGCCTACAGGGCGCGCCCTGGGGAGTGGACGCGCCCCTGGCTTGTGGCCCCCCTACAGGTCTCCCACCCTAATTCATGGCCTATAAATTCCCAAATATTCCCATATCGCCAAAGAGAAGCACGAAAATACTTTTACGTCGCCGGGAGCCTTTGTTCCGGAGACATCCAATCTGAGAGCCTTTTCCCGTAATCTGCCGGAGAGGGAATTGATCATGGAGGGCATCTACATCAACTCCATTGCCCCTCCGATGATCTTCATCACAGACCTACGGGTCCATAGCTAGTAACTAGATGGCTTCTTCTCTCTCTTTGATCTTCAATACCATGTTCTTTATGATCTTCATGAAGATCTATATGATGTAATACTCTTTTGCGGTGTGTTTGTCAAGATCTGATGAATTGTGAGTTTATGTTCAGATTATCGATGAATATTATTTAGTCTCTTCTGAATTCTTATATGCATGATTTCATATCTTTACAAGTCTCTTCGAATTATTTGTTTGGTTTGGCCAACTAGATTGGTAATTCTTGTAATGGGAGAAGTGCTTAGTTATGGGTTCAATCTTGCGGTGTCCTCATCGAGTAACATAGTAGGGCTCGCGAGGCACTTATTGTATTGTTGCCATCAAGGATAAAAACATGGGGTTTTCATCATATTGCTTGAGTTCATCCCTCTACATCATGTCATCTTACTTAATGCGTTACTCTGTTCTTCATGAACTTAATACTCTAGATGCAGGCAGGAGTCGGTCGGTGTGTGGAGTAATAGTAGTATATGGAGAATCGTTTCGGTCTACTTGATACAGACGTGATGCCTCTATGCATAATCATTGCCTTGGATATCTTCATAAGTATTTTCTTTTCTATCTATTGCTCGATAGTAACTTGTTCACCCACCATATTATTTTCCTACATGAGAGAAGCCTCTAGTGAAACCTATGGCCCCCGGGTCTCTTTTCCACAATAAATTTTCAGATCTACAAACCTAAAAATACCAAAAATACCTTTTTGCAATTTATTTACGTTTATTTTACTTCCACATCAATCACTATTTTATACCTATCTCTATCAGATCTCATCCTTGCAAATAACTCTGAAGGGATTGACAACCCCTTTATAGAGTTGTGTGCAAGTGTTTGATTATTTGTGTAGGTACTACTATTTGAGCCTGGCTAGTTCCTCCTACTGGATTGATACCTTGGTTCTCAACAAATTGAGAGAAATACTTATCTACTTCGCTACATCACCATTTCCTCTTCAAGGGAAAACCAACGCAAGCTCAAGAGGTAGCAAGAAGGATTTCTGGCGCCGTTGCCGGGCATGATACATTGCAAGATCACGCTTACCAAGTACCCATCACAAACTCATCTCTTGCATTTACATTATTTGCCTCTCGTTTTCCTCTCTCCCACTTCACCAATTTGCCATTTTATTCACATTTTTCTCTCCGGATCTCTTTTTGTCTACTTGTGTTACCATGTGCCTTCTATTTGCTTGCGTATTTGCTTGTTAAAAATCTATTGATATGGATCCTCATCCACTTTCTAACCTTTTCAAGAGATCCAATTATGATGAACCAATTGCTAGTGAGTTGAGTGTACTTGATTATCTCCATGAACTTTTGCTTGAGATTCGTGAATCTGAAAATTTTGGTGAAGTGATTCACGATGTTTCCTTGAATGAAAAGCATGATTGCAATGATATTGTTATAAATTCTACAAATATCAATTGTGCTAATGATATGCAAACCCACAAGCTTGGGGATGCTATATTTGATGAGTTTGCCGTGACCACTACTTATTGCAATGATCATGATTTGGGTGATAATGTTTCTTATGATCTTGATAATTTATTTAATACTCTTGATGAATATGATATAAAAAGTGGGTTGGAAGAGTGTCAACTTTAGGTAAAAGGAATCCCACATATTTGGAGAGTGTTCAATCTTATGATTTTTTTAAATAAAAGTGGGTTTGGTGAGGTCACGACTTTAGTTAATGTTAATCCCACTACCTTGGAAGATTGTAAGACTTTTATGCATGTGGATCATGAAAATAATTCTTTATGCGATAACTATATTGTTTATTTATTCATTATTCTACTGAAAATTACTATGCGAGAGGAACATATGCTTTTACATATTGCAATAATATCAAGTTTCTTCTCTATGTGTTGGAAATTTTGAAGTTAAACTTGTTTTCCCTTCCTATGCTAATTGATTCTTTTTCCCATAATTTGTTATCTCACAAAATACCTATTCATAGGAAGTGGGTTAGACTTAAATATGCTTGCCATGTGATTCATGATGCTCCATTTATGTTTCAGTTCTTTACCTTTATGCGAGCATCCTTGAAATTGGTATGCCTAGCTAGGGGCGTTAAACAATTGCGCTTATTGGGAGGCAACCCAATTTTATTTATTTTGATTTTGTTTTTGTTTCTGCTTTAGAGTGCTGCACATATTATTACCTCTATAATAATTTTGTTTTCTTGTTTTAATTATTTTTTGATCCAAGTAAAACCTTTGGGATAGTCTATGTTGTTTGCAAGTTGATTTTGCTGAAAACGGAAACTTTTGCTCTGAGTAGAGGAATTTTATAAATACATAGGTTCATGCTTTTGATCTGAATTTTTTACACAAGATTTACTTACAAATTTCATAGATTTCCCTAATTGTTCAGAATTTTTGGAGTTACAGAATTATTCGAAGTAAACAGATTGCTACAGATTCTGTTTTATTTGTGTCGTTTGCTTATTTTGATGAATCTATGGGTTGTATCGGGGTATGAACCATGGAGAAGTTGGAATACAGTAAATATTATATCAATATAAATAAAGAATTAGTTCACAACAGTACCTAAAGTGGTGATTTACTTTTCTTATACTAAGGAATCTCATGAGTTTTCTATTGAGTTTTGTGTTGTGAAGTTTTCAAGTTTTGGGTAAGGATTTGATGGACTATAGAATAAAGGACTGCACTACCCAGCGGCGCCGTAAATTAGCACTCCCGTGCGGCAGCCGCTAGCCAGTTGTCTCATGCAAAAATGGCTTGCGCTGGTGGGCCGTGTCCATGCATGTGCGAGCTTGCATCACATGCATATGTAGTGCAACACAGTGCAACTCCACCCCGACATGCACAAAGCGGTCAAAGAAAAATAAAAAAGGCATCATCTATTAGTACTACTAAGCTAAGTATTATCATCACTTAAAAAATAAGCTAAGTATTGCCATAATGCGGCTAGTCCCCTCTCTCTCCTATGCATGCATCGGATGAAGTCAACAAGATTTTCATTAATGTTCGAAATTCAAAACATTTTATCTACAAACCGTTAATTCAATCGATGATCCGTTTTTACCATTGACTTTCTCGCGACGAGTTGTTCAAAACTAGATCCCATGTCGACATGTTTAGTCAACTATTTTTTTCTATTCATACTTGCCATAATTTTTTGACCGACTTGTCATATTATTAACCACTTACTTGCGTGGGAAAATTAAGTTGATTAGGCACTTTTTAATGTTGTTTCGTACAAAGCCTTGTAGCAGTTTTCATTATACATGATATAAAAAGATGTCATAGGTTGTGTTTGCCAATTTAAATATGCCAACTTGTCATGTTTAAATACAACTTTACCAGAATTTTTGTGTGTGCTTGTTAGTTTAACTATGTCGTGTTGTCATATTTAGAAACGATGATCAAAAAAGATTTCTTGTGGTCGCCGGTTTAAAATATGTTGAGTTGTCATATTTTTACCCGTAATCGCCTAAAAAAAGTTTTTTGTTCTTTTCATTTTGATTATGTCAAGATGTCATATTTGTATGCAATTTTTAAAAAATTGATGATTAAGTTATTTTTATCAGACAAGTACTTAATAATATGACAAGTAAGTGCAACAAATGTGGTAAGTACGAGCAAAAAAAAAGTTGTAGAAACATGTCAACATGGGATCTAGTTTTGAAGGTTTCGTCGAAACAAAGTCAACGGCGAAAACGGATCCTCAATCGAATGAACGCTTTAAGAGATAAAAGTTTTTGAATTCCGATCGTTTAGAATTAATCTGATGACATCATGCATGCATACATGCATGACCCGTCACACGGAATGTTTAGAATGCAACGCTTCTAGATAGATTTTTCCTAGAATAAATAGTGGCAAAAGACTAAGGTTGGGGATGCCCAAGGCACCCCAAGTCATATTCAAGGATACCAAAGAGCCTAATCTCGGGGATGCCCAGGAAGGCATCCCCTCTGTCTTCAATCCATCGGTAAATTTACTTGAGGCTATACTTTTATTCACCACATGATATGTGTTTTGCTTGGAGCATCTTGTATGATATGAGTCTTTACTTTTTAGTTAGCCAGAATCATCCTTGCTGCACACATCTTTAGAGAGAGATATACACACTGAATCGTGAATTTATTAGAATACTCTTTATGCTTCACTTATGTCTTTTGAGCTAGGCAATGTTGCTCTACTACTTCACTTATATCTTTTAGAGCACGACGGTGTTGTGGAATTATTAAACTCTCGTACCTCACTTATATTATTTTGAGACTTCTTTAAACGGCATGGTAATTTTTTAGGTTATTAATTTAGTCCTAATATAATAGGCATCCAAGAGGGATATAATAAAAAACTTTCATATTAAGTGCATTGAATATGATGAGATGTTTGATTCCTTGAATATAGTTTAGAGATGTGAAGATGGTAATATGAGAGTCAAGCTAGTAAGTAATTGTGAATTAGAAAAAAATACTTGTGTTGAAGCTTGTGATTCCTGTAGCATGCACGTACGGTGAACCGTTATATGATGAAGTCGGAGCATGACTTGTTTAATAATTGTCAACCTTTGTGTGGAGGTCGGGATCGCGCAATGGTTAACTCCTACCAACCCTTCCCCTAGGAGCATGCGTATAATACTTTGCTTCGATAACTAATAGCATTTTGCAATAAGTATGTGAGTTCTTTATGACTAATGTTGAGTTCATGGATTATACGCACTCTCAACCTTCCACCTTTCCTAGACTCTCTAGTACCGCGCAAATTTCGCCGGTACATTAAACCCACCTTCCTCAAAACAGCCACCATATATTTTCCTCAAAACATCCACCATACCTACCTATTATGGAATTTTCATAGTCATTCCGAGATATATTGCCATGCAACACCATCGTCCCATTTTATGACACGCACCATCACTTCCATATTGCTTGTAGAGTCATATTTTGTTCTAGCTATCGAGTTGTAAGTAAATAAAAGTGTGATGATTTGCATTATTATAGCATTGTCCCGGGTGAGAAAAGGATGATGGAAGCTATGATTCCCTCACAAGTTTGGATGAGTATCCGGACTTTACAAAATAATAAAAGAGGCCAGCGAAGCCCATAAAAAATAAAAGAGGCCAAACAATACCACCCAAAAAAGGATAAAAAAGAAAGAAAAAAGGAAAAAAAATGAAAAAAATGAAAGAAAAAGAGAAGGGACAATGCTACTATATTTTCCACAGTTGTGCTTCAAAGTAGCACTATGTTCTTCATAGGGAGTCTCCTACTTTATCAGTTTCATATAACTAGTGGAATTACATCTTTTGCACGACCACTTAGTTTTCTTTTTGAGCTTTCATACAATTATAGCTCTAGTGCATTTGTTGCATGGCAATCCCTACTCATTCACATTAATATCTATTAATGGGCATCTCCCTAGCCCGTTGATATGACTAGTTGATGTGAAACTATCTTCTCCTCTGTCTTTTGCAACCTCCACCACATTCATTTTCACCTATAGTGCTATATCCATGGCTGACTCTCATGTATTGCGTGAGAGTAGAAAAGGTTTGAGAACATAAAAAGTGTGAAATAATTGCTTGATTTTCGTTGGGGCTGTGCATGATTTAGATACTTTGTGTGGTGAAGATGGAGCATAGCCACACCATATAATTTTGTAGGGATAGCTTTCTAAGACCATGTTATTTCGAATGGAAGCAATTACCTTATTAGTATACCTGAAGTTTTATTGTTTTTATGTCAATATAGACTTTTGTTTTGAGTCTTATGGATCTGAATATTCATTCCACAATAGAGAATATTACATGGATAAATATGTTAGGTATCATTCCACATCAAAAAATCTGTTTTTATCATTTACCTACTCGAGGACGAGGAGGAATTAAGCTTGGGGATGTTGATACGTCTCCAACGTATCTATAATTTTGATTGTTCCATGCTATTATATTATCTGTTTTGGATGTTGTATATGCATTTATATATTGTTTTATATTATTTTTGGGACTAACCTATTAATCTAGAGCCTAGTGCCAGTTTCTGTATTTTCCAAGTTTTGAATATTGCAGATAAGGAATAGTAAACAGAGTCCAAACGAAATAAAATCTCCGGAAAGTTTTTTTTCTGGACCACAAGACACACAACAGGCTTGGAGTAGGGGGCAAGGAAGTTCCCGGGACGCCACAAGCGTACAGGGCGCACCCTAGGGGTGGCCGCGCCCTCTTGCTTGTGGCCCCCCTGCAAGTCTCCTAACCTTAATACTTGGCCTATAAATACCCAAATATTCCCATTACGCCAAAAAGAGCCACGAAAATACTTTTACACTGCCGGGAGCCTCTGTTCCCGAGAGATCCAATCTGGGAGCCTTTTCCAGTAATCTGCCGAAGAGGGAATTGATCACGAAGGGCATCTACATCAACTCCATTGCCCCTCCGATGATGTGTGAGTAGTTCACCATAGACCTACGGGTCCATAGCTAGTAACTAGATAACTTTTTCTCTCTCTTTTATCTTCAATACCATGTTCTTCATGGAGATCTATCCGATGTAATACTCTTTTGCGGTGTGTTTGTCGAGATCCGATGAATTGTGAGTTTATGTTCAGATTATCCGTGAATATTATTTGAGTCTTTTCTGAATTCTTATATGCATGTTTTCATATCTTTGCAAGTCTCTTCGAATTATTTGTTTGGTTTGGCAAACTAGATTGGTAATTCTTACCATGGAAGAAGTGCTTAGTTATGGTTTCAATCTTGAGGTGTCCTCACCTAGTGACATAGTAGGGGTAGCGAGGCATGTATTGTATTATTGCCATCAAGGATAAAAAGATGGGGTTTTCATCATATTGCTTGAGTTTATCCCTCTACATCATGTCATCTTACTTAATGTGTTACTCTATTCTTCATGAACTTAATACTCTAGATGCAGGCAGGAGTCGGTCGATGTGTGGAGTAATAGTAGTAGATGCAGAATCGTTTCGGTCTACTTGATACACACGTGATGGCTATTTAGGATAGTAAAACTGGACCTAAACGGAGCTCTCTAACGACGTGAACATTTTTTACCGTTGGATCCCGTGCTTTGGACATTCCTGACCATCGGATTGAATTCTAATCGCTAAATGGGCCAGCTCTCCTGGAGGGCTGCTATTCTCGGAGGCAAAACTGTGATATGTGGTTAATTGGGCCGTCTACCTCCCGAAGCCCATACTTTCAGCCTCGGTCAGCCCCCTCCATTTTAGTGTTCCAGCCCAGTCTCACCGTATCACATTCCTAAGGTCGTCTACCTCCCGAAGCCCATACTTTCAGCCTCGTTCAGCCCCCTCCATTTTAGTGTTCCAGCCCAATCTCACCGTATCACATTCCCTCATCCCCTCGTCTAATCCAATCGACCTGGGCGAAACAGCCTCGCAAACTGGGCCAGCTGTCCTAGAGGGCTGCTATTCTGGGAGCCGAAACCGTGATATGTGGTTAATTGGGCCGTCTACCTCCTGAAGTCCATACTTTCAGCCTCGGTCAGCCCCCTCCATTTTAGTGTTCCAGCCCATTCTCACCATTTCACATTCCCTCAGGCCGTCTACCTCCGGAAGCCCATAATTTCAGCCTCGGTCAGCCCCCACCATGCATTTTAGTGTTCCAGCCCATTTTCACCGTATCACATTCCCTCATCCCCTCGTCTAATCCAATCGACCTGGGCGAAACAGCCCTACAGACAGGCGATAACGCCGTCGCCGGCGAATCCTCTCTTCCTTGATCGCTCCCTTCATCCGACGCTGCTATTTCCCATGTGGCCTCCTTATCCCACTGTTTTATGCCGACCGAAGGTGAGAGTAAGATGAGAGGATGACTGGGGGAAGAAGGGAAGGCGAGTCACATCTGGTTTGCCTCGATCCTTCTCCTCTCATGACGTATGTGTGCCACCACCATGCCCCCTATCCGGAGGGTGAAGGGACGTGAACAGAAGTTTGGCGTCCCTCACGACGAGTGGCGGCGCGCGAGACAACAGCTCCCCTGGCGATGGGCCGGTTCCGAGGCGCAACTGTTGTCAAAGATGGCCGCCACCCTTCCGCCCTACAACCGCGCTGACACGGCCCCATGCCTTCGCGTGCATCGGCGAGGAGGAACCATGTGTTACAGAATTCATTTTTCCATCCCATCTCCCCTTCACTTCTTTTTGCTTCCACAAAGTTTGATTCTGATAAACCAGATGTTAATACAGACAGAGAATTTCAGTAGGTTTAGCGATATTATAGGGTACTTGATTTCCTATTATGGTACAATGGTTAGACAAGAGAACAAAGCTTCTAAGATTAATGTTTATACGTTTTCCTTCTCTGTCGATTCTGAAGGATGGGCTTGTCTAGGATGTGGCACCTAATCAACTTCACTATATACAATCCCAAAGACAGCTTATATCTTAATACTTGTTTATTTTTATAATGCTTGATATCTTAATACTTGTTTATTTTTTATAATGCTTATTATTTGTCTTGACAATACTATTTAGTTGTATTTAATACATACATTTGTGTGTGTGTTGTCATACCAAACCAATTTGTATATGTACACTTTGCTCCCACTGAATGTATATGAGATTTCTCTTGTGTACAAACTAACATATGGTTATGGTTATGCAAATTTAACAAGTTCAATGTGGTCAAATATTTATGAAAATTTCTGTTATTTTTCATACAAATAGACGCGTGCGGCAACGGTGCCATCAATGATGGTTTTTTTGTTTTTGTTAATGCTGCAAACGAATTCTGAAGGGTTAGCTTTTCATCCTGTGAACTATAGTATGAGGAATGGAGTAGCACTCCTCTATCTCGCTGTAGGTCCCCATGTTTATTTCAACCTCCATCTGGTGCTGATCTATTCATGTCATATGGATCCTCCTGCCATTCTTGATTGCGTGTAACTACGGCAATTCTATAATAGATGGAACTTGGGATGATGAGGTGATCAATTGCTGCCTATGGTTCAGATTTAGAGGAAACACAAGGTAAAAGATTGGCAAGGCTTTTAGAATTATCTCTCTCTTTGTTTCCCAATAATCTATCCAAAGAGTATTATTGTTAGTGAATGCTAAATTTTTGATACTTGTTCTCAGGTTGTTCCAGAATCTATATGGATTTATATTGGTCACAGGGAGACTGTTTCACATCTGAAAATTCTTCTCCTAACTTCCAGGTTACACCTTCCCCCATAACTCTTCCGGTTTAGCTCTTTAGTTTAATACAAGTCAAGGTTATTTATATATGAGTAGGGTAGAAATGAACCAAAAGGAAAAAACAGCAGTCCAGTTGTACTTAAATCCAAGCAACTTATTTCGTATTTAACATCTATATTTCATTTCACCGTATATATACAAATTTTTTAACATTATACTGAAGAAATGGATATCTTCATTTGTCCTTAAACGCGCGCCGCCGAAGATCTAGTATGAGTAATCATTGCCTTGGATATCTTCATAATTATTTGCTTTTCGATCAATTGCTCAACAGTAATTTGTTCACCCACCGTATTGTTTTCCTACAGGAGAGAAGCCTCTAGTGAAACCTATGGCCCCAGGGTCTATTTTCCATAATATATTTTCAGATCTATAAACCAAGAAAAATACCGAAAATACCTTGCTGCAATTTATTTACTTTTGTCTTAGTTTCAGATCTATCACTATTTTATACCTATCTCTATCAGATATCATCCTTGCAAATAACTCTGAAGGGATTGACAACCCCTTTATAGCGTTGCGTGCAAGTGTTTAATTATTTGTGTAGGTACTACTATTGGAGCCTTACTAGTTCCTCCTATTGGATTGGTACCTTGGTTCTCAACAAACGGAGGGAAATAATTATCTACTTCGTTGCATCACCCTTTCCTCTTCAAGGGAAAACCAACGCGGCTCAAGAGGTAGCAACCAACACTTGGATTATGGTACCCCAAGGGCTCAAACCTTCACCTCGTTGGATATTCTGATTCTGGTTATGCTGGTGACCGTGTGGATCACAAGTCAACATCAGGCACCTGCCATTTCCTCGGAAGATCCTTAGTCTGTTGGTCCTCAAAGAAGTAGAACTGTGTGTCACTTTCCATTGCTGAAGTTGAATACATTGATGCTCGTTCTTGCTCTGCTCAACTCCCCTGGATGAAGAAAACCCTCGAAGATTACGGAATCGACATGAAGAATGTGCCACTCTACTGCGGCAACAAGAGTGCCGTCAATATTGCATACAATCCTATACAACACTCAAAGAACAAGAACATCCAGATTCGGCATCATTTTCTTCGTGATCATGTACTCAAGGGCAACATCATCATCGACCACGTGAAGACTGAAGGCCAGCTAGCGGATATCTTCACTAAGCCCTTGGATGAGAAGATAATTTTCAAGTTGCAGTGTGAGCTAAATATCTTAGAATCTTCGAATGTTTTGTGAAAAGGCACACATCCTAACACTTATGCAAAATTGATGACTTAGATGTGCAACACACGAAGAAACGTTTTTCTTCAATCAATGAAGAATAACACTCTTAGTGTGAAGAAAGCAATGAAGAATTTAATTCTCGGGGCCCAACGACAATATTACGCGGTGCATAAAATCATCTTTCTTATACAGTGGGTCACGCCGCCTCCCAATTTGAAATTCTTCAAGTCGAAATTCTTTAGAGTTGAGATTTTTTAAAATTCTTCAAATCTTCAAAGTCTTCAGATTTTCAAAATCCTCAAGATTGCAAATTCCTCAAAAGTTCAAATTCTTCAAACTTATTGTTGTGATCTTCATTGATTATATACTAAGTTATGAGCTTTGAAAGTCCTCAATAGCATTCACTTATAGCTATTCCTGCGATATTTTTCCTCTAAGTGAATGTGATGAGACCCTATTCCCCTCTATGCTAAGCTCAACCCAGCCTGTTCTCAAATTCTTCATATGTGTTCTATTTGAAACTCGTTCAAAGTCTTCACTAAGTCCTGGTCACCTAAAGAATTTGCGAACAAAGTCCTCAAAAATTAATTCAAAAGTTTAAGTCGTTACCGCTCAAACCGTACCCACTGCCCACGATTGGATAAGCACCACCTCCACTAACTCCACCACTTAATATGTGGGTGACATCTGTCTTGCGGAGAGGAAGGACCAGGGGCATTCTAGTCCAAATTTTTTGGACCAGACCGTTTCTCACCTTGGCTATAAATACCCCATTCTTATCCCCCCACCCCCCGAGGTCATTTCTTCATCTCACTCTCATCTTCCCCGCTCGAGCTCTAATCTAGAACCGCCGCTACAAATCTTCCCGACCAGTGAGGAACAACTTCACTGCCTTGAACTCCCTATTGTCGGAATCACGCCGACCGAAGATCATCTTCCTCCACCGCCACCGTAGCTATCTTCAGCCACCAAGTTAGGGCGCTAGAGATCTGAACCGACGAGCTTCCATTTTCATCTTCACACTTTGTTGTGTTCGTCGTGTTCTTCTCACTTGGTAATTAAAATCCGATTTTACTACCATTGTAGATTTTTGTGATTTCCTAAAATCTGCAAAACATGTTATTCCTCAACACATTCATCAGATGGACATGTGTATGTCTAGAACACTTGATGAATTTCTCTAAGTTACTAAATTCTTCACGAGATTCCTCAATTGTGTAAATTTTTGGATCTACACAACTCTATAAAACAAGTCAAGAACACCTAGCAAAATTCCTCAAAACAGTATTGGTCAATTTCCTCCACTCGAGTCATTTTTTGAAAATCTTCTAAGAACGCATATGTCCTCTTCAAATTCTTTGCACATATACTCTATTCACAGGTACAAAATGTCAGCTGATGAATCTCTAGGTTCTCATCAAATTAACTCATTTGCAACATTTCTTGAAGGATATCTACCTATGTCATCAGATTCCTCAACTGAAGAAAATGGCTGATGACAAGAAACAGAAGGGTGGAAAGAAGGCGAAGCAGAACACGGCTTTTGAGATTCCTGATGAAATTTATGATGCATATTGCACACATGATGACAAATTCTATGGAAAATAAACCAAAAGAAGCACAAAATCAGGCTTCAGAAAATTGAACGGCGATGAGCGAAAGAATGGCAAGAGTAGAGGTATGTGATTCCCAAGTACATGAATAAATTTTCCCTGAACCCTCCAGGCAATAGGGCTCCTTTGGGTGATCAACAATCTGCACATCCCTCAAGCATGACTACTATTGAAGACTATCCTGAAGAAAAAGCAAAGTATCTGACAAAACCGGGCAAAGTGGCCAAATAAGCTCACTTTCAATGAGGAATCTAGTGCTATAGCTGCTGCTGCCTCCTCCTCTGCTATTGAGACCTCTACCACTGAATGAGCTCCAAAGCAGACCCTAATGAATAAATCGGGTGTAAAGCCCAAGTCCTCAACAGCTCCCTCAACACAGAAAAATACTCAGCGAACTCCAAGTGTTGCTGGAAAGTCCTCAACTGCTGCAAAGTCCTCAGCTCCAGCAAAGTCTTTACTTCCAGTGCAACCCCAGTCAAGTCAGCATCCAACAGGGAACCCAATTCCCTCAAGATCATCTGCCTCTAGCTCTGCACACAATTCTTCAAGTGGAATTGTGAAGAAAAAGATGACTGCTGGGAGAGGTACAAGGCCCAACACAAACAAAGTTGTCTTCAATGTACCCTCTGGTTCAGTTGGTTGAAGCAGATGATGAAGAATTGGCTGCTATAATCAAGAATATGCAAGAAAGAGTTGCTATGGCCAAATGCTCAACTATTCCCCCTCGCACTTGATATGAAAGTGGTGCTGGACTTCATCGATCTTTGGCACAAGATCGGAACACACCCGTTGATGATTTGAAGCTTCCACCTGGACCTAGTCACATCGTGGCAACATTCATCAATGAAGAAAAATGGAAGGCCCACCAAGCGAGACAAGCTCAAAGGGAAAATGTTCAAAATAAGAAGTACTTGCAACAAAATCTTTTGTCCTTGACGCCAGAGCAACTTATGTCCACTTAAACTAAGATCAAAACCCTTAGTGAGAAATACACTAGCTATCACGCTGATTGGAAAGGAGCCAAAGTGAGGTTCGTCAAAGCTGCTACCAAAGTTGTAGCGGAGTACAACAAAAAGGTTGCAGCCCCAACACAACCATCAATTCCTCAGGCCAGCTACACTGTTCAACACCCCGATGACTCTAATAAAGAACATGCTATTGATGGAACTGCTAGGCTAGCTGAACAACATGTTGTGCCTGAAGAAACTGCTGCCAACAGGATGACTGCATGAGCCATGCGTGAAGAAAATGCTCCATCACCAAAGTCTTCCAAGGTGAAGCAAATCCCTCTTCCTTATATATCACAAGTGAAGAAAACCAAAGCGGCTTAAAAAGAAGCCAAGAAGAGAAAGGCATCAACAGTTTCAGAGTACTTAGAAGCAAAACGCTTGAGGACTTTGAAAAGTTCCTCAACGGCTCCAATTGTTGCCACACCGATTAACACTTCACTGTCTTATGTGATTGTTCCCTTTGGTGTCAAGCATGTCATCCCAGAAGGGGATGAAGAAATGGAAAACCCTCATTTGGCTGCTTCTACAGAGCCATGCGATGAAGAAATTGAAGCTGATCCTCAACCTTCAATTACTCAAGCCTCATCTCCATAGCCGCAACAAAGAACTGAAATGCGAGATGACGAAATTGATGAAGATGTGGACATAGGCTGTACAATGCCTGTCATCAATGATGACTTTTGGTAACAAGCACATCCCAAATCTCCATTGGCTACACCACTTATTCTAAGTGGTTCGTACCCTGCAGTTACGGAAGAAATTCATACTAGGACTGAAGAAAGAAGTTCTCCGATGAAGTCTTTTCCGGAGCAAGAATCAGCTGCATCAGCTCATGAAATTGAGAAAGTTGATGAAACTGCTGCACCAGAAACTAATACATGGGCACAACACATTCCTCACACGGAAGAATGTGTGGTTGAAGAAATTGCACCTGCACAAAGTGAAGAAACTGCTGCTCAACTACATGTTGCAAATCCTTAGACAGGTGTAGTTGTGGCTAATATTCCTCAGGCTCATGAAAATCTTCAGCAAAATCCTCAACCAAAGCCTTGTCAGCCTTACTCCAAAAGGCCAATGTTTGAGAAGGAACAATTCTATAATGAACATCACTTCTTCATTGGTTCAAATCCTTATGTAAAACTTTCTATCAGGCACAAGAGGTTTTGGACAAGCAAGCAACTCAACTACTATGGTGTTGTGCTAGTAGACAAGAATAAGATCTTCCACCATCGACTTATTCCTCATGGAGCTATGGAAGACATTCCATGCTTTACCCCAGCTTTGAATGTTCTTCATCATGCAGGGTTACTTCAATTCTGCACCGACATCTGTGATTGGAATGAAGAGCTCATTCTTCAATTCTATGCCCAAACCTTCACTCCCATAAAGGTTTATGACTGTGAAGAAGATGTTGTGGGGATCATGAAGAACACGCTCTTTAACATTATTCATGGAATCCTAATGAATCTTCACGATTTCTTCATGAGGACTTTGGCCACAAATGCCTTGTCACCATTGGAGCTGAAGATATATTGTAGCGACCCGACTCAAAACGAGTCAAGCCTCTGTGTTTCTGTGCCATCCCTGGATCCGTATGCTGGCACACATAGTACATCAATGTATATATCGAAGTGCAATCACATGTATATATCAGTGTAGGGATTTGTTCCCAGTGATGGAGATCTAGCCCGAGAATATCTCCCTTGTGTTTTTTTTAACAGAAACTAAAACGAAATAAAAGGAAACAAACAAAATAATTAATATAGGGTATTATATACCAAATCGATGAGAAAAAAATTCCTAATTGATTATCATTTTTCCAAAACCAAAATAAAAACTTTTTAAAAATGTTTTTTTCAGAAAAATCCCTAAGGCTTTATTTTCTGTTCGAAAAATACTTTCTCCATAAAACTTGGGTCTTCTTGGCTCAAAATATTTCAGAAATGCCTCACATTTTGGAGGGTCATTTTCCTCTGCTCTTTCTTGCGCGCAAGAATTTTGTCGGGGCATTTTCTCGGGGAAGAAAAATAAAGAAGCAAGGGCAAATGTTTGAAAGAATTCAAATCCAAAACTCCGTTCAAATTCTTTATAGTTGAAGAAGTCATGTCATCTTCTCTCATTGTTTTTTTTTGAATTTGAATTTACCGGAGAAGGGGAAAGTCATTTTATTCCCTCTCATTCAAAAGTTTTGAAAAGCTTCAAATTTCACTCAAGTTTCAATCACTCAAGCAAGCAAACAAACAAACTAATAATTATATTAACATTCCAAAATTTGGGATGTTACATATATGTGCCATGGATTATGAGATTCATCAGGACCAGATCATCAATACACTATCAAGCTGATTATTAGAATCACCTCAGTTACTTGCCTCCTCTCGAAGTCCTCAAGAAATCTTTTGAACTAATTGAAGGCAAAGGAAAATCCATGATTGATGAGGGATCTCGTCTAGTGGATGGCCAATTTTGTAAGGCAGCGTTATATTCTACCAACGACGACATTGCATCACAAGAGTCTGATGGTAGGGCAAAAGCTCCTAGCCCAACTATCCCATGGGTGATGACTGACCGAGAGCTTCTCCTTAGTCTTCATCAAAAATTTGATCGAAACCATAAGTGGGCTGAGTGTCAGTTTGGTTCCATTGTGAAAACCCTCAACGCAACTCCAAATGTTGTGAAGAAAAACCATTACTATCTTCATGAAGTATTTGATCGCACTTGGGCCATACTATCACACCTCAAGACTTCTAAGGAACTAGTGGAAATAGAGTTCGAGGAAGACTTTGACTGGTCATGGCCGCCAAAGAAGAAATTCAAGAAGATCCCAATTCCCGATCTCGTGGACAGTTCGTATTCCTCATTTTGTTCTGTTGATGAAGATGAAGATCTTCATGACACACCTCCAGGTCCAACTAGGGAAAATGACCCCAAGAATGCTAGCGCTCCTCCTCCATCAACAATTTGATATTCTTCAGGAGCGTTAGTCCTCAGTTTTAGTTCCTTTTCGTCACTTGATGACAAAGGGTTAGAAATGTGAGTTAGTCTTCAAGCGGGTCTACTTTCTGGGCTATTATAAACTTTGTTAAGTTACAACTCTCGTTCTTCTAAAGATTTTTCTGTAATGAATTGTAAACTTAAGCCCGGCGGCGGTCTGACACTTTTGAACGTTTTTCCTCGCATGCTTATTCCTCAAGTTGATTAAATGCATGCATGCTGAAATTCGTCAAACACCATTTTTCATCATGCATTTCAAATTCCTCCTACTATATGTTAAATGCGTGTATGAATTACAAGATATTGGGGGAGATCTCCACTATATAAATCCTCAACGTGCATTTGCAATCGAAAGCAAATTCCTCAAAAATGCACATTTTCAGGGGGAGTTTCTCTATATCTTGCAATCAAATTCTTCAAACTCAGTACTTACACTTCACATTTTTATCCCCGTTGAAAAATTAACCTATTTTATCATCAATCACAAAAAAGGGGAGATTGTAAGTGCATCTAGTGCCCCTTAGTGATTTTGGTGGATTGAAGACTTATATGTTGAGAGACTAATATGTTTGTGAGTTTACACATGCCCTATAAGTCGCTGAGGAGTTTGGGTTATTCGAGGTATATCAACCCCTAAAAATATATGTCTTCGGGTGAAGACTTTGGTCATTCCTTGAAGACTTTGATAGCGAATAAATTGCTATTCCTCATAAGACTTTGAAAATGAGGAATTTGGTGTATCCCGAAGAAAGTGCTTTGGAGACTTTGAAGCTTGAAGAATTACTCTTTTCGGTTTAATTTTCTTCTTTCTTGAGTAATAGGAACACCATACTGTTAAAGGGGGTTGGGGTAATACTGAGGAAAAGTTACCTCATGATGCTCAACTCAAAACCCACACATACCAAATCCTTTGAGTGAAGCTTTTAAAAATCTCTCACAGCTTAGTCAAAGTCTTCAGTGACACAGGCGAAGTTCTTCTGGTCGCTGAAGAAATAGCACTAACTGAGGAGTTAGGATTTCGCAAGTGAGAACTGCCTACCAGTGAGGAACATGACAGACATGAGGACTTTCACAGTTGAAAGATCCGACGGTTCCCGCGCCGCACTCCAACTGTTCCCAATCTTATCTAGTCAACGGTCGTATCATTGGGGGCAATAATTTCAAATCATGTCGGGATGCTCCCACGTTATAAATAGTCGCCCCCACAACCTCTAGTTGGTTGGCTTCTCCAAGAGAAGATGACACTTGTCATTTAGAGCAACCCAATCCTCGACGACTTCGAGCGAAAATCATCAAGTGAGGAAAAATCCCAAACACCCAAACAAAAACCAAAACCCAAAGTGATTGAGCATCGCCGAAGATATTGTTCCTGTGTGCAACTGACGCTTGTTACCTTTGAGGACCGTGCATCCTCTAGACGGTTAGGCGTCAATGGTCTAGAGCATCCAGCAGTCAATTGTGGATCACCGAGTGACTGAGTTTATGAGGGTTTACAAGTCTGGTCTAAAGACTTACCATGAGTGTTGGGCGAGGACTGTGTGTCCTTAGCTCAAGGAGAATATGGTAGGGATTGTGTGTCCCGGGACTGTGTTTCCTTTGGTTTAAATACCAATCCTCTCCAACCACACGTACGACTGTCACAACAGTTGGAAATGGGTCATCAAATCATTGTCTTCATCGAGCAATGGGTTATAATTCCTCGATTCTTTCATTTCCTCAATTGCATGGTGATGACTTTGATCTTTACAGTTTGAAGAACTTGACTGAAGACTTTCTCTAATTCCTCACCTCAAATTCTTCACTTAAGTTATTCATCACCTGCTTATCCTCATCGCGTGACTGGGCAACCTGAATGTTTCACTTCACCCTAACTACTAAGCTACAGCTGTTTTTGCACATCTGTTTGAGTACTTATTCCGCTCCACTCAGTTCGTGACTGAGGACTTTCCTCACTTGGAATTTCCTTAGTGATGAATTTGTAAAAATTGCGTATTCACCCCCTCTAGTCAACATAACACACTTTCAAGACACAGACACAGACACAGACACAGACACACACACACACACACACACATATATATATATACATATATATATATATATATATATATATATATATATATATATATATATTGGTTTGAGCTTTCAAAGTCCTCAACAACATTGACTTATTGCTAATTCTTCAAGTTGATTTTCTTCGAAGTGAATGTGATCGGACCAGTTCCCGCTCTATGCTAACCTCAACCTAGTATGTTCACAAATTCTTCATATGAGTTCTACTTAAAACCAATTCAAAGTCTTCACTCGGTCCTTGTTAGTTGAAGAATTTGTGAACGGAACTTTAAAATTTTCTTATCATTTTCTTACCACCATGATCCCCCACTATCTCCACTTCTCAGTACATGGATGGCACATGTCCAAAGGATAGCCAGGGTCACGGGTATACATGTCCAAAATCTTTGAACTTATCAGTTTTCACTCCTAATAACCCACAAGTACAGGGGATCGCAACAGTTTTCGAGGGTAGAGTATTCAACCCAAATTTATTGATTTGACACAAGGGGAGCCAAAGAATACTCTCGAGTATTAGCAGGTGTGTTGTCAATTCAACCACACCTGAAAGAGTTAGTATGTGCAGCAAAGCTTTAGTAGCAAAGTAGTATGATAGTACGGTAGCGGCGGTAACAGTAGCAGTAGTAATTTATATAGCAATTGTGACAGCAGTAGCGGTAAAGTAACTTAGCAAGGACCAATATAGGAAAAGTTCATAGGCATTGGATCAGTGATGGATAATTATGTCGGATGGCATTCATCATGTAACAGTTATAACATAGGGTGATATGAAACTAGCTCCAGTTCGTCAATGTAATGTAGGCATGTACTCTGTATTTAGTCATGCGTTCTTATGAAAAATAACTTGCATGACATGTTTTGTCCATCCCTCCCGTGGAAGCGGGGTCCTAATGGAAACTAAGGGATATTAAGGTCTCCTTTTAATAGAGAACCGGAACAAAGCATTAGCACATAGTGAATACATGAACTCCTCATACTATGGTCATCTCCGGGAGTGGTTCCGGCTTTTGTCACTCCGGGGTTGCCGGGTTATAACACATAGTAGGTGACTACAACTTGCAAGATAGGATCAAGAACACAAATATATTGATGAAAACATAATAGATTCAGATCTGAAATCATGGCACTCGGGCCCTAGTGACAAGCATTAAGCATAGCAAAGTAGTAGCAACATCAGTCTTAGAACATAGTGGATACTAGGGATCAAACCCCATCAAAACTAACTCGATTACATGATAGATCTCATCCAACCCATCACCGTCTAGCAAGCCTACGTTGAGATTACTCACGAACGATGGAGAGCATCATGGAATTGGTGATGGAGGATGGTTGATGATGACGACGGCGTCGATTTCCCCTCTGCGGAGCCCAGAACGGACTCCAGATCTGCCCTCCCGAGGAAGAACAGACTGTTGCGGCGGCTCCGTATCGTGAAACGCGATGAACTCTTCTCTCCTGGTTTTTTCTAGGCGAGAGAGACTATATAGAGTTGAAGTTGGAGGCTCCGGAGCCACGTGGGCCCCACGAGCCTGCCAGGCGCGCCCTAGGGGGCGCGCATCCTGGGCTCGTGGGCCCCTGGCTCCGTGTCTTCGGGTAATTCTTGCGCCAATATTTTTTATATATTCCAAAAAAATCCTCGTAAGTTTCTAGGTCATTCCGAGAACTTTTATTTCTGCACAAAAACAACACCATGGCAATTCTACTGAAAACAGCGTCAGTCCGGGTTAGTTCCACTCAAATCATGCAAATTAGAATCCAAAACAAGGGAAAAAGAGTTTGTAAAAGTAGATAAGATGGAGACGTATCAACTCCCCCAAGCTTAAAGCCTTGCTTGTCGTCAAGCAATTCAGTTGACAAACTGAAAGAGACAAAAGAAAAACTTTTACAAACTCTGTTTGATCTTGTTGTTGTAATTATGTCTAACTCATATTCGGATTTTCAGCAATAACATTTAGGTCTCATGGTATACTCATATCAATGGCATAATCAACTAGCGAGAAATAATAATAAGTTTCAAACGTCAACACTTCAATCGAAACATTCATGATACAATATGAACAGATGGTATCTCGCTAGCCCTTTCTGAGACCGCAAAACATAAATACAGAGCACCTTCAAAGACCAAGGACTGACTAAACATTGTAATTCATGGGAAAGAAGATCCAGTCACAGTCATACTCAATATCAATTAATAGAAAAGGATAAAAATGACGGAGGTGCTCTCTAATTGGTGCCTTTTATAAGAAGAGGGTGACTCAACAATAATGTAAATAGATAGGCCCTTCGCAGAGGGAAGCATTGATTTGCAGAGGTGCCAGAGCTCAAGCTTTTAAAACAGAGATAAATAATTTTGGGTGCATGCTTTCATTGTCAACGCGACGACCAAGAGTTATCACCATCTTCCATGCTACACATATTATAGGCGGTTCCCAAACATAATAGTAAAGTTTTGACTCCCCCACCACCGATCAATCACACTCCACGACTAGCCGAATCCTCGGGTGCCGTCCATACCAACAAAAATCCAGGGGGAGTTTTGTTTGCAATTATATTTTTGATTTGATTTGAGCAGGGAACTGGGCATTCCGATTACCAGCCCCTTTCTCGTGAGTGATAGTGAATAAACACGTATCGAGGATAACACGCCTAGCATGGAAGATACTGACCGACCCTTGTCACCACATGAGCGGTTCGGGCATACAAAACAGATAATTATTTGAAGATTTAGAGAGTGGCACATGCAAATTTACTTGGAACGGCAGGTAGATACCGCATATAGGTAGGTATGGTGGATTCTTATGGAAGAACTTAGGGTTGATGGAAGTGGATGCACAAGCAGTATTCCCGCTTAGTAAAAGTGAAGGCTAGCAAAAGACTGGGGAGCTACCAACTAGAGAGCGACAACAGTCATCAATATGCATTGAAATTAACCAATGTTGAGTGCAACCATGAGTAGGATATAAATCACCATAAACATGAATATCGCAGAAGTTATGTTGATTTTGTTTCAACTACATGCGTGAACATGTGCCAAGTCAAGCCACTTGAATAATTCAAAGGAGGATACCATCCTATCATACTACATCATAATCATTTTCAAATTCATGTTGGCATCCAAGACAAACCATTATAAGCTCCTAGCTAATTAAGCATGGCATCAGAAACTATGATCTCTAAGTTGTCATTGCAAACATGTTTCTCTCATAATAGTGCTGAATTAGGAACGATGAGCTAGTCATATTTACAAAAACAAAATAGGTCGAGTTCATACCAGCTTTGCCAGGCTCAGTCACTTCATCATATATCATCATTATTGCCTTTCACTTGCACGACCGAATGATGTGAATAATAATAAGAGTGTTCGTGCATTGGACTAAGCTGGAATGTGCAAGCAAACTCAGAGGAGAAGACAAAGTAATACGGGCTCTCTCATAGATAAACAATAATGCATATGAGAGCCACTAATCATTTTAATCATGGTCTTCTACCTTGACCCAAAGAAAAAGAAAACTATTTACACGGGAAAGCTCCCAACAAGAAAAAGAAGAACGGGAAATCTTTTTGGGTTTTCTTTTTAATTACCACTAAGCATGCTGGAAAGTAAACTTACAACTATTTTTTTGTTTTTCTCATTTTTAAACAAACACACAAGAAGAATGCAAGAAAAAGAAATAAACTAGCATGGATGATACAATGGAAAAGTGTGAACACCGACTATCAAAGTGAATGTGTGAGCATGAATATAAAGTCGGTGAGAAACACGTACTCCCCGAAGCTTAGGATTTTGGCCTAAGTTGGTCTACTCTCAAGGAGGGAAGTAACCGTCTCCGGGGTACTCCGGAGTATACTGAGGGTGCCACTGCTGGGTGAGCTCCTCTAGCTCCCACTGATAAACTGGCGTCTGGTACTCGAATGGTGGCTCGGGCACGGGCGCCTGTGGTGGCGCCATGCCCCAATATGCGTGGATGTCCGAGGGCATAATAATGTACCTTCCTAGATGAAGGTTGAACAAAGAAGGAGCACGCAAAGTAATAGTCTCATGAGTACCCGGGCTAAATACCAAGTTATAAATCATCCTCTTATCATTATCTTTATCACAGAAATCATGGCGAACCATGCTATCATAATCTAAATATCTCTCAGGATAAAGCATCTCTTCTTCCTTGTACAGTCTAATAGGTATCTCGAAATGTTTAGCAAGACGGGTAGCATAGATACCTCAATAAACAGCGCCTTTGGTACGGTTCGTGTTCAACCGTTGAGCCACTATAGCGCCCAAGTTATAAGTTCTATCATTATAAAGAGCTTCGCGCAAAACCACGAGATCTGGGGAGCTAAGAGCCCCAGCTTTCCCACGGACAATCAAACATTTTCCCATGAATAATGAGAAATACCGAAGCACGGGAAAATGTACACTAGCAACTCTAGCGCCAGACACCCCTCTCTCCTCTCCTACAGCGATAGTATCAATGAAAGCCTCCAAGTCCCATGGACGAGGTTCATGAACATCCCCAACATAAGGTAAATTGCAAACATCGCAGAAATCCTGAAGTGACATGCGCTAGGGGATATCATATAACTTGAACTCAACCATAGGAGGACTCTTCCTCGGGTAAAAATTAAAGCTCTGCACGAAAGTATTAGTGAGGAGGAGGTATTGTGAACACTTATCTTCGACAAATGGGGTAAGGCCTGCGTTCTCCACCAAGTAATAAAAATCCTCATAAAGACCGGCGGCGTGTAAGAACACATCGGTTGGCCACTCGCATGCTCGAACTTCTGCAACTCGGGGGACCGAATACTTGGGTTTCTTCTTCTAATTTTCATCTTCCTTGGGGTAACAACTCGAAGAGCCTCTTAGGAACCTCCTCATCTTTTCCTTTTTCTTTCTCTGAAAATTTCTGAAATTTTTAGTGACTGAAAATAAAAGTGAACAAGGCTTAACAAAACACATAGCAACTACTCCTACAAGTGCCTAGAGGCCATATCATGCATCAAAACTACTTGGTACCAACTAAAATTAACACGCAAAGCTCAAGAACAGGGTCACCAAGGCGGCAATAATATGCAATGAATAAAGCACTAGAACAAAAACTAATTGGATCAATGGAGGAGTCACATACCAAGGAACAATTCCCCAAAACAGTTTGGTGAATGGGGCTTTGCACAAGGAGATCGAAAAAATGCAGCAAAATGAGCAAGAACACGGGTTTGAGCTGTGGAATGATTTTTTCTGGAGGTAGACGAAGGAGATGGGTGCTGGAATAAGTGGAGTGGGGCCACGTGGGACCCACGAGCCTGCTAGGCGCGCCGAGGGGGGTGGGCGCGCCTCCTCGGCTCGTGGGCCCCTAGTGCATCCCCCTGAGTAGTTATCTATCTCAGAAATTCTTAAATATTCGAGAAAAAATCATACTTGAATTTCACGGCATTTGGAGAACTTTTATTTTCGGGTCATTTTTTATTGAACGGATAATGCAGAAAACCGGGAAATAATGCTATACTTATTATTTTCTACTAAATAACAGAAAGTAAAAGTTGGAAACAGAAGGTTGTGACTTCTAGATTCATCCATCTCATGGTCATCAAAAGAAATCCGTCAATGAGGTTGATCAAGTCTCCTTGACAAAAAAATTTCGAATCACATAAAACCGAAGAATTTTCGAATAATCACTAGGTTACCTCAACGGGGATATGCATATCCCCAATAACAAGTATATCATATTTCATCTTGATAGTAGGTAAAGGGAATTCAAAGCTTCCAATAAAATTGATGGAGATTTTTCAATAGCATTAATGCAATGAACTCGATATTGTTTCTTCGGAAAGTGCACAGTGTGCTCATTACCATTAACATGGAAAGTGACATTGCCTTTGTTGCAATCAATAACAACACCTGTAGTGTTTAAAAAGGGTCTTCCAAGGATGACCGTCATGGCATCATCCTCGGGAATATCAAGAATAACAAAGTCTGTTAAGATAGTAACGTTCGCAACCACAACAGGCACATCCTCGCAAATGCCGATAGTAACGCATTTGATTTGTTGGCCATTCGCAAAGAAATTTCAGTAGGTGTAAACCTATCCAATTCAAGTCTACGATATAAAGAGAGAGGCATAACACTAACACCGGCTCCAAGATCACATAAAGAAGTTCTAACATAATTTCCTTTAATGGAGCAAGGTATAGTGGGCACTCCGGGATCACCTAGTTTCTTAGGAGTCCCACCCTTAAAAGTGTAATTAGCAAGCATGGTGGAAATCTGAACATCATGTATCTTTCTTTTATTAGTCACAATATCTTTCATGTACTTAGCATAAGGAGACATTTTAAGCATATCAGTCAAATGCATTTGCAAAAAGATAGGTCTAATCATTTCAACAAAGAGCTCAAAATCCTCATCATCCTTTTTCTTGGATGGTTTGGGAGGAAAGGGCATGGGTTTCTGAACCCATGGTTCTCTTTCTTTACCATGCTTCCTAGCAATAAAATTATTCTAATCATATCTCTTGTTCTTAGGTTGTGGGTTATCAAGATCAACAACAGGTTCAATCTCCACATCATTATCATTACTAGGTTGAGCATCAACATGAACACCATTATCAATATTATCACTAGGCTCATGTTCATCACCAGATTGTGTCTCGGCATCAGAAATAGAAACATCATTTGGATTCTCAGGTGTAACAGCAACAGGTTTACTAGCATGCAAGTCTCTATCATCTTTCTTTTTCTTCCTATTACCAGGAGGACTAGGTGCATCAGTATTAACTCCTTGAGAATCTTGTTCAATTCTCTTAGGATGGCCCTCAGGATACAAAGGTTCCCGAGTCATTCTACCACCTCTAGTAACAACTCCAACAGAATTATCATTCAATTCATTAAGCAAGTCATTTTGAGCCTTAAGTACTTGTTCTACTTGAGTAGTGACCATAGAAGCATGTTTACCCATAAGTTTAAGATCATTAACATTTCTATCCACACAAGCACTTATATGATTAATCGTACGAGTATTTTGTTTCAGTTGTGTGCTAACATAATCATTAAAACTTTGTTGTTTGGCAACAAAGTTATCAAATTCATCAAAGCATAAGCTAGTAGGTTTATCATAAGGAATATCACTCTCATTGAATCTACAAAGAGAATTTACCTCTACTACCTGTGTCGGGTTGTCAAGACCATGTATTTCTTCAATAGGTGGTAGATTCTTAACATCCTCAGATTTAATACCTTTCTCTTGCATAGATTTCTTGGCTTCTTGCATATCTTCAGGACTGAGGAATAGAATACCTCTTTTCTTTGGAGTTGGCTTCGGAGGTGGTTCGGGAATACTCCAAGCATTATCATTGCTCAAGATATTATTCAATAGAATTTCAGCTTGTTCCATAGTTCATTCCCTAAAAACACAACCAGCACAACTATCTAGGTGATCCCTAGAAGCATCGGTTAGTCCATTATAAAAGATATCAAGTATTTCATTTTTCTTAAGAGGGTGATCAGGCAAAGCATTAAGTAACTTGACAAGCCTCCCCCAAGCTTGTGGGATACTATCTTCTTCAATTTGCACAAAGTTATATATATCCTACAAGGCAGCTTGTTTCTTATGGGCAGGCAAATATTTCTCAGAGAAGTAGTATATCATATCCTGGGGACTACGCACACAACCAGGAGCAAGAGAAGTAAATCAACTTTTAGCATCACCCTTTAGTAAGAAAGGAAACAACTTAAGGATATGGTAATAGCGAATTTTTTCCTCATTAGTGAATAGGGTGGCTATATCATTCAGTTTAGTAAGATGTGCTACAACAGTTTCAGATTCATAACCATGAAAAGGATCAGATTCAACCAAAGTGATTAACTCAGGATCAACAGAGAATTCATAATCCTTATAAGTAACAAAGATGGGTGAAGTAGGAAACTTAGGATCATATTTCATTCTTGCATTCAGAGATTTTTTTCCACTTGCGTAATAAATTCTCAAGATCATAGCTATCCTTACAAGCAAGAAAGTCTTCAGCTACCTCTCCCTCCATAACATAACTCTTAGGTATATTAGGCAATTCATATCTAGAAGAGCTAGGTCTAACAGGTGTCACGGCTTGTTCAACTTCAATAATTTCATCAGTTTCAGAAGTATCATCAGATTCAGCAGTAACTCTAGCAATTTGTGCATCAAGAAATTCACCCAGTGGCATATCATTATCAAGCAAAGCATCATCATAAGCATCATGGATAGCAGAAATAGCATCATCAAGCACAGACAACATATCAGAATTACTAGTAGGTGGTGGTGTCGCAAATTTACTCATAACAAAAGGTGAATCAAGTGCAGAGATAGATGGCAGTTCCTTACATGTCCTCGTAGTTGAGGGCAAGACTTTAGTTTTTGGTTCTCTTGGATTCCTCATAGTGATCAACAGATATAAATCCCAAGTGACTCAGAGAATAGAGCTATGCTCCCCGGCAACGGCGCTAGAAAAAGGTCTTGTTAACCCACAAGTATAGGGGATCGCAACAATATTCGAGGGTAGAGTATTCAACCCAAATTTATTGATTCAACACAAGGGGAGGCAAAGAATACTCTCGAGTATTAGCAGTGGAGTTGTCAATTCAACCACACCTGAAAGACTTAGTATCTGCAGCAAAGTTTTAGTAGCAAAGTAGTATGATAGTAACGGTAGCGGCGGTAACAGTAGCACTAGTAATTTGTATAGCAATTGTGACACCAGTAGCGGTAAAGTAACTTAGCAAGGACCAGTATAGGAAAAGCTCGTACGCATTGGATAGGTGATGGATAATTATGTCGGATGGCATTCATCATGTAACAGTTATAACATAGGGTGATATGCAACTAGCTCCAGGTCGTCAATGTAATGTAGGCATGTATTCCATATTTAGTCATACGTGCTTATGGAAAAGAACTTGCATGGCATCTTTTGTCCATCCCTCCCGTGGCAGCGGGGTCGTAATGGAAACTAAGGGATATTAAGGTCTCCTTTTAATAGAGAACCCGAACAAAGCATTAGCACATAGTGAATACATGAACTCCTCATACTATGGTCATCTCCGGGAGTGGTTCCGGCTATTGTCACTCCGGGGTTGCCGGGTCATAACACATAGTAGATGACTACAACTTGCAAGATAGGATCAAGAACACACATATATTGATGAAAACATAATAGGTTCAGATCTGAAATCATGGCACTTGGGCCCTAGTGACAAGCATTAAGCATAGCAAAGTAGTAGCAACATCAATCTTAGAACATAGTGGATACTAGGAATCAAACCCCATCAAAACTAACTAGATTACGTGATAGATCTCATCCAACCCATCAACGTCCAGCAAGCCTACGATGAGGTTACTCGCGAACGATGGAGAGCATCATGGAATTGGCGATGGAGGATGGTTGATGATGACGACGGCGTCGATTTCCCCTCTCCGGAGCCCAGAACGGACTCCAGATCTGCCCTCCCGAGGAAGAACAGGCGATGGTGGCGGCTCCGTATCGTGAAACGCGATGAACTCTTCTCTCCTTGTTTTTTCTGGGCGAGAGAGACTATATAGAGTTGGAGTTGGAGGCTGTGGAGCCATGTGGGCCCCAAGAGCCTGCCAGGCGCGCCCTAGGGGGGGCGCCTCCTGCGCTCGTCGGCCCCTGGCTCCGTGTCTTCGGGTAATTCTTGCGCCAGTATTTTTTATATATTCCACAAAAATTCCTCGTAAGTTTCCAGGTCATTTCGAGAACTTTTATTTCTGCACAAAAACAACACCATGGCAATTCTGCTGAAAACAACATCAGTCCGGGTTAGTTCCATTCAAATCATGCAAATTAGAGTCCAAAACAAGGGCGAAAGAGTTGGAAAAGTAGATACGACGGAGACGTATCAACTCCCACTATAAATACCCCATCTCCCTTTCACTGTATCTTTTACTTGACTCGATCTCACCGTCACCTCGATCGAGCTCAAACCTAGCGCCGCTGCTAAACTCCATCGTCGTCAGAGAGGAAGAGCTTCACTGCCTCGACCTCCTCGCCATCGTACTCACGACGACCGCAAAAATCATCACCCTGTCGCCGTCGTAGCTGTCATCTGCCGCCAAGTTAGGGTGCACGAGATGTGGGTTGACGAACTTCCAAACTTCTACTCTCAGTTCGTCGAGTTCTTCATAAAGGTAATTAAAATCTAATTTTAGTGCCCTATTTTGATCTTTCAGATTTCACAAAATCCTCAAAAGGTGTTTGTTCCTCAACAGTTCATTCTTTAAACACCTTAAAGCTTCATTTCCCTTGATTTGTTTCTCTAAGTTATAATTTTCTTGAAAGATTCCTCAATTGTGTGGATTATCAAATATGCACAACTCTGGAACCTAAGTCAATAAGACTTATTTAAATTTTTCAAGACAACTATATATGGTCAAATTCCGCAATTTGATATTCTTTTGAAAAATTTCTGGGAACACATATGACCTCTTCAAATTCTTCACACATATACTCTTTCGTAGGTACAAATGTCTGTTGATGAATCTGTAGGTTCTCATCAACTTAACTTATTTGTAGCATTTCTTGAAGAAAAATTGCACATATCGTCAGAATCCTCAAAAGCATAAAATCCTTAAATGAAGAAAATGGCTAAAGGATAAAGACCTCAGAAAGGAGGGAGGAAGGCAGAAACCAATACTTCCTTTGATATTCTAGAGGAAATCTATGATGAACATTGCATCCCTGATAAGGAAAAATATGGCAAAGAAACTAAAGAGAAGCGAAAAATGCACATTCGAAGAATTGAGATGAGATGGACAAAGGAGTGGAAGGAATACAGATATGTAACTCCAAAGTACATGAAGAAATTCACTGTCAATCCTACATGTCGAAGACATCCTCTGGTTGAAGGCCAAGTAGCAGATCCCACCAGCATCAGAAGTGGTGATGAATTTCCCAAGGAATGGGCCAAACGCCAAGCCAACATGAAGAAAATTGTTGTAGAACTAGTGAGGAAATTCAATCGAGATACTTGTCTTGTTGCTGCCACTACATCATGTGCGACTTAGGCCTCTGCCAGTGAAAGAGGGTCATGCAAAAGAAATCTGTTGTGAAGCCAAAGTCTTCAATCTCTAATTCCTCACATCAAATTCCTCACCTAGCACCCTCCGTGGCTACCACTTCCTCATCTGCTATCATGAAAGATTCAATGACGGTGCATCTTGCAACATGTCAGGACTATTGGTTTCACAATTCCCTCGGGAACATGTGCATCTCACATGCTCTCACTTCTTCAGGTGCCACGATAATGAAAAAGAAGATGACAGCTGGACATGGTACAAGACCAAGTACTGACAAGGTGGTTTTTCATGTTCCCTCAGAATCTAATGATGTAGCTGGAGATGATGAACTAGTTGAAATCATCAGAAACAAGCAAGAAAGAGTGGCTCGGGCAAAGAGTACTCAAATTCTTCTTATGCTGGACCCAAGGACTGTGCTTGACTTCATTGACCTCTGGCACAAATATCCATATACCCCATTTGATGACTTGAAATTGGCACCTGGTCAAAGTTATATGATGACTTCCTTTATAGGCGAAGAATAATTAAAATACGGAAATCCAAAAAGGGCCAAAAGGGATCAGAACAAGAAGGGGCGATTCTTGAGGAACAACATTCTTTTACTGACTCGTGATCAACTTGTGTGTGCACAAACTGAGATAAAAAAACCTCAACAATTAATATGACCGCTATCGTGTTGATCATCAAGGTGCCAAGGTCAGATTCGTTAATGTGGTTACCAAAGTTATAACCAACCACAACACAAGGGTTGCATCTGGATCGCAACCACAAATTCCTTATGCCATCTCCTCTCCTATGTCTGTTGAAGAAACTTCTCAGCCTACTGAAGAAAGTCCACCTCCTGAAGTAATTGTCAGGGTAGCTTCCTCTATTGCGCGTGAAGAACAATCCACGGAAACTGAAGAATATGATGTGCTTGAAGAAACCGAACATGATAGGGCGAATGCATCAGTCGTTCCTGAAGAAATTGCATCACCTTCACCCTCCGCTCCTCCAGTAAAATCTTCAGGGGTGAAGAAAGCCACAATTCTTTCTGCATCAGAAGTGAAGAAAACAAAGCCTACAGAGAAGGAAGTTGTACGGAAAAGAAAAGCATCACCTTGTACAGAATCCTCAACTACAAAGAGATTGAGAATTTTGCCAAGTTCCTCAATAGAACCAACTGATGCAACTCCTATCTCTGTTGTTCCTTCTTATGAGGTTGTCCCGTTTGGTGAAGAATACAACATACCAAATGTGGAAACTAAAGAAAATCACTCTCCTGCTTCCACAGAGCGGATTGATGAAGAAATTGAGGTGGAAGCAAATGCTTCATCTCCTCGGGTATCATCGCCCAGCCTCAGTTTACTGCTGAAGAGGCTAGAGTTGAAGAAATGGATGAGGACATGGACATTGGCAATACTACTCATGTTATCAATGATGAACATTGGGAAGCTGCACACCCAAATTCGCAAATGATCACCCTTCACATTCAAATTCCTCAGTCGCGTGCCCAAACTAAAGAAATTCTAACAGGGTCTGAAGGTCGTCCCACTCCGCTCAAGTCCATCCGAAAAGAAATTCCAGTTGCATCAATTGAAGACATCAACACACAAAATGTTGTTGAAGAAATTGTTCCTCCAATTACTTAGACTGAAGAGCCTGTTGTTGAAGAACCTGCTGCTCACATTCCTCAGCCGACAGTTGAAGTACCCATGGCTGATAAAATCATCACTCAGACTGTTGTTGAAGAAACTGTTGCTCAAATTCCTTAGTCTGCAATTGAAGAACCCATGGCACAAAATCCTGAGTCGGTTGAAACAACTCTTGTGCCAAGGGAAATTGTGAGGTGTTAATAGCCAAATCTTTAGCCAAATCCCTTTATATCCTTCAAAGGCACAAAGTGGCCCAAATTTAACAAGAAAAATTTATATGATGAACATCATTTCTTCTCGGGCGAAAATCCCTATGACATACATGTAGTGCCCCAAGTGTAAAGCCTTCCCTTTTTGTATCCTTCCATGTGGGACCACCTTGACATTGTCTTGAGAGCTATCTACGAGTTGTGATTTCATGTGGCAGCTGGTATTCTTATTCTTCTTTTGCATGCATGCATCCATGTCATACCATCCTTGCCATACCTTGTGTTCACTTGTGAAGTAGAGTTTGGATACTTGTGGTTATGTGGTGATACTCATGAGGTGTTGGAGTGTGTAGTAGTTTTGGTGGTTCTCACCTTCAAACCACTTTGGATGCAAAACCCTTTTCCTTCCTTTTATCTCATGTTCAAAAATTACATCTTTCCAAAAGCTGTTTTAAAATGTCTTGTGTTTAGAGTTTATTGTGGAGATGATGATGTGTTGATTTGAAGTTTTGTTCTTGGTCTTAAGGGTGAATATAATTCACAAAACAGTATAAATAAATGTTGTTTTTGAATTATGAAAGTAGCCCCATAAATGTTGGAAGTATTTTATTTAAATACTGGTTCATTATCATGTCCAGGGCAATTTTCCATTTGATTTTATCCCTTTTATTTTTCCCTGTGCCTATTTTTCTTTCTCTGTTTTATTTGTAAATGGAAATAGACAGGGGGCTCTATTTTTTCTATCTGACGCACTAAGTGGGCTCCCTCCCACTTAGCGGCCCATCTTGCTTCCCCCTCGCAGCCCGTCGCGCCCCGCTCGTCATCAACCTCCTTTACAACAAGGAAGTGGGACCCTCCTGTCATTCTCTCTCTCTCGCTCCCCTCTGTTCCCCGGAGATAGCCGTGCACATGGCTGCCGCACGTCCCTCGCCTCCCCCTCTCACCCTATAAATAGCCTTGGCGTTCGTGCAGAAACGCTAGGGTTCCTCCCCGCCGCCGCACCTTCCAGATCTCGATCCCCCTCTCTCTCTCGTCGTAGCAAGGTAAGGAGAGGCTCGGCTCCGCCATGGCCGAGGGATGAAGGTCATCGTCGCCGTCGTTCTGCTACCTCTTCTTCCTCTTCGAAGGGACCAGCAGCTCGAGGGCATCTCCACGAGCCTGATCCAGGCGCTGGATCGTCTTCCCGACACTGCTTCCTCTTCTTCCCGGAGGCGCGTCTTCTCAGACGAGCTCCGCCGCAGCGCGCTCTTCTTCCTGCTACTTCCTCTACGGGCGCTTCTTCCTCGACCCGTATGTGAGGAAGCACTCCTCCTCCCTCCTCCGTGTGCTAGTTTGAGCGTAGTAGCCGTATAATCGAGGCGCGCATGGTCTCTGTTACCGGAGCCGCCGCTCGCCGTGGGTACGTCGTTGTAGAGCCTCTCGGGCGTAGCTAGGTGCTGGAATGGAACCGTGGGTGAGTCTGCATCCTTCCACCCAGGAGCCGTAGATTGATTGCAAGTAGATCACCGATGGGGTTCCTCCCCTGCTCCGGCAGGTCGACGGCAGCAGAGATAGTAGTAGGGTATTTCTTCAGAGATACTGCCCCTACATAGTCAAGTATCGATTCGTAGCTTAGTGGTGTGGGGTGTTGTTGCCTGTTGAGAGGGCGCGGGTTCGATTCCCCCTCGGCACTCTTTTGTTTTTATGAATTAACTGCACAGTAGCAACAGGGACATGTTAGCCTGTTTTCTTCCCAGGAGCAGTGGTGTAGTGGTTGGCTCTATTGCTGTGTACCAGGAGGTACTGGGTTCGATCCCAGGAGCCCCTGTGGCCTATTTTTTTTGTTTTTCTTTATTTTTCTATTTTTTTGTTGTTGATCCTACACTTTGTGCCTAATCCAATAGGTATTAAAGTGGCATTTTAATTCCTTTTGCCTGCTAGATAACTAGTGGCAGGTTGATGTGTGTGTGTGTGTTGTGCACACACTTGTAGGAGTGAGGTGTGTGTTATGTGAGTATGTAGTGTTAATGCTTGTGTGAGTATCATGGCTTTTGCTAGTATGTGCAGATGTTGTGGTTGCAACTAGTGTGTGCATATGTGGAGTAGTGAGATAAGTGTTTGTGCATGTATGTGTGGTGTGAGTAAGTGAGTACCACACACACATGAGTTTGACTCATGTGGTACCTAGGAGGGGTGTGGTGATATGATGGTTCCATGTTTTATCTTGTTTAGTAGATCCCCTTCATTTTGTTTCTTGGGAGTAAGTGCTAGCCTTGAGGTAGTGGTGGTGATACGTGTGTGATAAGTGTGAGAATCTGTTTATATTTTCTTCCCCTATAGATGAGGTTGTGCTGGTCATTGTGTTGTGATCTAGCTCTAGCTTTCAACTAGAAAGTTGGACCTGATATGTTTTTCTAGCTCCCTGTAAAATTTCATGTCATTTGGAGGCCTGTAGGTATTGTTTTAGCTGCTGTCAAAAATGCTTCAGAGCAAAGACAGAAAGTCCGTGTGATCTGATGGTTTTGGGAAAGTTTGCAGCCTTGTATCTTCCTGTGTTTAATTCCTTTTTGTGTGATTCTTGCTTGTGCTGGTAGTATTATTGGCTAGCTACAACCACATATATTATTTTTCATAGTTGGGTGGTTGTAGGTGCATTGCATGTAGCTCACAAAGTGCTATGATGGAGTTTATGGCAGATTGTGTAGTTTTGTCTTTTTGATGATTGTGAGTGCTTAGTTGATGTTGTGGTGTTCTTGTTTGGAATACCATATTAGTGCCATTTGAGTGTGCGGAGATGATTTTGACACGTAGGGCTTCATATCTTGTTTCGTTGATTCCCGTTGATCCGTAGCTCCGATTGTATTGTTCTTTATATGGTTTTGCATCGTTTTCACGAGACGCATATGATCATGTCATTCTCATGCATGTAAAAATAGGTTAGCATGCAGTTCTGTCCAGGAACTTGTTTTAGCTCCTTAAGCTTGTGTTAGTGATAGAAATAGTGATGCATGCTCATTCTTCATCTCATGCATCATGTGCTTGTTGAATCTTGAGGTGTTGTTGTTCATTGGATGTTATTCTTATGTTGGGTAGCACCGGGATCGGAGAACGCGTACGTGGATTCGGGAGAGTACGTGCAAGACGAACAAGAACCATTCCAAGATGAGGATATCACAGGAAAGATGATATGACCTTGATTCCATCTCAAGACTTGTTATGCTAGTTTGCATTTCCATGTCATATTGCTCGCTGCCTACCACTGAAATATTTGCCTCTTGATATGCCATGAAACCAAACACTCCACCTACCTAGCAAAACTTGAAAGGCTAAGTAGGCTTTGCTCAGCTACTAATGTTAGTGTTGCTAGATGCAGGTGCTTTGTCTCATGTGACAACATGAGCTTGATATCATTATCTTAAATTCTGTTATTTAACTAATGCACCTATATACTTAATAAATGACGGGAGGCCTAGCCTTTTGTCGGGTGCTTTGTTCCGTTATTGCCGCCTTAGTTACCGGCTACCGGTGTTTGATTCCATAATGATCGCTCCTAACACGTTCGGGGTTGTTATGGGGACCCCCTCGATAAATCACGTAGTGTTAAGACTTGTCCGGCAGGACCCAACATTGGTGTTAATTTGCTAATCACTTAATAATAAACTGCATAGGGAATAGCTACCCCAAGGAATTTAATCAACAACCCGGGCCAATGCTCCTCATGAGTATTGGTCCAAACTGGGCAGACTATGGGGCCACCACACGGCAACCTGAGGTTTGGTATACCTGTAGTGTGACTCATCCGGCGTGTCCTAAGACTGAGATACGCGGCTCTTATCAGGGTCGTCGACACGTCGGGAGGTCCTGCTAGTCTTGTCTTACCTTAGCGATATATCTTGCGTATAGGAATCCCAGTGAAGCTTTGGTTCTCCCCAGAGTTGAGGTTTTCCTCTAAGGAATCCGACGAGATCACGAGATTCGTGATAGAGGATTACTTTGCGGCCTGTGTACGTTTGTGATGGACTAGTTGGAGCACCCCTGCAGGGTTTAATCTTTCGGAAAGTCGTGCCCGTGGTTATGTGGCAACTTGGAATATTTTTTTAACATCCGGTATTAGATAACTTAAACAAAAGCTAATAAAATTGCCAACTGTGTGCGTGACCGTGACTGTCCCCTCGAAGATCTCTCTTCGATCGGGAACACGGTGGGGTTATGAATGACGTAGGTAGGTGTTCAGGATCACTTAGTGATCAAGTATTCACGATCGCTAGTATAGTCCACCTTCATACATGTTCTACATAAGTTAGCCACCAAATCAAGCTTAGGATGTTGCAACCTTAAACACTTCACCTTATCCTACCTAATAACTTGACTAGTTCTGGCACCAAGGTCTTAGATTGCTGAGTCCCCGTGGCTCATGAATTCCTCCACAATACAAACAGGTTCAGGTACCCCAGAGACAGATGATCCCGACGGCACGCAGCTGGCTTGGCAGTAGGATGAGGAGACAGACCACCTGTACATGAACTATCCAGAAGATTGAGGCGTGGTCGTGATCGTGGGCCTGCAGGCAGGGTAGCATAGCCTTTCTATGTTTTGTAGTCCGTATGCGGAACTACTTTGGTTGTATGCGTGATATACTCTGATATATTTATGAGAAGACAATTGAACCCCTGATTGTCTATCTTTATTATTATGTATGTGTTGTGTTACCTGTTTCCGAGACGCTTAGATGCGCTCCTTTCCAATTCGGGGCCTCGATCCCCAGATCGGAAAGGACCGCATCTTGGTCGTTACAAGTTGGTAATCAGAGCCTTACGACCATAGGAGCCTTTGTGTGATCATACTTGGCCGAGTCGAGTATAGAAAATGTTTTCAGTCTTAGTTATATCGGAGAGTAGGATTCTTTTTTCTCCTCTACCATGCTTTGGTGAGGTTCCCGTCTTAGGAAATCTTTAACTCTACTCCTTTTCTCGCTCAAAAATGTTTTAGGATCACGCGGGTATTTGTGAAATCTACTCCGGGGGATTCTTGCGCACATCGCCATCATTCAGATTTCTGAGTATCAAAGAACGAAGGATGTTCGTTATTGCTTCAATACTGGTAGTGGTGAGATAACCCCGATGTCCCCAGTACTCGTGCAGATTGTTCGGGGGTACTACCACACTTGGTATCATTGTGATCACAAGGATCTGTTGTAGATGAAGGTCCAAGATGCTGGTTGTGTGTTGAAGGATGTGATAAAGGTGACGGGTTAGTTTAGGAGTTGTGTGAAATACTCCTTGTATCCGTGTACCAGATTGCATGACCAATTATTTCGGGAATTCATAGGTGGGATATCAAGTAGTATCTTATAGGGCTATCTTCCTACAGACACGTGATTGAGGTTTGGGAATCTGGATCATATGTTTGTTCCGAGCAGTTCTAGCTCACACTTGTTTGCAGTGGTCCTTATCGGAATTTTGTCGTCCGTCACTTTGAGGATCCATTCTTGCTATGTTGTTCAAGTGCAATTGCTAAATTCTGTTCAGATATTCTGTCTTTTGGTTCAGCAATATCTTCAATTATTCCATGGACTAATATGTTGTCCGTCTTCAGGATGGCTCCACCGACTCATCAAAACCCAGGGCGTGAGGATATGCCGCTTCCACCACCTCCTCCCCCTCCGCCTCCATTGCCTCCTCCTGCAGAGGCCTGGCAAGCGGTGATGGCAGCTACTAATGCAAACACCCAGATGCTGATTCAGTTGCTGCAAGAGAGAGCCAACCAACAGCCAGGCAATTTTCAACATGGTGGAAATCAGTTTGCGAGTCTGAGTCAGTTCCTGTCAAACCAGCCAAAGACGTTCACTTCATGCGACCAGCCATTTGATGCAGAAGATTGGATCCGTGATATGGAAAAACATTTCGAGTGTAGCAATGTGCGTCCGGAGGATTATGTCAAGTTTGCAATGTTTCAGTTGAAGGGGCAGGCTTCTATATGGTGGCAGCAGCTCAAGGACTCCAGAGGCGCCAGGGTGATGTCTTGGGATGAGTTCTGTCATGACTTCAGGTCCCACTACATCCCTTCCAGTTTTTTGGAGGAGATGCATGAGAAGTTCAGGCGTTTGAAGCAGGGCGGCAATTCCATGTACAAGTACAATGTTGAGTTCCACGAGCTGGCCCGTTACGCGCTGCAGGATATCCCGGATCAGAAGAGCAAGATTTATCAGTTCAGGGGTGGCTTGAAAGAGACTTGCAGTTAGCTCTTGCCTTGCACGATCCTGAGGAATTCGACAAGTTCTACAACCTAGCTCTCAGAGCAGAGGCAGCCTTGCTCAGGGTGGAGAATTCCAATAAGCGCTTCAGAGATTCCAGCTCTTCCTCGACTCAGGTGGTTCAGAAGCAACAAAGGTTTTGGGTTTCTCCTCCTCCTCCTCGGCACGCACAGCAGCTGAAGCACTCAGGTGCTTGTGGTTCTTCCCACCCACCCAACCCTGGCTTCCAGCAGAGATACCAGCATCAGAAGCAAGGGCCTCCTCAGATTCAGTACCGGCAGCCAGCAGATGTCACTTGTCACAGGTGTGGGCAGAAGGGTCACTATGCCAACAAATGTACTTCTCAGCTCCGACTGCCGCCTCCTCCTCCAGGCAAACCTCCAAGCAATGCTATTGTCAAGTTCAAGCCCAGATCAGCTCGAGTCGACATGGTGAACGCAGCTGAAGCAGAGAACTCGTCAGATGTGATCATGGGTAACCTCCTTGTCAATGATATTCCTGCTAAAGTGCTATTCGATTCTGGTGCATCGCATTCTTTCTTGTCATATACTTTTGCGGCAAAGCATGATTTCCATCTTCAAGAGTTGGCTAGGTCTTTGGACATTGTTTCTCCGGGTATGCTTATGAGTTCTCATTGGGTTGTTCCGGATGCTTCTGTCAAGATAGGAAGTTATTCTTTTCTGGCCTCTCCGTATGTCTTGGGCAATTCCGACATCGACTTGATTCTTGGTATGGACTGGTTGGCCATGAACAAGGCGTCAATTGATTGTGAAGCCAAAGAAGTGAAGCTTACCCATTCTTCGGAGGATGTGATTATATTCGCGGCGCGCGATGATACAATCCGTCAGTTCTCTTTGAATGAAAAGGGTGAGATCAATCCTATTGAGCAAGTCCCACTGGTCTGCGAATATCAAGATGTGTTTCCTGAAGAGCTGCCAGGCATGCCTCCCCACCGTGAAGTTGAGTTTGTCATTGAGCTTGAGCCAGGCACAGATCCAGTGAGCAAATGGCCGTACAAGCTGGGTCCAGAAGAATTGAAGGAACTTAAGAGGCAACTCGATGAGCAGGAGCGTTTGGGTTTGATCAGACCGATCTTGTCTCCGTGGGGCTGTGGTGTTCTGTTTGTCAAGAAGAAGGATGGCACGGACCGGCTGTGTGTCGATTACCGTCCATTGAACAAGAAGACAATCAGGAACAAATATCCACTTCCGAACATAACTAAGTTGTTCGAACAGTTGAAAGGTGCTAAAGTATTCTCCAAGCTTGATCTCATAATGGGCTATCATCAAATTCGCATTCGCGAGGAAGACATTCTAAAGACGGCCTTCAGGACTAGTTTTGGCTCGTATGAGTATACAGTCGTGTCTTTTGGTTTGGCAAATGCTCCTCCGACATTCTGTCGAATGATGAACTATATTTTCTCTCCGTACAAGAATGAATTTGTCTTGCTCTATCTCGACGACATTCTGGTCTTTTCTGAGACTGAGGAAGAACATGAAGAACATCTCAGGTTGGTGCTTGATAAGCTGAGAGAGTACAAGATGTATGCAAAGTTTTCCAAGTGTGAGTTCTGGCTGAAAGAAGTGGTTTATCTTGGGCACATTATCTCTGCCGAGGGCATTAAAGTTGATCCGTCCAAAGTTCAGGCCATTGTTGAATAGGAGACTCCGCAGAATGTGAAGCAGCTTCGAAGCTTTCTCGGGCTTGGTGGATATTGCAGAAGGTTCGTTGAGAACTTCTCTAATATCGCCAAGCCACTCTCAAGTCTTCTTCAGAAGGGTGTTAAGTATGCTTGGTCTCCAGAGTGTCAACTGGCCTTCGATACACTCAAAGAGAAGCTTATCTCCACTCCGGTCTTGGCCCCTCCGGATGATTCCAAGCCGTACGAGGTCTTTTGTGACGCTTCTCTCCAGGGTCTTGGTGCAGCATGCAAGATAAGAAGGTGGTTGCTTATACGTCCAGGCAGTTGAAGCCAGCGGCGAAGAACTATCCTGTGCATGATCTCGAGCTAGCAGATGTGGTACACGCCTTGATGACTTGGAGACATCTCTTATTGCAGCGTAAGGTTGAAGTCTTCACCGATCACAAGAGTCTCAAGTACATCTTCACTCAGCCTAACTTGAATCTTCGGCAAACACGTTGGGTTGAAATGCTCCAGGATTTGAAACTGAGTGTTGAGTACACGCCAGGCAAGGCAAATGTCGTGGCGGATGCATTGAGCAGGAAGGCATATTGCAACAGTCTGATTCTGCAACCTCTCCAGCCGGGTCTTTGTGAGTCTTTCAGGAAGCTCAACCTTCAGCTAGTACCTCAAGGATTTCTTGCGAACCTTCAGATCTCTCCTACCTTGGAAGATCAGTTCAGACCAGCTCACCTTCTTGACGCTATGGTGAAGAAGGTCAAGATTGGCGTGGGAAAGAGTCTCCCCTAGTATAAGTGCTTCACTGTTGATGCTAGGGACACGTTGTTTTTCGAGGATCGCCTTGTCGTCCCGAAAGGTGATATCAGGAAGGTGATCATGGAAGAAGCTCATAACTCTCTGCTCTCTATTCATCCTGGAAGCTCCAAAATGTACCATGACTTGAAGCAGACCTTCTGGTGGACTCGTATGAAACGTGAGATTGCTCAGTTCGTAAACGAGTGTGATGTATGTCGAAGGGTGAAAGCAGAACATCAACGCCCAGCAGGCCTCTTGCAGCCTTTGCCGATTCCCGAGTGGAAGTTTGATCACATTGAGATGGATTTCGTCACCGGGTTTCCGAAGTCCAAGAAGGGTAATGATGCTATCTTCGTCGTCATCGACAAGTTGAGTAAAGTGGCTCATTTTCTTCCAGTCAAGGAGTCCATTTCCGCAGCTCAGCTGGCAGAGTTGTACACCTCCAGGATTGTCTCTTTGCACGGCGTGCCTATGATGATCTCTTCAGATCGCGAAAGTATCTTCACTTCCAAGTTCTGGGACTCCTTTCAGTCTGCTATGGGCATGAAGATCCGCTTCAGCACAGCGTTCCATCCTCAGACTAGTGGTCAAGTGGAAAGAGTGAATCAAGTTCTTGAGGATATGCTGAGAGCCTGTGTTATCTCTTTTGGCATGAAGTGGGAAGATTGTCTGCCTTTTGCGGAGTTCTCGTATAACAACAGTTATCAAGCTAGTTCTAGCAAGGCTCCGTTTGAAATTCTTTATGGCAGGAAGTGTCGTACCCCGCTGAACTGATCCGAGACCGGCGAGCGTCAGATCCTTGGGAATGATATGATAGAAGAAGGTGAGGAGATGTGTCGGATCATTCGCGACAACCTCAGAGCAGCTCAGTCCCGTCAGAAGAGCTATTATGATAGCAAGCACCATGACATGTCTTATGAGCTTGATGAGTTTGTCTATCTCAAGGTGTCGCCAATGAAGGGTATGCAACGGTTTGGCATCAAAGGCAAGCTTGCGCCTCGTTTCGTTGGTCCGTTCAGAGTGGTTGGGAAGAGAGGCGACCTTGCGTACCAGCTTGAGCTTCCGTCAAACTTTGCAAATGTCCATGATGTGTTCCATGTTTCTCAGCTTCGGAGGTGTTTCAAGACCCCCGAGCGCACTGTGCATCTTCAAGACATCAACCTTCAACCTGACCTTTCTTATCGTGAGCATCTAGTTGCTGTTCTCGAGGCGACTGAGCGCAAGACCCGTAACAAGACTGTCAAATTTCTCAAAGTGCACTGGTCACACCATTCCGATAAAGAGGCGACGTGGGAACGCGAGGATCACCTCCGTTCCGAATTTCCCAATTTCTTTCAGTCTTAGATCTCGAGGGCGAGATCTTCTTTGTAGTGTGGGAGAGTTTGTAGTGCCCCAAGTGTAAAGCCTTCCCTTTTTGTATCCTTCCATGTGGGACCACCTTGACATTGTCTTGAGAGCTATCTATGAGTTGTGATTTCATGTGACACCTGGTATTCTTATTCTCCCTTTGCATGCATGCATCCATGTCATACCATCCTTGCCATACCTTATGTTCACTGATGAAGTAGAGTTTGGATACTTGTGGTTATGTGATGATACTCATGAGGTGTTGGAGTGTGTAGTAGTTGTGGTGGTTCTCACCTTCAAACCACTTTGGATGGCAAAACCCTTTTCCTTCCTTTTATCTCATGTTCAAAAATTACATCTTCCCAAAAGTTGTTTTAAAATGTCTTGTGTTTAGAGTTTATTGTGGAGATGATGATGTGTTGATTTGAAGTTTTGTTCTTGGTCTTAAGGGTGAATATAATTCACAAAACAGTATAAATAAATGTTGTTTTGGAATTATGAAAGTAGCCCCATAAATGTTGGAAGTATTTCATTTAAATAGCTGGTTCATTTTCAGGTCGAGGGGAATTTTCCATTTGATTTTATCCCTTTTATTTTGCCTTGTGCTTATTTTTCTTTCTCTGTTTTATTTGTAAATGGAAATAGTCAGGGGGCTCTATTTTTTCTATGTGGCGCACTAAGTGGGCTCCCTCCAACTTACCGGCCCATCTTGCTTCCCCCTCGCAGCCCGTCGCGCCCCGCTCGTCGTCAACCTCCTTTACAGCAAGGCAGTGGGACCCTCGTGTCATTCTCTCTCTCTCGTTCCCCTCTGTTCCCCGGAGAGAGCCATGCACATGGCTGCCACACGTCCCTCACCTCCCCCTCTCGCCCTATAAAGAGCCTTGGCGTCCGTGCAGAAACGCTAGGGTTCCTCCCCGCCGCCGCACCATCCAGATCTCGATCCCCCTCTCTCTCTCTCTCGTCGCAGCAAGGTAAGGAGAGGCTCGGCTCCGCCATGGCCGAGGGATGAAGGTCGTCGTCGCCGTTGTTCTGCTACCTCTTCTTCCTCTTCGAAGGGACCAGTAGCTCAAGGGCATCTCTAGGAGTCCGTTCCAGGCGCTGGATCGTCTTCCCTGGCACTGCTTCCTCTTCTTCCCGGAGGCGCGTCTTCTCCGACGAGCTCCGCCGCAGCGCGCTCTTCTTCCTGCTACTTCCTCTACGGGCGCTTCTTCCTCGACCCGTACGTGAGGTAGCACTCCTCCTCCCTCCTCCCTGTGCTAGTTTAAGCGCAGTAGCCACGTAATCGAGGCGCGCATGGTCTCTGTCACTGGAGCCGCCGCTCGCCGTGGGTACGTCGTTGTAGAGCCTCTCGGGCGTAGCTAGGTGCTGGAATGGAACCGTGGGTGAGTCTGCATCCTTCCACCCAGGAGCCGTAGATTGATTGCAAGTAGATCACCGATGGGGTTCCTCCCCTGCTCCGGCAAGTCGACGGCAGCAGAGATAGTAGTAGGGTATTTCTTCAGAGATACTGCCCCTACATAGTCAAGTATCGATTCGTAGCTTAGTGGTGTGGGGTGTTGTTGCCTGTTGAGAGGGCGCGGGTTCGATTCCCCCTCGGCACTCTTTTGTTTTTCTGAATTAACTGCACAATAGCAACAGGGACATGTTAGCCTGTTTGTTTCCCCTACCCTGTCGACGAAGTGGCAGTGCTGTAGTGGTTGGCTTTGTTGCTGTGTACCAGGAGGTACTGGGTTCGATCCGAGGAGCCCTTGTGGATTATTATTTTTTGTCTTTCTTTATTTTTCTACTTTTCTGTTGTTGATCCAACACTTTGTGCCTAATCCAATAGGTATTAAAGTGAGATTTAATTCCTTTTGCCTGCTAGATAATTAGTGGCAGGTTGATGTGTGTGTGTGTGTGTTGTGCACACACTTGTAGGAGTGAGGTGAGTGTGTTATGTGAGTATGTAGTGTTAATGTTTGTGTGAGTATCATGGCTTTTGCTAGTATGTGTAGATGTTGTGGTTGCAACTAGTGTGTGCATATGTGGAGTAGTGAGATAAGTGTTTGTGCATGTATGTGTGGTGTGAGTAAGTGAGTACCACACACACATGAGTTTGACTGATGTGGTACCTAGGAGGGGTGTGGTGATATGATGGTTCCATGTTTTATCTTGTTTAGTAGATCCCCTTCATTTTGTTTCTTGGGAGTAAGTGCTAGCCTTGAGGTACTGGTGGTGATATGTGTGTGGTGAGGCAGCCCCACTTTGCAACACTTGTGCTTCTCCTCATGTTCATATGAAAGAGGGCATGAGGTGTGTGTAAGATCTAAGTGGTAGTAGTGTTTGGGTTGTTGATGTGCATGACACCAACATGGGGTCCAAAACCTCATGTCCATATTGTCTTTGTGCACACGAGCATAGCTAGGTGATAGTTGTTTTATTGAGAGTGCATGAAATGTTGCACTATTCACTATGTTGGATTCTATGTAGATTTTCTTTTCTAGTTTGTGCTCACTTGCTCCAAGTAAGTGCCGACATATTATATATCCTTTGTGGTAGAAAGGTCCCAGGAATCCATTGGTGAAATCATTTTTGCCATTGGAACATTTTTCTGGAAAAGTCATATTTGCATTTTCTTTTAAGTTTAGAGCTTGGTTCCATGGATTATGATGTGCTCTTGTATTTGTTTCTTGATTGTGGTAGTAGAGGGTGACCCCCTCTACCACATGTTGGTTTCAATTCATGATTTTGAATCCATGTGTGCAAGTTGTGCCCATCCAAAGTAGGCTTGTGACTGAAATTCCAGCTTAGTGAAAATCTGAGATTTTCACAAAGTCTGAGAATATGTTTATATTTTCTTCCCCTATAGATGAGGTTGTGCTGGTCATTGTGTTGTGATATAGCTCTAGCTTTCAACTAGAAAGTTGGACCTTATATGTTTTTATAGATCCCTGTAAAATTTCATGTCATTTGGAGCCCTGTAGGTATTGTTTTGGCCGCTGTCAAAAAGCTTCAGAGCAAAGACAGAAAGTTAGGTGCAGGAATTTTCACTAAGTCCCTGTAATCTGATGGTTTTGGGAAAGTTTGCAGCCTTGTATCTTCCTGTATTTAATTCCTTTTGTGTGATTCTTGCTTATGCTGGTAATATTCTTGGCTAACTACAGCCACATATATTATTTGTCGTAGTTGGGTGGTTGTAGGTGCTTTGCATGTAGCTCACAAAGTGCTATGATGCAGTTTATGGCAGATTGTGTAGTTTTGTCTTTTTGATGATTGTGAGTGCTTAGTTGATGTTGTGGTGTTCTTGTTTGCTCCACCCCATCCATGATGGGTTGTTTTATGTCATGGCAACCTGGGAATACCAGATTAGTGCCATTTGAGTGTGCGGAGATGATTCTGACACGTATGGCTTCATATCTTGTTTCGTTGATTCCCGTTGATCTGTAGCTCCGATTGTATTGTTATTTATATGGTTTTGCATCGTTTTCACGAGATGCATCTGATCATGTCATTCTAATGCATGTCAAAATAGGTTAGCATGCAGTTCTGTCCAGGAACTTGTTTTAGCTCCTTAAGCTTGTGTTAGTGATAGAAATAGTGATGCATGCTCATTCTTCATCTCATGCATCATGTGCTTGTTGCATCTTGAAGTGTTGTTGTTCATTGGATGTTATTATTATGTTGGGTAGTACCGGGATCGGAGAACGCGTACGTGGATTCGGGGGAGTACGTGTAGGACGAACAAGAACCATTCCAAGCTGAGGATATCACAGGCAAGATGCTAGTTTGCGTTTCCATGTCATATTGCTCACTGCCTACCACTGAAATATTTGCCTCTTGATATGCCATGAAACCAAACACTCCCCCTACCTAGCAAAACTTGAATGGCTAAGTAGGCTTTGCTCACCTACTAATGTTAGTGTTGCTAGATGCAGGTGCTTTGTCTCATGTGTCAACATGAGCTTGATATCATTATCTTAAATTTTGTTATTTAACTAATGCACCTATATACTTGGTAAATGACGGAAGGCCTAGCCTTTTGCCGGGTGCTTTGTTCCGTTATTGTCGCCTTAGTTACCGGCTACCGGTGTTTGATTCCATAATGATCGCTCCTAACACGTTCGGGGTTGTTATGGGGACACCTCGATAACTCGCGTAGTGTTAAGACTTTTCCGGAAGGACCCAATTGGTGTTAATTTGCTAATCACTTAATAATAAACTGCATAGGGAATAGCTACCCCGAGGAATTTAATCAACAACCCGAGCCAGTGCTCATGAGTGTTGGTCCAAACTGGGCAGACTATGGGACCACCACAAGGCAACCTGAGGTTTGGTATACCTGTAGTGTGACTCATCCGGCGTGTCCTAAGACTGAGATACGCGGCTCTTATCAGGGTCTTCAACACGTCGGGAGGTCCTGGTAGTCTTGTCTTACCTTAGCGATATATCTTGCATATAGGAATCCCAGTGAAGCTTTGGTTCTCCGAGAGTTGAGGTTTTCCTTTCAGGAATCCGACGAGATCACGAGATTCGTGATAGAGGATTACTTTGTGGCATGTGTACATTTGTGATGGACTAGTTGGAGCACCCCTGTAGGGTTTAGTCTTTTGGAAAGCCGTGCTCGCGGTTATGTGGCAACTTGGAATATTTTGTTAACATCCGGTATTAGATAACTTAAACAAAAGCTAATAAAATTGCCAACTGTGTGCGTAACCGTGACTGTCCCCTCGAAGATCTCTCTTCGATTGGGAACACGGTGGGGATATGAATGACGTAGGTAGGTGTTCAGGATCACTTAGTGATCAAGTATTCACGATCGCTAGTATAGTCCACCTTCATACATGTTCTACGTAAGTTAGCCACCAAATCAAGCTTAGGATGTTGCAACCTTAAACACTTCACCTTATCCTACCTAATAACTTGACTAGTTCTGGCACCAAGGTCTTAGATTGTTGAGTCCCCGTGGCTCACGGATTCCTCCACAATACAAACAGGTTCAGGTACCCCAGAGACAGATGATCCCGACGGCACGCAGCTGGCGTGGCAGTACGATGAGGGGACAGACCTCCTGTACGTGAACTATCCAGAAGATTGAGGCGTGGTCGTGATCGTGGGCCTGCAAGCAGGGTAGCATAGCCTTCCTATGATTTGTAGTCCGTATGCGGAACTACTTTGGTTGTATGCGTGATGTACTCTAATATATTTATAAGAAGACAATTGAACCCCTGATTGTCTATCTTTATTATTATGTATGTGATGTGTTACCTGTTTGCGAGACACTTAGATGCGCTCCTTTCCAATTCGGGGCCTCGATCCCCAGATCGGAAAGGACCGCATCTTGGTCGTTACAATACAAGAGTTAGGCACAAGTGGTTTTGGACCTCTAACCAGATCAATTTCTATGTTGTTGTTATGTTTGATAAGAACAAAATCTTCCAGCACCATCAAGTTCCTCACGTGGATATGGAGTCCATTCCATGGTTCTCTCCAGTTCTCAATGTTCTAGATGAAGCTGGGCTCCTACCTTTATGTGCTGACATATGTGATTGGAATAAAGAGCTTATTCTTCAATTCTATGCAACATTGCACATATCAGGTGATGCCACTAATAACAACACTTGGATACTCGACTGGATGACTGAAGACACTCACTACACTGCCTCAGCAACTAAATAGCTTATTATTGTCCCGCTCGGTATTCCACCTAAAGGTGCAAGGTGAATATAAGACGAACATGAAGTTCTAGATTATCTAATGCAAGTCCTGATAAAGCCTCTGGAACCAGGCAAACCTCCAAGAACTACCTTTCTAGTGAAGTATTTTTGTCCATGCCCAGTTCTGTATATCGCATATTGACCAAAACCCTCAGTCCAATCAAGGGTCACAACTCCGAATAAGAGGACGTTGTTGGAATCACGAAGAATCTGTTGTTCAACATCATTCATGGAATTCCCAAAAAATTTCATGATTTCTTCATGGGGACTTTGGCCAATATTGCCTTATCGCCATTTTAATTAAAGCCTTATGCTCCCTGGATTATGAAATTCTTCAACGAAAGATCTTCAATTCCTTATCTGGCTGATTTTCAAAATCACTTCAACTTTCTGCCTTCGACTTAAATCGTCAAAAAGACATTTTCCTTAGTGGACGTAAAGGGCAAAGCTGTTATTGATGAAGGCACTCGCTCTCTGGATGGCCAATTTGGTCAAGTTGCTTCATATTCCACAAATGGTAATTCTGCTTCCCAAGACTCTGCAGCAATGGCCTCGACACAACATCCTCATGTGTTTGCCCCATGAGTGATGGCAGATCGTGAACTTCTTCTAAGTCTTCATTAGAAGGTTGATCGCAATCACGAGTGGGTAAAGCATGAATTTCGTGTCATTCTTAAAAATATGGTTGTCAGGCAAAACTTAGTAAGGAAGAACCATTACTATGTGCATGAAATCTCTGATCGCACTTGGGCCATTCTATCTTATCTCAAGACTCGTGAAGAACTTGAAGAGATGAAATTTTAGGAGAACTTCGATTGGTCATGGCCTCATTCGAAGAAATTCAAGTTAAAGTAACCCAGTTGATTACATGCTCATTTTCTTCATCGCTCTCGACGGATGAAGTTGAGGACCTCGACAACACTCATGCATGCCATGCATCAATAAACGACCCCAACTACGCTGGCGCTCCTCCACCAACTTCAAGATGATATTCTTCACGGGCGTTAGTCCTCAATTTATCCCTTTTCGTCACTTGATGACAAAGTGGGAGAAATTTGAGTTAGTCTTCAAGCGGGTCTATATATGGGCTGTTTTGTGTAAGTTACAACTCTCATTCTTCTGAAGTGTTTGTTTGTATGAGTTGTAAACTTAAGTCCGATGGTGGTTTGACGTTTTTGAAGTGCTCTCTGCATGCTTATTCCTCAAGTTCATTAAATGCATGCATGCTGAATTTTCTCACACACCATTTTCCATCATGCATTGAAATTTCCTCATGATATATGTTAAATGTGTGTATCGATTACAAGATATAGGGGGAGATCTCCATGATTTTAACTTACCATGTGCATTTGCAGTCCAAAGCAAATTCCTCGGATATGCAAATCATTACGGGGTTTCTCTATATCTTGCAATCAAATTCCTCAAACTAGGTACTTACACTTCATATGTTTATCCTTGTTGAAAACTAAACTTATTTGTCATCAGTCACCAAAAAGGGGGAGATTGTAAGTGCATCTAGTGCCCCTTAGTGATTTTGGTGTATTGAAGTTTTATAGGTTAAGGTACTAATACGTTTTTGAGTGTATACAGACTCTATAAGTCGTTGAGGAGTTTGATATATCTGAACAATTTCGACCCCTAAAAATGAATGTCTTCAAATGAAGACTTTGATGTTTTCCCAAAGACTTTGAAAATGAGGAAATTGGTGTGTCCTTGAAGATATTAATGCGAGGACTATGCAACACGAAGACTTATGTTTTCATATATTCATTTCCTTTCTTTTGAGTCATAGGAACACCGTACTATTAAAGGGGGTCGAGGTAATACTAAGGGAAAACATCCATGTGATGCTCATCTCAAAGCCTACACATAATCAATCCTTCGAGTGAAGCCTTTGGAAATCTCTTGTAGTTCAATCAAGTTGTTTAGTGATAGAGACGTAGCTCTTGTGGTCTGTGAGGAAATTGTTCTGACCGAGGAGTTAGGATTTCGCCGGTGCGAATTGCCTAAAACTGAGGAACATGATATATTTGAGGACTTTCATAGTTTGAAATTCTGACTGTTGTTGTGCTTCATGCCAGTTATCCCTAAAATCTTATCCACGTAACAATCATATCATTGGGGGCATTTTTGTCATATCATGTCGGGTTGTACCCTGGCTATAAATACTCGACCCCCATAACCACTTGTTGGTTGGCTCCTCCAAGAGAGAACTTAACAAGTATCATTTGAGAGCAACCCATCCTTCGAGGACTTTGAGAGAAAATCATGAGTCAGGACAAACCAAAAACTCAATAACCCAAAGTGATTGAGCATCACTAAAGAGATTGTTCATGTGGGCAACCGACGCTTGTTACCTTTGAAGATTGTGTATTCTCTAGACAGTTAGGCATCATGGTCTAGAGAATCCAAGAGGAAACTGTGGATTGTCGGGTGACCGAGTTTGTGATGGTTTGGAAGTCTGCCCCGAAGACTTACCATGAGTGTTGGGCGAGGTCTGTGTTACCTTAACTCAAGGAGAATAAAGTAAGGACTATGTTTTTTTTGACTGTTTGACCTTTGGTTTAAATACCAAGCCACTCCAAACCATACGTACAACTGCCACAGAAGTTGGAAATGGGTCATCAAACCATTGTCTTCATTGAGCTCCTCGTTCTATTTCCTCAACCCCTTCATTTCCTCATGTACTTGTCGATAAAATTGACTATTATTGTTTGAAGACTTTCATTGAATACTTTCTCATTCCCTCATCTCAAATTCTTCACTCACCTTGTTCCTCTCCCGCTTATCCTACTTACACGCTACTTATGTTATGTGGTTGTTTCATTTCATCATGAGGACTATGCTACTGATACGTTATTCTTACACCTGAGTACTTATTCCGCTGCATGTAGTTCGTCACTTAGAAAAATCCTCAAGTAGTAATTTCTCACTAATAATTTCTAAAAATCGCCTATTCACCCCCCTCTAGTCGATATAATGCACTTTCACTAAACATATAGTGCTCAAGTTTGATCCACCCGGGTCCCGAGGTATGTCAAGGCGAATTTTAATTATTAAAGATATGTAATTAGGTAGTAAGCACAAGGTAATGTATATCATACAGAAAAGGAGTTTAACTCGCTTCCTATGCATGGGCATCTCATAAAAGAATAATTCGTGCACATGAAGTAAATACCGATGCATAGTATAAACAGTTACTTACAATTTTATTGTATGGGAAACATAGAGAGGTGGAGATGTAGTTCCTCTCTCAAAACAATTGCAAGTAGGAGCATAAATCGCATGCATATTATATCCATCAAAATCATCATGTGTGACAGTAAAATGCAACCCACCAATATAATCCTTAATAAGTGAAACTTCTTTGATAGAGTGTAGTTGGGCGAATTCAAAAAGATAATAGGACTAGCGTGTGTGGGGGCAATAGCAACAATTTCATGCTTAACATGAGGAACTATAACAAGTTCATATCCATAAGTATAATTCATATTGGCATCATGGCCACAAGCATAGCAAGCATCAAGTTCATCAAAAGGGATATTTCAAACAAATCCAGGGATCACACTACTAGGAAATAGTTTATAGGTAGAATATTACCAGTAGCGCCTATTAGGGACCACACGCTACTATTAAGTACCAGTAGCGTCCGGACCAAACAAGCTCTACACGTATAGGTTAGGGGTAGTGTCGGGTGAATTAGGCACCACTACTGCTAAGTGGGCAACCGGGTGCTTCTAGGTCAGGAAATACTAACATCACTTGTCACATATCCCGCGCTAAAACTAATACCATAATTGTAGCGCATGATATGGAAAATGCGCTACCACTATTCCTTCATGTGTAAGATGGTGGGACCATGCTAGCAGCAGCGCTTGTTCTCGGCCAACGCTACAGCTATGGCAACTAGCAGTAGCGTGTTTAGCCCCATGCTGCTCCTAAATCCTACCTTATCCACTCTTCCCACGCGTTGGCCCCATCACTCTCCTCACTCCCCACCTCCTCACTATCTCCCTCTCCACTCGATCTCTCCCCCGTGCTCGACATCCCCCATCCTGGTCAGCCATACACCCATGCAGTCGCCCTCCCAATCCCGTCCCGTGCCTGCCGCCCTCCCACTCTCTTCGGCCGCCCTCCCACATGCCAACCTTTGTTCCACACCATCGTCTCCACCCACCATCGCATGTCGCCTCCCAGCATCGAGGTAGCTCCTGCCTCCACTTCCCCCTCCCTCCTCCCTTTGTTTTTAAATACAACAACATGTAGAAATTTTGAGGTATAAAATTGTATTGGAATTTTTAGGTATAGAAAATTTTAGTATAGAAAAATTAGGTATAGAAAACTAGAAGTATAAAAAATTTAGGTATAGATATCGTTAGTGTTTATTTTTTCAATATAGAAATGTATTGGACAATATAATTATTTTATGTCATTATCACGTTGTCAACAAAGAGTGTTATATGTCATTATTGGACATGTGTATGATTTGGCAGGGAACACCTCCGAGTAGCCTATGTTTTGCCGGAATGTTGATTTATTTCCGTTCCAGCAAATTTCAAGCACTCGATATGTCCTATTTTTAACAAAGGTCATGCCAAAACATTTGCATGACTTTTGTGATAAAGTAGGAAATATCGAGTGCCCTGATATGCTGGAACAGGAATTAAATGATGTTCCGGAAAAACATAGGGTATTTTTATGTCATTACTCCATAAATCTAATGTTAATTGACGAATGCATCTAGGGTACACTTTCAGTTTGTCGGAGCTCCTTGTGTGACTTTCAGTGTGTTCTTAATGGAGGAACCGTGACTGTTGGAGTGAGGGTTGCCTCTTCTTCTTGTTCTCGCGGTACATTCCTTGGTATAATGCGCGGGAGAGGGAAAGTAAGAGACCATCACTGGCAGTCGAAATATCACTTCCTCCTTCCCCATGTGCTAGACATTTTGGTAATGCACGCGGGGATGAATGGAGGAATGCCCATCACCGATAGTCAAAATATGAGAGATGAAGAATCCCGACTGTTCTTATGCGGCTTTCTTCCTCCTTCTTCCCCGTGTGCTAGACATTTTGGTAATGCACACGGGATGAAGGGAGGAGCAACCATCACCGATGGTCAAAATATCATAGATGAAGAATTTAGACTGTTGTCGTGGGGGTTGCTTCCTCCTTCTTCCCCATGGGCTAGACATTTCGGTAATGCAGGGGACGAAGGAAGGAGCGATGTGACAGCCGGAGACCGATGCTCCAGAAGATTCCCCTTTTATTATGTTGTCGCCGTGTTGTTAGATTGTCTCTCGCATTCAACATCGCATCATGAGCATCATCTGCATTGAATCGGCACTCCGTTGCTGCCAGTATTCAAAACCTGCATCCACTATTAGTTGTCGGGTCTCTCCGTGTTCGTCGATGTACGTTTTGAGCACGACCACACACGCACACGCCCGCGACATTGATAAAATATTGTTTTTAAAAGTGTGCGGAAAATATTCTCGGATTGGGTTGAAACTTGGCGTGCGATCTTTATATGTTGTAGGTGGGCCGCCTGCCAATTTTCATTGCAATCGGAGCTTGTTTGATGCCCGTACCATTTATTATATAGCGACACTATAGCCGGTTTAATTGGCGGACGTTCTGTGTTTAAAAACTCTGTCACGGGCCGCACCATTTCCCTCTCATCCCTACATATCCCAATTACACAACCCATTAGAGCCATCTAGCCACTTCCTCCGTTCTTGGTCGTCGGATCGCAATCCGACGGACGAGGTCCATCCCACCATAGACCAAACCCTATATAAGAACCACCCCATGGTGGAGCTCTTTCACTCCACTAGGGTTTTCCCCTAGCCATTTTTGCAGCCACTGATACGTCTCCAACGAATCTATAATTTTTGATGGTTCCATGCTATTATCTTGTCAAACTTTGGATGTTTTGTATGCCTTTTATATCTTTTTTGGGACTAACTTATTAACTCAGTGTCAAGTGCTAGTTCCTGTTTTTTCCGTGTTTTTGACCCTTTTCAGAGGAGAATTTTAAACGGTGTCCAAAAGGAATAAAACGTCTGAAAAGATTTTTTATGGAACAAAAGATACGCAGTGGACGTGAGAACCAAGGCAGAGGCCACCAGGGGAGGCCACAAGCCCCCTAGCCGCGGCTAGGGGGGGCCACGCCTAGCAGGCTTGTGGGCCCCCTGTGGCTCGTTTGCCCTACCTCTTCCGCCTATAAATTCCCGAAAAATCCAAAACTGCGCGAGAGATCCACGAAAATGCTTTTCTGCCGCCGCAAGCTTCTGTCTCCGCAAGATCCCATCTGGGGCACGTTCTGGTGCCCTGCCGGAGGGGGGATTCAGATACGAAGGGCTTCTTCGTCAACACCATGGCCTCTCCGATGGTGCGTGAGTAGTTCACCATAGACCTTCGAGTCCTTAGTTAGTAGCTAGATGGCTTCTTCTCTCTCTTGGATCTTCAATACAAAGTTCTCCATGATCTTCATGGAGTTCTATCCGATGTAATCTTTTTTTGCGGTGTGTTTGTCGACATCCGATGAATTGTTGATTTATGATCAGATTATCTATGAATCTTATTTGAGTTTCTTCTGATCTCTTATATGCATGATTTCGTATCCTTGTAATTCTCTTCGAGTTGTGGGTTTTGTTTGGCCAACTTGATCTATGATTCTTGCAATGGGAGAAGTGCTTGGTTTTGGGTTCATACCATGCGGTGACCTCACCCAGTGACAGAAGGGGTAGCGAGGCATGTATCATGTTGTTGCCATCAAGGGTAAAAAGATGGGGTTTACATCATTGGTTTGAGTTTATCCCTCTACATCATGTCATCTTGCTTAAGGCGTTACTCTGTTCGTCATGAACTCAATACACTAGATGCATGCTGGATAGTGGTTGATGTGTGGAGTAATAGTAGTAGATGCAGACAGTATCGGTCTACTTGTCCGTGATGTGATGCCTATATGTATGATCATTGCCTTAGATATCGTCATGACTTTGCGTGGTTCTATGAATTGCTCGACAGTAATTTGTTCACCCACCATAATATTTGCTATTTTGAGAGAAGCCTCTAGTGAATACTATGGCCCCCGGGTCTACTTCACACCATATTTTCAGCATTACACTTTTACTTCGTTGCACGTTCCGCCTAGAGATCTCACTTTGCAATCAATCTTGAAGGGATTGACAACCCCTTTATAGCGTTGGGTGCAAGCTTGTTTGTGTTTGCGCAGGTACTCTGGACACTTTGCTTGATTCTCCTACTGGATTGATACCTTGGTTCTCAAAACTGAGGGAAATACTTACTGCTACTGTGCTGCATCACCCTTTCTTCTTCAAGGAAAAAACCAACGCAAGCTCAAGAGGTAGCAAGAAGGATTTCTGGCGCCGTTGTCGGGGAGGATCAAGTCAAGAATAGTCTCCCATCAACGTGTCAATTTCTGGCACCGGGAATTATTCGAGGTGAAGCTCATCCAAGTAAGTGTCACAAACTCATCGCTTGCATTTACTTTTTTGCCTCTCGTTTTCCTCTCCCCCACTTCTGAAATACAAAAATTTACAAATTGTTTTGCCTTTTTCGTGCGCTCTTTTCTTTCGCTTGCTTTCTGCTTGCTTGAGTGGGATAGTCCATCTGCCTCATGGCTAGACCCACCGCTTCAAACGATAATATTGAGAGTGAAGTTCTCAATTTTAAACAAATTGAGGAAGAAAATTTAAAGGATGCTTGGTATAGGATTTCCAATGCTCAGAATAGATCTACTCGTAAGCAATCCACTACAGTCCTGCTTCGTAGCTTTTATGTGGGTATTTCCCCTTGGAATAGGTATGTTCTTGACACCATCGTAGGCGGAGACTTCTTGGGTAGCCATACCATTGATTCTTACGGTGCTTTGATAAATTTGGTAGGCTCACCCCCACTCATGGTTAATGGAACCACCTTATTTTTGGAACAAGTGATGCGTAGGCTGGATATCATTGAAAACAAAGTTGCTACGATTGAACTCATTGAGAATTTGGATAGAAAGATCCACAATCAAATCACTCAGTACGGATCCAAGGTGGGAATGACTTTGAAAAATCTAAAGGAGAGGGAACCCACAGTTAACGAAAAACTAGGTCATGATTCCGCTAGGATTGGCAAACTAGAGGATGTTATAACCAACTTGGGTTCCGCTTTTGCCGCTGTGCAGAACACTGCAATTTTTGCCCACAATAAGGCCACCAAGTCTGTTTTTGTTCCTAAAAATAGTGGTGAACCACCTAGTAAGAGAGATGAAGACCTTAAGATGATGAGGGCTACTTATGGTTTGAGTACCAAAGATGACGATACGTGATTCCATCACCTTATGCCTAGCTAAGGGCGTTAAACAATAGCGTTTGTTGGGAGGCAACCCAATGAATTTATCTTTTTCTTTCTGTTTTGTTGCGTCCACACCATCATAATTTTGTTATTATTGTGTCTTTTCTGTTTCTTTTTGTGTTTGAGCCAAGCAAAACCTTTATGACTAGTTTGGTGTTGGTTGTTTGATCCTACTCGAAAAAGACAGAAACTTTTTGCTTCTGAAATTATTTTTCATTTTTATCCAGAAAGACCTTTTGAGTTGATTCTTTTTGCTTCTCATTGATATGCCTTTTCCCAGGCTGTCGTAATTTGTCAGAATTTTTGAGGTACCAGAAGTATACGAAGTATACAGATTGCTAGAAACTGGTCTATTTTTGACAGATTATGTTTTTGTTGTGTTGGTTGCTTGTTTTGATGAAACTATGGATAGTATCGGGGGGTACTAGCCATGGAAAAGTGAGAATACAGTAATCCAACACCAATATAAATAGAAATCAATATTTCTACAGTACCTCAAGAGGTGGTAGTTTGTTTTCTTGTGCTAATGATATCACGAGTTTCTGTTTAAGTTTTGTGTTGTGAAGTTTTCAAGTTTTGGGTGATGTTCTCATGGACAAAGGGATAAAGAGTGGAAAGAGATCAAGCTTGGGGATTCCCAAGGCACACCAAGCGAAATTCAAGGACACCAAAAAGCCTAAGCTTGGAGATGCCCCGGGAAGGCATCCCCTCTTTCGTCTTCAATCCATCGGTAACATTACTTGGAGCTATATTTTTATTCACCACATGATATGTGTTTTGCTTGGAGCGTCTTGTATCGTAGGAGTCTTTTCTTTTTGTTGTGTCACGATCATCCTTTCTGCACACCTTTTGAGAGAGACATGCACTCATCGTGAATTTGCTAGAATACTCATTGTGCTTCACTTATATCTTTTGAGCTAGACAATTTTGCTCTTTGTGCTTCACTTAGATCTTTTAGAGCACGGCGGTGCGTAACTTGGTAGTTGGCTTGTGATATGAAAGTAGTCCCAAAGGTGATAGGTACCTGATACGTCTCCATCGTATCTACTTTGCCAAACTCTTTTTCCCTTGTTTTGGACTCTAATTGGCATGATTTGAATGGAACTAACCTGGACTGACACTGTTTTCGGCAGAATTGCCTTGGTGTTATTTTTGTGCAGAAATCAAAGTTCTCCAAACTCGTGAAAATTTACGGGGAGCAGTTTTGGAAAATAAGAAAAATATCTGCGCCAAGTTCCACCTCAGGGGGTGGACCAGTGGGCCACTAGCCCTGGCTCCGCCACCACCCCCTGGTGGCGGTGGGCAGGATTGTGGGGCCCACACGGCTCTGCCGCCCCCAATTCCATCTCTATAAGATCCCTTTCATCCCAGAAAAAATAAAAAAAAGAAGATTTCGTCGCGTTTGCGATACGGAGGCGCCGCCACCACCTTTTCTTCATCTAGAGGGAAGATCTGGAGTCCATCTTGGGCTCCGGAGAGGGGAAATCGTCGCCATCGTCATCATCAACCTTCTTCCCTCTCCAATTCCATGAAGCCCTTCGTCGTTCGTGAGTAATCTATTTGTAGGCTCGCTGGGCGGTGATGAGTAGGATGCGATCTATCATGTAATCGAGTTAGTTTTGACGGGGATTGATCCCTAGTATCCACTATGTTCTGAGATTGATGTTGCTACTACTTTGGCATGCTTAATGCTTGTCACTAGGGCCCGAGTGCCATGATTTCAGATCTGAAATTATTATGTTGTCACCAATATATGTGTGTTTTAGATCCTATCTTGCAAGTTGTAGTTACCTACTATGTGTTATGATCCGGCAACCGCGGAGTGACAATAATTGGAACCACTCCCGGTGATGACCATAATTTGAGGAGTTCATGTGCTCACCAAGTGCTAATGCGTTGGTCCGGTTCTTTATTAAAAGGAGAACCTTAATATCCCGTAGTTTCCTTTTGGACCCCGCTGCCACGGCAGGGATGGACAATAGATGTCATGCAAGTTATTTTCCCTAAGCACGTATGATGACACACGGAATTCATGCCTACATCACATTGACGAATGGGAGCTAGCCACATATCTCTTCGTGTTATAGCTGTTGCATGATGAATATCATCCAAACAAATCACCGACCCATTGCCTACGAGTTTGTCCTACTGCTGCTGTTACTTGTCTTGCTCTGCTGTTGCTACTACTACTGTTGCTACTGATGTCACTTGTCTTGCTCTGCTGCTACTATTGCTACTACTGTCGCTTGCTATTGTTGCTACTTGCTACTGCTGTCACTACTGTTGTTCCTTGCCACTGCCTTTACTCGCTACTTTGTTGTTACTACTTTGCTTGCAGATACTAATATTTCAGGTGTGGTTGAATCTGACAATTCAACTGCTAATACTTGAGAGTATTCTCTCACCTCCCGTTGTGCGAATCAACAAATTTGGGTCGAATACTCTACCCTCGAAAACTGCTGCGAACCCATGCGTTGACGGGCCATCAACAACATTCTTCTAGTTCCATTGCCGGGGAGTGCTAGCAGCATTCTTCTGGTGTCGTTGCAAGGGGAGGTTTGTTGTCATTAGCATTCGTCTAGCCATCGCCAGATATTGCAATCAACATTTTTCTGGCGCCGTTGCCGGGGAGGTATTGCTATATTCTCTGAGTTACTTGGGATTTATATCTGATAATCACTATGAAGAATCTGAAGGATCCGAAGACCAAAGTCTTGCCCTCAACTATGAGGGGAGGTAAGGAATTGACATCTAGCTCTGCACTTGATTCACCTTCAGTTATGAGTAAGCTTGCGACATCACCTCCTGCTAGAAATCTTGATATGTCGCCTGTACTTGATGATGCTTGTGATACTACTGCTAGAGATGCTACGCTTGATACTATGCCTGATACTGCTAGAGATGTTATGCTTGATTCTATGCCTGATACTGCTAGAGATGCTATGCTTGATACTGCTTTGCCTGATGATGCTAGAGATGCTATTTTGCCTGATGATGCTATGCTTGATACTGCTAGAGATACTCTTTTGCCTGATGTTCCACTAGGAGTGTTCCTTGATGCTCATATTGCTAGAGTTACTGCCAATGCTCGTGATGCTTCTGAAACTGCCGATACTATTGAGATAGAACCTGCTTTTGCTCCTGCTAGATCTAGCTCTCCTAGATATGAATTGCCTGATATACCTGAGGGTTACGTTATGGAGGGAGAGATAGCTGAGGATTTTCTTGCGTGTAAGGATCCCTATGACGATGAGAAATTACTTCCAAAGTGGAAGGAAAAATCTCGGGAAGCTAGGATGAAAAACGACCCGAAGTTTGCCACTTCGCCTATATTTTTCACTTATAAGGATTATGAATTCTCTGTCGACCCTGAGATAATATCTCTAGTCGAATCTGATCCTTTTCACGGTTATGAGTCTGAGACGGTCACAGCCCATCTTGCCAAACTATCCGAAATAGCCAACCTCTTCACTAATGAGGAGAAGATCCGCCACTACTATATCCTTAAGTTGTTTCCTTTCTCTCTAAAGGATGATGCTAAAGTCTGGTTCACCTCTCTTGCTCCTGGATGTGTGTGTAGTTCCCAGGAGATGGTCTATTCCTTCTGTGAGAAATATTTCCTTGCCCATAAGAAGCAAGTTGCCTTGCAGGAAATATACAACTTTGCTCAACTCCAAGAAGAGAGTCTTCCACAAGCTTGGGGGAGGCTCGTCCAGCTACAGAATGCTTTGCCTGATCAACATCTTAAGAAGAACGAGATACTTGATATCCTCTATAACGGACTTACCGATGCCTCTAGAGACCACCTAGGTAGTTGTGCCGGTTGTGTTTTTAGGGAACGAACTGTAGAACAAGCTGAGACTCTACTGAATAACCTCTTGATTAATGATAATGCTTGGACTATTCCCGAACCACCTTCTAAGCCAACTCCGAAGAAAAGAGGTATTCTATTCCTCAGTCCCGAAGATATGCAAGAAGCCAAGAAATCTATGCAAGAGAAAGGCATTTGATCTGAAGATGTCAAAAATCTACCACCTATCGAAGAGATCCATGGTCTCGATAACCCGATACAGGTAGTGGAAGTGAATTCTCTGCGTAGGTTTGATGAGAGTGATATTCCTTTTGATAAACCTGCTAGCCTATGCTTTGATGAATTTGACAACTTTGTTGCCAAACAACAGAGTTTCAGTGATTATGTTAGAAGACATTTGGAACAAAGTACTCGTATGCTTAGCCATTTAAGTGCTTGTGTAGACAGAGATGTCAATGATCTGAAGCTTCTGAGTAAACATGCCTCTATGATTACTACTCAAGTAGAACAAGTACTTAAAGCCCAGAATGACTTGCTCAATGAATTAAATGACATCTCTGTCAGAGTCAATACTAGAGGAGGCAAAATGACTCAGGAACCTTTGTATCCTGAAGGTCATCCTAAGAGAATTGATCAAGATTCTCAAGGAATCAATGCTGATACACCTAGTCATCCTAAGGAGAAGAAGAAGGATGATAGAAGCCTACACGCCAGTTCACCAAATACTGTCACACCTGAAGAACCTAATGATATTTCTGCGTCTGATGTAGAAACACAATCTGGTGATGAACATGAACCTGGTGACAATATGGACAGTGATATTCATAATAATGCTCAACCTAGCAATGATGAGGAGGTGGAGATTGAACCTACGGTTAATCCTGATAATCCATGAACTAAGAAGTACGATAAGAATGACTTCACTGCTAGGAAGCATGGTAAAGAGAGGGAGCCATGGGTTCAGAGACCTATGCCCTTTCCTCCTAAGCCATCCAAGAAAAAGGATGATGAGGATTTTGAGCGCTTCGTTGAGATGATAAGACCCGTCTTTCTGCAGATGCGGTTAACTAATATGCTCAAGATGTCTCTGTATGCCAAGTACATGAAATATATCATGACTAATAAACGGAAGATACCAGATCTTGAGATCTCCACCATGCTTGCCAATTACACTTTCAAAGGTGGAACTCCTAAGAAACTTGGTGATCCCGGAGTGCCCACTATACCTTGCTCCATCAAACTATGTAAGAACTGCTTTATGTGACCTTGGAGGCGGTGTTAGTGTTATGCCACTCTCTCTTTATCGTAGACTTGAGTTGGATAAGTTGACACCCACTGAAATTTCTTTGCAAATGGCCGACAAGTCAACTGCTTTCCCTATCGGCGTTTGCGAGGATGTGACTGTTGTGGTTGCTAATACCACTATCTTAACAGACTTTGTTATCTTGGATATTCCCGAGAACGATGCCATGGCTATCAGCCTCGGAAGACCCTTTTTAAACACTACAGGGGCTGTTATAGATTGCAACAAAGGCAATGTCACTTTCCATGTCAACGGTAATGAGCACACAGTGCACTTTCCGAAGAAACGATATCCAGTACATTGCATCAATGCTATCGAAAAGACTTCATCGATTCTCATTGGGAGCTTTGAATGCCCTATTCCTCATGTCAAGATGAAGTATGATTTTCTTGTTGGGGAGATACATATCCCCATTGAGGTGACTTAGTGGCTATTCAAAAATTCTCCGTTCTCTCTTGAGATTTGAGAAGGTTTTGTCATGAGGACTTGATCAACCCCATTGATGGATTTCTTTCGATGACCATGAAATGGATGAATCAAAGAGTCACTTACCTCTGTTTTGAGTTTTCCTTTTCTTTTGCTTAGAGGAAAAATGATAGAATTAGTTTAGCTTTTCCTATTTTCTGTTTTAGCGTCTCGGAGAAAAATACCTCGAAAAAAATGTTATCCGATGGTCCTGAAAATTTAGTATGATTTTTTCTGGAATTTTTGAAAATTTGTGGGCCTGAGAGCTGGCCTGGGGGCCTGACCAGTGGGCCACAAGCCCTGCCACTGCCACCTACCACCTGGTGGCGGGGTGCAAGCTTGTGGGGCCCACAGGTACCCCCTGCACTCATTCCAGCTCCCAGCCTCTTCTTCCACCTTCAGAAAAAATTGTTTCGCAGCTCAAACCCGTGTTCTTGCTCGTTTGGCTGTGATTTTCGATCTACTTGCTCAAAGCACCATTCTCCGAACCGTTTTGGGGAAGTTACTCCTTGGTAAGTTACTCCTCCATTGGTCCAATTAGTTTTTGCTCTAGTGCTTTATCCTTCGTGTATTCTTGCTACCTTGGTGACCCTGTTCTTGAGCTAGAAAAGTTGATTTTAGTGGGTCCCAAGTAGTTTTAGCGCGTGATACGGTCTCTAGGAACTAGTAGGAGTAGTTGCTACAAGTTGGGTTAATCTCCATTCACTTTCCTTTCGAAGTCTCTAAAAAATTTCAGAATTTTTCAAAGCTGGAAAAGGGAAAAGATGAGGAGGTTCTTGAGAGGCTCTTCAAGCCGTAACCCCAAGGAGGACGAGAAGAACCACCCCAAGTGCGTAGTCCCTCAAGTCATAGAAGTTCGAGCGTGCGAGTGGACAAGTGATGATTTTTTGCGCACCGCCGGACTTTATGAAGACTTCTATTACTTGGTGGAGAACGCAGGTCTTACTGCGTTTGTTGAAGATAAGTGCCCACAATATCTCCTCCTCACCAATATTTTTGTTCAAAGCTTCAACTTTTATCCGAGGAAGAATCCTCCCATGGTTGAGTTCATGATTTACGATGTCCCCCAGTGCATGACGCTGCAGGACTTTTGCAATGTATGCAAATTACCTTATGTTGGGGATATCCGTGACCCTTGTCCACGGGACTTGGAGGATTTCATTGGTTCTATTGCTGTTCGAGAGGAGAGAGGAGTGTCTCGTGCTAGAATTGCTAGCATACATTTTCCTATGCTTCGGTACTTCTCACTATTTGTGGTAAAATGTTTGATTGGCCGTGGGGAGGTTGGATCACTTAGTTCTCCAGACCTTGCAGTTTTGCGCGAAGGCCTTTATAACGATAAGACTTATAGCTTGGGCGCTATAGTAGCTCAACGGTTGAACCTGAACCGTTCTAAAGGTGTTGTCTATGGAGGTATCTATGCTACCCGTCTTGCCAGACACTTTGAGATACCGATTAGACTGGGAGAGGAAGGAGAGATGCTTCTCCATGAGAGATATCTGGATTATGACAGCATGGTTCGCCATGATTTTCTGGATAGAATGCTAGTAGACGGATGATTTATAACCTGGTGTTTAGCCAGGGTACTCGAGAGACTATTACTTTGCCTGCTCCTTCTTTGTTTGATCTTCATGCAGGCAGGTACACTATTATGCCCACGGACACCTGCGCATATTGGGGCTTGGCCCAACCACAGGCGCCCGTTCCCGAGCCGCCAGTCGAGTACCAGACGCCAGTTTATCAGTGGGAGCCAGAGGATCTCACACGGCAGTGGCATCCACAGTCTGCTCCGGAGTATCCTGGAGCTGGTTATTTCCCACCTTGGGAGTAGACCAAGCTAGGCCAAAAACCTAAGCTTGGGAGAGTACGTGTTCTCACCGACTTTACATTCATGCTTATGCTTTCACTTTGTTAGCCGGTGTTTACACTTTGCCACTGTATTATCCATGCTAGTTTCTTTTCGTTTTCTTATTTTCATGTTTTGTGTCCTTTTGAGAAAACCCAAAAAGATTTTTCTTTCTTCTTTTGCTTGTTGGGAGCTTTCTCGTGTAAATAGCTTTCTTTTTCTTTGGGTCAAGGTAGAAGTTATTGGTTACAATGTTTATTGGTTCTTGCATGATTACTTGTTTAGCTTTCAAAGAGCCATATTATTTTGTCTTCTCCTTTGTGTTTGCCTGCAGATTCAGCTTAGTCCAATGCGCTTATTATCGTTTTCATCGTTCGATCGTGCAAATGAAAGGCAACAATGATTATATATGATAAAGTGACTGAGACTGAAAAGCTGGTATGAACTCTATCTATTTTGTTTTTGTAAATATGACTAGCTTGTCGACCCAGATTTAGCTTTGTTGTGAGAGAACCATGTTTGCAATGACAACTTAGAGATCATAGTTTCTGATGCCATGCTTATTTAGCTGAGAGCTTATAATGGTTTGTCTTGGATGCCAACATAGATTTTGAGATGACTATGATGTAGTATGATAGGATGGTATTCTCCTTTGAATGTTTCAAGTGGCTTGACTTGGCGCATGTTCATGCATGTAGTTGAAATAAAATAAACATAGCCTCTATGATGTTGAGTTCACGGTGATTTATATCCTGTTCATGCTTGCATTCAATGATTAGTCAAACTCATTGCATCTCGATGAATGTTGTCACTCTCTAGTTGGTCGCTTCCCAGTATTTTGCTAGCCTTCACTTGTACTAAGCGGAATACTGCTTGTGCATCCACTTCCATAAACCCAAAAGTTTTTCCAAGTTAGTCCACCATACCTACCTATATGCGGTATCTACCTGCCGTTCCAAGTAAATTTGCATGTGCCATTCTCTAAACCTTCAAGAAATAATCTGTTTTGCATGCCCGAACCGCTCATGTGGTGACAGAGGGCTATTGGTCTCTTCCATTCTAGGAGTGTTATCCTCGACATGTGTTTATTCACAGTCATTCACGAGAAAGGGGTCGGTAATTGGAATGCCCAGTTCCACGCTTAAATCGAAAACATAACTGTAAAACAAGACTCCCCCCGGATTGATGTTAGTATGGACGGTACCCGAGGATTCGGCCAGCCGTGGAGTGTGATTGATTGGTGGTGGGCGAGTTAAAACTTTACTTTTTTGTTTGGGAACCGCCTATAGCATGAGTAGCATGGAAGATATTGAGAACTCTTGGTCATTGCATTGACAATGAAAGCATGCCACCCAAAATTATTATCTCTGTTTTCAAAGCTTGAGCTCTGGCACCTCTGCAAATCAATGCTTCCCTCTACGAAGGGCATGTCTATTTATTTTCCTGTTGAGTCATCCTCCTCTTCTATAAGCACCAATTAGAGAGCACCTCTGTCATTTTTATGCTTTTCTTTTGATTGATATTGAGTATGACTATGACTGGATCTTTGTTGCTATGAATTACAATGTTTAGTCAGCCTTTGATCTTTGAAAGTGCTTTGCCTTTATGTTTTGCGGTCTCAGAAAGAGCTAGCGAGATACCACCTATTCGTATTGCTTCATGCTTGTTTTGATTGAAGTGTTGGTATTTGAAACTCATTATTATTTGCTCGTTAGCTGATTATGCCATTGATATTAGTTTACCGTGAGACCTTTGTGTCATTTGCTTATGTGGTTAACTTGTGATCTTGCTGAAATTTTGGTTATGAGTTAGACATAGTTGCAATGACAAGATCAAACAGAGTTTGTCAAAGTTTTTCTTTCTCTCTCAGTTTGTCAACTGAGTTGCTTGAGGACAAGCAAGGTTTTAAGCTTGGGGGAGTTGATATGTGAGCAAATAAAAAAAACAGGCCAAAGTTGCCCACATAAAAAAAAGAGATATGGAAAGAGGCCAAAGAGCCCAAACAAAAAAAGAGAAAAAGAGAGAAGGGACTATGCTACTATCTCTTTCCACACTTGTGCTTCATAATAGCACCATGTTCTTCATGATTGAGAGCCTCTCATTTTGTCACCACCATATGCTAGCGGGAATCTTCATTATATAACTTGGCTTGTATATTCCAATGATGGGCTTCCTCAAACTTGCCCTAGGTCTTCGTGAGCATGCAAGTTGGATGCACACCCACTAGTTCTCCTTTTGAGCTTTCACATACTTATAGCTCTAGTGCATCCGTTCTATGGCAATCCCTACTCATTCACATTGATATCTATTAATGGGCATCTCCATAGCCCTTTGATACGTCGAGTCGATGTGGCCATCTCCTCCTTTTTGTCTCACAAACTCCACCACACTCTATTCCACCTATAGTGCTATATCCATGGCTCACGCTCATGTATTGCGTGAGAGTTGAAAAAGGTTTGAGAAAGTAAGAGTGCAAAAACAATTACTTGGCCAATACCGGGGTTGTGCATGATTTAAATTAGTTGAGTGGGGATGATGGAGCATGGCCAGACTATATGCTTTGTAGGGGTAACTTTCTTTGGCCTTGTTATTTCGAAAGTTCATGATTACCTTGCTAGTTTGCTTGAAGTATTATTGTTTTCATGTCAATAGCAAACTATTGTTTTGAAACTTACGGATCTGAACATTCATGTCACATGACAGAAGTTACAAAGGACAACTATGCTAGGTAGCATTCCACATCAAAAATTCAGTCTTTATCACTTCCCTACTCGAGGACGAGAAGGAGTTAAGCTTGGGGATGCTTGATACGTCTCCAACATATCTATAATTTTTATGGTTCCATGCTATTATCTTGTCAAACTTTGGATGTTTTGTATGCCTTTTATATCTTTTTTGGGACTAACTTATTAACTCACTGCCAAGTGCCAGTTCCTGCTTTTTCCGTGTTTTTGACCCTTTTCAGAGGAGAATTTTAAACAGTGTCCAAACGGAATAAAACTTCTGAAAAGATTTTTTATCCGGAATAGAAGATACGCAGGGGATGTGAGAACCAAGGCAGAGGCCACCAGGGGAGGCCACAAGCCCCCTAAGCGTAGCCAGGTGGGGCCCACACCTAGCAGGCTTGTGGGCCCCGTGTGGCTCATCTGCCCTACCTCTTCCGCCTATAAATTCCTGAAATATCCAAAACTGCGCTAGAGATCCACGAAAATACTTTTTTGCCGCTGCAAGCTTCTGTCTCCGCAAGATCCCATCTGGGCACGTTCTGGTGACTTGCCGGAGGGGGGATTCGGATATGGAGGGCTTCTTCATCAACACCATGGCCTCTCCGATGATGCGTGAGTAGTTCACCATAGACCTTCGGGTCCATAGCTAGTAGCTAGATGGCTTCTTCTCTCTCTTGGATCTTCAATACAAAGTTCTCCATGATCTTCATGGAGATCTATCCGATGTAATCTTCTTTTGTGGTGTGTTTGTCGAGATCCGATGAATTGTGGATTTATGATCAGATTATCTATGAATCTTATTTGAGTTTCTTCTGATCTCTTATATGCATGATTTTATATCCTTCTAATTCTCTTCGAGTTGTGGGTTTTGTTTGGCCAACTTGATCTATGATTCTTGCAATGGGAGAAGTGCTTGGCTTTGGGTTCATACCATGCGGTGACCTCACCCAGTGACAGAAGGGGTAGCGAGGCACGTATCGTGTTGTTGCCATCAAGGGTAAAAAGATGGGGTTTATCATTGGTTTGAGTTTATCCCTCTACATCATGTCATCTTGCTTAAGGTGTTACTCTATTCGTCATGAACTCAATACACTAAATGCATGTTGGATAGCGGTCGATGTGTGGAGTAATAGTAGTAGATGCAGACAGTATCGGCCTACTTGTCTCGGACGTGATGCCTATATTCTTGATCGTTGCCTTACATATCGTCATGACTTTGCGTGGTTCTATCAATTCCTCGACAGTAATTTGTTCACCCATCGTAATATTTGCTATTTTGAGAGAAGCCTCTAGTGAACACTATGGCCCCGGGGTCTACTTCACAGCCTATTTTCAGCCTTACACTTTTACTTCATTGCACTTTCCGCCTTCAGATCTCACTTTGCAATCAATCTTGAAGGGATTGACAACCCCTTTATAGCGTTGGGTGCAAGCTTGTTTGTGTTTGCGCAGGTACTCTGGACACTTGGCTTGATTCTCCTACTGGATTGATACCTTGGTTCTCAAAACTGAGGGAAATACTTACTGCTACTCTGCTACATCACCATTTCCTCTTCAAGGAAAAAACCAACGCAAGCTCAAGAGGTAGCAGCGACCCCCCTAGAAAATCCCACCTACAAGCCCAAACCCTCCAAATCCCGCAGCCCTAGCCTCTCCAGCCTTTTCCAACCATCAGATCTAAAATCTGGGGCTCAGATCGCTCAAAATCCCCACCTACCGGACATGTTCGCGGTCAAGCCGGACACGTCCGGCGACCACAAAGCCAACCAGTCTTCCGCAGCTCCCCTTGGCCCCGAGCTGGAGCCTCGCCGGAGTGGGAAAAGGCCAGCCCCGTGCCTCCTCGCCGGAGACCATGTTGGCCATGCAGCCGGACCCCCAACGACATCCAAATCGATGTATGTCGCCGACCAGAAGCCCATGGCCGCATCCGCAACATCCAACCGTGTCGCCACCTGCCCCGGTCTTCTCCTCGTGGGACGTCGCCCGCTGCCGGATCCGCCGGATCCCGGGGCCTTGCCCAGCCTCCACCTCCGGCCTCCCCGCCTCGCATGGCCGCGCCATAGCCCTTGGCGACGCTCGTGCTCGAGCGGTGGAAGAACCGTTGCACCAGCGCTCGATCGAGATGAGCGCCCCGCTCCCGTGCGCTGGCCAACAGGTGGGCCGCTGGCCCATATCGCCAGCCCCATGGGCCATCTCGCCCTGCATGGGCCAGGCCAGCCAGCCGGCCAGCCTCCCTCCGCAGCCCAGCAGGCCCCGCCGCCCCTCTCTCCTCCACGCCGAGCCGACGGCCAATGTGCAGCAGCCTCGCTGTCGGCCTGCTCCGCCACCGAGCCGGCCCGTGTGGCCCAAGGTGAGCCAGCACCCGAGCCCCTCTATATTGCACCTCGAGCGTACCTTAGTTATCCAGCGCTCAGCCTTCGGCCCATGTACGTTTTTTTTAAGCGCCTGCATTTTTCTTTAAATTTAGAAAAAGGCATGATTTTCAAACGCGTGTAGTTTTTAAGTCGTGCTTCGGATCGCAACGAGTTATATATGTAACTTGACCATATTTTCACGTAGATTAATATTTTCTAACTCTCATGTGTATTTAAAGCTGTTTAGTGTGATGTTTGCATCCATTTGCATGTCGACGTGATAGAAACGGTTTAGCTTGTAGTTAATTAACCGTACCTCCGTTGGAGATTAGCCATATATGTAAATGGACTAGAACGACGAGTAGAATCACGTGAACCACTTTGTTTTTCCATTTAACAAACATAAAACGTGATTAGGGCAGATTTAGATATTAACGTGTGGGGTCAGTTCAGAGACGTTATATGTCGTTTCCGGTCTCATTTAAAATAACTAGGTAGGTAGATTATTTGTGCTTCACCCCTTGCCATGTTTAACAACATTTTATATTGCCGTGTAAACAAATGGGAGTGAACTAAATAATTAAATGTGGAATTCCGTCAATATGCAACTCGTTGCATATTGAGTTTCACTTAATGTGTAGCGTTTGACTGTTGTGAATTGACATGCCGTGCCTTGCATATTTGAACCTGATCATGCATCATATGTGAATTGCATCCTGTCGTGCATGTGTCGTAGTGGATATTGTGGGTTGATTCTTGTTTCCGGTTTGCTTCGTCTCGTTAGAGTTCCGCAAGTGTGTCGGAATGTGAGGATTCGTTCGACTACGTCGGTTCGTTTGCTTCATGGAGTGGTTCTTCTTCCAAGCAGGATCTCAGGCAAGATAATCATTTCCCTAAACACCATTACTATCATTGCCATGCTAGTTGTCTCGTTTCTTTTGTTATGTCGCTCTGCCTAATACCTGTTAAATGTCAGCCTTTCAACATTGTCATGAAACCTTCAACCTTTATACAACCTAGAAAACCACTGATTGGCTATGTTACCACTTGCTTAACCATGTGTTAGCATTGCTAGTTGCAGGTGCAGTTGCTTCCATGTGATAACATGGGTTCCTTGTTATATCACCATATTAATTTCTATTTAATTTAATGGACCTATATAGTTGGTAAAAGGTGGAAGGCTCGCCTTTCTAGCCTGGTGTTTTGTTCCACCTTTGCCGCCTTAGTTTCGGCTACCGGTGTTATATTCCATAATTGAGCGCTCCTAACACAATCAGGGTTCTTATGGGGACCCCTTGATAAAAAAATTAGATTAAGACTGGTCTGGCAAGGCCCAACTTTGGTACTACATTTGCCTCATAACTTAATTAAATTGCATAGGGACTTTCCGGACCCCGTGGATAATTAATCAACCCCGGGACAGTGCTCCGCTTGAGTGTTGGTCCAAACTAGCACACTACAGGGCCACCGCGAGGCAACCCGAGGTTTGGTTTTACTCCTAGTGTGACCCATCCGTCGTGTCGTGAGAATGAGATACGCGGCTCATATCGGGATCGTCGACACGTCGGGCGGCCTTGCTGGACTAGTTTTACCTTTGACAAAATATCTTATGCATCGGGATTCCGGTGATGCTTTGGGCTATCTCGGTGTTGAGGTTTTCCACTAAGGAATCTGAGGAGATCACAATTTTTGTGATTGAGGTTTTCTATGCGGCTTGTGGTAATTTGTGATGGACTAGTTGGAGCACCTCTGCAGAGTTAACGATGGGGAACATTGCATGGGAAACAAAACATTTCCTACGCACATGAAGACCTATCAGGGTGATGTCCATCTACAAGAGGAGATTTGGATCTGCGTACCCTTGTAGATCGCACAGTAGTAAACGTTAAGAAACGCGGTTGATGTAGTGGAACGTCTTCACGTCCCTCGATCAACCCCATGAACTGTCCCACGAACCATCCCGCGATCCGTCCCACGATCCGTTCCGATCTAGTGCCGAACGGACGGCACCTCCGCGTTCAGCACACGTACAACTCAATGATGATCTCGGCCTTCTTGATCTAGAAAGAAAGACGGAAAAGTAGATGAGTTCTCTGGCAGTGTGATGGCGGTCCGGTAGTGGTGATGATCTACTCCTGCAGGGCTCCGCCCAAGCTCCGCAGAAATACGATCTAGAGGAAGAACTATGGTGTCTAGATCTGAGTTGCACGTGGCAAAAGTTGTCTCAAATCAGCCCTAAATCACCACTATATATAGGAGGGAGCGGGAGGAGGCTTCCCTTGAGGACCAAATCCCCAAGGGTGCGCCGGCCATGAAGGGAGTAGGATTCCTACTCCAATTCTACTCAAAATAGGATTGGAAAGTGGAGTCCTTCTCTTCCTTCCCACCTCCCCTTTTTTTCTTTGGTTTTCTTCTTATGGAGCCAAGGCCCTCTTGGGCTGTCCCACCAGCCCACTAATGGCTGATGCGCCACCCCTAGGGCCATTGGGCTTCCCCTGGGTGGGTTGCCCCCCTCCGGGTGAACTTCTGGAACAAATTTGTCACTCCCGGTACATTTCCGGTAATGCCCGAAAACCTTCTGGTAACCAAATGAAGCCATCCTATATATCAATCTTCATTTCTGGACCATTCCGAAATCCCTCAAGACGTCCGTTATCTCATCCAGGACTCCGAACAACATTCGGTAACCACACATATAACTCAACTATACTAAAACATCATCGAACCTTCAGTGTGTAGACCCTGTGGGTTCAAGAACCATGTAGACATGCCACGAGGCACTCCTCGATCAATATCCAATAGCGGGACCTGGATGCCCATATTGGATCCTACATATTCACCGGAGATCTTATCGGTTGAACCTCAGTGTCAAGGATTCATATAATACATGTATATTATTCCCTTTGTCCTTCGGTAAGTTACTTGCCCGAGATACGATCGTCGGTATCCGCATACATATTTCAATCTCATTATCGGCAAGTCTCTTTACTTGTTCCGTAATACAAGATCCCATGACTTACACTTAGTCACATTGCTTGCAAGGCTTGTGTGTGATGTTGTATTATCGAGTGGGCCCCGACAACAGTCGGGATTCTTCCTCCATCTAGCACACAAGGAAAAGAAGGAGAAGCGACCCCCATGACACCTAAAGTCAACCCGTTCCATACATAAAATAAATGACATATAACTCATCATCATCTTACTCATTTAACAACTCATGAAAGTCATACAAGGAGCAACGACAAACCGAAACATAACCGATATTATCACTAATACATCTCGAATATTATCATACAATATCACTGATAAAAACACAGTTGACGTCTCACGGTGCAGGCGGTGGCAACCCAAAGATTAGGAACCATCACCGGATCATAGCTCGGGTGATGTCCTAGGAGAACCTGGCATCCAACGCAGCCATGTAGCGACCGACGTGCTCGTCCTCCTCCCTGACACGGCGACATACCACCTCCGTGGGGGCCAGCTCCCTCGGCACCGATAATGTCCCACGCGACCGCCAACAAATAAGCTTCGGGTCAACGATGAGACTCGGATTCCTCACCAAGGTGCGCCCCCGGAAGGTAGCACCTCCTAGTGCCAGCCCGACGAAGCCCAGTCCCGGACATGCTGGCGCCTATCAACCAGGCTCTCGCTGACCACTCGACGACGAGGATGCGGGCCGGGCATCATCGACGTCGAGACAAATTCCTTTGAGAAAATTTTATTATTGTTTAATGTTTTACTTTCTAGTTATCATTTATACAATAATCATCTTATTTGAATTTAGCTAGCCCCACTACCTATTTTTTTCAACATGCAAGTATGAGATCAAATATACAATAATAAAACACAATATATATATTTTGCAAATATTTCTGCAACAACATTCGGGGCTTGAGCAAATATTTTGCAAATATACAAGAATCATATCCTAGCAAGAACCCTAGGCATGGGGATATGGGGATGTCTCATCAGATGTTTGGGTCGGTGTCGGGGTCGAGGTCGGGGTCGAGGTCGGCGACGGCCTCGGGGAGGCGATGAGCTCAGGGTGGGGGCGACGACGGCGACGGGCTCGGGGGCGGCGAGGACGACAGGGTCGGGGTGGGGGCGGCGACAGCGACGGGCTCGGGGGCGGCGACGACGACGGGCTCGGTGCAGGGGCGGCGATAGCGACAGACTCGGGGGCGGCGACGCCGACGGGATCAGGGCGGGGACGGCGACGGCGACGGGCTCGGGGCGGAGGCGGCGAGGCGACGGGCTCGGGGGTGGCGACGACGACGGGCTCGGGGACGGCGGCGACGACGAGGAGGAATGGATCGACGGCGGCGACGCGGGGCAAATGGAGAGGTTGGGGAAAATTCGACAACTCCGGCCTTATATGCGAAAACCTCTTGTCCCGGTTTGAGGAACAAACCGGGACTAAAGGTCAATTTTCAGCAGCCTAACAGGCGGGAAGAAGAGACATTTAGTCCTGGTTTGTGCCGCAAACCGACACTAAAGGCGGTATTTGGTGCCGGTTTGTACTACCAACTGACACGAACGGAAGTCTTTGGTCCCAGTTGGTGCCACAAACCGACACGAATGTCATGTGCCTCCGACGTCCGAAGTGCTTGGTGAAGTACCGCCAAAAACAAGATCTATTCTTCACATGATTCGGCGAAACCCTAGCACTGCCAACCCTATATAATCTCCTCCCCAACCACGCCGCCAGCTTTCCCCCACCCACAGCCTCCAACCCTCCCCCAACCCAAAACCCATTGGCGGCGGCGCAGCGCGAGGTGAGGATAAGGTAGATGGTGAAGTTCCTGAAGGTGGGCAAGGCGGTGATCCTGCTGCAGGGCAGGTATGCCGGGAAGAAGGCAATGATCGTGCGCGTCTTCGAGGAGGGCACCCGCGACCATTCCTAAGGGCACTGCCTGGTCGCCGGCCTGGCCAAATACCCGAAGAAGGTGATCCGCAAGGACTCGGCCAAGAACACGGCCAAGAATTCCCGTGTCAAGGTCTTCCTCAAGCTCGAGGATAGGTTCAAGACCGGCAAGAACAGGTGGTTCATCACCAACTCCGCATGATTCGACATGATTCAAGAAATGCCAACAAGATCTATTATTCACATGATTCGATATGATTCGACATGATTCAAGAAATTCCAACAAGATATATTCTTCACATGATTCAAAATGATTCGACATGATTCAAGAAATTCCAACAAGATCTATTCTTCTCATGATTCGACATGATTCAAGAAGTTCCAACAAGATCTATACTTCACATTATTCGACATGATTCAAGAAATGCCAAACAAGATCTATTCTTCACATAATTTGACATGATTCAAGAAATGCCAACAAGATCTATTCTTCACATGATTCGTCATGATTCGACATGATTCAAGAAATTCCAACAAGATCTATTCTTCAAATGATTCAAAATGATTCAACATAATTCGACGTGATTCAAGAACTTCCAACAAGATCTATTCTTCACGTGATTCGACATGATTCAAGAAATGCCAACAAGATCTATTCACATGATTCGACATGATTCAAGAAATGCCAACAAGATCTATTTGTCACATCACATGATTCCACATGATTCGACATGATTCAAGAAATTCCAACAAGATCTATTCTTCACATGATTCGACATGATTCCACATGATTCAAGAAATTCCAACAAGATCTATTCTTCACATCATTCGACATGATTCCAGAAATGCCAACAAGAATGATGACCCACAAGTATAGGGGATCTATCATAGTCCTTTCGATAAGTAAGAGTGTCGAACCCAACGAGGAGCAGAAGGATCTGACAAGTGGTTTTCAGCAAGGAAATATCTGCAAGCACTGAAATTATCAGTAACAAGTGGTTGTGTGGTGAGATGATTCATAGCAAGCAACAAGTAACAAAAGTAGCAACGGTGCAGCAAAGTGGCCCAACCCTTTTGTAGCAAGGGACAAGCCTGGACAAAGTTTTATAGGAGGAAAAACACTCCCGAGGACACACGGGAATTTCTGTCATGCTAGTTTTCATCATGTTCATATAATTCGCGTTCGTTACTTTGATAGTTTGATATGTGGGTGGACCGGCGCTTGGGTACTGTCCTTACTTGGACAAGCATCCCACTTGTGATTAACCCCTCTCGCAAGCATCCGCAACTACGAAAGAAGAATTAAGACAAAGTCTAACCATAGCATTAAACTAGTGGATCCAAATCAGCCCCCTACGAAGTAACGCATAAACTAGGGTTTAAGCTTCTGTCACTCTAGCAACCCATCATCTAGTTACTACTTCCCAATGCCTTCCTCTAGGCCCAAATAATGGTGAACTGTTATGTAGTCGACGTTCACATAACACCACTAGAGGAAAAACAACATACAACACATCAAAATATCGAACGAATACCAAATTCACATGACTACTATTAGCATGACTTATCCCATGTCCTCAGGAACAAAAGTAACTACTCACAAAGCATAATCATATTCATGACCAGAGAGGTAATGAGTAGCATCAAGGATCTGAACATAAACTCTTCCACCAATTAATCCAACTAGCATCAACTACAAAGAGTAATTAACACTACTAGCAACCTTACAAGTACCAATCGGAGTCGCGAGACGGAGATTGGTTACAAGTGATGAACTAGGGTTTGGAGATGAGATGGTGCTGATGAAGATGTTGATGGTGATGAGTCCCCTCCGATGATAGGAGTGTTGGAGATGACGATGGTGATGATTTCCCCCTCCGGGAGGGAAATTTCACCGGCAGGATTGTCCTACCGGAGCTCTAGATTGGTTGTGCTCAAGTTCCGCCTCGTGGCGGCGACGAATCCTCAAAAAATCCTCCTCTTGATTTTTTTCCTGACGAAACTCTTCATATAGCAGAAGAGGGGGGCAGAGGGCCAGCTAGATGCCCACAAGCCCCCTAGGCGCGGCTAGGGGGGTGGCCGCGCCTAGCAGGCTTGTGGCCACCTGCTGGCGCCCCTCTGGCACTTCTTCGGCCCAGTATTTTTTATAATTCCCGAAAAAATCCTCGTTGATTTTTACGGCGTTTGGAGTTGCGCAGAATAGGTATCTCAAACTTGCTCCAATTTCAAGCCAGAATTCCAGCTGTCAGCATTCTCCCTCTTCAAGTAAACCTTGCAAAATAAGAGAGAAAAGGCATAAGTTTTGTACCGTGAAGTGAAATAACAGCCCAAAAAGCGATAAATATCAACATGAAAGCATGAAGCAAAATGGACGTATCAACTCCCCCATGCTTAGACCTCGCTTGTCCTCAAGCGAAAGCCGAGCTCAATAAATATGACCACATGTTTAGGGAGAGAGGTGTCGACAAAACAAGATACGAACATGCATGCATCATGATCATGATCAGAACAGCAATACCAACATATAATCTCTCATGCTAAAGTGACAATTCCTTCACAAAGTAAAGCATGGATCAAGAACCTTACCGGGAAGTAACAACCGATAGCCTTTAGTCATTGAAGCAATTGCAATTTATCACAACATCAGAAAGAGTCAAACAAGAGCTTGTAAAGAAAATCCACATACTCAATCATCTTTTCGTTCTCTACAATTGCTACAACTCACGTGGTACTCATGAGATCAAAGTTTCAGCTGGACACTGAGAAAGATAGGGGCTTATAGTTTTGCCTCCCAACTGCTTACCTCAAGGGTAATGTCAACAGCAATAATTCATGAATGCTTACCTCCAAGTTGACATATGAATATAGATCTTTCCCTAGCATATGACGTTAACCAAGATATAAGGCGAAACAAGGAATTGGTGAAGATCACCATGACTCTTTCAAGGGCAAAAAGTAAAGGTACATGATAGGCCCTTCGCAGAGGGAAGCAGAGGTTGTCATGCGCTTTTGAGGTTTGGATGCGTGTCCTCTTAGTGCGGAGGAACGTCACTTTATATTGCCTCCTGTGATAAAGAACTTTATTATGCAGTCTGTCGCTTTTATGTCTTCCTCATCACAGGTTCGTACAAAGCTTATTTTCCACACACTAATAGATCATACATATTAGGGAGCAATTTTTATTGCTTGCACCAATGATAACTTACTTGAGGGATCTTATTCAATCCATAGGTAGGTATGGTGGACTCTCATGGCAAAATTGGGTTGAAGGTTTGTGGATGCACAAGTAGTATCTCTACTTGGTGCGGGAGTTTTGGCTAATATGAGGTGGAAGCAATCGTCACATGTTAAGGGATCTCTAATCATATAACATTGTTCGGAACCAAGGAAACACAATTCATTATGTTGTCTTCCTTGTCCAAGATCTACTTCTAGGCATGCAATAGTTTAGTGAGTTTCACAATCATAGATGGTGTCAAAAATGATATATTTATATGTGAACCTCTCCTTCCTTATCACTTCCTATTAATTGCAACAATGACCAAGGTCTACGTTTTTCTACCCTCAACAAGTTTCAATCAACATTCTTTTTATATGTAAAGCCATCACTTCCCACAAGATCATTACATGATCTTTCATGTTTTTGTTCTTTTCTCACTCTTTTGATCATGGCAAGAGGCAAAGCCCTTCAACTAAGACACTCTTTATTATATGGCTCACGAGCTTGAATACATCGGGGGTGACACAAAACAAAACTCAAGACTAAAACACTAAGACTTTTATTCTACTAGAGAAAAAGAAAAACTGAAAAGGAACAAACTAAAACAAAGGTAAAGCCAAAAGATGTGATGGTGATACGATACCGAGGCAACTCCCCCAAGCTTGGCACAAGCCAAGGGGATTGCCCATACCCATGTTTAGTTGTCTTCCTTTCGAGGTGATGGTGGTGGAGTTGTTGCAACATGGGCTTGATCCTCCGTCTTCCAAGGCATAGGTGCTCCATCATGGAAAGATGAACGAGTCTCCGGAATCCTCAAATCTGCAGCCAACTGTATTGATTTAAATCTATACTCATACTCACAGTTTTGGTTCTGCAGGTCATAGATCTGGGCCTGGAGTTGATCAATCCTGTCATAGAGCCCGGAGAGGTGCTTCCCAATGTCATTGGCATCAATCTTGTGCTTGTTGGTGAACTCCGTGATCATCATGTGGTTGGCGTTGAGTCCATGCTCCACCATCCTTTGGCACTTGAAGACTTGTTGCTCCATTGCTTCGAGCCTCGTCTCCATGCTTCCGGTCTTCTTGGGCCCCTCAACATCACGGATGTGCAACATCCCCTCACGCATCTCGATATATTGAGGGTGTTGCAGCACTCCCATGAGGTAGGGATTGATGACCTTCTCGAAGATCTTGTCCTTCGGAGCTTTTGGGGAAGTCATAGCGATCTAGATCTGCAACAAAAACAGGCTCGAAACGAAAAACATAGGAAATCTGCATGATACGTGGGTCAGACCTTTCGGGAGAATATATATTGATTTTTTTCAGACCCGAAGGAGTACTCCGCACGAAAACAGAGTTCGGGAGGCACACGAGGTGGCCACAAGCCCCCCAGGCGCGGCCAGGGGGTGGACCCGCGCCTGGCAAGCTTGTCGCCTCCTCGCGCGCTTTCCGGACTACTTCCAAATTTTCTATTTTTTCAAATATTCCAAAACGGAGAAAAAATTCCTACTGGAAAAGTTTTGGAGTCTGTTTTCTTACCGAATCACATACCTCTTCGTTTTCGGAGTCTGAAACAGGCTGATAAATATCCCTTAGGTATTCTTCCGGAGTTATGGTATTGATGATATTTCTTTCAACATTTATGGGAGTACCTGAGATATAATGCTTGATTCTCTGCCCATTTACAACTCTCGGACAATGACCTTCCGTGTTGTTGATCTTGATAGCACCAGAACGATATGCTTCCTCAACAATATAGGGACCTTCCCATTCAGAGAGAAGCTTGCCTGCAAAAAATCTTAAACGAGAATTATATAGCAAGACATAATCACCTACATTGAACTCACGCTTTTGTATCCTCTTATCATGCCACCTCTTAACCTTCTCTTTGAACAACTTGGCATTCTTATATGCCTGAGTTCTCCACTCTTCAAGCGAGCTAATGTCAAATAACCTCTTCTCACCGGCAAGTTTGAAATCAAAGTTGAGATCTTTGATTGCCCAATAAGCTTTATGCTCTAGCTCAAGAGGTAAATGACATGCTTTGCCGTACACCATTTTGTACGGAGACATGCCCATGGGATTCTTATAGGCAGTTCTATAAGCCCACAGTGCATCATCGAGCTTCTTAGACCAATTCTTTTTAGACCTGTTGACAGTCTTTTGCAGAATAAGTTTAATTTCTATATTTCTTAGCTCTACTTGACCACTGGACTGAGGGTGATAGGGGGACGCAATTCTATGGTTGACATCATACTTAGCAATTGTTTTACGGAAAGCACCATGAATGAAATGTGAACCACCGTTGGTCATTAGATATCTAAGGACTCCAAATCTAGGGAAGATAACTTCTTTAAGCATCCTGATAGAAGTGTTGTGATCAGCACTACTAGTGGGGATAGCTTCTACCCACTTAGTGACGTAATCAATAGCAACTAAGATGTGAGTATACCCGTTGGATTTTGGAAAAGGTCCCATATAATCAAAGCCCCAAACATCAAATGGTTCAATGACAAGTGAATAGTTCATAGGCATTTCTTGACGTTTACCGATATTACCTACTCTTTGACATTCGTCACAAGACAAGACAAACTTACGGGCATCCTTGAAGAGAGTGGGCCAATAGAAACCTGATTCCAATACCTTGTGTGCAGTTCTATCTCCTGCATGGTGTCCTCCGTAGGCCTCGGAGTGACACTTTTGTAGGATCTGTCCATGTTCATGTTCAGGTACACAACGTCAATAACACCATCTACTCCTTCCTTATAAAGGTGAGGATCATCCCAAAAGTAATGTCTCAAGTCAAAGAAGAATTTCTTCTTTTGCTGGTATGTGAAACTAGGTGGATTTATTTGGCAATGATATAGTTTGCATAATTAGCATACCATGGTGCACTATGGGAAGTACTAATGACACTCAATTGCTCATCGGGAAAGCTATCATCAATAGGTTGTGGGTCATCAAGAACGTTCTCCAAGCTTGACAAGTTATCTGCTACTGGGTTATCAGCACCCTTCCTGTCGACAACGTGCAAAACAAATTCTTATAGCAAGAGAACCCATCTGATAAGTCTAGGTTTAGCGTTCTTCTTCTCCATGAGGTACTTAATAGCAGCATGATCAATGTGAATAGTGACTTTAAAATCAACTATGTAAGACCTGAACTTTTCACATGCAAACACGACCGCTGAAAACTCCTTTTCCGTAGTAGCATAGTTTCTTTGGGCACTGTCTAGAGTTTTACTAGCATAGTGAATAACATTCAACTTCTTATCAACTCTTTGCCCTAGGAGAGCACCAACAGCATAATCACTAGCATCACACATGATTTCAAATGGCAAGTTCCAATCAGGTGGTTGAACAGTAGGTGCAGTTATCAAAGCCCTCTTAAGTATTTCGAAGGCTTCCTCACAATCATCGTCAAAGGCAAAAGGAATATCCTTTTGCAAGAGATAGGTAAGAGGCCTAGAAATCTTAGAGAAGTCTTTAATGAACCTTCTATAGAAACTAGCATGACCAAGGAAACTTCTTATACCCTTGATATCTGTGGGGTATGGCATTTTCTCGATCGCATCAACCTTAGCCTTATCGACTTCAATACCTCTTTCAGAAATTTTATGTCCTAAGACAATGCCTTCATTAACCATAAAGTGGCACTTCTCCCAGTTCAAGACAAGATTGGTGTCTTTACATCTCTGCAAGACTCGATCAAGTTTGATGAGGCAATCATCAAAGGAAGACCCGTAAACGGAGAAGTCATCCATGAAAACCTCAACAATCTTTTCACAAAAGTTAGAGAATATAGCCATCATACATCTTTGAAAGGTGGCAGGTGCATTACACAAAGCCAAAACGCATACGTCTATAAGCAAAGGTACCAAAAGGACAGGTGAAAGTGGTTTTCTCCTGATTAGATTGTGCAACTGGTATTTGGGAGAAACCAGAATAACCGTCTAGAAAGCAAAAGTGTGTGTGTTTAGACAATCTTTCTAGCATTTGGTCGATAAAAGGCAAAGGGTAATGATCTTTCCTTGTGGCTTTATTCAATTTCCTAAAATCGATGACCATCCTATAGACAGTAATAATCCTCTGTCGGATCAATTCATCCTTATCATTAGGGACAACGGTAATGCCTCCCTTCTTAGGGACGCAATGCACCGGACTTACCCAATCACTATGAGCAACAGGATAGATAATACCTGCTTCCAGGAGCTTTAGTATTTATTTTCTTACTACCTCTTTCATCTTAGGATTTAATCTCCTTTAGTAACTTCTTTTCTTCATGCTCTAAGAGGCTAGCACTAATGATAATTGGATATATCTCTTTTTCATCAAGATAAGCATACTTAAGAGTACCAGGAAACTGTTTAAGCTCGAACATAGGATCACCCTTTGGTGGGGGTGGATCCCCAAGAAGTTCAACAGGCAAGTTATTCTTAAGGATAGGATATTGTTCTAAGACAACTCTATCTATCTCATCCCTTTCATCCATATGCATATCATTTTCATGCTCAAGCAAGTATTGCTCTAAGGGATCAGTAGGGGGCACGGTAATAGAAGCTAAGGCAATAATTTCATCCTTACTAGGCAACTCCTTTTCATGAGGTTGTCTACCAAACTTGGAGAAATTGAACTCATGTGACACACCTTCAAAGCCAACAGTGACAGTTTGCTTCTCACAGTCAATATGAGAATTGACGGTATTGAGAAAAGGTCTACCAAATATGATGGGACAAAAGCTATCTTCTGTGGTAGCAAGACCGAGGAAATCAGCAGGATACTTCGTTTTACCACACAAGACTTCAACATCCCTAACAATTCCCACAGGGCAGATGGTATCTCTATTGGCAAGCTGAATAGGGACATCAATAGGCTCTATCTCAACAGGTGCAATCTCGTCTTTGATTTCATCATATAAGGATTGAGGTATTGCACTAACACTAGCACCCACGTCACATAAACCATGATAACAATGATCTCCTATCTTAACAGAAACAACAGGCGTGCCAACAACAGGCCTATGTTTGTCTCTAGCGTGAGGTTTAGCAATTCTAGCAGCATCTTCACAGAAGTGAATATTATGTCCCTCAACATCGTCGGACAGAAGATCTTTGATAATAACAATGCTAGGTTCAACTCTAATTTGCTCAGGGGGTGTAGGTGTTCTAATGTAGCCTCTACGTATCACAGTTGAAGCTTTAGAATGATCCTTTATCCTAACAGGGAAAGGTGGTTTCTCAATGTAAGCACTGGGAACAATAGGATCATTATAGGCAATGACTTTCTCTTCAACTCGATTGCGTTTAACTACATTGACTTCTAAAGGAGGATGATATTTAAACCACTTCTCTTTGGGGAGATCAATATGAGCAGCAAATGATTCACACAATGAAGCTACTATCTCAAAGTCAAGTCCATACTTAGCGCTAAAATCACTAAAGGTATTTGTTTCAACAAAGGATTTAACGCAATCAAACTTGAAATTCATACCTGACTCCTTACCTTTTTCAAGCTCCCAATCTTCAGAGTTGCGTTTAATTCTCTCCAATAAATTCCATCTGAAGTCAATATCTCTCTTCATAAAAGAACCGGCACAAGAAGTGTCAAGCATGGTGCGATCATCATGAGAAAGCCGAGCATAGAAGTTAGAGCTCATGGTTGGGGCATGATTATAACATTGATTTAAGCCTCCCCCAAGCTTGAGCAATGCTTTCTCTGTAACGAGGCCAAAAATTATAAATATAATTCCGATCACGATGTACTAAATGCATAGGATAAAACTTTTGATGAAATTCCAATTTCAACCGATTGTAGTTCCATGATCCAGTATCTTCACATAGCCTATACCATGTCAACGCCTTATCCTTCAAAGATAAAGGAAAGACCTTCTTCTTGACCTCATCCCCGGGTAAACCTGCAAGCTTAAATAAACCACAAACTTCATCTACATAGATTAGATGCAAGTCTGGATGTGATGTTCCATCTCCTGTAAAAGGATTAGCCAGCAGTTTCTCAAGCATACCCGAAGGAAACTCAAACCAAATATTTTTAGTAGGTGCAGCAGGTTGAGGAGAAACTATTTGTGCTTCCGTTCGAGTGAAGATACCCCGAACAAGCCCCTCAAAGGATTAGTATCCATAGTGACAAGTGACAATAAATTTCAGCACACTATATGAATGTTTCCTTACCAAGTTCCACTTACCAAAGGCGCTTCACTCCCCGGCAACGGCGCCAGAAAAGAGTCTTGATGACCCACAAGTATAGGGGATCTATCGTAGTCCTTTCGATAAGTAAGAGTGTCAAACCCAACGAGGAGCATAAGGATCTGACAAGTGGTTTTCAGCAAGGAAATATCTGCAAGCACTGAAATTATCGGTAACAAGTGATTGTGTGGTGAGATGATTCGTAGCAAGCAACAAGTAACAAAAGTAGCAACGGTGCAGCAAAGTGGCCCAATCCTTTTTGTAGCAAGGGACAAGCCTGGACAAAGTCTTATAGGAAGAAAAACGCTCCCGAGGACACACGGGAATTTATGTCATGCTAGTTTTCATCATGTTCATATGATTCGTGTTCGTTACTTTGATAGTTTGATATGTGGGTGGACCGGCGCTTGGATACTGCCCTTACTTGGACAAGCATCCCACTTATGATTAACCCATCTCGCAAGCATCCGCAACTACGAAAGAAGAATTAAGACAAAGTCTAACCATAGCATTAAACTAGTGGATCCAAATCAGCCCCCTACGAAGTAACGCATAAACTAGGGTTTAAGCTTCTGTCACTCTAGCAACCCATCATCTACTTACTACTTCCCAATGCCTTCCTTTAGGCCCAAATAATGGTGAAGTGTTATGTAGTCGACGTTCACATAACACCACTAAAGAAAAAATAACATACAACACATCAAAATATCGACCGAATACCAAATTCACATGACTACTATTAGCATGACTTATCCCATGTCCTCAGGAACAAAAGTAACTACTCACAAAGCATAATCATATTCATGACCAGAGAGGTAATGAGTAGCATCAAGGATCTGAACATAAACTGTTCCACCAAGTAATTCAACTAGCATCAACTACAAAGAGTAATTAACACTACTAGCAACCTTACAAGTACCAATCGGAGTCCTGAGACGGAGATTGGTTACAAGTGATGAACTAGGGTTTGGAGATGAGATGGTGATAATGAAGATTTTGATGGTGATGAGTCCCCTCCGATGAGAGGCGTGTTGGTGATGACGATGGCGACAATTTCCCCCTCAGGGAGGGAAGTTTCCCCGGCAGGATCGTCCTGCCGGAGCTCTAGATTGGTTCTGCTCAAGTTCCACCTCGTGGCGGCGGCGAATCCTCAAAAAAGCCTCATCTTGATTTATTTTTTCCGGACGAAATCCTTCATATAGCAGAAGAGGGGGGCCAGAGGGCCAGCTGGGTGCCACAAGCCCCCTAGGCGCGACCAGGGGGTGGTCGTGCCTAGCACGCTTGTGGCCACCTGCTGGCGCCCCTCTGGCACTTCTTCCGCCCAGTATTTTTTATAATTCCCGAAAAAAATCCTCGTTGATTTTTACGGCGTTTGGAGTTGCACAGAATAGGTATCTCAAACTTGCTCTAATTTCAGGCCAGAATTCCAGCTGCCGGCATTCTCCCACTTCAAGTAAACCTTGCAAAATAAGAGAGAAAAGGCATAAGTTTTGTATCGTGAAGTGAAATAACAGCCCAAAAAGAGATAAATATCAACATGAAAGCATGAAGCAAAATGGATGTATCAAAGATCTATTCTTCACTTGATTCGACATGATTCAAGAAATGCCAACAAGATCTATTATTCTTCACATGATTCGACATGATTCCACATGATCGGGATGATTCAAGAAACTCCAACAAGATCTATTCTTCACATGACTCGACATGATTCGACATGATTCAAGAAATTCCAACAAGATTTATTCTTCACATGATTCGACATGATTCAAGAAATGGCAACAAGACCTATTGTTCACATGATTCGACATGATTCAAGAAATGCCAACAAGATCTATTATTCTTCACATGATTCAAGAACTCTTAATAGGTTGAAAGTTTGCATGGTTTCATCATTTCACCCACATAGTATGTGCTAAAAAGTTGAGAGGGTTTCCGCAAAAACTGGATGCACTTCGTGTACTAATCGGACAATCTCTTTCAAAGTATGAGGGTTTCATACGAAAACTCATTTGTTACAAAAGGCATTTCATTTTTTCGAACTTATTTGAGCTCCGGACTTTTTGTGTGTTCAAAATGAACCATTCAAGGCCACATCATCAATTTTCAACACTTTCTGACTTCATTTGGTATTTTTCATGCTTTTACTGATTTATTGGAGCTAAATGACCAAGAAATTGAAAAGAACTACAAATGAACTCTTAATAGGTTGAATGTTGGCATGGTATCATCATTTCACCCACATAGCATGTGCTAAAAAGTTGAGAGGGTTGCCGCAAAAACGGGATGCACTTCGTGTACAGATTGGACAATGTCTTTTGAAGCATGCGGGTTTCATACGAAAACTCATCTGTTACAAAAGGCATTTCATTTTTTCGATCTTATTTCATTTTTTCCACATGGGTGTGTGTATTAAAAACCATTACAACATATCATGAATAGAGAAGTGACCAAATTAATAGAAATTCATCATCACATTAAAGCCAAAGTACAGTAGTGTAACGACTAAGATGCGTCCCTTTCCTTATTTGGGGCGAGGCCTCAAAAGGGGAAAGGGACGCATCTGAACATTTCAGTAGTGGGATAATAATCATAATACATAAATAAATATTAACAAGTAGGGCATACTGATGTTTGCTGTGTACCCCTGGCAATTTTGCCAGAAATACTCCTACTACGGCACGTAGGTATTCCCTCGAAGCGGAAAGGGTGATGTAGCACAGCGACGGTACGTATTTCCCTCAGTTTGAGAACCAAGGTATCGATCCGGCGGAAGAGTATCTCACTAACCTGCACAAACACAAAAGCTTGCACCCAACGATATAAAGGGGTTGGCAATCCCTTATAGATTGTTTGCCAAATGAGAACTGAAAAGTAACAAAGTAACAAAGCAAAGTAAAAGCGGAGATGTAAACGATGGATGTGAATAGACATGGGGGCCGTAGTGTTTACTAGTGGCTTCTCTTATGAAAGCAAGTAGACGTTGGGTGAACAAATTACTGTCAAGCAATTGATAGAACTGTGCAGAGTCATGACGATATCTATGCAATGATTATTTCTATAGGCATCACGTCCGACACAAGTAGACCGATACTTTCTGCATCTACTACTATTAATCCAGACGTCGACCGCTATCCAGCATGCATCTAGTGTATTATGTCCATAAGAACAGAGTAACGCCTTCAGCAAGATGACATGATGTAGAGGGATAATCTCAAACCAATGATAAAACCCCATCTTTTTACCCTTGATGGCAACTGCTTGATGTGTGCCTTGCTGCCCCTACTGTCACTGGGAAAGGTCACCACATGGCAGAACCCAAAACCAAGCACTTCTCCCATTGGAAGAATCATAGATCTAGTTGGCCAAACAAAACCCAAGACTCGGAGAGACTTACAAGGATATCAAATCATGCATATAAGAAATCAGCAAAGACTCAAATATATATCATAGATAATATGATCACAAGTCCACAATTCATCAGATCTCGACAAACACACCGCCAAAGAACATTACATCGGATAGATGCCCATGAAGATCATGGAGAACTTTGTATTGAAGATCCAAGAGAGACAATAAGCCATCTAGCTACAAACTACGGACCCGTAGGTCTAAAGTGAACTACTCATGAGTCATTGGAGGGGCGATGATGATGATGAAGAAGCCCTCCACCTCCAAAGGCCCCTCCGGCAGGGCGCCGGGAAGGGTCTCTAGATGAGATCTTGCGGAAACGGAAGCTTGCGGAGGCGGAAAAGTATTTTCGAGGCTCCCCTGATTTTTTGCGGAATATTTGGGAATATATAGGTGCAAAACCTAGGTCAGGAGGCGGCCAGGGAAGCCACAAGCTTGCCCACCGCCGCCTCCCCCCTGGTGGCGGAGTGGGCCCTTGTGGGCTCCCTGGGGCCCACCTGGCCTGGCCCAAAGGTTCCCTGGTCTTCTTTAGTTCGGGAAAAAAATCATTTCGGGGATTTTATTCCGTTTGTACTCCGTTCCAAAATCAGATCTGAAAAGAGTCAAAAACACAGAAAAACATGAACTGACACTTGGCACTGAATCAATAAGTTAGTCCCCAAAAATATATAAAAAGGTACATAAAACATACAAAGAAGACAAGATAACAGCGTGAAACCATCAAAAATTATAGATACGTTTGAGACGTATCAAGCATCCCCAAGCTTAACGCCTGCTCGTCCTCGAGTAGGGAAGTGATAAGAATGAATTTTTGATGTTTTCATGCTACCTAGCATAGGTGTCCTTTGTAATTCCTCTTATGTGACGTGAATGTTCAGATCCATTAGATTCAAAACAATAGTTTTCTATTGACGTGGAAACAATAATAATTCAAGCAAACTAGCAAAGTAATCATGAACTTTCAAAATAGCAAGGCCAAAAGAAAGTTATCCCTACAAAAGAATATAGTCTGGCTATGCTCTATCATCATTGCACAATGAATTAAAATCATGCACAACCCCGGTATTGGCCAAGTAATTGTTTCACACCTTTACTTTCTCAAACCTTTTCAACTCTCACGCAATACATGAGCGTGAGCCATGGTTATAGCACTATATATGGTGTGGAGTATGGTGGAGGTTGCAAGATAAAAAGGAGAAGATAGTCACATTAACTAGGCATATCAATGAGTTGTGGAGATGCTCATCAATAGATATCAATGTGAGTGAGTAGGGACTGCCATACAAATAATGCACTAGAGCTACAAGTAAGTGAAATCTCTTAAAGAAAACTAGTGGGTGTGCATCCAACTTGCTTGCTCACGAAGACCTAAGGCAATTTTGAGGAAGCCTATCATTGGAATATACAAGCCAAGTTATATAATGAGAATTTCCGACTAGCTATATGGTGGTGACAAAACGAGAGACTCTCAATCATGAAGATCATGGTGCTCAAAAAGCACAAGTGTGGACAAAGTGGTAGCATTGTCCCTTCTCTCTTTTTCTCTCATTTTTTTATTTTGGTGGGCTCTTTGGCCTCTCTTTTTTATGAGCTTCTTTGGCCTCTTTTATTTCCTCACATGGGGCAATGCTCCAATAATGATGATCATCACACTTTCAACTCAAAACTTAGAGCAATTATGACTCTATATGGAATTCCTTCGGTAGTGTACCGTGGCAACGATCTAGCATGGCATAGACATCAATGGAAACATCATGCTAGCTATCTTACGATCATGCAAAGGCAAGCAAATGTGGTGGCACATGTCATGGTGGTAGTTGCATGGCAATATATCTTGGAATGACTTTGAAAAAGCCATAGTAGGTAGGTATGGTGGCTGTTTTGAGGGAGGCTAATGGTGGGTTTTGTGCACCGGCGAAAGTTGCACGGCACTAAGAAGATGGTGATGGTGGAAGGTGAAAGTGCATCTAAACCATGGACTCAACATTAGTCATGAAGAACTCATATACTTGTTGCAAAAGTTTTATTAGTAGTCGAAACAAAGCATTCAACGCATACTCCTAGGGGAAGGGTTGGTAGGTATAAACCATCGCGCGATCCCGACCGCCACGCAAAGGATGACAATCAATAGACAAATCATGCTCAGATTTCATCACATAGCGGTTCACCATAAGTGCATGCTACGGGAATCACTAACTTCAACACAAGTATTTCTAGATCCACAACAACTTACTAGCATGACTTTCAATATTACATAACCACAACTCAAAACTAATTGAGATGAATCAAACTTCTCTAACTATTCAATGCACATGAAGGTGGAAGTTTTTGTATATCTTCGGATAACTACCCCTTTTGAGACTACTTTCAAAGCATAGATCAACTACCAAGCCACGCACCGCTGCGCTCTAAAATATATAAGTGAAGCACATAGAGCAAAAGTATCTAGCTCAAAAGATATAAGTGAAGCAAATATGGGCTGAATTGTCTACCAAAAGATATAAGTCAAGCTCGACAAAATCACGGTGTGTCTCTCTCTCTAGGTGTGAAGCAAGTATGATTGTGACACAACAGAAATAAAAGACTCCAACGATACAAGACGCTCCAAGCAAAAACACATAACATGTGGTGAATAAAAATATAGCCCCAAGTAACGTTACCGATGGATTGAAGATGAGAGAGGGGATGCCTTCCCGGGGCATCCCCAAGCTTAGGCTTTTACGGCATCCTTGAATCTCTTGGGGTGCCTTGGGAATCCCCAAGCTTGAGCTCTTGCCACTCTTTATCTCTTTGTCCATAAGAACTTCACCCAAAACTTGAAAACTTCACAACACGAAACTTAAACAGAAACTCGTGATAACATTAGTATGAGAAAGCAAACCAACACTTCCTTAGGTACTGTAGCAAACTTAAATTCTACTTACGCTGATGTTGGGTTACTGTATTTTCAATTTTCCATGGCTAATACCCCCCGATACTATCCATAGTCTCATCAAAATAAGAAACCAACACAACAAAAACAGAATCTGTTAACAGCAGACCAGTCTGTAGCAATCTTTATATTTCATATACCTCTGGTACTTCAAAAATTCTGAACAATTACGACAGTCTGAAGTATTTGTGTAGAAATCAGCAGCAAAAAGAATCAACTCAAAATCTCTTACATAAAAAAATGAAAATTCTTTTCGTGAGCAGAAAGTTTCTGTCTTTTCCAGCATGACCAAACAATCATCCCCAAGACTAATCATAACGGTTTTGCTTGGCACAAACGCAAAAAGAAACACAAAAAACACAATCATAACAGAATTATGAAAGTGTGGAAAACACAAAACAAAAAGGAAAATGATAGATTCTTTGGGTTGCCTCCCAACAAGCGCTTTTGTTTAACGCCCTTAGCTAGGCATTGATTTCAATGATGCTCACATAAAAGGTAGGGATTGAAACACAACGAGAGCATCATGGAGCATATGGCTAGCACATTTAAGTCTAACCCACTTCCTATGCATAGGGATTTTTTGAACAAACAACTTGTTGGAGCAATAATCAACTAGCATAGGAAGGCAAAACAAGAATAGCTTCAAAAATTTCAACACATGGAGAGGAAGCTTGATACTATTGCAATAAGTAGAAGCATATGATCCTCTCTCATAGTAATTTTCAGTAGCATCATGAATGAATTCAACAATGTAACTATCACATAGGATATTCTTTTCATGATCCACATGCATGCAAAGTTGACGCTCTTCAAAAATAGTGGGATTATCATCAACTAAAGTCATGACTTCTCCAAACCCACTTTCAATATCATTGCAAATATCATATTCATCATAAGGTTTAAACAAATTTTCAAGATCATAAGAAAAATCATCACCCCAATCATGATTATTGCAACAAGTAGTGGACAAACCAAAACTAGCATCCCCAAGCTTAGGGTTTTGCATATTTTTAGCATGATTGTCACTAATAGAATTTATAGTGAAACCATTGCAATCATGCTTTTCATCCAAGGAGCCCTCATGAATCACTTCATAAATTTCTTCCTCGCAATTTTCGGATTCACGCATCTCAAGCAAAACTCCAAACAGATAGTCCAGTGCCCTCAACTCACTAGCAATTCGTTCCACATAAGTGGGTCTCTTAAAGAGATTAGCTAGTGGATGAGGATCCATATCACTAGATTTTCAGCAAGCGAAGATGCAAGCATATTGAAGGCACATGGCACACAAGCGAATAGAAAGCAGGCGAGAGAAAAGGGCGAACGAAAAGGAAAATGTGAAGTGGGGGAGAGGAAAACGAGAGGGAACTGGCAAAAAAGTAAATGCAAGAGATGAGTTTGTGAGACCTACTTGGATAGATCTCCTTCCCCGGCAACGGCGCCAGAAATACTTCTGATGTCAGTTGTGCTACTGCAACAAAAGACCTTCCAATGGCGCCAGAAATAGGTGTGTCGACGGCACCATGAATCCTTCTGCTACGGCTACGCCTTAAGGGACTTCCTAGGCAAATATGCAAAGGATTTCCCCCGTGGCCTTGAGCCTTGCGTTGGTGTTCCCTCAAAGCGGAAAGGGTGATGTAGCGCAGCGATGGTAAGTATTTCCCTCAGTTTGAGAACCAAGGTATCGATCCAGTGAAGGAGTATCACAAGAGCCTGCACAAACACAAAGAACCTGCTCCCAACGCTATGAAGGGGTTGTCAATCCCTTATAGACTGTTCGCCAAGTGAGAACTGAAAGCAACAAAGTAACAAAGCAAAGTAGAAGCGGAGGTGTAAACGATATATGTGAATAGACCCGAGGGCCATAGTGTTTACTAGTGGCTTCTCTCATGAAAGCAAATAGATAGTGGGTGAAAAAATTACTGTCGAGCAATTGATAGAACCGCACAAAGTCATGACGATATCTATGGCAATGATTATATCTATAGGCATCACGTCCAAAACAAGTAGACCGATACTTTCTGCATCTACTACTACTACTCCACACGTCGACCGCTATGCAGCATGCATCTAGTGTATTAAGTCCAAAAGAACAGAGTAACGCCTTAAGCAAGATGACATGATGTAGATGGACAATCTCATATCAACGACAGAGCCCACCTTGTTACCCTTGATGGCAACTACTCAATGTGTGCCTTGCTGCCCCTACTGTCACTGGGAAAGGTCACCACATGGTAAGAACCCATAACCAAGCACTTCTCCCATTGCAAGAATCATAGATCTAGTTGGCCAAACAAAACCCAAGACTCAGAGAGACTTACAAGGATATCAAATCATGCAAATAAGAAATCAGCAATGACTCAAATATATATCATAAATAATCTGATCACAAATCCACAATTCATCGAATCTCGACAAACACACCGGCAAAGAAGATTACATCGGATAGATCTCCATGAAGATCATGGAGAACTTTGTATTGAAGATCCAAGAGAGAGAAGAAGCCCTCTAGCTACTAACTACGGACCCGTAGGTCTGAAGTGAACTACTCATGAGTCATTGGAGGGGCAATGATGATGATGAAGAAGCGCTCCAACTCTAAAGTCCCCTCCGGCAGGGCACCGAAAGGGTCTCCAGATGAGATCTCGCGGAAACGGAAGCTTACGGCGGGGGAAAAGTATTTTCGTGGACCCCCTGATTTTTTGCTGTATTTTAGGGAATATATAGGCCAAAGATCTAGGTCAGGGGGCGCTCACGGAGGCCACAAGCCCTGCCACCGCCGCCTCCCCCCTGGTGGCAGAGTGGGGGCTTGTGGGCTCCCTGGAGCCCTCCTGGCTTGGCCCACAGGCCCCCTGATCTTCTTCCGTTCGGGAAAAATCATTTCGGGGATTTTATTCCGTTTGGACTCCGTTCCAAAATCAGATCTGAAAAGGAGCCAAAAACATAGAAAAAACAGGAACTGGCACTTGGCACTGAATTAATAATTTAGTCCCAAAAAATATATAAAAAGGTACATAAAACATCCAAAGATGACAAGATAACAGCGTGAAACCATCAAAAATTATAGATACGTTTGAGACGTATCACTCCCCCACCACTAATCAATCGCACTCCACGGCTAGCCGAATCCTCGGGTACCGTCCATACCAACATCAATCCTGGGGGAGTTTTGTTTGCAATTATCTTTTCGATTTGAGCATGGAACTGGGAATTCCAATTACCGGCCCCTTTATCGTGAATGATACTGAATAAATACATAACGAGGATAACACGCCTAGCATGGAAGATACCAATAGCCCCCTGTCACCACATGAGCGGTTCGGGCATGCAAAACAGATTATTTCTTGAAGATTTAGAGAGTGGCACATGCAAGTTTACTTGGAACGATAGGTAGATACCGCACATAGGTAGGTATGGTGGACTCATATGGCACAACTTTGGGTTTATGGAAGTGGATGCACAAGCAGTATTCCCGCTTAGTACAAGTGAAGGCTAGCAAAAGACTGGGGAGCGACCAACTAGAGAGCGACAACAGTCATCAATATGCATTGAGGGTAACTAACATTGAGTGCAAGCATGAGTAGGTCATAAATCGCCATGAACATGAACATCATAGAGGCTATGTTGATTTTGTTTCAACTACATGCGTGAACATGCGCCAAGTCAAGCCACTTGAAACGTTCAAAGGAGGATACCATCCTATCATACTACATCATAGTCATCTCAACATTCATGTTGGCAACCAAGACAAACCATTACAAGCTCCTAGCTAAGTAAGCATGGCATAAGAAACTATGATCTCTAAGTTGTCATTGCAAACATGTTTCTCTCACAACAAAGCTGAATCAGGCATGATGAGCTAGTCATACTTACAAAAACAAAATAGATCGAGTTCATACCAGCTTTTCCAGGCTCAATCACTTCATCATATATCGTCATTATTGCCTTTCACTTGCACGACCAAATGATGTGAACAATAATAAGAGTGCTCGTGCATTGGACTAAAGCTGGAATCTACAGGCAAACACAAAGGAGAAGACAAAGTAATATGGCTCTTTGAAAGCTAAACAGGTATGCATGCAAGAGCCACTAAACATTGTAACCAATATCTTCTACCTTGACCCAAAGAAAAAGAAAACTATCTGCACGGGAAAGCTCCCAACAAGCAAAAGAAGAAAAAGAAAATATTTTTGGGTTTTCTCAAACTAGACAGACACACGAAAAGAAAACGAGAAAAAGAAAAATAAACTAGCATGGATGATACAGTGGCAAAGTGTGAACACCGTCTAACAAAGCGAAAGCATAAGCAAGAATGTAAAGTCGGTGAGAACACGTACTCCCCCAAGCTTAGGCTTTTAGCCTAACTTGGTCTACTCCCAAGGATGGTCCTGGCGAAACCTGAAATCATAATGGGGGTTATACAGGAGTGATGCAGCCACTGCCTCAATAGCTGCCTCACGGAGACGAGCAGCCTTTGAGTCCCTCTCATACTCCTCTGCCTCTCCTCTCGTTATGTAATATCTCCGTTTTACCTGAAAGTCAAAGAGAGCAGGAGCAGGAAGGGTATTATGGAAAACACGTTGTCGATTAAATATCAATCGGTATAGGAGGGATTCATCATCCCTCTCAAGGAACTAGTAGCGTGTCATAGCGACGCGGTCAAGGAAAGCTGTATGGAGCGGGGGATCTCCTTCGCAGATGGGTACTCCGAGAAAATTTGCTATGCGAGTGGCATAGATCCCACCAAAGAAATCCCCATCAATAGCATTATTATTCAGCCTCCTTGCTATAATAGCTCCCATGTTGAAGCTTTTGTCACCCGTCACTGCGCTCTTAAGGATACTAAGGTCAGGTGGGCAGAGGTGACAATGCACAATCTTGCCATTAATGCATCTGCCTATGAAGAGGGCAAAGTAATGTAAGGCGGGAAAATGAATACTCCCCATGGTAGCTTGCGTAATGTCTCTAGTTTCTCCAACCGTAATACCAGAGCAAATTTCTCTAACCGAAGATTTAGGAGGATCATTGAGGGTACCCCAAATAGGTATCTTGCAAATTCTATTGAAATCCTCTAAATCCATGGTATAAGATTTATCATAGAGATCAAACAGTACCGATGTTTCACGGCCAGCTGAAAATTTGAATCTACGAACAAAAGAGGCAATGAGAGCAACATACTGTTCACATTTATCAAAGATGAATTATTTGAGTCCGACGTTGTGAACAAGTGCATCAAACTCATCTTTGAAACCTGCCTCAATCATAAATTCATCAGAAGGCCATTCACATGGTTGTACCTGCGCTTCCCTAGGTTGGTAAGGATCAGGCTCCCGAATCGCAAGACGGGGACCTCTCTTGCTTGAGGAACCACCAAAACAGTTCGGAGAACGGTGATTTGAGCAAAGAGATCAAAAATCCCTGCAAGAGGATTAAGAACACGGGTTTGAGCTGCGAAACAATTTTTTCTGGAGGTAGGAGAACTGGATGGCAGCAAGAATGAGTGGAGGGGCTGCCTGTGGGCCCCACAAGCCTGGGTGGCACAGCCAGGGGGGTGCCCGCGCCCCTAGGGCTTGTGGCCCACTGGTGTGGCCCCCAGACAGACTCTTTGTCCCAGTATTTTTCAAATATTCCAAAAAAATCATACTAGATTTTCACAGCGTTCGGAGAACTTTTATTTTTGGGGTATTTTTCTACCGGACGCTAAAACAGAAACAGGGAAAACTAAACTAAACCTATCATTTTTTTCTAAGCAACCTAAAGTGAAAGCTTGAAACAGAGGTTTGTGACTCCTTGATTCATCCATCTCATGGTCATCGAAAGAAATCCGTCAATGGGGTTGATCAAATCCCCTCGACAAAACATTCTCGAATCGCAACAGAGAATGGAGAATTTTTGAATAGTCACTAAGTCACCTCAATGGGGATGTGTATCTCCCCAACATGCAAATCATACTTCATCTTGACACGAGGAATAGGGCATTCAAAGCTCCCAATAAGAATCGATGATGTTTTTTCGATAGCATTGATGCAATGTACTTGATATTGTTTCTTCGGAAAGTGCACCGTATGCTCATTGTCGTTGACATGGAAAATGGCATTGCCTTTGTTGCATTCTATAACAGCCCCTGTGGTGTTTAAAAAGGGTCTTTCGAGGATAACCGCCATGGCATCGTCCTCAGGAATATCCAAGATAACAAAGTCTGTTAAGATAGTGGTGTTAGCAACCACAACAGGCACATCCTCGCAAATGCCGATAGGGAAAGCAGTTGATTTGTCGGCCATTTGCAGAGAGATTTCAGTGGGTGTCAACTTATCCAGTTCAAGCCTACGATAAAGAGAGAGAGGCATCACACTAACACCGGCTCCAAGATCGCAAAACGCAGTTCTAACGTAGTTACCTTTAATGGAGCAAGGTATAGTGGGCACACCGGGATCACCTAGTTTCTTCGGAGTTCCACCCTTGAAAGTGTAATTAGCGAGCATGGCGGAGATCTCAAGATCCGGTATCCTCCTCTTATTAATCACAATATCTTTCATGTACTTAGCATACGGAGACATCTTGAGCATATCAGTCAAACGCATCTGCAGAAAGACAGGTCTAATCATCTCAACGAATCGCTCAAAATCCTTATCATTTTTTTTCTTGGATGGTTTGGGAGGAAAGGGCAATGGTTTCTGAACCCATGGTTCCCTTTCTTTACCGTGCTTCCTAGCAGTGAAGTCATTCTTATCGTATCTTCTATTCTTAGGTTGTGGGTTATCAGGATCCACATCGTTTTCATTGCTAGGTTGAACATCTTCATGAACATCACTATTGATATCATTGTTAGGCTCATGTTCATCACCAGATTGTGTTTCAGCATCAGAGACAAAGACATCGTTTGTACTCTCAGGTGTAGCAGCAACAGTGTTGCTAGCGTGCAGGTTCCTATCATCTTTCTTCTTCTTTCTAGGATGACTAGGTGCATCAGTGCTAACTCCTTGAGAATCTTGTTCAATTCTCTTCGGATGACCCTCAGGATACAGAGGTTCCTGGGTCACTCTACCGCCTCTAGTAAGGACTCTGAGGGAATTGTCATTCAACTCATTGAGCAAGTCATTTTGAGCTTTAAGTACTTGTTCTACCTGAGTAGTAACCATAGAGGCATGTTTACTCAGAAGCTTAAGATCATTGACGTTTCTGTCCACACAAGCACTTAAATGACTAAGCATACGAGCATTCTGTTCCAATTGTCTGCTAACATAATCATTGAAACTCTGTTGTTTGGCAACAAAGTTATCAAATTCATCCATGCTTAAGCTAGAAGGTTTATCAAAAGGAATATCGCTCTCATCAAACCTACGCAGAGAATTTACTGCTACTACCTGTATCGGGTTATCGAGACCATGGATCTCTTCGATAGGTGGTAGATTTTTGACATCTTCAGATTTAATGCCTTTCTCTCGCATAGATTTCTTGGCTTCTTGCATATCTTCAGGACTGAGGAATAAAATACCTCTTTTCTTCGGAGTTGGCTTAGGAGGTGGTTCGGGAATAGTCCAAGCATTCTCATTGCACAAGATGTTGTTCAATAGAATCTCAGCTTGTTCTACGGTTCGTTCCCTAAAAACACTACCGGCACAACTATCTAGGTGGTCTTTGGAAGCATCAGTGAATCCATTATAGAAGATATCAAGTATTTCATTCTTCTCAAGAGGGTGATCAGGCTAAGCATTCAGTAGCTGGATAAGCCTCCCCCAAGCTTGTGGGAGACTCTCTTCTTCAGCTTGAGCAAAGTTGTATATTTCCTGCAAGGCAGCTTGCTTCTTATGGGCAGGGAAATATTTTTCATAGAAGTAGTAGACCATATCCTTGGGACTACGCACACATCCAGGAGCAAGAGAAGAGAACCAGGTCTTAGCATCACCCTTTAGCGAGAAAGGAAACAGCTTGAGCATATAGTAGTGGCGGATCTTTTCCTCACTAGTGAATAGGGTGGCTATATCGTGCAGTTTGGTAAGATGGGCTACAACCGTTTCAGACTCATAACCGTGCAAAGGATCAGATTCGACCAGAGTGATTAACTCAGGGTCGACAGAGAATTCATAATCCTTATCGGTCACAAAGATAGGCGAAGTGGCAAACTTCGGGTCGTATTTCATCCTAGCGTTCAGAGATTTTTCTTTCCACTTGCGCAGAAGTTTCTCAACATCATAGCTATCCTTACACGCAAGAAAATCCTCAGCTATCTCTCCCTCCATAACATAGCGCGTATCAGGCATAACAGGCATAGTAGCAGGTTCTACTTCAATAGTATCAGCAGTCTCAGAAGTATCATCACATCTAGCAGCAACTCTAGCAATATGTGCATCAAGGAATGCACCCAGTGGCAAAGCAGTATCAGGCATAGTATCAAGCATAGCATCATCAGGCATAGTATCAAGCATAGCATCATCAGGCATAGTATCAAGCATGGCATCATCAGGCATAGTATCAAGGATAGCATCATCAGGCATAGGCGACATATCAAGATTTCTAGCAGGAGGTGAAGTCGCAAACTTACTCAAAACTGAAGGTGAATCAAGTGCAGAGCTAGATGGCAGTTCCTTACCTCTCCTCGTAGTGGAAGGTAAGATTTCAGTTCTTGGATCTTTTGGATTCCTCATAGTGATCAGCAGACGTAAATCCCAAGTGACTCGGAGAATATAGTTGTGCATCCCCGGCAACGGCGCCAGAAAAAGCCTTGATGTCCCACAAGCGTATGGGGATCGCAGCAGTTTTCGAGGGTAGAGTATTCAACCCAAATTTGTTGATTCGCTAAGATGGGAAGCGAAAGAATATTCTCAAGTATTAGCAGCTAAATGTGTCAGATTTAACCACACCTAAAAGAGTAGTGTCTGCAAGCAAAGTATCAGTAGCAAGGTAGTATGATAGTAGCGGTGCCAGAAACGATCTGTTGACAAGGCAAACTATTCCTAACTGTTGTATTAATGGCGCCAGAAAAAGCCTTGTTGACGGGATGTTAGTGCCGCTTACCTAGCCTCGGCAACGGCGCCAACAAAGTCTTGCAACAAGTAACAGCGGAGTAGTAAGGAACAGTAGTAGCAGCAGCAGCAGAGTAACAAGTAACAGCAGTAGTGACAGCAGCAGCAAAGTGGCCCAATCCCTTTGGTAGCAAGGGACAAGCCTAAGCCAAGTAACGTAGCGAGAACCAATAGTAAAAGACTCGTAGGCAGTGGATCGGTAATGGATGAGTGTGACGGATGTGATTCATCATGTAACAGCTATAACACAGAGAGATATGTGGCTAGCTGAAAGTGCGTTATATCGACTAGAGGGGGGTGAACAGGAGATTTTTAGAATTTCATTACTAAGGAAATTCCTTTTGAGGAAATTCCTCACTGATGACTAACTTATAGCGGAAACAGTATAGGATCAGACGTGCAAACGTTCACAACAGCAGTATTACAGAGTGAAGAATGTGAAAACAGATTGCACAGTAAGCAGGCACGCAGAATACAGATGATGATTAACTATTGTGAAGAATTTGGGGTTGAGGAAATTCAGAGAAAGTCTTCAGAAAATTCTTCAAACAGTCACAGTGAAAGTCATCAACACATAATACAGAGAAAGTAAAGAGTTGAGGAATTAGAACCCGATTCTCAGAGAAGACAGTCGTTGATGACCCAGTTCCAACTGTTGTGACACTTGTACATCTGGTTTGGAGCGGCTTGGTATTGAAACCAAAGGACACCCAGTCCCGGGACACACAGTCCCTACCGTATTCTCCTTGAGCTAAGGACACGCAGTCCTTGCCCAACACTCGTGGTAAGTCTTCAGGGCAGACTTCCAAACCCTCACAAACTAGGTCACCCGGCGATCCACAATTGACTGCTGGAAAGCTCTAGACCATGACGCCTAACCGTCTGGAGGATGCACAGTCCTCAAAGGTAAAAGGCTTTAGTCCCACACAGGAACAACTTCTTCAGTGATGCTCAATCACTAGGTTTGGTTTGTGGTTTCGGTGTATGGGGTATTTCCTCACAGATGAATTACTCTCGAAGGCTCTGAGGAATTTGGGTTGCTCTTATGACAAGTGTCAGTTTCAAACGGAGCAGCCAACCAGCTAGTGGTTGTGGGGGTGTCTATTTATAGCCTCGGAGCATCCCGACATGATTTGACACTAATGCCCTTAAATAATATGACCGTTGGAGTGGATAAGACCAGTGACTTGGCGTGGTTATCAAAACGGTCGGGACTCTCAACTGTGAGAGTCCTCATGTCACTCATATTCCTCACTTGAGGCTTTTGGTAGGATTAGGCTTGGGTTGAGCATCATGAGGAAATCCATTCCATAGTGTTACTTTGACCCCCTTTAACAGTACGGTGTTCCTATTCATCAAATGCGAAGAAAGTAAAAAAGAAAACATAAATCTCCATGCTTCAATTTCTTCAGAATGATTTTCTTTAGGAACCATCGGTCTTCTCAATATCAGTATCTTCATGAGGAATATCAATTTCATCGCAGATTCCTCGTGATTCATTTCTTCAGCTTCAGACCAATTTCTTCAACTGAAGATATACATTTTTAGGGGTCGATATTCTTCAAATATCTCAAACTCCTCAATAACTTATAGATCATGTGTACACTCACAAACACATTAGATACTTAACCTATAAGTCTTCAAACCACCAAAATCACTAAGGGGCACTAGATGCACTTACAATCTCCCCCTTTTTGGTGGTTGATGACAATTAGGTTAAGTCTTCAACAGGGATCAAAAATGTGAAGTGTAAATACTTATTTGAGGAATTTGAAAACAAGATTCAGAGAGACTCCCCCTGAAGATGTGCATACCTTGAGGATTTTGCTTTTATAGCAGATGCACATTGATGATTTATATCATGGAGATCTCCCCCTGAGTCTTGTAAATCATGCATACATATAACATATCATATGAAGAAAATGAAGATGCATGATGGCAGATGGTATCTGACGAATTCCAGCATGCGTGCATTAAAACTTGAGGAATAAGCATGCGAAGAAAAACGTTCAAATGCGTCAGAGTACCATCGGGCTTAAGTTACAACTCATTACATAAAAACTTCAGAAGAGCCAAGAGTTTGTAACTTAAATATAGTTCATAAGCCCCAAAAATATCCCGCTTGAAGACTAACTCTCGAGTTTCTCCCCCTTTGTCATCAAGTGACAAAAAGGGACAAACTGAGGACTAACGCCCGTGAAGACTTCATTTCTTGGTGGTTGATGAAGAGTCGTGACGCTTCTTGGGGGTAGTCTTCTTCCTGGGGCCGGTTGCTGTGTCGAGTTGTTCCTCATCGGATTCAGCGGTACGAAATGAAGAAAAGGAGTTGTCTTCAAGGTCTGGCACTGGAATGGGCCTGAACTTTCTCTTGGGAGGCCAGGACCAGTCAAAGTCCTGCTCAAAGTTCATTTCTTCAAGCTCAGTCTGGGTCTTCAGATGTGCAAGTGTAGCCCAGGTGCGATCGAAAACCTCATGTAGATAGTGATGATTAAGCTTCACAGCGTTCTGAGTTTCAGTGAGGGTTTTCACAATGGCACCAACTGGTGTTTGACCCATTTGTGGTTGTGATCCACCTTCTGGTGAAGACTGAGGAGGAGCTCTCTGGTGTTCAGCACGCGAGGAGGAACTGGGCTTGCTGGACGAGTCTGAGTATCGTCCCATGAAGAATAAGCTTCTGGCTCTTTGAACTGGCCATCAAGGGGCGTGCTGCCTTCTTCAATCACAAATTTTCCTTTTCCTTCGATGGGCTCGAAAGTCTTCTTGTTGACCCGGATAGGAGGCATATAACCCATGTGGTTTTGGAAATCAGCGTGGAAGTGGATGCCTGTCCTTGTCCTGATGAATCTCATGATCCACGGGGCATAAATCTTGTGATCATAGGGGCACATTTCATTGTCAGCCAAAGTCCTCAAGAAGAAATCATGGATACTGATAGGAATACCGTGAATGATGTTGAACAGGATATTCTTCATGAGGCCTACAACATCTTCTTCATCGTCAGGGCCTTTGATTGGCGCGAGCACACTGCAGAGGATTCTGTAGACAGACCGGGGTGTGTACTTGAGCTCATGGACGAGGAATGTGGTTCTTGAGGGTTTTCCTGCAGCCAAAGGCTTCATGAGTACTTCCATCATTCCATTTGGCAGCTCACGCTCACCATAAAGCATCATTGCCCCATCTGAAGGAATTGGTACGGGCAGTTCTCTGAGGAGTTCAGAGGCAGGGGCTTTATAGTGAGTATTTTGGGACATCCAGTCAAACACCCAAGTGTTGATGTCATCAGCGTTGCCATATATGTGCAGAGTGGCATAGAACTGAAGAATAAGCTCACTATTCCAGTCTGATATGTCTGAGCACATAGGGAGCAAACCTGTATCGTGTAGTACATTGAGGACTGGTTCCAGGCAGGGTATTGCTTCAAGCTCAACATGAGGAATATGCCTGTGCTGGAATATCTTGTTTCGTCCACAGAGGACAGAGGCATAGTAGTTCATCTGAGTCCTTGTCCAAAACTTCAGATGCCTCATTTGAGGCTTGTCATAAGGGTTCTCGCCGATGAAATACATGCGTTATTCAAAGAAATCTTCTTTCTGAAAATTTGGACACTTGGAGAATGGCTGGCGCTGAACTGGCTTGAGATTTTGCTGAGGAATGCGGGAGGAGACAACCATGGCAGTCTCTGGGTTGAGCACAATGAATTCATTGTCTTGGGCGGGTACATTTTCTTCAGCATTTTCCTCAAGTTGAGGAATTTCATCAGCTGGTACTTCTTGCTGGGGAGATGATGCTTGCTCTGGCTGAGCTTCAGGCTGAGGAATTTCTGCTTCTTTCTCAGTTTGAGGAGTTGGGTCAGCCTGTTCAGAATGAGGAGTCTGCTCAGAATGTGCATTTTCCTCAGCTTGTTTTTCTTTAGCTGGCTTTGTGGCAGATGCAGTTTCATCAGCTGGTGCAGCTGATGCTTGAGCAGTCTCTGTCTGAGGAATAAGAGGTTGAGGACTGTCATCAATCAGGATTTCCTCATCAGTGTGTTCCTCAGAGGCGACATCCTTCATTTCCTCATCTACCCTTGTAGCTGGGTCATCAATGACGACCATTTCATATGAAGGTGCGACATTTAGAGGCACCGGGTCCAGAGGGGCAGATTCTTCAGTTTCTTTGTGGCGCTTTGCCTCTATCTCTTCTACTGCTGAGGAGGCTTTTCTCTTCTTTGCTTCCTTTTCAGCAGCCCTTGTTTTCTTCACTTCTGATGCAGACGGAATTATCTTCTTCACCTTTGAAGCTTGTGGTGAAGGTGTTCTTTCTGCAGATTCTTCAGCTGGTAGTGAGGAACCAGCTGGAACAGAGTCATCAGCCTGCTTTGATGAAGCAGCTGGATCAGGAGCAGTCTCATCAGTGGTTGCAATTTCATCAGTTGCAGTTTCCGTGATGATTTCTTCAATGGCCGGTTCATCAACACGGCGCTCTTGGTGTTCTTCCTCAGCTTGAGGAGTTTCCTCCTCATCAGGAGATGCATCTGCTGGCTACTCAACTAGGGGCTGAGGAGTTGGTGTTGGTGGTGCTTTTCTCTTGTTACAGTCATCAACAGCACTAGTGGCTAGCTTGATGAAATTGCGCTTGATGCTTTTGCGATCTGACAGCTTGTCATACTTGTCAGTCAATGCTTGCAACTCTGCCTGGGTTGACACCAGTGCATCAGGAGTCAGCTTGAGGAGATTCTGCCTGAGGAATTTCTCCTTTTTGACCTTTGCAACCTTTGCCTGCCGGGCCTGCTGTTCTTTCCACTTGGCTTCATTTATGAAGGTGGCCACCATGTGGCTGATGCTAGGAGGAAGTTTCAAATCATCAATGGGAGTGTTTGGATCATCATACCAGATATTGATGTAGTCAAGGAGGACCTTGGGGTCCATGGCCAGAGGAATAGCACTGCCTGATGCTTGTGCTACCCTTTCTTGCTTGTTCCTGATGATGGCTTGCAGGGTTTCATCATCATATTCATCACTTCCCTCTGATGCAGACGGGACTGCGATGATTTTGCTGGGGCTGGGCAGAGGTGCATGTTTAGTAGTTGCCAAAGTCTTCACAAGTGGTGTTGAAGACTTTGTCTCCGAGCTAGTTGCAGCTGGGAGTGAGGAGCTGGAGCTGGCGGTCGTAGGCTTCACGACATGCTTCTGTACTGGTTTTTCTTGAGGCTTTGGAGGTGGAGCTGAGGATTTTGGTGCTGAGGAGATTGGCGCAGAGGGTTTTGGTGCTGATGGTTTTGGTGTTGAAGGTTTTGGTAATGAGGATTTTGGTACTGAGGGTTTTGGAGTTGAGCGTTTTGGACCTGAGGGTTTTGTGACAGAAGCCTGAGCAGACTTATCTTGAGGCTTTGGAGCCCTTGCTTTGATGGCACAGACTGCGTGTGAGGAATTTCTGAGCCTGAAGTTTCTGCCGCTGAGGAATTAGCAGCACCGGAGGCAGCAGCTGAGGATTCATTAAATTTCCTCACTGCAGCTTCTGCTTGCTTCTTGAGCTTGGCTAGATGCTTTTCCTTTTCATCTGGATAGTCATCAATGGTCTTGAGGCTTGATGGATGAGCTACTTGATGATCCTCAAGTGGGGCCCTTCTGCCAGGAGGCTTCAACGCGAATTTCTTCGCATATTTGGGAGTCACAAACCTGTACTCCTTCCATTCCTTCGCCCATCGGCGTTCAATCTTCTGCAGCCTTATCTTTCTCTTGGCCATTTTCTCATGTTCATCAGGCGTACAATAGTCCAAGTATATGTCCTTAGGGATATCAGCAGCTATGTTCTGCTCCAGTTTCTTTCCTCCTTTCTTTTTTCTTTCTTCCTCCATTTTCTTCAGTTGAGGACTTTGCTGATGATTTTGAACTCTTGAGGATTCTGAGGAGCCTTGAAGAGTTTCTTCCAGAAACGCTGCAAATGAGTTAATGTGATGAGAACCGAGAGATTCATCAGCTGACATGTGTGTACCTGTGAACAGAGTATAGTTGCGAGGAATTTGGAGAGGTCATATGCGTTCTCAGATTTGAAGAAAAATAAAAAGTTTGACAGTTTGAGGAATATAACTAGTGGTTGAGGAATTTGCCTAAGCATACTGTTCTTGGGTTCCAGAGTTGTACAGATCCGAAAATTCGCACAATTGAGGAATCTCGTGAAAATCTTAGATGCTTAGCTAGTTCATCAATGATTGTGGTGATAGGAAGTGTTTGCGGAATCATGTGCGCATCGTATCTTGAGGAAAAACAGATTTCACATAGAAGATGTAAAATTTTAGCTCTAATCTGCTGTAAAAATGGGATATATTTACCCTGGAAGGTGCGTACGAAGAACACAGAAAGTAGTGTTGGAGAGGCTCTTCGTTCGAGTGTCCAACGCACCCTAACTTGGCGGCAGAGGACGTCTACGGCGACGGCGGACGAAGATGGTCCGACTCCGGCGTGATTCTGGCGACGAAAAGGTCGAGGCAGTGAAGCTCTTCCTTATCGGCGACAAGACTACCAGCGGTGGTGCTAGGGTTCGGTGGAGTGTGCTATGGCAGGAGAGCGATGAGGCGAAGAAGAGGATACCGAGGGGGATAAGGACATATTTATAGCCCGAAAGTTACTGTTTGGCGCGAAAGTTTCGGACCAAATAGCCCCTGCCTCTACGTCTCCGCAGGACACGTGTAGCTCCCGTACGATGCGGTGGAGATAGTGGAGATCGTGGTTATCCGATCGTGGGAAGTGGGGTTCAGTTACTGTGTCTTTAAAGAAAACAATTTTTGAAGATTTGAGGATTTTCGTTACAAAATCATCAGCTGACAAGGATGCAGTGAGGATTTTGAACTAAGTTTCAAGTAGAACGCATATGAAGAGTTGAATAGACTGGATAAGTATAGCATAGAGGGAAAGTAGGGTCCGATCACATTCACTTAGCAGAAACATCAACTTGAAGAAATGGCAATAAGTGAATGCTGTTGAGGACTAGAAATCATAGTCTACCTAGGCAAATGAAAGTCATCAAGTGTTTTTGAGGATTTTGTAATAGATCATCACAATGAAGAACAGTTGTTTTTAAAAAAAATGCATTGTGAGGAAATTGATCATTTGAAGAAAATCAACTTGAGGAATTTCACATTGGGCGGTGGCGTTACCCACCATATAAGAATGTTGATTACAGACGCCGCGTACAATTGTCATAGGGCCCTGAGAATCGATTTCTTCGTTAATTTCTTCACATTCAGAGTGACTTTCTTCATCAGTTGAAGAGAATCGTTTCATCATGTGTTGCACATCTAAGTCATCAACTTTGCATAAGTGTTAGGATGTGTGCATGTTTTTACAAAACATTTGAAGACTCTAAGATATTTAGCTCACACCGCAACTTGCAAAACCTTTTCTCATCCAAGGGCTTAGTGAAGATATCTGCCAATTGATCATTAGTCTTCACATGGTCGATGAGGATATTGCCCTTGAGGACATGGTCCCGAAGAAAATGATGACGAATCTGGATGTGCTTGGTCTTCAAGTGTTGTACTGGGTTGTATGCAATCTTGATAGCACTCTCATTGTCACAGTAGAGAGGCACATTCTTCATGTTGATGCCATAGTCCTTGAGGGTTTGCTTCATCCACAGCAATTGAGCACAGCAAGAACCAGCAGCAATGTACTCAGCTTCGGCAGTGGAGAGTGATACGCAGTTCTGCTTCTTTGAGGACCAGCAAACTAGTGATCTTCCGAGGAAATGGCATGTGCCAGAAGTTGACTTGCGATCCACATGGTCACCAGCATAGTCTGGATCAGAATACCCTACCAGATGAAGATTGGAGCCCTTGGGATACCATAATCCTAGTGTTGGTGTGTGAGCTAAGTATCAAAGAATATGTTTCACAGCCTTATGGTGTGATTCCTTCCGTTTTGCTTGAAAACGTGCACACATGCAAACATTAAGCATTATATCTGGCCTAGATGCACATAGATACAATAAGGAGCCAATCATAGAACGGTATACCTGCTGATCGAAATCTTTACCATTTTCATCAGTGCCGAGGTGGCCGTTGGTAGGCATTGGAGTCTTGGCACCTTTGCATTCGTGCATGTCGAATTTCCTCAGAACATCCTTGAGGTATTTCTCCTGTGATATGAAGATTCCATTGCTTTGTTGACGAATTTGAAGGCCTAAGAAGAATTTTAGCTCCCCCATCATGGACATCTGATATTCTTCACTCATCATGTAGGCAAATTCATCACTGTATCTTCTGTCAGTACAACCAAATATAATATCATCGACATATATTTGACACACAAATATCTCATTATCATAGGATTTAGTGAAAAGAGTTGGATCGAGTGAACCAGGTTTGAAGCCTTTCTTCATGAGCAATTCCTTCAATGTATCATACCATGCCCGAGGGGATTGCTTGAGACCATACAGAGCCTTTTTGAGTCTGAAGACTTTGTCTGGATTCTTTGGATCCTCAAAACCTGGGGGCTGAGCAATATATACTTCTTCCTCAAGCTTACCATTGAGGAATGCACTTTTCACATCCATTTGATATAAGGTGACGTTATGATGATTAGCATAAGCAAGTAATATTCGAATAGCATCAAGTCTAGCAACAGGTGCAAAAGTTTCATCGAAATCTATTCCTTCAACCTGGGTGTAGCCTTGGGCTACAAGTCGTGCCTTGTTCCTCACCACTTGACCGTCCTCATCTTGCTTATTTCGGAAAATCCACTTGGTGCCGATGATGTTGTGTTTGCGAGGATCTGGTCGTTTGACGAGCTCCCATACATCATTCAGCTTGAATTGAAGAAGTTCGTCTTGCATAGCTTGGATCCACTCCGGTTCCAGAAAAGCCTCAGCAACATTTGAGGGTTCTTTGATGGATACAAAGGAAAAATGCCCACAAAAGTTAACTAAGTGTGAAGCTTTTGAGCAAGTGAGAGGACCTGGCGCATTGATGTCCTTGAGGATTTTTTCAAGTTCTACTTCGTTTGCAATCCTCGGATGAGCTGGTTGAGGATTTTGTCTGGGCTGAGGAAGTGGTGTTGTTGCAATTTCCTCAGGAGCATCTCCTTGGTTTTTATCAGCGATGAGGATCGTTTCTTCACCAATTTCCTCGGTGGGGACAATGTCTTCAGTAGGCTTAAGCTTTATCACTTCCTTAGGAGACAGCTTATCTGGATCAGAAGGCAATTGCTCTCTTTGCGAGCCATTAGTTTCATCGAACCGCACATCTACAGTCTCAACAACTTTGTTTTGATAGTTGTTGAAGACTCTGTAGGTGTGCGAGTCCTTTCCATAACCGAGCATAAAACCTTCATGTGCCTTAGGTGCAAATTTTGAGCTATGGTGAGGATCTCTAATCCAGCATTTTGCACCGAAGACTTTGAAATAACTTACATTGGGTTTCTTGTCAGTGAGGAGTTCATATGAGGTTTTCTTGAGGAATTTGTGAAGATATACCCTGTTGATGATGTGGCATGCAGTGTTGATTGCTTCAGGCCAGAAGCGACGAGGAGTCTGATATTCTTCAAGCATAGTTCTTGCCATTTCAACCAGAGTCCTGTTCTTCCTTTCGACGACACCATTCTGCTGAGTATAAGGAGCAGACAATTCGTGAGTAATACCAAATTCATCAAGATAATCATCAAGACCAGTGTTTTTGAACTCGGTTCCATTATCACTCCTGATGTGTTTGATCTTGATGCCAAAGTTCGTCGAGGCCCTTGAAGAAAATCGTTTGAAGATTTCCTGCATTTCAGTTTTATACACTATGATATGCACCCAAGTGTATCTGGAATAATCATCAACTATGACGAAGCCATATAGAGATGCTGCATTGGTTAGTGTGGCATAGTGAGTAGGTACAAATAAATCCATATGAAGCAATTCGAATGGACGTGTAGTGGTCATGATGGTTTTGGAGGGATGCTTGGATCTGGTCATTTTCCCAGATTCACAAGCACCGCAGAGATGATCCTTGAGGAATTTGACTGATTCGATGCCGATGACATGCTTCTTCTTGGCGAGCGTGTGCAAATTCCTCATGCCTGCATGACCTAGTCTTCGGTGCCATAGCCATCCTTCTGAGGTTTTTGCTAGTAAGCAAGTGGCTGGTTGATGACCTGTAGAGAAATCAACAATGTACAAATCCCCTCTTCTTACACCTTCGAAGACTTTGGATCTGTCAGATTCCATGATGACTACACATCTATATCTAACAAAGATAACAATCATATCAAGATCACAAAGCATTGAGACTGACATAAGGTTAAAACCAAGGCATTCAACAAGCATCACTTTGTCCATATGCCTATCCTTGGAAATAGCCACTTTGCCAAGTCCCAATACCTTGCTTTTACCTTTATCAGCATATGTGATTTGCTTCAGAGGTGATGGAGTTAGTGGCATATTCATCAGTAAGCTTTTATCACCAGTCATGTGATGTGTGCAGCCACTATCAAGAACCCACTCAGTATTTTTGGGTTTGTCATCCTGTAGATGAATTAGTACAGCTTACCATCTCATATGCTTCAGATTTGAAGAATATGATACTAATTTCATAAGATCAGTAATTTCATCATAACAGAAATGTAAGGACGTGTGAAATATTTCTATTTCATCAATCATTAGCTTGCGTCCTATCAAGCATTTCCTCAGGTCTCCAGCAAATTCTTCAGATGATGATTTTCATCTGGAGACCTGACCTGCAGAAGTGATTAGTTCGATTTCTTCACCACCCACATCTGAAGGGGTGGTAAAGCGTTCATCATCCTGCGAGCACCATAAGAGAAAGGTGGCATTGAAGCTAATGCACTTCTCTTAACAGTAGGGGGATTAAAGTACTCATATGAATATGCAGAGAACTGATTTGAGGATTTATGAACATAATGATTTGAGGAGCAACGCTCATATTCATATTCCTTGTAGTTTCCCTGCATGTTAGACGCATAAGCATGGGTACGAGCATAGTTTTGATCAGTTGAGGACTTTGATCCTCTTGAAGACTTTGGTCCTCCTGAGGAATTTGATCTGGGGTTCAGATTCTTCAGTGGTGGTGTCATGAGGACATTCACCTGAAGATTTTCAAGACAACTTTTGGGAACCCAGATTTTCCTCAGAGGAGGGCCATTCCTGCAGTTAGTTCCAACATATCAAGCAAATACTTCACCAGATTGATTTTTGAACAGTTTATAGTTGGAATCAAATGATTCATCCAAGGAATAGGATAATTCACATGAGAAGCCAGTTAGATTAGATGGATCAAAAGGAGGCCCAGTAGCAGCAACCCATGAGGTTTTGGGATACTGTTCAGGTTTCCAATAAGATCCATCAGCATTTAATTTCCTCTCAAAGGCAATTCCTTCTTTCCTCGGGTTCCTGTTCAAGATCTGCTTTTTGAGCACATCACAAAGGGTTTGATGTCCTTTGAGACTTTTGTACATGCCTGTCACGTACAATTCCTTCAACCCTGCATTTTCATCAGTAACATTTGTGTTTTCCTCAAGTGAGGAAATAGACACAACAGGTGCAGTTGAAGAATTTGTAGCAATGGTAGCATTTGATGATTCTGGTGAGGAATTAGCAGTTTCGCGTTCAATGCATTTAAGACATGGAGGAATAAATTCAACTTGACTAGCGCTGATCTGTTGAGCTAGTAATGAATCATTTTCCTTACGAAGATCATCATGAGACATCCTCAGCTTCTCAAGATCAAGCTTCCTTTGAAGAAATTTGTAGGAAAGCTTCTCATGATCAGTGAGGAGTGTATCATAACGATCATGAAGATTATCAAATCTAGACTGAAGACTTTTCATGTCATCAGTGAGGATTTGATTAAGGTTCATTTCATCATTCAACAGATCATCACTTTTGTCTAGCAGTTTTTGAAGCTTTTCCAGAGCAATTTGTTGTTTAGTGGCAATGATAGTAAGTTTACTGTAACTGGGTTTCTTATAATCATTATGTTCACAGTCACTTGAATCAGAGGAGGAGGCATTATTTGATACCATTGAACCTTTTGCCATGAAGCAATAGGTTGGAGCGATGTCATCAGCATAGTCATCAGTATGGATGGTGCAATCATTTTCTTCAAGATTGAAGATTGACTTGCTGACGAAAGTGGTTGCTAGTGCAAGACTAGCCTGTCCGGATTCTGAGTCTTCATCAGAACCCTCTTCTTCATCAAATTCTTCTGATTCTGCCTCGGAGTCCATTTCCTTGCCAATAAGTGCCCGAGCCTTTCTGAAACTAGTCTTCTTGTGCGATGAGGGCTTTGAAGATGAGGATTTTGAAGATTTCTTCTTCTTCTTCAAGACATCAGAACTGTCATCCTTGTATTTCTTTTTCTTTGATTCCTTTCCCCAGCGGGGACAATCACCAATGTAATGACCTGATTTCTTGCACTTGTGACAGGTTCGTTTCTTGTAGTCCTCAGATGCAGATTCTGATTTCCTCATGTCTCTTCTTGATGATTTACCGAACTAGCCTCGTCTTGTAAATCTCTGGAATTTCCTCACAAGCATTGCAAGCTCCTGTCCAAATTCTTCAGGGTCACAACTGTTGTCATCTGTGTCTTCTTCTTCAGATGAGGAAATTGCTCTAGCCTTCAGTGCACGTGGTCTGGAATAGCTTTGTCCATATAGATCTCTCTTTTCTTCTAGCTGGAATTCATGAGTATTTAGCCTTTCAAGGATATCAGCTGGATCCAGCATCTTGTAGTCTGGTCTTTCTTCAATCATCAGAACTAGAGTGTCAAATGAAGAATCCAAAGATCTCAGCAGTTTCTTCACAACTTCGTGATCAGTGATGTCTCGAGCTCCCAGTGCTTGCAGTTCATTTGATATGTCAGTGAGGCGATCAAAGGTGTCTTGGTAGCATTCATTGTCATGTCTCTTGAAGCAATTGAAGAGATTGCGAAGAATATCAACTCGAGAGTCACGCTGGGTTGATACTCCTTCATTTACCTTGCACAGTCTCTCCCAGATCAGTGTTGCAGAGCCCAAAGCACTTACTCTTCCAAACTGGCCTGGGCTTAGATGGCCACAGATGATGTTCTTCGCTTGAGAATCAAGTTGCTTGAATTTCTTCACATCAGCTGCAGTGACACTGGCAGAAATGATGGGGACGCCATTTTCCACAATATACCAGAGATCATTATCAATAGCTTGTAGATGCATTTGCATTTTGTTCTTCCAGAAGGGAAAGTTCTTTCCTTTGTAGGTAGGACATGCTGCAGTCACCTTAAACATGCCTGCAGTCGGCATAACTAAAACTCCAGGTGGTTAAACCAAAATCACACAGAACAAGGGAGTACCTTGCTCTGATACCAATTGAAAGTGCGTTATATCGACTAGAGGGGGGGTGAACAGGAGATTTTTAGAATTTCATCACTGAGGAAATTCCTTTTGAGGAAATTCTTCACTGATGACTAACTTACAGCGGAAACATTATAGGATCAGACGTGCAAACATTCACAACAGCAGTATTACAGAGTGAAGAATGTGAAAATAGATTGCACAGTAAGCAGGCACACAGAATACAGATGATGATTAACTATTGTGAAGAATTTGGGGTTGAGGAAGTTCAGAGAAAGTCTTCAGCAAATTCTTCAAACAGTCACAGTGAAAGTCATCAACACATAATACAGAGAAAGTAAAGAGTTGAGGAATTAGAACCCGATTCTCAGAGAAGACAGTCGTTGATGACCCAGTTCCAACTGCTGTGACAGTTGTACATCTGGTTTGGAGCGGCTTGGTATTGAAACCAAAGGACACCCAGTCCCGGGACACACAGTCCCTACCGTATTCTCCTTGAGCTAAGGACACACAGTCCTTGCCCAACACTCGTGGTAAGTCTTCAGGGCAGACTTCCAAACCCTCACAAACTAGGTCACCCGGCGATCCACAATTGACTGCTGGAAAGCTCTAGACCATGACGCCTAACCGTCTGGAGGATGCACAGTCCTCAAAGGTAAAAGGCTTCAGTCCCACACAGGAACAACTTCTTCAGTGATGCTCAATCACTAGGTTTGGTTTGTGGTTTCGGTGTATGGGGTACTTCCTCACAGATGAATTACTCTTGAAGGCTCTGAGGAATTTGGGTTGCTCTTATGACAAGTGTCAGTTTCTAACGGAGCAGCCAACCAGCTAGTGGTTGTGGGGGTGGCTATTTATAGCCTCGGAGCATCCCGACATGATTTGACACTAATGCCCTTAAATAATATGACCGTTGGAGTGGATAAGACCAGTGACTTGGCGTGGTTATCGAAATGGTCGGGACTCTCAACTGTGAGAGTCCTCATGTCACTCATATTCCTCACTTGAGGCTTTTGGTAGGATTAGGCTTGGGTTGAGCATCATGAGGAAATCCATTCCATAGTGTTACTTTGACCCCCTTTAACAGTACGGTGTTCCTATTCATCAAATGCGAAGAAAGTAAAACAGAAAACGTAAATCTTCATGCTTCAATTTCTTCAGAATGATTTTCTTCAGGAACCACCGGTCTTCTCAATATCAGTATCTTCATGAGGAATATCAATTTCATCGTAGATTCCTCGCGATTCATTTCTTCAGCTTCAGACCAATTTCTTCAACTAAAGATATACATTTTTAGGGGTCGATATTCTTTAAATATCTCAAACTCCTCAATAACTTATAGATCCTCTGTACACTCACAAACACATTAGATACTTAACCTATAAGTCTTCAAACCACCAAAATCACTAAGGGGCACTAGATGCACTTACACTAGCTCCCGTTCATCAATCTAATGTAGGCATGTATTCAATATGTAGTCATACGTGCTTAGGGAAAAGAACTTGCATGACATCTATTGTCCATCCCTCCCGTGGCAGCGGGGTCCTAATGGAAACTACGGGATATTAAGGTTCTCCTTTTAATAAAGAACCGGACCAACGCATTAACACGCGATGAATACATGAACTCCTTATACTATGGTCATCTCCGGGAGTGGTTCCGGCTATTGTCACTCCGGGATTGTCGGGTCATAACACATAGTAGGTGACTACAACTTGCAAGATAGGATCTAAAACACACATATATTGGCAACAACATAATAGGTTCAGATCTGAAATCATGGCACTCGGGCCCTAGTGACAAGCATTGAGCATAGCCAAGTAGTAGCAACGTCAATCTAGAACATAGTGGATACTAGGGATCAATCCCCGTCAAGAACTAACTCGATTACATGATAGATCTCATCCAACTCATCACCGTCCAGCAAGCCTACGATGAGATTACTCACGAACGATGAAGAGCATCATGGAATTGTCGATGGAGAAAGGTTGATGATGACGATTTCCCCTCTCCGGAGCCCGAAACGGACTCCAGATCTGCCCTCCACATGAAGAACGGGGTGTGGCGGCGCCTACGTATCGCAACATGCGATGAAACCTTCTCTCTGATTTTTTCCAGGCGAAACGGAAGATATAGAGCTGAGATTGGGTGCGGTGGTGCCACGTGGGCCCCACAAGCCTACACGGTGTAGCCTAGGGGGTGGCCGCGGTCTGTGGGCTTGTGGCCCACTGGCACGCCCCCTTTGGTGGATCTTTGCGCAGGTATTTTTCTTTCATTCCAGAAAAAATCTCCGTAAATTTTCAGGACATTTCGAGAACTTTTATTTCTGCACAAAAACAACACCATGGCAATTCTGCTGAAAACAGCGCCAGTTCGGGTTAGTTCCATTCAAATCATGCAAATTAGAGTCCAAAACAAGGGCAAAAGAGTTCAGAAAAGTAGATACGATGCAGACGTATCATCCTTAAATTGCTCCCACCAAACTGCTGCCTGCCCCTTGAGCTGAAATGTTGCAAACTTGACGAAGTCCTCTAGACGAACATTGCTGCACTCAAAGTGTGTGTTCATGTCCCAAATTCAGTCCTAAGCGTCAAACGGCTGATCACACGACGTGAAGGTCTTCGGCTGGTTTGTCAGGAATTGACTCAGAGATGCAAACTGATTACCACCATGGTTGAAATTGCCCTGCTGCTGATTTGTCCTCTCTTGCAACAGTTGTATTAACATCTGGGTGTTAGCATTTGTTGCAGCCATCACCGCTTGCCAAGCCTCTGCAGGAGGAGGCGGCGGCGGAGGAGGCGGAGGTGGTGGTGGCGGAACATCAGCACCCTCGCGACCCAGATTCTGACGAGTTGGTGGAGCCATCCTGAAGACGGACAACACATTAGACCAGCGAATAACATTGAAGGTAAAGCTGAATCAAAAGGCAGGAATATCTGAACAAGAATATTAGCAATTGCACTCGAACAAAATAGTAAGAATGCTTCCTCAAAGTGACTGTCGACAAAATCTGATGAAGGGCCACTTACAAACCAAGTATGAGCTAGAACTGCTCGGAACAAACGTATGACAGAGATTCCACCCGATATCTTCGTGGATATGATCGCACGGGCTCGAATTTACAGTAGCCATCCTGTGCAAGGCAGTGCACACGACTTACGAAGCGTCCCCGAGTCGTAGCAAGCTACAAGGACTCTTTAAGACACAACGAGAACCGCTGTAAGACGACCGTGAACAAACGTACCAACTCAATATCGAATCCCAACCTCACATCATGCATCTGTAGGAAGATTGTCCTATAAGTCACTACTTGATATCCCACCTATGAATTCCCGAAATATCTGGTCATGCAATCTGGTACACGGATACAAGGAGTAATATGTCACACAACTCCTATACTAACCCGTCCAGTGCATCACATTCATCAACACATAACCAGAATCTCGGACCTTCATCTACTGCAGACCCTCGTGATCACAACGATACAAAGTGTGGCGGTACATCCAGAACTCTCTGCACCAGTACTGGGGAAGCCGGACTCCTCTCATCACAACTAGTATTGAAGTAATTACGAACATCCTCCGACCTGAGATACTAAGAAATCTGAATGATGGCGATGTGCACAAGAATCCCCTGGAGCTCAACTCCCCGGAAAAAATCAAGTCACACAGGAGGCACCAAGACAGAACTCCGTCACATTGATATCATATAGATTTCAAAATACCCGTGTGATCCTAAAAAAATTGAGCGAGAAGAGGAGTAGAATTAAGATTTCCTAAGTCAAGAACCTCACCAGAGCATAGAAGAGGAGAAAAAAGAAACCTACTCTCCAATATAACTAAGACTCAAAACATTTTACTAGACTCGACTCGGGCAAGTCCGATCACACAAAGGCTCCTATGGTCGTAAGGCTCTGATTACCAACTTGTAACGACTAAGATGCGTCCCTTTCCTTATTTGGGGGCGAGGCCTCAAAAGGGGAAAGGGGCGCATCTAAGCGTTTTGCAAACGGGATAATCATCACAATACATAAATAAAGATTAAAAAGTAGGGCATACACTTGCCATGTGTTAAGAATGTATCATAGCTTACAGACACACATTATTCGGAGAAGCGGCAAGTCCAGCTACGGACTTAAACAGAAGAAAATCAGATGATCTAACACATCCCGCATGCTAGCCCACGCTCACGACCACGGCCTCAGTCTTCCGGATATTTCACATACAAACGGTCAGAGTCCTCATGGTACTCCCACTTCAGCTGGTTGTCATCAGCATCTCCTGCATCGGGCGTACCTGAACCTGTTGGGGTTTGAAGTAATCTGTGAGCCACGGGGACTCAGCAATCTAACGACCTTGGTACTGAATCTAGTCAAGTTATTAGGTGAGGAAGGTTTAATGTATGGGTTCGCAGCAACCTAAGCATATATGTTGGCTAACTTACGATGATCGGAGTAATTTATATGGTAGTCTACGCAAGTGATCGAAGACTAGATGACCACTAAGTGATCCTGAACACCTACATACGTCAATCATAACCCCGTCGTGTTCCCGATCGAAGAGAGGTCTTCAAAGGAGACAGTCACGGTTACGCACATAGTTGGCAATTTTATTAGAGTTACTTTAAGTTGTCTAGAACCGGATGTTAACAAATTATCAATGTTTGCCACATAACCGCGGGCACGGCTTTCCGAAAGATTAAACCCTGCAGGGGTGCTCCAACTAGTCCATCACAAACTGCCACGGGCCGCAAAGTAATCCTCTATCACGAATCTCATGATCTCGTCGGATTCCTTAGAGGAAAACCTCAACTTTGAGGAGACCCAAAGTTTCACTGGGATTCTATACGCAAGATATATCGCTAAGCTAAGACAAATCTAGCAGGACCTCCCGACGTGTCGACGAACCCGATAGGAGCCGCGTATCTCGTTCTCAGGACACGACGGATGGGAAAGCCTACAGGAAACCAAACCTCAAGTTTCCTTGTGGTGGCCCCGCAGTCTGCCCAATTTGGACCAACACTCATGAGGAGCACTGGCCCGAGTTGTTGATTAAATCCTCGGGGTAGCTATTCCCTATGCAAATTATTATTAGGTGATTATCAGATTAAAACCAATGTTGGGTCCTGCCGGACAAGCCTTAACACTACACGATTTATCTAGGGGGTCCCCATAACAACCCCGACCGTGTTAGGAGCGGTCAGTTATGGAATCAAACACCGGTAACTGAAACTAAGGCGGCAACAACGGAACAAATCACCCGGCAAAAGGCTAGGCCTTCCGTCGTTTACCAAGTATATAGGTGCATTAATTAAATAGCAGTTTAACATAATGATATCAAAATACTCATGTTATCACATGAGACAGCTGGCACCTGCAACTAGCAAAGCTATCCATTAGAGGTTGAGCAAGCCTACTTAGCCAAACAACATTTGCTAGGAGAGGGAGGTGTTTGGGTTTCATGGCAATGTCAGGAGGCATTTATATCAAGTGGTAGGCAGCGAGCATGCATCGAAGAAAATGTGATTCTAAGCATAACAAAGCTAGATACGGTATCAAGGTCACGGTCATCTTGCCTGTGATGTCTTCAGCTTGGAACTGCTCTTGATCTTCCCACACGTGCTCTCCAAAATCCACGTACTCGCTCTCCGATCCCGATTCTACCCGAGATAAAATAACAGCCAATGAACACCAACACAACATGATGCAACAAACAATATGATGCATGAGTGAAGAAGGAAGCATGCATCACTATTCTAGTCACTTTCATATGCATTAGTTGAGTTAATAGAATTCTGGACAGAACTTCATATTAAGTTATCTTGACATGCATGATGATGGAAAGAACATGTGCATCACGAGAAAACGAAGCAAAAACATATAAAGAACATAGAGAACGGAGCTACAGATCAACCAGAAACTACGAAACAAGATATGGAGACCTACGGTTCAAATCAACCACAAACACTCTCCAATGGTACTCCTCTGGTGTTACCAGGTTGCCACATGATCAAACAATCAAATATAAGTGGGGTGGTGCATGGAAACACACCACACCATCAACAATGCCCACACAAGCTTCAAATCAACAAAAACATGCAATCTGTTTTTAACAACATCATAGCAGTTTGTCTACAACATTTAAAGTAGCTACAGCCATCCAAATAAGCCAAACAAGATATGAGGCAAAAGCCATTCAAAGGCTCTACAACCCTGTGTAAGAAGTTAATACAAAGGAATCACACATGAGCATATCTACAACACTAACTTGGAAAAAATATTACAGGTTCTGGGACTTAGTGAAAACCTCAGATTTTCACCAGTTGCTTATGCTCTGAAGCATTTTGGCAGCCCCCAAAAATGATATCTACAGGAAGTGAATAAGCATAAAATTTAACAGGGAACTAGACAAACACAAAAGCTCACAAACTTTAGTTTGTTGCATGGGCTCATACCCAACACAGGAGCTAAGGCAACCAAAACAAGAGGGGAAGAAAATAACATCAGATTCTCAGACTTAGTGAAAATCACAGATTTTCACAAAGTTGTCAGTTTCAGCCAAGTATCAACTTTGACAAGGCACAATAAGTGCATACAAATTCCTATGAACAAAACAAAGACCCCATGTTGTAGAGGGGTTCACCCACTGCCACTACATCAAGGATTTATCCTCATAGGGTCAAGGCACCACCTAATACTAAGCACTAAACATGGCATCATGACAGAAAATGACAGTTTTATGAAGTTGCTCTAAAGTGAAATCTGGTTGCACCAATGGATTTCTTGGAAGATTCTACCCCAAAATCATCTATAATACATGGGTACTTGCATGTAGCATCTAGGCACAAAGCTAGCTCGAAAAACAAAACTAGAATCCAATATGACATATAGGAACAATATCATAGGTAGATATAGCACAAGTAGCAACATCTATACCTACACATGCACACACACAAGCCCATACACCACTACATCACTCCATAGTGGCAAGCATGAGGGGTTAGCCTTCATGCACAAGTGCATATGTGCACCCATGCCCACACACACACGTGCATGAGCACATACACACACATATATGTGCTCACACACACACACATGCACTTGCACACACACATACATGCATATAAGCTAAGCTCTAAAAGGATTAAAAACCTCTGGTTTGCTAAATAGACAACACATTCCTTGCTGCCCAAGAAAAGAAAAAGGGGAAAAAACATAAATAGGGGAAACAAAATGGGGAGACCCTGGGTTTCGAACCCAGTACCCCCTAGTAGAACCACCCATCGGCTACCACCCTGCTAGCACTCTGTTACTGCTCTAGTAGGAGAAACAGAGCAGGTAAGCTAGCTCTGACGACACTTCTCTCTGAAATAAAATGAAACAGCAAAAGGGGGGTCGGCGGGGATTCAAACCCAGTACCCCCTAGTAGGACCACGCATCGGCTACCACCCTGCTAGCACTCTTTTACTACTCTAGTAGGAGCAACAGAGCAGGTAAGCTAGCTCTGACGACACTTCTCTCTGAAATAAAATGAAACAACAAAAGGGGGGTCGGTGGGGATTCGAACCCACGACCTGAGGCACCAAGCCCACGCGTTAAACCAGTCGGGCTACGAACAGACGCTTGACAGGGAGGGGAGTTGATCTTTTGAGCATACCCCTCGATACTACCTGCAACTAGCTGACGGAAACAGAGGCGGCGGCCGGCAAGCACACGGGGTCTCATCGGCGGGGCTGGTCACCGGCGAGGGATGCGGACAGCACGGGGGATCCATTCCCGAAGCCAGCGCGGGAAAACGCCCTACCTTGTGCTACTACTACTACGAGGAACTGTCGCGGCAGCTTTTGTTCGAGCTCCTACGACACTACTCCGGCAGGCATCTACTCGAGCTCTACACCTACGCGGACAGAGAGGGAAGGAGCACGGGAGACGGTGCGCAGCTCACCTAGGTTTTAGGCGATGAACCGGCGCAGGAGAGGAGGGAGGGCGACGAGCCGGAGCAGAGGAGATCGCCGGCAGTAGGGGAAGTAGTCGACGTCGTGGAAGAAGCCGTCGCCATCTGGTTGCTGCGGGAACGGAGCCTCCACGGCCACCACGTCCTCCTGGTGCTGACGAAGAGGCGGAGGAGCACGAACTACTGACTGCCCGAAGCTCACCGGAGCCCTTCCATGGCGTCGGCGTCGAAGGGCTGCCCTGACGGCGCGAGGGAGAGGAGAAGGGGGAAATGGAACGGCCTAGGGCTAGAGAAGGCGACGAGCCGCTTAAATGGCCTCGGGAGGCACGCTTGGAGCCGCAAGATCATAGGGGAGGAAGGAACAGTGGCTCGCCTTCGTTCGTACAGTGCTAACGTCGCGAGGAGGAAGGAGACGGTCGTGGGATGGGCTGCGCACGAGGAAATAAGGAGATGGGCGAGAGGAAGGAGGGAGCCAGCCCACCTGGCCTCTCTGAATAAATCAAAAGGGTTTTCCAATTTTAAAATAACATCCTCAAACAAAATGCACACAGCCACAGAGGGGTTTGAAGAAAACAAACTGAAAATACCTAGGGCATAAGGGAATTATGCCCTATTTAAATAAAATATAAAAGTGATTTTTGGAGCAACTAAATTAAATCCAAAACAGAATTTCCTATGATGTTTTTGTAATTAAAACCCTATTTAACTTAAGTTTTAAAAACCCCAAGTCAATACCCCTCAATCACAAGATAACACACTAAAATATCAACATTTTTAAAACAGGTTTTAACAAGTTAAAACATGAGCTCAAATAATAATGGAGAAAGGGTTTTGAAACCTTGTTTGAAAACAATCATAGCTTGGTAAACACCACATCATCAAAACACACCACAAGCATAGCTAGCAACAACAACAAGAAAGAAATAAAGTTGCAAGAAAGGATTATGCCAAGATGCAAAGGTGATGACATGAAATAACCACATGAAATGATAAGTCTTATGGCATTGAAATCATGGTCCCAAAATAGGAAAGGTTCCCAAATATGGCAAGGGTTACATTTGGGGCATTACAAGTAGTGATCAAAATAAATACATTATGTTCTTACATAGTTCTCATTATTGGACAACATATAGCTCTCTAGAGCATCTAATTAGAACATATATTGAAACTACTAAATTTAAATGCAACAACAAATGCAATCATAACCGCAACTAAGGTACAAATTGATCCAAGCCTCGGTATGAATGGCATATTTTCTAATGTTTCTAATCTTCAAGCGCATTGCTTTCATCTTGATCTTGTGATCGTCACGCACCTTGGCAACATCGAAATCCAATATCATCTTCTCCTCTTCAACTCTTTGTAATTTTTCTTTCAAGTAATTTTTTTTGTTTTTCAACCAAATTTAACTTTTCGACAAGAATTTTTATGGGGGTTGGAATTTCCGGTTCACATACCTCCTAGATTAAAATATATATGTCACGTTGGTCGTAATAATTGTCATAAACACTACATAAAATAAATAGTTATAAAAGATAATATATACCACATCCGAATCATAGTCAAGACGAGGGCCGACGAAGGCGGATACCAAAACCATCGCACTATATAATAACAAGCAATAATAGAAGTAAGAAAATTACACAAGTATCTATCTAAATCATACAAGTAAGAACTTTTTTTCTTTTAGAAAGAAGATAAGAAGAAGAGACTAACCACGGTGGTGCTGACGCCGAGATGGACGCGGGCGATCGACGGCTGTGAGGACAGGGACGGGACACGGATGGACCGCCAAAGCTACACAAAACTAGAGGAAAATGGAGCTTGGAGAAGGAGCTTCGAGAGGAGAAAGCTTAAGTGTGGCTTGGGCATTTCATCGAACACCTCATGTGCATAGGAGGTGAGCTAGAGCACCACAAAGCTCTCCCGTGGCCGGCCAAAAAACAGAGCAGTGCACTGCTCTGCTCGCGGTCGGGTGGTATATATAGGCCAAGCATTGGTCCCGGTTTGAGGAAAGAACCGGGAGTGAAGGACAACATTTGGTCCCAGTTCCAGCCAAAAACCGGGACCAATTATTGTGGACCAGGAGCAAGGCAAATTCGTCCCGGTTCGTGTCTGGAACCGGGACCAAAGGGGCCAGACGAACCGGGACCAATGGCCCACGAGGCCCAGCCGGCGCCCTGGCCTCACGAACCGGGACCGATGCCCCCATGGGTCCCGGTTCGTAAGTGAACCGGGACTAATGGGATTTCATCAGGTGGACCAAAGCCCTCTTTTCTACTAGTGAGATCTCTGGTTATGTGTTGAAGGATGCGATACACTGGATGGGTAGTGTTATTGCTAGGAGTTGACTGATGGATTTTACTCCTTGTATCCGTAGACCCGATTGCATGACCAGAAAATTTTGGGAGTTCTTAGGTGGGAATTCAATCTAGTTCTACCTCCATGTGAGTTTGTCAACAAATTTTTTAGGTAATTTATATTGTCTATTGAAAATTATTTGGTACTCATACCGACTAAACTTATTTATTTTTAATTGTTATCTTATTTCTCTTCTCCAAAAAATACACGATAGATAGTAGACCGGACCTACTATAGTTATGGCTCCGAGCTTACTTGGTTGGAGAAAAATCATGTGATCTCATTTATTCATGATGTTGAGCATTTTAAGAATAGTTTCATGATTGGCGACAATTATACTAGATATGTGCCACTAGTGCGCAAGTTTAACCATTATAACATCACTTCAGACATCTTTGTAAGAATTTTTACTATTTTGTCATAAGTCCATCTTTTGCATACATTCTTCTTAAGCAAAACTAGTTTGCTAACTATGTTATTATTCCTTATGTTCTTCAACTGGTACTCTCGCCGGAGACTGTTCCTAACATGATGTTTACCAAAGGTGATTTGTATGTGGTTAACTTACGGTCAATGTCGGTGAGTTACCCAGGTGCATACACGATAACCCGAAGGGTGGAAATCCTGAAAACTAAAGGATGGAGCAACGCAATAAAAGCACCCAGGAAACCACTTGGAGACTATAACTTGTGCATCCCACAAGTTGGAGATAGGTTGATATGGATTCTTCAATGGGGAGATGCATGAGTTTGCCTTTTTATGCTATTTTACCTAGGAAAGAGCAGTAGGTTCTAGGATGATGAGTTATGATAATGATTAGTTTGTTATATCATTGGGTGTTGAGTTATGATAATGAGAGAGCAATAGAATGATGATGAGTTATTTAACTAGTATGTTAATAATTAGTGATTAGTGGTAACATGTGATATGCTAGATGATGAGTTATGATAATACGATGACGAGTTGTTATATCATTGGGTGTAAAAACATGGATTAGATTATAGTTGATGGATCCAATTAATCAAGCTGAATTAGTAGGACGATATGATGTTGGGACGGGACACAAGTGTGCATATCATTCGGCACTTCTGTGTTGTCCCAACATCATATCGTCCTACTAATCCAACTTGGTTAATTGGATCCATTAAATTCAATATAATATGTGTTTCGTTCACTACCTCTTCATTGATGTCGTATAAAAACTTGTATAATGTTGTACAAATAAAAAAATACAAATACAACGTACTGCCGCTGGATAGAAATAGGTGTTGCTGCTACTTAGAAGTAGCACGTTTTAAACAAGCTCTATTGTTACTAGAATTAGTACTAGTGCTGCCTATAAAATGCACTAAAATATTAGTTTTAGCGCCTTAGTAGTAGCATTAGTACCTGCGCTACTAGTAGGCAAAAATCCAGCGCTACTGGTAAGGTTTTCCCTAGTAGTGTCATAGCAATAACATTCCTCCTCCGGTAAGCACGAAGAGAAATTAAACAATGTATGAGTTGAAGAGTTACTCTTATTAGAAGGTGGGAACGAGTTATCAATCTGCTCTACCTCCTTTTGTTCTTCGCTCTCCTCCTCATCTTTTTCATCTAATGAGCTCACAGTTTCAGCAATTTCTTCTTCCATAGATTCCTGCCAAATATTAGTCCCTTCTTGGGCAGCGGATACTTTCTCAATAAATTTACCAATATAGGCATTGTATTTATAATTCTCATAGAAATATTTAAGTATAGCATAATTTTCAAATGTGTAAGCAGCATCATCAAAGTTATACCACTTTTCAAACAAAGTTCAATTTTATAAGCACCCTTAAAAGCAACAAATTCTTATATTTGTTCCATGTAATAGTAATCATAATACCATTAGCACGAGAAGCCAAGGTTTCATTATCATTAAATTCACATTCAAAGGGAAGGTGTGGAGCCTTCATCTTAGAACAACAAGTATAATCGCATCTCAAGCACAAATTCCAAGCATACCAACGCAACATTTTATTTTGATCTCGTAAGTGTTTCCCTTTTTCAGTCAAGCGATAATCCCTAAAGTACTCGCGTTGATCCAATTTGTCTCCCATTATCAAGTTGAATGGGGATTTCTCAGGATTATCAAAGTAGCATTTAATGTTTTCCATATAATCAGAATCTAGGGTTTTAGGAGGTTCCCCATTTCCATGAGTATCAAGTACAACTAATTCTTTTTGGTGTTTCATATTCCATGTCCATAATTAAAGATATAAAACAACTTACAACGGGGAAACAACTATCTAGTGATAAAGCAAACAAGCACACACGAGGATATCAACCCCATGCTATTGCTCCCCAACAATGGCGCCACAAAAGGTCTTGATAACCTACAAGTGTAGGGATAAATTGTAGCCTTTCTTGATAAGTAAAAGTGTCGAACTCAACGAGGAGCTGAAGGTAGAATTAATATTCTGTTCAAGTTCTATCGACCACCGGTACAACTCTACGCACACTTAATGTTCGCTTTACCAAGAACAAGATTAAAACTACATTATAGGTGTAAAAGGATAAGCTTGTAAGAATAAAAATAGGAGTACTTGCCTAGAATAAAAATACAAATAATTTGCAAGATAATAAAAGTTAGTTGTTTAGTAGAAATCTTTTGTAATACAAGAGAAGGATTTTTCCCTAGGAAATTGGTAGCTAGACCAGTAATCATTATTGCATTTTTATATGAGGGAAAGGCATGAGCTAACATACTTTCCGTACTTGGATCATATGCACTTATGATTGGAATCTAGCAAGCATCCACAACTACTAAATATCATTAAGGTAATAACCCAACCATAGCATTAAGTAACAAGTCATATGTACTACCATACGCGACAACCAACTTACTCGGATTTGTGTTTCAATCACTCATGCAACCCACTATAAGCGAATTATGAATGTATTGTAAAACCCTACAACGATACTCCCACATGCTTGCGCGACATGGAGGTCATCATAGTACAACACCAAAATAAAACATACAACTGAAACCAATCACGATGATCAATCAACCCATAGGACAAAACGAATCTACTCAAACATCATAGGATGGCAACACATCATTGGATAATAATATGTAGCATTAATCACCATGTTTAAGTAGATATTACAGCGGGTAGAAGAGGTGTTACACCTCTTCATAGAGGGGGATAGACTTGGTGTTGGCGGCAGCGAAATTGTTGGTGTGGATCATCGTCATGATGGTTCCCCCGACGCCACTTCTTTCTTGGCATCCCCTAGATGGGAGGAGAGTTTTCCCTCTGGTCCATGGCCGCCATGGCTCCCGGAGAGCAGGAGCCCCTCCGAGATTGGATCTCCCTCTCTCTATTTCTCTTCTGTTTTCGCGTTCTGTTTTCTCGCGTTTCACTATTTCTTAAATATACGGAGATACGTAACTCCGATAAGCTGAAATTTTGAGCATATTTTTCCCAGGAAATTATTTTTCTTGCAGCGAAAGAAGGGCCCCAACCGACTTATGAGGGAGTCACAAGGCAACACAGCGCACCCATACCCCCTAAGCCCACCGGGTTGCCTTGCGACAACCTCACGCACCGTCTTGTGTTGATTCTTCTTCCCAAAAATCACATATATTCCAAAATAATTCTCCGTAAAAATTTATCGCGTTTGGACTTTGTTGGATTTTCTGTGAAACATGCAACAAAATAGGAATTGGCACTGGGCCCTAGATCAATATGTTAGTCCAGGAAAATCATATAAATTGTCGCCAAAAGTAAATAAAGTTGTAAAATAATGGCATGAAACACTAAAAAATTATAGATATGAGAGAGACATATCGATAGGCATATTCTAGGGTTGATTATAAATAGGGTCCACCTCCATAAACAGATTTTGGTTACAAGTCCCCCCTCACACACACACACCATTTTTGACCTCTTGACGTTTGGTTTCTTTCTGTTCCTCCAATGATTCCTGCATATTTTTGAAGGAAAATAGAAAGGACATCTAGATCAAGAATTCCACCAATCCATCTCGTCTCTAAGTTACGGGAACCTTCTGGATCTCAAACTTGGAGTTTTGTTGTGTTCTCCTCCCTTATTCTTCCTCTCATATTCCGCCATAGCATAAGTTGCTTCGATGGGATTTGATGGTGCATGACTTGGGCACTTCATGTGTTCTTGGCATCGCATTAGTTGAATCGGTTTGAGTTCTCCATGATGATTCACGGAAGTGAAAATTGAGAAGTTTATTACTCCTGGGTTCTTGGTACCCTAGAGCTTGTTCCTCTACGGTGCTTGAGCGCCCGAGACGGTTGGTGTTGTCGCGAAGCACACTCATTATGGTGTAGCTTTATGCAAGTTTTGAGATCCTCCAATTAAGTTGTGGAGATTGCTCGAGCAATTTGTTCGGGTTTGCTAGTCGCCCTCAAGGGTCTTCGATTGTATGGGTTTTGTGACCGCCGTGAAGGGGGCCTTAGTGGATTCCACAACGCCTTGAATTGAGTGAGGGTGTGAGAACAATACAGTGAGCCATTGTGACATTTGGGGAGCATTGTGCATCCACATCACTTCAACAGAGATTAGCGTTTGCAAGGGTGTGAACTTTGGGATACATCTTCGTCGCCACGTGCCTCGGTTGTCTCTTATCCAAGCCCTTTACTTATGCACTTACTTAGTGATAGCCATCGTGCTTTAAGTTATATATCTTGCTATCACATAGTTGTTGTTTAGCATAAGTTGTTGGCGCACTTAGTTGATCCTAGCTTATTTTGTTTTTGTGCTTGACGAATTGCTAGTTTTATTCCGCATTTGTTGAATACAAAACCGTATTTGTTTTAAATTACTATTCACCCACCCCCACCCACCCGATCAACGCGATGTTATGTCCTTTCAACCCGGAAGACCTGAAGAAGACGGTGACAATCGGTAGAGACCTCCCTGAGGAATAGGAAGGCAAGCTCCTCCAAATCCATAGGGATAACTCGGGCATCTTGTTTGAAAGCCAACAGACATGTGGGGGGTCACTGCCAGAATAGTGCAGCATAGACTTAATGTCCATAAGGACGCCAAGCTAGTCAAGCAATCCCTCAGTTGTTTTGTCATAGAGAAATGACATGCAATCGGAGAGGAAAATGCTCGGCTCGGAGGTGTCTCACCCAGAGTGGCTTGCCAACCCTGCCATGGTGCACAAGAAAAACTTGCCCTCACACATGTCTGTTGACTACACAGACCTCAACAAGGCATGCCCAAATGACATGTTCCCTCTGCCTCACATCGAGCAAGTCATCGACTCAATCACGAGATGCAAAATGGTGTGTTTCCTGGATGCTTAGAAAGCCTATCGTCATATACGCATGAAGGAGTCAAACCAAGAGAAAATGTCTTTCATCACACCATTCAGACCTTTATGCTACATCACCATTCCCTTCGGTCTTGAGAACTCAAGCGCAACGTACCAAAGAACGATGTAGAAGTGCCTTCAAGACCAGATCAAAGTTAACGTTGAATCTTGCATTAACGACATCGTGGTCAAGTCACGGCACGGCTCTAGTCTCCTCACGGACCTTCAGCAAACATTCAACTACTCGCGTTGCTTCAATATGAAGTTGAATCTTGGAATGTTTGTTTTTGGATCTTGAATCACGGACCAGCTTCTTGAATCACGGACCAGCTTCTTGTCTTCATAGTCTCCAAGAGAGGGCTTGAGGACAACCCGCAAAAAAACCAAGCCATCATAAACCAGAAGCCGCATGTGACAGTACGGGCAGTCCGGAAGCTCACAGGATGCGTTGCAGCCCTGAGCCATTTCATCTCTCCGCTCGGTGAAAAAGCCATCCCACTCTATTGGCTCCTCTGGAAGAATGACAAGTTTTATCGGTGCGGCAAGGAAAAGGTAGGATTCTCCAGTATCAAGCAGCTCATGGCCTCCACAACACAATCAGAGCCTCAGCTACTCTACATTTCGGTGACCACACAGGTGGTGAGCATAGTCATAGCGGTGGAAAGAGAGGAGGCTGGAAAGGTACAATGGGTTCAACACCAAGTATATTATGTAAGTGAAGTACTAACTACATGCATGTCGCATTACCCGCCGTATCAAAAGATCACATACGACATGTTCATGGCAGCCCGCAAGCTATGTCACTACTTTTAAGCTAACGAGTGACAGTTGTCAACCATGGTCCACTCTCGGACATCATCAACAACAAAGACGCCACCGGTCCATGTGGGCAATTGAGCTATTACCGTTTGAGATCTCATACAAGCTCCGCTCAGCAATCAAGTCATAGGTCGTCGTCAACTTCATCGTTGAATGGACGGAAGCATAGCAGACACCAAAAGAGCATCCACCTCAAGTACTAATTGATGTACTTTGACGGCTCAATGATGCTCCAAGGGTTGGGGGCAGGCGTCATCCTCATCTCGCCAAGGGGTGACCACATGAACTACACCCTACAACTGCACTTTTGGGACTCTAACAACACAACTAAATATGAGGCCGTCCTGCACGGGCTCCGCATTGCGGACTCCGTGGGCATTCACCGCATGTTTGCCGTGGCAAGTCCAATCTTGTCGTCCAACGGGTGATGAAAATCTTTGACACCAAGAGGTTGCATACTACGTGGAAGTCCACGAGCTCGAGGGACCAATTAGTTGATACTTCCCAGTCTTTTCCCTCTGGAGCGGCATAATTCAACCTCAATTCGTGTATTGGTGTGGGTTTGTCGGTGATTAAGGATGCCTACTCGGAAGGGGATGGCCTAAGGGCACATCCAGGCCATGTCACCTCAAAGATAGTCTAACAACTCCCGAGTCATGTCCATCGCTATGTGTGAGCATACACTCGTAGGGATAGGGATGAAAACGGAGCGAAAACGAACGAAACTAAGTGCTACCACATTTGTTTTCATATTGTTTTTGCAGAATTGGAAACAAATACATAAACCCCGGAAATGAATACGGAAACAGATACTACCGAAAACAGACATGGAGCGAATACAGAGTGGATACGGAAACACAAGTGGGCGTTGACCAAAACTTTTAAACCCCTTCAATCATAGAGTAATACACACAACAACAAAAAGTAATGAATTTCTAACATGGCTACAAAATAATTTGATTATATTAGGAATATATCCTAGTATTGTATTAGTACATGACAATTGTGTATAGGGTCTAGTTGAGCGCGTATATGATAGTATAAGTTGGGCCTCGAATGATTCATTATGCTCATTGTGTCATTATGTGTTATTTGATGGTTGAGCTAGAAAGAAGCCATGGGCCTAGAGTAAAAATGGGAAATTCCATATTCACGAAAACAGAAAGTTCCATTTCCACGTGCGTTCCATCGGAAAACACTCTTCCATTTTTGTTTCTGTTTTCACATTAAAAATTCCATTTCCATTTTCGTTTTGCAAATTTTTATTTCCGCTTCCATATTTCCTCTCTGTCTTTATTTTTCCTCCGAAAAAGCGGAAAGTTTTCACTCCATTTTCATCCATACGTAAGGATAGGGAATGGACGTGCAAAGTTGGGGACCTCGCAATTAGGAGAGATGTACTCCCTGCTATTTTTGCGATCTCCTGGTTGTGCAGTATGCCAAAGAAATCTACAAAACTATCGACCTTCGCAGGCCTATATAAAAAACCGGCAAGACTCCATTTGTGAGTGTTTTCTCTGAAAGTTCTTGCTCGTGATCTATATAAGAGCAATGCCAACGGCATGCGTTAAAACAGACTCACCAAACATTTGTGAACACGTTGGGACGTGTTCGTGGATAATGAATATGGGATGGCCATCCAACCATTCACCAAATGTCCACTCCTTGTCCAATGAGAAGAGAAGACACAAGGGAGGAAGACCAAGAAGTGGGTTTGTGATGGGATCCAACGCGTGTCTGTGGTGTATCCGGACTCCTCCAACCACTTGTGCATTTGGCGGTACATCATGTGATGTAAAAGTCAAGAGTAATCATTTTTTATAAAAATCGTGCATGTCCGCAGACATTTGATGTGCCACATTATACGGCAAAAAAAGTGTAAAGAAGTACGAATCATCCCGTTTGGACATTTAAAAATGATTTGAGCAAGTGTCTTTTTGAAATATTTCATCGTGACTTATGGATTTATTGCAAAAGCAAGCACGCATCACTTGTAAAAAGAATCATGCTGAGGAGAGCATTGCCGCGAAACCATCAGCGATGCTCCTGACGGTGGTCTGCGACACCGCCGCCTCGCCGCCGAGGTACCACCTCTGGATCATCTCCGCCACGGCCGCGTTCTCCACCGCCACCTTGGCCTCCTCCTTGCCTTCTGTGACGAACGATATCTCTGGCGCGGCGGCGGCCGTGGCCGGGAAGTGGAAGGTGACGATGGAGCCGGGCCTGAAGTACTTGGACTGGAAGAAGTCGGAGACCTTCTCGAGCGCCTCCTCCTCGTCGTCGTCGTATTTGTCCGCCGCCACAAGGCGGTCCCTGACGGAGCTCTCGAGCTGCACGCCGTACTGCGACCCCTTGATCTCCTTGATCACCACCACCCTCAGCACCTTCTCCACCGGAGCTGCACGCACGCACAACATCATGTCAGAAACATACAACCAACGCCTCTTGCTGGAGGATCGAAGAAGCCATGCAATGCATGTATATCTCCTTGCTCGATTCTAATTCGTCCGTCGTCTCACCCGAGACAAGTGCGTCGAAGAAAGCCTCGTCCTCCATCAGCTGGCTCTTCCCCTTCCAGCCTTGCAGGTGCTCCATGGCGCCGTCGACATCGAGGTAGACCCCGACGGCGTTGAACTTGATCTGAAGGAAATGGATCTCAATGTCCGTGACGCCTGCACGTTGAAGAACTCACTTGCGTCAAAAAACAGATTCATTTGTGTCCGTTCCTTGAGGCGAAGATTCCAGCACTTGCCATGGCCGACGAGCGAGAGCGTCTTGGCGCCGGCGATTTCCCGCGGGAACGGAATGCCCTCCACTTCCACTGTGGCGGCCGGCTTCTTCTCCTGCTCCGATCCCACTGCAGTTAATTTCAAGCGGAATTCGATCAGAAGCTGCTAAAATTTGTTTGAAAAACGAAACAAAAGAGCAGAAGTATGTAAGAGTGCAGCTGGACATGCTTACTTGTTTTCTTGCAGAGGTCAAGACTCAAGAGAAGAAAGAGAAACAAAGAAGGAGTTGATGGAGCGGCTGTGCGTTTGTTGTTATGGCAGAGATGGAAGAGCGCGGGCGTTTTATCGTGGTTCCGTGCGATGTGTTGGGGGGGGGGGGGGGGGGGGGGGGTAGGTGGGAGTAGCAGGGGTGGACAAGTGGCTGCACCGAGACTGTGAGATACAACTACCACCCTGAAGTAAGCGTCCAAACAAACAAGGGAGGGTTTAGGGAGACTGGGAGAGGTAGGTGCATCTCGTGGTCAACAAACGTTCACGCAAATCCTCCTGTTATGTTAACCTCCAAGGAAGACGTGGAATGCTCAGCTCCTCCTCCGAATAGAAAGGACACAGAGAGGTTTTTATTTTCTTTTTTTTCGAGAAGAAAATGAAGAGAGAGAGCTTTGAAGCGCTGTTTTTCCCTCCTCCTTTTTACTATAACTAGTTGACTGCCCGTGCGTTGCCACGGATCATTCATTTATTTTTCTTATTGCGTACATAAACATGATGTTAGTAAAAATACATTATACATAAAAAAGATAGCCGCATACCTATTCAAAAAACAATGAAATTCAACTTCGGTTGGAATATATTTCTTCCCTGAAATAATGTAATTAAAGGTGTCACACTAATACAAAGTTGTAATATTAACTAAGCTATACACGAAACATATCAATTGTATACAAGCTCTGAATCATGAGCTAAGTAAAACAGAAGAAAAATAAATTACTTTGCCAGTGTAGCAAGCCTTAGCAATAATTGTCATCAAGAGTTCAAGACTGTCATTATTTCCCTACATGAGTTTAAAATCAAAACAAAACATATATAAGAATTCAGGCTCTTGTATCCAGCTTCAACATAAGTCAACGGAAAACAATCAAGGTTCATTGCTACAAGTTGCAGAAACCGAAAATTTAGTTGTACTCATTAAATCATAATCCATAAAACGCTCCATGATGTGAAGATTCTACTTTATTTCGTGAAAGAAATATAGATGCTGCACTCACAATAGAAACGTGTCTATCTTAATGCCCGGCCTTTGTGGCATATTGGTCATACTTCTTTTGATGATGCTCTACATATGAACAACATCAGAATTCCAACTGCATATTCCGAAGTACAGATGCATTGTCAAACCTCAACTCCATCTTCATGGCCTCCGTTAACCAGGAAGCGTCACTTGGGAGAATCATGATATCCTGCACATAATTATTTGAAAATAATCGCATATTATCTCTGACATGCTGTGAGAAATTGCATTCATGCTTGCAAGCAATATTACCTGCATGGTGATCTTGTTTCCAGCGTGAGAACTTGCATTGACTACATTCAGAGAAGGCACATGTAGCACGACGGTCTTGTTTCTCGCAAGATATGCAATGTGCGACAACTACAAGTAGATGGTATAGTTGAGTACATCATCTAATAATTCAACTGATGACTTGGTGCGGTTCAATCTTAAACACATGCCAATGAAGGGTTAGGTCATCCCTGTCCTACAGGCCCTCAGTTGTCCCTACAGGACGGTGACGTAGTAGGAGATCAGTGCGACATTAGCATCCAGGGTGGCGCCGTCGGCTATGATACAGGACCATGTGGAGGTCCTCCTATAGGCCCTTGTCATGAGCGGGCTGGGTGATAGCTTCCAGGCCGTTGTGTTCTTGGATTCCACGTCCAGGCATCCATCTCGATGCCTCCATGCAATGGAGAGAGGCGGCATTAGCGGACGAACCAATGGAGACATCGGAGGGAGGGGACGCCGTCGAGGGACACGTCGTGAAGGCACCGATGCAGGGAATATGGGGTGTGGAGTGGGCCAGCGACGACGACGGGTGGCGGGCGGCGGCGACCAGCCCTTACCGCCCGAGACGTCCAAGCGGGCTAAAGGAAGCAAGGAAGACAGATGGAGGGATGCTCTCCGTCCCTCCGTAGCTCGGTTTCTCCTGCTATCTCGTCCACGGCCGTCACCGCCACCAAGCTCCTCTCCGCCCTATCTGTTTCTCAGGCTAGTGCAAGGAACGAATGGGTACCAACCACTCTATATCCAGATCGAGCGGGTGGGGGAAAGGGCGTCCGACCTGCGACGGGAAAGGAAAATTGCTGAAGCGAAAAAATCATGGATAATCTTTAGCGAGGGAATTGCGTAGCGATTAGGGAGGGGGTGCGAGGTCGTTGAAATGTGCCCGCTCGTTGTCACTGAACACAAAATGTATTGAATTTGGTTTCCAATCATATAATGACAAGTATCCACTCTCGGGTACTTCCTTCATAATTGCATCAGCTATGTCCATGTCTAGTATACGATAATTAATAAAAAAATATGGCATCAAACTTGAGTAAATGTGTGTAAAAGCCTACGTAATGACTCACATGTTTTTTGTATAGTTAAAGAATTAAGGAACAACATGCAAAAAAGTGGCTTACCATACACATCATCACGTCACGGGGCCCCATAAATTGACTCAAACACAAATTTCACTCCAACAACTAATGCCATAGGCGTGATGCCATACATTGTCCTCTGTCAGTCCTGGCCATTGGCCCCCGGGTTAATGTTGACCTGGACGCGGCGGTGACACGTGTGATGGCAGAGAAGTGGGTGGAGTCGAATTGGGGATTAGGCAGCACACGCGATTCATAAAGGAACATAACCAGCAATCAATGATTGCCATTGCGACGGAGGAGAATGGTAGAGGCAAGGATCGGGTGGGGACTCATCGAAGAGAAAGGCATAGCTGAGTAGGTCGACAAAGACGTCACCGGCCCGCGGCTCCTTGCAGCATTAGGTTCTTGCACCATGCCTTCATCGCTGGCCTAGCTGGCCCTTACCCAAAGATATTGACATGTAATCTTTTTTACCTTGGGGTGGGGGCGTATGAAGAATCGGGAACACAACTTTGATAGTATGAGGATATACAGAACACTTTCAAAAACGTAGTAGGATATATGCAATGTAATAAAATCAACCTTTCGATTATGTAGGTAGAACCAGACAACAATTGATATATATATATATTATTTAGGGGGAAATATGGCATCAACACTCCATCTACTTTCTTTGCCAATTGTAGATGGAAAACAAATAGATACAAACAAAAATTCTGTTGTATTCATGACAGCATAACCAACATACCATTTACATAAATAAACAAAGGAGAAGATAAAAAGTAGCTATTTTTACAGCAAAAGGCGGTAGCTCAGTTACTCCATAAAAATGAAATTGTAGCATTGATATCCTTTAAATCTAACAGGGCAACAGTCAGTTGAAAAAACAACAAACAGATAATATAAAGTACATTGTAAGCATAAAAAATGATAAAATCTTATTAGGTATATCAAGACAAAATGCTAGCTTCATCGGATTATTTTTCTAAAGGATTGTCTAACTCATAATGATACTCAAACCCTAAACATATAACCAATTTGACCATTTCATGCAATGTCAGCAAATAGGCAATCTCTTGTGACATGACAAGATTTTATTAAATTCAGCATAAACAGATCCTTAAGTATCCGAGTAGCATATAATATCCAACCCTGGAAGAATAAAACAAAATGCACATGCAATGCACATCTTTGCCAATTGATAATAATTAAATACAACACAAAGAAGGAAAATTTAGCTATCATATTAAAAACAACAATTCTACATATATAAAATAACAATCTTGAAAAATCGATGATGAAATTCCTGGTCAGAAACAAAATTCATCTCTAAGATGACGAAAGCCATGCTACCGACAAAGAAGCAGGTAGCCAAAGTCGTCTGCGCTGGATCCAACAATTTAATTTCATGTTCTTGGAGTTCACTGACCTCAAAGTTGATGTCCTCGGTAGCTTCATCTATGGTACTTGCTTGTGAGAACAAAAACTTAACTACAAACAACATAAAAAATAATACCTAATTAAGGTGCAACATTTTCATCATTACTTCATGGAGAATGAACTAATGCATACTCCAGTTTACTGAACTGAAAGTGCATACTCGTAAATAAGTTGACTACTTCAAATAAAATAGCTAGTAAAAAAATCTTAGTAGTAAAACAGAAAGGTCATATGCTCCCTTAGCAGTTCATATAAGATCAAAACTGTATGAATTTTAAATCGAGGCATTCTAATCATGGTGATTATATAGTTCTACGACAAATCATGTATGGTCAAAACTATCTCACAATATTGAAAGAGATTGGTTCAGACCAAAAAAAGGTAGCCAAATAATAGTTGGCGGTACATAGGTGTGGACCTTAAATATGAATATCAAGGAAAAGATGTGTGCAAAAAATCTTACTTAAAAACATAGAAAACAATACCTAATTAAGGTGCAACATTTTTGTCATTTCTTCATGGAGAATGAATTACCATACTCCAGTTTACTGAACTGCAAGTGCATGCCCATAAATATAAATCAACTTGTTTCAGAAAACAAATATAAATCGACTACTTCTAGTAAAAGAGCTAGTAAAAAATTGTAGCAGTAAAATAGAAAGGTCGTCGTATGGTTCCTTAGCATTTCATATATGATTAAAACTGTAAGAATATTAAATCGAGGTATTTTTCGGAACCATGCAAGAGAAGTGCATTTGATCATTATAGAATAAATAATAGAATCTAATTTCATATTACAAATCTCAAAAGAAAAGATCGACCTCATCACAACCTCACATAGGAAAAGAAGGGAACTTCTGGAACACAAACCATAAACCTTGTCGGACAGAGAGATACAAAGAAGAAAGCATCAGCCTTGAACCATTGAAACATCAAGTTGTTACGTTCTTGCTGAAAGGAGCATGCAAGCAAGATAACAGAAAAGGAAAACTTATTCCTCTTGCCTGGAGCGACCCCATACTTGGCCAAAGGTCCACCATTCAAGCTGGCATCAAGCCCCCTCAAGCACCTTTGTCAGCGAGGTCCTCCATGTCTACGGAGACGAGGGAGAAGCTAGACATACCTCCATCACCGATCCCTTTCTCATCCTCCTCTGGAACCCCAGTCATTCAGGTCGGCCTACTACTTGTTGTAACATCGTCCTCTCTACTGCCTACTGCACATTAGATTTTCCTATCCAACTTGCTTCCCTGACATTTTCGGTTGTAGCCCCTAGCTCCAATGAATTATTTAGCCGTTGGAATGAATGCCAATATCTATTTTCTTATTGCTTTAAATATTTTAGTTTCACACAAAATAAATAGTTTCCAAAAGTAGATTGATTCAGGCATAAGCTACTTTGATTACAAGACTAAAGGTTTGAGATTTCTATCCCTAGGCAAAGTAAACCTTTGATCAAAATGCAACATATCTACAACTAATGTTCCAAATCTCAGTGAAGGAATAATTCACATCTTTTGAAAAGACTTTGCATTATGACCATATATCCTGTCACCCCCTACTTGAAATAAATAAATAAGTGAAGCATCTAGTACTTTAGAAATATGATGGTCTTGATTGTCAATGTTTCCTTACTATTTATATATAAAAGTATTGTTACATCCGAATCTAGAATATATTTTACTTGTTTTTGGTTGTACAACAGAACATTTACAGTGGCCTCAATTATGTGATTATGTCTTAAGAACACACATTTGGTCAAACTGGAGTTTACCGTACATACTATGAATTTCTTATCATATCATTTATGTTTCCTTTTACTGAACATAACATGACCTCCTCAATATTTTCCTAGTGAGGCATATGATAGGACAACACTATGTTACAATTTCATTAAGATGCTATCTAGAAAATTAAAACTATATAACATTGATCTTTAAAGATGCTCTCCAAAAGATGTAGTGTTTTTATGTAAAAAAGACATGGATTACCCAACACAAGTAACAATTACAAAGTCAATATAGGACAAATCATCAATGAAAGGATGTACAAGTCCCATCCAAGCGTTATTATTCCTATCAGTCTGAGCGATGGACAAAAAAACATCAAGGGTTGATCCTAAACGCGGCATCCTGGGGATGTTAACGTTGGTAATTAGTACAGAACATTCATATTCATATCTAAACACTATAGAAAGTATCAACCATGCATACCAACTTAAATATATGCACAACAAGAGAATGAAGCCTCAAGCATTATATACCTAAGCTGTCAAGGGAACCATATATTTTGAAAACTTAAATTATTAAGTGCAAGGCTAGTGTGTTATTTTAAGTATCGTCCAACACACAAATCCAATACTTTTCTAGTTACCAACTTTCATTTTTCTCACACTGAACTATTGAAGCATATAAATGGAGTGACAAATAATTACTGGACCTATAACACACATTATGGAGTTCTCATATCTGCACTGCTCATCTAACGACCCGATGGTTCTAGAAGCCAAACATCATATCTAAATTGTAATGTGAATAAAAAAATAAAAATGGAATAACATATACAAGCAATAGTTCTAGCTCGTACAGAAGAATTAGTAAATGTGTCCTCCACCAACAGCATATGAAGTTGTAGAGAAGAAAAATCATTCATAAATATGAAAAATCAGGTTTCATCACTTATCAATGTATCCTCTTGAAAGCAGTGTGTTCATATCATTGTCAGAACGACCTGCAAGAAAGCAGTGAACATTGTATGTAAGGTATAAATAAAGAAGTGATTATTCTTTGATAAGTGTTTTGAGTTTTCCAAACAAACTTCAGGCATAAGTCATAAGCGTCTCTCAGTTTGGTTCAATGTACACACCAGGAGATTGTAGTCCATAATCTTCTCATGCTCAAGGAAATCATAATCCCTGTCCACTTGCCTACTTCAATATAATTGCTATTTATTAATATATGGACTAAATGCACAAATAAATAGGAACAAAAGAAATGGTTAATAACTGTTTAGCTATTCTGTTCTGCTTATTCATTAATAACCAACAAAAAGCCACAAGAGATGTACAAAGTCAAGAAAGGAACAACACATGAGTCAAGAAATAACAAAATAACAAATACCCTTACAATTTGAAGTCAAGGATATGAAGACCATTGTTTGCTTACAAGTAAATCTGAACTTAATTGGCTTACTTAGTTACTCATAGGCTTTAGCAAGTAATATAATTACAGGTAGGCTTTAGCTAGCAAAATATAACGGACAATATTTCCAGAACCAGATAAACCCAGTCAAAGAATGACGGTTTATACTTGTTCCCAAAAGAAGAGAAGGACAGGTTCCTAATGATTGGATACATTTTTCTCAGTCAACATAATTTTGGCAAACATCAAACCATGTACCTCCAGGATTCAAATTGACAGCATACTCAGATACCCGACCTTCAGTTAAGATGGCAATGGCATCATCTTTTCTCACCTAAAGTCTTTTCCCACTCTTGTTCCTACTGGCCTACTCATGCAGCGCATTGCGACCATGCAATCGCCACTACCTCCACTGATAATGCGTGTAACGGCGAAAACCTGCCAACTGTCGTCCTTGCACACGCCATACATAGGTCACTTGGAACATGAGCCTGAATGCCTGATTCGTAGTGGTTTGAATGAGCTTTGTGCAACCTTCAATTTTCTCAATTAATTACACAAAAGACAACATATTAATTAACAATATGCACAAACTGGACTGCATGTTTTGGAATATACAGCTTATGGCAAATACGTCAGAGTTAGGATTTCTACACAAGCTCAAGAATACTCCATGTCATCATGTCCGAGTTGTAAACTGAACACTTCCTAAAATGACATAGGTAGCAACACAAATTCATAGATATTGGGTGCTCCATTCGATGTTAATCTTCATTTAACAAAAAGAGGAAAATAATATTCAGTTCATTAATGCTCATTAAGTGTCAACACTTACTGTTCGGCGCCGTCCAACCAAAATCTACATTACCAATACCAGGGCCTGCAAAAACTGAAGAAAAGAAAACCTCTTGAAAATGAGCTAGACCAAGTAAAAATGATGTCAACATTTCCTCGTGAACCAAACCAAATCTAGAACGTACTCATGTGAAAGGAGCGATTAGCAGTTTAGCACCTACAAATTAGGCCTCCTCACAGCTACAAGGGGCAGCTCCACGTAGGCTGCATCCCACGTCAACAATAGCTAGAATCAAAAAAGGTCCAAGAGACCAAAACCGGACATGAATAGAGGGACGGACAGAAATCTGATGAATTTAATAATTACCTGGTGCACTTCTTGTAGCTTCGTTCTGGTGTCGACGGCTTCTAGTCGCGAACTGTCGATCTCGGCTCTCCGACGTCTGTAGCCGAACCACCAAGTTGCAGGTTGCTCTGCCTCTCATCTTTGGACACCTCCCCGCCGTATCTACTGGATTTGGGGACAGGAGACAAGGCCTCTCGGGAGGTCTAGGCCGGGCGGGTTCGATAAGCCGAGGTAGTATGCGACATGGGGTAATGGGGAGGCGGCAACGCTTGCACATACACCGCCGACGAGGGTGGAGGGTGGTAGACTGTCCCCGTAAAGGTGCTATGGCACGGGCAAATCAGGCGACGAACCCTAGCATGCGGTGGAAGGAGAAGTACGTCGGTCGCCGGGTGGTTCCAGATTCAGGAGAGAGGGGTCTGTAGATTGAGATCGGCGGGTCGAGGGAGAAGGTAGAGGAGGTGGGAGTTATTTTTCTATTTTTTTCTTTGCTGACCTAAACGTGGGGTAGGTTTTAGTGGGTTTGTTTCGAACCGTTTAGTTTGGCTGCCTGTTGATCGTACGAGGTATGTTTTAGCGGGTTTTTTATTAAACTAATCAGCTGGTTTATCGCCTGGTTTATGGAGGGATAGAAAAAAATCGATGGAACGGTGAAAAGGCTAGCGGTAGAAGCGGAAATTGCTCGAGGTCGAACCATCACGACGACGGCAGATTCTCCTTTAATAGTAAAGATTATTTCGAACCGTTTAGTTTGGCTGCCTTTGGATCGTACGAGGTATGTTTTAACGGGTTTTTTATTAAACTAATCGCCTGGTTTATCGCCTGGTTTATGGAGGGATAGAAAAAAATCAGTGGAACGGTGAAAAGGCTAGCGGTAGAAGCGGAAATTGCTCGAGGTCGAACCATCACGACGACGGCAGATTCTCCTTTAACAGTAAAGATTGTTTCGAACCGTTTAGTTTGGCTGCCTGTTGATCGTACGAGGTATGTTTTAGCGGGTTTTTTATTAAACTAATCGGCTGGTTTATCGCCTGGTTTATGGAGGGATAGAAAAAAATCGATGGAACGGTGAAAAGGCTAGCGGTAGAAGCGGAAATTGCTCGAGGTCGAACCATCACGACGACGGCAGATTCTTCTTTAATAGTAAAGATACTGCTTCATCCGTTCATTGTTATAAGAGATTTCTATAACTTTTTCTTTCTTCTAATTTGAATGTATTTAGATATATTTGACTGTGTGTTGACTCATCTCAATCCATAAGTAGTCCATACTGAAATATCTAGAACATCTTACAGTACCCAGCAAAAAAAACATCTTACAGTAGTGAATGGATGGAGCACTTACTAGCATCTTTCCACATTCACCATTGCCTTTTCTGTTTTTCGAACAGAAAATTTGTTGGAACGCAGAGGACAGGGTAAGGTGTAGAGGGTTAGTGAGCACAGAGACAGGTCTGTGGGACGCATTACGTTCCATTTCCATTCCAAAATTTGTTGGAACGTCCTCTCTCTCTCTCTCCTTTGCAATCAAAATCAGAAGTGGCCTCTGCAACTACCAAACATGATCCAGCCACACTTTCCATTCTCAAGAACTGGTCTGCAATTATTATATTATTATAATACTCCTAGCTTGAAAGAGATGTTGAGCTACTATTGCACCCTCATCGTCGTTCTCTTTTACCAACAAGACACCTGGAAGTGGTACTACTTTACATCCATCTTAATAACTTAGGAGAATCATCATGATCTTGGGTTAAAACGGAGAACAGAGCAAAAAAGAAGCACACAAGACATGAGTTTTGCACAATCTCTCCTCTGATTAAAAAACAGAAGAAAAAGGAAGAGATGATCACACCACTCAGGACAAGTGTGTTTCTCTTCCAAGTTTGATCTACCAACGAATTTACAGGATGGTCCGACTGGGACTGGGTGCGCTACACACAACATATGCAAGACAAGTCTTCTTCTCCTCCTCTAATCATCCTTACCATGAGCTGAAACAAACTGCCTGTGCTGCTGCTCTTCACATCTCAATATGGTGAGAATGGCTGGGGATCTCTCCTTGGTTGTCCAGGGGCATGTACTGCGCCATGATAGCGCGGATCTCTGAATCCATGTAGCTCTGTGTGTAGGGAAAAAATAAAAGCAGTGCGGAAAAGGTTTAGAAGACAGCCTAGAGTTATCCATGTCTAACAGTTGATCTGTACAAGTATCTTACCCGGATCCTGTACTTGTACACGGCGTATACTGCGATTCCTGCTGCCGCTAGGCCAAACAACACAACCCATAGGAAATTCCAGCCTACACGTGCTCCTGCATCTTTGCCTGAATATAATGTGTTAACTTAGTAAGCTTTTAACAGCTAATCTATTAAAGAAACAATCATTAATAAAATGAGCGAGCATCATAAAGATTATTATAGTTAGTCTGCAATTTGGGGGATCTTATGGCCTCGAAATATCACAGATTAGCTTAGCTCAAGCATATAGGCGCAACTGCTGGGGCGACAGTAAGCTTGTTATAGGAGATATGGACATACTTATGCACGTATCATGCTCCTTCATGTACAGCAAGCCACCACCACACCCGCACTCGTAGCTTCCCCACGTGTTCTTGCATTTGCAGTCCTTGCACTGGCATGCAGTCCTTTCCTTGCACTCATCAACATCTAGCACAAAATATTCCACATCAGCACAGCAACAAAGGAGTACCAATAATATATGACCAACAATGTTCAGTACGCTTTGGCTGTCACTGAATTCTTGGTGGATATTCATATTTGTTCACTCAAATACACAACATTTTTGTTACTTTTTAAAAACTACTATCTCTGTACTATATTATAAGACGTTTTTTGCAGTTCAAAACGTCATATATTATGGTAGGAGGGAGTACAACCTACAGGTTAGTCCAAAAGAATTGTTTCCATAGGTTCCTATTCATATTGCGCACCGGAAGCTACAAATTCTGAACAGCCAACAAGCACTTGGGATAGCATAATGGAGTCCAGGGACCGACACTTACCTATACATTTGTGGACACCATCACCTTTGAACCCATCTGGACATTTACAGCCACCATCCTGCAGGTTATGACACCAGAAATATGCCGTTAGATTCCAGATAATACATGTGGTAGCATTAAGGTTAGCAAAAATCCAAACTGACAACTTACAGTGCAGGCAGAGTGTGTCCGGCCATTCCTGGTCTCTTTCCAACATCCCCCATTGTTAATCTCACAGCGACCAGATCCTGAAGCTAAAATAACAAGGGCAGGTATAACAATATTCAATAAGACTAAACTTGCATGTCCGGGTATAGGGTTAGAGTGGTAAAAAGTAATCAGCTATATGATGCAGGGTACTGTCCATGACATTATTTCAATACTGAAAAATGAAAAAGAAAATATTGTCTAATTTCCTGGTATAGATACCTTCACAGTGAGTGTAGCCATCACCAACAAATTTCACACCTTTGACAACCGGGCATTCGCAAACTCTACCACGGAAAGTATCCTACATATACAACACACAAGTAACATCATATGCATATATGCTAAGAAGAAAAGTGTCATCCCATCAACTAGAACTTAGCAGAGAAGATGAGACCACCAGAAGTACCTTGCATGCAGATATGTTAGTAGCCTTATCGTGCCAACAGCCACCATTGTTCTCCAAGCACTCGTTAGTTTGTATATCTACGATTTGAGAACAAGAATTGAAGATGCTTAAGAGAAGGATACCAAGCAGGTTATGTTTGCCATACTCACAAATCAGCAGCGAGGAAAAGGGTATTGAAATCAATTCACTAACCTTCACTCAAGCAAACGGCAGGCTCAGTAGTTTCTTGGAAACCTGCACAAAGTGCTTTAAGAACTGCCCCTTTGTCAAGTTTCCCTGAGAAACAAATGTTAGGATAAGCACAACCGGAACCAGATAACTTTGCTGGTAGCTATAGTGATTTGAATTGGTTTGACGGAGCACGCACCTCTGTATTGCCTATTATTGATGACCAGTGTTGGTAAGATAGTGACATCACCACGAGCACCTTTGCCAATCTATATAAGACGGTCCAAAATGATACAACATGATCACAAGTGGGATAAACAGAAGGAATAAATCACACAGAAGTACCAAGTACTAACCTGAGCATCCTGTTCAGCTTTCAGCACAGGATTTTCTTCATCGGCATTTGGATCACCGATACACTTATCTATTGCTTTGTGATCAAGTCCTAAAAATCATGAACGCGTTCAATATAATTATCTACACCTCACTTTAGAAGATAAAAGATGCGATGCAAAGACCAACATACCAAGTGACTTGATAACACCATCAGCACATTCCTTAGTATACTTCTTTTCCTTCATTGGGCAGCGGATTGCAAAATCGGTCACGTAGTCCCACCATAACCAAGGCTTCTTATTCTCCTTCGCAACTTTATAAACACAGACTTGCCGCAAATTTTGAACCACCACATCTTTCCCGTCATACCCTTTGCTGAAATCCTGTTCCGGGTCAGGTGCACAGTACCTCCCATGGTTGATACACTGGGACTTGCACTGCTTGCTTAGTGTGAAGGCCTCGGGGCAATACCAGGTAATGTAATGAGGAGTGAACTGTGTGTATCCCTTTTTCTCAAGTATCTGTGCTGGTCCTTTAAAGCTCTTAACGAAATCAATCTGGCTGTCGCATTTGGGACCACATTCATCGTTACTGTTCGTCCAGAACTCGTATTCAACACGCTCATCAGGGTGAGGCAGGGACTCCCTCCAATCTAAGTTCACATTAACCATGTGACCGCTATCAACTGCTTTCCTGAGTCTGTCCCCGAAGCTTTTTGTTATCAGCGCTGATGCTATGGTGATGTTCTCTAAATAATCAGCCCTTCCGCTCTCTTCAGGTGTATCCATTGTAATTAGAGGCTCATCCTTGTCATCAGCAACAAGGATAGCCGCCACTCCGGCGTTCTGAGCGTTCCATGCCTTCTTAGTGAAGAAGCAATCTGTACAGAAGAGGAAAAACCATGTTATGCAACCCACGGCATATTTTACTTAATCGAGTGGAACGCAACATGATTGAGCATATTTTAATTGAATTGACTGAGTAGAATGCAACATGACCAAGCAGACAAATAAGAATGTTAAACTAGAATCAGCTTAAACAAGATCAGCGGAACATCATCGGGAGGTCAAACACCAAGATAGTGACATGGGTACTAAAGAAATCACAGGAGGTCTTCAGGGTAAAGGTCTTTTCAGATTATATAAGTGTGACCCAGACAGTGAGACGCGGATTTCGTCCTTGTATGAAATCCGGTCAACTAACATTCAGCTCAATCACTATCATCAAATGACAAGATCTAATTTTTCAACGCACAGAAAAGACTAGACGAATTAACAAAAGATACATCAGTTCTAGGGGAAGGGCCAATTATATCTGTGCAGGCAAAAGGAAAAGAAACAATTCTCTACAGTAATTTGCTCACCTCCCCGGTCGACTAGCAAGAAGGTGGGCAGGGACCCGGGCTTGGCCTTGTAGGAGATGTCGAAGTCGTCAAAGCTCTTGCAGGCCTTCCTGTTGGCCTTAGGATAGGCGACGACGCCGACCATGGTGCCCCCGTACTACGGCACGCCGAAGTTGCCAATGGCGCACTCGTAGCTGCCCTTAAGGGAGTCCGGCGCCGTGACCTTGAGGCTGTTCTTCTCCACGACGAATCTCCCCTCGCAGCAGCAGCAGAAGCCGCACAGTAGCACGGCCAGCAGCAGCAGCAGCCGCGGCGCCGCCGGCGGCGCGGATCGGAGCCTCATGCTCCAAACCGGCGACTGGGCCTCGAGGAAGGATCGATCTTGGGGGCTGTACGGGCGAGGAAAGGCGGGGGGATAAGCGGGATTTAGCGGAAAGACTGGGACTTTAGGCCGCGGAGGAAGGAGTTGGAGTGCGTTTATGGTATTTGGATGGGCGGAGGAGTTGGGAGTTGGGGAGATTTTGGGGGAGAAGATGGTTGCTGGTACGGGCTACGGAGGAGAGGCCGTGGTGGTGAAACCTCTTTTGCTTTGGATTTTCTTTACCCGAAACGTCGTAGAGTTGAACACTTTCTCTTTTTCTGTTTTGGTTCCTTTTTCTGATGGATTCAGTGAGTTTTATTCGTGAAAACAGAGTTAGGAAAAAGTTAACTGACGACCGTAGCTAGCAGCCAGGTTCCAGCGAACGCCGTCCTTAACATCAGATCTGGCCGCAAATCCGAAGCCACGTTCTGTTTGGAACCATTTAATTATATAATCCCTCCCTAATAATAATAATATCTTCCTAATAATAATAATCTCTCCTAATCTTTTCTAATAATAAAGCGCGCAGCGTTTTTGGTGTCCGTCGTCGGTTATTTTGTAAAAAAACCCTCGTAGTTTCAGATAATTAATCCGCAGTCAAATTTTATGTCAGAACGAACTGTTTTTTGTCATTTTGTAGAAAAGTCTTCACAATTTTAGATAATCAACCCGTGGTTCATCTTTTAGTCACAGCCGAACCGTTTTTTGGCTTTCAAGTAATCAACCCGACGTCTCTATTTAAGTCAGCCAAAACGTTTTTTTGTTTTAACAAAAAAACCTGACTTTTTAGTTAATCAATCCATATTTTATCTGAAACAAAATTATCCATATCTTTTAAACCGTAACTCCGATTTTAACATGTTATATATGAAATTTGATTGAACAAACGTGTAGAATCTAAATAGGATGTTATTTTTAGCTGTTGAATACTTCTTAAATGTTTTTTTTGTGCAAACTTAATCTGTAGTGCACGGTCCTTTTTTTCCTCTCTTTCCGGCGATCATACGAATTGCAATAAATATCCATTAAATTAAAACCAAATTGAGAGGAAAGAAAACATCGTTAACCACACATGCACACCTTTGGAAAATCTTGTGGGGAGAAACAACATATTTCTCATCTTATTCCGAGTGATTGTACATTTAAACACGTTTTCGTTGTGTGAGCACTGAGGCCATCGTCGACAATACAAATGTGATGCCATGTGAAAATATATTGTGTTCAAAGCGTGTGTTATTTTCTCTTCCGTTGCAACGCACGGATTTTTTTGCTAGTAATAATAAAGCAAATAAGGTTTCTGGTCGTCCATCTTGAAAATTATCCCTAAAGTTTGCATAAATTACCCACCGTGCCACCGGTAAGTAATAGAAACGTTTCACAAAGCGAAAAATCCTGGACTGGGCCGGCCCATGTAAAAACGTCATATATTACGCTCTGCACGCTGGGAGATTATCCAACACACCGTAAGTCCCGGCCCATGCACAGGCGCCTGCTTTTAGTTCCGTTTATTTATTTATTTTCAGTTCTGTTTTATTTTTTTATTTTAAATAATTTAGAACTTCAAATAATCTTTAAAATTTTAATAAACTGAAAATTATAAATCAACATATTTAGAAAATTAAAATGTTTGTGACTTCAAAAACTGCTCGGAGTTTTATAAAAAATACTCGCATATACAATAAAATGTTTGCAATTTTAGAAAAATATTTGTACAATAAGAAAAATCCATGATCTCAAATACAATTCCATGTATTAAAAATTATTAAAGGCATTTAACAAAATGCTTTCTAATTTAAAATATGTTAATGCATTTAAAAAATGTCTTAAAATTTTAAAAATAGCTAATCCCTGTTTTGGTAGTTTCTTTTTTTTATTTAAAATTTTCCATTCCATTTTTGTTTATTTATAATTTAAATAATTTAGAATTACAAAAACTTTTGCATACTAAAAAATAGGAATTTTGAATTAAAATGCTGACGAATTTTTATTTTGAACTAAAAATAGGATTCAAAAAAAAGCGCCGGATTTTTATATTTTTTTTGCAAATTCCAAAACAATGTCCATGAATTTAATAAATATATTACTTATTTATAAAAATGTTTGTTTATTCAGAAAAAGTTCATGCGGTTCAAAAAATGTTTGTGAATTTAAAATAAAATCTTCCAACATCAAAAATTATGTCCGTCTTTTCTTGAATTGGTCACCAATTCAAAAAATAATATTTAAACCCGTGCGAAATATAAAAAATATTCACGATTTTTTGTAAATGTATGTAAATTGTAAAAAAATCTCGATTTTAAAATTGTTCCCATATTTGTAAAATTGTTCACGAAAGATCTAATGTATGTAGTTAAACATTAATGCTTCTAAGTCTATGTGACAATATACCTGTGTGAATTTTAAAGAATTAACTGTTGGATGGATCAGATTATTATTGTATGTTTTCTAAAAAAAATCTTGAAGTTCAGAATAAATCTTTGAGTTACCAAGATTTTTGACAACCATGATATATATTTTTTGAAAATGGAAAGATTGCTTCTACTTGTGAATAAATTTGAAAGAAGAAACATTTTCTTTCATTTGTGCACAAAATTTCTAAATTAAGCAATGATATGTGAACATAATGTGGTCATCATCATTGAAGATTATGTTTTTTTTTCTTCCGTGGCAATGCACGGGCCATTTTGCTAGTAATAATAAAGTGAATACAATTTCTGGTCGTCCGTCGTGGCAGTTTTATAAAAACATCCCCCTGTTTTTTTGTAATCAACCCGCGGTCCTTCTGTAAGTCAAGTCGAACCGTTATTTTCCGTTTTGCACAAAAAATCCTATATTTTATCCAAACTAACTCGTCCCTCCTTCCCCCCCTCTCTCCCCACAACCCCCACCCCGCAAATGGCGACGTCGCAAGCTCCGACGGGCGCAGAGGGACCTCCGCCGCTGATGGCTCCTCCCGTGCTCCCGGCGGCTGTTGGCCACGGCCCCCGTGGGCCGCGGCGCCCACCACACGCGGCTCCCGGGCCACCAAACCACCCCCGCCGGCAATGGTGACGCGCGCCGCCCTCGACCTGGATCTGAAGACCCCAGCCACAGTCGCTTCCCGGATCCGTCGCCTCCCGCCGTCGCCTCCTCCCCAACCACCTTCGCCTCCCGGATCCGCCGCCTCCTCCCCAACCACCTTCGACTCCCAGATCCGTCGCCACCAGCTCGCCCTCAAGGAGCTGACACCCGTCAAGGAGCGGTCCTTGCCGGCCACAGCTCGGTGTCCGTCGGGGAGAGCACCAGCCGGAGCTTCATCGCCGACCGGGGTGACCCTCTTCCTCCTCCCATCGAGATCTCCCCCATACTACTGCAGGTCAACTACGCCTCCACATGATGTTCATCGGTCAGAGCTATAGCCAAATTCGTCGTTGGTGCATCACCTTGGTCAATCTCCACTACAGTTCAAGTTTCTTGGCCTCACACCCGTCAAGGAGCGGTCCTCGTCGGCCACAGCTCGGTGTCCGTCGGGGAGAGCACCAGACGGAGCTTCATCGCCGATCGGGGTGACCCTCTTCCTCCTCCCATCGAGATCTCCCCCATACTACTGCAGGTCAACTACGCCTCCACATGATGTTCATCGGTCAGAGCTATAGCCAAATTCGTCGTTGGTGCATCACCTTGGTCAATCTTCACTACAGTTCAAGTTTCTTGGCCTGACACCCGTCAAGGAGCGGTCCTCGCCGGCCACAGCTCGGTGTCCGTCGGGGAGAGCACTAGCCGGAGCTTCACCGCCGACCGGGGTGACCCTCTTCCTCCTCCCATCGAGATCTCCCCCATACTACTGCAGGTCAACTACGCCTCCACATGATGTTCATCGGTGAGAGCTATAGCCAAATTCGTCGTTAGTGCATCACCTTGGTCAATCTCCACTACAGTTCAAGTTTCTTGGCCGCACCTCCTCCCCTACTGCAGAGCTTTGAGTCCAGGCCTCTGCGCCAAAAAAACGGTGTGCCCTCTCCTGTGGGAGTGCTCCTCAAAATCTTCTAACAACGAATGTTCTTTATGTTATGGACTTGTGCCACAGCTTGTTCTAAATTTCTTTTGAATCATAATTGAATTTTCACTATGATACACTATTTCATCAGCTCTTTACTGAAAATAATGCTTCATGTCGTGAAGAATAGGGCTGGTTACCACCTCTTTTGTGCTTCTACTCGTGTGCGTTGCGAGTCGTGTGTGTGCACTGCACTCCATTCCCACAATTTGCAAAAACTTAGTGCTACTCGTGTAGGTGATGGTGTTGCTTTTTTTGTGCTACTCTGTTTGCTTGTTGTTGTTGCATAGGCAAGGTTGTTTGTGCTAAAAAGACAGAAAGTTTAGTCTACAAAACTTACAAAGTTCGTGTTGAAAAAACAAAACAGAAAGTTCATTATGCTAAACATAAAAAGGAGCACAAATTCCACTTTGAGAAACTAGGGATTGTGCTCCCGGCGGCTGTTGGCCACGGCCCTCACGGGCCGCCGCGCCCACCACACGCGGCTCCCGGACGCGGGGGGCGCGATGGTGCTGGAGTTGGACACGGCGGGGGCGTCGCCGGCGACGGGGGAGGGCGTGGGCGCGCTCAAGCGGCGACTGGAGGAGGCCATCGACGGCGCCATGGCCCGCATGTCCGAGCCCGAGTGGGCGCCCTTTCGGCCCGGCACCTCCTACTTCGCGCCGCCCCGGCCAGATCTGGTGCCTCCCTCCCGGATCCGTGACCCCCATGGCCTTCGCCAGCTCGCTCCCGCCCGCGACGGCCTCCAGCCTCCGTGCGAGCCATGCCCCGGAGCTCGCCTTCCCGCCGGTCAACAGGAAGGGCGGCATCTGGCTACGGCGTCGGGGAGCCCGGCACGGAGGTTTCTGTCTATGCTTCAACCAGCTCGTGTTCAAACCGCTCTCACTGGAGTCGGCCTGAGATTTACTATGCTAATTGCTAGGCCGTGGCTTCGTGCTCACTCCGTGTGCTCAAGATTAGTTCTTTCGCCCTTAAAAAACTATTTCCTTCAATCTGATTTGAAGTCGAGTTGCCAGTAGTATATTTTACTACGATGTTAGAATGTTTGTGTCGGACCAAGCTTACTTATGCTTCTGCTAGTTCCTGAATCCTGACAATGTAGTAGCCTTCGTTTGCTGCACCCAAGTTACTGGATTGTAGTGAATCCTGACCATGTTTTGGCTTTCTACTTACCAGGGGAAACTATAATCAAACTGGAAATTAACAGCACCTGTAAAGAAAATTTAATGAACAACCTTTATTTATTTATATATGCTTGCCTACCGTTTGATGTATGTTTGCGACTTTGTTTGTAACCAGTAAGGGCTGAAGTGAATGAATCTCCAAGTGCTTTAGCGATTGATGCTCTCTTCCAAGTTAAGCATGTTCTACTTCCAATCACCGACCGCAACCCTTACCTTTCAGAAGGCACAAGACATGTCTGTTTCCTTTTTCTGATATTTGATTGTTTGCGTTTCATTGCTAAAGAATCATGTATATGTATACTGCATTGATAGTTTAGGGGACTCTAAACATTATGGCCAATTTCCAAGGCAGTTTTATTATGCCCATTAGTTACACCATAGTTTTCTTTGAAGGAATGACTCTTGGCTGATCCTTTTTTTCCTCCATGGAGTGCAATAGTTGTTCTTTTTAAATTGGCTTACCCATAATGGCTGATGATGTGCGAGGCTGCAGCCACAACCACTTCTCTAGCAAAGAAGTATGGAGGAAGCATCACAGTAGTTGGTATGATCTCAATTCCTTTAAAATATTACCTTTTCTTGCTTAAGCTATTGCGCATATTCGTTTATATAGCTTAAATTCCGCTGCATTAAAATTCTACTCTTCATTTCAGTTATTGATGATAAGCCAAAGGAGTCATTTTCAGAGCATGATACTCAAATGTCAAGCATTAGATGACACCTTTCTGAAGGTGAGAACCGTTTCATTTGTTTATTTTGAGTTAAAGAGCTGGCCCCCAATTTCATTAAGTACATGAGTTTTTTATTTTGAGTTTTTTATATGTTTATCATTTATTATATACCTCACACTAAGAGTATAAGCTTGCCAGCTTAGAGGGTAATTTCGTAGTGGTTGCATGGAGGCAGGTGCATCATTTCTTGTTTGCTTTGGTGTATGTACATTGAGGAAAATCTGTTTGGAAACGAGGGTGTATGTACATTTCATATTAATCCCACTAAGTGGTGTATGTTTATAACTATATGTAGAGCACATGACCCGACCTTGCACGTGGCCGGTTTAATTTGTTTACTAGGACATTAGTTTAAAAAATTCATAGTTTTACACATGTTCGCACAATTGTTGTTTCAAAAAAATATGTTTGCACTTGTTTTAAAATCATAAGAATTTTAAAAAATCCATTTTTACTAAAAAATCATTTTAAAATGTACAAAAAAATTAAAACATTCTTTAAAGAAAAAACATCTGTTGAAGTATGTTTTTTAGAGAAATGTTCTAATTTTCATAAACATTTAAGATTGTTAAAGAAGTATTCCAGTTTTGATTTAAACCTTAACTTCTATTAAAAATAAGGAAATTTTCATATTAAAAAAAACATTGACAGACCATTCCATGCAAAACTTCTCTTCCATATGATGAAGAACGCTAAGTTGGCTTCTTCACGTCCAAACTTGATTCTACAAAAAGCAATAATCAGTTTTACCTTATTATTGATGTCTATTAAAACTGGATATATAAAATGATGCACAATAAAATATAAAGCTGATTGTGTCTCTTTCTTCGCCCGGTGCAACGCACGGGCATTTGTACTAGTAATAATAATAATAATAAAGCATCGACTGTTTCTGTCGTCCGTTGTGCCATTTTTATAATAAAACCCCTAACGTTTTCTGAAATCAACCCGTAGTCCGGATTTAAGTCAGAAAACTAGTCGTTTTTTGCATTTTTCAGAAAATCCCATGATGTTTCAGGTAATCAATTCACCCTTCGTATTTAAGTCAGCCAAAACGTTTTTTCGTTTTCACAAAAAAACCTGACTTTTCAGTTAATCAATCCACATTTTATCTAAAAAAAAATTATCCATATCTTTTAAACCGTAACTCCAATTTTAACATGTTGTATATGAAATTTGATTAAAAATATGTACTCCATCTGTTCCAAAATAAGTGTCTAACTTTGTGCTAACTCTAGTACAAAGTTATACTAAGTTTGAGACACTTATTGTGGGACAGAGGAAGTATAATTTAAATAGGATGTTATTTTTAGCTGTTGAATACTTCTTAAATATTATTTTTAGTGCAAACTTAATCTGTAGTGCACGGTCCTTTTTTCTTTCTTTCCGGCGACGATACGAACTGCAATAAATATCCATTAAATTAAAACCAAATTGAGAGGAAAGAAAACATCGTTAACCGCACATGCACACCTTTGAAAAACCTCGATAGTATTTCTGTCGTCCGTCATCAAAATTACCCTTCAATTAGCATAATTACCCACCATGCCACCGATAAGTAAAGAAAAACGATTCGTTTCACTGCCTCTAATAAGTGGTTGTTCATCTCCTTCAATAGGTAGAGATCCACGAAGTTATCACAACTACAATGCCATCCAAAGTGGTTGAAGCTGCGCGTTCGATCCTGCAGACCCAGGTTCGATCCCTCACCATCACTCTTTTCTCCCCCTTTTTCTTTGTTGCCAGATGCCCGACTGGGCCGGCCGAGTGTGGCCTTGAGCACTTATTTTTCTTAATTGTTTCCTATTTTCTTTATTTGGATATACTCTAAATATTTTAATTATAAAAATCACCTATATGCAAACTTTGAAAAAATGTTAATCATGTATTGAAGGAATGCCAAACTTGAATAAAAAATTTCATTATATAAAAATAATGTATAATGCGTAAGGAAAAATAGCTATATAATTTTAATTATTTTTTGAATTTTTTGATCATGCATTTAAAAAATATTAAATGTGCATATAAAAATGTTTCCAATGTATAAGAAAATCGTACACAAAAAATACAATGTATATGGAACAAATTAGAAATAACTAATTAATGTGAAAAAATGCTAATCATGTACTTGGATAATGTCAAACATATATAAAAAAATATTCGTGATGTATACCAAAAATGTCGAATGTGTATAAAAAATTAAACATCAAAACTAATATGTTTTGATAAATTTTGACCATGAAATTTGAAGATATTAAACATGTAAATATAAAAATATATAATGGCTTAACTTTTGATTTTCATATTGTTTTGAATTATTTACATAACAAAAAACTAGCAAACATGTCGGTGCGTTGCAACGAAAGGAACATGCCTGTGTGTTGAGCAAAATCATAAAGATGTGATAATTTATTAAGTGCACTCAAGGTGTTTCTCATCAATTATATCTCCCGTTGCAATGCACGGGTATTTTTGCTAGTACAGTTTTTATAATCTATTTTATCTTCAACAATATGAATTATGATATAGATTATAAAAATTAGATGGACGGATTATTAAAAACTCACAATCTACTCTACCCAACTAAAATTAGATTATGGATTGCTAATGACCCATTATTCTTTTAAAGTTGGAGATAATTACATTCATGTCACCGTCGCCCTTCTCTTTAAAAAAACAAAGGACAGGCAGGTTATTATGCAATGTAAAACCTGAATTACAATTTATATAATCTGACCTCTAAACATGTTCACCTATATTATTTTTATAAATTAGATTATATAATCTATCTTCATAATGTATTATGGTTCCAAACAAGGCCTTAGCTCTTTGAAAGAGGTCGTTGTAGCTCGCCTTCTCGCGAAAGCCCTTTCTTGTTCTTTTTCCTTAGAAAAAGGCAGATTGGAGAATCGAACTCGTGTTCCGTGTTGTGACAATTTTGTAGTGCGTTCTCCACTAGTTGGGTTAGAGATGTGGTTGTGAACACTCTGCGTTCAAACAACTTTTATATAGTCGAGTTATTTTGTTTCAAATTTGTTTTTGCATTTGAAAAAAGATCTAGAAATTTGACATTGTTTGATAGAAGAGAAATCCCTATTATTTTTAGAGGTGGTTTATTTTTCTAAATTTGACATGTGCATTTTTGTTATATGTAGCATGGCACTTTTTTCATGTTTTTACAATGCTCCCCTGGGAGTTTTTGTTTAGAGCATGGAATTTTAAGAAATAGGTTACGTGACATTTTTATTATTAAAAGGATGGCAGATTTATTTTAAGACCATGGCATCAATTTCTAGGAACATTGCAGTTTTACTTTTTGTCAAGCAGCCTACTCTGATGAAGGACGAGGCGGCCAACAAGCGGGGCTGAATCGAGACAGAACCGCAAAAGCCTCCACGAGCCTGGACTTCATCAGCAGCCTCCTTGATGAGATGTTGGTAACCATCTTATCTCTTCTCCCATCAAATCTGGCATGCGTACCATCATCCTCTCCCGGCGGTGGCACCCCCTCTGCCACTCCACCTGTGGGTCTCATCGACGACGACAAGCTCTGTTGCGGGCATCACAAACACTTGGAAGTATTGTCCTACATCCTCATCACACACCCTAGGTCAGTCAGACGCCCTGCCATCAACATGTTCTATTCCAACTACAAGGTCGAACCCAAGTTTCACGAGTGGTTCCTATCCCCCGTCTGAGATGAGCTCAAGGAGCTCGGCTTTCATGATGGACATCTCCACTCGTTGCCGCCGTCTACGCCCCACCTCGCGCCCACGCTACGCTGCGCTAGGTTCGCACAATGCTTTTCCCCCATATTAATGGCATGTCTGCTCTTCATCTTCCTAAACTGAAGCACCTCAAGCTCATAGATGTGAACATCTCCAAAAATTAGTTACTTTGCTTTTAGTTGTCAAGCATGTTAAGGTTTGATGCTTGGAAGGAATTTGAGGTCCTAGATTTCCATCAATGGAATGGAGAAAATATGAAGGAAGCATGGGATAGAATTTATTATGCACACAAAACATTATGCCTTGGATACCTATCAAAATTGTGCTTAGAAATTTTTATCATGGTCTCTTTATATGGTGCAAACACTCTCTTGATATTATAGCTAAAGGAGATTTCTTAGAGTGTGATGAGGCAAGAGCTCTTGATATTATACATGGTCTATCTAATAATCTTGTTTATAATCATGGTTATGACACTATTATAGATAGACTTTCTACTATTGAAGGGAAAATAGATGCTCTAGACTTAAGAGAAAGAGAGAAACCCATGGTTGATAAGGAACATATTTTGAAAATAGACAATGACCGGGAACCTTTTGTTAGAATTAGCTGTTGGAAATATGCCCTAGAGGCAATGATAAAATAGTTATTATTATATTTCCTGTTTCAAGATAATCGTTTATTATCCATGATATAATTGTAATGAATGAAAGCATAGATACATGTGTGGATACATAGACAGAACAATGTCCCTAGTAAGCCTCTAGTTGACTAGCCAGTTGATTAAGGATGGTTAAGGTTTTCTGACAATATGCAAGTGTTGTCACTTGATAACTGGATCACATCATTAGGAGAATGATGTGATGGACAAGACCCAAACTATGAATGTAGCATGTGATCGTGTCATTTTGTTTCTCTTGTTTTCTGCGTGTCAAGTATTCATTCCTATGACCATGAGGTCATGTAACTCACTGACACCGGAGGAATACCTTGTGTGTATCAAACATCGCAATATTACTGGGTGACTATAAAGGTGCTCTACAGGTATCTCTGAAGGTGTCCGTTGAGTTAGCATGGGTCAAGACTGGGATTTGTCACTCCGTGTGACGGAGAGGTATCTCGGGGCCCACTCGGTAATACAACATCACATATAAGCCTTGCAAGCAATGTGACTCAAGTGTTAGTCATGAGATCTTGTATTACGGAACGAGTAAAGAGACTTGCTGGTAACGAGATTGAAATAGGTATAGGGATACCGACGATGAAATCTCGGGCAAGTAACATACCGAAGGACAAAGGGAGTGATATACGGGATTATATGAATCCTTGGCACACAGGTTCAACCGATAAGATCTTCATAGAATATGTAGGATCCAATATGGACATCCAGGTCCCGCTATTGGATATTGGCTGGGGAGTGTCTCAGGTCATGTCTGCATAGTTCTCGAACCCGCAGGGTCTGCACACTTAAGGTTCGGTGACGTTTCGGTATAGTTGAGTTATAGGTGTTGGTGACCGAAGGTTGTTTGAAGTCCTGGATGAGATCACAGACGTCACGATGGTTTTCGGAATGGTCCGGAAACAAAGATTGATATATAGGATGGTTTCATTTGTTCACCGGAAAGATTTCGGGCATTACCAACAGTGTACCGGGAGTGACGAATGGGTTCCCGATTTTCACCGGGAGGAGCCCACCCACCCGGGAGTGAGCCCAATAGTACAAGGGTAGCGCACCAGCCCTTAGTGGGCTGGTGAGGCCAGCCCAAATGGGCTATGGCGCTATGAAAAGAAAACCAAAGGAAAAAAAGAGGGAGGTGGGAAGGAAGAGGAGGACTCCTCCTTCCCCAAACCGAATTGGAGTTGGAGTCCTCCTCCTCCTTTCGGCCGGCACCCTTGGGGCTCTCTTGAGCCCCAAGGCTAGCCCCTCCCCTCCTCCTATATATACTATAGGTTTTAGGGTTTTTGAGACACAACTTTGCCACGTGCAACTCAAACCTCTACTTCGTAGTTCTTCCTCTAGATCGGTTTTGTGCGGAGCTCGGGCGGAGCCCTGCAGGAATAGATCATCACCATCACCGGCGCGCCGTCACGCTGCCGGAGAACTCATCTACTTCTCCGTCTCTCTTGCTGAATCAAGAAGGTGGAGATCGTCATCGAGCTGTACGTGTGCTGAACGCGGAGGTGCCATCCGTTCGGCGCTAGATCGGAACGGATCGTGGGACGACGGTGATTTGAATCACGAAGTTGTACCACTATATCAACCGCGTTTCTTAACGCTTCCCGCTTAGCGATCTACAAGGGTATGTAGATCCGATCTCCCTCTTGTAGATGAACATCACCATGATAGGTCTTCGTGTGTGTAGGAATTTGTTTTCCCATGCAACGTTCCCCAACATTAGCATCTCTAACCAAGACTTCCTTGCTTATTGTGATATTGGATCCATGGTTTCTACTATGCCAAAAGTTGTTTATGATTCTCTCTGGTTAGACATGGAAAATTTCTCATCTTATCATGAACATGCTAATGGTGGTATTTCTGAAATCCAGGGAAAGGTAAAATATGTCCAGGTTACATTCTCTAAAAGGAATGCAACGGTTGATTTCTTCATCATGGAGCCCAACAAACGGAATATAGTGCTTGGAAGGGACTTCCTCCGAGCCATGAGAGGCTTCATTGATATAGGTAAAGGACACATACGCTTACGTGGGAAAGCGAAACGTACATACCCATTCCCTAGGAAAAATAAGGATGAACTTGTTGAGGATCCTTTTGAAGGTCTTTATAATTCTGATGACCTTGGAGAATCTTGATCCTCCTTCTTGCATTATGCCTAGCTCAAAGGCATAAAAGAAAACGCTTGTTGGGAGGCAACCCAATTTGTTTTTTACTTTATGTTTTAGTGGTCTTGATGTGTGTTACTACTGTAGCAACATCATTGTATTATTTTTAAGCTTTATGCCAAGTTATAGCCTCCGACTGCAAGAAAGTTCAAAAATTGTGACATGCTGTCCAGAAACAGATTCTGTCTGCTTGATGGAAAAATTCTCCGAAAATCACCAGATCATCTTTTTGATCTGAATTGTTTTGACAGCATGATCTATATAATTGCCTTTCTGGCATCTGTTCTGAGTTTTTTGATTTGAGTTGCAGAAGTGCCCTGAATAAATTATTTACTACGTACTGTTATGTTTTTCGCAGATTCTGCCTTGTTTTGCATTCTCATTGTTTTGCAAATACTAATCTTACTTTTTATTTGTAAAAACCTTTTGGCATTCATAATAAGTATTACTTTTCATGAAAATCTTTATTTCTAGCAGGTAATGAATTATTTTATTAAGGGTACTAACCACTCTAATCAGCTTATGATGAGTTTCGTATGAAGGGAGTTTTCAAGTATGCGATGGGAGAGATGATCAAAGAAGATACATGAGTGTCAAGCGCTCAAGCTTGGGGATGCCCCCACGCACCCCAATAAATATTCAAGGAGACTCAAGCGTCTAAGCTTGGGGATGCCCCCGTGCATCCCCTTCTCTATCAACAATCATCAGTTCGTCCATCTCCATGCTATTATTTTATCACTTCATATGATATGTGCTATGCTTGGAGCGTCTCGCTCTTTATTTTTTATTTTTTTTAGTTTTGCTTGCTATTCATAACAAGTCAGAACCTAGCCTACCTTGTTTGGGAGAGAGACACACTCCATTCCACTCTAGAACACAACATAGGTTTTCATGCTTATCTTTTTGTGTGTTCTTCATCTTTTCGTAGCTACTGTCATGCTTAGCTCTTAGTTTTCATGCTTTTATTTTTAAGAGCTATTATTTAGGTTGCTTTTGGAACTCTCTTGATTTATCATGCTTATCTTGTTTAGAGAGTTGGCTCGATGCACTGAGTTGTGTGTCTTGCATGAGTAGGTAACTCAGGTTGCTATTTAAGTATAGTAGTAACTTGCATTATTTCCGAGGTATTGATTTGAGTAATGTTTGGACTATTGGTGCCAAGTGCTTGAGCCTATTAGTGATAGGTGTTGTATTTTGGGAAATCCGTGTGTTTTTCAAAAACTAAAATTAGCTGAGAACTCTAGCTACTAAATTGATCGCTAATCTCTGGAGGGGTTGGAATATATAGAGTACCCTCACGTTACCATGAGTCGAGGATGCGCAAGGATAACCAAACCCCCAAACACTCCTCCTCGGGGTACTTGTCTCTTTGTGAATTTCCTAACTAGATAGAGAGTTACCGATAATAAGTGTATGAGTTCTTCGGACTAATGTGAGCATTCGATTGTTGGCACTTCCACCATCCATATTTTGCTAGGCTCTTCGGTACCGTGCATTGCACTTTCTCACATTGAGAGTTGGCGCAAACTCCACCGGTGCATCCAAACCTATGACATGATACACTATGTCATACATAAGCCTCATTATATCTTTCCTCAAAACAGCCACCATACCTACCTATTAAGGCATTTCCATAGCCTTTCTGAGATACATTGCCATGCAATGTCCACCATCTCATGACTTGATCTTGATGTCATACATGATTTTGCTTGATCGTAGAGCCGCATGATAGTTGGGCCTTGCCCAAATTGCTGCTACATGACGTGCTAGTATCATTTCATATCCTGCTACACTCGTAGAGGCATACATTTGCATACATCATGATAGTTTTCACTTGTCTTTATGTTGAGTACTTCTTATGAAGTGTGATGATTTTTCTTTTTATTCATGTAAAACATAGAGTGTTGCCCTTAAGTGAGGAAAAGATCCCAAAGTGGACAAAACAAAAGATCCCAAAGAGGACAAATGAGAGACAAAAAGAAAGAGCCAAAGAGGCCACAAAAAAATAAAAATAAAAAGAGAAAAATAAATAAAAAGAGAGAAGGGGGCAACACTACTATTCCTTTTGAAAGGTCCACACTCGTACTCCATTGCTATATTAGTACTACATAGAGATTATCATTCATGCATAACTATGTGGGGACCCTTACACTATATAACTTGGTTTGCATATTCCAATTATGAGCCTCCTCAAATGAGCTCTAGGTCTTCATGAGCAAACAAGTTGGATGCACCCCCACTAGTTCCATTGGAGAGCTTACCTTATCTCATATGTGCATCCGTTACATGGCAATCCCTACTCCTCACATCATATCTATCATTTGGCTTTCTCTCGCCTATGATTGTCCTCATTGATGTGAGCCTTTCACACCTTTTTGTCTTCCTTCCCCATCATTATTCTATTTGTCATCCTAAGTGCCAACATATCTTGCTTACACTCATCCATTGCATGAGTGCTCAAATTCGAAAGGGAGAGGATCATTTTGACTTGTGCCTAACTAGTGGTCTGGGGATGAGTCAAAATAAGATTTCGAAGGAGACTAAGTGTGAGGTTTAGTAGATTGAGTTCTCAATTAAAAATATATTTTATGATCTCAAGCCATCTCCCACTTCTTGCACGCAAACACCATTTGGAGACTTTCGAGTCACGGACAACAGAGCTCTTGCACCTTTATATTTTTTACTTTGCTAAACTCAATACTAGATATAAACTCTTGCTTGCTATTGTCTTGACTTGAATTGCGTATCTCACTTGCTTTACTTTGAAGTTATTATATGTGTGTTAGCATGTCACCACATAAATTATTGTGTTATCATTTATCTACTCGAGGACGGGCAGAAATTAAGCTTGGGGATGTTGATACATCCCAAACGTATCTATAATTTCTGCTTGTTCCATGTTCTTTTGGGTGACATTGTTATATGTTTTTCTACACTTTTATACCATTTTACACATATTTGGACTAACCTACTAACTCAGTGCACCCAGTGCCAGTTTCTGTCTGCTCATGTATATGTTGCAGGGGCTTTTACTCAATTTTCTGAAGCCCGAAAAATCCCACGAAAAATATAAAAAAATCAGCAAAACAGAAGCTTCCACATCATCGAAGGAGGGCCACAGGGGGCCAGAAGCCTCCCACGCGGCCTGCTGGCGTGACCAGGCCCTAGACTGCGCCAAGAGGTCGCCTGGGTGGGTCCCACCTCCTCCGGTGCCCTCCTTTGGCCTATATTTAGAGTCCCGAGAGGAAACCCTCGCAAATTTTCTGGAATCGCGAATTTCTCCATCGTTCCGCCACCGCGGCGCTTCTGAGATCGGGAGCGTCAGGAGAACTCTTCTCGACTCCTTGTCGGAGGGAGGATTGACCTCCGGGAGCTTCTCCACCACCATGGATGCTTCGCGGACGTGCCATGAGTAGTCCTCCTTGGACCATGGGTCCATGACCAGCAGCTATGTGATGTCTTCTCTCCAATCTTGTGCTTCAATGGTTAGTCCTTGTGAGCTGCCCTACATGATCAAGGCATCTATGTAATTCTCTTGCTATTGCTATGCTCGGTTTGTTGGGATCCGATGGATTATGAGATTATGTTTAGATTGTTATGAGTTATATATTTGATTATCCTTTTATATTATGTTCCTTAGTGATTCATGCATGTTCTCCGTTGCTATTTATTGCTTTGGCCAAGTAGTAGATTGTAACTCCAAGAGGGAGCGTTATGCTTGATTGTGGGTTTATGCCCCTCGATGTCTAGCTTGAGTGACAGAAACATGAGACTAGGGGATGTGCTTGTTGCCACCAGGGAGAAAACAACGGTGCTTGTGACCACGGTTGCAAGGATTGTTTACCTTATGCATAGTTCGTCAATGCAGTTGTCTGTTGCTTTGAGTTTATACTTTGGGTGGGGCTCGCAACTTAATACCGCAGAGATGTTCTGGATAGATGTCTCAAGGTGGATGATTAGTAAGTAGATGCTGATGAATAAACGGTCTACTTGTGTTGGCATACTGCCCATTACTATTGAACCTCTAACTATCAAGTAGCATAATTAGCATTGCAGTGCGATCATAATTATGTCAGTTGCCCAACTGTGATTTCTTTATCCAAGCATAGTTGTTTATCGTCTTTTGGGAGAGAGACATCACTAGTGAACATCATGTGACTCCGTTCCATATCACCATCATTGTTTACACCTCCACCATTTACTGCTTTCATTTACTTTTCTGTTGCAATCAATATTACCTTCCCTCTTGTGTTTTGATCCTTTGCAAACTACAAGGCCGGAGAGATTGATAACCTCTCTGTACTCGTTGAGAGAAAAGTTATTTGTTGTGTGTGCAGGTCCACGTCTTCTGCTGACCAAGATGGAAGACACCTACTTCTTGATCCTCAGATTCCTTCTGGTTCGATAAACCTTACAGTCTCCGTGTAAGGGAAATCTGCTGCTCACTACATCTCCACCTTCCACTTGGGGTAACCAACGTGGGGCGACAAGTATATCCATCAACTCGTCATCACCATCCAGTCGGAATCTTTTGTGTGACCCTTGGCCTAATAATGAGGTACTCTTGGGTAGGACATTCAGGTCAGGCCTGTGACCCTACCCTAGGTACATATCCCCATCATTAGCCCCCGAATAGATCGGGGTTCGAGTGACAAAGGGGTAGATGCGAGTTCTTGTCGAGCCATACTGACCTCGGTCATTTTCGTGGGATTGATAAAACTTTGTGTCGACTAAAATCTTTGTCACTCGCCTTGATCGATTCTGTTGTGAAGTGTGTCCGAGTGATTTTAGATGCTTGAAGTTATTATGAGTGAGTGACGGGATCTTTTGATATGACGGATCACTGTGACAGGCCCGGATTTCACGGGATTCGAAATTTTGGTTTCCGTGCGCCTCGCAGGGATGACGCAATTGTTAGGGAAAGTGCAACAACGATGCCTCGATTATCGCGTCGTCATCATCGCCACGCGTCACGTCTCCTCTGATATCGAGATAAGCTGAGATCTGGGGGACCCACCAGTCAGTGACTCAGTCGGTCGGCTATATAAATGTGGCTGGCGCTAGGGTTACGACCGCGCCTTGATCGTTTCTTGCTTCTTCTCCACCTTCGTCCTGCAAGCTCTACTTAGGTTTTTCTCCACCGCCGCGACCATGCCGAAAAGCAAGACCTCCAAACTCGAGCGTGCCAAGAAGGGCGGCAAGGCAAGGAAGCCAGGTCGGACTGCGGTGCCGCCGGGGTGGATTGAGGGGGATTTTATGTCGTCCATCGTGACGAAGGAGGACGTCTTGGATCTCGTGGAGCATGTAATGGTGGTCCAAAACTCCTGGAGGCTGCTGGAGGGGGAACTTGAGCCGGCGCCCCGTGAGGGGGAGCGGGTTCTTCTCCTCACACACGTCGAACGGGTTTTTTCTCTGCCTCTGCACCCTTTTATTCGGGGCTTCCTCTTTTACTTCGGGGCACAACTTCACCATCTCCCACCGAATATCATCGCGTATCTTTCTGCGTTTATCACTCTGTACAAGTGTTTCTTGGGCTGCCCTCCTCACTGGGCGTGTTCAAGCACATATCCACTTCACGATCCCAGGTGGTGAAAAAAGCGAATCCAGGCGACACTAGGACCAATGTCATCCAGTTGTGTGGCGGTTTTGGGATCCATAAAAGAGGTAGGAGCACTTATCCCCAAATGAACCTTCCTGAATCGGTCCGGAACTAGCAGTCGACATGGTTCTACTACAACGATATCGCATCCCTGAACATGTCGACTGGCCTCCCTCCTTTGACTTTAGATCGTCCTACTGCCCCTAGAATACCGACTATATTCGAGGATGAGAAGGCAGAGGTGGAGATGTTGGTGGGTGAGGTGATCAACTTGGTTAGGAATGGACTGACTAGAATGGATCTGCTGGTGACGTTCCTCAGCCGGCGCATCCAGCCCCTTCAGGCGAGGGACCATGCCATGTGGCATTACTCTGGTTCTGAAGATTCCACTCGGTCGCACCCTGAGGAAGTTTCAGAAGAAACAGTAAGCCAGTGGATCAAGAGTATCATCGGGCCTTGCGATAATCCCATGGGATCCAAACGAGTCGCACCTTATTCTGCTAAGAATAAGCCACGGAAAGTGGTGTTTAATATCTTTTCTGATTGTGTTCATGTCTTCGTCGAGTGACTGCATACTTGTCTGACTGACTCTGTTGTCTTTGTTCTTTGCAGGAGTGGACGAACTTGCACTCTCTTGTACCCAACGGGGAGCAGTTTGATCTCGCGGTGGAAAGTGAAGAAGGTAGTGCCGAGAGTTACTATGTTGATGATAGCGAAGAAAGCGAAGACGCCTCAGACGACAGTGAAGAAGAAAACTAGTCTCCTCCGTGCCACGAACCGTGATCCAAACAACGCCACGACCCAGCGGCTGCTCCGAGCAAAACATCCGCCTCCGTCAGCAGTAATGTGAAGCGTGACCGAGCCGATGCAACTGACTCCGCGGAAAAGGCTGCGAAGCAGCCAAAGCCTGACGCGCCCAAGCTTCGGAAGGCCTTGCCCCGAATGAGAATCGCCATGCCGGTTGCCTCAGCGTGAGTATTCATCCTTTTCGTTTCGCCATTATGATTTTCCGAGTTTCTGATAGCCGAGTGTAATTCGCTCGCCAGTGCTGCTACTTCGGTGTCGACTCCTGTCAGGGTTGGAGAGGACCACATGGACTTGGACGTCATGGATAAGCCTGCTCCTCGACCAGGTATGATAAGCATTAATTTTACTCTGTTTTATGGATTGTATCTGTCGACTGATTTGGCCATCACTGTTGCAGCTTCAGACGTCATCTTCTTAGATGACGAACAAGAGCCGCAGCATACGGCTGCAGAACAGACTCCAACCATGCATGCAACGTCTATGTTGGGAATGCCTGCGACACCTGCGTCGAGTGTGCCTCAGGTCGGTTCGGGTGCTATGGTTACAGCCCCTCCGACTGGATCGACTATTGTGACGACTGTGCTGACTATGCCTCCGGTAACCCATGCTACCACTGTTATGATGCCAACCTCCTCATCGTTTGCATTTTCCATGCACCGCATCCCAGAGGATAAGACTGGAGCTGCCATAGAGGCTATGATCCAAGCTGAGCTAATGATGGGCGGACTAAGGAGGCGTTCGAGGCCAGTAAGTTGGCGTATGATGCCAGCTCGCCCCTAGAGGCGAACATCCGAGTAAGTTCCACTTTAAGTTAGTTTCCAATTGAATCTTGTAAATCTTGTTTTCCGATTGAATCTTGTCAATCTTACTTTACACCCACTGGGTGTATGTCGTGTAGTTGTTTGTCTTTATTCCAGTGGGAGCACGCTTAGTGAACCCACTGGTTGTAGTCCCCGAGACTGTTTTGCATCAGCAGGAGTTTGAACTGGAGAGTCATGGTCTGTTTTTGACTCGAAAAGGCCGGACCTGGTCGAGTGGTTTGGTATCCAGTGGGGGCACTCTTAGTGCACACACTTGGTGTAGTCCCCGAGACTAATGTCGATTGTTTACGAAGGGCATTAGTCTTAAGAACTTGGGGGGTGCGGCAGGCCGCTAATTGGTCAAAGGAATTGTATTTCTCCATCGGAAGTAGAAAAATAATTGAAGCGTCGACTGAAACGAATTGTTGATGTTTTTCAGAAGGCTTGCGAGATTGGGTCGAAATATACCCAGGTAGAATGAGAAAAGAACCAACTGCAGCTGGAGTATGACGCTATGAAGAAGGTGCTTGAAGACAAGGACCAAGTCTTGCAAAGCTTAAGGAGAAGTCTGAAGCTGATGAGCAGAAGCTTGCGGACTTTAATAGGTTGGTGGAAGAAAATGGTAAAATGAAGAAAGAAAGACTAGAGTGGGGGGAAAAGCTTGAATCCATGGCGAAGAGGGGAAATGCTATAGAAAATTTTGTGAAAGACTTCTTGACGAAGATGCTCGCGACGCTCATTGGTATGTTCCTTTCATCGAGTGAATATTCGTGAACTTCACTGAATGAATTGTGATTGATGCTTCGTTTTTCCTTTCACACGTAATTTTTCCTATACATCGAGAAGGAAACCTTCGAGGTGGAGCCAAACCTGGACCCCATCAAGATTCCCGTTCCAGACGCTTTGGCTGTAGAAATGTTCCGTCTCAACTCTCGTCTCCTGAATGTTCAAGGGTATATCGCTCGGCTGCGGGCCATTGTGGGGAGGATCGACAAGGAATTGTGGCCCGAGGACACTTTCCAAATCGATCTGGAGGCTGTGATGGCTCGCCTGGGTCGGGTTCCTCACAGGGTCCAGGCATGGAAGAAATGCACCCTGCGGTGTGGAGCTGATGTTACCCTGTCACTCGTCAGGGTCCATTGCAAGGAGGCAAGAGAAGACAAACTGAAGGCGCTCCAAGTGGCGAACACGAAGAAACTCCAGTTCGAGAATTTCATGGAGACTTTCATTAGCGTTGCGACTCGCATTGCTGATGGAATTGATCTCGATACCTTCGTCGAGCCCGCAAGTCCCAGGGGGGCCTTGAGAAGAAAATTGTCGTTATTCTCAAAACTTTAAATTTGCCTTGGTATGCCAAGTGGTTTATGTACCATTAAACTTCGTTCATGTGTGGAACCCGAGTACTTCCTAGCTGCACAGATGACTTTGATCCGTGTCAAGCCCTTTTGAATTTGTTTGCTTCTGAGATTTGCTTGGTTTCTCTCGAATGAATGGATTGCTATTCATTCGGGAAAAGTTTTTTGACTTCGGCGATTTGCTCGCAGCTAAGTCTCCGAGTGTAAAGTTTTCCTTTCACTTGGAGTATATTTTTACTTAGACGAATTGCGTTTGTAGCTAAGCCCCCGAGGTGTGAATTTCTCTTCAATCGGAGTCTGTTTCGTACTTAGTCAAAAACTGGTCCGCAGCTAAGCGTCGAGTGAATAGTCTGTTGTTCACTCAAAAGGGTTTGTAACTTAGGCGAATGATGTTCGCAACTAAGCCCCCGAGTGTGAGGATCGCTCTTCATCGGAGTACGTTTCGTACTTAGGCAAAAACTGGTTCGCGGCTAAGCGTCGAGTGAATAGTTTGTTATTCACTCGGAAGGGTTTTTTAACTTAGGCGAATGATGTTCGCAGCTAAGCCCCCGAGTGTGAGGATCGCTCTTCACTCGGAGTACGTTTCGTACTTAGGCGAAAACTGGTTCGTGGCTAAGCGTCGAGTGAATAGTTTGTTATTCACTCGGAAGGTTTTTTTTAACTTAGGCGAATCATGTTCGCAGCTAAGCCCCCGAGTGTGAGGATCGCTCTTCACTCGGAGTACGTTTCGTACTTAGGCGAAAACTGGTTCGCAGCTAAGCGTCGAGTGAATAATTTGTTATTCACTCGGAAGGATTTTTTCACTTAGGCGAACCATGTTCGCAGCTAAGCCCCCGAGTGTGAGGATCGCTCTTCACTCGGAGTGTGGTTTGTACTTAGGCGAAGACTGGTTTGCAGCTAAGCATCCGAGTGAATAGTTTGTTACTCACTCAGAAAGGTTTCGTGACTTAGGTGAATCATGCTCGCAGCTAAGCCCCCGAGTGTGAGGATCGCTCTTCACTCGGATTGTGGTTTGTACTTAGGCGAAGACTGGTTCGCAGCTAAGCATCTGAGTGAATAGTTTGTTATTCACTCGGAAATGTTTCGTAACTTGGGCGAATCATGTTCGCAGCTAAGCCCCCGAGTGTGAGGATCGCTCTTCACTCGGAGTGTGGTTTGTACTTAGGCGAAGACTGGTTCGCAGCTAAGCATTCGAGTGAATAGTTTGTTACTCACTCGAAAAGGTTTCGTAACTTAGGAGAATCATGCTCGCAGCTAAGCCTCCGAGTGTGAGGATCGCTCTTCACTCGGAGTGTGGTTTGTACTTAGGCGAAGACTGGTTCGTAGCTAAGCATCTGAGTGAATAGTTTGTTATTCACTAGGAATGGTTTCGTAACTTAGGCGAATCATGTTCGCAGCTAAGCCCCCGAGTGTGAGGATCGCTCTTCACTTGGAGTGTGATTCAGGCTAGACGCCACTCGATCGGAATGGACACAAATTGAAGGAGTTATGACTTTGGCAAGTGACATTGTTCAGCAAACTTCATCTGTTACATCAGATCAATCAGTGATCAAGCATAAAATCGTTTGACTAAATCTACATTTCGTGCACGCGGCTCGTCGATCCTCTTCTAGAGATTGTAGAGTCGATAAGCCCCATTGTTCAACACCTTGGTGACGAGGAAAGGCCCTTCCCAAGCAGGAGCTAGCTTATGAGGTCGTTGCTGATCCACTCGGAGCACCAGATCGCCTTCGTGAAATGCCCGACTCCTGACATGTCTTGAGTGAAAACATCGTAGGTCTTGTTGATAAATTGTTGACCGAATCAACACCATATCGCGTTCCTCCTCCAAGATATCCACTCCATCTTGTCGTGCTTGCTCGGCTTCAGCTTCTGAATAGAGATCCACTCGGGGTGAACTGTGAAGTAAGTCACTCGATAGAACGGCTTAAGCTCCATACACCAGGAAGAAGGGCATTTGCCCAGTCGACCGATTCGGGATTGTCCTTAGACCCCAGAGAACAGAAGGTAGTTCAGTCACCCAAGCGCCTACGACATACTCAAGGTGTCGCATGAGTCGAGGCTTCAATCCTTTGAGGATAAGGTCATTTGCTCGCTCATCTTGGCCGTTGGTTTGAGGATGGGCAACAGATGCATAATCCACTTGGGTTCCTTGGTTAGTGCAGAAATGTCTGAATTCATCCGAGTCGAAGTTTGACCCATTGTTCGTAATGATGCTGTGCGGGACTCCATATCGGAATGTAATTTCTTTCACAAACTTGATGGTTGTGCGGGAATCTAGCTTCTTGATTGGTTTAGCTTCGATCCATTTGGTAAACTTGTCGGCTGCAACGAGCAAGTGTGTGAACCCACTGTAACTTGTACGGAAAGGCCCGACCATATCTAGGCCCAGTGAACAGCCAGATGAGAGGGATAGTCTTCAAAGTAGATACAGGTTCGTGAGACAAGTTGGAGTAGAACTGACAGCCTTCACAACGATCAACGAGGTCTTTGGCCATTTCATTCGCACATGGATAGAAGAATCCGACTCGGTATGCTTTGACAACGATGGTTCGGGAGGACGCATGATGGCCACAGGTCCCCGAGTGGATTTCTTCCAGAATCAGTTGGCCCTCCCCAGGGGAGATGCATCGTTGAGCTACGCCGGTAACACTCTCTCTATAGAGCTGATTGCCCATCACCGTGAAGTCCTTTGACCTGTGGACAATCTGTCTAGCTTCGTCTTCATCTTCCGGTAACTCTCGCCTTAAGATGTATGGAATGTATGGCACAGTCTAGTCGGGTGTGATTACCAGAATCTCCCTGATCAGATCAACGACTGCTGGAACATCGACTTCAGTCAGATTGGAAGAACTTCTAGGTTGTGGGGGTTCTTCATTGAAATGGTCTTCTTGCACAAATGGAGTGTGCAAGTGTTCCAAACACACATTGTTGGGTATAGGTCTCCTAGTGGATCCGACCTTAGCCAACTCGTCAGTTGCCTGGTTTTTCACTCGGGGTACATGGTGGAGTTATAAGCCTTCACACTTCTTCTCCAGCTTCCTCACTGCGTTGCAGTATCCAGTCATGGCGGGGTTCCTGACATCCCACTCCTTCATCACCTGATTGACCACAAAATCTGAGTCGTCGTAGACCATCACGCGTCGGACGCCGAGTGAAATGGCCATACGCAACCCATAAAGGAGAGCTTCATACTCAGCTTCATTGTTGGAGGAATCAAAGTGAATCTGGAGGATATAATTAAGCTTGTCGCCTTTTGGAGATACCAGTACCACACCAGCACCGGACCCATTTAACATTTTGGATCCATTGAAGAACATAGTCCAATGTGCCGAGGGAATCTAGGCTGGTTGTTGCTGTTCGACCCACTCGACCATAAAATCAGCAAGGGCCTGAGACTTGATGGCTTTCTTTGCCTCAAATTTGATGTCCAAATATAGCAACTCCATGGCCCATTTAGCCATTCGACCTGTTACATTCCGATTGTGAAGGATCTCTGATAGCGGGGCGTCACTGATGACTGATATAGAGTGATCTTGAAAGTAATGCGCCACCTTCTTTGCTGACAAGTATATTCCATAAAGAAGCTTCTGGTAATGGGGATACCTTTGCTTCGAAGGAGTCAACACTTCTGAAATATAATACACTGGGTGCTGGACCTTGTAGGCTTTACCTTCTTCTTCTCGGTCGACAGTCAGAACTGTGCTGACAACCTGATTGGTGGCTACGATGTATAGGAGCAATGGTTCTTTGCTGTGCGGAGCAGCAAGCACCAGCTGGGTGGAAAGTAGGGCTTTGAGCTCTGCAAATGCTGCTTCTGCTTCATCATTCCACTCGAACACATCTAATTTCTTCATCAGTCGGCATAAAGGCAGTGCCTTCTCACCAAAACGAGATATAAACTGACTCAAAGCTGCCATATAGCCCGTGAGTCTTTGTACGTCATGCACTCGTACAGGGTTCTGCATCCGGACTATGGCACCGATCTTCTCGGGGTTAACGTCTATCCCTTGTTCGGAAACAAGGAAACCGAGTAACTTGCCGCCAGGAACGCAAAAAGTGCACTTGGCTGGATTTAGCTTCATGTCATACTTCCTCAAATTAGCAAATATCTCTGCTAGGTGAGTCAGCAGGTCGGAACCTTTGCATGACTTGACTGCAATATCATCCATCTACGCTTCAACGTTTCGACTGATTTGGTCGAGCAAACACTTTTGGATCATGCACATGAAAGTTGCACCGGCATTCTTCAGACCGAAAGGCATGGCAATATAACAGAAACACCCAAAAGGGGTGATGAAGGTTGTTTTTATTTCGTCTGGACCAAACAAACGGATCTGATGGTAACCAGAGTAAGCATCCAAAAAAGTCAAATGCTCGCATCCTGCAGTCGATTTGACAATCTGATCAATGTGGGGGAGTGGGAAGTGGTCTTTCGGACATACCTTATTAATGTTCTTGAAGTCGATACACATGCAAAGGGATTTTTCCTTCTTGGGGACCATGACAACATTCGCGAGCCACTCGGAGTGGTAAACCTCGCGAATGAATTTGGCCTCCAAGAGTCACGCCAGCTCCTCGCTGATTGCTTTCCTCTTCTCTTCTGCATATCGTCGCAGTAATTCCTTGACTGGCCTCGCCTTCGGATCCACTCGCGGTGCTCAGCCAGCTCCCTGGGTACACCCGGCATGTGAGCAGGCTGCCATGCAAAGATGTCCCAGTTCTCACGGAGGAATTGGGTGAGCTCGGTTTCCTATTGGCTGTCGAGTGTTGTTGATATGTTTGTCGGAGCAGCATTGGGATCCGTCGGGTGGATGTGCGCCGGCTTGACCTCACGTGCCGACTGAGAAGCAGACTCAGAAGCACGCTTCTTGGAACACGTTAGGTTGGCTGGGTCGGCAGTCTTCTCGTACTCTTCCAACTCTACTACATCCATTTGTTGGTCTGCAATTTTTGACCCTTGTTGCAAACACTCTTCAGCTCTCTATCGATTGCCTGACACAGTGATGACTCCTTTGGGTCCTGGCATCTTCATCTTCAGGTACATGTAACATGGTCGGGCCATGAAACGTGCATAAGCAGGACGACCCAGAATAACATGATATGCACTCTGGAAGTCCGCCACCTCGAACGTCAGCTTCTCTTTGCGGAAATTCTTGTCAGAGCCAAAACAACATCTAACCCGATCTGGCCGAGTGAGTTGGCGTTCTTCCCTGGGATAACTCCATGAAAGGACATGGTGCTCTCGCTAAGTCAGGACATCGGAATGCCCATCCCCTTGAGAGTTTCTGCATATAAGATATTCAGTCCGCTTCCTCCATCCATCAAGACTTTACGAAGCCGAACACCCTCCATAACTGGGTCGACCACCAATGCCTGTGGACCTGGAGTCGAAACAATAGCCGGGTGATCCGACTGATCAAACGTGATGGGAGTGTGTGACCACTTCAGGTACGTTGGGGTGGAAGGTGCCGCCATGTTGACTTCTCTATTGATGACTTTCAGTCGACTTTTGCTCTCTACGTCAGCAAAAATCATCAGAGTTGCTTGGGATATAGGGAAGTCATCTTTCTCTTCGCCATTCTCTTCTTCAGGGTCTTTTCCACTCGATTGTCCTTCCTTGAACTCTTGGATTAACAGTCGGCATTGCCGAGTGGTATGCTTTGGCAATATCAGATTGCTCTCTTCATCTTTTTTTCGTGTGAAATACACACGGCTGATCCAAAACATCCGACTGCATCTTGGACTTCTAGGGGGGAAACGGTGCCTTGGACTTTCCCTTGAATTTTCCCGCCACCAGAGCGGTTTCTTCTGCTGGTGTAGCATTTTCAACCTTCCGCTTCTCCTTCCAATTGGAATTGGCGACAGTGTTGTTGACTGCTTTACCTTTGCCGCTACGGGGGCGGTCTTCTTCTTCCCTGTTTGCATAACGGGTGGCCATTTCCATCATTTTGCTCATTGACATGTCGCCTGACCGACCGAATTTCAGATATAACTCTCGGTACCTGACACCTGCCTTGAAGGCGCAGACTACTTGGTTCTCGGTAACATTCTCCACTGTGTGGTGGAGAGTGGTCCAGCGCTGGATGTAATCACGCAAGGACTCACTCGGCTTTTGTACGCAATGCTGTAACTCAGAAAGGCTGGCAGGGCGCTTGTAAGTGCCCTCGAAGGTCTTGATGAACACTCAGGCCAGATCTACCCAACAGTATATACTTGAGGGTGAAAGCTGATTCAGCCATGCATGGGCTGAACCATCCAGCATGAGGGGCAAGTGCTTCATAGCAAAATTGTCGTTGCCGTGGCCAATCTGTACTGCAACTCGATAGTCATCCAACCACGTTTCGGGCTTGGACTCTCTTGTGAACTTGCTGACTCCAGCCGCCAACCTGAAGTTGGGGGGAATATCGACAAAGCGGATTGCCCTGCTGAAACACTCGGGACGAGAAACTGCGGTACCACTTCCACTCAGATGATCCTTGTAGAGACCATCTCTGTAGGATCTCATGTGTCGATCCTTCTTTGTGCAAGTACATCTCTCGCATCGAATCCTGGATTCCGCTCATCACCGAACGGGCGCCGATCATCTTAGTGTCGGGACACATATGAGCCGCTCCGTAGAGGATAATGCACTCGACGGTGGTCATCGCGGTGATAACGAGGGGGAAACTGGTTCCGACCCTGGTCTTGGTGCTGATACTCTCGGTTGCCCCCGTCTGTGCGACGCTGGGGTGAACCTGGACTGTAAACTGAATGGACTGTATCTGCTCTTGGTGAATTACTGTTTAATCTATTGAGTGATTGTGATACAGCTGAGTTCTGCTGCTGTGCTGCTTGAAGCAAAGCGTGAAACTGCTCTAAGCCTCTACCCGCCTCTGAATGTGACGGTTGAATTGAATCTGCTATCTTAGCTGCTGCTGCGACATTATGTACCGGAGTACGATATACCTCAATATTGTCTTGATGACCACCTGAGAAGAGTGGTTGCTGACTGGAAGTTAGAGGACAACGACGACCACGTCTAGACGAGGTTCATCGGCCTCGTGCTCGCCGCGACCAAACTCGGGTGGGCTCTCCGCAGAGCCCGCCATGAAGACCTCCGCTGCTGGGTTGCAGCTCTCGCACTCGGAGGGAAGGTCAGACTGATCTGACACCGAGTGGATCGGGTCCCGAAGGGGCATAGCAGGCTCAATGGCAGCGACCTGAGGAGTCAACAGAGATGACGCCTGGCGAGCCACTGTGTGCTTAAGCCATCACTGGAGTCGAGAGCGACCGGATCGCTTGCGATGACGAACATCAGAGTGAAGAGCCGACCGCGGAGTCGACGGCTGCCGAGGCCGAAGGAACTTGCACGAAAGTGCATTGCTCCACAGATCGGGAGCGCCTCAGTGTCGAGTGGAGCTTCGTGAAGCCATGCCGAGTCGTCGGCGACGAAGATGAGGGTGCTGAAATGGATCTCACCACCCATGAACTAATCGCCGCCGGAAGACATGACGAAGAGTGAAAAATGCAAACTTGCTGGAAGTCGCTTAGACGCCTACCCCATGGTGGGCGCCAACTCTCGTGGGAATGAACCTCACAGTAGAGGTGTAGGGTACGAATGGAGAGGGCAGAGCCCTAGCTATGGCAAGCTTGTGATGGGGAACGTTGCATGGGAAACAAAAAATTTCCTACGCACACGAAGACCTATCATGGTGATGTTCATCTACGAGCAGGAGATCGGATCCACATACCCTCGTAGATCGCTAAACAGGAAGCATTAAGAAACGCGGTTGATGTAGTGGAACAGCTTCGTGATTCAAATCACCGTCGTCCCACGATCCGTCCCGATCTAGCACCCAACGGACGACACCTCCGTGTTCAGCACACATACAGCTCGATGACGATCTCTGCCTTCTTGATCCAACAAGAGAGACGGGGAAGTAGATGAGTTCTCCGGCAGCGTGACGGCATGCCGGTGATGGTGATGATCTATTCATGCAGGGCTCCGCTCGAGCTCCGGAGAAATCCGATCTAGAGGAAGAACTACGAAGTAGAGGTTTAGGGTTGCACGTGGCAAAGTTGTGTTTCAAAAACCCTAAAACCTCTAGTATGTATAGGAGGGGGGAGGGGCTAGCCTTGAGGCTCAAGGGAGCCTCTAGGGCGTCGGCCTAAGTGGTAGGAGGAGGGATCCTCCTCCAATTCGGTTTGGAGGGAGGAGTCCCTTCCTTCCTTCCCACCTCCTCTCTTTTTTCCCCTTTTGCATTGGTTTTTCTTCTTGGCCGAAATAGCCCTATTGGGCTGGCTACACCAGCCCACCAAGGGCTGGTATACCACCCATGGACCTATTACGTTCTCTCTCGGGTGGGTGGCCCCTCCCGGTAAAACCCCAGAACCCATTCTTCACTCCCGGTACACTATCAGCAATGCCCGAAATCTTTCCGGAAGCCAAATGCAACAATCCTATATATAAATCTTTGTTTCCGGATCATTCCGGAAATCCCGTGACGTCTGTGATCTCATCCGGGACTCCGAACAAAACTTCAGTCACCAGCACCTATAACTCAACTATACCGAAACGTCACCGAACCTTAAGTGTGCAGACCCTGCGGGTTCGAGAACTATGCAGACATGACCTGAGACACTCCCTGGTCAATATCCAATAGCGGGACCTGGATGTCCATATTAGATCCTACATATTCTACGAAGATCTTATCGGTTGAACCTCTGTGCCAAAGATTCATATAATCCCGTATACCATTCCCTCCGTCCTTCGGTATGTTACTTGTCCGAGATTTGATCATCGGTATCCCTATACCTATTTCAATCTCGTTACCGGCAAGTCTCTTTACTCGTTCTGTAATACGAGATCTCGTGACTAACACTTTTGTCACATTGCTTGCAAGGCTTATATGTGATGTTGTATTACCGAGTGGGCCCCGAGATACCTCTCCGTCACACGGAGTGACAAATCCCAGCCTTGATCCATGCTAACTCAACGGACACCTTCGGAGATACCTGTAGAGCACCTTTATAGTCACCCAGTAACGTTGCAATGTTTGATACACATAAGGTATTCCTCCGGTGTCAATGAGTTACATGAGCTCATGGTCATAGGAATGAATACTTGACACGCAGAAAACAATAGCAACAAAATGACACGATCGGACGCTACGTTTATAGTTTGGGTCTTGTCCATAACATCATTCTCCCAATGATGTGATCGAGTCATTAAGTGACAACACTTATATATGGTGAGAAAACCTTAACCATCCTTGATCAACTCGCTAGTCAACTAGAGGCTTACTAGGGACATAGTTTTGTCTATATATCCACACATGCATTTATGTTTTCATTCAATACAATTATAGCATGGATAATAAATGATTATCTTGAAACAGGAAAGATAATAATAGCTATTTTATTATTGCCTCTAGGGCATATTTCCAAAAGTCTCCCACTTGCACTAGAGTCAATAATCTAGTCTCACATTGCTATGTGATTTACATTGGAATGAATCTAACACCCATACAGTTCTCGTGTTGATCATGCTTTGCTCGTGGAAGAGGTTTAGTCAGCGGATCTGCAACATTCAAATCTGTGTGTACTTTGCAAATATTTATGTCCTCTCCTTCGACATAGTCGGGGATGAGGTTGAAGCGTCATTTGATGTGTCTGGTCTTCTTGTGAAACCTTGGTTCCTTGGCTTGAGCAATGGCACCAGTGTTGTCACAGAACAGAGTTATTGGATTTAGTGAGCTCGCCACAACTCGAAGATCCGTCATGAACTAGTTCATCCAGACACCCTCCTTAGCCGCCTCTGAGGCAGCCATGTACCCCGCTTCACATGTAGAATCTGCTACTACGCTTTGCTTGGAACTGCACCAGCTTACCGCACCCCCATTAAGAATAAATACGTATCTGATTTGAGACTTAGAGTCATCCGGATCAGTGTCAAATCATGCATCAATGTAACCCTTTACGACGAGCTCTTCGTCACCTCCATAAACGAGAAACATTTCCTTAGTCCTTTTCAGGTACTTCAGAATATTCTTGACCGCCGCCCAGTGTTCCACTCCTGGATCACTTTGAAACCTGCCTGCATAGTTATGGCCAGGCTGACATCCGGTCTTGTGCACAACATTGCATACATGATAGACCCTACGGCAGAAGCATAGGCGATGTTACTCATATTTTCTCTATCTTTTGCAGTCACTGGACATTGAGTCTTACTCAACTTTATACCTTGTAACATAGGCAAAAACCCTTTCTTGGATTGTTCCATTTTGAACTTCTTCAAAACTTTCTCAAGGTATGTGCTTTGTGAAAGTCCTATTAGGCGTCTCGATCTATCTCTATAGATCTTAATACCTAATATGTAAGCGCTTATCCTAGGTCTTTCATTGAAAAACTTTTGTTCAAGTAATATTTTACGCTTTCCAAAAACTCCACATTGTTTCCAATCAGCAATATGTCATCCACATATAATATTAGAAACGCTATAGAGCTCCCACTCACTTTCTTGTAAATACAAGCTTCTCCAAAAACTTGTATAAACCCAAACGCCTTGATCACCTCATCAAAGCGTTGATTCCAACTCCGAGGTGCTTGCACCAGTCCATAAATGGATCGCTGGAGCTTGCACACCTTGTCAGCATTCTCTGGATCGACAAAACCTTCGGGTTGTATCATATACAACTCTTCCTTAAGAAACTCGTTACGGAACGCCGTTTTGACATCCATCTGCCAGATTTCATAATCGAAAAATGCAGCTATTGCTAACATGATTCAGACGGACTTAATCATCGCTACGGGTGAGAAAGTCTCATCATAGTCAACTCCTTGAACTTGTGAAAAACCCTTTGCCACAAGCCGAGCTTTATAAACGGTCACATTCCCATCTGCGTCCATCTTCTTCTTAAAGATCCATTTGTTCTGAATAGCCTTGCGACCTTCAGGTAATACTTCCAAAGTCCACACTTTGTTTTCATACATAGATCCTATCTCAGATTTCATGGCTTCTAACCATTTGTTGGAATCTGGGCCCACCATTGCTTCTCCATAACTCGCAGGCTCACTGTTGTCTAACAATATGATAGACAAGATAGGATTCCTGTACCACTCGGGAGCAGTATGTGCTCTTGTCGACCTGCGAGGTCCGACAGTAACTTGATCTGAAGCTTCATGATCATCATCATTAGCTTCCTCTTCAATTGGTGTTGCCTCGATAGAAATTTCTTTATGCCCTGCGCCACCATCTTGTTGAAGCAGAGGTTCTGTAACCTCATCAACTTCTATCTTCCTCCCACTCAATTCTTTCGAGAGAAACTCTTTCTCAAGAAAAGCTCCGTTCTTAGCGACAAATACTTTGCCCTCGGATCTGAGATAGAAGGTGTACCCAATTGTCTCTTTTGGGTAACCTATGAAGACACACTTTTCCGCTTTGGGTTCCATCTTCTCAGGCTAAAGCTTTTTGACTTAAGAATCGCATCCCCAAACATTGAGAAACGACAACTTTGGCTTCTTGCCATACCATAGCTCATATGGTGTCGTCTCAACGGATTTTGATGGTGCCCTATTTAAAGTGAATGAAGCTGTCTCTAATGCATAGCCCCAAAATGATAATGGCAAATCGGTAAGAGACATCATAGATCGCACCATATCTAATAAAGTACGATTACGACGTTCGGACACACCATTACGCTGTCGTGTTCCAGACGGTATCAACTGAGAAACAATTCCACATTGTCTTAAGTGAGCACCAAACTCGTAACTCAGATACTCTCCTCCTCGATCAGATCGTAGGAACTTGATCTTCTTGCTATGATGATTTTCAACTTCACTCTGAAATTGCTTAAAATTTTCAAACGTTTCAGACTTGTGCTTCATCAAGTAGATATAGCCATACCTACTCAAATCGTCAGTGAAAGTGAGAAAATAACGATATCCGCCACGTGCCTCTATGCTCATTGGTCCGCACACATCAGTATGTATAATCTCCAACAAGTCACTTGCACGCTCCATTGTTCCAGAGAACGGGGTCTTAGTCATCTTGCCCATGAGGCATGGTCCGCACGTGTCAAGTGATTCCAAAAGTCCATCAACATGGATTTTCTTCATGCGCTTAACACCGATATGTCCTAAGCGGAAGTGCCACAACAAAGTGGCCTTATCATTGTTAACTCTACATCTTTTGGTCTCAATGTTATGGATGTGAGTATCATCACTATCGAGATTTAATATGAACAAACCCCTCAAATTGGGTGCATGACCATAAAAGATATTACTCATATAAATAGAACAACCATTATTCTCAGACTTAAATGAGTAACCGTCTCGCAATAAACAAGATCCAGATATAATGTTCATGCTTAACACATGCACTAAATAACAACTATTTAAGTTCATAACTAATCCCGATGGTAACTGAAGTGAGACCGTGCCGACGGCGATCGCATCAACCTTGGAACCATTTACCACGCGCATCGTCACTTCATCCTTCGCCAGCCTTCGCTTATTCCGCAGTTCCTGCTTCGATTTGCAAATGTGAGCAACAAAACTGGTATCAAATACCCAGACACTACTATGAGAGTTGGTCAGGTACACATCAATAACATGTATATCATATATACCTTGTTTGGCTTTGGCCGCCTTCTTATCGGCCAGATACTTGGGGTAGTTGCGCTTCCAGTGACCAGTCCCTTTGCAATAATAGCACTCAGCTTCCGGCTTAGGCCCAGCCTTGGGTTTCTTCGTTGGAGGGGCAACAGTTTTGCCACTCTTCTTGGAGTTACCCTTCTTGCCTTTGTCATTCTTCTTGAAACTAGTGGTCTTATTGACCATCTGTTAGGGCATATTTCTCCTAAGTGGTTTTAGTGATTGATGACAATTGTTGTGCGAACTAATCTTGTGTCTTGAGCATTTCAGACTATTCTCTTCTAGGCACAAGATGACTCGACGCCCCTCGGAGGTTCTCGAGGACGGACTTTCTTCTACGTTTCTCTTCTTAGTTTGAGTCATAGGAAAGTCTTCTTATTAAGAGGGGGTCCGCGTCGGAAAGGTTTGGGTGGCATCTTCATGCACACACTTCATGCACCCTCCTATATTTTGGCCACAATGGAGCCCCAATGAGTGTCTTCTATGTCTATGCGAAAAGGGTAAGCGGTAGTACCGCTCGCACAGTGGTAGTAAATTTTTACTACCGCTCCAAGAGCGGTACTACCGCCCCAGGTGCGGTAGTAATTTTTTTAGTACCGCTCCAGGAGCGGTACTACCGCCCCAATTGCGGTAGTAATTTTTTACTACCACTCCAAGGGCGGTACTACCGCCCTCAGTGCGGTAGTATTATTTTACTATCGCGCTGACGGGCTTTTTCGCATACTTTTCCCCAAGGAGGTGTTGGCACGGTAGTATCCCGGCACTACCGTTGTTGGTGAGAAGCTGAGCGGTAGTGCCTCTCTAGGTAGCGGTATTACCGCTCCAGGAGCAGTAGTATCACTTGTACTTTTATGTGGTAGGTGGGTAACGGGTGGATCTGCCCCCTACTATATAAAGGTATCTTCTTCTTCCTAGAGCTCACCTTTAACCCCTCTAAGCTCCATTGTTGCTCCACAAGCTCATTTTAGCCCGATCTCTCTCCCTAGCCAATCAACCTTGTTGATTTTCTAGGGATTGCTTGAGAAGGCCTTGATCTACACTTCCACCAAAGGATATTTTATTCCCCCTACTAATCCCTTGCGGATCTTGTTACTCTTGGGTTGTTGAGCACCCTAGACGGCTGAGGTCACCTCAGAGCCACATTCCATTGTGGTGAAGCTCCGTGGTCTTGTTGGGAGCCTCAAAGCATTGTGTGGAGATTGCCCCAACCTTGTTTGTAAAGGTTCGGTCGCCGCCTTCAAGGGCACCTATAGTGGAATCACGGCACCTTACATTGTGCGAGGGCGTGAGGAGAATACGGTGGCCCTAGTGGCTTATTGGGGAGCATTGTGCCTCCACACCGCTCCAACGGAGACGTACTTCTTGTCAAAGGGAAGGAACTTTGGTAACACATCCTCGTCTTCATTGGTTCCACTTGTGGTTATCTCTTACCTTTATTTTGTACTTGTTGTTGTTGTAGAGTATCTCTTACTTGCTTCGTTACTCTTTGTAAGTAGCATCATATAGGTTGCTCACCTAGTGTCATTTTAGAGAACCTTTATGTTGCTAATACTAATTTGTTAAGAAAAGCTAAAAATTGGTAGTTGCCTATTCACCCCCTCTAGTCAACCATATCAATACTTTCAATTGGTATCAGAGGCACGTCTCTTTATTAAGGGTTTCACCACCCGAAGAGTATGGAAGATGAAGAGGGAGTTCCCCATGGGCAACCCGAGGCCATAGACTTGACTTCGGTCACAAGGGACGACTTGAATACGGCTATGGCCGCCCTCAAGACGTCCTTGACGAATGAAGTCAAAACCATGCTTAAAGAGTTAACTGAGGGAATTAAAAGTTCACCCGAACCGGCGTTGGTGGTTAAACCCGCCAACACAGATTCGGAGGCCAATTCCTCTAAGGAAGCGACTAAAGGTATGCGACCTTCTTCCCCTCTCGAAAATGATGGGACTGGAACCTATGCCTCAGTTCCACCTCCCATGGTCTATGGAGGACATGTTCCCACACCGCGTCTTAACCCTGTTGGTCCTCCTCCTAAGCTTGTTAAGGGTGATTTTGCTAACTGGGTGTTTTCTATTAAGTCTCATTTGAATCACAACTCAACAAATTTATGGAGAATCATCAAGCAAGGCTACTATCCTCATGACCCAAGCAACCTCACTCCAAGAGAAGAAGTGGACAATCAATATAATCACTCTGCATTGTTTATTCTATAGTCCGCGGTACCTCCTAAAGATCTTCCTCACTTGCGCCCCTTCACTCTGGCTAAGGACTGTTGGGAGCACATTATGGTGCTATACAAGGGAAGCTCAAGCATTCAACGGTCCAACTATGAAGTGGTACTTGATAAGGCCGATGAGTTTGTGATGAAGGAAGATGAGGACCCTCGTGATCTCTATCGAAGGGTGACTGCTATTGCTGTTGCTCTCAAGGATCATGGGAGCAAGGATGTGGATGACACATGGATCAAGTGCAAGTTTCTAAAGGCCATCATGCGTTTCAACAAAGCCATGTCATCAGTCATTCGCCAACAACCAAATTTCCACTCCTCGTCTTCCAGTGAGGTGTTGGATGAATTCATTGCAATGTCAATCATGCACGAGACCGCTGACAATGCACTTGCTCGAGTTCGGTCAAAGACAGCTTCACCCAACCTTGCTTTAAAGGCAAAGGCTGCTTCTGAAGAAGAAGAAGAGGATGAGGAAGAGGAGAGTTGCCCTGAAGACACTAAGTATGCTTATCACGAGCACATGGCTCTTGCATCAAGGTAATTCTAGGGCAACAAGAGGAACTCAAGACCCAACTTCACCAAGAACAACTCAAGTGGGTTGAAACCCAAGCAACGAGTGAGGACATGCTATAACTGCAGTAATGTGAGTCACTTCGTGGCAGAATGTCCCTATGAGAAGAGGGAAGACAACGGGGGCAAGCTCATTCGCAAAGACAAAACCAAGTCATTCCCAAGCAAGAACAACTTTGTCATGAAACCCCACCCAAAGGGCATGGTGGCGCTTGAAGAGTACCCCTACGATGATGATGACGATGACGATATGGTGGCAACTGCGACTGTCGCCATTGCCACCCCTTCTCCTAAGAATGTGTCTCTCTTCAACGCCCCCAACGATAACCACATCGCCGAGTGCCTCATGGCCAAAGGTATCGATCAGGTAACACCCAGCATTAAGACCAACATCACTACTGCTCCTTCATTGTTGAATTGTGTTGATGATAGTGATGTTGTGGAACTTAATGAGCATGATCTTGACAAATTTATGTGTACTATCAAAGGAGAAACCAAAAAGCACTTTGTTGCTCTTTTGGAATAACTGGGTGAGGCTAATGACCTCATCGAGTCTCATGAGGAGACCATCACCGAGATGCAAGGACATAGTCGTTACTATGCCGATGAGATTGCTGAACTATCTATTGCACTAGAAAAGAGTGCACTCTTCGTTTGGCTCTTGAGGAGTCATACAACGATGACTGCGCTAAATTGCAAAAGGAACTAGATCATGCTACTGTTCTTACTCATATGCTTAAGTCTGAAAAGGATGCTCTTGGGGTTGGCCATGACAAACTCAAAGTGGAGTTTGACACACTTGACAAGGCTCACAAGATCTTGAAAGGTGGTCTTTCTCCCTGAAAGAGTCTCATGATCAACTCCAAGCAAAGCTTACAAAGGAAATCTCTACTTGTCCTCCTTTCACTTTAATTGATAATGCTTGTACAACTAACCCTTGTTGTGAGCATGTACATCTTGTGGAGGAAAATGCCAAGTTGAAGGATATGTTGGAATTATGCCCTAGAGGCAATGATAAATAAGTTATTATTATAATTCATGTATCAAGGTAATCGTTTATTATCCATGCTATAATTGTATTAAATGAAGACTTAGATACATGTGTGGATACATAGACAAAACACTGTCCCTAGCAAGCCTCTAGTTGGCTAGCCAGTTGATCAAGGATAGTCAAGGTCTTCTGACTATGTACAACATGTTGTTCCTTGATATCTGGATCACATCATTGAGTGAATCATGTGATGGACTAGACCCAAACTAATGAACGTAGCATGTTGATCGTGTCAATTTGTTGCTACTGTTTTCTGCGTGTCAAGTATTTATTCCTATGACCATGAGATCATATAACTCACTGGCACCGGAGGAATGCCTTGTGTGTATCAAACGTCACAATGTAACTGGGTGACTATAAAGATCCTCTACAGGTATCTCCGAAGGTGCCGTTGAGTTAGTATGGATCAAGACTGGGATTTGTCACTCCGTGTGACGGAGAGGTATCTCGGGGCCCACTCGGTAATACAACATCACACACAAGCCTTGCAAGCAATGTGACTTGGTGTAAGTCATGGGATCTTGTATTACAGAATGAGTAAAGAGACTTGCCGGTAAACGAGATTGAAATAGGTATGCGGATACTGACGATCGAATCTCGGGCAAGTAACATACCGAAGGACAAAGGGAATGACATACGGGATTATATGAATCCTTGGCACTGAGGTTCAATCGATAAGATATTCGTAGAATATGTAGGATCCAATATGGGCATCCAGGTCCCGCTATTGGATATTGACCGAGGAGTCCCTCGGGTCATGTCTACATAGTTCTCGAACCCGCAGGGTCTGCACACTTAAGGTTCGGCGATGTTTTATGCTTATTTGAGTTATATGGTGGGTTACCGAATGTTGTTCGGAATCCCGGATAGGATCACGGGCGTCATGAGGGTTTCCGGAATGGTCCGGAAACGAAGATTGATATATAGGATGACCTCATTTGATTACCGGAAAGTTTTCGGGCATTACCGGGAATGTACCGGGAGTGACGAATGGGTTCCGGATGTTCACCGGGGGGGGGGAGCCCATAAGCCTTAGGGGTGCCGCACCAGCCCTTAGTGGGCTGGTAGGACAGCCCAAGAGGCCCTGTGCGCAGGAGATAAAGAAATCAAAGAGAAAGAAAAAAAAGGGAAGTGAGAAGGAAGGGAAGGACTCCACCTTCCAATCCTAGTTGGACTAGGATTGGAGGTGGACTCCTCCACCCCTAGTTCGGCCGACCCCTTGGGGCTCTCTTGAGCCTCAAGGAAGGTCCCTCCCCCTCCCTCCTATATATACTGAGGTATTAGGGATGATTTGAGACAACTTTGCCACGCCAGCCCGACCACATACCTCCAAGGTTTTTCCTCTAGATTGTATTTCTGCGGAGCTCGGGCGGAGCCCTGCTGGGATAGATCACCACCAACCTACGGAGCGTCGTCACGCTGCCGGAGAACTCATCTACCTCTTCGTCTCTCTTGCTGGACTAAGAAGGCCGAGATCATCGTCGAGTTGTACGTGTGCTGAACGCGGAGGTGCCGTCCGTTCGACACTAGATCAGAGCGGATTGTGGGACGGATCGCGGGATGGTTCGTGGGACGGTTCGCAGGGCGGATCGAGGGACGTGAGGACGTTCCACTACATCATCCGCGTTTCTTAATGCTTCCTGCTGTGCGATCTACAAGGGTACATAGATCCAAATCCCCTCTCGTAGATGGACATCACCATGATAGGTCTTCGTGCGCGTAGGAATTTTTTTGTTTCCCATGCGACGTTACCCAACAGTGGCATCATGAGCTAGGTTCATGCGCAGATGTCATCTCGAGTAGAACACAAAAGTTTTTGTGGGCGGTGACGTGCGATTTTCTGCCCTCCTTAGTCTTTTCTTGATTCCGCGGTATTGTTGGATCGAAGCGGCTCAGACCGACATTACTTGTACGCTTACGAGAGACTGGTCTCATCGCTACGAGCAACCCCGTTGCTCAAAGATGACTGGCGAGTGTCGGTTTCTCCAACTTTAGTTGAATCGGATTTGACCGAGGAGGTCCTTAGAGAGAGGTTAAATAGCAATTCATACATCCCCGTTGTGGTGTTTGCATAAGTAAGATGCGATCCTATTAGATACCCATGGCAACCACGTAAAACATGCAACAACAATGAGAGGACGTCTAACTTGTTTTTGCAGGGTATGCATGTGATGTGATATGGCCAGTGATGTGATGTGATATATTGGATGCATGAGATGATCATGTTGTAATAGTTAATATCGACTTGCACGTCGATGGTACGACAACCGACACGAGCCATAGGGTTGTCTTTAAACTAATGTTTGTGCTTGCAGATGCGTTTACTATATTGCTAGGACGTAGCTTTAGTAGTAATAGCATGAGTAGCACGACAACCCCGATGGCGACACGCTGATGGAGATCATGGTGTGGCGCCGGTGACAAGAAGATCGTGCCGGTGCTTTGGTGATGGAGATCAAGAAGCACATGATGATGGCCATATCATGTCACTTATGAATTGCATGTGATGTTAATCCTGTTATGCACCTTATTTAGAACGACGGTAGCATTATGTGGTGATCTCTCACTAAAATTTCAAGACGAAATTGTGTTCTCCCCGACTGTGCACTGTTGCTACAGTTCGTCGTTTCGAGACACCACGTGATGATCGGGTGTGATAGACTCAACGTTCACATACAACGGGTGCAAAACAGTTGCACACGCGGAACACTCGGGTTAAGCTTGATGAGCCTAGCATGTGCAGACATGGCCTCGGATCACATGAGACCAAAAGGTCGATCATGAATCATATAGTTGATATGATTAGCATAGGGATGCTTACCACTGAAACTATCCTCAACTCACGTGATGATCGGACTTGAGCTAGTGGAATTGGATCATGAACCACTCAAATGACTAGAGATATGTACTTTTTGAGTGAGAGTTTAGCAAGTAACTTGATTAGTTAAACTCTAATTATCTTGAACATAGTCTAAGTCCATTTTGAAAATATTTGTGTTGTAGATCAATGGCTCACGCGACAGTCACCCTGAATTTTAATACGTTCCTAGAGAAAGCTAAGTTGAAACATGATGGAAGCAACTTTGTAGACTGGGCTCGTAATCTTTAGTTGCTCCTGCAAGATGGGAAGAAGGATTATGTCCTTAATGCTGCGCTAGGAGATGAACCACCCGCCGCGGCTGACCAAGATGTTAAGAACGCTTGGTTAACACGCAAGGAGGACTACTCAGTAGTTCAATGTGCAGTCTTGTATGGCTTAGAGCCGGGACTTCAACGTTGCTTTGAGCATCATAGAGCATATGAGATGTTCGAGGAGTTGAAGTTTATCTTTCGGAAGAACGCCCGGATCGAGAGGTATGAGACCTCCGATAAATTCTATGCTTGCAAGATGGAGGAGAATTCGTGTGTCAGTGAACATGTGCTCAAAATGTGTGGGTTCTCAAACTGTCTAGCTGAGCTGGGGATTGAACTCCCGCAAGAGGCTATCACTAACAGAATTCTTCAATCACTGCCACCAAGCTATAAGGGCTTTGTGTTGAACTATAACATGCAAGGGATGAACAAGTCACCCGGCGAGTTATTCGTGATGCTGAAAGTCGCAGAGTCAGAACTCCGTAAAGAGCATCAAGTGTTGATGGTGAATAGGACATTAGTTTCAAGAGAAATGACAAAGGAAAGAAGGGTAATTCAAAGAAGAGCGGCAAGCCTGTTGCCAATCCGACGAAGAAACCAAAAGCTGGACCTAAGCCTGAAACAGAGTGCTATTATTGCAAGGGTATGGGTCACTGGAAGCACAACTGCCCCAAGTATGTGGCTGATAAGAAGGCGGCCAAGGAAAAATCAGGTATATTCGGTATACATGTTATTGATGTGTACTTAACCATCTCTCATAGTAGTGCCTGGGTAGTCGATACCGGTTCTGTTGCTCATATTTGCAACTCAAAACAGGAATTGCGGAATTAGCGAAGGCTGGCGAAGGATGAAGTGACGATGCACGTGGGAAATGGTTCCAAGGTTGATGCAATCGCCGTCGGCACAGTTTCACTTCAGTTACCATCAGGATTAGTTATGAACTTAAATAAATGTTATTTAGTGCCTGCGTTAAGCATGAACATTATATCTGTATCTTGTTTATTCCGAGACAGTTACTCATTTAAGTCAGAGAATAATGGTTGTTCTATTTCCATGAGTAATATATTTTATGGTCATGCACCTAATGTGAGAGGATTGTTCATATTGAATCTTGATAGTGATAATACACATATACATAACATTGAGACCAAAAGAGTTAGAGTTAACAATGATAGCACCATGTTTTTATGGCAGTGCCGCTTAGGTCATATTGGTGTAAAGCGCATGAAGAAACTCAATACCGATGGATTTTTGGAGTCACTTGACTTTGATTCACTTGACACGTGCGAACCATGCCTCATGGGCAAGATGACTAAAACTCCGCTCTCCGGAACAATGGAGCGTGCAAGTGACTTGTTGGAAATCATACATACCGATGTGTGTGGTCCGATGAGTGTGGAGGCACGCGGCGGATATCGTTATTTTCTCACCTCCACTAGACGATTTGAGTAGATATGGTTATGTCTACTTGATGAAGCACAAGTCTGAAACATTTGAAAAGTTCAAACAATTTCAAAGTGAAGTCAAAAATCATCGTAACAAGAAGATCAAGTTCCTATGGTCTGATCGTGGGGGTGAATATCTGAGTTTCGAGTTTGGTGATCACTTAAGACAATGTGGAATTGTTTCACAGTTGACACCGCCTGGAACACCACGGCGTAATGGTGTGTCCGAACATCATAATCGTACTTTATTAGAGATGGTGCGATCTATGATGTCTCTTACCGATTTGCCGTTATTGTTTTGGGGTTATGCATTAGAAACAACTGCTTTCACTTTAAATAGGGCACCATCAAAATCCGTTGAGACGACACCATATCAGTTGTGGTATGGCAAAAGACCAAAGTTGTCGTTTGTTAAAGTTTGGGGATGTGATGCTTATGTCAAAAAGCTTCAGCTTGAAAAGCTGGAACCCAAAGCGGAAAAGTGCGTCTTCATAGGTTACCCAAAAGAGACAGTTGGGTATACCTTATATCTCAAATCCGAGGGCAAAGTGTTTGTTGCTAAGAACGAAGCTTTTCTCGAGAAGGAGTTTCTCTCGAGAGAATTGAGTGGGAGGAAGATAGAACTTGATGAGGTTGTCGAACCTCTCATCCCTCTGGATGGTGGCGCAGGTCAAGGGGAAACCCCTGTCATTGCGATGCCGGTTGAGGAGGAAGTTAATGATGATGATCATGAAACTCCAGATCAAGTTCCTGTCGGATCTCGCAGATCGACGAGACCGCGTACTACTCAAGAGTGGTACGGTAATCCTGTCTTATCAATTATGTTGTTAGACAACAATGAGCCTGCGAATTATGAAGAAGCAATGGTGGGCCTGGATTCCAACAAATGGCTGGAGGCCATGAAGTCCGAGATAGGATCTATGTATGAAAACAAAGTGTGGACTTTGGAAGTACTACCTGAATGCCGCAAGGCTATTCAAAACAAATGGATCTTTAAGAAGAAGACGGACGCTGACGGTAATGTGACCGTTTATAAAGCTCGACTTGTGGCAAAGGGTTTTTCACAAGTTCAAGGAATTGACTACGATGAGACTTTCTCACCCGTAGCGATGCTTAAGTCCGTCCGAATCATGTTAGCAATAGCTGCATTTTTCGATTATGAAATGTGGCAGATGGATGTCAGAACGGCGTTCCTTAACGGTTTCCGTAAGGAAGAGTTGTATATGATGCAACCCGAAGATTTTGTCGATCCTAAAAATGCTAACAAAGTGTGCAAGCTCCAGTGATCCATTTATGGACTGGTGCAAGCATCTCGGAGTTGGAATAAACGCTTTGATGAGGTGATCAAAGCATTTGGGTTTATACAGGTGGTTGGAGAATCCTCTGTTTACAAGAAAGTGAGTGGGAGCTCTGTGGCATTCCTAATACTATATGTGGATGACATATTACTGATTGGAAACAGCATGGAGCTTTTGGACAGCATAAAGGATTACTTGAATAAAAGTTTCTCTATGAAGGACCTAGGAGAAGCTGCTTACATTCTAGGCATAAAGATCTATAGGTATAGATCAAAACGCCTGATAGGACTTTCGCAAAGCACGTACCTTGATAAAGTTTTGAAGAGGTTCAAAATGGAACAGTCCAAGAAGGGGTTCTTGCCAGTTTTACAATGTACGAGATTGAGTAAGACTCAAAGCCCAGCAACTGATAAAGATAGAGAGCATATGAGTGCCGTCCCCTATGCTTCAGCCATAGGTTCTATCATGTATGCAATGTTGTGCACTAGACCGGACGTTAGCCTGGCCATACGTATGGCAGGCAGCTTCCAGAGTAATCCAGGAGTGGATCACTGGACGGCGGTCAAGAATATCCTGAAGTACCTGAAAAGGACTAAGGAGATTTTTCTCGTATATGGAGGTGACAAAGAGCTCGCCGTAAAAGGTTACGTCGATGCAAGCTTTGACACAGATCCGGACGACTCTAAGTCGCAGACCGGATACGTATTTATTCTTAATGGGGGTGCGGTAAGCTGGTGCAGTTCTAAGCAAAGCGTCGTAGCTGATTCTACATGTGAAGAGGAGTACATGGCTGCCTCAGAGGCAGCTAAGGAGGGTGTCTGGATGAAGCAGTTCATGACGGATCTTGGAGTGGTGTCGAGCGCACTAAATCCAATAACTCTGTTTTGTGACAACACGGGTGCCATTACCTTAGCAAAGGAACCACGGTTTCACAAGAAGACCATACACATCAAACGACGCTTCAACCTTATCCGCGACTACGTCGAGGAGGAGGACGTGAATATCTGCAAAGTGCACACGGATCTGAATATGGCAGACCCGCTGACTAAACCTCTTCCACGGGCAAAGCATGATCAACACCAGAACTGTATGTGAAAAGACCTCGATGACGCCTAGAGGGGGGGGGGGTGAATAGGCTATTTAAAAACATCTTCAGATTTGGCTTGACCCTTATGCGGAAATAAACTTAAGAGGGTACTTGTCAAGCACAAATCCTAAATGCACTAGGCACTGCAACGTGTATCAACAACACGATCTACCAAGATGGACACAATACAGTTACTAACAAGCACAAGTAAGTTACACAAACTTACTTGAGCTATATCACACGACAAGTAGGTGAACAACACAAGATACTAGATCACACCATATCAACACAATATATCACGGGCCGCAAGTATGAACGTGTGGATATAGAGGGTATGCTTGAATGATTAATCTTGTACAAGAAATGGCCAACACAATATAATGAGCACAAGCAATATGCAATGTATGTATGGTCAAATAACACAAGTAAACCACAAGTAAAGAGTTAGGGTTAGGGATGACCAAGGTCACTGAGACGAAGATGTATCCCGATGTTCACTTCCTTGGAGGGAAGCTAGTCACCGTTAGAGAGGTGGATGTTACCATGAAGGCACACCAACGCCATGAAGGCTAACCCTATTCTCCCTTTGAGATAACACCACGAAGGCGTTTCTCAACCACTAGTGGTAAGCCTTTGAGGTGGCTTCCAAACCCTCACAAACTTTTCCGGGGGAAATCACACGGATTGATTCCTCTCCGAAGAACTCCTACCGCCTAGGAGTCTCCAACCTCCAAGAGTAATAAGATCACGGGGAATGCTCAAAACTTGCTCAAATCACAAATCACTTTGGTTGAGAGAAGGAGAGGGAGAAGATCTATCTTTTGATTGTAACAACTCTCAAAGGGGCTCACAAATGCTCTTGGGATCTAAGATTTGGAGTGAGCAAATGTGTGTGAGGTGGAAGTGTGTTCTTATGACAATAAGGCTGTGTTGGGCAATGCTCTCACGAAGTGGGAGGGGGGTATTTATAGTGTGGAGAGAAAAAGAGCCGTTGGGGACACTTTAAGTCACACAGGGTCCGGACGTCCGACAGTTGTCGGAAGTCCGGGCGTCCGCGAGGGGTCGGACGTCCGACAGGGGTCGGTCGTCCGGGGCATGTAGATACGACTCAGACTATTTTGAATTAAACAGTGACCGGACGTCCGACAGGGGTCAGTCGTCCGAGGCCTGTAGGTGTGCCTGAACATATTTGAATTCATCAGTATACGGACGTACGGAGTGGCCCGGAAGTCCATGTTATACACCACATGTTCTACTGGTGGTGGTTTCCGGATTTCCGATGGGTGTCGGACATCCGGTGCTCGGGCATCCGGAGGAAGCCGGATTTCCGAGATATAGTGCACACATTCTACTGGTGTTGACCTACGGATTTCCGCAGCTTGGCCGGACGTCCGGCCCTCGGACGTCCGGAGACAACCGGATTTCCGAGATATAGAACTCAACTTCTACTGGTGCAGGCTTCCGGATTTCCGGGACTTGGCCGGACATCCAGGCCTCGGACGTCCGGAGCGAGCCGGAAGTCCGAGTTAAATGGCTCTGATTTCTCTGGTATGGGATTCCGGATTTCCGAGGTAGTCGGTCGTCCGGCCCTCGGACGTCCGGAGGAAGCCGGATGTTCGAGGCACTGGTTCTGTTTACAGATAACATCAAAGCAGTGGAGATGTGGTCTGAGCAGAAAGTGAAGTTGTACTTTGAGCAAGTTCATCGCAAAACCTGTGATCCCCTCTTAATAGCGCGAGATCCCTAAGGACTCAAGAATCATAAAAGAGTACTGGTGATCCATACTTGAGTGTATACTTTTATTCGCTGATCATCACTCCGCACCACTAACGTCAAAGGAACTGATACCTTTGAGTTAGCCCTTGCACCTGAGCTTGATGTTGTTGTTCCTTCTTGGCTCAAGTTGAAAGCAGGACATGATGAAGTCTTCAAGTAGCTTTCCCATACACAATGTGGAAAGCCTAGCTTATGTATTTATCTTCATTTGTCCACCATGTGAACATCCACAAGAATCAAGCATGTAGTGCTCAAGAATGCTTATCTTGATCTTGTCCTGTCCACCATGTGAACATCCACAAGAATCAAGCATGTAGTGCTCAAGAATGCTTATCTTGATCTTGTCCTTGTTAGCACATGAGATTGTCCTTATCAACACATGATCATTGACAATAGTTTCAATGATATATTCGTGCAGATCCACTTGAACTTGCACACCACAATCTTGACGACGATCACCACTTGACGTCATCCTTCATGGGTTGTATGAGATCTTCCTTTTGACGCAAGCCCAATGGAAACACACCTAACCCCCACATAGGAGTCTCACAAAGACCATGGGTTAGTACACAAACACGTAATGGACAATGCTTACCATACCATGAGATCACTTGATCCCTCTCGGTACATCTTGTATGCTTTGTGTGTTGATCATCTTGATTTACTCTTGTCTGAGATCTTGATCAACCTAGTGTTTCTATGACCATTCTTTGGATAATAGCTTGAATAACATCTTGGTCAACATATAAACTCCTTGAACCCAACAGATGGACTTCAAGAAGTGCCTATGGACAAAACCTATAAATATAACTTAAGGCAACCATTAGTCCATAGGAATTGTCATCAATTACCAAAACCACATATGGAGATATATGCTCTAACAATCTCCCCCATTTTGGTAATTGAAGACAACCACTTCAAGAGAGTTTATATAAGGAAATAAGCATAACCAAGCGCACACATACAAGGTAATAATGTATGTGTGCAAGATGTAAATGCTTATGCAATAAAAGCAAAACCCTCTAAACATATCCAAAGTAAACTCTCTAAACTTCTCCCCCATTGACATCGATTGCCAAAATGGACGAAAAGTTTAGAAAGCCAAAATAGTAGGTGGTCCTCCAAAAAGTGTGTACTTCTCAGCAAATGAGTGCAGAAAAATACACAAATACAATGATAAGTAGTTGGAGGAAAACAAACTATATTAAGGACCCAAGGATTGCAAAAAGAATCGTATGCCACAAAGACATACAAAGATAGAGGCAAGCAATCAAAAGATCCCAGATGGAACAAACAATCATATGGTCCTTCGAACCACATGAATAAAAGATATTATGATAAAGGCAACATAGTGCTTTATCAAAAACTAGAGAAGCTCCCCATGATTTGTGCACTAATATGAGATTTCTGTATTTTGACACAGGTGCACAAAATAGGATCGTTGCTCCCCCAGAATTTATAAAACACACAACGAGTGCAAGAGGATAGATGAGACAATAAGCATATCAATTGCACAAAACAAATGGTTGAGCAACATGTAATAGAAGCAACTTAAGAATAGGCTCAAACAAAGTAATGTGTATGAGTCATGGCAATGCACTTGAGAAGACTAAGATAAGGATGAGGATTACTCATCAACATAGTCTTGATGAAATGAGATAGAATGTGCAAGACATATCATTCCCACCCACACATACTAGAAAATGGGTTCACAAGCTTACTAATAAACAAAATAAGAACCAACGCTTGTGACAACCCATTGTGAAGATAGGAAGTAAGAACCTTGTCAAGAGGAGGGATACTAATTGAAAATGGCAACACCCTCATCAAGACAAGCACGAGGAAAAATAATCTTCACGGCCAAAGAGTGCATCAAGATGTAAGAAGATAAGATACGCACTCAAAACAAATCCTTTCACGTTGCCACCAAAAACCGAAAAAGGAAATGCAGTGATGGACGTGAAAGAAAAGAGGATGTTAATTAGAGATGTAACTTCTCTCATGTGTGAAAGATTCTAAGTAGAAGATATGTCCACAAAGAAGGATGAACACACGAAATGGTTACAAGAAAGAAGAAAACTAGATATCCAAAAGGGAAGTCATAAATATATCAATGAGATCTTTTGCTTGGAAGCATAGCACATGGCCTAATATTTTCTTATTGTATAATATGAACTTCCAACATACGAACATCAAAGACATCCCAACTAGTAGTAAGACATCATCGTTCGGATGCTTTAAGAAAGCAAACAAGTACTACAAGAACGAATCAAGAGATTCATGCCATGATGCAACGTGAAAAAGAGAAGACACGTTGGGTCCTTTGCAAGAAAAGAATGCATGAAGTGGATACTTGTTACCGAGACAACATTGGATTGATGTAGTAGATAGTTGTTCTTTGATCATCCTAACTTGGCTCCAATAATCACATGGTCTCAACATCTTCCTTATAGGTGAGCCGAGCATCCAATGCATCTCCAGTTGTTCCTGAAACAACAAAACAAACAAAATGGTGCCCAAACTCATTGGGACCAAAGAGTTAGAAAACCAGCAATACATAGGACAAACTCCACATACATATGTGCATATAGATATGAATTTGAATTTCATGCACACTTTAGCCAATTTATGACAAGGTGGAATTTCCCCTATATATTGGGTCAAAGAAGGAAAGCAAGCAAAAGAAGTTGTATATAGTAGATATGATATGCATGATCAAGACTCTTAAGAATCAGCTCAACACAAAGTTGATAAGTCACCAAAAGACAAGGTATCAAGTGATAATAAGATCCTAAAACAAAAAGAACTATCACTTGAAGGATATCAATTAAAAGATACCTCAAGGAATGAGATATCCATTGACGCATGCCAATTAGAAGGCAACAAGAAACCAATTGAAGGAAAACAAATACGAGGTATCTAATTTCCAAGAGAGAGCTAGGTTCCAACAAACAAAGCCCTCTACAAATTTTCATGATGGCACAAAGCATCATAAAGAGCAAGACTTGCCTCCCATCAACACACACTTGATGGGGATCAAATGATTTTATGATGGGTGAATAAAGAGAGTGTTTTAAAGAGAATAGGATAGCTCCCCCAAGGGACGTGCATTATATAGAATTTGCATTTGAATACAAAACGCACACGATGGGATCATCACTTTCTCTATATCTATAACCACACTAGACATGTTAAAAATAGATTCATAAGAGGCAAGAAAGACAAACGAAACAAAAAACCCAATGTAAAGATGATTATCAATTCCAATCACATGATGGGAATACCAATTGTCAACGACAAGAAGTATTTTTGAAATGATACTCATTGGTAGATCACAAATATATCCAAGATCATATTTACCCATAAAACGCAAGCAAATGACACTTGTAGGGATAACATGCCACCTAGAAACAAGATAATTTACAATATCAACACTAAGTGGCAATACGTCAAATGTACACATTTTCTAGGTTTGTAATATGCACATAGCATATTACTCCCCCATAATGTGATAAACCAATAACATTAACAAGTGGAAAATTAAAACCAACAAGAGATACTTAATGGACCATATAGAATTTGAATTTCTCATGAGTAAGACATACCACATAGGCACTAGATAATCTTGAAGCATCAAAACTAAGTGGTATTCCCCATGTATACACATTTATAGGATTGTGAGGTGTGCAAAGCACATCACTCCCCCACAATGGGATAATCCATTAATCTCTCACAAGAGCCAACAAAAATACAGACAAGATGCAAATAGGCTCAATACAAGACTCACATGTACATGATGTGCAAACCAACATACACATACTTGATTACTCAAGATAAGCAAGTTGGAGACACAACATATACAAACGCATGCAAGGTACAAAACCACAACATGCAAAGGGGCAAGCACCTAACAATGTAAACAGTTTAAGTATAGGTTACCGTAAGGAGGCACATTGGATATAAGATAGAAACTTGATAATCCAAATGACTTGGCTTGAGATAATATGAATGATGAAGACCCCTTAATTCTTCATTAGTATCCAAGTCTCTAATGTCCTCCATAGTCACCTATTGATCAAGTTTGAGTTTGTTGGTCCCCAACTACGTTGGGTCCTAAGAGGTTAATCACAATAGGCTTGGCAACCCAAATGGTTCTTTTCTTGACACCATTTTGAGTACCAACAAACTTGGCAAACACATTGCCAACCTTATCCTTCCCAAGGGAATAGATATCATCAATAGTGATTGGGTTGGATAAGTTACCTCTTGTGCAAGACGAAGCGACGTGACCCTTCTCACGACATAAGTAGCAACATCTACCATTTGCTTTCTTCCCAGTTGATTTATCACCTCGGGGAGTGTTGGCTCGGGTCTTATTGGGAAGAGGCCTCCCTTCAACTTGTAGTTGAGTATGTGATTGAGTTTGTGGCCGCTTCCCTTGTTGCTTGTGACTTTGAGACTTCGTATTCAGAGGGCAAGATCTAACATGGTGCCCTTTAACTTTGCACTTGAAGCAAATGACTTTGGCCGAATTTTTGACTTGTTCTAGGCCCCTCTTGTTCTTGTTGGAGTTTACTCCAACATCATTTTTGTCATTCGGAGATGTTTGCTCACACAGGACGTTGTTGAGTGTGGACATCCCTTCATGACACCGTTCCAAGTCTTTCTTCAAAGAAGTGACTTGGGCCTTGAGCTCTTCGATTTCCTCTGCACGGTTAGTATCAATGCAAGTACTAGAGGAAGTGTAAGCTTCAATGTTAGAGCAACAAGGCAAGGAAAGTAATTCATCACACGAGGTAGCAACATTATGAGTAGACGAATTACAAGGACTAGCACATGGAAATATAGTACTTTGACTAGAGGTAGTGCCATTGTCCACATGAGGCTCGCTTGATGTTACCTTGGTGATGATAGCCTCATGAGCTAACTTTTGCACATTATGGGATGTTAGAAGATCGACATGAGAGCTTGTGAGCATTACATGGTTTTCTTCCAACTTCCCATAATTGCTAGTTAGTAAATCAAGTTGAGCACGTAGCTCAACATTCTCCTTCAATGTTGATACTTCAAAAGAGGTAGAGTTAGATGTACAAGTATTATCAACAATATGAGAGGAGTAAGTAGCAAATAGAGACTTCTCATGAGTAGATTGAAGCTCCTCATAGATCTTAGAGGTCTTGATGAGCTCTCCCTTGACATTATTGCATTCAAGGAGAAGGACCTCAAAATCCCTTCTAAGTTTATCATGAGCAACTTCAATCTCTCCTTTTGAAGATCTTAAGTCTCTACATGCTTGATGACTCTTCTCAAGTTCATGTTCAAGTTGTTCACTTTTAGCTTGTTCATGATTAAGTGAATCATTACAGTTTTCAAAGTAAGCAAGAACATCTTGGAACCTTTGAAGAGAGTTATTTTTAGCTTTATGAAGAATTTTACTGATCACATAGATATTTTCAGTCAAGTCATCATCATCATCCTCATCGCAAATATCATCGTTATTGCATAGGGAAGATGATACCTCATTATTACCTCTTGCCATCAGGCACATGTGAACTGGAGGAGTTGATGATGATTCTTTTGGTGAATCAGATTCTTCATTAGTCAAAAGTACTTCATATTTCTTGATTTCCCCTAAATGATTAGTCATAGAGCAACTAGGGAGAAACAAGATATTTTGATCAAGAGGACACGAGGAAGCAGGCATATCACCACAGACATTTGTCAAGGAATCTTCAGGTGAAATGCATGACCTATCAGCACAATAATTTACACTATGTGTGGTGCTAGATATGCTCGTGTCCATAGAGGCTATGCCATTTTCATCAACATATATTTATTCACTCACCATGTCATTACCTTGTGAGATTGAAGATGCTGAGGTGTGCAAGCAATCGGATATGGGAGTAGTGGTGGACTCTTTAAGATCGAAAAGAGTGAAGAGCTCATGCACCAACTCCTTCATCATAATACCGTCTTCATCAAGATTGGACCCACCATATATATCTTCAAGTTTAGTCCAAACTTCATGAGCTGACTTGCAAGTCGAGATAGACTTGAACACTTCAGGACTTATGGTTCGATGAATGGCAAGAAAGGCCTCACAATAAAGATACATTTCATTAGTAGATGAAGATGCATCATCCTTTTTGTCGGCAATCCCTACAAGAACAATTCGTAAAGTATTTGGGCCCATGGCCTGAAAGTGATAAAGCATACGAATTCTCCATAGAGTATAATTTGTGCCATCAAAGTCAAAGATGCCATTGTGCATTAATCCAATAGTCGACATCGATACTCTCTAGGTCGTGAAACCTAATTAAAGAGAGACCTAGCTCTGATACCAATTGAAAAGACCTCGATGACGCCTAGAGGGGGGGTGAATAGGCTATTTAAAAACTTCTTCAGATTTGGCTTGACCCTTATGCGGAAATAAACTTAAGAGGGTACTTGTCAAGCACAAATCCTAAATGCACTAGGCACTGCAACGTGTATCAACAACACGATCTACCAAGATGGACACAATACAGTTACTAACAAGCACAAGTAAGTTACACAAACTTACTTGAGCTATATCACACGACAAGTAGGTGAACAACACAAGATACTAGATCACACCATATCAACATGATATATCACGGGCTGCAAGTATGAACGTGTGGATATAGAGGGTATGCTTGAATGATTAATCTTGTACAAGAAATGGCCAACACAATATAATGAGCACAAGCAATATGCAATGTATGTATGCTCAAATAACACAAGTAAACCACAAGTAAGGAGTTAGGGTTAGGGATAACCAAGGTCACTGAGACGAAGATGTATCCCGATGTTCACTTCCTTGGAGGGAAGCTAGTCACCGTTAGAGAGGTGGATGTTACCACGAAGGCACACGAACGCCACGAAGGCTCACCCTATTCTCCCTTCGAGATAACACCACGAAGGCATTTCTCAACCACTAGTGGTAAGCCTTTGAGGTGGCTTCCAAACCCTCACAAACTTTTCCGGGGGAAATCACACGGATTGATTCCTCTCCGAAGAACTCCTACCGCCTAGGAGTCTCCAACCTCCAAGAGTAATAAGATCACGGGGAATGCTCAAAACTTGCTCAAATCACAAATCACTTTGGTTGAGAGAAGGAGAGGGAGAAGATCTATCTTTTGATTGGAACAACTCTCAAAGGGGCTCACAAATGCTCTTGGCATCTAAGATTTGGAGTGAGCAAATGTGTGTGAGGTGGAAGTGTGTTCTTATGAGGATAAGGCTGTGTTGGGCAACGCTCTCACGAAGTGGGAGGGGGGTATTTATAGTGTGGAGAGAAAAAGAGCCGTTGGGGACACTTTAAGTCACACAGGGTCCGGACGTCCGACAGTTGTCGGAAGTCCGAGCGTTCGCGAGGGGTCGGACGTCCGACAGGGGTCGATCGTCCGGGGCCTGTAGATACGACTGTGACTATTTTGAATTAAACAGTGACCGGACATCCGACAGGGGTCAGTCGTCCGAGGCCTGTAGGTGTGCCTGAACATATTTGAATTCATCAGTATACGGACGTCCGGAGTGGCCCGGAAGTCCGTGTTATACAACACAAGTTCTACTGGTGGTGGCTTCCGGATTTCCGATGGGTGTCGGACAGCCGGTGCTCGGGCAACCGGAGGAAGCCGGATTTCCGAGATATAGTGCACACATTGTACTGGTGTTGACCTACGGATTTCCGCAGCCTGGCCGGACGTCCGGCCCTCGGACGTCCGGAGGCAGCCGGATTTCCGAGATATAGAACTCAACTTCTACTGGTGCAGGCTTCCGGATTTCCAGGACTTGGCCGGACATCCAGGCCTCGGACGTCCGGAGCGAGCCGGAAGTCCGAGTTAAATGGCTCTGATTTCTCTCGTATGGGATTCCGGATTTCCGAGGTAGTCGGTCGTCCGGCCCTCGGACGTCCGGAGGAAGCCGGATGTCCGAGGCACTGGTTCTGTTTACAGATAACAGGAAAGCAGTGGAGATGTGGTCTGAGAGGAAAGTGAAGTTGTAGTTTGAGCAAGTTCATCGCAAAACCTGTGATCCCCTCTTAATACTGCGGGATCCCTAAGGACTCAAGAATCATAAAAGAGTACTGATGATCCATACTTGAGTGTATACTTTTATTCATTGATCATCACTCCGCACCACTAACGTCAAAGGAACTGATACCTTTGAGTTAGCCCTTTCACCTGAGCTTGATGTTGTTGTTCCTTCTTGGCTCAAGTTGAAAGCAGGACATGATGAAGTCTTCAAGTAGCTTTCCCATACACAATGTGGAAAGCCTAGCTTATGTATTTATCTTCATTTGTCCACCATGTGAACATCCACAAGAATCAAGCATGTAGTGCTCAAGAATGCTTATCTTGATCTTGTCCTGTCCACCATGTGAACATCCACAAGAATCAAGCATGTAGTGCTCAGGAATGCTTATCTTGATCTTGTCCTTGTTAGCACATGAGATTGTCCTTATCAACACATGATCATTGACAATAGTTTCAATGATATATTCGTGCTGATCCACTTGAACTTGCACACCACAATCTTGACGACGATCACCACTTGACGTCATCCTTCATGGGTTGTATGAGATCTTCCTTTTGACGCAAGCCCAATGGAAACACACCTAACCCCCACATAGGAGTCTCACAAAGACCATGGGTTAGTACACAAACACGTAATGGACAATGCTTACCATACCATGAGATCACTTGATCCCTCTCGGTACATCTTGTACGCTTTGTGTGCTGATCATCTTGATTTACTCTTGTCTGAGATCTTGATCAACCTAGTGTTTCTATGACCATTCTTTGGATAATAGCTTGAATAACATCTTGGTCAACATATAAACTCCTTGAACCCAACAGATGGACTTCAAGAAGTGCCTATGGACAAATCCTATAAATATAACTTAAGGCAACCATTAGTCCATAGGAATTGTCATCAATTACCAAAACCACATATGGAGATATATGCTCTAACAGTATGGGTTTTAGATTTATTACAATGTAATTCGTATGACGATGTGAGGACTAGATTATTGACTCTAGTGCAAGTGGGACACTATTGGAATTATGCCCATGAGGCAATCATAAATAAGTTATTATTATTATTCCTGTATCAAGATAATCGTTTATTATCCATGCTATAATTGTATTAAATGAAGACTTAGATACATGTGTGGATACATAGACAAAAACACTATCCCTAGCAAGCCTCTAGTTGGCTAGCCAGTTGATCAAGGATAGTCAAGGTCTTCTGACTATGTACAAAATGTTGTTGCTTGATAAGTGGATCACATCATTGAGTGAATCATGTGATGGACTAGACCCAAACTAATGAACGTAGCATGTTGATCGTGTCATTTTGTTGCTACTGTTTTCTGCGTGTCAAGTATTTATTCGTATGACCATGAGATCATATAACTCACTGGCACCGGAGGAATGCCTTGTGTGTATCAAACGTCACAACGTAACTGGGTGACTATAAAGATGCTCTACAGGTATCTCCGAAGGTGTCTGTTGAGTTAGTATGGATCAAGACTGGGATTTGTCACTCCGTGTGACGGAGAGGTATCTCGGGGCCCACTCGGTAATACAACATCACACACAAGCCTTGCAAGCAATGTGACTTAGTGTAAGTCACGGGAGTATTACGGAACAAGTGAAGAGACTTGCCGGTAAATGAGATTGAAATAGGTATGCGGATACTGACGATCGAATCTCGGGCAAGTAACATACCGAAGGACAAAGGGAATGACATACGGGATTATATGAATCCTTGGCACTGAGGTTCAATCGATAAAATCTTCGTAGAATATGTAGGATCCAATATGGGCATCCAGGTCCCGCTATTGGATATTGACCGAGGAGTCCCTCGGGTCATGTCTACATAGTTCTCGAACCCGCACGGTCTGCACACTTAAGGTTCGATGATGTTTTATGCGTATTTGAGTTATATGGTGGGTTACCGAATGTTGTTCGGAGTCCCGGATAGGATCACGGACGTCACGAGGGTTTCCGCAATGGTACGGAAATGAAGATTGATATATAGGATGACCTCATTTGATTATCGGAAAGTTTTCGGGCATTACTGGGAATGTACCGGGAGTGACGAATGGGTTCCGGATGTTCACCGGGGGGGAGCCCATATGCCTTAGGGGTGCCGCACCAGCCCTTAGTGGGCTGGTGGGAGAGCCCACGAGGCCCTATGCGTAGGAGATGAAGAAATCAAAGAGAAAAAAGGGGAAGTGGGAAGGAAGGGAAGGACTCCACCTTCCAATCCTAGTTGGACTAGGATTGGAGGTGGACTCCTCCACCCCTAGTTCGGTCGACCCCTTGGGGTTCTCTTGAGCCACAAGTCCGGTCCCTCCCCCTCCCTCCTTTATATACTGAGGTATTAGGGCTGATTTGAGACAACTTTGCCACGGCAGCCCGACAACATACCTCCACGGTTTTTCCTCTAGATCGTATTTCTGCGGAGCTCGGGCGGAGCCCTGCTAGGATAGATCACCACCAACCTCCGGAGCGCCGTCACGCTGCCGGAGAACTCATCTACCTCTCCGTCTCTCTTGCTGGATCAAGAAGGCCGAGATCATCGTCGAGCTGTACGTGTGCTGAACGCGGAGGTGCCGTCCGTTCGGCACTAGATCGGAGCGGATCGTGGGCCGGATCGCGGGACGGTTCGCGGGGCGGATCGAGGGACGTGAGGACGTTCCACTACATCAACCGCATTTCTTAACGCTTCCTGCTGTGCGATTTACAAGGGTACATAGATCCAAATCCCCTCTCATAGATGGACATCACCATGATAGGTCTTCGTGCGCGTAGAAATTTTTTTGTTTCCCATGCGACGTTACCCAACAGGATAAACTTGAGAAGGGCCTGATCGCGCAATCGCTGGCGTTAGCTATACGAATGCTTATAACAACAAACCTTCTCCTGCAACGACACCAGAAGAATGCTGATAGCACTCCCCGGTAATGAAACTAGAAGACTGTTGTTGAAGGCCGACCTGCGCGTGGGTTCGCAGTAGTTTTCGAGGGTAGAGTATTCGACCCAATTTTTTTGATAAGCCAGTCAGGAGGTGAGAGTATACTCTCAAGTATTAGCAGCTGAATTTGTCAGATTCAACCACACCTGAAAGATTAGTATCTCCAAGCACAGTAGTAACAACAAAGTAGTATGATAACAACAGTGCCAAAAACGATCTGTTGATGGCAGACTATTCCTAACAATTGTATCAATGGCGCCTTCGTTGCCGCGTCGATGGAAGTAGTCAATTCCCGTCAACGGTAGGTGAACCAACAGTGTAGCAGGTAGCAGCAGTGTAACGAGCAATAGCAGTGGCAAGGAACAACAGTAGTGACAACAGTAGCAAGTAGCAACAGTAGCAAGCGACAGTAGTAGCAACAGTAGTAGCAGAGCAAGACAAGTAACAGTAGTAGCAGCAGAGCAAGACAAGTAACAGCAGTAGCAACAGTAGTAGCAGCCGAGCAAGACAAGTAACATCAGTAGTAGGACAAACTCGTAGGCAATGGGTCGGTGATTTGTTTGGCTGATATTCATCATGCAACAGCTATAACACGGAGAGATATGTGGCTAGCTCCCGTTTGTCAATGTGATGTAGGCATGCATTCCGTGTGTCGTCATACGTGCTTAGGGAAAAGAACTTGCATGACATCTATTGTCCATCCCTCCCGTGGCAGCGGGGTCCAAAAGGAAACTATGGGATATTAAGGTTCTCCTTTTAATAAAGAAACGGACCAACGCATTAGCACTTGGTGAACACATGAACTCCTCAAACTATGGTCATCACCGGGAGTGGTTCTGGTTATTGTCACTCCGGGGTTGCCGGATCATAACACATAGTAGGTAACTACAACTTGCAAGATCGTATCTAAAACACACATATATTGGTGACAACATAATAATTTCAGATCTGAAATCATGGCAATCGGGCCCTAGTGACAAGCATTAAGCATGGCAAAGTAGTAGCAACATCAATCTCAGAACATAGTGGATACTAGGGATCAATCCTCATCAAAACTAACTCGATTACATGATAGATCTCATCCTACTCATCACCACACAGCGAGCCTACGAATAGATTACTCGCGAACGACGAAGAGCTTCATGGAATTGGAGAGGGAAGAAGGTTGATGATGACGATGGCGACGATTTCCCCTCTCCGGAGCCCAAGACGGACTCCAGATCTGCCCTCCAGATGAAGAACAGGTGGTGGCGGCGCCTCCGTATCAAAAACGCGACGAAAACTTCTCTTTTTATTTTTTTCTGGGACGAAAGGCAACTTATAGAGCTGGAGTTGGGGGCGGCAGGTGCCTGTGGGCCCCACAAGCCTGCCCACCGCGACCAGGGGGGTGGTGGCGGAGGAGGGGCTAGTGGCCCACTGGCCCACCCCCTAAGGTGGAACTTGGCGCAGATATTTTTGATATTTTCCAAAACTGCTCCCCGTAAATTTTCAGGACGTTTGGAGAACTTTGATTTCTGCACAAAAATAACACCAAGGCAATTCTGCTGAAAACAACGTCAGTCCAAGTTAGTTCCATTCAAATCATGCAAATTATAGTCCAAAACAAGGGCAAAAGAGTTTGGAAAAGTAGATACGTTGGAGACGTATCAACTCCCCCAAGCTTAAAACCTTGCTTGTCCTCAAGCAACTCAGTTGACAAACCGAGAGAGAAAGAAAAACTTTGACAAACTCTGTTTGATCTTGTTGTTGCAACTATGTCTAACTCATAAACAGAATTTCAGCAAGATCACAAGTTAACCACATAAGCAAATGACACAAAGGTCTCACGGTAAACTAATATCAATGGCATAATCAGCTAACGAGCAAATAATAATGAGTTTCAAATACCAACACTTCAAACAAAACAAGCATGAAGCAATATGAATAGGTGGTATCTCCCTAGCTCTTTCTGAGACCGCAAAACATAAATGCAGAGCACTTTCAAAGATCAAGGGCTGACTAAACATTGTGATTCATAGAAACAAAGATCCAGTCATAGTCATACTCAGTATCAATCAAAAGCAAAGCATAAAAAAGACAGAGGTGCTCTCGAATTGGTGCTTATAAAATAGGAGGATGACTCAATAGGAAAATAAATAGACATGCCCTTCGTAGAGGGAAGCATTGATTTACAGAGGTGCCAGAGCTCAAGCTTTGAAAAGAGAGATAATAATTTTGGGTGGCATGCTTTCATTGTCAACGCAATGACCAAGAGTTCTCAATATCTTCCATGCTACTCATGCTATAGGCGGTTCCCAAACAGAAAAGTAAAGTTTTAACTCCCCCACCACCAATCAATCACACTCCACGGCTAGCCGAATCCTCGGGTACCGTCCATACTAACATCAATCTGGGGGGAGTCTTGTTTTACAGTTATGTTTTCGATTTAAGCATGGAACTGGGCATCCCAAATACCGGCCCCTTTCTCATGAATGACTGTGAATAAACACATGTCGAGGATAACACTCCTAGCATGGAAGATAACAATAGCCCTCTGTCACCACATGAGCGGTTCGGGCATGCAAAACAGATTATTTCTTGAAGGTTTAGAGAATGGCACATGCAAATTTACTTGGAACGGCAGGTAGATACCGCAAATAGGTAGGTATGGTGGACTCTCATGGAAAAACTTTTGGGTTTATGGAAGTGGATGCACAAGCAGTATTCCCGCTTAGTACAAGTGAAGGCTAGCAAAAGATTGGGAAGCGACCAACTAGAGAGCGACAACAGTCATCAAGATGCAATGAGTTTGACTAACATTGAATGCAAGCATGAACATGATATAAATCACCATGAATACGAACATCATAGAGGCTATGTTGATTTTGTTTCAACCACATGCATAAACATGCGGCAAGTCAAGCCACTTGAAACATTCAAAGGAGAATACCATCCTATTATACTACATCATAGTCATCTCAAAATATATGTTGGCAATCAAGACAAACCATTATAAGCTCTCAGCTAAATAAGCATTGGCATCAGAAACTATGATCTCTAAGTTGTCATTGCAAACATGATTCTCTCACAACAAAGCTAAATCTGGGTCGACAAGCTAGTCATATTTACAAAAACAAAATAGATAGAGTTCATACCAGGTTTTCAGTCTCAGTCACTTCATCATATATCATCATTGTTGCCTTTCATTTGCACGATCGAACAATGTGAATAATAATAAGCGCATTGGACTAAGCTAAATCTGCAGGCAAACACAAAGGAGAAGACAAAATAATATGGCTCTTTGAAAGCTAAACAGGTAAGCATACAAGAATCAATAAGCATTGTAACCAATATCTTCTACCTTGACACAAAGAAAAATAAAACTATTTACACGGGAAAGCTCCCAACAAGCAAAAGAAGAAAGAAAAATCTTTGTGGGTTTTCCCAAAAGGACACAAAACAAGGAAACAAGAAAACAAAAAGAAACTAGCATGGATAGTATAGTGGCAAAGTGTAAACACCGGCTAACAAAGTGAAAGCATAAGCATGAATGTAAAGTCGGTGAGAACACGTACTCCCCCAAGCTTAGACTTTTGGCCTAGCTTGGTCTACTCCAAGGTGGGAAATAACCAGCTCCAGGATACTCTAGAGCAGACTGTGGATGCCACTGCTGTGTGAGCTTCTTTGGCTCCCACTGATAAACTGGCGTCTGGTACTCGACTGGCGGCTCGGGCACGGGCGCCTGTGGTTGGGCCAAGCCCCAATATGCGTAGATGTCCGCGGGCATAATAGTGTACCTGCCTGCCTGAAGATCAAACAAAGAAGGAGCAGGCAAAGTAATAGTCTCTCGAGTACCGTGACTAAATACCAAGTTATAAATCATCCGTCTACTAGCATCTCTATCCAGAAAATCATGGCGAACCATGCTGTCATAATCTAGATATCTCTTAGGGAGAAGCATCTCTCCTTCCTCTCCTAGTCTAATGGGTATCTCGAAGTGTCTGGCAAGACGGATAGCATAGATACCTCCATAGACAACACCTTTAGAACGGTTCAGGTTCAACCGTTGAGCTACTATAGCGCCCAAGCTATAAGTCTTATCGTTATAAAGGCCTTCGCGTAAAACCGCGAAATCTGGAGAACTAAGTGATCCAGCCTCCCCACGGCCAATCAAACATTTTCCCACAAATAGTGAGAAGTACCGAAGCACAGGAAAATGTATGCTAGCAATTCTAGCGCGAGACACTCCTCTCTCCTCTCCAACAGCAATGGAACCAATGAAATCCTCCAAGTCCCGTGGACGAGGGTCACGGATATCCCCTACATAAGGTAATTTGCATACATTGCAAAAGTCCTGCAGCGTCATGCACTGGGGAATATCGTAAATCATGAACTCAACCATGGGAGGATTCTTTCTCGGATAAAAGTTGAAGCTTTGAACGAAAATATTGGTGAGGAGGAGATATTGTGGGCACTTATCTTCAACGAACGCAGTAAGGCCTGCGTTCTCCACCAAGTAATAAAAGTCTTCATAAAGTCCGGCGGCGCGCAAAAATTCATCACTTGGCCACTCGCACGCTCGAACTTCTATGACTCGAGGGACTACGTAATTGGGGTGGTTCTTCTCATCCTCCTTGGAGTTACGGCTTGAAGAGCCTCGCAAGAACCTCCTCATCTTTTCCTTTTTCTAGCTCTGAAAAATTCTGACATTTTTAGAGACTTCGAAAGAAAAGTGAACAAGGATCAACCCAACTTGTAGCAACTACTCCTACTAGTGCCTAGAGACTGTATCACGCGCTAAAACTACTTGGAACCAGCTGAAATCAACATTTATAGCTCAAGAACAGGGTCACCAAGGTAGCAAGAATTCGCGAAGGATAAAGCACTAGAGAAAAAACTAATTGGACCAATGGAGGAGTCACTTACCAAGGAGCAATTTACCCAAAACAGTTAGGAGAATGGTGCTTTGAGCAAGGAGACCAAAAATCACAGCCAAATGAGCAAGAACACGGGTTTGAGTTGCGAAACAATTTTTTCTGGAGGTGGAAGAAGAGACTGGGAGCTGGAATGAGTGGAGGGGGTGCCTGTGGGCCCCACAAGCTTGCACCCCGCCACCAGGGGATTAGGTGGCGGTGGGGGGCTTGTGGCCCACTGGTCAGGGCCGCTGACCAGCTCTGAGGACTAGAAATTTTCAAAAATTCCAAAAAAAATCGTACTAAATTTTCAGGACCATGGGAGAACTTTTTATTTTTGAGGTATTTTTTCCGGGACGCTAATACAGAAAACAGGAAAAATTAAACTAATTCTATCATTTTTTTCTAAGCAACAGAAAATGAAGACTCAAAACAGAGGTATGTGACTCTGTGATTCATCCGTTCATGGTCATCGGAAGAAATCTGTCAATGGGATTGATCAAGTCCTTATGACAAAACCTTCTCGAATCGCAAGAGAGAACGGAGAATTTTCGAATAGCCACTAAGTCACCTCAATGGGGATATGTATCTCCCCAACAAACAAATCATACTTCATATTGACACGAGGAATAGGGCATTCAAAGCTCCCAATAAGAATCGAAGAAGTCTTTTTGATAACATTGATGCAATGTACTGGATATCGTTTCTTCGGAAAGTGCACTGTGTGCTCATTACCGTTGATATGGAAAGTGACATTGCCTTGGTTGCAATCTTTAACAGCCCCTGGAGTGTTTAAAAAGGGTCTTCCGAGGATAATAGCCATGGCATCATCCTCGGGAATATCCAAGATAACAAAGTCCGTTAAGATAGTGGTATTAGCAACCACAACACGCACATCCTCGCAAATGCCGATAGGGAAAGCAGTTGATTTGTCGGCCATTTGCAGAGATATTTCAGTGGGTGTCAACTTATCCAATTCAAGTCTACGATAAAGATAAAGCAGCATAACACTAACACCGGCTCCAAGGTCACATAAGGCAGTTCTTACGTAGTTTCCTTTAATAGAGCAAGGTATAGTGGGCACTCCGGGATCACCAAGTTTCTTAGGAGTTCCACCTTTGAAAGTGTAATTGGCAAGCATGGTGGAGATCTCAAGATCTAGTATCTTCTGTTTATTAGTCACGATATCTTTCATGTACTTGGCATACAGAGACATCTTGAGCATATCAGTTAACCGCATCTGCAGAAAGATGGGTCTTATCATCTCAACGAAGCGCTCAAAATCCTCATCATCCTTTTTCTTGGATGGCTTAGGAGGAAAGGGCATAGGTCTCTGAACCCATGGCTCTCTTTCTTTACCATGCTTCCTAGCAGTGAAGTCATTCTTGTCGTATCTCTTAGGTTGTGGATTATCAGGATTAACTGTAGGTTCAATCTCCACATCCTCATTATTGCTAGGTTGAGCATTATTATGAACATCACTGTCCATATTGTCACAAGGTTCATGTTCATCACCTGATTGTGTTTCCGCATCAGACGCAGAAATATCATTAGGTTCTTCTAGTGTGACAGTATTTGGTGAACTGGCGTGCAGGTTTCTATCATCCTTCTTCTTCTCCTTAGGATGACTAGGTGTATCAGCATTGACTCCTTGAGAATCTTGATCAACTCTCTTAGGATGACCTTCAGGATACAAAGGTTCCTGAGCCATTTTGCCTCCTCTAGTAATGACTCTGACAGAGTTGTCATTTAATTCATTGAGCAGGTCATTCTGAGCTTTAAGTACTTGTTCTACCAGAGTAGTAATCATAGAGGGATGTTTACTCAGAAGCTTCAGAACATTGACATTTCTGTCTACACAAGCACTTAAATGGTTAAGCATACAAGCACTTTGTTCCAAATGTCTGCTAACATAATCATTGAAACTCTGTTGTTTGGCAACAAAGTTGTCAAATTCGTCAAAGCATAGGCTAGCAGGTTTATCAAAAGGAATATCACTCTCGTCAAACCTACGCAGAGAATTCACTTCCACTACATGTATCGGGTTATCGAGACCATGGATCTCTTCGATAGGTGGTAGATTTTTGACATCTTCAGATCTAATGCCTTTCTCTTGCATAGATTTCTTGGCTTCTTGCGTATCTTTGGGACTGAGGAATAGAATACCTCTTTTCTTAGGAGTTGGCTTAGGAGGTGGTTCGGGAATAGTCCAAGCATTATCGTTGATCAAGATGTGATTCAGTAGGGTCTCAACTTGTTCTACAGTTTGTTCCCTAAAAACACAGCCGACACAATTATCTAGGTAGTCTCTAGAGGCATCGGTAAGTCTGTTATAGAGGATATCAAGTATCTCGGTATTCTTAAGAGGGTGATCAGGCAAAGCATTTTGTAGCTGGACGAGCCTCCCCCAAGCTTGTGGAAGACTCTCTTCTTGGAGTTGATCAAAGTTGTATATTTCCTGCAAGGCAGCTTGCTTCTTATGGGTAGGGAAATATTTCTCACAGAAGTAATAGACCATCTCCTGGGGACTACGCACACATCCAGGAGCAAGAGAGGTGAACCAGGCTTTAGCACCATCCTTTAGAGAGAAAGGAAACAACTTAAGAATATAGCAGTGGCGGATCTTCTCCTGATTAGTGAAGTGGTTAGCTATTTCGGATAATTTGGCAAGATGGGCTATGACCGTCTCAGACTCATAATCGTGAAAAGGATCAGATTCGACTAGAGAGATTAGCTCAGGGTCGACACAGGATTCATAATCCTTATCGGTGACAAAGATAGGCGAAGTGGCAAACTTCGGGTCATTTTTCATCCTAGCTTCACGAGATTTTCCCTTCCACTTGAGAATTAATTTATCAGCGTCATAGGCATCCTTACATGCAAGAAAATCCTCAGCTATCTCTCTCTCCATAACGTAACCCTCAGGTATATCAGGCAGTTCATATCTAGGAGAGCTAGATCTAACAGGAGCAAAAGCAGGTTCTATCTCAATAGTATCGGTAGTTTCAGAAGCATCACGAGCATTGGCAGTAACTCTAGCAATATGAGCATCAAGGAACACTCCTAGTGGAACATCAGGCAAAGGAGTATCTCTAGCAGTATCAAGCATAGCATCATCAGTCATAGCATCTCTAGCATCATCAGGCAAAGCAGTATCAAGCATAGCATCATCAGGCATAGCATCTCTAGCAGTATCAGGCATAGTATCAAGCATAGCATCATCAGGCATAGTATCAAGCATAGCATCATCAGGCACAGTATCAAGCATAGCATCTCTAGCCGTAGTATCACAAGCATCATCAAGCACAGGCGACATATCAAGATTTCTAGCAGGAGGTGATGTCGCAAACTTACTCATAACTGAAGGTGAATCAAGTACAGAGCTAGATGGCAATTCCTTACGTTCCCTCGTAGTTGAGGGCAAGACTTTGGTCTTCGGATCCTTGAGATTCTTCATAGTGATCAGTAGATATAAATCCCAAGTGACTCAGAGAATATAACAATACCTCCCCGGCAACGTCGCCAGAAAAATGCTGCTCGCGCGATCTCTGGCGTTAGCTAGACGAATGCTTATAACAACAAACCTTCTCCTGCAACGGCACCAGAAGAATACTGATAGCACTCCCCGGTAATGAAGCTAGAAGAATGTTGTTGAAGGCCCACCAGCGCATGGGTTCGCACCAGTTTCGAGGGTAGAGTATTCGACCCAATTTGTTGATAAGCTAGTCAGGAGGTGAGAGAATACTCTCAACTATTAGCGGCTGAATTTGTCAGATTCAAACACACCTGAAAGATTAGTATCTGCAAGCACAATAGTAACAACAAAGTAGTATGATAACAACGGTATCAGAAACGATCTGTTGACGGCAGACTATTCCTAACAATTGTATCAATGGCGCCTTCGTTGCCGCGTCGACGGAAGTTGTCAATTCCCGTCAATGGTAGGTGAACCAACAGTGTAGCAGGTAGCAGCAGTGCAACGAGCAATAGCAGTGGCAAGGAACAGCAGTAGTGACAGCAATAGCAAGTAGCAACAGTAGCAAGCGACGGTAGTAGTAGTGCAAGACAAGTAACAGCAGTAGCAACAGTAGTAGCAGCAGAGCAAGACAAGTAACATGAGTAGCAACAGTAGTAGGAGCAGAGCAAGACAAGTAACAACAGTAGTAGGACAAACTCGTAGGCAATGGGTCGGTGATTTGTTTGGATGATATTCATCATGCAACAACTATAACATGGAGATATATGTGGCTAGCTCCCGTTCGTCAATGTGATGTAGGCATGCATTCCGTGTGTCGTCATACGTGCTTAGGGAAAAGAACTTGCATGACATCTATTGTCCATCCCTCCCGTGGTAGTGGGGTCCAAAAGGAAACTACGGGACATTAAGGTTCTCCTTTCAATAAAGAATCGGACCAACGCATTAGCACTTGGTGAACACATGAACTCCTCAAACTATGGTCATCACCGGGAGTGGTTCCGGTTATTGTCACTTCAGGGTTGCCGGATCATAACACATAGTAGGTAACTACAACTTGCAAGATCGGATCTAAAACACACATATATTGGTGACAACATAATAATTTCAGATCTGAAATCATGGCACTCGGGCCCTAGTGACAAGCATTAAGGATGGCAAAATAGTAGCAACATCAATCTCAGAACATAGTGGATACTAGGGATCAATCCCCATCAAAACTAACTCGATTACATGATAGATCTCATCCTACTCATCACTGCCCAGCGAGCCTACGAATAGATTACTCACGAACGACGAAGAGCTTCATGGAATTTGAGAGGGAAGAAGGTTGATGATGACGATGGCGACGATTTCCCCTCTCCGGAGCCCAAGACAGACTCCAGATCTGCCCTCCAGATGAAGAACATGTGGTGGCGGCGCCTCCGTATCAAAAACGCGACGAAAACTTCTCTTTTTATTTTTTCTGGGACGAAAGACAACTTATAGAGCTGGAGTTGGGGGCGGCAGGTGCCTGTGGGCCCCACAAGCTTGCCCACCGCCACCAGGGGGTGGTGGCGGAGCAGTGGCTTGTGGCCCACTGGCCCACCCCCTGAGGTGGAACTTGGCGTAGATATTTTTGATATTTTCCAAAACTGCTCCCCGTAAATTTTCAGGACGTTTGGAGAACTTTGATTTCTGCACAAAAATAACACCAAGGCAATTCTGCTGAAAACAGCGTCAGTCCAGGTTAGTTCCATTCAAATCATGCAAATTATAGTCCAAAACAAGGGCAAAAGAGTTTGGAAAAGTAGATACGTTGGAGACGTATCAGGGCCTTGTGTCATGCATCCAAGGCGAGAAGAACCTGAATGACCTCTTGAGCAATCAAAAGGGTGTGGTAGGAAAGGAGGGACTTGGACTTACATCCAAGTCAAAAAGAAAAAGGAAGAACATGAACAAACGATCCCCCACCCTCATGGACATCTTTGTCAAAGAGGGCGAAGGGACTCAGGAGGTGAACAGGAACAAGGTGGAAAATGGTAGCGTCAAGAAGGGCAAAACCATTCCTACCAACACAGCCGGCAAACTCAATCCTTCCTATGTTTTATGTTGTGCTGGTGATGGGCATGTTTATGCCAGATTTGTTGGTTCTTACTATGAGTTCATTGAATGTGCTATTGGGGTTCCTAAGACCCTTGTCTCTAACATTAAAGGACCCATTCAAAAATGGATACCTAAAACCAAGCCTTGATCTATTGTAGGAGTTTGCTTCCGGTGGGGTGTCATGGTTGCTCGATAGTGGAGCAACAAATCATATGACCGGAAGCAAGGACTTAGTGGTGGATGTGCATCCTTCCCCATCTATGCCCACCCATGTCCAATTCGCCGATGCATCATCGTCAAAGGTATTGGGATTTGGTAAGGTGGTCATCTCTCAAGAGTTATCTATTGAGAAGGTCATGCTTGTTGAGTCCCTTGCTTAAAATTTACTTTCAGTTTGTCTACTTGCAATTATGGACTTTTCCACATTCTTTAATCTTGATACTGTGGTCCTTTTGTGGAGCAAGACACTTAAAGTATCCTATGTTGGATATGTCGAAAATGGTCTCTATGTGGTGAACTTTTCAAAGCGACCCACTAAGACTGCGACTTGTCTAATGGCTAAAGTTGATGTGGGCTGGCTTTGGCATCGCCGACTAGCTCATGTCAATATGAGATATTTGCAAAGTCTCCTCAAAGGGGACCATATTCGTGGAATAACGAATGTGAGTTTTGTCAGAGATCGTGCTTGAAGTGCCTGCATTGAAGGAAAGATTCATGAGACTGCTCATCGTCCAACGACTCTCATTTACACTAAGAGGCCGTTGGAGCTCCTTCATATGGATCTCTTCGGTCCTCCATCATTTGATAGTCTTGGGGGCAGAAAGTACTGCTTGGTGATTGTTGATGATTACTCAAGATACACCTGGGTATATTTCTTCAAGAGGAAGAGTGAGACTCAACAAACTGTTATCAACTTTGCTAATGAAGCTCAACGTCAACATGAAGCAAAGATTTTGATGATTAGAAGTGACAACAGCACCGAGTTCAAGAGCCACACCTTGGATGAGTTTCTAGGTGATGAGGGAATAAAACATCAACATTGAGCACCATATACCCCTCAACAAAATGGTGTGGCGGAAAGGAAGAACCAGACATTGATGGACGCTACAAGAACAATGATGGCGGAATTCAAATCTCCATATAACTTTTGGGCCGAAGCCATCAACATAGCATGTCATGCGTCCAATCGGCTCTATATCCGCAAAGGCTTGAACAAGACCCCATATGAGATTCTCACCGGAAACAAACCCAATCGCAAGTACGTCCGGGTATTCGGTTGTAAGTGTTTCATTCTCAAGAAAGGTGCACGTTTAGCTAACTTTGATTCTAGAGCACAAGAGGGCATCTTTGTTGGTTATGCTACAAACTCTCATGCTTATCGTGTCCTCAACAAGTCCATCGGGCTCATTGAGGAGACGTGTAACGTGGAGTTTGACGAAAATAATGGCTCCCAAGTGGAGCAAAGTGGTCTATGTGATGTAGGTGATGAAATTCCTCCCCAAGCCATAAGAAGAATGGGGATTGGTCAAATTCTCCCCATTGAGGAACCCCTTGTGGCCGAAGGAGAAGGACAATGCTCTACTCAATTGGAGCCATCATCCTCACAAGCCCCACACGCTTTCGATGAACAAAGAGAAGACCCTCAACCAGTTGAACAAGCTCAAGGACAAGATAAATTTCTCAAAGATGGTGATGTGTCCCATGATGTACAAGTGCCTTCACAAGGTTCCGAATCTGTTCAAGATCAAGATCAAGTGCCACTACACGATCCAGACCAAATAGAAGCACAAGATCAAGATCAAGAGCAACCACAAGAACAAGGACAAACCAGTGAACCTGCTCAAGTCGAAGATCAAGTTGATCAGGATGTTGTCTCTCAATTCCCTTCCGCGACGCCTAAGAGGGCTGCTAGTGCCAAGGGAGGATCAAAACGCAAGGGAAAGCAAAGTAATCAAGTCGGTGCTCCCCAATTATCCAATGCAGATCTCTTGGAGCGTCGCCCAGCCAAGATTGCGAACAAGCTGAGAGTCAAGTCACATCTTATGAAGAATGTGCTTGGCTGTTTGAAAAGGGGAGTATCCACTCGTCAACAAATTTGGAATTATTGTGAGCATCACGAGTTTGTTTTGTATTGTGAACCTCAACAGGTACAGGAAGCGCTTGATGATGAGGATTGGCTTATGGCCATGCATGAAGAACTCAACAACTTCGAGCGTAATCAAGTTTGGAATTTAGTGCGAAGACCAAAGGAGTCACATAATGTCATCGGGACCAAATGGATCTTCAAAAACAAGCAAGATGCCAATGGGATTGTGATTTGAAACAAGGCAAGATTGGTGGCTCAAGGCTACTCCCAAGTCGAGGGTATCGACTACGGTGAAACCTTTGCCCCTGTTGCTCGTCTAGAATCTATTCACATGCTGCTTCCATTTGCTTCTCATCATAATTCCAAATTACAACAAATGGATGTGAAAAGTGCCTTTCTTAATGGTCCTTTAAATGAGTTGGTCTATGTCAAACAACCCCCGGAGTTCAAACATCCCAAGCTCCCCAATCATGTATACAAACTTAATAAGGCACTCTATGGCCTTAAACAAGCCCCACGTGCGTGGTATGAGTATCTTACTGAGTTGTTACAAGATCGTGGGTTTGAAATTGGGAAGATTGATCCCACTCTTTTTACTAAGAGGGTCAAAGGGGATTTGTTCATATGCCAACTATATGTTGATGATATCATTTTTGGTTCTCCTAACGAATCTTTTAATGAATAATTTGCTGCACTAATGACCGAGAAATTTGAGATGTCTATGATGGGTGAGTTGAAGTTCTTCCTCGGGTTCGAGATCAAACAAGGATTAGAAGGGACCTTCATCAAACAAGACAAGTACACTCAAGACATACTCAAGAGGTTCGAGCTAGAGGATGTCAAGCCGGTCAAGTTTCCCATGCCAACAAGATGCAAGCTTGACAGTGATCCCTATGGTAAAGCAGTGGATCGAAAGGTATATCGCTCCATGATCGGATCCATTCTTTACCTTTGTGCATCTAGACCGGATATCATGTTGAGTGTAGGGATTTGTGCACGGTTTCAATCTGCACCAAAAGAAAGCCATTTTATGGCCGTTAAGCGAATCTTTCGATATTTGGCTCATACCCCAAACTTTGGTCTATGGTATCCCAAAGGAGCAAATTTCAACCTAGTGGGCTATTCTGACTCAGATTGGGCAGGAGACTGTGTGGAGAGGAAGTCAACCTCTGGAGGATGCCAATTCCTTGGTCGTTCACTCGTAAGTTGGTCTTCAAAGAAGCAGAATTGTGTCTCACTATCCTCCACCGAAGCTGAGTATGTGGCAGCTGCAAGTTGTTGTTCCCCATTCCTATGGATGAGGCAAACTTTAAAGGATTACGGTGTCACTTGTGACAAAGTGCCTCTTCTATGTGACAATCAAATTGCTATCAAGATTTCCCTCAATCCGGTGCAACACAGCAAGACCAAGCATATTGATATTCGCCATCACTTCATTCGTGAACATATCAAGCTAGGTGATATTGAGATTCACTTCATCAACACTGAAGAGCAACTTGCAGATATTTTCACTAAGCCCCTAGATGAAGCAAGGTTTAGGGAGTTAAGGCATGAGCTAAATATCATCGATTCAAGTAATGTGGATTGAAACTAGGCACTTTGCACCTCACTCTGCATTACATCTTGCTCTAGGTGTAGGCATGGACATAGGGGGAGTGTTGTTCTCTCAATGAACTTTCCCTCCCCCCATTATGCATAAATCGATCAAGTCTTTCACTTTGGCCATTATTAAATGGCACTTGTGCTTCAAAGATGAGCTATGGTCATGAACCCAAGGATAATTCTTCGCGGTGTCATACCATTTGTCTCAAACATAGGTGGCTTCGGCCACCGCCCTCTCCATTAGAGATTTTGTGTTGCTTCTCTTCTTTCTGTGATCCTTCTTTGTTCTCGTGTTTTGTTTCTCTTGCTTTGACCAAGATCCTTCTACCACCTAAGGAGTAGAGAGCTCATTTTTTGGCTGTTTTTGACTTAGTGCACGGTACTACCGCCCCCAGCACGGTAGTAAAATTTTACTACCGCTGGGGGAGCGGTACTACCTCTTACCAAGCGGTACTACCGCCCCCAGCACGGTAGTAACTTTTTTACTACCGCTGAGGGAGCGGTACAACCGCTTGGGCAGCGGTCTACCGCGATGACTGCGGTTGTACCGCGCCGCCTCGACCTAGGGGCTATTTAAAGGGTTGGGGAGGCCTTTTTCTTTCCCCTCAGCCCCGAGTTCATCTCTCTTTCTCTCTCCTCTCTCCAAGAACTGCCCAAAGGGATTGCTCGATCTCCCTATCCGGCTATCGTCCTCCGATTCCGACCGGTGGGATTCTTCCCCACGCGCCATGGACCCCCGTACTTCCCCTCATCTGCGTTCTTTCGCTTTCTTGTTGATTCAATCTAGGGTTAGGGGCATATCGTTGTTCCGGTCACTCATGGCACCGTCTCTTCACGTGATTGGGATTTAGTGGCAGTCTTGGTTAGTGTGGTCCCTTGGCATACGGGGTTTGTGTGTCTAGGACTGCAAAGGATTACAGATCTGAGGTTTTAGATCCTAGTTCGCAGTTCTATTGTTCAAAAACATGATTAGATCTGGGATTAGGCTTCCCATGCGGTACTACCGCCCCTTGCGGCGCGGTACTACCGCTCGTGGAGCGGTACTACCGCTTACAGAGCGGTAGTAAATTTTTACTACCGCTCCAGCAGCGGTACTACCGCCCTCTGGGCGGTACTACCGCTCCCAGAGTGGTAGTAAAATTTTACTACCGCTCCATCTGTGGTACTACCGCTCCCCTCCTTGCACACACACTTCTCTCTTGTGTTCTTTGGGTTTTCCGGTCCTTCTTGATCTTTGCCTTGACTTGTTTTCCTTGTCTTTTGTGTTTTGTGTGCTTTTTGCGTGTCCTAGGTGGTGGTTCCCGGTGTTCGAACCCACCTCGCAATGCCAGCTCCAAGCGTCCCTCCTCCGACCCATCTGAAGGGTCCAGTGCACCCAAGCGCAGTTTCAAGAAGCCTGCTCCGAAGAAGAACTCAGTCAATTGGAACACCATGCCGCTGGTTGAGTTTCAACACCATCGCAAGCTCAATCCCTATGCCAGCAATAGGGAGACATTCCCTGGCGGTGACATGTTTTGGAATTGCGATCAGTTCCTGATTTATAAAGATGTTCTCAGGTCAAAGAAGAATCTGTATGTACTGGTGCAATGGATTGATCTTGATCACTTGAAGAAGGACATGTCTTACTTTGGGGAGGCCCTCTCTCTGGTGGACCAACTTCAGATTGCGGACCTCATCTCTTTTCAGCAAGATTTTGACATTGGGATAGTGGCTCACTTCTTTGCCATAGTTCACTTTCACCATGATGATGCTCGTACCATGACCTGGATGACCACTGGAGAGCAGCTGACTGCTACATGGAAGGATTTCATGGATCTCCTTCAGGTTTGAGGGCCTCGATCATCCTGTTGGCTTGCGCCCCCATGCCAAGCCTCAAGCTACTGCCAAGGAGAAGCTGCTCCCTTACCTCAGTGTGAAGCACACCCCGGCTGGTGAGGTCTCTTATGTCATGAACCCCTTTCTGGATGTGATGCACCACATTTTTCGCAACACGCTGTTTCCCAGAGTTGGCAACAAGGACCAAGTTCACTCATACCTGGTAGATATGCTACTCATGTGTCAGAAGGGGAAGAATCGTCATTGTGAACCCCTTAACGTCTCTCATGTCATGTGGAATGAGCTGTACTCCGCAGTCATCAACCGTAAGGTCCCAATCTACGGTCCTTACCTGTTTTTCTTCATCAAGACTACTTGGGCCAAGACTTTTCCCGGGGTTGAGTTTCTTGCTCCTGATTGGGTTTGCCATGAGCCCATCAAACTGCGCCAGAAGGACAAATGGGCCAACACCTCCTCTCGTCCTGCTGCCCCGAGGGATTCTGATGAGGATGTGGCTGATGCTGAGGATGAGGCCCCACCAGAGGCTCACCGACAGGGTGAGGGTTCTCATATGCCTGCCTCTGCGGAACCATCACGGGCCAAATGGCTCACCGACAGGATGAAGACCTTGTTCTGCATGCAGGCCAAGGGCCAGTACAAGACCCATGTTGCTCAAAAAGAGAGTCGCTAGCGTGACACATTGATCATGAGGAACCTTGACCTGCCCTTCTCCAGCGGTTCTGAGCGCGAGATCACCCCGGAGGCTAAATGGATGGTGAAGCACCAGTTTCAGTGGGTTGCATCTGAGGAGGACACCGACAATGACTCAGATGAGGAGTATCTTGACGAGGAGGACACCGACTAATGCTTCTACCACCTGGGACGTAGGGGTCCCTCTGCCTTTTTGGGGTTCCGATGCCAAAGGGGGAGAGAGTGTAGGATTTTCTCGTTTTCTAGGTTTCCTAGTTATTTGGTTTGATAAAACTTTGTTTCTTCCATTATTTGCTTTTTCTTTATGGTTGAGACTATGAGTCGTCAGACCCTATCATGGTGTGAGACATATGTTGTATCTTCCTTATCATTTGTATCAGTATTATTTATCTTGTTATTAGCCTGTGAGACATATTATCTTGGGCCAGTATTCCTTTGCTCACATGCTATGTCATGCTTCCATATTCTTGCATCTACTCGTACATATGCAGTAAGGATGGCTTAGTCTATATAATCTAGGGGGAGTGTTCTCTCTGTGGTTGGTTGTTGGTATGCACATACCCAGAGGAAACTAGTCTCTAGTTGTGTACACTTTGGAGTTTGCATATGCCTATCTATATTGTTCTGTGCAAATCCAGCATTGTCATCAATCCACCAAAAAGGGGGAGATTGTTAGGGCATATTTCTCCTAAGTGGTTTTAGTGATTGATGACAATTGTTGTGCGGACTAATCTTGTGTCTTGAGCATTTCATACAATTCTTTTCTAGGCACAAGATGACTCGACGCCCCTCGGAGGTTCTCGAAGACGGACTTTCTTCTATGTTTATCTTCTTAGTTTGAGTTGTAGGAAAGTCTTCTTGTTAAGAGGGGGTCCGCGTTGTAAAGGTTTGGGTGGAATCTTCATGCACACTCTTCATGCACCCTCCTATATTTTGGCCACAATGGAGCCCCAATGAGTGTCTTCTATGTCTATGCGAAAAGGGTAAGCGGTATTACCGTTGTACCAGCGGTAGTACCACTGGCACAGCGGTAGTACCGCTCTCAGAGTGGTAGTAATTTTTTACTACCGCTCTAAGAGCGGTACTACCGCCCCAGGTGCGGTAGTAATTTTTTTACTACCGCTCCAGGAGCGGTACTACCGCCCCAAGTGCGGTAGTAATTTTTTACTACCGCTCCAAGAGCGGTACTACCGCCCTCAGTGCGGTAGTATTATTTTACTACCGCGTTGACGGGCTTTTTCGCATACTTTTCCCCAAGGAGGTGTTGGCACGGTAGTATCCCGGTACTACCGTGGTTGGTGAGAAGCTGAGCGGTAGTACCGCTCTCAGGAGCGGTAGTACCGCTCTAGGTAGCGGTAGTACCGCTCGAGGAGCGGTAGTACCGCTTGTACTTTTATGTGGTAGGTGGGTAACGGGTGGATCTGCCCCCCTACTATATAAAGGTATCTTATTCTTCCTAGAGCTCACCTTTAACCCCTCTAAGCTCCATTGTTGCTCCACAAGCTCATTTTAGCCCGATCTCTCTCCCTAGCCAATCAACCTTGTTGATTTTCTAGGGATTGCTTGAGAAGGCCTTGATCTACACTTCCACCAAAGGATATTTTATTCCCCCTACTAATCCCTTGCGGATCTTGTTACTCTTGGGTGGTTGAGCACCCTAGACGGTTGAGGTCACCTCGGAGCCACATTCCATTGTGGTGAAGCTCCGTGGTCTTGTTGGGAGCCTCCAAGCATTGTGTGGAGATTGCCCCAACCTTGTTTGTAAAGGTTCGATCGCCGCCTTCAAGGGCACCTATAGTGGAATCACGACACCTTACATTGTGCGAGGGCGTGAGGAGAATATGGTGGCCCTAGTGGCTTATTGGGGAGCATTGTGCCTCCACACCGCTCTAACAGAGACGTACTTCCTGTCAAAGGGAAGGAACTTCGGTAACACATCCTCGTCTTCATCGGTTCCACTTGTGGTTATCTCTTACCTTTACTTTGTACTTGTTGTTGTTGTAGAGTATCTCTTACTTGCTTCGTTAATCTTTGTAAGTAGCATCATATAGGTTGCTCACCTAGTGTCATTTTAGAGAACCTTTATGTTGCTAATAATAATTTGTTAAGAAAAGCTAAAAATTGGTAGTGATCCTTTCACCATCAACACTTGTTCTTTCCGTATTTCTGACTCAGCGACTTTCAGCATCGCAAATAACTCGCCAGGTGACTTATTCACCCCTTGCATGTTATTGTTCAACAAAAATATCTTGTATCTAGGTGGCAGTGATTGAAGAATTATGTCAATGATAGCTTCTTGCGGGAGATTGATCCCCAGCTCAGCTAGACGGTTTGAGTACCTAGACATTTTGAGCACATGTTCACTGACAGACGAATTCTCCTCCATCTTGCAAGCATAGAATTTATCGGAGGTCTCATACCTCTCGATCCGGGCATTCTTCTCAAAGATAAACTTCAACTCCTGGAACATCTCATATGGTCCATGACGTTCAAAGCATCGTTGAAGTCCCGGTTCTAAGCCATACAAAACTGCACATTAAACTAATGAGTAGTCATCCTTACGAACTTGCCAAGCGTTCAAAACATCTTGTTCAGCCGTAGAGGGTGGTTCATCTCCTAGTGCTGCATCAAGGACATAATTCTTTTGCCCAGCTTGATGGATAAGCCTTAGATTTCGAGCCCAGTCTACAAAGTTGCTACCATCATCTTTTAGCTTAGCTTTCTCTAGGAACGTATTGAAATTCAGGGTTGCTACTGCGCAAACAATTGATCTACAACATAAAATTTTGCAAAGATTACTTAGACTATGTTCAAGACAATTGAGTTTAGCTAATCATATTACTTATAAACTCCCACTCAAATAGACATCCCTCTAGTTATTCGAGTGATGCATGATCGAAATTCACTAACTCAAGTCTGATCACACCTGATCATCACGTGGTGTCCCGAAAAGATGAATTATCACAACGGTGCACAGTCGGGGAGAACACAATATTATCTTGAAATTTTTTGTGAGGGATCACCTTATAATGCTACCGTCGTTCTAAGCTTTTGTGCATAAAAGGATTAACATCACATGCAATTCATAAGTGACATGATATGGCCATGATCTTGTGCTTCTTGATCTCCATCACCAAATCATCAGCATGATACTCATCGTCACCGACGCCACACCATGATCTCCATCATTGTGCCGCCATCGAGGTTGTCATGCTATCTATGCTATCACTACTAAAGCTACAACCTAGCAATATATTAAATGCATCTGCAAGCACAAACGTTAGTTTAAAGACAACTCTATGGCTCCTGCCGGTTGTCGTAGCATTGATGTGCAAGTCGATATTTAACTATTACAACATGATCATCTCATACATCCAATATATCACATCATGTCTTTGGCCATATCATATCACAAGCATAGCCTGCAAAAACAAGTTAGACGTCCTCTAATTTGTTGTTGCATGTTTTACGTGGCTGCTATGGGTATCTAGTATGATCGCATCTAACTTACGCAAAGCCGCAACGGTGATGTGAAAATTGCTATTTAACCTTTCTCCAAGGACCCCCTCTGTCAAATCTGATTCAACTAAAGTTGAAGAAACATACACCCGCCAGTCATCTTTATGCAACAAGTTGCATGTTAGAAACCGGTCTCTCGTAAGCGTACGACTAATGTTGGTCGAGGCCGCTTCAATCCAACAATGCTGCCGAATCGAGAAAAGACTAAGAAGGGCAGAAAATCAAACATCAACACCCACAAAAACTTTTGTGTTCGACTCGAGATTTCATCTACGCATGAACCTAGCTCATGATGCCACTGATGTGGAACGTTGCATGGGAAACAAAAAATTTCCTACGCACACGAAGACCTATCATGGTGATGTTCATCTACGAGAGGGAGATCGGATCCACATACCCTTGTAGATCGCTGATACGTCTCCAACGTATCTATAATTTTTTATGGTTTCATGCTATTATCTTGTCAAACTTTGGACGTTTTGTATGCCTTTTATATCTTTTTTGGGACTAACTTATTAAATCAGTGTCAAGTGCCAGTTCCTGATTTTTCCGTGTTTTTGACCCTTTTCAGAGGAGGATTTTAAACGGAGTCCAAACAGAATGAAACTTCCAAAAATATTTTTTCTGAAACAGAAGACGGTCGGGAGAGTTGAGAACCAAGGCAGAGGGTCACCAGGGAGCCCACAAGCCCCCTAGTCGCAGCCAGGGGGGCCCGCGCCTCCCAGGCTTGTGGGCTCCCTCGGCCTCCTCTGCCCTAGGTCTTTCGCCTATATATTCCCTAAAATCCCAGAAAATATCACGAGATCCACGAAAATACTTTTCCGCCGCCGCAAGCTTCTGTCTTCGCAAGATCCCATCTGGGGCACGTTCTGGTGCCCTGCCGGAGGGGGATTCGGATACGCAGGGCTTCTTCATCAACACCATGACCTCTCCGATGATGCATGAGTAGTTCACCATAGACCTACGGGTCCATAGCTAGTAGCTAGATGGCTTCTTCTCTCTCTTGGATCTTCAATACAAAGTTCTCCATGATCTTCATGGAGATCTATCCGATGTAATCTTCTTTTGCGGTGTGTTTGTCGAGATCCGATGAATTGTGGATTTATGATCAGATTATCTATGAATCTTATTTGAGTTTCTTCTGATCTCTTATATGCATGATTTCATATCCTTGTAATTCTCTTCGAGTTGTGGGTTTTGTTTGGCCAACTAGATCTATGATTCTTGCAATGGGAGAAGTGCTTGGTTTTGGGTTAATACCGTGCGGTGACCTCACCCAGTGACAGAAGGGGTAGAAGGTAGGCATCGTGTTGTTGCCATCAAGGGTAAAAAGATGGGGTTTTCGTCATTGGTTTGAGTTTATCCCTCTACATCATGTCATCTTGCTTAAGGCGTTACTTTTTCGTCATGAACTCAATACACTAGATGCATGCTGGATAGCGGTCGGTGTGCGGAGTAATAGTAGTAGATGCAGAAAGTATCGGTCTACTTGTCTCGGATGTGATGCCTATATGTATGATCATTGCCTTAGATATCGTCATAAATTTGCGCGGTTCTATCAATTGCTCGACAGTAATTTGTTCACCCACCGTAATATTTGCTATTTTGAGAGAATCCTCTAGTGAACACTATGGCCCCCGGGTCTACTTCACATCATATTTTCAGCCTTACACTTTTACTTCGTTGCACTTTCTGCCTTCAGTTCTCACTTTGCAATCAGTCTTGAAGGGATTGACAACCCCTTTATAGCGTTGGGTGCAAGCTCTTTTGTGTTTGTGCAGGTACTCTGGACTTGACGCGATTCTCCTACTGGATTGATACCTTGGTTCTCAAACTGAGGGAAATACTTACTGCTCACGTGCTGCATCACCCTTTCCTCTTCAAGGGAAAAACCAACGCAAGCTCAAGAGACGACAAAAGATTTCTATCACCGTAGCAGAAGGATTTTTGGCGCCATTGCCGGGGAGGATCAAGTCAAGAACTCATCCAAGTAAGTGTCGCAAACTCATCTCTTGCATTTTTTTGCCTCTCGTTTTCCTCTGCCCCACTTCGGAAAAGCAAAATTTTACAAAAATATTTGCCCTTTTCTTTGTTTGCCTTTTTCGTTTGCCCTTTTCGTTTGCCCTTTTCTTTGTTTGCCTTTTTCGTTTGCCTTTTTTGTTTGCCTTTTTCGTTTGGCCTTTTCTTTCACTTGCTTTCTGTTTGCTTGTGTGTTATGTGCCTTCAATATGCTTGCATCTTCGCTCGCTGAAAATCTAGTGATATGGATCCTCATCCACTTGCTAATCTCTTTAAGAGATCCAATTATGTTGATCCAATTGCTAGTGAGTTGAGTGCACTTGATTTTCTCTTTGGAGTTTTGCTTGAGATGTGTGAATCTGAAAATCGTGATGAAGAAATTTATGAAGTGATTCATGAGGGCTCCTTGAATGAAAAGCATGATCGCAATGGTTTCACTATAAATTCTATTATTGACAATCATGCTAAAAATATGCAAAACCCTAAGCTTGGGGATGCTAGTTTTGCTATGTCCACTACTTGTTGCAATGATCATGATTGGGGTAATGATTTTTCTTATGATCTTGAAAATTTGTTTAAGCCTCATGACGAATATGATATTTGCAATGATATTGAAAGTGGGTTTGGAGAAGTCATGACTTTAGTTGATTAGAATCCCACTATTTTTAAAGAGCGTCAACTTTGCATGCATGTGGATCATGAAAAGAATATCCTATTTGATAGCTATATTGTTGAATTTGAATATGATCCAACATGTAATTGTTATGAGAGAGGAAAATATTGTGGTAGAAACTTTCATATCACTAAATCACCTCTCGTTATGTTGAGATTGCTATTGTCTCTTTCTTCTTCCTTGCATATGGTAACTATTGGTTGTCTTCACAATCTGTTTTCCTACAAAATGCCTATGCATAGGAAGTATGTTATACTTAGATGTGATTTTCACATGTTTCATGATGCTCTCTTCGTGTACGATTGCTATCTTTTATGTGAGCATCATTGAATTATCAATACCTAGCTAAAAGGCGTTAAACAATAGCGCTTGTTGGGAGGAAACCCAATCAATTTGTCTTTGCTTTTTTGCTTTTTGTTTTGTTGCGTCCACACCATCATAATTCTGTTATGATAGTTTCTTTCATGTTTCTGTTTGTGTTTGAGCCAAGCAAAACCTTTATGACTAGTCTTGGTAATGGTTGTTTGATCCTGGTGGAAAAAGACAGAAACTTTTCGCTCACGACATTATTTTTCTTTTTTATTCAGAAAGAGCTTTTGAGTTGATTCTTTTTATGCTGGTTGATATGCCTTTTGCCCAGGCAGTCGTAATTGTTCAGAATTTTTGAGGTACCAGAAGTATACGAAGTATACAGATTGCTACAGACTGGTCTGTTTTTCACAGATTATATTTTTGTTGAGTTGGTTGCTTGTTTTGATGAAACTATGGATAGTATCGAGGGGTACTAGCCATGGAAAAGTGAGAATACAGTAATCTAACACCAAGATAAGTAGAAATCAAGATTGCTACAGTACCTAAAGAGGTGGTAGTTTGTTTTCTTGTGCTAATGTTATCACGAGGTTCTGTTTAAGTTTTGTGTTGTGAAGTTTTCAAGTTTTGGGTGATGTTCTCATGGACAAAGGGATAAAGAGTGGAAAGAGCTCAAGCTTGGGGATGCCCAAGGCATCCCAAGCCAAATTCAAGGACACAAAAAAGCCTAAGCTTGGGGATGCCCCAAGAAGGCATCCCCTCTTTCGTCTTCAATCCATCGGTAACATTACTTGGAGCTATATTTTTATTCACCACATCATATGTGTTTTGCTTGGAGCGTCTTGTATCGTAGGAGTCTTTTCTTTTTGTTGTGTCACAATCATCCTTGCTTCACACCTTTTGAGAGAGACATGCACTCATCGTGATTTTGCTAGAATGCTCATCGTGCTTCACTTATATCTTTTGAGCTAGATAATTTTGCTCTATGTCCTTCACTTAGATCTTTTAGAGCACGGTGGTGCATAATTTGGTAGTTGGTTTGTGCCATGAAAGTAGTCCCAAAGGTGATAGGTACCCAAAGAGGATACAAAAACCTCCATCTTCATGTGCATTGAGTAGAAAGAGAAGTTTTGATTCCTCTCAATTAGTTTTGAGACATGGATTTGGTAATATTAAGAGTTATGTTAGTAGGGTGTTGTGAATCTAGAAATACTTGTGTTGAAGTTAGTGATTCCCGTAGCATGCACGTATGGTGAACCGCTATGTTAGGAAGTCGGAGCATAATTGATCCATTGATTGTCATCCTTTGTGTTGAGGTCGGGATCACGTGATGGTTAACACCTACCAACCCTTCCCCTAGGAGTATGCGTTTAGCACTTTGTTTCGATTACTAATAAAAACTTTCGCAACAAGTATGTGAGTTCTTCATGACTAATGTGAGTCCATGGTATAGATGCACTTTCACCTTCCACCATTGCTAGCCTCTCTAGCACCGCGCAACTTTCGCCGGTGCACAAACCCACCATATGCCTTCCTCAAAACAGCCACCATACCTACCCACTATGGCATTTTCATAGACATTCCGAGATATATTGCCATGCAACTCCCACCGTTCCATCTCATGACTTGTGCCATCACTCTCATATTGCCATTGCATGATCGTAAGATAGCTAGCGAGATGTTTCAACGTCATACGCCAAGCTAGATCGTTGCACATCCCGGTACACTACCGGAGGCATTTCCTATAGAGTCATCATCGTTCTGAGCTTTGAGCTGTGAGTAAATAAAAGTGTGATGATCATTATTATTAGAGCATTGTCCCGTGTGAGGAAATAAAAAAAAGAGGCCAAAGTTGCCCACATAAAAAAAGAGGCCAAAGAGCCCAAATAAAAAAAAGATAAAAAGAGAGAAGGGACAATGCTACTATCTCTTTCCACACTTGTGCTTCATAATAGCACCATGTTCTTCATGATTGATATCCTCTCGTTTCGTCACCACCATATACTAGTGGGAATCTTTATTATATAACTTGGCTTGTATATTCCAGTGATGGGCTTCCTAAAAATTGCCCTAGGTCTTCGTGAGCAAGCAAGTTGGATGCACACCCACTAGTTCTCCTTTTGAGCTTTCACATACTTATAGCTCTCGTGCATCCTTTGTATGGCAATCCCTACTCATTCACATTGATATCTATTACTGGGCATCTCCATAACCCTTTGATACGCCGAGTCAATGTGACCATCTCCTCCTTTTTGTCTCACAACCACCACCACACTCTATTCCACCTATAGTGTTATATCCATGGCTCATGCTCATGTATTGCGTGATAGTTGTAAGAGGTTTGAGAAAGTAAGAGTGAGAAAACAATTACTTGGCCAATACCGGGGTTGTGCATGATTTACATTAGTTGTGTGGGGATGATGGAGCATAGCCAGACTATATGATTTTGTAGGGATAACTTTCTTTGCCATTGTTATTTCGAAAGTTCATGATTACCTTGCTAGTTTGCTTGAAGTATTATTGTTTTCATCTCAATAGAAAACTATTGTTTTGAATCTTACGGATTTGAACATTCATGTCACATGAAAGAAGTTACAAAGGACAACTATGCTAGGTAGCATTCCACATCAAAAATTCAGTCTTTATCACTTTCCTACTCGAGGACGAGCAGGAGTTAAGCTTGGGGATGTTTGATACGTCTCCAACGTATCTATATTTTTTGATGGTTTCATGCTATTATCTTGTCAAACTTTGGATGTTTTGTATGCCTTTTATATCTTTTTTTGGGACTAACTTATTAACTCAGTGCCAAGTGCCAGTTCCTATTTTTTCTGTGTTTTTGACCCTTTTCAGAGGAGGATTTTAGACGGAGTCCAAACGTAATAAAAATTGATAATTTCTGAAACAGAAGACGATTGGAAGACTTGAGAACCAAGGTAGAGGGTCACCAGGGACCCCACAAGCCCCCTAGCCGCGGCCACGGGGGGGCCACGCCTCCCAGGCTTGTGGGCTCCCTGGGCCTCCTCTGCCCTAGGCCTTTCTCCTATATATTCCCTAAAATCCCAGAAAAAATCATGAGATCCACGAAAATACTTTTCCGCCGCCGCAAGCTTCTGTCTTCGCAAGATCCCATCTCCGGCACATTCTGGTGCCCTGTCGGAGGGGGGATTGGGATACGGAGGGCTTCTTAATCAACTCCATGACCTCTCCGATGATGCGTGAGTAGTTCAGCATAGACCTACGAGTCCATAGCTAGTAGCTAGATGGCTTCTTCTCTCTCTTGGATCTTCAATACAAAGTTCTCCATGATCTTCATGGAGATCTATCTGATGTAATCTTCTTTTGCGGTGTATTTGTCGAGATCCGATGAATTATGGATTTATGATCAGATTATCTATGAATATTATTTGAGTTTATTCTGATCTCTTATATGCATGATTTCATATCCTTGTAATTCTCTTAGAGTTGTGGGTTTTGTTTGGCCAACTAGATCTATGATTCTTGCAATGGGAGAAGTGCTTGGTTTTGGGTTCATACCATGCGGTGACCTCACCCAGTGACAAAAGGGGTAGCGAGGCACGCATCGTGTTGTTGCCAGCAAGGGTAAAAAGATGGGGTTTTCATCATTGGTTTGAGTTTATCCCTCTACATCATGTCATCTTGCTTAAGGCGTTACTCTGTTCGTCATGAACTCAATACACTAGATGCATGCTGGATAGCGGTCGATGTGTGGAGTAATAGTAGTAGATGCATAAAGTATCGGTCTGGTTGTCTCGGACGTGATGCCTATATGTATGATCATTGCCTTAGATATCGTCATGACTTTGCGCGGTTCTATCAATTGCTCGACAGTAATTTGTTCACCCACCGTAATATTTGCTATTTTGAGAGAAGCCTCTAGTGAACACTATGGCCCCCGGGTCTACTTCACATCATATTTTCAGCCTTACACTTTTACTTCGTTGCACTTTCTGCCTTCAGTTCCCACTTTGCAATCAATCTTGAAGGGATTGACAACCCCTTTATAGCGTTGGGTGCAAGCTATTTTGTGTTTGTGCAGGTACTCTGGACTTGACGCGATTCTCCTACTGGATTGATACCTTGGTTCTCAAACTGAGGGAAATACATACTGCTCCTGTGCTACATCGCCCTTTCCTCTTCAAGGGAAAAACCAACGCAAGCTCAAGAGACGACAGAAGATTTCTGTCGCCATAGCAATCGCTAAGCAGGAAGCCTTAATAAACGTGGTTGATGTAGTGGAACAACTTCGTGATTCAAATCATCATCGTCCCACGATCCGTCCCGATCTAGCACCGAACGGACGGCACCTACGCGTTCAGCACACGTACAGCTCGATGATGATCTCCTTCTTCTTTATCTAGCAAGAGAGACGGGGAAGTAGATGAGTTCTCCGGTAGCGTGATGGCGCGCCAGTGATGGTGATGATCTATTCCTGCAGGGCTCCGCCTGAGCTCCGCAGAAATACGATCTAGAGGAAGAACTACGAAGTAGAGGTTTAGGGTTGCACGTGGCAAAGTTGTGTCTCGAAAACCCTAAAACCTCTAGTATATATAGGAGGAGGGGAGGGGCTACCCTTGAGGCTCAAGGGAGCCTCTAGGGCGTCGACCAAAGTTGGAGCAGGAGGGATCCTCCTCCAATTCGGTTTGGCGGGAGGAGTCCCTTCCTTCCTTCCCACCTCCTCTCTTTTTTTCACTTTTGCATTGTTTTTTCTCCTTGGCCGAAATAGCCCTATTGGGCTGGCTACACCAGCCCACTAAGAGCTGGTATACCACCCATGGGCCTATTAGGTTCTCTCCCGGGTGGGTGGCCCCTCCCGGTAAAACCCCAAAACCCATTCGTCACTCCCGGTACACTGTCGGTAATGCCCGAAATCTTTCCGTAAGCCAAATGCAACAATCATAAATATCAATCTTCATTTCCGGACCATTTCGGAAACCCTCGTGACGTCCGTGATCTCATCTGGGACTCCGAACAAAACTTTGTACACCAGCACCTATAACTCAACTATACCGAAACGTCACCGAACCTTAAGTGTGCAGACCCTGCGGGTTCGAGAACTATGCAGACATGACCTAAGACACTCCCCGGTCAATATCCAAAAGCGGGACCTGGATGTCCATATTGGATCCTACATATTCTACGAAGATCTTATCGGTTGAACCTCTGTGCCAAGGATTCATATAATCTCGTATACCATTCCCTTTGTCCTTCAGTATTTTACTTATCCGAGATTTGATTGTCGGTATCCCCATACCTATTTCAATCTCATTACCGGCAAGTACCGGGACCACCGGAAGGGTTCCCGAGGCCCACCGGGAGAGGCCACCAGCCCCAGGAGGCTACATGGGCCAAGTGTGAGAGGGAACCAGCCCTTGGGTGGGCTGGTGCGCCCCCCACACCTGGCCCATGCCGCCTAAGAGGGGGAAGGGGGGAGGGAACCCTAGCGCAGGTGGGCCTAAGGCCCACCAGGGGGTGCGCCACCCCCTCCTCCCCTCCTGGTCGCCACCCCCTTTCCCCATCTAGGGCTGCCGCCCCCCTCAAGGGAGAAACCCACCCTTCCCCCTATATATAGCGGGGGTTTTGGCCATTGGAGACACGGTTTTCTATCTCTCTCTCGGCGCAGCCCTGCTCTTGTTCTTCCTCCTCTCCCACGGTGCTTGGCGAAACCCTGCCGGGAGACCTCGTCTCTCCATCGACACCACGCCGTCGTGCTGCCGGAGATCTTCCCCAACCTCTCGCTCCTCCTTGCTCTATCAAGGTGCGGCAGACGTCACCGGGCTGCACGTGTGTTGAACGCGGAGGTGCCATGGTTCGACACTAGATCGGAATCACACCGCAATCTGAATCGCCGCGAGTACGACTCCATCAACCGCGTTCTAGCAACGCTTCCGCTTAGAGATCTTCAAAGGTATGAAGATGCACTCTCCCCTCTCTCGTTGTTGGTCTCTCCATAGGAAGATCTGAATATAGCGTAGGAAAATTTTGAATTTATGCTACGTTCCCTTACAGTGGTATCAGAGCCAGGTTTTCTATGTGTAGATTCCATGCATGAGTAGAACACAAAAGGTTGTGGGCGCTGATTTGTCAATTGCTTGCCTCTACTAGTCTTATTCTTTTTCGGCGGTATTGTGGGATGAAGCGGCCCGGACCGACCTTACACGTACGCTTACGTGAGACAGGTTCCACCGGCCAACATGCACACCGTGCATAAAGGTGGCTAGCGGGTGTCTGTCTCTCCCACTCTAGTCGGATTGGATTTGATGAAAAGGGTCCTCATGAAGGGTAAATAGATTTGGCATATCATCGTTGTGGCTGTCACGTAGGTAGGAAGGCGTTCTTGCTAGAAACCTAAATCAGCCACGTAAAACTTGCAACAACAATTAGAGGACGTCTAACTTGTTTTTGCAGGGTTTGACATGTGATGTGATATGGCCAAAAGTTGTGATGTTACATGTGTGATGTATGAGATGATCAAGTTATTGTAATAGGATTCACGACTTGCATGTCGTTGAGTATGACAACCGGAAGGAGCCATAGGAGTTGTCTTAATTTATTGTATGAGATGCAACGCCATGTGTTTACTACTCTTACTTCATTGCTAACGGTTAGCTATAGTAGTAGTAGTAGTGGGCGTGATGACTTCACGGAGACACGATGATGGAGATCATGATGATGGAGATCATGGTGTCACACCGGTGACAATGATGATCATGCGATGCCCTAAGATGGAGATCAAAGGAGCAAAGATGATAATGGCCATATCTTGTAACTATATGATTGCATGTGATGTTTATCATGTTTTCATCTTATTGCTTAGAACAACGGTAGCATAATAAGATGATCCCTCATAAAATTTTGAGAACGTATTCCCCTAAGTGTGCACCGTTGCGAAGGATCGTTGTCTCGAAGCACCACGTCATGATCGGGTGTGATAGATTCTAACGTTTGCATACAACAGGTGTAAGCCAAATTTACACGCGCGAAACATTTAGGTTGACTCGACGAGCTTAGCATGTACATACATGACCTCGAATACAAGAGACCGAAAGGTCGAACATGAGTCGTATGGTTGAATACGATCAGCATGAAGTTGCTCACCATGACGACTAGTCCGTCTCACATGATGATCGGACACGGGTTAGTCGACATGGATCATGTATCACTTAGATGACTAGAGGGATGTCGATTTAAGTGGGAGTTCATACTTAATTTGATTAAATGAACTTAATTATCATGAACTTAGTCTAAAAGTTGTCTTTACAAATATTGTAGATCCAATGGCCAATGCACCTGTCAACCTCAACTTCAATGCGTTCCTAGAGAAAAACAAGCTGAAAGATGATGGTAGAAACTATGCGGACTGGGTCCGCAACTTGAAGCTCATCCTCAAAGCAGCCAAGAACGCTTATGTCCTTAATGTGCCGCTAGGTGACCCTCCTGCTCCCGCAGAAGCCCAAGACATTCAGAACGTTTGGCAAACGCGGAATGATGACTACTCTCTCGTTAGGTGTGGCATGTTATACAGTTTGGAAACGGGGCTCCAAAGGCGTTTTGAGCAACACGAAGCATATGAGATGTTCCAGGAGCTGAAACTAGTTTTTCAAGCTCATGTCCGTGTCGAGAGATATGAAGTCTCTGACAAGTTCTTTAGCTGTAAGATGGAGGAGAACAGTTCTATTAGTGAGCATATACTCAGAATGTCTAGGTTACACGGTCGTCTGACTCAACTTGGAGTCGAACTTCCGGATGACGCTGTAATTGACAGAATCATCCAGTCTCTCCCACCAAGCTACAAGAGTTTTGTGCTGAACTACAACATGCAAGGGATGGAGAAGACCATTTCCGAGTTGTACTCGATGCTGAAATCTGCAGAGGTAGAAATCAAGAAAGAGCATCAAGTGTTGATGGTCAACAAGACCACCAGTTTCAAGAAGGGCAAGGGTAAGAAGAACTTCAAGAAAGACGGCAAAGCCGTTGCCGCACCCGGTAAGCCAGATGCCGGGAAGAAGAAAAATAATGGACCCAAGCCTGAGACTGAGTGCTTCTACTGCAAGGGAAAAGGTCACTGGAAGCGGAACTGCCCCAAGTACTTAGCGGACAAGAAGGCCGACAACGTTAAAGGTATATATGATATACATGTTATTGATGTGCACCTTACCAGCGCTCGTAGTAGCTCTTAGGTATTTGATATTGGTGTTGTTGCTCACATTTGCAAATCAAAGCAGGAACATCGGAATAAGCGGAGACTGGCCAAGGACGAGCTGACGATGCGCGTCAAGAATGGCTCCAAGGTCCATGTGATCGCCGTCGGCACGCTGCCTCTACATCTACTTTTGGGATTAGTTTTAAACCTTAATAATTGTTATTTAGTTCCATCTTTGAGCATGAACATTGTACAGGATCTTGCTTAATGCGAGACAGATACTCATTTAAGTCATAGAATAATGGTTGTTCTATTTATATGAGTGATATGTTTTATGGTCATGCTCAGCTGGTGAATGGTTTATTCTTGATGAATCTCGATCGTGATGTTACACATATTCACAGTGTGAATTCCAAAAGATGCAAAGTTGATAATGATAGTCCCACATACTTGTGGCACTGCCGCCTTGGTCATATCGGTGTTAAGCGCATGAAGAAACTCCATACTGATGGACTGTTAGAGTCTCTTGACTTTGAATCATTTGACACATGCGAGCCATGCCTCATGGGCAAGATGACTAACACTAAATTCGCAGAAATAATGGAGAGAGCAACCGACTTATTGGAAATAATACATACTGATGTGTGTGGTCCAATGAACATTGAAGCCCGCGGTGGCTATCGTTATGTTCTCACTCTCACCGATGATTTGAGTAGGTATGGGTATATCTACTTGATGAAGCACAAATCTGAAACATTTGAAAAGTTCAAGGAATTTTAGAATGAGGTTGAGAATCAACGTGATAGAAAAATAAAGTGTCTATGATCTGATTGTGGAGGAGAATATTTGAGTCACGAGTTTGGCACACACCTAAGGAAGTGTGGAATTGTTTCACAACTGACGCCGCCTGGCACACCGCAACGTAACGGAGTTTCTGAACGCCGTAATCGCACTTTATTAGATATGGTAAGATCTATGATGTCGCTTACCGACTTGCCGCTATCATTTTGGGGATACGCATTGGAAACTGCAGCATTCACTTTAAATAGGGCACCGTCTAAATCCGTTGAGACGACACCGTATGAACTATGGTTTGGCAAGAAACCTAAGTTGTCGTTTCTTAAAGTTTGGGGCTGCGATGCTTATGTGAAGAAACTTCAACCAGAGAAGCTCAAACCCAAAGCGGAGAAATGCGTATTCATAGGATACCCTAAGGAAACTTTTGGGTATACCTTCTATCTTAGATCCGAAGGTAAAACCTTTGTTGCCAAGAACAGATCCTTTCTAGAGAAAGAGTTTCTCTCGAAAGAAGTAAGTGGGAGGAAAGTAGAACTTGATGAGGTAATTACACCCCCTCTCGAACCAGAGAGTAGCGCAACGCGGGAAATTGTTCCTGTGGCACCTACGCCAACTGAAGAGGAAGTTAATGATGGTGATCATGAAGCTTCGGATCAAGTTGCTACTGAACCGTGAAGGTCAACAAGGGTACGTTCCGCACCGGAGTGGTACGGCAACCCTGTGATGGAAATCATGTTGTTAGACAACGGTGAGCCTTCGAACTATGAAGAAGCAATGACGGGCCCGGATTCCAACAAATAGCTTGAGGCTATGAAATCCGAGATAGGATCCATGTATGAGAACAAAGTATGGACTTTGGTGGACTTGCCCGATGATCGGCGAGCCATAGAAAATAAATGGATCTTCAAGAAGAAGGCTGACGCAAACGGTAATGTGACCGTTTACAAAGCTCGACTTGTCGCAAAGGTTTTTTAAAAAAATTCAAGGAGTTGACTATGATGAGACTTTCTCTCCCGTAGCGAAGCTAAAGTCGGTCCGAATCATGTTAGCAATCGCCGCTTTTTATGATTATGAAATTTGGCAAATGGACGTCAAAACATCGTTCCTCAACGGGTATCTTAAGGAAGAGTTGTATATGATGAAACTAGAAGGTTTTGTCAATCCTAAGAGTGCTAACAAGGTATGCAAGCTCCAGCGCTCCATCTATGGGTTGGTGCAAGCATCTCGGAGTTGGAACATTCGCTTTAATGAGGTGATTAAAGCGTTTGGGTTCATACAGGTTTATGGAGAAGCCTGTCTGTACAAGAAAGTGAGTGGGAGCTCTGTAGCTTTCCTCATACTATATGTGGATGACATATTATTGATGGGGAATAATATAGAGTTATTGGAGAGCATAAAGGCCTACTTGAACAAGAGTTTTTCAATGAAGGACCTTGGAGGACCTATAGAGATAGATCGAGACGCCTCATAGGTCTTTCAGAAAGTACATACCTTGACAATATATTGAAGAAGTTCAATATGGAAAACTCAAAGAAAGGGTTTTTGCCAGTTTTGTAAGGTAAGAGATTGAGTAAGACTCAGTCACCAACCACGACAACAGATAGAGAGAAGATGAGTACTGTCCCCTATGCTTCAGCCGTGGGCTCTCTAATGTATGCCATGCTGTGTACCAGACCTGATATAAACCTTGCCATAAGTTTGGTAGGGAGGTACCAAAGTGATCCTGGTATGGAACACTGGACAACGGTCAAGAATATCCTTAAGTACCTGAAAAGGACTAAGGAGATGTTTCTCGTTTATGAAGGTGACGAAGAGCTCGTCGTAAAGGGTTACGCCGATGCTAGCTTCAACACAGATCTGGATGACTCTAAGTCACAAACCGGATACGTGTATGTTTTGAATGGTGGGGCAGTGAGCTGATGCAGGAGCAAGCAAGACGTCGTGGTAGCATCTACATGTGAAGCGGAGTACATAGCTGCTTCGGAAGCGGCTCATGAAGGGATCTGGATGAAGGAGTTCATCACCGACCTTGAAGTGGTTCCAAGCGCGTCAGGTCTGATGACACTCTTCTGTGATAACACTCGAGCCATTGCCATAGCCAAGGAGCCCAGATTTCACCGGAAGACGAAGCACATCCAACGCCGCTACAACTCCATCCAGGACCAGGTCCAGAGAGGAGTAATAGATATTTGTAAAGTACACACGGATCTGAATATTGCAGACCCGTTGACTAAACCTCTTCCTCGAGCAAAACATGATCAACACCACAATGCTAGGGTGTTCGATACATCACAATGTAACTAGATTATTGACTCTAGTGCAAGTGGGAGACTGTTGGAAATATGCCCTAGAGGCAATAATAAAATGGTTATTATCATATTTCCTTGTTCATGATAATCGTCTATTGTTCATGCTATAATTGTATTAACAGGAAACAGTAATACATGTATGAATAAATAGATCACAATGTGTCCCTAGCAAGCCTCTAGTTGGCTAGCTTGTTGATCAATAGATGATCATGGTTTCCTGATCATGGACATTAGATGTCATTGATAACGGGATCACATCATTGGGAAAATGATGTGATGGACAAGACCCAATCCTAAGCATAGCACTAGACCGTGTTGTTCGTATGCTAAAGCTTTTCTAATGTCAAGTGTCTTTTCCTTCGACCGTGAGATTGTGCAACTCCCGGATATCGTAGGAGTGCTTTGGGTGTATCAAACGTCACAACATAACTGGGTGACTATAGAGGTGCACTACGGGTATCTCCGAAAGTGTCTGTTGGGTTGGTACGAATCGAGATCGGGATTTGTCACTCCGTGTGACGGAGAGGTATCTCTGGGACCACTCAGTAGAACATCATCATGAGCTCAATGTGACTAAGTAGTTAGTCACAGGATGACGTGCTACGGAACGAGTAAAGAGACTTACCGGTAACGAGATTGAACAAGGTATAGGTATACCGACGATCGAATATGGGGCAAGTTCTATACCGACAGACAAGGGGAATTGTATACGGGATTGATTGAATCCAGGATGACGTGCTACGGAAAGAGTCAAGACACTTACCGGTAACGAGATTGAACAAGGTATAGGTATACCGACGATCAAATCTGGGGCAAGTTCTATACCGACAGACAAGGGGAATTGTATACAGGATTGATTGAATCCTTGACATCGTGGTTCATCCGATGAGATCATCGTGGAACATGTGGGAGCCACCATGGGTATCCAGACCCCGCTGATGGTTATTGGTCGGAGAGATGTGTCGGTCATGTCTGCATGCCTCCCGAACCCGTAGGGTCTACACACTTAAGGTTCGATGACACTAGGGTTATAGGGAATTGTTATACGAGGTTACCGAAGGTTGTTCGGAGTCCCGGATGAGATCCCGAATGTCACGAGTATCTTCAGAATGGTCTAGAGGTAAAGATTGATATATAGGATGGATGGGTTTGGACGCCGGAAATGTTTAGGGCACCACCGCAAAGTACCGGGACCACCGGAAGGGTTCCGGAGGCCCACCAGGAGAGGCCACCGGCCGCGGAGGCTACATGGGCCAAGTGTGAGAGGGAACCAGCCCGTGGGTGGGATAGTGCACCCCCACACCTGGCCCATGGCGCCTAAGAGGGGGAGGGAGGAACCCTAGCGCAGGTGGGCCTAAGGCCCACCAGGGGGTGCGCCACCCCCTCCTTCCCTCTTGGCCGCCACCCCTTTCCCCATCTAGGGCTGCCGCCCCCCCCCCCCCCTCAAGGGGGAAACCCTAAAGGGGGCGCCACCCTCCCTTCGCCCTATATATAGCGGGGGTTTTGGCCATTGGAGACATGGTTTTCTATCTCTCTCTCGGCGCAGCCCTGCTCTTTTTCTTCCTCCTCTCCCACGGTGCTTGGCGAAGCCCTCCCGGGAGACCTCGTCTCTCCATCGACAGCACGCCGTCGTGCTGCCGGAGATCTTCCCCAACCTCTCCCTCCTCCTTGCTGGATCAAGGTGCAGGAGACGTCACCGGGCTGCATGTGTGTTGAACGCGGAGGTGCCGTGGTTCGGCACTAGATCAGAATCACACCGCGATCTGAATCGCCGCGAGTACGACTCCATCAACCGCGTTCTAGCAACGCTTCCGCTTAGCAATCTTCAAAGGTATGAAGATGCACTCTCCCCTCTCTCATTGTTGGTCTCTCCATAGGAAGATCTGAATATGGCGTAGGAACATTTTGAATTTATGCTATGTTCCCCAACATTAACAAAGTCAATGTCATGGGTGGATATGGCTTCCTCGAGAGAAGATCTCATGGCACTCTCTTCATGTAGTTCATGTTCGAGGAGTTCGAGTCTTTATTTTTCCTCTATAAGGAGGTTTGCAACATTGCCAATAAAGTCACCGCGTTCGGCAAGTGACTTAAGGAGATCGCTAAAACGAGCACAAGCTTCACCATGAAGAGTTTTCATGAAAGCCATCAAGGAGTCCTCATCGTTGTCCATGCGAGCCTCACACTCATCCTCAACTATCTTACATAATATATCAGGAGTGTGGTTAGCACACTTGGGAGAGTTGGACATAGTTTTTACCTCTTTAGCCATGATGAATACATGAGTGAGGCGCTTGTCCTCATTGGGAGAGTCGAATAGGCCGATGGTGGAGGAGTGGGTAGTGGCATGCATGGCAATTGCGTTCGTGCCCACTTGTTCATCATAATCGTCATCATCATCTTTGGACATGTACTCCTCACGAACAAGCGCCTTGTTATCTTCCCTCTTTGTGAACTTGGAGAACTTCTTCTTGAGCACAAGCTTCTCGGACTTGTCTTCGCGTCTTTCATATGTGAAATCATGCACAAAGTGTCTTGGGCTATAACATTGTAGCACTTTCTTCTTCCAAAGCTCCTTCCTTGAAGATTCTTCCCTTTGTTGGTCGGTACCTGAATATTTCTTGACTAGGAGAGCCAAATCTTTCGCAAAATCATTGGTCGGGAAAGTCATGTCACCATCATCCTCAGAACTCTCTTTTATCACTTCTTCGTCTCTAGATGATTGAGAAACCACTGGCGGGCCCCTGGGACCGGGGGTACCCAGGTTCATCGGCTTGCGGCCCCAGGCACGACACTCTACATGGGTCTGGTTCTATCCATCGACAAGTCTAGCAAGGAAGACCCTTGCGAGGGCCCTCGCCTCGCGTGGCAAGCGCTAGAGGATCGTCGCCAAGGATCGCGCGAGGTCACCCACTACAAGGGCACGTCCTAAGGCCACCCTTGAGGCCCTCGCGGGGCAGGCTCATCAAGGGAAACCAGGCAGGGTCCCGTGACCCTGCATCTTCACGTCGGCCAAACGACCTGCTTTGGTGGTGCAGGAGCAGTACCAGCGATCACAGACAGGGCGGCTTTCCACTTTCGTGCTAAGGAAGCGGGGCGAGCTGGCGGGCTCCCAAAGCAAGCCACAAAGGTTTCCTATTTGGTGCAAGAGGACCAAGGCTGGGGATCGGCAAGATGGAGGTCACCCCGAGCCCATCGTTGCATCACGGTGAAGAGCTTTGGTAGGCGAAGACCCCTTTTGTCAGGGTGGACTGCAGTCTTGTCCCCTTTTGAAATGGCCATTGTGGCAACCCTTCCCGCCGAGTGTTTTCGAGGGAAGAGGACCAAGGCCAATATAAAAAGAGAGGCCCGACCTCCATAGAAAAGATCCATCGTCTCCACTAGGGTAAGAACTCACCTTTGTACTCGTCTTCCACCTCGAGCAATCAAGACAAGCAGGAGTAGGGTTTACACTGCAAGGTGGCTTGAACTTGGGTAAACTACCTGTGTGTTCTTGTTTGTTTCCTTTAGCTCGAGCCATCGGAGAGCCGCAGTGAAGTTGAGAGGTAGGACAGGATAGGAGGGCGAGCGCACCCTAGATTCAAACCTTTCTTGGTCTACGGAGCCACGATTCCGACATTTGGCGTGCCAGGTAGGGGTGTGATTGCAATCTATGGTGATGGCTAGACGAATGCTGATGACAACAAACCTTCCCCTGCAACAGCACCAGAAGAATGCTGCTAGCACTCCCCGGCAACGGAACTAGAAGAATGTTGTTGATGGCCCACCAGCGCGTGGGTTCGCAACAGTTTCTGAGGGTAAAGTATTCAACCCAAATTTGTTGATTCGCCAAGCCGGAGGTGAGAGAATACTCTCGAGTATTAGCAGTTGAATTTGTCATAGTCAACCACACCTGAAAGATTAGTATCTGCAAGCACAGTAGTAACAACAAAGTAATATGATAACAATGGTGTCACAAACGATCTGTTGACGGCAGACTATTCCTAACGATTGTATCAATGGCACCAAGTTGCCGCGTTGACGGAAATTGTCAGTTCCCGTCAACGTCCAGTGAACCAAAACTGTAACAGGTAGTAGAAGTGTAACGAGCAATAGCAACGGCAAGGAACATCAGTAGTGACAGCAGTAGCAAGTAGCAACAGTAGCAAGCGACAGTAATAGCAACAATAGCAGCAGAGCAAGACAAGTAACAGCAGTAGCAACAGTAGTAGCAGTAGTAGAGCAAGACAAGTAACAGCAGTAGCAACAGTAGCAGCAGAGCAAGACAAGTAACACAAGTAGGACAAACTCGTAGGCAATGGGTCGGTGATTTGTTTGGATGATATTCATCATGCAACAGCTATAACAAGGAGAGATATGTGGCTAGCTCCCGTTCGTCAATGTGATGTAGGCATGCATTTCGTGTGTAGTCATACGTGCTTAGGGAAAAGAACTTGCATGACATCTATTGTCCATCCCTCCCGTGGCAGCGGGGTCCAAAAGGAAACTACGGGATATTAAGGTTCTCCTTCTAATAAAGAACCGGACCAACGCATTAGTACTTGGTGAACACATGAACTCCTCAAACTATGGTCATCATCGGGAGTGGTTCCGGTTATTGTCACTCCGGGGTTGCCGGATCATAACACATAGTAGGTAACTACAACTTGCAAGATCGGATCTAAAACACACATATATTGGTGACAACATAATAATTTCAGATCTGAAATCATGGCACTCGGGCCCTAGTGACAAGCATTAAGCATGGCAAAGTAGTAGCAACATCAATCTCAGAACATAGTGGATACTAGGGATCAATCCCCATCGAAACTAACTCGATTACATGATAGATCTCATCCTACTCATCACCGCCCAGCGAGCCTACAAATAGATTACTCACGAACGACGAAGAGCTTCATGGAATAGTAGAGGGAATAAGGTTGATGATGATGATGGCGACGATTTCCCCTCTCCGAAGCCCAAGACGGTCTCCCGATCTGCCCTCCAGATGAAGAACAGGTGATGGCGGCGCCTCCGTATCGAAAACGTGACGGAAACTTCTATTTTTATTTTTTATGGGACGAAAGGGATCTTATAGAGTTGGAGTTGGGGCGGCAGAGCCGTGTGGGCCCCACAAGCCTGCCCACCGCCAGGAGGGGGGGTGGCGGAGCCAGGGCTTGTGGCCCACTGGCCCACCCCCTAAGGTGGAACTCTGCGCAGATATTTTTCTTATTTTCCAAAACTGCTCCCCGTAAATTTTAAGGACGTTTGGAGCACTTTGATTTCTGCACAAAAATAACACCAAGACAATTCTGCTGAAAACAGCGTCAGTCCAGGTTATTTCCATTCAAATCATGCAAATTAGAGTCCAAAACAAGGGCAAAAGAGTTTGTAAAAGTAGATACGATGGAGACGTATCAACTCCCCCAAGCTTAAAACCTTGCTTGTCCTCAAGCAACTCAGTTGACAAACTGAGAGAGAAAGAAAAACTTTGACAAACTCTGTTTGATCTTGTTGTTGCAACTATGTCAACTCATAACCAGAATTTCAGCAAGATCACAAGTTAACCACATAAGCAAATGACACAAAGGTCTCACGGTCAACTAATATCAATGGCATAATCAGCTAACGAGCAAATAATAATGAGTTTCAAATACCAACACTTCAATCAAAACAAGCATGAAGCAATATGAATAGGTGGTATCTCGCTAGCTCTTTCTGAGACCGCAAAACATAAATGTAGAGCACTTTCAAAGATCAAGGGCTGACTAAACATTGTAATTCATAGCAACGAAGATCCAGTCATATTCATACTCAATATCAATCAAAAGCAAAGCATAAAAATGACAGAGGTGCTCTCTAATTGGTTCTTATATAAGAGGAGGATGACTCAACAGGAAAATAAATAGACAGGCCCTTCGCAGAGGGAAGCATTGATTTGTAGAGGTGCCAGACCTCAAGCTTTGAAAATAGAGATAATAATTTTGGGTGGCATGCTTTCATTGTCAACGCAATGACCAAGAGTTCTTAGTATCTTCCGTGCTACTCATGCTATAGGCGGTTCCCAAACAGAAAAGTAAAGTTTTAACTCCCCCACCACCAATCAATCACACTCCACGGCTAGCCGAATCCTCGGGTACCGTCCATACTAACATCAATCCGGGGGGAGTCTTGTTTTACAGTTATGTTTCCGATTTAAGCGTGGAACTGGGCATTCCAAATACCGGCCCCTTTCTCATGAATGACTATGAATAAACACATGTCGAGGATAACACTCCTAGCATGGAAGATACCAATAGCCCTCTGTCACCACATGAGCGGTTCGGGCATGCAAAACAGATTATTTCTTGAAGGTTTAGAGAATGGCACATGCAAATTTACTTGGAACGACAGGTAGATACCGCAAATAGGTAGGTATGGTGTACTCTCATGGAAAAACTTTTGGGTTTATGGAAGTTGATGCACAAGCAGTATTCCGCTTAGTACAAGTGAAGACTAGCAAAAGACTGGGAAGCGACCAACTAAAGAGCGACAACAGTCATCAAGATGCAATGAGTTTGACTAACATTGAATGCAAGCATGAACAGGATAGAAGTCACCATGAACACGAACATCATAGAGGCTATGTTGATTTTGTTTCAACTACATGCATGAACATGCGCCAAGTCAAGCCACTTGAAACATTCAAAGGAGAATACCATCCTATCATACTACATCATAGTCATCTCAAAATCTATGTTGGCATTCAAGACAAACCATTATAAGCTCTCAGCTAAATAAGCATGGCATCAGAAACTATGATCTCTAAGTTGTCATTGCAAACATGGTTTTCTCACAACAAAGCTAAATCTGGGTCGACAAGCTAGTCATATTTACAAAAACAAAATAGATAGAGTTCATACCAGTTTTTCAGTCTTAGTCACTTCATCATATATCATCATTGTTGCCTTTCATTTGCACGATCGAATGATGTGAACAATAATAAGCGCATTGGACTAAGCTGAATCTGCGGGCAAACACAAAGGAGAAGACAAAGTAATATGGCTGTTTTGAAAGCTAAACAGGTAAGCATGCAAGAACCAATAAACATTGTAACCAATATCTTCTACCTTGACACAAAGAAAAAGAAAACTATTTACACGGGAAAGCTCCCAACAAGCAAAAGAAGAAAGAAAAATCTTTTTGGGTTTTCTCAAAAGGACACAAAACAAGAAAACAAAAATAAACTAGCATTGATAATACAGTGGCAAAGTGTAAACACCGGCTAACAAAGTGAAAGCATAAGCATGAATGTAAAGTCGGTGAGAACACGTACTCCCCCAAGCTTAGACTTTTGGCCTAGCTTGGTCTACTCCCAAGGATGGTCCTGGCGAAACCCAAAATCATAATGGGTGTTATACGGGAGTGCTGCAGCCACTGCCTGAATAGCTGCCTCATGAAGTCGAGCAGCAGTCGCCTCCCTCTCATACTCCTCTGCCTCTCCTATGGTTATGTAGTATCTTCGTTTTACCTGGAAGTCAAAGAAAGCAGGAGCAGGAAGGGTAATATGGAGAACACGCTGCCGGTTAAATATCAAGCGGTATAGGAGGGATCCATGACCTCTCTCAAGGAACTGGTAGCGTGTTAGAGCGACACGATCAAGGTAGGCTGTACGGAGAGGAGGGTCTTCTGGACGGATGGATACTCCAAGAAAATTTGCTAAGCGTGTAGCATAAACTCCACCAAAGAAATCCCCCTCACTGGCATTTTTATTCAGCCTCCTTACAATAATAGCTCCCATATTGAAGCTCCTGTCACCTGTTATTGCGCTCTTAAGGATACTAAGGTCGGAAGCGCGTAGGTGACAATGTGCACCCTTGTCGTTAATGCACCTACCTATGAAGAGGGCAAGGTAGTGCAAGGCAGGGAAATGGATGCTTCCTATGGTGGCTTGCGTGATATCTCTGGTTTCTCCAACAGTTATACTGGAGACAAAGTCTCTGACCAAAGACTTAGGAGGATCATTAACACTACCCCAATCGGGTATCTTGCAAATCCTATTGAAATCCTCTAGATCCATGGTATAGGATTTATCGTACAGATCAAACAGTATGGATGAGTCACGCCAGCTAAAAATTTAAATCTACGCACGAAAGAGGCAGTGAGCATAGCATGCTGTTCACATTTATCTGAGAGGAATTATTCTAACCCGGCATTGCGGACAAGTTCATCAAACTCATCCTTGAAACCTGCTTCGATCATGAACTCATCGGAACGCCATTCACATGGTTGTACCGGTGCGTCCCTTAGTTGAAAAGGTTCGGGCTCCCGAAAGGAGAGATGAGGACCCTTCTTACTTGAGGAACCACCATGAAACTTCCTCCTGAACATAATTTCCTTTTGCTGAAATTTTTGAAGTTCAAGAGAAAAGTGAATAAAGACCCACCACACCTTGTAGCAACTACTCCTACTAGTGCCTAGAGACTGTATCATGCGCTAAAACTACTTGGAACCAGCTAAAATCAACTTTTCTAGCTCAAGAACAGGGTCACCAAGGTAGCAAGAATTCGCGAAGGATAAAGCACTAGAGCAAAAACTAATTGGACCAATGGAGGAGTCACTTACCAAGGAGTAATTTCCCCAAAACGGTTAGGAGAATGGTGCTTTGAGCAAGGAGATCGAAAATAAAAGCCAAATGAGCAAGAACACGGGTTTGAGCTGCGAAACAATTTTTTCTGGAGGTGGAAGAAGAGGCTGAGAGCTGGAATGAGTGGAGGGGGTGCCTGTGGGCCCCACAAGCTTGCACCCTGCCACTAGGGGGGTAGGTGGAGGTGGCAGGGCTTGTGGCCCACTGGTCTGGCCCCCAGGCCAGCTCTCAGGCCCAGAAATTTTCAAAAATTCCAAAAAAATTCTTACTAAATTTTCAGGACCATCGGAGAACTTTTATTTTCGAGGTATTTTCTCTGGGACGCTAAAACAGAAAACAGAAAAAACGAAACTAATTCTATCATTTTTCTTCTAAGCAACAGAAAAGGAAAACTTAAAACACAGTTATGTGACTCCTTGATTCATCCGTTTCATGGTCATCGAAATAAATCCGTCAATGGGATTGATCAAGTCCTTATGACAAAACATTCTTGAATCGCAAGATAGAACGGAGAATTTTTCGAATAGCCACTAAGTCACCTCAATGGGGATATGTATCTCCCCAACAAACAAATCATACTTCATATTGACACGAGGAATAGGGCATTCAAAGCTCCCAATAAGAATCGAAGAAGTCTTTTTGATAACATTGATGCAATGTACTGGATATCGTTTCTTCGGAAAGTGCACTGTGTGCTCATTACCGTTGACATGGAAAGTGACATTGCCTTTGTTGCAATCTATAACAGCCCCTGCAGTGTTTAAAAAGGGTCTTCCGAGGATGATAGCCATGGCATCGTCCTCAGGAATATCCAAGATAACAAAGTCTGTTAAGATAGTGGTGTTAGCAACCACAAAAGGCACATCCTCGCAAATACCGATAGGGAAAGCAGTTGATTTGTCGGCCATCTGCAGAGAAATTTCAGTGGGTGTCAACTTATCCAATCAAGTCTACGATAAAGAGAGAGCGGCATAACACTAACACCGGCTCCAAGGTCACATAAGGCAGTTCTTACGTAGTTTCCTTTAATGGAGCAAGGAATAGTGGGCACTCCGGGATCACCAAGTTTCTTAGGAGTTCCACCTTTAAAAGTGTAATTGGCAAGCATGGTGGAGATCTCAAGATCTGGTATCTTCCGTTTATTAGTCACGATATCTTTCGTGTACTTGGCATACAGAGACATCTTGAGCATATCAGTTAACCGCATCTGCAGAAAAACGGGTCTTATCATCTCAATGAAGCGCTCAAAATCCTCATCATCCTTTTTCTTGGATGGCTTAGGAGGAAAGGGCATAGGTCTCTGAACCCATGGCTCCCTTTCTTTACCATGCTTCCTAGAAGTGAAGTCATTCTTGTCGTATTTCTTAGGTTGTGGGTTATCAGGATTAACCGTAGGTTCAATCTCCACATCCTCGTCATGGCTAGGTTGCGCATTATTATGAACATCACTGTCCATATTGTCACCAGGTTCATGTTCATCACCTAATTGTGTTTCTGCATCAGACGCAAAAATATCATTAGGTTGTTTAGGTGTGACAGTATTTGGTGAACTGACGTGTAGGCTCCTATCATCCTTCTTCTTCTCCTTAGGATGACTAGGTGTATCAGCATTGATTCCTTGAGAATCTTGATCAATTCTCTTAGGATGATCTTCAGGATACAAAGGTTCCTAAGTCATTTTGCCTCCTCTAGTAATGACTCTGACAGAGTTAACATTTAATTCATTGAGCAGGTCATTCTGAGCTTTAAGTACTTGTTCTACCTGAGCAGTAATCATAGAGGCATGTTTACTCAGAAGCTTCAGATCGTTGACATTTCTGTCTACACAAGCACTTAGATGGCTAAGCATACGAGCACTTTGTTCCAAATGTCTGCTAACATAATCATTGAAACTCTGTTGTTTGGCAATAAAGTTGTCAAATTCATCAAAACATAGGCTAGCAGGTTTATCAAAAGGAATATCACTCTCATCAAACCTACGCAGAGAATTCACTTCCACTACCTGTATCGGGTTATCGAGACCATGGATCTCTTCGATAGGTGGTAGATTTTTGACATCTTCAGATCTAATGTGTTTCTCTTGCATAGATTTCTTGGCTTCTTGCATATCTTCGGGACTGAGGAATAGAATACCTATTTTCTTAGGACTTGGCTTAGGAGGTGGTTTGGGAATAGTTCAAGCATTATCGTTGATCAAGAGGTTATTCAGTAGAGTCTCAGCTTGTTCTACAGTTCGTTCCCTAAAAACACAACCGGCACAACTATCTAGGTGGTCTCTAGAGGCATCGGTAAGTCCATTATAGAGGATATCAAGTATCTCGATCTTCTTAAGAGGGTGATCAGGCAAAGCATTCTGTAGCTGGACGAGCCTCCCCCAAGCTTGTGGAAGACTCTCTTCTTGGAGTTGAGCAAAGTTGTATATTTCCTGCAAGGCAGCTTGCTTCTTATGGGCAGGGAAATATTTCTCACATAAGTAATAGACCATCTCGTGGGGACTACGCACACATCCAGGAGCAAGAGAGGTGAACCAGTCTTTAGCGTCATCCTTTAGAGAGAAAGGAAACAACTTAAGGATATAGTAGTGGCGGATCTTCTCCTCGTTAGTGAAAAGGTTGGCTATTTCGGATAGTTTGGCAAGATGGGCTATGACCGTGTGAGACTCATAACCGTGAAAAGGATCAGATTCGACTATAGAAATTATCTCAGGATTGATAGAGAATTCATAATCCTTATCGGTGACAAAGATAGGCGAAGTGGCAAACTTCGGGTCATTTTTCATCCTAGCTTCCCAAGATTTTTCCTTCCACTTGAGAAGTAATTTCTCAGCGTCATAGGCATCCTTACATGCAAGAAAATCCTCAACTATCTCTCCCTCCATAACATAACCCTCAGTTATATCAGGTAATTCATATCTAGGAGAGCTAGATCTAGCAGGAGCAAAAGCAGGTTCTGTCTCAATAGTATCGGCAGTTTCAGAAGCATCACGAGCATTGGCAGTAACTCTAGCAATATGAGCATCAAGGAACACTCCTAGTGGAACATCAGGCAAAGGAGTATCAAGCATAGCATCTCTAGCAGTATCAAGCATAGTATCAAGCATAGTATCATCAGGCATAGTATCAAGCATATCATCTCTATCAGTATCAGGCATAGTATCAAGCATAGCATCTCTAGCAGTAGTATCACAAGCATCATCAAGCACAGGCGACATATCAAGATTTCTAGCAGGAGGTGATGTTGCAAACTTACTCATAACTGAAGGTGAATAAAGTGCAGAGCTAGATGGCAATTCCTTACCTCCCCTCGTAGTTGAGGGCAAGACTTTGGTCTTCAGATCCTTCAGATTCTTCATAGTGATCAAAGATATAAATCCCAAGTGACTCAGAGAATATAGCAATACCTCCCCAGCAACAGCGCCAGAAAAATGTTGATTGCAATCTCTAGCGATGGCTAGACGAATGCTGATGACAACAAACCTTCCCCTGCAATGGCACCAGAAGAATGCTGCTAGCACTCCCCGGCAACGGAACTAGAAGAATGTTGTTGATGGCCCACCAGCGTGTGGGTTCGCAGCAGTTTTTGAGGGTAGAATATTCAACCCAAATTTGTTGATTTGCCAGGCAGGAGGTGAGAGAATACTCTCGAGTATTAGCAGCTGAATTTGTCAGATTCAACCACACCTAAAAGATTAGTATCTGCAAGCACAGTAGTAACAACAAAGTAATATGATAACAACGGTGTCAGAAACGATCTGTTGACGGCATACTATTCCTAACGATTGTATCAATGGCGCCAAGTTGCCGCGTTGATGGAAATTGTCAGTTCCTGTCAACGTCCAGTGAACCAAAATTGTAACAGGTAGTAGCAGTGTAACGAGCAATAGCAGCGGCAAGGAACAGCAGTAGCAAGTAGCAACAGTAGCAAGCGACAGTAATAGCAACAGTAGCAGCAGAGCAAGACAAGTAACAGCAGTAGCAACAGTAGTAGCAGCAGCAGAGCAAGACAAGTAACAACAGTAGCAACAGTAGCAGCAGAGAAAGGCAAGTAACAGCAGTAGGACAAACTCATATGCAATGGGTCGGTGATTTGTTTGGATGATATTCATCATGCAACAGCTATAACACGGAGAGATATGTGGCTAGCTCCCGTTTGTCAATGTGATGTAGGCATGCATTCCGTGTGTAGTCATACGTGCTTAGGGAAAAAACTTGCATGACATCTATTGTACATCCCTCCCGTGGCAGCGGGGTCCAAAAGGAAACTACGGGATATTAAGGTTCTACTTTTAATAAAGAACCGGACCAACGCATTAGCACTTGGTGAACAGATGAACTCCTCAAACTATGGTCATCACCGGGAGTGGTTCCGGTTATTGTCACTCCGGGGTTGCCGGATCATAACACATAGTAGGTAACTACAACTTGCAAGATCGGATCTAAAACACACATATATTGGTGACAACTTAATAATTTCAGATCTGAAATCATGGCACTCGGGCCCTAGTGACAAGCATTAAGCATGGCAAAGTAGTAGCAACATCAATCTCAGAACATAGTGGATACTAGGGATCAATCCCCATAAAAACTAACTCGATTACATGATAGATCTCATCCTACTCATCACCGTCCAGCGAGCCTATGAATAGATTACTCACAAACGACGAAGAGCTTCATGGAATTGGAGAGGGAAGAAGGTTGATGATGACGATGGCGACGATTTCCCCTCTCCGGAGCCCAAGACGGACTCCAGATCTGCCCTCCAGATGAAGAACAGGTGGTGGCGGCGCCTCCGTATCGAAAACGCGACAAAAACTTCTCTTTTTATTTTTTCTGGGACGAAAGGGATCTTATAGAGCTGGAGTTGGGGGCGGCAGAGCCGTGTGGGCCCCACAAGCGTGCCCACCACCACTAGGGGGGTGGTGGTGGAGCCAGGGCTTGTGGCCCACTGGCCCACCCCCTAAGGTGGAACTTGGCGCAGATATTTTTCTTATTTTCCAAAACTGCTCCCTGTAAATTTTCAGGACGTTTGGAGAACTTTGATTTCTGCACAAAAATAACACCAAGGCAATTATGCTGAAAACAACGTCAGTCCAAGTTAGTTCCATTCAAATCATGCAAATTAGAGTCCAAAACAAGGGCAAAAGAGTTTGGAAAAGTAGATATGATGGAGACGTATCAGGGTGCGCAGCCATTCTCTGGCTCATGTTTTGGCTCGAGCTTCACCAACTCCATGGCCGACACCCACCATCCGTGCACTGAGCACGTGTCTGATCGGTTCACTTGCACTGCCGCCTTCACCGACCTTGCTGCTTGGGAGTACCGGGCTTCCTACTCGCGTCTTCCCGAGCGGTGGTACTGCGGCCGCACCACGCCCCCCTCCCTCACACTGGCCTCGAGCATGCAAACGCCTGTGTCGTGCTGCTCGGGGCGCGCAGGTCTCTCTGTCCTCATCCAGCGGACGCAAGGCCCGAAATCGGGCAGGGTCGGTGCATCAAGCCCACCGCCATCACTGGAGGGGCCAGGCGTCTCCTCCACCGCCTTGCTCCCCATTGCCGTGCGCGGGGGGTATGGAGCGCGGCCCAGGGCATTGGCCTAGGTGGGCGTTAGCGTGACGCGCCCCTAGATAGCGGTTTCACCACGACACATCGGGGCTGGCATGCGGTGGCGTGCGTCCTAGGTGGATCCCAGGCCCCAGACGACGGCCGACACTCCAAGCCGTCCTCCTACGGGGAGAGCAAGGCCCCTGAGGGGTGATAAAGCATGGGGCTACCAAGGATCGCGCCCCGGCCTAGCGGGGCATTGCACGACGTTACCTTCAACGCGGGGTACCAACCCGGGTGTATGGTTGCCGCAGGCGCTCTCCCCACGATACGCACCCCCACCATCAGCGGAGTCGCTGGCGCAAAGACCCTCATCGACGGGGGCACCGAGCTCAACATCATCTCTGTCGCAGCTTTTGAAGCACTTCAGGTGCCTTACAGCCGGCTGAAGCCTACCAGGCCCTTCTCTAGGGTGGTCACTCAGACCGCGACCCCTCTTGGCCAGGTCCGTCTCCCCGTCACCTTTGATACCCGTTCCAACTACCGCATCGAGCTCGTCGATTTAGATGTGGCGCGCATCGGCCTCCCATACAACATCATCCTGGGGTACCCCACGCTCGCCAAATTCATGGCGGCAACCCATTCGGGGTACAACATCATTAAGATCACCAACATCAGTGGTGTCCTGACCATAAAATGCGACGAGAGGGATGCGGTGAGCTACCTCAGGCTTTCATGCAAAGCCTCGACTATTGTGTGTGCAGTCAACGGGGGTGAGGCGGTGTCTCCCGATAGCCTTCCCGAGGTGGCCCCAGCAACAAAGAAACTACAGCTCTCTCAGGACCGGACCAAGACGAAGAAGGTGCTGCTAAATGATAGTGATTCAAGCCCCACCTTCACCATCGACGCCAACCTTCCATTAGAGCAAGAGAACATGCTCATCGCCTTCCTCGAGGCAAGCGCGGATGTGTTCGCGTGGAAGGCGACCGATCTAACTGGGGTGCTAAGGCACGTGATCAAGAATCACCTGGCGGTGTGCCCCAACGCGTACCCCGTCAAGCAGAAGGTGCAGCGCCAAGCATCGGAAAAGCAACGCTTCATTGTTCAGGAAGTGCAGAAGATGCAAGAGGCCGGGGTCATCCATGAGGTGCGCCACACGGTGTAGCTTTCCAACCCTGACATCATCCAAGAAGGGCGGCAAGGAGCGGATGTGCGTCGACTTCACCAACCTCTACAAGGCCTATCCGCTGGACCCCTTCCTGCTCCCACACATCGACCAGATCATGGACTCTACTGCCTGCTGCGATGTATTGTGCTTCTTGAACGCCTTCTCGGGCTACCATGAGATCAAGATGGCAGCAGGGGATGTGGCAAAAACGGCCTTCGTCTCCCCTTGCAGAGTGTTCTGCTATGTAAGCATGCCCTTCGGCCTAGAGAGCGCTCGTGCCACCTTCCAATGGCTAATGCAGATTGAGTTGGGGCCCCAGCAAGGAAGGAACATCGAGGCCTATGTCGATGACATCAAGGAAACTTTTGCCAATCTATGCAAGGTCAACATGAAGCTCAACCCTGACAAGTGCATCTTCTAGGTCCCTTCTGGCAAGCTCCTCGGCTTCCTCGTATCTCATTGAGGGATTGAAGCAAACCCGGAGAAGATCAATGCCATAAAGCAGATGCGCCCTCCACAAACCCTCAAGGATATGCAAAAGTTGGCGGGGTGCCTAGCCTCCCTCCGGCGCTTCATCTCCAAGTTCGGCGAGCGGGTGTTGCCGTTCTTCAAGTTGATGAAAAGGATGGGTTCGTTCATGCGGACCCCTGAAGTGGACGTGGCCTTCGCAGACCTTAAGCGGTACCTCACAAGCCCTCTCGTCATGGTCACGTCGCGACCCTACGAGCGCGTTTCGTTGTACCGGGCGACCACCCCCTCACACCCAGTGCAACCCTCGTGGTGGAGCAGGAAGGACCTACTCGTGTCAAGAAGCAGCCGGCGACCACCGAGAAGGTGTCACAAGAACTTACGCGAGCTCCGTCGGGGCCAAGTTTTGGATATATGCCCTAGAGGCAATAATAAAGTGGTTATTATTATATTTCCTTATTCATGATATCATCTATTATCCATGCTAGAATTTTATTGATTTGAAACTCAAATACATGTGTGGATACATAGAAAACGCACTGTCCCTAGTAAGCGTCTAAATGGACTAGCTCGTTGATCAAAGATGATCAAGGTTCCCTGACCATAGACAAGAGTTTTCATTTGATAACGGGATCACATCATTAGGAGAATGATGTGATGGACAAGACCCAAACTATGAATGTATCATGTGACCATGTTAGTTTATTGCTATTGTTTTTCTACATGTCAAGTATGTGTTCCTATGACCATGAGATCATGTAACTCATTGACACTGGAAGAGTACCTTGTGTGTATCAAAAGTCACAACGTAACTGGGTGACTATAAAGGTGCTCTACAGGTATTGCTGAGGGTGTCTATTGAGTTGGCATGGATCAAGACTAGGATTTGTCACTACGTGTGACAGAGAGGTATCTCAGGACCCACTCGGTAAAAACAACATCACAACAAGCTTGCAAGCAATGTGACTAAAGAGTTAGTCACGGGATCTTGTATTACAGAACGAGTAAAGAGACTTGCCGGTAACGAGATTGAACTAGGTATAGAGATGTCGACGACCGAATCTCAGGCAAGTAATATACCGATGGACAAAGGGAACAACATACGGGATTAACTGAATCATTGACATAGAGGTTCAACCAATAAAGATCTTCATAGAATATGTAGGAGCCAATATGGGCATCGAGGTATCGCTATTGATTATTGACCGAAGAGTGTCTCAGTCATGTCTGCATAGTTCTCGAACCCGCAAGGTCTGCACACTTAAGGTTCAGTGATGTTTCAGTATAGTCGAGTTATGTATGTTGGTGAGTGAAGGTTATTCGGAGCCCCGCATGAGATCCCGGACATCACAAGGAGTTTCGAAATGGTCCAGAAACGAAGACTTATATATAGAAAAAGAGGTAAACGGGTTTCAAAAATGTTTTGGGCATTACCGATAAAGTACCGAGAGTGACAAATGGGTTTCAGGGGTTCACCGGGAGGGGACACCCACCCCGGGGGCCACATAGGCCTAAGAGGTGGCGCACCAGCCCTTGGTGGGCTAGGCGGCTAGCCCCTATGGGCCTATGCGCCCGAATTGAGGAGGTGGGGAGGAGTTCGACTAGGAGGAGGACTCCTCCTAGCACCTCCACCAAACCCCAATTGGAGGACTCCTCCTCCTCTTGGGGCGCCGCCGGCCAACCCTAGGGATTTTCCCTAGGGCGCACCTAAGCCACGGCGCAGCTCTCCCTCCCTCCTCTAGTTCGTCCACCTCTAGATGCTCTTTTGACAAAATTTCTCTCTCAGGCTTGATCATTCCTCATTTCAAATTCATTGAAGAAAAATAAATAAATGCATGCATGAATGCAATGACCACCAAGTGAAGCTAGGGCTATGACACATGTTGTCGCTACATACCATTCACTCCCTATTTCATGTTTTCATTTCTCAAAGAAAGAATATCTATGCATGCATTCCCGGCAAACAAGTGTTAACTAGAAGAAATAGAATGAAGTGATACCATGTTATTTTATCTAGTTGAGTAGAAACTCTATATTAGTTATCTTTGTTTCACTAACACTTTCATAATAATCATTCCCCCGCTGCAACTATACTAATTTTTAAGTCAACAAGAGGATGGCTATATAGGCGTACCAATTGTAAGTGAACCAAAACCTTATCATTATTTTGGTTTAAACAACCGAGTTAGTTATGGTTCAAATTTCTCTCTATGTTTCTCGATGATTATCAAGTTTAAACTTGGGTGAGTTGATGCGTGTTACTTTTACGCTCATCCAACCTGAGTTAAATCGATATATTTCATAAAAATCAAGATATTCGCTCTGATATTGCTACTAATGACTAATGAATGCAAAGGGTTCCAATATTCCATCCCTAATTGTTTTTCCATAGGAAATTGGGTATTTATGGACGAAATCAAACCAATAAATGGAGAGGAGTAAAGTGGAGATAGAGGAGTAAAGTGGAGATAGAGGAGATCAAGTGGGAGGCGCTACAAAGGAACCAAAGAAAAAGATGACTTTCCATATGGCCATCATGACTCGTATGGATGGTCGTATGGACTGCCAAACACACCGTGTGATCCACGTGAACAACCTTTATAAAAGGCCCAATGTTAGGAGAACAACGTACGATGCCACACATTGCCATCTCCGCATCATTCATCTCCAACAACCCTGTCCGCTGTCATTTCCTATCTACATCTCCATAGCACCACCATAGTGCTCAACCGTCTAGCCATACTTTGTAATCTTGTATCACATTCCGCAACCATTATAAGACATATTTTTAGTCAAGCAATCTTCATGATGTGTTCTTCAACGATTTCTTCATGTGATTTGATCCCCATGTGTGAGTGGTTCGGTAAGGCCCTATGTATTTATTAGAGGGACCAATGGAAGTACTTTGGATTAACCTCTCATATGTGTAACATAACATTGCTTCTAAGTTGTCTCTTGTTTCATCCATGTTCTTCGTCCCTGCAGGCATCCAGGATCATGCAGAACTAGCTACAAAAAGGCTATGGGCGGGGAGACCGTGATGTGTTATTCCGAACACAAGTAACATAAATGTTTAATACAGTTACACGGATCCTATATCTGGGGATACAAGTGGTATAGTTATTAAACACCCGATGGATAGGGCCTTCGGTTGAACAACTGACTCTTGATGTAGGATGCGTGCCGGTCAAGACGTAATTTGGATACACCCCCATTCGATATGTTGCAAGCACGTCTTGATGGATGACATCCAAAGCACAAATTAAGATCATAATGCTCTCGTAAAAAATATATGGTTGTAAGAACAAATCCTCATCCCCATGCCTATTTTATTATAAGTGTTACTACTGCCAACATGATTTGGTTCAGTTAAAAGCTAGAATTAATAATCCTAAAAGTCGGTTAGACACCCTTGACTTAAAGGATACCGTTCTCTCGTGGGTTCGATAACTCAATGGCACTTGTGGAAAAAAAGTGAGAATCATTTCTGCTCCTTTACCCAATCATTAAAGGGAAGCATGGTGAAGCATAGTTATGCATGATATATCCACTTTGGAACAATTTGGAGGGCAATATGTGTCGTATTTTCACTAGCAAGAGGACACCCTATCATGTAGTGGCTCAACTAGCTTTGGGGGATATTCGCTTCCATAGATCTAGTGGATTTCTCTTTGGCTGCATGCTGTTATTTTTTAGGTCTTTCATGCTTAGCTACTAAAAAGCCTTGTTCATATCTGTGTACCACCCTCTTTAATTCTAATTTGAAGGCAGCCCTTCTCCCAGTTTCTTGAAAAAAGTGTTCATAGTGTATTTACAAAATAAATCCAGTGTTGTATTTCAGAAATGTATTAGTTTAATTTTAAAAATTTCCATCATGTACTTAAAATTGACTGCAGTTTGACAATATTTGCATTGATCGTACGCCTTAGCATATATAGAGTACATGGGCAGAAATATCTCAATCGTATCCGCTATACAAGGAAAGGATCGGGAGATAAACTAGGAAATAAGAAACATAATCCTAGCTGCCTAATATACGTAATTATCATGCTCAACACCCCCCGCAGTCGAAGCGTCACCAGTGACGCACAGACTGGATCGGAACGTCTCGCAGGTAGACGTCGGTACCCCCTTGGTCGTAACATCAGCAAACTGTTGGGCAGTTGGCACGTGGAGGACATGGATGCGTCCGAGAGCCACTTGCTCACGCGTGAAGTTTATGTCAACTTCAATATGCTTCGTATGACGATGCTGGACGGGGTTGGCGGAGAGGTAGACGGCGGAGCCGTTATCACAGTACACGAGTGTAGCTCGTGAGACGTCATGATGAACCTCCTGAAGAAGTTGGCGCAACCAGGAGCATTCGGTGAGTTGGCCACCACCCTGTACTCGGCCTCGACACTGGATCGGGACACCATTGGTTGTCGTTTCGACGACCATGAGATGGGGGGAGGCCCAAGGTAAACACAGTAGCCGGATGTAGATCGTTGAGTGTCGGGACAGCCTGCCCAATCGGCGTCAGAGTATGCGACCAGCTCGATGGATGATGATGCGCTCAAGGTGGGCCTGAGGGACATGGTGCCGCAAATGTAATGAAGTATCTGCTTGACCAAGTTCCAATGGCTGTAGTGAGGAGCATGCATGTGAAGACACACTTGTTGTACTGCATACTGTATGTCCGGTCTCGTGAGAGTCAGGTACCGAAGAGCGCCAACAATAGAGCGATAAAGCGAGCCATCCGATGCAGGAGAGCCATCTAGTGCGGAGAGCTTGGCCTTCGTATCAACACGAGTGGCGACAGTCTTGCAGTTAAGCATGCCTACGCGCTCGAGAAGTTCATGTGCATACTTCTATTCATGTAGGAAGAAGCCGTCAGAGCGCCAAATGACCTCAATACCGAGAAAGTAGTGGAGCGGCCCCAGATCCTTCCAAGCGAACTCGGCACTGAGGCGAGCTATGAGCTGCCCGAGAAGTTTGGCCGAGGATGTCGGGAATATAATGTCATCAACGTAGAGGAGAAGGTACGCCAGGGCATTGCTGTGAGAGAACACAAATAGGGAGGCGTCAGAGTGAGTAGCTCGGAAGCCTAACTGGTGGAGAAACGCGACGATGCATTGGTACCACCCGTGAGGGGCCTGCTTCAAACCGTAGAGAGATCGAGAAAGCAGGCACACATGGTCTGAATGAGTGGCGTCGATGAACCCGGTGGGCTGCTGATAGTAGGCCTGTTCGGCAAGGTGGTCGTGAAGGAATGCGTTGGAGATGTCCAACTGATGCAGGGGCCAGGCACGAGAAACCATGAGCTGAAGGACAGTGCGGATTGTGCCTGACTTAACGACTGAGGCAAAAGTGTTGGTGAAGTCCATGCTGGCGCGTTGATGAAACCCGCGAACCATTGAGCGAGCTTTGTAGCGCTCTAGGGTACCATCGGGGCGATGTTGTGGCGAAACACCCATTTCCTGCTAATGATGTTGGCATTGCGGGGAGGAGGAACGAGTTGCCACATGCAATTGTGTTGCAGTGCATCGAACTCATCCTACATGACGGTAAGCCAATGAGGGTTGTGAAGAGCTACGCGAACCGAAGATGGTGCTGGTGACATCCATATGGTCTAGGTCGACGACATGCACAAGTACTGCTCGGAGGGATACCGAGTGCTGGGTCGAAGGGCGCCAGTGTGCGACTGAGTCGTAACGCCAACTGGGGTCGCCGGAACAAGGTCCAACGTTAGATCGCGAGAGACCAGACCCGTAGCGGTCGAGGAGGAGGTTGAAGAAGCAGCCCCTGTGGTCCAGTCGACCGAGCCGGCATCAGAAACGACAGTAGCACGCGAGCTGGCTGCAGCAGACGAGCCGGCTGCAGGACCCGACAAGGTCGTGCGAGAGGCAGAGCCGGCTGCAGTACTCGCCGAGGTCGCACGAGAGGCTGAACTCGCTCGAGTAGGCAGGCCGGCTGCAGTAGCTGGACCAACTGCAGTAGGCGGACCGACTGCGGTAGTCGGACCAGCTATAGTAGGCAGACTGGCTGCAGGAGGCGGACTGGCTGCAGCAGGCAGACTGGCTGCAGAGTTGCCAGGGAACGATGGTGATGATGAAGTTGGTGCCTCAGCTGGAGGAACCTCCTGAAAAGGAAACACTTTTTCGTCAAAGTATACGTGTGGTGAAGTGATCACCCGACGAGAGACGATATCGAAGCACCGATAGCCCTTGGTGTTGGAAGGATAACCAAGAAAGATGCATGCGAGGGATCGCAGAGCAAGCTTATGTGGTGCTGTGGAAGCGATGCTAGGATAGCAAAGGCACCCCGAAGATGCGAAGACCATCATAAGATGGAGGAGTGCCCTAGAGAAGATGATGTGGCACATAGTTCCAGCAAGCACTGCAGGGCCGTATGTTGATCAAGAGAGACGCCGTGGCAAGAGCATCCGATCAGAAACGAGGCGGGATGTTGGCATGAAACAAGAGATTACGAACGCAATCATTGAGCGTGCGAAGTAAACGTTCAAGCCGTCCATTTTGCTGCGAAGTGTAAGGACAAGTTAGACAAAATAGAGTACCATGGATGGCAAGAAAATTCTGAACGACCAGATTGTCGAACTCTTTCCCATTGTCGGTTTGAAGCGTGAGGATGGGGCGATCAAACTACGTGGCGACATGTGAGAAAAAAAGGTAAGTGTAGAGAGCGCGTCGGATTTTTGTCGTAAGGGAAAGTCCACACATAGTGAGAGTAATCATCTAATATGACCAGATAATAAAGGTAGATAGAGTTACTTGCGATAGGCGAGGTCCAGACATCACTATGAATTAACTGAAACGGATAAGATGCAATGTTGGTAGAGTCGCTAAATGGTAGACGCACGTGTTTGCCGAGATGGCAAGCATGACAAGTATGGTGGTCTACTTTATTACAATTGAAAGAGAAACCCCGAAGAATATGATGAAGTGCAGCAGGGTTGGGATGTCCGAGACGAGCATGCCAAAGATCCACATCGGCGGAGAGAGCGACTAGTCCGGCAGAGTTGGAGGCGGAAGAGCCGACCGGGTAGAGATCATCGGGGCTGTCACGTCGGTGTAGAACCATGCGGGTACGGGCGTCCTTCACAAAGAAACCACATTCATCAAATTCAACAGTGGGGATTTTCATGAGCAAGGCAGCAAACAGAAACAAGGTTTTTAACAAGTTCTGGAGAGTTGGAGAGTCAAGAACATTAGACATATTGATGGGAGTAGAGTTCGAAGTAAAAGAGGTATGACCAATATGTGTAATGGGAAGAGGAGAGTCGTCACCAACGGTGATGCGCGTAGAGGTATTGACAAGAAAAAAAGTGGCGAGGTTACCAGCCGAAAAAGCGGCAGAGCCGGGTATCCTCCATACTGTTGTGGCGGCACAGCCGACGGTGGTGATACGAACTGCTCGGGCGCCGCGAGGTAGGCCTGGTGATGAGCGGGTCGAGGACCGAAGATGCCGAGGGTAAGCCCGCGAGACATCGGCATGGAGTAGACATGAACGACGCTGGTCCATGGGTTGTGCTCGTAGGACCACGGCGGCATGGGTTGCTACTGCTGATTGGATTTAGGCGGACCGCCCGGGGCAGGCGACCGCTGCTGGACCTTGCCCTTCCCGTGGCGGCCACCGCAGTTGACAGGGGGAGGTGGTGTTGGTGCGCCCTGCTGTGGGAATGGGACCGACAGCGAGGGTGCAGGCAATGCTGGCTCCTGTAGAGGCGACAGTGAAGGAGCAGCAACACGCAAGGTGTCGGCGACGAGGGCCGTGTGGACAGCCCGGAGCTTCAGCTGGTTCATCAGACGCTCTTCCAGCTTGAGATAGGCGACGACCTTGGGAAAGGTCGGCCCGGGGATGAGGGTGAGGTTGGTGGCGGTGTTGGAGAATTCCTCGCTGAGGCTGTTGACGAGGGTGCTGAGGAGGAGATCGGAGGAGACCTTCTCGCCGATGTCGTGGAGTTCATCCCAAATGCGTTTGAGGCTCATGCAGAAGTCCTCCACGGAGGAGTTATTTTGGTGGCAACCAAAAAAATTCCTGCTGGAGAAAGACGAGGCGCTGGAGGCGGCTGTCGGTGAAGAGCTCGTTGCGCTTCGTCCAGACGGAGTAGGCATCATCATCATGATGAACCACCGTGTATAAGAGGTCCTTCAAGGTGGTCTGGAAGAACCAGCGGATGAGAGTAACCTTGATAGCCGACCACTCGGCGTCGTGCTTCATGACCTCGGCATGGACAGAGCCGTCGATGTGCTCCTGAAGGTGATACTCACGGAAGACTATGTTGAAGTAGGTCTTTCATGGGTAGTAGGAGGAATCGTCCTGGGAGAAACGGATGGGGATGCACTCGTGTATATTGATGTTGCGGGTGTCCTCGACGGCGACGGGATCGAGACCGGCATAGGGGTTGGAGCCGGATATGGTAGACATGCTAGGAGCGTGTGGGGAAAGTGGACGATGACGGCAATGGAGCTGCGGCGGCCGGGTGAGGCAGACGGCGGCAGAAGGGCTGCGGCGGTCGGTTGAGGAGGACGGCGGGAGAAGGGTTGCGGTGGTCGGTTGAGGAGGATGGCGGCATAAGGGCTGCGGCGGTCGGGTGGGCGGCGGCGACTAATGTGCGGCGGCGGCTAGGGGAGATGGCGGCGGCACACACACGGCGGTTGGGCCGAAGCGATTAGGTTAGGACCGATGCGGTATGTGATACCATATAGTTTGATAATATTTGCGTTGGTCGTATGCCTTAGCATATATAGAGTACATGGACAAAAATATCTCAACTGTATCTGCTATATAAAGAAAAGATCGGAAGATAAATTAGGAAATAACAAACATAATCTTAGCTGCCTAATATACGTAATGATCATGCTCAACATTGACACCCTATTTCCAAAATATATTCATCACTATTTCAAAAACGAATCATCGAGTAGTTCAACACATGTTGATCTTGTATTTTTATAAATGATCATCGTGTTTACAGAATGTGCGTCGTGTATTTTCCAAAAAATGATCATCATGCATTTTAGAATGTACATAACATAATAAAAAAATGGTCTAGAGTGTATTTAAAAATGTCTATCTTGTGTTTAAAGTATGTTTGTTGTGTATTTAAAAAAGTTCATCGTGTATTGAACTACGTTCATCATGCTGTGAAAAATATATGATGTGTATTTAAAAGTATAGAAGTATTTCAAAAAAATGAGAATTATGTATAATTTTCATAGTGTGTTAAACTTGTTCATCAATTATTAGAAAAATGGTTGGTACACATTTAGAAAATCTTCATTATTAAAACATGTTCGCTGTTTATTCAAATGTTGTTCATAGTGTATACACAAAAGGTTCCGTGTAATACAAAATGTTACAATGTACTAAATATTATCCATCAAGTATTTGAATAATTTGAATACAATATTAAAGTGTCTATACCTTTTTAGGAAATGTTCATGTAAATTTTAAAGGTGTTTGTGTATTTTTTAATAACAGTGCGTGTATTTTGAAAAATTGCTCGTACATTTAATTGAACTTCTGAAAGGGAAAACGGAGATTCTTAAAAATAAGAAAAAAATGCACACATGTGGATATCACGTAGGAAGCGGCCGGAAGAAGAAGAAAAAAGCTATGCCAAATTACATTGGAGGATGGCGAGAACTAATCTCTCGCTTATAGTTAACTATGTTTTTGAGAATCTCGCTTATAGCTACTAGACCGTAGCTTTTGCATAAAAGAGAAAACTAGAACGTATGAAATCACTGACGAAGGTGTACACATTTTAAAGGTCATTTTCACATCTTTATGTTGCAACATGTGACATACTGTACGTGGGACATTTGTCACAATTATATAATTTTTCTTTTTTTAGATCCGTTTATTTAAAATGTTGCGTCCAAATCTCGAACCGTTTTCACCGTCGTATTCCTCGCGTTGAGATCTTCAAAATTACATTCCATTTTGATAGGTTTTGATAATTTTTCTTTCACAAAAAAAAATAACAGACGAAAAAAATCCTGCCTCTCACGGAAAAAGAAAACATGTATTTTTCCGTTTTCGAGAGGCACGGTCCGTGGAAGCAAATCCATGCTTCTCGTGGAAACAAAATCATGCCTCTTAAGAAAGAAAAAAATGTGTCTTTTTTTCGTTTTCGAGAAGCAAATCCGAGTCGTGCCTCTCACGGAAGCAAAACCATGCCCTTAAAGTAAGGAAGAATATATTTATTTTATTTTTAAGAGGCTCGGTCGTGCCTTTCGAGAAAGAAAAAAATGTGTTTTTTCATGCAATATTTTTTCTTTCAAATCCTAAGAAAGACATGTGAAAAATCGAAAAGCGGAAAAAATCCATCTAAAAAGCCAAAAACGGGTATGGAAAATAGATCAGGAAGAAGCGTCTAAGACACGACATATGACAGTGGCTAACAACACATCAAGAGACTACGCATGAAAATGACCCTTGAAATGCTTCCAAAGAAATGCTCCTCAATTGATTGCTCTCGCGTATAAAATCACTAATTGAGGTGTATACTTTTTAAAGGTAACTAATTGAGAACGTAACTTAGATCGCGTCATGCGCAACGCGAGCTGGGCGGCCATTAACGATTTGCTCGTTGTAAGTTTGTTGGTGCTTCCTATTTGACACTTGCAGTAAACCCTATTTAAGGTATTTTGGGTCAGATTGTTCGGCGCGCCAATTAAACCGATCAATAAACACGGGCCGGCCCATCTGCAGCGAGGTGTGCATTTCACAGATTCCGGTTATGGAACCTCCTATGCAAATGCAAGGAAAATCCTATTTACCGCTCTGTTCGAAACGGTGTCGAGGCTTCGCACAAAGTGGACGGGGGATTGGGCTGGGCCAGGTGGCGAGGGAGCCTTGCCCGGTTTTGGGAACCTTCTAGAGGTTCCAACGGTTTTTTCTGGTTTTGGAAACTTCTAGAAGGTTCCCTGAACCTTTTTTTTTTCATTTTTCTGTTTTTTTATGTTTCTGTTTTTATTTCTTTTTTCTATTTCTATTTCAAATTTGTTCTAAATTTTCACAAAATGTTCTGGAATTTGAAAAAATGTTCCAGAATCTGAAAAAATGTTCCGGAATTTGTAATAATGTTTCGGATTTTGAAAAAAATGTTCTAGAATTTGAAAAAATGTTCCGGAAGTTGGAAAAAAGTTCAAAATCATGGAAAATCTTCCGGAATATGATTGTATTTACGGAATTTGAAAAAATGTTCCGGAAACTAAAAAATATTCCGAAATTTTAAAATTGTTCCGGAAATTAAAACTGTTCTAGATTTTTGGAAAATGTTCCGGAATTTGTTAAAATGTTCCGTATTTTGAAAAAAAGTTCCGGAGTTTGAAAAAAATGTTCTGGAATTTAAAAAATATTCCGTAATTCAAACAAATGTTCTGGACTTTCAAACATTATTATGAAAATTCCAAAAAGGTTTTTGCTTTTGTAAAAATGTTCTAGATTTAAAAAATATATTCTGGAGTTTCAGAAAAAAAAGGCAGAAAAGAAAAAAAAAACTACAGTCGTTGTGCACCTACTGGACCGGTCCAGGTTCGGGTCGCCCTGTGCGAAGCCCCGACTGGTTGCCACACTGAGCACCGAATAGGAGGTCCTCCTATGCAACGATGCAAGCGTCGTTAATGATCCGGCCCTTGCAGCGTCGCTGGCATGGGCCAGACCATTAACATGTTGTAGAAAAAAACGCCCAGATTTTCTGTTTGTCACAAAAATAAAAATATGAAATCAAAAAAGGTTTACAGATATAAATAAAAAGGTTCATCTATTTGAAAAAAAGTTCATCTTTAAAATAGGTTACTTATTTTTAAAAATATTCATTGAAATAGAAACAAAAGTAAATCCAATTAGAAAAAAGTTCATTAAATTTGAAAAAAAGTTCATAGAAATTGGAAAAAAGTTAGTGTATTTTTAGAAAAAGTTCAGTCAACTGTTAAAATGTTCATACATCTTTCAAAAGTTCATAAACTTTGAGAAGCAGTGGTCCATTTTCAAAACTACTTTTATAAAATTTTAAAAAAGTTCTTCGCTACTGAAAACAGCTCATAAACTTTTAATATTTTATAAATTATCAAAGAAATGTTCATCAATCTCATAATTATTCGTTATAATTATAAAAAAGTTCATCAATATCTTAAAAATAATATAAAACTTCCAAAAAGTAATCATCATCCGGCGCCTAGATGGGTTGGTTCGTTTACGGATGCCACAGGCCCGTGTTAACAAAAATGCACCTTAGCTCACGACTGTGAGAAAACTGACGCCTGCAGCGTTCCACAATGGGCTTTGGTTAAATGCCACAGGCTTTGGTTAGATGCAAAATTTGCTAACCGGCGCCTGCAGCGTTCCACAATGGGCTGGCCCATGTAGATATCCTTCATGAACTTTTTTTAGCCCGTGAATTTGTTTTTAAATCGGTGAGCTTTTTGGAAAATCAACGATTTATTTTTGGAAATTCGTGAACAGTTTTGAAAATCGATGGACATCATTTGAAATTCATAAACTTTTTTAAAAATCTGTGAACTTTTTTTATGATTTGATGAACTTTTTTCAAAATGAGTGAACTGTTTTTAGAAATTGATGAACTTTTTCAAAACCGATGATTTTTTTTAATTCTGTGAACTTTTTGAAATCCATCGACATATTTTTATGAAATCGCTTAACTTTTTTCGTAATAATTGAACTTTTTTTAAATTTTTATTGACCAATGCATTTTCTAAATGGACGACCCATGAGGAGGAGCGCTGCAGGCGCCGGTTTCCATAACCAGCGCTGAAGGTGCCGAATAGGATGTCCCGTCTGCACGCAAAATAGGAAATGCAGTTGTAGAAAACTTATCGAAGGATCTGGCCGTTTCTTGCTGAATTTTAGGTTTTATTTTTCTACTTTTACTGTTTATTTTTTCTTTTCTGCCACTTTTTCAATTTTTATTTACCTTTTCCCTTCTTATTTTCCTTTTTGTGTTTTTTCTTTTCTTTTCTTTCCTGTATCGCCTTTTTTTCATTTCTTGAATTTATAAATCTGTAGCTATTCTAGATTTCATTCATTTTATATAATCTTCTTGTTTGATTTTTTTAAAATTCCAAAACAGTTTAGAGTTTCAAGTTTTATTCGCTTCTTTTACAAAAATAGAAAATTCAATATATTTTTTTAATTTTGTATTTAAAAATGTCCCAACTTTTAATTTTATTCATAATTAAAATAATGTTAATATTGCATTTTGTGCTCACAAATTCAGCAAATGTTTAGGTATTTCACACATTTTTTACTTACAAGTTTTGTCACAATTTGAAACACTCTCCATGTTATGAATTTGTTTGCACAATTTCACTGGAGTGCCTATTTTTAAATTTTGTCTACAGAGTTAGAGAATGTGTACGGGTTTTCAAATTTATTATATAATGTTTTCTTTTATGGATTTCCTATTTTTTCATAAAGTCCAAAAATGTTCATGTTTTTAGGTCTTCATCACAAATTCGAAAAAAGTTCGGGGAATTACAAAAAATGTTTATTTTTTCATTCGTTTACAAATTCAGTAATAATTCAGGAATTTTGAAAAATGTTCCCGCTTTGCAAATTGTTTCACATCATTAAAACGTTTATGTTTTTCAAATTTGATGCCGAAGTCAAAACAATGTTCAAGGGAATTCAAAAAATGTCCGCATCTTGTAACATTTATTTTGCTCCTTTTTCGTAAAATGTTTTACATTTTCAAGAAACCTTCGTCATTTCAAAAAATGTTATCATTTTATTTTTGTTGCTTTTTGAAAATGTTTGCAACTACCAAAAAATGGTTTGAGTTTTTGTTTGCCATGAAATACAAAAATGATTATTTTTCAGAAAATACTATTTTTTGCAAAAAGGAAAACACGTTTCAATAACGGTTTCAGTCTGTTTTCGCTTATGTCTATATAAAACGGATTGCCATTTTATGTACGAAATTCTAGGAATTCTGGTGGTTCTTCGGACTAATGTGAGCATTCGATTGTTGGCACTTCCACCATCCATATTTTGCTAGGCTCTTCGGTACCGTGCATTGCACTTTCTCACATTGAGAGTTGGCGCAAACTCCACCGGTGCATCCAAACCTATGACATGATACACTATGTCATACATAAGCCTCATTATATCTTTCCTCAAAACAGCCACCATACCTACCTATTAAGGCATTTCCATAGCCTTTCTGAGATACATTGCCATGCAATGTCCACCATCTCATGACTTGATCTTGATGTCATACATGATTTTGCTTGATCGTAGAGCCGCATGATAGTTGGGCCTTGCCCAAATTGCTGCTACATGACGTGCTAGTATCATTTCATATCCTGCTACACTCGTAGAGGCATACATTTGCATACATCATGATAGTTTTCACTTGTCTTTATGTTGAGTACTTCTTATGAAGTGTGATGATTTTTCTTTTTATTCATGTAAAACATAGAGTGTTGCCCTTAAGTGAGGAAAAGATCCCAAAGTGGACAAAACAAAAGATCCCAAAGAGGACAAATGAGAGACAAAAAGAAAGAGCCAAAGAGGCCACAAAAAAATAAAAATAAAAAGAGAAAAATAAATAAAAAGAGAGAAGGGGGCAACACTACTATTCCTTTTGAAAGGTCCACACTCGTACTCCATTGCTATATTAGTACTACATAGAGATTATCATTCATGCATAACTATGTGGGGACCCTTACACTATATAACTTGGTTTGCATATTCCAATTATGAGCCTCCTCAAATGAGCTCTAGGTCTTCATGAGCAAACAAGTTGGATGCACCCCCACTAGTTCCATTGGAGAGCTTACCTTATCTCATATGTGCATCCGTTACATGGCAATCCCTACTCCTCACATCATATCTATCATTTGGCTTTCTCTCGCCTATGATTGTCCTCATTGATGTGAGCCTTTCACACCTTTTTGTCTTCCTTCCCCATCATTATTCTATTTGTCATCCTAAGTGCCAACATATCTTGCTTACACTCATCCATTGCATGAGTGCTCAAATTCGAAAGGGAGAGGATCATTTTGACTTGTGCCTAACTAGTGGTCTGGGGATGAGTCAAAATAAGATTTCGAAGGAGACTAAGTGTGAGGTTTAGTAGATTGAGTTCTCAATTAAAAATATATTTTATGATCTCAAGCCATCTCCCACTTCTTGCACGCAAACACCATTTGGAGACTTTCGAGTCACGGACAACAGAGCTCTTGCACCTTTATATTTTTTACTTTGCTAAACTCAATACTAGATATAAACTCTTGCTTGCTATTGTCTTGACTTGAATTGCGTATCTCACTTGCTTTACTTTGAAGTTATTATATGTGTGTTAGCATGTCACCACATAAATTATTGTGTTATCATTTATCTACTCGAGGACGGGCAGAAATTAAGCTTGGGGATGTTGATACATCCCAAACGTATCTATAATTTCTGCTTGTTCCATGTTCTTTTGGGTGACATTGTTATATGTTTTTCTACACTTTTATACCATTTTACACATATTTGGACTAACCTACTAACTCAGTGCACCCAGTGCCAGTTTCTGTCTGCTCATGTATATGTTGCAGGGGCTTTTACTCAATTTTCTGAAGCCCGAAAAATCCCACGAAAAATATAAAAAAATCAGCAAAACAGAAGCTTCCACATCATCGAAGGAGGGCCACAGGGGGCCAGAAGCCTCCCACGCGGCCTGCTGGCGTGACCAGGCCCTAGACTGCGCCAAGAGGTCGCCTGGGTGGGTCCCACCTCCTCCGGTGCCCTCCTTTGGCCTATATTTAGAGTCCCGAGAGGAAACCCTCGCAAATTTTCTGGAATCGCGAATTTCTCCATCGTTCCGCCACCGCGGCGCTTCTGAGATCGGGAGCGTCAGGAGAACTCTTCTCGACTCCTTGTCGGAGGGAGGATTGACCTCCGGGAGCTTCTCCACCACCATGGATGCTTCGCGGACGTGCCATGAGTAGTCCTCCTTGGACCATGGGTCCATGACCAGCAGCTATGTGATGTCTTCTCTCCAATCTTGTGCTTCAATGGTTAGTCCTTGTGAGCTGCCCTACATGATCAAGGCATCTATGTAATTCTCTTGCTATTGCTATGCTCGGTTTGTTGGGATCCGATGGATTATGAGATTATGTTTAGATTGTTATGAGTTATATATTTGATTATCCTTTTATATTATGTTCCTTAGTGATTCATGCATGTTCTCCGTTGCTATTTATTGCTTTGGCCAAGTAGTAGATTGTAACTCCAAGAGGGAGCGTTATGCTTGATTGTGGGTTTATGCCCCTCGATGTCTAGCTTGAGTGACAGAAACATGAGACTAGGGGATGTGCTTGTTGCCACCAGGGAGAAAACAACGGTGCTTGTGACCACGGTTGCAAGGATTGTTTACCTTATGCATAGTTCGTCAATGCAGTTGTCTGTTGCTTTGAGTTTATACTTTGGGTGGGGCTCGCAACTTAATACCGCAGAGATGTTCTGGATAGATGTCTCAAGGTGGATGATTAGTAAGTAGATGCTGATGAATAAACGGTCTACTTGTGTTGGCATACTGCCCATTACTATTGAACCTCTAACTATCAAGTAGCATAATTAGCATTGCAGTGCGATCATAATTATGTCAGTTGCCCAACTGTGATTTCTTTATCCAAGCATAGTTGTTTATCGTCTTTTGGGAGAGAGACATCACTAGTGAACATCATGTGACTCCGTTCCATATCACCATCATTGTTTACACCTCCACCATTTACTGCTTTCATTTACTTTTCTGTTGCAATCAATATTACCTTCCCTCTTGTGTTTTGATCCTTTGCAAACTACAAGGCCGGAGAGATTGATAACCTCTCTGTACTCGTTGAGAGAAAAGTTATTTGTTGTGTGTGCAGGTCCACGTCTTCTGCTGACCAAGATGGAAGACACCTACTTCTTGATCCTCAGATTCCTTCTGGTTCGATAAACCTTACAGTCTCCGTGTAAGGGAAATCTGCTGCTCACTACATCTCCACCTTCCACTTGGGGTAACCAACGTGGGGCGACAAGTATATCCATCAACTCGTCATCACCATCCAGTCGGAATCTTTTGTGTGACCCTTGGCCTAATAATGAGGTACTCTTGGGTAGGACATTCAGGTCAGGCCTGTGACCCTACCCTAGGTACATATCCCCATCATTAGCCCCCGAATAGATCGGGGTTCGAGTGACAAAGGGGTAGATGCGAGTTCTTGTCGAGCCATACTGACCTCGGTCATTTTCGTGGGATTGATAAAACTTTGTGTCGACTAAAATCTTTGTCACTCGCCTTGATCGATTCTGTTGTGAAGTGTGTCCGAGTGATTTTAGATGCTTGAAGTTATTATGAGTGAGTGACGGGATCTTTTGATATGACGGATCACTGTGACAGGCCCGGATTTCACGGGATTCGAAATTTTGGTTTCCGTGCGCCTCGCAGGGATGACGCAATTGTTAGGGAAAGTGCAACAACGATGCCTCGATTATCGCGTCGTCATCATCGCCACGCGTCACGTCTCCTCTGATATCGAGATAAGCTGAGATCTGGGGGACCCACCAGTCAGTGACTCAGTCGGTCGGCTATATAAATGTGGCTGGCGCTAGGGTTACGACCGCGCCTTGATCGTTTCTTGCTTCTTCTCCACCTTCGTCCTGCAAGCTCTACTTAGGTTTTTCTCCACCGCCGCGACCATGCCGAAAAGCAAGACCTCCAAACTCGAGCGTGCCAAGAAGGGCGGCAAGGCAAGGAAGCCAGGTCGGACTGCGGTGCCGCCGGGGTGGATTGAGGGGGATTTTATGTCGTCCATCGTGACGAAGGAGGACGTCTTGGATCTCGTGGAGCATGTAATGGTGGTCCAAAACTCCTGGAGGCTGCTGGAGGGGGAACTTGAGCCGGCGCCCCGTGAGGGGGAGCGGGTTCTTCTCCTCACACACGTCGAACGGGTTTTTTCTCTGCCTCTGCACCCTTTTATTCGGGGCTTCCTCTTTTACTTCGGGGCACAACTTCACCATCTCCCACCGAATATCATCGCGTATCTTTCTGCGTTTATCACTCTGTACAAGTGTTTCTTGGGCTGCCCTCCTCACTGGGCGTGTTCAAGCACATATCCACTTCACGATCCCAGGTGGTGAAAAAAGCGAATCCAGGCGACACTAGGACCAATGTCATCCAGTTGTGTGGCGGTTTTGGGATCCATAAAAGAGGTAGGAGCACTTATCCCCAAATGAACCTTCCTGAATCGGTCCGGAACTAGCAGTCGACATGGTTCTACTACAACGATATCGCATCCCTGAACATGTCGACTGGCCTCCCTCCTTTGACTTTAGATCGTCCTACTGCCCCTAGAATACCGACTATATTCGAGGATGAGAAGGCAGAGGTGGAGATGTTGGTGGGTGAGGTGATCAACTTGGTTAGGAATGGACTGACTAGAATGGATCTGCTGGTGACGTTCCTCAGCCGGCGCATCCAGCCCCTTCAGGCGAGGGACCATGCCATGTGGCATTACTCTGGTTCTGAAGATTCCACTCGGTCGCACCCTGAGGAAGTTTCAGAAGAAACAGTAAGCCAGTGGATCAAGAGTATCATCGGGCCTTGCGATAATCCCATGGGATCCAAACGAGTCGCACCTTATTCTGCTAAGAATAAGCCACGGAAAGTGGTGTTTAATATCTTTTCTGATTGTGTTCATGTCTTCGTCGAGTGACTGCATACTTGTCTGACTGACTCTGTTGTCTTTGTTCTTTGCAGGAGTGGACGAACTTGCACTCTCTTGTACCCAACGGGGAGCAGTTTGATCTCGCGGTGGAAAGTGAAGAAGGTAGTGCCGAGAGTTACTATGTTGATGATAGCGAAGAAAGCGAAGACGCCTCAGACGACAGTGAAGAAGAAAACTAGTCTCCTCCGTGCCACGAACCGTGATCCAAACAACGCCACGACCCAGCGGCTGCTCCGAGCAAAACATCCGCCTCCGTCAGCAGTAATGTGAAGCGTGACCGAGCCGATGCAACTGACTCCGCGGAAAAGGCTGCGAAGCAGCCAAAGCCTGACGCGCCCAAGCTTCGGAAGGCCTTGCCCCGAATGAGAATCGCCATGCCGGTTGCCTCAGCGTGAGTATTCATCCTTTTCGTTTCGCCATTATGATTTTCCGAGTTTCTGATAGCCGAGTGTAATTCGCTCGCCAGTGCTGCTACTTCGGTGTCGACTCCTGTCAGGGTTGGAGAGGACCACATGGACTTGGACGTCATGGATAAGCCTGCTCCTCGACCAGGTATGATAAGCATTAATTTTACTCTGTTTTATGGATTGTATCTGTCGACTGATTTGGCCATCACTGTTGCAGCTTCAGACGTCATCTTCTTAGATGACGAACAAGAGCCGCAGCATACGGCTGCAGAACAGACTCCAACCATGCATGCAACGTCTATGTTGGGAATGCCTGCGACACCTGCGTCGAGTGTGCCTCAGGTCGGTTCGGGTGCTATGGTTACAGCCCCTCCGACTGGATCGACTATTGTGACGACTGTGCTGACTATGCCTCCGGTAACCCATGCTACCACTGTTATGATGCCAACCTCCTCATCGTTTGCATTTTCCATGCACCGCATCCCAGAGGATAAGACTGGAGCTGCCATAGAGGCTATGATCCAAGCTGAGCTAATGATGGGCGGACTAAGGAGGCGTTCGAGGCCAGTAAGTTGGCGTATGATGCCAGCTCGCCCCTAGAGGCGAACATCCGAGTAAGTTCCACTTTAAGTTAGTTTCCAATTGAATCTTGTAAATCTTGTTTTCCGATTGAATCTTGTCAATCTTACTTTACACCCACTGGGTGTATGTCGTGTAGTTGTTTGTCTTTATTCCAGTGGGAGCACGCTTAGTGAACCCACTGGTTGTAGTCCCCGAGACTGTTTTGCATCAGCAGGAGTTTGAACTGGAGAGTCATGGTCTGTTTTTGACTCGAAAAGGCCGGACCTGGTCGAGTGGTTTGGTATCCAGTGGGGGCACTCTTAGTGCACACACTTGGTGTAGTCCCCGAGACTAATGTCGATTGTTTACGAAGGGCATTAGTCTTAAGAACTTGGGGGGTGCGGCAGGCCGCTAATTGGTCAAAGGAATTGTATTTCTCCATCGGAAGTAGAAAAATAATTGAAGCGTCGACTGAAACGAATTGTTGATGTTTTTCAGAAGGCTTGCGAGATTGGGTCGAAATATACCCAGGTAGAATGAGAAAAGAACCAACTGCAGCTGGAGTATGACGCTATGAAGAAGGTGCTTGAAGACAAGGACCAAGTCTTGCAAAGCTTAAGGAGAAGTCTGAAGCTGATGAGCAGAAGCTTGCGGACTTTAATAGGTTGGTGGAAGAAAATGGTAAAATGAAGAAAGAAAGACTAGAGTGGGGGGAAAAGCTTGAATCCATGGCGAAGAGGGGAAATGCTATAGAAAATTTTGTGAAAGACTTCTTGACGAAGATGCTCGCGACGCTCATTGGTATGTTCCTTTCATCGAGTGAATATTCGTGAACTTCACTGAATGAATTGTGATTGATGCTTCGTTTTTCCTTTCACACGTAATTTTTCCTATACATCGAGAAGGAAACCTTCGAGGTGGAGCCAAACCTGGACCCCATCAAGATTCCCGTTCCAGACGCTTTGGCTGTAGAAATGTTCCGTCTCAACTCTCGTCTCCTGAATGTTCAAGGGTATATCGCTCGGCTGCGGGCCATTGTGGGGAGGATCGACAAGGAATTGTGGCCCGAGGACACTTTCCAAATCGATCTGGAGGCTGTGATGGCTCGCCTGGGTCGGGTTCCTCACAGGGTCCAGGCATGGAAGAAATGCACCCTGCGGTGTGGAGCTGATGTTACCCTGTCACTCGTCAGGGTCCATTGCAAGGAGGCAAGAGAAGACAAACTGAAGGCGCTCCAAGTGGCGAACACGAAGAAACTCCAGTTCGAGAATTTCATGGAGACTTTCATTAGCGTTGCGACTCGCATTGCTGATGGAATTGATCTCGATACCTTCGTCGAGCCCGCAAGTCCCAGGGGGGCCTTGAGAAGAAAATTGTCGTTATTCTCAAAACTTTAAATTTGCCTTGGTATGCCAAGTGGTTTATGTACCATTAAACTTCGTTCATGTGTGGAACCCGAGTACTTCCTAGCTGCACAGATGACTTTGATCCGTGTCAAGCCCTTTTGAATTTGTTTGCTTCTGAGATTTGCTTGGTTTCTCTCGAATGAATGGATTGCTATTCATTCGGGAAAAGTTTTTTGACTTCGGCGATTTGCTCGCAGCTAAGTCTCCGAGTGTAAAGTTTTCCTTTCACTTGGAGTATATTTTTACTTAGACGAATTGCGTTTGTAGCTAAGCCCCCGAGGTGTGAATTTCTCTTCAATCGGAGTCTGTTTCGTACTTAGTCAAAAACTGGTCCGCAGCTAAGCGTCGAGTGAATAGTCTGTTGTTCACTCAAAAGGGTTTGTAACTTAGGCGAATGATGTTCGCAGCTAAGCCCCCGAGTGTGAGGATCGCTCTTCATCGGAGTACGGTTTCGTACTTAGGCGAAGACTGGTTCGCAGCTAAGCATCCGAGTGAATAGTTTGTTATTCACTCGAAATGTTTCGAACTTGGGCGAATCATGTTCGCACTAAGCCCCGAGTGTGAGGATCGCTCTTCACTCGGAGTGTGGTTTGTACTTAGGCGAAGACTGGTTCGCAGCTAAGCATTCGAGTGAATAGTTTGTTACTCACTCGAAAAGGTTTCGTAACTTAGGAGAATCATGCTCGCAGCTAAGCCTCCGAGTGTGAGGATCGCTCTTCACTCGGAGTGTGGTTTGTACTTAGGCGAAGACTGGTTCGTAGCTAAGCATCTGAGTGAATAGTTTGTTATTCACTAGGAATGGTTTCGTAACTTAGGCGAATCATGTTCGCAGCTAAGCCCCCGAGTGTGAGGATCGCTCTTCACTTGGAGTGTGATTCAGGCTAGACGCCACTCGATCGGAATGGACACAAATTGAAGGAGTTATGACTTTGGCAAGTGACATTGTTCAGCAAACTTCATCTGTTACATCAGATCAATCAGTGATCAAGCATAAAATCGTTTGACTAAATCTACATTTCGTGCACGCGGCTCGTCGATCCTCTTCTAGAGATTGTAGAGTCGATAAGCCCCATTGTTCAACACCTTGGTGACGAGGAAAGGCCCTTCCCAAGCAGGAGCTAGCTTATGAGGTCGTTGCTGATCCACTCGGAGCACCAGATCGCCTTCGTGAAATGCCCGACTCCTGACATGTCTTGAGTGAAAACATCGTAGGTCTTGTTGATAAATTGTTGACCGAATCAACACCATATCGCGTTCCTCCTCCAAGATATCCACTCCATCTTGTCGTGCTTGCTCGGCTTCAGCTTCTGAATAGAGATCCACTCGGGGTGAACTGTGAAGTAAGTCACTCGATAGAACGGCTTAAGCTCCATACACCAGGAAGAAGGGCATTTGCCCAGTCGACCGATTCGGGATTGTCCTTAGACCCCAGAGAACAGAAGGTAGTTCAGTCACCCAAGCGCCTACGACATACTCAAGGTGTCGCATGAGTCGAGGCTTCAATCCTTTGAGGATAAGGTCATTTGCTCGCTCATCTTGGCCGTTGGTTTGAGGATGGGCAACAGATGCATAATCCACTTGGGTTCCTTGGTTAGTGCAGAAATGTCTGAATTCATCCGAGTCGAAGTTTGACCCATTGTTCGTAATGATGCTGTGCGGGACTCCATATCGGAATGTAATTTCTTTCACAAACTTGATGGTTGTGCGGGAATCTAGCTTCTTGATTGGTTTAGCTTCGATCCATTTGGTAAACTTGTCGGCTGCAACGAGCAAGTGTGTGAACCCACTGTAACTTGTACGGAAAGGCCCGACCATATCTAGGCCCAGTGAACAGCCAGATGAGAGGGATAGTCTTCAAAGTAGATACAGGTTCGTGAGACAAGTTGGAGTAGAACTGACAGCCTTCACAACGATCAACGAGGTCTTTGGCCATTTCATTCGCACATGGATAGAAGAATCCGACTCGGTATGCTTTGACAACGATGGTTCGGGAGGACGCATGATGGCCACAGGTCCCCGAGTGGATTTCTTCCAGAATCAGTTGGCCCTCCCCAGGGGAGATGCATCGTTGAGCTACGCCGGTAACACTCTCTCTATAGAGCTGATTGCCCATCACCGTGAAGTCCTTTGACCTGTGGACAATCTGTCTAGCTTCGTCTTCATCTTCCGGTAACTCTCGCCTTAAGATGTATGGAATGTATGGCACAGTCTAGTCGGGTGTGATTACCAGAATCTCCCTGATCAGATCAACGACTGCTGGAACATCGACTTCAGTCAGATTGGAAGAACTTCTAGGTTGTGGGGGTTCTTCATTGAAATGGTCTTCTTGCACAAATGGAGTGTGCAAGTGTTCCAAACACACATTGTTGGGTATAGGTCTCCTAGTGGATCCGACCTTAGCCAACTCGTCAGTTGCCTGGTTTTTCACTCGGGGTACATGGTGGAGTTATAAGCCTTCACACTTCTTCTCCAGCTTCCTCACTGCGTTGCAGTATCCAGTCATGGCGGGGTTCCTGACATCCCACTCCTTCATCACCTGATTGACCACAAAATCTGAGTCGTCGTAGACCATCACGCGTCGGACGCCGAGTGAAATGGCCATACGCAACCCATAAAGGAGAGCTTCATACTCAGCTTCATTGTTGGAGGAATCAAAGTGAATCTGGAGGATATAATTAAGCTTGTCGCCTTTTGGAGATACCAGTACCACACCAGCACCGGACCCATTTAACATTTTGGATCCATTGAAGAACATAGTCCAATGTGCCGAGGGAATCTAGGCTGGTTGTTGCTGTTCGACCCACTCGACCATAAAATCAGCAAGGGCCTGAGACTTGATGGCTTTCTTTGCCTCAAATTTGATGTCCAAATATAGCAACTCCATGGCCCATTTAGCCATTCGACCTGTTACATTCCGATTGTGAAGGATCTCTGATAGCGGGGCGTCACTGATGACTGATATAGAGTGATCTTGAAAGTAATGCGCCACCTTCTTTGCTGACAAGTATATTCCATAAAGAAGCTTCTGGTAATGGGGATACCTTTGCTTCGAAGGAGTCAACACTTCTGAAATATAATACACTGGGTGCTGGACCTTGTAGGCTTTACCTTCTTCTTCTCGGTCGACAGTCAGAACTGTGCTGACAACCTGATTGGTGGCTACGATGTATAGGAGCAATGGTTCTTTGCTGTGCGGAGCAGCAAGCACCAGCTGGGTGGAAAGTAGGGCTTTGAGCTCTGCAAATGCTGCTTCTGCTTCATCATTCCACTCGAACACATCTAATTTCTTCATCAGTCGGCATAAAGGCAGTGCCTTCTCACCAAAACGAGATATAAACTGACTCAAAGCTGCCATATAGCCCGTGAGTCTTTGTACGTCATGCACTCGTACAGGGTTCTGCATCCGGACTATGGCACCGATCTTCTCGGGGTTAACGTCTATCCCTTGTTCGGAAACAAGGAAACCGAGTAACTTGCCGCCAGGAACGCAAAAAGTGCACTTGGCTGGATTTAGCTTCATGTCATACTTCCTCAAATTAGCAAATATCTCTGCTAGGTGAGTCAGCAGGTCGGAACCTTTGCATGACTTGACTGCAATATCATCCATCTACGCTTCAACGTTTCGACTGATTTGGTCGAGCAAACACTTTTGGATCATGCACATGAAAGTTGCACCGGCATTCTTCAGACCGAAAGGCATGGCAATATAACAGAAACACCCAAAAGGGGTGATGAAGGTTGTTTTTATTTCGTCTGGACCAAACAAACGGATCTGATGGTAACCAGAGTAAGCATCCAAAAAAGTCAAATGCTCGCATCCTGCAGTCGATTTGACAATCTGATCAATGTGGGGGAGTGGGAAGTGGTCTTTCGGACATACCTTATTAATGTTCTTGAAGTCGATACACATGCAAAGGGATTTTTCCTTCTTGGGGACCATGACAACATTCGCGAGCCACTCGGAGTGGTAAACCTCGCGAATGAATTTGGCCTCCAAGAGTCACGCCAGCTCCTCGCTGATTGCTTTCCTCTTCTCTTCTGCATATCGTCGCAGTAATTCCTTGACTGGCCTCGCCTTCGGATCCACTCGCGGTGCTCAGCCAGCTCCCTGGGTACACCCGGCATGTGAGCAGGCTGCCATGCAAAGATGTCCCAGTTCTCACGGAGGAATTGGGTGAGCTCGGTTTCCTATTGGCTGTCGAGTGTTGTTGATATGTTTGTCGGAGCAGCATTGGGATCCGTCGGGTGGATGTGCGCCGGCTTGACCTCACGTGCCGACTGAGAAGCAGACTCAGAAGCACGCTTCTTGGAACACGTTAGGTTGGCTGGGTCGGCAGTCTTCTCGTACTCTTCCAACTCTACTACATCCATTTGTTGGTCTGCAATTTTTGACCCTTGTTGCAAACACTCTTCAGCTCTCTATCGATTGCCTGACACAGTGATGACTCCTTTGGGTCCTGGCATCTTCATCTTCAGGTACATGTAACATGGTCGGGCCATGAAACGTGCATAAGCAGGACGACCCAGAATAACATGATATGCACTCTGGAAGTCCGCCACCTCGAACGTCAGCTTCTCTTTGCGGAAATTCTTGTCAGAGCCAAAACAACATCTAACCCGATCTGGCCGAGTGAGTTGGCGTTCTTCCCTGGGATAACTCCATGAAAGGACATGGTGCTCTCGCTAAGTCAGGACATCGGAATGCCCATCCCCTTGAGAGTTTCTGCATATAAGATATTCAGTCCGCTTCCTCCATCCATCAAGACTTTACGAAGCCGAACACCCTCCATAACTGGGTCGACCACCAATGCCTGTGGACCTGGAGTCGAAACAATAGCCGGGTGATCCGACTGATCAAACGTGATGGGAGTGTGTGACCACTTCAGGTACGTTGGGGTGGAAGGTGCCGCCATGTTGACTTCTCTATTGATGACTTTCAGTCGACTTTTGCTCTCTACGTCAGCAAAAATCATCAGAGTTGCTTGGGATATAGGGAAGTCATCTTTCTCTTCGCCATTCTCTTCTTCAGGGTCTTTTCCACTCGATTGTCCTTCCTTGAACTCTTGGATTAACAGTCGGCATTGCCGAGTGGTATGCTTTGGCAATATCAGATTGCTCTCTTCATCTTTTTTTCGTGTGAAATACACACGGCTGATCCAAAACATCCGACTGCATCTTGGACTTCTAGGGGGGAAACGGTGCCTTGGACTTTCCCTTGAATTTTCCCGCCACCAGAGCGGTTTCTTCTGCTGGTGTAGCATTTTCAACCTTCCGCTTCTCCTTCCAATTGGAATTGGCGACAGTGTTGTTGACTGCTTTACCTTTGCCGCTACGGGGGCGGTCTTCTTCTTCCCTGTTTGCATAACGGGTGGCCATTTCCATCATTTTGCTCATTGACATGTCGCCTGACCGACCGAATTTCAGATATAACTCTCGGTACCTGACACCTGCCTTGAAGGCGCAGACTACTTGGTTCTCGGTAACATTCTCCACTGTGTGGTGGAGAGTGGTCCAGCGCTGGATGTAATCACGCAAGGACTCACTCGGCTTTTGTACGCAATGCTGTAACTCAGAAAGGCTGGCAGGGCGCTTGTAAGTGCCCTCGAAGGTCTTGATGAACACTCAGGCCAGATCTACCCAACAGTATATACTTGAGGGTGAAAGCTGATTCAGCCATGCATGGGCTGAACCATCCAGCATGAGGGGCAAGTGCTTCATAGCAAAATTGTCGTTGCCGTGGCCAATCTGTACTGCAACTCGATAGTCATCCAACCACGTTTCGGGCTTGGACTCTCTTGTGAACTTGCTGACTCCAGCCGCCAACCTGAAGTTGGGGGGAATATCGACAAAGCGGATTGCCCTGCTGAAACACTCGGGACGAGAAACTGCGGTACCACTTCCACTCAGATGATCCTTGTAGAGACCATCTCTGTAGGATCTCATGTGTCGATCCTTCTTTGTGCAAGTACATCTCTCGCATCGAATCCTGGATTCCGCTCATCACCGAACGGGCGCCGATCATCTTAGTGTCGGGACACATATGAGCCGCTCCGTAGAGGATAATGCACTCGACGGTGGTCATCGCGGTGATAACGAGGGGGAAACTGGTTCCGACCCTGGTCTTGGTGCTGATACTCTCGGTTGCCCCCGTCTGTGCGACGCTGGGGTGAACCTGGACTGTAAACTGAATGGACTGTATCTGCTCTTGGTGAATTACTGTTTAATCTATTGAGTGATTGTGATACAGCTGAGTTCTGCTGCTGTGCTGCTTGAAGCAAAGCGTGAAACTGCTCTAAGCCTCTACCCGCCTCTGAATGTGACGGTTGAATTGAATCTGCTATCTTAGCTGCTGCTGCGACATTATGTACCGGAGTACGATATACCTCAATATTGTCTTGATGACCACCTGAGAAGAGTGGTTGCTGACTGGAAGTTAGAGGACAACGACGACCACGTCTAGACGAGGTTCATCGGCCTCGTGCTCGCCGCGACCAAACTCGGGTGGGCTCTCCGCAGAGCCCGCCATGAAGACCTCCGCTGCTGGGTTGCAGCTCTCGCACTCGGAGGGAAGGTCAGACTGATCTGACACCGAGTGGATCGGGTCCCGAAGGGGCATAGCAGGCTCAATGGCAGCGACCTGAGGAGTCAACAGAGATGACGCCTGGCGAGCCACTGTGTGCTTAAGCCATCACTGGAGTCGAGAGCGACCGGATCGCTTGCGATGACGAACATCAGAGTGAAGAGCCGACCGCGGAGTCGACGGCTGCCGAGGCCGAAGGAACTTGCACGAAAGTGCATTGCTCCACAGATCGGGAGCGCCTCAGTGTCGAGTGGAGCTTCGTGAAGCCATGCCGAGTCGTCGGCGACGAAGATGAGGGTGCTGAAATGGATCTCACCACCCATGAACTAATCGCCGCCGGAAGACATGACGAAGAGTGAAAAATGCAAACTTGCTGGAAGTCGCTTAGACGCCTACCCCATGGTGGGCGCCAACTCTCGTGGGAATGAACCTCACAGTAGAGGTGTAGGGTACGAATGGAGAGGGCAGAGCCCTAGCTATGGCAAGCTTGTGATGGGGAACGTTGCATGGGAAACAAAAAATTTCCTACGCACACGAAGACCTATCATGGTGATGTTCATCTACGAGCAGGAGATCGGATCCACATACCCTCGTAGATCGCTAAACAGGAAGCATTAAGAAACGCGGTTGATGTAGTGGAACAGCTTCGTGATTCAAATCACCGTCGTCCCACGATCCGTCCCGATCTAGCACCCAACGGACGACACCTCCGTGTTCAGCACACATACAGCTCGATGACGATCTCTGCCTTCTTGATCCAACAAGAGAGACGGGGAAGTAGATGAGTTCTCCGGCAGCGTGACGGCATGCCGGTGATGGTGATGATCTATTCATGCAGGGCTCCGCTCGAGCTCCGGAGAAATCCGATCTAGAGGAAGAACTACGAAGTAGAGGTTTAGGGTTGCACGTGGCAAAGTTGTGTTTCAAAAACCCTAAAACCTCTAGTATGTATAGGAGGGGGGAGGGGCTAGCCTTGAGGCTCAAGGGAGCCTCTAGGGCGTCGGCCTAAGTGGTAGGAGGAGGGATCCTCCTCCAATTCGGTTTGGAGGGAGGAGTCCCTTCCTTCCTTCCCACCTCCTCTCTTTTTTCCCCTTTTGCATTGGTTTTTCTTCTTGGCCGAAATAGCCCTATTGGGCTGGCTACACCAGCCCACCAAGGGCTGGTATACCACCCATGGACCTATTACGTTCTCTCTCGGGTGGGTGGCCCCTCCCGGTAAAACCCCAGAACCCATTCTTCACTCCCGGTACACTATCAGCAATGCCCGAAATCTTTCCGGAAGCCAAATGCAACAATCCTATATATAAATCTTTGTTTCCGGATCATTCCGGAAATCCCGTGACGTCTGTGATCTCATCCGGGACTCCGAACAAAACTTCAGTCACCAGCACCTATAACTCAACTATACCGAAACGTCACCGAACCTTAAGTGTGCAGACCCTGCGGGTTCGAGAACTATGCAGACATGACCTGAGACACTCCCTGGTCAATATCCAATAGCGGGACCTGGATGTCCATATTAGATCCTACATATTCTACGAAGATCTTATCGGTTGAACCTCTGTGCCAAAGATTCATATAATCCCGTATACCATTCCCTCCGTCCTTCGGTATGTTACTTGTCCGAGATTTGATCATCGGTATCCCTATACCTATTTCAATCTCGTTACCGGCAAGTCTCTTTACTCGTTCTGTAATACGAGATCTCGTGACTAACACTTTTGTCACATTGCTTGCAAGGCTTATATGTGATGTTGTATTACCGAGTGGGCCCCGAGATACCTCTCCGTCACACGGAGTGACAAATCCCAGCCTTGATCCATGCTAACTCAACGGACACCTTCGGAGATACCTGTAGAGCACCTTTATAGTCACCCAGTAACGTTGCAATGTTTGATACACATAAGGTATTCCTCCGGTGTCAATGAGTTACATGAGCTCATGGTCATAGGAATGAATACTTGACACGCAGAAAACAATAGCAACAAAATGACACGATCGGACGCTACGTTTATAGTTTGGGTCTTGTCCATAACATCATTCTCCCAATGATGTGATCGAGTCATTAAGTGACAACACTTATATATGGTGAGAAAACCTTAACCATCCTTGATCAACTCGCTAGTCAACTAGAGGCTTACTAGGGACATAGTTTTGTCTATATATCCACACATGCATTTATGTTTTCATTCAATACAATTATAGCATGGATAATAAATGATTATCTTGAAACAGGAAAGATAATAATAGCTATTTTATTATTGCCTCTAGGGCATATTTCCAAAAGTCTCCCACTTGCACTAGAGTCAATAATCTAGTCTCACATTGCTATGTGATTTACATTGGAATGAATCTAACACCCATACAGTTCTCGTGTTGATCATGCTTTGCTCGTGGAAGAGGTTTAGTCAGCGGATCTGCAACATTCAAATCTGTGTGTACTTTGCAAATATTTATGTCCTCTCCTTCGACATAGTCGGGGATGAGGTTGAAGCGTCATTTGATGTGTCTGGTCTTCTTGTGAAACCTTGGTTCCTTGGCTTGAGCAATGGCACCAGTGTTGTCACAGAACAGAGTTATTGGATTTAGTGAGCTCGCCACAACTCGAAGATCCGTCATGAACTAGTTCATCCAGACACCCTCCTTAGCCGCCTCTGAGGCAGCCATGTACCCCGCTTCACATGTAGAATCTGCTACTACGCTTTGCTTGGAACTGCACCAGCTTACCGCACCCCCATTAAGAATAAATACGTATCTGATTTGAGACTTAGAGTCATCCGGATCAGTGTCAAATCATGCATCAATGTAACCCTTTACGACGAGCTCTTCGTCACCTCCATAAACGAGAAACATTTCCTTAGTCCTTTTCAGGTACTTCAGAATATTCTTGACCGCCGCCCAGTGTTCCACTCCTGGATCACTTTGAAACCTGCCTGCATAGTTATGGCCAGGCTGACATCCGGTCTTGTGCACAACATTGCATACATGATAGACCCTACGGCAGAAGCATAGGCGATGTTACTCATATTTTCTCTATCTTTTGCAGTCACTGGACATTGAGTCTTACTCAACTTTATACCTTGTAACATAGGCAAAAACCCTTTCTTGGATTGTTCCATTTTGAACTTCTTCAAAACTTTCTCAAGGTATGTGCTTTGTGAAAGTCCTATTAGGCGTCTCGATCTATCTCTATAGATCTTAATACCTAATATGTAAGCGCTTATCCTAGGTCTTTCATTGAAAAACTTTTGTTCAAGTAATATTTTACGCTTTCCAAAAACTCCACATTGTTTCCAATCAGCAATATGTCATCCACATATAATATTAGAAACGCTATAGAGCTCCCACTCACTTTCTTGTAAATACAAGCTTCTCCAAAAACTTGTATAAACCCAAACGCCTTGATCACCTCATCAAAGCGTTGATTCCAACTCCGAGGTGCTTGCACCAGTCCATAAATGGATCGCTGGAGCTTGCACACCTTGTCAGCATTCTCTGGATCGACAAAACCTTCGGGTTGTATCATATACAACTCTTCCTTAAGAAACTCGTTACGGAACGCCGTTTTGACATCCATCTGCCAGATTTCATAATCGAAAAATGCAGCTATTGCTAACATGATTCAGACGGACTTAATCATCGCTACGGGTGAGAAAGTCTCATCATAGTCAACTCCTTGAACTTGTGAAAAACCCTTTGCCACAAGCCGAGCTTTATAAACGGTCACATTCCCATCTGCGTCCATCTTCTTCTTAAAGATCCATTTGTTCTGAATAGCCTTGCGACCTTCAGGTAATACTTCCAAAGTCCACACTTTGTTTTCATACATAGATCCTATCTCAGATTTCATGGCTTCTAACCATTTGTTGGAATCTGGGCCCACCATTGCTTCTCCATAACTCGCAGGCTCACTGTTGTCTAACAATATGATAGACAAGATAGGATTCCTGTACCACTCGGGAGCAGTATGTGCTCTTGTCGACCTGCGAGGTCCGACAGTAACTTGATCTGAAGCTTCATGATCATCATCATTAGCTTCCTCTTCAATTGGTGTTGCCTCGATAGAAATTTCTTTATGCCCTGCGCCACCATCTTGTTGAAGCAGAGGTTCTGTAACCTCATCAACTTCTATCTTCCTCCCACTCAATTCTTTCGAGAGAAACTCTTTCTCAAGAAAAGCTCCGTTCTTAGCGACAAATACTTTGCCCTCGGATCTGAGATAGAAGGTGTACCCAATTGTCTCTTTTGGGTAACCTATGAAGACACACTTTTCCGCTTTGGGTTCCATCTTCTCAGGCTAAAGCTTTTTGACTTAAGAATCGCATCCCCAAACATTGAGAAACGACAACTTTGGCTTCTTGCCATACCATAGCTCATATGGTGTCGTCTCAACGGATTTTGATGGTGCCCTATTTAAAGTGAATGAAGCTGTCTCTAATGCATAGCCCCAAAATGATAATGGCAAATCGGTAAGAGACATCATAGATCGCACCATATCTAATAAAGTACGATTACGACGTTCGGACACACCATTACGCTGTCGTGTTCCAGACGGTATCAACTGAGAAACAATTCCACATTGTCTTAAGTGAGCACCAAACTCGTAACTCAGATACTCTCCTCCTCGATCAGATCGTAGGAACTTGATCTTCTTGCTATGATGATTTTCAACTTCACTCTGAAATTGCTTAAAATTTTCAAACGTTTCAGACTTGTGCTTCATCAAGTAGATATAGCCATACCTACTCAAATCGTCAGTGAAAGTGAGAAAATAACGATATCCGCCACGTGCCTCTATGCTCATTGGTCCGCACACATCAGTATGTATAATCTCCAACAAGTCACTTGCACGCTCCATTGTTCCAGAGAACGGGGTCTTAGTCATCTTGCCCATGAGGCATGGTCCGCACGTGTCAAGTGATTCCAAAAGTCCATCAACATGGATTTTCTTCATGCGCTTAACACCGATATGTCCTAAGCGGAAGTGCCACAACAAAGTGGCCTTATCATTGTTAACTCTACATCTTTTGGTCTCAATGTTATGGATGTGAGTATCATCACTATCGAGATTTAATATGAACAAACCCCTCAAATTGGGTGCATGACCATAAAAGATATTACTCATATAAATAGAACAACCATTATTCTCAGACTTAAATGAGTAACCGTCTCGCAATAAACAAGATCCAGATATAATGTTCATGCTTAACACATGCACTAAATAACAACTATTTAAGTTCATAACTAATCCCGATGGTAACTGAAGTGAGACCGTGCCGACGGCGATCGCATCAACCTTGGAACCATTTACCACGCGCATCGTCACTTCATCCTTCGCCAGCCTTCGCTTATTCCGCAGTTCCTGCTTCGATTTGCAAATGTGAGCAACAAAACTGGTATCAAATACCCAGACACTACTATGAGAGTTGGTCAGGTACACATCAATAACATGTATATCATATATACCTTGTTTGGCTTTGGCCGCCTTCTTATCGGCCAGATACTTGGGGTAGTTGCGCTTCCAGTGACCAGTCCCTTTGCAATAATAGCACTCAGCTTCCGGCTTAGGCCCAGCCTTGGGTTTCTTCGTTGGAGGGGCAACAGTTTTGCCACTCTTCTTGGAGTTACCCTTCTTGCCTTTGTCATTCTTCTTGAAACTAGTGGTCTTATTGACCATCTGTTAGGGCATATTTCTCCTAAGTGGTTTTAGTGATTGATGACAATTGTTGTGCGAACTAATCTTGTGTCTTGAGCATTTCAGACTATTCTCTTCTAGGCACAAGATGACTCGACGCCCCTCGGAGGTTCTCGAGGACGGACTTTCTTCTACGTTTCTCTTCTTAGTTTGAGTCATAGGAAAGTCTTCTTATTAAGAGGGGGTCCGCGTCGGAAAGGTTTGGGTGGCATCTTCATGCACACACTTCATGCACCCTCCTATATTTTGGCCACAATGGAGCCCCAATGAGTGTCTTCTATGTCTATGCGAAAAGGGTAAGCGGTAGTACCGCTCGCACAGTGGTAGTAAATTTTTACTACCGCTCCAAGAGCGGTACTACCGCCCCAGGTGCGGTAGTAATTTTTTTAGTACCGCTCCAGGAGCGGTACTACCGCCCCAATTGCGGTAGTAATTTTTTACTACCACTCCAAGGGCGGTACTACCGCCCTCAGTGCGGTAGTATTATTTTACTATCGCGCTGACGGGCTTTTTCGCATACTTTTCCCCAAGGAGGTGTTGGCACGGTAGTATCCCGGCACTACCGTTGTTGGTGAGAAGCTGAGCGGTAGTGCCTCTCTAGGTAGCGGTATTACCGCTCCAGGAGCAGTAGTATCACTTGTACTTTTATGTGGTAGGTGGGTAACGGGTGGATCTGCCCCCTACTATATAAAGGTATCTTCTTCTTCCTAGAGCTCACCTTTAACCCCTCTAAGCTCCATTGTTGCTCCACAAGCTCATTTTAGCCCGATCTCTCTCCCTAGCCAATCAACCTTGTTGATTTTCTAGGGATTGCTTGAGAAGGCCTTGATCTACACTTCCACCAAAGGATATTTTATTCCCCCTACTAATCCCTTGCGGATCTTGTTACTCTTGGGTTGTTGAGCACCCTAGACGGCTGAGGTCACCTCAGAGCCACATTCCATTGTGGTGAAGCTCCGTGGTCTTGTTGGGAGCCTCAAAGCATTGTGTGGAGATTGCCCCAACCTTGTTTGTAAAGGTTCGGTCGCCGCCTTCAAGGGCACCTATAGTGGAATCACGGCACCTTACATTGTGCGAGGGCGTGAGGAGAATACGGTGGCCCTAGTGGCTTATTGGGGAGCATTGTGCCTCCACACCGCTCCAACGGAGACGTACTTCTTGTCAAAGGGAAGGAACTTTGGTAACACATCCTCGTCTTCATTGGTTCCACTTGTGGTTATCTCTTACCTTTATTTTGTACTTGTTGTTGTTGTAGAGTATCTCTTACTTGCTTCGTTACTCTTTGTAAGTAGCATCATATAGGTTGCTCACCTAGTGTCATTTTAGAGAACCTTTATGTTGCTAATACTAATTTGTTAAGAAAAGCTAAAAATTGGTAGTTGCCTATTCACCCCCTCTAGTCAACCATATCAATACTTTCAATTGGTATCAGAGGCACGTCTCTTTATTAAGGGTTTCACCACCCGAAGAGTATGGAAGATGAAGAGGGAGTTCCCCATGGGCAACCCGAGGCCATAGACTTGACTTCGGTCACAAGGGACGACTTGAATACGGCTATGGCCGCCCTCAAGACGTCCTTGACGAATGAAGTCAAAACCATGCTTAAAGAGTTAACTGAGGGAATTAAAAGTTCACCCGAACCGGCGTTGGTGGTTAAACCCGCCAACACAGATTCGGAGGCCAATTCCTCTAAGGAAGCGACTAAAGGTATGCGACCTTCTTCCCCTCTCGAAAATGATGGGACTGGAACCTATGCCTCAGTTCCACCTCCCATGGTCTATGGAGGACATGTTCCCACACCGCGTCTTAACCCTGTTGGTCCTCCTCCTAAGCTTGTTAAGGGTGATTTTGCTAACTGGGTGTTTTCTATTAAGTCTCATTTGAATCACAACTCAACAAATTTATGGAGAATCATCAAGCAAGGCTACTATCCTCATGACCCAAGCAACCTCACTCCAAGAGAAGAAGTGGACAATCAATATAATCACTCTGCATTGTTTATTCTATAGTCCGCGGTACCTCCTAAAGATCTTCCTCACTTGCGCCCCTTCACTCTGGCTAAGGACTGTTGGGAGCACATTATGGTGCTATACAAGGGAAGCTCAAGCATTCAACGGTCCAACTATGAAGTGGTACTTGATAAGGCCGATGAGTTTGTGATGAAGGAAGATGAGGACCCTCGTGATCTCTATCGAAGGGTGACTGCTATTGCTGTTGCTCTCAAGGATCATGGGAGCAAGGATGTGGATGACACATGGATCAAGTGCAAGTTTCTAAAGGCCATCATGCGTTTCAACAAAGCCATGTCATCAGTCATTCGCCAACAACCAAATTTCCACTCCTCGTCTTCCAGTGAGGTGTTGGATGAATTCATTGCAATGTCAATCATGCACGAGACCGCTGACAATGCACTTGCTCGAGTTCGGTCAAAGACAGCTTCACCCAACCTTGCTTTAAAGGCAAAGGCTGCTTCTGAAGAAGAAGAAGAGGATGAGGAAGAGGAGAGTTGCCCTGAAGACACTAAGTATGCTTATCACGAGCACATGGCTCTTGCATCAAGGTAATTCTAGGGCAACAAGAGGAACTCAAGACCCAACTTCACCAAGAACAACTCAAGTGGGTTGAAACCCAAGCAACGAGTGAGGACATGCTATAACTGCAGTAATGTGAGTCACTTCGTGGCAGAATGTCCCTATGAGAAGAGGGAAGACAACGGGGGCAAGCTCATTCGCAAAGACAAAACCAAGTCATTCCCAAGCAAGAACAACTTTGTCATGAAACCCCACCCAAAGGGCATGGTGGCGCTTGAAGAGTACCCCTACGATGATGATGACGATGACGATATGGTGGCAACTGCGACTGTCGCCATTGCCACCCCTTCTCCTAAGAATGTGTCTCTCTTCAACGCCCCCAACGATAACCACATCGCCGAGTGCCTCATGGCCAAAGGTATCGATCAGGTAACACCCAGCATTAAGACCAACATCACTACTGCTCCTTCATTGTTGAATTGTGTTGATGATAGTGATGTTGTGGAACTTAATGAGCATGATCTTGACAAATTTATGTGTACTATCAAAGGAGAAACCAAAAAGCACTTTGTTGCTCTTTTGGAATAACTGGGTGAGGCTAATGACCTCATCGAGTCTCATGAGGAGACCATCACCGAGATGCAAGGACATAGTCGTTACTATGCCGATGAGATTGCTGAACTATCTATTGCACTAGAAAAGAGTGCACTCTTCGTTTGGCTCTTGAGGAGTCATACAACGATGACTGCGCTAAATTGCAAAAGGAACTAGATCATGCTACTGTTCTTACTCATATGCTTAAGTCTGAAAAGGATGCTCTTGGGGTTGGCCATGACAAACTCAAAGTGGAGTTTGACACACTTGACAAGGCTCACAAGATCTTGAAAGGTGGTCTTTCTCCCTGAAAGAGTCTCATGATCAACTCCAAGCAAAGCTTACAAAGGAAATCTCTACTTGTCCTCCTTTCACTTTAATTGATAATGCTTGTACAACTAACCCTTGTTGTGAGCATGTACATCTTGTGGAGGAAAATGCCAAGTTGAAGGATATGTTGGAATTATGCCCTAGAGGCAATGATAAATAAGTTATTATTATAATTCATGTATCAAGGTAATCGTTTATTATCCATGCTATAATTGTATTAAATGAAGACTTAGATACATGTGTGGATACATAGACAAAACACTGTCCCTAGCAAGCCTCTAGTTGGCTAGCCAGTTGATCAAGGATAGTCAAGGTCTTCTGACTATGTACAACATGTTGTTCCTTGATATCTGGATCACATCATTGAGTGAATCATGTGATGGACTAGACCCAAACTAATGAACGTAGCATGTTGATCGTGTCAATTTGTTGCTACTGTTTTCTGCGTGTCAAGTATTTATTCCTATGACCATGAGATCATATAACTCACTGGCACCGGAGGAATGCCTTGTGTGTATCAAACGTCACAATGTAACTGGGTGACTATAAAGATCCTCTACAGGTATCTCCGAAGGTGCCGTTGAGTTAGTATGGATCAAGACTGGGATTTGTCACTCCGTGTGACGGAGAGGTATCTCGGGGCCCACTCGGTAATACAACATCACACACAAGCCTTGCAAGCAATGTGACTTGGTGTAAGTCATGGGATCTTGTATTACAGAATGAGTAAAGAGACTTGCCGGTAAACGAGATTGAAATAGGTATGCGGATACTGACGATCGAATCTCGGGCAAGTAACATACCGAAGGACAAAGGGAATGACATACGGGATTATATGAATCCTTGGCACTGAGGTTCAATCGATAAGATATTCGTAGAATATGTAGGATCCAATATGGGCATCCAGGTCCCGCTATTGGATATTGACCGAGGAGTCCCTCGGGTCATGTCTACATAGTTCTCGAACCCGCAGGGTCTGCACACTTAAGGTTCGGCGATGTTTTATGCTTATTTGAGTTATATGGTGGGTTACCGAATGTTGTTCGGAATCCCGGATAGGATCACGGGCGTCATGAGGGTTTCCGGAATGGTCCGGAAACGAAGATTGATATATAGGATGACCTCATTTGATTACCGGAAAGTTTTCGGGCATTACCGGGAATGTACCGGGAGTGACGAATGGGTTCCGGATGTTCACCGGGGGGGGGGAGCCCATAAGCCTTAGGGGTGCCGCACCAGCCCTTAGTGGGCTGGTAGGACAGCCCAAGAGGCCCTGTGCGCAGGAGATAAAGAAATCAAAGAGAAAGAAAAAAAAGGGAAGTGAGAAGGAAGGGAAGGACTCCACCTTCCAATCCTAGTTGGACTAGGATTGGAGGTGGACTCCTCCACCCCTAGTTCGGCCGACCCCTTGGGGCTCTCTTGAGCCTCAAGGAAGGTCCCTCCCCCTCCCTCCTATATATACTGAGGTATTAGGGATGATTTGAGACAACTTTGCCACGCCAGCCCGACCACATACCTCCAAGGTTTTTCCTCTAGATTGTATTTCTGCGGAGCTCGGGCGGAGCCCTGCTGGGATAGATCACCACCAACCTACGGAGCGTCGTCACGCTGCCGGAGAACTCATCTACCTCTTCGTCTCTCTTGCTGGACTAAGAAGGCCGAGATCATCGTCGAGTTGTACGTGTGCTGAACGCGGAGGTGCCGTCCGTTCGACACTAGATCAGAGCGGATTGTGGGACGGATCGCGGGATGGTTCGTGGGACGGTTCGCAGGGCGGATCGAGGGACGTGAGGACGTTCCACTACATCATCCGCGTTTCTTAATGCTTCCTGCTGTGCGATCTACAAGGGTACATAGATCCAAATCCCCTCTCGTAGATGGACATCACCATGATAGGTCTTCGTGCGCGTAGGAATTTTTTTGTTTCCCATGCGACGTTACCCAACAGTGGCATCATGAGCTAGGTTCATGCGCAGATGTCATCTCGAGTAGAACACAAAAGTTTTTGTGGGCGGTGACGTGCGATTTTCTGCCCTCCTTAGTCTTTTCTTGATTCCGCGGTATTGTTGGATCGAAGCGGCTCAGACCGACATTACTTGTACGCTTACGAGAGACTGGTCTCATCGCTACGAGCAACCCCGTTGCTCAAAGATGACTGGCGAGTGTCGGTTTCTCCAACTTTAGTTGAATCGGATTTGACCGAGGAGGTCCTTAGAGAGAGGTTAAATAGCAATTCATACATCCCCGTTGTGGTGTTTGCATAAGTAAGATGCGATCCTATTAGATACCCATGGCAACCACGTAAAACATGCAACAACAATGAGAGGACGTCTAACTTGTTTTTGCAGGGTATGCATGTGATGTGATATGGCCAGTGATGTGATGTGATATATTGGATGCATGAGATGATCATGTTGTAATAGTTAATATCGACTTGCACGTCGATGGTACGACAACCGACACGAGCCATAGGGTTGTCTTTAAACTAATGTTTGTGCTTGCAGATGCGTTTACTATATTGCTAGGACGTAGCTTTAGTAGTAATAGCATGAGTAGCACGACAACCCCGATGGCGACACGCTGATGGAGATCATGGTGTGGCGCCGGTGACAAGAAGATCGTGCCGGTGCTTTGGTGATGGAGATCAAGAAGCACATGATGATGGCCATATCATGTCACTTATGAATTGCATGTGATGTTAATCCTGTTATGCACCTTATTTAGAACGACGGTAGCATTATGTGGTGATCTCTCACTAAAATTTCAAGACGAAATTGTGTTCTCCCCGACTGTGCACTGTTGCTACAGTTCGTCGTTTCGAGACACCACGTGATGATCGGGTGTGATAGACTCAACGTTCACATACAACGGGTGCAAAACAGTTGCACACGCGGAACACTCGGGTTAAGCTTGATGAGCCTAGCATGTGCAGACATGGCCTCGGATCACATGAGACCAAAAGGTCGATCATGAATCATATAGTTGATATGATTAGCATAGGGATGCTTACCACTGAAACTATCCTCAACTCACGTGATGATCGGACTTGAGCTAGTGGAATTGGATCATGAACCACTCAAATGACTAGAGATATGTACTTTTTGAGTGAGAGTTTAGCAAGTAACTTGATTAGTTAAACTCTAATTATCTTGAACATAGTCTAAGTCCATTTTGAAAATATTTGTGTTGTAGATCAATGGCTCACGCGACAGTCACCCTGAATTTTAATACGTTCCTAGAGAAAGCTAAGTTGAAACATGATGGAAGCAACTTTGTAGACTGGGCTCGTAATCTTTAGTTGCTCCTGCAAGATGGGAAGAAGGATTATGTCCTTAATGCTGCGCTAGGAGATGAACCACCCGCCGCGGCTGACCAAGATGTTAAGAACGCTTGGTTAACACGCAAGGAGGACTACTCAGTAGTTCAATGTGCAGTCTTGTATGGCTTAGAGCCGGGACTTCAACGTTGCTTTGAGCATCATAGAGCATATGAGATGTTCGAGGAGTTGAAGTTTATCTTTCGGAAGAACGCCCGGATCGAGAGGTATGAGACCTCCGATAAATTCTATGCTTGCAAGATGGAGGAGAATTCGTGTGTCAGTGAACATGTGCTCAAAATGTGTGGGTTCTCAAACTGTCTAGCTGAGCTGGGGATTGAACTCCCGCAAGAGGCTATCACTAACAGAATTCTTCAATCACTGCCACCAAGCTATAAGGGCTTTGTGTTGAACTATAACATGCAAGGGATGAACAAGTCACCCGGCGAGTTATTCGTGATGCTGAAAGTCGCAGAGTCAGAACTCCGTAAAGAGCATCAAGTGTTGATGGTGAATAGGACATTAGTTTCAAGAGAAATGACAAAGGAAAGAAGGGTAATTCAAAGAAGAGCGGCAAGCCTGTTGCCAATCCGACGAAGAAACCAAAAGCTGGACCTAAGCCTGAAACAGAGTGCTATTATTGCAAGGGTATGGGTCACTGGAAGCACAACTGCCCCAAGTATGTGGCTGATAAGAAGGCGGCCAAGGAAAAATCAGGTATATTCGGTATACATGTTATTGATGTGTACTTAACCATCTCTCATAGTAGTGCCTGGGTAGTCGATACCGGTTCTGTTGCTCATATTTGCAACTCAAAACAGGAATTGCGGAATTAGCGAAGGCTGGCGAAGGATGAAGTGACGATGCACGTGGGAAATGGTTCCAAGGTTGATGCAATCGCCGTCGGCACAGTTTCACTTCAGTTACCATCAGGATTAGTTATGAACTTAAATAAATGTTATTTAGTGCCTGCGTTAAGCATGAACATTATATCTGTATCTTGTTTATTCCGAGACAGTTACTCATTTAAGTCAGAGAATAATGGTTGTTCTATTTCCATGAGTAATATATTTTATGGTCATGCACCTAATGTGAGAGGATTGTTCATATTGAATCTTGATAGTGATAATACACATATACATAACATTGAGACCAAAAGAGTTAGAGTTAACAATGATAGCACCATGTTTTTATGGCAGTGCCGCTTAGGTCATATTGGTGTAAAGCGCATGAAGAAACTCAATACCGATGGATTTTTGGAGTCACTTGACTTTGATTCACTTGACACGTGCGAACCATGCCTCATGGGCAAGATGACTAAAACTCCGCTCTCCGGAACAATGGAGCGTGCAAGTGACTTGTTGGAAATCATACATACCGATGTGTGTGGTCCGATGAGTGTGGAGGCACGCGGCGGATATCGTTATTTTCTCACCTCCACTAGACGATTTGAGTAGATATGGTTATGTCTACTTGATGAAGCACAAGTCTGAAACATTTGAAAAGTTCAAACAATTTCAAAGTGAAGTCAAAAATCATCGTAACAAGAAGATCAAGTTCCTATGGTCTGATCGTGGGGGTGAATATCTGAGTTTCGAGTTTGGTGATCACTTAAGACAATGTGGAATTGTTTCACAGTTGACACCGCCTGGAACACCACGGCGTAATGGTGTGTCCGAACATCATAATCGTACTTTATTAGAGATGGTGCGATCTATGATGTCTCTTACCGATTTGCCGTTATTGTTTTGGGGTTATGCATTAGAAACAACTGCTTTCACTTTAAATAGGGCACCATCAAAATCCGTTGAGACGACACCATATCAGTTGTGGTATGGCAAAAGACCAAAGTTGTCGTTTGTTAAAGTTTGGGGATGTGATGCTTATGTCAAAAAGCTTCAGCTTGAAAAGCTGGAACCCAAAGCGGAAAAGTGCGTCTTCATAGGTTACCCAAAAGAGACAGTTGGGTATACCTTATATCTCAAATCCGAGGGCAAAGTGTTTGTTGCTAAGAACGAAGCTTTTCTCGAGAAGGAGTTTCTCTCGAGAGAATTGAGTGGGAGGAAGATAGAACTTGATGAGGTTGTCGAACCTCTCATCCCTCTGGATGGTGGCGCAGGTCAAGGGGAAACCCCTGTCATTGCGATGCCGGTTGAGGAGGAAGTTAATGATGATGATCATGAAACTCCAGATCAAGTTCCTGTCGGATCTCGCAGATCGACGAGACCGCGTACTACTCAAGAGTGGTACGGTAATCCTGTCTTATCAATTATGTTGTTAGACAACAATGAGCCTGCGAATTATGAAGAAGCAATGGTGGGCCTGGATTCCAACAAATGGCTGGAGGCCATGAAGTCCGAGATAGGATCTATGTATGAAAACAAAGTGTGGACTTTGGAAGTACTACCTGAATGCCGCAAGGCTATTCAAAACAAATGGATCTTTAAGAAGAAGACGGACGCTGACGGTAATGTGACCGTTTATAAAGCTCGACTTGTGGCAAAGGGTTTTTCACAAGTTCAAGGAATTGACTACGATGAGACTTTCTCACCCGTAGCGATGCTTAAGTCCGTCCGAATCATGTTAGCAATAGCTGCATTTTTCGATTATGAAATGTGGCAGATGGATGTCAGAACGGCGTTCCTTAACGGTTTCCGTAAGGAAGAGTTGTATATGATGCAACCCGAAGATTTTGTCGATCCTAAAAATGCTAACAAAGTGTGCAAGCTCCAGTGATCCATTTATGGACTGGTGCAAGCATCTCGGAGTTGGAATAAACGCTTTGATGAGGTGATCAAAGCATTTGGGTTTATACAGGTGGTTGGAGAATCCTCTGTTTACAAGAAAGTGAGTGGGAGCTCTGTGGCATTCCTAATACTATATGTGGATGACATATTACTGATTGGAAACAGCATGGAGCTTTTGGACAGCATAAAGGATTACTTGAATAAAAGTTTCTCTATGAAGGACCTAGGAGAAGCTGCTTACATTCTAGGCATAAAGATCTATAGGTATAGATCAAAACGCCTGATAGGACTTTCGCAAAGCACGTACCTTGATAAAGTTTTGAAGAGGTTCAAAATGGAACAGTCCAAGAAGGGGTTCTTGCCAGTTTTACAATGTACGAGATTGAGTAAGACTCAAAGCCCAGCAACTGATAAAGATAGAGAGCATATGAGTGCCGTCCCCTATGCTTCAGCCATAGGTTCTATCATGTATGCAATGTTGTGCACTAGACCGGACGTTAGCCTGGCCATACGTATGGCAGGCAGCTTCCAGAGTAATCCAGGAGTGGATCACTGGACGGCGGTCAAGAATATCCTGAAGTACCTGAAAAGGACTAAGGAGATTTTTCTCGTATATGGAGGTGACAAAGAGCTCGCCGTAAAAGGTTACGTCGATGCAAGCTTTGACACAGATCCGGACGACTCTAAGTCGCAGACCGGATACGTATTTATTCTTAATGGGGGTGCGGTAAGCTGGTGCAGTTCTAAGCAAAGCGTCGTAGCTGATTCTACATGTGAAGAGGAGTACATGGCTGCCTCAGAGGCAGCTAAGGAGGGTGTCTGGATGAAGCAGTTCATGACGGATCTTGGAGTGGTGTCGAGCGCACTAAATCCAATAACTCTGTTTTGTGACAACACGGGTGCCATTACCTTAGCAAAGGAACCACGGTTTCACAAGAAGACCATACACATCAAACGACGCTTCAACCTTATCCGCGACTACGTCGAGGAGGAGGACGTGAATATCTGCAAAGTGCACACGGATCTGAATATGGCAGACCCGCTGACTAAACCTCTTCCACGGGCAAAGCATGATCAACACCAGAACTGTATGTGAAAAGACCTCGATGACGCCTAGAGGGGGGGGGGGTGAATAGGCTATTTAAAAACATCTTCAGATTTGGCTTGACCCTTATGCGGAAATAAACTTAAGAGGGTACTTGTCAAGCACAAATCCTAAATGCACTAGGCACTGCAACGTGTATCAACAACACGATCTACCAAGATGGACACAATACAGTTACTAACAAGCACAAGTAAGTTACACAAACTTACTTGAGCTATATCACACGACAAGTAGGTGAACAACACAAGATACTAGATCACACCATATCAACACAATATATCACGGGCCGCAAGTATGAACGTGTGGATATAGAGGGTATGCTTGAATGATTAATCTTGTACAAGAAATGGCCAACACAATATAATGAGCACAAGCAATATGCAATGTATGTATGGTCAAATAACACAAGTAAACCACAAGTAAAGAGTTAGGGTTAGGGATGACCAAGGTCACTGAGACGAAGATGTATCCCGATGTTCACTTCCTTGGAGGGAAGCTAGTCACCGTTAGAGAGGTGGATGTTACCATGAAGGCACACCAACGCCATGAAGGCTAACCCTATTCTCCCTTTGAGATAACACCACGAAGGCGTTTCTCAACCACTAGTGGTAAGCCTTTGAGGTGGCTTCCAAACCCTCACAAACTTTTCCGGGGGAAATCACACGGATTGATTCCTCTCCGAAGAACTCCTACCGCCTAGGAGTCTCCAACCTCCAAGAGTAATAAGATCACGGGGAATGCTCAAAACTTGCTCAAATCACAAATCACTTTGGTTGAGAGAAGGAGAGGGAGAAGATCTATCTTTTGATTGTAACAACTCTCAAAGGGGCTCACAAATGCTCTTGGGATCTAAGATTTGGAGTGAGCAAATGTGTGTGAGGTGGAAGTGTGTTCTTATGACAATAAGGCTGTGTTGGGCAATGCTCTCACGAAGTGGGAGGGGGGTATTTATAGTGTGGAGAGAAAAAGAGCCGTTGGGGACACTTTAAGTCACACAGGGTCCGGACGTCCGACAGTTGTCGGAAGTCCGGGCGTCCGCGAGGGGTCGGACGTCCGACAGGGGTCGGTCGTCCGGGGCATGTAGATACGACTCAGACTATTTTGAATTAAACAGTGACCGGACGTCCGACAGGGGTCAGTCGTCCGAGGCCTGTAGGTGTGCCTGAACATATTTGAATTCATCAGTATACGGACGTACGGAGTGGCCCGGAAGTCCATGTTATACACCACATGTTCTACTGGTGGTGGTTTCCGGATTTCCGATGGGTGTCGGACATCCGGTGCTCGGGCATCCGGAGGAAGCCGGATTTCCGAGATATAGTGCACACATTCTACTGGTGTTGACCTACGGATTTCCGCAGCTTGGCCGGACGTCCGGCCCTCGGACGTCCGGAGACAACCGGATTTCCGAGATATAGAACTCAACTTCTACTGGTGCAGGCTTCCGGATTTCCGGGACTTGGCCGGACATCCAGGCCTCGGACGTCCGGAGCGAGCCGGAAGTCCGAGTTAAATGGCTCTGATTTCTCTGGTATGGGATTCCGGATTTCCGAGGTAGTCGGTCGTCCGGCCCTCGGACGTCCGGAGGAAGCCGGATGTTCGAGGCACTGGTTCTGTTTACAGATAACATCAAAGCAGTGGAGATGTGGTCTGAGCAGAAAGTGAAGTTGTACTTTGAGCAAGTTCATCGCAAAACCTGTGATCCCCTCTTAATAGCGCGAGATCCCTAAGGACTCAAGAATCATAAAAGAGTACTGGTGATCCATACTTGAGTGTATACTTTTATTCGCTGATCATCACTCCGCACCACTAACGTCAAAGGAACTGATACCTTTGAGTTAGCCCTTGCACCTGAGCTTGATGTTGTTGTTCCTTCTTGGCTCAAGTTGAAAGCAGGACATGATGAAGTCTTCAAGTAGCTTTCCCATACACAATGTGGAAAGCCTAGCTTATGTATTTATCTTCATTTGTCCACCATGTGAACATCCACAAGAATCAAGCATGTAGTGCTCAAGAATGCTTATCTTGATCTTGTCCTGTCCACCATGTGAACATCCACAAGAATCAAGCATGTAGTGCTCAAGAATGCTTATCTTGATCTTGTCCTTGTTAGCACATGAGATTGTCCTTATCAACACATGATCATTGACAATAGTTTCAATGATATATTCGTGCAGATCCACTTGAACTTGCACACCACAATCTTGACGACGATCACCACTTGACGTCATCCTTCATGGGTTGTATGAGATCTTCCTTTTGACGCAAGCCCAATGGAAACACACCTAACCCCCACATAGGAGTCTCACAAAGACCATGGGTTAGTACACAAACACGTAATGGACAATGCTTACCATACCATGAGATCACTTGATCCCTCTCGGTACATCTTGTATGCTTTGTGTGTTGATCATCTTGATTTACTCTTGTCTGAGATCTTGATCAACCTAGTGTTTCTATGACCATTCTTTGGATAATAGCTTGAATAACATCTTGGTCAACATATAAACTCCTTGAACCCAACAGATGGACTTCAAGAAGTGCCTATGGACAAAACCTATAAATATAACTTAAGGCAACCATTAGTCCATAGGAATTGTCATCAATTACCAAAACCACATATGGAGATATATGCTCTAACAATCTCCCCCATTTTGGTAATTGAAGACAACCACTTCAAGAGAGTTTATATAAGGAAATAAGCATAACCAAGCGCACACATACAAGGTAATAATGTATGTGTGCAAGATGTAAATGCTTATGCAATAAAAGCAAAACCCTCTAAACATATCCAAAGTAAACTCTCTAAACTTCTCCCCCATTGACATCGATTGCCAAAATGGACGAAAAGTTTAGAAAGCCAAAATAGTAGGTGGTCCTCCAAAAAGTGTGTACTTCTCAGCAAATGAGTGCAGAAAAATACACAAATACAATGATAAGTAGTTGGAGGAAAACAAACTATATTAAGGACCCAAGGATTGCAAAAAGAATCGTATGCCACAAAGACATACAAAGATAGAGGCAAGCAATCAAAAGATCCCAGATGGAACAAACAATCATATGGTCCTTCGAACCACATGAATAAAAGATATTATGATAAAGGCAACATAGTGCTTTATCAAAAACTAGAGAAGCTCCCCATGATTTGTGCACTAATATGAGATTTCTGTATTTTGACACAGGTGCACAAAATAGGATCGTTGCTCCCCCAGAATTTATAAAACACACAACGAGTGCAAGAGGATAGATGAGACAATAAGCATATCAATTGCACAAAACAAATGGTTGAGCAACATGTAATAGAAGCAACTTAAGAATAGGCTCAAACAAAGTAATGTGTATGAGTCATGGCAATGCACTTGAGAAGACTAAGATAAGGATGAGGATTACTCATCAACATAGTCTTGATGAAATGAGATAGAATGTGCAAGACATATCATTCCCACCCACACATACTAGAAAATGGGTTCACAAGCTTACTAATAAACAAAATAAGAACCAACGCTTGTGACAACCCATTGTGAAGATAGGAAGTAAGAACCTTGTCAAGAGGAGGGATACTAATTGAAAATGGCAACACCCTCATCAAGACAAGCACGAGGAAAAATAATCTTCACGGCCAAAGAGTGCATCAAGATGTAAGAAGATAAGATACGCACTCAAAACAAATCCTTTCACGTTGCCACCAAAAACCGAAAAAGGAAATGCAGTGATGGACGTGAAAGAAAAGAGGATGTTAATTAGAGATGTAACTTCTCTCATGTGTGAAAGATTCTAAGTAGAAGATATGTCCACAAAGAAGGATGAACACACGAAATGGTTACAAGAAAGAAGAAAACTAGATATCCAAAAGGGAAGTCATAAATATATCAATGAGATCTTTTGCTTGGAAGCATAGCACATGGCCTAATATTTTCTTATTGTATAATATGAACTTCCAACATACGAACATCAAAGACATCCCAACTAGTAGTAAGACATCATCGTTCGGATGCTTTAAGAAAGCAAACAAGTACTACAAGAACGAATCAAGAGATTCATGCCATGATGCAACGTGAAAAAGAGAAGACACGTTGGGTCCTTTGCAAGAAAAGAATGCATGAAGTGGATACTTGTTACCGAGACAACATTGGATTGATGTAGTAGATAGTTGTTCTTTGATCATCCTAACTTGGCTCCAATAATCACATGGTCTCAACATCTTCCTTATAGGTGAGCCGAGCATCCAATGCATCTCCAGTTGTTCCTGAAACAACAAAACAAACAAAATGGTGCCCAAACTCATTGGGACCAAAGAGTTAGAAAACCAGCAATACATAGGACAAACTCCACATACATATGTGCATATAGATATGAATTTGAATTTCATGCACACTTTAGCCAATTTATGACAAGGTGGAATTTCCCCTATATATTGGGTCAAAGAAGGAAAGCAAGCAAAAGAAGTTGTATATAGTAGATATGATATGCATGATCAAGACTCTTAAGAATCAGCTCAACACAAAGTTGATAAGTCACCAAAAGACAAGGTATCAAGTGATAATAAGATCCTAAAACAAAAAGAACTATCACTTGAAGGATATCAATTAAAAGATACCTCAAGGAATGAGATATCCATTGACGCATGCCAATTAGAAGGCAACAAGAAACCAATTGAAGGAAAACAAATACGAGGTATCTAATTTCCAAGAGAGAGCTAGGTTCCAACAAACAAAGCCCTCTACAAATTTTCATGATGGCACAAAGCATCATAAAGAGCAAGACTTGCCTCCCATCAACACACACTTGATGGGGATCAAATGATTTTATGATGGGTGAATAAAGAGAGTGTTTTAAAGAGAATAGGATAGCTCCCCCAAGGGACGTGCATTATATAGAATTTGCATTTGAATACAAAACGCACACGATGGGATCATCACTTTCTCTATATCTATAACCACACTAGACATGTTAAAAATAGATTCATAAGAGGCAAGAAAGACAAACGAAACAAAAAACCCAATGTAAAGATGATTATCAATTCCAATCACATGATGGGAATACCAATTGTCAACGACAAGAAGTATTTTTGAAATGATACTCATTGGTAGATCACAAATATATCCAAGATCATATTTACCCATAAAACGCAAGCAAATGACACTTGTAGGGATAACATGCCACCTAGAAACAAGATAATTTACAATATCAACACTAAGTGGCAATACGTCAAATGTACACATTTTCTAGGTTTGTAATATGCACATAGCATATTACTCCCCCATAATGTGATAAACCAATAACATTAACAAGTGGAAAATTAAAACCAACAAGAGATACTTAATGGACCATATAGAATTTGAATTTCTCATGAGTAAGACATACCACATAGGCACTAGATAATCTTGAAGCATCAAAACTAAGTGGTATTCCCCATGTATACACATTTATAGGATTGTGAGGTGTGCAAAGCACATCACTCCCCCACAATGGGATAATCCATTAATCTCTCACAAGAGCCAACAAAAATACAGACAAGATGCAAATAGGCTCAATACAAGACTCACATGTACATGATGTGCAAACCAACATACACATACTTGATTACTCAAGATAAGCAAGTTGGAGACACAACATATACAAACGCATGCAAGGTACAAAACCACAACATGCAAAGGGGCAAGCACCTAACAATGTAAACAGTTTAAGTATAGGTTACCGTAAGGAGGCACATTGGATATAAGATAGAAACTTGATAATCCAAATGACTTGGCTTGAGATAATATGAATGATGAAGACCCCTTAATTCTTCATTAGTATCCAAGTCTCTAATGTCCTCCATAGTCACCTATTGATCAAGTTTGAGTTTGTTGGTCCCCAACTACGTTGGGTCCTAAGAGGTTAATCACAATAGGCTTGGCAACCCAAATGGTTCTTTTCTTGACACCATTTTGAGTACCAACAAACTTGGCAAACACATTGCCAACCTTATCCTTCCCAAGGGAATAGATATCATCAATAGTGATTGGGTTGGATAAGTTACCTCTTGTGCAAGACGAAGCGACGTGACCCTTCTCACGACATAAGTAGCAACATCTACCATTTGCTTTCTTCCCAGTTGATTTATCACCTCGGGGAGTGTTGGCTCGGGTCTTATTGGGAAGAGGCCTCCCTTCAACTTGTAGTTGAGTATGTGATTGAGTTTGTGGCCGCTTCCCTTGTTGCTTGTGACTTTGAGACTTCGTATTCAGAGGGCAAGATCTAACATGGTGCCCTTTAACTTTGCACTTGAAGCAAATGACTTTGGCCGAATTTTTGACTTGTTCTAGGCCCCTCTTGTTCTTGTTGGAGTTTACTCCAACATCATTTTTGTCATTCGGAGATGTTTGCTCACACAGGACGTTGTTGAGTGTGGACATCCCTTCATGACACCGTTCCAAGTCTTTCTTCAAAGAAGTGACTTGGGCCTTGAGCTCTTCGATTTCCTCTGCACGGTTAGTATCAATGCAAGTACTAGAGGAAGTGTAAGCTTCAATGTTAGAGCAACAAGGCAAGGAAAGTAATTCATCACACGAGGTAGCAACATTATGAGTAGACGAATTACAAGGACTAGCACATGGAAATATAGTACTTTGACTAGAGGTAGTGCCATTGTCCACATGAGGCTCGCTTGATGTTACCTTGGTGATGATAGCCTCATGAGCTAACTTTTGCACATTATGGGATGTTAGAAGATCGACATGAGAGCTTGTGAGCATTACATGGTTTTCTTCCAACTTCCCATAATTGCTAGTTAGTAAATCAAGTTGAGCACGTAGCTCAACATTCTCCTTCAATGTTGATACTTCAAAAGAGGTAGAGTTAGATGTACAAGTATTATCAACAATATGAGAGGAGTAAGTAGCAAATAGAGACTTCTCATGAGTAGATTGAAGCTCCTCATAGATCTTAGAGGTCTTGATGAGCTCTCCCTTGACATTATTGCATTCAAGGAGAAGGACCTCAAAATCCCTTCTAAGTTTATCATGAGCAACTTCAATCTCTCCTTTTGAAGATCTTAAGTCTCTACATGCTTGATGACTCTTCTCAAGTTCATGTTCAAGTTGTTCACTTTTAGCTTGTTCATGATTAAGTGAATCATTACAGTTTTCAAAGTAAGCAAGAACATCTTGGAACCTTTGAAGAGAGTTATTTTTAGCTTTATGAAGAATTTTACTGATCACATAGATATTTTCAGTCAAGTCATCATCATCATCCTCATCGCAAATATCATCGTTATTGCATAGGGAAGATGATACCTCATTATTACCTCTTGCCATCAGGCACATGTGAACTGGAGGAGTTGATGATGATTCTTTTGGTGAATCAGATTCTTCATTAGTCAAAAGTACTTCATATTTCTTGATTTCCCCTAAATGATTAGTCATAGAGCAACTAGGGAGAAACAAGATATTTTGATCAAGAGGACACGAGGAAGCAGGCATATCACCACAGACATTTGTCAAGGAATCTTCAGGTGAAATGCATGACCTATCAGCACAATAATTTACACTATGTGTGGTGCTAGATATGCTCGTGTCCATAGAGGCTATGCCATTTTCATCAACATATATTTATTCACTCACCATGTCATTACCTTGTGAGATTGAAGATGCTGAGGTGTGCAAGCAATCGGATATGGGAGTAGTGGTGGACTCTTTAAGATCGAAAAGAGTGAAGAGCTCATGCACCAACTCCTTCATCATAATACCGTCTTCATCAAGATTGGACCCACCATATATATCTTCAAGTTTAGTCCAAACTTCATGAGCTGACTTGCAAGTCGAGATAGACTTGAACACTTCAGGACTTATGGTTCGATGAATGGCAAGAAAGGCCTCACAATAAAGATACATTTCATTAGTAGATGAAGATGCATCATCCTTTTTGTCGGCAATCCCTACAAGAACAATTCGTAAAGTATTTGGGCCCATGGCCTGAAAGTGATAAAGCATACGAATTCTCCATAGAGTATAATTTGTGCCATCAAAGTCAAAGATGCCATTGTGCATTAATCCAATAGTCGACATCGATACTCTCTAGGTCGTGAAACCTAATTAAAGAGAGACCTAGCTCTGATACCAATTGAAAAGACCTCGATGACGCCTAGAGGGGGGGTGAATAGGCTATTTAAAAACTTCTTCAGATTTGGCTTGACCCTTATGCGGAAATAAACTTAAGAGGGTACTTGTCAAGCACAAATCCTAAATGCACTAGGCACTGCAACGTGTATCAACAACACGATCTACCAAGATGGACACAATACAGTTACTAACAAGCACAAGTAAGTTACACAAACTTACTTGAGCTATATCACACGACAAGTAGGTGAACAACACAAGATACTAGATCACACCATATCAACATGATATATCACGGGCTGCAAGTATGAACGTGTGGATATAGAGGGTATGCTTGAATGATTAATCTTGTACAAGAAATGGCCAACACAATATAATGAGCACAAGCAATATGCAATGTATGTATGCTCAAATAACACAAGTAAACCACAAGTAAGGAGTTAGGGTTAGGGATAACCAAGGTCACTGAGACGAAGATGTATCCCGATGTTCACTTCCTTGGAGGGAAGCTAGTCACCGTTAGAGAGGTGGATGTTACCACGAAGGCACACGAACGCCACGAAGGCTCACCCTATTCTCCCTTCGAGATAACACCACGAAGGCATTTCTCAACCACTAGTGGTAAGCCTTTGAGGTGGCTTCCAAACCCTCACAAACTTTTCCGGGGGAAATCACACGGATTGATTCCTCTCCGAAGAACTCCTACCGCCTAGGAGTCTCCAACCTCCAAGAGTAATAAGATCACGGGGAATGCTCAAAACTTGCTCAAATCACAAATCACTTTGGTTGAGAGAAGGAGAGGGAGAAGATCTATCTTTTGATTGGAACAACTCTCAAAGGGGCTCACAAATGCTCTTGGCATCTAAGATTTGGAGTGAGCAAATGTGTGTGAGGTGGAAGTGTGTTCTTATGAGGATAAGGCTGTGTTGGGCAACGCTCTCACGAAGTGGGAGGGGGGTATTTATAGTGTGGAGAGAAAAAGAGCCGTTGGGGACACTTTAAGTCACACAGGGTCCGGACGTCCGACAGTTGTCGGAAGTCCGAGCGTTCGCGAGGGGTCGGACGTCCGACAGGGGTCGATCGTCCGGGGCCTGTAGATACGACTGTGACTATTTTGAATTAAACAGTGACCGGACATCCGACAGGGGTCAGTCGTCCGAGGCCTGTAGGTGTGCCTGAACATATTTGAATTCATCAGTATACGGACGTCCGGAGTGGCCCGGAAGTCCGTGTTATACAACACAAGTTCTACTGGTGGTGGCTTCCGGATTTCCGATGGGTGTCGGACAGCCGGTGCTCGGGCAACCGGAGGAAGCCGGATTTCCGAGATATAGTGCACACATTGTACTGGTGTTGACCTACGGATTTCCGCAGCCTGGCCGGACGTCCGGCCCTCGGACGTCCGGAGGCAGCCGGATTTCCGAGATATAGAACTCAACTTCTACTGGTGCAGGCTTCCGGATTTCCAGGACTTGGCCGGACATCCAGGCCTCGGACGTCCGGAGCGAGCCGGAAGTCCGAGTTAAATGGCTCTGATTTCTCTCGTATGGGATTCCGGATTTCCGAGGTAGTCGGTCGTCCGGCCCTCGGACGTCCGGAGGAAGCCGGATGTCCGAGGCACTGGTTCTGTTTACAGATAACAGGAAAGCAGTGGAGATGTGGTCTGAGAGGAAAGTGAAGTTGTAGTTTGAGCAAGTTCATCGCAAAACCTGTGATCCCCTCTTAATACTGCGGGATCCCTAAGGACTCAAGAATCATAAAAGAGTACTGATGATCCATACTTGAGTGTATACTTTTATTCATTGATCATCACTCCGCACCACTAACGTCAAAGGAACTGATACCTTTGAGTTAGCCCTTTCACCTGAGCTTGATGTTGTTGTTCCTTCTTGGCTCAAGTTGAAAGCAGGACATGATGAAGTCTTCAAGTAGCTTTCCCATACACAATGTGGAAAGCCTAGCTTATGTATTTATCTTCATTTGTCCACCATGTGAACATCCACAAGAATCAAGCATGTAGTGCTCAAGAATGCTTATCTTGATCTTGTCCTGTCCACCATGTGAACATCCACAAGAATCAAGCATGTAGTGCTCAGGAATGCTTATCTTGATCTTGTCCTTGTTAGCACATGAGATTGTCCTTATCAACACATGATCATTGACAATAGTTTCAATGATATATTCGTGCTGATCCACTTGAACTTGCACACCACAATCTTGACGACGATCACCACTTGACGTCATCCTTCATGGGTTGTATGAGATCTTCCTTTTGACGCAAGCCCAATGGAAACACACCTAACCCCCACATAGGAGTCTCACAAAGACCATGGGTTAGTACACAAACACGTAATGGACAATGCTTACCATACCATGAGATCACTTGATCCCTCTCGGTACATCTTGTACGCTTTGTGTGCTGATCATCTTGATTTACTCTTGTCTGAGATCTTGATCAACCTAGTGTTTCTATGACCATTCTTTGGATAATAGCTTGAATAACATCTTGGTCAACATATAAACTCCTTGAACCCAACAGATGGACTTCAAGAAGTGCCTATGGACAAATCCTATAAATATAACTTAAGGCAACCATTAGTCCATAGGAATTGTCATCAATTACCAAAACCACATATGGAGATATATGCTCTAACAGTATGGGTTTTAGATTTATTACAATGTAATTCGTATGACGATGTGAGGACTAGATTATTGACTCTAGTGCAAGTGGGACACTATTGGAATTATGCCCATGAGGCAATCATAAATAAGTTATTATTATTATTCCTGTATCAAGATAATCGTTTATTATCCATGCTATAATTGTATTAAATGAAGACTTAGATACATGTGTGGATACATAGACAAAAACACTATCCCTAGCAAGCCTCTAGTTGGCTAGCCAGTTGATCAAGGATAGTCAAGGTCTTCTGACTATGTACAAAATGTTGTTGCTTGATAAGTGGATCACATCATTGAGTGAATCATGTGATGGACTAGACCCAAACTAATGAACGTAGCATGTTGATCGTGTCATTTTGTTGCTACTGTTTTCTGCGTGTCAAGTATTTATTCGTATGACCATGAGATCATATAACTCACTGGCACCGGAGGAATGCCTTGTGTGTATCAAACGTCACAACGTAACTGGGTGACTATAAAGATGCTCTACAGGTATCTCCGAAGGTGTCTGTTGAGTTAGTATGGATCAAGACTGGGATTTGTCACTCCGTGTGACGGAGAGGTATCTCGGGGCCCACTCGGTAATACAACATCACACACAAGCCTTGCAAGCAATGTGACTTAGTGTAAGTCACGGGAGTATTACGGAACAAGTGAAGAGACTTGCCGGTAAATGAGATTGAAATAGGTATGCGGATACTGACGATCGAATCTCGGGCAAGTAACATACCGAAGGACAAAGGGAATGACATACGGGATTATATGAATCCTTGGCACTGAGGTTCAATCGATAAAATCTTCGTAGAATATGTAGGATCCAATATGGGCATCCAGGTCCCGCTATTGGATATTGACCGAGGAGTCCCTCGGGTCATGTCTACATAGTTCTCGAACCCGCACGGTCTGCACACTTAAGGTTCGATGATGTTTTATGCGTATTTGAGTTATATGGTGGGTTACCGAATGTTGTTCGGAGTCCCGGATAGGATCACGGACGTCACGAGGGTTTCCGCAATGGTACGGAAATGAAGATTGATATATAGGATGACCTCATTTGATTATCGGAAAGTTTTCGGGCATTACTGGGAATGTACCGGGAGTGACGAATGGGTTCCGGATGTTCACCGGGGGGGAGCCCATATGCCTTAGGGGTGCCGCACCAGCCCTTAGTGGGCTGGTGGGAGAGCCCACGAGGCCCTATGCGTAGGAGATGAAGAAATCAAAGAGAAAAAAGGGGAAGTGGGAAGGAAGGGAAGGACTCCACCTTCCAATCCTAGTTGGACTAGGATTGGAGGTGGACTCCTCCACCCCTAGTTCGGTCGACCCCTTGGGGTTCTCTTGAGCCACAAGTCCGGTCCCTCCCCCTCCCTCCTTTATATACTGAGGTATTAGGGCTGATTTGAGACAACTTTGCCACGGCAGCCCGACAACATACCTCCACGGTTTTTCCTCTAGATCGTATTTCTGCGGAGCTCGGGCGGAGCCCTGCTAGGATAGATCACCACCAACCTCCGGAGCGCCGTCACGCTGCCGGAGAACTCATCTACCTCTCCGTCTCTCTTGCTGGATCAAGAAGGCCGAGATCATCGTCGAGCTGTACGTGTGCTGAACGCGGAGGTGCCGTCCGTTCGGCACTAGATCGGAGCGGATCGTGGGCCGGATCGCGGGACGGTTCGCGGGGCGGATCGAGGGACGTGAGGACGTTCCACTACATCAACCGCATTTCTTAACGCTTCCTGCTGTGCGATTTACAAGGGTACATAGATCCAAATCCCCTCTCATAGATGGACATCACCATGATAGGTCTTCGTGCGCGTAGAAATTTTTTTGTTTCCCATGCGACGTTACCCAACAGGATAAACTTGAGAAGGGCCTGATCGCGCAATCGCTGGCGTTAGCTATACGAATGCTTATAACAACAAACCTTCTCCTGCAACGACACCAGAAGAATGCTGATAGCACTCCCCGGTAATGAAACTAGAAGACTGTTGTTGAAGGCCGACCTGCGCGTGGGTTCGCAGTAGTTTTCGAGGGTAGAGTATTCGACCCAATTTTTTTGATAAGCCAGTCAGGAGGTGAGAGTATACTCTCAAGTATTAGCAGCTGAATTTGTCAGATTCAACCACACCTGAAAGATTAGTATCTCCAAGCACAGTAGTAACAACAAAGTAGTATGATAACAACAGTGCCAAAAACGATCTGTTGATGGCAGACTATTCCTAACAATTGTATCAATGGCGCCTTCGTTGCCGCGTCGATGGAAGTAGTCAATTCCCGTCAACGGTAGGTGAACCAACAGTGTAGCAGGTAGCAGCAGTGTAACGAGCAATAGCAGTGGCAAGGAACAACAGTAGTGACAACAGTAGCAAGTAGCAACAGTAGCAAGCGACAGTAGTAGCAACAGTAGTAGCAGAGCAAGACAAGTAACAGTAGTAGCAGCAGAGCAAGACAAGTAACAGCAGTAGCAACAGTAGTAGCAGCCGAGCAAGACAAGTAACATCAGTAGTAGGACAAACTCGTAGGCAATGGGTCGGTGATTTGTTTGGCTGATATTCATCATGCAACAGCTATAACACGGAGAGATATGTGGCTAGCTCCCGTTTGTCAATGTGATGTAGGCATGCATTCCGTGTGTCGTCATACGTGCTTAGGGAAAAGAACTTGCATGACATCTATTGTCCATCCCTCCCGTGGCAGCGGGGTCCAAAAGGAAACTATGGGATATTAAGGTTCTCCTTTTAATAAAGAAACGGACCAACGCATTAGCACTTGGTGAACACATGAACTCCTCAAACTATGGTCATCACCGGGAGTGGTTCTGGTTATTGTCACTCCGGGGTTGCCGGATCATAACACATAGTAGGTAACTACAACTTGCAAGATCGTATCTAAAACACACATATATTGGTGACAACATAATAATTTCAGATCTGAAATCATGGCAATCGGGCCCTAGTGACAAGCATTAAGCATGGCAAAGTAGTAGCAACATCAATCTCAGAACATAGTGGATACTAGGGATCAATCCTCATCAAAACTAACTCGATTACATGATAGATCTCATCCTACTCATCACCACACAGCGAGCCTACGAATAGATTACTCGCGAACGACGAAGAGCTTCATGGAATTGGAGAGGGAAGAAGGTTGATGATGACGATGGCGACGATTTCCCCTCTCCGGAGCCCAAGACGGACTCCAGATCTGCCCTCCAGATGAAGAACAGGTGGTGGCGGCGCCTCCGTATCAAAAACGCGACGAAAACTTCTCTTTTTATTTTTTTCTGGGACGAAAGGCAACTTATAGAGCTGGAGTTGGGGGCGGCAGGTGCCTGTGGGCCCCACAAGCCTGCCCACCGCGACCAGGGGGGTGGTGGCGGAGGAGGGGCTAGTGGCCCACTGGCCCACCCCCTAAGGTGGAACTTGGCGCAGATATTTTTGATATTTTCCAAAACTGCTCCCCGTAAATTTTCAGGACGTTTGGAGAACTTTGATTTCTGCACAAAAATAACACCAAGGCAATTCTGCTGAAAACAACGTCAGTCCAAGTTAGTTCCATTCAAATCATGCAAATTATAGTCCAAAACAAGGGCAAAAGAGTTTGGAAAAGTAGATACGTTGGAGACGTATCAACTCCCCCAAGCTTAAAACCTTGCTTGTCCTCAAGCAACTCAGTTGACAAACCGAGAGAGAAAGAAAAACTTTGACAAACTCTGTTTGATCTTGTTGTTGCAACTATGTCTAACTCATAAACAGAATTTCAGCAAGATCACAAGTTAACCACATAAGCAAATGACACAAAGGTCTCACGGTAAACTAATATCAATGGCATAATCAGCTAACGAGCAAATAATAATGAGTTTCAAATACCAACACTTCAAACAAAACAAGCATGAAGCAATATGAATAGGTGGTATCTCCCTAGCTCTTTCTGAGACCGCAAAACATAAATGCAGAGCACTTTCAAAGATCAAGGGCTGACTAAACATTGTGATTCATAGAAACAAAGATCCAGTCATAGTCATACTCAGTATCAATCAAAAGCAAAGCATAAAAAAGACAGAGGTGCTCTCGAATTGGTGCTTATAAAATAGGAGGATGACTCAATAGGAAAATAAATAGACATGCCCTTCGTAGAGGGAAGCATTGATTTACAGAGGTGCCAGAGCTCAAGCTTTGAAAAGAGAGATAATAATTTTGGGTGGCATGCTTTCATTGTCAACGCAATGACCAAGAGTTCTCAATATCTTCCATGCTACTCATGCTATAGGCGGTTCCCAAACAGAAAAGTAAAGTTTTAACTCCCCCACCACCAATCAATCACACTCCACGGCTAGCCGAATCCTCGGGTACCGTCCATACTAACATCAATCTGGGGGGAGTCTTGTTTTACAGTTATGTTTTCGATTTAAGCATGGAACTGGGCATCCCAAATACCGGCCCCTTTCTCATGAATGACTGTGAATAAACACATGTCGAGGATAACACTCCTAGCATGGAAGATAACAATAGCCCTCTGTCACCACATGAGCGGTTCGGGCATGCAAAACAGATTATTTCTTGAAGGTTTAGAGAATGGCACATGCAAATTTACTTGGAACGGCAGGTAGATACCGCAAATAGGTAGGTATGGTGGACTCTCATGGAAAAACTTTTGGGTTTATGGAAGTGGATGCACAAGCAGTATTCCCGCTTAGTACAAGTGAAGGCTAGCAAAAGATTGGGAAGCGACCAACTAGAGAGCGACAACAGTCATCAAGATGCAATGAGTTTGACTAACATTGAATGCAAGCATGAACATGATATAAATCACCATGAATACGAACATCATAGAGGCTATGTTGATTTTGTTTCAACCACATGCATAAACATGCGGCAAGTCAAGCCACTTGAAACATTCAAAGGAGAATACCATCCTATTATACTACATCATAGTCATCTCAAAATATATGTTGGCAATCAAGACAAACCATTATAAGCTCTCAGCTAAATAAGCATTGGCATCAGAAACTATGATCTCTAAGTTGTCATTGCAAACATGATTCTCTCACAACAAAGCTAAATCTGGGTCGACAAGCTAGTCATATTTACAAAAACAAAATAGATAGAGTTCATACCAGGTTTTCAGTCTCAGTCACTTCATCATATATCATCATTGTTGCCTTTCATTTGCACGATCGAACAATGTGAATAATAATAAGCGCATTGGACTAAGCTAAATCTGCAGGCAAACACAAAGGAGAAGACAAAATAATATGGCTCTTTGAAAGCTAAACAGGTAAGCATACAAGAATCAATAAGCATTGTAACCAATATCTTCTACCTTGACACAAAGAAAAATAAAACTATTTACACGGGAAAGCTCCCAACAAGCAAAAGAAGAAAGAAAAATCTTTGTGGGTTTTCCCAAAAGGACACAAAACAAGGAAACAAGAAAACAAAAAGAAACTAGCATGGATAGTATAGTGGCAAAGTGTAAACACCGGCTAACAAAGTGAAAGCATAAGCATGAATGTAAAGTCGGTGAGAACACGTACTCCCCCAAGCTTAGACTTTTGGCCTAGCTTGGTCTACTCCAAGGTGGGAAATAACCAGCTCCAGGATACTCTAGAGCAGACTGTGGATGCCACTGCTGTGTGAGCTTCTTTGGCTCCCACTGATAAACTGGCGTCTGGTACTCGACTGGCGGCTCGGGCACGGGCGCCTGTGGTTGGGCCAAGCCCCAATATGCGTAGATGTCCGCGGGCATAATAGTGTACCTGCCTGCCTGAAGATCAAACAAAGAAGGAGCAGGCAAAGTAATAGTCTCTCGAGTACCGTGACTAAATACCAAGTTATAAATCATCCGTCTACTAGCATCTCTATCCAGAAAATCATGGCGAACCATGCTGTCATAATCTAGATATCTCTTAGGGAGAAGCATCTCTCCTTCCTCTCCTAGTCTAATGGGTATCTCGAAGTGTCTGGCAAGACGGATAGCATAGATACCTCCATAGACAACACCTTTAGAACGGTTCAGGTTCAACCGTTGAGCTACTATAGCGCCCAAGCTATAAGTCTTATCGTTATAAAGGCCTTCGCGTAAAACCGCGAAATCTGGAGAACTAAGTGATCCAGCCTCCCCACGGCCAATCAAACATTTTCCCACAAATAGTGAGAAGTACCGAAGCACAGGAAAATGTATGCTAGCAATTCTAGCGCGAGACACTCCTCTCTCCTCTCCAACAGCAATGGAACCAATGAAATCCTCCAAGTCCCGTGGACGAGGGTCACGGATATCCCCTACATAAGGTAATTTGCATACATTGCAAAAGTCCTGCAGCGTCATGCACTGGGGAATATCGTAAATCATGAACTCAACCATGGGAGGATTCTTTCTCGGATAAAAGTTGAAGCTTTGAACGAAAATATTGGTGAGGAGGAGATATTGTGGGCACTTATCTTCAACGAACGCAGTAAGGCCTGCGTTCTCCACCAAGTAATAAAAGTCTTCATAAAGTCCGGCGGCGCGCAAAAATTCATCACTTGGCCACTCGCACGCTCGAACTTCTATGACTCGAGGGACTACGTAATTGGGGTGGTTCTTCTCATCCTCCTTGGAGTTACGGCTTGAAGAGCCTCGCAAGAACCTCCTCATCTTTTCCTTTTTCTAGCTCTGAAAAATTCTGACATTTTTAGAGACTTCGAAAGAAAAGTGAACAAGGATCAACCCAACTTGTAGCAACTACTCCTACTAGTGCCTAGAGACTGTATCACGCGCTAAAACTACTTGGAACCAGCTGAAATCAACATTTATAGCTCAAGAACAGGGTCACCAAGGTAGCAAGAATTCGCGAAGGATAAAGCACTAGAGAAAAAACTAATTGGACCAATGGAGGAGTCACTTACCAAGGAGCAATTTACCCAAAACAGTTAGGAGAATGGTGCTTTGAGCAAGGAGACCAAAAATCACAGCCAAATGAGCAAGAACACGGGTTTGAGTTGCGAAACAATTTTTTCTGGAGGTGGAAGAAGAGACTGGGAGCTGGAATGAGTGGAGGGGGTGCCTGTGGGCCCCACAAGCTTGCACCCCGCCACCAGGGGATTAGGTGGCGGTGGGGGGCTTGTGGCCCACTGGTCAGGGCCGCTGACCAGCTCTGAGGACTAGAAATTTTCAAAAATTCCAAAAAAAATCGTACTAAATTTTCAGGACCATGGGAGAACTTTTTATTTTTGAGGTATTTTTTCCGGGACGCTAATACAGAAAACAGGAAAAATTAAACTAATTCTATCATTTTTTTCTAAGCAACAGAAAATGAAGACTCAAAACAGAGGTATGTGACTCTGTGATTCATCCGTTCATGGTCATCGGAAGAAATCTGTCAATGGGATTGATCAAGTCCTTATGACAAAACCTTCTCGAATCGCAAGAGAGAACGGAGAATTTTCGAATAGCCACTAAGTCACCTCAATGGGGATATGTATCTCCCCAACAAACAAATCATACTTCATATTGACACGAGGAATAGGGCATTCAAAGCTCCCAATAAGAATCGAAGAAGTCTTTTTGATAACATTGATGCAATGTACTGGATATCGTTTCTTCGGAAAGTGCACTGTGTGCTCATTACCGTTGATATGGAAAGTGACATTGCCTTGGTTGCAATCTTTAACAGCCCCTGGAGTGTTTAAAAAGGGTCTTCCGAGGATAATAGCCATGGCATCATCCTCGGGAATATCCAAGATAACAAAGTCCGTTAAGATAGTGGTATTAGCAACCACAACACGCACATCCTCGCAAATGCCGATAGGGAAAGCAGTTGATTTGTCGGCCATTTGCAGAGATATTTCAGTGGGTGTCAACTTATCCAATTCAAGTCTACGATAAAGATAAAGCAGCATAACACTAACACCGGCTCCAAGGTCACATAAGGCAGTTCTTACGTAGTTTCCTTTAATAGAGCAAGGTATAGTGGGCACTCCGGGATCACCAAGTTTCTTAGGAGTTCCACCTTTGAAAGTGTAATTGGCAAGCATGGTGGAGATCTCAAGATCTAGTATCTTCTGTTTATTAGTCACGATATCTTTCATGTACTTGGCATACAGAGACATCTTGAGCATATCAGTTAACCGCATCTGCAGAAAGATGGGTCTTATCATCTCAACGAAGCGCTCAAAATCCTCATCATCCTTTTTCTTGGATGGCTTAGGAGGAAAGGGCATAGGTCTCTGAACCCATGGCTCTCTTTCTTTACCATGCTTCCTAGCAGTGAAGTCATTCTTGTCGTATCTCTTAGGTTGTGGATTATCAGGATTAACTGTAGGTTCAATCTCCACATCCTCATTATTGCTAGGTTGAGCATTATTATGAACATCACTGTCCATATTGTCACAAGGTTCATGTTCATCACCTGATTGTGTTTCCGCATCAGACGCAGAAATATCATTAGGTTCTTCTAGTGTGACAGTATTTGGTGAACTGGCGTGCAGGTTTCTATCATCCTTCTTCTTCTCCTTAGGATGACTAGGTGTATCAGCATTGACTCCTTGAGAATCTTGATCAACTCTCTTAGGATGACCTTCAGGATACAAAGGTTCCTGAGCCATTTTGCCTCCTCTAGTAATGACTCTGACAGAGTTGTCATTTAATTCATTGAGCAGGTCATTCTGAGCTTTAAGTACTTGTTCTACCAGAGTAGTAATCATAGAGGGATGTTTACTCAGAAGCTTCAGAACATTGACATTTCTGTCTACACAAGCACTTAAATGGTTAAGCATACAAGCACTTTGTTCCAAATGTCTGCTAACATAATCATTGAAACTCTGTTGTTTGGCAACAAAGTTGTCAAATTCGTCAAAGCATAGGCTAGCAGGTTTATCAAAAGGAATATCACTCTCGTCAAACCTACGCAGAGAATTCACTTCCACTACATGTATCGGGTTATCGAGACCATGGATCTCTTCGATAGGTGGTAGATTTTTGACATCTTCAGATCTAATGCCTTTCTCTTGCATAGATTTCTTGGCTTCTTGCGTATCTTTGGGACTGAGGAATAGAATACCTCTTTTCTTAGGAGTTGGCTTAGGAGGTGGTTCGGGAATAGTCCAAGCATTATCGTTGATCAAGATGTGATTCAGTAGGGTCTCAACTTGTTCTACAGTTTGTTCCCTAAAAACACAGCCGACACAATTATCTAGGTAGTCTCTAGAGGCATCGGTAAGTCTGTTATAGAGGATATCAAGTATCTCGGTATTCTTAAGAGGGTGATCAGGCAAAGCATTTTGTAGCTGGACGAGCCTCCCCCAAGCTTGTGGAAGACTCTCTTCTTGGAGTTGATCAAAGTTGTATATTTCCTGCAAGGCAGCTTGCTTCTTATGGGTAGGGAAATATTTCTCACAGAAGTAATAGACCATCTCCTGGGGACTACGCACACATCCAGGAGCAAGAGAGGTGAACCAGGCTTTAGCACCATCCTTTAGAGAGAAAGGAAACAACTTAAGAATATAGCAGTGGCGGATCTTCTCCTGATTAGTGAAGTGGTTAGCTATTTCGGATAATTTGGCAAGATGGGCTATGACCGTCTCAGACTCATAATCGTGAAAAGGATCAGATTCGACTAGAGAGATTAGCTCAGGGTCGACACAGGATTCATAATCCTTAATTCTAACACGACAGTTGCTAGTCGTAGCGGCTAGCACATCGCAAATACCACTACGAAGTCGCAAGTTTGAGTCACACCTCGTTTCCTTTTTTTTGTGTTTTTCATTTCGCAGTCGTGACACCGCAAATGGGTCGTCACAGGTTAATTGTCCCTGTGTGAAACGCTTACACTTTGTTGCAACAAGCGACATTGAGAAGGTCCTGGCGCCCCTTGTAGGTGTTTTTGCAAACGGACACCTAAGGCGTCCCCTCTGCTGCGAGCTGGGCTGGTCCGTTCCCCCTTTGCTATGAACTGGGCTGATCCATATATCTCTCGCGTTTTCATTTGCAAATGGGGGGCTTGAAGCGTCCCCCTATGCTGTGAGTTGGGCCGCCCATGTATGTCATGTTTTATGTTTAAATGCGTTTTTGCAAAGGGACACCTAAAGCAGGCCCCCTCTGCTGCAAGCTGGGCTGGTTTCCCTGTGCTACGAACTGGGCTGGTCCATATATCTCTTGCATTTTGATTTGCAAACGGGGCCTAAATCGTCCCCCTCTTTTGTGAGTTGGGCCGCCCATATATCTCATGTTTTATGTTTAAAGGTTCAAAACAGGTGCGCTCATGATCGAACTCATAATCTATTCCTTCGGGTTCAAGGATAGTAATCATTGCACCATCTAACAACCAGTGATTGTTAGCCTGTTTTTTTTATTTGTCTCTTTAGTTATGGGAATCTTTCGGTTTTGGGAAGTTTCCAGAAGCTTTCAAAATCGGGTTTTTGCGGTTCGCTCGTCAACTTCTGCGTGGCATTATTTTGGTTTTCTTATTTTCCTTTATTTTTTATTCAGGCTTCCTTTCTTTTCTTTTGAACTTTTTCAGATTTATAAACTTTTTCAAATGCGATGAACTTCTCTCAAATTCATCGACTTTTTTTCAAAATCGCTGAACTTTTATCAAATTCAATGAACATTTTCCAAAATCGTTAATTTTTTTAAAATGATGAACTTATTTTCTTCTGATTTCATCTGATTTTCTTCACATCTTGTTTCGTTTTCTTTTGAATTCTCTTCAGTTCTTTTCATTTTTCTTCGATTTTCTTTCACTTTCTTTTTTGTTCGTTATGACTTCAGTTTCCATTGTTTTCACTTGCTTTCTAAGTCTCTTTTTGTTTTCGTTTTCGTTTTATTTTGTTTTCTTTATTTTTTATTGGTTTTCTTGGGTTGTATTACTTTCTCTTTCGTTTCCCTATTTTTCTTTTACTTTCTTTCAATTTGTTCTGTCTTTATTTTTCCGTGCTCTTCTTTGTGGTTTTCGTCGGTTTTTTATGGTGTTAGAACCTTTTTCACTAACTTTTTCCTGTTTCGTTTGTGTTGTTTGAATCATTTTCATCGGCTTCTATGTACATTTTTATTGTACGTTTGAAATTTATGTTATATGTGTTTAACACTTCTAAAATATGCAATTAATACTTATAAATGATTTTTTGTTTATCAATTTTGCTATACATCAAGAACATTCTGACATATCTAAATTTTTTAATACATGATTTCCATTTCAAAATTAACTTATTAACATTTTGTTAAAAAATAAGTTTGATGTTTACACTATTTATAAAACTTGTACATTTTTATATGCAAGTGAAACGTTTGTTCGAGATACATCTAATAATTTCTACATACATACAAAGCTGTTGCCATTTAGCAACTACTGCAGCCTCCGAACTAGATAGTCGTTTACAAGTTCAACTGAAGCAACCACAAATGATCTGTCCGATTTAACTTTTGCCCTGATGCATCTTAGGTTTGCGAGAACATACATTCCGTTCCTTAGGTTAGCAACATGAATATCACACACAAGCAGTATGAACCATGATGTTGCAGTGGTAAAATCTCCATGGATGCATTTGGTTGTCTGCATAATACCAATCCAGACATGTGCGGGAAGAATCTTGACTGTTTGGTTGACCTGCATACACTGTTCGACCTGTATGGCACGAACATTACATCACTCCCAGCCAGGCCCCCGACCTATGCCCGGATCGATAGTTTCTCCATGTTGAAAATATGCCCTAGAGGCAATAATAAATTAGTTATTATTATATTTCCTTGTTCATAATAATCGTTTATTATCTATGCTAGAATTGTATTGATTGGAAACTCAAATACATGTGTGGATACATAGACAACACACTGCCCCTAGTGAGCCTCTAGTTGACTAGTTCGTTGATCAAAGATGATCAAGGTTTCCTGGCCATAGGCAAGTGTTGTCACTTGATAACGAGATCACATCATTGGAAGAATGATGTGATGGACAAGACCCAAACTATAAACGTAGTATATGATCGTGTCAGTTTATTGCTACTGTTTTCTGCATGTCAATGTATCTGTTCCTATGACCATGAGATCATGCAACTCCCGGACACCGGAGGAATACCTTGTAGGTTATCAAACGTCGCAACATAACTGGGTGACTATAAAGGTGCTCTACAGGTATCTCCAAAGGTGTTTGTTGGGTTGGCATGGATCAAGACTGGGATTTGTCACTCCTTGTGACGGAGAGGTATCTCGGGGCCCACTCGGTAATACAACATCACAACAAGACTTGCAAGCAATGTGACTAAGGAGTTAGTTACGGGATCTTGTATTACGGAATGAGTAAAGAGACTTGCCGGCAACGAGATTGAACTAGGTATAGACATACCGACGATTGAATCTCGGGCAAGTAACATACTGAAGGACAAAGGGAATAGTATACGGGATTATATGAATCCTTGACATAGAGGTTCAACCGATAGAGATATTCGTAGAATATGTAGGAGCCAATATGGACATCCAGGTCCCGCTGTTGGTTATTGACCGGAGAGTGTCTCAGGTCATGTCTACATAGTTCTCGACCCCGCAGGGTGTGCACACTTAAGGTTCGGTGACATTTCGGTATAGTTGAGTTATATGCGTTGGTGACTGAAGTTTTGTTCGGAGTCCCGGATGAGATCGCGGACATCGCGAGGAGTTCCGGAATGGTCTGGAAACGAAGATTGATATATAGGAAGTTGGTGTTTGGATTCCGGAAGGTTTCCGGGCATTGCCGGCACTGTGCCGGGAGTGACGAATGGGTTCCGGGGGCCCACTGGGTGGGCCCACCACGCCCCAAGGGGTCCACGTGGGTTTATTGGATGCGCAATAAGTTATAGTGGGCTGACAAAGTCATCCAAGGAAAGCCCATGAGGAAAAAGTGGAAAATCCAAAAGAGGTGGGAAAATAAGGAAGGAGTCCTAATCCAAGTGGGATTGGAGGAGGACTCCTCCCTTCCCCACTTCGACCGAGCCAAGGAGGCCTTCCTTGGTGCGCCAAGGCTGCCTCCCCTCCTCCTATATATATTAGAGGTTTAGGGCTTTTGAGACACAACTTTGCCACGTGCTGCCCTCTCCTCTAGATCGTAGTTCTTCCTCTAGATTGGTTTTCTGCGGAGCTCGGGCGGAGCCGTGCAGGAATAGATCATCACCATCACCGGCGCGCCGTCACGCTGCTGGAGAACTCATCTACTTCCCCGTCTCTCTTGCTGGATCAAGAAGGCGGAGATCGTCATCGAGCTGTACGTGTGCGGAACGCGGAGGTGCCGTCCGTTCGACACTTGATCGGGACGGATCACGAGACGGTTTGTGGGACGGATCATGAAGACGTACCATTACATGAACCATGTTTATTAACGCTTCCGCTTAGCGATCTACAAGGGTATGTGGATCCAATCTCCCTCTCGTAGATGAACATCACCATGATAGGTCTTCGTGTGCGTAGGAATTTTTTTGTTTCCCATGCAACGTTCCCCAACACTCCATAGCTGGTCTCGTGCGAGGCAGGGGAGGGGAACACAGTGCTGAGCTCCTGTGAAAGGAACATGCCGTGAGCTCGCGCGCATCTCCAAAAAGTCGGAGGGAGGATTTCGGCTCACCTTCCGCCAATTCGGTCGCCCTATTTAGCCCCCATACGCTCACCGCCCAAATCCCAGCCACCCTCTTAGAAATGTGCCCTAGAGGCAATAATGAATTGGTTATTATCATATTTCTTTGTTCATGATAATTGTTTATTATCCATGGTCTAACTGTATTGATTGGAAACTCAGATACATGTGTGGATACATAGACAACACAATGTCCCTAGTGAGCCTCTACTAGACTAGCTTATTGATAAAGGATGGTTAAGGTTTCCTAACCATAGACATCAGTTGTAATTTGATGATGGGATCACATCATTAGAAAAATGATGTGATAGACAAGACCCAACCGTAAGCATATCATGTGATCGTATCATTAAGTTTGTTGCTATTGCTTTCTACATGTTAAGTATCTATTCCTAAGACCATGAGATCATGCAACTCCCTGACATCGGAGGGATGCCTTGTGTGTATCAAATGTCACAACGTAACTGGGTGATCATAAAGATGCTCTACAGGTATCTCCGTGGGTGTTTGTTGGGTTAACATGGATCGAGACTGGGATTTGTCACTCTGTATGACGGAGAGGTATCTCTGGGCCCACTCGGTAGTACAACATCACAAGAAGCTTGCAAGCAATGTGAGTAAGGAGTTAGTTACGGGATCTTGTATTATAGAACGAGTAAAGAGACTTGCCGATAACGATATTGAACTAGGAATGGAGATACCGACGATCGAATATCGGGCAAGTAACATACCGCTGGACAAAGGGAACTACATACGAGATTGATTGAATCCTTGGCATCGTGGTTAGACTGATAAAGGTCTTCATGGAATATGTAGGAACCAATATGGGCATCCAGGTCCCGATATTGGTTATTGATCATAGAGGTGTCTCCGTCATGTCTGCATAGTTCTCGAACCCGGAGGGTCCGCACGCTTAACGTTCAATGACGAGATAATATTGTTGAGTTGCATATGTTGGTAACCGAAGGTTGTTCAGAGTCTCGGATGAGATCCCGGACATGGTGAGAAGCTTCGAAATGGTCCGGAGGTAAATATTTATATATGGGAAGTTGGTATTCGGGTTCCGAAATAGTTTTTGGATTACCGAATTTCGTCGGAAGTGCTAGAAAGGAGTTCTCGGGGTCCACAGGGAGGGTCCACCTGCCCCGGAGGGCCCCATGGGCTTAGAGGGAGGCGCACTGGCCCCTAGTGGGCTGGGTGCCCCTCCTCCACTGAGGCCCATGCGGCCAAGGGCTAGGGCTAGCCCAAGGGTGGCCACCCCCTCTCCTTGGGGGCCAAGGCAGCCCCCTTGGCCGCCGCCCCTAACCCTAGGGGAAACCCTAGGGCGGCCACACCTCCACCCTCCCTCTCTCTATATGAGAGGATAGCGAGGCAGCCAACACACAAGCATTCGCGGAGCCCTCCCTCTCTCTCTCTAGATCATTTTCTTGTCCCGTGGCATGTGTGGTAGCGCTTGGGGAAGCCTAGCTGAGATTGCATCACCACAAGTGTTAACACACCATCGTGATGCCAAAGAACTCATTTACTACTCCGCCTTCGCTCGTTGGATCGAGGATGTGGAGACTTCGTCGAGCCGTATGTGTGCTGAACGCGGAGGTGCTGTCGGTTCGGCGCTAGATCGGGATGGGTCGTGATTGGATCGCGAAGACGTTCGACTACATCGACCACGTTTCTTAATGCTTCCGCTTACCAATCTACAAGGGTATGTAGATGCATGCCCCCTCTTGTAGTTATACATCTCCATATATAGATCTTGGGTGCGTGTAGGAATTTTTTTGTTTCCCATGCAACATTACCAAGAGTGGCATCATGGGCTAGGCCTATGCGTAGATGATATGCACGAGTAGAACACAAAGTGTTTGTTGGTGTTGATGTTAAGATTGCTTACATCTTTAGTCTTACTTTGATTTGGCAGTATTGTGGAATGAAGCGGCCCAGACCAATCTTACTTGTCCATGTACAAAATACAGGTTCGATCGACTAACATGCAACTTGTTTGCATAAAGGTGGCTGGCGGATGTGTGTCTCTCCTACTTTAGTTGAATCGGATTCGATGGAGGCAGTCCATATAGAATGTTAAATAGCAACTTGAATATCACCATTGTCACTTTACGTAGGTAAGAATGAGTCTTGCTAGTTGCCCATAGCAACCACATAAAACTTGCAACAACAAAATAGAGGACGTATAACTTGTTTTTGCATGGCATGTTGTGATATGATATGGCTAAAGACATGATTTGATATATGTGACGTATGAGATGATCATGTTTTGTATAGATTATCATTAGTTGCAGGTCGATGAGTAAGGCAACCGGTGATACGTCTCCATCGTATCTATAATTTTTGATTGTCTCATGCCAATAGTCTACAACTTACATATACTTTTGTCAACATTTTATATTATGCTTGGGACTAACTTACTTACCCAGTGTCGAGTGCCAGTTCCTGTTTTTTGTGTGTTTTTTGTTTCGTAGAAAATCCATATCAAACAGACTCCAAACGTGATCAAAATTTACAAAGTTTTGTTTTTGAATATATGAGAATTTTAGGAGTCGGAATCAACGCATCACGATGCCCGAGGGTGGCACAAGACAACAGATTGGGGACGCGCGCGCGCGCGCGCGCGCGCGGGGGGGGGGGGGGGGGGGGTGATGGCTTTTGCCCACCCCTTAAGTCGGTTGGAGATGTCCTTTCGTTGCAAAAAAGATATTTTCACGATCAAAATCACCTCAAAATTTCAGCCCGATCGGAGTTACGGATCTCCGGATATTTAAGAAACGGCGAAGGGCCAGAAAACAAGATGCGAAAATAGGAGAGAATTAGAGAGATAGATCCAGTCCCGGAGGGACTGCTGCCCTTCGGGTGCCATGGTGGCCATGGACCACAGGGGAAACCCTCCTCCTACCTAGGGAGGACGCCAAGGAAGAATAAGAAGGAGGGGTCTCTCTCCCTATCTCCCGGTGGCGCCGGAGCGCCGCCGGGGCAACCATCGTGACGATGATCTACACCAACAACTTCGCTGCCGTCACCACCAACTCTATCCTCCTCTATGCAGTGGTGTAAAACCTCTCTTCCCCACTGTAATCTCTACTTGAAAATGGTGCTTAATACTATATATTATTATCCAATGATGTGTGTCTATCCTATGATGTTTGAGTAGATTTCTTTTGTCCTACGGGTTAATTGTGATATGATGTTATTGATATGCGTTATGTGTTAATATGGTGTTGTACTAAGGTGCCTTCCGTGAGGCGCACACGTGAAGGATACATGCTGGAGGGTTTGGAATATGTTCATGATTCACTTATAGTGGGTAGCTAGAGCGATAGAAGCTTACACCCAAGTAAGGGAGTTGTGTGCATATGAAAGTAAAGAGGACTTGATGTTTAATGATATGCTTGGGTTTACCTTAATGATTTCAAGTAGTTGCGAATGCTTGCTAGAGGTCCAATCATAAGTGCATATGATTCAAGTATGTAAAGTGTGTTAGCCTATGCCCTCCCTCATTGCATATGATAAGTATCTATCATGTTATATTCAATTGCCTATGAACAATCTTTCTCTTGCATTACACAAAAAAGATTTCTACCGAATAACTTACTTATTAATCTTTATCTAAACAACCCCTAAATTTATTTACTTTCTCTTTATTTTCTTGCAAAATTTTATATTGCACCTACTAAGTACTTGTAGTTTCCTTCCCGTAAAATAGTTTCATACTTGTTCTAGGTAAAGTAAGCGTTAGCATGCGTAGAGTTGTATCGGTGGTGTGAGAGAATATTAATTCTGCCTTTAGCTCCTCATTGGGTTCGACACTCTAACTTATCAAAAAAGACTACAAACAATCCTCTACACTTGTGGGATATCAAGAACTTTTTCTAGCGCCGTTGCCGAGGAGCAATAGCGTAGTGGTTGATTTTCTCATGTGTGCTTGTTTGCTTTATCACTAAGTAATTTTTATTTTCTGTTATTAGTTGTTTTATATCTTTAGTTATGGATATGGAACATGCAACACCAAAAGAATTAGTTGTACTTGCTACTAATGGAGATGGGGAACCTCCTAAAACCCTCGATGTTGGTTATGTGAAACATATTAATTAATGCTTTGATAATCCTGAGAAATCCTCATTCAACTTGATAATGGGAGACACGTTGTACTTTAGGGATTATCGCTTGTCTCAAAAAGGAAAACACTTATGGGATCAAATTAAAATGTTGTGTTGGTATGCTTGGGATTTATGCGTGAGAAGTGATTATACTTGTTGCTCTAAGAGTAAGGATCTACACCTTCCCTTTCAATGTGAATTTAATGATAATAAAACCTTGGCTTCTTATACTAATGATGTGTATGATTACTATGATGTGGAACAAATAGAAGAATTTGTTGCTTTTAAGGGTGCATATGAAATTGCTTCTTTGATTGAGAAGTATGATGATATTCCTTACAAATCTATTTTTTTTGCCACACTTAAATATTGCCATGATAATTATGAATACAATGCCGGTATTAATGAATTTATTGAAAGAATGATCGCTGCTCTCGAAGAGACTAATATTTTACAGGAATATATGGAAGAAGAAATTCCTGAATCTTTGAGCTCATTAGATGAAGAAGATGAGGAGGAGAGCGAAGAACAAAAGGAGAAAAAGAGGATTAGATACCCATGCCCATCTTCTAATGATAGTAACTCTTCAACTCATACATTGTTCAATTTCCCTTCGCACATACCAAAGGATGAATGCTATGATGATTGCTATGATCCCTTCATTAGTAGAAAACGGGGCTATAGTCCCTGTTGGTAAGGGCCTATAGTCCCGGTTCACTAACCGGGATTATTAACTTGGGACTAAAGCCCCCCTTTAGTCCCGGTTTGCTACGAACCAGGACTAATAACTTTCCAGTGGCTGGTAGCATGCGTGGCGTGGTCGGGATCTTTAGTCCCGTTGGTCACACCAACCGTGACTACAGGCTTTGGTGATTTTGGGTTTTGGGGTTTTGGGGTTTATTGTTTATTTTTTCTTTTCATTTTCTGTTTCCATTTAATTATTTTTCATCTAGAACATATCTTACGCTAGTACATACCGTACACGTTATGCATATATCATAGGATTTCTCGTAGGACCAATCATATATCATAGAATTTCTCGTACGATCATGCATGCGCATATTATAACACACACACACACATATAATTTTGTATATCCAATTTATCCTACAACTTGCGGATCCATTACATGCATGCATTAATTGGTGAAGTGGTATTCTCCTTTGGTACCTTTGACCTGCTCCAGCAAAAATCCCGAAATTTCCTCTTGAAGTATTCGTATGCGTTTCGTTCGGAGGAGTTCCTCCCGCTTCTCCCACATCTTTTAATGAAGGAGACCAATATGAATATATTATATGTGCGTATATATATTAGACCATGATATAAAAATTGTGAATACTGATTACGTACCTCACGAGTTCTTGGATTTTTGACCAGTTCGGTCATAGAGCGAATGTTCTGGCAAACATAGTATGCACATAGATTATTCCCCGGCTCCTGCCGCACGCAGTACTTTACGAGAATAGAATTCAGTCAGATAATAATCAAGCATTATAATGGTATTGAAACTAGAACTAAAGAGATGTGCAGACATAGCTAGTACTACTTAATTACCCTGGATGTTGTCCATCGCAGCTTTGGTTTCCAATCACTTCGAACATTCTTGATGAACCGGCTGCGAACCCTGCCCGGCAAAGAAAAAGAATAAAAGGAGTCATTGATTAATTGATACCAAGAAATGAACTAAAGAGTCCGACATAGTGCGATAATGATTGAAATTACCGGTCGAGCATCAACTTCAAAGATATATACACGTCCTCGTCTTTTCTTAGTGAGTCCAGTACGTGAACGTTTCCCTCGTCAGCCGAAATGACTAATAGGATCCAGTGAAAGCTGCGTTGTATAAGCGAGCATACATGCAACTCATCAAGCACTATACGTAAACTTAACATCGACCGGGTAAGCAAAATAGAATTTATAGTACAAGACAGTAACACTCACCTGAAGTTGTAAGGAAATAATATTTTTTTCATTGTGACTTAGTATCTCAAAAAACCAGAACAAGTTCTCCTCTGTATCTTTTGGGAATTCTATTACCGCCTTCTCATAAATGCAATTTGGGTCAATGAAGCCAATGCCATGTACTCCATATTTTTTCATTTCAAACATCTTCATTATGTATAACACCACACACAAAAGAATATAGTGAGGATAATTAGAGGCAAATGAACGAGCCAATGAGGTAGGGACTTGAATTACAGGAAGAAATCACTTACACACAATAGCAACTGATGACAGATTTGTCGAGTGCGTCTTGATTTTATAACTGCCAAAATTCTGGATTCTCAATCCATAAATCTTTTTGAGTGAAGAAATGCTCTGCCTTGACCTTCACCATGAGGCACGTACCCCCGAGTTCTGCTTCCTTCATGTACCAGGTATGGAGTCTGTACATATGCGTTGATAGCTGCTTGACAAGCTCAGGCGTGACGAGAGATTTCTATTGGAAATATGCCCTAGAGGCAATAATAAAGTTGTTATTATTATATTTCCAGTTCATGATAATTGTCTATTATTCATGCTATAATTGTATTAACCGGAAACCATAATACATGTGTGAATACATAGATCACAATGTGTCCCTAGTGAGCCTCTAGTTGGCTAACTCGTTGATCAATAGATGATCATGGTTTCCTGGCCATGGACATTGGATGTCATTGATAACGGGATCACATCATTGGGTAATGATGTGATGGACAAGACCTAATCCTAAGCATAGCACTAGATCGTGTTGTTCGTCTACTAAAGCTTTTTTAATGTCAACTATCATTTCCTTAGACCATAAGATTGTGCAACTCACGGATACCGTAGGAGTGCTTTGGGTGTATCAAACGTCACAACGTAACTGGGTGATTATAAAGGTGCACTACGGGTATCTCCGAAAGTGTCTGTTGGGTTGTGTGAATCGAGACTGGAATTTGTCACTCTGTGTTACGGAGAGGTATCTCTAGGCCCACTCGGTAATCCATCATCATATTGAGCTCAGTGTGACTAAGGAGTTAGCCATGGGATGATGTGTTACGGAACGAGTAAATAGACTTGCCGGTAATGAGATTGAACAAGGTATAGGGATACCGATGATCGAATTTCGGGCAAGTATCATACCGGTAGACAAAGGGAATTGCATACGGGATTGATTGAATCCTTGACCTCGTCGTTCATCCGATGATATCATCGTGGAACATGTGGGACCAACATGGATATCCAGACCCCGCTGTTGGTTATTGACGGGAGATGTGTCTTGGTCATGTCTGCATGTCTCCCGAACCCGTAGGGTCTACACACTTAAGGTTCGATGACGCTAGGGTTATAGGGAAATAGTGTACGTGGTTACCGAAGGTTGTTCGAAGTCCCGGATGAGATCCCGGAAGTCACGAGGAGTTCCGGAATGGTCAGGAGGTAAATATTGATATATAGAAAGTGAGGATTTGGACGCTAGAAGTGTTTCGGGCATCACCGGTAATGTAGGGGACCACCGGAAGGGTTCCAGAGGTCCACCGGCAAGGGCCACCAGCCCCAAAGGGGTACATGGGCAAAAAAGTGGAAGGGAACCAGCCCAAAGTGGGCTGGTGCGCCTCCCTCTCTCAGCCCAAGGCGCACAAGGGTGGGGAGGGGCAAACCCTAGGCGTGGGAGGGCACCCTTGGGCCCAAAGGCCCACCCTAGGGCGCCCCACCCCTTGGTCGCCGCCCTCCTTGCCCTAGATGGGTCTGCCACACCCCTTAGGGTGGGAACCCTAACGGTGGGCACCTCCTCCCTCTCCTCCCTTATATAGTGGAGGGTTTTGGCCTTTTGGAGACACAAAATTGATCTCTCCACGACGCAGTCATACCCCTCCTCCTCCTTGTCCTCCGCATAGCTTGCCGAAGCAGTGCTGGAGTTACCATGCAGATCCACCGTCACCACGCCCTCGTGCTGCCGGAGCTCTCCCCCAACCTCTCCTCCCTCCTTGCTGGATCAAGGCGTTGGAGACGTCACCGGGCTGCACGTGTGTTAAACGCGGAGGCACCATCGTTTGGTGCATAGATCGGAATCTACCGCGATCTAAATCGCTGCGAGCACGACTCCATCAACCGCGTTCTAGCAACGCTTCCGCTTAGCGATCTTCAAAGGTATGAATATGCTCTACCACTTTGCTCATTGTTGGTTTGTCCATAGACAGATCCTTGTATGGCGTAGGAAAATTTTGAAATTACTACGATCCCCAACAGTTTCTTGGGTTGAAATGTCCATACTAGTTGGTCATCCCCTTCCACCGTGGGAATGTTCTCGTTGCCTAGGAGTTGTGCAACAGTGACACCGGCCTCTCTAGCCATCTCTTTAGCAACATAGGGATCGACTACAAACTCATCGGTACCCACCTTGAGCGGCGGGATCGATTGTACTAACTGTTCTCCTAGTCGGGGATTGGTTTTCCTGCTTCTTTTAGTAAGGAGCTTCTCCTTCATTTGCCCTTTTTGATGTGACTTGATAACAGAGCAGTCATAGTATGATTTAATTCTCTTCGAAGGCGGCGGGTCCGCAAGATTGGCCAGAATGTGCTTGATGGTTTTGAGAGGTATTATCTCCTTTGGCGGGGGCTTTCTCTTGGCTAAATGGGCCCGCAACTCAGTAGCCATTGTCTCATCTCATTCTTTCGCGGTCTTCTCATAAGACAACTTTGGCGGGAGAGGAGGGGTTCGTTTCTTCCTTGGCTTATTCCGCTTTGGACCGTGGTTCTTCATCAGAAAATGAAATGGCCTCCTAGTGGCGGGTTGGTGGGGTGGAGTTGGCTGATGCAGTGGCGGACTCGCGCTGGGCTCCATGCCGGGGTGGGATGGAGTCGGCTGACATGGTGGCGGACTAGCGTCGGGATCCATGTCGGGGTGGGATGGACTCGGCTGACGCGGTGGCGGACTAGTGCTGCGCTCCGTGTCGGGCTGGCGGGGTGGAGTCAGCTGACGCGGCGGACTTGGTGGAGGAGTCGGTGGCCTTGGAAAGACGATGTAGTCCTTTCTCCATAAGAAGAGACCATGTAAGACTTCTTGCAGTGTCTGCTGCCCTTCACCTCCAGGAATGCCGAGCTCTAGTGACTCATATCTCGACATCACTTCATCCACCCCAACATAAGCATAGTCAGGTGGAATCGGAGTACAATGGAAGGTTGCATCAGGGGGATTTGTTAAAGCATAGTCGACCGCTGCCTTCATGGATATGTTCTTGAGTTTCATGTGTAGCTCACAACTTTCTGTCTCTCTGATTTCATCCACGGGGTAGCGAGCCAGCAGTGCATCGTCGCCAAGGACCCCCGTGGAACCCACACTGCTTTTCGGTATCGATGGGACGGTACTATCCAATGCTGGGTCTGCGGGTTGCTTTGGCAGCTGAGGCATCCTTTGCTGGCTTAGTGTGTCGATCTGCTCCTGCTGCCGCAAGAATTTGCATTCCAAATCCTCAAGCCGGTCAGCATCCTGCTTCTTCTTGTCTGCCTCCTGATTCTTCTTTCTTAAATGAATTTTGTAAGAGTCACTCCAGTCCTTAAACCCCTCAATCGATGGAATAACGCCTTTGCCTCGTGTTCGTCCTGGGTGTTCAGGATTCTTGAGAGCGCGTGTAAGCTCATCGTTCTCTCTCTCAGGCTGGAACACCCCCGTTCGAGCATCTTCTATTACACCAAGTATAGCTTGAGAGGCATTTTTAAGACTTGCCTGCTCCACAAGCACCCCTGTCTTTGGGTCCAAGTTTCCTCCATGCCCATAAAACCAATTCCTGCACCTTTCAGGCCAAATGGATGTTTGCAGAGTGACCCCTACATCAATTATCTTCTGCTCGAATTCATCCCACTTAGAAATGCCACTCTTGTAGCCACCTGGCCCGAGAGAATGGTGATGCTCTTTTTTCTGAGCATTTTCCTTGTTTACCCTCGCCCGCTCCTTAGTTGTTTTTGATTGCTTGAACTGCACAAATAAGTCCCAGTGATCTTTTATCTTCTCGTATTGTCTAATGAATTTTGGAGTCTTGCCTTGTTTGCCGAAGTCGGCCCATAACCTTCTCTTCCAGTTGCAGAATTGGGTGGCCATCTTCTTAAGAGCAAACTTCTTGACTTTCTCACGTTGTTCATCTGAGAAATGCTCTGGTAGGGTGAAATGTGTCATGAGCGTATCCCAAAGCAATTTTTTTGCTCTTTCGTCCACAAAATTAACTTTTCGATCTTGCTTTGGCCTATGCCATTCTTGAATGGAGATAGGGATTTGGTACTTGACAATAACTCCGCACTGACATACAAATTTGGATGCATTCTTTTTGGTATTAGTTGGTTCTCCACCTAATGTTATCGTGTCAATGTTGTACCTTGTGCCCTCGAGCAACTTTTTGGCCAGGCCTTGTACTGCCCGGCTCGTAGAAGATTTGCTCTATCCGGAGGGCTAAAAGAGAAGATTCATTAATATATATATACAGATCAATTAATACACATCTAATGATCACCAAAGGCCAAATGTATACCTTGCGGGACTTTGATAATTCGAAAAAAAAATCTTCAGCATCATCGTCTGGTTCCCCTTCGTCTCTTGGTTGTTCTTCCTCAGTTCCCTCATCGGATGGGTTTAGGAATTGTGAGCAATCATATTCTTCTTCATTCTCTTCGTTTCCAGAGCGTATCATGTTGTACAAGACATGCTCTTGATCATGGTATATGTCTCTACCGTCCATAGCTTAACTAACGAGAAAAAGATAAAACAATTTAGTATTCACTTTAGCTAGCAAGATCATCATGTATATATAATATCACTAATACATCGAATAATCCACTTATTTAATGCATCAATGAATAATCCACTTAATATTATCAAATATATAATCTCGAATGCATCACTAATACATCTCTGGAATAATATCTAACTGATCAGTCAACAAAGAGTTGCCGCTGTACTGAGGCATGAGTGGTGGACACCCAAAGATAATGAACCATCACCGGATCATAGCTCAGGTGAGATCCCTGAAGAACCTGCCAGGTATTGGAGAACCTAGCGTCCAACGTCTCCATGTAGCGATGGACGTGCTCGTCCTCCACCCTGACACGCTGACGCACCTCCTCCTCGGGGCCCGACAACCTCTGCACCGAAAGTGGCCCACACGACCGCCACCAAAGAATCTCCGGGTCGACGACGGGAGCCCGGTTCCTCACCAAGATGCGCGCCCCGGAAGGTAGCTCCTCCCAGTGCCACCCCAGCGGAGCCTAGTCCCGCACATGGCGCCTCTGAAAGTAGGTGGTCGCCACTGAGTCGACGACGAGGATGCGGGCCAGGCATCGTATGTCGACATTGAGAACCAATTCTACAACTATTTAAATTCCTACTATTTAATAAAATTTTCTAAACTTTTACAAATATTTAATAAACGAGGTTGTAATCAACTTCACACTCTATACAATATACTATAAAATGAAATAAAGGCACATAAACAATGCATTCACATTCATAAACCTTGCAAATTAAAAAAAACTAACACGCATCATTCATAAACCTAACCAAGTTTGTAGGTGAACACATGAAAAGTAACAAGCTAAAAATTTCAGTAACACGCAAATATAGCCGTGACTAAAATTCTAGTTGTAGCTGAACCTACAATTTTTTGTGTCAAACTTCTGAAACTACAATCCTTTTGTCAAATCTGAATTACTATTTCTTTTGTCAAACAAAATTTGTTCCTCCAACAGTCAGTTACAGAAGCACTAATTACTAAAGAAAATAAATCTCAACAAATCTTGCATCTTTTGTAATGCAAGATTTTGAAACAGTCAACACTAATGTTTTTCCCAATCATTAAAAAGCCTCAATGGTCAAAGTGTTAACACTTCTTACAAAATTAACTCAAGGGTGAAAAAATTCATTGCTCTAATGGTGAAATGGCCTCAATATGGACACATAGGGTTCATATATATGAACAAAACTAGTGAAATTTCAGAGAGGCGAGGTGGTGCATGGCTGTGGTTGTGTGTGTGTGGGGGGGGGGGGGGTGCACGACACCGGTGAGGGGAGAGGTGGGGGGCACCGGAGTGTGGCGTGGGAAGAGGAGGGGCGCTGGAGCAAAGCCTGGCGGTGAGGGGAGGCAGCCGGAGCTAGGGGAGGAGAGGAAGGAGCGGCCGAGCTCACCGTGGGAGCATAGGAGGGTCAGTGCGCTGCAGCTGCTCGTCGGCGGGCAGAGGGAGGAGGCGCAGGCGGCCGGCGTCGGTGGCAGCGGCGACGAGGACGGCTTCGGGGGCGGCGGCGACGACGAGGACGACTTCAGGGGCGGCATCGACTCCAGCAGCCTAGCGGCGTCGGGGGCATGCACGGGAGTCGGCGTCGGGGGATCGAATGGAGAGATGGAGAACGATAATTACCATGTTCTACTTATATACCCCAACCTCTAGTCCCGGTTGGAGCCACCAACCGAGACGAAAGTTTGTTTTCAGCAGCCCAAAGGGAGGGAAGCAAAGGGCTTTAGTCCCGGTTGGTGGCTCCAACCTGGACTAAAGGGAACCTTTAGTCCCGGTTGAAGCCACCAACCGGGACTACATGCCTGTTCCTGGCACGTCCGAGGAAGTTTAGTCCCACCTCGCGAAGCAAAGCGCGCTAGTAGTGGTTTATAAGCCCCTCTGTGGCTTCCAACTCGAAGTATGATTTATTATATAGAAAATTCAACCTAAAAATTCAAAGTGCTAGTTGTTTGGATGATGTACAACTAGCACTTTGAATATATGTTATTTTTTCTCTATAAACGCATCTATTTTCACTTTTTCTATTTTTATATGTTATTTTTTTGCATATTAAACATTCTTAACAAAAAATACTTTAATATTAGTGTGTTTTATCATTATATTAAATTTGGTATTTTTTAGGTCATTAAAAAAATGGAATGTCATGTGGAATCGTGATACTTCGAAAGAGATAGACCAGTTTTTACACGAAGTGCATCCTGTTTTTGCCGTAACCCTTCCAACTTTTTAGAACATTCCCTGTGGTTGAAATGATGATACCATGCCAAGTTTCAGCCTTTTCAGAGTTCATTTGAAGCGCTTTTCAATTTCAGGGTCATTTAGCTTAAAAAATCATTAAATGCATGGAAAATAGCACATGAGGTGAGAAAGGGTTGAAAATTTATGAAGTGGCTTTGAATGATACATATTGAGGGCACAAAAAACCTGGAGTTGAAAAAGGATTAAAAAATGAAATGGCTTTGTAAGAGATGAGTATTGGTCCGAAACCCTGATACATCGAAAAGAGGTAATCAAGTTTGTACGCGAAGTGCATCATGTTTTTTCATAACCCTTCCAACATTTTAGCACATGCCATGTGGGTGAAATGATGATACCATGCCAAGTTTCATCCTTTTGAGAGTTCATTTGTAGCATTTCTCAATTTCAGGGTCATTTAGCTCAAAAAAATTATTAACTGCATGGAAAATAACAAATGAGGTGAGAAAGGGTTGAAAATTTATGAGGTGGCTTTGAATGATGCATATTGAGGGCACAAAAAGTCTGGAGTTGAAATAAGATTAAAAAATGAAATGACTTTGTAAGAGATGAGTATTCGTTTGGAACCATGATACTTTGAAAGAGATAGTCCAGTTTGTTCACGAAGTGCATCCTGTTTTTGCCTTAACCCTTTCAACATTTTAGCACATGCCATGTGGGTGAAATGATGATACCATGCCAATTTTCAGCCTTTTCACAGTTCATTTGTAGCGCATTTCAATTTCAGGGCCCTTTAGCTAAAAAAATCATTAAATGCATGGAAAATAACAAATGAGGTGAGAAAGGGTTAAAAATTTAAGAGGTGGCTTTGAATGATGCATATTGATGGCACAAAAAGTCTGGAATTGAAATAAGATTAAAAAAATGAAATGCCTTTGTAAGAGATGAGTATTCGTCCGGAACCATGATACTTCTAAAGAGATAGTCTAGTTTGTACACGAAGTGCATCTTATTTTTGCCTTAACCCTCTCAACTTTTTAGCACATGCCATGTGGGTGAAATGATGATACCATGCACAATTTTAGCCTTTTCAGAGTTTATTTGTAGGGCTTTTCAATTTAAGGGTCATTTAGCTCAAATAAATCATTAAATACTTGGAAAATAGAGAAATGAGGTGAGAAAGGGTTGAAAATATGTGAGGTGGCTTTGAATGATGCATATTGAGGGCACAAAAAGTCTGGAGTTGTGAAAGTGCGTTATATCGACTAGAGGGGGGGGGTGAATAGGCGAGTTTTAGAATTTCATCACTAAGGAAATTACTTGTGAGGAAAGTCCTCAATCATGAACTAAGTGCAGTGGAAATAGTACACGATCAGGTGTGCAAAAACTACTATAGCTAAGTACTCGATGATATTATGAGATTCGGTTTGCATAGTTCGCAAGTACAGAGTAAGCAGGTGAAGATAAACTCGCGTGAAGAATTTGAGGTTGAGGAAATTCACAGAAAGTCTTCAGACAAATTCTTCAAACAGTACAGATGAAAGTCTTCAACATACAATTGAGGAAATGAAAGAGTTGAAGAAATAGAACCCGAAGCTTGATGAAGAGAGTTGTTGATGACCCAGTTCCAACTGATGTGACAGTTGTACGTCTGGTTCGGAGCGGCTTGGTATTAAACCAAAGGACACACAGTACCGGGGCACACAGTCCCTACCGTATTCTCCTTGAGCTAAGGACACACAGTCCTCTCCCAACACTCGTGGTAAGTATTGAGGGCAGACTTCCAAACCCTCACAAACTCGGTCACCCGGCGATCCACAATTGACTGTTGGATGCTCTAGGCCCTAACGCCTAATCGTCTGGAGGATGCACAATCCTCAAAGGTAACATGCTTCAGTTCCACACATGAACAACTTCTTCAGTGATGCTCAATCACTTGGTTTTTGGTTTGGGGGTTTGGTGTTTAGATATTTCCTCACTTGATGATTTTCTCTCGAAGATTCTGAAGAATTTGGGTTGCTATAAATGACAAGTGTCAGTTTCTCTCAGAGTAGACAACTAGCTAGCGGTTGTGTGTGTGTGTGGGGGGGGGGGGGTGGCTATTTATAGCCTGGGAGCATCCTGACATGACTTGACATTAATGCCCTTAAATAGTATGACCGTTGGGTGGATAAGATCAGTGAGGTGGCGTGTGGTGCGGCAACGGTCGGAACTTTCAACTGTGAAAGTCCTCATGTCTCTCATATTCCTCATTTTGAAACTTCGGTAGATTTAGGCTTGGGTTGAGCATCATGAGGAAAATCATTCCGTAGTTTTACCTCGACCCCCTTTAATAGTACGGTGTTCCTATGACTCAAGTGTAAAGAAAATGAAACAGAAAGAATAAATCTTCACGCTTCAAAGTCTTCAGAGTGTTTTTCTTCAGGACACACCAAATTCCTCATCTTCAATATCTTCATGAGGAATATCAATTTGTTCGCAATTTCTTCGCGATTAGTCTTCAAGGAGTGACCAATGTCTTCAGCCGAAAACATACATTTTAGGGGTCGATATTCATCATATAACTCAAACTCCTTAGCGACTTATAGAGCATGTGTACACTCACAAACATATTAGTCTGTTAACCTATAAGTTTTCAAACCACCAAAATCAGTAAGGGCACTAGATGCACTTACAATCTCTCCCTTTTTGGTGGTTGATGACAATTAGGTTAAGTTTTCAACGGGGATAACAACATGAAATGTAAGTACTGAGTTTGAGGAATTTGAAATCAAGATACAAAGAGACTCCCCCTGAAGATGCGCATATTTTGAGGAATTTGCTTTGAACAGCAGATGCACATTGATGATTTATATCATAGAGATCTCCCCCTATATCTTGCAATTCATGCATGCATTTGACATATAGTATGAGGAATTAAAAAAATGTATGATGAAAAATGGTGTCTGACGAATTTCAGCATGCCTGCATTTATAGATTTTGAGGAATAAGCATGCGAAGAAAAATGTACAAAAGATTCAGAACACCAGCGGGCTTAAGTTACAACTCATGACATCAAAAACTTTAGAAGAGTCAAGATTTTGTAACTAGATAGAGTTTATAAGCCCATAGTGAATCCCGCTTGAAGACTAACCCTCAGATTTCTCCCCCTTTGTCATCAAGTGATGAAAAGGGACAAAACCGAGGACTAACGCCCTTGAAGAAGTTCACTTCTTTGTTGATGTAGTGGCGTGAGCATCCTTGGAGACATGCTTCTTTCTTGGACTAGTTGCAGTGTCCTCTGGTTCTTCATCTGATTCGGCAGTGCGAAATGAAGAAAATGAATTGTCCTCCAAGTTAGGAACTGGAATAGGCTTGAATTTCTTCTTTGGAGGGCATGACCAGTCAAAGTCTTGAGTAAATTCCATTTCCTCAAGTTCCTCGGGAGTCTTCAGGTGAGCCAAGGTGGCCCAAGTGCGATCAAATACCTCATGAAGATAGTAGTGATTTTTCTTCACTGCATTTTGAGTCTCATTGAGGGTTCTCACAATGGCACCAAACTGGCGTTTCACCCACTTGTGATTGTGGTGGACTTTCTGGTGAAGACTGAGGAGAAATTATGTGTTAGTCATCACTCTTGGGGCAGTTGGGCTTGAAGGATTTTGAGTAGTAGTGTCATCATATGAGGAATATGAGTCAGCCTTGCGAAATTGGCCATCTAGGGGCTGATTTCCTTCATCTATCACGGAATTGCCTTTGCCATCAATTTGTTCAATAGATTGCTTGATGACTTTGATAGGCGGCAGATATCCGAGGTGATTCTGAAAGTCAGCTTGATAGTTGACGCCTGATCTGTTCCTGATGAATCTCATGATCCAAGGCGCATAAATCTTCAACTCATATGGTGACAAAGCATTGTCAGCCAAAGTCCTCAAGAAGAGATCATGAAGATTTTTAGGGATGCCATGAATTATGTTGAACAGGATATTCTTCATGATGCCTACGAAATCTTCTTTATTGTCATGCCCTTTGATAGGTGCGAAGGAATAGGACAAGGTCCTGTACACAGTTCTGGGCTCATACTTCAAATCTTGCACCAGAAATCGAGTCCTTGGAGGTTGGCCCTTGGCCAAAGGCTTCATGAGGACTTCCATGAGCTTGTCTGGCAGCTCTCTTTCATCATACATCCTGACTGCATCCTCTGAGGGTATTGACATTGGAAGAGCTTGAAGCAATTCTGTGGCTAGAGCTTTATAATGTGTGTGCTGAGTCATCCAGTCCAAGACCCATGTGTTGACATCTTTGGGGTCTCCTGGGATATGCTGTGTAGCATAGAATTGAAGAATGATATCAGTATTCCAGTCACTCTTATATGTACAGAATGGCAAGAGCCCTGCTTCGTGAAGAACATTTAGGACTGGGGTGAAGCAAGGTATTTCCTCCATGTCACAGTGAGGAATGTGAGTGTGATGAAATATCTTCTTTCTTCCACAGAGCACAGAAGCATAGTAGTTCAGTTAATTCCTCATCCAGAACTTTCTGTGCCTGATGCGAAGCCTGTCATAGGGATTTTCTCCTGTGAAGTACTGACGTTCCTCATAGAATTATTCCTTTTGAAAATTAGGCCTCTTGGTGAAGGGCTGGTGAGGCTTTGGTTGAAGATTATGCTCTTGAGGATTAGTGGCCACCACAATTGCAGTTTCAGGATTCACCACGACAATTGCAGTTTCAGCATTAGGAGCAGAAGCATTTTCTTCAGTTTGAGCGTTTTCTTCATCTTGAGGAATTTGCTTATGTGAGGAGGCAGTTGCAGTTTGTGATGCTGCATTTTCTTCAGCTGATGCAACTGATTCTTGTGCTGATTCCTCACGAATGCTCTTTTCATTAGAACCTGTGAGAATCTCAGTGGCAGCTGGAGTTTGAGGAATTTGATGTGCTCTTGGTGAGTTTGGATGAGTCGCTCCCAGAACTCATCATGGATCACAGGTGTGCTGCATCCAATTTCTTCACCGCCCTCCTTTTCTTTAGTTGTCATTGGAGGTGTGGTGGTTTGTGGAATATCATCAATTTGAATTTCCTCATTCATCGGTGTGGATGCATGAGAGCGAGTGTCTTCCATTTCCTCATCTTCTTCGGGAATGATATATTCCTCACCAAATGGAACCATCATATATGATGGTGCTACATTTAGAGGAGTAGCATCCACCGGGGCTGATGAAGATTTTGAAGGCATGACCTTCAAACGTTTTGCTTCTCAGGATTCTGAAGCCATTGAAGCTTTTTCTCTTTTTAGCTTCTTTTTCAGCCGCTTTGGTTTTCTTCACGTTTGCTGCAGACGGGGTCACTTTATTCACCTTTGAGGATTTTGGTGAAGGAGCAATTTCATCAGGCATTGGTTCATCAGTGTCAGGCCTCGCATATTCTTTAGCTAGAATATTCTGAGGAATTTCTTTAGCAGCTGGTTCTTCATTGTTATCTTTCTTAGGCAATTGAACAGTGTAGCTTGGCTGAGGATTTGTCTGTTGCTTTGGAGCGGCCATTCTGCTATTGTATTCATCAATTGCAGCAGTTGCAACTTTGATGAATTGCACTTTGACCCCCTTTCGATCAGCGTGAAGACTTGTATACTTGTCCGTGAGGGTTTTGAGTTCAACCTGAGTTGAATGAGATTTTGAGGCGAGAAGTTGAGGAGATTCTGCTTCAAAAATTTCACCTTTTTAACTTTTACAGCCCTGGCTTGTTTGGCTTGATGTTCCTTCCATTTGGCTTCGTTGATGAAAGTGGCAACCATGTAGCTTACACCAGGGGGAAGCTTCAAATCATCAATAGGAGTGTTTGGATCCTCATACCAGAGGTCTATGAAGTCCAGTAATACCTTCATATCCATTGCAAGAGGAATGGAGCTGCCAATGGCTTGTGCAACTCTTTCTTGTTTGCTTTTGATAATGGCTTGAAGTGTTTCATCATCAAATTCTTCACTTACTTCTGATGCAGAAGGAACGTTAACGATTTTGTTTGGACTTGGTCTGATACCTCTACGAGCAGTCATCTTAGTCTTCAACAGACGTGGTGAAGATTTTGTAGCAGAGCCAGTAGCATATGACACAGAGGAACAAGGTTTTTCAGACTGAATCTTACTGAGCTGCTTTTGCGGAGGGGGTGAAGACTTTGCTGCAGTTGAGGATTTTGCAGTTGTTGCAATTTTCTAAGGAAACTGCTCTTTTGACGCAGCTGTTGAGGCTTTTGGTTTCTTCAATAGAGCCTTCTTTTGAGGAATTTCAGTGGTAGATGCCTCAGCAGCTGAAGAAGTGGCAGCAATGGTTGCAACAACAGAGTCCTCATTGAATTTCGTCACGGTAGGTTTAGCCTTTTTCTGCAATTTAGACAAGTATTTGTCTTTTTCATCAGGGTAATCCTCAATAGTGGCTACACTTGAGGGATGAGCTGCTTGTTGATCTCCCTGTGGCAACCTTTTGCAGGGAGGTTTGAGGGTAAACTTCTTGGCATATTTTGGAGTCACATATCTGTACTCCTTCCACTCTTTTGCCCACTTGCACTCAATCTTTTGAAGCCTTATCTTGCGCTTCACCATGGTCTCTTTACCATGAGTTTCCTCATCAGTTGTACAGTAGTCAACATAGATTTCTTCAGGGATCTCAAAGGTTGTATTATGTTGCATCTTCTTGTCACCCTTCTATTTTTTTCTTCCTCCATTTTCTTCAGCTGAGGCTTTTTCTAAGGAATATGTATTCTTGATGATTCTCAGGACACAGGCAATGATTCTTCAAGAAACGCTGCAAATGAATTAAGTTGATGAGAACCTAGAGATTCATCAGCTGAAATTTTTGTACCTGTGAACAGAGTATAGGTGCGAAGAATTTGGAGAGGTCATATGCGTTCTCAAATTTGAGGAAATTGAAAAAGTTCAAAAGTTGAGGAATTTGACCAGTGAGTTGAGGAATTTGACTAGCATTCTGATCTTGGGTTCCAGAGTTGTGCATATTTGAAAATTTACACAATTGAGGAATCTCGTGAAGAATTTGGTGGCTTAGTGAAATTCATCAAGTGTTCTAGACATGGGTGTGTACTGCTGAGAGATTTGTTGAGGAAAAACTGGTTTCCCAAATCTAAAGAGAATAAAGAGATCAATAGTGGTAGTAAAATAGGATTTTAATTACCCTGTGCGAAGAACTTGGTGAATTGAAGCAGTAAAAGAGAGAGGTTCTTCGGTCATATCTCTAGTGCCCTAACTTGGCAACTGAAGACAACTACAACAGCGATGGAGGGAGATATTCGATAGTTGGCGTGAGTCCGGCGACGGTGAGGGCGAGGCAGTGAAGCTTTTCTTCACCGGCGACGAAGATGCTAGTGGCGACGCTAGTTGAGCTTGAGCAGAGAAGACGAGAGGACGGAAGAGTTTTGACTGAGGGGGGGGGGGTAAGGGCCTATTTATAGCTCAGGTGAAAACGGTCTGGTACGAATCTTCCGGATCGAACTGCCCTTGCCCTTTCGTCTTCGCATGACACGTGTTGCCCACGATCGAAGCAGTGGAGATCGTGGTTATCCGAACATGAGTACTGGGTGCGGTAACTGTGTAACATTATAAAAACAATTTTTGAATGTTGAGGATTTTGTTGCAAAGCCCTCAGCTGACAAGGACTCAGTGAGGATTTTGAACAAGTGTTAAATAGAACGCATATGAAGAACTTGAGAATAGACTGGGTTGAGCTTAGCATAGAGGGGTGTTGGGTCCGATCACATTCACTTAGAAAACAAATATCAACTTGAAGACTCGGCAATAAGTGAATGCTGTTGAGTACATTGAAAGCTCATAATATTATATATATATATAGTCAAATGAAAGTCATCACACAAAGTTTTGAAGATAATGAAACTTTTGAAGACTTTGAAAATTTTGAGGAATTTGTGAAAAATCTCAAATTGAAGAATTTCAACTTTGAAGAATTAGCAACTTGAAGAATTTCAAAGTTGGGTGGTGGCATGACCCACCGTATAAGAATGATGATTTCACGCACCGCGTACAATTGTCGCAGGGCCCTGAGAACCAGATTCTTCATTAGTTTCTTCACACTTAGAGTGATATTCTTCATTGATTGAAGAAAATCGTTACTTCATGTGTTGCACATCTAAGTCATCAATTTTGCATAAGTGTTAGGATGTGTGCATGTTTTTACAAAACAGTTGAAGACTCTAGGATATTTAGCTCACACCGCAACTTGCAAATCCTTCTTTCATCCAAGGGCTTTGTGAAGATATCTGCTAGTTGATTGTCAGTCTTCACATGATCGATGATGATATTGCCCTTGAGAACATGATCTTGAAGAAAATGATGACGAATGTGGATGTGCTTAGTCTTCGAGTGTTGTACTGGGTTGTAGGCTATCTTCATTGCACTCTCATTGTCGCAGTAGAGGGGTACATTCTTCATGTTGATGCCATAGTCTTCGAGGGTTTGCTTCATCCATAGCAGTTGAGCACAGTAGGACCAAGCAACAATGTATTTAGCTTTGACAGTGGAGAGTGATACACAATTTTGCTTCTTTGAGGACCAACAAACTAAGGATCTTCCGAGGAAATGCCATGTGCATGATGTTGGCTTGTGATCAGTGGCACCCCGATTCCATGAATCACATTACCAGTGCTTCCAACCCAGAGATCATGTCTTCTGGAAACACTCAACAACTTGGCACAGAACAGAACTGACTTTATTGATAACACACTGTTACAAGAGCATATCTTACAATGATAGCGAGGACAAAGGCACCCTTGGTGCAGCACAATATCTACATTATTTATGAGACATAGCGGGGCCTCGAAACTACTAAGTACTTCTACGACGTAGAGGAATATAGCGGCAACTCCATACACAGGGACACTGCTGTGGACACTTCCTAGTACGCATCATCAGGACCTCCGTCCTCGGCTTCTCCTGCATCTGACATGATACGCCAAGTGAGTACTTTGAATGTACTCAAAAGCTCATAATAACCAAGCAATGCAGCAAACAATAGCATGGCAACAAATTACAAATAGCACCACTTGACTTTATAACAACCACTTACTCATGTTCGGGGTTGTCTGACAACCACCGGAATGCTCATCAAGCGTCTCCACTCAACTGGAGAGTTCTTCCATCATTACTAACATCCACACGGGTGACCATCTACTAAGGTGTGGTCGGGCCGTCCATTACCGTGGACACGGCTATTCGAATAGTTTTTACACTGTGCAGAGGTTGCACACTTTACCCACACTCTGGAGCACTAACCTCGTGATCCCATTCGGGTGGACCAACATTGCTCCAACGCAACTTGCCTGACCCGTGACTCTCTCATCATATCCCTGGCAACCACTCCCTTCCGGAGTCCTGCCCTGGGTGGCCCTGTGTCCTCATGACACCTGTGTCCTCGTGACACCTGCCACCGTCGTGGCCAAACAAACTGTCCAAAACGGGGACAAGCCCAACTCAACTTAACTTGGCTCATAGAGTTATCACCACCCACCGGGCCAAGGTGGCACGCGTGCATAACCCTCCCTCTTTGGGGCATAACGGTGAGAGATCACGCGGACAACCCAAGTAACGACCTTCCCATACCGGCAAGAGATGGTCGTATGGTTATGCCCGGTGAGGTGACTCATGATCATCCACCATATCATCGTAACCATAGTAACTCATAATCATAGGCATATGTCTCTATATGATCATTTATTAAATCATTATTTTCTTAGCAAGTTAAGCAATTTTAATGCATGAGGATGTGAGCTACGCTATGCAAAACTACATCACATGGATATGATGGCTTGCCTTGATCAGTGGGGTTGTTCAAACACTCCTGGTCTTCAAAGTTTCCCTCTGAAAATGTATTTGTAATAGGAAAAGAAAAGGAAAAACATTAAATACCTTTTTATTAACTAGAAATTCTACGAGTGTGGGAAAAATACCAAAATTTACCAGATTGTAAAGAATTCCAATACAAACCCAATGCAAAAAGAATCAAGTGATTTGGACTTGTGGAGAAAAAGATATAAACAGTCAAAGTTTCTGTTAAAAACTGAAATAATAAAAAGAAAAGAAAACCTGGGGGAGGGCCACGTCGAAGACGTAAAGTGGAGGGGCGCCTCCACTTAACGCTTCGGCCGCAAGCCACAGCCCCAGGCAGGTGGGGCCTGCCCGATTTAAACAGAAGGGAGAGGAGGGAGACAGAGGCGAGGCGACCAGCCGGCGATGGTCGCCGGTGATAGAGACGGCGGCGATGCCAGGGAATGAGCGGGATGGAACGGGCAGTCCACGGCGATCACGCACGTACCAGCAGCTCGGCTAGAGGTGGACAATCGGCGTCGTCCCCTTCTTCTCCGACGGCGGCAGCTTCAGGAGATCGTCGGAGAGGTCGAGGAGCACTAGAAGGACTCACTGAACCTGCCAGAGGAATCAATTTGGCTCCGGGGGCTGGGGAGAAGGCTGTTGACGATGAGGTGGCGGCGGCAGAACTCCGGCGATGCACTGAGGCCGGAGGGCATCCGTGCCTTGGCTCACTCTTCGGGAGCTCGATCTGGATGAGGAGGAGGGGGATGGAGAGCTCGGAGAGGTCGGGCTCCTCCTTAAATAGGCCGGCGACGAGCTCGGCCGATTTCTCCTGAAGCAGCAAGGATTGGCTCGGGCACGGTCGCCGGGGAGCTGAGCTGGCCGTCGCGGAGTGCATGGAGGTGACCAAGGAGGGCAGGGACGCGATGGGATGGGTCCTGGTCATAAATGGCTCGCAGACGGGCACAGTGGCTGGAGGCGACAACTCGGCCTTGTGCTGGAGCTTGGCTGGGAGTGGCGGCGGCTCTCTTCGGTGGCCCAGCACCTTCGAGGGGTTCCACGCATCTGCCAGGGGGCTCATCGGTGCTCAGGACAAGGAGGGGGCAGGGTGTGACCACTCGGGACGGCTTGGCTGTCAGTGGAGTTGCGTAGAGCGCGCTCTGTGGCATGCCAGTGCCATGGTCACCATGGTTGTGGCCGCCCTGGTGCCACACAAGCCTGGCCACCTTGTCTCTAGCGTCGACAGACCCTTGATTAGTCACTCCTCATGGCTGGCTTGATCACATAACATCACCATTGACTTGGAGCATCAAAAACAGTTTCTGCCAGCAAGGTTTGGGTGGTTCTGGAGCTCAAATGGATAAGGATTGGAGCAAGAAATGTTGTCGGGTGGATTCAGCATAGAAAAGACTCTAAACTGGCAATGTTTGGCAAGGTTTGAAGATCAAATGAATATAGTTCCTTTGTAAATCATCTTTCTGGTCCAGAATACAAATGAGCTCATAGCACTCACTTGAAAGCTTTGCTACCAGTGCGACTTGGTAGGAAAGTGTCATTGGGCAATGCACACATGCTCAAAAATTTGCAGCTCCAATGTGCACTCCTAGCTAGCACTTCCTTCATAAGAGTTCACTGTTAACATAAACTTAGCAGAGTTGTTTTGCTCAAAATTTGTATTGGACCATGGGATGTTTTTACATATTGGAACTATATATGATCTCTAGCAACTACAGAAATTTTTGGGAATTTTTTAAGACAGGAATCATACGGTTTCTTCGCAAAGGGTAATTCTAGTCAGATAATAAATAATTATTCTGGCCATAATTATCCATTGGACACATAAATAGTTTTGCGTATTTTGAAATCATATAGCATTGAGAAGATGTTGCAAATTTTTTGTGTCTTAAAGCTCATCCAAACTATAGGTTGCTTCACAACCCATAGTGATGGCATAATTCCCAAAATAGAAAAAGAGAATTATTTAATGAAAGAAAATATTGCAAATAATAATCAGAACGGTTTTAGTATGAAACAAATGGTTTTGGGTTGTTGGAGACAATAATTCAAAGAGTTCTTGATCCAACTTGCTTTGAGAACTTGAAAATCCACCAAATTGCAAGTGCTTTTCAAAAATATTTTGAAAAGGAAAGTTTTGAAAAATCAGGGTGTTACAAACCTACCCCCCTTAGGATGAATCTCGTCCTCAAGATTCGGTTGCTCTGGGGACAAGTATGGATATGCAGATCTCAAGAAATCCTCTCTTTCCCATGTAGCTTCTTCCTCAGTATGGTGTTCCCATAGTACTTTATAAAACTTAAGCACCTTACTCCTGGTAGTTATTTCCATCTCATCCAGGATTATGACAGGTTTCTCCTCATAGGTCAGATCCTTAGCCAATTCTAGCTCACTCATATATGCCTGCTTAATTGGAGGTGCAATACACTTTCTTAGCTGTGAGATATGAAAGACATTATGCACATCTGATAGTTCGGGTCGTAGCTCTAGCTGATAGGCAACTCTGCCTATTTTTGCATCACTGGAAAGGGACCGATATATCTCGGTGCAAGCTTTCCCCGTGTGCAAAACCTTCTTACTCCTTTCATAGGGGTTACTCGGACATAGGCATATTCTCCTGGTTCAAAGGTCACTTCTCGGTGTTTTCGATCATAATAACTTTTCTGGCGGGTGTTGGGGCATAGTTTATGCCTAAGTAATTTTGGTGATTGATGACAGTACCGTACAGGACTAACCGTGTGTGTCAAGGTTTCATGTAACACTCGTCAACGGCACAAGACGACACGTCTCCTCTCTTCTGGAACGGAAGCACGGCGCTCTCTACGATTCTCTTTATTTGAGTCATAGGAAAGCCGTACTCTTAAGAGGGGATCCGTAGTGGAAAGGTTTGGGTGGAATCTATCTTTACACACGCACACTTCACATTCTCCCTTTCCTTATCTTTTAGAGCGGCCCTCGCCTATTCATCTTGAGTATCTCTACAAAAATGGTCCCCAGCGGTAGTACCGCTGCAGCCAGCGGTAGTACCGCTGCAGCCAGCGGTAGTACCACCCCTGGTCAGCGGTAGTACCGCTCCAGGTGCTTTGTTCCACCTACCTAGCTGTAGTTCGTGGACGGACCCTTTTGCGAAGACTTTCCCGGCGGTAGTAGTGCTTGTACACTACCAAGGGGCCAGCGGTAGTACCGCTGGTGTCAGTGGTAGTACCGCTGGAGGCCCAGCGGTAGTACCGCTGCAGCCATCGGTAGTACCGCCAGGCAACGGTAGTACCGCTCCTGCACAGCGGTAGTACCGCTAGTACTCGGGCACAGAGTGGGAAAACGGTGTGATTCCCCCCCACTATATAAAGGGTTCTTCTAGCGGAGGAACCTTATCTCTTACCTCTCTAAGCTCCATTGTTGCTCCACAAGCTCAAAAGTGCCCGATCTCTCTCCCTAGCCAATCAAACTTGTTGATTCTTTAGGGATTGGTTGAGAAGGCCTAGATCCACACTTCCACCAAGAGAAAAGTTGATTCCCCCACCAATCCCTTGCGGATCTTGTTACTCTTGGGTGTTTGAGCATCCTAGACGGTTGAGGTCACCTCGAAGCCATATTCCATTGTGGTGAAGCTTCGTGGTTTAGTTGGGAGCCTCCAAGCTTTGTGTGGAGTTGCCCCAACCTTGTTTGTAAAGGTTCGGTCGCCACCTTCAAGGGCACCTATAGTGGAATCACGGTACCTTGCATCGTGCGAGGTCATGAGGAGAATACGGTGGCCTTAGTGGCTTTTTGGGGAGCATTGTGCCTCCACACCGCTCCAACGGAGACGTACTTCCTGTCAAAGGGAAGGAACTTCGGTAACACATCCTCGTCTCCATCGGTTCCACTTGTGGTTATCTCTACCCTTTACTTTGTATTTGCTTATGCTTGTGACTATATCTTACTTGTGTTAATAGCTCTCGTTGTTAGCTTCTATAGGGTTCACCTCATTGTCATATTATTTGTGAACCCGTATAGTGTTTACCTTAACTTGTTAAGATTAATTAAAAAGTGGTCGTTGTCTATTCACCCCCCCCTCTAGCCAACCATATCGATCCTTTCAATTGGTATCAGAGCGAGGTTTCTTTATTAAGGGTTTAACCACCCTAAGAGTATGGAAGGCAGAGAGGAAGTTAACCGTGGGCAACCCGAGGACATGGACTTGACTTCGGTCACAAGGGACGACTTGAATACGGCTATGGCAGCCCTCAAGACGTCCTTGACGAGCGAAGTCAAAACCATGCTTAAAGAATTAATTGATGGTCTTAAGAGTTCACCCGAACCGGCTTTAGTGGTTAAACCCACCATCTCCGATTCCGAGGCCAACTCCTCTAAGGAAGCGGCTAAAGGTATGCGACCTGCTTCACCTCACGAAAAGGATGGGACTGGAACATATGCTTCTGTTCCACCTCCCATGACGTATGGAGGACCCGTTCTCGCACCTCATCTTAATCTTGTTGGTCCTCCTCCTAAACTTGTGAAAGGTGACTTTGCTAACTGGGTATTTTCTATTAAGTCTCATTTGAATCACAGCTCAACAAACTTGTGGAGAATTATCGAGCAAGGATATTATCCCCATGACCCAAGCAACCTCACTCCAAGATAAGATGCAGACAATCAATATAATCACTCTGCGTTGTTTATTCCAGTCTACTGTGCCACCTGAAGATCTTCCCGACTTACGTCCCTTCACATTGGCCAAGGATTGTTGGGAGCATATTATGGTGTTGTATAAGGGAAGCTCAAGTATTCAACGATCCAACTATGAAGTGATACTTGATAAGGCCGATGAGTTTGTGATGAAGGAAGAAGAGGACCCTCGTGATCTCTATCGGAGGGTGACTGCTATTGCTGTGGCACTAAAGGACCATGGGAGTAAGGATGTGGATGACACATGGGTCAAGTGCAAGTTTCTCAAAGCCATCATGCCTTTCAATAAAGCCATGTCATCTGTCATTCGTCAGCGGCCAGACTTCCACTCCTTGTCTTCGAGTGAAGTGTTGGATGAGTTCATTGCAATGTCAATCATGAACGAAATAGCCGACAATGCACTTGCTCGTGTTCGATCAAAGACAACTTCACCGAACCTTGCATTGAAAGCAAGAGCAATGCTTGAAGAAGAAGAAGAAGATGAGGAAGAGGAGAGCTGCCCTGAAGACACAAAGTATGCCTATCATGAGCACATGGCTCTTACATCAAGGCAATTCTGGGGAAATAAAAGGAACTCAAGACCCACCTTCAACAAGAACAACTCGAGTGGATTCAAACCCAAACAACGAGTAAGGACATGTTATAACTGTGGCAACGTGAGTCACTTCGTGGCAGAATGTCCCTATGAGAAAAGGGAAGACAACGGAGGCAAGCTCATTCGCAAAGACAAAACCAAATCATTTCCTATAAAGAACAACTTTGTGAAGAAACCTCACCCAAAAGGGATGGTGGCCCTGGAGGAGTATCCTTCCGACGATGATGATGATGATGATACAGTGGCAACGACGACTGTTGCTATTGCCACTACCTCTTCCCAGAAGGTGTCTCTCTTCAACGCCCCCAACAAGAACCACATCACCAAGTGTCTCATGGCAAAAGGTACCAATCAGGTAACTCCCATCATTAAGACCAACATTGCTTCTGCTCCTTCATTGTTAAATTGTGTTGAAGATAGTGATGTTGGAGAACTTAATGAGCATGATCTTGATAAGTTTCTGTGCACTATTAAGGGACAACCCAAGAAGCACTTTGTTGCTCTCTTGGAACAAATGGGTGAGGCCACTGACCTCATTGAGTCTCATGAGGAGACCATCTCCGAGCTTCAGGGACATAGTCGTGACTATGCCGATGAAATTGCCGAATTATCTAGTGCTCTAGAAGAAGAGCGCACTCTTCGTTTGGCTCTTGAGGAGTCATATAACGATGACTGCGCTAAAATGCAAAAGAAACTAGATCATGATGTTGTTCTTACTCGCATGCTTAAATCTGAAAAGTATGCTCTTGAGGTTGGCTGTGACAGACTCAAAGAAGAATTTGACATACTTGACAAGGCTCACAAAGCCTTGAAAGGTGTTCATTTCTCTCTAAAAGAGTCTCATGATCAACTCCAGGCAAAGCTTACCAAGGAGATCTCTACGTGTCCTCCCTTTGTGTTAATTGATAATACTTGTGCAACTAACCCCTGTTGTGAGCATGTTCATCTTGTGGAGGAAAATGCCAATTTAAAGGAGAAACTTGAGAAGGGCCTTGTGGCATGCAGACAAGGTGAGAAGAGTCTGAACGATCTCTTGAGCACTCAAAAGGGTGTTGTAGGAAAGGAAGGACTTGGACTTACCTCCAAGTCAAAAGGTAAAAGGAAGAACAAGAACAAACGATCTCTCACCCTCATGGACATCTTTGTCAGAGGGTGAGGGGACTCAGAAGGTGAACAGGAACAAGGTGGACTATGGGAACCCCAAGAAGGGCAAAACCGCTCCTACTAACACAGCCGGCAAACTCAACTCTTCTTATGTTTTATGTTGTGCTAGTGATGGGCATGTTTATGCCAGATTTGTTGGTTCCTACGATGAAGATATTGAATGGGCTATCTGGGTTCCTAAGACCCTTGTCTCTAACATGAAAGGACCCATTAAAAAATGGGTACCTAAAACCAAGCCTTGATCTATTGCAGGAGTTTGCTTCCGGTGGGGTGTCATGGTTGCTCGATAGTGGAGCAACAAATCATATGACCGGAAGCAAGGACTTAGTGGTGGATGTGCATCCTTCTCCATCTATGCCCACCCATGTCCAATTCGCCGATGCATCCTCGTCAAAGGTATTGGGATTTGGTAAGGTGGTCGTCTCTCAAGAGTTATCTATTGAGAAGGTCATGCTTGTTGAGTCACTTGCCTACAATTTACTTTCGGTTCGTCAACTTGCAATCATGGGTTTTTCCACATTCTTTAATATTGACACTGTGGTCCTCCTAAGGAGCAAGACTCTTAAAGTAGCCTATGTTGGACATGTCGAAAATGGTCTCTATGTGGTGAACTTCTCAAAGCGACCCACTAAGACTGCGACATGTTTAATGGCTAAAGTTGACGTGGGCTGGCTTTGGCATTGCCGGTTAGCCCATGTCAATATGAGATCTTTGCAAAGTCTTCTGACAGGGGACCATGTTCGTGGACTAACAAATGTGAGCTTTGCTAAAGATCGTGTTTGCAGTGCTTGCATTGAAGGAAAGATTCATGAAACTGCTCATCGCCCAACGACTCTTATCTACACTAAGAGGCCATTGGAACTTCTCCATATGGATCTGTTTGGTCCTCCAACATTTGATAGTCTTGGAGGCAGAAAATATTTCTTAGTGATTGTTGACGACTACTCAAGATATACCTGGGTATATTACTTTAAAAATAAGAGTGAAACTCAACAAACGGTCATCAACTTTGCTAATGAAGCGCAACGTCAACATGAAGCAAAGATCTTGATGATTAGGAGTGACAACGGCACCGAGTTCAAGAACTACACCCTAGATGAGTTTCTAGGTGATGAGGGGATAAAGCACCAATATTCTGCACCATACACCACTCAGCAAAACGGCGTGGCAGAAAGGAAGAACCGGACCTTGATAGACGCGGCAAGAACAATGATGGCAGAATTCAAATCTCCATACAACTTCTGGGCAGAAGCCATCAACACAGCATGTCATGCGTCCAATCGGCTCTACATCCGTAAAGGCTTGAACAAGACTCCGTATGAGATTCTAACTGGAAACAAACCCAATCTCAAGTACTTCCGGGTATTCGGTTGTAAGTGTTTCATTCTCAAAAAGGGAGCTCGGTTAGCTAAATTTGATTCTAGAGCACATGAGGGTATCTTTGTTGGTTATGCTACAAACTCTCATGCTTACCGTGTCCTCAACAAGTCCACCGGACTAATTGAGGAGACGTGTAACATAGAGTTTGACGAAAATAATGGCTCCCAAGTGGAGCAAAGTGGTCTTTGTGATATAGGTGATGAAATTCCTCCCGATGCCATAAGAAGAATGGGGATTGGTCAAATACTCCCCATTGAGGAACCCCTTGTGGCCGAAGGAGAAGGACAATGCTCTACTCAAGTGGAGCCATCACCCCCACAAGCCCCACACGCTTCCGATGAACAAAGAGAAGACTCTCAACAAGTTGATCAAGCTCTCGGTCAAGATCACATGCCTAACAATGGTGATGTGCCCCATGATATTCAAGCACTACCCCAAGACCCCGAACCTACTCATGATCAAGATCAAGTGCAACCCCGAGATCCAAAAAAAGTAGAAGCACAAGATCAAGATCAAGAGCAACCACTAATACAAGATCAAACTAGTGAACCTGCTCAAGTCGAAGGACAAGATGATCAGGAGACTGTCTCACAATTCCCGTCTGGAGCTCCAACAACCGGCTCAAGACGCAAGGGCAAACAGAAGAAACAAGTCGATGCTCCCCCGTTATCTAATGAAGAAATCTTGGAGCGTCGAGCAGCCAAGAATGCGAACAAGCTCAGAGTCAAGTCACATCTTATGAAGAATGTCCTTGGCAGCTTAAAAAGGGGAGTATCCACTCGTCAAGAGCTTTGTAATTATTGTGAGCATCACGCGTTTGTCTCGTATTGTGAACCTCAACAGGTACAGGAAGCGCTCGATGATGAGGATTGGCTTATGGCCATGCACGAAGAACTTAACAACTTCGAGCGCAACCAAGTCTGGGATTTAGTACCTCGACCAACGAAGGAACATAATGTCATTGGGACCAAATGGATATTTAAGAACAAGCAAGATGCAAATGGAATTGTGATTCGAAACAAGGCAAGATTGGTGGCTCAAGGCTACTCCCAAGTCGAGGGTATCGACTACGGTGAAACCTTTGCCCCTGTTGCTCGTCTAGAATCTATTCGCGTGTTACTTGCATTTGCTTCTCATCATAACTTCAAATTACAGCAAATGGATGTGAAAAGTGAATTTCTTAATGGTCCTTTGAATGAGTTAGTATATGTCAAACAACCCCCGGGATTCGAACATCCCAAGCTCCCCAATCATGTGTACAAACTCAATAAGGCACTCTATGGCCTTAAACAAGCCCCACGCGCGTGGTATGAGTACCTTACTCAGTTGTTACAAGATCGTGGGTTTGAAATTGGGAAGATTGATCCCACTCTTTTTACTAAGAGGGTTAAAGGGGATTTGTTCATATGCCAACTATATGTTGATGATATTTTCTTTGGCTCTCCTAACATTTCATTCAATGAAGAATTTGCTGCACTAATGACTGAGAAGTTTGAGATGTCCATGATGGGAGAGTTGAAGTTCTTCCTCGGGTTCGAGATTAAACAAGGTCTAGAAGGGACATTCATCAAACAAGCCAAGTACACTCAAGACATGCTCAAACGGTTCGAGCTCGAAGATGTCAAACCGTCAAGTTCCCCATGCCAACCAGATGCAAGCTTGACAGTGATCCCAATGGTAAAGCAGTGGATCAAAAGGTATACCGCTCCATGATTGGATCCCTCCTTTACCTCTGTGCATCTAGACCGGATATTATGTTGACTGTAGGGATATGTGCACGGTTTCAATCCGCACCAAAAGAAAGTCATTACATGGCTGTCAAACGAATCTTTCGATATTTGGCTCATACCCCAAACTTTGGCCTCTGGTATCCCAAAGGAGCAAACTTCAATCTAGTTGGCTATTCTGACTCAGATTGGGCTGGAGATTGTGTGGAGAGGAAGTCAACGTCTGGAGGATGCCAATTCCTTGGTCGCTCTTTGGTAAGTTGGTCTTCAAAGAAGCAGAATTGCGTCTCCTTATCATCCACCGAGGCTGAGTATGTGGCGGCTGCAAGTTGTTGTGCACAATTGCTATGGATGAGGCAAACTTTAAAGGATTATGGTGTCACTTGTGACAAAGTGCCTCTTCTATGTGACAATCAAAGCGCCATCAAGATTTCCCTCAACCCAGTGCAACATAGCAAAACCAAACATATTGATATTCGTCATCACTTCATTCGTGAACATATCAAGCTAGGTGATATTGAGGTTCACTTCATCCACACTGAAGAGCAACTTGCAGATATTTTCACCAAGCCACTAGATGAAGCAAGGTTCCGGGAGTTAAGGCATGAGCTAAATATCATTGATTCAAGTAATGTGGATTGAAACTAGGCATGTTGCACCTCACTTTACATTTCATCTTGGTCTAGATGTAGGCATGGACATAGGGGGAGTGTTGTTCTCTCAATGAACTCTCCCTCCCTCCATTATGCGTAAATCAATCTAGTGTTTCACTTTAGCCATTGTCAAATGGCACTTGTGCTTCAAAGACGAGCATTGGTCATGAACCCAAGGATAATTCTTCGCGGTGTCATACCATTATCTCAAACATAGGTGGCCTCGGCCACCGCCCCTCCATCCTCTCTTGCGTATAAAGGAGAGGATATACAATGACGAGTCAGTACATTTTCTTGGATGCCATCTCTTTTTACTCACTTGTCATGTGCCCAAGTTTCCCCTTTTTCCTTAGCCGTGTTGAAACATGTACAGCGGTACTACCGCCAGGACCCCAGCGGTACTACCGCCAGGGGTAGCGGTACTACCGCTAGGTCCCCAGCGGTACTACCGCCAGGGGTAGCGGCACTACCGCTATGACCCCTAGCGGTACTACCGCCAGGGCTAGCGGTACTACCGCCAGGGGTGGCGGTACTACCGCCGTGAGCGTTCACTATGTACTTTTTCTGCTTGTTTTTGCTTAGCAATGCGTGTTTACTTGTGTTGCGTTCTCAAGTTTCATTGCCTTGACTTCTCTTGTCGCCTCTTTTTCGCTATGTGGTCTGTGTCGCAGGTAGCTCTGCTCGCCGTTCGAACCCCCCACGGGACACGGCGTCCAAACAGTTTCGCAACACAGAGGCGCCCGAGGGGTCTGCCACGTCTGGTCTGCCTCCCAAGAAGAAGTCCTTCAAGAAGGTCGATCACAAGGACAAGAGGGTCAATATCCGTACAATGTCCCCCAAGGACTTTCTGCAATTTCGCACCAAGAACCTCTATCTCAAGGAGAGGGAAGTGATCGATGGTGTTGAAAATGTCTGGGCAAGGGACTAGTGCAGGATCTATCGGGATGTTGTCGCTCACTTCAAGAAGAACTATGTCTCTGTTCAGTGGATTGATCTGGCACATCTTCAGCGGAACATGGACTACTTTGGTGATGCCCTCTCTCTGGTTGACAAACTGGGCATCAAAGACATCATCTCCTTCAAGACGGACTTTGATCCCACTGCAGTTGCTCAGTTTTATGTCACAGTCCATTTCTCTCCAGATGCATAGTGTTCCATGATATGGATGACTGGGTCACAGAAGATGACCGGTTCCTGGACTGAGTTCATGCAGTTCCTTCACATTGACTTTCAGGGTGCTGACACTCCTCTTGGGCTGCGTCCTCATGCTCCAGCCCCCACCGATAGGGCCTCCGCAAAGGACAGACTGCAGTCACTGTATCTAAGGAAGGGGGGGTGCTTCCCAAGCACCTGGACATCATGCATCGGATCTTTCGCAACACCCTCTTCCCTCGGAGTGGTAACTTCGATGAGGTCCATGGCTACTTGGCTGAGATGCTGTTACTTTGTGAGGAGGCTATGCCTCAGGAGTCTGCTAAGCTGGATATTTCAGATGTGATGTTCACAGAGCTCTGGAACTGCATCATCAATCGTAAGGTTCCTATCTACGGGCCTTACCTGTTCGCATACATTAGCCATAAGTGGCAACAGGCTTTTCCGGATGAGCTGCTCTACGCACAGTCTGATTACATAGTGCATGACCCAATCAGGCTTCGCGTCAAGGACAAGTGGGCCAACCCATCTACATCCTCTCAGCACATGGATACTGATACAGAGACCGCTGCTGACAGAGGAACTGCCTCTCAGTCCCGCTCGTCTGCCATGCCATCTTGGGCTATCAAACTGCAGGACAAGATGAAGACACTTTTCTGTATGCAGGCCAAGGGTCAGTACCAGACACACGTGGCTCAGAAGCAGAGCCTCCAGAGGCATAAGCGTGTTCTCCGGACCTTGGATGTGGACATCTCCAGCGGCTCAAAGGACGACATCACTCCTGAGGCCACTTGGATGCAGGCTCAGGGGTACCAGTGGTCCGGCGATGAGGCAGAAGAGGAAGAGGAGGAGCAGACCGACCAGGAGGGGACAGACGAGTCTGGTGATCCTGAAGACGAGGAGTAGTTACCTGTGGCATTAGGTGTGCCCCTTTTTGGTGTCTTGTGCCAAAGGGGGAGAGAGTCTAGGATTTGCTTTCATTTCGAACTTTGCATTGCTTTGCTTTATTTCGTATGGTTTGCTTCGAACTTGGTTTGATTCTTGTTTGCTATCTTTTGTGAGACATGATCATATTTCCATCATATGCTGTGAGTCATATGTCCCGTATTGTCATATATCTCTATCTTTTTGTTCTCATATTATTCTCCGTGCAAATCCGGTATTGTCATCAATCCACCAAAAAGGGGGAGATTGTTGGGGCATAGTTTATGCCTAAGTAATTTTGGTGATTGATGATAGTACTGTACAGGACTAACCGTGTGTGTCAAGGTTTCAGGTAACACTCGTCAACGGCACAAGACGACACGTCTCCTCTCTTCTGGAACGGAAGCACGGCGCTCTCTACGATTCTCTTTATTTGAGTCATAGGAAAGCCGTACTATTAAGAGGGGATCCGTAGTGGAAAGGTTTGGGTGGAATCTATCTTTACACACGCACACTTCACATTCTCCCTTTCCTTATCTTTTGGAGCGGCCCTCGCCTATTCGTCTTGAGTATCTCTGCAAAATGGTCCCCAGCGGTAGTACCGCTGGACTGCTAGCGGTAGTACCGCTGCAGCCAGCGGTAGTACCGCCCCTGGTCAGCGGTAGTACCGCTCCAGGTGCTTTGTTCCACCTACCTAGCGGTAGTTCGTGGACGGACCCTTTTGCGAAGACTTTCCCCGCGGTAGTAGTGCTTGTGCACTACCAAGGGGCCAGCGGTAGTACCGCTGGAGGCCCAGCGGTAGTACCGCTACAGCGAGCGGTAGTACCGCCACGCAGCGGTAGTACCGCTCCTGCACAGCGGTAGTACCGCTACTACTCGGGCAGAGAGTGGGAAAACGGTCTGATTCCCCCCCACTATATAAAGGGTTCTTCTAGCTGAGGAACCCTATCTCTTACCTCTATAAGCTCCATTGTTGCTCCACAAGCTCAAAAGTGCCCGATCTCTCTCCCTAGCCAATCAAACTTGTTGATTCTTTAGGGATTGGTTGAGAAGGCCTAGATCCACACTTCCACCAAGAGAAAAGTTGATTCCCCCACCAATCCCTTGCGGATCTTGTTACTCTTGGGTGTTTGAGCATCCTGGACGGTTGAGGTCACCTCGAAGGCATATTCCATTGTGGTGAAGCTTCGTGGTTTAGTTGGGAGCCTCCAAGCTTTGTGTGGAGTTGCCCCAACCTTGTTTGTAAAGGTTCGGTCGCCGCCTTCAAGGGCACCTATAGTGGAATCACGGTACCTTGCATCATGCGAGGGCGTGAGGAGAATACGGTGGCCTTAGTGGCTTTTTGGGGAGCATTGTGCCTCCACACCGCTCCAACGGAGACGTACTTCCTGTCAAAGGGAAGGAACTTCGGTAACACATCCTCGTCTCCATCGGTTCCACTTGTGGTTATCTCTACCCTTTACTTTGTATTTGCTTATGCTTGTGACTATATCTTACTTGTGTTAATAGCTCTCGTTGTTAGCTTCTATAGGGTTCACCTCATTGTCATATTATTTGTGAACCCGTATAGTGTTTACCTTAACTTGTTAAGATTAATTAAAAAGTGGTCGTTGTCTATTCACCCCCCCTCTAGCCAACCATATCGATCCTTTCAGCGGGACTTTGCTGCTTGAAGGCGTTCCTGAATATCCTTGACCTGTTTCTCGCCCTCCAGCGTCAAGTCAGTTCCAAATATGCGACTGTCTCTTGTCTGTGACCAATTCAACGGAGTTCGGCACTTGCTGCCGTACAATGCTTCAAAAGGTGACATCTTCAAGCTTGTCTGATAGCTATTGTTGTAAGAAAATTCCACATATGGTAGGCTATCTTCCCATTTGGGTCCATGGGTAAGAGCCCATGACCGAAGCATGTCTTCCAATATTTGGTTCACCCTTTCCGTCTGCCCATCAGTTTGAGGATGGTATGATGTGCTGTGCTTTAGCATGGTTCCTAAGGCCTGATGTAGTCGCAACCAAAATGCTGAGGTAAATAGAGAGCCTCTATCAGATGTGATGGATTTGGGTACCCCATGCAAGCTTACTATTCGGGACATGTATAGCTGTGCCAGTTGGTTGGCATTGAAGGGGGTTTTTACTGGGATGAAGTGGGCTACCTTAGTGAGCATATCCACGATAAACCAGATAGCATCATTGCCCCTTGTGGACTTAGGTAATCCGACGACGAAGTCCATACATATGTCATCCCATTTCCATTGGGCAACCGGTAAAGGTTGCAGTAATCCGGCGGGCTTTTGATGTTCTGCCTTTACCTTGTTGCAAACATCACAACAGGCGACATAATATGCTATGTCCCTCCACATTCCGGACCACCAAAACGTTTTTCTCAGGTCTTGGTACATCTTTGTACCTCCTGGATGAATATAATATGCGGAATCATGCGCTTCTCTGAGTATTTGCTGCCTCGGGCTGTTTTGGTCGGGGACGCATATCCGTTTTTTGAACCATAGGATGCCTTGGTCATCTACTCAGAAAGATTTGTCCTTCCCTTTTGGCAGTGACCCTTTGATCTTCTCGATTCCCTTGTCTCATTCTTGAGCTTTCTTGATTTCGTCTAGGAGGGTGGGGGTAATTTCCAGGGTCTTTGGGGAAACTGAACCGCATAATATCATGTTGAGACTAATGAACTCTTCTTGTAGTCTTGGATGCATATTTTCCAGTAGTGCATTTACCATGATTGGCTTTCGACTAAGAGCGTCTGCAACCACATTGGCTTTCCCCGGATGATAGTTGATCCCAAGGTCATAGTCCTTGGAGAGTTCAAGCCATCGTCGTTGTCTGAGGTTCAGATCGGGTTGGGTGAAGATATACTTAAGACTTTTGTGGTCCGTATATATCTCACACCGTTGCCCAATGAGGTAATGATTCCAAATTTTTAGGGCATGAACCACGGCTGCTAGTTCCAAGTCATGAGTGGGGTAGTTCTCTTCATGCGGTCGTAGCTGCCGGGATGCATATGCTACAAACTTCCCTTCTTGCATCAGCACACAACCAATTCCTCGTCGGGAAGCGTCACAATAAATGTCAAAACTCTTGTAAATATCTGGGAGGATTAAAATAGGTGCGGTCGTTAGCCTCGTTTTTAATTCCAGGAAACTGCTTTTGCATGTTGTCGTCCATACGAATCTCTGGTTTTTCTTGAGAAATTCTGTCAATGGTTTGGCTATCTTGGAAAAGCCTTCTATGAATCGTCGGTAATAACCTGCCAATCCCAGGAAGCTGCGAACTTCGGTCACCGAGACTGGTGTCTTCCAATTTAGTACTGATATTACCTTACTAGGGTCGACATCCACACCTTGCTCTGACAAGATGTGTCCCAAAAATCCCACTTCCTTCAGCCAAAACTTGCATTTGCTGAACTTAGCATAGAGTTGATGGGATCTCAGTCTTTCCAAGATAGCACGGAGGTGACGCTTGTGATCCTCTTCGTCTTTAGAATATATCAGTATATCATCAATGAACACCACCACGAACTTGTCTAGGAAATCCATGAAGACCTTGTTCATCATACTCATGAAATAGGATGGAGCATTTGTCAGACCAAATGACATGACTGTCAACTCATACAGGCCATATCGGGTAGTGAACGCTGTCTTGGGTATATCTTCCTTTCGGATTTTGAGCTGATAATACCCAATCCTGAGGTCAATTTTGGGGAACACTCGTGCTCCACTCAACTGGTTGAATAGGTCATCGATGCGTGGTAGTGGGTACTTGTTCTTAATAGTGACCTCATTTAGCTGACGATAGTCTATGCACATTCGCAAACTTCCATCCTTATTTTTGACAAACAGTACTCGTGATCCCCATGGTGAGATGCTTGGGCGAATGTACCCTTTCTACAGTAATTCGTCCAACTGTTTCTTTAGCTCTGCCAATTCTGGTCCTGGCATACGGTAGTATTTCTTGTAAATTGGGGTGGTACCGGGAACTAATTCGATTGCGAACTCCAACTCCCGGTCCGGTGGCATTCCTGGGAATTCTTCGGGGAATACATCTGGAAATTCACACACCACTGGAATAAAGTTCATATCCGTGACATTTGCTTGGTACGCCATTCCGTTCCTTGTCTTCATGTTGTTGTCGATAAACTCGACGGTTTTACCGGACGGATTAACCAGTGTCACAGTTCTGGTGGCACAATTGATGCACACCTGATGGGGTGTCAGCCAATCCATCCCCAGTATTACGTCTAATCCCGAGGATTCAATGGCAATTAGTGCAGCTGGAAAGGTAACTCCTTGTATCCGTATTTCCAGATCCCGGTATACGAGATTTGTTCTGAGCATGGAGCCAGGGGATTGTACCAACATGATTTTATCCAACAATGAAGGGGAAAATTGGTGTATGGCGGTAAAACTCCTCAAAATAAATGAGTGGGAAGCCCCGGAATCAAATAAAACTATTGCTGGTATGTTGTTAACAGAGAACATACCGATGCCGACTTCTGGAGCTTCGCATGCTTCTTTGGCAGAGATAAGGTAGACGCGTCCTTGGGCAACCTTAGAGTTAGGGCGGCGCCCAATAGTGTTGATCTGCAGTTTGATGTCGGAGGATGGCTTCCTGCCATTGGTGGGGCACAACTTTGCATAGTGTCCACTTTGGCCGCAAGTAAAACAGGTATTGTTGCGGCGACAATCTTCTAACACTGGCTGTTTGCCGAAGGCCTTGTTCTGACTCATTGTCTTGTTAGTGTTGTTACTGTTGTTCCAAGTGGGCTTGTAGACAGTGGTGTTTGGCTGCCAGATACGTGGCTTTTGGGCAATCTGCTCCTTGTTGTCCTTCTTGGGTTCAAACTTCCTCCTGCGGTCATCGTATCCAGTCTTAAGCTCTCGCTCGGCTATGAAATCTTTGTTTACCAGCGTCTGGAAGTCTGGAAAGTCCAACATACAAAGCTGACAACGGAGGGCATGGTTAAGACCGCCTAGGAAGCGATCAACCTTCCTTTCCTTAGTGGATACATCATGGGTCGAGTATCGTGCCACATTGTTAAACTTGTTCAGATACTCGGCCAGTGTCATGTTTCCTTGTGTAAGGGCAAGGAATTCTCTTTGCTTCACCTTCATAATACCCGTGGGAATATGATATTTGCGGAATGCTTCCTTGAATCTTTCCCATGTAATATCTTCTCCACAGGGCCATGTTATTATCCCACCATATAGCTGTTGGCCCTTCTAGGTAGTGAGTGGCAAAGGGAACCTTGTCAGCTTCCTCACAACATGCTATGTCTAGCTTGTTCTCCATAGTCCTTATCCAGTCGTCGGCTTCAATCGGGGTCCACAGCTTGACCAAAATTGGGCGGCTTAGTACGCTGAAAATCTGACAACCTGGATCGTGCCCCGTTGTGGTTGTTCTGGCCTACCATAGCTTGCATGCTTCTCAGGAATTCCATGAGATCCTGATTCTTCTTTTCCTCAAACATTCTCATGATCTGCACAGTACTTGGTGCCTGGGGTGGTGGAGGTGGTAGGTCTTCTGGTGGTTGACCTGCCTGCCTGGCAGACCGACGTATGAGGGTTCCATCGTTGCCTTGGCTACACCTCCTTTTCATCCTAAATTATTGTTCCCAATGCAAAGTACCGAATTGATGAGCAACATCCATAAGGGAAAAGCATGGTCATAAAAGACCAAAGAAATCCTCATGAAAGGCAAATAAGCAAAATAACATAATTATACAATGCACATTAACATCACATCTGGCAAGCTAGTAGGGGAACATATCATGACTAGACTGCTCACACGGCAGTTGACATATGCAAAGATGCATGCTCAACAACTCCAACCTCGGCTCTAGTGGCCCGGATGGCACGAACACTGGAAGATCTCCGACTCTTCGCCGTCTGATCCTGAGTTAGAGTCTGAACTGATGATGTTGACCTCAATCTCCGGAGCAAAGACTACGCGGCGACGCTGGCGAGGCGGTCGTGCTTCCAAAGGAGCACGACGCCTCAGCATCGGGGAAGCAGGGGTGGCAAGGAGTGAGGCCCACTCAGAATGAGTCTCACGGCGAGTGCCAGACGAAGTGCTTGGCGGTGCTGAAGAACTGGCTGGAATCTCAAATCCAGGTGGTGGTGGAACTGGTGGTGCATCTGGGGGTGGAACAGAAGACTGGGGTGGGGGTTGCACTGCAGTTGCAATGAAAAGTGCCGCCCGAAGACGGGATAGCTACTGTGCCAGGGATACGATCGTACGATAGTTGGCGCTCACATAGCGAGACAGCACAGCAGTCGCACGGTCACCTGTCGGGTCTACGGGAGCAAAAATGACTCGCCCTATCGAAGGCGACAAGGTGGGGTAATCAAAGAAACCTGGATGAGTCTGCATCTCCACCTCGTGGTAGCGCAAGTCAGTGAGAGCCTCTACCGCAGCAAACTGGATTGCCATCTCTGGAGTGGAAGCTGTTCCGCCCTTAGTAGAGCGAGAATAGCTGCCAATATCCGAGCTAACAACCAGGTAGGCCTAAGCATGGAACTCGTACACGGACTCAGCAAGCTGCTCCCGAAACACCTGGTACACTGGTTCCTCGCCATGCGGGTACAGTTGAAACCAGACATTCCGTAGCAGTGCTGGGAAGGAGGATGGTGCAGGCTCATACTGAAATGATACGGAACTGGTGCCATCTACACTCACAAAGCCAAAGGTTAGTAACACAATGAATCATGATGCATGCCATGCAACAATCAAACGCAACATCCAAATGCAACAAGCAAATGCATACTCATGACCCTGTACTACTCGTTGCTAACGTAGTTACTAGGGTGTCCTACAGTCAGCGTGGCTCTGATACCTAGTGTTGTGGCACCCCGATTACATGAATCGGGTTTCGAGTGCTTCCAACCCAGAGATCATGTCTTCTGGAAACACTCAACAACTTGGCACAGAACAGAACTTACTTTATTGATAGAATAATGTTACAAGAGCATATCTTACAATGATAGCGAAGCCAAAGTCACCCTTGGTGCAGCACAATATCTACATTATTTATGAGACATAGCAGGGCCTCGAAACTACTAAGTACTTCTACGGCGTAGCGGAATATAGCGGGAACTCCATACATAGGGACACTGCTATGGACACTTCCTAGTACGCATCATTAGGACCTCCGTCCTCGGCTTCTCTTGCATCTCACATGATACGCCAGGTGAGTACTTTGAATGTACTCGCAAGCTCATAATAACCAAGCAATGCAACAAACAATAGCATGGCAACAAATTATAAATAGTACCAGTTGGCTTTATAACAACCACTTACTCATGTCCGGGGTTGTCTCACAACCACCGGAATGCTCATCTAGCATCTCCACTCAACTAGAGAGTTCTTCCATCATTACTAACATCCACACGGGTGACCATCTACTGAGGTCTGGTCGGGCCGTCCATTATCGTGGACACGGCTATTCGAATAGTTTTTACACTCTGCAGAGGTTGCACACTTTACCCACACTTTGGAGCACTGACCTTGTGATCCCATTCGGTTGGACCAGCATTCCTCCAATTCAACTTGCCTGACCCGTGACTCTCTCATCATATCCCCGGCAACCACTCCCTTCCGGAGTCCTGCCCTGGGTGGCCCTGTGTCCTCATGACACCTGCCACCGTCATGGCCAAACAAACTGTCCCAAACGGGGACGACCCCAACTCAACCTAACTCGGCTCACAGAGTTATCACCGCCCACCGGGCCTAGGTGGCACGCGTGCACAACCCTCCCTCTTTGGGGCATAACAGCGAGAGATCATGCGGACAACCCAAGTCACGACCTTCCCATACCGGCAAGAGATGGTTGTACGGTTATGCCCGGTCAGGTGACTCATGATCATCCACCATATCATCGCAACCATAGTAACTCATAATCATAAGCATATGTCTGCATATGATCATTTATTAAATCATTATTTTCTTAGCAAGTTAAGCAATTTTAATGCATGAGGATGTGAGCTATGCTATGCACAACTACATCACATAGATATGATGGCTTGCCTTGATCAGTGGGGTTGTTCAAACACTCATGGTCTTCAAAGTTTCCCTCTAAAAATGTATTTGGAATAGCAAAAGAAAAGGAAAAGCATTAAATACCTTTTTATTAACCAGAAATTCTATGAGTGTGGAAAAATATCAAAGTTTACCAGATTGTAAAGAATTTCAATACAAACCCAATGCAAAAAGAATCAAGTGATTTGGACTTGTGGATAAAAAGATATAAACAGTCAAAGTTTCTGTTAAAAACTGAAATAATAAAAAGAAAAGAAAACCTGGGGAGGGCCATGTCGAAGACGGAAAGTGGAGGGGCGCCTCCACTTAACACTTCGGCCGCAAGCCACAGCCCGTCGCAGGTGGGGCCTGCCTGATTTAAACAGAAGGGAGAGGAGGGAGACAGAGGCGAGGCGGCCGGCCGGCGATGGTCGCCAGTGATAGAGACGGCAGCGACGCTAGGGAATGAGCGGGATGGAATGAGCAGTCCACGGCGATCACGCACGTACCAGCAGCTCGGCTAGAGGTGGACAAACGGCATCGTCCCCTTCTTCTCCAGCGATGGCAGCTTCGGGAGATCGTTGGAGACGGCGTTCCAGGGGAAAATGAGCTCGGGCGAGAGGTCGAGGAGCACCAGAAGGACTCACTGAACCTGCCAGAGGAATCAATTTGGCTCTGGGGGCTGGGGAGAAGGATGTCGACGGTGAGGTGGCGGCAGCAGAACTCCGGCAATGCTCTGAGGCCGGAGGGCCTCCAGGCCTTGGCTCACTCTTCGGGAGCTCGATCTGGATGAGCAGGAGGGGGTTGGAGAGCTCGGAGAGGTCAGGCTCCTCCTTAAATAGGCCGGCGATGAGCTCGGCCGATTTCTCCCGAATCGGCGAGGATAGGCTCGGTCACGGACGCCTTCGCGGAGTGCATGGAGGTGACCGAGGAGGCAGGGACGCGATGGGATGGGTCCTGGCCATAAATGGCTCGCGGACGGGCAAAGTGGCCGGAGGCGACAACTCGGCCCTGTGCTGGAGCATGGCTGGGAGCGGAGGCGGCTCTCTCCGGCGGCCCAACACCTTCGAGGGGTGCCACTCGTCTGCCAGGGGGCTCATCAGTGCTCAGGACAAGGAGGGGGCAGGGTGTGACCACTCGGGACGGCTCGACTGTCACTGGAGCTGCGCAGAGCGTGCTCTGTGGCATGCTAGTGCCATGGTAACCATGGTTTTGGCTGCCCTGGTGCCACACAAGCATGTCCACCTTGTCTCTAGCGTCGACAGACCCTTGATTAGTCACTCCCCATGGCTGGCTTGATCACACAACGTCACCATTGACTTGGAGCATCAAAAACAGTTTTTGCCAGCAAGGTATGGGTGGTTCTGGAGCTCAAATGGATAAGGATTGGAGCAAGAAATGTTGTCGGGTGGATTCAGCATAGAAAAGACTCTAAACTGGCAAAGTTTGGCAAGATTTGAAGATCAAATGAATATAGTTCCTTTGTAAATCATCTTTCTGGTTCGGAATACAAATGAGCTCATAACACTCACTTGAAAGCTTTGCTACCAGTGAGACTTGGTAGGAAAGTGTCATTTGGCAATGCACACATGCTCAAAAATTTTCAGCTCCAATGTCCACTCCTAGCTAGCACCTCCTTCACAAGAGTTCACTGTTAACAGAAACTTAGCAGAGTTGTTTTGCTCAAAATTTGTATTGGACCATGGGATGTCTTTACATATTGGAACTATATATGATCTCTAGTAACTACAGAAATTTATTGGGAATTTTTCAAGACAGGAATCATAGGGTTGCTTCACAAAGGGATAATTCTAGCCAGATAATAAGTAATTGTTCTAGCCATAATTATCCATTGGACACAGAAATATTTTTGCATATTTTGAAATCATATAGCATTGAGAAGATGTTGCAAATTTTTTGGGTCTTAAAGCTCATCCAAACTATAGGTTGCTTCACAACCCATAGTGATGGCATAATTCCCAAAATAGAAAAAGAGAATTATTTAATGAAAGAAAATATTGCAAATAAATCTCACAAGGGTTTTAGTATGAAACAAATGGTTTTGGGTTGTTGGAGACAAGAATTCAAAGAGTTCTTGATCCAACTTGCTTTGTGAACTTGAAAATCCACCAAATTGCAAGTGCTTTTCAAAAATATTTTGAAAATAAAAGTTTTGAAAAATCAGGGTGTTACATGATCCACACGATCACCAACATAATTAGAATCAGAATATCCAATGAGGTGAAGATTTGAGCCCTTGGGGTACCATAATCCTAATGTTGGTGTGTGAGCTAGATATCGAAGAATATGTTTCACAACCTTATGGTGTGATTCCTTCGATTTTGCTTGAAAACGAGCACACATGCAAACACTAAGCATAATATCTGGCCTAGATGCACATAGGTACAATAAAGAGCCAATCATAGAATGATATACCTGTTGATCGAAATCTTTACCATTTTCGTCATTGTAGAGGTGACCATTGGTAGGCATAGGAATCTTGACGCCTTTGCATTCATGCATGCCGAATTTCCTCAGAACATCCTTGAGGTATTTCTCCTCAGATATGAAGATGCCATTGCGTTGTTGATGATTTTGCAGTCCTAAGAGGAATTTTAGCTCCCCCATCATATACATTTGATATTCTTCACCCATCATGTAGGCAAATTCATCACTGTAATGTTTGTTAGTACAACAAAAAATAATGTCGTCGACATATATTTGGCACACAAATAGTTCATTGTCATAGGATTTTGTGAAAAGAGTAGGATCAAGTGAACCGGGTTTGAAGCCTTTCTTCATGAGGAATTCCTTCAATGTGTCATACCACGCCTGAGGGGCTTGCCTGAGGCCATAGAGTGCCTTTTTCAGTCCGAAGACTTTGTCAGGATTCTTCGGGTCTTCAAAACCTGGGGACTGAATAACATATACTTCTTCCTCAAGCTTACCACCGAGGAATGCACTTTTCACATCCATTTGATATAGTGTAATATTGTGATGGTTAGCATAATCAAGTAATGTTTGAATAGCTTCAAGTCTAGCAACAGGTGCAAAAGTTTCATCGAAGTCGATTCCTTCAACCTATGTGTAGCCTTGGGATACAAGGTGTGCCTTATTCCTCACCACTTGACCATACTCATCTTGCTTGTTTCGGTAGATCCACTTGGTGCCGATGATATTGTGCTTGCGAGGATCTGGTCGTTTGACGAGTTCCCACACGTCATTTAGCTTGAACCGAAGAAGTTCATCTTGCATGACTTGAATCCACTCAGGTTCCATGAAGGCTTCAACAACTTTTGAGGGTTCTATGATAGACACAAAAGAGGAATGCCCGCAAAAGTTAACTAAATGTGAAGCTTTTAAGCGAGTGAGAGGACCTGGCCCATTGATGTCATCGAGGATTTTATCAAGTTCCACTTCATTTGCAATCCTTGGATGAGCTGGTTGAAGACTTTGGTGTTGAAGAACATTGCATGGGAAACAAAAATTTTCCTACGCACATGAAGACCTATCATGGTGATGTTCATCTACGAGAGGGAGATCGGATCCACATACCCTTGAAGATCGCTAAGCGGGAAGCGTTAAAAACGTGGTTGATGTAGTGGTACAGCTTTGTGATTCAAATCACCGTCGTCCCACGATCCGTTCCGATCTAGCGCCGAACGGACGACACCTCCGCGTTCAGCACACGTACAACTAGATGACTATCTCCGCCTTCTTGATCCAGCAAGAGAGAAGAGGAAGTAGATGGGTTCTCTGTTGGAAATATGCCCTAGAGCCAATGATAAATAGTTATTATTATATTTCATGTTTAAAGATAATCGTTTATTATCCATGCTATAATTGTATTGAAAGAAAACATAGATACATGTGTGGATACATAGACAAAACAATGTCCCTAGGAAGCCTCTAGTTGGCTAGCCAGTTGATCAATGATAGTCAAGGTTTTCTGGCTATATGCAAGTGTTGTCACTTGATAACTGGATCACATCATTAGGAGAATCATGTGATGGACTAGACCAAAACTATGAACGTAGCATATTGATCGTGTCGTTTTATTGCTATTGTTTTCTGCGTGTCAAGTATTAATTCCTATGACCATGAGATCATATAACTCACTCGCACCCGAGGAATACCTTGTGTGCATCAAACGTCACAACGTAACTCGGTGACTATAAAGGTGTTCTACACGTATCTCCGAAGGTGTCCGTTGAGTTAGTATGGATCAAGACTGGTATTTGTCACTCCGTGTGATGGAGAGGTATCTCGGGTCCCACTCGGTAATACAACATCACACACAAGCCTTGCAAGCAATGTGACTAAGTGTAAGTCACGTGATCTTGTATTACACAATGAGTAAATAGACGTGCCGGTAACGAGATTGAAATAGGTATGCACATACCGACGATCAAATCTCGGGCAAGTAACATACTGAAGGACAAAGGGAATGACATACGGGATTATATGAATCCTTGACACTGAGGTTCAACCGATAAGATCTTCGGAGAATATGTAGGATCTAATATGGGCATCCAGGTCCCGCTATTGGATATTGACGGAGGAGTGCCTCGGGGCATGTCTACATAGTTCTCGAACGCGCAGGGTCTGCATACTTAAGGTTCGATGATGTTTTAGTATAGTTGAGTTATATGTGTGGTTACCGAATGTTGTTCGGAGTCCCGGATGAGATGAAAGACGTCACGAGGGTTTCTAGAATGGTCCACAAACAAATACTGATATATAGGATGGTTTCATTTGGTTACCAGAAGATTTTCACGCATTACCGGCATTGTACCGGGAGTGACGGATGGGTTCCGAAAGTTCACCGGGAGGGGGACAACCCACCTGAAGGAAGCCAAATGGCCTTAGGGGTGGCGCACCAGCCCTTAGTGGGCTGGTGGGACAACCCAAGAGGGCCTTGGCGCCAAGAGAAGAAAACCAAAGAGAAAGGAAAAAAAAGGGGAGGTGGGAAGGAAGAGAAGGAGTCCACTTTCCAATCCTAATTGGAGTAGGATTCCTCCTCTCCTCCTAGATGGCGCACCCTTGAGGGCTTGGCCCTCAAGGCAAGCCTCCTTCCCCTCCCTCCTATATATAGTGGTGATTTAGGGCTGATTTGAGACAACTTTTGCCACGTGCAACTCAGATCTAGACACCATAGTTCTTCCTCTAGATCGTATTTCTGTGGAGCTCGGGCGGAGCCCTGCAGGGTTAGATCGTCACCACCACCGGAGCATCGTCACACTGCCGGAGAACTAATCTACTTCTCCGTCTTGCTTGCTGGATCAATAAGGCCAAGATCATCGTTGAGCTATACGTGTGCTGAACGCGGAGGTGCCATCCGTTCGGCGCTAGATCAGAAAGGATCGTGGGACGGATCGCGGGACGGTTCGTGGGAAGGTTCATGGGGCTGATCGAGGGATGTGAAGACGTTCCACTACATCAACCACGTTTCTTAACGCTTCCTGCTGTGCGATCTACAAGGGTACGTAGATCCAAATCTCCTCTCATAGGTCTTCGTCTGTGTATGAATTTTTTTGTTTCCCATGCAACATTCCCCAACAATGGCATCATGAGCTAGGTTCATGCATAGATGTTATCTCGAGTAGAACACAAAGGGTTTTTTGAACGGTGATGTTCAATTTTCTGCCCTCCTTAGTATTTTCTCGATCCAGCAGTATTGTTGGATTGAAGCGGCCCGGACCAACATTATTCGTACGCTTACGAAAGACTGGTTTCATCGATTGACATGCAACCTCGTTGCGTAAAGATGACTGGCGGGTGTCGGTTTCTTCAACTTTAGTTGAATTGGTTTTGACCGAGGCAGTCCTTGGAGAGGTTAAATAGCAATTTTCACATCTCCGTTGTGGTTTTTGCGTAAGTAAGATGCAATCATACTAGATACCCATAGCAGCCACGTAAAACATGCAACAACAAATTAGAGGACGTCTAACTTGTTTTTGCAGGGTATGCTTGTGATATGATATGGCTAATGACATGATGTGATATATTGGATGTATGAGATGATCATGTTGTAATAGTTAATATCGACTTGCACGTCGATGCTACAGCAACCGACAGGAGCCATAGGGTTGTCTTTAAACTAACGTTTGTGTTTGCAGATGCGTTTACTATATTGCTAGGACATAGCTTTAGTAGTAATAGCATAAGTAGCACGACAACCTCGATGGCGACACGTTGATGGAGATCATGGTGTGGCGCCGGTGACAAAAAGATCGTGCCGGTGCTTTGGTGATGGAGATCAAGAAGCACAAGATGATGGCCATATCATGTCACTTATGAATTGTATGTGATGTTAATCCTTTTATGCATGTTATTTTGCTTAGAACCACGGTAGCATTATGAGGTGATCTCTCACTAAAATTTTGAGACAAAATTGTGTTCTCCCCGACTGTGCACCGTTGCTACAGTTCGTAGTTTCGAGACACCACGTGATGATTGGGTGTGATAGACTCAACGTTCACATACAACGGGTGCAAAACAGTTGCACACGCGGAACACTCGGGTTAAGCTTGACAAGCCTAGCATGTGCAGACATGGCCTCGGAACACATGAGACCAAAAGGTCGAGCATGAATCGTATAGTTGATATGATTAGCATAGAGATGCTTACCACTGAAACTATTCTCAACTCACGTGATGATCGGACTTGAGTTAGTGAATTTGGATCATGTACCACTCAAATGACTAGAGAGATGTACTTTTTGAGTGGGAGTTTAGCAAGTAATTTGATTAGTTAAACTCTAATTATCTTGAACATAGTCTAAGTCCACTTTGAAAATATTTGTGTTGTAGATTAATGGCTCACGCGACAATCACCCTGAATTTTAATACGTTCCTAGAGAAAGCTAAGTTGAAAGATGATGGAAACAACTTTGTAGAATGGGCTCAGAATCTTAAGTTGCTCCTACAAGCTGGGAAGAAGGACTATGTCCTTAATGCTGCGCTAGGAGATGAACCACCCGCCGATGCTGACCAAGATGTTAAGAACGCTTGGTTAACACGCAAAGAGGACTACTCAGTAGTTCAATGTGCAGTTTTGTCTGGCTTAGGACCGGGACTTCAATGTCGCTTTCAGCGTCATGGAGCATTTGAGATGTTCCAGGAGTTGAAGTTTATCTTTCAGAAGAACACCCGGATCGAGAGGTATGATACCTCTGATAAATTCTATGCTTGCAAGATGGAGGAGAATTCGTTTGTCAGTGAACATGTGCTCAAAATGTCTGGGTACTCAAACCGTCTAGCTGAGCTGGGGACTGAAATCCCGCAAGAGGCTATCACTGATAGAATTCTTCAATCACTGCCACCAAGCTACAAGAGCTTTGTGTTGAACTATAACATGCAAGGGATGAACAAGTCACCCGACGAGTTATTCGCGATGCTGAAAGTCGCTGAGTCAAAACTCCGTAAAGAGCATCAAGTGTTGATGGTGTATAAGACCACTAGTTTCAAGAGAAAGGGAAAAGGAAAGAAGGGTAATTCTAAGAAGAGCGGCAAGCCTGTTGGCAATCCGACGAAGAAACCCAAAGCTGGACCTAAGCCTGAAACAGAGTGTTATTATTGCAAGGGTTTCGGTTACTGGAAGCGCAACTGCCCCAATTATCTGGCTGATAAGAAGGCGACCAAGGAAAAATCAGGTATATTTGATATACACGTTATTGATGTATACTTATTGGCTCTTGTAGTAGTGCCTGGGTATTCGATACCGGTTCTGTTGCTCATATTTGCAACTCGAAACAGGAACTGCGGAATAAGCGAAGGCTGGCGGAAGATGAAGTGACGATGCGCGTGGGAAATGGTTCCAAGGTTGATGCAATCGCCATCGGCACAATTTCACTTCAGTTACCATCAGGATTAGTTATGAACTTAAATAATTGTTATTTAGTGCCTGTGTTAAGCATGAACATTATATCTGGATCTTGTTTATTGCGAGACGGTTACTCATTTAAGTCAGAGAATAATGGTTGTTCTATTTCTATGAGTAATATCTTTTATGGTCATGCACCCAATGTGAGAGGATTGTTCATATTAAATCTTGATAGCGATGATACACATATACATAACACTGAGACCAAAAGAGTTAGAGTTAACAATGATAGCGCCATGTTTTTATGGCATTGCCGCTTAGGTCATATTGGTGTAAAGCACATGAAGAAACTCCATACCGATGGACTTTTGGAGTCACTTGACTTTGATTCACTTGACACGTGCGAACAATGCCTCATGGGCAATATGACTAAGACTCCGTTCTCTGGAACAATTGAGCGTGCAAGTGACTTGTTGGAAATCATACATAAAGATGTGTGCGGTCCGATGAGTGTGGAGGCGCACGGCGGATATCGTTATTTTCTCACCTTCACTGACGATTTGAGTAGATATGGTTTGTCTACTTGATGAAGCACAAGTCTGAAACATTTGAGAAGTTCAAGAAATTTCAGAGTGAAGTTGAAAATCATCATAAAAAAAAGATCAAGTTCCTAAGGTCTGATCGTGGGGGTGAATATCTTAGTTTCGAGTTTGGTGCTCACTTAAGACAATGTGGAATTGTTTCACAGTTGACACCGCGTGGAACACCACAACATAATGGTGTGTTCGAGCGTCGTAATCGTACTTTATTAGAGATGGTGCGATCTATGATGTCTCTTACCGATTTGCCGTTATCGTTTTGGGGTTATGCATTACAGACAACTGCATTCACTTTAAATAGGGCACCATCAAAATCCGTTGAGCGACACCATACGAACTGTAGTATGGCAAAAGACCACTGTTTTCGTTTCTTAAAGTTTGGGGATGTGATGCTTATGTCAAAAAGCTTTAGCCTGAAAAGCTGGAACCCAAAGCGGAAAAGTGTGTCTTCATAGGTTACCCAAAAGAGACAGTTGGGTATACCTTCTATCTCAAATCCGAGGGCAAACTGTTTGTTGCTAAAAACGGAGCTTTTCTTGAGAAGGAGTTTCTCTTGAAAGAATTGAGTGGGAGGAAGAAAGAACTTGATGAGGTTGTCGAACCTATAATCCCTCTAGATGGTGGCGCATGGCAAGGGGAAACCCATGTTGTTGCGGCGCCGGCTGAGGAGGAAGTTAATGATGATGATCACGAAACTTCAGATCAAGTTCCTATCGGACCTCGCAGGTCGACAAGATCACGTACTGCTCCTGAGTGGTATGGTAATCCTTTCTTATCAATTATATTGTTAGACAACAATGAACATGCGAATTATGAAGATGCGTTGGTGGGCCTAGATTCCAACAAATGGCTGGAGGCCATGAAGTCCGAGATAGGATCCATGTATGAGAACAAAGTATGGACTTTGGAGGTACTACCTGAGGGCCGCAAGGCTATTCAGAACAAATGGATCTTTAAGAAGAAGACAGACGCATATGGTAATGTGACCGTTTATAAAGCTCGACTTGTGGCAAAGGGGTTCTCACAAGTTAAAGGAGTTGACTACGATGAGACGTTCTCACCAGTAGCGATGCTTAAGTCCGTCCGAATCATGTTAGCAATAGCTGCATTTTCGATTATGAAATCTGGTAGATGGATGTCAAAACGGCGTTCCTTAACGGTTTTCTTAAGGAAGAGTTGTATATGATGCAACCCGAAGGTTTTGTCGATCCAAAGAATGCTAACAAAGTATGCAAGCTCCAGCGATCCATTTATGGACTGGTGCAAGCATCTCAGAGTTGGAATAAACGCTTTGATGAGGTGATCAAAGCATTTGGGTTTATACAAGTGGTTGGAGAATCTTGTATTTACAAGAAAGTGAGTGGGAGCTCTGTGGCATTTCTAATATTATATGTGGATGACATATTGCTGATTGGAAACAACGTGGAGCTTTTGGAGAGCATAAAGGATTACTTGAATAAAAGTTTGTCTGTGAAGGACCTAGGAGAAGCTGCTTACATTCTAGGCATTAAGATCTATAGGGATAGATCGAAACGCCTGATAGGACTTTCACAAAGCACATACCTTGATAAAGTTTTGAAGAAGTTCAAAATGGATCAGTCCAAGAAAGGGTTCTTGCCAGTGTTACAAGGTATAAAATTGAGTAAGACTCAGTGCCCAACAACTACAAAAGATAGAGAACAAATGAGTTCCGTCTCCTACGCTTCAGCCGTAGGTTCTATCATGTATGCAATGCTGTGCACTAGACCAGACGTTAACTTGGCCATAAGTATGGCAGGCAGGTTTCAGAGTAATCCAGGAGTGGATCACTGGACGGCGGTCAAGAATATTCTAAAGTACCTGAAAAGGACTAAGGAAATGTTTCTTGTTTATGGAGGTGCGAAGAGCTCGTCGTAAAGGGTTACGTTGACGCAAGCTTCGACACTGACCCGGATACATATTTATTCTTAATGGGGGGCGCTAAGCTGGTGCAGTTCCAAGAAGAGCGTCGTAGCAGATTCCACATGTGAAGCGGAGTACATGGCTGCTTCAGAGGCAGCAAAGGAGAGTGTCTGGATGAAGCAGTTCATGACAGATCTTGGAGTTGTGCCGAGCGCTCTAAAGCCAATAACTCTGTTATGAGACAACACTGGTGACATTGCCTTAGCAAAGGAACCAAGGTTTCACAAGAAGACCAGACACATCAAACGACGCTTCAACCTCATCCGCGACTACGTCGAAGGAGAGGACGTGAATATTTGCAAAGTGGACACGGATCTGAATGTAGCAGACTCGCTGACTAAACCTCTTCCATGGGCAAAACATGATCAACACCAGAACTGTATGGGTGCTCGATTTATTACAATGTAAATCACATGGCGATGTGAGGACTAGATTATTGACTCTAGTGAAAGTGGGAGACTGTTGGAAATATGCCCTAGAGGCAATGATAATTAGTTATTATTATATTTCCTGTTTAAAGATAATCGTTTATTATCCATGCTATAATTGTATTGGATGAAAACATAGATACATGTGCGGATACATAGACAAAACAATGTCCCTAGCAAGCCTCTAGTTGGCTAGCCAGTTGATCAATGATAGTCAAGGTTTTCTGGCTATATGCAAGTGTTGTCACTTGATAACTGGATCACATCATTAGGAGAATCATGTGATAGGCTAGACCCAAACTATGAACGTAGCATATTGATCGTGTCGTTTTATTGCTATTGCTTTCTACGTCTCAAGTATTTGTTCCTACGACCATGAGATCATATAACTCACTGGCACCGGAGGAATACCTTGTGTGCATCAAACGACACAACGTAACTGGGTGACTATAAAGGTGTTCTACAGGTATCTCCGAAGGTGTCCGTTGAGTTAGTATGGATCAAGACTGGGATTTTTCACTCCGTGCGACGGAGAGGTATCTTGGGGCCCACTCGGTAATACAACATCACACACAAGCCTTGCAAGCAATGTGACTAAGTGTAAGTCACGGGATCTTGTATTACAGAACGAGTAAAGAGACTAGCCGGTAACGAGATTGAAATAGGTATGCGGATACCGACGATCAAATCTCGGGCAAGTAACATACCCAAGGACAAAGGGAATTACATAAGGGATTATATGAAACCTTGACACTGAGGTTCAACCGATAAGATCTTGAAGAATATGTAGGATCCAATATGGGCATACAGGTCCCGCTATTGGATATTGACCGAGTAGTGCCTCAGGGCATGTCTACATAGCTCTCGAACCCGCAGGGTCTGCACACTTAAGGTTCGATGATGTTTTAGTATAGTTGAGTTATATGTGTGGTTACCGAATGTTGTTCGGAGTCCCGGATGAGATCACGGACGTCACGAGGGTTTCCGGAATGGTCCGGAAATGAAGATTGATATATAGGATGGTTTCATTTGGTTACCGGAAGGTTTTCGGGCATTACCGGCATTGTACCGGGAGTGACGAATGGGTTCTGGAAGTTCACCGGGAGGGGGGCAACCAACCCGGAGGAAGCCCAATGGCCTTAGGGGTGGTGCACCATCCCTTAGTGGGCTGGTGGGACAGCCCAAGAGGGCCTTGGCGCCAAGAGAAGAAAATCAAAGAGAATGGAAAAAGGGTGATGGGAAGGAAGAGAAGGACTCCACTTTCCAATCCTAATTGGAGCAGGATTCCTCCTCTCCTCCTAGCCGGCCTACCCTTGAGGGCTTGGCCCTCAAGGAAAGCCTCCTTCCCCTCCCTCCTATATATAATGGTGATTTAGGGCTGATTTGAGACAACTTTGCCACGTGCAACTCAGATATAGACACCATAGTTCTTCCTCTAGATCGTATTTCTGCGGAGCTCGGGTGGAGCCCTGCAGGATTACATCGTCACCACCACCGAAGCGCCGTCACGCTGCCGGAGAACTCATCTACTTCTCCGTCTTGCTTGCTGGATCAAGAAGGCCGAGATCATCGTCGATCTGTACGTGTGCTGAACGCGGAGGTGTCGTCCGTTCGGCGCTAGATCGGAACGGATCATGGGACGGATCGCGGGGCGGTTCGTGGGGCTGATCGAGGGACGTGAAGACGTTCCACTACATCAACCGCGGTTCTTAACACTTCCTGCTGTGCGATCTACAAGGGTACGTAGATCCAAATCTCCTCTCGTAGATGGACATCACCATGATAGGTCTTCGTGTGCGTAGGAATTTTTTGTTTCCCATGCAACGTTCCCCAACATTCTCCGGCAGCGTGACGGTGCACCAGTGATGGTGATGATGTATTCGTGCAGGGCTCCGCCCGAGCTATGCAGAAAACCGATCTAGAGGAAGAACTACGAAGTAGAGGTTTGAGTTGCACGTGGGAAAGTTGTGTCTCAAAAACCCTAAAATCTCTAGTATATATAGGAGGAGGGGAGGGGCTAACGTTGGGGCTTAAGAGACCCCCAAGGGTGCCGGCCGAGAGAGGAGAGGAGGACTCCAACTCCAATTCATTTTGGGGAAGGAGGAGTCCTCCTCTTCCTTCCCACCTCCCTCTTTTTTTCTTTGGTTTTCTTTACCTAGCGCCATAGCCCACTTGGGCTGGCCTCACCAACCCACTAAGGGCTGGTGCGCCACCCTTGGGCTCTTAGGCTCACTCCCGGGTGGGTGGGCCCCTCCCGGTGAAAACTCGGAACCCATTCATCACTCCCGGTACACTCCGGGTAATGCCCGAAATCTTTCTGGAGACCAAATGAAACAATCCTATATATCAATCTTCGTTTCCGGACCATTCTGGAAACCCTCATGACATCTGAGATCTCATCCGGGACTCCGAACAACCTTCGATCACCAACACCTATAACTCAACTATACTGAAATGTCACCGAACCTTAAGTGTGCAGACCCTGCGGGTTCGAGAACTATGCAGGCATGACCTGAGACACTCCCCGGTCACTATCCAATAGCGGGACCTAGATGTCCATATTGGATCCTACATATTCTACTAAGATCTTATTGGTTGAACCTCTATGCCAAGGATTCATATAATCTCGTATAACATTCCCTTTGTCCTTTGGTATGTTACTTGCCCGAGATTTGATCGTCGGCATCCCTATACCTATTTCAATCTCTTTACTGGCAAGTCTCTTTATTCGTTCCGTGATACAAGATCCCGTGACTAACACTTGAGTCACATTGCTTGCAAGGCTTATTTGTGATGTTGTATTACCGAGTGGGCCCTGAGATACCTCTCCGTCACACGGAGTGACAAATCCTAGTCTTGATCCATGCTAACTCAACGGACACCTTCGGAGATACCTGTAGAGCACCTTTATAGCCACCCAGTAATGTTGTGATGTTTGATACACACAAGGTATTCCTCCGGTGTCAGTGAGTTACATGATCTCATGGTCATAGGAACGAATACACACGCAGTCATAGTTTGGGTATTGTCCAACACATCATTCTCCTAATGATGTGATCTAGTTATCAAGTGACAACACTTGCATATGGTCAGAAAACCTTAACCATCCTTGATCAGCTGACTAGTCAACTAGAGGCTTACTAGGGACATTGTTTTGTCTATATATCCACACATGTATCTATGCTTTCATTCAATACAATTATAGCATGGATAATAAATGATTATCTTGAAACAAGATATATAATAATAAGTATATTATTATTGCCTCTAGGGCATATTTCCAATATTTGGTTGGTCTGAGGAATTTGATCTGGAGCAATTTCCTCAGGTGCACCTGCTTGAATTTCATCAGTGTTGGGGACGATTTCTTCAACAAGGGGTTGTTCCTCAGTAGGAATGATATCTTCAGTAGCTTTGAGCTTAATGGCTTCCTCAGGAGTCAGTTTATCTGGCACAGGAGGCAGTTGCTCTTTTTGCGAGCCGTTAGTTTCATCAAACCGCACATCTACAGTTTCAACAACCTTGTTGTGATCGGTGTTGAAGACTCTATACGTGTGCGATTCCTTTCCGTAACCAAGCATAAAACCCTCATGTGCTTTAGGTGCGAACTTTGAGCTATGGCTAGGATCCCAAATCCAGCATCTTGCACCGAAGCCTTTGAAATAACTTACATTGGGTTTCTTATCAGTGAGGAGTTCATATGAGGTTTTCTTGAGGAATTTGTGAAGATATACCCGGTTGATGATGTGGCAAGCAGTGTTGATTGCTTCAGGCTAGAAGTGATGATGAGTCTGATATTCTTAAAGCATAGTCCGTGCCATTTCAACCAGAGTTCCGTTCTTGCGTTCAACGACGCCATTCTGTTGAGGAGTACAAGGAGCAGATAATTCATGAGTAATGCCAAGTTCATCAAGATAATCATCAAGACCAGTATTTTTGAATTTTGTTCCATTATCACTTCAGATGTGTTTGATCTTGACGCCAAAGTTCGTCGAGGACCTTGTGGACAATCATATAAAGACTTCCTGCACTTTAGTTTTATACAGAATGATGTGTACCCAAGTATAGAGAGAATAGTCATCAATGATGACAAAGCCATATAAAGATGCTGCATTGGTTAGAGTAGCATAATGAGTAGGTCCAAACAGATCCATGTGAAGCAATTCAAATGGATGAGTAGTAGTCATGATAGTCTTCGAGGGGTGTTTGGATCTGGTTATTTTTCGGGACTCACAAGCACCGGAGAGATGGTCTTTGATGAATTTGATAGATTCGATGCCAATGACATGCTTCTTCTTCGCCAGCGTGTGCAGATTCCTCATGCCTGCGTGACCAAGTCGTCGATCCCATATCCAGCATTCTGAGGTTTTCGCTAGTAAGCACGTGGCTAGTTGAAGTCCTCTAGAAAAATCAACAATATGCAAATCTCCTCTCCTAAAGTCTTTAAAGACTTTGGATTTGTCAGATTCCATGATGACTACACATCTATGTTTTCCAAAGATAACAATCATATCAAGATCACAAGGCATTGAGACTGACATGAGGTTAAACCCAAGGGATTCGACAAGCATGAATTTGTCCATGTGTCGGTCCTTGGAGATAGCCACTTTACTAAGTCCCAATACCTTGCTTTTACCTTTATCAACATAAGTGATTTGCTTCAGTGGTGATGGAGTCAGTGGCATATTCATCAATAAGCTTTTATCACCAGTCACATGATTTGTGCAACCACTATCAAGAACCCACTCTGTATTCTTGGGTTTGTCATCCTGCAGATGAATTAGTACAACTTACCATCTTATATGCTTCAGATTTGAAGAATATTATATCAATTTCATCAGACGAGAATTTCATCATAAATAGTAAATTTGAGGATGTGTGAAATGTTATCGTTTCATTATTTTTAGCTTGCGCCCAATCAAGAAATTTCCTCACGTCTCGAGAAAATTCTTTAGATCATGGTTTTCATCTAGAGACCTAACCTACATAAGTTATTAGTTCAGTTTCTTCACCACCCACATTTGAAGGGATGGCAAAGAGTTCATCATCCTGCGAGCACCATATGAGAATGGAGGCATTGAAGGTAATGTACTTCTTTTCACAGTAGGGGGGTTAGAGTACTCAAATGAATAGGCAGAGAAATTCTTTGAGGACTTATGCACGTAATGATTTGAGGAATAACACTCATATTCACGTCCCTTGTAGTTTCGCTGCATATTTGAAGCATTAGTGCGAGATCAAGAAGAATATTGACCATTTGAGGAATTTGATCCTCGTATTTTGGTCCACCTGAGAAATTTGATCTGGAGTTCTTGTTCTTCACAGGTGGTGTCATGAGGACATTCACCTGAAGATTTTCTAAGCAACTTTTGGGGACCCAGATTTTCCTCAGGCGTGGTCCATTCCTGCAATTAGTTCCAATATATGGAGCAAATACTTCACCAGATTGATTTTTGAATAGTTTGTAATTGGAGTTAAATGACTCATGAGAGGAATAGGACATTTCACATGCAAAGCCTGTTAGAGTGGATGGTCAACAGGAGGGCCTTTAGCAGAAACCCATGAGGTTTTGGGGTATTGCTTAGGTTTCCAGTATGATCCATCAGCATTCAATTTCCTCTCAAAGGCAATGCCTTCTTTCCTCGGGTTCGTGTTCAGAATCTGCATTTTGAGCACATCGCAAAGGGTTTGATGCCCTTTGAGACTTTTGTATATGTCTGTCACATACAATTCCTTCAATCCTGCATTTTCATCAGTAACATTTGTGGTTTCTTCAAGTGAAGAATTTGATACCACACAGACAGTTGAATAATTTGTAGCAATAGAAGCATTTGATAATTCTAGTGAAGAATTAGCAGTTTCTCGCTCGATGCATTTCAGACATGGGGGAATGAATTCAACCTGAGCGGTACTGATCTGTTGAGGAAGCAATGAATCATTTTCCATTCGAAGATCATCATGAGATATTCTTAACTTTTCAAGATCAAGCTTCCTTTGACGAAATTCATAGTAAATTTTCTCATGACCAGTCAAGAGTGAGCCATAACGATCTTGAAGAGTATCAAATCTCATCTGAAGACTTTTTACATCTTTAGTGAGGACTTGAGTACGATTCATTTCATCATTCAACAGATCATCGATTCTGTCTAGTAGTTTTGAAACTTTTCAATGGCACTTTGTTGCTTAGTGGCAATGTTGGCAAGTTTATAGTAACTGGGTTTTTGATAATCATCAGGTTCACAGTCACTAGAATCAGAGGAGGAAGTATGGTTTGGTACCTTTGAACCTTTTGCCATGAAGCAATAGGTTGGAGTGAAGTCATTAGCATATTCATCAGTGTAGATAGTGTTGTCATTTTGTTCAAGATTGAGGATTGACTTGCTAACGAATGTGGTATCCAGTGCAAGACTTGGCACACCAAACTTTGACTCCTCTTCAGAACCTTCTTCATCATCACATTCCTCAGATTCTTCTTCAGAGTCCATTTCCTTGCCAATAAGTGCCCGAGCCTTTCTGAAACTACTCTTCTTGTGCGATGAGGACTTTGAAGATGAGGATTTTGAAGATTTCTTCTTCTTCTTCGTGTCATCAGAACTTCCATCCTTGTATTTCTTCTTTCTTGATTCTTTCACCCAGCGAGGACAATCAGCAATATAGTGACCAGATTTCTTGCATTTGTGGCAGGTTCTTTTCTTATAGTCCTCAGATGAAGATTCTGATTTCCTCATATCCTTTCTTGAAGATTTTCTGAACTGGCCTCGTTTAGTGAACTTATGGAATTTCCTCACAAGCATTGCAAGTTCCTGTCCAAGTTCTTCAGGGTCACCAATGCTGCAACCTTACTCTTCTTCTTCAGATGAGGAAATTGCCTTAGCCTTAAGCGCACGAGGTCTTGAGTAGCTTGGTCCATACATATCTCTCTTTTCTTCCTTTTGGAATTCATGAGTATTGAGTCTTTCAAGTATATCAACAGGATCAAGCATCTTATAGTCTCTTCATTCTTGAATCATTAGAACCAGTGTATCAAATGATGGATCAAGAGATCATAGCAGTTTCTTCACATCTTCATGGTCAGTGATGTCTGTAGCTCCCAGTGCTTGCAGTTCATTTGAGATGTCAGTGAGGCGATCAAAGGTATCTTGGCAGATTTCATTGTCAAGCCTCTTGAAGCGATTGAAGAGATTGTGAAGAACATCGACACGAGAGTCACGCTATGTTGAGACTCCCTCATTGACTTTAGACAGCCTATCCCAGATAAGCTTCGTTGTGCCCAAAGCACTCACTCTGCCATATTATCCTTTGCTCAAATTGCCACATATGATATTCTTCACTTGCGAGTCAAGTTGCTTGAATTTCTTCACATCAACGACAAACATGGTAGTAGTGATGGAGGAAATACCATGTTCCACAATATACCAGAGATCATTGTCAATAGCTTGAAGATGCATCTGCATCTTGGTCTTCCAGTAGGGAAAGTCCTTTCCTTCGAAGGTAGGACATCCTGTAGTAACCTTGATCATACCTGTGGTCGAAATAACTAAAACTCCAGGCGGTTAAACCAAAATCACACACAACAAGGGAGTACCTTGCTCTGATACCAATTGAAAGTGCGTTATATCGACTAGAGGGGGGGTGAATAGGCGGTTTTTAGAATTTCATCACTGATAAAATTACTTGTGAGGAAAGTCCTCAATCATGAACTAAGTGCAGCGGAAATAGTACATGATTAGGTGTGCAAAAATTACTATAGCTAAGTAGTCGATGAGATTTATGAGATTCGGTTTGCACAGTTCGCAAGTACAGAGTAAGCAGGTGAAGATAAACCCCGGTGAAGAATTTAAGGTTCAGGAAATTCAGAGAAAGTCTTTAGACCAATTCTTCAAACAGTACAAATGAAAGTATTCAACATACAATTGAGGAAATGAAAGACTTGAAGAAATAGAACCTGAAGCTTGATGAAGACAGTTGTTAATGATCCAGTTCCAGCTGCTGTGAGAGTTGTACGTCTGGTTCGGAGCGTCTTAGTATTGAAACCAAAGGACACACAGTCTCTACCGTATTCTCCTTGAGCTAAGGACACACAGTCCTCGCCCAACACTTGTGGTAAGTCTTCAGGGAAGACTTCCAAACCCTCACAAACTCGGTCACCCGACGATCCACAATTGACTGCTGGATGCTCTAGACCGTGATGCTTAACCGTCTGGAGGATGCACAATCCTCAAAGGTAACATGCTTCAGTTCCACACAGGAACAACTTCTTTAGTGATGCTCAATCACTTGGTTTTTGGTGTGGGGTTTGGTGTTTGGGGTATTTCCTCACTTGATGATTTTCTCTCGAAGATTCTGAGGAATTTGGGTTGCTCTAAATGATAAGTGTTAGTTTCTCTCGGAGCACCCAACCAGCTAGTGGTGGTGTGTGTGGGGGGTGGCTATTTATAGCGTGGGAGCATCCCGGCATGATTTGACATAAATGCCTTTAAATAATATGGCCATTGGGTGGATAAGATCAGTGAGGTGGCGCATGGCGCGACAAGGGTCGGAACTTTCAACTGTGAAAGTCCTCATGTCTCTCATATTCCTCACTTTGAAGCTTTGGTAGATTTAGGCTTGGGTTGAGCATCATGATGAAAATCATTCCGTAGTTTTACCTCGACCCCCTTTAAAAATACGATGTTCCTATGACTCAAGTGTAAAGAAAATGAAATAGAAAGAATAAATCTTCACGCTTCAAAGTCTTCAGAGTGATTTTCTTCAGGACACCAAATTCCTCATCTTCAATATATTCATGAGGAATATCAATTTCTTCGCAATCAAAGTCTTCGAGGAGTGACCAAAGTCTTCAGCTGAAGACATACATTTTTGGGTTTTTTTATTTCTATGCCCTGGTTCCTTAGCCATACTCATTCATCCCCACACTCTTAAATTTTGCTCACTTTTCCCCACTCCCTTGGCCGAAACCCTTAGAACTGGTCACAAACGGTGGATGTCGTCGGGTCAGTGCTTTGACCGTTAACTCTGATGAGTGGGGCCGCGCTGACTGTGTCACACGTTGGACCTGATGAGTGGGGTCGCGACGGATGGTGCCGCGGTTAGCCCGTTGGGCCATTGTTAGAATTGGGCCATGCATGTGCTGCAACGAGAGAAGCCTGTTATGCATGCACGACATTCCGGCTAGCCTACATGCATGCACGTAGCTAGCCTACCTGCATGCGCCGCCGCCCGCTGCCACGATGTGTTGACCAGCCTCTTTTTCACGCGAGCCGCCACGGACGTTGACCAGCCTCATTTTCATGCAAGCCACCACGAACACAGGAACGGTTGCTGCCGTTGGTTCGTATCATCTCCCACGCGTGTCTCCTCGATGTAGAGCATTGTTTCACACTTTTCCATCCACTCGCATCTATTCAACGTGGCAATTAAAACTTGTTGGCAATTAAAGTGGCATATCGATCGACGCGGCTCGTTTGAACGTAGCAAATCCAAAGCTCGGTCCGTGCCACTCCCCTTCCCTTCCCCTTTCCCTATTTAAACCACCACCCGTCCACCTATTCTCCACCCATCCATTTGTGCCGCCTTCCTTCACCCAAACCCAGAGCACTCTCAAAGCGAGGTGAGGATGCAGTACAACGGCCCCACCTTCGATCTGACACCGACCATGCTGGAGAGACGGTATCCGGCCGGCGTCGTCGTGGAGAGGACGCTCTGCGTGCGGGTGTTCTCACGCTGGAGGGGTGCAAGGGGGTTTGCCGAGTGATTCCTCCGTGCGGGATTCGCCCACCTCCCGGCGGGCTCGCCGATGATGTTTAGACTGGAGGAAGTGTGTCCAAACTCCAGGACTCCGCCGATAGGGCTCACCGTCAGCTTCACCAACAACTTTGATGCGTACTACCTCCTCGGCAAGGTGTTTTTGTGTGGATGTGAATTCATCGCATTCACAACCCACAACATCTTCACAAACTTCGACTGCATCTTCCCCACCCGCGATGGTATGCACAGCCTCCCCTACTACATTGGCCAGGACGACATGGAGAGGGAGCAGTGAAGAGAAGGCGAAGTGAAGATGGTGGTGAAGTCCCGGTCTTGATCGTGAGCTTGTCTTGCCCGAGGGTGTTAGGGCTTTTTATCTTTTATATATTTCTAACTTAATTATGTTATTGGTTGTACCGTGAACTTTGTTATGCTTTCTACCCTTATTTGATAGGGAATCCCTATTTGATATGTTGTTGGTTATCAGTGTTTTTGCTTGCTATATCTATCTTATTTGACGTGAGATAAATCGCTAGATGGATATGGTGCCGTACACGAGCCCTTCTGCATTCCTCAATGAAACCAACAAGTTCTCGCCCATTTAGAGTAGGGTCAAGTTTTCGAATGCACGGATAATGGAGTAATTGAAGTGTCAAAAAGGAAACTAAAGCTAGAAAAATGAGCCATGTTGATGTTGAAAAGAAGAAGAAGAAAAGCTAATTTTTTTGAATTGTTGGTGGCCCTATTCCGTATATTGTATGAACAAAAACAAGCTAATTTTGAATAGTTTTTGGACTATGCTATGGTTTAGAGTACCCTATGTTTTATGTAAGAAGTATGCTATGGTTGCTACTTTTTATGTTATGGATGTATGCTTGCTACGTGCGATATTGGTCGACGGATATGGTGCCATAGCCGATCCGTAGACAAGCTCTCTAGATGGATATGGTGCCATAGCCAAGCCTAGACATGCTCTATAGATTGATATGCTGGCTAATGGTGCCACCGGACTTTATTTTAGACGTCGTTTCACATGGATATCATGATCTACACAATTAAGTCTCACATGTTCTTAATAAAAAAACAAAAACAAAAAAACATGTATACAATATTTTTCTTGCAACAAAAACTTGTTTATAATACCCGTAGTCAAAAAATGAAAGTGTTGTGCTGTAGGCAATATACAGAAGGAAATTGCCATGATATGTACAAATAAATTTGACATGTGCAAGTCCAACAATAAATCGATTTACCATCCTGCACTATTTTTGTTCCGCATGGCAATAAATGGATTTACCATGTTAATAATCAAGGGAAAAAAAGAGCCAGCGCGTGGGCCTTCGACACTCAACGCAATGAGACGGCCCAACCAGAGCTTAGTTTCAATTTGGGCCCTACCTTTTTTTTCTTTTGCGGTCGGTGTTGTCTGACGAAACTGAAGAAACTGAAAGTGTACAAAAGTGACGAGACTGACGGGTACCCGAAGAAAGGGGAGGCACAACCAACAAGTCTCGCGGATCGCCCCATGATCCAACGATGCGGAGCCGTCCATGTGATCCAACGGCGTGGAGCATGCTCGCAGCCTGCCCTCGGAATTACTTCTAGAAGACCACATGTGAGGGAGTTCGCTTCGCGCTAGGGTATGATCGGACGACTGTCGTTCGGAGCTAGGGTTAGGCGAAACCCCGTGGGGTTTAGAGGGGTTTTGAGCTGGTCAACGGGGTTTCAAAGGCTTTGACTGAGCATAACTAATTTTAAAAAATTGAAAAAATATGAAACCTTCGCCGTTCATTGTTTTATAATACACACTAACGAGGAAAAATACTAAACTTGGTCTATGGTAATTTACATGAAAAAACCTAGCTCGCACAATCGAGGTAAAACGAGCACCATTAATTTTAATCAATAAAAAAAATATGAAATCTGCGCACAATGTTGTCTTGTGTGACATGTTACCAACCAAAAATCATAAACTTTGTCTATGGACATTTTCATGAAAAAACCTTCACACATATGAGCTATCATGTACAACGTTTCATAGAAACCAAGGAGAGGAGGTAGGGTTTCCCTTCGGTTTTTGAAAATTTAAAAAAATCACCAAAGCTTGATTTCAAAGTGAATAAGAAAGATCTGAACTTAGTTTTCCATTTTCATATTGTAAACGTGTTTTAATGGTTTTTCTATTAAAGTATATTTTTTTGAAAAAAATATACAAATAGAAAGATTAATTCAATAAATAGCGATTCTTCGAATCTACACTATATAGATTGATTTGGTGTTAATAAAAAAATATTTGGCTGATTTGGAATAGGTCCAAAAAAACTTGATTACAAATGGGGTTGTTTACCCTAGCTTGGGAGCTCATTTGGAGCACATTTCTCGTGACTACAAGTTTTGTAGATGCAAAAGAGATCGGATTGATCACCTAACGTTTATAATAGTTCAGCAAACTGTGCAACTCACACCACAGGGGAATGGACTGAAGTGTTGGTTCAAATTCAAAGTTTGCCTAAAATTCAAAGTTTGCATCACTAGTTCAAATTCAAAGTTTACATATAGAATTATTACACCTTACAATTTTTCACAGTACTTCAAATTGATGACATAATCCTTATTACAAATCTTTAAAGTTCGAAGTTTATGACTTGCATTCAAGTTCAAATTCAAATCTTTGCCTAGCTCCTTGTGTTCCGGGATGGGTTAACCGTCTTGCTTCTGGTTTCCCTGGCTAGTATATTTTGTGCTTTTGAAAGATTTGTCTTGTTGCTTATGATCTTCACTTCTGGTGGTGGCGGTTTTGTTGAGCTTTGACTGATCGAGCAAGTGATGACCAGTTGATGGTCATCTGTGGGCTCACTAATCTTGAAAGGAACTTCAGACAAAATAACTTCCTCCTGTGTTATAGCTTCAAAACCTTCGAAGCCATGGTTTCAAATTCCGCATCAGATGATGGTTCAACCGAAGTTTCTTCCTCTCTAGGTCTTTGTTCTCTTATAGACAAAATAACTTCCTCCTCTCTTGTAGCTACTTCAGTTGCTTCATTCTCCAAACTTGCTGCATTCTCCTCTGCTGCTGCATTATCCTCTAAACTTGCTGCATTCTCCTCTACTGATGCATGCTCCTCTGCATTTCCTGCTGCCCATTATTCCTCTTCTCCAAATGATGCATCAACTGGATTGTTACAATGCCTAGCAATATGTCCTAAGATCCCACATCTTTTGCACTTACGCTGTTTTTTACACGACCCTCTTCACCAGCTCTTATCCTGTTTTCCTTGGTCTTCCTGGTGGTCTAGTCAGTATAGGAGAATGGAGTTTGAACCATGGGTCTACTATGTTTCATTGGTCTTTTCCCAAGAGTGCAGACACATTTTCAACATAAGCAGTCCTAAATTTGGCAACAGAGAAATATTCAGAGAAATACTGATCAACTTCACCATCTTCACCTCCAGTAACAGTCATGAGATGTAGGGCATGTATGCACGGCTTCCCGCAGTTCTGCCATTGCCTACAGCTGCATTCATTGGTTGCAAGGTTCAGTGGATATCTCCATTCCCTATTTTTACTATTAGTGTATGTCACCTCAGCCTCGTATGTCGACGGTCTAATACATTTCATTCTTAGTCCTCTTGCCTTGGCATGCAATGCCTTAATCAGAGATGGCAGCATAAGATGGCCAACATATTGTGTTTCTGCAATTCTTTTACGAAGAGCCATCTTTACCATGATCATCTGCGTGATCTTATCAAATGCTTGCCACAACAAATGCCCTTTCACTGACTTGAACTTTGCATTGAAACACTCACTGAGGTTATTGGTCACATAGTCTACTTTGTAGATTTCATTGAATTTGCTTCTTGACCACAACTTTCCATGATGTTCATCCATGTACTCCTTCACCAAAGGATTATGAGCATACAACACTCTCAAATGGTGCTCATGCTTCCTCAAGCTACATGTGTATGATGCTGGCCATAGATTCTCATCACAAACTTTGCCTTTGAATTTCTTTTTAAAATTCTGCACTAGGTGTCGCATATATTCCCTATGTTCCACTCCAGGGAATGCAATTTCTACTGCAGTTTCTAAACCCTTGCAAGCATATGTGTCTATCACTAAACCTGAGGGTGTGCCTACAATGTTGCGCAACTGCTGCAGAAACCAGACCCAACTCTCCTCACTCTCTACCTCCAACACACCAAATGCCACTTGGAATAGCCAGTTGTGTCCATCAACTGCAGAAGATCCTGCTAGCTGGCCTCTCCATCTTCCATTCAAAGCAGTCGCATCGACAGCCAAATAGGGCCTACAACCATTCAGAAACCCCTTCCAGCAAGTCTTGAATCAAACAAAAGCCCTGTCACGCCCAAGATGCGACCCTATCCTCAATTTGGCACGAGGGCCTCGTCAGGGATAGAAGCACATCTCGTCGTGTCGCAAGAATGGATATCGTTACAAGTACATGTACTGAAAAGATGAGATATATAAAGAGTTGGCTTACACTCGCCACAAGCTACATCAGGGTCACATCAGTACATTACATAATCATCAAGAGTAAGAGCAGGGTCCGACTACGGACGTAAACAAATGACAAAAAAAGAACGACGTCCATCCTTGCTATCCCAGGCTGCCGGCCTGGAACCCACCCTAGATCGATGAAGAAGAAGAAGAAGAAGCAACTCCAAATGAACAATCAACGCGCTCGCGTCGCGTAACCTTTACATGTACCTGCAACTGGTGTTGTAGTAATCTGTGAGCCACAGGGGACTCAACAATCTCATTTCCAAAGGTATCAAGACTAGCAAAGCTTGTTAGGTGAGGCATGGTTAAGTGGTGAGGTTGCAGCAGCGGCTAAGCATATATTTGGTGGCTAACTTACGAATACAAGAAATAAGAGGGGGGTCTACGCATAGCAGACGTAACTACTGATGATCAAATGAATGATCCTGTACACCTACCTACGTGAGACATAACCCCACCGTGTCCTCGATTGGAGAAGGAACTAACGAAAGAGACAATCACGGTTACGCACATAGTTGGCATATTTTAATTAAGTTAACTTCAAGTTATCTAGAACCAGTGTTAAACAAAGTTTCCACGTTGCCACATAACCGCGGGCACGGCTTTCCGAAAAGATTTAACCCTGCAGGGGTACTCCAACTAGTCCATCACAAATTACCACAAGCCGCATAGAAATCCTCAATCACGAAGCTCGCGATCTCGTCGGATTCCCTAGTGGAAAACCTCAACTCTGAGATTACCCAAAGCATCACCGGAATCCCGATGCACAAGATATCTCGTCAAAGGTAAAACTAATCAAGCAAGGACACCCGACGTGTCGACGATCCCGATAGGAGTCGCGTACCTCGTTCTCAGGACACGACGGATAAGCGATGCGTACAAGTACCAAAACCTCGAGTTTCCTCGTGGTGGCCCCGCACAGTGCTCTGTTTTGGACCAACACTCATGAGGAGCACTGGCCCGGGGGTTGATTAAATTTCCTCGGGTTAATTACTCCCTATGCAGTTTATTAGTGATTAGGCAAAAGTAGTACCAAAGTTGGGCCTTGCCAGACCAGCTTTAATCTAAAACGAATTATCAAGGGGGTCCCCATAACAACCCCGATCGTGTTAGGAGCGCTCGTTTATGGAACATAACACCGGTAGCCGAAAACTAAGGGGGCAAAGGTGGAACAAAACACCAGGCTAGAAAGGCCGAGCCTTCCACCTTTTACCAAGTATATAGGTGCATTAAATTAAATAGCATTAAATAGGGTGATATGACAAGGGACCCATGCTTTCGCATGGAAGCATCTGCACCTGCAACTAGCAACGCTAACAACAGGGTTAAGCAAGCAGTAACATAGCCAAACAGTGGTTTGCTAGGTCGAACAGGTTGAAGGTAATCATGGCATTGTTGAGGGGCTGATATGGAAACATGTGGTAGGCAACGAGACATAAACGATAGAAGCGATAACTAGCATGGCAATGATAGTAATGGTATCTGGGGAAATGATCATCTTGCCTGAGATCCCGCTTGGAGGAAGAACAACTCGGTGAAGTCGGCAAACCATTGTAGTCGAACGGGTCCTCACATTCCGACACGCTTGCGGAACTCTATCGAGACGGGCAAACCGGAAACAAACATCAACACAAGTATTCACCACCACAAAGCAAGACATGATGCAAACCCTAATATGATGCATGAACAGGTCATCGATGCATGGGATGGCACGGCAAAACACCTCACACTAACACTACACATTAAATGAAGCTCGATATGCAACGGGTTGCATATCGACGAAACTCCACGATTAATTATTTGATTCACTCCTGGTTATTTACACGGCAATATTAAGTTGTAGTTAACATGGCAAGGGTGAAGCGACGGTCATATACGGCATTCTAGTCGGTTGAGAAACGGAGCATGGAACGTAGCTACGGGTACAAGAGACGTGCAACACACGATATATATGCCATGAATGCTTATGCATGCAAGTTCAAACATAACGGGCAAGAAGAGAAAGAAACTTATGTCGCCATGGCGAACGAAAGGGAACCATGGCGGCAAAACGGAAACGATGCCACGGCAACGTTCCGGTTCCGATAACTCGAGGAGAAACCGGTGCCAACGTATAGGAACGCGTGCGGGACCGGCATATAAAGATGGGGTGATCCCGTATATCGGGTTCCCATGTGTCGAGGGCTCGATGAAAAGGAAGACAGCGTGCACGGGCAAACAACGGTGCATACGTACGGTGCATACATGCATTCAACTCAAACACCTCATACATTCGTTCATCACTAGCACACGGTACACGACATGTCCCATCGGTATACCTTCGACACGTGCGAATCGGAGGGGTTCGGTCGAAGCGGACGTAGTGGTCGTCGTGGAAGTAGTCGTACACGCGCCGGTAGGTGAAGTAGTGGTACACGGTCTCGTCGACGGTAGTCGTTCGTTCGGTGTCGTGGTTCTCAGGTCTTCGGCGTCGGTAGTCGATCACGTCTCCGTCGATGTTCGGGGAAGTCGAAGTCGTCGTGGAACTCGTCGATCTCGTCGACGACTCACGGTAGGCGAGGATGGTCCGCGCGGCGATGCAAGCGGCAGCAACACGGCTAGCGTAAGCGGACAAACCGCAAGCCACTAGCTACCTAGACTAGCATCTAACAGCAAAAGCATCAACTAGCAAAGCAGCAGCATCTACGGCAACTAGCAACAGCATCGCAACAACAAGCTACAGGCGGCTACGGCACACATCAGGCAGCAGCTAGCTACAGCAAGAAATGGGAGCGGCACCTCGCAACAACAACGGGCAGCAGCACAGCGACGCGAGTAGGCGTGCAGCAGCAAACCCGCAGCAGACAGCAGAGCAACGGCGGCGGCTCGGCACAGCAAGCATCAAGCAACAACAACTAGCAACGGCGTCAGGCAAACGCATCAACAACATCCAGATGCAGCGGCTCGGCACACCGGCAGGGATCGCGGGGAACGGCAAGCAGCATCAGGCGCAACAGCAAGAGCAAGAGCACTCGGCAGAATGGGCAGCAGGACAGCGGCAGCAGCTTGCACAGCAGTTTGAGCAGCAACAGGGCAGCAAAACGTCGCAGCGACAGCAGGCAGGGACGGCAACGCCAGCAGGCAAGGCACGGCTCAGGACAGCGCGCTCGTACCCGGCCGGTCGCTGCTGCATCCCGGTGATGCCGGGGCGACCGGAGGAAGACAACGGGAGGCTGCCGGAGGGGCTGGCGACGAGGAGGCGGCGGGGTGACGCAGGGAACGCAGCTCGGCGGGGCTTCATGGGGAGGAGGAGGCCGGCCACCAGCGGATGGTGCAGGCGGGCGCGGCGGCCAGCGCGGGGAGACGAGGACATTGGCGCAGCAGCGGAGAGCGCAGTCAGCGGGGCGGCCGGAGGCGAGCATGGAGGCGACGGGGAGGCGTGGGGCGGCGCCGGCGGCCTGGAGGCGCTATTGGCGCGCGGGGGGAGAGGAAGCGGCGCAGGAGGGCCGACGGCAGGGGCTTGGGGCTAGGGCGGCAAATCTGCGGCGGCAGGGCGGTGGCATGGCGGCGAGCGAGGGCGGCTCGCAGGGCTGCCGGAGGAGGCGGCGCGGCTAAGGCGGCGCTCGGGGAGAGGAGAGGGAGGCAGCGCTGCGGGAGGAGGGAGATGCACGGGGACGAGGCGAGGAAGGCCCCCTGCTCGCTAGGGCAGGCTGGCGAGGGGAGGCCTGGGCCTGGGTCCTCCCCCAGATGTTTCTTTTTTTACCTCTTTTTTTTAAACCATTAAAAACGAAATCTGTAAATAAAGAAAGGTTTTTTTAACAAAATAAAATAAACCAAAATAAATGCCTTTTAACCCCTTTAAAACAAACCCCAACTATAAATAGATTGGGCATTTTTTAAAGAAATAAAAAATGAAACCCTTTTTTTAAAGAATAACAATAAAACCCTTTTTAAAAGAATTAAAAATCACAACCTTTTTTTAAAGAAGTTAAAAACAATTCAAAACCCTTTTTAAGGAATTAAAATAAAACTCTTTATTTAAAGAATAAATAAAGCGTTTTAAAAGACAAAATAAAATGGGAGGGTTTTAAAATAAAACAAACGGAGAGTGAAAATAAAACCAAAGGGTTGCCCCTACATTTAATAAAAGGACTTTTATTGAAAAGAAGAAGATGCACCCTTTTAAATAGGGGTTTTAAACGAAGACTTTGGCAAAACCACAAAAACAAAATGAGAGAGGAGAGAAGGGGAGAAGGTTTAGGTCGGCGGTGCAACGGGGTTTAGCGGTGGCTCTCATGCTCCCTCTCTCATCACTCCAACAAAACAACGTCACTCACGAAGCACTAAGCCTAACAACACGGAGCAACAAGCAACACCGTCAAAACACCGATGACATGATGCCATGCATGATGCGATGATGCAAACTACATGACGACGCAACGAATAAAACTAAACACACGACATAAAAGGAATAAAAGGGGGGGAATCTTCTGGAACGTCGGTCTCGGGCTGTCACAAGCCCTCCTGAAGCACTCCTTCTCCATTGTCTTCCCTTTTAATTTGTACTTAACTGTATGCTAGTCAATCTCTACAACACTCCATGGACTAGTCGTCTCCACTTCAGCTTTGAAGGTGTAAAGCAACTGAAAACTCTCATTCCATGGACCATTAATCCTATCAAGAGCCCTTTCCTTAGCATAGAAAATCTTCATGTATTGTACATTAATATTGTACTTCTCAAATAGCTTCCCATGGAGTGCTGTTGGACAAATTGTTGGTGTTTCCCTCACCCAATCCAAGATTGCATCTACCACCCACCTAGTCTTTGCAAGCTTAAATTTGTCCTTTCCTGCTCCCTCTCCAGGTGGGGAAGTGTGCCCGTGTGGGTTGCTTTTTATCTAAAACAAAATGAAAAATGATGTCAAATACAATTAAGAAATAGTACAATTAATATTCAGTTGTAATACCTGAATTAATTTGCTCTTTCGCATAGTGGATGCATGCAACCTCCACCTACACCTATCATAAGGGCAATGAACAGTGAATCTTCTTGGCTCACTCCTATCAACCTCATAAGAGTTTTCAGTGAGAATGCAATATGCAGTCACTGCATTACGGTAGTCCACCATCGATTCGAATACGGTTCCTGGAGTAAGGTCAGGATTCTCCCTGTTCCACTCAATTGTTGGCATGTCCTCACCATCATATTCTTGTAAAACTAAGGAGTCGATGCTCTCCTCCCTCTCTTAATCATCAGTGTCATCAAATCGAGCATGGCTGCTAGGCTCCTCTGCATATTCATCTTCCACTGCCTGTTGACTGACTCTATCTACCAGTTCAGGGAATAGAATCTCATCCTCATCATCATGTCGAGGCACTTCCTCGTCAGGCTCTGCATCTACTTCTACATCAGGTGCAGAAGGGAGAGGAGAAGTGGCAGAATTAGCGGCAGCCGACATGTTTTGGCTTTCAGAACCACTAGGTTTACTTGGTCTCGACCTACAAGGAGTGCGAGGACGCTCGCTATTAGCAGAGACAGATGATGTCTGAACACCCTTGGGGATACGTTGTTTGCGTGCCTGAAGCACACCGATATGGATTTTACCGAAACGGCTGTCAGCATTCAAACTAAATAGCAATACCAGATGCTCATCACAAGTTAATGGGAGAAATCTCTGCTCGGTACTGTCGAAATATCTCAGTCCAACAACATCGGTAGGGCTCCACGGATACTCACAACAGAGTGCCTCGCGGAAATCTCTGAATGAAATGGTGGTTTCTACCACTTTAGGATAGAAAAATCCAGAAATCGCACACGGTTTAGTTCCACGCAGCTCGCTAGTTTCCATTCTAACCGCCAGCCGAAAAGCAAGTGCAGGATCAACCCTAATCGTTTGAAATAAGATAAAGGGCGCAATTAGGCCTAAATTTTTCAGATAAATTGCATCTATTCACGCCAACGGTGGTCAAATACAACCTAATTTACGGATCTCCTGATCAATTTGAGAGGAAAACGATGCTTACCCAGGTGGAATCCATGAATTATCACCCTCTAATTCGACCCAATCATCTCCACGGTCGATCGGACGGACGGGGTGCCCCCCCGACATTGCTTCCTAATCCTAGATGGGGAGAAAGGGTAGATGTGGCAGAGGCGGCACGACTGCGGCGGAGACGGCAAGAGTGCGGCGGAGGCGGCCCGATGACGGCGGAGGGGGCGGCGCGAAAGCGACTGGATCTGATTCAGGTGAGTGTCAGTTTCGCGGCCCCACCGGTTACCACGTAATGGTAAAAATGTGTACTCCGCCCTATGCGGCCCCACTAGTCAGAGTTAACGGTCAAGCCATTGACCCGACGGCAACGTCTGCTGCGACTTGTTGTGAGGGTTTCAGGCAAGGGAGTGGGGAAAAGTGAGCAAAAGTTAAGAGCGTGGGGATGAATGAGTAGAACTAACGAACCAGGGGCACAGAAATAAAAATCCCTACATTTTTAGGGTCGATATTCATCGTATAACTCAAACTCCTCAGCGACTTATAGAGACCATGTACACTCACAAACATATTAGTCTCTTAACCTATAAGTCTTCAAACCAACAAAATCACTAAGGGCACTAGATGCACTTCCAAGTTGAAATAAGATTAAAAAAATGAAATGCCTTTGTAAGAGATGAGTATTCGTCCGGAACCCCGATACTTCAAAAGAGATAGTACAGTTAGCTACATAATGTTTCTTCGTGTTTCAAATGCTAAAACACACACATATATACCCGTAAACTCACTAAGAAAAAGTGATGACAGTGCAAGCCGGTCACATCCGAGATTGGGATGTTGGGGTATAAAACTTTTTCTTCGCGTGTGTCCCTTTGTGATGTAACCATGGAAAATCTTCATCATTTAACAGGATGCTTGGTTCAGTCTTCACTCTGAAGGGAGGAATTTCGTGAAACTTTTCATAATCTTCTGACATGTCTGTCTTGTCCTCCAGCCCCACGATGTTTCTTTTCCCTGAAATAACTATGTGGCACTTTGTCCCATCGTATGATGTATTCGCTTCCTTACCTTTTATTTTTCTCGGCTTGGTAGGCATGTCCTTCACATAGAAAACTTGCGCCACATCATTGGCTAGGACGAATGGTTTATCTGTGTACCCAAGATTGTTGAGATCCACTATTGTCATTCCGTATTGCGGGTCTTCCTTTACCCTGCCTCCTTTCAGATTGACCCATTTGCACCGAAACAAAGGGACCTTCAAATTGTTTCCACACTCAAGTTACCATATCTCCTCTATGTAACCATAATATGTGTCCTTTGGCCTATTGTTGGTGTTTGCTGCATCAAAACAGACACCACTATTTTGGTTGGTGCTCTTTTCATCTTGGGCGATCGTGTAAAATGTATTCCCATTTATCTTGTACCCTTTGAAAGTCGATATAGTCGAAGATGGTGACTTGGCAGCAAGTACAGGTCATCTCCAACTTCAGGGTCATGCATGAGACATGTTTGCAACCAACAGCCGAATGACAACATGTGTGTACGTTTGATCCAGGGATCAGACTGCTCCGGGTTCTTGGAGCATACAATATCCATATGTTCCTCGATATATGGAGCCACCAAGGTGGAATTTTGTAGAACTATGTAGTGTGCATCCGCCCAAGAATGCCCATTTGTACATATTACTGAATCCTTTCCTAGCGTGCCTTTTCCTCCCAGTATGCCCTCATGCCGCTATTCACGAATACCAATCGACTTAATATTAGGAATAAAGTCAACACAAAACTCAATGACCTCCTCTGTTTCATGGCTCTTTGAGATGCTTCCTTCCGGCCTAGCACGGTTGTGAACATATTTCTTTAAGACTCCCATGAACCTCTCAAAGGGGAACACATTGTGTAGAAATACAGGGCCCATAATGGCAATCTCTTCGACTAGGTGAACTAGGACGTGCGTCATGATATTGAAGAAGGATGGTGGGAACACCAACTCGAAACTGATAAGAGATTGCACCAAATCATTCTGTAACCTTGGTAGGATTACTGGATCGATTACCTTGTGAGAGATTGCATTGAGGAATGCACATAACTTAATAATGGATGATCAGACGTTTTTCGGTAGAAGCCCCCTCAATGCAACCAGAAGCAATTGAGTCATAATCACGTGGCAGTCATGAGACTTTAGGTTCTGGAATTTTTTCTGTGCCATATTTATTATTCCCTTTATATTCAAAAAGTAGCCAGACAGGACCTTCATACCGAGAAGGCATTCAGAGAAGATTTCCTTCACTTCTTTGGTAAGAGCGTAGCTTGCAGGACCTACATACTGCTTTGGATGCATGCCGTCTTTCTCGTGCATACGTTGCTGGTCGTCCCGTGCCTCCAGTGTATCTTTTGTCTTCCCATACACGCCCAAGAAACCTAGCAGGTTCACGCAAATATTCTTCGTCACATGCATCACGTCTATTGCAGAGCGGACCTCTAGGACTTTCCAATAAGGTAGGTCCCAAAATATAGATTTCTTCTTCCACATGGGTGCGTGTCCGTCAACGTCATTCGGAACGGATTGTCCGCCAGGACCCTTTCCAAAAATTACTTTTAAATCCTTGACCATATGAAGTATATGGTCACCAGTACGATGGTCAGGCTTCTTCCAGTGATCTGCCTCACCTTTCAAATGCTTGCCTTCTTTTCTTAAGAGATGCTTGATCAGAAGAAATCGACGATGTCCTAGGTACACATTCTTCTTAAATTTATCCAAGTATATACTTTCGGTATCATCTAAATAGTGCGTGCATGCATGGTATCCCTTGTTTGTTTGTCCTGAAAGGTTACTAAGAGCAGGCCAATCATTGATGGTTACAAACAACAACGCTCGTAGGTCAAATTTCTGCCGTCTGTGCTCATCCCACACACATACACCTTTCATATCCCACAACTGTAAAAGTTCTTGAACTAATGGCCTCAGGTACACATCAATGTCGTTGCCGGGTTGATTGGGGCCTTGGATGAGCACTGGCATCATAATGAACTTCCTCTTCATGCACAACCAAGGAGGAAGGTTATAGATACATAGAGTCACGGGCCAGGTGCAATGATTGCTGCTCTGCTCCCCAAAAGGATTAATGTCATCTGCTCTTAAACCAAACCAACAATTCTTTTGGTCATTTGCAAAGTCCGGCCACCCTCTCTCGATTTTCCTCCACTACGACCCATCTGCGGGTACTCTCAACTTCCCGTCTTTCTTACGCTCGTCTTTGTTCCATCGCATCAACTTGGCATGCTGTTTGTTTTGGAACAAACGTTTCAACTGTGGTATTATAGGATCATACCACATCACCTTGACGGGAATCCTCTTCCTCGGGCGCTGGACCTCAACATCGTCACCAGGGTCATCATAGCCGATCTTATAGCGCTCGACACCAGATACTGGGCATGCATTCAAATTCTCGTACTCCTCACCGCGGTACAAGATGCAATCATTAAGGCATGCATGTATCTTCTGCACCTCTAATCCTAGCGGGCAGATAGTCTTCTGTGCTTTGTACGTACTGTCGGGCAATTCGTTGTCCTTTGGAAGCATCTTCTTTAACAATTTCAGCAACTTTTCAAAACCCTTGTCAGATACACCATTCTCTGCCTTCCATTGCAGGAATTCCAGTGTGGTACCCAGCTTCTTCTTGTCATCTTTGCAGTTTGGGTACAACAATTTCTTGTGATCCTCTAACATGCGTTGCAACTTCAGCTTCTCCTTTTCACTTGTGCAGTTTCTCTTTGCATCAGCAATGGCCTCACCAAGATCATCAGCGGGCTCATCTGGTGCCTCTACTTCAGCTTCTCCCCCATTGTAGTACCATCGTATTCAGGGAACAAAGGATAGCCGTCATCATCCTCTTCTTCTTCATTCTATTCCTTTAGAACCCCTCTTTCTCCATGCTTGGTCCAACAGTTATAGCCGGACATGAAACCGGACGTAAACAAGTGGACGTGAATGACTCTTGACTTAGTGTAAGTTTCATCATTCTTACAGACAGCGCATGGACAACATAGAAAACCATCCCGCTGGTTTGCGTCACTCGTACACAGAAAACTCCACAATCCATTAATGAACTGGGGAGAGCGTCGGTCATCGTACATCCATTGCCGGTTCATCTTCATTACACAAGACCGAAAAGACCAAATTAATACAAGTTCACACATAAGGTTCATACACACTTATTCTCATAAAACAACATAGAAGAGTTTCTAGCTAAAGCATTTAAATGCAACAACAAATGGGATCAAGATCACAATTAAGGGCATATTTTCTAATCCTTATAATCTTCAAGCGCATTGCATCCATCTTGATCTTGTGATCATCAACAACATCGGCAACATACAACTCCATTTTCATCTTCTCTTCTTGAATTCTTTTCAACTTTTCTTTAAAATACTCATTTTCTTTTTCAACTAAATTTATCTTGTCGACGAGAGGGTCGGTTGAAATTTCCGCTTCACACACACCCTAGATAAAAATATCTATGTCAACTTGATGGGCATAATTGTCATATAAATGAGAAATGCAACAAATAGTTATAAAAAAGAATATACCACATCCGGATCATAAACCGGACGAGGGCCGATGGGGGACGGATATCAAGACCATCACACTATGTATAAATAAATCATACAAGTAAGAAAACTATCTAAATCATACAAAAATAAGATTTTCTTGGAATAAAAAGGATAAGAACAAGAGGATTGCCAAGGTGGTGCTAGCGACAAGACGGTGTGGGCAATCGACGGTGGTTAGGACGGAGACGGGAAGGCACTAAGTTAACAACACCTACACATATGCAAACTAAGAAGTTAATTTGAGCTCAAATTGCATATAAATCAAATAAACCCCCACATAATTACTCCCAAAATAAAACCCACAAATCACTATACTTATAGAGCATTGCACGAGCCGATCTAGCCATGAGAGATGAAAGGACAAAGTTGCTAACCTTTGTGAACACTTGGAGTGATGGGGTGCCTAAAAGTTGGAAAAAATGGAGGTTGAGCTCAAGCCAAGGGGAAGAACAGAGAGGGGAATGGAGAAAACAGAGCAATGTGCTCATGCTGGACGAGGGGGTTTATGTAGGTAACTCTTTAGTCCCGGTTTGTAACACGAACTGAGACTAAAGATCTACCTATAGTCCCAGTTTGTGATACAAACCGGGACTAAAGGGGTGGTGGCGCCCCTTTAGTCCTGCTTTGTATCACAAACTACGACTGTAGGTCCAAAATGAACCGGGGCCAATGACGCCCGTTCCCCCCGACCGATCCTAGCCGTTGTAACTGGGACTGATGGTCACATTTGTCCCGGTTCAAAACTAAACTGGGACTAAAGGGTCAAACATAAGAACCCTTTTCTACTAGTGCTTGGATTCATTTGAAATATCCCTTTTTTGATGAACTTGATGATTGCTACACTTGTGTTTATGATGCCAATATGCATTATGCTTATGAATATGAACTTGCTATAGTTCCTTTTGTTAATCATGAAATTGTTGCTTTTGCAACCACACATGATATTCCTATAATATTTTTGAATTCTCCCAACTACACCATATCGGATAAGTTTGCACTTATTAAGGATTATATTGATGGCTTGCGTTTTACCACTACACATGATGATTTTGATGGATACAATATGCATGTGCTTGGTGCTCCTACCTGCAATTATTATGAGATAGGAACCAAATATTCATCTCTCTATGCTTCCAACACGATAAAATTGCAAGAAACTACTTATGCTATGTATTGGCCTTTATTTTGTGTGAATGAATTGTTCATTTATGACATGTTAATGCATAGGAAGAGAGTAGAATTCTTTGCTACATGATATATATCACTTTGTGCTCACTACTAAATTAAAAATAATTGTTAATTAAAATTGGCTTTGATATACCTTGGGATCCGGGTGGATCAATTACTTGAGCACTATATGCCTAGCTTAACGGCTTTAAAGAAAATGTTGTGAGGGAGACAACTTGGAAGTTTTAGATAGTCATTTATTTCTGTTGCGTTATTTTAAAATAAATAAAAACAAAAAAGTAAAGTGAGGAACCTAAGACTTTTTTAAAAATAAATTTGGAAGTGAGAAAGATGAGCATCGTTGAAGTGGGGAGTAACCTTGAACTTTGTTCATGCCCATGGAAACTTTGTGAATCTTGATTACAACAACTTTTCAACAATAATAATTATCCCCTTGTGCAAATCCATTGTATTATATAATGTGCCAAGATTTACCTTTAGGATGTTTGAATTGTTTGTTTGATATGTGCCGTGCAAAAATAGAAACTTTGGATGTAGTGTTTGATTTTTAATATATTACCCAAGATAAAAAAAGAACTGATATTTTACATAGTAATTTTATATAAATTATTTACCACTTCCTATTTTTTTAGAATTCTGAATTACATAAGTATACATTTCATTTACATCCTTACCGACTTTCCTGCTTTTCACACATTGCTGCTATAGTTGCTTTGCGTGCTTATGTTTTGAATTCTTGTTGAGCCTCATTGACTTGGGAGCCATATAATTGTGATAGAATACAGTGGGCAATGTTAGATTATAATTATGCGATAATGTTACAGAAGGACATGATAAGATTTGATAATTATGTACTAATGTTTCTAAAAGAAGTTTTGTTAAGTTTTGTGTGGATGAAGGTTTTGAAGATTAATCGAGGAGGTATTGATATGAGAAGAATAAGGAGAGGCAATATATCAAGCTTGGGGATGCCCAAGGTACCCCAAGTAATTATTCAAGGATACTCAAGCGTCTAAGCTTGGGGATGCCCCGGAAGGCATCCCATCTTTCTTTTTCAACAATTATCAGTATTTCTCGGTTTTTGTTTTGTTCACATGATATACGTAAATTCTTGGAGCGCCGTGTGCCTTTTATTTTACTTTTAGCAGTGCACCATGATGGTATGGGAAAGTCCATGGTTGACTTATAGAATGCTTCATGTGATTCACTTATGTCATTTGTAGTTGGATGCCTATTTCTCTACATACAGAAAACTGTTATTTGTAGAGTGCTCTTTTGCTTCACTTATATTTATTAAAGCATGTACATGTATTTTATAGAAAGAACTAAACTCTCATGCTTCACTTATACCTATTTAGAGAGTCAACATGAATTGGCCATTCACATGGTTGGTCATAAAATCCTACATAAAACTTGTTGATCATTGAATATGATATGTTTGATTCCTTGCAATAGTTTTACGACACTAAGATAGTAATATGTGGATGCACTAGTTGATGATTGCGTATTAGTAAGAATATTGATATTAAGGTTTGTGATTCCCGAAGCATGCACATATGGTCTCTAATTATGCGATGAAGACTAGAGCATAATTTATCTTTGATTGAAATCTTTTGAGCTGTTATAATCGGAGCCACACGATGGTTAACTCCTCAGAACCTTCACCCTTAGAGAATGCGAGTAGTACTTTGCTTCGGGAGAGCTAATAAAACCTTGCAATAAGTATGCTCAAGAAAGAAGCCGTGGTTGCGGCTGCGACATTGGTGTGCCAGGAAGAAAAACCCCACCGTGTCCTTGTTGGTAAAGTTGTCAGAATCGTGATTCAAGTCTTAGAATCTTACGACTTTACGATCCAAACTAGTCCCTCTGATTCTATAATTTTGTTCATAGAATCTAAGTTTTTACGATCCTAGTAGTTATGATTCTACAATTCACGATTCTACCAACGAAACTCCGATACGATTCAGAATCACGATTCTGACAACTTGCTTCTGGGTGAGAGGCGGCGCGAGGGAGAGACAGAGAGGCGCCAGGGTTCCAACACTAACCGCACACGCCTTGTTCATCAAAACTACTCATCACCAAAACAAGATCTTCAGTGAGGGACGAATGCCTTCGTGAGCTCTCGCGACGACGGCTGCCCCCAGCCCCCCGCGTGTACTGCTACCCTCGCAGGTATGTCTCGCTTCGCTGTACCTGTCGTGGGGCTTCCCCGCCGGCACGGCAACCAAGCCCTGATGTGGGGCAGATCTGGATCTGACGCGCACGTCACCACCGCCTCCTCCGCCGAGAGGCCCCGCGGATGCTTGCGGTGCTGGAGTCAAAGTCCACAGTGTGCTGGAGGCGCCACCGAGCCAGCTGCCACCTTCGCTTGGCCATTCTGTCAACGCCCCGGCCGCCTTCAATGCGCCACCTGCGAGAGGCAGGTTGGGAGGCATTAACTCCGGCGGATGGCTTGCTTGGTTTGACGCGACACAGCGTGCCACGGATCTGGAGGATCCCCCGCATTCATCACAAGCGACGTGGGCAGGAACCGAGGATGCGCGTCTGCCACCATGGGTGCTTGTCGAATCCAGGTCTTGTCCGCCGCGCCGGACGGCTTTGCCAGCTGCCGCCTTTAAGGATCCATCCAGGGAGCTCTCGCTACCGGCCTGGATAAAAGGGCGCTGCTTTCGGTGCATGGAGTTGCGCCACCGAGCTGCAAATTACCGCAACACTGTCGTATTCCGACACTGCTTCTGGTCTGGCCACAGGGCAAAAGGGTGCTCCTATCCGCCTGCACCACACCTCCGCCCACGCGTTCTGCTTCATCCACCATTGCGCCCAAGGCCTTAGTCGGCGCATGCTCCTCTTCCAGTTGCTGGGCCAACGGCTGATACGACCATGGCATGGTCCGGTGACCCACTTGAGCAGCAGGCTGAAGTCTTCACCGTCATCCAGTCTTCGCCCGCGATGCTGGAAGAGGCGGCTCTGTTCTCCACCAACGCGGTCGTCGCCTGGCTCGACCGCGACCGCCGGGTCGCCACCAACGAGATTGTGGCTGCGGTGTGCAAAGGTGTCGGCGCGCTCGCGGTGGATGTTTCGGTCGTCTTCCACCATCCTAAAGCCTTCCTCATCCGCTTCAAGCATCCACACCACTTGGCACTTGCTGTCGGGAGCGAAGACTTGCCATTCGGAGACACCCGGCTACAGGTGTGGGCATGGAGACTGGAGGCGCACGCGGAGCACGTCGACCAACCTCATCATGCCCGTCTTTGCTTGGAGGGCTTGCCCCTTCATGCCTCGGACGACCATGCCATCGCAGCTGCCATCGGAGCCGGCTACTCGCTGGACTACGTCGAGTCTGCCTCCAAGCTCAAGACTGAGACCAAGGTGGTGAAACTGTGGGCTTGGACGAGCTGCCCCACTCGCGTCCTGCGCATCAACTGGATCACACTGCCAGCACGCAACGGAGGGGAGCCCAGATATGGAAGACGCGGGCTTGAGCACATAGTGCTTATTCATCTGGACATCCACGAAGACAGTACGTGTCCCTATATCAACTTCAAGAGGCACAGATGGCTCTACAGCATGGTTGACGGCGAGACCAATCCAAGGGTCACCGAGAGCGCATCTGTCGCCCTTACGGCGGGCATCGGTGCCGTGATGATGAAGACGACAATGACATGCGCCGTGGCGGTGACCGTGACCGTCGGGGTCGTGCTGGCGCGCGGTCCAGGAGCAAGGGTTGGGGCGATCGCCTCAGGAGGAGCCTGTCACGTGCGCCTCATCAGGAGGCCTGCTGTGAGCGTGAGCCACGCTTGGAGGACCGCGACCGTGGTGGCCTCGACGGACAGCGCCGCTCTGCCATTCCAACTCCAGTTCCACCCGCTCCTGTAGCGATACTGCAAGGCTCGGGTTCTGACAATGATGTGCAAACCCGTGCCACGGAGATGGTCACAGTTGGGAAGCCAGACGGCCTGGCGATGATCGCTGCCACCCGTGGGCGCAACCCTGTTCGTCAAAGCTCCCCTACAACGGCCAGGCGCAGGTCTTTGGAGAGCCTCACCCCTCCTGCGTCGCCCCCCCTCTTCCGGACCACAGTGTTACCGGCAACACCTTCCTCCAAGTGAGGCAACCGGGGGAGTGCCACGCCAGTTCCCGGTACTGTCAACGCGGCTCTGGTCAAGCTCGTCTCCCCCACCTCGCTGCTGCGCCCTCTGGATTCGCCGGCAAAGCCTCCAGGGTTTGAGGCTTCTCCAACACCACCATTGATGTCCAGTGGCCCTTTGCAACGCATGCCATTGCCTGTGCGGGCACCTGCTCAGCATGAGACCCTAGCACGCATCATTGTGGAGAGGCAGGAGGCCCTCCTCACAGCACCAACATCGTCAGCATCCACCCCTCCGAGAGCTCCCACGGCTAGAAGGAAGACGCTGACAGGGGTCAGAATCGTCAACACGAGAGGCATCACACTCCAGCGGATCAAGAGGTCGAGGGCGCGCAGTGCTGCGCCCCATGCAGCCAGAGTGGAAGAGAAGCTTGTCTTTCATAGCCTGGGCATCTCAAAGGATGGCAAGGACATGACTTCATCTAACCTGGATGCATTCACAGATAGGTTCAAATATCAGCTACCTCCTGAAGTCATTGTTGCTATGAGGGAATTCTTCAAGCTGGATGTTGCTGATGTCAATGAAGTGGAGGATGCCCTTATCAACAATGGTGGTCAGGGTGCAATGGACCTGGTGGTAGACCCAGGTGGGGAGGGAGCAGACGCGACGATCGGCTGAGTCCGTGCTAGTTTGCTCCAGAGGGTTGAGCAATGTCGTTATGTTAGTACAACCGCGCAAAGTGTTCAGGGTGTGTATCCTAGGTTCAGGTTGCCTCGGTGGGTAAGCTGCTTGTGATGTGTTGTGTTGTGGCCTGGGTTGCCTTGTATCTTGCTTTCTGCAAAACTGTGTTAGTGTTGGTTGTGTTTGATCTCTTGTTGGCCGCTCGTGACCTTCAAAGGGCTCCTATATGTTACCATGATAGAACAACCGATCAACACCCTCAGTTGGAATGTTCGCGGGCTTAACTGCCCAAATCGAAGTGCTACCGTTAGCGTCGTAATTGCCACTTCTACGTGTCAAATCGTATATCTGCAGGAGACGAAGCTTGAGAATATCGATGCATTCACAGCCGCATTCCTGGGTGGGAATAGGATGCGTGCCTTCGCGCAACGTCTGACTACCACTACGAGGGGAGGCATTCTGATGCTATGGGATGAAACCTGCTTGAGCTATCTCATATCGAGGCTTCAACCTAGTGCCTGTCAGCAATGGTGCACATCCGATCAACTCAAGCTTGTTTCAAAATCACCTCGGTTTACGGACCAACGGATGCAGCCTGCAAAGGAGCTTTCTTCGCCGAGCTTGCGTCCCACAAACTAGTGCTCGGTCTGGCATGGCTGGCCCTGGGCAATTGTAATCAGATCTATCGGGCTAGGGATAAAAATAACAGAAACATTAGCAGGAGTAGGATTACTCGGTTTCGTGACACTCTGCAAGCATGTGAGCTGAAGGAAATCCATCCGCATAACCGGCGCTTCACCTCGAGCAACGAGCGAGCCAACCCGACATTATGCAAGCTTGACCCATTTTTTTGCAATCCGGAGTGGGATACAACCTTCAACACCCATGTGTTGCATGCTTTGTCATGTTCTCTTGTTGGAAATATGCCCTAGAGGCAATAATAAAATGGTTATTATCATATTTCCTTGTTCATGATAATCGTCTATTTTTCATGCTATAATTGTATTAACAGGAAACAGTAATACATGTGTGAATAAATAGATCACAATGTGTCCCTAGCAAGCCTCTAGTTGGCTAGCTCGTTAGTCAATAGATGATCATGGTTTCCTGATCATGGGCATTAGATGTCATTGATAACGGGATCATATCATTGGGAGAATGATGTGATGGACAAGACCCAATCCTAAGCATAGCACTAGATCGTATTGTTCGTATGCTAAAGCTTTTCTAATGTCAAGTATCTTTTCCTTCGACCGTGAGATTGTGCAACTCCCGGATACCGTAGGAGTGCTTTGGGTGTATCAAACGTCACAACGTAACTGGATGACTATAAAGGTGCACTACGGGTACCTACGAAAGTGTGTGTTGGGTTGGTACGAATCGAGATCGGGATTTGTCACTCCGTGTGACGGAGAGGTATCTCTGGGCCCACTCGGTAGAACATCATCATGAGCTCAATGTGACTAAGGAGTTAGTCACACGATGACGTGCTGCGGAACGAGTAAAGAGACTTACCGGTAACGAGATTGAACAAGGTATTGGTATACCGATGATCGAATCTCGGGCAAGTTCTATACCGACAGACAAAGGGAATCCTATACGGGATTGATTGAATCCTTGACATCGTGGTTCATCCGATGAGATCATCGTGGAGCAAGTGGGAGCCACCATGGGTATCCAGACCCCGCTGATGGTTATTGGCCGGAGAGGTGTCTCGGTCATGTCCGCCTGTCTCCCGAACCCGTAGGGTCTACACACTTAAGGTTCGATGACGCTAGGGTTATAGGGAATTGTTATACGAGGTTACCGAAAGTTGTTCGGAGTCCCGGATGAGATCCCGGACGTCACGAGGAGCTCCGGAATGGTCCAGAGGTAAAGATTGATATATAGGACGGATGGTTTCGGATACCGGAAGTGTTTCGGGCATCATCAGTAACGTACCGGGACCACCGGAACCACCGAAGGTGGCCCCGGGGGTCCACCAAAGGGGGGCAACGACCCCGGGAGGTAAGGTGGGCCAAGTGGGGAAGGGAACCAGCCCCTAGGTGGGCTCGTGTGCCTCCCCACTCAGCCCAATGCGTGGGGAAGAGAAAAGGGGGGGAAACCCTAAGCCAGGTGTCGGCACGCTCCTCTACATCTACCGTCGGGATTAGTTTTAAACCTTAATAATTGTTATTTAGTACCAGCTTTAAGCATGAACATTGTATCAGGGTCTTGCTTAATGCGAGACGGCTACACATTTAAGTCAGAGAATAATGGTTGTTCTATTTATATGAGTGATATGTTTTATGGTCATGCTCCGTTGGTGAATGGTTTATTCTTGATGAATCTCGATCGTGATGTTACACATATTCATAGTGTGAGTACCAAAAGATGTAAAGTTGATAATGATAGTCCCACATACTTGTGGCACTGCAGCCTTGGTCATATCGGCGTTAAGCGCATGAAGAAGCTCCATACTGATGGACTATTAGAGTCTCTTGACTTTGAATCATTTGACACATGCGAACCGTGCCTCATGGGCAAGATGACTAAGACTCCATTCTCAGGAATAATGGAGAGAGCAACCAACTTATTGGAAATAATACATACTGATGTGTGTGGTCCAATGAACGTTGAAGCTCGCGGTGGTTATCGTTATGTTCTCACTCTCACCGATGATTTGAGTAGGTATGGGTATATCTTCTTGATGAAGCACAAATCTGAGACGTTTGAAAAGTTCAAGGAATTTCAGAGTGAGGTTGAGAATCAACGTGACAGAAAAATTAAATGTCTACGATCTGATCGTGGAGGAGAATATTTGAGTCACGAGTTTGGCACACACCTAAGGAAGTGTGGAATCGTTTCACAACTGACGCCGCCTGGCACACCGCAACGCAACGGAGTGTCTGAACATCGTAATCGCACTTTATTAGATATGGTACGATCTATGATGTCTCTTACCGACTTACCGCTATCATTTTGGGGATACGCATTAGAAACTGCAACATTCACTTTAAATAGGGCACCGTCTAAATCCGTTGAGACGACACCGTATGAACTATGGTTTGGCAAGAAACCTAAGTTGTCGTTTCTTAAAGTTTAGGGCTGCGATGCTTATGTGAAGAAACTTCAACCAGAAAAGCTCGAACCCAAAGCGGAGAAATGTGTATTCATAGGATACCCTAAGGAAACTATTGGGTATACCTTCTATCTTAGATCCGAAGGTAAAACCTTTGTTGCCTAGAACGGATCCTTTCTAGAGAAAGAGTTTCTCTCGAAAGAATTAAGTGGGAGGAAGGTAGAACTTGATGAGGTAATCACACCCCCTCTCGAACAGGACAGTAGCGCAGCGCGGGAAGTTGTTCCTGTGGCGCCTACACCAACTGAAGAGAAAGTTAATTATGATGATCATGAAGCTTCGGATCAAGTTACTACTGAACCGCGAAGGTCCACAAGGGCATGCTCCGCACCAGAGTGGTACGGCAACCCTGTGATGGAAATCATGTTGTTAGACAACGATGAACCTTCGAACTATGAAGAAGCGATGGCGGGCCCGGATTCCAACACATGGCTTGAGGCTATGAAATCCGAGATAGGATCCATGTATGAGAACAAAGTATGGACTTTGGTGGACTTGCCCGATGACCGGCGAGCCATAGAAAATAAATGGATCTTCAAGAAGAAGACTGATGCAAACGGTAATGTAACCGTTTACAAAGCTCGACTTGTCGCAAAGGGTTTTCGACAAATTCAAGGAGTTGACTACGAAGATACTTTCTCTCCCGTAGCGAAGCTGAAATCAGTCCGAATCATGTTAGCAATTGGCGCCTTTCATGATTATGAAATTTGGCAAATGGACGTCAAAACAGCGTTCCTTAACGGGAACCTTAAGGAAGAGTTGTATATGATGCAACCAGAAGGTTTTGTCGACCCTAAGGGTGCTAACAAAGTGTGCAAGCTCCAGCGCTCCATCTATGGGCTGGTGCAAGCATCTCGGAGTTGGAACATTCGCTTTAATGAGGTGATTAAAGCGTTTGGGTTCATACAGGTTTATGGAGAAGCCTGTCTGTACAAGAAAGTGAGTGGGAGCTCTGTAGCTTTCCTCATACTGTATGTGGATGACATATTATTGATGGGGAATAATATAGAGATGTTGGATAGCATAAAGGCCTATTTGAACAAGAGTTTCTCAATGAAGGACCTTGGAGAAGCTGCATACATATTAGGCAACAAGATCTATAGAAATAGATCAAGACGCCTCATAGGTCTTTCGCAAAGTACATACCTTGACAAGATATTGAAGAAGTTCAATATGAAAAACTCAAAGAAAGGGTTCTTGCTAGTTTTGCAAGGTATGAGATTGAGTAAGACTCAGTCACCGACCACGACAGCAGATAGAGAGTAGATGAGTTATGTCCCCTACGCTTCAGCCGTGGGCTCTCTAATGTATGTCATGCTGTGTACCAGACCAGATATAAACCTTGCCATAAGTTTGGTAGGGAGGTACCAAAGTGATCCAGGTATGGAACACTGGACAACGGTCAAGAATATCCTTAAGTACCTGAAAAGGACTAAGGAAATGTTTCTCGTTTATGGAGGTGACGAAGAGCTCGTCGTAAAGGGTTACGTCGACGCTAGCTTCGACACAGATCCGGATGACTCTAAGTCACAGACCGGATACATATATGTGTTGAATGGTGGGGCACTGAGCTGGTGCAGCAGCAAGCAAGAAGTCGTGGCAGCATCTACATGTGAAGCGGAGTACATAGCTGCTTCAGAAGCAGCTCATGAAGGAATTTGGATGAAGGAGCTCATCACCGACCATGGAGTGGTTCCAAGCGCGTCGGGTCCAATGACACTCTTCTCTGATAACACTGGGGCCATTCACATAGCCAAGGAGCCCAGGTTTCATCGGAAGACGAAGCACATCAAACGCCGCTACAACTCCATCCAGGACCATGTCCAGAGTGGAGTGATAGATATTTGTAAAGTACACACGGATCTGAATATTGCAGACCCGTTGACTAAACCTCTTCCACGAACGAAACATGATCAACACCATTATGCTATGGGTGTTCGATACATCACAATGTAACTAGATTATTGACTCTAGTGCAAGTGGGAGACTGTTGGAAATATGCCCTAGAGGCAATAATAAAATGGTTATTATCATATTTCCTTGTTCATGATAATCGTCTATTGTTCATGCTATAATTGTATTAACAGGAAACAGTAATACATGTGTGAATAAATAGATCACAATGTGTCGCTAGCAAGCCTCTAGTTGGCTAGCTCGTTAGTCAATAGATGATCATGGTTTCCTGATCATGGGCATTAGATGTCATTGATAACGGGATCACATCATTGGGAGAATGATGTGATGGACACGACCCAATCCTAAGCATAGTACTAGATCGTATTGTTCGTCTGCTAAAGCTTTTCTAATGTCAAGTATCTTTTCCTTCGACCGTGAGATTGTACAACTCCCGGATACCGTAGGAGTGCTTTGGGTGTATCAAACGTCACAACGTAACTGTGTGACTATAAAGGTGCACTACGGGTACCTCCGAAAGTGTCTGTTGGGTTGGTACGAATCGAGATCGGGATTTGTCACTCTGTGTGACGGAGAGGTATCTCTGGGCCCACTCGGTAGATCATCATCATGAGCTCAATGTGACTTAGGAGTTAGTCACACTATGACGTGCTGCGGAACGAGTAAAGAGACTTACAGGTAACGAGATTAAACAAGGTATTGGTATACCGACTATCGAATCTCGGGCAAGTTCTATACCGACAGACAAAGGGAATCGTATACGGGATTGATTGAATCCTTGACATCGTGGTTCATCCGATGAGATCATCGTGGAGCAAGTGGGAGCCACCATGGGTATCCAGACCCCACTGATGGTTAGTGGCCGGAGAGGCGTCTCGGTCATGTCTGCCTGTCTCCCGAACCCGTAGGGTCTACACACTTAAGGTTCGATGACGCTAGGGTTATAGGGAATTGTTATACGAGGTTACCGAAAGTTGTTCGGAGTCCCGTATGAGATCCCGGACGTCGAGAGGAGCTCCGGAATGGTCCGGAGGTAAAGATTGATATATAGGATGGATGGTTTCGGATACCGGAAGTGTTTCGGGCATCACCAGTAACGTACCGGGACCACGGGACCACCGGAGGTGGCCCCGGGGGTCCACCGAAGGGGGGCAACGACCCCGGGAGGTAAGGTGGGCCAAGTGGGGAAGGGAACCAGAGGTGGGCTGGTGCGCCTCCCCACTCAGCCGAATGCGTGGGGAAGAGAAAAGGGGGGGGGCAAACCCTAAGCCAGGTGGGCCTAAGGCCCACCAGGGGTGCGCCACACCCCTCCTTCCCCCCTTGGCCGCCGCACCAACCCCCATCTAGGGCTGCCCCCCAGGAGAGGGAAACCCTCAAGGGGACGCAGCCCTGTTGGAAATATGCCCTAGAGGCAATAATAAAATGGTTATTATCATATTTCCTTGTTCATGATAATCGTCTATCGTTCATGCTATAATTGTATTAACATGAAACAGTAATACATGTGTGAATGAATAGATCACAATGTGTCCCTAGCATGCCTCTAGTTGGCTAGCTCGTTAGTCAATAGATGATCATGGTTTCCTGATCATGGGCATTAGATGTCATTGATAACGGGATCACATCATTGGGAGAATGATGTGATGGACAAGACCCAATCCTAAGCCTAGCACTAGATCGTATTGTTCGTATGCTAATGCTTTTCTAATGTCAAGTATCTTTTCCTTCGACCGTGAGATTGTGCAACTCCCGGATACCGTAGGAGTGCTTTGGGTGTATCAAATGTCACAACGTAACTGGGTGGCTATAAAGGTGCACTACGGGTACCTCCGAAAGTGTCTGTTGGGTTGGCACGAATCGAGATCGGGATTTGTAACTCCGTGTGACGGAGAGGTATATCTGGGCCCACTCGGTAGAACATCATCATGAGCTCAATGTGACTAAGGAGTTAGTCACACGATGACGTGCTATGGAACGAGTAAAGAGACTTACCGTAACGAGATTGAACAAGGTATAGGTATACCGACGATCGAATCTCGGGCAAGTTCTATACCGACAGACAAAGGGAATCGTATATGGGATTGATTGAATCCTTGACATCGTGGTTCATCCGATGAGATCATCGTGGAGCTAGTGGGAGCCACCATGGGTATCCAGACCCCGCTGATGGTTATTGGCCAGAGAGGTGTCTCGGTCATGTCTGCCTGTCTCCCGAACCCGTAGGGTCTACACACTTAAGGTTCGATGACGCTAGGGTTATAGGGAATTATTGTACGAGGATACCGAAAGTTGTTCGGAGTCCCGGATGAGATCCCGGACGTCACGAGGAGCTCCGGAATGGTCCGGAGGTAAAGATTGATATATAGGACGGATGGTTTTGGACACCGGAAGTGTTTCGGGCGTCACCGGTAACGTACCGGGACCACCGGGACCACCGAAGGGGGGCAACGACCCCAAGAGGCTAGATGGGCTAAGTGCGGGAGGGAACCAGCCCCTAGGTGGGCTGGTGCGCCTCCCACACCCAGCCCAATGCGCAAGTGGTGGGGAGAGGGGGCAACCCTAGGCACAGGTGGGCCTTAGGCCCACCAGGTGGTGCGCCACACCTCTCCCACCCTAGCCGCCGCCCCCCCTCTCCCATCTGGTGGCCGCCGGCCCCTAGGGAGGGATCCCTAGGGGTGGCGCAGCCCTTCCCCCTCCTCCTATAAATAGATGAGGACTCGGGGCTGTTGGAGACACCGTTTGATCTCTCTCTCGGCGCAGCCCTGCTCCTCTCCCTCCTCCTCTCTGCCGGCGCTTGGCGAAGCCCTGCCGGGAGACCTCGTCTCTCCACCGACACCACGCTGTCGTGTTGCTGGACTTCTTCCCCAACCTCTCCCTCCTCCTTGCTGGATCAAGGTGCGGGAGACGTCACCGGGCTGCACGTGTGTTGAACGCGGAGGTGCCGTTGTTCGGCACTAGATCGAAACCGCTGCGAGTACGACTCCATCAACCGCGTTCTAGCAACGCTTCCGCTTAGCGATCTTCAAAGGTATGAAGATGCTCTTACCCCTCTCTTGTTGCTGGTCTCTCCATAGGAAGATCTGAACATGCGTAGGAAAATTTTGAATTTATGCTACGTCACCCAACAGTGGCATCAGAGCCAGGTTTTCTATGCGTAGATTCTATGCACGAGTAGAACACAAAAGTTGTGGACGATGGTTTGTCAATTTGCTTGCCGTTACTAGTCTTATTCTTTTCCGGCGGTATTGTGGGATGAAGCGGCCCTTACCGACCTTACACGTACGCTTACGTGAGACTAGTTCCACCGACAGACATGCACATCGTGCATAAAGGTGGCTAGCGGGTGTCTGTCTCTCCTACTCTAGTCGGATTGGATTTGATGAAAAGGGTCCTTATGAAGGGTAAATAGCTTAGGCATATCATCGTTGTGGCTATCACGTAGGTAAGAAGGCGTTCTTGCTAGAAACCCAAATCAGCCACGTAAAACTTGCAACAACAATTAGAGGACGTCTAACTTGTTTTTGCAGGGTTTGACATGTGATGTGATATAGCCAAAGTTGTGATGTTGCATGTATGATGTATGAGATGATCATGTTATTGTAATAGGTTTCACGACTTGCATGTCGATGAGTGTGACAACTGGCAGGATCCATAGGAGTTGTCTTAATTTATTGTATGAGATGCAACGCCATGTGCATACTACTTTTACTTCATTGCTAACGGTTAGCCATAGTAGTAGTGATAGTAGTAGTTAGCGTGACGACTTCACAGAGACACGATGATGGAGATCATGATGATGGAGATCATGGTGTCACGCCGGTGACGATGATGATCATGCGATGCCTGAAGATGGAGATCGAAAGAGCAAAGATGATAATGGCCATATCATGTCACTATATGATTGCATTGTGATGTTTATCATGTTTTACATCTTATTGCTTAAAATGACGGTAGCATAATAAGATGATCCCTCTTAAAATTTCGAGAACGTATTCCCCTAAGTGTGCACCGTTGCGAAGGTTCGTTGTCTCGAAGCACCACGTGATGATCGGGTGTGATAGATTCTAACGTTCGCATACAACGGGTGTAAGCCATATTTATACACGCGAAACACCTAGGTTGACTCGACGAGCTTAGCATGTACATACATGACCTCGAATATAGGAGACCAAAAGGTCGAACATGACTCGTATGGTTGAATACGATCAGCATGAAGTTGCTCACCATGGTGACTAGTCCGTCTCACGTGATGATCGGACACGGGTTAGTCAACATGGATCATGTATCACTTAGATGACTAGAGGGATGTCGATCTAAGTGGGAGTTCATACTTAATTTGATTAAATGAACTTAATTGTCATGAACTTAGTCTAAAAGTTGTCTTTATAAATATTGTAGATGTCCAACGTCAACCTCAATTTCAATGCATTCCTAGAGAAAAACAAGCTGAAAGATGATGGTAGCAACTATGCGGACTGGGTTCGCAACTTGAAGCTCATCCTTGAAGCAGCTAAAAAGGCTTATGTCCTTAATGCGCCGCTAGGTGACCCTCCCGCTCCCGCAGCAGGCGAGGACATTCTGAACGTCTGGCAAACGCGGAGTGATGACTACTCTCAGGTTAGGTGTGGCATGTTATACAGTTTAGAAACGGGGCTCCAAAGGCGTTTTGAGCAACACGGGGCATATGAGATGTTCCAGGAGCTGAAGCTAGTTTTTCAAGCTCATGCCCGTGTCGAGAGATATGAAGTCTCCGACAAGTTCTTCAGCTATAAGATGGAGGAGAACAGTTCTGTCAGTGAGCACATACTCAAAATGTCTGGGTTACACGATCGTCTGACTTCACTTGGAGTCAAACTTCCGGATGATGCTATAATTGACAGAATCCTCCAGTCTCTCCCACCAAGCTACAAAGGCTTTGTGCTTAACTACAACATGCAAGGGATGGAGAAGACCATTCCCGAGTTGTACTCGATGCTCAAGTCTGCAGAAGTAGAAATCAAGAAGGAGCATCAAGTGTTGATGGTCAACAAGACCACTAGTTTCAAGAAAGGCAGTGGTAAGAAGAACTTCAAGAAAGACGGCAAAGCTGTTGCCGCGCCCGGTAAGCCAGATGCCGGGAAGAAGAAAAAGAACGGACCCAAGCCTGAGACTGAGTGCTTCTATTGCAAGGGAAAAGGTCACTGGAAGCGGAACTGCCCCAAATACTTAGCGGACAAGAAGGTCGGCAACGTTAAAGGTATATGTGATATACATGTTATTGATGTGTACCTTACCAGCGCTCGTAGTAGCTCCTGGGTATTTCATACCGGTGTTGTTGCTCACATTTGCAACTCAAAGCAGGAACTGCAGAATAAGCGGAGACTGGCCAAGGATGAGGTGACGATGCGCGTCGGGAATGGTTCAAAGGTCGATGTGATCGCCGTCGACACGCTACCTCTACATCTACCATCGGGATTAGTTTTAAACCTTAATAATTGTTATTTAGTACCAGCTTTAAGCATGAACATTGTATCAGGGTCTTGCTTAATGCGAGACGGCTCCTCATTTAAGTCAGAGAATAATGGTTGTTCTATTTATATGAGTGATATGTTTTATGGTCATGCTCCGCTCGTGAATGGTTTATTCTTGATGAATCTCGATCGTGATGTTACACATATTCATAGCGTGAGTACCAAAAGATGCAAAGTTGATAATGATAGTCCCACATACTTGTGGCACTGCCGCCTTGGTCATATCGGCGTTAAGCGCATGACGAAGCTCCATACTGATGGACTATTAGAGTCTCTTGACTTTGAATCATTTGACACATGCGAACCGTGCCTCATGGGCAAGATGACTAAGACTCCATTCTCAGGAATAATGGAGAGAGCAACCGACTTATTGGAAATAATACATACTGATGTGTGTGGTCCAATGAACGTTGAAGCTCGCGGTGGTTATCGTTATGTTCTCACTCTCACCGATGATTTGAGTAGGTATGGGTATATCTACTTGATGAAGCACAAATCTGAGACGTTTGAAAAGTTCAAGGAATTTCAGAGTGAGGTTGAGAATCAACGTGACAGAAAAATTAAATGTCTACGATCTGATCATGGAGGAGAATATTTGAGTCACGAGTTTGGCACACACCTAAGGAAGTGTGGAATAGTTTCACAACTGACACCGCCTGGCACACCGCAACGCAACGGAGTGTCTGAACGTCGTAATCGCACTTTATTAGATATGGTACGATCTATGATGTCTCTTACCGACTTACCGCTATCATTTTGGGGATACACATCAGAAACTGCTGCATTCACTTTAAATAGGGCACCGTCTAAATCCGTTGAGACGACACCGTATGAACTATGGTTTGGCAAGAAACCTAAGTTGTCGTTTCTTAAAGTTTGGGGCTGCGATGCTTATGTGAAGAAACTTCAACCAGAAAAGCTCGAACCCAAAGCGGAGAAAAGCGTATTCATAGGATACCCTAAGGAAACTATTGGGTATACCTTCTATCTTAGATCCGAAGGTAAAACCTTTGTTGCCAAGAACGGATCCTTTCTAGAGAAAGAGTTTCTCTCGAAAGAAGTAAGTGGGAGGAAGGTAGAACTTGATGAGGTAATTACACCCCCTCTCGAACAGGATAGTAGCGCAGCGCGGGAAGCTGTTCCTGTGGCGCCTACACCGACTGAAGAGGAAGTTAATGATGATGATCATGAAGCTTCGGATCAAGTTACTACTGAACCACGAAGGTCCACAAGGGCACGCTCTGCACCAGAGTGGTACGACAACCCTGTGATGGAAATCATGTTGTTAGACAACGGTGAACCTTCGAACTATGAAGAAGCAATGGCGGGCCCGGATTCCAACAAATGGCTTGAGGCTATGAAATCCGAGATAGGATCCATGTATGAGAACAAAGTATGGACTTTGGTGGACTTGCCTGATGACCGGCGAGCCATAGAAAATAAATGGATCTTCAAGAAGAAGACTGATGCAAACGGTAATGTAACCGTTTACAAAGATCGACTTGCCGCAAAGGGTTTTCGACAAATTCAAGGAGTTGACTACGAAGAGACTTTCTCTCCCGTCGCGAAGCTGAAATCAGTCCGAATCATGTTAGCAATTGCCTCCTTTTATGATTATGAAATTTGGCAAATGGACGTCAAAACAGCGTTCCTTAACGGGAACCTTAAGGAAGAGTTGTATATGATGCAACCAGAAGGTTTTGTCGACCCTAAGGGTGCTAACAAAGTATGCAAGCTCCAGCGCTCCATCTATGGGCTGGTGCAAGCATCTCGGAGTTGGAACATTCGCTTTAATGAGGTGATTAAAGTGTTTGGGTTCATACAGGTTTACGGAGAAGCCTGTCTTTACAAGAAAGTGAGTGGGAGCTCTGTAGCTTTCCTCGTACTATATGTGGATGGCATATTATTGATGGGGAATGATATAGAGATGTTGGAGAGCATAAAGGCCTATTTGAACAAGAGTTTTTCAATGAAGGACCTTGGAGAAGCTGCATACATATTAGGCATCAAGATCTATAGAGATAGATCGAGACGCCTCATAGGTCTTTCGCAAAGTACATACCTTGACAAGATATTGAAGAAGTTCAATATGGAAAACTCAAAGAAAGGGTTCTTGCCAGTTTTGCAAGGTATGAGATTGAGTAAGACTCAGTCACCGACCACGGCAGCAGATAGAGAGAAGATGAGCTCTGTCCCCTACGCTTTAGCCGTGGGCTCTCTAATGTATGCCATGCTGTGTACCAGACCTGATATAAACCTTGCCATAAGCTTGGTAGGGAGGTACCAAAGTGATCCCGGTACGGAACACTGGACAGCGGTCAAGAATATCCTTAAGTACGTGGAAAGGACTAAGGAAATGTTTCTCGTTTATGGAGGTGACGAAGAGCTCGTCGTAAAGGGTTACGTCGACGCTAGCTTCGACACAGATCCGGATGACTCTAAGTCACAGACCGGATACGTGTATGTGTTGAATGGTGGGGCAGTGAGCTGGTGCAGCAGCAAGCAAGAAGTCGTGGTAGCATCTACATGTGAAGCGGAGTACATAGCTGCTTCAGAAGCGAGTCATGAAGGAATTTGGATGAAGGAGCTCATCACCGACCTTGGAGTGATTCCAAGAGCGTCGGGTCCTATGACACTCTTCTGTGATAACACTGGAGCCATTGCCATAGCCAAGGAGCCCAGGTTTCACCGGAAGACGAAGCACATCAAGCGCCGCTACAACTCCATCCAGGACCATGTCCAGAGTGGAGTGGTAGATATTTGTAAAGTACACACGGATCTGAATATTGCAGACCCGTTGACTAAACCTCTTCCACGAGCAAAACATGATCAACACCATGATGCTATGGGTGTTCGATACATCACAATGTAATTAGATTATTGACTCTAGTGCAAGTGGGAGACTGTTGGAAATATGCCCTAGAGGCAATAATAAAATGGTTATTATTATATTTCCTTGTTCATGATAATCGTCTATTTCTCATGCTATAATTGTATTAACATGAAACAGTAATACATGTGTGAATGAATAGATCACAATGTGTCCGTAGCATGCCTCTAGTTGGCTAGCTCGTTAGTCAATAGATGATCATGGTTTCCTGATCATGGGCATTAGATGTCATTGATAACGGGATCACATCATTGGGAGAATGATGTGATGGACAAGACCCAATCCTAAGCCTAGCACTAGATCGTATTGTTCGTATGCTAATGCTTTTCTAATGTCAAGTATCTTTTCCTTCGACCGTGAGATTGTGCAACTCCCGGATACCGTAGGAGTGCTTTGGGTGTATCAAAGATCACAACATAACTGGGTGGCTATAAAGGTGCACTACGGGTACCTCCGAAAGTGTCTGTTGGGTTGGCACGAATCGAGATCGGGATTTGTAACTCCGTGTGACGGAGAGGTATCTCTGGGCCCACTCGGTAGAACATCATCATGAGCTCAATGTGACTAAGGAGTTAGTCACACGATGACGTGCTACGGAACGAGCAAAGAGACTTACCGGTAACGAGATTGAACAAGGTATAGGTATACCGACGATCGAATCTCGGGCAAGTTCTATACCGACAGACAAAGGGAATCGTATACGGGATTGATTGAATCCTTGACATCGTGGTTCATCCGATGAGATCATCGTGGAGCTAGTGGGAGCCACCATGGGTATCCAGACCCCGCTGATGGTTTATTGGCCAGAGAGGTGTCTCGGTCATGTCTGCCTGTCTCCCGAACCCGTAGGGTCTACACACTTAAGGTTCGATGACGCTAGGGTTATAGGGAATTATTGTACGAGGTTACTGAAAGTTTTTCGAAGTCCTGCATGAGACCCCGGACGTCACGAGGAGCTCCGGAATGGTCCGGAGGTAAAGATTGATATATAGGACGGATGGTTTTGGACACCGGAAGTGTTTCGGGTGTAACCGGTAACGTACCGGGACCACCGGGACCACCGAAGGGCTACGTGCGGGAGGGAACCAGCCCCTAGGTGGGCTGGTGCGCCTCCCACACCCAGCCCAATGCGCAAGTGGTGGGGAGAGGGGGCAACCCTAGGCGCAGGTGGGCCTTAGGCCCACCAGGTGGTGCGCCACACCTCTCCCACCCTAGCCTCCCCCCCTCTCCCATCAGGTGGCCGCAGGCCCCTAGGGAGGGATCCCTAGGGGTGGTGCAGCTCTTCCCCCTCCTCCCATAAATAGATGAGGACTCGGGGCTGTTGGAGACACCGTTTGATCTCTCTCTCGGCGCAGCCCTGCTCCTCTCCCTCCTCCTCTCTGTCGGCGCTTGGCGAAGCCCTACCGGGAGACCTCGTCTCTCCACCGACACCACGCTGTCGTGTTGCTGGACTTCTTCCCCAACCTCTCCCTCCTCCTTGCTGGATCAAGGTGCGGGAGACGTCATCGGGCTGCACGTGTGTTGAACGCGGAGGTGCCGTTGTTCGGCACTAGATCGAAATCGCTGCGAGTACGACTCCATCAACCGCGTTCTAGCAACGCTTCCGCTTAGCGATCTTCAAAGGTATGAAGATGCTGTTACCCTTATGCTACGTCACCCAACAGCCCCTCCCTCCCCCTATATATAGTGGGAACTTTTGGCCATTGGAGATCAGACTTTTCCCTCTCCCTCGGCGCAGCCCTGCCCTTCTTTCTTCTTCTCTCTGCCGGTGCTTGGTGAAGCCCTGCCGGGAGACCTCGTCTCCCATTGACACCACGCCGTCGTGCCGCTGGAGTTCTTCCCCAACCTCTCCCTCCTCCTTGTTGGATCAAGGTGCGGGAGACGTCACCGGGCTGCACGTGTGTTGAACGCGGAGGTGCCGTATTTCGGCACTAGATCAGAATCGCTGCGAGTACGACTCCATCAACCGCGTTCTAGCAATGCTTCCGCTTAGCGATCTTCAAAGGTATGAAGATGCTCTTACCCCTCTCTCGTTGCTGGTCTCTCCATAGGAAGATCTGAATATGCGTAGGAAAATTTTGAATTTATGCTACGTTACCCAACATCTCTTTCATACCACTGTCCTCTCATGGTCGGCGATGACAGAGGGCCCAGGCGGCCACATTCTTTCAAATTTGAGAACTACTGGGCAACTCTATCTGGCTTCAACCAGGTTGTCCAAGAGGCTTGGAATGAGCGTGTCAACCATTTCGAACCCTTCCATGTCTTGCACCATAAGCTCAAGAAAATGGCGCTTCGCCTTTCTGAATGGAGCAAGCAACTCTTCTCCAAGGCCAAGATCATGTTCCACACGACAAATCTAGTCATTCTACGACTCAACATAGCTCAGGAGGGGCGAAAAATTTCCTCTGACGAACTTGGCCTTCGCTCGAGGCTAAAACGGAGGGTGTTCAGCCTTGCGGTTCTGGAGAGAGCTAGAAAGAGTCAATGCGCGAGACTGGCGACCCTCAAGGACGGTGATGCAAACACAAAATTTTTCCATCGACGCATCAATGCTCGGAGAAGAAAAAACCACATCCATAGGATCAAGCTTGCGCAAGCTTAGGTCACCGAACATGCTGCCAAAGAAAAGATCATACATGACCGTTTCTCCAAGGTCATGAGCCGCAATGATATATGTTCCAAGGATTTTAACTGGGATGAGCTTGCCATCGAACGACTAGACTTGCATGACCTTGATGACGCGATTTCTGAGCAGGAGGTGTGGGAAAGCATCAAAGATCTACTCGCAGACAAGGCTCCTGGGCCAGACGGCTTCACAGACCTCTTTTTCCAGAAATGTTGGGCGTTCATCAAACATGACTTTATGCGAGCAATTAATAGCTTGGACACGCTCCACACGTGCAACTTGCATTGGCTCAACTCCGCAAACATTGTTCTATTGCCCAAGAAGGACGGTGCCGAGAGCATTTCCGACTATGGGCCGATTAGTCTCATTCATGCTCTGGCCAAGATCATTACTAAAATCCTCTCCCTTCGCCTCGCCCCTCACATGGATGCCCTCGTCTCCACTGCACAAAGGGCTTCTTATCAAAAGGCATAGCATACATGATAATTTCATGTACGTTTGGAATTACGCACGTCGTCTGCACAATTGCAAAACTCCAGCCCTGCTCTTCAAACTCGACATCAAGAAATCTTTTGACACAGTCAAGTGGGAATATATTCTGGATCTACTTCACCAGAAAGGGTTCCCAAGCAAGTTTCGGGATTGGATTGCTACTTTACTATGCACGTCCTCCTCGCGCATCCTCCTTAATGGGATTCCCGGGCATCCCATCAAGCATGCTCAAAGATTTCGGCAGGGAGACCCGATCGCCCCTCTACTGTTCGTCCTGGCGATTGACCCTCACCAACAAATCTTAGAGCTGGCAACCCGGAAAGGAATTCTCCATAAGCTTTGTGGCCGCCGTGCCATGGTGAGAACCTCCCTCTACGCCGAAGATGCAACCGTCTTTATGGCCTCAATAAAGAGGGATATCGACAACCTCTCGGCAATTCTCAAGGGTTTTGGCGAGGTTACGGGCTTATGTACAAACTTGCACAAGAGCTCGGTTGTGCTCATTCGGTGTAATCACTTTCACCTCCACTATGTCCACCTGAACATGCCGGCGGCTAAGGCTTCTTTCCCAATGAAATATTTGGGGCTTCCTCTTTCAGTATGGAAACTCAAGGCGGTGGACTTTCAGTACCTCGAGGACGAAGCGACAGGCCAACTGGTCTCTTGGGAGGGCCAACATGTCACAACTGCTGGACGGACAACTCTCATCAAATCGGTCATCACATCTCAAGCCGTGTTCTCTATCTCGGCGCTGACCGTCCCATAGGGTACCCTTCGGAGCCTCAATAAAATTGAGAGGGCCTTCCTTTGCTCCGATTCCGACAAATCGACTGGAGCCAATTGCAAGGTTAACTCGGAGATTGTTTGCCGCCCGCGTGATTACGGAGGTTTGGGGGTGCTTAACACTGACAAATTCTCCCACGCACTTCGACTCTGATGGCCTTGGTACGAATGGAAAGAGCCTAAAAAGTTGTGGGTAGGTATGGGCAACCCATGCACACAGGAGGATCTTCACTTTTTCTATGCTTCCACGACCATCACTCTTGGCAATGGCTCGAAAACACCGTTCCGGGATGCGTCATGGCTCCTTGGGCGCAAGCCAATGGACATCGCATCGCTGATTTTTGAAGCCTCGTGGAGGAAGCACAGGAAGGTGCGTGAAGCTCTAAAAGATAATGTTTGGATCTTCACGATAAACCATAACACTGTCATCTCCGGGGCCCACATCTGGGAATTCTTCACTCTTTGGATGCTTCTTCGTGAAGTCCGACTGGACGACTTTCTTGAGGACGACATTGTGTGGAAGCACTCTAGTGATGGCATTTATTCTTCCTCCACCGCTTACAAGGCGCAATTCCTAGGGATGACTCTCTCCCCTATGGAACGCATGGTATGGAAGGCTTGGGGTCCGCCAAAAGTGAAATTCTTCTCTTGGCTAGCTCTGCAATATCGAATTTGGATAGCCGACCGGCTTCAGAAGCGAGGTTGGGATAACTGCAAACTCTGTCCTTTATGCAAGAGGGTACAGGAAATAGGCCCACACCTTTTCTTCAAGTGCCGGTACACCCACAGACTCTGGCGCCTGTTTTTTTTTTGAAAAGGAGGTTCAAACCCCCGGCCTCTGCATCAATCGATGCATACGACCATTTTTTATTAATTATTCAACATAGGTCTAACAAGAACATACATCAAACCGTCCGAAGCCACCACTCACACCTACACAACTCGATAATGTGGAGTGCTCTCACTCCTCATATCTAAAACCGGTGTCGTCACTGATACATCCACATAACGTATCGGAACCCACAACCGTTGCAGCAGACCTAAAGCGTACACCTCATGCACACGTTTTAGATGCCGCCATCATCATCAGGCCGCTAACACCCATCTTCAAGAGAGAGATCTGTATCATCCTTGCCAGTCCGTCCATCCGTCGACGCCACCACGGCTCTTCAGTCCAGACGCGAAGATTGTGGAAGATCTGTCGTGCGTAGCACCTGCCGACCAGGCATGATTTGACATATCCTGTCGGCCAGACGACACAGCGTAGCACCTGTCTGCCAGACATGACTTGACATCTCCACCGAAAGCTCCGTGCAAGATGATCGACGCCACCACGACGCTGGCGCCTTGTAATCGATCACTTTGGTCTTGTACATGTTGACACGTCGGGTTGGCATTTGCAATACTCTGTCATGGCATGGTGGGACACAATGACCGGGCTACTAGCACCGGATAGGATTGCTATGGCATGCATAACCATGCTTTTGTCATGGACCGTTTGGAATGAAAGAAACTCTCGTGTTTTCCGGAACAAGGGTGCTCCACCACCAGTTCTGTTGAGGGCAATCTGCGACAAGGCAAACCTTGGTTACCGCGGTGCTAAGCAGCTAGGGAATATCATTAGACGTGAGTAATTGGCATGCCATGCTTTTGGGGTTTCTGTAAAACTTTCAACTCTATTCTCTCCTTATTAAATCAGCAATGCTATACATACATAAGTTTACATAGGTTTTACAAAAAGGTGGATTTTGATTGGAGATTAAGGAGAATGAAGGCCCCATCCCCTTGAAAATCAGGGGATGGTTAGTTAGAAAGAAAGAATCCTAGTCAGCGTGTAACCTTATGTAACTCTTTGTATGTCTAGCATTTTTGTTATTTAATTGACGAGGCAAATCTTATGCCTCCGTTTAAAAAAAATAATACTATCTCGGTGCCGCAGACCAGTACGTCGAAGCTGCCAAATTCCGCCATTCCGTCCATGCATGCTCCTTAATTGACTAGCATGTTGACTATACTATTAAGCTCAGTATCTACTACAACGTGTCAGGTTCGATGTCCCCATGCGGTGTAGCTTCAATCACAAATTAACAATCCATATGCACAGGTAGGACAACAAAGATGCATGTTTCTTGGCAAGATGGGTCTCTGGTCCAAGTTTCGAGTTCTTTCTTTATTCTTTCCATGAGAAGAAAATATTCCTAGCTACCCACAAAACCTCGCCCTGGTCAAAAGTCTCACTCCACCCCCTCGTGCTCACCCAGTCTCACTAACGCGTTGCCATGCACTCACACTGTGAAACGGACTCCTCACTTATTCTTTACAGTTTAACCTCAAAGTTACACATCAAGTACACAGAAGGTACACATCGATCGATATATTCGCTGGTGTTTCTTTCCCATATATAGCTATCAAGAGCTTGCAAGCAACCTGACACCCTCACTAGCCCAGAAAACGTAACGGCAAAACATATGGATCATAGCAAGAACTGCGGCCATGGCCTCACGGAGATCGTGGCGCTCATACAGCGGGAGCAGGAGCTCGTGACGCAGCTCCGGGCGCTCATCCTTCCACAACTCCACAACGTGGATAGCAGGTCGGCCGAGCTCGCCGTCCAGCTCTTCGACGACGTGATCGGCTGCAGCACCAGCGTCGTAACAAAGCTCTTCAGTGCTGGAAGTGGAAGTCGAGCGACCATCGAGGTCATCGACGACAAGTCCTTGGTGAGGAAGAACAGTACTAGTACTGCTGCTGCTGATATCGATGACAAGATGGAAGAACAGGCGAGGCCTAGTTCCATCGTTGGTCGAAAGAGAAGGTGCGTGACTGCGTTTATATGTGATATCCATGCATGGATATTGGATATTGATCGTTTACAATCAATCTCATGGCTAATGCATGCACAATAATATATATTGAGCTAATTGACTCCAAATTCAATTGGGACATTTTATATATCTTCAATTCGCGTGATCAAGATCACTTCTAAACAAATACCTCACATCTTGTAGGAGGAACGACGACAAGCAATCAAGATCACTCGTGACCAATGCTCCGCATTATGATGGTCACCAGTGGAGAAAATATGGGCAGAAGAACATCAATGGAAGACAACATGCTAGGTATTACACTAAACAAAACAAGCATGCATCTTTCGTTAACAGATGAGTATAGCTAATTATGGACAATTGATCCTGCACTAAGATTAAACTTGTGATTAAACAGGAGCTACTACAGATGCACCTACACAGAACGTAACTGCTCAGCAACCAAGACAGTTCAGCAACAAGATCAAGATGGAGGCAGTTCTATTTATTCCACAGACGATTGTGAGGTTCGGGGTGCAAAGTACACTGTCGTGTACTACGGTGATCACACATGCAAGGACGGCGACAACATCAGTAACAACATTATCGATCATCTGCCCAATCTTGTAGATATAGATCTTCCGAGGGGTGAAACAGAGCGAGTAACGGAAGAAATTTCAGAGTTCGAGGTGGACCTAGATGTGCCGGCTCTGCTAGAGGTGTTCAACAATTCTCAGCTTAATTGGGAGATCGTATGCTAGACAGTTAGCAGAAATATTTGTTTAACTTAAGCATGTTTGGGTGAGTGCATTTTCAAATTGGATGGTAAATTATTTCAAAGGTTCTGGATGAATGTTTTTTTTAGAAATTGGTTCAAGAAAAATATCTTTTTTTTGGAAACACAGTACAAACACATATGTTTACAACACGCATGCATACACAACCCTATAAAGGCACACATGCAAGCCCTACTTACGAGCATCTCATAGAGAGCTAGCACTTCTTAAGGTTGAGAAGTAGCCACAATCACCTCATATTCACTAGTGGGGACGTGGCCTTTAGCCCCGGCCCGTAAGGGGCTTTAGTCCCGGTTCACCAACCGGGACTAAAGGGGCGGGACTAAAGGCCTAACCTTTAGTCTCGGTCCTGTTCCAAGCCTGGACTAAAGGTGCTCCACGTGGGCGCCTCGTAGTGTCCTCAGGGGCAGGCCCTTTAGTCCCAGTTCGTTACACGGACCGGGACTAAAGAGTTTCAGATTTTGTTTATTTTTGGGTTTTAGGGTTTTAGGGTTTAGGTGTTCGGGAGATTAACGTGATGCCTCGTTTGGTGTTCGGGAATTAGTTTTCATATAATTCTAAATAGAAATAATTATGCATATATATATATATATATATATATATATATATATATATATATATATATATATATATAAGATTAACTTATCTTACAAGCGAGCATATATATACAATTGTATGGAGATCTGAATTATCGGGACTAGAGCCCGTCTATTCGATTACATGGACGAACATCAGTAATGACCCCTAGCTACACTAAATCGTCCTTTGTCATCTATAGCTTCCGTCCTCAGAAAGGTCGCAAGCTCCTCTGCAACAGCAATCGCGCGTTGCTCTGGTAGGACCTTCTCCCTCATGGCCGTGTACTATATAAGAAGAGGAGATGAATATGAATATCAATCATGATAACAAAGAATGACGGGTAAAAATAGAGGTGTGAATGTTCATTGCTTACGTCGAATCTGTGATCCTTCTGCTCAGAGGTAAACGTGCGAATGGTCTCGCAAACATAGTATCCGCATAGATGCGTCCCCCGTGGCTGCTGGTCGCACTTTACGAGAATAGAATATATATAATCAAAATAATAATTTAGCATCATAAATGTATTGAAAATAGAAGTATATCATACTACTACTTACCTGAGCCGCTCTAAAGGTCAGCTTCTCAGGCTCGATACCGGGAGTCACGCACTTGAACCGCTTCCAAACCCTGCCCGACAAGGATAATGATTTGCTAAGTTTTTCATTAATTGATATATCAGAAAATCATCGAAAGAGACCGATAGAGCGCAAGAATGATTGAAATTACCCTTGGAGCATGTCCTGCAGGCTTTGGAACTGTTCCAAGGGTCTCGATAATGGGTCGAAGGCATCAACTCTTCCCTTATCAATTTGAATGTCCAACAGAATCCAATGAAAGCTGCACATGTATATATATATATATATATGTGTGTGTGTGTGTGTGTGTGTGTGTGTGTGTGTCAGTAACTTATCAATTACACTTATAAGTGAATGGACACAACAGAGTAAAGACCCTCACCTGAAGTTGTATGGAAACAGTATGTGGTCACAGAAATTTTGATCTGTTAGAAACCTTAGAAGGTTTTCCTCCGCCTCCTTGGGTTTATCAGTTAGCGTCGCTATATGTATTTTATCTGGGTCAATAAACCCAATATTTAGGATGTTCTTACTTTTACAATCCAGAATCTTCATTCTGCATAATAGAGTACAAGTTATATATAGACAATGAATTGAAATAACTAAACAAGTTATATGTAGACAACGAATTGAAAAACTTACAGACAATAGCAACTCATAAGAGATTTGTCGAGGGCGTCGCCATTGTACATCTGGAAGAGTTCATCAAAGTCGATATGGATTTCTTCGGGGCGGCCGTAGTACTCCCGTGGGACACTCACCACGATCATCGTTCTCCCATTCTTTGATTCACTTAAGTACCACGTATGCAAGTAGCGCATATTTGTTGGGACATTATCTTTGCTGACCAAAGGCGCTCCCATGACAAACTATGGCTTAGGGGCTACCACAGCCTTGGGTAACCTGTCGTCTTGGGAAGCCATAATGTCTTCAACCGGGATACCCCATTCATCCGCCCACTTCTTTGCTAATTCCAAATCTTGCCCCTGCACCGGAGGGGGGACATTCTCGGGTAACACCCTGAGGGGTGGGATCGACTGTTTGGCTTGTTGTCCAAGCTGAGGAACGTCTGATTTTTTCTTGCTTGTAGTTGAACTTGATTTTCTCCCACTTGCACTTGCACATGATCTGCTCTTTTTCACTTCCTTCTGCAATGTGCGTGTATAGTCATCAGGATTATGGTGTAAGTCATACTGTGATGGAAGGTTCGTGAAGTATTATGCAAATGCTATTTGCTTCTCGGTGTATTCCGGGCGGGGCTCGGGTTCCTTCTTTTTCATCTGCGCATCATGATGTTCCTTTGCTATCCTGGCGTTTTCCTTGGGGGTACGATCATATGGTCTGATAGGAAGATTAGCATGAGGTACCTTTGGGAGGGGCGACCGTTTGCGCTTTGGGGGGCTCCGTCGCTTAGAAATCGTCGGCGGAGCGTTCTTGCTGGCACGCTTCCGCTTAGTATCCGGAGAGGGCGGCGGCGGAGACGGACGATCCAAGTCCGGCGGCGGTGATCGAGATGGACTCGTGTTGTGCTGGCCGACGACGACTCGGAGGCGGTGTTGTCCTTGGGGCCGAGCCTGGAAGCTTGATGTAGTTCTTGTCCCATAGGATGACTCCACCCAGTACTTCTCCGAGTGTCCTCTCATCTTTGGGTCCAGCTATGTCGAGCTCCATATCATGAAACCCCGCTGTGATTTCATCCACCCCGACTTTAGCAAAGCCACCTGGAATCTCACGGCCATGCCAGCGTGCATCAGGGCCAGAAGGTAAAGCTTGTCCGACGGCCACCTTCATGGATATGTTCTTGAATTTCTGATGGAGTTCACATGATGTTGACTCCTTGATTCCATCCATGGGGTAGCCGGGACCGCCCTCTATCATTTTTCGTGCATCGTCGGGCGGGGCCTCAGATTCAGCCACACTGCTTTTCCGCTTAGATGGGGCCCCGGTAATATCAAGTGCAGGATCTTCCTGGCGCGCTACTCCTCTAAGCTCATCAATCTGCTTCTGTTGCTCGTTAATCCTGGCAAGCAACTGGTTGAACTTGTCATTCTCCTCATCGTGCTGCCGCTTCTTTGCTCTCGCTCGGCTTCTGTAAGTGTCTTGGTCTCTGGCAAACCCAAGCCACCACGGGTAAGAAGGACCGAAGCCTCGCGTTCGTCCTCCATGTTCGTCATTGCCGAGGACCAGTGTGAGCAAATCTTTCTGTCTATCTGCAGTGAACTTTCTTTTTCCCTCCTTAATTTCTTTCACTATCTTTTGTCCAATTCTCCCTGGGTATCCTAAGACCGTCACTGTAGATGAGGTCCCCTTTTTCTTCGTCGTACGAACCACCATGCGCAAGGAACCAATTTCTTGCTCTTAATTCCCACTCATCACGGAGTGGTTCAGGTACGATGCCTTTAGCTAGCAGATATTGCTCTTTCTTGTCCCACTTTGGGATGGCAGTCTCATAGCCCCCTGGCCCCAGCTTGTGGTGATATTTCTTCTTGTCGGCATTTATCTTGTTCTTTTCTGATAATGCCTGGGCATCTTCTGACTCCTTGTACTCTTGAAATGCCTTCCAGTGATGCGCCTGCTTGGCTAGATACCCCTCGAATACTAGCACTTTCTTTGTCTTCAGATAGTTTTTCCATAGCTTCTTCTTCCAGCTACGGAACAGTTCAGCCATCTTCTTTAGAGTCCACTGCTTGACTTTGGCCCTCAGTTTGTCTGCGGCGTCTTCATTCTCACATTCTGGCAGGTTGAAATGTGACATGAGATCATTCCAAAGATTATCTTTGTACCTTTCGGCGACGTAGTCACTATCGGCTGCCCCTTTGCGCTTGTTCCACTCCCGAACACTGATCGGGACGTGATCCCTAACGAGAACTCCGCATTGCTTCTTGAATGTGTCAGCAGCATTCTTAGGAAGCTTGGGTTCGCCCGTAGGCAATATCACCTCAAAGGTGTAATGCGTCCGTGCATCCAACTTTCTAGTCGGGCCTCGTTTCGTAGCTTTGCTCGATGTGGAGGCCTAAGAGGGAGAAACATTCGTCAAATGAATGTATATGTATACAATATAGAGCTATCTCCAATATTTTGCACATATTACAAGTGATTGTCGAACTTCATATGTATACCTCGCCGGACTTTATTATTTCTTCACCGGCTTCTCCACCGGCTTCTCCATCAGTGGAGCTATCACCTTCTCCGTCATTGGACGTATCTCCTTCCCCATCGGCTTCCTCTTCGTGTCGGTCGAGCTCCATTCCATATCCGGAGGGGTTTAGATATGACGACGGAGATTCAGCTGGTTCAACGTCGGGGCCGTCTTTGATTATATCTTCGAGAAGTTCTTCCTCTTCGAGGTTCTTGATATGTGGATCCATAGTTCTGCAAAAAACGGACATTTGATTAACTAATAAACTAACAAACTATATAAGAGGGGTTGGAAACTTCGAAGTGTCGTTTTATATAGGAGGACCTTTAGTCCGGGGTCTTGGCTAGAACTCTAAAATATGTCTAACGGATTCTCTTAACCTTTAAGGATTTAACAAAATGGCGACATTCTAGATGTGTAGAAAATGATCCTATTTTTCCTGATCTCATCTACCCTTCTATATGTCACATTATTCTATCAGGAACTCTGTTCCAAAACAACTTTAGTCCCGGGTCGTGGCTCCACCCGGGACTCCTAGATTTCTGCATAGTATTCAAAGTAGTAGTAGTTTTCCAATTTGAGCATTCAATAAGCAAAACCAAATCGTAAAATAAAGTAGTATTCAGATTAGCATGCATTCAATTATAAGCAAATACATCATCTCTTTTGTCCGTACATCTTCGAATATTATCACTAATACTCCTCGAATACTATCATACATATAGCATCACTGATACATCTAGAACCGTAGCGCCCGACGGGTATCGTCGCGGGCGGTGGACACTCAAAGAGAAGGAACCATCACAGGATCATAGCTCCAGTGAGATCCCCGAAGAACCTGCCAGGTATGCTCGAACCTGCCCTCCAATGCAACCATGTAGCGACGGACGTGCTCATCCTCCTCGCTGACATGGTGACGTACCACCTCCGCGGTGTCCGGAAGCCTCGGCACCGTCACCGGCCCACGCGACCGCCACCAAACAAGGATCGGGTCAACAACGGGCTGGCTCCTCACCAACCTACGCCCCCCGGAAGGTAGCACCTCCCAATACCAGCTGGGCGAAGCCCAGTCCCGGACAGGGCCCCTCTGATCAAGCAGGTGTCCTCCGCCGAGTCGACGACGAGGATGCGGGATAGGCATCGTAAAATGAACTAAAAAAATAAACTAGTTCTATTAATTTTCTTGCTAAAAATAAACTATTAACACTTAAGCATATACAATAGCAAAATTAAACTATTAACACTTAAGAATATACAATAGCAAAATTAAGCAATAATCTAAGAAGCACTATTAACACTTAAGCATATACACTATACAATAGCAAAATTAAATGAAAAAATATATTTCTTCTTCTTGTAACCCTAACCTAATTTTTCCTCTTCTTCTGTTTCTCCTCTTATTCTACTTCTTCTTCTACTTCTACTTCTCCTCTTCTTCTACTACTTCTTCTCTTCTCTTCTTCTACTTCTCCTCTCCTCTTCTAATTTTTTCTAGTCTTCTACTTCTCCTCTTCTTCTATTTTTCCTCTTCTTCTCCTCTCCTCCTCTTCTTATTCTCCTTTTTCTTCTTTTCTTCTTCTCCTCTTCTTATTTTCCTTTTTCCTAATCTTATTTTCTTATTTTTGTTCATATTTCTTCTTCTTGTAACCCTAACCTAATTCTAAATATTACTAACCCTAATAATCTAGCACAAACCTAATAACAATAGGAATTAAATGACAAAAAATATTTTTCTTTTTCTTCTTTTCTTCCCTTTTTCTTCTTTTCTTCTCCTTTTTCTTCCTTTCTTCTCCTTTTTCTTCCTTTCTTCTCCTTTTTCTTCTTTTCTTCTCCTTTTTCTTCTTTTCTTCTCCTTCCCTTTTTCTTCTTTTCTTCTCCTTTTTCTTCTTTTCTTCTCCTTTTTCTTCCTTTCTTCTCCTTTTTCTTCCTTTCTTCTCCTTTTTCTTCCTTTCTTCTCCTTTTTCTTCTTTTCTTCTCCTTTTTCTTCTCCTTTTTCTTCTTTTCTTCTCCTTTTTCTTCTTTTCTTCTACTGGCCGGAGTGTTGGGGAGGAGGGGGCGGGGTGCTTACCGACCGGAGGTGTCGACGGCGCGCGGCGAGGAGGACGGCGGCGGCGAGGAGGACGACGGCGACGGCGAGGAGGACGACAGGCGGCGGCGAGGAGGACGGCGGGCAGCCTGACGGCGTCGTCGAGGTCGTCGGTGTGCCGCGCCGGGCAGGAGAACGAGAGGAAGAAGAAAAGAAACGAACGATTTGGGTTGGAATTTTTCTAACTCCCGCTTATATAGGTGGATCTTTAGTCCCGGTTCGAGCCCCTTTAGTCCTGGGTGGAGCCACGACCCGGGACTAAAGGCCCTTTTTCGGCAGACCAGAAGGCGGGAAGCAGGGGCCTTTAGTCCCGGTGCGGAGCTCCAACCGGGACTAAAGGGGGTGTTTAGTCCCGGTTGGAGCCACGCACCGGGACTAAAGCCCCTCCTCGGCAGGCGGCAGGCGAGGGGCTTTAGTCCCGGGTCGTGGCTCCACCCGGGACTAAGCCCCTCCTCGGCTGCACGATAAGTTTAGTCCCACCTCGCCCAGCGAGGGGGACTAACACTTGTTTATAAGCCCCATCGCAGCTACTCCATCGAGCTCCTCTCTAAAGCAGGCTTACGGGCCTAAACTGAATGTAAATTAAAAAATTGAAACTATATTTGAAATTGTGGAGAAAATTAAACCCGAATTCAAAGTGAGGTCACTTTGAATTTAGGTTTAATTTTCTTTACAAATTCTCATATAGTTTCAATTTTTTTTGTATTTTCAAAATTAACTATTTCGTTATCTACAATTAAAAACTATCTTATATTTTGCATATTTGAGAATTTGACAAAACTATGATAATGAAAAGTGTTTGAAATTGAATAAATAATTCAAAACTGTTTTCTATTTTCAAAAGTAATTATTTTGACTATCCAAACTATTAACTATTTTGTTATTTTCAATTAAAAACTATGTTTATTAAAATTCTTTTTCCATATTTGAGAATTTGACAAAACTATGATAATGAAAAGTGTTTGAAATTGAATAAATAATTCAAAACTATTTTCTATTTTCAAAAGTAATTATTTTGACTATCCAAACTATTAACTATTTTGTTATTTTCAATTAAAAACTATGTTTATAAAAATTCTTTTTGCATATTTGAGAATTTGACAAAACTATGATAATGAAAAGTGTTTGAAATTGAATACATAATTCAAAACTATTTTCTATTTTCAAAAGTAATTATTTTGACTATCCAAACTATTAACTATTTTGTTATTTTCAACTAAAAACTATGTTTACTAAAATTCTTTTTGCATATTTGAGAATTTGACAAAACTATGATAATGAAAAGTGTTTGAAATTGAATAAATAATGCAAAACTATTTTCTATTTTCAAAAGTAATTATTTTGACTATCCAAACTATAAACTATTTTGTTATTTTCAATTAAAAACTATGTTTATTAAAATTCTTTTTGCATATTTGAGAATTTGACAAAACGATGATAATGAGAATTGTTTGAAATTGAATAAATAATGCAAAACTATTTTCTATATTCAAAAGTAATTATTTTGACTATCCAAACTATTAACTATTTTGTTATTTTCAATTGAAAAGTGTTTGAAATTGAAAAGCACTACAAATGAACTATGAAAATGTTGAAAGTTGGCATGCTATCATCATTTCACCCACATAGCATGTGTTAAAAAGTTGAGAGGGCTACGACAAAAACTGGATGCACTTCGTGTACAAAACGGACAATCTCTCTCGAAGTGTCAGGGTTTCGAACAAGAACTCATCTCTTACAAAGGGATTTCTTATTTTTGAACTTATTTGAACTCCATACTTTTTGTGTGTTCAAAATGCACCATTCAAAGGCACATCACAAAATTTCAACAATTTCTGACTTCATTTCGTATTCTTTGTGCATTTACTTAATTTTTTTTGAGCTAGTTGACCCTGAAATTGAAAAGCACTACAATTGAACTCTGAAAATGTTGAAAGTTGGCATGCTATAATCATTTCACCCACATAGCATGTGTTAAAAAGTTGAGAGGGCTACGACAAAAACTGGATGCACTTCGTGTACAAAACGGACAATCTCTCTCGAAGTATGAGGGTTTCGAACGAGAACTCATCTCTTACAAAGGGATTTCATTTTTTGAACTTATTTGAACTCCATACTTTTTGTGTGTTCAAAATGCACCATTCAAAGGCACATCACAAAATTTCAACAATTTCTGACTTCATTTGGTATTCTTCGTGCATTTACTTATTTTTTTGAGCTAGTTGACCCTGAAATTGAAAAGCACTACAAATGAACTCTGAAAATGTTGAAAGTTGGCATGCTATCATCACTTCACCCACATAGCATGTGTTAAAAAGTTGAGAGGGCTACGACAAAAACTGGATGCACTTCGTGTACAAATGGACAATCTCTCCCGAAGTATTAGGGTTTCGAACGAGAACTCATCTCTTGCAAAGGGATTTCATTTTTTTTGAACTTATTTGAACTCCATACTTTTTGTGTGTTCAAAATGCACCATTCAAAGTCACATCACAAAATTTCAACAATTTCTGACTTCATTTGGTATTCTTCATGCATTTACTTATTTTTTTTGAGCTAGTTGACCCTGAAATTGAAAAGCACTACAAATGAACTCTGAAAATGATGAAAGTTGGCATGCTATCATCACTTCACCCACATAGCATGTGTTAAAAAGTTGAGAGGGCTACGACAAAAACTGGATGCACTTCGTGTACAAAACGGACAATCTCTCTCGAAGTATCAGGGTTTCGAACGAGAACTCATCTCTTGCAAAGGGATTTCATTTTTTTTGAACTTATTTGAACTCCATACTTTTTGTGTGTTCAAAATGCACCATTCAAAGGCACATCACAAAATTTCAACAATTTCTGACTTCATTTGGTATTCTTCGTGCATTTACTTATTTTTTTGAGCTAGTTGACCCTGAAATTGAAAAGCACTACAAATGAACTCTGAAAATGTTGAAAGTTGGCATGCTATCATCACTTCACCCACATAGCATGTGTTAAAAAGTTGAGAGGGCTACGACAAAAACTGGATGCACTTCGTGTACAAACGGACAATCTCTCCCGAAGTATCAGGGTTTCGAAGGAGAACTCATCTCTTGCAAAGGGATTTCATTTTTTTTGAACTTATTTGAACTCCATACTTTTTGTGTGTTCAAAATGCACCATTCAAAGTCACATCACAAAATTTCAACAATTTCTAACTTCATTTGGTATTCTTCATGCATTTACTTATTTTTTTTGAGCTAGTTGACCCTGAAATTGAAAAGCACTACAAATGAACTCTGAAAATGTTGAAAGTTGGCATGCTATCATCACTTCACCCACATAGCATGTGTTAAAAAGTTGAGAGGGCTACGACAAAAACTGGATGCACTTCGTGTACAAAACGGACAATCTCTCTCGAAGTATCAGGGTTTCGAACGAGAACTCATCTCTTGCAAAGGGATTTCATTTTTTTTGAACTTATTTGAACTCCATACTTTTTGTGTGTTCAAAATGCACCATTCAAAGGCACATCACAAAATTTCAACAATTTCTGACTTCATTTGGTATTCTTCGTGCATTTACTTTTTTTTTGAGCTAGTTGACCCTAAAATTGAAAAGCACTACAAATGTACTCTGAAAATGTTGAAAGTTGGCATGCTATCATCATTTCATCCACATAGCATGTGTTAAAACGTTGAGAGGTCTACGACAAAAACTGGATGCACTTCGTGTACAAAACGGACAATCTCTCTCGAAGTATCTGGGTTTCGAACGAGAACTCATCTCTTACAAAGGGATTTCTTATTTTTGAACTTATTTGAACTCCATACTTTTTGTGTGTTCAAAATGCACCATTCAAAGGCACATCACAAAATTTCAACAATTTCTGACTTCATTTGGTATTCTTCATGCATTTACTTATTTTTTTTGAGCTAGTTGACCCTGAAATTGAAAAGCACTACAAATGAACTCTGAAAATGTTGAAAGTTGGCATGCTTTCATCATTTCACCCACATAGCATGTGTTAAAAAGTTGAGAGGGCTACGACAAAAACTGGATGCACTTCGTGTACAAAACGGACAATCTCTCTCGAAGTATCAGGGTTTCGAATGAGAACTCATCTCTTACAAAGGGATTTCATTTTTTTGAACTTATTTAAACTCCATACTTTTTGTGTGTTCAAAATGCACCATTCAAAGGCACATCACAAAATTTCAACAATTTCTGAATTCATTTGGTATTCTTCGTGCATTTACTTTTTTTTGAGCTAGTTGACCCTAAAATTGAAAGCACTACAAATGAACTCTGAAAATTTTGAAAGTTGGCATGCTATCATCATTTCATCCATATGGCATGTGTTAAAAAGTTGAGAGGGCTGCGACAAAAACTAGATGCACTTCATGTACAAAACGGACAATCTGTCTCGAAGTATCAGCGTTTCGAACGAGAACTCATCTCTTACAAAGGTTTATTAAAATTCTTTTTGCGTATTCGAGAATTTGACAAAACTATGAAAATGAGAAGTGTTTGAAATTTAGTACATTCCATACATGCATTACATAAAAGGTTTAATACATTATTACATTATTGCACCAATATTCCTATCTATTATTTCTGTTTTCTTTTGGGTCGTAGCCATGGAGAATCTTCATCATTCAGTAGGATGCTTCGGTCAGTTTTCACTTTGAAGGGCGGAATTTCATGAAACTTATTATAATCTTCTGACATGTCTGTCTTGTCATCTACTCCCACGATGTTTCTTTTCCCTGAAAGAACTATGTGGCATTTGGCTCATCAGACGATATCTTCTTTTGCTGATTTCTTTTTCTCGTTTTTGTAGACATGTCCTTCACATAGAAAACCTGAGCGACATCATTGGCTAGGACAAATGGTTTTGTCCATGTACGCAAGATTGTTGAGATCCATTGTTGTCATGCCGTACTTTTGGTCTACAACTACCCCGCCTCCTGTCAGCTTCACCCATTTGCACCGAAACAAAGGGATCTTAAAAGTAGGTCCATAGTCAAGTTCACATATCTCCTCTATGTACCCGTAATATGTTTCCAAACAGTGCCCATTCTCGTCTGTTGCATCAAAGCGGACACCACTATTTTGGTTGGTCCTCTTTTTATCTTGGGCAACCGTGTAAAATGTATTCCCATTTATCTCATACCCTTGGAAAGTACATATAGTCGAAGATGGTGGCCTGGCCAAACAGTACAGCTGATCTCCAACGGTGTCGTCATTCATGAGATGTGTCTGCAACCAACTGCCGAAAGTCTTCTCGTGTTCCCCTTTAATCCAAGAGTCAGCCTTCCCCGGGTTTTCGGAGCGTAGAATATTCTTGTGTCTCACGATATATGGAGCCAACACGGTGGAATTGTGTAGAACTGTGTAGTGTGCTTGAGAGAAAGAATGCCCGTCCATACATACTTTTGCTTTCCTTCCTAGTGTGCCTTTTCCTGTCAGCCTACCCTCATACCGAGATTCAGGAACACCAATCGGCTTAAGGTCAGGAAGAAAGTCCACACAAAACTCAATGACCTCCTCTGTTCCATAGCCCTTGGAGATGCTTCCTTTTGGCCTAGCACGGTTACGAACATATTTCTTTAAGACTCCCATGAACCTCTCGAAGGGGAACATATTGTGTAGAAACACAGGACCGAGAATTCTAATTTCTTCGACTAGGTGAACTAGGAGGTGTGTCATTATATTGAAGAAGGATGGCGGGAACAACAACTCAAAGCTGACCAGACATTGGACCACATCAATCTGTAACCCTGATAGACTTTCTCGATCGATTACCTTCTGAGAAATTGCATTGAGGAATGCACATACCTTCATAATTGCCAGGCGAACATTTTCTGGTAGAATTCCCCTCAATGCAACCGGAAGCAATTGTGTCATAAGCACGTGGCAGTCATGAGACTTTAGGTTTTGGAATTTTTTGTCTTTCATATTTACGATTCCCTTTATATTCGACGAGAACCCATTCGGGACCTTCATACTGAAAAGGACTTCAAAGAAGATTTCCTTCTCTTCCTTAGTAAGAGCGTAGCTGGCACGCCCTTGAAACTGCCCTGGATGCATGCCATCTCTTCCTTTATGACTTTCCTGGTCCTCCCATGCTTCCGGTGTATCTTTTGAATTCCCATACAAGCCCAGGAAGCCTAGAATATTCACGCAGTGATTCTTCGTCAGGTGCATCACGTCGATTGCCGAGCGGACCTCATGGACTTCCCAGTAGGGCAGCTCCCAAAATATAGATTTCTTCTTCCACATGGGTACGCGCTTATCAGGGCCGTTAGGAATAGGTTGGCTGCCAGGACCCTTTCCAAAGATTAATTTTAAATCTTTGACCATATCAAATACTTCAGCACCAGTACGGATGACAGGCTTCCCCCGGGGTTCTACCTTGCCATTGAAATGCTTGCCTTTTTTCTTTAAGGGATGCTTGGGCGGAAGAAAACGACGATTGTAAGGGTACACATTCTTCCTACATTTGTCCAAATATATACTTTCTGTGTGATCCAAACAGTGCGTGCATGCATTGTATCCCTTGTTTGACTGTCCTGAAATGTTACTAAGAGCAGGCCAACCATTGATGGTTACGAAAATCAACGCTCGAAGGTCAAATTCCTCTTGTTTGTGCTCGTCCCACACACGTACACCTGGTTTGGCCCACAGCTATAAAAGTTCATCAACTAATGGCCTTAGGTACACATCAATATCGTTGCCGGGTTGCTTTGGACCTTGGATAAGCACTGGCATCATAATGAACTTCCGCTTCGTGCACAACCTAGGAGGAAGGTTGTAGATACATAGAGTAACGGGCCAGGTGCTATGACTGCAACTCTGCTCCCCAAAAGGATTCATGCCATCTGTACTCAGACCTAACCATAAGTTCCTTGCGTCAGCTGCAAATCTCGGGAACTCTCTCTCGATTTTTCTCCACTGCCGACCATCAGCGGTGTGCCTCAACTTATCGTCTTTCATACGATCTTCCATGTGCCATCGCAACAACTTCGCATGATCTTTATTTCTGAACAGACGTTTCAACCGTGATATTATAGGAGCATACCACATCACCTTGGCAGGAACCCTCTTCCTGGGTGGCTCGCCCTCAATATCACCAGGGTCATCTTTTCTGATCTTATACCGCAATGCAGTGCATACCGGGCATTTATCCATATTCTCGTACTTCTCATCATGGTAGAGGATGCAGTCATTAGGGCATGCATGTATCTTCTGCACATCTAATCCTAGAGGTCAGACAAGCTTCTTTGCTTCGTACGTGCTGGCGGGCAATTCGTTCTTTCTTGGAAGCATCTTCTTCATCAATACGAGCAACTTTTCGAACGACGAGTCAGTCACACCGGTCTCTGCCTTCCACTTCAGCAATTCCAGGGTGCTACCCAGCTTCTTCTGGCCATCTTCACAAGCTGGGTACAACAATTTTTTGTGGTCCTGTAACATCTGCTCGAACTTCAACCTCTCCTTTTCTGTGTCGCAACCTCGCCGTGCATCAGAAATGACCCGGCCAAGATCATCAGCGGGCTCATCTGGTTCCCGTTCTTCATCCTGATCTTCTTCTTCATTGTCTTCCATTGTGGTATCAACATACTCACAGAACATAGATCGGTAGTTGTCATCATCGTTCTCTTCTTCTTCATCGTCGTCTTCCATCATAACCCCTCTTTCTCCGTGCTTGGTCCAAACATTATAGCCCAACATAAAACCGGACCGAAGCAGGTGGCTCTGAATGACTCTTGAGGAAGTGTAATCCTTCTCATTCCGACATTCAACACATGGACAAAACATATAGCCACCACCATGCTTGTTCGCATTGGCTGCATCTCGAAAAGAATGGACGCCTTCTCTGTAAGCAGTTGTGCATCGATCACCGTACATCCATGGATGGCTCATCTGTGTTATACGACAGTATATCAAATACAATCACGATCCTAAAAATTAGTACCGCACGGTCTAAACGAGGAAGTATAGTTGCTAACCTTTCAGAATAAGTAGAAATAAAGAGGAAGAGGTTTAAGCGTGGCTCAGGCATCTCATATCGTAGTTGTGTTCAGTGAACTGAAGCGGCATCGCTCTAACACACATTTCAACAAACACCTCTAGTGCATAAAAAAAAGTGGAGAGCTAGCACACACCCACAATCCTCCATCAAAGAAAAATGCAAGGAAGAGGGGAGAGGGGGGTTGTGCTATATATAGGCAGAGGACTTTAGTCCCGGTTTGAGACACAAACCAGGACTAAAGGTGGCGCACATGCGGGTTGCACCCCGCGTAGCCCTTTAGTCCCGGTTTGGGACACAAACCGGGACTAAAGGCTCCTTACGGGCCGGGACTAAAGCCTCGAGGGAGACATTGCGATTTGGGGCGACGTGGCCGGGCCTTTAGTCCCGGCCCAGAGGCAGGCCGGGACTAAAGGGTCCCGGCCAAAGGCCCGTTTTCCACTAGTGATTCAACGGGTAAGTCATAGGAGAAAAAATAGTGCCACAAAGCCTGAAATAAATAGAGTTAATAATGCAAGCATTCGTGCGAAATTTAGGACGTTTGTTCTACCACAAGGAACCTAACGATATAAGTTATGCTTAGTAATTGATGAATATGGATTGCAAATTTGCAATGCTAGCAAATATCTTACTACGAAATAGGCCGTAGCCCCGCTATATAGATATAGCAAACAGCCGGTACAATGGACTTGCAATGCTAGGGCGGCAGCAAACATACACCCAAAGAAAAGAAAAAACAGGAGACATAGGCGGATCGACTAAACGACGATGACCCATGACTGAGGCGCCCTCACCGATAGAGTACCACCACGCCCCTAGCACCGAATCGGCGCCTTCAAGAAGGAATGCCATGCTGCTGCCCCGACCAGAGCACTGGTCCTAGAGTTACCCCTGACACAGAGGGAAGAGAACAAGGGTAGCCACGACGCCCTTCAAGAAGGAAAGATGCCACCCGGAGGCGGCACCGCCTCGGTATCGGACGAACCGACATATAATTCTCCCAAAACACCCCATCAGCATCCCCGGACGATTTGTAGCACACGAGCCCCATGAGGACGAGCCCCGACACCACAAGACAAGCCGCCCACCAACATGTGCCAAAAAAATCCGAAGCCATCATCATTGTCTCCGAAGTAGCAGCCACGAGGTCCGCAAGTCGAAGGAGAGGAGAGGAATGACCTGGGGTTAGCAGAACCGCAACCGATGGGTGGGACCAACCTCCATCACCGGAGAGGATCGCCGACCGAACGCGGCCGCAGAGCACACCAGTCCCTCCCGGGGCACGCCGGTCCTAAAAGGGCCCAACCGGGCCAAGATCGGGCCCGTGAAGCTAGTCGCCGCGCTCCAACAGACCGGTCTCCGTCGCCGCCATCCCTTGCATCCTCGTCATCACCTCCAGCTGCAGAGCGAGCCACTGGTCAGGCCGGCCCGTCCAAACCTAGATACGGCCCAACGGCCCAGATATAGGTCGAAGGGCCCGACCGGCCATCACCACTTTATGCCGCCATTGGTGCATTGCACCGGCGCCGTTCTGCCACCACCCAGTTGGAACCGGGCAGCCGTGGCCTGAGGAGCACCGCCGCCAACTAGAGAGAGCCCCGCCTCCACCAACTCGACGTGGTGAAAGATAAGCCGCAGCCGGCGGCGCTACCCGGGCCTCGCCCGGTAGCCACTGCTAGCGGCCGCAATGGGGGAGAGAGGTGGGGAGGGGGCTAGGCGTCGGGGAGGGAGGGCTGCGCGCCGCCAAAGGGGGCGACGGATGCGCGAGAGGGAGGGGGCTATTCGACGATACTCGGAGATGATTAAACTTGTCCACAAATATATTACGAGTACTAACCATGGTGATAATCAAAGGTTCAATAAAAACAAAATCTATGGTTTGATAAACTCCTCTGTTTAGACTAAACCTACTTCAAATTTGTATTTATTATATTTGAACATTTTTCATGGTCTCTAGATAGTCATTTGTCAACTTCCCTGATTCGTGTCTTCTAAATATTGACCCCATAGATTCAACTCTTTATTTGGAATACATGAGTTTTCTAGTTCCCTTGGGGATTAAATTGTCGCAATAAAAAAATACTAATAGAATTGTCTATTTTTGTATGGTATTATTTCCTAGATAGACCGGGTCTCGATAATAGATGTAGAACGACTAGTTTAACTTTAAAATGCAAGCATTCTCCGTCACATGAAAATGCAAGATGCTCTCGCCTTCTCCAAGTCCATGGGAAAGACAAGGATTGTTTGAACGAAGTGAGGAACGATGAATAATACTCAAATGGGAAAGATGTGATTGTACTACCATTACCACTGTACCTTCTATCGCCACCGTCAAACTTTACATCAAAGTTCATGCAAGAAACTTCTCTTTTCTTATTTCTTCCAAATAAACGAACATTTGTACTCGAAACTTTGAAGACCAATATCACACAAGTACTACCATGTCCATAAATGTTTCCTTGCATTTTTTGGCGCATCATATTTTTTAAAATGATACAACTTATCCGAAATTTGAAATTTCAAAAATTTATGTTTCATAAAAAAATGGGAAACATTTTATGCTAGTTGTGGCACTTTTGTATAGTTCACCTACAAACTTTTAAAGTCAAATGTTCTCTTGTTTGGAAGAAAAAAACATAGATTCCTATACAAGGATAGCACAAATCTTTATGCAAACTGAATGGTCTAGATAGAGGGTATAGTGGTGTTGTAGTACACAAATATACAACTATCCCTGGGCTCAATGGTTGGGCATGCACTGCTGAAAACTACTCCACGAACCAAGATAAAACAAATTGTACCCATGTTTCAAAGGCTGTGTGTAGATTGAAAGCAGGTGAAGGTATCTTTTGTATTGTCGTAAAAATTTTATAATGCTTCGCATGTTGTGTGCATACTAATTATTGCAGAGAGTTAGAGAAATGAAATTCTCTATTTTGGATGAAAAACCTTCTTCTTTACAGGTTATACATTTTTGTAGTCATAGACTCAGTACTTAATCTATTTTGCATCGTCCTAATGACATAGACTTGAACACACTCTCTCGCGTCGCTCCTGCACGCGGCTTGGGAGAGAAAACCCTAGCCGCCGCCAGGAACTCCCTCCTTCATTGCTACTCCCCTCGTCGCCGCCGGTGTGCGTCGCCGAGCAAAGCCTGTGCATCATTGGCGGCGGCGGGGCAGTTGGTCCGTCCTACGGTTTCGAGCGGGAACGGGCCGACTCAATCTAGCGGAGATGGGTGGCCGGCATGGAGGTGGGATTCGAGATGCGTGGAGGTTTGGTGGAGGTGGGCGTGTGGAGGACTAGCGGAGGCGAGCCCATGCAGAGCTGGGGCCGACGTACGTGGGCGTAGAGAAGCGGCCGGAGGTCGACCTCGATCTGTCGGTAGAGGAGTGGTTGGCTGCGGGGAGCAGCTGCTACTTGATGGAGTTGAGGCGGTCCGGATATGGCCTTGCACCGCAAGATGGGCAGTTTCTCCGCCCTGATCTGCTGCTATGGAATCCAAGCGGTTCGGAGGAGGTGGCTCGTGGTTGAAGGGGCTGAGGGCATGCCGGGCCATGGGGGGACACTACCGGTGGTTGGTGGTGCCCGGACTCACATGAGCAGGGAGGCTTTGGTCATGGTGGATTCACGGGGTGCAGGTCCCGACCTAGCTTCTCCAGGCCTCACGTCGAGGAGGGTGGTGGCCGTGCGCAACGTTGGCCTGCCCGGTGCGTTGGGGGTGCATGGTTCAGTGGAGGTACTTGTCGGGCTCGGCCAGTTGTGTTGGGGAACGTTGCATGGGAATTAAAAAATTTCCTACGCACACGAAGACCTATCATGGTGATGATCATCTACGAGAGGGAGATCAGATCCACATACCCTTGTAGATCGCTAAGCGGAAGCGTTAATAAACACGGTTGATGTAGTGGTACGTCTTCACGAACCGTCCCACGAACCGTCCCACGATCCGTCCCACGAACCATCTCACGATCCGTACCACGACCCATCTCGAGCAAGTGCCGAACGGACGTCACCTCCGCGTTCTGCACACGTACAGCTCGATGACGATCTCCGCCTTCTTGATCCAGCAAGAGGGGGCGGAGAGGTAGATGAATTCTCCAGCACAGCGGCGTGGTGGTGGTGGTGGTGGTGGTGCTATTCTAGCACGGCTTCGCCTAAGCACCACTGAAACTAGAGGAGAAACAGATCTAGAGAGAGAGGGCAACACGTGGCTATTTTCTATTGTCCAAAAACCATCAAAAACCTTAGTATATATAGGAGGAGAGGAGGGAGAGGGCTGCCTTCTCTTCCCTTGCGCAAGGGAGAGGAGGAGGAATCCTACTCCAATCCTATTTGGAGTAGGATTCCTCCTTCCCACTTGGAAACTCTTTCCATCTTGTTTTTTTCCTTCTCAAACCTTATGGGCCTTAGTGGGAACTTATTCCAGCCCACTAGGGGATGGTTTATCTCTTCCCACAGCCCATGAGCCCCCTTGAGGCGTGACACCCCTCCCGATGGTCCCCGGCACCCCTCCCGGCACTCTCGGTACACTACCGATGAGCCCGAAACTTTTCCGGTGACCAAAACAGGACTTCCTATATATCAATCTTCGTTTCTGGACCATTCTGGAAACCCTCGTGACGTCCAGGATCTCATCCGGGACTCCGAACAACCTTCGGTAACCAACACATATAACTCAACTATACCAAAACGTCAACGAACCTTAAGTGTGCAGACCCTGCGGGTTCGAGAACTATGCAAGCATGACCTGAGACACTCTCCGGTAAATAACCAACAACGGGACCTGGATGTCCATATTGGCTCCCACATATTGTACGAAGATCTCTATCGGTTGAACCTCTATGTGAAGGATTCATATAATCCCGTATACTATTCCGGTTGTCCTGCGGTATGTTACTTCCCCGAGATTCGATCGTCGGTATCTCCATACCTAGTTCAATCTCGTTATTGGCAAGTCTCTTTACTCGTTCCGTAATACAAGATCCCGTTACTAACTCCTTAGTCACATTGCTTGCATGGCTTGTTGTGATGTTGTATTACTGAGTGGGCCCCGAGATACCTCTCCATCACACGGAGTGACAAATCCCAGTCTTGATCCATGCCAACCCAACAGACACCTTTGGAGATACCTGTAGAGCACCTTTATAGTCACCCAGTTTTGTTGCGACATTTGATACAGACAAGGTATTCCTCCGGTGTCCGGGAGTTGCATGATCTCATAGTCATAGGAACAGATACATTGACATGCAGAAAAACAATAGCAATAAACTGACACGATCATCCGCTACGTCTATAGTTTGAGTCTTGTCCATCACATCATTCTCCTACTGATGGGATCCCGTCATCAAGTGACAACACTTGTCTATGGCCAGGAAACCTTGACCATATTTGGCCAATAAGCTAGTCAACTAGAGGCTCACTAGGGACAGTGTGTTATCTATGTATCCACACATGTATTTGAGTGTCCAATCAATACAATTCTAGCATGGATAATAAACGATTATCATGAACAAGGAAATATAATAATAACCAATTTATTATTGCCTCTAGGGCATATTTCCAACGGTCTCCCACTTGCACTAGTGATTATAATGAACCTAACACCCATACAGTTATGTAGTTTATAATATCTTGCTTGTGAGAGAGGTTTTTAGTCAATGGGTCCGAACCTTTTCAGATCCGTGTGTACTTTACAAATATCTATGACATCCTATAGATGTTGCTACCACGCACCATTTGGAACTATTCCAAATGACTGCTCCACTATACGAATCCGGGTTACTACTGAGAGTTATTCGGATTAGTGTCAAAGCTTTTATCGACGTAACCCTTTACGACGAACTATTTAATCACCTCCATAATCGAAAAAAAAATCCTTAGTCCACTAGTTACTAAGGATAACTTTGACTGTTGTTCAGTTACTCAAACTTGGATCACTCTTTGTACCCCTTGGCTGACTTATGGCAAGGCACACATGAGGTGCGGTACACAACACGCATACTTTAGAGCCTACGACTAAGGCATAGGGGACGACCTTCGTCCTTTCTCTTTCTTCTGTCGTGGTCGGGCTTTGAGTCTTACTCAAATTCACACCTTACAACACAACCAAGAATTCCTTTGCTGATCAACTTTAAACTCCTTCAAAAACTTGTCAAGGCTTGCATTTCATTAAAAGTTCTATTAAGCGTTTTGATCTATCTCTATAGATCTGGATGCTCAATGTTCAAGTACCTCTATCCAGGTTTTCCTTTGAAAAACCCCTTTCAAACAACCCTTTATGCTTTACAGAAATTCTACATTACTTCCGATCAACAATATGTCAACCACATAAACTTATCAGAAATTCTATAGTGCTCCCACTCACTTCTTTGGAAATACAAGTTTCTCATAAACCTTGTATGAACCGAAAAGCTTAGATCATCTCATCAAAGCGTATATTCCAACTCCGAGATGCTTGCACCAGTCCATAGAAGGATCGATGGAGCTTGCATACTTGTTAGCATCCTTAGGATCGCAAAACCTTCTGGTTGTATCACATACAACCTTCCCTCAAGGAAACCGTCGAGGAAACAATGTTTTGACATCCTATGTGCAATATTTCATAAATAATACAACAACTGCTAAGATAATTCCAACAAACTTTCAGCATCGCTACGAGTGAGAAAGTCTCATCATAGTCAACTCTTTGAACTCGCCGAAAAACTCTTTGCAACAAGTCGAGCTTTCTTAAATGATGACTTTCACCATCATTGTCTGTCTTCTTTTAAAGATCCATTAGTACTTAATAGTCTTACGATCATCAAGTAGTTCTTCCGAAGTCCACACTTTGTTTTCATACATGGATCCTCTCTCGGATTTCCTTGCCTCCAACCATTTGCCGGAATCGGGGCCCACCATCGCTTCTCCATAGCTCGTAGGTTCATTGTTGTTAAACAACATGAACTCCAACACAGGGTTACGGTACCACTCTGTAGCAGTACGTGACCTTGTCGACTTACGAGGTTTGTAGTAACTTGATCCGAAGCTTAATGATCACTATCATCAGTTTCCACTTCAATTGCGTAGGCGCCACTGGAACAACTTCCCGCGCCCTGCTACACATTGGTTGAAGTGACGGTTCAATAACCTCATCAAGTTCCACCACCCTCCCACTCAATTCTTTCGAGAGAAACTTTTCCTCGAGAAAGGACCCGTTTCTAGAAACAAACACTTTGCTTCCGGATCTGAGATAGGAGGTATACCCAACTGTTTTGGGTGTCCTATGAAGATGCATTTATCCGCTTTGAGTTCGAGATTATCATGCTGAAATTTTTCCACATAAGAATCGCAGCCCTAGACTTTTAAGAAACGACAGCTTAGGTTTCTCCAAACCATAGTTCATACGGTGTCATCTCAATGGAAATACGTGGTGCCCTATTTAAAGTAAATACAGTTCTCTCTAATGCATAACCCATAAAAGATAGTGGTAATTTGATAAGAGACATCATAGTATGCACCATATCAAATAGGGTAGGCTATGAAGTTCGGGCACACCATCACACTATGGTGGTCTAGGTGGCATGAGATGTGAAACAATTTTCACATTTGTCTTAATTGTGTACCATACTCGCAACTCAGATATTCAGCTCTATGATCATATTGTAGACATATTACCCTCTTGTCACGACGATCTTCAACTTCACTCTGAAACTACTTTGAACCTTTCAATAATTCAGACGTGTGTTTCATCAAGCAAATACACTAGTATCTACTCAAATCATCTGTGAAGTAAGAACATAACGATATCCACTACGTGCCTCACCACTCATTGGACTGCATACATCCAAATGTATTACTTCCAATAAGTTACTTTCTAGTTCCATCTCACTGGAAAACGAGGCTTTCAGTCATCTTGCCCATGTGCTATGATTTGCATGTCTTAAGTGATTCAAAATCAAGTGAATCTTAACGATCCATGTGCATGGAGTTTCTTCATGCGTTTATACCAATAGGCATGGTTTGCATGTCTCAAACGTTTCAAAAATGAGTGAGTACCAAGATCCATCCGCATGGAGCTTCTTCATGCATTTTATACCAACATGACTCAAGGGGCAGTGCCACAACTAAGTGGTACTATCATTACTACTTTGTATCTTTTGGCATCAATATTATGAACATGTGTATCACTATAATCGAGATTCAATAAACCATTGAAGGTATTTATTCAAGCAAATAGAATAACCATTATTCTCTTTAAATTAATAATCATATTGCAATATACACTATCTAATCATGTTCATGCTCAACGCAAACACCAAATAACAATTATTTAGGTTTAACACTAATCCCGATGGTAGAGGGAGTGTGCGATGTTTGATCACATCAACCTTGGAAACACTTCCAACACATATCGTCACCTCGCCTCTATCTAGTCTCCGTTTATTCCGTAGCTTTTATTTCGAGTTACTAACACTTAGAAACTGAACCGGTATCTAATACCCTCGTGCTACTAGGAGTACCAGTAAAGTACACATCAATATCATGTATATCAAATATACTTATGTCGACTTCGTTGGCCTTCTCATCAACCAAGTATCTAGGATAGTTCCGCCTCGGTGACCGTTCCCCTCATTAAAAACACTTAGTCCCGGGTTTGGGTGCAACCTTGGGTTTCTTCATCACAGAAGCTCTGGTTTGCCATTTCATGAAGTATCCCTTCTACCCCTTGCCCTTCTTGAAACTAGTGGTTTTACTAACCATCAAAAATTGATGCTCCTACTTGATTTCTTCGCAATGTCAAACATTGCGAATCGCTCAAGGATCACCATATCTATCCTTGATATGTTATAGTTCATCAGGAAGCTCTAGTAGCTTGGTGGCAGTGACTTTGGAGAACCATCACTATCTCCTCTGGAAGATTAACTCCCACTTGATTCAAGCGACTGTTGCACTCAGACAATCTCAACACATGCTCAACGATTGAGCTTTTATCCTTTACTTTGTAGACAAAGAATCTTGTCGGAGGTATCATACCTCTCAACAAGGGCGCGAGCATGAAATCCCAATTTCATATTTTGGAACGTCTCATATGTTCTGTGACGTTCAAAAGGTCTCCGGTGCCTTAATTCTAAGCCGTTTAAGCATTATGCAGTGAACTATCACGTAGTCATCAAAGAACGTGTATGTCAGATGTTCGCAACATCCACAGACGATGCTCGACGTTCAACACACCGAGCGGTGCATTAAGGACATAAGCCTTCTGTGCAGCCATGCGGACAATCCTCAGTTTACGGACTAGTCCGCATAGATTCTACTATCAACTTTCAACTAAATTTTCTCTACGAACATATCTAAAACAGTAGAGCTACAGCGCAAGCTACAACATAATTTGCAAAGACCTTTTTGACTATGTTCATGATAATTAGTTCAATTAATCATATTACTTAAGAACTCCCACTCAAATAGACATCCCTCTAGTCATTCGAGTGGCGCATGATCCAAATCCACTATCTCAAGTTTGATCATCACGTGAGTTGAGTTTAGCTTCAATGGTGAACATCTCCATGTTCATCATATCAAATATATGATTCATGCTCGATCTTTCAGTCTCTTGTGTTCTGAGGCCATATCTGTACATGCTAGGCTCGTCAAGTTTAACCCGAGCGTTCCGCGTGTACAACTGTGTTTCCTCCATTGTATGTGAACGTTGAGTTTATCACACCGGATCATCATGTGGTGTCTCTAAACGACGAACTGTCACAACGGTGCACAGTCAGGGAGAACACAATTTTATCTTGAAATTTTAGTGAGGGGTCACCTTATAGTGCTACCGTCGTTCTAAGCAAAATAAGGTGCATAAAAAGGATTAACATCGCATGCAAATAATAAGTGATCTGATATGGCCATGATCTTGTGCTTCTTGATCTCCATCACCAAAGCACCCGCATGATCTTCATCGTCACCGGCGCCACACCATGATCTCCATCATTGTGCTGCCATCGAGGTTGACGTGCTATCTATGCTATTACTACTAAAGCTACTACCTAGAAATATAGTAAACACATCTGCATGCAGAAACGTTAGTTTAAAGACAACCCTATGGCTCCTGCCGGTTGCCGTAGCATCGACGTGCAAGTCGATATTTAACTATTACAACATGATCATCTCATACATCCAATATATCATATCATGTCTTTGGCCATATCACATCACATGCATACCCTGCAAAAACAAGTTAGACGTCCTCTAATTTGTTGTTGCATGTTTTACGTGGCTGCTATGGATATCTAGTATGATCGCATCTTACTTATGCAAAGCCACAACGGTGATATGCAATTTTCTATTTAACCTTCTCTAAGGACCGCCTCGGTTAAATCTGATCCAACTAAAGTTGAATAAATAGACACCCACCAGTCATCTTTATGCAACAAGTTGCTTGTTAGTCGATGAAACCGGCCTCTCGTAAGTGTATGAGTAAGGTTGGTCAGGGCCGCTTCAATCCAACAATACCACCGAATCGAGAAAAGACTAAGGAGGGAAGAAAAAATGAACATCAATGCCCACAAACTCTTCTGTGTTCTACTCGAGATATCATCTACGCATGAACCTAACTCATGAGGCCACTGTTGGGGAACGTTGCATGGGAAAAAAAAATTCCTACGCACACGAAGACCTATCATGGTGATGATCATCTACGAGAGGGAGATCAGATCCACATACCCTTGTAGATTGCTAAGCGGAAGGGTTAATAAATGCGGTTGATGTAGTGGTACGTCTTCACGATCCGTCCCATGAACCGTCCCACGATCTGTCCCACGAATCGTCCCATGATCCGTCCCAATCAAGTGCCGAACGGACGGCACCTCCGCGTTCCGCACACGTACAACTCGATGGCGATATCCGCCTTCTTGATCCAGCAAGAGGGGGCAGATAGGTAGATGATTTCTCTAGCACGATAGCATGGTGGTGGTGGTGGTGGTGCTATTCCAGCAGGGCTACGCCTAAGCACCGCTGAAACTAGAGGAGAAACAGATCTAGAGAGAGAGAGGGCAGGACGTGGCTGTTTTCTATTATCCAAAAACCCTCAAAACCCTTAGTATATATAGGAGGAAAGGAGGGAGAGGGCTGCGCCCTAGGGCAGCCTTCTCTTCCCTTGCGCAAGGGAGAGGAGGAGGAGTCCTACTCCAATCCTATTTGGAGTAGGAGTCCTCCTTCCCACTTGGAAACTCTTTCCACCTTGTTTTTTTCCTTCTCAAACCTTATGGGCCTTAGTAGGAACTTATTCCAGCCCACTAGGGTCTGGTTTATCTCTTCCCACAACCCATGAGGCCCCTTGGGGCGTGACACCCCTCCCAATGGTCCCCGACACCCCTCCCAGCACTCCCGGTACACTACCGATGAGCCCGAAACTTTTCCGGTGAACAAAACAAGACTTCCTATATATCAATCTTCGTTTCCGGACCATTCCGGAAACACTCGTGACATCCAGGATCTCATCCAGGACTCTGAACAACCTTCAGTCATGAACACATATAACTCAACTATACCAAAACATCACCGAACCTTAAGTGTGCAGACCCTGCGGGTTCAAGAACTATGCAGACAGGATCTGAGACACTCTCCGGTCAATAACCAACAGCAGGACCTGGATATCCATATTGGCTCCTACATATTCTACGAAGATCTCTATCTGTTGAACCTCTATGTCAAGGATTCATATAATCCCGTATACTATTCCCTTTGTCCTTCGGTATGTTACTTGCCCGAGATTCGATCGTCGGTATCTCCATACCTAGTTCAATCTCGTTACGGCAAGTCTCTTTACTCTTTCCCTAATACAAGATCCCGTGACTAACTCCTTAGTCACATTACTTGCAAGGCTTGTTGTGATGTTGTATTACCGAGTGGGCCCCGAGATACCTCTCCGTCACACGGAGTGACCAATCCCAGTCTTGATCCATGCCAACCCAACAGACACCTTTGGAGATACCTGTAGAGCACCTTTATAGTCACCCAATTACGTTGCGACCTTTGATACAGACAAAGTATTCCTCTGGTGTCCGGGAGTTGCATGATCTCATAGTCATAGGAACAGATACATGGACATGCATAAAAATAGTAGCAATAAACTGACACGATCATACGCTACGTTTATAGTTTGGGTCTCGTCCATCACATCATTCTCCTAATGATGTGATCCTGTCATCAAGTGACAACACTTGTCTATGGCCAGGAAACCTTGACCATCTTTGATCAACGAGCTAGTCAACTAGAGGCTCGCTAGGGACAGTGTGTTTTCTATGTATCCACAAATGTATTTGAGTTTCCAAACAATATAATTCTAGCATGGATAATAAATGATTATCATTAACAAGGACATATAATAATAACCAATTTATTTTTGCCTCTAGGTCAAATTTCCAACAAGTTGCATGGGAGTGGTTGCTCCGGGTGAAAGTCTAGCCATTTCTCACCGGCTCGCGGTGATGGTGTCCATGGGTGTTGTTATACTTCTTGGAGGCACCGTTAGGATCCACACAACCTCTACTCTCGGATCAATATCTTCAAGCGAAAGCCAAGATCCCGTTGTAGGGTTGGATGGTGGCGTTGTCTTCAACATCGTTTTCCCTCTTTAGGGAACCGTCTTGAAGATCTAGATCCCATTGGTCCTTCATACTGGCTCGACGTTCACGATGGCTTCTGTGGCAATGATGACGAGGGTGAGCAATGTCAGAGGCGTGGTCTTGGTCCTGGTAGTCGACTCTTCTTCTCCGACGTGTCCGTGGGTGTGCCTTGACTGTTTGTCGCTACGAAGTCGAAGCCATGGTGGGGGGCCGGTGGTGTACGATGACGCGTGACAAGTGGTTCATTCGGTGAACCTCCATGACGCCAACCTTGACTAGTTTCCTTTGTAGTTCAGCATCGGAGTCGGAGTTGCATTGTCTAGTTTGGTTTGTATGGAGTGTTGTGATGCAGCTTTTAGAGATGTTGTTTTTCTTTTTCTTTGATCTTCGGATCTTCTGGACCTAGGACCTCCATCACCTTGTTGTTTTCTGTTGCTTCTTGCTATTATCAATGAATGCCAACGTGTTGGATATTTCAAAAAAATGGCATAGACTTGTTTATGATGATATGTACATTGTTGAAGCATAGAACCATGGATGTATTTACCCCACATAGATGGTTGTTTAGTCTACACATGGTTTACTCCAACATCCTAGGTGGTCTTACTCTTTTGTCAAATCATGTCACACATACTTTTTTTGTTTTTGGATGTCTAGCCATGTGTGCATCTTGTTATGCAGAGTCTGGGTTTGTACCTAGTCTGTTAGTATATTTATATTACCCAAAAACATTAAGGCAAGGCCATACTATATAATCTTACTACAAAATAAGTAAATATTTACATATATGGGAAAGAGGAAAAAGAACCATATATAAAGTAGAAGTTTACATTAAAAACTTAACGATGATGATCTATCCAAGTAATGAAGTGTTAGTACTTTATTGTTGAATGTTAAATTGTAAGAGAGCAAACCACTATTTTGTCAAAAAAAATACAACTGGCATATGGACCCACTATGACAGAAAAAATATGTACAAAATAGGATTCAAACAGAAAAACAAACATACCCAAGGTTCCACTGTTGCCTTGTTTGTGTGCTTGTTTTCTTTTGAATGGCGAGAAACCTCGGGTAACTACGTACATCTCGTCGTATGTTTATTGGAGGAGGAGGGGAGGCATCTACAACACTAGAGGATACCCCACACGTTTCTCTAGGAATCGGTTGATAAAACTTTGGGTTGATAACATGAGTATAAAAAATAAAAATACATGCATATGACCTATTTTATGTGATTATTGACAGTTGTAAAAATATTTATGTTGGAAATATGCCCTAGAGGCAATAATAAATTGGTTATTATTATATTTCCTTGTTCATGATAATCGTTTATTATCCATGCTAGAATTGTATTGATTAGAAACTCAAATACATGTGTGGATACATAGACAACACACTGTCCCTAGTGAGCCTCTAGTTGACTAGCTCGTTGATCAAAGATGGTCAAGGTTTCCTGGTCATAGACAAGTGTTGTCACTTGATAACGGGATCACATCATTAGGAGAATGATGTGATGGACAAGACCCAAATATCAACGTAGCATATGACCGTGTCAGTTTATTGCTATTGTTTTCTGCATGTCAATGTATCTGTTCCTATGACCATGAGATCATGCAACTCCCGGACACCAGAGGAATACCTTGTGTGTATCAAATGTTGCAACGTTATTGGGTGACTATAAAGGTGCTCTATAGGTATCTCCAAAGGTGTCTGTTGGGTTGGCATGGATCAAGACTGGGATTTGTCACTTCGTGTGACGGAGGGGTATCTCGGGGCCCACTCGGTAATACAACATCACAATAAGCCTTGCAAACAATGTGACTAAGGAGTTAGTCACGGGATCTTGTATTACGGTACGAGTAAAGAGAATTGTCGGTAAAGGGATTGAACTAGGTATGGAGATACCGACGATCGAATCTTGGGCAAGTAACATATCGAAGGACAAAGGGAACCGCATATGGGATTAAATGAATCATTGACATAGAGGTTCAACTGATAGAGATCTTCGTAGAATATGTAGGAGCCAATATGGAAATCTAGCTCCCGCTATTGGTTATTGACTTGGGAGTGTCTGAGGTCATGTCTAGATAGTTCTCGAACCCGCAGGGTGTGCACACTAAAGGTTTGGTGATGTTCCGGTATTATTGAGTTATGATTGTTTGGTAACCGAAAGTTGTTCGGAGTCCCGGATGAGATACCAGAAATAACGAGGAGCTACGGAATGGTCCAGAGGTAAAGATTGATATGTAGTAAAGTGGGTTTTGAACTCCGGAAAAGTTTCGGGCATTTCCGGGAGTGTACCGGGAGTGACGAATGGGTTTCGGGGGTCCACCAGGTGGGCCCATCCACCCCAAAGGGTCTAATGGGCTGCGTGTACCAGTCCTTAGTGGTTTGGCCGAAGCCTCCACTTAAGCCCAATGCGAATTGGAGGTGGGAAGGAAAGAAACCCAAAGGTGGAAAAGGTGGAAAGGGTTTCCAAGTGGAGAGAAGGAATCCTACTCCTAGTAGGATTGGAGTAGGACTCCTCCACATTCAATTTCGGACAAACCTTGAGGGTTTGAGGCTGCCTTCTCCCCTCCCTCCCTCCTATATATACTAGAGGTTTTAGAGGTGAGGGCTAACCCTATTTGCCACGTGCCCCCTCTACTTCTCTCTAGATCTGTTCTTCCTCTAGATTGTTTTTTCAGCAGCGCTTAGGCGAAGCCCTGCTGCAATAGATCCACCAACACCACCACCATGCCTCCATGTTGTATAACTCATCTAACTCTCCGCCCCTCTTGCTGGAGCAATAATGCGGGGATCGTCATCGAGCTGTAAGTGTGTTGAACGCGGAGGTGCTGTCCGTTCGGCACTAGATCAGGATGGATCGTGATGGGATCGCGGGACATATCGTGATGATATCATGGCACGGGCTGCGATTTGAATCTTAAAGATGTTCCACTACATCAACCGCGTTATATACGGTTCGCTTAGTGTTCTACAAGGGTATGTAGATTCACTCTCCCCTCTCATAGATGATCATCGCCATGGATAGGCATTGCGTGTGCGTAGGATTTTTTTTGTTTCCCATGCAACGTTCTCCAACAGTGGCATCATGAGCTAGGTTCATGTGTAGAAGATATCTCGGGTAGAACACAAATAAGTTTGTGGGCGTTGATGTTCAATTTGCTGCCCTCCTTAGTCTTTTCTTGATTCGGCGGTATTGTTGGATTGAAGCAGCCCGAATCAAGTTTACTCGTACGCTTACGAGAGACCGGTTTCATCGACTGACATGCAACTTGTTGCATAAAAATGACTGGCGGGTGTCAGTTTCTTCAACTTTAGTTGAATCGGATTTGACCGAGGCGGTCCTTGGAGAAGGTTAAATAGCAATTTTCATATCACTGTTGTGGCTTTGCGTAAGTAAGATGCGATCATACTAGATACCCGTAGCAGCCACGTAAAACATGCAACAACAAATTAGAGGACATCTAACTTGTTTTTGCAGGGTATGCATGTGATGTGATATGGCCAAAGACATGATATGATATATTGGATGTATGATATGATCATGTTGTAATAGTTCAATATCGACTTGCACGTCGATGCTACGACAACCGGGAGGAGCCATAGGGTTGTCTTTAAACTAACATTTGTGCTTGCAGATGCTTTCACTATATCGCTAGGTTGTAGATTTAGTAGTAATAGCATAGATAGCGCGACAACATCGATGGCGACACAATGATGGAGATCATGATGATGGAGATCATTGTTTGGTGCCGGTGACGATGGAGATCATGCTGGTGCTTTGGTGATGGAGATCAAGAAGCATAAGTTCATTGCCATATCATGTCACTTATGATTTGCATGTGATGTTAATCCTTTTATGCACCTTATTTTGCTTAGAATGACGGTAGCATTATAAGGTGATCCCTCACTAAAATTTCAAGATAAAATTATGTTCTCCCCGACTGTGCACCGTTGCGACAGTTCGTCGTTTTGAGACACCATGTGATGATCGGGTGTGATAGACTCAACGTTCACATACAACGGGTGCAAAATAGTTGCACACGCGGAACACTCGGGTTAAACTTGACGAGCCTAGCATGTACAGACATGGCCTCCGAACACAAGAGACCGATAGGTCAAGCATGAATCATATAGTTGATATGATAAACATGAAGATGTTCACCATTGAAACTATATTCAACTCACGTGATGATCAGACTTCATTTAGTGGATTTGGATCATGCGCTACTCGAATGACTAGAGGGGTGTCTATTTGGGTGGGAGTTCTTAAGTAATATGATTAATTGAACTCATTATCACGAACATTGTCAAAAGGTCTTTCAAATTATGTTGTAGCTTGCGCTATAGCTCTACTGTTTTGGATATGTTCCTAGAGAAAATATAGTTGAAAGTTGATAGTAGCAATTATGCGGACTGGGTCCGTAAACGAAGGATTGTCCTCATTGCTGCGCATAAGGCTTATGTCCTTAATGCACCGCTCAGTGAGCTGAACCTCAAGCGTCATTTGTAGATGTTGCGAACATCTGACATACACGTTTTTGATGACTACATGATAGTTCAGTGCATAATGCTTAAATGACTTAGAATTGAGGCACTGAAGACGTTTCGAACGTCGTGGGACATGCGAGATGTTCCAAGAGATGAAATTGGGATTTCAGGCTCGTGCCCTTGTTGAGAGGTATGAGACCTCCGACAAGATTCTGTGTCTACAAAGTAAGGGAGAAATGCTCAATCGTTGAGCATGTGCTCAGATTGTCTGAGTGCTACAATCGCTTGAATCGAGTGGGAGTTGATCTTCCAGATGAGATAGTGATGGTTCTCCAAAGTCACTGCCATCAAGCTACTAGAGCTTCGTGATGAACTATAACATATCAAGGATAGATATGATGATCCTTGAGCTATTCGTGATGTTTGACACCGCGAAAGTAGAAATCAAGTAGGAGCATCAATGGTTGATGGTTAATAAAACCACTATTTTGAAGAAGGGCAAGGGCAAGAAGGGATACTTCATGAAACGGCAAACCAGTTGTTGCTCTAGTGAAGAAACCCAAGGTTGAACCCACACCCGAGACAAAGTGCTTCTGTTATGAGGGGAACGGTCACTGAGGCGGAACTACCCTAAATACTTGGTAGATGAGAAGGATGGCAAAGTCGACAAATGTATATTGGATATACATGATATTGATGTGTACTTTACTAGTACTCCTAGTAGCACCAGGGTATTAGATACTAGTTCGGTTGCTAAGTGTTAGTAACTCAAAATAAAAGCTACAGAATAAACGGAGACTAGCTGAAGGCGAGGTGACGGTATTTGTTGGAAGTGTTTTCAAGGTTGATGTGATCAAACATCGCATGCTCCCTCTAACATCGAGGTTAGTGTTGAACCGAAATAAGTGTTATTTGGTGTTTGAGTTGAGCATGAACATGATTAGACCTTGTTTGTTGCAATACGATTATTCATTTAAAGAGAATGATGGTTTCTATTTGCTTGAATGAAAACCTTCAATGGTTTATTGAATCTCGATCGTAGTGTTACACATGTTCATAATATTAATGCCAAAAGATACTAAATAGTAATGACTGGACCACTTACTTGTGGCACTGCCGCTAGAGTCATATTGGTATAAAACACATGAAGAAGCTCCATATTGATGGATCTTTGGTCTCACTCGTTTTTGAAACGTTTGAGACATGCGAACCATGTATATTGATGTAAACGCATGAAGAAACTCCATGTAGATGGATCGTTTGGATTCACTTGATTTTGAATCACTTGAGACATGCAAATCATGCCACATGGGCAAGATGACTGAAGGCATCATTTTTCCAGTGAGATGGAACAAGAAAGTTACGTATTGGAAGTAATACATTTTGATGTATGTAGTCCAATGAGTGCTGAAGCACGCAATGGATATCATTATGTTCTTACTTCACAGATGATTTGAGTAGATACTAGTGTATTTGCTTGATGAAACACATGTCTGAATTATTGAAAGGTTCAAGTAATTTCAGAGTGAAGTTGAAGATCATTGTAATAAGAGGATAAAATGTCTACGATATGATCATAGATATGAATATCTAAGTTGCGAGTTTGGTACACTATTAAGACAATGTGAAAATTGTTTCACATCTCATGCTGCCTGGAACACCATAGTGTGATGGTGTGTCCGAACGTCATAGCCGCACCCTATTTAATATGTTGCATACTATGATGTCTCTTATTGAATTACCACTATCATTTATGGGTTAGGCATTAGAGAAAACCGCATTCACTTTGAACAGGGCACCACGTAATTCCGTTGAGATGACACCGTATGAACTAAGGTTTGGAGAAACCTAAGCTGTCGTTTCTTAAAAGTTTGGGGTTGTGATGCTTATGTGAAAAAGTTTCAGCATGATAAGCTCGAACCCAAAGCGGATAAATGCATCTTCATTGGACACCCAAAACAGTTGGGTATACCTCCTATCTCAGATCCGGAAGCAAAGTGTTTGTTTCTAGAAACGGGTCCTTTCTCGAGGAAAAGTTTCTCTCAAAAGAATTGAGTGGGAGGATGGTGAAACTTGATGAGGTTATTGAACCGTCACTTCAACAAGTGTCTAGCAGGGCGCAGAAAGTTGTTCCTGTGGAGCCTACACCAATTGAAGTGGAAGCTGATGATAGTGATCATGGAGCTTCGGATCAAGTTACTACAAACCTAGTAGGTCGACAAGGTCACATACTGCTCCAGAGTGGTACGGTAACCCTATCTTGGAGGTCATGTTATTGGACAACAATGAACCTATGAGCAATGGAGAAGCAATGGTGGGCCCGGATTCCGACAAATGGCTGGAGGCCATGAAATCCGAGAGAGGATCCATATATGAAAACAAAGTGTGGACTTTGGAAGAACTACTTGATGGTCGTAAGACTATTAAGTACAAATTGATCTTTAAAAGGAAGACACACAATGATGGTGAAAAGTCACCATTAAGAAAGCTCGACTTGTTGCAAAGATGTTTCTGACAAGTTCAAAGAGTTGACTATAATGAGAATTTCTCACTCGTAGCGATGCTAAGATTATGTTGGAATTATGTTAGCAATTGCTGCATTATTTATGAAGCCTTGCAGATAGGATGTCAAAACATTGTTTCCTCGATGGTTTCCTTGAGGAAAGGTTGTATGTGATACAACCAGAAGGTTTTGTCGATCCTAAGGATGCTAACAAGTATGCAAGCTCTAGCGACGCTTCTATGGACTGGAGCAAGCATCTCGGAGTTGGAATATACACTTTGATGAGATGATCAAAATTTTTGGTTTTATAAAAGTTTATGAGAAACTTGTATTTCCAAAGAAGTGAGTGGGAGTACTATAGAATTTCTGATTAGTATATATGGTTGAGATATTGTTGATCGGGAAAAATGTAGAATTTCTGGAAAGCATAAAGGGTTGTTTGAAAGGAGTTTTTCAAAGGAAAACCTAGATTGAGCTACTTGAACATTGAGCACCGAGATCTATGGAGATAGATCAAGACGCTTGATAAAACTTTCAATGAATACATACCTTGACAAGTTTTTTGAAGGAGTTCAAAATGGATTAGTTAAAGAAGGAATTCTTGACTATATTGTAAGGTGTGATTTTGTGTAAGAGTCAAAGAACCTAACCAGGACAGAAGAAAGAGAAAGGACGAAGGTCGTCCCCTATGCCTTAGCCGTAGGCTCTAAAGTATGCCATGATGTGTACCGCACCTGATGTGTGCCTACCCATGATTCTGTCAAGGGGTACAAAGAGTGATCCAAGATTGAATCGCTGAACAACGGTCAAAGTTATCCTTAGTAACTAGTGGACTAAGGAATTTTTCTCGATTATGGAGGTGATTAAAGAATTCATCGTAAAGAGTTACTCGATGCAAGCTTTGACACTAATCCGAATAACTATAAGTAGTAAACCAAATTCGTATAGTGGAACAGTCATTTGGAATAATTCCAAATGGCGCGTGGTAGCAGCATCTATAGGATGACACAGAGATTTGTAAAGCACACACAGATCTAAAAGGTTCAGACCCGTTGATTGAAAATCTCTCTCGCAAGCAAGACATGATCGAACCCCATAACTGTATGGGTGTTAGATTCATTGCAATCACATAGTGATGTTAACTAGAATATTGACTCTAGTGCAAGTGGGAGACTGTTGGAAATATGCCCTAGAGGCAATAATAAATTGGTTATTATTATATTTCCTTGTTCATGATAATTGTTTAATATCCATGCTAGAATTGTATTGATTGGAAACTAAAATACATGTGTGGATACATAGACAACACACTATCCCTAGTGAGCCTCTAGTTGACTAGCTCGTCGATTAAAGATTGTCAAGGTTTCCTCGCCATAGACAAGTGTTGTCACTTGATAACGGGATCACATCATTAGGAGAATGATGTGATGGACAAGACCTAAACTATAAACGTAGCATATGATCGTGTCAGTTTATTGCTACTGTTTTCTGCATGTCAATGTATCTGTTCCTATGACCATGAGGTCATGCAACTCCCGGACACCGGAGGAATACCTTGTGTGTATCAAACGTCACAACGTTACTAGGTGACTATAAAGGTGCTCTACAGGTATCTCCAAAGGTGTTTGTTGGGTTGGCATGTTTCAAGAATGGGATTTGTCACTTCGTGTGACCGAGAGGTATCTTGGGGCCCACTCGGTAATACAACACCACAATAAGCCTTGCAAGCAATGCGACTAAGGTGTTAGTCACGAGATCTTGTATTATGAACGAGTAAAAAGAGTTGCCAGTAACGGGATTGAACTAGGGATGGAGATACCGACGATCGAATCTCAGGCAAGTAACATATCGAAGGACAAAGGGAACAACATACAGGATTAAATGAATTTTTGACGTAGAGTCTCAACCGATAGAGATCTTCGTAGAATATGTAGTTGCCAATATGGACATCCAGGTCCCGCTATTTGTTATTGACCGGGGAGTGTCTCAGGTCATGTCTGCATAGTTCTCGAACCCTCAGGGTCTGCACACTTAAGGTTTGGTGATGTTTTGGTATTATTGAGTTATGTGTGTTTGGTAACCGAAAGTTGTTCGGAGTCCCGGATGAGATACCGGACATAACGAGGAGCTTTTGAATGGTCCGTACGTAAAGATTGATATATAGGAAAGTGGGGTTTGAACTCCGGAAAAGTTTCGGGCATTTGCTACAGTGTACTGGGAGTGACGAATGGGTTCCGAGGGTCCACCAGGTGGGCCCACCCACCCCAAAGGGTCTCATGGGATGTGGGAGGACGTGGACCAGCAATTAGTGCGCTGGTTGAAGCCTCTACTAAAGCCCAAGGCAGATTGGAGGTGGGTAGGAAATAAACCTAAAGGTGGAAAAGGTGGAAAGGGTTTCCAAATGGAGAGAAGGAATCCTACTCCTAGTAGGATTGGAGTAGGACTCCTCCACCTCCAATTTCGGCCGAACCTTGAGGGTTTGAGAATGCCTCCCCCCTCCCTCCCTCCTATATATACTATATGTTTTAGAGGTGAGGGCTAACCCTAATTGCCACGTGATCCCTCTAGTTCTCCCTAGATCTGTTCTTCCTCTAGATCGGTTTTTCAGCAGCGCTTAGGCGAGGCCCTGCTGGAATAGATCCACCACCACCACCACCATGCCGCCATGCTGGAGAATTCATCTACCTCGCCGCCCCTGTTGCTGGATCAAGAAGGCGGGGATCGTCATCGAGCTGTATGTGTGTTGAACGCGGAGGTGCCGTCCGTTCGGCACTAGATCGGGATGGATCGTGATGGGATCGCGGGACGGATCGTGATGAAATCGCGACACGGGCTGCGATTTGAATCACGAAGATGTTCCACTACATCAATCGTGTTATATACGCTTGCACTTAGCGATCTACAAGGGTATGTAGATTCACTCTCCCCTCTCGTAGATGATCATCACCAGGGATAGGTATTGCGTGTGCGTAGGAATTTTTTTGTTTCCCATGCAACGTTTCCCAACAATTTATTATTTGATATAAGTCGTATAATTGAATGGGAAATATTTTTCCATGCATGCAATGTTTTGGTGGATCTTTTTCCATGCATGATTGCATGTTGAAGTCTGCCTTATCCTATTCATATTTGTACGATGACGTGAAATGCTTGCATGTTGAGATAAATAAACAAAACATACCGAGCAAGATTCCACAGTTGCCTTATTTGTGTGTTTTTTTTCTTCTGAAAAATGCACCAAGTCTCGGCAACTAGATCTCATCGAATGCTTGATGAGGGAGGAGGGGCCGAGAATTTCTAAACTAAAATAATACCCCGTGTGTTGTTGCGCGAATTGGTTGATAAAAATTTGGATTGATATCATGAGAACATAAACTAAAAACAAATGCTACTTATTGTATTTCATTATGTATAGTTGTAACAAAATTTATTTTATATAAGTAGTATACCTGAATGAGAAACATTTGTCCATACATGCTTGAATTTTGTGGTGGGTATTTTCTCATGCATGATTGCCTGTTGAGGTTGGTTTATCCTATTTATAATTGTATAATGTGGTGACATGCTTGCATATTGAGATAAATTAATTGATGAGGATGACTCTCTTGAGCGGCCATAATGGGAGTAACTTAATTAGGTACTCCCACCTGTGGATATGAGATTTAGGTAGCTTTAGGTCATCAATTTCACTAACTAATATATGTTATATGTCATTTAAAGCATATCATTGGATCAACATGCGAAGGTAGTTTATAAATATATTTTTTGTACATAATACAAACGTAGCTAGTTAAACTGATGACTTAGAACTATGGTCATCTCATATACATCGAGATGGAGGGAGTAGTAACATAACGCGCCCCAAGAAAAGTTTCCTTATGTGTCATGTGATTAATTAGGAAAGAGGTATTTGTAGTAACATAATATGTTGCTATAATATAACGCATTTTGAAAGTAAATGAGTCTTCATCTAAATGAATTAAAGCTTGCATGATATCACTTCTATGTTACTATTCATTATAAAAATAATAAATTAAACTAGTAACATATCCACCTTTCTAGTCTAAGTTAGTTCCCGCTATGACCAGCCCTAGGTATATAGGATGTCACGGCTACCCTTGTCCCAGGATGTTGCTAAACTTATCGGCAGCCTCAACTGCTAGTGCTAAATATGGATAATTTAGGCCTAATCATACTGTATGTTAGTTGCATAATTCGGGACATACATAAATAGCATATTTCTTGTTGTCTTATTGATTGTACTACCCCCCGGATCAAGCTGCATGCCACTCCCTTTCCATCACCACATGCAAGTTCAGAAAGGCAGGGCCAAAAATATACAGTTGACTATTCCCGGTCGGTTGGATTATGTACGCTTAGGTCTGCTGCAATTGGTTGTCGTGCATTTTGTCACTGCATGTGCAGCAGGCAGCGTCACCTAGGTACAGGAATCTATACATCATACATCTGCTACAAATTAATTAAGTCGTCTGCATCAAATATCATTATCCACGGCTGGATACGACAAGGTTGTGGCGGCCAGTCGGGCCCACTTGAAAAGAAATGATAGTTTAGCTAGGGTGGTTAATTTGTGGCGGGAACACGCCATGATGTTTTCTCCCATATAATTTGTGAAAACAGGTCCATAAACTGTAGATAACCGAGTTCCACTGGTTTCCGTGGTGTGCATCGTACTTTGGAGACACCGGATATTTACTTTTGTGATCAACTAGCAAAAGAGCCCGTGCGTTGCAACGGAAGAGAAAATAACACACGCTCTGAACGTAATATATTTTCACATGACATCACATTTGTGTTGCCGACGATGACCTTAGTGCTCATACAACAAAAACGCGTTTGAATGTACAATCACTCGGAATAAGATGAGAAATAGGTTGTTTCTCCCCATAAGGTTTTTCAAAGGTGCGCATGTGTGGTTAACGATGGTTTTCTTTCCTCTCAATTTTGTTTTAATTTAATGGATGTTTATTGCAATTCGTATCGTCGCTGGAAAGAGAGAAAAAAGAAGGATTGTGCACTACAGATTAAGTTTGCACCAAAAATAATATTTAAGAAGTATTCAACAACTAAAAATAACATCCTATTTAGATTCTCCATATTTTTTTAATCAAATTTCATATATAACATGTTAAAATCGGAGTTACGGTTTAAAAGATATGAATATTTTTGTTTTAGATAAAATGTGGATTGATTAACTGAAAAGTCAGGGTAACAAAAAAAAACGTTTTGACTGACTAAAAACGAAGGGCGGGTTAATTACCTGAAACATCAGGGGGTTTTCTGAGAAAAGAAAAAAAGATTCATTTTCTGACTTAAATCCGGACTGCGGGTTGATTACCTGAAACATCAGGGGTTTTTCTGAAACATTCAAAAAAAAAAACGATTCGTTTTTCTGACTTAAAACAGGACCGCGGGTTGATTTCAGCAAACATCAGGGGCTTTTCTGCAAAATAGCCACGACGAACGACAGAAGCCTTAGACGCTTTATTGTTAGGGAGAGATAAACCTTCTATTGCCAGGAAAAAAAATCGTTGTAATGGCATGTTCGTAATTATTATCATTCAAAATGATCTATGTTATTTTTTGTTATTATATAATAGATAAGTAACGTTTATCAGGTGTAATACATGCTTCTTTGCATGCTCTCGGTTTCATTATTAACCTTGGTAGCAAACTTTAACTGTGAATTCGTAAATGGTGGCGATGTAGCTCCTTTGATTCAAAAATATATAGAACCTTAAAGGTGCTTACGGAATCTTCAAGACGGACGCTCAAACCTTTCGTAAGAATCCGGACCATGGAAGTTAACCAACATGATTCTGTATCGGTCCACGGAGTTGTTCGAACGGGAATTCTTCCGTAAATTGAAGACAAAAATGGGAGCTTTGCGGGAGTCCATACACGAGAAACATCGCTATATCCAACACCCCGGCCCACACAATCCCCCATCCCGGTCCCATTTTCTTGCACTCCGCCCGGTCTATCCCTTGCTTTCCATCCTTCACCTCCGCCACCACTGCTCCATGTATGTCTCCGACCGCCAGCGATGCATTTCGGACGTCAGCAACCAACACCGATGCGCCCGCTCGCCATTTGCGATGGATCTTTCCACCCTGGAGCAATTTGTACACTCCGCCCCCCATCGACGACCTCCATGCCGGACATCATGCCCCGTCGGTGTTCACTCAAATGTCATTGAGCTTATTTTCAAATGTTATGTCATTTTTTAGAGTTTGAAGGATGATGAGCTACTCGACCATAGAGGATGAGTTGTTATGCAATGCGTGGCTGGCCATATCCGCGGATTTGATAGGCAACATCACAGGGGAGCCCTTCTGGCAGCAAGTGCACGAAATGTTGCACACATGAATACACATTGCGCCCTGTGACATGTAAATCTTTCAACTACGCAACATGAAGTCGTTGTCGTATCGTTGGCATACTATCTAGATCAGCGTCATGAAGTTTAGCGACGTGGTTCGTCAGCTCGAGGCAGTGTGGCCATTGCACGCGGCCAAGGACAGGATCATAAGTTTTTTCTTCCTCTTGCTCAACTTGTTGATTGATTCATTCACTCAATGCTGGTCTATATACACCAGGAAAGACGAATAACCATTCACGTGTACACCCTGCTGGATGAAGCTGAAGGGGCAGTATGTGTGGGACGACATGATCCGTTCATCAAAAACATATTGAACATCTTTTTAGTTTGAGACCTTGTTATACTAGACTTGATTTGCATGGTATGTATGGATGAGTTGTGCTATTTCCTATCCGAATTTTATGAATATCGACCTGTTTGCATGAATTTCGTTTGATTTCTTAAAATGCGAGCTGAAATGTATGCCGATAGCATTGGATGTTGTCCCTTCGCATCCGTGTCCACGGACCGGTCCCTTGTCCACGGAAGGAAATTTACGGGTTGCCGTTTGAGATGCCCTTAGGTTTTCGTATTTCATGATTGTGCTCTCAGGGCTGTCCCACTCACACCAGATGAAAAAGTGGCAAAAAGATGAATTTCCACACTTACATACAATAGAATATCGTCGCAATTATTGAGCCTCTCTGCCTAGAACACCGGAATTCTTTTGAGAAAGGGGGAGGAGCAGGTATCCCTGATGGTATCCACGGTGTTTGCTCATTCATATAGTACCAGTATTTTATACCCACTGCATTGCTAGTCAGGCGAAGTCAATGTACTACTTAGATTTGGTCTTTCATGTGGTTCGTGGAAAATGGTGGCAAAAGGTGTCCACTGAGCTCGGGCTCACAGTTTAGTCGGTAGATCCATCAATCGGAACGAACAAAGAAGGAACATGTAAACGTGTTAGTAATTATAGTACACCACAAAATGCGAGCTATTCCAACATTAGTCCACACACGCTTGCAGGCTGAGCTCATATATATGGATGAAAGCAACTTACATTTGGGCACGACCAGGGGCGTCGATCGGACTTTAACATTTTAGCCACACATGAAGCATGGCCACATATGGTGGTGACGAGATTATGGTGACATGAGATTGCCTCTGCCAGGCTGACGCACTTAACGTGCGTACGCTCATGGCGGGGCAGCCTACATATAATTAACTCTTGAACACGATGGATTACTGGCTAGATCAAGTTGCTTAATTTGTCCACAGGGTAACTGGTGAACACAAACGACATTGACCATGCACTCATACAGATAAAATCAAAACCGTGCTGCCGATGTACTCGATGTGTGTCAGTCGTTTTGTTTAGTTGCCATGTGAATTATCGCATGTGTTCGATGTCGATCGAACCCCTGACCCCTCTTGCCTACGGCGCATGCAGCTGATTTTATTACTTGACGCTCAATTTTATGTGCAAGTGGCAGGCCACATCAGTTTACGCGGTTACATAGGAGTACCATATATACTAAAACCGTGGACGCACAGTTGGCTGCTTAATCCGACTCTGGGATCCAGGTGGGGAAGTTTGTTGAGAACTTGAGAGAGATGAAGCACATCAAGAAAAGCAGCAGCTCGTCCAGGCTTTTCTGCGACGACGACCGTTCAGCGGCGGCGTTGAGGGAGATGGCCAGGGAGCAGTCCCTGGTGACGCAGCTCCGGGCTGTCGTGCTGCCGGCGATCCAGCTAGCCGGCGGCGAGCGTGCCGAGGTCGTCGCCCAGATGTTCGAGAGCATACTTGACTGCTCGGCCAAGGCCATAGCCGCGCTCAAGCTTCTTCGGCTCGATCATTCTCAAGTTGATGATGAAGTGCTGCTGACGGCGATGGTGGACGACAAGACGAGAGTCAGGAAGATCGTCCCCGGTGACGGAGGAAAGGACGGCGACGACAATGCCAAGCCCCTTCGCCGTCAGCGCAAGCGAAGGCGAGGAACACTACATGCATAATTAGGTATGTTGAGTTAATAATTGAGAAAAACCAATTAATGGGTTTAATGCTTTGGGCAGGAGATTAGGCGATGACTCCGTGGCGCTTGAAACGCCTGTTCCTCACTACGATGGCCATCAATGGAGGAAGTATGGTCAGAAGATCATCAACCACACAAAGCACCCTAGGTACGTGCAGTAGATACACACAATTTTTGTTGTGTATACATGAAAGTTTACAAGTCGAAATGCAAAAGGAACACCTTCGTGTGTAATAACTCACTTGTATGGTTTGGGTTGAGCAGGAGTTACTACAAATGCACCTACAAACAAGAGCAGGATTGCAAAGCAACAAAGACGGTGCAGCAGCAGCAACAACAGCAGGATGGCGGCATCGAGGATGAGCCCGTCATGTACGCCGTCGTTTACTACGGTCAACACACCTGCAAGCCCGGCCAGACCGATGCCGCCGTCGTCCAGACGGCAAGCAGCGGTAGGTTTGGTGAGGGCGGGGGAGAGGAGCTTGCACGGAGCAACAGCTGCAGCAATATCTCAGTGACTTGCTCTTCGGTTGTCGTTGACAACCACCAGCTGATGACAGCGTCCCTCGAGAGCTGTTGCAACCTGCTGGACATGGCGGGGGACATGGCTACCGCAGAGGTGAACCAGTATGATCAGCTGTTTGACGTGGCTTCATTTTCGCCGTTTGATTCGGGGACGGCCTGGGCGATGGATGTGAGCGAGCATGGGCTCCAAAAGTTTGGAGGCTGGTAAGAATAAAACTCGGATCACGTCGATGGACAAGTTAAATAGCCGATACGTGAAACTTTGTTGTGTAAGCATCTTTGGTCTGTAAAGTACTCTCTCTGTTTACAAATATAATATATTTTGGATATTTATTAATTATTATACATATGGAGACTGAAATGAGTAAACAAACACACTAATATTTGTTTATATACATTTGATTTAGAAAAAAAGTTTTTTTTAATGAAAGGGGTCTTCTCCAACCCCAACTTTTATTAAAGCCAAGGCAAAAGCAGACCAAGTTTAGAGTAGAGGGACCTTGGCGGACAACCTATATATGGTTGCAGCTTGAGAACCAAATGGGACAAGGCACATCTAGTTTAGCCCTATTACAAAACACTTTTACATGACAAAGGAAGGAAATGAAGAGATATGCAAGATAAGCGCAAAAAGCCACTCCACTCTGCCAGAAATTGATAAAATTACCATGCAATCCTAAGCAACTCCCCTCTTCGATGGTCCAAGTGCCTTAAATATCGGAGAAGAAGCGCACCCTCGATGTCCGAACACAACACTTTCCATTGCGTGATAAAAGACCCCACCAGATCCATGATACAACACATGTTTCGCCACCTCCTTCCTTGAAAGACAAATTCATTGCGAAGCAACTATAAGCCCAGCAAGGTGACAAATGATAGAGTATTAACAACCTCACTAAGCTTTTTGTTTTGTTTTCAAAAGACAACAAGATCATCAAAGAGCAGGATACAGAAATACCACATATATCAAAAATAATAGCCCAGAATTCTGTAGCAAGAATGCAATCAAAGAACAAGTGTTGAACACACTCATGCTCACTAGAAAACATACAAGTCAGGTCATCGACGTGTCTTCTTTTTTGCTAAATTGTCTCTAGTCAAACATTTGTTATAGTAAGGCAACCAAAGAAAGACATGTATGTTGGGGGGACTTTAATTTTCCAGATAAAGTCTTTAATATTAGATGATACGCCACCAAAGTTAACCCTTTTGTAGAATGATCTCATAGAATATCTACCAGATGCTTCAAGAGTCCATATATAGGGCATCCAACTCAGTGGATGGATTAAAGGTTCTCACATATTGCGTTTAAACCAGCAATCCATCAATCTAGCATCCCCACATCTCCTAAAAGTAAGATGCAATCGATCCCCATCCCAAACCTGAGCAAGAGAGGCCTCTTGTTGTTGGCAAATCTCAAAAAAGATTCCAAAAGAGTCTTTAAAGAACAATCCACTATCCATATGTCATGCCAAAAGGCAATGTTCTCCCCATTCCCACTTACCCATCTAACATTTTTTTTGCTTCCCCTAGTGCCCAGGTCATACTTTTCCAGAAAGGAGACCCTAACACATGTTTAGCCCAATAAAAGTTTGGCTTTTCAACCCCATACTTATAGGAGATGATATTTTTTCCATTGTTTATCCACTCCTTCATAAAATCTTTGACCCTAAGAAGCAAGTAAAGCTATATATTAAACTCCTTCACATTAGGAACCCCTAGTCCCCCAAATTATTTTCCCCTTATCACCAGTGCCCAAACAAGCAAATGCTATTGATGGACATATCCCCCATATTCCCCGAAAAGAAACCGCACATCTGAGAATTGATGGCATCAATGGCCCATTTAGGAAATTACATGATGGACATAAGGTAAGTAGGAATGCTCGCAATGCATGTAGATAATAAGATCAGTTTGCGTGTGTAGGAAAGATTCCTACCAAGCCATCCAACAATGTATTTGACAATCCTATCATTGATAGGCTGCAAGTCCTCCCTGTCCTCAGCTTCTTGTAATACAAAGGGACTCCTAGATACTTAAAGGGGAAATCCCCAAATTGGTAGCAAAATATTTGAGCAAAATATTTGGAGATTTCTTCAGAGACATGAAGAGTGTGAAGATCACTCTTATGAAAGTTAATTTTAAGCCCAAACAGTTTCTCAAAGTAGATAAGATTCCATTTTAGATTTCTAGCATACTCAACAGAGTCTTTACGCAATAAAATGGTGTCATCAGCATATTGTAGACTAATCACACCTGCAGGAATAACATGGGGAAGTAATCCAACAATTAGTTCATGTCTAGCAGCTTTGGCCAACATTTTGGTAAACACGTCAGCTACCAAATTGAAAAGCGGAGGTGAATGAGGATCACCTTGCTTGAGACCTTTTTTCCTATGAAGTGTGGCCCATTATTATCATTGATCCTTGCCTCGAAAGTCCCCTATTGCAAGGTACTAAATACCCAGCCAACCCATTTTTCCCAAAAGCCCCTAGAAAGGAGCATCTCTTTAAGAAAGTCTGAGCTAACTCTATCATAAGTTTTTTCATAATCTAGTTTCAAAATCAAACCTCCAAACCCACACCTATGGACCTCATGAATAACTTCATGGGCCATCACCACACTTTGAAGGATAAATCTCCCTTTAATAAAAGCACTTTGGTTCCTATAGATAAGTTTGTCACATAGAGGGGAAACTCTGGTAGTCATGGCCTTGCACAAGATTTTGTCGACACAGTTTCTTAAACTAATAGGTCTAAAATTCTTCATCTCCCTAGCTTGAGGAGTTTTAGGCATACGAGTAATAATAGAAAAATCCAGTTTGTGAATATCTAAAGTCCCTGGTTCATAATATCTCACCATCCACATAAAATCATCTCTAATCACATCCCAAACTTTTGATAGAACAGAAAATAAAGGTCACCAGGGCCAGGAGCCCCATAGCTATAAGAGCTCATGATTGCTTGTTTAATTTGCTCCTCAGAAAAGTACTTCTCAAGATCTACTCTATCAGAATCGCAGACTAGCTCATGTTATGACCAGATATTAGCATCCAAATGGATACCAGGTTTGGGTTCGAAAGCAAAAAGGTCTTTATAAAAATCAGTTACTACATTCAACATATCCTATGTAGAAGTCACCACCCCCTTAGGGCCCACTAGCTGTGAAAGATGGTTTTTCCTATGTCCATGATTAGCCCGTGCATGAAAATGAGCATTATTACGATCACCTTCTAGGATCTTCCTATCTCTAGATCTCTTCCATAAGGCAGTCTCTTCTTTTCTCGAGATATCATCAAGATCTTTTTTAATCTCCTTCATTCTATCAAAATCAACAACACACAACTAATGTGATTCAGATAAGGCATCCAATATATCAAACTCCATAAGGAGGGATTTTTTTCCTTTTTTCATGGATACTTCCAAATTTATTCTCTAGTCTTTACATTTTTTCTTAGGTTTCTAGCTTTAGTCATCCAGTTGTCCACAGAACCACTGGAGGAACAGACAAAAGTCCATGCTTTCTCAACAATCTGGTTAAACCCAGGTTGAGAAATGCACCATTTCTTAAACCTAAACATTTTGGGGCAGTAGGGTTTCTTGGCACCAGTATCAAAAATCAAAGGGGTATGATCACTACCCACCCTAGGAAGAGCAGACAGTGATGACATAGGAAAATGAGTATCCCAGTCCATAGAAGTGAACATTGTATCAAAAATAGCAAAAACAAGATTGCCTTGATTATTAGGCCAGGTATACTTCATATTAGCTATAGTAATCTCAAGCAATGCACACCTGTTGATCCAGTCATTAAATAAGAAAGTGATTTGCTGGTTAACGAGGCCACTACTCTTGTCACCATCTCTTCTAATTAAATTGAAGTCACCACAAATGAAAACATGATAAGTAATAGAGCAAAGAGTATCATGTAATTCAGAGATGAAACCTATCTTAAACTCAGGGTAAGCAGATACATAAACCACTACGAGGTGCCATGGGAATCCATCGTTTTTGTTCTTGACAGTGGCCTTAATGGAAAATCAAGTATTAATAAAGCCAATAATTTCAAACAAGTCCTTTTTTAACCCAAGTAAAATGCCCCAAACAGTATTATCAGTAGGCAAGAAATGCAAAATGAAGTCTCCCATCCTGTCTAAGGCTTTGACAAAACCCTAAGAAATAGTCTCTTTTTTAGTTTCTTGAAATCCAATAAAATTGGGATTAGCTCTAGCAATCACATCACAAAGGCACTGAATTTTACCATGTTGTCCCATACCTCTAATATTCCAGATCAAACCTATCATAACTAAGATATCTTAAAGGGATGAGACAAGCCATAAGGCTTACCCTTAGTAGGGACAACAAGAGTAACCCCTAATAAAACAACAGTGCCCACTATTCTAGAGGGGGGTAGCCTAGGAGGAGTCCCAACTAACTTTTCATGGACCACATCTAAATTATCAGGTAGGACCACTTCAGGATGATAATTAGAAAAAGCCAAGCAACTTTCTTGTTCCTACCAATTAAATATTTAATGATATCTTGTTTACTAGAGTCATCCACCCCAAAAACAAAATTAATCTTAGAAACTTGATCAATCAACTTAACATGATCATTGGAAGGGAATGATTTACCGTTGTACGTTATAGGAATTTCCAAGTTTTTTAATCTTGTATGCATGGGATTTATCCAAGATGTTAATATTGCCTTGCCTCCTGGTTGCATATTTTGATGCCATAATTGCCCCCCCCCGCACACTTAGGATTCTTGGAAGGCACATCCTGAGCCTGATTCAGTGAGTCCAACAAGGATCTCTTCACGCCTGATAATTGAAGCATTTGAACAGTTTCAGGGAGAAGTATTCCTAAATCCACATCCTCTTTCAAATCTACCTTATCCTAAGAGTAAACCATATCAACGTATTTTAACTGTGATTCACAACAATCCACATTCTTGGATTTCTCCGCATCCCTCATAGAACTAGGTACCAAGTTTACAGCGGTAGAAACCCCATGCTTAGAGTTTTTTCCATTTGTGAAATCAGGGCGGCCAAACCCATCACACATTGACTGCTCATGCACATTAGGGATATGAGCAATCATTGGATTAAGAGAGACTACCCCACAATCATGCAAGTTCAGTGGGACAAGAGCGCTTGCAGCAACAACCTCCAAAATGAAGCTTTCATGGTCAAAGTGTGAAGGAGGTCCATAAAAAGAATTCTTGGACTTACCAACCGAGTCAGTTTTCCTTTGACAAGAGATATTGGCTTTGTCAAGTTCATCAATAGCATCATCATCATCCACCAAATCATCTTGCATCTCATCTTTCGGTACCTCCTCCTCATTTCTCCCATGATCTTCCTCAGCACCACCTGCATCATCACCTTCATCTTTAGTGTCAATATCAATCACACAGTCCACACCACCTACCTATTCAAAACCTTCAACAGTGAGCCCCAGGAGGAACAACTTCTTCATTTCAATCAAACTCTCAAAAGTATTTTTTGTTGGGCCCCTACAAGCAATTTTGACCCTAACATTCTCAAAGAAGGTTCTAAACATCCCATTCCAATCAACATATGCTAGGACCGCAATAATAGACGCCACATGAGCAAAGACTTTCCAGGTGCACCACTTGGATGGAATTCCCTCCACCAAGACCCCGGCTTCAATCAATTCCCCAAAAGGATTACAAGCACCTTTCCATTCAGTCATCTTAACAACAACATCTTGAGGAAGGCAGAAACCTGGTAGCTCAATCAAATCTCCCACTTTCTTCCTGGGTGGAAATCCAACGAGAAATGTTTTGTGGGATATCACCCTGATCTTCCGTGTCCATTGCTTGGATTTACAGAAAGTATCAGTCAACAAGTTTAGAAGCAAAGCCTTCTCAACATCCCCCTTAGTAATAGTCACCACATCACAATTTTGAAAGTTGAGACAATTGGATTCATTAGCTAGAGGAACATCCACATGGTAAAAACCAAGCCCCCTTGCTCTACTACCAAATAAGACACCAGTTGGTTGAATCTTGGACCAAGCAGCACAATTGTTAATGTTGTGATTCTGTTGATAGATAAAACAAGACTTCAAACTAACACAATTACTAACATAATGACCAGGACCCCCATAGTTGAAGAAAATCATATCGTTATACCTGGGATCAAGCGGCTGCTCCACCTCCACATCAAGGGTTTGGGAAGATTGGACATGAGATGAAGTTGCAGTGGATGCGGTAGATTCGGTGGGTCTTGGGGCATGTGAAGATTCCTTGGCAACCATGAGAGATGCCTTACGGGTACCACCAGAGATGGCCTTCTACACGACAGCCTTTGATGGACCAACCGCCTCAGGGACAGGGTTTCCACCACGTCGATCCTTCATGGGAACACCCTTTTTGACAATCTCAGCAAGTGAGAGAGAACCAGGACCTATACCTTCCCTTACCATATCAATAGTTCTAGGAGGTGGATCAAAGGGGCTACGAACAAAGGGGTGACAGTCAGCAATGGTAAATAAACCAAACTCAACAAGGTCACTGCAGATCTAGAACACCGACCCAGAAGAGTGCCCTATACACTTAACTTAAGAGGGAGGATACTGACACTAGTAGAAAATAGGCCTTTGGTTCAAAGCATTAGTCCTGGTTGGTTTTTGTACTGGGCATAATGCTACCACTAGTCCCAGTTCATGAGGCTAGGGTTTAGCCTCGATTTATTTGGAACCTCTAGTCCAAGTTTGTGTCACCAACCAGGAGTAAAGGGGTGGTGGAAGGGTTGCGTCAGGCTAGGGCCCATGCGAGGGCAATTAGTCCGAGTTGGTAAGACAAACTGGGACTACAGATAGACCTCTATTCCCGGTTTGTATTACCAACCAGGACTAAAAGTATCACTATAAATAGTGCTTCGTCCAGCCCGAGCGCAAGCTCTCTGGTTTGTCCTTTCTCTCCTCTGTTATCTGCCCTTGCTCGAGTTCATCCTTAATTTCTTCCCAGATTTGTCAAGATTTGAGGCACCCCACCATCCAAGTGTTCACAAAGGTTAGCAACTTTGTCCTTTCATCTCTCATTACTAGATTAGCTTGTGCAATGCCCTATAATTATAGTGATTTGTGGGTTTTAGTTTGGGAGTAATTGTGTGGGAGTTCATTTGATTTATACAATCAATTTGAGCTCAAATTAACTTTTTAGTTTGCATATGTGTAGGTGTGGTTTCCCGTCCCCGTCCTAACCAACGTCCACGTCCCCATCCCGTCCCCGTCCTAACCATCGTCGATCGCCCGCACTGTCTCGTCTCTGGCACCACCTTGGTGATCCTCTTGTTCTTATCCTTTTTATTCCAAAAAAATCCTTATTTGTATGATTTAGATAGTTTTCTTACCTGTATGATTCTTTGCTATACATAGTGCCATGGTCTTGATATCCGTCCCCGTCCCCGTCGGCCCTCGTCCGGCTTATGATTCACATGTGGTGTATTCTCTTTTATAAATATTTGTTGCGTTTCTCATTTATTTGATAATTATGACCATCAATTTGACATAGATATTTTTATCTAGGAGGTATGTGAAGAGGAAATTGCAACCGACCCTCTTGTCGAGAAAATGAGTGTTTGAAATTTTTTTGAAATGAATTGAAGAAGAGAAGATGAAATTGGAGTTGTATGTTGCCGGTGTCGTGGATGATCCCAAGATCAAGATGGATGCAATGTGCTTGAAAATTCGAAAGATTAGAAAATATTCCATTAATAAAGATCTTTGGTATCACTATGCTGTTGGATCAATTGTTACCTTAGTTGCTATCTTGATCGCATTTGTTGTTGCATTTAAATGCTTTAGCTATAAACTCTTGTATTTTGTTTTATGAGAATAAGTGTGTATGAACTTTACGTGTGAACTTCTATTAATTTGGTATTTTTGGTCTTGTGTAATGAAGATGAACCGACAATGGATGTACAATGACCGACGCTCTCCCCAGTTCATTGATGGCTTGCAGAGTTTTCTGCATGCGGCTGAGGCAAACCAGCGGGATGGTTTTATGTGTTATCCATGTGCTGTCTGTAAGAATGATAAAACTTACTCTAAGTCAAGAGTCATTCACGTCCACCTGTTTACGTCTGGTTTCATTTCCGTCTATAACTGTTGGACCAAGCACGGAGAAAGAGGGGTTCCAATGGAAGAGAATGAAGAATAAGAGGATGATGACAACTATCCTTTGTTCCCTGAATACGATGGTACTACAATGGGGGAAGAAGCTGAAGCAGAGGCGCCTGATGAGCCCGGTGATGATCTTAGTCGGGCCATTTCTGATGCAAAGAGAAACTGCGCAAGTGAAAAGGAGAAGCTGAAGTTGCATCGCATGTTAGAGGATCACAAGAATTGTTGTACCAAAATTGCAAAGATGAAAATAAAAAGCTGGGTACCACACTGGAATTGCTGCAATGGAAGGCAGAGAATGGTGTATCTAACAAGGGTTTTGAAAAGTTGTTGAAAATGTACGAAGCAAAGAAGGCTATCTTCCCTCTAGGATTAGAGGCGTAGAAGATACATGCATGCCCTAATGACTGCATCCTCTACCGTGGTGAGGAGTACGAGAATTTGAATGCATGCCCGGTATTCGGTGCGTTGTGCTATAAGATTGGTCGCGATGACCCTGGTGACGATGTTGAGGGCCTGTGCCCTAGGAAGAGGATTCATGCCAAGGTGATGTGGCATCCTCCTATAATACCACGATTCAAACGTTTGTTCCAAAACAAAGAGCATGCCAAGTTGATGCGATGACACAAAGATAAGTGTAATTAAGACGAGAAGTTGAGAGTACCCGCTGATGGGTCGCAGTGGAGGAAAATCAAGAGAGAGTGGCTGGATTGTTGGTTTGGTTTAAACGCAGATGGCATTAATCCTTTTGGGGATCAGGGCGGCAATCATAGCACCTGGCCCGTGACTCTATGTATCTATAACTTTCCTCCTTGGTTGTGTATGAAGCGGAAGTTCATTATGATGCCAGTGCTCATCCAAGGCCCCAAGCAACCCGAGAACGATATTGTTGTGTACCTAAGGCCATTACTTGAACAAATTTTACAGTTATGTGTTATCAAAGTTGTACATATGTGGGATGAGCACAAACAACAGGAATTTGAACTACGAGCATTGCTCTTTGTAATCACCAATGATTGGCCTGCTCTTAGTAAACTTTCAGGACAAACAAACAAGGGATACCACACATGCACGCATTGTTTAGATTATATCGAAAGTATATACTTGGTAAATCATAAATGTAAGAAGAATGTTTACCTAGGACATCATCGATTTCTTGCGATCAAGCATCTCTTAAGAAAAGAGGGCAAGCATTTCAAAGGTGAGGCAGATTACCGGAAGAAGCCTCACCACCGTACTGGTGATCATATACTTCATATGGTCAAGGATTAGAATTAATTTTTGGAAACGGTCCTGGCAGACAATCTGTTCCGAATGACACTGACGGACACACACCCATGTGGAAGAAGAAATCTATATTTTGGACCTACCTTATTCACTAGTAGAAAAATGCCCATTTGTCCCCGTTCCAGAGGCCCATTAGCTCCAGTTCCGGAACCGGGGCTAAAGGGTCGAGACTAAAGGCCCAAACCTTTAGTCCCGATTGGCTTATGAACCGGGCCCAAAGGAGCTCCACGTGGCCGCTGCGGGGAGCCCAGGCACGAGGAACTTTTGTCCTGGTTGGTCACACCAACTGGGACCAAATGGCATCCACGCGTCAGCATCTGGCCGGAGCTGGGTTTTTTTGAATGGGGGGGGGGGTTGGGGGATTTTGGTGGGTTAATTTAGTGGTTTCATATTGTGTTAGCTACCTAATAGAGAGGAGTGTCCACTACTAGGGAAAAGCCTAGTAGTAGCGCGGGTTACCGCGCTACTAGTAAGGCGCTACAACTATTACTTACCAGCAGCGCGTGTAAGGCGCGCTACTCCTAAGACATATAGCTGTAGAGTGTATCATACCAGCGCTACTGATAAGACAACTATTAGTAGCGTTCTTGCAAACCCGAGCAACTAGTAATCTGTTTTTCATTATTTTTAATTTTTAGTGTATTTAATTGTCGTTATACAAATTTTGATACAATACCAATTAAGAGGTTGTTATATCATTATGTTCATGATGAATTATTATATCATTGTGAGGAAGAAACATGGATTTTATTCATCCAAATGAATCAAAAGTGATCAAAAGTTGAATTAGTAGGACGACGATCCTACTAATTCAACTTTTGGTCACTTTTGATCCATCCACATGAATTTAATCCACTTTCCTTCCCCCAATGATATAATAACCAATCATGATAATAATAACAAATCATCATGATAATCATGATCAACATCATCATCATATTAATATAAAAACTCTTGCATCACTATAGCTAATAATCATCATAGTTATTACCACCGACACTATTTAATCATCATTTTCGTCAATGAGACATCATATAATAAGTTGGTCACTAGTCATAATCACAACTCCTCCTCCTCATCATCATCAACTCTAACACATTGTAGCACATAATAACATATTGTACCTAGGACCTACCCCTCTCTCATAGGACCTACTCTACCCTCTCTTAGGTACAATATCATAAAACAAGATAGGCCCTGACTCTCCATTATGGAGAATGGAGATTATCTTGTCTCCAATTCGTGGCCTACGCACAATATTGCTTCCAAGTAGCTCTCTACGATTGACCATACATTTTTTCCAATCTTTGATTGTCATGACTTCATCGGTTTTAGGAATCCGATATGGACACGAGTGATGTGTAGGCTGACCTTGTCGTGCTAGAAGCTCATAACAACAACGTGACCTCTTAGAAACATCAGATAAGGCACGCAATCCTTCGGGATTTTCTGTTGAAAAACATAGTAATAACTTTGTAGTTAGCAATGTAGTTTAGTTTTAGAAGAATTTATGCAAAAGATGCACGGATGTCGTAATAGTAGAAAATCTTACCATGCAATCTCCATGGATGTTACCGTAGTTCACCACGTGCATTAGTGGCACGTATTGACCATAATGTGGAGGAGTTTGCTAATAGCTATTGTAATTCTCAAGCTAATTAATAAATGCGATAAGATGATTTTTTCCTTATAAGTTAATTCTGCTTCATCATTGTAGTAGTAGGTTCTGTCTACCAACTTCCATACTTTTTTGAAGAATGAAAATAAGCCATCAATGGAAATAAGTTGTCAACTATTTTTTAATAAACAATATAAATTACTTAATAAATATGGTTGACAAACTCACATAATGGTAGAACTGGAGGCGTGTGCACATCGACCCAGATGTCGATATTACCTTCAATTTCATCTTCCGGACGAATATCAAAGGTGATCAACACATTAGGCTCAAATGCATAAGCCTTGCATAGTGCTTGCCAATTTGTGTATTCAAAAATAGAGTAGGTGTCTGCATTGTACAACTTTACAGCAAAAGGATAATCATGCTCGGTCCTCAAGTGAACTCTCTTTACATCCATAGTTTTTTAGTACTGAAACCAATCATATCCGAGATATAAATTCTTGAATGGCACGGGATACGCTAGTAGAATAGTAAAAACTAAAAATTATAAGTTGAAGCAAAAAAAGTCATGCTTAATTACGAAAAAATACTTGTCGTTGTGATTTACTGTATCCACTTCGAAGTTCTCATCCAGCATGATGCTGAAGCGCCTACCACCAACTAGGTGAGGCGTGTCGCATAGGCCGCGCTCATCTTCGCAGTATTCACACATAACGAATTCCCTTTCGTCGTCAGACATTTCCTATGTTCATAGTTGAAACATTTAAAATCAATCGAAGGCAACTACCAGGAAACTTATATGACAGATCACTATCAATTCAAAAACAAAATTAACCTAAATAATTCTTCCTTTCTTCTTTTCCTCCTCTTCTTCCTCTCCTCCTCTTCCTATAATAAATCTAAAACAGAATTAACCTAAAAGAGAATTAACCTAAAAAATATAATCCCCTCTCCTTCCTCCTCTTCTTCCTCTCCTTCCTCCTCTCCTTCTCCTCTTTTTCTTCTACTTCTCCTCTTCTTCTATTTTTCCTCTACTTCCCTCTTCATTCCCATTTCCGGCAATTACAAGGCACTCCGTATGTCCTAGTTTGTAGCACTAGTCATGCTAATATTCATGGAAAATTTGGGCATGACCTTTGCTAAAAAGTGGACATATGGAGCGCGTGAAATTTTCCGAAACGGAAATGATTCAAAATTCCAGCAAAACATAGGCTACTCGGAGGTACATTGCAAACAAGAACACCAAGACATCCTCTATATTCAGAATACATCATCATCGACATCAATGACCTGGGGACTGATACGTCTCCATCGTATCTACTTTTCCAAACTCTTTTGCCTTTTTTTGGACTCTAATTTGCATGATTTGAATGGAACTAACCCGGACTAACGCGGTTTTCAGCAGAATTGCCATGGTGTTGTTTTGCACAGAAATAAAAGTTCTCGGAATGACCTGGAAACTTACGAGGATTTTTTGTGGAATATATAAAAAATACTGGCGCAAGGATTACCAGAAGACATGGAGCCAGGAGCCCACAAGCCCAGGAGGCGTGCCCCCCCTAGGTCGCGCCTGGCAGGCTTGTGAGGCCCACGTGGCTCCGTAACCTCCAACTACAACTCTATATATTCTCTCTCGCCCAGAAAAAATTAAGAGAGAAGAGTTCATCGCGTTTCACGACACGGAGCCGCCGCCACCACCTGTTCTTCCTCAGGAGTGTGGATCTGGAGTTCGTTCTAGGCTCTGGAGAGGGGAAATCGACACCGTCGTCATCGTCAACATCCTCCATCGCCAATTCCATGATGTGCTCCATCGTTCGTGAGTAATCTCATCGTAGGCTTGCTGGACGGTGATGGGTTGGATGAGATCTATCATGTAATCGAGTTAGTTTTGATGGGGTTTGATCCCTAGTATCGACTATATTCTAAGATTGATGTTCCTACTACTTTGCTATGCTTAATGCTTGTCACTAGGGCCCGAGTGCCATGATTTCAGATGTGAACCTATTATGTTTTCATCAATATATGTGTGTTCTTGATCCTATCTCGCAAGTTGTAGTCACCTACTATGTGTTATGACCCGACAACCCCGGAGTGACAATAACCGGAACCACTCCCGAAGATGACCATAGTATGAGGAGTTCATGTATTTACTATGTGCTAATGCTTTGTTCTGGTTCTCTATTCAAAGGAGACCTTAATATCCCTTAGTTTCCATTAGGACCCCGCTGCCACGGGAGGAATGGACAATAGATGTCATGCAAGTTCTTTTCCATAAGCACGTATGACTAAATACGAAATACATGCCTACATTACATCGACGAACTGGAGCTAGTTACATATCACCCTATGTTATAGCTGTTACATGATGATTGTCATCCGACATAATTATCCATCACCGATCCAATGCCTACGAGTTTTTCCTATTGGTCCTTGCTAAGTTACTTTATAGCTACTGCTATTACTACCGCTACTGTTACCGCTGCTACCGTTACTATGACGCTACTTTGCTACTGAAACTTTGCTGCAGATACTAAGTCTTCCAGGTGTGGTTGAACTGACAACTCAATTGCTAATATTCGAGAATATTCTTTGGCTCCCCTTGTGTCGAACCAACAAATTTGGGTTGAATACTCTACCCTCGAAAACTGTTGTGATCCCCTATACTTGTGGGTTATCAAGACCTTTTTCTGGCGCCGTTGCCGGGGAGCATAGCTCTATTCTCTGAGTCACTTGGGATTTACGTCTGTTGATCACTATGAGGAATCCGAGAGATCCAAAAACTAAAGTCTTGCCCTCAACTACGAGGACAGGTAAGGAACTGCCATCTAGCTCTGTACTTGAGTCACCTTTAGTTATGAGTAGATTTGCGACACCACCACCTATTGGTAATTCTGATATGTCGCCTGTGCTTGATGCTTCTGCTTCTGCTATCCATGATGCTTATGATGATGCTTTGCTTGATAATGATATGCCAGTGGGTGCATTTCTTGATGCACAAATTGCTAGAGTTGCTGCTGAATGTGATGATACTTCTGAAACTGATGAAATTATTGAAATGGAACCTCCTGTTACACCTCTTAGACCTAGCTCTCCTAGATATGAATTGCCTAATATACCTGAGGGTTATGTTATGGAGGGAGAGGTAGCTGAAGACTTTCTTGCTTGTAAGGATAGCTATGATCTTTAGAATTTACTACGCAAGTGGAAAGAAAAATCTCTGAATGCTAGAATGTAATATGATCCTAAGTTTGCTACTTCGCCCATCTTTGTTACTGACAAGGATTATGAATTCTCTGTCAATCCTAAGTTGATCACTTTGGTAGAATCTGATCCTTTTCATGGTTATGAATCTGAAACGGTTGTAGCACATCTTACTAAACTGAATGATATAGCCACCCTATTTAGGAATGAGGAAATTTTTTGCCATTACTATATCCTTAAGTTGTTTCCTTTCTCACTAAAGGGTGATGCTAAGACTTGGTTTACTTCTCTTTCTCCTCGTTGTGTGCGTAGTCCCCACGATATGATATACTACTTCTCTGAGAAATATTTTCCTGCCCATAAGAAACAAGCTGCCTTGCAGGATATATATAACTTTGTGCAAGTTGAAGAAGAGAGTCTCCCACAAGCTTGGGGGAGGCTTGTCCAGTTACTGAATGCTTTGCCTAATCACCCTCTTGAGAAAAATGAAATACTTGATATCTTCTATAATGGACTAACCGATGCTTCTAGGGACCACCTAGATAGTTGTGCTGGTTGAGTTTTCAGGGAAAGAACTATGGAACAAGCTGAAATTCTATTGAATAATATCTTGAGCAATGATAATGCTTGGACTATTCTTGAACCACCTCCGAAGCCACCTCCGAAGAAAAGAGGTATTCTATTCCTCAGTCCTGAATAAATGCAAGAAGCCAAGAAATCTATGCAATGGAAAGGTATTAAATCCGAAGATGTTAAGAATCTACCACTTAATGAAGAAATGCATGGTCTTGATAACCCGACACAGGTAGTAGAGGTAAATTCTCTTCGTAGATTCAATGAGAGTGATATTCCTTATGATAAACCTGCTATCTTATGCTTAGATGAATTTGATAATTTCGTTGCCAAACAACAAAGTTTCAATGATTATGTTAGCAGACAATTGAGACAAAATGCTCGTATGATCAATCATATGAGTGCTTGTGTGGATAGAAATGTCAATGATCTTAAGCTTTTGGGTAAACATGCTTCTATGGTCACTACTCAAGTAGAACAAGTACTTAAGGCTCAAAATGACTTGCTTAATGAGTTGAATGACAATTCTGTTAGAGTTGTCACTAGAGGTGGTAGAATGACTCACGAACCTTTGTATCCCGAGGGCCATCCTAAGAGAACTGAACAAGATTCTCAAGGAGTTCACACTGATGCACCTAGTCATCCTGGTATTAGGAAGAAAAAGAAAGATGATAGGAACTTGCATGCTAGCAAACCTGTTGCTATTACACCCGAGAATCCAAATGATGTCTCTGTTTCTGACGCCAAAACACAATTTGGTGATGAACATGAGCCTAGTGATAATATTGATGGTGGTGTTCATGTTGATGCTCAACCTAGTAATGATAAGGATGTGGAGATTGAACCTGTTGTTGATCTTGACAACCCACAACCTAAGAACAGGATATATGACAAGAATGACTTTATTGCTAGGAAGCATGGTAAAGAAAGAGAACCATGGGTTCAGAAACCCATGCCCTTTCCTCCCAAACCATCCAAGAAAAAGGATGATGAGGATTTTGAGCGCTTTGTTGAAATGATTAGACCTGTCTTTTTGCAAATGTGTTTGACTGACATGCTTAAAATGTCTCCTTATGCTAAGTACATGAAAGATATTGTGACTAATAAAAGGAAGATACCTGAGGTTGAGATTTCCACCATGCTTGCTAATTACACTTTCAAGGATGGGACTCCTAAGAAACTAGGTGATCCCGGAGTGCCCACTATACCTTGCTCCATTAAAGGAAATTATGTTAGAACTGCTTTATGTGATCTTGGAGCTGGTGTTAATGTTATGCCTCTCTATTTATATCGTAGACTTGAATTGGATAAGTTGACACCTACTGAAATGTCTTTGCATATGGCCGACAAATCAACTGCTTTTCCTATCGGCATTTGCAAGGATGTGCATGTTGTGGTTGCGAACGTTACTATCTTAACACACTTTGTTATTCTGGATATTCCCGAGGATGATGCCATGGCGGTCATCCTTGGAAGACCCATTTTAAACACTGCAGGGGTTGTTATTGATTGCAATAAGGCAATGCCACTTTCCATGTTAATGGTAATGAGCACACGGTGCACTTTCTGAAGAAACAATATCGAGTTCATTGCATCAATGCTATTGAAAAATCTTCATCAATTCTTATTGGAAGCTTTGAATGCCCTATACCTACTGTCAAGATGAAATATGATTTACTTGTTGGGGATATGAACATCCCCGTTGAGGTAATCTAGTGATTATTCGAAAATTCTCCGGTTTTATGTGATTCGAAAAAAGTTTGTCAAGGAGACTTGATCAACCTCATTGACGAATTTCTTTTGAGGACCATGAGATGGATGAATTCAAAAGTCACAACCTTCAGCTCCCAACTTTTACTTTATGTTGTTTAGAAGAAAAATGATAAATTTAGCTTTATTTTCCTGTTTTCTGCGTTTTCCGTTCAATAGAAAAGTGACCCGAAAATAAAATTTCTCCAAATACCCTAAAATTCAAGTATGATTTTTTCTGGATTATTTGAAATTTTCTGAGATAGAAAGCTGCTCAGGGGGATGCACCAGTGGGCCACAAGCCCAGGAGGCGCGACCACCCCCCTGGCCGCGCGTGGCAGGCTTGTGGGTCCCACATGCCCCCCTCCACTTATTCCAGCTCCCATCTCCCTCGTCTACCTCCAGAAAAAAATCATTCCAGAGCTCAAACCCGTGTTCTTGCTCTTTGTGCTGCATTTTTCGATCTCCTTGTGCAAAGCCCCATTCACCAAACTGTTTTGGGGAATTATTCCTTGGTATGTGATTCCTCCATAGATCCAATTAGTTTTTTCTCTAGTGCTTTATTCGTTGTATTTTTTGCTGCCTTGGTGACCCTGTTCTTGAGCTTTGCATGTTAATTTTAGTTGGTCCCAAGTAGTTTTGATGCATGATATGGCCTCTAGGCACTTGTAGGAGTAGTTGCTATGAGTTTTGTTGAGCCTTGTTCACTTTTCTTTTGAGTCACTAAAAATTTCAGAAATTTTCTGAGAAAGAAAAAGGAAAATATGAGGAGGTTCCTAAGAGGCTCTTCGAGCCGTGACCCCAAGGAAGATGAAAATGAGAAGAAGAACCCAAGTATCCGGTCCCCGGAGTTGCAGAAGTTCCAGCGTGCGAGTGGCCAAGCGATGTGTTCTTACACGCCGCCGGTCTTTATGAGGATGTTTATTACTTGGTGGAGAACGCATGCCTTACCGCCTTTGTCGAAGATAAGTGTCCACAATACCTCCTCCTCACTAATATTTTCGTGCAAATCTTTTATTTCTATCCAAGGACAAGTACTCCTATGGTTGAGTTCAAGTTATATGATATCCCCCAGCGCATGTCACTTCAGGATTTCTGCAATATTTGCAATTTACTTTATGTTGGGGATATTCATGAACCTCGTCCATGGGACTTGGAGGCTTTCATTGATACTATTGCTGTAGGAGAGGAGAGAGGAGTGTCTTGCGCTAGAGTTGCTAGCGTACATTTTCGCGTGCTTCAGTATCTCTCATTATTTGTGGGAAAATGTTTGATTGGCCGTGGGAAAGCTGGGGCTCTTTGCTCCCCAGATCTTGCAGTTTTGCATGAAGCTCTTTTTAAAGATAAAACTTATAGCTTGGGCGCTATAGTGGATCAACGGTTGAACATGAACCATACTAAAGGTGTTGTTTATGGAGGTATCTATGCTACCCGTCTTGCTAACCATTTTGAGATACCTATTAGACTGTACGAGGAAGAAGAGATGCTTCTTCCTGAGAGATATTTAGATTATGATAGCATGGTTCGCCATGACTTTCTTGATAAAGATAATAATAAGAGGATGATTTATAACTTGGTATTTAGCCAGGGTACTCGTGAGACTATTACTTTGCCTGCTCCTTCTTTGTTCAGTCTTCATCTAGGCATGTATATTATTATGCCCTCGGACATCTACACATATTGGGGCATAGCGCCACCACATGCGCCCATGCCCGAGCCACCAGTCGAGTACCAGACGCCAGTTTATCAGTGGGAGCCAGAGGAGCTCACCCAGGAGTGGCACCCTCAGTCCACTCTGGAGTACCCCGGAGATGGTTAATTCCCTCCTTGGGAGTAGACCAACTTAGGCCAAAAGCCTAAGATTGGGGGAGTACGTGTTTCTCACCAACTTTATATTCATGCTCACACATTCACTTTGATAGTCGGTGTTCACACCTTGCCATTGTATCATTCATGCTAGTTTATTTCTTTTTCTCGCTTTCTTCTCGTGTGCTTGATTAAATTGAGAAAAAAAATTAGTTGTAAGTTTACTTTCCAGCTTGCTTAGTGGTAGTTAAAAATAAAACCCAAAAATATTTCCCGTTTTTTTCCTTTGCTTGTTGGGAGCTTTCCCGTGTATATAGTTTTCTTTTTCTTTGGGTCAAGGTAGAAGACCATGATTAAAATGTTTAGTGGTTCTCATATGCATTATTGTTTATCCGTCGAAGAGCCATATTACTTTGTCTTCTCCTCTGAGTTAGCTTGCAGATTCCAGCTTAGGCCAATGCACGAACACTCTTATTATTATTCACATCATTCGGTCGTGCAAGTGAAAGGCAATAATGACGATATATGATGAAGTGACTGGGCCTGGAAAAGCTGGTATGAAGTCGACCTATTTTGTTTTTGTAAATATGACTAGCTCATCGTTCCTAATTCAACATTGTTATGTGAGAAACATGTTTGCAATGACAACTTAGAGATCATAGTTTCTGATGCCATGCTTAATTAGCTAGGAGCTTATAATGGTTTGTCTTGGATGCCAACATGAATTTCAAGATGATTATGATGTAGTATGATAGGATGGTATCCTCCTTTGAGTGATTCAAGTGGCTTGACTTGGCACATGTTCACGCATGTAGTTGAAACAAAATCAACATAGCCTCTATGATATTCATGTTTATGGTGATTTATATCCTACTCATGCTTGCACTCAACATTGGTTAATTTGAATGCATATTAATGACTGTTGTCGCTTTGTAGTTGGTCGCTTCCCAGTCTTTTGCTAGCCTTCACTTGTACTAAGCGGGAATACTGCTTGTGCCTCCACTTCCATAAACCCAAAGTTGTTCCATATGCGTCCACCATACCTTCCTATATGCGGTATCTACCTGCCGTTCCAAGTAAATTTGCATGTGCCACTCTATAAATCTTCAAATAATAATCTGTTTTGTATGCCCGAACCGCTCATGTAGTGACAAGGGGCGGTCCGTATCTTCCATGCTAGGCGTGTTATCCTCGATACATGTTTATTCACTATCACTCACGAGAAAGGGGCTGGTAATCGGAATGCCCAGTTCCATGCTCAAATCAAAAATATAATTGCAAACAAAACCCCCCCTGGATTGTTGTTGGTATGGACGGCACCTGAGGATTCAGCTAGTGGTGGAGTGTGATTGATCGGTGGTGGGGGAGTCAAAACTTTACTTTTCTGTTTGGGAACTGCCTATAATATGTGTAGCATGGAAGATGGTGAAAACTCTTGATCATCGCGTAGACAATGAAAGCATACCACCCAAAATTATTTATCTCTATTTTAGAAGCTCGAGCTCTGGCACCTCTGCAAATCAATGCTTCCCTCTGCGAAGGGCCTATCTAGTTACGTTTCTGTTGAGTCATCCTCTTCTCATTAAAAAGCACCAGTTAGAGAGCAGCTCCGTCATTTTTATGATTTGCTATTAATTGATATTGAGTATGACTATGACTGGATCTTCTTTGCCATGAATTACAATGTTCAGTCAGCCCTTGGTCTTTGAAGGTGTTCTGCATTTATGTTTCACGGTCTCAGAAAGGGCTAGCGAGATACCATCTGTTCATATTGTGTTAGGATTGTTTTGGTTGAAGTGTTGACGTTTGAAACTTATTATTATTGCTCGCTAGTTGATTATGCAATTGATATGAGTACACCATGAGACCTAAATGTTATTGCTTATGTGGTTAGCTTATGATCTTGCTAAAAACCCGAATATGAGTTAGACATAATTACAACAACAAGATCAAACAGAGTTCATATTTTTTTTTCTTTTGTCTCTTTCAGTTTGTCAACTGAATTGCTTGAGGACAAGCAAGGCTTTAAGCTTGGGGGAGTTGATACGTCTCCATCGTATCTACTTTTCCAAACTCTTTTGTCCTTGTTTTGGACTCTAATTTGCATGATTTGAATGGAACTAACCCGGACTGACGTTGTTTTCAGCAGAATTGCCATGGTGTTGTTTTCGCGTACAAATAAAAGTTCTCGGAATGGCCTGGAAACTTACGAGGATTTTTTGTAGAATATATAAAAAATAATGGCGCAAGAATTACCTGAAGACACGGAGCCAGGAGACTATAAGCCTAGGAGGCGTGCGCCCCCTAGGTCGCGCCTGGCAGGCTTGTGAGGCCCACGTGGCTCCGCAACCTCCAACCCCAACTCTATATATTCTCGCTCACACAGAAAAATTTTAGAGAGAAGAGTTCATCGCGTTTCACGACACGGAGCCGCCCCCACCACCTGTTCTTCCTCGGGAGGGCAGATCTGGAGTTCGTTCTGGGCTCCGGAGAGGGGAAATCGACATCGTCTTCATCATCAACCATCCTCCATCACCAATTCCATGATGTTCTCCATCGTTCGTGAGTAATCTCATCGTAGGCTTGCTGGACGGTGATGGGTTGGATGAGATCTATCATGTAATCGAGTTAGTTTTGATGGGGTTTGACCCCTAGTATCCACTATGTTCTAAGATTGATGTTGCTACTACTTTGCTATGCTTAATGCTTGTCACTAGGGCCCGAGTGCCATGATTTTATATCTGAACCTATTATGTTTTCATCAATATATGTGTGTTTTTGGTCCTATCTTGCAAGTTGTAGTCACCTACTATGTGTTATGACCCGGCAACCCCAGAGTGACAATAATCGGAACCACTCCCGGAGATGACCATAGTATGAGGAGTTCATGTATTCACTATGTGCTAATGCTTTGTTCCGGTTCTCTATTAAAAGGAGACCTTAATAAACCTTAGTTCCCATTAGGACCCCGCTGCCACGGGAGGGATGGACAATATATGTCATGCAAGTTCTTTTCCATAAGCACGTATGACTAAATACGGAATACATGCCTACATTACATTGACGAACTTGAGCTAGTTACATATCACCCTATGTTATGACTGTTACATGATGAATGTCATTCGACATAATTATCCATCACCGATCCAATGCCTACGAGTTTTCCTACTGGTCCTTGCTAAGTTACCTTACCGCTACTGCTGTCACTATCGCTACTGTTACCGCTGTTACCGTTACTATCACGCTACTTTGCTACTGAAACTTTGCTGCAGATACTAAGTCTTCCAGGTGTGGTTGAACTGACAACTCAACTGCTAATACTCAAGAATATTCTTTGTCTCCCCTTGTGTCGAACCAATAAATTTGGGTTGAATACTGTACCCTCGAAAACTGTTGCGATCCCCTATACTTGTGGGTAATCAGCGACTAGCACAAGCATTTTCGTCATCAACATTTACAACACATTATCATCTATATCAACAACATGGGTATTTGGCTATTCTCACCTAGAGGTCTTAGGGGGTCGGCTAAGGGGATGGCTGTGGGGATTTGGAATTGGCAAATACTTGATTTCTACATAAACAAAATATGACATGTTCATTCTAGAAAATGAGTAAATAGTTTCACGATCACTAGAAACTATCAACTATGTCTAAAAATAATATACTAAAACCCTAGTAATAATTCAGTTAACTAGAAACTATCAACTAAACCCTAGAAACTATCCTAAATCAAAGTGTTATATATGAATCGAGGCTTATATCAACTATGTCTAAATTTTTACTAATGAGTTAATCATACTAAATCAAAATTGTTATATATCAACTACAAACAATTAAGTAAATCAAAATGTTGCATATCAACAAGAAAATATCAACTAGCCTACTAAATCAATATGTAGCAAGGAGGAGGCGTTGTGGATGGAGGAGGGAGGAGGGAGAAGGAGGGGCGACTGAAGGAGGGAGGAGGATGGAGGATGAAGGCGGAGCGAGGAGGGGCCGGCCGGCGGCGAATGGAGGAGTGGAGGGAGGACGTGGGCGGGGAGGAGGGAGGAGGGAGAATGAGGGGCGACTGAAGGAGGGAGGAGGAAGGAGGACGGAGGAGGAAGGTCGAGCGAGGAGGGGCCGGCAGTGTGAGGGGGGAGTGAGGGGGCCGATAGTGTGAGGAGGGAGTGAGGGGCCGGGAGTGAGGAAGATAGAGGGAGCGCACGGGGTGGATAAGGTGGGTTGGCGACGACGACGGGCTCGGGGGCGGCGGCAACGAGGAGGAGGATGGGATCGGGGGCAGCAGTGACGACGAGGAGGAGGATGGGCTCGGGACGGCGGCGACGACGAGGAGGACGACGGGCTCGGAGTGGCGGCGACAACGAGGAGGACGCGCTCGGGGGGCAAATGGGAGAGTTTGGTGGAAATTTCGACAACTCTCGCCGATACACGAACACCTGTGGTCCCGGTTCAAGGCAAAAACCGTGACCAATGCACCCCTGTCGTCCTGGTTGGTTCCGCAAACTTGGAGTAAGGCCAATTTCCTGCAGCCCAAAGGGAGGGAAGAAGAGACCTTTAGTCCCGGTTGGTGCCAATAACCGACACGAAAGGGCGCCTTTCGTGTCGGTTGGTGGCACAAACCGGGACTAAAGGTCTGTGCCTGCCATAGCCGCGGTGCGGTTGGATGTTTAGTCCCACCTCGCTAACCGAGAGAGCGTGGGAGTGGTTTATAAGCGCTGGTGCACAGACCCTGTTGAGCTCCTCTCAACTATAGGCTTCCGGGCCTAATTTGTCACTACATGTGGGCTACTGGGCCTTCTACGAGCCTAAATCCTGGCCCTACTCTGCGGTTGGGTTTCTAGTCGTATTCACGCCATGGTGGCCGAGTAGGTGGCATTTTTTTTAAAGCAATTTTTTTGTTTCGCTTTTTTACTTTATTTTTTTATTTTGTGGATAAATTTACTAAAAAATAGATTTTTGAGTGATTATTTTTCCTGCTATTTAATATTACTGTGTTTTTATCATTATATTCAATTTGTAGGTTTTAGATGTTGGAAATATGCCTTAGAGGCAATAATAAAATGGTTATTATCATATTTCCTTGTTCATGATAATCGTCTATTGTTCATGCTATAATTGTATTAACAGGAAATAGTAATACATGTGTGAATAAATAGATCACAATGTGTCCCTAGCAAGCCTCTAGTTGGCTAGCTCGTTAATCAATAGATGATCACGGTTTCCTGATCATGGCATTAGATGTCATTGATAACGGGATCACATCATTGGGAGAATGATGTGATGGACAAGACCCAATACTAAGCATAGCAGTAGATCGTATTGTTCGTATGCTAAATCTTTTCTAATGTCAAGTGTCTTTTCCTTCGACCATGAGATTGTGCAACTCCCGGATACCGTAGGAGTGCTTTGGGTGTATCAAACGTCACAACGTAACTGGGTGACTATAAAGGTGCACTACGGGTACCTCTGAAGGTGTTTGTTGGGTTGGCACGAATCGAGATCGGGATTTGTCACTCCGTGTGACGGAGAGGTATCTCTGGGACCACTCGGTAGAACATCATAAGGAGCTCAATGTGATTAAGAAGTTAGTCACAGGATGACGTGCTATGGAACGAGGTAACAGACTTACCGGTAACGAGATTGAACAAGGTATAGGTATACCGACGATCGAATCTCGGGCAAGTTCTATACCGACAGACAAAGGGAATTATATACGGGATTGATTGAATCCTTGACATCGTGGTTCATCCGATGAGATCATCGTGGAGCAAGTGGGAGCCACCATGGGTATCCAGACCCCGATGATGGTTATTGGCCGGAGAGCTATCTCGGTCATGTCTGCCTGTTTCCCGAACCCATAGGGTCTACACACTTAAGGTTCGATCACGCTAGGGTTATAGGGAATTGTTATACGAGGTTACCGAAAGTTGTTCAGAGTCCCGGATGAGATGCCGGACATCACGAGGATCTCCGTATTGGTCCGGAGGTAAAGATTGATATATAGGATGGATGGCTTTGGACATCGGAAATGTTTCGGGCGTCACTGGTAGCGTACCGGGACCACCGGGACCACCAGAAATGGTCCCGGGGGTCCACCGGGAGGGGCCACCAGCCCCAAGAGGAAGCATGGGCCAAAAGGTGGAGGGCAACCACCCCAAAGTGGGCTGGTGCGCCTCCCACAAAGGGGCCCAAGGCGCAGGAGGTGGAGAGGGGGGGGAACCCTGGGCGTTGGTGGGCCTAAGGCCCACCTAGGGGTGCGCCCACCCCTCCCCTGCCCTGGCCGCCGCACCTCCCATCCGGGGGGGGGGCTGCCACACCAACTAGGGTGGGAACCCTAGGGGTGGCAACCCCCTCCCCTCCTCCTATATATACCTAGGGGTTTGGGGCTATTTTGCACACCGTTTCTTCTCTCCCACGGCGCAACCCTGCTCACCTCCTTCCTACTCCTCCCACCGTGCTTGGCGAAGCCCTGCCGAGAGACCTTGTCTCTCCATCGACACCACACCGTCATGCTGCCGGAGATCTTCCCCAACCTCTCCCTCCTCCTTGCTGGATCAAGGTGCAATTATGTGCATTTCGAAGTATGAGGGTTTCAGACGAATACTCATCTCTTACAAAGGCATTTCATTTTTTAAACTTATTTCAACTCCAGACTTTTTTTGCATTTAATATGCACCATTCAAAGCCAGGTCATCAATTTTCAACCCTTTCTCACGTCAATTGCTATTTTTCATGCATTTAATGATTTGTTTTGAGCTAAATGACCCTAAAATTGAGAAGCGCTACAAATGAACTCTGAAAAGGCTGAAACATGGCATGGTATCATCATTTCACCCACATAGCATGTGCTAAAAAGTTGGGAGGGTTATGACAAAAACTGGATGCACTTCGTGTAGAAACTGGACAATCTCTTTCGAAGTATTAGGGTTTCGGACGAATACTCATCTCCTACAAAGGCATTTCAGTTTTTTAAACTTATTTCAACTCAAGACTTTTTGTGCGCTCAATATGCATCATTCAAAGCCACATCATCAGTTATCAACCCTTTATCACCTCAATTTCTATTTTTCATGCATTTAATGATTCTTGAGCTAAATGACCCTGAAACTGAAAAGCGCTATAAATGAACTCTCAAAAGGGTGAACCTTGGCATGGTATCATCATTTCACCCACATAACACGTGCTAAAAGGTTGGGAGGGTTACAGAAAATACTGGATGCACTTCGTGTACAAACTCGACAATCTCTTTCGAAGTATCAGGGTTTCGAAGTATCCAGGTTTCTGACAAAGTAGTGATTCACACAAACTTCAAAAATATTGAAATTGAAACTATGTAAATTTGAAACCTATTAGCACTAACATAAATTTGTTGTTTTTTAGCTAAACCAAAAAGATTTATTCAAAAACTATAAATAGTCTAACAATTATTCCAAATTTAAAAACATAAACTGTCCTATCTAGAAAAACAAAAACAATAAAAAAGAGAAAATAAACCTTTAGTCTCGGCTGGAGCCACCAACCGGTACTAAAGGTCCCTTCCCGCGCGGAATTTGGGCCGCAAAAAATAGAACTTTAGTCCCGATTGGTGGCTACAGCCGGTACTAAAGGTGCGTGCCAATGGGCCACGCATCCCACCTTTAGTCCTGATTCGAGCCACCAACCGGGACTAAAGGGTCTTTAGTCCAGGTTCATGGCTCCAACCAGGAGTAAAGGTCTCTACATATAATCCACACTAGTTTTCGGCCCCGATCTCCCCCATTCGATCCCCCCGACGCTGACGGCCTGCCCCAACGCCGCTAGGCTGTCGGAGCTCATCGTCCCCCCAAAGTTGTCCTCGTTGTCGTCGACCCCGACGCCGGCCGCCGGCGCCTCCTTCATGAGCCCCTCCTGCCCACCGACGAGCCCCTGCTGCGCCCGACCCTCCTCCCATGGTGAGCTCCGCCGACCTCTCCTTCCCTCCTCGATTTGTTCGCCCTGCCCCTCGTCGTGCCCAAGCGCGGCGGCGCCATGGCCGCCAGACTTCCCGAGCGCGGCGGTGCGGCGCCTTGGCCCATAACCACGTCCCAAGAAATGTTTTGAAATTGTTCATAGATATTCAATCCTGTTTATAGATGTTTTCAAATTGTTCATAGATGTTTTGAAATTTTTGCCATGGTTAGGTACTATGATGATAACTTACTTCTTTAGATATAGTGTAATGGTTGTTGTTTGCGCATTTACAAAAATATTCCATGGATTATAAGTTAAATTACCTTATTAAAACATGTACGATGATAACTTACTTCTTTAGATATATGTTCCATGTTCTTTTTATACAATGTCTCACCCTATTTCTCCTCACAAATATGTCATGCAAGATATAATTGTCGGCAAGTATAGAAGAACTTATTGTGTTACCATGCATATAATAAGTTTACAATGTTGGAAGAAAATATGTACAATGATAACTTAGTTCTTTAGATATATATGACATTTCACCCTAAGCTTAAATAGTATGAATTTAAAAAGTTGTAGAATTTGTTCTCTACGTCGACGATGCCCGACCCGCATCCTCATCGTTGACTCGGTGGCGACAACCTACTTGAGAGGCGTCATGTCCAGGAATGGGCTCCGCTGTGCTGGCACTGGGAGGTGCTAACTTTCGGGGCGCGCATATTGCCGAGCAACTCGACACCTGTCGTCAACCCGGAGCTTCTTGGGTGGCAGTCCTATGGGCCACTTTTGTTGCGTCAGGGAGGAGGACGAGCACGTCCATCACTACATGGAGGCGTTGGACGTCAGGTTCTTAGTTACGTGGCAGGTTCTTCAGGGATCTCACCCGAGCTATGATCCTATGATGGCTCCTTCGCTTTGGGTGTCCATCGCCCGCGCCTCAGTACAACGACAACTCCTGGGTGATCGATTTGATAATATTAATCGAGAGATGTATTAGTGATAATATTCGAGATTATATTTGATAATATTAATTCCATTATGCATTAATTAAGTGGATTATTTGATGTATTAGTGATATTATATATATGATGATCTTGCTAGCTAAAGTGAATACTAAATTGTTTTATCTTTCTTCTCGATTAGTTAAGCTATGGACGGTAGAGACAGAGACCACGATCAACAGTATGTCTTGTACGACATAATACACTCCGGAAACCAAGAGAATGAAGAAAAAGATGATGGATCACGATATCTTAACTCATCCGGTGAGGGAATTGAGGAAGAACAACCAAGAGACGAAGGGGAACCACACAATGATGACGAAGAACTTTTTCTTGAATCAACAAAGTCCGGCGAGGTATATATTTGGCCTCTAGTGATCATTAGATGCAATAACTGATTTTTATAAGGCTCGGACAAATCGAGAAAATCGTCTACAAGCAGGGCAGTACGAAGCCCGACTAAAAAGTTGGTCGAGGGCACAAAGTACAACATCATCGAGATAACATTAGTTGGCGAACCAAGTGCTCCCACACAGAATTTGGACAAATTCTTCCGTCAATGCAAATTTATTGTCAGGAACCAAATCCCGGTCTCCATTCAAGAGTGGCATTGGCCAAAGAAAGATCGAGAAGTTAGTTTTGTAGACAAAAAAGCAAAAAATCTGCTTTGGGATAGGCTCATGACGCATTTCACCCTACCAGAGCATTTCGTGACTTGTACTGAGCCTTGATCCAATCAAGCTTGTGCGTGTCGGTGAACTCCGCCAAGGGGTCTAGAATTTCGTGACTTTCACGTTCGGCATCCCCCTTGGCCCATATGTGCTCTTCCCCTCGTAAGCACGACTTCCGAGGCGGTGGGGAGGCGTGTTCCTGGCCTGGAGCGCCATCAGTTTCTCTGACTTTTTCTTGACTTCTTCCGTAGCGCAAGTCTCCTTGCATTTTTCGAAGTCCTCTTCAATTAGTGTCCTATTGTCAGCATAAATCTTGGACCAAAGTTCATTCTTCGCAATCGCTTTTTTCACCGTTACTTTCCAGGCGGACAAGGCATTGGTGAACATCAGCATTGCCTTGTTGTTTATCTTTGTCATGGGTTCGTCATCCCACGTATCTTTGCTTTCAGTCTTCCATGTGAAAGCACATATGCTCCCTTGGTGATTTTCATAATTCATGACAACATACATTGCCTCTTGGACTAACAATTTTACCTAGATGTTTTAGGTTTAGTCCATGAAGAGCTATGGCTAAATGTTTGTGTGGAGACACCCGTGGATGCAAGAAAGGAATAATATTAGCTCAAGCTTCAAGCTAGAAGACTCTTTATTTTATATTTGTGAGAAAGCACTTTTGAGTCCATAGGAAAGCCAATAATATTAAAAGGGGGTGAGGTAGTATAATGAACTGATTGCTCAAATGCTGAAAGTTAGCCACCAAAATACTCAGCCATTTTTCCCACATATCCACTCTGTCAAGTTCCACATACAAAAATTCGGTGTCACAAACATTGCCACATCAGACCCACCGAGTTTGAACCTGAGACAGAACCCTAGCCATTCCCACCAAATTGGTGCAACAGAAACTGCATAGCTGCTACCGAGTTTAGTGTGACCAACATTCTGTTGCCAAGATACACAAAATCGGAATTTATGATTTTGAGTATCGGTGCCACCGACTTTGGCCATCTGACCGTTAGTCAACTTTTTGGTGCCACCGAGTACTATATATTAGTCTCACCGAGATTCAAAAGTTCACACCTTTGAGCTAGTCAGTACCACCAAGTTGTCCACTTCGGTGTGACCGAGTTTGCACTTTTGTGTGTAATGGTTGGATTTTGGCTGCTGCCTATATACCCCTTCACACACCTCTCTTTCATGGGAGAACCACTTAGAACATATAGTTCATTTTCCAATCCATTTTCTGAGAGAGAACTACCTACTCATGTGTTGAGACCAAGATATTCCAATCCAATCATTTGAAACTTGATCTCTAGCCTCCCAAACTGCTTTCCACCAAATCAACCTCTCCTACCCATTCATATCCTATGTGAGAGAAATTTGTGTTGAGGAGACACTGTTTAGAAGCACAAGAGCAAGGAGTTCATTGCTCTACCCCATCTATTACCTTTTGGAGGGTGGTTCCTCCTAGATTGGTTAGGTGTCGTTTGGGAGCCTTCTACTTCGTGTTGTGGAGTTGAACCAAGATGTCTGTAAGGGCAAGGAGATCGCCTCCTTCGTGAAGATCTACCGTGAGTAAGGCTAGTCCTCCATGGACGTAAGCCGTGGTGGGATAGACAAGGCCGTTTCTTTGTGTACCCTCCATGGGTGGAGCCCACCGTGGACTCTCGCAGCCGTTACCCTCCGTGGGTTGAACTCTCCACTAACATGGACGTACGATAGCGCCACCAATCGGAACCATGCCAAAAATCACCGTGTCAACGCCTTGTGTTTGATCTCCTAAACTCTACTCCTTCACATGTGCAAAGTCTTTACGTTTCTGCTGCCATATATGTTGACTAGCATGTGTAGGGTGCTCTAGAGTTGTTAGAACTGCTAGATTTCTACCCTCCTAGAAATTGGGTTAGGCTAGAAATTTTATCTTGACAAGTAGTCTATTTACCCCCCCCCCCCTAGACACATCTTCTATCGATCCCTTAATTGGTATCAGAGCAAGGTCTCCAAAACCTTGGTTTAACAACTGATGACCCACAAGTATAGGGGATCAATAATAGTCCTTTCGATAAGTAAGAGTGTCTAACCCAACGAGGAGCAGAAGGATCTCACAAGTGGTTTTCAGCAAGGTAAAATCTGCAGGCACTGAAATTGTCGGTAACAAGTGATTGTGTGGTGAGATGATTCGAAGCAAGCAACAATTAACAAAAGTAGCAATGGCGCAGCAAATTGGCCCAAGCCCTTTTGTAGCAAGGGACAAGCCTGGACAAAGTCTTATAGGAGGAAAATCGCTCCCGAGGACACACGGGAATTTCTGTCATGCTAGTTTTCATCATGTTCATATGATTCGCGTTCGTTACTTTGATAGTTTGATTTGTAGGTGGACCGGCGCTTGGGTACTGCCCTTAATTCGACAAGCATCCCACTTATGATTAACCACTCTCGCAAGCATCCGCAATTACGAAAGAAGAATTAAGACAAAGTCTAACCATAGCATTAAACTAGTGGATCCAAATCAGCCCCTTAGGAAGCAATGCATAAACTAGGGTTTAAGCTTCTGTCACTCTAGCAACCCATCATCTACTTACTACTTCCCAATTCCTTCCTCTAGGCCCAAATAATGGTGAAGTGTTATGTAGTCGACGTTCACATAACACCACTAGAGGAAAAACAACATACAACATATCAAAATACCAAACGAATACAAAATTCACATGACTACTATTAGCATGACTTATCCCATGTCCTTAGGAACCAAAGTAACTACTCACAAAGCATAATCATATTCATGACCAAAGAGGTAATGAGTAGCATCAAGTATCTGAACATAAACCCTTCCACCAAATAATCCAACTAGCATCAACTACAAAGAGTAATTAACAATACTAGCAACCTTACAAGTACCAATCGGAGTCGCGAGACGGAGATTGATTACAAGTGATGAACTAGGGTTTGGAGATGAGATGGTGCTGATGAAGATGTTGATGGTGACGAGTCCCCTCCAATGAGAGGAGTGTTGGTGATGACGATGGCGACGATTTCCCCCTCCGGGAGGGAAGTTTCCCCGGCAGGATCGTCCTGTCGGAGCTCTAGATTGGTTCTGCTCAAGTTCCACCTCGTGGCGGCGGCAAATCCACGAAAAAGCTCCTCCCTGATTTTTTTCTGGACGAAACCCTTCATATAGAAAAATAGGGGGGCAAGTGGGCCAGCAGGTTGCCCACAAGCCCTCATGGCGCGGCCTGGGGGGGGGGGGGTGGCCGCGCCGTGCAGGCTTGTGGCCAACCCCTGGCGCCCCTGTGGCACTTCTTCGACCCAGTATTTTTTATAAATCCGCAAAAATATCCTCGTTAATTTTTACGGCGTTTGGAGTTGCGCATAATAGGTATCTCAACTTTGCTCCATTTTCAGGCCAGAATTCCAGTTGCCGGCATTCTCCCTCTTCATGTAAACCTCGCAAAATAAGAGAGAAAAGTCATAAGAATTGTACCATGAAGTGAAACAACAGCCAAAGAAGCGATAAATATCAACATGAAAACATGATGCAAAATGGACGTATCAACTCCCCCAAGATTAGACCTCGCTTGTCCTCAAGCGAAAGCCTAGCTGAATAAATATGTCCACATGTTTAGGGAGAGAGGTGTCGACAAAACAAGATACGAACATGCATGCATCATGATCAAGATCAGAAAAGCAATACCAACATATAATCTCTCATGCTAAAGAGATAATTCCTTCACAAAGTAAATAATGGATCAAGAACCTTACCGAGAAGTAACAACTGATAGCCTTTAGTCATTGAAGCAATTGCAATTTATCACAACATCAGAAAGAGTAAAAAAAGAGCTTGTAAAGCAAATCCACATACTCAATCATTCTTTCGTTCCCTACAATTGCTACAACTCACGTGGTACTCATGAGATCAAAGTTTCAGCTAGAAACAGAGAAAGATAGGGGCTTAAAGTTTTGCCTCCCAACTGCTTACCTCAAGGGTAATGTCAACAATAATAATTCATGAATACTTACCTCCAAGTTGACATATGAATATAGATTTTTGCCTAGCATATGACGTTAGCCAAGATAAGGGCGAAATATGGAATTGGTGAAGATCACCATGACTCTTTCAGGGACAAAAAGTAAAGGTACAAGATAGGCCCTTCGCAGAGGGAATTAGAGGTTGTCATGCGCTTTTGAGGTTTGGATGCGTGTCCTCTTAGTGCGGAGGAACGCCATTTTATATTGCCTCCTGTGATAAAGAACTTTATTATGTAGTCTGTCGCTTTTATGTCATCCTCATCACAGGTTCGTATAAAGCTTATTTTCCACACACTAATAGATCATACATATTAGAGAGAAATTTTTATTGCTTGCACCGATGACAACTTACTTGAGGGATCTTATTCAATCCATAGGTAGTTATGGTGGACACTCATGGCAAAACTGGTTTGAAGGTTTATGGATGCACAAGTAGTATCTCTACTTGGTGCGGGAGGTTTTGGCTAATATGAGGTGGAAGCAATCGTCACATGCTAAGGGATCTCTAATCAGATAACATTGTTCAGAGCCAAGCAAACACAATTCATTACGTTGTCTTCCTTGTCCAACATCTACTTCTAGGCATGTAATAGTTTAGTGAGTGTTCACAATCATAGATGGTGTCAGAGATGATATATTTATATGTGAACCTCTCCTTCCTTATCACTTCCTATTAATTGCAACCATGACCAAGGTTGACGTTTGCCTACCCTCAACAAGTTTCAATCCTCATTCTTTTTATGTGTGAAGCCATAACTTCCCATAAGATCATTACATGATATTTCATGCTTTTGTTCTGTTCTCACTCTTTTGATCATGGCAAGAGGAAAAGCCCTTCAACTAAGACACTCTTTATTATATGGCTCATGAGCAAGAATACGTAGGGGGTGACACAAAGGAAAACTCAAGACTAAAACACTAAGACCTTTAATCTACTAGAGAAAAAGAAAGAAACTGAAAAGGAACAAACTAAAACAAAGGTAAAGGCAAAATATGTGATGGTGATACGATACCGGGGAAACTCCCCCAAGCTTGGCACAAGCCAAGGGGATTGCCCATACTAATGCTCAGTTGTCTTCCTTTGGTGGTGATGGTGGAGGAGTTTTTGAAGAGGTCTGGAGTTTGTTTAATTTCCACTTGAGCATAAAATTGTGCTCCCTCAGATCATCATTTTCCTCTTCAAGCTTCAACACCCTTTGGAATAATTGCTGCTTACTCTTCTGCAAGAAACGAGAAGGGATAAACAAGGTCTTAGGCTTCTTCTTTGAGTCAGGGAGGCTCGAATTTTTGAACTCCACATGACTGTGTCCAGGTTGAGGTAGAGGAGCCTCCTCTTCATCGGAACTTGTTTGTTCCTTCCCCTTCGGATCATAATCTTCTTCCTCATCAGTGGTCCAACCATAAGGATCCATGTCCCTATAGACCTTGGGATCAACAAGGTAATCAGCCACATAGCTCTCCCCCTCTGAATCCTGAGAAGACATCTTGACCTAGATCCGCGGCAGAAAACAGGCTCGAAACAAAAAACAAAGGAAATCTGCGTGATACAGGGGTCACACCAAACGGGAGTATATATAATGATTTTTTCCAGACCAGAAGGAGTACCCTGCACGAAAACGGAGTCCGGGAGGCGCATGAGGTGGCCACAAGGCCTCACGGCACGGCCAGGGGGTGGGCCCACGCCGTGCAGGCTTGTCGCCTCCTCGCGCAATTTCCGGACTACTTCCAATTTTTGTATTTTTTCAAATATTCCAAAAGGGAGAAAATTTCCTACTAGAAAAGTTTTGGACTCTGCTTTCTTACCGAATCACATACCTCTTCGTTTTCGGAGTCTGACACAGGCTGATAAAAGTCCCTTAGGTATTCTTCCGGAGTTATGGTATTGATGATATTGCTTTCAATATTTTTGGGAGTACCTGAGATATAATGCTTGATTCTCTGCCCATTTACAACTCTCGGACAATTACCTTCTGTGTTGTTGATCTTGATAGCACCGGAACGATATACTTCCTCAACAACATAGGGACCTTCCCTTTTAGAGAGAAGCTTGCCTGCAAAGAATCTTAAACGAGAGTTATATAGCAATACATAATCACCTACATTGAACTCACGCTTTTGTATCCTCTTATCGTGCCACCTCTTAACCTTCTCTTTGAACAACTTGGCATTCTCATATGCATGAGTTCTCCACTCATCAAGCGAGCTAATATCAAATAACCTCTTCTCATCGGCATGTTTGAAATCAAAGTTGAGATCTTTGATTTCCCAATAAGCTTTATGCTCTAGCTCAAGAGGTAAATGACATGCTTTACCGTACACCATTTTGTACGGAGACATGCCCATGGGATTCTTATAGGCAGTTCTATAAGCCCACAGTGGATCATCGAGCTTCTTAGACCAATTCTTTCTAGACTTGTTGACATTCTTTTGCAGAATCAGTTTAATCTCTCTATTGCTTAGCTCTACTCGACCACTGGACTGAGGGTGGTAGGTGCTTCCAGTTGCTCAACAATTAGCAATTGTCTTGCAATGGCCCACCAGCGTGTGGGATCGCGGCAGTTTTTGAAGGTAGTGAATTCAACCCAAATTTGTTGGTTCGACACGATGGGAGTGAAAGTATATCCTCCAGTATTAGCAGTTGAGTTGTCGGCTCAACCACACCTGAAAGATTAGTATCTGCAAGCAGGGTATAAGCAGCAAATATAGTATGATAGCAACAGTGCTAGGAAAGAATCTGTTGACGCAGATTATTCCTAACTGAAGTATCAATGGAGCCACAAAAGTATTGTAGTAGGTAGTAGCAGTGTAACGAGTAACAGCAGTAGTGACAGCAGTAGCAAGTAGCAACAGTAGCAAGTAACAACAACAACAAGTAACAGTAGTAGCAACAGTAGTGGACAAATGAAGTAACAGTTGCAGCAGCAGCAAGTAACAATTGCAGTGGGACAAACTCGTAGGCAATGGATCGGTGATTTGTTGGATGACATTCATCATGCAACAATTATAACACGGAGAGATATGTGGCTAGCTCCCGTTCGTCAATGTGATGTAGGCATGCATTCCGTGTGTAGTCATACCTGCTTAGGGAAAAGAACTTGCATGACATCTATTGTCCATCCCTCCCGTGGCACCGGGGTCCAAATGGATACTACGGGATATTAAGGTTCTCCTTTTAATAAAGAACCGGACCAACGCATTAGCACTTGGTGAACACATGAACTCCTCAAACTATGGTCATCATCGGGAGTGGTTCCGGTTATTGTCACTCCGGGGTTGCCGGATCATAACACATAGTAGGTAACTACAACTTACAAGGTCGGATCTTAAACACACATATATTGGTGACAACATAATAATTTCAGATCTGAATTCATGGCACTCGAGCCCTAGTGACAAGCATTAAGCATGGCAAAGTAGTAGCAACATCAATCTCAGAACATAGTGGATACTAGGGATCAATCCCCGTCAAAACTAACTTGATTACATGATAGATCTCATCCTACTCATCACCGCCCCGCGAGCCTACGAATAGATTACTCACGAACGATGAAGAGCTTCATGGAATTGGAGAGGGAAGAATGTTGATGACGACGATGGCGACGATCACCTTGATCCGGAGCCCAAAACGGACTCCAGATCTCCCTCCAGGGGAAGAACGGGATGTGGTGGCGCCTCTACATCGTGAAACGCGATGAGCTCTTCTCTCCTGATTTTTTCTGGGGCGTAAGGGAATAAATAGCGCTGGAATTGGGGGCGGCAGAGCCACGTGGGCCCCACAAGTCTCGTAGCCGCGGCCAGGGGGGAGGCCGCGGCTACAGGGCTTGTGGCCCACTGGCCCGTCCCCTCCGGTGGATCTTTGCGCAGGTATTTTTCATATTTTCTAGAAATATTCTCCGTAAATTTTCAGGAAGTTCCGAGAACTTTCATTTCTGCACAAAAACAAGACCATGGCAGTTCTGCTAAAAACAACGTCAGTCCGGGTTAGTTCCATTCAAATCATGCAAATTAGAGTCCAAAACAAGGGCAAAAGAGTTTGGAAAAGTAGATACGATGGAGACGTATCAACTCCCCCAAGCTTAATACCTTGCTTGTCCTCAAGCAACTCAGTTGACAAACTGAAAGAGAAAGAAAAACTTTGACAAACTATGTTTGATCTTGTTGTTGCAACTATGTCTAACTCATAACCAGAATTTCAGCAAGATCACAAGTTAACCACATAAGCAAGTGACACATAGGTCTCATGGTAAACTAATATCAATGGCATAATCAGCTAGCGAGCAAATAATAATGAGTTTCAGATACCAACAATTCAATCAAAACAAGCATGAAGCAATATGAATAGGTGGTATCTCGCTAGCTTTTTCTGAGACCGCAAAACATAAATGCAGAGCACTTTCAAAGATCAAGGGCTGACTAAACATTATAATTCATAGCAACGAAGATCCAGTCATAGTCATACTCAATATCAATCAAAAGCAAAGCATAAAAATGACAGAGGTGCTCTGCAATTGGTGCTTATATAACAAGAGGATGACTCAACAGGAAAGTAAATAGACATGCCCTTCACAGAGGGAAGCATTGATTTGTAGAGGTGCCAGAGCTCAAGCTTTGAAAACAAAGATAATAATTTTGGGTGGCATGCTTTCATTGTCAACACAATGACAAAGAGTTCTCAATATCTTCCATGCTACTCATGCTATAGGCGGTTCCCAAATAGAAAAGTAAAGTTTTAACTCCCCCACCACCAATCAATCACACTCCACGGCTAGCCGAATCCTCGGGTACCGTCCATACTAACATCAATCCGGGGGAGTCTTGTTTTACAGTTATGTTTTCAATTTTAGCATGGAATTGGGCATTCCAATTACCATCCCCTTTCTCATGAATGACAGTGAATAAACACATGTCGAGGATAACACGCCTAACATGGAAGATACCAATAGCCCCTTGTCACCACATGAGCGGTTCGGGCATGCAAAACAGATTATTTCTTGAAGGTTTAGAGAATGGCACATGCAAATTTACTTGGAACGGCAGGTAGATACCGCAAATAGGTAGGTACGGTGGACTCTCATGGAAAATCTTTTGGGTTTATGGAAGTGGATGCACAAGCAGTATTCTGCTTAGTACAAGTGAAGGCTAGCAAAAGACTGGGAAGCGACCAACTAGAGAGTGACAACAGTCATCAAGATGCAATGAGTTTGACTAACATTGAGTGCAAGCATGAGCAGGATACAAATCACCATAAACACGAACATCATAGAGGCTATGTTGATTTTGTTTCAACTACATGCATGAACATGCGCCAAGTCAAGCCACTTGAATCATTCAAAGGAGAATACCATCCTATCATACTACATCATAGTCATCTCAAAATCTATGTTCGGATTCAAGACAAACCATTATAAGCTCCTAGCTAATTAATCATGGCATCGGAAACTATGATCTCTAAGTTGTCATTGCAAACATGGTTCTTTCTCAACAAAGCTGAATCTGGGACGACAAGCTAGTCATATTTACAAAAACAAAATAGATAGAGTTCGTACCAGCTTTTCCAGTCTTAGTCACTACATCATATATCATCATTATTGCCTTTCACTTGCACGTTCGAACGATGTGAACAATAATAAGAGTGCTCGTGCATTGGACTAAGCTGAATCTGCAGGCAAACACAAAGGAGAAGACATAGTAATATGGCTCTTTAACAACTGAACAGGTATGCAAGCGAGAGCCACTTAAACATTGTAACCATGGTCTTCTACCTCGACTCAAAGAAAAAGAAAACTATTTACACGGTAAAGCTCCCAACAAGCAAAAGAGGAAAGGAAAATCTTTTTGGGTTTTTTCAAAAGGACACAAAACAAGAAAGTAAGAAAACAAAAATAAACTAGCATGGATTATACAGTGGAAAAGTGTAAACACCGACTAACAAAGTGAAAGCATAAGCATGAATGTAAAGTTGGTGCAAACACGTACTCCCCCAAGCTTAGACTTTTGGCCTAGCTTGGTCTACTCCCACAGAGGGAAATAACCAGCTCCGGGATACTCCGGAGCGGACTGTGGATGCTACTGTTGTGTGAGCTCCTCTGGCTCCCACTGATAAACTGGCGTGTGGTACTCGACTAGCGGCTCGGGCACGGGCATCTGTGGTTGGGCCAAGCCCCAATATGCGTAGATGTCCGAGGGCATAATAGTGTACCTGCCTGCATGAAGATTGAACAAGGAAGGAGCAGGCAAAGTAATAGTCTCACGAGTACCCTGACTAAATACCAGGTTATAAATCATCCTTCCACCTATATCTCTATCAAGAAAGTCATGGAGAACCATGCCATCGTAATCTAGATATCTCTCGGGAAGAAGCATCTCTTCTTCCTCCTCCAATCTAAGGGGTATCTCAAAGTGTCTGGCAAGACGGGTAGCATAGATACCTCCATAGACGACACCTTTGGAACGGTTTGTGTTCAACCGCTGAGCTACTATAGCACCTAGGCTATAAGTATTATTGTTATAAAGGCCTTCGTGCAAAACCGCAAGATCTGGAGAGCTAAGTGATCCAACCTCCCCACAGCCAATCAAACATTTTCCCACTAATAATGAGAAGTACCAAAGCACAGGAAAATGTATGCTAGCAATTCTAGCACGAGACACTCCTCTCTCCTCTCCAACAGCAATAGTATCTATGAAAGCCTCCAAGTCCCGTGGACGAGGATCATGAATATCCCCAACATAAGGTAATTTGCACACATTGCAAAAATCCTGTAGTGTCATGCGCTGGGGGATATCGTATAACATGAACTCAACCATAGGACGATTCTTCCTCAGATAAAAGTTGAAGCTTTGAACGAAAATATTTGTGAGAAGGAGGTATTGTGGGCACTTATCTTCAACGAACGTGGTAAGACCTGCATTCTCCACCAACTAATAAAAGTCTTCATAAAGCTCAGCGGCGCGCAAAAATTCATCACTTGGCCACTCGCACACTCGAACTTCTGTGACTCGAGGAACCATGTACTTGGGCTGGTTCTTCTCATCCTCCTTGGGATTACGGCTCGAAGAGCCTCTCAAGAACCTCCTCATCTTTTCCTTTTTCTAACTCTGAGAAATTATGAAATTTTTAGAGACTTCGAAAGAAAAGTGAGTAAGGATTAACCCAACTCGTAGAAACTACTCCTACTAGTGCCTAGAGACCGTATCATGCGCTAATACTACTTGGGACCAGCTAAAATCAACATTTCAAGCTCAAGAACAGGGTCACCAAGGTAGAAAGAATACGCGAAGGATAAAGCACTAGAGTAGAAACTAATTAGACCAATGGAGGAGTCACTTACCAAGGAGTAATTTCCCCAAAACGGTTCGGAGAATGATGCTTTGAGGAAGGAGATCGAAAATCACAGCCAAATGAGCAAGAACACGGGTTTGAGCTACGGAACGATTTTTTCTAGAGGTAGAAGAAGAGGATGGGAGCTGGAATGGGTGGAGGGGGTCCCTGTGGGCCCCACAAGCTTGGTAGCCGCGGCCAGGGGGGCGGCTACACGGCTTGTGGCCCACTGGTGTGGCCCCCAGTCTAGCTCTCAGTCCCAGTATTTTTCAAAAAAACAAGAAAAAACATATTTGACTTTCAGGACCATCGGAGAGCTTTTATTTTCGGGGTACTTTTCTCCGGGACGCTAAAACAGAAAACAGGAAAAAATATACTAAATCTATCATTTTTCTTCTAAGCAACAGAAAGTGAAAGCTTAAAACAGAGGTATGTGACTCCTTGATTCTTCCATTTCACGGTCATCGAAAGAAATCCATCAATGGGGTTGATCAAACCCCCTTGACAAAACCTTTTCGAATCGCAAAAGGAAACGGAGGATTGCCGAATAACCACTAAGTCACCTCAATGGGGACATGAATCTCCCCAACAAGCAAATCATACTTCATCTTAACACGAGGAATAGGGCATTCAAAGCTCCCAATAAGAATCGATGAAGTTTTTTCGATAGCCTTGATGCAATGTACTTGATATCGTTTCTTCGGAAAGTGCACCGTATGCTCATTACCATTGACATGGAAAGTGACATTGCCTTTGTTGCAATCTATAACAACCCCTGCAGTGTTTAAGAATGGTCTTCCAAGAATGATCGCCATGGCATCATCCTCAGGAATATCCAGGATAACAAAGTCCATTAAGATAGTAACGTTAGCAACCACAACATGCACATCCTCGCAAATGCCGACAGGGAAAGCAGTTGATTTGTCGGCCATTTGCAGTGAAATTTCAGTGGGTGTCAACTTATCTAGTTCAAGTCTACGATAAAGAGAGAGAGGCATACACTAACACCGGCTCCAAGGTCACATAAGGTAGTTCTTACGTAGTTTCCTTTAATGGAGCAAGGTATAGTGGGCACTCCGAGATCACCAAGTTTCTTAGGAGTTCCACCTTTGAAAGTGTAATTGGCGAGCATGGTGGAGATCTCAAGATCTAGTATCTTCCATTTATTAGTCATGATATCTTTCATGTACTTGGCATATGGAGACATTTAGAGCATATCAATTAACCGCATCTTCAGAAAGACGGGTCTCAACATTTCAATAAAGCGCTCAAAATCCTCATCATCCTTTTTCTTGGATGGCTTAGGAGGAAAGGGCATGGGTCTCTAAACCCATGGCTCCCTTTCTTTACCACGCTTCCTAGCAGTGAAGTCATTCTTACCGTATCTCTTAGGTTGTGGGTTATCAGGATTAACCGTAGGTTCAATCTCCACATCCTTATCATTGCTTAGTTGAGAATTATTATGAACATCGATGTCCATATTGTCACCAGGTTCATGTTCATCACCAGATTGTGTTTCTGCATCAGACGCAGAAATATCATTTGGTTCTTGAGGTGTGACAATATTTGGTGAACTGACATGTAGGTTTCTATCTTCCTTCTTCTTCTTCTTAGGATGACTGGGTGTATCAGCATTAATTCCTTGAGAATCTTGAGCAATTCTCTTAGGATGGCCTTCAGGATACAAAGGTGCCAGAGTCATTTTGCCTCCTCTAGTAATGACTCTGACAGAGTTGTCATTTAATTCATGGAGCAAGTCATTTTGAGCTTTAAGTACTTGTTCTACCTGAGTAGAGGCATCTTTACTCAGAAGCTTCAGATCATTGACATTTCTGTCTACACAAGCACTTAAATGACTAAGCATACGAGTACTTTGTTCCAATTGTGTGCTAACATAATCATTGAAACTCTGTTGTTTGGCAACAAAGTTGTCAAATTCATCAAAGCAAAGCCTAGCATGTTTGTCAAAAGGAATATCACTCTCATTGAATCTATGCAGAGAATTCACCTCTACTACTTGTATTGGGTTATCGAGACCATGGATCTCTTTGATGGGCGGTAGATTTTTGACTTCTTCAGATCTAATGCCTTTCTCTTGCATAGATTTCTTGGCTTCTTGCATATCTTCGGGACTGAGGAATATAATACCTCTTTTCTTAGCAGTTGGCTTAGGAGGTGGTTCGGGAATAGTCCAAGCATTATCGTTGATCAAGATGTTATTCACTAGGATATCAACTTGTTCTATAGTTCGTTCCCTGAAAACACAACCGACACAACTATCTAGGTGGTCTCTAGAAGCATCGGTAAGTCCGTTATAGAAGATATCAAGTATCTCGTTCTTCTTAAGAGGGTGATCAGGCAAAGCATTCTGTAGCTGGATGAGCCTCCCCCAAGCTTGTGGGAGACTCTCTTCTTTGAGTTGAGCAAAGTTGTATATTTCCTGCAAGGCAGCTTGCTTCTTATGGGCAGGGAAATATTTCTCATGGAAGTAATAGACCATATCCTGGGGAGTACTCACACATCGAGGAGCAAGAGAAGTGAACCAAGCTTTAGCGTCATCCTTTAGAGAGAAAGGAAACATCTTAAGGATATAGTAGTAGCGGATCTTCTCCTCACTAGTGAAAAGGGTGGCTATATCGTGTAGTTTGGTAAGATGGGCTACAACCGTCTCAGACTCATAACCATGGAAAGGATCAGATTCTACTAGAGAGATTATCTCAGGGTCGACAGAGAATTCATAATTCTCATCGGTGATAAAGATTGGTGAAGTGGCAAACTTCGGGTCGTATTTCGTCCTAGCTTTCAGAGATTTTTCCTTCCACTTGAGAAGTAATTTCTCAGCGTCATAGGCATCCTTACACGCAAGAAAATCCTCAGCTATCTCTCCCTCCATAACATATCCCTCAGGTATATCAGGAAATTCATATCTAGGAGAGCTAGATCTAGCAGGAGCAAAAACAGGTTCTATCTCAATAGTGTCGGCAGTTTTAGAAGCATCACGAGCATTGGCAGTAACTCTAGCAATATGAGCATCAAGGAATACCCCTAGTGCCATATCAGGCAAAGTAGTATCTCTAGCAGTATCAAGCATTGCATCCTGGATAGCAGTATCAGGCATAGCATCTCTAGTAGTATCAGGCATAGTATCATCAAGCATAGTAGCATCATAAACATCATCAATAACAGTAGCATCTCTAGCATCATCCAACACAGGCGACATATGAAGATTTCTAGCAGGAGGTGGTGTCACAAACTTACTCATAGCTGAAGGTGAATCAAGTGCAGAGCTAGATGGCAGTTCCTTACCTCTCCTCGTAGTTGAGGGCAAGACTTTGGTTCTTGGATCTTTCAGATTCTTCATAGTGATCAAGAGATATAAATCCCAAGTGACTCAAAGAATATAGCTATCCTCCCCGGCAACGGCGCCAGAAAAGAGCTACTTCCAGTTGCTCAACAATTAACAATTGTCTTGCAATGGCCCACCAGCGTGTGGGATCGCGGCAGTTTTCGAGGGTAGAGTATTCAACCCAAATTTGTTGGTTCGACACGATGGGAGTGAAAGGATATTCTCCAGTATTAGCAGTTGAGTTGTCGGCTCAACCACACCTGAAAGATTAGTATCTGCAAGCAGGGTATAAGTAGCAAAGGTAGTATGATAGCAACGGTGCCAGGAAAGAATCTGTTGACGGCAGATTATTCCTAACTGAAGTATCAATGGCGCCAGAAAAGTATTGTAGCACGTAGTAGCAGTGTAACGAGTAACAACAGTGGCAAGGAATAGAAGTAGTGACATCAGTAGCAAGTAGCAACATCAAGTAACAGTATTAGCCACAGTAGTGGCAGCAGCAGCAGGACAAAGCAAGTAACAGTAGCAGCAAAAGTAGTAACAGCAGCACAACAAAGCAAGTAACAAGAGCAGCAAGTAACAATAGAAGTGGGACAAACTCGTAGACAATGGATCGGTGATTTGTTGGATGACATTCATCATGCAACAGTTATAACACGGAGAGATATGTGGCTAGCTCCCGTTCGTCAATGTGATGTAGGCATGCATTTCGTGTGTAGTCATACGTGCTTAGGGAAAAGAACTTGCATGACATCTATTGTCCACCCCTCTCGTGGCAGCGGCGTCCAAATGGATACTACGGGATATTAAGGTTCTCATTTTAATAAAGAACCGGACCAACGTATTAGCACTTGGTGAACACATGAACTCCTCAAACTATGGTCATCACTGGGAGAGGTTCCGGTTATTGTCACTCAGGGGTTGCCGGATCATAACACATAGTAGGTAACTACAATTTGCAAGATCGGATCTAAAACACACATATATTGGTGACAACATAATAATTTCAGATCTGAATTCATGGCACTCGGGCCCTAGTGACAAGCATTAAGCATGGCAAAGTAGTAGCAACATCAATCTCATAACATAGTGGATACTAGGGATCAATCCCCGTCAAAACTAACTCGATTACATGATAGATCTCATCCTACTCATCATCGCCCAGCGAGTCTACGAATAGATTACTCACGAACGATGAAGAGCTTCATGGAATTGGACACGGAAGAAGGTTGATGATGACGATGGCGACGATCTCCTTGATCCGGAGCCCAAAACGGACTCCAGATCTGCCCTTCAGGGCAAGAACGGGATGTGGCGGCGCCTCTGGATCGTGAAACGCAATGAACTCTTCTCTCCTGATTTTTTCGGGACGAAAGGGCATAAATAGCGCTGGAATTGGGGGCGACAGAGCCACGTGGGCCCCACAAGCCTGGTAGCCGCGACCAGGGGGGAGGCCGCGGCTACAGGGCTTGTGGCCCAATGTCCCGTCCCCTCCGGTGGATCTTTGCGCAGGTATTTTTCATATTTTACAGAAATATTCTCCGTAAATTTTCAGGACGTTCCGAGAACTTTCATTTCTGCACAAAAACAACACCATGGCAATTCTACTGAAAACAGCGTCACTCCGGGTTAGTTCCATTCAAATCATGCAAATTAGAGTCCAAAACAAGGGCAAAAGAGTTTGGAAAAGTAGATACGATGGAGACGTATCACTAGGGAGACGCAATTCTATGGTTGACATCATACTTAGCGAGCGTTTTACGGAAAGCACCATGAACGAAGTGTGAACCACCGTCGGTCATTACATATCTAGGGACTCCAAATCTAGGGAGGATAACTTCTTTCAGCATCTTGATAGAGGTGTTGTGATCAGCACAACTAGTGGGGATAGCTTCTACCAACTTAGTGACGTAATCAACAACAACTAGGATTTGAGTGTACCCATTGGATTTTGGAAAAGGTCCCATAAAATCAAAGCCCCAGACATCAAATGGTTCAATGACAAGTGAATAGTTCATAGGCATTTCCTGACGTTTGCTAATATTACCTATTCTTTGACATTCGTCACAAGACAAGACAAACTTACGGGCATCCTTGAAGAGAGTGGGCCAATAGAAACCTGATTGCAATTGTAAGTGCGTCTAGTGCCCCTTAGTGATTTTGGTGGTTTGAAGACTTATAGGTTATGTATCTAATGTGTTCATGAGTGTACACATGATCTATAAGTCAATGAGGAGTTTGAACTATTTGATGAATATTGACCCCTAAAAAAGTATATCTTCGGTTGAAGAAATTGGTCTGAAGCTGAAGAATAGAATCGCGAAGAATCTACGATGAAATTGATATTCCTCATGAAGATATTGAAATTGAGGAATTCGGTGTGTCCTGAAGAAAATCATTCTGAAGACTTTGAAGCATGAAGATTTACTCTTTCTGTTTTGTTTTCTTCACACTTGAGTAATAGAAACACCATACTGTTAAAGGGGGTCGAAGTTACACTTTGGAATGAATTTCCTCATGATGCTCAACCCAAGCCTAATCCTACCAAAAGCCTCAAGTGAGGAATACGAGTGACATGAGGACTCTCACAGTTGAGGGTTCCGACCGTTTCGATAGCCACGCCACATCATTGGTATCATCCACACCAACGCTCATATTATTTAAGGGCATTAGTGTCAAATCATGTCGGGATGCTCCCAGGCTATAAATAGCCGCCCCCACAACTATTAGATGGTTGGCTACCATGTTAGAAACTGACACTTGTCATAAGAGCAACCCAATTCCTCAGAGTCTTCGAGAGTAATTCATTAGTGAGGAAATACCCCAAACACCAAATCACAAACCTAGAACCAAGTGATTGAGCATCATTGAAGAAGTAGTTCCTGTGTGGGACTGAAGCCTTTTACCTTTGAGGATTGTGCATCCTCCAGACGGTTAAGCGTCATTGTCTAGAGCAATCCAGCAGTCAATTGTGGATCGCCGGGTGACCATGTTTGTGAGGGTTTGGAAGTCTCCCCTGAAGACTTACCACGAGTGTTGGGCGAGGACTGTGTGTTCTTAGCCCAAGGAGAATACGGTAGGGACTATGTGTCCTGGGACTGTGTCCCGGGACTGTGTGTCTTTTGGTTTCAATACCAAGCCGCTCCAAACCAGATGTACAACTATCACAACAGTTGGAACTGGGTCATCAACTACTGTCTTTGCTGTGAAACGGGTTCTAATTCCTCAACTCCTTACATTCCTCAGATTATGTGTTGATGACTTTCACTGTTACTGTTTGGAGAATTTGCTGAAGACTTTGTCTGAAATTCCTTAACCCCAACTTCTTCACGCTAGTTAATCCTCATCTGTTTTCTGCGTTCCTGCTCATTTTGCAATCTGTTTTCACATTCCTCACACTGAAAAACTGCTGTTGTGAAACTTTGCACTTCTGATCCTTTACTGTTTCCACTGTAAGTCAGTCATCAGTGAGGAATTTCCTCAAAAGCAATTTCCTCAGTGATGAAATTCTAAAAATCTCCTATTCACCCCCCTCTAGTCGATATAACGCACTTTCAATTGGTATCAGAGCAAGGTAGTCCCTTGTTCTATGTGATTTTGGTTTAACCACCCTGAGTTTTAGTTATGTCGACTGCAGGCATGTTTAAGGTTACTGCAGCATGTCCTACTTTCGAAGGAAAGAACTTTCCCTTTTGGAATAACAAGATGAAAATGCATCTATAAGCTATTGATAATGATCTCTGGTTTATTCTGGAACATGGCGTCCCCATCATCTCTGCTAGTGTCTCTGCTGTTGATGTGAAGAAATTCAAGCAACTTGATTCTCAAGCGAAGAATATCATCTGTGGCCATCTGAGCCCATGCCAGTTTGGAAGAGTGAGTGCTTTGGGCTCAGCAACACTCATCTAGGAGAGACTGTGCAAAGTGAATGAAGGATTACCAACCCAGCGTGACTCTTGTGTTGATATTCTTCGCAATCTCTTCAATCGCTTCAAGAGGCATGCCAATGAAAGCTGCTAAGATGCCTTTGATTGCCTCACTGACATATCAAATCAACTTCAAGCACTGGGAGCTCGAGACATTACTGATCACGAAGTTGTGAAAAACTATTAATATCTTTGGATTCTTCATTTGATACTTTAGTTCTAATGATTCAAGAAAGACCAGACTACAAGATGCTTGATCCAGCTGATATACTTGAAAGACTCAATACTCATGAATTCCAGCTAGAAGAAAAGAAAGATCTATATGGACCAAGCTATTCTGGACCACGTGCACTGAAGGCTAGAGCAATTTTCTCATCTGAAGAATAAGGTTCACATGATAGCATTGGTGACCCTGAAGAATTTGGACAGGAGCTTGGAATGCTCGTGAGGAAATTCCAGAGATTTACACGACGTGGCCAGTTCGGTAAATCTTCAAGAAGAGACATGAGGAAATCAGAATCTTCATCTGAGGACTACAAGAAAAGAACCTGCCACAAATGCAAGAAATCAGGTCATTACATTGTTGACTGTCCCCGTTGGGGAAAGGAATCAAAGAAGAAGAAATACAAGGATGACAGTTCTGATGACTCGAAGAAGAAGAAGAAATCTTCAAAATCATCATCTTCAAAGCCCTCATCGCACAAGAAGACTAGTTTCAGAAAGGCTCGGGCACTTATTGTCAAGGAAATGGATTCCGAGGTAGAATCAGAGGAATGTGATGAAGAAGAGGGTTCTGATGAAGACTCAGAATTCGGACAGGCCAGTCTTGCACTTGCAACCAGTTTCGTTAGTAAGTCAATCTTCAACCTTGAAGAAGAAGACTTCGCTCCAACCTATTCCTTCATGGCAAAAGGTTCAAAGGTACCGAATGATGCTTCCTCCTCTCATTCAAGTGACTGTGAACCTGATGATTATAAAAAAACCCAGTTACAGTAAACTTGCTATCATTGCCACTAAACAACAAACTGCCCTGGAAAACCTTCATAAACTGCTAGATAGAAGTGATGATCTGTGAATGATGAAATGAATCTTACCCAAATCCTCACTCAAGATGTGAAAAGTCTTCAGTCTAGATTTGATAATCTTCAAGATCGTTATGATACACTCCTCACTGATCATGAGAAACTTTCCTATGAATTTCTTCAAAGGAAGCTTGATCTAGAGAAGCTGAGGATTTTTCATGATGATCTTCGTATGGAAAATGATTCATTACTAGCTCAAGAGATCAGCGGTGCTCAAGCTGAATTCATTCCTCCATGTCTTAAATGCATTGAACGCGAAACTGCTAATTCTTCACCAGAATCATCAAATGCTTTTATTGCTACAAATTCTTCAACTGCACCTGTAGTGTCTATTTCCTCACTTGAGGAAAACACAAATGTTACTGATAAAATGCAAGGTTGAAGGAATTGTATGTGACTAGCATATACAAAAGCCTCAAAGGACATCAAACCCTTTGTGATGTGCTCAAAAAGCAGATCTTGAACAGGAACCCGAGGAAAGAAGGAATTGCCTTTGAGAGGAAATTAAATGTTGATGGATCTTATTGGAAATGTGAGCAGTATTCCAAAACCTCATGGGTTGCTGCTACTGGGCCTCCTTTTGATCCATCCAATCTAACTGGCTTTTCATGTGAATTATTCTATTCCTCGGATGAGCTGTTTGACTCCAACTATAAACTGTTCAAAAATCAATCTGGTGAAGTATTTGCTCGATATGTTGGAACTAACTGCAGGAATGGTCCTACCTTGAGGAAAATCTGGGTCCCCAGAAGCTGTCTTGAAAATCTTCAGGTGAATGTCCTCATGAAACCACCGATGAAGAATCTGAACCCCAGATCAAATTCCTCAGGAGGACCAAAGTCTTCAAGAGGATCAAAATCCTCGACTGGTCAAAATTATGCTCGTACCCGTGCTAATGTGTCTAACATACAGGGAAACTACAAGGAATATGAATATGAGTGTTACTCTTCAAATCATTATGTTCATAAATCCTCAAACCAGTTCTCTGCATATTCATATGAGTACTTTAACCCCCTACCGTTAAGAGAAGTGCATTAGCTTCAATGCCACCTTTCTCATATGGTGCTCGCAGGATGATGAATGCTTTACCACCCCTTCAGATGTGGGTGGTGAAGAAATCGAACTAATCACTTCTGCAGGTCAGGTCTCCAGATGAAAATAATCATCTCAAGAATTTGCTGGAGACATGAGGAAATGCTTGATAGGACGCAAGCTAATATTGATGAAATAGAAATATTTCACACGTCCTTATAATATTGATGAAATTCTTATCTGATGAAATTGATATCATATTCTTCAAATCTGAAGCATATGAGATGGTAAGCTGTACTAATTCATCTGTAGGATGACAAACCCAATAATACTGAGTGGGTTCTTGATAGTGGCTGCACACATCACATGACTGGTGATAAAAGCTTGCCGATGAATATGCCACTAACTCCATCACCTCTGAAGCAAATCACATATGCTGACAAAGGTAAAAGCAAGGTATTGGGACTTGGCAAAGTGGCTATTTCCAAGGATAGGCATATGGACAAAGTGATGCTTGTTGAATCCCTCGGTTTTAACCTCATGTCAGTCTCGATGCTTTGTGATCTTGATATGATAGTTATCTTTGGTAGATATAGATGTTAGTCATCATGGAATCTGACAGATCCAAATTCTTTGAAGGTGTCAGAAGAGGGGATTTGTACATTGTTGATTTATCTACAGGTCCTCAAGCAGCCACTTGCTTACTAGCAAAAACCTCAGAAAGATGGTTGTGGCACCGAAGACTAGGTCATGCAGGCATGATGAATTTGCACGCTCGCGAAGAAGAAGCATGTCATCGGCATCGAATCAGTCAAATTCCTCAAGGATCATCTCTGCGGTGCATGTGAATCTGGGAAAATGACCAGATCCAAGCATCCCTCAAAGACTATCATGACCACTACACGTCCCTTCAAATTGCTTCGTATGGATCTATTTGGACCTACTCACTATGCCGCACTAACCAATGCAACATCGTTATATGGCTTCATCATAGTTGATGATTATTCCAGATATACATGGGTGCATATCATCGTATATAAAACTAAAGTGCAGGAAATCTTCAAACGATTTTCTTCAAGGGCCTCGACAAACTTTGGCATCAAGATCAAACATATCAGGAGTGATAATGGAACAGAGTTCAAAAACAATGGTCTTGATGAACTTGGTATTACTCATGAATTATCTGCTCCTTATACTCCTCAGAAGAACGGTGTCGTCGAAAGGAAGAACATGACTCTGGTTGAGATGGCAAGAACTATTCTTGAATAATATCACACTCTTCGTCGCTTTTGACCTGAAGCAATCAACACTGCATGCCATATCGGTATATCTTCACAAATTCCTCAAGAAAACCTCATATGAACTCCTCACTCATTAGAAACCCAATGTAAGTTATTTCAAAGTCTTCGGTGCAAAATTTTGGATTAGAGATCCTCACCATAGCTCAAAATATGCACCTAAGGCACATGAGGGTTTTATGCTCGGTTATGGAAAGGACTCGCACACCTACAGAGTCTTCAACAACTATCACAACAAAGTTTTTGAGACTGTAGATGTGCGGTTTGATGAAACTAATGGCTCGCAAAGAAAGAAATTGCCTTCTGATCTAGATAAGCTGTCTCCTGAGGAAGCAATAAAGCTCAAACCTACTGAAGACATTGTTCCTACTAAGGAAATTGATGAAGAAACCATCCCCATCACTGATGAAAATCAAGAAGGTGCTCCTGAGGAAATTGCTCCAGAACCACTTCCTCAGCCCAGACGAAATCCTCAACCAGCTCATCCGAGGATTGCACATGAAGTAGAACTTGAAAAAATCCTCAATGACATCAACGTTCCAGGTCCTCTCACTCGCTCAAAAGCTTCACACTTAGTTAACTTTTGTGGGCATTTTTCCTTTGTATCTATCACAGAACCCTCAAAAGTTGCTGAGGCTTTTCTGGAACCGGAGTGGATCCAAGCTATGCAAGACGAACTTCTTCAATTCAAGATGAATGATGTATGGGAGCTAGTCAAATGACCAGATCATCGCAAGCATAACATCATCGGAACCAAGTGGATTTTCCGAAACAAGCAAGATGAGGATGGTCAAGTGGTGAGGAATAAGGCACGACTCGTAGCCCAAGGCTACACCGAGGTTGAAGGAATAGATTTCGATGAAACTTTTGCACCTGTTGATAGACTTGAAGCTATTCGAATACTACTTGCTTATGCTAATAATCATAACATCATCTTATATCAAATGGATGTGAAAATTGCATTCCTCAATGGTAAGCTTGAGGAAGAAGTATATGTTGCTCAGCCCCCAGGTTTTGAGGATCCAAAGAATCCAGACAAAGTCTTCAGACTCAAAAAGGCGCTCTATGGTCTCAAGCCCCTCGGGCATGGAATGACACATTGAAGGAATTCCTCATGAAGAAAGGCTTCAAACCTGGTTCACTCGATCCAACTCTTTTCACTAAATCCTATGATAATGAGCTATCTGTGTGCCAAATATATGCCGATGATATCATATTTGGTTGTACTGACAAACGATACAGTGATGAATTTGCTTACATGATGAGTGAAGAATATCAGATGTCTATGATGGGGGAGCTGAAATTCTTCTTAGGTCTTCAAATTCGTCAACAACGCAATGGAATCTTCATATCACAGGAGAAATACCTCAAGGATGTTCTGAGGAAATTCGACATGCATGAATGCAAAGGTGCCAAGACCCCAATGCCTACCAACGGCCACCTCGGCACTAATGAAAATGGTAAAGAATTTGATCAGCAGGTATATCGCTCTATGATTGGTTGTTTATTGTATCTATGTGCATCTAGGCCAGATATAATGCTTAGTGTTTGCATGTGTGCACGTTTTCAAGCAAAACCGAAGGAATCACGCCATAAGGCTGTGAAGCATATTCTTCGATACTTAGCTCACACACCAACACTAGGATTATGGTATCCCAAGGGCTCAAATCTTCATCTGGTAGGGTATTCTGATTCTCACTATGCTGGAGATCGTGTGGATCGCAAGTCAACTTCCGGTACATGCCATTTCCTCGGAAGATCACTAGTTTGCTGGTCCTCAAAGAAGCAGAACTGCGTATCACTCTCCATTGTCGAAGCTGAGTACATTGCTGCTGGTTCATGCTGTGCTCAACTACTATGGATGAAGCAAACCCTCAAGGACTACGACATCGACATGAAGAATCTGACTCTCTACTGTGACAATGAGAGTGCTATCAAGATTGCATACAACCCAGTACAACATTCGAAGACTAAGCACATGCAGATTCGTCATCATTTTCTTCGGGACCATGTCCTCAAGGGCAATATCCTCATCGACCATGTGAAGACTGATGATCAACTGGCAGATATCTTCACTAAGCCCTTGGATGAGAAAAGGTTTTGCAAGTTGCGGTGTGAGCTAAATATCTAAGAATCCTTAAATGTTTTGTAAAAACATGCACACATCCTAACACTTATGCAAAATTGATGACTTAGATGTGCAACGCATGATGGATCGATTTTCTTCAACTGATGAAGAATATCACTCTGAATGTGAAGAAATTAACGAAGAAATTGATTCTCAGGGCCCTACGACAATTGTACGCGGCGTCTGAAATCAGCGTTCTTATATGGTGGGTCACGCCACCGCCCAACGTGAAATTCCTCAAGTTGATTTTCTTCACAGTTCATTTCATCATTGTGACGATTTATCACAAAATCCCCAAGTTAGTCAAATCTTCCAAAACACTTGATGATTTTTGTTTAACTAGATAGACTTTGATTTCAAGTCCTCAACAGAATTCACTTATACCTATTTCTTCAAGTTGATATTTCATCTAAGTGAATGTGATCAGACCCTACTTTCCCTCTATGCTATTCTCATCTAGTCTATTCAATTCTTCATATGCGTTCTACTTGAAACTTTGCTCAAAATCCTCACTGCGTCCTTGTCAGCTGATGATTTTGTAACAAAATCCTCAAATCTTCAAAAATGTTTCTTTAATGCATAGTAACTGAACCCCACTTCCCACGTTCGGATAAGCACGATCTCCACTATCTCCACCGTCTCGCTCGGGAGCTACACGTGTCCTGCGGAGACGTAGAGGCAGGGGCTATTTGGTCCGATTTCTTCGCGCCAACAGTAACTGCCTGGTTATAAATATGTCCTTATCCCCCTCGGCAAACACTTATTCGCTCCATCGCTCTCTCGCTACATCAAAAGCCCCCAACCCTAGCGCCACCGCTGGAAGTCTCCTCGCCGGTGAAGAAGAGCTTCACTGCCTCGACTTTTCCGTCGCCGAAACCACGCCGGAGTCGGACCATCTTCGTCCGCCGCCGCCGTAGACGTCCTCTGCTACCGGGTTAGGGCGCATTGGACACGCAACGAAGAGCTTCTCCCGACAACATTCCTCTATTCTTCATGCGTGCCATATAGGGTAAATAAAGACCCTATTTTTACAGCAAGTTAGATATACTATTTTACATCTGTGATGTGAAATCTGTTTTTCCTCAAGAATCGATATGCATCTGATTCCTCAAACACTGCCTATCACCACACCATTGATAAACTTCACTAAGCATCTAAGATTTTCACGAGATTCCTCAATTGTGCGAATTTTCGGATCTGTACAACTCTGGAACCCAAGAACAGTATGCTTAGGCAAATTCCTCAACCACTCGTTAAATTCCTCAACTGTCAAACTTTTTCATTTTCTTCAAATATGAGAACGCATATGACCTCTCCAAATTCCTCGCAACTATACTCTGTTCACAGGTACACACATGTCAGCTGATGAATCTCTCGGTTCTCATCACATTAACTCATTTGCAGAATTTCATGAAGAAAATCTTCAAGTCTCATCAGAATCCTCAAGAGTTCAATCTCATCAGCAAAATCCTCAGCGGAAGAAAATGGAGGATGACAAGAAACAGAAGGGAGGCAAGAAACTTGAGAAGAATACGACTTTGGATATCCCTGAGGATATTTACTTGGACTATTGCACACCTGATGAAAATGAAACAATGGCCAAGAGAAAGATTCGACTTCAGAAGATAGAACACCGGTGGGCTAAGGAATGGAAGTAATACAGATTTGTAACACCTAAGTATGCGAACAAATTCGCTCTGAAGCCTCCTGACAAACGGGCTCCACTTGAGGCTCATCAAGTAGCACATCCCTCAAGCCTCAACACCCTTGATGACTATCCTTATGAAAAGGACAAGCACTTGGCTAAGCTTAAGAAGCAGCAATATGATGCGGTGAGGAAATTCAATGAATCCTCTGCTGCGGCTTCAACTTCAGCTACTTCCTCTGCCGCTGAGACCTCTCGTTCAGCAATTCCTCAACCAAAGTCTGTGCCGTCAAAACCAAGGGCTCCAAAGCCTCAACAGAAACCAGTTCAGGCATCAGTTACAAAACCCTCAGCGCCAAAATCCTCAGCGCCACCACAGGTTTCAAAACCAGAACTGAAGCCGGTCATGAAGCCACTGCCCGCTACCTCCACCTCCTCACTCCCAGCTGCAACCAACTCGGAGACAAAGTCTTCACCACCTCCTGTGAAGACTCAGGTGTCTGCTGAAAGAGGAACAAAACCAAGCCACAGCAAAATCATCACAGTCCCTACTGCATCAGAATATGATGATGAAACCCTGCAAGCTATAATCAGAAACAAGGAGGAGAGGGTAGCTCAAGCGTCTGGTAGCACCATTCCTCTGGCCATGGACCCCAAGGTCCTCCTAGACTACATAAACATCTGGTATGAGGACCCCAACACTCCGCTTGATGGTTTGAAACTTCCCCTGGCATCAGCCACATGGTGGCCACATTCATCAACGAGGCCAAGTGGAAGGTGCAGGAAGCCAAGCAGACCAAAGTTGCTAAGTCAAGAAGGAGAAATTCCTCAAGAAGAATCTCCTCAACTTGACGCCTGATGCACTGGTGTCAACAGAGGCTGAGTTGAAGACTTTGACAGATCAGTACTCCAAGCTATCTAATCGTCAGTGTCTCAAAAGCAGTTTCATCAAATTTGCAACTAAAGCTGTTGACGACTACAACAAGAAGGCTACCCCTCCAGTACCAACTCCTCAGCCTCTGATTGAAGAGCCAGCCGATGAATCGCCTCAAGCTGATGAAACTCCTCAAGCTGAGGAAATACCACAAGAAAGCCGTGTGGATGTACCGGCAACTGAAGAAATCACCACGGAAAATCCAGCTGATGAATCTGCTACAGCTGGTGCGAATGCCGCTGATCCAGCTGCTGCTTCAAAGCAAGCTGATGACTCTGTTCCAGCTGGTTCCTCAAAGCCAGCTGATGAATCTGTTGAGAGAACACCGTCACCAAAAGCTTCAAAGGTGAAGAAGATGACTCCGTCTGCATCAGATGTGAAGAAGACTAGGGCTGATGAGAAGGAAGCCAAAAAGAGAAAGGCCTCCTCAGCAGAAGAAAACACTGAGGCCAAGCGCCTCAAAGCGCTTGAAGAAAATGCTCCACTGGACCCTATGCCCCTCAACATCGCTCCATCTTATGAAATGGTCACCTTTGAAGACCAGGAGAAAGGGCTAGATGAGGAAATGAAGGATGCTGCATCTGAGGAACATACTGACAAAGAAATTCATATTGACGACTGTCCTCATCCCTCCATTCCTCAGGAAGACACTGCACAAGGATCAGCTGCTCCAGCTAATGAAACTGCCTCTGTCACCAAGCAAGCTGAGGAAGAGCAAAGTGAAATTCCTCAAGCTGATGAAATTTAGAGTCCTGAGAAAAATCCTCACATTGAGGATCAGGCTGACCCAACTCCTCCTTCTGAGCAAGATCTTCACACTGAGGCTCAGAATGAACCTATTACTTCTCCGGAGCAGAACCCTCAATAGGATGCTCCAGTTGATGAAATTCCTTAGCCTAATGCCCAGCCAGATCCCATTCATCAACATGAAGCGCAACATGAGCAAGCTCCTCAGCCTGAAGCCCAAGCTGATGAAATTCCTCACCCTGAGGACAATGCTGAGGAAAATGCACCAGACCAAGACAATGCTTTCGTCGTGCTCAATCCAGAGACTGCAATTGTTGTCTCCCCTCCAGCTCCACAACAAAATGTTCAGCCAATGCAGCGTCAGCCATTCTCCAAGCGACCCAAGTTTCAAAAGGAGAACTTCTTTGAAGAACACATGTACTTCATTGGAGAAAATCCCTATGACAAGCCTCAAATCAGACATCTGATGTTTTGGACGAGGACACAGCTGAATTACTATGCCTCTGTGCTGTGTGGAAGAAATAAGATATTCCAGCACAGGCATATTCCTCATGTTGAACTTGAAGAAATACCATGCCTGGCTCCAGTCCTCAATGTCCTTCATGAAGCTGGACTACTACGAATGTGCTCAGACATCTCTGATTGGAACATTGAGCTCATTCTTCAGTTTTATGCCACTCTTCACATATCTGGCGATCCTAAAGACATTAACACCTAGGTGTTTGACTGGATGACGCAAACCACTCACTACAAGGCTCCTGCTACTGAGCTACTATGTGAACTGCCAGTATCTATTCCCTCAGAGGAGGCCGTGAAGCTTTACGCGTGAGCTGCCCAACAGGATGATGGAAGTCCTCATGAAGCCTTTGGCTAAAGGGCAACCACCGAGAAAAACCTTCCTTGTCCACGAGCTCAAATAAACACCAAGGTCAGTTTACAGAATCCTCTGCAGTGTTCTTGTGCCGATCAAAGGCCATGATGATGAAGAAGATGTCGTAGGCATCATGAAGAATATCCTCTTCAACATCATCCATGGTATTCCTATCGACATACATGATTTCTTCTTGAGGACTTTGGCCGATAATGCCATGTGTCCATTTGATCACAAGATATATGCCCCATGGATCATGAGATTCATCAGGACAAGGACATGCATCAACTTCCACGCTGATTTCAACAACCATGTTGGGTATATGCCTCCTATCAGGGTCAACAAGAAGATTTTCGAGCCAGTTGATGGAAAAGGCAAGTCAGTGATTGATGAAGTCCGTAGGCCCCATGATGGCCAGTTCACAGAGCCGGAAGCTTCATCTTCATGGGATGATACTGAGACTCACCCGCCAAGCCCTGTTGCTCCTCGCGTGATGAATACAAGAGAGCTTCTCCTCAGTCTTCACCAGAAGGTGGATCGCAATCACAAGTGGGTCAAACGCCAGTTCGGCGCCATTGTGAAAACCCTCACTGAAACACAGAACTCTGTGAACCTTAACCATCACTATCTGCATGAGGTTTTTGATCGCACCTAGGCTATACTTGCTCATCTGAAGACTCAGACAGAACTTGAAGAATTGGAGTTCGAGCGTGACTTTGACTAGTCGTGGCCACCCAAGAAGAAGTTCAGGCCAATTCCAGGTCCAGATCTTGAAGACAATTCCTTTTCTCCATTCCACACTTCTGAATCTGATGAAGAACAGCTTGACACTGCCACCGGTCCAAGTAAGAAGACTACTACCAAGAAGCACCACGCATCTTCATCAACCGCCAAGGAGTGAAGTCTTCACAGGCGTTAGTCCTCAGTTTGTCCCTTTTTGTCACTTGATGACAAAGGGGGAGAAACTTGAGATTTAGTCTTCAAGCGGGATATTTTGGGGCTTATGAACTATATTTAAGTTACAAACTCTTGGCTCTTCTGAATTTTTTATGTAATGAGTTGTAACTTAAGCCCAATGCTACTCTGACGCTTTTGAACGTTTTTCTTCGCATGCTTATTCCTCAAGTTTTTAATGCACGCATGCTGGAATTCGTCAGATACCATTTCTCATCATGCATCTTCATTTTCTTCATACTATATGTTATATGTATTTATGATTTACAAGACTCAGGGGGAGATCTCCATGATATAAATCATCAATGTGCATTTGCTGTGGAAAGCAAAATCCTCAAGATATGCACATCTTCAGGGGGAGTCTCTCTGAATCTTGATATCAAATTCCTCAAATGAGTATTTACACTTCGTAATTTTATCCCTGTTGAAGACTTAACGTAATTGTCACCAACCACCAAAAAGGGGGAGATTGTAAGTGCATCTAGTGCCCCTTAGTGATTTTGGTGGTTTGAAGACTTATAGGTTAAGTATCTAATGTGTTCATGAGTGTACACAAGATCTATAAGTCACTGAGGAGTTTGAACTATTTGATGAATATCGACCCCTAAAAATGTATATCTGCGGTTGAAGAAATTGGTCTGAAGCTGAAGAATTGAATCGCGAAGAATCTGCGATGAAATTTATATTCCTCATGAAGATATTGAAATTGAGGAATTTGGTGTGTCCTGAAGAAAATCATTCTGAAGACTTTGAAGCATGAAGATTTACTGTTTCTGTTTAGTTTTCTTCACACTTGAGTAATAGGAACACCGTACTGTTAAAGGGGGTCGAAGTTACACTTTGGAATGGATTTCCTCATGATGCTCAACTCAAGCCTAATCCTACTAAAAGCCTCAAGTGAGGAATACGAGTGTCATGAGGACTCTCACAGTTGAGGGTTCCGACCGTTTCGATAGCGACGCCACATCATTGGTCTTATCCACAACAACAGTCATATTATTTAAGGGCTTAGTGTCAAATCATGTCGGGATGCTCCCAGGCTATAAATAGCCGCCCCCACAACCATTATCTGGTTGGCTGCTCCGTTAGAAACTAACACTTGTCATAAGAGCAACCCAATTCCTCAGAGTCTTCGAGAGTAATTCATCAGTGAGGAAATACCCCAAACACCAAACCACAAACATAGAACCAAGTGATTGAGCATCACTTAAGAAGTTGTTCCTATGTGGGACTGAAGCCTTTTACCTTTGAGGACTGTGCATCCTCCAGATGGTTAGGCGTCATGGTCTAGAGCAATCCAGCAGTCAATTGTGGATCGCCGGGTGACCAAGTTTGTGAGGGTTTAGAAGTCTCCCCTGAAGACTTACCACGAGTGTTGGGCGAGGACTGTGTGTTCTTAGCCCAAGGAGAATACGGTAGGGACTGTGTATCCCGGGACTATGTGTCTTTTGGTTTCCATACCAAGCCGCTCCAAACCAAATGTACAACTGTCACACCAGTTGGAATTGGGTCATCAACTACTGTCTTCGTTGTGAAACGGGTTCTAATTCCTCAACTCCTTACATTCCTCAGATTATGTGTTGATGACTTTCACTGTTACTATTTGAAGAATTTGCTGATGACTTTCTCTGAAATTCCTCAACCCCAAATTCTTCATGCTAGTTAATCCTCATCTGTTTTCTGCGTGCATGCTCACTGTGCAATCGATTTCACATTCCGCACAATAAAAAACTGCTGTTGTGAAACTTTGCACTTCTGATCCTTTACTGTTTCCGCTGTAAGTTAGTCATCAGTGAGGAATTTCCACAAAAGGAATTTCCTCAGTGATGAAATTATAAAAATCTCCTATTCACCCTCCTCTAGTCGATATAACGCACTTTCAGCAATACCTCGTGTGTAGTTCTATCTCCCGCATGGTGTCCTCCGTAGGCCTCGGAGTGACACTTCTGTAGGATCTGTCCCTGTTCATGTTTAGGTACACAACGTCTAATAACACCATCTACTCCTTCCTTATAAAGGTGAGGATCATCCCAAAAGTAATGTCTCAAGTCAAAGAAGAATTTCTTCTTTTGTTGGTACGTGAAACTAGGTGGTATATATTTGGCAACGATATAGTTTGCATAATGAGCATACCACGGTGCACTACGTGAGGCATTGATGACATTCAATTTCTCATTGGGAAAGCTATCATAAATAGGTTGTGGGTCATCAAGAATGTTCTCCAACCTAGACAAGTTATCTGCTACTGGGTTATCAGCACCCTTTCTATCGACAACGTGCAAATCAAATTCTTGTAGCAAGAGAACCCATCTGATAAGTCTAGGTTTAGCGTCCTTCTTCTCCATGAGGTACTTAACAGCAGCGTGATCAGTGTGAATAATGACTTTGGAATCAACTATGTAAGACCTGAACTTTTCACTTGCAAACACGACTGCTAAAAACTCCTTCTCCGTAGTAGCATAGTTTCTCTGGGCACTGTCTAGAGTTTTACTAGCATAGTGAATAACATTCTACTTCTTATCGACTCTTTGCCCTAGAACAACACCAACAGCATAATCACTAGCGTCACACATGATCTCAAAAGGTAAGTTCCAATCAGGTGGTTGAACAATAGGTGCAGTTATCGAAGCCCTCTTAATTATTTTGAAGGCTTCCTCACAATCATCGTCAAAAACAAAAGGAATATACTTTTGCAATAGATTGGTAAGAGGCCTAGAAATCTTAGTGAAGTCTTTAATGAACCTTCTATAGAAACCAGCATGACCAAGTAAACTTCTTATCCCTTTGGTATATGTGGGGTATGGCATTTTCTCGATCTCATCAACCTTAGCCTTATCAACTTCAATACCTCTTTCAGAAATTTTATGTCCTAAGACGATGCCTTCATTAACCATAAAGTGGCACTTCTCCCAATTCAAGACAAGATTGGTGTCTTTACATCTCGGCAAGACTCGGTCAAGGTTGCTGAGGCAATCATCAAAGGAAGACCCGTAAGCGGAGAAGTCATCCATGAAAACCTCAACAATCTTTTCACAAAAGTCAGAGAATATAGCCATCATACATCTTTGAAAGGCGGCATGTGCATTACATCAGCCAAAAGGCATACGTCTATAAGCAAAGGTACTGAAAGGGCGGGTGGAAGTGGTTTTCTCCTGATCAGATTGTGCAACTAATATTTGGGAGAAACCAGAATAACCGTTTAGAAAGCAGAAGTGTGTGTTTTTGGATAGTCTTTCTAACATTTGGTTGACAAAAGGCAAAGGGTAATGATGTTTCCTGGTGGATTTATTTAATTTCCTAAAATCGATCACCATCATGTAACCAGTAATAATCCTCTGTGGGATCAATTCATCCGTATCATTAGGGACAACGGTAATGCCTCCCTTCTTAGGGACACAATGCACCGGACTCACCCAATCTCTATGAGTAACAGGATAAATGATACCTGCTTCCAGGAGCTTTAGTATTTCTTTTCTCACTACTTCTTTCATCTTAGGATTCAATCTCCTTTGATGATCAGCAACTGGTTTGAAATCAGGATCGGTTTTAATCTTGTGCTGGCATAGAGTAGGACTAATGCCCTTAAGATCATTTAGAGTATATCCAATAGCAGCACGGTGCTTTCTCACAGTTTTTAGTAACTTATTTTTTTCATGCTCTGAGAGACTAGCACTAATAATAACATGATATATCTCCTTTTCATCAAGATAGGCATACTTAAGAGTATCAGGCAACTGTTTAAGCTCGAACACAGGATCACCCTTTGGTGGGGGTGGATCCCCAAGCAGTTCAACAGGAAGATTATTCTTAAGGATAGGATATTGTTCTAAGACAACTCTATCTATCTCATCCCTTTCATCCATATGCATATCATTTTCATGCTCAAGCAAGTTTTGCTCTAAGGGATCAGTAGGAGGGACGACAATAGAGGCTAAGGCAATAGTTTCATCCCTACTAGGCAACTCCTTTTCATGAGGTTGTCTACGAAACTTAGAGAAATTGAACTCATGTGACACACCTTCAAAGCCAATAGTGATAGTTTGCTTCTCACAATCAATATGAGCATTGACAGTATTGAGAAAAGGTCTACCAAATATGATGGGACAAAGGCTATCTTGTGCGGTAGCAAGAACGAGGAAATCAGCAGGATACTTTGTTTTACCACACAAGTCTTCAACATCCCTAACAATTCCCACAAGGGAGATAGTATCTCTATTGGCAAGGTGAATAGTGACATCAATAGGCTCTATCTCAACAGGTGCAATCTCATCTTTGATTTCATCATATAAGCATTGAGGTATTGCACTAACACTAGCACCCACGTCACATAAGCCACGATAACAATGATCTCCTATCTTAACAGAAACCACAGGCATGCCAACAACAAGCCTATGTTTGTCTCTAGCGTGAGGTTTAGAAATTCTAGCAGCATCTTCACAGAAGTGAATATTATGTCCCTCAACATCGTCGGACAGAAGATCTTTGATAATAGCAATGCTAGGTTCAACTCTAATTTTCTCAGGGGGTGTAGGTGTTCTAATATAGCCTCTACGTATCACAGTTGAAGCTTTAGAATGATCCTTTATCCTAACAGGGAAAGGTGGTTTCTCAAAGTAAGCATTGGGAACAACATGATCATTATAGGCAATGACTTTCTCTTCAACTGGAGTGGGATTAACTACATTGACTTCTAAAGGAGGATGATATTTATACCACTTCTCTTTGGGGAGATCCATATGAGCAGCAAAAGATTCACACAATGAAGCTACTATCTCAGAGTCAAGTCCTTACTTAGCGCTAAAATCACTAAAGGTATTTGTTTCAACAAAGGATTTAACGCAATCAAACGTGAAATTCATACCTGACTCCTTACCTTCTTCAAGCTCCCAATCTTCAGAGTTGCGTTTAATTCTATCCAATAAATTCCATTTGAAGTCAATATCTATCTTCATGAAAGAACCGGTACAAGAAGTGTCAAGCATGGTGCGATCATCATGAGAAAGCCGGACATAGAAGTTCTGAATGATAATTTCTCCCGAGAGCTTATGATTGGGGCATGAATATAGCATTGATTTAAGCCTCCCCCAAGCTTGAGCGATGCTTTCTCTGTCACGAGGCCAAAAATTATAAATATAATTCCGATCACGATGTACTAAATGCATAGGATAAAGCTTTTGATGAAATTCCAATTTCAACCGATTGTAGTCCCATGATCCAGTATCATCACATAGCCTATACCAGGTCAACGCCTTATCCTTCAAAGATAAAGGAAATACCTTCTTCCTGACCTCATCCTCGGGCAAACCTGCAGGCTTAAATAAACCACAAACTTCACCTACATAGATTAGATGCAACTCTGGATGTGATGTTCCATCTCCTGTAAAAGGATTAGCCAGCAGTTTCTCAAGAATACCCGAAGGAAATTCAAAGCAAATATTTTCAGTAGGTGCAACAGGTTGAGGAGCAACTATTTGTGCTTCCATTCGAGGTGAAGATACCCCGAACAAGCCCCTCAAAGGATTAGTGACAAGTGACAATAAATTTCAGCACACTATATGAATGTTTCCTTACCAAGTTCCACTTACCAAAGGCGCTTCTCTCCCCCGCAATTATGCCAGAAAAGAGTCTTGATGACCCACAAGTATAGGGGATCAATCTAGTCCTTTCGATAAGTAAGAGTGTCGAACCCAACAAGGAGCAGAAGGATCTGACAAGTGGTTTTCAGCAAGGTAAAATCTGCACGCACTGAAATTGTCGGTAACAAGTGATTGTGTGGTGACATGATTCGAAGCAAGCAACAAGTAACAAAAGTAGCAACGGTGCAGCAAAGTTTCCCAATCCCTTTTGTAGCAAGGGACAAGCCTGGACAAAGTCTTATAGGAGGAAAAATGCTCCCGAGGACACACGGGAATTTCTGTCATGCTAGTTTTCATCATGTTCATATGATTCACGTTCGTTACTTTGATAGTTTGATATGTGGGTGGACCGGCGCTTGGGTACTGGCCTTACTTGGACAAGCATCCCACTTATGATTAACCACTCTCGCAAGCATCCGCAACTACGATAGAAGAATTAAGACAAAGTCTAACCATAGCATTAAACTAGTGGATCCAAATCAGCCCCTTACGAAGCAACGCATAAACTAGGGTTTAAGATTATGTCACTCTAGCAACCCATCATATAATTAATACATCCCAATGCCTTCCTCTAGGCCCAAACAATGGTGAAGTGTTATGTAGTCGACGTTCACATAACACCACTAGAGGAAAAACAACATACAACATATCAAAATACCGAAGGAATACCAAATTCACATGACTACTATTAGCATGACTTATCCCATGTCCTCAGGAACAAAAGTAACTACTCACAAAGCATAATAATATTCATGACCAGAGAGGTAATGAGTAGCATCAAGGATCTGAACATAAACTCTTCCACCAAGTAATCCAACTAGCATCAACTACAAAGAGTAATTAACACTACTAGCAACCTTACAAGTACCAATCGGAGTCGCGAGATGGAGATTGGTTTCGAGTGATGAACTAGGGTTTGGAGATGAGATGGTGATGATGAAGATGTTTATGGTGACGAGTCCCCTCCGATGAGAGGAGTGTTGGTGATGACGATGGCGATGATTTCCCTTTCCGGGAGGGAAGTTTCCCCAGCATGATCGTCCTGCTGGAGCTCTAGATTGGTTATGCTCAAGTTCCGCCTCGTGGCGGCGGCGAATCCACGAAAAAGGTCCTCCCTGATTTTTTTCTAGACGAAACCCTTCATATAGCAAAAGTGGGGGGCAAGTGGGCCAGCAGGTTGCGCACAAGCCCTCATGGCATGGCCTGGGGGGTGGTCACGCCGTGCAGGCTTGTGGCCAAGCCCTGGCGCCCCTCTGGCACTTCTTCGGCCCAGTATTTTTTATAAATCCGGAAACAAATCCTCGTTGATTTTTACGCCGTTTGGAGTTGCGCAGAATAGGTATCTCAACTTTGCTCCATTTTCAGGCCGGAGTTCCAGTTGCCGGCATTCTCCCTCTTCATGTAAACCTTGCAAAATAAGAGAGAAAAGACATAAGAATTTTACAATGAAGTGAAATAACAGCCAAAGAAGTGATAAATATCAACATGAAAACATGATGCAAAATGGCGTATCAACAACCATTGGAGGAAGATGAATATGACTAGTTCCCAGATTTTTAGTTGTAGAGTGCCTATTCTTGATGGGGAGTACTTTAGACAATGGAAAGACGAAATGCCTGTTATATTTGACGAGTTCCATTTGTGCAAGTATACTGAATATCCCTATGCGCCTCCCTTTGACCCCATACATCCTTCTCATGATGATGAAGTTAACATGCTTGGTAACCTTAACACTATCAATCTTACCATTAGAGGTTTGCCAAGAAACATGCTTAATCAGTTGCAAAACTTTGAGTGTGCTCATACCATGTGAAAAGACATAGAGGAAAGATATCCAAATTATTCATTGAAAAATCTTGATATCATTTTCCACAAATGCATTGCTTTTCACAAAATTAAGCCAACCAATCCTAACTTGGATAAATGCTTATTTGAGCTTCGTGACCTCATGCGTGCTAAAGGAGATGTCATTACTATTAACAATATCATTGTTGAAGCCATTCGAATGCATAAACTTGAAAATTGTCATAGTCAAATTTCTGATGAAATTCCTGTTTCTTATGATGAGGGAACTTCATTCGATGATGACAATGTGGAGTATGGCTACTACAATGAAGATGAAGAATTTGACAACGAGTATGAGAAGACCATGAAGAGTCTCAGTCTTACAGCTAATCTTGAAGACAACATGGCTGGTGGTAAGGAGTGGGTTCTCGATAGTGGATGCGTAGATCACATGACCGAAGATAAAGACACATGTTCCATGAGATTACGCCAAACTTGGACCTTGGAAGTATGTGACTTTTGGAGACAACTCCAAAGGTAAAGGTACTTGGTCTTGCTAAGGTGGTCGTATCGTGTGACAGTTCCATTCAGAATATCATGCTTGTTGAATCCCTTGGCTACAATCTTCTTTCCGTATCTAGACTAGCAGACTTTGGTTTCGATGTGCTATCTACAAAAGTTGAAACACCAAACCATGGACCTTGGAAGTATGTGACTTTTGGACACAACTCCAAAGGTAAGGTACTTGGTCTTGGTAAGGTGGTCGTATCTCGTGACAGTTCCATTCAGAATATCATGCTTGTTGAATCCCTTGGCTACAATCTTATTTCCGTATCTAGACTATAGACTTTGCTTTCGATTTGCTATTTACAAAAGTTGAATCCCGAGTGTTTCGTAGCAACAATCATAACATCGTCTTTACTGATTACCGTAGAGGTGATCTATACATTGTTGATTTCTCTAAGATTTCCAAAACCCCTACATGCCTTGTTGCAAAATATTATTGGTTATGGCATAGAAGGCTTGGACATGTTGGTATGTGTAATCTTGACAAACTTATCAAAGGTGATCATATTCTTGGTGTTAAAGATGTTATCTTTGACAAGATAGAATTTGGCGTGCGTGTCAAGCAAGAAAACAGGTTGGAGGAAGTCATCCCGTGAAGAACATCATGACCACAAGAAGACCCCTCGAGCTGCCTTACATGGATCTCTTTGGTCCCAATGCTTACAAGAGCCTCGGTGGAAATTCCTATGGTCTAGTTACCGTTGATGATTTTTCCAGATTTACGTGGGTGTTATTTCTCAATGATAAGTCGCAGGTACAAATGATCTGCAAGAATTTTGTTCCGAAAGCTCAAAACTAGTTTGAAGTGAAGATCAAGAAGGTTCAAAGAGACAACGGAACGGACTTCAAAAACACTAATGTGGATACTTTTCTTGACGAAAAAGGTATCTCACATGAGTTCTCGGCGACATACACACCTCAACAAAATGGGGTTGTTGAGTGGAAGAACCGGACGCTCATAGACATGGCGAGAACGATGCTTGACGAATACAAGACTCCAAGACACTTTTGGGCAGAAGCCGTAGAAACAGCTTGCCATGACATAAACCAACTCTACCTGCACAAGCTTCTCGGTAAAACGGCATACGAGCTACTCACCGGTAACAAACCCCAAGTTGGATACTTTTGAGTATTCGGCTCTATGTGTTATATTATTGATAAGCAACGGCGATCTAAATTTGGACCTAAATCTTATGAAGGTTTCCTTCTTGGTTACAGATCAAAATCTCACGCCTACCATGTCTACAACAACTTCACTCAAAAAGTTGAAGAGACCGTAGATGTGAAGTTTGATGAGACTAGCGGTTCGCAAGTCGAACAATTGCCAGTTGATATAGGAGATAAGCAATCTTCGGAAGCTATACAAGATTTGTCCATTGGCAAGATGTGTCCCATGGAGGTGAAGGAAAGCACTTCATCAACTCAAGTGGAAGATCCTACTTCGTGTCAAGGCGGACCACAAAATGACATGGAAGCATCCACAAGCGGAATATGACATGATGAAGAAGAGGTAGAAGTATATCGTGATGATCCAACTCAACCTTCTTCACCACCACCTCAAGGAGAAGATGATGCCAACGACTATGCTCAAGATGATGATGAAGAAGAAGAAGCTCCTCCACCAAACAAGAAGAAGTTGTAAAGAGTTAGAGAAGGAGTGGACAGAGATCATACGCTGAACAAATCCACAACGGCATAAACAACGGGAGAATCACTCGCTCTAAATCTCTATTAGCTAACTTTTGTGAGCATTATTCTTTCATATCTAGCATTGAACACTTGAATGTAGAAGAAGCTCTCCAAGATACAAAATGGGTGATTGCCATGCAGGAAGAGCTATAGAACTTCGAGAGGAACCAAGTTTGGACACTTGTTGAAAAACCAGAAGTCGAGCAGAATATCATTGGTACAAGATGGGTGTTTCGGAACAAGCAATATGAAGACGGGCAAGTTGTATGCAACAAAGCACGTCTCGTAAACCAAGGATACACGCAAGTCCAAGGTATGGACTACGATGAGACTTATGCTCCTGTTGCTAGACTTGAAGCCATTCGTATTCTTCTAGCTTATGCCAATCAACATGATATAACTATCTACCAAATGGATATTAAAAGTGCCATTCTCAAAGGAGAAATTGAAGAGGAAGTTTATGTTAAACAACCTCCTGGTTTTGTGAACCCTAAGAAACCTCATCATGTTTACAAACTTCACAAACCTTTATATGGCGTTAAACAAGCACCTAGAGCTGGCTACAAATTCCTAACGAAGTTTCTCATCGAAAAGGGTTTTGAGATCGGCAAAATTATGCAACCTTATTCACTAAAAGAGTAAATGGCAAACTATTTGTTTGTTGAATATATGTGGATAATATGATCTTTGGTTCTACTAACCCACATTTTAGTTAAAATTTTGGAAAGCTGATGTGAGAGAAGTACGAGATGTCCATGATGAGTGAACTAAAGTTCGTCCTTGGATTACAAATCAAATAGTTGAGAGAAGGTACGTTCACCTCTCAAACCAAGTACACCAAGGACTTGATCAAGGAGCTCAACATGCAGGAATGGAAAGTTATGAGAACCCCCATGCCTACTACTCGACATCTTGACCTCACTAAGGATGATGCACCCGTCAATCAAAAGGTTTATCGATCAATTATAGGATCGTTGCTATATCTATGTGCCTCTTGTCCTGATATCATGCTAAGTGTTTGCATGTGTTCCCGTAATCAAGCAACACCTAAAGAATGTCATCTATTGGGAGTGAAAAGGATAGTGAGATACCTTATACATACACCAAACTTTGGCATATGGTATCCCAAGGGATCTTGTTTTGATCTTGTTAGCTACTCCAACTAGCATTATGTTGGAGACAAGGTTGATAGAAAATCCACCTCGGATACATTTCAATTTCTTGGGAGATCTCTTGTCTCTTGGACATCCAAGAAACAAAACTCGGTATTCTTATCAACGATCATAACTGAATACATTGCCGCTAGATCATGCCGTGCTCAATTACTATGGATGTCTCAAACGCTTAAGGATTATGGCATTATGTTAGAAATGTCCCATTGTTGTGTGACAATTAAAGTGCTATTAAGATTGTATATAATCATATCCAACATTCTAGAACTAAGCACATCCAAGTGCGACATCATTTCATCCGTGATCATGTTTCCAAAGGAGATATTGATCTCAGGCATGTTCATACTAAAAAACAGTTGGCTGATATTTTCACCAAACCACTTGATGAGAAACTGTTCTGTCATTTGAAGAGTGAGTTGAACATCATTGATGCTTCAAACTTGAGCTAGACTCACTCGGATGCATGCAAGGGCATGAGCTTGACTGACTATTCCTTGCTGCCATTGATATGACCATCTTATGTCTTGGAAACTATGCTCCCTTGTATTGTATCTAACCTTTTCTAGGTACTTGGATGAAACACACTCCAGAAGATTGCAACCAACTCCAAACAAAAGCAATCTTGACATGGCTAAGTATCAACAACCTAATTCTTTGGAGATGAAGAAAGAAGACAACAAAATCATATCCTTGACTACACTATGATTATGAATTTCACTCATGTCATTTGGATATATTATGTTCTTCCTTGCATGACTAACCATTGTAGGTGAAAAGAGAACCAAAACAACACAGATTGCTCCCAACACAAGATGATCTTCATCAACCTTTAGCATCCACAACAAGTTCACCTACATGCTACGTCAACAACATCACTCGAAGGTATGTACTCATATCCTTGATAAAGCTCTACACAAATTAATGGAATAAAGCAACTCAAGTGATATGAATACATCAAAATGCTTAATCAAACAATGGTAACCCCATTTCGCGCTTAACAATGAGTATGACCTATGATCAAGCATCCTTGCTTGACTCCTCAAGTCAAATACTCTAATATAGGTGACCTAGTCATTGCCCCACATTTAGATGGAGAATATGGTATGGTTCATAATTGATCTTTCACATTCTTAGAACCATCCCTCTCTTATCTATATGTGTGTATTTTAAAAAAAACACAAAAATATTTTCTTATTCTTCTTACTTTTGTTTATCTATCTCAGTTGGAATTATAATTCTTTTTTACACCGGACTTATGAAACAGTACTTTCGATCAACCTAGTTTTTGTTAAAGAGTTGACTATCATTGCAACTCGGTTTCACCGGATTGGGAAACTCAGTCCAATTGATTTCTCCCACAGGCCCAAATATTAATCTCTGTTCTACCGAATCATAATGCCTGTGTGACTCCGATTTTTCTGACTTTGTTGCTCTCATAAATTTCATCCGGACTTTTGTCTTAGGGGAAGACAACTTCTCTAGGGGGAGAAAAATCCCAGTGATCCCATGCAATATAAGAGGGAGAATTATCAAGGAGACCTACCATAGGGGGAGATCATTCAAGGACCACTTATCCATAGGTAAGGGGGAGAACATTCGATGAGCCCTACAAAATATCTAAGGGGGAGAAAAGACAAATTCTAGGAACCCTTACAAAAGAGAGAGGTATCCAGGATCCCTATCTCTCATTGAGCCCTTACACTACTGGAATCGGAGAATTTGCCATCTACTTCTTCTTTGCCATCTGCTGGCTGATGGCAAAGACCCTCTTTGCCAACAACTACCAAAAACCAGATGGCAAAGAGCAGACTGATGGCAAAGACCCTCTTTGCCATCGGCTACCAGAAACCCAATACTATTAAAAGGGGGTGATGTAGTAAAATGAACTGATTGCTCAAATGCTCAAAGTTAGCCACCAAAATACTCTGCCATTTTTCCCACATATCCACTCTATCAAGTTCCACATACACAAATTTGGTGTCACAAACATTGCCACATCGGACCCACTGAGTTTGAACATAAGACAGAACCCTATCCATTCCCACCAAATTGGTGCAACACAAACTACATAGGTGCTACCCAGTTTAGTGTGACCAACATTCTATTGCCGAGATACACAAAATTGGAATTTCCAAGTTTGAGTATCGGTGCCACCGAGTTTGTCCATCTCACCGTTAGTCAACTTTTCGGTGCCACCGAGTACTATATATCAGTCTCACCGAGATTCAAAAGTGCACACCTTTGAGCTAGTCAGTACCACCGAGTTGTCCACTTTGGTGTGACCGAGTTTGCACTTTGTGTGTAACGGTTGGATTTTGGCTCCTGCCTATATATACCCCTTCACCCACCTCTCATTCGTGGGAGAACCACTTAGAACGTACACTTCATTTCCAGATCCATTTTCTGAGAGAGAACCACCTACTCGTGTGTTGAGACCAAGATATTCCAATACAATCATTTGAAACTTGATCTCTAGCCTCCCCAAACTGCTTTCCAGCAAATCAACCTCTCCTACCCATTCATATCCTGTGAGAGAGATATTTGTGTTGAGGAGAGTATCTTTAAAAGCAGAAGAGTAAAGAGTTCATTGATCTACCCCATCTATTACATTTTGGAGGGTGGTGCCTCCTATATTGGTTAGGTGTCGTTTGGGAGCCTCCTAATTCGTGTTGTGGAGTTGAAACAAGATGTTTTAAACGACAAGGAGATTGCGTACTTCGTGAAGATTAATACATCTCCAACGTATCTATAATTTTTGATGGTTCCATGCTATTATATTGTCTTCTTTGGATGTTTTATATGCATGAGTATGCTATTTTATATCTTTTTTGGGACTAACCTATTAACTCAATGCCAGGTGCTAGTTTCTGTTTTTTCCGTGTTTTTGACCCTTTTTCAGACGGAGTCCAAATGGAATGAAACTTTACGATGATTTTTTTGGACCAAAAGAGACCCCCGAAGCTTTGTAAGAAGGCCAGAAGAGCCACGAGGGAGTCACAAGACCATGGAGCACGGTGTACCCCCTAGGTCGCACCGTGCAGACTTGTGACCTCCTCATGGGCCCAACTGACACAATTCCACCGCCATAAATTCCTATAAATTCAGAAACCCCAGAAAGAAACCTAGATCGGGAGTTCCGCCGCCGGAAGCCTCTGTAGGCACCAAAAACCAATCTGGAGCCCGTTCTGGCAGCCTGCCGTACGGGGAATCCATCTCCGGTGGCCATCTTCATCATCCCGGCGATCTCCATGACGAGGATGGAGTAGTTCTCCCTCGGGGCTGAGGGTATGTGCCAGTAGCTATGTGCTTGATCTCTCTCTCTCTCGTGTTCTTGAGATGTCTTGATCTCGATGTACCATGGGCTTTGCTACTATAGTTGGATCTTATGATGTTATTCCCCCTCTCCCTTCTTGTAATGAATTGAGTTTCCTCTTTGGAGTTATCTTATCGGATTGAGTCTTTGAGAACACTTGATGTATGTCTTGCACGTCTCTATCTGCTGTGATCAACTTGCGGGTTATTGACATTAGGGAACCTATGCATATGGGTTGGCACACCTGGATTCATGTGAGTACTCGATGTATGTTTTGGTGATCAACTTGCGGGTTCGTCACATTGGGAACCTATGCATAGGGGTTGGCACACGTTTTGACTCTCCGGTAGAAACTTTGGGGCACTATTTGAAGTTCTATGTGTTGGTTGAATAGATGATTCTGAGATTGTGTGATGCATATTGTATAATCATGCCCACGGATACTTGAGGTGAAAATAGAGTATCTAGGTGACATTAGGGTCTTGGTTGATATGTATCTTAAGGTGTTATTCTAGTACGAACTCTATGATAGATCGATTAGAAAGAATAACTTTGTGGTGGTTTCGTACCCGACAATTATCTCTTCGTTTGTTCTCAGCTATTAGTGAATTTGGAGTGACTCTTTGTTGCATGTTGAGGGCTAGCTATATGATCCAATTATGTTATCATTGTTTAAAGAACTTCCACTAGTAAAAGTATGAACCCTAGGCCTTGTTTCCACGCATTGCAATACCATTCCTGCTCACTTATACCATTTGTTACCTTGCTGTTTTTGTAATTTCAGATTACAAAAATCTATATCTACCATCCATATTGCACTTGTTTCAACATATCTTCGCCAAACTAATGCACTAATATGTCTCAAACGTATCTATAATTTTTGATGGTTTCATGTTGTTATCTTGTCATCCTTGTATGTTTTATGTACCTTTTATATATTTTTTGGGACTAACTTATTAATTCAGTGCCAAGTGCTAGTTCCTGTTTTTTCTGTGTTTTTGGCTCTTTTCAGACCTGATTTTGGAATGGAGTCCAAACGGAATAAAATCCCCGAAATAAATTTTTCCCGAATGGAAGAAGATCAGGGGTCCCACAAGCCCCCCATCCGCCACCAGGGGGGCGGCGGATGGCAGGCTTGTGGCCTCCCTAGCGCCCCCTGACCTAGATCCTTCGCCTATATATTACCTAAAATACAGAAAAAAATTAAGGGATCCACGAAAATACTTTTCCTCCGCCGCAAGCTTCCGTTTTCGCGAGATCTCATCTAGAGACCCTTCCCGGTGCCCTGTCGGAGGGGACTTTGGAGTTGGAGGGCTTCTACATCAGCATCATCGCCCCTCCAATGACTCGTGAGTAGTTCACTTCAGACCTACGGGTCCGTAGTTAGTAGCTAGATGGCTTCTTCTCTCTCTTGGATCTTCAATACAAAGTTCTGCATGATCTTCATGGAGATCTATCCAATGTAATCCTCTTTGGCGGTGTGTTTGTCGAGATCCGATGAATTGTGGATTTGTGATCAGATTATGTATGATATATATTTGAGGCTTTGCTGATTTCTCATATGCATGATTTGATATCCTTGTAAGTCTCTCCGAGTCTTGGGTTTTGTTTGGCCAACTAGATCTATGATTCTTGCAATGGGAGAAGTGCTTGGTTTTGGGTTCTTACCGTGTGGTGACCTTTCCCAGTGACAGTAGGGGCAGCAAGGCACACATCGTGTAGTTTCCATCAAGGGTAAGAAGGTGGGATTTTTCATAGATATGAGATTGTCCATCTACATCATGTCACCTTGCTTAAGGCGTTACTCTGTTCTTTCAGACTTTATACACTAGATGCATGCTGGATAGCAGTCAACGTGTGGAGTAATAGTAGTAGATGCAGAAAGTATCGGTCTACTTGTTTTGGACATGATGCCTATAGATATAATCATTGCCATAGATGACGTCATGACTTTGCGTGGTTCTATCAATTGCTCGACAGTAACTTGTTCCGTCTACTTGCTTCCATGAGAGAAGCCACTAGTAAACACTACGGCCCCCGGGTCTATTCACACCTATCGTTTCCACTTTCTCTTTTACTTTGCTTTGCTACTTTGTTGCTTTCTGCCTAGCTAAGGGCGTTAAACAAAAGCGCTTATTGGGAGGCAACCCAACGAATCTATACTTTTTCTTTCTCTTTTGTGTTTTCCACATTTTCATAATTCTGTTATGATTGTGTTTTTTGTGTTTCTTTTTGCGTTTGTGCCAAGCAAAACCATTAAGATTAGTCTTGGGGATGATCGTTTGGTCATGCTGGAAAAGACAGAAACTTTCTGCTCACGAAAATACTTTTCATTTTTTTGTGTAAGAGCTTTTGAGTTGATTCTTTTTGCTGCGGATTTCTACGCAAATTCTTCAGACTATCGTAAGATTTCATAATTTTTAAAGGACCAGAAGTATACGAAATATACAGATTGCTACACACTGGTCTGCTGTTAACAGATTCTATTTTTGTTGTGTTGGTTGCTTATTTTGATGAAACTATGGATAGTATCGGGGGGTATTAGCCATGGAAGATTGAAAATACATTAACCCAACATCAGCATAAGTAGAATTTATGTTTGCTACAGTACCTAAGGAAGTGGTGGTTTGCTTTCTCATCCTAATGTTATCACGAGTTTCTGTGTAAGTTTCGTGTTGTGAAGTTTTCAAGTTTTGGGTGAAGTTCTTATGGACAAAGAGATAAAGAGTGGCAAGAGCTCAAGCTTGGGGATGCCCAAGGCACCCCAAGAGATTCAAGGATGCCATAGAAGCCTAAGCTTGGGGATGCCCCGGGAAGGCATCCCCTCTCTCGTCTTAAATCCATCGGTAACTTTACTTGGGGCTATATTTTTATTCACCACATGTTATGTGTTTTTGCTTGGAGTGTCTTGTATCTTAGGAGTCTTTTTTTGTTGTTGTGTCACAACCATCCTTGCTGCAGACCTAGAGATAGAGACATGCACTCACCGTGATTTTGTCGAGCTTCACTTATATCTTCTGGTAGACAATTCAGCTCACATGTGCTTCACTTATATCTGTTGAGCTAGATACTTTTGCTCTATGTGCTTCACTTATATCTTTTAGAGCACAACGGTGCGTGGCTTGGTAGTTGATCTATGCTTTGAAAGTAGTCTCAAAAGGGGTAGTTATCCAAAGGGATACGGAAACTTCCACCTTCATGTGCATTGAATAGTTAGACAAGTTTGATTCATCTCAATTAGTTTTGAGTTGTGGTTTTCGTAATATTGAAGTCATGCTAGTAAGGTGTTGTGGATCTAGAAATACTTGTATTGAAGTTAGTGATTCCCATAGCATGCACGTATGGTGAACCGCTATGTGATGAAATCCGAGCATGATTAGTCTATTGATTGTCATCCTTTGCGTGGCGGTCGGGATCACGCGATGGTTTATACTTACCAACCCTTCCCCTAGGAGTATGTGTTGAATGCTTTGTTTCGATTACTAATAAAACTTTTGCAACAAGTATATGAGTTCTTCATGACTAATGTTGAGTCCATGGTTTAGATGCACTTTCACCTTCCACCATCACTATCTTCTTAGTGCCGTGCAACTTAAGCCGGTGCACAAAACCCACCATTCGCCTCCCTCAAAACAGCCACCATACCTACCTACTATGGCTTTTTCAAAGTCATTCCGAGATATATTGCCATGCAACTACCACCATGACATGTGCCACCACGTCTACATTGCCATTGCATGATCCTAAGATAGCAAGCGTGATGTTTCCATTAATGTTTATGCCATGCTAGATCATTGTCACGGTACACTACCGAAGGCATTCCATATAGAGTCATTGTTGCTCTAAGTTTTGAGTTGAAAGTGTGATGAGCATCATTGATGGAGCTTTGTCCCATGTGAGGAAATAAAAGAGGCCAAAGATGCCCACCAAAAAAAAGAGGCCAAAGATCCCACCAAAAAAATATATAAAAAACAAATATGAGAGAAAAGGAGAGAAGGGACAATGCTACCACCTTTCCACACTTGTGCATATTAAGCACCATGATCTTTATGATTGAGAGTCTCTCGTTTGTCACCACCATATAGCTAGTGGGAAATTTTCATTATATAACTTGGCTTGTATATTCCAATGATAGGCTTCCTCAAAATTGCCTTAGGTCTTCGTGAGCAAGCAAGTTGGATGCACACCCACTAGTTTTCTTTAAGAGGTTTCACATACTCTTAGCTCTAGTGCATCATTTGTATGGCAATCCCTACTCATTCACATTGATATCTATTGATGAGCATCTCCACAGCTCATTGATATGCCTAGTTAATGTGACCATCTTTTCCTTGTTTTTTGTCTTGCAACCTCCACCACACTCCACACCACTTATAGTGCTAAAACCATGGCTCACGCTCATGCATTGCGTGAGAGTTGAAAAGGTTTGAGAAAGTAAAGGTGTGAAACAATTACTTGGCCAATACCAGGGTTGTGCATGATTTAAATTCGTTGTGCAATGATGATAGAGCATAGCCAGACTATATGCTTTTGTAGGGATAACTTTCTTTTGGCCTTGTTATTTTGAAAGTTCATGATTACCTTGCTAGTTTGCTTGAATTATTATTGTTTCCACGTCAATAGAAAACTATTGTTTTGAATCTGAAGGATCTAAACATTCACGTCACATAAGAGGAGTTACAAAGGAAATCTATGCTAGGTATCATGAAAGCATCAAGAATTCATTATTTATCACTTCCCTACTTGAGGACGAGCAGGAGTTAAGCTTGGGGATGCTTGATACGTCTCAAACGTATCTATAACTTTTGATGGTTTCATGCTGTTATCTTGTCATCCTTGGATGTTTTATGTATCTTTTATATCTTTTTTGGGACTAACTTATTAATTCAGTGCCAAGTGCCAGTTCCTGTTTTTTGTGTGTTTTTGGCTCTTTTCAGATCTGATTTTGGAACGGAGTCCAAAGAGAATAAAATCCCCGAAATAAATTTTTCCCGAGGGGAAGAAGATCAGGGGGCTTGAGGGCCAAGCCAGGAGGGCAGCAGGGGGCCCACAAGCCCACCATCCGCCACCAGGGGGGCGGCGGATGGCAGGCTTGTGGCCTCCCTGGTGCCCCCCTGACCTAGATCCGTCGCCTATATATTCCCTAAAATACAGAAAAAATCAAGGGATCCACAAAAATACTTTTCCGCCGACGCAAGCTTCCGTTTCCGTGAGATCTCATCTGGAGACCCTTCCCGGTGCCCTGCCGGAGGGAACTTTGGAGTTGGAGGGCTTCTACATCAACATCATCGCCCCTCCAATGACTCGTGAGTAGTTCACTTCAGACCTATGGGTCCGTAGTTAGTAGCTAGATGGCTTCTTATCTCTCTTGGATCTTCAATACAAAGTTCTCCATGATCTTCATGGAGATCTATCCGATGTAATCCTCTTTGGCGGTGTGTTTGTCGAGATCCGATGAATTTTGGATTTGTGATTAGATTATCTATGATAAATATTTGAGTCTTTGCTGATTTCTTATATGCATGATTTGATATCCTTGTAAGTCTCTCCGAGTCTTGGGTTTTGTTTGGCCAACTAGATCTATGATTCTTGCAATTGGAGAAGTGGTTGGTTTTGTGTTCTTACCGTGTGGTGACCTTTCCCAGTGACAGTAGGGGCAGCAAGGCACACATCGTGTAGTTTCCATCAAGGGTAACAAGGTGGGCTTTGTCGAGATTGTCCATCTACATCATGTCATCTTGCTTAAGGTGTTACTCTGTTCTTTCAGACTTAATACACTAGATGCATGCTGGATAGCTGTTGACGTGTGGAGTAATAGTAGTAGATGCAGGAAGTATCGGTCTACTTGTTTTGGACGTGATGCCTATAGATATAATCATTGCCATAGATGACATCACGACTTTGCGCAGTTCTATCAATTGCTCGACAGTAATTTGTTCACCCACCGTCTACTTGCTTTCATGAGAGAAGCCACTAGTAAACACTACGGCCCCCGGGTCTATTCACACCTATCGTTTCCACTTTTCTTTTACTTTGCTTTGCTACTTTGTTGCTTTCTGCTCTCACTTGGCGAACAATCTATAAGGGATTGACAACCCCTTCATAGCGTTGGGAGCAAGCTTTTTGTGTCTCTGCAGGCACTTGATATACTCCTTCACTGGATCGATACCTTGGTTCTCAAACTGAGGGAAATACTTACCACCGATGCGCTACATCACCGTTTCCGCTTCGAGGGAACACCAACGCAAGGCTCCAAGGCCACGGGGAAAATCCTTTGCATATTTGCCTAGGAAGTCCCTTAAGGCATAGCCGTAGCAGAAGGATTCCTGGTGCCGTTGCTGAGGAGTATCAAGACAAGAACAGTCTCCCGTCAACACTCCTATTTCTGGCGCCGTTGGGAGGTCTTTTGGTGTAGTAGCATGCACTTATACAACTTACCATTGTATTGGGTGTGTTGGGGACACAAGAGACTCTTTGTTATTTGGTTGCAGGGTTGCTTGACAGAGACCATCTTCATCCTACGACTCCCGCGGATTGATAAACCTTAGGTCACCCACTTGAGGGAAAATTGCTACTGTCCTACAACCCTCTGCACTTGGAGGCCCAACAACGTCTACAAGGAGAAGGTTGCGTAGTAGACATCAAGCATTTTTCTGGCACCGTTGCCGGGGAGGCTAGGTAAACGACACTAACATCCCGTCAACGAAGCATTTTCGGGGAGGTTAGCGCTTGAAGGTATATCTTTAGATCTTGCAATTGAATCTTTTTGTTTATTGTTCTTTCCCTAGAAAACTACAAAAAATGGAATTGAGGATGCCTCATATGCTCCACATTTTCAATGTGTTTCGTGAGCAGGATAGGAAGGAAAATTGTGCTCAAGTGCTGAAAGAAGAATTACATAGAATGCTTGGCATAGAAATGTGAATTATGAGCATGATTGCAATGTTGTTAGCATGAATTCTATGAATACCCATGATGCTAATGATATGCAAAGCCACAAGCTTGGGGATGCTATATTTGATGAAGATGATCTTTTTAGTTTTTCCACTTTGAATGATCAAAATCATTTTGATGAAAGCATGCCCCCTATCTATGATGATTATTGTGAGGATACCTATGCTTTAAAGAAAATGGATGATAAAACTTGTCATACTCTCGAGAACCCTTTTGCTAAACCTTGCTTTTTCATTGTGGACACAATTTGTAGTGCTCAAGTCTTTTACGATACTCCCACTACTATTCTTGAGAATAGATTTCCTTATGTGGAGAGTAGTAAAATTTCTATGCTTGTAGTTCATGAAAAGAAAGCCTTAGTTGCTGGTTATATTGTTTAATTCATTCATGATGCTACTGAAAATTACTATGAGAGAGGATCATATGCTTCTACTTATTGCAATAGTATCAAGCTTCATCTCCATGTGTTGAAATTTTTGAAGCTATGCTTGTTTTTCCTTCCTATGCTAGTTGATTCTTGTTCCAATAAATTGTTCGAGCACAAAATCCCTATGCATAGGAAGTGGGTTAGACTTAAAAGTGCTATTCATATGCTCCATGATGCTCTCGTTGTGTTTCAATCCTTACCTTTTATGTGAGCATCATTGAAATCAATGCCTAGCTAAGGGCGTTAAACGATAGCGCTTGTTGGGAGGCAACCCAATGAATTTATCTTTTTATTTCTGTTTTGTTGCGTATACACTTTCATAATTCTGTTGTGATTGTGTTTTTTGTGTTTCTTTTTGTATTTGATCCAAGAAAAACCTTTATGACTAGTCTCGGTAATGGTTGTTTGATCCTGCTGGAAAAAGACAGAAACTTTTCGATCACGAGATGATTTTTTATTTTTATTTAGAAAGAGCTTTTGAGTTGATTCTTTTTGCTGCTGGTAGATATGTGTTTTTCCCAGGGCTTCGTAATTTTTCAGATTTTTTGAGGTAACACAAGTATACGAAGTATACAGATTTATACAGACTGGTCTGTTTTTGACAGATTCTGTTTTTGTTGTGTTGGTTGCTTGTTTTGATGAAACTATGGTTAGTATTGGAGTGTACTAGCCATGGAAAAGTGAGAATACAGTAGCCCATCATCAATATAGATAGAATTCAAGTTTGCTACAGTACCAAAAGAAGTGGTAGTTTGTTTTCTTGTACTAATGTTACCACAAGTTTCTGTTTAAGTTTTGTACCGATGTTGTGCCACTACAGTGGCTCCTCCGCAGCAACCTGGGAGGAGGAAGATTGGGGCGGATGCAGACGACGCCTAACCTGCTCGAGAAGGTGGGGAGGTGGGGTGGGGAGGCAGCAATGGTGGGGAGGAGAGGTCGTCGGATGTGGAGATGGGGCCCACCCGAGGTGGATCCGGCACTCGGAGCAGAGGAGAAGGACGATGGCGGTGCTGGCTGATCTGGACGAGCCATGCCTGCCGCCTGACCTACTCTCGAGGACCTCGATCTCTGGATTGGATCGGGGAGGGAGGGGAGGGTGGTTGGAGGACGTCGGGAGGGGCGCAACGCGGTGGTGGTGGTGTGGCGGCGCGGGGAGGAGAGGTAGAGAGGTCTGGATTGGTGAGAGAGAGAGAGATAGTGGGGATCGGGGGAGAAAGCACATGGGGGTGGGGAGATGGATGCCAGCCATTAGTGGCCGTCCTCTTTGCCGTCCGCTTGGGAATGAGTTTGACGGCAAAGATTTCGAGGCAGACGGCAAAGGGGGTTGTGTGCAGGCGGCAAAGAGGCCTCTGATGGTAAAGGGGATGGTCCAGGTGCGGTTATTCTTTGCCGTCTACCTGGACCCTCTTTGCCATCAGCCTATGCTTCGTCGTCAGCCCGGTCCATCTTTACCGTCCGCCGGACGACGGTAAAGAACACACTAATGGCAAAGAGTATCTTTGGCATTAGCCAACTATTTACCGTATGTTTTTTGGCAGCTGACGGCAAAGAGCTTCTTTGCCATGTGCCAGCAGACGGCTAAGATCAGACATATGGCAAATTCTCTGATTCCTGTAGTGTAAGCCTCATTATATCCTTCCTCAAAATAGCCACCATACCTACCTATTAAGGCATTTCCATAGTCTTTCCTAGATACATTGCCATGCAACATCCACCATCTCATGACTTGATCTTCATGTCATACATGCTTTTGCTTGATCGAGGGACCACATGCTAGTTGGGCCTTACCCTTATTATTGCCACATGACGCGCTAGTATCATTGCATATCCTGCTACACTGGCAGAGGCATACATTTGCATACATCATGATAGTTTTCATTTATCTTTATGTTGAGTACTTCTTATAAAGTGTGAAGATCTTCTTTTTATTTCTTGTAAAATATAAAGTATTGCCCTTAAGTGAGGAAAAGATCCCAAAGAGGACAAGCAAAAAGATCCCAAAAGAGGACACATGAAAAGATCCCAAAGAGGACAAATGAGAGATAAATAGAAAGAGCCAATGAGGCCGAAAAAATAAAAAAAGGGAAAGAAAAAAAGAAAAAAAAGAGAGAAGAGGGCAACACTACTATTCCTTTTGAAAGATCCACATTCGTACTCCATTGTTATATTTGTACTCCATAGAGATTATCATTCATGCATAACTATGTGGGGACCCTTACACTATAGAACTTGGCTTGTATATTCCAATGATGAGCCTCCTCAAATGAGTTCTAGGTCTTCATGAGCAAGAAAGTTGGATGCGCTCCCACTAGTTCCATTGGAGAGCTTACCTTCGCTCATATGTGCATCCCTTGCATGGCAATCCCTACTACTCACATCATATCTATCATTTGGCTTTCTCTCGCCAATGATTGTCCTCATTGATGTGAGCCTTTCACACCTTTTTTTGTCTTCCTTCCCCATCATTATTCTCTTTGTTATGCTAAGTGCCAATATATCTTGCTCGCTCTCATCCATTGCATGAGTGCTCAAAGTCGAAAGGGAGAGGGTCATATTGACTTGTGCCTGACTAGTGGTCCGGGGATGAGTAAAAATAAGATTCCGAAGGAGACAAAGTGTGAAGCTTTAGTAGATTGAGTTCTCAGTTAAACTATATAGTATTTCTATGATCTAAACCCATCTCCCACTTCTTGCACTCAAACACCATTTGAAGACATTCGAGTCAGGGACATGGAGAGCTCTTGCACCTTTATGTTCTTACTTTGCTAATTTCAATACTAGATATAGGCTCTTGCTTGTTATTGTCTTGAATTGAATTTCATATCTTACTTGCTTTACTTTGAAGTTCTTATATGTATGTTAGCATGTAACCACAAGAATTATTTATGTTATCATTCACCTACTCGAGGACGAGCAGGAATTAAGCTTGGGGATGTTGATACGTCCCAAACATATCTATAATTTCTCCTTGCTCCATGCAGGTTATGGGTGATATTGATATGTGTTTTGTACACTTTCATACATTTTCAACATATTTGGACTAACCTACGAACTCGGTGCACCCGGTGCCAGTTTCTCTCTGCTAATGTCGGTGAATTGCAGGTTTATACCCATATTTACAGTGCTCGAAAAATTCCACAGAAAATATATCAAAAAATCAGCGTTCCAAGTGACTCCAAATGGCCGAAGGAGGGCCACAGGGGGTCACCAGGCCCCCATGTGCCCTGGTGGCGCGGACTGCCCCCTGGCCACGCACGGAGGCCACCCCACCCCCTCTGGTTCCCTACCTTGGCTCCCATTTTTACCCCCGTGGAGAAAACCCTGATTCCGGAACCCTTTTCTCCAGAAGCAATTCCGATCTCCGCCGCCATCGCCAACAAGTTTCGGGGGACCAGAACTCCTGTGCCGGCACCCTGTCAGGACGGGGAAGTGCCCATGGATTCATCTCCAATGATGTTGCTTCCTCCCTCCATGAAGCGGGAGTAGTTCCTCCTCGGGGCTAAGGTCTTCTATAGTACCTATGTGGTTAATTCTCTCTCCCATGATGTGATCTTGATTGTGATCATAGGCTATGTTAACCTAGGTTGATCCCATGATGTTTCCCCTTCTTCTATGCATTGGATTGATGTACTCACTTGATCTTCTCTAGTATAATCCCGGAGACTATGGTGACAGCGTCCATTGGACATGGATTAAAAGAATATTTTCATGAGTGATTTCCTCTTTTGTGAATTGATTGAAGATTGAGAGTCTCTTTGGTGCTTGTCTTTGACTATACTTGAGATACGTTGTGGTGATTGTGGTACTCTCTTTGGATGGCCGCGGTGACAATGGGAAATACATAGATGAGAACTACGAACTCTGAGGTGTGCTTTTGTAGCCCTACATAGTTCTCATCCTCTGTTGATCACAAAGGAACGACCTCCGAGTACGTCACCATTGCATGTTTTAGTGGAAATATCATGTGATTAGACTATGTTAATCTTGTTGGGAGTTGCCACTAGTGAAAGTAGGAAGCCTAGGTCTTTTTTCTCACCATTGTTACACCGTTTATGCTCACTTTTGTCACTTGCTACCTTGCTGTAATTTTTATTACAGATTTATATTACCTTGCTTTGCCTCACTTATCACCCATATTTTACCATCTCTTCGCTGAACTAGTGATCCTATACAATTTTCCATTGTATTAGGTGTGTTGGGGATAGAAGAGACTTCTAGTTTCTTAATTGCAGGGTTGCTTGAGAGAGACCATCTTCAACCTCTACTTCCATGAGTTCGATAAAACTTAGGTAATCCACTTGAGGGAAATTGTTGTTGTCCTACAAACCTCTATGCTTGGAGGCCCAACATAGTCTATAAGAATAGAAGCGTGCGTAGGCATCACTGGTGCGGAGTGACGCAGACTCGACAACTGGGGCGCAGTGATGCAGGGAGCAACATCCTCCCCTCGTGTCTGATGGGACGCTGCAACTGACCTCACTGAGCTCCAACCGGACAGGTTTCCAGTTGGGTTGTCTCCAGCCGGATGGGTTCTAGTCGAACAGGTGTCCAGCCCATAGGTTGCAGCCGGATAGGCTATAGCCGGACGGGTTCCAGCCAGATGGGTTCCAGTCGGCAGCGAGCAACCGGCAGCGAGCAACCAACATACTCTAGCCGGTAGGTTGCAGTCGGCAGCGAGCAGCCGGCAGCTAGCACGCTCTAGCCGGAAGGGTCCAACCGGGACGTTGCAGTCGGCAGCCAGCAGCCGACAGTTAGCAGGCATCAGGCTCCAGCTGGCAGGCTGTAGTCTGTAGCCAGCAGCCGGCAGCCAGCAAGCTCTAGCCAGATGGGTCCAACGGGCAGCCATCAGCCAACACCGGATGGGTTCCAGTCGGACGGTCTTCTGTCTTTACTCCTTCAATTGTCTTTCTTTATTCGCGGGGTATGGCATATCGAGGGAAACACCCCCCGATGTTTTTCTTAAACGATGTGTTGTCTCATTTAGCCTACCCGTGGTCATCCCCCGACAGGGTCGAACATGCTCTTCAAATAATCCACAACTAACATGAATGACAGAGATAGTGTCTACCCTTCGAGCACGAACGCAATCCACGGGAGATGGCGAGGTCGGCCAACAAATTTGAACAACGTCAAACTCTGGGGCACAATAGGACGTAGGAGGAGAGGGGAGGAGAGAGGTAGTGTCTTACCCTCTCGGCTGCTTGCAATGCCCTGCGCCTCGAGGACAAGGAGAGGGCTCCTTGAGGAGGAGGCGTCACCTTGCTCCTTGAGGAGGAGGGGAGGGCTCCTAGAGGAGGCAACGTGTTAGGGTCGGGGTCGGCGACGGTGAGGGAGGTGGCACAATGTCGGTGTCGTGATGGTGCGGGAGGCAGCCTCCGTAGATTGCAACGGCGGCGACGTCAAGACGACGGCGACGGGAGCGCTCGATTGGGGAGAGGAAGTGATGAGACGGAGAGAGGGGATCGAATGGAGGGAGGGAGATGGTTGACTAAGTAATAATAGCAGTAGCGCTGGTTTAGTACAAGCGCTACTTTTAAGTTAGGAGTAGCGCTGGTACTAATCCAGCACTACTACTAATAGCTATATGACCTATAGCAGTAGCGCTGGTTTAGTACGAGCGCTTCTGCTAACTTAGCAGTAGCGCTGGTATGAGTCCAACGCTACTGCTAATTTTATTTTCTTTATTATATTATTACTTTATTTTTATTACTTTTCTTTATTATTTTCTTTTTGTTATTTTACTTTTATTTTTATTATTTTCATTTCCTTTTCTGGTTACTTTTCTTTTTCGTTTGTATTGCTTTCTCCCTTTTCTTTTTCTTTCTTCTTTTCATCCGACGGCCTCGCACGGAGTCGACGAGAACGTCTCCCTCCCACACTGCACGAATATTACCGGAACAATATGTTGTTTCGTACACAAAATACATACATATATATAAATGAATGTTTCTCAGTTGTGTCAAAGACATTTCACATTGAGCTTCTCCGCTTTCTTGTTCGTTGTCTTGATTTTTCTTTTTCAGCACCATGGTGTATGATCTTTCTTATGTAATGTAGTCTTGATTCTTCTTTTCAAGTATTCTTCTTTCTTAGGTAATGTAGTCGGGTTGCCATATTGGTTGTAGTCTTCCTTGTTGGCGACTCCATCCATTCCTGCGATGTTCCTTTTGCCTTTCCTCACGACAACACGGCTGGGATTGGGCGGGTTGGTTATAAAGAAGCATTGTGTCACATGTGTAGCGTGTATCCATGGCATAGTTTTGGCGATGACATTAACGTTCACGGTAGCACTCTTCGTGTTGGGTATAGACATGGTAGTGAAATACTTGTTTTCTGTTACGACGGCCTCAGCCCACCTAACACGGAACATCATCGCATTGTGCATTCCAGCATAGTTAAGCTCCCAGGTCTCTTCGAGCCTTCCGTAGAATCTTTCAGTTGTGCCATTTGAGTCGGTCAGACATTCAATCGTCACCCCTGAGTTCTTGTAATCACTGTCCATGTCTTTGGCCTCCATGTACAACGTCTACCCGTTGATATCGTATGCCTCATAGGACGAGAGTTTGGGTGCGGGGCCATTTGCTAAGGTGTGTATGACAAACTAGTCCGAATTGCCCTCTTCCGGGGGATTAGACAGAACTTTTTCTTTCAACCAAAGCAAAAAATTGGCGTTGTGCTCTATAGTAAATTCGTCGTTTGTCTTGCGCATCCTGTGACCACGATACTTTTTGCGATGATTTCTTTGTGCAGTGTCACATATTCATCTACCACATCTAGGTGTTGTAGCACTACTAAGTTAGCCCTATCAAAGTCGTACCGTCGATCCGAGTAGTCAATGTGCAATGCCCTCCAGCTATTGTTGTGACCTTCTCCTCCGAGCCTCCCATGGTGCTTCCTGACGGGCAAACCGACAATAGGGTCTTTGCCGCCTATATAATTCTCGCAAACGGAGATGCCCTCTTGGGTCAGATACCCCTGGACGATGATCCCCTCGGGACGGGACATCCTACCAACGAATCCTTTGATGACCCCATTCATCCGCTTGAACGGCATCATGCTATGAAGGAATGTCGGCCCAAGGTCGACGATGCCATCCAGCATGACGTCAAAGAACGCGGGCGGGAAGTACATCTCAAGCTCACATAGTATGACAATGATCTCTTCATGTAGCCTTAGGAGCTGCTTCACACCGATGGACTTTTGAGAGATAACGTCGAAGTCATTGCAGAGACTAGTAAGCGTCTCACGGACATGTTTGTCCGTTATCCCACTAATGGCAACTAGGAGTATCTGCATCATTATGAAAGGACAGTCATGATACTTCATCCCACTGAACCTTCTCTTCTTGGTGTCTAGCAATCTTCTTATCTTCCCTTAATAACCGGAACTAACTTTGATTCTCGTAAGGCACTTGATGAATTAATCGATCTCCTTTGCACTTAAGGTGAAGCAAGAAGGGGGGCAACAATTCTCCTCTATCTTGTTGACTTTTCTTCCCCTTGGCCTCGCCACCGTTTTCCGTCTCCATCTCCTTCGTCTAATTTTTACGGGGCATGTGGAGATCCCTCCCGATCTCCAAATCTTCCAAGTCTTTCCTTGCCTTAGGCCCATCCTTGGTCTTTTCTGGCATGTTCATGAGTGTTCTAAGCAAGCTCTCGAGGACATTCTTCATGATATGCATTTAATCAGGGCAATGATGCGTGTCGTCATTGGGCCAGTACTCCAAGTCCTAGAAAACAGACCTCGTTTTCCATACCTTTAGCAGTGGCACCGGTGCTTTCTCCATCTTTCCCGGTGCAGGGCACTATTCCCAGTTATTCAACATCTCATTGATTTCGGCGCTGCGCCTCTTACGTGGAGGTCCTCGATGCTCAGCCAAACCATTGAATAGATCTCCATGTTTTCTCCATCGGTCATCCTTTTCGAGCCATCTACGATGCCCCATGTACATGATTTTCCCAGACCCGCCATCTTTCGTTGACATAAGCTGCTGAGATGTTGTATCATCCAAACACCTCGTGCATCCGTAGTATCTGTGCCACACCTGGCTTGAGGTGTACCCGTAACCGAGATAGTCGTGTATCGTCGTCATCAGCGCGGCTCTCATATAGAATAATATCCTGTGCTAGCATCCCATGTGTGGACCGGCGATTTCCATAAAGTGTCTAGCTCCTCTTTCAGAAGCCCCATATACATGTTAATATTATTTCCCGGTTGTTTTGGCCCTGGAATCAGCATGCTCATGTGTATGTACTTTGTCTTCATGCACTTCCGTGGGGGGAGGTTGTACATCCATACAAAGATGGGCCATGTGCTATGGTTGGTGCTCTGGTTTCCAAACGGATTCATGCCATCGGTACTCGCACCAAGCACGATGTTACTTGCATCCTCTCCAAAAAATAGATATTTGGCATTGAATGCTCTCCACTAGCTAGCATCTGCGAGGTGTCTCAGCTTCGGATCATTTGCATCATTGGGCTTTTTCCTCTCTGCGTGCCAGCGCATGAGCTTTGCTACCTTAGTACCTACAAAATACCGCTGCAGGCAGGGAGTGATCGAAAAGTACCATACAACTTTATGAGGAGCTTTCTTTCCTACCTTCTTGTATCGAGAAGCATTGCACACTCGACACCTGGTGTTTTCCGCATGCTCCCCTCAATAAATAATGCAATCGTTGATGCATGCGTGGCATCTTGATACGTCTCCATCGTATCTACTTTTCCAAACTCTTTTGCCCTTGTTTTTGACTGTAATTTGCATGATTTGAATGGAACTAACCTGGACTGACGCTGTTTTCAACAGAATTGACTTGGTGTTATTTTTGTGCAGAAATCAAAGTTCTCCAAACGTCCTGAAAATTTACGGGGAGCAGTTTTGGAAAATATAAAAATATATGTGCCAAGTTCCACCTCAGGGGGTGGGCCAGTGGGCCACAAGCCCTGGCTCCGCCACCACCCCCTCGTGGCGGTGGGCAGGCTTGTGGGGCCCAGACGGCTCTGCCGCCCCCAACCTCAGGTCTATTAGATCCCTTTCGTCCCAGAAAAAATAAAAAGAGAAGTTTTCGTCGCGTTTACGATATCGAGGCGCCACCACCACCTGTTCTTCATCTGGAGGGCAGATCTGGAGTCTGTCTTGGGCTCCGAAGAGGGGAAATCGTCACCATCGTCGTCATCAACCTTCTTCCCTCTCCAATTCCATGAAGCTCTTCGTCATTCGTGAGTAATCTATTCGTAGGTTCGCTCGGCGGTGATGAGTAGGATGAGATCTATCATGTAATCGAGTTAGTTTTGATGGGGATTGATCCCTAGTATCCACTATGTTCTGAGATTGATGTTGCTACTACTTTGCCATGCTTAATGCTTGCCACTAGGGCCCGAGCGACATGATTTCAGATCTGAAATTGTTATGTTGTCACCAATATATGTGTGTTTTAGATCCGATCTTGCAAGTTGTAGTTACCTACTATGTGTTATGATCCGGCAACCCCGAAGTGACAATAACCGGAACCACTCCCGGTGATGACCATAGTTTGAGGAGTTCATGTGTTCATCAAGTGCTAATGCGTTGGTCCGGTTCTTTATTAAAAGGAGAACCTTAATATCCCGTAGTTTCCTTTTGGACCCCGCTGCCACGGGAGGGATGGACAATAGATGTCATGCAAGTTCTTTTCCCTAAGCACGTATGATGACACACAGAATGCATGCCTACATCACATTGACGAACGGGAGCTAGCCACATATCTCTCCATGTTATAGTTGTTGCATGATGAATATCATCCAAACAAATAACCGACCCATTGCCTACGAGTTTGTCCTACCGTTGCTACTGCCGTTACTTGTCTTTCCCTACTGCTGCTACTACTGTTGCTACTCCTGTTACTTGTCTTGCTCTGCTGCTACTGTTGCTACTACTGTCGCTTGCTACTGTTGCTACTTGCTACTGTTGTCACCACTGATTTTCCTTGCCGCTGCTATTGCTCGTTACACTGCCGTTACTCGCTACTTTGCTGTTACTACTTTGCTTGGAGATACTAATCTTTCTGGTGTGGTTGAAGCTGACAATTCAACTGCTAATACTTGAGAGTATTCTCTCACCTCCCGTCGTGCGAATCAACAAATTTGGCTCGAATACTCTACCCTCGAAAACTGCTGCGATCCCATGCGCTTGTGGGCTGTCAACAACATTCTTCTAGTTCCGCTTGCCAGGGAGTGCTAGCAGCATTCTTCTGGTGCCGTTGCAAGAGGAAGAATAGTTGACATCAAGCATTTTTCTGGCGCCATTGCTGGGGAGGTATTGCTATATTCTTTGAGTCACTTGGAATTTATATCTGCTGATCACTATGAAGAATCTGAAGGATCCGAAGGCCAAAGTCTTCCCCTCAACTACGAGGGGAGGTAAGGAATTGCCATCTAGCTCTGCACTTGATTCACCTTCAGTTAGGAGTAAGTTTGCGACATCACCTCCTGCTAGAAATCTTGATATGTCGCATGTGCTTGATGATGCTTATGATGCTACTGCTAGAGATGATATGCTTGATACTATGCCTGATACTGCTAGAGATGCTATGCTTGATACTATGCCTGATGCTATGCCTGATATTGCTAGAGATGCTATGCTTGATACTGCTAGAGATACTATGCTTGATACTACTTTGCCTGATGATGCTAGAGATGCTATTTTGCCTGATGATGCTATGCTTGATACTGCTAGAGATGCTACTTTGCGATGTTCCACTAGGAGTGTTCCTTGATGCTCATATTGCTAGAGTTAGTGCGAATGCTCGTGATGCTTCTGATACTGCCGAAACTATTGAGATAGAACCTGCTTTTGCTCCTGCTAGATCTAGCTCTCCTAGATATGAATTGCCTAATATACCTGAGGGTTACGTTATGGAGGGAGAGATAGCTGAGGATTTTCTTGCGTGTAAGGATGCCTATGATGCTGAGAAATTACTTCTCAAGTGGAAGGAGAAATCTCGGGAAGCTAGGATGAAATATGACCCGAAGTTTGCCACTTCACCTATCTTTATCACCGATAAGGATTATGAATTCTCTCTCGATCCTGAGATAATCTCTCTAGTCGAATCTGATCCTTTTCACGGTTATGAGTCTAAGACGGTCATAGCCCATCTTGCCAAACTACACGATATAGCCAACCTTTTCATTAATGAGGAGAAGATCCGCCAGTACTATATCCTTAAGATGTTTCCTTTCTCTCTAAAGGATGACGCTAAAGCCTGGTTCACCTCTCTTGCTCCTGGATGTGTGCGTAGTCTCCAGGAGATGATCTATTAGTTTTGTGAGAAATATTTCCCTGCCCATAAGAAGCAAGCTGCCTTGCAGGAAATATACAACTTTGATCAACTCCAAGAAGAGAGTCTTCCACAAGCTTGGGGGAGGCTCGTCCACGTACAGAATGCTTTGCCTGATCACCCCCTTAAGAAGAATGAGATACTTGATATCCTCTATAATGGACTTACCGATGCCTCTAGACACCACCTAGATAGTTGTGCCGGTTGTGTTTTTAAGGAACAAACTGTAGAACAAGTTGAGACCCCACTGAATAACATCTTGATCAACGATAATGCTTGGACTATTCCCGAACCACCTCCTAAGCCAACTCCTACGAAAAGAGGTATTCTATTCCTCAGTCCCGAAGATATGCAAGAAGCCAAGAAATCTATGCAAGAGAAAGGCATTAGATGTGAAGATGTCAAAAATCTACCACCTATCGAAGAGATCCATGGTCTCGATAACCCGATACAGGTAGTAGAAGTGAATTCTCTGTGTAGGTTTGATGAGAGTGATATTCCTTTTGATAAACCTGCTAGCCTATGCTTTGATGAATTTGACAACTTTGTTGCCAAACAACATAGTTTCTATGATTATGTCAGCAGACATTTGGAACGAAGCACTTGTATGCTTAGCCATTTAAGTGCTTGTGTAGACAGAAATGTCAATGATCTGAAGCTTCTGAGTAAACATGCCTCTATGATTACTACTCACGTAGAACAAGTACTTAAAGCTCAGAATGACCTTCTCAATGAACTAAACGACAACTCTGTCAGAGTCATTACTAGAGGAGGCAAAATGACTCAGGAACCTTTGTATCCTGATGGTCATCCTAAGAGAATTGATCAAGATTCTCAAGGAATCAATGCTGATACACCTAGTCATCCTAAGGAGAAGAAGAACGATGATAGAAACCTACATGCCAGTTCACCAAATACTATCACACCTGAAGAACCTAATGATATTTCTGCGTCTGATGCAGAAACACAATCTGGTGATGAACATGAACCTGGTGACAATATGGACAGTGATGTTCATAATAATGCTCAACCTAGCAATGATGAGGATGTGGAGATTGAACCTTCGGTTAATCAGGATAACCCACAACCTAAGAGATACGATAAGAATGACTTCACTGCTAGGAAGCATGGTAAAGAAAGAGAGCCATGGGTTCAGAGACCTATGCCCTTTCCTCCTAAGCCATCCAAGAAAAAGGATGATGAGGATTTTGAGCACTTCGTTGAGATGATAAGACCCGTCTTTCTGCAGATGCGGTTAACTGATATGCTCAAGATGTCTCCATATGCCAAGTACATGAAAGATATCGTGACTAATAAACGGAACATACTAGATCTTGATATCTCCACCATGCTTGCCAACTACACTTTTAAAGGTGGAACTCCTAAGAAGCTTGGTGATCCCGGAGTGCCCACTATACCTTGCTCCATTAAAGGAAAGTACGTAAGAACTGCCTTATGTGACCTTGGAGCCGCTCTCTCTTTATCGTAGACTTGAGTTGGATAAGATGACGCCCACTGAAATTTCTCTGCAAATGGACGATAAATCAACTGCTTTCCCTATTGGCATTTGCGAGGATGTGCCTGTTGTGGTTGTTAACACCACTATCTTAACAAACTTTGTTATCTTGGATATTCCTGAGGATGATGCCATCGCTGTCATCCTCGGAAGACCCTTTTTAAACACTGCAGGGGCTGTTATATATTGCAACAAAGGCAATGTCACTTTCCATGTCAACGGTAATGAGCACACGGTGCACTTTCCGGAGAAACGATATCAAGTACATTGCATCAATGCTATCGAAAAGACTTCATCGATTCTCATTAGGAGCTTTGAATGCCCTATTCCTCGAGTCAAGATGAAGTATGATTTGCTTGTTGGGGAGATACATATCCCCATTGAGGTGACTTAGTGGCTATTAGAAAATTCTCCATTCTCTATTGCGATTTGAGAAGGTTTTGTCATAAGGACTTGATCAACCCCATTGACGGATTTCTTTCGATGACCATGAAACGGATGAATCAAAGAGTCATATACCTCTCTTTTAAAGCTTTCATTTTCTTTTGCTTAGAAGAAAAATGATAGAATTAGTTTAGTTTTTCTTGTTTTCTGTTTTCGTGTCCCGGAGAAAAATACCTCGAAAATAAAAGTTCTCCAATGGTCCTGAAATTTTAGTATAATTTTTTCTAGAATTTTTGAAAATATCTGGGCCTGAGAGCTGGCCTGGGGGCCTGACCAGTGGGCCACAAGCCCTGCCACCGCCACCTACCCCCCTGGTGGCGGGGTGCAAGCTTGTGGGGGCCACAGGCACCCCCTCCACTCATTCCAGCTCCCAACTTCTTCTTCCACCTCAAGAAAAAATTGTTTCGCAGCTCAAACCCGTGTTCTTGCTCATTTGGTTGTGATTTTTGATCTCCTTGCTCAAAGCACCATTCTCCGAACCGTTTTGGGGAAATTACTCCTTGGTAAGTGACTCCTCCATTAGTCCAATTAGTTTTTGCTCCAGTGCTTTATCCTTCGCGTATTCTTGTTACCTTGGTGACCTTATTTTAGAGCTAGAAATGTTGATTTTAGCTGGTCCCAAGTAGTTTTAGCGCGTGATACGGTCTCTAGGCACTAGTAGGAGTAGTTGCTACAAGGTATGGTTGGTCCTCATTCACTTTTCTCTTGAACTTCAAAAATTTCAGCAAAAGGAAATTATGTTCAGGAGGAAGTTTCATGGTGGTTCCTCAAGTAAGAAGGGTCCCCGTCTCTCTTTTCGGGAGCCCGAACCTTTTCAACTAAGGGACGCACCGGTGCAACCATGTGAATGGCCTTCCGATGAGTTCATGATCGAAGCAGGTTTCAAGGATGAGTTTGATGCACTTGTCCGCAATGCCGGGTTAGAAGGGTTCCTCTTAGATAAATGTGAACATTATGCTATGCTCACTGCCTCTTTCAGGCGTAGATTTAAATTCTTAGTTGGCCGTGACTCATCCATACTGTTTGATCTGTACGATAAATCCTATACCGTGGATTTGGAGGATTTCAATAGAATTTGCAAGATACCCGATGGGGGTAGCTAGTATTAATGATCCTCCTAAGTCTTCGATCAGAGACTTTGTCTCCAGTATAACTGTTGGAGAAACCAGAGATATCACGCAAGCCACCATAGGAAGCATCCATTTCCCTGCCTTGCACTACCTTGCCCTCTTCATAGGTAGGTGCATTAACGGCAAGGGTGCACATTGTCACCTATGCGCTTCCGACCTTAGTATCCTTAAGAGCGCATTAACTAGTGATAGGAGCTTCAATATGGGAGCTATAATAACAAGGAGGCTGAATAAAAATGCCAGCGAGGGGGATTTTTTGGTGGAGTTTGTGCTACACGCTTAGCAAATTTTCTTTGAGTATCCATCCGTCCCGAAGACCCCCCTCTCCGTATAGCCTACCTTGATCGTGTCGCTCTAACACGCTACCAGTTCCTTGAGAGAGATCATGGATCCCTCCTATACCGCTTGATATTTAACCGGTAGCGTGTTTTCCATATTACCCTTCCTGCTCCTGCTTTCCTTGACTTTCAGGTAAAACGAAAATACTACATAACCATAGGAGAGGCAGAGGAGTATGAGAGGGAGGCGACGGCTGCTTGACTTCGTGAGGCAGCTATTCAGGTAGTGGCTGCAGCACTCCCGTATAACACCCATTATGACTTTGGGTTTCGCCAGGATCATTCATGGGAGTAGACCAAGCTAGGCCAAAAGACTAAGCTTGGGGGAGTACGTGTTCTCACCGACTTTACATTCATGCTTATGCTTTCACTTTGTTAGCCGGTGTTTACACTTTGCCACTATATTATCCATGCTAGTTTATTTTCGTTTTCTTGTTTTCTTGTTTTGTGTCCTTTTGACAAAACCCAAATAGATTTTTCTTTCTTCTTTTGCTTGTTGGGAGTTTTCCCGTGTAATTAGCTTTCTTTTTCTTTGTGTCAAGGTAGAAGATATTGGTTACAATGTTTATTGGTTCTTGCATGCTTACCTATTTAGCTTTCAAAGAGCCATATTATTTTGTCTTCTCCTTTGTGTTTGCCTGCAGATTCAGCTTAGTCCAATGCTCTTATTATCGTTCACATCGTTCGATCGTGCAAATGAAAGGCAACAATGATGATATATCATGAAGTGACTGAGACTGAAAAGCTGGTATGAACTCTATCTATTTTGTTTTGGTAAATATGACTAGCTTGTCAGCCTAGATTTAGCTTTGTTGTGAGAGAAGCGTGTTTGCAATGACAACTTAGAGATCATCGTTTCTGATGGCATGCTTATTTAGCTGAGAGCTTATAATGATTTGTCTTGATTGCCAACATAGGTTTTGAGATGACTATGATATAGTATGATAGGATGGTATTCTCCTTTGAATGTTTCAAGTGGCTTGACTTGGCGCATGTTCATGCATGTAGTTGAAACAAAATCAACATAGCCTCTATGATGTTCGTGTTCATGGTGATTTATATCATGTGCATGCTTGCATTCAATGTTAGTCAAACTCATTGCATCTTGATGACTGTTGTCGCTCTCTAGTTGGTCTCTTCCCAGTCTTTTGCTAGCCTTCACTTGTACTAAGAGGAATACTGCTTGTGCATCCAGTTCCATAAACCCAAAAGTTTTTCCATGAGAGTCCACCATACCTACCTATTTGCGGTATCTACCTGCCGTTCCAAGTAAATTTGCATGTGCCATTCTCTAAACCTTCAAGAAATAATCTGTTTTGCATGCCCGAACCGCTCATGTGGTGATAGGGGGCTATTGGTATCTTCCATGCTAGGAGTGTTATCCTCGACATGTGTTTATTCACTGTCATTCACGAGAAAGGGGCCGGTAATTGGAATGCCCAGTTCCACGCTTAAATCGAAAACATAACTGTAAAACAAGACTCCCCCCGGATTGATGTTAGTATGGACGGTACCTGAGGATTCGGCTAGCCATGGATTGTGATTGATTGGTGGTGGGGGAGTTAAAACTTTAATTTTATGTTTGGGAACCGCCTATAGCATGAGTAGCATGGAAGATATTGAGAATTGTTGGTCATTGTGTTGAAAATGAAAGCATGCCACCCAAAATTATTATCTCTCTTTTCAAAGCTTGAGCTCTGGCACCTGTGCAAATCAATGCTTCCCTCTGCGAAGGGCATGTCTATTTATTTTCCTATTGAGTCATCCTCTTCTTATATAAGCACCAATTAGAGAGCACCTCTGTCATTTTTATGCTTTGCTTTTGATTGATACTGAGTATGACTATGACTGGATCTTCGTTTCTATGAATTAAAATTTTAAGTCAGCCATTGATCTTTGAAAGTGCTCTGCATTTATGTTTTGCGGTCTAAGAAAGAGCTAGCGAGATACCACCTATTCATATTGCTTCATGCTTGTTTTGATTGAAGTGTTGGTATTTGAGACTCATTATTATTTGCTCGTTAGTTGATTATGCCATTGATATTAGTTTACCGTGAGACCTTTGTGTCATTTGCTTATGTGGTTAACTTGTGATCTTGCTGAAATTCTGGCTATGAGTTAGACATAGTTGCAACAACAAGATCAAACAGAGTTTGTCAAAGTTTTTCTTTCTCTCTCAGTTTGTCAACTGAGTTGCATGAGGACAAGCAAGGTTTTAAGCTTGGGGGAGTTGATACGTCTCCATCGTATCTACTTTTCCAAACTCTTTTGCCCTTGTTTTGGACTCTAATTTGCATGATTTGAATGAAACTAACCTGGACTGACGTTGTTTTTAGCAGAATTTCCTTGGTGTTATTTTTGTGCAGAAATCAAAGTTCTCCAAACGTCCTGAAAATTTACGGGGAGCAGTTTTGGAAAATATAAAAAATATCTGCGCCAAGTTCCACCTAAGGGTGTGGGCCAGTGGGCCACAAGCCCTGGCTCCGCCACCACCCCCCTGGTGGCGGTGGGCAGGCTTGTGGGGCCCACACGGCTCTGCCGCCCCAACCTCAGGTCTATAAGATCCCTTTCGTCCTAGAAGAAAGAAAAAGAGAAGTTTTCATTGCGTTTACGATACGGAGGCGCCGCCACCACCTGTTCTTCATCTGGAGGGCAGATCTGGAGTCCTTCTTGGGCTATGGAGAGGGGAAATCGTCTCCATCGTTATCATCAACCTTCTTCCCTCTCCAATTCCATGAAGCTCTTCATCGTTCGTGAGTAATATATTCGTAGGCTAGCTGGGCGATGATCAGTAGGATGAGATCTATCATGTAATCGAGTTAGCTTTGATGGGGATTGATCCCTTGTATCCACTATGTTCTGAAATTGATGTTGCTACTACTTTGCCATGCTTAATGCTTGTCACTAGGGCCCGAGTGCCACGATTTCAGATCTGAAATTATTATGTTTTCACCAATACATGTGTGTTTTAGATCCGATCTTGCAAGTTGTAGTTACCTACTATGTGTTATGATCCGGCAACCCCGGAGTGACAATAACCGGTACCACTCCCGGTGATGACCATAGTTTGAGGAGTTCATGTGTTCATCAAGTGCTAATGCGTTGGGCCGGTTCTTTATTAAAAGGAGAACCTTAATATCCCGTAGTTTCCTTTTGGACCCCGCTGCCACGGGAGGGATGGACAATAGATGTCATGCAAGTTCTTTTCCCTAAGCACGTATGAGGATACACGGAATGCATGCCTACATCACATTGACGAGTGGGAGCTAGCCACATATCTCCCCGTGTTATAGCTGTTGCATGATCAATATCATCCAAACAAATCAACGACCCATTGCCTACGAGTTTGTCCTACTGTTGCTACTACCGTTACTTGTCTTGCTGAGCTGCTGCTACTACAATTGATACTGCTGTAACTTATCTTGCTCTGCTGCTACTGTTGCTACTACTATCGCTTGCTACTGTTGCTACTTGCTACTGCTGTCACTACTGCTTTTCCTTGCCGCTGTTATTGCTCGTTACACCGCCGTTACTCGCTACTTTGCTGTTAGTACTTTGCTTGCAGATACTAATCTTTCAGGTGTGGTTGAATCTGACAATTCAACCACTAATACTTGAGAGTATTCTCTCACCTCCCGTCGTGCGAATCAACAAATTTGGGTCGAATACTCTACCCTCGAAAACTGCTGCGATCCCATGCGCTTGTGGGCCGTCAACAACATTCTTCTAGTTTCGATTGCCGGGGAGTGCTAGCAGCATTCTTCTGGTGCCATTGCAAGAGGAAGAACAGTTGACATCACATCTCATGTACGGCAGATCCAGAGGGTAAACGATTTTCTTGGCCTCCTCACCACTAGTAGGACACAGGTTCCCCGCGGGAAGAACTTTGTTATGTAGATACTTCAAATGCTCATCGAGGCTTTTTATTTCTCCATTTGTTTTTGGCCTTCGTCTTTAGAAGTTCGAGCGTGAAACTCAAGCAGATCACCTCGGGAGCGCAACCGTCATACAATGGAGTCCTCAAGTCTACTTCAAGTTGCCCTAGCTTGGCCTCCTCTCTAGAAGCAACTCTATCGCTAGTCATACTATTGCGAAGGAAGTCTCAAACATGAGGGTCCTGCACGACTGAACTTAGTAGCGTCCAGGACTATGGCGTGTCCGTTGCCTCTTCTCTGCCTTGTCCGGACTCTTCTTTGTCTTGTCCAGAATCCTCTACGCTGCCATGTCCGGACTCTTTCTCGCTGTCGTGTCCGGAGTCTCCCCGCCGCTGTGTTTGGTGCCATCGTGTTCGTGTCGATCGCTCATCTCTTCTTATATCCCCATGTCCTTATTCCCTGCCATGAGGAGACCCTCATCATCATCTTCACTTATCCATCAAGTATAGCCAGCCATGAAACCATTCATCAGCAAGTGCGCCTTCAAACTGCCTCGATCATAAGGGTCCAAAATTAATCTATCTTTGCATCTTGTACACGGACATCTAATCCCAGTCTGATTATTTGCATACATGTCCATCACCGTGGATTGCAAGTATCGTTCCACCATCCTTCCAATCACCTTCATGACTGCACGTTATAACAAGAAAAAGGGTCATAAAAAAATGCATGCATGCATCAAGGTCATATAAAAACTTGGCATGGCCTTGCCTTCAAATAGGACATATCGAGTTTGCCCGAAATTCGCCGAAACGGAAATAAATCAACATTACGGCAAGCATAAGAAACTCACAGGGCATGTCACTCACACAAATCCCTTCATATCGCAAACACACATATTCCCATTCTTGAAATGCACAAAATTTTACTCACCTATATCCCGAGAGAGATTGTGCATGTTTAGATCATTAGGCATTCGCGACCTATAGGGATTGAAAGTAGATGGCTAAATAGCTAGCTAGATCGAGTTGTTGGGAGGAGAGATGTCTATAGCTAACTAATGGAGATGGAGAGAGATGATCTAGCTAGATCTATATGTATGGAAGGAGGGAGTAGAGCCAAATAAATGTGGAAGATAGAGCTAGAAGAGGCCCTTTATGGAGGAGAATTATGGCGTAGGGGGCATTGATGGGGAGAGAAGAGTGGTGGAAGGAAGAGAGAAGAAGGGCAACATTGGTGGAGAAGTAAATAAGAGAGGGGAGAGGGGAAAGGAGGAGAGAGGGGGTGTGGGTGAGAGAGGGCAAAGGGGAGTAAGGGGGAGAGAGGGGGTGTGGGTGAAAAGCCACCAACCACGAGTAGCAGTAGCGTTGGTTTCCTCAGGGTGCTATTGCTATGGGTCTTAGTAGTAGCGCTTTTCTGGAGCAGCGCTACTACTAACTTGGGCCATTAGTAGTAATGCTTTTTCCCTCCAAGCGCTACTGCTATTGGGTTTAGTAGTAGTGATGTTTTTAGGGGCACGCTACTACTACAACTACTGTCGGTGGGCTCATTGGGTCCCGCTTAGCAATAGCGCTCACCATTATTCCAGCACTACTGCTAGTGCTTTACTTGTAGCGCTACTGCAGGCCAGCGCTACTGCTAAATAGCAAAAACGCGTTCCCTTTTCCACTTCTACTACTAGTGTCCTACCTATTAAGTTTTCCCTACTAGTGTAAGGATCGAACTAAGTTAGATAATAATGATGGAAGTCATGATGATACGATGCCGGCGCACTTCCCCCAAGCTTGGAACAAGCCAAGGGTGGTGCTCATACCCATCTACTCAAGCGCCCTCTTTACGCGATGGTGGTGGTGTAGCAACATTCTTCTTTTCCCGCTTACGACAGAGGATAAAATTCTCATCCCTTAAGTCATCATTCTCTTGCTCAAGCTTCAATATTTTTTTATAATGTCATCTTGCTTTCCTGCAGAAAACATGGCGGGATAAATTGATCCTTAGATTTCTTTACCCTATTTGGGAGGCTGGACTTCTTAAATTCCACATGAATATCTTCGGGTTGAGGTATTGGAACTTCATGTTTATCTGAGCTGGCTTCCTTCGTTTCCTCCAAATCATTGTCCTCCTCTTCAATGGACCAAAGGTAGGGATAGACATCCCCAAAGATCTTTGGGTCTGAAATATAGTGTGAGATATAGCTCTCTTCATCTCAATCCTGAGAAAACATATTCTAAGGCATGCCAAAAAAACAGCTTGAAACAAGAACAGAGGATAAAATCGTGATGCGGCGATCAAACTCACGGGAGTATATATAATGAAATTTTCCAGGTAAGAATACATGATTTAGAAGAATTCGGAGTCGAGGAAGCTCATGAGGGCCCCACAAGCTATCATGGTGGAGCCAAGGGGGGTGCCCTGTTGGCTTGTGCTTCCCTCGTGGATCCTCTCGACTTCGGTTTATTTTGTATTTTTTCTAAAATACCTAAACCAGCAAAAAATGTTTTTTGAAATTTTTGGAGTTGGTGTACTTACCGTACCACGTACGTGCCCCTTTTCATGTTTCTAGAGTGTCCCGGAAGACTTCATGTGCTCCTCCTGTCTTATGACTTGGATGACTTTAGTTTCCTCATTAATGGGTATAACTGAAATATAATGATTGATTCTTTGCCCATTCACCACTCCCGAGTTTTTACCTTCGAAGTTATTGATTTTTATATCATCGAAGCAATAAACCTCCTCGACAACATAAGGTCCTTCCCATTTGGAGAGGAGTTTCCGTGCAAAAAGTCTAAAACGAGAATTGTACAAAAGCACTCAGTCTCCTACATTGAATTCTCATTTATGAATTCTTTTTTCATGCCATCTTTTAACCTTTTCCTTAAACAACTTAGCATTTTTATAAGCTTGTGTCCTCCATTCATGCATTGATCTACTATCAAATTACCTCTTCTCACCGGCAAGTTTAAAATCATATTTAAGGTCTTTAATTGCCCAATAAGCTTTATGTTTTATCTCAGGAGGTAAATGACAAGCTTTTGCATACAATATTTTATATGGGGACATCCCCATGGGATTATGATAAGCAGTCCTATATGCCCACAAAGCATCATCAAGTTTCTTAGTCCAATTCTTTCTAGACCTATTAACAGTCTTTTGCAAGATTTTTTTTTCACGATTTCTCAGTTTGACTTGACCACTAGATTGACGATGGTAAGGTGACGCAGCTCTATGGTTAACATCATATTTAGCTAGCAGTTTATAGGAAGCACCATGAATAAAATGTGAACCAACATTAGTCATTAAATATCTAGGGACACCAAACCTTGGAAAGATAATGTCTTTAAGAATTTTAATAGAAGTGTTATGATCAGCACAACTAGTTAGAATAGCTTCTACCCACTTAGTGACGTAATCAACAACAATTAGAATATGAGTATATCCATTCGAGGAAGGAAAAGGTCCGATAATGTCAAAACCCCACACATCAAATGGTTGAACAGTAAATGAATAATTCATAGGCATTTCCTAGCGTTTACCAATATTACGAACTTTATGGCACTCATCATAAGAAAGGACATACTTATGTGCGTATTTAGAAAGAGTAGGCCAATAGAATCCAGATTGGAATATCTTGTGTGCAGTTGTGTCACCGGCATGATGTCCTCCGTACGCCTCGGCATGACACTTCCTTAGAATCTATTCCTGCTCATGCTTAGGTATACAACGTCTAATAACACCATCTACTCCTTTGATATCTCTCGTGCAAGGCATATTCTCTATTGCATCACCTTTGGCCTTATCCACCTCAATACCACATTCATAAATTTTGTGCCCAAGCACTATACCTTCATTCACCATAAAGTGACACTTCTCCCAATTCAAGACAAGATTAGTTTCTTCACATCTCTGCAAAACTCGATCAAGGTTGCTCAACTAATCATCAAAGAAGTCCCATAAACAAAAAACTCAGCAATGAAGACCTCAACAATCTTTTCACAAAAGTGAGAGAATATAACAGTCATACATCTTTGAAAGGTGCCAGGTACATTGCATAGACCAAAAGGCACACGCCTATCAGCATAAGTTTCAAAGAGGAAAGTAAAGGTAGTTTTATCTTGGTCCTCTTTTGGCACGTGTATTTGAGATAATCCAAAGTAACCATCAAGAAAACAAAATTGTGTGTTGTTAGATAATCTTTTTAACATTTGATCAACAAAAGGCAAGGGATGATGACCTTTTCTATAGCCTTATTCAATTTCTTGCAATCAATTTCTATCCTTTAACTAGTTACTATCCTCTATGGAATAAGTTCATTTTTATCACTAGGAATAACAATTATTCCACCTTTCTTAGGAACACAATGAACAAGACTCACCCATATAATATAAGCAATAGGTTAAATTATACATGCCTTTAGAAGTTTTAGTATTTCAGTTCTTACCACCTCTTTCATCTCAGAGTTGAGATGGCGTTGATGGTCAACAACTGGTTTAGCATCAGGTTCCATATTAATGTTGTGATGCATGACACAGATTGGGGCTTATGCCTTTAAGATCATCAAGAGTATATCCAATAGCAGCACTGTGCTTCTTCAAAGTTTTGATTAATCTCCTTTCTTCATGTTCTTAAAGGTTAGCACCAATAATAACAATATATAGTTCTTGTCATCAAGATAAGCATATTTCAAAGTATCTGGTATAGATTTAAGCTCAAATACGAGATCTCCGTTGGGTGGAGGAGGATCAACTAAAATTTCAACTAGTAAATTTTGCTTAAGGATAGGTTGCTGATCAAGGATTATCCTATCTATTTCATGCCTTTCATTCGAATGCATATCGGCAGGAGGTACATCAATAGAAGCAAGACCAATTATTTCATCCTTACTAGGCAATTCTTTTTCATGTGGCTGCTTTCTAAATTTAGAAAAGTTAGACTCATGAGAAATATCACTAAAGCTTACTTTAACCTTGTGAGTAGTGCAATTATTTCATCTCTAATTGTATTCAATAATGGTCAATCAAATATGATTGTACAAAATTTATCATGTTTCGAACCAAATAGTAAAAGAAAGTGGGATACTTGAGCTTTCAGCTCAAGACGTCAACATCCCTAAAAACCCCTAGTGGTGAAATAGTATCACGGTTTGCAAGATTAATAGTGACATCAATATCTTCAATTTTAGAGGGTCTACATCATGCATAATTTTTCGATATAATGTGAAGGGTATAACACTAATGCTAGCACCAATATCACACATGCCATGATAGCAATGATCTTCGATTTTAACTCAGATAACAGGTGTGCCTACCACCAGTTTATTTCTATCTAGTTCATCTCATTTGTTTTAATGGGTTTTGCAATTCTAGCAGCTTCATCACAAAGGTAAATAACCTTCCCATCAATATTATCAACTAGGAGATCTTTAACTATAGCTACATTAGGCTCAACATTTATTTGTTCAGAAGGTGTAGGTGTTCTAACATAACTCTTATTAACCGTTGTTGTAGCTTTAACATGTTCTCAATGTAAGCAGTAGGGACAATTGGATCGACGTGGTTAAAAATTATTTCTTCCTTCTTAATTTTAAATGGTTACTCGTGTAATTTTTAAATGTGGCGATGATATTTGAATAATGTTTACTTAGGTAGGACAACATAGGTAGCAAAATATTCGTAGAAAGAAGCTACTATATCAGTGTGAGTGTCATATTTTGTGCTAAGCTCATGAAAAGCAGAAGTTTCCATCAAATATTTGACACAACCAAAATTAAGCTTTATACTTGACTCTTTACCTTCATCATGTTCTCAATCTTTAGCATTGCGTTTAATATTTTCCAGAAGATCCCATCTGAATTCAATGGTCTTCTTCATATAGGAACGAACAACACAAGCATCAAGTAATGTTTGATCATCATGAGAAATCCGAGCATAAAAATTATGTATAATATATTCCTTTGGAAGCTCATGCTTGGGGCAGGTGTGCATCATAGATTTAAGCCTCCCCAAGCTTGAGCTAAGCATTCTCCTTCACGTGGCTAGCAATTATAAATAAAATTCTGATCATGATGAATTAGATGCATAGGGTAAAACTTCTCATGAAATTATACCTTCAAACGATTCCAATCCCATGATACAATATCATCCAATATCCTATACCACATTAGTGCTTTTCCCTCCATCGATAAAGGGAAAACTTTCGTCTTAACTTTGTCTCCTGGTAAACCTGAAAGCTTGAACAATCCACAAATCTCATAGACATTTGTGAAATGGTAATCAGGATGAGTTGAACCGTTATAAGGATTAGCCAATATATTCTCTACCATACCCAAAGAAATCTCAATATATATATATTTCAGTAGGTTCAATTGGTTGAGGAACAATTTCCTTAACTTCCGTTCAAGGAAAAGATGCCCGGAACAAGCCACTCAAAGGGTGAAATTCCATAGTGATAAGCAACAACAAAGACACTTCACTCCCCGGCAACAGAACAAGAAAGGAGTATTGATGACCCACAAGTATGGGGGATCAATCGTAGTCCTTTCAATAAGTAAGAGTGCGAACCCAACGAGGAGTAGAAGGAAATGATAAGTAGTTTTCACAAGGAATTCTCTGCAAGTGCTATAAGTAACAGTGATAGATAGTTTTGTTATAAAATAATTGATAACAAGTGACAAGTAATAATAGTAGCAAAGGTGCAGCAAGGTAGCCCAATCCTTTTTATAGCAAAGGACATGCCTGAAAGTTCTCTTATATAAAGCAAGCGCTCCCAAGGACACATGGATATTTTTGTCTAGTCATGTTCATCATCTTAAATTAATTCGCGTTCACTTCTTTGATAATTTGATATGTGGGTGGACCGGTGCTAAGGTGCTATTCTTACTTGAACTAACAACCTACTTATGATTAACTCCTATCGCAAGAATCTGCAACTACGAAGGAAGAATTAAGAATAATCTAACCTAAGCATGAAACATGTGGATCCAAATCAGCCCCTCATGAAGCAACACATAAACTGGGGTTTAAGCTTCTGTCACTCTCTCAACCCATCATCTATTTGTTACTCCACAATTACTTACCTTAGGCCCATAAAATGGTGAAGTGTCATGTAGTCGACGTTCACATGACACCACTAAAAGAAGTAACAACATCCATATCATGAAAAATATCGAGCGAATACCAACTTTACATGATTACTTATAACAAGACTTCTCGCATGTCCTTAGGAACAATAATTACTAAGCACACAACATCAACATGTTCAAGATCAAAGGTGTAATAATAATAATTAAGTATGTGAAAATAATATCTTCCACCAAGTAATCCAACAAGCATCAACTACAAGATATAATCAACACTACTAGCAACCCATAGGTACCAATCTAATGTTTTGAGACAATGATTGAATACGCATGATGAACCAGGGTTGGAAATGAGATGGTGCTCGTGAAGATGTTGATGAAGATTGGTCTTCCCACGAAGGAGGTAGCGTTGGTCATGACGATGGCTTCAATTTCCCCCTCCCGGAGGTGAATTCCCCCGGCACAATCTCTTTGTTCGAGAACAGAAGGGCCTCTAGCCAGGTTTCCGCCTCGAGACGGCGGTGCTTCATCCCGAAAGATAACTTGTGAATCTTGCTAGAGTAAAAATACCATATAGGAAAAGATGGTCACCAAAGGGCTAGCTGGGGCCCCACAAGCTATCACACTGCAGCCAGGGGGCGCCTGATACGTCCCAAACGTATCTATAACTTCTGTTTGTTCCATGTTCTTTCGGGTGGCATTGTTATAAGTTTTTCTACACTTTTGTACCTTTTAACACATATTTGGACTAACCTACTAACTCAGTGCACCTAGTGCCAGTTTCATTCTGCTGATGTCTTTTTTTGCATGGATTTTTACCCAAATTTACAGAGCCCCAAAAATCCCGAGAAAAATATATAAAAATCAGCATGACGGAAGCTTCACGAAGCACGAAGATGGGCCATAGGGGAGCCAGGGCCTGCCCAGGCGGCGTCCCTGCACGTCCTACCCCTGGCCGCACCACTAGGTCGCCTGGGTGGGGCCCACCTCCTCTGGCGCCCTCATTCATTCTATATTTACCTCTACGATAGGAAACACTTCCATAAGATCCAGAATCGCGAATTTCTCCATTGTTCTACCGCCGTAACGCTTCCGAGATCGGGAGCGTCAGAAGACCTCTTCCCAGCATCCTGTGGAGCGAGGATTCACCTCGGGGAGGTTCTCCACCGCCATGGACGCTTCCCGGACGTGCCGTGACTAGTCCTCCTTGGACTATGAGTCCATGACCAGTAGCTATGTGATGTCTTCTCCGCAATCTTGTGCTTCAATGATTAGACCTTGTGAGATGCCCTACATGATCAAGGCATCTATGTAATTTACCTGTTGTTGCTATGCTCGGTTTGCTGGGATCCGATGGATTATGAGATTATGTTCAGATTTTGATGAGTTATATATTTGGTTATTATTTCTATTATGTTCTTAAGTTATTCATGCATGTTCTCCGTTGCTTTTTATTGCTTTGGATGAGTAGTAGATTGTAACTCCAAGAGGAAGCATTATGCATGATTGGGGGTTCATGCCCCCTCATGTCTAGCTTGAGTGAGAGAAATATGAGACTAGGGGATTGATACGTCCATTTTCCATCATGCTTTCATGTTGATATTTATAGCTTCTTGGGCTGTTATTTCACTTCACGGTACAATACTTATGCATTTTCTCTCTTATTTTGCAAGGTTTACATGAAGAGGGAGAATGCCGGCAGCTGGAATTCTGGACTGAAAAAGGAGCATGTTTGAGATGCCTATTCTGCGCAACTCCAAAAGCCGTGAAGATCAACGTGGATTTTTTTGGGGATTTATAAAAAATACTGGGCTGAAGAATTACCGGAGGGGCGCCAGCAGGGGGCCACAAGCCTGCTAGGCACGGCCACCCCCCTGGCCGCTCCTAGGGGGCTTGTGGGCTCCCAACTAACCCTCTGGTCCCCCTTTTTCTACAAGAAGGGTTTCACTCTGGAAAAAATCAGGAGGAGGCTCTTCGGAGGATTCGCCGCCTCCACGAGGCGGAACTTGAGCAGAACCAATCTAGAGCTCCGGCAGGACGATCCTGCTGGGGAAACTTCCCTCACGGAGTTGGAAATCATCGCCATCGTCATCACCAACACTCCTCTCATCGGAGGGGACTCGTCACCATCAACATCTTCATGAGCACCATCTCATCTCCAAACCCTAGTTCATCTCTTGTAACCAATCTCCATCTCGCGACTCCGATTAGTACTTGTAAGGTTGCTAGTAGTGTTAATTACTCTTTGTAGTTGATGCTAGTTGAATTACTTGGTGGAAGAGTTTATGTTCAGATCCTTGATGCTACTCATTACCTCTCTGGTCATGAATATGATTATGCTTTGTGAGTAGTTACTTTTGTTCCTGAGAACATGGGATAAGTCTTGCTATAAGTAGTCGTGTGAATTTGGTATTCGTTCGATATTTTGATGTGTTGCATGTTGTTTTTCCTCTAGTGGTGTTATGTGAACGTCGACTACATAGCACTTCACCATTATTTGGGCCTAGAGGAAGGCATTGGGAAGTAGTAAGTAGATGATGGGTTGCTAGAGTGACAGAATCTTAAACCCTAGTTTATGTGTTCCTTCGTAAGGGGCTGATTTGGATCAACTAGTTTAATGCTATGGTTAGACTTTGTCTTAATTCTTCTTTCGTAGTTGCGGAAGCTTGTGAGACGGGTTAATCATAAGTGGGATGCTTGTCCAAGTAAGGGCAGTACCCAAGCGCCGGTCCACCCACATATCAAACTATCAAAGTAACAAACGCGAATCATATGAACATGATGAAAACTAGCTTGACATAATTTCCCATGTGTCCTCGGGAGAGTTTTACCTCCTATAAGAGTTTGTCCAGGCTTGTCCCTTGCTACAAAAGGGATTGAGCCACTTTGATGCACCGTGGTTACTTTTGTTGCTTGCTACTTGCTACGAATCATCTCACCACACAACTACTTGTTACCGATAATTTGAGCGCTTGGAGATATTACCTTGCTGAAAACCACTTGTCAGATCCTTCTGCTCCTCGTTGGGTTCGACACTCTTAATTATCAAAAGGAATACGATAGATCCCCTATACTTGTGGGTCATAAAAACTCTTTTCTGGCGCCGTTGCCAGACAGTGAAGCACCTTTGGTAAGTGGAATTTGGTAAGCAAACATTCATATAGTGCGCTCAAATTTATTGTCACTTGTCACTATGGAAACTAATCCTTTGAGGGGCTTGTTCGTGGTATCTTCACCTCGAACGGAAGCACAAATAGTTTCTCCTCAACCTGCAGCACCTACTGAAAATATTTGCAATGAATTTCCTTCGGGTATGCTTGAGAAACTGCTCGCTAATCCCTTTACAAGAGATGGAACATCACATCCAAACTTGCATCTAATCTATGTAGATGAAGTTTGTGGTTTATTTAAGCTTGCTGGTTTGCCCGAGGATGAGGTTAAGAAGAAGGTCTTTCCCTTATCTTCGAGGGATAAGGCATTGACATGGTATAGGCTATGTGATGATACTGGATCATGGAACTACAATCGGTTGAAATTGGAATTTCATCAAAAGTTTTATCCTATGCATTTAGTACATCGTGATCGGAATTATATTTATAATTTTTGGCCTCGTGATAGAGAAATCATCGCTCAAGCTTGGGGGAGGCTTAAATCAATGTTATATTCACGCCCCAACCATGAGCTCTCGAGAGAAATTATCATTCAGAACTTCTATGCTCGACTTTCTCATGATGATCGCACCATGCTTGACACTTCTTGTACCGGTTCTTTTATGAAGAGAGCTATTGACTTCAAGTGGAATTTATTGGAAAGAATTAAACGCAACTCTGAAGATTGGGAGCTGGATGAAGGTAAGGAGTCAGGTATGAATTTCAAGTTTGATTGCGTTAAATCCTTCGTTGAAACAAATACCTTTTGTGATTTTAGCGCTAAGTATGGAATTGACTCTGAGATAATAGCTTCATTGTGTGAATCATTTGCTGCTCATATTGATCTCCCAAAAGAGAAGTGGTTTAAATATCATCCTCCCTTAGAAGTCAATGTAGTTAAACCCAATCTAGTTGAAGAGAAAGTCATTGCCTATAATGATCCTATTGTTCCCGATGTTTACATTGAGGAACCACCTTTCCCTGTTAGGATAAAGGATCATTCTAAAGCTTCAATTGTGATACGTAGAGGCTACATTATAACACCTACACCCCCTGAGGAAATTAGAGTTGAACCTAGCATTGCTATTATCAAAGATCTCCTGTCCGACAATGTTGATGGCCATAACATTCACTTCTGTGAAGATGCTGCTAGAATTGCTAAACCGCACGCTAGAGACAAACATAGGCCTATTGTTGGCATGCCTGTTGTTTCTGTTAAGATAGGAGATCATTGTTATCATGGTTCATGTGACGTGGGTGCTGGTGTTAGTGCAATACCTCAATCCTTATATGATGAAATTATAGTCGAGATTGCACCTGTTGAGATAGAACCCATTGATGTCACTATTCAGCTTGCCAATAGAGATACAATCTGCCCTGCGAGAATTGTTAGGGATGTTGAAGTCTTGTGTGGTAAAACAAAGTATCCTGCTGATTTCCTCGTTCTGGCTACCACACAAGATAGATTTTGTCCCATCATATTTGGCAGACCCTTCCTCAATACCGTCAATGCTCATATTGACTGTGATAAGCAAACTGTCACTTTTGGTTTTGACGGTATGTCACATGAGTTCAATTTGTCCAAGTTTGGTAGAACACCTCATGAAAAAGAATTGCCTAGTAAGGATGAAATTATTTCCTTAGCTTCTATTGCCGAGCCTCCTACTGATCCCTTAGAGCAATACCTTCTTGAGCATGAAAATGATATGTATATGGATGAAAGGGATGAGATAGATAGAGTTGTCTTAGAACAATATCCTATCCTTAAGAATAATTTGCGTGTTGACCTGCTTGGAGATCCACCCCCACCAAAGGGTGATCCTGTGTTCGAGCTTAAACAGTTGCCAGATGCTCTTAAGTATGCTGATCTTGATGAAAAAGAGATATATACTATTATTATTAGTGCTAGGCTCTAAGAGCATGAAGAAAAGAAGTTACTAAAAACTCTGAGGAAGCACCGTGCTGCTATTGGATATACTCTTGATTATCTTAAGGGCATTAGTCCCACTCTATGCCAGCACAAGATTAAGACTGATCCTAATTCCAAACCAGTTGCTGATCATCAACGGAGATTAAATCCTAAGATGAAAGAGGTAGTAAGAAAAGAAATACTAAAGCTCCTGGAAGCTGGTATTATCTATCGTGTTGCTCATAGTAATTGGGTGAGTCCGGTGCATTGCATCCCTAAGAAGGGAGGTATTACCGTTGTCCCTAATGTTAAGGATGAATTGATTCCACAGAGGATTATTAGTGGCTATAGGATGGTGATCAATTTTAGGAAATTGAATAAAGCCACTAGGAAAGATCATTACCCTTTGCCTTTTATCGACCAAATGCTAGAAAGACTGTCTAAACACACACACTTCTACTTTCTAGACGGTTATTCTGGTTTCTCCCAAATACCAGTTGCACAATCTGATCAGGAGAAAACCACTTTCACGTGCCCTTTCGGTACCTTTGCTTACAGACGTATGCCTTTTGGCTTATGTAATGCACCTGCCACCTTTCAAAGATGTATGATGGCTATATTCTCTGACTTTTGTGAAAAGATTGTTGAGGTTTTCATGGATGACTTCTCCGTTTACGGGTCTTCCTTTGACGATTGCCTCAGCAACCTTGATCGAGTCTTACAGAGATGTAAAGACACCAATCTTGTCTTGAATTGGGAGAAGTGCCACTTTCTGGTTAATGAAGGCATCGTCTTAAGACATAAAATTTCTGAAAGAGGTATTGAAGTCGATAAGGCTAAGGTTGATGCAATCGAGAAAATGTCATACCCCACAGATATCAAAGGTCTAATAAGTTTCCTTGGTCATGCTGGTTTCTATAGAAGGTTCATTAAAGACTTCTCTAAGATTTTTAGGCCTCTTACCAATCTCTTGCAAAAGGATATTCCTTTTGTTTTTCACGATCATTGTGAGGAAGCCCTCGAAATACTTAAGAAGGCCTTGATAACTGCACCTATTGTTCAACTACCTGATTGGAACTTACCTTTTGAAATCATGTGTGATGCTAGTGATTATGCTATTGGTGTTGTCCTAGGGCAAAGAGTTGATAAGAAGTTGAATGTTATTCACTATGCTAGTAAAAATCTAGACAATGCCCAAAGAAACTATGCTACTACGGAAAAGGAATTTTTAGCAGTCGTGTTTGCATGTGAAAAGTTCAGGTCTTACATGGTTGATTCCAAAGTCACTATTCAGACTGATCACGCTACTATTAAGTACCTCATGGAGAAGAAAGATGGTAAACCTAGACTTATCAGATGGGTTCCCTTGCTACAAGAATTTGATTTGCACGTTGTCGACAGGAAGGGTGTTGATAACCCCGTAGCAGATAACTTGTCTAGGTTGGAGAATGTTCTTGATGAACCACAACCTATTGATGATAGCTTTCCTAATGAGCAATTGAATGTCATCAGTGCTTCACGTAGTGCACCCTGGTATGTTGATTATGCAAACTATATTGTTGCGAAATATATACCACCTAGTTTCACATACCAGCAACAGAAGAAATTCTTCTTTGACTTGAGACATTACTTTTAGGATGATCCTCACCTTTATAAGGAAGGAGTAGATTGTGTTATTAGACATTGTGTACCTGAACATGATCAGGGAGAGATCCTACAGAAGTGTCACTCCGAGGCCTACGGAGGACACCATGCGGGAGATAGAACTGCACACAAGGTATTGCAATCAGGTTTCTATTGGTTCACTCTCTTCAAGGATGCTCGTAAGTTTGTCTTTACGTGTGATGAATGTCAAAGAATAGGTAATATCGATAAACATCAGGAAATGCCTATGAACTATTCACTTGTCATTGAACCATTTGATGTCTGGGGTTTGATTATATGGTACCTTTTCCAAAATCCAACGGGTATACTCATATCCTAGTTGTTGTTGATTACGTCACTAAATGGGTAGAAGCTATCCCAACTAGTAGTGTTGATCACAACACTTCTATCAGGATGCTTAAAGAAGTTATTTTCCCTAGATTTGGAGTCCCTAGATATGTAATGACCGACGGTGGTTCACATTTCATTCATGGTGCTTTCCGCAAAACGCTTGCTATGTACGATGTCAACCATAGAATTGCGTCACCCTATCACCCTCAGTCCAGTGGTCAAGTAGAGCTAAGTAATAGAGAGATTAAACTGATTCTGCAAAAGACTGTTAACAAGTCTAGAAAGAATTGGTCTAAGAAGCTTGATGATGCACTGTGGGCTTATAGAACTGCCTATAAGAATCCCATGGGCATGTTCCCGTACAAAATGGTGTATGGTAAAGCATGTCATGTACCTCTTGAACTAGAGCATAAAGCTTATTAGGCAATCAAAGAGCTCAACTTTGATTTCAAACTTGCTGGTGAGAAGAGGTTATTTGATATTAGCTCGCTTGATGAGTGGAGAACTCAGGCATATGAAAATGCCAAGTTGTTCAAAGAAAAGGTTAAGAGGTGGCATGATAAAAGGATACAAAAGCGTGAGTTCAATATAGGTGATTATGTCTTGCTATATAATTCTCGTTTAAGATTTTTTGCAGGCAAGCTTCTCTATAAATGGGAAGGTCCCTATATTGTTGAGGAAGTATATCGTTCCAGTGCTATCCAGATCAACAACACGAAAGGTAATTGTCCGAGAGTGGTAAATGGGCAGAGAATCAAGCATTATATCTCAGGTACTCCCATAAATGTTGAAAGCATTATTATCAATACCATAACTCTGAAAGAGTACCTAAGGGATATCTATCAGCTTGTTTCAGAATCCGAAAACGAAGAGGTATGTGATTCGGTCAGTAAACAGACTCCAAAAATTTTCCACTAGGAATTTTTCTCTGTTTTGGGATATTTAGAAAAATAGAAAAAATTGAAGTAGTCCGGAAAGCGCACGAGAAGGCGACAAGCCTGCCAGGCACGGGCCCACCCCCTGGCTGCGCCTGGGGGGCTTGTGGCCACCTCGTGTGCCTCCCGGACTCTATTTTCTTGCGGAGTACTCCTTCTGGTCGGAAAAAAATCGTTATATATTCTCCCATAAGGTCTGACCCTCGTATCACGCAAATTTCCTCTGTTTTCGTTTCGAGCCTGTTTTCTGCCGCAGATTTAGGTCAAGATGTCTTCTCAGGATTCATAGGGGGGAGAGCTATGTGGCTGATTACCTTGCTAACCCCAAGGTCTATGGGGACTTGGATCGTTATGGCTGGACCACTGATGAGGAAGAAGATTATGAACCCAAGGGGAAGGAAGGAACAAGTTCTGATGAGGAGGAGGCTCCTCTACCTCCACCTGGAAACACCCATGTGGAGTTCAAGAAGTCGAGCCTCCCTGACTCAAGGCAGAAGCCTAAGACTCTGTTTATCCCTTCTCGTTTTTTGCAGGAGAGTAAGCAGGAATTATGCCAAAGGGTCTTAAGGCTTGAAGAGGAAAATGATGATCTGAGGGAGCAAAACATCATGCTCAAATGGAAATTAAACAAGGTCAAGGCCTCTGCAACAACTCACCACCATCACCTCCAAAAGAAGACAACTAAGCACGGGTATGGGAAATCCCCTTGTCTTGAGCCAAGCTTGGGGGAGTTGCCCCGGTATGGTATCACGATCACACCTTTTGCCTTTACCTTTGTTTTAGTTTGTTCCTTTTTATTTTTCTCTTTCTCTAGTATATTAAAGGTATTAGTGTTTTAGGCTTGAGTTTTTCTTTGTGTCACCCCCGATGTATTCGAGCTCGTGAGCCATATAATAAAGAATGTATTAGTTGAGAGCTTTGCCTCTTGCCATCATCAAAATAATGAGAAAAGAACAAAAGCATGAAAGATCATGTAATGATCTTATGGGAAGTGATGGCTTCACATATAAAAAGAATGTTGATTGAAACTTGTTGAGGGTAGACAAACGTAGACCTTGGTCATTGCTGCAATTAATAGGAAGTGATAAATTAGGAGAGGTTCACATATAAATATATCATATTTAACACCATAAATGATTGTGAACACTCACTACACTATTTGTCACTGCATCTAGTGCCCCTTAGTGATTTTGGTGGTTTGAAGACTTATAGGTTAAGTATCTAATATGTTCATGAGTGTACATAGGATCTATAAGACGCTGAGGAGTTTGAAATATTCGATGAATATCGACCCCTAAAAATGTATATCTTCGGTTGAAGAAATTGGTCTGAAGCTGAAGACTTGAATCGCGAAGAATTTGTGATGAAATTGATATTCTACATGAAGATATTGAAATTGAGGAATTCTGTGTGTCCTGAAGAAAATCATTCTGAAGACTTTGAAGCATGAAGATTTACTCTTTCTGTTTTTGTTTTCTTCACACTTGAGTAATAGGAACACCGTACTGTTAAAGGGGGTCGAGGTAACACATTGGAATGAATTTCCTCATGATGCTCTACCCAAGCCTAATCCTACCAAAAGCCTCAAGTGAGGAATATGAGTGACATGAGGACTCTCACAGTTAAGGGTCCCGACCGTTTCGATAGCCACGCCACATCATTGGTCTTATCCACACCAACGGTCATATTATTTAAGGGCATTAGTGTCAAATCATGTCGGGATGCTCCCAGGCTATAAATAGCCGCCCCCACAACCATTAGCTGGTTGGCTGCTCCGTTAGAAACTGACACTTGTCATAAGAGCAACCCAAATTCCTCACAGTCTTCGAGAGTAATTCATCAGTGAGGAAATACCCCAAAACACCAAACCACAAACCAAGAACCAAGTGATTGAGCATCACTGAAGACTTGCATCCTCCAGGCGGTTAGGCGTCATGGTCTAGAACAATCCAGCAGTCAATTATGGATCGTCGGATGACCAAGTTTGTGAGGGTTTGGAAGTCTGCCCTAAAGACTTACCACGAGTGTTGGGCGAGGACTGTGTGTTCTTAGCCCAAGGAGAATACGGTAGGGACTGTGTGTCCCGGGACTATGTGTCTTTTGCTTTCAATACCAAGCCACTCCAAACCAGATGTACAACTGTCACAGCAGTTGGAACTGGGTCATCAACTACTGTCTTCACTGTGAAACGGGTTCTCATTCCTCAACTCTTTATATTCCTCAGATTACGTGTTGATGAAATTCCTCAACCCCAAATTCTTCACACAAGTTAACCCTCATCTGTTTTCTGCGTGCCTGCTTACTGTGCAATCTGTTTTCACATTCCTCATACTAAAAAACTGCTGTAGTGAAACTTTGCACTCCCGATCCTTTACTGTTTCCGCTGTAAGTTAGTCATCAGTGAGGAATTTCCTCAAAAGGAATTTCCTCAGTGATGAAATTATAAAAATCTCCTATTCACCCCCCTCTAGTCGATATAACACACTTTCAATTGGTATCAGAGCAAGGTACTCCCTTTTACTGTGTGATTTTGGTTTAACCACGTGGAGTTTTAGTTATGTCGACTGGAGGCATGATTAAGGTTACTGCAGCATGTCCTACTTTCGAAGGAAATAACTTTCCCTTCTGGAAGACCAAGATGCAGATGCATCTACAAGCAATTGACAATGATCTCTGGTATATTGTGGAACATGGTGTCCCCATCATCTCTGCTAGTATCTTTGCTGCTTATGTGAAGAAATTCAAGCAACTTGATTCTCAAGCGAAGAATATCATCTGTGGCCATCTGAGCCCAGGCCAGTTTGGAAGATTAAGTGCTTTGGGCTCAGCGACACTTATCTGGGAGAGACTATGCAAAGTAAATGAAGGAGTATCAACCCAGCGTGATTCTCGTGTTGATGTTCTTCGCAATCTCTTCAATCACTTAAAGAGGCTTGACAATGAAAGCTGCCAAGATACGTTTGATCGCCCTAGTGACATATCAAATGAACTACAAGCACTGGGAGCTCGAGACATTACTGATCACGAAGTTGTGAAGAAACTACTAAGATCTTTGGATTCTTCATTTGATACTTTAGTCCTGATGATTCTAAGAAAGACCAGACTACAAGATGCTTGATCCAGCTGATATACTCGAAAGACTCAATACTCATGAATTCCAGCAAGAAGAAAAGAAAGATCTATATGGACCAAGCTATTCTAGACAACGTGCACAGAAGGCGAGAGCAATTTCCTCATCTGAAGAAGAAGACTCGGATGATAGCATTGGTGATCCTGAAGAATTTGGACCGGAGCTTGCAATGCTCATGAGGAAATTCCAGAGGTTTACACGACGTGGCAAGTTCGGTAAATCTTCAAGAAGAGATATGAGGAAATCAGAATCTTCATCTGAGGACTACAAGAAAAGAACCTGCCACAAATGCAAGAAATCAGGTCACTACATTGCTGATTGTCCCCGTTGGGGAAAGGAAACAATGAAGAAGAAATACAAGGATGACAGTTCTGATGACACTAAGAAGAAGAAGAAATCTTCAAAATCCTCATCTTGAAAGCCCTCATCGCACAAGAAGACTAGTTTCAGAAAGGCTCGGGCCCTTATTGGCAAGGAAATGGATTCCGAGGCAGAATCAGAGGAATGTGATGAAGAGGAGGGTTCTGATGAAGACTCAGAATCCGGACAGGCCAGTCTTGCACTTGCAACCACTTTTGTCTGCAAGTCAATCTTCAACCTTGAAGAAGATGATAACACCATCCACACTGATGACTATGCTGATGACTTCGCTCCAACCTATTGCTTTATGGCAAATGGTTCAAAGGTACCGAATTATTCTTCCTCCTCTGATTCAAGTGACTGTGAACCTGATGATTATAAAAAACCCAGTTACAGTAAACTTGCTATCATTGCCACTAAACAACAAACTGCCGTGGAAAAGCTTCAGAAACTGCTAGATAGAAGCGATGACCTCTTGAATGATGAAATGAATCTTACCCAAATCCTCACTAAAGATGTGAAAAGTCTTCAGTCTAGATTTGATAATCTTCAAGATCGTCATGACACACTCCTCGCTGATCATGAGAAACTTTCCTATGAATTTCTTCAAAGGAAGCTTGATCTAGAGAAGTTGAGGATTTCTCATGATGTTCTTCGTATCGAAAATGATACATTACTAGCTCAACAGATCAGCGCTGCTCAAGCTGAATTCATTCCTCCATGTCTTAAATGCATTGAACGTGAAACTGCTAATTCTTTACCAGAATCATCAAATGCTTCTATTGCTACAAATTCTTCAACTCCTCCTGTAGTGTCAAAGTCCTCACTTGAGGAAAACACAAATGTCACTGATGAAAATGCAGGGCTGAAGGAATTGTATGTGACAGGCATATACAAAAGTCTCAAAGGACATCAAACCCTTTGTGATGTGCTCAAAAAGCAGATCTTGAACAGGAACCCGAGGAAATAAGGAATTGCCTTTGAGAGGAAATTGAATGCTGATGGATCTTATTGAAAACCTGAGCAGTATCCCAAAACCTCATGGGTTGCTGCTACTGGGCCTCCTTTTGATCCATCCAATCTAACTGGGTTTTCATGTGAATTATCCTCTTCCTCAGATGAGTCATTTGACTCCAACTATAAACTGTTCAAAAATCAATCTGGTGAAGTGTTTGCTCGATATGTTGGAACTAACTTAAGGAATAGCCTTCCCTTGAGGAAAATCTGGGTTCCCAAAAGTTGTCTTGAAAATCTTCAGGTGAATGTCCTCATGACACCACCAATGAAGAATCTGAACCCTAGATCAAATTCCTCAGGATGATCAAAGTCTTCAAGAGGATCAAAATCCTCAACTGGTCAAAATTATGCTCGTACACGTGCTAATGCTTCTAACATGCAGCGAAACTACAAGGAACATGAATATGAGCGTTGCTCTTCAAATCATTATGTTCATAAATCCTCAAACCAGTTCTCTGCATATTCATATGAGTACTTTAACCCCCCTACTTCTAAGAGAAGTTCATTAGCTTCAATGCCTCCTTTCTCATATGGTGCTCGCAGGATGATGAATGCTTTACCACCCCTTCAGATGTGGGTGGTGAAGAAATTGAACTAATCACTTCTGCAGGTCGGGTCTCCAGATGAAAATCATCGTCTTAAGAAGTTGCTGGTGACCTGAGGAAATACTTGATAGGACACAAGCTAATATTGATGAAATAGAAATATTTCACACATCCTTATAATTCTGTTATGATGAAATTCCTATCTGATGAAATTGACATCATATTCTTCAAGTCTGAAGCATATGAGATGGTAAGCTGTACTAATTCATCTGCAGGATCACAAACCCAAGAGTACTGAGTGGGTTCTTGATAGTGGCTGCACACATCACATGACTCATGATAAAAGCTTTCTGATGAATATGCCACTAACTCCATCACGTCTGAAGAAAATCACATATGCTGACAAAGGTAAAAGCAAGGTACTGGGACTTGGCAAAGTGGCTATTTCCAAGGATAGGCATATGGACAAAGTGATGCTAGTTGAATCCCTTGGTTTTAACCTCATGTCAGTCTCGATGCTTTCTGATCTTGATATGATTGTTATCTTTGGTAGATATAGATGTGTTGTCATCATGGAATCTGACAAATCCAAAGTCTTAGAAGGTGTCAGAAGAGGGGATTTGTACATTGTTGATTTCTCTACAGGTCCTCAACCAGCTATTTGCTTACTAGCAAAAACCTCAGAAGGATGGCTGTGGCATCGAAGACTCAGTCATCCAGGCATGAGGAATTTGCACACGCTCGCGAAGAAGAAGCTTGTCATCGGCATCGAACCAGTCAAATTCCTCAAGGATCATCTCTGCGGTGCATGTGAACCTCGGAAAATGACCAGATCCAAGCATCCCTCAAAGACTATCATGACTACTACTCGTCCATTCGAATTGCTTCACATGGATCTATTTGGACCTACTCATTATGCCACACTAACAAATGCAGCATCTTTATATGGCTTCGTCATAGTTGATGATTATTCCAGATATACATGGGTGCATATCATCTTATATAAAACTGAAGTGCATGAAATCTTCAAACAATTTTCTTCAAGGGCCTCGACGAACTTCAACATCAAGATCAAACATATCAGGAGTGATAATGAACAGAGTTCAAAAACACAGGTCTTGATGATTATCTAGATGAACTTGGTATTACTCACGAATTATCTGCTCCTTATACTCCTCAACAGAATGGTGTCGTCGAAAGAAAGAACAGGACTTTGGTTGAGATGGCAACAACCATGCTTGAAGAGTATCAGACTCCTCGTTGTTTTGGCCTGAAGCAATCAACACTGCATGTCATATCATCAACAGGGTATATCTTCACAAATTCCTCAAGAAAACCTCATATGAACTCCTCACTGATAAGAAACCCAATGTAAGTTATTTCAAAGTCTTCGGTGCAAAATGTTGGATTAGATATCCTCACCATAGCTCAAAATTTGCACCTAAGGCACATGAGGGTTTTATGCTCGGTTATGGAAAGGACTCGCACACCAACAGAGTCTTCAACAACTATCACAACAAAGTTGTTGAGACTGTAGATGTGCGGTTCGATGAAACTAATGGCTCGCAAAGAGAGCAATTGCCTTCTGATCCAGATAAGCTGTCTCCGGAGGAAGCAATAAAGCTCAAACCTACTAAAGACATTGTTCCCACTGAGGAAATTGATGAAGAAACCATCCCCATCACTAATGAAAATCAAGAAGGTGCTCCTGAGGAAATTGCTCCAGAACCAATTCCTCAGTCCAGACGAAATCCTCAACCAGCTCATCCGAGGATTGCAAATGAAGTGGAACTTGACAAAATCCTCAATGACATCAACGCGCCAGGTCCTCTCACTCACTCAAAAGCTTCACACTTAGTTAACTTTTGTGGGCATTTCTCCTTTGTATCTATCACAGAACCCGCAAAAGTGGCTGAGGCTTTCCTGGAACCGGAGTGGATCCAAGCCATGCAAGACAAACTTCTTCAATTCAAGCTGAATGACGTATGTGAGCTCGTCAAATGACCAGATCCTCGCAAGCACAATATCATCGGAACCAAGTGGATTTTCCGAAACAAGCAAGATGAGGATGGTCAAGTGGTGAGGAATAAGGCACGACTTGTAGCGCAAGGCTATACCCAGGTTGAAGGAATAGATTTCGATGAAACTTTTGCACCTGTTGCTAGACATGGAGCTATTTGAATACTACTTGCTTATGCTAATCATCATAACATCATATTATATCAAATGGATGTGAAAAGTGCATTCCTCAATGGTAAGCTTGAGGAAGAAGTATATGTTGCTCAGCCCCCAGGTTTTGAGGATCCAAAGAATCCAGACAAAGTCTTCACACTCAAAAAGGCACTCTATGGTCTCAAGCAAGCCCCTCAGGCATGGTATGATATGTTGAAGGAATTCCTCATGAAGAAAGGCTTCAAACCTGGTTCACTCGATCCAACTCTTTTCACTAAATCCTATGATAATGAGCTATTTGTGTGCAGATATATGTCGATTATATTATATTTGGATTTACTGACAAACGATACAGTGATGAATTTGCTTACATGGTGAGTGAAGAATATCATATGTCTATGATGGGGGAGCTGAAATTCTTCTTAGGTCTGCAAATTCGTCAACAACGCAATGGAATCTTCATATCACAGGAGAAATACCTCAAGGATGTTCTGAGGAAATTCGACATGCATGAATGCAAACGTGCCAAGACTCCAATGCCTAACAACGGCCACCTCTGCACTAATGAAAATGGTAAAGAATTCGATCAGCAGGTATATCGCTCTATGATTGGTTCTTTATTGTATTTATGTGCATCTAGGCCAGATATAATGCTTAGTGTTTGCATGTGTGCACTTTTTCAAGCAAAACCAAAGGACATAAGGCTGTGAAGCATATTCTTCGATACTTAGCTCACACACTAACACTTGGATTATGGTACCCCAAGGGCTCAAAGCTTCATCTGGTAGGGTATTCTGATTCTGAGTATGTTGGTGACCGTGTGGATTGCAAGTCAACCTCTGGCACATGCCATTTCCTCGGAAGATCACTTGTCTGCTGGTCCTCAAAGAAGCAGAACTGCGTATCACTCTCCACTGCCGAAGTTGAGTACATTGCTGCTGGTTCATGCTGTGCTCAATTGCTATGGATGAAGCAAACCCTCAAGGACTACAGTATCAACATGAAGAACGTGCCTCTCTACTGCGACAATGAGAGTGCAATTAAGATTGCATACAACCCAGTACAGCATTCCAAGACCAACCACATCCAGATTCGTCATCATTTTCTACGGGACCATGTCCTCAAGGGCAATATCCTCATCGACCATGTGAAGACTGATGATCAACTGGCAGATATCTTCACTAAGCCCTTGGATGAGAGAAGGTTTTGCAAGTTGCGGTGTGAGCTAAATATCTTAGAATCTTCAAATGTTTTGTAAAAACATGCACACATCCTAACACTTAAGCAAAATTGATGACTAAGATGTGCAACACACGATGAATCGATTTTCTTCAACTGATGAAGAATATCACTCTGAGTGTGAAGAAATCAATGAAGAAATTGATTCTGAGGGCCCTACGACAATTGTACGTGGCGTTTGTAATCAACATTCTTATATGGTGGGTCACGCCACCGCCCAACGTGAAATTACTCAAGTTGAATTTCTTCAAAGTTTCATTTCTTCAAAAGTTGATTTTCTTCAAACATCGTTTTTCTTCAAAACTGAAATTCATCATCATGACGCTTTATCACAAAATCCTCAAGTTAGTCAAATCTTCAAAAACACTTGATGAATTTCGTTTACCTAGATAGACTGTGATTTCAAGTCCTCAACGTCATTCACTTATAGCTATTTCTTCAAGTTGTTATTTCATCTAAGTGAATGTGATCAGACCCTACTTTCCCTCTATGCTATTCTCTTCCAGTCTATTCAATTCTTCATATGCGTTCTACTTGAAACTTTGTTTGAAATCCTCATTGCGTCCTTGTCAGCTGATGATTTTGTGACAAAATCCTCAAATCTTCAAAAATATTTTTTTAATGAACAATAAGTGAACCCCACTTTCCTCGTTCGGATAACCACGATCTCCACCGCTTTGCTCGTAAGCTACACATGTCGTGCGGAGACGTAGAGGCACGGGCTATTTGGTCCAATTTCCTCGCGCCAACAGTAACTGCCTCGCTATAAATATGTCCCCATCCCCCTCGGTAAACACTTCTTCGCTCCATCGCTCTCCTGCTACAGCAAACCTCCAAACCCTAGCACCACCGCTGGAAGTCTTGACGCCGGCGAAGAAAAGCTTCACTACCTCGACTTTTCCGTCGCCGAAACCACGCCGGAGTCGGATCATCCTCGTCCGCCGCCGCCGTAGACGTCCTCTGCTGCCAAGTTAGGGCGCATTGAATCCGCACCGAAAGAGCTTCTCCCTGCTACTCTTCTCTGTTCTTCGTGCGCGGCATCTAGGGTAAATAAAAACCTATTTTAAAGCAAGTTTGATCTACTATTTTACCTCTAAGTTGTGAAATCTGTTTTGCCTCAAGAATCCATCCGTTTCTTTTCCTCAAACACTGCCTATCACCATCCAAGATTTTCACGAGATTCCTCAGTTGTTCGAATTTTCGGATCTGTACAACTCTGGAACCCAAGAACAGTATGCTTACGCAAATTCCACAACCAGTGGTCAAATTCCTAAACTGTCAATTTTTTTTTCATTTTCTTCAAATCTGAGAACGCATATGACCTCTCCAAATTCCTCGCAACTATACTCTGTTCATAGATACACACATGTCAGCTGATGAATCTCTTGGTTCTTATCAAATTAACTCATTTGCAGCATTTATTGAAGAAAATCTTCAAGTCTCATCAGAGTCCTCAAGAGTTCAATCTCATCAGCAAAATCCTCAGCTGAAGAAAATGGAGGATGACACGAAGCAAAAGGGAGGCAAGAAACTTGAGCAGAATACAACCGCAGATATCTGTGAGGATATATACCTGGATTACTGCACTCCTGATGAAAATGAAACTATGCCCAAGAGAAAGATTCGGCTTCAGAAGATAGAACGCCGATGGGCTAAGTTGTGGAAGGAGTACAAATTTGTCACTCCCAAATATGCAAAGAAATTCGATCTGAAGCCTCCTGGCAAACGGGCTCCACTTGAGGATTATCAAGAAGCACATCTCTCAAGCCTCAAGACACTTGATGCTTATCCTAATGAAAAGGAAAAACACTTGGCAAAGCTCAAGAAGCAGGCAGAGGCTGCTCTGAAGAAATTCAACGAATCATCTGCTGCTTCATCAACTGCAGCTACTTCCTCTTCTGCTGAAACCTCTGGTACAGCCATTCCTCAACAAAAGTCTGTGCCACCAAAACCAAAGGCTTCAAAGCCTCATGAGAAACCAGCTCCAGCTTCAGCTCCAAAACCATCAGCGCCAAAACCATCAGCGCAAAAACCATCAGCGCCAAAACCCTCAGCACCAAAATCCTCAGCACCACCACAGGCTTCATAACCTGAATAGAAGCCGGTAGTGAAGCCACTACCCGCTACCTCCATCTCCTCACTCCCAGCTGCAACAAGCTCGGAGACTAAGTCTTCACCAACTCCTCTGAAGACTAAGGTGACTGCTGGGAGAGGAACAAGACCCAGCCCAAGCAAAATCATCACGGTCCCTTCTGCATCAGAAGGTAGTGATGAATTTGATGATGAAACTCTGCAAGCAATGATCAGAAACAAGCAAGAGAGGGTAGCTCAAGCTTCTAGCAGCTCCATTCCTCTGGCCATGGACCCAAAAGTCCTCCTCGACTACATCAATATCTGGTATGAGGACCCCAACACTCCACTTGATGATTTGAAACTTGCCCATGGCATCAGCCACATGGTGGCCACATTCATCAACGAGGCGAAGTGGAAGGAGCAGCAAGCTAAATAGGCCAAGGTAGCTAAGCTCAAGAAGGAGAAATTCCTATAGCAGAATCTCCTCAACCTGACGCCTGATGACCTTGTGTCAACACATGCAAAGCTGAAGACTTTGATAGATAAGTACTGCAACCTTTCTGACCGTCAAAGTCTCAAAAACAAGATTTTCTAGCACAGGCATGTTCCTCATGTTGAGCTTGAAGAAATACCATGCCTGGCTCCAGTCCTCAACGTCCTTCATGAAGCTGAACTCCTCCCAATGTGCTCAGATATCTTTGAGTGGAACAGTGAGCTTATTCTTCAATTTTATGCCACTCTTCACATATCAGGAGATCCTGCAGATATCAACACCTGGGTGTTTGACTGGATGACGCAAAACACACACCAAAAGGCTCCAGCCATTGAGCTCCTGCGTGAACTACGAGTGTCAATTCCCTCAGAGCAAGCCGTGAAGCTTTATGATGAACGTGAGCTGCCTAACAAGATGATGAAGTCCTCATGAAGCCTTTGGCTAAAGGGAAACCACCAAGAACGACTTTCCTCATCCATGAGCTCAAATATGAACCAAGAACTATTTACAGAATCCTCTGCAGTGTTCTTGCGCCGATCAAGGGCCACGATGATGAAGAAGATGTCTTAGGCATCATGAAGAATATCCTCTTCAACATCATTCATGGTATTCCTATCAACATCCATGATTTCTTCTTGAGGACCTTGGCCGACAATGCAATGTGTCCTTTTGACCACAAGATATATGCTCCATGGATCATGAGAATCATCAGGACAAGGACATGCATCAACTTTCACACTGATTTCGACAACCATGTTGGTTATATGCCTCCTATTAGGGTCAACAAGAAGAATTTCGAGCTTGTTGAAGGAAAAGGAAAGTCTGTCATTGATGAAGGCTGTTGGACCCTTGATGGCCAGTTCAGAGAGCCCGAAGCATATTCTTCATGGGATGACACTGAGACTCATCCTCCAAGTCCTATTGCGCCTCGTGTGCTGAATACCCGAGAGCTTCTTCTCAGTCTTCACCAGAAGGTGGATCGAAATCACAAGTGGGTCAAACGCCAGTTCAGCGCCATTGTGAAAACCCTCAATGAAACACAGAATGCTGTGAAGCTTAACCATCATTATCTTCATGAGGTTTTTGATCGCACCTGGGCTACACTTGCTCATCCGACAGAACTTGGAGAATTGGAGTTTGTGCGAGACTTTGACTGGTCGTGGCCACCAAACAAGAAATTCAGGCCAATTCCAGTTCCAGACCTTGAGGACAGTTCTTTTTCTTCATTCCGCACTGCTGAATCTGATGAAGAACAACAAGACACTGCCACCGGTCCAAGGAAGAAGACTGCTCCCAAGAATCCTCACACGTCTTCATCAACTGCCAAGGAGTGAAAGTCTTCACGGGCGTTAGTCCTCAGTTTGTCCCTTTTTGTCACTTGATGACAAAGGGGGAGAAACTTGAGGGTTAGTCTTCACGCGGCATATTTTGGGGCTTATGAACTATGATGGGGTTATAGTCCTAGGTTAGGGTCATAGGCCTGCCCTGTAGGTCCTACCCAAGGACTACCCCTCGCAAAGGACTAGGCCTTTAGTCAGCTCCGACTGAATTAAGGACTCCCTGCCATCCAGTCGGTAACGTACCCTCGATCATCCAGTCGGAGACTAGCATTCGGAGGATATCAAGCTAACCGACTGACTACCACTCGGTACATCGTAACCCCCCTGGAGGGAAACGGTTGTACGCACTTTACCTGTAACGTACACATTCAATCGCCACTACTCCACCCCTGTACCGGAACCGTTGTGGAGGGCAGCGCACTCTATATAAGCCACCCTCCCCCGCTGGTAAAGGGGTGAGCAAATCATTGAGCACCGAGACGTAGGGCTATTACCTCCATCGCAGAGGGGCCTGAACTCATACATCCTCGCCGTAGCTAGGACTCTACCCATCCTTTTCGTACCCTACACATCTACTGTCAGGCTTATACCCACGACAGTTGGCGCCCACTGTGGGGCAGGCATCTAAGGGACTTTCGGTGAGTTTGCGACTACTTCCTTTCGTCATGTCGTCCGGTGGAGGTTCGAGCATGGGTCACCAGATCTTCTTCGGCGCTCTCTCCTTCATCGTTGACGATTCGGCGTGGCTTCGGGATGCTCCTCTCGACGTCGAGGCGCTTCCCCGTCGTGGGGCTACGCACTTCCGTGCCGGCGCCCGCGGCATTCTTCTTCTCCAACAGTCGACTCCGGTGTCGACCCGCACTGCCGTCACGCGCCGCAGCAATTGGTCTCGCCGTCCGCAGCTCCAGCGTTGGGTGCAACACGCCCAAGCGTGCCAGAACGCATCTTCACAAGTGGCGGTTCTAGAGTACGTTGTGGTTGCCCCGTTGTCCCAGCACTCGGACTCGGTTCGGACTGAGTTTCCTTCCGAGTATGCGGGTCGCGGGCCCGCAGCAAAAGTATACATAGCCAACTCCCATGAAGATCCCCGTCAAGCTGGCCGAAGCGAGCGCGAGGTCGGCGAAACGTCCGGCGCGCGCCGTCCACCTCACCGTTCTGCCAGTCGGCACACTCGGCGGAGCAACGTAGAGTTGTTCCGCACACCCCTCCTCAACTTGGCTGCGGCTGCCAAGATAGCCGATTCCCTCCAGCCGACTGATTCAGAGACAGGAAGACGGATCGAGCAGGTCCGAGCCCTGTTGCACACGGCGCAGCAGCAGAATTCGGCGGTCTCCTAGTCGCACAACATGATCCATAACAGTTCCGTTCATGCGAATACGCATCGGTCGGTTCATAGCCCTGGTTCCCATCAGCGCCGCAGGGGAGGCAGCCGTTCCACGAATCACAAAAATCGCCGCCGCTCACGCACCCCTCCACAGGGTGGGCCCTGTGGGTCCCGACATCATTATGATCGGCGTTCAGTCGGCGACACTTACGACCCAAGACCCGACGGAAGAGGGCGAATCGCCCAGCGAAGAGCCGACAAGGGCCGAGCCCACCGTGATGGTCACGATATGGACCGTCTGAGTGGAAGCAGGACCATTGTTTCTGGTCCCAAGTGTTTTAGTCGAGCCATCCGCTCGGCTGACATCCCGCCCAACTTCCGATTAGCGGCGGGAATCAGTAAGTTTATAGGAGAGTCCAAGCCAGAAACATGGCTAGATGACTACCGAGTGGCAATCCAGATCGGAGGAGGGGACGACCATGTCGCCATGAAGCACCTCCCTCTGATGCTCGACGGCTTGGCACGAGCGTGGCTGAATCAGTTGGCCCCCTCGAGCATCTACAGTTCGGCGGATCTGGCCCGAGTGTTCATGAGGACCTTCGAAGGGACGTGCAAGCGCCCTGCGGGCCTCGTGGAGCTCCAGCATTGCGTCCAGAAGCCGAATGAGCCCCTGCGCGACTTCATCCAGCGTTGGACAACTCTCTACCACACGGTGGAGAACGTCACCGAGCATCAAGCAGTCTGCGCCTTCAAGGCAGGCGTGCGGTACAGAGAGCTGTACCTGAAGTTCAGTCGAACAGGTGACATCTCCATGAGCAAGATGATGGAGATAGAAGCTCGCTATGCAAATGGCAAAGAAGAGGACCGCATCCGAAGCGGCAAGCACAAGACAGTGGGCGACGGAGATGGAAGCAACACTCGGAAGCAAAAGCAAAAAAGCTCCATCCACTCCGCAGGCAGAAGTTGCAGTCGTGACCAATGCCAACTTCAAGGGCAAAGGGAAGGCGCAGTTTACCCCCAAGAAGAAGCCGTTCAATAATCCCATCCTGGACCAACCATGCCTGGTTCATACGAAGATGGACGAAGAGGGCAACCCCATATATCCGAAGCATACCACTCGGTAGTGCCACCTCCTGATCCAGGGGTTCGGCGAAGGGCAACCAAGTGAGAAGGTCAATGAACGAGATGAGGAGGATAAGGAGGATCCGTTCCCCCAAGTCCATGCGACACTCATGATTTTTGCTGACGTCGAAAGCAAGAGTCGACTGAAGCTGGTGAACAGGGAGGTTAACATGGCCACTCCAACCAGCCCCAAGTTCCTTAAATGGTCTCAGACTGCGATCACCTTTGACTAGTCGGATCATCCAGCGCATGTTCCCACCCCAGGAAGACAAGCGCTGGTCGTCGACCCGGTGGTGGAAGGAGTCCGACTGCGCAAAGTCCTTATGGACGGCGACATCGGTTTGAAGATCATGTACGCTGACACTCTCAACGGGATGGGCATTCCGATGTCCAAACTCAGCGACAACAGTATGCAGTTCCATGGAGTCGTCCCTGGACGGAAGGCCGAGTCACTCGGCCAGATCGCGTTGGACGTCGTTTTCGGCTCCGATAAGAACTTTCGCAAGGAAAAGCTCACATTTGAGGTGGTGGATTTCCAGAGCGCTTACCACGCAATCCTGGGCCGCCCAGCATATGTGAGTTTCATGGCCCGTCCATGCTACGTATACTTGAAGCTGAAGATGCCACGCCCAAAAGGCGTAATCACCATCACACGCAATCGGCAGCGAGCCAAAGAGTGCTTGCAGCAAGGATCCAGAATCGCCGACCAGCAGATGACCGTCCTCGAGCTCGACGAGTACAAGAAAACAGTCGACCCCGCCGACCTGATGCGCTCGAAGAAGCCAGCTTCAGAATCCGCATTCCAGTCGGCGGGAGAGACGAAGAAGGTCAGCATCCACCCGACGGATGACACTGCTGCCCCGACGAACATCTCCACCACCCTCGATCCTAAATAGGAAGCCGAGCTCACCCAATTCCTCCATGGAAACCCTCTGACATGCCAGGTGTACCCAGGGAGTTGCTGAGCACCGACTGCATGTGGACCTGTCGCTCGGCCCGTCCGAGAGCGCTTGCGCCGGTCCGCCGCGCACAAGAGGAAAGCAATTGGAGAGGAGGTGGCCAAGCTGCTGGCGGCCAATTTCATTCGTGAGGTTCACCACTCCGAGTGGCTCGCCAATGTCGTCATGGTGCCCAAGAAGGACAAGTCACTCCGAATGTGCATCGACTTCAAGCACCTCAATAAGGTCTGCCTGAAGGACCATTTTCCGCTCCCCCGTATAGATCAAATTGTCGATTCGACTGCGGGGTGCGAGCGTTTGTCATTTCTTGATGCCTACTCGGGCTATCATCAGATCCGTCTGTATGGTCCCGATGAATTAAAGACAGCCTTTATCACCCCATTCGGGTGCTTCTGCTACATCACTATGACATTTGGTTTGAAGAATGCAGGAGCTACATTTATGCGCATGATCCAAAAATGCCTTCTCGACCAGATCGGTCGGAATGTGGAGGCATATATGGATGATATCGTAGTCAAGTCACGCAAAGGTTCCGACCTGCTGACTGACTTGGCAGAAACATTCGCCAACCTTCGTAGGTACGATATCAAGCTCAACCCCACCAAATGTTCATTCGGCGTTCCCAGCGGAAAGTTCCTCGGTTTCTTCGTTTCCGAACGAGGGATCGATGTCAACCCCGAAAAGATCGAGACCATCGTTCGAATGGAGAGGTCGGCCAGAATACATGATGTTCAACGGCTCACAGGTTGCCTAGCGGCTTTGAGCAGGTTCATCAGTCGACTCGGCGAGAAAGCACTTCCTCTGTACCGACTCATGAAGAAATCAGATACTTTCGAGTGGACAGATGAAGCCCAAGTTGCATTCGACGACCTCAAAGTCCTACTTTCCACCCAGCCGGTTCTTACTGCTCCGCTCAGTAAAGAGCCCCTTCTTCTGTATATCGCGGCTACAAATCAAGTCGTCAGTACTATTCTTACAGTCGAACGAGAAGAAGAAGGCAAAGCATACAAAGTTCAGCGGCCAGTGTACTACGTCTCCGAGGTCCTGATTCCTTCCAAGCAGAGGTATCCCCACTATCAAAAACTTATCTACGGGATTTACATGACTGCGAAGAAGGTGGCTCATTATTTCCAAGACCACTCGGTGTCTGTCGTTTCTGATGCTCCGTTGTCGGAAATTCTCCACAATCGGGACGCGTCAGGCCGACTGACGAAGTGGGCAATGGAGATGTTGTACTACGATATCAAGTTCGAGGCCAAGAAAGCTATTAAGTCTCAAGCCATGGCTGACTTCATAGCAGAATGGGAAGAACAACAGCAACCGACCCACATCTACTCGGCCCATTGGACAATGTTCTTTCATGGGTCCAAGATGTTGAATGGCTCCGGTGCTGGCGTTGTGATCATATCGCCAAAGGGCGACAAACTCAAGTACGTGCTGCAGATACACTTCGATTCCTCCAACAACAAGGCAGAGTATGAAGCTCTCCTCTACGGATTGCGCATGGCCATCTCACTAGGCGTCCGTCGCCTGATGGTCTACGGCGATTCGGATTTGGTGGTCAATCAAGTGATGAAAGAGTAGGATGTCAGGAACCCCACCATGACCACATACTGCAATGCAGTGAGGAAGCTCGAGAAAAAGTTTGAAGGTCTGGAACTCCACAATGTTCCGCGACTGAAAAACCAAGCAGCAGATGAATTGGCGATACTCGGATCCACTCGCAGACCAGTCCCGAGTGACGTCTGCCTCGAGCACCTTCACCTCCCTTCGGTCAAAGAAGACCCTTTTACAGAAGAACCAGTACAACCCAAGAGTTCAACAGATCCGACTGAAGTCGACGTACCTGCTGTGGTTGATCTCGTCATGGAGATTCTTACTATCATCCCCGATTGGACTGTGCCGATCAGTGCATATATCCTGAGACAGGAACTACCAGAAGAAGAAGTCCACGCCAGGCAGATAGTGTGCAGATCGAAGTCGTTCACTGTCATTGATGGCCAATTGTACAAGGAGAGCGTTTCAGGCTTTCTCCAACGTTGCATCTCTCCAGAGGAGGGGCAGTTGATCCTGGAAGATATTCACTCGGGGACCCGCGGTCATCACGCCTCTTCGAGAGCAATCGTCGCCAAGGCATTCAGGGCTGGTTTTTTCTGGGTGCAGGCGAACGAGATGGCTAAAGATATGGTCGACCGATGTGGGGGCTGTCAGTTCTACTCCAACAAGTTCCACAAGCCGACATCTGCATTGAAGACAATCTCGCTCGTGTGGCTGTTTGCGGTTTGGGGATTAGACACAGTCGGACCATTCAAGACAGGCCAGGGGGATACACACATCTGTTGGTGGCAGTCGACAAGTTCACGAAATGGATCGAAGCTAAGCCCATCAAGAAACTCGACACCTCAACAGCCGTCAAGTTTGTCAGGGACATCATCACCAGATTCGGTGTACCTCACAGCATAATCATGGATAACGGGACAAACTTCGACTCAGACAGATTTAAAGGTTTCTGTGCAAGCCAAGGTATCCGAGTAGATTTTGCTTCCGTAGCACATCCTCAATCCAATGGACAAGCAGAGCGCGCGAATGGGCTTATTCTTCAAGGTTTGAAGCCCCGACTCCTGCGAGAGGTGGGACACGCCGCTCGCGCATGGGTCACCGAGTTACCTTCAGTACTTTGGGGTCTTCGCACAACCCCGAACAGATCTATAGGGCGATCACCATTCTTCCTCGTTTATGGAGCAGAAGCGGTCCTTCCGAGTGACTTTCTTCATAATGCGCCATGAGTCGAACTCTTCTCCGAAGTTGAAGCAGAACAAGCAAGGCAAGATGGAGTGGACCTTCTGGAGGAGGAGCGCGAGATGGCACTGACTCGCTCAACCATTTACCAACAAGATCTGCGGAGTTTTCACGCACACCACGTCAGGAGTCGCACGTTCCAAGCAGGCGACCTGGTGCTCTGGGTGGATCAGCAAAGACCTCACAAGTTAGCCCCGGCCTGGGAAGGACCCTTAATCATCTCCAAGGTGCTGAACAACAGAGCATACAGACTCTACAACATCGAGAGGGAGACAGACGAGCCGCGTGCATGGAATGGAGACCTCCTGAAGCGCTTCTACACGTGATCGTCGACTGAAGTACTGTAAAGAACAAGTATTGATGAAATAATATAAAGCAGATTCAGTTTTGCAGATTCAGAGTTCTTCCGCGGTCGCAGACTCCGGTCACACACAAAAAAAAACTTAGTTGCGATCCAGAATCGCCTAAGTTCTAACTTTCTCCGAGTGTGCACTAAACGTCACACTCGGGGACTTAGCTGTGATCAAGAATCACCTAAGTTCTAAATTTCTCCGAGTGTGCACTAAACGTCGTACTCGGGGACTTAGCTGTGATCAAGAATCACCTATGTAATAACCTCCTCCGAGTGTGCACTAAGCGTCGCACTCGGGGACTTAGCTGTGATCAAGAATCACCTAAGTTCTAAATTTCTAAGAGTGTGCACTAAACATCGCACTCGGGGACTTAGCTGTGATCAAGAATCACCTAAGTAATAACCTCCTCCGAGTGTGCACTAAGCGTCGCACTCGGGGACTTAGCTGTGATCAAGAATCACCTAAGTAATAACTTTCTCCGAGTGTGCCCTAAACGTCGCACTCGGGGACTTAGCTGTGATCAAGAATCACCTAAGTAATAACTTTCTCCAAGTGTGCACTAAACGTCGCACTCGGGGACTTAGCTGTGATCAAGAATCACCTAAGTAATAACTTTCTCCGAGTGTGCACTAAACGTCGCACTCGGGAACTTAGCTGTGATCAAGAATCACCTAAGTAATAACTTTCTCCGAGTGTGCGCTAAACGTCGCACTCGGGGAGTTAGCTGTGATCAAGAATCACCTCAGTAATAACTTTCTCCGAGTGTGCACTAAATGTCGCACTCGGGGACTTAGTTGTGATCAAGAATCACCTAAGTAATAACTTCCTCCGAGTGTGCACTAGGCGTCACACTCGGGGACTTAGCTATGACCAAGAATCACCTAAGTAATAACTTCCTCCGAGTGTGCACTAAGCGTCACACTCGGGAACTTAGCTGTGATCAAGAATCACCTAAGTAATAACTTCCTCCGAGTGTGCGCTAAACAGCACACTCGGGGACTTAGCTGTGATCAAGGATCACCTAAGTAATAACTTCCTCCGAGTGTGCGCTAAACGCCGCACTCGGAGACTTAGCTGTGATCCAGGATCACCTAAGTAATAACTTCCTCTGAGTGTGCGCTAAACGCCGCACTCGGGGACTTAGCTATGATCAAGGATCACCTAAGTAATAACTTCCTCTGAGTGTGCCCTAAACGTCGCACTCGAGTACTTAGTTGTGATCAAGGATCACCTAAGTAATAACTTCCTCCGAGTGTGCGCTAAACGCCGCACTCGGAGACTTAGCTGTGATCAAGAATCACCTAAGTAATAACTTCCTCTGAGTGTGCAATAGACGTCGCACTCGGGGACTTCGCTATGATCAAGGATCACCTAAGTAATCGTTTTCTCCGAGTGTGCACTAAACGTCGCACTCGAAACAACATTGCAACACAACAGAAAACGCTTTGATGCAGATTCAAAAGTTCTAGCAAAGATAGCTCACTCGGTGCGGATCAAGCTTACCCGCACCGATCCAAGAATGTGACGGCCAACGGAAGTGGCCAAAGTACCTTACAGATAAACACTCGGCATACCGAGGATAAAAGTGTTCTTACGCCTCATCCGGATTAACGCCAGGACTGGAGGGCTCTACGAACGTGTCCAGATCAATACCGTCGGCGATGCGGGTAGCGCTCTCAAGGAAAGTTTCCATGAAGTCTTCGAATCGAAGTTTCTTCGTATTGGCGACCTTCAATGTCTTCAGCTTCTCCTCGCGCACCTCCTTGCAATGGACTCGGACCAAGGACAGAGCAACATCTGCACCACAACGAGCTGCAGATTTCTTCCACGACTGCACTCGGTTCGGAATCTCCTCCAGTCGCGCCATCAGGTTCTCCATCTCCTGCCACGACTCATCTTCTGGCCAAAGCTCCTTGTCGATTTGGCCAACGACTTCTCTCAGTCGACCAATGAAAAGGCCAACTTTGCCCACGCGGATGTGCGCCCGGAGCCAATCCCGATTGGCGTCCTCGCCGAGTGGTACGTTGTCGCAAATCGATCGCTCCACGTCCGCTGCTTCAACTTCAGCATCAACGCAAAAATCTGCAACAGAAGGACAAGCAAGCAATAAGCGCCGAGTGTGACGTACATAGGAAAAACACTCGGCAAAAAAACAGGACTTACCAGCCAGACGCGTCATCATCTGCCGAGCCTAGTCGCTGAGATACTTCACGTGAGCTATGCATCGTTTATTCAGCACGACCATCTGACCCATGAGAGCAGTCCTCTGTTTCCTCATATTTTCCACTTCCTCAGTCAACACCTTGTTCGCTTCACGAGCCTGCTCCAATGACTTCTCTCGTTCCTCCAGAGCATCCTTCATGCCAGCCATTGCGAGCATGGCCGCATCAAGCTCACCAGCGAACTGATTCCTCTCCGCCCAGAGAGTCTCATAGGCCGTTCCCATTTCACAGGTTTTCTGCCAACAAACACCAAGGGACAATCAGAAAGTTCAACAAATAAAAGTCTAAGTTCTTGAGACCCCTACCGACGCAAGCAGTCGACAGCGTTCTCGGGGACTACACCCAGTGGGTTCACTAAGAGTGACCCCACTGGCATGCAACTCAAGCAGGCCCGCCCTATTGAGATGCATGTTTTCACTTATGCCTACGAGGCCAATACTACCTGACCTGAGTACAACTTACTCTCGGGGACTCTTACAGTAAGTGCAGTCCGAGTGCCACAACTGCTCGCAGTCGGTTATATTATTTACAGGCACGACCAAAGTAAAGACAATATGTATAAAGACAACTGTCGGTGCAAGCACTCGACAGAAGTCTCGGGGACTGCACCCACTGGGTTCACTCAGAGTGAACCCATTGCAAACAATAAATGCTATCCAAGAACACCCAGTGGGTTACAAGCGAAAAGTAAATACTTACTAGCCCACTTACTCGGATATCATCCCGCAGCTCCAAGCTCCGCTGGTACAAGGACGCAACGGAGTCATAGGCCCTCTTGGCTTCTCCAGCCATCAGCTCCGCCTGCACCATAGCTCCCTTGGCCGCTCCCACCTGCTCCTCCGGGAGATGTTGGATGTTGAACTCGACATTCGACGAGCCTGGCAGCGTCATAAGTTCCCGAGGCATCCCAAGGTCTGCTCCAGTCGGCTCCTCATCCACCAGCACCGATTCAGTCTGTGCCAGCGCCTCAGTCGGCAGCACGTCGGCGGCGAGGGCAGCAGCAGGTGGAGCAGCCTCAAGAACAGGCTCCACAACTGGTTCGGCTCTCCCCTGGTCGCCCTCGTCCAGGCAAATCGCCCCTGACAGGCCGAACGACGCGAGGTCTCAGAAAAAGAAAGAAGCAGGACCTATGATAGAATTCGAGACACGATAGTATAAACACTCGGCGTCACTACAACGCACCTGGCTGGGACGAGACGACGTTGTCCGTGTCCATGGGATCATCTTCCTGGCGCGCCGGAGAGGTGGCAGAAGTAGCGACTTTGTCGAGTAAAATCCATTCGACCAGTAAACAGGAGTTCACTCGGATATCAGAAGGAATTGGAAGATGGATACACTTACGTGGAGGTGACAGGGACAGCAACCCTCATTCGTGGCAGAGCCTTCCGAGGCTTAGGCCCACTCGGTTTGGCCGCCTTAGAAGACTGACCCGCAGGCTCAGCAGCGGCATCCCTGGCCCTCTTGGCACTTCGAACACTCGGGACCACCGGGACAGTGGGCGGAGCACTCGAAGACGCAGGAGGAGCCGAGGGAACGGCGGGCTCGTGTCGGCGCTTGGTCCGATGCTCTAATTGCGGAAGCGGCGAGTCCTGCTCTTCGTCTTCCTCCTCCTCCTCGCTAGTCTCTTCCTCCGATTCCCCACTGTCGGAGACATACTCAGCGCTCTCCACGCTGCCCTCCTGGCTGCCTTCCTCCTCCTCCTCGGCCGGATTCCCGTTCGAGACGGGGGAGAACCAGTTGGTCCACTTCTGCATAAATTTCAGTCGGCAACATCATACATCATGCAGAGATTCAAATGAACGACAGGAATTAAGACAGTTAAGTGCACTCGACAAGTGTTACTCACCTGATTCGGAGGAGGATGATCCGCGCAGTAAGGCTTCACTCGCCGAGATCCTTTGGGATTCTCGCAGGTGCCTGTGATCTGGAGTACCCACGAGGTCACCTTCTCCTCAGTCACGCCCACCACGTTGGTCCGAGTGGAGTCTTCGGGCCCCATGTAATGCCACATGGCATGGTCGCGAGCCTGCAGAGGCTAGATACGCCAACCGAGGAAGACCTCCAGCAAGTCTATGGCAGTGACCCCCCTCCTGACGACATCTACGAGTGCCTCAACCAAAGGCTGGATGTCGTTCTTCTCCGCCTTCGTGAGCGCGAGCTGCTTAGGCGGGCCGGGCCGATCTAAACTAAAGGGAGGCAGCCCAGTCGACGCATTCGGGCAGGCGATATCCTGGCAGTAGAACCACGTCGACTGCCAGTTCCTGACCGACTCACTTAACTGAAGAGCAGGATAACTACTCTGACTCTTTTTCTGGAAACCTAAACCCCCGCAGAGCTGGAGGAGATGTGTCTTATCATCCGACTGGCTGAGTCGTTTGATGGTTTGGGATCTAGCGGAAAATATGTGCTTGAACAACCCCTAGTGAGGAGGGCAACCGATGAAACACTTGCAAAGAACTATAAAGGCAGAGAGATGGGCAATGGCATTCGGGGGAAAGTGATGAAGTTGTGCCCCGAAGTGATTCATGATGCCCTTGAAGAAAGGATGCGGGGGCAAGAAGAAACCTCGATGGACGTGGCTGAGCAGCAAGACGCGCTCCCCCTCCCGGGGCAACGGCTCGACCTCATTCTCCGCCGGCAGCCTCCAGGACTTGTGCATGATCATCCCGTGCTCCACCAGCTGCAGCAGATCCCCCTCCGTCACCGTGGAGGGAAGGAAGTCGCCCTGAAACCACCCCGCCGGCAGCGGCCGCTGCCGCCGCTGAGCAGGAGCCGTCGCCTTCCCCTTCTTCTTCCTCGCCTCCATCTTGCTGGTCTGTGCCTTGGTCATGGCGGCAACGGCGATCCCTCGGAAGGAAGGAGAAGGAAGGAGTGTAGAAGCGCTGGAGGTGGCGAGAAGGGCGGAGCAGGCAAGAGCGAGAGATTTGGCGAGCGTAACGAAGAAGCCTCGCCACCGAGATTTAAATAGGGTTCCGACTGGGTCACTGGCAGGTGGCCCCGAAACCTTATCCCCCCAACCCACCGCGGTGATATTAGTGGAGAGGTTGAAGGCGCGAGAATCGAGGCGTCAGGCGCTACTCGAGCGCGATGGAGTCATCCCCGCTGAGCGCGTGGAAACCGAAATTTGAGGACCCCGGAAAATCCGCCGCTGTCAGTTGACCAGTCGCGTCAGAAGATGCCGCAGAAGCACTCGACTCCCGACAGTCTGTTTCACGAGTACTTCCACTCGGATCGTCGATCAGAAAAGTCAAAATGGACCGAGGCAAACAACGCCCAAGCCAAGTCCGTTCCAGTCGGATCCAAAATTCAAACATCGCTTCGTCGTTCCAACCCCAATCCATTCGGGGACTAATGATGGGGTTATAGTCCTAGGGTAGGGTCATAGGCCTGCCCTGTAGGTCCTACCCAAGGACTACCCCTCACAAAGGACTAGGCCTTTAGTCAGCTCCGACTGAATTAAGGAGTCCCTGTCATCCAGTCGGTAACGTACCCTCGATCATCCAGTCGAAGACTAGCATTCGGAGGATATCAAGCTAACCGACTGGCTACCACTGGGTACATCGTAACCCCCCTCGAGGGAAACGGTCATACGTTTCCAGGTGCATTTATTACCATTTAGGGCGTACGTTACCTATAACGTACACATTCAATCGCCACTACTCCACCCCTGTACCGGAACCGTTGTGGAGGGCAGCGCACTCTATACAATCCACCCTCCCCTGCTGGTAAAGGGGTGAGCAACTCATTGTATTCCCTATTCCACTTGACAACAAGATCCCTGAGCACCGAAACGTAGGGCTATTACCTCCACCGCAGAGGGGCCTGAACTCATACATCCTCGCCTTAGCTAGGACTCTGCCCATCCTTTTCGTACCCTACACGTCTACTGTCAGGCTTATACCCACGACAAACTATATTTAAGTTACAAACTCTTGGCTCTTCTGAAGTGTTTATGTAATGAGTTGTAACTTAAGCCCGATGGTACTCTGAAGGTTTTGAACATTTTTCTTCGCATGCTTATTCCTCAAAATTTTAATACACGCATGCTGGAATTCGTCAGATACCATTTGTCATCATGCATCTTCAATTTCTTCATACTATATGTCATATGTATGCATGATTTACAAGACTCGGGGAGAGATCTCCATGATATAAATCATCAATGTGCATTTGCTGTGAAAAGCAAAATCCTCAAGATATGCACATCTTCACGGGGAGTCTTTCTGAATCTTGATTTCAAATTCCTCAAATGAGTATTTACACTTCATATTTTTATCCCTGTTGAAGACTTAACCTAATTGTCATCAACCACCAAAAAGGGGGAGATTGTAAGTGCATCTAGTGCCCCTTAGTGATTTTGGTGGTTTGAAGACTTATATGTTAAGTATCTAATGTGTTCATGAGTGTACACATGATCTATAAGTCGCTGAGGAGTCTGAAATATTCGATGAATATCGACCCCTAAAAATGTATATCTTCGGTTGAAGAAATTGGTCTTAAGTGAAGATTTGAATCGCGAAGAATTTGCGATGAAATTGATATTCCTCATGAAGATATTGAAATTGAGGATTTCGGTGTGTCCTGAAGAAAATCATTCTGAAGACTCTGAAGCATGAAGATTTACTCTTTCTGTTTTGTTTTCTTCATACTTGAGTAATAGGAAAACTGTAGTGTTAAAGGGGGTCGAGGTAACACATTGGAATGAATTTCCTCATGATGCTCAACACAAGCCTAATCCTATCAAAAGCCTCAAGTGAGGAATATGAGTGACTTGAGGACTCTCACAGTTGAGGGTCACGACCGTTTCGATGGCCACGCCGCATAATTGGTCTTATCCGCACCAACGGTCATATTATTCAATGGCATTAGTGTCAAATCATGTCGGGATGCTCCCAGGCTATAAATAGCTGCCCCCCACAACCATTAGCTGGTTGGCTGCTCCGTTAGAAACTGACACTTGTCATAAGAGCAACCCAAATTCCTCAGAGTCTTCGAGAGTAATTCATCAGTGAGGAAATACCCCAAACACCAAACCACAAACCAAGAACCAAGTGATTGAGCATCACTGAAGAAGTTGTTCCTGTGTGGGACTGAAGCCTTTTACCTTTGAGGACTGTGCATCCTCCAGACGGTTAGGCGTCATGGTCTAGAGCAATCTAGCAGTCAATTGTGGATCGCCGGGTGACCAAGTTTGTGAGGGTTTGGAAGTCTGCCCTGAAGACTTACCACGAGTGTTGAGCGAGGACTGTGTGTTCTTAGCGCAAGGAGAATACGGTAGGGACTGTGTGTCCCGGGACTGTGTGTCTTTTGGTTTCAATACCAAGCCACTGCAAACCAGATGTACAACTGTCACAGCAGTTGGAACTGGGTCATCAACTATTGTCTTCGTTGTGAAACGGGTTCTATTTCCTCAACACTTTATATTCCTCAGATCATGTGTTGATGATTTTCACTATAACTGTTTGAAGAATTTGCTGAAGACTTTCTCTGAAATTCCTCAACCCCAAATTTTCATGCAAGTTAACCGTCATCAGTTTTCTGCGTGCCTGCTTACTGTGCAATATGTTTTCACATTCCTCATACGGAAAAACTGTTGTAGTGAAACTTTGCACACCTGATCCTTTACTGTTTCCGCTGTAAGTTAGTCATCAGTGAGGAATTTCCTCAAAAGGAATTTCCTCAGTGATGAAATTCTAAAAATATCCTATTGACCCCCCTCTAGTCGATATAACGCACTTTCACTATTGCATGCTTAGAAGTAGATGTTGGACAAGGAAGACAACATAATGAATTGTGTTTGCTTGGTTCCGAACAATGTTATATGATTAGAGATCCCTTAGCATGTGACGATTGCTTCCACCTCATATTAGCCAAACCTCCCGCACCAAGTAGAGATACTAATTGTGCATCGACGAATCTTCAACCCAGTTTTGCCATGAGAGTCCACCATACCTAACTATGGATTGAATAAGATCACTCAAGTAAGTTGTCATCGGTGCAAGCAATAAAAATTGCTCCCTAATATGTATGATCTGTTAGTGTGTGGAAAATAAGCTTTGTACGAACCTGTGATGAGGAAGACATAAAAGCGACAGACTGCATAATAAAATTCTTTATCACAGAAGGCAATATAAAGTGATGTTCCTCCACACTAAGAGGACACGCATCCAAACCTCAAAAGCGCATGGCAACCTCTGCTTCCCTCTCCAAAGGGCCTATCTTTTACCTTTACTTTTTGCCACTGAAAGAGTCATAGTGATCTTCACCAATTCCTTATTTCGCCTTTATTTGGCTAACGTCATATGCTAGGGAAAAATCTATATTCATATGTCAACTTGGAAGTAAATGTTCACGAATTAGTATTGTTGACATTACCCTTGAGGTAAATGGTTGGGAGGCGAAACTATAAGCCCCTATCTTTCTCTGAGTCTAACTGAAACTTTGATCTCATGAGTACCACGTGAGTTGTAGCAATTGTAGAGAACGAAAAGATGACTGAGTATGTGGATTTGCTTTACAAGCTCTTATTTGACTCTTTCCGATGTTGTGATAAATTGCAATTGCTTCAATGACTTAAGGCTATCGGTTCTTAATTCTCGGTAAGGTTCTTGATCCATGCTTTATTTTGTGAAGGAATTGTCACTTTAGCATAAGAGTTGATATGATGGTATTGTTGTTCTGATCATGATCGTGATGCCTGCATGTTTGTATCTTGTTTTTTCGACACCTCTCTCGCTAAACATGTGGGCATATTTATTGATCTCGGCTTTCGACTCACTAGTAGAAAAAGGGCCTTTTGTCCCGGTTCGTAAGGGCCTTCTGTCCCGGTTTTGGAACCAGGACAAAATGGTCGTTACTAATGCCCTTGGCCTTTAGTATGAGGGTTTCATACGGAAACTCGTTTGTTACAAAGGGATTTCATTTTTTTAACTTATTTGAACTCCATAGTTTTTTTTGTGTTCAAAATGCACCATTCAAAGCCACATCATCTATTTACAACCCTTTCTAACTTCATTTATTATTTTTCATGCATTTACTGATTATTTTGAGCTATAAGACCATGAAATTGAAAAGCATTTGAAATGAACTCTGAAAAGGTTCCAAGTTGGCATGGTATCATCATTTCACCCACATAGCATGTGCGAGAAAGTTGAGAGGGTTACGGCAAAAACTGGATGCACTTCGTGTACAAAACGGACAATCTCTTTAGAAGTATCAGCGTTTCATACGGAAACTCGTCTGTTACAAAGGGATTTCATTTTTTTGAACTTATTTGAACTCCATAGTTTTTCTGTGTTCAAAATGCACCATTCAAAGCCACATCATCAATTTACAACCCTTTCTGACTACATTTGTTATTTTTCATGCATTTACTGATTATTTTGAGCTATAAGACCATGAACTTGCAAAGCATTTGAAATGAGCTCCGAAAAGGTTCCAAGTTGGCATGGTATCATCATTTCACCCACATAGCATGTGCGAGAAAGTTGAGAGGGTTACGGCAAAAACTAGATGCACTTTGTGTACAAAACGGACAATCTCTTTAGAAGTATCAGGGTTTCATACGGAAACTCGTCTGTAACAAAGGGATTTCATTTTTTTGAACTTATTTGAACTCCATAGTTTTTCTGTGTTTAAAATGCACCATTCACAGCCACATCATCAATTTACAACCCTTTCTAAATTTATTTGTTATTTTCATGCATTTAAATGCAACAACAAACGCGATCAAAATCGCAAGTAAGGTAACAATTGACCCAACAACATAATGATACCAAGCCTCTTTATCAATTGCATATTTTCTAATATTCCTAATCTTCAAGCGCATTTCATCCATCTTCAAGCGCATTGCATCCATCTTCAACCGCATCGGATCGATCTTCATCTTGCGATTGTTAATGACCTCGGCAACATGCAACTCCATTTCCATATTCTTATCCTCAATTATTTTCAATTTTTCCTTCAAGTATTTGTTTTGTTTTTCTACCAAAGTTAACTTCTCAAGAAGCATTTCTAGGTGGGTTGGAATTTCCGGTTCACATACCTCCTAGATTAAAAATATATGTCACGTTGGTCATCAAAATTGTCATAAACAATAAATGAACCAAATAGTAATGAAAAGATAATATATACCACATCTGGATCATAGACAGGACGAGGGCCGACGGGAGCAGATACCAAAACCATCGCACTATATAATAATAAGGAATAATAAAAGTAAGAAAATTAGACAAGTATCTATCTGAAGTTAGAATTTTTTTTCTTTCAGAAAGAAGATAAGAACAAGAGGCTCACCACGGTGGTGCCAGCGACGAGATCGGCGCGGGCGATCGACGGCGATGAAGACGGGGCCGGGATGGGGCGTGACGGACCACTAAATCTAGACAAGTCTCGTTGAAAATGGAGGTCGGAGGTCGAGTTTCGAGAGGAGAAAGCTTAACTAGTGTGGCTCGGGCATTTCATCGAACACCTCATGTGCATAGGAGGTCAACTAGAGCACCCAAATTCCCTCCCCTCGCTGGCTCGACAAAAAAAGAGCACTGTGGAGTGCTCTGCCGCGGCCGTGGGTATATATGTAGGCAAGTTATTTGTCATGGTTCATGGCATGAACCGGGACTAAAGGTTGTGGGCCAGCAGAGAGGACCATTGGTCCCAGTTCGTGGCTCGAACCTGGACAAATGGTTCCACACGAACCGGGACCAATGCCCACGAGGCCCCGACCGGCCCCCTGGGCTCACGAACCGGGTCTAATACCCCCCATTGGTCCCGGTTCTTGAAGAACCGGGACTAATGGGCTCGCCAGGGCCGAACGATAGCCCTGTTTTCTACTAGTGCTTGAGGACAATCGAGGACTAAGCTTGGGGGAGTTGATACGTCCATTTTGCATCATGCTTTCATGTTGATATTTATCGCTTCTTGGGCTGTTATTTCACTTCACGGTACAATACTTTTGCCATTTCTCTCTTATTTTGCAAGGTTTACATGAAGAGGGAGAATGCCGACAGCTGGAATTCTGGCCTAAAAAAGGAGCAAGTTTGAGATGCCTATTCTGCGCAACTCCAAAAGCCGTGAAAATCAACGTGGATTTTTTTTGGGATTTATAAAAAATACTGGGCCGAAGAAGTACCGGAGGGGCGCCAGTAGGGGGCCACAAGCCTGCTAGGCGCGGCCACCCCCTGGCCGCGCCTAGGGGGCTTGTGGGCTCCCAGGTGGCCCTCTGGCTCCCCCATTTTGCTACAAGAAGGGTTTCGGTCTGGAAAAATCAGGAGGAGGCTTTTCGGAGGATTCGTCGCCACCACGTGGCGGAACTTGAGTAGAACCAATCTAGAGCTCTCACAGGACGATCCTGCCGGGGAAACTTCCCTCCCGGAGGGGGAAATCATCGCCATCCTCATGACCAACACTCCTCTCATCAGAGGGGACTCATCACCATCAACATCTTCATCAGCACCATCTCATCTCCAAACCCTAGTTCATCTCTTGTAACCAATCTCCGTCTCGCGACTCCGATTGGTACTTGTAAGATTGCTAGTAGTGTTAATTACTCTTTGTAGTTGATGCTAGTTGGATTACTTGGTGGAAGAGTTTATGTTCAGATCCTTGATGCTACTCATTACCTCTCTGGTCATGAATATGTTTATGCTTTGTGAGTAGTTACATTTGTTCCTGAGGACATCGGATAAGTCTTGCTATAAGTAGTCATCTGAATTTGGTATTCGTTCGATATTTTGATGTGTTGCATGTTCTTTTTCCTCTAGTGGTGTTATGTGAACGTCGACTACATAACACTTCACCGCTAATTGGGCCTAGAGGAAGGCATTGGGAAGTAGTAAGTAGATGATGGGTAGCTAGAGTGACAGAAGCTTAAACCCTAGTTTATGCGTTGCTTCGTAAGGGGCTGATTTGGATCCACTAGTTTAATGCTATGGTTAGACTTTGTCTTAATTCTTCTTTCGTTGTTACGGATGCTTGCGAGAGGGGTTAATCATAAGTGGGATGCTTGTCCAAGTAAGGGTAGTACCCAAGCGCCGGTCCACCCACATATCAAACTATCAAAGTAACAAACGCGAATCGTATGAACATGATGAAAACTAGCTTGACAGAATTTCCCGTGTGTCCTTGGGAGTATTTTACCTCCTATAAGAGTTTGTCCAGGCTTGTCCCTTGCTACAAAAGGGATTGGGACAGTTTGGTGCACCATTTTTACTTTTGTTACTTGCTACTTGCTGCGAATCATCTCACCACACAACTACTTGTTACCGATAATTTGAGTGCTTGCAGATATTACCTTGCTGAAAACCACTTGCCAGATCCTTCTGCTCCTCGTTTGGTTTGACACTATTACTTATCGAAAGGACTACGATAGATACCCTATACTTTAGGGTCATCAGGGATGTGCTGTTCCCACCAGGGAGAAAACAACGGTGCTTGTGACCACGGTTGCAAGTATTGTTTACCCTACGCAAAGTTGGTTAATGCAGTTGTCCGTTGCTTTGTGTTTACACTTTGGGTGGGGCTCGCAACTTAATATCAGTGAGATGTTCTGGATAGATATCTCAAGCTGAATGATTAGTAAGTAGATGTTGATGAATAAACGGTCTACTTATCTTGGCGTACTGCCCCTTACTTTTGAGCTTCTAACTTTCTAGTAGCATGATTAGCATTGTAGTGCGTTTATAATTCTGTCAATTGTCGCGCCGTAATTTGTTTACCCATGCATAGTTATTTATCATCTTTTGGAGAGAGACATCACTAGTGAAAATCATGTGACTCTCGTCCATATTACCACCATTGTTTACACCTCCATCATTTACTGCTTTATTTACTTTTCTCTTGCAATCACTATCACTATTCCCGCTTGTGTTTTGATCCTTTGCAAACTACAAGGCTGGAGAGATTGACAACCTCTCTGAACTCATTGGGAGCAAAGTTATTTTTTATGTGTGCAGGTCCACGTCTTCTACTAGCGCCAGAGCAGCGGATACCTACTTGTTGATCCTCGAAGTCCTCCTGGTTCGATAAACCTTACAGTCCCCGTGTAAGGGAAATCTGCTGCTGACTACATCTCCACCTTCCACTTGGGGTAACCAACGAGGCGCGAGAAGTATATCCATCAACTCGTCATCAGCGCCTTGTTGACCCCTCTCCGGTATATTTTTTGTTGTGAAATTATCAAATATTCCAGAAAGATAGATAGTAATGATGGAAGTGATGGGGACACGATACCAAGGCACCTCTCCAAAGCTTCGAACAAGCCAAGGGTGGTGGCCATACCCTTATACTCAAGTGTCCTCCTTAGGTGATGGTGTTGGTGTAGTAGGAGTGTCCTCAGTACTCCAGGAACCTAGATTCATAACCACCGTTTTGGTCTTGTAGTCGTGAAACCAGTAGAAAAGCTCATCCACTAAAACCTAGATTCATACTCACAATTTTGACCTTGGAGTTCATAGACTTGATCTTGGAGGTGATCGAGCTGATCTTTAAGCTTAGAGAGAATATCCCCCATGTTCTTTTTGTCCATCTTGTTTTCCCAGATCAAATCTGTGATCATAGAGTGGTTAGCACTCAGACCATACTCCACCATCCCTTGACACTTGAGATCTCATGTTCCACCGTTGGAAGCCTGACCTTCTCGCTTCCCTCCTTCTTGGGACCTTGAACATCCTGGATCTGAAGCACCCCCTTATGCATCTCAATGACTTGAAGGTGTTTCATCACCTCCGGCGGGTAGGGATTGATGAAATTCTCGAAGAACTTATACTTGAAAGGGCTTGGTGAAGTCATGGCAATCTAAACTTGTCAACAAAATAGCTAGAAACTAGAACAAAGTAAAATCTCGTGATACGGTGGTCACAACACACGGGAGTATATATAATGAATTTTTCCACGTAAGAATAAATGCTCGGGAAGAATTCGGAGTCTGGGAGGTGCACGATGGCCCCACAAGCCATCAGGGTGCAGCCAGGGGGCGTGTTAGCTTATGCCTCCCTCATGGGTCCCTTGGACACCGTTTTATTTTTCTATTTATCTAAAATTCCAAAACTAGTAACAATTAATTTTGTGGAATTTTTGGAGTCGGTTTACTTATTGTACCATGTACCTACCCCCTTTGTAGGTTTCTGGAGTGTTTTGGAAGACTTCCTTTATGTGCTCCTCTCATGTTATGACTTGGATGACATTTGTTTCCTCATTAATGGGTGTACCTGAAATATAATGCTAGATTATTTACCCATTCACCACTCTCGTATTTTTACCTTCGAAGTTATTAATTCTTATAGCACCGGAGCGATAAAGCTCCTCAACAACATAAGGTCCTTCCCATTTTAAAGGTGTTTCCCTGCAAAAAAACTAAATCAAGAGTTGTACAAAATGACTAAGTCTCCTACATTGAATTCTCATTTTTGAATTCTATTGTCATGCATATTTTAACCTTTTCCTTAAGCAACTTAGCATTTCCACAAGCTTGTGCCCACCATTCATCCAGTGAACGAATATCGAATAACCACTTCTCACCGACAAGTTCAGAATCACAATTAAGTTCTTTAATTTCCCAATAAGCCTTATGTTCTAACTCAAGAGGTAAATGACAAGCTTTTCATAGACCATTTTATATGGGGACATCCCTATGGGATTATTATAAACATTCCTATAAACCCAAACGGGATCATCAAGTTTCGTAGACCAATTCTTTCTGGACCTATTGACAGTCTTCTGCAAGATTAATTTTATTTCTTGATTGCTTAGTTCAACTTGACCACTATATTGAGGATGATAATGTGATGCAATTATATGGTTAACATCATATTTAGCTAGCATTTTATACAGAAAGCACCATGAATAAAATGTGAACCACCATCAGTCATTAAATATCTAAGGACACCAAACCTCAGAAAGATAATGCCTATAAGCATTTTAATAGAAGTGTTCTGATCAACACTACTAGTTGGAATAGCTTCTACCCACTTAGTAACGTAATCAACAACAACTAGAATATAAGTATATCCATTTTAGGAAGGAAAAGGTACCATAAAGTCAAAACCCCACACATCAAATGGTTCAACAACATGTGAATAGTTCATAGGCATATCCTGATGTTTACCAACATTACCAACTCTTTGGCATTCATCACAAGAAAGGACATACTTACGAGTATCTTCAAAAAGATTAGGCCAATAGGCACAGGATTGTAATACCTGGTGTGGTATACAACATGCAGTGTCCTCACGAGCATGATGTCCTCCATAGGCCTCAGAAGACACTTCCTTAGAATTTGTTCCTCCTCATGCTCACGTATACAACATCTAATAACACCATCTACTCCTTTACAAATATGTGGGTCATCCCAAAAGTAATGCCATAAATCCTAGAAGAAACTTTTTCTTTTGTTGATAGGTGAATCTAGGTAGAATATATTTAGCAGCAATGTAATTAGAATAATCCGCATACCAAGGAGTACTATGTGAAGTGTTTATAACAACAAGTTTCTCACCAGGAAAATTATCATCAATAGGTACTGGGTCATCAAGAACATTTTCTATCCTAGAAAAGTTATCTGCTACAGGGTCATCAGCTCCCTTCCTATGAACGATATGCAAATCAAATTCTTGGAGTAGTAACACCCATCTAATTAGTCTAGATATAACATTTTTATTTTCCATAAGGTATTTAATAGCAACATGATCTGTGTGAATAGTTACTTTAGAGTCGACAATGTAAGGCCTAAACTTATGATGTGTAAACACAACCGCTAAAAATTCCTTTTTAGTAGTGGCATAATTCCTTTTAGGGGTGTCTTCGGTCTTACTAGCATAATGAATAACATTCAATTTCTTTTCTACTGTTTTCCCTAGAACAATGATAACCCACAGGCGTATGGGATCGCAACAGTTTTTGAGGGTAGAGTATTCAACCCAAATTTGTAGGTTCACACAAGGGAAGCGAAAGAATATTCACTAGTATTAGGAGCTAAGTTCGTCAGATTCAACCACACCTCAAAGATTAGTGTCTGCAAGCAAAGTATCAGTAGCAAAGTAGTATTATAGCAACGGTGCCAGAAACGATATGTTGACGGTAGATTATTCCTAACTGTTGTATCAATGGCGCCAATAAAGAGCACGTGGACGGGGAACTATTCTTCCCAGGCAACGCCTCCAGGAAAGTCTTGCAACAAGTAGAAGCAAAGTAACAGCAATAGAAAGTAACAGCAGAGTAACAACAGTAGCAACAGTAGCAACAGCAAAGTGGCCCAATCCCTTTTGTAGCAAGGGACAAGCCTAGACAAAGTAATGTAGAGAGGACCAGTAGAAGACTCTTAGGCAGTGGATCGGTGATGGATGAGTATGACGGATATGATTCATCATGTAATAGCTATAACACGGAGAGATATGTAACTAGCTCCCGTTCGTCAATCTAATGTAGGCATGTATTCCGTATGTAGTCATACATGCTTGGGGAAAAGAACTTGCATGACATCTATTGTCCATCCCTCCCGTGGCAGCGGGGTCTTAATGGAAACTACGGGATATTAAGGTTCTCCTTTTAATAAAGAACCATACCAACTCATTAACACGCGGTGAATACATGAACTCCTCATACTATGGTCATCTCGAGGAGTGGTTCCGGCTGTTGTCACTCCGGGGTTGCCGGGTCATAACGCCTAGTAGGTGACTACAACTTGCAAGATAGGATCTAAAACACACATATATTGGCGACAACATAATAGGTTCAGATCAGAAATCATGGCACTCGAGCCCTAGTGACAAGCATTAAGCATAGCCAAGTAGTAGCAACATCAATCTAGAACATAGTGGATATATGGGATCAATCCCCGTCAAGAACTAACTCGATTACATGATAGATCTCATCCAATTCATCACCGTCCAGCAAAGCCTACGATGAGATTTCTCACGAACTATGAAGAGCATCATGGAATTGTTGATGGAGAAAGGTTGATGATGACGAAGGCGACGATTTCCCCTCTCTGGATCCTGAAATGGACTCCAGATCAGCCCTCCAAATGAAGAACAGGATGTGGCAGCGCCTCCCTATCGCCAAACACAATGAAACCTTCTCTCTGCTTTTTTCCGGGCGAGACGGAAGATATAGAGCTGAGTTTGGGGGCGGTAGAGCCACGTGGTCCCCACAAGCCCTCCCGGCGCAGCCAGGTGGGTGGCCGCGGCCTGTGGGCTTGTGGCCCACTGGTCCACCTCCTCTGGTGGATCTTTGCGCAGGTATTTTTCTTTTATTCTAGAAAAAATCTCCGTAAATTTTCAGGACATTCCGAGAACTTCTATTTCTGCACAAAAACAATACCATGGCAATTCTGCTGAAAACAGGGTCACTCCGGGTTAGTTCCATTTAAATCATGCAAATTAGAGTCCAAAACAAGGGCAAAAGAGTTCAGAAAAGTAGATACGATGGAGACGTATCAACTCCCCCAAGCTTAAAGCCTTGCTTGTCCTCAAGCAATTCAGTTGACAAACTGAAAGACACAAAAGAAAAACTTTGACGAACTCTGTTTGATCTTGTTGTTGCAACTATGTCTAACTCATAACCAGAATTTCAGCAAGATCACAAGCAAACCACATAAGCTAATGACATCTAGGTCTCACGGTAAACTCATATCAATGGCATAATCAACCAGCGAGCAAATAATAATAAGCCTCAAGTGTCATCACTTCAATCAAAACAACATGAAGCAGTACGAATAGATTATATCTCGCCAGCTCTTTATGAGACCGCAAAAAATAAATGCCGAGCACCTTCAAATACCAAGGGCTGACTAAACATTGTTATTCAAGGCAATGAAGATCTAGTCATAGTCACACTCAACACAGTTAAAAGCAAAGCATAAAAATGACACAGGTGTTCTCTAATTGGTGCTTTTGTAAGAGGAGGATCACTCAACAGGAACATAAATAGACAGGCCCTTCGCAGAGGGAAGCATTGATTTGCAGAGGTGCCAGAGCTCAAGATTTGAAAACAGAGATAATAATTTTGGGTGGCATGCTTTCATTGTCAATGCAATGACTAAGAGTTCTCAACATCTTCCACGCTACACATGCTATAGGCGATTCCCAAACAGAAAAGTAATGTTTTGACTCCCGCACCACCAATCAATCACACTCCATGACTAGCCGAATCCTCGGGTACCGTCCATACCAACATCAATCCTGGGAGAGTTTTGTTTATAATTATGTTTTCGATTCGAGCATGGAACTGGGAATTCCAATTACCGGCCCCTTTCTCGTGCATGATAGTGATTAAACACATATCGAGGATAACACGCCTAGCATGGAAGATAGCAATAGCCCCCTCTCACCACATGAGTGGTTCGGGCATGCAAAACAGATTATTTCTTGAAGATTTAGAGAGTGGCACATGCAAATTTACTTGGAACAGCAGGTAGATACCGCACATAGGTAGGTATGGTGGACTCATATGGCACAACTTTGGGTTAATGGGAGTGGATGCACAAACAGTATTCCCGCTTAGTACAAGTGAAGGCTAGCAAAAGACTAGGAAGCGACCAACTAGATAGCGACAAATGTCATCAAAATGCATTGAGATTAACTAACATTGAGTGCAAGTATGAGTAGGACATAAATCACCATGAACATTAACATCATAGAGGCTATGTTGATTTTGTTTCAACTACATGCGTGAACATGCGCCAAGTCAAGCCACTTGAAACATTCAAAGGAGGAGACCATCCTATCATACTACATCGTAGTCATCTCTATATTCATGTGGGCAACCAAGACAAACCATTATAAGCTCCTAGTTAAATAAGCATGGCATAAGAAACTATGATATCTAAGTTGTCATTGCAAACATGTTTCTCTGACAACAAAGTTGAATCAGGCATGATGAGCTAGTCATATTTACAAAAACAAAATAGATCGAGTTCATACCAGCTTTTCCAGGCTCAGTCACTTCATCATATATCGTCATTATTGCCTTTCACTTGCACGACCGAACGAGGTGAACAATAATAAGTGTGCTCCTGCATTGGACTAAAGCTGGAATCTGCAGGCAGACACAAAGGAGAAGACAAAGTAATATGGCTCTTTGAAAGCTAAACAGGTATGCATGCAAGAGCCACTAAACATTGTAACCATGGTCTTCTACCTTGACCCAAAGAAAAAGAAAACTATCTACACGGGAAAGCTCCCAACAAGCAATAGAAGAAAATAAAATCTTTTTGGTTTTCTCAAACAAGACAGACACACAAAAACAAAACGAGAAAAAGAAAATAAACTAGCATGGATGATACAGTGGAAAAGTATGAACACCGACGAACAAGGTGAAAGCATAAGCAAGAATGTAAAGTCGGTGAGAACATGTACTCCCCCAAACTTAGGCTTTTGGCCTAATTTGGTCCACTCCCAAGGAGGGAAATAACGAGCTCCGGGGTACTCTGGAGTGGACTGAGGATGCCACTGCTGTGTGAGCTCCTCTGGCTCCCACTGATAAACTGGCGTCTCGTACTCGACTGGTGGCTCGGGCACGGGCACCTGTGGTTGGGCTAAGCCCCAATATGCGTAGATGTCCAAGGGCATAATAGTGTACCTGCCTACATGAAGATTGAACAAAGAAGGAGCAGGCAAAGTAATACTCTCACGAGTACCTTGACTAAATACTAGGTTATAAATCATCCTTCTATTTATATCTCTATCAAGAAAGTCATGGCAAACCATGCTATCGTAATCTAGATATCTATCGGGAAGAAGAATCTCTTCCTCCTCCTCCAGTCTAATAGGTATATCAAAGTGTCTGGCAAGACGAGTAGCGTAGATAACTCCATAGACAACACCTTTAGAACGGTTTAGGTTCAACCGTTGAGCTACTATAGCACCCAAGCTATAAGTTTTATCGTTATAAAGGGCTTCGCGCAAGACCGCAAGATCTGGGGAACTAAGTGACCCAGCTTTCCCACGGCCAATCAAACATTTTCCCACAAATAATGAGAAGTAGCAAAGCACGGGAAAATGAATGCTAGCAACTCTAGCGCAAGACACTCCTCTCTCCTCTCCTACAGCAATTGTACCGATGAAAGCTTCCAAGTCCCGTGGACGAGGTTCATGAATATCCCCAACGTAAGGTAATTTGCAAACATTGCAAAAATCCTGGAGTGACATGCACTGGGGGATATCATAAAGTTTAAAATCAACCATAGGAGGATTCTTCCTCGGATAGAAGTTAAAGCTTTGTACGAAGATACTGGTAAGGAGGAGGTATTGCAGACACTTATCTTCTACGAAGGCGGTAAGGCCTGCGTTCTCCACCAAGTGATAAAAGTCCTCATAAATTCCATCGGCGCGTAAGAATACATCGCTTGGCCACTCACACGCTCGAACTTCCGCGACTCGAGGGACCGGATACTTGGGCTTCTTCTCACTCCCATCATCCTTGGGGTCACGGCTTGACGAGCCTCTCAAGAACCTCCTCATCTTTTCCCTTTTCTATCTCTGAAAATTTCTGAAAGTTTTAGTGATTCTAAGGGAGAAGTGAACAAGGCTCAACAAAACTCATAGAAACTACTCCAACAAGTGCCTAGAGGCCATATTATGCATCAAAACTACTTGGGACCAGCTAGAATCAACATACAAATCTCAAGAACATGGTCACCAAGGCAGCAAAAATACGCAGATTATAGAGCACTAGAGCAAAAACTAATTGGACCAATGGAGGAGTCATTTACCAAGGAGTAATTTCCCCAAAACAGTTCGGAGAACGGTGATTTGAGCAAAGAGATCGAAAATCCCAGCAAGAGGAGCAAGAACACGGGTTTGAGCTACGAAACAATTTTTTCTCGAGGTAGGAGAACCAGATGAGAGTAGGAATGAGTGGAGGGGTTCCTGTGGGCCCCACAAGCCTGGGTGGCGTGGCCAGGGGGTGCCCGCGCCCCTAGGGCTTGTGGCCCTCTCGTGTGGCCCCCAGACAGACTTTTTGTCCCAGTATTTTTCAAAAAATCTAGAAAAAATCATACTTGATTTTCACAGCGTTCGGAGAACTTGTATTTTCGTGGTACTTTTCTACCGGACGCTAAAACAGAAAACAGGGAAAACTAAACTAAATCTATCATTTTTCTTCAAAGCAACCGAAGCTGACAACTTGGAACAGAGGTTTGTGACTCCTCGATTCATCCATCTCATGGTCATCGAAAGAAATCCGTCAATGGGGTTGATCAAATCCCCTCGACAAAACTTCTCGAATCGCTAAAAAAGACGAAGAATTTTCGAATAGTCACTAGGTCACCTTAATGGGCATGTGTCTCTCCCCAGCAAGAAAATCGTACTTCATCTTGACACGAGGAGCAGGGCATTCAAAGCTCCCAATAAGAATCGATGAAGTTTTTTCGATAACATTGATGCAATGTACTCGATATTGTTTCCTCGGAAACTGCACCGTATGCTCATTACCGTTGACATGGAAAGTGACATTGCCTTTGTCGCAATCTATAACAGCCCCTGCAGTGTTTAAAAAGGGTCTTCCGAGGATGACAACCATGGTATCATCCTCGGGAATATCCAAGATAACAAAGTCTGTTAAGATAGTGGTCTTAGCAACCACAACAGGCACATCCTCCTAAATGCCGATAGGGAAAGCAGTTGATTTGTCGGCCATTTGTAGAGAGATTTCAGTGGGTGTCAACTTATCCAGTTGAAGTCTACAATAAAGAGAGAGAGAGAGGCATAACACTAACACCGGCTCCAAGGTCGCATGACGCAGTTCTAACGTAGTTGCCTTCAATGGAGCAAGATATAGTGGGAACACCGGGATCACCTAGTTTCTTAGGAGTTCCACCCTTGAAGGTATAGTTGGCAAGCATGGTGGAAATCTCAATCTCAGGTATCGTCCTCTTATTAGTCACAATATCTTTCATGTACTTAGCATACGGAGACATCTTGAGCATAGATGTCAAACACTTTTGCAGAAAGACAGGTGTGATCATCTCAACGAATATCTCAAAATCCTCATCATCCTTTTTCTTGGATGGTTTGGGAGGAAAGGGCATGGGTTTCTGAACACATGGTTCCCTTTCTTTACCATGCTTCCTAGCAGCAAAGTCATTCTTATCGTATCTCTTAGTCTTAGGCTGTGGGTTATCAAGATCAACAGGTTCAATCTCCACATCCTTTTCATTGCTAGGTTGAGCATCATCATGAACATCACTACTGATATTATCATTAGGCTCACGTTCATCGCCAGATTGTGTTTCCGCATGAGAGACAGAGGCATCGTTTGGACTCTCAGGTGTAGCAGCAATAGGGTTGCTAGCGTGCAGGTTCCTATCGTCTTTCTTCTTCTTTCTAGGATGACTAGGTGCATCAGTGCTAACTCCTTGAGAATCTTGTTCAATTCTCTTCGGATGACCCTCAGGATACAAAGGTTCCTGGGTCATTCTACCGCCTCTAGTAACGACTCTGATAGAATTGTCAATCAACTCATTGAGAAAGTCATGTTGAGCTTTAAGTACTTGTTCTACTTGAGTAGTAACCATAGAGGCATGTTTACTCAGAAGCTTAAGATCATTGACATTTCTGTCCACACAAGCACTTAAATGACTAAGCATACGAGCACTCTGTTCCAATTGTCTGCTAACATAATCATTGAAACTCTGTTGTTTGGCAACAAAGTTATAAAATTCATCCAGGTATAAGCTAGCAGGTTTATCAAAAGGAATATCACTCTCATCAAACCTAGGCAGATAATTTACTTCTACTACCTGTATCGGGTTATCGAGACCATGGATCTCTTCGATAGGTGGTAGATTTTTGACATCTTCAGATTTAATGCCTTTCTCTCGCATAGATTTCTTGGCTTCTTGCATATCTTCGGGACTGAGGAATAGAATACCTCTTTTCTTCGGAGTTGGCTTAGGAGGTGGTTCGGGAATAGTCCAAGCATTCTCATTGCACAAGATATTATTCAATAGAATATCAGCTTGTTCTATAGTTCGTTCCCTAAAAACACTACCGGCACAATTATCTAGGTGGTCTTTAGAAGCATCGGTAAGTCCATTATAGAAGATATCAAGTATTTCGTTCTTCTCAAGAGGGTGATCAGGCAAAGCATTCAGTAGCTGGATAAGCCTCCCCCAAGCTTGTGGGAGACTCTCTTCTTCAGCTTGAGCAAAGTTGTATATTTCCTGCAAGGCAGCTTGCTTCTTATGGGCAGGGAAATATTTTTCAAAGAAGTAGTAGACCATATCCTGGGGGCTACGCACACAACCAGGAGCAAGAGAAGTGAACCAGGTCTTAGCATCATCCTTTAGTGAGAAAGGAAACTGCTTGAGCATATAGTAGTGGCGGATATTTTCCTCACTAGTGAATAGGGTGGCTATATCGTGCAGTTTGGTAAGATGGGCTACAACCGTTTCAGACTCATAACCGTGAAAAGGATCAGATTTGACCGGAGTGATTCACTCAGGGTCGACAGAGAATTCATAATCCTTATCGGTCACAAAGATAGGCGAAGTGGCAAACTTCGGGTCGTATTTCATCCTAGCATTCAGAGATTTTTCTTTCCACTTGCGCAGAAGTTTCTCAACATCATAGCTATCCTTACGCGCAAGAAAATCCTCAGCTATCTCTCCCTCTATAACATAGCACGTATCAGGCATAACAGGCAATTCACGCATAATAGCAGGTTCTACTTCAATAGTATCAGCATTTTCAGAAGTATCCTCACGTCTAGCAGCAACTCTAGCAATATGTGCATCAAGGGCACCTACTGGCAAAGTAGTATCAGGCATAGCATCATCAGGCATAATATCAGGCATAGCACCATTAGGCATAGGATCAAGCATAGCATCATCAGGCATAGTATCATGGGCAGCAGAAATAGCATCATCAAGCACAGGCGACATATCAAGATTTCTAGCAGGAGGTGATGTCGCAAACTTACTCAAAACTGAAGGTGAATCAACTGCAGAGCTAGATGGCAGTTCCTTACCTCTCCTTGTAGTGGAAGGCAAGATTTTAGTTCTTGGATCTTTTTGATTCCTCATAGTGATCAGCAGACGTCAATCCCAAGTGACTCAGAGAATATAGTTGTGCTTCCCCGGAAACGGTGCCAAAAAAAGCCTTGATAACCCACAAGCCTATGGGATCGCAGTAGTTTTCGAGGGTAGAGTATTCAACCCAAATTTGTTGGTTCACACAAGGGAAGCGAAAGAATATTCTTTAGTATTAGCAGCTGAGTTCATCAGATTCAACCACACCTGAAAGATTAGTGTCTGCAAGCAAAGTATCAGTAGCAAAGTAGTATGATAGCAACGGTGCCAGAAACGATCTGTTGACGACAGACTATTCCTAACTGTTGTATCAATGGCGCCAATAAAGAGCATGTGGACGGGGAACTATTCTTCCCAGGCAACGGCTCTAGAAAAGTCTTGCAACAAGTAGCAGCAAAGTAACATCAGTAGCAAGTAACAACAGAGTAATAGAAGTAGCAGCAGCAAAGTGGCCCAATCCCTTTTGTAGCAAGGGACAAGCCTAGATAAAGTAACGTAGCGAGGACCAGTAGTAAAAGACTCGTAGGCAGTGGATCAGTGATGGATGAGTATGACGGATATGATTCATCATGTAACAGCTATAACACGGAGAGATATGTAACTAGCTCCCGTTCGTCAATCTAATGTAGGCATGTATCCCGTATGTAGACATACGTGCTTATGGAAAAGAACTTGCATGATATCTATTTTTCATCCCTCCCGTGGCAGCGGGGTCCTAATGGAAACTACGGGATATTAAGGTTCTCCTTTTAATAAAGAACCGGACCAATGCATTAACACGCGGTGAATACATGAACTCCTCATACTATGGTCATCTCTGGGAGTGGTTCCGGCTATTGTCACTTTGGGGTTGCCGGGTCATAACGCATAGTAGGTGACTACAACTTGCAAGATAGGATCTAAAACACACATATATTGGCGACAACATAATAGGTTCAGATCTGAAATCATGGCACTCGGGCCCTAGTGACAAGCATTAAGCATAGCCAAGTAGTAGCAACATCAATCTAGAACATAGTGGATACTAGGGATCAATCCCCATCGAGAACTAACTCGATTACATGATAGATCTCATCCAACTCATCACCGTCCAGCAAGCCTACGATGGGATTACTCACGAACGATGAAGAGCATCATGGAATTGTCGATGGAGAAAGGTTGATGATGACGGTGGTGATGATTTCCCCTCTCTGGAGCTCGAAACGGACTCCAGATCTGCCCTCCAGATGAAGAACAGGATGTGGCGGCACCTCCATATCACAAAACGCGATGAAACCTGCTCTCTGATTTTTTCCGGGCGAGACTGAAGATATAGAGCTGAGTTTGGGGGTGGTGTAGACATGTGGGCCCCACAAGCCCTCACGGCGTGGCCAGGGGGGTGGCCGCGGCCTGTGGGCTTGTGGCCCACTGGTCCACCTCCTCCGGTGGATCTTTGCGCAGGTATTTTTCTTTTATTCCAGAAAAAATCTCCATAAATTTTCAGGACATTCCGAGAACTTTTATTTCTGCACAAAAACAACACCATGGAAATTCTGCTGAAAACAACATCAGTCCGGGTTAGATCCATTTAAATCATGCAAATTAGAGTCCAAAAAAAGGGCAAAAGAGTTTGGAAAAGTAGATACGACAGAGATGTATCACACAACACCAACAACAGAATCACTAGCATCACACATAATTTCAAAGGCTAGGTTCCAATCAGGTGGTTAGATAATAGGTCCAGAAATTAAGGCTTTCTTAAGTATTTCAAAGGCTTCTACACAATTATTATCAAAAACAAAAGGAACATATTTTTGGAAAATATTGATTAATGGCCTAGAAATTTTGGAGAATCTTTAATGGAACTCCTATAGAAACCAGCATGACCAAGTACAATTCTTATACCTTTGATATTTCATAGGACATGCATTTTCTCTATTGCATCAACTTTGCATCAACTTTGGCCTTATCCACCTCAATACCACGTTCAGAGATTTTATGGCCAAGCACTATACCTTCATTCACCATAAAGTGGCACTTCTCCCAATTCAAGAAGGGATTAGTTTCTTCACATCACTGCAAAACTCGATCAAGGTTGCTCACGCCATCATTAAAGGAAATCCCGCAAATGGAAAAATCATCCATGAAAACTTCAACAATCTTTTCAAAAAATTCAGAAAATATGGCAGTCATACATCTTTGAAAGGTAGCAGGTGCATTGCATATACCAAAAGGCATGCGGCTATCAGCATAAGTTCTAAAATGGCAAGTAAAGGTAGTTTTCTCTTGGTCCTCTTTTGACACAGATCTTTTCTAGTAGACTTATTCAATTTCCAGAAATCAATTACCATCCTATAACAAATTACTATCCTTTGTGGAATAAGTTTGTTTTTATCATTAGGAACAATAGTTATACCACCTTTCTTAGGAACACAATCAACAAGGCTCACCCATCTACTATTAGTAATAGGATAGATTATACGTGCCTCGAGAAGTTTTAGTATTTCAGTTCTTACCACCTCTTTCATCTTAGGATTGATACAACATTGAAGATCAACAACTGGTTTAGCATCAGGTTAGATATTAATCTTGTGCTGACAGAGAGTGGGGCTTGTGCCTTTAAGATCATCAAGAGTATATCCAATTGCAGCCTTGTGCTTCTTTAAAGTTTTGAGTAATCTCTTTTCTTCATTTTATGAAAGGTTAGCACTAATAATAACATGAATATATCTTCTTATCATCATGATAAGCATATTTTAAAGTATCAGTTAAAGCCTTAAGCTGAAATATGGGATCTCCCTTGGGTGGAGGAGGATCACCTAAAATTTCAACTCGTAAGTTGTGCTTAAGGATAGGTTGTTGATCAAGGAGTATCTTATCTATTTCATTCCTTTCATTAGAATGCTTGTCATTCTCATGGTCCAGCAAATATTGTTATAATGGATCTGTAGGAGGTACAACAATAGAAGCAAGACCGATTATTTCATCCTTACTAGGGAATTCTTTTCATGTGATTGTTAAGTTAAACTAATGAGAAATATCACCAAAGCCCACGTGGACCTCTTAGTAGCACATTTAATTTTAGAATTAATTGTATTCAAGAATTGTCTAAGAAATATGATGGGACAAAAGTTATCTTGTTCCGAACCAAGTACCAAGAAGTCAATGGGGTACTTAACTTTTCCGCACAAGACTTCAACATCTCTAACATTCCCAAGTCGCAAAATAGTATCGCGTTATGCAAGCTTAATAGTGACATCAATATCAATTTCAGAGGGTGCTATATCATGCATAATTTATTGATATAATGTACAATACTAGCATCAGTATTACATAGGTTATTATAGGAATGATCTCAAAAAAATTCTGAGATGACACATGTGCCTACTACCATTTATTTTTATCTAGTTTGTCTCGTTTGTTTCTAATAGGTTTTTCAATTCTAGCAGCCTTATCACAGAGGTAAATAACCCGCCCATCAATATTATCTACTAGGAGATCTTTAACTATAGCTACATGTGGCTCAACATTTATTTTTTCAGAAGGTGTAGGTGTTCTAAAATAACTCTTATTAACCACTATTGTAGCACTAACATGTTCTCTAATCCTAACAAGGAAAGGATCTTTCTTAATGGAAGTAGTAGGAATAGTTGGATCAACATGGTTAACAATTATTTATTCCTTATTAATTCTAATAGGTTCATTGGGTAATTTTTCAATGGTAGAATGATATTTGAACCACTATTCCATAGGCAGGTCAACATAGGTAGGAAAAGATTCACGGAAGGAAGCTACTATCCAAGAGTTAATGCCATATTTGTTGCTAAGCTCATGAAAAGCAGAATTTTTCGTAAAAGATTTAACACAATCAAAATTAAGCTTCATACCTAACTCTTTAATGTTATTGTGTTCCCAATCTTCAACATTGCATTTTAGATTTTGCCGAAGATCCCATCTGAATTCAATAGTCTCCTTCATATAGCAACCAACAACACAAGCATCGAGCAACATTTGATCATCATGAAAAATTCGAGCGTAAAAATAATGTATAATCAATTCCTTTGAGAGCTAATGGTTGGGGCAAGTGCGCATAATATATGTAAACCTCCCCCAAGCTTGAACGATACTTTCTCCTTCACGAGGCCAACAATTATAAATAATGTTCTGATCATGATGAATTTGATGCATAGGATAAAACTTCGGATGAAATTCCAGCTTCAATAGATTCCAATCCCATGATCCAATGTAATCCAATACCTGTACCACATTAGTGTTTTCCTCCAAAGATAAAGGGAAAACTTTCTTCTTAACTTTATCTCCTAGTAGACTTGAAAGCTTAAACAATCCACAAATCTCATCGACATATATCAAATGGTAATTAGGATGAGTTGAACCGTTATAAGGATTAGCTAGCAGTTTTTCTACCATACCCGAAGGAATCTCAAAATAAATAGTTTCAGTTGATTCAATAGGTTGACTAACAATTTCCTCAACTTCTGTTCGAGGCGAAGATGCCCCAAACAAGACACTCAAAGGGTGACCATTCATAGTAATAAGCAACTTTAAGTTTTAGCATGTACTGAAAGTTTTTCCTTATCAAAGGCGCTTCACTTCCTGGAAACGGTGCCATAAAAGAGTCATTATGAACCACAAGTACAGGGGATCAATTGTAGTCCCTTCAATAAATTATAGTGTTGATCCCAACAAGGAGGAGAAGGAAATGATAAGTAGTTTTCAGCAAGGGATTCTGTGCAAGTGGTGCAAGTTACAGTGAAAGATAGGTTTGTAGGAAGATAATTCGTAACAAGTGACAAGTAACAATAATAGCACAGGTGCAGCAAGGTAGCCCAATCCTTGTAAAGCAAAGGACATGCCTCAAAGTTCTGTTATAGAAAGAAAGTGCTCCCGAGGACATATGTGAAATTTTGTCTACTCATATTCATCATATTAAGTTGATTCATGTATCCAACTTTGATGATTTGGTATGTGGGTGGACCGGTGATACGTCTCCAACGTATCTGTAATTTTGGATGGTTACATTCTATTATCTTGTAAAACTTCGGATGTTTTGTATGCGTTTTATATGTTTTTTGGGACTTACCTATTAACTCAGTGCCAAGTGCCAGTTCCTATTTTTTTTCGTGTTTTTGACCGTTTTCAGAGAAGAATATTAAACGGAGTCCAAACGGAATAAAACTTCCGAAAAGATTTTTTCTGAAACAAAAGATACGCAGGGGACGTGAGAACCAAGGCAGAGGCCACCAGTGGAGGCCACAAGCCCCCTAGGCGCGGCCAGGGGGGCCGTGCCTAGCAGGCTTGTGGGGCCCCTGTGGCTCGTCTGCCCTACCTCTTCTGCCTATAAATTCCCGAAAAATCCAAAACTACGGGAGAGATCCACGAAAACACTTTTCCGCCGCCACAAGCTTTTGTCTCCGCAAGATCCCATCTGGGGCACGTTCTGGTGCCCTGCCGGAGGGGGGATTTGGATACAGAGGGCTTCTTCATCAACACCATTGCCTCTCCGATGATGCGTGAGTAGTTCACCATAGACCTTCGGGTCCATAGCTAGTAGCTAGATGCCTTATTCTCTCTCTTGGATCTTCAATACAAAGTTCTCCATGATCTTCATGGAGATCTATCCGATGTAATCTTCTTTGCGGTGTGTTTATCGAGATTCCATGAATTTTGGATTTGTGATCAGATTATCTATAAATCTTATATGAGTTTCTTCTGATCTCTTATATGCATGATTTCATATCCTTGTAATTCTCTTCGAGTTGTGGGTTTTGTTTGGCCAACTTGATCTATGATTCTTGCAATGGGAGAAGTGCTTGGTTTTGGGTTCATACCGTGCGGTGACCTCACCCAGTGAGAGAAGGGGTAGCGAGGCACGCATCGTGTTTTTGCCATCAAGGGTAAAAAGATGGGTTTTACATCATGGGTTTGAGTTTATCCCTCTACATCATGTCATCTTACTTAAGGCGTTACTCTGTTTGTCACGAACTCAATACACTAGATGCATGTTGGATAGCGGTCGATGTGTGGAGTAATAGTAGTAGATGCAGAAAGTACCGGTCTACTTGTCTCGGACGTGATGCCTATATGTATGATCATTGCCTTAGATATTGTCAAGACTTTGCGCGGTTCTATCAATTGCTCGACAGTAATTTGTTCACCCACCGTAATATTTGCTATTTTGGGAGAAGCCTCTAGTGAACACTATGGCCCCTGGGTCTACTTCACATCATATTTTCAGCCTTACACTTTTAATTCGTTGCACTTTCCGCCTTGAGATCTCACTTTGCAATCAATCTTGAAGGGATTAACAACCCCTTTATAGCGTTTGGTGCAAGCTCGTTTGTGTTTGCGCAGGTACTCTGGACACTTGGCTTGATTCTCCTACTGGATTGATACCTTGGTTCTCCAAACTGAGGGAAATACTTACTACTACTATGCTGCATCACCCTTTCCTCTTCAAGGGAAAAACGATCGCAAGATCAAGAGGTAGCAAGAAGGATTTCTCGCTCCGTTGCCGGAGAGGATCAAGTCAAGAATAGTCTCCCGTCAACGTGTCAATCTCTGGCATTGGGCATTATTCTAAGTGAAGCTCATCCAAGTAAGTGTCACAAACTCATCTCTTGCATTTACTTTTTTTCCTCCCGTTTTCCTCTCCCCCACTTCTTAAAAACAAAAATTTACCAAAATATTTGCCTTTCTCATTCGCCCTTTTCTCTCGTTTGCTTTCTGTTCGCTTGTGTGCTTGTTTGCTTGTTGAAGTCACCATGACTGAAAACACCAAACTTTGTGACTTCTCTAATACTAATAATAATGATTTTATTAGTACTCCTATTTCTCCTGCCACTAGTGCGGAATTATACGAAATCAATGCTGCTTTGCTGAATCTTGTTATGAAAGAGAAATTCTCCGGCCTTCCTAGTGAAGATGTCACATCCCATCTTAATACCTTCATTGATCTTTGCGATATGCAAAAGAAGAAATATGTGGATAATGATGTGATTCAATTGAAGCTTTTTCCGTTCTCATTGTGAGATCGAGCAAAAACTTGGTTTTCATCTTTGCCCAAAAATAGTATTGATTCTTGGAACAAGTGCAAAGATGCTTATATATCCAAGTATTTTCCGCCAGCTAAGATTATCTCTCTCCGTAATGATATCATGAATTTTAAGCAACTTGATCATGAACATGTTGCACAATTTTGGGAAAGCATGAAATTGATGATTAGAAATTGTCCCGCTCATGGCTTGAGCCTTTGGATGATTGTACATATCTTCTATGCTGGTTTGAATTTCGCTTCTAGAAATATCTTGGACTCCGCCTCAGGTGGAACGTTCATGGAAATCACATTAGGAGAAGCCACAAAACTCCTAGACAATATCATGACAAACTACTCTCAGTGGCATACTAAAAGGTCACCTACTAGTAAAAAGGTACACGCTATAGAAGAAATTAACTCGTTGAGTGCTAAGATGGATGAGTTAATGAAATTGGTTGCTAGTCAAGGTGCTCCTTTAGATCCTAATGATATGCCCTTGTCTTCCTTCATTGAGAGTAGCAACGCGAGCTTGGACACTAATTTTGTTGGTAGGAATAATTTTGGCAACAACAATGCTTTTAGAGGAAACTATGTTCCTAGGCCTTTTCCTAGTAATCCCTCTAATAACTTTGGAAACTCCTAAAACAATACTCATGGAAATTACAATAAATTACCCTCTGATCTAGAGAGTAATATCAAAGAGTTTATCAACTTGCAAAATATTTTCAATGCGTCCATAGAGGAAAAACTACTCAAGATTGATGATTTGGCTAGGAGCGTTGATAGAATGTCTATTGATATTGATGCTTTCAAAGTTATATGTGCTCCTCTTAAGATCAATATGGATGAAACTTTGAAAGCTATTTGTGTTTCCATGAATGAGAGCAAAGAAAGAACCGCCCAAATTCGTGCTAGACATGAATGGCTTAAAAAGGCGTGTTCTCGTGATAAGAATCACGAATATCTTAAAGTGCTTTGCAGTGACTCCCATTGAATCCTCGTCAAACCTAATGATGATGGGGCTGGATATGAATCCACTTTGATTGAAAAATGCCCCCAATGATTCGGAGTCCATCTATCTTGATACTAAAAGCATTGAAAGTGGAGTAGAAGATATCAAAACTTTGAGTAGTAATGACACTACTACTTTGGATTTCAATGAATTAAATTATGATAGTTGCTCTTTGATTGAATGTATTTCCTAGATGCAATCCATGGTAAACTCTCCACACGCTTATAGCCAAAACAAGGCCTTTACCGATCATATCGTCGATGCTATGATAAAATCTCTTAAAGAGAAACTTGAGTTGAAGTTTCTATTCCTATAAAGCTTCATGATGAGTGGGAACCTACTATCAAAATCAAAAACAAAAACTATGAATGCAATGCTTTGTGTGATTTGGGTGCTAGTGTTTCCGCGATTCCAAAGTCTTTATGTGATGTTCTAGGCTTTAATGAGATTGAGGAGTACTCTCTTAATTTGCATCGTGCGGATTCTACTGTCAAGAAACCCATGGGAAGGATCAATGATGTTCTTATTATTGCAAATAGGAACTATGTACCCGTGGATTTCATGGTGCTTGATATTGATTGCAATCCTACATGCCCTATCATTCTTGGTAGACCTTTCCTAAGGACTGTTGGTGCTATCATCGATATGAAGGAAGGGAATATTAGATTTCAATTTCCTTTAAAGAAGGGCATGGAGCATTTTCCTAGAAATAAAATAAGATTGTCTTATGAATCCATGATGAGGGCTACTTATGGTTTGAGTACCAAAGACGACGATACTTGATTCCATCACCTTATGCCTAGCTAAGGGCGTTAAACAATAGCGCTTGTTGGGAGGCAACCCAATGAATTTATCTTTTGCTTTCTGTTTTATTGCGTCCACACCATCATAAATCTGTTATGGTTGTGTCTTTTGTTCTTCTTTTTGTGTTGAGCCAAGCAAAACCTTTATGACTAGTTTTGGTGATGCTTGTTTGATCCTACTGGAAAAAGGCAGAAACTTTTTGCTCACGAAATTATTTTTCATTTTTATGCAGAAAGAGATTTTGAGTTGATTCTTTTTTCTGCTGCTTGATATGCCATTTTCCCAGGCTGTCGTAATTTTTCAGAATTTTTGAGATACAATAAGTATACGAAGTATACACATTGCTACAGACTGGTCTGTTTTTGATAGATTCTTTTTTTGTTGTGTTGGTTGCTTGTTTTGATGAAACTATGGATAGTATTGGGGGGTACTAGCCATGGAAAAGTGAGAATACAGTAATCTAACACCAATATAAATAGAAATCAAGTTTTCTATAGTACCTCAAGAGGTGGTAGTTTGTTTTGTTGTGCTAATGATATCATGAGTTTCTGTTTAAGTTTTGTGTTATGAAGTTTTCATGTTTTGGGTGATGTTCTCATGGACAAATGGATAAAGAGTGGAAAGAGCTCAAGTTTGGGGATGCCCAAGGCATCCGAAGCCAAATTGAAGGACAACAAAAAGCCTAAGCTTGGGGATGCCCTGGGAAGGCATACCCTCTTTTGTCTTCAATCCATCGGTAACGTTATTTGGAGCTATATTTTTATTCAACACAAGAGATATGTTTTGCTTGGAGCGTCTTGTATCGTAGGTGTCTTTTCTTTTTGTTGTGTCACAATCATCCTTGCTGCACACCTTTTTGAGAGAGACATGCACTCATCGTGAATTTGCTAGAATACTCATGTGCTTCACTTATATCTTTTGAGCTAGATGATTTTGCTCTATGTGCTTCACTTAGATATTTAGAGCACGGCGGTGCGTAACTTGGTAGTTGGCTTGTGCTATGAAAGTAGTCCCGAAGGTGATAGGTACCCAAAGAGGATACAATAAAACTTCCATCTTCATGTGCATTGATTTGAAAGAGAAGTTTGATTCCTCTCAATTAGTTTTGAGACGTGGATTTGGTAATATTAAGAGTTATGTTAGTAGGGTGTTGTGAATATAGAAATACTTGTGTTGAAGTTAGTGATTCCCGTAACATGCACGTATGGTGAACCAGTATGTTAGGAAGTCGGAGCATAATTGATCTATTGATTGTCATCCTTTGTGTAGCGGTCAGGATCGCGTGATGGTTAACACCTACCAACCCTTCCCCTAGGAGTATGCGTTTAGCACTTTGTTTCGATTACTAATAAAAACTTTCGCAACAAGTATGTGAGTTCTTAATGACTAATGTGAATCCATGGTATAGATGCACTTTCACCTTCCACCATTGCTAGCCTCTCTAGTGCCGCGCAATTTTCGCCGGTGCACAAACCCACCATATGCCCTCCTCAAAACAGCCACCATACCTACCTACTATGGCATTTTCATAGCCATTCCGAGATATATTGCCATGCAAATCCCACCGTTACGTCTCATGACTTGTGCCATCACTCTCATATTGCCATTGCATGATCGTAAGATAGCTAGCGAGATGTTTCAACATCATACGCCAAGCTAGATCGTTGCACATCCCGGTACAATGCCGGAGGCATTTCCTATAAAGTCATCATCGTTCTAAGCTTTGAGCTGTGAGTAAATAAAAGTGTGATGATCATCACTATTAGAGCATTGTCCCATGTGAGGAAATAAAAAAAATGAGGCCAAAGTTGCGCACACCAAAAAAGAGAGAGATATGGAAATAGGCCAAAAATCCCAAACAAAAAAAGAGAGAAAAAGAGAGAAGGGACAATGCTACTATCTATTTCCACACTTGTGCTTCATAATAGCACCATGTTCTTCATGATTGAGAGCCTCTCGTTTTGTCACCTCCATATGGTAGTGGGAATCTTCATTATATAACTTGGGTTGTATATTCCAATGATGGGCTTCCTCAAAATTGCCCTACGTCTTCGTGAGCAAGCAAGTTGGATGCACACCCACTAGTTCTCCTTTTGAGCTTTCACATACTTATAGCTCTAGTGCATCCCTTGTATGGCAATCCCTACTCATTCACATTGATATCTATTAATGGGCATCTACATAGCCCTTTGATACGCCGAGTCAATGTGACCATCTCCTCATTTTTGTCTCACAACCTCCACCACACTCTATTCCACCATAGTGTTGTATCCATGGCTCACGCTCATGTATTGCGTGAGAGTTGAAAAAAAAGGTTTGAGAAAGTAAGATTGCAAAAACAATTACTTGGCCCATACCGGGGTTGTGCATGATTTAAATTAGTTGTGTGCGGATGATGGATCATAGCCATACTATATGATTTTGTAGGGATAACTTTCTTTGGCCTTGTTATTTCGAAAGTTCATGATTACCTTGCTAGTTTGCTTGAAGTATTATTGTTTTCATGTCAATAGCAAACTATTGTTTTGAATCTTACGGATCTGAACATTCATGTCACATGAAAGAAGTTACAAAGGACAACTATGCTAGGTAGCATTCCACATCAAAAATTCAGTCTTTATCACTTGCCTACATGAGGACGAGCAAGAGTTAAGCTTGGGGATGCTTGATACGTTTCCAACGTATCTATAATTTTTGTTGGTTCCATTATATTATCTTGTCAAACTTTGGATGTTTTGTATGCCTTTTATATCTTTTTTGGGACTAACTTATTAACTCAGTGCCAAGTGCCAGTTCCTGTTTTTTCCTTGTTTTTGACCCCTTTCACACGAGAATTTTAAACGGTGTCCAAACGGAATAAAACTTCCGAAAAGATTTTTTCCGGAACAGAAGATACGCAGGGGACGTAAGAACCAAGGTAGAGGCCACGAGGGGAGGCCACAAGGCCCTTAGGCGCGGCCAGGGGGGCCCGCGCCTAGCAGGCTTGTGGGGCCCCTATGGCTCGTCTTCCCTCCCTCTTCCACCTATAAATTCCCGAGAAATCCAAAACTATGCGAGAGATCCACGAAAATATTTTTCCGCCACGGCAAGCTTCTGTCTCTACAAGATCCCATCTGGGGCACATTCTGGTGCCCTGCCGGAGGGGGATTCGGATACAGAGAGCTTCTTCATCAACACCATGACCTCTCTGATGATGCGTGAGTAGTTCACCATAGACCTTCGGGTCCATACCTAGTAGCTAGATGGCTTCTTCTCTCTCTTGGATCTTCAATACAAAGTTATCCATGACTTTCATGGAAATCTATCCGATGTAATCTTCTTTTTCGGTGTGTTTGTCGAGATCTGATGAATTGTGGATTTATGATCAGATTATCTATGAATCTTATTTGAGTTTCTTCTGATCTCCTATATGCATGATTTCATATCCTTGTAATTCTCTTCGAGTTGTGGCTTTTGTTTGGCCAACTTGATCTATGATTCTTGCAATGGGAGAAGTGCTTGGTTTTGGGTTCATACCGTGCGGTCACCTCACCCAGTGACAGAAGGGGTAGCAAGGCACGCATCGTGTTGTTGCCATCAAGGGTAAAAAGATGGGGTCTACATCATTGATTTGAGTTTATCCCTCTACATCATGTCATCTTGCTTAAGGCGTTACTCTGTTCGTCATGACCTCAATACACTAGATGCATGCTGTATAGCGGTCGATGTGTGGAGTAAAAGTAGTAGATGAAGAAAGTATCGGTCTACTTTTTTCGGAAGTGATGCCTATATTTATGATCATTGCCTTAGATATCTTCATGACTTTGCGCGGCTCTATCAATTGCTCGATAGTAATTTGTTCACCCACCGTAATATTTGCTATTTTGAGAGAAGCCTCTAGTGAACACTATGGCCGCCGGGTGTACTTCACGTCATATTTTCAGCCTTACACTTTTATTTCGTTGAACTTTCCGCCTTCAGATCTCATTTTCCAATCAATCTTGAAGGGATTGACAACCCGTTTATAGCGCTGGGTGCAAGCTTGTTTGTGTTTGCGTAGGTACTCTGGACACTTGGCTTGATTATCCTACTGGTTTGATACCTTGGTTCTCAAACTGAGGGAAATACTTACTGCTCCTGTGCTGCATCACCCTTTCCTCTTCAAGGGAAAAACCAACGCAAGCTCAAGAGGGAGCAGCGACGCTCACATCGAACGCCCTCAGCCGCTCTAGACAACCCATGTCGAAGCGACTGGACTCCTTGTAGATCTCCTCATTCTGTGCCTCTGCGGCTGCGTGTGGTGAGGCCACGACGAAGGTAAGACTCTTTGCATGTTCGACCACACGCTCCTCCTCCTCTCAGAGGAACTCAATGTAGCACGCAAGGTCACTAACGCACATGCGGGGCTCCTCCTCCCTTCTTCAGGCGGCAGTGGAGGAGCGGGTGATGACTCTGGCGGTTGATGGTGGGCTGGCGGTCACGGTTGCTGATGCTGGGGTGGCAGCCACGACCGTCATCTCCCGCCTTCGGGGCATGCTGGGAGAGTGGGTGATGGGCAAGGTGGCCGATAGTGGTGTGGTTATACTCGTGATCTGCATTGGGTTTTCCGTGAAGAGGAACGGGTGATCGTAACACAAGGTGGGTAAGAGTTTCCCTCAGTTATGAAACCAAGGTTTTTCTAACCAATAGGAATATCAATCCATATCCGTCTTTAATGGCTGCACACAAAAGAACAAACACTTTGCACCCAACGCGGGTAAGAGGGTTGTCAATCCCCTTGGTCTCGTTACTTGCAAGCGAATGAGGTGTGTAGATAATTGTCAAATATAAAACAACATAAAAGTAACACTATTAGGGAAAATCCTAGTAGTAGCAATGGAAATATCCATATCAATTGCGCTCGTGGCAGTGCTACTGATGACGCACTACAACTAAGTTTTAGTAGTAGCGTAGTTCCAACCAGCGCTACTGGTAAGCATAGTTAGCAGTAGCGCTGTATGGAATAGCTCTACTACTAACTATCTATAGTGTTGCACCATAACAAGCGCTGCTGATCAGCCACATCTACTGCTAGATGCGTGCCTGCGCTACTGCTAAGATTCTTGCTTTCACATATTTAATCCCCCTCTATGTGTTTTTGCTGTATTTGTGCATGCTCTACATAGTAGGTTCATCATATCATAATAAACACACATTATTCTCATCATATCATACACATAGAGTAGTCTTTATATCATCATCATCATCATCCAACACAAATATCATAATCTCAAAAATAGTGATACACAAGTCATGTCTCGAATAAATGCAACTGCATGGTCATGGCACACACAAAAGTTTCATCATCTCTATCTTAAACCATGATGAAGAAGAGAAGTCGATCAGTATGAGAAAGAGCCCAACTATGTAGTACTTCTTGAGGTGTCGGTTTCGCTCCCTCTCTTGCCGGAGCATCCACCTTAAGTAAGTATTTTCCACTTTGGCTCCGCTGTCAAACCTTGTGTGGCTAACGCCTAGGTACCTGTCCACGTGGGCATGAGTGTCTGGCCAGTGGTCATACACTCCTGGAACCCTCCCAATGAATACGGCGTAGCCGTCCTTCACCATCTCTGATCTATGTACCTGCAACGTCAGTTGATGAATTCAACGATAATATGCAACATAATGTACTTGAGAAACACGAAGAGGCAGAGTTAGAAAAATACAAGCAACCTATAGTAAACATAAATAACGAATTCCTCGTACCCAAACATTGTCATCTTCAATCACTCCTCCATGTCGGCGCCCCAATCCTCATAGTCAGGGAAGAAGCACTCGTGCTTCACACAAGGCTTCAGTCGAGACGTTGACAGACTAGCAGTGCTCGGACATCATCCCGCATCATTGGCACATGGTATAACATCCCTGTTTCTTCGAGGACCACATTCATGATCACTTGGGAAAGTTCACAATGTACGTGATAAAAGTCAGCTCATATTTGATGATCCGGTGTCCTTCCTATGCTTGTGTCCCATTTAACAATCTCGGCATCGCTGGAAGTAGGTGACATGCGAAGGAATTCATTATCCCTTCTGTAGTCTAGCGTGTGATAATGAGGTAGAATCTATAAGCCTTACCATCCTTCAGCTGTTGGATGCAGCAGAAGTCAGTCTTATGGCCGAAACCCTACCCGTTCTTCTCTTACTTTTTCACCTTGATATATCCACCAAACAGGCTGATGGTTATCATGGCACTATCAAGAACACTCTTTATGTGCGTGTAATCCTTTTTCTTCATGTTATTTGATGAGTCGAAGTACAAAGCATGGCAGTATTGTCGGTACAAATAGATGAGGACGCCCCCTGCTGTGCAAAATAAGTACAACTCAAATTTGCCTCCATCCTTGCAAAGGAATGATTAAAACTTATGAAAGGATATCGATGGAGGACGAACGTGGGATGATAAAGCAGGAGAATCGTTTCCTTATCCTTATTGGTGACCATTAACTCGCCGATGTACTTGCTTGCATATTCACGGTGCTCTTTGCATACTATCAAGAAGCTCTCGTGCATATAGTATAGGTTCGCGACACGTATATATTTTATGTTCTAGCGTGTGATGATGTAGTTCAGATACAACGCATACATGTCAATGAAGTGAAAATCCAGCTTGGTCATGTGGAACATGTTGTAGATGTAGTCAAGTCGCACGATGAACTTATCGGTGGGCCATTTCTCGATGTACAACTTCCCACCGGGCACCTGAGCCGTGTAAAGCAGGTATCCTAGATTCTTAGAGAGGGGAAGGCTTTTATCTCTCTCTCCAGCACATCTTCGGGAAGTCTCCTTAGATCATTGTTCAGTATGCCCTCTAACGCTTTCGGAGGTAGGATTGGGTGGCTGACGACATGGAACATCTCCGCACATTGGAGAGGTATTCTCACTACCTCCTGGGGTTGCACCTTTAGGGCGTTTCTTGTCTGGTCTAGTCTTTCTTTTCTGGTCTCCTTCTTTGCTTGTATGGTCTCCTCCTTTGCTTCTTGGCGGGCCTTTATTGTCTAGTCTCCTCCTTTGCTTCTTGGCGGGTGGCGGTAGTGATCCCACTATACCTTCCCTATCCACGACCCCGAGTGTCGTCGGTCCAATCAGTGGACAACCCTTGCATTGTTGTCGCTAGGTAAAGGCGACATCTCGAGTTGTTCCAGCCTTAGGACATCCATCATGAAGAGAGACTTCCTGAATCAGCCTTAGGATGTTCCAGCTCCAGCAAGTGAGGTAGCATCAAGTCATCTCCATGCTCATAGCCTGAATCATAGTCCCAAGCCATCAATCCTTGATCGTCATAGGCTGTATTGATATACTTGAGAGGGTCATCACCCGCCTCCTCCATGACAACATCAACATTTGCTTCTTCGAGAGGGGTGACTCATCAAGAAATAATGGAGGCTCTCCCTCACCTTGTCCGCTACAAAGGGTACATGTAATTGGGTAGGTGGGGTGGTGTTCGTAGCTTGTTGAGGCATTGTCGTTGGTGTATTACCGGGCGCCTCGACATGAAGAATAGTCTTTGGCCAAGGCAGGAACCAACTCTTGCATGCACCAATCCATTTAGGGGTATCATCGTCTCCCTCAACTAGTACTGGAGGAGGCAAATCCGTGAAGGCCGCTTTGACACTGGCCACGCATACCTCGAAGACACCATGCGGCATGTTTGGGTTGTGTAGCATGCGGTCTTTCGGCTTCACGATCATTGCGTTTCCCATGTCCAACTTCTGGCCATTGATGTCGTACAGTAGGGTGCATGGGGTTTCGTTGGCGTACGAATATATGTCTATGACATCAGACATCCGAAACGCAACTGAAATGGAAGACTATAGATATGCTAGTGAAGAGTGTATGGCACGTATTTACCGTGATGGCGTCGAGATCAGCCAAAGACGAAGCCCCGCCGAGCAAGCTAAAGACGGAGGGCGGGCTGCTATGAATAGGAGTGAGACTAGGTAGGGAGCATGTGCGGTTGCATGAGAGTTGTTGGTGGTGCGATGTTCACTGAATTGTGTCCGACAAAGCTGGGATGGGGTAAGTCCTCTGGCCCTTTAGCTGGATTGTTCTTCGTCCAATCCATAACTATCGGAATCAAGCTGCTAATGCATGCTACCAGAGCTGCTCCGACCGCTGCATCGACTACCTTTACCAACTCTTCTTTAGTCCTATCTTTGGTCTTATCAACCGCAAGAGGGACCTTCTCGTCGATTGTATGTTGAGTAAGCATCCGTCTCTGCCTTTTTTCCTCTAGATTCTCATGGTAGCACTTCTTCCACGAGGTGCCATCTCCGACATTGTGCACACGTCCATATGATGGTGGTTTGTCCTCCGAGACCTTTTACAGTATGTATAGGGCCCGGTTAAACGGGGTATCCCACCTGGGGCTCGCCGACGAGTGAGATGACTCGTCGCTTTTGGCTGCCTTTTGGTGCTGCTCTTTCTGCAAAATGAAGGTGGATGGTTTATGAATGTGACAAAACTTGTATTTTAATTGATAAGGTAGTAATATAACAATTACCAGTAGTCGCACAAACTCCCTCGTGTTCGAGTCCGTGTAAAAGATCTTATTGATGGGGTCCCACTTGTAGCGGTCCCTGATGCAATCACACTCCTGCGTATCGTTGAACTCCGCCAAGGGGTCTTGGATTCCATGACTTTCACTTTCTGCTCCCTCATTGGCCCATACGGGCCTCTTCCCCTCATAACCACGGCTTTCGAGGCGGTAGGGAGGCGTGTTCCTGGAGGGGAGTGCCTTCATTTTCTCCGACTTTTTCTTGACTTCTTATTTAGTGCAGGTCTCCTTGAATTTGTCGAAGTCCTGTTCCTTTAGTGACAGATTGTCAGCATGAATCTTGGACCACGGTTCATTTTTAGCAATCGCTATTCTCACCCTTACTTTCCAGGCGGACAAGTCTTTGCTGAACATCCCCATCGCCTTGTTGTTTATCTTACTCATGGCTTCGTCCTTCCACGGAAGTTTGCTTTCATCCCGACCGAGGAACATGTGGTCCATATTTGGTATCTTCCTTAAGTTATCATTGTTGATGTTGGTGGTTTCCGTGAGGATGCATCCCAGTTGATTGTCGTAGAACGCACGTTCTTCCTCCGATGCAGTTGGCTCTAATTTAACATGGTGCATAGCCGTGACCACAATTTTTCCAGTGGCCAAGCTTGTTTTGTTTTTGTACCCTCTTCGGCTTCGATTCTTTACCGGCTTTGCCAGCATTGTTGCCAGTGTCGGGGGTGGTGTCGATGCTGGTGCTAGTGTTGGTGCCGTGCCAGGGTCGGTACCACTGCCACCCTGCACCCGCAATAGGTGTACATCCAAGTAGTTGAAATAATGATTTGCCCCCTCGAAGGGGTCTTCTTCAGGGTGACCAAAGCCCCCGGCTTCATCGTGGATAGACATGTTTCCTACGATTAATTAAGTACTCTAGCTTAATTCTAGACCGAATAAAATGAATAATGAAGAAAAGGGCCTATATTTTTCCTGTGTTAGTTCTTTCTCCTTGTGGCAAATCCCGGGCATTCCATATGTCCTAGTTTCCAGCACATGTCATGCCGGAAATTTCAGCATGACCTTTGCCAAAAAGTGGACATATGGAGCTTCTGAAATTTGCTAGAACGGAAATGAACCAACATTCTGGGAAAACATAGGCCACTTGGATATTCTTCCATAATTATCCATTCAATGAACATTAATCATATCATATTCAACAATTGTAAATAAAAGATATAATAAATAATAATGGAATATGCAAATGAACATCAATAACATATATCATATAACATCAATCTTGTTTTTTATATAACAACAATTAATTAACGAAGTTTAAAAAATATCTATTTTTTGTTTATAGCTAAATGTCATAGCTACTATTTTTTGTTTATAAGCTAAATGCTACTGTTTTTTGTTTAAACCTAAATGCCCTAGCTAAATGCTGTAGCTACTCGTTTTTTTTATAAGCTAAATGCTACTCTTGATGGCTTAATGCCCTAGCTAATTTATATAACGTTTGTTAATGGCTTAATGCCCTACTTTATGTTACTTGAACCAAGTTTTGCAAAACAAGAACATTTTTTTGTTTATAGTTAAATGATACTATTTTTGTTTAAAGCTAAATACCCTAGCAAAATTTCCTACTCTGTGTTAATTTATATACTAATTTATAACCCTACCTAATTTCCAAAAAAATCATAAATCACTACTGTCCTAATTCCCTAATCAACATTTCCAAAATCCCTGTTTTCCTAAATCAACATTTCCTAAATACCTAGTGTCCTAATTTCCTAATCACGACATCAACATATCGCCTAGGGTTCAAATGAACACCTCGGGTTCATACGAACATCATACCTAGGGTTCATATTAGAGAGGAGAGGAGACAAAGATAGAGAGAGAGAGGAGGGCATGGGAGGGAAGAGGCTTACCGGGCGGGCTCGGGCGTCGGCGGCGAGGTCGAGGGCGGTTAGGGCGTCAGCTGCGAGGTCGAGGGCGGGCAGGGAGAGGGCGATGACGAGGAGAAGCTCGGGCGACGGCCACTGGCAAGGTTGAGGGAGGGCAGGGGAGATGGCGACATCAGCGACACACGAGTTGGGGGAAGAGGGGGTATTTGCGGGAGTAAATGAAATTGAGAGCCCGTGCGGGGGTTAAGTCAAAATAGCACTAGTGCTCGGTACAAACGTGAGATATAGCTAACTTAGCTATAGCATTGGTTCTAATCTGACGCTAATCCTAACTCTTATATTTTGTTTCCCTTTTTAATTTATTCTCAATATTTTCCTTTCCTTTTTTGTTTACTTCCGTTTTTCTTTTGTATTGATTTCTCCTATATGTTTTTGTTTTTTGTTTTTTGTTTTTCTCCCGACGGCCTTGCACGCAGTCGACGCGAACGTCTCCTCCCACACTACGAGAATATCACAGAAACCATGCATGTGATCATAATTGAAAGGGATATGATGTATATATCATTTGACCGATAACGGTTACTTATGGGTGTACACAAAATAGATACATATATATAAATGATGGTTTCTCAGCTGCGTTGACGATGTTTCACATTGAGCTTCTTCCCTTTCTTGTTCGTTGTCGAATAATTGAGCTCTCGTTATGACTTTTCCGGGACCATGGAGTACGATATTTCTTACGTAATGTAGTCTTGATTCTTCTTTTTTGGGGAGCCCGACTTACGAGTCGAGATCGCCGAATGAACGTGCTCAGTTATCCGAGAGATCAATGCTCACCGAACACACATATACTGAATAAATAGAGTCTTACATCCAAGTACATAATTATTACGTCACATGACCGAATAGCCAGTTTCCCAAGGTAGGGCCTAAGGCCAAATCATACTGATACAACTAATAGCGGAAATCATAGGGCTAAGCAGGTGCCCATGCCATCAAGCCTACAACGACAGGCATTCTGACTGCGAAGCGTCCTAGTTCGCAGGGGCGTCTCCGAAGACGTACTCATCTCCAAACTCCGGTCCTTCCATGTCTGGTCGATAATATAATCAGTGGCAAGCCAATGAGTACTTTGAATGTACTCGCAAACATCCCATGATATGAACAATGAAAGTGAAGGATAACAATAACATGCATCTTTGGTGGAATTCTTCTTGGTGGTAAATGATCATGAATATGCATTAAGTTAAAGAATTACTTTTGAAGAACAAGTTACAGATATCAATAGATCTGCCACGGCCTGAACCATCTGGGTACACCCTATATGCCAAGTCACCAAACTTGGTCATATCGTTCCTTTCATAATAACTCCTTTCATCACAACTCACACACACTTGGTTTATGCGGAAACAACTTGACGTAGTTTAAGAAGGATTACCCAACTATCCTTAACCGTGGACCCGGTTATTCGAATAGTTTTACACTCTGCAAAGGTAGTACGCTGGACCCACGAGATCCGGGAAACTTCTGTGTCATCCACGACTTGCGGTATATAACATACCCGAGGTAAGTACCCGATCAATGCCTTTCCCCTGACGATACTAGCCAAAGAGGTCCACTCGATTGGTACCCAGCCCACATGTTGTACATCTTACGAGCACCGACTCTGGACCGTATCAACCATGCGGGGACCAACGGTGTGCCTGGAACACGTAAAAATGGCATAGTCGCCCTACCTGGCACGGTCCCATCACGAGAGTGACCACACATCACTCCCGCCATTAGTAATGTGGCTCTTTGCTAGCACCGACCAGAGTAATCAACACAGCCCCGTCGCATAGGGGGTAACGTGGTCGTACATGTAAGGTTGGGACGGTCGACACATCATAAATCTAATCCCATATCCGAAACCATACTCACACAAATACCCGGTGCACCACTTCACCAAAAGTGGCCACCTAACTCATCATCACCCTCGGGCATTAGTGTAACCCGACTGGGTTTTCTCAAACCTTTGATTTATACCAACAACATGCTCATGCCAATAATACTCTAACTTTACTTGTCAACATTATATTAGCATGACCCTCATAGGTGGTAGGATCAAGCTCAGTGCATGTGCTCCGGAGGAACCATCGGTAACATCACTTCAATGATTTACCGGCACTTATGATCATATGCAACGGAAATACTTGCTATTCTAACATGAAATATAACATATGCTCAGTCATGGTCAAAGGGTTGCTTGCCTTGGTCAGCTAGGTATCCGGGGTCTTCGAGGTCTTCCGCTCTGATTCCCTCGTCACACGGATTTTCTATCATCGATAAAAGAATAAATAAGAAATAGCTCACTCAAAAACAGATCACAAAGTCATTTTAAAAATGCTGGTTATTTCTGAGAAATATAAGTTGTTATTTAAAAAAATATTTTCCTCTGATCCAATGAAGGAATATTTTTAAAATCAACTAAACAGAAGCAAAACTATTCCAATTTAGCCCTTTTTATTATTGTAAAACAGAATAGTTGCTAAAAAATTCAACCAATGGTCCTATTAAATACTACATATTTTTAGAAGAATATCAGTGGAAAATTTATATTTTTACACTGATTAAATATTTTTATAAAAATCTTTGCAAATCCAAATCAAAAACAAAAGAAAAATGGGCTATAGCCCCTGGCCTGGCTTGGCCTCGAACTGGGCCGGCCCAAGGGCCAGCCGACAGCCTGCCCAGGCACACGCGCCGTCAGGTTTGAACCTGACGTGCGGGGCCCAATGGTCAGTGGCTGCGGGCAGTGAGGGAGAGGGGGTTGGGCCACCGACAGGCGGGGCACACCTGTCGGGGTCGTCTCCTACCTCTGGCCAGAGAGGAGGAGGAGCACGTCGGCAAGGTTGCCGACGTCCCTCGGCCCCAACGAAGATAGAAATGGGTCCGGCTCGTCGCCGCCTACCTGCTGGTGGTTGGAACAACGACGGAGAGGCTCAGGTTCACCGGCAACGAGGAGGCCGCGTCGGAGGATTTTCGGGAGGTGGTCGAGAGGGTAGCTAGGCGCACGGATAAGCTTGGAAAAGTTGGGGGAAAGATCCCTGGGTCAAGCGGAGTGGTTTGGTGGGTCGAGGGACGCAGGAGTCGTCGTGTAGCCGAAGATCGACCGGAGCTCCAAGGCGGAGGGGCCTCGGTCAATCTCGAGCACCGGGGCTCTGCTGGCTTGTTGGGTGGCTAGGGAGGTGCTAGTGGTTGCGACGAAGCTATCTGAGGGGTGCTAGAGCGAGGGGGGGCCTATTTGTAGGCCTGCTATGGTGAGCGAACACGGGAGCGCCGGTGACTTACCATGGCGCACATGGGGGTGCAAAGAGGAGTTGGGGTCAAAACCACGGTCTCATGACGTGGTTTTGGACTACGAGAACCATCTGCAATAGAGGGAGAAAGAGGGGAGTCGAGCATAAGTGGCCGCACAACTTTGGCCGGTACTGGTGCGCGCGGGCACGTGTCGCACAAGCTCTAGCGCGGGAGAGGAGGGTCCCTGATGGTCGCTTGATGCAGAGGGGTTGTCGGGGAACAGGTTGGACACCTCGGGGGAGGCTATAACTGGCCGAGAGCATTGCCCCCACCTCGGTGGCTTCCTTTAGCGCACCTAGATTGCAGTTTTGGCAAGCCTCGGCATGCTAGTGTGCTCTGAGGTTCTTTGGACGTGTCTAGCATGCCATGGGCACTGGCTGGGATGGGGCTAGCCGTTGAAGTCCCGTGGGAGCTTCGGCTGGTCAAGGGACATAAGAGAAACACGTGCTGTCAGCTTTGAGCTGAAGCTTAGATTGGGGTTTTTGGCATTTCTGCTTTGAACTAGAGAGCGGTCAGTTGACTGGGGCCGGGCATTGATACTGGCCACCGAATTTGCGAGTTTGGAGCAAAGGGGTTGGGTTTAGCTATGGTTAAGGGGGCTTTTACCCATCTGTCAAAAGGTGCTCGACGGTGGTTTGGGGTGGTTGCACCCCACCACTGGTGCTGCAACTTAACAGGTTTGGGTTTGGTGCTAAAACATGGGTTTTCACCAAGTTTGAGCTCCATTGGACAAGTTTAGCTTTGTAAACTTGAAAACTTCACCATTTGACCAGATCTGTCCCTTCCAAAGAGAGTGTGGGTAAATTTAGTCCCACAAATCCCATTTTTAGTGTGGAACCCTCATTTGAGGTATTAGGCACTCCTGCAAAGTTTCAACATCATTGGACAAACTTTGATATGTAGAGTTGCTCTAACTTCAATCTAGACAGAAGGGGTTTTACATTTATTTGGGGACCTTAATCCCCTTGGATCAAAGTGAAACTTTATGTGGACACCAAATATGGCTTAGGGATAGGGTTGGGTGTTTGGTTTATATGGTTAATATGGTTCGGTTTATTTGGTTCTATATAATTTCGGTTTTGGAGGAACAGAAACCGAAACAATCATTCAAAATGTAAAAACGGAACCATATTAACCATAATATATCAGTTCGGTTTGTTCGGTTAACCAAAAAACCAAAATTCATGCACTTGTCAGTACAAATGTAATGACTTGAGATCACTTATTTGGATTGTATAATATGCAAAAAGATAATCACAAGTTCTAGCAACCTTAATATCATTCTATGGTTTATTCGGTCAAGCAAACTAGTAATCATATATAAGTAGAAAAATCACATGGAACGTGAAATGTATTATGTACGGAGAAATGTGTGATGTCTCCATATTGTTGTACTTTCGGAAACAAGGTATTACATGGGGTATACCACATATCGGTTTGTTCGGTCTATTCAGTTTCTGGGCACCAAAAACCGAACAAAAACAAAACATCGAACAACCTTAAAATTTCCCACCGAACCAAAAATCAAACCACCAAATAAACCAACAAATCGGTTAATACTGTTTGGTTCGGTTTGGTTTTTCAGTTTTCAGTTTTATAGTGCCCACCCCTACTTAGGGATACCGCTGGAATTTTCTAGGATTTTTATCGAGAATATTTCCTTTGGAAATATTTAAAAAGATCAAAACAAACATAAATGGTTTTCAGAGTTTTACTCAAATAATAATCATATAACTAGGGGTTAAAAATCTTATGTCTGGAAAATATATGTCCTTCTCATCATCTCCAAATTTAATCAGATTTTTCTAAGACAGAAAAGTATTTTTGCATGTACGAATAACATTTCTGGCCTTAGAAATGGACATGCAAATAAATTAGGAAAATATATTGTGAAATGGACATGCGAATAAAGTTAAAATCAGATCACCAACTTTGGGTAGGAACACTCCTTGCCATCAAGGGCATGTAGTGCAACTCAAAGTAGGATTTTACCTTAATCAGAAACAAGAAAATGTTTTGGAAACAATTCAATATTGTGAAATGTGGTTTTTATCATCACATGATCAAACACACAAGCATACAATGACAACCTCACAACATTAGTTTAGAAAAAGTTTTAACAAGCTCGGATTTTTGCATTACAGAGAAAATGGTAGTGAAAACAGGGTGTGACAGACCTATCCCCTTACAAGAATCTCGTCCCCGAGATTCCTAAGCTAGGTGCTAAAAAGGTCCAGAAACTCAGATCGGAGATAGTCTTCACGCTCCCATGTTGCTTCGGCTTCGATGTGGTTGCTCCATTGAACCTTGAAATACTTGATGGTGCGGCCTCTGGTGCAACGCTCAGCTTCATCAAAAATGCGGATCGGCTTCTCGCGGTAGGTGAGGTCTGTCTGAAGGTGGATGGCATGATGGTAAATGTCTTTGTAAAGATCGGGATGATTTGGCGCTGGAAGACACTTCCGAAGTAGTGACACATGGAAGAAGTTGTACACACCTGAAAGTTCCAGAGGTAGCTCCAACGGGTAAGCAACCTCTCCACGCCTTGTCGTGATCTTAAAACGCCCAATGAACCGTGGAGCAAGTTTCCCTTTAACATGAAAATGCTTCATTCCCTTAAGAGGGGTGACACGAAGGTACACCTGGTCTCCGGAAACGAACTCCACATCCCAGCAGCGAGAATCCGCATAGTTCTTTTGTCGCGACATGGCTGCATTTAGATTTTCTCGGACAAGCCGCACCTTCTCTTGTGCCTTGTGCATGCAGCAACCCGACTCAAAATGAGTCAAGCCTTTGTGCTTCTGTGCCATCCCTGGATCAGTATGCTGGCACATACAGTACATAAATGTATATATCAAAGTGCAATCAATGTAAATAACGTAAAACTGATATATACCTTAAATCTCAGCGGAAACAGTCAAGGGAGTGGTGTCCCAATAAACACCAACGACAGGTTGAGTGCAGACCGTACCCCTGAATCATACTCTTACTCGTCGAAGAAAATATCTGCAACATAAGACGTTGTAGCCGTGTAGGTCAGCATATTGAATATGCTGGCAAGTCAAAAAAGAGAGAGGTAAAATAACATCTATACTATATGCATATATGGTAGGTGGGGCTGTAAGTTTTTAGCGGAAGGCAAAGTTTTCTCCTACAACAAGAGAGGGGCTAAAAGCAAAGTATTACTATGTTGTTGGTTGTTAATGAGATGGTTCCACAAACCAGTTCTAATACCCAAGTTATCAATATTAACCACATCAAATATATATAATGGTGTTGAGAATTCCTGATAGTTTCAGTTCCTTTGGCTCAAGTTGTCCATGACCGTAGACACTGCTAATCGATTAGGTTTGAGTACTCTGCAGAGTTTTGCACACGTTCCCCACAAGATTTGATCACCTCCGAGTATGTCGTCGCACTTCATGGTGTTTGTAGACCGGATGATCAAAACATGGTCTTTCAACGGGTCCCTCTGATCCCCTGTCGGTGCCCATCCAATCCTACCGTTATTCTACATCTGCTAGCACCGCCTGTCTAGAGTCGCCACGTTGTCCAACCAAGCCAGAGCCCATAATGACTTGTGGCTGTGTAGGTAAGCCTTGGGTCTTGTAGTATCCATCCATCTCTTCGTGCCTGGGTGAAGCTTTCCGCAAGATGTCATGGCGCTTCTCCATGCATCCTGGGTCGTCCACTGGTTTCTCCAGGGAGCCCATCTAAACCATCCTTCACCAGAGGTATATTTCGTTCTCAGGTCTTGCAAGTCTTTGAGTCATCAGGTCTTGATTATTAAGTTTCTCACAACACTCATGATAAACACTCAACCAAACCCCGTCTACTAGGAGCATAGCAAAATAACGTCCCTGCCAAAGTAACAAGGGTTTAGGGGTGCCTATCATAACATACTACTCAATAACCAAAGTTTCCAAGTACCTACTTTGCATGCAATTGGGTGAAGAAGGTAGAACTACTATGCATATAAAACATAGGTAGAATATGATAAACGTGACTTGCCTGGTATTACTTGATGAAGATAGTCGCTCTCATAATCCTGATAATTCTACTCGTCACACTCCATGTCACATCCCTGACACCTTAATCAAGTTAGCATTGTGTTCATATCTTCTTTGCATTGCATCTAGGAAATTTTCAACAAGAACAAGCAAGTGGTGAAGGAACACTCAAAAAAAAACCTAGCCACTTCTCAAATTCAAAGGAATTATAAACTAGTTCAAATCAATAAACTCGAAATGGCCTCAAGAAAAGTTCAACTTTTCTGATAAATCATGGAAACAAATAAGAAATGAAGAAAACCATTTTCAAAACCCTCTTGGCATTTCAAATAAATGCAAAAAGCTACTGGTTTCATGTTTTAAATTTGAATTCAAAAATTTTAAGTTTTCAAAAATGTTTTTATATGGTTGGATATATTCCAACTAATATTCTGGCGTGTTCAAAATATTTTTATAAACTATTTTGGAGCTGAAATAAAAAGCAAATCAAAATAGTTAGCAAATCAGAAAAACAAAATTGAAAGAAAATATAAAGAAAAGAGGAAGACCTTACCTGTCGCCCTGAGGAGGCCTAGCCCACCAGGGGCAAGGGCGTCTTCCTCCTCCTGCCTTCTGGCAGAGGAGCGAACGCCCACGGCGGCTCCTCCACCTCCTGCTTCGCCGTGGTACGCTCCGGTGCTCCCGAGGACAGCGCGACAGCGGGGATATCCACCCCGAGCCTGTCTCCATCCGTTCCCCTGCTCTAGTTTCCCCCTCCTCTCAGGATCTCTCCTCCCTCCTTCTGCCTCCATTGCCAAGAGCTCGAGCTCGTGCTGTCGTGCCTCTAGCCACAGGACCTTCCTCCCGAGTAGTCTAGTAGCTCCGCCTCAACGAGCTGGTTCTCTCTGCAAAGGCCGAAGCCTCCCCGAGCCCTGCAACGTCCCCAACGCCATCGTCTTCAACCTTCGGTCACCGGCAAATCGACGGTGAAACGCCGGCTACAGCCCCTCCCCGAGCAGTCTGAGCCTAGCTTCACCTCCACCGTGAGCCTACGATCATTTCCCCTCTTCTTCTCCTCGGATCTGTGCCCCCTACCCACTGGACCATCGAGCCCGAACTCCGGCAGCCGCCTCGGCTCATCGCCGGCTTGCTCTGGCCACCTATAGCGATCCCTGAGGCCAGTGCTGGATGAGGTCGAGCCTGGGGATTATCCCAGTGCTCTCGGCAACCGTTTCCGAGCACCATAGCACGATATAGCGTGTCTCCGGTGAGGTTCTGCCGCGGATCTGGTCGCCGCCGGTCAGGCTCTGGCGGGGAACGACGTGGCCAACATAACCCCAGTAGTTTATCCCTCATCGCTCGCTGACAGTGGGCCCAAGGCCAAGTCAAACCCACTTAGGGGCTGGTCAGCGCGGGATTAGCCCCCGAGACGCTCACCAGTGGGTCCCCCCTGTCAGGTTTGACCTGATCAGGTCAGTTGACCTGCTGACGCCATGATGATGTAGTGATGACGCAATAAGTGAATTTCTGATTTAAAAGAATTCTAAAAAAATGCCAAAACTTCTAAAATTCATAGAATTTAATCTGTAACTCCAATGAAAATAATTTATATATGAAAAAGTATCAGAAAAATTCAAGGAATCTAAACCCAAACTTATAGATTAATGAATAAGTTAATTCTTATAAATACTTTGGAGATGGAATTTCGAAAATAATTAAATTTCACTACAAATGATATGATCAAACACTGTCCAAATCACAAACCAGCAACCTAACATGTCATTCCATGCATGATAAAAGCAAGTTGATCTGAGCATCAGGTCGAATCAATTAAAATGGTATCCGAGAATACCTCGTTTGAAGTTATATTAGAATTTGATTCAAATAAACTTCAAACCTAATACATGTTAGCTATAATAGTATACCACCTTGCATCCTCATGCCATGCTCATGCATCATCTTGTTGCACATGATTGTTATTGAATGTTGTCATTTTTTTCGGTAAGCTCCGCTCCCTCGGATTCCACCGAATATCCGTGTGACGGATATTGTCACTCCTCTGAGCAACAAGGCAAGCAACCATTTTGATCATCCCGATAAATCCCATGTTCTTGCTCCTGCACTTACTTATTGCATTAGGATTAAATGCTTCAAATGCTTTTGCCACGTTAGTTGAACCCACTTCCTTTGCATGACCTATCCTTGTCACAGTAAATAGCTGAATCTTGCAACCTAGCATACCTGGTAGTTGCTTGAGCCATGATGTGCCTTATCCTGCTATGCATGCTATGCTTAGAGTTGTGTATGGTCTGTCATCCGGGAGATGAACAGAATTGTGAGAATGTGTTCGGTAAGCAAAGGTTGTGTGTTGAACCTGATTTGGTAAAGGAACCGGTGAAAGGCTGTGCAGGAGTACATGGCGGGTTGTTTCATTGGAACCGTCCTTAGGAACTGAGTTCCGTGTATGTAATCCAAGACTACATACTACCACATGCTGGGCCCTGAAATATGACCCCGCTCGACTTATTAATCGCTTAGTACTCGGTCCAGGAGTTGCAAGTAGTTTCTGGTGTTTATAGTCATGCTGGAGGTTGTGCATGGTGCTGACCTGAGAGGTGGGCTGTGATGCGGTAGGCAGTGGCACGGTGTACCAAGTGGCACCCGGATGGTGGGCTTGGGAACCCTGCGCACATCGTTTGGGGCCGTGGCGGAAACCTCGGCCGGACTTCCGTGCGGGTTACCCTTAGATAGGCGACAGACCTGGACTAGGTACTAATGTGGTTAACGGTCGTGGCCGACTCCCTCGCTGGGCTTCCGCTTGAAGGTTGCCGAGGTGCATGACGTGCACATGGCGATAAGTGGTGAGAGCGTGTGTGACGAAGTACACCCCTGCAGGGTTATGATCTATTCGAATAGCCGCGTCCGCGGATATGGACTACTTGGAGACATATGTTGTTCATAGATAACTTCAATGGCTACTCATAAAATTGTCAAGATAAGCGTGAGTGTCATGGACGGCATTTCCGTATGGAGATGGAATGATTCCATGATGGAGTATTGTTGTGGTGTTAGTGGACTCGTGTGCGAGAAATCAAGTTGTCAAAATTATTTAAAAATGCAAGTTGTCTAGCCACGAGTCAAATGCTGGCTTTCCGCATGAAACCCCACAATACCTTATTGATACATTGCATGAGTAGATAGTTATCCTAAAGTCTTGCTGAGTACCTCCATACTCATGTTTGCTTAATAAATGTTGCAGAGGTTGCTAATGACCCTAATGGAGGGTTCTTCATAGACATCGACGACGACGAGTAGCTGGTGTTCCAGCTACGGTATGGCCCTAGCTTGGGTCTGTAGTATAGTCAGGCCATGTGCCTTCTAGTTTCACTTGTATGTACTCAGACAGTTTTAAAAACTTCCGCTGGCTTGTAACTGAATGACTGCTATTATGGGTCGTGAGACCCTTACTGTGTAATATTATGTGTGTGGCTCTTCCGAGCCTCTTAAATAAAGCTTGTATGTTTATGGTTATGTTGTGATGCCATCGATGTATCTATACATATCGGTATGCCATGCGTACGTGTGTCGTACTTGATATGTGTGGGGTTCGATTACCTAGCCGTAAACTTTAGTAGCACTCCTTACAGGGAAATGCCCCTTTGTGATCCAACGAGCCATGGTAGCTCGCTACTGCTCCGGACACATTGGTTGACCGGCGTGTGTCCTTCTTAGCTGCTGTGTCTGTCCCCTTTGGGGAAATGTCACGCGATCTAACGCAGTCCTTTTAGCTTGCTACGACTCGTCTACATTCGCTGGTGACCGACACCTGCTTTGCTGGGTCATGTATGCCTGTCCTTGTGCGGTACTGCCACTTTGGTTTATGACTAGACATGTCGATCCGGGTTCTTTGTCATTGGAATACTAGCGACACAATTGCATACGTGAGTCAAAAGGCGCAAACGGTCCTGGCTAAGGTAAGGATGCAGCCGTGGGGTTAAGTGTGCGTGAGACCGCAAAGGGATGCGATGTGTTACAGGTTGGATTCCTATGGCTTAGGATCTGGGTCCCGACAGGGTTGGTATCAGAGCCTGACTGACTGTAGGATTACTAAGCCAAACTGGTCGAAGTTGAGTCTAGAATTGCTTTAGTTATATATAAGGGAATTGTTTGTGGAAGGGAACGTAAGACTCTTGTTCTCTTCTCAGGTTATTCTATTCTGGTCATCCTCGTCTTTTCTGCGGGAATTAAGGACTAGGTTACTCATCTTCTTCTAGGCTCGTGTTTCTGATCGGTAGATTATAAGACTACGGGTCGAGAGTTATATTGGGTTCCTTTTATCCCTAGAAAAAAAAGGAAGTAAGTTTGATGATCAGAGAATTAACTTGATAGTTGAGTGGTTACACTATTCCATTTTGGGTTGTCTCAAATTTGTTTTTGAGCATTTACAGCCGTTATGCTGCCCAATTTTGCATTCAGAGCTCTAGTGCTTTTGCATTACTCTCTACTTCAGATGCCTGGCCGTCCTTCTCGTCAGGTGGTACGTCTGACCAGGTGCATTGATGTGCCGGGTCATACGGCCATGCTGGTCAGGGTGATGTCGGTGTGCGGTTACCGCTGGTACCCCGAGTACACAGTGGAGGAACAGTACCGAGACTTCAACCAGAGCCAGTATATCTACACTGTTAGGGTATTTCCAGACTACCCTGGAGCTGAGGAGCCAATCCATTGGTCCTATGGGTTGGGAGTCACTGTTGACATGGCAGTACAAGATGCTGCATATTCAATGCTTACCATTATGAGGGCAAGACATGCACTGCTGCAGAATTCAGAGTTCTGCTATGTTTCGGCCTCTCAGCCTGGTGAAGAGGGATACCTCAGCGGAGGCTATTTTGATTCTTCTATGGAGGATCCACTACTGCAGTCCACTGTTGAGATGCTAGAGAACAGAGGCAGGGATGCTCGTGCTCTCCGCATGGAGCTTTATGCTACTCGTGCCCGTTTGTGGACCGCTTTGACGCAGCTGGCACCGGTAGTCCAGACAGGGTACGGAGATATGGAGATGCTGAACCCTGTTAGGACCCATCTTCCGGTCCACGTTGACTGGCCAGCTATAGGAGGAGTCACCCCTCTTCGGGGACCCCTATTACCACCAGTCAGGGGACCAAGGCCACATCCGTGTCCTTATGGATCCCAGGGATCTCAGGCCAGAGTGTTTCCTGATCCGCAGGTTGAGCTTCCAGGCCATGGAGGTAATCTCTATGAGATGTTCTATGCGGATGCCTGAGCTGTGAGCGGAAGGATAGTATGGTAGTAGCCGTACGTTCACAGTCCTGCGTGACTTGTGAAGTAAGCCTGTGATGTGAAATGAATTCCGGAGGCCTAGATAAATAATGTATAGGTAGCTTGTAAGCCTCTGATGAGTAGTTTCATAATTTCAATAGTTGCTCTTCGGTTAAGGTTGTACTGAACTATGTAAGGGTGTGTATGAACCATGGTGTATATATAGCAGTTGCTTGTTACCATGTTGTTCGGATATTCATTTCCGCATTCCGTGTGTTCAGTACATTCTTAATCCATAGCTAGTATTGATATGATATTGGTGTAAGCTGTGAGTTTGTTTGGCAAGATGGTGTTCACCAGGTTGAACGGTGCCCCTGCTCATGAGCAAGGCGAGGGTAGTCAAGCGTCGCAGGAAGACCTGCCTCACCCACCCTCTCTAGCGGAAGTTATGCTTGAGGCAGAGAGAAAAAAGGGAGAGCAACCGACTATTAGAGCGTATTGAGCAAAATACGGCTCGTCAGCCTAGGAATGTTGCAGTATCCCTCAATGACTTTGTGAAGCTGAATCCTCCAAAGTTTCATCACTCCGTCGATCCCCTCGACGCTGATGACTGGCTGTGCAGCATCTCACGCAAGATTCGCTATGTGAATGTTTCTGAGGCCGACAAGGTGACCTTTGCGGCATATTTCCTAGAAGGACCCGCCAATATGTGGTGGGAGAACTTTGAAGCTATGCGTCCTGCTGAACCAGCAGCCACATGGGCAGACTTCACTGCAGCCTTCCGTCTGCACCATATTCCAGAGGGCTTGATGGACAGAAAGAGAGAGGAGTTCTGTGCTTTCACCTAGGGCAAGTTGACCGTGGATGCCTATAGCCGCGAGTTCGGTAACCTCGCTCGCTATGCAACATAGGAGGTGTCTACTGACGCCAAGAAGCAAGCAAGATTCCGTAAGGGTCTGAGCCCTGAGCTTCGTCGTGATCTGCGCCTCCACAAGTGTGCAAGTTTCCAAGCCCTGGTCAACAAGGCGATCAGTGCCGAGACTGGCCATACCGACTTTGAGGCCACAAGGAAGCACTCCCATGACTTTGGCTCGTCATCTGGTTCCGCGTTTCCAAAATGCAGGTTGTGGGTTCCGAACAGTTCTCTGCCGCCACGATACACTCCGAGGCCATCCTATGTGGCGCCTCAGACGAATCAGACCAACCCTCCAGCAAAAACTTATGGTGGTCCAGCTAGCAATGCTGCACCACATGCCAACCAAGTGATATGCTTCAAGTGTGGAGAACCAGGGCACTATTCCCGTGAGTGTCCTCAAAATGTGGGTGCCAAGCAACCCGGAAAGTCCGTCGGGCAAGGCAAGTCAGGCAAAGCTTACTATGTGAAGCCAACTCCTGCACGTGGCCGTGTGAACTATGTCTCAGCAGAAGAAGCTGCACAGGATCCCGACGTCCTGCTGGGTACACTTCTTGTTAATCATCACCCAACGTTTGTTCTCTTTGACACTTGGTCTTCTCATTCCTTCATTTTAGAAAGTTATGCACAGTTGCATAACATGTATTTTTGTGATATGCCAATTCCATTGGTTGTCCAAACTCCTGGTAGTAAATGGGAAACCTCTAGGATAACCTATGATAATGAAATTCTAGTAGACAGGCTAGTTTTTCTAGCCTCATTGATAGCCTTGAAATCTTCGGATATTAATATCATCTTGGGTATGGACTGGATGTCATCTCACTATGCCAAGATTGATACTCATTCTAGAAATGTTCAGCTTACCCATCCCTCGGGTGAGATAGTCAATGTCTCTACTCGAGTTGCCAAATGCCAACTCTATTCCCTAAATGCCAACCCTCTTCCGGAACTTGAAGACATTCCGGTAGTCCGTGACTTCCCGGATGTTTTTCCAGAGGAACTGCCAGGAATTCCACCTGATAGAGATGTAGAGTTCGTGATAGATCTTGTTCCCGGAACTGTCCCAATAGCCAGAAGACCATATAACACTAGTGAAAAAACCTAATTTGCCAACAGCTTTTGGCTTTGCCGTCAGCATTTTCACGGGGCTGACGGCATAGAGGCTTTGCCCTCAGCCGAAAATAATGCTGACAGCATAGGCGCGGCTGACGGCATAGAAACTCTATGACGTCCGCTCTATCTAAGTCGTCAGCTGGCTGACGGCAAAGCAGCAAAAGACTGACGGCAAAGGGCGGCTAACGGCATAGGGAGGTTCTCGGTCCCACGTTCGAACATGGCTTAACGGGAGCCGTCTATGCCGACAGCCAGCTGACGGCATAGTCGGGTGGTTATCCCCCCGTGCAGGCCACGACCTAACCCCTCTTCTCTCTCACCTCTCCCACCCTGCTCTCCCGACCCGCCATCGTCGTTGACCCTACTCGCCCTGCGCCGCCCCGCCCTGCGCTGCCCCGAGCCGCCCTTACTCGCCGGCGCTACACCGCGCCAGCCCCGGCATCGCCCCGCCCCGAGGCATCGGCCCCCGCGCCCGCCCGTACTCGCGTGCGCTGCCCCGCGACGCCCCTACTCGCCTCTGCCCCGCTCCCGCCCCTACCCGCCTCTGCCCCGCGCCACCCCTACTCGCCTCTACCCCGCGCCAGCCCCGCCCCGCCGCCGCCCCGCGCCAGCCCCGCCCCGACTCGCCGGTGAGCTCCTCCTCCCCCTTTTTTACCTTTTTTTAGTTTATTTTTCTATGTTAGGGCCTCTTAGATTTACAGGATCGCAAAAACATAGGAATAGGAAAAATGTAGGAAAACTATCGGAACTAGTGATTTGGCAGTCGTCGCATGCTTAGGAAAATACATGTTTTGTTGGTGTGGAAGTCGTTGCATGCTTAGGAAAATACTTTGTGGGTTGCAACTATTTAAGAATAGAAAAGGGTTGCATGCATAGAAAATATATTTAGTGGGATTGTAGATTAATTATGTGGCATACATGCATGGTTTGTTGGTGTGGAAGCATTGCATGCTTAGGAAAAATACTTTGTGGGTTGCAACTATTTAAGAATACAAGATGCATGTGTAAAACTGAGGATTCAAAAACAGAGGAAAAGTACATGAATATGAAACAAATGAAACGTTTGAAATGGAGGCCTTAGTTAGATCCTATGGAATTTGCATTCCTGCGTTTTTCCTATGAAAAATCCTTCAAATCAAAGGAGGCCTTAGTTAGATCTGTTAGTAGTGGATTTTTAGTTAAATTTAGTTAGCAATTACTTAGTGGTAGATTTTTAGTTAGATTTACTTAGCAATAGATGTTAGTACATGTAAGTATTAGTTAGCTAGCTGTTAGTATTAGTCAGCTAGCTGTTAGTATTAGTTAGCTAGCTTTTAGCAATAGAAACAAAAAGGCCTTCCACATGATGTCCCTGAACCCGATGACGATATCAGTCATGATGACACGTGTGATAGTGATGATGATTTTGCTTCAATTGACCATGGATAAGAGACAGATGATCCAGACTATTAGTACTTTGTATGCATCCAAACATTGTTGTTTAATTATTCAATTATTAGTTGAATTATTCATGTATTTATAATTTTTCATTTAATTATTGTCCTTGAGTTTGTACTAATTATTTAACTATTTATCGTTACAGGTGGTGAGACATGGCAGGCGGGGATAAGTTGAGGATAGCACCTGGGCAGCTACGGAGAACTTTGTTACAGAGCTTTGCCGAGGAGCCCCGTGGGAGAGGCGTAGTAAAGAAGAGAGGCAGAGGACGTGGTCGTGGGAGAGGGAGGCTGCGTGATAGGAGCCAGTCGCCACCACCCTCGGCTACTTCTGTCTCAGCCACTTCACCCTTGCAGACGAGGGTGTCACCGGTGCGGGATCCTCCCGTCCAGGAGCAGACACCGATGCAGGGGGCTAAGGCGGAGGCTGAGGCGGAGGCTGAGGCGGAGGCTGAGGCGGAGGGTGCTGAGGCGGAGGCTGAGGCGGAGGGGGCTGAGGCGGAGGGTGCTGAGGCGGAGGCTGAGTCGGAGGGGGCTGAGGCAGAGGCTGAGGGGGCTGCCAGCAAGTCGGTCTACCAACGTGGTACGACACGAGTTCCAGACCGATTGGAGTTGCAGCATAGGGCATTCATTAAGCCAGATGGCAAGAAGTAAGTTGATATATATTGTGTACCTTATATCATTATATTTCACCAAGTAGCTAATGTCTTTGCCTTATCATTATGTAGGGGGTGGGATTACCCGCAGAATACCTGGAATCCAAACTGCCTCCTTGGTGCTTTACTTAGGGAGCAGTTCCCCGGGATAGTGTAGTTGCCTGGTGAGGGTATGGTTCCCGAGCCAGGACTCAAGTGGGAGCACTACCAAGCCGCTCTGCTCCCGGAAAACACACATGTCAATGGTGTTGTTTGCGCGAGCGTGGCCGACAAGGTGTTGGCTGATTTTTGGGTAACTATTATTTTACCCAATAAAAAGTATACAATGTTATATATTGTTATTTCCTTCCAAATCATTTTACTATTCATCTGTGCATCTATTTTGGCATAATCGCAGAGTTACTTTAGGGTCGAGGAGGGGACGGAGGAGGCGGCCAAGAAGAACCTCGTGAAAGAGTGCAAGAGTTTATTGAATAACACGAGGCACGAGCTGCATGTTCAGGCTGTTCGAGATTGGTACGCCAAGCAAGGGGAGCCGAAGACAAAGACTGAATGTCGAAAGATTTTCCTTGATCAGACCGAGTACATGGAGGTATGTACATTGCAAAGATCAATTCTTAGGCTAGTTAGGTCTATTTAGTTATAATACTAGTTTCATTCTTCATTAACTTACATTCATAGGTGCCCCCGAGATGGTTGGCCGATAAGATGGATTGTTGGGAGATGATAGTGGACAGGTGGTGCACAGAGGCTTGGTTGAGCACCCACACTATGGCCAAGGACCGTCGTGCCCAATTGGTTGGTGTGCCACATCACCAAGGCAATAACAACATCAAGCAATGCGCCAAAAAATGGGTATGTGTGCCTTGTTTTGTTTCATCAATAATTCGTTCGTTCATGATTTTTGTTGTACTAATTATTTGTCTTTTCGTGTAGGCCAAACACAATAACCAGCCCGAGCCTGAGGGATACGCCGCGTTTAGCATGGCCCACAAGGGCTCGTACAAGATGGCGAAGGCATATTCTGAGGGGGACGGGCCGTCGGCGTACACAAGCCTATCCGCCTACAATAAGATGACGTCTTATTCTGAGGTGGTCAAACAGTTGTGCCGGCCTGACTTTGACCCGACCAGAATCCTATCGATTCAGAGGCGTTAATGATCTCTGGTGGCGGTAAGAGTCATGGCACGCTGGCCATGTGTGATGGCTTCGTCCCTATCACTGAGACTCTATCTCAGATCAAATCGAGGCAAACGAGCTCCGCTCGTGTAATACGGCAACGCGCGAGGCCAGTTGATCTTGCCATCGAGGTTAGTTTTCTTCATTATTTCTTTCGTTCTTTTGTCCCTGGATGGATGATGAAAATTTCTTTTGAGGATTGGTTGCAGGCCGCACTTATGAAGGAGAGGGAGGCCACCAGGCTCTTGTTGGAGGAGAGGGACCGGAATACTCATAGGTTGCTTGAGGAGGATAGGGCACACAATAATGCCCATGCGAAGGCCATGCACGACTTCGTTGCGGTAAGTCAGTTGTGTGAGAAGCAAGGCTATGTGTGATACGCAACAAGGCTATTTCTTTGACTCCTCGAAAACTAATTTGCAGGCTATGTGTGAGAAGCAAGGTTTGCCGCCCCCTCCGCCGATGCCTTCTCCGGTGGGAACGGTGAGTTCCCTTTCAATGACTAACCTTGCACGGTCTTATACCATTGTCTGTCGCCGTGCTAACCACATATTTTAACTCTTGCCTTGTTGCAGCATCATTCCAGAGTTGAATCCCACAATCTCTTTACTTCTCCTGGTGAGAGCCCTAGCAACCCAGCGACCAACGGAGATGGAGCTTCTCCTCCGTTTCTTGGCATTCGGTAAGTTATTCCTCTCCTTCTTAGTCTTCTTATTGTTTAGATCAACTTAGATTATGCCATGCTTTAGTTAGCTTAGTAAATTCTAGTTGATATTAGCCATGGTTTAGTTAGCTTAGTTAATTCTAGTTGATATTAGAGCTCAAAAATGACATAATTACTTTAGAAAGTTTTAAAAGAAACCAGAAGAGAAGAACAAACAAGAGATGAAGAAATAAGAGAAGAAGAAAGAGGAGAAAAAGATAACTTCTCTTCTTTCTTTTTCTCTATCTTCTTCTTCTTCTTCCACTTCTTCCACTTATTCTTGTTCTTGTTCTTCTTCTTCTTCTCCTTCCACTTATTCTTCTAATTGCTTAGCTTAATTTAGATAGCTTCTTTCTTATTGTATTCTTCTTCTAACTTCTTTCTCATTATGCAGATTTTGATAAAGCAGCATGGCATATGGATGGCTGCTTGAGGGACTTTGTAATGCACTTGTGTAGTCTTAGATGAACTTTGTAATGCAATTGTATTTGTGCATGCACTTGTGATGCTTTGTAATACTTTGTGATCTTGTTTGCACTTTAATTACAAATATTTGTGCTGTTTGCACTTTGTGATGCACTTGTGGTGCTGTTTAGGGGCTGGGCAAATATATATATGTTGTTGTTTGTACCTATGTTTTGCAAATGCAGGGAATTAACAGAAAACAAATATGAAAAAAGCAGAGAGGGTCTTTGCCTATAGCTTACTGACGGCAACGACTTTGCCGCCGATGGACTGACGGCAAAGAAGACACGTGGCGGCAGCCTGTGTATCCTGACAACTCTAGGAATACCAAATTTTCCCTGATTTTCGGCTTTGCCGTCAGCTGTGCTCTGGCTGTCGGCAAAGAGGCAACCAAGGGGACCCAGGGGCTTCGGCTTTGTCGTCAGCTTTGCTACGGCTGTGGGCAAAGAGGGGACCTAGGGGACCCAGGGGTTTCGGCTTTGCCGTCAGCTTTGCTACGGCTGTGGGCAAAGCCTGCCGTTAACCTTCTAACGGAGCTCGGCCTGCGCCGTTGCCGCCAGTGCTCTTTGCCGTCAGCCCGTGCCACAAAGCTGATGGCAAAGTCTTTGCCGTCGGTCGAGCTCTGGCTGTCGGCAAAGAAGGTGATTGCCGATAAAATCTTGGCCAGTACCTTTGCCGACAACACACTGACGGCAAAGCCATTGCCATCAGTTAAACTGTCCTTTGCCGTCAGCTCTAGCTGTCGGCAAACCAGCAGATTCCAGTAGTGTAAGATGGCACCCCTAGAGCTAGCCGAACTTAAGAAGCAACTAGATGATGCCTTGAATAAAGGTTTCATTCGTCCTAGCTCTTCTCCTTGGGCTTGGCCCGTCCTATTCGTCAAGAAGAAAGACGGAACGGATCGGATGGTTGTAGATTACCGACCAGTTAATCTGGTCACCATAAAGAACAAGTATCCGCTCCCGAGGATCAATGATCTGTACGACCAGCTCGCTGGATCCTCAGTCTTCTCCAAAATGGATTTGAGGTTGGGATACCATCAAATCAAGATCAAGAACGGGGACATTCCAAAAACGGCTTTTGTTACTCGTTATGGCCAATACGAGTACACATTTATGTCCTTCGGTTTAACCAATGCCCCAGCCAGCTTCTCTCGTCTGATGAATTCAATCTTCATGGAGTATTTGGATAAATTCGTCGTGGTATACCTCGATGATATTCTCATCTACTCGAAGAACGAACAAGAACATGCCGAGCATCTAAGGCTGGTATTGATGAAACTTCGAGAGCATCGCCTTTATGCCAAATTTTCAAAATGTGAATTTTGGTTACCAGAAGTGACCTATCTAGGTCACGTAATCTCTGGTAAGGGTATTGCTGTCAATCCCGAGAGAGTTCAAGCTGTCCTTGATTGGACTCAACGTGAATCGGTTAAGCAAGTTAGGAGTTTTCTTGGTCTAGCGAGCTATTGTTGCCACTTTGTCGAGAATTTCTCCAAGGTTGCAAAGCCTCTAACTGAACTCCTCAAGAAGGATAAAAAGTTCGAGTGGACACCATAGTGTGAGCATAGTTTCAGGAACTGAAAAGACGCCTGACTTCCGCACCTGTGTTGCTACCACCAGATTTTTCTAAGGACTTTGTTATCTATTGCGACGCCTCGCGACAAGGATTAGGTTGCATTCTCATGCAAGATCGTCATGTGATCGCATACGCATCTCGACAGTTGCGTCCACATGAGGATAATTATCCCACACATGACCTTTAGCTTGCAGCTGTGGTCCATGCACTAAAAACCTGGCGACATTACGTTCTGGGTAATCGTTGCGAAATACTCAGTGATCACCAAAGTCTAAAATATATCTTCACCCAGCCGGATTTGAATCTCAGGCAAAGAGGGTGGGTTGAGTTGATCTCGGATTATGACTTAGGGATAACTTACACCCCGGGGAAGGCCAATGTTATGGATGATGCACTAAGTCGTAAATCTTATTGTAACAATTTGATGCTACAACAAGGTCAACCACATCTCTATGAGGAATTTCGGAAGTTGAATCTTCATATTGTTCCTCAAGGAATCCTTTCTACCCTGGTGGCGAAGCCTACTCTTAGGGATCAAATCATAGCCGTGCAGGCTTATGATAAGGGTATATCCCGGATCAAGGAGAATATTGCTAGCGGTAATGCTAGGGATTTCTCCATCAATGAGAAAGGTGTTGTGTTCTTTCAGAACCGTTTAGTGGTTCCTAAGAGCAAACGTCTACGGCAATTGATCCTTAAGGAGGCTCATGATTCTCTTCTCACCATTCATCCCGGTAGTACTAAGATGTATCAGGACCTATGCCAGATGTTCTGGTGGACTAGGATGAAGAGAGAAATTGCTGAGTTTGTTGCTAACTACGATGTTTGTCGTCGAGTTGAGGCAGAACACCAAAGGCATGCTGGCACCCTTCAATCTTTAGCTATTCCTGAATGGAAATGGGATAAAGTTAGTATGGATTTCATGACCAGATTTCCAAAGACCAAGAAAGGAAATAATGCTATCTTTGTGGTCATTGACCGACTCTCCAAAGTGGCTCATTTTCTTCCCGTTCGCGAGAGTATAACCGCTAGCCAGCTAGCGGAGTTATATATCTCTCGAATAGTGTCTCTTCATGGTGTTCCCCTGGAGATTAACTCGGACCGTGGGAGTATCTTTACTTCTCGCTTCTGGGAAAGTTTTCAGAATGCCATGGGGACTCACTTATCTTTTAGCACAGCTTTTCATCCTCAATCAAGTGGTCAAGTAGAAAGAGTGAATCAAATCCTAGAAGATATGCTCCGAGCTTGTGTTATATCATTCGGTATGAATTGGGAGAAGTGCCTTCCATTCGCCGAATTCGCTTATAACAATAGTTATCAATCAACCTTGGGCAAAGCTCCTTTTGAACTTCTCTATGGACGAAGATGTCCAACACCTCTTAATTGGTCAGAAACCGGAGAGAGGCAACTCTTTGGCCCGGATATGATCCAGGATGCAGAAGAGCAGGTTCGTATTATTCGTGAAAAGTTGAAAACAGCCCAGTCTCGTTAAAAGAGCCAATATGATCGTCATCATAAGGTTGTGACCTTTGAAGTTGATGAGAAGGCTTACCTTCGGGTTACACCTTTGAAGGGTACCCATCGATTCGGTATCAAGGGCAAGTTGGCTCCTCGTTACATTGGTCCTTTTCGCATTCTTGCCAAACGAGGAGAAGTTGCCTACCAGTTGGAACTTCCTCCGCATCTTTCCAAGGTTCATGATGTATTCCACGTCTCGCAACTCAGGCGTTGCTTTTCGGATCCTATCCGTGAAGTGGACCACGAAAGGCTTGATCTCCAAGATAACCTTTCATACCGAGAATACCCCGTGCGTATTCTTGATCAAGCTGAGCATACCACCCGACGTCGAAACCTCAAGTTTCTTAAAGTTCAATGGTCAAATTATTCTAAAAATGAGGCAACTTGGGAAAGAGAGGATCGTCTCCGACTTGAGTATCCTGTGTTATTCCCGACGACTTATAAATCCCGGGACGAGATTCTTTTGAGTGGGGGTGAGTTTTCACATCCCTGACACCTTAATCAAGGTAGCATTGTGTTCATATCTTATTTGCATTGCATCTAGGAAATTTTCAACAAGAACAAGCAAGTGGTGAAGGAACACTCAAAAAACAAACCTAACCACTTCTCAAATTCAAAGGAATTATAAACTAGTTCAAATCAATGAACTCAAAATGGCCTCAAGAAAAGTTCAACTTTTCTGATAAATCATGGAAACAAATAAGCAATGAAGAAAACCATTTTCATAACACTCTTGGCATTTCAAATAAATGCAAAAAGCTACTGGTTTCATGTTTTAAATTTGAATTCAAAAATTTTAAGTTCTCAAAAATGTTGAAAACTTTAGGAATGGTTGGATATATTCCAACTAATATTCTGGTGTGTTCAAAATATTTTTATAAACTATTTTGGAGCTTAAATAAAAAGCAAATCAAAATAGTTAGCAAATCAGAAAAACAAAACAGAAAGAAAATAGAAAGAAAAGAGGAAGACCTTACCTGTCGCCCTGAAGAGGCCCAGCCCACCAGGGGCAAGGGCGTCTTCCTCCTCCTGCCTTCTGGCAGAGGAGAGAACGCCCACGGCGGCTCCTCCACCTCCTGCTTCGCCGTGGCACGCTCCGGTGCTCCCCAGGACAGCGTGACAGCGGGGATATCCACCCCGAGCCCGTCTCTATCCGTTCCCCTGCTCTAGTTTCCCCCTCCTCTCGGGATCTCTCCTCCCTCCTTCTGCCGCCATTGCCAAGAGCTCGAGCTCGAGCCGTCGTGCCTCTAGCCACAGGACCTTCCTCCTGGGTAGTCCAGTAGCTCCGCCTCGACGAGCTGGTTCTCTCTGCAAAGGCCGAAGCCTCCCCGAGCCCTGCAACGTCCCCAACGCCATCGTCTTCAACCTTCGGTCGCCGGCAAATCGACGGTGAAACGCCGGCTACAGCCCCTCCCCGAGCAGTCTGAGCCTAGCTTCACTTCCACCGTGAGCCTGCGATCATTTCCCCTCTTCTTCCCCTCGGATCTGTGCCCTCTACCCACTGGACCATCGAGCCCGAACTCCGGAAGCCGCCTCGGCTCGTCGCCGGCTTTCTTCGGCCACCTATAGCCCTCCCTGAGGCTAGTGCTAGATGAGGTCGAGCCTGGGGATCATCCCAGTGCTCTCAGCAACCTTTTCCGAGCACCACAACACGATATAGCGTGTCTCTGGCAAGGTTCTGCCGCGGATCTGGTCGCCGCCGGTCAGGCTTCAGCGGGGAACGACTTGGCCAGCTTAACCCCGGTAGTTTAACCCTAATCGCTCGCTGACAGTGGACCCAAGGCCAAGTCAAACCCACATAGGGGCTGGTCAGCGCGGGATTAGCCCCTGAGATGCTGACCAGTGGGTCCCCCGTGTCAGGTTTGACCTGATCAGGTCAGTTGACCTGCTAACGCCATGATGATGTAGTGATGACGCAATAAGTGAATTTCTGATTTAAAAGAATTCCAGAAAAATGCCAAAACTTCTAAAATTCATAGAAATTAATCTGTAACTCCAATGAAAATAATTTTTATATGAAAAAGTATCAGAAAAATTCAAGGAATCTGAAAATGTCACTTTCAAACAAGTTTGAAAATGTTACTGAACCCAAACATGTAGATTAATGAATAAGTTAATTCTTATAAATACTTTGGAGATGGAATTTGGAAAATAATTAAATTTCACTACAAATGATATGATCAAACACTGTCCAAATCACAAACCAGCAACCTACCATGTCATTCCATGCATGATAAAAGCAAGTTGATCTGAGCATCAGGTCGAATCAATTAAAATGGTATCCGAGAATACCTCGTTTGAAGTGATATTTGAATTTGATTCAAATCAACTTCAAACCTAATACATGTTAGCTATAATAGTATACCACCTTGCATCCTCATGCCATGCTCATGCATCATCTTGTTGCACATGATTGTTATTGATTGTTGTCATTTCTTTCGGTAGGCTCCGCTCCCCCGGATTCCACCGAATTTCCGTCTGACGGATATTGTCACTCCTCTGAGCAACAAGGCAAGCAACCATTTTGATCATCCCGATAAATCCCATGTTCTTGCTCCTGCACTTACTTATTGCATTAGGATCAAATGCTTCAAATGCTTTTGCCACGTTAGTTGAACCCACTTCCTTTGCATGACCTATCCTTGTCACAGTAAATAGCTCAACCTTGCAACCTAGCATACCTGGTAGTTGCTTGAGCCATGATGTGCCTTATCCTGCTATGCATGCTATGCTGAGAGTTGTGTATGGTCTGTCATCTGGGAGATGAACAGAATTGTGAGAATGTGTTCGGTAAGCAAAGGTTGTGTGTTGAACCTGATTTGGTAAAGGTACCGGTGAAAGGCTGTGTAGGAGTACATGGTGGGTTGTTTCATTGGAACCGTACTTAGGAACTGAGTTCCGTGTATGTAATCCAAGACGAGATAGTACCACATGTTGGGCCCTGAAATATGACCCCGCTCGACTTATTAATTGCTTAGTAATCGATACAGGAGTTGCAAGTAGTTTCTGGTGTTTATAGTCATGATGGAGGCCGTGCATGGTGCTGACCTGAGAGGTGGGCTGTGTTGCGGTAGGCAGTGGCACGGTGTACCAAGTGGCACCCGGATGGTGGGCTTGGGAACCCTGCGCACATTGTTTGGGGCCGTGGCGGAAACCTCGGCCGGACTTTCGTGCGGGTTACCCTCAGATAGGCGACATACCTGGACTAGGTACTAATGTGGTTAACGGTCGTGGTCAACTCCCTCGCTGGGCTTCCGCTTGAAGGTTGCCGAGGTGCATGACGTGCACATGGCGATAAGTGGCGAGAGCGTGTGTGACGAAGTACACCCCTGCAGGGTTATGATCTATTCAAATAGCCGCATCCGCGGATATGGACTACTTGGAGACATATGTTGTTCATAGATAACTTTAATGGCTACTCATAAAATTGTCAAGATAAGCGTGAGTGTCGTGGACGGCATTTCCGTATGGAGACGGAATGATTCCACGATGGAGTATTGTTGTGGTGTTAGTGGACTCGTGTGCGAGAAATCAAGTTGTCAAAATTATTTAAAAATGCAAGTTGTCTAGCCACGAGTCAAATGTTGGCTTTCCGCATGAAACCCCACAATACCTTATTGATACATTGCATCAGTAGATAGTTATCCTAAAGTCTTGTTGAGTACCTCCGTACTCATGTTTGCTTAATAAATGTTGCAGAGGTTGCTAATGACCCTAATGGAGGGTTCTTCATAGACATCGACGACGACGAGTAGCTGGTGTCCCAGCTACGATCTGGCCCTAGGTTGGGTCTGTAGTATACTCAGGCATGTGCCTTCTAGTTTCACCTGTCTGTACTCAGACAGTTTTAAACACTTCCGCTGGCTTGTAACTCAATGACTGCTATTATGGGTCGTGAGACCCTTACTGTGTAATATTATGTGTGTGGCTCTTCCGAGCCTCTTAAATAAAGCTTGTATGTTTATGGTTATGTTGTGATGCCATCGATGTATCTATACATATCGGTATGCCATGCGTACGTGTGTCGTACTTGATATGTGTGGGGTTCGATTACCTAGCCGTAAACTTTAGTAGCACTCCTTACAGGGAAATGCCCCTTTGTGATCCAACGAGCCATGGTAACTCGCTACTGCTCCGTACACATTGGTTGACCGACGTGTGTCCTTCTTAGCTGCTGTGTCTGTCCCCTTTGGGGAAATGTCACGTGATGTAATGGAGTCCTTGTAGCTTTCTACGACTCGTCTACATTCGCTGGTGACCGACACCTGCTTTGCTGGGTCATGTATGCCTGTCCTTGTGCGGTACTGCCACTTTGGTTTATGACTAGACATGTCGATCCGGGTTCTTTGTCATTGGAATACTAGTGACACAATTGCATACGTGAGTCAAAAGGCGCAAACGGTCCTGGCTAAGGTAAGGCTGCAACCGTGGGGTTAACCGTGCGTGAGACCGCAAAGGGATGCGATGTGTTACAGGCTGGATTCTTATGGCTTAGGATCGGGGTCCCGACACTCCAAGCAATCTATCGTAAATGAAATAGCATTCAATAAACATTCATTCCAAAAGGAAGAACCAAAAGAACATAAGAACAAACCATGTCTTGGTGCAAAATAACAACATACCAAGATTTAATAAGAAAAGACATGGCCTTATGGTGTTGTAAAAGAAAAGGTGAAAGGGGTCAACTCAAAAGAGTCAAAGGATGATCAACTATCGCTATATAAGCTTGACTTGCATACACTATGGGAGATGATAAAAAATATTGGGAGAACCACATGAATGTTGTTTGACAAATAGTATATGACATAAGAATTTATTTCTAGAAAGAATTTCTTGAAATGGAGCACTACAACACAAGTTATAGCAAATTGAAGTATGAATTAAATTTGCATTCAGAAGGTCAAAATAAGTTGAACTTTATTACGATAATATGTACAAAAATATATGACATGAGTGTTTAGGGGTAAAAGGAATCAATTGAAAAGGTGCTATGATTTCCAAGATAAGATCAAATGAATGTTCGAATACAAATTTGAATCGCTCAAATTTGTAAGGTTCAAAGGTCAAAACTAATGATGCTATTGGATATAGGAGATCAATATGAGCGTGTAGAAACAAGAATTACTAGATTTGAAATAGTGGATCAAAAGATACAAATACTTCAATATATCATTGAATCGGCTTAGAACGATGTGAACAGTTTTGGGCACTAATAGATAAATCTGATTTGATCAAAATTATAAGTTGTAAAGTTAAAACTAATGATACAAACGGGAATATTACTTTGATACGAATCCGACGCAATTGGATTCATCTAAAATGGAGCTACAGATAAAAAGATATGATCAAAAGAAGTTTGAATATGAGTGTGAACAAATTTCGAAATTTGAAAATTTCAAAAAGCTGATATGATAGGTTCACCAGATAGGTGGGATCAAGACGAAACTCTAAGCGTTGGTTTCATCTAATTCGGATAAACGAGTAAAAAGTTATGGCTATTTGAAAAATCAGGGCCAAGCTGTTTTACGAAAGAAAAATGCTATGTCTAAAAGAATTTTAGGACTAATGTGTAATTACAGAGACTAATTTATAAATCTAATTATTCTACCGTATACTAGTGTAGGAATACTAGTCTAGAAATACTAAACTATGAGAGTATAAAAAAATACGAAGAGAAATATCTTTAGAATGGAGAGAAGAAATAATTCCAAAGACGAGACGACTTCCAGAAATCCCACCGAAGAGAAGAAAACATTTTTATTTAATAAATCTAGTCAAACCAAAAGATTGATTTAACCCGAAATAGATGATTTTTGGATGCTCCTATGAGTCTATATTTATAGGTGGAAAGAAGGTCTAAAGGTCAATAGCTAGGTAATGTGTGACTAAACATATACGTAATGTGGAGAGAAAAGAAACAAAGCCTCGCATGGGCCAAGTAACGGTTCGGCCGGCCGCAAGAGGCAATTCCTGCGAGCCGTGCCCTTTTCTTTTTTGAACAGTGTTTTTCTTTTTTGAAAAAAACAGTGAACAAAACGTATAAACGAAATAGAGAGAACATTTTATATAGGTATATTATATATCAAAATTTTCAGAATAAAATTTCCTACATTATGAACATATTTTCAAGACCAAATAAAATACTTTCTAAAATTTTTTTTTTTTGCAATAACTTTAAAATGAAAAGGAATTGGATTTTCAAATAAATTGCAAATACTTAAAATTTGAATCAAGACATTGTCTCTGATTTTTGGAGTGTCATTTTCCTCCTCTCATTTGATTTTTTTATCAGGTGGTTTTGAAAATATTCAAACTCAAAATTGAAAAGGTATTCAAAATAGACAATTTTCGGAAAGTCATTTTATTCCCTCTCATTTTTTAAGAAGTTTCAAATTCCACTCAAGTTTCAATCACTCAAACAAACAAACAAACAATATAATAATTATATTAACATTCCAAAATTCATAATTTTGGGATGTTACAAACTACCACACTAAAAAAGAATCTCATCCTCGATATTCGAAGAAGAATTTTGGGAAAGAAAAAGGTTTAGGTTTTGGAGGTCTTCTAACAAATCCAATCTCCTACAAAGTGGGATGCTAGCACACTTAAAATGAGAGTTACTAGTCCCTCAAAATTCTAACAATCCTCTGGCGTCTTGGCATCTGACTCCTCACAGTCTTCATACTAACTCCTTTGGCGATGCTCTTCCGTTATATTCATAACGTTTCCATCAAAACGAGGGTTCTTCTATTGATATTAGCTTCGTCCGTTACTGGGTCTTCTTAACTGACTATCTCGTGGTCAATTCTAAATAACCTATTGATGATTCTCATGGTGTTCTACCAGTTGTGGTTATCCTGCAGAGAGAGGGGTCTTGGTTCCATCCTCACCGTAAAATTTCCTACGCGTGACAACAAGTGCCATGTACATGGGCTTTCATTATACCATTCTAAGGCTCAAACAAAAGCTTCAAAGAGTGTCGTCTCTCACAATGGGTAAGTCTCTCAGATTTACCATTCTGAATAGCAAGAGAATGATAATAGTAAGTCGTCATGGTGGCCAAGCCATGTCGCACTGAAATCATTACCTTGTATAAGGCTTAGTGAATCTCGTATTCTAACACTTGCGCATCCTCACAAGCATTGTCGAATTTCTCTTGTACACGAACGAAGCTCGGATAAATCCAATGATTTTGCAAGCCGAACAAACATCTATCGTTTCTTCACCACTCTCGGGTTTTCGAATGTTCCTAAGAAAACGTTTGCTGACAAGTCATATCTTATTCCTTCATGCTCTTGGGGCAACCGTCAGGAAAGTCTTGGGATGTATCCTTGGTACCGATTGAGTTCCATGAACTCATTTTTTCCTTCCATTGGTTTCTTTACCAATAAAAGTGTTTATTCCTCATATTAAATCTCTCCTGAAATTTCCAATTCCAAGGTACATTATTCAAATATTTTCACCCACATAGTTTGATATGGACCAATATTTCCTTCAACAATATTTAGTGGATTTGTCTCCTTGGTATGCAGGGTACACTGCATTTCCTTGGATCCGGTGGTTTTTACCGATTACTACCACACTTAAAATAAAATATAGTCATGCCTGCATAGACCATATTTTCTCATGTCCTTATAATTGTTTAGAGATCTTTGTTCATAGAGAAACAACTCATACAATTTCAACATAGAAAATCATGACACAATAAGTTCCATTGATTCATGAAGTTATTACAATCTCTGAGTCTTCTATTACAAAATTCAACTTCATAATCTCATGAAAACAAGAGTGCTTCATGTTACACTTATTGCCATTGTCAAAGCTTAACTACTCCATTCTAGCTTTCTTCCCCTATGGACACTTAGTAGCATAATTTCCTGCTCCCTTGCAATGAAATCAAATGACTTCCGACCTGTCTCGAGGCTTCTTGGTGTTTGTTATTACTCCTTGGTTTTCCTGCTTCCTTCTTGGGCACATATCGTTGTAGTGGACCAATTCCTTACACTTGAAACATCTGATATGACTCAGGTCTTTATGTGTAGGGATTTGACTCTGGCTGGTGTACTTTCTCTTCTTTCCGGACTACTTCGTTCTGGCGAGTTCTTCTATTTAAAGTGGATCCAACTCTACTTTTTCTGTCGAGAAGTCGCCCAGATATTTACGGCTTTCCTTCGTGCAATCCTGTGAATAATGTCCTTCTTGTCCACATGAGTAGCATGCATTGGAGAAAAATCTGGTCAGACCTTGTTCATCAGGGTCTTCTATATTTTCCTTCGTCACAGGTTCTACTAGAATCTTGTTCTCGAACGTTTCCTTCATTACTTCTTTCTGCTGCTTGACAAGTTGTTGCACCTTGGGGTAGATGTGACACTGTGCTGGGTAGTGGGCGGTTCCTTCACACAAGAAACAAGTCACCTGACTAGTTGGGCATTCCTCTGATGAGTGATTTTCTTCACAATGAGGGCATCCATCCTTGTGTTCTTCCTGGGTGTGTCCTATTTCTCCATAGATCTTGCATGCACAAGGCTTCTTCACCGGGCTTTCATAACACTTTTGAATAAGACGGGATCTTAACAGAGTCTTATTGAATTTGTCCCAGGTTTCTCCTCCACTAAATATTTGTATGGCATGATGCATTTTCCACCAGATATCAGCACTTTGTGTAAAGTACTGAAGAGCTTGTGCCACTTCATATTTCCTTGAAATCAAATTGCTCCCGAAGTGGTTCTCCATGTTTTGAATCCATATTTCAGCCTCCAGCTGGGTCATTGGTCCAGAGACTACAAGTCCAGCTTCATACTCCATCTGGTAGGGTTGAGGTTTTGGGGATGAGATGGGTAAGAGAGAGAGGGAGATACACACAATACAAACAATATTTTTGAGAATATGTTTTATTTGTGGCTGTCGGAAAACACACACCAATGACGGCTCACAAATGATCGTATCTAACGTGGATATAACAGGGGTCTGGACTTCTAATGGTCATATAAATATTCGAACGCTTCAGGGTCTTCAAATTCTTCGAGTTTTTAGAGTCTTCAATTGGTGCAGCTTCAGTTCTTCAAATGCATGTTGAAATCCTCTTTACTTTGAAATAGAACGCAGTTGATCCTTCATGTGGTCGAATGGGAAAGGGTATTGTCTAACTATTTAAGGTGAGAGAGAACATTTGATGAAATCGGAAGAGATGATAAGTAAAGGATTTTCTTGTAAATAAAATTTTAGAGAGATCCTTTCCTAAGAAATTTCCAGTTTCTAGTGTCACGTCCTACAGTCAACATGTGCTCTGATACCATATCTGTAGCGACCCGGCTCAAAATGAGTCAAGCCTTTCTGCTTCTGTGCCATCCCTGGATCAGTATGCTGGCACACATAGTACATCAATGTATATATCAAAGTGCAATCACATGTAAATAACGTAAAACTAATATATACCTTAAATCTCGGCGGAAACAGTCAAGGGAGTGGTGTCCCAATAAACACCAACGATAGGTTGAGTGCAAACAGTAACCCTGAATCCTACTCTTACTCGTCGAAGAAAATATCTGCAACATAATACGTTGCAGCCGTGTAGGTCAGCATATTGAATATGCCGGCAAGTCACAAAAGAGAGGGGTAAAATAACATCTATACTATATGCATATATGGTAGGTGGGGCTGTAAGTTTTTAGCGCAAAGCAAAGTTTTCTCCTACAACAAGAGAGGGGCTAAAAGCAAAGTATTACTACGTTGTTGGTTGTCAATGAGATGGTTCCGCCAACCAGTTCTCATACCCAAGTTATCAATATTACCCACATCAAATATATATTATGGTGTTGAGAATTCCTGATAGTTTCAGGTCCTTTGGCTCAAGTTGTCCATGACTGTAGACACGGCTAATCGATTAGGTTTGAGTACCCTGTAGAGTTTTGCACACGTTCCCCACAATATTTGATCGCCTCCGAGTATGTCCTTGCACTTCAGGGTGCTTGAAGACCGGATGATCAAAACATGGTCTTTCAACGGGTCCCTCTGATCCCCTGTCGATGCCCATCCAATCCTACCGTTCTTCTACATCTGCTAGCACCGCCTGTCCAGAGTCACCACGTTGTCCAACCAAGCCAGAGCCCATAATGACTTGTGGCTGTGCAGGTAAGCCTTGGGTCTTGAAGTATCCATCCATCTCTTCGTGCCTGGGTGAAGCTTTCCGCAAGATGTCATGGCGCTTCTCCATGCATCCCGGGTCGTCCACTGGTTTCCCCAGGGAGACCATCTAAACCATCCTTCACCAGATGTATATTTCGTTCTGAGGTCTTGCAAGTCTTTGAGTCATGAGGTCTTGATTATTAAGTTTCTCACAACACTCATGATAAACACTCAACCAAACCCCGTCTACTAGGAGCATAGCAAAATAACGTCCCGGCCAAAGTAACAAGGGTTTAGGGGTGCCTATCATAACATACTACTCAATAACCAAAGTTTCCAAGTACCTACTTTGCATGCAATTGGGTGAAGAAGGTAGAACTACTATGCATATAAAACAGAGGTAGAATATGATAAACGTGACTTGCCTCGTATTACTTGATGAAGATAGTCGCTCTCATAATCCTGATAATTCTACTCGTCACACTTCAGGCAATCTATAGTAAATGAAATAGCATTCAATAAACATTCATTCCAAAAGGAAGAACCAAAAGAACATAAGAACAAAACATGTCTTGGTGCAAAATAACAACATACCAAGATTTAATAATAAAAGATAGGGCCTTATGGTGTTGTAAAAGAAAAGGTGAAAGGGGTCAACTCAAAAGAGTCAAAGGATGATCAACTATCGCTATATAAGCTCGACTTGCATACACTATGGGAGATGATCAAAAATATAGGGACAACAACATTAATGTTGTTTGACAAATAGTATATGACATCAGAATTTATTTGTAGAAACAATTTCTTGAAATGGAGCACTACAACACAAGTTATAGCGAATTGAAGTATGAATTGAATTTGCATTTAGAAGGTTAAAAGAAGTTGAACTGTATTACGAGAGTTATGTACAAAAATATATGACATGAGTGTTTAGGGGTAAAAGGAATCAATTGAAAAGGTGCTACGATTTCCAAGATAAGATCAAATGAATGTTCGAATACAAATTTGAATCGCTTAAATTTGTAAGGTTCAAAGGTTGAAACTAATGAATCTATTGGATATAGGAGATCAATATGAGCGTGTAGAAAAAAGAATTACCAGATTTGAAATACTGGATCAAAAGATACAAATACTTCAATATATCATTGAATCGGCTTAGAACGATGTGAACACTTTTGGGCACTAATAGATAAATCTGATTTGATCAAAATTATAAGTTGAAAAGTTAAAACTAATGATACAAATGGGAAGATTACTTTGATACGAATCCGACACAATTTGATTCATCTAAAACGGAGCTACGGATAAAAAGATATGATCAAAAGAAATTTGAATATGAGTGTGAACAAATTTCGAAATTTGAAAATTTCAAAAAGTTGATATGTTTCACCAGATAGGTGGGATCAAGACAAAACTCTAGAGGTTGGTTTCATCTAATTCGTATAAACGAGTAAAAAGTTATGGTTATTTGAAAAATCAGGGCCAAGCTGTTTTATGGAAGAAAAATGCTATGTCTAAAAGAATTTTAGGACTAATGTGTAATTACAGAGACTAATTAATAAATATAATTATTCTACCGTATACTAGTGTAGGAATACTAGTCTAAAAATAATAAACTACGGGAGTATAAAAAAATACGAAGAGAAATACCTTTAGAATGCATAGAAGAGATAATTCCAAAGACGAGACGACTTCCAGAAATCCCGCCGAAGAGAAGAAAACATTTTTATTTAATAAATCTAGTCAAACCAAAATATTTATTTAACCCGAAATAGATGATTTTTGGATGCTCCTATGGTTCTATATTTATAGCTGGAAAGAAGGTCTAAAGGTCAATAGCTAGGTAATGTGGGACTAAACATATACGTAATGTGGAGAGAAAAGAAACAAAGCCTCGGATGGGCCAAGTAACAGTTCGGCCGGCCGCAAGAGGCAATTCCTGCGAGTCGTACGCTTTGCTTTTTTTAACAATGTTTTTCTTTTTTGAAAAAAAAACTGTGAAGAAAACGTATAAACGAAATAGAGAGAACATTTTATATAGGTATATTATATATCAAAATTTTCAGAATAAAATTTCCTACAACATGAACATATTCTCAAGACCAAATAAAATACTTTTTAAAAATTATTTTTTTAGCAATAACTTTAAAATGAAATGGAATTGGATTTTCAAATAAATTGCAAATACTTAAAATTTGAATCAAGACATTGTCTCTGATTTTTGGAGTGTCATTTTACTCCTCTCATTTGATTTTTTTATCACGTGGTTTTGAAAATATTAAAACTCAAAATTGAAAAGTTATTCAAAATAGACAATTTTGGGAAAGTCCTTTTATCCCTCTCATTTTTTAAGAAGTTTCAAATTCCACTCAAGTTTCAATCACTCAAACAAACAAACAAACAATATAATAATTATATTAACATTCCAAAATTTATAATTTTGGGATGTTACAGTGCAAAACTTCTCGCCCGAAAATCAACCCTTCACCGGTTTCGGACCAGTTGAGCGGTATGCGGCACTTCCGTTTGTATAACGCTTCAAATGGGGCCATGTGGAGACTGGACTGGTAGCTATTGTTGTATGAGAACTCAGTGAACGGCTGACAGTCTTCCCATTTGGCACCATGTGCCAAGACGCAAGTGCGGAGCATATCTTCGAATATCTGGTTTACTCTCTCCGTTTGTCCGCCCGTTTGCAGGTGGAAAGCGGTGCTGAAAGAGAGCTTGGTTTCGAGGGCTTCTTGGAACCTTTTCCAAAATCTTGAGGTGAACTGCGTGCCTCGATCAGATACAATCTCCTTGGGAACTCCGTGAAGGCTCATAACACGATGGATATACAGACTAGCCAATTGGCTTCCATCATAAGTGGTGTTGACTAGAATGAAACCTTGGTCAGGTGGTCGACAATGACCCATATGGAGTTATGCCCTTTGCTTGACCTGGGAAATCCGGTGATGAAATCTATGCTGACTTTGTGCCACTTAGATTCTGGCACTTGAAGCGGTTGTAGCAGTCTAGCAGGTCGCTGATGCTCAGTCTTGACTCGCTGGCACACGTCGCACTTGGCAACGTAAGACGCTATTTCCCTCTTCATGCCATTCCACCAGAATCTTTCTCGGAGATCTTGATACATCTTGGTACCACCGGGGTGAATAGAGTTGGGTGCATCATGTGCTTCCTGTAGGATCAAATCCTTGAGTTCAGCCTTGTTGGGTACGCATAAACGTTTCCCAAACCACACTACTCCTTGTTTATCCACCGAAAATTCTGGGGCCTTGCCTTCTTGAATCTTCTTTTTGATGCCTTCAATGCTCTTATGACCCTTCTGGGCCTCCTTGATATCGTCAACCAGCATCGGTTTGACTTCGAGGTTAGCTAGGAATCCTGATTACACTAGCTCCAATCCGAAGTTCTCCATTTCTTCATATAAGGCGGGTTGCCTTTCCTTGAGCATGACGTTCAAGGTGCTGGTCTTCCTTCTTAAGGCATCAACCACTACATTGGCCTTACCGGTGTCATATTGAATGTTGAGGTCGTAATTTTTGATTAATTCCAACCACCTTCGTTGCCTCATATTCAATTCCCTTTGGGTGAAGATATACTTTAGACTTCTGTGGTCGGCGTATATTTCACATCGTTTCCCCAGAAGGTAATGTCGCCATGTCTTCAGGGCATGCACTACTACACTACCAACTCGAGATAATGGGTGGCATAATTTTCCTCATGCGGGCGCAGTTGTCGTGACACATACGCCACAACTCTGCTGTCCTGCATTAGAACCCCACCGAGCCCGGTTCTGGAGGCATCACAATATATCACAAACTCCTTGCTGGTATCTGGAGTTGCCAATACCGGGGCGGTAGTTAATCTCTTCTTCAACTCTTTGAAGCTTGCTTCACACTCCGGCGTCCAATCAAACTTCTTTCCCTTCTTCAAGAGCTGAGTCATGGCTCGGGCGATGCGGGAGAATCCTTCCACAAACATGCGGTAATATCCCGCGAGTCCGAGGAAGCTCCTGACTTCCTTCACATTAAATGGCGATTCCTAGTTGGTCACCATAGTAATCTTGGAGGGATCAACTGCCAATCCACTTGCCGTCATGGTATGACCCAAGAATCCAACTTCATTCATCTAGAATTGGCACTTGCAGAATTTGGCATAAAGTTTGTGCTCTCGAAGCTTTTCCAACACTAACCTCAAGTGTTGCTCATGCTCTTCTTTGGACTTGGAAAAGATTAATATGACATCAATAAATACGATGACAAAATTGTCCAGGTCTTCCATGAAGACCTTGTTCATGAGGTACATGAAGTAAGATCGGGCATTAGTTAACTCGAAAGACATGACAGTGCATTCGTATAGACCGTACCGAGTCACGAACGCAGTCTTGGGTATGTCCTCAGGTCGAATCTTCAGTTTGTAATATCTAGATCGAAGATTGAACTTGGAGAGTACTTTAGCACCATTTAGCTGATCAAACAAGTCTTCAATCTTGGGGAGTGGATACTTGTTCTTGATCGTTACCTCATTGAGAGAACGATAATTGACGCAGAGTCTACTAGTCCCATCCTTCTAGGACACGAACAGAACAAGCGATCCCCAAGGTGACTCACTCGGACGAATGAACCCTTTCCTGAGTTGCTCATCCAGCTACTTCTTCAGCTCTGCTAGCTCTTCGGATCCCATCATGTAAGGTTCTTATAGATAGGCCTTGATCCGGGCATGAGCTCAACGATGAACTCGATGTCTCGATCGGGAGGCATCCCTGGTAGCGCATCAAGAAAGACATCCGGGTACTCACAGACTATTGGTACTCGATCGAGTTCTATCTCTGACAGGGTGTTAACCCACGGTACTCGAGTGATTACTGGCTCAGATACATACTTGACTTTGACCCCTTGGTCGCTTGTCATGGTAATAGCCTTGTTGGCACAGTCCAAGATGCTCTGATGTTTGGCCAACCAATCCATGCCGAGAATTACTTCTAGGCCTTGCGACTTAAGTACAATGAGATCCGATGCGAAGCTAATCCCATTGATAACAATTCCGACCTTCCTACATCCTAGGTTGGTCCTCAACACTGCTCTCGGGGTTTGAATTTGCATTTCCCGTGAAGCAGAGTAGGATTTAAACCACATTTTTCCACAAATCTTTGTGTAACAAAAGAATGTGAAGCACCACTATCAAACAATACTGTTGCTGGGGTGGAGTTGACGAGGAACGTACCCAGAATACAGTCCGGATCTTCCTGTGCCTCTTCTGCGGAGATATGATTAATCCGCCCCTACTGTGATACTGCTAATTGTGGGGAGCTTGGTTCCTGCCTGGTGCTCCTTGGCCTTGATTTGGAGCATTGGGGCGCGGTGCGTCGGGCTTCTTGTTGGGCCACTGCGTGGAATAGTGCCCTGTCTGCCCACATCCGAAACAGGTAACTTGTGCTGGAAGTTTGTCTTGACTCTGTTGTTGTTTGGTGGGTTGAATATTGGCTTGGTGTTCGCTTGCTGCTGAGGCTGGTAGTTCTGCTGAAACGTTGGAGTCTTGTACTGCTGCTATTGATAGTTGGGTCTTGCTGGAGCTGACTGCCATGGGCGTGGCTTCGGGTTACTCGGTCCTCCACTGCCCATTAGCTTGCGCTTACGGGTGTCGTCCATAGCACGACGCTTATCCTCCAACATAAGGGCCTTATTAACCAGATCGTTGAAGGTTCGGCATTCACAAACAACCAGCTGATACTGGAGTGACTGCTGCAGACCTTCCATAAAGCGTTCCACTTTGGCGGCCTCAGTGTTGACATCTTCCGGTGCATATCTTGATAGGAGGTTGAACTTCTACAAATACTCCTTGACGGATCAACTGCCTTGCCTTAAGGCTCGGAATTCCCGCTTCTTAATGGTCATCATTACGGGAGGAATGTGAGCACCACGGAATCCATCTTTCAATGCAGCCCAAGTGATGACTTGTCCTGCTCGCATGATCTGAAATCCATCCCACCAAGCCCTGGATGTGTCTCCGAGATAGTGAGAAGCATAGAGGACTTTGTCACGATCATTAGTGCATTTGACAGGGCGAGGAGGTCTTCGATAGTACGGATCCAGTCATCGACATCCAATGGTTCAGTCGTCTCCGTGAATATGGGTGGCGTAGTTCGCATGAAATCATAGAGAGTAGAGTGACCATTTCATATCCCATTCTGTAGTGGGGTTTTCACCTAGGCTTGAGCCAGCTGCTGAATAGCGGCATTGTTGGCTTGACGTTCCTCTAGAAGAGCCAGAAGGAACTGAGCCATAGTCAAGCTTTCAGGAGGAGGCGGTGGAACATCGTCTTGCTGCTCATGGTGATCTCCAGCTTGAGCTTCCCCTCCGGTTCCCTTCTGCTGACCTGAAGAGGCAGAGTTGGGGTTGCCGACTGTGCTGTGTCGAGTTGCATTCACCATCCTGTCAGGGGAGTAGACAGGACAATTTGCCGAACTGGACGAAATTATAAGGGATGATGCTCTAGTAAAGAGGGGGGTGGTGTGGTGCTAGTGTAAAAAAAATTTAAACCAAAGGTTTTTGAAAAATTTCAATGCATTAGATTAAAAGAAGCGATGTAGTCGCTCACAAGCTGCCTAAGGCAGAATGCGACTTGCATCCAACATGCTTAGACAACACTCATGGTTCACTTGAACCGATACATGAACTCCTATGCTCGGGGAGTAACTCCTAGTTGCCTATGTTGATAATACTAAGCGGCAGACTGCGCGATCTCATAGGCGGGTTCTGCGAGATCTTCGTCTTCATCTTCGATTTCATCAACACTTCCCTCCTTTAAAGGAGTAGGAGAAGAAAGTGGTCCATCACGGCGTCTGTTGGTTGGCGAGGTAGCGAAGAGTTTGGTGTACTATTCTGCGGTCATGCGACGACTCTGAAGAGGAGTGGCCTGAAGCGGTGGTATTCCTCCTCGGAAGAGGATGCAAGATCGTCCTTCGGGTGCTCCTTCTTTCTTCACCTTGTGGTTCTTCATCTTCTCCATGCGAAGTAGATCCTTGACTTGGTGCAGTTCTTGGTGAATCTTTGTCGACCCCTTGATCAAAAGGTGCGTCAAAGTGTCGGAGGAGAGACTGAAGTAGGTGTGAAACCTCAGTGGCGTCCCGTCCTCAGAAGATGGGTTGAGTGTCCAACTCCCATCTATCCCATCCTTAATGAAGGGTAGGTGACGAGTAGCGGGCTCGTTAGCCATCTCGGGAAGGATGTCGCGGAGTCACATGAGTGCCTCTCGTGCTGCTGTCTCCACTGCCAACATTAGATCCTCCATTTATGGTCCTTCAAAGAACCAGCTAGTCGGGGAGTCATTAGCCTTCACTATCACATCCACGTGATACTCCTTAGTGTCGGTGTTGACCCGGTGCTCGTGGTAGAGGAAGATGGGCGTGCGGTGTACTTGGCACTTCTCGAGGCTATCACTCAAAAGTAGAGGAAAGCCCGTCTCCAGAAGCGTCTTAGGTATGGCGGCCATCTACAAGATGTAGAGGAGAAGGTTAGACAGTTTTTAGTGGGTGCAGAATCTCTTGTTATGCTCTATGTGCACTAGTCGTCTCGACTATCGTCCATGCTACCTAAGGCTTCCTATAGTCAAGATGGCTCTGATACCAGCTCTGTGGGGACCCCGACTTACGAGTCGAGATCGCCGAATGAACGTGCTCAAGGGTCCGAGAGATCAATGCTCACCAAACACACATATACTGAATAAATAGAGTCTTAGATCCAAGTACCGAATTATTACATCACATGACCGAATGGCCAGGTTCACAAGGTAGGGCCTAAGGCCAAATCATACTGATACAACTAATAGCGGAAATCATAGGGCTAAGCGGGTGCCTATTCCATCAAGCCTACACCGACAGGCATTCTGACTGGGAAGCGTCCTAGCTGGCAGGGGTGCTTCTGAAGACGTACTCATGTACAAACTCCGGTCCTTCCATGTCTGGTCAATAATATAACCAGTGGCAAGCCAATGAGTACTTTGAATGTACTCGCAAATAGCCCAAGATATGAACAATGGAAGTGAAGGATAACAATAACATGCATCTTTGGTGGAATTCTTCTTGGTGGTAAATGATCATGAATATGCATCAAGTTAAAGAATTACTTTTGAAGAACAGGTTACAGATATCAACAGATCTGCCACGGGTTGAACCATCCGGGTTCACCTTATATGCCAAATCACCAAACTTGGTCATATGGTTACATTCATAATAACTCCTTTCATCACAACTCACACACACTTGGTTTATGCAGAAACAACTGGACGTAGTTTAAGCAGGATTACCCAACTGTCCTTGACCGTGGACATGGCTATTCGAATAGTTTTACACTCAAAAGAGGTAGTACGCTAGACCCACGAGATCCGGGAAACTTCCGTGTCATCCACGACTCGTGGTATATAACATACCCGAGGTAAGTACCCGATCAATGCCTTTCCCCTGACGATAGTAGCCAAAGAGTTCCACTCGATTGGTACCCAGCCCACATGTTGTACGTCTTAAGAGCACCGACTCTGGACAATATCAACCATGTTGGGGACCAACGGTGTGCCTGGAACACATAGAAATGGCATAGTCGCCCTACCTGGCACGACCCCATCACGAGAGTGACCACACATCACTCCCGCCACTAGTAATGTGGCTCTTTGCTAGCACCGACCAGAGTAATCAACACAGCCCCGTTCCATAGGGGGTAACATGGTCGTACATGTAAGGTTGGGATGGTCGACACATCATAAATCTAATCCCATTTCCGAAACCATACTCACAAAAATACCCGGTGCACCACGTCACCAAAAGTGGCCACCTAACTCATCATCACCCTCGGGTATTAGTGGCACCCGACGGGGTTTTCTCAAACCTTTGATTTATACCAACAACATGCTCATGCTAATAATACTCTAACTTTACTTGTCATAATGATATTAGCATGACCCTCATAGGTGGTAGGATCAAGCGTAATGCATGTGCTCCGGAGGAGCCATCGGTAACATCACTTCAATGATTTACTGACACTTATGATCAGATGCAACGGAAATACTTGCTATTCTAACATGCAATATAACATATGCTCAGTCATGGTCAAAGGGATGTCTTCGAGGTCTTCCGCTCCGATTCCCTCGTCACACGGATTTACTATCGTCGACAAAAGAATAAATAAGAAATAGCTCACTCAAAAACAGATCACATAGTCATTTTAAAAATGCTTGTTATTTCTGATAAGTCTAAGTTGTTATTTTTAAAAATATTTGCCTCTCATCCAATGAAGGAATATTTTTAAAATCAACTAAATAGAAGCAAAACTATTCCAATTTAGTCCCTTTTATTATTGTAAAATAGAATAGTTGCTGAAAAACAAATGGTCCTATTAAATAGTACATATTTTTAGAAGGATATCGGTGCAAAAATTATATTTTTACACTGGTTAAATCTTTTTATAAAAATCTTTGAAAATCCAGTGTAAAAACAAAAGAAAAATGGGCTACAACCCCTGGCCTGGCTTGGCCTTGGACTGGGCCGCCCCAAAGTCCAGCCGACCGCCTGCCAAGGGGCGCGCGCCGTCAGGTTTGAACCTGACATGCAGGGCCCTGCGATCAGTGGTTGCGGGCAGCGAGGGAGAGGGGGTTGGGCCACCGACAGGTGGGGCACACCTGTCGGGGTCGTCTCCTACCTCTGGCCAAAGAGGAGGAGGAGCACGCCGATGAGGCTTCCCACGTCCTCGGGCCCCAACGAAGATAGAAATGGGTCCGGCTCGTCATCGCCTACCTGCTGGTGGTCGGAACAACGACGGAGAGGCTCAGGTAGACCGGCAATGACGAGGCCGCGACGGAGGAGTTTTGGGAGGTGGTCGAGAGGGCAGCTAGGGGCACGGATAAGCTTGGAAAGTTGGGGATAGATTCCTGGTGTCAAGGGGAGTGGTTTGGTGGATCGAGGGACACATGAGACGTCGTGTAGTCGGAGATCGACCAGAGCTCTGAGGCGGAGGGGCCTCGGTCAATCTCGAGCACCGGGGCTATGTTGGCTTGCTCGGGTGGCTAGGGAGGTGCTAGTGGTTGTGGCGAAGCTATCTCAGGGGTGCTAGAGCGAGGGGGAGGGCTATTTATAGGCCCACGACGGTGAGCCGACTCGGGAGCGCCGGTGACTCACCATGGCGCGCATGGGTGTGTAGAGAGGAGCTGGGGTCGAAACCACGATCTCAGGATGTGGTTTTGGACTGCCAGAAGCATCTGCAATAGAGGGGAGAGAGGGGAGTCGAGCATCAGTGGTCGCGCAACTTTGGCCGGTACTGGTGCGCGAGGGCACGCGTCACACAATCTCTAGCGCTGGAGAGGAGGGGCCCTGATGGTTGCTTGATGCAGAGGGGTTGTCGGGGAAGAGGTTGGACACCTCGAGGGAGGCTGGAACTAGCCGAGAGCGCCGCCCCCACCTCGGTGGCTTCCTGTAGCGCGCCTAGAGCATAGTTTGGGCATGCCACTGCATGCTGGTGCGCTCTGAGGTGCTTTGGACGTGTCTAGCATTTCCGAGGCACTATCTGAGATGGGCCTAGCCGTTGGAGTCCCGTGGGAGCTTCGGCTGGTCAACGGAGACAAGAGAAACAAGTGCCTTCAGGTTTGAGCTGAAGCTTAGGTTGGGTTTTTTGGCATTTCTACTTTGAACCTGAGAGGGGTCAGTTGACTAGGGCTGGGCATTGATACTGGCCACCTAATCTGAGAGTTTGGAGCAAAGGGGTTGGGTTTGGCTATGGTTAAGGGGGCTTTTACCCATCTGACAGAAGGTGCTCGATTGTGGTTTGGCGTGGTTGCACCCCACCACTGGTGCTGCAACTTAACAGGTTTGGGTTTGGTGCTAAAACATGGGGTTTCACATAGTTTGAGCTCCATTGGATAAGTTTAGCTTTGTAAACTTGCAAACTTCACCATTTGACCAGATCTGTCCCTTCCAAAGAGAGTGTGGGTAAATTTAGTCCCACAAATCCCTTTTTTGGTATGGAACCCTGATACGTCTCCAACGTATCTATAAATTTTTATGGTTTCATGCTATTATCTTGTCAAACTTTGGATGTTATGCATGCCTTTTATATTATTTTTGGGAATAACTTATTAACTCAGTGCCAAGTGCCAGTTCCTGTTTTCTTCCATGTTTTGACCCCTTTCAGAGGAGATTTTGATACGAAGTCCAAACGGAAGAAAATCCCCGAAAAGATTTTTTCCAGAACGGAAGAAGATCGGGAAGCTTGAGAGCCAAGGCAGGGGAGCCTCAGGGGCCCCACAAGCCCCCACCCCGCGGCCAGGGGGGAGGCCGCGACCCACAGGGTTGTGGGCCCCCTGGGGGCCCTCTGCCCTAGGGGTTGCGCCTATAAATTCCCTAAAAATCCCAGAAAAATCAGGAGAGCCACGAAAGTACTTTTCCTCCGCCGCAAGCTTATTTTCCTGCAAGATCCCTTCTGGGCACGTTCTGGTGCCCTACCGGGGGGGGAGATTCGGATACGGAGGGCTTCTTCATCAACACCATGACCTCTCCGGTGATGCGTGAGTAGTTCACCATAGACCTACGGGTCCATAGCTAGTAACTAGATGGCTTCTTCTCTCTCTTGAATCTTCAATACAAAGTTCTCCATGATCTTCATGGATATCTATCTGATGTAATCTTCTTTTGCGGTGTGTTTGTCGAGATAAGATGAATTGTGGATTTATGATCACATTATCTATGAATCTTATTTGAGTTTCTTCTAATCTCTCTTATGCATGATTTCATATCCTTGCAATTCTCTTCGAGTTGTGGGTTTTGTCATGCCAACTATATCTATGATTCTTGCAATGGGAGAAGTGCTTGGTTCTGGGTTGATACCGTGCGGTGACCTCACCCAGTGACAGAAGGGGTAGCGAGGCATGCATCCTGTTGTTGCCATCAAGGGTAAAAAGATGGGGTTTTCATCATTGGTTTGAGATTATCCCTCTACGTCATGTCATCTTGCTTAAGGCGTTACTATGTTCGTCATGAACTCAATACACTAGATGCATGCTGGATAGCGGTCGATGTGTGGAGCAATAGTAGTAGATGCAGAAAGTATCGGTCTACTTGTCTCGGACGTGATGCCTATATGTATGATCATTGGCTTAGATATCGTCATGACTTTGCGCGGTTCTATCAATTGCTCGACAGTAGTTTGTTCACCCACCGTGATATTTTCTATTTTGATAGAAGCCTCTAGTGAACAGTATGGCCCCCAGGGTCTACTCCATACCATATTTTCAGCCTTACACTTTTTACTTTGTTGCACTTTCCTCCTTCACATCTCACTTTGCAAACAATCTTGAAGGGATTGACAACCCCTTTGAAGTGTTGGGTGCAAGCTTGTTTGTGTTTGCGCAGGTACTCTGGACTTGACGAGACCCTCCTTCTGGATCGATACATTGGTTCTCAAACTGAGGGAAATACTTACTGCTCCTGTGTTGCATCACCCTGTCCTCTTCAAGGGAAAAACCAACGCAAACCCAGTCTCCGTCAACGTGTCAATTTCTGGCGCTGTTGTTTGAGAAGTAGCAAACCCTCATTTGTGGTATTAGGTACTCCTGCAAAGTTTTAACATCATTGGACAAACTTTGCTATGTAGAGTTGCTCTAACTTCAATCTGGACAGAAGGGGTTTTACAGTTATTTGGGTTCCTTAATCCCCTTGCATCAAAGTGAAACTTTATGTGGACACCAAATATGCCTTAGGGATACCACTTGAATTTTCTAGGATTTTATTCAGAATATTTGCTTTGGAAATATTTCAAAAGATCAAAACAGACATAAATGGTTTTCAAAGTTTTACTCAAATAATAATAATATAAATATGGGTTAAAAATCTTATGTGTGGAAAATATATGTCCTTCTGATCATCTCCAAATTTAATCAGATTTTTCTAAGGCAGAAAAGTATTTTTCCATGTAGGAATACCATTTCTGGCCTTAGTAATGGACATGCAAATAAATTAGGAAAACAATTCACAAAATAATTATTTGGTGGTTTTGGAGCACTAGAACAAAGTTAAAATCAGATCACCAACTTTGGGTTGGAACACTCCTTGCCATCAAGGGCATGTAGTGCAACTCAAAGTAGGGTTTTACCTTAATTAGAAACATGAGAAGGTTTTGGAAACAATTCAATATAGTGAAATGGGGTTTTTATCATCACATGATCAAGCACACAAGCATACAATGAAAAACATGGCACTCACAACATTAGTTTAGAAAAAGTTTTAACAAGCTCAAATTTTTGCATTACAGAGAAACTGGTAGTGAAAATAGGGTGTGACATCTTTTGACATATTGTTCATCGTCATCATCATCTTCCCTCATCGGGTTGCCGTATCATTCGTAGTCTTCCATGTTGGCGACTCCATCCATTCTGATGATGCTCCTTTTGCCTCTCCTCACGACAACACGACTAGTATTGGTCGGGTCGGTTATGAAGAAGCATTGTGTCACATGCTTAGCATGTACCCATGGCTCAGTTTTGGGAATGAAATTCAGGGTAGTGTTCTTCGCGTCGGGTATAGAGAAGGTAGTGAAATACTTGTTTTCTCTTATGACAGCCTTAGCCCATCTGACAAGGAACATCATCTTATTTTGTAGTCTAGCGTAATCAAGCTCCGAGATCTCTTTGACCCTTCCGTAGAATCTTTCAGTTGTGCCATCGTTGGGATCAGTCATGCATTCAATAGTCACCCCTGAGCTCTGGTAATCACTGTTCATGTGTTTGGCCTCTGTGTAGAATGTGTACCCTTTGATATCCTATGCCCAATATGTCTCGAGGTTGGGCGCGAGGCCATGTACTAAGGCGTATATGAGCAATCCGTCCAAACTACAGTCTTCCAGGGGATTAGCAAGAACTTGCTGTTCGAACCAACGCAAGAAAGTGGAGTTGTGTTCTATAGTAACTTTGATGTCCGTCTTGCAGATTCCTTGATGACGTTAGTTGGTGTAGTGTCACATAATCATTTACCGTATCTAGGTGTCGTTGCATTACTAAGTTAGCCCTGTCAAAGTCATTCCGTAGATCCGAGTAGTCCACGTTCAATTCCCTCTGGCTATTGGTGTGACCTTCTCCTCCAAGCCTCCTATCATGCTTCTTGACGGGCAAACCAACAACAGGGTCACCAAAGCCTATATAATTCTCGCAAAAGGAGATGCACTCTAGTGTTATATACCCTAGGAAGATTCTTCCATTGGGACGGGACATGTTACGAACAAATCCTTTGATGACCCCATTCATCCTCTCGAACGGCATCATGCTGTGAAGGAATGTTGGCCAGAGGTCGATGATGTATTCCATGACGTGGACATATAGATGCAGCGTAATGTCAAAGAACACAGGAGGGAAGTACATCTCAAGCTCACATAGTATGACAACAATCTCTTCCTGTATCCTTCGGAGTTGCTTCACACTGATGGACTTTTGTGAGATAACGTCGAAGAAGTTGCTTAGACGAGTAAGCCTGTCATGGACATGCTTGTATATTATCCCTCGAATGGCAACCGGGAGTATCTGTTTCATCATCACATGACAGTCATGAGACTTCATCCCACTAAAACTTTTCTTCCCGGTGTCTAGAAAATTTGCTTACCTTCCCACAGTAACCGAACCTCACTTTGATTCTCGTATGGTACTTAATGAATTAATCGATCTCCTTCGCACTTAAGGTTAAGCAAGAAGAGGGGCAATAATTCTCCTCCTTCTTGTTGATTTTTCTGCCCCTTTCCCCCGCCTTCGTCTTTGTCTCCATCTCCTCTGTCGACTTTTTATGGGGTGTCATGTGGATATCTCCCCTGATCTACAAATCTTTCAAGTCTTTACATTCCCTCGGCTCGTCCTTCCTCTTCTCTAGCACGTTCATGAGTATGCCAAGCAAGCTCTTGAGGACATTCTTCGTGATATGCATTTTATCAAGGCATTGAGGCGGTTCATGATTGGGTGAGTAGTCCAAGTCCGAGAAAACAGACCTCGTTTTCCATACCTTCAGCAGCGGCTCTGGCAAATTTTTGATATTTCATGGTGGGGGGCACTATCCCTAGTTTTTCAACAACTTGTTGATTTTAGCGCCTCTCCTCTTATGTGGAGGTCCTCTATGCTCAGGCAGACCATTGAATAGATCTCCATGTTTTATCCATGGGTCATCCTTCTCGAGCCATCTACGATGCCCCATGTACACAATTTTCCCAGACCTGCCATCTTTTGTTAACGTAAGTTGCTGAGATGTTGTATCATCCATGCACCTCGTGCATTCGTAGTATCCATGGCACACGTGTCCTGAGACGTATCTGTAACCGAGATAGTCATGCACCATCATCATCAGCGCGGCTCTCATATAGAAATAATCTCTTGTGCTCGCGTCCCATTTCTGGAACGGCGATTTGCATAACGTGTCTAGCTCCTCTTTCAGTAGCCCCAAATATAGGTTAATATTATTTCTCGGTTGTTTTGGCCCTTGAATCAACATTCTCATGTGCATGTAGTTTGTATTCATGCACTTCCACGGGGGAGGTGGGTTGTACATCTATACAAAGATGGGCCATGTGTTGTGGTTGGTGTTGTGGTTTCCAAGTGGATTCATGCCATCGGTGCTCGCGCCAAGCACAACGTTCCTCACATCTTATGCGAAAAACTGATATTCACTATTGAATGCTCTCCATTGGCTAGCATCTGCGAGATGTCTCAGCTTTGGATCATATCCATCATGGGGCTTCTTCCTCTCTATGTGCCAACGCATGAGCTTTGCTTCCTTAGGATCTACGAAATACCACTTCAATCAGTGAGTGGTCGAAAAGTACCATACAACTTTCTCAGGAGCTTTCTTTCCAGCCTTCTTGTATCGAGGAGCATTGCACACTGGACAACTCATATCTAATGTGCAGCAGATCAAGAGGGAAAACCATTTTCTTGACATCCTCGGCACTATTAGGACACAGGTTCCCTACGGGAAGAACTTTATTATGTAGATACTTGAAATGCTCATCCAAGCTTGTGTCTGTCCATTTGTTTGCCTTTGTCTTTAGAAGTTCGAGCGTGAAACTCAAGCGGGTCACCTCGGGATCGTAACCATCATACAATGGATTCTTCGAGTCTACCTCCAGTTGCACCAGCTTTGCCTCCTCTATAGAAGCAACTCTCTCGCTAGTCGTACTCTTGTGAAGTAGGTATTGAGCATGAGGGTCCTACACACCTAAACTTAGTAGCACCAAAGACTGCGACGTGTCCGCCTTCTCTTTTTCACCATGTTTGGACTCTTCTTCATCGTGTCCGGAATCTTCTCCGCCGCCATGTCCAGACTCTTCCATGTTGCCATGACCGGCGCCATCATCTTCGTGTGGATCGGTCATCTCTTCGTGTAGCCCCATGAAGTTATTGATTGCCATGTGGATGTCATCATCATCATCTTCACTTATCCACCGAGATAGCCATCCATGAAACCATTCATGATCAGGTGCGCCTTCAAACTGCCACGATCAAAGGGGTCCAAAATGACTCCTCCTTTGCATCTTGTACACGGACATCTAATCCAAGTCCTATTATTTTCATACATGTCCACCACCGCAGATTGCAAGTATCGCTCCACCTTCCTTCCACTCACCTTCACGACTGACTGCACGGTATAACTAACAAAAAGATTATAAACAAAATGCATTTATCCATCAAAGTCATACATAAATTTGGCATGACCTTGCCTAAAAATAGGACATATCAAGTTTTCTCGAAATTCGCCGAAACGGAAATAAATCGACATTTCAGCAATCCATAGGCAACTCAGGGGCATGTCACTCACACAAATCCCTTCATATCACACACACACATATTTCCTTTCTTGAAATACACAATTTTTTACTCATCTATCTCCGTAGAGAGATCAAGAACGGTTTGATGAGGCCTTCGCTACCTTAGGGATAAAAAGTGGATAGCTATATAGCTAGCTATATCTAGTTGTTGGGATGAGAGATTACTCTAGCTAACTAATGGAGAGGGAGAGAGATGAGCTAGGTAACTATTAAACAAATCTAGGAGTGGGAAAGGGATATTTATGTATGGAAGGAGGGATAGCCAAATAAATGAGGAAGATAGAGAAGAGAGGTCATCTATGGAGGAGAATTATGTTGGAGGGGCATTAATGGGGAAGGAAGAGAGAAAAAGGGCAATAATGGTGGAGCAGTAACTTAGAGAGGGGAGAGGGGAAAGGAGGGGAAAGGGAAAAGGGGGAGGAAGGTGGAGGGAGATAGTGAGTGAGTGAAAAGGTGGCACCACCCACGTCTAGCAACGACGATGTATTCCAACCGGCGCTACTACTAAGGTGCTTAGTAGTAGTGTTGGTTCGGGGCATCACTAGTACTAAGTGGGGCCCAATGGTAGTAGCGGTTTTGCTGCAGCCCGCGCTACTACTAAAATCTTAGTAGTAGCATTGTATTTTGGGCAGCCCTACTACTACAACTAACATCGATGGACTCGTTGGGTCCCACTTAGCAGTAGTGCTGCTTGTATTTCCAGCGCTACTGCTAAGGCATCACTTGTAGCGATGTCCAACCGCAACACTATTGCTAATTAGGATCTATGCAACATATTTTCCAGCGCTACTGCTAATGTTCTACCTATAAGCATTTCCATAGTAGTGTAAATAAATGGCACTAAGGTGTTGGAGGTTTTAGTAACATGTTGTGAATAGACCCGGGGGCCGTAGATTTCCCTAGTAGCAGCTCTCATGAAAATAAGCATACGGTGGGTAAACAAATTACTGTTGGGCAATTTATAGAAAAGAGGATAGTTATGCGACTTTCAGGGCAATGATCATGTAAATATAGGCATCACGTCCATACACAAATCGGCAGACTCCTGCCTGCACCTATTACTAATTCTTCACTTCAAGTGCGGTACTATGCTTGCCTCTCTATGTATTAAGTTCATGACGAATGAACTAATGCTTGGAGTAAGATGACATGATGTATACAAAGTAAACTCAGTTAATATGAATAAGCCACATTATTTAACCCTTAGTAGAAGCAACACAAAGACGCAACTTGCCCCCTTCTGTTACTGGGATATAGAAAGTCGCCAGGTTGAACCTATTACAACGATACTCTCTCACCGAAGAAATATCAATCTAGTTGGCCAAACTATATCAATAGATAGATGAGAATTATGAAGCTATCATAATCATACACATAAGAATAGTACTATATATTAGAGGAGACTCAAATATTTATCATGAATAATCTGCACATATATCCACAATTCATCGGATCCCAACAAACGCACCGTACAAAAGAGTTACATCATATGTATCAAAGCAAAGATGTGATGATCATTGTATTGAAGATCTAAGACCCGTAGGTCTTTGGTGAAGTACTCACACATTGTCATGAGGGTTGCAAGGTTGATAAAGAAGCCCTCGAGGATCGACCCCCTTCTGTAGAGTGCCGAAACGGACCTCTAGATGGCCTCCCGTCAGAATGGAGACTTGCGGCGGCGTAAAAAATATTTCGGGTAAATAGGAATTTATAAGCCAGAGAACACGACCGAGAGAGCCACGAGGCAGCCACAACCATCAGGCTGCACCCCCCTCAACGCCATGGTCTAATAGCTTGTGGGGGCCTCATGTGCCTCCCATCCTTCTTCCAATGCTCCACGGTCTTCTTTTGGTCCATAAAGAATTCACAAAAAGTTTTAGGTTAATTGGGCTTCATTTGGTACTCGAACGTGACAAGTGGAAAAACATGTAGAAAACAATAACTTGCACTGGGCACTAGGTCACTAGGTTAGTGCTAAAAATATAAATTGGTAGGTAAGTGCTTCAAAGTGTTCTAAAATGATAACATAATAGCATGGAACAATCAAAAAATTATAGACACATTTGAGTTGTATCAAGCATGCCCAAGCTTAATTCTTGCTCGTCCTCGAGTAGGTAAATGATAAAATACAGAAATTCTTATGTGACATGCTATCCATGATGTATTCTTATGTATTTGTACTCACTAAGAAACAATGAACTAACAAATATTAACACTAGAATATTTATAAGAATAAGGAGCAAAACAATTAATCTTTCAAATTGTACGATCCTCAAAGATTGTTTCAACCATTTCCATATTTATTATATTAGCAAGGCATGGCTCCATCTTCATCAGAAAACTACAAATGTCAAGCACCATGGTGCCCAAGTCAGGCTATTGGATCATACTTATGCAATATGCATCAACTTTTTATTCTTCATGCAATACATGAGCGTGAACCATTGGACATAACATATACGTGGAATAGAGTAACCTGGTACATTTCAAAGGGGTTGAGAGGTGAATAAGATAGTCTCATATCAACTAGGCGTACCAACGGGTTATGGAGATAGCCATTGACACATTGATACAAGGAGTAGGGATTGTTATGCAAATGATGCACTAGAGCTATAAATATATGAAAGCTCCACTGAAGATAAGTGCGGTGTGCATCCAACTTGCTTGCTCATGAAGACCTTGGGCATTTTAGGACACCCATCATCAATATATACAAGCCAAGCATATAATTTTTCTGATTCCTACTAGCATATGAATTATATAACATGAGACTCTCTATATGATGAACATGGTGCCACTTTGAGGCACAAGTGTGGTAAAGGATAGTAGCAAAGTCCCTTCTCTCTTTTTCTCTCATTCATTTTTATTATGGTGGGATCATTTGGCCTCTCCCATCTTTATTTCTTCACTGGGACAATGCGCTCATAATGATAATCATCACACTTTTATTTACTTACAACTCATGGATAACTTGATATGTTGAATGAAGCAACATGACTCCAATATGAATGCCTCTAGAAGTGTACCAGGATATCCAATGATCTAGCATGACATGTATTCAACATATGAATTTTGGTGTCTTTGCTACAAGAAATTATGAATGGTGGCTTTGGCACAAATACTATGTCATCTCTATACGATCATGCAACGCAATACGATGATGAACGAACTAGTCATGTGAAGTGACGATGGAATTTGCATGGCAATATATCTCGGAATGGCTAAGAAAATGCCATAATAGGTAGGTATGGTGTCTGTTTTGAGGAGGATATAATAAGGCTTATTTGCAAAAGAGCGTATCATGTCACGTGGTTTGCATGCACCGGCGAAAGCTGCACCAATCCTCGAGGTGAGAATGGGCTATGCGCGGTACTGGAGAGGCTATCAAAAACGAGGAGGTGAGACTTCGTATGCCCATGTTGTCACATTAGTCATAGAGAACTCATATACTTATTGGAAAGTTTTAGTAGTCTCATCACAAATCGAAGTACTACTCGCATGGCCCGAGGGAGAGGATTGGTAGGAATTAACCATCGCGCATCTCTGACTCGAAACAACACTAATTTTTAAACGAGGAACAGAAATGCTCCCACGTCATCACCATGCCCTTTTAATTTTTCAGATGTTCAAAAAGTTTTAACATCTATTAATATCAATAGCTCTCTTAATTAATAGTTATGCACTCACAACTTTTCATATCACCACATCAATATCATTAAGCACAATTTCTCTAAATGTGCTACATGATGGTTTTAATTATCACTTATTGAACACTCATTATTTTTATCTAGTCTTATGACCCATGAAAATTACCGTGACTATTTGTCCAGCTCTAAAACAAATATAAGTTAAGAACAAGACCATACTATTTCTATAAAATCTACACACGACCGTGCTCAGAAAGATATAAGTGAAGTAATAGAGCAACTACTAATCTCAAAAGATATAAGTGAAGCACAGAGTATTGAAACAAATCATGACGATGGTTTCTCTCTCTTAAATAGTTGTGTCCAGCAAAGGATGATTGCGGAAAACTGAAAGTAAAATTAAAGAAAAGAAAATGACCCTCCAAGCAAAACTCATATCATGCGATGAATAAAATATAGCTCCAAGTAACATAGCGATGGATTGAGACGAAAGGGGGGATGCCTTCCTGGGGCATCCTCAAGCTTAGACGCTTGAGTCTACCTAAAATATTACCTTGGGATGCTTTGCACATCCCAAGCTTAGGCTCTTACCAATTCTCATTCCTTGGTCCATCGAAATAATAACCAAAACATGAAAACTTCAATCACACAAAACAAAACAAAACTTCGTGACACCCATTAGCATAGGCAACCTAATAAACACTTTAGGTACTACTATAAATTGATTTTTATTTTATTTTACCATAATGTACTGTATTCTAATTTCTCCATGGCTTATACCCCCTGATATAATCCATAGCATAATCAAAACAAGCAAACAACGTATGCAAAATAGAATCTATTTAAAAGAGAACAACGTGTAGTAATGTATTTAATTGCCACAATTATGTAACTCCAAAAATGCTGAAAATTTGGAAGATATAGGGAATTTGTGTAAAAGTACTATGTAAAACATTCAGCTCAATAATACGTTACAGTAAAATCATAGAAATTCTGCATTGGGCATCAAAGTTTTTGTTTTTGCACTGTATCAATTCTAGTCATCATGCAAATCATCCCAATGGATTTACTTGTCACAACCCCTAATTAAAACATCAAAACACAATCATTACAGCAGAAATAATAATGTTACCAAAATATAATAGAAAGTATTGGGTTATCTCCCAACAAGCTCTTTCTTTATAGCCATTAAGATTGGCTTGTGATGGCAACGATGCTCACAAGAAAGATACTAATTGAAACATAAAGAGGGCATCATGTAGAATGTGAAAAGCACATTTATTTCTAAAATACTTCCTATGCATAGGTATTTTGTAATTAACAAATTAAGAAGACAAGAGGCATCTAGCATATGCAAGTAGGAAGAATGAAGCATTAATAGTTTTAACACAATGAGAGGTAATGTAGTATCATGAAAATTCCTATAACTATATTTTCATCTCTCATAATACCTACATGTAGGATCATATTCAAATTCAAAAATATATCTCTCATATAAACTATTCTCTCCATGATCCACATGCATAATAGTTTTACAATCTTCCAAGTTAGTGGGATCATCATTAACTAGAATCATGACTTCTCTAAACCCACTTTTAGTAGTGTTGCAAAAATGATAATCAATAATAAATTCATCATGAAGCCTAGAATTATAAAGATCACAAGAAAAATTATGATTATCCCCCCAATCATGATCATTAGCACAATTAACATTCAAATAATTTATACTAGCAATATGACAATTATGCTTTTCATTCAAGGGACTATATCATGAATAACTTTATAAATTTCACAATATTTAGACTCATGATTTTCAAGCAAGACCCGGTAAGGATAATTTAGTGCAGTTTCACTAGCACTTGTTTCAACATAAATGAGTCTTTTAGAAAGATTGGCTTATGGATGAAAATCCATAATCTTTATTCTCTAGTTGTATGTGATAACATGATTCTTTCAAGCAAACAAGTAAACAAGCAAAAGTAAATATTTTTGTATTTTTATTTTTTGTAGGAGACAAACTAAATATACCAGCAATTAAAAAGAGGAACAAGTGAATGACATTTTGTGTGGAGTTACTTGATAGTTGGGGATGATATTCCCTGGCAACGGTGCCAGAAATGCTTCCTAGTACTCATGATTAGTGTTGGGTTTTCCATTAAGTGGAACGGGTAATCGCAGCACACAGTGGGTAAGTGTTTCTCTCAGTTATGAAACCAAGATTTATCGAACCAACACGAATATCAATCCACAACCATCTTCAGCGGCTGCACACAAAAGAACAAACAACTTGCACCCGACGCGGGCAAGAGGGTTGTGAGTCCCCTTGGTCTCGTTATTTGCAAGGGAATGAGATGTGTAGATAATTGTACAATGCAAAATAAAATAAAAGTAAAGAAATGCAAGCAAGGTGTTGGAGGTTTTAGCCATATGTTGTGAATAGACCCCAGGGCCATAGCTTTCCCTAGTGACATCTCATGAAAATAAGCATATGGTGCGTAAGAAAATTACTATTCGACAGTTGATACAAAAGCAGATATTTATGTGATTTTCACGACAATGATCATGTAAATATAGGCATCATGTTGTCAAAGCCCTAGATTATAGCTTGTAGTTTGCTGCATCAGTGAGCATTCTTGCATGCATCTAAATCCATTGAATTTGAAATGGGGAATTGATCAAGCCCGAGGAACCAAATTTTGTGAAATAGGCAATATAAAACAAATGCTTCAAAATGAACCAAGAAAATGTTCCAAATATTTGTGAAAATATTGGCATGTTATAAAAAATGCCAACCAATATTTTTGGATCACAGAAACATTTAATTTGGAATTTTCATTAATCAAAAAATTATTGTAAATGGAATTTTATTTACTATATATAAAATATGGTTCCATAAATACTGAAAACTATTAAGTGGCATTGGACAATAATGTTTATGCCACATAAAAATATCATCAGGATTTTATAAATGATTTGATTTGATTTTTAAATCAAAACAAATGCGAGAAAAGAAAAAAAGAAAAAAAAGAGAGGGAGGTTTTACCTAGCGCTCACCTAGCCCAGCCCAACTAGCCCCTGCCGCCTTCTTCAACCTCGTGCCATTAGGCATGAGGGCGTGGCGCACGCTCGCTCCCCGCGGCCACCTCCTGCTTCGCACTGGCACATGCGCCCCCGAGCCAATCTCTCCGCGAGGAGACGGCTTGGAGCTCCCTCCTTCCATTCCCTCTTTCTCTGGCCTCTCTTACCCCCTCCTCGAGCCTCCCCAACCTAGCTGAGCCCCTCTTCCGGTCCATCATGAGCCCCTACGTCGGTTCCCCCTGCCCCTCTTCCTTTTGTGTGTTGTAGCCGTCATCCCCGCGAGCTCCGAGAACCACCGTCCACCATGGACAACGAGCTCCTTGCTCTGGTGCACTACTGCTCAATCTAGCTACACCGATGGACTCCTGTTGCTGTGTTGATGCTTCATGGACCCCCAGCCTGCTTGCTAGCATCCCACAACGCCAAGCCCAACTATGGCCGAACTCTGGCGACCGCTCCGCTCGTCGCCACCGTTGCCACAGTCCTCCCGAGCACCTGCAGCCACCACCATTGGATGCGCCGCACTGCGCCCGATCCATAGGGCCTCTCCGCGCGACGTTTGGTCGCCGGAGGAAGAATTTCGGCGAACTTCGTCGTGCCTAGTAGCGCCGGCGGCTCAACATCGTTGACGCCGACCCCTTTTGACCATGGGTTGACCCCCTTGGGTCACCTACGGGTGGGGCCTAGACCCTAGTCAATTATAATTAATCACAAAAATAAATTAACTAGGATAATTAACCTAATGACCCACTTACAGTTGACCCAGACCCTAATTAGGAATAAAAGGTTAAAATTAAACTCTTCTTAGCACTTTGTCATTGACTCGTGAGACCTACTGGTCAGTTTTGACCTGATGCGGTCCTGTTGACCTGATGACGCAAGCTCACGTAATAAATGATTTTTTAATATAAAAATAAGTCCAAAAAATGCTGAAAACTTTGAAACATCATAGAAAATAAAATATAACTCCAATGAAGATAATTTATATATGAAAAATGATCAGAAAAATGCAAGGAATCTGTTTATGCCATGTTCATGCATGTTTGAACAAGTTAACATCACCAAGTAGGGAAAATGATGGTTAGGACAATTTGATAATTAGTGTTGGAGTTGGAATTTGGTTTATTCTTGAATTCCACTTCAATTAATGTGACTATCCTTTCCACTAGGTCAATTCAATGCTTTAACATGCCATATCATACATCATGTTTGTTGCATTGCATTGAATGTGCTCCTTTCTTGTTTTGTCTGTTTTGTTCCCTCTCGGTAGACGATGGTTCGACGATGTGATCGTTGACATTAATGAAGACTCATTGCTATCTTCAGAACTGTCAGGCAAGCAAACTCCCTTGGTCATTCCGATAAAATCCCATGTTCTTGCTTCTGCTCTCATTTATTGCATTAGGACACGTCGATTCAAATGCTTTTGCTTCGGTTGTTGACCTATTCCATTACATGACCTGTCATCGCCACAGTAAATAGCTAAACTTAATAATCACCTAGATCTCTGTCCAGGAGTTGCAACTAGTTTTTGGTGTTTGTAGGAGATGCTAGTAGTCTACCGAGTGGCACCCCGTATAGGTGGGCTTGGGACTGACTAGGCTTCGTGGCCCGGTGTACCAATCGTAGTACCATCCGTCGAGGTGGGCTTGGGAACGCTGTACACATCGTTTGGGACCGTAGAGGAAACTTCGGCCGGAATTCCTTGCAGGTTCAGTCTCAAATAGGCGATAAACCTCGACTAGAGTCTTGTGTGGTTAGTTAGGTCGTGGTCGACACCCACGCTAGTTTTTCCACTTGAAGGTTGCCGAGATGCATGACATGCATATGGTGATAAGTGGTGGGAGTGTGTGTGAAGAAGTACACCCCTGCAAGGTAATCTAATCTATTCGAATAGCTATGTCCGCGGATATGGACTACTTGGAAACTTATATGGTCATAGACAACTTGAATGGATACTATAAAATATTCAAGATGAGTGTGAGTGCTATGGATGGCCTTCTCGTAGGGAGACAAGAGTGAATCCATTGTGGTGTATTGAATTGGTGAATATGTGGACTCGTGTGCGCTATCCCACCTCAAAGAAAGTATTTGTAGTTGTAGTACAGGTTAGCCAAGAGTCAAAGCTGGCTTGCTGCAATTAAACTCCACAACCCCTTCATTGATACTGATGCATTTGATGATAGTTCTTACGTAAGTCTTGCTAAGTACCTTTGTAGTCATGTTTGCTTAATTTATCTTTTTGCAGAGAAAACATTAGTTTCACTATTAGTTCTACACGATGTGATCGACGTTGACCGGAATAGCTTGGGAATCCCAGACAGAGGTATGGTTCCTTTGGTAGGGTCATTGTAGCTTTTCAGGCTTCTCCAGCCAATTTAGTAGCTGTCTGTACTCAGACATGTTTTGCTTCTGCTCGATGCTTGTATTACTTGAGTGTTGGGTCATGTAACCCCTGTTTGTAATATCATACTATGTTGACTCTTATGAGTTTTTGATAAATGCTTGAGTCATAGAGTTATGTTGTGATTCCATGTTGTATCTACACATATCGTGCATATTGTGTGTATTTTTGAAATGCATTGGTATGTGTGGGATTCGACACCAAGTTGTATGCATTTAGTAGTACTCTTTACGAGGAAATGTCTCTTTATGCTTCCACCGATCCCTGGTAGCTTGCTACTGCTCCGGACACATTGATTGACCGGCATGTATCCTTCTTTGCTTCTGTGTCTGTCCCCTCAGGGAAATGTCACGCGGTGTAATGGAGTCCTTGGAGCTTGCTACAACTCGTCTACACACGTTGTTGACCGACACCTACTTTGTTGGGTTATATATGCCTGTCCCCGTACGGATGTACCACTTGGGTTTATAACTTATCATGTCGACATGGGTTCTTTGTCGTTTGAATACTAGCGACACATTCTTATACGTGGGCCAAAATATGCAAACGGTCCCGGCCAAGGTAAGGTCGCAGTCGTGGAGTTTACCATGCGTGAGGCCGCAAAGTGATGTGATGTGTTACATGATGGGTTCTTATGACTTAGGATCGGGGTCCTGACACACGTCCATAAACAAATAGGCCGACTCCTACATGCACCTATTAAGTTCATGACAAATGAAGTAATTCTTGGACTTAAATGACATAATGTAGAAAAAGTAAACTCAACTAATATGAATAAACCCCATCGTCTTACCCTTAGTAGCAACAACACAAAGACGCAACTTGTCACCTTCTATTACTGGGATGTAGAAACTCGCGAGATTGAACCTACTACAACACACCTCTCTCACCAAAGAATTATCAATATAGTTGGCCAAACTATCTCAATAGATCATAGGGAATTATGAAGCTATCATAATCATGCACATAAGAATCATATTATATATCAGAGGAGACTCAAATATTTATCATGAATAATATGATCATAAACCCACAATTCATTGGATCCCAACGAACTCACCGTAAAAAAGAGTTACATAATATGGATCAAAGAAAAGATGGAAGGATCATTATATTGAAGATCAAAGAGAGAGATATGCCATCTAGGTACTGCGATGGACCCGTAGGTCTGTGGTGAACTACTCATGCATCATCATGACAGCAGCAAGGTTGATAAATAAGCCCTTCCTGAATGATCGCCACTCCGACAAAGTGCCGGAATAGAGCTCCAGATGTCCTCCATTCGGAATGGAGACATGCGACAGCGTAAAAAATTTTTTGGGGCCTCCTTTGGGAGAGCCACGAGGAGGACATCTAGCCATTAGTCCGCCCCCAGACTGCGGTCTGATGGCTTGTGGGTGGCTCTTATGCCTCCCGGCCTTGTTTCGATGCTCCAGGGCCTTCTTTTGGTCCAGAAAAAATGACAAAAAGTTTCAGGTCAATTGGGCTTTGTTTGGTACTAGAACATGAAAAGTGGAAAAACATGTAGAAAATAACAACTGGCAGTGAGCACTGGGTCAATAGGTTAGTGCTCAAAACAGTATAAATTGGTAGATAAGTGCCTAAAAAGTGTTCTCAAATGATAACATAATAGCATGGAATAGTAAAAAAATTATAGATACGTTGGAGATGTATCATGTGGTAGCCATGACAGCCTCCTCCCACTTTCGGGCCATGGTGGTGAAGCGGGCGATTGCCCTGGATTTTGACTATGGTGTGGCAGACATGATGGCAAACGATGGGGTGGCAGTAATAGCGGCTGACAATAGATGCCGACAGGCAGCAGCGGCGGAGCGTGCGGTGGGTGTTGCGCACACACCCAATAGGGATGCCACACGCACTACACTACACCAGAGACTACGTCACTGCCATAATGTGGCCTCCCAGCTAGAGCTATCCTTAGATGACAGTGGAGTGGCGGAGGACGATGATGGACCGGTGGAATTGGAGATTGTGGGAGAAGCAAACCAGGTAAGCTACAATAATAAGGAGGGTGAGGAAAATGTGACGCAAGACTCGCCGGCCTTGAGGGTTTAAATAGCAGGCCGGTAAGCATTGGGATTTGGCAGAGTCGGGCGGGAAGCTTGAGCGGCAAAGCACGGGAACCTATGCGGTTGCGCGGGAATGGGATTACCGATGATTCATTGGCGCCACTTCAAGCCACCGCTTCGCCAATGCGTGCAAGGTGCTCAAACTTGCGTTTGAAGCCATCTACGGAAGTGGGGTGACAACTGACAAAACGTGCGAGAGGAGGACAAAGCGACATTTCCACAAACGGTTAATGGAGAAACAATGTTTGTGATTTATTGACCTACTACCTTCTTACTAGTTTATAAGTTCTATTTGTATTTTTGTGCCAAATTTTGACTAGAGTTTTAACTAATAAAATACAAATGCATGTCGCCAAAGATTATATCATTGGATTAATATTTGAATATATTCTCCAATTATATTATTTTTATCACTTGCATTAACATTTTGTTAGTTAAATTTAAGTTCAAAATATGTCACAGAATATAAAGGGGACTAATAGACCATGACGGAGGTAGTAGAACACGCATGTTCTCTACGCAACATCTCAAACGGTTGTTCGACCACCGTATGATGTGGAACACGACATAGTTTCACATCATGCCGCCGACTAGCAACTGTCGTCCAGCTTGTAGACAACCATTCCCTACGTGTTCAACTACTATATGTGTGTGGTTGCTCGCGGTTGAAGCGTCCATGACGCGTACTGCTCACGTCCTTCCGGGTGCTCTGTTCGGGTCCCTCCACATGCGCTGCCAGTGTTTGGGGCCAGTGCAAGATCATGTACGTTCGTGCTGCCATTATGCATGCCGTTGCACCGGGCATGGAAAGATCAAGTAAGGAACCCTCGAGAGCTAGGTTAGCAATTCCGCATCCTTCTAATTGAGATCCCTATCAATATAGAGACAAAGTAGGACGTAGGCTTTTACCTCCGTCAGAGGGTCCGAACCTAGGTAAATCCATCTCTCGTCCCCAATCAACCCCTCCAAGTAGCCACACCGCGACAATGGCCTCACCACTAAGTCCATTGACGAGGACATCTGATGTGCCAAAACCACGATAGTTGGCGCCCACCTTGGGCTAATCGCAAGGTGGAGTTGAGTTCTCAGAGGGAGCTCTTTCGGTATTCGGAATCTACGCCGACTCAATCGAGTATAGGTATCGGGTCCCCTTCGGCAATATCCACATCTTCATCGGCAAGATCAACGAAACAACGCCAGAGCTGGACATCTGCTCCAACATCATCGTGGCGGCTTGTCGCGCTCACCCCGGCTAGAGCAGGTCTCACTAAAGTCATGTCGCGATGAAGAACGCCGGGTCAACCCATCGTCACGGAGATAAGGGCGCTAAAAGCCAAAGTGACCACAAATGGAAGTGTTTTGAATCCGGGCGAGAGTTTACGATCGCTACCAATGCCCGTTCCAAAACACAGCAATGGAGTGGCCACCCTAGAGGTCATTAGGTGTACAAGGTGCCCAATTTCAAGGCCGTGCTGAAGGCACCTCTGCCCCAAGCATGGTACTCATGATAAATCAGCCAAACATTCATGGGAGGATTGCTATGCATTCAGGAATATCAGCAGTGTATTCTTGAAAGACACGCAGAGAAACGCCGGGTAAAAATAACCTTGGAGGGTCATTTGAGGATTTTAAACAGCGAAGTAGTGGTCCATACCATGACTTCACCACAAATGCTTCTAAGCGAGACACAAACGTCAAAAAGAGAGCTATCAACATGGTCGAGCCGGCAATCCCTGAGTATCTCCATTGGTCTGAGCAGCAAATCATTTGGAGCCGTCAAGATCACCCACCCTAGGTTGACAACCCCGAAGAGCTGGCCCTGGTGGTGGCGCCTCAAGTCGGCGGCTATAAACTATCAAGGATGCTCATGGATGGAGGAAGTAGCATCAAGATACTATATTGTGACACCTTTTGGCAGATGAATCATCCTGAAAGGAGCTTGGAAACATCGACCACTATTATCCATGGCGTCGTTCCCGAGAAGGCAACATATCCAGTTGGGTGGATCAGGCTCGATGTAGTCTTTGGAGATGAACACAACTACTGGGTCGAGCCCTTGACTTTTGAAGTAGTTAAGATACAAAGCCTTTATCACGCTCTCTTTGCAAGACCGGCTTATGCGTGTTTCATGGCCCACCCCTGTTATGTTTACCTCAAGCTCAAGATGCCGGGCCCCAACAACCCTATCAGAGTGAAGGGAGATAGAATGATGGCTCAAGAGTGTGAAGAAGGGGACGCAACCTACATAGAGTTGGCTTGTGCCATCGAGGAATTGAATTTTTTTTACGGCTAACATTGACCCTGCCTATATGAGTCTCCTCAAAAAGCTAACGGTTGAGTCCGACGAGCCTCTCAAGTTTAAATCGGCTGAAGATACTAAGCAGGTCGATTTCGTCCCAAGCGACTCATACAAACAGTTAACCATTGGGACCGGTTTGGATTTTAAATAGTAAAGCGTGCTCATCGAGTTCATCCTTGAGAATCTGGCCATCTTTGCATGGAAACCTTCTAACATGCCTACAGTACCGAGGGAACTTGATGAGCACCATCTTAATGTGGATCCAAAGATGAAATCAGTACGCCAATACCTCTGTCATTTTAATGAAGAGAGTCATAAAGCTATTGAGGAAGAGGAATCCTGACTCCTACCTGTCAGGTTCATCATTAAAGTATTTCATCCTGAATGGTTGGCTAATCCGATGCTCGTTTTGAAGAAAAATGCCACACTACTGAAATTCAGAAATTTGCCGTCTGCCAAGGCGGACGGCAAAGGGGGCAACCACGGACGGCAAAGGCTTTGCCGTCTGCCCCCTCATGGCAAAGTAGACGGTAAAAAAAATTCCGGTGAAGAGGCTCTTTGCCGTCTGCTTTCACAAAGCGGACAACAAAGAATCTTTGCCATGAGGGGGCAGACGGCAAAATAAGTGGGACGGCATATATTGCAACGTCCCCGTTAAGTGTTAACGGCAGGCCTCCTCTCTTTGCCGTCTGCCTCCCCCCCTTTGCCATGTGGGGGCAGACGACAAAGAGGGGAGAGAGGGGTGGCAGATTCTCTCTTTCCCGTCTGCCTCCCCCCCTTTGCCATGTGGGGGCAGACGACAAAGAGGGGAGAGAGAGGGGGCAGATTCTCTCTTTGCCGTCTGCCTCCCCCCCTTTGCCATGTGGGGGCAGACGACAAAGAAGGGAGAGAGAGGGGGAAGATTCTCTCTTTGCCGTCTGCCTCCCCCCTTTGCCATGTGGGGGCAGACGGCAAAGAGGGGAGAGAGAGGGGGCAGATTCTCTCTTTGCCGTCTTCCTCCCCCCCTTTGCCATGTGGGGGCAGACGGCAAAGAGGGGAGAGAGAGGGGGCAGATTCCCCCTTTGCCGTCTGCCTCCACCCCTTTGCCATGTGTTGGCAGACGGCAAAGAGGGGAACCACCCCCTTTTTTATTTATTTTTTGTTATATCCAGCATTTTTAACAATAATCAGGATATATATATATATTTGACATAAATAAATTTCTTTCCGTACTCATAACCATATTAAAATAACTCTCATCCATAGTGCATACATATTATGGAAGTTACATCCGTACCAAACCATATATTACACCAGTTTCATCCACGTGCATACAAAGTTTCATATATTCGTATACTACAATAGTTTCAATACAACCCATGGTACAAGAAATCATCTTCAAGCATTCCATCAACCAAGCTTCCCGTGAAGTGAAGGTAATCTGCAAAATGACAAATAAGAAAGTTAGAAAAATAATACTAGATGAAGTAGTGTATATATAGGTTATTTTGGAGAGAAATTAGCTAAGTATAGACAATTTAGGAGCTAACTAAGCTAATTATGTCATTTAGGTGGAACCCTAGCTAACTATAGGAGAAGAGAAAGAGAAGAAGAAGTAAAAGAAGGAGGAGGAGGAGGAGAAGGAGAAGGAAGAGGAGAAGAAGAAGAAAAAGGAGGAGGAGGAGGAGGAGAAGGAGAAGGAAGAGGAGAAGAAGAAGAAGGAGAAAAAGGAGAACAAGAAGGAGAAGGAGAACAAGAAGGAGAAGGAGCAGGATCTCCTTCTCCTTCTTCTTCTCCTTCTTCTCCTTCTTCTTCTCCTTCTTCTCCTTCTTCTTCTTATCCTTTTATCCCCTTCTTCTTCTCCTCCTCCTCCCTCTCCTCCTTCTTCTTCTCCTTTTTCCTCTTCCTTCCTTTCATTTTCCTCTTTTTCTCTTCTTGTCCCCTTCTTCGGGCTAAATTGGCTAAGAATGCCTTTTTGGAGCTAATTATGTCATTTCGAGGATAATTAGCTAAGTATAGGTCATTTTTTATTAAATAGGCCATTTTGGAGCTAACTAAGCTAATTATGTCATTTCGTAGGATAATTAGCCAATTTAGCCTTTCTTGGATAAGTCTAAGCTACGTAGAAGAAGAGATAGAGAAGAAGAAGTAAAATAAGGAGGAGGAGGAGGAGGAGGAGAAGAAGAAGGAAGAGGAGAAGAAGAAGAAAAGAAGAAAGAGAAGGAGAAGAAGAAGGAGAAGGAGAAGGAGGAAGAAGGAGGAAGAAGAAGGGGAAGGAGGAGCTCCTTCTCCTTCTCCTCCTTCTTCTCCTTCTTCTTCTCCTCCTCCCTCTCCTCCTTCTTCTTCTCCTTTTTCCTCTTCCTTCCTTTCATTTTCCACTTTTTCTCTTCTTGTCCCCTTCTTCGGGCTAAATTGGCTAAGAATGCCTTTTTGGAGCTAATTATGTCATTTCGAGGATAATTAGCTAAGTATAGGTCATTTTTTATTAAATAGGCCATTTTGGAGCTAACTAAGCTAATTATGTCATTTCGTAGGATAATTAGCCAATTTAGCCTTTCTTGGATAAGTCTAAGCTACGTAGAAGAAGAGATAGAGAAGAAGAAGTAAAATAAGGAGGAGGAGGAGGAGGAGGAGGAGGAGAAGAAGAAGGAAGAGGAGAAGAAGAAGAAAAGAAGAAGGAGAAGGAGAAGAAGAAGGAGAAGGAGAAGGAGGAAGAAGGAGGAAGAAGAAGGGGAAGGAGGAGCTCCTTCTCCTTCTCCTCCTTCTTCTCCTTCTTCTTCTCCTCCTCCCTCTCCTCCTTCCTCTTCTCCTTTTTCCTCTTCCTTCCTTTCATTTTCCACTTTTTCTCTTCTTGTCCCCTTCTTCGGGCTAAATTGGCTAAGAATGCCTTTTTGGAGCTAATTATGTCATTTCGAGGATAATTAGCTAAGTATAGGTCATTTTTATTAAATAGGCCATTTTGGAGCTAACTAAGCTAATTATGTCATTTCGTAGGATAATTAGCCAATTTAGCCTTTCTTGGATAAGTCTAAGCTACGTAGAAGAAGAGATAGAGAAGAAGAAGTAAAATAAGGAGGAGGAGGAGGAGGAGGAGAAGAAGAAGGAAGAGGAGAAGAAGAAGAAAAGTAGAAGGAGAAGGAGAAGAAGAAGGAGAAGGAGAAGGAGGAAGAAGGAGGAAGAAGAAGGGGAAGGAGGAGCTCCTTCTCCTTCTCCTCCTTCTTCTCCTTCTTCTCCTCCTCCCTCTCCTCCTTCTTCTTCTCCTTTTTCCTCTTCCTTCCTTTCATTTTCCTCTTTTTCTCTTCGTGTCCCCTTCTTCGGGCTAAATTGGCTAAGAATGCCTTTTTGGAGCTAATTATGTCATTTCGAGGATAATTAGCTAAGTATAGGTCATTTTTTATTAAATAGGCCATTTTGGAGCTAACTAAGCTAATTATGTCATTTCGTAGGTTAATTAGCCAATTTAGCCTTTCTTGGATAAGTCTAAGCTACGTAGAAGAAGAGATAGAGAAGAAGAAGTAAAATAAGGAGGAGGAGGAGGAGGAGAAGAAGAAGGAAGAGGAGAAGAAGAAGAAAAGAAGAAGGAGAAGGAGAAGAAGAAGGAGAAGGAGAAGGAGGAAGAAGGAGGAAGAAGAAGGGGAAGGAGGAGCTCCTTCTCCTTCTCCTCCTTCTTTTCCTTCTTCTTCTCCTCCTCCCTCTCCTCCTTCTTCTTCTCCTTTTTCCTCTTCCTTCCTTTCATTTTCCTCTTTTTCTCTTCTGGTCCCCTTCTTCGGGCTAAATTGGCTAAGAATGCCTTTGTGGAGCTAATTATGTCATTTCGAGGATAATTCGCTAAGTATAGGTCATTTTTTATTAAATAGGCCATTTTGGAGCTAACTAAGCTAATTATGTCATTTCGTAGGATAATTAGCCAATTTAGCCTTTCTTGGATAAGTCTAAGCTACGTAGAAGAAGAGATAGAGAAGAAGAAGTAAAATAAGGAGGAGGAGGAGGAGGAGGAGAATAAGAAGGAAGAGGAGAAGAAGAAGAAAAGAAGAAGGAGAAGGAGAAGAAGAAGGAGAAGGAGAAGGAGGAAGAAGGAGGAAGAAGAAGGGGAAGGAGGAGCTCCTTCTCCTTCTCCTCCTTCTTCTCCTTCTTCTTCTCCTCCTCCCTCTCCTCCTTCCTCTTCTCCTTTTTCCTCTTCCTTCCTTTCATTTTCCACTTTTTCTCTTCTTGTCCCCTTCTTCGGGCTAAATTGGCTAAGAATGCCTTTTTGGAGCTAATTATGTCATTTCGAGGATAATTAGCTAAGTATAGGTCATTTTTATTAAATAGGCCATTTTGGAGCTAACTAAGCTAATTATGTCATTTCGTAGGATAATTAGCCAATTTAGCCTTTCTTGGATAAGTCTAAGCTACGTAGAAGAAGAGATAGAGAAGAAGAAGTAAAATAAGGAGGAGGAGGAGGAGGAGGAGGAGAAGAAGAAGGAAGAGGAGAAGAAGAAGAAAAGTAGAAGGAGAAGGAGAAGAAGAAGGAGAAGGAGAAGGAGGAAGAAGGAGGAAGAAGAAGGGGAAGGAGGAGCTCCTTCTCCTTCTCCTCCTTCTTCTCCTTCTTCTCCTCCTCCCTCTCCTCCTTCTTCTTCTCCTTTTTCCTCTTCCTTCCTTTCATTTTCCTCTTTTTCTCTTCGTGTCCCCTTCTTCGGGCTAAATTGGCTAAGAATGCCTTTTTGGAGCTAATTATGTCATTTCGAGGATAATTAGCTAAGTATAGGTCATTTTTTATTAAATAGGCCATTTTGGAGCTAACTAAGCTAATTATGTCATTTCGTAGGATAATTAGCCAATTTAGCCTTTCTTGGATAAGTCTAAGCTACGTAGAAGAAGAGATAGAGAAGAAGAAGTAAAATAAGGAGGAGGAGGAGGAGGAGAAGAAGAAGGAAGAGGAGAAGAAGAAGAAAAGAAGAAGGAGAAGGAGAAGAAGAAGGAGAAGGAGGAGGAAGAAGGAGGAAGAAGAAGGGGAAGGAGGAGCTCCTTCTCCTTCTCCTCCTTCTTTTCCTTCTTCTTCTCCTCCTCCCTCTCCTCCTTCTTCTTCTCCTTTTTCCTCTTCCTTCCTTTCATTTTCCTCCTTTTCTCTTCTGGTCCCCTTCTTCGGGCTAAATTGGCTAAGAATGCCTTTGTGGAGCTAATTATGTCATTTCGAGGATAATTTGCTAAGTATAGGTCATTTTTTATTAAATAGGCCATTTTGGAGCTAACTAAGCTAATTATGTCATTTCGTAGGATAATTAGCCAATTTAGCCTTTCTTGGATAAGTCTAAGCTACGTAGAAGAAGAGATAGAGAAGAAGAAGTAAAATAAGGAGGAGGAGGAGGAGGAGAAGAAGAAGGAAGAGGAGAAGAAGAAGAAAAGAAGAAGGAGAAGGAGAAGAAGAAGGAGAAGGAGAAGGAGGAAGAAGGAGGAAGAAGAAGGGGAAGGAGGAGCTCCTTCTCCTTCTCGTCCTTCTTCTCCTTCTTCTTCTCCTCCTCCCTCTCCTCCTTCTTCTCCTCATTTTTCCTCTTCCTTCCTTTCATTTTTCCTCTTTTTCTCTTCTCGTCCCCTTCTTCGGGCTAAATTGGCTAAGAATGCCTTTTTGGAGCTAATTATGTCATTTCGAGGATAATTAGCTAAGTATAGGTCATTTTTTATTAAATAGGACATTTTGGAGCTAACTAAGCTAATTATGTCATTTCGTAGGATAATTAGCCAATCTAGCCTTTCTTGGATAAGTCTAAGCTACGTAGAAGAAGAGATAGAGAAGAAGAAGTAAAATAAGTAGAGGAGCAGGAGGAGGAGGAGAAGAAGAAGGAAGAGGAGAAGAAGAAGAAAAGAAGAAGGAGAAGGAGAAAAAGAAGGAGAAGGAGAAGGAGGAAGAAGGAGGAAGAAGAAGGGGAAGGAGGAGCTCCTTCTCCTTCTCCTCCTTCTTCTCCTTCTTCTTCTCCTCCTCCCTCTCCTCCTTCTTCTTCTCATTTTTCCTCTTCCTTCCTTTCATTTTCCTCTTTTTCTCTTCTTGTCCCCTTCTTCGGGCTAAATGGGCTAAGAATGCCTTTGTGGAGCTAATTATGTCATTTCGAGGATAATTAGCTAAGCATAGGTCATTTTTTATTAAATAGGGCATTTTAGAGCTAACTAAGCTAATTATGTCATTTCGTAGGATAATTAGCCAATTTAGCCTTTCTTGGATAAGTCTAAGCTACGTAGAAGAAGAGATAGAGAAGAAGAAGTAAAATAAGGAGGAGGAGGAGGAGGAGGAGGAGAAGAAGAAGGAAGAGGAGAAGAAGAAGAAAAGAAGAAGGAGAAGGAGAAGAAGAAGGAGAAGGAGAAGGAGGAAGAAGGAGGAAGAAGAAGGGGAAGGAGGAGCTCCTTCTCCTTCTCGTCCTTCTTCTCCTTCTTCTTCTCCTCCTCCCTCTCCTCCTTCTTCTCCTCATTTTTCCTCTTCCTTCCTTTCATTTTTCCTCTTTTTCTCTTCTCGTCCCCTTCTTCGGGCTAAATTGGCTAAGAATGCCTTTTTGGAGCTAATTATGTCATTTCGAGGATAATTAGCTAAGTATAGGTCATTTTTTATTAAATAGGACATTTTGGAGCTAACTAAGCTAATTATGTCATTTCGTAGGATAATTAGCCAATCTAGCCTTTCTTGGATAAGTCTAAGCTACGTAGAAGAAGAGATAGAGAAGAAGAAGTAAAATAAGTAGAGGAGGAGGAGGAGGAGGAGAAGAAGAAGGAAGAGGAGAAGAAGAAGAAAAGAAGAAGGAGAAGGAGAAGAAGAAGGAGAAGGAGAAGGAGGAAGAAGGAGGAAGAAGAAGGGGAAGGAGGAGCTCCTTCTCCTTCTCGTCCTTCTTCTCCTTCTTCTTCTCCTCCTCCCTCTCCTCCTTCTTCTCCTCATTTTTCCTCTTCCTTCCTTTCATTTTTCCTCTTTTTCTCTTCTCGTCCCCTTCTTCGGGCTAAATTGGCTAAGAATGCCTTTTTGGAGCTAATTATGTCATTTCGAGGATAATTAGCTAAGTATAGGTCATTTTTTATTAAATAGGACATTTTGGAGCTAACTAAGCTAATTATGTCATTTCGTAGGATAATTAGCCAATTTAGCCTTTCTTGGATAAGTCTAAGCTACGTAGAAGAAGAGATAGAGAAGAAGAAGTAAAATAAGGAGGAGGAGGAGGAGGAGGAGAAGAAGAAGGAAGAGGAGAAGAAGAAGAAAAGAAGAAGGAGAAGGAGAAGAAGAAGGAGAAGGAGAAGGAGGAAGAAGGAGGAAGAAGAAGGGGAAGGAGGAGCTCCTTCTCCTTCTCCTCCTTCTTCTCCTTCTTCTTCTCCTCCTCCCTCTCCTCCTTCTTCTTCTCCTTTTTCCTCTTCCTTCCTTTCATTTTCCTCTTTTTCTCTTCTTGTCCCCTTCTTCGGGCTAAATTGGCTAAGAATGCCTTTTTGGAGCTAATTATGTCATTTCGAGGATAATTAGCTAAGTATAGGTCATTTTTTATTAAATAGGACATTTTGGAGCTAACTCAGCTAATTATGTCATTTCGTAGGATAATTACCCAATTTAGCCTTTCTTGGATAAGTCTAAGCTACATAGAAGAAGAGATAGAGAAGAAGAAGTAAAATAAGGAGGAGGAGGAGGAGGAGAAGAAGAAGGAAGAGGAGAAGAAGAAGAAAAGAAGAAGGAGAAGGAGAAGAAGAAGGAGAAGGAGAAGGAGGAAGAAGGAGGAAGAAGAAGGGGAAGGAGGAGCTCCTTCTCCTTCGCCTCCTTCTTCTCCTTCTTCTTCTCCTCCTCCCTCTCCTCCTTCTTTTCCTCATTTTTCCTCTTCCTTCCTTTCATTTTTCCTCTTTTTCTCTTCTGGTCCCCTTCTTCGGGCTAAATTGGCTAATTATGCCTTTTTGGAGCTAATTATGTCATTTCGAGGATAATTAGCTAAGTATAGGTCATTTTTTATTAAATAGGACATTTTGGAGCTAACTAAGCTAATTATGTCATTTCGTAGGACAATTGGCTAATTTAGCCTTTCTTGGATGAGTCTAAGCTACGTAGAAGAAGAGATAGAGAAGAAGAAGTAAAATAAGGAGGAGGTGGAGGAGGAGAAGAAGAAGGAAGAGGAGAAGAAGAAGAAAAGAAGAAGGAGAAGGAGAAGAAGATGGAGAAGGAGAAGTAGGAAGAAGAAGGAGTAGGAGGAGCTCCTTCTCCTTCTCCTCCTTCTTCTCCTTCTTCTCCTTCTTCTTCTCCTCCTCCCTCTCCTCCTTCTTCTCCTCATTTTTCCTCTTCCCTCCTTTCATTTTTCCTCTTTTTCTCTTCTTGTCCCCTTCTTCGGGCTAAATTGGCTAAGAATGCCTTTTTGGAGCTAATTATGTCATTTCGAGGATAATTAGCTAAGTATAGGTCATTTTTTATTAAATAGGCCATTTTGGAGCTAACTAAGCAAATTATGTCATTAGATGGAAGTCTAGCTATTTTGGAGCTAACTAAGCTAATTATGTCATTAGATGGAAGTCTAGCTATTTTTTATTAAAACACTAGAAATAACATACCTAAGTTAGGGTGAAGCACGGTGGCTCTGGCTTGTTTCACTTGGAGAAGGCTGCCCTGGAGAAGGCTCGACTGTAGAAGGGTCGTGCGATGTGTTTCGGGACATATTCTGCACCAAACATCGTTTGCAATGTGTAGTTAGCATGAGGACACTCTTAAGATCACTCCACTGAAATGAAACTCACCGCCCCCACCACGTTAATGACTGGCATCGGCGGAGGGACTTGGCCGTTCTTCTCGCACATAGACTGTACATTTGGTTTCGACAAGTCAAACTTTTTATTTATTAATGAAACGGACATTCAAATGCAAGATTTGAAATAACATGAAGAAGAAACTTACCACGAAGAGCTCGTATATGGCCCTGGTAGACGCTTCATTCCGTGCCCTCTCCGCCTCCACCAATGCAGTCGTCCTCTCCTCCAGCTCCCTAATTTCCTTATCCTTCTCCGCCATAGCCGCCTGCATTGCCACTCTCTCTTTCTGAATAGCAGCCTGCAACACAACTCATTGTTAGCAATGTAATCATATTGGTTCCAACGCACAACATAATGCGGAAAGATAGTTGAGTCCATTAAACTAACCTCGATGGCGATCTCGACTGGCCGTGAACGACGTGTTATCTCCGGACAAGAGCTCGTTTGGCGTGCCTTTATCTGCCGGAGAGTGCTAGGACAACGTATAAGGCCGTCTCCAATGGCGATCGAGCCATGGGGCCTCCCGTTGCCAGCTATCATCACCAGCTCTGGATCAATAGGCCCCTCGCTCGGGTTAAAGTCCTCCCCTTTCCTCGCCTTCCCGCGATCTCTGTACTTCACGAGCTTGTCGTGGGAGGAGATGTTGGTGAAGTTTTCTGGATGCTCGAGGTCAGACTCACAGAATGCCTTGACCTTCTTGTACGAGGCAGTATGGGCCATCGCATACAGGTCGTACATCTGTGGCGCCTCCGTCTTATTGTGACGCGCCTAAAAGAGAGAGAGCAGAAAATTGTATTGGTAAAGGGCTCAAGATAGCATTAAGAATGAATTGCATGAGGCATGAAGCAAACCACATACCCAGTTCTCGCCAAATTGGATTAAGTTGACGCTCCCTTGATGGTGTGGCACGCCAACCATTTTGCCACGCCTCTCCTTGGCGTTGTTGTGGCTGGTCTCCCACGTTTCGGAGCACCACTGGTCCACCAAGGCCTCCCAACAATCCATCTTATCCACACACCATCTAGGGGGCACCTAAGTTAATAAAGAGAAATTTGAGTGCATAAGAACCAAATCAAGGAAACTAACTACAAAGCCTTAATAATATGTAATTACCTTCATGTAATGCTCCTTCTCCATCTTAGCATCACGGCACTTCGCCTTATCAATCCTAATACGCCGCGTGGCATAGTAGTCTCGAACAGCCTGCACCCGAGCCTTGTGCCGGAAGTTTTGAAGTAGGCGGCGACATTCGGTTTCGATAACCTTTGCCGCGTCGTCCTCGTATCCCTCCTCACACCTGTAGAAGATCTGCAAACGAGACAACACCGATTAGTACAATAAATAGCTATGGTTAATTTATAATTGTGTGAAAGAGAAATTACCCAGAACTTTCGGATCACCATGTCCGCCCTCGTGTCACACAAAACACCGTCGATCTCCACCTCCGGCGGGGCCGGGGCACCCAAGTAGTGGTCCCAGGTCATCCCTACCTCTCGCTCCCGACCGGGCAACGTAACAAACCCTGGGAAGTTTTGACGGCAAAGAACACCGAGGACGCTGTTGGGCTTGCGGACACCCTTGGCAACAATCCAACCCCTACAGTATGACAAATTAAAGCCAAAACATTAGATATTTGAGAAAACGCGAAGGCAAAAGATTAAATAAGAGTAAATTAACTTACTTGTCCCCATTTGGCCTAATCGAGCACCTCTGCTCGGGGGTCGCTGGCACGAGCGGGAGCCCCGAACTACCACGCTGGTAGACGGTATCCCCCTCACCCAGCTCCTCGTCGCTACCAGCATGGCCAGTTGGCTCATGCCAGGGATCCCACTGGGTCTCTTGGGACGTACCCTCATCCCTGCTGTGCTCCACAGTCGTGTGGAAGGAAGCCTCTGGGACACGAGTCTCGTGGGTCAAAGGCTCGTCGACCTGAGGCTCGTCGACCCGTGGCTCGTGAACCGGAGACCGTGTAGCCTCCACCTCAGACGAATCCACCCTAGAAGTCCTCCTGTGCTCAGGTGAATCAGCTTGGGGTGGTGGCGGAGACCGTGTAGCCCTACCTCTCCCGCGACCACGTGTACCTTTAGTACAACATAAATACCAACATGAGTAATAAAATGTATATAAATACCAATATGCATACAACATGAGTACAACATAAATACCAACATGAATAAAACGTGTACCTTTAGTGCCTCTCGGCTTCGCGGGTGGTCGACCTCCTCTCACGGGGGGCGCTCCTTGCATAGTAGAGAGCAACACTCTCCGAAGAGGCGAGGCAGGAATGGAAGTACCCATCCCATCACCCGCCGACGAAGAAGCAGCCGCGGCATGCTTTCGACCCTTTCCCACCATCTTTCAACACCTGTCATGACAAAGAGTAAATGAAATTAGTACAACATAAATACCAACATGACTAATAAAAATTGAATACCTAACATGAACTCAAAATTTATATATAGTATAATAGTTGAATACCTGACATGAACTAATAACAATCGTCCTCGTCTATATATGCTTCGGGGTCAATAAATGCATCATGATCATCACTATCATCAATAAATGCATCATCATCATCACTATCTAGAAGAACATGTGGAAGGCCACCGTTATGTAATCGGTCAAGAAGTGACAGGTCATCCGCAGCAGTAACCTCTTCTTCTTCCAGCTCTTCCTCTTCGGGCTCAGGGGTTAAGACGGATTCACTGTCGCTGTCTACTTCAATGTTCTGGGGTGAAGTAGAGCGGTTCTTGAAACGTTTCTTGGACATACGTGTTTCTTGGAAGAATTCTCCTTCATATGTTTCTGGGTTAATGTGAGGTTCGTAATCCTCTTCATTGAGGGTAGGTGGTCTAAAATGTGGTGGCACTTCATAAACGACATCCCAACCTTTGAGATTTGGATCAGTTTGGCAGGCCCACGGTAGATAGAAAACTTGTGTCGCCTGTTGAGCCGTAATATAGACATCGGGAACATCTAAGTGGGTGTTTTGGTTGATTTCGACTAGTCCTATATGTTCATGAGTCCTTCTAGTCTCCCTCGGCTCAAACCAATAACATTTGAAGACTACGACGGTCGGTGGGTTTTCACCATAGAATAGAAGTTCATAAATTGCTTCAACCCTTCATAATACTCGGTGTCTCCTTCGCCGATAGCAGAGACAGAACAATTTGTAGTCTTTAGGTCGGGCATAGATAGCTCTTTGCCAAAGGTACGAAAGCGATACCCGTTGATGTTGTAGTTGTCAAATGAACGGACCTTATAGTCAAAACCATTAGCGCCTTGTCTCAACTCGGCGTCCATAGACTCTGCATCAGCCTACAAGTTTAATACGAAAGAATGGATGCATTAGCCGCAAATTAGACCAATAAGTCAAATGGGCCCTTAATGGTAATTAATTACCCTTTGTTTGAACCAAGAGATGAAACCAGGATAGTCGCCTCCATGCTTTGCGAGAAGCTCATACTCTTCGACGGAATCCTTTTCGATGACCGCTCCATCCGAGAATTCAACGACGTATCGACTATATCAAATATCCGGGAATAAGAGTGGTTCAAAGCAATTAGAAGTTGCGGAACAATAAATTACCGAGAACTTACTCGATGTACGGCCGCACTTCTGTTAGGTTGGTGAAGATATACAATGAAATGGTCCGCCATTCTTCGACATCCAACGATTTCCCTTTCGAAGCACCGGATGGTGCGAGCTTACCTTTGAATAGGCTGAGGTTGGATCGAACTTTTTCTCGATCGCCATCATTGTACCGAGGCTTCGGGTTATGCAAATGATAATTTTTGGCTTCGTAGTGTGCTGTCACGAAGTTTGCCGCCTCCTCAGTAATGAATGCCTCGGCCATCGATGCTTCAATTCTACGTTTATTTTTACACTTAGCTCGAAGCGTCTTCTGCATCCTCTCAGTTGAGTAGCACCATCGATTTTGAACGGGCCCCCCCATTCTTGCCTCGGTCGGGAGATGCAAAATCAAATGTTGCATTGGATTAAAGAAGCCCGGTGGAAAGATCTTTTCTAATTTGCAGACCAACTCCGGCGCCAACTCTTCTGTTTCATCTAGCACGCCAGGCGATAGTTCTTTCGCACAAAGAGAACGGAAGAAATAGCTCAGCTCTGCCAGTACTAGCCATTCATCCTCAGGGATAAAGCCACGCAACATCACCGGCATTACCCGCTCAATCCATATGTGCCAATCATGACTCTTGAGCCCAAATATTTTCAATTCCTCAAGACTCGCTCCCCTCTTTAGATTCGCAGCATACCCATCGGGGAACATCAACCGCATTTTCACCCACAATAGCATTTCCCTCATAGCTGGCCTTTCAAGATTGAACCATTCCTTTGGCTTCGCTATGCTTTTCTTTCCTTTCCGTTGTCGCAAGTTTTGCAACGGTCTATCACATAGAGCCTCCAGGTCGATTCTAGCCTTAGGATTATCTTTTGACTTCCCCTCTATGCCGAATAATGTACCAAAAATGGCCTCCGCAATATTCTTTTCAGTGTGCATCACGTCAATGTTGTGTGGGCAAAGGAGGTCTTTGAAGTAAGGGAGATCCCATAAGCATGACTTGTGAGTCCAGGCGTGTTCCGTATTATACCCTTTGAAGTATCCTGGACGCAAAGGATTGGGCTCGAGAGCGTTTAACTGATCAAGGGTCTGTTGGCCTGTCAACGCAGCTGGTGCAGTGTTTTTGACAACTCTACCTTTGATGAAATTCTTCTTGTCTTTTGTGAACTTATGGTCAGGATCCAGGAATTGTCTATGCATGTCGAAGCAAGAATACTTGCGACCAGCCTACAGCCAACGGAACTGAAGAGCTGCCTTGCATGTGGTGCACGGGAACCTTCCATGCACACACCAGCCAGCAAATAGCGCAAACGCCGGATAATCTTGCGTCGAGTACATGTACCACACATGCATTTTGAAATTTGTTTTGGTAGCCGCGTCGTAGGTCTTGATCCCATTATCCCAGGCTTCTTGCAACTCATCCTTAAGCGGCTGCAGGTACACATTCATATTCTTCCCCGGATAGTTGGGCCCTGGAATTATCAACGTCAGGAAAATGTTCTTTCTTTTCATAATCTCTCCGGGTGGCAAATTTAGTGGAATGACAAATACAGGCCAACAACTGTATTGTGTTGCCGTCATACCATACACATTGAACCCATCCGTGCTGATGGCAACTCTAGGTTGCCTTGGATCTTCCGATTTATCCGTATGTAATGCATCGAAGTGCCTCCACGCAAAACCATCTGAAGTGTGTACCAGCATCTTGTTCCCATCCGCATCAAGTTCGGTTATTTTGCCCAATTTGTGCCATGTCATCTGTCTGGCCGTCTCTTCGACCATGAAAAGACGTTGAAGTCTTGGTACGATTGGCAGATATCGAAGAACACTAATGGGGATTTTGGTCTGATTCTTTTCACCCATGCCGTTGTCTACCACAATATACCTGGAAGAATTGCAAATGGGGCAATAGTTCAAGGCCGCATACTCAAGCCTAAATAAGGCACATCCATTCTCACAGGCATGTATCTTCTCATAGGGCATCTTAAGTACACGGAGGATTTTCTCTGACTGGTACAGGTTTGCGGGCAATACATGGCCTTTGGGTAGAAAGCGTCCAAATATCGTCATCATCGCGTCGTAGCATTCTTTGCCTAGGTTGAATTGAGCCTTCAGAGCCATTACTTGCGCGATGGCATCCAGCTGACAAAGCTCAGTCTGCTCGTGGAGAGGACGTTTTGAAGACTCGAGCATTTCATAGAAGGCCTTTGCAGATTCCACCATCTCATCGTCCGAATCCCGAGCATCATCAAAGTCTTCCACCATGTCTTCAATCCCGGTACCATGCTCGTCGGTGCGACGACGAATCACCTCAGCTCTGGCACGTTGGTCAGACTCGCCATGAAAAGTCCACACCGTATAATTAGGCGTAAAACCCCACTTCTGCAAGTGTTTACCCATTTCAAACTCTGTCTTCTTTTTCCAGTTGTCGCAGTTGGGACAGGGGCACCATGTTTTTTGCTGGCCATTTGCAAATGCGGCTCTCACAAACCGCCTGGTTTTTGTTAACCATTCATGGGTCATGCCTTTCTGACTAGGGTGACCAGTGTACATCCAAGCACGATCACTCATGTTGCCTAGCTACCTATTGGGGCACAAGAAATAAATACATAATTCATCATCTATATTCATACGCTAATCAAGTTTGTCAGTTTTATTACGTCCATGCAACCTACACGCTAATAGGTAAAGATAGGTCCTAATCCCACCCGAGTATGTGTAGACTGGGTTCGTTTTCCCATGCTCTGCTCCAGATGCGACGCAGAATTTCGGCAGCACCTCCCCGCTGTTCTCCTGATACACGTCTCGGCAATAAGCAGAGAGGATGTGTACCCGGAGAACAACAGGGGAGACACTGACGAAATTCCGCATCGGATCCGGAGCACAGCATACGGGAAAACAAACCCAATCTACACATACTCGGGCTGTCCATGGATAATGTTGAACAATTCGAAAGGATGGCGGTTATAAATATGCAAAGAAATGCATATTTATAAATGTCGCCCTTTCGAACGGGAGACGCATACTGGTCACGCATACTTATGATTGAAGAAACCTATAGCTAGCAAGTTTCATCGGCACGAAGACCGGGACAGAGCAAATTAAGGGGGTAGGAGGAGAAGTCATTTGTGCTCACCAACAAACGCAAGGGCGGAGCTCGTCCAACGCACGTGGAGGTCGTCGAACAACTGCACATTGAAATTCACCCGATCAACACAAATACGATGTTTTTATAATTAACATGATCGGAAAATATGTGACCTAACTCATAATTTACAAAACTATGACCCCGTGGGCCTCTGGAAGGCCGAAAAGCACCTTCTCGTTCAAAAGAAGGCAGAAGAGGTGTCGGGGGTCGGGGCTTAGTGGCATCGGGAGTCAGTGCCGTCGAGGGTCGGTGGCATCGGGGGTCAGGGGGTTAGTGGCGTCGGTTGTGGGGGTTCAGTGGCGTCGGGGGTCCAGGGTCAGTGGCGTCGGGGGTCCAGGGTCAGTGACGTCGGGTGTCAGTCGCGTCGGGGGTTGGGGGTTGGTGGCGTCGAGCGTCGGGGGTCGGGAGTCGTGGGCCGAGGGTCTGGGTCGTGGGCAGTGGCGTCGGGGGTCGAGGGTTAGTGGCGTCGGGGGTCAGTGGCGTTGGGGGTCGGGGGTCGGGGGTCAGTGGCGTCGGAGGTCGATGGTCGGGGGTCAGTGGCGTCGGGCGTCAGGGGTCGGGGGTCGAGAGTCAGTTTCGGGGTGCCGGGGTTCCCTTTTCCTCTTCTTTCTTCTTCTCCTCTCTCCTCTTTTTCTTCTTCTTCTTCTTCTTCTTCTTCTTCTTCTTTTTTCTCCTCCTACTCCCCCTCCTCTTTTTCTCCTTCTATTCTTTTTCTTCTTCTTCTTCTTCTTCTTTCTCCTCCTCTTTCTCCTCCTCCTCCTCTCCTCTTCTTCTTCTTCTTCTTCTTTTTTCTCCTCCTCCTCCTCCTCTTCTTCTTCTTCTTCTTCTTCTTCTCCTGCTTTTTTTCCTTCTGCTTTTTTTCTTCTAACCTAACTAACTAACCTAATTAGCCTAATAATCTAACCAAATAAACTAACTAAATTACCCTATATATAATAAAAAAACTAACCTAATAAACTAACTAAAGTAATTAACTTTTTTAAAAAGAAAAACAGGAAAAACTCACCGGCAGGGGGCGGCGGCGGCAGGGGGCGCGCGGCTGGGGGCTCGCCGCAGGGGGCGTCGGCGGCAGGGGGCGGCGACGGCAGGGGGCGCAATGCAGGTGGCGCGCAGCAGGGGGCGGCGGCGGCAGGGGGCGCAATGCAGGTGGCGCGGGCGCGCGGGAGGGGGCGGCGGCGGCAGGGGGCGGCGGCGGCAGGGGAGGTGCCCTCTCAGGGAGGGGATCCCACGGGGAGGGGGTCGCCGGGGGGGGGGGGGGTGGGCTCGCCGGGGGGTGTGGGCTCGCCGCGGGGAGGGGATCTCGCAGGGAGGGGGTCGCCACCGTGGAGAGAGAGAGTGGTCGGGGTGAGAGAGAGAGAGAGAGACAGTGAGCGAGGGGGGGTAACGGCCGTTATAGGGCTGCCCCTTTGCCGTCCGCCCCCCGACGGCAAAGGGCCGTATGGCAGACGGCAAAGGCCCCCGGATTTCGGACACGGCAGGCATGGGACCCACGCGTCCCCTTTGCCGTCTGCCCTGGGGCTCTTTGCCGTCTGCTGGCAGACGGCAAAGGACCCACACATGGCAAATAGTATTTTTGCCATGTGTCAGTTCTTTGCCGTCTGTATTGTGTCAACTAATGGCAAAGAGGTTCTTTGCCGTCAGCCAGCAGACGGTAAAGAACTGGCTGACGGCAAATTTCTGGATTCCAGTAGTGCCACCTGACGCATATGTGTTGATACACGGACCTCAACAAAGCTTGTCCTAAAGATTATTTCTCCCTCCCGTGTATCGATCACATCATTGATTCTACAGCGGGTTGCGAGCGATTGTAATTTTTAGATGCATACTCAGGATATCATCATTGATTCTACAGCGGCTTGCTATGTTTCTATGCCGTTTGGGCTAAAAAGCATGGGGCGACTTACCACCGATGTGTGCAGAATTGCCTTCATTCATAGACTGGGTGCAATGCTCATGCTTATGTTGATGATATCATGGTGAAGTCTAGGAAAAAGGAAACATGATTGGATGATCTCAAATAAACGTCTGATAACCTTCGAGTGTACCAGATGAAGTTGAACCCGGCAAAGTGCGTTTTTGGGGTCCCTGCTGGCAAACTACTGGGTTTCTTAGTTTTTAAAAGAGGCCAATCCTGACAAGATCAAGGTCATAACTTTGCTGGGAAAGTCGGCTAATAGAAACCAAGTCCAATGCCGGGCGGGACAAATCACAATGAGCCGATTTATAAGCTGCCTTGGGGAGAAGGCGATACCTCTCTATGAGTTGTTGAGGAAAATGGACAATTTTGTTAGGACTAACGCAGCTAATGAAGCCTTCGAGGTACTTAAGAAGTAGTTGGTTGAAATGCCAGTCCTAGCCACCCCAACTCACAAAGAACCCATGCTCCAATATATGGCTGCCAATTCTAAGGCGATAAGTGGTGAAGTTGTGATAGAACAAAAGTAGGAAAGAAAGGAATATCTAGTCCAGTGGCCGGTTTATTTCATTAGTGGGGTCTTCACCCTATCCAAACAACGATACCCTCATTGGTAGAAACTCATCTTCACGGTCTTTATGGGAAGGACCCGTTGGTGATATAATACAAAATCAAGAAGCGACTAAAAGGATTGTTAAGTGGGCGATTGAGCTCGGTCCACACGAGGTGAATTACATGCCTCGAATGGCTATAAAATCCCAACCGTTGGTAGATTTTATCAATGACAAACAATTCATACTAGACCCTGCACTTTGATGGGTCGAGGCAGTTGGAATGATCTGGGGCTGGGGTCGTGTTAACCTCTCCACGAGGTGACAAATTATGCTACGTTCTACGGCTCATGTTTCCTTGCACCAATAAAGCGCCTGAATATTAGGCCTTGTTACACGGCTATGGATGGATATGGAAATGAGCTTTAGCCGGGTCAGATGTGTGGGTGACTCAGACTTGGTGGCACAGCAGGTTTCACGGACCTCGGACTTCAAAGATACCTTGATGGCGGCCTATCGACAAGGAGTCACCGAGGTGGCAAGTTATGTTCATGGATTCGAAGTCGATCATATAGATCGCCGGCTCAACGAGGCGACAGACGCCCTGTCACGGCTTGGGTCTCAGCGGAAGCCTGCCCCTCCCATTGTTTTCCTAGATGTTCTTCACAAACCCTTAGTAAAATTACCATCTGAAGAGGACTTACAATTCCAGAATCAGAATCACAACTAGTGGTGGCTCCTGCATGAACCTAGATTGGACCGTGCCATATTTGATATATCTCATGCTAGAAGAACTACCGACCAAAGAGGTTAAAGCACTCCAAATAGTTCGTCGGTCTAAGTCAATGACCATCATCAGAGGAGAATTACATCGGCGGAGGAGTACCAACATTTTCGAATGGTTTGTATCGCCTGAAGAAGGGCGAGAAATTCCAAGTGAAACCCGCACTAGTGATTGTGGGCATTACCGTGGCTCAAGATCTTTGGTGCAAAGGCATTTTGACACTGGTTTTACTAGTTGACGGCTCATGCAGATACAAAAGAACTTGTGGGCGGGTGTGATGGCTACCAGAAATTTGCATAGCAGGCTCATGTGCCAGCTCAAGAATTGCACATGATCCGTATCACATGGCCATTCGCGGTCTGGGGGCTTGATATGGTTGGTCCATTCAAAATGTCTCCAGATGAAAAGACCCACCTACTAGTGGCGGTTGATAAGTTCACCAAGTGGGTTGAGGCGGAACCCTTCAGCAATTGCAACATAGAAATAGCGGTGAAGTTTTTGAAGAAGTTAATTTACTATTTTGGCTATCCTCATAGCATTATCGCGGATAATGGCACCAATTTGTCAAAAGGAGCTATGGAGCAATTTTGTCAGAAATAGCATATCCGGCTCGACCTGGCGGTCGTGGTGCATCCACAATCTAATGGTCCCGTTGCAAGACACTCCGGGTTGCTGAGTTCCAGAGCTAACCTCAGTTCTATGGAGCATTAATACAACTCCGAATAGGTCTACTCGATATATGCCTTTTTTCTTGGTTTAAATGTTGAGACGGTGCTACCAAGTGACATCCGACACGACTCCCCTAGAGTCGCCACTTATCTTGAGACTGACAATGAACATGCGAGGCAAGATTCTTTGGATGCTTTGGAGGAGGATCGAGACTTAGCAGCAACTTGGTCAGCCATATACCAAAAAGACCTACGTCGCTACCACAACCGTAGGGTTAAAAGCCGCACCTTCCAAGAGGGCGACTTGGTTCTCCGGCTCATCTAGGATCAAACAGGGATGCATAAACTATCACCAGCCTTGGAAGGACCATTTATCATCACCAAAAATCTCAACAACCATTCATATTCCCTGGTTGATTTATGACATGGTAAGAATACTTCAGAAGTAGAAACAACGCAACCTTCGAATATTGCTCATCTACAGCCTTATTATACATAGAGCTACTGGCTCGTTATTTCTTGTACCTCCACTAAAATTATGTAAATACTACTATGATATTTTGGATCTAATAAAGCTCTCCTTTTAGCCATAAATTGAGGACGAGGCTTTGTTATTTATGTAACATGGGAGCTACAAGTCCAAATAAATTATCATGGTCAATAAAATTAAGCAGGCTTATCTGGGGGCTACCTTCCCCGAGGTTGTTTAGCAGTAATATTGTTGTCTTCTACAATCCAATGACATGCCTTTCTATTGACCATAGGTCACTTGGGGGATTCTAACTCATTGAGTTTATCTTTCTCACCCTCTTCATGGGCAAAGTTGCCACAATATGGTTAAACTTGCCGGTATGTTTGATGCAACTCTGATCAGGTGACTCCATGTAGTCTTGACGGATCAATCCATTGTGGACCCTGAATCAGCAAGGTTAAAACATTACTTTGTCACGTGAGAGTCGCATACTGAAAGCAAGCATAAACCATGGGTTATCATACCCGCTTCTTTGAAGCAAGACTTGAGCCTCGAAAGCCGGCCTTCTCTTACGGTGTCTCAATGAGCCGGATTATTGTTGTTACCATTGCTTAACGTTTTTAGGTATAAATGTTGCTTATTTCCGGTTCAAACAAAAGGGACCCTGGTTATGAAATTATAAACTATCAAAGAGCAGCTCAGAATTTTATAGTTTGGTAGAGGAAAATCATGAATAAAATATACAAAGGAAAGATAATGATGACTCACCACATATTGGTTGAAACAACAATCAGATTCCTACACACGGGTTGTTTTGAAAGTCTTGGCCACACATGGTTTTCTTCACCATTATGAACAAGACCAAAGTGTTTTTTCAAAAATGTATGCAAAGCTGTGCTAGAAATGCACAATTGCTGAGTCAAATACATTACAAGGCACTTCACGCTTAAGTTTAATCCGGCTTTTATAAAATTCAAAGTCTTGATAACCGGACTATTATAAAAATCGGGCTTAAGTTTGTTGTGGTCTTTAGTTCGAGACGTCTTCGACTATAGTCTTCTGCTTTAGGCCCTGTTTCTATGATGGGATGATCATCCAAATTCCAATTGAAGTTGGCCAAAGCTTCAAACATGGCTTCCTCGTTGAAGACAGGCGATGGATCGACATCATGGGCAAAGAGCTGCTTGTGGAGCTGCAGAGTCAGACTAACTGATTTAAATTGGGGCAGGTTAATGTTTCTGATGTTTGAATCATAGGCGGAATGATAGCTCTTCAAAGACATATCACATACAAGATGACTGGCCAATGTACGAGCCGCCGAGACACTCCGACAATAATCGTCCATGTCAAAGGGTGACCTGTCAGTCCTCACTTCTGTAAAACCCTTGGACATTTCAACCGGGTCAAGCTAAGACGAAAAAGCCAAAGCGTGCCTTAAAGAATATGTGGCTCTAGCGTGGGCGGGTGATCTCTTGAGCTCTCAACTCTTTCTAGGGATCATGGAAAGGAACGCCAGGACGTCTTTTATAAGCTTCACCAACTCTTTGTTTCCAGCAACGGCCTTGATGGTGCACAAACTCTTAGTATATAGTTGCTCATATAGAGTATATAATGCTTAACTAGCAATTATTTTCGAGATCGCGAGTGTGGCCGCCTGCAAAGAGCCAAGCACATCAGTCGCCACATATTTGGCCTTGGCAAAAAGGAGTTCAGTGGATTAAAGAGGAAGTTTCATAGACACTTACCAAAGATAGCATGAGTCATCTGATCAATATGCCTTTTTAAATAGAAAAGTTCTTCAAAGACAATTTTCAGGTTGTCTTCGACATCGTTAGAGCGATTGGTCAAGATGGTCTTTAAGTTTTCAAATGATAACCTTTCTAGTACAAAACCAGCCTTGATTTTCTTCGTTTGCTCCAGTCATAAATGAAGCTTTTCCTCAAGTTCTACTCAGGCATGTTTTCCTATTTCGAGAGCTTTTGATAAATTAGCAATTTTAAATTCGGAGGACTTCAAAGTTTCCTTTACACAAATCAAGATGAAGATAAGTCGGGGAATGAACAAGACAATAAAACAAAGTTCTAAGCACATTTCAAGGAATATGTTTGGCACTTGAGGGATAATGTGTGTCAATTTCTTTCATTACCAAATGATAGAGAAAAACCCAACTCATCTCAATGAGATGAGCCGGACCTTGGGGGCTACAGGTCAAAATCATCTTCAAAAAACAACAAGACCCGACCCATCTCAAGGAGATAAGCCGACCCTTGGGGGCTACAGGTTGAAATAATCATCAAAAAATTACAAGACCCGACCCATCTCAAGGAGATGAGCCGGCCCTTGGGGATACAGGAGAGTATATAAATATGAGATGCGTAGCTTAGATCATACTTCATTTTTAATGTATTTACAAAGCCAACTTCCATTTGCCGTCTTGAAGAAACACGCTCAAGATAGCCAGTGTACAGTTCTTCAACATCAAGAGCATCATGGTGCACAGACTTAAGTTTAGCTTCCCCTTTATTAGATGGGACAATTTCCTCTTTCATGCATTGTTTTGATAATACATTAGAAGGCCCAAGAGGAACATATCTTGACCCAAGGATAACCACTTCTGCATTTGTATCACAAGGGACAACTTTGAAAGTTGTTGAGAAATTGCCGGGTCAAGTTCGCCACCCGGAGATGAAGCAATGGTTTTTTCTACCTCAGGCTGAGATAGATCAACTTGTATCTCTTGATTATTTTCAACTCTCTTGGAGGCCGCGGAAGCCGCCGTGTCCAGATTTTCTGGCTCACGAGTAACACAAGAATTGCCAAGATTTCATGTCTTGGCCTAGCTCTACAAAACAAGAAGGTAGGGAAAATTTCAGAAATACTAACAAGCAAACATATGCTACGAAAATAGGAAAAAATTACCCTTGATTAATAAAAAAATGAGGCAACTTCGAACAAGATGAGTCGCTAGATGAGGGGAGGGATTTTTGATAATTTGAGTGAGGAGGACTGAGAGGTTGTTTAAAAGGACCAGCTTGGGGACAAGATGGAGTTGGACTATGTGGCATCTCATCTTGAACTTTCCGGGTAGTTGGCTGGTTAGATACACTTGCTGACGGAGACTCGCCCTTAAAAATTGAAGTAGTAACAGCTACCTTACACTTTTTCTTGGGAATGATGACTTTACATTTGCTAGCCGGGACTTTCCTTTTCTTCTTCCAAAACGAAGAATAATTATGCAAGATAAAATAAAATCGAAGGTATTAAAATGATTGGAAAAGTTATCGCAAAGGTAATCAGGTGATGAATTAAGTTTCTTATTGAAGGAGCCGGTTGAGAGCATTAAAGGGTTTCAAGATGACTTGGTCACATACTGCTTAAGTTTCTCCAAGCAGTTTCTTCACAACCTTATCTACATAATCATCTGTCAAAATCACTGTGCTATATCTCTAAGGGTCATCTACACGACCAGAATACTTGCATATAAGAGCGTTTCGATGGCTCGGCGGGACGATCATCCAGGATGCCCAGCTAAGGGTTAAGTCCACTCCGGTCAGACCCTTAGAACGGAGATTCGCCATTTTTTGGAAAAAGGCAAACTTGTCACGTTCTTCTTAAGAAATTTTGCCGGGGAGTTCCAAATCGATTTGAAGGTGATTTGGTCTATAGTCTACTGGAAATATGCCCTAGAGGCAATCATAAAATAGTTATTATTATATTTCCTTGTTCATAATAATCGTTTATTATCCATGCTTGAATTGTATTGATTGGAAACTCAAATACATGTGTGGATACATAGACAACACACTGTCCCTAGTGAGCCTTTAGTTGACTAGTTCGTTGATCAAAGATGGTCAAGGTTTCCTGGCCATAGGCAAGTGTTGTCACTTGATAACGGGATCACATCATTAGGAGAATCATGTGATGGACAAGACCCAAACTATGAATGTAGCATATTGATCGTGTCGTTTTATTGCTATTATTTTCTGCGTGTCAAGTATTTGTTCCTATGACCATGAGATCATATAACTCACTGGCACTGGAGGAATACCTTGTGTGCATCAAACGTCGCAACGTAACTAGGTGACTATAAAGGTGCTCTATAGGTATCTCCGAAGGTGTCCGTTGAGTTAGTATGGATCAAGACTGGGATTTGTCACTCCGTATGACGGAGAAGTATCTCGGGGCCCACTCGGTAATACAACATCACACACAAGCCTTGCAATCAATGTGACTAAGTGTAAATCACGGGATCTTGTATTACGGAACGAGTAAAGAGACTTGCCGGTAACGAGATGGAAATAGGTATGCGGATACCGACGATCGAATCTCAGGCAAGTAACATACCAAAGGAGAAAGGGAATGACATACGGGATTATATGAATCCTTGACACTGAGATTCAACCGATAAGATCTTCGGAGAATATGTAGGATCCAATATGGGCATCCAGGTCCCACAATTGGATATACCGAGGAGTACCTTGGGGCATGTCTACATAGTTCTCGAACCCGCAGGGTCTGCACACTTCAGGTTCGATGATGTTTTAGTATAGTTGAGTTATATGTGTGGTTACCGAATATTGTTCGGAGTCCCGGATGAGATCACGGACGTCACGAGGGTTTCCGGAATGGCCCGGAAACAAAGATTTATATATAGAATGACTTCATTTGGTTACCGAAAGGTTTTCGGGCATTACCGGGATTGTACCAGGAGTGACGAATGGGTTCTGGAAGTTCACCGGGAGGGGGGCAACCCACCCGTGGGAAGCCCAATGTCCTTAGGGGTGGCGCACCAGCCCTTAGTGGGCTGGTGGGACAGCCCAAGAGGGCGTTGGCTCCATAAGAAGAAAACCAAATAATAAAAAAGGGGAGGTGGGAAGGAAGAGAAGGACTCCACTTTCCAATCGTAATTAGAGTAGGATTCCTCCACTCCTCCCTGGTCGACACACCCTTGAGGAATTGGCCCTCAAGGCAAGCCTCCTCCCCCTCCCTCCTATATATAGTGGTGGTCTAGGGATGATTTTAGACAACTCTTGCAACGTGCACCTCAGATCTAGACACCATAGTTTGACCTCTAGATCGTATTTCTGCGGTACTCGGGCGGAGCCCTGCAAGAGTAGATCCTCACCAACACCGGAGCACCGTCACGCTACCGAAGAACTGATCTACTTCTCCATCTTGCTTGCTGGATCAAGAAGGCCGAGATCATCGTCGAGCTATACGTGTGCTGAACGTGGAGGTGCACTCCGTTCGGCACTAGATCAGAATGGATCGTGGGACGGATTGCGGGACGGTTCGTGGGGCTGATAGAGGGACGTGAAGACATTCCACTACATCAACCGCGTTTCTTAATGCTACCTGTCGTGCGATCTACAAGGGTACGTAGATCCAAATCTTCTCTCGTAGATGGACATCACCATGATAGGTCTTCGTGTGCGTAGGAATTTTTTTGTTTCCCATGCAACATTCCCCAACAATGGCATCATGAGCTAGGTTCGTGCGTAGATGTTATCTCGAGTAGAACACAAAGGGCTTTGTGGATGCTGATGTTCGATTTGCTTCCCTCCTTAGCCTTTTCTAGATTCGGCGGTATTGTTGGATTGAAGCGGCCCGGAACGACATTGTTCGTACGGTTATGAAAGACTCGTTTCATCGATTGACATGCAACCTCGTTGCATAAAGATGACTGGCGGGTGTCGGTTTCTTCAACTTTAGTTGAATTGGTTTTGACCGAGGCGGTCCTTGGAGACGTTAAATAGCAATTTGCACATCTCTGCTGTGGTTTTTGCGTAAGTAAGATGTGATCATACTAGATACCCATAGCAGTCACGTAAAACATGCAACAACAAATTAGAGGACGTCTAACTTGTTTTTGTAGGGTATGCTTGTGATATGATATGACCAATGACGTGATGTGATATATTGGATGTATGAGATGATCATGTTGTAATAGTTAATATCGACTTGCACGTCGATGCTATGGCAACCGGCAGGAGTCATAGGGTTGTCTTTAAACTAACGTTTCTGTTCACATATGCGTTTACTATATTGGTAGTATGTAGCTTTAGTAGTAATAGCATAAGTAGCACGACAACCTCGATGGCGACATGTTGATGGAGATCATGATGATGGAGATCATGTTGTGGAACCAGTGACAATAAGATCATGTTGGTGCTTTGGTGATGGAGATCAAGAAGCACATCATGATGGCCATATCATGTCACTTATGAATTGCATGTGATGTTAATCCTTCTATGCACCTTATTTTGCTTAGAACGATAGTAGCATTATGAGGTGATGATTGTGTTCTCCCCGACTATGCACTGTTGCTACAGTTCGTCGTTTCGAGACGAAATTGTGTTGTCCCCGACTGTGCACCATTCCTATAGTTCGTCATTTCGAAACACCACGTGATGATCGGGTGTGATAGACTCAACGTTCACATACAACGGGTGCAAAATAGTTGCACACGGGGAACACTCGGGTTAAGCATGACAATCCTAGCATGTGCAGACATGGCCTCGGAACACATGAGACCGAAAGGTCAAGCATGAATCGTATTGTTGATATGATTAGCATAGATAGGCTTACCACTGAAACTATTCTCAACTCACGTGATGATCGGACTTGAGTTAGTGGATTTCGATCATGTACCACTCAAATGACTAGAGAGATGTACTTTTTGAGTGGGAGTTCTTAAGTAATATGATAAATTGAACTAATTATCATGAACATAGTCTAATGGTCTTTGCGAATTACGATGTAGCTTGTGCTACAGCTCTACTATTTTTATATGTTCCTAGAGAAAATTTAGTTGAAAGTTGATAGTAGCAACTTGGCGGACAGAGTTCGTAAAACTGAGGATTGTCCTCATTGCTGCACAGAAGGCTTATGTCCTTAATACACCACTCGGTGTGCTGCACATCGAGCGCCGTCTGTGGATGTAGCAAACATCTGACATACACGTTTTTGATGACTACTGCTTCCAGTTGCTCAACAATTAGCAATTGTCTTGCCATGGCCCACCAGCATGTGGGATCGCGGTAGTTTTCGAGGGTAGAGTATTCAACCCAAATTTGTTGGTTCGACACGATGGGAGTGAAAGGATATTCTCCAGTATTAGCAGTTGAGTTGTCGGCTCAACCACACCTAAAAGATTAGTATCTGGAAGCAGGGTATAAGCAGCAAAGGTAGTATGACAGCAACGGTGCTAGGAAAGAATCTATTGACGGCAGATTATTCCTAACTGAAGTATCAATGGCGCCAGAAAATTATTGTAGCAGGTAGTAGCAGTGTAACAAGTAACAACAGTGGCAAGGAACAACAGTAGTGATAGCAGTAGCAAGTAGCAACAGCAGCAAGTAACAGCAACAGCAAGTAACAGTAGCAGCAACAGTCGCAGGACAAAGCAAGTAACAGTAGCAGCAAGTAACAGTAGTAGCAACAGTAGTAACAGCAGCAGAGCAAAGCAAGTAACAGCAGCAACAAGTAACAATAGCAGTGGGACAAACTCGTAGGCAATGGATCGGTGATTTGTTGGATGACATTCATCATGCAACAGTTATAACACGGAGAGATATGTGGCTAGCTCCCGTTCGTCAATGTGATGTAGGCACGCATTCCGTATGTAGTCATACGTGCTTAGGGAAAAGAACTTGCATGACATCTATTGTCCATCCCTCCCGTGGCAGCGGGGTCCAAATGGATACTACGGGATATTAAGGTTCTCCATTTAATAAAGAACTGGACCAACGCATTAGCACTTGGTGAACACATGAACTCCTCAAACTATGGTCATCACCGGGAGTGGTTCCGGTTATTGTGACTCCAGGGTTGCCGGATCATAACACAGAGTAGGTAACTACAACTTGCAAGATCGGATCTAAAACACAAATATATTGGTGACAACATAATAATTTCAGATCTGAATTCATGGCACTCGGGCCCTAGTGACAAGCATTAAGCATAGCCAAGTAGTAGCAACATCAATCTCAGAACATAGTGGATACTAGGGATCAATCCCCGTCAAAACTAACTCGATTACATGATAGATCTCATCCTACTCATCACCGCCCAGCGAGCCTACGAATAGATTACTCATGAACGATGAAGAGCTTCATGGAATTGGAGAGGGAAGAAGGTTGATGATGACGATGGCGACGATCTCCTTGATCCGGAGCCCAAAATGGACTCCAGATCTTCCCTCCAGGGCAAGAACGGGCTGTGGCGGCGCCTCTGGATCGTGAAACGCGATGAACTCTTTTCTCTTGATTTTTTTTCTGGGACGGAAGGGAATAAATAGCGCTAGAATTGGGGCGACAGAGCCACGTGGGCCCCACAAGACTGGTAGCCGCGGCCGGGTGGGAGGCCGCGGCTACAGGGCTTGTGGCCCACTGGCCTGTCTCCTCCGGTGGATCTTGGCGCAGGTATTTTTCATATTTTCCAGAAATATTCTCCGTAAATTTTCAGGACGTTCCAAGAACTTTCATTTCTGCACAAAAACAACACCATGGCAATTCTGCTGAAAACAGCGCCAGTCCGGGTTAGTTCCATTCAAATCATGAAAATTAGAGACCAAAACAAGGTCAAAAGAGTTTGGAAAAGTAGATACGGTGGAGACGTGTCAACTACGTGATAGTTCAGTGCATAATACTTAATAGCTTAGAAGCAAGCCGCCGAAGACGTTTTGAAACGTCGCGGAACATATGAGATGTTCTGAGAGATGAAATTGAGATTTCATGCTCGTGCCCTTGTTAAGAGGTATGAGACCTCCGACAAGATTCTTTGTCTACAAATTAAAGGAGAAAAGCTCAAATCATTGAGCATGTTCTCAGATTGTCTGAGTACAACAATCGCTTGAATCAACTGGGAGTTAATCTTCCAGATGAGATAGTGATGGTTCTCCAAAGTTACTGCCACTAAGCTGCTAGAGCTTCGTGATGAATCAACAAGGATAAATATGATGATCCTTCAGCGATTCGCAATGTTTGACACTACGAATGTAGAAATCAAGAAGGAGCATCAATTTTTGATAGTTAGTAAAACCACTAGTTTCAAGAAGGGCAAGGTCTAGAAAGGATACTTCATGAAACGACAACCCAGTTGCTGCTCTAGTGAAGAAACCCAAGATTGAACCCAAACCCGAGACTAAGTGCTTCTGTCATGAGGGGGACGATCACTGAAGTGGAGCTACCCTAGATACTTGGTAGATGAGAAGGTTGGCAAAGTCAACAGAAGTATATTTGATATACATGATATTGATGTGTACTTTACTAGTACTCCTAGTAGCACAAGGGTATTAGATACCGGTTCGATTGCTAAGTGATTAGTAACTCAAAATAAAAGCTACGGAATAAACGGAGACTAGCTAAAGCAAGGTGACGATAAGTGTTGGAAGTGTTTCCAAGGTTGATGTGATCAAACATCGCACGCTCCCTCTATCATCGGGATTGGTGTTAAACCTAAATAATTGTTATTTCGTGTTTGCATTGAGCATGAACATGATTGGATCGTTTTTTTGCAAAAAGATTATTCATTTAAAGAGAATAATAGTTATTCTATTTGCTTGAATAATTACCTTCAATGGTTTATTGAATCTCGATCATCGTGTTACACATGTTCATAATGTTGGTGCCAAAAGATACAAAGTAATAATGATAGCACCACTTAGTTGTGGCACTGCCACTTGAGTCATGTTGGTGTAAAATGCATGAAGAGGCTCCATGCTGATGGATCTTTGTACTCACTCATTTTTCAAACATTTGAGACATGAAAACCACACCTGTTGGTATAAAACGCATGAAGAAACTCCATGCGGATGGAACATTTGGATTCACCTGATTTTGAATCACTTGAGACATGCAAAACAATACCATTCATGGAACGAGGAAGTGACTTATTGGAAGTAATACATTTTTTATGTGTACAGTCCAATAAGTGCTGAGGCACTGAGTGGATATCGTTATGTTCTTACTTCACTGATGATTTGAGTAGATACACGAGTATTTACTTGATGAATCACAAGTCTGAAATATTGAAAAGTTCAAACGCTATTTCAGACTGAAGATCGTCGTGACAAGAGGATAAACTGTCTACGATATGATCATAGAGATGAATACCTGAGTTACGAGTTTTTGGTACACAGTTAAGACAATGTGGAAATTGTTTCGCAATTCATGCCACCTGGAACACCATAGTGTGATGGTGTGTCCGAACGTCATAGCCACACCCTATTAGATATGGTGCATACTATGATGTCTCTTATCAAATTACCTCTATCGTTTATGGGTTATGCATTAGAGACAACCGTGTTCACTTTAAATAGGGCAGCGCTTATTCCCGTTGAGATGACACAGTATAGACTGTTGTTTGGAGAAACCTAAGTTGTCGTTTCCCGAAAGTTTAGGGCTGCGATGCTTATGTGAAAAAGTTTCAGTCTGATAAGCTCGAACCCAAAGTGGATAAATGCATCTTCATAGGATATCCAAAACAGTTGGATACATCTCCTATCTCAGATCCGGAAGCAAAGTGTTTGTTTCTAGAAACGGGTCCTTTCTCGAGGAAAGGTTTCTCTCAAAAGAATTGAGTGGGAGGGTGGTGGAACATGATGAGGTTAGTGAACCGTCACTTCAACCAGTGTGTAGTAGGGCACAGGAAGATGTCCCTATGGAGCCTACACCAATTGAAGTGGAAACTGATGATGGTGATCATTGAGCTTCGGATCAAGCTACTACAAACCTCGTAGGTCGACAAAGGTCGCATACTACTATAGAGTGGTATGGTAACCCTGTCTTGGAAGTCATGTTGTTGAACAACAATGAACCTACGAGCTATGGAGAAGCGATGGTGGGTCTAGATTTCGACAAATGGATGGAAGCCATGAAATCCGAGAGAGAATCTATGTATGAAAACAAAGTGTAGACATTGGAAGAACTACTTGATGGTAGTAAGACTACTAAAGTAAAGATGGGTCTTTGAAATGAAGACAGACGATGATGTTGAAAAGTCACCATTAAGAAAAGCTCGACTTGTCGCAAAAATGTTTCAGACAAGATCAAAGAGTTGACTATGATGAGACTTTCTCACTCGTAGCGATGATAAAAATCTGTTGTAATTATGTTAGTAGTTGCTTAATTACTTATGAAATATTGCACATAGGATGTCAAAATATTGTTTCCTCCACGGTTTCCTTGAGGAAAGGTTGTATGTGATGCAACCAGAAGGTTTTGTCAATCCTAAAAATACTAATAAGTATGCAAGCTCCAGCAATCCTTCTATGGACTGGTGCAAGCATCTCGGAGTTGGAATATACACTTTGATAAGATGAACAAAGCTTTTTGGGTTTGTGCAAGGTTTATGAGAAACTTGTATTTCCAAAGAAGTGAGTGCGAGCGCTATAGAATTTCTGATAAGTATACGTGGTTGACATATTGTTGATGAGAAGTAATGTAGAATTTCTATAAAGCCTAAAGGTTGTTTGAAAGGGGTTTTTCAAAGGAAGACCTGGATAGAGCTACTTGAACATTGAGCATCAAGATCTATGGAGATAGATCAAAACGCTAAATAAAACTTTCAAATGAAATGCATGCCTTGACAAGTTTTTGAAGGAGATCAAAATAGATCGGAAAAGAAGGAGTTCTTGGTTGTGTTGTAAGGTGTGAATTTGAGTAAGACTGAAAAGCCCGACCATGACAGAAGAAAGAGAAAGGACAAAGGTCGTCCACTATGCCTTAGCCGTAGACTCTATAGTATGCCATGCTATGTACTGCACCTGATGTGTGCCTTGCCACAAGTCTGTTAAGAGGTATAGAGAGTGATCCAGGATTGAATCACTGAACATCGGTCAAAGTTATTCTTAGTAACTGATGGACCAAGAAATTTTTCTCGATTATGGAGGTGGTTAAAGAGTTCGTCGTAAAGGGTTACGTTGATGCAAGCTTTGACAACTATGAGTGGTAAAACAAATTCGTATAGTACAATAGATATTTGGAGTATTTACGAATAGCACGTAGTAGAAGCATCTATAAGATGACATAAAGATTTGTAAAGCACACACGGATCTGAAAGATTCAGAACCGTTGACTAAAACCTCTCTCATGAGTAAGACGTGATCAGACCCCAGAACTATATGGGTGTTGGATTCGTTAAAATCACATGGTGATGTGAACTAGATTATTAACTCTAGTGCAAGTGGGAGACTGTTGGAAATATGCCCTAGAGGCAATAATAAAATAGTTATTATTATATATCCTTGTTCATAATAATCGTTTATTATCCATGCTAGAATTGTATTGATTGGAAACTCAAATACATGTGTGGATACATAGACAACACATTGTCCCTAGTGAGCCTATAGTTGACTAGTTCGTTGATCAAAGATGGTCAAGGTTTCCTAGCCATAGGCAAGTGTTGTCACTTGATAACGGGATCGCATCATTAGGATAATCATGTGATGGACAAGACACAAACTATGAACGTAGCATATTGATCGTGTCATTTTGTTGCTATTGTTTTCTGCGTGTCAAGTATTTGTTCCTATGACCATGAGATCATATAACTCACTGGCACCGGAGGATTACCTTGTGTGCATCAAACGTTGCAGCATAACTGGGTGACTATAAAGGCGCTCTTCATGTATCTCCGGAGGTGTCCGTTGAGTTAGTATGGATCAAGACTGGGATTTGTCAATCCTTGTGACGGAGAGGTATCTCGGGAACCACTCGGTAATACAACATCACACACAAGCCTTGCAAGCAATGTGACTAAGGGTAAGTCACGGAATCTTGTATTATGGAACGAGTAAAGAGACTTGCCGGTAACAAGATTGAAATAGGTCTACAGATACCGACGATCGAATCTCGGGCAAGTAACATACCGAAGGATAAAGGGAATGACATACGGGATTATATGAATCCTTGACACTGAGGTTCGACCGATAAGACCTTCGGAGAATATGTAGGATCCAATATGGGCATCCAGGTCCCGCTATTGGATATTGACCGAGGAGTACCTCGGGGCATGTCTACATAGTTCTCGAACCCGCAGGGTCTGCACACTTAAGGTTCGATGATGTTTTAGTATAGTTGAGTTATATGTGCGGTTACTGAATGTTGTTCGGAGTCCATAATGAGATCACGGACGTAACGAGGGTTTCCATAATAGTCCGGAAACGAAGATTGATATATAGGATGACTTCATTTGGTTGCCGGAAGTTTTTCGGGCATTACCGGGATTGTACCGGGAGTGACGGAATGGGTTCCGGAAGTTCACCGAGAGGGGGGCAACCCTCCCGGCGGAAGCCCAATTGCCTTAGGGGTGGCGCACCGGCCCTTAGTAGGCTGGTGGGACAGCCCAAGAGGGCCTTGGCGCCATAAGAAGAAAACCAAAGAAAAAAAAGGGGAGGTGGGAAGGAAGAGAAGGACTCCAGTTTGCAATCCTAACTAGAGTAGGATTCCTCCTCTCCTCCCTGGCCGGCGCACCCTTGAGGGCCCTCAAGGAAAGCCTCTTCCCCCTCCCTCCTATATATAGTGGTGGTCTAGGGCTGATTTTAGACATCTTTTTCCACGTGCAACTCAGATCTAGACACCATAGTTGTACCTCTAGATCGTATTTTTGCGGAGCTCGGACGGAGCCCTGTAGGAGTAGATCCTCACCACAACCGGAGCACCTTTACGGTGTCGGAGAACTCATCTAGTTCTCCATCTTGCTTTTTGGATCAAGAAGGTCGAGATCATTGTCGAGCTGTATGTGTGCTAAACGCGGAGGTGGCGTCCGTTCGGCACTAGATCGGAACGGAGCGTGGGACGGATCATGGGACAGTTCGTGGGACGGTTCGTGGGGCTGATCGAGGGACGTGAAGACGTTCCACTACATCAATCGTGTTTTTTAACGCTTCCTGCTGTGCGATCTACAAGGGTACGTAGATCCAAATCTCCTCTCGTAGATGGACATCACCATGATAGGTCTTCGTGTGCGTAGGAATTTTTCTGACAATATAACCTAGTGTTGTTCCACCCTTTGGGATGACTTGACAGGGCAACAGAAGGAAAGCCACCAGTTTTGTGCCTTTGAATTGAAATACCACCCAGTTCTTCGCTGGGGCCAACCATGAACTTAGTATGGCGGTTCAGATAATAGAATTCCAGAAAGAGTCGAACAGTGGGTTCCATTTGCAAGTACACCTCGCATAAGACTTGAAATTGGCATAAGTTTGATACGGAATTAGGGGCCAAATCTTGTGGAGGAAGGTGAAGAAAGTTGAGTACATCCCAGACGAACTTTCATCCCGAAGGAGAAAAACCACTGAGAAGGTGATCTATGAAAACTACAACTTCTCCTTCATTAGAATTTGGGCGTCTCTCCCTTTGAGGAACCATCCTATAATTACTTCCTTGGAAGACAATAAACTTTGATCTACATAGCCCTGGAGAGGCTCTTCCAAAACTTCTGAAGGCATCCAATTGCAGATGGATCTCTTCAACATAATGACACGCTTGGATATCAGTCACCAGATTGCAAAAACATCCGTGTTATGGTAAAAGATAAAACAATATAGATATCTTTAATAGAAGAGTTGCCACAAAAATAAGTCGGCAATATTTACATGTGGCGGGTTAAGATCATTTATACAAGAAAGTGATAATAAAAGGCAAAGTTCTTTGTGATTCTCTTGGGTAGAGGAGAAACAGTTTCCTATCAAAATTAATACAACCGCGGATCTAGAGAAGATTTGGAAATGAAAAATAATTAGTAAAACTAAATCATAGCAATGGAAGTTGGTCCGCATCGCAAAAATATTGAGGTGGACCCGAATATGCTATGGGGAAAGGAAGTCATTCATGCTCATTATCCCATTTCGGTGGAAATGAAAGATTTGAATCATGAGGAAGGTAGGGATACAGATGAACAGGAAGGAGGAACCCTCGAGGTCTCCGATGAACTATAGAGGAAATTGAGACAAAGGATTTACAAAGAAAAAAAGGTGACATACCTTGTTGATCAATGGAGATGTCAAAGGAGCTTAAACAAATCCAGGAGGAGACGAGGAATCACAACCACATATGGCAGTTGTTGAAAGCAAGCAACATCCATGGTGCCACCGGTTGTTTGAGCCAGAGGAAGAAGAAGAAGATGGGAAGAGGGGGTAAAAGTGAAAAGGAGGGGCCCTCCACCCGTATATATAACAATAGAAGTGTCTAGTGCGAGGCGCGGGAGGAGTCGCAGTAAAAAACTTTGAAGGTACAACACCTCAGTTTACAGGACAAAAATGCATGTAGAGGACTGGTTGTGATGACACCATAACATCACTAAAATTCCTATGGGTGACGTCATGTGTAGACTATAGAATCAACAAGCCTGAAGGTGAAGAAATTGGGAAAACATCAGTATTGCTAGCTCATTACTTGATCAAGATAGCTTGACGTGAATAAGTTCAAGTCAACCTCGGGCCTAATGTCGGGGATATAATCCCGGGATGTGACACGCCCTATTGTGCCGGGTCAAGATGCAAAGAAACAGTAAGAAGGTGGGACGCTAGGGGCTGTGACTCAAGATGCCATACGACCAAACACCACAAGACGACGACTTAAAACATACAAGGAAAAGGACGCCACAAGCTTTCCTAACTTGGGTAGAAAGATATGGTGGATTTGTAGTAGGTCACGGGTGTCTGTTCGACCCGGAGTCTATTATAAACTTGGGGCCTCTACCTATATATAAAGGGGATCCCTCGAGACACAAAGATCAAGTAAGAAACTCTCGAGAGGTAATTTAGCGATTCTGCATCCTTGTAATCGAGATCCCTATTAATATAGACACAAAGAAGGATGTAGGCTTTTACCTCCGTTGGATGGGAAGAACTTGGGTAAATCTAACTCTCATCCCCAATCAACCCCTTTGAGTCGCCACACCGCGACGATGGCCTCACCACTAAGTCCGTTCACGAGGACATGTGTCATGACAAAACTACAACACGCCTCACTAGTCAGCTTGACCAGTCAAACTAAGCCATTGAATGCTGATGTCAGCATGATTTCATGTTGAAGTCATATTTATATTTTTGAATTAAAACGAATCTGTTTAATTCATGAATAATAATAAAACTTAGAATATTAATATAAAATAATTCGTAACTCGGATGAAAATACTTTGTACAGGAAAGTTGCTCAGAAAACATCATGGATCCGAATACGATGTTTGTTCGTCTGTCACATGCCCCTAGCATATGAACATGGACATTTTGGCATTAGGATGACCTGTCCGGTAGTAGCAAGAGACCCATCATCAGATATTTTCCCGCTCCATCCATGACGTGTAGTACTGCATTAGCTCATGCCTAGCATTGCATATTGTCATGTCATGCATCGTGATGCATCTGTTTGCCTCATATTTATTGTTTCTCCCCCCTCATCATTCTGGTACACTCCAAGACTGATGCTGCTGCTGGGTATGACTACTCTCCTGACGACCAACCTTTTGCAGCACAACAACAAGGAAAGCAACCCCCCTTTATCATTACTATATCACCCATTCTATCTCCCTCATGCTTGCATTAGATTTTGCTACTATTGTAGATAACTCCTATGTTGCGGAACGTTGAATGGGAAACAAAAAAATTCCTACGCATACGAAGACCTATCATGGTGAAGTCCATCTACGAGAGGAGATTAGATCTACGTACCCTTGTAGATCACTCAGCGGGAAGCGTTAAGACACGTGGTTGATGTTGTGGAACATCTTCACGATCCGTCCCTTGAACCGTCCCACGATCTGTCCCACGGACCGTCTCGCGATCTGTCCCACGATCCTTTCCAATCTAGCGCCGAACGGACGGCACCTCCGCGTTCAACACACGTACATCTCGATGACGATCTCGGCCTTCTTGATCCAGCAAGCAAGATGGAGAAGTAGATGAGTACTCTGGCAGCGTGACGGCGCTCCGGTGGAGATGATGATCTACTCCTACAAGGCTCCGCCCGAGCTCCGTAGAAATCAGATGTATAGGTAAAACTATGTGGAATAGCCTTGAGTTGCACGTGGCAAAGTTGTGTCTCAAAAAGCCCAAAACAACCAATATATATAGGAGGAGGGGAGGGGCTAGTCTTGAGGCACAAGGGCCTCAAGGTGTGCCGGCCACCAGGAGGATGAGGACACCTCCTCCAATTCAGTTTGCGAAGGAGGAGTCCTCCTCTTCCTTCCCACCTGCCTCTTTCCTTTTTTTCTTTTTTTCATTTGGTATTTTTACATGTGGCACCATAGCCCTCTTGGGCTGACTCCACTAGCCCAATAAGGACTTGGTGCGCCACCCTAGGGCCTTGGGATCACTCCCGGGTGTGTGGGCCCCTCCCGGTAAACACCCAGAACCCATTAGTCACTGCCGGTACACTCACGGAATTGCCCGAAACTTTCCGGTGACCAAATGAAACCATCCTATATATCAATATTTGTTTCTGGACCATTCTGGAAACCCTCGTGAGGTCCGTGAACTCATTCGGGACTCCGAACAACATTCGGTAACCACATATATAACTCAACTATACTAAAACATCATCGAACCTTAAGTGTGCAGACCCCGCGGGTTCGAGAACTATGTAGACATTACCCTAGACACTCCTTGGTAAATATCCAATAGCGGGACCTGGATGTCCATATTGGATCCTACATATTCTCCGAAGATGTTATCGGTTGAACCTCAGTGCCAAGGATTCATATAATCCCGTATGTCATTCCCTTTGTCCTTCGGTATGTTACTTGCCCGAGATTCGATCGTGGGTATCCGCATACCTATTTCAATCTCGTTACCAGCAAGTCTCTTTACTCGTTCCGTAATACAAGATCCCGTGACTTATACTTAGTCACATTTCTTGCAAGGCTTGTGTGTGATGTTGTATTACCGAGTGGGCCCCGAGATACCACTCTGTCACACGGAGTGACAAATCCCAGTCTTGATCCATATTAACTCAACGGACACCTTCGGAGATACCTATAGAGCACCTTTATAGTCACCGAGTTACGTTGCGGCATTGGATGCACAGAAGGTATTCCTCCGGTGCCAGTGAGTTATATGATCTCATGGTCATCGGAGTAAATACTTGACATGCAGAAAAAATAGCATTAAAATGACACGATCAATATGCTACGTTCATAGTTTGGGTCTAGTCCATCACATGATTCTCTTAATGATATGATCCAATTATCAAGCGACAACACTTGCACATAGTCAGAAAACTTGACTATCCTTGATCAACTGGCTAGCCAACTAGAGCCTTGATAGGAACATTGTTTTGTCTATGTATCCACACATGTATCTATGTTTTCATTCAATACAATTATAGCATGGATAATAAACGATTATCTTTGTAACAGGAAATATAATTATAACTATTTATCATTGCCTCTAGGGCATATTTTCAGTAGTCTCCCCCTTGCACTAGAGTCAATAATCTAGTCCTCATATTGCCATGCGATTTACATTGTAATAAATCTAACACCCATATAGTTCTGGTGTTGATCATGTTTTGCCCGTGGAAGAGGTTTAGTCAGCGAGTCTGCTACATTCAGATCCGTGTGCACTTTGCAAATATTCGCATCCTCTCCTTCGACGTAGTCGCGGATGAGGTTGAAGCGTCGTTTGATGTGCCTGGTCTTCTTGTGAAACCTTGGTTACTTTGCTAAAGCAATGGCACCAGTGTTGTCACAGAATAGAGTTATTGGATTTAGTGCCATTGGCACAACTCCAAGATCCGTCATGAACTGCTTCATGCTGACACCCTCCTTTGCTGACTTCGAGGCAGCCATGTACTCCGCTTCACATGTAGAATCTGCTACAACATTTTGCTTGGAACTGCACCAGCTTACCGCATCCCCCATTAAGAATAAATACATATCCGGTTTGCGAGTTTGAGTCATCCGGATCAATGGAAAATCTTGCGTCGAGTAACCCTTTACGACAAGCTCTTTGTCACCTCCATAAACGAGAAACATTTCCTTAGTCCTTTTCAGGTACTTCAGAATATTCTTGACCACCGTGCAGTGATCCACTCCTGGCTTACTCTAAAACCTGCCTGCCAGACTTATGGCCAAGCTGATGTCTGGTCTATTGCACAGAATTGCATACATGATAGAACCTATGGCTGAGGCATAGGGGACGAAACTCATTTGTTCTCTATCTTCCTCTGTTGCTGGGCTCTAAGTCTTACTCAATTTTATACCTTGTAACACTGGCAAGAACCCTTTCTTGGACTATTCCATTTTGAACTTCTTCAAAACTTTATCAAGGTATGTGCTTTGTGAAAGTCCTATCACACGTCTCGATCTATCCCTGTAGATCTTAATGCCTAGAATGTAAGGAGCTTCTCCTAGGTCCTTCATAGAGAAAGTTTTATTCAAGTAATCCTTTACACTCTCCAAAAACTCCACGTTGTTTCTAATCAACAATATGCGATCCACATATAATATTAGAAACGCCACAGAGCTCCCACTCACTTTCTTGTAAATACAAGATTCTCCAACCACTTGTATAAACCCAAATGCTTTGATCACCTCATCAAAGCGCTTATTCCAACTCCGAGATGCTTGCACCAGTCCATAAATGGATCACTGGAGCTTGCACCCTTTGTTAGCATTCTTTGGATCAACGAAACCTTCGGGTTGCATCATATAGAACTCTTCCTTAAGAAAGCCATTAAGGAACGCCGTTTTGACATCCATCTGCCAGATTTCATAATCGAAAAATGCAGCTATTGCTAACATGATCCGGACGGACTTAAGCATCGCTACCGGTGAGAACGTCTCATCGTAGTCAACTCCTTGAACTTGTGAAAAAACCTTTGGCACAAGTCGAGCTTTATAAATGGCACATTACCGACAGCGTCCGTCTTCTTCTTAAAGATCCATTTGTTCTGAATAGCCTTGCGGCCGTCAGGTAGTACTTCCAAAGTCCACACTTTGTTTTCATACATAGATGATATCTCAGACTTCATGGCCTCCAACCATTTCTTGGAATCCGGGCCCACCATTGCTTCTTCATAATTCGCAGGTTCATTGTTGTCTAACAACATAAGTGATAAGACAGGATTACCCTACCACTCAGGAGTAGTACGTGATCTTGTCGACCTGCGAGGTCCGATAGGAACTTGACCCGAAATTTCATGATCATCATCGTCAACTTCCTCCTCAACCGGCGTCGCCACGACAGGGGTTTCCCCTTGCCCTGCGCCACCATCTAGAGGGACTAGAGGTTCGATAACCTCATCAAGTTCTATCTTCCTCCCACATAATTCTTTCGAGATAAACTCCTTCTCAAGAAAAGCTCCATTTTTAGCAACAAACACTTTGCCCTTAGATTTGAGATAAAAGGTGTACCCAACTGTCTCCTTTGGGTAACCTATGAAGACATACTTTTCTGCTTTGGGTTCCAGCTTTTCACGCTGAAACTTTTTGACATAAGCATCACATCCCCAAACTTTAAGAAACGACAACTTCGGTCTTTTGCCATACCACAGTTTGTATGGTGTCATCTCAACGGATTTTTATGGTGCCCTATTTAAAGTGAATGTAGTTGTCTCTAATGCATAACCCCAAAACTATAACGACAAATCGGTAAGAGACATCATAGATCACACCATTTCTAACAAAATACGATTATGACGTTCGGATACACCATTACACTATGGTGTTCCAAGCGGTGTCAACTGTGAAACAATTCCACATTGTCTTAAGTGAGCACCAAACTCGAAACTCAGATATTCACCCCCACGATCAGACCGTAGGAACTTGATCTTCTTGTGATGATGATTTTCAACGTCACTCTAAAATTGCTTGAACTTCTCACATGTTTCAGACTTGTGCTTCATCAAGTAGATATATTCGTACCTACTCAAATCATCAGTGAAGGTGAGAAAATAACGATATCCGCCGCGCGCCTCCACACTCATCGGACCGCACACATCGGTATGTATGATTTCCAACAAGTCATTTGCACGCACCATTGTTTCGGAGAAGAGAGTCTTAGTCATCTTTCCCATGAGGCATGGTTCGCACATGTCAAGTGATTCAAAGCCAAGTGGCTCCACAAGTCCATCGGAATGGAGTTTCTTAATGCGCTTTACACCAATATGACCTAAGCGCCAGTGCCACAAAAAGATGGCGCTATCATTGTTAACTCTAACTCTTTTGTTCTCAATGTTATGTATATGTCTATCATTGCTATCAAGATTCAATATGAACAATCCTCTCAAATTGGGTGCATGACCATCAAAGATATTACTCACAGAAATAGAACAACCATTATTCTCTGAATTAAACGAGTAACTGTATCGCAATAAACAAGATTCAGATATAATGTTCATGCTTAACGCAGGCACTAAATAACAATTATTTAAGTTCATAACTAATCCTGATGGTACCTGAAGTGAAAGTGTGCCGACGGCGATTGCATCAACCTTGGAACCATTTCCCATGTGCATCGTCACTTCATCTTTCGCCAGCCTTCGTTTATTCGGTATTTCCTGCTTCGAGTTGCAAATATGAGCAACAGAACCGGTATCCGATACCCAGGCACTACTATGAGAGTTTGTTAAGTACATATGAATAACATGTATATCGAATATACCTGATTTTTCCTTGGCCGCCTTCTTATCAGCCATATACTTGGGGCAGTTGCGCTTCTAGTGACCCAGTCCCTTGCAATAGTAACACTCTGTTTGAGGCTTAGGCCCAGCCTTGGGTTTTTCGTCGGATTGGCAACAGGCTTGTCTCTCTTCTTGGTGTTACCCTTCTTTCCTTTGTCGTTTATCTTGAAACTAGTGGTCTTATTGACCATCAACACTTGATGCTCTTTCCGAAGTTCTGACTCTGCGACTCTGAGCATCGCGAATAACTCGCCGGGTGACTTGTTCATCCCTTGCATGTTATAGTTCAACACAAAGATCTTGTAGCTTGGTGGCAGTGATTGAAGAATTATGTTAGTGATAGCTTCTTGCAGGAGTTCAATCCCTAGCTCAGCTAGACGGTTTGAGTACCCAGACATTCTCCTCCATCTTGAAGCATAGAATTTATCGAAGGTCTCATACTTCTCGACCCGGGCGTTCTTCTGAAAGATAAACTTCAACTCCTGGAACATCTCATATGCTCCATGACGCTCAAAGCAACGTTGAAGTCCCAACTCTAAGCCATACAAGACTGCACATTGAACTACTGAGCAGTCCTCCTTACGTGTTAACCAGGCGTTCTTAACATCTTTGTCAGCTGTAGAGGGTGGGTCATCTCCTAGTACAGCATTAAGGACATAATCCTTCTTCCCAGCTTGCAGGAGCAACTTAAGATTATGAGCCCAGTCTACAAAGTTGCTTCCATCATCTTTCAACTTAGCTTTCTCTAGGAACGTATTAAAATTCACGATGACTATTGCGTGAGCCATTGATCTACAACACAAATATTGCAAAGTGGACTTAGACTATGTTTAAGATAATTAGAGTTTAATTAATCAAATTACTAATAAACTCCCACTCAAAAAGTACATCTCTCTAATCATTTGAGTGGTACATGATCCAAATTCACTATATCAAGTCCGATCATCACGTGAGTTGAGAATAATTTCAGTGGTAAGCATCTCTATGCTAATCATATCAATTATACGATTCATGCTCGACCTTTAGATCTCATGTGTTCTGAGGCCATGTCTGCACATGCTAGGCTCATCAAGTTTAACCCGAGTGTTCCGCGCGTGCAACTGTTTTTTACCCGTTGTATGTGAACGTTGAGTCTATCACACCCGATCATCACGTGGTCTCTCAAAACGACGAACTGTCGCAAGGTGCACAGTTGGGGAGAACACAATTTTGTCTTGAAATTTAAGTGAGAGATCACCTTATGGTGCTACCATAGTTCTAAGCAAAATAAGGTGCATAAAAGGATTAACATCACATGCAATTCATAAGTGACATAATATGGACATCATCGTGTGCTTCCTGATCTCCATCACAAAAGCACCGGCATGATCTTCTTGTCACCGGTGCCACACCATGATCTCCATCAACGTGTCGCCATCGAGTTTGTCGTGCTATCTATGCTATCACTACTAAATCTACGACCTAGAAATATAGTAAACACATCTGCAAACACAAACGTTAGTTTAAAGACAACCCTATGGCTCCTGCCGGTTGCCGTAGCATCGACGTGCACGTCGATATTAACTATTACAACATGATCATCTCATACATCCAATATATCACATCACGTCATTGGCCATATCATATCAAAAGCATACCCCGCAAAAACAAGTTAGACGTCCTCTAATTTGTTGTTGCTTGTTTTACGTGGCTGCTAGGGGTATCTAGTATGATCGCATCTTACTTACGCAAAAACCAGAATGGAGATGTGCAAATTGCAACTTAACCTCTCCAAGGACCGCCTCAGTCAAAACCAATTCAACTAAAGTTGAAGAAACCGACACCCGCCAATCATCTTTATGCAACGAGGTTGCATGTCAATCGATGAACCTAGTCTCTCATAAGCGTATGAGTTATGTCGCTCCGGGCCGCTTCAATCCAACAATACCGCTGAATCAAGAAAAGACAAATGAGGGCAGCAAATAGAACATCACCGTCCACAAAACCCTTTGTGTTTTACTCGAGATAACATCTATGCATGAACCTAGCTGATGATGCCACTGTTGGGGAACGTTGCATGGGAAACAAAAAATTTCCTACGCACACGAATACCTACCATGGTAATGTCCATCTACGAGAGGAGATTAGATCTATGTACCCTTGTAGATCGCTCAGCGGGAAGTGTTAAGAAACGCGGTTGATGTAGTGGAACGTATTCACGATCCGTCCCTCGAACCGTCCCACGATCCATCCCACGAACCGTCTCGCGATCCATCCCACGATCCGTTCCGATCTAGCGCCAAACGGACGGCACCTCCGCGTAGAGCACACGTACAGCTCGACGATGATCTCGGACTTATTGATCCAGCAAGCAAGATGGAGAAGTAGATGAGTACTCCAGCAGCGTGACAACGCTCCAGTGGTGGTGATGATCTACTCCTGGAGGGCTCCGCCCGAGCTCTGAAGAAATCCGATCTAGAGGTAAAACTATGTGGAATAGCCTTGAGTTGCACGTGGCAAAGTTGTGTCTCAAAAAGCCCTAAACCACCAATATATATAGGAGGAGGGGAGGGGATAGCTTCGAGGCACAAGGGCCTCAAGGTGCGCCGGCCACCAGGAGGAGAAGGACTCGTCCTCCAATTCGGTTTGGGAAGGAGGAGTCCTCCTCTTCCTTCCCACCTCCCTCTTTCCTTTTTTTCTTGTTTTCTTTCGGTATTTTTACATGTGGCACCATAGCCCTCTTGGGCTGACTCCACAAGCCTAATAAGGACTTGGTGCTCCACCCTAGGGCCTTGGGCTCACTCCCGGGTGGGTGGGCCCCTCCCGGTAAAAACCTGGAACCCATTCGTCACTCCTGGTACACTACGAGAATTGCCCGAAACTTTTCGGTGACCAAATGAAACCATCCTATATATCAATCTTTGTTTCCGCACCATTCTGGAAACTCTCATGACGTCCGTGATCTCATCCGGGACTCCAAACAACATTCGGTAACCACACATATAACTCAACTATACTAAAACATCATCGAACCTTAAGTGTGCAGACCCTGCGGGTTCGAGAACTATGTAGACAAGACCCGAGACACTCCACGGTCAATATCCAATAGCGGGACCTGGCTGCCCATATTGGATCCTACATATTCTCCAAAGATCTTATTGGTATACCCTCAGTGCCAAGGATTCATATAATCTCGTATGTCATTCCCTTTGTCCTTCGGTATGTTACTTGCCCGAGATTCGATCGTCGGTATCCGCATACCTATTTCAATCTCGTTACCGGCAAGTCTCTTTACTCGTTCCGTAATACAAGATCCCGTGACTTACATTTAGTCACATTGCTTGCAAGGCTTGTGTGTGATGTTGTATTACCGAGTGGGCCCCGAGATACCTCTCCGTCACACGGAGTGACAAATCCCAGTCTTGATCCATACTAACTCAACGGACACCTTCGGAGATACCTGTAGAGCACCTTTATAGTCACCCAGTTACATTGCGACGTTTGATGCACACAAGGTATTCCTCCGGTGCCCGTGAGTTATACGATCTCATGGTCATAGGAACAAATACTTGACACGCAGAAAAAATAGCAATAAAATGACACGATCAATGTTCTACGTTCATAGTTTGGGTCTAGTCCAACACATGATTCTCCTAATGATGTGATCGAGTTATCAAGCAACAACACTTGCACATAGTCAGAAAACTTGACTATCCTTGATCAACTGGCTAGCCAACTAGAGGCTTGCTAGGGACATTGTTTTGTCTATGTATCCACGCATGTATCTATGTTTTCATTCAATACAATTATAGCATGGATAATAACCGATTATCTTTGTAACAGGAAATATAATAATAACTATTTATCATTGCCTCTAGGGCATATTTCCAACATCCTATTCTGATGCATAGCCTATTTTTGATAAACTCCTATTCTACTCTACTCCATATCAAATGCTTAGTATAGGTGGCTTAGTAATCCCCGTTGATCCCTTTGTCCCAGTTGCCCCTACTTTATCATCAAAGACTCAATCAACTTATCGAGGAGCCATGACCCATCATATCACTCATAGCCCCCCTAGTTGTGCGACTCTGCCAAGCTACTATCGAGTGTCGAGGGTGACACCTCGTTACGTACTACTGATGTTAGCTTTGTACTGTAGTTAACCGGCGGTGATCGATAACCCAGAACTACACGGGATAGTTTATAGCCCTTTTCGATAAATAAGTGTCAAAACAACAAGGAGGAAAAGGTAGAACAAATATTCCCTCAAGTTCTATCGACAACCGATACAACCCTACACACACTTAACATTTGCTTTACCTAAAACAAGAATAAAACTAGAAGTACTTAGTAGGTGTAATAGATAGGTTTGCAAGATAATAAAGAAGTAAATAAAAGTTAGGTGCTGTTTTGCAAGAAAATAAAGCATGTGGAAATAAAAGTTAGGATTGTTTAAATGCAAGAAAAAGATTGTACATAGGCAATTGAATATAACATGATACATACTTATCATGTGCAATGAGTGAGAGGCATACCCTAACACATTTTCTGTACATGGATCATATGCCCTTATGATTGGACCTCTGGCAAGCATCCTCAACTACTAGAAATCACTAAGGTAAAACCAACCATAGGATTAAGCATCAAGTCCTCTTTACTCCCATTCGCGCACAACTCCCTTAGTCGGGTGTAAGTTCATGTCACTCTCGCCACCCACTATAGGCGAATTATTAACATATTGCAAACCCTCCAGCATGTATTCTTCACGTGTGCGCCTCATGGAAGGCACCTTCGGACAACACCATATCAACACACAACTCATATAAATAAAATCATATCATAATTAACCCTGTAGGACAAAACAGATCTACTCTACAACAAATGTGATAATCTGTGACGCACATTCTGTGACAATTCAGTGAAAAAACGTCAGGGAATCACCTTAATTTCACAAACTGTGACGTTTTTTCATTGAATCGTCATGGAATGAGCGTCATAAATTATCACTTTTGTTGTACTCAAACACCATAGGATAGCCACATATCATCGGCACATAGTATGTAGTGTTGAGCACCATGTTAAAGTAGAGAGTTGCAGCTATAAAAGAGGTGTTAATTACACCGCTATATGAAGGGGGAGAGAGTTGGTGTTGATGGTGGCAAGATTGTTGATTTATATCGCCATCACGCTCCTTGCCCAGGTGGCACTCTGGCGACACTAGGAGAGAGTGGGAGAGATCCTCATCCTTATTCTTCTTCCTTGGCCTCCTCTTATATGGGAGGAGAGTTCCCCCTCTAGTCCATGGACTCCATGGCGGTGGATGGGCAGGAGCCCCTCCGAGATTGGATCTCCCTCTCTGTTCTCTTCTGTTTCGCGTTCCTGTTTGTTGATCGTCACCATTTCTTAAATTCCCGGAGAATTGTCACTCTGATAGGGCTCAAATTTTTAGACAAGTTTTTCCCATAAATTATCTTTCTTGCACACTAAGAAGAGCCCAAGCCGACTCATGGTGTGGCCACTAGAGGCCAGGGCGTGCTAGGGGGTATGGGTCTCACCCTGGTGGTTAGTGGAGGTCGTGGGCCTCCGTTTACGTTGATTCCACCTCCCAAAAATCACATATATTCCCAAATCATTCTTCGTAAATGTTTATCACATTTGGACTTAGTTTGATATGGATATTTTTAGAAACAAAAAACATGCAACAAACAGGAACTGACACTTGGCACTAGATCAATATGTTAGTCCAATAAATCATATAAAATGTTGCCAAAAATATCTCAAATTTGTATAATATTGGCATGGAACAATCAAAAATTATTGTAACATCCCAAAATTATAAATTTTGGAATGTTAATATAATTATTAGAATGATTGTTTGTTTGTTTTCTGAGTGACTGAAACTTGTGTGAAATTTGAAACTTTTCGAAACTTTTGAATGAGAGGGAATAAAATGACTTTCCCCTTCTCCGGTGAATTCAAATTCAAAGCTTTTAAAAGCAAAGAGAGAAGATGACATGACTTCTTCAACTATAAGGGATTTGAACAGAGATATTTACATTTGAATACCCTTGCATTTTTATTTGTTTTCTTCGTGCACGAAATGCCGGGAAGTTCTTTCGTCTTTTGTTTTGCATTTCCATCGCGCGAGAAAAGCCCGGAGAAAACTCTCTTGCACGCAAGAGAGAGAGCGGAGGAAAATGACACTCCAAAAGTGCGGGCAAATCTCTCAAATATTTGAGCAGAGAAAACCCAAAATTCTTTTGCAAAAATAATTGCAAAAAGAAATAAAGCAAATTGGGAATTTCTGAAAAAAAAACATTTTTTAAAAAGTTTTTATTTTGGCTTTAAAAAATGTTATTCGGGTAGAGACTCTTTTTCTGATTTTTTTATATATAATACCATATATAGATATTTTGATTTATTTTCCTTTTAGCTTTTATATTTTTCTGTTCTGGAAAGATTAGATATTAGGAAACCTTTTGTTTTTTTCTAGCCGCCGCCCTGGGCGCATCTTAGCTTGGGCCGATCCCCTTTCCCTGGGATCCCAAATCATTTTAATAGAGGCCAACCGACCCCCTTTCTCCCCCCCTCTCACTGACCTGCGGGTCCCAGCCCGAGCCAAACCCCCACGTCGCCACCCAGCCTTCTCCTACCTCCCTCCCCCTACCTATTCTCTGCACCCGACCGAGCCTCCCCAGGGAACTCCCGATTCCCTTCCTGTATCCTACCTCTCCTCCTTCCTTAGTACCCCTCCCCCATGGCCTATATAAAGCCCTCCACCGTCGCGACCCCATTCCCGTCCTTACTTCGCCCCATCGCCGCCCGAAGCCGCCACACGACCGCCCGCCCCCGCCGGAGCTTCTGCCACCGTCTACCCCGCCCCGAGGAGGAGCACCCCGTCGCCACCCCTGCACCCCACCTTCGGCCCCCTCCACCGCCGCCCCCTTGCCACCCCGCCACCCCTCCACCCCCTGCTGCACCTCCCCCTCCACGAGCAGCAGCACTGCACCACCTTCGGCCAGGAGCAGCCCCAGCGCCCCCGAGCCCCCTACGCTCCACCGCCGCCTCCCTCTCGGAGGAGGAGCCCGCCGCCTCCTCCCCCGAAGTCCCCAACCACCCCGGAGCTTCTCCTTCCTCGCCAGCCAGCCACCCCTCGCCGGAGCTGCTGCCCTGTCAAGGTAGCCTCCCTCTCTCTCTGTATTTCATGTCCTGTTGTTTTTAGCCGTTAGATCTTGGATATGAGGCCTAGATTAGAGCACTAGGTAACCGTTCGGTTTAGTCCAGTAAACCAGTAGGTTTTTTTGTCACTTATGAATTAACCAGCGATCTTTGCTAGCCTTAGACCGTTTGCCCGTAACTTTGAAACAAACACCCCCACAGCCAATAGCATCAAGACACGTGTACCCCTCTTTTTAGCACTAGTAGTTTTATATTTTTCTGCCTGATTACAAAAACAGAAACTTCCTGTTTTGTTTTGGCCACAACTTTTTATCCCTAAGTCCCATGACATTGATTCTTTTTCCAGTAGCTTACAAATTTCCTGTAGTTTTTAAAAACATATAATTTGTCTGTGTTTGAAAGTTTTAAATATAAGTTAGAGCAGATTTAGCTTAAACCTTGTTTTTCCTATTCCAGGAGTTTAAAAATAACTTTTAATTTCATTCCTTTTGGTACTGATCACTAGTGATTTTATGTATCAGTGGTAAAAATTTCAGATATGTTTGAGTATTGTAACTCATTATTTCATGTGAAACAATTTTCTGTTAGACAAAAACTAGTTAGCGTTTGATGTAGAAGAAGACTCCTAGCTTTAGTGAAGTTTCTTTCGGTTTCTTATTCGCTCTCTTTTGTTTTGATTGCTAGAATGATTGCTAGTATGAGTGCTTATGTGAATGATATGTTTGTTATATAGATTTCATCGGAGAGTGACGAGTAGTCTATCAAGTTATTTTCTCGATAAATTCTTCTTCGTCAACATCACCAGGCAAGTCACTTTGATCATACTATCACCTATGTTTTATGCATTGTAGTTCTACTATCCTACGCCCATTTGCATGCTGCCTAGGTACTTGGAAACTTTAGCCTAAGTTGTAGTATCATGTGGTAGGAACACAACAACCCCGATACTTGGCCCCGGGACGACAATTTCTTAATGCTATGCTTGAGTAGACGGGTTATCGGTTGAGTGTATACCACAAGCGATGCGAGGTTGACTAAATAATCAAGACCGGACTAAGACAAGATTTTCAAGACCTCGGACGCAATGCAACTATGGGTGAAGGACGGTTGATCGGCTCCCTGGAGAACCCAGTGGATGCCCGGGATGCTGGAGAGGCCATGTCATCCCGTGGAAAGCTTCACCTAGGCTCAAAGAGACGGACGGATATTTTCAAGACCCAAGGCTTACCTGCACAGCCACAAGTCATTATGGGCTCTGGCTCGGTTGGACAACGTGACGCCTCTGGACAGGCGGTGCTAGCAGATGTAGACGAACGGTAGGAATGGATGGGCACCGACAGGGATTCAGAGGGACCCGTTGAAAGACCATGTTTTGATCATCCGGTCTTCAAACACCCTGAAGTGCGAGGACAAACCCGGAGGCGATCAAATCTTGTGGGGAACGTGTGCAAAACTCTGCAGAGTACTCAAACCTAATCGATTAGCCGTGTCCACGGTCATGGACAACTTGAGCCAAAGGAACTGAAGTTATCTGGATTTCTCAACACCATTAAAAATATTTGATGAGGGTAATTATTTGACAACTCGGGTACGAGAACTGGTTGGCGGAACCATCTCGTTAACAACAAACAATGTAGTAACATTTTGCTTTTAGCCCTCTCTTGTTGTAGGAAAAAAACATGCTTTTCGCTAAAAACTTATAGCCCCACCTGCCATATATGCATATAGTATAGATGATTACTTTTCACCCCTCTCTTATGTCACTTGCCGGCATATTCAATATGCTAACCTACACGGCTGCAACCTCTTATGTTGCAGATATTTTTTTCGACGAGTAAGAGTACGATTCAGGGTTACGGTCTACACTCAACTTGCCGTTGGTGTTTATTGGGACTCCACTCCCTTGACTGCTTCCGCTCAGATATTTAAGGTATATATCAGTTTTATGCTATTTACATGTGATTGCACTTTGATATATACATTGATGTATTGTGTGTGCCAGCATACTGATCCAGGGATGGCACAGATACACAGAGGCTTGACTCGTTTTGTGTCGGGTCGCTACAGAGATGGTATCAGAGCACATGTTGACTGTAGGACGTGACCCTAGAAACTGGAAATTTCTTAGGAAGGGATCTCTCAAAATTTTTATTTTCAAGAACACCTTTCACTTCTCATCTCTTCTGATTTCACCAAATATTCTCTCTCACCTCCACTAGTTATACAATACCCTTACCCCTTGACCTCATGAAGAATCAACGGAGTTCTACTTCAAAGTAAAGACGATTTCACCACGCGTTTGTAGAATTGAAGCTACACCAACAGTAAACTCTCAAGACCCAAAGAATTCAAAGACCCTGAAGCGCTCGAATAATTATATGACCATTAGAAGTCCAAACCCCTATTATATACCACGTTAGATACGATGATTTGTGAGCCGTCTTTGGTGTGTGTTTTCCGATGGCCACAATGAAAACCCATTCTCAAAAATATTGTTTGTATTGTGTGTATCTCCCTCCCTCTCTTAACCGTCTCATCCCCAAAATCTCAACCCTATCAGATGGAGTTTGAAGCTGGACTTGTAGTCTCTGGACCAATGACCCAGCTGGAAGCTGAAATATGGATTCAGAACATGGAGAACCACTTCGGGAGCAACTTTGTCTCAAGGAAGCATGAAGTGGAACACGCTCTTCAGTACTTTACCCAAAGTGCTGCTATCTAGTGGAAAATGCACTATGCCATACAAGGATTTAGTGGAGCAGAAAGTTGGGAAGAATTCAAGAAGACTCTGTTAAGATCCTGTCTCATCCAGAAGAGCTATGATAATCCGATGAAGAAGCCTTGTGCATGAAAGATCTGTGGAGAAATAGGACACACCCAAGAAGAACACACGGATGGATGCACTCATTGTGAAGAAAATCACCCAGCTGAGGAGTGCCCAAGTAGTCAGGTGACTTGTTTCCTTTGTGAGGGAACCACCCACTACCCAGCTCAGTGTCACATTTACCCAAAGGTGCAACAAGTTGTCAAGCAGCAGAAAGATGCAGTGAAGGAAACACTCAAGAAGAAGATTCTAGAAGAACCGATGATGATTGAAAATATTGAAGACCCTGATGGACAAGGTCTGACCAGATTTTTCTCCAATGCATGCTACTCATGTGGAGAAGAAGGAAATTATTCACAGGACTGCGCGAAGAGAAGCGAAGAGTATCTGGGAAACTTCCCGACGGAAGAAGTGGAGTTTGATCCACTTGAAATAGAAGAACTGGCCAAAATAAAGGAGTCCGGAAAGAAGAACAGGTATCCTCGGAAGAACCAAATCTCTGCAGACAAAGACCTGAGTCATGTCAAATGTTACAAGTGTATGAAATTTGGCCACCACAAATACATGTGCTCAGGAAGGAAGCCGGGAATCCAAGGAGCAAAAGCAGAAGCTAAGAAGCCTCGAGACTTGTCAGAAATCATTTGCTTTTGTTGCAAGGAAGCGGGACATTTTGCTAACGATTGTCCGCAAAGGAAGAAAGCTAGAATGGAGTAGTTAAGTTTTGACCAGGGCAATAAGCGTCATCCGAAGCACTCTTGTATTTCATAAGATCATGGAGTGAAATTTTTGTAACAGAAGTCCCTGAGATTGTAATAACATCATGAATAAATGGAATTTATTGTCTCATGATTGTCTATGTTGAAACTATATGCGTTGTTTCTCTTCGAGCAAAGATCTCTGAACATTATGAGGATATGAGAAAATATGGTCTATGCAGGCATGAGTATAATTCATTTAAGTGTGGTAGTAATCGGTAAACCCACAGGATCCATTGAGTAGGAGTGTACCATGATTTCCTAGGAGACACATACATTCCTCTGAGTACCTATTTACTGACACCTGCAGATGACAACTCTCTACGAGTCATACCTCAAGGGCCCCGAAACGATCATGACCCTGACCAGTGATCATGATTACCTGAAAATCCTGAAGGACATGATGAAGCACATTCATCTTGAAGGAGATGCAGTCTACAAAGGCTACCCATTCATGGAGAATGGAGTGGAACTTTGGTACGTGGAAGTACACCTCCACCATGTCAAAGGAGTTTGTCCAAAGACTATGGGGCAATACTTTTTCATTTCACGTCTGCCACGAGCAACCTTCTTTGATGCTGTTCGTGAAGCTGCCATGGAAGCCATACGTCAGATCGGAGAAATACTTGAAGCAAGACTCCGTCATACCCAGGAATACGTGAGTGAAGTACGTGCGGAAATGATGGAGATGAAGCTAATGGCCACCATGATGAAGCAAAAGATGGATAATTTCAAGGAGCACCTCGGAAAGTTCGAGTGGAACTAAAGTACCTCCAAGAGAGGCAGATGAATAAAGTTGGCAGAAATGCTTGACCATACCGAGCAATGTGGATGGCAACAATTGTAATAAAGTACTTTTGAATTGGAGTTTTTGATGATAAATTAAGGATGTAATAAAGGATTGATTATGAAATGCATATGATTTATGGAAGAAGCTATGATGGATCAGCAAACGTTTTCTTAGGAGCATACGACAACCTAAGAGTGGTGAAGAAATGATAGATGTTTTGTTCAGCTTGCAGAACCAATGGATTATCCGAACTTCGTTCGTAGACAAGAGAAATTCTGCAACGCTTGTGAGGATGCCCAAGTGTTATAATGCGAGATTCGCTAAACCTTATACAGGGAAATGATTTGGGTGCGGAATGGATTGATCACCATGACGACTTACTCTTATCATTTATCTTGCTATTCGGAATGGTAAATCTGAGAGACTTACCCATATAGAGAGACAACATTCTTTGAAGCTTTTGTTTAAGCCTTAGAATGGTATAAGAAAGCCCCATGTACATGAGATTTGTTGTCACGCGTAGGAAATTTTATGGTGAGGATGAAGACAAGACCCCTCTCTCTGCAGGATAACCACAAATGGTAGACCATTATGAGAACCATCGATATGTTATTTAGAATTGACCACGAGACTGTCAGTTAAGAAGACCCAGTAACGGAAGAAGCTTATATCAACGGGAGAGCATCACCAAAGGATTTAATATGAAGACTGTGCGATGTCAGTTGCCAAAACCCCAGAGGATCGTTAAAGCATTTTGAGGGACCAGTATCTCTCATTTTAAGTGTGGTAGCGTCACACCTTGCCGGAGATTGGATTTGTTAGAAGACCCCCAAACACTAACCTTTCTTTCTAGCCTCTTCGAATCTCGAGGACGAAATTCATTTTAAGTGTGGTAGTTTGTAACATCCCAAAATTATAAATTTTGGAATGTTAATATAATTATTAGAATGATTGTTTGTTTGTTTACTGAGTGACTGAAACTTGTGTGAAATTTGATACTTTTCGAAACTTTTGAATGAGAGGGAATAAAATGACTTTCCCCTTCTCCGGTGAATTCAAATTCAAAGCTTTTAAAAGCAAAGAGAGAAGATGACATGACTTCTTCAACTTTAAGGGATTTGAGCGGAGCTATTTACATTTGAATTCCCTTGCATTTTTATTTGTTTTCTTCATGCAAGAAATGCCGAGAAATTCTTTCGTCTTTTGTTTTGCATTTCCATCGCGCGAGAAAAGCCCGGAGAAAACTCTCTTGCACGCAAGAGAGAGAGCGGAGGAAAATGACACTCCAAAAGTGCGGGCAAATCTCTCATATATTTGAGGAGAGAAAACCCAAAATTCTTTTGCAAAAATAATTGCAAAAAGAAATAAAAGAAATTCGGAATTTCTGAAAAAAAAACATTTTTTAAAAAGTTTTTATTTTGGCTTTAAAAAAATGTTATTCGGGTAGAGATTCTTTTTCTGATTTTTTTTATATATAATACCATATATAGATATTTTGATTTATTTTCTTTTTAGCTTTTCTATTTTTCTGTTCTGGAAAGATTAGATATTAGGAAACCTTTTGTTTTTTTTTCTAGCCGCCGCCCTGGGCGCATCTTAGCTTGGGCCGATCCCCTTTCCGTGGGATCCCAAATCCTTTTAATAGAGGCCAACCGACCCCCTTTCTCCCCCCTCTCAGTGACCTGCGGGCCCCAGCCCGAGCCAAACCCCCACGTCGCCACCCAGCCTTCTCCTACCTCCCTCCCCCTACCTATTCTCTGCACCCGACCGAGCCTCCCCAGGGAACTCCCGATTCCCTTCCCGTATCCTACCTCTCCTCCTTCCTTAGTACCCGTCCCCCATGGCCTATATAAATCCCTCCACCGCCGCGACCCCGTTCCCGTCCTTACTTCGCCCCGCCGCCGCCCGAAGCCGCCACACCACCGCCCGCCCCCGCCGGAGCTTCTGCCACCGTCTACCCCGCCCCGAGGAGGAGCACCCCGTCGCCACCCCTGCACCCCACCTTCGGCCCCCTCCACCGCCGCCCCCTTGCCACCCCACCACCCCTCCACCCCCTGCTGCACCTCCCCCTCCACGGGCAGCAGCACTGCACCACCTTCGGCCAGGAGCAGCCCCAGCGCCCCCGAGCCCCCTACGCTCCACCGCCGCCTCCCTCTCGGAGAAGGACCCCGCCGCCGCCTCCCCCGAAGTCCCCCACCGCCCCGGAGCTTCTCCTTCCTCGCCGGCCAGCCACCCCTCGTCGGAGCTGCTGCCCTGTCAAGGTAGCCTCCCTCTCTCTCTGTATTTCATGTCCTGTTGTTTTTATCCGTTAGCTCTTGGATATGAGGCCTAGATTAGAGCACTAGGTAACCGTTCGGTTTAGTCCTGTAAACCAGTAGGTTTTTTTCTCACTTATGAATTAACCAGCGATCTTTGCTAGCCTTAGGCCGTTTGCCCGTAACTTTGAAATAAACACCCCCGCAGCCAATAGCATCAGGACACGTGTACCCCTCTTTTTAGCACTAGTAGTTTTATATTTTTCTGCCTGATTACAAAAACAGAAACTTTTTGTTTTGTTTTGGCCACAACTTTTTATCCCTAAGTCCAATGACATTGATTCTTTTTCCAGTAGCTTAGAAATTTCCATATGTTTCTAAAAACATATAATTTGTCTGTGTTTGATATTTTGAAATATAAGTTAGAGTAGATTTAGCTTAAACCTTGTTTGGCCTATTCCAAGAGTTTAAAAATAGCTTTTAATTTGATTCCTTTTGGTACTGATCAGTACTGATCTTATGGATCAGTGGTAAAAATTTCAGATTTGTTTGAGTATTTTAACTCATTATTTCACGTGAAACAATTTCTGTTTCACCGCTTTTAGGATTTCGGCTAATTCCTTTTCTACTTTTGTTTTAAAATACTTTCTTTATTATTTCAGAAAGATTATTATTGTTTTGTTTATGTTAGTTAACAGTAGTTTTGCAACAAGTTGTAATTTATTTTTATTTGTTTTAATGAAATCAATTCTAGTTCGTTAGTAACTTGCAATTGGTTTCCACGTGTTTCAAATCCCGTTTGGGAATACGTTCAAAAGGTTTTGTGAAAAACACTTTATTTTATCTTAGTTAAACTTATAACTTAGCTCTTTGTTATTATTTTCTGTTAGACAAAAACTAGTTAGCGTTTGATGTAGAAGAAGACTCCTAGCTTTAGTGAAGTTTCTTTCGGTTTCTTATTCGCTCTCTTTTGTTTTGATTGCTAGAATGATTGCTAGTATGAGTGCTTATGTGAATGATATGTTTGTTATATAGATTTCATCGGAGAGTGACGAGTAGTCTATCAAGTTATTTTCTCGATAAATTCTTCTTCGTCAACATCACCAGGCAAGTCACTTTGATCATACTATCACCTATGTTTTATGCATTGTAGTTCTACTATCCTACGGCCATTTGCATGCTGCCTAGGTACTTGGAAACTTTAGCCTAAGTTGTAGTATCATGTGGTAGGAACACAACAACCCCGATACTTGGCCCCGGGACGACAATTTCTTAATGCTATGCTTGAGTAGACGGGTTATCGGTTGAGTGTATACCACAAGCGATGCGAGGTTGACTAAATAATCAAGACCGGACTAAGACAAGATTTTCAAGACCTCGGACGCAATGCAACTATGGGTGAAGGACGGTTGATCGGCTCCCTGGAGAACCCAGTGGATGCCCGGGATGCTGGAGAGGCCATGTCATCCCGTGGAAAGCTTCACCTAGGCTCAAAGAGACGGACGGATATTTTCAAGACCCAAGGCTTACCTGCACAGCCACAAGTCATTATGGGCTCTGGCTCGGTTGGACAACGCGACGAATCTAGACATGCGGTGCTAGCAGATGTAGACGAACGGTAGGAATGGATGGGCACCGACAGGGATTCAGAGGGACCCGTTGAAAGACCATGTTTTGATCATCCGGTCTTCAAACACCCTGAAGTGTGAGGACAAACCCGGAGGCGATCAAATCTTGTGGGGAACGTGTGCAAAACTCTGCAGAGTACTCAAACCTAATCGATTAGCCGTGTCCACGGTCATGGACAACTTGAGCCAAAGGAACTGAAGTTATCTGGATTTCTCAACACCATTAAAAATATTTGATGAGGGTAATTATTTGACAACTCGGGTACGAGAACTGGTTGGCGGAACCATCTCGTTAACAACAAACAATGTAGTAACATTTTGCTTTTAGCCCTCTCTTGTTGTAGGAAAAAAAACTTGCTTTTCGCTAAAAACTTATAGCCCCACCTGCCATATATGCATATAGTATAGATGATTACTTTTCACCCCTCTCTTATGTCACTTGCCGGCATATTCAATATGCTAACCTACACGGCTGCAACCTCTTATGTTGCAGATATTTTTTTCGACGAGTAAGAGTACGATTCAGGGTTACGGTCTACACTCAACTTGCCGTTGGTGTTTATTGGGACTCCACTCCCTTGACTGCTTCCGCTCAGATATTTAAGGTATATATCAGTTTTACGCTATTTACATGTGATTGCACTTTGATATATACATTGATGTACTGTGTGTGCCAGCTTACTGATCCAGGGATGGCAGAGATACACAGAGGCTTGACTCGTTTTGAGTCGGGTCGCTACAATTATAGATACGATGGAGATGTATCATAATCCCCAAGCATAATTCCTACTCTCCTCTAGTAGGTAAATGATAAAAAAGATAATTTTTGATGTGGAATGCTACCTAACATAGTATTGAACATATATCTAATCATGGCATGAATATGAAGATACAAGTGATTCTAGGCAACAGTCTATCATTTGACAAAAATACATCCATACTCAGGTTTACTAGCAAACAATCATGTCCATTCAAAATAACAATGGTAAAGAAAGGTATCACTACAAAATCATATAGCATGTCATGCTTGGTCTTCCTAGCATAAGTTATAAATCATGAGCACGCCGGTGTCAAATCAAGCAATTGGATTGTACTTTTTAATGTGCTTCAACTATTTATTACTCATTGAGCACATGACCATGAACCGTGGATATAAAATAAAGGTGGAATAGAATATGTTGGTAGGTTACAAAGGGGTAAAAGTGAATAAGAAAGTCTCACATCAACTCGGTGTATCAACGGGCTATGGAGATGCCCATCAATAGATATCAATGTGAGGAGTAGGAATTGCCATGCAACGGATGCACTAGAGCAATAAATGTATGCAAGCTCGACTAAAACTAAGTCGGTGTGCATCTAACTTGCTTTCTCATGAATACCTCGGGCATTTGAGGAAGCCCATCATCGGAATATACAAGCCAAGTTCTATAATGAAAAATTCCCACTAGCATATGGAAGTGACAAAATAAGAGACTCTCTATATGAAGAACATGGTGCTACTTCGAAGCATAAGTGTGGAATTTGCATGTCCCTTCTATCTTTGCTCTCATTTTTTTCTTTCTTTCTATTTTTTTCTTTTTGTTTCTTTTTGTTTTTTTCTTTTATTTTGTGGTGGGCTCATTTGGCCTCCACCATTTTTCATTTTTCGTCTGAAGTCTCATCCTGACTTGTGGGGGAATCATAGTCTCCATCATCCTTTCCTCATTGGGGCAAAGCTCTAATAATGAATAATTATGGTCATCAAACTTATATTTACTGACAACTCAATATTACATCTCTATACCTAGAGCAAAGTATGACTCTATATGAATGACTCTGGGAGTGTACGAGGATGTGCAATGATCTGGAGTAGCACGGACATTAAAAAATGGACAAGCCCTGGAAATATCATGCTAGCTATCTTACGATCATGTAAAGCAATATGACAATGAATGTTGAAGTCATCAAACCAGAAGTGGTGGAAGTTGCATGGCAATATATCTCAGAATGGCTCTGCAAATGCCATAATAGGTAGGTATGGTGGCTGTTTTGAGGAAGATATAATAAGTCTAATGTGTGATAGAGCATATCATATGATGGTGTTTGGTGGAACTGCGAAGTTTGCACTAACTGTCGAGGTGAGAAAAGGCAATGCATGGTACCATAGAGGCTAGCAAATTGCCGAAATGTAAGAGTGTGTATATCCATGGATGCAAATTACTCACAAAGAACTCACATACTTATAGAAAGATTTTCTTAGATCTCTCAAAGCAAAGCACTACTCGCATGCCCCTAGGGAGAAGACTGGGAGGAGTTAACCATCGTGCAACTCCGATTATAAGAGCACATAGGATTTCAATCCACGATAAATTATGCTCCAACTTCATCGCATAACCAGAGACTATACATGCATGCTTCGGGAATGACAAACCTTAACATCAATATTCCTACTAATCCTCAATGAACAACTAGTGCACCCACATATTACTATCTTAATGTAGCAAAACTATTGCAAGCAATCAAACATATCATACTCAATGATCTACAAGTTTTATGTAGGATCTTGTGACTAACCATGTAAATGACCAATTCCTTTTGACTCTCTAAATAGGAATAAGTGAATCATGAGAGTTTAATTCTTTCTACAATAGACCATTCTCTAATAAATATAAGTGAAGCAAAAGAGCATTCTCTAATAAATATAGCACATGAAGAATTCTATAAATCAACCAAGCAATATACCATACCATCATGGTGCATAAAATAAAAGTGAAAACTAAACACAATAGACGCTCCAAGATTTACGCATATCACGTGAATGAAACAAAGAGGAAAACAACCGATACTTGTTGAAGAAAGATGGGATGTATTCCAGGGCATCCCCAAGTTTAGATGCTTGAGTCTCCTTGTATATTTACTTGGGGTTCCTTGGGAATCCCCAAGCTTGAACTCGTGCCTCTCGTCCATCTCCACATATCGAGATCTCCTCGAACTTCGAACACTTCATCCACAAAAAACTTAACAGAAAACTCATGTGTTCGTTAGTACAAAAATGCAAACTACTACCTTAAATATTGTTTAAAACTCATTCATATTTCGTTTTTGCATTATATCTACTGTAATATAACTTGTCCATGGCTTATACGACGGATACAATCGATAGTTTAACTAAAAAGAGCAAAACAATGCGTAAAAAATAGAGTTTGTCAAAATTAGGCCAGTCTATAGTAATCTGAACACTGACCATACTTTTGTAACTTGAAAAATGTCTAAACAATTATGAAGAAATAAACAATTTTCATACCGTCACTTTGTAACAATTTCAGAAACTTTTGACGTGCTAGTAAAAAATGTAAATTCAAGCACCACAGCCAAAGTTTCTGTTTTTGCACCACACATACCAACAAGTAATCTAATCATCCTAAAGGCAAATCTTGGTAGATTATTCTTATAATACAATGGATTTGTAAAAGGGGATAACTATTTTTGTGAGAAACTCATGAAACTTCTACATTGTTTCCATGAGCGTGAAAAAAAGTGTTCAAGGTTGACCCTCACTTCTCCAATGCATAACCTTCCAATCGCTTCTCTTTTTGAAAAAGTTTTAAGTTCCCATCTATATTTTTTGTTTTAAAACCTTTTAAAAACACTCAAAAAAACAAATGAATCTTTAAACTTCCGGACTGGCTCCCTTGCAGCGCTTTCTTTAAAGCCATTAAGCTAGGCATATAGTGCTCAAGTAATTGATCTACCGGATGCCAAGGTATATCAAAGCCAATTTTAATTAACAATGATTTGTAATTAAGTAGTGAGCACAATGTGATATATATCATGTGACACCAAGGTCTAACTCTCTTCCTATGCATTGGTATGTCATAAAATAACAATTCATTCACACAAAGTAAAGGCAAATTCATAGCATAAGTAGTTTCTTGCAATTTTTTCGTATTGGAAACATAGAGAGGTGAAGATTTGGTTCCTCTTTCATAATAATTGCAAGTAGTATAAGCAAACACATGCATATTATATTCATGAAAATGATCATATGTAGTGGTAAAATGCAACCCATCAATATATATAATCCTTAATAAGTGCAAATTTCTCTGATATGGTGTAGTTGGGAGAATCAAAAATATAATAGGACTATCATGTGTGGGTGAAATAGCAACAATTTAATTCGTAACACAAGGAACTACAACAAGTTCATCTTCATAAGCATAATACATATTGGCATTACGGCCACAAGCATAGCAAGCATCAAGTTCATCAAAAAGGGATATTTCAAACGAATCCAAGGGATCATAGAATTCATCCTTCGGTATGTGCGAAGGGAAATTAAACAATGTATGATTTGAAGAGTTACTCTCATTAGAAGGTTGGCACGGGTAGCTAATCCACTCTTCGTCATTTTGTTCTTCCGTCTCCTCCTCATCTTTTTCATCTAATGATCTCACAATTTCAGCAATTTATTCTTCCATAGATTCATGTGAAATATTAAACTCTTCCAAGGCAACGGTCATTATTTCAATAAATTCATTAATACCAGCATTATATTCATAATTCTCATACCAATATTTAAGTATGGCAAAAATTTCAGATTTGTAAGGAATATCATCATACTTTTCAATCAAAGAAGTGAGTTCATATGCACCATTAAAAGCAAGAAATTCTTCTATTTGTTCCACATCAAAGTAATCATATTTACCCTTAGCATCAAAGGCCAAAATTTCATTATCATTAAATTCACATTGAAATGGAAGGTGTGAAGTCTCCATCTTAGAGTAACAAGTATAATCACACCTCAAGCATAAATTCCAAGCATACCAATGCAACATTTTAATTTCATTCCATAAGTATTTCCCTTTTTGAGTCAAGCGATAATCCCTAAAATACTCACGCTGATCCAACGTGTATCCCATCATCCAGTTCAAAGGGCAATTATCACGATTATCAAAGTAGTATTTTATGTGTTCTACATAACCAACATCGAGGGTTTTAGGAGGTTCCCCATCTCCATGAGTAGCAAGTACAATTAATTTTTTTAGTGTTTCATGTTCCATATCCATAACTAAATATATAAAAAAACTAATAATAGCAAATAAAAATTACTTAGTGATAAAGCAAACGAGCACACACGAGAATATTCACCACACGCTATTGCTCCACGGCAACGGCGCCAAAATATGTCTTTATAACCCACAAGTATAGGGGATCATTTGTAGCCCTATTTGATAAATAAGTGTGTCGAATAGAATGAGGAGCAAAAGGAAGAACAAATATTCCTCAAGTTATATCGACCAACGATACAACACTACAAACACTTAACGTTTGCTTTACCTAAAACAAGAATAAAACTACAATTACTTAGTAGGTGTAATAGATAGGTTTGCAAAATAATAAAGAACAAGTAAATAAAAGGTAGGTGCTATTTTGCAAGAAAATAAAGAGCATGGAAATAAAAGTTAGGGTCTATTTAGTACAAAGATTTTTGGGTAACACAATAAAATGATTGTCCATAGGTAATTGAATATAACATGATAGATACCTATCATGTGCAATGAGGGAGAGGCATAGGCTAACACACATTCCGTACTTGGATCATATGCACTTATAATTGGACCTCTAGAAAGCATCCACAACTACTAGAAATCATTTAGGTAAACCCAACCATAGCATTAAACATCAAGTACTCTTTATTCCCATACGCACACAACTCCCTTACTCGAGTGCCAGTTTCTATCACTCTCGCCACCCACTATAAGAGAATTATGAACATATTGCAAACAACTCATATCAAGATACAACTCATATCACTAACATCATATCAAAAATAACCCATAGGACAAAATGGTTCTACTCAAACATCATAGGATAGCCACATATCATTGGGAAGTAGTATCTAGTGTTGAGCACCATGTTTAAGTAGAGAGTTACAATGGTAAAAGAGGTGATACACTGCTGCATAGAGGGGGAGAGAGTTGGTGTTGATGGTGGAAAGATTGTTGATGTACATTGCTGTCACGCTCCTTGCCCCGGTGGCACTCCTATGCCACCAAGAGAGAAGGGAAGAGAGCCCCCTCCTTATTCTTCTTCCTTTGCCTCCCCTATATGGGAGGAGAGTTCCCCCTCTAGTCCATGGCCTCCATGGTGGCAGAGGGGCAGGAGCCGCTCCGAGATTGGATCTCCCTCTTTGTTCTCTTGTGTTTCACGTTCCTGTTTTCTAGCCCTTCACCGTTTCTTAAATTCCTGGAGATCCGCAACTCCGATCAGGCTGAAACTTTTACACAATTGTTTTCCATAAATTAGCATTCTCACACCCTAAGAAGAGCCGCAAATGTATCATGGTGCGGCCACTAGAGGGCTGGGCGCGCCAGGGAATATGGGTCGCGTCCTGGTGGTTAGTGGAGGCTGTGGACCTTCGTTTACATTGATTCCACCTCCAAAAAATCACATGTATTCCAAAATAATTCTCCTTCAATTTTTATCGTGTTTGGACTTCGGCTGATATGGATATTCTGTGAAACAAAAAACATAGAACAAATAGGAACTCACACTTGGGCACTAGATCAATATGTTAGTCCATTAAAATATAGAAAATGTTGCCAGAAATATGTTGAAGTTGTATAATATTGGCATGGAACAATCATAAATTATAGATATGACAGAGACGTATCAGCGGTTTACGGAGGGTGATTCCTCCTTTGCCACTTCCAATAATGACTCTGTCGTGCAACCCCTCAAGCACGGACCATCGAAGGTGATACCTCCATGGTCACCTTGACGGTTACATCGATTGGAATCCATCGATGGTGCTACCTTGGATCTCTGAGATGTTACATCCACACGGTTACTTGACCTTAGTACTAGGAACATGATAAAAGGTGTGTTGTCGGTGGATTCCCGCATGATTGTGATGAGGTGTAGCCGGGTATTCCTGGCCCTTGTCACATATCCTCGAGACGGGGCAACAGGACCACATATTGTGGATTGTTGATCATTGTTGCAAGTTAATTAAAGTGCTATTAGTATTTGGGTATTTGATGTGAGTTGGTCATTGACCTCATTCACACCAACCTTCATGTGCGAGAAGTTACGGGTACTTAGCATCGTTGTATCAGCCGAAGCTCTTCGGATGTCAGCATTTGAGCGGCACGCCCGAGTGGTCTGCATAAGCATTGATGTTGTATTAGACATGCCAGGACTGATCTCGTCCGCCCATCAACATGTAGGAGCGCAAAGGGTGATTGGCCCAAGACCCATGTGCGGTTAGGATGTAGACCGGTGGGCTGGCCACTTTGTTGAGCCTAGGTAGGGTTGTAACGTGTTTATCTTCCGAGGCCCGGCATGACCCAGGAAAGTGTGTCCGAGCAGAATTGATCGAGCGTGTTGGGAAATGTAGGGCACCCACCCAGAATTGATTGGCTCCGAGATTGCTTTCTCGTAGGGAGTCGAGGAAGAATCTCTGGTATGACTAAATTTAATTTATTGCAACAATATGACTATATTTGTGTTAGTAATCTACACTCTCCTAATATTGCAAGACAACAAAGATACTAGTCTTCGATAGGACTAGGCCTTCCCTCAGTTCTTGCATTTCTTTGATACTGATGCATACTTAGCATAGTTCTGATGTCACCCTTACGAGTACATTGGATGAGTACTCACTGTTGCTTTTCTCCCTCTTTCCCTTGATACGATTGCGACGATTACATGACGGTGCCGAGGAGATGGCGGATCCCACCGACGATGAGTACTGCCCCTATGGTGCCTACTAATACGTGGAGGCCGCTGACGACCAGGAGTAGTTCAGGAGGTTCCCACGCACGAGGCCTCGCCTCTTTCGTTTGATGTTTTTTGTGCTAACCTTCTCTAAGGCAAAACTTGTTTTCTATGTGTGTACTCACATATTATTGCTTCCGCTCACTCGCGTGTTTCCGAGCTTATATATTCGAGCCCTCGAGGCCCCTAGCTTGTAATATAAAGCTTGTATGACTTTGATTTGTGTCTAGAGTTGTGTTTGTGATATTTTCCCGTGAGTCCCTTATCTTGGTCTTACGCATTTGCATGTATGATTAGCGTACGATTAAGCTGGGGGTGTCACAATGATAATATGGAATAATGGACAAGAAGAACACAAATACTAATAATAATTCATGATGCAAAATGGATGTATAACCTCCCCCAAGCTTAGATATCGCTTGTCCTTAAGCAAAAGAGCTCGAAAATGATGACCACATGATTTGAGAGGGAGGAGTCGACAAAAATAAAATATAGACATGAGAGCATCATGAATGTTAACATACCAGCAAGTATTTTATCATATATATTCTCATAAACAAGTAACAATCCATCCACAATTATTGGCATATGAGGCATAAACTTTATTGACAATCAACAAAATATGTTCCTAGTCATTGGAACAATCATAGGAGAGTCTATGTAAGAGCTTTCATATTAGCAACTCCCCGTACTCAAGTGTCATTTAATATTCTATGCTTTCTCACACTCAAGTCATATTTTTGGAGCTCATGTTTTCATAGGACACATAGGAAGATATGGGCTTAAATGATCTTCTACCCAACTCATTTACCTCAAGGATAATGTCAACAATAATAAATCATGAGAATCTAAATCCACTTGGATATATACATCTAAATCTTTCCTCAACACATGATACTTTGCACTATAGAGTTAATAGGAAGGAAGATGAATAAACTTTATTTACTCACATACATGATTCAACTCCTGAGGATAAAAGATAGGCCCTTCGCAGAGGCAAGAAGAGGTTGTCATGTGCTTTTAAGTTTTGTGTGTGCAAACTCTTAATGCAAAGGAACATCACTTTATATTGTCCATTGTGATAGCATAACTTATTGTGAAGTCTATCCCTTTTATTTCACTGTCATCACAAAATCATACAAAACTTATTTTCCCGTAAAATAAAAAAGCATACATGTTTAGGAGCAATTTTGATTGCTTGATGCACCGATGACAACTTACTTGAAGGATCTTACTCAATCAATGGGTATGTATAGTGGACTCTCACGGTAAGAAACTGGGTTTCAGGGTTATGGATGCAGAAGTAGCATCTCTACATAGTGCGGAGGGCTAGAAAATGATCTAAAGCAAGCACCAAATGTTAAAGGATCCATGAACATATATCTTCTATGTGAATGTAAACTACCATAATAATTACGTTGTATTCCATGTCCCACATCAAAACTTGATCATTATATAATATTTGGTAGGGGCTCACAATCAGAAAATCTTTCCAAGATAGTGTATTTGTATGTGAGTCTTATTTCCTCTATCATAATCTTGCTTAGATTGCGTCAATGACTAATACTATGTTTGTTTACTATCAACAACTTTTATCACTTATACCCTTTTCCATGTGAAGTCACTACTTCTCATGAGGTAAGCATATGATCTTTCTATTTATCTTGTTGCCATGCTATGATGACACTAGTAGGAGAAAGGCTACCAATAGCGCTGGTTTTACCCTTACTTGTAGAACTGGGGCCAGCGCTACTGCAATCGCGCTACAACTAATTTATTAGGAGTAGCGCTGAAATTAAAAAAGCTACTAGTATACAATTAGTAGTAGCGCTCGAATAAATAAAGCGCTACTGCTAAGCCTGCGCTACTACTAATATTCCAGTGCTACTGCTAATAATATAGCTTTTAATATTTAATTCACGTCATATTTATGTCCCCCTACATATTTGTGCATGCTCTATAGAGTGGTTTCATCATATTATAATAAACATGCATAATTTGCATCACATCATACACATAGAGTAGCCTCTTCATTTATACCATCATCATCATCATCATTATCCAACACAAATATCATAAAATCTCAAAAATAGCGATACACACGAGTCATGGCACACCCACAAGTTTCAACATCCCTATCTAAACCATCTCGTAGAAGAGAAGGGCGATCACCATGAGCAAGAGTGCGCCTATGTAGTACTTCTTGAGGCACCGGTTTCGCTCTGTATCTTGCCGTAGCATCCACCTCAAGTAACTCATTTCTGCTTCAGCTCTGCTGTCGAACCCTCTGTGGCTAGCCCCTGGGTACTTGTCCACCTGGGCCTGAGCGTCTGGCGAGTGGTCATACACTCGTGGAACCCTCCCAATGAGTACGACGTAGCAACCCTTTGCTATCTCTGATCTATGTACCTGCATCCTAAGTTGATTAATTCAACGATATATAATATGCAACGTAATGTTCTTGAGAAACACAACCAATAAACATATATAAATAACAAAGTTCCTCATACACAAACTAATTAACAAGAGCGATGTACGGTAGTTCATAGAAAGACTAGTAGTATTAATTATAATGGAACACACACGTTGTCATCGTCAATACTATTCCTCATCAAAGTTCCAATCTTCATATTCAGGGATGAAGCACCCAAGCTTCTTAAAAGGATTCATGTCCAGACCCTGAGCGACTAGCACATCTTGGACAGTGTCCCGTCTCATTGGCCCATGGTAGAACATCCCTCCTTGTTCAACGACCTGCTTCATGATCACCTGGGCAAGTTCGCACTGATTGTGATAAAACTCAGCTCGGATTCGATGATCTGTTGTGATTCCTATGTTGGTGGCCCAGCAGGGAATCTCGGCATCACCGGAATTAGATGACATGCGAAGGCGTTGTCTATCCCTTTTGAACTCGATCATGTGATGCATGATGTAGAATCCATCAGCCCTACTACCGTTTGGTTGCTGGATGCACCAGAAGTTGGTCTTATGGCCAAAAGCCGGAGCTGTGTTCCTATACTTTTTCACCTTGATATATCTACCAGTAAGGTTGTATTTGAAAATGGCACTATCGAGAACATTCTTTATGTGCTTGTAATCCTTCTTCTTGATGTTCATCGATGAGTCCAAGTATAGAGCATAGGAGTATTGAGGGTACAAAGAGATGAGGACGGCGCCCCCCTCGGTGTGCAAAATAAGAAGAACTCAAATTAGCCTCCATTCTTGCAAAGGAATGATCAAAGCTTATGAAATGATATCTGTGGATAACTTAAGTGGGATGATAAGGCATGAGAATCATTTCCGTGTCCTTATTAACGAGCATGAAGTCGGTGATGTACTTGCTCACAGAGTCCCGGTGTTCTTGGCACTCTGCCAACAAGCTCTCGTGCATATATTACGGGTCTGCGACGCACATATATTCTATGTTCTCGCGCCTGATGATGTAGTTGAGATGCATCGCATACAGGGGGATGAACTGAAAATCTAGTTTGGTTAGGTGGAACATGTCGTAGATGTAGTCAAATCGCAGGATGAACTTGTCCGCTGGCCATGTGTCGACGTATCCACTCGCACCCGGAACCTGAACAGGTTAAAGCTGGTATCCTCATTTTTTGAGCTGAAAAGTTTCTTCTCTCTGGCCAGCACATCATAATGAAGTCTCCTTAGATCGTTGTTATTTATGCTCTCTATCGCTTTCTGAGGTAGGATCGAGTGGCCGGTGACATGGAAACGCTCCGCACCTTCGACAGGTATCCTGTCTACCTCCCGGGACTGCAGCTGGCTGCTTGAAGCAGCTCTGGCGCCTTTACAACCTTTATTTTTCCGGTCTCCTCCTTTGCTTCTTGGCGGGTGGCGGTAGTGAGCCCGCCATACCTTCCCTAACCACATCCCCAAGCGTCGTCGGGCTAATTATCAGTGGACGGCCCCTGTGTTGTTCTTATTGGGTGGAGGCGGCATCTAGAGGCGTCTCCTGTGAGGATCGCATGAAGAGAGACTTTTTGCAATCAGCCATCGGACGTTCCCACTCCGGCAAATCAGGCATCATCAAGTCATCTGCACGCTCATAGTCTGAGTCATATTGCTGAGCATCGTCACATCCGGTATTGATACACTGGTTAGGGTCATCATCATCCTCCTCCTCCATGACATCATCAAAATTTGCTTCTTTGACAGGGGCGACGTCATCTCGCACTAATGGAGGCTCTTCCAGCGCTACTGCTAAGTAGCAGCAGCGCGTGCTATTTTCCAGCGCTACTACTAGGCTCCTACCTATAAGGTTTTTCCTACTAGTGTGATGGTTGCATACAAGTAAAGCACACAAACTCAACTAATATTTATTATATAGCTCTCATACTCGATTACAAGGATAGATGGCTCTGAAAGCAAATCAAATCTGAGTTTTTTCTCTAAATCACAAAATAGCTAAGGATCAAACTAATATAGATGGTAATGGTGTAAGTGATGATGATACGATACATGTGCAGCTCCCCCAAGCATGGAACAAGCTAAGGGTGGTGCCCCTACCCATGTCCTTCTTGGGTTATGGTGGTGCTGAGGTAGTAGGCTTGTTCTCCGTGCATGTTAGTAGGCCAGCCTTTAGTTCCCTCATCTCATGAAATAGTTGTTGAATCCTGGCACTATTCATTTGTATTTCCACCATGATATTTTTATTTTCAGCCCACCAAGAGCCTTTTCCTTCATTACTTTCACTTGGGCGAGAGATGTCCCAATTGGGCGGTATAAGCGAGCGACGATTATTCTCTACTCCATAATTATGAACCAAAATGTGAAATTTATTTGCATCTAACCTATCAAGGGAACTCCTCATGGTAGATTCACCTTGCACTTCCTCAGCTAGTTGGGCTCTTCGTTGGAAATATGCCCTAGAGGCAATAATAACATAGTTATTATTATATTTCCTGTTTCAAGATAATCGTTTATGATCCATGCTATAACTCTATTGAATGGAAACATAAATGCATGTGTGGATATGTAGACAAAACTGTGTCCCTAGTGAGTCTCTATATGAATGGCCTGTTGATCAAGGATGATTAATGCTTCTTAGACATAGACAAGTATTGTCACTTTATGACGGGATCACATCATTAGGGGAATGATGTCACTTTATGACGGGATCACATCATTAGGGGAACGTAGCATATGATCGTCTCATTTTGTTGCTATTGTTTTCTGCATGTCAAGTATTCATTCCTATGACCATGAGATCACGTAACTCACTAACACCGGAGGAATGCCTTGTGTATATCAAACGTCGCACCGTTGCTGGGTGACTATAGAGGTACTCTACAGGCTTCTCCGAAGGTGTCCGTTGAGTTAGCATGGATAAAGACTGGGATTTGTCAATCGGTGTGACGGAGAGGTATCTCGGGGCCCACTCGGTAATACAACATCACATATAAGCCTTGCAAGCAGTGTGACTAAAGAGTTAGTCACGGGATCTTGTATTACGGAACGAGTAAAGAGACTTGCCGGTAATGAGATTGAAATAGGTATAGAGATACCGACGATCAAATCTCGGGCAAGTAACATACCAAAGGACAAAGGTAATGGTATACGGGATTACATGCATCCTGGGCATAGAGGTTCAACCGATAAGATCTTCGTAGAATATGTAGGATCCAATATCGACGTCCACGTCCCACTATTGGATATTGACCGGGGAGTGTCTCAGGTCATGTATGCATAGTTCTCGAACCCGCACGGTCTGCACACTTAAGGTTCGGTGACGTTTCGGTATAGTTCAGTTATAGGTGCTGGTGACTGAAGTTTTGTTTGGAGTCCCGGACGAGATCCCGGACAGCACGAGGGTTTCCGGAATGTTCCAAAAACGAAGATTGATATATAGGAAGTTGGTATTTGGATTTCGGAAGAATTTCGGGCATTGCTGGGAGTGTACCGGGAGTGACGGATGGGTACTGGGGGCCCACCAGGTGGTCCCACCACTCCCAAGAGGGCCACGTGGACTTGATGGTGGCACAGGTCCAACTGGTCAACCAAAGAAAGCCCATGAGGTAAAAGTGGAAAAAACCAAAAAGAGCTGGACAACTTGAGGAGGAGTCCTACTCCAAGTAGGATTGGAGGAGGACTCCTCCTCTCTAGCTTCGGCCGAGCCCAAGGGGGTTTCCCTTGGTACTCAAGGCTAGCCCCTCCTTCCTCCTATATATACTAGAGGTTTGAGGGTTTTTGAGACACAATTTCAGCCACGTGCAACCCTCTCCTCTAGTTTGTAGTTCTTCCTCTAGATCGGATTTCTGCGGTGCTTAGGCCAAGCCCTGCAGGAATAGATCACCATCACCATCGGTTGCCGTCACGTTCCACTACATCAACCACGTTTCTTAATGGTTCCCGCTTAGCGATCTGCAAGGGTATGTAGATCCGATCTCCCTCTCGTAGATGATCATCACCATGATAGGTCTTCGTGTGCATAGGAAATTTTTTGTTTCCCATGCAACGTTCCCCAATCGTGGCATCTGAGCTAGGTTCATGCCTAGATGAAATATCGAGTAGAACAAAAAAGTTTTTGTGGGCGTTGATGTTTGATTTTCTGCCCTCCTTAGTCTTCTCTCGATTTAGCGGTATTGTTGGATTGAAGCGGCCGGGACCAACCTTACTCGTACGCTTACGAGAGACCGGTTTCATCGACTAACATGCAACTTGTTCCATAAAGATGACTGGTGGGTGTCTGTTTCTTCAACTTGAGTTGAATCGGATTTGACCGAGGCAGTCCTTGGCGAAGGTTAAATAGCAATTTTCATATCACTATTGTGGCTTTGTGTAAGTAAGATGCGATCATACTAGATACCCATAGCAGCCACGTAAAACATGCAACAACAAACTAGAGGACGTCTAACTTGATTTTGCAGGGTATGCATGTGATGTGATATGGCCAAAGACATGATGCGATATATTGGATGTATGAGATGATCATGTTGTATTAATTAAATATCGACGTCGATGCTACGGCAACCGACAGGAGCCATAGCGTTGTCTTTAAACTAACGTTTGTGCTTGCAGATGCGTTTACTATATTGCTAGGTAGTAGCCTTAGTAGTAATAGCATAGATAGCACGACAACATTGATGGCGGCACAATGATGGAGATCATGGTCTGGGGACGGTGACGATGAAGATCATGTCGGTGCTTTGGTGATGGAGACCAAGAAGCATAAGATCATGGCCATATCATGTCACTTATGAATTGCATGTGATGTTAATCCTTTTATGCACCTTATTTTTCTTAGAACGACGGTAGCATTATAAGGTGATCCCTCACTAAAATTTCAAGATAAAATTGTGTTCTCCTCGACTGTGCACCGTTGCGACAGTTCATCGTTTCGAGACACCACGTGATGATCGGGTGTGAGAGACTCAACGTTCACATACAACTGGTGCAAAACAGTTGCACACGCGGAACAGTCGGCTTAAATTTGACAAGCCTAGCATGTACACACATGGACTCGGAACGCAGAGACTGAAAGGTCGAGCATGAATCATATAGTAGATATGATCAACATCGAGATGTTCACCATTCAAACTATACTCAACTCACGTGATGATTGGACTTGAGTTAGTGAATTTGGATCATGCAACACTCAAATAACTAGAGGGATGTCTATTTTAGTGGGAGTTTATTAGCAATATGATTAGCTAAACTCAATTGTCATGAACATAGTCTAAGTAATCTTTGCACAATTTTATGTTGTAGATCAATGGCTCGTGCATTAGCAACCCTGAATTTCAATACGTTCCTAGAGAAAGCTAAGCTGAAAGATGATGGTAGCAACTTTGTAGACCGGGATCGAAATCTGAGGCTTATCCTTCAAGCTAGACAAAAGAATTATGTTCTTGATTCAGCGCTAGGAGATGAACCACCGCTACGGCTGACCAAGATGTTTTGAACGCTTGGCAAGCTCGTAAGGATGACTACTCACTAGTTCAATGTGCAGTTTTGTATGGCTTAGAACCGGGACTTCAACGACATTTTGAACGTCATGGAGCATATGAGATGTTCCAGGAGTAGAAGTTTATCTTTGAGAAGAATGCCCGGATCGAGAGGTATGAGACATTCGATAAATTCTATGCTTGGAATATGGAGGAGAATTCGTGTGTCAGTGAACATGTGCTCAAAATGTCTGGGTACTCAAACCGTCTAACTGAGTCGGGGATCGCTCTCCCGGAAGAAGCTATCACTGACAGAATTCTTCAATCACTGCCACCTATCTACAAGAGATGAATAAGTCACCTGGCGAGTTATTTGCGATGCTGAAAGTCGCTGAGTCAGAAATCCAGAAAGAACATCAAGTGTTGATGGTCAATAATACCACTAGTTTCAAGAAGAACGACAAAGGCAACAAGGGTAACTCAAAGAAGATTGGCAAAACTGTAGCCCCTCCGACGAAGAAACCCAAGGCTGGGCCTAAGCCGGAAACTAAGTGCTATTATTGCAAGGGGACTGGTCACTGGAAGCGCAACTTCCCCAAGTATCTGGGCGATAAGAAGGCGGCCAACGCCAAACAAGGTATATTTGATATACATGTTATTGATGTGTACCTCACCAACTCTTGTAGTAGTGCCTAGGTATTTGATACCGGTTCTGGTGCTCACATTTAAAACTTGCAACAGGAACTACGGAATAAACGAAGGCTGGTGAAGGATGAAGTGACGATACGCGTGGGAAATGGTTCCAAGGTTGATGTGATCGCCGTCGGCACGGTCTCACTTCAGTTACCATCGGGATTAGTTATGAACTTAAATTATTCTTATTTAGTGCGTGCGTTGAGCATGAACATTATATCTGGATCTTGTTTATTGCGAGACGGTTACTCATTTAAGTCTGAAAATAATGGTTGTTCCATTAATATGAGTAATATCTTTTATGGTTATGCACCCAATGTGAGGGGTTTGTTCATATTGAATCTCGATTGTAATGACACTCATATCCATAACATTGAGACCAAGAGATGTAGAGTTAACAATGATAATGCCACTTTCTTGTGGCACTGCCGCTTAGGTCATGTTGGTGTTAAGGGCATGAAGAAACTCCATGCTGATGGACTTTTGGAGTCACTAGATTTTGAATCACTTGACACGTGCGAACCATGCCTCATGGGCAAGATGACTAAGACTCCGTTCTCTGGAAGAATAGATCGTGCAAGTGACTTATTGGAGATTATACATACTAATGTGTGCGGACCAATGACCATAAAAGCGTGCGGCGGATATCGTTATTTTCTCACCTTCACCGACGATTTGAGTAGGTATGGCTATATCTACTGGATGAAGCACAAGTCTAAAACGTTCGAAAAGTTTAAGCAATTTCAGAGTGAAGTTGAAATTCATCGTAGGAAGAAGATCGTGTTCCTACGATCTGATCCAGGAGGAGAGTATCCGAGTTACGAGTTTGGTGCTCACTTAAGACAATGTGGAATTGTTTCACAGTTGACACCGCCTCGAACACCACGGCGTAATGGTGTGTCCAAACATTGTAATCGTAGTTTGTTAGATATGGTGTGATCTATTATGTCTCTTAGCGATTTGCCATTATCGTTTTGGGGCTATGGATTAGAGACAGTTGCATTCACTTTAAATAGGGAAGCATCAAAATCCATTGAGACAACACCATATGAGCTATGGTATGGCAAGAAGCCAAAGTTGTCGTTCCTTAAAGATTGGCGATGCGATGCTTATGTCAAAAAGCTTCAGCCTGAAAAGCTGGAACCCAAAGCAGAAAAGTGCGTCTTCATAGGTTACCCAAAAGAGACAGTTGGGTATACCTTCTATCTCAGATCCGATGGCAAAGTGTTTGTTGAAAAGAAAGGAGATTTTCTTGAGAAAGAGTTTCGCTCGAAAGAATTGAGTGGGAGGAAGATAGAACTTGATGAGGTTACATAACCTGTGCTTCAAAAAGATGGTGGCGCAGGGAAGAAAGAAATTTTTGTCGAGGCAACACCGGTTGAAGAGGAAGCTAATGATGATGATCATGAAGCTTAAGATCAAGTTACTGACAGACCTTGCAGGTCGACAAGAGCATGTACTGATCCAGAGTGGTATGGGAATCCTGTATTGTCTATCATGTTGTTATTATTATAATTCATGTTTCAAGATAATCGTTTATTATCCATGCTATAACTGTATTGAATGGAAACATAAATGCATGTGTGGACAAGGATGGTTAAGGTTTCCTAGCCATAGACAAGTGTTGTCACTTGATGACGGGATCACATCATTAGGGGAATGATGTGATGGACAATATCCGAACTATGAACGTAGCGTATGATCGTGTCATTTTGTTGCTATTCTTTTCTGCATGCCAAGTATTCATTCCTATGACCATGAGATTATGTAACTCACTGACATCGGAGGAATTCCTTGTGTATATAAAACGTTGCAACATTCCTCGGTGACTATAAAGGTACTCTACAGGCATCTACGAAGGTGTCCGTTGCGTTTGCATGGATCAAGACTAGGATTTGTCACTCCGTGTGATGGAGAGGTATCTCGGGGCCCACTCGCTAATACAACATCACATATAAGCCTTGCAAGCAGTGTGACTAAAGAGTTAGTCACGGGATCTTGTATTACGGAACGAGTAAAGACACTTGCTGGTAATGAGATTGAAATAGGTATAGAGATACTGACGATCAAATCTCGGGCAAGTAACATACCGAAGGACAATGGGAATCGTATACGGGATTATATGAATCCTTGGCATAGAGGTTCAACCGATAAGGTCTTTGTAGAATATGTAGGATCCAATATGAACATCCAGGTCGCGCTATTGGATATTGACCGGGGAGTGTATCAGGTCATATCTGTATAGTTCTCAAACTCATAGGGTCAGCACACTTAAGGTTTGGTGACGTTTTGGTATAGTTGAGTTATAGGTGCTGGTGACCGTTGTTTTTTTCGGAGTCCCGGACGATATCGCGGATGTCACGAGGGTTTCCGGAATGGTCTGGAAACGAATATTGATATATAGGAAGTTGGTATTTGGATTCTGGAAGAATTTTGGCCATTGCCGGGAGTTTACCGGGAGTGATGAATGGATACCGGGGGCCCACCAGGTGGGCCCACCACTCCCCAAAAGGGCCACGTGTACTTTATGGTGGTGCAGGGCTGACTGGTCAACCAAAGAAAGCCCATAAGGTAAAAGTGGAAAAAACCGAAAAGAGGTGGACAACATGGGCCTACTCCTTTCTAGCTTCAGCCGAGCCCAAGGGGATTTCCTTTGGTGCTAAAGGCTAGCCCCTCCTTCCTCCTATATACACTAAAGGTTTTAGGGTTTTTGAGACACAATTTCATACATGTGCAAACCTCTCCTCTAGTTTATAGTTCTTCCTCTAGATCGGATTTCTGCGGTGCTTAGGCGAAGCCCTGCAGGTATAGATCACTACCACCACTGGCGCGCCATCATACTACCGGAGAACTCATGTACTTACATGTCTCTCTTTCTGGATCAATAAGGAGGATATCATCATCGAGCTGTACGTGTGCTGAACGCAGAGGTGTCGTCCGTTGGTACTAGATCGGGACGGATCGTGGGACGGCGGCGATTTGGACCGCGAAGACGTTCCACTACAATTAACCGTGTTTCTTAACGCTTCCCTCTTAGCAATCTACAATGGTATGTTGATCTGATCTCCCTCTCGTAGATGATCATCACCATGATAGGTCTTCGTGTGCGTAGGAAATTTTTTGTTTCCCATGAAACGTTTCCCAACACTCTCTTCCACATTGCTAGGCAAGTATTCGAAGAAGAGGATATGCCAGCTAGCATTCCATGTTCTGAGGCTCGGGGTGCAGTTCCATGGATTCCCCAGGTCCTTCTCCTGAGATAACTCCTGAGAGCCATCTTGTTCCAGTTCCATCTGCAACAGCCATGCTTGGTCCTCGATGTTCTTGGAGGAGGATGAATACATAACTCCACGCCTTTGGCAATCTATCAGAAAAACAACCTAAAACGAGAACAAAGGAAAAACTTGTAATGGTGTCGTCAAAATAGTCAGGAGTATATATAATGATTTTTTCGAAGTCACAATATGTGCTTGGGAAGAAACCGGAGTCCGGGAGGCACACGAGGGCCCCACAAGCCATCTCGGTGCCACTAGGGGATGGTCGCGCCCTGTTGGCTTCTGCTTGCCTCGTGGGTCCCCTAACTCCTTTTAATTTTGGATATTTTCCAAAATACCAAAACCAACAGAACATATTTTTTGGAATTTTTGGAGTTGGTATTCTCACTATTTCACATACCTACTCCTTTTTCAGGTTTCTCGAGCATTCTGAAAGGTCTTTCTTATGTGCTCCTCTTGGGTTATTACATGAATCTTGTTAGTTTCAACATTAATGGGCGTACATGAGATATAGTGCTCAATTCTTTTCCCATTTACCAGTCTCGGATTTTTGGCTCCGAAGTTATTGATCCTTAGAGCACCGGAGCGATACGCCTCCTCGACAACATACATGCATGCCTTCCCATTTTGAGAGGAGTTTACCTGCAAAAATGTGAAACGAGAATTGTACAAAAGCACAAGATCTCCTCCATTGAATTCTCGCTTTTGGATTATTTTCTCATGCTATCTTTTAATTTTTTTATTTAAATAACTTGGCATTTTCATAGGATTGTGTCCTAAATTCATGTAATGAGCTAATGTCAAATAACCTCTTTTCATCGGCAAGTTTAAAGTCATAAATAAGATCTTTCATTTCCCAATAAGCTTTATGTTCAAACTAAAGAGGTAAATGACAACCTTTTCCTTAAAGCATTTTATAAGGAGACATCCCCATACGATTTTTAAAGTAGTTCTATTAGCCATAAAGCATCATCAAGTTTCTTAGACCAATTATTTCTAGACCTATTGACAATCTTTTGCAAGAGTAACTTTATTTCTCGGTTTCTCAATTCAACTTAGCCACTAGACTGAGGATGATAAGATTATGTAATTCCATGGTTAACATTATATTTAGCTAGGAGTTTACGGAAAGAACCAAGAATAAAATGTGCACAACCATTAGTCATTAAATATCTAGGGACTCCAAACCTCAGGAAAATTATGTCTTTATGAATTTTAATACAGGTGTTATTACCAACACTACTATTTGGAATAGCTTATACCCACTTAGCAACGTAATTGAAAACAACTAAAATATGAGTATACCCATTAGAGGAAGGAAAAGGTCACAAAAAGTTAAAGCCCGAGACATCAAATTGTTCAATTGCAAGTGAATAATTCATAGGAATTTCCTGACGTTTACCAATGCTATAAACTCTTTTACATTCATCACATGAAAGGACATACTTACGAGCATATTTTAAAAGAGTATGCCAATAGAAACTAGATTGTAATACCTTTTGTGCAGTTCTGTCACCAGCATGGTGTACGTCGTAGGATCTGTTACTATTCATTCTCAGGTATACAATGTCTAATAACACCATCTACCCATTATTTATAAAGATTTGGGTCATCCCAAGGAGTACTACGTGAAGTATTTATAACACCAAGTTGCTCACAAAAATTATCATCAATAGGCAGTGGGTTGATATGGCTCCAACATATCTATAATTTCGGATTGTTCCATGCTGATATATTATCATTCTACAATACTTTTCAGGTATTTATTTACCAATTTATATTATTTTTGAGCACTAACCTATTGAACCAGTGCCGAGTGCTAGATTTTGTTTTCTGCACGTTTTCACCTTTCAGGTTTTCCATACCAAACGAAGTCCAGTTGACCTGAAACTTTTCGGAAGAATGTTGGAGGCCACACGAGGGCATCACAAGCCAACCTGGCGCGGCCTAGGGGCACGCCCTGTTAGCTTGTGGGCCTCTTCAGGCCCTCCCGACTCTGTTCTCTAGCTTATAAATTCTCAAATAACCTAAAAACCCTAGAGGCAATCCTGAAACACTTTTTATGATGTCGCAAGTCTGTGTTCTGATGGGAGGCCATCTGGAGCTCCGTTCTAGCACCCTGCCGGAGGGGGATCCATCACAGACGACCTATTCATCAACCTTGTTGCCCTCATGATGATGTGTGAATAGTTCAGCATAGACCTACGGGGCCATAGCTAGTACCTACATGGCAATCTCTCTCTCTCTTTGTGACATCCTCGAGTTTTGCTACAGTAAATATTGTAATTAAGCTACAGTGATCACCCGCAAATGATGCCACATCATCGAGAATTACCGTCGTTGACCCGCATTGAATTTCTAACTCGACTCAGAAATTGAAAACAAAAGATAATTATATTTATAAATTCATATTAACTATTAAAGAAAGAAAGTATTAAAAATAATAATGACAAAAGAAAGAAAAGAAATTAAAAAGAAAAAAAAGAAATTAGAAAGAAGAAATAATAGAAAAGGAAAACAAAACAAAACAAAACAAAAAAAGTAAAAGAGGAAACCCACCCCACCCCCCTGGCCGACTGGGCCAAAGTGGCCCAGCCGAGCCAGCCCATCCCGCCCCTCCCCTCAAACCCTAGGCGAGGGAGCCCCTCCTGCCTCGCTCCCTCCCTCCCCCTTGCGCCGCCGCCAGGGGCTCCTTCCCCTGGTGGGGGGCCCCACCCCCACCGACAGCCCCCCACCTCTCGTACCCCCTCCCCACGAGAGACTCCTCTCTCTCTCGGTTCCCTCCCGCACGACCCCATCTCGCCCCCACGACATAACCCCCCCCCGGACTCCCTCTCCCACCCCGAGCTCTCCTCTCCACCTCACCCCCACCCCGGCCGGCGAGCCCCTCCCCTACATCTCCACCCCGCCGGCGAGTCCCTCCCCACCGAGGCACCAGCCCCCCGTCGGCCCCTCTACCTCCCGCCGGCGGCCCCCCTTACGGCCTCCCCCACCTCTCCCTCGGCTCCTCTCCCACCGGAGGGACTGAGCCCCACCTCGTCTCCCACCTCGCCTCCAAGCCTCGAGGAGCCCCGCCGGCAGGAACCCTCTCGACCCCACCCCTCCCCCCCCGTCGGCCTTCCTCCCGCTCGGTCCAGGAGGGACCGGGCAGGGAGACATCTCCACCTCGCCGGATCCGGCCGGCCTCACCTCGGTCGGCCCCTCCTTCAAGGCCCCCCCCCTCCGGGAGGGCCTCTTCCTCGCCGGCACGTCCGTCACCGGCACCGCCGTCACCTCGACCTTCCCGCGAACTCCGGCTTCACCGGACCGTCTCATCAACGTTGGTGAGCCCCTCCTCGGGCTCCTCCCACCGTCGCGTTCCCCTCACCGTCCCGGTTCCGTTCCGGCAAACGGGACTCCGATCCGTCGACGGTAGTGACCGGTAGGAGGATTTGAAGAAGGTGTTCCTTTATGTTGAGTTAGAGCGGAGAGTTGTTCTGTGTCTCTCTGTTAACAGAGAGATGAGAGTGCTAAGGTTTAAATGAAAATAAAAACAAATGATGTATTTTGTACGTATGAATGTATGTATGTATGAGATGCGATGTATGTATTGCGTATATAGGTATTTGCAGGAATATGATATTTGCATGTCTATATCTATCTATAAAATCGAGTATTTGGCCTAAGGTCACCTACCGGTGGGGCCAAGGCACCCGCTGTCTATGACAGGGAGGCCCCACGCGATAGTTAAAAATAAAATAAAATAAAGATAATGTTAATGTTTTTATTAAATAAATAAATAGATATATATTAGTTAAATTAATTAATTGGATAATTAGAATAATTAGAGTATGTCACGTGGATCCCCCACTAAATTAATCTGATTAATTAATATTTAATCTTAATTAAAACTTGTGCCTATGACGTTCGGGACCCGCTCGTCAGTTGACCGGTCAATGGTTGATGTCAGCATGACATCATGCTGATGTCATAATACCTTTTTATTAAATCATTTAAATCTGTTTTTAATTCCTAATTATTAAATAAAACTTTAAAAATTAATATTAAATAATCCGTAAGTCAGATCAAAATATTTTCAACATGAAAGTTGATCAGCAAAACGAGACGAACCCGGATACACGGTCCATTCGTCTGTCACGCGTCCCTAGCATAGCAAACATGGAACTTTTCCATCGTTTCCAGTATGACCGGTAGTAGCCCGAGACCCTGAAAATATCATTAGATATTCTTCCGACCCGTCTATGACGGGTGTTGCTGCGTTAGCTCATGTCTAGCCTGCATCTTGCCATGTCATGCTTTGTGTTGCATCGGTGCTATTATTTATTGTTTCTTCCCCCTCTTCTTACCGGTAGACCCCGAGACTGACGGTGCTACCGGGTACATCTACGACCCTGCCAATCAGTCCTTTGCCGCAGAGCAGCAAGGCAAGCAAACCCCCCTTGATCATTCCTATATCACCTATGTCTTTCTTCGTACTGCTTGCATTAGTATTTTGCTACTGTTGTAGTTAGCTCCTATATCTGATGCATAGCCTATTTTTGATGAACTGCTACTTTCAGTCATGTACCTTTAATGTGCTTAGTATAGGTGGAGCAGTCATCCCCTCTGACCCCGTAGTCCAGTTGCCCTGCTTGTTTTCAATCTCGATCCCTGATCGACGAGCCAGACCTAACACAGCACATACACCCCCCTTCGTTGTACGACGCTATAGAGATACTATCGGGTACCGAGGCTGACACCTCGCTAAGTACTCGTGATGATATGTCTGTAGTATAGCTAGTCGGTCGTGGTTAGCGAGGGTGATTCCTCTTTCACCATTCCCGATGACGCCTCTGTCGTGCAATCCCGCAAGTGTGGGACCCCCAAGGGTGATTCCTCTAAGCCCACCTTGACGGGTACATCATTCGGAATCCAACGAGGGTGATACCTCGGATTCCCCCCAATGTTACAGCCACACAGTTACTCGACCATGTTACTGGGATCATTGGTGATTAGTTGTAAGACGGGTGGATTCCCGTGAGACTGTGTTGTTGGCCTAATTAAAATGTTAATGGATTTGGGTATTTTGATCTGGGTTGGTCGGAGACCTTTTCGCACTAACCGGCTACGCGGGAAGAATTATGGGTACTCGGCGTCGCGGCATCAGCCGAAGCTTTTCAGATGCCAGCAATGTAGCGGCGCGCGCCCGAGTGGTCCCGAGATGCATCGCTCTTGTGATTAAGGGATGCTAGGACTGACGTCGGCCGCCCACGCCACGTGCAGGAGCGCGAAGGGGAACTGGGCCCACGAACCCTTTGTGCTTAGGAGTTAGACCGGCGGGCTGGCCTCTCCGATTAGTCTTAGGTGGGGCTGCGACGTGTCGATATTCCGAGGCCGGGCAGGACCCACAAAAGTATGTCCGGCCAGAGTGTTATCGAGCATGACGGGACATGTGGTGCACCCCTGCAGGGATGAAAATTAACTATTCGGATAGCCGTGTCCACGGTTACAGGACGACTTGGAGTTGTGCCCCGATCTTTTACAACTACAATTGTTACTTAACTGGAATTAGTTTGCCTCGGGATTGCTTCCTCGCAGGGAGTCGAGGGAGGATCTTTAAGCGTGACCTCACTTTAATATTGCTGCAACAATATGGCTATTAATGTGTTACCCCTGTTCTACTCTCGTCTATTGCTGCAAGACCCTGAAGATGCTAGTCTTCGCTAGGACTAGGCCTTCTCTCTCTATTCTTGCATTGCTGCAGTCAGTCCACATATAACCCCCTTCTTTGATTCTAATGCATAATTAGAATAGTTCTGATGTAAGACTTGCGAGTACTTTGGATGAGTACTCACCGCTCCTTTGCTCCCCCTCTTGTCCCCTCGATCCGTTTGCTGCGACCAGATGATGGAGCCCAGGAGATGGAGGTCCCCGCCGCCCGCCGCCGACGACTTCTACCCCGACGGTGCCTACTACTACGTGGAGGCCGCTGATGATCAGGAGTAGTTAGGAGGTTCCCAGGCACGAGGCCTCGCCTCGTTTGATCGTTTTATCTTTTGTGCTAGCCTTCTCTAAGGCACCCCATGTTTTATGTCTGTACTCAGATATTTGTTGCTCCCGCTGACTCGTGTGTTTATCGGGCTTTCGCATTCTAGCCCTCGAGGCCCCTGGCTTGTAATATGAAGCTGATGTTATTTTATTTGTGTCTAGAGTTGTGTTGTGATATCTTCCCGTGAGTCCTTGAGTTTGATCGTACGCATTTGCATGTATGGTTAGCGTACGATTAAATCGAGGGCGTCACAAGTTGGTATCAGAGTCGACTGCCTGTAGGTAGCCCCCTTTCCAACTCCTTGGCCGAAGTTGAGTCTAGTGTTTGAAAAACTTTACTAACACTGATGTTGTGGCTCACGGGCCCACATCTCAATTGGGTGGTATTAGTATCTTTTACTCCTTTCCTATACTCTGGGCTCTACTTTCTCTTCTCTTTCGGGTCAAAGATTTTACTAACTCTAACATTCGGTTCTCGAATCACATCGACCCGGAGCGCTGGACTATCTACTCTTTCTCCTGAATATATATTACACACACTGTCATTTGACATCCGTCAATCTTATTTTCAGATGCGTCCCGCAAGACAGCACGTGCGCCTGACAAAGGCCACCGAGACGACTGGGTTCCCGACCATTTTGGTCGATCTCCTGACCAGGCTGGGATATCGCTGGTACCCCGAGTACACTATGTTCGAGGATTTCCGTGAGTACAACCAGTACCAGTACCAGGCTGAGGTTCGCATCTTCGACCGGAGGGGCGGCGAGACCCTCGAGCGCCACGTGTTCTGTGGTATTGGAGTGTCGGTCGAGATGGCCTTCTATGATGCGGCCTACATCGCCATCACCCGTCTCTGTGGAGCGTACCCTCACCTCGAGGAGAGCCCTTTCAGATATATCCCGCATGCTCCTGCTGGGGATGAGACTGGGTCTGATCTCACTGCCTACGCTTCTGACATTCGGGAGCGCTGCGACCGTTCCTACGTCGCTGTCTGCACCCCCTACGTGTCGCGTCACTACGACGCGCGGGTTCTGGTGCAGTACACTGAGGCAATGGATCGTGCTTTCCGAGCTCTGACTGTGGAGCTGTATGCTACGCGCGCTCGTCTTTACGACGCGTTGACAGAGCTGCAGCCATCACACTGCCCGAGGGTTCCCCCTATGCGCATCCGCGAGCCGAGCAGGACAGAGCTACCATCAGCTCTCGAGTGGATTGATGTTGGGGGTAGAACCCCTGCACTTGGACCTCAGCTGCTCGACTCGATGCGGTACCCTCACCAGAGTCACAACGGGACACAGGGTCCTGTCCCTACCTTCTATCACCGCCAGCTACCAGGATTCGATCGTCCTCTCTGACGTTGATGTAGCCTTATCGCTACATCTCGTTGTGGTACTCTTCCACCGCGTGCCTGCGCGCCGCCTAGTGAGTCCAGGGTATCGTCTAATGCATCCGGGCTATCGCCAAATTTCGAATTTGTAATCGTTAGTCTGTAATCGAACTTATGTATGGGTATGTATGTCGAACTCAACTACTATGGAGTATCTATCGCATTTCCCTTCCATTTTGCTTAATTACTTCATGAATGCGTGCGATGCCTTTGCAATTACTTTAAGCTAAACTACCCCTGCTAAATATTTAACAGGATGGTTAGACCAGCTGGCCGCCCGCGTGCCCCTGCCAACGATGCACCACCCCCGCCTCCTGAGTATATGGCGGGGATGATCCAACAGTTTGAGCTGAACCGCCAGTTTATGCAAGGGCTCAAGGATCGGTTCCAAAGGCCGAACATGAACCAACCGCAAGGCGTGACACTGCAAGACTTCTGCCGTCTCAACCCTGCGATCTACCACCGCTCAACTCAGCCTCTTGATGCTGATGACTAGCTCTGTGACATTTCTTATGAGCTGGAGTGTGCCAATGTGCCCCTGGCGAGCTATGTCAACTTTGCCGCCTACTTTCTGAAGGGTCCCGCTGCTCAATGGTGGGACAGCCACAGGCGCTCTCAGCTCGATGGGACTATCATCACTTGGGCAGAGTTCAAGACTCCTTTCCATGCTCGATACATTCCCCGGGGAATCATGGACCGGAAGAAGCGTGAGTTCCGCAACTTGGTCCAGGGCAACAAGACTATGGATGCTTATCAGCGGGAATTTCTGGAATTATCTCGCTATGCTGAAGAAGACATTGCGACTAATGCATGCAGGCAGGAGAAGTTCCGTGAAGGCCTCCACCCTGATATCAAGCTGACACTCCTCGTTCAGGACTATGCTGATTTCGCCACCCTGGTGAACAAGGCTATTCAGGTTGAGACTGGTCTGCAAGATTGCAAAGATAGCAGCAAGCGCAACCGTGACATGGGCTCATATTCGGGCTCATCTGCACAGAAGCGGAAGATCTGGATTCCCAACAACATGTACCATGCACCTGCACCTACTCCGAGGTCGTCCTATGCTGCACCTCGCCTGCCTCCTCCACCACCTAGGCAGCCGAGGCTTCCAGCTCCACCGCCTCGAGTTCCTCCTTCCCGTACTGAGGACGGGCTATGCTTCAAGTGTGGCCGTCCAGGTCACCGTGCTAGAGACTGCAGGCAGAATCCGAATCAGCTGACACTTCCCGCAACTGGCAGTGGCAACAACCAGAACCGCAACTTCAACGCTAAGCCTGCTTATGTTCGTGGTCAGGCCAACAACATTGATATCAGTCAAGCTCAAGACCAGCCTGCTACCGTGATGGGTACACTTCTCGTTAACTCAGTACCTGCTTCTGTATTGTTTGATACAGGAGCATCGCATTCCTTTATGTCGGAAAATTTTGCATACATTCATGACATTAGGAGCGAAGAGATGAACATCCCGATAGTGGTAAACATCCCTGGGGGCGAATGCCGAACCTCTGTGGTTTGCCCCCATGTTCCAGTTGAAATTGAAGGATTAGAATTCCTTGCAAACCCCATCCTACTAAAGTCATCCAACATTGATCTCATATTGGGGATGGACTGGTTGAAAGCTCATACGGCATCGATCGTTTGTACCACCAAAACCTTCCACCTCCTACACCCTTCAGATGAACTAGTAAGCTACCATGCTCATCTCGTCCGTAATGCTGAGGCACGACTGTATGCTTTGAATGCATTAAATGCGTCGCCTCTTGAAGGGATTGAAAACATTCCAGTGGTCCGAGAATTCCAAGATGTCTTTCCAGAAGAACTTCCGCGGATTCCCCCTGCTCGAGCTGTCGAGTTTGTCATTGAATTGGTACCCGGTACCACTCCCATTGCCAAGCGTCCTTATAAAATGCCACCACATGAACTCCTTGAACTTAAGCAAGAAATTGACAACTCACTCCGTTTGGGTTTCATCCGTCCGAGTTCCTCTGCTTGGGGAGCACCTTCTCTCTTTGTTAAGAAGAAGGATGGGACAAATCGATTGGTTCAAGACTATCGTCCTATCAACCAGGCCACTATTCAAAAAAAATATCCTCTCCCTCGGATAAATGATTTGTATGATCAACTTGCTGGTTCCACCGTTTTCTCCAAGCTCGACTTGAGATTGGGATACCACCAAATCTGTGTTCGCAAGGAGGATATTCCAAAGACCGCCTTTGTTACTCAATATGGATCATACGAGTACACCGTCATGTCCTTCGGCATAACCAATGCACCGGCAACCTTCTCTCGATTGATGAATTATATATTCATGGACTACCTCGACAAATTTGTCGTGGTATATCTGGATGATATTTTGGTGTTTTCGAAGAACAAAGAAGAGCATGCTGAACATCTTCGTCTTGTACTGGATAAGCTTCGGGAGCATAAACTCTATGCGAAGTATTCCAAATGTGAGTTCTAGCTAGACGAAGTGACTTACCTTGGTCATGTGGTTTCCAAGGATGGTATTGCAGTCAACCCCGAACGAATTCAAGCTATTCTTGACTGGACACCCCCGAAGAATGTCAAGCAAGTCAGAAGTTTTCTCGGACTCGCCAGCTATTGCCGTCGATTCGTCGAGAACTTCTCCAAGATTGCGAAGCCCTTAACCAATCTGCTTCACAAAGGTGTTAAGTATGAATGTGCTGATAAATGTCAGGAAAGTTTCCAAGCGCTCAAGGACAAACTGACGTCCGCTCCAGTACTTGGTCCTCCAGATACGAAAAGGGACTTCGTCATATACTGTGATTCTTCTCGTCAAGGAATAGGTTGTGTCCTAATGCAGGATCGCAAGGTGATCGCTTATGCTTCACGTCAACTGCGTGCTCATGAAGAGAACTACCCAGTTCATGATCTCGAGCTTGCCGCAGTCATTCATGCATTGAAGGAGTGGCGACAATACCTTGTCGGTAATCGCTGTGAAATCTACACCGACCATCAAAGTCTGAAGTACTTGTTCACTCAACCGGAGCTGAACCTGCGTCAACAAAGATGGATGGAGCGTATAGCAGATTTTGACTGTAGTATATCATATACCCCTGGCAAGGCTAATGTAATGGCTGATGCCTTAAGTTGCAAGTCATACTGCAACCACCTCCAAGTTCATCAGGTTCACGATCGTCTGCAAGAGGAATTCCGTAAGCTGAACCTCCACATTCTTCCTCAGGGTTACCTTGTTCCCCCTCCTGAAGAGTGTCAAAAGATGAACCTTCGTGTTGTTAATCAGGGTTCCCTCAGTAACCTAGTGGTTGAACCAGATCTTGTGAGCTCCATAAAGAATCTACAAGACTTTGACGATGATGTCAACAGGATTAAGAGCTATATTGCGAAGGGTAAACCCTCCTTTTTCACTGTTGATGAAGGTGGCGCCTTGTATTTCAAGGGTCGCCTATTCGTCCCAAATAAGAAGGAAAATGTCAGGATGACTGGGAAGGTGATGGAAGAAGCTCATGACACACCATTGTCTATTCACCCGGGTAGTACCAAGATGTACCAAGACATCCGGCAAAGATTCTGGTGACCCAATATGAAACAAGACATTGCATGCTATGTGGCAGAATGTGATATATGCCGGCGTATCAAAGCAGAACACCAAAAGCCTGCTGGAACTCTACAACCTATCTCTATTCCCGAGTGGAAATGGGACCATGTTGAAATGGACTTTGTCACTGGTTTTCCCAGATCTCAGAAAGGTAATGATGCTATTCTTGTCGTCATTGATCGACTGTCCAAAGTTGCACATTTCCTGGCCGTCAAAGAAACGATTAATGCTAGTCAGCTGGCAGATCTTTATATGTCAAGAGTTGTTTCACTTCACGGTATTCCGTTGGTAATCAGTTCGGACCGTGGTAGCTTGTTCACTTCAAAATTCTGGGAAAGTTTTCAAAAGGCTATGGGGACTCATCTATCCTTCAGCACTGCATTTCATCCTCAATCCGAGGGACAAGTTGAACGAGTCAACCAAATTCTCGAGGACATGCTTCGAGCTTGTGTCATTTCTTTCGGTAAGAAATGGGAGGAATCTCTCCTGTATGCCGAGTTCTCTTACAACAATAGCTATCAAGCTAGTCTGAAGATGGCCCCTTTCGAAGTATTGTATGGGCGAAGGTGTCGAACTCCTCTGAATTGGTCAAAAACTGGGGAACGATCACTCTTCGGTCCGGATATTATTCAACATGCGGAAGATCAAGTCCGCATTATCCATGAGAATCTGAAGGCTGCTCAGTCTCGTCAGAAGAATCAGTATGACCGTCATCATCAAGATATGGTCTATAAACCTGGCGAAATGGCTTATCTTCGTGTCACACCAATGAGAGGTGCACACCGTTTCGGCATCAAGGGCAAGTTAGCTCCTCGTTATATTGGTCCTTTCACTGTTCTCGAAAGGCGTGGAAGAGTGTCTTATCAATTGGAACTGTCGGCGAACCTTTCTCAGGTTCACGATGTCTTCCATGTTTCTCAGCTCCGTCGCTGCTTCAAGGACCCTATTCGAGCAGTGGATCATGATATGCTTGAACTACAACAAGACCTCTCTTATAAAGAGCATCCGGTCCGCATTCTCGACCAAGCTGAACGTAAGACTCGTCGCAAGTTCACGAAGTTCCTTAAGGTGCAGTGATCAAATCACTCTGAAGATGAACCCACTTGGGAACGCGAGGATCATCTTCGTGATGAATACCCCGGGCTCTTTCCCTCTACCTCTTAATTCTCGGGACGAGAATTCTTGTTAGTAGAGGAGAATTGTGACATCCTCGACTTTTGCTACAGTAAATATTGTAATTAAGCTACAGTGATCACCCGCAAATGATGCGACATCATCGAGAATTACCGTCGTTGACCCGCATTGAATTTCTAACTGGACTCAGAAATTGAAAACAAAAGATAATTATATTTATAAATTCATATTAACTATTAAAGAAAGAAAGTATTAAAAATAATAATGACAAAAGAAGGAAAAGAAATTAAAAAGAAAAAAAAAGAAATTAGAAAGAAGAAATAATAGAAAAGGAAAACAAAAGAAAACAAAACAAAACAAAAAAAAGGAAAAGAGGAAACCCCCCCACCCCCTGTGGCCGACTGGGCCAAAGTGGCCGAGCCGAGCCAGCCCATCCCGCGCCTCCCCTCAAACGCTAGGCGAAGGAGCCCCTCCTGCCTCGCTTCCTCCCTCCCCTTTGCGCCGCCGCCAGGGACTCCTTCCCCTCGTGGGGGGGGGGCCACCCCCACCGATAGACCCCCACCTCTCGTACCCCCTCCCCACGAGAGACTCCTCTCTCTCTCTGTTCCCTCCCGCACGACCCCATCTCGCCCCCACGACAGAAACCCCCCCCCCCCACAAACTACCTCTCCCACCCTGAGCTCTCCTCTCCACCTCACCCCCACCCCGGCCGGCGAGCCCCTCCCCTACATCTCCACCCCGCCGGCGAGTCCCTCCCCACCGAGGCACCAGCCCCCCGTCGGCCCCTCTACCTCCCGCCGGCGCCACCCCCCCTTACGGCCTCCCCCTCCTCTCCCTCGGCTCCTCCTCCCACCGGAGGGACCGAGCCCCACCTCGTCTCCCACCTCGTCTCCAAGCCTCGACGAGCCCCGCCGGCAGGAACCCTCTCGACCCCAACACCCCCCCGTCGGCCTTCCTCCTGCTCGGTCCAGGAGGGACTGGGCAGGGAGACATCTCCACCTCGCCGGATCCGGCCGGCCTCACCTCGGCCGGCCCCTCCTTCAACGCCGCCCCCCTCCGGGAGGGCCTCTTCCTCGCCGGCACGTCCGTCACCGGCACCGCCGTCACCTCCACCTTCCCGCGAACTCCGGCCTCACCGGACCGTCTCATCAACGTTGGTGAGCCTCTCCTCGGGCTCCTCCCACCGTCGCGTTCCCCTCACTGTCCCGGTTCCGTTCCGGCAAACGGGACTCCGATCCGTCGACGGTAGTGACCGGTAGGAGGATTTGAAGAAGGTGTTCCTTTATGTTAAGTTAAAGCACAGAGTTGTTCTCTGTCTCTCTGTTAACACAGAGATGAGAGTGCTAAGTATTTGCAGGAATATGATATTTGCATGTTTATATCTATGTATAAAATTGAGTATTTGGCCTAAGGTCACCTACCGGTGGGGCCAACGCACCCGCTGTCTATGACAGGGAGGCCCCACGCGATAGTTAAAAATAAAATAAAATAAAGATAATGTTAATGTTTTTATTAAATAAATAAATAGATATATTAGTTAAATTAATTAATTGGATAATTAGAATAATTAGAGTATGTCACGTGGGTCCCCCACTAAATTAATCTGATTAATTAATATTTAATCTTAATTAAAACTTGTGCCTATGACGTTTGGGACCCGCTGGTCGGTTGACTAGTCAATGGTTGATGTCAGCATGACATCATGCTGATGTCATAATAGCTTTTTCTTAAATCATTTAAATCTGTTTTTAATTCCTAATTATTAAATAAAACTTTAAAAATTAATATTAAATAATCCGTAAGTCAGATCAAAATATTTTCAACATGAAAGTTGATCAGCAGAACGAGACGAACCTGGATACACGGTCCATTCGTGTGTCACGCGTCCCTAGCATAGCAAACATGGAACTTTTCCATCGTTTCGAGTATGACCGGTAGTAGCCCGAGACCCGGAAAATATCGTCAGATATTCTTCCGACCCGTCTATGACGGATGTTGCTGCGTTAGCTCATGTCTAGCCTGCATCTTGCCATGTCATGCTTTGTGTTGCATCGGTGCTATTATTTATTGTTTCTTCCCCCTCTTCTTACCGGTAGACCCCGAGACTGACGCTGCTGCCGGGTACATCTACGACCCTGCCGATCAGTCCTTTGCCGCAGAGCAGCAAGGCAAGCAAACCCCCCTTGATCATTCCTATATCACCTATATCTTTCTTCGTACTGCTTGCATTAGTATTTTGCTACTGTTGTAGTTAGCTCCTATATCTGATGCATAGCCTATTTTTGATGAACTGCTACTTTCAGTCATGTACCTTTAATATGCTTAGTATAGGTGGAGCAGTCATCCCCTCTGACCCCATAGTCCAGTTGCCCCGCTTGTTTTCAATCTCAATCCCTGATCGACGAGCCAGACCCGACACAGCACATACACCCCCTTCGTTGTACGAGCTACAGAGATACTATCGGGTACCGAGGGTGACACCTCGCTAAGTACTCCTGATGATATCTCTGTATTATAGCTAGTCGGTCGTGGTTAGCGAGGGTGATTCCTCTTTCACCATTCCCAATGACGCCTCTGTCATGCAACCCCGCAAGTGTGGGACCCCCGAGGGTGATTCCTCTAAGCCCACCTTGACGGGTACATCGTTCGGAATCCAACGAGGGTGATACCTCGGATTCCCCCCGATGTTACAGCCACACAGTTACTCGACCATGTTACTCGGATCATTGGTGATTAGTTGTAAGACGGGTGGATTCCCGTGAGACTGTGTGGTTGGCCTAATTAAAATGTTAATGGATTTGGTTATTTTGATCTGGGTTGGTCGGAGACCTTTTCGCACTAACCGGCTACGCGGGAAGAATTATGGGTACTTGGCATCGCGGTATCAGCCGAAGCTTTTCAGATGCCAGCAATGTAGCGGCGCGCGCCCGAGTGGTCCCGAGATGCATCGCTCTTGTGATTAAGGGATGCTAGGACTGACGTCGGCCGCCCACGCCACGTGCTGGAGCGCGAAGGGGAACTGGGCCCATGAACCCTTTGTGCTTAGGAGTTAGACCGGCGGGCTGGCCTCTCTGATAAGTCTTAGGTTGGGCTGCGACGTGTCGATATTCCGAGGTCGGGAAGGACCCAGAAAATTATGTCCGGCCAGAGTGTTATCGAGCGTGACGGGACATGTGGTGCACCCCTGCAGGGATGAAAATTAACTATTCGGATAGCGGTGTCCACGGTTACAGGACGACTTGGAGTTGTGCCCCGATCTTTTACAACTACAATTGTTACTTAACTGGAATTAGTTTGCCTCGGGATTGCTTCCTCACAGGGAGTCGAGGGAGGATCTTTAGGCGTGACCTCACTTTAATATTGCTGCAACAATATGACTATTAATGTGTTACCCCTGTTCTACTCTCGTCTATTGCTGCATGTCCCTGAAGATGCTAGTCTTCGCTAGGACTAGGCCTTCTCTCTCTATTCTCGCATTGCTGCAGTCAGTCCACATATAACCCCCTTCTTTGATACTGATGCATAATTAGAATAGTTCTGATGTAAGACTTGCGATTACTTTGGATGAGTACTCACCGCTCCTTTGCTCCCCCTCTTGTCCCCTCGATCCGTTTGCTGCGACCAGATGATGGAGCCCAGGAGATGGAGGTCCCCGTCGCCGACGACTTCTACCCCGACGGTGCCTACTACTACGTGGAGGCCGCTAATGATCACGAGTAGTTAGGAGGTTCCCAGGCAGGAGGCCTCGCCTCGTTTGATCGTTTTATCTTTTGTGCTAGCCTTCTCTAAGGCACCCCATGTTTTATGTCTGTACTCGGATATTTGTTGCTTCCGCTGACTCGTGTGTTTATCGGGCTTTCGTATTCTAGCCCTCGAGGCCCCTGGCTTGTAATATGAAGCTGATGTTATTTTATTTGTGTCTAGAGTTGTGTTGTGATATCTTCCCGTGAGTCCCTGGGTTTGATCGTACGCATTTGCATGTATGGTTAGCGTACGATTAAATCGAGGGCGTCACACTCTTTCTCTTGATCTTCAATACAATGATCATCACATCTTTTATTTGATCCACATGATGTAATTATTTTTGTGCGGTGCGTTTTTTGGGATTCATTGAATTGTGGGTTTATGTTCAGATGATTCATGATAAATAGTTGAGTCTTCTATGAATAGTAATTTGATTCTTATGTGCATGATTATGATATCTTTGGAATTCTCTCCAATCTATTGAAACAGTTTGGCGAACTAGATTGATATTTCTATGATGAGAGAGTGTGTAGTAGTAGGTTCAAACTACCGAATTTATGTATCCCGGTGACAGAAGGGGACAAGATCGATGCTTCTTTCTGTTGTTGCTACTAAGCATAAAATGATGGGGTTTATTCATATTGCTTGTGTTTACTTTGTCTACATCATGTCATCATTCTCCATCCATTACTCTGTTTTACTTATTACTATAGATGCAAGCTGGATATCGTTCGATGAGTTGAGTAATACTAATAGGTACATGCAGGAGTCAGCCCATTTGTTTATGGACGTGATGCCTATATACACATGACCATTGCCCTGATTATTGCATAACTATCCGCTTTTCTATTAATTGCCCAATAGTAATTTGTTTACCCGCCGTATGCTATTTTTCATGAGAGATGCCATTAGAAAAAACTATGGCCCCGGGTATATATTCACCATATATTTACAAAACCTTCAATACCTTGTTTCCATTTACTGATTTCGATTTTATTTTGCAATTTACAATTATCTACACAACTCACTATATTGCAAATAACAAGTTCAAGGGGATTGACAACCCTCTTGCCCACGTTGGGTGCAAGTTGTTTGCTGTTTCGTTTGCATCCGCTCAAGGTGGTTGTGGTTGATATTCCTATTGGCTAGATAAACCTTGGTTTCATAACTGAGGGAAATACTTACCCACATTGTGATGCGATGACTGATTCCTCTTCACAGAAAACCCAACGCAGATCTCTAGTATCATCGGTCATCAAGAACAGTTTCCATCCTAGACAAGTTATCTGCTATAGGGGTTTTCACCTCCCTTCCTATCAACAATATGCAAATCAAATTCTGGGATTAAAAGCACCCACGTGATAAGTCTAGGTTTAGCATCTTTCTTTTCCGTAAGGTATGTAATAGCAACATGATCAGTGTCAATAGTTACTTTACAATCAACGATGTAAGGTCTAAGCTTATCACATGCAAACACAACTGCTAAGGATTCTTTTTCAGTAGTAGCATAATTTCTTCGGGCACTATCTAGGGTCTTACTAGCATAATGAATAACATTCAATATCTTGTCTACTCTTTGCCCTATAACAGCAACAACAGCATAATCACTAGCATCACACATGATTTCAAAAGGTAAGTTTCGATCTGGTGGTTGAACAGTGGGTGCAAAAATCAAGGATTTCATAAGTTTTTCGAAGGCTGTTACACAATCATCATAAAAAACAAACGGAATATCTTTTTTTATAAGATTAGTTAATGTCCTAGAAATCTTTGAGAAATCTTTAATGAAACGCCTATAGAAACCAGAATGACCAAGGAAACTTCATATACCTTTGACATCTTTTTGGCATGGAATTTTTTCTATTGCATCAACTTTGGCCTTATCCACCTCAATAACTCGATCGGAAATTTTATGCCCAAGTACTATACCTTCATTCACCATAAAGTGGAACTTCTCCCAATTCAAGACAAGATAAGTTTCTTCACATCTCTGCAAAACTCGATCAAGGTTGCTCAAGCAATCATCAAAAGAAGTCCCCTAAACAGAAAAATAATCCATGAAAACCTCAGCAATCTTTTCACAAAAGTCGGGGAATATAGGAGTCATACATCTTTGAAAAGTAGGAAGTGCACTACATAGACCCAAAGGCATATGCCTATAGGCATAAGTTCTGAAAGGGCAAGGAAAGTTAGTTTTCTCTTGGTCCTCTTTTGATACATGTATCTGAGAGAATACATAATATCCAACAAGGAAACAAAAGTGTGTGTGCTTGGATAATCATTCTAACATTTGATCAATAGAAAGCAAGGGGTAATGATCATTTCTAGTATTTTATTCAATTTCCTGAAATCAATTACCATCATATAACTAGTCTCCATTATTTGTGGAATAAGTTCATTTTTCTCATTAGGAACAACAGTTATACCACCTTTCTTAGGAACACAATGAACATGACTTACCTATCTACTGTGAGAAAGAGGATAAATTATACCCGCCTCTAGAAGTTTTATTATTTTAGTTATTACCACCTCTTTCATCTTAGGATTGAGACGAAGTTGATGGTCAACGACAGGTTTAGCATCTCCTTCCATATTAATCTTATGTTGACACAGAGTGGGGCTTATGCCCTTAAGACCATCAAGAGTATATCCAATAAAGTCTTCGTGCTTCTTCAGAGTATTGAGTAATCTCTTTTCTTCATGCTCTGAAAGGTTAGCACTAATAATAATAGGATATATCTTCTTTTCATCAAGATAAGCATATGGCAAAGTATGAGGTAATGTCTTAAGCTCAAACATGGGATCTCCCTTTGGTGGAGGAGGATCCCCTGAAACATCAACATGTAAGTTGTGCTTAAGGATGGGTTGTTTATCAAATAATGTCTTATCTATTTCATTCATTTCATTCAGATGCATATAATTTTCATTGTCTAGCAAATATTGTTCTAACGGATCGGTAGGAGGTACATCAATAGAAACAAGACTAATTATTTCATCCTTATTGGGCAATTATTTTTCATGTGGTTGTTTACTAAACTTGGATAAATTCAACTCATGAGACATATCACCAATCTCACTCTGGTATTCTTAGTAGCACAATTAATTTTAGCCTTAATAGTATTCAAGGAAGGTCTACCAAATATGATGGGACTGTTGGGTAACGTAGCATAAATTCAAAAACATTCCTATGCATATTCAGATCTACCTATGGAGAGACCAACAACGAGAGAGGGGTAAGAGCATCTTCATACCTTTGAAGATCGCTAAGCGGAAGCGTTGCTAGAATGCGGTTGATGGAGTCGTACTCGCGGAGATTCAGATCGCGGTGTGATTCCGATCTAGTGATGAACCACGGCACCTCCACGTTCAACACACATACATCCCGGTGACGTCTCCTGCACCTTGATCCAACAAGGAGGAGGGAGAGGTTGGGGAAGATCTCCGGCAGCACGACGGCGTGGTGTCCATGGAGAGACGAGGTCTCCCGGCAGGGCTTCGCCAAGCACCGTGGGAGAGGAGGAAGAAGGGGGGCAGGGCTGCGCCGAGGGAGATGGCAAACTATGTGTAAAACAGCCCCAAAACCCCCACTATATATAGGAGGAGGGGAGGCGGGGTGCCACCCCTAGGGTTCCCACCCTAGGTGGTGTGGCAGCCCCCACAGATGGGAGGTGCGGCGGCCAGGGCAGGGGGAGGGGGTGGCGCACCCCTAGGTGGGGCTTAGGCCCACCAGCGCCTAGGGTTTCCCCCCTTTCCACCTCCTGCGCCTTGGGCCTCCTTGTGGGAGGCACACCAGCCCACTTTGGGCTGGTTTCCCTCCCTCTTTTGGCCCATGCTACCTCTTGGGGCTGGTGGCCCCTCCCGGTGGACCCCCGGGACCATTTCGGTGGTCCCGGTACATTACCGGTGACGCCGAAACATTTCGGGTGTCCAAAACCATCCATCTTATATATCAATCTTTACCTCCGGACCATTCCGGAGCTCCTCGTGACATCCGGGATCTCATCCGGGACTCCGAACAACTTTCAGTAACCTCGAATAAAAGTTCCCTATAACCCTAGAGTCATCGAACCTTAAGTGTGTAGACCCTACGGGTTCGGGAGACACGCATACATGACCGAGACACCTCTCTGGCCAATAACCATCAGTGGGGTCTGGATACCCATGGTGGCTCCCACTTGCTCCACGATGATCTCATCGGATGAACCACGATGTCAAGGATTCAATCAATCGTGTATACAATTCCCTTTGTCTGTCGGTATAGAACTTGCCCGAGATTCGATCGTCGGTATACCTATAACTTGTTCAATCTCTTTACCGGTAAGTCTCTTTACTCGTTCCGTAGTACGTCATCGCGTGACTAACTCCTTAGTCACATTGAGCTCATGATGATGTTCTACCGAGTGGGCCCAGAGATACCTCTCCGTCACGCGGAGTGACAAATCCCGATCTCGATTCGTACCAACCCAACAGACACTTTCAGAGGTACCCATAGTGCACCTTTATAGTAACCCGGTTACGTTGTGACGTTTCATACACCCAAAGCACTCCTACGGTATCCGGGAGTTGCACAATCTCACGATCGAAGGAAAAGATACTTGACATTAGAAAAGCATTAGCATACAAACAATACGATCTAGTGCTATGCTTAGGATTGGGTCTTGTCCATCACTTCATTGTCCCGATGATATGATCCTGTTATCAATGGCATCTAATGTCCATGCTCAGGAAACCATGATCATCTATTGATCAACGAGCTAGCCAACTAGAGGCTTGCTAGGGACATATTGTGATGTATTTATTCACACATGTATTACTGCTTCCTGTTAATACAATTATAGCATGAACAATAGGCGATTATCATGAACAAGGAAATCTGATAATAACCATTTTATTATTGCCCCTAGGGCATATTTCCAACAGTCTCCCACTTGCACTAGAGTCAATAATCTAGTTACATTGTGATGTATCGAACACCCATATCATTATGGTGTTGATCATGTTTTGCTCGTGGAAGAGGTTTAGTCAACGGGTCGGCAACATTCAGATCCGTGTGTACTTTACAAATCTCTATTACTCCACTCTGGACATGGTCCTAGATGGAGTTGTAGCGGCGTTTGATGTGCTTCGTCTTCCGGTGAAACCTAGGCTCCTTGGCTATGGCAATGGCCCCAGTGTTATCACAGAACAATGTCATTGGACCCGACGCGCTTGTAACCACTCCAAGATCGGTGATGAGCTCCTTCATCCAAATTCCTTCATGAGCTGCTTCTGAAGCAGCTATGTGCTCCGCTTCATATGTAGACGCTACCACGACTTCTTGCTTGCTGCTGCACCAGCTCACTGCCCCACCATTCAAAACATATACGTATCCGGTCTGTGACTTAGAGTCATCCGGATCTGTGTCGAAGCTAGCGTCGACGTAACCCTTTACGACGAGCTCTTCGTCACCTCCATAAATGAGAAACATTTCCTTAGTCCTCTTCAGGTACTTAAGGATATTCTTGAACTCTGTCCAGTGTTCCATACCGGGATCACTTTGGTACCTCCCTACCAAACTTATGGCAAGTTTTATATCTGGTCTGTTACACAGCATGGCATACATTAGAGAGCCTACGGCTGAAGCGCAGGGGACATTACTCATCTTATCTCTATCTGCTGCCGTGGTCGGTGACTGAGTCTTACTCAATCTCATACCTTGCAAGACTGGCAAGAACCCTTTCTTTGAGTTTTTCATATTGAACTTCTTCAATATCTTGTCAAGGTATGTACTTTGCGAAAAACCTATGAGGCGTCTCGATCTATCTCTATAGATCTTGATGCCTAATATGTATGCAGCTTCTCCAAGGTCCTTCATTGAAAAACTCTTGTTCAAACAGGCCTTTATGCTCTCTGACATCTCTATATTATTCCCCATCAATAATATGTCATCCACATACAGTATGAGGAAAGCTACAGAGCTCCCACTCATTTTCTTGTACAGACAGGCTTCTCCATAAACCTGTATGAACCCAAACGCTTTAATCACCTCATTAAAGCGAATGTTCCAACTCCGAGATGCTTGCACCAGCCCATAGATGGAGCGCTGGAGCTTGCACACTTTGTTAGCACCCTTAGGGTCGACAAAAACTTCTGGTTGCATCAGATACAACCCTTCCTTAAGGTTCCCGTTAAGGAACGCTGTTTTGACGTCATTTGCCAAATTTCATAATCATAAAAGGCGGCAATTCCTAACATGATTCAGACAGATTTCAGCTTCGCTACGGGAGAGAAAGTCTCTTCGTAGTCAAGTCCTTGAATTTGTCAAAAAACCCTTTGCAACAAGTCGAGCTTTATAAACGGTTACATTACCATTTGCATCAGTCTTCTTCTTGAATATCCATTTATTTTCTATGGCTCGCCGGTCATCTCGCAAGTCCACCAAAGTCCATATTTTGTTCTCATACATGGATCCTATCTCGGATTTCATAGCTTCAAGCCATTTGTTGGAATCTGGGCCCGCCATCGCTTCTTCATAGTTCGAAGGTTCACCGTTGTCTAACAACATGATTTCCGTCACAGGGTTGCCGTACTACTCTGGTGCGGAGCGTGCCCTTGTGGACCTTCACGGTTCAGCAGTAACTTGATCCGAAGCTTCATGATCATTATCATTAACTTCCTCTTCAGTTGGTGCAGGCGCCACAGGAACAATTTCTCGCGCTGCGCTACTTTCCTGTTCGATAGGGGGTGTAATTACCTCATCAAGTTCTACCTTCCTCCCATTTACTTCTTTCGAGAGAAACTCTTTCTTTAGAAAGGATCCGTTCTTGGCAACAAAGGTTTTACCTTCAGATCTAAGATAGAAGGTATACCCAATAGTTTCCTTAGGGTATCCTATGAATACGCATTTCTTCGCTTTGGGTTCGACCTTTTCTGGTTGAAGTTTCTTCACATAAGCATCGCAGCCCCAAACTTTAAGAAACGACAACTTAGGTTTCTTGCCAAACCATAGTTCATATGGTGCCGTCTCAACAGATTTAGACGGTGCCCTATTTAAAGTGAATGCTGCAGTTTCTAATGCGTATCCCCAAAATGATAGCGGTAAGTCGGTAAGAGACATCATAGATCGTACCATATCTAATAAAGTGCGATTACGACGTTTAGATACTCCGTTGAGTTGTGGTGTGCCAGGCGGCATCAGTTATGAAACGATTCCATACTTTCTTAGGTGTGTGCCAAACTCGTGACTCAAATATTCTCCTCCACGATCAGATCGTAGACACTTAATTTTTCTCACACGTTGATTCTCGACCTCACTCTGAAATTCCTTGAACTTTTCAAATGTCTGAGATTTGCGCTTCATCAAGTAGATATACCCATACCTACTTAAATCATCGGTGAGAATGAGAACATAACGATAGCCATCGCGAGCTTCAACGTTCATTGGACCACAAACATCAATATGCATTATTTCCAATAAGTCGGTTGCTCTCTCCATTATTCCTGAGAATGGAGTCTTAATCATCTTGCCCATGAGGCACGGTTCGCATGTGTCAAATGATTCAAAGTCAAGAGACTCTAATAGTCCATCAGTATGGAGCTTCTTCATGCGCTTAACACCGATATGACCAAGGCGGTAGGGCCACAAGTATGTGGGACTATCATTATCAACTTTACATCTTTTGGTACTCACACTATGAATTTGTGTAACATCATGATCGAAATTCATCAAGAATAAACCATTCACCAGCGGAGCATGACCATAAAACATATCACTCATATAAATAGAACAACCATTATTCTCTGACTTAAGTGAGTAGCCGTCTCGCATTAAGCAAGACCCTGATACAATATTCATGCTCAAAGCTGGTAATAAATAACAATTATTAAGGTTTAAAACTAATCCCGATGGTAGATGTAGAGGTAGCGTGCCGACAGCGATCACATCGACCTTGGAGCCATTCCCACGCGCATCGTCACCTCGTCCTTGGCCAGTCTTCGCTTATTCCGCAGTTCCTGCTTTGAGTTGCAAATGTGAGAAACAACACCGGTATCAAATACCCAGGAGCTACTACGAGCGATGGTAAGGTACACATCAATAACATGTATATCACACATACCTTTAACGTTGCCGACCTTCTTGTCCGCTAAGTATTTGGGGCAGTTCCGCTTCGAGTGACGTTTTCCCTCGCAATAGAAGCACTTAGTCTCTGCCTTGGGTCCATTCTTTTTCTTCTTCCCAACATCTGGCTTACTGGGCGCGGCAACGGCTTTGCCGTCTTTCTTGAAGTTCTTCCTACCCTTGCCCTTCTTGAAACTAGTGGTCTTGTTGATCATCAACACTTGATGCTCTTTCTTGATTTCTACTTCTGCAGACTTGAGCATCGAGTACAACTCGGGAATGGTGTTCTCCATCCCTTGCATGTTGTAGTTCAGCACAAAACCTTTATAGCTTGGTGGGAGAGACTGGAGGATTCTGTCAATTATAGCATCATCCGGAAGTTCGACTCCAAGTGAAGTCAGACGACCGTGTAACCCACACATTTTGAGTATATGCTCACTGACAAAACTGTTCTCCTCCATCTTACAGCTAAATAACTTGTCAGAGACTTCATATCTCCCGACACGGGCATGAGCTTGAAAAACTAGTTTCAGATCTTGGAACATCTCATATGCACCGTGTTGCTCAAAACGCCTTTGGAGCCCCGTTTCCAAACTGTATAACATGGCACACCTAACCAGAGAGTAGTCATCATTCCGCGTTTGCCAAACGTTCAGAATGTCTTGGGCTGCTGCGGGAGAGGGAGGGTCACCTAGCGGCGCAACAAGGACATAAGCCTTTTTAGTTGCTTCAAGGATGAGCTTCAAGTTGCGAACCCAGTCCGCATAGTTGCTACGATCATCTTTCAGCTTGTTTTTCTCTAGGAATGCATTGAAATTGAGGTTGATGTTGGCCATCTACAGTATTTATAAAGACAACTTTTAGACTAAGTTCATGACAATTAAGTTCATTTGATCAAATTAAGTATGAGCCCCCACTTAAATCGACGTCCCTCTAGTCATCTAAGTGATACATGACCCATGTTGACTAACCCGTGTCCGATCATCACGTGAGACGGACTAGTCACCACGGTGAGCAACTTCATGCCGATCGTATTCAACCATACAACTCATGTTTGACCATTCGGTCTCTTGTATTCGAGGTCATGTCTGTACTTGCTAAGCTCGTCGAGTCAACCTAGGTGTTTCGCGGGTGTAAATCTGGCTTATACCCGTTGTATGCGAACGTTAGAATCTATCACACCCGATCATCACGTGGTGCTTCGAGACAACGATCCTTCGCAACGGTGCACACTTAGGGGAATACGTTCTCGAAATTTTAACAGGGATCATCTTATTATGCTACCGTCGTTCTAAGCAATAAGATGAAAAACTTGATAAACATCACAATGCAATCATATAGTGACATGATATGGCCATTATCATCTTTGCTCTTTCGATCTCCATCTTCAGGCATCGCCTGATCATCATTGTCACCGGCGTGGCACCATGATCTCCATCATCGTGTTTCCGTGAAGTCATCACGCCAACTACTACTATCACTACCACTATAGCTAACCATTAGCAATGAAGTAAAAGTAGTAAGCACATGGCGTTGCATCTCATACAATAAATTAAGACAACTCCTATGTCTCCTGCCGGTTGTAATACTCATCGACATGCAAGTCGTGAAACCTATTACAATAACATGATCATCTCATACATCATACATGCAACATCACAACTTTGGCCATATCACATCACATGTCAAACCCTGCAAAAAGAAGTTAGACGTCCTCTAATTGTTGTTGCAAGTTTTACGTGGCTGATTTGGGTTTCTAGCAAGAACGCTTTCTTACCTATGTGACAGCCACAACGATGATATGCCAAAGCTATTTACCCTTCATAAGGACCCTTTTCATCAAATCCAATCCAACTAGAGTAGGAGAGACAAACACCCGCTAGCCACCTTTATGCACGGTGTGCATGTCTGTCGGTGGAACCAGTCTCACATAAGCGTATGTGTAATGTCGGTCCGGGCCACTTCATCCCACAGTACCGCCGAAAAAGAATAAGACTAGCAGCGGCAAGCAATTGACAAATCATCGCCCACAACCTTTTGTGTTCTACTCATGCATAGAATCTACGCATAGAAAACCTGGCTCGGATGCCACTGTTGGGTAACGTCGCATAAATTCAAAAAATTCCCTACGCATATTCAGATCTTCCTATGGAGAGACCAGCAACGAGAGAAGGGTGAGTGCATCTTCATACCTTTGAAGATCACTAAGCGGAAGCGTTGCTAGAACGCGGTTGATGGACTCGTACTCGCGGTGATTCAGATCGTGGTGTGATTCCGATCTAGTGCCGAACCACGGCACCTCCGTGTTCAACACACGTGCAGCCCGGTGACGTCTCCCGCACCTTGATCCAGCAAGGAGGAGGGAGAGGTTGGGGAAGATCTCTGGCAGCACGAAGGCGTGGTGTCGATGGAGAGACGAGGTCTCCCGGCAGGGCTTCGCCAAGCACCGTGGGAGAGGAGGAAGAAGGGGGGCAGGGTTGCGTCGAGGGAGATGGAAAACTGTGTGTAAAACAGCCCCAACACCCCCACTATATATAGGAGGAGGGGGGTGCCACCCCTAGGGTTCCCACCCTAGGTGGTGCGGCAGCCCCCCAGATGGAAGGTGCGGCAGCCACGTCAGGGGGAGGGGGTGGCGCACCCCTAGGTCGGGCTTAGGACCACCAGCGCCTAGGGTTTCCCCCCCTTTTCACCTCCTGCGCCTTGGGCCTCCTTGTGGGGGCCGCACCAGCCCACCTGGGGCTGGTTTCCCTCCCTCTTTTGGCCAATGCTACCTCTTGGGGCTGGTGGCCCCTCCCGGTGGACCCCCGGGACCATTTCCGGTGGTCCCGGTACATTACCGGTGACGCCCGAAACATTTCCGGTGTCCAAAACCATCCATCCAATATATCAATCTTTACCTCTGGACCATTCCGGAGCTCCTCATGACGTCCAAGATCTCATCCGGGACTCAGAACAACTTTCAGTAACCTCGTATAACAGTTCCCTATAACCCTAGCGTCATCGAACCTTAAGTGTGTAGACCCTACGGGTTCGGGAGACAGACAGACATGACCGAGACACCTCTCCGGACAATAACCATCAGTGGGGTCTGGATACCCATGGTGGCCCCCACTTGCTCCACGATGATCTCATCGGATGAACCACGATGTCAAGGATTCAATCAATCCCGTATACAATTCCCTTTGTCTGTCGGTATAGAACTTCCCGAGATTCGATCGTCGGTATACCTATACCTTGTTCAATCTCGTTACTGGTAAGTCTCTTTACTCGTTCCGTAGCATGTCATAGTGTGACTAACTCCTTAGTCACATTGAGCTCATGATGATGTTCTACCGAGTGGGCCCAGAGATACTTCTCCGTCACGCGGAGTGACAAATCCCGATATCGATTCGTACCAACCCAATAGACACTTTCAGATGTACCCGTAGTGCACCTTTATAGTCACCCAGTTATGTTGTGACGTTTTATACACCCAAAGCACTCCTACGGTATCCAGGAGTTGCACAATCTCACGGTCGAAGGAAAAGATACTTGACATTAGAAAAGCGTTAGCATACGAACAATACGATCTAGTGCTATGCTTAGGATTGGGTCTTGTCCATCACTTCATTCTCCCAATGATGTGATCCCGTTATCAATGACATCTAATTTCCATGATCAGGAAACCATGATCATCTATTGATCAACGAGCTAGAGAACTAGAGGCTTGCTAGGGACACATTATGATCTACTTATTCACACATGTATTACTGTTTCCTATTAATACAATCATGCATGAACAATAGACGATTATCATGAACAAGGAAATATAATAATAACCATTTTATTATTGCCTCTAGGGCATATTTCCAACAGGGACACTATTTTGTTATGAACCAAGTAGTAGGAAATCAGTGGAGTACTTGAATTTTCCACACAAGACTCAACACCGCAAACAATCCCAAGTGGTGAAACGGTATCATAGTTTGCAGGTTTAATAGCGACTTCAATATCTTCAATCTGAGAGGGTTCTATATTATGCATAGTTTCTTCATATAATGTCAAGGTATAACACTAGCACGAATATCACATAAGCCATGATAGAAATGATCTCCAATTTTAAAATAAGATGACAACCATGCCTACAACTGGTTTATTTTAATCGATCTCATCTTGCTTATTTCTGTGAGGTTTTGCAATTCTAGCAGGTTCATCAGAGAGGTAAATAACCTGCCCATCAATATTATAAACTATGATAAATTTAACTATAGCAACATTAGACTCAACATTTATTTGTTCAGAAGGTTTAGTTGTCCTAAAACTACTTTTATTAACCACAATTGTAGCCTTAGCATGTTCCCTAATGCTAATAAGAAAAGGAGGTTCCTCAATGTAAGAAGTAAGAACAATTGGATCAACATGGCAAACAATTATTTCTTCCTTCTTAATTTTAGTAGGTTCCTCTGTTAACTTTTAATTGGAGGATGATATTTAAACCACTTCTCCTTTGAAAGATCAACATAGGTAGCAAAATATTCATAGAAAGTAGCTACTATCTTAGAGTGAAGACCATATTTATTACTAAACTCGTGGAAACAAGCAGTTTCCTTAAAATATTTAACACAATCAAAATTAAGCTTTATACCTAACACTTTACCTTCTCGAGTTCCCAATCTTCAGAGTTGCCTTTATTTTTTCTAGAATACGCCATTATAATTCAGTAGTCTCCTTCATATAGGAACTAGTAGCACAATAATCTAGTAATGTTTGATCATCATGAGAAAGCCGACCATAAAATTCTTGTATATTCAAATCTCTCGAGAGCTCATTGTTGGGGCAAGTGTGTATCATATATTTAAGCCTCCCCCAAGCTTGAGAGATACTTTATCCTTTATGAGGCCAGCAATTATAAATAATGTTCCGATCGTGATGAATTAGATGCATAGGATAAAACTTCTGATGAAATTCTAGCTTCAAGCAATTCCAGTCCCATGATCAAATATCATCCTATAGAGTGTACCAAATTAAATATTTTCCCTCAAAAGATAAAGGGAAAATTTTCTTCTTAAATTTGTCTCTGGGTAGACCTGAAAGCTTAAAGAATCCACAAATCTCATCGACCTATATTAAATAATAATCAAGATAAGTTGAATCGTTATAAGGATCAGCCAACAGTTTATCTACCATACCCAAAGAAATATCATAATAAATATTTTTAGTAGGTTTAGTAGGTTGAGGAATAACTTCCTCAACTACTTTTCAAGGTGAAGATGTCTTGAACAACCACTCAAAGGGAGACCGTTCATAGTGACAAGCAACCATAAATTTCAGCACATACCGAAAATGTTTCCTTACCAATTTCAACTTACCAAAGGCGCTTTACTCCGAGCAATGGCACTAGAAAAGAGTTTTGATGACCCACAAGTATAGGGGATCAATCGTGGTTCCTTTGATAAGTAAGAGTGTCGAACCCAACGAGGAGCAGAGGGAAATGACACACGGATTTTAGCAATGAATTATCTACAAGTGATGTAAGTAAAAGTGGTAGATAGATTTGTAGCAAGATAATTCTTAACAAGTGACAATTATCAATAGTAGAAAATGTGCTGCAAGGTAGCCCGATACTTTTTGTAGAAAAGGTCAGGCCTGAAAGTACTCTTATATTAAGCAAGCACTCCCGAGGACACATGTGAATTTTTTTCTAGTCATGTTTATCATAGTGAGTTGATTCACATTCGCTACTTTGTTGTTCTTACTTGAACAAACAACTTACTTATGATGACCCTCTCTTGCAATCATCTGCAACTAATAAAGAAGAATTAAGATAAATCTAATCATAGCATCAAACGTGTGGATGCAAATAAGCCCCTCATGAAGCAATGCATGAACTTGGGTTTAAGGTTATGTCACTCTCGCAAGCCATCATGTATGTGCTACTCCACAATTACTTCCCTTAGGCCCATAACATAGTGAAGTTTCATGTAGTAGGCATTCACATGAGACCACTAAGAGAAGTAACAACATACATATCATCATAATATCGAACGAATACCAACTTTATTTGGTTACTTATAACAAAACTTCTCACTTGTCCTCAAGAAGAATAGTTACTACTCACACCTCATCAACATAACATGTTCAAGATTAAAGGTGTAATAATAATAATTAAGGATCTGAACATAATATCTTCCACTAAGTAATCCAACAAGCATCAACTAAAATATGTAATCAACACAACTAGTAACCCACATGTACCATTGTGAGGTTTTGAGACAACGATTGAATACAAGAGATCAACTAGGGTTGGAGATGAGATGGTGCTGGTGAAGATGTTGATGAAGATTCGTCCTCCCATGAAGAAGGAAGCATTGGTGATGATGATGGCTTCGATTTCCCCCTCCGAGAGGGAAGTTTCCTCGGCAGAATCTCTCCGTCGGAGAGCAAAATGGCCTCTACGCAGGTTTCAGCCTCGAGACAGTGTCGCTTCATCCCGAAAGGTTTCTTATGATTCTTTCTAAGTAGGTAGTGACTAGTAGGTAGGCCCCCTCCCAATAATTCTTAAATATTCCAGAAATATTCTCTATGAAGTTCCAAGTCATTTGTAGTCTGTTGATTTTTCTTCCTTTTTTTGCTTTCCCGGGCCAGAATTCCATTGTCCATATATTTCCCTCTTTGTGAGGTACTGCTACCTCTTGAGCTTGCGTTGGATTTTTCCCTTGAAGAGGAAAGGGTGATGCAGCACAGTAGCAGTAAATGTTTCCCTTAGTCTCAGAACCAAGGTATCAATCTAGTAGGAGTATCAAGGACAAAGCACCAATGTACCTGCGCAAAAACAGCAAACTTGCACCCAACGCTACAAAGGGGTTGTCAATCCCTTCAGGATTGATTGCAAGGTGAGATCTGAAGGCGGAAAGTGCAACAAAGTAAAAGTGTATGGCTGAAAATATGATGTGAAGTAGACCCGGGGGCCATAGTGTTCACTAGAGGCTTCTCTCAAAATAGCAAATATAACGGTGGGTGAACGAATTACTGTCGAGCAATTGATAGAACCGCGCAAAGTCATGACGATATCTAAGGCAATGATCATACCTATAGGCATCACGTCCGAGACAAGTAGACCGATACTTTCTGCATCTACTACTATTACTCCACACATCGACCGCTATCCAGCATGCATCTAGTGTATTGAGTTCATGATGAACAGAGTAACTCCTTAAGCAAGATGACATGATGTAGAGGGATAAATTCATGCAATAGATATAAACCCCATCTTTTACCCTTGATGGCAACAACACGATGCGTGCCTCGCTACCGCTTTTGTAACTGGGTGAGGTCACCGCACGGTATGAACCCAAAACAAAGCAGTTCAACCATTGCAAGAGTCATAGATCAAGTTGGCCAAACAAAACCCACAACTCGAAGAGAATTACAAGCATATGAAATCATGCATATAAGAGATTAGAAGAAACTCAAATAAGATTCATAGATAATCTGATCATAAATCCACAATTCATCGGATCTCGACAAACACACCACAAAAGAACATTACATCGGATAGATCTCCATGAAGATCATGGAGAACTTTGTATTGAAGATCCAAGAGAGAGAAGAAGCCATCTAGCTACTAGCTATGGACCCGAATTTCTATGGTGAACTACTCACGCATCATCGGAGAGGCAATGGTGTTGATGAATAAGCCCTCCGTATCCAAATCCCCCTCCGGCAGGGCACTAGAACGTGCCCCAGATGGGATCTTGCGGAGACAAAAGCTTGTGGCGGCGAAAAAGTATTTTCATGGATCTCTCCCGTGGTTTTTGATTTTTTGGGGATTTATAGGCGGATGAAGTAGGGCACACGAGCCACAGGGGGCCCACAAGCCTGCTAGGCGCGGGCCCCCTGCCCGCGCCTAGGGGGCTTGTGGCCTCCCCTGGTGGCCTCTGCCTTGGTTCTCACGTCCCCTGCGTATCTTCTGTTCCGGAAAAAATCTTTTTGGAAGTTTTATTCCGTTTGGACTCCGTTTAATATTCTCCTCTGAAAAGGGTCAAAAACACGGAAAAAACAGGAACTGGCACTTGGCACTGAGTTAATAAGTTAGTCCCAAAAAAGATATAAAAGGCATACAAAACATCCAAAGTTTGACAAGATAATAGCATGGAACCATAAAAAATTATAGATACGTTGGAGACGTATCAGGTACCTTGCATATTCGGAGAGAAAGGGCTTTAGAATTTTATAATAATCGACAATAATAACACAAATATGAATAATAATTCATGATGCAAAATGGATGTATCAATGATGCTTTTCGTTGTTTTGTTGAATTGCTTAGACCCTTATTCCTGCAATTATCCTTGAGTGATGCTATAAAAATGCCTCCTTACGCTAAATACATAAAAGACATGGTCACTAATAAGAGGAAAATACCTGAGCCTAAAATTTCTACTATGCTTGCAAATGATTCATTGAAGAGAAAAACCAGAAAAGCTATGAGATCCAAGGATACCTACTAAACAATGCTCCATTAAGAATAACTATGTAAGAACTACTTTATATGATTTGGGTGCCGTTGTTAGTCTTATGCCCTTTTTTGTCTATAAAAGACTTGATTGGAATACGATGACTCCTACTAAAATTTATTAGCAAGTGCTGACAAATCTAGCGCTATACACATTGGTATTTGTGAGGACATTCTGTTTTTTTGCTAATGTTACCATCTTGACAGACTTTGTTATCCTTGAGATGCCTCAGGACAATAATGTGTTGGTTATTCTTGTGAGACCTTTCCTTAACACTACATGGGTAGTTATTGATTGTAATAAAAGCAAGGTTAATTTTAATTCATCAACAATGAGCATATGGTATGTTTTCTAAAGAAGAAAAATAAAGAGAATAGAGTGAATTCCACTTAAAAAATGATGGCAATCACTATTGCAGGTTTTAAATTTCCTCTCTCATCTCTCAAAAGAAAATATCAAACTCTTATTATTGGAACCATGCATATTTTTAGTTAAGGCAACTTAGTCCTATACAAAAATTCTTTGGTTTTATGTCACTTTAAAATAGTTCGTTAATGAGGCCTCATCAACCTTCCTAATGAATTCATTTCAAGAGGAATAGAGACGATGAATTCCATAAGAACAATTATCTCTAACTCTAGTTTATACTCTACCATATTTAGTTTGAATAAATTTTAATATATTAAAGTATTCCATATAGTCCATTTTCTGAATTATCCATGGTAATAAAAATGTCCATGAAACATAAGTCATCCGAATGTCCTAAAAAATTTGTATGACTGTTTGTGCAATATATTAGAATTTACAGCACTGAACACAACCCAGGGGGTGCACCAGTGAGCCACGAGCTCAGGTGGTGCGCTTGCCCCCTCGGCGTTCCATGTGAGCTTGTGGGACACAAATGGCCCCACTCACTTTGTGCACTTGCCCACTACTTCATCTTTCTTTAGAAAAAATCGTGCTAGCCTTCTTTCACGTGTTATTTCCTCAAAATGTGATATTTTTTATCTCTTTATTCGGAGCTCCATTTGCGAAACTGTTCGGGGAAATTCTTACTTGGAATGTGACTCCTCTGATGGTCTAATTATTTTTCCTCTTATAATTTATATTTTACATATTTTTGTACTGCTGGTTATGGTGTGTGAGAACCTGGCATTGGGTTGTTGACTTAAACCCTTTAAGAGTTCACCCAAGGACTGAACGCGTTCCTATTCCGAAGTCATCGCTCAATGGAGACACAAGAGGGAAAGCAAGAGTACACTAGAGCTACCTAGGTTTGGGACACCGTGGTGGTCTAATACCCTACTCCTGCTTTGGTTTGATATTGTTGTGTGTAGAGCTACAAAATGACTTTGTTGTAGTGAAAATTGCCCCCCCCCCGCCTCTATGTGGTCGTCACATTCTATTTATACTATCCCCACGGTTCCTTGCCATTGCTGAGGGCTGCCCACTGGCCCGGTATATACAAAAGAAAAGGCTTAAAGTTTTATGTATATAAAGGACATGACTGTCCATAGCATGCCCACTTGTACAACGATGATGGTTGCCGGAGAAACATCTTGCACGATTGATAAACGGGATGCTCACTTATACAGAGTGGTACTACTTTGTAGATGCATTGGGTTTTTCCCCCAAGAGGAAGTGATCATATATTAAAATAGCAATAAGTATTCTCCTCAATTAAGAACCAAGGTTATCAAACCAATAGTAAGTTATTCAAACACATGATCAATAGTTTATGGGCACACAAGAGCAAATACTTGCACCCACCGTTGGCAAGAGGGTTTCCAAGCCCCTTGTACTCGTTAATTGCAATGATTGAATCTTATAGTGGAGGTAGATAATTATAAATAAAAATAAACAAATAAAAATAAATATTTTTATTGGTTTTTGATATATATATAAAATACAAAGATGGGATCCCCATAACATTCACTTAAGGCATCTCTATCTTCAACATAGTAGCGGTGGGTGCACATATTATTATTGGATAATTGGTAGAAAATTAAATAGTTATATATTTATGCATGTTATGATAAATATATAGGCATTACGTCCATGACAGGTAGACTTGCTCCTACCTGCATCTACTACTATTACTCCACCAACCGACCTACTCGTGCATGCATCTACTACTATTACTCCACCAATCGACCTACTTCTACGTGCATCTATGATATTAAGTTCTTAACAAACAAAGTAAAGCCTTAAGAAAGATGACATATTGTAGAGAAATTAAGAGCAAATAATATGTTCACACCCCATCGCTTCACCATTAGTAGCAACAATACAAATATGTTTCTCGCTGCTCCTCCTGTCACAGTGAGGACACCAAAAGCTTGAACCTAGTACTATGCACAACTCTCTCTGAAGATCTACTTATTTACTTGGACAAAGGAAATTTAAAGATCAGAATGAATACATAGCTATATGAAATCACACATAATAAATCTCAGATTGGATCAATTACTTTCAATGAATAATCTAAACATAAACTAGTAATTCACCAGATCTCAACAAGCACCCCAAAAATATTACATCGAATAGGTTCCAAAGAAATCATTGTATTAAAGATCAAATGAGAGAGACAAAACTACTCTAGGAAGGTCCTAAGATGACACGTGTATCAGAATCTCTTCGACCAAACTATGTGTGATGCATGAATCACAAATGGTATAGTTGTAGATCTGTCGCCAATAAAACAAACTATGTGGAATAGTTGGTCCATTATGCACGATTCAGATTAGACTTTTGTGTCCGGTAGATGGCATACAGTTGGTGCTCGTAAAGTACTTGTGATTAGCCAAAAAAATAGTTAACAAAATACATTTTTTGTGAAGTACGGTTATAGTTTGCTCGGTTAAACTGTTTGCCATAATCCCGCTGAACACAAATGATTTAGCTTAAGAAGGTGTGTGTGATGTACGACAAACAGTTCAGTAATCAGAAACATGTGGGAGACTAATAATAACAAACGGTTTCTCCTGACAAGTTGTCTTCGTTGTGGGCACACGATTGCTGGTAAAGTATTATCATCATTTGATGAAATCATCCCTGGCATTTTCCGTAGTGTAATCGTATGTGATGTGATTTGCTCTATTTGCATAACATCTATGCTTTGTCTATAGAACAACAACATAGTTGCATTACAAACTTGGACATCCAATTATATAAGTGACTACACAATATATGTACATGCCTCAGTAAAATATTACAAGAAATAGATGATCATAAAATCATCGATACTTCTCTTCTTGTGGTTATACCTTTCCGTCTGCAGGAAGGAGGCACTTCCTCATGTCAACAATCTTCATGTACACCTTGTATCTTATGTACGCGTCCTTGGCTGCGTACTTGACATGTTACCATTATAGTTCGTTCACACTGGCGTTCTGAGAGACAAACTTGTGTTTGTCACACTCATCCTTCATATATCTGTAGTAGGGGTCGATGATGGACGCTACAAGATCAACCAAGGAGTCCTTCTCCTTCTTGCTGCCCAGACACTATACTGCCCTTGGATGTCAACAAGCTTTTGGGAGGCCAAGCCCAAAGTCTTGGGCACCTTTAGATCGTTGGTGGTGTCCACCATTGCGAACATGCAGTCGAGGCTATTGATAATCCTGGTGAAACAAGCGCAAGGCCTTGTCGACATATAGTACTGGTAGACGAGGACATGATGGCGAACAGACAACTGAACAAGGGCAAGCTTTTGATCATAAAAGGCACGACCGTCGGTGTACTTAAGGTTGAAGCGACCACTTTGTACTTGTCATCCTCAGCAAGCAGCTGCTCAACACTGTTGATGGAGTTCTCTACCACCGCAGGGTCAATGGTGTACACCACCGAGAGGTTCATCTTCCTGGTGTGGTGTCGATTATGGCAAGAATGGTGAACTACGACTGAGCGTCGACAAGCATTGGGATCGACGCCATTAGATATGCGCGGGAAGGTTGAAGCAATGAAGAGATGTGCATCCTCTCTATTTGTCCTCGTGGGTGTTATTCTTTTGTTGTGCAGCATGATCGGAAGGTTGAAGATATGAAGGTAAATGATGAGAAGAATAAATGGGTGGGCATCGGACGGCCTAGAATTTCGGCACGTCTTCATGGCAGTTTTTGCAGTGATTAACTCCATTGTGGCTCCCGTATATGCATGGTGGAGCTGGCCACGACGCAACCGCATGCATATGGCACCCCAACACATACATGATCGTTCACACGTGGAGGGACACCGGCAGAGCGCGTGAGCAGAGCGCATTGCGGCCACCTCAACCGCGAGCAACCTCATGCGTAGAGCAGTTCACGATGGTGTGTAGAGAATGGTTGTTTGCTAGGTAATGAAATGCAAACTTTAATTATCATTAATCATATGTGTACTTGTGATTACTTTCACCCCTGTCCCGTCTTGTCATTGTGTTGCCACTTGAGGATTCTAGTGCATGCTTCAGTACCGTAGAGGCATTTCATTTGGCCACTCGTCGGCTCGAAGAGGCATTAGTCAGCCTATTCCCGCGTAGGATCCCGCGAACATCCGTGCAAGCTTCGTGTCCGGTTCTTGGAAATCCTCCAAACTCCAATGCTTGTTGGCCTGCTTTATTAACCCTTACCACTAGCGAATCCACATCACATTCATCACCTTCCTTTCTATAGATTCTCTAGTTTCCTTCTCCTTAGTCGCCAATGGCACCGTTCCGTCGTGGTCGTCTCTCAACCACTCTACCAAAGGAGAACTCCAGGTGGTAGGTTGCACCACATGGACAGTGTAGTCCCCAAAAGCGTGTAGTTTATGTGGCATCCTTGTTTGGTGTGCGCACGCCACCCACCACACGCTCCGCCACCACTTCCCGAAGGCACCTGTTGTCGCTGGCCAAAGTGGTCGCCAGCCTGCCACCGCCCATCGTTGCCGCCACCCTAGCAGTGTCCTCCTTGGCCGCCACCACACCATCGTTCGACTTGGTGGCCAACCCACCGTCAGACCCTAGGTCCATCACCCGTTTCGCCACCGTGGCCCGAAGCGAGAAGGGGAGGCGGCCAAAGGTCAGTCGCTCTGCTTTTCCGTGAGAGACCTTGCATGCTATATCAACTTCCTATAGGAGGAGGAGGAGGAGGATTGCCAAGTCACGCATGCAAAGAAGCTCACCACCATCGTGGTCGCACCAGAAGCAGCAACTATGTTGCAGAATGTGGAGTTCGACGCTGAGTCCCGCCGCTTTGACAAGGTGCATAAGGGGCGGCGGAGGGGAGCAATAGCAAGCAATAGATTTTACTCCTCCAGCTCGTCGGTAGGCTCCTCCTCCTTTGCTTCTTATTGGACGCGCTAGGTAGAGGATAAGCTACTGGAAGTAGTACAAAGCCCCTCTATAGTAGTATTTTTGGGCTACTTTGTTCACTTCATCTAACTATAGATATGGTTGAACTATATCACATACTTCTAGCATGCGTCCTCATTGTGCCTGCTCTCCTCGATAGTGCGCCCCATGGCTGCCTCGAGGGTGGCCTGGTAGGCTACCTCCTCGTCTTCCTCCTCCGTCTTTATGTTAGAGGCAGGGGTGGGATAGAGGGACTTAGCTAGACACCGTGGAGGTGCTCCACCTCCCCATTTGGGGAGTCGTCCACGTACGCACATTGCGATCGCTTCTCGGGGGTCACTAGCTCGTGTTGCCTATGCACCTCCTTTATATGCATGTGCACGGACCAGGGTACTAGTGTCACTAGGATGTAGTGTAGATATAGATGACAACCATGAGGGAGGTTGACATCTAGGTACGGGAGGGCCTTCCTATACCGCAGTGCCACCAAAATTAGTGGGCTGAAATGTACATGCACTCGCGTTCCCATCGCGGTGCTCAACGGCAAGGTGGCGGTGTCTCGCTGATACGTCTCCAACGTATCGATAATTTACGAAGTATTCATGCTATATTCACCAATGTTTACAATAGTTTTATAAGGTTCTGATGCACTTTGCATGATTTATCTAGAACTAACCCGGACTGACGTTGTTCAGCAGAACTACTGTGGTGTTGTTTTTTCTACAGAAATCAAAGTTCTCAAAATAGAACGAAACTTTTGGACAGTTTTTTGGAATAAAAGAGGCACCAGGAGCTTCGTTGGAGGCCCAGAAGACCTAGGAGGTGGGCCCTGGTGTCTTGTGGTCTCCTCGTGGTCCATCTTCGCGTGAAACCGACCCCCAAAAATCCTATAATTACATAAACCTCTTGAAATAACCCTAGATTAGGACTTCTGCCGCCGCAAGCCTCTATAGCTACGGAAAAAAAATATAGACCCCGTTCCCTCACCTTGCCGGAGGGGGATATCATCTACGGTGGCCATCTTCATCATCTTGGTGGAGGCCATGACAAGGAGGGAGTAGTCCACCCTCGGGGCTGACGGATTGTACAAGTAGCTATGTGTTCAATCTCTCTCTCTCTCTCTCTCACGTTCTTGACATGGCATCATCTTGATGTATCACATGCCTTGTTAATATAGTTGGGTCATATGGTGTTTTGCCCTCTCTATCTTGTTGTGATGAATTGAGTTTTCCCTTTGAGATTTTGTTATTATCTAATTGAATATTTTTAAGTATTTGAGAGAACTTGATATATGTCTTGCATACGGAAACCAGTGGTGACAATGGGGTATTATATTGATTCACTTGATATATGTTTTGGTACTCAACTCGCAGATTCCCGAGGTGACATTAGGGTAATCTATGCATAGGGGTTGATGTACGTTTTCATCCTACTTTCTCCGGTAGAAATCTTGGGGAACTTTTAGAGGCTCTTTGTGTTGGATTGAGTATTATGAATTTGAAATTGTTTGATGTGTGTCGTATCATTAACTCATGGACGCATGTGGTAACATTGGAGTATCTAGGTGACATTAGAGTTAGTTGATGCGTATCATATGGTGTTATTTTAGTACGAACTCTTGAATAGATTGATCGAAAAGGATAACTTGGTGTAATGTTACTACGGACTCCTGGATAGATCGATCAGAAGGGATAATTTTAAGGTGGTTCCATACCCTACAAACAATTTCTTTTGATGTTCTCCGCTAGAAAATAATTTTGGAGTGATTCTTTGTAACACGTTGAGGGATGGTTATGTGATCCAATTATATTAGCATTGTTGAGAGATTGCACTAGCGAAAGTACGGAGCCTATGCCTTGTTTTCTAGCATTGAAATATCGTTTGTGCTCACTTTTGTTACTTGCTACCTTGTTGTTTTTCATTGTTACTATTACAAAAGTCAATATCTACTATCATTACTACACTTGTATCACCATCTCTTCGCCGAACTAATGCACCTATTCAATTTACCCTTGTATTTGGTGTGTTGGGGACACAAGAGACTTTTAGTTATTTAGTTGCAGGGTTGTTTGAGAGACACCATCTTCATTCTACGCCTCCCACGGATTGAGAAACCATAGGTCGTCCACTTGAGGGAAATTAGCTACTGTCCTACAAAAGTCTATGTTCGGAGGGCTGGCACGACTCTACAAGAACAAGTTGTGTAGTAGAGATCAAGCTTTTTTCTCACGCCGTTGTCGGGGAGGTGAGTGCTTGAAGGTATATCTTTAGATATTGCCATTAAATCTTTTAGTTTCTTATTTTTCACTAGTTTGTTTTATAAATAGGAAATTACAAAAAAATGTAATTAAGGTTGTCTCATATTGTTCATCTTTATCATGTCTTTCATGAAAATGAAGGTTCAGAACATTGTGCTCAACCTCTAGAGAAAGAAATTATGAAAATGCTTAATGTGAATTCCTTGAATGATGATCATGGTAGCAATACTGTTAGTATGAATTCTCTGAATATCCAAAATGCTAATGATGATTACACTAGTCGTGAGAAAAATGTTTCTTATGAGCATGTCAATTTTTGTGGAGTGAAAAGACTTTGTGATGCCTTATAGGGATGATAGATTTTGCAAGAAGCATAAACATGAGAACCAATTTTTGCTCAAAATGATATGAATTTGCTACAAAATTTTGTTCTTTTTATCCTATTACTTGTGAACTTTGCAACAAATTTGGTCACCTTAATTCCCAATACATGCTTTTTCATGATCTAACTGTGTCCAAATATTGCAATAACTTCTTCAGCCTTGTACTTTATAATGATCATTGTTTATTTTTGTTGTGTGAATAATTGTCACAAAAAAATGGTTGGTTTGAAGAATTTTTATCCACAAAGCATGCAGAAACTAATTTGAAAGAAATCCATATGTTTTGCATGGTTAATTGCAATGAAAATGCTTATATTGCCAACTATAGAAATACGGAAAAACCAATAAATATAAAAGGCATATGAATGAAATGGTAAAGATTTATACTTTCCCTCCTATTGTCACTCATGATGAAATAGGTGACGATAAGGAGATCTCTATCCAACCAATCTCATCAATAAGAAGCGCAAAAAATCAAATGAACCCACACATATAATGTGGTGAAGAAGAAGTAAATAAGGAAAGGTAAAGGTAAAAATGTATCCCTCCCAAATGATGTTGCTCCTATTATTGTTGTGCCTCATTAGGATGAATCAAATATAAATGTGGAAGATGATACTCTTGATGATGATTTTTCTGTTCCTATTGCTTGTTGTGATGAAGATGATTTGGAATATAATAATAAGTCTTATAATCTTGAAAATCTTTTTGGCACCAACTTTGGAAATTATGATGATATAAATTATTATACTATCGGTGTTATTCATACTATTGGTGATGAGAGTGATTATACTAATGATATGCCAGGCCACAAGCTTGGGGATGTTATGTTTGATGAGAATGATATGTTTGAGAATTTATTTGCTGCAATTAATGTTTGTACCAAGCTTGTGGATGCTATGCTTAATGAAGATGATCTTTTTAGTCCCCCTACTTTGAATGATCAAATTTGTTATGATGATTGCATGCCTCCTATTTATGATTATTGCAATATTTATGAAAGTGGGTTTGGAAGAGTGTAAACTTTAGATAATAGTTATCCCACCATTTTGGAGGTTGTTGAATCTTATTATAATGATAAAAGTAGATTTGGAGAGGTCATGACTTTATTTAATAATGATTCCACTATTTCGGAAGAGGTTCCAATTGACTATGATGAGAACAAAGTTGTTACTTATGATGATTATTGTGATGATACTTATGCTATAAAAAGTAGTGCTAATTATTGTCATAATTTTGAGATTCCTTTTACTAAACATTACTCTTTTAATGTAGAAACAATTTATAGTATTCGAGTTTCATATGATACTCCCACTTTTATGAAAGATAAGAAATTACTTATGTGGAGAGTAATGAAAATTCTATGATTGTGTATCATGAAAATAGTGTTGCATGTGATAGTTATATTGTTGAATTACTTCATGATGCTACTGAAAATTATTATGAGGGAGGAACATATGCTTGTTGGAATTGCAATAATATCAAATTTCCTCCCTATGTGTTCAAAGTTTTGAAGTCATGCTTGTTTTGCCTTCCTATGCAAGTCGATTCTTGCTACAATAAATTGTTTTCTTGAAAAATCCCTATTCATAGGAAGTGATTTAGACTTCAATGTACTTGCTATGTCTTCATTATGCTCTCTTGCATGTTTCAACTATTATTCCTATACGAGCATCATTGAAATCGTCATGCCTAGCTAAAAGGCGTTAAAGAAAAGTCCTTGTTGGAAACTATAGTAGTCATGATTTTTTTGTGTTGACAATATTAAGCTACTATAGTAGTCATGATTTGTATATTTTATTTCAATAAAGTGCCAAGTAAAGCCTTTGGGATAGTGTGGAAACATGTTTGTTTGATTCTGTGCAAAAACAGAAAGTTTTGTGTCAAGTAAATGAATTATTTGCTCTTACTGGAGCATCAGATGATTATGGAATGTTTACGTTTTAGAGTTAGGGAAGTATGGTGATCATTCACATCTTCACAGACTATTCAGTTTTTGACACATTTTGTTTTGAATGCATAGTTTGCTTGTTTTAGTGTTTCCATAGATTATATTGGGTGATATAAGTTCTGGGAAAATTAGAATACACTAGGTATCATGTGATAACAATTATTAATCTTGTCTTTGTAGTACCTAAGTGAATGATCTATCTTTATTATACTAACTCATCTGACGAAGTCCCATTAAGTTTTGTGTGATTGAAATTTTCAAGTTTTGAGTGAGATACCGATATGAGGTGAATAAGGAGAAACAAGAACATAAAATTGGGGAGGCCTAAGCCACCCCAAGTTAATATCCAAGGAAGACTCAAGTGTGTAAGCTTGGGGATGCCCCAGAAGACATCCCCTCTTTCGTCTCCAACATTATCGATATATCTTACTTGAGGCTATATTTTTATTCATCATATGATATGTGTTTGCTTGGAGAATCATTTTATTTTTTTGTTATCTTTTATATGTTATTTATAATCTTGTTTTTAATACAAGGTTCCAAGAATTGCATTTAGAATGCTTGAATTGCATGTGTTATGTGTGCTCTATGAAAACAGAAAATTTTGCTGTAGTATTTGAATTATCAGATTTCAGTGGAATGTTGAAAGTTTCTGAAATTTTAGCATCGTAATGCCAAACAAATTATCTATCATGTCCACAAAAATTTAAATTTTTTGAACTTACAGAAGTACACTGTTTTAATAGATTTTTACAGAGTGTTCTGGTTTGACAGATTGCTATGATGGTTTTGTTATGTACTTATCCTAGAGTTTTCATTGCTTATATTGATCGATATAAATTGTGGAAATGATAGTATACAGTATATATTGTTTGGAAATTATTATGCACCTTGTCTTGGCAGTACATCAAGTGTGGGTTTATTCTTATGTGTACTAACCTATCTCACGAGTTGTTTTTGAGTTTTGTGTGGATGAATTTTCTTTTAGAATCGATGAAACTGTGATATGAGAGGATTGAAAGAGATACAAAAGCTCAAGCTTGGGTATGCCCAAGGCACCCCAAGTAAATATTTTAAGAAGTCTCGAGCATCTAAGCTTGGGAATGCTACATATCCCACCTCTCTTCATCAACTATTATCGGTTAGCCTATGTTGAGCCTACATCTTTATTTGTCCACATGATATCTGCTATTCTTGGATTGTTATTTTAAATTTGCTTGTTGTTTAATAAAATACTCATATCTGAAAATATTTATTGAGAGAGAGCCCTCACATAGCTACTTGATCGTTTACCTACTCATTGATCTTGAGTTATATCTTTTGAAGATTAGTTTGATGTTTACTCTTGAGTTTCACTTATATACTCTGAGTAAATTGTTAATCAATGAAATATTATAAATATGAAATTATCAATGTGCTTTATTCTTAGTAGTAGCTTCACCAGTGGTTTATAACTTAAAATATATTGAACTTTGAGAATCACAATATTGGGCATACAAGCAATTCATGAATGATTGGTATAAGGAAGAGAACTTTCACATATAAATATATTATCTTGTAAATATTCTATGATTGTGAATAACCATTAATTATTTTCAAACTTGAGCAAATTAGTTGAAGTTGTACAAGGAAGACAACGTAATGAGTTATGTTTGTGTATATTTGCATAGGAGTTATATTGTTATGGATCCTCCAACAAATGGTGTTTGCTTAGAATATTTTGCTAGCGAAAACTTCGTACTAAGTAGAGATACTACTTGTGCATCCACAAACCCTTAAACCTAGTTTCTTGCCATGAGAGTCCACTATCACTACAGGAATTAGCTTATTTGCCTCTGCCATAGCGGACGGCAATGGGGCAGTTCACGGACGGCAAAGAGCTTTGCAGTCAGCCTCCGGTCGGAAAACTTGTATGAATACTTTCGTCGATCAAAGGCCCTTCTTTGCCGTGTGCACGTTGAAAGCGGACGGCAAAGGGCTTTGCCGTTGGCCTGTGGTGGCAAGCAGACGTCAAAGCCCTTAGATGGCAGCCGACAGGCAACTACTCCGTTTGGTGGTTAACGGAGTATTTTTCGTCTGATGTATTTGAGGGGACCTTTCTCGTCAGCCTTGAGGGGACCTTTGCCATCAGCCATACGTCAACATGGGAAGGCCCCCCGCTGCTGCCAGTTGGTGGTTGCTCTTTGTCATGTGCTTATGTCGGAAGCTTTGTCGTGTGCCTATTGAGGGAGCTTTGCCGCCAGTCTTTGCGGGGAGCTTTGTCGTCTGCTTTCGGTGGAAGCAGACGACAAAGTGACCATATGGGTCAACCGCTGCTGCCCGAGGATGCATAGGTGGGCGCCACGTGTCCCCTTTGTCATCTGCTGGCAAATGGCAAAGAGGACATAATGTCACTGTTTTGTTTGCTTTTATTTATTTCACTTTATTTTTTAAGTACATATAGTTTCTAACAACATATAGTTTCAAACATCCACATATACTTTCAAACATCAAATAAGCACCTTAGGCCATGTATGGAACATCATATAAGAGAAATAACATCATATATATAGGCCTTAGGCCATGTATCGATGTTATTTATCTTATATGAACAATATGGAACTATGTGTATGTATGGAGAAATAATAATGAGAATAGTAGTAATAATGATAATAAGAAGAAGAAGAAGAAGGAGAAGAAGAAGGAGAAGAATGAGAAGAAGGAGGAGGAGGAGAAAAAGAAGAAGAAGAAGGAGAAGAAGGAGGAGGAGGAGGAGGAGAAGAAGAAGAAGAAGGAGAGGAAGAGGATGATTACAATACTTTTCCTATTTTGAGCTTATTATGTAATTTAGGAGGAAGATACGCTAAGTTATCAGCCACTACTAGGAAAAGGGCTATAGATGATATAGACACTAATGGCGCACCAGACAAGTAGTGCGCCACTACTATATAGTAGTGGCGCACCATGTGCAGGTGTGCCATTAGTGTGATGGACACTATGGCGCACCACACACTCGGTGCGCCACTACTATATTTTTTTTGCAAAACTACTAATGGCGCACCACCAGCTGGTGCGCCATTAGTAACCAGGGTTACTAATGGCGCATTTGTAGGTGGTGCGCCACTACTATAATTTTTTGTTTGCAAAACTACTAATGGCGCACCACCAGCTGGTGCGCCATTAGTAACCAAGGTTAGTAATGGCGCATCTGTAGGTGGTGCGCCACTACTATTAATTTTTTTGTTGCAAAACTACTAATGGCGCACCACCAGCTGGTGCACCATTAGTAACCAGGGTTACTAATGGCGCATATGTAGGTGCTGCGCCATTAGTATCCTGGGACCAGCTAGATATTTTGGACAGCCACCTACCACACTCACTTTCCCCACTTTCATTCTCTCCACCTCCTCCTCCAAGCTTGTCTCGGGTGCCTCCTCCTCCTCACCTCATTTGCATCAGTGTCCCAATAGTGTCCCCCCGCTCCACCGCCGTCGAGCACCCACCGCACCCTCCCCCGCTCCACCACCGTCGACGACCCCCCGCACCCTCCCTAGCCCGCTCCACCGCCGCCGAAGACCTCCCGCACCCTCCCCCGCTCCACCGCCGCCGACGACCCTCGCACCCTCCCCCGCTCCATCGCCGCCGACGACCCCCTGCACCCTCCCTGGCCAGCTCCACTGCCGTCGACGACCCCCCGCACCCTCCCCCGCTCCACCGCCGCCGACGACCCCCCGCACCCTCCACCCCCTCCACCGCCGTCGACGACCCCCCGCACCCTCCCCCGCTCCACCGCCGCCGACGAAACCCCGCACCATCCCCCGCTCCACTGCCGTCGACGACCCCCCGCACCCTTCCCCGCTCCACCGCCGCCGACGACCCCCTGCACCCTCCCGTGTATCCTCGCTCGGTTCCCCCAAACAGAATCGGCCGAGCGCACCACCCACCCCCTCCCTCCCCCTCGAGCTCCATTGCTATCCAAATTTTTTTTACTAATGGCGCACCTCTCTGGGGTGCGCCATTGCTATCCAAAAAAAGATTACTAATGGCGCACCTCTCTAGGATGCGCCATTGCTATATAATAAAAAATTACTAATGGCGCACTCCATGTGGATGCGCCATTGCTATCAAAAAACATTCTAATGATACACCACTCGGGGTGCACCATTCCAAACCCCTCCGCCCTCACCTGTCCTGTGCCCTCGCCCTCGTCCACGAAGACGCCGCCCACCCCCTCCCCCACCCTTGTCCACGGAGACGCCGCCCACGGAGACGTCGCCGCCGCTGCCGCCGCCCTCCCCGTCCCCCACCCTCGTCCACGGAGACGCCGCCCACCCCCTCCCCCACCCTCGCATCTCCTCTGCCCTCGCCCTCGTCCACGGAGACGCCGCTCCTCCTCGTCGCTGCCTACGCTGCTGCCTCCGCGCTCGACGCCTTCTACGTCCCCTCCGTCGAGGCCCAAGCCCACGTACGTATGCCGTCCGCCCCTCCCCTCTCCAGGCCTCTCTCTAGAGCGGTCTTCTGCAGTTGAGCCCTCTGAACCACGAGCGCCAGCCTGAATCCGTCACGCGATTCGCGGAGGTGGTGTCACCAGTAGTAACGCCGGAATTTCGCGATCCTGTGAGGAGCCCAGTAGTAGGGTTCGGGACTCGACATCACCGGTGGGGGTGAGCTTTTGGAGATCTGGCCGGTTCTATGTCCATGAATTCGCCGATCTGCGCGGACGCATCTTGGCAGGGCAGGTTCATTGTACCAGGATATTCGTTTACCTAGTATTCTATACGAGTACAAGTGTTTAGGCTCTTACGAGTTGTATGAAACTACTAATGGCCACCGCTCCACCGCCGCCGCCGACCCCCCGCACCCTCCCCCGCTCCACCGCCGCTGACGACCCCTCGCACCCTCCCCCGCTCCACCGCCGCTGACGACCCCCCGCACCCTCCCAGGCCCGCCCCACCGCCGCCGACGACCCCCCGCACCCTCCCCCGCTCCACCGCTGTCGACGGCCCCCCGCACCCTACCTTGTCTCCTCGCTCGGTTCCCCCAAACGGAGTCGGCCGAGTGCACCACCCACCCCCTCCCTCCCCCCGAGCGCCATTGCTATCCAAAAAAATAATATTACTAATGGCGCACCTCTCTGGTGTGCGCAATTGCTATCCAAAAAAAGATTACTAATGCCGCACCTCTCTGGGATGCGCCATTGCTATATTAAAAAAGATTACTAATGGCGCACTACATGAGGATGCGGCATTGCTATAAAAAAATTCTAATGGCGCACCCCGAGCGGTGCGCCATTGCTAACCGGAAGTGCGTCTCCTCTCCCAAATCCAACCGGCCACTCTCTCTCCCATGCCCACTCTCTCTCTCTCCACCCGGATCCCGTCCCCCAGATCCACCCCCGATCCCATCCCCCAGATCCACCCGCTCCGCGCAGCCATCGCGCAGCCCCCGATCCCGTCCCCCGGATCTGCCCCGCCTCTCCGGCCCAAGCTCTCCAAGAGGAGGAGGAGGAGCATCTGTCCTCGGGCAGCGGGATGGAGGGCCTGGCGCAGTGGGTCGTGCTGCTGGGGGAGTCGCTGGGCCAGAGCTAGGCGGCCACGGACGCCGTCATCTCCATCCTCGACTCCTTCGACAGCCGCCTCTCCGCGCTCGACAGCCGCCTCTCCCACTCCTCCGTCCACTGGAACTGGAATCGGAAGCAACCGCCACTCACCAGGTCAGCTGATCTCGTCTGCTATGCCCGCGCATTATAGGTGCTTGCGTTTATTCCCACCAGCACTATCTTCCTTCCGCCGCGACCTTCCTAGCTTGATCCAGCACCCAGTTGCCTACCGCGTGCACGCATTCTTCTTTGCGTCCAGTGGAATAAATTAAGTCAATAATGGCCACCATACAATACATCAAGATACGAGCTTGAGCATGAGACGTATAAAGCTGGGCCTTGTGGGATTATTATTTTAGCTTGAGCTTGAGCTTGAAACGAATACAATACAATACATCAAGGCCCGGAGCATAGTCTTTGTTTTACTCTTGGATTTGCAATTAGTTCCGTTGAGCAGATCCGGTGGACGGTGGTGGCAATGTGTAGATGGTCATACACATCCTCGGCTCAAGCATATCGCTGCCTCGTCCAGCCTGATCACTTGTTCAGGTATGCCACAACTGAGGCTCCTTCGGTTCTCTACCAGTTTATCAGTAGAGGCTCCTTATGTACTAAAGGTGCACATTTGCTGACACTTGGATGTTCATAACTTGGTTTCTCGAGCTACGAATTTATCACTTGTATCACATTTCTATCACATGTTAAACTGATGGTTTTGCTACAACCCTCCATTCAAATTAATAAAACCGTTGGCATTGCACTTTGCTTGTAGAGTATAGAGTAGATACCAAATGATGCGCTTAGAAAGTACGATACATATCTTCTTTTATTTATTTTTCTCTCCTGATTTTACCATGTTCCACACCATTGGACCGCCTTTTCCAGTATCTCTACAGCTAATCATTCCTGCAGTTTCATTGTCTTGCAGTTTTAGTTTGTTTTCATCTCTTTACTCAACGCTGTTTCTTGTGGCGTAATGCAGTGGGATTGTTAACCTGTCTTTGTATGCTCCAAAACTGGCTTGGGACTTCATCCATTCTGCTGCGTTTATCAGGGCATCTGTGGATAGGAGTCGAGTATTTCTAGTGACTAGTACCAATCTTAACCCCTAATTATCAGCTTAGATTGTGTTGTTCCCCCCTTTCATAGATTCCGTTCATGCAGTTTATGAAAAAAAGGAAATTGTAAATCCTAGTTTCAACTGCTGATCGATCTACACTTGTGCACTGTAGGTAAACTGCTTACAAATTGGGAGATTCTGTCTGCTCTTCGTGCTCCTCGCTCTTTGCTTTCCCGGAAGCATGATATACTAATCCTGAGCACTAAAGAAGTTGAGAAATATAGTGCCATCGCTGCTGGTTTACCTTGCTCAATATATGTGTTAGTATTGAAAGTTGTACATATGAGCAAACCGAGTTTTGTTGAGCTTTGCATTATGCTTTATACCACCCATTAAATATAAAATGTGCATGCAATGCAAGATATTTTTGTGTATATACGTTTTCTTGTCTGCCGGATAGTTCAAATCTTGGCTTTGCTGGATATCTATCTTTGATGTGTTGGAACATTCTGATCTCAATAATCTGTAGGATCCACCGTATATTGTTTGTTGTAAATTTGCTAGTTCTATTCCTACTAATGTGTGTGCCGCAAGAAAATAAAATTTACATAACTTTTTCATGTAGATTTGCAAAGCTGGCTAAACGCCTTTGTTTCATTATCATTTAGTTTGTAAATTTTGTTCATGACCACTTTGGGCCATCTTATCAAATAGCTCTGGTCTAGAAATAGCCTATAACCCTTTCATTTTCTTAGCTCCCGAGTAGAATTTACAGGTTTGACTGAATTGTGGAGAGCAGTGGCGATTCGTTGCTGGTGCAGAGTCAGGAGTGCTTGGAGAAGGTTGCCAAGACGGTCTCCTTCCTCGCGCAGCGTGATGGCTCATTCCTGCTGTTGCTCACAGGTAATTCAGTTCTGATGCATTTGTTCTAATACTTTTATGGAATTATATATTAGGGGCTGCTGATTGTGTGCGTTTACTAGTTAGATTTTGTTTGCAATCAAGGGTGAACACTATGGTCGTAGTATCATCTCCATGACTGGAAAGTTTGTGCCTATACCATTGCTTCTTTCCTTCAGGCTTAAACATTTGGTATCACATCTCATTAGAGCGAGCGTGTGACCTATGCAGCTGGGATTACTTTGGATTCAGTGCAACATCGGCAGCTTATATTTATAATTTGGAACCAAACATCATGTGCTTATTCTTGTATGTGAATGTTCTCTTGAAAATCTTAGTTGTATTCTTTGGAGCTTATGTGTATATATACATCTCTCTCTCTCTCTCTCTGTGTGTGTGTAGTCGTCACTAGTTGACAATTTAAGTAACTTGATACCTCGTAAATTTTGTAACAAACATTTCTGGTGTTGTTTTGTTAGCAGTCAATATGTATCAAAATTTGTAATTCTGAATCATCTGTTTTCTTTCTCTAACGCTTTTGATTCATGCTTCTTTTGCCAGGGGAAGTTCAAAAGGACCGCGCGCTGGAGCTCCTAAGCGTGCGCCCCTTCTACTTCGTTTACTTATGTGGCGTGAAGACATAAAGCAAACCTTTGGAGCCATAGTAGCCTTTTTGTCATCTAAAATAATAATGGTAACATATTAATACAAACAAAAAAAATATTCTAGCTCAAAAAATTGTATGTGAATAATGAATGGATGCTATGGAACTATATTTTTGTGGAGCTATGTATGTATGGATGCTATGGAACTATATGTATATATGGATGCTATGGAAGTTTGGATGTATGGATGTTATGGAGTTTTGATATATGGATCATGAAATTAGTTATGCAACTTTGCATATATGTTATGTGTTGTGGATCAGTAAAACTATTGGGCACATATTATGTATTATATATTTGATATATATGTTATGTGTTGTTGAATTTGTGGTTTTGAAACAAAACATATATATGCTAGAATACCAGATAATAATGGAGCACCATGGGCTATACGAATGGCACACCTGGGAGGCATACTAATGGCGCACCTGGGAGGCATACTAATGGCGCACCTGGGAGGCATACTAATGGCGCACCTGAGAGGCATACTAATGGCGCACCTGGGAGACATACTAATGGCGCACCTGAGAGCCATACTAATGGCGCACCTGGGAGGCATACTAATGGCGCACAATGAGCTATACTAATGGCGCACTGCCTCGTGCGCCATTAGTATACCAGATACTAATGGGGCACCTGTGGTGCGCCAGTAGTAAAAAAATCTAATGGCGTGATGCTAGTGGCGCACCTATAGTGCGCCATTAGTAGCCAAAACAGGTGCGCCACTAGTAGGCCTTTTCCTAGTAGTGAGCTAACCAAGGTTCCTGTGATGTTTTTTACCTAACTAAGCTAATTATGTCAGAAATGAACTAAATAAGCTTATTCTGTCATTTTGGAGGATAGTTTTCTAAGTACGTCTTTCTTGGGGAAAAACTAAGTAGAAGAAGAAAGAGGAGAAGAAAGTAGAGGAGAAGAAGGAGAAGAAAAATAATAATAATAAGAAGAAGAAGAAGAAGAAGAAGAAGAAGAAGAAGAGGAAGAAGGAGAAGGAGGAGAAGGAGAATAAGAAAGAGAAGAATAGGAAGAGGATGATTACAAAGGAGAAGGAGAAGAAGGAGGAGAAGTAAGAGAAGGAGAAGAAGAAGTACAGGGATAAGAAGAAGGAGAAGAAGAGAAAGAGGAGAAGAAAGAGGATAAGAAGGATAAGAACAGAAAGAGCAGAATAAACGGGAGAAGAAGGAGAAGAAGAGAAAGAGGAGAAGAAATAGTGAAGAAGAAGGAGAAGAAGAATAAGAAGAAGGAGGAGGAGGAGGAGGAGGAGGAGGAGGAGGAGAAGAAGAAGAAGAAGAAGAAGAAGAAGAAGAAGAAGAAGAAGAAGAAGAAGAAGAAGCAGAAGGAGGAGGAGGAGGAGGAGGAGGAGGAGGAGGAGACGAAGAAGAAGAAGAAGAAGAAGAAGAAGAAGAAGAAGAAGAAGAAGAGGAAGAAGAAGGAGCAGCAGGAGAATTAGGAGAAGAAGGAGAACAAGAAGGAGAGGAAGAAGAAGAAGAAGAAGAAGAAGAAGAAGAAGAAGAAGAAGAAAGAGGAGAAGGAGAAGAAGAAGGAGAAGCGTCTTCTGCATCCTCTCAGTTGCAAAGCACCAAAATTTTTGCATGGGCCCACCCAATCTTGCCTCGGTCAGTAGATGTAAAATCAAATGCTACATTGGATTGAAGAAGCCCGTCGGAAAGATCTTCCCTAACTTGCAGAGCAACTCCGGCGCCAACTCCTCCATGTCATCTACCACCCCAGGCGAAAGTTATTTCGCACAAAGGACACGTGAGAAATAGCTTAGGTGCGCTAATACTAGCCATTCGTCCTCAGGAACAAAGCCACGTAACATCACCGTCATTACCCGCTCAAGCCATATGTGCCAATCATGACTCTTGAGACCAAATATTTTTATTTTTTCAAGACTCACTCCCCTCTTTAGATTCGCTGCATACCCATCGGGGAACATCAATTGCATTTTGACCCACACGATAATTTCCCTCATAGCCGGCCATCCAAGAATGAACCAGACCTTTGGCTTCGACCAGTTCTGCTTTTCTTTTGATTCTCGCATGTTTTGTAACAGTCTATGACATAGTGTCTCTTGATCGACTCTGGCCTTAGTATTATCCTTTGAATTCCCATCTATCCCGAACAATGTACCAAAACCGACCTCTCCGATATAGTTTTCAATGTGCATCATGTCGATGTTGTGTGGAAGAAGGAGGTCTTTGTAGTAAGGCCGATCCCAAAAGCATGGCTTGTGAGTCCAGGATGTTTTGAATTATACCCCTTGAAATACCTTGGACGCTCTAGATCTCGCTCCAGGGTGTTTGACTGATCCAGGATCTGTTCGCCTGTCAGCACAAGTGGTGCCAAGGCTTTGACAACTTTGGTTTTGGTAAAGTTCTTCGCAAGTCAAAGCAAGAATACTTCCCACCCGCCTGCAAACAATGAAACTGAAGAGCTGCCTTTCTCGTGGGGCACGACAACCTTCCATGCACACACCATCCAGAGAATAGCGCATCCGGTGGCAAGTCATGCATCGAGTACATGTACCACACATGCATTTTGAAGTTTTCTTTTCTAGCGGCATCGTATGTCTTTACCCCATTATCCCAAGCTTCTTGCAATTCATCTTTAAGAGGCTGCTTGTAGACATTCATATTATTCCCGGAATAGTTGGGCCCTGGAATTATCAACGTAAGGAATATTTTCTTTGCATAATCTGCCCCGGGGGGGGGGGAGATTGAGTGGAATGACAAATACATGCGAACAACTGTATTGGGTTGCCGTCATACCGAAGGGATTGAAACCATCCGTGGCAACGCAAACTGCAGGATGCCTTGGATCTGCCGCTTTATCCTGATGTAATCCATCGAAATCTTTCCACGCTTCCCCATCTGATGTGTGTACCACCATCTTATTCCCATCCGCATCTAGTTCGGTTCTTTTGCACAATTTGTGCCATGTCAACTGTCTGGCTGTCTCTTCGACCAAGAAAATACGTTGAAGCCTTGGTATGATTGGCGTATACCGAAGAACATTAACTAGGATTTCGATCTGCCTCTTCTCACCCATACCGTTGTCTACCACAAGATACCAGCAAGACTTGCAAATGGGACAATAGTCCAAGTGTGCATACTCCTTCCTAAATAAGGCACATCCTTTCTCACAGGCATGTATCTTCTCATTGGGCATCTTAAGTACATGAAGTATTTTGTCCGAATCGTACATGTTTGCATGCATGACATGGCCTTTGGGTAGAAAGCGTCCAAATAGTGTTATCATCGCGTCATAGCATTCTCTTCCCAAGTTGAACTGAGCCTTCAGAGACATTACTTGTGCAATGACATCCAGCTGACAAAGCTCAGTGTGCTCTTGCAGAGGACATTTTGAAGACTCTAAAATTTCATAGAAGGCCTTTGCAGATTCCTCCATCTCATCGTCCGAACCCCGAGCATCATCAAAGTCTTGCACCATGTCTTCGATACCGGTACCATGCTCGTCGGTGCGACGACGAACCACCTCAGCTCTGGTGTGTTGTATAGATTCACCATCAAATGTCCACAACGTATAATTAGGCTTAAAACTCCTCCTATGCAGGTGTTTAATAATTTTAGCCTCTGTCCTCTTTTTATAATTGTCGCACCCAGGATAGGGGCACCATTTTGTTTCATGGCCATTTGGAAATGCGGCTTTCACAAACTCCTTGGTTTTTAGAAATCATTCTTTGGTCATCTCTTTCCGACTAGGGTGACCGGTGTACATCCATTCACGATCACTCATCTTGCCTAGTCGAATGCAAGGGCGGAGCTCGTCGAACACCAGACCCTTGCAGCGACGAAAACAACTTCACATTTAAATCCAAAGATGAGTAGCAAAGCATTATTTTTTTTCCGTCAACCTAACTAAATATTTACAATAGGATGCCACCACCAAGTTGTAAAAAAACAACTCGTACTACTCGTTTCGTCCACGCGGAGGCAATATATGTCATTCAGGGTTCCATCAACGTCGAGGCACCCATAACCTATATAGATGTCATTTAGGGTTCCATCGACACCGAGGAACCCCCTAACTCGCTCGCCCCCGACACCCTCAGGTATGGCGACGCACGGTCGAAGGGTCAACACGCCATCTTTCCTGGTCCGGAGACCACTCCTCTATACCTCTCCTCTACTCTCCGAGCATTCTCCTGGTGAGGTCATCTACCGGCGACCTCTAGAAGGCTGAAGAGCACCTTAGAGATCAACAGGAGGCCGAAGAGGTGTCGGGGGTCGGGGGTTGGGGGTTAGAGGCATCGGGGGTGGCGTATTAACAACTGCTAGTGTTTCGTGCGGGGGTGTCGGGATGTCCTATTGGGGCATCGTGTCGGGGTGTTGTCTCGCGGTGTCGGGGCGTCGTGTCAGGGTGTCGTTTTCTTCTTCCTCCTCTTCTTTTTTCCTCTTCTTCCTTTTCTTCCATTTCTTCTTGTTCTTCTTGTTCTTATTATTCTTATTATATTTATTATTCTTCTTCTTCCTCTTCTTCTTCTTCTTCTTCTTTTCCTTTTTCCTCTTATTTCTTCTTCTCCTCTCTCCTCTTTCTCTTCTTCTTCTTCTTCTTCTACTCCTACTTCTCCTCCTCTTCTTCTTTTTCTTCTTATTCCCTTATCTACTTATTCTTCTTTTCTTCTTCATCTTTTTTCTACTTATTTCAATTATGACTAAGTAACTAAACCTATAACTGAACATATATAGCACTAAACAGCCAAAATCAGAATCTGCCACTAATTAGCTAAAAAGAATCTACCACTAATTAAAAAAACATTAATCTACCAACTAAACTATCACTAAACCTACTAATTAACTATCCTACCAACTAAACTATACCACTAAATCTATTAATTAGCAAATAAAGGGAAAAATTACCTTGCACGGGCAGTGGCGGCCAGGGAGGCGGGGGGCCGGGGCGGTGGGGGTGCGGGACGGTGGGAGGCTGGGCCGGTGGGGCGCCGGTTCGGATAGGGGCATCGGCTGTGGCGAGGGACGCCGGCTACTGGATGGAGTGCTGGCTGCGAGGAGGGGCGTCGGTACAGGGAGAGGGAGGAATGAGGGGTGGCCGGCTCCGGCAAGGGGCATCGGTTGTGGGGTGGGGTAACGACTGCGGGGAGGGGCACCAGCGCAGGGAGAGGGAGGGCGAGGGGTGGCTGGTACAGGGAAGCTTTGGTGGCTGGCAGTGCCGACTGGGAGTGAGGGCGAGGGAGAGAGACAAAGAGTGGGGTGGGGTGGTGGGTGTGTGAGCCGGCCGTTAGGGAGATAGAGAGAGAAGAGAGAGAGATGTGCCTAATGGCGGACGTTAGGGTAGGTGGACTTTGCCGTGTGCGGCGGATGACTAAAACGGGGTGGGGGCAGGGGTGCGGCATCCATTAGGCCATATCATTGTTGTTTGCCTACTTCCTCTTTGCCATCGGCTAGCAGATGACAATGTGGGACGGTGGGGTCTGGGTCCTTTGCCGTTTGCCTTCCCTTCTTTGCCATCTGCTCGCAGTTGGCAAAGCTCTGGTTGATGACAAAAATGCCCTTTGCCATCAGCCATATCTTTGTCGTGAGTTTTTTGGAAGCTAACGACAAAGCGGGTCTTTGCCATCAGTCAGCAGACGGGAAAGAACAGGTTGATGGCAAATTCTCTAATTTAAGTTGTGTATATCTCTACCTATATGAGGTATTACCCTGTCATTCCAAGTAAATTTGCATGTGCCACCTCTAAAACTTCAAATGAGCATATGTTTTGTGTGACTGGACCGCTCATGGAGCGATAGGGGGTGGTCAGTATCTTCCATGTTAAGCGGGTTATTCTCAAGAAGTTTGTTTATTCACTCGTCCTTGCACGAGAGGGCTGTAATACGAATTCCCAATCCCGAAGAAAAATTGCGAATAACTAAACAAAAACTACCCAAGAATGTTATTGGTATGGACGGTAGTCGTTGATTCGGCTAGCCGTGGAGTGTGTTTCTTAGTGGAGGGGGAGTAAACCTTTACTTGTAACGCTTGGCAACCACCCCTAATGTGCTTAACATGGAAGATATTGATAACTCTTGGTCGTAGCATTAACACGAAGGGTGCACCTCCCAAAATTACATATCCATCTCTATTTTAAACAATGAGCTCTCGCACATATACAAATCTCTGCTTCCCTCTGCGAAGGGACAATCTAGTTACTTTCATGTTATTTATTTTTCATGTTGATCCAACTTCCTATTCCAACCTCAATCTATTCATTGGAAAGCATCATGTGGAGGGGAATAATCTAGGAACATATGACCAGTCAAATATATTTGATCATGACTTAGTATTTTTGACAATTATCTCTATGATAAATGAGTTCGGAGGAGAAACATTAAGCCCCTATGTTTCGCTATGTTCGATGGATGCCATTTATTCTAAAAATATGCTTTGAGTACTAGCAATGATAGAAATATGATGATTGAGTATGTGGAGCTCTTACTTAGACTTTGTTGAGAATAAGTTAATTGCACTTTTCCGATGACTAAGAACATAGGTTGTTAAGTTTCAAGGGAATTCATTGTTTGAACCATAACATGTGAATTCGTTGCTACTTTTTCATGATGAGTTTTATGAGAAAGATTTGTTGTTATAATGCTAGGAAAAGTGGTTGAAATTATCATTGATAAAACTTATGCACTATGCTAGCATTAACACTTCATAAATTATTTCTTTTATCGTTCACTTGGGGATGCTAATACGTCTCCAATGTATCGATAATTTATGAAATATTCATGCCATATTCTCCTATGTTTACAGTAGTTATATAAGCTTTTTAAGCACTTTGCATGATTTATTTGGAACTAACCAGAACTGACGCTATTCAACAGAACTACCGTGGTGTTGTTTTTTTGTGTAGAAATCAAAGTTCTCCAAATGCAATGAAACTTCTTGAAGATTATTTTTGAAATAAAATAGGCACTAGAAGCTTTGTTGGAGGCCCGGAATAGATACAAGGTGGCACAACCCACCAGGCCGCACCAGAGGGCCCAAACATGCCCTGGTGTCTTGTGCTCTCCTCCTGGTCAATCTTCGCATGAAACCGACGCCCAAAAATTCTATAAACACAAAAACATCCAGAAATAATGCTAGACCAGAAGTTCTGCACCACAAGCCTCTGAAGCCATGAAAAATCAAATCTAGACCCCGTTCTGGCACCTTGCTGGAGGGGGAGATCATATCCGGTGGCCATCTTCATCATCCCGGCGGAGGCCATGGCGAGGAGGGAGTACTCCACCCTCGAGGCTGACAAATTGTACCAGTAGCTATGTGTTCAATCTCTTTGTCTCGTGTTCTTGAGATGACACGATCTTGATGTATCACGGTCTTTGTTAATATAGTTGGACCATATGGTGTTATCCCCTCTCTATCTTGTAGTGATGAATTGAGTTTTCCCTTTGAGATTTCGTTATTATCAGATCAAATGTTTTTATGGATTTGAGAGCACTTGATATATGTCCTGCATACGAATACCCGTAGTGACAATGGGGTATTATATTGATTCACTTCATATATGTTTGGGTTCTCCACCCGTGGATTCCTCACGTGACATTGGGGTAATCTATGGATAGGGGTTGATGCACGTTTTCGTCCTAGTTTCTCCGGAAGAAAACTTGGGGCACTCTTTGAGGTTCTTTGTGTTGGATTGAGTATTAGGAATCTCAAAGTGTGTGATGTGTATCATATAATTAACTCATGGATACTTGTGCTGACATAGAAGTATCTAGGTGACATTAGAGTTGGTTGATGCTTATCATATGGTGTTATTTTAGTACAAAATCATGGTGTTATGTTAGTACGAACTTGGTGTTATGTTAGTACGAACTGTAGGATAGATTGATCCGAAGGGATAACTTTAAGGTGGTTTCGTACCTTACTAAAACTTTCTTATTATTTTCTCCGCTAGATAAGAACTTTTGAGTGATTCTTCGTTGCACGTTTAGGGATGGTTAAGTGATCCAATTATATTAGCATAGTTGAGAGATTGCACTAGTGAAAGTACGGAACCTAGGCCTTGTTTTCAAGCATTGCAATACCATTTGTGCTCACTTTAGTTACTTGCTACCTTGCTATTTTTTATTGTTACTACTACAGAAATCGATATCTACTTTCATTACTACACTTTTATCACCATCTCTTCGCCGAACTAGCACTAGTAGGAAAAACCTTGTAGGTAGGACCTTGTTAGTAGCATTGGAATATAGCACGCGTTGTTGCTACTTAGTAGTAGCACTGACTCTACTATCACTAATACACTTGTATCACCATCTCTTCTGCTAAGCGCTAGTGCTAAAGCCTTAGTAGTAGTGCTGGAATTGTAAAAAACGCTACTGCTAAATGGGACCCACCAAGCCCACCGGTGGTAGCCGTAGTAGCAGCGCACCCTTGTAAAAAGCGCTACTGCTAAGTAGAATAGCAGTAGCACTCGGCAGGAATCAGTACTACTGCTATTGGGCCCCACTTAGCAGTAGCGCTGCCCAAGAAAAGCACCACTACTAAGACCAATAGCAGCAGCGCCCTTCGGGAATCGGCGCTACTTCTACGCGTGGCTGGTGGTAGCTTTCCACCCACACACCCACTCTCTCCACCTTCTTCCCCCCTTTGCCATCTCCCCTCCTTTCTCCTCTCCTCTCTCTAAGTTACTTCTCCACCATTGTTGCATTTCTTCTCTCTTCCTTCTACCTCTCTTCTCTCCCCATTAATGCCCCCTCCACCCTAATTCTCCTCCATAAATGACCTCTTCTAACTCTATCTTCCACATTTATTAGGCTTTCCCTCCTTCCATACGTATAGATCTAGCTAGATCATCTCTCTCCCTCTCCACTAGTTAGCTAGAGTCATCTCTCCTCACAACAACTAGATCTAGCTATTTATTTAGCCGTGCACAATCTCTATCGGGACATAGGTGAGTAAAAAGTTGTGTATTTCAATAATGGGAATATATGTCTTTGCGATATGAAGGGATTTGTTTGAGTGACATGCCTCGCGAGTTGCTTATGTTCTGCCGAAATGGCGTTTTATTTCCATTTCGGTGAATTTCGAGCAAACTGGATATGTCCTATTTTAGGCAAGGTCATGCCAAATTTTATATGACTTTGATGTTGTCACAGCCCTAGAATAACTGCTTGCAATTAGTTGCATCATCATCTTGCATCATATTAAACCAAATGTTTTTCAGTTTTGGACTGACAAAACCCAAGCAATTCATTGAATAAAGAAAATCCAAATATTGGTGATTTTCAATGAACCCCAATGGTTTTCAGAAATGTTCACCCTCTCTAATAAATGTTGGCAACAACATACCAGGGGTGATCCACTTTCTATCAACCTTTTTGCAATTTTATATAAACTAGCAAACTTGCATAAAATGACAAATACCTGATTATAATTATTTTTAGTCTTTCAAAAATGCTGAATCATTTTGAGGAGGTTTGCAATATTCAAACTACAAACTAGAAAATTTATTGGTATTTTTGGAGCTAGGTTTGAGCCCTGGAAAAAAATATCAAAACAAATGTCAGAAAACAAATAAAAATAGGAAAAAAAAGAAAAAAAGAAAACTCTTACCTGGCGCCACCTTGCCGGCCCAGCCCCCCAGGGGCACCGATGTCTTCTTCCTCCTGCTAGGAGAAGAAGCACCTGCGTGCGGGATGCGCCGACGAGCTTGGCCATGTCCCCGGCCACCTCCTGCTTGCCCCGAGCCAAGTAGACGATGGGGATAGACTCCCTGATGTTGTCCCGATCGAGTGTGTCATGCCATTTTCCCCCTTTCCCCTCCCTTGCCTCTGCTTTCTGTGACCGAGCGCCATCGTTGCCGCTGCTTAGAGCCAGCACGTGGATAACCCACAAGTATAGGGGATCAATCGTAGTCCTTTTGATAAGTAAGAATGTCGAACCCAACGAGGAGCAGAAGGATCTCACAAGTGGTTTTCAGGAAGGAAATATCTGCAAGCACTCAAATTATCGGTAACAAGTGATTATGTGGTGAGATGATTCGTAGCAAGCAACAAGTAACAAAAGTAGCAACGGAGCAGCAAAGTGGCCCAATCCCTTTTGTACCAAGGGACAAGCCTGGACAAAGTCTTATAGGAGGAAAAATGCTCCCGAGGACACACGGGAATTTCTATCATGCTAGTTTCATCATGTTCATATGATTCGCGTTCGTTACTTTGATAGTTTGATATGTGGGTGGACCGGCGCTTGGGTACTGCCCTTACTTGGACGAGCATACCACTTATGATTAACCCCTCTCGCAACCGTCCACAACTACGAAAGAAGAATTAAGACAAAGTCTAACCATAGCATTAAACAAGTGGATCCAAATCAGCCCCTTACGAAGCAAGGCATAAACTAGGGTTTAAGCTTCTGTCACTCTAGCAACCCATCATCTACTTACTACTTCCCAATGCCTTCCTCCAGGCCCAAATAACGGTGAAGTGTTATGTAGTCTACGTTCACATAACACCACTAAAGGAAAAACAATACACAACCTATCAAATTACCGAACGAATAACAAATTCACATGACTACTATTAGCATGACTTATCCCATGTCCTCAGGAACAAAAGTAACTACTCACAAAGCATAATCATATTCATGACCAGAGAGGTAATGAGTAGCATCAAGGATCTAAACATAAACTCTTCCACCAAATAATCCAACTAGCATCAACTACAAAGAGTAATCCACATTACTAGGAACCTTACAAGTACCAATCAGAGTCGCGAGACGGAGATTGGTTACAAGTGATGAAATAGGGTTTGGAGAAGAGATGGTGCTGATGAAGATGTTGATGGTGATGAGTCACCTCCAGTGAGAGGAGTGTTGGTGATGACGATGGCGACGATTTCCCCCTCCGGGAGGGAAGTTTCACCGGCAGGACCGTCCTGCCGGAGCTCTAGATTGGTTCTGCTCAAGTTCCGCCTCGTGGCGGCGGCGAATCCATGAAAAAGCTCCTTCTTGATTTTTTTCTGGATGAAATCCTTCATATAGCAAAAGAGGGGGGAAAGTGGGCCAGCAGGTTGCCCACAAGTCCTCATGGCACGGCCTCGGGGGGTGGCTGCGGCGTGCAGGCTTGTAGCCAACCCGTGGCGCCCCTCTGGCACTTCTTTGTCTCAGTATTTTTTGTAAATTCAGAAAAAAAATCCTCGTTGATTTTTACGGCGTTTGGAGTTGCGCAGAATAGGTATCTGAACATTGCTCCACTTTCAGGCCAGAATTCCAGTTGCCGGCATTCTCCCTCTTCATGTAAACCTTGCAAAATAAGAGAGAAAAGGCATAAGAAATGTACCGTGAAGTGAAATAACAGTCAAAGAAGCGATAAATACCAACATGAAAACATGATGCAAAATGGACGTATCAACTCCCCCAAGCTTAGACCTCGCTTGGCCTCAAGCGAAAGCCTAGCTCAATAAATATGTCCACATGTTTAGGGAGAGAAGTGTCGACAAAACAAGGTACGAACATGCATGCATCAAGATCATGATCAGAATAGCAATACCAACATATAATCTCTCATGCTAAAGTGATAATTCCTTCACAAAGTAAAGCATGGATCAAGAACCTTACCGAGAAGTAACAACCGATAGCCTTTAGTCATTGAAGCAATTGCAATTTATCACAACATCAGAAGGAGTCAAATAAGAGCTTGTAAAGAAAATCCACATACTCAATCATTCTTTCATTCTCTACAATTGCAACAACTCACGTGGTACTCATGAGATCAAAGTTTCAGCTGGGCACAGAGAAAGATAGGGGCTTATAGTTTTGCCTCCCAACTACTTACCTCAAGGGTAATGTCAACAATAATAATTCATGAACGCCTACCTCCAAGTTGACATATGAATATAGATCTTTCCCAAGCATATGACGTTAGCCAAGATAAAGGCGAAATAAGGAATTGGTGAAGATCACCATGACTCTTTCAAGGGCAAAAAGTAAAGGTACAAGATACGCCCTTCGCAGAGGGAAACAGAGGTTGTCATGCGCTTTTGAGGCTTGGATGTGTGTCCTATTAGTGCGGAGGAACGTCACTTTATATTGCCTTTGTGTGATAAAGAACTTTATTATGCAGTCTGTCGCTTTTATGTCTTCCTCATCACAGGTTCGTATAAAGCTTATTTTCCACACACTAATAGATCATACATATTAGAGAGAAATTTTTATTGCTTGCACCGATGACAACTTACTTGAGGGATCTTATTCAATCCATAGGTAGGTATGGTCGACACTCATGGAAAAACTGGTTTGCAGGTTTATGGATGCACAAGTAGTATCTCTACTTGCTGCGGAAGGTTTTGGCTAATATGAGGTGGAAGTAATGGTCACATGCTAAGGTATCTCTAATCATATAACATTGTTCGGAGCCAAGCAAACACAATTCATTACGTTGTCTTCCTTGTCCAATATCTACTTCTAGGCATGCAATAGTTTGGTGAGTGTTCACAATCACAGGTGGTGTCAGAGATGATATATTTATATGTGAACCTCTCCTTCTTTATCACTTCATGTTAATTGCAACCATGACCAAGGTCTACGTTTGTCTACCCTCAACAAGTTTCAATCCTCATTCTTTTTATATGTGAAGCCATCACTTCTCATAAGATCATTACATGATCTTTCATGCTTTTGTTCTATTCTCACTCTTTTGGTCATGTCAAGAGGCAAAGCCCTTCAACTAAGACACTCTTTATTATATGGCTCACGAGCTCGAATACATCAGGGGTGACACAAAGCAAAACTCAAGACTAAAACACTAAGACTTTTAAACTACTAACGAAAAAAAAACTGAAAAAGGAAAACTAAAACTAAGGTAAAGGCAAAAGATGTGATGGTGATATGATACCGGGGCAACTCCCAAGCTTGGCACAAGCCAAGGGGATTTCCCGTACCAATGCTCATTGTCTTCCTTTGGTGGTGATGGTGGTGAAATTGTTGCAATCTTTGACTCCAAGAGGGCCATTAATCTTCGATTTATACCTTGGAGATCTCTTCGTTTTCGGAGTCTGAGATATAATGCTTGATTCTCTGCCCATTTACCACTTTCGGACAATTACCTTCCGTATTGTTGATCTTGAAAGCACCAGAACGATATACTTCCTCAACAACATAGGGACCTTCCCATTTAGAGAGAAGCTTGTCTGCAAAGAATCATAAATGAGAGTTATATAGCAAGACATAATCACCTACATTGAACTCACGCTTTTGTATCCTCTTATCATGCCACCTCTTAACCTTCTCTTTGAACAGCTTGGCATTCTCATATGCCTGAGTTCTCCACTCACCAAGCAAGCTAATATCAAATAACCTCTTCTCACCGGCATGTTTGAAATCAAAGTTGAGCTCTTTGATTGCCCAATAAGCTTTTTGCTCTAGCTCAAGAGGTAAGTGACATGCTTTACCGTACACCATTTTGTACGGAGTCATGCCCATGGAATTCTTATAGGCAGTTCTATAAGCCCATAGTGCATCATTGAGCTTCTTAGACCAATTCTTTCTAGACCTGTTTACGGTCTTTTGCAGAATCAGTTTAATCTCTCTATTACTTAGCTCTACTTGACCATTGGACTGAGGGTGATAGGGAGACGCATTCTATGGTTGACATCATACTTAGCAAGCGTTTTACGGAAAGCACCATGGATGAAGTGTGAACCACCGCCAGTCATTAGATATCTAGGAACTCCAAATCTAGGGAAGATGACTTCTTTCAACATCCTGATAGAGGTGTTGTGATCAACACTACTAGTGGGGATAGCTTCTACCCACTTAGTGACGTAATCAACAGCAACTAGGATATGAGTATACCCGTTGGATTTTGGAAAAGGTCCCATATAATCAAAGCCCCAAACATCAAATGGTTCAATGACAAGTGAATAGTTCATAGGCATTTCCTAACGTTTACCGATATTACCTACTCTTTGACATTCGTCACAATACAAGACAAAGTTACGGGCATCCTTGAAGAGAGTGGGCCAATAGAAACCTGATTGCAATACCTTGTGTGCAGTTCTATCTCCCGCATGGTGTCCTCCGTAGGCCTCGGAGTGACACTTCTGTAGGATCTGTCCCTGTTCATGTTTAGGTACACAATGTATAATAACACAATCTACTCCTTCCTTAGAAAGGTGAGGATCATCCCAAAAGTAGTGTCTCAAGTCGAAGAAGAATTTCTTCTTTTGCTGGTACGTGAAACTAGGTGGTATGTATTTGGCAATGATATAGTTTGCATAATCAGCATACCACGATGCACTACGTGAAGCATTGATGACATTCAGTTGCTCATCGGGAAAGCTATCATCAATAGGCTGTGGGTCATCAAGAACGTTCTCCAACCTAGACAAGTTATCTGCTACTGGGTTATCAGCACCATTTCTGTCGACAACGTGCAAATCAAATTCTTTTAGCAAGAGAACCCATCTGATAAGTGTAGGTTTAGCGTCCTTCTTCTTCATGAGGTACTTAATAGCAGCATGATCAGTGTGAATAGTGACTTTGGAATCAACTATGTAAGACCTGAACTTTTCACATGCAAACACAACTGCTAAAAATTCCTTCTCCGTAGTGGCATAGTTTCTCTGGGCACTGTCTAGAGTTTTACTAGCGTAGTGAATAACATTCAACTTCTTATCGACTCTTTGCCCTAGAACAGCACCAACAGCATAATCACTAGCGTCACACATGAACTCAATAGGTGGTTGAACAATAAGTTCCAAACAGGTGGTTGAACAATAGGTGCAGTTATCAAAGCCCTCTTAAGTATTTCGAAGGCTTCCTCACAATCATCGTAAAAAAAAGGAATATCCTTTTGTAAGAGATTGGTAAGAGGCCTAGAAATCTTAGAGAAGTCTTTGATGAACCTTCTATAGAAACCAGCATGACCAAGGAAACTTCTTATACCTTTGATATCTATGGGGTATGGCATTTTCTCGATTGCATCAACCTTAGCCTTATTGACTCCAATACCTCTTAGCCTTATTGACTTCAATACCTCTTTCAGAAATTTTATGTCCTAAGACGATGCCTTCATTAACCATAAAGTGCCACTTTTCCCAATTCAAGACAAGATTGGTGTATTTACATCTCTGTAAGACTCGATCAAGGTTGTTGAGGCAATCATCAAAGGAAGACCCATAAACGGAGAAGTCATCCATGAAAACCTCGACAACTTTTCACAAAAGTCAGAGAATATAGCCATCATACATCTTTGAAAGGTGGCAGGTGCATTACATAAGCCAAAAGGCACACGTCTATAAGCAAAGGTACTGAAAGGGCAGGTGAAAGTGGTTTTCTCCTGATCAGATTGTGCAACTCGTATTTGGGAGAAACCAGAATAACCGTCTAGAAAGCAGAAGTGTGTGTGTTTAGACCGCCTTTCTAGCATTTGGTCAATAAAAGGAAGAGGGTAATGATCTTTCCTAGTGGCTTTATTCAGTTTCCTAAAATCGATCACCATCCTATAGCTAGTAATAATCCTCTGAGGGATCAATTCATCCTTATTATTAGGGACAACGGTAATGCCCCCCTTCTTAGGAACGCAATGCACCGGACTCACCCAATTGCTGTGAGCAACAGGATAAATGATACCTGCTTCCAGGAGCTTTAGTATTTCTTTTCTTACTACCTCTTTCATCTTAGGATTCAATCTCCTTTGATGATCAGCAACTGGTTTGAAGTCAGGATCAGTTTTAATCTTGTGCTGGCATAGAGTGGGACCAATGCCCTTCAGATCATCAAGAGTATATCCAATAGCAGCATGGTGCTTCCATAGAGTTTTTAGTAACTTCTTTTCTTCATGTTCTGAGAGGCTAGCACTAATAATAACAGGATATATCTCTTTTTCATCAAGATAGGCATACTTAAGAGTATCAGGCAACTGTTTAAGCTCGAACACAGGATCACCCTTTGGTGGGGGTGGATCCCCAAGCAGTTCAACAGGCAAGTTGTTCTTAAGGATAGGATGTTGTTCTAAGACAACTCTATCTATCTCATCCGTTTCAACCATATGCATATCATTTTCATGCTCAAGCAAGTATGGCTCTAAGGGATCAGTAGGAGGCACGGCAATAGAAGCTAAGGAAATAGTTTCATCCCTCCTAGGCAACTCCTTTTCATGAGGTTGTCTACCAAACTTAGAGAAATTGAACTCACGTGGCACACCTTCAAAGCCAATAGTGACAGTTTGCTTCTCACAATGAATATGAGCATTCACAGTATTGAGAAAAGGTCTACCAAATATGATGGGACAAAACTATCTTGTGCGGTAGCAAGAACGAGGAAATCAGCAGGATACTTCGTTTTACCACACAAGACTTCAACATCCCTAACAATTCCCACACGGCAGATAGTATCTCTATTGGCAAGCTGAATACTGACATCAATGGGCTCTATCTCAACAGGTGCAATCTCATCTTTGATTTCATCATATAAGGATTGAGGTATTACACTAACACTAGCAGCCACGTCACATACACCATGATAACAATGATCTCCTATCTTAACAGAAACAACAGCCATGCCAACAACGGGCCTATGTTTGTCTCTAACGTGAGGTTTAGCAATTCTAGCAGCATCTTCACATAAGTCAATATAATGTCCCTCAACATTGTCGGTTAGAAGATCTTTGATAATAGCAATGCTAGGTTCAACTCTAATTTGCTCAGGGGGTGTAGGTGTTCTAATGTAGCCTCTACGTATCACAGTTGAAGCTTTAGAATGATCCTTTATCCTAACAGGGAAAGGTGGTTTCTCAATGTAAGCACTGGGAACAACAGGATCATTATAGGCAATGACTTTCTCTTCAACTGGAGTGGGTTTAACTACATTGACTTCTAAAGGAGGATGACAATTAAACCACTTCTCTTTGGGGAGATCAATATGAGCAGCAAAAGATTCACAAAATGAAGCTACTATCTTAGAGTCAAGTCCATACTTAGCGCTAAAATCACTAAAGGTATATGTCTCAACAAAGGATTTAACGCAATCAAACGTGAAATTCATACCCGACTCCTTACCTTCTTCGAGCTCCCAATCTTCAGAGTTGTGTCTAATTCTCTCCAATAAATTCCATTTGAAGTCAATATCTCTCTTCATAAAAGAACCGGTACAAGAAGTGTCAAGCATTGTGCGATCATCATGAGAAAGTCGAGCATAGAAGTTCTGAATGATAATTTCTCTCAAGAGCTCATGATTGCGGCATGAATATAACATTGATTTAAGCCTCCCACAGGCTTGAGATATGCTTTCTCTATCACGAGGCCAAAAATTGTAAATATAATTCCGATCACGATGTACTAAATGCATAGGATAAATCTTTTGATGAAATTCCAATTTCAACCGATTGTAGTCCCATGATCCAGTATCATCACATAGCCTATACCACGTCAACGCCTTATCCTTCAAAGATAAAGGAAATACCTTCTTCTTGACCTCATCCTCGGGCAAACCTACAAGCTTAAATAAACCACAAACTTCATCTATATAGATTAGATGCATGTCTGGATGTGATGTTCCATCTCTTGTAAAAGGATTAGCCAGCAGTTTCTCAAGCATACCCGAAGGAAATTCAAAGCAAATATTATCAGTAGGTGCAGCAGGTTGAGGAGCAACTCTTTGTGCTTCCGTTCAAGGTGAAGATACCCCGAACAAGCCCCTTAAAGGATTAGTATCCATAGTGACAAGTGACAATAAATTTTAGCACACTATATGAATGTTTCCTTACCAAGTTCCACTTACCAAAGGCGCTTCACTCCCCGGCAACGGTGCCAGAAAAGAGTCTTCATGACCCAAAAGTATAGGGGATCAATCGTATTCCTTTCAATAAGTAAGAGTGTCGAACCCAACCAGGAGCAGAAGGATCTCACATGTGGTTTTCAGCAAGGAAATATCTGCAAGCACTGAAATTATCGGTATCAAGTGATTGTGTGGTGAGATGATCCGTAGCAAGCAACAAGTAACAAAAGTAGCAATGGTGCAGCAAAGTGGAAAAATCCCTTTTGTAGCAAGGGACAAGCCTGGATAAAGTCTTATAGGAGGAAAAACGCTCCCGAGGACATACGGGAATTTCTGTCATGCTAGTTTCATCATGTTCATATGATTCGCGTTCGTTACTTTGATAGTTTGATATGTGGTTGGACCGGTGCTTGGGTACTGCCCTTACTTGGACAAGCATCCCACTTATGATTAACCCCTCTCGCAAGCATCCGCAACTACGAAAGAATAATTAAGACAAAGTCTAACCATAACATTAAACTAGTGGATCCAAATCAGCCCCTTACGAAGCAACACATAAACTAGGGTTTAAGCTTCTGTCACTCTAGCAACCCATCATCTACTTATTACTTCCCAATGCCTTCTTCCAGGCCCAAATAATGGTGAAATTTTATGTAGTCGACGTTCACATAACACCACTAGAGGAAAAACAACATACAACATATCAAATTACCGAACGAATACCAAATTCACATGACTACTATTAGCATGACTTATCCCATGTCCTTAGGAACAAGAGTAACTACTCACAAAGCATAATCATATTCATGACCAGAGAGGTAATGAGTAGCATCAAGGATCTGAACATAAACTCTTCCACCAATTAATCCAACTAGCATCAACTACAAAGAGTAATCAACACTACTAGCAACCTTACAAGTACCAATCGGAGTCGCAAGACGGAGATCGGTTACAAGTGATGAACTAGGGTTTCGAGATGAGATGGTGCTCATGAAGATGTTGATGATGACGAGTCCCCTCTGATGAGAGGAGTGTTGGTGATGACGATGGTGAAGATTTCCCCCTCGGGGAGGGAAGTTTCCCCGGTAGGATCGTCGTGCCGGAGCTCTAGATTGGTTCTGCTCAAGTTCCGCCTCGTGGCGGCGGCGAATCCACGAATAAGCTCCTTCTTGATTTTTTTCTGGATGAAACCCTTCATATAGCAAAATAGGGGGCAAGTGGGCGAGCAGCTTGCCCACAAGCCCTCATGGCGCGACCTTGGGGGGTGGCCGCGCCGCGTAGGCTTGTGGCCAACCCCTAGCGCCCCTCTGGCACTTCTTCGGCCCAGTATTTTTTAAAAATCCAGAAAAATCCTCGTTGATTTTTACGGCGTTTGGAGTTGCGGTGAATAGGTATCTCAACTTTGCTCCACTTTCAGGCCAGAATTCCAGTTGCCGGCATTCTCCCTCTTCATGTAAACTTTGCAAAATAAGAGAGAAAAGGCATAAGAATTGTACCGTGAAGTGAAATAACAGACAAAGAAGCGATAAATACCAACATGAAAACATGATGCAAAATGGACGTATCACACGTCCCCGGCCACCTCCGGTCTAGATAACATGTCCCAGAGCCCCGCTGTGCTCCTCCCCATCTCCTAGAAGATAGAATCGAGATCGGAGGCCCCCTTTCGTCGCCATCGCCGCCATCTTCTCCACCTCCGGCCGCCCATTGCCGTCGATGATTCGCGGGGCACAGGGCTGTTGGGGAATGTTGCATGGGAAACAAAAAAATTCTACGCACACGAAAACCTATCATGGTGATGTCCATCTACGAGTGGAGATTCGATCTACGAACCCTTGTAGATCGCACAGCAGGAAGCATTAACAAATGCGGTTGATGTAGTGGAACGTCTTCACATCCCTCGAACCGGCCCACGAACCGTCCCGCGATCCGTCCCATGATCCGTTCCGATTTAGCGTCGAACAGACGACACCTCCTCGTTCAGCACCCGTACAACTCGACGATGATCTCAGCCTTGTTGATCCAGCAAGCAAGTTGGAGAAGTAGTTGAGTTCTACGGCAGCGTGACGACGCTTCGGTGGTGGTGATGATCTACTACTGCAGGGCTCCGCCTGAGCTCCGCAGAAATCCGATCTAGAGGTGAAACTGTGTGGTATAGGCTAGAGTTGCACGTGGCAAAGTTGTGTCTCAAAAAGCCCTAAACCACAACTATATATAGGAGGGAGGGGGAGGGGCTAGCCTTGAGGTACAAGGCCCTCAAGGTGCGCCGGCCGCCAGGAGGAGGAGGACTCCTCCTCCAATTCGGTTTGGGAAGGAGGAGTCCTCCTCTTCCTTCCAACCCCCCTCTTTCCTTTTTCTTTTTCTTTTATTTTGGTATTTTATTTATGTGGCGCTATGGACTCCTTGGACTGACTCCACCAGCCCACTAAGGACTTGTGAACACCCGGAACCCATTCGCCACTGCGGGTACACTGCCGGAATTGCTCGAAACTTTCCGATGACCAAATTAAACAATCCTATATATCAACCTTCTTTTCTGGACCATTCCGAAAACCCTCGTGACGTCCGTGATCTCATCCGGGCCTCCGAACAACATTCGGTAACCACACATATAACTCAACTATACTAAAACATCATCGAACCTTAAGTGTGCAGACCCTACGGGTTCGAGAACTATGTAGACATCACCCGAGGCACTCATCGTTCAATATCCAATAGCGGGACCTGGATGCCCATATTGGATCCTACATATTCTCTGAAGATCTTATCGGTTGAACCTCAGTGTAAAGGATTCATATAATCCCGTATGGCATTCCCTTTGTCCTTCGGTATGTTACTTGCCCGAGATTTGATTGTCGATATCCGTATACCTATTTCAATCTCGTTACCGGCAAGTCTCTTTACTCATTCCATAATACAAGATCCCGTGACTTACACTTGGTCACATTGCTTGCAAGGCTTGTGTGTGATGTTGTATTACCGAGTGGGCCCCGAGATACCTCTCCGTCACATGGAGTGACAAATCCCAGTCTTGATCCATACTAACTCAACGGACACCTTAGGAGATACTTGTAGAGCACCTTTATAGTCACCCAGTTATGTTGCGACGTTTGATGCACACAAGGTATTCCTCCAGTGACAGTGAGTTATATGATCTCATGGTCATAAGAATAAATACTTGACACGCAGAAAACAATAGCAATAAAATGACACGATCAATATGCTATGTTCGTAGTTTGGGTCTAGTCCATCACATGATTCTCCTAATGATGTGATCCAGTTATCAAGCAACAACACTTGCACATAGTCAGAAAACCTTGACTATCCTTGATCAACTAGCTAGCCAACTAGAGGCTTGCTAGGGACATTGTTTTGTCTATGTATCCACACATGTATCTATGTTTTCATTCAATACAATTTTAGCATGGATAATAAATGATTATATTCAAATATGAAATATAATAATCACTATTTATCATTGTCTCTAGGGCATATTTCCAACAGTCTCCCACTTGCACTAGAGTCAATAATCTAGCCCTCACATCGCCATGCGATTTACATTGTAATAAATCTAACACCCATACAGTTCTGGTGTTGATCATATTTTTCCCGTGGAAGAGGTTTAGTTAGTGGGTCTGCTATATTCAGATCCATGTGCACTTTGCAAATATTCACGTCCTCTCCTTCGACGTAGTCGCGGATGAGGTTGAAGTGTCGTTTGATGTGTCTGGTCTTCTTGTGAAACCCTAGTTCCTTTGCTAAGGTAATGGCACCAGCGTTGTCACAAAACAAAGTTATTGGATTTAGTGCGCTCGTCACAACTTCGAGATCCGTCATGACTTGCTTGATCCAGACACCCTCCTTTGCAGCCTCTGAGGCAGCCATGTACTCCGCTTCACATGTAAATTCTGCTATGACACTTTGCTTGGAACTGCACCAGCTTACCGCACCCCCATTAAGAATAAATACGTATCCGGTTTGCGACTTAGAGTCATCCGTATCGATGTCAAAGCTTGCCTCGACGTAACCCTTTACGACGAGCTCTTCGTCACCTCCATAAATGAGAAACATTTCCTTAGTTCTTTTCAGGTACTTGAGAATATTCTTGACCGCCGTCCAGTGGTTCACTCCTGGATTACTCTGAAACCTGCCTGCCATACTTATGGCCAAGCTGACGTCTAGTCTAGTGCACAGCATTGCATACATGATAGAACCTATGGCTAAAGCATAGGGGACGGAACTCATTTGTTCTCTATCTTTCGTAGTTGCTAGGCACTGAGTCTTACTCAATTTTATACCTTGTAATACTGGCAAGAACCCTTTCTTGAACTAATCCATTTTGAACTTATTCAAAACTTTATCAAGGTATGTGCTTTGTGAAAGTCCTATCAGGCGTCTCGATCTATCCCTATAGATCTTAATGCCTAGAATGTAAGCAACTTCTCCTAGGTCCTTCATAGAGAAATTTTTATTCAAGTAATCCTTTACGCTCTCCGAAAACTCCACGTTGTTTCCAATCAGCAATATGTCATCCACATATAATATTAGAAACACCACAGAGCTCCCCTCACTTTCTTGTAAATACAAGATTCTCCAACCACTTGTATAAACCCAAATGCTTTGATCACCTCATCAAAGTGTTTATTCCAAATCCGAGATGCTTGCACCAGTGCATAAATGGATCGCTGGAGCTTGCACACTTTGTTAGCATTCTTTGGATCGACAAAAAATTCGGGTTGCATCATATACAACTCTTCATTAAGAAAACCGTTAATGAACGCCGTTTTGACATCCATTTGCCAGATTTCATAATCGATAAATACAGCTATCACTACTAGAATCCAGTTCTTTGCCGTCAGCCAGGTCTTTGCCATCTGCTGGCTGATGGCAAAGAACCTCTTTGCCGTCAGTTGACACGAGGCAGACGACAAAGGGCTGACTGATGGCAAAAATACTATTTGCCATGTGTCAGCCCTTTGCCGTCTGCCAGCCGACGGCAAAGAGACCCAGGGCAGACGACAAAGAGGACGGGTGGGTCCCATGCCTGCCGTGTCCGACGGAAGGCTAACTTTGCCATCAGGGAGCCTTTGCCGTCTTCCATGGGGCCCTTTGCCGTCGGGGGGCGGACGGCAAAGGGACCGACCCTGTAATAGTCGTCTACCTCCCCTTACGCTCACAGTCTCTCTCTCCCCCCCACACTTTCTCTCTCCCCCCTCACCTCACTCGCCTCCGTCGCCACCCCCGCCTCGCTCCCACCGGTGACCCCCTACCCGCGACGACCCCCTCCCCACGGCCACCCCGACCCCTCCCCCGCGGCGACCCCCTCCCCGCGGCCACCCCCTCCCACGGCCACCCCGGCCCCTCCCCGCGGCGACCCCTTACCCGCGGCCCTCCTCCCCCACCACCACACCTCCTCCCTGTGTCATTGGTGAGTTCATTTTTTTGTTGAGTTCATTTTATTTCATATTTTTTCTTTTTTTTCATTTCATTGCATCTGTTAGTTTAGGTTACTGTCAGTGTTAATTAGGTTAATGTTAGTTTAGGTTAATTAGGTTACTATTAGTTCAGTATTAATTAGGTTATTGCTAGTTTAGGTTAATTAGGTTACTATTAGTTTAGTGTTAATTAGGTTACAGTTAGAAGAGGAGGAGGAGGAGAAAAAAATAATAATAATAGTAATAAGATGATAAAGAAGAAGAAGAAGAAAAGGAGGAGAGAGGAGAAGAAGAAAGAATGGGACCCCGACCCCCGACCCCCCGCCCACGACCCCCGACGCCCAACGCCACCAACCCCCCACGCCCGACGCCACCACCCCTCGACCCCGACCCCCGACGCCAATGACACCCGACTCCCAACCCCTGACTCCCGACTCCCGACCCCCGACGCCCGATGCGACCAACCCCCGACGCCCGACGCCACCAACCCCCGACCCCCGACACCACTGACACCCGACTCCCGACCCCCGACGCCCTACACCACTAACCCCCGACCCCCGACGCCCGACGCCCGACACCACTGACCCCAGACCACCGACCCCTGACCCCCGACCCCCGACCCTCGACTCCCGACCCCCGACGCCCGACACCATTGACCATCGACCCCCGAAGCCACTGAACCTCGACCCCCGACCCCCGACCCCCTACCCCCGATCCCCGACGCCACTAACCCCCAACCCCGGCCCCCCGACACCTATTTGGCCTCTTGTTGATCTAAAAGACCCCAACCCCCGACGCTAGTGACCCTCGACCCCCAATGACACTGACCCTCGACCATCGATGCATTTAACTCGACTCGCGACCACCGACGCCCGACACCACCGACCCTCGACGCCCCTAAGCCCGGACCACCGACACCTCTTCTACTTACTGTTTAACGAGAAGGTGCTTTTCGGCCTTCTACAGGCCCACGGGGTCATAGTTTTGTAAATTATGAGTTAGGTAACATATTTTCCGATTATGTTAATTATAAAAACATCATATTTGTGTTGATCGTGTGAATTTCAATGTGAAGTTGTTCGACGACCTCCACGTGCGTTGGACGAGCTCCGCCCCTGCGTTTGTTGGTGAGCACAAATGACTTCTCCTCCTACCCCCTTAATTTGCTCTGTCCCGGTCTTCGTGCCGATGAAACTTGCCAGCTATAGGTTTCTTCAATCATGAGTATGCGTGACCAGTATGCCTCTCCCGTTCGAAAGGGCCACATCTATAAATATGCATTTCTTTGCATATTTATAACTGCCATCCTTTCGAATTGTACAACATTATCCATGGACAGCCCGAGTATGTGTAGATTGGGTTCGTTTTCCCGTATGCTGTGCTCTGGATCCGAAGCAGAATTTCGTCAGTGCCTCCCTGTTGTTCTCCGGGTACACATCCTCTCTGCTTATTGCGGAGACGTGTATCAAGAGTACAGCAGGGAGGTGCTGCCAAAATACTGCGTCGCATCTGGAGCAGAGCAAGGGAAAACGAACCCAATCTACACATACTCGGGTGGGATTAGGACCTATCTTTACCTATTAGCGTGTAGGTTGCATGGACGTAATAAAACTGACAAACTTGATTAGCGTATGAATATAGATGATGAATTAAATATTTATTTCTTGTGCGCCCATAGGTAGCTAGGCAACATGAGTGATCGTGCTTGGATGTACACTGGTCACCCTACTCAGAAAGACATGACCCATGAATGGTTAACAAAAACCAGGGGGTTTGTGAGAGCCGCATTTGCAAATGGCCAGCAAAAAACATGGTGCCCCTCTCCCAACTGCGACAACTGGAAAAAGCAGACAGAGTTTGAAATGGGTAAACACCTGCAGAAGTGGGGTTTTACGCCTAATTATACGGTGTGGACTTTTCATGGTGAGTGTGACCAACGTGCCAGAGCTGAGGTGATTCGTCGTCGCACCGACGAGCATGGTACCGGGTCTGAAGACATGGTGCAAGACTTTGATGATGCTCGGGATTCGGACAATGAGATGGAGGAATCTGCAAAGGCCTTCTATGAAATACTGGAGTCTTCAAAACGTCCTCTCCACGAGAAGACTGAGCTTTGTCAGCTGGATGCCATCACGCAAGTAATGGCTCTCAAGGCTCAATTCAACCTAGGCAGAGAATGCTACGATGCAATGATGACGATATTTGGACGCTTTCTTCCCAAAGGCCATGTACTGCCTGCAAACCTGTACAAGTAAGAGAAAATCCTCCGTCTACTTAAGATGCCCTATGAGAAGATACATGCATGTGAGAATGGATGTGCCTTATTTAGGCTTGAGTATGCGGCCTTGTACTATTGCCCCATTTGAATTCTTCTAGGTATATTGTGGTAGACAACGGTATGGGTGAGAAGAATCAGAGCAAAATCCCCATTAGTGTTCTTCGGTATGTGCTAATCGTACCAAGACTTCAACGTCTTTTCATGGTCGAAGAGACGGCCATATAGATGACATGGCACAAACTGGGCAAAAGAACCGAACTAGATGCGGATGCGAACAAGATGCTGGTACATACTTCAGATGGTTTTGCATGGAGGCACTTCAATGCATTACATAAGGATAAATCGGAAGATCCAAGGCAACCTAGAGTTGCCATTAGCATGGATGGGTTCAATGTGTATGGTATGACGGCAGCACAATACAGTTGTTGGCCTGTATTTGCCATTCCACTAAATTTGCCACCCGGAGTGATTATGAAAAGAAAGAACATTTTCCTGACGTTGATAATTCGAGGGGCCAACTATCCGGGGAAGAATATCAATGTGTATATGCAACCGCTTATGGATGAGTTGCAAGAAGCCTGGGATAATGGGATCAAGACCTATGACGCGGCTACCAAAACAAATTTCAAAATGCATGTGTGGTACATGTACTCGACGCATGATTATCCGGCGTTTGCACTATTCACTGGCTGGTGTGTGCATGGAAGGTTCCCGTGCACCACATGCAAAGCACCTCTTCAGTTTTGTTGGCTGCAGGCTGGTCGCAAGTATTCTTGCTTCGACATGCATAGATAATTCCTGGATCCTGACCATAAGTTCAGAAAAGACAAGAAGAATTTCATCAAAGGTAGAGTTGTCAAAAACACTGCACCAGCTGCGATGATAGGCCAACAGACCCTTGATCAGGTAAACGCTCTCGAGCCTCATCCTTTGCATCCAGGATACTTCAAAGGGTATAATACGGAACACGCCTGGACTCACAAGTCATGCTTATGGAATCTGCCTTACTTCAAAGACCTCCTTTGCCCACACAACATCAACGTGATGCACACTGAAAAGAATATTGCGGAGGCCTATTTTAGTACATTGTTCGGCATAGAGGGGAAGTCAAAAGATAATCCTAAGGCTCGAATCGACCTGGAGGCTCTATGTGATAGATCGTTGCAAAACTTGCGACAACGGAAAGGAAAGCAAAGCATAGCGAAGCCAAAGGCATGGTTCAATCTTGAAAGGCCAGCTATGAGGGAAATTCTATTGTGGGTGAAAATGCGGTAGATGTTCCCCGATGGGTATGCTACGACTCTAAAGAGGGGAGCAAGTCTTGAGAAATTGAAAATATTTGGTCTCAAGAGTCATGATTGGCACATATGGATTGAGCGGGTAATTTCGGTGATGTTGCGTGGCTTTATCCCTGAGGATGAATGGCTAGTACTGGCAGAGCTGAGCTATTTCTTCCGTTCTCTTTGTGCGAAAGAACTATCGCCTGGCGTGCTAGATAAAATGGAAAAGTTGGCGGCGGAGTTGATCTGCAAATTAGAAAAGATCTTTCCACCAGGCTTCTTTAATCCAATCCAACATTTGATTTTGCATCTCCCGACCGAGACAAGAATGGGGGGCCCGTTCAAAATCGATGGTGCTACTCAACTGAGAGGATGCAGAAGACGCTTCGAGGTAAGTGTAAAAATAAACGTCGAATTGAAGCATCGATGGCCGAGGCATTCATTACTGAGGAGGCGGCAAACTTCGTGACAGCACACTACGAAGCCAAAAATCATCATTTGCATAACCCGAAGCCTCGGTACAATGATGGCGATCCAAAAGAAGTTCGATCCAACCTCAGCCTATTCGAAGGTAAGCTCGCACCATCCGGTGCTTCGAAAGGGAAATCTTTGGATTTCAAAGAATGGCGGACCATTTCATTGTATATCTTCACCAACCTAACAGAAGTGCGGCCGTACATCGAGCAAGTTCTCGGTAAATTATTGTTCCGCAACTTCTAATTGCTTTGAACTACTCTTATTCCTGGATATTTGATATAGTCGATACATCGCCGAATTCTAGGATGGAGCGGTCATCGAAAAGGATTCCGTCGAAGCGTATGAGCTTCTCGCAAGGCAAGGAGGCAACTATCCCGGTTTCATCTCTTGGTTCAAACAAAGGGTAATTAATTACCATTAAGGGCCCATTTGATTTCTTGGTCTAATTTGCGGTAATGCATCCATTCTTTCGTATTAAACTTGTAGGCTGATGCAGAGTCTATGGACCCCGAGTTGAGACAAGTCGCTAATGGTGTTGACTATAAGGTCTGTTCATTTGACAAATACAACATCAACAGGTATCACTGTCGTACCTTTGTCAAAGAGCTATCTATGCCCGACCTAAAGACTACAAATACTTCTGTCTCTACTATCGCCGAAGGAGGTACCGAGTATTATGGAAGAGTTGAAGCAATTTATGAACTTCTATTCTATGGTGAAAACCCACCGACCGTCGTAGTCTTCAAATGTTATTGGTTTGAGCCGAGGGAGACTAGAAGGACTCATGAACATATAGGACTAGTTGAAATCAACCAAAACACCCACTTAGATGTTCCTAATGTCTATATTATGGCTCAACAGGCGACACAAGTTTTCTGTCTACCCTGGGCCTGCCAAACTGATCCAAATCTCAAAGGTTGGGATGTCGTTTATGAAGTGCCACCACATTTTAGACCACCTACCCTCAATGAAGAGGATTACGAACCTCACATTAACCCAGACACATATGAAGGAGAATTTTTCCAAGAAACACGTATGTCCAAGAAACGTTTCAAGAACCGCTCAACTTCACCCCAGAACATTGAAGTAGACAGCAATAGTGAATCCGTCTTAACCCCTGAGCCCGAACAGGAAGAGCTGGAAGAAGAAGAGGTTACTGCTGCGGATGACCTGTCACTTCTTGACCAATTACATAATGGTGGCCTTCCACATGTTCTTCCTGATAGTGACGATGATGACGCAATTATTGATGATAGTGATGATCATGATGCATTTATTGACCCAGAAGCATATATAGACGAGCACGATTGTTATCAGTTCATGTCAGGTATTCAACTATTACTATATATAAATTTTGAGTTCATGTTAGGTATTCAATTTTTATTAGTCATGTTGCTATTTATGACGATGATACACTTAAATTATATAAATTTTATTACTCATGTTGGTATTTATGTTGTACTAATTTCATTTACTCTTTGTCATGACAGGTGTTGAAAGATGGTGTGAAAGGGTCAAAAGCACTCTGCGGCTCCTTCTTCGTCGGCGGGTGGTGGGATGGGTACTTCCATTCCGGCCTCGCCTCTTCGGAGAGCGTTGCTCTCTACTCTGCAAGCAGCGCCCCCCGTGAGAGGAGGTCGATCTCCCGCGAAGCCGAGAGGTACTGAAGGTACACGTTGTATTCATGTTGGTATTTATGTTGTACTCATGTTGTATGCATATTGGTATTTATATAAATTTTATTACTCATGTTGGTATTTCTGTTGTACTAAAGGTACACGTGGCCGCAGGAGAGGTAGGGCGGTGGCTACCACGCCTTCTGAGGTGGAGGCTACACGGTCTCCGCCACCACCCCAAGCTGAGTCACCTGAGCACAGGACTTCTAGGGTGGATTCGTCTGAGGTGGAGGCTACATGGTCTCCGGTTCACGAGCCTCGGGTCGACAAGCCTCAGGTCAACAAGCCTTTGACCCACGAGACTCGTGTCCCACAGGCTTCGTTCCAGGCGACTCCGGAGCAAAGCAGGGATAAGGGTACGTCCCGAGAGACCAAGTGGGATACCTGGGATGAGCCAAGTGGCCATGCTGGTAGCGACGAGGAGCTGGGTGAGGGGGCTACCGTCTACCAGCGTGGTAGTTCGGGGCTCCCTCTCGTGCCGGCGACCCCCGAGCAGAGGTGGTCGATTAGGCCAAATGGGGACAAGTAAGTTAATTTACTCTTATTTAACCTTTTGCCTTCACGTTTCTCAAATATCTAATGTTTTGGCTTTAATTTTTTATACCGTAGGGGTTGGATTGTTGCCAAGGGTGTCCACAAGCCCAACAACGTCCTTGGTGTGATTTTCTGTCAAAACATCCAAGGGTTTGTTACGTTGTCCGGTCGGGAGCGAGAGGTAGGAATGACCTGGGAGCACTACTTGGGTGCCCCGGCCCCGCCGGAGTTGGAGATCGACGGTGCTTTGTGCCACACGAGGGCCGACATGGTGATCCTACAGTTCTGGGTATTTTCTCCTTCACACAATTATGAATCAACCATAGCTAGTTATTGTACTAATTGGTGTTGCCTCGTTTGCATACCTACTACAGGTGTGAGGAGGGATACGAGGAGGACGCGGCAAAGCTTATCGAAACCGAATGTCGCCGCCTACTTCCAAACTTTCGGCACGAGGCTCGGGTGCAGGTTATTCAAGACTACTATGCCACGCGGCGTATTAGGAAGGATAAGGCGAAGTGCCGTGATTCTAAGATGGAGAAGGAGCATTACATGAAGGTAATTACATATTATTAAGGCTTTGTAGTTAGTTTCCTTGATTTGGTTCTTACGCGCTCAAATTTCTCTTTATTAACTTATGTGCCCCCGAGATGGTGTGTGGATAAGATGGATTGTTGGGAGGACTTGGTGGATCAGTGGTGCTTCGAAACGTGGGAGGCCAGCCACAACAACGCCAAGGATAGGCGTGGCAAAATGGTTGGTGTGCCACACCATCAAGGGAGCATCAACTTAATCCAATTTGGCGAGAACTGGATATGTGGTTTGCTTCATCCTCATGCAATTTATTCTTAATGCTATCTTGAGCCCTTCACTAATACAATTTTCCTCTCTCTCTCTTTTAGGCGCGTCACAATAAGACGGAGGTGCCACAGATGTACGACATATATGCGATGGCCCATACTGCCTTGTACAAGAAGGTCAAGTCATTCTCTTAGTCTGACCTCGAACATCCAGAAAACTTCACCAACATCTCCTCCCACCACAAGCTCGTGAAATACAGAGATCACAGGAAGGCGAGGAAAGGGGAGGACTTTAACCCGAGCGAGGGGCCTATTGATCCAGAGCTGGTGATGATAATTGGCAACGGGAGGCCCCATGGCTCGATCGCCATTGGAGACGGCCTTATACGTTGTCCAAGCACTCTCCGACAGATAAAGGCATGCCAAACGAGCTCCTGTCCGGAGATAACACCTCGTCCACGCCCAGTCGAGCTCACCATCGAGGTTAGTTTAATGGACTCAACTATCTTTCCGCATTATGTTGTGCGTTGGAACCAATATGATTACAATGCTAACAATGAGTTGTGTTACAGGCTGCTATTCTGAAAGAGAGAGAGGCAATGCAGGCGGTTATGGCGGAGAAGGATAAGGAGATGAGGGAGCTGGAGGAGCGGACGACTGCATTGGTGGAGGCAGAGAGGGCACGGAATGATGCGTCTAACAGGTCCATATACGAGCTCTTCATGGTAAGTTTATTCTTCATATTATTTCAAATCATGCATTTTAATGTCCGTTTCATTAATAACTAAAAAATTTAACTTGTCGAAACCAAATGTACAGTCTATGTGCGAGAAGACCGGCCAAGTCCTTCCGGCGATGCGAGTCATTAACATGGCGGGGACGGTGAGTTTCATTTCAGTGCAGTGATCTTAAGAGTGTCCTCATGCTAACGACACATTGCAAACGATGTTTGGTGCAGAATATCTCTCGAAACATATCGCACGACCCTTCGAAAGTGGAGCCTTCTCTAGGGCAGCCTTCTCCAGGTGAAACAAGCCAGAGCCACCGTGCTTCACCGCCGTGATGACGATAATGGTATGTTATTTCTATTGTCTTAATAAAAATTACATATTGATACGTCTCAAACGTATCTATAATTTTTGATGGTTTCACGCTGTTATCTTGTCTTCTTTGGTTGTTTTATGTACCTTTTATATCTTTTTTGGGACTAACTTATTAATTTAGTGCCAAGTGCCAGTTCCTGTTTTTCCGTGTTTTTGACTCTTTTCATATCTGATTTTGGAATGGAGTCAAAATGGAAGAAAAACCCCGAAATGATTTTTTCCCGAACGGAAGAAGACCAAGGGGCTTTTGGGCCAAGCCAAGTGGGCTCCAGGGAGCCCACAAGCCCCCACTCCGCCACCAGGGGGAGGCGGCGGTGGGCAGGCTTGTGGCCTCCCTGGCCGCCCCCTGACCCAGGTCTTTGGCCTATAAATTCCCAAATATGCTGCAAAAAATCAGGGGAGCCTCGAAAATACTTTTCCGCCGCCGCAAGCTTCCGTTTCCGCGAGATCTCATCTGCATACCCTTCCCGGCGCCCTGTCGGAGGGGACTTTGGAGTTGGAGGGCTTCTTCAGCATCATCATCGCCCCTCCAATGACTCGTGAGTAGTTCACTTCAGACCTACGGGTCCGTAGTTAGTAGCTAGATGGCTTCTTCTCTCTCTTGGATCTTCAATACAAAGTTCTCCATGATCTTCATGGAGATCTATCCGATGTAATCTTCTTTGGCGGTGTATTTGTCGAGATCCGATGAATTGTGGATTTGTGATCAGATTATCTATGATATATTTGAGTCTTTGCTGATTTCTTATATGCATGATTTTATATCCTTGTAAGTCTCTCGGAGTCTTGGGTTTTGTTTGGCCAACTAGATCTATGATTCTTGCAATGGGAGAAGTGCTTGGTTTTGGGTTCTACCATGTGGCGACCTTTCCCAGTGACAGTAGGGGCAGCAAGGCACACATCAAGTAGTTGCCATCAAGGGTAAAAAGATGGGGTTTTCTATCATTGTTTTGAGATTATCCCTCTACATCATGTCATCTTGCTTAAGGCGTTACTCTGTTCTTATGGACTTAATACACTAGATGCATGCTGGATAGCGGTCGACGTGTGGAGTAATAGTAGTAGATGCAGAAAGTATCGGTCTACTTGTTTTGGACGTGATGCCTATAGATATAATCATTGCATAGATATCGTCACGACTTTGCGCGGTTCTATCAATTGCTCGACAGTAATTTGTTCACCCACCGTCTACTTGCTTTCATGAGAGAAGCCACTACTAAACACTATGGTCCCCGGGTCTATTCACATCCATCGTTTACACCTCCGCTTTTACTTTGATTTGTTACTTTGTTGCTTTCAGTTCTCACTTGGCAAACAATCTATAAGGGATTGACAACCCCTTCATAGCGTTGGGAGCAAGCTTTTGTGTTTGTGCAGGATCTTGTGATACTCCTCCACCGTATTGATACCTTGGTTCTCAAACTGAGGGAAATACTTACCGTCGCTGTGCTACATCACCCTTTCCGATTCAAGGGAACACCAACGCAAGGCTCCAAGGCCACGAGGGAAATCCTTTGTATACTTGCCTAGGAAGTCCCTTAAGGCGTAGCCGTAGCTGAAGAATTCCTGGTGCCATCGACACACCTATTTCTGGCGCCATTGGAAGGACTTTTGTGCATTTGCTCAGCTGACATCCGAAGCATTTCTGGCGCCGTTGCCGGGGATGAGAGATCAAGATCTATCCAAGTAGGTCACACAAACTCTTCTCTTTCATTTACTTTTGTGGCCAGTTGCCTCTCGTTTTCCTCTCCCCCACTTCACATTTGTTGTTTTCATTTGCCTTTCTCCTTTGCCTTTTTCCGTTCGCCCTTCTTCCGCTCGCTTTCTGTTTGCTTGTGTTACCATGTGCCTTCTTTTAGCTTGCATATTTGCTTGCTAAAAATCCATTGATATGGATCCTCATCCACTAGCTAGTCTCTTTAAGAGACCCACTATTGTGGAACAAATTGCTAGTGAGTTGAGGGCAATTGATTATTTTTATGGAGTTTTGCTTGAGATGCCTGAATCTGAAAATGGTGATGAAGAAATTCAGGAAGTGATTCACGAGGGCTCCTTGGATGAAAACCATGATTGCAATGATTTCACTATAAATCCTATTAGTTAAAATCATGCTAAAAATATGCAACACCCTAAGCTTGGGGATGCTAGTTTTGCTTTGTCCACTACTTGTTGCAATAATCCAGATGGGGGTGATGATCTTTCTTACGATCTTGAGAATTTGTTCAAACCTCATGATGAATATGATATTTGCAACAATACTGAAAGTGGGATTGGAGAAGTCATTACTTTATTTGATGATAATCCCACTATTTTGAAGAGCGTCAACTTTGCATGCATTGGGATCATGAAAAGAATATCCTATGGGATAGGTACATTGTTGAATTTAAATATGATCCCACATGTAATTTCTATGAGAGAGGAAAATATTTTGGTAGAAACTTTCATGTTACCAAATTACCTCTCGTTATGTTGAGATTGCTATTGTCTCTTTCTTCTTCCTTGCATATGGCAACTATTGGTTGTCTTGACAATCTGTTTTCCTATAAAACGCCTATGCATAGGAAGTATGTTAGACTTAAATGTGATTTTCACATGCTTTAGGATGCTCTCATTGTGCTTCAATTCTTGTCTTTTGTGAGAGCATCATTGAATGCCTAGCTAAGGGTGTTAAACAAAAACGCTTGTTGGGAGGCAACCCAACGAATCTATCATTTTTCTTTCTGTTTTGTGTTTTCCACACTTTCATAATTCTGTTATGATTGTGTTTTTTGAGTTTCTTTTTGCGTTTGTGCCAAGCAAAACCGTTATGATTAGTCTTGGAAATGATCGTTTGGTCATGCTGGAAAAGACAGAAACTTTCTGCTCACGAAAAGAATTTTCATTTTTTTCTGTAAGAGCTTTTGAGTTGATTCCTTTTTCTGCTGATTGCTACACAAATTATTCAGACTGTCGTAATGTTTTAGATTTTTTGAAGTACCAGAGGGATACGAAATATACAGATTGCTACAGACTGGACTGCTATTAACAGATTCTGTTTTTATTGTGTTGGTTGCTTATTTTGATGAAACTATGGATAGTATCGGGGGGTATTAGCCATGGAAGATTGAAAGTACGGTAACCCAACATCAGCACAAGTAGAATTTAAGTTTGCTACAGTACCTAAGGAAGTGGTGGTTTTCTTTCTTGTACTAATGTTATCACGAGTTTCTGTTTAAGTTTTGTGTTGTGAAGTTTTCAAGTTTTGGGTGAAGTTCTTATGGACAAAGAGATAAAGAGTGTCAAGAGCTCAAGCTTGGGCATACCCAAGGCACCCCAAGAGATTCAATGATGTTGTCAAAGCCTAAGCTTGGGGATGCCCCGGGAAGGCATCCCCTCTCTCGTCTTCAACCATCGGTAACGTTACTTGGGGCTATATTTTTATTCACCACATGTTATGTGTTTTTGCTTGGAGCGTCTTGTATCGTAGGAGTATGTTTTTTGTGTCACAATCATCCTTGCTGCACACCTAGAGGGAGAGACATGCATACACCATGATTTTGTCGAGCTTCACTTATATCTTTTGGTAGACAATTTAGCTCACATGTGCTTCACTTATATCTTTTGAGCTAGATACTTTATATCTATGTGCTTCACTTATATATTTAGAGCAGAGTGGTGCGTGGCTTGTTAGTTGATCTATGCTTTGAAGGTAGTCTCAAAAGGGGTAGTTATCCAAAGGGATACGAGAACTTTCACCTTCATGTGCATTGAATAGTTAGAGAAGTTTGATTCATCTCAATTAGGTTTGAGTTGTGGTTATGGTAATATTGAAGTCATGTTAGTAAGGTGTTGTGGATCTAGAAGTACTTGTTTTGAAGTTAGTGATTCCCGTAGCATGCACGTATGGTGAACCGCTATGTGATGAAATCTGAGCATGATTAGTATATTGATTTCCATCCTTTGCATGGCGGTCAGGATCGCGCGATGGTTTATACCTACCAACCCTTCCCCTAGGAGTATACGTTGAATGCTTTGTTTCGATTACTAATAAAAATTTTGCAACAAGTATATGAGTTCTTCATGACTAATGTTGAGTCCATGGTTTACATGCACTTTCAGCTTCCACCATCATTATCTTCTTAGTGTCGTGCAACTTTCACCGGTACACAAAACCAACCATTAGCCTCCCTGAAAACAGCCACCATACCTACCTACTATGGCTTTTTCAAAGTCATTCCGAGATATATTGCCATGCAACTACCACCATGACATGTGCCACCACGTCTACATTGCCATTGCATGATCGTAAGATAGCTAGCATGATGTTTCTATTGATGTCTATGCCATGCTAGATCATTGCCACGGTATACTACCGAAGGCATTCCATATAGAGTCATAATTTCTCTAAGTTTTGAGTTGAAAGTGTGATGATCATCATTAATGGAGCATTGTCCCATGTGAGGAAGTAAAAGAGGCCAAAGAAGCCCACAAAAAAAAGATAGGCCAAAGAGCCCACCAAATAAAAAAATGAGAGAAAAAGAGAGAAGAGACAATGCTACCACTTTTTTCCACACTTTTGCATATTAAGCACCATGATCTTCATGATTGAGAGTCTCTCGTTTTGTCACCACCATATAGCTAGTGAGAAATTTTCATTATATAACTTGTCTTGTATATTCCAATGATAGGCTTCCTCAAAATTGCCTTAGGTCTTCGTGAGCAAGCAAGTTGGATGCACACCCACTAGTTTTCTTTAGGAGCTTTCACATACTCGTAGCTCTAGCGCATCATTTGTATGGCAATCCCTACTCATTCACATTGACATCTATTGATGAGCATCTCCACAGCTCATTGATATGCCTAGTTTGGGTGACTATCTTCTCCCTTTTTGTCTTGCAACCTCCAATATATACCACACCATCTATAGTGCTATAACCATGGCTCACGCTCATGTATTGCGTGAGAGTTGAAAAGGTTTGAGAAAGTAAAGGTGTGAAACAATTACTTGGCCAATATCGGGGTTGGGCATGATTTAAATTCGTTGTGCAATGATGATAGAGCATAGCCAGACTATATGCTTTTGTAGGGATAACTTTGTTTTGGCCTTGTTATTTTGAAAGTTCATGAGTACTTTGCAAGTTCGCTTGAATTATTATTGTTTCCACGTCAATAGCAAACTATTGTTTTGAATCTAATAGATCTGAACATTCGCGTGACATAATACGAATTACAGAGTACACCTATGCTAGGTAGCATGAAAGCACCAAAAATTCATTCATTCGCGTCACATAATACGAATTACAGAGTACACCTATGCTAGGTAGCATGAAAGCACCAAAAATTCATTCTTATCACTTCCCTACTCGAGGACGAGCAGGAGTTAAGCTTGGGGATGCTTGATACGTCTCAAATGTATCTATAATTTTTGATGGTTTCACGCTGTTATCTTGTCTTCTTTGGTTGTTTTATGTACCTTTTATATCTTTTTTGGGACTAACTTATTAATTCAGTGCGAACTGCCAGTTCCTGCTTTTTCCGTGTTTTTGACTCTTTTCAAATCTGATTTTGGAACGTAGTCCAAACGGAAGAAAAACCCCGAAATGATTTTTTCCCGAACGGAAGAAGACCAGGGGGATTTTGGGCCAAGCCAGGTGGGCGCCAGGGAGCCCACAAGCCCCCACTCCGCCACCAGGTGGGAGGCGGCGGTGGGTAGGCTTGTGGCCTCCCTGGCCGCCCCCTGACCTAGGTCTTTGGCCTATAAATTCCCAAATATTCCGCAAAAAATCAGGGGAGCCTCGTAAATACTTTTCCACCGCCGCAAGCTTCCGTTTCCGCGAGATCTCATCTGGAGACCCTTCCCGGCGCCCTGCCGGAGGGGACTTTGGAGTTGGAGGGCTTCTTCATCATCATCATCGGCCCTCCAATGTCTCGTGAGTAGTTCACTTCAGACCTACGGGTCCATAGTTAGTAGCTAGATGGCTTCTTCTCTCTCTTGGATCTTCAATACAAAGTTCTCCATGATCTTCATGGAGATCTATTCGATGTAATCTTCTTTGGCTATGTGTTTGTCGAGATCCGATGAATTGTGGATTTGTGATTAGATTATCTATGATATATATTTCAGTCTTTGCTGATTTCTTATATGCATGATTTGATATCCTTGTAAGTCTCTCCGGGTCTTGGGTTTTGTTTGGCCAACTAGATCTATGAGTCTTGCAATGGGAGAAGTGCTTGGTTTTGGGTTCTACCATGTGGTGACCTTTCCCAGTGACAGTAGGGGCAGCAAGGCACACATCAAGTAGTTGTCATCAAGGGTAAAAAGATGGGGTTTTTATCATTGGTTTGAGATTATCCCTCTACATCATGTCATCTTGCTTAAGGCGTTACTCTGTTCTTATGGACTTAATACATTAGATGCATGCTGGATAGCGGTCGACGTGTGGAGTAATAGTTGTAGATGCAGAAAGTATCGGTCTACTTGTTTTGGACGTGATGCCTATAGATATAATCATTGCATAGATATCGTCACGACTTTGTGCGGTTCTATGAATTGCTAGACGGTAACTTGTTCACCCACCGTCTACTTGCTTTCATCGTCTACTTGCTTTCACCTTCACTTAGATGCATCCATCGTTTACACCTTTGCTTTTACTTTTCTTTGTTACTTTGTTGCTTTCAGTTCTCACTTGGCAAACAATCTATAAGGGATTGACAACCCCTTCATAGCATTGGGGGCAAGCTTTTGTGTTTGTGCAGGATCTTGTGATACTCCTCCACCGGATTGATACCTTGGTTCTCAAACTGAGGGAAATACTTACCGTCGTTGTGCTACATCACCCTTTCCGCTTCAAGGGAACACCAATGCAAGGCTCCAAGGCCACGGGGGAAATCCTTTGCATACTTGCCTACACTAGTAGAAAAAGGGCCTTTTGTCCCGTTTCATAAGGGCCTTCTGTCCCGGTTTTGGAACGGGGACAAAAAGGTCGTTACTAATGCCCTTTGCCTTTAGTCCCGGTTCTTACACGAACCGGGACAGGTGGGCCTCCTTGTGGCCTCTGCGGCCACGCCAGGCAGGGGGGGCTTTAGTCTCGGTTGATGACACCAACCGGGACCAAAATTCATCCACGCGTCAACACCTTGCTGGAGCTGAGGTTTTTTTAAAGGGGCTGGTTTAGGGGTTAATTTAGGTTGTTATTAGCTAGCTAATAGAGAAACGTGTCCTCTCTTATATATCTCCATGCTTGGTCATCCGTCGTGCTTTGTCGAACATATTTACAAAATGTAGACACGAGTTACATGCACACACTACTAGAAAAACATAATTTGCCGACAGCTTTCAGCTTTGCCGTCAGCAATTTCACGGGACTGACAGCAAAGAGACTTTGCCCTCAGCCAAAATAAATGCGGACGGCATAGGGGAGGCTGACGGCATAAAAAATCTATGCCGTCCGCTTTATCTAAGCCGTTAGCCAGCTGACGGAAAAGGACAAAAACACTGTCGGCATAGGGAGGCTGACGGCATAGGGGGCTAACCCGGTCGCACGTTCGACCAGTGCTTAACGGGGGCTGTCTTTGCCGACAGCCAGCTGAGGGCAAAGACTAACGGTTGTCTTTGCCGACAGCTGGCTGAGGGCAAAGACTAACGCCTCTCTTTACCGACAGCTGGCTGAGGGCAAAGCCACGTGCCTTATCCCCCCCGTGCCACGACCTAACCCCTCTTCTCTCTCACCTCTCCCACCCCGCTCTCCCGACCCTCCGCCGTCATCGACCCTACACGCCCTGCGCCGCCCCGCCCTGCGCCGCCCCGCGCCAGCCCCGCCATCGCCCCGCCCCGAGGCATCGGCCCCCGCACCGCCTCGCGCCCGCCCGTACTCGCCAGCGCCGCCCCGCGCCGCCCCTACTCGCCTCTGCCCCGCGCCCTCCCCTACCCGCCTCTGCCCCGCGCCGCCCCTACTCGCCTCTGCCCCGCGCCAGCCCCGCCCCGCCGCCGCCCCGCGCCAGCCCCGCCCCGACTCGCCGGTGAGCTCCTCCTCCCCCTTTTTTTCTTTTTTTAGTTTATTTTTTCTATGTTAGGGCCTCTTAGATTTACAGGATCGCAAAAACATGGGAATAGGAAAATGTAGGAAAACTATCGGAACTAGTGATTTGGCAGTCGTTGCATGCTTAGGAAAATACATGTTTTGTTGGTGTGGAAGTCGTTGCATGCTTAGGAAAATACTTTGTGGGTTGCAACTATTTTAGAATAGAAAAGGGTTGCATGCATAGAAAATATATTTAGTGGGATTGTAGATTAATTATGTGGCATACATGCATGGTTTGTTGGTGTGGAAGCATTGCATGCTTAGGAAAAATACTTTGTGGGTTGCAACTATTTAAGAATAGAAGATGCATGTGTAAAACTGAGGATTGAAAAACAGAGGAAAAGTACATGAATATGAAACAAATGAAATGTTTGAAATGGAGGCCTTAGTTAGATCCTATGGAATTTGCATTCATGCGTTTTTCCTATGAAAAATCCTTCAAATCAAAGGAGGCCTTAGTTAGATCTGTTAGTAGTGGATTTTTAGTTAAATTTAGTTAGCAATTACTTAGTGGTGGATTTTTAGTTAGATTTAGTTAGCAATAGATGTTAGTACATGTAAGTATTAGTTAGCTAGCTGTTAGTATTAGTCAGCTAGCTGTTAGTATTAGTTAGCTAGCTGTTAGCAATAGAAAGAAAATAATAAGAAGAAAAGAAATAGAAGAAGAGAAGAGTAACAAAACTTGAATAATAAATTATTAATAATAGATGTTAGTATTAGTTAGCTTAATTACCGCGAGTGCGTATTTCTGTTGATTGAGTGCATTTAAATGTGCAGTAGCTTATCCGCGAGGGATTGGTTTTCGACAACCTCCCCTGCATTCGAAAGTGAGCACATTTGTTAACTCCTCCTCCACCCCTTTGTTTTGCTGTGTTCCGGCCTTCGTGCTAATCACACTATCGAGCTAGGTATTTTTAGTATTAAAATGCAAAGGTGTTGCGTAACGAATATGCATCTCCTGTTCGAAAGGGTTCCTGTCATAAATATGCATTCATTTGCATATTTATAACAGTGATTCTTTCAAATTGTCCAACGTTATCCATGGACAGCCCGGGTATGTGTAGATTGGGTCGTTTCCCACGCTTTGCTCCGGATCCCATGCAGAGTTTCGACAGCTCCTCCTCATTGTTCTTCGGGTACACATCTCTCGGTTAGTTGCCGAGACGTGTATCAGGACAACAGCGGGGAGGTGCTGCCGAAATTTTGCGTTGGGTCGGGAGCAAAGCATGGGGAAATGACCCAATCTACACATACTCGGGTGGGATTAGGACCCATCTTTACCTAGTAGCTGGTAGGTGTGCATGCCGTGCATCGCAATGTATTAACCATGATTAAGAAATGGCCAGAATTAATTTAACATACTTGATGAATTGATAATTTATATTGTTTTATAAGTGGATACTATGTAGCTAGCTTGCGAGAATGACTAATCGTGAATGGATGTACACCGGTCACCATAGTTAGAGAGATATGACCGATGAATGGTTGAGCAAAACCTATGAATTCATGGAAACGGTGTTTTCTAAAGGCCAGCCAAAACATGGTGCCCCTGCACTAAGTGCAAGAATTATTCGCGACAGACAAAGGATGTAATGGGTAAACACCTGCAGATGCATGGTTTTACTCCCAACTATACCTTGTGGACATTTTATGGTGAGTCGGCCCAACGTAACAGAGACGAGGTGTTGCGTCGGCGCACCGATGATTATGGTACAGGGATTGAAGACATGGTGAATGACTTTGATGATGCTCGGAACAAGGACGAAGAGATGGAGGAATCCGCGGAAGCCTTCTATGCCATGTTGGAGTCTTCAAAACGTCCTCTTCACGAGCACACTAAGATTTCTCAGCTAGATGCCATCGCACAAGTAATGACTCTGAAAGCCCAGTTCAACATTGGAAGAGACCTGTTTGACTCAGTGATGACCCTATTTGGGTGCTTTCTACCAGAAGGTCATATTATGCCTTCAAACCTATATGAGTCAGACAAAATCCTTAGTGCACTCAAGATGCCGTATGAGCAGATACATGCTTGTGAGAAGGGATGTGCCTTATTTAGGAAAGAGTATGCGGACGAAACATATTGTCCATTTTGCAAGTCCTCCAGATATGTTGCGGTAGAAAATGGTGAAGGTGAGAAGAAGCAGAGCAAAGTCCCCGTGAGTGTCCTACGGTATGTGCCGATCCTACCAAGACTTCAACGACTTTACATGCTAGAAGAAACAACAAAACAGATGACATGGCACAAACATGGAATTAGGAAAGAATTAGATGAACACGAAGTTCCGATGTTGGTACACCCTTCAGATTGTGACGCATGGAATGCATTCGATAGTATACATAAGGAAAAAGCTAAATAACCAAGGAATTGTCGAATCGCCATCAGCCTCGATGGGTTCAATCCTTTCGGTATGACGGCTACCCAATATAGTTGCTGGCCTGTATTTGTCATTCCCCTCAATCTTCCACCATCATCCATTATGCAAAGAAAGCACATATTTCTGACGTTGATAGTTCCAGGGCCAAAATACCCGGGGAAGAATATGAGTGTGTACATGCAACCGCTGATGGATGACTTGAAAGAAGCTTGGGTGAATGGGGTCAACACATATGACGCAGCTAAGAAAGAGAACTTTCAAATGTATGTTTGGTACCAATACTCGTTGCATGATCTGCCAGCATTTGCGCTTTTCGTTGCCTGGTGTGTGCATGGAAGGTTCCCATGCCCACAATGCAAGGCAGCTCTTCAGTTTCATTGGTTGCCGGCGGGTGGGAAGTATTCCTGCTTTGACTTGCATAGACAGTTCTTGCCTATGGACCATCCATTCAGAAAAGACAAGAAGAATTTCATGAAAGGTAAAGTTTTCAAACACTCAGCACCACCTGCGTTGACGGGGGCACAAATTAATGAACAGTTAAAATCTATGGAGCGTGATCCAAACCATCCAGGGTATTTCTTGGGTTATAATGAGGAACACGCCTAGACCAACAAGCCATGCATCTGGGATCTCCCCTACTTCAAAGACCTCTTACTTCCACACAATATTGACATGATGCACACTGAAAAGAATATCGCCGAGGCCCTTCTTGGCACATTTTTCGGCACGGATAAGGGCAAAGATAATACAAAGGCTGGAGTTGACCAGGAGACTCTGTGTGATAGGCCATCACTAAACATGCGAGAACCGAAAGGAAGAAAAAATTGGTCCAAACCACCTGCCTGGTACAATCTTGAGAAGGGAGCAATAAGAGAAATCCTCTTGTGGGTGCAAAAAAAGTTGTTGTTCCCCGATGGGTATATTGCGAATCTAGTGAGGGGAGCGAGCATTGAAAAAATGAAACATTTTGGGCTCAAGAGTCATGATTGGCACATATGGCTTGAGCGGATAATGCCGGTGATGTTGTGTGGTTATATCCCCGAGGCTGAATGGCTAGTATTGGCCGAGTTGAGCTATTTCTTCCGTGTTCTTTGTCCTAAAGAGTTGTCGCGTGCCTTGATAGATGGCAGGGAAGAGTTGGCGCCTGAGTTGCTCTGCAAGTTAGAGAAGATTTTTCCACCGGGCTTCTTTAATCCGATGCAACACATGACTTTGCATCTCCCAACCAATGCAAGATTGGGTGGCCCTGTGCAAAATCATTGGTGCTACGCAACTGAAAGAATGCAGAAGCCACTTCGAGGAAATGTAAAAATAAACGTAGAATTGAAGCATCGATGGCCGAGGCGTTCATTACCGAGGAGGCGACAAACTTCGTAACAGCACACTATGATGCCACTATGCACAGCTTGCATAATCCAAAGCCTCAGTACAATCTGGGCGACCCCAAATGACGTGAATCCAATCTCAGCCTTTTCAAAGGGAAGCTCGCACCTTCTAGTGTGGGAAAACCAAAGTTGTTGTGCGTCGAGGAGTGGCGCACACTAACGATGTATATATTGAACAATTTAACAGAAGTTCGGCCATACATCGAGTAAGTGTTGTGTACATTGTTTCGCAACTTTTAACCAGTTTTGTGTGTAACAACTATTATTAATTGATACAGTCGATACGTCGAACAATTCTCGAATGGTGTTGCAATTGTAAAAGAATCCATTCTTGAGTATGAACTTCTTGAAAAGACAGGAGGTGGCTATCCCGGTTTCATCTCTTGGTTCAAAAAACGGTAGCTCCCTTATATATAATAAGTGATTTCCTTTGTTGCTATTACTCATGAGTAACACACCAAACTCTATCTTTTCTTAACTTCTAGGCTAATTCCGATGAGCAAGTCGACGATGAATTGAGACAAATAGGTAATGGTTTTGACTTTAAGGTTCATACATTTCAGAAGTACGACTTCAACGGGTATCGCTTTCGTACTGCTAGCAAAGAGCTTTCAATGCCCGGTCGAAAAACAAACAATTCCGGTGTCTCTGCTATAGGCGAGGGAGGTGTCGAGTACTATGGAAGACTTGAAGAAGTCTACGAACTTCATTATTATGGTGCAAATCCTCCGAACATTGTTGTGTTCAAATGTCATTGGTTCGATCCTACTAAGACAAGACGGACTCATGAACATCTTGGTATTGTCGAAATTCGACAAGACAGGCAGTTAAGCGGTGCCGATGTCTATATTGTGGCTCAACAGGCCACCCAAGTTTTCTATCTACCATACCGTCGTCAAAGTGTTAAGAACCTAGAAGGTTGGTATGTCGTGTTCGATGTGCCGCCACATCTTAGACCAACTCCCCCAAATGAAGACGATTATGAACCTCAAATTGACCCAATAACATATGATGGATAATTCTTTCAAGAATCATGTGGTGTCAGACGTCGTACCCGAAACTGCTCTACGTCCACCCTGAACATGGAGGAACAAGACTCACGTGATGATGAGGAAGAAGTGGAAGTAGAAGAAGTTACCAATGCCGATGAGCTATCAATGCTTGATCGGTTACAAAAAGGCCTTCCACATGATGTCCCTGAACCCGATGACGATATCAGTCATGACGACACGTGTGATACTGATGATGATTTTGCTTCAATTGACCGTGTAGAAGAGACAGATGATCCAGACTATTAGTACTTTGTATGGATCCAAACATTGTTGTTTAATTATTCAATTATTAGTTGAATTATTCATGTATTTATTATTGTTCATTTAATTATTCTCCTTGAATTTGTACTAATTATTTAACTATTTATCGTTACAGGTGGTGAGACATGGCAGGCGGGGATAAGTTGAGGATAGCACTTGGGCAGCTAAGGAGAACTTTGTTGCAGAGCTTTGCCAAGGAGCCCCGTGGGAGAGGCGTAGGAAAGAAGAGAGGCAGAGGACGTGGTCATGGGAGAGGGAGGCTCCATGATAGGAGCCAGTCGCCACCACCCTCGGCTACTTCTGTCTCAGCCACTTCACCCTTGCAGACGAGGGTGTCATCGGTACGGGATCTTCCCGTCCAGGAGCAGACACCGATGCAGGGGGGCTGAGGCGGAGGCTGAGGCGGAGGGTGCTGAGGCGGAGGCTGAGGCGGAGGGTGCTGAGGCGGAGGGTGCTGAGGCGGAGGCTGAGGTGGAGGGGGCTGAGGCAGAGGCTGAGGGGGCTGCCAGCAAGTCGGTCTACCAACGTGGTATGACACGAGTTCCAGACCGATTAGAGTTGCAGCACAGGGTGTTCATTAAGCCAGATGGCGAGAAGTAAGTTGATATATATTGTGTACCTTATATCATTATATTTCACCAAGTAGCTAATGTCTTTGCCTTATCATTATGTAGGGGGTGGGATTACCCGCAGAATACCCGGAATCCAAACTGCCTCCTTGGTGCTTTACTTAGGGAGCACTTCCCCGGGATAGTGCAGTTGCCCGGTGAGGGTATGGTTCCCGAGCCAGGACTCAAGTGGGAGCACTACCAAGCCGCTCTGCTCCCGGAAAACACACATGTCATTTGTGTTGTTTGCGTGAGCGTGGCTGACAAGGTGTTGGCTGATTTTTGGGTAACTATTATTTTACCCAATAAAAAGTATACAATGTTATATATTGTTATTTCCTTCCAAATCATTTCACTATTCATCTGTGCATCTATTTGGCATAATTGCATAGTTACTTTAGGGTCGAGGAGGGGACGGAGGAGGCGGCCAAGAAGAACCTCGTGAAAGAGTGCAAGAGTTTATTGAATAACACAAGGCACGAGCTGCGTGTTCAGGCTGTTCAAGATTGGTACGCCAAGCAAGGGGAGCCAAAGACAAGACTGAATGTCGAAAGATTTTCCTTGATAAGACCGAGTACATGGAGGTATGTACATTCCAAAGATCAATTCTTAGGGCCAGTTAGGTCTATTTAGTTATAATACTTAGTTTCATTCTTCATTAACTTACATTCATAGGTGCCCTCGAGATGGTTGGCCGATAAGATGGATTGTTGGGAGATGATAGTGGACAGGTGGTGCACAGAGGCTTGGTTGAGCACCCACACTATGGCCAAGGACCGTCGTGCCCAATTGGTTGGTGTGCCACACCACCAAGGCAATGCCAACATCAAGCAATACGCCAAAAAATGGGTATGTGTGCCTTTGTTTTGTTTCATCAATAATTCATTCGTTCATGATTTTTGTTGTGCTAATTCTTTGTCTTTTCGTGTAGGCCAAACACAATAACCAGCCCGAGCCTGAGGGATACGCCGCATTTAGCATGGCCCATAAGGGCTCGTACAAGACGGCGAAGGCATATTCTAAGGGGGACGGGCCGTCAGCGTACACAAGCCTGTCCGCCTACAACAAGATGACATCTTATTCTGAGGTGGTCAAACAGCTGCGCGGGCCTGACTTTGACCCGAGCCAGAATCCTATCGATCCAGAGGCGTTAATGATCTCTAGTGGCGGTAAGAGTCATGGCATGCTGGCCATGTGTGATGGCTTCGTCCCTATCACTGAGACTCTATCTCAGATCAAGTCGAGGCAAACGAGCTCCACTCCTGTAATACGGCAACGCGCGAGGCCAGTTGATCTTGCCATCGAGGTTCTTTTTCTTCATTATTTCTTTTGTTCCTTTGTCCCTGGATGGATGATGAAAATTCCTTTTGAGGAGTGGTTGCAGGCCGCACTTATGAAGGAGAGGGAGGCCACCAGGCTCTTGTTGGAGGAGAGGGACCGGAATAGCAGAGGTTGCTTGACGAGGAGAGGGCACGCAATAATGCCCATGCGAAGTCCATGCACGACTTCGTTGCGGTAAGTCAGTTGTGTGAGAAGCAAGGCTATGTGTGAGACGCAACAGGGCTATTTCTTTGACTCCTCGAAAACTAATTTGCAGGCTATGTGTGAGAAGCATGGTTTGCCGCCCCCTCTGCCGATGCCTTCTCCGATGGGAACGGTGAGTTCCCTTTCAATGACCAACCTTGCACGGTCTTATACCATTGTCTGTCGCCGTGCTAACCACATATTTTAACTCTTGCCTTGTTGCAGCATCATTCTAGAGTTGCATCCCACGATCCCTTTACTTCTCCTGGTGAGAGCCCTAGCAACCCAGCGACCAACGGAGATGCAACTTCTCCTCCGTTTCTTGGCATTCGGCAAGTTATTCCTCTCCTTCTTATTCTTCTTATTGTTTAGATCAACTTAAATTATGCCAAGCTTTAGTTAGCTTAGTAAATTCTAGTTGATATTAGCCATGGTTTAGTTAGCTTAGTAAATTCTAGTTGATATTAGAGCTCAAAAATGACATAATTAGTTTAGAAAGTTTTAAAAGAAACCAGAAGAGAAGAACAAACAAGAGATGAAGAAATAAGAGAAGAAGAAAGAGGAGAAAAAGATAACTTCTCTTCTTTCTTTTTCTCTATCTTCTTCTTCTTCTTCTTCCACTTCTTCCACTTCTTCTTCTTGTTCTTCTTGTTCTTCGTCTTCTTCTTCCACTTCTTCTTCTAATTTCTTAGCTTAATTTAGATAACTTCTTTCTTATTGTATTCTTCTTCTAACTTCTTTCTCATTATGCAGATTTTGGTAAAGCAGCATGGCATATGGATGGATGCTCGAGGGACTTTGTAATGCACTTGTGTAGTCTTAGATGAACTTTATAATGCACTTGTGTAGTCTTAGATGAACTTTGTAATGAAATTGTATTTGTGGATGCACTTGTGATGCTTTGTAATACTTTCTGATCTTGTTTGCACTTTAATTACATATATTCGTGTTGTTTGCACTTGTGTTGTGCTGTTTGCACTTTGTGATGCACTTGTGGTGCTGTTTAGGGGCTGGGAAAATATATATATGTTGTTGTTTGTATATATGTTTTGCAAATGAAGGGAATTAACAGAAAACAAATATGAAAGAATGCAGAGAGGGTCTTTGCCTACAACTTACTCACGGCAAAGGCTTAGCCGTCGGTGGACTGACTGCAAAGAAGACACATGGCGGCAGCCTGTGTATCCTGACAACTCTAGGAATACCAAATTTTCCCAGATTTTCGGCTTTGCCGTCAGCTGTGCTCCAGCTGTCGGCAAAGAGGTGACCAAGGGGACCCAGGGGTTTCGGCTTTGCCGTCAGCTTTGCTACGGCTGTGGGGAAAGAGGGGACCTAGGGGACCTAGGGGTTTCGGCTTTACCGTCAGCTTTGCTACGGCTGTGGGCAAAGCCTGCCGTTAACCTTCTAACGGAGCTCGGCCTGCGCCATTGCCGCCACTGCTCTTTGCCGTCAGCCCGTGCCACAAAGCTGATGGCAAAGTCTTTGCCGTCGGTCGACCTTCAGCTGACGGCAAAGAAGGTGTGTACCGATAAAATCTTGGCCGGTACCTTTGCCGACAGCACACTGACGGCAAAGCCTTTGCCATCAGTTAAGCTGTCCTTTGCCGTGAGCTCTGGCTGTCGGCAAACCAGCAAATTCCAGGTTATCATATGATACACATAAAATAAAATAGAGAAACATCATAATATATATATAGTCATCATATGCATCATGCATCCTAATTAATCGATCATGTCAAGTAATAATATAAACTAGAATAAAATGTCTCTCACAAGACCTAGTCCTCACTCTTAGATATAATGTCATAAAACAGAATAACACCTATGGCTCCATGATGAATCACACAGATCCAACGGTCTCCAACTTGTGGCTTGCGAACCTTCTTTATTTCTCTCCATGCTTCAATTTCGAGTCCTTTTGATCTTGATTTGAAGTTAATCAAGTATGGAGCATAGAACTCAGCCCTCAGCGGGCTTCTAATTCTCATTTGACCTTGTGGGTCCATGTCACAACCCTAGATTATATCTTGTAGTTAGTTGCATCAGTAAGCATTCATGAATGCATTCAAATCAATTTAATTAAAATTTGGATGATTTACAAATGGGGATGACCAAACCCTAACACCAAACAACATCCAAATAGGTTCAACAAAATAAAAATCCTAGCTACTCTATATTCAAAACAAAACCCTAGCAACTCTATATGCAAAACAATTCAAAAGTGGTGACAAATCAATGAACCAAAATGGTTTTCATAAAAGTCCATCATTTTTGATAAATGTTGGAAAGAAAATATCAGGGGTGATATATATTTTCAAAATACTTTTGGCATTTTATTTTAAACTCAAAAGCCACTGAAATCAATTAATTAATTGATTTCAAATACTTCCTAGTTTTATAAAATTTTGAAAACTTCACATGGGGTTGGAAATATTCCAAATAACACCCCAGAGTTGTTTACCTATTTTCTTTGAATTAGCTAGAGCCAAAACAAATAAAACAAATGTTAGAAATAACAAAACAGAAAAGAATAGAAGCAAAAAAAGGGAAACACTTACATGTCGCCTGGCCCAGCCCACCAGGGGCAGAGCCGTCTTCCTCCTCTCGCCAGAGCAGGCAGGCAGCTCGGTGTCGAGCATGCATGCGCCTCGGCCACCTCCTCCCTCGCCCCCGTCCTTATCTCCTCGCCCGTGGATGCCCCAGACCCCCTCGAGCTCATCCTCCTCTTCTCTCTCCAGTTCCCTCTTCTCTTTCTCTGCTTTCCCTCGTTGTCGCCATTGCCGAGATCTTCAAGCTCGCCTCCAGCTCGTCTCCGATCACCCCTCGCCTCCTCAGGCGGCTCATTAGCTCCGCCTCGACAAGAAGATCCTCATCGTCAACCACCCCGAGAACCCGAGACACCATAGCATCGCCATCGCCGTCTTCTTCCTCCTCCGGTCGCCGGAGCTCCCCACCCCGATTCGCGACGTCCAGAGCGGCCCCGAGCCCATCGAGCTTCCCATGAGCATTCCCGTGAGCTTCTCCGTCGTTTACCCCATTTTCCCGTTCCGTTCCACGCCCCTAGCGCAGCCCCACGATGGCCGACTCCGGCAACCGCGTGAGCTCGTCGCCAGCCTTATTCCGGCCACCCCTTGACCTGTGGGCGGGTCGGAATGGATGCGGCGTGTTGCCAGCTCCCCGTAGAGCCTAGTCACGCGTCGAATCGCTGCCCGAGCAGCGTTCCGACGAACTTCCGCCGTCGGATGGGTCACCGCAGGTGAAGCTCTGGCGTGCCGACGTGGCCACCTTAACCCGCCACTAATCAGACCTTTGTGCCACTACCAGAGGGCCCCACGCCCGGTCAAACCCCAATTAGGGGCTGGTCAGCGCGGGGTTAGCCCCTGGGTCACTGACCAGTGGACCCCACTGGTCAGGTTTGACCTGGCCCAGGCGCAGTTGACCTGCTGACGTCTGTACTGATGCAATATTAGTATTTCTATTTATAAAATAAATCCAGGAAATTGCTAAAACTTGTAAAAATCATAGAAATTAAAATATAACTCGGATGAAAATAATTTATATATGAAAAAGTATCAGAAAAATCCAAGGAATCTGATTATGGCATTTTCATGCATGTTTGAAAAAGTTAAAAAAACCAAATAGGAAAAATGATGAATAGTGTAAATTTAATAAATAGTTTGGAGTTGGAAATTGATACTTATTTGATTTCCACTTCAATTGTTATGACCAAACATTGCTCAATGCAAAACAGTACCTCAAAATACTAACCCCATAAATCTTGGAATAATTTGTTATGAGTATCAGATCGAATCAATTATATGGGTACTTGGAAAGATACCCGGCCTGAAGTGATGTTTGGATACTAATTCAAACCAACTTCAACTTAAGAAATGATAGCCACATTAGCCCTGTCACCTTTCATTTCATGTCTTGAGCATGCATCATAGTGTTGCATTTCCGTGAAGTAATTGTTGTTCTTTCTTGTTTGTCGGTGTTGTTCCCCCTCGCTAAACGATGTTTCCGACGATGTGATCGTTGACATTGATGAAGACTCATTGCTATCTTTAGACGTGTCAGGCAAGCAAACCCCCCTTGAGCATATTGAAATAAACCCACTCCCTCGTTCCTGCTCTCTTTTACTGCATTAGGACAAACACGATTCAACTGTACATGTTATCGGTAATTGAACCCATTCCTGTGCATGACCTGATTTTGTCACAGTAAATAGTTGAAACCACTTAGCATGAGTAGCAACTGCTTGAGCCTTGATGTGCTTACTCATCCATGCTTGTTTACAATGCCTGCTATGCTTAGAGTCGTGTCGGGTCTGATCCGTCTGGATGATGAATCGGAATGGTTGTGTTCATGTCCTACAGTGTGAGAGTAAAGATGTGAATCTGATTCGGTAAAGGTAGCGATGAGAGGCCATGTAGGAGTACATGGTGGGTTGTCTCATTGCGACCGTCCTTAAGAGCTGAGTTCTGTGTGTGTTATCCAAGACAAGATACTACCACACATTGGGATACTTAATTGACCCTCTCGTCTTATTAATCGCCTAGATCTCTGTCCAGGAGTTGCAATTAGTTTCTGGTGTTTGTAGGAAAAGTGTTGGCGGCCGTGTTTAGCTCTGCCCGACGGGGTAGGCTTCTCTACGGTAGATACACAGTGGCACGGTTTACCAAGTGGCACCCGGATGGTGGGCTTGGGAACCCTGTGCGCATCGTTTGGGGCCGTAGAGGAAACCTCGGCCGGACTTCCTTGCGGGTTCAGTCTCAAATAGGCGATAAACCTGGACTAGGGTCTTGTGTGGTAAACAGTCGTGGCCGACACCCACGCCAGTGCTTCCGCTTGAAGGTTGCCGAGATGCATGACATGCATATGGTGCCAAGTGGTGGGAGCATGTGTGAAGAAGTATACCCCTGCAGGGTGATTTAATCTGTTCGAATTGCCGCGTCCTCGGATATGGACTACTTGGAAACATTACATGGTACATAGACAACTTAAATGGATACTCTAAAACATGCAAGATAAGTGCGAGCGCTATGGAAGGCCTTCTCGTAGGGAGACGAGAGTGGATCCATACTGGTGTATTGCATTGGTGAATATGTGGACTCGTGTGCGCTATCCCACCTCAAAGAAAGAACTTGTAGTCGTAGTACAGGTTAGCCAAGAGTCAAAGCTGGCTTGCTGCAATCAAACTCCACAATCCTTTCATTGAAACATGATGCATATGTAGATAGTTCTGATGTAAGACTTGCTGAGTACCTTTGTACTCACGATTGCTTTATTTATGGTTTTGCAGAGAAGACTTAGACTCATTAAAAGGTTCTGCGCGATGTGTTCGATGTTGACCGGAATAGCTTGAGAATCCCACACAGAGGTCTGGCTCCTTTGGTAGGGTCGTAGTACCTTTTCAGGCTCTTCCAGCCACTTTTAGTAGATGTCTGTACCCAGACATGAATTGCTTCCGCTTGTTGTTTGTATGACTTGAGTGTCGGGTCACGGGACCCTTGTTTGTAATATCATACTATGTTGACTCTTATGAGTCTTTAAATAAATACTTGAGTCATAGAGTTATGTTGTGATGCCATGTTGTATCTACACATATCGTTCATAATGTGTGTATGTTTGAATGCATTATATGTGTGGGATTTGACACCTAGTTGTTTGCCTTTAGTAGTACTCTTTACAGGGAAATGCCTCTTTGTGATTCCATCGAGCCTTGGTAGTTTGCTACTGCTCGGAACACATTGATTGAGCGGCATGTATCCTTCTTTGCTGCTGTGTCTGTCCCCTCGGGGAAATGTCACGCGGTGTAATGGAGTCCTTGTAGCTTACTACGACTCGTCTACACACGCTGATGACCGACACCTGCTTTGCTGGGTTATGTATGCCTGTCCCTATACGGTTGTACCACTGGGGTTTATAACTAGTCATGTCGACCCGGGTTCTTTGTCGTTTGAACGCTAGCAACATATTCATATATGTGAGCCCAAAGATGCAAATGGTCCCGGCAAAGGTAAGGTGGCAGCCGTGGAGTTTACTGTGCGTTGGGCCGCAAAGTGATGTGATGTGTTACGGGCTAGGTTCTTATGACTCATGATCGGGGTCCCGACAGTCCATTAACGGAGGCACTACATCATGTGGCAGTTGCTGTTGAAGAACATAATAATAACCTAGTTAGCAATGTAATCAACACCATTTATGCAATAGTGGAGCGTACTTAATTAGGAAACTCTTACCAAGACATTTCGGCGAATGTCATCCGCACTCAACCTATGCACTAGTGGCATGTAAAATGAATAATTTTGGCCAATTCCAAAATGATACGGGAAGGTATCCCTAGAAGCCAGAACACCCGCAACAAGAAAGTGGAGAAGATGGTCCTTCTCCTCCCAAGTTAGATGTGATCCATACGTGTAGTGTGTCGTGTCAATTAATTTTCGTAATTCAGTAGAAGCAACGAAATAAGCTGTAAATTATAATTTAACAAATTTAGTATATAGATGAACACCAACTATTTCCAAATGTAAATGCAAATTACTTCACATGGAGGTAAAACAGGAAGCATATCATCGACAACCACCCAAATTTTGTAATAATTTAATGTTTCAAAAATACTTAGAAATTTTGTAATTGTCCACAATATGTGGGCATTATATAAACCATTCAAAACGACCACATGTGCTACGATCATTCAAAGGACAACGTGGGTTGTTGTTGTTGTTTGTACAACATGTAACATGATATAATTATAATTATGGCCCAATAACTAGGAACCTGCAACGTGTGGCCAATGTTTTAATAGACGATGAACACCACATGACATGTAAATTGCGAGAGGAAAACAGGTTGACTACACCAATTATTTACAAATATAAATGCAAATTACTTGACAAATATGTTTGAGAAACTCACATGGAGGTAAAACAGGAAGCATATCATCGACAACCACCCAAATGTCAATGTTGTCTGGCATATTATCTTCAGGACGAAGATCGAAGGTGATTTCCATTCCCTTCTGAAATCCATATGCCTTGCAAAGATCTTCCCACTTTGGGCACCCAAATTATGTTTGAAAAACTGAATTAAATACATGGATAACAAATGTGTGACCATGTATAGTCCTCAGCTTAGCGCTCCTCATCTCAATTCTCTCGTGGTCTACGAAACCGAGCCTCTCCAACATATATCTTCTTGCATGGCAAGGGAGGTACATATCGTCGTTCTCGTCAAGCTTCATGCTAAAGAACCTATCGTCTCGCAGGTGAGGCATGTCGCACATACCCCGAGAGTCGCCGCAATATTCACACTCGCAATATCCATCGTCACACATTTCCTGTTTTAATGTGGTAAATGTGTGTAAACAACAATATAATCGTGACACACTATATATATCGAAAGAATTGAACATCTATATATAATAACTCTTAATGCTCGCATCATGCATCATCATATATAACAAAAAGTCCTACTAATTAATCATCATTATACATAGTTAAATAAAGTGTGTCACGATTATATATAACAACAAGTCGACATCGATGCGGGAACTACTTCTATATATAGTTAAATAAAGTAGTTTTATTAATTAAATCAACTAGTTCAACTACTAAGCACTTACTATAAATAAATAAAGTAGTACTTACTAAAAACAAACTACTTCTATATATAGTAAAATAAAGTAGTTTATTAAATCAACTAGCTAGTTCAACTATATATGAAGCACTTACTATAAATAAAATAAAGTAGTACTTACTAAAAATAAACTAGTTTAACTATAGTTCTATTATTTTTATAACTAATTATATTAAACACTTTCTCTTCTTATTTTTTCCTTTTTCCTCTATTCTAAATATGAACATATTCATAAATGACTTTGATCATGCACAATTTTCCTATACATACACAATATGAACATATACATAAATTGACAAAGAAAATACTACGAACAAAAAAAATCATTAAAATTCTATGAACAAAATTACAACTGAAAAAAATCATAAAACTTCTATGAACATAAAAAATCATAAAAATTTGACATATTCGATCTTTGCATATATATGAACATACAAACATGCATATTCAACAATAATATCACCAAAAAAATCTTCTAACAGAAAAAAAAATCTTTGCTCACGGTGACGGTGACGGCGACGACAAGGTGCGGCGCGGGGAGGGGCGGCGTGGTGAGGGTCGACGGTGTGGTGCGGCGAAGGGCAGGGGGCCGGCGGCGTCGCGGGGCACGGGGCGCGGGGCGGCGACGGCATCGGGGCGGCGCGGGACGGCGCGGGGCGACGACGGCCACGGTGACGGCGAGGCAGCGAGACGGGCAGCCTGGCAGCGTCGGGATCGAATGGAGATAGGGGGAGAGATCAAAATTTCTAAACTGTCGCTTATATAGTCCCACCTTTAGTCCCGGTTGGTGGCACCAACCGGGACCAAAGGTCTCTTTTCAGCAGCCCAAAGGGCGGGAAGCAGAGGCATTGGTACCGGTTGGTGGCTCAAACCGGGACCAAGGGTCTCTTTTCAGCAGCCCAAAGGGCGGGAAGCAGAGGCATTGGTACTGGTTGGAGGCACAAACCGGTACCAATGCCTCCCTTTAGTCCCGGTTGGTGCCACCAACCGGGACCAAAGGTCTCTTTTCAGCAGCCCAAAGGGCGGGAAGCAGAGGCATTGGTACCGGTTGGTGGCTCAAACCGGGACCAAGGGTCTCTTTTCAGCAGCCCAAAGGGCGGGAAGCAGAGGCATTGGTACTGGTTGGAGGCACAAACCGGTACCAATGCCTCCCTTTAGTCCCGGTTGGTGCCACCAACCGGGACCAAAGGCCTTGTACCGATGCGGTGCTATGTTTAGTCCCACCTCGCTAGCCGAGAGGGGCTCGGAGTGGTTTATAAGACATGCCGAACCAACCACTTCGAGCTCCTCTCTACTTCAGGCTTACGGGCCGAAATTCACTCTCTGTGCTTGTGGGCCTATTGGGCCTACTGTCACGCCCAAGATGCGACCCTATCCTCAATTTGGCACGAAGGCCTCGTCAAGGATAGAAGCGCATCTCGTCGTGACAAGTTGGTATTAGAGAAGTACTGACCTAGGAGCCCCCTTGATTGATCGAACTTGGCCGAGTTGAGTCTAGTGAAAAACTGCTTTGAGTCTAGTTATATATCGGAGTGTAGAATTCTTTTTTCTCCTCTTCTATGCTCTGGTGAGGAATCGTGACGTAACAATTTAATTCTACACCTCTTCTCACTCAAAAAAAATTCTAGGATCACGCGGATATTCTTGGAATCTATATGATGCCGATGTGACGGAGTACTGTCTTGGTGCCTCCTGTCTGACTTGATTTTCTTCCGAGGAGTTGAGCTCTAGGGGATTCTTGAGCACATCGTTATCATTCAGATTTCTTAGTATCTCAGAACGAAGGATGTTCGTAATTCCTTCAAAACTAGTAGTGGCGAGATAATCCCGATGTCCCCAGTACTGGTGCAGATTGTTCGGGAGTACTACATACTTTCTATCGTTGTGATCACGAGGGTCTGTTGTAGATGAAGGTCCGAGATTCTGGTTGTGTGTTGACGGATGTGATACAGGTGACGGGTTAGTATAGGAGTTTTGTGATATTACTCCATGTATCCGTGTACCAGAGTGCATGACCAGATATTTCGGGAATTCATAGGTGGGAATTCAAGTAGTTGCTTATAGGACAATCTTCCAACAAATGCAGGAAACGATCTTCTTGGGCCAGTGAAAGGAAAGTCTTAATGGGCCACCTGGAGTTTCCTAATAAAAACGATTCCTTTCCTATTTTTAAAACTAGGAAACTAAAATGATAAAAAGGAAATCAAATCAATTCGGAATAAAGAGTTTTTATATACTAAAATTATCAGAAAAATAAAATATAGATGATGGGCATTTTTCCACGGCAAAAATAAAAACTTCAGAAAAAATTATTTTCACAAATTGCCTAAAAGATTTATTTTCTTTTGCAGATAATTTTCAAATGACCCTCTAAGTTTGAGGGTTCAAATAACTTTCAAAATGCCCGTGGGTTTGAGGGTCATGTTCCACCTCTCTAGAATGTATTTCCTGGCATTTTCTTGCGCGAAGAAAACGAATGGAAATGCAAAAGAATTCAAATGCAAATATCCCCGTTCAAATTATTTATAGTTGAAGAAGTCATGTCATCTTCTCTCTTTGCTTTTAAAAGTTTGAATTTGAATTCACCGGAGATGGGGAAAGTCATTTTATTCCCTCTCATTCAAAAGTTTCGAAAAGTTTCAAATTTCACACAAGTTTCAATCACTCAGGCAACCAACAAACAATCGATCTAATTATTATATTAACATTCCAAAATTTATAATTTTGGGATGTTACAAACTACCACACTTAAAATGAATCTCGTCCTCGAGATTCGAAGAGGCTAGAAAGAAAGGTTAGGGTTTGGGGGTCTTCTAGCAATCCAATCTCCGGCAAGGTGGGATGCTACCACACTTAAAATGAGAGATACTGGTCCCTCAAAATGCTTTAACGATCCTCTGGGGTTTTTGGCATCATGACTCCTCAGAGTCTTCATATCTTCTGTTGATATAAGCTTCTTTCGTCACTGGGTCTTCTTTAACTGACAGTCTCGTGGTCAATTCTAAATAACATATCGATGGTTCTCATGGTGGTCTACCATTTGTGGTTATCCTGGAGAGAGAGGGGTCTTGGTTTCATCCTCACCGTAAAATTTCCTACGCGTGACAACAGGTGCCATGTACATGGGCTTTTCTTATACCACTCTAAGGCTTAAACAAGAGCTTCAAAGAACGTCGTCTCTCTATATGGGTAAGTCTCTCAGATTTACCATTCCGAATAGCAAGATAAATGATAGAGTAAGTCGTCATGGTGATCAATCCATTCCGCACCCAAATCATTTCTCTGTATAAGGTTTAGCGAATCTCGCATTCTAACACTCGGGCATCTTCACAAGCGTTGCAGAATTTCTCTTGTCCACGAACAAAGTTCGGATAATCCATTGGTTCTGCAAGCTGAACGAAACATCTATCATATCTTCACAACTCTCAGGTTTTCGTATGCTCCTAAGAAAACGTTTGCTGATCCATCATAGCTTCTGTAGCGACCCGACTCAAGACGAGTCAAGCCTCTGTGTATCTGTGCCATCCCTGGATCAGTATGCTGGCACACACAGTACATCAATGTATATATCAAAGTGCAATCACATGTAAATAGCATAAAACTGATATATACCTTAAATATCTCAGCGGAAGCGGTCAAGGGAGTGGAGCCCAATAAACACCAACGGCAAGTTGAGTGTAGACCATAACCCTGAATCGTACTCTTACTCGTCAAAGAAAAATATCTACAACATAAGACGTTGCAGCCGTGTAGGTCAGCATATTGAATGTGCCGGCAAGTCACATAAGAGAGGGGTGAAAAGTAATCATCTATACTATATGCATATATGGCAGGTGGGGCTATAAGTTTTTAGTGAAAAAGCAAGTTTTTCTCCTACATCAAGAGGGCTAAAAGCGAAATGTTACTACATAGTTGTTTGTTAACGAGATGGTTCCGCCAACCAATTCTCGTATCCAAGTTGTCAATAATTCCCACATCAAATATATTTAATGGTGTTGAGAAATCCAGATAACTTCAGTTCCTTTGGCTCAAGTCATCCATGACCGTGGACACGGCTAATCGATTAGGTTTGAGTACTCTGCAGAGTTTTGCACACGTTCCCCACAAGATTTTATCGCCTCCGAGTATGTCCTCGCACTTCAGGGTGTTTGAAGACCGGATGATCAAAACATGGTCTTTCAACGGGTCCCTCTGAATCCCTGTCGGTGCCCATCCATTCCTACCGTTCTTCTACATCTGCTAGCACCGCGTGTCCAGAGTTGCCGCGTTGTCCAACCAAGCCAGAGCCCATAATGACTTGTGGCTGTGCAGGTAAGCCTTTGGTTTTGGAAATATCCATCCGTCTCTTTGAGCCTGGGTGAAGCTTTCCGCAGGATGTCATGGCCGTCTCTAGCATGCCGGGTCATCCACTGGGTTCTCCAGGGAGCCGATCAACCGTCCTTCACCCAGAGTTGCATTGCATCACGAGGTCTTGAAAAGTCTTGACTTAACCGATCTTGGTTATTAAAGTATCCTCGCATCACTCGTGATAAACTCTCAATCAGAATCCCGTCTACTCAAGCATAGCAATAGGAAATTTGTCGTCCCGGGCCTAGTAACGGGGTTGTTGGGTTCCTACCACATGATACTACAATGTGTAACCATAATTTCCAAGTACCTAGTCAGCATACAATTGGGCATAGGATGGTAGAACTACGATGCATAAAACATAGGTGATACATGATCAAATGACTTGCCTGTGATGTTGACGAAGAAGAATTTCTCGAGAAAATAACTTGATAGACTACTCGTCACTCTCCGATGAAATCTATATAACAAACATATCATTAACATAAGCACTCATACTAGCAATCATTCTAACAATCAAAACAAAAGAGAGAGCAAAATAGAAAACCGAAAGGAACTTCAAATAAGACTAGGGAGTCTTCTACTACGTCAAACACTAAATAGTTTTGTCTAACAGAAAATAATAACAAGGAACTAAGATATAAGTTTAACTAAGATAAAAATAAAGTATTTTTCACAAAATTTTTGAAAGTATTCCCAAACGGGATTTGAAACAGTGGTGAAACCAAGTGCAAGTTACTAAGGAACTAGAATTGATTTCATGATAACAAATAAAAATAAAATAAAAACTTGTTGCAAAACTACTGTTATCTAACATAACGAAAACAATAATGTTTCTGAAATAATAAAGAAAATATTTTAAAACAAAAGTAGAAAAGGAATTAGCCGAAATCCTAAAAGAGGTGAAACAGAAATTGTTTCACAAGAAACAGTGAGCTAAAATACTCAAACAAATCTAAAGTTTTACCACTGATACATAAGATCACTAGTGATCAGTACCAAAAGGAATCAAATTAAAATCTATTTTTAAACTCCTGGAATAGGCAAAACAAGGTTTAAACTAAATCTGATCTAACTTATATTTGAAAATTTCAAACATAGACACATTATATGTTTTTACAAACTACAGTAAATTTGTGAGCTACTGGAAAACGAATCAACATCATTGGATTTATGGATCAAAAGTTATGGTGAAAACAAGATTGGAACTTTTCTGTTTTTTGGAATTAGACAGAAAAAGCGAATAATTGCTAAAGACACGTGGCGCCCACTGATTGGCTAAGGGTGTTTGCTGCATAGGCTAAACAGCGGATGGCCGCTAAATAAGAAAATGCTTCGGTTCACTTAACTGATGGACCAGTTCTTTTTAGAAAACCGAAGGGGTAAGTACTTCCTAATCTACAACGTAGGATCTAGATCTAAGGGATGAAACTACACAATACAAAAAAAACAAGTAAAAAAAAGAAAAGGGAGGAGAGGTTACCTCGGCTGGGAGTTGCCCCCGTGCTGCCTATGGTGGCCGAGGTGGGGTGGAGTGCCGGTGGGGTGGGGAGGGGCCGGCGGGAGGAGTGGTGGAGGGGGGGGCGAAGGATGGAGGGGCTCCAGGGAGGGGAGGGAGGTGAGGTGGAGGGAGGGCCTGCAGGTGGGGGCGAGGTGGAAAGCTACTGGTGGTGCTGCTGCTCGCTGGTTTCCAGGGAGGGGCGAGGTTGCAGGGCGACGGGGTGGGGAGGTGCGGCGGTGGAGGGAGGGGCCGAAGGGGTGGCGGGGTGCAGGGGTGCCAGGGGGCTCGGCAGGGAGGAGTGGTGGAGGGGGGCGAAGGTGGGGAGTTCTCTGGCGAGTTTCCGGTGACGACTCCGGCGAGGTGAGCCGTGAGTTAGAGGCGAGCAGAGGGGGAGTTTTCAACGGGAATGGAACGAGGAGGCCTTGGGGGTTCTTATAGAGGCGACGGGAGGCACTGGGAAGGAATGTGCTTCACGAATCCCGGAGGTGGAGATCCTCTGTCCATGGAAGGAAAAATCTTTGTGACGTGAGAGAGAGAGGAGGAAGAAGATGATCTTCTTGGGCCAGTGAAAGGAAAGTCTTAATGGGCCACCTGGAGTTTCCTAATAAAAACGATTCCTTTCCTATTTTTAAAACTAGGAAACTAAAACGATAAAAAGGAAATCAAATTAATTCGGAATAAAGAGTTTTTATATACTAATATTATCAAAAAAATAAAATATAGATGATGGCCATTTTTCCACGGCAAAAATAAAAACTTCAGAAAAAATTATTTTCACAAATTGCCTAAAATATTTATTCTCTTTTGCAAATAATTTTCAAATGACCCTCTAAGTTTGAGGGTTCAAATAACTTTCGAAATGCCCGTGGGTTTGAGGGTCATGTTCCTCCTCTCTAGAATATATTTCCCGGCATTTTCTTGCGCGAAGAAAACGAATGGCAATGCAAAAGAATTCAAATGCAAATATCTCCGTTCAACTTATTTATAGTTGAAGAAGTCATGTCATCTTCTCTCTTTGCTTTTAAAAGTTTGAATTTGAATTCACCGGAGATGGGGAAAGTCATTTTATTCCCTCTTATTCAAAAGTTTCGAAAAGTTTCAAATTTCACACAAGTTTCAATCACTCAGGCAACCAACAAACAATCGATCTAATTATTTTATTAACATTCCAAAATTTATAATTTTGGGATGTTACAAACTACCACACTTAAAATGAATCTCGTCCTCGAGAATCGAAGAGGCTAGAAAGAAAGGTTAGGGTTTGGGGGTCTTCTAGCAATTCAATCTCCGGCAAGGTGGGATGCTACCACACTTAAAATGAGAGATATCGGTCCCTCAAAATGCTTTAACGATCCTCTGGGGTTTTTGGCACCATGACTCCTCACAGTCTTCATATCTTCTCTTGATATAAGCTTCTTTCGTCACTGGGTCTTCTTTAACTGACAGTCTCGTGGTCAATTCTAAATAACATATCGATGGTTCTCATGGTGGTCTACCATTTGTGGTTATCCTGCACAGAGAGGGGTCTTGGTTTCATCCTCACCGTAAAATTTCCTACGCGTGACAACAGGTGCCATGTACATGGGCTTTTCTTATACCACTCTAAGGCTTAAACAAGAGCTTCAAAGAACATCGTCTCTCTATATGGGTAAGTCTCTCAGATTTACCATTCCGAATAGCAAGATAAATGATAGAGTATGTCGTCATGGTGATCAATCCATTCCGCACCCAAATCATTTCTCTGTATAAGGTTTAGCGAATCTCGCATTCTAACACTCGGGCATCTTCACAAGCGTTGCAGAATTTCTCTTGTCCACGAACAAAGTTCGGATAATCCATTGGTTCTGCAAGCTGAACGAAACATCTATCGTATCTTCAAAACTCTCAGGTTTTCGTATGCTCCTAAGAAAAAGTTTGTTGATCCATCATAGCTTCTGTAGCGACCCGACTCAAGACGAGTCAAGCCTATGTGTATCTGTGCCATCCCTGGATCAGTATGCTGGCACACACAGTACATCAATGTATATATCAAAGTGCAATCATATGTAAATTGCGTAAAACTGATATATACCTTAAATATCTCAGCGGAAGCGGTCAAGGGAGTGGAGTCCCAATAAACACCAACGGCAAGTTGAGTGTAGACCGTAACCCTGAATCATACTCTTACTCGTCGAAGAAAAATATCTGCAACATAAGACGTTGCAACCGTATAGGTCAGCATATTGAATATGCCGGCAAGTCACATAAGAGAGGGGTGAAAAGTAATCATCTATACTATATGCATATATGGCAGGTGGGGCTATAAGTTTTTAGCGAAAAAGCAAGTTTTTCTCCTACATCAAGAGGGTTAAAAGCAAAATGTTACTACATAGTTGTTTGGTAACGAGATGGTTCCGCCAACCAATTCTCGTACCCAAGTTGTCAATAATTCCCACATCAAATATATTTAATGGTGTTGAGAAATCCAGATAACTTCAGTTCCTTTGGCTCAAGTCGTCCATGACCGTGGACACGGCTAATCGATTAGGTTTGAGTACTCTGCAGAGTTTTGCACACGTTCCCCACAAGATTTTATCGCCTCCGAGTATGTCCTCGCACTTCAGGGTGTTTGAAGACCGGATGATCAAAACATGGTCTTTCAACGGGTCCCTCTGAATCCCTGTCGGTGCCCATCCATTCCTACCGTTCTTCTACATCTGCTAGCACCGCGTGTCCAGAGTCGCCGCGTTGTCCAACCAAGCCAGAGCCCATAATGACTTGTGGCTGTGCAGGTAAGCCTTTGGTCTTGAAAATATCCGTCCGTCTCTTTGAGCCTGGGTGAAGCTTTCCGCAGGATGTCATGGCCGTCTCCAGCATCCCGGGTCATCCACTGGGTTCTCCAGGGAGCCGATCAACCGTCCTTCACCCAGAGTTGCATTGCATCACGAGCTCTTGAAAAGTCTTGACTTAACCGATCTTGGTTATTAAAGTATCCTCGCATCACTCATGATAAACTCTCAATCAGAAACCCGTCTACTCAAGCATAGCAATAGGAAATCTGTCGTCCCGGGCCTAGTAACGGGGTTGTTGGGTGCCTACCACATGATACTACAATATGTAACCATAATTTCCAAGTACCTAGTCAGCATACAATTGGGCATAGGATGGTAGAACTACGATGCATAAAACATAGGTGATACATGATCAAATGACTTGCCTGTGATGTTGACGAAGAAGAATTTCTCGAGAAAATAACTTGATAGACTACTCGTCACTCTCCGATGAAATCTATATAACAAACATATCATTAACATAAGCACTCATACTAGCAATCATTCTAACAATCAAAACAAAAGAGAGAGCAAAATAGAAAACCGAAAGGAACTTCAAATAAGACTAGGGAGTCTTCTACTACGTCAAACACTAAATAGTTTTTTCTAACAGAAAATAATAACAAGGAACTAAGATATAAGTTTAACTAAAATAAAAATAAAGTATTTTTCACAAACTTTTTGAAAGTATTCCCAAACGGGATTTGAAACAGTGGTGAAACCAAGTGCAAGTTACTAAGGAACTAGAATTGATTTCATGATAACAAATAAAAATAAAATAAAAACTTGTTGCAAAACTACTGTTATCTAACATAAAGAAAACAATAATGTTTTGAAATAATAAAGAAAATATTTTAAAACAAAAGTAGAAAAGGAATTAGCCGAAATCCTAAAAGAGGTGAAACAGAAATTGTTTCACAAGAAACAGTGAGCTAAAGTACTCAAACAAATCTGAAATGTTTACCAATGATACATAAGATCACTCGTGATCAGTACCAAAAGGAATCAAATTAAAATCTATTTTTAAACTCCTGGAATAGGCAAAACAAGGTTTAAACTAAATCTGATCTAACTTATATTTGAATATTTCAAACATAGACAAATTATATGTTTTTAAAATCTACGGGAAATTTGTGAGCTACTGGAAAAAGAATCAACATCATTTGACTTATGGATCAAAAGTTATGTCCAAAATAAGATTGGAACTTTTCTGTTTTTTGGAATTAGACAGAAAAAGTGAATAATTGCTACAGACACGTGGCGCCCACTGATTGGCTAAGGGTGTTTGCTGCATAGGCTAAACAGCGGATGGCGGCTAAAAAAGAAAATGCTTCGGTTCACTTAACTGATGGACCGGTTCTTTTTAGAAAACCGAAGGGGTAAGTACTTCCTAATCTACACCGTAGGATCTAGATCTAAGGGATGAAACTACACAATACAAAAAAAATACAAAACAAGTAAAAAAAAAGAAAAGGGAGGAGAGGTTACCTCGGCTGGGAGTTGCCCCCGTGCTGGCTATGGTGGCCGAGGTGGGGTGGGGTGCCGGTGGGGTGGGGAGGGGCCGGCGGGAGGAGTGGTGGAGGGGGGGCCGAAGGGTGGAGGGGCTCCAGGGAGGGGAGGGAGGCGAGGTGGAGGGAGGGCCTGCAGGTGGGGGCGAGGTGGAAAGCTACTGGTGGTGCTGCTGCTCGCTGGTTTCCAGGGAGGGGCGAGGTTGCAGGGCGACGGGGGTGGGGAGGGGCGGCGGTGGAGGGAGGGGCCGAGGGGGTGGCGGGTGCAGGGGTGCCTGGGGGCTCGGCAGGGAGGAGTGGTGGAGGGGAGGGCGAATGTGGGGAGTTCTCTGGCGAGTTTCCGGTGACGACTCCGGCGAGGTGAGGCGCGAGTTAGAGGCGAGGAGAGGGGAAGTTTTCAACGGGAATGGAACGTGGAGGCCTTGGGGGTTCTTATAGAGGCGACGGGAGGCACTGGGAAGGAATGTGCTTCTCGAATCCCGGAGGTGGAGATCCTCTGTCCATGGAAGGAAAAATCTGTGTGACGTGAGAGAGAGAGGAGGAAGAAGATGATCTTCTTGGGCCAGTGAAAGGAAAGTCTTAATGGGCCACCTGGAGTTTCCTAATAAAAACGATTCCTTTCCTATTTTTAAAACTAGGAAACTAAAACGATAAAAAGGAAATCAAATCAATTCGGAATAAAGAGTTTTTATATACTAAAATTATCAGAAAAATAAAATATAGATGATGGGCATTTTTCCACGGCAAAAATAAAAACTTCAGAAAAAATTATTTTCACAAATTGCCTAAAAGATTTATTTTCTTTTGCAAATAATTTTCAAATGACCCTCTAAGTTTGAGGGTTCAAATAACTTTCAAAATGGCCGTGGGTTTGAGGGTCATGTTCCTCCTCTCTAGAATGTATTTCCCGGCATTTTCTTGCGCGAAGAAAACGAATGGCAATGCAAAAGAATTCAAATGCAAATATCTCCGTTCAAATTATTTATAGTTGAAGAAGTCATGTCATCTTCTCTCTTTGCTTTTAAAAGTTTGAATTTGAATTCACCGGAGATGGGGAAAGTCATTTTATTCCCTCTTATTCAAAAGTTTCAAAAAGTTTCAAATTTCACACAAGTTTCAATCACTCAGGCAACCAATAAACAATCGATCTAATTATTATATTAACATTCCAAAATTTTTATTTTTGGGATGTTTCAAACTACCACACTTAAAATGAATCTCGTCCTCGAGATTCGAAGAGGCTAGAAAGAAAGGTTAGGGTTTGGGGCTCTTCTAGCAATCCAATCTCCGGCAAGGTGGGATGCTACCGCACTTAAAATGAGAGATATCGGTCCCTCAAAATGCTTTAACGATCCTCTGGGGTTTTTGGCATCATGACACCTCACAATCTTCATATCTTCTGTTGATATAAGCTTCTTTCGTCACTGGGTCTTCTTTAACTGACAGTCTCGTGGTCAATTCTAAATAACATATCGATGGTTCTCATGGTGGTCTACCATTTGTGGTTATCCTGCAGAGAGAGGGGTCTTGGTTTCATCCTCACCGTAAAATTTCCTACGCGTGACAACAGGTGCCATGTTCATGGGCTTTTCTTATACCACTCTAAGGCTTAAACAAGAGCTTCAAAGAACGCCGTCTCTCTATATGGGTAAGTCTCTCAGATTTACCATTCCGAATAGCAAGATAAATGATAGAGTAAGTCGTCATGGTGATGAATCCATTCCGCACCCAAATCATTTCTCTGTATAAGGTTTAGCGAATCTCGCATTCTAACACTCGGGCATCTTCACAAGCGTTGCAGAATTTCTCTTGTTCACGAACAAAGTTCGGATAATCCATTGGTTCTGCAAGCTGAACGAAACATCTATCGTATCTTCACAACTCTCAGGTTTTCGTATGCTCCTAAGAAAACGTTTGCTGATCCATCATAGCTTCTGTAGCGACCCGACTCAAGACGAGTCAAGGGAGTGGAGTCCCAATAAACACCAACGGCAAGTTGAGTCTAGACCGTAACCCTGAATCGTACTCTTACTCGTCGAAGAAAAATATCTGCAACATAAGACATTGCAGCCATGTAGGTCAGCATATTGAATATGCCTGCAAGGCACATAAGAGAGGGGTGAAAAGTAATCATCTATACTATATGCATATATGGCAGGTGGGGCTATCAGTTTTTAGCGAAAAAGCAAGTGTTTCTCGTACATCAAGAGGGCTAAAAGCAAAATGTTACTACATAGTTGGTTGTTAACGAGATGGTTCTGCCGACCAATTCTCGTACCCGAGTTATCAATAATTCCCACATCAAATATATTTAATGGTGTTGAGAAATCCAGAGAACTTCAGTTCCTTTGGCTCAAGTCGTCCATGACCGTGGACACGGCTAATCGATTAGGTTTGAGTACTCTGCCGAGTTTTGCACACGTTCCCCACAAGATTTGATCGCCTCCGAGTATGTCCTCGCACTTCAGGGTGTTTGAAGACCGGATGATCAAAACATGTTCTTTCAACGGGTCGCTCTGAATCCCTGTCGGTGCCCATCCGTTCCTACCGTTCTTCTACATCTGCTAGAACCGCGTGTCCAGAGTCGCCGCGTTGTCCAACCAAGCCAGAGCCCATAATGACTTGTGGCTGTGCAGGTAAGCCTTGGGTCTTGAAAATATCCGTCCGTCTCTTTGAGCCTGGGTGAAGCTTTCCGCAGGATATCTTGGCCGTCTCCAGCATCCCGGGTCATCCACTGGGTTCTCCAGGGAGCCGATCAACCGTCCTTCACCCAGAGTTGCATTGCATCACGAGGTCTTGAAAAGTCTTGACTTAACCGATCTTGGTTATTAAAGTATCCTCGCATCACTCGTGATAAACTCTCAATCAGAATCCCGTCTACTGAAGCATAGCAATAGGAAATTTGTCGTCCCGGGCCTAGTAACGGGGTTGTTGGGTGCCTACCACATGATACTACAATATGTAACCATAATTTCCAAGTACCTAGTCAGCATACAATTGGGCATAGGATGGTAGAACTACGATGCATAAAACATAGGTGATACATGATCAAATGACTTGCCTGTGATGTTGACGAAGAAGAATTTCTCGAGAAAATAACTTGATAGACTACTCGTCACTCTCCGATGAAATCTATATAACAAACATATCATTAACATAAGCACTCATTCTAGCAATCATTCTAACAATCAAAACAAAAGAGAGAGCAAAATAGAAAACCGAAACGAACTTCAAATAAGACTAGGGAGTCTTCTACTACGTCAAACACTAAATAGTTTTGTCTAACAGAAAATAATAACAAGGAACTAAGATATAAGTTTAACTAATATAAAAATAAAGTATTTTTCACAAACTTTTTGAAAGTATTCCCAAACGGGATTTGAAAGAGTGGTGAAACCAAGTGCAAGTTACTAAGGAACTAGAATTGATTTCATGATAACAAATAAAAATAAAATAAAAACTTGTTGAAACACTAGTGTTATCTAACATAAACAAAACAATAATGTTTCTGAAATAATAAAGAAAATATTTTAAAACAAAAGTAGAAAAGGAATTAGCCGAAATCCTAAAAGAGGTGAAACAGAAATTGTTTCACAAGAAACAGTGAACTAAAATACTCAAATAAATCTGACATTTTTACCACTGATACATAAGATCACTAGTGATCAGTACCAAAAGTAATCAAATCAAAAGCTATTTTTAAACTCCTGGAATAGGCAAAACATGGTTTAAACTAAATCTGATCTAACTTATATTTTAAAATTTCAAACATAGACACATTATATGTTTTTAAAAACTACAGGAAATATGTGAGCTACTGGAAAAAGAATCAACATCATGGGACTTATGGATCAAAAGTTATGGCCAAAACAAGATTGGAACTTTTCTGTTTTTTGGAATTAGACAGAAAAAGCGAATAATTGCTAGAGACACGTGGCGCCCACTGATTGGCTAAGGGTGTTTGCTGCATAGGCTAAACAGCGGATGGCCGCTAAATAAGAAAATGCTTCGGTTCACTTAACTGATGGACCGGTTCTTTTTAGAAAACCGAAGGGGTATGTACTTCCTAATCTACACCATAGGATCTAGATCTAAGGGATGAAACTACACAATACAAAAAAAACAGAACAAGTAAAAAAAAGAAAAGGGAGGAGACGTTACCTCGGCTGGGAATTGCCCCCGTGCTGGCTATGGTGGCCGAGGTGTGGTGGGGTGCCGGTGGGGTGGGGAGGGGCCGGCGGGAGGAGTGGTGGAGGGGGGGCGAAGGGTGGAGGGGCTCCAGGGAGAGGAGGGAGGCGAGGTGGAGGGAGGGCCTGCAGGTGGGGGCGAGGTGGAAAGCTATTGGTGGTGCTGCTGCTCGTTGGTTTCCAGGGAGGGGCAAGGTTGCAGGGCGACGGGGTGGGGAGGGGGGGCGGTGGAGGGAGGGGCCAAAGGTGTGGCGGGGCGCAGGGGTGCCAGGGGGCTCGGCAGGGAGGAGTGGTGGAGGGGGGCGAAGGTGGGGAGTTCTCGGGCGAGTTTGCGGTGACGACTCCGGCGAGGTGAGGTGCGAGTTAGAGGCGAGGAGAGGGGAAGTTTTCAACGGGAATGGAACGAGGAGGCCTTGGGGGTTCTTATAGAGGCGACGGGAGGCGCTGGGAAGGAACGTGCTTTGCGAAACCCGGAGGTGGAGATCCTCTCTCCATGGAAGGAAAAATCTCTGTGACGTGAGAGAGAGAGGGGGAAGAAGATGATCTTCTTGGGCCAGTGAAAGGAAAGTCTTAATGGGCCACCTGGAGTTTCCTAATAAAAACGATTCCTTTCCTATTTTTAAAACTAGGAAACTAAAACGATAAAAAGGAAATCAAATCAATTCGGAATAAAGAGTTTTTATATACTAAAATTATCAGAAAAATAAAATATGGATGATGGGCATTTTTCCACGGCAAAAATAAAAACTTCAGAAAAAATTATTTTCACAAATTGCCTAAAAGATTTATTTTCTTTTGCAAATAATTTTCAAATGACCCTCTAAGTTTGAGGGTTCAAATAACTTTCAAAATGGCCGTGGGTTTGAGGGTCATGTTCCTCCTCTCTAGAATGTATTTCCCGGCATTTTCTTGCGCGAAGAAAACGAATGGCAATGCAAAAGAATTCAAATGCAAATATCTCCGTTCAAATTATTTATAGTTGAAGAAGTCATGTCATCTTCTCTCTTTGCTTTTAAAAGTTTGAATTTGAATTCACCGGAGATGGGGAAAGTCATTTTATTCCCTCTCATTCAAAAGTTTCAAAAAGTTTCAAATTTCACACAAGTTTCAATCACTCAGGCAACCAACAAACAATCGATCTAATTATTATATTAACATTCCAAAATTTATAATTTTGGGATGTTACATCTATCCCATGTTGTCTTTGGTTTTCCTGCACTCCCACCCTTTTCTTCAGTGATTCAATTTTCATCCAAAAGTTTTCTTTTCATTGTGCTTCCGCTGTGTGTTCTTTTCTCTCTTACCCGGTGATTCATTGTGAAGATTCTCAGGAGCTTCATGTTCATCTTTATTCATTCTTGTCATCCTTACCGGTGAATTAAGTTCAGTTATCCATGGTCATCATATCCTTTTCAACCATTAAATTCTTTCTGATGTTGGAAATTCTTTCAGCCTATCTTGTTTATTAATTCCTCTCTCTTTCTATCCGGAGTGTTAAAGATATTTCAGAAGTTCTGATTTTTAATCCTTCAGTTATTTCGAGGTGCTAACCTCATCTATTTTTCTTGTACCCGTGCAATATCTCCCGTTCTAGTAATCTTTTCAACGGTGATTTCTTTGAGTGGGCCCATAACCCACAGGTTTTTTCCACGATCTGTTATAGCTCTTGTAATCTTTTGGAGATCTTTAATTCTTTTAAACTATGACGTAAGTATGAATTTCATCAGTCATATCCCTTCGTCAAGATCTATTTGAATTAATTCTCATATTTGGCTCAACCTTTCATTCTTCATTATTCCGGAGTGTCTCGGTATTCTTGGTGTTGTTTCTCGTCATCATTCTCAGCTTGCAAATTCGAAAGAGTGTTTCTCTCAAATCTTGCTCCATTCTTGTGAAGACTGTCATCTCAGCTTCGTGTATCCTCTCATTTGTTGTCAATCATGAGTAATCCCTTTTCTTGCTACCCGGTGCTTTTCTGAGTTGTTTTCATTCTCGATCCTCCGAAGGCCATCATCTAGAAGATTTTGTTCGTTCTCAGCTTGCAGCTTTCATTCTCAAATTCTTCTCCATTGTTGTCTCTTCGTTCGTCTCTCGTTTATTCTGGTGCCTTGTTCTAGTTTTCTCTCAGGTGGCTCATCATCTCTTCATTCTCATGTATCTCCATTAATTCGTGGTGTTCCCATTTATTTGTGAATTCTTACCGGTGCTTCCTTCAATTATGCGTCAGGTGTGCTTATCTCTCTATCTCTTCAAGATTCTTCCAAGCGGAATAAGTTGTATGCTAAATCCGTTGCTTGTCATCAATTTAATTTGATGAAGGATCAGCATAACATAATTCTTATTCTTGTTCTTCCTTCTTCCAAGAGATTTCCATTCTTCTTCAGGAGTGGCTCATAATATCAATTCCTCTCAAGTGTTCTTATCTTTCTTTTCCAGAGTTCCAAGTTTTCTCAAGTATCTCTTCGTGAAGCTTCATCGAAGTCTTTGCAAGGCTGCAATCTTATTCTTTCATCCTTCTTATCTTTGCATCATCCTTTTGATACGGAGGCTCGTCATGGTGGTTCTTCAAGGATGTGATTCATTCTCAAGTGTTCTTCATGATTGTTTTTGGAGTACCTTAAGTATCCTTTCTCTTGCATTTATATGTGCAATTGTTCTTCCTTTATCCTTTGAGGAGGTATTATAGCATTCTTGTTAGTGTAGGAGCCTCGAAGAGAATTCCTTTCAAGGATGAGATAAATAAATCCACCAATTCTTTGATCAGGAGATATTTCAACCCATGATTACTTCATTGAGCTATCTTGGTTTGGATTTCACGTAAAGCTTTTCCTATGGATTGTTGCTATCATGGTGCTTGTCATTAATCCAAGTTCTCATTGTATCCTCTTTGTGTAAGAATTGTTCATATCTTGTTTCTTCCAATCAATCCTTGTTTCTGTAGTGGCTGGTTGTCACTTCATTAGTTTGAAAAGGTTTCCATAAGCCCACTACCATCTTGTTCTTTTCGTTGTTGTTTTTCCAACAACTCCGTCCCATTCTTCTTGCAAGGATGCTTGCCAAGTTCATTGGAGTTAGTAGTTGTCATTCTCTCTTCATTCTCTTCTTCCGTATAAGCTAGTTCCTATTCTATTGTTCCGGAGGCTTTGTGATATTGCTCTTTTGGGTAAATCTTGTTGTTCTACCAAGATCATGGTGTTCCCTTGCTCTACTTAGTTGTTTGTTATGAATATTTTCTATTTCTTCCATCTTATCGAATTTTTTGTCCCATTTTCCTACCGAAGTGCTGCCGAAATTTTCCGTGAATTCTTGTTCGTTTCTCATATCATTCCTCATCTCTTTGCAACCTTCAAGGATCGTTGGTTTCACTCGTTTGTCAAAGAAGCGACTAAGTTTTTACCTCTTGTTCTTTCTCATCCTCTCCCCCCCTTCATTCTTGGATCTCGGGGCGAGATCCTCTTGTAGTGTAGGAGAGTTGTGACAGCCCGACGCCGACATTCCAGAAGATTCCCCTTCTATTTCGTTTTCGTCGTGTCTCTATTTTCTTTTGTCGCATCATCATCGCGTCATGCGCATCATCTGCATTGCATCGGCATCTCCCTTGCCGCCAGTTTGCAAAACTTGTGTCCGTTGTTAGTTGCCGATTATAGTCGTTGTCCGTTCTGAACCCGACCGCACACGCACGTGCCCGCGGCACCGTCGAAACCCTGTTTTTAAAGTGTGCGTAAAACTTTCTCTAATTGGGTTGAGATTTGATGTGCGGTGTTATTTTAATAAAGGTAGGCCGCCTGTCAAGTTTCGTCACAATCGGAGTCCGTCTGGTACCCGAACAGTCGACCGTAGCGGCCCCGTCTTCGGTTATTCGTCGGACGTTCGTCGGTGTTTTAAAATCGTTGCCGCGTCGCCCGTTTTCCCTCTCATCTCTGGATAATTACACTACACAACCACTCGCCCGTTCCCGCGTGCGGAATCGTCCGAATCCGACCGCACGATTGGATCCGAAACGCAATTCCGGTTAACCTAGCCCCCGCATTAGTCTTTATATAACCCCCCACATCATTTTTTAGATAACCCCCTCTCCGTTCTCCTTGAAATTCATGCCTAGCCCCAAATCCCACCTACCGGACAATGTCCACCCAAGTGGACAATGGCCGGACGACCACATGGGATTCTCCCATGCCCGCAGATCCACCCGTGCCTGCAACTCCTCCCATGCCTGAGCCCCTCCTTCCAGCGTCGCCGCACCTCCCCGTCGGCCCCACCTCCGGCGGCCCCTCGCCGGAGAGCTGAGGCGGCCGCCTCCCCGAGTCGCCGCCGATGCCGATCTGCGTTGCCCCGGTCTCCAGATCGCGCCGCCACCGTTCGTTGCGCCGCCATGGGCGCCTGCTGCTAGCTGTCGGACTCTGCCCGGATCTGCGCCACACGGCCTCGATCCGCCGCCTTCGAGCCCCTGGTCCTCCACCTCCATCAAACTGTGATGCCTCACTGGGCATTAGAGGCATTGCCGTGGCCTCGCTCGATCAGCGACGGGAGGGAGACGCCCCTCTAGCGCCCCGAGCCGCTGGCTCAGCTGCTTCTCCAGCGCCCCCCAACCGGCCGAGCTAGCCACGAGGCTGAGCCGCCCTAGGCCAGGGAGGCTCCCCCACCAGCCTCCTTCCAGGCCCATCACGAGCTGGCCAAGAGGCCCAACCGAGGTGAGCCTCCTTCCCCCCTGTGTAGCATCATTATAGTTCGGCCCATTTAGATTTTAGGAATTTTAGGAATTACTAAATTCCAGTTAATAACCGTATATTAAAACAACCGTAACTTTTAATCCGCAAGTCGGATTGAGGCGTGTAGTATATGGTTTTCGTGTAGTTTTTCACGTAGATTACATTGGTACAACCTGCATATTTGTTTGTTTTAGTTTAGCGTGCCTAGTGCGTAGTTTAACGTGCTGTCCCAATAAGATAGTGCTCGTATTAATTTTTCGCGCAAGACCGGATAGCCCGTAAGCCATAGTAGAAATGTCCATGTTTTAGGAACCTCTTTTCCATGTATTTTAGAGTAGCCATTGGTATTTTTGCGTGTAGGGATTTGCCGCTAGATTATTTTCCGGGCTTAGGGCATTTTCTCGCATTTACGTGTGGTGAAATTAATGTTGTGCAACCCCACATGTTTTGTATGTTTTCGGGGTGCAATTACTTTTAGATTTTGACTAAGTTAGTTCGCGCGATATTTTGCCATGTTGCCATCTTGTCTATTTCGTAGGATTTAATCCGTGCTTCGTTTGAAGGAGGTGTCAACTAGAGAGTTGCCCATTGATGTTTAGTCTAGCCCCTGGTAATTTTGGTTGCAATAGAAATGCATGTTTAGGTGTGGTTTGCTTGCTCTCAAATTGCTAGAAATAGTGCTGATTTGGAGGAGCTGAAATATTTCCAAGTCTGGAATTTGTTATATTTTGTTGTTGTCTTGTCTTGCTTGTATCTTGTGATCTGTAGCTCTTTTGAGGTTGGTCCAATAGAGTTAGTTGTAGCCCTTGTGTTTCTCTATCATGCTCTGAATTTTCATGCCATTTGGAGTCATGTAGCTTATGGTTTCGCTGCTGTCAATATGGCTTCAGATCGAAAACTACACTTTCATGAAGTGTAATTTTCACTAAGTCTGAAATAGTGTGTGAGATGCCATGTTGTGTCTTCTTTCCCTAGTGATCCATGATGCCATGCTAGTTGTTGTAGTGCTTCTTGCCCTCTTTCATGTCATGCCTTGGTTGATTATAACGGAGTTGAGTAGCTCGTAGTTGTGGGGTATAGAAAATGCTATGTGGCTGATTTTGGCAGATTGTAGTGATTTCTTGTCTTGCTCGTAGTTGTTGAACCGTAGCTCCGATTTGATCGTGTCCTACATGAAACTTGCTTAGAATCTCGTGTAGTTTCATTTTCTCTAGCTGGTTGTATGTTTTGAAGTGCTCGTAGCCGTCGTTGCACACATATTGCATTCATGCCCTTGCGGTGCTTGTAACTTTTGATCCGTAGCTCCGTTGGAGATGTTCTCTAGATGTAAATTGCTTGTAACGACGCGTAGAATCACGTGAACATATTTGTTTTGCTGTTTAACAACCAATTAAATGTGTTAGTTCAGATCTGGGCAGAATTGTAAATTAACATGTGAGGTCGTCTTGGTGATGCTATATGTCATTTCCGATCTCATTTAAAAATGCCTAGATAGGTAGTTTAATTACGCTTCACCTCTTGCCATGTTTAACCACATTTAATATTGTCGTGTATCTAATCGGGATAGAACTAAATAATAAATGTGGAGTTTCGTCAATATGCAACTCGTTGCATATTGAACTTCACTTAATGTGTAGTGTCTGATTGTGTGATTTGTCATGCCGTGTCTTGCATGTATTCAGCTGCACATGCATCATTTGTGTTGTGCATCGTGTGGTGAATTCCGTGTGTTGATTTGTGTTTCCGGTTTTCTTCTTCTCGTTAGAGTTCCGCAAGCGTGTCGGATTGTGAGGACCCGTTCGACTACGTCGGTTCGTCTCCTTCACGGAGGCATTCTTCTTCCAAGCGGGATCTCACGCAAGATGACCATTTCCCCACATACCATTGCTATCATTGCCATGCTAGGTTTATCGCTTCTATCGCTTAAGTCTCGTTGCCTACCACATGTTAAATATCAGCCTCTCAACAATGCCATGTTAACCTTCAACCTGTTCGACCTAGCAAACCACTGATTGGCTATGTTACTGCTTGCTTAACCTTGTGTTAGCGTTGCTAGTTGCAGGTGCAGTTGCTTCCATGTGAAAGCATGGGTTCCTTGTCATATCACCATATCAAATGCTAATTAATTTAATGAACCTATATACTTGGTAAAAGGTGGAAGGCTCGGCCATTCTATCCTGGTATTTTGTTCCACCTTTACCCCTTAGTTTTCGGCTACCGTTGTTATGTTCCATAATTGAGCGCTCCTAACACGATCGGGGTTGTTATGGGGACCCCCTTGATAACTCGTTTTAGATTAAAGCTGGTCTGGCAAGGCCCAACATTGGTACTACATTTGCCTAAACACCTAATAAAAATTGCATAGGGACTTTCCGGACCCCGAGGATAATTTAATCAACCCCCGGGCCAATGCTCCTCATGAGTGTTGGTCCAAAACAGAGCAGCTTATTAACGCTACCCGGGGCAACTCGGCGTTTGGCGTGGTAACCATTGCGCATCCGTCGTGTCCTGAGAACGAGATCCGCGGCTCCTATCGGGATCGTCGACACGTCGGGCGGCCTTGATGGATTAGTTTTACCTTTGACGAAATATCTTGTGCATCGGGATTCCGGTGATGCTTTGGGTAATCTCAGAGTTGAAGTTTTCCACTAGGGAATCCGACGAGATCGCGAGCTCCGTGATTGAGGATTTCTATGTGGCTTGTGGTAATTTGTGATGGACTAGTTTGAGCACCCCTGCAGGGTTAAACCTTTTCAGAAAGTCGTGCCCGCGGTTATGTGGCAACGTGGAAACTTTGTTTAACACTGGTTCTAGATAACTTGATGTTAACTCGATTAAAACTTGCCAACTGTGTGCATAACCGTGACTGTCTCTTTCGTGAGTTCCTTCTCCGATCGAGGACATGGTGGGGTTATGTCTGACGTAGGTAGGTGTTCAGGATCATTTATTTGATCAACAGTAGTTCACGTCCGCTATGCGTAGATCTTCCCCCTCTTATTTCTGGTACTCGTAAGTTTAGCCACCAAATATATGCTTAGCCGCAGCTGCAACCTCACCACTTAACCATGGCTCACCCATTAAGCTTTGCTGGTCTTGATACCTTTGGAAATGAGATTGTTTAGTCCCCTGTGGCTCACAGATTACTATAACACCAGTTGCAGGTACAGGTAAAGGTTATATGACGCGAGCGCGTTGATTGTTCATTTGGAGTTGCTTCTTCTTCTTCTTCTTCATCGATCTAGAATGGGTTCCTGGCCGGCAGCGTGGGATAGCAAGGATGGACGTCGTTCTTCTTTTGTCGTTTGTTTTCGTCCTTAGTCGGGCCCTGCTCTTCTTCATGATGTTTATGTATTGTACTGTTGTGACTCTGATGTAGCTTGTGGCGAGTGTAAGCCAATTCTATTATATATCTCTTCTTTTCAGTACATGTACTTGTAACGATATCCATTCTTGCGATACGACGAGATGCGCTTCTATCCCTGATGAGGCCCCCGTGCCAAATTGAGGATAGGGTCGCATCTTGGGCGTGACACCTACTGCGGGCCTGCATCCTGGCCCTAGTAATGGGTTTCTAGTCTTATGCAGGTCGTGGTGGCCTTGTAGGTGGCACTTTTTTATTTTTTTTCCTGTTTTTTGCTTTCTTTTTTGTTTCTAATTACTTATCTATTTTCTTTTATGATAATTCCTTTTGCTATTAAAGTTTGCAACAAAATTCTAATTACTTATTTATTTTCTTTTATGATAATTCTTTTTTGCTTTTAATGTTTTGAACAAAATTCTAATTACTTCTTTATTTTCTTTTATGATAATTCTTTTTTCTATGAAAGTTTGTAACAAAATTCTATATAATTTTAGTTTCAATAATACTATAGGCAAAAACTGGATGCACTTCGTATACAAAACGGACAATCTCTTTGGAAGTATCAGGGTTTCATACGGAAAATCGTCCGTTACAAAGGGATTTCATTTTTTTGAACTTATTTGAACTCCATAGTTTTTCTGTGTTCAAAATGCACCATTCAAAGCCACATCATCAATTTACAACCCTTTCTGAGTTCATTTGTTATTTTTCATGCATTTAGTGATTATTTTGAGCTATAAGACCATGAAATTGAAAAGCATTTGAAATGAACTCTGAAAAGGTTCCAAGTTGGCATGGTATCATCATTTCACCCACATAGCATGTGCGAGAAATTTGAGAGGGTTACAGCAAAAATTGGATGCACTTTGTGTACAAAATGGACAATCTCTTTGGAAGTATCAGGGTTTCATACGGAAACTCGTCTGTTACAATGGGATTTCATTTTTTGAACTTATTTGAACTCCATAGTTTTTCTGTGTTCAAAATGCAACATTCAAAGCCACATCATCAATTTACAACCCATTCTGAGTTCATTTGTTATTTTTCATGCATTTACTGATTATTTTGAGCTATAAGACCATTAAATTGAAAAGCATTTGAAATGAACTCTGGAAAGGTTCCAAGTTGGCATGGTATCATCATTTCACCCACATAGCATGTGCGAGAAAGTTGAGAGGGTTACGACAAAAACTGGATGCACTTCGTGTACAAAACGGACAATCTCTCTCGAAGTATCAGGGTTTCAAATGAGAACTCATCCATTACAAAGGGATTTCATTTTTTTGAACTTATTTAAACTCCATACTTTTTGTGTGTTCAAAATGCACCATTCAAAGGCACATAACAAATATCTAGCACAAGGCGAAGAAGGAGAAGCGACCCCCACAACAAGAGACGACATTCTTCTTCTCTCATATATGGTGGACACTAGCTCACCTGATTTTTCAACCGTCGATGATGGTCGCTACTCCTACTTCCCCTAGTGCATAACAAATATCTAGCACAAGGAGAGGAAAGAGAAACGACCCCCACAGTAACAGTCGACATTCTTCTTCTCTCATATATGGTGGACACTCTCTCACCTGATTTTTTGACCGTTGATGATGGTCGCTACTCCTTCTCCCCCTAGTGCATAACAAATATCTAGCACAAAGAGAAGAAGGAGAAGCGACCCCCACAACAAAAGTCGGCATTCTTCTTCTCTCATGTATGGTGGACACTCCCTCACCTGTTTTATCGACCGTCGATGATGGTCGCTATTCCTTCTTTCCCTAATGCATAACAAATATCTAGCACAAGGAGAAGAAGGAAAAGCGACCCCCACAACAAAAGTGGTTCTGCGGCATGCCACGTGGTTCTGCTGCACGCCACGTGGTTCCGCTGCACGCCTCGTGGGACTAATGGTCTTTCATTTTTAAATGACTGTTTCAATCAAAAACCGATCTGTTACAAAAGGGATTTCATTTTTTGAACTTATTTGAACTGAAGACTTTTTGTATATATATGTGGTCGAAATGCATGATACCATGAAGTTAGAAAGGGCTAAACCATTCAAAAGTAGCAAATGAAGTTAGAAAGGGCTAAACCATTCAAATTTGGAAACTATAATGGCACAAACAGAAACTAGACATATATAAATTGGTCCAAGCAGTACATCATACTAGTCCAAACAGTACATAATAATAGCCACCATAGATATATATACAAGTGTTCGACATTGAGAACACTACTCGTCTGAATCGTCTGAATCAGAATGTCCACCTTATTTGAGGTAACGCTGGCCATACTTGACGACTCGAATCTTGCGGTACAACTCGTATGAAACGTATGCATCTTTTGCTGCATACTCAATGTTGATACGATCAAGTGGGGCCTTCTCCCAAAGTTTGTGCTGAGACTTTGGGAAATTGGTCTTCATATTACCATACTCCTCGTTGATCAAGGCAACTGCCATATGAGCCATGGAAGTCCTGACATGTGGAAGCCTGAATACCGTTTGGAGATCAATGAGGCAACTAGTTGGTATCTCAATACCGAAGTTGTACCTCATATTCAGCTTGTCGTTCGTTATGTCAACGGTAGCAAAAGTGATGGCGCTGCGAAGGAAGTCCATGAGTTCTGGACAATGCTTGTCGCGACTTCAACAGAAACAAATTAAAATGGAACAAAGGTTACATACTACTGCAATAAGGAAACATGTTTCACTACAACTAAAGAGAAAATTATCTTTAGGATTCAAATGGAACATATTGCTATCCTATGCAATTTTCATATCCTATGAATTGATCAAGAAACCGTAAATTAACTATGACATATAAATATATTCTCCCACGGTTTTGCAAATATTCAATAAGCTAGACATATTGCATATTGCTTTCCAATGGAACCTAGAGAGATCACTATAGCTATCCAATGGAACCTAGAGAGATCACTAGCTATATGCAATTTTCATGACTATGACATATCATATTGCTATCCAATGGAACCTAGAGAAATCACTAGCTATATGCAATTTTCATAACCTTGGATCAAAGAACGCCGCATAAAATTGTATCACTACAACTATGATTTCAATAGAACATATTGAACCAATCAGATTTTTCAGATTGTGGAACACAATTCCAATCAGATTGTGTTCCCTTCAACTAATCAAAATTGTTTCACTACAACTATTTGAAGCGAACCAACTATGATTCCAATGGAACATATTAAACACTAGTTGATTCTAATAAGATTTTTCAGATTATGGAACACTATTCCAATCAGATTGTGTTCCCCTTCAACTAATCAAAATTGTTTCACTACAACTATTTGAAGGGAACCAACTATGATTGAAACAAATAAACTTACAATGTCATTACCTTGGATCAAAGAAAGCCTCAAAACTTACCTCGCCCATTGGAAGATCAAGACATGGTGTTTGAAACATAGTTGGATGATGGCAACACCGTGTTGATCGGCCGTGTACTCCAGATCAAGCCCCAAGAACTTCTCATGATCCACTATGGCGTCAAGCCATCGTTCCTTCAACTGTCTAAGAAAATGCGGCACCTCCCTGCTCTCGTTCGTGTACACGACATCTAGCTTGGTCTTGCCATGTACGAGCATCTTTCCAAAGCGAGTTGGCATGGTGGAAGAAGAGAAGGGAAGAAGAGAGGGGAAGAACAGAGCGACAGCGAGAGAGGAAGAAGAACAGAGAAATGGCGACGCGACAGAGGCTCTGTTTCGGTTGTGGTTTTGGGAAGCGGGATGCAAACCGTTTGGGCCTTTAGTCCCGGGTTGAGCCACCAACCGGGACTAAAGAGGGATACCAACGGTTTCCACCACTACGGCAGGCCACGTGTCAGACCTTTAGTCCCGGGTTGAGCCACCAACCGGGACTAAAGGGGGATACGAACGGTTGCCACCACCGTGGAACACCACGTGTCAGTCGCTGGATCTTTAGTCCCGGTTTTTGGCACGAACCGGGGCTAATGCATCGAACCGAACCGGGGCTATTGCCACGCTATTGCGTGGCAGCTCGAACCGGGACCAATGCCTGGCATTGGTCTCGGTTTTAGTTTGAACCGGGGCTAATATGGTTTTGGGCTTCGACCGAAAGACCCATTTACTACTAGTGCTAGGAAGTCCCTTAAGGCGTAGCCGCAGGTGAAGGATTCCTCGTGCCGTCGAGACACCTCTTTCTGGCGCCATTGGAAGGACTTTTGTGCATTAGCTCAGCTGACATCACATATACTTAGCTAAGTTCTCTCCTAAATGACATAATAAGGCTTAGGTAGCTCCTAGATGACCTATTCCCCCTAACTTAGGTATTAAATAGCCTGTAATTAGCTTAGCTAGATCCAAAATGGCTTAATAAGCATAGTTTGCTCCCGAATGACCTATTTTACCCAAGTTAGCTCAGAAATGACCTATAGTTAGCTAGGCTTCCACCTAAATGACATAATTAGCTTAATTAGCTCCAAAATGGTCTATTTAATGAAAACACATATACTTAGCTAATTATCCTCGAAACGACATAATTAGCTCCACAATGACATATACTTAACTAATTATCCTCCAAAATGACATATTTAACCCAAGTTAGCTCCGAAACGACATATAGTTAGCTAGGCTTCCATCTAAATCACATAATTAGCTTAGTTAGCTCCAAAAGGACCTATTTAATAAAAAATGACCTATAGTTAGCTAAGTTATCTCCTAAATGACATAATAAGGCTAACTTAGCTCCAAGATCACCTATTCCCCCTAAATTGGGTATTAAATGGCCTATAATTAGCTTAGCTAGATCCAAAATGGCTTAATAAGCATAGTTTGCTCTCGAATGACCTATTTTACCCAAGTTAGCTCCGAAATGACCTATATTTAGCTAGGCTTCCACCTAAATGACATAATTAGCATAGTTAGCTCCAAAATTGTCTATCTAATAAAACATGACCTATACTTAGCTAATTATCCTCGAAATGACATAATTACCTCCAAAAAGGCATTCTTAGCTAATTATCCTCCAAAATGACATATTTAACCCAAGTTAGCTCCGAAACAACATATAGTTAGCTAGGCTTCCACCTAAATGACATAATTAGCTTAGTTAACACCAAAATGACCTATTTAATAAAAAATGACTTATAGTTAGCTAAGTTCTCTCCTAAATGACATAATAAGGCTAACTTATCTCCAAGATGACCTATTCCCCCTAACGTAGGTATTAAATGGCCTATAATTAGCTTAGCTAGATCCAAAATGGCTTAATAAGCATAGTTTGCTCCGGAATGACACATTTGACTCAAGTTAGCTCCGAAATGACCTATAATTAGCTAGGCTTCCACCTAAATGACATAATTAGCTTAGTTAGCTCCAAAATGGTCTATTTAATAAAAAATGACCTATACTTAGCTAATTCTCCTCGAAATGACATAATTAGCTCCAAAAAGGCATTCTTAGCTAATTTAGCGCGAAGAAGGGGACAAGAGGAGAAGAAAGAGGAAAAATGAAAAGAAGGAAGAAGAAGAAGAAGAGAAGGAGAGGAAGAAGAGAAGAAGAAGGACAAGAAGAGGGAGAAGAAGGAGGAGAAGAAGGAGAAGGATCTCCTCCTTCTCCTTCTTCTTCCTCCTTCTCCTTCGCCTTGTTCTTTTTTTCTTCTTCTTCTCCTCTTCCTTCTCCTTCTCCTCCTCCTCCTCCTCCTCCTCCTTCTTCTTTTACTTCTTCTTCTCTTCTTGCTTCTTCTCTTTATCTTATTCTACGTAGCTTAGACTCAACGAACAAAGACTAAATTTGCTAATTATCCTACAAAATGACATAATTAGCTTAGTTAGGTGAAAACATCATTTGAACCTTGGTTACCTCATTAAAATGACCAATTTAGCTAAAAAATGAAATAATGTGCTCAAAGTGGCATAAGAACCTTGGTTAGCTCATGAATATTATATACTTAGCTTGGCTTCCACCTAAATGATATAATTAGCCAATTTAGCTCCAATATGGCTTAATAAGCATAGTTAGCTCCAAAATGACATATTAAACCCAAGTGAGCTCCGAAACGACCTATAGTTAGCTAGGCTGCCAACTAAATGACATAATTAGCTTAGTTAGCTCCAAAATGAGCTATTTAATAAAAATGACCTATAGTTAGCTAAGTTCTCTCCTAAATGACATAATAAGGCTTTCGTAGCTCCATGATGACCTATTCCCCCTAACTTAGGTGTTAAATGGCCTATAATTAGCTTAGCTAGATCCAAAATGGCTTAATAAGCATAGTTTGCTCCGGAACGACCAATTTTAGCCATGTTAGCTCCGAAATGACCTATAGTTATCTAGGCTTCCACCTAAATGACATAATTAGCTTAGTTAGCTCCAAAATGGTCTATTTAATAAAACATGACCCATACTTAGGTAATTATCCTCGAAATGACATAATTAGCTCCAAAAAGGCATTCTTAGTTAATTTAGCCCGAAGAAGGGGACAAGAGGAGAAGAAAGAGGCAAAATGAAAAGAAGGAAGAAGAAGAAGAAGAGAAGAAGAAGAGAAGAAGAACAAGAAGAAGGAGAAGAAGGAGGAGAAGAAGGAGAAGGAGAAGGAGCTCCTCCTTCTCCTTCTTCTCCTTCTTCTTCTTCTTCCTCCTTCTCCTTCTTCTTATTTTCTTCTTCTTATCCTCTACCTTCTTCTCCTCCTCCTCCTCCTCCTCCTCCTCCTTCTTCGTTTACTTCTTCTTATCTTCTTGCTTCTTCTCTTTCTCTTCTTCTACGTAGCTTAGACTCATCCAACAAAGACTAAATTGGCTAATTATCCTACAAAATCACATAATTAGCTTAGTTAGGTGAAAACATCGTAAGAACCTTGGTTAGCTCATTAAAATGACCAATTTAGCTAAAAAAAGAAATAATAAGCTCAAAATGGCATAAGAACCTTGGTTAGATCATGAATATTATATAATTAGCTTGGCTTCCACCTAAATGATATAATTAGCCAATTTAGCTCCAATATGGCTTAATAAGCATAGTTAGCTCCAAAATGACATATTTAACTGAAGTGAGCTCCGAAACGACCTATAGTTAGCTAGGCTTCCACCTAAATGACATAATTAGCTTAGTCAGCTCCAAAATGACCTATTTAATAAAAAAATGAGTCATATTCTTATGAGTTCTTATCAACCAAATACTTGGGGCAGTTGGGCTTCCAGTGACCCAGTCCCTTGCAATAATAACACTCTGTTTCAGGCTTAGGTCCAACCTTGGGTTTCTTCGTCGGATTGGCAACAGGCTTGCCGCTCTTCTTGGAGTTACCCTTCTTGCCTTTTCGTTTCTCTTGAAACTAGTGGTCTTATTGACCATCAACAGTTGTTGCTCTTTTCGGAGTTCTGACTCTGCGACTTTCAGCATCGCAAATAACTCGCCGGGTGACTTGTTCATCCCTTGCATGTTATAGTTCAACACAAAGCTCTTGTAGCTTGGTGGAAGTGATTGGAGAATTCTGTCAGTGATAGCCTCTTGCGGGAGTTCAATCCCCAAATCAGCTAGACGGTTTGAGTACCTAGATATTTTGAGCACATGTTCACTAACAGACGAATTCTCCTCCATCTTGCAAGCATCGAATTTATTAGAGGTCTCATACCTCTAAATCCGGGCATTCTTCTGAACGATAAACTTCAACTCCTGGAACATCTCATATGCTCCATGACGCTCAAATCGACGTTGAAGTCCTATCTCTAAGCCATACAAGACTACACATTGAACTACTGAGTAGTCCTCCTTACGTGTTAACCAAGCGTTCTTAACATCTTGGTCAGCCGTAGCGGGTGGTTCACCTCCTAGCGCAGCATTAAGGACATAATCCTTCTTCCCAGCTTGGAGGAGCAACTTAAGATTACGGGCCGAGTCTACAAAGTTGCTTCCATCATCTTTCAACTTAGCTTTCTCTAGGAACGTATTAAAATTCAGGGTGACTGTCGCGTGAGCCATAGATCTACAACACAACTATTTCAAAGTGGACTTAGACCATGTTCAAGATAATTAGAGTTTAACTAATAAAATTACTTGCTAAACTCCCACTCAAAAAGTACATCTCTCTAGTCATTTGAGTCGTACATGATCCAAATTCACAAACTCAAGTCCGATCATCACATGAGTTGAGAATAGTTTCAATGGTAAGCATCACTATGCTAATCATATCAACTATACGATTCGTGCTCGACCTTTCGGTCTCATGTGTTCTGAGGCCATGTATGCACATGCTAGGCTCGTCAAGTTTAACCCGAGTGTTCTGCGCGTGCAACTGTTTTGCACCCGCTGTATGTGAACGTTGAGTCTGTCACACCCGATCATCACGTGGTGTCTCGAAACGACGAACTATAGCAACGGTGCACAGTCGGGGAGAACACAGTTTCATTTTGAAATTTTAGTGAGAGATCACCTTATAATGCTACCGTCGTTCTAAGAAAAATAAGGTGCATAAAAGGATTAACATCACATGCAATTCATAACTGACACGATATGGCCATCATCTTGTGCTTCTTGATCTCCATCTCCAATGCACCGGCGTGATCTTCTTGTCACCGGCGCCACACCATGATCTCCATCAACGTATCGCCATCGAGGTTGTCGTGCTATCTATGCTATTACTACTAAAGCTACGACCTAGCAATATAGTAAACGCATCTGCAAACACAAATGTTAGTTCAAAGACAACCCTATGGCTCCTGCGGGTTGTCGTAGTATTGACGTGCAAGTCGTTATTAACTATTACAACATGATCATATCATACATCCAATATATCACATCACATCATTGGCCATATCGTATCACAAGCATACCATACAAAAACAAGTTAGACGTCCTCTAATTTGTTGTTGCATGTTTTACGTGGCTGCTATCGGTATCTAGTATGATCACATCTTACTTACGCAAAAACCACAACGGATATGTGAAAATTTCTATTTAACCTCTCCAAGGACCGCCTCGGTCAAAACCAATTCAACTAAAGTTGAAGAAACCGAGACCCGCTAGTCATCTTTATGCAACGAGGTTGCATGTCAATTGATGAAACCAGTCTCTCGTAAGCGTACGAGTTATGTCGGTCCGGGCCGCTTCAATCCAACAATACCGCCGAATCGAGAAAAGACTAAGGAGGGCAGAAAATCGAACATCACCATCCAGAAAACCTTTTGTGTTCTACTCGAGATAACATCTACGCATGAACCTGGCTCTGATACCACTGTTTGGGAACGTTGCATGGGAAACAAAAAATTTCCTAGGCGCACGAAGACCTATCATGGTGATGTCCATCTACGAGTGGAGATTGGATCTACATACCCTTGTAGATCGCACAACGGGAAGCGTTAAGAACGCGGTTGATTTAGTGGAACGTCTTCACGTCCCTCGAACCGGCCCATGAACCATGCCGCGATCCGTCCCACGATCCGTTCCGATCTAGCGCCGAACGGACGGCACCTCCGCGTTCAGCACACGTAAAAATAGACGATGATCTCATCCTTCTTGATCCAGCAAGCAAGACGGAGAAGTAGATGAGTTCTACGGCACCATGACGGTGCTCCGATGGTGGTGATGATCTACTCCTGCAGGGCTCCGCCCAAGCTCCGCAGAAATCAGATCTAGAGGTGAAACTGTGTGGTATAGGCTAGAGTTGCACGTGGCAAAGTTGTGTCTCAAAAAGCCCTAAACCACCACTATATATAGGAGGGAGGGGGAGGGGCTAGCCTTGAGGGACAAGGCCTTCAAGGTGCACCGGCCGCCAGGAGGAGGAGGAGGACTCCTCCAATTCGGGTTGGGAAGGAGGAGTCCTCCTCTTCCTTCCCACCTCCCTCTTTCCTTTTTCTTTTTCTTTTCTTTTGGTATTTTCTTTATGTGGCGCCATGGACTCCTTGGGCTGACTCCACCATCCCACTAAGGACTTGTGTCTCCACCCTAGGGCCTTGGGCTCACTCCCGGGTGGGTGGGCCCCTCCCGGTGAACACCCATAACCCATTCGTCACTCCTGGTACACTGCCGGAATTGCCCGAAACATTCCGGTGACCAAATGAAACCATCCTATATATCAATCTTCGTTTCCGGACCATTTCGGAAACCCTCGTGATGTTTGTGATCTCATCCGGGTCTCCGAACAACATTCGGTAAGCACACATATAACTCAACTATACTAAAACATCATCGAACCTTAAGTGTGCAGACCCTGCGGGTTCGAGAACTATGTAGACATGACGCAAGGCACTCCTGGATGCCCATATTGGATCCTACATATTCTCCGAAGATCTTATCGGTTGAACCTCAGTGTCAAGGATTTATATAATCCCGTATGTCATTCCCTTTGTCCTTCGATATGTTACTTGCCTGAGATTTGATCGTCGGTATCCATATACCTGTTTCAATCTCGTTACCGGCAAGTCTCTTTACTCGTTTCATAATAAAAGATCACGTGACTTACACTTAGTCACATTGCTTGCATGGCTTGTGTGTGATATTGTATTACAGAGTGGGCCCCGAAATACCTCTGCATCACACGGAGTGACAAATCCCAGTCTTGATCCATACTAACTCAACGAACACCTTCGGAGATACCTGTAGAGCACATTTATAGTCACCCAGTTACGTTGCGACGTTTGATGCACACAAGGTATTCCTCCGGTGCCAGTGAGTTATATGATCTCATGGTCATAGGAATAAATACTTGACACGTAGAAAACAATAGTAATAAAATTACACGATCAATATGCTCCGTTCGTAGTTTGGGTCTAATCCATCACATGATTCTCCGAATGATGTGATCCACCTATCAAGCAACTACACTTGCACATAGGCAGAAAACCTTGACTATCCTTGATCAACTGGCTAGCCAACTAGAGGCTTGCTAGGGACATTGTTTTGTCTATGTATCCACACATGTATCTATGTTTTCATTCAATACAATTATAGCATGGATAATAAACAATTATCTTTAAACAGGAAACATAATAATAACTACTTATCATTGCCTCTAGGGCATATTTCCTACAAGGGCCTTCCTGACCCTGTCGTCTGTACCAAAAGCTCTGGGGTGAGCTCCGGATTCGATTCCCCCAAACCCATGGCATGTCCCTCGTGTTAGTCGTTGCCCCCTTGCTCACCGTAGCGCGCCGCGGCTCCGCTCGTTGCCGCCGTCACCACATACCAACCCAGCGCCCAAAACCTGTCGGAATGGATGCGGACGGGTCCCAGCTCCATGTAGGTGGCCTTTGCCGCTCGATTGGTCACCGGAGGGTGATTTCCGATCACCTCAGACGCCTCGGACCTCCCTGGCGTCTAGCCCATGATTTACTTTTGTTTAGGAATAATTTAGTTTAGCTAATCCTAATTAACCCACAGACACTAACTTGCAGGTCAAAGTGTCAGGTTTGACCTAGCCAGGTCAGTTGACATGCTCACGCAATGCTGACGCAGAGCTGACGCAATAAATGATTTTCTGATATAAAAATAATTCCAGAAAATGCTGCAAACTTTGAAAAATCATAGAAAATAAAATATAACTCCAATGAAAATAATTTATATATGAAAAATGATCAGAAAAATTCAAGGAATCCAATGATGCTATTTTCATGTTATGATCATGCATCATAGTGTTGCATTTCCGTGAAGTAAATATTGTTCTTTCTTGTTTGCCGATGTTGTTCCCCCTTGGTAGACGATGGTTCCGATGATGTGGTCGTTGACACTGATGAAGTCTCATGGCTATCTTCAGAATTGTCACATAAGCAACCCCCCTTGAGCATTCCGATACAATACTACTCTCTCGCCTCTGCTCCCTTTTATTGCATTAGGACAATCACGATTCAGCTGTTACGTATTACGGTAGTTGAACCCATCCCTCTGCATGACCTGTTTTTGCCACAATAAATAGATGAAACCACTTAGCATGAGTAGCAACTACTTGGGCCTTGTTGTTTGTACTCATCCATGATTGCTTACTGTGCCTGCTATGCTTAGAGTCGTGTCGGGTCTGATCCATCTAGACGATGAACCGGAATGATGGTGTTCATGTTCTATAGTGTGAGAGTAAAGGTGTGAATCCATTTTGGTAAAGGTACCGATGAGAGGTTGTGTAGGACTACATGGCAGGTTGTCTCATTGGGACAGTCCTTAAGAACTGAGTCTCATGTATGTTATCCAAGACTAGCTACTACCGCACATTGGGATCCTTAATTGACTTTCTCGACTTCTTAATCACCTAGATCTGTGTCCAGGAGTTGCAACTAGTTTCTGGTGTTTGTAGGACATGCTAGTAGTCTACCGAGTGGCACCCCGTACAGGTGGGCTTGGGACAGACTAGGCATCGTAGCCCGGTGTACAAAGTGTAGTACCATCTGTCGAGATGGGCTTGGGAACCCTGTACACATCATTTGGGACTGTAGAGGAAACTTCAGCCGGACTTTCTTTGGGTTCAGTCTCAAGTAGGCGATAAACCTGGACTAGAGTCTTGTGTGGTTAGTTAGGTCGTGGCTGACACCCACGCCAGTGCTTCCGCTTGAAGGTTGCCGAGATGCATGACGTGCATATGGTGATAAGTGGTGGGAGCATGTGTCAAGAAGTATACCCCCGCAGGGTAATCTAATCTATTCGAATAGCCGCGTCCGCAGATATGGACTTCTTGGAAACTTATATGGTCATAGACAACTTGAATGGATACTATAAAATATTCAAGATAAGTGTGAGTGCTATGGAGGGCCTTCTCGTAGGGAGACGATAATGGGTCCATAGTGGTGTATTGAATTGTTGAATATCTGGACTCGTGTGTGCTAGGGGCGACGAGCGGATTCTCCTGGTCACCCATATTGAAATAAGTTTATCCGTGCCCCCACATCCGTTCTTCCGATCTTTCCTTGACCTTTTGGGCTTGCAGCTTCACCACCTCCCCCCCAACGTTGTGTCGTATTTAGCTTCTTTCATATATCCTTCTGAGAACTTACTCGGGTGTTACCCGCGTTGGGCTTATTCAAGAAATTGTTCACGTGCCGAGTGATGATAGTGAAAATATCTTCTCAATCGGGGAAAAATGCATGTAGTGTAGCTTTGAGGTGACTTCGGAATCCAACTAAGGGGTAAGAGTAGTTTTCCTTAGATGTCCTTCCCCGATTCGGTGAAGGGTTGGCAAGACTCCTAGTTTTACTGCCAGGACGTCCCAATCGGTGGAGGTCAATCGGGCCTCCCACTTTATTCGCTTGAGCGAATTCGGTCGGCACCCTCATTGTCCATATCGAAGGAAGAGAGGAGAGACGTACATATCTTGGTGATCGCATTGGTTGCTTTTTTGCGTAAAAACATAAATGGGATGGATCTCCTAGAATTGTTTTTCCAGCGGAGGATTCAACCCCTGCATGCCAGAGCTCGTACCAGGAGGATGTATAGCGGTCTGAATGATCTGACTCGCATTCACCCGAAGGAGATTGGGGCAGAGCGGCTCAAGGAAAAGCTCAAGGCGACTACACATGTACGACACAATCTCAAGGACACGAGCTTGGTGTCGCCCTTCACAGCAGAGCTGCCTCCGAATGAGCTAAATCCTTACGAGCTTAAACCGAGTGAATTTCTTTGTTTCTTTTTGTTTTCCTTTGTTCTGGATTTGTCAAGTCGGCATGCTTTCACAGGACTTGTCAACTTTGTCCCGGTGGTTGACTTCGCCCATCGACGTGGCGAGTGACACCAAGCATCAGGGGGACTCGAATGGTGAAGAAGACGAGGATAACGATGAGGAGACGGAGGAGAGTGACGACGAACACGAGGATGAGCGCAGTTCCACCCGAGGCTTGATCGAAAGCGCGTTAGGACCGTGGGGCTTGTATCGAGGGCTCTAAGACTCCAAAGGTGGTGAAGTCGAATGTGCCGGCTATGCTGACCCGCATGTCCAAACACAGTCGGAGCGAGAAAGAGGTATTGCGAGAGAAGGTTGCCAAACACCCCAAGACTATGACTTTGAAGCCCCGGAAGGATGTCCTGTCGCGCATCAAGGTCGACATGCCCATTGCTTCAGCGTAAGTACCTCTACCCAATGGTTTTTTCCTTCGCTAGTTAACGTATTCTGAGTGATGATAGGTCATCTTGTTGTCTTTCTTGCAAGGCCGATATGTCGACCGCTTCTCTGGAGCCGAAGGCCTCACACAAAGGGAAAACGGTTGCCAACGTCGCTTCTTCTAAAGGTATCTCTTGGGCTTAGTTTTGTGCCATTCGGGCCTTGATTATTTAGCCACGTGATGATACTTTGGATGTTTGTGGATGTGTGCAGAGCCACGAGTTGTGATTGAACTTGATCCCGTCTATCCTATGGTAGTTGGACGAGCGTCTAAACAAGCTGCGACCCTGATAAGTCTCCATCGTATCTACTTTTCCAAACTCTTTGGCCCTTGTTTTGGTCTCTAATTTGCATGATTTGAATGGACCTAACCTGGACTGACGCTGTTTTCAGCAGAATAGCCTTGGTGTTATTTTTGTGCAGAAATCAAAGTTCTCCAAACGTCCTAAAAATTTACGGGGAGCATTATTGGAAAATATGAAAAATTTCTGCGCCAAGTTCCACCTGAGGGGGTGGGCCAGTGGGCCACAAGCCTTGGCTCCGCCACCACCCCTGGTGGCGGGGGGCAAGCTTGTGGGGCCCACACAGCTCTGCCGCCCCCAACCTCAGGTCTATAAGTTCACTTTCGTCCCAGAAAAAATAAAAAGAGACGTTTTCGTCGCGTTTGCGATGCGGAGGCGCCGCCACCACCTGTTCTTCATCTGGAGGGCAGATCTGGAGTCCGTCTTGGGCTCCGGAGAGGGGAAATCGTCGCCATCATCATCATCAACGTTCTTCCCTCTCCAATGCCATGAAGCTCTTCGTCGTTCGTGAGTAACCTATTTGTAGGCTCGCTGGGCAGTGATGAGTAGGATGAGATCTATCATGTAATCGAGTTAGTTTTGATTGGGATTGATCCCTAGTATCCACTATGTTCTGAGATTGATGTTGCTACTACTTTGCCATGCTTAATGCTTGTCACTAGGGCCCGAGTGCCATGATTTCAGATCTGAAATTATTACGTTGTCACCAATATATGTGTGTTTTAGATCCGATCTTGCAAGTTGTAGTTACCTACTATGTGTTATGATCCGGCAACCCCGGAGTGACAATAACCGGAACCACTCCCAGTGATGACCATAGTTTGAGGCGTTCATGTGATCACCAAGTGCTAATGCGTTGGTCCTGTGCTTTATGAAAAGGACAACCTTAATATCCCGTAGTTTCCTTTTGGACCCCGCTGCCATGGGAGGGATGGACAATAGATGTCATGCAAGTTCTTTTCCCTAAGCATGTATGACGACACACAGAATGCATGCCTACATCACGTTGACGAACGGGAGCTAGCCACATATCTCTCCGTGTTATAACTGTTGCATGATGAATATCATCCAAACAAATCACCGACCCATTGCCTACGAGTTTGTCCTACTGCTGTTGTTACTTGTCTTGCTCTGATGCTGCCGTTGCTACTGTTGCTACTGTTGTTACTTTTCTTGCTCTGGTGCTACTGTTGCTACTACTGTCTCTTGCTACTATTGCTACTTGCTACTGATGTCACTACTGCTGTTCCTTGCCACTGCTATTGCTCGTTACACTGCTGCTACCTGCTACAATTTTGGTTCGCTGGTCGTTGACGGGAACTGACAATTTCTGTCAACGAGGCAACTTGGCGCCATTGGTACAATCGTTAGGAATAGTCTGTCGTCTACAAATCGTCTCTGACACCGTTGTTATCATATTACTTTGTTGTTACTACTTTCCTTGTAGATACTAATCTTTCGGGTGTGGTTGAATCTGACATATTCAGCTGCTAATACTATGAGAGTATCCTCTCACCTCCTATAGGTGTACCAAGAAATTTGGGTTGAATACTCTACCCTCAAAAACTGCTACGATCCCATGCTCTGGTGGGCCGTCAACAACATTCTTCTAGTATCGATTGCCAAAGAGTGCTAGCAGCATTCTTCTAGTTCCGTTGCAAGGGGAAGAACAGTTGACATCAAGCATTTTTCTGGCACCGTTGTCGGGGAGGTATTGCTATATTCTCTGAGTCACTTGGGATTTATATCTGCTGATCACTATGAAGAATCTGAAGGATCCGAATACCAAAGTCTTGCCCTCAACTATGAGGGGAGGTAAGGAATTGCCATCTAGCTCTGCTCTTGATTCACCTTCAGTTATGAGTAAGTTCGCGACAACACCTCCTGCTAGAAATCTTGATATGTCGCCTGTGCTTGATGATGCTTATGATGCTACTGCTAGAGATGCTATGCTTGATAATATGCCTAATGATGCTATGCTTGATACTGCTAGAGATGCTATGCCTGATGATACTATGCTTGATACTGCTTTGCCTGATGATACTAGAGATGCTATCTTGCCTGATGATGCTATGCTTGATACTGCTAGAGATACTACTTTGCCTGATGTTCCACTAGGGGTATTCCTTGATGCTCATATTGCTAGAGCTACTGCCAATGCTCGTGATGCTTTTGATACTGCCGATACTATTGAGATAGAACCTGCTTTCGCTCCTGCTAGATCTGTCTCTCCTAGATATGAATTTCCTGATAAGGGTTGCGTTATGGAGGGAGAGATAGCTGAGGATTTTCTTGCGTGTAAGGATGCCTATGACGCTGAGAAATTACTTCTCAAGTGGTAGGAAAAATCTTGGGGAACTGGGATGAAATACGACCCGAAGTTTGCCACTTCACTTATCTTTATCACCCATAAGCATTATGAATTCTCTGTCGATCCTGAGATAATCTCTCTAGTCGAATCTAATCCTTTTCACGGTTATGAGTCTGAAACGGTCATAGCTCATCTTGCCAAACTACAAGATATAGCCACCCTCTTCACTAATGAGGAGAAGATCCGTCACTACTATATCCTTAAGTTGTTTCCTTTCTCTCTAAAGGATGATGCTAAAGTCTGGTTCACCTCTCTTGCCCCTAGATGTGTGAGTAGTCCCCGGGAGATGGTCTATTACTTCTGTGAGAAATATTTCCCTGCCCATAAGAAGCAAGCTGCCTTGCAGGAAATATACAACTTTGCTCAACTCCAAGAAGAGAGTCTTCCACAAGCTTGGGGGAGGCTCGTCCAGCTACAGAATGCTTTGCCTGATCACCCTCTTAAGAAGAACGAGATACTTGATCAACGATAATGCTTAGACTATTCCCGAACCACCTCCTAAGCCAACTCCTAAGAAAAGAGGTATTCTATTCCTCAATTCTGAAGATATGCAAGAAGCCAAGAAATCTATGCAAGAGAAAGGCATTAGATCTGAAGATGTCAAAAATCTACCACCTATCGAAGAGATCCATGGTCTCGATAACCCGATACAGGTAGTAGAAGTGAATTCTCTGCGTAGGTTTGATGAGAGTGATATTCCTTTTGATAAACCTGCTAGCCTATGCTTTGATGAATTTGACAACTTTGTTGCCAAACAACAGAGTTTCAATGATTATGTTAGCAGACATTTGGACCAAAGTACTCGTATGCTTAGCCATTTAAGTGCTTGTGTAGACAGAAATGTCAATGATCTGAAGCTTCTGAGTAAACATGCCTCTATGATTACTACTCAGGTAGAACAAGTACTTAAAGCTCAGAATGACCTGCTCAATGAATTAAATGACAACTCTGTCAAAGTCATTACTAGAGGAGGCAAAATGACTCAGGAACCTTTGTATCCTGAAGGTCATCCTAAGAGAATTGATCAAGATTCTCAACGAATCAATGCTGATACACCTAGTCATCCTAAGGAGAAGAAGAAGGATGATAGAAACCTACATGACAGTTCACCAAATACTGTCACACCAGAAGAACCTCATGATATTTCTGCGTCTGATGCAGAAACACAATCTGGTGATGAACATGAACCTGGTGACAATATGGACAGTGATGTTCATAATAATGCTCAACCTAGCAATGATGAGGATGTGGAGATTGAACCTACGGTTAATCCTGATAACCCACAACCTAAGAAATACGATAAGAATGACTTCACTGCTAGGAAGCATGGTAAAGAAAGGGAGCCATGGGTTCAGAGACCTATGCCCTTTCCTCCTAAGCCATCCAAGAAAAGGGATGATGAGGATTTTGAGCGCTTCGTTGAGCTGATCAGACCCATCTTTCTGCAGATGCGGTTAACTGATATGCTCAAGATGTATCCGTATGCGAAGTACATGAAAGATATCGTGACTAATAAACGGAAGATACCAGATCTTGAGACCTCCACCATGCTTGCCAATTACACTTTTAAAGGTGGAACTCCTAAGAAACTTGGTGATCCCGGAGTGCCCACTATACCTTGCTCCATTAAAGGAAACTACGTAAGAACTGCCTTATGTGACCTTGGAGCCGGTGTTAGTGTTATGCCGCTCTCCTCTTTATCGTAGACTTGAATTGGATAAGTTGACACCCACTGAAATTTCTTTGCAAATGGCCGACAAATCAACTGCTTTCCCTATCGGCATTTGCGAGGATGTGCCTGTTGTGGATGCTAACACCACAATCTTAACAAACTTTGTTATCTTGGATATTCCCGAGGACGATGCCATGGCTGTCATCCTCGAAAGACCCTTCTTAAACACGGAAGGGGCTGTTATAGATTGCAACAAAGGCAATGTCACTTTCCATGTCAACGGTAATGAGCACACCGTGCACTTTCTGAAGAAACGATATCAAGTACATTGCATCAATGCTATCGAAAAGACTTCATCGATTCTCATTGGGAGCTTTGAATGCTCTATTCCTCGTGTCAAGATGAAGTATGATTTGCTTGTTGGGGAGATACATATCCCCATTGAGGTGACTTAGTGGCTATTCAAAAATTCTTCGTTTTCTCTTTAGATTCGAGAAGGTTTTGTCATTAGGACTTGATCAACCCCATTGACGGATTTCTTTCGATGACCATGAAATGGATGAATCAAAGAGTCACATACCTCTTTTTTAAAGCTTTCATTTTCTTTTGCTTAGAAGAAAAATGATAGAATTAGTTTAGTTTTTCCTGTTTTCTGTTTTAGCGTCCCGGAGAAAAATACCTCGAAAATAAAAGTTCTCCGATGGTCCTGAAAATTTAGTATGACTTTTTCTCGAATTTTTGAAAATTACTGGGCCTGAGAGCTGGCCTGGGGGCCAGACCAGTGGGCCACAAGCCCTGCCACCGCCACCTACCCCCCTGGTGGCGGAGTGCAAGCTTGTGGGGCCCACAGGGACCGCCTCCACTCATTCCAGCTCCCAGCCTCTTCTTCCACCTCTAGAAAAAATTGTTTTGCAGCTCAAACCCGTGTTCTTGATCATTTGGTTGTGATTTTCAATCTCCTTGCTCAAAGCACCATTCTCCGAACCATTTTGGGGAAATTACTCCTTGGTAAGTGACTCCTCCATTGGTCCAATTAGTTTTTGCTCTAGTGCTTTATCCTTCGCGTATTCTTGCTACCTTGGTGACCCTATTCTTGAGCTAGAAATGTTGATTTTAGCTGGTCCCAAGTATTTTTAGCGCGTGATACACTCTCTAGGCACTAGTAGGAGTAGTTGCTACAAGTTGGGTTAATCTTTATTCACTTTTCTTTCGAAGTCTGTAAAAAGTTCAGAATTTTTCAAAGCTAGAAAAGGGAAAAGATGGAGAGGTTCTTGAGAGGCTCTTCAAGGCGTAACCCCAAGGAGGATGAGAAGAACCACCCCAAGTACGTAGTCTCTCAAGTCACAGAAGTTCAAGCGTGCGAGTGGCCAAGTGATGAATTTTTGCGCGCCACCGGACTTTATGAAGACTTTTATTACTTGGTGGAGAACGCAGGTCTTACTGCGTTCGTTGAAGATAAGTGCTCACAATACCTCCTCCTCACCAATATTTTCATTCAAAGCTTCAACATTTATCTGAGGAAGAATCCTCCCATGGTTGAGTTCATGATATACGATGTCCCCAGTGCATGACGGTGCAGGATTTCTGCAATATATGCAAATTACCTTATGTTGGGGATATTCGTGACCCTCGTCCACGGGACTTGGAGGATTTCATTGGTTCTATTGCTGTTGGAGAGGAGAGAGGAGTGTCTCGTGCTAGAATTGCTCGCATGCATTTTCCTGTGCTTCGGTACTTCTCATTATTTGTGGGAAAATGTTTGATTGGCCGTGGGGAGGCTGGATCACTTAGTTCTGAGACCTTGTGGTTTTGCGCGAAGGCCTTTATAACGATAAGACTTACAGCCTAGGCGCTATAGTAGCTGAACGGTTAAACCTAAACCGTTCTAAAGGTGTTGTCTATGGAGGTATCTATGCTACCCGTCTTGCCAGACACTTTGAGATACCCATTAGACTGGGAGAGGAAAGAGAGATGCTTCTCCCTAAGAAATATCTGGATTATGACAACATGGTTCGCCATGATTTTCTGGATAGAGATGCTAGTAGACGGATGATTTATAACCTGGTATTTAGTCAGGGTACTCGACAGACTATTACTTTGCCTGCTCCTTCTTTGTTCGATCTTCATGCAGGCAGGTACACTATTATGCCCTCGGACATCTACGCATATTGGGGCTTGGCCCAACCACAGGCGCCCATGCCCGAGCCGCCAGTCGAGTACCAGATGCAAGTTTATCAGTGGGAGCCAGAATTGCTCACACAGCAGTGGCATCCAAAGTCTGCTCCGGAGCATCCCGGAGCTGGTTATTTCCCACCTTGGGAGTAGACCAAGCTAGGCCAAAAGCCGAAGCTTGGGGGAGTACGTGTTCTCACCGAATTTACATTCATGCTGATGCTTTCACTTTGTTAGCCGGTGTTTACACTTTGCCACTCTATTATCCATGCTAGTTTATTTTCATTTTCTTGTTTTCTTGTTTTGTGTCCTTTTGAGAAAACCCAAAAATATTTTTCTTTCTTCTTTTGCTTGTTGGGAGCATTCTCGTGTAAATAGTTTTCTTTTTCTTTGTGTCATGGTAGAAGATATTGGTTTCAATGTTTAGTGGTTTTTACATGCTTACCTATTTAGCTTTCAAAGAGCCATATTACTTTGTCTTGTCCTTTGTGTTTGCCTGCAGATTCAGCTTAGTCCAATGCACGAGCAGTCTTATTATCGTTCACATCGTTCGATCGTGCAAATGAAAGGCAACAATGATGATATATGATGAAGTGACTGAGACTGAAAAGCTGGTATGAACTCTATCTATTTTGTTTTTGTAAATATGACTAGCTTGTCGACCCAGATTTAGCTTTGTTGTGAGAGAACCATGTTTGCTATGACAACTTAGAGATCATAGTTTCTGATGCCATGCTTATTTAGCTGCGAGCTTATAATGGTTTGTATTGAATGCCAACATAGATTTTGAGATGACTATGATGTAGTATGATAGGATGGCATTCTCCTTTGAATGTTTCAAGTGGCTAAACTTGGCGCATGTTCATGCATGTAGTTGAAAGAAAATCAACATAGCCTCTATGATGTTCGTGTTCATGGTGATTTATATCCTGTTCATGCTTGCATTCAATGTTAGTCAAACTCATTGCATCTTGATGACTGTTGTCGCTCTCTAGTTGGTCGCTTCCCAGTCTTTTGCTAGCCTTCACTTGTACTAAGCGGAATACTGCTTGTGCATCCACTTCCATAAACCCAAAAGTTTTTCCATGAGAGTCCACCATACCTACCTATTTGCGGTATCTACCTGCCGTTCCAAGTAAATTTGCATGTGCCATTCTCTAAACCTTCAAGAAATAATCTGTTTTGCATGCCCGAACTGCTCATGTGGTGACAGGGGGCTATTGGTATCTTCCATGCTAGGAGTGTTATTCTTGACATGTGTTTATTCACTGTCATTCACGAGAAAGGGGCCGGTAATTGGAATGCCCAGTTCCACGCTTAACTCGAAAACATAACTGTAAAACAAGACTCCCCCCGGATTGATGTTAGTATGGATGGTACCCGAGGATTCGGCTAGCCGTGGAGTGTGATTGATTGGTGGTGGGGGAGTTAAAAATTTACTTTCCTGTTTGGGAACCGCCTATAGCATGAGTAGCATGGAAGATATTGAGAACTCTTGGTTATTGCGTTGACAATGAAAGCATGCCACCCAAAATATTATCTATGTTTTCAAAGCATGAGCTCTGGCACCTCTGCAAATCAATGCTTCCCTCTGCGAAGGGCCTGTCTATTTATTTTCCTGTCAAGTCATCCTCTTCTTGTATAATCACCAATTAGAGAGCACCTGTGTCATTTTTATGCTTTGCTTTTGATTGATATTGAGTATGACTATGACTGGACCTTCGTTGCCATGAATTACAATGTTTAGTCAGCCCTTGACTTTAAAAGTGCTCTGCATTTATGTTTTGCTGTCTCAAAAAGAGCTAGCGACATACCATCATATTCATATTGCTTCATGCTTGTTTTGATTGAAGTGTTGGTATTTGAAACTCATTATTATTTGCTCGTTAGCTGATTATGCCATTGATATTAGTTTACTGTGAGACCTTTGTGTCACTTGCTTATGTGGTTAACTTGTGATCTTGCTGAAATTCTAGTTGTGAGTTAGATATAGTTGCAACAACAAGATCAAACAGAGTTTGTCAAAGTTTTTCTTTCTCTCTCAGTTTGTCAACTGAGTTGCTTGAGGACAAGCAAGGTTTTAAGATTGGGGGAGTTGATACGTCTCCATCGTATCTACTTTTCCAAACTCTTTTGCCCTTGTTTTGGACTCTAATTTGCATGATTTGAATGGAACTAACCTGGACAGACGCTGTTTTCAGCAGAATTGCCTTGGTGTTATTTTTGTGCAGAAATCAAAGTTCTCCAAACGTCCTGAAAATTTACGGGGAGCATTTTTGGAAAATATGAAAAATTTCTGTGCCAAGATCCACCTAAGGGGGTGGGCCAGTGGGCCACAAGCCCTGGCTCCGCCACCACCCCCCTGGTGGCGGTGGGCAGGCTTGTGGGGCCCACACGGCTCTGCCGCCCCCAACCTCAGGTCTATAAGTTCACTTTCGTCCCAGGAAAAATAAAAAGAGAAGTTTTTGTCGCGTTTGCGATACGGAGGCGCCGCCACCACCATTTCTTCATCTGGAGGCCAGATCTAGAGTCCGTCTTGGGCTCCGGAGAGGGGAAATCATCGCCATCGTCATCACCAACCTTCTTCCCTCTCCAATTCCATGAAGCTCTTCGTCGTTTGTGAGTAATCAATTCGTAGGCTCGCTGGGTGGTGATGAGTAGGATGAGATCTATCGTGTAATCGAGTTAGTTTTGATGGGGATTGATCCCTAGTATCCACTATGTTCTGAGATTGATGTTGCTACTACTTTGCCATGCTTAATGCTTGTCACTAGGGCCCGAGTGCCATGATTTCAGATCTGAAATTATTACGTTGTCACCAATATATGTGTGTTTTAGATCCGATCTTGCAAGTTGTAGATACCTACTATGTGTTATGATCCGGCAACCCCGGAGTGACAATAACCGGAACAACTCCCAGTGATGACCATAGTTCTAGAGTTCATGTGTTCACCAAGTGCTAATGCGTTGGTCCGGTTCTTTATTAAAAGGAGAACCTTAATATCCCGTAGTTTCCTTTTGGACCTCGCTGCCATGGGAGGGATGGATAATAGATGTCATGCAAGTTCTTTTCCCTAAGCACGTATGACGACACACGGAATGCATGTCTACATCACATTGACGAACGGGAGCTAGCCACATATCTCTCCATGTTACAACTATTGCATGATGAATATCATCCAAACAAATCACCGACCCATTGCCTACGAGTTTGTCCTACTGCTGTTGTTACTTGTCTTGCTCTGCTGCTGCCGTTGCTACTGTTGCTACTGCTGTTACTTGTCTTGCTCCACCTGCTATTGTTGCTACTACTGTCGCTTGCTACTGTTGCTACTTGCTACTGTTGCACTACTGTTGTTCCTTGCCACTACTATTGCTCGTTACACTGCTGCTACCTGCTACAATTTTGGCTCGCTGGTCGTTGACGGGAACTGAAAATTTCCGTCAACGAGGCAACTTGTGTAACATCCCAAATTTTGGAATGTTAAAAATAATTATTAGATTGTTTTTTTGTTTGATTGAGTGATTGAAACTTGAGTGAAGTTTGTAACTTTTCAAAAAAAAACTTTTTACTGAGAGGGAATAAAATGACTTTCCCCTTCTCCGGTAAAATCAAATTCAATCATTTAAAAACAAAGAGAGAAGATGACATGACCTCTTCAACTATAAAGAATTTGAACGGAGTTTTGCATTTGAATTCTTTCAAATATTTGCCCTTGCTTCTATATTTTTATTCCCCGAGAAATACCCCGAAAGTAATCCTTGCCAAGCAAGAAAGAGAGGAGGAACATGACCCTCCAAACCGGGGATATTCCTTTGAAACATTTGGACCATAAAACCCAAGGTTTATTTCAAAAATATTTGCAAAAAGAAAATAAACCAATTTAGGGATTTTCTAGAAAAACATTTTCTTTGAAGTATTTATTTTGGTAGTGGAAAAATGCCCATCTTTTTGAATTTATTTTTCTAAAAATTTTAATATATTATACCCCTATATTCCAAGGGTATTCTATTTCCTTTTAATCGTATTAATTCCTATTTTAATAAAAAGGGAAAGAGATCTCTTATTTTAGGAATGTACTTGGGCCACGTTAGGAAACCAATCTGGCCCAATCCCACCATCTTCTTCCTCCTCACGAGCTTCCTTCTGTGGCCATGGCATAAGCTTCCCAGGAAGCTTCCCTCCCCCGATTCGCGGGCTACACTTCCTTCCCGAGCCTCCCACCACCCCTATAAGAACGCCCGTCCTCTCCTCGTTCCATTTTCCCCATCAGCTCGCCCTCTCCCTGCCCGTAGCCACGACGCCCCACCATTGTTGTTCCTGCAAGGAGCCGAACAGAAGAACGCCCAGGAGCCCGCCCCCTTCCTCGCCTCCGGGACCCCCTCCGCCGTTCCCCCTCCCCACCGGCAACCTCCCCACCTCGCCGGAGCAGCTACCTCGCCGGAGTTCTTCCTCTCTGTCACCCATGGTGAGATTCACGAAATCCCGTATTGTAGTTTTTTCAGAAAATTGCAACCTTAGAAAATTCATATCTATTAGTCTATAACTCCGAATTAGGTGATTCTTTTTGCGTTGGATCACAAATTTTATGTAGTTTCTGTAGATATATAATTTGTCTATGTTTCGACTTATAAAATATGAATTAGATCAGATTTGATTTAAAGCTTGTTTTGCTTATACCGGGAGTTTAAAAATAGCTTTTAAATTAATTGTTTTTGCTACTCTTTCCTATTGATCATATCTTTCAGTAGTTTAAGTTTCATTTTTTTCAATATTTTTACTTAGGGTTTTAAGCAAAACAGATTCTGTTTTAGCCTTTTTTGTTTTCTTGCTATTTCTTTTGTATTAATTGTTCTTAATTTGTTTTTTTGTTGTAATTTTGACAAGTTATATTTTGTTTTCTGATATTTACCAGTAACTTTTCAACAACAACAAAATTTTATTTTATTTATTCTTATTTGTTTGCATGGAATCAATTCTAGTTCTATACTAACTTGCGAATTGATTGCATTGCTAGTTTGATTTCCTATTTTGAAAAAACTTATAAAATAATATTGTTTTGTAAATTTTACTTCTGTTATCTTAGTTATTTTATATTTTGTTTTCTCTTATTTTTTCTATTTTAGTGTTTTATTTTCAGTTAGAACAAAAACTATATAGTGTTTGATGTAGTAGAAGGCTTCCTAGTTTCTTTGAAGTTTCCTTTGGATTTTTATCCGCTCTCTCGTATTGATTTTTGATTGCATCAACTTTTATTGTTGTTTGTTAATTGAGTGCTAGAATGATTGCTAGTGTGAGTGCTTATGCGAATACTATGTTTGATTATATAGATTTCATCGGAGAGTGACGAATAGTTCTATCACGTATTTCCCGAGAACGAAAATTCTTCTTCGTCAACATCACCAGGCAAGTCATTTGATCATGTATCACCTATGTTTTTATGCATCATAGTTCTACCATCGTATGACCAATTGCATGCTGAGTAGGTACTTGGAAATTATGGTTACATATTGTAGTATCATGTGGTAGGCACCCAACAACCCCGTTACTTGGCCCGGGACGACAAATTTCATATTGCTATGCTTGAGTAGACGGGATTCTGGTTGAGAGTTTATCACAAGTGATGCAAGAATAATTTAATAACCAAGACCGATTAAGTCAAGACTTTTCAAGACCTCGTGATGCAATGCAACTCTGGGTGAAGGACGGTTGATCGGCTCCCTGGAGAAACCAGTGGATGACCCGGGATGCTGGAGACGGCCATGACATCCTGCGGAAAGCTTCACCCAGGCTCAAAGAGACGGACGGATATTTTCAAGACCCAAGGCTTACCTGCACAGCCACAAGTCATTATGGGCTCTGGCTTGGTTGGACAACGCGGCGACTCTGGACAGGCGGTGCTAGTAGATGTAGAAGAATGGTAGGAATGGATGGGCACCAACAGGGATTCAGAGGGACCCGTTGAAAGACCATGTTTTGATCATCCGGTCTTCAAACACCCTGAAGTGCGAGGACATACACGGAGGAGATCAAATCTTGTGGGGAACGTGTGCAAAACTCTGCAGAGTACTCAAACCTAATCGATTAGCCGTGTCCACGGTCATGGACAACTTGAGCCAAAGGAACTAAAGTTATCTGAAATTCTCAACACAAATAACAATATTGATGTTGGTATTATTGACAACATGGGTACGAGAATTGGTTGGTGGAACCATCTCGTTAACAACCAACAATGTAGTAACATTTTGCTTTTAGCCCTCTCTTGATGTAGGAGAAAACTTGCTTTTCGCTAAAAACATATAGCCCCACCTGCCATATATGCATATAGTATATATGATTACTTTTCACCCCTCTCTTATGTGACTTGCCGGCATATTCCATATGCTGACCTACACGGCTGCAACGTCTTATGTTGCAGATATTTTTCTTCGACGAGTAAGAGTACGATTCAGGGTTACGGTCTACACTCAACTTGCCGTTGGTGTTTATTGGGACTCCACTCCCTTGACTGCTTCCGTTGAGATATTTAAGGTATATATCAGTTTTACGCTATTTACATGTGATTGCACTTTGATATATACATTGATGTACTCTGTGTGCCAGCATACTGATCCAGGGATGGCACAGAAACACAGAGGCTTGACTCGTCTTGAGTCGGGTCGCTACAACTTGGCGCCATTGATACAATCTTTTGGAATAGTCTGCCGTCAACAGATTGTTTGTGACACCATTGTTATCATATTACTCTGCTGTTACTACTTTCCTTGCAGATACTAATCTTTCAGGTGTGGTTGAATCTGACATATTCAGCTGCTAATACATGAGAGTATCCTCTCACCTCCTATAGGCGTACCAACAAATTTGGGTTGAATACTCTACCCTCGAAAACTGCTACAATCCCACACGCTGGTGGGCCATCAACAACATTCTTCTAGTTTCGATTGCCGGAAAGTGCTAGCAGCATTCTTCTGGTGCCGTTGCAAGGGGAAGAACAGTTGACATCAGAACCCCAGCTGAGTGGTTGAGTCCTCGAGTGCCCAGGTTCAGGTTCCTGAGGCCCGGGAGTGTGCTTTTGCTGGAGTGCCACTCGAACCTGGTTCGTCCACCACATCGTTTCTACCTTCTGTGGACCACAACCTCTTACAGATTCAACATATCCCTGAGGATCAGGAGGGAGCATCCAAGGCGGCCCTGGCTCAACTCGAAGTAATGGTTGGGCGGCTGAATGAAGTGTGCGATGCTAGTGAATCCATGGTGAAGAACATCTGGATGAGTCCTTTTGTGCACACATGTTTTTATGTTTCAAATTATCTCGAGTGGGTTTGCTCTGACGCACACCCACCGGGTTTCATTTTCCAGTGGGACCGTGCTAAGATCACCCACTAGGTGTGGTCCCCGAGGCTACTATCGACAGTTGCAGTCGGTGGTAGTCTTAGTTCATGTTTTTATTCGAGTAAGGTAGATAGGGTATGGGCCCCTTTATTCCTCCTCTTATTTTTCCAGCGGGGGTGCGCTGAGCGCACCCACTGGGTGTAGTCCCCGAGGCTACCGTTGACTGGTTCAGTCGCCGGTAGTCTTAGAGTTACCATATTGTATTCTTCTTTACTAGTGTGTGTTGACGGAAGACTATTTTTGGGTCCGGGGGCCGTGATGATGCTGTAGAAAAGGAGCTACAAGCCCTCTGGATGAGCCTTGATGCTTAGAGGGCCAAGAATAAATGAATAGAAGAGGAGAAACGCATAGCTGAAGGTAAGCTTTTCCTGGCCGACTAGCTCATGATTCAATTGTCTTTCTTATCAGACGAAATTGTCTTGTCAGGCCAAGTATAAGACCCACACGGCTGGAACCAAGCTTAAGACGGTCAGGACACTTGAAGAAGGGAATAGGCTTCTGAAGGTTGGTGCAGAGAAATCTTTTGCGGCGCTTGCCGAGCTGAAGAAGCACTATGCTGAGTGGGAGGCCAAATTTGAGAAGGTCACCGCTAAGAAAGCTAAGCTAGAGAAGTTCATCGAGGACTTCAGCATGTAACACTTAAGCGTCTGAATGCTCCCTCATTGTCACTTTTAAATTTTTGAGTGATGTTTTCTCATCCTTTTGTTTTCCCACTAAATCCAGCCTTCCCCATTGATGTTTAAGAAGAGACGAAGCGAATAGAGAAAGAGGTTGATCCCAAGAGAAGGCTCCTGAAAGATAGTGTCTCCTTGGCTCTTCTCACGCTAGAGGCTCGCGTCGATTATGTATTGAGGTGCTTCAAATGGCTCTAGTGGGCCATTGGGGAGATAGATCAGGAGAAAGCCCGTGATAATGCACTCCGAAAGGATGCCCATACCATCGTGAATCGCGTGAAGTCCATCCCCAGAGAACTCAAATCCTGGAAGAAGTCATCGGCGAGGGTCATAGCAGACATCGCCCTTTCACTCGTCTGCATCCATTGTAAAGGATTGGATGAAGAGAAGATAAAGAGTATATGTATTGTCAACAGGAAAAGCGGCAAGGTCGGAGACTTCATGGAGATGTTTATGGCAGTTGCCACCCAGATTGCGGAAGGAAACGACCTCGACACCTTCGTGGAAACAGTGGAATCTTTGGCCTCCGAGTGATTCTCGGACGAAAAAATATTGAAGTTTCAATTCGCCTCGGGATGCCGAGTGGTTTTATGTAACGCCAAACTTTGAGCGAGCCTTGATCTCTCTCTTATGCGCGCCTTTTCCTGAACTTCGTTCTGTTTATCCATATTCGAGTTTGAATCTTATTCTTCTGGTTGTCTTTATTCGGGACCACTTTCAGTCGGTCGAAAGCTGGTTGGCATCCGAGTCCCGCGTGTGGAAGTTGTCCGCACTCGTGGTGGTTTTTGACTTAGGCTAAAGCTGATTCGCAGCTAAGCCCCCGAGTGTGGAAGTTGTCCTGACTCGGATGGTTTTTGACTTATGCGAAATCTGGTTCGTAGCTAAGCCCACGAGTATGAAGTTATCCACACTCGGGATAGTTTTTGACTTAGGCAAAAACTAGTTCGCAGCTAAGCCCCAGAGTATGGAAGTTCTCCTTATTCGAGATGGTTTTATGACTTAGGAAAAAGTTGGTTCGCAAATAAGGCCCCGAGTGTGAAAGTTGTCCTCTCTTGGGATGGATTTCATCATCTTGGCGACCGAGTGAAGAGCTTGCTACATTCGGAACTGTTTTAACTTAAGCGAAAGTTGGTTCACAGCTAACTCCTTGAGCATGGAGGTTGTCCTCACTCATGGCCAGTTTTTGTTCCTTAGGCGAAAACAAGTCTGCTATCAAAAAATGATTGTTCTGTTCATCTTGGCGACCAAATGAAGAACTGGCTACATTCAGAACCTCTTTAACTTAGGCGAAAGTTGGTTCGCAGCTAAGTCCCCGAGCGTGGAGGTTGTCCTCACTCGGGCCGGTGTTTGTTCCTTAGGAGAAAACAGGTCGCTACCAAGAAATGATTGATCTGTTCTTCTTGGCGACTTAATGAAGGACTTGCTATATTTGGAACCATTTTAACTTAGGCGAAAACTGGTTCACAGCTAAGTCCCTGAGGGTGGAGGTTGTCCTCACTCGGGGCCAAATTTTGTTCCTTAGGCAAAAACTGTTAACTAGCGTGAAATGATTGTTGTGTTCATCTTGGCGACCGAATGAAGAACCTGCTACATTCAAAACCGTTTTAACTTAGGCGAAAGCTGGTTCGAAGCTAAGTCCCCGAGCGTGGAGGTTGTCCTCACTCGGGGCCGGTTTTTGTTTAGGTTCCCTACCAAGAAATGATTGTCCTATTCATCTTGGCAACCGAATGAAGAATTTGCTACGTTGGGAACCATTTTAACTTAGGCAAAAGCTGGTTCACAGCTAAGTCCCCGAGCGTGGAGGTTTTCCTCACTCAGGTCTGGTTTTTGTTCCTTAGGAGAAAACAGGTCCGCTACCAAGAAATGATTGTTTTGTTCATCTTGGCGACCAAATGAAGAGTTTCTACATTCGGAACCGCTTTAACTTAGGCGACAACTGGTTCGCTGCTAAGTCCCCGAGAATGGAGGTTGTCCACACTCGGGGCCATTTTTTTCATTAGGCGAGAACAAGTTGGCTACCAAGAAATGATTGTTCTGTTCATCTTGGCAACCAAATGAAGAGCTTGCGACATTCGGGACCATTTTAACTTAGGTGAAAGCTGGTTCGTAGCTAAGTCCCCGGGCGTGGAAGTTGTCCTCACTGAGGGCTGGTTTTTGTTCCTTCGGCGAAAACAAGTTCTCTACCAAGAAATGATTTGTGCGCACTGGGGGTGTGTTTCACCGGAGTGAGGTTTTGCAATAGTCGAAGAAACGAAATATTTTATTGTTCTAACCATTCGAGTTCACTACATGAATGAAATGATATGTTCTAAGTGTAGAACTTGCATAGCAAGTCCGCATTCCAGGTTATGGGTTCTTCCACCCCGTCATCGACGTTGTATAACCGATAAGCTCTGTTGTGCAGGAATTTGGAGATGGCATATGGCGCTTCAAGCCATCATAGCGTCGCAGGTCTTGTTGGTACAGTGTGGACCGAATAAGGGCTAGCTCTCTCACTCTCTTCCTCCAAGAGATCCAATATGTCTTGGCGTGCTGCTTCAGCTTCAGCTTCATTGTATTGCTCCACTCAGGGAGAGTTGTGACATAGATCACTCGGTAGAACAACTTCTGATCCATACACCATGAAGAAAGGAGTACGCTTGGTTGAATGGTTTGGAGTCGTTCACATAACCCACAAGACAGACAATAACTCTTCTACTCATGCGCGTGTGGCATTTTTGAGATCTCTCATTAGCGGGGGTTTCAATCCCTGTAGCATCATACCATTCGCTTGTTCTGCCTGCCGATTCCGCTGCGGGTGAGCCACAGAGGAGTAATTAACCCGAGTGCCTTGGGAGTGACAGAACTCGCGGAACTCCTCTGAGTCGAAATTAGTTCCGTTTTCAGTGATGATGTCGTGAGGGACTCCAAATTTAAAGATAATCTACCAAATGAAGCGGACTACAATCGCTGCGTCCGTGCTTTTGATGGTTTTTTCTTCAACCCACTTGGTGAACTTGTGCACCACAACTAGCAGGTGGGTGAATCCACTTGTACCAGTGCACAATGAACCGACCATGTCGAGGCCCCACACAGCAAATTGTGAGGTGAGCAGAATCGTTTTCACCACAAATGCAGTCTTGTGCGACTGATTTTTATAGAACTCCCATCCGACGCATAGTTCGACCAAGTCTTTTGCTGCCTCATTGGCTCAGGGCCATTAAAAACCTGCTCGGAAGGCCTTGGCCACTAGGATCCAAGAGGATGCGTGATGTCCAAAGGCTGCCGAGTGGATTTAGCACAAGATCTGTAGTCCTTCCTCTGGGAAAATGCATTTTTGACTGACTCTTGTAACACTCTTCTTGTATAGTTTGTCTCTGAGGACTTTGAAAGCTTTAGACCACCTAACGATTTGGTGAACTTCCTCTTTTTCTTCTGGGATCTCTTGCCGGAGCAAGTAAGCCAGAATAAGGCTGCGTCCATTTGGGTGTAATGACCAGCATCTCGTGGATGAGGTCGAGCACAACAGGGAAATCAATTTCAGTCGGATTCGATGGTTTGACTGCTTGTGGAGGCTGTTCTGTAAAAGGATCCTCTTTGACTGAGGGGGTGCGCAGGTCCTAGAGGAACACGTCTTTCGAAACAACTTTCCAAGTGGATCCGAATTTTTCCAAGGCATTAGTCGCTTGAATCTTGACTCGGGGCACGTGGTGCAACTCCAACCCTTCAAAGTTCGTATCTAACTTTTTGACTGCATTGCAGTAGACTGTCATGGTTGGGCTTCAAATGTACCATTCCTTCATCACCTAGTTGATGACAAGGTCCGAGTTGCACACCGAGAGAGATGGCCATGCAGACCACACACAGGAGGGCTTCGTATTTGGCCTCATTGTTAGATGAGTCAAAATGGAGTTGCAGCATGTAATTCTGTCGGTCTACCTGGGGAAACGAGAACCACTCCAGCCCCTAAACCTTGGAGCATCTTGGATCCATCGAAGAACATGGTCCAATGTTCGGGGACGCCAGGAGCCGGGTGCTCTTGTTCCATCAATTCGGTAAGGAAGTCGACCAAGGCCTGAGACTTGATCGCTTTTTTGGCTTCAAATTGGATCTCAATAGGGAGGAGTTCAATTGCCCATTTAGCCACTCGGCGAGTAGCATCCGAGTTATGCAGGATTTTTGCTAAGGGAGCGTCACTGATGATAGTGATCGAGTGATCTTGAAAGTAATGGACTACCTTCTTCAGAGTCAGGTAAATACTATAAACCATCTTCTGGTAATGAGGATACCTTTGTTTGGAGGGACTCGGTACCTCTGAGATGTAAAAGATGGGCCTTTGTACCTTATATGCATTGCTCGCTTCCTCACACTCTATAGTGAGAACGGTGCTAACCACTTGGCTATTGGCGGCGATATACAAGAGTAAGGCCTCCTGGCTGCTCGGAGCAGCTAATACCGGCTAGGTCGATAACAAGGCTTTGATCTCGTCGAAAGCGACTTGTGCTTCGTTCCTCCACTTGAATCTGTCGGTTTTCTTCATCAGTCTTTAAACAGGAAGTGCCTTCTTGCCAAGTCTTGAGATGAAGCGGCTTAGGGTTGCGAGGCAGCCCGTAAGCCTTTGCACATCATGGATGCGCTCTCGACGTCTCATTTGGACTATGGCACCGATTTTATCGGGGTTGGCGTCGATACCAATTTCAGAAACGAGTAATTTACCGGTTGGCACTCCGAAAGTGCACTTGGCCGGATTGAGATTGATCCCAAAGCGTGTGAGGTTCATGAAGGTTTCAGTAAGGTCGGTCAGGAGGTCGAAACCATTCCTGGACTTGACCATAGAGTCATCCATGTACGCTTCAACGTTCTGACTGATCTGTTCTTGCACACTTTTGGATCATGCGTTGAAAAGTAGCCCCGACGTTTTTGAGGACGAACGGCATGGTGATGTTGCAAAAACATCTGAATTGAGTGATCCAGGAACGACATGCGTTCACATCCATCGGTTGAATCTAGGATCTGATCTATCCTAGGTAAAGGGAAGTGGTCTGTCGGGCAGGCCTGATTGAGGTGCTTGAAGTCAATACACATTCAGAGTGAATTTTCCTTCTTAGGCACCTTGACCACGTTCGCCAACCACTCGAAATGGTATACCTTGTGGATGAACTCGGCAGCTAGGAGTTGAGCGATCTCTTCGGCCATTGCCTTGCACTTCTCCATGGAGGAGCGGTGCAAGTACTCCTTGACAGTCTTGACTTTGGAGTCCACTCGGAGGCGGTGCTCAACCAGTTTCATGGGAACACCCGACATGGAAGAAGGCTTCCATACGAAGATGTCCCAATTCTTACGAAGGAACTGGATGAGCTCGGTTTCCTATTGGTCATCGAGTGAAGTTGAGATGTTCGTCGCAGAAGCACTCGGATCGGTTGGGTGGACACGGACCTGCCTGGTCTCGCCGGCCGACTAGAAGGACGACGTAGTTGCTGGCCGCTTGGACTTTAGCAAATCGGCAGTGTCCACCATCTTTTGGTACCGTTCGATCTCGACCGCCAGTACTTTCTCATTTGCAATCTAAGAGCCCTGCTGTAGGCATTCTTCGGCGACCTTCCGATTGCTGGTTACTGTAATCATGCCTTTCGGCCATAGCATCTTAAGTTTAAGATATATATAACATGGTCGGACCATGAAACGGGCGTAGGAAGGCCTACCCAGGATGGCTTGATAAGTGCACTTGAATTAAACGACCTTAAAGGTGAGTCTTTCCTTCCTGTAACTCTTTTCACTGCCAAAATACAACATTCAAGGTGATCTGGCCGAGTGATTCGGCCTTTTTCCCGAGGATGACCCAGTGAAACTGCATGTTCATCTTGCTCAGTTGGGACAATAGAATGTCCATGGCCCTGAGTGTGTTGACGTAGATGATGTTGAGACCGTTGTCGCCGTCGATGTGGACCTTTCGCAGTCTGACCACGTTGACAGCCGGGTCGACAACCAAGGCCTGCATCCCAGGGGTGGCGATGTTGGCCGGATGGTCCAACTTATCGAACGTGACGGGGGTTTCGCCCAATCCAGGTATTTCGTGGTGGCCGGAGCTGCCATGTTTACCTCCCAATTGATGACTTTCAATCGGCTCTTGTTGTCCACATCGGCGAAGCTCATGAGAACCTTCTCGATGTTTGGATACTCGGGGGTAGCCTCTTGATCGTCCTCGTCACTGTTGTCCCCCAAGGGCTCTCCGCCTATCTCCTGCCAGAGCAAGCGATAGTCTGGAGCCGTGTGCTTGGCGGGGATGATCTCCCCCTCTTCATCCTTCATAGCATGGAACATACACGACTGGTCCATAAGGTTGATTTTAGACTCGGCCTTCTTCTTGTCTGCACAAACTTTTTGTTTCTTCTTGGGTTTTCTTTGGCTCTGCCCTAGGCTAGTTGTTACTTCGGCTTGGACTGATGGGTCTCCTTTTTGCTTCTGTTTCTTCCCGGTGTTGCCCAACTGAGGGACTTTGTTGTCTCGGCCTTTTCCGCTACGGAGGTGGTCTTCTTCTTCGCCATTCGTGCATAAATTGGCGATCTCCTTTGCCCGACTGAGGGACAGATCCCCCGATAGGCCAAACTTAAGGATGAGCTCCCTATACCAAGTGCCCGCTTTGAAAGCTCACACGACGTGATACTCGGTGGCGTTTTCCACCGTGTTGTGCTACTCGTCCACCGCTAGATGTACTCTCGGAAGGGCTTGTTACTATTTTGTACACGATGTTGTAGCTCGGTCAAACCGCCCGGGTGCTTGTAAGTTCCCTCGAATGTTTTGACAAACATTCAGGTGAAATCTCCCTAGCTATGGATACTGCTGGAGGGAAGCTGGTTGAGCCAGGTCCTCGTTGGTCCCTCGAGCATGAGGGGTAGATGCTTCATCGCAACGAAGTCATCACCGCCGCCTATTTGGACGGTCACTCAGTAATTCTCGAGCCAAGTCTCAGGCTTAGATTCGCCACTGAATTTGCTGATCCCCATGGCCAATCGGTAATTGGAGGGGATCCCCGCTTCACGGATGTGCCGACCAAAACACTCGAGGCTAGATACTCCACGGCCTACGTGCGATTGGTAGACCACATTCTACATGATAATGGACCTCACGTTGAACTGAGGGGCCCGATGACCGTTGTCTCCATAACCCCTATGCCGATTAGGGGTTGGCCTGCGATCATGGATACGGTGTCCGAGTGAACCACTCCTTAGAGGAGGTGTTCTTCTACTAACTCGATATTCAGGTCGCCGATCTCCGTGTGGGCCTCTTAGAAGAGGAGGAGATTTTTTATGCCTTCCGAGTGCATGCATGATGTGAGCAGTCTGCACCGTGTCCGCGTGGACACACACTACTGAAATTCAGAAATTTGTCGTCTGCCAAAGCGGACGGCAAAGGGTGCAACCACGGACGGCAAAGGCTTTGCCGTCGGTCAGCAGATGACAAAGTAGACGGTAAAAAAATCCGGTGAAGAGGTTCTTTGATGTCAGCTTCCCAAAGCGGACGGCAAAGAATCTTTGCCATGAGGGGGCAGACGGCAAATTAACTGGGACGGCAAAGGGTGCAACGTCCCCATTAAGTGTTAACGGCAGGCCTCCTCCCTTTGTCGTCTGCCTCCCCTCCTTTGCCGTGTGGGGGCAGACGGCAAAGAGGGGAGAGAGAGGGGGTAGATTCCCCCCTTTGCCGTCTGCCTCCCCCCCTTTGCCATGTGGGGGCAGACGGCAAAGAGGGGAGAGAGAGGGGGATAGATTCCCCCCCTTTGCCGTCTGCCCACCCCCCCTTTGCCATGTGGGGGCAGACGGCAAAGAGGGGAGAGAGAGGGGGCAGATTCCCCCCTTTGCCGTCTGCCTCCCCCTCTTTGCCATGCGGGGGCAGACGGCAAAGAGGGGAACCAGCCCCTTTTTTATTTATTTTTTGTTATATCCAATATTTTTAACAATAATCAGGATATATATATATATATATATATTTTACATAAATAAATTGCTTTCCGTACTCATAACCATATTAAAATACCCTCTTATATGCAGCTTTCAAGTTGCATCCACGTGCATACAAAGTTTCATCCACGTGCATACAAAGTTTCATATATTCATATACTAGAATAGTTTCAATACAACCCATGGTACAAGAAATCATCTTCAAGCATTCCATCAATATTTTCCAAGCTTCCCGTGAAGTGAAGGTAATCTGCAAAATGACAAATAAGAAAGTTAGAAGAATAATACTAGATGAAGTAGTGTATATATAGGTTATTTCGGAGAGAAATTAGCTAAGTATAGACCATTTCGGAGCTAACTAAGCTAATTATGTCATTTAGGTGGAACCCTAGCTAACTATAGGTTGTTTCGGAGCTAACTTGGTAAAATAGGTCATTCCGGAGCAAACTATGCTTATTAAGCCATTTTTGATCTAGCTAGGCTAATTATAGGCCATTTAATACCTAAGTTAGGGGGAATAGGTCATGTTGCAGCTAAATAAGCCTTATTATGTCATTTAGGAGAGAACTTAGCTAAGTATAGGTCATTTTTTATTAAATAGACCATTTAGGAGCTAACTAAGCTAATTATGTCATTTAGATGTATAATTAGCCAATTTAGGCTTTGTTGGATGAGTCTAAGCAACGTAGAATAAGAGAAAGAGAAGAAGAAGTAAAAGAAGGAGGAGGAGGAGGAGGAGGAGAAGGAGAAGGAACAGGAGAAGAAGAAGAAAAGAAGAAGGAGAAGGAGAAGGAGGAAGAAGGAGGAAGAAGAAGGAGAAGGAGGAGCTCCTTCTCCTTCTTCTCCTCCTTCTCCTCCTTCTTCTTATCCTCCTCCCTCTCCTTCTTCTTCTTCTCCTCTTCTTGTTCTTCCTTCCTTTCATTTTTCCTCTTTCTTCTCCTCTCGTCCCCTTCTTCAGGCTAAATTGGCTAAGAATGCCTTTTTGGAGCTAATTATGTCATTTAGGTGAGAACTTAGCTAAGTATAGGTCATGTTTTATTAAATAGACCATTTAGGAGCTAACTAAGCTAATTATGTCATTTAGATGGATAATTAGCCAATTTAGGCTTTGTTGGATGAGTCTAAGCTACGTAGAATAAGAGAAAGAGAAGAAGAAGTAAAAGAAGGAGGAGGAGGAGGAGGAGAAGGAGAAGGAAGAGGAGAAGAAAAGAAGAAGGAGAAGGAGAAGGAGCAAGAAGGAGCAAGAAGAAGGAGAAGGAGGAGCTCCTTCTCCTTCTTCTCCTCCTTCTCCTCCTTCTTCTTATCCTCCTCCCTCTCCTTATTCTTCTTCTCCTCTTCTTCTTCTTCCTTCCTTTCATTTTCCTCTTTCTTCTCCTCTCGTCCCCTTCTTCGGGCTAAATTGGCTAAGAATGCCTTTTTGGAGCTAATTATGTCATTTAGGAGAGAACTTAGCTAAGTATAGGTAATTTTTTATTAAATAGACCATTTAGGAGCTAACTAAGCTAATTATGTCATTTAGATGTATAATTAGCCAATTTAGGCTTTGTTGGATGAGTCTAACCTACGTAGAATAAGAGAAAGAGAAGAAGAAATAAAAGAAGGAGGACGAGGAGGAGGAGGAGGAGAAGGAGGAGGAAGAGGAGAAGAAGAAGAAAAGGAGAAGGAGAAGGAGAAGGAGGAACAAGGAGGAAGAAGAAGGAGAAGGAGGAGCTCCTTCTCCTTCTTCTCCTCCTTCTCCTCCTTCTTATCCTCCTCCATCTCCTTCTTTTTCTTCTTCTCCTCTTCTTCTTCTTCCTTCCTTTCATTTCTCCTCTTTCTTCTCCTCTCGTCCCCTTCTTCGGCCTAAATTGGCTAAGAATGCCTTTTTGGAGCTAATTATGTCATTTAGGAGAGAACTTAGCAAAGTATAGGTCAATTTTTATTAAATAGACCATTTAGGAGCTAACTAAGCTAATTATGTCATTTAGATGTATAATTAGCCAATTTAGGCTTTGCTGGATGAGTCTAAGCTATGTAGAATAAGAGAATGAGAAGAAGATGTAAAACAAGGACGAGGAGGAGAAGGAGGAGGAGAAGGAGAAGGAAGAGGAGAAGAAGAAGAAAAGGAGAAGGAGAAGGAGGAAGAAGGAGGAAGAAGAAGGAGAAGGAGGAGCTCCTTTTCCTTCTTCTCCTCCTTCTTCTCCTTATTCTTATCCTCATCCCTCTCCTTCTTCTTCTTCTCCTCTTCTTCTTATTCCTTCCTTTCATTTTTCCTCTTTCTTCTCCTCTCGTCCCCTTCTTCGGGCTAAATTGGCTAAGAATGCCTTTATGGAGCTACTTATGTCATTTAGGAGAGAACTTAGCTAAGTATAGGTCATTTTTTATTGAATAGACCATTTAGGAGCTAACTAAGCTAATTATGTCATTTAGATGGATAATTAGCCAATATAGGCATTGTTGGATGAGTCTAAGCTACGTAGAATAAGAGAAAGAGAAGAATAAGTAAAAGAAGGAGGAGGGGGAGGAGGAGAAGGAGAAGGAAGAGGAGGAGAAGAAGAAAAGGAGAAGGAGAAGGAGAAGGAGGAAGAAGGAGGAAGAAGAAGGAGAAGGAGGAGCTCCTTCTCCTTCTTCTCCTCCTTCTCCTCCTTCTTCTTATCCTCCTCCCTCTCCTTCTTATTCTCCTCTTCTTCTTCTTCCTTCCTTTCATTTTTCCTCTTTCTTCTCCTCTCGTCCCCTTCTTCGGGATAAATTGGCTAAGAATGCCTTTTTGGAGCTAATTATGTCATTTCGAGGATAATTAGCTAAGTATAGGTCATTTTTTATTAAATAGACCGTTTAGGAGCTAACTAAGCTAATTATGTCATTTAGATGGATAATTAGCCAATTTAGGCCTTGTTGGATGAGTCTAAGCTACTAGAAAAAAGAGAAAGAGAAGAAGAAGTAAAAGAAGGAGGAGGAGGAGGTGGAGAAGGAGAAGGAAGAGGAGAAGAAGAAGAAAAGGAGTAGGATAAGGAGAACGAGGAAGAAGGAGGAAGAAGAAGGAGCAGGAGGAGCTCCTTCTCCTTCTTCTCCTCCTTCTCCTCCTTCTTCTTATCCTCCTCCCTCTCCTTCTTCTTCTTCTCCTCTTCTTCTTCTTCCTTCCTTTCATTTTTCCTCTTTCTTCTCCTCACGTCCCCTTCTTCGGGCTAAATTGGCTAAGAATGCCTTTTTGGAGCTAATTATGTCATTTAGGAGAGAACTTAGCTAAGTATAGGTCATTTTTTATTAAATAAACCATTTACGAGCTAACTAAGCTAATTATGTCATTTAGATGGATAATTAGCCAATTTAGGCTTTGTTGGATGAGTCTAAGCTACGTAGAATAAGAGAAAGAGAAGAAGAAGTAAAAGAAGGAGGAGGAGGAGGAGGAGGAGAAGGAGAAGGAAGAGGAGAAGAAGAAGAAAAGGAGAAGGAGAAGGACAAGGAGAAGGAGGAAGAAGGAGGAAGAAGAAGGAGAAGTAGGAGCTCCTTCAACTTCTTCTCCTCCTTCTCCTCCTTCTTCTTATCCTCCTCCCTCTCCTTCTTCTTCTTCTCCTCTTCTTCTTCCTTCCTTCCTTTCATTTTTCCTCTTTCTTCTCCTCTCGTCCCCTTCTTCGGGCTAAATTGGCTAAGAATGCCTTTTTGGAGCTAATTATGCCATTTCGAGGATAATTAGCTAAGTATAGGTCATTTTTTATTAAATAGACCATTTAGGAGCTAACTAAGCTAATTATGTCATTTAGATGGATAATTAGCTAATTTAGTCTTTGTTGGATGAGTCTAAGCTACGTATAATAAGAGAAAGAGAAGAAGAAGTAAAAGAAGGAGGAGGAGGAGGAGGAGGAGGAGAAGGAGAAGGAAGAGGAGAAGTAGAAGAAAAGGAGAAGGAGAAGGAGGAAGAAGGAGGAAGAAGAAGGAGAAGGAGAGCTCCTCCTTCTCCTCCTTCTTATCCTCCTCCCTCTCCTTCTTCTTCTTCTCCTCTTCTTCTTCTTCCTTCCTTTCATTTTTCCTCTTTCTTCTCCTCTCGTCCCCTTCTTCGGGCTAAATTGGCTAAGAATGCGTTTTTGGAGATAATTATGTCATTTAGGAGAGAACTTAGCTAAGTATAGGTCATTTTTTATTAAATAGACCATTTCGGAGCTGACTAAGCTAATTATGTCATCTAGCTATCTTTTATTAAAACACTAGAAATAGCATACCTAAGTTAGGGTCAAGCACGGTGGCTCTGGCTTGTTTCACGTGGAGAAGGCTCGATTGTAGAAGGGTCGTGCGATGCGTTTCGGGACATATTCTGCACCAAACATCATTTCCAATGTGTAGTTCGCATGAGGACACTCTTAAGATCACTCCACTGAAATGAAACTCACCGTCCCCGCCACGTTAACGACTGGCATCGGCGGAGGGACTTGGCCGTTCTTCTCGCACATAGACTGTACATTTGGTTTCGACAAGTCAAACTTTTTATTTATTAATGAAACGGACATTCAAATGCAAGATTTGAAATAACATGAAGAAGAAACTTACCACGAAGAGCTCGTATATGGCCCTGGTAGACGCATCATTCCGTGCCCTCTCCGCCTCCACCAATGCAGTCGTCCTCTCCTCCAGCTCCCTAATTTCCTTATCCTTCTCCGCCATAGCCGCCTGCATTGCCTCTCTCTCTTTCTGAATAGCAGCCTACAACACAACTCATTGTTAGCATATTGGTTCCAACGAACAACATAATGCGGAAAGATATTTGAGTCCATTAAACTAACCTCATTGGCAAGCTCGACTGGCCGTGCACGACGTGTTATCTCCGTACAAGAGCTCGTTTGGCGTGCCTTTATCTGCCGGAGAGAGCTAGGACAACGTATAAGGCCGTCTCCAATGGCGATCGAGCCATGGGGCCTCCCGTTGCCAGCTATCATCACCAGCTCTGGATCAATAGGCCCCTCGCTCGGGTTAAAGTCCTCCCCTTTCCTCGCCTTCTCGTGATCTCTGTACTTCACGAGCTTGTCCTGGGAGGAGATGTTGGTGAAGTTTTCTGGATGCTCGAGGTCAGACTCAGAGAATACCTTGACCTTCTTGTACGAGGCAGTATGGGCCATCGCATACAGGTCGTACATCTGTGGCGCCTCCGTCTTATTGTGACGCGCCTAAAAGAGAGAGAGAGGAAAATTGTATTGGTAAAGGGCTCTAGATAGCATTAAGAATGAATTGCATGAGGCATGAAGCAAACCACTTACCCAGTTCTTGCCAAATTGGATTAAGTTGACGCTCCCTTGATGGTGTGGCACGCCAACCATTTTGCCACGCCTCTCCTTGGCGTTGTTGTGGCTGGCCTCCCACGTTTCGGAGCACCACTGATCCACCAACGCCTCCCAACAATCCATCTTATCCACACACCATCTCAGGGGCACCTAAGTTAATAAAGAGAAATTTGAGCGCGTAAGAACCAAATCAAGGAAACTAACTACAAAGCCTTAATAATATGTAATTACCTTCATGTAATGCTCCTTCTCCATCTTAGCATCACGGCACTTCACCTTCTCAAGCCTAATACGCTGCGTGGCATAGTAGTCTCGAACAGCCTGCACCCGAGCCTCGTGCCAAAAATTTTGAAGTAGGCGGCGACATTCGGTTTCGATAACCTTTGTCGCGTCCTCCTCGTATCCCTCCTCACACCTGTAGTAGGTCTGCAAACGAGACAACACCGATTAGTACCATAAATAGCTATGGTTGATTTATAATTGTGTGAAAGAGAAATTACCCAGAACTTTCAGATCACCATGTCCGCCCTCGTGTCACACAAAACACCGTCGATCTCCACCTCCGGCGGGGCCGGGGCACCCAAGTAGTGCTCCCAGGTCATTCCTACCTCTCGCTCCCGACCAGGCAACGTAACAAACCCTGGGAAGTTTTGACGGCAAAGAACACCAAGGACGCTGTTGGGCTTGCGGACACCTTTGGCAACAATCCAACCCCTACAGTATGACAAATTAAAGCCAAAACACTAGATATTTGAGAAAACGCGAAGGCAAAAGGTTAAATAAGAGTAAATTAACTTACTTGTCCCCATTTGGCCTAATCGACCACCTCTGCCCGGGGGTCACTGGCACGAGCGGGAGCCCCGAACTACCACGCTGGTAGACGGTAGCCCCCTCACCCAGCTCCTCGTCGCTACCAGCATGGCCACTTGCCTCAGGCCAGGTATCCCACTAGGTCTCTTGGGACGTACCCTCATCCCTGATTTGCTCCGGAGTCGCCTGGAAGGAAGCCTCTGGGACAGGAGTCTCGTGGGTCGAAGGCTCGTCGACCTGAGGCTCGTGAACCGGAGACTGTGTAGCCTCCACCTCAAACGAATCCACCATAGAAGTCCTTTGCTCAGGTGAATCAGCTTGGGGTGGTGGCGGAGACCGTGTAGCCCTACCTCTCCCGCGGCCACGTGTACCTTTAGTACAACATAAATACCAACATGAGTAATAAAATGTATATAAATACCAATATGCATACAACATGAGTACAACATAAATACCAACATGAATACAACGTGTACCTTTAGTGCCTCTCGGCTTCGCGGGGGGTCGACCTCCTCTCACGGGGGGCGCTCCTTGCAAAGTAGAGAGCAACACTCTGCGAAGAGGCGAGGCAGGAATGGAAGTACCCATCCCATCATCCGCCGACGAAGAAGCAGCCGCGGAGTGCTTTCGACCCTTTCCCACCATCCTTCAACACCTGTCATGAAAAAGAGTAAATGAAATTAGTACAACATAAATACAAACAGGAGTAATAAAATGTATATAATTTAAGTGTATCATCGTCATAAATACCAACATGACTAATAAAAATTGAATACCTAACATGAACTCAAAATTTATATATAGTATAATAGTTGAATACCTGACATGAACTAATAACAATCGTCCTCGTCTATATATGCTTCGGGGTCAATAAATGCATCATGATCATCACTATCATCAATAAATGCATCATCATCATCACTATCACGAAGAACATGTGGAAGGCCACCATTATGTAATCGGTCAAGAAGTGACAGGTCATCCGCAGCAGTAACCTCTTCTTCTTCCAGCTCTTCCTGTTCGGGCTCAGGGGTTAAGACGGATTCACTGTAGCTGTCTACTTCAATGTTCTGGGATGAAGTAGATCGGTTCTTGAAACGTTTCTTGGACATACGTGTTTCTTGGAAGAATTCTCCTTCATATGTGTCTGGGTTAATGTGAGGTTCGTAATCCTCTTCATTGAGGGTAGGTGGTCTAAGTCTAAAATGTGGTGGCACTTCATAAACGACATCCCAACCTTCGAGATTTGGATCAGTTTGGCAGGCCCACGGTAGATAGAAAACTTGTGTCGCCTGTTGAGCCGTAATATAGACATCGGGAACATCTAAGTGGGTGTTTTGGTTGATTTCGACTAATCCTATATGTTCATGAGTCCTTCTAGTCTCCTTCAGCTCAAACCAATAACATTTGAAGACTACGACGGTCGGTGGGTTTTCTCCATAGAATAGAAGTTCATAAATTGCTTCAACTCTTCCATAATACTCGGTGTCTCCTTCGCCGATAGCAGAGACAGAACAATTTGTAATCTTTAGGTCAGGCATAGATAGCTCTTTGCCAAAGGTACGAAAGTGATAGCCGTTGATGTTGTATTTGTCAAATGAACGAACCTTATAGTCAAAACCATTAGCGACTTGTCTCAACTCGGCGTCCATAGACTCTGCATCAGCCTACAAGTTTAATATGAAAGAATGGATGCATTAGCCGCAAATTAGACCAATAAATCAAATGGGCCCTTAATGGTAGTAAATTACCCTTTGTTTGAACCAAGAGATGAAACCGGGATAGTCGCCTCCATGTTTTGTGAGAAGCTCATACTCTTCGACGGAATCCTTTTCGATGACCGCTCCATCCGAGAATTCGGCAACGTATCGACTATATCAAATATCCGGGAATAAGAGTAGTTCAAAGCAATTAGAAGTTGCGGAACAATAAATTACCGAGAACTTACTCGATGTAGGGCCGCACTTCTGTTAGGTTGGTGAAGATATACAATGAAATGGTCCGCCATTCTTCCACATCCAACGATTTCCCTTTCGAAGCACCGGATGGTGCGAGCTTACCTTTGACTAGGCTGAGGTTCGATCGAACTTTTTCTCGATCGCCATCACTGTACCGAGGCTTCGGGTTATGCAAATGATGATTTTTGGCTTCGTAGTGTGCTGTCACGAAGTTTGCCGCCTCCTCAGTAATGAATGCCTCGGCCATCGATGCTTAAATTCTACGTTTATTTTTACACTTAGCTCGAAGCGTCTTCCGCATCCTCTCAGTTGAGTAGCACCATCAATTTTGAACGGGCCCCCCCATTCTTGCCTCGGTCGGGAGATGCAAAATCAAATTTTGCATTGGATTAAAGAAGCCCGGTGGAAAGATCTTTTCTAATTTGCAGATCAACTCCGGCGCCAACTCTTCCATTTCATCTAGCACGCCAGGCGATAGTTCTTTCGCACAAAGAGAACGGAAGAAATAGCTCAGCTCTGCCAGTACTAGCCATTCATCCTCAGGGATAAAGCCACGGAACATCATCGGCATTACCCGCTCAATCCATATGTGCCAATCATGACTCTTGGGCCCATATATTTTCAATTTCTCAAGACTCGCTCCCCTCTTTAGATTCGCAGCATACCCATCGGGGAACATCAACCGCATTTTCACCCACAATAGCATTTCCCTCATAGCTGGCCTTTCAAGATTGAACCATGCCTTTGGCTTCGCGATGCTTTGCTTTCCTTTCCGTTGTCGCAAGTTTTGCAACGGTCTATCACATAGAGCCTCCAGGTCGATTCTAGCCTTAGGATTATCTTTTGACTTCCCCTCTATGCCGAACAATGTACCAAAAATGGCCTCCGCAATATTCTTTTCAGTGTGTATCACATCAATGTTGTGTGGGCAAAGGAGGTCTTTGAAGTAAGGGAGATCCCATAAGCATGACTTGTGAGTCCAGGCGTGTTCCGTATTATACCCTTTGAAGTATCCTGGACACAAAGGATCAGGCTCGAGAGAGTTTAACTGATCAAGGGTGTGTTGGCCTGTCAACGCAGCTGGTGCAGTGTTTTTGACAAGTCTACCTTTGATGAAATTCTTCTTGTCTTTTCTGAACTTATGGTCAGGATCCAGGAATTGTCTATGCATGTCGAAGCAAGAATACTTGCGACCAGCCTGCAGCCAACGAAACTGAAGAGTTGCCTTGCATGTGGTGCACGGGAACCTTCCATGCACACACAAGCCAGCGAATAGCGCACATGCGTTTTCAAATTTGTTTTGGTAGCCGCGTCGTAGGTCTTGATCCCATTATCCCAGGCTTCTTGCAACTCATCCTTAAGCGGCTGCATGTACACATTCATATTCTTCCCCGGATAGTTGGGCCCTGGAATTATCAACGTCAGGAATATGTTCTTTCTTTTCATAATCTCTCCGGGTGGCAAATTTAGTGGAATGACAAATACAGGCCAACAACTGTATTGTGTTGCCGTCATACCATACACATTGAACCCATCCGTGCTGATGGCAACTCTAGGTTGCCTTGGATCTTCCGATTTATCCTTATGTAATGCATCGAAGTGCCTCCACGCAAAACCATCTGAAGTGTGTACCAGCATCTTGTTCCCATCCGCATCTAGTTCGGTTCTTTTGCCCAATTTGTGCAATGTCATCTGTCTAGCCGTCTCTTCGACCATGAAAAGACGTTGAAGTCTTGGTACGATTGGCAGATATCGAAGAACACTAATGGGGATTTTGGTCTGATTCTTCTCACCCATGTCGTTGTCTACCACAATATACCTGGAAGAATTGCAAATGGGGCAATAGTTCAAGGCCGCATACTCAAGCCTAAATAAGGCACATCCATTCTCACAGGCATGTATCTTCTCATAGGGCATCTTAAGTACACGGAGGATTTTCTCTGACTGGTACAGGTTTGCAGGCAGTACATGCCCTTTGGGTAGAAAGCATCCAAATATCATCATCATCACGTCGTAGCATTCTCTGCCTAGGTTGAATTGAGCTTTCAGAGCCATTACTTGTGCGATGGCATCCAGCTGACAAAGCTCAGTCTGCTCGTGGAGAGGACGTTTTGAAGACTCCAACATTTCATAGAAGGCCTTTGCAGATTCCTCCATCTCATCATCCGAATCACGAGCATCATCAAAGTCTTGCACCATGTCTTCAATCCCGGTACCATGCTCGTCGGTGCGACGACGAATCACCTCAGCTCTGGCACGTTGGTCAGACTCACCATGAAAAGTCCACACCGTATAATTAGGCGTAAAACCCCACTTCTGCAGGTGTTTACCCATTTCAAACTCTGTCTGCTTTTTCCAGTTGTCGCAGTTGGGATAGGGGCACCATGTTTTATGCTGGCCATTTGCAAATGCGGCTCTCAAAAACGCCCTGGTTTTTGTTAACCATTCATGGGTCATGTCTTTCTGACTAGGGTGACCAGTGTACATCCAACCACGATCACTCATGTTGCCTAGCTACCTATGGGGGCACAAGAAATAAATATATAATTCATCATCTATATTCATACGCTAATCAAGTTTGTCAGTTTTATTACACGCTAATAGGTGAAGATAGGTCATAATCCCACCTGAGTATGTGTAGACTGGGTTCGTTTTCCCATGCTCTGCTCCAGATGCGACGCAGAATTTCGGCAGCACCTCCCCGCTGTTCTCCTGATACACGTCTCGGCAATAAGCAAAGAGGATGTGTACCCGAAGAACAACAGGGGAGGCACTGACGAATTTCCGCATCGGATCTGGAGCACAGCATACGGGAAAACAAACCCAATCTACACATACTCGGGCTGTCCATGGATAATGTTGGACAATTCAAAAGGATGGCGGTTATAAATATGCAAAGAAATGCATATTTATAGATGTCGCCCTTTCGAACGGGAGACGCATACTGGTCACGCATACTCATGATTGAAGAAACCTATAGCTAGCAAGTTTCATCGGCACGAAGACCGGGACAGAGCAAATTAAGGGGGTAGGAGGAGAAGTCATTTGTGTTCACCAACAAACGCAAGGGCGGAGCTCGTCCAATGCACGTGGAGGTCGTCGAACAACTGCACATTGAAATTCACCCGATCAACACAAATACGATGTTTTTATAATTAACATAATCGGAAAATATGTGACCTAACTCATAATTTAAAAAATTATAACCCCGTGGGCCTCTAAAAGGCCGAAAAGCACCTTCTCGTTCAACAGAAGGCAGAAGAGGTGTCGGGGGTCGGGGCTTAGTGGAGTCGGGAGTCAGTGCCGTCGAGGGTCGGTGATGTCGGCTGTCGGTGGTCGGCAGTCGGGTTAAATGCCTCGATGGTCGGGGTCAGTGTCATCAGGGGTCGAGGGTCACTAGCGTCGGGGGTTGGGATGTTTTTGATGAACAAGAGGCCAAAGAGGTGTCGGGGGCCCGGGGTTGGGGGTTAGTGGCGTCGGGGTCGGGGGTAGGCGGTCGGGGGTCGAGGGTCAGTGGCGTCGGGGGTCGGGGGTCTAGGGTCGGGAGTTGGGGGTTGGAGGTCAGGGGTCGGGGGTTAGTGGTGTCGGGCGTCGGGAGTTGGGGGTCGGGGGTCAGTGGTGTCGGGCGTCGGGGGTCGGGGGTCGGGAGTCGGGTGTCAGTGGCATCGGGGGTCGGGGGTCGAGGGTCGGGGGTTGGTGGCGTCGGGCGTCGAGGGTTGGTGGCGTCGGGCGTTGGGGGTCGAGAGTCGGGTGTCGGGGGTCAGTGGTGTCGGGTGTTGAGGGTCGGGAGTAAGGTGTCAGTGGCGTCGGAGGTAGGGGGTCGAGGGTCGGGGGTTGGTGGCGTCGGGCGCCGGTGGTCGGGGGCCGCGAGTCGGGGGTCAGGGTCCTCTTCTTTCTTCTTCTCCTCTCTCCTCTTTTTCTTCTTCTTCGTCTTCTTCTTCTTGATCATCTCATTATTATTCTTCTTCTTCTTTTTTCTCCTCCTCCTCCTCCTCCTCTTCTTCTTCTTCTTCTTCTTCTTCTTTCTTTTATCTTTCTCCTCCTCTCCTCTTTCTTCTTCTTCTTCTTCTTCTTCTTCTTTCTTTTATCTTTCTCCTCCTCTCCTCTTTCTTATCCTTCTTCTTCTTCTTTCTTCTTCTAGTTTATTATTCTCTTATTTTCTTCTAAGTTTGACTAGATAAAGCATGTAGAGTAGGAGCATAACATACAATTCAGCGCAAACATACATGTTTCTATCACAATAGAACCTCAAAAGGCTAAGATCTAAGAGGTGCAAATAAAACTACATCAATGCTTCATGCATGAGGTTTATGTCAACACCTCCTATCTTCAGACCAAAAGCTTAACATGCAACTCCTGTCAAAAATGCACATTTACTTCAAATGCAAATCTATCATTTCTTTTTTGGGGCCCATACCCTTCTTCATCTATCATTTCTTTTTTCTATCTATTTTTTTCTTTTCTATCTACTTTTTCTACTTAATAAACTAACTATCTAATTTAACATAAACACAGAAGAAGAAAAAACTAACTATCCAATTTAACAGAAAAACACAAAATAAACTAACTATCTAAATTAACTATCTAATTTAAAAGAAAAAACAAGAAATAAAGCGAAAAAGAAAAAAAAAACTTACCTGCGTAGGGGCAGTGGGCGGCCGGGGCGGAGGGCAGTGGGAGGAGAGGAGGGCGAGCTCCGGCCCTGGGCGGCGGGGAGGAGGTGCGGGGGGAGGAGGGGAGGGCGACCTCCGGCCGCACGGCGATGGTGGGCCGGAGCGGCTCCGTTGGTGGCGGCGGCGGCACTCGGGTGGGCAGGGCACGGGAAGGAGGGGCGCGTGGAGGACGGGCGCGGGGAGGGGTTGCACGGGGAGGAGGGGAGGGCGAGCTCCGATGGTGGTGGCGGCGGTGCTGGAGTGGGCAGTGCGCGGGGAGGAGTTGCGCTGGGGTGCGTGGGCAGTGCGCGAGTTGGCCGTTAGGGGGGCGGGGGGGTGGGGGCTGGGCGCCGTTAGGGGGAGCTCCTTTGTTGTCTGCAAAGGTTGGGAGGCAGACGGCAAAGGGGTTGGTGGGGTGGGGCACGAGTTGGCCGTTAGGGTGGCGCCCCTTTGCCGTCCGCGTGCTCTTTGTCGTCCGCCTTTAGGGCCTTTGCCATGCGTCAGCAGACGGCAAAGAGGTGGCAGACGGCAAATAAAACCTTTGCCATCGGCAACCTCTTTGCCGTCCGCTTTGTACCAACTGACGGCAAAGAGCATCTTTGCCATGCATGAGCAGACGGCAAAGGCACGACAGACGGCAAATTTATCAATTCCAGTAGTGAGACCTGCTACGGATACGATGTCATTACGGTGACACCAGAAACTTTTTCTGCATGGCAGTCTTTAGCAGAGCCTGGATCGATCGAATGCCTTCTCCAGCGCAGACTCGCTCGGCTGAATGGAATCAGCAATCTGAGTGGCCGCGGCCAAATTCAGCAGAGGCATTCGCATCACCTCGACGTGGTGGGGTCGGTTGTTCGGAAACACCTCCCGACGATTGCAACGGAAGCCAGGCTGGTCCCTCGTGACCCAAGTGTCGAGTGACTGCTAAAGTCGCTCGAGACGCTCGTCCTCAGCCAGAGTGGCTTGACGTGCGTTCTCCAACGCTATCTCTTCTGGAACGTTGCTCATGATTGGTGTGCGGACATCCTGTTCGCTCCTCTGCCGAAGTTCCTCCCGTTGATGCTTTGTGAGCAGCTCTGGAACTTGGTAGCTATCGTCACCGTGCCGACGCTCTCCACCATCACGCCCAGGAGAATTCTCCAAGGCAAAACCGGGGTTGTCTCCACTAGTCGTGTCGGCCATCAAGACCTCAGCGGCATCTCCACTGCTTTCGCAGTCAGAGTCGTCGAGTGATTCTTAGCTCGATGACGGGAAAAGCTGACAGTGGGCTCACCGGAATTGAGCATAGCCAGCTATCCCGGGATGCCCTCGTGGGACAAGACGTGCTTGATCCACCGCTGCAACTGCGAACACCCGGAGCGCTTGCGATGAACTGCAGTGGGGTGTAGGGCACCGATGGCTGTGCTGAAATGCGATGTACCTCGAGCAGGGAGGGCGTCGGTGTCCAGTGGCACATCCTGCAGCCACGCTGAGTCATGGATGACGAAGCTGAGCGAGCTGAAGAGGATCTCTCCGCCGAGTGTCATCATGTTAACGGAAAATGTAAAAACTCATACTGCGTTGGATTTGCTAGACGCGAAGCCCCACGGTGGGCGCCAACTATCGTGGGAATGATCCTGGAAGTAGTACAGGGGGTATGAATGAGGGGCGAACCCTACCTTGCGTGCAGAGGATACACCTGGATGTACGAGTTCAGGCCCCACTCAACAGTGGTAACGACCCTACTTTTCGAGCCTCAGAGGTTGGTGTTGGATTATAGAGTATGAGATAGTACATAATGTTGAACCCTTTCTCAAGAGCCTAGGGTTGGATTATATAGAGAGCGCCACGACCAACCGACCTTCATTACAAGGGCGACTAAATGCTAATAACTATAGAAGTTACTAGCAACGATAGCTCTAACTCTGGCGTTACCTGTAATGCGCGTCTTCACGACACTTCATGTGATAGTTCAAGTCCATGGCCATTGTAGTTTCTTCATTGCCCGTGTCCTGGTGCAGTCCGAGTGTTGATGGACATCCGACTGATATGAAGCACGCCGAGTGAAGTCATGTGAGCCGAGTGACACACATTTTTTTGAGTGAGACCATGGTTGTATAAGTGACTTTTGGGACATTGATGTCCATGTAGGGTCTTGGGCAGGCACATGGACTCAGGTTTGTAGGACTACCCCTAATGTACAACCCCATAACCCTCTCTGTGCAAGCTTGTGGTGAGCAAGAGGGCCAGCAACCCCCTGGCCCAGCGCATGGATCCTCGCCGTCGGTCGGGGCTGGGGGAGTGTCCTAGGCGCACTGCACTATCGTGCGAGCGACGTGCCTGGTCTCAACGCGACCCCGCCCTCGCCTCCCGAGGCCGCGAGGCGAAGCGCAGAGAATCCCCTGCATCTCCCGCGGGGAGTCCTACGGGTGAGGATGTGCTGAGGGGGCTAAGCCCCTAGTCACCCCCGGTGCACCAGCGAACACCGCATGCGATTTCGAGGAGCCAACCACCCCGGACGGGGCCTCGAGGCCCCTGTGCAGGACGCCCAGCCCTGGTAGAGCGAGGCAAGCATCAACCAGCTCCCAGCCCCCAGTGGGTAGAGCCGGAGCCTTCGGGGCCCTGTCCGGGAGCGGAAGTGTTGGGCCCGAGCCGGACTAGGCCCTAGATCTGGTGGCATCTGTCGCCATTCTAGGAATGAGGGTACCCAGACCTGCCTGCATTGGCCCAAGGCCGGCCCACTTGATTAAGCAAACCAACGGGCTAGGCGCCACTCAAGGCAAGGCCCTCCTGAGGGGCCAAGCCTCACGAGGAGGAACAGCATCAAGACCCGCAGGGGGTCTCCTCAGGACCCCTCTGGGCGGAGGATATTCCGAGGCGAGGCCCGGCCTCAGGAGTCAAGGGTGACGCAAGGGAAGGACAGGCGAGCAGTAGACACCAGGGTGGTGCAGTTTCCCCTTTAGTGCAAAGGGGGGCAAGGACGTATCACGGCCCCAAAGGCATCTTCAAAAGGTTTCCCTACTGGTGCAACAAGGCCATCGCCGCCCGCCAGCCGGACACACATCATCCCTGGGCCCGCCCCTGCAGCACGGGCAACCACTTTGCAGGCAAAGACCACCTTTGCGCTGGGGAGCATGTTCCCCTACAAAATTGGCCATTTTGGGACCCCTTCCCGCCGAAACGATAAGGGGAGAGGATCGGGGCCGCCACTATAAATATATGATAGGTTGCTTCGTAGAAGGGGATCCAATTCCCGAACCATCTATTCACTAGCACTCCGCAAGGTCATCCAGCCTCCGGAGGAGCCCAAGCACTGTACTAGTTCATCCACCAACCTCCACGATAGGCAATCCACCAAAGAAGGAGTAGGGTTTTACGCTTCGCAGCGGCCCGAACCTGGGTAAACTGTTGTGTTTTGTGTTTCCCTCGCCATCGAGTGAGTTTCTAGCCATCCGAAGCGAGTAGCGAGCTAGGGGAGGCGAATCAGTGAGAGATCTTCCTACACGCCCCTGAGTTTGAATCTTTAGGGTTTTGCGGAGCTCGAAATCTGACATTTCGTGTGCCAGGTAATGGGCGTGTCAAGGTCTTCTCCAGGTTCGGTCTCCACCAAGCTTCGTCGCTTCAATGGCGGACGCTCACTAGGCTCGCACCGCACATCGCGCTGCCCGCATCGCTCAGACGGCGCCCGCAGGCCCCGTCGGTGCACGCTGGTCGCCATCGCACATGATGAACGCCGCCATGGGCCCGATGCTCAAGAACAACAGGGCTCCTCCCAGCTGGTTACTGAGCACCGCGAGGGCCGCACCGCCAATCGGTCGCTCGTCCGGGGCTCTGGGATGACCTCCCATGCCCGAATGGAGACGCCGCACGGCTGGCGTGCGCTCGCCATGGCCACCGAGCTGCTCTGCTACCGGCCCGCTCGTGACCGCCACCACGACTGGGTCCAGCGCATCGAGGAGCTCGTCGCTGCCGCCGGCGACTCCGCAGCACTCTCCTGTTTGTTTCGACCCAAGCCGTCCCAAGAAAATGACGAAGAAACACATCCATCGCCCCCACCATCCCAGCGAGACGCGCACCCCGAGCCCAGACAGGAAGCGCGTCCCCGTGGCCAACCTCGCGAGCCCAAGGCGGGGCGAGGAGATGAAGCAACCTATCAGGTGGTCCCTCGGCCCCACGCTGGTGCGCACGCGCCCCCAGCGATCTAACCCCCGCATCGTGAGCACGCCCCGCTCAAACCAGACCCGGTGGAGCAACAAGATCTGGCCGCTCCCGCACGCGTCGCACCCGTCGGGCCAGTGGGGTGCCTCGCCATCACCCCTGAGCTCTACCCAACTGCATGGCCCTGCAAGTTCAAGCCCGCCTACCCCCGCGCTACGACGGCACCCTGGACCCGTCAGAGTTCCTACAGCTTTACACGCTGAGCATCAGGGCGGCAGGAGGAGGCGAAAAGGTCATGGCGTGTTGGTTCCCCATGGCGCTCAAGGGTGGCACGCTCTCTTGGCTCCTCAACCTCCCGAAGGGGTCCATCACCTCGTGGGATAGCCTGCGCGAGCGCTTCATTGCCAATTTCCAGGGCACTCGCGACCGCGCTCCCACCATGATAGACCCGCGGCGCATCAAGCAGCAAGAGGGGGAGACCGTGCACAAGTTCATACAGCGCTTCACGGTCATGTGCCTCACGATTGCTAAGGCGTCGGACGAGGTTGTCAACTCGTCCATCTGTGACGGAGTCACCCACCTCAAGATGAAGGAGGTGCTCGCCATGAGTGATGAAATGTGCATCGCACTAGAGATGTTAAACCTACCAAACAAGAGTGCCAGGGCTGACGAAGGTCGCCTGTCCCTCCTCGTGCCTCGGGCGGCGGAACGAGAGGAGAAGATGGCCAAGGCCAAGGAGGTGCAACGCAAGGCCCCTGTGGTGCTCGCAGCCGAGCATGAGGCGAAGTACGGCCAAGGAGGAGAGCGTCCATCAAGAGGGGGGCCAATGTGCATCTTCCACGGCACCAGCAGCCATGACACCTCTGAGTGCCAAGAGCTCCGGCTGGCCAGTGTAGAGCATTCCAGCAGGCGCCCTGGGCAGGGAGACAGAAGCCCCGCCAGCGGTGGAGGCCGTTGGGATGACCGAGAGCCGCGTCAGGGGTGGCGAGAGCAGTCTCATGAGGACCGTTGGCATGGCCAACCTCAGGACGACCACTCGCGCGGCCAAGCCTCAGGAGGACCACTGGCACGACGACCCTCGGGAGGGCAACGGCGCGGCCAGCCTCGTGAGGTCCGCCCTTGTGAGGCTGAGTTGCCTCCTCTGCCTCCGCCACCCAGGAGGAGGGATGAAGACAAGCAAGACGATGGGGCTGGGGGCTTCCAGGAGGTCAGGGCAGTGGCCTCCATCTTGGGCCGCTCCCAGACCCCAGACTCCATCCGCGCCTTCAAGCAGTGTGCATGGGAGGTGAATGCCGCTCTCCTGAAGCCTGAAGCGATGTGCCCCCTCATCTGGCCCCAGACCACCATCACCTTCGATCCCACCGATCAACTTAGGTGCTCGTTCATGGCCGGCAAGCTCCCCATAATGTGCACCCCGACCATCAGCAATGTCCTCGTCACCAAAACCCTTATTGACAGTGGAGCGGGGCTCGATGCCCTCTCGGTCAAGACCTTCGAGAAACTTCAATTGTCGTACGTATAGCTCCTGCCGACCTAGCCCTTCTCAGGAGTCACGGAGGGGTCCACCATGCGTATCGGGCAGGTGCACCTGCCAGTCACCTTCGGCGAGCGCATGAACTACTATACTGAGGTCATCGTCTTTGACGTCGCGCACATCCACCTGCCGTACAATGCGATCCTTGGATACCCGGCTCTCGCCAGGTTCATGGCAGTAACCCACCATGGATACAACGCCCTCAAGATGCCAGCGAGCAGCGGCGTCATCACCATTGCCTGCTACGGCAAGGATGTCGTGTGCGCACTCGAGCGCGCTTACCATGCAACGGCAGCGGAGCGTTCGGACGACGAAGAAAACGAACTGCCTTGCGAGGACCCACAGAAGAAGAAGAAGGAACTCCTCCCCATGGAGCGCCCGGGGTCTACGGGCTCCGTGCTGGGGGACGAGGCCCTGCCCCACATTGCATAGGAAGGCCCGCTCGGCACCCCCCTTGGGTCAGGTGTGGGAGCTCCCATCAGGGAGATCCCTGGCCAGGCCAGTGAGGCAAGGGAGGTGCTCGAGCACAACTCAAGGGCGAGCACCGTTGCGCGCCAGCTCAGCTCTCGTGAGTCCGTCATGAGAGCAATCCAAGAACTTCGAGAAGCCCAAGCCGTGCGAGGTGGGGGCTGCCCTGCATCACCAATCGCAGCCGCCATCGGTGACACGGTTGACCGGCCTTGCGTCTGCATTAACACACTCGCAATCGACATGGCCGTGTCCCAAGGCCCTTTTTGGCCCGTTCCAACTCAGCTCTATTGGGTGTACCCACGCGTCGGTGCACACATGCCCTTCGGGCTGGAAAACGCGGCTCCAGCGGGCCTTGCTCATGCCCGACCCGCTCGGGCGTGTCGGGGAGGAGGAGGAGGCGCTAGGGAAGAGCGTAGGCCTCGAGCCTCGGGAGACGGCGGACCTGTAAGCGTTGCGACTGCGGAGACTGGAGATCAGACAACGACGGCGCTTTTGGCACTTCGTGTTGGCTGCAGCCAGGTGACTTTTTGTTGGCTGCTGCCAGGTAACTTTTTGGCTCACCCCGTCCAAGGACGCCCGCAAGGCCATGAAGTGTCCAGGAGCTCAGGGCACTCCCAGTCGCTACTTTCATTTAAGCGTCTTTCAGTTGTTTCTACATCACCCGCTTCAAACCCTAACGTTGTACCTTGCTTATGTCTTTGGGCGGTCAACCCCCGCATGGGGGCTCCGGTCGAAGCTTATCTTTGCAGGTTGCCTGAGACATCAAACAACCAATCTCACTCCCAAAAAAAGAAATCAACAGGGTTCGCCAATGACCCAAAAGAAGCTTAGTCCACCAATGACTCGGGCATAGGGACACTCGGGAGGCCAAAGCATCCTCGCAACCTCCCAGATACACCCCCTACGTGACACTCTCACGTAATAACGAGCCGAGGCTGTATACGCCCAGGCCCCCCGAGGATGCGGAGGGGTCCATCCCACGCCTAGTGGCAGCCCTATGCTCCGCGCTGGGGAGAAGCTCAGTCCACCAATGACTCGGGGTAGGGACACTCGCGAGGCCAAAGCGTCCTCGCGACCTCCCATATACATCCCCACCGTGTCACTCTCACGTAATAATGAGCCAAGGCTGTATACGCCCAGGGCCCCCCGAGGACGCGGAGGGGTCCACCCCACGCCTAGTGGAAGGCATGTGCTCCACGCTTGGTACAGATGGAGGCAGCCAACATAGTCCGCCAATGACTATGCCGTCAGCTGGCACCAACGCAGTCCGCCAATGACTATGCTCGTAGTTGCACCCAACACAACCCGTCAATGGCTACACCCGCGGCCGGTGAGGAGATCGACACAGTCCTCCCACGACTATGCCCATACCTAGTGCATGGGACAAACAGCTGAAGGTAGGGAGCCGCTCATACGTCAAGCGGGAGCCATGAGCATCGCGACTCAGGGGCCTAAGTGCGCCCATAGCCCCTTCCCCCTTTGGGCCATCCTTGGTTTCCGGTCGGTTCAATCGCCGGGGGAACGTGCGGGGCGGGCCCTGCCGACACAGAGCCTAGAGCGCTCAACAAGCCACCTCAGATCACTTAGGAGGGACATTGGAATCGCTCGAACGTCAAGGGGGACCCCTCAGCATCACGACTCAGGGGCCGAGCTGTGCTCGTAGCCCCTTCCCCCTTTGGGTCGTCCTTGGTTTCAGGTCGGTTCAACCGTGGGGAGGTACGCACGGAGTGCGCCCTGCCGACGAGGAGTGCTGAAGGTGTTCTAAAGTTTTACAATCCTCGCCACGTTCTCCTCATGAGGGAAGCTCGCGCGTCAAGGGGGATTCCTGAGCATCGCGACTCAGGGGCCAAACTGCGTTCGTAGCCCCTTCCCCCTTTGGACCGTCCTTGGTTTCCGGTCGGTCCAATCGCAGGGAGGTACGCGCGGGGCAGGCCCTGCCGACACAGAGTAACACAGCAACCATGACAGAATGAGGCGAAGAAAACATTCAAGTATTCAGTTATTACAAGCCTTGACAAGATCACGAAAACACAAATAAGTTTAACGCCTCCACGAGGCACGATGTGCATTGCTGGGAAAAGATAGGGGCACGCAATGAGGAGCAGCCGCCGCCGGCCGCCCCCTCCACAGGGGGCTAGTTGTCGACTTTAGAAGCACCGTGTTCCCCGTCGTCGGCTTCAGTGGCACCTGGAGACAAAGGAGCTGCAACACGGGCGAACCTCCTCACCAATGCCTCCATGGAGCCCTTCACCGCGTCCACGGCGCGGTCGCGGGCCTCGGCGGGGACCGGCAAGATCATGGAGCCGAGATCAAATCTCGGCTCGCGAAGATGAAGGTGGCTGAAGATGCGAGTCGTGGCCGCAAAGAAAAGGTCGCGGCACTCGCTATCCAAGATCTTTTCCACCTGCATGGCGGCGCCCTCCAGTGCCACGACGAGCTTCTTTGCGAGTGAGGCAAAGCTGTCCTCCGGGGTGGCCAGAGGCTTGTTGAACCCGTCCCGACAGAGGGAGCAGAGCGTCGTGGAAACTCGAGATCAACGTCAGGGAAGCAGGCCAGTTTTGCGGCCTTCTTCTCCTTGGCCGCAGCGAGGGCATTCTCCTGGGCATCAAGGAGGGCCTTCCATGAGGCAGCCTCTATCTCCCACTCTTCCAAGCAACTCACCTCTTGGGACAGCTCTTCCTCCTGGGCGGCGAGCTTGGCTTCGCGAGCCTTAAGCTCCTCCTCCTGCACGCAGTGCTGCTCGGCTAGCTTGTCCTGCTCCGCTCGAAGGGCCTGCACGCAGGCCTCCACCCCTTCGAAGTGTTCGACGGTCACCCTGGCTCCCTCCAGCGCCTCCGCACGCGCAGCGTGGGCGGCCTTGGCTTCCCTCTTGGCCTTCCCCATCTCCGCTGCAACCTTGCCTAGCGAAGTGAAGGCCGCGTTCAGGACACCCTGGGCGAATACCAAGGTCCTCCTGACCTCCTCCTGGAGAGCCTCCAATAACGTCGCAGACGGTTCCGTCAGGGAAGCAGCGTCACGAAGAATAGGGGGCTCCGAAGGCTGCCTGAAGGTTGCAGGCGTTGGTGCATGAGCAGGCCGCGGGGCCTCCAGAGCCCACCCCTCGGGCAACGGCGTCACCACGGCTGCCTCAGGGCGCTTCGGGGGCTTGGGGGCGCGATACTCAGGGCCTGAGAGGTTGCCTCGCAAGCCTCCTCCTCTCCATCGGTAGGCGACGACGCATTGCAGAGAACTGGCGGTGCATCAGGAGCCTCCTTCGGCTTGACGCCGAACTTCTTCCTGCTCGCCTTCAGCGAGATGACATCCCTCGGCATCAGGAAAAATAGGGAATCAGCTAAGCACGGACTTCGAACCCACATAGCGTGCCAAGACAAGTGAATTACTTCTCGGGGCTGATCCACCTTTTCCTCTTCGCCGCCCCCGCGCAGGCGGGAGCAACAGGACTCCCCATAGAGGGGGGCGAGCCCGGCGCCTCAGCTTTTCCACCGGCAGAGGCGGGATGCACCAAGGATGACCCAGCCCCACACTTCTCGGGGGTGAGGACGCACGCAGATCGCATAGCACGCGGGGTCAACGCGGGTCCCCGGGAGGTCCGGATCGGGCGCGAGGCAACCCTCGCGGAGACCCCACCAGCGGCATCATCATACGCGATCTCTCGCAGAAGGACGACCTGCGATGGGAGGGGCCCGCTCATCAGGCAGTCCTTGACGGTCTTCTTTGAGTCCCCCTCACCAGAGGTGTCGCCGGACGATACCTCTACCGAACCGGAGCCTGCGGCTGGAAGGAGGGCATGCTCATCAAAGACAGGCAGCCCGGCAATCACGTTGGCCCGGTTGTCAAGACGGTACAACAGACCTAGAGCCTCAGGCAAGTCACCAGGGTCGCCTCCGAGCAAGATCGCCACAACCCTGCTCAGCTCGTCACTAGGGAGGTCTTGGGACCAAAGCCTGAGTTGGTTGTCACCAGCGTGGTAGCCCCACAAGGGCCTGGAGTGGGCCTGAAGGGGCGCCAGGCACTGCACCAAGAACTCCTTCACTATCATCCCACCAGCCAGCCTCTTGGCGCTGATGTCCCTCAACAAGCGCTCCGGGACGGGCGCAGCCCGAGGGTCGGAAAGCTTCGCCGAGCTCCACGCGGAGGTCTTCTCCGGCAATCCCTTCGGCTCCTCCAGCCGGGGCTTGACGTCCTTGAGGCCCATATGAACCCAACGTTGCCTGAAGTTTTCCACCTTCTTCCCGGCCTTCAGGAAAAGGCTGCCGCTCTGGTCCGCCACGAAGGATAGACACGCCGACAAATGGGTGTTGTCGTGCAGACACTGGCTGAAGAAGTTGCGGAAGAGGGCCACCGGAGGCTGCACTCCTACGAAAGCCTCGCAGTAGAAAGCAAAGACGGACAGGAGCAAGACAGAGTTGGGCTGGAGATGAAGGGCCTAGATCCTATAGTGTTTCAAGATGGCGGTGAAGAACGAGGAGAAAGGTGGCACAAGTCCGGTGAAGACGCTATGGAGGAAGAAGGAGTACACTGCCTTTGATGCAGGCCGCTCCTCTATGGCGCCAGGCCAGTTCGGGGTCCGCCCGAACTCCTTGGACTCGGCCGTAGTCCAAGGAAGCGCGGGGGCGAGATCCACCTCCTTGGAAAGGACGCACTCGAAGAGCGGAGAAGCCGGGGCTGGACCTTGCGCCTCTGGCTTCTGCTTGCCCGCGGGCTCCATCGCTAGACTAGCGAAGGAGCGGCACGACGCTAGATCTGGGGATGTCGGTTGGAGTTGGAGACCAAGGAGGAAGAGCGGGCGTGGGAGAAGGAAAGCAATAATGCACCAACGCAACAATCAAGGCTCCTTATAACTCGGGCAATGACTGAAGTCAAGGAAGACTCAACGCCAGCCGCGTGACCCACGCCGGCCAGGCCCATAGGCATTTAGGGCCACGGCGTCTCAGATCGCCCCCGAGGCTTCGCCTAGAAGCCAATCTGAGCCTGCTGTGGGCCCGGGGGATATTGTCATTGTTCTGGGAATAGGGGTACCCAGACCTGCCTCCATGTGGCCCAAGGCCGGCCCACTTCATCAAGCGAACCAACGGGCTCGGCGCCACAAAAGGCAAGGCCTTCGTGAGGGGCCAAGCCACACGAGGACCAACAACATCAAGACCCGCAGGGGGCCTCCTCAGGACCCCTGTGGGGCGGCGGATATTCCGAAGCGAGGCCCGGCCTCAGGAGTCATGGCTCACGCAAGCGAAGGACAGGCGAGCAGTAGACAGCAGGGTGGTGCAGTTTCCCCTTTAGTGCACAGGGGGGCAAGAACGTACCGTGGCCCCGAAGGCATCTTCCAAAGGTTTCCCTTCTGGTCCAAAAAGGTCGTCGCCGCCTGCCGGCCATATAGACGTCATCCCCGGGCCTGCCCATGTAGCGCGGGTAGCCACTTTGCAGTCGAAGACCACCTTTGGGCAGGGGAGCATGTTCGCCTATTCCCCTTCAAAATTGGCCACTGTGGGATCCCTTCCCACCGAAACGATAAGGGGAAAGGACGGTGGCCGCCACTATAAATAGAGGATATGTTGCTTCATAGAAGGGGATCCGATTCCTGAACCACCTATTCACTAGCACTCTACAAGGTCATCCAGCCTCCGGAGGCGCCCAAGCACTATACTATTTCATCCACCGACCTCCACGAGAGGCAATCCTCAAAAAGCAGGAGTAGGGTTTTATGCTTCGCAGCTGCCCGAACATGGGTAAATTGTTGTGTTTTGTGTTTCCCTCGCCATCAAGTGAGTTTCTAGCCATCCGAAGCGAGTAGCGAGCTTGGGGAGGTGAATCAGTGAGAGATCTTCATACATGCCCCTGAGTTTGAATCTTTAGGGTTTTGCGGAGCCCGAAATTCGACAGCATCTCTGACCTTGGTCTGCCACGACCTCGTGAGGAACACCTTGAGCATGGTGAGGCTGCTAGGGGCAGAGCTTCGGTACGTGGACGTATGCTTCACTGAGGAATGCGTGCGCTTGGCTCGCGGGTGGCATCAACTTGACATGGCTGTCAAGCTGAGCCGCCGCCAACATGAAGAGGTGCGTGCGAAGGCCTAAGCGTCCGCCTCCACGGCGAGGAAGGCAAGCGAGCACGCCCTCCACGAGGTCAACTAAGAAGTCAAGTGTCACGAGGCCACCGAGGAATGCGAGTGGAAACTTCAGACCTTGAAAACCGCTTTGTAGTAGAAGCTCCACGGGAGGAAGGTCGAGGCGGAGCAGGTGCGCGAGCTTGCCCTTCGCGGGGCAAACCTTGCAACCTCTTGAACTTGCGTTGGTTTTTCCCTTGAAGAGGAAAGGTTGATGAAGCAGAGTAGCAGTAAGTACTTCCCTCAGTTTGAGAACTAAGGTATCAATCCAGTAGGAGTATCAAGGCAAGTCTCCAAAGTACCTGCGCAAAAACAAACAAACTTGCACCCAACGCTATAAAGGGGTTGTCAATCCCTTCATGGTTGATTGCAAGGTGAGATGTGAAGGTGGAAAGTGCAACAAAGTAAAAGTGTAGATCTGAAAATATGATGTGAAGTAGACCCGGGGGCCATAGTGTTCACTAGAGGCTTCTCTCATGATAGCAACTATTATGGTGGGTGAACGAATTAGTGTCGAGCAACTGATAGAACCGCGCAAAGTCATGATGATATCTAAGGCAATGATCATACATATAGGCATCACGTCCGAGACAAGTAGACTGATACTGTCTGCATCTACTACTATTACTCCACACATCGACCGCTATCCAGCATGCATCTAGTGTATTAAGTTCATAACAAACGGAGTAACGCCTTAAGCAAGATGACATGATATAGAGGGATAAATTCATGCAACAGATATAAACCCCATCTTTTTACCCTTGATGGCAACAACACGATGCGTGCCTCGCTACCCCTTCTATCACTGGGTGAGGACACCGCACGGTATGAACCCAAAACCAAGCACTTCTCCCATTGCAAGAATTATAGATCAAGTGGGCCAAACAAAACCCACAACTCAAAGAGAATTACAAGGATACGAAATCATGCATATAACAGATCAGAGGAAACTCAAATAACATTCATAGATAATCTGATCATAAATCCACAATTCATCGGATCTCGACAAACACGCCGCAAAAGAAGATTACATTGGATAGATCTGCATGAAGATCATGGAGAACTTTGTATTGAAGATCCAAGAGAGAGAAGAAGCCATCTAGCTACTAGCTATGGACCCGAAGGTCTGTGGTGAACTACTCATGCATCACCGGAGAGGCAATGGTGCTGATGAAGAAGCCCTCCGTGTCTGAATCCCCCCTCCGGCAGGGCACCAGAACGTGCCCCAGATGGGATCTTGTGGATACAGAAGCTTGCAGCGGCGAAAAAGTATTTTCGAGGCTCTCTCTGGTGTTTTTAGATTTTTGGATAATTTATAGCCGGAAGAAGTAGGGCAGAGGAGCCACAGGGGGGCCCACAAGCCTGCTAGGCCCGCCGCCCCCCCCCCCTAGGCCGGGCCTGTGTGGCTTCTGACCTCCTCCGAGGTCCCCTTCCTTGGTTCTCAAGTTTCCTGCGTGTCTTCTGTTATGGAAAAAATCATTCCGCACGTTTTATTCTATTTGGACTCCGTTTAATATTCTCCTCTGAAAAAGGTCAAAAACACGAAAAAAACAGGAACTGGTACTTGGTAGTGAGTTAATAGGTTAGTCCCAAAAACGATATAAAATAGCATATTCATGGATACAAAACATCCAAAGTTGACAAGATAATAGCATGGAACCATAAAAAATTATAGATACGTTGGAGACGTATCAAGCATCCCCAAGCTTAACTCCTGCTCGTACTCGAGTAGGGAAGTGATAAAGACTAAATTTTTGATGTGGAATGCTACCTAACATATTTTTCCTTTGTAACTTCTTTCTTGTGGCATGAATGTTCAGATCCGTAAGACTCAAATCAATAGTTTACTACTGACATGAAAACAATAATACTTCAAGAAAACTAGCAAACTAATCATGAACTTTTGAAATAACAAGGCCAGACAAATTTATCCCTACAAAATCATATAGTCTGGTTATGCTCCATCATCCCCACACAACGAATTTAAATTATGCACAACCCCGGTATTGGCCAAGTAACTGTTTTCGCACTCTTACTTTCTCAAACTTTTTCAACTCTCACGCAATACATGAGCGTGAGCCATGGATATAGCACTATAGGTGAAATAGAGTGTGGTGGAGGTTGTGAGGCAAAAAGGAGGAGATGGTCACGTTGACTTGGCGTATTAATGGGCTATGGAGATGCCCATCAATAGATATCAATGTGAATGAGTAGGTATTACCATGCAATGGATGAAGAAACATTGAGTCCAAAAGATCTTGAGTTCATGTTGAATCTCGATAGTGACGACACTCATATCCATAACATTGAGACCAAAAGATGTAGAGTTAATAATGATAGCGCCACTTTCTTGTGGCACTGCCGCTTAGGTCATATTGGTATAATACGCATGAAGAAACTCCATGCTGATGGAATTTTGGAGTCACTTGATATTGAATCATTTGACACATGTGAACCATGCCTCATGGACAAGATGACTAAGACTTCGTTCTCCGGAACAATGGAAAATGCAAGTGACTTGTTGGAGATCATACATACTGATGCGTGCGGACCGATGAGCATAGATACGCGCGGTGGATATCGTTATTTTCTCACCTTCACTGGTGATTTGAGTAGATATGGTTATATTTACTTGATGAAGCACAAGTCTGAAACATTTGAAAATGTCAAGCAATTTCAGAGTGAAGTTGAAAATCATCGTAACAAGAAGATCAAATTCCTACGATCTGATCGAGGAGGTGAGTATCTGAGTTACGAGTTTGTTGCTAAGTTAAGCCAAAGTGGAATTGTTTCACAGTTGACACCGCCTGGAACACCACAACATAATGGTGTGTCTGAACGTCGTAATCATACTTTATTACATATGGTGTGTTATATGATGTCTCTTACCGATTTGTCGTTATCGTTTTGGGGCTATGCATTGGAGACAACTGCATTCACTTTAAACAGGGCACCATCAAAATCCGTTGAGACGACACCATATGAACTGTGGTATGGCATGAAGCCAAAGTTGTCGTTTCTTAAAGTTTGGGGATGTGATGCTTATGTCAAAAAGCTTCAGCCTGGAAAGCTAGAACCCAAAGCGGAAAAGTGGGTCTTCATAGGTTACCCAAAAGAGACATATGGGTACACCTTCTATCTCAGATCCGAGGGCAAGGTGTTTGTCGCTAAGAACGGAGCTTTTCTTGAGAAAGAGTTCTCCCGAAAGAATTGAGTGGGAGGAAGATAGAACTTGATGAGGTTATAGAACCTTTGCTTCAACCAGATGGTGGCGCGGGACAGAGAGAAGTTTATGTCGAAGCTGAACTTCACATCAAATTGCTATCGGGCCTCGTAGGTCGACAAGGGCGGGAACTGCTCCAAAGTGGTATGGGAATCATGCCTTATCGATTTTTCTGCTAGACAACAATGAGCCTACGAGCTATGGAGAAGCAATGGTGGGCTTAGATTCCAACAAGTGGTTAGAGGCCATGAAGACCGACACAGGATATATGTATGAAAACAAAGTATGGACTTTGGAAGTATTACCTGAAGGACAAAAGGCCATTCGAAACAAATAGATCTTTAAGAGGAAGACGGACGCCGACGGTAATGTGACCGTCTATAAAGCTCGACTTGTGGAAAAGGGTTTTTCACAAGTTCAAGGAGTTGACTATGATGAGACTTTCGCACCCGTAGCAATGCTTAAGTCCGTCAGAATCATGTTAGCAACAGCTGCATTTTTCGATTATGAAATTTGGCAAATGGGTGTCAAAACAGCGTTCCTTAACGGGTTTCTTACGGAGGAGTTGTATATGATGCAACCGAAAGGTTTTGTCGATCCACAGACTGCTGACAAAGTATGCAAACTCCAGCGATCCATTTATGGACTCGTGCAAGCATCTCGGAGCTGGAATCATCGCTTTGATGAGGTAATCAAGGCATTTGGGTTTATACAAGTTTTTGGAGAAGCTTGCATTTACAAAAAAGTGACTGGGAGCTCTATAGCGTTTCAAATATTATATGTGGATGACATATTGCTGATTGGAAACAATATAGAACTTTTGGCAAGCGTGAAGGATTACTTGAATAAAAGTTTTTCAGTGAAGAACCCAGGAGAAGTTGCTTACATATTAGGCATTAAGATCTATAGAGATAGATCAAGGCGCCTGATAGGACTTCCACAAATCACATACCTTAATAAGATTTTGAAGAAGTTCAAAATGGAACAATCCAAGAAAGGGTTCTTGCCTGTGTTACAAGGTATAAAGTTGAGTAAGACTCAATGCCGAGTGATTGCAGAAGATAGAGAAATGATGAGTGTCGTCCCCTACGCTTAAGCCATAGGGTCTATCATGCATGCAAAGTTGTGCACAAGACCGGATGCCAGCCTTGCCATAAGTATGGCAAGCGGGTTTCAAAGTAATCCAGGAGTGGAGCACTGACAACTGTCAAGAATATTCTGAAGTACCTGAAAAGGACAAAGGAAATGTTTCTCGTTTATGGTGGTGACAAAGAGCTCGTCGTAAAGGGTTACGTTGATGCAAGCTTCGACACCGATCCGGATCACTAAGTCACAAACTGGATACATATTTATTCTTAATGGGGGTGCGGTAAGTTGCTCCAGTTCCAAGATAAGCGTCGTAGCTGATTCTACATGCGAAGCGGAGTACATAGATGCCTCGGAGGCGGCTAAAGAGGGTGTCTGGATGAAGCAGTTCTTCGAAGATCTTGGAGTTGTGCCAAGTGCACTTGATCCAATAAATATGTTCTGTGCCAACACTGGTGCCATTGCTCTAGCCAAGGAACCAAGGTTTTACAAGAGGACCACACACATAAAGCGACATTTCAAAGCCATCCACGATTACATCAAGGAGGAGGACATAAATATTTGCAGAGTGCACATGGATCTGAATGTTGCAGACCCACTGACTAAACCTCTTCCAAGAGAAAAACATGATCAACACCAAAATTGTATGGGTGTTAGATTTGTTACATTGTAAATCACATAGAGATGTGAAGCTAGATTATTGACTCTAGTGCAAGTGGGAGACTGTTGGAAATATGCCCTAGAGGCAATAATAATATAGTTATTATTATATTTCCTATTTGAAGATAATCGTTTATTATCCATGCTAGAATTGTATTGAATGGAAACGCAAATACATGTGTCGATATATAGACAAAACAATGTCCTTAGTGGGCCCCTAGTTGACTAGCTCGTTGATCAAAGATGGTTAAGGTTTCCTAGCCATAGACAAGTGTTGTCACTTGATAATGGATCACATCATTAGGAGAATGATGTAATGGACAAGACCCAAACTATAAATGTAGCATGTGATCGTGTTATTTTAGTGCTATTGTTTTCTGCATGTCAAGAATACATTACTATGACCATGAGATCATGTAACTCACTGACACCGGAGGAATGCCTTGTGTGTATCAAACGTCGTGACGTAACTAGGTGGCTATAAAGGTTCTCTATAGGTATCTCCAAAGGTGTCCATTGAGTTAGCATGGATCGAGACTGGGATTTGTCACTCCGTATAACAAAGAGGTATCTCCGGGCCCCCTTGGGAATACAACATGACAAACATGTCTTGCAAGCAAAGTGACTAAAGAGTTAGACACGGGATCTTGTACTATAAAATGAGAAAAGAGATTTCCGGTAACGAGATTGAAATAGGTATGGAGATACCGACGATCGAATCTCAGGCAAGTAACATACCGAAGGACAAAGGGAATGTTATACGGGATTAACTAAACCCTTGACATAGAGGTTCAACCTATAATATCTTTGTAGAATATGTAGGATCCAATATGGGCATCTAGGTCCCGCTATTGGATATTAACCAGAGAGTATCTCGATCTTGTCTATATAGTTCTCGAACCCACAGGGTCTGCCACTTTAGGTTCGGTAAGATTCGGTAGTATTGAGTTATGTATGTCGGTGACCGAAAGTTTTTCAGAGTCCCGGATGAGCTCTCGGACGTCATGAGGAGCTCCGGAATGGTCCGGAGGTAAAGATTGACATATAGGAATGTTTCATTTGGCTTCTGGAAAGATTTTAGACATTACAGGTAAAGTACCGGGAGTGACGAATGGGTTCCGGGGTTTTACCGGGAGGGCCACTGACCCGGGAGAGGACCTAATAGGCCTAGAGGTGGCGCACCAATAACCTATTTTCGGCCAAGAGTGCAAAGTAAAAAACGAAAAGGAAAAAAGTAAGGAGGTGGCCAAGTCGGAAGGGAGTACTCCACCAAACCGAATTGGAGGAGGACTCTCATCCTCTTGGCTCAGTTGAACCCCTCTCCTTGGAGTAGGAGGCAAGGCAGCCCTCCCTCTTGTTCCACCTATATATAGTGGAGGTTTTGAGGGCAAAGCACACCAGAAAAAGCCACGTGCGGCCCTCTTCTCCATAAACCATCTTCCTCCTCTAGATTAGTCTGACATAGCTTGGCAAAGCCCTGCTAGTTTAGTTCACCACCACCACCACCATGCTGTCATGCTATCGGGGAACTCATCTACCTCTCCACCCCTCTTGCTGGATCAACAAGGCAGAAATCGTCATCAAGCTGTACGTGTGTTGAATGCGGAGGTGCCATCCGTTAGGCACTAGATCGGGAAAGTTCGTGGGACTCTTGCAATTCTCATCGTGAAGACGTTCGACTACATCAACCGAGTTTCTTAATGCTTCTCGCTTAGCGATCTAAAAGGGTATGTGGATCCAATCTCCCCTCTCGTAGATGATCATCACCATGGATAGGTCTTGCGTGTGCATAGGAGTGCCGGGAGGGGTGCCGGGGACCATCAGGAGGGGTGTCACTCCCCAAAGGGGTCTCATGGGCTGTGGGAAGATATAAACCAGCCCCTAGTGGGCTGGAATAAGTTCCCACTAAGGCCCATAAGGTTTGAGAAGGAAAAAACACAAGGTGGAAAGAGTTTCCTAGTGGGAAGGTAGAATCCTACTCCAAGTAGGATTGGAGTAGGACTCCTCCACCTTCAATTTCAGCCAAACCTTGAGGTTCTGAGGCTGCCTCCTCCCGTCCCTCCCTCCTATATATACTAGGGGTCTTCAGGGTTTTTGAGACACAACTTTGCCACATGCTGCTCGACCCTATACCACGCAGTTTTTCCTCTAGATCGTATTTCTGCGGAGCTTAGGCGAAGCCCTGCCGGAGTAGATCATCACTACCACCGGCGCGCCGTCATGTTGCCGGAGAACTCTTCTACCTCTCCGCCCCCTCTTGCTGGATCAAGAAGGTGGAGATCGTCATCGAGCTGTACGTGTGCTAAATGCGGAGGTGCGTCCATTCAGCACTAGATCGGGAAGGATCATGATGAAGTTCGCGGGATGGATCATGATGAAGTTCGCAAGACGGATCGTGATGAAGTTCGCGGGACGGATCGTGATGAAGTTCGTGGGACGGATCATGATGAAGTTCGCGTGACGGATCGTGATGAAGTTCGTGGGACGGATCGTGATGAAGTTCGCGGGACAGATCGTGATGATATAGTATGACTACGGTGATCTGAATCGCGGAAACGTTCCACTACATCGACCGCGTTATATACGCTTCCGCTTAGCGCTCTACAAGGGTATGTGGATCTAATCTCCTCTCGTAGATGAACATCACCATGATAGGTCTTCGTGTGCGTAGGAAACAATTTGTTTCCCATGCAACGTTCCCCAACAACTGTTAGCAACATACGCGAATCCTAGTAGTCTGAACCTTCATCCCTACCCTAGAGGGCGTGAGTTCAAATCCTCGCGGAGGCAGAAGGCTCCATTTTTTCTGGTTTACTACGAAGTGGTCCTTTTTGCAGCACGACCGATTTGTTTCTGATTTCTATCCCACAAGTCATTTTTTCTCGGAGAAAACACCCTAGTTCCAAAATAAAATATGTGTTCCTATCAGAAAAATAAAATTGGTATTCCTATGACAAATATTTGTTCTATCCATTTATAAACATTGTTCACTATTTTAGTTCATTAAAATTGGTGCAATTCATGATTACTTTAATAACTCCTTAAAACTTGCAAAAATGATAACTTAATATATATAAATCCGAATATAAATTCTATGTCTATAATTAAAAGAAAAATGCAGATATTTTCTATTGCTCATGTTTTGCATCACTAGGGGATAGTTGCAATATGTCGTACATATTACCATTATTGCACAATTTTTGGCAATACGTAATAGTTATTGCAATACAATGAAGTTGAGGCAAAAAGTCGTCATATTACAACAAATACATGTTTTTTGTAATATGAAGACATTTTTTTGAAACAATACCTATGACTAGCGCCTCACGCCAGAATTGTTGCAAGATATGTTAGAATATTACGACAAAGATTTACTTCGTTGCAATACCTAGTCTCTATTGCAACAAAATAACTAGTTCCTACAATGGAACATCAGTGTTGCAATATAACTACCATATTACGACGTTAAAATACCTTGTGGCAATACACGACTTCAATTGCAACAAAAGGAGTACCTAGCACGATGAAACAAAATTGTGGCAATATGTAGGTCCAATTACCACGAATTGGAAGTTTGTGGTAATATAGTATTTTATTGCGACAAAAGATATTCCTAGTAGTAAATTTTGTTGCAATAGACTGTAATCCTTGTAGTGTGTGACCTTACATTCATACGATCGAGATACAATATAAAGAAAACTAATTGCAGTGGCGGCGCTACCGGCATCCTTAGGCGACGTTGTCCTCCTCGGGTAAGCCATTGTTCAAGTCTTCAAACCAGCCCAAAATGTTATTCACTTCCAAATCAATAAGTGATGGTCAATGCGCGATGGACTGGTGGGGGCGGGGGGGTGGTGACTTGTGGTGCTACAAGGAAGAGGTTGACGATGGCACAAAAGGTCTACGCACTAGTAGAAAACATGGCTATAGTCCTGGTTGGTAAGGGCCTATAGTACCGGTTCACCAACCGGGACTATTAACTTGGGATGAAAGGCCCCCCTTTAGTCCTGGTCTGCCACGAACCGGGACTAAATCCCTTCCACGTGGTTGTTAGAGTCTGCCAGGGGCACGGACCTTTAGTCCCGGTTGGTAACACCAACCGGGACTAAAGGATTCTGTTATTTGGGGTTTTGGGGATTTGGGATTTTGGGGTTTATTGTTTATTTTTGCTTTTCATTTTTTGTTTTCCATTTAATTCTATTTTATTTCAAACATATCACAAAATTTGGTACATATATCATAGAATTTCTCGTAGGACGTATATCATAGAATATCTCGTACGACCAAATATATATATGCATATACACATGCATATATATATATATATATAATTTCTCTGACAACTTGCGGATCAATTACATGCATGCATTAACCGGTGTAGTGGTATTCTCCCTTGGGATCTATGACCTCATCCAGCAAAAATCCAGCAAATTCCTCTTGAAGTGCTTGTATGCATTCCGTTCGGAGGAGTTCCTCCCGCTTCTCCATCATATTTTAAAGAAGGAGACCAATATGAATATTTTATATGTGCGTATGTATATATATTAGACCATGAATATAAAAATTGTGAATAATGTTTACGTACCGCAAGAGTTCCTGGTTTAGGGGGCAGTTCGGCCATAAAGTAACGAATGTTCTCATAAACAAAGTATGCACATAGATCATTCCCCGGTTGCTGCCACATGCGAAGCTTTACGAAAATAGAATTCAGTCAGATAATAATCAAGCATTATAATGGTATTGAAACTAGAACTAAAGATATGCGTGGACGTAGCTAGTACTACTTAATTACCCTGGACGGTGTCCATCACAGCTCTGGTTTCCATTCACTGCGAACATTCTTGATGAATCGGCTCCAAACCCTGCCCGACAAAGAAATAAAAGGAGTCATTGAGTAATTGATATCAATTAGTGAACTAAAGATGCCGACATAGTGCGATAATGATTGAAATGACTGGTCCATCATCAACTTTAGGGACTTCTACTCGCCTTCATCTTTTCTTAGTGAGTCGAGTACTTGAACTTTTCCCTCGTCAATCGAAATGACGAGCAGGATAAAGTGGAACCTGTGTTGTATAAACGGGCATGTATGAAACTCATCAAGAACTATACATAATCTTAACATAGATCGGGTAAGCAAAATAGAATTTATAGTACAAGACAGCGGTAACACTTACTTGAAGTTGTAAGGAAATAATATTTTTTCATTGTGACTTAGTATCTCGAAAAACCGAAACAAGTTCTCCTCTCTCTCTTATGGGTATTGTACTACCGCTTGTTCAAAAATGGTATTTGGGTCAACGAAAGAGGATATTCGTTAATTGATATATATATATATATATATATATATATATATATACAGAACAATTAATACACATCTAATGATCACCACATGCCAAGTATATACCTCACCGGACTTTGATAATTCGAGAAAAATTTCTTCAGCATCATCGTCGTCTCGTTCCCCTTCGTCTCTTCGTTGTTCTTCCTCAATTCCCTCACCAGATGGGTTAAGGTATTGTGAGAAATCATCTTCTTCTTCATTCTCTTGGTTTCCAGAGCGTATCATGTCCTACAAGACATACTCTTGATCATGGTCTATGTCTCTACCGTCCATAGCTTAACTAACCGAGAAAAAGATTAAACAATTTCGTATTCACTTTAGCTAGCAAGATCATCATGTATATATAATATCACTAATACATTGAATAATCCACTTAAATAATGCATCATCCAATAATCCACTTAATATTATCGAATGTATAATCTCGAATACATCGCTAATACATCTCTCGAATAATATCTAACTTGTCAACCAACAAAGAGCTGTTGTTGTACTGAGGCGCGGGCGATGGACACCCAAAGAGCAGGAACCATCACCGGATCATAGCTCAGGTGAGATCCATGAAGAATCTGCCAGGTATTGGAGAACCTGGATTTCAGCGCCTCCATGTAGCGATGGATGTGCTCGTCCAACTCCCTGACACAGCGACGTACCTCCTTCTCTGGGGCTGGCAGCCTCGGCACCGAAAGTGGCCCTCGCGACCGCCACCAAAGAAGGTCCGGGTCGATGACGGGATCCCGGTTCCTCGCCAAGTTGTGCACCCCGAAAGGTAGCTCCTGCCAGTGCCAGCCAGGCGGAGCCCAGTCCCACACATGCTGGCGCCTATCAAGCAGGTGGTCGCCATCGAGTCGAGACGAGGATGCGGGCCAGGCATTATCGATGTCGAGAACCAATTCTACAACTATTTACATTCCTACTTGAAATCAGGCTATTGAAAGAAAAGAATACTATATTGTGCTATTTTGACTTGCTAGTTTTATTTTTATGGTTCTATTGGGCTAGAGGAAGGTAATAAAGCAACTCTACGCTCGCGGAAAATAGCAAGCATGCAACCACCAGGACTACACTACATCAAGTTTCCATCAATCTTTATTAAAGAAACCACCAAATGTGACAAATTGGCAAAGAAAATCATCAATAGTTAGCGAGCTAAATTTCGGATTGACTAGAAGGAGCACTATCCAACAAATTGAGATAGCACTCACCCCTACCCAAAGCTAAATTTCGGATTCTTCCTATATTCTGTTTTCGGTTAAACACATGTTCTTATTGTTAAAGTAGTCCAAATGCCGTTTTCCAGTGAACTACTGAAACATGAACTCATCTACTGAAAAAGGATTCAAGTACGCCATACCTTCTTGCCAATTTCCACTATCATCATTTAAACGACTAATTATATTTCTCTTCTTTCGAGCAGAGGCAAAATATTCATTCTTCTTCGGCATGGATGGTCGACGTAGAAGTATTATCGAGATGAGAGGAGAGGCTCTCCAGCAGGGATGGTCGCCGGAGACGGAGGAGGAGGCCAGAGGTGGGGAGGAGCGACACCGGTACGGGCTCGGGCCGAGGCGGCGCTTGGAGGATCGAGGTGGGCACCCGCGGAGGATTAACGGCAGCGTCGGTGCAGCCTTGGGCGGCGCTGGAGAGTAGACCGGCCGGAGGACGACGTCGAGGGCACGCACGGGTCGCCGGTGAAAATGTGCAGCCTGGCGGCGTCGGGATGGGGAAGGAGGTCATGGCTCTACTCTGTTTCATGGGCGGTGAGAATGGGCGGCGATGGTGAAAATGATGGTCGATTGGGAAGGGGATAAGGCACCAGTTATATATGCCTGGTACCTTTAGTCCCGGTTGGTGCCACGAACCGGGACTAAAGGGTCTTTACTCCGGGTTGGTGGCACCAACCGGGAGTAAAGGTTGGGTGCCTGGCCCACTTGCACACACCTTTAGTCCCGATTGTAGCCACCAAGTGGGACTAAAGGTTTGTTTTCGGCGGCCCAAATTCCGCGCGGGAAGGGACCTTTAGTCCGTGTTGGTGACTCCAGCCGGGACTACAGGTAATTTTTCTCTTTTTATTGTGTTTGTTTTTCTAAATAGGACAGTTTCTGTTTTTAAATTCGAAATAACTGTTAGACTATTTACAGTTTTTTAATGAATATTTTTTGTTTAGGTAAAAAACTACAAAATTTCTATTAGTTCTAGTAATTTTCAAATTTACATAGTTTAAATTTGATTTTTTTGAAATTTGTCTCAGTCACTAGTATGTGAATAACTTTACTTTAATATATATTTTTAGTCATTCTGTTTTCTCATGTTTAATATTAGTGTGTTTTATCATCATATTAAACTTGGAAATTTATACTTATTAAAAAATGAAATGTCTTTGTAAGAGATGAGTATTCGTCCGGAACACTCATACTTCGAAAGAGATAGTCCTGTTTATATACGAAGTGCGTCCTGTTTTTTCCGGAGCCCTTCCAACTTTGTAGCACATGCCATGTGGGTGAAATGATGATACCATGCCAAGTTTCAGCCTTTTATGAGTTGATTTGTGGCGTTTTTCAATTTACGGGTCATTTAGCTAAAAAATCATTTAATGCATGGAAAATAGCAAATGAGGTGAGAAAGGGATGAAAATTTATGAGGTGGCCTTGAATGATGCATATTGAGGGCACAAAAAGTCTGGAGTGGAAATATGATAAAAATGAAATGTCTTTGTAAGAGATGAGTATTCGTCGAGAACCCTCATACTTCGAAAGAGATAGTCCAGTTTGTACACGAAGTGCATCCTGTTTTCGCCGTAAACCTTCCAACTTTTTAGCACATGCCATGTGGGTGAAATGATGATACCATGCCAAGGTTCAGCCTTTTCCGAGTTGATTTGTAGCGCTTTTCAATTTCAGGGTCATTTAGCTCAAGAAAAATCATTTAATGCACGGAAAATAGGAAATGAGGTGAGAAAGGGTTCAAAATTTATGAGATGGCTTTGAATGATGCATATTAAGGGCACAAAAAGTCTGGAGTTGAAATTAGATTAAAAAAATGAAATGTCTTCGTAAGAGATGAGTATTCATCCAGAACCCTAATACTTTGAAAGAGATTGTCCAGTTTGTACACGAAGTGCATCCTGTTTTTCATGTAACCCTTCCAACTTTTTAGCACATGCCATGTGGGTGAAACGATGATACCATGCCAAGTTTCAGCCTTTCCGAGTTAATTTGTAGCGCTTTTCAATTTCATGGTCATTTGGCTCAAAAAAATCATTTATTACATGGAAAATAATAAATGAGGTGAGAAAGGATTGAAAATTTATTTGGTGGCTTTGAATGATGCATATTGAGGGCACAAAAAGTCTGGTGTTGAAATAAGATTAAAAAATGAAATGGCTTTGTAAGCGATGAGTATTCGTCCAGAACCATGATACTTCGAAAGAGATAGTCCACTTTGTACACGAAGTGCATCCTGTTTTTGCCGTAACCCTTCCAACTTTTAAGCACATGCCATGTGGGTGATATGATGATACCATGCCAAGTTTCAGCCATTTCCGAGTTGATTTGTAGGACTTTTCAATTTCAGGGTCTTTTAGCTCAAAAAAATCATTTAATGCATGGAAAATAGCAAATGAGGTGAGAAATCGTTGAAATTTTATTTGGTGGCTTTGAATGATGCATATTGAGGGCACAAAAATTTTGGAGTTTAAATAAGATTAGAAAAATAAAATGTCTTTCTAAGAGATGAGTATTCGTCGAGAACCGTGATACTTGAAAAGAGATAGTCCAGTTTGTACACGAACTACATCCTGTTTTTGCCGTAACCCTTCCAACTTTTTAGCACCTGCCATGTGGGTGAAATTATGATACCATGCCAAGTTTTAACCTTTTCCAAGTTGATTTGTAGCGCTTTTCAAATTTAGTGTCATTTAGCTAAAAAATCATTTAATGATGGAAAATAGCAAATGAGGTGAGAAAGGGTTGAAAATTTATTTGGTGGCTTTGAATGATGCATATTGAGGGCACAAAAAGTATGGAGTTGAAATAAGATTAAAAAAATGAAATGGCTTTGTAAGAGATGAGTATTCGTCCAGAACCGTGATACTTCAAATAAATAGTCCAGTTTGTACATGAAGTACATCATGGTTTTGCCGTAACCCTTCCAAGTTTTTATAAGAACGAGATACATAATGTTTCTTGCGTTTCAAATGTCATAACACACATATATATATAGCCAAAAACTCACTAAGAAGAAAGTGATGACAGTGAAAGTCGGTCATGTCGGAGCTTGGGATATTGGGGTATAAAATTTTTATTCGCGTGTGTCCCTTTGTGCCGTAACCATGGACAATCTTCATTATTTAAGAGGATGCTTTGGTTAGTCTTCGCTCTGAAGGGAGGAATTTTGTGAAAATTTTCATAATCTTCTCAAGGGAGGAATTTTGTGAAAATTTTCATAATCTTCTCACATGTCTGTCTTGTCCTCCACTCACACGATGTTTCTTTTCCCTGAAAGAACTATGTGGCGCTTTGGATCATCATACGATGTATTCGCTTTCTTACCTTTTCTTTTTCTCGGCTTGGTAGACATGTCCTGGACATAGAAAACCTACGCCACATCATTGGCTAGGACGAATGGTTCATCTGTGTACCCAAGATTGCTAAGATCTACTATTGTCATTCCATACCACGGGTCTTTCTTTACCCCGCCTCCTTTCAGATTGACCCATTTGCACCAAAACAAAGGGACCTTCAAATTGTTTCCATAGTCAAGTTCCCATATCTCCTCTATGTAACCATAATATGTGTCCTTTCGCCTATAGTTGGTGTTTGCTACATTAAAGCGGACACCGTTGTTTTGGTCGGTGCTCTTTTTATCTTGGGCGATTGTGTAAAATGTATTCCCATTTATCTCGTACCCTTTGAAAGTCGATATAGTCGAAGATCGTAACTTGGCCAGCAAGTACATGTCATCTCCAACTTCAGGGTCATGCATGAGACGTATTTGCAACCAACCGCAGAATGAAGACATGTATGTACGTTTGATCCAGGGATCAGACTGCTCCGGATTCTTGGAGCGTACAATATCCATATGTTCGTCGATATACAGAGCCACCAAGGTGGAATTTTGTAGAACTGTGTAGTGTGCTTCCTCCCAAGAATGCCCATCCTTACATATTACTAAATCCTTTCCTAGCATGCCTTTTCCACCATGTCTGCCCTCATGCCTTGATTCAGGAAGACCAATCGACTTAATATCAGGAATAAAGTCAACACAAAACTGAATGACCTCTTCTATTTCATGGCCCTTGGAGATGCTTCCTTCTGGCCTAGCACAGTTGTGAACATATTTCTTTGAGACTCACATGAACCTCTCGAAGGGGAACATATTGTGTAGAAATACAGGTCCCAAAATGGCAATCTCTTCGACTAGGTGAACTAGGACGTGCGTCATGATATTGAAGAAGGATGGTATGAACACCAACTCGAAATTCACAAGACATTGCACCAAATCATTTTGTAATCATGGTGGGATTTATGGATCAGTTACCTTCTGAGATTGCATTGAGGAATGCACATAACTTCACAATGTATGGTAAGTCGTTTTCCGGTAGAAGCCCCCTCAATGCAACCGGAAGCAATTGTGTCATAATCATGTGGCAGTCAGGAGACTTTAGGTTCTGGAATTATTTGTCTGTCATATTTATTATTCCATTTATATTCGACGAGTAGCCATACGGGACCTTCATACTAAGCAGGCATTCAAAGAAGATTTCCTTCTCTTCTTTGGTAAGAGCGTAGCTTGCAGGACCTGCATGCTGCTTTGGGTGCATGCTATCTTCTTCGTGCATACGTTGCTGGTCCTCCCATGCCTCCGGTGTATATTTTGTCTTCCCATACACGCCCAAGAAGCCTAGCAGGTTCACGTAAAGATTCTTTGTCATGTGCATCACGTCTATTGCAGAGCGGACCTCTAGGACTTTCCAATAAGGTAGGTCCGAAAATATAGATTTCTTCTTCCACATGGGTGCGGGTTCGTCAACACCATTCGGAACCAATTGTCTGCCAGGACCCTTTCCAAAGATTACTTTTAAATCCTTGACCGTATGAAGTATATGATCACCAGTACGGTGGACATGCTTCTTCCGGTAATCTGCCTCACCATTGAAATGCTTGCCTTCTTTTCTTAAGAGATGCTTGATTGGAAGAAATCGACGATGTCCTAGGTACACATTCTTATTACATTTATCCAAGTATATACTTTCGGTATCATCTAGATAGTGCGTGCATGCGTGGTATCCCGTGTTTGTCTGTCCTGAAAAGTTACTAAGAGCAGGCCAATTATTGATGGTTACAAACAACAACGCTCGTAGGTCAAATTCCTCCTGTTTGCGCTCATCCCACACACGTACACCTTTGATAGCCCACAGCTGTAAAAGTTCTTCAATTAATGGCCTCAGGTACACATCAATGTCGTTGCCTAGTTGCTTGGGGCCTTGGATGAGAACTAGCATCATAATGAACTTCCGCTTCATGCACAACCAGGGAGGATGGTTATAGATACATAGAGTCACGGGCCAGGTGCTATGATTGCTGCTCTGCTCCCCAAAAGGATTAATGCCATCCGCACTTAAACCAAACCAATAGTTCCTTGTGTCATCTGAAAAGTCTAGCCACTCTCTCTTGATTTTCCTCAACTACGACCCATCTGCGGGTACTCCCAACTTCCCGTCTTTCATACGCTCGTCTTTGTGCCATCACATCAACTTCGCATGCTCTTTGTTTTGGAACAAACGTTTCTACCATGGTATTATAGGAGCATACCACATCACCTTGGCAGGAATCCTCTCCTGGGGCGCTGCACCTCAACATTGTCACCAAGGTCATCGTGCCCGATCTTATAGACCTAGGCACCGCATACCGGGCATGCATTCAAATTCCCGTACTCCTCACTGCGGTACAGGATGTAGTCATTAGGGCATGCATGTATCTTCTGCACCTCTAATCCTAGAGGGCAGGTAGTCTTGTTTGCTTCATATGTACTGTCGGCCAGTTCGTTGTCCTTTGGAAGCATCTTCTTTAACAATTTCACCAACTTTTCAAAACCCTTGTCAGATACACCATTCTCTGCCTTCCATTGCAGCAATTCCAGTGTGGTACCCAGCTTCTTCTTTTCATCTTCACAATTTGGGTACAACAATTTCTTGTGATCCTCTAACATGCGCTGCAACTTCAGCTTCTCATGTTCACTTGCGCAGTTTCTCTTTGCATCGGCAATGGCCTGACCAAGATCATCAGCGGGCTCATCTGGTGCCTCTACTTCAGCTTCTTCCCCCATTGTAATACCATCGTATTCAGGGGACAAAGGATAACCGTCATCATCCTCTTCTTCTTCATTTTCTTCCATTAGAAGCCCTCTTTCTCCGACTTGGTCCAATAGTTATAGCTGGACCTGAAACCGGACGTAAACATGTGGACGTGAAAGACTTTTGACTTAGAGTAAGTTTTATCATTCTTACAGACAGCACATGGACAACACATAAAACCATCCCGCTTGTTTGCCTCAGCCGTACGCAGAAAACTCTGCAAGCCATTAATGAACTGGGGAGAGCGTCGGTCTTCGTACATCCATTGTCTGTTCATCTTCATTAGACAAGACCGAAAAAACCAGATTAATACAAGTTCAGACATAAGGTTCATACATACTTATTCTCACAAAATAGCATACAAGAGTTTCTAGCTAAAACATTTAAATGCAACAACAAATGTGATCGAGATCGCAACTAAGGTAACAATTCATCCAACAGCATAGTGAAACCAAGCCTCTTTATTAAGGGCATACTTTCTAATCCTTCTAATCTTCAAGCGCGTTGCATCCGTCTTGATCTTGTGATCACCAACGACTTCGGCAACATACAACTCCAATTTTATCTTCTCTTCTTCAATTCTTTTCAATTTTTCTTTCAAATAATCATTTTCTTTTTCAACTAAATTTAACTTCTCGACCAGAGGGTCGGATGCAATTTCTGCTTCACACACCTCCTAGATAAAAATATCTATGTCAATTCGATGGGCATAATTGTAACTGCATCTAGTGCCCCTTAGTGATTTTGGTGGTTTGAAGACTTATAGATTAAATGACTAACATGTTTGTGAGTCTACATAGGCTCTATAAGTCGGTGGGGAGTTTGAGTCATACGATGAATATCGACCCGTAAAAATGTATGTCTTTGGCTGAAGACTTTGGTCTTACCTTGAAGACTTTGATCGCGAAGAAATTGTGATGAAATTGATATTCCTCAAGAAGATATTGAATATGAGGAATTCGGTGTGTCCTGAAGAAAACAATGTGAAGACTTTGAAACGTGAAGATTTATTCTTTCTGTTTCATTTTCTTTTGTCTTGAGTCATAGGAACACCGTATTGTTAAAAGGGGGTCGAGGTAATACTACGGAATGAATTTCCTCATGATGCTCAACCCAAGCCTGAACCTACCAAAGCCTCAAAGTGAGTAATATGAGAGACATGAGCACTTTCACAGTTGAAAGTTCCGACCGTTTCCGTGACACGCGCCACCTCACTAATCTTATCCACCCAACGGTCACATTATTTAAGGGCATTTATGTTAAATCATGTCGGGATGCTCCCAGGTTATAAATAGCTGCCCCCCACAACTACTTGCTGGTTGGCTTCTCCGAGAGAAACTGACACTTATCATATAGAGCAAACCAAATTCCTGAGAGTCTTCGAGAGAAAATCATCAAGTGAGGAAATACCCAAATCACCAAACCCTAATCCAAAAACCAAGTGATTTAGCATCACTGAAGAATTTGTTCCTGTGTGGAACTAGAGCCATTTACCTTTGAGGATTGTGCATCCTCCAGACAATTAGGAGTCATGGTCTTCAGCATCCAATAGTCAATTGTGGATCGCCGGGTGACCGAGTTTGTGAGGGTTTGGAAGTCTGCCCTAAAGACTTACCACGAGTGTTGGGCGAGGACTATGTGTTCCTAGATCAAGGAGCACACGGTAGGGACTGTGTGTCCGAAGACTATGTGTCCTTTGGTTTCAATACCAAGCTGCTCCAAACAAGACATACAACTATCATAGCAGTTGGAACTGGATCATCAACAATTGTCTTCATCGTGATACGGGTTCTATTTCTTCAACTCTTTCATTTCCTCAAATTGTATGTTGAAGACTTTGATATGCCCTCTTGAAGAATTTGTTTGAAGACTTTCTCTGAATTTCCTCAACCTCAAATTCTTCACTTAAGATAATCTTCACCTGCTTACTCGGTACTTGTGAACTTTGCAAACCGAATCGCATAATCTTCAACAAGTAATCTGCTTTTGAAGTTTTTGCACACTTGATCATGTACTACTTCCACTGCACTTAATTCATCATTGAGGACTTTCCTCACAAGGAACTTCCTCAACGATGAAATTCTAAAAATAGCCTATTCACCCCCCCCCCTCTAGTCGATATAAAGCACTTTCGATAATGTCATATAAATGAGACATGCAACAAATAGTTATAAAAGAGAATATACCACATCCGAATCATAAACCGGACGAGGGTCGGCGGGGACGGATATCAAGACCATGACACTATGTATAAAAAAATCATATAGGTAACAATATCATCTGTGGCCATCTGAGCAAAGGTCGGTATGGCTGAGTGAGTGCTTCGCGCACAGCTAAGCTCTTTTGGGATAGGTTGTCCAAAGTCAATGAAGGAATTTCAACTCATCATGACTCTCGTGTTGATGTTCTTCGCAATCTCTTCAATCGCTTCAAGAGGCTTGACAATGAAAGTTGCCAAGATACATTTGATCACCTCACTGACATCTCAAATGAACTGCAAGCACTGGGAGCTCGGGACATCACTAACCATGAAGTTGTGAAGAAACTGCTAAGATCTCTTGATCCATCATTTGATACACTAGTTCTAATGATTCAAGAAAGAGGAGACTATAAGATGCTTGATCCTGCTGATATAGTTAAAAGACTCAATACTCATGAATTCCAACATGAAGAAAAGAGAGATCTGTATGGACCAAGCTACTTAAGACCTCGTGCGCTGAAGGCTAAAGTAGTTTCCTCATCTGAAGAAATTGGACAGGAGCTTGCAATGCTCGTGAGGAAATTCGAGAAGTTTACAAAGCGTGGCGAGTTTGGTAAATCTTCAAGAACAGATATGAGGAAATCAAAATCTTCATCTCGGGACTACAAGAAAAGAACCTCTCACAAATGTAAGAAATCTGGTCACTACATACCTGACTGTCCTTGCTGCGTGAAAGAATCAAAGAAGAAGAAATACAACGATGAAACTTCTGATGACTTGAACAAAAACAAGAAATCTTCAAAATCCTCATCGCACAAGAAGACTAGTTTCAGAAAGGCTTGGGCACTCATTGGCAAGGAAATGGATTCTGAGGAAGAATATGAGGAATGTGATGAAGAGGAAGGTTCTGAAGAAGATTCAGAGTCTGGTGTGGCAAGTCTTGCACTGCCTACCACATTCGTCACCAAGTCAATCTTCAACCTTGAAGAAAAATGGCAACGCTATCTACACCGATGACTATGCTGATGACTTCGCTCCAACCTATTGCTTCATGGCAAAAGGTTCAAAGGTACCGAATGATACTTCCTCCTCTGACTCAAGTGACTGTGAACCTGATGATTATAAAAAGCCCAGTTACAGTAAACTTGCCAACATTGCAACTAAACAACAAAGTTCCATTGAAAAGCTTCAAAAACTACTAGACATAAGCGATGATCTGTTGAATGACGAAATGAATTGTACTCAAGTCCTCACTGAAGATGTGAAAAGTCTTCAGTATAGATTTGATAGTCTTCCAGATCGTTATGGCACACTCTTGGCTGATGATGAGAAACTTTCCTGTGAATTTCTTCAAAGGAAACTTGATCTGGAGAAGTTGAAGATGTATCATTATGATCTTCGAATGGAAAATGATTCATTGCTTGCTCAGCAGATCAGTGTCGCTCAGGTTGAATTCATTCCACCATGTTTGAAATGCATCATACGTGAAACTGATAATTCTTCACCAGAATCATCAAATCCTTCTATCGCTACAAATTCTTCAACTGCTCATGTGGTATCAAATTCTTCACGTGAGGAAACCACAAATGCTACTGACGAAAATGTAGGCCCGAAGGAATTGTATGTGACGGGCATAAAAAAGTCTCAAAGGACATCAAACCCTTTGCGATGTGCTCAAAAAGCCGATTCTAAACAGGAACCCGAGGAAAGAAGGCATTGTCTTAAGAGGAAATTCAATGTCGATGGATCATATTGGAAACCTCAGCATTACCCCAAAACCTCATGGGTTGCTGCTAAAGGACCTCCCTTCGATCCATCCACCCTAACAGGATTTGCATGTGAAATATCCCATTTCTCTGATGAGTCATTTGACTCAAATTATAAAACTATTCAAAAATCAGTCTGGTGAAGTATTTGCTCGATATGTTCGAACTAACTACAGGAATGGACCACCCCTCAGGAAAATCTGGGTCCCAAAAAGTTGCTTGGAAAATCTTCAGGGGAATTTCCTCATGACACCACCTGTGAAGAACCTGAACCCCAGATCAAATTCCTCAGGTGGACCAAAGTATTCAAGAGGATCAAAATCCTCAAATGGTCAATACTATGCTTGTACTCGTGCTAATGCTTGTCATATGCAGGGAAATTATAAGGGATATGAATATGATTATTATTCCTCAAATCATTATGGTCATAAATCCTCAAAGAACTTCTCTGCCTATTCATTTGAGTATTATAATCTCCCTATTGTGAAAAGAAGTGCATTACCTTCAATGCCTCCAGTCTCATATGGGGCTCGCAGGATGATGAACTCTTTGCCACCCCTTCAGATGTGGGTGGTCAAGAAATTGAACTAATCACTTCTGCAGGTCAGGTCTCCAGATGAAAGTCATCATCTAAAGAATTTGCTGGAGACCTGAGGAAATTGCTTGATTGGATGCAAGCTAAAATTGATGGAATGATAACATTTCACACGTCCTCAAATTTACGGTTTATGATGAAATACTTAACTGATGAATATGATATCATATTCTTCAAGTCTGAAGCATATGAAATGGTAAGCGGCACTAATTCATCTGCAGGATGACAAACCCAAGAACACAGAATGGGTTCTTGACAGTGGTTGCACAAATCACATGACCGGTGAAAGAAGCATGTTGATGAATATGCCAGTGACTCCATCACCACTGAAGCAAATCACTTATGCTGATAAAGGTAAAAGCAAGGTATTGGTACTTGGCAAAGTGGCTATCTCGAAGGACAGGCACATGGATAAAGTCATGCTTTTCGAATCACTTGGGTTTAACCTCATGTCCGTCTCAATGCTTTGTGATCTTGATATGGTTGTCATCTTTGGAAAATATAGATGCGTAGTCATCATGGAATCTGACAAATCCAAAGTCTTCGAAGGCTTTAGGAGAGGAGATTTGTACATCGTTGATTTTTCCACAGGTCCTCAACCAGCCACATGCTTACTAGAAAAAACCTCAAAAGGTTGGCTATGGCATCGAACACTTGGTCATGTAGGCATGAGGAATTTGCACATGCTGGCGAAGAAGAAGCATGTCATTGGCATCGAATCCATCAAATTCCTCAAGGACCATCTCTACGGTGCTGGTGAGTGTGGAAAAATAACCAGATCCAAATACCCCAAGAAGACTATCATGACTACTACTCGCCCGTTTCAATTGCTTCACATGGATCTGTTGGGATCTACTCATTATGTCACTCTAACCAATGCAACATCTTTCTATGGCTTTGTCATCGTTGATGACTATTCTAGATACACTTGGGTACATATCATTCTGTATAAATGAAAGTGCATGAAGTCTTCAAACGATTTTCCTCAAGGTCCTCGACGAACTTCGGTGTCAAGATCAAACACATCAGGAGTGACAATGGGACAGAATTCAAAAACACTGGTCTTGATGACTATCTTGATGAACTTGGTATTACTCACGAATTGTCTCCTCCTTATACTCCTCAACAAAATGGCGTCGTTGAACACAAGAACAGGACTCTGGTTGAAATGGCACGGACTATGCTTTAAGAATATCATACTCCTCGTCGCTTCTGGCCTGAAGCAATCAACACTGCATGCCACATCATCAATCGGTTATATCTTCACAAATTCCTCAAGAAAACCTGAGATGAACTCCTCACTCACAAGAAACCCAATGTAAGTTATTTCAAAGTCTTCTATGCAAGATGTTGGATTAGAGATCCTCACCATAGCTCGAACTTTGCACCTAAAGCACATGAGGGTTTTATGCTTGGTTACGGAAAGGACTCGCACACCTATAGATTCTTCAACACCTATCACAACAAGGTTGTTGAAACTGTAGATGTGCGGTTCGATGAAACTAATGGCTCGCAAAGAGAGCAATTACCTCCTATGCTAGATAAATTACCTCCTGAGGAAGCCATCAAGCTCAAAGCCACTCAAGATATCATTCCTACTGAGGAAATTGTTGAAGAAATCGTCTCCAACATTGATGAAATTCAGACAGGTGCACTTGAGGAAATTGCTCCAGATCAAATTCCTCAGCCCAACTAAAGTCTTCAACCAGCTCATCCAAGGATTGCAAATGAAATGGAACTTGAAAAAATCCTCGATGAGATCAATGCACCAGGTCCTCTCACTCGCTCAAAAGCTTCACATTTAGTTAAATTTTGTAGGCATTCCTCTTTTCTGTGTATCACAGAACCTTCAAAAGTTGTTGAAGCCTTCATGGAACCTGAGTGGATTCCAGCCATGCAAGATGAACTTCTTCAGTTCAAGCTAAATAGCGTATGGGAACTCGTCAAACGACCAGATCCTCGCAAGCACAATATCATCGACACCAAGTGGATCTACCGAAACAAGCAAGATGAGGATGGTCAATTGGTGAGAAATAAGGCACGGCTTGTAGCCCAAGGCTACACACAGGTTGAAGGAATTGATTTTGATGAAACTTTTGCACATGTTCCTAGACTTGAAGCTATTCGAATGCTACTTGCTTATGCTAATCATCATAATGTTACTCTATATCAAATGGATGTGAAGAGTGCATTCCTTAATGGTAAGCTTGAGGAAGAAGTATATGTTGCTCAGCTCCCAGGTTTTGAAGACCCAAAGTATCCTGACAAAGTCTTCAGACTCAAAAAGCACTCTATGGCCTCAAGCAAGCCCCTCGCGTGTAGTATGATACATTGAAGGAATTCCTCATGAAGAAAGGTTTCAAACCTGGTTCACTTAATCCAACTCTTTCCACAAAATCTTATGACTTTGTGTGCCAAATATATGTCAACGACATTATCTTTGGTTGTACTGAGAAAAGTTACAGTGATGAATTTGCTTACATGATGAGTGAAGAATATCAAATGTCTATGCTGGGGGAGCTAAAATTCTTCTTAGGTCTTCAAATTAGTCAACAATGCAATGGCATCTTCATATCTCAAGAGAAATACCTCAAGGATGTCCTGAGAAAATTCGGCATGCATGAATGCAAAGACGTCAAGATTCATATGCCTACCAACGGCCACCTCTGCACTGACGAAAATGGTAAAGATTTCGATCAGCAGGTTTATCGCTCGATGATTGGCTCGTTATTGTATTTGTGTGCATCTAGGCCAGATATAATGCTTAGTGTTCGCATGTGTGCTCGTTTTCAAGAAAAACCAAAGGAATCACACCATAAGGCTGTGAAACATATTCTTCGATACTTAGCTCACACACCAACACTAGGATTATGGTATCCCAAGGGCTCAAATCTTCACCTCGTTGGACATTCTGATTCTGATTATGCTGGTGACCGTGTAGATCGCAAGTCTACATGAGGCACATGCCACTTCCTCGGAAGATCATTAGTTTGCTGGTCCTCACAGAAGCACAATTGTGTATCACTCTCCACTTCCGAAGCTGAGTACATTGCTGCTGGCTCTTGCTGTACTCAACTACTATGGATGAAGCAAACCCTCAGAGATTACGGCATCAACATGAAGAATGTGCCCCTCTACTGCGACAATGAGAGTGAAATCAAGCTCGCATACAACCCAGTACAACACTCGAAGACCAAGCACATCCAGATTCGTCATCATTTTCTTCGTGGCCATGTCCTCAAGGCCAATATCATCATCGACCATGTGAAGATTGATGATCAACTAGCTTATATCTTCACAAAGACCTTGGAAGAGAGAAGGTTTTGCAAGTTGCGGTGTGAGCTAAAATCCTAGAATCTTCAAATGTCTTTTTAAACTTGCACACATCCTAACACTTATGCAAAATTGATGACTTAGATGTGCAACACACAAAGTAACGATTTTCCTCAACCAATGAAGAAAATCATTCTAAGTGTGAAGAAATCAATGAAGAATTTGGTTCTCAGGGCCCTACGACAATTGTACGCGGCGCCTCAAATCATCATTCTTATACGGTGGGTCACGCCACCACCCAACTTCGAAATTCTTCAAGCTGGTTTTTCTTCAAACTGGAAATTCATAAATCTGACACTTTGTCACAAAATCCTCAAAGTTTCAAATTCTTCAAATTCTTCAAAACGTTTGATGATTTTCATTTGAGTATATATATATATATATATATATATATATATATAATGAGCTTTCAAAGTCCTCAACAACATTCACTTATAGCTCAGTCTTCAATTTGATATTTCATCTAAGCTCAACCCAGTCTATTCTCAGTTATTCATATGTGTTCTCTTTAACACTTCTTGAAAATCCTCATTGAGTCCTTGTCAGCTCAGGACTTTGCAACAAAATCTTCAAAGTTCAAAAATTGTTTTTATAATGTTACACAGTTATCGGACCCACTTCTCACGTTCACATAACCACAAACTCCACCGCTTCAATCGTGGGCACCACGTGTCACGGGGAGACGAAGGGGCAAGGGCAGTTTGATCCGAAAGTTTCTCCCAGACCGTTTTTCACCTGAGCTATAAATAGGCCCTTCTCCCCCCCCCTTAGTCAAAACTCTTTCGTCCTCTCGTCTTCTCCGCTCGAGCTCAAACCCTAGCGCCACCGCTAGCATCCTCGTCGTCGGTGAGGAAAAGCTTCGCTGCCTCGCCCTCGCGGTTGCCGGACTCACGCCGACCGCGGAAAATCTTTCTCCGCCGCCACCGTAGCTGATTTCAGTTGCCAAGTTAGGGCGCTAAAGATCTGAACCGAGGAACTTCTCCCTTTTACTGCTCCAGTTCTTCGTGTTCTTCGCACAGGGTAAATAAAATCATGTTTTACTGCCTCTATTGATCTTTTAATTCTCTTTAAATTCGTGAAATCTGTTTTTCCTCAGAAAGTCTATCAGCCATGCACACTCATGCCTCAAACACTTTATGAATTTCACTAAGCCACTAAAATTCTTCATGAGATTCCTCAATTGTGTAAATTCTTGAATCTGCAAAACTCTGGAACCCAAGATCAGAATGCTCAGTCAAATTCCTCAACTCAATGGTCAAATTTCTCAATCTTTAAAAAAAATCAATTTCTTCAAATCTAAGAACGCATATGACCTCTCCAAATTCTTCGCACCTATATTCTGTTCACATATACAAAAATGTTAGGTGATAAAGCTCTAGGTTCTCATCAACTTAACTCATTTGCAGCATTTCTCGAAGAAACCTTACCTGTGTCTTCAGAATCATCAAGAGTTCAAATTGCTCAGCAAAAACCATAGTTGAAGAAAATGGAGGAAGACCGGAAACAAAAAGGTGGAAAGAAGCTTGGACAGAATACAACATTTTAAATCCCTCAAGAAATATATGTTGAGTATTGTACACCTGATGAGGAAATACATGGTAAAGAGACCATGGCGAAGCGCAAAATAAGGCTTCAATAGATTGAACGGAGGTGGGCTAAATAATGGAAGGAGTACATATATGTGACTCCGAAATATGCAAAGAAGTTTGCTCTGAAGCCTCCCTGCAAAAGGCCGCCACAGGGTGATCAACAAGCAGATCATCCCTCAAGTGTAGCCACTATTTAGGACTATCCTGATGAGAAAGACAAATACTTGTCTAAATTGCAGAAAAAGGCAAAAGAAGTTGGGGCAAAATTCAATGAGGACTCTGCTGCTAGAGCCACCGCTGCCACTTCTTCAACTACTGAGGCCTCTGCTACAACAATTCCTCAAAAGAAGACTCTCCTGAAGAAACCCAAAACTTCAACTATAGCGCCAAAAGAGCAATTGCCTCACAAAGATGCAATGACTGCAAAATCCTCAACAGCATCACAGTCTTCACCCCCACAACATAAGCAGCTCAGCAAGTTTCAACCTGAACAATCACATTCCTCAGAACCATCTGCTACTGACTCTGCTTCAAAGTCTTTGCCCATTTTGTTCAAGACTAAAAGGACTGCTGGTAGAGGTACCAGGCCAAGTCCAAACAAAATCATCAACGTTCCTTCTGCATCAGAAGGAAGTGAATAATTTGATGATGAAACACGCCAAGCCATCATCAGAAACAAACAAGAACATGTTACACAAGCCTATGGCAGTTCCATTCCTCTTGCTATGGATCCGAAGGTATTGCTGGACTTCATCGACCTCTGGTATGAAGATCCAAACACACCGATTGATGATTTGAAGCTTCCCTTGGTGTCAACCATATGGTGTCTACTTTCATCAATGAAGCTAAATGGAAAGAGCAACAAGCCAAGAAAGTCAGGGCTGCCAAAGTCAGAAAGGAGAAATTCCTCAAGCAGAATCTCCTCAACTTGTCACCTGAAGTACTTGTATCAACTCAGGCTGAACTCAAAACCCTCATGGACAAGTATACAAGTCTTCACTCTAATCGTCAAGGGGTCAAAGTGAAATTCATCAAGGCTGCAACTGTTGTAGTTGATGAATACAATAGCAGAGCTGCCGCTCCAAAGCTACAGATACAACCTCAGCCAAGCTATACTGTTCAGCTGACTAAGGAAGATGAAACTAAAGAATCGGCTGCTAAGGAAATTCCTCAGAATATTCCAAGTGAAGAAACTGCCAGGCCTAACACTGATGAACTAGTGCCTGATGAAATTGATCCTTCACAAAAATCCTCAAAGGTGAAGAAAGTCTGATGAAATTGATCCTTCACAAAAATCCTCAAAGGTGAAGAAAGTGACTCCGTCTGCATCAGACGTGAAGAAAACCAAAGCAGATGAAAAAAAGCTAAAAAGAGAAAAGCTTCAATGGCTTCAGAATCCTCAGAAGCCAAACGTCTGAAGATTATGCCAACAAAATCTTCATCAGCCCGGCGGATGCTACTCCTCTCAATGTAGCACCATCGTACATGATTGTTCCCTTCGGTGAGGACTATGTCATTCCCGAAGAATATGAAGAAATGAATGACCAAGAAGACGATGAAGTAGTGGATGAGGAAATACAAATTGATGATATTCCTCAAATCACCACACCTCCAATGACCACTGAACAAAAGGAGGGTGATGAAGAAAATGGATGCAGCACTCCTGTGATCCATGATGAGTTCTGGGAACAGACTCATCCTCACTCACCACAAACATATCAAGTTCCTCATACTCCAGCTGCCACTAAGGTTATTACCGGTTCTGATCAAAAGAGCATTCGTGAGGAATCAGCACAAGAATTACCTGCATCAGTTGAAAAGAATGCAGCATCAAATACTGCAACTGCCTCCTCAAATAAGACGATTCCTCAAGATGAAGAAAATGCTCCAACTGAAAAAAATGCTCCTGCTCCTAATACTAAAACCGCAGTTGTCATGGTGAATCCTGAAACAACAATTGTGGTAGCTACTCCTCAAGAACAGCAGCACAATCTTCAACCAAAGCCAAATAAGCCCTTCTTCAAAAGGCCAAAGTTTCAGAAAGAAGCTTCCTATGAAGAACGTATGTTCTTCACCGAAGAGAATCCATATGACAAGCTTCGCATCACACACAGCAAGTTCTGTACCAGGAATCAACTGAACTATTATGCTTCTGTGATGTGTGGAAGAAAGAAGATATTTCATCACACTCACATTCCTCACTGTGACATGGAGGAAATACCTTGCTTTGCCCCATTCCTCAATGTTCTTCACAAAGCTGGGTTACTGCCTTTCTGTACAGATATCGGTGATTGGAACACGGCCATAATTCTTCAATTTTATGCCACACTGCATATCTCAGGCGACCCAAAAGATGTCACCACATAGGTATTGGATTGGATGACTCAGCACACGCATTACAAAGCTCCAACTACTGAATTGCTTCGAGCTCTCCCAATATCAATTCCCTCAGAGGACGCAATTAAGATGCATGATGAACGAGAACTGCCAAACAAGCTCATGGAAGTCCTCATGAAGCCTTTGGCCAAGGGCCAACCCCCAAGGACTCGATTTCTGGTACAGGACTTGAAGTATGAGCCCAGAACCGTGTACAAAATCTTGTCCTATGCCATTGCACCTATCAAAGGGCATGACAAGGAAGAAGATGTCGTAGGCATCATGAATCATATCATGTTCAATGTCATTCATCACATCCCTATGAATCTTCATGATTTCTTCTTGAGGACTTTGGCTGACAATGCAATGTCACCATATGAGTTGAAGATTTATGCGCCTTGTATCATGAGATTCATCAGAAACAGATCAGACATCAAATATCAAGCTGACTTTCCGAATCACCTCGGATATCTGCCGCCTATCAAAGTCATCAAGTCATCTTTTGAACGAGTTGAAGGCAAAGGCAAGTCCGGGATAGATGAAGGAAATCGGCCCCTTGATGACCATATTCGCAAGGCTGATTCATATTCTTCATATGAGGACACTGCTACTCAAGATCTTCCAAGCCCAACTTCCCCAAGGGTGACGACTAACAGAGAGATTCTCCTCAGTCTTCACCAAAAAGTCGATCGCAATCACAAGTGGGTGAAACGCCAGTTTGGTGCCATTGTGAAAACCCTCAATGAGACTCAAAACACAGTGAAGAAAAATCACTATTATCTTCATGAGGTATTTGGTCGAACTTGGGCCACCTTGGCTCATCTGAAGACTCCTGAGGAACTTGAGAAAATGGAATTTACTCAAGACTTTGACTGGTCGTGGCCTCCTAAGAAGAAATTCAAGCCAATTCCAGTTCCTAACTTGGAGGACAGTTCATTTTCTTCATTTCGCACTGCTGAATCAGATGAAGAACCAGAAGACACTGCAACTGGTCCAAGGAAGAAGACTGTCTCCAAGGATGCTCATGCCTCTACATCAACCAAGAAGTGAATTTCTTCAAGGCCATTAGTCCTTAGTTTTGTCCCTTTTTCGTCATTTGATGACGAAGGGGGAGAAATGTGAGAGTTAGTCTTCAAGCGGGATTTACTTTGGGGCTTATAAACTTTATTAAGTTACAAACTCCTGGCTCTTCCGAAGTTTTTGATGAAATGAGTTTTAACTTAAGACCGATGGTGCTCTAACTCTTTTAAACGTTTTTCTTTGCATGATTATACCTCAAAGTCTGTTAATGCAGGCATGATGAAATTCGCCACACACCATCTTTCATCATGCATATCTAATTCCTCATACTATATGTCAAATGCATGCATGAATTGTAAGATATAGGGGGAGATCTCCATGATATAAATCATCAATGTGCATCTGCTGCTCAAAGAAAATTCCTCAAAACATGCACATCTTCAGGATGAGTTTCTTTGTATCTTAATTTCAAATTCCTCAAACTCGGTACTTACATTCCATATTATTATACCCGTTGAAAACTTAACCTAATTGTCATCAACCACCAAAAAGGGGGAGATTGAAAGTGCATCTAGTGCCCCTTAGTGATTTTGGTGGTTTGAAGACTTAAAGGTTAAGTGACTAACATGTTTGTGAGTGTACACAGGCTCTATAAGTCGCTGAGCAGTTTGAGTTATACGATGAATATCGACCCCTAAAAATGTATATCTTCGACTGAAGACTTTGGTCCTACCTTGAAGACTTTGATCGCGAAGAAATTGCGATGAAATTCATATTCTCATGAAGATATCGGTGTGTCCTGAAGAAAACAGTCAGAAGACTTTGAAATGTGAAGATTTACTCTTTTTGTTTCATTTTCTTTACTCTTGAGTCATAGGAACACGCTACTGTTAAAGGGGGTCGAGGTAATACTACAGAATGAATTTCCTCATGATGCTTAACCCAAGCCTGAACCTACCAAAGCCTCAAAGTGAGGAATATGAGAGACATGAGGACTTTCACAGTTGCAATTTCTGACCGTTGACGCGACACGCGCCACCTCACTGATCTTATTCACCCAACGGTCACATTATTTAAGGGCATTTATGTCAAATCATGTTAGGATACTCCGAGGCTATAAATAGCCCCCCCCCCACACACACACACACGCACACAACCACTAGCTGGTTGGCTGCTTTGAGAGAAATTGACACTTGTCATTTAGAGCAACCCAAATTCCTCAGAGTCTTCGAGAGAAAATCATCAAGTGAGGAAATACCCCAAACCAAAAACCTAGTGATTGAGCATCATTGAAGAATTTCTTCGTGTGTGGAACTGAAGCCTTTTACCTTTGAGGAATGTGCATCCTCCAGATGGTTAGGCATCATGATCTAGAGTATCCAGCAGTCAATTGAGGATCGCCGGGTGACCGAGTTTGTGAGGGTTTGGAAGTCTTCCCTGAAGACTTACCACGAGAGTTGGACAAGGATTGTGTGTCCCTACATCAAGGAGAATACGGTAGGGACTGTGTGTCCCAAGACTGTGTGGCCTTTGGTTTCAATACTAAGCCGCTCCAAAGCAGACGTACAACTGTCGCAGCAGTTGGAACTAGGTCATCAACAAATGTCTTCATCGTGATACGGATTCTATTTCTTCAACTCTTTCATTTCCTCAAATTGTATGTGAAGACTTTGATATGCACTGTTGAAGAATTTGATTGAATACTTTCTCTGAATTTCCTCAACCTCAAATTCTTCACTTTAGATAATCTTCCCGTGCTTGCTCTGTACTTGTGAACTGTGCAAACCGAAACTCATAATCTTCAACAAGCAATCTGCTATTGAAGTTTTTGCACACCTGATACTGTACTACTTACGTCACACTTAATTCATCATTGAGGACTTTCCTCACAAGAAATTTCCTCAGCGATGAAATTCTAAAAATCGCCTATTCATCCCCCCTCTAGTCGATATAACACACTTTCAATAATTGTCATATAAACGAGACATGCAACAAATAGTTATAAAAGAGAATATACCACATCTGAATCATAAACCGGACAAGCACCGACGGGGACGGATATCAAGACCATGACACTATGTATAAAAAAATCATATAGGTAAGAAAACTATATAAATCATACAAAAATAATATATTTTTTGCAATAAAAAGGATAAGAACAAGAGGATCACCAAGGTGGAGCCAGCGATGGGACGGTGCGGGCGATCGACGGTGGTTAGGACGGAGACGGAAAGGCACTAAGTAAACCACACCTACACATATGCGAACTAAGAAGTTAATTTGAGCCCAAATTGCATATAAATCAAATAAACTCCCACATAATTACTCCCAAACTAAAACCCACAAATCACTATACTTATAGAGCATTGCACGAGCCAATCTTGCAATGAGAGATGAAAGGACAAAGTTGCTAACCTTTATGAACACTTGGAGAGATGGGGTGCCTCAAATCTTCACAAGTCTTGGTGAAAATTGGAGGGTGAGCTCGAGCAAGGGGAAGAATAGAGGAGAGAGTGAAGAAAACAAAGAAATGAGCTCGGGCTGGACGAAGGGGTTTATATTGGAAACTCTTTAGTCCCGGTTTGTATAATGAACCGGGACTAAAGGTCCACATATAGCCCGGGTTTGTGATAAAAACTGGGACTAAAGGTGCTAGTGGGGGCCCCAGTCTGACAGAACACTGCCACACCCCTTTAGTCCCAGTTTGTGTCACAAATCGGGACTATAGGTCCAAATTGAACCGGGACTAATGATGCCCGAGCCCACCGATGGCTCCTAGCTGTTGGAACCGGGACTAATGGTCTTATTAGTCCCGGTTCAAAACCAAACCGGGACTGGCAGATGCACCTGCCCAATGGGCACGGTGGACCCCTCCGTAACTTTTGAGAAGGGCTTAGTCGGCATGAGTTATTCGTACGGCAGCTGGAGTTTCTCGAAGGTCTCGACCGAGAGGACGTTCAGCCCCGCTCTACTTTCAATGAGGGTCTTGGTGACGAGGACGTTGCTGATGGTCGGGGTGCACATCCTGGGGAGTTTGCCGACCATGAACGAGCACGTGAGCTGATCACTTGGGTCGAAGGTGATGGTGGTTTGGGACCAGTTGAGGGGGCGCATAGCTTCAGCCTTTGGGAGAATGACATTGACCTCCCATGCGAACTGCTTGAAGGCACGTTGGAGGTCGGGGTCTGGGCACCGCCCAGGATGGAGGCCACCGCCCTGACCTCGTGGAAGCCCCAAGCCCCATCATCCTGCTTGTCTTCATCCTCCTTCTAGGTGGCGGAGGCAGCCGAGCCTCACGAGGGCGAGCCTCACGAGGCTGACCGCGTCGTTGCCCCTCCTGAGGTTCGTTGCGCCAGCGGTCGTCCCGAGCCTGGTCGCGCCAGCGGTCCTCCTGAGGCTGGCCATGCCAACGGTCTTCATGAGGCTGTTCACACCACTCCTAACGCAGCTCCCGGTCGTCCCAGCGGCCTCCACTTCGACAACCGCCGCGCACGGGCCTCTGTCTCCCCGTCCATGGCACCCGCTGAAGTGCTCGGCACGGACTAGTAGGAGCTCTTGGCACTCGGAAGTGTCATGCCCTCTGGTGCCATGGAAGATGCACGTTCGCCCCCCTGCTGATGGACGCTCTCCTCCTCGGTCGTACTTCGTCTCAGGCTCGGCTGCGAGCACCGCGTGAGCCTTGCACTTCGCCTCCTTGGCCTTTGTCTTCTTCTCTTCTGGTTCTGCTGCTTGAGGCCCGAGGAGCGACAGGAGACCTTCTTCAGCCCTCGCGCACTTGTTTGCCAGGTTGAACATCTCCTGTGGAGTGCTCATTTCATCACTCATGGTGAGCTCCTCCTTCATCTTGAGGTCGGTGACTCCGTCGGAGAAGGCTGAGATGACGGCCTCGTCCGACGCCTTGGGGATCTTGAGGCGCATGACCGTGAAGCGTTGTATGAACTTGTGCACGGTCCCTCCCTCCTGCTTCTTGACGCGCAGCAGGTCGTTCATGGTGGGAGCGCGGTCGCGGGTGCCCTGAAAGTTGGCGATGAAGCATTCGCGCAGACCATCCCAGGAGGTGATGGACGCCTTTGGAAGGTTGAGAAGCCAAGAGAGCGCGCAGCCCTTGAGCGCCATGGGAAACCAGCACGCCATGACCTTGTCGCCTCCACATGCCGCTCTGATGCTCAGCGTGTAGAGTTGTAGGAACTCGGCCGGGTCCAGGGTGCCGTTGTAGCGCGGGGGTAGGTCAAGCTTGAACTTGCTGGGCCACGCAGTTGGGTAGAGCTCAGGGGCGATGGCGAGGCACCCCACCGGCCCGACGGGTGTAGTGCGCGAGGGGGCGACCTGGTCCTGTTGCTCCAACGGGTCTGCCTCGAGCGGGGCATGTTCGCGGCGCGGGACTTGCAGCGCTAGGAGCGCACGCGCGTCGGACCATGGCCGAGGAACCACCTGATAGCTTGCTTCATCTCCTGGCCTCGCCCTGGGTTCATGAGGCCGTTCGTGGGGATGTTCTTCCTGCCTGGGCTCGCCCGATCCGTCAGCTGTACCCGGGCCGCATCGTTAGATCTCCATGCAGCATTTTTTTCTCGATGCAATAAATTTCGTCCATGATGCAGCAACTTTCGTCAACGGTTGCAACAAAAATATAGTTGTAGCAAAAAAATATCTATGTGATCGTAGCAAAAAACAAAGCTGATGATGTGTGCTAGCAAAATAAAAAAAGGGTTGTTGCAAAACAATCCGGTGAACTCGGGTTGCAACTCTGACGAACGTGTATGCAACTTTTTTAGTGAACGTTTGCAGCAAAAAATGATGCCGGTTATAGCAAAAGTTAACACGGTTGTAGCAAAAATCAAACGCCGGTTGTAGCAAAAAAATTCAGCGAACTCGACTTACAATCAAACGTGGAAGCAACTTTTTTAATGAACAAGTTGCAACAAAATAGAAAAGGCTTGTAGCAAATTTAACCGCGTTTGTAGCAAATCTGCATTAAAAAATATTGCATGTGTGGGCCAGTGTATCAAATTTATACATGATTGCAACAAATCTGCACTAAAATAATGTTGCATGGCTGCTGCCAGACGCGCGAGCCGGGAGCGATGGGCCGAACGGTTCGACCGGCGCTCCGGCTGCAAGCATTTCCCATTCAAATTAGCAACTGAGGTTAAGTTATGCAATGACGTGGATGACGAAGAAAATTCAGATCATAATTTGCCATCGTATCCCCATTCTGTCTTCCAAATCAAACTAAAATTCAATTGTAAATCCATCCGCCAGCGGTGGATGCATGTGGCTGGGAGAGTGTAGGCGGGGGTCATTGAGAGTCATGCCTGAGTGATGATGATTTGGGCCAACGCATTCTTGTGAGTTCATACGAGTTCCACTCGATTCCGCGGGATGAAGGTGGCCACCGGCTTTGGTTGTTTCTCTCTAGTATTTGATTTAAATCCGTCATTGAACACTTTGCTCCCGTTCATGGAATCACAGACTGTGAAACTATAACCGATATAATGACAAGGGCGAAGTTAGGGACTCGTAACCATAATAACATATTAAATCAAAGTCCTACCATTGGCTCAGGAATTCGAACCGCGAGGCGGGTAGAGATCTCCTTAATCCTTGTTTGGTTAATCCTCTTCTCAAAGGAATTGGAGGAAAATTTGACTTGTTAAGGATTTAATCTCCTCAATCTTTGTTAAATCCCTTTCATTTCCCTGTCAACCGAACAAGGTCTTAGGGTTATAGCGAAAAATGATGGCATCGTTATACTGAGTGGCGGAGGTAAAGGGTGGACAGAGTGGTCCACGGCCCACCCTGAGATTAATAAATGAAATTTTCTAAATACAAAAAATTACAGCTGCACTATTTGGCTGGCACTAGCGCACCCTCACGCGAAAGTGTGCACCAAGTCATTCCAGTTTATTTTTTAAAATACTATAACTTTTGAACCGATCGTGAGAACGACGATCCGTTTTCACGGCTATCTTTCTTACGATGATCCCTTCAAACTAGATCCCATATGGATAGGTTTCGGCAAACTTTTTTTGAGCAACTGTGGGGTTATATTTAGGCAACTTTAGTGCTAAAGAAAAGCAACTTCTTATTAGTATGTGTAGTATGATCACCTATCAACGAATATTCCTTCAAAATTATCTATCATGACTAAAAGGTTAAATAACTTCATCCTTTAGTAACTAAATGGCAAATGTGGCCAGCTACGAAATGGTTAAATTATCGGTCGGATGTGCATGTTCGGCTCCGTATGTGTTGGATGTCCATTAATTCTTATATGAAAAAAAAATTAAAAAGCTATAACTATCAAACCGTGTGTTGGAGTCATGATATGTTTTCATCGTTGGGTTCCTCGTGGCAAACTCTTTAAAACGAGATCCCATATGAATATGTTTTGAAGATTTTTTTGAAAAGCAACTTTGATGCTAGATGAGGCTATTGTAATGCTAAACATAAGCAACTTTGATGCTAGATGAATTATCTCGTGTGTATACACATGAGTTGTTTGTTGAATGCACTGGAATTGCGCAAAAACACTCTAAAAGTTGCTAACTTATTTGTGATACTCGAGTGCAATTATGGTAACTATTCACAAATAGCAGGCAACTGAGCATTAACCGTAGACAATTGATTATCAGTAATAGGCAACTGAGCATCAAAATCGAGCAATTTCATAGTATTTTTTAGGCAACTGAGCATTAAAATTGAGCAATTTTCACAGTATTTATAGGCAACTGAGCATCAATTATAGGCAACTGATCATCATTTATTAATTTACATATTTAATTATGTAAAGCTTTTAGAGCTGATAGCAAAATTCTTTGCTTGTAGATAGTCATACTAAGGGGAAAAAGAAGTTGTTTGCCTATAGCACTAAAGTTGCCTCATCTAGCTCACAAAGTTGCTCAAAACAAAGTTCGTAGAAACATATTCATATGGAATCTAGTTATGAAGAGCTCGTCGTAAGAAACACAACTGTAAAAATGAATCGTCATTCTGACGCTCGGTTTAAAAATTATAACTTTTAAAAAATTTAAATTAATAAATACATGTGATTTTTCTTTTTGGTTGTCTTTAGGTGCGTCGGCTACCGCGAGCGGGCGCTGCTGTAGGCTGACCAATAAAACTTATACCATAGCAGAAATACTAAAAGAATTAGAAAAAACTAAAACTACATGCACAATTACATTATTGACCCACCCTGGCCCATAGCGCTAGGTCAGCCACTAGTTATACCAAAGAGGAGACCATGAGGATAAGGTGGTGTTTGCAGGCGTTAGTGAGATAGTAAGCTAGCAAGTGGCGCCGACAAACCCTTGTTAATGTGGTTTGTGATATAGATGCATAGGCACAAGATGTGTAACATTATATAAGTCCCTTATTACTGTATTTCACTGTATCTAAACAAAAGCAAAAAAAAAAAAACAGGAAATTCAACTTGGAGTGATTAAATAGAGAGAAAATTTGGTACACAATGGTGAACATCTACAAAGATCTAAAGATCTAGAGAGCAAACAAGTGGCAGCTGTTGAGAACAAATGGTGGTTCGTTCACGAACAAGTCGTTAATCCAACTTCCGTCCGCTGCCGCGACGTGCACCGGCGACCTGATCGGCCCGTCGAAGTCCATCTCCTGGAGCAACGCAGGAGCAACAGCGGGCGCCGGCGACGGGTTCCACCACCAGCACTCATCCTCGATAGCGAACAGACGCGAATAATCGTCGCGCGCTCTCGGCGGCGGATTGGCACCGTCTTCACTCCCGCCGCTGCTCCATGTTAGATCCGAGGAGCTTGCCGGCGACTGAGTCTCCGAACTGATAGCACTAGAGCTGCTACCGGGAACGACGTCGACGTCTGGAGCTGCTGCCGTGTCGGCGCGGACGGTGGTCTCGAGGATCACCGGCACTGCCGCCGACTCTGTCGACTTGCAGCTGTGCTCCGAGATGTACACCACCGTATACTTCGGCCGTCCATTGTCGTTGCCATCGTCGTCATTGCGCTGCACCGTCCGTTTGGCCGGGCAGCCCTGGTTCGTGCTGTTGGTGCACCGGTAGTAACTCCTGCAAATTGCCATTGATGGAAGAGCGATTTAGCTTAAGTCATTGTTATAGTCTGCAGTTAATTAACCCGAGCATGCGTAAGCATCATAGACCATACGTCGTCTTGCTGGACGTACGCATGATGACGCCATCGATATCAGATTACTATCGTCGTGTATCACGGGTACATGAAGGGGTCCCAGCTGGTGAATCACTGTCGGGAGATGGGTGCACGTATCCATACTGATAGTGAGCGGTCTGGATACGATAACGAAATGACATGTTTTAGAGCTAGTAGTACTAGTTTGGTTGATTGGCTGATTGGCTCCCTTGCACGGCTTTCCATGTTTTGAGACAAGAGAGTGTAAACATTCCATTCTTAAATCTTTAAACTGAAGGGTGACCTGTCATGGGCGAAATATTGGGTCATGAGTCGTTACAGCCTTTCATCAGTTATAAATGGTTGTGATTTTCTTTCTCTTTCAACCCTAATCCCCCCTCTCCTTCAAGTTAAAATCTTATGCCGCCGCCAACCATCTCTCGAATTGTTATCACCACCACACTAACATCAGGGGGCAGGGGCTCGCTGTAGCCCAGGGGCCAGCTTCGCCGGAGTGTGGAAGAAGAAGATGAGAAAGCGTAGTACTACGTACGGTGGGCCGGGGCTGCAAATCTAAGCAACTGAATAACATCAAATGTTGTAATAATAATAAATTATTTACCTGGGGTGCATGGCCGCTTCGATCTGCTTCTGGCCGTACTTCCTCCACTGGTAACCGTCGAAATCCGGCACCGTCGTGACGAGCGTCCTCGTCGTTGTGCCTAGCTTCTTCCTCCTGCAACGAGTAGTAGCCTTCGTCGCAGTCGCAGCACCGGCGCGTTGTCCTTGCCCCTCCTCGTGCCGTTCATCCTCCCGGGCTCTCTTGCGACCCCCGCGCCGTTTGCCTCCGCCGCACGACGCCGTTGCCTTCACCTGCGAGCTGCCGTGCTCCCAGTACAACTCAGCCGCAAGGCCAGAACACGAGGACGCGCCGCTTCGAGACGGCGACGTGGACGGGTACAGCAGCTCGTGCAGCTGCGCCACCAGCTCCCTCTCCCGGCGCTGCAGCTGCATCCCGCCGCCGTCCGCCGCTGCCCAGCCGTGCTCACCACCCGGGGCACAACCTCTGCTCCTCTGCATTTCAGTTCGGATAGCTCGGCAGTACGTGCGGCACGCAGAACGAGTGTGTGTATGGCGCTGGCTGCTCAGATCAGACAAGCTAGACGTGAAAAGAAAAGATGTTGGTTGCTCCGGTAGATTCAGACTCTGGAAGTCGCGTAGGCTCCTTTATAGAGTAGAGGATCTCTCCCTGCTCCGAACGTCAACAAAAGTCGTGGGCCCACAGACTTTACATACCCACGTGGCGGTCCTTCCGTTTTGATGGGGACGAGGAAGAGGATCCAACCCAGTGTGCGTGTGGGGACAACCCGAGCTACAATCGTGGCGGGGAGGAAGGGGGCATATGTGCATGATAGGCCTAGCTCTTCTTGTCCCATGTGTACGTGATGCACGCGCGCCTACATACACACCATATCGTTGTTTCTCAAGAAAAACACAATATTATCTTTCCGGTGTAAACATTAAGCAATTCAAGAAAACACATGTTCAGTCGATTTTCTATATGAGAAGGCGATGCGATGCGCACTTTGAGGACGAGCGAGAGCCTTGTCAAAGACAGGGTCGTCGCGAGTAAGATTGGAGGGAGTGGGGGTGAAGTGTGGGGCGGGGTTTCCTATTGAGCGCCGCTTGGAGTAGACAACGTCCGAGCTAGACACCGTAAATGGTCGTGCCATCATCGGCCAAGGGCTTCCTAGTACATCGCTTCAAGCCGTGGTGCCGCCGCATCGCGGGTAGAGAAGGGAGACTTTTCCATTTTGACCGTCACTAGGATTAGATAACGCCTGAGACTGAGAAAGCGACTCCGCGGCCAAGCTCGAGGTTGTCTACTCTCATCGGAAGTCACAGTGAAAAAACCTTTTCTTAAACGCGACAACAATGTCACCAACAAGGGTTTGGCAGGACTTCAACAGTGATGGGACCGTGTTGTCGTCGGTCGAGGAGAGGGAAGAGGAAGACGTGAACAAGATCGGGAAGGAAGAAAGAAGGCTGGAAGGAGAAAGAAGAAGTAGCAATTGCATTTTAATCTAGCGGCTGAAAATACTAACTAGCACTTTTTTTCGAGCAACTGATATATAGATGGCCCTATCATTTTATCATGCAAGTCTGGACATATAATTGGGGATGTTTGTGTAACTTGATGAGCTATACATGATCAAATATTATCGGAAATTCATAGGAGCGCACTAATGCAAGCAGCCACCAATATTTGGAGGAAACCAGTGAAATCCAAATGAAAATGGTGATTTGAAGTTTTGAAAAAATATCAAAATAATATGTGATGTTAAAGGGTGATGTTCTATTGCCAAGAATTTATTTTAATTCAAATACATTATGGGATGTGAGCTAAGAAAATAACAAAATCAGCGTTGAACTGTGTCGAAGAATAAATCCACTATTCATTGCAGAATTTCTTTTTTTTCATATATCACATCTTGTAATGTGTCTCAACTTGGAATTTTGCATGGCAATAAAAATAACTTATTGACGAAAAAGGGTTTCCCCGCTTTGTATTACAAAGCAATCGAACGGTACAACCGGCGATAGGTGCTGGGGCGGAAACATCACAAGTCACGCCCAAAAGAAATGGAAAAAGAAAATACAAAAGAAATAAATGCCTACACCGGCGGATCGACAGAAAACACAAAAGACTCGCGACCGTTGTGCCCACCAAGAGTCTTCCACCAAGCTCCATGACTCCAAAACGCCGGTACCCATCAACACCTCCAAGAAGGAATGCGACGATGACGACGCTCCTACCAAGGGTTTCCCCCGGTACGCGACGAGACGCGAGGATGGGTAGCCCCGACGCCCTCCAGGAAGGTTCGGCAACACCCAAAGGTGTCACCGCGTCAGTGTCGGCCAGGCCGACAAGGGTTTCCCCTGATCCCATCGTGCACCTCGGGCGCTCCGGATCATGCCACCAAGCCGACCTACACTCTGCACCAACACGGTCTTGAAGCCCCTGCATCGTTTCACCACAACACCATAAGGAAACACCTGCAAAGCGATGAAGAGGAGTCGGGACTAGGAGCAGCAGTACCTTCGGCACACAGGAGGGCTCAACCTCCACCGTCAACGACGATAGATGACCGGACGCAATAGCAGGAGCATAACAGGCCCGTGAACAATAGGCTCGGCCGGGACCCCCCCCCCCCCCCCCGTGAAGCTCCCGCCATCACGCTGCAATAGGTGCACCGTCAATGACGCCACCCCCCGTCCAAACTGCTCCTTCTCACCACCATGTAGAAGACACCGCAGCCACGCCGGTAGCCGACCTGCTAGGACCCAGATGAGCCCCACAGGGCCCAGATCTGGGCTGGGGGCATGCCGCCGGCCACCCCGCACCACCACGCCGCTCTGTTGCCAAACAGCAGCGCCGCCACCTCACCCGCCGACGGCCACCACCACCGGGTCACCGGACCGCATCTAGCCGAGCAACACCGCCGCCGTCCCCTGCCCCAGGAAAGGGAACCGAGAGCGCGGGGAAAGGAGGGCCCGCCGCTGCCGGCACCACCCGGGCCAGCCCCGGGGGCGCCTGCCGGCGGCGGGGGGGGGAGGGGAGCCGGAGGAGGAGGCGCCCGCTGGACAGTAGCTTGCGTGCCGCCCGGCCACCTCCCGGGGAGGCGGCGCGGGGGCGGATTCGGGAGGAGGGGGAGGGAGGAGGGGGGGATGGGGGCGGAGGAGGAGCCTGTCCGGCGGGAGGGCCGGCGGCGGAGGGAACCCTAGGTGTCGCCCCTCCACATGGGAGATGTTAATAGAAGGCACTTTCCCAAAAAAAAACTTTCAAATTTGGTTTTCATGAAGTTTTGTTTGAATGTTTGTTTTCATGTGATATTCTCTCCTATTTTGTACCATTAACTTTTGATCGTGGCACCAGGTCCGTGCATGTCATTTTTGCCAAAGTTGCACGGGGCACCCACCCCACCTCCCATATTTTTTATTTTATCTTAAAATGTGGATCTATTATATCTTTTGAACCGAAAGTTTAAATTAAGTTTTATTTGCATATTTGTATTTGCTGCAACGAGTACGTTCAAACAAGGCCAAATTTAAATACATTTTGAAACCTTTTTAAAACTCTACCAAGTTTTAGATTTAAAATTTGATAGTCATAAGTTACCAAGTTTCATTTGCTTTTACGGATCTATGGTTTAGGGCTTAGGGTTTCAGTTTTAGTCAATTGAAGTTCTTGAGTTAATTTAATATTCGTACTAGCAAGTTCAAGTAGTTGAAACTTGCTGAAGTTTTTAAAACTTGTCAAAACGTATTTAAAAGTATTTTTCTTTCAAAGCCCTCATCACAAGGAACAAGCATATGCAAATGAAATATAAATTGAAATTTTGATTCAAAAGATATAATAAATTCAAATTTACAAATCGATAAAAAACATGAGAGGTGAGATGGATTGGGCATGCACTCTCTGTCAATAGTTGTACTTCCTCCATCTTGGTTTATAAGACTTACACGTCATTCTAGATTGACAATTTAACTAGCTAAATATGTATTATATTTGATGAAAAATATAAGTTTAGAAACTACATCCGCTTAATAGTCCTACGGTATATTTTTGATGACATATAACCCATCACTACTAGGGAAAAGCCTAGCAGTAGCGCGGGTTATACTCGTATCAGTAGCACGAGAGACTTCGCTACTGCTACGGCGCTACAACTGACTTTTAGCAGTAGCACTTGGACGAGCGCTATTGCTATGCATAGCGTGTTTCACTAAGATGCGCTGCTGCTAATAGCTGCAGCGTGTTTATTATGGCCTACCTACTGCTAAAGCCCCGCTCCTGCTAGGAACCCAACCTGCGCTACTGCTATCCAAATGTATGAATAGCGTGTTTTACTAAGCAGCGCTGCTTCTAGGAACTAGTTACCTAGAAGTGCACATGGTCATAGTACCAAAACTACCAAACTAGACAACGTTATGCAGGTTCAGGAGGACCGTTTACATCATAGAGTTTCATCGATACACCTAGTAAATTCAATCCACCCATTATCGTCGGCATCATCAATCACTTCATGTTCCATCCATCCAGATCCATGAGGACGCAACCCAGCTTCGTGAACGGCGTCATATCCAATCGTTGCATGGCTATGCGAGTACGGACATCAGCTCGTGATATAGGGCAGTGGTGGAACATCCCGTTCTCCTCGACGACATCTTTCATGATGATCGCTGCAATTTCCCTCTGGCTGCGAAAGAAGTCATCTCTGAGTTTATAATCCGCTTCAGCTCCTAATGCTTCCACCCATTTGCAGATATGGTCGTCATTTTTTGCTTGTCATGCAAAGTTGCTGGCAGTCCCTTCTGAACTCTATAATGAGGTAGATGACGTAGAATCCATAGTTCTTACTATCTATTGGTTGTTGACGTAGAATTCATAGTTGTTACTACACGCGATTCTAAGCACTTCAAATCATACAAAAAGCAAGATAAAATGAAACTACACGCGATTCTAAGCAAGTTTCATGTAGGTCACGATCAAAACGGAGCTACGGTTCAAAAGATACGAGCAAATCAAGAAATCACTACAATCTGCCAAAATCAGCCACATAGCATTTTCTACGCCCCACAACAACGGCTACACAACTCCGGCATGCTCAAGCAAGGCATGGAACGGAAGAGGGCAAGAAGCACTACTACAAACAACTAACAACAACTAGCATGGCATCATGGATTACTAGGGAAAGAAGTCACAAAAAGGCATCTCACACACTATTTCAGACTTGGTGAAAATTACACCTCATGAAAGGGCAGTTTTCGATCTGAAGCAACATTGACAGCAGCAAAACCTATAGCTACAGGACTCCAAATGGCATGAAAATTTATAGCATGCTAGAGAAGCACAAGGGGTACAACTAACTCCATTGGACCAACCTCTAAAGAGCTACAGATCACAAGATAGAAGCAAGACAAGACAGCAATAAAATATAACAGATTTCAGACTTAGAAATATTTCAGCTCCTCCAAATCAGCACTATTTCTAGCAACTTGAGAGCAAGCAAACCACACCTAAACATGCATTTCTATTGCAACTAAAAATAACAGGGGCTAGACTAAACACCCAAGAACAACTCTCTAGTTGAGAACTCCGTCAAACGAAACACGGAATAAATCCTACGAAATAAACAAAAGGGCATCACGGCAAAAATATTGCGCGAACTAACTTACTGAAAAGCTAAAACTAATTGCACAGAAAAATCCAATGGATTTTTCTACCCCGGAAACATATAAAATATGTGGGGTTGCAACACAAAATATAGCCACACATAAATGCGGAAAAGTAACCTATATACGGGAAAATAAACTAGAGGCAATTCCCTACACGCAAAAATACAAATGACCGCTCTAAAATGCATGGAAAAATGGTCCCTAAAACATGGGCATTTTACCTAAGGTACTCGAGCAATCCGGACCGCAAGAAAAAAATAAATACGGGACGAAACAATATAGGACAGCACGTTAAACTAGGCGTTCGGCACGTAAAACTACGTCAAATAATTATGCAAGTCATGAAATCGTGTTCTACTCGCAAAACTACCCCAAAACCATATAAAATACGCCTCGTTCCGACTAACGGTTAACAAGTTACGGACAAAAGTATATTCGCTTATTTTTCTGGAATTTATAATATTTCCGAAAATCATCTATATTATCTTACGGGCCGAATCTACCTAATTGGGCCAACAGGGGGTGGCGCAACATAGCAAAAGGCGCACAGAGGCGCTGGATAGTAGGGCTCACCTGGGGCCATGGGCCAACCGGAGACTACAGCAGAGGGGAAGGCCTCGGCCTGGCTTGGGCCAGTTGGGCCTGGCGCTGCTCGCTGCTGGGGGAGGCCGGCTGGAGCGACGAGCTAGGCCGAGGGCGTCCTCGCGTGGCCCACCTGGCGCTAGCAACTGGAGGCCCGCGGGAGGAGCCTCGTCTCCCTCCCGTCGTGAGCTGAAGCGGGAAGCACTGGCCATGGCGGCGGCTGGGATGCGGGGCGACGCCGACGAAATCCCAGCGAGGGGAAGGGGAATCGGTGGGGGTCGGCCGGATCTGGAGGGATCCGGGCACGGGAGCCCCATTCCCGGCGGCGGCGGCAAGCTCCGGGCGGAGGACGGCGGCCGGCACGGATCTGGCAGAGGGCGGTGGTTGCAGGTCACAGGCGGCGGCGGGAGGCAACGCACGGCGATGGCGGCGGCGGGCGAGGTCCTCGCGGGACTCCGGCGCAGGTTGGGACGAGGCGCGGGAGACGGGGGCTGGCTCGGGATGGCTTGCTGCCATGGGTGGAGCTCGGGATGAGCTGGTCAAGGCATGGATCTCCTGTGGTCGCCCGGACAATGTCCGGCAGGGCTAGGAGACGTAAAAATAGGCCTCTAATTGTGGATCTGAGGGCTGAAAAAGAAGGGAGGAGTGGATTTCGGGATTGGAAGAAGTGGGACTTGAAGTTGGAGTTTTGCTAGGGGGTGGCTGCAATTTTACATGGGGGAAAACCTAGAGAGTGAGAGAGGTCTCTCTAGGGGGGTGGAGCTTATATAGGGTTGGCCTCTGGTGGGGCGGACCTCGTCCGTCCGATCGCGATCCGATGACCACGAACGGAGGAAGTGTCTAGGTGGCACTACTGACCTGTGTAGATGGGCTATGTAGGGGTGAGAGGGAAATAGCGCGGCGCGGCAACAAGATTTAAAACACCGAATCACGTCCGACGGTAGACCGAATACCGTGCCGCTACGGGCTATCGTTCGGGTACCAGACGGTCTTCGATTGCGACGAAACTTGACAGGCGGCCTACCTATATTAAAATAACACCGCACGTCAAATCTCAACCCAATGAGAGAAAGTTTTACGCACACTTTAAAAACAGGGTTTCGACGGTGCCGTGGGCGCGTGCGTGTGCGGTCGGACTCAGAACGGACAACGATGAGAACCGGCAACTAACAACGGATGCAAGTTTTGAAAACGGGCGGCAACGGAGACGCCGATGCAATGCAGATGATGATGCGACAAATGAAAATACCCATACGACGAAAACGGAAAGAAAGGGGAATCTTCTGGAACGTCGGCATCGGGCTGTCACAATAATGCTATGACAAATCTGGTAGGTTCACCCCCACTCATGGTTAATGAAACAATCTTAACTTTGGAACATGTGATGCGAAGGCTTGATGCTATTGAAAATAAAGTTGGTACCGTTGAGCTCATTGAAAACCTGAACAAAAATATTCATAATCATATTACTCAATATGGATCTAAGGTAGGAGTTACTTTAAAAAGAACTAAGGAAAAAGGAACCCGTAGTTAACAAAAAATTGGATCAAGATTATTTTAGAATTGGAAAGCTTAAGGACATTATTACCAACTTGGGTTCCGCCTTCGCCTCTATTCAAACCACTCCTCCTCCTAAGACTGCCAAGTTTGTTTATGTTCCTAAAAATAAGGGTGAATCCTCCAGAAAAAGTGATGGAGATCTTAAGATGATAAGCGTTCACCCTAGCTTTATTAGGGAACTCATTACTACAAGTGAAATTCTGGATTTCTCACCTAGGAGTATGCGTTCATCCTAGGGTTCACAAGTGTGCAATTGAGTAATTGCATACCAAAGATGTTAATATCTAGATCTATTGCATTATGCCTAGCTAGGGGCGTTAAACAATAGCGCTTGTTGGGAGGCAACCCAAATGTATTTGTTTTACTTTTGTTTTAGCTTCTATTTCTCAGTGATGCACACATTATTACCTCTGTAATAATTGTGTTTTCTTATTTTAGTTAGTGTTTGATCCAAGTAAGCCTTTTGGGATGGTCTAAAAAACAGACACTTTCACCCCGAGTCCATGAATTTTATAAATTCACTGGAAGGAACTTTTGATCTGAATGTTTTACACAAGATTGGTCTACAAATTTCCCGGATCGTTCTAATTGTTAAGAATTTTTTAGTTACATAAGTAATTGAAGTAAACAGATTGCTACAAACTATTCTGTTTTTGACATATTCTGGTTTCTTTGTGTTGTTTGCTTATTTTGATGAATCTATGGGTTTTACCGGGGGTATGAACCATGGAGAAGTTGGAATACAATAATTATTACATCAATATAAATAAATAATGGGTTCACAACAGTACCTAAGCGGTGATTTGTTTTCTTATACTAACGGATCTCATGAGTTTTCTGTTGAGTTTTGTGTTGTGAAGTTTTCATGTTTAGGTAAAGATTTGATGGACTACGGAATAAGGAGTGGCAAGAGCCTAAGATTGGGGATGCCCAAGGCACTCCAAGCCGTATTCATGGATACCAAAGAGCCTAAGCTTGAGGATGGCCCGGAAGGCATCCCCTCTTTCGTCTTCAATCCATCAGTAAATTTACTTGAGGCTATATTTTTATTCGCCACATGATATGTCTTTTGCTTGGAGCGTCTTGTATGATATGAGTCTTTGCTTTTTAGTTTGCCACAATCATCCTTGCTGCATACATATTTTGAGAGAGAGAGACACTGAATCGTGAATTTATTAAAATACTCTTTGTGCTTCACTTATATCTTTTGAGCTAGGCAATGTTGCTCTAGTGCTTCACTTATATGTTTTAGAGCACGACAGTGTCGTGTTTTATAGAAATTATTAAACTCGCGTACTTCACTTATATTATATTGAGAGTTCTTTAAACATCATGGTAATTGGTTTATGTTATGAATTTAGTCCTAATATAATAGGCATCCAAGAGGGATATAATAAAAACTTTCATGTTAAGTGCATTGAATATGATGAGAAGTTTGTTTCCTTGCATATAGTTTTGAGATATGAGGATGGTAATAAGAGAGTCATGCTAGTAAGTAATTGTGAATTAGAATAAATACTTGTGTTAAAGCTTGTGATTCCCATAGCATGCACGTATGGTGAACCGTTATGTGATGAAGTCGGAGCATGATTCGTCTAATGATTGTGAACCTTTGTGTGGAGGTCAAGAACGTGCAGTGGTTAACTCCTACCAACCCTTCCCCTAGGATCATGCATCTAATACTTTGCTTCGTTAACTAATAGGATTTTGCAATAAGTATGTGAGTTCTTTATGACTAATGTTGAGTTCATGGATTATACGCACTCCCACCCTTCCACCTTTTCTAGTCTCTCTAGTACCGCACAACTCTCGTCGGTACATTAAACCCACCTTCCTCAAAATAGCCACCATATCTACCTATTATGGCATTTTTATAGCCATTCCGAGATATATTGCCATGCAACACCACCGCCTCATTTTTATGACACGCACCATCACTTCCATATTGCTTATAGAGTCATACTTTGTTCTAGAAATCGAGTTGTAATCTTTTGAGTTGTAAGTAAATAAAAGTGTGATGATTTACATTATTAGATCATTGTCTTGTGTGAGAAAAGGATAATGGAAGCTATGATTCCCTCACAAGTTGGGATGAGTCTCCGGACTTTACAAAAAATAAAAGAGGCCAGCGAAACCCATAAAAAATAAAAGAGGCCATAAAAGCCCATCCAGAAAAAGGAAAAAATAAAAAAAACTGAGAGAAAGAGAGAAGGGACAATGATACTATCTTTTTCCACACTTGCGCTTCAAAGTAGCACCATGTTCTTCATAGAGAGTATCCTATTTTGTCACTTTCATATAACTAGTGGTATAAATCTTTTGCACAACCACTTAATTTTCTTTTTGAGCTTTCATACACTTATAGCTCTAGTGCATTTGTTGCATGACAATCCCTACTGACCCACATTAATATCTATCGATGGGCATCTCCATAGCTCGTTGATATGCCTAGTTGATGTGAGACTATCTTCTTCCTTTCTTTTTGCAACCTCCACCACACTCTATTCCACCTATAGTGCTATATCCATGGCTCACGCTCATGTATTGCGTGAGAGTTGAAAAGGTTTGAGAACATAAAAAGTGTGAAACAATTGCTTGATTTTCACCGGGGTTGTGCATGATTTAGATATTTTGTGTGATGAATATAGAGCATAGCCAGACCATATGATTTTGTAGGGAAAGCTTTATAAGACCATGTTATTTTGAAAGGAAGCAATTACCTTATTAGTATGCTTGAAGTATTATTGTTTTTGTGTCAATATAGACTTTTGTTTTGAATCTTATGGATCTGAGTACTCATGCCACATTAGAGAATATTACATGGATAAATATGTTAGGTAGCATTCCACATAAAAAAATCTTTTTTATCATTTACCTACTCGAGGACGAGCAGGAATTAAGCTTGGGAATGCTTGATACGTCTCCAACGTATCTATAATTTTTGATTGTTCCATGCTATTATATTATCAGTTTTGGATGTTTTATATGCATTAATATGTTGTTTTATATTATTCTTGGGACTAACCTATTAATCTAGAGCCTAGTGCCAGTTTTTATTTTTCCACGTTTTTGAATATTGCAGATAAGGAATATTAAACGGAGTCCAAACGGAACAAAATCTCGGAAAATATTTTTCTTGGACCAGAAGACACTCAGGAGACTTGGAGTAGGTGGCAGGGCATCTACCGGGAGGCCACAAGCCTGCAGGGTGATACGTCCATTTTGCATCATGCTTTCATGTTGATATTTATTGCTTTATGGGCTGTTATATTACTTTATGGTACCATATTTATGCCTTTTCTCTCTTACTTTGCAAGGTTTATTTGAAGAGGGAGAATTCAGGCACCTGGAATTCTGGACTGGAAAAGGAGCAAATATTAGTCCACTATTTTGCACATCTCCAAATGCCCTGAAAAGTTACGTGGATTTTTTTGGGATTATATAAAAAAATACTGGGCGAAAGAAGTACCGGAGGGGGGCCACCAGGGCGCCACAAGCCCTGCCACTGCCACACCCCCTCGTGGCGGAGGGCAAGCTTGTGGGCTGCCTGACGGCCCACTAGCCCCCTCTTTTGCTATATGAAGGGTTTTGGTCTAGAAAAAAAAATCAATCGGGAGCTTTTTCGTGGTTTCGCCGCCACCACGAGGCGGAACTTGAGCAGATCCAATCTAGAGCTCCGGCAGGACGATCCTGCCGGGGAAACTTCCCTCTCGGAGGGGGAAATCGTCGCCATCGTCATCATCAACACTCCTCTTGTTGGAGGGGAGGCATCTTCATCAACATCTTCATCAGCACCATCTCCTCTCCAATCCCTAGTTCATGTCTTGTAACCAATCTTCGTCTCGCGACTCCGATTGGTACTTGTAAGCTTGCTAGTAGTGTTGATTACTCTTTGTAGTTGATGCTAGTTGGATTACTTGGTGGAAGAGTTTATGTTCAGATCCTTGATGCTATTCATTACACCTCTAATCATGATTATGATTATGCTTTGTGAGTAGTTACTTTTGTTCCTGAGGACATGGGATAAGTCATGCTGATAATAGTCATGTGAATTTGATATGCGTTTGGTATTTTGATATGTTGTATGTTGTCTTTTCCTCTAGTGGTGTTATGTGAACATCGACTACATAACACTTCACCATATTTGGGCCTAGAGGAATGCATTGGGGAGTAGTAAGTAGATGATGGGTTGCTGGAGTGACAGAAGCTTAAAACCCAGTCTATGCGTTGCTTCGTAAGGGGCTGATTAGGATCCACTAGTTTAATGCTATGGTTAGACTTTGTCTTAATTCTTCTTTTGTAGTTGCGGATGCTTGCGAGAGAGGTTAATCATAAGTGGGATGCTTGTCCCAGTAAGGGCAGTACCCAAGCGTCGGTCCACCCACATATCAAACTATCAAAGTAACGAACGCGAATCATATGAACATGATGAAACTAGCATGACGGAAATTCCCGTGTGTCCTCGGGAGCATTTTTTTCCTCCGGTAAGACTTTGTTCAGGATTGTCCCTTGCTACAGAAGGGATTGGGCCACTTTCTGCACCGTTGCTACTACTTGTTACTTGTTACTTTTACTTGCTATGTTTCACCTAGCTACACAATCACTTGTTACCGCTACTTTGAGTGCTTGCAGTTATTACCTTGCTGAAATCCGTTTATCAGAGCCTTCTGCTCCTCGTTGGGTTCGACACTCTTACTTATCGAAAGGACTACGATTGATACCCTATACTTGTGGGTCATCAAGACTCTTTTCTGGCGCCGTTGGTAAGTGGAAATTGGTAAGGAAACATTTTTATACTGTGCTGAAATTTATTGTCACTTGTCACTATGGAAACTGTTCCTTTGAGGTGTTTGTTCGGGGTATCTTCACCACGAACGGAAGCACGAGGAGTTGTTCCTCAACCTGAGGTACCTACTGAAAATATCTTTTATGAAATTCCTTCGGGTATGCTTGAGAAACTACTGGCTAATCCTTTCACAGGAGATGGATCTTCACATCCAGACTTGCATCTGATCTATGTAGATGAAGTTTGTGGTTTATTTAAGCTTGCAGGTTTGCCCTAGGATCAGGTAAAGAAGAAAGTATTTCCTTTATCTTTGAAGGATAAGGCGTTGACATGGTATAGGCTATGTGATGATACTGGATCATGGGGCTACAATCGGTTGAAATTGGAATTTCATCAAAAGTAACTTTTGGCCTCATGATAGGGAAAGCATAGGTCAAGCTTGTGGGAGGCTTAAATCAATGCTATATTCATGCCCCAATCATGAGCTCTCGAGAGAAATCATCACTCAAAACTTTTATGCTAGGCTTTCTCATGAAGATCGTACCATGCTTGACACTTCTTGTACCGGTTCTTTTATGAAGAAGGATATTGATCACAAGTGGAATTTATTGGAGAGAATCAAACGCAACTCTGAAGACTGGGAGCTGGAGGAAGGTAAGGAGTGAGGTATGAATTTCCAGTTTGATTGCGTTAAATCTTTTGTTGAGACAAACACTTCTAGAGATTTTAGCGCTAAGTATGGACTTGACTCTGAGATAGTAGCTTCTCTATGTAAATCTTTTGCTGCTCATGTTGATCTTCCCAAAGAGAAGTGGTTTAAATATCATCCTCCTGTTGAAAGCAACATAGACAAAACCAATCTAGTTGAGGAGAAAGTCATTGCTTTTAGTGATCTTGTTGTTCCTTGTGCTTACACTGAAAAACCACTACACCCTGCTAGGATAAAGGATTATTCTAAAGCTCCAACTGTGATACGTAGGGGTTACATTAGACCACTTGCACCCCTGAGGAGATTAGAGTTGAACCTAGTGTTTCCATTATCAAAGATCTCTTAGCCGAAGACGTAGACGGGCATGTTATCAAATTCTGTGAGGACTCTTCTAGAATTGCTAAACCTCACGCGAAGGACAAATACGGACGTGTAGTTGGCCTGCCCATTGTTTCTGTCAAGATAGGAGATCACTGTTACCATGGTTTATGTGATATGGGAGCTAGTGTTAGTGCAATACCCCGTTCTCTATATGATGAAATCAAAGATGAGATTACACCTGCTGAGTTAGAACCCATTGATGTCACTATTACGCTAGCTAATAGAGACACTATCTGCCCTCTGGGAATTGTGAGAGACGTAGAAGTCCTGTGTGGCAAGACAAAGTATCCAACTGATTTCCTCGTCCTTGGTACTGCACAAGATAGCTTTTGTCCCATCATATTTGGTAGACCCTTTCTCAACACTGTCAATGCTCACATTGATTGCATTAAGCAGACTGTCACAGTTAGTTTCGAGGGTGTGTCTCATGAATTTAACTTCTCCAAGTTTGGAAGACAACCCCATGAAAGAGAGTCGTATGGTAGGGATGAAATCATTGCTCTAGCCTCTATTGCCGTACCTCCTACGGATCCTTTAGAGCAATATCTGCTTGAGCATGAAAATGATATGCATATGGAGGAGAGAGATGAGATAGATAAAATTGTCTTAGAACAATATCCTATTCTCAAGAATAATTTGCCTGTTGAACTGCTTGGGGATCCTCCCCCACCAAAGGGTGATCCTGTGTTCGAGCTTAAACTGTTGCCTGATACTCTTAAGTATGCCTATCTTGATGAGAAGGAGATATATCCTGTCATTATTAGTGCCCTCCTCTCAGAGCACGAAGAGAAGAAGTTACTAAGAACTTTGAGGAAGCACCGTGCTGCTATTGGATATACTCTTGATGATCTTAACGGTATTAGTCCCACTCTATGTCAGCACAAGATTAAAACCGATCCTGACTTTAAACCAGTTGTTGATCATCAAAAGAGATTAAATCCTAAGATGAAAGAGGTCGTTAGAAAAGAAATATTAAAGCTTCTGGAAGAAGGAATCATTTGTCCTCTTGCTCATAGTGATTGGGTAAGTCCAGTACATTGTGTACCTAAGAAGGGAGGTATCTCCATCGTTCCTAATGATAAGGATGAACTAATACCACAAAGGATTATTACCGGCTATAGGATGGTGATAGACTTCCGGAAACTGAACAAGGCAACCAGGAAAGATCATTATCCTTTGCCGTTTATCGACCAAATGCTAGAAAGGCTATCAAAACACACACACTTCTGCTTTCTAGACGGTTATTCAGGTTTCTCTTAAATACCTATTGCAGAATCTGATCAGGAGAAAACCACTTTCATCTGCCCCTTCGGTACCTTTGCTTATAGACGTATGCCTTTTGGCTTATGCAATGCACCTGCCACCTTTCAAAGATGTATGATGGCTATATTCTCTGACTTTTGTGAAAAGATTGTCGAGGTTTTCATGGATGACTTCTCTATTTACGGGTCTTCCTTTGACGATTGCCTCAGCAACCTTGATCGAGTCTTACAGAGATGCGAAGATACCAACCTCGTCTTGAATTGGGAGAAGTGCCACTTTATGGTTAACGAAGGTATCGTCTTAGGACACAAAATCTCTGAAAGAGGCATTGAAGTTGATAAGGCTAAGGTTGATGCAATTGAGAAAATGCCTTGCCCCACAGATATCAGAGGTATACGAAGTTCCCTAGGTCATGCTGGTTTCCATAGAAGGTTCATTAAAGACTTCTCTAAGATTTCTAGGCCTCTTACCACCCTCTTGCAGAAGGATGTTCCTTTTGTTTTTGATGAGGATTGTGAGGAAGCCTTTGAAATACTTAAGAAGGCTTTGATAACCGCACCTATTGTTCAACCACATGACTGGAACTTGCCCTTTGAAATCATGTGTGACGCTAGTGATTATGCTGTTGGTGTTGTTCTAGGACAAAGAGTTGACAAGAAGTTGAATGTTATTCACTATGCTAGTAAAACTCTAGACAGTGCCCAAAGAAACTACGCCACTACGGAGAAGGAATTTTTAGCAGTCGTGTTTGCATGTGAAAAGATCAGATCTTATATAGTTGACTCCAAAGTCACCATTCACTCTGATCATGCTGCTATTAAGTACCTTATGGAGAAGAAGGACGCTAAGCCTAGGCTGATCAGATGGGTTCTCTTGCTACAGGAATTTGATTTGCACGTCGTTGACTGAAAGGGTGCTGATAACCCTGTAGCAGATAACTTGTCTAGGCTAGAGAATGTCCTTGATGACCCACTACCAATTGATGACAGCTTTCCTGATGAGCAATTAAATGTCATCCGCACTTCACATAGTGCATCGTGGTATGCCAATTATGCAAACTATATCGTAGCGAAATACATACCACCCAGTTTCACCTATCAGCAAAAGAAGAAATTCTTCTTTGATTTGAGACACTACTTTTGGGATGATCCTCACCTTTATAAGGAAGGAGTAGATGGTGTTATTAGACGTTGTGCGCCTGAACATGAACAGGGACAAATCTTGCAGAAGTGTCATTCCGAAGCCTACGGAGGACACCATGCTGGAGATAGAACTACTCATAAGGTATTGCAATCAGGTTTCTATTGTCCCACTCTCTTCAAGGATGCCCGTAAGTTTGTATTGTCTTGTGACGAATGCCAAAGAATAGGGAACATCAGTAAGCGTCAGGAAATGCCTATGAACTATTCACTTGTCATTGAACCATTTGATGTCTGGGGCTTTGATTATATGGGACCCTTCCCGAGTTCCAATGGGTACACTCACATCTTAGTTGCTGTGGATTACGTCACTAAGTGGGTAGAAGCTATCCCCACTAAAAATGCTGATCACCACACCTCTATTAAGATGCTTAAAGAAGTCTTATTCCCAAGATTTGGAGTCCCTAGATATCTGATGACTGATGGCGGTTCAAACTTCATTCATGGTGTTTTCCGCAAGATGCTCGCTAAGTATGATGTCAACCATAGAGTTGCATCTCCTTATCATCCTTAGTCTAGTGGTCAAGTGTAGTTGAGTAATAGGGAGATCAAATTGATCCTACAAAAGACCGTCAATAGATCTTGAAAGAATTGGTCTAGCAAACTTGACGATGCACTATGGGCTTATAGGACTGCTTACAAGAATCCCATGGGCATGTCACCGTATAAAATGGTTTACGGTAAGGCCTGTCATTTACCTCTTGAGCTAGAACACAAAGCTTATTGGGCAATCAAAGAGCTCAACTTTGATTTCAAACTTGCCGGTGAGAAGCGGTTGTTTGATATCAGCTCGTTAGATGAATGGAGGGCCCAGGCATATGAGAATGCCAAGTTGTTCAAGGAAAAGGTTAAGAGATGGCACGATAAACGAATACAGAAACGAGGGTTCAATGTAGGTGATTATGTCCTGCTATACAATTTTCGTTTGAGATTCTTTGCAGGCAAGCTTCTCTCTAAATGGGAAGGTCCCTATGTTATCGAGGAAGTATATCGTTCCGGTGCCATCAAAATGAATAACACGGAAGGAAATTTTCCTAGAGTGGTAAATGGGCAAAGAATCAAGCATTACATCTCTGGTACTCCCATAAATGTTGAGACCAATATCATCAATGTCATAACTCCAGAGGAGTACATAAGGGATGTTTATCAGCCTGTTTCAGACCCTGAAAACGAAGAGGTATCTGTTTCGGTAAGAAATTGGACTCCGATGCTTTTCCAATAGGAAATTTCCTCCGTTTTGGAATTTTTGGAAAATTAGAAAAATAAAAAGCAGTCCGGAGAGCGCATGAGGCGGCCACAAGCTTGGACACCGCCCTCAACTCCCCTGGTGGCGGAGGGAGGGCTTGTGGGCACCTCGTGTGCCTCCCGGACTCTGTTTTCTTGCGGAGCACTCCTTCTGGTCCAGAAAAAATCAATATATACTCGCCCGAAGGTTTTGATCTCCGTATCGCGCAGTTTTCCTCTGTTTTCGTTTCGAGCTTGTTGTTTGCCGTAGATTTAGAGCAAAGATGTCTTCTCGGGATTCAGAGGGGGAGAACTATGTGGCTGACTACCTTGCTAACCCCAAGGTCTATGGGGACTTGGAACCATATGGTTGGACCACTCATGAGGAAGAGGACTATGAGCCCAAGGGGAAGGAACAAACGAGTTTCGATGAAGAGGAGGCTCCTCTACCTCAACCTGCAAACACCCATGTGGAGTTCAAGAAGTCAAGCCTCCCCAACTCCAGGAGGAATCCTAAGACCATATTTATCCCCTCTCGTTTCTTGCAGGAGAGTAAGCAGGAGCTTTGCCATAGAGTGTTGAAGCTTGAGGAGGAAAATGATGATTTAAGGGAGCAGAACTTTTTGCTCAAGTGGAAATTAGAAAAGCTCAAGGGTGCTTCAACAACTCCACCACCATCACCACCAAAGGAAGACAACTAAGCATTGGTATGGGCAATCCCCTTGGCTTCTGCCAAGCTTGGGAGAGTTGCCCTGGTATCGTATCACCTTTATATCTTTGCTTTTACCTTTGTTTTAGTTCTTTCCTTTTCAGTTTTTATTTCTTCTCTTAGAGGAATAAGTCTTTAGTGTTTAGTTTGAGTCTTTTGCTTTTGTCTCTCCCCCGTTGTATTCGAGCTTACGAGCTATGTAATAAAGAGTATCTTAGTCAAGGTTTTTGCTCTATTTCATGATCAAAAGTATAGCATGAAAGATCATGAGATGATCTTATGGAAAGTGATAACTTCACTTATGACACGTATGATGATTGAAACTTGTTGAGAATAAATCAACACAGACCTCAGTCATTGTTGCAATTAATAAGAAATAATAAGGAAAGAGAGGTTCACATATAAATATATCATCTTAGACACTTTTTACAATTGTGAGCACTCACCAAACTATTACATGCTTAGGAGTAGATGTTCGACAAGGAAGACAACATAATGAATTGTGTTTGCTTGGTTCCAAACAATGTTATATGATTAGAGATCCCTTAGCATGTGACGATTGCTTCCACCTCACATTAGCCAAAACTCCTGCACCAAGTAGAGATACTACTTGTGCATCCATAAACCTTCAACCCAGTTTTGCCATGAGAGTCCACCATACCTACCTATGGACTGAATAAGATCCTTCAAGTAAGTTGTCATCGGTGCAAGCAATAAAAATTGCTCTATAATATGTATGATCTATTAGTGTGTGGAAAATAAGCTTTGTACGAACCTGTGATGAAGAAGACATAAAAGCGACAGGCTGCATAATAAAGTTCTTTATCACAGGAGGCAATATAAAGTGACGTTCCTCCGCACTAAGAGGACACGCATTCAAACCTCAAAAGTGCATGAAAACCTCTGCTTCCCTCTGCGAAGGGCCTATCTTGTTCCTTTACTTTTTGCCCTTGTAAGAGTCATGGTGATCTTCACCAATTCCCTATTTTTGCCTTTGTCTTGGCTACCGTCACATGCTTGGGAAAGATCTATATTCATATATCAACTTGGAGTTGAGTACTTATGCTTTATTATTGTTGACTTTACCCTTGAGGTAAATCGTTGGGAGGCAAAACTATAAGCCCCTATCTTCCTCTGTGTCCAGCTGAAACTTTGACACCATGAGTACCACGTGAGTTGTAACAATTGTGGAAAACAAAATATATGATTGAGTATGTGGGTTTGCCTTACAAGCTCTTATTTGACTCTTTCTGGTGTTGTGATAAATTGCAATTGCTTCAATGACTATGGACTATTGTTGGTTACTTCTCGGTAAGGTTTTTGCTTCATGCTTTGCTTTGTGAAGGAATTGTTACTTTCCCATAAGAATCTTTATGATGTATTGCTGTTCTATGTGTGATCATGATGCCCTCATGTCCGTATTATGTTTTATCGACACCTTCGTCCCTCAACATGTGGACATGTTTATGGAACTTGGTTTTCGCTTGAGGACAAGCGAGGTCTAAGCTTGGGGGAGTTGATACGTCCATTTTGCATCATGCTTTCATGTTGATATTTATTGCTTTATGGGCTGTTATATTACTTTGTGGTGCCATATTTATGCCTTTTCTCTCTTATTTTGCAAGGTTTATTTGAAGAGGGAGAATTCAGGCAGCTGGAATTCTGGACTGGAAAAGGAGCAAATTTTAGTGCACTATTCTGCACATCTCCAAATGCCCTGAAAAGTTACGTGGATTTTTTTGGGATTATATAAAAAATACTGGGCGAAAGAAGTACCGGAGGGGGGCCACCAGGGCGCCACAAGCCCTGCCACCGCCACCCCCTGGTGGCGGAGGGCAAGCTTGTGGGCTGCCTGACGGCCCACTAGCCCCCCTCTTTTGCTATATGAAGGGTTTTGGTCCAGAAAAAAAATCAATCGGGAGCTTTTTCATGGTTTCGCCGCCGCCACGAGGCGGAACTTGAGCAGATCCAATCTAGAGCTCTGGTAGGACGATCCTGCTAGGGAAACTTTCCGCCCAAAGGGGGAAATCGTCGCCATCGTCATCACGAACACTCCTCTCGTCGGAGGGGAGGCATCTTCATCAACATCTTCATCAGCACCATCTCCTCTCCAATCCCTAGTTCATCTCTTGTAACCAATCTTCGTCTCGCGACTCCGATTGGTACTTGTAAGCTTGCTAGTAGTGTTGATTACTCTTTGTAGTTGATGCTAGTTGGATTACTTGGTGGAAGAGTTTATGTTCAGATCCTTGATGCTATTCATTACACCTCTGATCATGATTATGATTATGCTTTGTGAGTAGTTACTTTTGTTCCTGAGGACTTGGGATAAGTCATGCTGATAATAGTCATGTGAATTTGATATTCGTTCGGTATTTTGATATGTTGTATGTTGTCTTTTCCTCTAGTGGTGTTATGTGAACGTCGACTACATAATACTTCACCATATTTGGCCCTAGAGGAAGGCATTGGGGATTAGTAAGAAGATGATGGGTTGCTGGAGTGACAGAAGCTTAAACCCCAGTCTATGCGTTGCTTCGTAAGGGGCTGATTTGGATCCACTAGTCTAATGCTATGGTTAGACTTTGTCTTAATTCTTCTTTTGTAGTTGCGGATGCTTGCGATAGAGGTTAATCATAAGTGGGATGCATGTACAAGTAAGGGAAGCACCCAAGCGCCGGTCCACCCACATATCAAACTATCAAAGTAACGAACGCGAATCATATGAACATGATGAAACTAGCATAACAGAAATTCCCGTGTGTCCTCGGGAGCGTTTTTCCTCCTATAAGACTTTGTTCAGGCTTGTCCCTTGCTACAAAAGGGATTGGGCCACTTGTTGCACCGTTGCTACTACTTGTTACTTGTTACTTTTGCTTGCTACGTTTCACCTCGCTACTTTCAGTGCTTGCAGTTATTACCTTGCTGAAATCCGTTTATCAGAGCCTTCTGCTCCTCGTTGGGTTCGACACTCTTACTTATCGAAAGGACTACGATTGATCCCATATACTTGTGGGTCATCACAGGGCGTGCCGTGGGGGGTGGCCACACCCCCTAGCTTGTGGGCCCCCTGCATGTCTCCTAACCCTATTCTTTGGCCTATAAATTCCCAAATATTGTCGTATCGCCAAAAAGAGCCATAAAAATACGTTTATGCCGCCGGGAGCCTCTGTTCCCGAGAGATCCAATCCGGGAGCCTTTTCCGGTGATCTGCGGGAGAGGGAATTGATCACGGAGGGCACCTACATCAACTCCATTGCCCCTCCGATAATGTGTGAGTAGTTCACCATAGACCTACAGGTCCATTGCTAGTAGCTAGATGGTTCTTCTCTCTCTTTGATCTTCAATACCATGTTCTTCATGATCTTCATGGAGATCTATCCTATGTAATACTCTTTTGCGATGTGTTTATCGAGATCCGATGAATTGTGAGTTTACGTTCAGATTATCTATGAATATTATTTGAGTCTCTTCTGATTTCTTATATGCATGATTTCATATCTCTGGAAGTCTCTTCAAATTATTGGTTTAGTTTGGCCACCTAGATTAGTAATTCTTGCAATGGGAGAAGTGCTTAGTTTTGGGTTCAATCTTGTGGTATCCTCACCCATTGACAAAGTAGGGGTAGCGAGGCACGTATTGTATTGTTGCCATCAAGGATAAAAAGATGGGGTTTTCATCATATTTCTTGAGTTTATCCCTCTACATCATGTCATCTTACTTAATGCGTTACTCTGTTCTTCATGAACTTAATACTCTAGATGTAGGGAGGAGTCGATCGATGTGTGGAGTAATAGTAGTAGATGCAGAATCGTTCCGGTCTACTTGATATGGACGTGATGCCTATATGCATAATCATTGCCTTAGATATCTTCATAATTATTTGCTTTTCTATCAATTGGTCGACAGTAATTTGTTCACCAACCGTATTATTTTCCTTTATGAGAGAAGCCTCTAGTGAAACCTATAGCCCACGGGTCTATTTTCCATATTATATTTTCAGATCTATAAATCAATAATACCAAAAATACTTTGTTGCAATTTAATTACTTTTGTTTCTGCAATCTTTTATATCTATCTCTATCAAATATCATCCTTGCAAATAACTGTGAAGGGATTGACAACCCCTTTATAGCGTTGGGTGCAAGTGTTGATTATCTGTGTAGGTACTACTATTGGGGCCTTGCTTCTTCCTCCTAAGGCCTTGTTCGGTTCTTGGATAATTGAAGGGGTTTGGAGGGGATTGGGAGGGATTAAATCCCCTACAAGTCAAATTCCACCTCAATCCCCTCCAATCCTCTTCAATCCCCTCCTGGCTGGGATTAACCGAACAAGCCTTAATGGATTGATACCTTGGTTCTCAACAAACTGAGAGAAATACTTATATACTTTTCTGCATCACCCTTTCCTCTTCAAGGTAAAACCAATGCAAGCTCAAGAGGTAGCACCACCGAATTATGTTGTGACATTTGATACACACGAGGCATTCCTTCGGTGCCCGGGAGTTGCATGATCTCATGGTCGTAGAAACAGATACTTGACATGCAGAAAACAGTAGCAATAAACTGACACGATCATATGCTACGTCCAAAGTTTGTGCCTTTTCCATCACATCATTCTCCTAATGATGTGATCCCGTTATCAAATGACAACTCATGTCTATGGCCAGGAAACCTTGACCATCTTTGATCAATGAGCTAGTCCTTAGAGGCTCACTAGGGACAGTGTATTGTCGATGTACCCACACAGTTATTTGAGTTTCCAATCAATACAATCTAGCTTGGATAATAAATGATTATCATGAAAAAGGAAATATAATAATAACAAACTTATTATTGCCTCTAGGGCATATTTCCAAGAGTCTCTCACTTGCACTAGAGTCAATAATCTAGTTCACATCACTATGTGATTCACACCCAATAAGTTATGTGGTTTAGTAATGTTTTCTTGTGAGAGAGGTTCCAGTCAACGGGTCTGAACCTTTCATAACCGTGTGTGCTTTACAAATCTCTATGTCATCTTGTAGATGCTGCTACCATGCACCATTTGGAACCATTCTAAATGACTGCTCCACTATATGAATCCGGTTTGCTACTCAGAGTCATTCGGATTAGTGTCAAAGCTTGCATCATCATAACCCTTTACGGGAACTCTTTTATCACCTCCATAATCAAGAAAAATTTCTTAGTCCACTAGTTACTAAGGATAACTTTGACCGTTGTTCAGTGATTCATTCCTGGATCACTCTTTGTACCCCTTGATAGACTCATGGCAAGGCACATATCAGGTGCGGTACACTATTCCCTTTGTCCATCGGTATGTTAATTGCCCGAGATTCGGTCGACGGTATCTCTATACCTAGTTCAATCTCGTTACCGGCAAGTCTCTTTACTCATTCCGTAATACAAAATCCCGTGACTAATTCTTTAGTCACATTGCTTGCAAGCTCATTGTGATGTTGTATTACCGAGTGGGCCCTAGAGATACCTCTCTGTCATACAGAGTGACATCCCATTCTCGATTCATGCAACCCAACAGACACCTTCGGAGATGCCTATAGAGCACATTTATAGCCACTCAGTTACGTTGTGACGTTTGATACACACAAGGCATTCCTCCGGTGCCCACGAGTTGCATGATCTCATGATCATAGAAACAGATACTTGACATGCAGAACACAGTAGCAATAAACTGACACGATCATATGGTAGTAGATTAGGTCTTGTCCATCACATCATTCTCCTAATGATGTGATCCCATTATCAAATGACAACTCATGTCTTTGGCCACAAAACCTTGACCATCTTTGATAAACGAGCTAGTCCATAGAGGCTCACTAGGGACAGTGTGTTGTCTATGTGCCCACACATGTATTTGAGTTTTCAATCAATACAATTTTGGCATGAATAATAAACGATTATCATGAACAAGGAAATATAATAATAACTAATTTATTATTGCCTCTAGGGCATATTTCCAAGAGAGAAGAGAAAGGAGAAGACCACACGCGTGCGCTCGCTCGCCTCGCCTGGCCAGGCCTCGCGAGGCGGCGCGTACGTGTGACATGCGCGTGAATGGTCCGCCGAATTCCGGTCCGTTGCCTTGCGGAGGCACGGCTTCCTTTTGCCGTTTTATCTTTATGTCTTGGCACACAAGTTGAGAATTTCTTGTCGGGTAAGTATACGACTTGGAAAGCAAGTCGGTTTGGGACGTGATCGCGACACGGTACCGACTTTGGTTTCTCTATATATATACTGCTTACCGTGGCCGGCTAAAGACACACGGAAAACATCTAGGGTTTTGCCTCGTCTCACCACTTGCGCCGCCGTCGTAGTCTACCTCATCTCGAGCGCCGGCGAGCATCGGCGTGCGAGAGGGCAGGTCTTCGAAACCGTTCGTCTTTGCGATCGTGCACCGGGAGATGACGAATTAGGTTTTTGGGAAGCGCTTTGCGCGACTGCTTAAATCCTTCGGGTCGTCTATTGTCCAAGTCGGGCGGTGCAACTCATCGTTGTCTTCATCGCCATCAACAGAAGATCGTCACCAACATCATTGTCAACACTGACGCTCCTGCTGCAACTAACGAGCAGTACGTTACTCGTAATGTGCTAATGTCCATCCTTGTAGTTGCTACTTCGTGCGCGGTGATGATCTGCATGTTTGCTTGCTCTTTTAGATTAATAGAGTATTGCATGTTATCTTCTGTTGTAGTCATGAATTATTTATTAGAATTAATCATAAACTTGTCTAATCTTCCAACATATATGACAACATGCATCGTGCGTACGAATATCATTGCACTGGATGATATGATGAGCTACAACAAAATGCTCACACCGCTACCGAGCAATGTAAATATTCTTGTGTGATGCACATGGAGTTGTATCACACAAGCCATTTTCATGTCGGAAACACCGTGTGTACATTCACCAGCAGATGGGTACATGAATGAATAAATTTATTTGCGGCCAGTTGAGGGAGAGCGACCCAAGTACACACGGAGCAAAAGCAGCGTGTCAACGTCGAGCGAGCTGAACACCACACCCAATACGTCCGTCCTAGTCATTTCGTCCTCTAATAAATTTTTACTTGCGGAAAATTTCCTCAAATTAATTAGGGACCCATCCATATTACTGCACAGTTCACTCTGTCATCTCATGTAAGTACTAAGTGGTAGAGGGACGTGGAGTATTTGAGCTCAAATGCACCTGTATAAACAGTAAATTCAAAAAACAAATCAAAATTATTTCAAAAAAAAATTGTGATGAACTTTGAAAAAAGTTCTAAGTGCTTGTAGATTTTCGTCATGATATCATATTTTAGTAATGCGTGATTTTTTTTTTAAAAGAATGCTTTTAAAAATGCTATTTCTGAAAACATTTTGAAACACTGATTTTGTTCTTTTTTTTGCCACGCCTTACATAAATGAGATATCATGTTGAAAAATTGCATACTCTTTATTTTTTTTGTCAAAGTTCATAAAAAATTAAAATTATTGAAAAAGTTTTTTATTTTTTTATTTTACTATTCATACAGGTGCATTCGAGCTCTCAAAAGTGTACTTTCCTGAACAAATCCCTATCTACTCGGTACTTTTGTTGCGTGCACTGAACGTTGCAAAGCCAACCCACCAAACAGTGTCTCTCAACTGAACACGGTGCCTTTCTACAGTGCCCTTCCGCAAAAGAAAAAAGAAAAGAAAAACTGTATACAGTGCCTCTCACAGCAATATTGTTGACGAAGAAATCTGCATCATTACTTGCTGCATACTAGTCGTATACTACTACTAGCTCTGGGATTGAGACTAAAGTAGAGTCTCCAGTCCAAGCATCCTCCCGGACTTTGGCTACTTGCAACTACAGTCCTTTCTCTATCACGGTTTAGAAGACACGTTTGAAAATCTCTGAAACCAAGGTAGTTACAGATTGGTTGTGAGATATAGCAGATGTACATGTTAATGCGCCTAATCAATTGAAAAAATACTAGTACTAAGGCTGGCCATAGTGGAGGTAACATAGCTAGCATCATAGTCTTGGAACTAGCAAACATGCTGATGTGACAAGTAATTAAAAAAGAGAGAGAGGGTTAGAGTAACGTAGGTAGATACCGTATCATGTTAAATGCTATGCTACTATGTGTCATGCATGTCAATAAATGAGATCACCTATGATACTCCCTCCGTCACGATTTAGAAGGCGTGCATGCAAATTCTCTAGGACCTAGGTGGTTATTGATTGGCTGTGAAATGAGTTAAAAAATAGCATTCACACTACACATGCATATAGAAGTAGTACAACGGAGTACTAATTAGCTGTTAGGAGTAAATGCAACGTGCCTTAATCTTTGTCTATTTTGAAAACGCACGCAAGTCTAACTGTGTCTTCTAAAACGTGACGGAGGGAGTACTAGTTTATGATACAATGCACTATGAAGGTAGTATCATACAATAGTAACATATGCATGATACTACTACTCCCTCCGTTTCTAAATATAAGTCTTTTTAGAGATTTCACTAGAGGACTACATACGGAACAAAATGAATGAATCTATACACTAAAGTATGTCTATATACATCCGTATGTGGTCCTTTTAATGAAACCTATTAAAAGACTTATATTTAGGAACGGAGGGAGTATATGTTACTTCCCACTATGAGCAGCCTAATGCGTGAGCAGCAAATTGGAAAGCCGCACACATTAATAGAAGTAATTTCTTTCATGACTTAAACCTTGTCTATTTTGAAAACGCACATAAGTTTAACTGTGCTTTCTGAAGGATGATAGAGGAATTACTTTTTTTTTCTACCCAGCAGATTTCTGTAGGAATATTTGAGAAGAACCAATGGTTCTATTCATGACCAACTCCTGGCAAACCCCAACCCCGAGTCAGATTGCAGTCCCCGTCCGCCATAATAAATGAATTTGAATTCGTCCAGAGCATTTGAGGCTGCCTTAATTAATTGCTACCGGCTGGCAAGAGGAGGACCAGAGCTTGGATCGCTTATGTCAGCAACATGACGTAAGACGTGTGGACGTAAGTCTAGACCTGTCCGACCAACAGTCTGGGCCTAGTCCGTACCATCGATACAGTGGATTGTACCTTGGTTCATTGAAGTTGGACGAACTGGACGCGAGTCTTAATGCCCAACGTTGACCCAAGACTTGAGCGTCAATGATTCTTGCCTACTGTTGGTCCGGTCAGTACTTGCTCCTCCTGTGAGACTTATTACAACCAGAAGTCCAGAAAATCAAAATCATTGTTCTAAAATGTTTTCGAAAGTAGCATTTTTAGAGCATTGTAATTTTCTTTTGTCATGCCTTACTAAAATGTGATACCATGATAAAAATTTGCAAGCACTTAAAACTTATGTAAAAGTTTATGACAAAAAAATCAGATTTTTTTTTATAATATTATTAACTTTTTCTCAATTCTACTATTCATGCAGTTGCATTTGAGGTATAGCTCAAATACTCCACGTTGTTGGAAGCCCACTGTCAGCCCACGCACGACGCCCAGCGATGGCCAACAGCCGTGACCGCTTCTCCAGGGCGCCGCGCTCTGCGCGTGCACCGCGACTCGCTCTCGCACGCATGGCGTGCTCGGGCCACGTCCGTTGGCCATGATCCTCACCCCCTTGTACATCTGCTGTATAAATGCCCCAACATATGTGAATACAAGTGTGCAGTGTTCTGTAATTCAACTTGGTACGTGAGCAGGTTTTCGATCCACCCCACGCTTCCGCCATGAATCGCCTGCTCCGCCGCTCCCGTTCTGCCGACCTGGCAGCAGCGGCGAACCCTCCTCCCCTAGCACCTCTTGCTGCCATCCCACCCGCCCCTGCAGCGCCGGGTCCTCCCCGCGCCCCGGCTGCGCCGCCTGTTCCCCTCGATCTCGACGCTCCCGGCGCCCCTGCAGCGGCCGACGCCGCCCCCTCGCAGCTCGTCTCCATCGCGGTGTCGGCAACGCCCTCGTCCCCGCCATCGACCCTCCCGACGCTCCGGCGCCGCCCTTTGCTGACGGTCTCCCGGCCACCATCACCCATCTTCTCCGCTTCAAGCTGGATCTCGCCGTCGGTAACTACTCCAAGTGGTGTCATCTCTTCTATTGTATTCTCTACAAGTACAATGTTCAGCATCACGTCGACGAGGAACGCGGCCCTCTTCTCCAGGACGTCGTGTGGCGCAACGATGATATCACCATCATATTGTGGATTTACTCCACGATCTCTGATAAGCTGTATGACATCGTTGTGTCCCCGACCAGCACGGTGCGCCAGGTGTGGCACACCCTCCGTCTCTTCTTCCTCGACAACCAAGCCAGGCGTGCTCTCCACCTCTCGGCCGACTTCCGCAGCACCGTTCAGGGCGACTTGACGGTCGCCGAGTATGCCCGTCGCCTTCAGTCGCTGACGGCCGCGCTCGACGACGTCGACGAACCCATCACCAATCGCACCCTCACGCTCCAGTTCATCAACGGACTCAGTCGCCGTTTCCACGTGCTCGCGACGGTGCTTCCTCTCCAGGTACCATTCCCCACCTTCGTCCAGGCCCGTTCCTACCTCCTCCTCGAAGAGATCACCCAAAACGAGTGCGCCCGCACCGAAGGCCGCTCTGACGGCGCCACCGCCCTCTCCATCGGCACCAACCCCGGTGGCTCCTCCGGGGGGCCGCGATCTGACCGCCCCTACCCCGGCAACCAGGCGGACAAGGGGAAGTCCCCTGCCGAGCCCTCCTCCGGCGACGACCGTGGGCGTGGTCGCAGACATGGTCGCGGCCGTGGCCGTCACCACCCAGGCGGCAACTCTGCTCCTTCTGGGCGCGGCTCCCCTCATCCACCTCTCGGCGCGGAACCGTGGATGGGCTACTTCACGCCGTACGGGAGCCCCTTCCCACCTCCGCAGCAGACCCGCACGCCCTGGACGGCGCCCAACTCTGCCAGTGTCCTCAGACCCCGTCCAGGACCGCAACATCAAGTCTACAACGCCGGGGCGTCCGGCTCCTCCTCCCTGGCTTCCTGGGACAACTACGCCGTCCTCCACGCTGCCCTCAACAACATCGCGCAGCAGCAACAGCAGGGCTCCGGCGAGCGGTTCCTCGACACCGGCGCCACTTCCCACGTCACTGGTGAGACGGATAATCTCTCCCAACTGTCTTCTGCTTTGCGTCATTCCAATGGCATTGTCGTCGGCGATGGTTCACGGATCCCTGTCATTGCCACTGGCTCCACCCGTCTTGGCCCCTTCTCTCTCAACGATATTCTTGTCTCTCCCACGATCATCAAAAACCTAATTTCTGTTCGTCGTTTCACCCGTGATAATTCTTGCACCATTGAATTTAATCCTTTTGGTTTTGTTGTGAAGGACCTCAAAACCCGCCACATCCTCATGACGTCCAATAGCCACGACGATCTCTACCCATTCTTCAGCTCCAGCACCGTCCAACAGATCCTCTCCGTCGACGGCGACCTATGGCACCAGCGTCTCGGACACCTTAGCAATAGTTCCCTTTCCACTTTAGCTAAATCTTTTCTTCAAACACCATGTAATCGTACTAGTTTCCCTTCCCATGTTTGTGAATCTTGCCAATTGGGCAAGCAATCAAGAATACCATTTGTTTCGTCGAGCTCTCGTACTACTGCTCCCTTTGACTTAGTGCACTGCGACCTCTGGACCTCCCCGGTAGCCAGCATCTCCGGGTACCAGTTCTACCTCGTCGTTCTTGACGACTTCTCGCACTTCTCCTGGACATTCCCCCTGTGCTCCAAGTCCGACACCTCTCCCACCCTGCTTCGTTTCTTCGCCTTCATCGCCACCCAATACCGTGTCCCCATCAAGTGCCTCCAGTGCGACAACGGCGGCGAGTTCCTCACCGCATCGCTCCGCGGCTTCCTCTCCTCTCGTGGCTCCTCCCTTCGTCTCTCCTGCCCATATACATCACCCCAAAACGGCAAGGCCGAACAAATGATCCGCACCACCAATGATGTCCTCTGCACACTCCTTTTACATGCCCACCTCCCACCCACCTTTTGGGTCGAGGCCCTCCACACTGCCATCCACCTCCTCAACCGGCGTCCCTCCTCCACCATCGCCAACAACACGCCTTTCTTCGGCCTCTCCGTCCAACACCCCACCTACGATCACCTTCGAGTGTTTGGGTGTCTGTGCTTTCCCAACGTCTACCCTACCACTGCCCATAAGCTCTCCCCTCGTGCCGTTCGCTGCGTTTTTATTGGCTAGCCCCTCGAACACAAAGGGTATCGCTGCCTCGACCTCACCACTCGCAAAGTCATCATCTCACGACATGTCGTTTTTGACGAGTCCATTTTTCCCTACGTCACACCGCGATCCGCTCTGCCACAGGTGGCCGCAGAAGATCCCGCTGAACCTCCCCCCCGCACCACCTACCTCGTACTCGGACCAGACCGAATCCCACCTACCCTCCTGCCGCCTACCTGCCGCCAATCACCGCGCCTCCGTGTCGCGCGGAACCTCCCCACCTACCTTGGACCGCCCGTGCGCACGTGCCGCCCCACGCGCCTGTCACCGCTCCCACCCACCGCATGGATCACATCCACCTACCTCGTACCGGGTCCCACGAGCATCTCCCGCCCATCTCTCCTCCTATATCGCATGCAGGCTCCACTCCACCCTCGCCTGCCGGCCCCAGCACCCGCGCTTCTCCTGCGCCTGCCGCGCCCGCGCCGCCCTCGCCCGGTTCCTTTCCCTCACCTGCGCGTGCCGCACCACCTCTTCCTCCCAGAGCCGTTCCCATCGCCCCTCCTACTAACCAGCACGCCATGCGCACGCGCGCCAAATCAGGTTCCCACCTGCCGAAACCACAACTCAACCTCCACACCTCCGCCACCACCGTCAGTCCCATTCCCTCCTCCTACAAAACTGCCCTGCAGGATCCCAACTGGCGCAACGCTATGCTTGAGGAATACAACGCGCTTTTGCAGAATGACACTTGAGATTTGGTTGCTCGTCCTGCAGGTTCCAATGTGGTGACAGGGAAGTGGATCTACCGGCACAAATGTTGGAATTATGCCCTAGAGGCAATGATAAATATAGTTATTATTATAATTCCTGTATCAAGATAATCGTTTATTATCCATGCTATAATTGTATTGAATGAAGACTCATTTACATGTGTGGATACATAGACAAAACACCGTCCCTAGCAAGCCTCTAGTTGGCTAGCCAGTTGATCAAAGATAGTCGGTGTCTTCTGATTATGAACAAGGTGTTGTTGCTTGATAACTGGATCACGTCATTAGGAGAATCACGTGATGGACTAGACCCAAACTAATAGACGTAGCATGTTGATCGTGTCATTTTGTTGCTACTGTTTTCTGCATGTCAAGTATTTATTCCTATGACCATGAGATCATATAACTCACTGACACCGGAGGAATGCTTTGTGTGTATCAAACGTCGCAACGTAACTGGGTGACTATAAAGATGCTCTACAGGTATCTCCGAAGGTGTTAGTTGAGTTAGTATGGATCAAGACTGGGATTTGTCACTCCGTGTGACGGAGAGGTATCTCGGGGCCCACTCGGTAATACAACATCACACACAAGCCTTGCAAGCAATGTAACTTAGTGTAAGTTGCGGGATCTTGTATTACGGAACGAGTAAAGAGACTTGCCGGTAAACGAGATTGAAATAGGTATACGGATACTGACGATCGAATCTCGGGCAAGTAACATACCGAAGGACAAAGGGAATGACATACGGGATTATATGAATCCTTGGCACTGAGGTTCAAACGATAAGATCTTCGTAGAATATGTAGGATCCAATATGGGCATCCAGATCCCACTATTGGATATTGACCGAGGAGTCTCTCGGGTCATGTCTACATAGTTCTCGAACCCGCAGGGTCTGCACACTTAAGGTTCGACGTTGTTTTATGCGTATTTGAGTTATATGGTTGGTTACCGAATGTTGTTCGGAGTCCCGGATGAGATCAAGGACGTCACGAGGGTTTCCGGAATAGTCCGGAAACAAAGATTGATATATAGGATGACCTCATTTGATTACCGGAAGGTTTTTGGAGTTACCGGGAATGTACCAGGAATGACGAATGGGTTCCGGGAGTTCACCGGGGGGGGGGGGGGGAAACCCACCCCGGGGAAGCCCATAGGCCATAAGGGTGGCGCACCAGCCCTTAGTGGGCTGGTGGGACAGCCCAAAAGGGCCCTATGCGTCATAGAGATAAAAATCAAAGAGAAAGGAAAAAAAAAGGGAGGTGGGAAGGAAGGGAAGGACTCCCACCCACCAAACCAAGTCCAACTCGGTTTGGGAGGGGGGAGCCTTCCCCCCTTGGACTCGGCCGACCCCTTGAGCCCCAAGGCAAGGTCTCCGCCCTCCCACCTATATATACGGAGGTTTTAGGGCTGATTTGAGACGACTTTTCCACGGCAGCCCGACCACATACCTCCACGGTTTTTCCTCTAGATCGCGTTTCTGCGGAGCTCGGGCGGAGCCCTGCTGAGACAAGGTCATCACCAACCTCCGGAGCGCCGTCACGCTGCCGGAGAACTCTTCTACCTCTCCGTCTCTCTTGCTGGATCAAGAAGGCCGAGATCATCATCGAGCTGTATGTGTGCTGAACGCGGAGGTGCCGTCCGTTCGGTACTAGATCGTGGGACTGATCGCGGGATTGTTCGCGTGGCAGATCGAGGGACGTGAGGACGTTCCACTACATCAACCGCGTTCACTAACGCTTCTGCTGTACGATCTACAAGGGTACGTAGATCACTCATCCCCTCTCGTAGATGGACATCACCATGATAGATCTTCGTGCGCGTAGGAAAATTTTTGTTTCCCATGCGACGTTCCCCAACAGTGGCATCATGAGCTAGGTTCATGCGTAGATGTCTTCTCGAGTAGAACACAAAAGTTTTTGTGGGCGGTGATGTGCGTTTTGCTGCCCTCCTTAGTCTTTTCTTGATTCTCCGGTATTGTTGGATTGAAGCGGCTTGGACCGACATTACTCGTACGCTTACGAGAGACTGGTTTCATCGTTACGAGTAACTCCGTTGCTCAAAGATGACTGGCAAGTGTCGGTTTCTCCAACTTTAGTTGAATCGTATTTGACCGAGGAGGTCCTTGGATGAGGTTAAATAGCAACTCATATATCTCCGTTGTGGTGTTTGCATAAGTAAGATGCGATCCTACTAGATACCCTTGGTCACCACGTAAAACATGCAACAACAAAATTAGAGGACGTCTAACTTGTTTTTGCAGGGTATGCTTGTGATATGATATGGCCAACGATGTGATGTGATATATTGGATGTATGAGATGATCATGTTGTAATAGAAATATCGACTTGCACGTCGATGGTACGGCAACCGGCAGGAGCCATAGGGTTGTCTTTATACTAACGTTTGTGCTTGCAGATGTGTTTACTATTTTGCTAGGATGTAGCTTTAGTAGTAAAAGCATGAGTAGAACGACAACCCCGATGGCAACACGTTGATGGAGATCATGGCGTGGCACCGGTGACAAGAAGATTGTGCCGGTGCTTTGGTGATAGAGATCAAGAAGCACGTGATGATGGCCATATCATGTCACTTATGAATTGCATGTGATGTTAATCCTTTTATGCACGTTATTTTGCTTAGAACGACGGTAGCATTATGAGGTGATCTCTCATTAAAATTTCAAGACGAAATTGTGTTCTCCCCGACTGTGCACCGTTGCTACAGTTCGTCGTTATGAGACACCACGTGATGATCGGGTGTGATAGACTCAACGTTCACATACGACGGGTGCAAAACAGTTGCGCACGCGGAGCACTCGGGTTAAGCTTGACGAGCCTAGCATGTGCAGACATGGCCTCGGAACACATGAGACCAAAAGGTCGATCATGAATAATATAGATGATATGATTAGCATAGGGATGCTTACCACTGAAACTATACTCAACTCACGTGATGATCGGACTTGAGCTAGTGTAAGTGGATCATGAACCACTCAAATGATTAGAGAGATGTACTTTTTGAGTGGGAGTTTAGCGAATAATTCGATTAAGTTAAACTCTAATTATCTTGAACATAGTCTAAGTCCACTTTGAATATATTTGTGTTGTAGATCATGGCTCACGCGACAGTCATCCTGAATTTTAATACGTTCCTAGAGAAAGCTAAGTTGAAAGATGATGGAAGCAACTTTGTAGACTGGGCTCGTAATCTTAAGCTAATCTTACAAGCTGGGAAGAAGGATTATGTCCTTAATGCTGCGTTAGGAGATGAACCACCCGCTACGGCTGATCAGGATGTTAAGAACGCTTGGTTAGCACGTAAGGACGACTACTCAATAGTTCAATGTGCAGTCTTGTATGGCTTAGAACCGGGACTTCAACGTCGCTTTGAGCGTCATGGAGCATTTGAGATGTTCCAGGAGTTGGAGTTTATCTTTCAGAAGAACGCCCGGAGCGAGAGGTATGAGACCTCTGATAAATTCTATGCTTGCAAGATGGAGGAAAACTCATCTGTCAGTGAACATGTGCTCAAAATGTCTGGGTACTCAAACCGTCTAGCTGAGCTGGGGATTGAACTCCCGCAAGAAGCTATCACTGACAGAATCCTTCAATCACTGCCGCCAAGCTATAAAGGCTTTGTGTTGAACTACAACATGCAAGGCATGAACAAGTCTCCCGGCGAGTTGTTTGCGATGCTGAAAGTCGCAGAGTCTGAACTCCGTAAAGAGCATCAAGTGTTGATGGTGAATAAGACCACTAGTTTCATGAGAAACGACAAAGGCAAGAAGGGCAATTCGAAGAAGAGCGGCAAGCCTGTTGCCAATCCGACGAAGAAACCCAAAGCTGGACCTAAGCTTGAAACGGAGTGTTACTATTGCAAGGGTATGGGTCACTGGAGGCGCAATTGCCCCAAGTATCTGGCAGATAAGAAGGCGGGCAAAGAAAAATCAGGTATATTTGATATACATGTTATTGATGTGTACTTAACCGGCTCTCGTAGTAGTGCCTGGGTATTCGATACCGGTTCTGTTGCTCATATTTGCAACTCGAAACAGGAACTGCGGAATAGACGAAGGCTGGCGAAAGATGAAGTGACGATGCGCGTAGGAAATGGTTCCAAGGTTGATGCAATCGCCGTCGGCATAGTGTCACTTCAGTTACCGTCAGGATTAGTGATGAACTTAAATCATTGTTATTTAGTGCCCTTGTTGAGCATGAACATTATATATGGATCTTGTTTATTGCGAGACGGTTACTCTTTTAAGTCAGAGAATAATGGTTGTTCTATTTCTATGAGTAACATCTTTTATGGTCATGCACCGAATGTGAGAGGATTGTTTATATTGAATCTTGATAGCGATACGCATATACATAACATTGAGACCAAAAGAGTTAGAGTTAACAATGATAGCGCCATATTTTTGTGGCACTGCCGCTTAGGTCATATTGGTGTAAAGCGCATGAAGAAACTCCATGCTGATGGACTTTTGAAGTCACTTGACTTTGATTCACTTGACACGTGCGAACCATGCCTCATGGGCAAGATGACTAAGACTCCGTTCTCAGGAACAATGGAGCGTGCAAGTGACTTGTTGGAAATCATACATACCGATGTGTGTGGTCCGATGAGCGTGGAGGCACGCGGCGGATATCGTTATTTTCTCACCTTCACTGACGATTTAAGTAGATATGGTTATGTCTACTTGATGAAGCACAAGTCTGAAACATTTGAAAAGTTCAAGCAATTTCAGAGTGAAGTGGAAAATCATCGTAACAAAAGGATCAAGTTCCTACAGTCTGATCGTGGGGGTGAATATCTGAGTTTCGAGTTTGGTACTCACTTAAGACAATGTGGAATTGTTTCACAGTTAACACCGCCTGGAACACCATAGCGTAATGGTGTGTCCGAACGTCGTAATCGTACTCTATTAGAGATGGTGCGATCTATGATGTCTCTTACTGATTTGCCGTTATCATTTTGGGGTTATGCATTAGAAACAGCTGCATTCACTTTAAATAGGGCACCATCAAAATCCGTTGAGACGACACCATACGAACTGTGGTATGGCAAAAGGCCAAAGTTGTCGTTTCTTAAAGTTTGGGGATGTGATGCTTATGTCAAAAAGCTTCAGCCTGAAAAGCTGGAACCCAAAGCGGAAAAGTGCGTCTCATAGGTTACCCAAAAGAGACAGTTGGGTACACCTTCTATCTCATATCCGAGGGCAAAGTGTTTGTTGCTAAAAACGGAGCTTTTCTCGAGAAGGAGTTTCTCTCGAGAGAATTGAGTGGGAGGAAGATAGAACTTGACGAGGTTGTCGAACCTCTCATCCCTCTGGATGGTGGCGCAGGGCAAGGGGAAACCTCTGTCATTGCGACGCCGGTTGAGGAGGAAGTTAATGATGATGATCATGAAACTCCAGTTCAAGTTTCTGTCGAACCACGCAGGTCGACGAGACCACGTGCTGCTCCAGAGTGGTATGGTAATCCCGTCTTATCAATCATGTTTTTAGACAACAATGAACCTGCACATTATGAAGAAGCAATGGTGGGCCCAGATTCCAACAAATGGCTAGAGGCCATGAAGTCCGAGATAGGATCCATGTATGAGAACAAAGTGTGGACTTTGGAGATACTGCCTGAGGGCCGCAAGGCCATTCAGAACAAATGGATCTTTAAGAGGAAGACGGACGCTGACGGCAATGTGACCGTTTATAAAGCTCGACTTGTGGCAAAGGGTTTTTCACAAGTTCAAGGAGTTGACTACGATGAGACATTCTCACCCGTAGCGATGCTTAAGTCCGTCAGAATCATGTTAGCAATAGCTGCATTTTTCGATTATGAAATCTGGCAGATGGATGTCAAAACGACGTTCCTTAACGGTTTTCTTAAGGAAGAGTTGTATATGATACAACCCGAAGGTTTTGTCGATCCTAAGAATGCTAACAAGGTGTGCAAGCTCCAGCGATCCATTTATGGACTGGTGCAAGCATCTCGGAGTTGGAACAAACGTTTTGATGAGGTGATCAAAGCATTTGGGTTTATACAAGTGGTTGGAGAATCTTGTATTTACAAGAAAGTGAGTGGGAGCTCTGTGGCGTTTCTAATATTATATGTGGATGACATATTACTGATTGGAAACAACGTAGAGTTCTTGGAGAGCATAAAAGGTTACTTGAATAAAAGTTTCTCTATGAAGGACCTAGGAGAAGCTGCTTACATTCTAGGCATTAAGATCTATAGGGATAGATCAAAATGCGTGATAGGACTTTCACAAAGCACATACCTTGATAAAGTTTTGAAGAGGTTCAAAATGGAACAGTCCAAGAAAGGGTTCTTGCCAGTTCTACAAGGTACGAGATTGAGTAAGACTCAGTGCCCAGCAACTGATGAAGATAGAGAGCATATGCGCTCCGTCCCCTATGCTTCAGCCATAGGTTCTATCATGTATGCGATGCTGTGCACTAGACCGGATGTTAGCCTGGCCATAAGTATGGCAGGTAGGTTCCAGAGTAATCCAGGAGTGGATCACTGGACAGCGGTCAAGAATATCCTGAAGTACCTGCAAAGGACCAAGGAGATGTTTCTCGTGTATGGAGGTGACGAAGAGCTCGCCGTAAAAGGTTACGTCAATGCAAGCTTTGACACAGATCCGGACGACTCTAAGTCGCAAACCGGATACGTATTTATTCTTAATGGGGGTGCGGTAAGCTGGTGCAGTTCCAAGCAAAGCGTCGTAGCAGATTCTACATGTGAAGCGGAGTACATGGCTGCCTCGGAGGCAGCTAAGGAGGGTGTCTGGATGAAGCAGTTCATGACGGATCTTGGAGTGGTGCCAAGCGCACTGAATCCAATAACCTTGTTCTGTGATAACACGGGTGCCATTGCCTTAGCAAAGGAACCACGGTTTCACAAGAAGACCAGACACATCAAACGACGCTTCAACCTCATCCGCGACTACGTCGAGGGAGAGGACGTAAATATATGCAAAGTGCACACGGATCTAAATGTAGCAGACCCGCTGACTAAACCTCTTCCACGGCCAAAGCATGATCAACACCAGAACTGTATGGGTGTTAGATTTATTACAATGTAATTCACATGATGATGTGAGGGCTAGATTATTGACTCTAGTGCAAGTGGGAGACTGTTGGAATTATGCCCTAGAGGCAATGATAAATATAGTTATTATTATAATTCCTGTATCAAGATAATCGTTTATTATCCATGCTATAATTGTATTGAATGAAGACTCATTTACATGTGTGGATACATAGACAAAACACCGTCCCTAGCAAGCCTCTAGTTGGCTAGCCAGTTGATCAAAGATAGTCGGTGTCTTCTGATTATGAACAAGGTGTTGTTGCTTGATAACTGGATCACGTCATTAGGAGAATCACGTGATGGACTAGACCCAAACTAATAGACGTAGCATGTTGATCGTGTCATTTTGTTGCTACTGTTTTCTGCGTGTCAAGTATTTATTCCTATGACCATGAGATCATATAACTCACTGACACCGGAGGAATGCTTTGTGTGTATCAAACGTCGCAACGTAACTGGGTGACTATAAAGATGCTCTACAGGTATCTCCGAAGGTGTTAGTTGAGTTAGTATGGATCAAGACTGGGATTTGTCACTCCGTGTGACGGAGAGGTATCTCGGGGCCCACTCGGTAATACAACATCACACACAAGCCTTGCAAGCAATGTAACTTAGTGTAAGTTGCGGGATCTTGTATTACGGAACGAGTAAAGAGACTTGCCGGTAAACCAGATTGAAATAGGTATACAGATACTGACGATCGAATCTCGGGTAAGTAACATACCGAAGGACAAAGGGAATGACATACGTGATTATATGAATCCTTGGCACTGAGCTTCAAACGATAAGATCTTCGTAGAATATGTAGGATCCAATATGGGCATCCAGGTCCCGCTATTGGATATTGATCGAGGAGTCTCTCGGATCATGTCTACATAGTTCTCGAACCCGCAGGGTCTGCACACTTAAGGTTCGACGTTGTTTTATGCGTATTTGAGTTATATGGTTGGTTACCGAATGTTGTTTGGAGTCTCGGATGAGATCACGGACGTCACGAGGGTTTCTGGAATAGTCCGGAAACGAAGATTGTTATATAGGATGACCTCATTTGATTACCGGAAGGTTTTCGGAGTTACCGGGAATGTACCGGGAATGACGAATGGGTTCCGGGAGTTCACCGGGGGGGGGGGGCAACCCACCCCGGGGAAGCCCATAGGCCATAAGGGTGGCGCACCAGCCCTTAGTGGGCTGGTGGAACAACCCAAAAGTGCCCTATGCACCATAGAGATAAAAATCAAAGAGAAAGGAAAAAAAGGGAGGTGGGAAGGAAGGCAAGGACTCCCACCCACCAAACCAAGTCCAACTCGGTTTGGGGGGGGGGAGCCTTCCCCCCTTGGACTCGGCCGACCCCCTTGGGGCTCCTGGAGCCCCAAGGCAAGGTCCCCTCCCTCCCACCTATATATACGGAGGTTTTAGGCTGATTTGAGACGACTTTTCCACGGCAGCCCGACCACATACCTCCACGGTTTTTCCTCTAGATCGCGTTTCTGCGGAGCTCGGGCGGAGCCCTGCTGAGACAAGGTCATCACCAACCTCCGGAGCACCGTCACGCTGCCGGAGAACTCTTCTACCTCTCCGTCTCTCTTGCTGGATTAAGAAGGCCGAGATCATCGTCGAGCTGTACGTGTGCTGAACGCGGAGGTGCCGTCCGTTCGGTACTAGATCGTGGGACTGATCGCGGGATTGTTCGCGGGTCGGATCGAGGGACGTGAGGACGTTCCACTACATCAACCGCGTTCACTAACGCTTCTGCTGTACGATCTACAAGGGTACATAGATGACTCATCCCCTCTCGTAGATGGACATCACCATGATAGGTCTTCGTGCGCGTAGGAAATTTTTTGTTTCCCATGCGACGTTCCCCAACAACAAACTCCATCCCGACGGCTCGCTCGCTCGCTACAAGGCGCGCTGGGTCCTCCGCGGCTTCACGCAACAAGCCGGCGTCGACTACGGCGAGACTCTCAGTCCCGTGGTCAAGCCGGCGACCATCCGCACCGTCCTCGGCCTCGCTACGGGGCGCTCCTGGCCGATCCATCAGCTCGACGTCAAGAATGCTTTCTTGCACGGGCATCTTGCCGAAACAGTCTATGCTCAGCAACCCTCTGGCTTCGTCGACACCACCAAACCCACTAGTGTTTGCCGTGTGAACCGCTCGCTCCACGGGCTGAAACTGGCGCTGCAGGCGTGGTTCTCACGGTTCACCTCTTACTTACTCCGGCTAGGGTTTGTGGCTTCCCGCTGAGACTCCTCTCTCTTCATTCTCCGCTGTGGTACCCACCTCGCCTACCTCCTATTATATGTCGATGATATAATCCTTACTGACAGCACTGCCACCCTCCTCCAGTCCATCATCTCCTCTCTCCACAAAGAGTTTGCCATGTCGGACCTCGGGTCCCTGCACCACTTTCTCGGCATCAACATCGCCTCCACCTCCGCCGGGTTGTTCTTATCTCAAGAGCAGTACGCCTTGGAGATTATCGATTGGGCTAGCATGTTAAACTGCAAGCCCATCCCTACCCCCGTTGACACACACGCCAAACTCCCCGCTGATGCCGGTCCTCTCTTCCATGACCCCTCGCTGCACCGCAGCCACGCCGGTGCTCTCCAATACATCACTGGTAGAGCATTATATATCTCCATATGTGGTTTTGGTAATTGATGACAATCCCTATGGAATAATGGTTGCCTTAAGTTATATTTATAGGATTTGTCCATAGGCACTTCTTGAAGTCCATCTGTTGGGTTCAAGGAGTTTTTATGTTGACCAAGATGTTATTCAAGGTATTATCCAAAGAATGGTCATAGAAACACTAGGTTGATCAAGATCTCAGACTAAGAGCAAACCAAGATGATCAACACACAAAGCGTATAAGATGTACCGAGAGGGATCAAGTGATCCCATGGTATGGTAAGCATTGTCCATTACGTGTTTGTGTACTAACCCATGGACTTTGTGAGACTCCTATGTGGGGGTTAGGTGTGTTTCCATTGGGCTTGCGTCAAAAGGAAGATCTCATACAACCCATGAAGGATGATGTCAAGTTGTGATCGTCATCAAGATTGTGGTGTGCAAGTTCAAGTGGATCAGCACGAATATATCATTGAAACTATTGTCAATGATCATGTGTTGATAAGGACAATCTCATGTGCTAACAAGGACAAGATCATGATAATCATTCCTGAGCACTACATGCTTGATTCTTGTGGATGTTCACATGGTGGACAGGACAAGATCAAGATAAGCATTCTTGAGCACTACATGCTTGATTCTTGTGGATGTTCACATGGTGGATAAATGAAGATAAATACATAAGCTAGGCTTTTCGAATTGTGTATGGGAAAGCTACTTGAAGACTTCATCATGTCCTGCTTTCAACTTGAGCCAAGAAGGAACAACAACATCAAGCTCAGGTGAAAGGGCTAACTCAAAGGTATCAGTTCCTTTGACGTTAGTGGTGCGGAGTGATGATCACCGAATAAAAGTATACACTCAAGTATGGATCATCAGTACTCTTTTATGATTCTTGAGTCCTTAGGGATCCCTCACTATTAAGAGGGGATCACAGGTTTTGCGATGAACTTGCTCAAACTACAACTTCACTTTCTACTCAGACCACATCTCCACTGCTTTGCTGTTATCGGTAAACAGAACCAGTGCCTCAGACATCCGGCTTCCTCCGGACGTCCGAAGGCCAGACGACCGACTACCTCGGAAATCCGGAATCCTATACCAGAGAAATCAGAGCCATTTAACTCGGACTTCCGACTCCCTCCGGACGTCCGAGGCCCGGATGTCCGGCCAAGTCCCGGAAATCCGGAAGCCTGCACTAGTAGAAGTTGAGCTCTATATCTCGGTAATCCGACTCCCCCCGGACATTCGAGGGCCGGACGTCCGGCAAAGCTCCGAAAATCCTGAGGTCAACACCAATAGATTGTGTGCACTATATCTCGGAAATCCGGCTTTGGCCGGATGCCCGAGCACCGGATGTCCGACACCCATCGGGAATCCGGAAGCCACCACCAGTAGAACTTGTGCTGTATAACACGGACTTCCGGGCCACTCCGGACGTCCGTATACTGATGTATTCAAATATGTTCAGGCACACCTACAGGCGTCGAACGACCGACCCCTGTCGGACGTCCGGTCGCTGTTTAATTCAAAATAGTTTCAGTCGTATCTACAGGCCCCGGACGACCGACCCCTGTCGGACGTCCGACCCCTCGCGGTCGCCCGGACTTCCGACAACTGTCGGACGTCCGGACCCTGTGTGACTTAAAGTGTCCCCAACGGCTCTTTTTTTCTCTCCACACTACAAATACCCCCTTCCCACTTCGTGAGAGGGTGCCCAACACAGCCTTATCCTCATAAGAACACATTTCCACCTCACACACATTTGCTCACTCCAAATCTTAGATCCCAAGAGCATTTGTGAGCCCCTTTGAGAGTTGTTCCAATCAAAAGATAGATCGTCTCCCTCTCCTTCTCTCAGCCCAAGCTATTTGTGATTTGGGCAAGTTTTGAGCATTCACCGTGATCTTGTTACTCTTGGAGGTTGGAGACTCCTAGGCGGTAGGAGTTCTTCGGAGAGGAATCAATCCGTGTGATTTCCCCCGGAAAAGTTTGTGAGGGTTTGGAAGCCACCTCAAAGGCTTACCACTAGTGGTTGAGAAACGCCTTCGTGGTGTTATCTCAAAGGGAGAATAGGGTGAGCCTTCGTGGCGTTGGTGTGCCTTCGTGGTAACATCCACCTCTCTAACGGTGACTAGCTTCCCTCCAAGGAAGTGAACATCGGGATACATCTTCGTCTCAGTGACCTTGGTTATCCTTAACCCTAACTCCTTACTTGTGGTTTACTTGTGTTATTTGAGCATACATACATTGCATATTGGTTGTGCTCATTATATTGTGTTGGCTATTTCTTGTACAAGATTAATCATTCAAGCACACCCTCTATATCCACACGTTCTTACTTGCAGCCCTTGATATATCGTGTTGATATAGTGTGATCTAGTATCTTGTGTTGTTCACCTACTTGTCGTGTGATATAGCTCAAGTAAGTTTGTGTAACTTACTTGTGCTTGTTAGTAACTGTATTGTGTCCATCTTGGTAGATCGTGTTGTTGATACACGTTGCAATGCCTAGTGCATTTAGGATTTGTGCTTGACAAGTACCCTCTTAGTTTATTTCCGCATTAGGTTCAAGCCAAATCCGAAGAAGTTTTTAAATAGCCTATTCACCCCCCCTCTAGGCGTCATCGAGGTCTTTTCAATTGGTATTAGAGCTAGGTCTCTCTTTAATTAGGTTTCACGACCTAGAGAGTATCGATGTCGAATATTGGGTTAGTGCACAATGGCATCTTTGACTATGATGGCACAAATTATACCCTATGGAGAATTCGTATGCTTCATCAGTTTCGGGCCATGGGCCCAAATACTTTACGAATTGTTCTTGTAGGGATTGCCGACAAAAAGGATGATGCATCTTCATCTACTAATGAGATGTATTTTGATTGTGAGGCTTTTCTTGCCATTCATCGAACCATAAGTCCTCAAGTGTTTAAGTCTATCTCGACTTGCAAGTCAGCTCATGAAGTTTGGACTAAACTTGAAGATATATATGGTGGGTCCAATCTTTATGAAGACGGTATTATGATGAAGGAGTTGGTGCATGAGCTCTTCACTCTTTTCGATCTTAAAGAGTCCACCACTACTTCCATATCCGATTGCTTGCACACCTGAGCATCTTCAATCTCACAAGGTAATGACATGGTGAGTGAAGAAATATATGTTGATGAAAATGTCATAGCCTCTATGGACACGAGCATATCTAGCACCACACATAGTGTAAATTATTGTGCTGATAGGTCATGCATTTCACCTAAATATTCCTCGACAAATGTCTGTGGTGATATGCCTGCTTCCTCGTGTCCTCTTGATCAAAATATCTTGTTTCTCCCTAGTTGCTCTATGACTAACCATTTAGGGGAAATCAAGAAATACGAAGTACTTTTGACTAATGAAGAATCTGATTCACCAAAAGAATCATCATCAACTTCTCCAGTTCACATGTGCCTCATGGCAAGAGGTAATGATGAGGTATCATCTTCCCTGTGCAATAACGATGATATTTGCGATGAGGATGATGATGATGACTTGACTGAAAATATCTATGTGACCAGTAAAATTCTTCATAAAGCTAAAAATAACGCTCTTCAAAGGTTCCAAGATGTTCTTGCTTACTTTGAAAATTATAATGATGCACTTAATCATGAACAAGCTAAAAGTGAACAACTTGAACATGAACTTGAGAAGAGTCATCAAGCATGTAGAGACTTAAGATTTTCAAAAGGAGATATTGAAGTTGCTCATGATAAACTTAAAAGGGATTTTGAGGTCCTTCTCCTTGAATGCAATAATGTCAAGGGAGAGCTCATCAAAACCTCTAAGATCTATGAGGAGCTTCAATCTACTCATGAGAAGTCTCGATTTGCTACTTACGCCTCTCATGTTGTTGATGATACTTGTACATCTAACCCTATCTCTTTTGAAGTATCAACATTGAAGGAGAATGTTGAGCTACGTGCTCAACTTGACTTACTAACTAGCAATTATGGGAAGTTGGAAGAAAACCATGTAATGCTCACAAGCTCTCATGCCGATCTTCTACCATCCCATAATGTGCAAAAGTTAGCTCATGAGGCTATCATCACCAAGGTAACATCAAGTGAGCCTCATGTGGACAATGGCACTACTTCTAGTCAAAGTACTATATCTCCATGTTCTAGTCCTCGTAATTCGTCTACTCACAATGTTGCTACCTCGTGTGATGAATTACTTTCCTTGCCTTTTTGCTCTAACATTGAAGCTTACACTTCCTCTAGTACTTGCATTGATACTAACCGTGCAGAGGAAATCGGAGAGCTCAAGGCCCAAGTCACTTCTTTGAAGAAAGACTTGGAACAGTGTCATGAAGGGATGTCCACACTCAACAACGTCCTGTGTGAGCAAACATCTCCAAATGACAAAAATGATGTTGGAGAAAACTCAAACAAGAACAAGAGGGGCCTAGAACAAGTCAAGAATTCGGCCAAAATCATTTGCTTCAAGTGCAAAGTTAAAGGGCACCATGTTAGATCTTGCCCTCTGAAGACAAAGTCTCAAAGTCACAAGCAACAAGGGAAGCGGCCACAAACTCAATCACATATTCAACTACAAGTTGAAGGAAGGCCTCTTCCCAATAAGACCCAAACCAACACTCCCCAAGGTGAGAAATAAAGTGGGAAGAAAACAAAGGGTAGATGTTGCTACTTATGTCGTGAGAAGGGTCACGTCGCTTCGTCTTGCACGAGAGGTAACTTATCCAACCCAATCACTATTGATGATACCTATTCCCTTGGGAAGGATAAGGTTGGCAATGTGTTTGCCAAGTTTGTTGGTACTCAAAATGGTGTCAAGAAAAGAACCATTTGGGTTGCCAAGCCTATTGTGAATAACCTCTTAGGACCCAATGTAGTTGGGGACCAACAAGCTCAAACTTGATCAATAGGTGACTATGAAGGACATTAGAGACTTGGATACATAATGAAGAATTAAGGGGTGTTCATCATTCATATTATCTCAAGCCAAGTCATTTGGATTATCGAGTTTCTATCTTATATCCAATGTGCCTCCTTACGGTAACTTATACTTAAACTGTTTACATTGTTAGGTGCTTGCCCCTTTGCATGTTGTGGTTTTGTACCTTGCATGCGTTTGTATATGTTGTGCTTCCAACTTGCTTATCTTGAGTAATCGAGTAGGGGTATGTTGTTTTGCATATCATGTACATGTGAGTCTTGTCTTGAGCCTTTTGTGTCTTGTTTGTATTTTTGTTGGATCTTGTGAGAGATTAATGGATTATCCCATTGTGGGGGAGTGATGTGCTTTGCACACCTCACAATCCTATAAATGTGTATACATGGGGAATACCACTTAGTTTTGATGCTTCAAGATTATCTAGTGTCTATGTGGTATGTCTTACTCATGAGAAATTCAAATTCTATATGGTCCATTAAGTATCTCTTGATTAGTTTTAATTTGCCACTTGTTAATGTTATTGGTTTATCACATTATGGGGGAGTAATATGCTATGTGCATATTACAAACCTAGAAAATGTGTACATTTGACGTATTGTCACTTAGTGTTGATATTGTAAATTATCTTGTTCCTAGGTGGCATATTAGCTCTACAAGTGTCATTTGCTTGCGTTTTATGGGTAAAGATGATCTTAGATATATTTGTGATCTACCAATGAGTATCATTTCAAAAATACTTCTTGTCCTTGACAATTGGTATTCCCATCATGTGATTGGAATTAATAATCATCTTTACATTGGATTTTGTGTTTCATTTGTCTTTCTTGCCTCTTATGAATCTATTTTTAACATGTCTAGTGTGGTTATAGATATAGAGAAAGTGATGATCCCATCGTGTGCGTTTTGTATTCAAATGCAAATTCTATATAATGCACGTCCCTTGGGGGAGCTTACCTATTCCCTTTAAAAACACTCTCTTTATTCACCCATCATAAAATCATTTGATCCTCATCAAGTGTGTGTTGATGGGAGGCAAGTCTTGCTCTTTATGATGCTTTGTGCCATCATGAAAATTTGTAGAGGGCTTTGTTTGTTGGAACCTAGCTCTCTCTTAGAAACTAGATACCTCTGTTTGTTTTCCTTCAATTGGTTTCTTGTTGCCTTTTATTTGGCATGTGTCAATGGATATCTCATTCCTTGATGTATCTTTTAATTGATATCTTTCAAGTGATAGTTCTTTTGTTTTAGGATCTTATTATCACTTGATATCTTGTCTTTTGATGACTTATCAACTTTGTGTTGAGTTGATTCTTGAGAGTCTTGAGCATGCATATCTAGCTACTATATACAACTTCTTTTGCTTGCTTTCCTCCTTTGACCCAATATATAAGGGAAACTCCACCCTGTCATAAATTGGCTAAAGTGTGCATGAAATTCAAATTCATATCTATATGCACATATGTGTGTGGAGTTTGTCCTATGTATTGCTGGTTTTCTAACTCTTTGGACCCAATGAGTTTGGGCACCATTTTGTTTGTTTTGTTGTTCCAGGAACAACTGGAGATGCATTGGATGCTCGGCTCACCTATAAGGAAGATGTTGAGACCATGTGATTATTGGAGCCAAGTTAGGATGATCAAAGAACAACTATCTACTACATCAATCCAATGTTGTCTCGGTAACAAGTATCCACTTCATGCATTCGTTTCTTGCAAAGGACCCAACCTGTCTTTTCTTTTCGAGGTTGCATCATGGCATGAATCTCTCGATTTGTTCTCGTAGTACTTGTTTGCTTTCTCAAAGCATCCGAACGATGATGTCTTACTGCTAGTTGGGATGTCTTTGATGTTCGTATGTTGGAAGTTCATATTATACACTAAGAGAATATTAGGCCATGTGCTATGCTTCCAAGCAAAAGATCTCATTGATATATTTATGACTTCCCCTTTTGGATATCTAGTGTTGTTCCTTCTTGTAACCATTTCGTGTGTACATCCTTCTTTGTGGATATATATATCATCATGATTGTCTTGTACTTAGAATCTTGGTCACATGAGAGAAGTTACATCTCTAATTGATATCCTCTTCCCTTTCATGTCCACCGCTGCATTTTTTTTTGGTTTTGGTGGCAACGTGAAAGGATTTGTTTTGAGTGCGTATCTTATTTTACTACATCTTGGTGCACTCTTTGGCCGTGAAGATTATTCTTCCTCATGTCTGTCTTGATGAGGGTTTTGCCATTTTCAATTAGTATCCCTCCTCTTGACAAGATGCTTACTTCCTATCTTCACAATGGGTTGTCACAAGCGTTGGTTCTTATTTTGTTTATTAGTAAGCTTGTGAACCCATTTTCTAGTATGTGTGTGTGGGAATGATATGTCTTGCACTTTGTATCTCATATTCATCAAGACTATGTTGATGAGTAATGCTCATCCTTATCTTAAGTCTTCTCAAGTGCTTTGCCATGGCTCACACGCATTACTTTGGTTGAGCTTATTCTTAAATTGCTTCCTTTACATGCTCCTCAACCATTAGTTCTGTGCAATTGATATGCCTATTGTCTCAGCTACCTTCTTGCACTCGTTGTGTGTTTCTATTAATTCTGGGGGAGCAACGATCCTACTTTGTGCACCTGTGTCAAATACAAAAATCTCATATTTGTGCACAAATCATGGGGAGCTTCTCTAGTTTTTGATAAAGCACAATGTTGCCTTTATCATAATATCTTTTATTCATGTGGTTCGAAGGACCATATGATTGTTTGTTCCATCTGGGATCTTTTGGTTGCTTGCCTCTATCTCTGTATGTCTTTGTGGCATACGATTCTTTTTGCAATCTTTGGGTCCTTAATATAGTTTGTTTTCCTCCAACTACTTATCATTGTATTTGTGTATTTTCTACACTCATTTGCTGAGAAGTACACACTTTGTGGAGGTCCACCTACTATATTTGCTTTCTAAACTTTTCGTCCATTTTGGCAATCGATGCCAATGGGGGAGAAGTTTAGAGAGTTTACTTTGGATATGATTAGAGGGTTTTGCTTTTATTGCGTAAGCATTTACATCTTGCTCACATGCACTATTACCTTGTATGTGTGCGCTTGGTTACGCTAATTTCCTTATATAAACTCTCTTGAAGTGGTTGTCTTCAATTACCAAAATGGGGGAGATTGATAGAGCATAATATATGTCCATATGTGGTTTTGGTAATTGATGACAATCCATATGGACTAATGGTTGCCTTAAGTTATATTTATAGGATTTGTCCATAGGCACTTCTTGAAGTCCATCTGTTGGTTTCAAGGAGTTTATATGTTGACCAAGATGTTATTCAAGGTATTATCCAAAGAATGGTCATAGAAACACTAGGTTGATCAAGATCTCAGACTAAGAGCAAATCAAGATGATCAACACACAAAGCGTATAAGATGTACCGAGAGGGATCAAGTGATCCCATGGTATGGTAAGCATTGTCCATTACATGTTTGTGTACTAACCCATGGTCTTTGTGAGACTCCTATGTGGGGGTTAGGTGTGTTTCCATTGGGCTTGCATCAAAAGGAAGATCTCATACAACCCATGAAGGATGACGTCAAGTTGTGATCGTCATCAAGATTATGGTGTGCAAGTTCAAGTGGATCAGCACGAATATATCATTGAAACTATTGTCAATGATCATGTGTTGATAAGGACAATCTCATGTGCTAACAAGGACAAGATCAAGATAAGCATTCCTGAGCACTACATGCTTGATTCTTGTGGATGTTCACATGGTGGACAGGACAAGATCAAGATAAACATTCTTGAGCACTACATGCTTGATTCTTGTGGATGTTCACATGGTGGACAAATGAAGATAAATACATAAGCTAGGCTTTCCGCATTGTGTATGGGAAAGCTACTTGAAGACTTCATCATGTCCTGCTTTCAACTTGAGCCAAGAAGGAACAACAACATCAAGCTCAGGTGAAAGGGCTAACTCAAAGGTATCAGTTCCTTTGACGTTAGTGGTGCGGAGTGATGATCAGCGAATAAAAGTATACACTCAAGTATGGATCATCAGTACTCTTTTATGATTCTTGAGTCCTTAGGGATCCCGCACTATTAAGAGGGGATCACAGGTTTTGCGATGAACTTGCTCAAACTACAACTTCACTTTCTACTCAGACCACATCTCCACTGCTTTGCTGTTATCGGTAAACAGAACCAGTGCCTCGGACATCTGAAGGCCGGACAACCGACTACCTCGAAAATCAGAGCCATTTAACTCGGACTTCCGGCTCCCTCCGGATGTTCGAGGCCCGAATGTCCGGCCAAGTCCCGGAAATCCGGAAGCCTGCACCTGTAGAAGTTGAGCTCTATATCTCGGTAATCCGACTCCCTCCGGACGTCCGAGGGCCGGACGTCCGGCAAAGCTCCGGAAATCCGGAGGTCAACACCAGTAGATTGTGTGCACTATATCTCGGAAATCCGGCTTTGGCCGGATGCCCGAGCACCGGATGTCCGACACCCATCGGAAATCCGGAAGCCACCACCAGTAGAACTTGTGTTGTATAACACGGACTTCCGGGCCACTCCGGACGTCCGTATACTGATGTATTCAAATATGTTCAGGCACACATACATGCCTCGGACGACCGACCCCTGTCGGACGTCCGGTCGCTGTTTAATTCAAAATAGTTTCAGTCGTATCTACAGGCGTCGGACGACCGACCCCTGTCGGACGTCCGACCCCTCGCGGTCGCCCGGACTTCCGACAACTGTCGGACGTCCGGACCCTGTGTGACTTAAAGTGTCCCCAGGGGCTCTTTTTTTCTCTCCACACTACAAATACCCCCTTCCCACTTCGTGAGAGGGTGCCCAACACAACCTTATCCTCATAAGAACACATTTCCACCTCACACACATTTTCTCACTCCAAATCTTAGATCCCAAGAGCATTTGTGAGCCCCTTTGAGAGTTGTTCCAATCAAAAGATAGATCGTCTCCCTCTCCTTCTCTCAACCCAAGCTATTTGTGATTTGGGCAAGTTTTGAGCATTCACCGTGATCTTGTTACTCTTGGAGGTTGGAGACTCCTAGGCGGTAGGAGTTCTTCGGAGAGGAATCAATCCGTGTGATTTCCCCCGGAAAAGTTTGTGAGGGTTTGGAAGCCACCTCAAAGGCTTACCACTAGTGGTTGAGAAACGCCTTCGTGGTGTTATCTCAAAGGGAGAATAGGGTGAGCCTTCGTGGCGTTGGTGTGCCTTCGTGGTAACATCCACCTCTCTAACGGTGACTAGCTTCCCTCCAAGGAAGTGAACATCGGGATACATCTTCGTCTCAGTGACCTTGGTTATCCTTAACCCTAACTCCTTACTTGTGGTTTACTTGTGTTATTTGAGCATACATACATTGCATATTGGTTGTGCTCATTATATTGTTTGGCTATTTCTTGTACAAGATTAATCATTCAAGCATACTCTCTATATCCACACGTTCATACTTGCAGCCCTTGATATATCGTGTTGATATAGTGTGATCTAGTATCTTGTGTTGTTCACCTACTTGTCGTGTGATATAGCTCAAGTAAGTTTGTGTAACTTACTTGTGCTTGTTAGTAACTGTATTGTGTCCATCTTGGTAGATCGTGTTGTTGATACACGTTGCAATGCCTAGTGCATTTAGGATTTGTGCTTGACAAGTACCCTCTTAGTTTATTTCCGCATTAGGTTCAAGCCAAATCCGAAGAAGTTTTTAAATAGCCTATTCACCCCCCTCTAGGCGTCATCGAGGTCTTTTCAATTGGTATCAGAGCTAGGTCTCTCTTTAATTAGGTTTCACGACCTAGAGAGTATCGATGTCGAATATTGGATTAGTGCACAGTGGCATCTTTGACTGTGATGGCACAAATTATACCCTATGGAGAATTCGTATGCTTCATCAGTTTCGGGCCATGGGCCCAAATACTTTACGAATTGTTCTTGTAGGGATTGCCGACAAAAAGGATGATGCATCTTCATCTACTAATGAGATGTATTTTTATTGTGAGGCTTTTCTTGCCATTCATCGAACCATAAGTCCTCAAGTGTTTAAGTCTATCTCGACTTGCAAGTCAGCTCATGAAGTTTGGACTAAACTTGAAGATATATATGGTGGGTCCAATCTTTATGAAGACGGTATTATGATGAAGGAGTTGGTGCATGAGCTCTTCACTCTTTTCGATCTTAAAGAGTCCACCACTAGTTCCATATCCGATTGCTTGCACACCTCAACATCTTCAATCTCACAAGGTAATGACATGGTGAGTGAAGAAATATATGTTGATGAAAATGTCATAGCCTCTATGGACACGAGCATATCTAGCACCACACATAGTGTAAATTATTGTGCTGATAGGTCATGCATTTCACCTAAAGATTCCTCGACAAATGTCTGTGGTGATATGCGTGCTTCCTCGTGTCCTCTTGATCAAAATATCTTGTTTCTCCCTAGTTGCAATGCCTAGTGCATTTAGGATTTGTGATTGACAAGTACCCTCTTAGTTTATTTCCGCATTAGGTTCAAGACAAATCCGAAGAAGTTTTTAAATAGCCTATTCACCCCCCTCTAGGCGTCATCGAGGTCTTTTCAATCACCCTCACCCGCCCCAATCTCTCCTATGGTGTTCAACAATGCCGCCTCTTCATGCATGCTCCCCGCGACTCCCACTTCCAGCTCCTCAAACAGATCCTTTGCTATCTTCGTGGCACCACCCATCTCGGGCTCCAGTTTCACCGCTCTGCCTCCACCGAGCTCCTCGCGTACTCCGACGCCAACTGGGCCGGCTGCCCTGACACGCGTCGCTCCACGTCCGGGTACTGTGTGTTTCTCGGTGGCAACCTTGTGTCGTGGTCCTCCAAACGGCAACACACCGTGTCACACTCTAGCGCGGAAGCCGAGTACCGTGTCGTCGCTCATGCCGTCGCCGAGGCAGTCTGGCTGCGCCAACTCCTCGGTGAACTCCATCAACCGCGTACACGTGCCACCATCGTCTACTGCGACAACGTTAGCGCAATGTACATGTCCACCAACCCGGTGCAGCACCAGCGCATCAAACACGTGGAGATCGACTTGCACTTCGTTCGGGAGTGTGTGTCGCTCGGCGAAGTGCGCGTCCTTCATGTGCCGACCAGCTCCCAGTTCACCGACGTCTTCACCAAGGGGCTGCCCAGAGTGTCTTGCTCGACTTCTGATCCAGCCTCAATGTCCGGGAGCCCCATGTTTCGGCTGCGGGGGGCTGTTGGAAGCCTACTGTCAGCCCACGCACGACGCCCAACGATGGCCAAAAGCCGTGACCGCTTCTCCAGGGCGCCGCGCTTTGCGCGCACCGCGACTCGCTCTCGCACGCACGACGTGCTCGGGCCACATCCGTTGGCCATGATCTCCTCATCCCCTTGTACATCTGCTGTATAAATGCCCTCAACATATGTGGATACAAGTGTGCAGTGTTCTGTAATTCAACTCACGTCGATTTATTCCGGTATCTTTACAGTCACATCGCTGTACAAGTAGTTGTTTGGACCTGATAGATTATTACTACTACTTAACTTTAGAAAATCATGCTTCCCGTAATGATGCCATAGCCACAAAAGATAACATAAGTTCAGCCATTATGCATGGAGAAGGTTAAGGCGAGATTTTTTTAAATACCGTACACACGCATGCGTTTATATATACACGACATGCACTCATCCCTAAAACAGATGCATACCCCTACCATTATGAGTACCTTCGAAAGACAAAACCGACATATAAAATCATCACACCTGCTTTGCAGTCGACGAAAACGCCTCCTCTCACTAAACGTGCATCATCGGAAATCCTGAAATAAATTTAAAAATAATACAAGCATCAGTATTTAAACCCTGATGGACTGAGAATGTCATTGTCTTCCTAATCATCCAATCATAGATTGGTTCGCAAGATTAATAGGAGTTGTCATAGGCCAAAGGCCATAATAACCACATGTCGAGTGATTCTAGCAAAAAAACAGTTTAGCAGAGTCGTTATCCCGCACTCAATCACCATATATTTTTTGAGGGCGCGTCAAAACCAGTCCACCTGCCTCCATATTGTCACGCTCTATGTTTTGCGTCCATCACTTAAGTTCATAAAAATCAAATTTCCACCCAACAAAAACTTTGTGGCGATTTGGCTCTTATTGGGTTGTAAATGTTTTTTGCTTGTCCTATGCTAATTCCTATAGGTACTCTATTCAAATAAATTCCTATAGGTACTCTATTTCAATCATGTGCCCCAAACTCCTCCCAATGATCATGTCATGTCACTAAACCTTAGAACTATATTTTTATTAAAAATTAGTTTAACCAAAAAATTAAAATCATGTTCTCATTCAAGACCCCCAAAATAGTGGCTTGAATTACATGTATTTCATTTTACAAAAGAAAAGATTTATTAATAATAATTTGTGAAGTATATTATATACATAAGACCACTATTCCCTTGAAAAATATTAGGTGGAAAGCTATTTAAGTATTTTATTTGAATTTTTAACTTGCCCCCAAAATTACCATCTTGCTCAAAATCAGATCACACACTTTATTGTCACTTCGAGGGTTTGATGTCTTCGGCATTTCTTTTGTTTATAAAATCATAAAAGAATGGAGCTTCACCTCACACCCCTATTTACTCCAGTAATCCTTACCTAGCCGAGCTCAATCATTTGAGGGGTGAAGACTCCATGGTTATTAGTTACCTTGTGCCCTAAGATTGCACCTCTCTCTCTCCCATTTATTTTTTAGGTAGCTCACATGTCCTCTTTAAGAGCAAGTATAATAAGGTACAGTCAGCAGGTTGTAAGGATTAAAATACTATATTTTTACTGAGTTGGATGAGAGAGAAGAGGAGATAGAAGGGAAGCGGGCTCTTTGTGAAGAGCTAGCTCTAGCACGTGTTCCTAGGTGCTTTGTGAGAATGAAAGGTGGACCATATATGATAAAAACAGTACTCGTTCATAACTAACTATTGTACACGCTAGCTATAAGATGGGCTATAAGATGGCTTATAGCCAGCAGTTGGCAATACTATTAACCATGCTCTAAAGCATTGGGAACTTTATTTAACACAAGAGACTTACTAGACACGTCACACCCTCTCTTCTATCCCTAGCATGCTGAAAACATGCTCTGGAGCATGCTACACCATGCTCCGACACTATACCAGCATACAAGCCGAGGCTCCCGGTCGTCCCGAGGTCTTCTCTATTGCCCTCTTTTATCTTCAATGTCTAAACCATACCAATTTGTTAGCCCCCTTCTTTCCCTCTCTTTCCCTCTCTCTTCCGTTCATGCTAGCGCTCACTCTGTCGACATGGTCGATCCAATGGTCGAGCTCACGCGTGTGCCCCATTCGGCCCATTTGACCTCGCACCACGGGCATCCGATATGCCATCGATGTGACAAGCCTGCCCGATCAAGATCTTTCTCTCTCTATCTCTCTATCTATCTTCGATCCCACATTTCATGACTCCTTTCTTCCACGAGCCTCTCTCGGTGTGCTAATGATGTTGCTTCTCTCGATTTCAGGTGTGAACCATGAAAACACGCAAATCGACCTCGATTTCAATCTCCTATGCTCGGGTTCGATGATGATTTGAGTTTGTCATCGTTGTGAGTTGTGTCGACCACCCTACAATCGCGAGAACCTCCTAAAGTTGCTGATTCCCTCAGATCCTCTCGTCGTCACCAGAGTTGCCAATGGTGATGCATTCCTAGCCCTACTCGTGAGGTTAGTCATGACAACTGACCCCACTTGTCATCCTCCCTCTTCCCTTTGTCCCACTATCAAGTGGGCCATAGAAGATATGATCCAATACATTTAGTTGATTTCCCGTGAGGCATGCTGGGCTTTAGTCCATGATACGTCTCCAACACATCTTAAATATTTGATTGTGACATGCTATTATTTTATCAATATTGTATGCTCTATATGCCATTTTATATCATTTGAGAGGTATGAGACCTCAGACAAGTTCTTTGCCTGCAAGATGGAGGAGAACAGCTCAATCAGTGAGCATGTGCTCAAAAGTGTGGGTGCTACAATCGCTTGAATCAAGTGGGTGTTAATATTCCAGATAAGTGATTGATAGAGTTCTCCAAGTCATTGTCACCAAGATACTAGAGCTTCATGATGAACTATATCATGCAAGGGATGAAGAATATGATCCCTTAGCTATTCGCAATGTTTTACGCCGCGGAGGTAGAAATCAAGAAGCAGCATCAAGTGTTGATGGTTAATAAGTCCACTAGTTTCAAAAAGGCCAAGGGAAGGGAAACTTCAAGAATGGAAAGATGGTTGTCGCTCCACTGAAGAAACCCAAGGTTGAACCCCAAACGCTAGACTAAGCGCTTCTATTGTGAGGGGAATAGTCACTGGAAGCGGAACTGCCCCAAATACTTGGTAAATAACAAGACTGACAACGTCAACAAAAGTATATTTGATATACATGTTATTGATGTGTACCTTACTAGTGATCGTAGTAGCCCCTGGGTATTTGATACTAGTTTAGTTGCCAATATAGGTAACTCAAAACTGGAGCTGCAGAACATACGAGACTAGCTAAGGACAAGGTGACGATGCGCAATGGAAGTGTCTCCAAGGTTGATGTGATTACCATCGGCAAACTCTCTCTATTTCGGGATTAGTATTAAAAATAATTAATTGTTATATGGTGCATGCGTTAAGTATGAACAATATATCGGGATCTTGTTTATTGTGAGAGGATTATTCATTTAATAGAATAATGGTTGTCCTATTTACATGAATAATATCTTTTATGATCATGCACCCAATGTGAATGGTTTATTGAATCTCGATCGTAGTGATACACATGTTCATAGTATTGATGGCAAAAGATGAAAGTTAATGATGCTATTACCACATACCTATGGCACTGCTGCTTAGGTCATATTGGTGGAAAGCACATGAAAATACTCCATGCTGATGGATCTTTGGACTCACTCGATTTCAAATCTCTAGTGACATGCGAACCATGCCTCATGGGCAAGATGACTAATACCCCATTTTACCCTACGATGGACCGGGCAAGTGACTTATTGGAAATAATACATATTGACGTATGTAGTCCAATGAGTGTTGAAGCACGTGGTGGATATCGTTAGTTTTTACTTTCATGGATTATTTGGGTAGATACGTGTATACTTACTTAACTAAACACACGTATGAAGTTTTGAAAAGTTCAAGAAATTTCAGAGTAAAGTGGAGATCATTGTGATAAGAGGATAAAATGTCTACTTTATGATCGTGGAGGTGAATCTGTGATTTACAAATTTGGTATGCAAGACAATGTGGAAATTGTTTCACAACTCACGCCATATGGAACACCATAGTGTAATGGTGTGTCCGAACATCGTAGTCGTACTCTATTGGATATGGTGTGCTCTATGATGTCTCTTATCAATTTTCCACTATAGTTTTGGGGTTATGCATTCGAGACAACTGCATTCAGTTTAAATAGGGCACCATCTAGATCCGCTGAGATGACACCGTATGCGCTATGGTTTGGCAAGAAACCTAAGTTGTCATTTCTTAAAGTTTGGGAATGTGACACTTATTTGTGATAGGCTCGAAACAAAAGCGAAAAAATGCATCTTCATAAGATACCCTAAAGCGACAATCGGGTATTCCCTCTATCACTAATATGAAGGCAAGGTCTTTGTTGTCAAGAATGGATCCTATCCAAAGAAGGAGGTTCTCTCGAATGAAGCGAGTGGGAGGAAGGTAGAACTTGAGGTTATCGAACCTTCACTTGAATTGGAAAGTAGCGCAACACAGTGTTATTCTAATGTGTACACAAATTGAAGAAGAAGCTAATGATGATGATCATGAAACTTAGAATCAAGTTACTACCGAACCTCATAGGTCGACAAGGACATGCAGTTCCCCGAGTTGTATGGTGATCATGTCTTGGAAGTCATGTTGTTAGACAACGATGAGCCTAGGGACTATGAGGAAGCGATGATGGACCTGGATTCCTAGAAATGGATAGAGTCCCTCTAATCCAAGATAGGATCCATGTATGATAACCAAGTGTGGACTTTGGTAGACTTGCCCAATGACCGGGAGGCCATTGAGGATAAATGGACCTTTAAGAGGACAAACGGTGGTAGTAATGTCACTATTTGTAAATCTTGACTTGTTGCAAAAGGGTTTTTGACAAGTTTAAGGAGGTGACTACGATGAGACTTGCTCACCCGTAGCCATGCTAGAGTCTGTTGGGGCTATGTTAGCAGTTGCTGAACTTTTTGATTATGAAATCTGACAGAAGGATGTGAAAACATTGTTTCCTTAACAATTTCCTTGAGAAAAGGTTGTATGTTATACAACTAGAAGGTTTGCGCGTCCTAAGGATGCTAAAAGGCATGCAAGCTCCAACGCTCCTTCTATGGACTGGTGCAAGCATCTCGGAGTTGGAATATGCGCTTTGATGAGGTAATCAAAGCTTTTGCTTTTATACAAAGTTTATGAAGAAACTTGTATTTATAGAAAAGTGAGTTGGAGCACTATAGAATTTCTGATAATTATATGTGGATGACATATTGTTGATCGAAAATCATGTAGAATTTCTGTCGGTGAATTCTCATAACATATGCCATAGGTAGGCCAAAGTCGGTGAGAGCCGAAGTGGAAACGGAGGGCGCTGGGGGCGAGGTTGGTACAAGCATGGAACACACGGTGTACCCAGGTTCAGGGCTCTCCGTAGAGATAATCCCTAGTCCTGTCTGAGTGTATGATGTATATGGATGGATTACAAGGTTGCTCCTCGAGCTGTGTTAAGGAGGAGGAATAGGGGAGTAGCCGGCTCGCCTCTGCCTCTCTCTATGTGGTTGGTGAGTGTGTGTGTGTGATCTGTTGTTCGACCGACCCTCCGCATGGAGGGGGACAGGGGGTTTTATAGACGAACCCGCCGGCCTACAATATGGATAAAGGGTACAAGAGTGGGACCCGGCTGGCAGCCTCGCCGGCTGACCAGGGGGCCCACGAGGGTCTTGTCTTGTTGCTTGAGGGGCCCGCCGGCTGCAAGGTCCCGTCTGGCTGTGGGGCCCGCCGGCTAGCCAATGGAGCTCTCACATAAGGTTGACGCAGGACACGCACGGTACGTCCGGTGTCATCCAGTGAGATTCGTCATGGGCAGAGGGTACGGCCGCGTCCACTGTTCCCACGCCGAGTGTAGTAATGGAGTGGGAGTTTGACGGCCGACACTATGCTGGGTGATGGATCAGAGCCGGGGTAGGTCAGCGGCACGGCCGCCGATGTTGGTACCTGCCGTGCACTCCAATCCAGTACCTTTGGTGACGCGTAGGCACCTTTAATCGTAGGGTCTTGTCATGACCTACGATCTGATGTGACTTGAGATCCCCGGCCGGCTAGCCGGCTTGGCTTGCTGGCTTGGGCACGGCCGCCTCGTTCCTAGCCGGCTGGCTTGGACTAGGCGGTCAGGAAGAGGTAACCGTCTTGCCTCTAGCTGGTAGGTGTTGCCTGGCCGGCCAGAGAGTTGGTCGTCTCGTCCTCCAGCCGGTAGGTGCAGCCTAGCCGGCCAGAGGACTTGGGCCTTGGAGAATTATATTTGGTCATTCCTCTTGGGCAGGAGATGAAGGAGCAGGCTCGATGAGCCTACCCCTGGGTTATCCCGCCGATAGTAGTCCCCGAAGCTGGAGAGAACCTCCGCCTGTGGACGGGTGGCCTCACCGGCTTGATTTTTTGTCTTTGTATTCCTGCCGCCATCCGCGACAGGAAACGCCAGCTCCGAAACCGGCTGGCTTCAAAGCGACGCCTCGACTTCATCATAAGTCGCGTAGAGCGTGCCACGCGTCAGGTCCGGCCTGACGTAATGATGGTTATTATTGGTGACGGGACCGGGCCTGGACCCTGGGTCCCGCAACGATGCCCCCTCAGCATCCGCGGAGAAGATTCTCTGCGGATTTACTCCGCCATGGTTGGGTTTCGGGAAGCATTACCGCCCGTAATACACGGGGTTAGTGGGGCTCCGCGCGCACCGGATCCCCTCCCCACGACGCTTCGTGGGGTTTAAATGGGGTGCGGGGGTTCGGAGGAGGCCACTCGGCCCCTTCTCGCCCCGCATCGACGACCTGTTCCTCCTTGAGCCCAGAGAGAAAGAGCCCATCCTTTGCGTCTTCTTCTTCTTCTTCGCCGTCGAGCCACCAACCTTCCCAGGCTTCTGCCGCCCGCAGTCATGGCCGGCGGCTCCTCCTCAAAGAAGGCCTTGTCGTAGGGACCTTGGCTTGGCAGTGTGATCTGCGAAGGCCACATCGAGGCGCTCTACCATCACCGGCTGTTGCCCCCGGCCTCCCAGGTGCTGGTGCGGATCCCTAACGCCGAGACCGCCCCAAAACCGGCAGAGGGAGAGATCGTCGTTTTCGACGAGCACTTCTACAGGGGCTCTGGGCTCCCGGCGAGCCCCTTCTTCTCCGAATGGCTCCACTTCTTCGGCCTGCAGCCGCACTACCTAGCGCAGAACGCCATCTTGCAGCTGTCGGCCTTCGTGGTCTTGTGCGAGGGCTTCCTGGGATCGAGCCCCGCCTTGATCTCTGGATAAGCTTGTTTTTCTTCAAGCAGCAGTCCATGGCGATGGACAAGGCCATGCTGGAGAAGCACGTCAGGCCACGCCCAATGACGCCGTGCGGAGCCGCACTGGTGCATCATCCTTCGAAGTCCGGCTTCTTCTACGTGAAGAATGACGACCGTGCCCGCGACGCCCTCAACATGCCCCCGTTCAACATTAACCCTCCGACGAAGTTGAACTGGGAGGCGAAGTTCCTGAAGCCGATTCCCGAGGTGGCGCAGATCGGCGCCCACCTCGACATTTTGGAGAAAGGCGGCCTCCTTGGCCGCGACCCGCTGACCACCATGGTTACCCGCAGGATTCTGCCGCTGTAGAGGCGGCCCCATCTGGTCTGCCAGATGATCGGCCGACACGACCGCTGCCGGACATCTACCAAGAGATTCACCCCCAGCGCGATGGCACGGGGGGTGAACCAGATTTCCACCGCCCGCATGGACGACAGTGGGAACTGGTCGTGGCTGATGATCCCTTACTGCAGGTCCCGTCCGCCTCCGGTGGTAAGCATTCTTTGTTGCTTTGTTCTTGTTGTTTGTCTTGTGACCGGCCGTCTCGCTGAGCCGACCGTCAACTCCTTCACGCAGATGTTCGAGAAGATGCAGGCAACACTCAACCCGCCTGCCCTTGACGTGGCGACGTCTGACGCCTCGGAGATCGAGGACGAGGGCATGATCGAGTCCCGCTCTGCCTTCTCCGAAGGCTCGGAGAATGCGTTGGAGTCAGAAGGACGGAGCCGTCTGGTGAGCATCCGCATCCCTCCATCGTAGATTGGATGGATGATGATGAGACTCCTTCCTCCCTATCTGATGCAGCCTTCAAGGAAGACTCCGACGGGGTGGAGGAGGTTACCAGCCCGCCTCTGACGCGCGGACGGCGTCATAGGGCCGAGGCGGCCGGACCTCATGAGGCAGCCAGGAAGAAGGGCAAGGGTGCCACAGCTTCCAGGACGGCCCCTAAGCACCCGGCGACGGGTCCTCCAGCCGGACCACGAGCAGGCGGCGCTAAGAAGCGCCATGGTGGCGGCACGAGGCAGGTGCCCATCGTCGCAGGGTAAGGGTTCCTCTCCGTTCTTTTCATTTTGTCTTGTGTGAAGCTTCATTCCTCAAAACGTCACCCGGCAGGGAGGCGGAAGACGTGGAGGAATACACCGCCTCCGCAGCCGAACGGGCCGGCTGGACAGCGGCTCACGCTGCCCAGAAGGAGCTCGAAGTGTAGTCCAAACGCCGGTGGGATGCGGCCGCGGGGAAGACGGACGAGGGCCAGTCTCGCCCTAGCCGGGCCGAGAAGCCGGCGGAGAAGCGTACGAAGGCTAGACATGACCCCTCCACGCGTGCTCGCGTGGAGGAGCCAGCTAGCGAGGCGGCCCTGAGGCGCGCCCCGAGGACTTAGGAGGCCCAGCCCTCCGAGTCGGACGCCTTTGCGTCGGTGGATCTTGAGGTGATCTCTGATTCACCTAGGGCCAAGGCGGCGTCGGAACTGATCCTGGACGCACCAGACGTGGCCCCGGATGCGCCAGGAGTGGACATGGATGCGCCGGACGCAACCCATCGACCTCCTAGCGAGGAGGCGGTGCCGGTCGGGACGTCAGCGGAGCCAGCTGACATGCAGGCACCTGGAGACGGCACCATCGTCATCTCCCACCATGGTCCGGCTGCTCCAGGAGCTGGTGCCAGGGTCGGGAGCCGTCCCATGAAGACTTGGCGAGTGGCCAACCTAGCGTGCACGAAGCTGCCCGTAGGCACCGCGCTCCACGGCGTCCCGGATCTGGTGTCGATGTTTGCCAACAGCCGGTTCAAGGTGGACCAGGCGGCCCGCATGGTGGGCGACGATCTGGAGCGCTTGGAGGAGCGCACCAGGGTAAGTGCCTCATCTCTGTCTTCGGTTTTTTCTTTTCTTCTTCTTGAATCAGTGGGGGCGCGCTAGCGCACCCACTGGGTGTAGCCCCTGAGAGTCGGGCCGGCCGAGCATCGGTCGGGCCGATTCTCTTTTGAGCTTCTTCTCTTGCTTTGCTTCTTTAGGGGGGCATGCTAGCGCACCCACTGGGTGTAGCCCCCGAGAATCGGGCTGGTTATGACTTAACCAGGTTGAATCTTACTTCTGCTTCTTCCTTGCTTTGTAGGATCTTTATAATGCCGAGGTGCAGGCCTACAACACGTTGTAGGCTCAGAACCAGGCGGTTGATTGCCAAATTGTCGAGCTTCAAGCCCGGCTGGGCGAGGTTGTCGTGGAGCGGGACGCCCTGCATGGCACGGACGGCCGGCTCCAGGAGCAGCTGACTCTTCTCCAGAGGGAGAAGAAGGAGCTCGAGGCGGCCAGCCGGGCTGAGCTGGAGCAGTTGCCCGCCTCTCTGCAGGGGAAGGACACCTCCCATACTGCCGACGTGGAACGTCTTGAGACGCTTCATATCGGGGAGATGAAGCTCAAGGACGCTGCCTTGAAGGAGAAGGAGGACGCCCTGGTCGAGAAGAAGACGCAGCTGGCTAAGGCCCTGGACTCGGCGGCGGCCCTCCAGGATGAAGTCACCTACCTCACTCAAGCGAGCAAGGTGCGGGAGCTCTAGGCCCTGGAGAGCGCCCATGAGACTGATAGCGACTTCAATCGTGAGTCTTCTTTTGTTTTGTCTTGAACTTTCTTTCTCGTCTCCTCTTCTTACTCTTTTTTGCGCCCCTCCCCTGTCTCAGGCCTCTTCCCTGAGACACAGGGCGCAGCCAACACGGCTGTCGAGGCGAGCCGCGAGGAGCGCTGCGCGGCCGGGCAGGAGGTAGACGCTACCTCTGGCTGGAGCATTCAGGAGATCGGGGTGGGACTCAGGGCCCGCCTGCGTGTCCTGGGCGAGGCCGTGGCTCGGCTCCAGATTGCAGGCTCGTCGATGGTGGCGGCCCTGTGGCCTGATGGCATGGAGTCGACGTCGATGAGCTGGCTCTCCCGATGGCTTGCGGCTACCGTCTTGACGCCTGGCGCGTTTCGGCTGCGCGCGCTGGAGCCTACATGACCCTACGCTTGGCCAAGTCCTGGTACCGAAACCTGGACTTGGGCAAGCTCGTCGCTCAGCACGACGGCTCGGAGATGGAGCTGCAGGCCGTGGAGGAGGCGCTGCGCGTGAGGGGCAGCGACATCGCCTCGTACGCAGCCTGGGATGAGCTCAACTTGGAGCGGGGCGAAGGCGGCAATGTGATCCTTGAGGATATGCATGGCCTTCAGCCCTATGACGCCGATGGTAGCTCCGACGAGGCGGCCCATGAGTTGGAGAGTGTTGCCGCCTCCAGCGGTGCGGCGTGCGCCGACTCCGGTGCGGACGGAGCCGGAAGCCCTCGCGGAGGAGACGGCGCCACCGCCTCGGGAGCAGCTCGCGATGGTGAAGCCACCACTTTAGGAGCAGCAGCCGGGGCGACCGATGAGGTCGCAGCCCCTTAGCTGATCCTGTTTTTTCTTTTTGTTGTCTGAAATTATCTTGTCAGTCCAACAGTTCCACCCACTGGGGGTGTAATGAACTTCGGACATGGGCCAATGCATTTTGAATGTATGGATTCAACATTATATTCGTATTGCCATGCGTGTTGTTTGATATCTTTATCTTTTGATTCCTGTTTGACTTCTTTTTCTCCACTTCCTGTACCCCCAAGCTTCCACCCCGCCAGCCCGACAGCTGGGAGCCGGTCTATGAATGGGTCGAGGTTTCTGACTTTGAGAATATAAGACTTAGATTTTTCGAAGCCATCAAGACTTAAAGATTCAGACATAAACCCGCAGAGGCCGACTAGAATGAGATCGTAAAATAGATCAAGCAAGCCCAAGCCAGAAACCTTTTTGTAGTCAAACTTTGCATGCATCCGGCCTTACCTGACGTCGCCTCGCTAGCCGGACAGCCTGGAGCCGGTCTGTAGCGGTTACGAGGTGACCAGGAATCGGTCTGGCGTACACTATGTGTTTTTCTACAACATAAGGAAGGCGTCCGGGCGGCTAGCGAGCCCCCGAGCTTATTAGAGCCAGCAAGGGGCTTCGCAGAGTGAGCACTCTAGATATGAACTTAAAAAGAAGCATAAGGCATGCTCTTTTCATTGCATTCATTAGAAATCCCTAAAGAGGGAGAAAGATACATATGTGCATTCTCTTTCCATGTTTGATACTTGCCTTCTAGCAATAGAACGGGCGAAGCAACGCCGCGTTCCACTGACGCTCCGTCTCCTGGCCGGAGTCGTCCCTCTTGCGCTTCCTTGGCTTCTGGGCATCGATCAAGTAGTATGCGTTGTTGTGCAATGCCCTACTGATGATGAAGGGTCCCTCCCATGGGGATGAGAGCTTGTGCTGGCAAGCGGTGCGCTGGATTCTTCTGAGCACCAAGTCTCCCTCTCTGAAAGAGAGAGGCTTGATCTTCTTCCTGTGGTAGTATCTCAGCTTCTGTTGATAGATGGCCGTCTGGCTCAAGGCCAAGTCCCTTGCCTCCTCGAGGAGATCAACACCGTCTTCTCTTGCCTCCTTTGCCTCCGTTTCCATGTACAGGGTGACCCGAGGCGAGTCGAACTTGATATCCGTAGGGATAATGGCCTCGGACCCGTATACAAGGAAGAACGGAGTGAAGACGTTTGACCGGTTGGGCGTGGTGCGGAGGCTCCACAGTACAGCCGATAGTTCTTCGATCCAACAGTCGGCTAACCTCACAAGTGGTGCCACCAGTCTTGGCTTGATGCCGGCCAGGATAAGGCTTTGGCCCTCTCCACCTGGCCATTGGACTGGGGATGTGCCACTGACGCCAAGTCGAGCCGGATGTCTACCTTGGAGCAGTAGAGCGCCAGAGCGCCCTTGGCGAAGTTAGTGCCGTTGTCGGTGATGATGCTGTGGGGGACGCCATATCGAACAGAGATGTCCGTGATGAACTTGACAGCCATGGAACCATCAAGCTTCTTGATGGGCCTAGCCTCGATCCACTTGGTGAATTTGTCGACGGCTACCAAGAGGTGAATCATGCCACCACGAGCCTTCTTGAAAGGCCCCACCACGTCCAGCCCCCAGACGGCGAAAGGCCATGACAAGGGGATAGTTTGGAGGGCCGAAGGTGGCATGTGGCTCTGCGTGCCAAAGAATTGACAACCCTCGCATTTGTTGACCAAATCCACGGCCTCCTTGAGGGCCGTGGGCCAGTAGAATCCGTGGCGGAACGCCTTGGCCACCAGGGTTCTGGAGGCGGCATGATGCCCGCACTCCCCTTGGTGAATGTCTCTAAGGATCTCCTGTCCCTTTTCTGATTCGACGCAGAGGTGGAACACGCCAGTCACGCTACGGCGAACCAGCTCGCGATTGATGATGGCGTAAGCTGGAGATCTGCGCTGGATCTGCCTCGCCTCCGCCTCGTCTTGAGGAAGCTCACCGCGAAGGAGGAAGGCCAGGATAGTTTGAGCCCATGACGAAGCCGGCACAAGGGCAGGCTCCGTCTCGACCTGACTGTCAGGGGCTTTTGCAGCCCCCGCGCTTGATGAAGCAGTAGTCGTGGGCTCGAGACAAGGTGTCTCTGTTGCCGTCGTGGCGGCCGGCTCACAATGTACCTCCATGACATCCACCCACTGGGTGTCGAGACGACATGATTCGAGGCAGGGCAGAGCCGGAGTTGTTGTTGTAGCCGGTGCCGCAATTGGAGTGGGTAGAGCCAGCGTAGCCGGCACAGGAGCTGTAGCCGGTGTAGCTGGTGGAGCCGACGGCGCTTGCACCGAAGATTCAGCCGGTGTCGCAATTGGAGTGGGCAGAGCCAGTGTAGCAGGCACAGGAGCTGTAGCCGGCGTAGCTGGTGGAGACGACGACGCTTGCACCGAAGAATCAACCGGAACAAAGATCGATGCCGACTCTGGAAATGGCCTGATAGACGGCTTGTGGAGCTACTCGAGGGAAATGCCGGCTAGGATAGCCTGTATCATGGAGCCAATCTTGGCCAATGTATCAGCCGCCTCGTTGTCTGCCCTGGGAACATGGTGGAACTCGCAATCCTCTAAGGGGCCACTAAGCTGCTGTATGAGGAAGCGGTAGCTTCCATGTTGGCGTCCCTGACGTCCCATTCGCCAGAAACTTGTTGCACCACCATGTCTGAGTTGCCGAAGCAGATGAGCCGCCGGATGCCAATCTCCTTGGTGATCCGGAGGCCATGAGCGAGCGCTTCATACTCGACGACGTTGTTGGAGGCGCCAAAGTGGATCTGGAGAGCATACTTGAGCTGGTCTCCTTTCGGAGACGTCAAGACGATGCCGGCTCCTAGACCAGTCCGCATCTTTGAGCCACCGAAGTGCATCCGCCAATGCGTATAGTCTGGAGGTGGTGGTCGAACTGGGTTTCGGCCCAGTCGACCAAGAAGTCGGCCATCACGTGAGATTTGATGGCGGTGCGAGGCTCGTAGCGGATATCATGGTCCACCATGGCGATGGACCACTTGGCGATCCTGCCCGTTGCATCACGGTTGCCCATGATTTCTGAAAGTGGAGCAGTGCTCACCACGGTGATAGCATGCTCTTGGAAGTATTGCTTCAACTTATTTGCAGCAAGGTAACCACCATAACACATTTTTTTGGTAGTGGGGATAGTTCTGCTTGGAGGCGGACAAGACCTCGCTGAGTTAGTAGACAGGGCGCTGCACTAACAGTACCTTGCCCTCCTCTATGCGTTGAACTACCAGCACTACACTGACCACGCGAGTGGTCGCTGCAATGTATATGAGTATGGGTTCCCTTTCAGCCGGCGCTGCCAAGATTGGCAGGCTCGAGATGATCCGCTTGAGGTCGTGGAAGGCTTCGTCCGCCTGGTCATTCCACTCGAACTTCGTCGTCTTCTTCATGAGCTGGTAGAGTGGAAGGGCCTTCTCGCTGAGCCGGCTGACGAACCGGCTAAGGGATCCCAGGCAGCCGGCGAACTTCTGGACGTCTAGGATCCGAGTCGGCCGCACCATCCGCTCGATGGTGCCGATCTTCTCGGGATTCGCCTCGATGCCACAAGTGGACTCGAAGAACCCCAAGAGCTTGCCGCCTGGAACCCCAAAGACGCACTTCTCCGGGTTGAGCCGGATCTTGTATTCGCACAGGTTGGCGAACGTTTCCCGCAAGTCATCGAGGAGGCTGAAATGTTGCTTCGTCTTAACGACGATGTCATCCACACAGACGTGGATGTTTGTGCCGATCTGTGGCAGTAGGCACTGCTGCATGCAGCGTTGGAACGTCGCACCAGCGTCCTTCAGACCGAACGTCGTGGTGGTGTAGCAGTAGGCCCCGAAGGGCATGATGAAGGAGGTCTTCAGGCGATCAGCTGGATCTAGCTTGATTTGGTGGTAGCCTCAATAAGCATCCAGAAATGATAGCTTTCGCATCCTGCAGTGGAGTCGATCACTTGATCTATCCTAGGCAATGCGAAAGGGTCTTTCGGACATGCCTTATTCAAGCTAGTGTAGTCGATACACATTCGCCAGGTATTGTTCTTTCTCAGCACCAGGACTGGATTAGCTGACCATCCGGGTGGAAAACCTCCATGATGAAGCCGGCTGCAAGGAGCCAGGTAATCTCTTCTCCAATTGTGCGCCACTTCCCCTCGTCGAAGCGGCGCAAAGGTTGTTTTATCGGCTTTGCATTCGGTCGCACGTGAAGTTTGTGCCTGGCGTACTTCCTCGGAACACCCGGCATGTGTTTGGGGGACCATGCGAAGATGTCCCGATTCTCACGGAGGAAGTCGACGAGCTCGCCTTCCTATTTGGGGCTGAGGCCAGCCTCAATGGTGATGCACTGCTTGGGGTTTGCACGGTCGAGTGGCACGTGCTTGGTCTCTTTGGCCGTCTTGAAGGAGCCTTCGTCGGCCGACTGGGTCGGAGGAGAAGGGATCGTTGGATGCTCGGTAGCGTGAGCCACGAGCCGGTCGATCTATCTCTTCTCCTCAGCAATCACCATGGTGTCGGCCAGGCGGCTGCTGTCTTGGGTGCACTCGAGCGACTTCTTGTAGTCGCCAGCAATGGTGATGATGCCCTTCGGACCAGGCATCTTCATCTTCAGGTAGGCATAGTGCGGGATAGCCATGAACTTGGCTAGAGCCGGTCTGCCCATCAGCGCGTGATACGGGCTGCTGAGGTCCACTACCTCGAACCATATGGACTCGCGGCGGAAGTGAGCCTTGTCGCCGAAGAGGACGTCCAGCTGGATTTTGCCGATAGGCGAGCAGGACAGCCTAGGCACGATGCAGTGGAAGACAGTGCTGGTCGGCAGGACGTCTGTGTCCTTGAGCCCGAGCTTGCGGAGAGTGTCGAGGTAGAGGATGTTGATGCTGCTGCCGCCATCGACCAGCACCCGGGAGAACCGACAGGTGAGCCTCTTGGAGGCAAAGGTGGGATCGAGGACGAGCGCGTATGAGCCTGGTTGGGCATCACCGTAGGGTGGTCTACCCGGCTCCATGTGATTGGTCTGTCGGACCAATGCATGTATTGGGGAACCATGGCATTCACCTGACACCGTCTCTGGCACAGGCTATGCTTGTCGTCGCCTTCACTGGTGAAGACGACGAATGCTCCGTCTTGATGGGGGTAGTCGTCGTGGAGGCGGTCATCGTCGTGAGGCGGCGGCGGTGGAGCCGGAGCAGGACCAGGAGCCCGGGCTTGAGGTGCAGCCTGTACACCTGGGGCAGCCAGCAGGCCCTCCCCTTGCGACAGCCATCGTGTGAAGCTGCACTGTCGAAGAGTGTGGGTAGAAGGCTGTGCCCCAGAATGTATCTTGCATGGGGCGTCAAGCAGCTGCTCGAAGGTCTGCTTGAGAAACCAATTTGTGTTGCCCCTGTTGGGCCGCTTCCATTGAGAGCCGGCTTGAGAAGCCGACGCCTCACCCTCCACGCTGGCTACCAACTTGTTGTTGGAGCGCGAATCTAGCTGATCCACCTTGTGCTTGTTGTTGTTTTGGTCGCCTCGACTATCTCCAGCCGGCTTGGGAGTAGCCGGCGTGGCGACAGCCTTGTCTGAGGCGGTCACCTTGACTCGCATCACCAAGTCGGCTGTGGCGTACTTGTCAGCCTTGGCCATGAGCACCGCCAGAGAGGTGGGCTCGGAGCACATGAGCTTGTGCTTGAGGAGGGTGCCGTCTCAGCAACCGTCGATGAAGTACTGGATGGCCTGTACCTCATGCACCCCCTCGCAGGAGTTGCGAAGCTCCGTCCAGCGAGTGACGTAGTCGTGAAGGGGTTCTTCGGACCTTTGGACGCACATAGCCAGCTCGCGAGGCCGGCCAGGGCATTTGTAGGAGCCGATGAAGTTGAGGACAAACGCCTCCTCAAAGTCCACGCATGAGTTGACGCTGCCGACTGGAAGGCTGTTGAGCCAAGTCCGAGCCGAGCCGGCCAAGATGAGTGGCACGTAGCGGACCGCTACGCGCTTGTTGCCCCTGGCAATGCCAACGTCGGTGGTGTAGTCGATCAGCCAGTCCTCCGGCTTGGCGGTGCCATTGTACTTGGGAGTGTCCCGAGGCAAGGTGAAGCCTCGGGGAAACGGCTCCACTCGGATCGGGGGGCCGAAGCAGGCCGGACCGATGGGGCCGTCCTCCTCGAGGAGGGCTGACTAGGCCAAGGCGTTGAGACACCTACGGGCGTCCTGGTCGCCCTGGGGAACGCGAGCGCCGATCCGAGCTGCAATCGGAAGTGCACCTTGCGAACCGGTGGCATGGGTCCTCCCCGGACGAGGAACCTCATACACCGAGTCGCTCTCATCGCCTCCGCGACGCCTGCTCGAAGTATGCTTGCTCTAGCGTTGGGAGCACCAGTCTTGACTTCCCTCGCCCCTCCGGCTGGAGGTGCGATGCGAGGACGATCCCTCCGCATGGTGATGACCACTAGGGTTGCGGCGCGCCCCAGGGTTGAGTCTCGGAGACTCTGACTCGGCCTGACCGGGGTCAAGCCATGTCTTCTGCTCGTTGGCGGCGTCAAGGAGATCCTTGACCCGCTTCTCCTCGAACGCACGCTCCTCGCCCTCCAAGCTCGGCATTTCTTCCATGGCCACCTGTGCCGCCCGCAAATTGGCTGCAGGGGTCTCGTAGACGGGCTGGTTGCCACCTAGGATCTCGGCAATGAACCGGCCGCGGCCGCGGACTGATCCAAGCCGGCTAGGGGCCTCGGAAATTGGAGTGAGGCCGTATGCGGAGTTATACTCGCGCTGTGTGGCCTCCATCTGGCGCTTTGCCGAGGCGGCGACAATGCCCTCCCCCAAGATCTGCTTGCGAGCCTCCTCGAGCGAGCCTCAGGCGTCGTTAGGGTTCGTGGAGGCAGCGATGGGCGTCTTCAGGCCGGCAAGTGCGTCCTGAAGTGTGTCAGCGGTGACAACAACAGGCTCACCAGCGTCTGCTGACGCCTTGCCATGAGCCGTGCTGGTGCCAGCGCCGATGACCATCACCTCCACGGCGTTGGATACGGTGGCGACATGGTACGGGGTGAAGAACCCCATCGACGGCGGAGGGCCGTCGAAGACGAGTACGTTGCTGGGGTACACGTCATGTGCAGGCATCTCAGCGATAGAGAGCCTGCTGAAGCTGGCGGATAGCGCCTCGACATCGAAGTCCTCTCGAAACTAGCGAGGACCATCGTTGAGACGCAGGTCGCTAAAGAGAACGTTGAGGTTCTCCATAGCAGCGACGACGACGCTAGGAGGTGCCTCGTCATCGGAATCTTCGTCCGAATCCGCAGGGCGGACGGGGACGTCGATCATCATCGGTGTTGCCTCATCGAAAGCGGGCTCCACGGGCATGCAGATCGATCCGGATGCGATGCATCCAGTGGTGTCGGTGCGAGGCCCCGCCCAACGCGTAAAGCCAGCCGATGCTGCGATCGGCCCCATGGTGGGCGCCAAATGTCGACGAATACTCACAACATATGCCATAGGTAGGCTAAAGTCGGTGAGAACCGAAGTGGCAACGGAGGGCGCTGGGGGCGAGGTTGGTACAAGCATGGAACGCACGATGTACCCAGGTTCAGGGTTCTCCATAGAGATAATACCCCTAGTCCTGCCGGAGTGTAGGATGTATATGGATGGATTACAAGGTTGCTCCTAGAGCTGTGTTAAGGAGGAGGAAGAGGGGAGCAGCCGGCTCGCCTCTTCCTCTCTCTATGTGGTTGGTGAGTGTGTGTGTGTGATTTGTTGTTCGACCGAACCTCTGCATGAAGGGGGACCGGGGGGTTTTATAGACGAACCCGCCGGCCTACAATATGGATAAAGGGTACAAGAGTGGGACCCAGCTGGCAGCCTCGCCGGCTGACCAGGGGGCCCACGAGGGTCTTGTCTTGCCGATTGAGGGGCTCGCCGGCTGCGAGGTCCCGACTGGCTGTGGGGCCCGCCGGCTAGCCAATGGAGCTCTCGCATAAGGTTGACGCAGGACACACGCGGTACGTCCGGCGTCATCCAGCGAGATTCGTCATGGGCAGACGGTACGACCGCCTCCACTATTCCCACGCCGAGTGTAGTAATGGAGTGGGAGGTTGACGGCCGACACTATGCTGGGTGATGGATTAGAGCCGGGGTAGGTCAGCGGCGTGGCCGCCGACGCTGGTACCTATCGTGCACTCCAATCCAGTACCTTTGCTGACGCGTAGCCACCTTTAATCGTAGGGTCTCGTCATGACCTACGATCTGATGTGACTTGAAATCCTCGGCCGGCTAGGCCGCTTGGCTAGCCGGCTTGGGCACGACCGCCTCGTTCCTAGCCGGCTGGCTTGGCCTAGGTGGTCAGGAAGAGGTAACCGTCTTGCCTCTAGCCGGTAGGTGTTGCCTGGCCGGCCAGAGAGTTGGCCATCTCGTCCTCTAGCCGGTAGGTGCAGCCTAGCCGGCCAGAGGACTTGGGCCTTGGAGAAATATATTTGGTCATTCTTTTTGGGTAGGAGATGAAGGAACAGGCTTGATGAGCCTACCCCGGTGTTATCCCCCCGACAATTTCCGAAAAGCATAAAGGGTTGTTGGAAAGGAGTTTTTCAAAGGTAGACCTGGATAAAGCTGCTTAAATATTGGGCATCATGATCTATAGAGATAGATCAAGACGCTTGATAAGACTTTCAATGAGTACATACCTTGAATTTTTTTCAAAGAGTTCAAAATGGATCAGTCAAACAAGGAGTTCTTGCTTGTATTGTAAGGTGTGAAGTTGAGTAAGACTCAAAGCTCGACTAGGCAGAAGAAAGAGAAAGGATGAAGGTCGTCCCCTATGCCTTAGTCGTAGGCTCTATAGTGTATGCCATGCTGTGTACTGCACGTGGTGTGTGCCTTTCCATTGAGTCTGCAAGGGACACAAGAGTGATCTAGGAGTGGATCAATGGACATCGGTCAAAACTATCCTCAGTAACTAGAGGACTAAGGAAATGTTTCTCTATTATGGAGGTGATAAAGAGTTCGGTGTAAAGGGTTACGTCGATGCAAACTTTGACACCGAGCCAAATGACTCTGAGTAGCAAACCGTATACGTATAGTGGAGCAGTAATTTAGGATTGCTCCAAGTGGAGCATGGTAGCAACATCTACAGTATGAGATATAGATTTGCAAAGTACACACGGATCTGAATGTTGCAGACCCATCGACTAAAAGGTCCCTCACAAGAAAAATATGATAAAACCCAGAACTCATTGGGTGTGAAACACATGGTGATGTAAACTAGATTATTGGCTGTAATGAAAGTGGGAGACTGTTGGAAATATGCCCTAGAGGCAATAATAAAGTTGTTATTATCATATTTACTAGTTCATGCTAAGCATTAATTATCCATGCTATAATTAGATTGACCGGAAACTTAAATACATGTGCGGATATATGAACAACACTGTGTGCCTAGTGAGCATCTACTAGACTTGCTCGTTGATTAAAGATGGTTAAGGTTTCCTAACCATAGACATGAGTTGTCATTTGATAAGGGGATCACATCATTAGGAGAATGATGTGATGGACCAGACCCAATAGTAAGCGTAGGATTTGATCGTATCACTTAGTTTATTGCTACTGTTTTCTTCATGTCAAGTATCTATTCCTAATACCATGAGATCATGCAACTCCCTGACACCGGAGGAATGCCTTGTGTGTATTGAATGTCAGTTCATAACCGAGTGATCATAAAGGTTCTCTATAGGAGTCTACGAGGGTGTATGTTGGGTTGCCATGGAGCCATGGATCGATACTAGGATTTGTCACTCTTTATGACAGAGAAGTATCTCTGGGCCCTCTCGGTAATACAACATGACAAGAAGCTTGCAAGCAATGTCACTAAGGATTTAGTCACGGGATCTTGTATTACAAAACGAGTAAAGATACTTGCTGATACTTGGGATCTACGTTGGGTTTTCTGTGAAGAGGAACGGGTGATGCAACACAATATAGGTAAGTATTTCCCTCAGTAGAGAACCAAGGTTTGTCGAACCAATAGGAGTGACAACCAACTCCCATCTTCATCGACTGCACACAAAAGAACCAAACACTTTCACCCAACACGGGCAAGAGGGTTTTCAATCCCCTTGTCCTGTTATTTGCAAGAAAGTAAGTAGTGTGGTTGGAAGTTGCAAAGTGAAAAGTAAATAAAAAGTAAATAAAGGCAGTGAGGAGTTGTAGCGTTTGTAAACTTATAAGTGAATACACCCGCGGGCCATAGTTTTCCCTAGTGGCATATCTCATGAAATTAAGCATACGGTGGGTACACAAACTACTGTTGGGCAATTGATAGAAAAGCACATAGTTATGTGATAATCATGGAAATGATCATGTGTATATAGGCATCACGTCCATCAGAAAATAGGCCAACTCCTACGTGCGCCTATTACTATTACTCCACCCATCGACCACTATCTAGCATCCATCTAGAGTATTAAGTAAAACAGAGTAATGCTTGGAGAATGATGACAAGATGTAGACAAACATAATGCAATTAATATGAACTAACCCCATCGTTTTATCCTTAGTGGAAATAATAAAAAGGCGTATCTTGTCCCCTTTCTGTCACTGGGATAAAAAAAATCATCATATTGAACCTACTACAACGCACCCCTCCCGCTTAAGAAAGATCAATCTATTTGGCCAAAGAAAATCAATAGACCAGAGAGGTTTACGAAGCTATGATGATCATGCACATAAGAATCATATTTAGAATTCAGAGAATACTCAAATATTTATCATGAATAATATGAACATAAAACCACAAGTCATCGTATCACAACAAACTCACCACACAAAAGAATTACATCGATAGATCAAAGCGAAGATGCGATGATCATTGTATTGAAGACTAAGAGAGAGAAATAGCCATATAGGTACTAACCAAGGACCCATAGGTGTGTGGTGAACTAGTCACACATCACCGTGGGAGCAGCAAGGATGATGTAGAGGTCCTCCATGATTGACCCCCCTCTGGCAAGGCACTGAAAAAAATGGCTCCATATGGACACATGGCAGAACAGAGACTTGCGGCGGCAGAAAAAGTGTTTCAGGTGGCTCTCTAGGGGCTTTTTGGGATATTTGTGAATTTATAGGACGAAGAGGTATTCCAGGAGGCAGCCGAGGTAAGCGTGAGACAACAAGGCGCGCCCTAGGCCCTTACGTGCCCTTTTGACTCATGCCTCCATCGTGAGGCTTCTCGCCTCCTCCTAAAGCTTCCAGGTCTTCTTTTTTCCAGAAACAATCACCAAAAATTTGTGGCAATTGGACTTCGTATTGTAATTTAAACCTGAAAAGCCAAAAACATGTTGTCGGTGCACTAAAGACTTGGGTCTCTAGTGCCCAGACTTGTGCGCGGACACCGGCAGCCCCTCCGCAGTGGCAAGGCGTGTCGCTGGGGCTTAGGGTGAAAGCAAGACTCAGAAACCACCAAGTGCAGATTGCAATCCCCAGGAAGAACTCGCTTGCTGGGATGGAAGAAGAGACCCCGGCAGGAGTTCCCTACCGGGGAGATAGACAATCTCCTGCCGGGGAGATATAGAATGCCACGGCGAGACCCTCCCACCAAGAAAGAAGGACTGAGCCCCGGCAAGCCACCCTTGAAGGGAAGGCTGACAAGGCCTCGGCAGGCCATCACCTCCCTGCCGAGAGGAACAGGAAGAGCCCCGGCAAGGTAACCCTGCCGGGAAGAAAGAGAAGGCCCGAGGAGAGGCGCGGGCCCAGGATGCCCTCGCGACCTGCGAACGCCTCCACCAATGATGCATGCACCATGCATCCGCCCGCACGCCAGTGCAACGCGCCGGAGTTGCCGCATGTGGGTACGTGTCCAACCCCCTCCCCCCTAACGAGGTCAGGGAAGTCTGTCGAAACATTTATTGCACATCTAACAAGGCAGTAAGACGGTAACTCTCGGTCGGCGCTGTTTCACCCGTGAACCCACCGTTCACCCACTGAGCCACTGTGGTGACCCCTTTGCCTATAAAAGGAGGCCCAAGGCTCAGTAGTAGGGGCTTTTGGATTTTGACAAATCGAAAGGCTATAAAAAGGGGCAGATCAACAGTAACCCAAACCGAATAACTAAACACATGCAGGAGTAGGGTTTTACCCAGCATGCGGCCCGAACCTGGGTAAAAAGATCTTGTCGGGCCCTGACTGTTGGCTCTGCTCTTGCGGCGACCCATCTCCCCGCCAAACCAGCAAAAAGGGGACCGTTGAGGCCCCCATAGGTGTCGATCCTTCAATACCTTAAGGGCCCCCATAGGTATTCCCCCCAGGAGTAGTCGACCAAGAATACTGCCGAGTATGAGGGGCACCTCGCTGGTCTGAGGTTCGCGCAGACCTCGGAATCAGAAGGTTGATCATCAGAGGAGACTCGAAGTTGGTCGTCCGGAAAATCAACAAGGACCACCAGAGCCCGCTGATGGAGGCGTACGTTGAAGAAGTGAGGAAGCTGGAAGAGCGCTTCGACAATCAATGGGCACAACACATCCCCCGTGCCAAAAATACGGTCGCCAATGACCTGTCAAAGCATGCAGCCCTTAAGTTACCCGTGGAACCAGGGACTTTCGTGCTACGGCTCACCCAACCATCCGTGACGACATCAACCTAGCAAGAAAAGAGAAGGAAGTTGGACTCCGGCGAGTACTTCCCAGCAGACCTGCCGGGAAATTCTGGCAAGGGTCCTACCGGGGGAGAGGTTGCCGAGGAAGGCCTATAGCCTAGCGGGGGGGATACCACCCCGACGGAAGACATGCCTTTAGTCCTTGCCGTCGAACCACGCACTCCGGCATGGGCACAACAAATCGTCCAGTACATTCAGACTGGGACCTTCCCGAAGAGCAGGAAGAAGCAGAAAGAGTAGCCCGTCAGTCGAGCATGTATCAGTTCATCGATGACACTCTATACAGAAGACGACTGAATGGAGTGAAATTGAAATGCACCCCCAAGACGAAGGCTTGGAGCTGTTGGCCGAGATACACGGAGGCATATGTGGCTCCCACATAGGGTCAAGAGTGCTTGCCGGCAAAGCATTCTGGCAATGTTTCTTTTGGCCCACAGCTCTCCATGATGCAACATCACTAGTAACCAAGTGTGAAGCGTGTCAGTTCCATTCGAAGAAAGCTCATTAGCCACCTCAAGCACTCCAGACAATCCCTCTCTCCTGGCCAGTTTCGGTCTGGGGGCTCGATATACTCGGCCCCTTTCCCCGCGCTGCCGGGGGCTTAGAGTACTTATACGTGGCAATCGACAAGTACACAAAGTGGCCGGAAGTGGAGCCAATGAGAAAGCTGACTGCACAGTCAGCCATTAAGTTCTTCAAGGGAATAGTCTGTCGTTTTGGTGTCCCAAACAGAATCATCACGGACAACGACACCAATTCACGGGCCACGCCTTCGTGCAGTACGCCCAAGATCTCGGAAGTCGAATATGCTTTGCTTCTATTGCCCACCGAAGGAGCAACGGGCAAGCGGAAAGGGCAAATGCTGAAGTGTTGTGAGGACTAAAAACAAGTACTTTTGACAAGCTGCACAAACATGGAAGGAACTGGATTGACGAGCTGCCGACGGTTCTTTGGTCGATCAGAACGACACCAAATCGAGCCACCGGCCAGACACCCTTCTCCCTAGTCTACATGGCGGAGGCAGTTCTTCCCACAGAACTCATTTACAGATCACCTCGGGTGCTCGCTTACGACGAGCTTGATCAAGAGAAACAACGCCAAGACGACCCTGTGCTCCTCGAGGAAAGTCGCCTTCTTGCAGCTGTGCGAGCCTCTTGCTACCAGCAAGCCCCGCGTCGCTACCACAGCCGCAAGGTGCGATCCTGAAGTCTTGAGGAAGGCGACCTTGTACTTCAACACGTTCAGTCGGCCAAGAACTCAAACAAGTTGACGCCGAAGTTGGAAGGCCCATATCGGGTAGTGGGAGTCACCAGGCCTGGCGCGGTCCGGCTGGAGATAGAGGATGGAATTACGGTGAGCAAATCCTGGAACATCGAACATCTTCGCAAGTTCTACCCGTAGGGAGAGGCCGCTGGGTATACCGGTGACCACATTTTGTGCAAGTCTTGTCGATGTTGCATGTAATCCTTTGTACAAAGCCAGGCGAAGACCCTGAGCGTAGTCAAATAAAGTTTTGCGTCATGCATCATCTAGATTTCTCATGATTAAATCATGCATGTATATAATCTAGGGTTTGGTGTAGCGCATAAACTAACAAACACCAAGATATCTATGTTTGCTTTCTCTTATTTGTTTCCACAAAGAACAGGTTTTTTCCGTGCACAAGTTTGCCCGAGGGGGGGGGGGGGGGAAGAAGAGGAGGAGGAATACAGCATACAGGACAGGAACGAGCCCACGGTCAAAAGGAGAGTCGCGGTCCAAGTGATAAGTGACAGAAACTCCGAACAAACTCTTAGTTCAAGGTATAGCACCTTGCTAGTGCCTTCAAACTCTCGTATGGAGCGACGCGGGGGGGGGGGGGGGGGGGGCTGACTGAAGTCAACTCCGGCGCCCCAGGGGTGCTAGCCGAGGGTCTGTCGCTCGCTGACACCTTTGTCCTCTTGGCCATCCTCTGTGCCAGCGTCTCCATTTCCCTGCAGAGGCCAAAGTCAAGACAAGTCTCATGAGAAATAACAAGAATGGAAGAGTGAGGCCATGGATGCGTACTCTTCTTCCTCCTCCAAGCTGAAGATCGAGAAGTCGAAGTTCAGATCCTCCTCGGTGCCGGCAGAAGGCGACGTGCCTCTTGAGCGCTTGGCGGGGACGAGACTCGAGCTTGCCGCACTGGGAGCCCAGTGTTGCCACGTCGAAGGACCCGTCTAGGATTTCGGTGGACCAGAGGCTCCTCGGCCTCTTCCTCTTCCTCCTCCGCCTCTTCAGGAACATGGACAATGGAGTAGCCCTGGGCAGAGGAGCTGCCGGCTTCCCCAGCAAGTGCATCCCCCGCTGCCATCAACTCCTTGTCGTATTCTTCTTCATCGAAAGACCCGACCTTCCCCGCCACCTTGGCGAGGGCCCTCTCCTGAAGCCGGATGGCTATGTATGCCACCTCCCCTTTGGTGGTAGGGAGGATGAGCACGGCCTCCTCCACCCTTGCAACCTTCTCCGACAGGCGGTTGAAAAAGGACAAGACGACCTCGTTCGACGGTTGAACCTAGGTCGGAAGGACGCCATGGGCGTTGCACTCCGACATTATTGCCGTGAGCACGCCCAAGGCCGAGCTGATGCAGAGGGGAATAACGCCCGCTGGAAGCCGGAGCTTGGGGTCGAGCTTAAATAGCTTGCTACAGACGAAGGCGTGCTGCAGGACGGTCAGGTTGCTATTCAACCCCGGCCGTAGCCGCATTATGTCTGTCGCGTTTGAGTATGCCGATGGCAGCCTCCCCCCTGTGTGTTGAAGGGGGCGATCCGCCTTCGGATGAAATCGGAGGCCACCATTTCCATCGTCAGCCCTGCGGCCCTAAGGCGCAGGATCCTGTTGACGGGGACGGCCAATTTCTCATCGTCTGGTACGAGGCTGCTCTAGTCATTGCCCCGGGCCTTAATCTTGGCGGTTGTGGGCTCACAGAAGGGCAAAAATCCCTTTTCCCGAATCCAACACCACTTCCCTCGCCACCCCTCCCACTTCTCCCGAAGATTCCCTTCCAAATATGCCTCCTTGCACCCGGTCCGCGGGATCCAGGTGATGGAGCCAGAAAGGGCGTCCCCTGTTTCGATACGGGGGATGAAGTAGTGGCAGAAGAGGGCGGTGTTGGGGACGATGCCGACGAAGTTTTCGCAGAGATGTGCGAATATCGACATGCACGCCACGATATTCGGCGTGAAATCTAGAAGCCGAAAGTCGTAGATCTGCATAATATCAACATAGAACTCTGAGAAAGGTGGGCAAAGTCCACAATAGAAGAAATCGGCGAAGAATGGGTACTTATCCGGTTCGTAGCCTGATTCCTCGACGTTCACATTGGTGGCCGGATGTGCCGTCGGCTTCACCGCCCACATGAAACGGTAACGGTCCAACAAGGCGCGCGCCTCAATCCCCGGAGGCAAGAAGGCAAACTCCTGCCGCTTCTTCGCCATCTCCTTCTCCGTGTTCGCTAGCTTCCCCTTCTTGTCTCTGCTCCCCTTTGGCGGCACGTCGACGACAGGAGGGGCGGCTACTAGGGGAAGAGGTTTCGGGAAGGAGAAGGGGGAACAAAGGCTCGATCTCAAGGAAGAAGATGACAACGGCGGCGAGATTGGAGGAATAGGAAATTAAGGAAGCAACCGCGCCGCTCGTTCTTTTCCTTTATGGGGAACGTCGACCGACCCTTGGTTGCCCAACTAACAGCTCCACACGCATGCGGCTGCCTCGGCCACTACGCGCACACCGCACACCCTCCCACTTCGCACGTTCAATGCGCGACGTGTGGAAAGAAAGCCTGCAATGGCTCGATTCCAATAAGCGCGGCGCCCGCGAGTGTGCGCATCGCTTTGGGCCTGGCCCAACAACGCCTCGCATGCGTGTGTGGCCCAAGCCCGACGGCTCTTGTCGGTGCACTAAAGACTGGGGTCTCCAGTGCCCCAGACTTGTGCGCGGACACCGGCAACCCCTCCACAGCGGCAAGGCGCGTCGCTGGGGCTTAGGGCGAAAGCAAGACTCGGAAACCACCGAGTGCAGATTGCAAGACCCGGCAAGCACTTGCTTGCTGGGAAGGAACAAGAGACCCCAGCAGGAGTTCCCTGCCGGGGAGATAGAAAAAGCCACGGAGAGACCCTCCCGCCGAGAAAGAAGGACTGAGCCCCGGCAAGACACTCTTGAAGGGAAGGCTGACAAGGCCTCCTCCCTGCCGAGAAGAACATGAAGAGCCCCAACAAGGTAACCGTGCGGGGAAGAAAGAGAAGGCCCGATGAGAGGCGCGGTCCTAGGATGCCCTCGCGACCCGCGAACGCCTCCACCAACGATGCATGCACCATGCGTCCGCCCGCACGCCAGCGCAATGCCCTGGAGTTTCCACGTGTGGGTATGTGTCCAACCCCCCCCCCCCTGATGAGGACATGGAAGTCTGTCGAAGCATTTATTGGACCTCTGACAAGGCAGAGTAACATGGTAACCGTCAGTCGGCGCTGTTTCACCTGTGAACACACCGTTCACCCACTGAGCCACTCTGGTGACCCCTTTGCCCATAAAAGGAGGCCCGAGGCTCAGTAGTAGGGGCTATTGGCTTTTTGACAAATCGAAAGGCTGTAAAAAGGGACAGATCTACAGTAACCCAAAACGAATAACTAAACACATGCACGAGTAGGGTTTTACGCACCACGCGGCCCGAACCTGGGTAAAAAGATCTTGCCGGGTCCTGATTGTTGGTTCTGCTCTTGCCGCGACCCCTCTCCCCGCCAAACCAGCAAAAAGGGGACCGTTGAGGCCCCCATAGGTGTCGATCCTTCACCGACACATGCAGAAAAAACAACTAGCACTGGGCACTAGGTCAGTAGGTTAGTGATAAAAAATAATATTAATTGGTAAATAGAATACCATAAAGTGTCCTAGAAGGAACTATAAAACATTATAGATACATTGGATACGTATGGCATGCCGGGTGACGAGATTCAATTAGGTACCGTGATACTAATGATCGTATCTCGCGCAAGTAACATACCGCTAGACAAAGGCAATTGCATATAGGATTGATTGAATCCTTGACATCATGGTTCTATCAATAAAAATCTTCGTAGAGTATGTAGGACCCAATATGGGCATCTAGGTCCCTCTATTGGTTATTGATCGGAGAGGTGTCTCAAACATGTCCACATGACTCTCGAACCCGTAGGATCCTCACGCTTAATGTTCGGTGACGATATAGTATTATTGGGTTATGTATGTTGGTGACCAATGTTGCTTGGAGTCTCAGATGAGATTCCAGACATCAGAGGAGCTCCAGAATGGTCCATAGGTAATGATTTATATATCGTTAGTCATATTTTGGCTACTGGAAAAGTTTCGGGTTTTGTCGGTGTTGTGTCGGTAAGCTTCTAGAAGGTTCTAGAAACTTCCAGAGGAGTCCTGAAGTCCAACAAGGGTTCCACTGCATCCCAAGGGTTTCCATGGGTTGAGGGTAGACGTCCTGGCCTTATTGGGCCAGGCGCACAAGTCCCTCAAGACCCATGCGGTTGGGAAAGGTTGAAGGTCCACCTTCGTATGGAAGTGAAGGAGGAGGACTAGGATTCCACCTCCCCCTAGGCTGCGCCCCTAGGGCTTAGAGGGGTTGTCAACCACGCCCCTCCACCTATATATAGAGGGGAGAAGGCACCGCAAGAGGACACACCAAGCCCTTGGCGGCCCTGTCTCTCCCGTTGGTTTTTTTTCTCCTCCATTCACAGTTTTAGTAGTGTTTGGCCAGGCCCTGCTGAACTAGCTCCACCACCACCTCCACCACACCGTCGTGCCGGTTGAGAACCCATATAATACTCCACGCTTGCACTATGGATCGTGGAGGCGGAGACTTCATCGAGCCGCACATGTGCTGAAAGCGGAGGTGTCGTCCGTTCGGCGCTAGATCGGGTCGGATCACGATTGGATCATGAAGATTATGACTACATGAACCATGTTATATACGCTTCCGCTTAGCAATCTGCAAGGTATGTAGACACACTCGCCCTCTCGTAGCTATGCATATCCATGGATAGATCTTGCATGTGTATAGGACAAATTTTGATTCCCTTCCAACGTTCCCATCACCTACTTGTGGATATAAAAAAATAAAAAAGTCAAAAAAGAGTGCCCAACAAAAAATGAGTGAAGAAGAGATAGGGGTGGTGTTACTATACTTTACCACATTTGTACTACCAAGTAGAACTATTTTCTTTAAATAGAGAGTCCTCGTGTTTACTCACTTTCATACACTGGTAGGAATCAATATAGAACTTATATTGCATATTCAATTAACGGGCTTCCTCAAATGCCTGAGTTCTTCATGAGCAAGAAATTTAGATGCACACCCTGTTATTTTGAGTAGAGAGCTTTCATACACTCATTCGTACTCCTCGTAGTGATATCAATTGAAAGGCGTCTTGAGGGCCTAATGAACCGCCGAGTTGATGTGATACTTTCTCAAACTTTTGTCTTCCCTTATCAATCACTACCATCATTCTATTCCACCCAAAGTGTTGAAAGTCCATGGCTCACGTTAAGGTATCGATTGAATTTTAAAAATATGATGTGCGTGAAAAGGTATTATTCTAGTGATTGGTTAGGCACTCGGGTGATCATGATTTATGCTTTTCATTACAAAGATGGAGTTATGTCATTGCTTACATGACTAAATGACTAGGGGATAACGTTCTTTAGTGTTGTTATTTTGAAAGGCAATGATTATTTGTTGCTATTAATCCATATTATCAATTCAATATTTTTTAAGTCATTGTTTCTCAACATTTATACCTATAAGATTACATGATACAAATGCCTTGTAGCATTCAACATAATAAATATATTTTTTATGAGTCACCTGCTTAAGGACGAGCAGAAATTAACTTTGGGGATGTCGACACGTCTCCAACATATCTATAATTGTTTATTGTTTCATGCTACTATTTTATCAATCATGTATGATATATAAAACACTTCATATCATTTGTGGGAACTACCTATTAACTCATCTAGTGGTAGTTTTGTGGGTGTTTTTGGCTTTTCAAAAAGTGTGTACGGAACGGAGTCCAAATGCTACGAAACTTTTTGACCATATTTTTGGTCCAAAGGGAGACATGGAATTTTGGAGGGAGTCCATACATCGCACAAGGAAGCGACAAGGGTAGGGGTGTGCCCTGGGGGTAGGGTGTACCCTCCCCCTTGTGACTCCCTCGTGGGTCGAACTTACCGCCTCTCTAGCCTATAAATTCACACTATTAGGGAAAACCCTAGATGTAATGTTGGGTAATGGCCTACCAGTAGCAAGGGCCCCTATACTACCACTATAGCGCTACAACTAATACTTAGCAGTAGCATTGGCCAGACCGACACTACTGGTATTTATATTAGCAATAGCTTGGTGTGGAATCCGACGCTGCTGCTAGATAGCAACAATTGTTGTCCCTACCGGGCGCCACTACTAATTATGCATATTTATTCTTTATATTTGTACTATATTTTATGAAAATTAAATGGGTAGAAATGGTTTTGGAAGAAACAAGGATTTAATTAAAGTGGATGGACCCCCAAGTGACCAAGTTGAATTAGTAGAAAATATGAGGTTGGGACGGCACACAAGTGTCGAATAAAGGAAATGCCTACCAAGTCCAATTTGCAGTGATAGGTGTTGCCCTCAATCTACAATTGTGTGTGTACCCTCCAACATCATATTTTCTTACTAATTCAATTTGGTCACATGCATCCACCACTTTGAAATACTAACTCATCATACATAGTCACATAACAACTAATCGTCATCTTAATCATATAACAAATCGTCATGTGTAGTCATACAATAACTTAGCATCATTGTACCACATGCCAAGTTAACCACTACTACATAATAGTTATCATATTAGGTGAATAACTTCCGAACACATGACAGGTCGTAGGACCTACCTGTCTATCCTAGGTAAAATGACATAATATAGGAAAACCCCTTCGTCTCCATGATGAAGCACAAAGATCCAATGGTCTCCAATTTGTGACTTGTGCTCATTTCTTATTTCCCTCCATCCTTCAATTTGGAGTTTTCCTTGTGGTTTGCATTCACTCAAGTATGGATAATACAAAGGGGAACTAAAAGGGAAAGCAATTGTTATCTCACCTGTGACATTCGTCAACACAGGCACACCATCATTTGGGAGCTTCTATTGAAGAACATAATAGTAACATAGTTAGCAATTTAGTTTAGTTAGGAGGAATGTATGAAAAAGATGCGCTAGTGACACAATAGTAAAAAATATGACCAAGATGTTTGCATGAATGTTAGAAGCGCTCAACATATGCACTATTGGCATGTATCGTGGATAATTCCGGCCAACTTCATAATACATCTCGTTAGTAGATAGAACATCATTAACAAAGGAGACATAAGTGTAGTAGGTCTCGTGTGCTAACTTCCGTGTTTCTCTCTAAGCAAGGAAATAAATTGATGATTGCACATGAACAAGATAAGTATGGGCCAATAACAACTATTTTTAAATAAGAAACATATATTATTTAAAAATGTTTTAAAAGAACTCACACGGAGGTAAAATTGGAATCAGTTCAAGATCCACCCAAATGAGTTTATCATATTGAAGAGTGGTGACTGGATCATATCGAGGAATGCCAATATCAAAGGTAATTTTCATACTCTCCTCAAATTCGTTAGCCTGGCATAACGCTCTCCAATTTTAATAAATTGAATTGCGTGACATACTCCATTATAAAGTTTAACCTCAATAATGAAACCATGCTTCGTCTTTAGGTGGAATTTCTTCGTTTCCACGTCACTGAAAGAGAGCTTCTCTAGGACATACCACCTTGCATAGCATGGGATGCACTAGTGGAATTTTAGAGAACAAAAATTACACGTCAAAGAAAAATATTTGAGCCATGCTTAATTACGAATAAATACATGCCGCTGAAGTTATATACTGTAAAATGTTTGAACTCCTCCTTAAGTGTAACACAGAAGCACCTATCATTGTCCAAATGTGGCATGTCACACATACCCCCGTCGTTGGTACAGTCATCTCACTCCGGGATCCTATCATCGTCGCACATTTTCTATGTTCATATTTAAAAGATTAAAACTTCGAGGCAAATACGAGGAAATCGAAACATAGATCACTATTCAGCACGGGTTGACTTTTGGTATGTCGAGTCTGCTTTCAAAAACTTGCATCTCTCATAGTGTATATCGTGGACACTCCCTAAGATGATATGGTGGTGTATATGGTGGACATTCCCTCACACTGATATTACGATCGTCAGTGATGTTGTTCTTCTCTTTCTCCCCCTGCAATACCAAAAGGTCTATCACGAGGAGAAAGAGCAAGAGCGACCCCAACGACAATAGTTGGCATTCTCCCTCTCAACAAAAATTTTGACTGTTGATGTTGGTTGATCCTCCCGTTATTCCTGAGTGCATTACCAAAAGGTCTAGCACACATGAATGAGAGAGGAACAACCCACATGACAGCAGTCGGATTCTCTATCACTGATATTACGACCATCTCTGATCATTGCTTCCCCTTGTTCTCTTGTGCAGTACCAAGGTATATCACGTGAAGAAGAAGAGGGCAACGACCCCCACGACAATAATCATGATCGTTCCATCGGGAATAGAATGAAATTCAACCCAAAGCATAAATGAATTAACATTATACATATTGAGACATAAAAATGGCCTATGTTTTGCCAGAGTTTCATTTAGTTCCTGTTCCGGCAAATCACCGACAGTCGATATGTCCTACTTTATAGCAAAAGTCATGCCAAAATTTCGGCATGACCTTGGTACAAAATAGTACATATCGAGGGCCTGAAATTTGCTCGAATAGAAACTAATCAACATTCTAGAAAAAAAAAGACACTAAGAGGTCTTTGTGCAAAATGATACTTCAAATGCTAAATTTCCTCAAGTGACATTTTTTTTCTTCAAACTCTAGATTCACAATATACATAGCAATATTATCACAATGAAATAACCACTAAAGCAAAGCAAATTTATTCTTCATACCCTGAAATAACACATCATTCTATAATCCCTAGATCAATAACACACCATTCTATAAAGACTAGAGCAATAGCACATCATTATCCACCATCCATTATCAAGCAATGAAATAGCACATAATTCTATAAACCCTAGAGAAGAATAATTAAATTATAAATGAGTTTGGAGACATAGGATGCAATCCAAGTGGAAGGAGGGAGGGCGCAGAGGAGTGGAGGCTACCTCCTTCCTATGGCATTGCTCGGCTGAGCACCTGCTCCACGGAGGCACCGACGGCTCAACAGCGAAGGGTTCAACTGGATTGGCACGCGACCATGGCTTGGAAGTCGAGCATCGTCGAGGTTGGAGTACTATGCATGGCACGGTTGGGCGGCAGCGTGAAGGAAGGGCTGGCGCATGTGAGGGAGCGCCGACGATGGGGGGAAGGGCCATCAGTGAGAGAGAGTGGAGAGAGGGAGAGTGAGGAGGAGAGTGACGGTCGACGCGCATGGGTCACATGGATAAGGGTGGTCTCGCATAGCACAAGGGATACGCACCACATTGCTCCTACACAATTACATGTAGCGTTGTACAACGTGACAATTGTAACAACTCGGAAGCGACACTCGAGAAGATTCCCCTTTTATTCCATTGTCGCCGTGTGATTTATTTGGTTGTCGCATTCATCATCGCATCATCTGCATAGCATCAGCAGTCCATTGCCATCATTTTTCAAAACTTGCATCCTTTGTTAGTTGTCGGTTCTCGCCGCTATTGTCGTTGACCGTTTCGAGACCAACCACTCATGGAAACGCCCACAACATCATTAAAATGTTCTTTTCAAAAATGTGCATAAAACTTTCTTAGATTGGGTTGAAAGTTGGCGTATGGTCTTAATACAGTGTAGGTAGGCCGCCTGTCAAATTTCATTGCAATCGGAGTCTGTTTGATACCCAAACGGTCGACCGTAGTGGCACCATCATCCATTTATTCGCCGGACGTTTTTCAGTTTTACGAACTTGTGTCATGGGCCTAAAACCTCTCTACACAGCCCAGTGCAGCCCACCAAAACCACCCTCCAATCAAAGTCGCCGGATCACGATCCAACGGTCCGAAATCGGTCTAAAACCCCTAAACCTAGCCCTCCCTGCTATAAATAGATGACCTCCCGACCTAATTTGGGAAACCCTAGCCCATGGCCTCAAAATCCATGCCGCTAGCCCCAACGAGCTGCCTCCACCTGCCCGGTCGCCTCCCACCTCGAGCGGGCCCGCCGAAGCCCATCGCTAGCCCGCCCGGGCCTCGGCCAGCCGTCGCCGCACCCGTGGAGTGCCCGAGCTCCCACGACGTGTCGTGCTCTCCCGCGCACCCGAGAGCCTACTCCTCCCGTAGCAGCGCATGGAGGAGCTGCGCTGCGGCCGACCCTGCGACCGGAGCTGTTCTGCACTGTCGTCCCGTGCTGCCTGCTCCCATGCTCTCTCTCCCCTAACATGCTCTCCCTCACCCGCTCTTTATCTCCCATTGCTGGAGCTCCCAACAACACTGCCACCCCCTGATCTCTTCGACCGCGCCTCCCCAGGCCTCCTCGACGCCGGGAATGAAGAGAGTTACCGCCGATCTCGTCATCCACGGCCTCCGATCGCCTCCTAGCCACAAGCCACGCCCCTCCCCAGCAGTCGTCGCCCCGTTGACCTGGAAAGCCACCATGGATGTGTGCTTCGGGAGGTGGACATCGTTTGCGTCGTCACGCGCATGGGCCGCACGCTCATTGACCCAGCTCTCACGGCCATCAGCCGGACTAAGCCACAACCTGGACGGCTAGTCAGCCCATCCATGAGCCGGCCTTGCCAAGGCACAACGCCTCGAGCCAGCGTGCCTGGCCCCTCTTAGGCCTTCTCCATCGACCGGCTCAAAGGCCGAGTGGTGAGCCGCCACTCTGCATGCCTAAATGTCACCCATGGGCAAGATTTTATCCTACGCTTAGCTGCTCAACCGTGCATCGGATGAAAATATTTTCAACATGAAAAAATGTTTTGAATTTTATGTAGTTTCACAATATCCAACTCTCACATGTGTTTAAAATATTTAACTTGCTATTTTCATGTGATTTGCATTAATGTCATATTAAAATGGTTTGCCTCATATCTTTTAAATCGTAGCTGAGATTAAAATGTTTCATGTATGTAACTTGACTAGAAAAATACGTAGAATAACATGGTAAACTTTATTTTGATGTTTAAAAACTCTAAATCTGTGTTCTAGGCACATGTATAGCAAATTCGAAAATTACATATGGGGACTTTCCGGAATTGTTACTCGTTGTCCGACCTCATTTAAACTTGCTTAGAGTTTTAGGTAGCTTCATAGTATCTTGTGTATCCATGATTAACATGCTCGTGACTATCATTTGCATACATTTTGCATTCATGCCATATGATCTTGTGCTGCTCATATCTTTTAAACCGTAGCTCCATTTTAAATGATCTATGTATGTAAATCGACTAGAATGACGTGTGGAATCACATGGTCCACTTTGTTTTGCTGTTTAATAAATATAAAATATGGTTAGTTCAGATATGGACAATATCGATATTAACGTATGGGGTCATTTCGGAGATGCTATATGTTGTTTTCGACCTCATTTAAAATACCTAAATAGTGTAGTTTATTTATGCTACACCTCTTACCATGTTTAACCACATTTAATACTGTCGTGTACCTAACGATAGTGAACTAAGTAATTCAAATATTGAATTTCGTCAATATACAACCTGTTGTATATTGAGCTTCATTTAATGTGTAGTAATAAATTGTTGAGCTTTGTCGTGTCGTGCATAATTAAATGGACATGCATCATGTGTGTTTGTGCATCATGTCATGCATATGTGTCGTGTTATTGTGTGTTGATTCTTGTTTCCGGATTGTTTCTTCTCGATAGAGTTCGGAATCGCTTCGGAGTGTGAGGATTAGTTCGACTACGTTGGTTCGTGTGCTTCCCGGATTCCTTCTTCTTACAAGCGCGATCACAGGCAAGATGATCATTTCCCTAGATACCATTACCATCATTGCCATGCTAGTTGTCCCGTTTCTTTCGCTATGTCTTGCTTCCTACCACTTAAATGCCAGCCTCCTAAATTGCCATGAAAAGCCTCTAACCTTTCCACAACCTAGCAAACCATTGTTTGCCTATGTTACCGCTTGCTCAGCCTTCTTATAGCGTTGCTAGTTGCAGGTGTAGCGGCTTCCATGTGAAAACAGGGGTTCCTAGTTATATCACCATATTATTGTCATTTAACTTAGTGCACCTATATACCTGGTAAAAGGCGGAAGGCTTGGCCTTTTGGTTGGGTGTTTTGTTCCGCTTTTGACGCCTTAGTTTCGACTACCGGTGTTGAGTTCCATATTAAGCGCTCGTAACATGCTTGGGGTTGTTATGGGGACCCCCTTGATTTTCATTTTGGGATAGAACTCTTCTGGCAAGGCCCAACATTATTACTATATTTGTCCAACAAAATAATACTGAACACCGTTAGTAACGCATAGGGAGTTAGTGCTACCCGAGGAGTAATTCAACATAATACATGGAGGGCCAGTGCTGATGGTGCTCTTCCTAAACAGAGCACTGCCCAGGGCCAACCCACGCAACTTGGGTGATGACTATCAGGCGCACGTATGAGTAGCTTATCCGTCGTGTCGTGAGAACGAGATACGCGGCTCCTAACGGGACCGTCGACACGTCGGGCGGCCTTGTTGGATTTGTTTTACCTTTCTCGAATGTCCTTTGTGATGGATTCCGAGGATACTTTGGTCTATCTCGAGGTTTATATTTTCAACCGGGAATCTGAGGAGTTCACGCGCTTTCCGCGGTCGAGGTTTCCGACGCAGCGTGTGGTAGTTTCTGATGGACTAATTGGAGCACCCCTACAGGGTTAAATCTTTCTGAAAGTCGTGCCCGTGGTTATGTGGCAACTTGGAAACATTGTTTAACATCCGGTTCTAGATAACTTTAAGTAAACTTATTTAAAATATGTCAACCATGTGCGTAACCGTGACTGTCTCTTCTCATGAGTTCTGCATCCGGAAGAGGACATGGTGTGGTTATGTTTGACATAAGTAGGTGTTCAGGATCACGTCGTGATCATTCTAGTTCTCATCCATTTATGCATACATCAGCCCCCTCGATTTTTTGTACTTGTAAGTTAGCCACCTCAAATAGATGCTTAGTTGCTTGACACAGCCTCACCACCTAACCGTACCTCACCCATTAAGCTTTGCTAGTCTTGATACCTTTGCAAATGAGATTACTGAGTCCCTGTGGCTCACAGATTTCTACATCAACAGTTGCAGGTACATGTAAAGCAATACCTTGACATGAGCGTGATGATTGTTCTATCTGGAGTTTCATCTTCTTCTTCATCGATATAGGATGGGTTCCACGTCGGTAGCCTCGGATAGCAAGGATGGACATCGTTCTTTTATCGTTTGTTTTCGTCCATAGTTGAACCCTACTCTTCTATATGAAGATTGAACATGTTGTTGTATTGTTGTGATCCTGATGTAGCTTGTGGCGAGTGTAAGCCAATTCCATATACTCATCTCTTCTCTACATGTACTTGTAATGATATACATTCTTGCGAAATGACGAGATGCACTTCTATCCTTGTATGTTATAAGTTGGTATCAGAGCAGTACCGACCTAGGAGCCCCCTTGCTTGATCAAACTTGGCCGAGTTGAGTCTAGTGAAAAACCACTTTGAATCTAGTTATATATCGGAGAGTCGGACTCTTTTTACTCCTCTTCTATGCTCTCATGAGGTTTATGACTTAGGAATTTTAATTCTACTCCTCTTCTCGCTCAATTTTGTAGGACCACGCGGGTATTGTGGAACTTCTATGATCCATTCTGACCGAGATTTTGTTCTTGATGCCTCCTATTATCAAGGAGTTGAGCTCCAGGGGATTATTGTCACACTCGCTATCATTCAGTTTCCTTAGTATCCGAGGATGGAGGATGTTCAATTTTTTTTCAATACTAGTAGTGGCGAGAGGAGTCTGGTAACCTCAATACTAGTGGAGAGTGTACGGATGTATTGCCATACTTGGTATCGTTGTGATTGCGAGGGTTTGAGGTAGATGAGTTTCCGAGATCTTTGGTTATGTGTTGACGGATGTGATACACTAGAGGCTAGTGTTATTGCTAGGAGTTGAGTGATGGTTTTTACTCCTTGTATCCGTGGACCCGATTGCATAACCAGAAAACTTAGGGAGTTGTTAGGTGGGAATTCAAGTAGTTACCTAGGATTATCTTCCAACAGTTGCATGATGTGAGGTTGGGGTTCGACATCTAGTGGATTCGTTTGTTCACGGTCTTTCTTACACAGGACAGTCTCAATATATTTCATCACATATGCTCCGTCAAGCCTTTTAATTCCCTATGCCTAGGGAGCATATTCGAGCACCATTTCAACATGCCAATCCAATGTACAATCGAGCCTGTGTGATCCTTACCACGAAAATATCAAATGGAATCTGTGTCATGAATTTGTTTATGGCTTGTTTCGTAAGCCTCACCCTTTGTTTTGTTAGGGTATGGTAATTCGAGTTGCTTTGATGTCAAGTGATGATTTCATATCTTTTCTAAGTGTTGTTCTCATATTTCTATGGGAATGTTAATTAATTATTTTGCTCAATTAAGGTGTCTTATTAATTCTTTTCAAAACGGAGTTGTCATGAAATTATTTCAACTAGTGTGCTTCTCTCCAAGTTAATTCAGTTCTTTTCAATATTTGCAAGATCAATTGTATTATTTCTTTCCGGAGTTCATCTCATCTGTCCCAAGTTGTCTTTGTTTTCCCCCACCCTCCCGCTCTTTTTCTTCAGCGATTTAATTATCATCCAAGTGCCCTTCTTTTTAGTTATGCTTCCGCTATCTTCTCTTTCGTGTTGTATCCGGTGATTCATTGTGATGATTCTTAGGAGTTTTGAGTTCATTATTATTTGTTCTAGTTTTTCTCTCCGGTGAATTCAATTCAAGGTTTCGAGGTTCATCATATCCTTTTCAGTTGTAAATGATTCGAGTGTTGGAAATTTTCAATCAAGTATCTCTTGTCTATTCATCTATCATTTCTATCCAGACTGTTGAAGATATCTCAGAAATTTCATGTTTTCATTCAAATCATTCAATTATTTCGAGGTTTTCACCTCATCATGTTTTCATTGTACCGGTGCAATCTCTCTTCTAAGAAATTCTTTCACATTGGTTTCTTTTCAGTGGGGGGCCATAATCCACAGGTTTTTCCAGGATCTTGCTACCTCTTGAGCTTGCGTTGGTTTTCCCTTGAAGAGGAAAGGGTGATGCGGCAAAGTAGATAATATTTCCCTTAGTTTGTTGAGAACCAAGGTATCAATCCAGTAATAGGAACAAGTAAGGCCCCAATCATAGTACCTACACAAACAATCAAACACTTGCACCCAACGCTAAAAAGGGGTTGTCAATCCCTTCACAGTTATTTGCAAGGATGAGATCTGATAGAGATAGATAGAACATTGCTAGAACTAAAAGTAAAACAAAACTAAATAAATAGCATTAATATATTTTGGTATTTTTGGTTTATAGATCTGAAAATATAATATGGAAAATAGACTTGGGGCCCATAGGTTTCATTAGAGGATTCTTTCATAAGGGAAAAATAATACGGTGGGTGAACAAATTACTGTTGAGCAATTGATAGCAAAGCGAATAATTATGAAGATATCACAGGCAATGATTATGCATATAGGCATCACGTCCGTGTCAAGTAGACTAAAACGATTCTGCGTCTACTACTATTACTCCACACATCAACCGACTCCTGCCTGCATCTAGAGTATTAAGTTCATGAAGATGAAAGTAATGCGTTAAGTAAGATGACATGATGTACGGGGATAAATCTCAAGCAATATGATGAAAACCCCATCTTTTAACCTCGATGGAAACAATTCAATACGTGCCTCGCTACCCCTACTTTGTCACTCGGTGAGGACACCGCAAGATTGAACCCAAAACTAAGAACTTCTCCCATTGCAAGAATTACCAATCTAGTTAGCCAAACAAAACCAATAACTCGAAGAGACTTGCGAAGATATGAAATCATGCATATAAGAATTTAGAGAAGATTCAAATAGTATTGATAGATAATCTGAACATAAACCCACAGTTCATCGGATCTCGACAAACACACCGTAAAAAAGTATTACATGTGATAGATCTCCATGAAGATCATGAAGAACATGGTATTGAAGATGAAAGAGAGAGAAGAAGCCATCTAGCTACTAGCTATGGATCCGTAGGTATGTGGTGAACTAGTCACGCATCATCGAAGGGGCAATGGAGTTGATGTAGATGCCCCATGATCAATTCCCTCTCTGGCATATTACCGGAAAAGGCACCAGATTGGATCTCACACGAACAAAGGCTCCCGGCGGCGAAAAAGTAATTTTTTGGCCCCCTAGTGCACGTCCTGTAGGCTTGTCGCCTTCCGGCACGTATCCTGCCACCTTCTCCAAGTCTGGCAGATGTCTTCTGGTACAAGAAAAATAATTCCGGAGATTTTATTCCATTTGGACTCCGTTTAATATTCATTATCTGCAATACTCAAAAACATGGAAAAAAAGAAACTAGCACTAGGCTCTAGATTAATAGGTTAGGCCCAAAAATAATTTAACTAGCTTATTAATGCATATAAAACATCCAAAACAGATAATATAATAGAATGGAACAATCAAAAATTATAGATACGTTGGAGACGTATCACATCTTACCTGGCTCTTCTAATTGTTTTCGAAGATCTCTAAATCTTTCAAGTGTGACGTAAGTATGCAGTCCATCAGTCATGTTCATTCTCCAAGATCACATCACAATCATTTTCATCATTGGCTCAACTTTCCTTATTCATTATTCCGGAGTGTCTAAGTCATTCGTGGTGGTTTTCTCGTCATCGTTCTCAGCTTGGAAGACCGAAGGACGGTTTCTCTTAAATCTTGCCCTTTCTGTTGAAGATTTTTCATCTCATCTTGTGGAGATCCACTTAAATTGTTTCCAATCATGACTAGTTCCTTCCATATCTATCCGGTACATTTGAGTGTTGTATGCATTTCTCGATCCTCCGGACGCCATCATTTTAGAAGATTTCTTCATTCTCAGCTTTCAGCTTTCCTTCTCAAATTCTTCTCAATTCTGTCTCTTCGTTCGTACCTCAATTATTCTGGCGCCTCATTTATCTTTCCTGTTAGGCAGCTCATAATCTCTTCTTTCTCATGTATCTCCATTCATTCTTGGTATCATGATTCATTTGTGAATTCTTACTGGCGGCTTGTTCAAGCAATCTCTAATCGAATCATGATCTCCTTGTCCTCATGTAGCCCAGTTCATGTGTATTATCCTTTTTCATTCCAAATTCTTACCGGTGTTCCTTCCAAGAGTTGTTCAAGTTTGTGCTCTATCTCTCTCTCTCCAATCTTTACAAGAAGAATAAGTGGTATACCAAAACCATTGCTTGTCATCAATTTAACTTGGTGAAGGATAAGCATAACATAATTCTTATTCTTGTTCCTTTTAAGTGATTTTAATTATTTTCCAGAGTTGCTCATGATATCAAATTGTTGATTCTAAGTGTTCTTATCTTTTCTTTTTTGGAGTTCTAAGTTTTCTCAAGTTTCTCTTCGCGAAGTTCCATCTAAATCTTGGTAGGTCATAATCTTATTCTTTCAACCTTCAACTCTTTTTATCATCCTTTCATTCCAGTGCTCTTCAAGTGGTTCTCCATGGTGGTTCGTTAAGTATGTAATTATTTTCAACTATTCTTCAAGATTCTTGTTGGGGAACCTCAACTAATAATTCGCTTGTATCTCCAAGTGCAATTCTTCTTCCTCCATTATTATTTGAGGTGGTGTTATAGCATTCTTGAATCACAAGGATTCACGAAGAGAATTTGTTTCTAGAATGAGATATTTAAACCCAGCAATTCCTTGATCATGAGATATTTTCAACCCATCTTTTCTTCATTGAGGTGTCTTGGTTTAGATTTCACCTAAAGCATTTCCTAAGGAATTTTTCTATTATGGTGTTTATCATTGATCCAAGTTTGCAATGCATCTGCTTGATGTACGAAGTTTGCATATCTTGTTGCTCCCAAGAAATATTTTTTCATTAGTGGTTGGTTGTCACCTCATTATTTGAGATGGACTCCATAAGCCCACAACAAGCTTGTTCTTGTTGTTGTTGATTTTTCCAACAACTCCATTCAATTCTTCTTGTAAGGCTGCTTAACAAATTCAATTTTGATGGAAGTTGTCATTTTGTACTGTGTTCTCTTATCTCCAATGATCTAGTTTCTATTATTTTGTTCCGGAGGCTTTGTTATGTTGTCGCTCTCTTCAATCTATCATCTCGTTTTGTCAAAATCATGTTCTTTCTTTGCTTAATTCTTTTCACTGGAGTGTTGTGTCCTCTTTTCAATTCTTTTCATCTTATCAAGTTTTGCTTCTCTTTCCTACCGAAGTGTTGCCAAAATTTCTGTTGAATTCTTGCTTGTTCTTCATATCATTCTTCATCTCTTTGCAACCTTCAACGACTCGTGGTTTCACTCATTGTCCAGAAGCAACTAAGATTTACATCTTCCTTTCCTCTCCCTCTCCCCCTTTTCTTTCTTAGAACTCGAGAAGAGATCTCTTGTTAGTGTAGGAGAGTTGTAACAGCCCGGAACCGACACTAGAAATGATTCCCCTTTTATTCCATTGTCGTTGTGTGATTTATTTGGTTTTCGCATTCATCATCGCATCATTCGCATCATCTCCATAGCATGAGCACTCCCTTGCCGTCATTTTTCAAAACTTGCATCCGTTGTTAGTTGTCGGTTCTCTCCGCTTCTGTCGTTGACCGTTTCCAAACCAACCACACACGCAAGCGCCCATGACATCATTAAAATATTGTTTTTAAAAGTGTGTATAAAACTTTCTCATATTGGGTTGAAAGTTGGCGTGCGGTATTAATATAGTGTAGGTAGGTCGCGTGTCAAATTTCATCACACTCGGAGTCCGTTTGATACCCGAACGATCGATCGTAGTGGCATTCTTCCCTCTCTTCTGAGACCAACACCCCTCTACACAGCCCACTACAGCCCACAAAAACCACCCTCTGATCGGAGCCGTCGGATCGTGATCCAACGGTCCGAAAACCAGTCTAAAACCCCTAAAGCTAGCCCTCCCTCCTATAAATAGATGACCTCCCTGCCTAATTTGGCAAACCCTAGCCCATGGCCATGAAATCCGTGTCACTAGCCCCAACCAGCCGCCTCCACCTGCCCGGTCGCCTCCCACCTCGAGCAGGCCAGCCGAAGCCCATTGCTGGCCTGCCAGGGCCCGTTCTAGCCGTCGCGGCGACCGTGGAGTGCCCGAGCTCCCACGACCCAACGGGCTCTCCCGCTCCCCCGAGAGCCTCCTCCTCCCACAACAACGCATGGAGGAGCTACGCTGCCGCCCGCCGACGACCGCACGACTCGAGTAGGTCTGCCGTCATTGTGTTGTGCTACCTCCTCCCGTCCTCTCTCTCCCCTAACGTGCTCTACCTCACCCGCTCTCTTTGTCTCCCGTTACAGGAGCTCCCAACAGCGTCGCCACCGCCCCAGGCCTCCTCTACGTCGGGAATGGAGTCAGTCGCCCCGATCTCGTCATCCGTGACCTCCACTCACCTCCTCGCCGCAAGCCGCGCCCCCAACACCTGTTGCCCGCGCATGGGTCAAGAGCTCATAGGCCCAGGTCTCACGGCCATCAGGCGGCCCAAGCCATTGTTGGGGAACGTAGTAATTTCAAAAAAATTCCTACGCCAAACAAGGATCTATCTATGGAGAAACCAGCAACGAGTAATGGGGTAGAGCATCTTCATACCTTTGAAGATCGCTAAGCGGAAGTGTTACTAGAACGCAGTCAATGGGGTCGTATTCTCAGCGATTCAGATCACGGTCGGTTCCGATCTATGTGCCGAATCACGGCACCTCCGCGGTCAACACACATACAGCCCGGTGACTTCTCCCACACCTTGATCTAGCAAGGAATAGGGAGAGGTTGAGGGAGAGCTCCGGCAGCGTGACAACGCGGTGGCGGTGGATTTACGAGGGATTCCGACGGAGCTTCTCCAAGCAGCGCGGAAGAGGAGGAAGAACTGGGCTACCTCGAGAGGGAGGAAATGATTTCTGTGCGTCCTCCAAAGGCCAAAACCCTCCACTATATATAGCGGGAGAGGGAAGGGGGTGCCCCCTTAGGGTTCCCACCCCCAAGGGGTGTGGCAGCCCCATCTAGGGCTGGTGGTGGCGGCCAGGAAGGGAGGAGGGGTGTGGCGCACCCCAGATGGGACTTGGGCCCATCTGCTTTAGGGTTTCCCCCTTTCCCTCTCAATCTGCGCCTTGGGCCTTGGTGGGAGGCGCACCAACCAACTCTTGGCTCGTTCCCTTCCACCTTTTGGCCCATGTCACCCTTTGGGGATGGTTGCCCTTCCCGGTGGACCCCCGAACTCTTCCGGTGGTCCCGGTACGTGACCGGTGACGCCCGAAACATTTCCAGTGTCCAAAACCCCTCATCCTATATATCAATATTCACCTCCGGACCATTCCAGAGCCCCTCGTGACGTCCGGGATCTCATCCGGGACTCCAAACAACCTTCGGTAACCTCGTACACTATTCCCATATAACCCTAGCGTCATCGAACCTTAAGTGTGTAGTCCCTACGGGTTCGGGAAGCATGCAGACATGACCGAGACACTCTCCGGTCAATAGCCAACAGCGGGGTCTGGATATCCATGTTGGTTCCCACATGTTCCACGATGATCTCATCGGATGAAACACGATGTCAAGGATTCAATCAATCCCGTATGCAATTCCCATTGTCCATCGGTATGATACTTGCTCGAGATTCGATCGTCGGTTTCCCCATACCTTGTTCAATCTCGTTACCGGCAAGTTTCTTTACTCGTTCAGTAGCACATCATCCCGTGGATAATTCCTTAGTCACACTGAGCTCATTATGATGATGTTCTACCGAGTGGGCCCAAAGATACCTCTCTGTCACATGGAGTGACAAATCCCGGTCTCGATTCGTACCAACCCAACAGACACTTTCGGAGATACCCATAGTGCACCTTTATAGTCACCCAGTTATGTTTTGACGTTTGATACACCCAAAGCACTCCTACGGTATCCGAGAGTTGCACAATCTCACGGTCGAAGGAAAATACACTTGACATTAGAAAAGCTTTAGCATACGAACAATACGATCTCGTGCTATGCTTAGGATTGGGTCTTGTCCATCACATCATTCTCCTAATGATGTGATCCCGTTATCAATGACATCCAATGTCCATGATTAAGAAACCACGATCATCCATTGATCAACGAGCTAGCCAACTAGAGGCTCACTAAGGACATATTGTGATCTATGTATTCACACATGTATTACGGTTTCTGGTTAATACAATTATAGCACGAATAATAGACAATTATCATGAACTGGAAATATAATAATAACCATTTTATTATTGCCTGTAGGGCACATTTCCAACAACCACCGCCTTGACCGCCAATGAGCCCATCCACGAGCCGGCCTCCCCATGGAGCAGTGCTTGGAGCCGTCGTGCCTAGCACCTTTTGGGACTCCTCCATCGACCGGCTCGATGGCCGAGTGGTGAGCCACCCCTGTGCCTGCCTAAATGTCGCCCACGGGCAAGATTTTTTATCCCGTGCCCAGCTCCGTTTTGGGCCCTATTGCCCTTTCGGCCCAATGTTGTTTTCTTTCTCGCAGTGCGAATTTATCCAATTACCATGACTTTGATATTACAGAAAAATGCCATGTTTTTAAATTGCTGATAAATAATCAACCGTGCAATGGATGAAAATATTTTCAACATGAAAAAATGCTTAGAATTTTATGTAGTTTCACAATATCCAACTTTCACATGTATTTAAAATATTTAACTTGCTGTTTGCATGTGTTTTGCATTAATGTCATATAAAACGGTTTGCCTCATATCTTGTACACCATAGCTCCAATTATAATGTTTTATATATATAGTTTGACAAGAAAATGCGTAGAATAATATGGTGACATTTATTTTGCTGTTTAATAACTCTTAAATTGTGGTCTATGCAGATCTGTAGCAAATTCGAAAATTGCATATGGAGACTTTCCAGAATTTTTATTCGTTGTCTGGCCTCATTTAAACTTGCTTAGAATTTCATGTAGCTTCATAGTATCTTGTGCATCCATGATTAACATGCTTGTGGTTGTCATTTGCAAATATTTTGCATTCATGCCATATCATCTTGTGCTGCTCATATCTTTTAAACCGTAGCTCCATTTTAAATGATCTATATATGTAAATCGACTACATTGATGTGTATAATCACATGGTCCACTTTATTTTTCTGTTTAATTAATATAAAATATGTTTCGTTCAGATCTGGATTAATTTTGAAATTAACATATGGGGTCATTTCAGAGATGCTATATGTTGTTTCCGACCTCATTTAAAATGACTAGATAGTGTAGTTTATTTATGCTTCACCTCTTTCCATGTTTAACAACATTTAATGTTGTCGTATACCTAAAGAGAGTGAACTATGTAATATAAATATGGATTTTTGTCAATATGCAACGAGTTGTATATTGAGCTTCATTTGATGTGTACTAATAAATTGTTGTGCTTTGTCGTGTCGTGAATAATTAAATGGACATGCATCATATGTGTTTGTGCATCATGACATGCATATGTGTGGTGTTATCGTGTGTTGATTGTTGTTTACGAAATGTTTCTTCTCGATAGAGTTCCAAAATGCTTTGGAGTGTGAGGATTCGTTCGACTATATTGGTTCGTTTGCTTCACGGATTCGTTCTTCTTCCAAGCAGGATCACAGGCAAGATGATTATTTCCCTAGATACCATTACTACCATTGACACGCTAGTTGTCGTGTTCCTTTCGCTTTGTCTCTCTGCCTACCACTTCAATGGTAGCCTCCCAACACTACCTTGAAAAGTCTCTAACCTTTCCACAACTCAACAAACCACTCTTTGGCTATGTTACCGCTTGCTCGACCTTCTTATAGCGTTGCTAGTTGCAGGTGCAGTTGCTTCCATGTGAAAACATGGGTTCCTTGTTATATAACCATATTATTGCCGTTTAATTTAATGCACCTATATACCTGGTAAAATGTGGAAGACTTGGCCTTTTGGCTGGGTGTTTTGTTCAGCTTTTGCCGCCTTAGTTTCGGACACCTGTGTTAAGTTCCATATTGAGCGCTCCTAACATGCTTGGGGTTGTTATGGGGACCCCCTTGGTTTTTTGTTTTGGGATAAAACTCTTCTCACAAAGCCCAACATTGGTACTATATTTGCCCAACAAAATAATACTGAACAAAATAATGCTCAGGGAGTTAGCGCTACACGAGGACTAATTCAACATAATACAGGGAGGGCCAGTGCTGATGGTGCTGGTCCTAAATAGAGCACTATGCGGGGCCAACCTGGGGAAACTTGGGTGATGTCTATCTGGCACCTGTACGCGTAGGTTATCCGTCGTGTCCTGAGAACAAGATACGCGGTTCCTATCGGGCTCGTCGACCCGTCGGGTTGCTTTACTGGATTTGGTTTACCTTTCTCGAACATCTTGTGCGATGGATTCTGAGGATACTTTGGGCTATCTTGAGTATTGTTTTCCACCAGGAATCCGAGCAGATGATGAGTTTTCCGCGTTCGAGGTATCCAATGTAGTGTGTGGTAGTTTGTGATGGACTAGTTGGAGCACCCGTGCAGGGTTAAATCTTTCTAAAAGTTGTGCCTGTGGTTATGTGGCAACTTGGAAACTTTGTTTAACATCTGGTTCTAGATAACTTGATGTAAAATTAACGAAAATATCACAACTGTGTGCGTAACCGTGACTATCTCTTCTCGTGAGTTTTGCATCCGGAAGAGGACACACTGGGGTTATGTTTGATGTAAGTAGGTGTTCAGGATCACCTCGTGATCATTCTACTTCTCGTTCGTTTATGCATAGATCAACCCCCTCTATTTCTTGTCCTCGTAAGTTAGCCACCTCAAGTAGATTCTTAGTTGCTTGCTATAGCCTGACCACTTAACCATACCTCACCCATTAAGATTTGCTAGTCTTGATACATTTGGAAATGAGATTATTGAGTCCCTGTGGTTCACAGATTAATACAACAACTATTGCAGGTACAGGTAAAGCAATACCTTGACGTGAGCGCGATGATTGTTCTATTTGAAGTTTCTTGTTCTTTTTCTTCATCGATCTAGGATGGGTTCCAGGCCCGCAGCCCGGGATAGCAAGGATGGACGCCATTCTTTTATCATTTGTTTTCGTCCGTAGTCGGACGCTGCTCTTCTACATGGTGATTGATTATGTTGTTGTATTGATGTGATCTTGATGTTGCTTGTGGCGAGTGTAAGACAATTCCATATACTCATCACTTCTGTACATGTACTTGTAACGATATCCATTCTTGCAAAATGACAAGATGCGTTTCTATCATTGTCGAGGCCTTCATGCCAAAATAAGGATAGGATCGCATGTTGGGCGTTACAACCATGCTACTAGTAAGGGGGGGTCACTAGCTACCCTCCTCGAACTTTAGTGCCAACGTCATGTGTTCCGCTAGTGGTATGGATAAATTCTTTCCAATAGCACCGCTACCGATGCCATGCTGATATTGTTGGGGAACGTCGCATGGAAATAAAAAAATTCCTACGCGCACATAAGATCTATCCATGGTGATGACCATCTACGAGAGGAGAGATTGGGTCCACATACCCTTGTAGATCGCTAAGCGGAAGCGTATATAACGCGGTTGATGTGGTGGAACATCTTCGCGATCCAAATCGCAGCCCGTCCAGGGATCTCATCACGATCCGTCTCGCGATCCCATCACGATCCATCCCGATCTTGTGCTGAACAGACGACACCTCTGCGTTCAGCACACGTATAGCTCGATGATGATCATCGCCTTCTTGATCCAACAAGAGAGGCGGAGAGGTAGATGAGTTCTTCAACATGACGGCATGATGGTAGGGGTGGTGAACTAATCTAGCAGGGCTTCGCCAAGTTATGTTGGACTAATTAAGATGAGGGAGACGATCTATGGAGCCCAGGGAAACACGTGGCTATTTTCTGGTGAAGTTTGCCCTCAAAACCACCACTATATATAGGAGGAATAGGAAGGAGGGATGTCTTGCCACCTCTTCCAAGAGGATAGGTTCGGCCGAGCCAAGGGAGGAGAGTCCTCCTCCACTACGATTTGGTGGAGGTCTCCTTTCCTACTTGGTTTCCTCCTTCCCCCTTTTCCTTTTCTTTTCCTTTTTGCACCTTGGCCTAAATAGCCTTATTGGGATGGACGCACCAGCCCACTAGGGGCTGGTGCGCCACCTTTAGGCCTATTAGGTCCTCTCCCGGGTGGGTGGCCCCTCCCGGTAAAACCCCGGAACCCATTCGTCACTCCCGGTACTTTACCGATAATGCCCGAAATCTTCCCGAAAGCCAAAAGCGACTTTCGTATATATCAATCCTTATCTCCGGACCATTCCAGAGCTCCCAGAACAACTTTCGGTCACCAACACACATAACTCAATAATACCGAAACATCATCGAACCTTAAGTGTACATACCCTGTGGGTTCGAGAACTATGTAGACATGACGTGAGACATTCTCCGGTCAATAACCAATAGCAGGACGCGGACACCCATATTGCCTCCTACATATTCTACAAAGATCTTTATAGGTTGAACCTCTTTGTAAAGATTTCGGTTCATCTTGTATGTTGTTCCCTTTGTCCTTCGATATGTTACTTTCCCGAGAATCAATCGACGGTTTCTCCATACCTAGTTCAATCTCGTTACCGGCAAGTCTCTTTACTCGTTCCATAATACAAGATCCCGTGACTAACTCCTTAGTCACATTGCTTGCAAGGCTTATTATGATGTTGTATTACCGAGTGGGCCCCGAGATACCTGTCCGTCATACAGAGTGACAAATCCGAGTCTAGATTCACGCCAACCAAACAGACACCTTCGGAGATACCTGTAGAGAACCTTTATAGTCATCCACTTATGTTGTGACGTTTGATACACATAAGGTATTACTCCGGTGTCATGGAGTTTCATGATCTCATGGTCATAGGAAGAGATACATTGACATGCAGAAAACAGTAGCAATAAACTAACACGATCATATGCTATGTTCATAGTTTGGGTCTTGTCCATCACATCATTCTCCTAATGATGTGATCCCGTTATCAAACGACATCTCATGTCTATGGCCAGGAAAACTTGACCATCTTTGATCAACGAGCTAGTCAACTAGAGGATTACTAGGGACAGTGTGTTTTCTATGTATCCACACATGTATTTGAGTTTCCAATCAATACAATTCTAGCAAGGACAATAAATGATTATCATGAAGAAGGAAATATAATAATATCTAATTTATTATTGACTCTAGGGCATATTGCCTCTAGGGCATATAATAATAACAGATATTATGGTCACAACAGGTGAGGAACGTGGGGCGCATCTAGCAGCAGTGACCGGGACCCAACCCCAAGGCTACTACTATGCTATAGTGATAACGTGAGTTTGGTTCCTGTGCTACTACTAACTAGTGACGCCGGCTGAAGACCCCACCATAGTACTAATGATCCACCTATACGCATTTCCCTAGTAGTGTCACATATATCCAAAAATCTCCCGGGAAGATCCCAAAACAATATCCTGCCACCACAAGTCTTTGTTCCTCGATGATCCAATCTGGAGGCCTTTTCGTGTAATCTACCAAAGGGGGATTCCATCATGGAGCTTGTATTCATCAACCTTGCCGCCTCTCCAATGATGTGTGAGTAGTTCCACCAGGACCTACGGGTCCATATCACTAGCTACATGTGTGGGAGTAATTGACATCTTCTTAATATATCAGGAGCTACATGTCTCTCTCGCTCTCTCTCCCTCTCTCCTTCTCCCTCCCTCTCTCCATCCACCTCTCCCCCTCCCTCTCCCTCTCTCTCTCTCTCCATATCTCGCTCTCACTCTCTCCCTCTCCCCGTCACTCCCTCTCTCCCTCTCTCCCCCTCCCTCCCTCCCTCTCCCTCTCTCTCTCTCCCTCTCTCTCTCTCTCTCTCTATATATATATATATATAGGAAAAATACATCCTACCACCCAGGGGTAGTTACCCCACATGCTCCATATACTATCACGCGATGCTATATATATATATTAATTTATCATTTTAATTATGTTCATATATTATATATAAGATTTTTGAAAATGAGTTAAATGAAAATTTACAAGTTGACCCATAGTTTTTATTATATTTATGAAATACGTATATATTTATACATAAAAAATAGCACACACAAAATATGATACATACTATCAAAAAATAGTATACATACTACCTAAACATTATTATATACTACATGCTACGTGTACATACTCTCTCATTTGATAGATATTACATACAACATACAAAATACAAGTGGTGGTAACTACCACCGGTGGTAGATAATTTTTTTCATATATATATATATATATATCCCCTCTCCCTCTCTCTTCCTCCCCATCTCCTTCCCTCTCTCTCCCTCTCCCTCTCCCTCTCTCTCTTCCTCTCCCTCTCCCTCCCTCTCTCTCCCTCCCTCTTTCCCTCTCTCTTCGTCTCTCTATCTATCTATCTATCTATCTATCCATCCATCCATCTCCCCCTCTCTCCCTCCCTCTCCCTAGCCCTCTCCCTCTCCCCCTCTCCCCTCCCTATCTCTCTCTCTCTATATATACATATATATATAGGATTGACTATTCGTCACCCTAGATGAAGGATAGTTATTCTTCACCCCTCTATTTTCATATCAATGCACCGTAATTTTATGTTTCAATTTTTTTTCTTATTTAATACGTAAAAACAGATCGTAAGAAAATATATAGTCACCATATAAAATATTTTATGTTATGTAAAATTACAAATATAAAACATAGTGTAAAATATATACTAATTGCGATTTTAATGGTCTAATGACCTATATTTTTAATTTTTTACATCAAATTTTACGTAATGAATCAAAATTAATGTAACTATTCGTATTCCAAATGTAATTTATTTATTAAGATTACCTATGTGACGAATAACTTATTTTCCACCCTCGATGACGAATAGACTTTATATATATATATATATACATATATATCCCTCCCTCGTGCTCTCTCTCCCTCTCTCTCCCGCTCTCCCTCTATCTATCTCTCTCTCTCTCCCTCCCTCCCTCCCTCACTCACTCCCTATCCCTCTCTCTCTCCCCTCTCTCTCCCACTCCCTCCGTATCTCTCCCTATTTATCTATCTATCTCTATCTCTCCCCTTCTCTCTACCCTCTCACTCCCTCTCCCCCCTCCCCCTTTCCTCCCTCCCTCTTCCTCTCTCCCTCCCTTCGTCCTCTCCCTCTACCTCACTCACTCTCGCCCTCCCTCTCTCCCCCTCCCTCCCTCTCCCTCTCACGCCTCCCCTCCCTCTCCCTCTACATCTCTCCCTCTCCCTCTCCCTCTCCCTCAACCCCTCCCTCTCTCTCCCTATCTATCTTTCTATCTATCTATCTATCTATCTATCTATCTATCTATCTATCTATCTATCTATCTATCTATCTCCCCCCCCTCTCTCTCCCTTTTATTCCTTTCTCTTCCTCCCCCACTCCCTCCCTCTCCCTCCCTGTCCCCTCTCTCTCTCTCTCTCTCCCTTTCTCTCTATATCTATCTATCTATCCATCTATCCCTACATCTATCTCTATATCCCCTCTCTCTCCCTCTCCCTCTCCCCTCCCTCTCCCCAGTTCCCCTCCCTGTGACTCTCTCCCTCCCTCCCACCCTCTCACTGTCCCTCCCCCCTCTCTCTCACACTCTTTCTCCCTCTTCCTCTCCCTCTCCCTCTCCCTCATTTACTCACTCATTATCCCTCTCTCCCCTCACTCCTCTCTTCCTCTCTCTCCCTCCCCCACCCTCTCATTCACCCTCCCTCTCTCTCCCCCCTTCTCTCTCTTGCCCTCTCTATCTATCTGTCTACCTATCTACCTATCTTTATCTCTACCCCTCTCTTTCCCTCTCCCTCTCCCCTACCCTTCCCTCTCTATAACTCTCTATCTCTCTCCCTCCCTCCCCCCACCTCGCCCTCACTCCCTCTCTCTCTCCCTCTCCCTCTCTCGCATCTCCCTCTCCCTCTTACCCCCTCCCCATCCTATCTCTTCCTTCCTCTACCCCTAACTCTTCCTCTCTCTCTTTCCCTCCCTTCCTCTCTATCCATCCATCTATCTATCTATCTATCTATCTATCTATCTATCTATCTATCTATCTATCTATCTATCTACCTATCTATATATATCTCTCTATATCCCCCTCTCTCTCTCCCTCTCCCTCTCCCCCTCCCCTCTCCCCTACCTCTCTCTCTCTATCTCTCTCTCCATCTCCCTCACTCCCTCTCTCTCCCTCCCTTTCTCTCTCTCCCCCCTCTCCCTCTCCCTCTCACGCCTCCCTCTCCCTCCCTCTCACCCCATCCCCCTACTGTCGTGGGAATGAGCCTGATAGTAGAGGTTAAGGGTATGTAAGGAGAGGGCAGAGTCCTAGCTACAGCGAGATTGTAAACATAGATGTATGAGTTCATGCCCCTATCGTGGATGCCATAGCCCTACGTCTGAGTGCTCGGGAGCTTCTGTCATGTGGAAAGTGTGAGTTACATGGGGTGCGGACCCTTGTGCGAGAGGGGAGGGGTGGCTTATATAGAGTGCGCTGCCCCTCATGAATACCCAGCAACTAAGGGTTCAATCATGATAATAAAGGTGAACGTTACTGATAACGTATGAAATAATTGCTACTTATGGCGACCGGTCGAATGCCTGCCCATTGGCCTCCCTGGAGTGGCTTTGGATCTTCTACGATCGACTGGCTTCTGGTTCTTCCGAGTGAAAGGTAACTGTCGAATGGAGGGAGAAACCTCCGAGTGGATGATCTGTTGTATGACTCATGCGCCTTGGTTGTTTGGGTCAGAGTCTTCCTTGCAATCTTTCAATTCTCTAATGTAATGTCCTTGGGTAGGACACATAGGTCAGGCCTAAGGCCCTACCCTAGGTACATATCCCCATCATTAGCCCCCGAATGGGTCGGGGTTCGAGTGAAAAAGGGTCGATTCAGATTTTGATAAGACGGACAAATTCCGAATACATTTTAAGGCTTCACAAAAGTATGCGCCGATTGGAGCCTTTGTCATTCAGCCTGATCGATTCTGTCTTGAAATGCGTCCGCGTGAACTTGAGCGTGAAGTCAGGTTCAAGCGGTCAACAGGGTCTCTTGATGTGACGGGTTGCTTCGTAAGGCCCGGATTTCACGGGATTCAAAAATTTGGTAAGCGCACTGCGAGATGATGATGCAACGACTAGGGCAAGTGGGAGCATGACACATCGATTTGTGTGCCGTCTTTAACGCCTTGTACCGTGCTTCCTCTGAAATTAGGATGCACAGAGATCTGGCTGGCCCACAAGTCAGCGACCCACTCACGCAACTATAAAATGAGACGGTGCTAGGGCCGGTACAGTGTTCCCCCTCTATTCCCCTCTTTTCCGATGCCTCCCTAGCTTCACGCACGCCGCTCAGCTCTGCCTTGATGACCGTCGTTGCAAGGACGAAGGGGAAGATGGAGAAGCTTGAGCGCGCCAAGAAGGGAGCTAAGAAGAAGAAGCCGTCGCGCGCTCGGTCCACGACGCCCTCGGGGTGGATCCAAGGGGATTTCCTTCGGTCAACCGTCACGGAGGAGGATGTCCGGAACATCGTCGCCGACGGGCTGATGGACGACGGGTCGTGTGGGCTGCCGGAGGGAGAGACCGAGACGGAGCCGCGCGCAGGTGAGAGAGTCCGTCGAGCTAGGTTTTTCTGTGCCTCCCCATCCTTTCTTCTGTTGGTTATTGAATATCTTCGGTTCACAAATTCATCATTTCCCTCCAAATGCCATTGTGTATCTCGTTGTGTTTATAACACTGTGTGAATGCTTCTTGGGTTGTCCCCCACACTGGGGCTTGTTCAAACACATCTTCACCATCTGGACTCAGTCGGTCAAAAAGGCCAACCCTAGTGATAGTAAGACCCATGTCACCCAGCTGTGTAGTGGCCTGGGACTCCAAAATAGGAGTAAGAGTGCGTTTCCTTCAATGACCTTTCCTGAATCTGTTCAAGGATGGCAGTCGAGTTGGTTTTACTATAAGGATGTTGCATCTCCTAATATGTCGAGTGTACTTCCCCCTTCACATTGGAGCGACCCACTACTCCCAGAACATTGCTCGTGACCGAGGGAGAGAATGTCCAGGTAGAGATTTTAGTGAATGCAGTAGTAAATTTGATACGTGGCGGAGTAACTGTTATGGACCTACTAAAGGTGTTTCTCAGTCGGCGAATCCAACCCCTTCAAGCGAGGGATCACACTATGTTGCACTATTCAAGTGTCGAAGACACCACTCGAACGCATCCAAAGGAAGTCTCTGAGGAGATTGTTGAGCAGTGGCTCAGAAGCATCTCCGGAGCCTGTGACAACCCTCTAGGAGCCAAGCTAATCCTGCCCTTTCCTGCCAAGAACCCGCCGCCGAACCTGGTGAGTTATATCTTTGTCGAATGCTTTCATATTTTCATTGAGTGATAGGATCTTCAGTCGACTGACTTTACTGTTTGAATCTTGCAGGAGTTAACGAACATGTACTCGCTCGTGCCAAACGGAGGACAACCTGATGACGAAGAAGAGAGCACCGACGACAGTGTAGACACTGATTACGCTGAGGACAGTGAAGGCGGTGACGATGACTCGGAGGAGAGCAATGAGGAGGTTCAGTATCCTCCATGCAGCGAGCATTGATCCAAGCAAGGCCAAGACTCAGCGGCAGTCCCAAGAAAAACCTTGGCATCGCGCACCAGGAATCCAAAGCGCACCCATGCCACAACATCTGAGTGGACTGAAAAGGCTGCAAAACATCCCAGGTCTACCACACCAAAACCTCGGAAGGCTGTGCCCTGAATGAAGAACGTCGTGCCTATCACCTCAACGTGGGTGTTCATTTTCCTTCTTCTGTTGTTGCGGAACTTCATGTCTTTGCTGAACAAGTTGAATTTTCTTGCCAGAGCTGATACCTCGGTGATTTTGCCTCCGCGAGATGAAGACGAGCACATGCAAGTGGACACTGCTGACGTGGACACCTCTCAACAGGTATAACAAATCTTCACCCTGCTCTGTTTTTTGGAGAAAATTCATCGATTGAATAAGTTAACGTTGTCGATTGGCGGCTGCAGAAGTCACCCACTTGGAAGACGATGAGGTACATCGCAGGTCGACTGCTCCACTGTCTCAAGAACTTGGCGACTCTTCCAGAGCTAAAGCTGGACTTGATGTTCCGCTATCGAATGCCCCACCAGCGACTTCAACTCTTGTGGTCTCAGCGCCAATTGGGCAACTTTAGGTCACTCTTGTGACCTCAGCTACAACACCGACTCACTTGACACCCGTGTTCTATCTGCACCACGTCCCAGAGGACCAGACTGGAGCTGGTAAAGAGGTCGTGATCCAGGCTGAGCAAATGATGTTGCCAGTAAAGGAGGCATACGAGGCCAGCAAGTTGTCTCATGATGCCAGCTCAGCGCTGCGTGCCAATGTCCGAGTAAGTGCGATTGTAAGTTCATTTCTGATTGAATTCCTGTCCATATTGAATCTAGACCCACTAGGTGTTTTATTTTGGTGCATACTTCTTGTTTTGCCTTCGAGTTAGATCAGATCTTTGTCGAGTGGTTTCTAGTCTAGTGGGGGCACGGTGAGTGCACCCACTTGGTGTAGTCCCCGAGACCGATGTCTAATGGCGGTGACATCGACAGGGGTCTTAGATTTGTTTTGATAGTCGCTTGGCACTCAACAAGCCAGACCTGATCGAGTGATAGTAGGTCTAGTGGGGGAATGCTGAGTGCACCTACTGGGTGTAGTCCCCGAGACCGTCGTCGAGTGCTTGCATCGGTGGGGGTCTGATAGAGTCAATTTTGCATGTTTGCTCTTTTTTTTTGTTTTTTACTCAGACAGGTCACACCTGGTCAAGTGGTGTCGTATCCAGTGGGGGCACGCTGAGTGCACGCACTCGGTGTAGTCCCCGAGACTACTTTCGATCGTTTACAATTGTGAGTAGTCTTAAGAACTTGGACTCGGGGTCCTTTTTCGTACTTGGAGTACGCTTCTCACTCGGTCTGTCAAGTTAGTTCTTTTCCTTAGTGTCTCCACCTCTGAATGCTTCTCTCAGGGATGGAAAGGTCCAAACTGGCAAGACTTATCCTATAGGTTTCATGGACATCATTCCCATCAACCATGATATGACTCTTTGGAGGGGTGTGGGGTGGGGCGGGGCGGCAGGCCGCCATCTAGTCGACTATACTTGCTCTTTTCCACTCAGAAGTGAAGAAACATTTGTGTCGATTGAATTATTTATTTGCTGACTTCAGAAAGCCTGTGATATTGGGACTAAGCACGTGGACCTGAAGAAGGAGAAAAACCAGCTTCAGGTGGATCTGGAGGTGGCCATGAACGACCTAGATCATGCATAGACCAAGCTGCAGACCCTAGGAGGTAATCTTTGTCGACCAATTGCACTATCACTTTCATCTTCTATCCTTTGAACTGAGTATCCACACTAGAACAGACGTGCGTGATGAGGACTGTCGACTCCAAGTGCGACTCAACAAGGTTATTTCTGTTAGATACCATGAAGAATGTGCTTGAAGATAAATACAATGCACTCGCTGATGCTCAGAAGGTGGCGAAGGAGAAAACTGAGGCCGCTGAGAAGAAGCTTGCCGCAGCCAGTAAGTTGGAAGAAAAGAACACCAAACTCAAGCAAGAACGGTCCGTTTGGAGCCAAAAAGGTTAAACAACTTACCAAGAGAAGGAGTGGTCTTGAGAACTACTTGGGAGACTTTGCGAACAAGATGTTCGGCAAGCTTCAAGGTTACATTCTGTCATTGAGTGAATTTCCTTAATTTCCGCAGAACAATAGCATGACAAAGCTTTCATTTCCCCTTCGTGTAGAATTCTTCCAAGACTTTGACAAGGAAACTGAGGAGATTGAGCCATATCTCGACCCCACCAAGTCACCAGTCGGGGACATTGTGGCCATGAACATGTTTTGCCTTGACGCTCGTCTCAGAAGTGTTCAAGGATATATCACTCGACTGAAGGATGTCCTGGCGAAGATCGACAAAGAATTGTGGCCAGAAGACACCCTCCAAACTGACGGTGAGTCGATGATGACCCGCCTCAACGAGATTCCCAGCCGATTACATGCATGGAAAAAATTTGCTGCTCGCTGCCGAGCTAACGTGGTGATTTCACTCGTCCGGGTCCATTGCAAGGAGACCAAGGAGGACAAGGTGAAGGCTCTCTAGGTGGCCAACACGAAGAAACTTCAATTTGAAGACTTCATCGAGACCTTCATCAAAGCAGCCACTTGGATCGCTGATGGGATAAATCTGGACACCTTCATCGAGCCCGTGAACCCCAGCGGCACTTGAGAAGAAACTTTACTTGCAGTTAAAACTATATTTCCCTCGGTATGCCAAGTGATGGTGTATCCTTTTAACACTTCGTTTAGGCCTTAAGCCTGAGTACTTCTGTTTGCGTGGACAACTTTTATCTCCATTAGAGATTTTGGATTTATCTGTATTTTTCTTTCCAATCCTTTTCTTGGCTAAGTTCGTTTGGTTTCCGAGTGAGATTGATGCTCACTACTTGGAAATTTTTTGGACTTAGGCGAAAATTGGTTCACAACTTAGTTTCCGAGTGAAAATGTTGCCTATCACTCGGAACAACCTTTAACTTAAGCGAGGTCTTACTCGCTACTAAGTTCTCGAGTGAAAGGGGTGCTCGTCACTCGGGAGAATTTCTAACTTAGACGAAGACTAGCTCGCAGCTAAGTTCCCGAGCGAATAGGATGCTATTCACTCGGAAGGGTTTTAACTTAGGCAAAAACTTGTTCGCGGCTAAGACCTTGAGTGAGAGGAACGCTCATCACTTAGAGATTTTCTAACTTAGAAGAAGACTAGTTCGCGACTAAGTTCCTGAGTGAATAGGATGCTATTCACTCAGTAGGGATTTTAACTTAGGAGAAAACTTGTTCGCGACTAAGTCTCCGAGTGAGAGGGTTGCTCATCACTCAGGCAATTTTCTAACTTAGACGAAGACTGGTTCACAGCTAAGGTTCCGAGTGAATAGGATGCTATTCACTCGACAGGATTTTTAACTATGGCGAAAACTTGTTCGCAGCTAAGCCCCCCGAGTGGAAGGGTCGCTTACCACTCGGAGTGTTTTTTAAACTTAGGCGAAGTCTGGTTCACAGCTAAGCCCCTGATTGAATAGGATGCTATTCACTCAGCAGGGTCTTTAACTTAGGCGAAAACTTGTTTGCAGCTAAGCCCCCCGAGTGGAAGGGCCGCTTACCTCTCGAAGTGTTTTTTAAACTTAGGCGAAGACTGGTTCGCAGCTAAGCCCCCGAGTGAGAGGGTCGCTCACCACTCAGAGAGGTTTTAAACTTAAACGAACACTAGTTCGCAGCTAAGCCCCCGAGTGAGAGGAGCGCTCACCACTCGGAGTGTTTTCTAAACTTAGGCGAAGACTGGTTCGCAACTAAGCCCCCGAGTGAGAGGGTCGTTAACCACTCGGAGTGTTTTTTAAACTTACATGAAGACTGGTTCGCAGCTAAGCCCCAGAGTGAGATGGTCTCTCACCACTAGGAGTTTTTTTTAAACTTAGGCGAAGACTGGTTCGCAGCTAAGCCCCCGAGTGAGAGGGTTGCTCACCACTCGGAGTGTTTTTTGAACCTAGGCAAAGACTGGTTCGCAACTAAGCCCTTGAGTGAGAGGGTCGCTCACCACTCGAAGTGTTTTTTGAACTTAGGCGAAGACTGGTTGGCAGCTAAGCCCCTGAGTGAGAGGGTCGCTCACCACTTGGAGTGTTTTCTGAATATGAGATTATGCGATCGGAATCGACAAAAAACTACGTGAGTCATAACCTTGATAAAGAACATTGTCTAGAGTACTTTTATCACATCAAACAACTCAGTCGTCGGGTATGAAAATGTCGAAGTAAATCTGGATTCCAAGCACGTGGTTCATCGATATTCTTCTTCAAGTTGAAGAGGTGGTAGGCTCCATTTTTTAGCACTTTGGTGACGACTAAAGGACCTTCCCATGCGGGGCGAGCTTGTGAGGCCGCTGTTGATCCACTCGGAGCACAAGATCACCTTCTTGGAACGACGGACTCCTGATGTGCCTTGCATGGAAGCGATGCAGATCTTGCTGATACACAGTCGACTGAATCAGATCCATTTCACGTTCTTCTTCTAGGAGATCTACACCGTCCTGTCTTTCTTGTTCAGCCTCAACCTCTGCGTAAAGATCTACACAAGGAGAATTGTGAAGGAAATCACTTGGCAAAACGGCCTCGGCTCCATACACCATGAAGAAAGGAGTGTGCCCAATCGACCGGTTAGCAGTCCCCCTGAAACCCCACAGAACAGATGGCAATTCACTAACCAAAACTCCAAATGCATGTTCAAGATTTCACATGAGTCGAGACGTCAACCCTTGAAGGATAAGGCCGTTTTCCCGCTCAACTTGACCGTTAGTATGGGGGTGCGCAATTGATGCGAAATCCACCCGAGTGCCTTGGGCGGAGCAAAAGTATCTGATCTCTTCAGAGTCAAAGTTTGAAGCATTATTTGTGATGAAACTGGGGGAACTCCCTACCGGAATGTTATTTCTTTCATGAATTTGGTAGAAGTGCGCGAATCCATCTTCTTTATGGGTTTAGCCTCAATTCACTTGGTGAACTTGTCGACTCCCACAAGAAGATGCGTGAATCCACTCTGGCCTGTTCGGAGAGGACCGACCATATCTAAACCCCATACAGCGAAAGGCCAGACGAGTGGAATGGTCTTCAAGGCAATCACGGGCTTATGTGACAAGTTTCCCTAAAACTGGAATCCTTCGCAGTGTTCAACAATTTCCTTAGCCATTTCATTGGCGCGCGCCTAGAAGAAACCCGCTCGGTATGCTTTGGCAATAATCGTCTGATTGGATGCATGATGACCACAGGTCCCTGAGTGAATTTCCTCCAGAATAAGTCGACCTAGTTCACGGGAGATGCACCGCTGAGTTACGCCAGTTATGCTTTCTCTGTAAAGTTGTCCACCCATCAAAGTAATAGCCTTGGATCTACAGACCATCTGTTGAGCCTCGACTTCGTCTTCTGCGAGTTCTTGCCTTAGTATGTATGCAATATATGGCACTGTCCAATCGGCCGTAATCACCAGAATCTCCATGACCAGACATATGATTGCCGGAATGTCAATCTTAGTCGGCGTATTCAGCTTCATTATTGGAGGAATCAAAGTGAATCTTGAGGACATAATTGAGCTTGTCACCCTTTGGAGATACCAATACCACACCAGCACGAGACCCATTCAACATCTTAGAGCCATCAAAGAACATGGTCCGGTGCGCCGAGTGGATTTGAGTCGTCTCCTTCTGTTATATCCACTCGGCCATGAAGTCAGCATGCGCTTGAGATTTGATTGCCTTCTTTGCTTCAAACTTAATATCAAATTATAGGATCTCAATAACCCATTTGGCCACTCGACCAGCCGTGTCTCATTGTTGAGGATCTCACACAATAGAGCATCCCTCATGACTGAGACTGAGTGATGCCACCTTCTTCGCTGATAGGTATATACCATAGACGAGCTTCTCAGAATGAGGGTACCTTTGCTTTAAAGTATTCAACACTTAAGCAATATAGTAAACTAGAAGTTGGACTTTATAAGCCTTGCCCTCTTCTTCTCACTCGACAGTGAGAACCGTACTTATGACTTGATTAGTGGCTCCAATGTGACTTTATAAGCCTTGCCCTCTTATTCTCGCTCAAAAGTGAGAACTGTACTGATGACTTGATTAGTGGCTCCAATGTACAGGAGCAGGGGTTCTTTGCTATGCAGAGCAGCAAGCACCGGTTGGGTGGAAAGCAGGGCTTTGAGCTCGACAAATGATGCTTCTGCCTCATGAGTCCACTCGAACGTATCATATTTCTTCATCAATTGGTATAAAGGCAATGCCTTCTCTCCGAGGAGAGAAATAAACCTACTCAATGCTACCAAGCAGCCTTTGAGTTTCTGGACATCGTGCACATGCTCAGGGCATTTCATTCGGACAATGGCGCCAATCTTCTCGGGATTAACGTCGATCCCCCATTCGTAAACGAGGAAACCGAATAACTTGCCACCAGGAACTCCAAAAGTACACTTGGTTGGATTTAGCTTGATATCGTATTTCCTCAAGTTGGGAATGTTTCTGCCAAGTCAGTTAGGAGGTCGGAACCTTTGCGAGACTTGACTACAGTATCATCCATATAAGCCTTGACATTCTGACTGATTTGCTCGAGCAAGCATTTCTGAATCATATGCATGAAAGTAGTGCCAACATTTTTCACACCAAAAGGCATGGTGATATAACAGAAACACCCGAAAGGGGTGATGAAGGTCGTCTTTATTTCATCTAGACTGAACAGACGGATCTGATGGTAACGAGAGTATGCATCGAGAAAAGATAAACACTCGCATCCCGCAGTTGAGTCGACAATCTGATCGATGCGGGGGAGCGGGAAATGATCTTTCGGACAGGCCCGATTGATATGTTTAAAGTCAATACACATGCGGAGCGACTTGTATTTTATGGGTACCATGATGACATTCGCGAGCCACTCAGAGTGGTAAACCTCGTGTATGAACTTAGCCGCCAAGAGTCGAGCCACCTCCTTGCTGATTGCTTTCCGTTTCTCTACTATCGACCGACGCAAGTGCTCTTTGATGGGCTTAGCCTTTGGGTCAACTCTCAGTCGGTGCTCAGCCAGTTCCCTAGGTACACCCGCCATGTCAGAAGGCTTCCATGCATATATGCCCTAGTTCTCACAGTGGAACTAGATGAGCTCGGTTTCCTATTTGCTGTCGAGTGTACTCGAGATGTTGGTAGAGCCAGCATTAGGATTTGTCAGGTGAATGTTCACTTTCTTCACGTCACCTGCCGACTGAAAAGTAAACTCATAAGAGGGATGCTTTGAACACAACAGATCGACAGGATCAGTATTCTTCTTGTATTCTTCCAACTTGACCACAATCATTTGATGATCGGCAATCTTGGAGCCTTGTTGAAGGCACTCCTCAGCCCTTTGTCGATTCCCTGTGATTGTGATCACACCCTTGGGCCCGAGCATCTTCAGCTTAAGGTACGCGCAACATGGATGGGCCATGAAACGGACATAAGCCTGTCGACCAAGGATGGCATGATATGCGCTCTGGAAGTCTACAACGTCAAACGTCAACTTTTCTTTGTGAAAATTCTTGTCGGTGTCGAACACCACATACAACGCAATCTGACCGAGTGACCTGGCCTTGTTCCCAGAGATGACTCGTGGAAGTGCATGTTGCTCTCACCGAGTCGGGACATCGGAATGCCCATCCCTTTGAGGGTATCTGCATACAGGATGTTCAATCCACTCCCTTCGTCCATGAGAACCTTGCAGAGTCGAGTGCCTCCAAAACAGGATCCACAACCAGAGCTTGCCGACCGGGGGTAGCGACATGAGCAGGGTGATCTGACTGGTCAAAGGTTATAGGAGTCTGAGACCACTTGAGGTACGTGGGGGTGGTAGGAACAACCATGTTGACCTCCCTATTAATAACTTTCAATCGACTTTTGCTTTCTACATCGGCAGAAATCATCAAAGTAGCATTGACCTCGGGAAAATCTTCTTTATCTTCATCACCTTCCTTTTCAGAAGTTTTCTCACTCGACTGTTTATCCTTGAACTATTGGATCAGTAATCTGCATTATCGAGTGGTGTGCTTAGGCAATATCAAATTGCCTTCCTCAGCTTTCTTCATGTAGATTGCACACGACATATCAAGGATGTCCGTCCTTGACTGATTCTTCGACTTCTTGGGGTAAATTGCCCTTTGGGTTTCCCCTTATTTTTTCCTTGCGTCGCTAGAGCGGTTGCCTTTGCCTGAGCAGAACCATCATTTTTGTGTTTTTGCTTCCGACTGGAATTGCCGCCGCCAGCATCATTGTCGACTAGCTTTCTTTGCCGTTGCGGAGGCGGTCCTCCTCTTCGCCATTGGCGTACCGAGTGGCAATTTCCATCATCTTGCTCAAGGACATATCTCTTGTCCGATTGAACTTCAGATAAAGCTCTCTGTACCTTGAAGGCGCAGATGGCTTGGTGCTCGGAAAGAATTTCCACCGTTTGATGAAGGGTGGTCCAATGGTGAATGTAATCCCTCAAAGCTTCATTTGGTTTCTGTACACAGTGTTGCAGCTCGGACAAACCGGCGGGACGTTTGCATGTGCCCTCAAAAGTTTCGATGAACACTCGGGTGAGGTCCTCCCAGTAGTAGATTCTAGAAGGAGCCAACTAATTAAGCCACGCTCGGGTTGATCCATCCAACATAAAAGACAAATGCTTCATGGCTACATTGTCATTTCCTCCACTAATCTGAACCGCCACTCGGTAGTCATCTAGCCATGTTTCCAGCTTTGACTCACCAGTGAACTTGCTTATTCCAGCCACCAACCATAAGTTGGGGGGAATCTTAGCGGATCGAATGGCTCTGCTGAAACACTCTGGCCCAAAGACAATGGTACCGCTTCCACTCTGATGATCTCTATCATAACCATCCCTATGAACTCAGCCCCTGTCAATCCGCTTCTGCAAGAGGACATTCCTCGCATTGAACCCAAGATTCCTCTCATCGCTGAACGGGCTCCTATCGTCATAGTGCCGAGGCGCATATGAACCACTCTGTGTGGGAGTAAGCGCTCGACGGCGGTCATCGCGGTGATAACAAGGAGCAAACTGATCTCGCCCCTGATCTCGGTACAGATCTTCACGGTAACATTCGCCCCTGCGATGCAGAGGCCACCCCGAGCTGTGAGCCGACTAAGCTGTGTCTGCCCTGGGCGAATCACTGTGTAACTTGTTGTGTGATTGAGAAACAGCCGAATTCTTCTATTGTGCTGCCTGAGGCAATGCTCGGATCTACTCCAAACCTCTACCAGCCGCTGAACCTGATGGTTGAATGGAATCTCCAATCCTAGCAGCGGCTGCAACATTCAGAACTGGAGTACGGAATACCTAGTCGTTGTTCTAAGACCCACCCAGAAATAATTGTCTCTGACGTCGACTAGAAACTAGTAGGAGTTGATGGGTGCACTCTTTGAGGATTTCCTCATCATGGATCTGCTGCTCATTCAACGAACCTCCATTCTCACGCTCCCCACGGCCGAAGCGGGGTGGGCTTTTATGTGAGCCCGCCATAAGAACCTCACCCGCTGGATCGCAGCTCTGGCACTCAGAAGTAACATAACACTGGTCGAACACCGAGTCGAAAACGCCGTGAAGAGATCCGGCGGGCTCGATAGCCGCAATCTGCAGAGGTGATGCTTGGTGAGCCGCCGCATCTCTCACCCAACGCTGGAGCCGCGAGCGACCAAATCGCTTGAAGTGACAAATGGCGGGGAGTTCAAATGACACCGAAGTTGATGGCTGCCGAAGAAGAACGTCGTAGGAGCTTGCATGGAAGTGCGTCGCCCCGTGGATCGAGAGCGCCTCAACATCTAGAGGCGCTTCCTGAAGCCATGTCGAGTCATCAGCAACGAATGTGAGCGCACCAAAACGGATCTCGTGGCCCAGGAACAAATCACCGCCGGAAGACATGACGAAGAAGAAAAATGCAAAGTCGCTGGAAGTCGCCTATACGTCTGCCCCACTGTGGGCGCCAACTGTAGTGGGAAAGAGCCTGACAATAGAGGTTAGGGTTATGTAAGGAGAGGGCAGAGTCCTAGCTATGGTGAAATTGTAAACACGAATGTATGAGGTCAGGCCCCTCTCCTGGAGGTAACAACCCTACATCTCAGTGCTCAGGAGCTTCCGTCGTGCGGAAAATGTGAGTTACACGGGGTGCGAACCCTTGTGCCACGGGGGAGGGGTGGCTTATATAGAGTGCGCTACCCCTCATGAATACCTAGCAACCAAGAGTTTGATCATGATAAGAAAGGTGAACGTTACTGATAACGCATGAAATAAAAGCTACTTATGGTGACCAGTAGAATGCATGCCCATTGGCCTCCCTCGAGTGGCTTCTCATCTTATGTGGTCGACTGGCTTCTGGTTCTTCCGAGTGAAAGGTAAATGTCGAATGGGGGGAGAAACCTCCGAGTAGATGATCTGTCGAAAGACTCATGCGCTTTGGTGGTTTTAGTCGGAGTCTTCCTTGCGATCTTTAAGTTCTCTAATGTAATGTCCTTGGGTAGGACATGTAGGTCAGGCCTAAGACCGTACCCTAGGTACATATACCCATCGCCTACCTCTCTCTCCCTCCCCATCGCCCTCTCTCTCTGTCCCCCTCTCTCTCCATCCCCTTGCTCTCTCTCTACCCCTCTCTCGCCCTCCCTATCTCTCTCCCTCGCTATCCCTCTCTACATGTCTCCCTCTCCCTCTCCCTCTCTCATCTCTCTCTCCCTCTCTCTCCCTCTCTCCTCTCTCTCTCTATCTCTATCTCTCTCTCTCCCTCCCCATCTCCCTTCCTATCTCTCTCTCTCCCTCTTACCCCTCTCCTCCCTCCCTCTCACACCTCCCCTCCACATCTCCCTCTCTCTCTTCCTCCCCTCTCTCTCTCTCCATCCCTCTTTCTCTCCCTCTCTCCCTCCTTACCTATCTCCCTCCCTCACTATCTCTCTCTACATGTCTCTCTCCCCCTCTCTCCCTCCCTCCTCTCTCTCTATATACATACATATATATATATATTAGGGAACGTAGTAATTTCAAAATTTTCCTACGCCGAACGACGGTGCCTCCGTGTTCAACACACATTCAGCCCGTGACGTCTCCAACGCCTTGATCCATCAAGGAGGGATGAGAGGTTGAGGGAGAGCTCCAGCAGCACGACGTCGTGGTGACGGTGGAGCTGCGCGATAACTCCAACAGGGCTTCGCTAAGCACTATGGAGGACGAGGATGAGGAGGTGTAGGGCTGCACTGAGAGAGAGAGAATTCTTGTCTCAAACAGCCCCAAAACCCTCACTATATATAGGAGGAGAGGGAGCAGGGTGCCCACCCTTTACGGTTTCCACCCCAAAGGGTGCGGCAGCCCTAGATGGGTGTGAGGCGGAGGCCAAGGTGGAGGTGCCCTATGGTGGGCCTTGAGGCCCAAGGTGGCGTCCCAACGCCTAGGGTTTGGCCCCCTCCAACCCTTGTTGCGCCTTGGGCCTTTACTGGTGGCGCTCCAGCCCACCTAGGGGTTGGTTCCCATCCACTTTTGGCCCGTGTAGCAGTATATGGGGCTGGTGGCCCTTCCCGGTGGACCCCCGAAACCCTTTCGTTGGTCTCGGTACATTATCGGTGACGCCCGAAACACTTCTGGCGATCAAATCCTCACTTCCTATATATAAATCTTTACCTCCGGACCATTCCGTAGCTCCTCGTGACATCCGGGATCTCATCCGGGACTCCAAGCAACCTTCGTAACCATGTACACTATTCCCATATAACCCTAGCGTCATCGAACCTTAAGTGTGTAGACCCTATGGGTTTGGGAAGCATACAGACATGACCGAGACACCTCTCCGGCTAATAACCAACAGCGGGGTCTGGATATCCATGTCGGCTCCCACATGTTCCACGATGATCTCATCGTATGAACCACGATGTCGGGGATACGATCAATCTCGTATGCAATTCCCTTTGTCTACCGGTATGATCCTTGCCCGATATTTGATCGTTGGTATCCCTATACCTTGTTCAATCTCGTTACCGGCAAGTCTCTTTACTTGTTCTATAACACATCATCCCGTGGCTAAATTCTTAGTCACATTGAGCTCATTACGATGATGCATTACCGAGTGGGCCCACAGATACCTCTCCGTCACATGGAGTGACAAATCCCAGTCTCGATTTGTACAACCCAACAGACACTTTCGGAGATACCTGTAGTGCACCTTTATAGTCACCCAGTTACGTTGTGAAGTTTGATACACCCAATGCACTCCTACGGTATCTGGGAGTTTCACAATCTCATGGTCTAAGGAAATGATACTTGACATTAGAAAATCTTTAGCAGACGAACAATACGATCTAGTGCTATGCTTATGATTGGGTCTTGTCCATCACATCATTCCACAATTATGTGATCCCGTTATCAATGACATCCAATGTCCATGATCAGGAAACCATGATCATCTATTGATCAACGAGCTAGCCAACTAGAGACTCACTAGGGACACATTGTGTTCTATATATTATCACATGTATTACTGTTTTTGGTTAATACAATTATAGCATGAATAATAGACAATTATCATGAACAAGGAAATATAATAATAACTAATTCATTATTGCCTCTAGGGCATATTTCCAACAGTCTCCCACTTGCACTAGAGTCAATAATCTAGTTCACATCACTATGTGATTGCAATGAATCTAACACCCATACAGTTCTGGGGTTCGATCTTGTCTTGGTTGTGAGAGAGGTTTATTAGTCAACTGGTCTGAACCTTTCAGATTCGGGTGTGCTTTACAAATTTTTGTTTCATCCTATAGATGCTGCTACCACGCGCCATTTGGAACCATTCCAAATGACTGCTCCACTATATTAATCTGGTTCACTAATTTAGAGTCATCTAGATTAGTGACAAAACTTTCATTGTCATAATCCTTTACGACAAACTCCTTTTACCACGTTTATAATCGAGAAAAATTCCTAGGTCCACTATTTACTAAGGATAAGTTTGACCACTGTCTAGTGATCCATTCCTCGATCACATTTGTACCCCTTGACTGACTCATGGCAAGGCACACTTCAAGTGTGGTACATAGTATGGCATACTTTAGAGCCTACGGCGAAGGCATAGGGTACGACCTTCGTCCTTTCTCTTTCTTCTAACGTTGTCGGGCTTTTGAGTCTTACTCAATTTCACACCTTACAACACAGCCAAGAACTCCTTCTTTGCCGATCTATTTTGAACTCCTTCAAAAACTTGTCAAGGCATGCATTTCGTTGAAAGCTCCATTAAGCACTTTGATCTATCTCCATAGATCTTGATGCTCAACGTTCAAGTAGCTTAATCCAGGTTTTCCTTTGAAAAACACTTCTCAAACAACCCTATATGCTTTCCAGAAATTCTACATCATTTCCGATCAACAATATGTCAACCACGTATATTCATCAGAAATTCTATAGTGCTCCCTCTCACTTCTTTGGAAATACAAGTTTCGCATAAACCTTGTATGAATCCAAAAACTTTGATCATCTCATGAAAGCGTATATTCCAACTCCGAGATGCTTGCTCTAGTCCTTAGAAGGATCGCTGGAGCTTTGCATACGTGTTAGCATCCTTTAGGATCGACAAAATCTTCTGGTTATATCACATACAACATTTCCTCAATGAAACCGTCGAGGAAACAATATTTGACATCCTATCTGCAATATTTCATAAATGATGCAGTAACTGCTAACATAATTTCAACAGACTTTTCAGCATCGCTACGATTGAGAAAGTCTCATCGTAGTCAACTCTTTGAACTTGTCGGAAACTTCTTTGCGACTAGTCGAGCTTTCTAATTGGTGACTTTTCACCATCATTGTCTGTATTTGCTTTTAAAGATCCATCTGTAGTTAAAAGCCTTACGACCATCAAGTATTTCTTCCAAAGTCTACACTCTGATTTAAGTCCCTCAAGCCATTTGTAGGAATCCGGGCCCACCATCGCTTCTCCATAGCTCGTAGGTTCATTGTTATCTAACAACATGACCTTCAATACAGGAATACCGTACCACTCTCGAGTACTACGCGTCCTTGTCGACCTACGAGGTTTGGTAGTGACTTGATCCGAAGCTTCATGATCACTATCATCAGCTTTCACTTCAATTTGTGTAGGCGCCACAAGAACAACTTCCCGCGCCCTGCTACACACACTGGTTGAGGTGATGGTTCAATAACCTCATGAAGTTTCCACCATACTCCCACTCAATTCTTTCGAGAGAAACTTTTCTCGAGGAAGGACCCGTTTCTTGAAACAAACACTTTTGCTTCCGGATCTGAGATAGGAGGTATACCCAACTGTTTTGCGTGTCCTAGGAAGATGTATTTATCTGCTTTGGGTTCGAGCTTACCAGTCTAAAACTCTTTCATATAAGCATCGCAGCCCCAAACTTTTAAGAAACAACAACTTAGGTTTCTCTAAACCATAGTTCTTACGGTGTCATCTCAACGGAGTTACATCGTTCCCTTTTTAAAGTGAATGTGCTTATCTCTAATGCCTAACCCATAAACAATAGGGGTAATTTGATAAGAGACATCATAGTATGCACCATATCTAATAGGGCATGACTATGACACATCATCAGACCATGGTGTTCCAGGTGGCATGAGTTGTGAAACAATTTTCACGTGAAACAATTTTCACATTGTCTTAACTGTTTACCAAACTCATAACTCAGATATATATGTTTACCTCCACGATCACATCGTAGACATATTATTCTCTTGCCACGATGATTTTCAACTTCACTCTGAAATTACTTGAACCCTTCAATAATTAAAACTTGTGTTTCATCAAGTAAATATACTAGTATATACTCAAATCATCTGTGAAGCAAGAACATAATGATATCAACTGCGTGCCTCATCACTTATTGGACAGAACACATCAGAAATGTATTACTTCCAACAAGTTACCTTCTTGTTCCATCTCACTGGAAAGCGAGGCCTTCAGTCATCTTTCCTATGTGGTATTATTTGCATGTCTCAAGTGATTCAAAATCAAGTGAGTCCTAACAATCCATCCACATGGAGTTTCTTCATACGTTTATACCAATAGGTATGGTTTGCATGTCTCAAACGTTTCAAAACGAGTGAGTACAAAGATCCATCAGCATGGATCTTCTTCATGCATTTTATACCAATATGACTCAAGCGGCAGTGCCACAAATAAGTGGTACTATCATTATTACTTTATATCTTTTGGCATCAATATTATGAACATGTGTATCACTACGATCGAGATTGAATAAACCATTCATTCTAGGTGCAAGACCATTAAAGGTATTATTCAAGTAAACAGAATAACCATTATTCTCTTTAGATGAATAACCGTATTGCCATAAATATAATCCAATCATGTCTATGCTCAACACAAACACCAAATAACAATTATTTATGATTAACACTAATCTCGATGGTAGAGGGAGAGTGCGATGTTTGATCATATCAACCTTGGAAACACTACGAACACACATCATCACCTCGCCTTTAGCTAGTTGATACGTCTCCGTCGTATCTACTTTTCCGAACTCTTTTGCCCTTGTTTTGGACTCTAATTTCCAAGATTTGAGAACTAACCCGGACTAACGCTGTTTTCAGCAGAATTGCCATGGTGTTGTTTTTGTGCAGAAATAAAAGTTCTCGGAATGACCTGAAAATTTACGGAGAATTTTTCTGGAATTAATGAAAAATATGTGCGCAAAGATACACCAGAGGAGGTGAGCCAGTGGGCCACAAGCCCAGGGGCCGCGGCCACCCGCCTGGCCGCGCCGTGAGGGCTTGTGGGGCCAACGAGACTCCACCGCCTCCAAACTCAGCTCTATATATTCCGTTTTGCCCAGAAAAAAATCAAGGAGATACATTGCGTTTTACGATACGGAGGCGCCGCCAGCTCCTGTTCTTCATCTAGAGGGCAAATCTGGAGTTCGTTCCGGGTTCTGGAGAGGGGAAATCATCGCCATCGTCATCATCAACCTTCCTCCATCGACAATTCCATGATGCTCTTCACCGTTCGTGAGTAATCTCATCGTAGGCTTGCTGGACGGTGATGAGTTGGATGAGATCTATCATGTAATCGAGTAAGTTTTGACGGGGATTGATCCCTAGTATCCACTATGTTCTAAGATTGATGTTGCTACTACTTTGCCATGCTTAATGCTTGTCACTAGGGCCCGAGTGCCATGATTTCAGATCTGAACCTATTATGTTGTCGCCAATATCTGTGTGTTTTAGAACCTATCTTGCAAGTTGTAGTCACCTACTATGTGTTATGACCCGGCAACCCCGGAGTGACAATAGCCGGAACCACTCCCGGAGATGACCATAGTATGAGGAGTTCATGTATTCACCAAGTGTTAATGCGTTGGTCCGGTTCTTTATTAAAAGGAGAACCTTAATATCCCGTAGTTTCCATTAGGACCCCGCTGCCACGGGAGGGATGGACAATAGATGTCATGCAAGTTCTTTTCCCTAAGCACATATGACTACATACGGAATACATGCCTACATAAGATTGACGAACGGGAGCTAGTTACATATCTCTCCGTGTTATAGCTGTTACATGATGAATCACATCCGGTATACTCATCCATCACCAATCCACAGTCTACGAGTCTTTTACTACTGGTCCTTGCTACGTTACGTTGTTGCTGCTGCTATCACCGTTGTTACTGTTGCTCTGTTGCTACTGCTGTTACTCTGCTGTCACTACTGATGTTACTTGCTACTTTGTTATTATCTGTTGCAAGACATTTCTGGAGCCGTAGCCGGGGAAGCATTATTCTCAAGAGTAGTCCCCCGTCAACGTGCTATTTTCTGGCGCCATTGATACAACAAGTTAGGAATAGTCTGCCCTCAATAGATCCTTTTTTGGCACCGTTGCTATCATACCACTTCGCTACTGATACTTTGCTTCCAGACACTAATCTTTCAGGTGTGGTTGAACCGACAACTCAGCTGCTAATACTTGAGAATATTCTTTCGCTTCCCCTTGTGGCGAATCAACAAATTTGGGTTGAATACTCTACCCTCGAAAATTGCTGCGATCCCATACGCTTGTGGGTCATCAAGGCTATTTCTGGCGCCGTTGCCGGGGAGGCACAACTATATTCTTTGAGTCACTTGGGATTTACGTTTGCTGAGCACTATCTGGAATCCAAAAGATCAAAGAACTGAAATCTTGCCTTCCACTACGAGGACAGGTAAGGAACTGCCATCTAGCTCTACACTTGATTCACCTTCAGTTTTGAGTAAGTTTGCGACATCGCCTCCTGCTAGAAATCTTGATATGTCGCTTGTGCTTGATGATGCTACTTCTGCTTCCCATGATGCTTATGATGATGCTATACTTGATACTATGCCTTATGATGCTACTACTGCTTTGCTTGATGATGCTATGCGTGATACTGCTTTTCCTTATGATGCTACTATTGCTATGCGTGATGATGCTATGATTGATAATATGCCTTATGATGCTACTACTGCTATGCCTGATGATGCTATGCTTGATACTTCTTTGCCACTAGGTGCATTCCTTGATGCACAAATTGCTAGATTTGCTGCTAGATGTGATGATACTTCTGAAACTGCTGATGTTATTGAAGTAGAACCTGCTACTATGCCTGAATTGCTTGTTATGCCTGAGCGCTATGTTATGGAGGGAGAGATAGCTATGATGTTGAGAAATTACTGCGCAAGTGGGAAGAAAAATCTCTGAACGCTAGGACGAAATACGACCCGAAGTTTGCAACTTCGCATATCTTTGTGACCGTTAAGGAATATGAATTCTCTGTCGACGCTGAGTTAATCACTCTAGCCGAATCTGAACCCTTTCACGGTTATGAGTGTGAAATGGTTGTAGCCCATCTTACCAAACTGCACGATATAGCCACCCTATTCACTAGTGAGGAAAAGATTTGCCACTACTATATCCTCAAGCTGTTTCCTTTCTCGCTAAAGGATGATGCTAAGACCTGGTTCACTTCTCTTGCCCCTGGTTATGTGTGTAGCCCCCAGGATATGGTCTTCTACTTCTCTGAAAAATATTTCCCTGTCCATAAGAAGCAAGCTGCCTTGCAGGAAATATAGAACTTTCCTCAAGCTGAAGAAGAGAGTCTCCCACAAGCTTGGGGGAGGCTCATCCAGCTACTGAATGCTTTGCCTGATCACCCTCTTGAGAAGAATGAAATACTTGATATCTTCTATAATGGACTTACCGATGCTTCCGAGGACCACCTAGATAGTTGTGTTGGTTGTGTTTTTAGGGAACGAACTGTAGAACAAGATGAGATTCTACTGAATAACATCTTGTGCAATGAGAATGCTTGGACTATTCTCGAACCACCTCCTAAGCCAACTCCGGAGAAAAGAGGTATTCTATTCCTCAGTCCTGAAGATATGCAAGAAGCCAAGAAATCTATGCGAGAGAAAGGCATTAAATCTGAAGATGTCAAAAATCTACCACCTATCTAAGAGATCCATGGTCTCGATAACCCGATACAGGTAGTTGAAGTAAATTCTCTGCGTTGGTTTGATGAGAGTGATATTCCTTTTGATAAACCTGCTAGCTTATGCATGGATGAATTTTATAACTTTGTTGCCAAACAACAGAGTTTCAATGATTATGTTAGCAGACAATTGGAACAGAATGCTCGTATGCTTAGTCATTTAAGTGCTTGTGTGGATAGAAATGTCAATGATATTAAGCTTCTGAGTAAGCGTGCTTCTATGGTTACTACTCAGGTAGAACAAGTACTTAAAGCTCAAATTGACTTGCTCGATGAGTTGAATGAAAATTCCGTTAGAGTCGTTACTAGAGGCGGTAGAATGACCCAGGAACCTTTGTATCCTGAGGGTCATCCTAAGAGAATTGAAAAAGAAGAAGAAAGATGATAGGAACTTGCACGCTAGCAACCTTGTTGCTGCTACACCTGAGAGTCCAAACGATGCCTCTGTCTTTGATGCTGAAACACAATTTGGTGATGAACATGAGCCTAATGATAATATCAATAGTGATGTTCATGATGATGCTCAACCTAGCAATGATAAGGATGTGGAGATTGAACCTGTTGATCTTGATAACCACGGCCTAAGACTAAGAGATACGATAAGAATGACTTTGCTGCTAGGAAGCATGGTAAAGAAAGGGAACCATGGGTTCAGAAACCCATGCCCTTTCCTCCCAAACCATCCAAGAAAAAGGATGATGAGGATTTTGAGCGCTTCGTTGAAATGATCAGACGTGTCTTTCTGCAAATGCGTTTGACAGGTATGCTAAAAATATCTCCGTATGCTAAGTACATGAAATATATTGTGACTAATAAGAGGAGGATAACTGAGGTTGAGATTTCCACCATGCTTGCTAACTATACCTTCAAGGGTGGAACAAACTAGGTGATCCCGGTGTGCCCACTATACCTTGCTCCATTAAAGGCAACTACGTTAGAACTGCTTTATGCGATCTTGGAGCCGGTGTTAGTGTTATGCCTCTCTCTCTATCATAGACTTGAACCGGATAAGTTGACACCCACTGAAATCTCTCTGCAAATGGCCGACCAATCAACTGGTTTCCCTATCGGCATTTGCGAGGATGTGCCTGTTGTGGTTGCCAACGTCACCATCTTAACAGACTTTGTTATTTTGGATATTCCCGAGGACGATGCCATGGTGGTCATCCTCGGAAGACCCTTTTTAAACACTGCAGGGGCTGTTATAGATTGCAACAAAGGCAATGTCACTTTCCATGTCAATGGTAATGAGCATACGGTGCACTTTCCGAAGAAACAATATCGAGTACATTGCATCAATGCTATCGAAAAAACTTCATCGATACTTATTGGGAGCTTTGAATGCCCTCTTCCTCGTGTCAAGATGAAGTATGATTTGCTTGTTGGGGAGATACACATCCAAATTGAGGTAACCTATTGACTATTCGAAAATTCTCCGTCTTCTTTTGTGATGCGAAAAGGTTTGTCGAGGAGGCTTGATCAACCTCATTGACGGATCTTCTTTCGATGACCATGAGATGGATGAATCGAGGAGTCACAAACCTTTGTTCCAAGCTTTCACCTTCGGTTGCTTAGAAGATAAATGATAGATTTAGTTTAGTTTTCCCTGTTTTCTGTTTTGGCGTCCGGTAGAAAAGTACCCCGAAAATAGAAGTTCTCCGAACGTCCTGAAAATCAAGTATGATTTTTTCTGGATTTTTGGAAAAATTCTGAGACAAAGAGTTTGTCTGGGGGCTGTACCAGTGGGCCACAAGCCCTGACGGCTTGGACACCCCCTGGCCGCGCCACCCAGGCTTGTGGGGCCCACAGGCACCCCCTCCACTCATTCTTGCGCTCATCTGGTTCTCCTACCTCCAGAAAAAATCGTTCCGCAGCTCAAACCCGTGTTCTTGCACCTCTTGCTGGGATTTTCGATCTCTTTGCTCAAATCACCATTCCCCAAACTGTTTTGGGGAAATTACTCCTTGGTAAGTGACTCCTCCATTGATCCAATTAGTTTTTGCTCTAGTGCCTTATACTCCGCCTATTTTTGCTGCCTTGGTGACCATGTTCTTGAGCTTTGCACGCTAATTTCAGCTGGTCCCAAGTGGTTTTGATGCGTAATATGGTCTCTAGGAACTTGTGGGAGTAGTTTCTACGAGTGTCGTTGAGCCTTGTTCACTTTTCCTTAGAATCACTGAAAATTTCAGAAAAGGAAGATGTTCAGGAGAAAATTTCATGGTGGTTCCTCAAGCAAGAGAGGTCCCCGTCCTGCGATTCGGGAGCCTGATGCTTACCAACCAAGGGACGCGCAGGTACAACCATGTGAATGACCTTCTGATGAATTTATGATTGAGGCAGGTTTGAAAGATGAGTTTGATGCGCTTGTTCGCAACGTCGGACTCGAAGAATTCATCTCTGACAAATGTGAACAGTATGTTGCTCTCACTACCTCTTTTGTTCGTAGATTCAAATTTTCAGCTGGCCATGACACATCGGTACTGTTTGATCTCTATGACAAATCGTATACCATGGATTTAGAGGATTTCAATAGAATTTGCAAAATACCTATTTGGGGTAGCCTCAATGATCCTCATAAATCTTCGGTTAGAGATTTTTGCTCTAGTATTACTGTTGGAGAAACTAGAGACATTACGCAAGCTACCATGGGGAGTATTCATTTTCCTGCCTTGCATTACTTTGGCCTCTTCATAGGCAGATGCATTAATGGTAAGATTGAGCATTGTCACCTCTGCACATCCGACCTTAGTACCCTTAAGAGCACAGTGACGGGTGACAAAAGTTTCAACATGGGAGCTATAATAGCAAGGAGGCTGAATAAGAATGCTAATGAAGGGGATTTCTTTGGTGAGATCTATGCCACTCGCATAGCAAATTTTCTTGGAGTACCAATCCGCGAAGGAGATCCTCCGCTCCATACAGCTTTCCTTGACCGCGTCGCTTTGACACGCTACCAGTTCCTTGAGAGGGATGTCGAATCCCTCCTATACTGTTTGATATTTAACCGGCAGCATGTTTTCCATATTACCCTTCCTACTCCTGCCTTCTTTGACTTTTACGTAAAACGGAGATATTACATAACCAGAGGAGAGGCAGAGGAGTATGAGAGGGAGTCAAAGGTTGCTCGTCTCTGTGAGGCAACTATTCAGGCAGTGGCTGCAGCACTCCCGTATAACCCCCATTATGATTTTGGGTTTCGCTAGGACCATCCTTGGGAGTAGACCAACTTAGGCCAAAAGCCTAAGCTTGGGGGAGTACGTGTTCTCACCGACTTTACATTCTTTCTTATGCTTTCGCTTTGTTCGTCAGTGTTCACACTTTGCCACTGTATCATCCATGTTAGTTTATTTTCTTTTTCTCGTTTTCTTTTCGTGTGTCTGTCTAGTTTGAGAAAACCCAAAAAGATTTTCTTTTTCTTCTTTTGCTTGTTGGGAGCTTTCCCGTGTAAATAGTTTTCTTTTTCTTTGGGTCAAGGTAGAAGACCATGGTTACAATGTTTAGTGGCTCTTGCATGCATACCTGTTTAGCTTTCATAGATCCATATTACTTTGTCTTCTCCTTTGTGTTTGCCTGCAGATTCCAGCTTTAGTCCAATGCATGAGCACGCTTATTATTGTTCACATCGTTTGGTCGTGCAAGTGAAAGGCTATAATGACGATATATGATGAAGTGACTGAGCCTGGAAAAGCTGGTATGAACTCGATCTATTTTGTTTTTGTAAATATGACTAGCTCATCATGCCTGATTCAGCTTTGTTGTGAGAGAAACATGTTTGCAATGACAACTTAGAGATCATAGTTGCTTATGCCATGCTTACTTAGCTGGGAGCTTATAATGGTTTGACTTGGATGCCCACATGAATTTTGAGATGACTGTGTTGTAGTATGATAGGATGGTATCCTCCTTTGAATGATTCAAGTGGCTTGACTTGGCGCATGTTCACGCATGTAGTTGAAATAAAATCAACATAGCCTCTATGATGTTCATGTTCATGGTGATTTATGTGCTACTCATTTTTGCACTCAGTGTTAGTTAATCTCAATGCATTTTGATGACTGTTGTCGCTCTCTAGTTTGTCACTTCCCAGTCTTTTGCTAGCCTTCACTTGTACTAAGCATGAATACTGCTTGTGCATCCACCCCCATAAACCCAAAGTTGTTCCATATGAGTCCACCATACCTACCTATATGCGGTATCTGCCTGACGTTCCAAGTAAATTTGCATGTGCCACTCTCTAAATCTTCAAGAAATAATCTGTTTTGCATGCTCGAACCGCTCATGTGGTGACGGGGGGCTATTTGTATCTTCCATGCTAGGCATGTTATCCTCGATATGTGTTTATTCATTATCATTCACGAGAAAGGTGCCGGTAATTGGAATTCCCAGTTCCATACTCAAATTGAAAAGATAATTGCAAACAAAACTCCCCCAGGATTGATGTTGGTATGGACGGTACCCGAGGATTTGGCTAGCCGTGGAGTGTGATTGATTGGTGGTGGGGGAGTCAAAACTTTACTTTTCTGCTTGGGAACCACCTATAGCATGTGTAGCGTGGAACATGTTGAGAACTCTTAGTCATTGCGTTGACAATGAAAGCATGCCACCCAAAATTATTGTCTCTATTTTAAGAGCTTGAGCTCTGGCACCTCTGCAAATCAATGCTTCCCTCTGCGAAGGGCCTGTCTATTTATGTTCCTGTTGAGTCATCCTCCTCTTATAAAAGCACCAATAAGAGAGCACCTGTGTCATTTTTATGCTTTGCTTTTAACTGTGTTGAGTATGACTGTGACTGGATCTTCATTGCCATGAATTACAATGTTTAGTCAGCCCTTGGTCTTTGAAGGTGCTCTGCATTTTCGTTTTGCGGTCTCAGAAAGAGCTAGTGAGATACCATATGTTCATACTGCTTCATGTTGTTTAGATTGAAGTGTTGACGTTTCAGACTTATTATTATTTGCTCGCTAGTTGATTATGCCATTGATATGTGTTTACTGTGAGACCTAGATGTCATTTGCTTATGTGGTTTGCTTGTGATCTTGCTGAAATTCTGGTTATGAGTTAGACATAGTTGCAACAACAAGATCAAACAGAGTTCGTCAAAGTTTTTCTTTTGTCTCTTTCAGTTTGTCAACTGAATTGCTATTGGACAAGCAAGGCTTTAAGCTTGGGGGAGTTGATACGTCTCTGTCGTATCTACTTTTCCGAACTCTTTTGCCCTTGTTTTGGACTCTAATTTGCATGATTTGAATGGAACTATCCCGGACTAACGTTGTTTTCAGCAGAATTGCCATGGTGTTGTTTTTGTGTAGAAATAAAAGTTCTCGGAATGACCTGAAAATTTACGGAGAATTTTTCTCGAATTAATGAAAAATACCTGCACAAAGATCCACCGGAGGAGGTGAGCCAGTGGGCCACAAGCCCAGGGGACGCAGCCCCCCCCCCTAGTCACGCCGTGAGGGCTTGTGGGGCCCACGAGACTCCCCAGCTTCCAAAGTCAGCTCTATATATTCCGTTTCGCCCGGAAAAAAATCAAGGAGAAGGATTCATCGCGTTTTACGATACGGAGGCGCCGCCACCTCCTGTTCTTCATGTGGAGGGCACATCTGGAGTCCGTTCTGGGCTCAGAAGAGGAGAAATCGTCGCCATCGTCATCATCAACCTTCCTCCATCGACAATTCCATGATGCTCTTCACCATTCGTGAGTAATCTCATCGTAGGCTTGCTGGACGGTGATGAGTTGGATGAGATCTATCGTGTAATCGAGTAAGTTTGGACGGGGATTGAACCCTAGTACCCACTATGTTCTGAGATTGATGTTGCTACTACTTTTCCATGCTTAATGCTTGTCACTAGGGCCCGAGTGCCATGATTTCAGATCTGAACCTATTATGTTGTCGCCAATATATGTGTGTTTTAGATCCTATCTTGCAAGTTGTTGTCACCTACTATGTGTTATGACCCGGCAACCCCAGAGTGACAATAGCCGGAACCACTCCCGGAGATGACCATAGTATGAGGAGTTCATGTATTCACCAAGTGTTAATGTGTTGGTCCAGTTCTTTATTAAAAGGAGAGCCTTAATATCCCGTAGTTTCCATTAGGACCCCACTGCCACGGGAGGGATGGACAATATATGTCATGCAAGTTCTTTTCCCTAAGCACGTATGACTACATATGGAATACATGCCTACATTAGATTGACGAACGGGAGCTAGTTACATATCTCTCCGTGTTATAGCTATTACATGATGAATCACATCTGGTATACTCATCCATCACCGATCCACTGCCTACGAGTCTTTTAATACTAGTCCTTGCTACGTTACGTTGCTGTTGCTGCTATCACTACTTTACTGTTGCTCTGTTGCTACTGATGTTACTCTGCTATCACTATTGTTGTTACTTGCTACTTTGTTGTTACCTGTTGCAAGACTTTTCTGGAGTCGTAGCCGGGGAAGCATTATTCTCAAGAATAGTCCCCCATCAACGTGCTATTTTCTGGCGCCATTGATACAACAAGTTAGGAATAGTCTGCCGTCAACAGATCCTTTACTCGCACTCTTGCTATCATACCACTTTGCTACTGATACTTTGCTTGCAGACACTAATATTTCAGGTGTGGTTGAACTGACAACTCAACTGCTAATACTTGAGAATATTCTTTCGCTTCCCCTTGTGGGGAATCAATAAATTTGGGTTGAATACTCTACCCTCAAAAACTGCTGTGATCCCATACGCTTGTGTGTCATCACTAGTCTCCATTTATTCCGTAGCTTTTATTTCGAGTTACTAACACTTAGCAATCGAACCGGTATATAATACCCTTGTGCTACTAGGAGTACTAGTAAAGTACACATCAATATCATGTATATCCGATATACTTTTGTCGACTTTGCCAGCCTTCTTATCTACAAAACATCTAAGGTAATTCCTCTTCAGTGATTGTCCCCCTCATTATAGGAGCACTTAGTCTCGGGTTTGCGTTCAACCTTGGGTCTCTTCACTATAGAAGCAACTAGTTTGCCGTTTCATGAAGTATCCCTTCTTGCCCTTTGCCCTTCTTTGAAACTAGCGGTTTTACTAACCATCAACAATCGATGCTCCTTTTCGATTTCTACATTCGCGGTGTCAAACATCGTGAATAGTTCAAGGATCATCATGTCTATCCCTGATATGTTATAGTTCATGACGAAGCTCTAGTAGCTTGGTGGTAGTGACATTGGAGAACCATCTTTTTCTCATCTGGAAGATCAACTCCCACTCGATTCAAGCGATTGTAGTATTCAGACAATCTGAGCACATGCTCAACGATTGAGCTTTTCTCCCTTAATTTGTCGACAAAGAATCTTGTCGGAGGTCTCATACCTCTCCACAAGGGCACGAGCATGAAATCCCAATTTCATGTCTTGGAACATCTCATAGGTCCCACGACATTCGAAACGTCTTTAGCACCTCAATTCTAAGCCGTTTAAGCATTGTGCACTGGACTATCATGTTGTTATCAAAAGCGTGTATGTTGTATGTTCGCAACATCCACTTATCTCGCTTGGGTTTCAGCACACCGAGCGGTGCATTAAAGACATAAGCCTTCTGCTCAGCAATAAGGACAATCCTCAGTCAACGGACCCAGCCCGTATAATTGCTACTTCTATCTTTCAACTAAGTTTTCTCTAGGAACATATCAAAAACCCGTAGAGCTATAGCGCAAGTTATAACATAATTTGCAAAGACCTTTTTACTATGTTTATGATAATTAAGTTCATCTAATCAAATTATTTAATGAACTCCCACTCAGATCGACATCCCTCTAGTCATCCAAGTGATACATGATCCACGTCAACTAGCCCGTGTCCGATCATCACGTGAGACGGACTAGTCATCAATGGTGAGCATCTCTATGATGATCGTATCAATCATACAACTCATGTTCGACCTTTCGGTCTTGCGTATTAGAGGCCATGTCTGTACATGTTAGGCTCGTCGAGTCAACCTAAGTGTTCCGCGTGTGTAAACTGGCTTACACCCATTGTATGCGAATGTTAGAATCTATCACACCCAATCATCACGTGGTTCTTCGAGACAATGATCCTTCACAATGGTGCACACTTAGGGGAATACATATCTCGAAATTTTAATGAGGGATCATCTTATCTTTGCTATCGTCGTTCTAAGCGATAAGATGAAAAACATGATAAACATCACATGCAATCATATAGTGACATGATATGGCCAATATCAACTTGCTCCTTTGATCTCCATCTTCGGGGCACCATGATCATCATTGTCACCGGCATGACTGTTGGGGAACGTCGCATGGGAAACAAAATTTTCCTACGCGCACGAAGACCTATCATGGTGATGTCCATCTACGAGAGGGGATGAGTGATCTACGTACCCTTGTAGATCGTACAGCAGAAGCGTTAGTGAACGCGCTTGATGTAGTGGAACGTCCTCACGTCCCTCGATCCGCCCCGCGAACAATCCCGCGATCAGTCCCACGATCTAGTACCGAACAGACGGCACCTCCGCGTTCAGCACACGTACAGCTCGACGGTGATCTCGGCCTTCTTGATCCATCAAGAGAGACGGAGAGGTAGAAGAGTTCTCCGGTAGTGTGACGGCGCTCCGGAGGTTGGTGATGACCTTGTCTCAGCAGGGCTCCGCCCGAGCTCTGGAGAAACGCGATCTAGAGGAAAAACCGTGGAGGTATGTGGTCGGGCTGCCGTGGAAAAGTCGTCTCAAATCAGCCCTAAAACCTCCGTATATATAGGTGGGAGGGAGGGGACCTTGCCTTGGGGCTCAAGGAGCCCCAAGGGGTCGGCCGAGTCCAAGGGGGGAGGACTCCCCCCCCCCAAACCGAGTTGGACTTGGTTTGGTGGGAGGGAGTCCCCCTTCCTTCCCACCTCCTCCTCTTTTTTTTCTTTCCTCTTGATTTTCTTCTCCTTGGCGCATAGAGCCCTTTTGGGCTGTCCCACCAGCCCACTAAGGGCTGGTGTGCCACCCTCAAGGCTTATGGGCTTCCCCGGGGTGGGTTGCCCCCCCCCCCCCGGTGAACTCCCGGAACCCATTCATCATTCCCGGTACATTCCCGGTAACTCCGAAAACCTTCCGGTAATCAAATGAGGTCATCCTATATATCAATCTTCGTTTCCGGACTATTCCGGAAACCCTCGTGACGTCCGTAATATCATCCGGGACTCCGAACAACATTCGGTAACCAACCATATAACTCAAATACGCATAAAACAACATCGAACCTTAAGTGTGCAGACCTTGCGGGTTCGAGAACTATGTAGACATGACCCGAGAGACTCCTCGGTCAATATCCAATAGCGGGACCTGGATGCCCATATTGGATCCTACATATTCTACGAAGATCTTATCGTTTGAACCTCAGTGCCAAGGATTCATATAATCCCGTATGTCATTCCCTTTGTCCTTCGGTATGTTACTTGCCCGAGATTCAATCGTCAGTATCCGTATACCTATTTCAATCTCGTTTACCGGCAAGTCTCTTTACTCGTTCCGTAATACAAGATCCTGCAACTTACACTAAGTTACATTGCTTGCAAGGCTTGTGTGTGATGTTGTATTACCGAGTGGGCCCCGAGATACCTCTCTGTTCACACGGAGTGACAAATCCCAGTCTTGATCCATACTAACTCAACTAACACCTTCGGAGATACCTGTAGAGCATCTTTATAGTCACCCAGTTACGTTGCGACGTTTGATACACACAAAGCATTCCTCCGGTGTCAGTGAGTTATATGATCTCATGGTCATAGGAATAAATACTTGACACGCAGAAAACAGTAGCAACAAAATGACACGATCAACATGCTACGTCTATTAGTTTGGGTCTAGTCCATCACGTGATTCTCCTAATGACGTGATCCAGTTATCAAGCAACAACATCTTGTTCATAATCAGAAGACACTGACTATCTTTGATCAACTGGCTAGCCAACTAGAGGCTTGCTAGGGACGTTGTTTTGTTTATGTATCCACACATGTAAATGAGTCTTCATTCAATACAATTATAGCATGGATAATAAATGATTATCTTGATACAGGAATTATAATAATAACTATATTTATTATTGCCTCTAGGGCATAATTCCAACAGTCTCCCACTTGCACTAGAGTCAATAATCTAGCCCTCACATCACCATGTGAATTACATTGTAATAAATCTAACACCCACACAGTTCTGGTGTTGATCATGCTTTGGCCGTGGAAGAGGTTTAGTCAGCGGGTCTGCTACATTCAGATCCGTGTGCACTTTGCATATATTTACGTCCTCTCCCTCGACGTAGTCGCGGATGAGGTTGAAGCGTCGTTTGATGTGTCTGGTCTTCTTGTGAAACCACGGTTCCTTTGCTAAGGCAATGGCACCAGTGTTGTCACAGAACAAGGTTATTGGATTCAGTGCGCTTGGCACCACTCCAAGATCCGTCATGAACTGCTTCATCCAGACACCCTCCTTAGCCGCCTCCGAGGCAGCCATGTACTCCGCTTCACATGTAGAATCTGCTACGACGCTTTGCTTGGAACTGCACCAGCTTACTGCACCCCCATTAAGAATAAATACGTATCCGGTTTGCGACTTAGAGTCGTCCGGATCTGTGTCAAAGCTTGCATCGACGTAACCTTTTACGGCGAGCTCTTCGTCACCTCCATACACGAGAAACATCTCCTTAGTCCTTTTCAGGTACTTCAGGATATTCTTGACCGCTGTCCAGTGATCCACTCCTGGATTACTCTGGAACCTACGTGCCATACTTATGTCCAGGCTAACATCCGGTCTAGTGCACAGCATCGCATACATGATAGAACCTATGGCTGAAGCATAGGGGACGGAGCGCATATGCTCTCTATCTTCATCAGTTGCTGGGCACTGAGTCTTACTCAATCTCGTACCTTGTAGAACTGGCAAGAACCCTTTCTTGGACTGTTCCATTTTGAACCTCTTCAAAACTTTGTCAAGGTATGTGCTTTGTGAAAGTCCTATCAGGCGTTTTGATCTATCCCTATAGATCTTGATGCCTAGAATGTAAGCAGCTTCTCCTAGGTCCTTCATAGAGAAACTTTTATTCAAGTAACCTTTTATGCTCTCCAAAAACTCTACGTTGTTTCCAATCAGCAATATGTCATCCACATATAATATTAGAAACGCCACAGAGCTCCCACTCACTTTCTTGTAAATACAAGATTCTCCAACCACTTGTATAAACCCAAATGCTTTGATCACCTCATCAAAGCGTTTGTTCCAACTCCGAGATGCTTGCACCAGTCCATAAATGGATCGCTGGAGCTTGCACACCTTGTTAGAATTCTTAGGATCGACAAAACCTTCGGGTTGTATCATATACAACTCTTCCTTAAGGAAACCGTTTAAGGAACACCGTTTTGACATCCATCTGCCAGATTTCATAATCGAAAAATGCAGCTATTGCTAACATGATTCTGACGGACTTAAGCATCGCTACGGGTGAGAAAGTCTCATCGTAGTCAACTCCTTGAACTTGTGAAAAACCCTTTGCCACAAATCGAGCTTTATAAACGGTCACATTACCGTCAGCGTCCGTCTTCCTCTTAAAGATCCATTTGTTCTGAATGGCCTTGCGGCCCTCAGGCAGTACCTCCAAAGTCCACACTTTGTTCTCATACGTGGATCCTATCTCGGACTTCATGCCTTCCAGCCATTTGTTGGAATCTGGGCCCACCATTGCTTCTTCATAATTCGCAGGTTCATTGTTGTCTAACAACATGATTGATAAGACGGGATTACCGTACCACTCTGGAGCAGCACGTGGTCTCGTCGACCTGCGTGGTTCGACAGAAACTTGAACTGGAGTTTCATGATCATCATCATTAACTTCCTCCTCAACCGGCGTCGCAATGACAGAGGTTTCCCCTTGCCCTGCGCCACCATCCAGAGGGATGAGAGGTTCGACAACCTCGTCAAGTTCTATCTTCCTCCCACTCAATTCTCTCGAGAGAAACTCCTTCTCGAGAAAAGCTCCGTTTTTAGCAACAAACAGTTTGCCCTCGGATTTGAGATAGAAGGTGTACCCAACTGTCTCTTTTGGGTAACCTATGAAGACGCACTTTTCCTCTTTGGGTTCCAGCTTTTTAGGCTGAAGCTTTTTAACATAAGCATCACATCCCCAAACTTTAAGAAACGACAACTTTGGCCTTTTTCCATACCACAGTTCGTATGGTGTCGTCTCAACGGATTTTGATGGTGCCCTATTTAAAGTGAATGCAGCTGTTTCTAATGCATAGCCCCAAAATGATAACGGCAAATCAGTAAGAGACATCATAGATCGCACCATCTCTAATAGAGTATGATTACGACGTTCGGACACACCATTACGCTGTGGTGTTCCAGGCGGTGTTAACTGTGAAACAATTCCACATTGTCTTAAGTGAGCACCAAACTCGAAACTCAGATATTCACCCCCACGATCAGACCGTAGGAATTTGATCTTCTTGTTACGATGATTTTCCACTTCACTCTGAAATTGCTTGAATTTTTCAAATGTTTCAGACTTGTGCTTCATCAAGTAGACATAACGATATCTACTTAAATCGTCAGTGAAGGTGAGAAAATAACGATATCCGCCGCGTGCCTCCACGCTCATCGGACCACACACATCGGTATGTATCATTTCCAACAAGTCACTTGCACGCTCCATTGTTCCTGAGAACGGAGTCTTAGTCATCTTGCCCATGAGGCATGGTTCGCACGTGTCAAGTGAATCAAAGTCAAGTGACTCCAAAAGTCCATCAGCATGGAGTTTCTTCATGCGCTTTACACCAATATGACCTAAGCGGCAGTGCCACAAAAATATGGCACTATCATTGTTAACTCTAACTCTTTTGGTCTCAATGTTATGTATATGCGTATCGTTATCAAGATTCAATATGAACAATCCTCTCACATTCGGTGCATGACCATAAAAGATGTTACTCATAGAAATAGAACAACCATTATTCTCTGACTTAAAAGAGTAACCGTCTCGCAATAAACAAGATCCAGATATAATGTTCATGCTCAACGCAGGCACTAAATAACAATGATTTAAGTTCATCACTAATCCTGACGGTAACTGAAGTGACACTGTGCTGATGGCGATTGCATCAACCTTGGAACCATTTCCTACGCGCATCGTCACTTCATCTTTTGCCAGCCTTCGCCTATTCCGCAGTTCCTCTTTCCAGTTGCAAATATGAGCAACAGAACCGGTATCGAATACCCAGGCACTACTACGAGAGCCGGTTAAGTACACATCAATAACATGTATATCAAATATACCTGATTTTTCTTTGCCCGCCTTCTTATCTGCCAGATACTTGGGGCAATTGCGCTTCCAGTGACCCATACCCTTGCAATAGTAACACTCCGTTTCCGGCTTAGGTCCAGCTTTGGGTTTCTTCGTCGGATTGGCAACAGGCTTGCCGCTCTTCTTCGAATTGCCCTTCTTGCCTTTGCCGTTTCTCTTGAAACTAGTGGTCTTATTCACCATCAACACTTGATGTTCTTTACGGAGTTCAGACTCTGCGACTTTTAGCATCGCAAACAACTCGCCGGGAGACTTGTTCATCCCTTGCATGTTGTCGTTCAACACAAAGCCTTTATAGCTTGGCGGCAGTGATTGAAGGATTCTGTCAGTGATAGGTTCTTGCGGGAGTTCAATCCCCAGCTCAGCTAGACGGTTTGAGTACCCAGACATTTTGAGCACATGTTCACTGACAGATGAGTTTTCCTCCATCTTGCAAGCATAGAATTTATCGGAGGTCTCATACCTCTCGATCCGGGCGTTCTTCTGAAAGATAAACTCCAACTCCTGGAACATCTCAAATGCTCCATGACGCTCAAAGCGACGTTGAAGTCCCGGTTCTAAGCCATACAAGACTGCACATTGAACTATTGAGTAGTCCTCCTTACGTGCTAACCAAGCGTTCTTAACATCCTGATCAGCCGTAGCGGGTGGTTCATCACCTAACGCAGCATTAAGGACATAATCCTTCTTCCCAGCTTGTAAGATTAGCTTAAGATTACGAGCCCAGTCTACAAAGTTGCTTCCATCATCTTTCAACTTAGCTTTCTCTAGGAACGTATTAAAATTCAGGCTGACTGTCGCGTGAGACATGATCTACAACACAAATATATTCAAAGTGGACTTAGACTATGTTCAAGATAATTAGAGTTTAACTTAATCAAATTATTCGCTAAACTCCCACTCAAAAAGTACATCTCTCTAGTCATTTGAGTGGTTCATGATCCACTTACACTAGCTCAAGTCCGATCATCACGTGAGTTGAGTATAGTTTCAGTGGTAAGCATCCCTATGCTAATCATATCATTTATATTATTCATGATCGACCTTTCGGTCTCATGTGTTCCGAGGCCATGTCTGCACATGCTAGGCTCGTCAAGCTTAACCCGAGTGTTCCGCGTGCGCAACTGTTCTGCACCCGTTGTATGTGAACGTTGAGTCTATCACACCCGATCATCACGTGGTGTCTCGAAACGACGAATTGTAGCAACGGTGCACAGTCGGGGAGAACACAATTTCGTCTTGAAATTTTAGTGAGAGATCACCTCATAATGCTACCGTCGTTCTAAGCAAAATAAGGTGCATGAAAGGATTAACATCACATGCAATTCATAAGTGACATGATATGGCCATCATCACGTGCTTCTTGATCTCCATCACCAAAGCACCGGCACGATCTTCTTGTCACCGGCGCCACACCATGATCTCCATCAACGTGTTGCCATCGGGGTTGTCGTGCTACTCATGCTATTATTACTAAAGCTACATCCTAGCAAAATAGTAAACGCATCTGCAAGCACACACGTTAGTATAAAGACAACCCTATGGCTCCTGCCGGTTGCCGTACCATCGACGTGCAAGTCGATATTTCTATTACAACATGATCATCTCATACATCCAATATATCACATCACATCATTGGCCATATCACATCACAAGCATACCCTGCAAAAACAAGTTAGACGTCCTCTAATTTTGTTGTTGCATGTTTTACGTGGTGACCATGGGTATCTAGTAGGATCGCATCTTACTTACGCAAACACCACAACGGAGATATATGAGTTGCTATTTAACCTCATCCAAGGACCTCCTCGGTCAAATCCGATTCAACTAAAGTTGGAGAAACTGACACTTGCCAGTCATCTTTGAGCAACGGAGTTACTCGTAACGATGAAACCAGTCTCTCGTAAGCGTATGAGTAATGTCGGTCCAAGCCGCTTCAATCCAACAATACCGCAGAACCAAGAAAAGACTGAGGAGGGCAGAAAAACGCACATCACTGCCCACAAAAACTTTTGTGTTCTACTCGAGAAGACATCTACGCATGAACCTAGCTCATGATGCCACTGTAGGGGAAAGTCGCATGGGAAACAAAATTTTCCTACGCGCACGAAGACCTATCATGGTGATGTCCATCTACGAGAGGGGATGAGTGATCTACGTACCCTTGTAGATCGTACAGCAGAAGCGTTAGTGAACGCGGTTGATGTAGTGGAACGTCCTCACGTCCCTCGATCCGCCCCGCGAACAATCCCGCGATCAGTCCCACGATCTAGTACCGAACGGACGGCACCTCCACGTTCAGCACACGTACAGCTCGACGATGATCTCGGCCTTCTTGATCCAGCAAGAGAGACGGAGAGGTAGAAGAGTTCTCCGGCAGCATGACGGCGCTCCAGAGGTTGGTGATGACCTTGTCTCAGTAGGGCTCCGCCCGAGCTCTGGAGAAACGCGATCTAGAGGAAAAACCGTGGAGGTATGTGGTCGGGCTGCCGTGGAAAAGTCGTCTCAAATCAGCCCTAAAACCTCCGTATATATAGGTGGGAGGGAGGGGACCTTGCCTTGGGGCTCAAGGAGCCCCAAGGGGTCGGCCGAGTCCAAGGGGGGAGGACTCCCCCCCCCAAACCGAGTTGGACTTGGTTTGGTGGGAGGGAGTCCCCCTTCCTTCCCACCTCCTCCTCTCTTTTTTTCCTTTCCTCTTGATTTTCTTCTCCTTGGCGCATAGAGCCCTTTTGGGCTGTCCCACCAGCCCACTAAGGGCTGGTGTGCCACCCTCAAGGCCTATGGGCTTCCCCGGGGTGGGTTGCCCCCCCCCGGTGAACTCCCGGAACCCATTCGTCATTCCCGGTACATTCCCGGTAACTCCGAAAACCTTCCGGTAATCAAATGAGGTCATCCTATATATCAATCTTCGTTTCCGGACTATTCCGGAAACCTCGTGACGTCCGTGATCTCATCGGGACTCCGAACAACATTCGGTAACCAACCATATAACTCAAATGCGCATAAAACAACGTCGAACCTTAACTGTGCAGACCTTGCGGGTTCGAGAACTATGTAGACATGACCCGAGAGACTCCTCGGTCAATATCCAATAGCGGGACCTAGATGCCCATATTGGATCCTACATATTCTACGAAGATCTTATCGTTTGAACCTCAGTGCCAAGGATTCATATAATCTCGTATGTCATTCCCTTTGTCCTTCGGTATGTTACTTGCCCGAGATTCGATCATCAGTATCCGTATACCTATTTCAATCTCGTTTACCAGCAAGTCTCTTTACTCGTTCCGTAATACAAGATCCCGCAACTTACACTAAGTTACATTGCTTGCAAGGCTTGTGTGTGATGTTGTATTACCGAGTGGGCCCCGAGATACCTCTCCGTTCACACGGAGTGACAAATCCCAGTCTTGATCCATACTAACTCAACTAACACCTTCGGAGATACCTGTAGAGCATCTTTATAGTCACCCAGTTACGTTGCGACGTTTGATACACATAAAGCATTCCTCCGGTGTCAGTGAGTTATATGATCTCATGGTCATAGGAATAAATACTTGACACGCAGAAAACAGTAGCAACAAAATGACACGATCAACATGCTATGTCAATTAGTTTGGGTCTAGTCCATCACGTGATTCTCCTAATGACATGATCCAGTTATCAAGCAACAACATCTTGTTCATAATCAGAAGACACTGACTATCTTTGATCAACTGGCTAGCCAACTAGAGGCTTGCTAGGGACGTTGTTTTGTCTATGTATCCACACATGTAAATGATTCTTCATTCAATACAATTATAGCATGGATAATAAACGATTTTCTTGATACAGGAATTATAATAATAACTATATTTATTATTGCCTCTAGGGCATAATTCCAACAATGACACCATGATCTCCATCGTTATAATCTCCATCATTTTATCTACATGAAGTCATCACGCCAACTATTACTTCTACTACTATAGCTAACATTTAGCAATAAAGTAAAGTAATCCCATGGCGTTGCATCTCATACAATAAATTAAGACAACTCGTATGGCTCGTGCCGGTTGTCATACTCATTGACATGCAAGTCATGAATCCTATTACAAGAACATGATCAATCTCACACATCACATATGTAACATCACATCATTTTGGCCATATCACAACACATAGCATACCCTGCAAAAACAAGTTAGACGTCCTCTAATTGTTGTTGCAAGTTTTATGTGGTTGATTAGGGTTTCTAGCAAGAACGCTTTTTTACCTATGTGACAGCCACAATGTTGATATGCCAATGCTATTTACCCTTCATATGGACCCTCTTCATCGAATCCGATCCAACTAAAGTTGGAGAGACAGGTACCAGCTAGCCACCTTATGCATCAAGTGCATGTCGGTCGGTGGAACGAGTCTCACGTAAGAGTACGTGTAAAGTCGGTCAGGGCCGCTTCATCCCACGTTGCCACCGAATCAAGATAAGACTAGTAACGGCAAGCAATTGACAAAATCAGAGCCCACAACTTTTGTGTTCTACTAGTGCATAGAATCTACGCAAAGAACATGGCTCTATAACAACTGTTAGGAAACGTAGTAATTTTAAAAAATCCCTACGCCACACAAGGATCAATCTATGGAGAAACCAGCAACGAGCAAAGGGGTAGAGCATATTCATACCTTTGAAGATCGCTAAGCAGAAGTGTTGCTAGAACGCGGTTGATGGAGTCATACTCGCAGCGATTCAGATCACGGTGGATTCCGATCTATGCTCCCAACAACGGCACCTCTGCGTTCAACACACGTGCAACCGTGTGACGTCTCCAACACCTTGATCTAGCAAGGAGGGAGGAGAGGTGTAGGGTGAGCTCTGGCAGCATGATGGCATGGTGACGATGGAGCTGTGTGGTAACTCCGACACGGCTTCGCTAAGCACTACGGAGGACAAGGAGGAGGAGGTGTAGGGCTGCGCCGAGAGAGAGAGAATTCTTGTCTCAAATAGCTCCAAAACCCTCACTATATATAGGAGGAGAGGGAGGAGAGTGCCCACCCATTAGGGTTTCCACCCCAAAGGGTGCGACAGCCCTAGATGGGTGTGGGGCGGCGGCCAAGGTGGAGGTACCCTAGGGCGGGCCTTGAGGCCCAAGGTGGCCTCCCCACGCCTAGGGTTTGGCCCCCTTCACCACTTGTGGCGCACCATCCCACCTAGGAGCTGGTTCCTATCCAGTTGTGGCCCATGTAGCAGTTTGGGGCTGGTGGCCCTTCCCGATGGACCCCCGGAACCCTTTCGGTGGTCCCGGTACATTTCCGTTGTCGCCCAAAACACTTCCGGCGATCAAATCCTCACTTCCTATATATAAATCTTTACCTCCGGACCATTCCAAAGCTCCTCATGATGTCTGGGATCTCATCCGAGACTCTAAACAACCTTCGGTAGCCACATACACTATTACCATTTAACCTTAGCGTCATCGAACCTTAAATGTGTAGACCCTACTGGTTCGGTAAGCATGCAGACATGACCGAGACACTTCTCCGGTCAATAACCAACAGCGGGGTCTGGATATCCATGCCGGCTCCCACATGCTCCACGATGTCCTCATCGGATGAATCACAATGTCGGGGATTCAATCAATTCCATATGCAATTCCATTTGTCTACTCGTATGATACTTGCCCGAGATTCTATCGTTGGTATTCCTATACCTTGTTCAATCTTGTTACCGGCAAGTCTCTTTACTCGTTCCATAACACATCTTCCCGTGGCTACCTCCTTGGTCACATTGAGCTCATTACGATGATGCATTACCGAGTGGGCCCAGAGATATCTCTTCGTCACACGGAGTGACAAATCCTAGTCTCGAATCGTACAACCCAACACACACTTTCGGAGATACATGTAGTGCACCTTTATAATCACCCAATTACATTGTGACGTTTGATACACCCAAAGCACTCCTACGGTATCCGGGAGTTGCACAATCACATGGTCTAAGGAAATGATACTTAACATTAGAAAAGCTTTAGCAAACAAACAATACGATCTAGTGCTATGCTTAAGATTGGGTCTTGTCCATCACATCATTCCCCAATGATGTGATCCCGTTATCAATGACATCCAATGTCCATGATCAGGAAACCATGATCATCTATTGATCAACGAGCTAGCCAACTAGAGGCTCAGTAGGGACACATTGTGATCTATATATTCACACATGTATTACGATTTCCGGTTAATACAACTATAGCATTAATAATAGACAATTATCATGAATAAGGAAATATAATAATAACTAATTTATTATTGCCTTTAGGGAATATTTTCAACATATATATATATATGTATGTATGTATGTATATGTATATGTATATCCCTCTAGCTCCTCCCTCTCACTCCTCCCTCTCTCTTCCTCCCTCTCTATCCCTCTCTCTCTCTCTATCTATCTATCTATCTATCTATCTATATATATATATATATATATCTCCCCCATCTCTCTCCCTCTCCCTTTCTCACTATCTATTTCTATCTCTCCCCCTCTCTCTCCCTCTCCCCCTCTCCCTCTCTCTATCTCTCCCTCTCCCTCTCCCTCACTCCCTCTCTCTCCCTCTCCCCCTCTCTCCCTATCCCCCTCATCATCCCCCTCCCTCCCTCTCACCCCTCCTCCTACCTCTCTCCCCCCTCTCCATCTCTCTCCCCCTACCCCTCTCTCCCTCCCTCCCTTTCTCTCTCCCTCTCTATATCCCCCCTCTCTCTAACTCTCTCTCCTCTCTCTCTCTATCTATCTATCTCTCTTTCACCCTCTCCCTCTCTCTATCTCTCCCTCCCTCCCTCCCTCGCACCCTTCCTCTCTCTCTCTCCCTTCCCCTCTCTCCCCTCCCTCTCTGTCCCTCCCTCTCTCTCCATCCCCCTCTCTTTCCATTCCCCTATCTCTCCCTCCCTCGCTCTCCTCTATATCTCTCCTTCTCTCTCTCTTTCAATTTTTCTTCAATAAAATGATCTCTACGAAGACCTATTCGATGTAATCTTTGCGGTGTGTTTGTTGGGATCCGATGAATTGTGATTTTATGTTCAGAATATCCATTGAAAGTAATTGGTCCAATATGATATTTATTATGTGTGATTTTATAGATATATGTATGCTTTCCGCTCTATTAGTTTGCTTTGGACAAGTAGATGAGTAGTTCTTTAGAGGAAATGTTGCATAGTAGTAGGTTCGAATCTTGCGGTGGCCTTGCTCTATGACTGGAGGAGTAGTGAGGCATGTAGTTTTGTTGTTACTCTTAAGGATAAAACGATGGGGGTCTGAACATATTATTTTATCTTTTTTTCTACATTATGCCATCTTGTGTCAATCATTACTTGGTTTGTTATGAACTTCAAACGATAGATTCATGTTGGATAGCGGTTGATTGGTGGAGTATATAGTAGTAGGCATACGTAAGTTTAAGATCTACTTATAACAGGCGTAATGCATATGTATTAAAATATTGATCATGCCATGAATAAGAACATAATTATTACTTTTTCTGTCAATTTCCCAATAGTAAGTTGTGGATCCACAGCTTCTATGCTCATGAGAGAGATGAAACTAGTTGACGTTATGGCCTCTGGGTCCATACACCTATCATATATCCCGAAACCATAAAAAAATAGTTGTTACAATTTATTATCCTTTTATTTATATTTATCTATGCTACACTACTAGATTTGATCCTTCCAATTAACGAGTACAAGGGGCTTGACAACCCTCTTGCCCGCGTTGGGTACAAGTATTTGCTTTCATGTTTGCAAGGACTGTTGATTGTTTTTTTATGTGGTTTCCTATTGGTTCTATAAACCTTTGTTACTAACTAAGGTAAGTGCTTATTGCAACTTTACTACTTCACCCTTCCTCTTCGGGGAAAATTCCAACGCCATCACAAGTAGTAATGATTTTACCAAATTTACATTGGTGTTCTTTCTTTATGACAAATCAGAGGTTCAAAAGATCTTCAAGATGTTCACTACGAAAGCCCAAAATTAGTTTAATGTGGAGACCAAGAAGGTCCAGAGTCACAACATAATGGAGTTCACTATCACGAGTGTGGATACATTTCTCGACGAAGAAGGCATCTCACACGAGTGAAGGGAACGCTGCAGGGCAAGCAAAAAAATTCATACGCACAAATAAGATCTATCCATGGTGATGATCATCTACAAGAGGAGAGATCGGACCCACATACCCTTGTAGATCGCTAAGCATGAAGCATTAAGAAAAACGGTTGATGTAGTCGAACGTCATCGCGATCCAAATCGCAAGCCGTCCCGCAATCCAATCACAATCTAGTGCCGAACGGACAACACCTCCACGTTCAGCACACATGCATCTCGATGACGATGTCTGCCTTCTTGATCCAGCAAGAGGGGCAAAGAAGTAGATGAATTCTCCGACATCATGATGGCATGGCGGCGGTGTTGGAGAAGCTGATCCAGCAGGGCTACGCCATGCACTACCAAATCAAACTACGGGGCATGACGAACTAGTGGAGGGAGAGGGGTTGCGCCGTGGCTTGTGGTGCGGCTAGCGTCTCTCCTCTCCACTATATATAGATGGGAGGGAGAGGTGGCACACTAGGTAAAAATCCCTATGGTTGGCCGGAGGTGCACAAGGGGGAGGAGTCCTCCTCCAGTTCGGTTTGATGGAGGAGTCCTCCTCCTCCTAGTGGCTATCCCCCCCACCTCTCTATTCGGCCTAGCATGCCTTTGAGGCTGGCCTCCCATCCCACCAGGGGCTTGTGCACCACCTCTAGGCCCATATGGTTCTCCTCCGGGTGGGTGTCCCCTCCGGGTGAAATCCCAGAACCCATTCGTCACCCCTAGTACATTACCGGTAATGCATGAAATCTTTCCGGAACCTGAATATACCTTTCCTATATATCAATTTTCGTCTTCGGACCATTCCGGAACTCCTCGTGATGTCCGAGATCTCATACAGGACTTCGAACAACATTGGGTCACCAACGTACATAATTCAACTATATCGAAACGTCATCGAACCTGAAGTGTGCAAACCCTGCGTGTTCGAGAACTATGTAGACATGACCGAGACACTTTCCGGTCAATGAACAACAGAGGGAACTGGATGTCCATATTAGCTCCTACATATTCTACGAAGATATTTATCGATTGAACCTCTATGTCAAGGAGTGAGTTAATCTCGTATATTATTCCCTTTGTCCTTTGGTATGTTACTTGCCCAAGATTCGATCGTCAGTATCTCTATACCTAGTTCAATCTCGTTATCGGCAAGTATCTTTACTTGTTCTGTAATACAAAATCCCGTGACTAACTCTTTAGTCACATTTCTTAAAAGGCTTGTTCTGATGTTGTATTACTGAGTGGGCCCTGAGATACCTCTTCGTCACACGGAGTGATAAATCCGAGTCTTGATCTATGCCAACTCAATAGACACCTACAGAGATACCTGTAGAGTACCTTTATATTCACCCAGTTACGTTGCGATGTTTGATACACACAAGGTATTCCTCCGGTGTCAATGGGTTACAAGATCTCATGGTCACAGGAACACATACCTGACATGCCGAAAACAATAGCAATAAACTAACACGATTATATGCTACGTTCATAGTTTGGGTATTGCCCATCACATCATTCTCCTAATGATGTGATCCCGTTATCAAGTGACAACCTTTGTCTATGGCGAGGAAACCTTGACCATCTTTCATCAACGAGCTAGTCCAATAGAGGCTTACTAGGGACAGTTTGTTGTCTATGTATCCACACATGTATTTGAGTTTCCGTTCAATACAATTCTAGCATGGATAATAAACGATTATCCTAAACAAGGAAATATAATAATAACTATTTTATTATTGCCGCTAGGGAATATTTCCAAAAGTCTCCCACTTGCACTAGAGTTAATAATATACCTCACGTCACTATGTGATGTACAATGTAATGAATCTAACAACCATACAGCTCTGGTGTTGATCATGTTTTGCTCGTGGAAGAGGCTTAGTCAACGTGTCTGCAACATTCAGATGAGTGTGCACTTTGCAAATACTTATGTCCTCCGTTTTGATGTAATCATGGATGACATTGAAGTGTTGCTTTATGCGTCTGGTCCTCTTGTGAAACCTTGGTTCCTTGGCTAGAGCAATGGCACGAGTGTTGTCACAGAAAAGAGTCATTAGATTTAGTGCACTAGGCACAACTCCAAGATCTGTCATGAACTCCTTCATCGAGACACCCTCTTTGGCTGCCTCTAAGGCAGCTATGTACTCTGCTTCAGATGAACAATCAGCTACCACGCTTTGCTTGGAACTGCATCAGCTTGCCGCACCCCCATTGAGAATAAATATGTATCCAGTATGAGACTTAGAGTCATCTGTATGAGTGTAAAAGCTTGCATTGATGTAACCCTTTACGACGAGCTCTTTATCACCTCCATAAACGAGAAACATTTACTTAGTCCTTTTCAGGTACTTTAGAACATTCTTGAGCGTTGTCCAGTGTTCCATTCCTGGATATCTTTGTAACCTTCATGCCATACTTATGGCAAGGCTAACATCAGTTCTTGTGCACAACATTGCATAAATGATAGAGCCTACAGTTGAAACATAGGGGACGACACTCATCTTTTCTCTATCTTCTGTCGTCACTGGCATTGAGTCTTACTCAACTTCATACTTTAAAGTATAGGCAAGAACCCTTTCTTGGACTGTTCCATTTTGAACTTCTTTGAAACTTTGTCAAGGTATGTGCTTTGTGAAAGTCCTATTAAGCGTCTTGATCTATCTCTATAGATTTTGATGCCTAACATGTAAGCAGCTTCTCCTAGGTCCATCATTGACAAACTCTTATTCAAATAATCCTTTATGCTTCCCAAAAGTTCTATGTCGTTTCCAATCACCAATACGTCATCCACATATAATATTAGAAATGCTATAGAGCTCCCACTGGCTTTCTTGTAAATACAATGTTCTCCACAAACTTGTATAAACCCAAATGCCTTAATCACCTTATCAAAGCGTTGATTCCAACTCCGAGATGCTTGCACCAGTCCATAAATGGATCGCTGGAGTTTGCATACTTTGTCAACATTCTCTGGATCAACAAAACCTTCCGGTCGCATCATATACAACTCTTCCTTAAAGAAACCGTTAAGGAACGCTGTTTTGACATCCATTTCCAAATTTCTTAATCAAAAAATGTAGCTATTGCTAACATGATTCTGACGGACTTAAGCATCGCTACAGGTGAGAAAGTCTCATCGTAGACAACTCCTTGAACTTGTGAAAACACCTTTGCCACCAGTCGAGCTTTATAGACGGTGGTATTACCATCCGCGTCCGTCTTCTTCTTAAAGATCCATTTGTACTGAATGGCATTTCGCCCTTTAGGTAATACTTCCAAAGTCCACACTTTGTTTTCATACATGGATCCTATATCCTATTTCATGGCCTCTAACCATTTGTTGGAATCCGGGCCCACTATCGCTTCTCCATAGCTCGTAGGTTCATTGTTGTCCAACAACATGAGTGAGAAGACAAGGTTACCATACCACTCAGGAGCAGTACGTGCCCTTGTCGACCTACGAGGGTCGGTAGCAACTTGATCTGAAGCTACATGACCATCGTCATCTTCTTCCTCTTCAACTGATGTAGGCTCCACAGAAACATCTTTCTGTTCTGCGCTCTTCTCTGGTTGAAGTCAAGGTTTTATAACCTCATCAAGTTCTATCTTTCTCCCATTCAATTATTTCGAGAGAAACTCTTTCTCAAGAAAAATTTTGTTTTTCGCGACAAACACTTTCCCTTCGGATCTGAGATAGAAGGTATACCCAACTGTCTCTTTGGGTATCCTATGAAGATGAATTTATCCGCTTTGGGTTCCAGCTTTTTAGGCTGAAGCTTTTTGACATAAGCATCGCATCCCCAAACTTTAAGACACGACAACTTTGGTTTCTTGCCAAACCAAGGTTCATATGGCATCGTCTCAACGGATTTTCATGGTTCCCTATTTAAAGTGAATGCAGTTGTCTCTAATACATAACCCCAAAATGATAATGGCAAATTGGTAAGAGACATCATAAAATGCACCATATGCAATAAAGTACGGTTACGACGTTCGAACACACCATTACTCTGTGGTGTTCCACGTGGTATCAACTATGAAACAATTCCACATTGTCTTAAGTGAGTTCCAAACTCATTACTCAAATATTCTCCTCCTCAATCAGATCGTAGGAATTTAATCTTCTTGTTACGATGATTGTCAGCTTTACTCTAAAATTGCTTGACCTTTTCAAACATTTCAGACTTGTGTTTCATTAAGTAAATATATCCATATCTATTTAAGTCATATGTGAAGGTGAGAAAATAATGATGTCCACCGCGCGCCTCTATGCTCATCGGTTCGCACACATCAGTATGTATGATCTCCAATAAGTCACTTGCACGCTCCATTGTTCTCGAGAACGGAGTCTTAGTCATCTTGCCCATGAAGCATGGTTCAAATGTGTAAGTGATTCAAAATCAAGTGACTCCAAAAGTCCATCAACATGGAGTTTTTTCATGCGTTTTATACCAATATGACCTAAGCGGCAACGCCACAAGAAACTGGTACTATCATTATCAACTCTACATCTTTTGGCATCACTGTTATGAACATGTGTGTCATCACTATTGAGATTCACTAAGCATAAACCCATCACATTGGGTGCATGACCATAAAAGATATTACTCATATAAATAGAACATCCATTATTCTCTGATTTAAATGATTAACCGTCTCGCAATAAATAAGATCCAGATATAATGTTCATGCTTACCGCAGGCACTAAATAACAATTATTCAGGTTCATCATTAATCCCGATGCTAATTGAAGTGAGAGCGTGTCGACGACAATTGCATCAACCTTGGACCATTTCCCACGTGCATCGTCACTTCGTCCCTCGCCAACCTCCGTTTATTCCTTTGTTTCTGCTTCGAGTTGCAAATGTGAGAAACCGAACAGGTATCAAATACCCAGGAACTATAATGAGAGTTTGTGAGGTACACATCAATAACATGTATATCAAATATACCTTGTTTGGTGTTGGCCGCCTACTTGTCGGCCAGATACTTGTGGCAGTTCCGCTTCCAATGATGAGTCCCCTTGCAATAAAAGCACTTAGTTTCTCGCTTGGGTCCAGCCTTGGGTTTCTTCATGGTAGGGGCAACGGCTTTGCCACTTTTCTTGGAGTTACCCTTCTTTACCTTGCCATTTTTCTTGAAACTAGTGGTTTTATTGACCATCAACACTTGATGTTCTTTCTGGATTTCTGACTCAGCAACTTTCAGCATCGCAAACAGTTCGGCGACTGATTTATTCATCCCTTGCACGCTGTAGTTCAACACAAAGCCTTCATAGCTAGGTGACAGTGATTGAAGAACTTTGTGAGTGATTGCCTCTGGTGGTAGAACAATTCCCAATTCAGCCAGATGGTTAGAGTGCCCACACATTCTGAGTATGTGTTCACTGACATACCCGTTCTCCTCCTTTTTGCAAGCATAGAACTTATGTGAGGTTTCATACCTCTTGATCCGGGCATTCTTTTCAAAGATGAACTTTAACTCTTGGGACATCTCATATGCTCCATGACGCTCAAAATGTCTTTGAAGTCTCGGTTCTAAGCCATACGAAATTTCACATTAAACTACTGAGTAGTCATCCAGACATGATTGACGGATGTTCATATCATCTAGGGTCGCTGGTTGGGGTGGCATGTCACCTAGCGGTGCATCAAGGACATAAGCCTTTTGGGAAACCATGAGAACAATTCTCACATTTTGGGCCCAGTCTACAAAGTTACTTCCATCATCTTTCAACTTGGCTTTCTCTAGGAACGCATTAAAATTCATGGGTGCTACTACGTGAGCTATTGATCTACAACATAAATTTGCAAAGATTACTTAGACTGTTGTTCAAGATAATTAGTTTAGTTGATCATATTACTAATAAACTCCCACCCAAATTGACATCCCACTAATAATTTGAGTGACACATGATCGAAATTCACCAACCCAAGTCCGATCATCATGTGAGATGAATTGGCTTCAATGGTGAACATACCTATGTTGATCATATCTACTATATGACTCATGTTCGACCTTTCAGGCTCTTGTGTTCCGAGGCCATGTCTGTACATGCTAGGCTCGTCAAGTTTAACACGAGTGTTCTACGTGTGCAAAACTGTCTTGCACCCGTTGTATGTGAACGTAGAGTCTATCACACCCGATCATCATGTGGTGTCTCAAAACGGTGAACTTTCGCAACGGTGAATAGTCGGGGAGAACACAATTTTGTATTGAAATTTTAGTGCGGGATCACCTTATAATGATATCGTCGTCCTAAGCAAAATAAGGTGCATGAAAAGGATTAACATCACATGCAAATAATAAGTGGCATGATATGGCCATGACCTTAGGCTTTTGATCTCCATCTCCAAAGCACCGGCGTGATCTCCATCGTTACCGGCACAACACCATGATCTCCATCATCATGATCTCCATCATTGTGCTGCCATCGAGGTTGTCGCGCCAACTATGCTTGTACTACTAAAGCTACTGAACTACCGATAAAGTAAAGCATCACAAAGCGCCAAAATAAATTAAAGACTACCCTATGGTTCCTGTCGGTTGCCGTAGCATCGACATGCAAGTCGATATTTAACTATTACAACATGATCGTCTCATACATCAAATATATAACATAACGTACTTGGCCATATCATATCACATCATACCCTGCAAAAATAAGTTAGACGTCCTCTAATTTGTTGTTGCATGTTTTACGTGGCTGCTATGTGTATCTAGCAAGAACGATTCTTACCTGCGCAATACCACAACGGTGATATACAAGTTGCTATTTAACCTTCTCCAAGGACCGCCTTTGTCAAATCCGATTCAACTAAAGTAGGAGAAACAGATACCCGCCAGCCATCTTTATGCAAGAAGTTGCATGTCAGTCGATGGAACCGGTTTGTCGTAAGCGTACGAGTAAGGTTGGTCCGGTCCACTTCATCCAACAATACTGCCGAATCAAGAAAATACTAAGGAGGAAAGCAATCTGAATATCAACGCCCACAAACTCCTTTGTGTTCTACTCGATATGTCATCTACGCATAGACCTAGCTCTCATACCACTGAAGGGGAACGTTTCATGGGAAAGAAAAAATAAAATCTACGCACACATAAGATCTATCCATGGTGATGATCATCTACGAGAGGAGAGATCGGATCCACATACCATTGTAGATCGCTAAGTGGGAAGCGTTAAGAAATGTGGTTGATGTAGTCAAACATCTTGGCGATCCAAATCCCAAGCCGTCCCACGATCCAATCACAATATAGTGTCGAACGGAAGGCACCTCTACGTTTAGCACACGTGCATCTCGATGATGATCTCTGCCTTCTTGATCCAGAAAGAGGGGTGAAGAAGTAGATGAATTCTTCGATAGACGACGACGTGGCTGCGGTGTTGGAGAAGCTCATCCGGCAGGGCTACACCGTACACTACCGAATCAAACTACCGGGCGTGACGAACTAGTGGAGGGAGAGGGGTTGTACCGTGGCTTGTGGTGCGGCTACAGGGACGAAGCTAGAAAAAAAGCTTGATGGGGTCATATGCATGGCAATGGGGGTCATCTGCTATAAATCAATAGATTAGTACTAAGTTAAACAAGGATTTAGTAATTTCATTGGGGTCAATTGACCCCAGTTCCTACATGCAAGATCCATCACTGTGCAGCTAGCCTCTCTCCTCTCAATTATATATAGGTGGGAGGGAGGGGTGGCGCCCTAGGGAAAAATCCCTAGGGTTTTCCAGCGGCGCACAAGGGGGAGGAGTGCTCCTCCAATTCGGTTTGGCCGAGGAGGAGTCCTCCTCCTAGTGGGTATTGTACCCACCTCTCTATTCGGTCGAACATGCCTATGAGGCTGGCCGCCCAGCCCACCAGGGGCTGTTGCGCAATCTTTAGGCCCATAGGGTTCTCCTTCGGGTGGGTGGCCCCTCCCGGTGAAATCCCGGAACCCATTCGTCACCCCAGGTACATTACGGGTAATGCTTGAAATCTTTCCGGAACCCGAATATACCTTTCCGATATATAAATTCTTATCTCCGGACCATTCCAGAACTCCTCATGACGTCGAGGATATCATCCGGAAGTCTGAACAACATTCGGTCACCAACATACATAATTCAACTCTATCGAAACGTCACCGAACCTTAAGTGTGTAGACCGTGCGGGTTCAAGAACTATGTAGACATGACCGAGACACTCCCCGGTCTATAACCAATAGCGGGACCTGGATGTCCATATTGTCTCCTACATATTCTACAAAGATCTTTATTGGTTGAACCTCTATGTCCAGGACTCAGTTAACCCTGTATGTTATTCCCTTTGTCCTTCGGTATGTTCCTTCTCCGAGATTCGATCATTGGTATCTCTATACCTAGTTCAATCTCGTTGCCGGTAAGTCTCTTTACTCGCTCCATAATACAAAATCTCGTGACTAACTCTTTAGTCACATTACTTGCAAGGCTTGTTGTGATGTTGTATTACCAAGTGGGCCCTGAGATACCTCTCTGTCACACGGAGTGACAAATCCCAGTCTTGATCCATGCCAATCAACATACACCTTTGGAGATAACCATAGAGTACCTTTATAGTCACCCAGTTACATTATGACGTTTGATACACACAAGGTATTCCTCCAGTGTCGGTGGGTTACATGATCTCATGTTCATAGGAACACATACTTGACATGCTGAAAACAATAGCAATAAACTGACACGATCACATGCTACGTTCATAGCTTGGGTCTTGCCCATCACATCATTCTCCTAATGATGTGATCCCGTTATCAAGTGACAAATCTTGATCAACGAGCTTGTCCAATAGAGGCTTACTAGGGACAGTGTGTTGTCTATGTATCCACACATGTATTTGAGTTTCCATTCAATACAATTCTAGCATGGATAATAAACGATTATCTTGAACAAGGAAATATAATAATAACTATTTTATTATTTCCTCTAGGGCATATTTCCAACAACGATTTCTCAGCTACGTACACACCTCGACAAAATGGATTTATCGAGGGGAAGAACGTGACACTTATAGAGATGGCCAGAATGATGATTTATGAGTACACGACGCAAAATACTTTTGGGCGAAGGCGGTGGAAACAACTTGCCATGCCACAAATAGGTTTTATCTTCACAAGCTTCTCGATAAGACGACATATGAGCTACTCACCGGTAACAAGCTCAAGTTATATACTTTCAAGTATTTGGTTCCAAATATTGCATGCTTCATAAGCATTAGTGTTAAAATTTGCTCCCAAATAACATGAATGTTTTACCCTTTGTTACAAACTGAACTCTCACACCTACCGGGTCTACTACAACTTCACCCGAAAAGCTGAAGAAATGGTAGGTGGTCTTAGCTAAGGTATCGCACTGAGGATAGATATCGTTGAATAACCCCATGTTGTACAGATGTCCATTGACAATATAGTTACAAGGAGTTAGTCAACCTAACAAACGATGGATACTAATGCAGCACACTGATGTCATTGTGAGACCCGAGCATGCCAAAAAAGCATGCCAAATTCATAGGTCATGTGGTGCAACTACTTCTATAATGATGGTGGGCTTCTTAGCATGGCCATGATATTGCCCTTGTGGAGCTTTTGGCCAATTATTACATGTACGGTGCATACAATCATGAGATCCGAGGAAACCTCGTCACCCTCTTGCTTCTCACATTGCCAAGATTTTTTTCGGTGGCTGTGAAAGTTGGTTCTCTCCAGTACTAAGGTCCAAACACCTTGACCACCGTTGTAGCAAATATGACCATGGAATCTTCACATGCGCTCTCAAACATCTGGAGGTACTCCACCCACTAATCTGCAGTTGTGCCATATGCAAGCATCCGCTATGCAATCATGCACTTTAGGTAACCAGAGAATCCAATCCTTCCAACGATATCCTTCTTCAAGATGAAGTAGTCATCATAGGACCGGACACCATTATAGAAGCGATCAAAGACATTTTTCGTATCAAAAAGTGAAGAAGAAAATTGTCCATGAATAGGGCATCAAAGGCAAGGTAGTCGTGTACCAGCGTCAAATGCCCGTGTGCCCCGTTTCGGTTCAAAACTTGATGATCCTTGAGCAATCCCTTGAAGTTGAGAACAAGCTCTTCTACAGCTTCGCATATGCAAGGACCATCTGCATCATCTTTGTTTCATTCACATAATCCTTCTCGTCACACGACTCAACGTAGTGCTCGTATGAGTACTCCATCTTTGAATTTATTTTTTCAAAGAAAAGACAAAAGATTTAGCATAGGTATTTCACCAAACACTTGTCAGGCATGGTGACCCCCGTAGGGGATGATGGTACCTATGCAATCAATGGAAGAGAGTTCTGGACCGAAGTCGTAGGCAAAGTGGCATGGGGACCTGGTGTGCTGGATGAGCTCGCAGAGGTCCGAGAAGGGCTTGACAGGTGGCGAAGGTGTAGAGCAGCGATGTCGACGAGGAAAGAAGCAGATGTAGAAAAAAAGAAAAGGGTTGAAGATGCGGGTTCGGGGGTACGGGGGAAGGATAGGTGGGTCGGCATTGCCGGAGTCCTATGTGATGATGGTCCGGCCTCTTGCAAATCCCTCTAATTTGCTTTGATTTGCGAACAAGCCGACTGATCCGAGAATCAATCGCGGATGGTTTTGGATGGTAAATTGCGTGCGTACAACAAGTTGGGACATATGCGGGTGATATAAGTTAGGGCAGTATTGGGCGCCGGCGCGCCGACCCGAACGCTCGCGCCGGTCGCAGCGCGGCCGTCAGATACGTGTGGCACACCGTTAGATCTATCCATGCAGCAATATTCCTCAATGCAGCAAATTTCGGCCACGATTCAGCAAATTTCCGTCATGGTTGCAACAAAAATATGGTTATAGCAGAAAAATATCAACGTGATCGTAGAAAAATAGACGTTGATGATGCGTGGTAACAAAACAAAATGTCGATTGTAGTAAAAACAATCCGGTGAACTCGGGTTGAAACTCTCACGAACGTGTATGCAACTTTTTTAGTGAACGTTTGCAGCAAAAATAATACCGGTTGTAGCAAAATTTAACACGGTTGTAGCAAAAATCAAAACACCGATTGTAGCAAAAAAATTGATGAACTAGAGTTGTAACCAAACGTATATGTAATTTTTTTATAGATAAATATAGCAAATAGAAAACGCTAGTTACAGCAAGTTTAGATGGAAAAGAACTACATGCCTAATAAGTAGCATGTGTGTGTCGGCGCGCGACCGGCCGGCCACAAGCGTTTCCCTTTGACTTAGTACTTAGTACTCCCTCCGTTTCTAAATATAAGTTTTTCTAGAGACTTCACTATTGCACTATATACGGATGTATATAGACATATTTTAAAGTGTGGATTCATTCATTTTGCTCCGTACTTATATTTAGGAACGGAGGGAGTAAATACTAACATCTGACTGTACAAGCCTAGATAGGTATAGACGCGTCAGATTTCTACCACCAGCTTGCTGTGCCTATCCTCTGTTGTTTTCGCTGGTGACACGAAGCATGTCACGACGTGCATGTCACATTTTATGTACGTGTCAGTATCACACAACGCGGTTGTTCACATGGAAAATATGGCGCATACTTCATGGAATCAAAATGGCGTCGCTGTCTATCTACCTTTATGGGAAAAAGACTTTACATTCTGCTAGGTTTTCGTCGCACGAAGAGAGACAATTAATTCATGGATGGTAGGAAGGAACATGTCGAAACTACCGCAGCCACAATAAGCTAATCTAGTTCAGTAGTCTTGACTCCAGACCAGACGTGAAGCTTGCTTGCTTAACTGGTAGCCACAAGCCGGTCCATGTGTCCGAGTAAGGAAAGGGACACTGCACCAACAAACATGCTACGTGCCTTGCATGGTGTCTGATCATCCACCAAAAGTCCGAAGCTTGCTTTTTCAACATCATGTAGTACCATATTAGTAAAAGATAACGTTCACATGGATGAGCGTTTGTAAACCGCCCACACATGGACTACCGTCTGTTTGCTGCTGCACGAACCTTGACAACTGATGTCTGAATTTTTTTCCACGTAGTACTCGGTTAGTGTATGGATATTTAACCACTTCAGCCGCACGTCAGTTTCTTTCTCAACAGAAAACTTTTTTGATTTCCGGCTTAAAAATGTTTGATCTCCTTATTAAAAATTTAACTAAAAATTCATTTTCACAATTAAATCCGTTTCGTCGAGATCTTTAAAACTAGATCTTATGTTGATATGTTTCGATAAAAAAAATTAGACAAAACCTACCATTATGTTGCACTGTAGTTGCTATAGTGTTTACAGTACTGTTGCCATGACATGTTCTATCAAATTTTTTTAGATTTAAAATCGTTATATTTTCAATTACTCTTTACGGCAACTTTTATTAATTGATTATGTTATTTTTTTAGTAATTAACCACGATAAATGTAATGCATGAATCATGGTAATTTTTAGTAATTCATGATGGCAAATTTAGTTTATAGATCATGACAATTTTAGAAATTTGATCATGATCGATGAAAAGAAAATTTGACCAAAAATTGCCATGATGTTTACATTATAATTGTTATAGTGTTTAGACTAAAGTTGCCATGTCATGTTTTACCTATTTTTTCTTCTAGATTTAAAGCTAATGTTATATTTTCAACTACTTTTTACGGAATTCTTTATAAATTGATCATGGAATTTTTTTCACCATGGTAATTTCAGATTATATGTTAAAATTTCTTAATTCCTCATTTAACCATGGTAATTTCAGATTTAAAGCTACCGTTATATTTCCAACTACCGTTAAAGTCTAGTTTCTTAATTTTTCATTTTACAATATGTTAAAATTTAGTTTTGAAAATTAAAGAAAAAATAACTGAAATATATCATGGCAACTTTAATGTAAACAACATGGTAATTCATATGCAACACACATGACAACTTTTAACTTAAAAAAATCATCAAAACATATTGATATGAGATCTAGTTTCGACGATCTCGTCGCGATGGATTTAATGATAAAAACGGATCTTCAATCAATTTTTCATTTAAGAAATAAACATTTTGAAAACTGAAAATCCAAAAGAAAAATCACATACATGCGGTGACCTGATGTGAGACAGGAGGTCGGACGTATAGGCATTATCTATTTGGCCCACACGTAAGCGTATGGACTCGTTTTCTTAGATACCACATGAAACATGTGGTAAGATCTCTTAATGTCTATACGTGTAAGGGTTCTCGCGATCCTATATGTTTCCCTCGTGCCACGAAAATCAGCTTTTAAAGGTGGCAGCCGTATATGCTTCGGGGAATCTTCACCTGTGTGTAAGTAGGAGTACAACATAGAGTGAGAGAGAGACACTACTGGCTAGTATAGCAACCTTTTCAGTGCAATTTTTTCAGTGAAACCCACTCGTTGTTTTGTTATTCAGGCTGACGCGCCGTCTGAAAAGCAAAGGAGGCGATGGACACCGATGCCACGCCAGCATCCAGGTTCACCATGCTGCATGCGGAGCGCGTTCTGGAGGATCTCCACTTGGGGAGTGTAAGAGCATCTCGAGAGGAAAGGATAAAAACCGGATGACACGGCTAACTCGACGGGTGCGGCTCCTCCTCCACCGGCGTAGACGGGTTTATCATTGGCGTCGCTGGGCTTTCTTTCATCGGCGTAGTCGAGCTCGCGGTCGGTGTACGTTCCGCGTGGCTGGGCTCGTCGTCGTGGTCGTGGTTGTGGTCGTCATTGCGGTCGCCGTGGTGGCCGACGGCACTGTCATCTGATTCAAGATGTGGTCGTATTGTACTATGTACCACGCCTTCACCTTCTCGTCCATCTTCGACGTGTGTGCCTTCATCAAGAACTCTAGATCGGTTTCCTCTTCTTCGCAGCGACGTTGATCATCAACGCCGACCACCGTGCGTTGGATTTCTCCTCCGTCCTGGCAGCGCCTCTCTTGATGTCGGCGATACATTGCTCGATCGAAGCGTGTAGCCGTTGGGCAGCGGGCGCCGCGTCCCTCGCTGCCCTGGCTTTTTTTGTGCCATCTGGGCGCCCTTCTGCCGCAGCCGGGGCAGGCGCGTCTCGGTTGTAGGTGTCCTTGGCCTTGTCGAGAGCGAGCTGAACTTTACTTCACTTCTCGTATGATTCAATCCTAGGGAACACGTGAAGAACCTCAACTCTTGGTCCTCGTTGTCGGCGCAGTACATGGCGAACATCCGAAGCATATTCATAAGACGGCGGACGAAACATGTCAGCAAAGCATACGGCGACGTGAGGAACTAGGGCCGCTGAACTGTTTGCATACCTGACCCTCGACGTTTGCGCCGTTTTTCGGACGAGCTGCGACTTCCTCCATGATGCCATGCCACTTGTTGCAGGACGTCTGGATCGTCGACCAGCGGTTCGCCATCGCCTTCTCGCCGCGGTCCATGTGGATGCTCGCGAAGTCGAGGTCGACCAGCTTGCGTTCGTCGAACGCCATTTTGATTCTCCACAAGTACATGTCGATGTTCTTATTCGTGCCGGTGATTGGGTCGATGTTGACAGTCTTCCATGCTTCGGCAAGGCACTCGTCTTCGTTGGACGTCCACTTGACGCGGTGTTCGGCCGGCTTGGCGTTCACCACCCGCTTTCTCTTCCGTCCCTTCTTCAGCACCGGTTCCGGTTCCACCTCCACCGCCTCGACCCCCCTCCCCCTTCTCATCGTCGTCGAGCTGGTCATCGATGTCGTCGGTCGTGTCTATTGTTTCATCTTGCACCCTGAACTCCGGGTGCGACGCGACGGTGACGGAGACGCTCATGACGATCTCGTCCATGTGGGAAGCATCGACATAGTTAAACTGGAGCGACAGAGTGGGCGCGAATGGAAGGACGCCATGACACAGAGATGGCGCAAGTGAGGCTGCTGACGAGTACGCCGGCGGCGGGTAGCTATACTGTGTGTTGAGACCGGCGCTGAACGCGGGTGAGGGAGTTCGTGGGTCGTGGCCGAAACCGGTGGGGAGGAATGATGCGGCGCGCCATGCGGGAAGGTGCTGTTGGGATTGAAGCCGCCATGCCCGTCGCCGTCGGAGTAGTCAGGCGACTGCGCGTACCCCCAGGGCGACATCGTCCGCGAGTGACTGGCTGGCGCAACACCCTGGAGCCCCCTGCTACTTCTCGAGCTTGCGTTGGTTTTTCCCTTGAAGAGGAAAGGGTGATGCAGCAAAGTAGCGATAAGTATTTCCTCAGTTTGAGAACCAAGGTATCAATCCAGTAGGAGTATCAAGATGAGGCACCAATGTACCTGCGCAAAAACAAACAAACTTGCACCCAACGCGATAAAGGGGTTGTCAATCCCTTCACGATTACTTGCAAGGTGAGATCTGAAGGTGATAAAAGGTAGAAAGAAATAAAAGTGCGGCAAGGTATTTTTGGTGTTTTTGTAGATCTGAATATATGATGTGTAAAATAGACCCGGGGGCCATAGTCTTCACTAGAGGCTTATCTCATGATAGCAAGTATTACAGTGGATGAACGAATTACTGTCGACCAATTGATAGAATCGCGCAAAGTCATGATGATATCTAAGGCAATGATCATACATATAGGCATCACGTCCGAGACAAGTAGACCGATATTGTCTGCATCTACTACTATTACTCCACACATCGACCGCTATCCAGCATGCATCTAGTGTATTAAGTTCATAACAAATAGAGTAACGCCTTAAGCAAGATGACATGATGTAGAGGGATAAATTCATGCAATATGATATAAACCCCATCTTTTTACCCTTGATGGCAACAACACGATGCATGCCTCGCTACCCTTTCTGTCACTGGGTGAGGACACCGCACGGTATGAACCCAAAACCAAGCACTTCTCCCATTGCAAGAATTATAGATCAAGTTGGCCAAACGAAACCCATAACTCGAAGAGAATTACAAGGATACAAAATCATGCACATAAGAAATCAGAGGAGACTCAAATAATATTCATAGATAATCTGATCATAAATCCACAATTCATCGGATCTCGACAAACACACCGCAAAAGAAAGTTACATCGGATAGATCTCCATGAAGATCATGGAGAACTTTGTATTGAAGATCCAAGAGAGAGAAGAAGCCATCTAGCTACCAGCTATGGACCCATAGGTTGTGGTGAACTACTCACGCATCATCGGAGAGGCAATGGTGTTGATGAAGAAGCCCTCCGTGTCCGAATCCCCCTCCGGCAGGGCACTAGAATGGTCCCAGATGGGATCTCGCGGAGACAGAAGCTTGCGGCGGCGGAAAAGTATTTTCGTGGCTCCCTCTGGAGGTTTCGGAATTTTTGGGAATTTATAGGCGAAAGAGGTAGGGCAGAGGAGCCATGGGGGGCCCACGAGCCTGCTAGGCGCCCCCTAGGGCGCGCCTAGGGGGCTCATGACCTCCCCGGAGATCTCCTGCCTTGGTTCTCAAGTCCTCTGCATATCTTCTGTTATGGAAAAAAAAATCATCCCGCGGGTTTTATTCCGTTTGGACTCCGTTTAATATTCTTTTCTGAAAAAGGTCAAAACACGGAAAAAACAGAAACTGACACTAGGCACTGAGTTAATAGGTTAGTCCCAAAAATGATATAAAATGGCATATAAATGCATATAAGACATCCCAAGTTGATAATATAATAGCATGGAACAATCAAAAATTATAGATACGTTGGAGACGTATCAAGCATCCCCAAGCTTAACTCCTGCTCGTCCTCGAGTAGGGAAGTGATAAAGACCAAATTTTTTATGTGGAATGATACCTAACATATATGTTCTTTGTAACTTCTTTATTGTGGCATTAATGTTCAGATCCGTAAGATTCAAAACAATAGTTTAATATTGACATGAAAACAATAATACTTCAAGCATACTAGCAAAGTAATCATGAACTTTTGAAATAACAAGGCCAAAGAGAGTTATCCCTACAAAATCATATAGTCTGGCTATGCTCCATCATCCCCACACAACGAATTTAAATCATGCACTACCCCAGTATTGGCCAAGTAATTTTTTTCACACTCTTACTTTCTCAAACTTTTTCAACTCTCACGCAATACATGAGCGTGAGCCATGGATATAGCAATATAGGTGGAGTAGAGTGTGGTGGAGGTTGTGAGGCAAAAAGGAGGAGATGGTCACATCGACTCGGCGTATCAATGGGTTATTGAGAGGCCCATCAATAGATATCAATGTGAATGAGTAGGGATTGCCATGCAACGGATGCACTAGATCTATAAGTGTATGAAAGCTCAAAAAGAAAACTAGTGGGTGTGCACCCAACTTGCTTGCTCACGAAGACCTAGGGCAATTTTGAGGAAGCCCATCATTGGAATATACAAGCCAAGTTATATAATGAAAATTTCCACTAGTATATGAAAGTGACAAAACAAGAGACTCTTTATCATGAAGAACATGGTGCTATTTTGAAGCACGAGTGTGGAAAAAGATAGTAGCATTGTCCCTTCTCTCTTTTTCTCTCATCATCATTTTTTTGTTTGGGCTCTTTGGCCTCTTTTTTTCATTTTTTTGGTGGGCATCTTTGGCCTATTTTTTTTATTTCCTCACATGGGACAATGCTCTAATAATGATGATCATCACACTTTTATTTACTTACAACTCGATACTTAGAACAATAGTGACTCTATATGAAATGCCTCCGGTAGTATATCGGGATGTTCAACGATCTAGCTTAGCGTATGACGTTGAAACAGCTCGCTAGCTATCTTACGATCATGCACTGGCAATATGAAAGTGATGGCACATGTCATGAGACGGAACGGTGGAAGTTGCATGGCAATATATCTCGGAATGACTATGAAAATGCCATAATTGGTAGGTATGGTGGCTGTTTTGAGGAAGGTATATGGTTGGTTTGTGCACCGGCGAAAGTTGTGCGGCACTAGAGAGGCTAGCAATGGTGGAAGGGTGAGTGTGCATCTATACCATGGACTCACATTAGTCATGAAGAACTCATATACTTATTGCGAAAGTTTTATTAGTAATCGAAACAAAGTGCTAAACGCATACTCCTAGGGGAAGGGTTGGTAGGTGTTAACCATCGCGCGATCCCGACCGCCACACAAAGGATGACAATCAATAAATCAATTATGCTCCGACTCCCCAACATAGCGGTTTAGCATACGTGCATGCTACGAGAATCACTAACCTCAACACAAGTATTTCTAGATTCACAACACCCTACTAACATAACTCTAATATTACCAAATCCATATCTCAAAACTAATTGTGAGGAATCAAACTTCTCTTACTAAGCAATGCACTTGAATATGAAAGTTTTTATTATATCCTCTTTGGATGCCTATCATATTTAGGACTAATTTCATAACACACACAAGTTACCAAGTTACTTAGAGAGAGAACTCTCAAAATAATATAAGTGAAGATCGAGAGTTTTTATTTCTACAAAATATGACACCGCCGTGCTCTAAAAATATTTAAGTGAATCACTAGAGCAAAATTATCCAGCTCAAAAAATATAAGTGAAGCTCATGGGAGCTAAATTGCCTAGCTCAAAAGATATAAGTGAAGTTCATTGAGTATTCTAACAAATTCACGATCAGTGTGTGTCCCTCTCAAAAAGGTGTGCAGAAAGGATTATTGTGACAAAACAAAAAGCAAATACTCCTATAATACATGACGCTCCAAGCAAAACACATATCATGTGGTGAATAAAAATATAGCTCCAAGTAACGTTACCAATGGATTGAAGACGAAAGAGGGGATGCCTTCCCGGGGCATCCCCAAGCTTAGGATTTTTCGTGTCCTTGAATTTTGCTTGGGATGACTTGGGCATCCCCAAGCTTAAGCTCTTTCCACTCTTTGTTACATTGTCCATAAGAACATCACCCAAAACTTTAAAACTTCACAACACAAAACTTAAACAGAAACTCGTGATATCATTAGCATAAGAAAACAAACTACCAACCTTTTAGGTACTGTAGTAAACTTGATTTCCATTTAGATTTATGTTATACTACTGTATTATCACTTTCCCATGGCTCGTACCCCCCGATACTAACCATAGTTTCATCAAAATAAGTAATCAACACAACAAAAACAGAATATGTCAAGAACAGAACAGTCTATGGAAATCTGTATATTTCGTATACCTCAGCTATCCCAAAAATTCTGAAAAATTATGAAAATTAGGGAAAGTTGCATATGAATTAGAAGCAAAAAGAATCAACTCAAAATCTCTTTCTGGATAAGAATAATTTCATGAGCACAAAGTTTCTGTATTTTTTCAGCATGATTAAACAACTATCGCCAAAACTACTCATAAAGGTTCTACTTGGCACAAACACTAATTAAAACATAAAAAACACAATCATAATAGAATTATGATGGTGTGGACTCAATAAAACAGAAAGTAAAAAGCAAAAATAAATTTATTCATTGGGTTGCCTCCCAACAAGCGCTATCGTTTAACGCCCCTAGCTAGGCTTAATGATTTCAATGATGCTCACATAAAAAGTAGTATTTGAGATGTGCATAAGAGCATCATGAATGGAAAAAAACACGTTTAAGTCTAACCCACTTCCTATGCATAGGGATTTTATGAGCAAACAATTTATGGGAACAAGAATTAACTAGCATAGGAAGGCAAAACAAGCATAACTTCAAAGCGTTGAACACATAGAGAGGAAGCTTGATATGCATATGTAAAAGCATATGTTCCTCTCTCATAGTAATTTTCAGTAACATCATGAAGGAATCTTACAACATAAATATCACACAAAGCATTCTTTTCATGATCAATTATAGCATAAGGGTCATCACCAAAACTTGGGAAACAAAAAATATCATCTTCATCAAGCATAGGATCCCCAAGCTTGTGGTTTTGCATATCATTAGCATCATAGATATTCAGAGAATTCATACTAACAACATGGCAATCATGTTTTTCATTCAAGCAAATATCATGAACCACTTTATAATTTTCTTCTTTCAACACTTCATCAAAAATTTCAGATTCATGATTTTCAAACAAAACTCCATAGAGATAGTCAAGTGCACTCAACTCACTAGCAAATTGTTCATCATAATTTGGTCTCTTGAAAAGATTAGCAAGTTGATGACGATCCATATCAATAGATACTTAGCAAGCAAAGATGCAAGCATATTGAACAAACATAGCACACAAGCAAAGGAAAGGCAAACGAAGAAGGCAAATATTTTTGTAAATTTGGTTTTTTAGAAGTGGGGAGAGCAAAACGAGAGGCAAATGGCAAATAATGTAAATGCAAGAGATGAGTTTGCGATAGTTACTTGGATATGTTTCACTTGAATACACCCCGGCAATGGCGCCAGAAATTCTTCTTGCTACTTCTCGAGCTTGCGTTGGTTTTTCCCTTGAAGAGGAAAGGGTGATGCTGCAAAGTAGCGATAAGTATTTCCGTCGGTTTGAGAACCAAGGTATCAATCCAGTAGGAGTATCAAGATGAGGCACCAACGCACCTGCGCAAAAACAAACAAACTTGCACCCAACGCGATAAAGGGGTTGTCAATCCCTTCACGATTACTTGCAAGGTGAGATCTGAAGGTGATAAAAGGTAGAAAGAAATAAAAGTGCAGCAAGGTATTTTTGGTGTTTTTGTAGATCTGAATAGATGATGTGTAAAATAGACCCGGGGGCCATAGTGTTCACTAGAGGCTTCTCTCATGATAGCAAGTATTACGGTGGGTGAATGAATTATTGTCGAGCAATTGATAGAATCGCGCAAAGTCATGACAATATCAAAGGCAATGATCATACATGTAGGCAGCACGTCCGAGACAAGTAGACCGATACCGTCTGCATCTACTACTATTACTGCACACATTGACCGCTATCCAGCATGCATCTAGTGTATTAAGTTCTTAACAAATGGAGTAACGCCTTATGCAAGATGACATAATGTAGAGGGATAAATTCATGCAATATGATATAAACCCCATCTTTTTACCCTTGATGGCAACAACATGATGCGTGCCTCGCTACCCTTTCTGTCACTGGGTGAGGACACCGCACGGTATGAACCCAAAACCAAGCACTTCTCCCATTGCAAGAATTATAGATCAAGTTGGCCAAACGAAACCCATAACTCGAAGAGAATTACAAGGATACAAAATCATGCATATAAGAAATCAGAGGAGACTCAAATAATATTCATAGATAATCTGATCATAAATCCACAATTCATCGGATCTCGACAAGCGCACCGCAAAAGAAAGTTACATCGGATAGATCTCCATGAAGATCATGGAGAACTTTGAATTGAAGATCCAAGAGAGAGAAGAAGCCATCTAGCTACTAGCTATCGACCCGTAGGTCTGTGGTGAACTACTCACGCATCATCGGAGAGGCAATGGTGTTGATGAAGAAGCCCTTCGTCTCCGAATCCCCCTCCGACAGGGCACTAGAACGGTCCCCAGATGGGATCTCGCGGAGACAGAAGCTTGCGGCGGCGGAAAGTATTTTCGTGGCTCCCTCTAGAGGTTTCGGAATTTTTGGGAATTTATAGGCGAAAGAGGTAGGGCAGAGGAGCCACGGGGGGCCCACGAGCCTGCTAGGCGCCCCCCTAGGGCGCGCCTAGGGGGCTCGTGACATCTACGGAGATCTCCTCCCTTGGTTCTCAAGTCCTCTGCATATCTTCTGTTATGGAAAAAATCATCCCCCAAGTTTTATTCCATTTGGACTCTGTTTAATATTCTTTTCTAAAAAAGGTCAAAAACACGAAAAAACAGAAACTGGCACTAGGCACTAAGTAATAGGTTAGTCCCAAAAATGATATAAAATGGCATATAAATGCATATAAGACATCCCAAGTTGATAATATAATAGCATGGAACAATTAAAAATTATAGATACGTTGGAGACGTATCAGTGCCACTTTGAGGCACAAGTGTGGTAAAGGATAGTAGCAAAAGTCCCTTCTCTATTTTTCTCTCATTCATTTTTTTATATGGTGGGCTTATGTGGCCTCCCTCATTTTTACTTCCTCACTGGGACAATGCTCTAATAATTATGATCATCACACTTCTATTTACTTACAACTCAATATGAAAACTGATTAGACGATATGACTTTGAATGAATGCCTCTGTCAATGTACCAGGATGTGCAAAAATCTGGCATTACATGTATAAAAAATATGATGAATGGTGGTTGTGCCACAAATACAATGTCAGCTCTATATGATCATGCAAAGCATTATGATGATGAATGAACTAGTCATGTGAAGTGGTGGTGGCATTTGCATGGCAATACATCCCGGAATGGCTATGGAAATGCCATGTTAGGTAGGTATGGTGGCTGTTTTGAGGAGGATATAAAAAGGTTTATGTGCAACAGAGCGTGTCATATCATTGGGTTTGGATGCACTCGCGAAAATTGCACCGAGCCTCAAGGTGGGAACGGATGCACGGTACCGAAGAGGCTAGCAAATATGAGTTGGTGAGAGTGTGTATGTCCATGGTGTCACATTAGTCATGAAGAAATCATATACTTATTGCAAAGTTTTATTATTTCTATCACAAATCAAAGTACTACTCGCATAACCCGAGGGAGAAGGTTGGTAGGAATTAACCAACGTGGGACTCCGACTCAAAACAACATTGGGATTTCAACGAGGAATAGAAATTCTCACACATCATAACCATGCGTGTTAATAATTTAGATGAACAAAAATTTTAACATCTCTTAATATAGACACCTATATGAATTAATAATAATGCACTCACATCTTTTTCATATCACCACATCACTATCATTAACCCACAATTTCTCTATATGTGCTACATGATGGTTTTTAATTATCACTTATTGGATACTCATTATTTTTATCTAGTCCTATGACCCATGAACATTACCGTCATTATTTGTCTAGATCTCACACAAATATAAGTGAATAATGAGATCATAATATTTCTATAAAATCTACATGCCATCGTGCTAAAAAAATATATAAGTGAAGTACTAAGCTCAAAACATATAAGTGAAGCAGATAGAGTATTCTAACAAATTGTGAGGATGCGGTATCTCTCTCAAATAGGTGTGTCCATAAAACAATGATTTTGGTAGACTGAAAGTAAAAGAAAACAAAATCAAATGACTCTCTAAGCAAAAGTCATATCATGTGATGAATAAAAATATAGCTCCAAGTAACATACCAATGGATTGAGACAAAAAGAGGGGATGCCTTCCGGGGAATCCCCCAACTTAGACGCTTGATTCTTCCTAGAATATTAACTTGGGGTGCCTTCGGATTACCCAAGCTTAGGCTTTTGCTGCTCCTCAACCCTTTGTCCATTGGGATAATACCCAAAACTTGAAAACATCGATCACATAAAACTCAACAAAACTTTGTGAGATCAGTTAGTATAAGCAACATATCAAATACTTTCAGGTGCTGTGAAAAGTTGATTCATATTTAATTTTAGCAAAGGATATTGTATATTAACTCCTCCAAGTCTTATACTCCCCAATACAATCCATAGCATCATCACAACAAGCAAACTACACATGCAAAAACAGAATCTCGCTGAAACAGAAAAGTCTGTTGTAATCCGTAATGAATCTAAACTTTTGTAATTCCAAATATTCTTAAAAATTAGGAAGACATTATGAATTTGTATATAAATAATGTGTCATCAGCCAGGGCTTTGCCGTCTGCTGGCTGATGGCAAAGATCCTCTTTGCCATCAGCTGACCTAAAGCGGACGGTAAAGGGCTCCCTGATGGTAAAAAGAATATTTGCCATCGGCCAGGGCTTTGCCGTCCGTCAACAGACGGCAAAGGTATTGAAGGCAGACGGCAAACTATCCCACCCCACCTCTCCTCTCTCCCCACCCCTTTGCCGTCAGCCTAACTAACTTTGCCTGCCGCGGCACACGGCAAAGGGGATGGACCCCCTAACGTTAACGGTTGTCCTGCCCACCCGCTCCCCCACTCTCTCTCCCCTCTCTCTCCACCGCAACCTCCACCCCCCAGCGTCGCTGACGCCACGCCACCCCAGCACCGCCGCCCCACCCAAGCACCACCGCCCCACCCTATCCCAGCGCCGCCGCCCCACCCCACCCCAGCGCCGCCGCCGCCATGCCACCCCACGCCCTCCTTGCGCCCCTCACCCTGCGGCCCTCCTCCCCGCGCCTCTCCTCCTCGCGCCCCTCCCCCCAGCAGCCCTCCTCCCCATGCCCTCCTCGGGCCCCTCCCCCCTGCGGCCCTCCTCCCCGCGCCTCTCCTCCCTGCGCCACCGGATCGAGGTCAGTTTTTTCGCTTTTTTGTAATAGTTTTGTTTAATTAGTTATAGGTTATAGGTTTGTTTTGGCTTAGGTTTAGTTTTAGTTTAGGTTTAGTTTTAGCTTAGTTTACGTTTATGTTTAGTCTTAGGTTAGTTTCCTGTTTAGTAGAAGAAAATAAGAAAAAGTAGAAGAAGAAGAATAAGTAGAACAAGAAAAAAGGAGAAGAAGAAGAAGAGGAGCTAGAGGAGGACGAGAAGAAGAAGAAGAAAAGAAGAAGAAGGAGAAGAAGAAGAATAGGAAAAAGAAAAAGAAAATAAGAACAAGAATAAGAAGAAGAAGAAGAAGAAAAATACGAGAGGAAGAGAAGAATAAGAGGAAAAAAGAAAAAAGAAAATAAGAAGAAGAAGAAGAAGAAGAAGAAGAAGAAGAAGAAGAAAAATAGGAGAGGAAGAGAAGAAGAGGAAAAGAACCTTGGTTAGCTCATGAATATTATATACTTAGCTTGTTTTCCTCTAAAATGGGATAATTAACACATTTAGCTCCAAAAAGACATAATTAGGTAATTTAGCTCCAACAAGAGGAGAAGAGGAGAAGAAATAGGGAAAATGAAAAGAAAGAAGAAGAAGAAGAAGAAGAAGAAGAGAAGAAGGAGAAGGAGGAGGAGGAGGAGGAGGAGGAGGAGGAGAAGGCCAAGGACCTTCTAGTCCTTCTCCTCCTCCTTCTTCTTGATTTCTTCTCCTCCTCCTCCTCTTTCTTCTCCTCTTTCATATTATCCTTGCTTTAATTTCACCAACAATGACATAATTAGCCCATTTAGCTCCAAAATACCATAATAAGCTCAAAATGGCATAAGAACCTTGGTTAGCTCATGAATATTATATACTTAGCTTGTTTTCCTCTAAAATGGGATAATTAGCCCATTTACCTCCAATAAGGCATAATTAGGTAATTTAGCTCCAACAAGAGGAGAAGAAATAGGAAAAATTAAAAGAAAGAAGAAGAAGAAGAAGAGAAGAAGGAGAAGGAGGAGAAGGAGGAGGAGGAGGAGGAGGAGGAGGAGAAGGAGAAGGCCAAGGACCTTCTAGTCCTTCTCCTCCTCCTCCTTCTCCTCCTTCTTCTTGATTTCTTCTTCTTCTCCTCCTCCTCCTATTTCTTCTCCTCTTTAATATCATCCTTGCTTTAATTTCCCCAACAATGACATAATTAGCCCATTTAGCTCCAAAATACCATAATAAGCTCAAAATGGCATAAGAACCTTGGTTAGCTCATGAATATTATATACTTAGCTTGTTTTCCTCTAAAATGAGATAATTAGCCCATTTAGCTCCAAGAAGACATAATTAGGTAATTTAGCTCCAACAAGAGGAGAAGAAATAGGAAAAATGAAAAGAAAGAAGCAGAAGAAGAAGAGAAGAAGGACAAGGAGGAGAAGGAGGAGGAGGAGGAGAAGGCCAAGGACCTTCTTGTCCTTCTCCTCCTCCTCCTTCTCCTCCTTCTCCTCCTTCTTGATTTCTTCTTCTTCTCGTCATCCTCCTCTTTCTTCTCCTCTTTCATATTATCCTTGCTTTTATTTCCCCAACAATGACATAATTAGCCCATTTAGCTCCAAAATACCATAATAAGCTCAAAATGGCATACGAACCTTGGTTAGCTCATGAATATTATATACTTAGCTTGTTTTCCTCTAAAATGGGATAATTAGCCCATTTAGCTCCAAGAAGACATAATTAGGTAATTTAGCTCCAACAAGAGCAGAAGAAATAGGAATAATGAAAAGAAATAAGAAGAAGAAGAAGAGAAGAAGGAGAAGGAGGAGAAGGAGCAGGAGAAGGTGGAGAAGGCCAAGGACCTTCTAGTCCTTCTCCTCCTCCTCCTCCTTCTCCTCCTTCTCCTCCTTCTTCTTGATTTCTTATTCTTCTCATACTCCTCCTCTTTCTTCTACTCTTTCATATTATCCTTGCTTTAATTTCCCCAACAATGACATAATTAGCCCATTTAGCTCCAAAATACCATAATAAGCTCAAAATGGCATAAGAACCTTGGTTAGCTCATGAATATTATATACTTAGCTTGTTTTCCTCTAAAATGGGATAATTATCCCATTTAGCTCCAAGAAGACATAATTAGGTAATTTAGCTCCAACAACAGGAGAAGAAATAGGAAAAATGAAAAGAAAGAAGAAGAAGAAGAAGAAGAGAAGAAGGAGGAGGAGGAGGAGGAGGAGGAGGAGGAGGAGAAGGAGGAAGAGAAGGCCAAGGACCTTCTAGTCCTTCTCCTCCTTCCCCTCCTTCTTCTTGATTTCTTCTTCTTCTCCTCCTCCTCCTCTTTCTTCTCCTCTTTCATATTATCCTTGCTTTTATTTCCCCAACAATGACATAATTAGCCCATTTAGCTCCAAAATACCATAATAAGGTCAAAATGGCATAAGAACCTTGGTTAGCTCATGAATATTATATACTTAGCTTGTTTTCCTCTAAAATGGGATAATTAGCCCATTTAGCTCCAACAAGACATAATTAGGTAATTTAGCTCCAACAAGAGGAGAAGAAATAGGAATAATGAAAAGAAATAAGAAGAAGAAGAAGAGAAGAAGGAGGAGAAGGAGGAGGAGGAGGAGGAGAAGGAGGAGAAGGCCCAGGACCTTCTAGTCCTTCTCCTCCTCCTCCTCCTTCTCCTCCTTCTCCTCCTTCTTCTTGATTTCTTATTATTCTCCTCCTCCTCCTCTTTCTTCTCCTCTTTCATATTATCCTTGCTTTAATTACCCCAACAATGACATAAGTAGCCCATTTAGCTCCAAAATACCATAATAAGCTCAAAATGGCATAAGAACCTTGGTTAGCTCATGAATATTATATACTTAGCTTGTTTTCCTCTAAAATGGGATAATTAGCCCATTTAGCTCCAAGAAGACATAATTAGGTAATTTAGCTCCAACAAGAGGAGAAGAAATAGGAAAAATGAAAAGAACGAAGAAGAAGAAGAAGAGAAGAAGGAGAAGGAGGAGGAGGAGGAGGAGAAGGAGGAGAAAGCCAAGGACCTACTAGTCCTTCTCCTCCTCCTCCTTCTCCTCCTTCTCCTCCTACTTCTTGATTTCTTCTTCTTCTCCTCCTCCTCCTCTTTCTTCTCCTCTTTCATATTATCCTTGCTTTAATTTCCCCAACAATGACATAATTAGCCCATTTTAGCTCCAAAATACCATAATAAGCTCAAAATGGCATAAGAACCTTGGTTAGCTCATGAATATTATATACTTAGCTTGTTTTCCTCTAAAATGGGATAATTAGCCCATTTAGCTCCAAGAAGACATAATTAGGTAATTTAGCTCCAACAAGAGGAGAAGAAATAGGAAAAATGAAAATAAAGAAGAAGAAGAAGAAGAGAAGAAGGAGGAGGAGGAGGAGGAGGAGGAGAAGGAGGAGGAGAAGGCCAAGGACCTTCTAGTCCTTCTCCTCCTTCTCCTCCTTCTTCTTGATTTCTTCTTCTCCTCCTCCTCCTCCTCTTTCTTCTCCTCTTTCATATTATCCTTGCTTTTATTTCCCCAACAATGACATAATTAGCCCATTTAGCTCCAAAATACCATAATAAGCTCAAAATGGCATAAGAACCTTGGTTATCTCATGAATATTATATACTTAGCTTGTTTTCCTCTAAAATGGGATAATTAGCCCATTTAGCTCCAAGAAGACATAATTAGGTAATTTAGCTCCAACAAGAGGAGAATAAATAGGAATAATGAAAAGAAATAAGAAGAAGAAGAAGAGAAGAAGGAGAAGGAGGAGAAGGAGGAGGAGGAGGAGGAGGAGAAGGAGGAGAAGGCCAAGGACCTTCTAGTCCTTCTCCTCCTCCTCCTCCTCCTCCTCCTTCTCCTCCTTCTTCTTGATTTCTTATTCTTCTCCTCGTCCTCCTCTTTCTTCTCCTCTTTCATATTATCCTTGCTTTAATTACCCCACCAATGACATAATTAGCCCATTTAGCTCCAAAATACCATAATAAGCTCAAAATGGCATAAGAACCTTGGTTAGCTCATGAATATTATATACTTAGCTTGTTTTCCTCTAAAATGGGATAATTAGCCCATTTAGCTCCAAGAAGACATAATTAGGTAATTTAGCTCCAACAAGAGGAGAAGAAATAGGAAAAATGAAAAGAACGAAGAAGAAGAAGAAGAGAAGAAGGAGAAGGAGGAGGAGGAGGAGGAGAAGGAGGAGAAAGCCAAGGACCTTCTAGTCCTTCTCCTCCTCCTCCTCCTCCTCCTTCTCCTCCTTCTTCTTGATTTCTTCTTCTCCTCCTCCTCCTCCTCTTTATTCTCCTCTTTCATATTATCCTTGCTTTAATTTCCCCAACAATGACATAATTAGCCTATTTAGCTCCAAAATACCATAATAAGCTCAAAATGGTATAAGAACCTTGGTTAGCTCATGAATATTATATACTTAGCTTGTTTTCCTCTAAAATGGGATAATTAGCCCATTTAGCTCCAAGAAGACATAATTAGGTAATTTAGCTCCAACAAGAGGAGAAGAAATAGGAATAATGAAAAGAAATAAGAAGAAGAAGAGAAGAAGGAGAGCGAGGAGAAGGAGGAGGAGGAGAAGGAGGAGAAGGCCAAGGACCTTCTAGTCCTTCTCCTCCTCCTCCTCCTCCTCCTCCTTCTCCTCCTTCTTCTTGATTTCTTATTCTTCTCTTCCTCCTCCTCTTTCTTCTCCTCTTTCATATTATCCTTGCTTTAATTACCCCACCAATGACATAATTAGCCCATTTAGCTCCAAAATACCATAATAAGCTCAAAATGGCATAAGAACCTTGGTTATCTCATGAATATTATATACTTAGCTTGTTTTCCTCTAAAATGGGATAATTAGCCCATTTAGCTCCAAGAAGACATAATTAGGTAATTTAGCTCCAACAAGAGGAGAAGAAATAGGAATAATGAAAAGAAATAAGAAGAAGAAGAAGAGAAGAAGGAGAAGGAGGAGAAGGAGGAGGAGGAGGAGGAGGAGAAGGAGGAGAAGGCCAAGGACCTTCTAAACCTTCTCCTCCTCCTCCTCCTTCTCCTCCTTCTTCTTGATTTCTTATTCTTCTCTTCCTCCTCCTCTTTCTTCTCCTCTTTCATATTATCCTTGCTTTAATTACCCCACCAATGACATAATTAGCCCATTTAGCTCCAAAATACCATAATAAGCTCAAAATGGCATAAGAACCTTGGTTAGCTCATGAATATTATATACTTAGCTTGTTTTCCTCTAAAATGGGATAATTAGCCCATTTAGCTCCAAGAAGACATAATTAGGTAATTTAGCTCCAACAAGAGGAGAAGAAATAGGAAAAATGAAAAGAACGAAGAAGAAGAAGAAGAGAAGAAGGAGAAGGAGGAGGAGGAGGAGGAGAAGGAGGAGAAAGCCAAGGATCTTCTAGTCCTTCTCCTCCTTCTCCTTCTCCTCCTTCTCCTCCTTCTTCTTGATTTCTTCTTCTTCTCCTCCTCCTCCTCTTTCTTCTCCTCTTTCATATTATCCTTGCTTTAAGTTCCCCAACAATGACATAATTAGCCTATTTAGCTCCAAAATACCATAATAAGCTCAAAATGGCATAAGAACCTTGGTTAGCTCATGAATATTATATACTTAGCTTGTTTTCCTCTAAAATGGGATAATTAGCCCATTTAGCTCCAAGAAGACATAATTAGGTAATTTAGCTCCAACAAGAGGAGAAGAAATAGGAAAAATGAAAAGAAAGAAGAAGAAGAAGAAGAGAAGAAGGAGGAGGAGGAGAAGGAGGAGGAGAAGGCCAAGGACCTTCTAGTCCTTCTCCTCCTTCTCCTCCTTCTCCTCCTTCTTCTTGATTTCTTCTTCTTCTCCTCCTCCTCCTCTTTCTTCTTCTCTTTCATATTATCCTTGCTTTAATTTCCCCAACAATGACATAATGAGCCCATTTAGCTCCAAAATACCATAATAAGCTCAAAATGGCATAAGAACCATGGTTAGCTCATGAATATTATATACTTAGCTTGTTTTCCTCTAAAATGGGATAATTATCCCATTTAGCTCCAAGAAGACGTAATTAGGTAATTTAGCTCCAACAAGAGGATAAGAGGAGAAGAAATAGGCAAAATGAAAAGAAAGAAGAAGAAGAAGACGAAGAAGAAGAAGAGAAGAAGGAGAAGGAGAAGGAGAAGGAGAATGCCAAGGACCTTCTTGTCCTTCTCCTCCTCCTCTTTCTCTTCCTTCTCCTCCTTCTTCTTGATTTCTTCTTCTTCTCCTCCTCCTACTCTTTCTTCTCCTCTTTCATATTATCCTTTCTTTAATTTCCCCAACAATGACATAAGTAGCCCATTTAGCTCCAAAATACCATAATAAGCTCAAAATGGCATAAGAACCTTGGTTAGCTCATGAATATTATATACTTAGCTTGTTTTCCTCTAAAATGGGATAATTAGCCCATTTAGCTCCAAGAAGACATAATTAGGTAATTTAGCTCCAACAAGAGGAGAAGAGGAGAAGAAATAGGCAAAATGAAAAGAAAGAAGAAGAAGAAGAAGAAGAAGAAGAGAAGAAGGAGAAGGAGGAGGAGGAGGAGGAGGAGGAGGAGGAGAAGGCCAAGGACCTTCTAGTCCTTCTCCTCCTCCTTCTTCTTGATTTCTTCTCCTCCTCCTCCTCTTTCTTCTCCTCTTTCATATTATCCTTGCTTTAATTTCCCCAACAATGACATAATTAGCCCATTTAGTTCCAAAATACCATAATAAGCTCAAAATGGCATAAGAACCTTGGTTAGCTCATGAATATTATATACTTAGCTTGTTTTCCTCTAAAATGGGATAATTAGCCCATTTACCTCCAATAAGACATAATTAGGTAATTTAGCTCCAACAAGAGGAGAAGAAATAGGAAAAATTAAAAGAAAGAAGAAGAAGAAGAAGAGAAGAAGGAGAAGGAGGAGAAGGAGGAGGAGGAGGAGGAGAAGGAGAAGGCCAAGGACCTTCTAGTCCTTCTCCTCCTCCTCCTTCTCCTCCTTCTTCTTGATTTCTTCTTCTTCTCCTCCTCCTCCTATTTCTTCTCCTCTTTAATATCATCCTTGCTTTAATTTCCCCAACAATGACATAATTAGCCCATTTAGCTCCAAAATACCATAATAAGCTCAAAATGGCATAAGAACCTTGGTTAGCTCATGAATATTATATACTTAGCTTGTTTTCCTCTAAAATGAGATAATTAGCCCATTTAGCTCCAAGAAGACATAATTAGGTAATTTAGCTCCAACAAGAGGAGAAGAAATAGGAAAAATGAAAAGAAAGAAGCAGAAGAAGAAGAGAAGAAGGACAAGCAGGAGAAGGAGGAGGAGGAGGAGAAGGCCAAGGACCTTCTTGTCCTTCTCCTCCTCCTCCTTCTCCTCCTTCTCCTCCTTCTTGATTTCTTCTTCTTCTCCTCATCCTCCTCTTTCTTCTCCTCTTTCATATTATCCTTGCTTTTATTTCCCCAACAATGACATAATTAGCCCATTTAGCTCTGAAATACCATAATAAGCTCAAAATGGCATAAGAACCTTGGTTAGCTCATGAATATTATATACTTAGCTTGTTTTCCTCTAAAATGGGATAATTAGCCCATTTAGCTCCAAGAAGACATAATTAGGTAATTTAGCTCCAACAAGAGCAGAAGAAATAGGAATAATGAAAAGAAATAAGAAGAATAAGAAGAGAAGAAGGAGAAGGAGGAGAAGGAGCAGGAGAAGGTGGAGAAGGCCAAGGACCTTCTAGTCCTTCTCCTCCTCCTCCTCCTTCTCCTCCTTCTCCTCCTTCTTCTTGATTTCTTATTCTTCTCCTACTCCTCCTCTTTCTTCTCCTCTTTCATATTATCCTTGCTTGAATTTCCCCAACAATGACATAATTAGCCCATTTAGCTCCAAAATACCATAATAAGCTCAAAATGGCATAAGAACCTTGGTTAGCTCATGAATATTATATACTTAGCTTGTTTTCCTCTAAAATGGGATAATTAGCCCATTTAGCTCCAAGAAGACATAATTAGGTAATTTAGCTCCAACAAGAGGAGAAGAAATAGGAAAAATGAAAAGAAAGAAGAAGAAGAAGAAGAGAAGAAGGAGGAGGAGGAGAAGGAGGTGGAGGAGGAGGAGGAGGAGAAGGAGGAAGAGAAGGCCAAGGACCTTCTAGTCCTTCTCCTCCTTCTCCTCCTTCTTCTTGATTTCTTCTTCTTCTCCTCCTCCTCCTCTTTCTTCTCCTCTTTCATATTATCCTTGCTTTTATTTCCCCAACAATGACATAATTAGCCCATTTAGCTCCAAAATACCATAATAAGGTCAAAATGGCATAAGAACCTTGGTTAGCTCATGAATATTATATACTTAGCTTGTTTTCCTCTAAAATGGGATAATTAGCCCATTTAGCTCCAACAAGACATAATTAGGTAATTTAGCTCCAACAAGAGGAGAAGAAATAGGAATAATGAAAAGAAATAAGAAGAAGAAGAAGAGAAGAAGAAGGAGGAGAAGGAGGAGGAGGAGGAGGAGGAGAAGGCCCAGGACCTTCTAGTCCTTCTCCTCCTCCTCCTCCTTCTCCTCCTTCTCCTCCTTCTTCTTGATTTCTTATTCTTCTCCTCCTCCTCCTCTTTCTTCTCCTCTTTCATATTATCCTTGCTTTAATTACCCCAACAATGACATAAGTAGCCCATTTAGCTCCAAAATACCATAATAAGCTCAAAATGGCATAAGAACCTTGGTTAGCTCATGAATATTATATACTTAGCTTGTTTTCCTCTAAAATGGGATAATTAGCCCATTTAGCTCCAAGAAGACATAATTAGGTAATTTAGCTCCAACAAGAGGAGAAGAAATAGGAAAAATGAAAAGAACGAAGAAGAAGAAGAAGAGAAGAAGGAGAAGGAGGAGGAGGAGGAGGAGAAGGAGGAGAAAGCCAAGGACCTTCTAGTCCTTCTCCTCCTCCTCCTTCTCCTCCTTCTCCTCCTACTTCTTGATTTCGTCTTCTTCTCCTCCTCCTCCTCTTTTTTCTCCTCTTTCATATTATCCTTGCTTTTATTTCCCCAACAATGACATAATTAGCCCATTTAGCTCCAAAATACCATAATAAGCTCAAAATGGCATAAGAACCTTGGTTATCTCATGAATATTATATACTTAGCTTGTTTTCCTCTAAAATGGGATAATTAGCCCATTTAGATCCAAGAAGACATAATTAGGTAATTTAGCTCCAACAAGAGGAGAAGAAATAGGAAAAATGAAAATAAAGAAGAAGAAGAAGAAGAGAAGAAGGAGGAGGAGGAGGAGGAGGAGGAGGAGAAGGAGGAGGAGAAGGCCAAGGACCTTCTAGTCCTTCTCCTCCTTCTCCTCCTTCTTCTTGATTTCTTCTTCTCCTCCTCCTCCTCTTTCTTCTCCTCTTTCATATTATCCTTGCTTTTATTTCCCCAACAATGACATAATTAGCCCATTTAGCTCCAAAATACCATAATAAGCTCAAAATGGCATAAGAACCTTTGTTATCTCATGAATATTATATACTTAGCTTGTTTTCCTCTAAAATGGGATAATTAGCCCATTTAGCTCCAAGAAGACATAATTAGGTAATTTAGCTCCAACAAGAGGAGAATAAATAGGAATAATGAAAAGAAATAAGAAGAAGAAGAAGAGAAGAAGGAGAAGGAGGAGAAGGAGGAGGAGGAGGAGGAGAAGGAGGAGAAGGTCAAGGACCTTCTAGTCCTTCTCCTCCTCCTCCTCCTCCTCCTTCTCCTCCTTCTTGATTTCTTCTTCTTCTCCTCGTCCTCCTCTTTCCTCTCCTCTTTCATATTATCCTTGCTTTAATTACCCCACCAATGACATAATTAGCCCATTTAGCTCCAAAATACCATAATAAGCTCAAAATGGCATAAGAACCTTGGTTAGCTCATGAATATTATATACTTAGCTTGTTTTCCTCTAAAATGGGATAATTAGCCCATTTAGCTCCAAGAAGACATAATTAGGTAATTTAGCTCCAACAAGAGGAGAAGAAATAGGAAAAATGAAAAGAACGAAGAAGAAGAAGAAGAGAAGAAGGAGAAGGAGGAGGAGGAGGAGGAGAAGGAGGAGAAAGCCAAGGACCTTCTAGTCCTTCTCCTCCTCCTCCTTCTCCTCCTTCTCCTCCTTCTTCTTGATTTCTTCTTCTTCTCCTCCTCCTCCTCTTTATTCTCCTCTTTCATATTATCCTTGCTTTAATTTCCCCAACAATGACATAATTAGCCCATTTAGCTCCAAAATACCATAATAAGCTCAAAATGGCATAAGAACCTTGGTTAGCTCATGAATATTATATACTTAGCTTGTTTTCCTCTAAAATGGGATAATTAGCCCACTTAGCTCCAAGAAGACATAATTAGGTAATTTAGCTCCAACAAGAGGAGAAGAAATAGGAATAATGAAAAGAAATAAGAAGAAGAAGAAGAGAAGAAGGAGAGCGAGGAGAAGGAGGAGGAGGAGGAGAAGGAGGAGAAGGCCAAGGACCTTCTAGTCCTTCTCCTCCTTCTCCTCCTTCTTCTTGATTTCTTATTCTTCTCTTCCTCCTCCTCTTTCTTCTCCTCTTTCATATTATCCTTGCTTTAATTACCCCACCAATGACATAATTAGCCCATTTAGCTCCAAAATACCATAATAAGCTCAAAATGGCATAAGAACCTTGGTTATCTCATGAATATTATATACTTAGCTTGTTTTCCTCTAAAATGGGATAATTAGCCCATTTAGCTCCAAGAAGACATAATTAGGTAATTTAGCTCCAACAAGAGGAGAAGAAATAGGAATAATGAAAAGAAATAAGAAGAAGAAGAAGAGAAGAAGGAGAAGGAGGAGAAGGAGGAGGAGTAGGAGGAGGAGAAGGAGGAGAAGGCCAAGGACCTTCTAGTCCTTCTCCTCCTCCTCCTCCTTCTCCTCCTTCTCCTCCTTCTTGTTGATTTCTTATTCTTCTCTTCCTCCTCCTCTTTCTTCTCCTCTTTCATATTATCCTTGCTTTAATTACTCCACCAATGACATAATTAGCCCATTTAGCTCCAAAATACCATAATAAGCTCAAAATGGCATAAGAACCTTGGTTAGCTCATGAATATTATATACTTAGCTTGTTTTCCTCTAAAATGGGATAATTAGCCCATTTAGCTCCAAGAAGACATAATTAGGTAATTTAGCTCCAACAAGAGGAGAAGAAATAGGAAAAATGAAAAGAACGAAGAAGAAGAAGAAGAGAAGAAGGAGAAGGAGGAGGAGGAGGAGGAGAAGGAGGAGAAAGCCAAGGATCTTCTAGTCCTTCTCCTCCTCCTCCTTCTCCTCCTTCTCCTCCTTCTTCTTGATTTCTTCTTCTTCTCCTCCTCCTCCTCTTTCTTCTCCTCTTTCATATTATCCTTGCTTTAAGTTCGCCAACAATGACATAATTAGCCCATTTAGCTCCAAAATACCATAATAAGCTCAAAATGGCATAAGAACCTTGGTTAGCTGATGAATATTATATACTTAGCTTGTTTTCCTCTAAAATGGGATAATTAGCCCATTTAGCTCCAAGAAGACATAATTAGGTAATTTAGCTCCAACAAGATGAGAAGAAATAGGAAAAATGAAAAGAAAGAAGAAGAAGAAGAAGAGAAGAAGGAGGAGGAGGAGAAGGAGGAGGAGAAGGCCAAGGACCTTCTAGTCCTTCTCCTCCTTCTCCTCCTTCTCCTCCTTCTTCTTGATTTCTTCTTCTTCTCCTCCTCCTCCTCTTTCTTCTCCTCTTTCATATTATCCTTGCTTTAATTTCCCCAACAATGACATAATTAGCCCATTTAGCTCCAAAATACCATAATAAGCTCAAAATGGCATAAGAACCTTGGTTAGCTCATGAATATTATATACTTAGCTTGTTTTCCTCTAAAATGGGATAATTAGCCCATTTAGCTCCAAGAAGACGTTATTAGCTAATTTAGCTCCCACAAGAGGATAAGAGGAGAAGAAATAGGCAAAATGAAAAGAAAGAAGAAGAAGAAGACGAAGAAGAAGAAGAGAAGAAGGAGAAGGAGAAGGAGAAGGAGAATGCCAAGGACCTTCTAGTCCTTCTCCTCCTCCTCTTTCTCTTCCTTCTCCTCCTTCTTCTTGATTTCTTCTTCTTCTCCTCCTGCTACTCTTTCTTCTCCTCTTTCATATTATCCTTTCTTTAATTTCCCCAACAATGACATAAGTAGCCCATTTAGCTCCAAAATACCATAATGAGCTCAAAATGGCATAAGAACCTTGGTTAGCTCATGAATATTATATACTTAGCTTGTTTTCCTCTAAAATGGGATAATTAGCCCATTTAGCTCCAAGAAGACATAATTAGGTAATTTAGCTCCAACAAGAGGAGAAGAGGAGAAGAAATAGGCAAAATGAAAAGAAAGAAGAAGAAGAAGAAGAAGAAGAAGAGAAGAAGGAGAAGGAGGAGGAGGAGGAGAAGAAGGAGAAGGCTAAGGACCTTCTAGTCCTGCTCCTCCTCCTCCTCCTCCTCCTCCTTCTCCTCCTTCTTCTTGATTTCTTCTTCTTCTCCTCCTCCTCCTCCTATTTCTTCTCCTCTTTCATATTATCCTTGCTTTAATTTCCCCAACAATGACATAATTAGCCCATTTAGCTCCAAAATACCATAATAAGCTCAAAATGGCATAAGAACCTTGGTTAGCTCATGAATATTATATACTTAGCTTGTTTTCCTCTAAAATGGGATAATTAACCCATTTAGATCCAAAAAGACATAATTAGGTAATTTAGCTCCAACAAGAGGAGAAGATGAGAAGAAATAGGCAAAATGAAAAGAAAGAAGAAGAAGAAGAAGAGAAGAAGGAGAAGGAGGAGGAGGAGGAGGAGGAGGAGAAGGCCAAGGACGTTCTAGTCCTTCTCCTCCTTCTCTTCCTTCTTCTTGATTTCTTCTTCTTCTTCTCCTCTTCGTCCTCTTTCTTCTCCTCTTTCATATTATCCTTGCTTTTATTTCCCCAACAATGACATAATTAGCCCATTTAGCTCCAAAATACCATAATAAGGTCAAAATGGCATAAGAACCTTGGTTAGCTCATGAATATTATATACTTAGCTTGTTTTCCTCTAAAATGGGATAATTAGCCCATTTAGCTCCAACAAGACATAATTAGGTAATTTAGCTCCAACAAGAGGAGAAGAAATAGGAATAATGAAAAGAAATAAGAAGAAGAAGAAGAGAAGAAGAAGGAGGAGAAGGAGGAGGAGGAGGAGGAGGAGAAGGAGGAGAAGGCCCAGGACCTTCTAGTCCTTCTCCTCCTCCTCCTCCTTCTCCTCCTTCTCCTCCTTCTTGATTTCTTATTCTTCTCCTCCTCCTCCTCTTTCTTCTCCTCTTTCATATTATCCTTGCTTTAATTACCCCAACAATGACATAAGTAGCCCATTTAGCTCCAAAATACCATAATAAGCTCAAAATGGCATAAGAACCTTGGTTAGCTCATGAATATTATATACTTAGCTTGTTTTCCTCTAAAATGGGATAATTAGCCCATTTAGCTCCAAGAAGACATAATTAGGTAATTTAGCTCCAACAAGAGGAGAAGAAATAGGAAAAATGAAAAGAACGAAGAAGAAGAAGAAGAGAAGAAGGAGAAGGAGGAGGAGGAGGAGGAGAAGGAGGAGAAAGCCAAGGACCTTCTAGTCCTTCTCCTCCTCCTCCTTCTCCTCCTTCTCCTCCTACTTCTTGATTTCTTCTTCTTCTCCTCCTCCTCCTCTTTCTTCTCCTCTTTCATATTATCCTTGCTTTTATTTCCCCAACAATGACATAATTAGCCCATTTAGCTCCAAAATACCATAATAAGCTCAAAATGGCATAAGAACCTTGGTTATCTCATGAATATTATATACTTAGCTTGTTTTCCTCTAAAATGGGATAATTAGCCCATTTAGCTCCAAGAAGACATAATTAGGTAATTTAGCTCCAACAAGAGGAGAAGAAATAGGAAAAATGAAAATAAAGAAGAAGAAGAAGAAGAGAAGAAGGAGGAGGAGGAGGAGGAGGAGGAGGAGAAGGAGGAGGAGAAGGCCAAGGACCTTCTAGTCCTTCTCCTCCTTCTCCTCCTTCTTCTTGATTTCTTCTTCTCCTCCTCCTCCTCTTTCTTCTCCTCTTTCATATTATCCTTGCTTTTATTTCCCCAACAATGACATAATTAGCCCATTTAGCTCCAAAATACCATAATAAGCTCAAAATGGCATAAGAACCTTGGTTATCTCATGAATATTATATACTTAGCTTGTTTTCCTCTAAAATGGGATAATTAGCCCATTTAGCTCCAAGAAGACATAATTAGGTAATTTAGCTCCAACAAGAGGAGAATAAATAGGAATAATGAAAAGAAATAAGAAGAAGAAGAAGAGAAGAAGGAGAAGGAGGAGAAGGAGGAGGAGGAGGAGGAGAAGGAGGAGAAGGTCAAGGACCTTCTAGTCCTTCTCCTCCTCCTCCTCCTCCTCCTTCTCCTCCTTCTTCTTGATTTCTTCTTCTTCTCCTCGTCCTCCTCTTTCTTCTCCTATTTCATATTATCCTTGCTTTAATTACCCCACCAATGACATAATTAGCCCATTTAGCTCCAAAATACCATAATAAGCTCAAAATGGCATAAGAACCTTGGTTAGCTCATGAATATTATATACTTAGCTTGTTTTCCTCTAAAATGGGATAATTAGCCCATTTAGCTCCAAGAAGACATAATTAGGTAATTTAGCTCCAACAAGAGGAGAAGAAATAGGAAAAATGAAAAGAACGAAGAAGAAGAAGAAGAGAAGAAGGAGAAGGAGGAGGAGGAGGAGGAGAAGGAGGAGAAAGCCAAGGACCTTCTAGTCCTTCTCCTCCTCCTCCTTCTCCTCCTTCTCCTCCTTCTTCTTGATTTCTTCTTCTTCTCCTCCTCCTCCTCTTTATTCTCCTCTTTCATATTATCCTTGCTTTAATTTCCCCAACAATGACATAATTAGCCCATTTAGCTCCAAAATACCATAATAAGCTCAAAATGGCATAAGAACCTTGGTTAGCTCATGAATATTATATACTTAGCTTGTTTTCCTCTAAAATGGGATAATTAGCCCATTTAGCTCCAAGAAGACATAATTAGGTAATTTAGCTCCAACAAGAGGAGAAGAAATAGGAATAATGAAAAGAAATAAGAAGAAGAAGAAGAGAAGAAGGAGAGCGAGGAGAAGGAGGAGGAGGAGGACGAGGAGAAGGAGGAGAAGGCCAAGGACCTTCTAGTCCTTCTCCTCCTCCTCCTCCTTCTCCTCCTTCTCCTCCTTCTTCTTGATTTCTTATTCTTCTCTTCCTCCTCCTCTTTCTTCTCCTCTTTCATATTATCCTTGCTTTAATTACCCCACCAATGACATAATTAGCCCATTTAGCTCCAAAATACCATAATAAGCTCAAAATGGCATAAGAACCTTGGTTATCTCATGAATATTATATACTTAGCTTGTTTTCCTCTAAAATGGGATAATTAGCCCATTTAGCTCCAACAAGACATAATTAGGTAATTTAGCTCCAACAAGAGGAGAAGAAATAGGAATAATGAAAAGAAATAAGAAGAAGAAGAAGAGAAGAAGGAGAAGGAGGAGAAGGAGGAGGAGGAGGAGGAGGAGAAGGAGGAGAAGGCCAAGGACCTTCTAGTCCTTCTCCTCCTCCTCCTCCTTCTCCTCCTTCTCCTCCTTCTTCTTGATTTTTTATTCTTCTCTTCCTCCTCCTCTTTCTTCTCCTCTTTCATATTATCCTTGCTTTAATTACCCCACCAATGACATAATTAGCCCATTTAGCTCCAAAATACCATAATAAGCTCAAAATGGCATAAGAACCTTGGTTAGCTCATGAATATTATATACTTAGCTTGTTTTCCTCTAAAATGGGATAATTAGCCCATTTAGCTCCAAGAAGACATAATTAGGTAATTTAGCTCCAACAAGAGGAGAAGAAATAGGAAAAATGAAAAGAACGAAGAAGAAGAAGAAGAGAAGAAGGAGAAGGAGGAGGAGGAGGAGGAGAAGGAGGAGAAAGCCAAGGATCTTCTAGTCCTTCTCCTCCTCCTCCTTCTCCTCCTTCTCCTCCTTCTTCTTGATTTCTTCTTCTTCTCCTCCTCCTCCTCTTTCTTCTCCTCTTTCATATTATCCTTGCTTTAAGTTCCCCAACAATGACATAATTAGCCCATTTAGCTCCAAAATACCATAATAAGCTCAAAATGGCATAAGAACCTTGGTTAGCTGATGAATATTATATACTTAGCTTGTTTTCCTCTAAAATGGGATAATTAGCCCATTTAGCTCCAAGAAGACATAATTAGGTAATTTAGCTCCAACAAGATGAGAAGAAATAGGAAAAATGAAAAGAAAGAAGAAGAAGAAGAAGAGAAGAAGGAGGAGGAGGAGAAGGAGGAGGAGAAGGCCAAGGACCTTCTAGTCCTTCTCCTCCTTCTCCTCCTTCTCCTCCTTCTTCTTGATTTCTTCTTCTTCTCCTCCTCCTCCTCTTTGTTCTCCTCTTTCATATTATCCTTGCTTTAATTTCCCCAACAATGACATAATTAGCCCATTTAGCTCCAAAATACCATAATAAGCTCAAAATGGCATAAGAACCTTGGTTAGCTCATGAATATTATATACTTAGCTTGTTTTCCTCTAAAATGGGATAATTAGCCCATTTAGCTCCAAGAAGACGTAATTAGCTAATTTAGCTCCCACAAGAGGATAAGAGGAGAAGAAATAGGCAAAATGAAAAGAAAGAAGAAGAAGAAGACGAAGAAGAAGAAGAGAAGAAGGAGAAGGAGAAGGAGAAGGAGAATGCCAAGGACCTTCTAGTCCTTCTCCTCCTCCTCTTTCTCTTCCTTCTCCTCCTTCTTCTTGATTTCTTCTTCTTCTCCTCCTCCTACTCTTTCTTCTCCTCTTTCATATTATCCTTTCTTTAATTTCCCCAACAATGACATAAGTAGCCCATTTAGCTCCAAAATACCATAATAAGCTCAAAATGGCATAAGAACCTTGGTTAGCTCATGAATATTATATACTTAGCTTGTTTTCCTCTAAAATGGGATAATTAGCCCATTTAGCTCCAAGAAGACATAATTAGGTAATTTAGCTCCAACAAGAGGAGAAGAGGAGAAGAAATAGGCAAAATGAAAAGAAAGAAGAAGAAGAAGAAGAAGAAGAAGAGAAGAAGGAGAAGGAGGAGGAGGAGGAGAAGAAGGAGAAGGCTAAGGACCTTCTAGTCCTGCTCCTCCTCCTCCTCCTCCTCCTCCTTCTCCTCCTTCTTCTTGATTTCTTCTTCTTCTCCTCCTCCTCCTCCTATTTCTTCTCCTCTTTCATATTATCCTAGCTTTAATTTCCCCAACAATGACATAATTAGCCCATTTAGCTCCAAAATACCATAATAAGCTCAAAAAGGCATAAGAACCTTGGTTAGCTCATGAATATTATATACTTAGCTTGTTTTCCTCTAAAATGGGATAATTAACCCATTTAGATCCAAAAAGACATAATTAGGTAATTTAGCTCCAACAAGAGGAGAAGATGAGAAGAAATAGGCAAAATGAAAAGAAAGAAGAAGAAGAAGAAGAGAAGAAGGAGAAGGAGGAGGAGGAGGAGGAGGAGGAGAAGGCCAAGGACGTTCTAGTCCTTCTCCTCCTTCTCTTCCTTCTTCTTGATTTCTTCTTCTTCTTCTCCTCCTCCTCTTTCTTCTCCTCTTTCATATTATCCTTGCTTTAATTACCCCACCAATGACATAATTAGCCCATTTAGCTCCAAAATACCATAATAAGCTCAAAATGGCATAAGAACCTTGGTTAGCTCATGAATATTATATACTTAGCTTGTTTTCCTCTAAAATGGGATAATTAGCCCATTTAGCTCCAAGAAGACATAATTAGGTAATTTAGCTCCAACAAGAGGAGAAGAAATAGGAAAAATGAAAAGAAATAAGAATAAGAAGAAGAGAAGAAGGAGAAGGAGGAGAAGGAGGAGGAGGAGGAGGAGGAGGAGAAGGAGGAGAAGGCCAAGGACCTTCTAGTCCTTCTCCTCCTCCTCCTCCTTCTCCTCCTTCTCCTCCTTCTTCTTGATTTCTTATTCTTCTCTTCCTCCTCCTCTTTCTTCTCCTCTTTCATATTATCCTTGCTTTAATTACCCCACCAATGACATAATTAGCCCATTTAGCTCCAAAATACCATAATAAGCTCAAAATGGCATAAGAACCTTGGTTAGCTCATGAATATTATATACTTAGCTTGTTTTCCTCTAAAATGGGATAATTAGCCCATTTAGCTCCAAGAAGACATAATTAGGTAATTTAGCTCCAACAAGAGGAGAAGAAATAGGAAAAATGAAAAGAACGAAGAAGAAGAAGAAGAGAAGAAGGAGAAGGAGGAGGAGGAGGAGGAGAAGGAGGAGAAAGCCAAGGATCTTCTAGTCCTTCTCCTCCTCCTCCTTCTCCTCCTTCTCCTCCTTCTTCTTGATTTCTTCTTCTTCTCCTCCTCCTCCTCTTTCTTCTCCTCTTTCATATTATCCTTGCTTTAAGTTCCCCAACAATGACATAATTAGCCCATTTAGCTCCAAAATACCATAATAAGCTCAAAATGGCATAAGAACCTTGGTTAGCTGATGAATATTATATACTTAGCTTGTTTTCCTCTAAAATGGGATAATTAGCCCATTTAGCTCCAAGAAGACATAATTAGGTAATTTAGCTCCAACAAGATGAGAAGAAATAGGAAAAATGAAAAGAAAGAAGAAGAAGAAGAAGAGAAGGAGGAGGAGGAGAAGGAGGAGGAGAAGGCCAAGGACCTTCTAGTCCTTCTCCTCCTTCTCCTCCTTCTCCTCCTTCTTCTTGATTTCTTCTTCTTCTCCTCCTCCTCCTCTTTCTTCTCCTCTTTCATATTATCCTTGCTTTAATTTCCCCAACAATGACATAATTAGCCCATTTAGCTCCAAAATACCATAATAAGCTCAAAATGGCATAAGAACCTTGGTTAGCTCATGAATATTATATACTTAGCTTGTTTTCCTCTAAAATGGGATAATTAGCCCATTTAGCTCCAAGAAGACGTAATTAGCTAATTTAGCTCCCACAAGAGGATAAGAGGAGAAGAAATAGGCAAAATGAAAAGAAAGAAGAAGAAGAAGACGAAGAAGAAGAAGAGAAGAAGGAGAAGGAGAATGCCAAGGACCTTCTAGTCCTTCTCCTCCTCCTCTTTCTCTTCCTTCTCCTCCTTCTTCTTGATTTCTTCTTCTTCTCCTCCTCCTACTCTTTCTTCTCCTCTTTCATATTATCCTTTCTTTAATTTCCCCAACAATGACATAAGTAGCCCATTTAGCTCCAAAATACCATAATAAGCTCAAAATGGCATAAGAACCTTGGTTAGCTCATGAATATTATATACTTAGCTTGTTTTCCTCTAAAATGGGATAATTAGCCCATTTAGCTCCAAGAAGACATAATTAGGTAATTTAGCTCCAACAAGAGGAGAAGAGGAGAAGAAATAGGCAAAATGAAAAGAAAGAAGAAGAAGAAGAAGAAGAAGAAGAAGAGAAGAAGGAGAAGGAGGAGGAGGAGGAGAAGAAGGAGAAGGCTAAGGACCTTCTAGTCCTGCTCCTCCTCCTCCTCCTCCTCCTCCTTCTCCTCCTTCTTCTTGATTTCTTCTTCTTCTCCTCCTCCTCCTCCTATTTCTTCTCCTCTTTCATATTATCCTTGCTTTAATTTCCCCAACAATGACATAATTAGCCCATTTAGCTCCAAAATACCATAATAAGCTCAAAATGGCATAAGAACCTTGGTTAGCTCATGAATATTATATACTTAGCTTGTTTTCCTCTAAAATGGGATAATTAACCCATTTAGATCCAAAAAGACATAATTAGGTAATTTAGCTCCAACAAGAGGAGAAGATGAGAAGAAATAGGCAAAATGAAAAGAAAGAAGAAGAAGAAGAAGAAGAGAAGAAGGAGAAGGAGGAGGAGGAGGAGGAGGAGGAGAAGGCCAAGGACGTTCTAGTCCTTCTCCTCCTTCTCTTCCTTCTTCTTGATTTCTTCTTCTTCTTCTCCTCCTCCTCTTTCTTCTCCTCTTTCATATTATCCTTGCTTTAATTACCCCACCAATGACATAATTAGCCCATTTAGCTCCAAAATACCATAATAAGCTCAAAATGGCATAAGAACCTTGGTTAGCTCATGAATATTATATACTTAGCTTGTTTTCCTCTAAAATGGGATAATTAGCCCATTTAGCTCCAAGAAGACATAATTAGGTAATTTAGCTCCAACAAGAGGAGAAGAAATAGTAAAAATGAAAAGAATGAAGAAGAAGAAGAAGAGAAGAAGGAGAAGGAGGAGGAGGAGGAGGAGAAGGAGGAGAAAGCCAAGGACCTTCTAGTCCTTCTCCTCCTCCTCCTTCTCCTCCTTCTCCTCCTTCTTCTTGATTTCTTCTTCTTCTCCTCCTCCACCTCTTTATTCTCCTCTTTCATATTATCCTTGCTTTAATTTCCCCAACAATGACATAATTAGCCCATTTAGCTCCAAAATACCATAATAAGCTCAAAATGGCATAAGAACCTTGGTTAGCTCATGAATATTATATACTTAGCTTGTTTTCCTCTAAAATGGGATAATTAGCCCATTTAGCTCCAAGAAGACATAATTAGGTAATTTAGCTCCAAGAAGAGGAGAAGAAATAGGAAAAATGAAAAGAAAGAAGAAGAAGAAGAAGAGAAGAAGGAGGAGGAGGAGAAGGAGGAGGAGGAGGAGGAGGAGGAGAAGGCCAAGGACCTTCTAGTCCTTCTCTTCCTTCTCCTCCTTCTTCTTGATTTCTTCTTCTTCTCCTCCTCCTCCTCTTTCTTCTCCTCTTTCATATTATCCTTGCTTTTATTTCCCCAACAATGACATAATTATCCCATTTAGCTCCAAAATACCATAATAAGCTCAAAATGGCATAAGAACCTTGGTTAGCTCATGAATATTATATACTTAGAACTTTTTCCTCTAAAATAGGATAATTAGCCCATTTAGCTCCAAGAAGACATAATTAGGTAATTTAGCTCCAACAAGAGGAGAAGAAATAGGAATAATGAAAAGAAATAAGAAGAAGAAGAAGAAGAGAAGAAGGAGAAGAAGGAGAAGGACGAGGAGGAGGAGGAGAAGGAGGAGAAGGCCAAGGACCTTCTAGTCCTTCTCCTCCTCCTCCTCCTTCTCCTCCTTCTCCTCCTTCTTCTTGATTTCTTATTCTTCTCCTCCTCCTCCTCTTTCTTCTACTCTTTCATATTATCCTTGCTTTAATTACCCCAACAATGACATAATTAGCCCATTTAGCTCCAAAATACCATAATAAGCTCAAAATGGCATAAGAACCTTGGTTAGCTCATGAATATTATATACTTAGCTTGTTTTCCTCTAAAATGGGATAATTAGCCCATTTAGCTCCAAGAAGACATAATTAGGTAATTTAGCTCCAACAAGAGGAGAAGAAATAGGAAAAATGAAAAGAACGAAGAAGAAGAAGATGAGAAGAAGGAGAAGGAGGAGGAGGAGGAGGAGAAGGAGGAGAAAGCCAAGTACCTTCTAGTCCTTCTCCTCCTCCTCCTTCTCCTCCTCCTCCTTCTCCTCCTTCTCCTCCTTCTTCTTGATTTCTTCTTCTTCTCCTCCTCCTCCTCTTTCTTCTCCTCTTTCATATTATCCTTGCTTTAATTTCCCCAACAATGACATAATTAGCCCATTTAGCTCCAAAATACCATAATAAGCTCAAAATGGCATAAGAACCTTGGTTAGCTCATGAATATTATATACTTAGCTTGTTTTCCTCTAAAATGGGATAATTAGCCCATTTAGCTCCAAGAAGACATAATTAGGTAATTTAGCTCCAACAAGAGGAGAAGAAATAGGAAAAATGAAAAGAAAGAAGAAGAAGAAGAAGAAGAGAAGAAGGAGGAGGAGGAGAAGGAGGAGGAGAAGGCCAAGGGCCTTCTAGTCCTTCTCCTCCTTCTCCTCCTTCTTCTTGATTTCTTCTTCTTCTCCTCCTCCTCCTCTTTCTTCTCCTCCTTCATATTATCCTTGCTTTAATTTCCCCAACAATGACATAATTAGCCCATTTAGCTCCAAAATACCATAATAAGCTCAAAATGGCATAAGAACCTTGGTTAGCTCATGAATATTATATACTTAGCTTGTTTTCCTCTAAAATGGGATAATTAGCCCATTTAGCTCCAAGAAGACGTAATTAGGTAATTTAGCTCCAACAAGAGGATAAGAGGAGAAGAAATAGGCAAAATGAAAAGAAAGAAGAAGAAGAAGACGAAGAAGAAGAAGAGAAGAAGGAGAAGGAGAAGGAGAAGGAGAATGCCAAGGACCTTCTAGTCCTTCTCCTCCTCCTCTTTCTCTTCCTTCTCCTCCTTCTTCTTGATTTCTTCTTCTTCTCCTCCTCCTACTCTTTCTTCTCCTCTTTCATATTATCCTTTCTTTAATTTCCCGAACAATGACATAAGTAGCCCATTTAGCTCCAAAATACCATAATAAGCTCAGAATGGCATAAGAACCTTGGTTAGCTCATGAATATTATATACTTAGCTTGTTTTCCTCTAAAATGGGATAATTAGCCCATTTAGCTCCAAGAAGACATAATTAGGTAATTTAGCTCCAACAAGAGGAGAAGAGGAGAAGAAATAGGCAAAATGAAAAGAAAGAAGAATAAGAAGAAGAAGAAGAAGAAGAGAAGAAGGAGAAGGAGGAGGAGGAGGAGGAGAAGGAGAAGGCCAAGGACCTTCTAGTCCTGCTCCTCCTCCTCCTCCTCCTCCTTCTCCTCCTTCTTCTTGATTTCTTCTTCTTGTCCTCCTCCTCCTCCTATTTCTTCTCCTCTTTCATATTATCCTTGCTTTAATTTCCCCAACAATGACATAATTAGCCCATTTAGCTCCAAAATACCATAATAAGCTCAAAATGGCATAAGAACCTTGGTTAGCTCATGAATATTATATACTTAGCTTGTTTTCCTCTAAAATGGGATAATTAACCCATTTAGATCCAAAAAGACATAACTAGGTAATTTAGCTCCAACAAGAGGAGAAGATGAGAAGAAATAGGCAAAATGAAAAGAAAGAAGAAGAAGAAGAAGAGAAGAAGGAGAAGGAGGAGGAGAAGGCCAAGGACGTTCTAGTCCTTCTCCTCCTTCTCTTCCTTCTTCTTGATTTCTTCTTCTTCTCCTCCTCCTCCTCTTTCTTCTCCTCTTTCATATTATCCTTGCTTTAATTACCCCACCAATGACATAATTAGCCCATTTAGCTCAAAAATACCATAATAAGCTCAAAATGGCATAAGAACCTTGGTTAGCTCATGAATATTATATACTTAGCTTGTTTTCCTCTAAAATGGGATAATTAGCCCATTTAGCTCCAAGAAGACATAATTAGGTAATTTAGCTCCAACAAGAGGAGAAGAAATAGGAAAAATGAAAAGAATGAAGAAGAAGAAGAAGAGAAGAAGGAGAAGGAGGAGGAGGAGGAGGAGAAGGAGGAGAAAGCCAAGGACCTTCTAGTCCTTCTCCTCCTCCTCCTTCTCCTCCTTCTCCTCCTTCTTCTTGATTTCTTCTTCTTCTCCTCCTCCTACCCTTTCTTCTCCTCTTTCATATTATCCTTGCTTTAATTTCCCCAACAATGACATAATTAGCCCATTTAGCTCCAAAATACCATAATAAGCTCAAAATGGCATAAGAACCTTGGTTAGCTCATGAATATTATATACTTAGCTTGTTTTCCTCTAAAATGGGATAATTAGCCCATTTAGCTCCAAGAAGACAAAATTACGTAATTTAGCTCCAACAAGAGGAGAAGAAATAGGAAAAATGAAAAGAAAGAAGAAGAAGAAGAAGAAGAGAAGAAGGAGGAGGAGGAGAAGGAGGAGGAGAAGGCCAAGGACCTTCTAGTCCTTCTCCTCCTTCTCCTCCTTCTTCTTGATTTCTTCTTCTTCTCCTCCTCCTCCTCTTTCTTCTCCTCTTTCATATTATCCTTGCTTTAATTTCCCCAACAATGACATAATTAGCCCATTTAGCTCCAAAATACCATAATAAGCTCAAAATGGCATAAGAACCTTGGTTAGCTCATGAATATTATATACTTAGCTTGTTTTCCTCTAAAATGGGATAATTAGCCCATTTAGCTCCAAGAAGACGTAATTAGCTAATTTAGCTCCCACAAGAGGATAAGAGGAGAAGAAATAGGCAAAATGAAAAGAAAGAAGAAGAAGAAGACGAAGAAGAAGAAGAGAAGAAGGAGAAGGAGAATGCCAAGGACCTTCTAGTCCTTCTCCTCCTCCTCTTTCTCTTCCTTCTCCTCCTTCTTCTTGATTTCTTCTTCTTCTCCTCCTCCTACTCTTTCTTCTCCTCTTTCATATTATCCTTTCTTTAATTTCCCCAACAATGACATAAGTAGCCCATTTAGCTCCAAAATACCATAATAAGCTCAAAATGGCATAAGAACCTTGGTTAGCTCATGAATATTATATACTTAGCTTGTTTTCCTCTAAAATGGGATAATTAGCCCATTTAGCTCCAAGAAGACATAATTAGGTAATTTAGCTCCAACAAGAGGAGAAGAGGAGAAGAAATAGGCAAAATGAAAAGAAAGAAGAAGAAGAAGAAGAAGAAGAAGAGAAGAAGGAGAAGGAGGAGGAGGAGGAGAAGAAGGAGAAGGCTAAGGACCTTCTAGTCCTGCTCCTCCTCCTCCTCCTCCTCCTCCTTCTCCTCCTTCTTCTTGATTTCTTCTTCTTCTCCTCCTCCTCCTCCTATTTCTTCTCCTCTTTCATATTATCCTTGCTTTAATTTCCCCAACAATGACATAATTAGCCCATTTAGCTCCAAAATACCATAATAAGCTCAAAATGGCATAAGAACCTTGGTTAGCTCATGAATATTATATACTTAGCTTGTTTTCCTCTAAAATGGGATAATTAACCCATTTAGATCCAAAAAGACATAATTAGGTAATTTAGCTCCAACAAGAGGAGAAGATGAGAAGAAATAGGCAAAATGAAAAGAAAGAAGAAGAAGAAGAAGAGAAGAAGGAGAAGGAGGAGGAGGAGGAGGAGGAGGAGAAGGCCAAGGACGTTCTAGTCCTTCTCCTCCTTCTCTTCCTTCTTCTTGATTTCTTCTTCTTCTCCTCCTCCTCCTCTTTCTTCTCCTCTTTCATATTATCCTTGCTTTAATTACCCCACCAATGACATAATTAGCCCATTTAGCTCCAAAATACCATAATAAGCTCAAAATGGCATAAGAACCTTGGTTAGCTCATGAATATTATATACTTAGCTTGTTTTCCTCTAAAATGGGATAATTAGCCCATTTAGCTCCAAGAAGACATAATTAGGTAATTTAGCTCCAACAAGAGGAGAAGAAATAGGAAAAATGAAAAGAATGAAGAAGAAGAAGAAGAGAAGAAGGAGAAGGAGGAGGAGGAGGAGGAGAAGGAGGAGAAAGCCAAGGACCTTCTAGTCCTTCTCCTCCTCCTCCTTCTCCTCCTTCTCCTCCTCCTTCTTGATTTCTTCTTCTTCTCCTCCTCCTCCTCTTTCTTCTCCTCCTTCATATTATCCTTGCTTTAATTTCCCCAACAATGACATAATTAGCCCATTTAGCTCCAAAATACCATAATAAGCTCAAAATGGCATAAGAACCTTGGTTAGCTCATGAATATTATATACTTAGCTTGTTTTCCTCTAAAATGGGATAATTAGCCCATTTAGCTCCAAGAAGACAAAATTACGTAATTTAGCTCCAACAAGAGGAGAAGAAATAGGAAAAATGAAAAGAAAGAAGAAGAAGAAGAAGAAGAGAAGAAGGAGGAGGAGGAGAAGGAGGAGGAGAAGGCCAAGGACCTTCTCGTCCTTCTCCTCCTTCTCCTCCTTCTTCTTGATTTCTTCTTCTTCTCCTCCTCCTCCTCTTTCTTCTCCTCTTTCATATTATCCTTGCTTTAATTTCCCCAACAATGACATAATTAGCCCATTTAGCTCCAAAATACCATAATAAGCTCAAAATGGCATAAGAACCTTGGTTAGCTCATGAATATTATATACTTAGCTTGTTTTCCTCTAAAATGGGATAATTAGCCCATTTAGCTCCAAGAAGACGTAATTAGGTAATTTAGCTCCAACAAGAGGATAAGAGGAGAAGAAATAGGCAAAATGAAAAGAAAGAAGAAGAAGAAGACGAAGAAGAAGAAGAGAAGAAGGAGAAGGAGAAGGAGAAGGAGAATGCCAAGGACCTTCTAGTCCTTCTCCTCCTCCTCTTTCTCTTCCTTCTCCTCCTTCTTCTTGATTTCTTCTTCTTCTCCTCCTCCTACTCTTTCTTCTCCTCTTTCATATTATCATTTCTTTAATTTCCCCAACAATCACATAAGTAGCCCATTTAGCTCCAAAATACCATAATAAGCTCAAAATGGCATAAGAACCTTGGTTAGCTCATGAATATTATATACTTAGCTTGTTTTCCTCTAAAATGGGATAATTAGCCCATTTAGCTCCAAGAAGACATAATTAGGTAATTTAGCTCCAACAAGAGGAGAAGAGGAGAAGAAATAGGCAAAATGAAAAGAAAGAAGAAGAAGCAGAAGAAGAAGAAGAGAAGAAGGAGAAGGAGGAGGAGGAGGAGAAGAAGGAGAAGGCTAAGGACCTTCTAGTCCTGCTCCTCCTCCTCCTCCTCCTCCTCCTTCTCCTCCTTCTTCTTGATTTCTTCTTCTTCTCCTCCTCCTCCTCCTATTTCTTCTCCTCTTTCATATTATCCTTGCTTTAATTTCCCCAACAATGACATAATTAGCCCATTTAGCTCCAAAATACCATAATAAGCTCAAAATGGCATAAGAACCTTGGTTAGCTCATGAATATTATATACTTAGCTTGTTTTCCTCTAAAATGGGATAATTAACCCATTTAGATCCAAAAAGACATAATTAGGTAATTTAGCTCCAACAAGAGGAGAAGATGAGAAGAAATAGGCAAAATGAAAAGAAAGAAGAAGAAGAAGAAGAGAAGAAGGAGAAGGAGGAGGAGGAGGAGGAGGAGGAGAAGGCCAAGGACGTTCTAGTCCTTCTCCTCCTTCTCTTCCTTCTTCTTGATTTCTTCTTCTTCTCCTCCTCCTCCTCTTTCTTCTCCTCTTTCATATTATCCTTGCTTTAATTACCCCACCAATGACATAATTAGCCCATTTAGCTCCAAAATACCATAATAAGCTCAAAATGGCATAAGAACCTTGGTTAGCTCATGAATATTATATACTTAGCTTGTTTTCCTCTAAAATGGGATAATTAGCCCATTTAGCTCCAAGAAGACATAATTAGGTAATTTAGCTCCAACAAGAGGAGAAGAAATAGGAAAAATGAAAAGAATGAAGAAGAAGAAGAAGAGAAGAAGGAGAAGGAGGAGGAGGAGGAGGAGAAGGAGGAGAAAGCCAAGGACCTTCTAGTGCTTCTCCTCCTCCTCCTTCTCCTCCTTCTCCTCCTTCTTCTTGATTTCTTCTTCTTCTCCTCCTCCTCCTCTTTCTTCTCCTCTTTCATATTATCCTTGCTTTAATTTCCCCAACAATGACATAATTAGCCCATTTAGCTCCAAAATACCATAATAAGCTCAAAATGGCATAAGAACCTTGGTTAGCTCATGAATATTATATACTTAGCTTGTTTTCCTCTAAAATGGGATAATTAGCCCATTTAGCTCCAAGAAGACAAAATTACGTAATTTAGCTCCAACAAGAGGAGAAGAAATAGGAAAAATGAAAAGAAAGAAGAAGAAGAAGAAGAAGAGAAGAAGGAGGAGGAGGAGAAGGAGGAGGAGAAGGCCAAGGACCTTCTAGTCCTTCTCCTCCTTCTCCTCCTTCTCCTCCTTCTTCTTGATTTCTTCTTCTTCTCCTCCTCCTCCTCTTTCTTCTCCTCTTTCATTTTATCCTTGCTTTAATTTCCCCAACAATGACATAATTAGCCCATTTAGCTCCAAAATACCATAATAAGCTCAAAATGGCATAAGAACCTTGGTTAGCTCATGAATATTATATACTTAGCTTGTTTTCCTCTAAAATGGGATAATTAGCCCATTTAGCTCCAAGAAGACGTAATTAGGTAATTTAGCTCCAACAAGAGGATAAGAGGAGAAGAAATAGGCAAAATGAAAAGAAAGAAGAAGAAGAAGACGAAGAAGAAGAAGAGAAGAAGGAGAAGGAGAAGGAGAATGCCAAGGACCTTCTAGTCCTTCTCCTCCTCCTCTTTCTCTTCCTTCTCCTCCTTCTTCTTGATTTCTTCTTCTTCTCCTCCTCCTACTCTTTCTTCTCCTCTTTCATATTATCATTTCTTTAATTTCCCCAACAATGACATAAGTAGCCCATTTAGCTCCAAAATACCATAATAAGCTCAAAATGGCATAAGAACCTTGGTTAGCTCATGAATATTATATACTTAGCTTGTTTTCCTCTAAAATGGGATAATTAGCCCATTTAGCTCCAAGAAGACGTAATTAGGTAATTTAGCTCCAACAAGAGGAGAAGAGGAGAAGAAATAGGCAAAATGAAAAGAAAGAAGAAGAAGAAGAAGAAGAAGAAGAAGAGAAGAAGGAGAAGGAGGAGGAGGAGGAGAAGAAGGAGAAGGCAATGGACCTTCTAGTCCTGCTCCTCCTCCTCCTCCTCCTCCTCCTTCTCCTCCTTCTTCTTGATTTCTTCTTATTCTCCTCCTCCTCCTCCTATTTCTTCTCCTCTTTCATATTATCCTTGCTTTAATTTCCACAACAATGACATAATTAGCCCATTTAGCTCCAAAATACCATAATAAGCTCAAAATGGCATAAGAACCTTGGTTAGCTCATGAATATTATATACTTAGCTTGTTTTCCTCTAAAATGGGATAATTAACCCATTTAGATCCAAAAAGACATAATTAGGTAATTTAGCTCCAACAAGAGGAGAAGATGAGAAGAAATAGGCAAAATGAAAAGAAAGAAGAAGAAGAAGAAGAGAAGAAGGAGAAGGAGGAGGAGGAGGAGGAGGAGGAGAAGGCCAAGGACGTTCTAGTCCTTCTCCTCCTTCTCTTCCTTCTTCTTGATTTCTTCTTCTTCTCCTCCTCCTCCTCTTTCTTCTCCTCTTTCATATTATCCTTGCTTTAATTACCCCACCAATGACATAATTAGCCCATTTAGCTCCAAAATACCATAATAAGCTCAAAATGGCATAAGAACCTTGGTTAGCTCATGAATATTATATACTTAGCTTGTTTTCCTCTAAAATGGGATAATTAGCCCATTTAGCTCCAAGAAGACATAATTAGGTAATTTAGCTCCAACAAGAGGAGAAGAAATAGGAAAAATGAAAAGAATGAAGAAGAAGAAGAAGAGAAGAAGGAGAAGGAGGAGGAGGAGGAGGAGAAGGAGGAGAAAGCCAAGGACCTTCTAGTCCTTCTCCTCCTCCTCCTTCTCCTCCTTCTCCTCCTACTTCTTGATTTCTTCTTCTTCTCCTCCTCCTCCTCTTTCTTCTCCTATTTCATATTATCCTTGCTTTTATTTCCCCAACAATGACATAATTAGCCCATTTAGCTCCAAAATACCATAATAAGCTCAAAATGGCATAAGAACCTTGGTTATCTCATGAATATTATATACTTAGCTTGTTTTCCTCTAAAATGGGATAATTAGCCCATTTAGCTCCAAGAAGACATAATTAGGTAATTTAGCTCCAACAAGAGGAGAAGAAATAGGAAAAATGGAAAGAAAGAAGAAGAAGAAGAAGAGAAGAAGGAGGAGGAGGAGAAGGAGGAGGAGGAGGAGGAGGAGGAGAAGGCCAAGGACCTTCTAGTCCTTCTCTTCCTTCTCCTCCTTCTTCTTGATTTCTTCTTCTTCTCCTCCTCCTCCTCTTTCTTCTCCTCTTTCATATTATCCTTGCTTTTATTTCCCCAACAATGACATAATTAGCCCATTTAGCTCCAAAATACCATAATAAGCTCAAAATGGCATAAGAACCTTGGTTAGCTCATGAATATTATATACTTAGAATTTTTTCCTCTAAAATAGGATAATTAGCCCATTTAGCTCCAAGAAGACATAATTAGGTAATTTAGCTCCAACAAGAGGAGAAGAAATAGGAATAATGAAAAGAAATAAGAAGAAGAAGAAGAAGAGAAGAAGGAGAAGGAGGAGAAGGACGAGGAGGAGGAGGAGAAGGAGGAGAAGGCCAAGGACCTTCTAGTCCTTCTCCTCCTCCTCCTCCTTCTCCTCCTTCTCCTCCTTCTTCTTGATTTCTTATTCTTCTCCTCCTCCTCCTCTTTCTTCTACTCTTTCATATTATTCTTGCTTTAATTACCCCAACAATGACATAATTAGCCCATTTAGCTCCAAAATACCATAATAAGATCAAAATGGCATAAGAACCTTGGTTAGCTCATGAATATTATATACTTAGTTTGTTTTCCTCTAAAATGGGATAATTAGCCCATTTAGCTCCAAGAAGACATAATTAGGTAATTTAGCTCCAACAAGAGGAGAAGAAATAGGAAAAATGAAAAGAACGAAGAAGAAGAAGATGAGAAGAAGGAGAAGGAGGAGGAGGAGGAGGAGGAGAAGGAGGAGAAAGCCAAGGACCTTCTAGTCCTTCTCCTCCTCCTCCTTCTCCTCCTCCTCCTTCTCCTCCTTCTCCTCCTTCTTCTTGATTTCTTCTTCTTCTCCTCCTCCTCCTCTTTCTTCTCCTCTTTCATATTATCCTTGCTTTAATTTCCCCAACAATGACATAATTAGCCCATTTAGCTCCAAAATACCATAATAAGCTCAAAATGGCATAAGAACCTTGGTTAGCTCATGAATATTATATACTTAGCTTGTTTTCCTCTAAAATGGGATAATTAGCCCATTTAGCTCCAAGAAGACATAATTAGGTAATTTAGCTCCAACAAGAGGAGAAGAAATAGGAAAAATGAAAAGAATGAAGAAGAAGAAGAAGAGAAGAAGGAGAAGGAGGAGGAGGAGGAGGAGAAGGAGGAGAAAGCCAAGGACCTTCTAGTCCTTCTCCTCCTCCTCCTTCTCCTCCTTCTCCTCCTACTTCTTGATTTCTTCTTCTTCTCCTCCTCCTCCTCTTTCTTCTCCTATTTCATATTATCCTTGCTTTTATTTCCCCAACAATGACATAATTAGCCCATTTAGCTCCAAAATACCATAATAAGCTCAAAATGGCATAAGAACCTTGGTTATCTCATGAATATTATATACTTAGCTTGTTTTCCTCTAAAATGGGATAATTAGCCCATTTAGCTCCAAGAAGACATAATTAGGTAATTTAGCTCCAACAAGAGGAGAAGAAATAGGAAAAATGGAAAGAAAGAAGAAGAAGAAGAAGAGAAGAAGGAGGAGGAGGAGAAGGAGGAGGAGGAGGAGGAGGAGGAGAAGGCCAAGGACCTTCTAGTCCTTCTCTTCCTTCTCCTCCTTCTTCTTGATTTCTTCTTCTTCTCCTCCTCCTCCTCTTTCTTCTCCTCTTTCATATTATCCTTGCTTTTATTTCCCCAACAATGACATAATTAGCCCATTTAGCTCCAAAATACCATAATAAGCTCAAAATGGCATAAGAACCTTGGTTAGCTCATGAATATTATATACTTAGAATTTTTTCCTCTAAAATAGGATAATTAGCCCATTTAGCTCCAAGAAGACATAATTAGGTAATTTAGCTCCAACAAGAGGAGAAGAAATAGGAATAATGAAAAGAAATAAGAAGAAGAAGAAGAAGAGAAGAAGGAGAAGGAGGAGAAGGACGAGGAGGAGGAGGAGAAGGAGGAGAAGGCCAAGGACCTTCTAGTCCTTCTCCTCCTCCTCCTCCTTCTCCTCCTTCTCCTCCTTCTTCTTGATTTCTTATTCTTCTCCTCCTCCTCCTCTTTCTTCTACTCTTTCATATTATTCTTGCTTTAATTACCCCAACAATGACATAATTAGCCCATTTAGCTCCAAAATACCATAATAAGATCAAAATGGCATAAGAACCTTGGTTAGCTCATGAATATTATATACTTAGTTTGTTTTCCTCTAAAATGGGATAATTAGCCCATTTAGCTCCAAGAAGACATAATTAGGTAATTTAGCTCCAACAAGAGGAGAAGAAATAGGAAAAATGAAAAGAACGAAGAAGAAGAAGATGAGAAGAAGGAGAAGGAGGAGGAGGAGGAGGAGGAGAAGGAGGAGAAAGCCAAGGACCTTCTAGTCCTTCTCCTCCTCCTCCTTCTCCTCCTCCTCCTTCTCCTCCTTCTCCTCCTTCTTCTTGATTTCTTCTTCTTCTCCTCCTCCTCCTCTTTCTTCTCCTCTTTCATATTATCCTTGCTTTAATTTCCCCAACAATGACATAATTAGCCCATTTAGCTCCAAAATACCATAATAAGCTCAAAATGGCATAAGAACCTTGGTTAGCTCATGAATATTATATACTTAGCTTGTTTTCCTCTAAAATGGGATAATTAGCCCATTTAGCTCCAGGAAGACATAATTAGGTAATTTAGCTCCAACAAGAGGAGAAGAAATAGGAAAAATGAAAAGAAAGAAGAAGAAGAAGAAGAAGAGAAGAAGGAGGAGGAGGAGAAGGCCAAGGACGTTCTAGTCCTTCTCCTCCTTCTCTTCCTTCTTCTTGATTTCTTCTTCTTCTCCTCCTCCTCCTCTTTCTTCTCCTCTTTCATATTATCCTTGCTTTAATTTCCCCAACAATGACATAATTAGCCCATTTAGCTCCAAAATACCATAATAAGCTCAAAATGGCATAAGAACCTTGGTTAGCTCATGAATATTATATACTTAGCTTGTTTTCCTCTAAAATGGGATAATTAGCCCATTTAGCTCCAAGAAGACGTAATTAGGTAATTTAGCTCCAACAAGAGGATAAGAGGAGAAGAAATAGGCAAAATGAAAAGAAAGAAGAAGAAGAAGACGAAGAAGAAGAAGAGAAGAAGGAGAAGGAGAAGGAGAAGGAGAATGCCAAGGACCTTCTAGTCCTTCTCCTCCTCCTCTTTCTCTTCCTTCTCCTCCTTCTTCTTGATTTCTTCTTCTTCTCCTCCTCCTACTCTTTCTTCTCCTCTTTCATATTATCCTTTCTTTAATTTCCCGAACAATGACATAAGTAGCCCATTTAGCTCCAAAATACCATAATAAGCTCAGAATGGCATAAGAACCTTGGTTAGCTCATGAATATTATATACTTAGCTTGTTTTCCTCTAAAATGGGATAATTAGCCCATTTAGCTCCAACAAGACATAATTAGGTAATTTAGCTCCAACAAGAGGAGAAGAGGAGAAGAAATAGGCAAAATGAAAAGAAAGAAGAATAAGAAGAAGAAGAAGAAGAAGAGAAGAAGGAGAAGGAGGAGGAGGAGGAGGAGAAGGAGAAGGAGAAGGCCAAGGACCTTCTAGTCCTGCTCCTCCTCCTCCTCCTCCTCCTTCTCCTCCTTCTTCTTGATTTCTTCTTCTTGTCCTCCTCCTCCTCCTATTTCTTCTCCTCTTTCATATTATCCTTGCTTTAATTTCCCCAACAATGACATAATTAGCCCATTTAGCTCCAAAATACCATAATAAGCTCAAAATGGCATAAGAACCTTGGTTAGCTCATGAATATTATATACTTAGCTTGTTTTCCTCTAAAATGGGATAATTAACCCATTTAGATCCAAAAAGACATAATTAGGTAATTTAGCTCCAACAAGAGGAGAAGATGAGAAGAAATAGGCAAAATGAAAAGAAAGAAGAAGAAGAAGAAGAGAAGAAGGAGAAGGAGGAGGAGGAGAAGGCCAAGGACGTTCTAGTCCTTCTCCTCCTTCTCTTCCTTCTTCTTGATTTCTTCTTCTTCTCCTCCTCCTCCTCTTTCTTCTCCTCTTTCATATTATCCTTGCTTTAATTACCCCACCAATGACATAATTAGCCCATTTAGCTCCAAAATACCATAATAAGCTCAAAATGGCATAAGAACCTTGGTTAGCTCATGAATATTATATACTTAGCTTGTTTTCCTCTAAAATGGGATAATTAGCCCATTTAGCTCCAAGAAGACGTAATTAGGTAATTTAGCTCCAACAAGAGGATAAGAGGAGAAGAAATAGGCAAAATGAAAAGAAAGAAGAAGAAGAAGACGAAGAAGAAGAAGAGAAGAAGGAGAAGGAGAAGGAGAAGGAGAATGCCAAGGACCTTCTAGTCCTTCTCCTCCTCCTCTTTCTCTTCCTTCTCCTCCTTCTTCTTGATTTCTTCTTCTTCTCCTCCTCCTACTCTTTCTTCTCCTCTTTCATATTATCCTTTATTTAATTTCCCGAACAATGACATAAGTAGCCCATTTAGCTCCAAAATACCATAATAAGCTCAGAATGGCATAAGAACCTTGGTTAGCTCATGAATATTATATACTTAGCTTGTTTTCCTCTAAAATGGGATAATTAGCCCATTTAGCTCCAAGAAGACATAATTAGGTAATTTAGCTCCAACAAGAGGAGAAGAGGAGAAGAAATAGGCAAAATGAAAAGAAAGAAGAATAAGAAGAAGAAGAAGAAGAAGAGAAGAAGGAGAAGGAGGAGGAGGAGGAGGAGAAGGAGAAGGCCAAGGACCTTCTAGTCCTGCTCCTCCTCCTCCTCCTCCTCCTTCTCCTCCTTCTTCTTGATTTCTTCTTCTTGTCCTCCTCCTCCTCCTATTTCTTCTCCTCTTTCATATTATCCTTGCTTTAATTTCCCCAACAATGACATAATTAGCCCATTTAGCTCCAAAATACCATAATAAGCTCAAAATGGCATAAGAACCTTGGTTAGCTCATGAATATTATATACTTAGCTTGTTTTCCTCTAAAATGGGATAATTAACCCATTTAGATCCAAAAAGACATAATTAGGTAATTTAGCTCCAACAAGAGGAGAAGATGAGAAGAAATAGGCAAAATGAAAAGAAAGAAGAAGAAGAAGAAGAGAAGAAGGAGAAGGAGGAGGAGGAGGAGGAGGCGAAGGCCAAGGACGTTCTAGTCCTTCTCCTCCTTCTCTTCCTTCTTCTTGATTTCTTCTTCTTCTCCTCCTCCTCCTCTTTCTTCTCCTCTTTCATATTATCCTTGCTTTAATTACCCCACCAATGACATAATTAGCCCATTTAGCTCCAAAATACCATAATAAGCTCAAAATGGCATAAGAACCTTGGTTAGCTCATGAATATTATATACTTAGCTTGTTTTCCTCTAAAATGGGATAATTAGCCAATTTAGCTCCAAGAAGACATAATTAGGTAATTTAGCTCCAACAAGAGGAGAAGAAATAGGAAAAATGAAAAGAATGAAGAAGAAGAAGAAGAGAAGAAGGAGAAGGAGGAGGAGGAGGAGAAGGAGGAGAAAGCCAAGGACCTTCTAGTCCTTCTCCTCCTCCTCCTTCTCCTCCTTCTCCTCCTTCTTCTTGATTTCTTCTTCTTCTCCTCCTCCTCCTCTTTCTTCTCCTCTTTCATATTATCCTTGCTTTAATTTCCCCAACAATGACATAATTAGCCCATTTAGCTCCAAAATACCATAATAAGCTCAAAATGGCATAAGAACCTTGGTTAGCTCATGAATATTATATACTTAGCTTGTTTTCCTCTAAAATGGGATAATTAGCCCATTTAGCTCCAAGAAGACAAAATTACGTAATTTAGCTCCAACAAGAGGAGAAGAAATAGGAAAAATGAAAAGAAAGAAGAAGAAGAAGAAGAAGAGAAGAAGGAGGAGGAGGAGAAGGAGGAGGAGAAGGCCAAGGACCTTCTAGTCCTTCTCCTCCTTCTCCTCCTTCTCCTCCTTCTTCTTGATTTCTTCTTCTTCTCCTCCTCCTCCTCTTTCTTCTCCTCTTTCATATTATCCATGCTTTAATTTCCCCAACAATGACATAATTAGCCCATTTAGCTCAAAAATACCATAATAAGCTCAAAATGGCATAAGAACCTTGGTTAGCTCATGAATATTATATACTTAGCTTGTTTTCCTCTAAAATGGGATAATTAGCCCATTTAGCTCCAAGAAGACGGAATTAGGTAATTTAGCTCCAACAAGAGGATAAGAGGAGAAGAAATAGGCAAAATGAAAAGAAAGAAGAAGAAGAAGACGAAGAAGAAGAAGAGAAGAAGGAGAAGGAGAAGGAGAAGGAGAATGCCAAGGACCTTCTAGTCCTTCTCCTCCTCCTCTTTCTCTTCCTTCTCCTCCTTCTTCTTGATTTCTTCTTCTTCTCCTCCTCCTACTCTTTCTTCTCCTCTTTCATATTATCATTTCTTTAATTTCCCCAACAATGACATAACTAGCCCATTTAGCTCCAAAATACCATAATAATCTCAAAATGGCATAAGAACCTTGGTTAGCTCATGAATATTATATACTTAGCTTGTTTTCCTCTAAAATGGGATAATTAGCCCATTTAGCTCCAAGAAGACATAATTAGGTAATTTAGCTCCAACAAGAGGAGAAGAGGAGAAGAAATAGGCAAAATGAAAAGAAAGAAGAAGAAGAAGAAGAAGAAGAAGAAGAAGAAGAGAAGAAGGAGAAGGAGGAGGAGGAGGAGGAGAAGGAGAAGACCAAGGACCTTCTAGTCCTGCTCCTCCTCCTCCTTCTCCTCCTTCTTCTTGATTTCTTCTTCTTCTCCTCCTCCTCCTCCTATTTCTTCTCCTCTTTCATATTATCCTTGCTTTAATTTCCCCAACAATGACATAATTAGCCCATTTAGCTCCAAAATACCATAATAAGCTCAAAATGGCATAAGAACCTTGGTTAGCTCATGAATATTATATACTTAGCTTGTTTTCCTCTAAAATGGGATAATTAACCTATTTAGATCCAAAAAGACATAATTAGGTAATTTAGCTCCAACAAGAGGAGAAGATGAGAAGAAATAGGCAAAATGAAAAGAAAGAAGAAGAAGAAGAAGAGAAGAAGGAGAAGGAGGAGGAGGAGGAGGAGGAGGAGAAGGCCAAGGACGTTCTAGTCCTTCTCCTCCTTCTCTTCCTTCTTCTTGATTTCTTCTTCTTCTCCTCCTCCTCCTCTTTCTTATCCTCTTTCATATTATCCTTGCTTTAATTAACCCATTTAGCTCCAAAATGCCATAATAAGCTAAAAATGGCATAAGAACCTTGATTAGCTCGTGAATATTATATTCTTAGCTTGTTTTCCGCTAAAAATGACATAATTAGCTGAAAAACATCATATTTTGTTCTTCTTCTGACTTTCTTATTCACATTTTTGCAGATTGGATATACTACATGCATGGAAGCTGGCATTCATGGAGTTGAACAATGTCGATGGATGAACTTTATGTGTATATCATCTAGTTTTCATTTTAGTTGATGAACAATGTCATATTATATGTATATGTATATATGGATAAACAGTGCAATACTTTGTATGTTGGTTCTTTCGATATATGGGGATGTATATTGATTTATATGTATATCATATATGTATGGTGAATTATATATATGTGTTGGCAAGTATATTTGTGGTGAACTATATATCATATATGTGTGGTGAATTATATAAATGTGTTGTAAAATATATATACATATATACATATGTGTGTGTGTGTGTGTGTGTGATGTGAAATAATGTAAAACAAAAAAACATGTACTATATGGGCTCTTTGCCGTCTGCGAGCTGATCGCAAAGACATGTGCCATCAGCTGGCAGATGGCAAAGTTGCCACATGGCACCCAGCTGTGCATCCTGGGGTGTGTGTATAGGCTCTTTGCTGTCTGCCTCCAGGGTGGGAAGACGGCAAAGAAGAGGGCACAGAGGAGGGGGGGAGGAGGAGGCAGACGGCAAAGAGTGGAGGGGGAGGAGGAGGAGGCTGACGGCAAAGATGAAGGGGGAGGCAGACGGCAAAGAGTGGGGGGAGAGGAGGAGGAGGCAGACGGCAAAGCTAAAGGGGGAGGCAGACGGCAAAGCCTCCGTTAACCCCTAACGGAGGCAACGCCTGTCGGCTGCCGTCTCGAGCACTTTGCCGACTGCTCCTAAGGAAAGCATACAGCAAAGAGCTTTGTCGTCTGCTTTGGGGGGGTCCTATGCCGTCGTAGGCTGACGCGGAAATTTTGTCGGCCGTTAGATTCTTTGTCGTGTGCTGTTTTGTCTTTGCCGTACAGGATTTAGTCTTTGCCGTCTGTGATGGCAGACGGCAAAGAAGCTGATTCCTGTAGTGTAGACTGAAAGTAAAATAAAATAAAATCAAATGACTCTCTAAGCAAAAGTCATATCATGTGATGAATAAAAATATAGCTCCAAGTAACATACCAATGGATTGAGACAAAAATAGGGGATGCCTTCCAGGGAATCCCCCAACTTAGACGCTTGATTCTTCCTAGAATATTAACTTGGGGTGCCTTCGGATTACCCAAGCTTAGGCTTTTGCTGCTCCTCAATCCTTTGTCCATTGGGATAATACCCAAAACTTGAAAACATCGATCACATAAAACTCAACAAAACTTTGTGAGATCCGTTAGTATAAGCAACATATCAAATACTTTCAGGTGTTGTTAAAAGTTGATTCATATTTAATTTTAGCAAAGGATATTGTATATTAACTCCTCCAAGTCTTATACCCCCCAATACAATCCATAGCATCATCACAACAAGCAAACTACACATGCAAAAACAGAATCTCGCTGAAACAAAAAAGTCTGTTGTAATCCGTAATGAATCTAAACTTTTGTAATTCCAAATATTCTTAAAAATTAGGAAGACATTATGAGTTTGTATATAAATAATGTGTAAAATATTCAGCTTAAAAAGATGTTCGTGTAAAATCAAAGAAATCCTGCACTGGACATCAAAGTTTCTGCTTTTGCACCATATCAATGCTACTCATCATGCAAATCATCCCAAAGGCTTTACTTGGCACAAACACTTACTAAAACTTAAAAACACAATTATTACACAGGAAATAATCATGTTATCAAAATAACAGAAATATATGATAACTATTACGTTGTCTCCAACAAGCTCTTTCTTTATAGCCATTGAACTAGGCTTGAAATATTAATGATGCTCACATAGAAGACAAGAATTGAAGCATAAAGAGAGCATCATGAAACATGAGACAAGCACATTTAAGTATAACATAGTTACTATGCATAGGCATTTTATAAGCGAACAATTTATCAAGACAAGAAGTATCTAGCATAAGCAAGTAGGAAGAATGAAGTATTAACAATTTGAATATCAAGAGAGGTAAGTGAGTAACATGAAAACTTCTATAACCATATTTGCCTCTCTCATAATGATTACATGTAGGATCATATTCAAATTAAACAATATATAAATCATTCTTTTCATTCAAGGAACTATTATGAATCACTTTATAAATTTCACAATTTTTGGATTCATGATTTTCAAGCAAGACCTCACAAACATAATCTAGTGCACTCTCACAAGCTATTGTTTCAATGTAAATGGGTCTTTTGAAAAGCTTAGCTAGTGGATGAGGATCCATTTATCTTTATTTGTTCATTTAACTTTCTGTTTTGGTGTGACAAAGATAAATATAGCATAGCTAGGCAAGTAAACTAGAGAGCAAAGATGTAACTAGTGACAAGCTAAGAAAGCAAAGGTAAATATTTTTGTATTTTTATTTTTTATGAGACAAGATAAATATACCAGAAAATATAAAGAGGAAAAGGTGATTGAAATTTTGTGTGGAGTTACTTGGTAGTTCGTGATGGTATTCCCGGAAACGGCGCCACAAATCCTTCCTGATACTTGTGATCTACGTTGGGTATTCCGTGAAGAGGAACGGGTTTTGGCGACACAATGTGGGTAAGTATTTCCCTTAGTTATTAAACTAAGTTTTATCGAACCTATAGGAATATCAACCACAACCATCTTCAACGGCTATAGACAAAAGAAAAAAACAACTTGCAGCCAAAGCGGGCAAGAGGGTTGTCAATCCTCTTGTCTTGTTATTTGCAAGGAAGTGAGGTGTGTAGATAATTGTATATAGCAGGATAAAATAAAAACAAGTAAATGGAAGCAAGGTAATGATTGTTTTATCAATATGTTGTGGATAGACCCGGTGTCCATAGCTTTCCCTAATGGCATCTATCATGAAAAATAGCATACGGTGGGTGAATAAATTACTATTGGGAAATTGACATAAAAGCCGATAGTTATACGATATTCACGGCAATGATCATGTGTATATAGGCATCACATCCATAAACAAATAGGACAACTCCTGCATGCACCTATTACTATTACTCCACTCATCGACCGCTATCCAGCATGCATCTAGAGTATTAAGTAAAATAGAGTAATGCATGGAGAACAATGACATGATGTAGACGAAGTAAACTCAACAAATATGAGTAACCCCCATCGTTTTATCCTTAGTATCAGAAACACAAATACGCATCTTGTCCCCTACTGTCACTAGGATACAGAAATTGGCTAGGTTGAATTTAGCACAACACACCTCTCTCACTGAAGAAATATCGACCTAGTTGGCCAAACTATTTAACAGAACAGAGAGAATTATAAAGCTATCATAATCATGCACATAATAATCATATAAGTATTCAAAGGAGACTCAAATTTTTATCCTGAATAATCTGAACATAAACCCACAACTCATCGGATCCCAACTAACGCACCGCATAAAAGCAATTACATCATATGGGTCAAAGCGAAGATGTGATGATCATTGTATTGAAGATCAAAGAGAGAGAGAGAGAGAGAGATTGCTATCTAGGTACTGGTCATGGACCCGTATGTCTATGGTGAACTAGTCACACATCTTCGTTGGGGCAGCAAGGTTGATGAAGAGGCCCTCCATGATCGATCCCCCCTCCGGCAGGGTGCCAGTACAAAGCTCCAGATGGCCTCTCATTGAAATATAGACTAGCGGCAGAGTAAAAGGTGTTTCAGGACTCCCTCTGGTGTTTTTAGGGTTGATGAGAATTTATAAGTCGAAGAACGGAGTCGGGAGGGCTACGAGTGAGGCACAAGCCATCATGGCGCCCCCAGGTCGCGCCCTGTTCGCTTATGGGCCCCTCGTGTGTTCTCGAGCCTTCTTACGATGCTCGTTTGTCTTCTTTTGGTCGAGAAAAAATCACCAAAAAGTTTCAAGGCAATTGGACTTCGTTTGGTATGGAAAACCTGAAAAGTGAAAAACACGCAGGAAACAACAAATGGCACTGGGAACTGGATCAATAGGTTAGTGCTCAAAAAAATATAAATTGGTAAATAAATAACCCAAAAGTATTCTAGAATGGTAATATATCAGCATGGAACAATCAGAAATTATAGATACATTGGCGACGTATCACTCCTCTAAAGTGCCATGGTCCATCCTCGATGACTCGCTCCCAATCCCCCAATCATGAGAGTTGGATAGTATCTAGGTTATCCTCCAATGGCTTGAAGTTTACCAGCTGGGCCCGGTCCCATGTGGATCTAATGTTATAGAAGAACCAATATTGTCTATAAGTTCTATTGGATTTCACTCTATTGAGAGCCAACCACCGAGTTGCCTCCGGGGGTGCTTCTTTCTCGTCAAAGATGACACCATCCAGATCCTCGTCTCTCAGCCCTAGTTCCTTCATCCTCTTCTCCACATTATCTTCCTTAGATGATCCTAGGTCGCCACCTCCTTGGCTTTGCTCGAAGGCATCTTGAAAACCCCTAGCCTCATTGATACGATCTACAGGACGTTGTTGAAGCATCCAAAACTCCCCGATCTTCACCTCGGTGAATCAGAATTAACAACGATAAGGAGACGGGGCAGGGTAAACATTAGTCTCGACGGCGGCGAAAGATCGCCCCGGGAAGAGTCAAAACCCTAGACAGAGGGAAAAAACCTTACGACACATTTGGGATGGGGATCGCCATGTAGTTCCTCGCTAGTTAACTCATTGCCTGTAGGCGAGGCAAACTACTGCCATGGTAGAGGCCTGACATGTCCTCGCCCATTCGATGGGGACCTTCTATTTGGGGAATTTATTGTTTTTGGGGTTCTTTTCTAATAATTAATTCAGGACTTCAAAAGTTTCGAATTTAAAAAATGATCATTTAAAAAATAAAGCCATAAGATATTCACGAATTTATACAAAGGTTATGGTTTTGAATTTTTTTTGGTTGTAAAATGTTAAGAGATTAAAAAACGTGCATAGTTTTGAAAAACATGTTCGCATATTCAAAAATTAATTATAATTTCAAAGATAAGTTAGATAAATGAAAGAACGGTCCTGTATTCAAAAAATGGCACGAATTCAAAATTATCTTCTAATTCAAAATTTGTTCATGGATCTTTAAACAATGTGCATAAAAATATAAAATATATGCGATTTAAAAACTTGTGCCCAAATTTCAAAAGAATTTTATCAATTCAAAAAATGTTGGCTGACAAAAATCACACATTTCAAAAAATGGTTTTATTAAAAACAACAAGGAAATGGTGAATTTCCAAAAGCGTTCCTATAATTCAAAAATGTTCCACAATTATAAAAATCATGGATTTAGGAAAAGGTTCACAAATTTCCAACACAAGTTCGCAATTTCAAAAAAAGTACACAAATTTGTAAAAGATGTTCATGTTTCAGAAAATGATCTTGAATTGAAAAAAAGAAACATGCTTCCATAAAAACATGCATTCAAAAACTGTTCATGATTTCCAAACAAAAACAAGTATGCAAATTTTAAGGTTGTTCTCAAAATGAATAGAAAAAGGGAAAATGAAGCAAAAATATAGAAATATAAAAAGAAAAAGCATAAATAGAAAAAGAAAAGAAAGAAAACGAGCATGAAAGAAGGAAATTATAAAATAAAAAAAAGGAAAACATAAGGAAAAATAAAATAAAATCGGTTCACACAAGGTTTTAGAACCTTTTGAAAACAAGATAGATGAAAACCAGAGTGGGCTAGCCCATAAGCTAGACAAGTGCGAGGGCGTACGCGGAAGTTATGACGTGTTTGATTGCCCGCATATAGGCCAACATGTCCTGTGCGAGACGAAAACAACATGTTTGGTTGTCGCGGCTGTATTTGATTTCAGCCCGCGTGGAATTTAAAGCATCTCTAGGTTGTGCGAGGGAACGGTCGAATCGAATTTTTTTTCGCGAATCAAGCTCGCTCGAGCCACACGTGCTCGACACCTCCATGCGTTGGGAAGTGTGGGATACAACGAGATGGCTCATAACTCCCCTTCTCTCCGGTCACCTCACACGTCCATTCACGCCACACTCACTCTCTCCCCCCACCGCCCCTTTTGTATCTCTGATGGCAGAGCCACGGGCATGTCGCCTCCACCCCCATCCTCGCCAGCAACAATGTCATCCAGGAAGGTGGGTTGTTGGCCTCGTATCTTATGCGAGGGACCTCCTACTGGTTCTCTAGGTGTCGTCCCCCTTCAGCACCACGTCGTGTGCACCGACCAATGCCCTACTGGTTTTCTCTCCTTTGTTCGGTGCAAGGCAAGGTAAACTGGACAGACGCAACAACGACAATGCGATCATCCTCCTCCCAGCGTGTCACTAGGACCACGGTCACGACCATAGGAACGGTTAGCTCATCGTCGTAGGTGGGGGCCCCTGTTACCATGAGGATTTTTTCCACCATCGGCCTACCCTACACCGCCACCTGCTCCAATAAGCGTCAATTTGTTCCCCGTTCTTGTGTTCATATTTAGGAAGAAAATTCTCAGCTCAAATTAATGTTAGGGAAAATTGGTTTGGATTGGAACCAATTCGATTCAAATCCAATCGATTTTGGTCGAACGAGAGCAATGCTATATTGGTACTGTTTAGATTACAATGTTATTTTCTAGGGATCGTGCTACTTTTGTGCATTTGATGGTGTTCTTGTTACACTGCTACTGCCTAGGGTCCTAATGGTAGATTGTTACAATGCTACATTGCTCTTAGAGGGTGCTTGGATATGTTTTAGTCACATGACTAAAAATAATGAGACTAAAACTTACTAGCCTCACCCATGCTTGGATCCAAGTACTAAAGAGACTAAAATCAAGTTAATGAGCATTTATTATTCTTCAAATCCTCCAGTCGAGAACTTGCATGAGGAGTTAAATGAGGAGAGAGAGGACTAATGCACATTTTAGTAGGGGTACCACTGACTAAAAGATTTTAGCCTCAAGACTAGTTTTAGCCTCTCTTTAGTCAGGGGTGCTTGGAACTTTAGCCTCTTAAATAGACTAGTTTTAGTCAGACTAGTTTTAGTCTCTTGGATCCAAGCACCCTCTTAGTGGTGTTCTTTGTACAATGACAATGCTAGATTGGTACTGGTTAGGGTGTTGTTGCTAGATTGGTGTGTGTGCATGATTCATACGTCTCCAACGTATCTACTTCTCCAAACTCTTTTGCCCTTGTTTTGGACTCTAATTTGCATGATTTGAATGGAACTAACCCGGACTGACGCTGTTTTCAGCAGAATTGCATTGGTGTTATTTTTGTGCAGAAATAAAAGTTCTCGGATTGACCTGAAAATTTATGGAGATTATTTATGGAATTAATAAATAATACTAGCAAAAGAATCTACCGGAGAGGGGGCACCCCCTGGCCATGAGCCTGCAGGGCGCCCCCCCCCCTAGGTCGTGCCCCCTCGCTTGTGGGGTCCCTAAGGCTCCACCGACCTCGTTTCCACCTCTATCTATTCTTATCCGGAGAGAAAAAATCGGAGTAGAGTTCATCACGTTTTACGATATAGAGTGATACGTCTCCAACGTATCTAGAATTTTTGATTGTTACATGCTATTACATTATATGTTTTGGATGTTTTATATGCATGTATATGTTGTTTTATATTATTTTTGGGACTAACCTATTAATCTAGAGCCTAGTGCTAGTTTCTACTTTTTTCACATTTTTGAATATTGCAGATAAGGAATATTAAACGGAGTCCAAACGGAATAAAATCTCCGGAAAGATTTTTTTTCTTGGACTACAAGACACGCAACACACTTGGAGTAGGGGGCAGGGCAGTTGCCGGGAGGCCACAAGCCTAGAGAGCGCGACCTGGGCGGTGGTCGCGCCCCCTGGCTTGTGAGCCCCCTGCAGGTCTCCTAACCCTAATTCTTGGCCTATAAATACCCAAATATTCCAATAACGCAAAAAAGAACCACAAGAATACTTTTACGCAGCCGGGAGCATCTGTTCCCGAGAGATCCAATCTCGGAGCCTTTTCTCGTAATCTACCGGAGAGGGAATTGATCATGGAGGGCATCTACGTCAACTCCATTTCCCCTCCGGCGACGTGTGAGTAGTTTACCACACACCTATGGGTCCATAGCTAGTAGCTAGATGGCTTCTTCTCTCTCTTTGATCTTCAATACCATGTTCTTCGTGATCTTCATGGAGATCTATTCGATGTAGTACTCTTTTGCGGTGTGTTTGTTGAGATCCGATGAATTGTGAGTTTATGCTCAAATTATCCAAGAATATTATTTGAGTCTCTTCTGAATTCTTATATGCATGATTTCATATCTTTGCAAGTCTCCTTGAATTATTTGTTTTGTTTGGCCAACTAGATTGGTAATTCTTGCAATGGGAGAAGTGCTCAGTTTTGGGTTCAATCTTGCGGTGTCCTCACCCAGTGACAGTAGGGGTAGCGGGGCACGTATTGTATTGTTGCCATCAAGGATAAAAAAGATGGGGTTTTCATCATATTGCTTGAGTTTATCCCTCTACATCATGTCATCTTACTTAATGTGTTACTCTGTTCTTCACGAACTTAATACTCTAGATGCAGGCAGGAGGCGGTCGATATGTGGAGTAATAGTAGTAGATGTAGAATCGTTTTAGTCTAGTTCATACGGACGTGATGCCTATATGTATAATCATTGCCTTGGATGTCTTCATAACTATTTGCTTTCCTATCAATTGCTCGATAGTAATTTGTTCACCCACCGTTTTATTTTCCTTTATCAGAGAAGCCTCTAGTGAAACCTATGGACCCCGGGTCTATTTTGCATATCATATTTTCAGATCTATAAACCAAAAATACCAAAAATACTTTTCTGCAATTTATTTACTTTAGTTTTACTTCAAGATCTATCTATATTTTATATCTATCTCTATCAGATCTCATCCTTGCAAATAACTGTGAAGGGATTGATAACCCCTTTATAGCATTGGGTGCACGTGTTTGATTATTTGTGTAGGTACTACTATTGGAGTCTCGCTTGTTCCTCCTACTAGATTGATACCTTAGTTCTCAACAAACTGAGGGAAATACTTATCTACTTTGCTGCATCACCCTTTCCTCTTCAAGGGAAAACCAACTCAAGCTCAAGAGGTAGAAAGAAGGATTTCTGGCGCCGCCGCCGGGGAGGATACATAGCAAGATTACCAAGTACCCATCACAAACTCATCTCTTGCAGTTACATTATTTGCCATTTGCCTCTCATTTTCCTCTCCCCCACTTCTAAAAGATTTTCAGAAAATACCAAATAGATTTGCCTTTTTATTCGCCATTTTTCCGTTCGTCTTTTTGTTTGCTTGTGTGTGTGCTAGATTGTTTGCTTTTTCACGTTGGATCAAGAGAATACCAAGTTATGTGATTTTTCCACTACTAATAATAATGATTTTATTAGTACCCTGATTACTCCCACCACTAGTGCGGAATCTTGTGAAATTAATGCCATTTTGTTGAATCTTGTTATGAAAAATAATTCTGGCCTTCCTAGTGAAGACGTCGCATCCCATCTAAATACTTCCGTTGAGTTGTGTGATATTCAAAAGAAGAAAGATGTGGAATATGAAATTGTTAAATTAAAGCTATTTCCTTTCTCATTATGAGATCGTGCCAAAACTTGGTTTTCATCTTTACCTAGAAATAGTATTGATTCATGGAATAAGTGTAAAGATGCTTTTATTTCCATGTATTTTCCGCCCACTAAGATTATCTCCCTTAGGAACGATATATTGAATTTTAAGCAACTTGATCATGAGCATGTTGCACAATCTTGTGAGAGGATGAAACTAATGATTAGGAATTGCCCCGCGCATGGTTTGAGCTTATGGATGATGATACAAATATTTTATGCGAGATTTAATTTTCCTTCTAGAAATCTTTTAGATTCAGCCGCGGGTGGTACTTTTATGGAAATCATGTTAGGAGAAGCTACTAAACTCCTAGATAATATTATGGAAAATTACTCTCAATGCCATAGCGAAAGATCTCCTACTAGTAAAAAGGTGCATGCTATGGAAGAAATAAATACTTTTAGTGGAAAGAGGGATGAATTAATGAAATTGTTTGCTAGTAAGAGTGCTCCTATTGATCCCAATGATATGCCTTTCTCTTCTTTGATTGGAAATAATAATGAATCTATGGATGTGAATTTTTTGGTAGGAACAATTTTGTCAATAACGCGTATAGAGGTAATTTTAATCCTAGGTCGTTTCCTAGTAATTCCTCTAATAATTATGGTAATTGCTACAACAATTATTATGGAAATTATAATAAGATGACCTCTGATCTTGAGAATAATATTAAATAATTCATTAGCTCTTAAAAAGGTTTCAATGCTATGATTGAAGAAAAATTGTTCAAGATTGATGATTTGGCTAGGAACGTTGATAGAATTTCTCTTGAGATTGATTCCTTAAAAATTAGATATATTCCACCCAAGCATGATATTAATGAGTATTTAAAAGGCATGGGAATTTCTATTGATGAATGTAAAGAAAGAACCGCTAGAATACGTGCTAAGCGTGAATGGCTTGAAAAGGTGTTTTCTCGTGATGATATTGATGAAGATCTAAAAGTGATTGGTGTGACACCTATTGAATATTTGTTTTCTAGCATAAATCCTGAAAAATATGGGACTTGAGATGAGTCAACTTTAGCTAAGAGGCATCCAAATGATTGAGAGTTCATAGATCTTACTGATAAGATTAATAAAAGTGGGATGGAAGAGGTCAAAACTTAAATATCAATGAGACCACTCTTTCGGATTTCAAGGATTTTAATTATGATAGTTGCTCCTTAATTGATTGTGTTTCCTTGTTGCAATCCATGTTAAATTCTCCACGTTCTTATAGTCAAAATAAAGCTTTTACTAAACATATTATGGATGCCATGATGAAATCTTTTGAAGAGAAACTTGAGTTGGAGGTCTCTATACCTAGAAAACTTTATGCTGAGTGGGAACCTACTACTAAAATTAAAATTAAATATTATGAGTGCCATGCTTTGTGTGATTTGGGTGCTAGCGTTTCCACAATTCCGAAAACTTTATGTGATGTGTTAGGATTCCATGAATTTGATGATTGTTCTCTAAATTTGCATCTAGCGGATTCCACAATTAAGAAACCTTCGGGAAGGATTAATGATTTTCTTATTGTTTCTAATAGGTATTATATTCCCGTAGATTTCATTGTTCTTGATATGTAATGCAATCCTACATGTCCTATTATTCTTGGTAGACCATTCCTTAGAACGATTGGTGCAATTATTGATATGAAGGAAGGTAATATTAGATTCCAGTTCCCATTAAGGAAAGGCATGGAGCACAATCCTAGAAATAAAATAAAATTACCTTATGAATCTATAATTAGAGCTACCTATTGATTGCATACCAAAGATGATAATACGTAGATTTATTGCATTATGCCTAGCTAGGGGCGTTAAACAATAGCGCTTGTTGGGAGGCAACCCAATTTTATTTGCTTTGTTTTTGTTTCTGTTTCTGTTTTTGTGGGCTGCAAATATTATTACCTCTATAATAATTATGTTTTTCTTGTTTTAATTAGTGTTTGAGCCAATTAAAACCTTTGGGATGGTTTATGGTGCTTGCAAGTTAATTTTGCTGAAAAACAGAAACTTTCGCTCTAAGTCCAGGAATTTTATAAATTCGTTGGAACATGATTTTGATCTGAATTGTTTACGCAAGATTGAATTACAAATTTCCCAGATCGTCGTAATTTGTGAGAATGTTTGGGGTTACAGAAGTATGCGAAGTAAACAGATTGCTACAGATTGTTCTGTTTTTGACAGATTCTGCCTTCTTTGTGTTGTTTGCTTATTTTGATGAATCTATGGGTTGTATGTGGGGGTATGAACCATGGATAAGTAAGAATACAGTAATTATTACATCAATATAAAGAAAGAATGACTTCAGAACAGTACCTAAGTGGTGATTTATCTTTCTTATAACGGATCTCATGAGTTTTCTGTTGAGTTTTGTGTTGTGAAGTTTTCAAGTTTTGGGTAAAGATTTGATGGACTATGGAATAAGGAGTGGCAAGAGACTAAGCTTGGGAATTCCCAAGGCACTCCAAGCCATATTCAAGGATACCAAAGAGCCTAAGCTTGGGGATGCCCTGGAAGGCATCCCTTCTTTCGCCTTCAATCCATCGGTAAATTTACTTGAGGCTATATTTTTATTCACCACATGATATGTGTTTTGCTTGGAGCATCTTGTATCATATTAGTATTTAATTTTTAGTTTACCACAATCATCCTTGTTGCACACATCTTTTGAGATAGAGACACACACTGAATCGTGAATTTATTAGAATACTCTTTATGCTTCACTCATATCTTTTGAGCTAGGCAACGTTGCTCTAGTACTTCACTTATATCTTTGAGAGCATGACGGTGTCTGGGAGTTCTTTAAATGGCATGGTAATTGGTTTAGGTTATGAATTTGGTCCTAATATAATAGGCATCCAAGAGGGATATAATAAAAACTTTCATTTTAGGGGCATTGAATATGATGAGAAGTTTGGTTCCTTGCATATAGCTTTGAGGTGTGAGGATGGTGACATGAGAGCCATGCTAGTAAGTAATTGTGAATTAGAAAAAAAATACTTGTGTTGAAGCTTGTGATTCCCGTAGCATGCACGTATGGTGAACCGTTATGTGATGAAGTCAGAGCATGACTTGTTTAATGATTGTCAACCTTTGTGTGGAGGTCAGGATCACGGAATGGTTAACTCCTACCAACCCTTCTCCTAGGAGCATGCATCTAATACTTTGCTTCATTGACTAATAGGCTTTTGAAATAAGTATGTGAGTTCTGTATGACTAATGTTGGGTTCATGGATTATACGCACTCTCACCCTTCCAACTTTGCTAGCCTCTCTAGTACCGCTCAAGTTTCGCCGGTACATTAAACCCACCTTCCTCAAAACAGCCACCATATATTTTCCTCAAAATAGCTACCATACCTACCTATTATGGCATTTTCATAGCCATTCCGAGATATATTTCCATGCAACACCACCGTCCCGTTTTTATGACACACACCATCACTTCCATATTGCTTGTAGAGTCATACTTTGTTCTAGATATCGAGTTGTAATCTTTTGAGTTATAACTAAATAAAACTGTGATGATTTGCATTATTAGTGCATTGTCCCATGTGAGAAAAAGGATGATGAAAGCTATGATTCCCTCACAAGTTGGTATGAGTGTCCGGACTTTACAAAAATATAGAAGAGGTCAGCGAAACCCTAAAAACAAAAGAGGCCATAGAATCCCATCTATAAAAAAAGGGAAATAATGAGAGAAAGAGAGAAGGGACAATGCTACTATCTTTTTCCACACTTGTGCTTCAAAGTAGCACCATGTTCTTCATAGAGAGTCTCCTATGTTGTCACTTTCAAATAACTAGTGGTATACATATTTTGCACAACCACTTAGTTTTCTTTTTGAGCTTTCATACACTTATAGGTCTAGTGCATTTGTTGCATGGTAATACCTACTCACTCACATTAATATTTATTGATGGGCATCTCCATAGCCCGTTGATATGCCTAGTTGATGTGAGACTATCTTCTTCCTTTATTTTTGCAACCTCCACCACATTCTATTCCACCTATAGTATTATATCCATGGCTCATGCTCATGTATTGCGTGATTGTTGAAAAGTTTTGAGAACATAAAAAGTGTGAAACAATTGCTTGATTTTCACCGGGGTTGTGCATGATTTAGATAGTTTGTGTGGTGAAGATGGAGCATAGCCAGACCATATGATTTTGTAGGGATAACTTTCTAAGACCATGCTATTTTGAAAGGAAGCAATTACCTTATTAGTATGCTTGAAGTATTATTGTTTTTATGTAAATATAGACTTTATTTTTGAGTCTTATGGATCTGAATATTCATGCCACATTAGAGAATATTACATGGATCAATATGTTAGGTAGCATTCCACATCAAAGATTCTGTTCTTATCATTTACCTACTCGAGGATGGGCAGGAATTAAGCTTGGGGATGTTGGTACGTCTCCAACGTATCTATAATTTTTTATTGTTCCATGCTATTATATTATATGTTTTAGATGTTTTATATGCATTTATATGCTGTTTTATATTATTTTTGGGACTAACCTATTAATCTAGAGCCTAGTGCTAGTTTCTGTTTTTCCACGTTCTTGAATATTGCACATAAGGAATATTAAACGGAGTCCAAAAGGAATAAAATCTCCGGAAAGATTTTTCTTGGACCGGAAGACACACAACAGACTTGGAGTAGGGGGCAAGGCAGTTGCCCGGAAGCCACAAACCTGCAGGGTGCGCCTTGGGGGGTGGTTGTGCTCCCTTGGCTTATGGGCCCCTTACAGGTCTCCTAACCCAAATTCTTGGCCTATAAATTCCCAAATATTCCAGTAACGCAAAAAGAGCCACGAAAATACGTTTACGTCGCCGGGAGCCTCTGTTCCCGAGAGATCCAATCTGGGAGCCTTTTCCGGTAATCTGTCGGAGAGGGAATTGATCACGGAGGACATCTACATCAACTCCATTGCCCCTCCAATGATGTGTGAGTAGTTTACCACAGACCTACGGGTCCATAGCTAGTATCTAGATGGCTTATTCTCTATCTTTGATCTTGAATACCATAATCTTCATGACCTTCATGGAGATCTATCCGATGTAATACTCTTTTGCGGTGTGTTTGTCGGGACCCGATGAATTGTGAGTTTATGTTCAGATTATCCAAGAATGTTGTTTGATTCTATTCTGAATTCTTATATGCATGATTTCATATCTTTGCAAGTCTCTTAGAATTATTTCTTGGGTTTGGCCAACTAGATTGGTAATTCTTGCAATGGGAGAAGTGCTTAGTTTTGGGTTCAATCTTGCGGTGTCCTCACCCAGTGACTGTAGGGGTAGCGAGGCACGTATTGTATTGTTGCCATCAAGGGTAAAAAGATGGGGTTTTCATCATATTGCTTGAGTTTATCCCTCTACATCATGCATCTTACTTAATGTGTTACTCTATTCTTCATGAACTTAATACTCTAGTTACACGCACGAGTCCGTTGATGTGTGGAGTAATAGTAGTAGATGCAGAATCATTTCGGTCTAGTTGATACGGACATGATGCCTATATGCATAACCATTGCCTTGGATATCATCATAATTATTTGCTTTTCTATCAATTGCTCGACAATAATTTGTTCACCCACCGTATTATTTTCCTTTATGAGATAAGCCTCTAGTGAAACCTAAGGCCCCCGGGTCTATTTTTCATATCATATTTTCTGATCTATAAACCAACAATACCAAAAATTACTTTGGTGCAATTTATTTACTTTAGTTTTACTTTTAGATCTATCAATATTTCATACCTATCTCTATCAGATCTCACCCTTGCAAATAAATTTGAAGGGATTGACAACCCCTTTATAGCATTGGGTGCAAGTGTTTAATTATTTGTGTAGGTACTACTATTGGAGTCTTGCTTGTTCCTCCTACTGGATTGATACCTTGTTTCTCAACAAACTGAGCGAAATACTTATCTCCTTCACTGCATCACCCTTTCCTCTTCAAGGGAAACCATAACAAGCTCAAGAGGTAGCACGGAGCTGCTGCCACCTCCTGTTTTTCCTTGGGAGGGTAGATCTGGAGTCTGATTTGGGCTCCGGAGAGGGGAAATCGACGCCGTCGCCATCACCAACCATTCTTCATCACCAATTTCATAATGCTCTCCATCGTTCGTGAGTAATTCCAACATAGCCTTGCTCGATGGTGATGGGTTGGATGAGATCTATCATGTAATCAAGTTAGTTTTCTTAAGGTTTGATCTCAAGTATCCATTATGTTATCAGATTGATGTTGCTATGACTTTGCTATGCTTAATGCTTGTCACTAGGGCCCAAGTGACATGATTTCAGATCTGAACCTATTATATTTTCATGAATATATATGTGTTCTTCATCCTATCTTGCAAGTTATAGACACCTATTACAATTTATGATCCGCATCCCCCAGGGTGACAATAACTGGGATTCTTTCCAGTGATTACCGTAGTTTGAGGAGTTCATGTATTCACTAAGTGCTAATGCTTTGGTCTGGTTCTCTATTAAAAGGAGACCTTAATATCCCTTAGTTTCCATTAGGACCCCGCTGCCACGGGAGGGTAGGACAAAAGATGTCATGCAAGTTCTTTTCCATAAGCACGTATGACTATATATGGAATACATGCCTACATTACATTGATGAATTGTAGCTAGTTCCATATCACCCTATGTTATGACTTTTGCATGATGAATGACATCCGACATAATTATCCATCACCGATCAATTTCCTATGAGCTTTCCACATATTGGTCTTTGCTATGTTAATTTTCCGTTGCTATTGCTACAATCACTACAAAACTGCTATTGTCATGTTTGCCACCGTTACCATTACTTCCATACTACTTTGCTACTAAATGCTTTGTTGTAGATATTAAGTCTTTCAGGTGTGGTTGAATTGACAACTCAACTGGCTCTCCTTGAGTCGAATCAATAAATTTTGGTTGAATACTCTACCCACGAAAACTGTTGCGATTCCCAATACTTGTGGGTTATCAAGACCTTTTTCTGGCATCGTTCCCGGGGAGCATAGCTTTATTCTCTGAGTCACTTGGAATTTATATCTGTTGATCACTATGAAGAATCTGAAAGACGCTAAGACCAAAATCTACCCCTGAACTACGAGGGCAGGTAAGGAACTGCCATCTAGCTCTTCACTTGATTCACCGTCTGTTATGAGTAAATTTGCGACACCACCACCTCCTAGTCAATATGATATGTCGCAAGTAATTGATGATGCTACTTCTTCTGTGCATGAGGCTTATGATGATACTTTTCTTGATACTACTATGCCACTTGGTGAATTTCTTGATGAACAAATTGTAGAGTGAATGTTGAAACTGATGATATTGCTGAATCTGATGAAACTGAATACTATAATTCACCTGCTAGACCTAGCTCTCTTAGATATGAATTTCCTAATATATCTGAGGGTTATGTTATGGAAGGATAAGTAGCTAGGGACTTTCTTGCTTGTAAGGATAGAGATGATCTTAAGAAATTGCTATGCAAGTGGAAGAAAAAAAATCTTTGAATGCTAGAATGCAATATGATCCCAAGTTTGCTACTTCACCCATCTGTGTTACTGATAAGGATTATGAATTCTCTGTCGATCCTGAGTTAATTACTTTGGTAGAATATGATCCTTTTCAAGGTTATGAATCTGAAACTGTTGTGGCACACCTTACTAAATTGAATGATATAGCCACCCTATTTAATCATGAGGAAAAAATGTGTTACTACTATATTCTTAAGTTGTTTCCGTTCTCATTAAAGGGTGATGCTAAGATATGGTTCAATTATCTTGCTCTTGGATGTGTGCGTAGTCCCCAAGATATGATTTACTACTTCTCTTAAAAAAAATTCCTGCCCATAAGAAACAAGCTGCCTTGCAGAAAATATTTAACTTTGTGCAAATTGAAGAAGGGAGCCGCCCACAAGCTTGGGGGAGGCTTCTCCGGTGACTTAATGCTTTGCCTGATCACGCTCTCAAGATAAAATTAAATACTTTATATCTTTTATAATGGACTAACCGATGCTTCCATGGACCACCTAGATAGTTGTGTTGGTTGTGTTTTCACGCAACAAACTGTTGAACAAGATGAACTATTATTGAATAATATATTGAGCAATGATAATGATTGGACTATTCTCGAACCAACTCCAAAGAAAAGAGGTATTCTATTCCTCAATCCTATAGATATGCAAGAGGCAAAGAAATCTATGAAAGAAAAAGGTAGTAAAGCTGAAGATGTTAAGAATTTAGAACCTATTAAAGAAATACATGGTATTGATAACCCGACACAGATAGTAGAGTTAAATTCTCTTCGTAGATTTGATGAAGGTGATATTCCTTATAATAAGTTCGCTAGCCAATGCTTGGATGAATTTGATAACTTTGTTGTTAAACAAGAAAAATTCAATGCTTATGTTAGTAGACAATTGAAGCATAATGCTTACATGCTTGATCTCTTGTGTGATTATATGAGTAGAACTGTTAATGACCTTAGGCTTATTAGTAAACATGCTTCCATGGTAACTACTCAAGTAGAACAGGTACTAAAGCCACAAAATGATTTGCTCAATGAGATGATTAGTAAGAACAATGATCATTCTGTTAGAGTTGTGACTAGAGGTGGTAGAATGACTCAGGAACCTTTGTATCCTGAGGGCCATCCTAAGAGAATTGAGAAAGATTCTCAGAGAGTTGATATTGACGTACCCGGTCCTTCTAATAAAAGAAAAAGAATGATGATAGGACTTTGCATGCTGCTAGTGAACCTGATATAGAGTCACATGAAAACCCAAATGATATCTCTATTTCTGATGCCGAGACACAATCTGGTAATGAACATGAACCTAGTGATAATATTAATGATGATGTTCATGTCGATGCTCAACCTAGTAATGACAATAATGTGGATATTGAACCTGTTGTTGATCTTGAAAACCCACAACCTAAGAATCAGAGATATGATAAAAGAGATTTTGTTGCTAGGAAGTATGGTAGAGAAAGAGAACCATGGGTTTAGAAACCCATGCCCTTTCCTCCTAAACCATCCAAAAATAAGGATGATGAGGATTTTGAGCGCTTTGCTGAAATGCTCACACGTGTCTTTTTACGTATGCGCTTAATTGATATTCTGGAAACGTCTGCTTATGCTAAGTACATGAAAGCTATTGTTACTAATAAAAGAAAGATACCAGAAGCTAAGGTCTCCACCATACTTGCTAATTACACTTTTAAGGGTGGAATACCAAAGAAATTAGGAGATCCCGGAGTACCCACTATAACATGCTCTATTAAAGGAAATTATGTTAAAACTGCTTTATGTGACCTTGGAGTTGGTGTTAGTGTTATGTCGTTCTCTTTATATCGTAGACTTGACTTGAATAAGTTGACACCCACTAAAATCTCTCTTCAAATGGCTGATAAATCAACTGCTTTACCTATCAGTATTTGTGAGGATGTGCCTGTTGTGGTTGCAAACATTACTATCCTAACAAACTTTGTTATCCTTGATATTCCCGAGGACGACAGTTTGTTGATCATCCTTGGTAGATACTTTCTGAATAATACAAGGGTTGTTATTGGTTGCAACAAAGGCAATGTTACTTTTCATGTTAATGGTAATGATCATACGGTAAACTTTCCAAAGAAACAATCTCAAGTTCATAGCATCAGCTCCGTTGAAAAAATTACAACGTTCACTATTAGAGACTTCGAATTCCCTCTTACTACTGTCAAGAAGAAATATGATATACTTATTGTTGGGGACATGCATATCCCCATTGAGGTAACCTAGTGTTATTCGAAAGTTCTCCGGTTCCATGTCATTCGAAAAAAGTTTGTCAATAAGACTTGATCAACCTTATTGATGGATTCTATTTAACGGGCATGAGATGGGTGAATTTAGAAAGCACAAAATTCTGTACCCAACTTTTCTTTTGTTCTTTAGTTTCAATTTAGTAAAAATATGTTATTATTTCTCTATTTTCCGTTTTATCCGTACAATAGAAAAAAATACCTGAAAATAAAAGTTCTCAGAACGCCCTGAAAATTTAGTGTGATTTTTTCTGGATTATTTAAGAATTTCTCGCACTAAGAATACATGAGGGGACTGCACCAGTGGGCCACAAGCCTGGAGGGCATGGCCACCCCCTTGGGTGTGCCCCTTGGCTTGTGGGTCCCACGTGGGTCCCCTTCACTTAGTCCAGTACCCATCCACTCCTTCCTCGAGAAAAAAAATCCCACCATTGCTCAAACCCGTGTTTTAGCTCATCTTGTTGCCATTTTCGATCTCCTTGCTCAAAGCTCCATTTGCAAAACTATTTTAGGGGATTGTTCATCGATATATGACTCCTCCAATGGTCCAATTAGTTTGTGTTCTAGTGCTTTATATATTGCAAAATCTTGTTGTTGTGGTGACCTTGTTCTTGAGCTTGAATGTCAAAATTGTAGGGTCCCAAGTAGTTTTGATGCATGATATAGCTTCTAGGCACTTGTGGGAGTAGTTGTTATAAGTTTTGATTGAGTTTTGTTCATTTTTATGTGGAGTCACTAAACATTTCAGATATAATTTTTGTAGAGAAAGAAAAATGTTAAGGAAAATATACCAAGGTGGTTCCTCGAGCAAGAAGACCCCGAGACTCGCGATATGCAAGCCAGACCTTGAACACCCAAGGGAAGCTCATGTGCGACCTTGTGAATAGTCATCGAAATCATTTATCGTCCAAGCCGGGTTCAAGAAAGAATTTTATGCGTACGTATGAAATGCTGGTCTTGAAGATTTTGTTTCAGACCAATGTAAGAAATATTATCAACTCAACGATTCCTTCGTGCGGAGGTTTGAATTTTCATCCAAGCATAATACGCATTCCGTTCTATTTAAGCTTTATGAAGAATCTTATACTATGGACCAAGAACATTTTAACCATGCATGCAAAATTCCACAATGGGGTAGATTTAGTGATCCTCACAAAGCCGAATATAATGATTTTCTTGCTAGCATCACTAGGGGAGAAACTAGAAATATTACACACGCTACCTTGGGGAGCATTTACTTTCCTGCCATACATTATCTTGCTCTCTTCATAGGTAGATGTATTAACGGTAAGCATGAGCATAGCTGCTACCTCTTGAGCTTGTGTTGGTTTTCCCTTGAGGAAAGGGTGATGCAGCAAAGTAGATAAGTATTTCCCTCAGTTTGTTGAGAACCAAGGTATCAATCCAGTAGGAGGAACAAGCAAGACTCCAATAGTAGTACCTACACAAATAATCAAACACTTGCACCCAACGCTATAAAGGGGTAGTCCATCCCTTCAGAGTTATGCAAGGATGAGATCTGATAGATATAGATATAAAATATTTATAGATCTAAAAGTAAAACTGAAGTAAATAAATTAGATCAAAGTATTTTTGGTTTATAGATATGAAAATATGATATGGAAAATAGACTCGGGGGCCATAGGTTTCACTAGACGCTTCTCTCATACCGGAAAATAATACGATGGGTGAACAAACTACTGTTGACCAATTGATAGAAAAGCAAATAAATATGAAGATATCCAAGGCAATGATTATGCATATAGGCACCATGTACGTATCAAGTAGACCGAAACGATTTTGCATTTACTACTATTACTCCACACATCGACCGACTTCTGCCTGCATCTAGAGCATTAAGTTCATGAAGAACAAAGTAACACATTAAGTAAGATGACATGATGTAGAGCATAAACTCAAGCAATATGATGAAAACCCCATATTTTTACTCTTGACGGAAACAATACAATATGTGCCTCGCTACCCCTACTGTCACTGGGTGAGGACACCGCAAGATTAAACCCAAAACTAAGCACTTCTCCCATTGCAAGAATTACCAATCTAGTTGGCAAAACCAAACAAATAATTAGAAGAGAGTTGCAAAGATATGAAATCATGAAGATCAAAGAGTATTACACCGGATAGATCCCCATGAAGATCATGAAGAACATTGTATTGAAGATCAAAGAGAGAGAAGAAGCCATCTAGCTACTAGCTATGGACCCGTAGGTCTGTGGTGAACTACTCACACATCATCGGAGGGGAAATGGAATTGATGTAGATACCCTCCCTGATCAATTCCCTCTCCGGCAGATTACCGGAAAAGGCTCCCAGATTGGATCTTTCGGGAATCAAAGCTACTAGTGGCGTAAAAGTATTCTCATGGCTCTTTTTGGTGTTTCTGGAATATTTCGGAATTTATTGGCCAAGAATTAGGGTTAGGAGACCTGCAGGGGGCCCACAAGCCACGAGGTACGGCCACCCTCCTAGGGCGCACCCTGCAGGCTTGTAGCATCCCAGCAACTGCCTTGCCCCCTACTCCAAGTCTGTTGCGTGTCTTCTGGTCGAGAAAAAATCTTTCCGGAGATTTTTTTTTCCATTTGGACTCCGTTTAATATTCCTTATCTGCAATATTCAAAAACATGGAAAAAACATAAACTGGCACTGCACTCTAGATTAATAGGTTAGTCCCAAAAAAATATAAAATAGCATATAAATGCATATAAAACATCCAAAACATATAATATAATAGCATGGAACAATCAAAAATTATAGATACGTTGGAGACGAATCAGCATCCCCAAGCTTAATTCATGCTCGTCCTTGAGTAGGTAAATGATAAAAACAGAATTTTTTATGTGGAATTCTACCTAACATATTTGTCCATGTAATATTCTCTAATGTGGCATGAATATTCAGATCCATAAGACTCAAAACAAAAGTCTATATTGACATAAAAACAATAATACTTCAAGCATACTAATAAGGTAATTGCTTCCTTTCGAAATAGCATGGTCTTAGAAAGTTATCCCATAAGACTCAAAACAATAATACTTCAAGCATACTAATCCGATCGTAGCACGACCCGGTTGCAATTGCCAATAATAAGTGGCACTTACAAATGATCAATGAAACGACCCATGATCATTATAGTTTGCCTACGCTTGTCCATTAAACTTACATATTTGTGAAGACGGAGTGGGACACCCCTGGCAGAGGGGTGCATGTCATCTCCAATGCTGGGGATGCCAGGGATATCATCCCCACTAACCGCTCGTTCATTAGGGAAGAGGTGTTATGTGGGGCACGCCGGTGATGAATAAATGTCTAGTCCTCAACCAGGCTCACATTGTGAGTCTCTCTCCTAACAAGTGGTGTGATTTATGGCTGCAGGTCCAGACATTTCGGAGGTAGATGGTGCTCGTGAGTGGTTGGTACTAATTCTCTCGGCGTCAGAAGACCTACTTGCCTGCTGGCTCTCTAGGATAGGCTTAAAGGTGCAAATCTACAACGCAAGTGTTAGGGAACCAAGCATGGAAAGCAAAAAAAATCCTACGAACGCCCAAGATCTATCTATGGATATGCATAGAACCGAGAGGGGAAAGCGTGTCTATGTACCCTCATAGACCGTTAAGCGGAAGCGTATATAATGCGGTTGATGTAGTCATACTCTCCATGATCCAATCTCGATCTGATCCAATTTAGCATCGAACGGATGACACCTCCGTATTTAGCACACGTGCGGCTCGATGATGTCTCTGCCTCCTTGATCAAGCAAGCGAGAGCAGAGTAGTAGATGGGATCGTCGACAGCATGACGGCGTGGCGGTGATGGTGGTGGTGCTATCCCCACACGGCTTTGTCGAGCATTGCCGAGAATGGGAACGGAGAAGGAAACGGGGTAGGGAGAGAAGGAGGGTTGTGCCATAACTTGGAGTGCGGCTGCCCTACCTCTCCTCCATTGTATATAGGGAGCAGGGGAAGATGGCGCCACCAAAGGAGGGGGTGGCCCAAGGGGGAGGAGTAGCCCCCAAGTAAGGGGGCGCCTCCCTTAGGGTTTCCCCTCCCACCAACACTAGCCGCATGAGCCTAGGGGGAAGGGGCGCTCATCTCACCAAGGGATCGTGCGCCTCCCTCTTAGCCCATGTGGCCCGTCGGGGTGGGTAGACCCCTTTCGGTGGATCCTCGGAACCCTTCCGACACTCCTGGTACAATTCTGGTAATGCTCGAAACTTTTCTGGCAACCAAAACAGAATTTCCCATATATAGAGCTTTAACTCTAGACCATCCTGAAGCTCCTTGTCACATCCAGGATATCACCCGGGACTCCGAACAACATCTGATCACCAACGTACATATCTCAATACAACTTTAGCACCATCGAATGTTAAGCATGCACGCCCTATGGGTTCGAGAATCATATAGACATGACTGAGACACCTCTCCGCCCAATAACCAATAGCGGGACAAGGATGCCCATGTTGCTTCCTACATATTCCATGAAAATCTTTATCGGTCGAACCACGATGTCTAGCTTTCTATCAATCTCGTATGCAATTCCCTTTGTCTAGTGGTATGTTACTTGCCTGAGATTCGACCGTCGACATGTCCATACCTAGCTCAATATTGTTACCAGCAAATCTCTTTACTCGTTTTGTAATACAATATCATGTGACTAACCCCCTAGCCACATTTCTTACAAGCTTATTCTAATGTTGTATTACCAAGAGGGCCCGGAGATACCTCTCCGTCATACGGAGTGACAAATCCCAGCCTCCATCCATGCCAACCCAACACACACCCTCGGACATACCTGTACAACACCTTCATGATTACCTAGTTACAAAGTGGCATTTGATAGCACATAAGGTATTCGTCCGGTGTTAGGGAGTTGCATGATTTCATGGTATTAGGAACATATACTAGACATGAAGAAAGCAGTAGCAATAAACTAAGTGATACGATCAAATGCTATGCTTACGGTTGGATCTTTTCCATCACATCATTCTCCTAATGATGTGATCCCATTATCAAAGGACAACTCATGTCTATGGTTAGGAAACCTTAACCATATTTGATTAACGAGCTAGTCTAATAGAGGCTCACTAGGGACATGGTGTTGTTTATGTATCCACACATGTATCTGAGTTTCCGTTCAATACAATTCTAGCACGGATAATAAACGATTATCATGAACAAGGAAATATGATAATACCCAATTTATTATTACCTCTAGGGCATATTTCCAATAGTCTCCCACTTGCACTAGAGTCAATGGCCTAGTTTAAATTCTAATGTATCTAACACCCATGAATTTCTAGTGTTGATCATGTTTTTCTCGTGAGAGAGGTTTAGTTAACGGCTATACACCATTCAGATCCTTATGTACTTTGCAAATGTCTATGTATTCCTCCTTGATGCAATCACTGATGGATTGAAGCTGCATTTTATATGTACTTAAGGATATTTTTGACGGATGTCCAGTGTTCCACCACAGGGTCACTTTGAAACCTTCTGGACATACTTATGACAAGGCACACATCAAGTCTTGTGCACAACATCGCACACATGATAGAGCCTATGGATGAGGCATAGGGGACGACTCTCATCTTTTCTCTACCTTCTGTTGTTGTTGAGCATTGAGTCTTACTCAACTTCACACATTGTAAAACATGCAAGAACCCTTTCTTAGACTGGTCCATTTTGAACTTATTCAAAATATATCAAGGTATGTACTCTCTGAAAGTCCTATTAAGCGTCTCAATCTATCTCTATATATCTTGATTCCTAATATGTATGTAGCTTCTTTGAGGTCCTTCATTCAAAAAAAATCTTGTTCAAATATTTCTTCATGCTTTCCAAAAATTATATATTGTTTCCAATCAACAATTTGTCATCCACATATAATAGTAGAAACGCTATAGAGCTCCCACTACTTTCTTGTAAATACAAGCTTCTCCATAAATATTTATGAACCCAAAAGCTTTGATCACCTAATCAAAGAAAAGATTACAACTCCGAGATGCTTGCACCAGTCCATAAATGGATTGCTAGAGCTTGCATACTTTGTTAGCATTTTTAGGGTCGACAGAACCTTCTGATTGCACCATATACAACTCTACCTTAAGGAAACCATTAAGCAAGGTTGTTTTGACATCCATCTACTAGGTTTCGTGATCAAAAAATGCAGTTATTGCTTACATAATCCTGATGGACTTAAGCATCACTACAGGAGAGAAAGTCTCATCGTAGTAAACTCCTTGAACTTGTGAAAAACCTTTTTCGACTATTTGAGCTTTATAGAGAGTGACATTTCCATCGGTCTCCATCCTTTTCTTAAATATCCATTTGTTTTGGATCGCCTTATGATCGTCAAGTAAGTCCTCCAACGTCCATACTTCATTTTCATACATGGATCCTATATCGGATTTCATGGCCTCTAGCCATTTGTGAGAATTTGGGCCTACCATCCCTTCCTCATAGCTCATAGGTTCACCATTGTCTAATAAGATGACTTGCAAGAAAGTATTATCGTCCCACTTAGGGCTAGTACGTGTCCTTGTCGACCTATGAGGTTGGTAGTAACTTGATTCGAAGTCTGATGATAACCATCATTAGCTTCCTCACCAATTGGTGTAGGCGTCACAGGAACATGTTTCTCTATTGGGCTACACTCTAATTGAACTGACAGTTCACTAACCTTATCACATTCTACCTTCCTCCCACTCACTTCTTTCAAGAGAAACTCTTTCTCTAGAAAGGATCCATTCTTTGCAACAAGAATTTTGCCTTCAGATCTAAGACAGAAGGTAAACCCAGTTGATTCTTTAGGGTATCCTACGAAGATGCACTTCTCCACTTTGGGTTCGAGCTTATCAGGTTGAATCCTCTTGACTTAAGCGTCGCATCCCCAAACCTTAAAAATGACAGCTCACATTTCTTGCCAAACAATAATTCACACGATGTTGTCTCAACGGACTTAGATGGTGCCCTATTTAAAGTGAAAGCAATTCTCTCTAATGCATAATGCCAAAATGATAGTGGCAAATCGGTAAGAAACATCATAGAACGCACCATATCAAATAGAGTACGGTTACGAAGTTCGGACACACCATTACGTTGTGGTGTTCCACGTGGCATGAGTTGTGAAACAATTTCACATTGTTTCATGTGTGTGCCAAACTCGTAACTCAGATATTCACCACCATGATCAGATCACATAAATTTTATCTTCTTGTTATGATGATTTTCAACTTCACTCTGAAATTGTTTGAACTTTTCAAAAGTTTCAGACTTGTGTTTCGTCAAGTAAACATACATGCAACTACTTAAATCACCATTGAAGGTCAGAAAATAATGATATGCATGGCATGCCTCAACACTCATCGGACCGCATATATTAGTATGTATTATTTCCAACAAGTCACTTACTCGTTCCATTGTGCTAGAAAATGGGGTTTTAGTCATCTTGCCCATGAGGCATGGTTCCATGTATCAAGCGATTCACAATCGAGTGATTCCAAAAGTCCATCAGCATGGATCTTTTTCTTGTGTTTTACACCAATATGACCTAAGAGGCATTGCTATAAGTAAGTGGTACTACCATCATTAACTTTGCATCTTTTGGCATCAATGTTATGAGCACGTGCATCACTACGACCGAGATTCAATAAGAATAAACCATTCACATTGGGTTCATGACCATAAAAGATATTACTCATATAAATAGAACAAACATTATTCTCTTATTTAAATGTATAACTGTCTCACCATAAACAAGATCCAGGTATATTGTTCATGCTCAATGTAGGCACTAGATAACAATTCTTTAGGTTTAAAACTAATCCTAGAGGTAATCGAAGAGGGAGCATGCCAATGGCCATCACATCAACCTTGGAACTAATTCCGACAGACATTGTCACCTCGTCCTTAGCCAGCCTCCATTTATTCCGCAGCTCCTGCTTCGAGTTACAAATATTAGCAACCGAACCGATATCAAATACACATGCGCTACTACGAGAGCTAGTAAGGTACACATCAATAAAATGTATATCAAATATACTTGTGTTGATGTTGCCATCCTTCTTATCTGCCACATACTCGGGGCAGTTTTGTTTCCAATGGCCAGTACCGTTGCAGTAGAAGCATTCAATCTCGGGCTTGGGTACAACCTTGGGTTTCTCCACGGGAGCGGCAACTAGCTTGCCATTCTTCTTAAAGTTTCCCTTCTTGTCGTTGACTTTCTTGAAACGAGTGGTATTGTTCACCATCAACACTTGATGCTCCTTTTTTATTTCTACCTCCATCGATTTAAGCACCGCGAACAATTCAGGGGTCGTCTTCTCCATCCCTTGCATGTTATAGTTCATCACAAAGCTATTGTAGCTAAGTGGCACTGTCTGAAGAACTCTGTCAACCACTACTTCATCTTGAAGATTAACACCCAACTGGATTAAGTGGTTACAGTACCCAGTCATTCTGAGCGCATGCTTACAAACTGAGGTGTTCTCTTCCATCTTGTAGCTAAATAACTTCTCAGAGGATTCATATCTCTTGACCCAAGCATAAGCCTGGAAAACCAGTTTAGCTCTTGGAACATCTCATATGCTCCATGGTGCTCAAAACGTCTTTGGAGCACCGATTTTAAGCCGTACAACATGGCACACTGTGTAGTCATCACAGTGTATCTGCCAGATGTTCACAATCTCCACACACGACGCTGGAGGGGCGGCACAACAAGAGGTGCATCAAGGACATAAGCCTTTTGTGTTGCATTGAGGATAATCCTCAGTTTACGGACACACACCGCATAGTTTCTTCCAACATCTTTCAACTTAGCTTTCTCTAAGAACGCATTAAAATTCAAGGGAGATATTGCATGAGTCATTGATCTACAACATAGTTTGCAAAGACAATTTAGACTAAGTTCATGACAATTAGGTCAGTTAATCAAATTACTAATGACACTTAAGTCAATATCACTTAGGTTGTCAAAGTGTGACATGATCCAAATTCACCAACCCAAGTCGAATCATCACGTGAGATGAGGTGGTTTAAATGGTGAACATCTCCATGCTGATCATATCTACTATATGACTCATGTTCGACCTTTTGGTCTTCCATGTTTTGAGGCCATGTTTGTACATTCTAGGCTCATCAAATTTAACCCAAGTATTCTGCATTTGGAAAACTGGCATGCACCCGTTATATGTGAAAGAAGAGTATATCACACCGGATCATCACGAGGTGCTTCAAAACGACGAAGTTTTGCAATGATGCATGCTTGGGGAGAACACATTTTATCTTGAAATTACGCGAGGGGTCATTTTATAATGCTACTATTGTACTAAGAAAAATAAGATGCATAAAATATAAACATCACATGCAGATCAATAGGTGACATGATAGGGCCATCGTCATCTTTTGCTCTTGATCTCCATCAAAGCACCAACATGATCTCCATCGTCATCCGCATGACACCATGATGGCCATCATAGTGTCATCATATGGTTTTCTCACCAAATGTTGCCAACAAATAGCGATAAAGTAAATCCATTACATGGTGTTTAATAATTGACACACATGTCATATAATAAATTAAATACAACCCTATGGATCTTGCAGGTTGCCGTTCTCACCAACATCCAAGTCATGATAACTATTACAAAAACATGATCATCTCATACATTAACATACATCAAATCACGTCTTGGCCATATCACATCACAACATATCCTGGAAAAACAAGTTACAAGTCCTCTACTTTGTTGTTGCAAGTTAGGTGGCTGCTATGGACAACAAGTAAGAATCGTTCTTACCTACACAAATCCACAATGTTGATAATCAAGTTGCCTTTTGACCTTCTACAAGGACTGCATTTGTCAAATCAGATTCAACTAAAGTGGGAGAGACGGATACCCCCAACCACTTTATTCAAAACAAGTTGCATGTTAGTCAGTGGAACCGGTATCTTGTGCGAGGACAAGTACGGTTGATCCGATCCGCTTCATCCCACAATACCGTCGGATCCAAATAAGACAAGGGAGGTAAGCAATTTGAACATCAATGCCCATGATTTCTTTGTGTTCTACTCGTGCATATCATCTACGCATAGACCTAGCTCATGATTCCACTGTTGAGAAATGAAGCCTGGAAAACAAAAAATCCTACGAACACCCAAGATATATCTATAAAGATGCATAGCAACGAGATGGGAGAGCGTGTCTACATACCCTCGTAGATCGTTAAGCAGAAGTGTATATAACACGGTTGATGTAGTCATACTCTTCACGATCCAATCGCGACCCTATTCGATCTAGCGTTGAACAGACGACACCTCGTGTTCAGCACACATGTGGCTCGATGATGTTTTTGCCTCCCTGATCCATCAAGCGAGGGTAGAGTAGTATATGGGATCGTTGGCAGCACGACAACATGGCAGCGATGGTGGTAGTGCTATCCCGGTAGGGCTTCATCAAGCACTTCCGAGAACGAGAACGGAGGAGGAAATGGAGTAGGGAGAGAGGGAGGGTTGTGCCAGAACATGGGGTGTGGCTTACCTCCCTCTCCTACACTATATATAGGGGGAAGGGGGAGGGGGTGCCAGCCCTATCCCCTCCACCAAGGGAGAGGCGGCGTCCCTAGGGGAAGGAGTAGCCCCCAAGTAAGGGGCACCCCCCTTAGGACTCCTAACAACATTCAGCCACCAACGTACATATCACAATACTACTCTAGCGTCACAGAACGTTAAGCGTGCGGACCCAACGGGTTCGAGAATCATGTAGACATGACGGAGATACGTCTCTGGTCAATAACCAATAGCATGAACTTGATGCCCATATTGGTTCCTACATATTCCATGAAAATATTCATCAATCGAACCACGATGTCAATGATTCGGTCAATCTTGTATGCAATTCTCTCAGTCTCGTGTTATGTTACTTGCCCGAGATTCAATCACCGATATCTCCCTACCTCTTTCAATCTCATTACCGGCAAGTCTCTTTACTCATTATGTAATACAAAATCCCATGACTAACTCCTTAGACACATTGATTGAAAGCTTCTTGTGATGTTGTTTTACCGAGAGGGCCTAGAGATACCTCTCTGTCCTACGGAGTGACAAATCCCAGTCTCAATCCACGCCAACCCAATAGACACCCTCGGAGATACCTGCAGAGCACCTTTATGACACCCAATTACGAAGTGACATTTGATATCACACAAGGTATTCCTCCGGTGTCACAGAGTTGCATGGCCTCGTGGTCCTAGGAACAAATACTTGACATGAAGGAAGTAGTAGTAATAAATTAAGTGATACGATCAAATTTTATGCTTACGGTTGGGTCTTTGATACGTCCATTTTGCATCATGTTTTGTTATTGTCATTTATAGTGTTTTTATGTTTAATACCACTTTATGGAGTAATTCTAATGCCTTCTCTCATAACATTCAAGATTTACATCAAGAGAGAGAATGTCGGCAGATGGAATTCTGGGCCTGAAAAAGCTACGTCAAATATACCAATTCTGCACATCTCCAAATGGGCTGAAACTTCATGGAGATTTATTTTGGAACAAATAAAAAATATTGGAGAAATAAGTACCAGAGGGGGTTACCAGGTGCCCACTATGCACCAGGGGGCACTAACCCCCCTCGCGCAGCCTGGTGGTTAGTGGGCCACCTGGCCCACCTCTAGCAACCATCTTCCGTTATACATTCTCTTTTGACATGAAAAAAATCAAGAGAGGACTTTTGGGACGAAGCACCGCCGTCTCGAGGCGGAACCTGTGCAGGAGCACTTTGCCCTCCGGTGGAGCGATTCCACTGGAGGAACTTCCCTCCCGGAGGGGGAAATTGAAGCCATCGTTATCACCACAACCCTCTCATCTTGGGGAGGCCAATCTTCATCAACATCTTCATCAACACCGTCTCCTCTCAAAACCCTAGTTCATCTCTTGTGCTCAATCTTGTACCGGAACCTCAGATTGGTACCTAGGGTGTGAATAGTAGTGTTGATTACATCTTTTAGTTGATGCTTCATGGTTTAATGGGTGGAAGATCATACATTCAGATCTAGTATGATATTTAATACCTCTCTCATCATGAGAATGTTTATCACTTATGAGTAGTTACTTTTCTTCTTGATGCCATGGGAGAATGTTGCAAGTAGTCATGTGAAGTTGATATTCGTTCGATATTTTGATGATGTGAATGTTGTGATTCCCTTAGTGGTGTTTTATGAATGTAGACTACATAACAATTCACCATATTTGGGCCTAAGGGAATGCATTGTGGAGTAGTAATTATATGGTGGGTTGCGAGAGTCACAGAAACTTAAACCCGAGTTTATGCGCTACTCCATAAAGGGCTGATTTGGATCCCTATGTCTAATGCTATGGTTACAATGTATTCCTAATACTTTTCTTGTAGTTGCAGATTCTTGCGAAAGGGTTAATCATAAGTGGGAGGCTTGTTCAAGTAAGTACAACACCCAAGCACTGGTCCACCCACATATCAAATTTTCAATGTACGTGTAGCGACCCGACCTGAAACGGCCAAGTCTCTGGTGTTTCCGTACCATCCCAAGATCATGTTGGTACACACACAGTACATCAATGTATATATCAAGAGTTCAATCACACAGCTTTATAAATCGAAATCTCATATCGAGTACTTTATTACAATAATGGATTACAATAAAGTGGTTGAAGGCCATCTCATGAGATAACTAACGAAGACTAGCGGAAGCTTCAAAAGTAGACGAGTCCATCTGACTCCAGGGCATATCACCGAGCGTAGATCGTAACCTCACTCCTAGTCGGAAAAGTACTCTCCAACATGATACGTTGCAGCCGTGTAGGTTAGCATATGGAATATGCCGGTAAGTCATCAAAGAGAGGGGGTGAAATAATAATCATCTATTCTACATGCATATATGGCAAGTGGGGCTATAAGTTTTCAGCGAAAAGCAAGTTTTCTCCTACATCAAGAGAGGGCTAAAAGCAAAATGTTACTACATTGTTGGTTGTTAACGAGATGGTTCCACCAACCAATTCTCGTACCCGAGTTGTCAATAATTCCCACATCATTATTAAATTGTGTTGAGAGTTCAGGAAAATTTCAATGCCTTCGGCTCAAGTTGTCCATGACCGTGGACACGGCTAATCGATTAGGTTTGGGTACTCTACAGAGTTTTGCACACGTTCCCCACAAGATTTGATCGCCTCCGAGTTTCTCCTCGCACTTCAGGGTGTTTGAAGACCGGATGATCAAAACATGGTCTTTCAACGGGTCCCTCTGATCCCGTGTCGGTGCCCATCCAATCCTATCGTTCTTCTACATCTGCTAGCACCGCCTGTCCAGAGTGGCCGCGTTGTCCAACCAAGCCAGAGCCCATAATGACTTGTGGCTGTGCAGGTAAGCCTTGGGTCTTGAAGCCTACGTCCATCTCTTCGAGCCTGGGTGAAGCTTTCTGCAAGATGTCATGGCACTTTTCCATGCACCCCGGGTCGTCCACTGGTTTCTCCAGGGAGGCCATCTAAACCGTCCTTCACCCAAAGTTGCATTGCATCACGAGGTCTTGAAAAGTCTTGTCTTAGCCGGTCTTGGTTATTAAATTATTCTCGCATCACTCGTGATAAACTCTCAACCAGAACCCCGTCTACACAAGCATAGCAAAATAGAATATGTCGTCCCGGGCCAAGTAACGGGGTTGTTGGGTGCCTACCACATGATACTACAACAAGTAACCAATATTTCCAAGTACCTACTCAGCATGCAATAGGGTGTTTGAAGGGTAGAACTACAATGCATAAAACATAGGTAATACATGATCAAATGACTTGCCTTGCTGATAGTTGTCGTTATTGAGCGCTTCTAAGTAGCATGCTTCGCACTCTGGGTGATCTATCGATACAAACAAATACACACCATAAGCACTACAATCGTTAACAAGCAAAATAACATCACTAAAACTACTAATGCATAAAGTGAAGAAAATCACTTAACATAAGCAAAACAGAATCTGTTTTTGATAAAACACCAACTAAAAATATTTAAAAAATTGAAACTTAAACTACAGAAAGATATGATCACTAGGAAGCAGCAGCAAAAAGAATCAAATTAAAACCTATTTTTAAATTCCTGGAATAAGCAAAACAAGATTTAAACTGAATCTGATCTAATTCAAATTTTGAAATTTCAAACATAGGCAAATATTATCTTTTTGAAAACTACAGAAAAATTGTGATCTACTGGAACACGAATCAACCTCATTGGACCTCTATATCAAAAGTTATAGGGAAACTAAATTGAAACTTTCTCTGTTTCTAAACTAAAACAGATAAAAAGAAAAATTGGATCTAACGAACAGGGGGGTTAGGTGGCAGTTCCTGATTGGCTCTGGGGTCGTGCGCTGCGGTGCTAACTGGCGAACGGTCGTTATTTAGACAAAACCTATCGGCTAAAATAATAAGTGGAGAAAATCGGTTCGGTTTTTGTCTGAAAACCGAAAGGGTATCTAGCTTCTAATCCACACCGTTGGTTCTAGATCCTACGGTTGAAGGAACAGCAGGGGGGCTCACCGAGGCTCCTTCTTCTCCGGCAAGACAGGAAGGTGGCGGTGGTCGGGGACACGGCTCCAGCGAGGATCCGGCGTGTCCGAGGCATGGGGAGGACGGCGGTGGGTCTCCTCCGTCGAATGGCAGCGACGGCGAGGTTCTTCGTGGCCAGGGGCGTCGGGCACGAGCTCCTTGAGCTTCTGCAACGGCCGAACTCCGGCGAGGGAGCAGCGGTGGCGTGGGGGCGGGGAGGGCTCGGGCTAGGGGGAAAATGGGACGCGGTGGTTGTGGGGAGGCTGCCGATGGGGTCGGTTGGTGCAGTGCGGCGAGGTGTTGGCCGGGGCGGAGCGGAGTGGTTCCTGGAGCGTTGCTCCGGCGAACAGTAGCAGGGGCGGCGATGGGGCTCGGTCGTGCGAGGGGATACAGGGTCGAGGAGGGGGCCGGGGGTGCGGCTTATATAGGGAGAGAGGGGGGCTCCAGAGGGAAAGGAATCGGGGGTGATGGGGAGGGGATCGGACTCCGATGGGCAGGGAAGGAAAGAGCTCGGATCGGGGAAGGAGACGACCGAGGGGGAATCGGGTCGAGCACGACGCCCATGGGTCAACGAGGGAGAGAGGGGGGGCACGGGATCGGCCACCCGATCCTGAAGGGATTCGGATCTGGGCCTGTGGGATTCAGCCCGATTCTTACCTAACGCGTGCTGGCGGTTTTAAAAAAAATAAGGTTTCCTATTTCTATTTTAATTAAAAACAGAAAGCAAAATACAAAAAAGGGAATAAAATAAAATCTAGATATAGGGGTATTATATACCAAAATTTTCAGAAAAAAATCTCTATCCATTTAACATTTTTTCCAAGACCAAAATAAAAACTAAAAAAATGTTTTTTCAGAAAAAACCCTATAGGCTTTATTTTCTTTTGCAATTATTTTCTCCACAAATTTTTTTGTTTCCTTGGCTCAAAATATATCAAAAGTGCCCCTGGTTTTGGAGGGTCATATTCCTCCTCTCTTTCTTGCTTGCAAGAAATTATTTCCCGGCACTTCTTGCACGAAGAAAAAATAGAAAAGCCAAGAGAAAAAAAATTGAAAGAAAACCAATGCCAACTTTATTTCAACCAATATGCATAGATGCTTAGCTACAATTGTAAAACATTCCAAATTAGGGAATTTGGGATGTTACAAACCTACCCACCTTAAGATGAATCTCGCCCTCGAGATTCGGGTTGGCTAGCAAATAGGTGCGGGTGGTCTCGTCGAAGATCCTCTTCTCGTTCCGAGGTGGCTTCTTCCTCGGGTGGTGCCTCCACAAAACCTTGCAGAACTCGATGATCTTGCTGCGGGTAACTCTGTTGGCAGTCTCGAGAATCCTGAGGGGTTTCTCCTCATACGTCAGATCACTGTCAAGCTGTATGGCCTCTAGGGGCACTGTATCTCTCAACGGAACATCAGCCATCTCAGCGTGGCATTTCTTCAACTGGGAAACATGGAAGACATCATGAACTCCAGACAATCCTTCCAGCAATTCTAGTTTATATGCAACTTCGCCTCTACATTCACGAATTTTGTAGGGGCCAATGAATCGGGGTGCTAACTTTCCTTTCACACCAAATCTCTTGATTCCTCGAAGTGGAGACACCCGAAGATAAGCTCGGTCTCCCACTTCGTATGACACTTCCTTGCGTTTGATGTCAGCATAACTTTTCTGCCTGGACTGAGCTATCTTGATTCGGTCACGAATCAGCTTGACCTTCTCTTCAGAATCTCGGATAAGGTCGGGACCAAAAAGTTGTTGGTCTCCAACTCCATCCCACATCAACGGTGTTCTGCACCTCCTTCCGTATAGAGCTTCGAAAGGGGTCATCTTCAGACTGGTCTGATAGCTGTTGTTATATGAGAACTCGGCATAAGGCAAATTGTCATCCCAGCTAGACCCATAGTCTAGTGCACAAGTTCTCAACATGTCCTCCAGAATCTGATTGACTCTCTCGGTCTGTCCGTCGGTCTGAGGGTGAAAAGTTGTACTGAATTCCAATCTCGTCCCTAAGGTTTCGTGCAGTTGGTGCCAAATTTTTGATGTGAATTGAGTCCCTCTATCTGACACAATGCTCTTCGGTACTCCATGCAGACATACAATCGTGGTCATATAGATCTTGGCCAACTTGGCACTCGTGTAGGTAGTCTTCACGGGAATTAAGTGAGCTACCCTGGTCAAACGATCGACCACAACCCAGATAGAATCATAACCAGAACGGGTCCTGGGTAATCCTGTGATGAAGTCCATACCAAGCTTCTCCCATTTCCACTCAGGTATCAGCATAGGTTGAAGCAATCATGTTGGCTTCTGATGCTCGGCCTTTACACGCTGACAAACATCGCATATTGCTACAAATTCGGCAATGTCCTTCTTCATTCGTGTCCACCAGAAACTTTCTTTCAAGTCCAGATACATCTTGGTGTTGCCTGGATGTATCGAGTACGGGGAATCATGGGCCTCCTAAAGTATCAACTTCCTGAGTTTGGGATCATTGGGCACATAGATGCGATCCTCAAACCATAAAGTTCCGTGTTCATCCTCACGAAAACCTTTAGCCTTCCCGTCATTCATTCTCTGCTTTATCTAAGTTATCTCCTTGTCTGATTTCTTTGCTTCGCGGATCTTTTTGGTCAAGGTGGACTGAATTTCCAGCGTTGCTACAAATCCTCTTGGAACTATCTCCAATTTGAGCTCTCTGAGATCATCGACTAACTCCTGGGGTAGTCCTCCCGCTATGAGTGTGTTCGCATAACTCTTGCGGCTCAAAGCATTGGCTACAACATTTGCCTTGCCTGGGTGATAATGCAATCTCATGTCATAGTCCTTGATCAACTCTAGCCATATCCTCTGTCTGAGGTTGAACTCTTTCTGCGTGAATATATATTTCAGGCTCTTGTGATCGGTGTAAACATCACAACTATTTCCGATCAAGAAATGTCTCCAGGTCTTGAGAGCGTGCACTACGGCTGCTAGTTCCAAGTCATGCGTGTCATAATTCAACTCATGGGGCCTGAGCTATCTGGATGCATAGGCTACAACTTTACCTTCTTGCATGATCACTCCTCCAAGTCCTTGACGAGAAGCGTCACAATAAACCTGGAAATTCTTTTGAATGTTCGGCAATATCAGCACTGGGCTATAACCAGACGTTTTTTCAACTCTTGAAAACTGGCTTCGCATTCCTCGGTCCAAACATACTTGGACTCCTTCTTCAACAACTCTGTCATGGGCTTGGCGATCTTTGAGAAATTCTCAATGAACCTCTGGTAATATCCGGCAAGTCCGAGGAAACTGCGGATCTCCTTAACTGAAGTGGGTGCTACCCATTCGGTGATTGTTGCGACCTTGGCAGGGTCCACTGCTATTCCTTTGCCTGAAATGACGTGTCCGAGGAATCCAACTTCCTTCAACCAAAATTCACATTTGCTGAACTTCGCATACAACTGATGCTCTCGAAGTTTCTCCAAAACCAGACGTAAGTGTTCCTTGTGTTCCTCCTCATTCTTGGAGAATATCGGTATGTCATCGATGAACGCCACAACAAACTTGTCCAAGTATTCCATAAATACCTTGTTCATCAGATTCATAAAATATGCCGGAGCATTAGTCAGTCCAAATGACATGACCGTGTACTCATACAGACCATACCGGGTGGTGAAGGCTGTCTTGGGTATATCTTGTTCACGAATTTTTAGCTGATGATACCCGGATCGAAGATCGATCTTGGAGAACACTCGGGCTCCAACTAACTGGTCAAACAAGTCATTGATCATCGGTAGGGGATACTTGTTCTTGATGGTCGCCTCGTTCAATGCACGATAATTGACTACCATTCTCAAGGACTTATCCTTCTTTTCAACCAAGAGCACTGGGGCTCCCCAAGGTGAAGAACTTGGGCGAATATACCTTTTGTCCAACAACTCCTTAATTTACTTCTTGATTTCTACTAAATCATTTGCGGGCATCCGATAGGGTCTCTTGGATATCGGGGCTGTTCCGGGTAATAGCTCAATCGGGAACTCAATCTCTCTATCCGGTGGCATGCCCGGCAATTCCTCCGGAAATACATCTGGGTATTCTTGCACAATCGGTACTTCCTCCTGGACTACTCCCGTGAGTGAGTTTACCCGATTACTCCGTGTCGGGCGCTGGGATACGTACTTAATCCGCTTTTTCTTGGAGGTGGTGAGCAAAATAGACTTAAGGGCACAATCAATATTCCCTTCGTACTTGGCCAACCCATCCATGCCTAGGATTACATCAAATCCCTGAGACTCTAATACGATGAGGTCGGTGGGAAACTTATGGTTCCCGATGTTGAAACTCAAGGCATGGCATCCTATCTCGGCTGTCATCATGCCTCCTGGGGAACTGACCTTAATAGGCTGGCTGAGGGTTCTAGTTGGCAAACTATACTTTTCCACAACTACCCTTGATATGAATGAATGCGTTGCACCAGAATCAAAAAGTACCAATATTGGACGTAAATTTTGCAAAAACTTACCAACCACAGTATCGGGGTGATCATAGACCTCTTCAACATGAATGTGATTCACCTGAGCTCAAGGAAAAGGGTTGGGCTTCTTTGCTGCTGAGTTGCCGTTGCCGTTTCCATTTCCCTGCTTGTTCTGGGGACATTAAGTGGCATAGTGTCCCGTCTTCTGACACTTGAAGCAGGTGATGTGATTCAGATCCTTCTGAGCTGGAGTGGAATGATGTTGAGTGCTGGTACCGCCATTCTTGAAGTTGTTGTTGTTGCGGTGGTTCCCATTTCCTCCATGGTTGTGGCCTCCATGGTTGTGCACTGGGTGGTTATGTTGGACGTGTCCTCCAAACTTACCGGATCCAGTCCCGGTATTCCCTGAATAGGGGGTGTAGCGAGGCTTCTGCTGAGTGCCGGAGTTGAACTTCCCATTGCCATACTTCCGCTTGCGGTTCTCCATCTGCTGATGTTTCCCCTCCAAGATGAGGGCCTTATCTACCAGCTCCTGGTAGTTGTTGAAAGTGGCTACAGTCAGCTGAATGCTCAACTCATCATTGAGTTCCTCCAAGAACTTTTCCTGCTTGGCCGCATCATCGGCCACATCTCCAGGTGCATAACGGGCGAGCATGCTGAATTCATCAACATACTGAGCCACAGAGCGATTTTCCTGGCGTAAGTTGCGAAACTCACGCTTCTTCAGACTCATGGCCCCAGCTGAGACATGAGCGGTGCGGAAGGCTTGCTTGAACTGCTCCCAAGTGACTCCAGCAATGGGGTATGTGGTGGTGTAGTTCTCCCACCATGCAGCTGCAGGGCCTTCAAGTTGATGCGCGGCAAAGCGCACCTTCTCAGCTTCAGTACATCCAGCAGTGATTAGTTCCCACTCCATCTTGCGGAGCCAATCATCTGCCACAATGGGCTCAATGCTTCTAGATAAAGTCGGAGGGTTCAACCTCAAGAAACGGGTGAGATTGTCGGCCTGGGGTGGATGATGGTTGTTGTTATTGTTCTGGTTCTGAATGATCACCTGCATCAGGGTATTCTGTTGCTGAATCAACTGAGTGAGTTCCGGCAGGAAGTTGGAAGCAGGGTCACGTCTCGGAGGCATCTGGTGTTTGTAGAGGGGTGGGATTAGCATAGAACAATGGTCTAAAGAGTAATTACACTACCCATATGAAATGCAACAAACAAGTATCACACCACACATTTTATTCAATACCATCACAAAAGGTTCACACACGGGGATACAAGTTTCGATAACCTAAACATCGGCCTAAGAGTTTAACGATAAGATAAATTGGTGACCTAGTCTAAGTGTCCTCCTCAGAAAAGCATGGTGGTGGGTCCTTCGGTGGAGCTTTCTTCGTAGTCCTCCTCATTGCTAATCAAGGGGGCTACGTCTCCTTCAGGATGAAGGTTCTCGCCCATGTCCAGTTCTTCCTCCAGATATGCGACACGAGCCTTCAGCTTCTTGATCCTCTCCAATAAGTCCTTCACCTCCAATTCGTGCTCATAGTGGGCTTCCCGGGCTGCTTCTTCGAGTTCGAGTTCGCGGAGCGACAGTTGCTTGATCTTCCTGGCGTCCTTGACCACACGATGCTCCAGAGTCCCGCTATACTTCTCCAAGGTCTGGGCATAGGACAGGAGAGCGTCTTTGGTCTTGATTGAGATGACTTCTCCATCTTATCCTCTCCGAGATACCGTGAATAGGTCCGGTGAAATAGGGCAGCCTTTGTACACTTCCTTGATACGTCCGAGTGCACAATGGACCGCCATGTCCCTTCCGAGAATCCAGTTGGGTGCGATGAACTTGAAGTCCACAGGCTCAGTGCGCGGCTCGAATGTCCTTCCGGGGACGTGCACCTCAATCCTGTAGCGTGAATCCTCCGGGTAAGACAAAGTAGGCTTCCCTGTGATAGTCGGCAGAGCAATCCTCAAGTCCTTGGTGATCTGCATCAGCTCCTTTCCGAAAGGCATAGTGGCGTCGGGATGGAAAAACTGTGTGAACTTAACGGGGATGAAGGTGGCCATCTAAAAATGTTGGAAGATCGGAGAGAAGTCAGAAATGAGTAGAAGAGGAAATAGAAGATTTATAGACATAAGAAAAATAGTTTTCTTCCTAAGGCTTTTCCATTCCTAGAGGTTACATCCTACGGTCAGCGAGTGCTCTGATACGATATCTAGCAACCCGACCTGAAACGGCCAAGTCTCTGGTGTTTCCATACCATCCCAAGATCATGCTGGCACACACACAGTACACCAATGTATATATCAAGAGTTCAATCACGCAGCTTTATTAATTGAAATCTCATATGAGTACTTTATTACAATAATGGATTACAATAAAGTGGCTGAAGGCCATCTCATGAGATAACTAACGAAGACTAGCGGAAGCTTCAAAAGTAGACGAGTCCATCTGACTCCAGGTCATATCACCGAGCGTAGATCGTAATCACTCCTGGTCGAAAAAGTACTCTACAACATGATACGTTGCAGACATGTAGGTTAGCATATGGAATATGCCGGCAAGTCATCAAAGAGAGGGGGTGAAATAATGATCATCTATTCTACATGCATATATGGCAGGTGGTGCTATAAGTTTTCAGCGAAAAGCTAGTTTTCTCCTAGATCAAGAGAGGGATAAAAGCAAATGTTACTGCATTGTTGGTTGTTAACGAGATGGTTCAGCCAACCAATTCTCGTACCCGAGTTGTCAATAATTCCCACATCATTATTAAATTGTGTTGAGAGTTCAGGAAAAATTTAATGCCTTCGGCTCAAGTTGTCCATGACCGTGGACACGGCTAATCGATTAGGTTTGGGTACACTGCAGAGTTTTGCACACGTTCCCCACAAGATTTGATCACCTTCGAGTTTGTCCTCGCACTTCAGGGTGTTTGAAGACCATATGATCAAAACATGGTCTTTCAACGGGTCCCTCTGATCCCGTGTCGGTGCCCATCCAATCCTACCGTTCTTCTACATCTGCTAGCACCGCCTGTCCAGAGTCGCCGCGTTGCCCAACCAAGCCAGAGCCCATAATGACTTGTGGCTGTGCAAGTAAGCCTTGTGTCTTGAAGCCTCCGTCCATCTCTTTGAGCCTGGGTGAAGCTTTCCGCAAGATGTCATGGCACTTCTCCATGCACCCCGGGTCATCCACTGGTTTCTCCAGGGAGCCCATCTAAACCGTCCTTCACCCAGAGTTGCATTGCATCATGAGGTCTTGAAAAGTCTTGTCTTACCCGGTCTTGGTTATTAAATTATTCTCGCATCACTCATGATAAACTCTCAACCAGAACCCCGTCTACACAAGCATAACAAAATAGAATATGTCGTCCCGGGCCAAGTAACGGGGTTGTTGGGTGCCTACCACATGATACTACAACAAGTAACCAATATTTCCAAGTACCTACTCAGCATGCAATAGGGTGTTTGAAGGGTAGAACTACAATGCATAAAACATAGGTAATACATCATCAAATGACTTGCCTTGCTGATAGTTGTCGTTATCGAGCGCTTCTAAGTAGCACGCTTCGCACTCCGGGTGATCTATCGATACAAACAAATACACACCATAAGCACTACAATCGTTAACAAGAAAAATAACATCACTAAAACTACTAATGCATAAAGTGAAGAAAATCACTTAACATAAGCAAAACAGAATCTGTTTTTGATAAAACCCCAACTAAAAATATTTAAAAAAATGAAACTTAAACTTCAGAAAGATATGATCACTAGGAAGCAGGAGCAAAAAGAATCAAATTAGAATCTATGTTTAAACTCCTGGAATAAGCAAAACAAGATTTAAACTAAATCTAATCTAATTCAAATTTTGAAATTTCAAACATAGGCACATAATATGTTTTTGAAAACTACAGAAATTTTTGATCTACTGGAAAAAAAATCAACCTCATTGGACCTCTATATCAAAAGTTATAGGGAAAATAAAATTGAAACTTTCTCTGTTTCTAAACGAAAACAGATAAAAAGAAAAATTGGATCTAACGAACACGGGGGTTAGGTGGCAGCTCCTGATTGGCTCTGGGGTCGTGCGCTGCGGTGCTAACTGGCGAACGGCCGTTATTTAGACAAAACCTATCAGCTAAAATAATAAGTGGAGAAAACCGGTTCGGTTTTTGTCTGAAAACCGAAAGGGTATCTAGCTTTTAATCCACACCGTTGGTTCTAGATCCTACGGTTGAAGGAACAACAGGGGGCTAACCGAGGCTCCTTCTTCTCCGGCGAGACAGGAAGGTGGCGGTGGTCAGGGACGCGGCTCCGACGAGGATTTGGCGTGTCCGAGGCGTGGGGAGGACGGCGGCAGGTCTCATCCGTCGAATGGCGGCGACGGCGAGGTCCTTCGTGGTCGGGGGCGTCGGGCACGAGCTCCTTGAGCTTCTGCAACGGCCGAACTCTGGCGAGGGAGCTGCGGTGGCGTGGGGGCGGCGAGGGCTTGGGCTAGGGGGGAAATGGGACACGGTGGTTGTGGGGAGGCTGCCGGTGGGGTCGGTTGGTGCAGTGGGGCAAGGTGTTGGCCGGGGCGGAGCGGAGCGGTTCCTAGAGCGTTGCTCCGGCGAACAGTAGCAGGGGCGGCGATGGGGCTCGGTCGGGCGAGGGGAAACGGGGTCGAGGAGGGGGCCGGGGTGCGGCTTATATAGGGGAGAGAGGGGGCTCCAGAGGGAAAGGAATCGGGGGCGATGGGAAGGGGATCGGACTCCGGTGGGCAGGGAAGGAAAGAGCTCGGCTCGGGGAAGGAGACAACCAAGGGGGAATCGGGTAGAGCGCGGGGCCCACGGGTCAGCGAGGGAGAGAGGGGGGCACGGGATCGGCCACCCGATCCTGAAGGAATTTGGATCTGGGGCTCTCGGATTTGGCCCGATTCTTACCTAACGCGTGCTCGCGGTTTAAAAAAATAAGGTTTCCTATTTCTATTTTTATTAAAAACAGAAAGCAAAATACAAAAAAATGAAATAAAATAAAATCTAGATATAGGGGTACTATATACCAAAAATTTCAGAAAAAAAATCTCTATCCATTTAACATTTTTTCCAAGACCAAAATAAAAACTAAAAAAATGTTTTTCAAAAAAACCCCTATAGGCTTTATTTTCTTTTGCAATTATTTTCTCCACAAAGTTTTTTGTTTTCTTGGCTCAAAATATATCAAAAGTGCCCCTCGTTTTGGAGGGTCATATTCCTCCTCTCTTTCTTGCTTGCAAGAAATTATTTCCCGGCACTTCTTGCACGAAGAAAAAATAGGAACGCAAAGAGAAAAAAATTGAAAGAAAACCAATGCCAACTTTATTTCAACCAATATGCATAGATGCTTAGCTACAATTGTAAAACATTCCAAATTAGGGAATTTGGGATGTTACAGTACCAAACGCGAATTAACCTGACATGACGAAAGTGACTAGATGATATTCCCGTGTGCCTTGAAGAACGCTTGGCCTATTATAAGAAACCGTTCTGGCCTGTCCTTCTCCACAAAAGGATTGGGCTATGTCGCTGCACCTAGTTACAATTATCTTGCTATCAAACAGCTTGTTACCGTTATTTCAGTGCTTGCAGAAATTACCTTAGTGAAAACCGCTTGTCATTTCCTTTCGCTCCTCGTTGGGTTCAACACTCTTACTTATTGGAAGGACTAAGATTGATACCCTATAATTGTGGTCATCAAGACTCCTTTTTGGTGTCATTGCTGGGGAGTGAAGCACCTTTGGTAAGGGAAAAATTATTTTTACGTGCTTAAATTTGTTGTTACTTGTCACTATGGAAAGTAATCCTTTTAGGGGTTTGTTCGGGGTGTCTTCACCTCGACCGGAAACACCAAAAGTTGTCCCTAAACCTTGTGAACCTACTGAAAATGTTTATTATGAAATTCCTTCTGGTATGATAGAGAAACTGCTAGCTAGTCCCTATGCAGGAGATGGAGCAAAACATCCCGATATGCACCCAATCTATGTGAATGAAGTTTGCGGATTATTTAAACTTGTCGGTTTATCCGGAGATGAAGTCAAGAGGAAGGTTTTCCCTTTATCTTTGGGGGTAGCATTTACATGGTATAGGTAATGTGATGATATAGGATCTTGGAACTAGAATGGATTGCAATCAAAAATTACTTATGCATCTTGTTCATCGCGATCGAAATTTTATCTATAATTTTTGGCCTCGTGAAGGATAAAGTATTGCTCTAGCTTGGGGAGGCTGAAGTCAATGTTATATTCATTCCCCAATCATGAGCTTCCGAGGGTAATTATTATTCACAATTTTTGTTAATTTTCATGCTCGATACTTCTTGTTTTGGTTCTTTTATGAAGAAGACTATTTAATTCAGGTGGGGTCTTTTGGAAAGAATTAGAAGCAACTCTAGAGATTGGGAACTTGATGAACATAAAGAGTCAGGTATAAAACTTAAGTTTGATTGAGTTAAATCTTTTATGAATACCCATGCTTTCAATGATTTTAGTACTAAATAAGGACTTGATTGTGAGATAGTAGCCTCATTCTGTGAAACCTTTGTTGATGTTGATCTCCCTAAAGAGAAATGGTTTAAATATCATACACCTATTAAATAAAATTTTGAAGAACCAATTAAAGTTGAGGATGAAACTATCATTTATAATGTTGACCAAGTTGTATCTACTACTTATATTGAGAAACCGCCTTTCCCTGTTAGGATAGAGGAATATGCTAAAGCTTCGACCATGGTTAACAAAAGGTATGTTAGAACGACCTAACCCTCTAAGCAAAGCAAGGCAGAACCTAGTACTGCTATGGTTAAAGATCTCTTGGTCGATAATATTGACGGGCATGTTATTTATTTCTATGATGAAGAAGCTAGAATTGACAAACCTGGTACTAAAGATAAGAATAGGCCTGTTATTGGCATGCATGTCGTCTCAGTCAAAATGGAGATCATTGTTATCATTGTTTATGTGATATGGGTGCTAGTGTTAGTGTTATTCCTTTTACCTTATATCAAGAAATTATGCATGAGATAGAACCCACTAAAATAGAAGACATATATGTTACTATTAAACTTGCTAATATAGACACCATCACATCAGTTGGGATTGTTAGAGATGTTGAAGTCTTGTGTGGAAAAGTAAAATACCTTATTGATTTTCTAGTATTTGGCTCACCACAAGATGATTTTTGTCCCATAATATTTGGTAGACCCTTCTTGAACACTATCAATGCTCAAACAGATTGCAAAAAGGAAACTGCCAGTGTTAATTTTGGTGGTATGTCTCATGAGTTTCATTTCTCAAAGTTCAGTAAGCAACCCCATGATAAATAGTAAAGATGAAGTAATTGGTCTTGCTTCTATTTCCATTCCTCCTATTGATCCATTAGGACAATATTTGCTATACCATGAAAATGATATGCATATGTGTGAAAGAAATGAACTAGATAATATGTTCTTTCAGCAAAAGCCTATCCTTAAACACAACTTGCCTGCTGAAACTCTAGGAGGTCGTCCTCCACCAAAGGGTGATCATGTGTTTGAATTAAAGCAATTACCTGGCACTTTAAAATATGTTTATCTTGATGAAAAGAAGATATATCCTGTTATGATCAGTGCTAAACTTACAGAGCATGAAAAAGAAAGATTGTTAGAAACAATAAGGAAGCACCGAGCTGCTATTGGGTATAATCTTGATGATATTAAGGGCATTAGTCCCACTCTTTGTGAGCACAAGATTAATATGGAACCAGGTGCTAAACCCGTTGTTGATCACCAACGAAGACTGAATCCCAAAATGAAAAAAGTAGTAAGAAATGAAATATTAAAGCTTCTGGAAGCAGGTATAATTTATCCCATATGTGATAGTAGATGGGTAAGTCACGTTCATTGTGTTCCCAAGAAAGGAGGTATTACTCTTGTCAATAATGATAAAAATGAACTCATTCCACAAAGAATTGTGGCTGGCTATAAAATGGTAACTGATTTTAGATAATTAAACAAAGCTACTAGAAAAGATCATTATCCTTTACCTTTCATAGACCAAATGCTAGAAAGATTATCAAAGCACACACATTTTTTCTTTCTATATGGTTATTCTGGTTTCTCTCAAATATGTGTGTCACTACCTGATCAAGAGAAAACCACCTTCACTTGTCCTTTTGGAACTTATTCTTATAGACGTATGCCTTTTGGATTATGCAATGCACGTGCTACCTTTTAATGATGTATGACTCCTATATTCTATGATTTTTGTGAAAATATTGTTGCGGTTTTCATGGATGATTTTTCTGTTTATGGAACTTCTTTTGATGATTGCTTAAGCAACTTTGATCGAGTTTTGCAGAGATGTGAGCAAACTAACCTAGTCTTGAATTGGGAGAAGTGCCATTTTATGGTAAATGAAGGTATTGTATTAGGTCGTAAAATTTCCAAACGAGGTATTGAGGTGGATAAGGCTAAAGTTGATGCAATTAAGAAGATGGCATTTCCTAAAGATACTAAAGGTATCCGTAGTTTCCTTGGTCATGCTGGTTTCCATAGGAGGTTTATTAAATACTTCTCTAAAATTTCTAGGCCTCTTACTAATTTATTACAAAAGGATTTTCCTTTCATTTTTTATGATGTTTGTGTAGAAGCCTTTGAAACACTTAAGAAAGTCTTAACTTCTACACCTATTGCTCAACCACCTGATTGGAACTTGCCTTTTGAAATTTTGTGTGATGCTAGTGACTATGTTGTTGGTGTTGTTCTGGGACAAAGAGTTGATAAGAAATTATATGTTATTCATCATGCTAGTAAAACTCTAGACAGTGCCCAGAGAAATTATGCTACCACTCAAAAAGAATTTTTAGCAGTTGTATTTGCTTGTGATAAATTCAGATCTTAGATAGTTGATACTAAAGTAATTGTTCACATTGATCATACTGTTATTAAATGTCTTATGGAAAAGAAAGATGTTAAGCCTAGACCTATTAGGTGGGTTCTTTTGCTACAAGAATTTTATTTGTATATCACTGATAGGAAAGGAGCTCATAATTTTTCTAGGTTAGAAAATGTTCTTGATGACCCACTACCAATTGATGATAGTTTCCCTAATGAACAACTAGCTATGGTCAATGTTTCTCATAACACACCGTGGTTTGCTGATTATGCTAATTACATTGTTGCTAAATACATACCACCTAGTTTCACCTACCAGTAAAAGAAAAAATTCTTCTCTAATTTAAGACATTACTTTTGGGATGACCCACATATTTATAAAGAGGAAGTAGATGGTATTATTAGATGTTGTATACCCGAGAATGAACAGGGACAAATACTTCAGAAGTGTCACTTTGAGGCTTATGGAGGACACCATGTGGGAGATATAGCTGCACACACGGTATTATAGTCTGGATTTTATTGACCTACTCTTTTCAAAGATGCACATAATTTGTCCTCTCTTGTGATGAATGTCAAAGAATTGGTAATATTAGTAGACGTGAGGAAATGCCTATGAATTATTCACTTGTTATTGAACCATTTGATGTTTGGGGATTTGATTATATGGGGCCTTTTCCTTCCTCTAATGGGTATACAAATATTTTGGTTGTTGTTGATTATGTCACTAAATGGGTACAAGTTATTCCAACCAATAGTGTTGATTATAACACCTCTATTAAGATGCTTAAGGAAGTTATTTTCCCGTGTTTTGGAGTCCCTAGATACTTAATGACTGATGGTGGTTCCCATTTTATTCACGGTGCTTTTCGTAAGTTGCTCCCTAGATATGATGTTAACCATAGAATTGCATCTCCCTATCATCCTTAATCTAGTGGTCAAGTATAATTAACCAATAGAGAAATAAAATTAATATTGCAAAGACTGTCAATAGGTCCCAAAAGAATTGGTCTAAGAAATTAGATGATGCATCGTGGGCCTACAGAACAGCTTATAAAAATCCTATGGGTATGTCTCCTTATTAAAAGGTTTATGGGAAAGCATGTCATTTACCACTTGAGTTAGAACATAAATTTTATTGGTCAATGAAAGAACTCAACTATGATTTCAAACTTCCTGGTGACAACAGGTTATTTGATATTAGCTCATTAGATGAATGGAGAACCCAAGCTTATGGAAATGCCAATCTATTCAAAGAAAAAGTTAAAAGATGGCATGGCAAAAGAATCCAAAAACGAGAATTCAAAGTTGGTTTATAAATTCGATTGTACAATTCTCGTATTAGATTATTTGCAGGAAAACTTCTATCCAAATGGGAAGGACCATATATCATCGAACAAGTTTATCAATCTGGAGCTATTAAGATCAGTAATCTCGAAGGCGCTAACCCGAAGGTGGTCAATGGAAAAATAATAAAGCACTACATTTCAGGTACACCAGTTAATGTTAAGACATATATTATCCAAACCATGACACCATAGGAGCACATTAAGGAGACCTTCTAGAACACTCTAGAACCCTTAAAAGGAAGAGGTATGTGATACGGTAAGTAAACAGACTCGGAAAAATCCGCAAAAATATTTTATGTCTGTTTTGGAATTTTACAAAAAATAGGAAATTGAAAAACACAAGGGAAGGCAACCCACGTGCCCACTAGGCACCAGGGTGCGCTAGCCCCCCTGGCGCGACCTGGTGGCTAATGGGCCCCTCAGGCACCTTCCTCACTCCATTTTCTTGTGGGACATGTATTTCCTTGTATAAAAAATCTCTGTGTATATCTCCCGGTGATTTGACCCCTGTACCACAGAAAAATCATCTGTTCTTTTTCATGTTGTTTTCCTGGTAGATCTGGAATTATGTCGTCTGAAGATTCGGAGGGAGAGAGCTATGCTGCTGACTACATCACGAACCCTTAGGCCTACGGAGAGGTGGATCACTATGGTTGGACTACATAGAAGGAGGAAGATGAAGATATGAAGGAAGCAAAGGAGGATAGCTCTGAGGAAGAGGAGTATCCACCCCCTCAACCCGGAGATGTGCATGTGGAATTAAAGAATTCAAGCCTCCCTAACAAGTACAAACCTAAGGTCCAATTTATCCCTTCCTGTTTTCTGCAGGAGAGGAAAGCAACCTTATGTGGAAAGATACTAAAGCTGGAGTTGGAGAAGGAGGATATGAGGGAGAATCATTTTAGCCTCAGATGCAAGTTGTAAAAGAAAAATGCTACACCACCACCACCTCCATATTTATCACCAAAGAAGGAGACTTGAGTACACGGGCATGGGCACTCCCCTTGGCTTGTGCCAAGCTTGGGGAGGTGTCTTGGTATCGTATCACCATCACTCTTATTATTTTTATCCATCTTAGTATGATCTTTAGCTATTTCATGATTATTCAAATAAAAGTTTAGTTTGATCCATCTTTACGAGTGCTAGTTTCGTGATCTATCTATCTATCTATGTAATTGAGTGAGACTTATATAATAAAGTTTAGTCTGAGTTTTGCTTCTTTACTTTCTTGCTGCAATCAAAATAAAGGTAAATAATGAAAAAAAATCATATGCTAAACTTATAGTAAGTAGTGACATCACATAAGGAAAAGTATAAGTGGTAAAATTTGTTGAAGGTTGACAAACATAGCATTGGTCGGTGATGCAACACATGAAAGAATTAATAAGGGAAAATAAGATTGACATGCAAATACACTATCATTGACATCTTTTATGATTGTGAGCCCCCATTAATTATAGTGTGACAAAACAATTGACATTGGACAAGAAAGACAACGTAATGATTTATGTTTGTTCACATTCACATAGAAGTTATATTGTTATAGATCCTCTAACATCTCGTGCTTGTCCAATATCTCTGTTAACCAAAACTCCGCACTGAGTAGAGATACTACTTGTGCATCCAAAACCTTGAAACCAAATCCATGTTTCAAGATTCCACCATACCTACCTATGGATTGAGTAAGATCCTTCAAGTAAGTTGTCATTGGTGCACAAAGCAATAAAAATTGCTTCTAAACATGTTTGATCATTTAGTGTAAGGGAAATTAAGCATTGTACGGACTTGTGATGGCAATAATAAAAGTGAAGAATTGCATAATAAAGGTTGTCATCACATGCAAGAGATTTGGCATACAACCAAAAAGCGCATGATAACCTCTGCTTCCCTCCGCGAAGGGCCTATCTTTTATTTTATGCAAGAGTTAAAGTATCCTTCTCTAATCCTTTTTATTTTCTCCTTTGCAAGCCTCATATGGTGGGTAAAGATCTAGACATATATATCGAGTTGAATGTGGGTCGTCATGAGTTATTACTGTTGACATCACCCTAGAGGTGAATATGTTGGGAGGCAACACTTTAAGCCCCTATCCTTCTATGTGTCCGGTTGGAACCTTTTGCTCATATGTATGTGGTGAGTGTTAGGAATCATAGAAGTCTAAATGATGGTTGAGTATGTATACTTTCTTAAATGCTCTGATGTTACCCTTCATGAAAGTGTGATGAATTGTGTTGCAAAGTTGACTGAAAACATAGTTTGTTAGTATTCAATAGAGTTTATGCTTCATACTTCGATGTTGTGATGAATTGTTAATTGTTTATAAGAAGCCTTTATGATGAAAGTTATATGGTGAAAATGTTGTGATGAAGTATTTTATAAAGTTCTATTTGTTGTTATTATAATGAGCATGATGCTACAATGTCCATATTTTGTTTTTATCGATACCTCTCTCTCAAAGCATGTTGTCATGATTTTTGTTACCGGCTTTCGCTTGATGACAAGCAAGGTCTAAGCTTGGGGGAGTTGATACGTTCATTTTGCATCATGTTTTGTTTATGTCATTTATAGTGTTTTTATGCATTATACCACTTTATGGAGTAACTCTAATGCATTTTCTCTCATAATATGCAAGGTTTACATCAAGAAGGAGAATGCCGGGAGATGGAATTTTGGACCTGAAAAATCTACTTCAAAGATACCTATTATGCAAATCTCCAAATGGTCGAAACCTTCACGGAGGTTTATTTTGGAATAAATAAAAATATTGAAGGAAAGAAGTACTGGAGGGGGCTACCAGATGCCCACTAGAAACCGGGGCGTGCCAGCCCCCCCCCCCCCCGGCGCGGCCTGATGGTTAGTGGGCACCCTGGCCCACCTCTCGCAACCATCTTCTGGTATAAATTCTCTTTTTACCTGAAAAAATCAAGAGAGAACTTTTGGGATGAAGCACCGCCGTCTCGAGGCAAAACCTATGCAGGAGAACTTTTGCCCTCCGATGGAGCGATTCCACCGAAGGAACTTCCCTCCCGAAGGGGGAAATCAAAGCCATCGTCATCACCAACAACCCTCTCAGGTCAATCTTCATCAACACCATATCCTCTCAAAACCCTAGTTCATCTCTTGTGCTCAATCTTGTATCGGAACCTCAGATTGATACCTGGGGTGTGACTAGTAGTGTTGATTACATCTCGTAGTTGATGCTTCATGGTTTATTTGGTGGAAGATCATATGTTCAGATCCAATATGTTATTTAATACCTCTCTAATCATGAGCATGTTTATCACTTGTGAGTAGTTACTTTTGTTCTTGAGGCCACGGGAGAAGTCATGTTGCAAGTAGTCATGTGAAGTTGATATTCGTTCTATATTTTGATGATGTGAAAGTTGTGAATCCCTTAATGGTGTTATGTGAACGTCTACATAACACTTCACCATGTTTGGGCCTAAGGGGATGCATTGTGGAGTAGTAATTGGATGGTGGGTTGCAAGAGTGACAAAACCTTAAACCCGAATTTATGCGCTACTCCGTAAGGGGCTGATTTGGATCCCTATGTTTAATGTTATGGTTAAAATTTATTCTTAATACTTCTCTCGTAGTTGCGGATTCTTGTGGGAAGGTTAATCATAAGTGGGAGGCTCGTTCAAGTAAGAACAGCATCCAAGCACCGGTCCACCCACATATCAAATTATCAAAGTATTGAACGCGAATTAACCCCACATGACGAAAGTGACTAGATGAAATCCCCATGTGCCCTAAAGAATGCTTTGCCTATTATAAGAAATCGTTCAGGTATGTCCTTTGCCATAAAAGGATTGGGCTATCTTGCTGCACCTATTGTTACGGTTGCTACTTGACACTTGTTACAATTATCTTGCTATCAAACAAATTGTTACTGTTATTTGACCCTACACATGCATATCTAAGAGTATAGCAGTGGAAAGTAAATACATGCAAATGTAATGTAGAGGGTAGGGAAGGAAGATCAAACACAAAGGTTGGCATGGCGATTTTTGGCGTGGTTCCAATAGGCGGCGATATCGTACGTCCACGTTAGGGAGACTTCAACCCACAAAGGGTATGGCTGCGAGAGTCCACGGAGGGCTCCACCCACAAGGGGTCCACGAAGAAGCGACCTTGTCTATTCCACCATGGCTTACGTCCACATAGGACTAGCCTCACTCACGGTAGATCTTCACGAAGTAGGCGATCTCCTTGCCCGTACAAACTTCTTGGTTCAACTCCACAACACAAAGTAGGAGGATTCCAAGCGACACCTAACCAATCTAGGAGGCACCACCCTCCAAAAGGTAATAGATGCGGTAGAACGATGAACTCCTTGCTCTTGTGCTTCAAAAGATAGTCTCCTCAATACTCAATCACTCACTCACAGATGTGGCATGGGTAGGAGAGATTGATTGGGCGGAAAGCAACTTGGCGAGGCTAGAGATCAATTTTAAAATGGATGGATTGGAAACACTTGATCTCAACACATGAGTAGGTGGCTCTCTCACACAGAAATGGATCGGGCAAGTGTGTGTGTGTGTGTGTGTGTGTTCTGAGTGCTTCCTCTGTGAATGAGAGGAGGTGGAGGGGTATATATAGGCATCCACAAAAATCCAACCGTTACAACATTATTTCCCAACTCGGTGACACCAAAATGAATCTCGGCGGTACCGAGTTGCACTAAATGTGGCAACTTTTGAATTCTTGGTGACATCGATATATGAATCTTGGTGGTACCGGTACAATGACCTAGGGCAGTTTCCAAATCTCGGTGGTACCGGATTTCAATATCAAAAATTCCGATTCTTGAAATAGAGATACCAGAAAGTTCGTCACTGACTTTCGGTGGCACCGATATGAAACTTGGTGGTACCGAGAGATTAGGGTTTGGCAAAGGATCAAGTCGGGAACTCGGTAGGACCGAATGGGAAAACTTGGTGGCACCGATTTTGTTGTTTTGGCTTGGGACAAAGATTTTTCTGAGATAAATGGTGTGTATTTTTGTTAGCTATCTCTAAGCACTTGAGCAACCAATTCATCAAAATAACTCACCCCCTTTTAATAGTATTGGCTTTCCTATGGACTCAAAAGTGATTTCTTGCAAATGTAAAATGTAGAGTCCTCTTGCTTGAAGATTGAGCTAATCCTATTGGTTTCCTTGCATCAAGGGGTTTCTCCTCACAATCCTTTAGCCAATGCATCTTTGAACTTTTCTGAAATATACTTGGATAAGATCATTAGTTCAATGATACATATGTTGTTATTAATTACCAAAACTACCTTAGGGAGCAATTGTGCTTTCAATCTCCCCCTTTTTGGTAATTGATGACAACATATATATCAAATCTCCAACAAAAGATATAATCAATGAGTAGCATCTTCGCTTTGACAAGTATGTGAAAAGAAAGAGCGCCCCATAAATTTGTGCATTATTTTCATTTGTGTTTGAACGCAAATGCACAATCGATTAGGATCATGGGTCACTCTTCCATGTCACATACATCTTGGTGGTGCGCATAAATGATATGAATGAATAGTAATGCACATAAGACCAAACAAATAAGTGAATGATCATCATGTGGATAGCTCAAAGGTATAACGTAGTAGCATCAACAATCAAAGTGTATGATCAAATACGAAAGTTTAAGTCATCAAAAAGACCAAATGTATTGTAAAATCAAACGAGAGAAAATAAAAGGAAAACCTCTCTCTCTCCCTATCCCTCTCTCTCTCTCTCTATCTATCTATCTCTCTCATCCCTAATTGATTTATACACTTCTCCACCTTTAGCAACAAGTTACCAAAAAGTTAGTAGGTCTAGAACTAAGTGTCGCTCTGGGCTCGATCTCCTTCAGTAGCTGTCGATGGAGTGGATGAGCATCATAAAAATTAAGAAGTTTTTGCAAGTTTGAACTCTGAAAAAATTAAGTCTAACTTTCAGCAAAAAGGGATATCGGTTCCACCGAGACTAACTATCTCTTTAACACAAACTTGGTAACCTTTTCGGTTTCACCAAAAAGGAAACTCGGTTTCACCGAGACTGTTCTCAGTAGCCCAAAACCAAAATTGGTAGGACCAATTTTTCTGACTCGATGACACTGACATTCGGTTTTGCGGATAGTTAACACTAAATCTTCCTTCATTCTCTAATCTATTCGAAGTTTCTTCTCGATAGAGAGGTTTTAATCGTGGACTGAAGATAGCCAAACCTATTTGTGCAAGATTTGGAATTTGGAGCACAAATAGGAGTCGAAACCTTACCCTACTGCGGTGATGGTTCCTCTATGGCGACTATGGCGGCGATGATTCTCGTCGACGGCGAGGACTCCACTGGCAAGGACGCATAGGAGAAACATGGCGATGTCCTGAGGACTAGGGCACAACAGCGAGGAGGTGTAGGGATGCGAGGTTTAAAGAAGTGCTTTCAAATGTCGGGTCCGTAGAATATATACCTCCTGGCTGTCGGTGACATCGAGTTGGATTTTTCGGTGCCACCGAATTCCATGTCTATCAGTTGATAGTGAAACTCGGTGCTGCCGAAAAGATCCTATCGGTCGTACCAAGAATGAAAAAGCAAATCAACCCTAGACTTTGGTGGGACCGAGTTTTTGAGGTTGGTCACACCGAGATGCTTTGGGGAGGTTTTGGAAGTCCGCCCTTGTCGAGGCGGATCTTCGAGTGCGCCTCACATAGAGTGTCCCTAAAGTTCTTGCTCAAATTTTTGTGATGTAGCATGAATAGAATTTTAGACAAGAAAGCATACATAGCTAGAGAGAGGTACTTAGGCATTCTTGTATATCCAATTGGCCAAATAAAAATGGAAAGCCAAACAACAACAATTTGATATCCTCGAATGAGCAAAATATGCATACTAACATGCTCACACAATAAGATGTCAAATAAAAAATGGTGAACATGCACAAACACTCTAGTATCTATCAAGCACTTTGGCGATGACGAAGTCATCTATATATGAGTATATTGACTTAGGAGCCAACCAAGAATACTTGATCATAGGTCATACTCATTGTTTAAGCACAAGTGGCGTTTCCACTTTTATATAAACCTTTCAATGTGTTCACATCTTAAGAGATGCTTATACTCAAGTCTTAGAGTAAAGCTCCCCCTTGATGTGACATCCACCCTAAGAGGGATAAACTAACCTTGGGTTTTTTCCTAGAAGACTTCATGTAGGTGTAGTAGTGGTGGATGCTCATTGTTGATGAAGATCATCTTGAGTTGGGAGAAATCCTTGTTGTTTCTTACTCTTCTCACCTACATGTTGGCGACACACTTCCGCTTGGTGTTGGCCTCAGGCCCGCGTGTTGGCCGCCAAACACCACGCACCAACCCTATTGAATTCAACTCGTGTGCTCGAGTCCGCATGTCAGTCATACAAAAACAATCCATGCGCGTCCTTTTTTATGTCACACCTGATGGGGGAATCCACTTCTCTTATTCCTCGTGTCCCTAGTCGCTCGGCAACAACCTTAGTCGTCACCCACCATGGGGTTCTTCAAGCGCTTGCATGGCAAGCATGACGATGAGGCCGACTCCTCGTTGGGGTGCCAGTCGGCCCCCTTCACCATGGCGCCACGGCCGGCATGCCAACGCCTTTACATTCCAATCCATCGATTCCACTACATTTAGGAGAATCACATGTCAGTGTCGTGGTCGAATGTAAACCTGCAACTCGGATGGCACCTCAACCCGAACAGGGTTCCGGTGTCGGTGCTACCGTAATCATACTGCATGTGGATGGCAGATATCCGTTGCCGCCATGTTGAAGTCCCCCCAAGATTCGTTGCTAACAAGGTTACGCAGTAGCCTCACCGAACTAGGATGCATGGTTCTCCATCGAGCATGACCTATGCCACCGGTCAAGCTTCGCGGGCGCGCCTCATGCATGCGCTCCATCACCTTCAACGTAGGTGAAGAAGGAATATCAGGAGGAGGAGGACGTCTACATTGTGGCCCTCGAGGAGCCTATAAGGAGGGCCTACGATGAGATGAACAGGTGGCATGGCCGTATGCATACATTGGTTGGGTCAGTGACCAGAGTGGAGGCCAAAGCGCTCCCACAGCCACCAAGTACCGCACGCGCCCGAGGAACCGCTACTAGGGCAGCCATGTTCATGGACGACCATGGTGTTGATGTACGTGTCATTCTAGACTGTTTGGAGGCCGAAATCACTGTTCTAACCTTTCTGGTCAACATCTTCACAATTTGAACCCTAGAAGGAAGTATTTCACGATCTAACCTTGTTGGAAACGCCGAAGGCCGTCGCGTTTCTGAACAACACAGAAACACTAAGATAGCTCGTGTTTCTGCCTTGGCCCATTGCCAGGCCGAGCACGCATTGCTCGCTGACATGGCAGGTTAGAAACGCCAACCTATGCTGCGTTTCTGGAAATGCCACAACTTGGCGTCGCCATGTTTCTTGGAAACGCCAGTAGAGTTGGCGTTTTAGCCCACATGGAAACGCTAAAGGATTCTATGTCGTTTCTTTAAGACAGAGGCTACGAGAGTCATGCGGCAGGAACGTTTCCCCGTGTCTACAAACGCCACCAACTGTGGCGTTTTGGGCCTATATTCAAACGCCATGGACATTGGCATTGCCGGCCAACAATGGCACTCACGAAAATGCCAAGTACATGGCACATATAACACATACTTTCACAACAAAATTACAAAGTGCAGCTAACATAAAAGTTAACAAGTCAAAGAGACATATTACTAACAAATCCACGAGACATAAAACATAACAAGTCACACATGCAATTCTTCCCTCTTTTGGCACGGAGACACAAAGTTAAATGACAAGTTCAGGAAACATAGAACATAACAAGTTCACACATTCATTTCCTCCCTCTTTCCGAAGGCAGATTCACCTTGTTGTTGTATCCCTCTGGAGTGTTCTTCCATAATGGACGTCGGCTGGTTCTTGAACTAGCTCGTCGTGCTTGCTCTATCGGCTGAGAAGGTTTACTTGGCTACGGAGCTTCTTCCATCTGCGAAGCCCTGAGCTCCACATAGTCCGAATCCGCTTCGTCGTTTGTCTCCTCTTCATATTCGTCAAGCTGTGCTCGACTTTTGGTAGCCCGAGCTCCGCTCGAAGATGCACGAGCGGAAGAAAGCACATCCATTCTATACTGAGAACATGCATGCACATCCGTGGATGAAGCACCATGGCAAGAAAGTAAAGCGGCTAGGGTGCGGCAACGATTCACGACCTTCTGCACAATGAAATACATTGACATGTTAATATGCAAAAATAGTTATAATGAAAGAAATAACAAGTTCATATTAAGTAGGCCTCTTACCTGCAGGGTAATCCTAACAAGCCCGTTCGTTTCGGGACCGGGGCACGGCCAAGCACCACATTACTATCATTGATACATCTCGATAGCTCCGTACCCTATGGCACACCATTTATGAAGAAATTACACATGTTCATATTTCAAAAGAGAGACACAAGATAGACATACTACCCGGTAAAGCAGAGGGCCATAATCTAAGTATGCTCCAATGGTATCCCTAATAGAGTTGTTGAACGCACCATGAGCAGCCTCACTTGGCATTAGGTCCAAGAAATCGGCACGAATCCACGCACCCTTGTGGATAACTCTCTACTCTTTGCGATGCCATTCTAAATGTCTTAAATATGCCCCCTCGTCATTGTCGGGTGTGTGATCATTTTCCACTCGAGCATTCCTCTCAGCATTCCACATGTCCACCCACATAAGGTGGTGATCCTCCCAATTCGTGGCATTCTTGTTGTTTTGTCGGCTCATCCTACAAAGCATGAGAAGAATACATCAGTTTTATTTTTTCGTGTTACACTTTGATCAACATGTGTTATAAAAAACTCTCACCTATGTAGCCGCACACTTGTCTCAACATAGTCCAGCGGGGTGTGTTGTTGTACTCTGAATTCTTTTGAAACACGATGTGGAAGATGCCACCCGACTACGAAAAATCATATCAAGGGGCACCGCACACGCCAAAGATGTTGGTCACGAAAGCACATATATCTCAAAGGGAACTGTCTAAGTACCATGTACAAGCTCCAATTGACCTACATCAGAACATGGTACTCGCTCAAGCACAAAAAAACAGGAATAATGGCAAAGCATTTGGATAATTACCTGATTATAACTCAGCATGTCAAGCTCGCTTATGTATGCCTTGCATCGCCCCATGGCGGCGGTAATTGACACCTGGACATTAGCCCATGTGTGTGCGATAGTGGGATACCGCTCCTCGTCCCCGTCAAAAGGCCACTCCCAAGGTTCTTCCGGAGCGACGGTGATGTTACGACCTACAGGGATACGCTCCCACATCCAAATTTGTAGGGCCCAAACGATACCACCAAGACTAGATGTCGGCTTACTCCTCATACATGCTTTGTACAACTACATATTTGTACACGCGTTATATGATCATATTCAAACATATACTTCATAAAATGAAAATGCATTGTAATAAGCATTACCTGCCGGTACAAGAAGGCTAGTGCCGCCAACTCCCAACTCCACTTAACATCCCAGTTACGGAGACGGTCCAAGAACATCCATAAAGCTGTGTCCCCCATGCCATCCTGAAACACGACTTGGGTCATGAGATTCCATAAGTAAGCCCTGGCGTACCTCTCCATAATAGCCGGACTGGCATCCTCTAGGCACTCATAAATTTTGTGCCGTAGCCACAAGTACAACACACCAGATAGCCTGAGATCCTTCTTCGTTTCATGAATCCACGGTGGTGGTTTAACACCAACCAATCCTGCAACCCATTGTTGCCACCCCTCAGACTTTACCTTCCAGGTAAGAGCCCTTCCCTCGATAGATAGCCCGGAGATCATCGCAATATCCTCCAAAGTGATGGTCATCTCACCAAGAGCAAGGTGGGAAGAGTGTGTCTCCGGCCTCCAATGGTCCATAAGGGCGGTAATGGTCACCGAGTTCATCCATGGTGGCGTGCCTTTAAAGTTGAGCACAAACTGAAGAAAATTCATTCTTCTAAAATAAGGCGCGTAACGGCGGTCATACATGAGAGATTCATGCGGGTTGTGGCCCCTCAACCGAAGAACTGGTGGAACCTAAAAAATAAAAATAAAATTTTATTACTTCTCTCAACTTGTCACAATATGGAAAGCAAACAGTTTAATAAATAACTACCTTCCCTCTTTCCACTAGCACAACACGATGCTTCTTCTCGTAATAATCATCAAGGTCGGGATATTTATCCGTCTCGAACATCCTACATAATAAGTTCAGGAATTTACATAACAAATTTGGCAACAAACAAATGACAAACAAATCATAAATAACGTCAGGATTCAACATAATACATTTGTAAAGATTCACCATGTTTCACCATGAAGAATATTATTAGGTTTAACATAATAAGTTTAGCAAAAAACAAATCACAAACAACCAATCTTAAGGTTTCACCATGTTTCAAAAACTGCATCTACAACAAGCAATCTTGATTGAAAAACATGGAGGAACGGGAGGAGAATACCTCAAGCAAATTTGGGACAGTCCGATCTACTCTTTCTGATGGAAAAAATGGAGGATTAGGGATGGATTTGGTGGAGGAGGAAAGAGGGGTAGAGAGCAGTTCATCGGTGTCGACTGAGGAATAAGATGGGGCTAGGCACCCGCGGCCCGTGTGGATGACTTAATCCAGGTCAGAAACGCCAAAGGCCATGGCGTTTCGAGCAACACAACATAGGTTGGCATTTCTAGCCTGCCACGTCAGCGCGCAACACGTGATCGGCCTGGCAGTGGGCCAATGAAGAAACACAACACCTCGGCATTTCTACCTTTGGCCGAAACGCGAGCTATCTCGGTGTTTCTGTGTTGTTCAGACACGACATGGCCTTCGGCGTTTCTAAAAAGGTCAGATCGTGAAATACTTCCATCTAGGGTTTAGATTGTGAAGATGTTGACCCGAAAGGTTAGAACGGTGATTTCAGCCTTGTGTGGATGGGCACGACCGACGAAAAGGATGCACGATACTATTTGGACAAAGCGACAAGAGTGGGAGGAAGAGCGGGAGGCAGCTAAGTGCACATTCGAGGCCGAGCGACGACGCACGAGTATGCAGTCCACAGGCTAAACAACAACCGGTCTAGCAGGCAGCAGAGCCGGATGCGCCACATCAAGCAGCAACCTTGGCAGCCATCCAACATGTGACACGCATATCACGTGCACCGGTGTAATTGGTGCTACCCATGCACTAGTCCCCCGTTGCACATACAAATGTTCGAAAAAATCCGGAAAACATTTAGTGCATTGAAATAACATCAATGTATGTTGTCATAAAAACTCAAATTAAAATTTGAAACATTGTTCGAGATATAAAAATGACAAATTTGACACTAAATAGTACATAACACAAGTTGGGCTTCACTTTTGACCCATTAACACATTGATGTGAAATCTATCATTTTTGTATCTTGAGCAATGTTTTTAATTTGAATTTGAATTTTTGTAACAACATACATTGATATTGTATCAGTGCACTAATTTATTTTTAGATGTTTTTAAACATTATTGAATGTGCAACGAGGTTCGATGCACCGGTAACACCAATTATGCTCGTGCACGAGATACGTTCGTTGACCTGACCAAAAGGGACGTCATTGTCGTCGCTGCCTAGATCCATCGACCGTTTTATTTTAATGTGTTTCAGTTTTATTTAATATAAGATGTAGACTTTCACCGGCCATTTATATTTTTTAATTCCAGTATGCGCCCATAATCTAAAATGTGGGCATTTTCTATTTCGCGCCACACGCGTGAGTTAAGGTGCATTTTTGTTAACCGGTGTCTATGTCGTTTGTAAATGGGCCGGCCAATTTAGGCGTCGGTTGAAGATTGTTTTTTTGAAAATTCTATGAACTTTTAAAAAATTTAATGAACTTTTAAAAAATTTCAATGAATATTTTCTAAGTTTTATGAACTTTTCTTTGAAAACCGATGAATATTTTCTAAAATATAAAATTCTATGAACTTTGTTGTATATCGATGAACTTTTCTGAAATTTGATGAACATATTTTTTAAATGGATGATTTTTTATCAAAATTGATGAATTTTTTTTTGAGTCTAATAAACTTCTTTTAAAAATACATCAAGTTTTTTTAATTTATATGAAGTTTTTTTCAAATTTAATGAACTTTTTAAAAGTTTAATGAACTATTTCCAAATTGGATGAACTTTTTTCTCAATTTCAATGAACGTTTTTTCAAATTGATGGACTTTTTTCAAAACTGATGAACCTTGTTTACAGATATGAACTTCTATTTTTCAAATGTATGAACCTTTTTCTGTAAATCCATAAAACTTTTCTTATTTTATATCTTTATTTTCGAAACAAATAGTAAATCTGGGCTTTTTTTTCTAGTGAAAAAAAGAAAAAGAAAACTGGAAAGCACGCTAATGGGCCGGCCCATGCAGCGATGTTGCAGTTGCCGGATCGTTAATGGGCGCCTCTAGCGTTGAATAGGAGCACCCTGAAATGAGTCATTCCGGGTTGGAGCACCCATGGGCTATCAGACAAAAATAGACATCAACGTCCGCCTAGGAATCCAAACAAATAAAAAATGAATAAAAAGATCTTTGTTTTGTGTCAGATTGGCAAGGCTTCGCACAGGGCATACTCCATCTGGGCCAACCAAGGCAAGAAAAGTGAGCGGTGTAAAAAACACAAACAAAAATTCTAAATAACCTTCCAAACAATTTTCCAAAAATATATAAAAAAATGAAAACACTAACATTTTTCTCCCGTAAAAAGGGAAACATAAACAATTTTTAACTAGTTTTGAAAGCAGGAATTCTTTTTAAGAATCCAAATAATTTTTTCAAAAGTTTGAACATATTAAAAAACATTCATCAAAAATTTTGAAAAAGGATCAATTATGAATATTGCCAACAATTTTTGAACGGTGAACATTTTTTAACTCACGAAAATGGATTTTGCAAACAATTGTTGAAACATGAAATATTTTCAAAATTTGTGAACAATTATTTATAATGAGAATGTTTTTTGAAATTATGAACATTTTTTGAAAAGTACAAACATTTTTGGAAAATCCTGGACAATAAAACAATAAAACAAAATGATTTATAAAAAATTTGAAAAGAAAGGGAAGAAATAAAATAAATATTAAAAATGAGAAATTGGAACGAAATGAACGAAAATAAAATAAAAAAACGAAATAGAAACATAAGGAAAAAAGAGAAAAGGGGAAATAAGAGAAAAGAAAAAAAAAGAAAAAGGAAAAAAATTAAAACGAAAAACAGAACAAAGAAAAAAAGAAAGAATTCCTTATTTAACACCTTGCTTATTTTTTGCCCTATCTGACATCGACAAATGATTTCTTCCCTATATAACAACGAGTCTAAAATTTATGCCTTTCACAATACTTTTGTTCGTTTTAAGCCCAAGTAACACGTGAAAAGACCGTTTTACCCCTCATGTATTATGCTTGTGTGCGTGCTATTGCGCGTGTGTGTGCTCACATGTGTTAGTGTTGTTATGTGTGTGCTACTCCTTGTGCGTTGATGCATGTTTGTGCATGCACGTGCGCGTGCTGCTGCATGTGCTTCTGCGTGTGTATGTGTGTGTGTTTGTTGCGTGTATGTGTGATGTGTGTGTGTTATGTGTGTTGTTACGTGCGTGTGCATGTGTCTGTTGTGTGTGTGCGTTGTTGTGTGTACTATTGTGTATCTATGTGTTGTTGCACGGAAGCTATTGTTGTTGTGTGTATGTGCTACTTGTCCGTACTGATATTGTGTGTGTTATTGTCCAGCATATACACATATCATATGAGGGGCAAAAAGGTCTTTTTAAGTGTCACTTACATTTAAAATGGGCATAAAATTTAGAATCATTGTTAGATAGGGAAGAAAAAGTTTCCGGTGTCAAATAAAAAAATGAAATTTAATACATTGTTAATTAAGAAAACAAAATTTAAAATAATGTTAAATAAGAAAAAACTTGGTGCACAAACCTTCTACAAGTTTTTCAAAACAAAAAAACAAAGATGTTGAAATGCTTAAACGGGTCGGCTCAGATGAAACGATCGCTGGATCTCCTTTGTGAAACAACGACTATTCGACTTGGAATGCGTCGAATAGGGATTTTCAAAATTTGCGTCCGTTTGGCCGGCGCGTTAGAGTAAGCCTTATAAATAGACTGTCATTTAGCGTTTCACACGCCCGATTGTGCGAAATCACTAATTAGGAAGTACTCTTTTCAAACATCACTCCGTCTTCCGAGGTTGCGAAAGCTAAGAAAGACCGATGAAAAACCGAAACACCAAAAAATCAGAAAAAACCATTCTAAAAAGGCAAAAAAAGTGCAAAAAATAAAATAAAAAACAAATTCGGAGGAAACGTTCAGAGCACGACACGTGACGGCAGCTGAGAACGCGTCAAATAACGATGAACGGGAGTGCTCAATGGAAGGCTCCCGAAGAAGCGCTCCCTAACTAGTGGCTCCTCAATTCTGCGCTAAGGGACTCCAACCCATCTAAACTAAAGTTGCTGCCCCCAACCAAAATAATCAATCTAAACTCAGATATTACAAAGTCGTCAAACAAAATACTGATAAAAAATTCATCAAACAAAATAGTGTTCCAAAAAGAAGTTTCCAACCAAAATAATGTTCAATAAAAATTGCCAACAGATACAAGTAAATTTCCCCTCTCTGACAACAAAAATAATAATTAAATTGCGCTAGTAAATTAGAAAAAAACTTAACGGACAAAGCACCAAAATATTTAAGTATTGTGAGTTAAATTGACCTAAAGTAAGTAAACCAAACAAAATGCTGAAGTAGACTGATTTCATGCAGGAGTTCTAAAGGGACGGTACTTCCCCGACACTGATTTCATGCAGGCTGCTACACCCAAGTCGCCTCCGCCACTTGGAAGGCGATCATGGCGGGGAGGGATGCCTTGCAAAGTGGACTGATCTCCCGCGTGGGAAATGGCAGCACCATCTCTGTCTGGACCGACAAATGGATGGCAGGAACAATTTCCATGATACCTCTCTCTAGGCCTTCCAATACCAACATTGATCGAGTGGTTGATCTTATTGACACAACAAATTGGTCCTCGAGACAGGATAGGGTCAAGGATAATTTTACTGCCTCGGATGCGGAGGCTATACTCGATATTCCTCTCCGGCAAGGAGGAGGTGATGATTCTCTTGCGTGGGCATTCGAAAAAACTGGCAACTACACTGTGAAGACGGCGTACCGTGCTCTTGTGACTCAGAACGAGCCTTTGGCTCTAGAGGAAGGGACGGCTACCGAGACCTCATATGATGATCAACAGTTGTGGACAACTTTGTGGAAATTGAATGTCATTCCAAAAGTGAGAGTATTCTGGTGGCGAGTTCTTTGCAGGATTCTACCAGATGAGTTCACTCTCAACTATCGGAATATTACAGAGATTCGTCAATGCAAAATATGTTTAGCAGCGGATGAGGATCTGAAACATGCGCTAATTCATTGCCAACATGCTCAGCAGTTCTGGGTGGAGGCTTGTGCATGGTTTGGAATTCGGCTCCCTAGTCTCCACCCGGACACATGGGCGAAGGATATCATCCGTGATCCTAGCTTCACGGCTGATGGTCGTGCTAAAATTACCACTATCATGTGGTCCATTTGGTATTTCAGGAATCACATCAAGCATGGAGATCAAGGAAGAGATCCCACAACAACAATGAGAGCCACTAAGGAGGCTATAGCGCTTCTTCATCTTCCTCGCAAGGATGCTATGATTCTTCCCGGCTTCGGATGGAGGCCGCCTGATGATGGTTTCATTAAGATCACCGTGGACAAAGCCCTCGGTCTGGCAGAAGGCAGGGGGTGCAGGAGGGGGTGCCCGCTCCTCCTCGGCCCTCCTAGGGGCATGGTGCAAGCCACTTATTGGGATCTCAGATCCCTTGATCATGGAGGGTCTTTCTCTGCGAGAGGGAGTTCGGTTTGCTTCTCTTCGGGGATTCTTGCAGGTGATTATGGAAGTTGATTGTATGGAGTTGATGACACTCTCGAACACTCATCACAATTCTCGCTCAATTGTGGCTCCTTTACTATTAGAGATAGGAGAGCTTAGTAGTCTTTTTATCTCTTTTGTTATTTAGCATGTAAGCAGACTAGCAAACGTTCCGGCACATTTGTGTGCAAAGCATACTTGTACGTTAAATGTGACCGACAACTGACTAGTGGAAACTTCTAACTTCTTGATGACCAATCTCTTGGCTGATTGTCGCAAGAATGCCTTTATATGAATAAAGCTCTCTGATTTGGCTGCAAAAAAAAGTGTCGAAGGATTTCTACAAACCACAGCAAGTACCCTACACAATATTTGCTTGAACAAGTACAGTGCATTAAACTTCCTTCCCGGCTTCCTTGCAATTACGTGCAGCTTATTGGTAACTTATAAGCCCTTATAAATTATAAATTGTAAACCGGTACAACAAACACAAATACTCCCTCAGGCTCATCCCACAGTATAAGATGTATTTGCATGCATAAACAGCTTGCAAAGATATGTTATATTGTGGGTCAGAGAGAGTACTTGTATAACTAAAATTCATCAAGCTTGGTATCTGAAATCATATGGTAATCACATTATATATTAACAAATCTCCTATGATTCTCGCATCTATTGAGTTCTAAGTACTGTAGTTATTTGCATAATACGCATGAAGAACAAGTTAGGGGGGTCTGGAAGAACAATAATATATAGGAACATATATTGATTCATGGCATAAAATTATTTGACGGATAGACTTGAACACTAGTACCACGTATGGCAACTACAACCATTAATGTGTAGCACTGTAGCAGGATTTACCAATTTCTCCTGAGAATAGGGTTGAGTGACTCGGTAGAGGAGTACATGACCCTCCAAAAACGCTTACCGTGAGATCAGAATTCAAGCGCCATCGGCTATCCCAATAAAGACCTCGAGTGGCATTAATACCGCGTGAGAATGCACTTCCACAGTTGAGAAACATGAATAGGAAACTACATAGGAGGAGTACATTTTTTTTAGAAAAAGTGGTTAAATCCCCTGGTCTTTATATCAATATATGCGTGCAATCATCTTTGTTAATTACTCTATAAAGATCTGATAAGAATATACATTAATCCATCCGAAACCATTAATCACACCTACAAACTCGATAATGTGAGATGCTCTCACACCTCATATCTAAAACCGGTGTCGTCGCCGATCCATTCACATAATGTATCAGAACCAACAACGAGTGCAACAGACCTAAAACGCATACAAAAGCACACGTTTTAGAAGACATCATCATCATGTGACCACTAATCCATCTTCAAGGGAGAGATCCGCATCATCCTTCCTAGTCCGGACATCCGTAGACGCCACCATGGCGCCCAACGACGCCATCGTCGCGCGTTCGTCCGTCCAAACGTGAAGACTCTAGAAGAGATCTGTCGTGCGTATAGCACCTGCCAATCAGGCATGACTCAGCGTAGCACATATCGACCAGGCATGACTTGACAACTCCACCGAAGCTCCCTGCAAGACGAAGCCGCTCCACCACTTGCCTCTGTCTTGCAGCGATGTTCCACAAACGATGCTCTTAAGAGAGAAACGACAATGCAATACCGTCATCGTCGGATCTGGAAGACCATATCCTAGGGTTTCCCCCGAAGCAGCACGAGTGGGTCGAAAATAGTTACACGACGATGCCTTCATCAAGGTAACGACGTAAAACGCTGCAATTGCCCGTCAACGGCTCGGTTTTCACCGACAACTATGTCTCCTCAACTCGCATCTCGGACTAGATGACAGATCTTGAGATCTGACCACCCAGCCTCAGGTTGACCACCTCCGACGAAGAAGGTGGCCACCACCGCCACGCCCACGCCTAGGGTCAGAGCCCCCGATGTCCTCGCGTTGCATGTCGAGCCTAATGATAGCATGTTGCTGACGGAACAGGTATGGTACACGACAACAACTTGTGCGGCCCGTCGAAGCCCATCTGTGATCAGATCCGGCACCCAAGCCGCCGTCGCAATACCCGTCGCCGTACGCTGTCACATGCATGCCAAAACTGCCCCCCGTTGCCCCACATCACTGCCATATGTCCGGTCGGTGAGGACCGTCGCCCCCTGACCGGATCTAGCAGAGTAGAAGCGTTGCCGCCACCGTTGTGGCACACAGGCTTTGCGTGCGAGCCCCAGGAACGACGACAATAGGGGGGTGGTGTTGGAGAGGACCGTAGGAAGGGGGCAGGGGCGCTCCGGTGCGGCGGGGCGGCGCCGCATGGGAGCGGAAGCAGGGGTCCCGATCGTAGCTATTTTTTTTAAAATATTGCATTTTTTATTTATTTTTTTGAAAAATATTGCACAAAATTCAGATTTTTCAAAAATAATACGGCCTCGGTTTAGGCGTGACCGATTGGAACCTATCGGCCTAGCCAAGACCAATAAGTCTCAATCGGCCTTGGTTAGGCCGATAGGCCTGTCAGCCTAGCTTCCGGAAGCTTATCGGCCTTGGCGAAGCCAATAAGCTCCTATCGGCCTTGGCTAGGCGAATAAGTCCCTATCAGCCTTGGCTTAGGCCAATAAGGACTAATTGGTGTTGGCTAGGCCAATAAGTGCATGGGATTTTTTTACATGTTAGCTATTTTCCACGCTCCATTTCCCGCCCCGTTTCCCGCCAATTTACCCCCCATAATTTCCCGTCAATTTATCCCCCCATACTTTCCCGCCAAAATTGGCGGGAAATGGCGACGGAAAAAGAAGAAGGTTCGAAGCAATCCGATGAATCGGCTATGGCGACGACGTTTCACCTTGTTTCTGACGACGGCGATGGGGGCGAACAGGCTCGGCGTCGGGCAGGAGGGCGGTGATGACCAAGGAAGGCAATGAGGTAGCGGCGATGCCGACGGGTGGTACGGTTACCAGGAGGTGCGTCGACAGCGAGGCAGTGTCAGTGGGAGAGGCAGTCGAAATGTAGTTATGTTGAATCAGTGTCTTGTTTAGGTAGCAAAAGTAGTTAGACGTGCATGACCATGATCGTGGCAGCGTCGCACTATCAGACGAAACTTTCTCTTGCCATGCCTTCTCTTTCCCTTTCTTCATTTGGTTGGTGCCACGAGCCAAGGCACCAATACAAGTCTATGGTTGATAAACTTGGCCAATTTGAAAAAAACAAAGAATAGATTGCTACCCCTCTACTACGACAACTTTCTCTAGTCCTCTCTCTCTCCCTCTCTCTCTATCTTCTATCTTCTCTCTTCTCTCTCTCCCTCTCTGTCTCTCTTCTTGCAATTTCCATGCTTTATCTACTCTAGCTCTCCAGCTACCTTACAAAATCAGTGATGTATTCATACAATATAACTTGTCTTGTTGTGTTTGTGGTTTTCGTTAAAGAAGACGATGTCGTCTTGCTGAGCTCTAGCCCCCTAGGCAGGTCCGTGGATCGGAAGTAGAGAAAAGACTCGGGTCAGGTGCCACCAGCCCATGAGTATGTATCACCAAGCAACAGCTAGCCCGAGCTCCATGTTTTTGGTAGCCATCAAAGGAGGTTGACGCGCATGCATGCAACCTGCTGCATCTTGTCGTTTGTCTCTCGTGTTTCGAGCGTTTGATTTGTTTCACGTCTATGGCCTAGCCATGCATCAAGGGAGAGGCAAGCAAGAGCTTTGGTCAAACGGTTCGCTCTTACTATATAATATATGAAAATAAAAAAGACCTCTAAAAAGTTGACATGCAACTGGCCTGTAGTCTGCAGCAGGTGTCCATGCAGCCTTGTTGCAACATCTCGAGAGGCCAGCGCCGCATATTTGTCTTTCTCTTGCAGTTTCCACGACGGCCGTTCTTGTAAGAGCATGCAAGACGCACTGGGGCCGGAGCCTATCAATTTCTAACCCAATTTATAATGATGTAGCTCAGGGTTACAAAGTAAAAAAAACTAGTGTTGGTGCTAAGACGGCTGTACAAACGTAAGTATAGAAGTAAAAGTTGCTGAAAATTTCATGTCCTAGCGTGTACTATTCTTTTTGTTGCTAAGTATAAGTCTTTTAAAAGTTTTTACTAAAAATTGGCGGGAAATGAGGCAAGAAATGGAGCCTGAAAAATAGCTAACAAGCAAAAAAAAATAAAATCTCATGCACCTATTGGCCTAGCCAACACCAATTAGTCTTTATTGGCCTAAGCCAAGGCTGATAGGGACTTATTGGCCTAGCCAAGGCCGACAGGAGCTTATTGGCTTCGCCAAGGCCGATAAGCTCCCGGAAGCCAAGCTGACACGCCTATCGGCCTAACCAAGGCCGATTAGGACTTATTGGTCTTGGCTAGGCCGATAGGTTCCAATCGGCCACGCCTAAGCCGAGGCCGTATTATTTTTGAAAATTCTAAATTTTGTGCAATATTTTTCAAAAAGAATAAATAAAATGCAATATTTGAAAAAAATTAGCCCGATCGTAAGTGCCCCATGAAACTACACCCAACCGCCTCGCTAGAGCTACACTACATCGACTACAAGTATCCCGCCGAAGGCATTTGTGCGGGCATCCAGTGGATCACGAACCCAGCGGCGGCGGCGGCTACCTCCTTCCCTTCCCTCTCTCATTCCCCTACCTCTAGTTTATCCAATGCATGTAATAGCTACTAGATTTCGTAGGATCAAGTGAGTGTAGATCGTGTATTCGTGTGTATAACATTTGTATCCTTACATCTGATATTCAGAACCAGGCCATTATCTAAATTTTTCCCCAAATTTTTTTCCCACGCCTGGTTCATCCGTTTCATTCGCGAGGACGTCATGCCCATCGTGTTACCACCGGAGTGGGATATTATGTCTGCCAAGGAACAGTTGTTGTGGTAGTACTCTATTTGCTAAGGTGGATGAGATGAACTCAGTGTTGGGTATTGCACGCGTGGGTAACCCTCCCGTGGTTACCTCGCTTGTCGATCCGGCAACCACGACGCACGCCTCATCGACGACCGTCCCAGATGTTTCCTGCTCCAACACCAAGGCCCAGGAGGTCGTCGAGTTCATCCAGGATGCGCCCCCTGCCTGCATCGCGATGACGCACATCACCTGTTCGACGGATGTCTCGAACCAAGTTGTCACCATTAGCAGCGTCAACAAGGTCAACATTGTCGTCTTCCCCGAGCTCGTCGTCGTCCCGAACGACAAGGAGGTCGAGCAGTTGCCTTCCCACACGGTCAGTGAGGAGGAGGATGCCCCTGGGGCGATCACAACTGACGCTCTTGCCCAATTGGGTTCTCCTGTGATGACCGTGGCATACCACGGCGTCTTGTCATTGACGCCAACAACTGTGTTCGACCTGCGCCGACCATGTGTTGGAAGGAATGCTCGAGCCAAGATGTCATTGCGGCGATGTCTGCACTTGCCGCAGCTACGACACCTGATTCATCCTCGGCCATTGTCAACTTCGTCCTCGAGCTCACTGCTTGTGATGCGGACATTGAGGCCTTTGACATCGGTGCCAATGGTGTCGCTGCACTGACACCCACTAGATGCTAGACGGACTGCCTCAACGACAACTTCAACCAGGGGAGTGAGGGTTTCTCATGTCGTGCTGCGTATTAGGTAGCTCTCATGGAGGAGGGTGTCAGAAGCATCCATGGCTACCGCCTCAGGTTATGTCACTGACGGGGATCTACGGTAGTGCATCGATTCCTACGGAGCAACATTTCTGTTCCCAGTTACTTTTTCATAGTGATCAGAGTGGTGGTTCTAGCTGTATGACTTGGGATTTAGGAGGCTTACTGAATTGCACTCTATTATCACACAAGGCGAACGATCAAGTTTTTGGGTACAAAAAAGCATCTATTCAGAGTCTGCTTCATCAACTTTTAGTGGATACGACTGGAATTAGAATTGACATGAGGTCTCCAAAAAATTATGGTCCTGTTTCACAGTCAACTGATACAGTTACTGCTGAGGTTTCTGATGATTATGAACAGCATCATGTTTCTCTGGACAAGATAACCGTAACTGCTAAAAGAAGTTTGAACCTCATCGAGGAGGAAGGTGTTGCCAAGAGAGCCCACAACCAGGATGTGGTTACTTAATTGATAACGCTGCTCCTCAAAGTTTTGACAAGGGAGATCCAGGAAGTAGCTCACAGTTGTGTTTTGTCTCTACTTCAACATGCAGGCTTCCGTTTCTGGAGGAAATGTCATGTGAGTTCCCTGATGACATGCATCTGAAGTACGCATGGGCCAACGCTGCAGGTTACTTCTGTGATGAAGCATTTTACTGGTGATCTCAATTTGCCAAGAGAATCACGGAGTCAGCGGATACTACAGTTAATGGAGAATCTGAACGCGAGTGCTACACAATGGAGGTTGTATGTTTCAGCTGAGCTACAAGGTTATGGCATACATGGCGACGATCGTGAGCGCCAACCAAAGCCACAACAATTGTTCAAGTTCAGTCAAGAGATTATCCAACTGAAGCCACAATGGCCATCATTTTCATGCAATTGCCGAGAAGTAGAGGTCTTGAGCATGTCAATGCATTGGACATATTTGAACCATGAGGAATTTAAGGGGAGTGGACGATGCAGACCTGAGAAATCATCTGTTGTGCCAGGAGCTAGAACTTCGATAGTTGTACTAATCAATTTTGAGTACTGCCCCTTCAAGTTTTTACCAGATTGAATACTATTGGTCAGGCCAACTGTGCAAGAGAGAACATCAGAGGTCAAATTTTCATCAATCGTGGGCAAATGTATTCATATTTACTTGAAGATTCAAGACATGATTATCGTCAGTCTATACATACTCAGTACTGCAGCCTGGGAACATTTCTTTTGTCAGAAACTGATATCAACATGGCCCTACCATGTATTATTGGATTACAAGTTAGAGCGGATAATCCAGCTAGCACATGGGAATGGTGGACTCTAGTCCAGCCAGAATGTGTATCCCCATTATACTTGAAAATGAGGTTCAGCGCAAGATGTTACTGGATCCATGTCTCGACTCAGTATATACCATTGGAATTGCATGCTCCTATTTTCCTTGCCATATCTTGAGCGGGTTACCCCGACAAGTATCTGAATATGATGGTCAAGCGAGAGTACTAGAATACAATGTCGTTGTGCATCTGACTGTATATGTTTACCAATCTTCTCATACAGAAATATTGGAGAATTGGGTATGACCATGAGGCAAGAACACATCACCATCAACGTTGCATTGATGGGATCAGAAGCAATATTTGGGAAGCACCTGAATCACAAGAACGTGCAGTCTGGTACATGCTTTTTAGTACGACCATAAGAAGGTGCTAAATATTTTATCCTTTGGGAGGCTCCCTATGAATTCTATTTAGAGATGTTTGCACTGGTGAGAAACCTGGATAAAAGTGGTTCAGATAATTCAGCTGTTAGTGTCTTTGCTCCTGTCCTAAATAGCAGCAACGCCGCTTCTTTTCTGAATATCCTATTACTTACCTGGTCGGATTCAGCTACAAGCTCGACTGCATGTCACACCATTGCTCTTGATTGGTTGGGCTATGATATCAATGAATTGTTGCACAAAGGGGTGTCATGTCATTTTGGAAGTTCTACCTGTGGTGGCTTGCACAAAATGAACTCTAATTCTGAAGATTTTCCTCAAGCTCTTATCATGATGCAATAATTGAGTTTTAAGCTCCTCTCAATGGTCGACTGGTATCTATTCCAGCATCCTTATTGCAGGTTTCCTTGTTCCATATCTGAGGCGTTCAAATCTAAGGGAGTACGGAGCAATGGACAGTGCACAGTAAAGTTATTTATGTCCGTACGTTCTTCTCATGAGCAATGGGATCCAGGAGGATTGAACTTTGCGATGTCCAGGCCTTGCACGTATCATGTTCTAGTCCTTGGCTCGCTGATTGCACTATGCATATGCTCAAATTGGTATTCACAATGAAAAAAAAAGTCCTATATATATGACCCGACGAGAGTTGGCACCGGCTTGGGGGCAAGCCGGTTGTTAAGGGGGAGAGGATGTCAGCATCCCTCCTATACTGGGCCAATAGCTATGGGCTAGGCCCAGCCGCCTCGCTAGAGCTACACCACATCAACTACAAGTATCCTGGCGAAGACATTTGCTAGTGGATCACGAACCCGGCGGCGGCAGCTACCTCCTTCCCATACCTCTAGTTCATTCGTGTATCCAATTCTTGTAATAGCTACTGGATTCATAGGATCGAGTGAGTGTAGATCGTGTATTCGTGTATACCACATCTGTATCCTTACACATACATGACATGAAAAGTGACAAATTAAACATATTTGGCCATGTGCCCATGTGCTCATCAAATCCACCCTGTTTATTAAACCAAAACGATCCTAGCACAGTATCACAGAGACCTAAACATCATAATCAATTATGGCTAATATTTTCTTGAACAACCATTCTGTCAACACTAAAAAGCAGACTTCAATGAAACGGTAAATAATAATGCGTGATTGTACTTATACATAATAGTTTTCTCTAGGAATCAATGCGTGCTTCGATGTTAAATGTTAATGCTATCAGTAGTTTGGTTCTACCAGGTCCAGGTACAGAGGAGATGTCAGGAACTTAAATTGAACCCAACATATTCTGTAATTGCAGTGTGCAAGCCAACGGGTGTGCTTTCGGTCATTGACACAGATCACAGCATCTTCTTTGCTGCACCAGAACCAATTTTTAATCTAATAGTCAAATCTCCAAGATGCAAATCTGCAGAAAAAACAAAAATAATAATCAGATATTTGTAAGACATGATCCTCAGGGAATCTTTAGTGTACATCTGCACAATTTGAGGATAGTATATCTGAAAAATTCCAGCTGTGCATTTGCTACTATGTGCACAACATTCGCAATTTTCTAAAGAAACAGCATTTGCAGAACTACAACTGCAATAGAAACACTGGAGATGTGCCTCCGTAATATAATTGAGAAACAAAAATAGAAAACTATAAACATGACAGGGCAAGTGACATATTAAACATATCTGGCCATGTGCCCATGTGCTCACTGAATCCACACTCTTTATTAAACCTTAACGTTCTACCACAATACCAAATGCAATATTACACTTACCCAAGAGATGGAGGGTACCATTCAATGTGACTTTGTTTGCATATGTGTATATGACAAACAAATACGTACATAAAATGGAAACAAAATGCCAGAAATATAATATGCGCAGGATGGAGGGGCAAATTTTTATTGCACAATTCAATCTTTACCTTTTTTTCATGGTATCACGTTCTTTTGAACCAGAGACCAGCTATTAGGGTACATGATATACATAAGGCATTCAACTTTACAGTAAAATTCCTGACTTCAAAAACCATGTATACCGAACTGATCCTTTAAAAGTTCCTACGGAAACTAGTCCTTTAAAAGTTCCTGCGACATTCCTGTATACCGAACGGAGCCGTAGCAGGGGAAGGGGAAGCAGCATGCTCTCAACATTCTAGCTTCCTTGAGTGATTTGCAAGTAGGTTGAATGTGGATGGTGATTTTGCAAAAATAACTGCATAACCATCGTCCATGTGTTCTGCACCTTCAGGGAAGAGCTGCCATAGAAGGCAGCCTCCTCCAATCATTCCACTCTCCCAAGAGCCCAAGAAATTATTGTACACTGTCTGCATGAAAGTTTCGCGGAACTCGTTTTCAAACTTGCCGTCCTTCAGTGATAATCCGAACTCCCCGATCACAATGGGCATGGCCAGCAAGTTTGCTGCATCATCAATATGTTGTTGCATCCAAGTGTTCACAAACTGAACGTGTCTTTCCTCTGTTGAGTCAGGCAACCTAGCAAAAAATCCTAAGTTCAGCCCTGATAGTAAATTCCGTATTTCTGTGAATGGTTTAATTCAGCCGCTATAGCTACTCAGCTGTATATGTTATGTGGGATCAGACATGAGGACTTACCAAGTGTCTGAATAAATATGAACTGAAGCTAAATCAATTCCCAGTGTTTGATGGTTCCTGATAAAGTCCGTTCCAACATGCCCTGAATAATCATCTGGGTTGACGAGCAAGAGTTCTGGGGTAGACGGACCATAATATCCTTCAATACCAATCTCCACGAGGTGCACTGTATCTATAGACTTCACGTAAGATGCCATCTCTTCTATCCATGCCTACAAGAACCCAATTTCTTCAAAATGCAGAGTGGACAAACATACATGGAACATAAAAGTTCACAAAAATAAGACTACAATAAAGGACCTGCAGCGTATCGCCTGATGGATCTGAAGGGCAACGCGGCTCGTTAATCAGCTCCCAGGCAAGGATAGTAGGATCTTCTTTGTAGGCCTCATTTGTGATTGTGTTTATTCTTGACAAAACAGCCTAAACAAAAGAAACATATGCACAGTACTGAAACTCTGGTATAACAGGAATACAAGACTACAGAATTCAGAGATGGCAAACTAAAATTAGCAATAACAATTTGCTGGTGTCATTTCATATAGCTAAGCATATGATGATTTCCATTGGTCACGCAGCATGATAGATATCAGGAACACATTTCCGATGGCTATCTGAGGTAAGGAACCAGAAATTTACCTCAACAAAAGCTTTATAGTACCCTTTAAGTGTTGGATCAGAAAAGAAGTCATCGTCAGAAGTAAGATCTACGCCAGCCTCCTTGCCCCATCTTACATACTGTGCCTTCCCTCCATAATCTTCCCAGTTATTACATAGTGACAGTATTAACCGCATCTTATACCTTCTTGCCTCGCTCACCACGAAATCCAGTGCCTGGCAAAAAGACATGATAAAATCAGACACCAAAACCCAAAGAAACACAACTGCTGTGCAGAGATCAGACTTTTATACCGGAAAATACAAATTTCTTTAAGAAATGCATGATGAGCATCCAATTTCACTTGTTCCCATTTTCTTATTTTCTTTTTGGAGAGTGGGTCAGTGGGGCATGTGAATGAGATAGCAATTTCATCTAAACCATGGCATAGAATGTAAGATCCAGCAAATTTATTGATGATCTAACAAGAAAAGTGCTACTTGGCCATGCATTTCATCAAGCAGGTGCCCGTCTCCACATGCAGCTCACCTGGAACACCTCCTCGTCGTAGCAGAATGGCGCGGTCTGCAGCGCGTGGTATCCCCCGTCAGCGAACGCCCAGGTGCGGCACACGTTGAGCCCAGCCCCGGCAGCCTCGGCTATAGCCGCGGTCACGCGCGGCCGCGTGGCCTCGTCGGCGGCGAAGGACATGAGCCAGTAGGTGTTAAACCCGTGGATGATGAAGGGGCGCTCTGCCGCCCCCGTTACCAGGTGAGCGCCTCGCCGCTCCACCGCTGCCCACTCCTCCTCCGCGTCCGCCTCCTGTGACATGACGGTGGAGGCGAGGCCGAGGAAGACGTAGGGGAGGAGTGGGATGCGAGGCGTCGTCGTGCTCCGAGCGGTGGCGGGCGCGCGACACATCATATCGCCCATGTAGTCAACGGCTGAGTGGTTTTTCTACCGTCCCCGGCATGATCATTATGAGCAGTTAGTTTCAATGCGTTGTTATAAATCTACCGAATGATTTTTTATTCTGAAAAAATCATACCGTCCGATCTAAGGATGATGGCTGTTCGATAGTAACAAACAGAAAGATCGTCTTGTTTCTCTGTTCTTCACCGCGCAGCACCGAGCGTAGATCGCATCGCAACACCGGAGCACCGACTCTTGACTATATTGATTAAGTACATTGATTAGTTAGAAAAAATAGTATGAGATATGTTAGAATTTGTTCTATCTTTTCTTGTACTTCTAGTTGATTATTATACTCTTATATACTTTCTCCGTCTCAAAATAAATGTCTCGAATTTAGTACTCTTTCCGTCTCAAAATAAATGTCCCAAGCTTAGTACAATTTTGTACAGATCTAGTATAAAATTGAGACACTTATTTTAGAATGGAGGGAGTATAACTTTGTACTAAAACTAGTACTCCCTCCATCACGGTTTACTCGGCGCGGTTGAGATTTCTCTGCGACCAAGGTGCTCGCGGATTGGGCAGAAAAATAGGATCTCTTGTTACTCCCTGCGCCTAATTACCGGAGAGATTAACTCTTAGTTAACCCCACGTCCAATGAACGTTTGGTAGCCCATGTAGCGGACATTTAATAAGGCAGTAGTACTCCGAGTAGTACGCCTATGCAGCGGACGAAGCGCACTCCTTCCTTTCTTCTTTTCTTCTTTCCCGTGTGTACACATTTGCATGCAGCCATAATTAATCGGGGATTAGACCCGGCGCCCACCAGCCCTAATTAACCGGGCATTAAATCGTTCGGCGCCTAAATCATCTCGCATCTGAAACTGCATGGACTTGGAAACACGCCCAGTAAACCGTGATGGAGGGAGTATAAAGTTGACATGCTTATTTTGAGACGGGGGAGTATATATGACTATGAGGCTCAAGCAATATAACAACTATCTCATCAATCTCTCTAACCCTTTCAACATGGTATCCGTCACAAGTTTCTAGACCAAGCCGCCGCCAGTTGCTTCCGGGTGGTCGGCCATCATGACCGCTGCCGGGGGCCGCGTCCCCCGTACCTAGGGTTCGTGTGCCTGTCATGTTGACCGACTGTCTTAAAGAGTTTTTTCCGATCTCTTGATCCGGGGTTTTCTATCTTCCTTTGGTCGCCTTGATCAACATTTTCTTTTTGGTTTTCCGATGTGAGATTGGTTTGCTTCGCCCGTCGCCGCCGTCGACCATCGCGCCTCTACTCCCACATTGGCGCGGTTCGGCCTCTACAACGATTCGGTGGCCTTGCGCGATGCGCCAGCCACTCACGACCGTCGACCGCGCGTCTGCTCGCCCGTCGCCCTGCACTGGCCGTCGGCCCCTTCTTCGCTGGAACTGCTCCATCACCACCCGTCATCTCCTCGTCGACCCCGTCGCTGGCTGTCGTGCTCGCAGACTTCGGCCGCCCTTGGCTCGCTGGCTCCGGCTGCATCGGGCTCGCCGGCTGCCGGTCGTCGGCCTCGTCGGCTCCGTTGCCTCGCTCGTCGACCGCATCGGGGTGTCTGCGTCGACCTCGTCGGGCGCGTCGATCCGGCTGCTGACTCTGGCCGCGATCGCCGTCGTCGGCCTCATCTCGGACGCCGCCACCCCACCTCCACCGAATGACGTCCCCGACCTCGCGCGCGATCAGATTGAACACCCGCCCTTGTGTGGTCCGCTTCATCCATATCGTGCGACCGATTTGGCTCGTCAGTTGCGCGCGCCTCCGCAAGTTCCGTGAAGACTGTCCCGAGTATATCGCGCCCTCCACCGATCGAGCATCAGGCTGCCGCTTTGTCGTCGCGCGGGGCTGCAGCGCCGCCGCCCCGAGGTTTTCCCCGTGACTACACCGACTCGCGCGTTGCCGCTACGTCACCCCTTGGGTCGTAGTGCTGCGACACACGGTCCCCGCGACCCGCGAGCCACAGCTATACGCCCCTTCGGGTTGTAGCGCCGTGACACACGGTCGTCGTCGCCGCCCGAGGTCATCTCCGTGGTTGCATCGACCCGCGCACCGCAGATACGCCACCCCTTGGGTCGCCGTGCCGCGGCACGCGGTCCACGCCACCGCCCCGAGGTCTTCCCGCCGTCGCCCGGACCCGCGCGCTGCCGCTGTGTTGCCCCTGCGGGCCGTAGTGATGCGGCGTGCGGTCGACTCCGCCGTCCTCGTGCGTCGACTTCCTGGTATGCGCTGCACCATCACCCTCGGCGCAGAAACGCCATCGTCCGTACTTGTCTGCATCACGCTATCGGGTTCTTCCTTGCCTACTTCGAGCATCGCCGTCGCGCTCCTAACCAGTCGCCGCCGCAACCGCTCTCCTTTGGCACCGCTGCAGCTTGCTCACCCGAGCCGCGTCACCCGTCCACCCCTTCATCTCTGTCCAACACCAGCTCATCACCAGTGTCGCCACCGTCTTCCCTGACCACTTCTTTTACTCTGACCACCACGGGCGACATCGACCCCTTGTAAGTTCGCGCCGCAACCGTCGTCGAGTCCTTCTCTGCTAGCATCCTCGACATGGAGTACCAGTTTGTGCACGTCCCCGTCTACGCATGCCCGATACTGGCAACACCGACGTGTGCCTTCGTCCCCGATGTGCTTCCCGGCCTAGCAAGCCTGGAGCGACGCATCGCCAACATCGACCAGTGCAACGTTAATGCCCTCCCCGCTGCAGTGGTGCTCGACGTTGTGTTTTGCAGCGCCACTCCTTGCCCACACAACAGTGTTGTACAGCCGGGGTAGTTCGTCGGTTGCCCGGGTATGCAGCGTGTTGGAAATATGCCCTAGAGGCAATAATAAAATGGTTATTATCATATTTCCTTGTTCATGATAATCGTCTATTGTTCATGCTATAATTGTATTAACAGGAAATAGTAATACATGTGTGAATAAATAGATCACAATGTGTCCCTAGCAAGCCTCTAGTTAGCTAGCTCGTTGATCAATAGATGATCATGGTTTCCTGATCATGGTCATTAGATGTCATTGATAACGGGATCACATCATTGGGAGAATGATGTGATGGACAAGACCCAATCCTAAGCTCAACAATAGATCGTGTTGTTCATATGCTAAAGCTTTTCTTATGTCAAGTATCTTTTCCTTCGACCGTGAGATTGTGCAACTCCCGGATACCGTAGGAGTGCTTTGGGTGTATCAAATGTCACAACGTAACTGGGTGATTATAAAGGTGCACTGCGGGTATCTCCGAAAGTGTCTGTTGGGTTGGTACGAATTGAGATCGGGATTTGTCACTCCGTCTGACGGAGAGGTACCTCTGGGCCCACTCGGTAGAACATCATCATAATGAGTTAGTCACGGGATGATGTGCTACGGAACGAGTAAAGAGACTTAACGGTAACGAGATTGAACAAGGTATGGGTATACCGACGATGGAATCTCGGGCAAGTTCTATACCGACAGACAAAGGGAATTGCATACAGGATTGATTGAATCCTTGACATCGTGGTTCATCCGAGGAGATCATCGTGGAACATGTGGTAGCGACCACGGGTTTCCATATCCCGTTGATGGTTATTGGTTGGAGAGTGTCTCGGTCATGTCTGCATGCCTCCCGAACCCGTAGGGTCTACACACTCAAGGTTCGATGACGCTAGGGTTATAGGGAATTGTTATACGAGGTTACCGAAGGTTGTTCGGAGTCCCGGATGAGATCCCGGACGTCACGAGGAGCTTCGGGATGGTCCGGAAGTAAAGATATATATATATATATATATATATATATAGGATGGATGGTTTTGGACGCCGGAAATGTTTCGGGCACCACCGACAAAGTGTCGGGACCACCGGAAGGGTTCCGGAGGCCCACCGGGAGGGGCCACAAGCCCCGGAAGGCTATATGGGCCAAGTGTGGGAGGGAACCAGCCCCTGGGTGGGCTGGTGCGCCCCCCACACCCAGCCCATGGCGCACCAGAGAGGAAGGGGGGAACCCTAGACGCTGGTGGGCCTAAGGCCCACAAGAGGTGTGCCACCCCCTCTCCCATGTGGGCTGCCACCACCCCTAGGGTGGGAACCCTAGAGGTGGCGCACCCCTCCCCTCTCCTCCTATAAATAGAGAGGGGTTTGGGGCTGTTGGAGACACAAGTTGATCTCTCTCTCGGCGCAGCCCTGTCCCTCTTCTTCCTCCTCTCCCACGGTGCTTTGCGAAGCCCTGCCGGGAGACCTCGTCTCTCCATCGACACCACACCGTCGTGCTGCCGGTGATCTTCCCCAACCTCTCCCTCCTCCTTCCTGGATCAAGGTGCAGGAGACGTCACCGGGCTGCACGTGTGTTGAACGCGGAGGTGCCGTGGTTCGGCACTAGATCGGAATCACACCGCGATCTGAATCGCCGCGAGTACGACTCCATCAACCGCGTTCTAGCAACGCTTCCGCTTAGCGATCTTCAAAGGTATGAAGATGCACTCTCCCCTCTCTCGTTGCTGGTCTCTCCATAGGAAGATCTGAATATGGCGTAGGAAAATTTTGAATTATGTTACGTTACCCAACACAGTGTTAGTGCGCGTTTGGAACAGAGATGTCGAGGGCTGCCGCCCGAGCTGCACCGTCGGCTTCGCAGCCCAAGCCGGTGCTCGCACATAGGCGACCTTGCCCCTCACGTCCCAGGTGGTCACTGATGACTCACAAGTATAGGGGGTCAATTGTAGTCCTTTAGACAAGTAAGAGTGTCGAATCCAATGAGGAGAGGAAGGAAACGAAGAGCGATTTTGAGCAAGGTAATTTCTGCAAGCACTGAAATAGCGGTAACAAGTTGTTTGATAGCAAGGTAATTGTAACAAGTGACAAGTAGCAATAGTAACAATAGGTGCAGCAAGGTAGCCCAATCCTTTTGTGGCAAAGGACAGGCCAAAACAGATTCTTATAATAGGCAAAGCGTTCTTGAGGGCACACGGTAATTTCATCTAGTCACTTTCGTCATGATGGGTTAATTTGCGTTCGATATTTTGATAATTTGATATGTGGGGTGGACCGATGCTTGGGTAATGTTCTTACTTGAACAAACCTCCCACTTTTGATTAACCCTCCCACAAGCATCCGCAACTCCGAGAAATTTTTTAAGAATAAATTCTAACCATAGCATTAAACATAGGGATCTAAATCAGCCCCTTATAAAGTAGTGCATAGACTAGGGTTTAAGTTTGTGTCACTCTCGCAACCCACCCTCTAATTACTAATACACTGTGCATTCCCTTAGGCCAATATGGTGAAGTGTTATGTAGTCGACGTTCACATAACAACACTAAGGGAATCACATTAAATATCGAACGAATATCAACTTCACATGACTACTTGCAACATGATTTCTCCCGTGGCCACAAGAACAAAAGTAACTACTCACAAGTGATAAACATGTTCATTGTTAGAGAGGTATTATATAGAATAATGAATCTTAACATGCAGTCTTCCACCAAATAAACCATAAAGCATCAGGTGCAAGATGTAATCAATACTACTAGTGACACCCCAGGTACCAATCCGAGGTTCGGGTACAAGATTGAGTACAAGAGATGAACTAGGGTTTTGAGAGGAGATGGTGCTGATGATGATGTTGATGAAGATTGGCCTCCCCAATATGAGAGGGTTGTTGGTGATGACAATGGCCTCAATTTCGCCCTCCAAGAGGGAAGTTCCTCCGGCGGAATCGCTCTACGAGAGGGCAAAAGTGCTCCTGCCTAGGTTCCATCTCGAGACAGCGGCGCTTCGTCCCGAAAGTACTCTCCTTAATTTTTTAGGGCGAAGGAGAATTTATACCAGAAGATTGGCGTCAGAGGTGGGCCACGTGGCCCACTAGACATCCTGGCGCACCCTGGTGTCTAGTGGCCGCCTGGTGGCCCCCTCCGGCACTTCTTCGTGCTAGTATTTTTTATTTATTATAAAAAAACCTCCATAAATTTTCAGCCCAATTGGAGATGTGTAGAATAGGTATGTGACGTAGCGTTTTCTGGTCCAGAATTGCATCTGCCGGCATTCTCCCACTTGATGTAAACCTTGCATATTATGAGAGAAAATGCATTAGAATTACTCCACAAAGTGGCAACATGCATAAAAACACTATAAATAACAGTAACAAAATTGATGCAAAATGGACGTATCAACTCCCCCAAGCCTAGACCTCACTTGTCCTCAAGCGAAAGCCGATAGCCAAAATCATGACCACATGCGAAAGGGTGATGTCAACAATAATAACTCATGACCACCCACATTCAGATGGATATATATGTTTAGATCTTTCCCCACCACATGATACTTGCCAAAGAGAAGATTAAGGAAGTAGAGGAAAATACTATGACTCTTGCACAAAAGTAAATACATAAAGGTAAAAGATAGTCCCTTCGCAGAGGGAAGCACATGTTGTCATTCGCTTTTTGGTTTTATGCTAAGTCTCTTAGTGCAAAGGAACATTACGTTATGTTGCCCCTTGTGATGGCAACCTTTATTATGCAGTCCATCGCTTTTATTTGCCAACACAAGTTTGTACAATGCTTAATTTCCCTTAATCTAGATGATCAAACATGTTTAGAAGCAATTTTTATTGCTTTGTGCGCCGACGACAACTTACTTGAAGGATCTTACTCAATACATAGGTAGGTATGGTGGACTCTTGAAACATGGATTTGGTTTTAAGGTTTTGGATGCACAAGTAGTATCTCTACTTAGTGCGGAGTTTTTGGATAGCAAAGGTATTGGGCAAGCACCACATGTTAGAAGATCTATAACAATATAACTTCTATGTGAATGTGAACAATCATAAATCATTACATTGTCGTCCTTGTCCAATGTCAAAAGTTTTGGCATATTATAATTAATGGGGGCTCACAATCATAAAAGATGTCAAGGATAGTGTATTTGCATGTAAATCTTCTCTTCCCTTGTTAATTCTTTCAAGTGTTGCATCACCGACCTATGCTATATTTTTCAATCTTCAACAAATTTTACCACTTATACTTTTCCTTATGTGATGTCACTACTTACTATAAGATTGGCATATTATCTTTTTCATTATTTTCCTATATTTTGATTGCAGCAAGGAAGTAAAGAAGCAAAACTCAAACTAAACTTTATTATATAACTCTTACTCGATTACATAGATAGATAGATAGATCAGGAAACTAGCACTCAAAAATAATATTAAACTAAACTTTTATTTGACTAGATTACAAAATAGCTAAAGATCAAACTAGGATGGATAAAGATAAAGAAGGGTGATGGTGATATGATATCGGGGCGCCTCCCCTAAGCTTGGCACAAACCAAGGGGAGTGCCCATACCCGTGTACTCAAGTCTCCTTCTTTGGTGATGAAGATGGAGGTGGTGGTGTAGATGATGAGGTAGCGTCACTATGTAGCCTCAAGAGGTTATCTATATGTTGAATAACGCTCCGAAGATTGTTGACTTGGTCCTTTAACAAAATATTTTCACGAGTAAGATATTTATTCTGAACATGAACCGTTTTGAAGGCTCTAAAGTCTTCGATTGAGTAGGGGTGAGGTGCTCATAGTAGGGTTGGAGGTAATCTTTTTCCTCCTCTTCCTTTGGTGACATGGCATGCCCTTCTTCTCGAGATTGATCCCCTTTGACTTTCTCGCCCTTGTTCTCCTTGGTGGCTCCTGCTGGTTCCTCCTCCTTCAGTTCCATCTTCATTAGCCAAGCATCTTCTTCTGCGTTGTTTGAGCAAGGAGAAGACATGATGTCGGGCTTGATAGTTCTGATAGAAAAACAGGACAAAACAAGAACAGAGGATTTCTCCGTGATATTGGGGTCAAATCATTGGGAGATATATATAGATAATTTTTATACAAGGGAATACATGCTCCACAAGAAAACAGAGCGAGGAAGGTACCCGAGTGGCCCACTAGACATTAGGCCGCGCTAGGGGGTCTGATGCGCCTTGGTGTTTAGTGGACCCCTGGGTTGCCTTCCCGCGTGTTTCTAAGTTTTCTAAAATTCCAAAACTGTCAGAAAATATTTTTGCGGATTTTTCTGAGCCCGTTTACTTACCGTATCACATACCTCTTCCTTTTAAGGGTCCTGTAGTGTTTTGGAAGGTCTCCCTAATGTGCTCCTCCGATGCCATGGTTTGTACAATATTTATTTCAACATTAATTGGTGTACCTAAAATATAGTGCTTTATTGTTTGCCCATTGACCACCTTCAGGTTAGTGCCTTCAGGATTATTGATCTTAATAGCCCGTGACCGGTAAACTCCTTCAATGATATATGGTCCTTTCCATTTGGATAGAAGTTTTCCTGCAAAGAATCTAGGACGAGAATTGTACAATAGAACATATTCACCAACTTCGAATTCTCGCTTTTGGATCCTTTTGTTATGCCATATTTTGACTTTTTCTTTGAATAGTTTTGCATTTTCATAAGCTTGGGTTCTCCATTCATCTAATGAGCTAATATCAAATAACCTCTTTTCACCAGCAAGTTTGAAATCATAGTTGAGTCCTTTAATTCCCCAATAAGCTCTTTGTTCTAACTCAAGAGGTAAATGACATGCTTTCCCATAAACCATTTTATAAGGAGACGTACCCATAGAATTTTTATAAGCTGTTCTATAGGCCCACAATGCATCATCTAATTTCTTAGATGAATTATTTTGGGACTATTGACAATATTTTGCTATTTTAATTTTATTTCTCTATAGCTTAATTCTACTTGACCACTAGACCGAGCATGATAGGGAGATGCAATTTTATGGTTAACATCATATCTACCAAGCAACTTACAAAAAGCACCATGAATAAAATGTGAACCACCATCAGTCATTAAGTATCCAGGGACTCCAAAATGTGGGAAAATAACTCCCTTAAGTATCTTAATAGAGGTGTTATGTTCAGAATTGTTGGTTGGAATAGCTTCTACCCATTTAGTGACATAATCAACATCAACCAAAATATGTCTATACCCATTGGAGGAAGGAAAAGGTCCCATATAATCAAATACCCAAACATCAAATGGTTCAATAACAAGTGAATGATTCATAGGCATTTCCTGACGTCTACTAATGTTACCAATTCTTTGACATTGATCACAAGAGAGGACAAACTTACGAGCATCTTTGAAAAGAATAGGTCAATAAAATCCAGACTATAATACCTTGTGTGCAGTTTTTGTTGGAATTATGCCCTAGAGGCAATAATAAATATAGTTATTATTATAATTCCTGTATCAAGATAATCGTTTATTATCCATGCTATAATTGTATTGAATGAAGACTCATTTACATGTGTGGATACATAGACAAAACACCGTCCCTAGCATGCCTCTAGTTGGCTAGCCAGTTGATCAATGATAGTCAGTGTCTTCTGATTATGAACAAGGTGTTGTTGCTTGATAACTGGATCATGTCATTAGGAGAATCACGTGATGGACTAGACCCAAACTAATAGACGTAGCATGTTGATCGTGTCATTTTGTTGCTACTGTTTTTTGCGTGTCAAGTATTTATTCCTATGACCATGAGATCATATAACTCACTGACACCGGAGGAATGCTTTGTGTGTATCAAACGTCGCAACGTAACTGGGTGACTATAAAGATGCTCTACAGGTATCTCCGAAGGTGTTAGTTGAGTTAGTATGGATCAAGACTGGGATTTGTCACTCCGTGTGACGGAGAGGTATCTCGGGGCCCACTCGGTAATACAACATCACACACAAGCCTTGCAAGAAATGTAACTTAGTGTAAGTTGCGGGATCTTGTATTACGGAACGAGTAAAGAGACTTGCCGGTAAACGAGATTGAAATAGGTATGCGGATACTGACGATCGAATCTCGAGCAAGTAACATACCGAAGGACAAAGGGAATGACATACGGGATTATATGAATCCTTGGCACTGAGGTTCAAACGATAAGATCTTCGTAGAATATGTAGGATCCAATATGGGCATCCAGGCCCCGCTATTGGATATTGACCGAGGAGTCTCTCGGGTCATGTCTACATAGTTCTCGAACCCGCAGGGTCTGCACACTTAAGGTTCGACGTTGTTTTATGCGTATTTGAGTTATATGGTTGGTTACCGAATGTTGTTCGGAGTCCCGGATGAGCTCACGGACGTCACGAGGGTTTCCGGAATGGTCCGGAAACGAAGATTGATATATAGGATGACCTCATTTGATTACCGGAAGGTTTTCGGAGTTACCAGGAATGAACCGGGAATGACGAATGGGTTCCGGGAGTTCACCGGGGGGGGGGGGGCAACCCACCCCGGGGAAGCCCATAGGCCTTGAGGGAGGCACACCATCCCTTAGTGGGCTGGTGGGACAGCCCACAAGTGCCCTATGCGCCATAGAGATAAAAATCAAAGAGAAAAAAAAGGAGGAGGTGGGAAGGAAGGGGGACTCCCTCCCACCAAACCAAGTCCAACTCGGTTTGGGGGGGGAGTCCTCCCCCCTTGGACTCGGCCGACCCCCTTGGGGCTCCTTGAGCCCCAAGGCAAGGTCCCCTCCCTCCCACCTATATATACGGAGGTTTTAGGGCTGATTTGAGACGACTTTTCCACGGCAGCCCGACCACATACCTCCACAGTTTTTCCTCTAGATCGCGTTTCTGCGGAGCTCGGGCGGAGCCCTGCTGAGACAAGGTCATCACCAACCTCCGGAGCGCCGTCACGCTGCCGGAGAACTCTTCTACCTCTCCGTCTCTCTTGCTGGATCAAGAAGGCCGAGATCATCGTCGAGCTGTACGTGTGCTGAACGCGGAGGTGCCGTCCGTTCGGTACTAGATCGTGGGACTGATCGCGGGATTGTTCGCGGGGCGGATCGAGGGACGTGAGGACGTTCCACTACATCAACTGCGTTCTCTAACGCTTCTGCTGTACGATCTACAAGGGTACGTAGATCACTCATCCCCTCTCGTAGATGGACATCACCATGATAGGTCTTCGTGCGCGTAGGAAATTTTTTGTTTCCCATGCGACGTTCCCCAACAGTGGCATCATGAGCTAGGTTCATGCGTAGATGTCTTCTCGAGTAGAACACAAAAGTTTTTGTGGGCGGTGATGTGCGTTTTGCTGCCCTCCTTAGTCTTTTCTTGATTCCGCGGTATTGTTGGATTGAAGCGGCTTGGACCGACATTACTTGTACGCTTACGAGAGACTGGTTTCATCGTTACGAGTAACTCCGTTGCTCAAAGATGACTGGCAAGTGTCGGTTTCTCCAACTTTAGTTGAATCGGATTTGACCGAGGAGGTCCTTGGATGAGGTTAAATAGCAACTCATATATCTCCGTTGTGGTGTTTGCGTAAGTAAGATGCGATCCTACTAGATACCCATGGTCACCACGTAAAACATGCAACAACAAAATTAGAGGACGTCTAACTTGTTTTTGCAGGGTATGCTTGTGATGTGATATGGCCAATGATGTGATGTGATATATTGGATGTATGAGATGATCATGTTGTAATAGAAATATCGACTTGCACGTCGATGGTACGCAACCGGCAGGAGCCATAGGGTTGTATTTATACTAACGTGTGTGCTTGCAGATGCGTTTACTATTTTGCTAGGAAGTAGGTTTAGTAGTAATAGCATGAGTAGCACGACAACCCCGATGGCAACACGTTCATGGATGATCATGGTGTGGCGCCGGTGACAAGAAGATCGTGCCGGTGCTTTGGTGATGGAGATCAAGAAGCACGTGATGATGGCCATATCATGTCACTTATGAATTGCATGTGATGTTAATCCTTTTATGCACCTTATTTTGCTTAGAACGACGGTAGCATTATGAGATGATCTCTCACTAAAATTTCAAGACGAAATTGTGTTCTCCCCGACTGTGCACCGTTGCTACAGTCGTCGTTTCGAGACACCACGTGATGATCGGGTGTGATAGACTCAACGTTCACATACAACGGGTGCAAAACAGTTGCGCACGCGGAACACTCGGGTTAAGCTTGACGAGCCTAGCATGTGCAGACATGGCCTCAGAACACATGAGACCGAAAGTTCGATCATGAATCATATAGATGATATGATTAGCATAGGGATGCTTACCACTGAAACTATACTCAACTCACGTGATGATCGGACTTGAGCTAGTGTAAGTGGATCATGAACCACTCAAATGACTAGAGAGATGTACTTTTTGAGTGGGAGTTTAGCGAATAATTTGATTAAGTTAAACTCTAATTATCTTGAACATAGTCTAAGTCCACTTTGAATATATTTGTGTTGTAGATCATGGCTCACGCGACAGTCATCCTAAATTTTAATACGTTCCTAGAGAAAGCTAAGTTGAAAGATGATGGAAGCAACTTTGTAGACTGGGATCGTAATATTAAGCTAATCTTACAAGCTGGGAAGAAGGATTATGTCCTTAATGCTGCGCTAGGAGATGAACCACCCGCTACGGCTGATCAGGATGTTAAGAACGCTTGGTTAGCACGTAAGGAGGACTACTCAATAGTTCAATGTGCAGTCTTGTATGGCTTAGAACCGGGACTTCAACGTCGCTTTGAGCGTCATGGAGCATTTGAGATGTTCCAGGAGTTGGAGTTTATCTTTCAGAAGAACGCCCGGATCGAGAGGTATGAGACCTCCGATAAATTCTATGCTTGCAAGATGGAGGAAAACTCATCTGTCAGTGAACATGTGCTCAAAATGTCTGGGTACTCAAACCGTCTAGCTGAGCTGGGGATTGAACTCCCGCAAGAAGCTATCACTGACAGAATCCTTCAATCACTTCCGCCAAGCTATAAAGGCTTTGTGTTGAACTACAACATGCAAGGGATGAACAAGTCTCCCGGCGAGTTGTTTGCGATGCTGAAAGTCGCAGAGTCTGAACTCCGTAAAGAGCATCAAGTGTTGATGGTGAATAAGACCACTAGTTTCAAGAGAAACGGCAAAGGCAAGAAGGGCAATTCGAAGAAGAGCGGCAAGCCTGTTGCCAATCCGACGAAGAAACCCAAAGCTGGACCTAAGCCTGAAACGGAGTGTTTCTATTGCAAGGGTATGGGTCATTGGAAGCGCAATTGCCCCAAGTATCTGGCAGATAAGAAGGCGGGCAAAGAAAAATCAGGTATATTTGATATACATGTTATTGATGTGTACTTAACCGGCTCTCGTAGTAGTGCCTGGGTATTCGATACCAGTTCTGTTGCTCATATTTGCAACTCGAAACAGGAACTGCGGAATAGGCGAAGGCTGGCGAAAGATGAAGTGACGATGCGCGTAGGAAATGGTTCCAAGGTTGATGCAATCGCCGTCGGCACAGTGTCACTTCAGTTACCGTCAGGATTAGTAATGAACTTAAATCATTGTTATTTAGTGCCTGCGTTGAGCATGAACATTATATCTGGATCTTGTTTATTGCGAGACGGTTACTCTTTTAAGTCAGAGAATAATGGTTGTTCTATTTCTATGAGTAACATCTTTTATGGTCATGCACCGAATGTGAGAGGATTGTTCATATTGAATCTTGATAACGATACGCATATACATAACATTGAGACCAAAAGAGTTAGAGTTAACAATGATAGCGCCATATTTTTGTGGCACTGCCGCTTAGGTCATATTGGTGTAAAGCGCATGAAGAAACTCCATGCTGATGGACTTTTGGAGTCACTTGACTTTGATTCACTTGACACGTGCGAACCATGCCTCATGGGCAAGATGACTAAGACTCCGTTCTCAGGAACAATGGAGCGTGCAAGTGACTTGTTGGAAATCATACGTACCGATGTGTGTGGTCCGATGAGCGTGGAGGCACGCGGCGGATATCGTTATTTTCTCACCTTCACTGACGATTTAAGTAGATATGGTTATGTCTACTTGATGAAGCACAAGTCTGAAACATTTGAAAAGTTCAAGCAATTTCAGAGTGAAGTGGAAAATCATCGTAACAAGAAGATCAAGTTCCTACGGTCTGATCGTGGGGGTGAATATCTGAGTTTCGAGTTTGGTGCTCACTTGAGACAATGTGGATTGTTTCACAGTTAACACCGCCTGGAACACCACAGCGTAATGGTGTGTCCGAACGTCGTAATCGTACTCTATTAGAGATGGTGCGATCTATGATGTCTCTTACTGATTTGCCGTTATCATTTTGGGGCTATGCATTAGAAACAGCTGCATTCACTTTAAATAGGGCACCATCAAAATCCGTTGAGACGACACCATACGAACTGTGGTATGGCAAAAGGCCAAAGTTGTCGTTTCTTAAAGTTTGGGGATGTGATGCTTATGTCAAAAAGCTTCAGCCTGAAAAGCTGGAACCCAAAGCGGAAAAATGCGTCTTCATAGGTTACCCAAAAGAGACAGTTGGGTACACCTTCTATCTCAAATCCGAGGGCAAAGTGTTTGTTGCTAAAAACGGAGCTTTTCTCGAGAAGGAGTTTCTCTCGAGAGAATTGAGTGGGAGGAAGATAGAACTTGACGAGGTTGTCGAACCTCTCATCCCTCTGGATGGTGGCGCAGGGCAAGGGGAAACCTCTGTCATTGCGACGCCGGTTGAGGAGGAAGTTAATGATGATGATCATGAAACTCCAGTTCAAGTTTCTGTCGAACCACACAGGTCGACGAGACCACGTGCTGCTCCAGAGTGGTACGGTAATCCCGTCTTATCAATCATGTTGTTAGACAACAATGAACCTGCGAATTATGAAGAAGCAATGGTGGGCCCAGATTCCAACAAATGGCTGGAGGCCATGAAATCCGAGATAGGATCCATGTATGAGAACAAAGTGTGGACTTTGGAGGTACTGCCTGGGGGCCGCAAGGCCATTCAGAACAAATGGATCTTTAAGAGGAAGACGGACGCTGACGGTAATGTGACCGTTTATAAAGCTCGACTTGTGGCAAAGGGTTTTTCACAAGTTCAAGGAGTTGACTACGATGAGACTTTCTCACCCGTAGCGATGCTTAAGTCCGTCAGAATCATGTTAGCAATAGCTGCATTTTTCGATTATGAAATCTGGCAGATGGATGTCAAAACGGCGTTCCTTAACGGTTTTCTTAAAGAATAATTGTATATGATACAACCCGAAGGTTTTGTCGATCCTAAGAATGCTAACAAGGTGTGCAAGCTCCAGCGATCCATTTATAGACTGGTGCAAGCATCTCGGAGTTGGAACAAACGCTTTGATGAGGTGATCAAAGCATTTGGGTTTATACAAGTGGTTGGAGAATCTTGTATTTACAAGAAAGTGAGTGGGAGCTCTGTGGCGTTTCTAATATTATATGTGGATGACATATTACTGATTGGAAACAACGTAGAGTTTTTAGAGAGCATAAAGGATTACTTGAATAAAAGTTTCTCTATGAAGGACCTAGGAGAAGCTGCTTACATTCTAGGCATTAAGATCTATAGGGATAGATCAAAACGCCTGATAGGACTTTCACAAAGCACATACCTTGATAAAGTTTTGAAGAGGTTCAAAATGGAACAATCCAAGAAAGGGTTCTTGCCAGTTCTACAAGGTACGAGATTGAGTAAGACTCAGTGCCCAGCAACTGATGAAGATAGAGAGCATATGCGCTCCGTCCCCTATGCTTCAGCCATAGGTTCTATCATGTATGCGATGTTGTGCACTAGACCGGATGTTAGCCTGGCCATAAGTATGGCAGGTAGGTTCCAGAGTAATCCAGGAGTGGATCACTGGACAACGGTCAAGAATATCCTGAAGTACCTGAAAAGGACTAAGGAGATGTTTCTCGTGTATGGAGGTGACGAAGAGCTCGCCGTAAAAGGTTACGTCGATGCAAGCTTTGACACAGATCCGGACGACTCTAAGTCTCAAACCGGATACGTATTTATTCTTAATGGGGGTGCAGTAAGCTGGTGCAGTTCCAAGCAAAGCGTCGTAGCAGATTCTACATGTGAAGCGGAGTACATGGCTGCCTCGGAGGCGGCTAAGGAGGGTGTCTGGATGAAGCAGTTCATGATGGATCTTGGAGTGGTGCCAAGCGCACTGAATCCAATAACCTTGTTTTGTGATAACACTGGTGCCATTGCCTTAGCAAAGGAACAACGGTTTCACAAGAATACGAGACACATCAAACGATGCTTCAACCTCATCCGCGACTATGTCGAGGGAGAGGACGTGAATATATGCAAAGTGCACACGGATCTGAATGTAGCAGACCCGCTGACTAAACCTCTTCCACGGCCAAAGCATGATCAACACCAGAACTGTATGGGTGTTAGATTTATTACAATGTAATTCACATGGTGATGTGAGGGCTGGATTATTGACTCTAGTGCAAGTGGGAGACTGTTGGAATTATGCCCTAGAGGCAATAATAAATATAGTTATTATTATAATTCCTGTATCAAGATAATCGTTTATTATCCATGCTATAATTGTATTGAATGAAGACTCATTTACATGTGTGGATACATAGACAAAACACCGTCCCTAGCATGCCTCTAGTTGGCTAGCCAGTTGATCAATGATAGTCAGTGTCTTCTGATTATGAACAAGGTGTTGTTGCTTGATAACTGGATCACGTCATTAGGAGAATCACGTGATGGACTAGACCCAAACTAATAGACGTAGCATGTTGATCGTGTCATTTTGTTGCTACTGTTTTCTGCGTGCCAAGTATTTATTCCTATGACCATGAGATCATATAACTCACTGTCACCGGAGGAATGCTTTGTGTGTATCAAACGTCACAACGTAACTGGGTGACTATAAAGATGCTCTACAGGTATCTCCGAAGGTGTTAGTTGAGTTAGTATGGATCAAGACTGGGATTTGTCACTCCGTGTGACGGAGAGGTATCTCGGGGCCCACTCGATAATACAACATCACACACAAGCCTTGCAAGCAATGTAACTTAGTGTAAGTTGCGGGATCTTGTATTACGGAACGAGTAAAGAGACTTGCCGGTAAACGAGTTTGAAATAGGTATGCGGATACTGACGATCGAATCTCGGGCAAGTAACATACCGAAGGACAAAGGGAATGACATACGGGATTATATGAATCCTTGGCACTGAGGTTCAAACGGTAAGTTCTTCGTAGAATATGTAGGATCCAATATGGGCATCCAGGTCCCGCTATTGGATATTGACCGAGGAGTCTCTCGGGTCATGTCTACATAGTTCTCGAACCCGCAGGGTCTGCACACTTAAGGTTCGACGTTGTTTTATGCGTATTTGAGTTATATGGTTGGTTACCGAATGTTGTTCGGAGTCCCGGATGAGATCACGGACGTCACGAGGGTTTCCGAAATGGTCCGGAAATGAATATTGATATATAGGATGACCTCATTTGATTACCGGAAGGTTTTCGGAGTTACCGGGAATGTATGGGGAATGACGAATGGGTTCCGGGAGTTCACCGGGGGGGGGGGGGGCAACCCACCCCGGGGAAGCCCATAGGCCTTGAGGGAGGCACACCAGCCCTTAGTGGGCTGGTGGGACAGCCCACAAGTGCCCTATGCGCCATAGAGATAAAAATCAAAGAGAAAGAAAAAAAAGGAGGAGGTGGGAAGGAAGGGGGACTCCCTCCCACCAAACCAAGTCCAACTCGGTTTGGGGGGGGGGGGAGTCCTCCCCCCTTGGACTCGGCCGACCCCCTTGGGGCTCCTTGAGCCCCAAGGCAAGGTCCCCTCCCTCCCACCTATATATACGGAGGTTTTAGGGCTGATTTGAGACGACTTTTCCACGGCAGCCCGACCACATACCTCCACAGTTTTTCCTCTAGATCGCGTTTCTGCGGAGCTCGGGCGGAGCCCTGCTGAGACAAGGTCATCACCAACCTCCGGAGCGCCGTCACGCTGCCGGAGAACTCTTCTACCTCTCCGTCTCTCTTGCTGGATCAAGAAGGCCGAGATCATCGTCGAGCTGTACGTGTGCTGAACGCGGAGGTGCCGTCCGTTCGGTACTAGATCGTGGGACTGATCGCGGGATTGTTCGCGGGGCGGATCGAGGGACGTGAGGACGTTCCACTACATCAACTGCGTTCTCTAACGCTTCTGCTGTACGATCTACAAGGGTACGTAGATCACTCATCCCCTCTCGTAGATGGACATCACCATGATAGGTCTTCGTGCGCGTAGGAAATTTTTTGTTTCCCATGCGACATTCCCCAACAGTGGCATCATGAGCTAGGTTCATGCGTAGATGTCTTCTCGAGTAGAACACAAAAGTTTTTGTGGGCGGTGATGTGCGTTTTGCTGCCCTCCTTAGTCTTTTCTTGATTCCGCGGTATTGTTGGATTGAAGCGGCTTGGACCGACATTACTTGTACGCTTACGAGAGACTGGTTTCATCGTTACGAGTAACTCCGTTGCTCAAAGATGACTGGCAAGTGTCGGTTTCTCCAACTTTAGTTGAATCGGATTTGACCGAGGAGGTCCTTGGATGAGGTTAAATAGCAACTCATATATCTCCGTTGTGGTGTTTGCGTAAGTAAGATGCGATCCTACTAGATACCCATGGTCACCACGTAAAACATGCAACAACAAAATTAGAGGACGTCTAACTTGTTTTTGCAGGGTATGCTTGTGATGTGATATGGCCAATGATGTGATGTGATATATTGGATGTATGAGATGATCATGTTGTAATAGAAATATCGACTTGCACGTCGATGGTACGCAACCGGCAGGAGCCATAGGGTTGTATTTATACTAACGTGTGTGCTTGCAGATGCGTTTACTATTTTGCTAGGAAGTAGGTTTAGTAGTAATAGCATGAGTAGCACGACAACCCCGATGGCAACACGTTCATGGATGATCATGGTGTGGCGCCGGTGACAAGAAGATCGTGCCGGTGCTTTGGTGATGGAGATCAAGAAGCACGTGATGATGGCCATATCATGTCACTTATGAATTGCATGTGATGTTAATCCTTTTATGCACCTTATTTTGCTTAGAACGACGGTAGCATTATGAGATGATCTCTCACTAAAATTTCAAGACGAAATTGTGTTCTCCCCGACTGTGCACCGTTGCTACAGTCGTCGTTTCGAGACACCACGTGATGATCGGGTGTGATAGACTCAACGTTCACATACAACGGGTGCAAAACAGTTGCGCACGCGGAACACTCGGGTTAAGCTTGACGAGCCTAGCATGTGCAGACATGGCCTCAGAACACATGAGACCGAAAGTTCGATCATGAATCATATAGATGATATGATTAGCATAGGGATGCTTACCACTGAAACTATACTCAACTCACGTGATGATCGGACTTGAGCTAGTGTAAGTGGATCATGAACCACTCAAATGACTAGAGAGATGTACTTTTTGAGTGGGAGTTTAGCGAATAATTTGATTAAGTTAAACTCTAATTATCTTGAACATAGTCTAAGTCCACTTTGAATATATTTGTGTTGTAGATCATGGCTCACGCGACAGTCATCCTGAATTTTAATACGTTCCTAGAGAAAGCTAAGTTGAAAGATGATGGAAGCAACTTTGTAGACTGGGATCGTAATATTAAGCTAATCTTACAAGCTGGGAAGAAGGATTATGTCCTTAATGCTGCGCTAGGAGATGAACCACCCGCTACGGCTGATCAGGATGTTAAGAACGCTTGGTTAGCACGTAAGGAGGACTACTCAATAGTTCAATGTGCAGTCTTGTATGGCTTAGAACCGGGACTTCAACGTCGCTTTGAGCGTCATGGAGCATTTGAGATGTTCCAGGAGTTGGAGTTTATCTTTCAGAAGAACGCCCGGATCGAGAGGTATGAGACCTCCGATAAATTCTATGCTTGCAAGATGGAGGAAAACTCATCTGTCAGTGAACATGTGCTCAAAATGTCTGGGTACTCAAACCGTCTAGCTGAGCTGGGGATTGAACTCCCGCAAGAAGCTATCACTGACAGAATCCTTCAATCACTTCCGCCAAGCTATAAAGGCTTTGTGTTGAACTACAACATGCAAGGGATGAACAAGTCTCCCGGCGAGTTGTTTGCGATGCTGAAAGTCGCAGAGTCTGAACTCCGTAAAGAGCATCAAGTGTTGATGGTGAATAAGACCACTAGTTTCAAGAGAAACGGCAAAGGCAAGAAGGGCAATTCGAAGAAGAGCGGCAAGCCTGTTGCCAATCCGACGAAGAAACCCAAAGCTGGACCTAAGCCTGAAACGGAGTGTTTCTATTGCAAGGGTATGGGTCATTGGAAGCGCAATTGCCCCAAGTATCTGGCAGATAAGAAGGCGGGCAAAGAAAAATCAGGTATATTTGATATACATGTTATTGATGTGTACTTAACCGGCTCTCGTAGTAGTGCCTGGGTATTCGATACCAGTTCTGTTGCTCATATTTGCAACTCGAAACAGGAACTGCGGAATAGGCGAAGGCTGGCGAAAGATGAAGTGACGATGCGCGTAGGAAATGGTTCCAAGGTTGATGCAATCGCCGTCGGCACAGTGTCACTTCAGTTACCGTCAGGATTAGTAATGAACTTAAATCATTGTTATTTAGTGCCTGCGTTGAGCATGAACATTATATCTGGATCTTGTTTATTGCGAGACGGTTACTCTTTTAAGTCAGAGAATAATGGTTGTTCTATTTCTATGAGTAACATCTTTTATGGTCATGCACCGAATGTGAGAGGATTGTTCATATTGAATCTTGATAACGATACGCATATACATAACATTGAGACCAAAAGAGTTAGAGTTAACAATGATAGCGCCATATTTTTGTGGCACTGCCGCTTAGGTCATATTGGTGTAAAGCGCATGAAGAAACTCCATGCTGATGGACTTTTGGAGTCACTTGACTTTGATTCACTTGACACGTGCGAACCATGCCTCATGGGCAAGATGACTAAGACTCCGTTCTCAGGAACAATGGAGCGTGCAAGTGACTTGTTGGAAATCATACGTACCGATGTGTGTGGTCCGATGAGCGTGGAGGCACGCGGCGGATATCGTTATTTTCTCACCTTCACTGACGATTTAAGTAGATATGGTTATGTCTACTTGATGAAGCACAAGTCTGAAACATTTGAAAAGTTCAAGCAATTTCAGAGTGAAGTGGAAAATCATCGTAACAAGAAGATCAAGTTCCTACGGTCTGATCGTGGGGGTGAATATCTGAGTTTCGAGTTTGGTGCTCACTTGAGACAATGTGGATTGTTTCACAGTTAACACCGCCTGGAACACCACAGCGTAATGGTGTGTCCGAACATCGTAATCGTACTCTATTAGAGATGGTGCGATCTATGATGTCTCTTACTGATTTGCCGTTATCATTTTGGGGCTATGCATTAGAAACAGCTGCATTCACTTTAAATAGGGCACCATCAAAATCCGTTGAGACGACACCATACGAACTGTGGTATGGCAAAAGGCCAAAGTTGTCGTTTCTTAAAGTTTGGGGATGTGATGCTTATGTCAAAAAGCTTCAGCCTGAAAAGCTGGAACCCAAAGCGGAAAAATGCGTCTTCATAGGTTACCCAAAAGAGACAGTTGGGTACACCTTCTATCTCAAATCCGAGGGCAAAGTGTTTGTTGCTAAAAACGGAGCTTTTCTCGAGAAGGAGTTTCTCTCGAGAGAATTGAGTGGGAGGAAGATAGAACTTGACGAGGTTGTCGAACCTCTCATCCCTCTGGATGGTGGCGCAGGGCAAGGGGAAACCTCTATCATTGCGACGCCGGTTGAGGAGGAAGTTAATGATGATGATCATGAAACTCCAGTTCAAGTTTCTGTCGAACCACACAGGTCGACGAGACCACGTGCTGCTCCAGAGTGGTACGGTAATCCCGTCTTATCAATCATGTTGTTAGACAACAATGAACCTGCGAATTATGAAGAAGCAATGGTGGGCCCAGATTCCAACAAATGGCTGGAGGCCATGAAATCCGAGATAGGATCCATGTATGAGAACAAAGTGTGGACTTTGGAGGTACTGCCTGGGGGCCGCAAGGCCATTCAGAACAAATGGATCTTTAAGAGGAAGACGGACGCTGACGGTAATGTGACCGTTTATAAAGCTCGACTTGTGGCAAAGGGTTTTTCACAAGTTCAAGGAGTTGACTACGATGAGACTTTCTCACCCGTAGCGATGCTTAAGTCCGTCAGAATCATGTTAGCAATAGCTGCATTTTTCGATTATGAAATCTGGCAGATGGATGTCAAAACGGCGTTCCTTAACGGTTTTCTTAAAGAATAATTGTATATGATACAACCCGAAGGTTTTGTCGATCCTAAGAATGCTAACAAGGTGTGCAAGCTCCAGCGATCCATTTATAGACTGGTGCAAGCATCTCGGAGTTGGAACAAACGCTTTGATGAGGTGATCAAAGCATTTGGGTTTATACAAGTGGTTGGAGAATCTTGTATTTACAAGAAAGTGAGTGGGAGCTCTGTGGCGTTTCTAATATTATATGTGGATGACATATTACTGATTGGAAACAACGTAGAGTTTTTAGAGAGCATAAAGGATTACTTGAATAAAAGTTTCTCTATGAAGGACCTAGGAGAAGCTGCTTACATTCTAGGCATTAAGATCTATAGGGATAGATCAAAACGCCTGATAGGACTTTCACAAAGCACATACCTTGATAAAGTTTTGAAGAGGTTCAAAATGGAACAATCCAAGAAAGGGTTCTTGCCAGTTCTACAAGGTACGAGATTGAGTAAGACTCAGTGCCCAGCAACTGATGAAGATAGAGAGCATATGCGCTCCGTCCCCTATGCTTCAGCCATAGGTTCTATCATGTATGCGATGCTGTGCACTAGACCGGATGTTAGCCTGGCCATAAGTATGGCAGGTAGGTTCCAGAGTAATCCAGGAGTGGATCACTGGACAACGGTCAAGAATATCCTGAAGTACCTGAAAAGGACTAAGGAGATGTTTCTCGTGTATGGAGGTGACGAAGAGCTCGCCGTAAAAGGTTACGTCGATGCAAGCTTTGACACAGATCCGGACGACTCTAAGTCGCAAACCGGATACGTATTTATTCTTAATGGGGGTGCAGTAAGCTGGTGCAGTTCCAAGCAAAGCGTCGTAGCAGATTCTACATGTGAAGCGGAGTACATGGCTGCCTCGGAGGCGGCTAAGGAGGGTGTCTGGATGAAGCAGTTCATGACGGATCTTGGAGTGGTGCCAAGCGCACTGAATCCAATAACCTTGTTTTGTGATAACACTGGTGCCATTGCCTTAGCAAAGGAACAACGGTTTCACAAGAATACGAGACACATCAAACGATGCTTCAACCTCATCCGCGACTATGTCGAGGGAGAGGACGTGAATATATGCAAAGTGCACACGGATCTGAATGTAGCAGACCCGCTGACTAAACCTCTTCCACGGCCAAAGCATGATCAACACCAGAACTGTATGGGTGTTAGATTTATTACAATGTAATTCACATGGTGATGTGAGGGCTGGATTATTGACTCTAGTGCAAGTGGGAGACTGTTGGAATTATGCCCTAGAGGCAATAATAAATATAGTTATTATTATAATTCCTGTATCAAGATAATCGTTTATTATCCATGCTATAATTGTATTGAATGAAGACTCATTTACATGTGTGGATACATAGACAAAACACCGTCCCTAGCATGCCTCTAGTTGGCTAGCCAGTTGATCAATGATAGTCAGTGTCTTCTGATTATGAACAAGGTGTTATTGCTTGATAACTGGATCACGTCATTAGGAGAATCACGTGATGGACTAGACCCAAACTAATAGACGTAGCATGTTGATCGTGTCATTTTGTTGCTACTGTTTTCTGCGTGCCAAGTATTTATTCCTATGACCATGAGATCATATAACTCACTGTCACCGGAGGAATGCTTTGTGTGTATCAAACGTCACAACGTAACTGGGTGACTATAAAGATGCTCTACAGGTATCTCCGAAGGTGTTAGTTGAGTTAGTATGGATCAAGACTGGGATTTGTCACTCCGTGTGACGGAGAGGTATCTCGGGGCCCACTCGATAATACAACATCACACACAAGCCTTGCAAGCAATGTAACTTAGTGTAAGTTGCGGGATCTTGTATTACGGAACGAGTAAAGAGACTTGCCGGTAAACGAGTTTGAAATAGGTATGCGGATACTGACGATCGAATCTCGGGCAAGTAACATACCGAAGGACAAAGGGAATGACATACGGGATTATATGAATCCTTGGCACTGAGGTTCAAACGATAAGTTCTTCGTAGAATATGTAGGATCCAATATGGGCATCCAGGTCCCGCTATTGGATATTGACCGAGGAGTCTCTCGGGTCATGTCTACATAGTTCTCGAACCCGCAGGGTCTGCACACTTAAGGTTCGACGTTGTTTTATGCGTATTTGAGTTATATGGTTGGTTACCGAATGTTGTTCGGAGTCCCGGATGAGATCACGGACGTCACGAGGGTTTCCGAAATGGTCCGGAAATGAATATTGATATATAGGATGACCTCATTTGATTACCGGAAGGTTTTCGGAGTTACCGGGAATGTACGGGGAATGACGAATGGGTTCCGGGAGTTCACCGGGGGGGGGGGGGGGCAACCCACCCCGGGGAAGCCCATAGGCCTTGAGGGAGGCACACCAGCCCTTAGTGGGCTGGTGGGACAGCCCACAAGTGCCCTATGCGCCATAGAGATAAAAATCAAAGAGAAAGAAAAAAAAGGAGGAGGTGGGAAGGAAGGGGTACTCCCTCCCACCAAACCAAGTCCAACTCGGTTTGGGGGGGGGGAGTCCTCCCCCCTTGGACTCGGCCGACCCCCTTGGGGCTCCTTGAGCCCCAAGGCAAGGTCCCCTCCCTCCCACCTATATATACGGAGGTTTTAGGGCTGATTTGAGACGACTTTTCCACGGCAGCCCGACCACATACCTCCACAGTTTTTCCTCTAGATCGCATTTCTGCGGAGCTCGGGCGGAGCCCTGCTGAGACAAGGTCATCACCAACCTCCGGAGCGCCGTCACGCTGCCGGAGAACTCTTCTACCTCTCCGTCTCTCTTGCTGGATCAAGAAGGCCGAGATCATCGTCGAGCTGTACGTGTGCTGAACGCGGAGGTGCCGTCCGTTCGGTACTAGATCGTGGGACTGATCGCGGGATTGTTCGCGGGGCGGATCGAGGGACGTGAGGACGTTCCACTACATCAACCGCGTTCTCTAACGCTTCTGCTGTACGATCTACAAGGGTACGTAGATCACTCATCCCCTCTCGTAGATGGACATCACCATGATAGGTCTTCGTGCGCGTAGGATTTTTTTCCCCATGCGACGTTCCCCAACAGTTTTGTCTCCCGCATGGTGTCCTCCATGAGACTTGGAGCGACACTTCCGAAGGATTTGTTCCTGTTCATTCTCAGGTATGCAACGTCTAATAATACCATCTACTCGCTCTTTATAAAGATGTGGGTCATCCCAAAAGTAATGTGTTAAATCAAAGAAGATTTATTTTTATTTTGTTGATAGGTGAAACTAGGTGGTATGTATTTGGCAATAATGTAATTAGCATAATGATCAAACCACGATGTATTATGAGAAAGATTGACCATAACTAGTTGTTCATCAGGAAAGCTATCATCAATAGGTAATGGGTGATCAAGAACATTTTCTAACCTAGACAAGTTATCAGCTACGGGGTTCTCAACTCCTTTCCTATCAATGATATGCAAATAAATTTTTTGTAGCAAGAGAACCCACCTAATAAGTCTAGGATTAGCATCTTTATTTTCCATAAGATATTTAATAGCAGCAAGATCAGTGTAAACAATTACTTTAGAGTCAACAATGTAAGATCTGAATTTATCACAAGAAAATACGACTGCTAAGAATTCTTTTTGAGAGGTAGCATAATTTCTCTGGGCATTGTCTGGAGTTTTACTAGCATAATGAATGAAATTTAGTTTCTTATCAACTCTTTGTCCTAGAACATCACCAACAACATAATGACTAGCATCACACAAATTTAAAAAGGCAAGTTCCAATTAGGTGGTTGAACAATAGGTGCAAAAGTTAAGGCTTTCTTAAGTGTTCCGAAGGCTTCTACACAATCATCATAAAAACAAAAGGAACATCCTTTTGCAATAAATTAGTAAGAGGCCTAGAAATTTTAGAGAAGTATTTAATAAACCTCCTATAGAAACTAGCATGACCAAGGAAACTACAGATACCTTTAACATCTTTGGGGCATGTCATCTTCTCAATTGCATCAACTTTCGCCTTATCCACCTCAATACCCCGTTCGGAAATTTTATGGCCCAAGACAATACCTTCATTCAGCATAAAGTGGCACTTCTCCCAATTCATGACAAGGTTAGTTTGGTCACATCTGTGTAAAACTTGATCAAGGTTGCTTAAGCAACCATCAAAAGAAGTTATGTAAATGGAAAAATCATCTATGAAGACTTCAACAATCTTTTCACAAAAATCAGAGAATATAGTTGTCATACTCTTTGAAAGGTAGTAGGTGGATTGCATAATCCAAAAGTCATACGCCTATAAGCATAGGTTCCAAAAGGACAAGTAAAGGTGGTTTTCTCTTGATCAGGTTGTGACACGGGTATTTGAGAGAAACAAGAATAATCATCTAGAAAGCAAAAATGTGTGTGCTTTGATAATATTTCTACATTTGGTCTATGAAAGGTAAAGGATAATCATATTTTCTAGTAGCTTTGTTTAATTTTCTAAAATCAATTACCATTCTATAGCCAATCACAATTATTTGTGGAATGAGTTCATTTTTATCATTAGGAACAATAGTAATACCTCCTTTCTTAGGAACACAATGAACGGGACTTACCCATCTACTGTCAGCTATGGCCTATGGGGTAAATTATACCTACTTCCAGAAGCTTTAATATTTCACTTCTCAACACTTCTTTCATTTTGGGATTTAGTCTTTGTTGGTGATCAACTACGGGTTTAGCATCTGGTTCCATATTAATCGTGTGCTGATAGAGAGTGGGACTACTGCCCTTAAGATCATCAAGAGTATACCCAATGGCATCTCGGTGCTTCCTTAAAGTCTTTAATAATCTTTCTTATTCATGTCCTGTAAGGTTAGTACAGATAATAACATGATATATCTTATTTTCATCAAGATAAGCATATTTCAAAGTGTCAGACAATTGCTTTAATTCAAACACAGGATCACCTTTGGGTGGTGGAGGACCTCCTAGAGTATCAACATGCAAGTTGTGTTTAACGATAGGTTTTTGCTCAAAGAACATATTATCTATTTCATTTATTTCATGCATATGCATACCATTTTCATGGTCTAGAAAATATCATTGTAATGGATCTGTAGGAGGAATAATAATAGAAGCAAGATCAATTACTTCATCTTTACTAGGCAATTCTTTGCCATGGGGTTTCTTACTAAACTTGGAGAAATGAAACTCATGAGACATACCACCAAAAATAACACTGTCAGTTTCCTTTTTGCAATCTATTTGAGTATTGATAGTGTTCAAAAAGGGTCTACCAAATATTATGGAACAAAAATTATCTTGTGGTGAGCCAAGTACTAGAAGATCAGTTGGGTATTTTACTTTTCCACACAAGACTTCAACATCTCTAACAATCCCAAGTGGTGTGATGGTGTATCTATTAGCAAGTTTATTAGTAACATCTATGTCTTCTATCTCAGCTGGTGCTATGTCATGCATAATTTATTGATATAAGGTAAAAGGGATAACACTAACACTATAACCCATATCACATACACCATGATAGCAATGATCTCCTATTTCGTCTGTAACGACAGGCATGCCAACAACATGTCTATTCTTATCTTTAGTATCAGGTTTGGCAATTCTAGTAGCTTCATTACAGAAATAAATAACATGCCCATCAATATTGTGCACCAAGAGATCTTTAACCATAGCGTTACTAGGTTCTACCTTGATTCACTCACAGGGTTTGATTGTTATAACATAACTTTTGTTAACCAAAGTTGAAGCTTTAGCATGTTCCTTTATCATAAGAGGGAAAGGTGGTTTGTCAATATAGGCACAACTGGGTCAACATTGTAAATGATAGTTTCAGCTTCAACTTTAATTGGTTCTTCAATTTTTTATTTTAATAGGTCGATTATATTTAAAACATTTCTCTCTAGGGAGATAAGCATGAGCAGCAAAGATTTCACAAAATGAGGCTACTATCTCAGAGTCAAGTCCATACTTAGTGCTAAAATCACTGAAAGCATCAGTATTCATAGAAGATTTAACACAATTAAACTTAGGTTTTATACCTGACTCTTTACCTTCTTAGAGCTCCCAGTCTTTAGATTTGCGTTTATTTCTTTCCAAAAGATCCCACCTGAATTCAGTAGTCTTCTTTATACAAGATCCAGAGCAAGAAGTATCGAGCATGGTTTGATCATTACAGGAAAGCCGAGCATAAAGTTTTTGAACCATAATTTCTCTTGAGAGCTCATGATTCGGACATGAATATAACATTGACTTCAGCCTCCCCCAAGGTAGAGCGATACTTTCTCCTTCATGAGATCAAAAATTATAGATAAAATTCCGATCACGACGAACAAGATGCATATGATATCTTTTTTGGTGAAACTCCAATTGAAATCGATTCTAGTTCCAAGATCCTCTATCATCACATAGCCTATACCATGTCAATTCCCCCCCCCAAAGATAAAGGGAAAACCTTCTTCTTAACTTCATCTCCAGATAAACGTGCAAGCTTAAATAATCCAGAAACATCATCCACATAGATTAGGTGCATATCGTGATGTTTTGTTCCATCTCGTGCATAAGGATTAGCTAGCAGTTTCTCTATCATACTCGAAGGAATTTCATAGTAAACATGTTAAGTAGGTCCAAATGTTGAGGGACAACAATTGGTGTTTCCGGTCAAGGGAAAGATACCCCGAACAAGCTCCTCAAAGGAATACTTTCCATAGTGACAAGTAACAGTAAATTTCAGCACGTAATATAAATTTTCCCTTACCAAATTCCGCTTACCAAAGCCGCTTCACTCACAGGCAACGGCACCAGAAAAGAGTCTTGATAACCCACAAGTATAGGGGGTCAATCACAGTCCTTTCAATAAGTAAGAGTGTCTAACCCAACGAGGAGCGGAAGGAAATGACAAGCGGTTTTCAGCAAGGTAATTTCTGCAAGCATTAGAATATCAGTAACAAGTTGTTTGATAGCAAGGTAATTGTAACAAGTGACAAGTAGTAATAGTAATAATAGGTGCAGCAAGGTAGCCGAATCCTTTTGGGGGAAAGGACATGCAAAAACAGATTCTTATAATAGGCAAAGTGTTCTTGAGGGCACACAGGAATTTCATCTAGTCACTTTCGTCATGATGGATTAATTTGCGTTCAGTATTTTGATAATTTGATATCTGGGTGGACCAGTGCTTGGGTGCTGTTCTTACTTGAACAAACCTCCCACTTACGATTAACCCTCCCACAAGCATCCGCAACTATGAGAAAAGTATTAAGAATAAATTCTAACCATAGCATTAAACATAGGGATCCAAATCAGCCCCTTACGAAGTAGTGCATAGACTGGGGTTTAAGTTTGTGTCACTCTTGCAAACCACCCTATAATTACTACTCCACAATGCATTACCTTAGTCCCAAAATATGGTGAAGTGTTATGTAGTGGACGCTCACATAACACCACTAAGGGAATCACAACATTCATATCATCAAAATATCGAACGGATATCAACATCGCATGACTACTTGCAACATGGTTTATCCCGTGGCCTCAAGAACAAAAGTAACTACTCACAAGTGAAAAACATGTTCATGATAAGAGAGGTATTATATAGCATAATGAATCTGAACATATGTTTGTCCACCAAATAAACCATAAAGCATCAACTACAAGATGTAATCAACACTACTAGTGACACCCCAGGTACCAATCCGAGGTTCCGGTACAAGATTGAGTACAAGAGATGAACTAGGGTTTTGGGAGGAGATGGTGATGTTGAAGATATTGATGAAGATTGGACTCCCCAAGATGAGAGGGTTGTTGGTGATGATGATGGCCTCGATTTACCCCTCCGGGAGGGAAGTTCCTTCGGCGGAATCGCTTCGCCGAAGGGAAAAACTGCTCGTGCCCAGGTTCCGCCTCAAGACGGCGACGCTTCGTCCCGAAAGTCCTATCCTTAATTTTTTAGGGCGAAGGAGAATTTATACTAGAAGATGGGCGCTAGAGGTGGGCCAGGTGGCCCACTAGAGATCAGGCTGCGCCGGGGTGCCTGGCGTGCCCTAGTATCTTGTGGCCGCATAGTGGCCCCCTCCGACACTTCTTTGTTTGAGTTTTTTATTTATTATAAAATAAATATCCATAAATTTTCAGCCCAATTGGAGATGTGCAGAATAGGTATATCTGACATAGCTTTTCAGGTCCAGAATTCCATGTGTTGACATTCTCCCACTTGATGTAAAACTTGCATATTATGAGAGAAAAGGCATTAGAATTACTACACTAAGTGGAAAAATGCGTAAAAGACTATAAAACAGTAGCAAAACATGATGCAAATGGACGTATCAGTCACCACCCCATTGCAGCATGTGGACCCGTGTGCTTGCAAACAACAACAGTGGTTTGCAACTGCGGGGAAAAACACTCGTGTTGCATGAATAGGGGCTGTAGCAACGTGGGGCGGTGGCGGCACCGGACTAAGGAGACGAACGATGGCCGTTGGTGTGTGGTGCAATTTTCTAATGAAAGAAGAAACAGAGAATGTTCAACCATGAACACAAGTGAAGCTAGCAATGCGGGGCAGAGAACATTGTTGGAGCAGATGAATCGGAAGAGATAAGGCTGGGAGAAGAGCGGTCGATAGGCCCACAAGTACACATGTCAGGTAGCAGAGACGGCTTAGAACCGAGAGAAATCAGTCGGTAGAAAACAAACAATTTCCTAGCTTCAAAATGTTTAGTTCCCTTAAAAAATTATTGGTGTCTTTTTATAAATTAGCGTGTCTTATCAATTTTTTACGGGTACCAACAAAAATAAAAAAAAGTTTCATGCCTACATGCCGGCCGAAGCTTCGACCGGTCGTGTCCATGCGCACAACCTTCTAGCCATCCACATCACGACACGTAAGGTACGAGGGCTCACCCTAGTGTTTGTCCTCCTTATCCACCACCTCCCTTGTGTCACGTGGGGGGTGTAGCTTTTTATGTGTCGCCCATCTAACAAAGGATAAGACCTAGAGGAAGGGCGTCACTGGAGCACATGGTGGTGGTGGAGGAAGCGCGGGGAGGAGACAAGGAGGCGAAAGGAGGTGTAGGCCGCGGTGGCGCGCATGAGCAAGGAGGGGCACGATGGGTGGAGCAGGATCTCGTTCACTACATTGTCGGGCGCCTCCCATGCATGACAAGCGAAGAGGACGACAACGAGAGAACGTGTGCGGCGCAGACGGGAGAACACGTCTGGTGTGCCTTCGGATGGAAAACGCAGAAAGAGATCGAGGAGGAAGGAAGAAGATGACGTGGGCAAATCTGACGGTCTATTGCAGCTGCATCGGACAGCTGGGGGCGACCGACCCAAATTGGGCCGACGTGACATCACCTAATGGTGCCCACAAAAATAATGCACTTGTTTTATATCATATTTATTGACACACGATGGTAAATGGAACATTAAGATACACGAGAGAATCAACTGGTTGGGCCGGATGTGCATAGGCCGAGCCCTCCTGCTGTAGCCAGCGCTCATGCGGCCCCGCTCTTTGAGTCGGACCAACAATGAAGCAAGCACTCGCTTTACTGATCGCTTGGTTAGCAGTTGACTCATCGTGGTCAGACGATAATGCTAGTTAAACTAGTTGCTCTTAAAAACCTAGGTGAGAAACCTAGGGTTTCTATATCTTCCGGCGGCTACCATCGGAATCCTACCTACGCCTCTTTCGGTCTTGTGATCAGTTTGCTCCTGGACTCGGGCTGATCAAGGGGTGCTCGGAGATCCTTCCCGTCCTTTGATGAGGGGTAACCAATGAAGATCGGATAGGAGAGCGGGAGCCTTTGAGATCGGATCTTGGAAGATGGCAGGCAACACTGGATCACAGAGGAAGAATGGGAAGGAAACAACGGAGGAACTTCTCGTGTGTCTAAACCTACAAAAAGAAGAGGAGGATGATTTTGTATGGAAGGAGGAACTCCCGGATATGGTGGAACTAACGAAGTGCTTGGCGGTAGCACGTGTCCACACGTCGAAAAACTTTAGCCCGAACGCACTCTACGGTGACATGCGGGCAGCTTGGAACCATGCAAAACCTGAGGTATGGCGAAAGGTCAAGGAGAACCTATTCACAACACAATTTGGATGTAAAGGGGATTGGAACAAGGCAATGTCAGAGAGGTCGTGGCTCTTTAGGGACCATGTTGTGATCTTAAAGGGATATAATGGATTCAAAAACCCTGAGTCAATCAAGCTCGATAGATTGGTGGCTTGGGTGCAAATCCATCGGTTTTCGGACAAGCTTCTTATTGAACGGACATTGAAAGGCTTGGCCTCGCAAATTGGCGAGGTGGAAGAAGTGCAATTGAAGCTACCCGCGGGCTTCTTGGACGAGTTTGTCAGATTTAAGATCAAGCTAGACATCAATTCCAAGATAAAGCACTTTCTCATATCAAAGAAGGGGGACAAGAGAGTCGAGTACCAAGTTAAGTATGAAAAATTTCCCACTTTTTGCTAAAATTGTGGTGAGTTTGGTCATTGGCACAAAGAGTGCGAAGAAGGAGAGCATGATGAGTCTACTTTTGAGTGGGGATACTTTCTTTTGTCTAACATGTTCACTTCAAACTGGCTGGTCGTGGGGGTTCTACCCAATGCTAGTAAGAGGAGGATCATGGATAGTGGGCCGAAGAACAGACTATGAACCGTATAACCTAAACTAGACCTGGTGTTTCAACACACACAAAAAATTAAAACCCTACAAACACCGGTACACCGGCAGGGGGAACGGAGGAGGGAACTGAGGTAGGCCAAAATCAAGTGTCTAGTAAAGTGATGGCAACTGTGGAACAACTGCACACACCTAACAAACATATTTCACTTGAAAACATGCCTAGCTCATCGTAGAATGGAGTAACAAGTGTTGACACGGGTCCATCAAGTGCCCCATTGGTCAGGGAGGAACTTCCTTTGGTTCCTCCACTCCCGCCTATTCATATGTCATCGAGGAAGGAGCGCAATAAGCGTCCGAAAAAGGATCTAAGGAGGATATTGCGGGAGTCTTGGAAGGGAACAATGGCGGCAGGATTGCGTTAGAGGATCAAAACACAACTGAAGCATCATCAACGGGTTCCCTGTAGGAGTGCTCCTGTGCACAATGAGTATACCAAGCTGGAACTGTTGTGGCTCGAGCGAAGCTGTGATAGTCCCAGAACTTTGCGATCTCGCGAAGAATTTTCCCCCTACCCTCTTATGTATTGTTGAAACTCATACAGAAAGATTGAGGGTAGAAAGTCTAGCAGGAAATGTTGGCCATGATCATGGTTATGCTGTAAGTAGCCAAGGTAGAAGTGGTGGTTTTGTTTTATTTTAGAATGATCCAGTAAAAATTGTAATTCTGGGCTATTCTCGATACCATCTTGATTGGTTTGTGGAGGAGCCGGGGGCAGCACCATCGATAGTGACTTTGTTTTACAGAGAGGCACAAACACACCTAAGGTACCAAGCATGTGGCATTTTAAAAAGAAATGGCACTTTGAGTGATCACCCATGGTTATGCTTAGGATATTTTGTTGGAAATATGCCTTAGAGGCTATAATAAAGTGGTTATTATCATATTTCCTTGTTCATGATAATCATTTATTATCCATGATAGAATTATATTGATAAGAAACTTAAATACATGTCTGGATATATAAACAACACCGTGTCCCTAGTGAGCCTATAATAGACTAGCTCGATGATCAAAGATGGTTAAGGTTTACTAACCGTAGACATGAGTTGTCATTTGATAACGGGACACTGGTGCAACAACGTGCTATACAAATGGTTTTAACCCCTTTCTGTGACGCGGTTTTAAACTGTCGCCTTGCATGTGCGGGCAATAAGGGGGTCCATTCCACATGACACGAAAAACCCGCCGCCGATGGTGATCGATGGTGCAGACACTCTGCAAAACGTAATCATATGCGATGCAGGAACATATCGCAGACACTATATTTTGGGTGTACATGTGGGATTAGGGATGAATCACACATGTCTATCACGAGTCAAACGCGTCAAATTGATCATGGAAAACAAACGATGTTTTACCTTTAACCATTTGTGAAACATTACCTAATCCACACGTTCTACCGTAGAAACTATGTGTGATATCTGTGTAGCACAAACTATGTGTGATATCTGCATCATCGCACACAAGTTTTCTTTGGCAAGCGTCTTCCATGCCTGATATCATCACACACGTTTCTCGAACAATTTACACGTGGGATCGTCCTTGCATCGGGCATGGTTTCCTATTGGCTCACGTGTGAGATAAGGTGCTATCACAAACGATTGAGGAGCTCCTATGCACACGTACAAGAGCTGAAAATCGTCTACGATTTCTTATGTATCACCAACGTTTCAGTTTTATATCTTGTGTGCTTTTCTTATATATAATAGGCGTCGATGCTATGAGTTACATGTGTTTTACGTTCTGGATCGCACACGTTTACTTGCTTGAGCCGTGTGCACTCAAATGGCCAGGTTATTGTAAAATATCGCATTTGAATCACCCTGGGAATAGCAAATTCGCCACAATATGTAATTGAAAATAGTGTCCACATGAAGAGCATTCATCATGTGTGCGCAAGCGTAGTATCCACATATGTTGGTCCCTTCCTGTTGTTAAGGACACTTACTTTTTTACAGTACTAGTCATGTATTTTCCCTGTTAGGAACAACCTAACTGGTGTAAGTTGTTTCTTTTTTTTCTTTGGAGAGAAATAGAAAGAGGTTTACTTAGAAACTTGAACATTTGACTAGCATTTTGTGAAAATAATGGATTTTGTTGTCTTACCGAAGAAACGATCACGTGCTGCAGAGGTAGCTGGCGGTCGAACCGTCTCCCTCCTAAAGTTATATTCTTTGACAATACACTGCAAATGAAGATGAATTTTCACATAATCAATTCTTGAACCAAATATGAATATAACATATTAACATGAAAGAATTCAATACCTATCCATGTAATCCTGAAGATGATTCAGATCATGAGGCTTATCAGACTCTCTAAGAGAATCCAAGAAGTAAACTGTGTTGTGTATTGGAACAATGACCACCAAGATCCAGTGATGGCTATATTTTAAGAAAATCTTGAACTTCTGAACTATGTCAAAAACTGAAAGATGGTCAATGCATGTGTGGTTGTACATTTAACTTACCATTCATGATACGGCCACATGAAGAATTCTCTTACTTGTAACTTAAACAAGATATTGGTGACATGTTCAATGGAAGCCTTGCGTGTATCATTATAATGTAACAAATGTCGTTTGCTAAATCAGGATCTATGAAAAACGCATGCACCCTTATTGATCTCTATGACGTCAATCCCGTGAGAGGAATACAATACAATTTTTTTTTCATTTACGACCTTGTATGGATAAGTTGATCAGAGTTTGTGAAGTACTTAGAACATCAACCATTTGACAAGAGTGACAGCAAGCTCAATGAAGTTGATGAAGATATGAAAGTACTAGAATTCCATGCTGATGGTACCTACAAGGTGAGAGAAATGCCTACTATCGTAGTGCACTTCCAGAATGTTATGATCTTCTCCTTCTGACATTCTGTCCATGCAATATTTATGTAACTTGCTACAATTGGAACTAAACTCATCAAAGTATTTGCGAACAAGAAATGACTGGCCATGCTTGTACTTGCGTGCTTCGAATGGGTCTGCTTTCTTACGAGACGCTAGCTTTTCAAAATTTTCTTCGGTAATGTCGTCAGAATCGGGATTACTCATCCCTTCGGAAAACATATTGTTAATTTTATTATGGGCGATGAGTATTTTTAGTAGGAGGCTGTTGTTCCCATCCCTCCTCGGTTTTGGAGGGACAATCTTTGTGTGTGCAACCGCGCCCACTTTCCTCTTGTTAGCTGAAGCACTTCTTGTTTGACATCCGGTTGCATGAACGACATGGTGCTGAGCAACCGGTGAAGGTACGATGGACTACTGAATAGATGGTGCTGCTGTGACAGACTCTTGAGCTGTAGTAGCAAAGGCGATGAACAGCTGACTAGCCGTTGAAGCTACATCAATCTTCTGAGCAGCTGGTGCCAATGTGTAGCTGTGCTGATGCACCGGTGACAATGTGTTGGTTTGCTGAGTGATACTTGTGATCTACGTTGGGTCTTTTGTGAAGAGGAACGGGTGATTGAGCACAATATAGGTAAGTAATTACCTCAGTAGAGAACCAAGGTTTGTGAAACCAATAGGAGTAACAACCAACCCCCATCTTCAGCGACTGCACACAAGAGAAACAAACACTTACACCCAATGTGGGCAAGAGGGTTATCAATTCCATTGTCTCGTTATTTGCAAGCAAGTAAGTAGTGTGATTGGAATTTGCAAAGTGAAAAGTAAATAAAAAGTAAATGAAGGCAGAGAGGAAATTGTAACATTTGTAAACTTATAAGTTAACAGACCCGGGGTCCATAGTTTTCCCTAGTGGCATCTCTCATTAAATCAAGCATACGGTGTGTAAACAAATTACTGTTGGGTAATCGATAGAAAAGCGCATAGTTATGTGATATTCACAACAATGATCATCTGCATATAGGCATCACGTACATAAGAAAATAGGCTGACTCCTGCGTGCACCTATTACTATTACTCCACCCATTGAACTCTATCTAGCATGCATCTAGATTATTAAGTAAAACAAAGTAATGCTTGGAGAACGATGACATGGTGTAGACAAGAGAATTCAATTAATATGAACTAACACCATCGTTTTATCCTTAGTGGAAACAATACAAAGACATATCTTATCCCCTTTGTGTCACTAGGATATAGAAATCCATCAGATTGAACCCACTACAATGCACCCCTCTCACTGAAGAAAGATCAATCTACTTGGCCAAAGCAAATCAATAAATTAGAGAGATTTACGAAGCTATAATGATCATGCACATAAGAATCATATCTAGAATTCACAGAGGACTCAAATATTTATCACGAATAACCTGAACACATACCAACAATTCATCGGAACCGAGCAAATGCACGACACAAAAGAATTAAATTGGATATATCAAAGCAAATATGCGGTGACCATTGTATTGAAAACCAAGAGAGAGAGATATCCATCTAGGTACTAACTATGGACCCATAGGTGTGTGGTGAACTACTCACACATCACCATGGGAGCAGCAAGGATGTTGTAGATGCCCTCCGTGATTGATCTGCCCTATAACAGGGCACCGGAACAGGCTCCGGATGGGCACATGGCGGTACAGAGACTTACGATGGCGGAAAAAGTGTTCGAGGTTGCTCTCTAGGGTTTTGGGATATATGTAAATTTATAGGACGAAGAGGTACGCCTGGAGGCAACCGATGGGAGCATGAGGCAACAGGGCACGCCGTAGGCCCTTGCAGTGCCCCGCTGTCTCATGCCTCCCTCATGAGGCTTCTGGCCTCCTCCTGAAGCTTCCACGTCTTCTTTTGGTCCAAAAAAATAACCAAAAGGTTTTGTGGCAATTGGACTTTGTTTGGTACTATAAAGCTGAAAAGACAAAAACATGTGGAAAACAAAAACTGGCACTAGGCACTTGGTCCATAGGTAAGTGCTTAGAAATAGTATTATATGGAAAATGAACTCCCAAAAAGTATCCTAGAATGATAATATAATAGCATGGAACAATGAAAAATTGTAGATACGTTGGAGACGTATCAGCATCCCCAAGCTTAATTCATTGCTTGTCCTTGAGTAGGTAAATGATAAAACAGAATTTTTGACGTGACATGCTACCATACATGTATTCTGTTGGAGGTTTGATCATTGAGAAGCGATAAATTAATAAACATAAACATAGTAATACTTATAAACATAAGCAAGATAATCATCAAGTTTCAAAGCATACGATCCTTAAAGAATGTTCACCACTATTCATTTTATCATATAAATATAGCATGGCTCCGTCCTCACCACACAAATACAAATGTTAAGCACCACACTGTCAAGTCACGCAATTGGACTGTACTTTTTAACGCGCTTCAGCTTTTTATTACTTGCGCAATATATGAGCGTGGACCTTGGATATAGCAAAAAGCTGGAATAGAATATGGTGGTAGGTTTCAAATGGGTGGAAGTGGAGAAGAAAGTGTCGCATCAACTAGGCGTATCAATGAGCTATGGAGATGCCCATCAATAGTTATCAATGCGAGGAGTAGAGATTGCCATGCAACAAATGCACTAGAGCTGTAAGTGTATGAAAGCTCAACTGAAGCTAAGTGGGTGTGCATCAAACTTCCTTGCTCATGAAGACCTCGGGAATTTGAGGAAGCCCGTCATCAGAATATACAAGCCGAGTTCTATAATGAAAAATTCCCACTAGCATATGGAAGTGACAACACATGAGGCTCTCTATATGAAGAACATGGTGCCACTTTGAGGCACAAGGGTGGAATAAGAGGTAGTAACACTGCCCCTTCTCCCTTTTCTCTCATTTATTCATTTTCTCTTTTTCTTTTTCCCTTATTTCTTTCTCTCCTTTTCTCTTTTACTTTTCATCCGAAGTCTCTTCCCGACTTGTGGGGGGAATCATTGTCTCCATCATCCTTTCCTCACTGACACAATGCCCTAAATAATGATGATCATCACACTTTTATTTTCTTACAACTCGATATGAAAAATTGATAGTATGACATGGCTCTATATAAGTGCCTTTGGCAGTGTTTAGGATGTGCAATGATCTAGCATAGCAAAATATATCAAAAAACGTACAAGCAATGTAAATATCATGCTAGCTATCTTAAGATCATGCAAAGGAATATGACAATAGAAGTATAAGTTATATGGAGTGACGGTGGAAGTTACATGTCAATATATCTCGAAATGGCTATGGAAATGCCATGATAGGTAGGTATGGTGGCTGCTTTGAGGAAGATATAATGAGGCTTATGTGCAACAGAGCATATCATGCCACGGGGTTTGGACACACCGACGAAAGTTGCATCGATCCTCGAGGTGAGAATGGGCAATGCACGGTACCGAAGAGGCTAGCAAATATGTGGACATGAGAGTGCGTATATCCATGGATTCACATTAGTCATAAAGAACTCTCATACTTATTGCAAGATTTTATTAGCTCTCTCAAAGCAAAACACTACTCGCATGCCCCTAGGGAGGAGGTTGGTAGGAGTTAACCATCACGCGCCCCAGACTCAAACATCACTAGGATTTCAACGAGGAATAAGTATGCTCACACATCATCACCATGCCATAAAAATATTTGGATGAACAACAATTTAACACCTCTAATTCATGATACCTACATTAACCAATGATCATGCACTCATTCTTTTTCACATTACCACATTAATATCATTAACCATGATTAATTCACGACACATCGGTATGCTTATCAGGCGGCTGCGAACACTGGACTGATGAGCACATGCTTCCTGCTTTTGGACTGCTTAGCACGCGGCTCCTCACTTTTGGACAGCTTATCACGTGGTTCTGGACTTTTGGACTGCTTGGCACGTGGTTCTAGACTTAGAGACTACTTGTCACGCAGTTGCACCGGGGTTGTTTGCCGAGCATTCAGTGTCGATGTGTGTGCAGTTTCTGCTTCAGTGGTTGGCATCTAAACTGATGATGCATCTTCAGTAGTTGTAGGCCTTGCCACACGCTGCTCAGGAGTTGACAATGATCTGCGTGTATGGCAGGAAGTCGAGCGGGCTAATCACACATTGATGCCTCAGCCATCGGATTACATCTAGTATGTTCATCGGGGGAGTCACACAAGATCTTCTGTTGTGAGAAAAGAGTGACTGGATCAAGAGTGACATTGATTGATTTTGGGGGAAGCTGGATGTTGGAATTATGCCCTAGAGGCAATGATAAATAAGTTATTATTATAATTCTTGTATCAAGATAATCGTTTATTATCAATGCTATAATTGTATTGAATGAAGACTTAGATACATGTGTGGATATATAGACAAAACACTATCTCTAGCAAGCCTCTAGTTGGCTGGCCAGTTGATCAAGGATAGTTAGGGTCTTCTGACTATGTACAAGGTGTTGTTGCTTGATAACTGGATCACATCATTGGGAGAATCATGTGATGGACTAGACCCAAACTAACTGCGTGTCAAGTATTTATTCCTATGACCATGAGATCATATAACTCAGTAACACCGGAGGAATACTTTGTGTGTATCAAATGTCACAACGTAACTGGGTGGCTATAAATATGCTCTATAGGTATCTTCGAAGGTGTCTGTTGAGTTAGTATGGATCAAGACTGGGATTTGTCACTCCGTATGACGGAGAGGTATCTCGGGGCCCACTCGGTAATACAACATCACACACAAGCCTTGCAAGCAATGTGACTTAGTGTAAGTTGCGGGATCTTGTATTATGGAACGAGTAAAGAGACTTGCCGGTAAACGAGATTGAAATAGGTATGCGGATACTGACGATCGAATCTCAGGCAAGTAACATACCAAAGGACAAAGGGAATGACATACGGGATTATATGAATCCTTGGCACTGAGGTTCAAATGATAAGATCTTCGTAGAATATGTGAGATCCAATATGGGCATCCAGGTCTCGCTATTGGATATTGACCGAGGAGTCCCTCGGGTCATGTCTACATAGTTCTCGAACCCGCAGGGTCTGCACACTTAAGGTTCGACGTTGTTTTATGAGTATTTGAGTTATATGGTTGGTTACCGAATGTTGTTCGGGGTCCCGGATAAGATCATGAACGTCACGGGGGTTTCCGGAATGGTCCGGAGACGAAGATTGATATATAGGATGACCTCATTTGATTACCGGAAGGTTTTTGGAATTACCGGGAATGACGAATGGGTTCCGGATGTTCACCGGGGGGGGGGGGGGGCAGCCCACCCCGGGGAAGCCCATAGGCCTTAGGGGTGCCGCACCAGCCCTTAGTGGGCTGGTGGGCAAGCCCAGAGAGGCCCCTGCGCAGGGAGATAAGAAAATCAAAGAGAAAGAAAAAAAGGGGGAAGTGGGAAGGAAGGGAAGGACTCCACCTTCCAGTCCTAGTTGGACTAGGATTGGAGGAGGACTCCTCCTCCCCCCCTTCTGCCGAACACCTTGGGGCTCCTTGAGCCCCAAGGCAAGGCCCCTCCCCTCCCACCTATATATATGGAGGTTTTACGGCTGATATGAGACAACTTTTCCACGACAGCCCGACCACATACCTCCACAGTTTTTCCTCTAGATCGTGTTTCTGCGAAGCTCGGGCGGAGCCCTGTTGAGATTAGATCACCACCAACCTCCGGAGCGCCGTCACGCTGCCGGAGAACTCATCTACCTCTCCGGCTCTCTTTCTGGATCAAGAAGGCCGAGATCATCGTCGAGCTGTACGTGTGTTGAACGCGGAGGTGTCGTCCGTTCGGCACTAGATCGGAGCGGATCGTGGGACGGATCGCGAGACAGTTTGTGGGACGGTTCGCGGGGCGGATCGAGGGACGTGAGGACGTTCCACTACATCAACCGCGTTTATTAACGCTTCCGCTGTGCGATCTACAAGGGTACGTAGATCTTAAATCCCCCTCGTAGAGGGACATCACCATGATAGGTCTTCGTGCATGTAGGAAATTTTTTGTTTCCCATGCGACGCTCCCCAACAGTGGCATCATGAGCTAGGTTCATGCGTAGATGTTATCTCGAGTAGAACACAAAATTTTTTGTGGGCGGTGATGTGCGATTTGCTGCCCCCTTAGTCTTTTCTTGATTCCGCGGTATTGTTGGATCGAACGGCTCGGACCGACATTACTCGTACGCTTACGAGAGACTGGTTTGATCGCTACGAGCAACTCCGTTGCTCAAAGATGACCGACGAGTGTCGGTTTCTCCAACTTTAGTTGAATCGGATTTGACCGAGGATGTCCTTGGATGAGGTTAAATAGCAATTCATATATCTACGTTGTGGTGTTTGTGTAAGTAAGATGCGATCCTACTAGATACCCATGGTCACCACGTAAAACATGCAACAACAATTAGAGGACGTCTAACTTGTTTTTGCAGGGTATGCTTGTGATTTGATATGGCCAACGATGTGATGTGATATATTGGATGTATGAGATGATCATGTTGTAATTGTTAAATATCGACTTGCACGTCGATGGTACGGCAACCGGCACGAGCCATAGGGTTGTCTTTAAACTAACGTTTGTGCTTGCAGATGTGTTTACTATATTGCTAGGATGTAGCTTTAGTAGTAATAGCATGAGTAGCACGACAACCCCGATGGCGACACGTTGATGGAGACCATGGTGTGGCGTCGGTGACAAAGAAGATCGTGCCGGTGCTTTGGTGATGGAGATCAAGAAGAACGTGATGATGGCCATATCATGTCACTTATGAATTGCATGTGATGTTAATCCTTTCTTGCACATTATTTTTCTTAGAACGACGGTAGCATTATGAGGTGATCTCTCACTAAAATTTCAAGACAAAATTGTGTTCTCCTTGACTGTGCACCGTTGCTACAGTTCATCGTTTCGAGACACCACGTGATGATCGGGTGTGATAGACTCAACGTTCACATACAACGGGTGCAAAACAGTTGCACACGCGGAACACTCGGGTTAATCTTGAAGAGCCTAGCATGTGCAGACATGGCCTCGGAACACATGAGACCGAAAGGTCTATCATGAATCGTATAGTTCCTCAACTCACGTGATGATCGGACTTGAGCTAGTGGAATTGGATCATGAACCACTCAAATGACTAGAGAGATGCACTTTTTGAGTGGGAGTTTAGCAAGTAATTTGATTAAGTTAAACTATAATTATTTTGAACATAGTCTAAGTCCACTTTGAATATATTTGTGTTGTAGATCATGGCTCACGCGACAGTCACCCTGAATTTTAATACGTTCCTAGAGAAAGCTAAGTGAAAGATGATGGAAGCAACTTTGTAGACTGGGCTCGTAATCTTAAGTTGCTCCTGCAAGCTGGGAAGAAGGATTATGTTCTTAATGCCACGCTAGGAGATGAACCACCCGCTACGGTTGACCAAGATGTTAAGAACGCTTGGTTGACACATAAGGAGGACTACTCAGTAGTTCAATGTGCATTCTTGTATGGCTTAGAGCTGGGAATTCAACGTCTCTTTGAGCGTCATGGAGCATATGAGATGTTCCAGGAGTTGAAGTTTATCTTTCAGAAGAATGCCCGGATCGAGAGGTATGAGACCTCCGATAAATTCTATGCTTGCAAGATGGAGGAGAATTCGTCTGTCAGTGAACATGTGCTCAAAATGTGTGGTACTCAAACTGTCTAGCTGAGCTGGGGATTGAACTCCCGCAAGAAGCTATCACTGACAGAATTCTTCAATCACTGTCGCCAAGCTATAAGGGCTTTGTGTTGAACTACAACATGCAAGGGATGAACAAGTCACCCGGCGAGTTGTTCGCGATGCTGAAAGTCGCAGAGTCAGAACTCCGTAAAGAGCATCAAGTATTGATGGTGAATAAGACCACTAGTTTCAAGAGAAACGACAAAGGAAAGAAGGGTAATTCAAAGAAGAGCGGCAAGTCTGTTGCCAATCCGACGAAGAAACCCAAAGCTGGACCTAAGCATGAAATGGAGTGCTATTATTGCAAGGGTATGGGTCACTGGAAGCACAACTTCCCCAAGTATCTAGCTGATAAGAAGGTGGCCAAAGAAAAATCAGGTATATTTGATATACATGTTATTAATGTGTACTTAACCAGCTCTCGTAGTAGTGCCTGGGTATTCGATACCGGTTCTGTTGATCATATTTGCAACTCGAAACAGGAACTGCGGAATAAGCAAAGGCTCGCCAAGGATGAAGTGACGATGCGCGTGGGAAATGGTTCCAAGGTTGATGCAATTGCCGTCAGCACAGTTTCACTTCAGTTACCATCAGGATTAGTTATGGACATAAATACTTGTTATTTAGTGCATGCATTAATGTCACGCCCAAGATGCTACCCTATCCTCAATTTGGCACGAAGGCCTCGTCAGGGATAGAAGCGCATCTCGTCGTGTCGCAAGAATGGATATCGTTACAAGTACATGTACTGAAAAGAAGAGATATATAAAGAGAGTAGGCTTACACTCGCCACAAGCTACATCAGAGTCACAGCAGTACATTACATAAACATCATGAAGAAGAGCAGGGTCCGACTACAGACGAAAACAAACGAGAAAATGAAACGACGTCCATCCTTGCTATCCGAGGCTGCCGGCCTGGAACCCATCCTAGATCGATGAAGAAGAAGAAGAAGAAGCAACTCCAAATGTACAATCAACGCGCTCGCGTCAAGTAACCTTTACCTGTACCTGCAACTGGTGTTGTAGTAATCTGTGAGCCACAGGGGACTCAGCAATCTCATTTCCAAAGATATCAAGACTAGCAAAGCTTAATGGGTGAGGTATGGTTAAGTGGTGAGGTTGCAGCAGCGGCTAAGCATATATTTGGTGGCTAACTTACGAGTACAAGAAATAAGAGGGGGAGGATCTACGCATAACGGACGTGACTACTGATGATCAAATGAATGATCCTGAACACCTACCTACGTCAGACATAACCCCACCGTGTCCTCGATCGGAGTAAGAACTCACGAAAGAGACAGTCACGGTTACGCACACAGTTGGCAAGTTTTAATTAAGTTAACTTCAAGTTATCTAGAACCAGTGTTAAACAAATTTTCCGCGTTGCCACATAACCGCGGGCACGGCCTTCCGAAAGATTTAACCCTGCAGGGGTGCTCCAACTAGTCCATCACAAATTACCACAAGCCGCATAGAAATCCTCAATCACGAAGCTCGCTATATCGTCGGATTCCCTAGTGGAAAACCTCAACTCTGAGATTACCCAAAGCATCACCGGAATCCCGATGCACAAGATATTTCGTCAAAGGTAAAACTAATCCAGCAAGGCCGCCCGACGTGTCGACGATCCCGATAGGAGTCGCGTACCTCGTTCTCAGGACACGATGGATAAGCAAAGCGTACGAGTGCCAAACCTCGAGTTTCCTCGCGGTGGCCCCGCACGGTGCTCTATTTTGGACCAACACTCATGAGGAGCACTGGCCCGGGGGTTGATTAAATTAGTCCGTGGGTGCCGGCGGGTCCCTATGCAATTTTATTAGGTGATTAGGCAAATGTAGTACCAATGTTGGGCCTTGCCAGACCAGCTTTAATCTAAAACGAATTATCAAGGGGGTCCCCATAACAACCCCGATCGTGTTAGGAGCGCTCAATTATGGAACATAACACCGGTAGCCGGTAACTAAAGGGGGCAAAGGTGGAACAAAACACCAGGCTAGAAAGGCCGAGCCTTCCACCTTTTACCAAGTATATAGGTGCATTAAATTAAGTAGCATTTAAATATGGTGATATAACAAGGAACCCATGTTCCACATGGAAGCAACTGTACCTGCAACTAGCAACGCTAACAACAGGGTTGAGCAAGCAGTAACATAGCCAATCAGTGGTTTGCTAGGTCGAACAGGTTGATGGTAATCATGGCATTGTTGGGAGGCTGATATTTAACAGGTGGTAGGCAACGAGACATAAACGATAGAAACGGTAAACTAGCATGGCAATGATAGTAATGATATCTGGGGAAATAATCATCTTGCCTGAGATCCCGCTTGGAAGAAGAATGCCTCCGTGAAGCAGACGAACCGACGTAGACGAACGGGTCCTCACAATCCGGCACGCTACGGAACTCTATCGAGACGAAGCAAACCGGGAACACAAATCAACACACAGAATTCACCACACGATGCACAACACAAATGATGCATGAGCAGCTGAATACATGCAAGTCACGACATGACAATTCACACAATCAAACACTACACATTAAGTGAAGTTCAATATGCAACGAGTTGCATATTGACGAAACTCCACGTTTAATTATTTATTTCTGTCCCGATTAGATACACGACAATATTAAATGTGGTTAAACATGGCAAGAGGTGAAGCGGAATTAAACTACCTATCTAGGCATTTTAAATGAGGTCGGAAATGACATATAGCATCTCCGAGACGACCTCACATGTTAATTTACAATTCTGTCCAGATCTGAATTAACACCTTTTATTAGTTGTTTAACATAAAAACAAATAGGTTCACGTGATTCTATGTGTCATTTCAAGCAACCTACACATAAAGATCATCTCCAACAGAGCTACGGATCAAAAGTTACAAGCATCGCAAGTTATGATGGCATGAATACAATATGTGTGCAACGACGGTCACGAACACTTCAAAACAAGCAAACAGCTAGAGAACATGAAACTGCGCGAGATTCTAAGCAAGTTTCATGTAGGACACGATCAAATCGGAGCTACGGTTCAAAAACTACGAGCAAAACAAGAAATGACTACAATCTGCCAAAATCAGCCACATAACATTTTCTACGCCCCACAACTACGGCTACACAACTCCGATATGCCCAAGCAAAGCATGGCACGGAAGAGGGCAAGAAGCACTACTACGAACAGCTAACAGCAACTAGCATGGAAGCAAGGAACACTAGGGAAAGAAGTCACAAAATGGTTTCCCACACACTATTTCAGACTTAGTGAAAATTACACCTCATGAAAGTGCAGTTTTCGATCTGAAGCAATATTGACAGAAGCAAAACCTATAGCTACAGGACTCCAAAAGGCATGAAAATTTACACCAAGCTATAGAAACACAAGGGGTACAACTAACTCCATTGGACCAACCTCAAAAGAGCTACAGATCACAAGATGCAAGCAAGACAAGACAACAACAAAATATAACAGATTCCAGACTTAGAAATATTTCAGCACGTCCAAAACAGCACTATTTCTAGCAACTTGAGGGCAATCAAAACACACCTAAACATGCATTTCTATTGCAACCAAAAATACCAGGGGCTAAACAAAACATCCAAGATCAACTCTCTAGTTGACAACTCCGTCAAACGACGCACGGAATAAATCCTACGAATTAAACAAAAGGGCAACTTAGCAAAATATCTCGCGAACTAACTTGCTCTAATGCTAAAACTAATTGCACATAAAAATCCATGGGATTTTTCTACCCCGGAAACATATAAAACATGTGGGGTTGCAACACAAATTAAAGCCACACATAAATGCGGGAAAATAACCTATATACGGGAAAATAAACTACCGGCAATCCATACATGCAAAAATACAAATGACAGCTCTAAAATACATGGATAAATAGTCCCTAAAACATAGGCATTTATTCTACGACATACGAGCTAACCGGACTTGCGCGAAAAATAAATACGGGACGTATCCTATTAAAACATCACGTTATTCTAGGCATCCGGCACGCCAAACGACGTCAAACAATTATGCATGTCTCAAATTCGTATTCTATGCGCGAAACTACCACAAAACCATATATAATACGCGTCGTTCCGACTTACGGTTTAAAAACTACGGACGTTCTAAGATATGCCTATTTTCTGGAATTTATCTACTCCGAAGAACAACCCTAATCTACATGGGCCTAACCGCATGCGCAACATAAATAAAATGCGCTGGGGCGGGGTATAGCCTCACCTTTGGGCCGGCTCAGACCGGCCTGATGAGGAAGGCTGGCGTAGATGGGCCGAAGGAGGAGGAGGCCGGCCTGGCTGCGGGGGCGTAGCTGGGCCGATGCGGTGGCTACTGGGCCACGGCGTGTTGGGCCAGCTCGGCCTGGGCGAGGCAGAGCAGCTGGGCCGCGCGGGAGGCCAGCCCAGGGCGCTCAGGAGGTTGCGCCTCGTCGTTCCTCCCGACCCCGATCGGATCGCGGGGACAGGGGTCGGCTCGACCGCCGCCGTGCTCCAGGCGACGAGGCAACGTCGGCAGGGAGGCAGCGAGCAGCCGACAACGGGCCCTGGAGCGGCTGGAGAACGGATCTGGCGCGCGGGGGGGGGGGGGGGGGGGGGGCGAGATCCGGTGCGGGAGGAGGGCACACGGCACACGGGCGAGCTCGGGATGCCGGCGGCGGCTGCCGGAGGCGGGCACGACGCAGGGACTCGAGGGGGGTCGCGAGGAGGCGGCGCAGAGGGGCTCCGGCGCAGGCGGCGGGGATCCGGCTGCCGGCGAGGGAGGAAGGCAGGGGGTCGCAACGAGGGAGAGGCGAGGGAAGGCTCCGGCGTTGAGGGATCTCTCGGTCACGGGCGGCGCGGAGCACTGCGGGCGGTGGCGCGATGCGGGCTCGAGCGGGCCCCGGATGGGCTTCGCGGGCCCGGCGGCTGGAGGGAGGAGAGAGGCTGGCTAGGGTTTCGGGGGGAGGCACGAATTTCGAGCAGGAGAGAGGGGGCTGCCTAAAATGGAAGGGGAGGTGTGTTTAAATAGGAAAGGGGGGCTAGGTTAACCGGAATCGCGTTCCGGATCCAACCGCAGGGTCGGATTCGGACGATTCCGAACGCGGGAACGGTTACGTGGCCGTGTAGAGTGGATATCCGGAGACGAGAGGGAAAACGGGCGGCGCGGCAACGGATTTTAAAACACCAACAAACGTCCGACGGTAGACCGAATACGGTGCCGCTACGGACGACCGTTCGGGTACCAGACGGAGTCCGATCGCGACGAAATTCGACACGCGGCCTAGCTATAACTAATCACGACCGCATGCCAAGTTTCACCTCGATCAGAGAAAGTTTTCAACACACTTTTAAAACAGGGTTTCGACGGTGCCGCGGGCGCGTGCGTGTGCGGTCGGGCTCAAAACGGACAACGACGAGAACCGGCAACTACTAACGGATGCAAGTTTTGAAAACTGGCGGCAACGGAGACGCCGATGCAATCCTGATGATGCGCATGATGCGATGATGATGCGACAAATAAAATAAGCCACAGGACGAAAACGGGAAGGAAAGGGAATCTTCTGGAACGTCGGCATCGGGCTGTCACAGTTAAGCATGAACATTATATCTGGATCTTGTTTACTGCGAGACGATTACTCGTTTAAGTCAGAGAATAATGGTTGTTCTATTTCTATGAGTAATATCTTTTATGGTCATGCACCCAATGTGAGAGGATTGTTCATCTTGAATCTTGATAGTGATAATACACATATACATAACATTGAGACCAAAATAGTTAGAGTTAACAATGATAGCGCCATGTTTTTGTGGCACTGCCGCTTAGGTCATATTGGTGTAAAGCGCATGAAGAAACTCCATACCGATGGACTTTTGGAGTCACTTGACTTTGATTCACTTGACACGTGTGAACCATGCCTCATGGGCAAGATGACTAAAACTCCGTTCTCCGGAACAATGGAGCGTGCAAGTGACTTATTGGAAATCATAATACCGATGTGTGTGGTCCGATGAGCATGGAGGCTCGCGGCGGATATCGTTATTTTCTCACCTTCACTGACGATTTGAGTAGATATGGTTATGTCTACTTGATGAAACACAAGTCTGAAACATTTGAAAAGTTCAAGCAATTTCAGAGTGTTGAAAATCATCGTAACAAGAACATCAAATTCCTACGGTCTGATCGTGGGGGTGAATATCTGAGTTTCGAGTTTGGTGCTCACTTAAGACAATGTGGAATTGTTTCACACTTGACACCGCCTGGAACACCACAACGTAATGGTGTGTCCGAACGTCGTAATCGTACTTTATTAGAGATGGTGCGATCTATGATGTCTCTTACCGATTTGCTGTTATCGTTTTGGGCTTATACATTAGAAACAACTGCATTCACTTTAAATAGGGCACCATCAAAATCCGCTGAGGCGGCACCATACGAACTGTGGTATGGCAAAAGACCAAAGTTGTCGTTTCTTAAAGTTTGGGGATGTGATGCTTATGTCAAAAAGCTTCAGCCTGAAAAGCTGGAACCCAAAGCGGAAAAGTGCATCTTCATAGGTTACCCGAAAGAGACAGTTGGGTATACCTTCTATCTCAAATCCAAGGGCAAAGTGTTTGTTGCTAAAAATGGAGCTTTTCTCGAGAAGGAGTTTCTCTCGAGTGAATTGAGTGGGAGGAAGATAGAACTTGATGAGGTTGTCAAACCTCTCATCCCTCTGGATGGTGGCGCGGGTGAAAGGATCGATATGGTTGGCTAGAGGGGGGTGAATAGACAACGACCACTTTTTAATTAATCTTAACAAGTTAAGGTAAACACTATACGGGTTCACAAATAATATGACAAAGAGGTGAACCCTATAGAAGCTAACAACTAGAGCTATTAGGACAAGTAAGATATAGTCACAAGCATAAGCAAATACAAAGTAAAGGTTAGAGATAACCACAAGTGGAACCGATGGAGACGAGGATGTGTTACCGAAGTTCCTTCCCTTTGACAGGAAGTACGTCTCCGTTGGAGCGGTGTGGAGGCACAATGCTCCCCAAAAAGCCACTAAGGCCACCGTATTCTCCTCACGCCCTCGCACGATGCAAGGTACCGTGATTCCACTATAGGTGCCCTTGAAGGCGGCGACCGAACCTTTACAAACAAGGTTGGGGCAACTCCACACAAAGCTTGGAGGCTCCCAACTAAACCACGAAGCTTCACCACTATGGAATATGGCTTCGAGGTGACCTCAACCGTCTAGGATGCTCAAACACCCAAGAGTAACAAGATCCGCAAGGGATTGGTGGGGGAATCAACTTTTCTCTTGGTGGAAGTGTGGATCTAGGCCTTCTCAACCAATCCCTAAAGAATCAACAAGTTTGATTGGCTAGGGAGAGAGATCGGGCACTTTAGAGCTTGTGGAGCAACAATGGAGCTTAGAGAGGTGAGAGATATGGTTCCTCAGCTAGAAGAACCCTTTATATAGTGGGGGGAAAAATCAGACCGTTTTCCCACTCTCTGCCCGATCACCAGCGGTACTACCGCTGTGCCGGAGCGGTACTACCGCTGCTTGGCGGTACTACCACCGCTGGCTGCAGCGGTACTACCGCTGGGCCTCCAGCGGTACTACCGCTGACACCAGCGGTACTACCGCCGGCCCCTTGGTAGTGCACAAGCACTACCACCGCCGGGAAAGTCTTCGCAAAAGGGTCCGTCCACAAACTACCGCTAGGTAGGTAGAACAAAACACCTGGAGCGGTACTACCGCTGGCTGCAGCGGTACTACCGCTTGGCAGTCCAGCGGTACTACCGCTGGAACCAGCGGTACTACCGCTGGGGACCATTTTGCAGAGATAAACGAGACGAATAGGCGAGGGCCGCTCCAAAAGATAAGGAAAGGGAGAATGTGAAGTGTGCGTGTGTAAAGATAGATTCCACCCAAACCTTTCCACTATGGATCCCCTCTTAATAGTACGGCTTTCCTATGACTCAAATAAAGAGAATCGTAGAGAGCGCCGTGCTTCCGTTCCAGAAGAGAGGAGACGTGACGTCTTGTGCCGTTGACGAGTGTTACCTGAAACCTTGACACACACGATTAGTCCTGTACGGTACTGTCATCAATCACCAAAATTACTTAGGCATAAACTATGCCTCAACAATCTCCCCCTTTTTGGTGGATTGATGACAATACCGGATTTGCACAGAGAATAATATGAGAATAAAAAGATAGAGATATATGACAATATGGGACATATGACTCACAACATATGATGGAAATAAATCTCACATAAGAAAGATCATGTCTCACACAAGATAGCAAACGAGAATCAAACCAAGTTCAAAACAAACCATACGAGATAAAGCAAAGCAATGCAAAGTTCAAATGAAAGCAAATCCTAGACTCTCTCCCCCTTTGGCACAAGACACCAAAAAGGGGGGCACACCTAATGCCACTTGTAACTACTCCTCGTCTTCAGGATCACCAGACTCGTCTGTCCCCTCCTGGTCGGTCTGCTCCTCCTCTGCTGCCTCATCGCCAGACCACTGGTACCCCTGATCCTGCATCCAAGTGGCCTCCGGAGTGATGTCGTCCTCTGAGCCGCTGGAGATGTCCACATCCAAGGTCCTGAGAACACGCTTATGCCTCTGGCGGCTCTGCTTCTGAGCCACATGTGTCTGGTACTGTCCCTTGGCCTGCATACAGAAAAGTGTCTTCATCTTGTCCTGTAGTTTGATAGCCCAAGATGGCATGGCAGACGAGCGGGACTGAGAGGCAGTTCCTCTGTCAGCAGCGGTCTCTGTATCTGTATCCATGTGCTGAGAGGATGTAGATGGATTGGCCCACTTGTCCTTGACGCGAAGCCTGATCGGGTCATGCACAATGTAATCAGACTGTGCGTAGAGCACCTCATCCGGAAAAGCCTGTTCCCACTTATGGCAAATGTATGCAAACAGGTAAGGCCCGTAGATAGGAACCTTACGATTGATGATGCAGTTCCAGAGCTCTGTGAACATCACATCTGCAATATCCAGCTGAGCAGACTCTTGAGACATAGCATCCTCACACAGTAACAACATCTCAGCCAAGTAGCCATGGACCTCATCGAAGTTACCAATCCGAGGGAAAAGGGTGTTGTGAAAGATCCGATGCATGATGTCCAAGTGCTTGGGAAGCACCCCCTTCCTCAGATACAGTGACTGCAGTCTGTCCTTTGCGGAGGCCCTATCGGTGGGGGCTGCAGCATGAGGACGCAGCCCAAGAGGAGTGTCAGCACCCTGAAAATCAATGTGAAGGAACTGCATGAACTCAGTCCAGGAACCGGTCATCCTTTTTGACCCAGTCATCCAGATCATGGAACGCTGATCATCAGGTGAGAAATGGACTGTGACATAAAACTGAGCCACTGCAGTGGGATCAAAGTCCGTCTTCAAGGTGATGATGTCTTTGATGCCCAGTTTGTCAACCAGAGATAGGGCATCACCAAAGTAGTCCATGTTCCGCTGAAGATGTGCCAGATCAATCCACTGAACAGAGACATGGTTCTTCTTGAAGGGAGCAATAACATCCCGATAGATCCTGCACTAGTCCCTTGCCCAGACATTGTCAACACCATCGATCACTTCTCTCTCCTTGAGATATGGGTTCTTGGTGCGAAATTGCAGAAAGTCCTTGGGGGACATTGTACGGATATTGACCCTCTTTTCCTTGTGAGCGGCCTTCTTGCAGGACTTCTTCTTGGGAGGCAGACCAGACGTGGCAGACCCCTCGGGCGCCTCTGTGTTGCGAAACTGTTTGGACGCCGTGTCCCGTGGGGGGTTCGAACGGCGAGCAGAGCCACCTGTGACACAGACCACAAAGCGAAAAAGATGCGACAAGAAAAGTCAAGGCAATGAATCTTGAGAACGCATAAAAAAGAAACATGCATTGCTAAGCACAAAACAACAAGAATACACCATGAATGCTCCTGGCGGTAGTACCGCCACCCCTGGCGGTAGTACCGCTGGGGCCTGGCGGTAGTACCGCCAGTCCTGGCGGTAGTACCGCCGGGGGTCATAGCGGTAGTACCGCTACCCCTGGCGGTAGTACCGCTGGGGTCCTAGCGGTAGTACCGCCAGTCCTGGCGGTAGTACCGCTGGGGGTCATAGCGGTAGTACCGCTACCCCTGGCGGTAGTACCGCTGGGGTCCTAGCGGTAGTACCGCTGGGGGTTTGACTTTCAGATCTGACATATAAAACTCGTTTTCGAGGGCATGGACTGAATATGAACACTAAGACGTACACCCCAGCCCTAATGTCATGAGGAACACATAGTAACACGAGGTACAAACATGCCTAGGCAAGAGAGATCACGTTTTAGATCTAATCCAAAAGTTCAAGTATTCGATCTAAGACGATGAAATCCTAAACGATGGCAGCAATCATAACAACAAACCATTGGACCTATACTCCCCTCAAATATTTCCTTCATGCCATCCAATAACTAGCCATAGGATCAACAAGATGAATCCAATCCCCAATGCTCCTAACCCTAGAACACGAAGAACAACCAAATAAAAGAAGGGAGGAGCTTTACCGGGATTCATGGCTCTTGGAGTAGGAAGAAGAGATGAAGCAACCCTTCCACACCAACGGGGAGGAGGAGCTCCACGAAGTGAGATCCAAACAGGGGGTTTTCGGGCTAGGGGAGGGAGGAGCCGCGAGGAAGAAGAAACAGATGCAAAAATCGGGCTCCCCCTCCCTTTATATAGCCCAAGGGGTACGGGCCAGCGGTAGTACCGCTGTGGTCCTAGCGGTAGTACCGCTGTCTGGCGGTAGTACCGCCAGATGCAGCGGTAGTACTGCTGGGGTCCTGGCGGTAGTACCGCTCCTCCTGGCGGTAGTACCGCTACCCTGGCGGTAGTACCGATGTACATGTTTCAACACGGCTAAGGAAAACGGGAAACTTGGGCACATGACAAGTTAGTAAAAAGGGATGACTTCCAAGAAGATGTACTGACTTGTCATTGTATATCCTCTCCTTTATGCGCAAGAGAGGATGGAGGGGCGGTGGCCGAGGCCACCTATGTTTGAGACAATGGTATGACACCGCGAAGAATTATCCTTGGGTTCATGACCAATGCTCGTCTTTGAAGCACAAGTGCCATTTGACAATGGCTAAAGTGAAAGACTAGATTGATTTACGCATAATGGGGGGAGGGAGAGTTCATTGAGAGAACAACACTCCCCCTATATCCATGCCTACATCTAGACCAAGATGAAATGTAAAGTGAGGTGCAACATGCCTAGTTTCAATCCACATTACTTGAATCAATGATATTTAGCTCATGCCTTAACTCCCGGAACCTTGCTTCATCTAGTGGCTTGGTGAAAATATCTGCAAGTTGCTCTTCAGTGTGGATGAAGTGAACCTCAATATCACCTAGCTTGATATGTTCACGGATGAAGTGATGACGAATATCAATATGTTTGGTTTTGCTATGTTGCACTGGGTTGAGGGAAATCTTGATGGCGCTTTGATTGCCACATAGAAGAGGCACTTTGTCACAAGTGACACCATAATCCTTTAAAGTTTGCCTCATCCATAGCAATTGTGCACAACAACTTGCAGCTGCCACATACTCAGCTTCGGTGGATGATAAGGAGACACAGTTCTGCTTCTTTGAAGACCAACTTACCAAAGAGCGACCAAGGAATTGGCACCCTCCAGATGTTGACTTCCTCTCCACACAATCTCCAGCCCAATCTGAGTCAGAATAGCCAACTAGATTGAAGTTTGCTCCTTTGGGATACCAGAGGCCAAAGTTCGGGGTATGAGCCAAATATCGAAAGATTCGTTTGACAGCCATGTAATGACTTTCTTTTGGTGCGGATTGAAACCGTGCACATATCCCTACACTCAACATAATATCCGGTCTAGATGCACAGAGGTAAAGAAGGGATCCAATCATGGAGCGGTATACCTTTTGATCCACTGCTTTACCATTGGGATCACTGTCAAGCTTGCATCTGGTTGGCATGGGGAACCTGACCGGTTTGACATCTTCGAGCTCGAACCGTTTGAGCATGTCTTGAGTGTACTTGGCTTGTTTGATGAATGTCCCTTCTAGACCTTGTTTAATCTCGAACCCGAGGAAAAACTTCAACTCTCCCATCATGGACATCTCAAACTTCTCAGTCATTAGCGCAGCAAATTCTTCATTGAATGAGATGTTAGGAGAGCCAAAGATAATATCATCAACATATAGTTGGCATATGAACAAATCCCCTTTAACCCTCTTAGTAAAAAGAGTGGGATCAATCTTACCAATTTCAAACCCACGATCTTGTAACAACTCAGTAAGGTACTCATACCACGCGCGTGGGGCTTGTTTAAGGCCATAGAGTGCCTTATTGAGTTTGTACACATGATTGGGGAGCTTGGGATGTTCGAATCCCAGGGGTTGTTTGACATATACCAACTCATTTAAAGGACCATTAAGAAATGCACTTTTCACATCCATTTGCTGTAATTTGAAGTTATGATGAGAAGCAAAAGCAAGTAACATGCGAATAGATTCTAGACGAGCAACAGGGGCAAAGGTTTCACCGTAGTCGATACCCTCGACTTGGGAGTAGCCTTGAGCCACCAATCTCGCCTTGTTTCGAATCACAATTCCATTTGCGTCTTGCTTGTTCTTAAATATCCATTTGGTTCCAATGACATTATGTTCCTTCGTTGGTCGAGGCACTAAATCCCAGACTTGGTTGCGCTCGAAGTTGTTAAGTTCTTCGTGCATGGCCATAAGCCAATCCTCATCATCGAGCGCTTCCTGTACCTGTTGAGGTTCACAATACGAGACAAACGCGTGATGCTCACAATAATTCCAAAGCTGTTGACGAGTAGATACTCCCCTTTTTAAACTACCAAGAACATTCTTCATGAGATGTGACTTGGCTTTCAGCTTGTTCGCATTCTTGGCAGCTCGACGCTCCAAGAGTTCTTCATTGGATAACGGGGGAGCATCGACTTGTATCTTTTGTTTGCCCTTGCGTCTTGAGCCGGTTGTTGGAGCTCCAGACGGGAATTGTGAAACAGTCTCCTGATCACTAGTTTTATCTTGTATTAGTGGTTGCTCTTGATCTTGATCTTGTGCTGGTTCAGGGACTGGAAGTAGTGCTTGAATATCATGAGGTATATCACCATTGTTAGGCAATTGATCTTGACCGTGAGCTTGATCAACTTGTTGAGAGTCTTCTCTTTGTTCATCGGAAGCGTGTGGGGCTTGTGGGGGTGATGGCTCCACTTGAGTAGAGCATTGTCCTTCTCCTTCGGCCACAAGGGGTTCCTCAATGGGGAGTATTTGACCAATCCCCATTCTTCTTATGGCTTCGGGAGGTATTTCATCACCTATATCACAAAGACCACTTTGCTCCACTTGGGAGCCATTATTTTCGTCAAACTCTATGTTACACGTCTCCTCAATTAGTCCGGTGGACTTGTTGAGGACACGGTAAGCATGAGAGTTTGTAGCATAACCAACAAAGATACCCTCATGTGCTCTAGAATCAAATTTAGCTAACCGAGCTCCCTTTTTAAGAATGAAACACTTACAACCGAATACTCGGAAGTACTTGAGATTGGGCTTGTTTCCAATTAGAATCTCATACGGAGTCTTGTTCAAGCCTTTGCGGATGTAGAGCCGATTGGACGCATGACATGCTGTGTTGATGGCCTCTGCCCAGAAGTTGTATGGAGATTTGAATTCTGCCATCATTGTTCTTGCAGCGTCTATCAAGGTCCGGTTCTTCCTTTCTGCCATGCCGTTTTGCTGAGGGGTATATGGTGCAGAATATTGGTGCTTTATTCCCTCGTCACCTAGGAACTCATCTAGGGTGTAGTTCTTGAACTCGGTGCCGTTGTCACTCCTAATCATCAAGATCTTTGCTTCATGTTGACGTTGTGCTTCATTAGCAAAGTTGATGACTGTTTGTTGAGTTTCACTCTTCCTTTTGAAGAAATATACCCAGGTATATCTTGAGTAGTCGTCAACAATCACTAAGCAATATTTTCTGCCTCCAAGACTATCAAATGTTGGAGGACCAAACAGATCCATATGGAGGAGTTCCAATGGCCTCTTAGTGTAGATAAGAGTCGTTGGACGATGAGCAGTTTCATGAATCTTTCCTTCAATGCAAGCACTGCAAACACGATCTTTAGCAAAGCTCACATTTGTTAGTCCACGAACATGGTCCCCTGCCAGGAGACTTTGCAAAGATCTCATATTGACATGAGCTAAACGGCGATGCCAAAGCCAGCCCACGTCAACTTTAGCCATTAAACATGTCGCAGTCTTAGTGGGTCGCCTTGAGAAGTTCACCACATAGAGACCATTTTCGACATGTCCAACATAGGCTACTTTAAGAGTCTTGCTCCTTAGGAGGACCACAGTGTCAATATTAAAGAAAGTGGAAAAACCCATGATTGCAAGTTGACGAACTGAAAGTAAATTGTAGGCAAGTGACTCAACAAGCATGACCTTCTCAATAGATAAATCTTGAGAGACGACCACCTTACCAAATCCCAATACCTTTGACGAGGATGCATCGGCGAATTGGACATGGGTGGGCATAGATGGAGAAGGATGCACATCCACCACTAAGTCCTTGCTTCCGGTCATATGATTTGTTGCTCCACTATCGAGCAACCATGACACCCCACCGGAAGCAAACTCCTGCAAAAGATCAAGGCTTGGTTTTAGGTACCCATTTTTAATGGGTCCTTTCATGTTAGAAACAAGGGTCTTAGGAACCCAGATAGCCCATTCAATCTCTTCATCGTAGGAACCAACAAATCTGGCATAAACATGCCCATCACTAGCACAACATAAAACATAAGAAGAACTGAGTTTGCCGGCTGTGTTAGTAGGAGTAGTTTTGCCCTTCTTGGGGTTCCCATAGTCCACCTTGTTCCTGTTCACCTTCTGAGTCCCCTCACCCTCTTTGACAAAGATCTCCATGAGGGTGAGAGATCGTTTGTTCTTGTTCTTCCTTTTACCTTTTGACTTGGAGGTAAGTCCAAGTCCTTCCTTTCCTACAACACCCTTTTGAGTGCTCAAGAGATCGTTCAGACTCTTCTCACCTTGTCTGCATGCCACAAGGCCCTTCTCAAGTTTCTCCTTTAACTTGGCATTTTCCTCCATAAGATGAACATGCTCACAACAAGGGTTAGTTGCACAAGTATTATCAATTAACACAAGGGGAGGACAAGTAGAGATCTCCTTGGTAAGCTTTGCTTGGAGTTGATCATGAGACTCTTTCAGAGAGAAATGAACACCTTTCAAGGCTTTGTGGGCCTTGTCAAGTATGTCAAACTCTTCTTTGAGTCTGTCACGGCCAACTTCAAGAGCATACTTTTCAGATTTAAGCATGCGAGTAAGAACAACATCATGATCTAGTTTCTTTTGCATTTTAGCGCAGTCATCGTTATATGACTCCTCAAGAGCCAAACGAAGGGTGCGCTGTTCTTCTAGAGCACTAGATAATTCGGCAATTTCATCGGCATAGTCACGGCTATGTCCCTGTAGCTCGGAGATAGTCTCCTCATGAGACTCAATGAGGTCAGTGGCCTCACCCAGTTGTTCCAAGAGAGCAAAAAAGTGCTTCTTGGGTTCTCCCTTAATAGTGCATAGAAACTTATCAAGATCATGCTCATTAAGCTCTCCAACATCACTACCTTCTACACAATTTAACAATGAAGGAGCAGAAGCAATGTTGGTCTTAATGATGGGAGTTACCTGATTGGTACCTTTTGCCATGAGGCACTTGGTGATGTGATTCTCGTTGGGGGCGTTGAAGAGAGACACCTTCTGGGAAGAGGTAGTGGCGATAGCAACAGTTGCTGTTGCCACTGCATCATCCTCATCGCCATCATCATCAGAAGGATACTCCTCCAGGGCCACCATCCCTTTTGGGTGAGGTTTCTTCACAAAGTTGTTCCTGATTGGAAATGATTTGGTTTTGTCTTTGCGAATTAGCTTGCCTCCGTTGTCTTCCCTCTTCTCATAGGGACATTCTGCCACGAAGTGACTCACGTTGCCACAGTTATAACATGTCCTCACTCGTTGTTTGGGTTTGAATCCACTCGAGTTGTTCTTGTTGAAGGTGGGTCTTGAGTTCCTTTTGTTTCCCCAGAATTGCCTTGATGCAAGAGCCATGTGCTCATGATAAGCATACCTTGTGTCTTCAGGGCAGCTCTCCTCTTCCTCCTCTTCTTCTTCTTCTTCAAGCATTGCTCTTGCTTTCAACGCAAGGTTGGGTGAAGTGGTTTTTGATCGGACACGAGCAAGTGCATTGTCGGCTGTTTCGTTCATGATTGACATTGCAATGAACTCATCCAACACTTCACTGGAAGACAAGGAGTGGAAGTCTGGCCGCTGACGAATGACAGATGACATGGCTTTATTGAAAGGCATGATGGCTTTGAGAAACTTGCGCTTGACCCATGTATCATCCACATCCTTACTCCCATGATCCTTTAGTGCCACAGCTATAGCAGTCACCCTCCGATAGAGATCACGAGGGTCCTCGTCTTCCTTCATCACAAACTCATCAGCCTTATCAAGTGTCACTTCATAGTTGGATCATTGAATACTTGAGCTTCCCTTGTACAGTACCATAATATGCTCCCAACAATCCTTGGCCAATGTGAAGGGACGCAAGTGGGGAAGGTCTTCAGGTGGTACAGCAGACTGGAGAATAAACAACGCAGAGTGATTATATTGATTGTCTGCATCTTCTCTTGGAGTGAGGTTGCTTGGGTCATGGGGATAATATCCTTGCTCGATAATTCTCCACAAGTTTGTTGAGCTGTGATTCAAATGAGACTTAATAGAAAATACCCAGTTAGCAAAGTCACCTTTCACAAGTTTAGGAGGAGGACCAACAGGATTAAGACGAGGTGCGAGAACGGGTCCTCCATATGTCATGGGAGGTGGAACCGAAGCATATGTTCCAGTCCCATCCTTTTCGTGAGGTGAAGCAGGTTGCATACCTTTAGCCGCTTCCTTAGAGGAGTTGGCCTCCGAATCGGAAATGGTGGGTTTAACCACTAAAGCCGGTTCGGGGGAACTTTTAAGACCATCAATTAATTCTTTAAGCATGGTTTTGACTTCGCTCGTCAAGGACGTCTTGAGGGCGGCCATAGCCGTATTCAAGTCGTCCCTTGTGACCTAAGTCAAGTCCATGTCCTCGGGTTGCCCACGGTTAACTTCCTCTCCGCCTTCCATACTCTTCGGTTGGTTAAACCCTTAATAAAGAGACGTGGCTCTGATACCAATTGAAAGGATCGATATGGTTGGCTAGAGGGGGGGGTGAATAGACAACGACCACTTTTTAATTAATCTTAACAAGTTAAGGTAAACACTATACGGGTTCACAAATAATATGACAAAGAGGTGAACCCTATAGAAGCTAACAACTAGAGCTATTAGGACAAGTAAGATATAGTCACAAGCATAAGCAAATACAAAGTAAAGGTTAGAGATAACCACAAGTGGAACCGATGGAGACGAGGATGTGTTACCGAAGTACCTTCCCTTTGACAGGAAGTACGTCTCCGTTGGAGCGATGTGGAGGCACAATGCTCCCCAAAAAGCCACTAAGGCCACCGTATTCTCCTCACGCCCTCGCACGATGCAAGGTACCGTGATTCCACTATAGGTGCCCTTGAAGGCGGCGACCGAACCTTTACAAACAAGGTTGGGGCAACTCCACACAAAGCTTGGAGGCTCCCAACTAAACCACGAAGCTTCACCACAATGGAATATGGCTCCGAGGTGACCTCAACCGTCTAGGATGCTCAAACACCCAAGAGTAACAAGATCCGCAAGGGATTGGTGGGGGAATCAACTTTTCTCTTGGTGGAAGTGTGGATCTAGGCCTTCTCAACCAATCCCTAAAGAATCAACAAGTTTGATTGGCTAGGGAGAGAGATCGGGCACTTTAGAGCTTGTGGAGCAACAATGGAGCTTAGAGAGGTAAAAGATAGGGTTCCTCAGCTAGAAGAACCCTTTATATAGTGGGGGGGAAAATCAGACCGTTTTCCCACTCTCTGCCCGAGCACCAGCGGTACTACCGCTGTGCCGGAGCGGTACTACCGCTGCGTGGCGGTACTACCGCTGGCTGCAGCGGTACTACCGCTGGGCCTCCAGCGGTACTACCGCTGACACCAGCGGTACTTCCGCCAGCCCCTTGGTAGTGCACAAGCACTACTACCGCCGGGAAAGTCTTCGCAAAAGGGTCCGTCCACAAACTACCGCTAGGTAGGTAGAACAAAACACCTGGAGTGGTACTACCGCTAACCAGGGGCGGTACTACCGCTGGCCAGCGGTACTACCGCTTGGCAGTCCGGCGGTACTACCGCTGGAACCAGCGGTACTACCGCTGGGGACCGTTTTGCAGAGATAAACGAGACGAATAGGCGAGGGCCGCTCCAAAAGATAAGGAAAGGGAGAATGTGAAGTGTGCGTGTGTAAAGATAGATTCCACCCAAACCTTTCCACTACGGATCCCCTCTTAATAGTACGGCTTTCCTATGACTCAAATAAACAGAATCGTAGAGAGCGCCGTGCTTCCGTTCCAGAAGAGAGGAGACGTGACGTCTTGTGCCGTTGACGAGTGTTACCTGAAACCTTGACACACACGATTAGTCCTGTACGGTACTGTCATCAATCACCAAAATTACTTAGGCATAAACTATGCCTCAACAGCGGGGCAAGGGGAAACCCATGTCATTGCAACGTCGGTTGAGGAGGAAGTTAATGATGATGATCATGAAACTCCAGATCAAGTTCCTATCGGACCTCGCAGGTCGACGAGACCGCGTACTACTCCAGAGTGGTACGGTAATCCCGTCTTATCAATTATGTTGTTAGACAACAATGAGCCTGCGAATTATGAAGAAGCAATGATGGGCCCGGATTCCAATAAATGGCTGGAGGCCATGAAGTCCGAGATAGGATCCATGTATGAAAACAAAGTGTGGACTTTGGAAGTACTACCTGAGGGCCGCAAGGCTATTAAGAACAAAAGGATCTTTAAGAAGAAGACGGACGCTGATGGTAATGTGACCGTTTATAAAGCTCGACTTGTGGCAACGGGTTTTTCACAAGTTTAAGGAGTTGACTACGATGAGACGTTCTCACACGTAGCGATGCTTAAGTCTGTCAGAATCATGTCAGAAATAGATGCATTTTTCGATTATGAAATCTGGCAGATGGATGACAAAACGGCGTTCCTTAACGGTTTCCTTAAGGAAGAGTTGTATATGATGCAACCCGAAGGTTTTGTCAATCCTAAAAATGCTAACAAAGTGTGGAAGCTCCAGCGATCCATTTATGGGCTGGTGCAAGCATCTCGGAATTGGAATAAACGCTTTGATGAGGTGATCAAAGCATTTGGGTTTATACAAGTGGTTGGAGAATCTTGTATTTACAAGAAAGTGAGTGGGAGCTCTGTGGTGTTTCTAATATTATATGTGGATGACATATTGCTGATTGGAAACAACGTGGAGTTTTTGGAGAGCATAAAGGATTACTTGAATAAAAGTTTCTCTATGAAGGACCTAGGAGAAGCTGCTTACATTCTAGGCATTAAGATCTATAGGGATAGATCGAAACGCCTGATAGGACTTTCACAAAGTACATACCTTGATAAAGTTTTGAAGAGGTTCAAAATGGAACAGTCCAAGTGTGGTTTCTTGCCAGTTTTACAAGGTACGAGATTGAGTAAGACTCAGTGCCCAGCAACTAATAAAGATAGAGAGCATATGAGCACCGTCCCCTATGCTTCAGCCATAGGTTCTATCATGTATGCAATGTTGTGCACTAGACCGGACGTTAGCCTGGCCATAAGTATGGCAGGCAGGTTCCAGAGTAATCCAGGAGTGGATCACTGGACGGCGGTCAAGAATATCCTGAAGTACCTGAAAAGGACTAAGGAGATGTTTCTCGTGTATGGAGGTGACGAAGAGCTCGCCGTAAAAGGTTACGTCGATGCAAGCTTTGACACAGATCCGGACGACTCTAAGTCGCAGATCGGATACATATTTATTATTAATGGGGGTGCGGTAAGCTGCTGCAGTTCCAAGCAAAGCGTCGTAGCTGATTCTACGTGTGAAGCGGAGTACATGGCTGCCTCGAAGGCGTCTAAGGAGGGTGTTTGGATGAAGCAGTTCATGATGGATCTTGGAGTGGTGCCAAGCGCACTGAATCCAATAACCTTGTTCTGTGACAACACGGGTGCCATTTCCTTAGCAAAGGAACCACGGTTTCACAAGAAGACCAGACACATCAAAAGACGCTTCAACCTCATCCGCGGATACGTCGAAGGGGAGGACGTAAATATATGCAAAGTGCACACGGATCTGAATGTAGTAGACCCGCTGACTAAACCTCTTCCACGGGCAAAGCATGATCAACACCAGAACTGTATGGGTGTTAGATTTATTACAATGTAATTCGCATGGTGATGTGAGGGCTAAATTATCGACTCTAGTGCAAGTGGGAGACTGTTGGAATTATGCCCTAGAGGCAATGATAAATAAGTTATTATTATAATTCCTGTATCAAGATAATCGTTTATTATCCATGCTATAATTTTATTGAATGAAGACTTAGATACATGTGTGGATACATAGACAAAACACTGTCCCTAGCAAGCCTCTAGTTGGCTGGCCAGTTGATCAAGGGTAGTCATGGTCTTCTGACTATGTACAACGTGTTGTTGCTTAATAACTGGATCACATCATTGGGAGAATCATGTGATGGACTAGACCCAAACTAATAGACGTAGCATGTTGATAGTGTCATTTTGTTGCTTCTGTTTTATGCGTGTCAAGTATTTATTCCTATGACCATGAGATCATATAACTCACTGACACCGTAGGAATACTTTGTGTGTATCAAACGTCACAACGTAACTGGGTGGCTAGAAAGATGCTCTACAGGTATCTCCGAAGGTGTCCGTTGAGTTAGTATGGATCAAGACTGGGATTTGTCACTCCGTATGACGGAGAGGTATCTTGGGGCCCACTCGGTAATACAACATCACACACAAGCCTTGCAAGCAATGTGACTTAGTGTAAGTTGTGGGATCTTGTATTACGGAACGAGTAAAGAGACTTGTCGGTAAACGAGATTGAAATAGGTATGCGGATATTGATGATCGAATCTCGGGCAAGTAACATACCGAAGGACAAAGGGAATGACATACGGGATTATATGAATCCTTGGCACTGAGGTTCAAATGATAAGATCTTCGTAGAATATGTAGGATCCAATATGGGCATCCAGGTCCCGCTATTGGATATTGACCGAGGAGTCCCTCAGGTCATGTCTACATAGTTCTCGAACCCGCAGGGTCTGCACACTTAAGGTTCGACGTTGTTTTATGCGTATTTGAGTTATATGGTTGGTTACCGAATGTTGTTTGGGGTCCCGGATAAGATCACGGACGTCACGAGGGTTTCCGGAATGGTCCGGAGACGAAGATTGATATATAGGATGACCTCATTTGATTACCGGAAGGTTTTCGGAATTACCGGGAATGTACCGGGAATGACGAATGGGTTCCGGATGTTCACCGGCGGGGGAGCCCACCACGGGGAAGCCCATAGGCCTTAGGGGTGCCGCACCAGCCCTAAGTGGGCTGGTGGGCAATCCCAGAGAGGCCCCTACGCAGGGAGATAAGAAAATCAAAGAGAAAAAAGGGGGAAGTGGGAAGGAAGGGAAGGACTCCACCTTCCAATCCTAGTTGGACTAGGATTGGAGGAGGACTCCTCCTCCCCCCTTCGGCCGAACCCCTTGGGGCTCCTTGAGCCCCAAGGCAAGGCCCCTCCCCTCCCACCTATATATACGGAGGTTTTTGGGCTGATTTGAGACAACTTTTCCACGGCAGCCCGACCACATACCTCCACGGTTTTTTCTCTACATCGCGTTTCTGCGGAGCTCGGGCGGAGCCCTGCTGAGATAAGATCACCACCAACCTCCGGAGAACCGTCACACTGCCGGAGAACTCATCTACCTCTCCGTCTCTCTTGCTGGAAGAAGAAGGCCGAGATCATCGTCGAGCTGTACGTGTGCTGAACGCGGAGGTGTCGTCTGTTCGGCACTAGATCGGAGCAGATCGTGGGACGGATCGCGGGACGGTTCATGGGACGGTTCGCGGGGCGGATCGAGGGACGTGAGGACGTTCCACTACATCAACCACGTTTATTAATGCTTCTGTTGTGCGATCTACAAGAGTACGTAGATCTGAAATCCCCCTCGTAGATGGACATCACCCTGATAGGTCTTCGTGCGCGTAGGAAAATTTGTGTTTCCCATGCGACGTTCCCCAACACTGGAGTGATCTCCATGAAGTCTATTTCTTTCCGTGGCCACTGGATATGATTTAATCGTGTTTCTTCCAAGGCCCTCTTCTCATTAGGGTCCCTGCTGATGCAACAAAGGACCTTCCAACGGCGCGAGAAACACGTGCTGACGGGAGACTTTTCTTGTCTTGATTCTCCTCATCAACGGCACCAGGAATCCTTCTGCTACGGCTACGCCTAGGAACTTCCTAGGCAAATATGCAAAGGACCCCGTGGCCTTGGAGCCTTGAATTGGTATTCCCTCGAAGCGGAAAGGGTGATGTAGCGTAGTGGTGGTAAGTATTTCCCTTAGTTTTGAGAACCAAGGTATCGATCCAGTGAAGGAGTATCACAAGTACCTACACAAACACAAAGAACCTGCACCCAACGCTATGAAGGGATTGTCAATCCCTTATAGATTGTTTGCCAAGTGAGAACTGAAAGCAACAAAGTAACAAAGCAAAGTAAAAGCGGAGGTGTAAACGATAGGTGTGAATAGACCCGGGGGCCGTAGTGTTCACTAGTGGCTTCTCTCATGAAAGCAAGTAGACGGTGGGTCAATAAATTAGTGTCGAGCAATTGATAGAACCACGCAAAGTCGTGACGTCATCTATGGCAATGATTATATCTATAGGCATCACGTCCAAAACAAGTAGACCGATACTTTCTGCATCTACTAGTATTACTCCACACGCCGACCGCTATCCACCATGCATCTAGTGTATTAAGTCCAAAAGAATAGAGTAACGCCTTAAGCAAGATGACATGATGTAGATGGACAATCTCATATCTACGAGAAAGCCCATCTTGTTACCCTTGATGGCAACTACATGATGTGTGCCTTGTTGCCCCTACTGTCACTGGGAAAGGTCACCACACGGTAAGAACCCAAAACCAAGCACTTCTCCCATTGCAAGAATCATAGATCTAGTTGGCCAAACAAAACCCAAGACTCACAGAGACTTACAAGGATATCAAGTCATGCATATTAGAAATCAGCAAAGAGTCAAATATATATCATAGATAATCTGATCACAAATCCACAATTCATGGGATCTCGACAAACACACCGCCAATGAAGATTACATTGGATAGATCTCCATGAAGATCATGGAGAACTTTGTATTGAAGATCCAAGAGAGAGACGAAGCCATCTAGATACTAACTACGGACCCGTAGGTCTGAAGTGAACTACTCACGAGTCATTGGAGGGGCGATGATGTTGATGAAGAATCCCTCCAGCTCCAAAGTCCCCTCCGGCAGGGCACTGGGAAGGGTCTCCAGATGAGATCTCACGGAAACAGAAGCTTGCGGCGGCGAAAAAGTGTTTTCGTGGACGCCCTGATTTTTTCTGGATTTTTAGGGAATATATAGGCCAAAGACCTAGGGTAGGGGGCGCCAGGGAGGCCACAAGCTTGGTTGCCGCGGCCTCCCCCCTGGCCGCAGCAACAGGGCTTGTGGGCTCCCTGTGGGCCCACTTGCTTGGCCCTCAAGCCTCCTGATCTTTTTCCGTTCTAGAAAAAATCATTTTGGAGATTTTATTCCGTTTGGACTCTGTTCCAAAATCAGATCTGAAAAGAGTCAAAAACACAGAAAAAACAGGAACTGGCACTTGGCACTGAGTTAATAAGTTAGTCCCAAAAAAGATATAAAAGGTAAACAAAACATCCAAAGTTGACAAGATAACAACGTGAAACCATCAAAAATTATAGATATGTTTGAGACGTATCAAGCATCCCCAAGCTTAACTCCTGCTCGTCCTCGAGTAGGGAAGTGATAAATAATGAATTTTTGATGCTTTCATGCTACCTAGCATAGATGTCCTTTGTAACTCCTCTTATGTGACGTGAATGTTCAGATCCACTAGATTCAAAACAATAGTTTGCTATTGACGTGGAAACAATAATAATTCAAGCAAACTAGCAAGGTAATCATGAACTTTCAAAATAACAAGGCCAAAAGAAAGTTATCCCTACAAAATCATATAGTCTGGCTATGCTCTATCATCATTGCACAACGAATTTAAATCATGCACAACCCCAATATTGGCCAAGTAATTGTTTTCACACCTTTACTTTCTCAAACTTTTTCAACTCTCACGCAATACATGAGCGTGAGCCATGGTTTTAGCACTATAAGTGGTGTGGAGTGTGGTGGAGGTTGCGAGACAAAAGAAAAAAGAGAAGATGGTCACATTAACTAGGCATATCAATGAGTTGTGGAGATGCTCATCAATAGATATAAATGTGAATGAGTAGGGATTGCCATACAAATGATGCACTAGAGCTAAGAGTATGTGAAAGCTCTTAAAGAAAACTAGTGGGTGTGCATCCAACTTGCTTGCTCACGAAGACCTAAGGCAATTTTGAGGAAGCCTATCATTGGAATATACAAGCCCAGTTATATAACGAAAATTTCCCACTAGCTATATGGTGGTGACAAAACGAGAGACTCTCAATCATGAAGATCATGGTGCTTAATATGCACAAGTGTGGAAAGGTGGTAGCATAGTCCCTTCTCTCTTTTTCTCTCATTTTTTGGATGGGCTCTTTGGCCTCTTTTTTTTATTTGGTGGGTATCTTTGGCCTCTTTTATTTCCTCACATGGGACAATGCTCCATCAATGATGATCATCACACTTACAACTCAAAACTTAGAGCAACGATGACTCTATATGAAATGCCTTCGGTAGTGTACCGTGACAATGATCTAGCATGGCATAGACATAAATGGAAACATCATGCTAGCTATCTTATGATCATGCAATGGCAATGTAGACGTGGTGGCACATGTCATGGTGGTAGTTGCATGGCAATATATCTCGGAATGACTTTGAAAAAGCCATAGTAGGTAGGTACGGTGGCTGTTTTGAGGGAGGCTAATGGTGGGTTTTGTGCACCGGCAAAAGTTGCACGACACTAAAGAAGATAGTGATGGTGGAAGGTGAAAGTGCATCTAAACCATGGACTCAACATTAGTCATGAAAAACTCATATACTTTTTGCAAAAGTTTTAGTAGTAATCGAAACAAAGCATTCAACGCATACTCCTAGGGGAAGGGTTGGTAGGTATAAACCATCGCGCGATCCCGACCGCCACACAGAGGATGACAATCAATAGACTAATCATGCTCAGACTTCATCACATAGTGGTTCACCATACGTGCATGCTACGAGAATCACTAACTTAAACACAAGTATTTCTAGATCCACAACACCTGACTAATATAACTTCAATATTACCATAACCACAACTCAAAACTAGTTGAGATGAATCAAACTTCTCTAACTATTCAATGCACATGAAGGTGGAAGTTTTCGTATCCCTTTGGATAACTACCCCTTTTGAGACTACTTTCATAGCATAGATCAACTACCAAGCCACGCAACGCCGTGCTCTAAAAGATATAAGTGAAGCACATAGAGCAAAATCATCTAGCTCAAAAGATATAAGTGAAGCACATGTGAGCTGAATTGTCTACCAAAGGATATAAGTGAAGCTCGACAAAATCACGGTGAGTGCATGTGTGTCTCTCTAGGTGTGCAGCAAGGATGATTGTGACACAACAAAAATAAAAGACTCCTACGATACCAGACGCTCCAAGCAAAACACATAACATGTGGTGAATAAAAATATAGCCCCAAGTAACATTACCGATGGATTGAAGACGAAAGAGGGGATGCCTTCCCGGGGCATCCCCAAGCTTAGGATTTTACGGCATCCTTGAATCTCTTGGGGTGCCTTGGGCATCCCCAAGCTTGAGCTCTTTCCACTCTTTATCTTTTTGTCCAAAAGAACTTCACCCAAAATTTGAAAACTTCACAACACGAAACTTAAACAGAAACTCGTGATAACATTAGTATAAGAAAGCAAACCACCACTTCCTTAGGTACTGTAGCAAACTTGAATTCTACTTATGTTGATGTTGGGTTACTGTATTTTTAATCTTCCATGGCTAATACCCCCTGATACTATCCATAGTTTCATCAAAATAAGCAACCAACTCAACAAAAACAGAATATGTTAACAGCAGACCAGTCTGTAGCAATCTGTATACTTCGTATACTTCTGTTACTTCAAAACTTCTGAAAAATTACGACAGTCTGAAGAATTTGAGTAGGAATCAGCAGCAAAAAGAATCAACTAAAAAGCTCTTATAGAAAGAAAATGAAAATTATTTTCGTGAGCAGAAAGTTTCTGTCTTTTCCAGCATGACCAAACGATCATCCCCAAGACTAATGATAACGGTTTTGCTTGGCAAAAACGCAAAAAGAAACACAAAGAACACAATCATAACAGAATTATGAAAGTGTGGAAAACACAAAACAGAAAGAAAAAGGATAGATTCATTGGGGTGCCTCCCAACAAGCGCTATTGTTTAACGCCCTTAGCTAGGCATGCAAGTGAAAATCACATCTAAGTCTAACATACTTCCTATGCATAGGCATTTTATAAGAAAACAGATTGTCAAGACAACCAATAGTTGCCATATGCAAGGAAGAGGAAAGAGACAATAGCAATCTCCACATAACGAGAGGTAATTTGGTAACATGAAAGTTTCTACCACAATATTTTCCCCTCTCATAGCAATTACATGTGGGATCATAATCAAATTCAACAATGTAACTATCACATAGGATATTCTTTTCATGATCCACATGCATGCAAAGTTGACGCTCTTCAAAAATAGTGGGATTATCATCAACTAAAGTCATGACTTCTCCAATCCCACTTTCAATATTGTTGCAAATATCATAATCATCATGAGGCTTGAACAAATTTTCAAGATCATAAGAAAGATCATCACCCCAATCATGATTATTGCAACAAGTAGGGGACATAGCAAAACTAGCATCCCCAAGCTTAGAGTTTTGCATATTTTTAGCATGATTGTCAGTAATAGGATTTATAGTGAAACCATTGCAATCATGCTTTTCATTCAAGGAGCCCTCGTGAATCACTTCATAAGTTTCTTCATCACGATTTTCAGATTCACGCATCTCAAGAAAAATTCCATAGAGAAAGTCAAGTGCACTCAACTCTCTAGCAATTGGATCAACATAATTGGATCTCTTAAAGAGATTAGAAAGTGGATGAGGATCCATATCACTAGATTTTCAGCAAGCGAAGATGCAAGCATATTGAAGGCACATAGCACACAAGCAAAGGAAAGGCAAACGAGAGAAAAGGGCGAACGAAAAAGGCAAAGGAGAAAGGCAAATGAAAACGGCAAATGTGAAGTGGGGGAGAGGAAAACGAGAGGCAACTGGCAAAAAAAAGTAAATGCAAGAGATGAGTTTGTGAGACCTACTTGGATAGATCTATCCTTCCCCGGCAACGGCGCCAGAAATACTTCTGCTGATCCAACAAAAGACCTTCCAACGGTGCCAGAAACACGTGGTGACGGGAGACTTTTCTTGTCTTGATTCTCCTCAGCAACGGCACCAGGAATCCTTCTGCTACGACTACGCCTTTAGGAACTTCCTAGGAAAATATGCAAAGGATTTCCCCGTGGCCTTGGATCCTTGCGTTGGTGTTCCCTCGAAGTGGAAAGGGTGATGTAGCACAGCGGTGGTAAGTATTTCCCTCAGTTTTGAGAACCAAGGTATCGATCCAGTGAAGGAGTATCACAAGTACCTACACAAACACAAAGAACCTGCACCCAACGCTATGAAGGGGTTGTCAATCCCTTATAGATTGTTTGCCAAGTGAGAACTGAAAGCCACAAAGTAACAAAGCAAAGTAAAAGTGGAGGTGTAAACGATAGGTGTGAATAGACCCGGGGGGGCGTAGTGTTCACTAGTGGCTTCTCTCATGAAAGCAAGTAGACGGTGGGTGAACAAATTAGTGTCGAGCAATTGATAGAACTGCGCAATGTCGTGACATCATCTATGGCAATGATTATATCTATAGGCATCACATCCAAAACAAGTAGACTGATACTTTCTGCATCTACTAGTATTACTCCACACGTCGACCGCTATCCAGCATGCATCTAGTGTATTAAGTCCAAAAGAACAGAGTAACGCCTTAAGCAAGATGACATGATGTAGATGGACAATCTCATATCTACGACAAAGCCCATCTTGTTACCCTTGATGGAAACTACATGATGTGTGCCTTGCTGCCCCTAGTGTCACTGGGAAAGGTCACCACACGGTAAGAACCCAAAACCAAGCACTTCTCCCATTGCAAGAATCATAGATCTAGTTGGCCAAACAAAACCCAAGACTCGGAGAGACTTGCAAGGATATCAAATCATGCATATTAGAAATCAGCAAAGACTCAAATATATATCATAGTTAATCTGATCACCAATCCACAATTCATCGGATCTGGACAAACACACCGCCAAATAAGATTACATCGGATAGATCTCCATGAAGATCATGGAGAACTTTGTATTGAAGATCCAAGAGAGAGAAGAACCATCTAGCTACTAACTACGGACCCGTAGGTCTGAAGTGAACTACTCACGAGTCATTGGAGGGGCGATGCTGTTGATGAAGAAGCCCTCCAGCTCCAAAGTCCCCTCCGGCAGGGCACCGGGAAGGGTCTCCAGATGAGATCTCGCGGAAACGGAAGCTTGCGGTGGCGGAAAAGTGTTTTCGTGGACGCCCTGATTTTTTCTGGATTTTTAGGGAATATATAGGCCAAAGACCTAGGGCAGGGGGGCGCCAGGGAGGCCACAAGCTTGGTTGCCGCGGCCTCCCCCCTGGCCGCGGCAACAGGGCTTGTGGGCTCCCTGTGGGCCCACTTGCTTGGCCCTCAAGCCTCCTGATCTTCTTCCGTTCTGGAAAAAATCATTTTGGAGATTTTATTCCGTTTGGACTCTGTTCCAAAATCAGATCTGAAAAGAGTCAAAGACACAGAAAAAACAGGAACTGGAACTTGGCACTGAGTTAATACGTTAGTCCCAAAAAAGGTATAAAAGGTAAACATAACATCCAAAGTTGACAAGATAACAACGTGAAACCATCAAAAATTATAGATACGTTTGAGACGTATCAGTCCCCTAGGACATTCTTCAATGCAAAATTACCGAATCGAGACTTTATTTCATCCACATAACACTTCATACAACCCGACTTCAATGACAAATTGTCCAACAAGAGTCCTCAGTCCAAGTCAGGGTTGTAAACCCACGCTGTTGCACATTTAAAGTACCTTCATAATGTGTAAGCACGACCTTCACTCCTCCCTTGTCCATATAGATCACATATAGCACCATCATGTCGAGATGCAGCCTGAGTGTCGCTCGAGTCACCTGCTCAATAGCTGATAATCCCAAGGTGCAAGGAATCATCGTAGCACTTTCCAAATATGGAAATGATAATTATGGAGTGTCGAACCAACAAGGAGCTAAAGGTAAGATCAATATTCTCTCAAGTCCTATCTGCCACCGATACTATTTTACATACATCAAATGTTTGCTTCTATCTAGTAACGGGAAATAAAACTGTGTTGTGGCCAAAGTTGTCACAATCGCGACTCAAGTCTTAGAATCTTAAAAATTTGCAATCCAAATTAGGCCCTACGATTCTGCGATTTTGCTCATAGAATCTAACTTTCTATGATCCTGATAGTTATGATTCTACGATTCACGATCCTACCAGCAAAGCTTCGATCCGATTAAGAATCTCGATTCTAACAACAAGATCGGTAAAGAGGATAGCTTTGGATCTCTACCAAGCATCCGCATCTACTAGAAATAATTAAGGTAAACCCAACAATAACATTAAACACCAAGTCCCTTTACTCCCATACGCAAACAACTCGCTTACTCGGGTGTAAGCTTCCATCACTCTAGTCACCCAATATAAGAGAATCATGAACATATTGCAAACCCTATAGCAAAAATTCCCTCACGTGTATGCAGCACGAAGGGCACCATAGGACAACACCAAAATAAATCATACACACAAATAAATCAAGATCATCAATCAACCCAAAGGACAACATAAATCTACTCAAACATCGTAGGATGGAAACACATTATTGATTAATAATATGTGGCATGAAACACCGTGTTGAAGTAGGGGATTACAGCAGGGTGCGGGAGAGTGGACCACCATAGATGTATGCGGGAAGGTGATGGAGACGGTGATGTTGTTGAAGACGATCACCGCGGTGATGGTTTCCCCGGCGGCACTCCGACGCCACCATAAGAGAGGGGGAGAGTCTCCCCTGTAACGCCCAAGATGCGACCCTATCCTTAATTTGGCGCGAGGGCCTCGTCGGGGATAGAAGCGCATCTTGTCGTTTCGCAAGAATGGATATCATTATAAGTACATGTAATGAAAAGAAGAGATATATAGAATTGTCTTACACTCGCCACAAGCTACATCAGAGACACATCAGTACAATACATAAATGTCATGAAGAAGAGCAGGGTCCGTCTACGGACGAAAACAAACGAGAAAAGAAGAACGACGTCCATCCTTGCTATCCCAGGCTGCCGGCCTGGAACCCATCCTAGATCGATGAAGAAGAAGAAGAAGAAGCAACTCCAAATGAACAATCAACGCGCTCGCGTCAAATAACCTTTACCTGTACATGCAACTGGTGTTGTAGTAATCTGTGAGCCACAGGGGACTCAGCAATCTCATTTCCAAAGGTATCAAGACTAGCAAAGCTTAATAGGTGAGGTATGGTTAAGTGGTGAGGCTGCAGCAAGCGACTAAGCAATATATGAGGTGGCTAACTTACGAGTACAAGAAATAAGAGGGGGATGATCTACGCATAGCGGACATGAACTACAAATGATCAAAAGAATGATCCTGAACATCTACTTACGTCAGACATAACCCCACCGTGTCCTCGATCGGAGAAGCAACTCACGAAAGAGACAGTCACGGTTACACACTCAGTTGGCATGTTTTAATTAAGTTAACTTCAAGTTATCTAGAACCAGTGTTAAACAAAGTTTCCACGTTGCCACATAACCACGGGCACGGCTTTCCGAAAGATTTAACCCTGCAGGGGTGCTCCAACTAGTCCATCACAAATTACCACAAGCCGCATAGAAATCCTCGATCACGAAGCTCGCAATCTCGTCGGACTCCTTAGTGGAAAACCTCAACTCTGAGATTACCCAAGACATCACCGGAATCCCGATGCACAAGATATCTTGTCAAAGGCAAAACTACTCCAGCAAGGCCGCCCGGCGTGTCGACGATCCCGATAGGAGCCGCGTACCTCGTTCTTAGGACACGAGGATGAGCGACGTGTACGGTGGCCTGATAGAAATCTGCCAAGTTGCCCTGGGTTGGCCCCGCACAATGCTCTATTTTGGACCAACACTGGCCCTCCCTGTATTACGTAAAATTACTCCTCGGGTTCATGACGCCCTATGCTTTTCAGTATTAACAAAATTATTATGTTGGGCAAATGTAGTACCAATGTTGGGCCTTGCCAGATCAGCTTTAATCTAAAACGAATTATCAAGGGGGTCCCCATAACAACCGCGATCGTGTTAGGAGCGCTCAATTATGGAACATAACACCGGTAGCCGAAACTAAGGGGGCAAAGGTGGCACAAAACACCAGGCTAGAAAGGTCGAGCCTTCCACCTTTTACCAAGTATATAGGTGCATTAATTTAAATAGCATTTAATATGGTTATATAACAAGGAACCCATGTTATCGCATGGAAACAACTGCACCTGCAACTAGCAACGCTAACACATGGTTAAGAAAGCGGTAACATAGCCAATCCGTGGTTTGCTAGGTTGTGAACAGGTTGAAGGTTTTCATGGCAGTGTTGAGAGGCTGATAGTTAACATGTGGTAGGAAACGAGACATAAGCGATAGAAGCGATAATACTAGCATGGCAATGATAGTAATGGTATCTGGGGAAATGGTCACCTTCCTGAGATCCCGCTTGGAGGAAGAATGACTCCGTGAAGCAGACGAACCGATGTAGTCGAACGGATCCTCACTTTCCGACACGCTTGTGGAACTCTATCGAGACGAAAGAAACCGGAAACAAGAATCAACACACGATATACACCACGGCAAATGCACGACAAGATGCAATCCACATATGATGCATGAACAGCTGAATACATGCAAGCCACGACATGTCAATTCACAACAACCAAATACTACACATTAAGTGGAGTTCAATATGCAACGAGTTGCATATTGACGAAACTCCACATACGAATTATTTAGTTCTATCCTTATTAGGTACAAGGCAATATTAAATGTGGTTACACATGGCAAGAGGTGAAGCGCAATTAATCTACCTATCTAGGCATTTTAAATGAGCTCGGAAATGACATATAGCATCTCCGAAACGACCTCACACGTTAATTTACAATTCTGTCCAGATCTGAACTAACACTTTTAAATGTTTGTTAAACAGCAAAACAAATAGGTTCACGTGATTCTACGCGTCGTTACAAGCAATTTACACATAGAGAACATCTCCAACGGAGCTACGGTTCAAAAGATACAAGCACCGCAAGATATGATGGCATGAATGTAATATGTGTGCAACGACAGCCACGAGCATTTCAAAACACACAACCAGCAAGATAATATGAAACTACACGAGATTCTAAGCAAGTTTCATATAGGACACGACCAAAACGGAGCAACGGTTCAACAACTACGAGCTAAACAAGAAATCACTACAATCTGCCAAAATCAGCCACATAGCATTTTCTACACCCCACAACTACGAGCTACACAAAACCAAAATGCTCAACCAAGGCATGAAACGATAGAGGGCAAGAAGCACTACAACATACAACTAACAACACCTAGCATGGAAGCATGGAACACTAGGAAAAGAAGTCACAAAAATGGCATCTCACACACTATTTCAGACTTAGTGAAAACCGCAATTTATGCAACTGCAGTTTTTGATCTGAAGGCGTATTGACAGTAGCAAAACCATAAGCTACAGGACTCCAAATGGCATGAAAATTCGCAGCATGCCAGAGAATCCTAAAGTCTACAACTAACTCCATTGCACCAACCTCAAAAGAGCTATAGAACACCAGATAAACTCATGCAAAGACAGCAACAAAATATAACACATCTCGGACTTAGAAATATTTCAGCATCCCAAATCACACCATTTCCTAGCAAGTTTAGAACAAGCAAACAACACCTATACATGGATTTCTATTGCAACCAAAATTACCAGGGGCTAGACTAAACATCCAAGAGCAACTCTCTAGTTGAAAACTTAATCATATCAAGCTCGGAATAAATCCCACAAAATAAAAAAAGGGCAACATGGCAAAATATCACGCGAACTAACTTGCTCAAAAGCTAAAACTAAATGCACAGTTAAATCCTATGGATTTTTCTACCCCAAAAACATATATAACATGCGGGGTTGCAAAATTAAAACAACGCCACAAGTATATGCGGGAATATGTCCTAAACACAGAATAATAAACTAGCGACTAAACCCTACATGCAAAAATACCAACGACTACTCTAAAATACATGGAAAAGGGGTTCCTAAAACATTAGCATTTTATCTACGGGGTTTGAGCAATCCGGACACGCATGAAAAATAAATACGGGACGATCCCCTATTGGGACAACACGCTAAATTAGGCAGTCGGCACGTCAAACTACGTCAAACATGCATGCAAGTTACAAATTCGTAATCTACATGAAAATCTACACAAGATCCATATACAACTCGCTCCGATCCGACATACGGATTAAAAACTACGGACGTTTTAAAACCTAGCAAATTCCTGGAATTAACTAATTCGAAAACCCTAAATAAAGAAAAATACCATCGGGCCGAACTGGGGCGCAATTTAGCTAACATTCGCCTGGGGCGAGGAAAAGTGGCTCGGGGGGTGGGGGGCTCTCACCTTGCGGGCCAAGGCCCAGGAGAGGAGGCGGAGATGTTGGGCCGAAGCGGGGCGCTGGGCTGGCGGCTCAGGCGCTGGGCCGCAGGAGACTCCCCTGGCGCTGGCCCACGAGGCGGTCGGGCAAGCGGGCGAAGGGGTCATCGTCCTCCTCGTTCTCCTCCTTGCCCGAGGGCATGGGGCCTGGCTGTTGGAAATATGCCCTAGACGCAATAATAAATTAGTTATTATTATATTTCTTAGTTCATGATAATCGTTTATTATCCATGCTATAATTGTATTGATTGGAAACACAATACTTGTGTGGATACATAGACAAAACACTGTCCCTAGTAAGCCTCTAGTTGACTAGCTCGTTGATCAAAGATGGTCAAGGTTTCCTGGCCATAGGCAAGTGTTGTCACTTGATAACGGGATCACATCATTAGGAGAATCATGTGATGGACTAGACCCAAACTAATAGACGTAGCATGTTGATCGTGTCATTTTGTTGCTACTGTTTTCTGCGTGTCAAGTATTTATTCCTATGACCATGAGATCATATAACTCACGGACACCGGAGGAATGCTTTGTGTGTATCAAACGTCGCAACGTAATTGGGTGACTATAAAGATGCTCTACAGGTATCTCCGAAGGTGTTCGTTGAGTTAGTATGGATCGAGACTGGGATTTGTCACTCCGTGTGACGGAGAGGTATCTCGGGGCCCACTCGGTAATACAACATCACACACAAGCCTTCCAAGCAATGTAACTTAATGTAAGTTGCGGGATCTTGTATTACGGAACGAGTAAAGAGACTTGCCGGTAAACGAGATTGAAATAGGTACGCGGATACTAACGATCGAATCTCGGGCAAGTAACATACCGAAGGACAAAGGGAATGACATACGGGATTATATGAATCCTTGGCACTGAGGTTCAAACGATAAGATCTTCGTAGAATATGTAGGATCCAATATGGGCATCCAGGTCCCGCTATTGGATATTGACCAAGGAGTCTCTCGGGTCATGTCTACATAGTTCTCGAACCCGCAGGGTCTGCACACTTAAGGTTCGACGTTGTTTTATGCGTATTTGAGTTATATGGTTGGTTACCGAATGTTGTTCGGAGTCCCGGATGAGATCACGGACGTCACGAGGGTTTCCGGAATGGTCCGGAAACGAAGATTGATATATAGGATGACCTCATTTGGTTACCGGAAGGTTTTCGTGCATTACCGGAAAAGTTTTGGGCTCATCGGTAGTGTACCGGGAGTGCCGGGAGGGGTGCCGGGGACCATCGGGAGGGGTGTCACGCCCCAAGGGGTCTCATGGGCTATGGGAAGAGATAAACCAGCCCCTAGTGGGCTGGAATAAGTTCCCACTAAGGCCCATAAGGTTTGAGAAGGAAAAAACACAAGGTGGAAAGAGTTTCCGAGTGGGAAGGTGGAATCCTACTCCAAGTAGGATTGGAGTAGGACTCCTCCACCTCCAATTTCGGCCAAACCTTTAGGTTTTGAGGCTGCCTCCTCCCCTCCCTCCCACCTATATATATGGAGGTTTTAGGGCTGATTTGAGACGACTTTTCCACGGCAGCCCGACCACATACCTCCACGGTTTTTCCTCTAGATCGCGTTTCTGCGGAGCTCGAGCGGAGCCCTGCTGAGACAAGGTCATCACCAACCTCCGGAGCGCCGTCACGCTGCCGGAGAACTCTTCTACCTCTCCGTCTCTCTTGCTGGATCAAGAAGGCCGAGATCATTGTCGAGCCGTACGTGTGCTGAACGCGGAGGTGCCGTCCGTTCGGTACTAGATCGTGGGACTGATCGCGGGATTGTTCGCGGGGCGGATCGAGGGACGTGAGGACGTTCCACTACATCAACCGCGTTCACTAACGCTTCTGCTGTACGATCTACAAGGGTACGTAGATCACTCATCCCCTCTCGTAGATGGACATCACCATGATAGGTCTTCGTGCGCGTAGGAAAATTTTTGTTTCCCATGCGACGTTCCCCAACACTGGCGGCGCTGGCGGCGAGGCTGACCTGGATCCGGCGGATCTGATCCTTGGGGACCCGCTCCCGGCGGAGGAGGCGAGCGCCAGCGGGCACGGCCGATCGAGATCCTGCGGGACAGAGAGAGAGAGAAGAAGTGAGAGAGAGAGAGGAGATGGAAGGAAGAAGGAGCAGGGAAGGAGGGATCCGGCGGAGGGGGAAGTTCCGGCCACTCCAGCGAGGTCCGACGAGGCGGCGGCAACGGGGAGCCGCGGGAGGGCAGCGGGTCCGATGATGGGAGGCTCCGGCCACGGCACCAGGGGCGCAGGAGCACGGGCAGAGAGCTGCGGGCACAGTAGCCTCGGGCCCAGATGGGCTCGGGCGGGCCCGGCGGTTGGAGGTGGAAGAGAGAGGAGGGAGGGGGAAGGTGGCGCAGATCCCGAGGTGGACTAGGGTTTGATGTCTAAAATGCATGGGAAGGTCTATTTATAGACAAAGGGGGGCTAGGTTTAGCGGAATTTCATCCCGTGTCCAACTGCGCGGTCGGAATTGGACAATCTCGAACGCGGGGATGGTTAAGTGGCCGCATGGAGTGGCTAGGCTAAGGTGAGAGGGAAGGGGTGCGCCCGTGACACGCGTTTTAAAATACCGAATCACGTCCGACGAATAACCGAAGACGATGCCGCTACGGTCGACCGTTCGGGTATCAGACGGACTCCGATTACGATGAAATTTGGAGACGTCCTACCTATATTAAAATAAGACCCGACGCCAAGTTTCAACTCAATCAGAGAAAGTTCTAAACACACTTTTAAAAACAGGCTTGACGATGCCGCGGGCGCGGGCGTGTGTGGACGGGCTTAGAACGGACAATGACGAGAACCGGCAACTAACAACGGATGCGAGTTTTGAAAACCGGCGGCAACGAAGATGCCGATGCAGTGCAAATGATGCGAATGATGCGATGATGATGTGACAAATAAAAAATAAACACACGACGAAAACGGAATAGAAGGGGAATCTTCTGGAACGTCGGTCTTGGGTTGTCACACCCCCTTAGGATTCCTCCTCCATGGCCTCTCCCTGGATGGAGAAAGGTTCTCCCCTTTGGTCCTTGGCCTCCATGGATCCTGGAGGGGCGAGATCCCCTCTGAGATTGGATCTTCTCAGTTTGTCTCCTGTTTTCGCTATTGTTTTCTCTCCAGCTTGGTTTTGTGTCGATATAGAGAGGTTTGGCGGCAAGGCGGAGAGTCTCTCCTAATTTCTGAGGGTTTCTATATTTATCGGATTCTTTGGCATTGGAATCACACAAAAAGGAGTTACGAGGGGACCACGAGCTAACATGACCTTTTGACCCCCCCCCCCTAGGTGTGTCGTGTTGTCTGGTGCCCAACAGGGGCCCCTCTGATGGTTCTTTGCTCCAATGTTGCTCATATGTTCTAGAAAAAATCATAACAAAGTATTAGACGATTTCGAGAACTTCCATTTTCTGCACACAAAGACGACATCATGGTAATTCTAATGAAAGCAACGTCAGACTGGGTTAGTTCTAATTAAATCATAAAAAGTGCATCAAAGCCATATAAAAGTATTGTAAACATAGGTGAATATATCATGAATACTTCATAAATTATCGATATGTTTGAGGCGTATCAACATCCCCAAGTTTAATTCCTGCTTGTCCTTGAGTAGGTAAATGATAAAACAAATAATTTATGAGGTGTGAATGCTAGCATAGTATATAAGTTTGATCAATGTTACTTCCAATCACTTTTTTCTAGCGTCATAAACAATAACTATTTTCTCATAGAACTTCTCATGATTAAGTAACAAACTATTCACATATTAAAGTATATCCGAGAAACTTTCTTGAAAATTAGCAAACTATGTTTTCAGTCATCAAACAATTACAATTCATCTTATTTTTAGGAAGGGTCTATGTAAGAGCTTTGATTTAGCAAATTCCACATACTCAACTATCATTTAGTCTTCCGTAACTGCTGAAACTCAAAGCATATTTTTAGAACAAGTAATTTCAGTCAAACACGTAGGAAGATAGGGCTTAATGTTTCGCCTCCCAACTTATTTATCTGAGGGATAGTGTCAACAATAATGAATCATGATCACCTATATCCAACTGGATATATGTGCGTGGATCTTTCCCTACTAAATGATGCTTTCCAACTAAAGGATTAATCGAATGGAATAGGGATGAACATTATTGAATCTTGTATGAAAGTAAAAATAGAAAAGAAAAAGATAGGTCCTTCGCAGAGGGAAGCAGAGTTTGTCATGCGCTCTTATTTTTGGATGTGCAATCTCTGAATGAAAAGGAACATTACTTTATATTTACCCTTGTGATAGCAAACTTTATTATGCAGTCCGTCGCTCTTATTTCTTTGCCATCAAAAGATCGTACAAAACTTATTTTCCCTTATAATAAAAGATCATACATGTTTAGGAGCAATTTTTATTGCTTTGTGCACGGATGAAAACACACTTAAAGGATCTTACTCAGTCCATAGGTAGGTATGGTGGACTCTCATGGCAAGAAACTGGGTTTAAGGGTTATGGATGCACAAGTAGTATCTCTACTTAGTGCAAATATTTGGGCTAGCAAAGGATCTAAAGCAAGCACCTCATGTTAGAGGATCCATGACAATATAACTACTATGTGAATATAAGCAAACATAAATATTACATTGTCTTCCTTGTCCAATGTCAACTACTTGATGAAGTGTGATAATAATTAATAGGGGCTCACAATCATAGAAGATGTCCAAGATAGTATCTTTATATGTGAAATCTATCTTCCTTGAATATTCTTTCATGATGTTTTCAATTGACCAATGCTATGTTTTCTAACCTCCAATAAATTTTATTGCTTGTAGTATGTGAAGTCACTACTCCCCATGGGACAAGCATATGAAGCTTATATAATTTCACATTTTATGACATTCAATTCATTCAACATTTTCTCTAAGGATATAAGTGAAGCACAAGATTGATCATCAAACTAATATCAACAAGATATAAGTGAAGTTCATGGAGCATTCTTCAATGAATATCGAGAGACTAATATCCAAGCTCAAAATATATAAGTGAAGCACATGAAGCATTCCATAAAGCCATACTTAAAAGATTTAAGTGAAGCGCATGAAGCATTCTATAAATCAACCAAGGACCATCTCTTACCAGCATGGTGCATAAAAATAAAATGATAGAATAAACACAAAATATGTTCCAAGAATAGCACAAATGAATGAATAAAAACTTATGATCATCGTAGGCTAACCGATAATTGTTGACGAAGAGAGGTAGGATGCGTAACATCCCAAAGCTTAGATAATTTGGTCTTGTTGCACGACAAGAAATATGCTAATACACGATGCTATATTTTCGTTGCTACATTGTCACGGTTTTTAATTTACGACGATCTTACGACGAAAAACGAAGCGTCAAAAACTGACAGCAACGATGTTTTGATCGAAATCGTCATAACTTTTACGACGATCCTAAATCGTCGTTGGCAATCTAACCAAGTCCTAGGTGGCAGTTCTACGTGGCAAAATTACGACGAAATCAAAATGTCATGGTTGAAATCAGCCCAACCCATTTCAATTGATCACATGGGCTAGTTTTATTTTTTGGGCCTTTTTCTTATTGGGCTTCTTTTTGGACCATAACCTATTTACTACCACTTCTAGTATTTTTTTTTAATTTTTTTGTATCATTATAATTTGGGCCCTGGCCTTTTAGTGCCCAAATACATTTGGTCTAGTTTCAGTTTTGGCCTTTTTTCATTTTTGAATTTAACAACTTTTTGTTCCAGAACTTGGTTTCATTTCTATTTGTTGGGCCTTTTCAACCCAATTATTTGTCCAATATTAAATCCAACACTATTTCATATTCAAATAAAGAAAACTTCAAGTCGAATTAAAATCATCCATCATATAACATCACATAATACATCTTCCAGGTTTACATAATACAATAACTCATCTCATGAATACATTTCCTTACACTGGAATATAGCAAGAACGGACAGAATTGCACAATAGAACAATGATGGACATAATTGCACAATAGAACAATGGCACATCTGCTACTATCCCAATAGTACAATGGACTTCATTCCACTCTCCTATGAGACATGTTCGAGATGCGACAACTTGTCATCCTAGAAGAACATTACACTGCACATCAATCAATCAAAAGGAAATAAATATAAAAAATATTAGAAATACAAGAACATTACAACGCTCTTATATTTGTTTACAGAGTACATTCTAACACGGCATGTGTTGGTATGAATATTAATTAGTAATATCTTATTTGCATATTGTTGATTTTGCGGGGGGCTAATACAATTGTGGTGTATGCACTACCTTGTAAACACGAGTGCTAACTTATTATGATTCACCAAAACTTGTTTGCACAAGGAATGTCTTTAGTTACTTTCAAAAAAGAAGGGATGGCTTTAGTTAGATTTTCCTACTCAGCCAAAGGGCTTGGCGCAAATCACTGCAGCATATTCTACTGCTGATTTTATAGTAATTTTTTGTCAGCAGTTTTAGTTGAACAGTTTACTCTTGTTCCAATGCACTCAAGTGATGGTTGTTCAACACAGCAAATTGTCCTCGCCATTTGCGCGGGATTCTGTATCTACTACTAAATCATCCCCAAGCACCCCAAGATTTTAACAGTTCGAAACTTTAAAACATCTTTTTATACTGACAACTATGGGACTCGAACTAGTATAATGGTTCACGAGTGTTCTACTAGAGTAATACTAGTCTTTGATGAAACAAAGTTGGAACCTACAATTTTTTCACTTGCAACAAAAGTACAAAATATGCCATCACATACCAAATAGAGTAGTACATTACAAGACTCAATTAGCACAAGCCTGGACACCTAAATTTTGAACAATATCGAATAATCACAACAAGATCCTTGTGTGGCTCTAAATCTGATAACGCACCACAAGAAGAACTCGTTCTTGATATCAATAACATCACAGAGATAGCAAAAGTGCCTAAGGAGAACATTCACAGCAGAGACTAGTATCCCTTTGTACGAGTAAGCTGCCGACGTAGAGAGGAGTGGAAGTAACTTACAGAGAGTATATAAGAGGCGTTTGGTTGAATGTTGGAGCAGAGACAAACATCCAGCTCTAGCAAGACATACTCTTGTTCTTCCTCTTCGTCTTGTTTGATTTACTTGTCTCTCTCATGTCCCTTTGCCATCTTCCACCACGAATGTGCACTCACACTGTCACGCAGCAGTAAAAGTATAGAAGCAGCAGTTCACCAACCTTGCTTGCAGAGTCCAAAAGCAGGGGATGAGTGCTTATGTTAGCTGAATAGACAACCTAGCATATTCCCTGTTTATAAGAGGATTAATAAATCCAGATGCTTACCAGATCACTAACAACCGGTGATGCGTCGATACCTGACATTCCTTCCCCTATCTGCCGTTGCGGCGTCCCCTGCTCGCCGCCACCGGCTCACCGACCCTGCGCCCTCGCAGCGCCCCGCTGGCCGCGTGCCGGCGCCGGCTAGTGACCAGGGGAGGCCGGGAGCAAACAAGACAATTTCATATTACACACTTACCAAAGAAATAGGAGCACAGGTATGTTATCAGTGCAAACACTTACCACTTTCCAAAAATAAATAATATGTGTCGACCGTTCCTTCGTACTCTCCAATCTGTCAATAAACACGGCCTCAGCTATCAGATCACTTAGCAGGTAGGTTAATGATGGAAGCCCTTAAGTACAAATTTTCCCATAAAATTCACAGCATAAGTAATCACACTGGAAGGAAAACCAATAAAGTTTACTGGTACTGGTAATATCATTCAAATGCAATGGTTTTTAGTGCTAAATCAATCACAAATAATTGATGCAATTCAAATACGGCTTGGTTCTATACACTCCTCAAGAACTTAAACAAGGAAAAAAAGTGTAGAGTCCACAAAAATTTCTTGATAGATACTCTATAGAGAATCCTATAAAAACGCTTTAACATTTCTAGATAAATGGGTGTATCCAAACAGCATTTTAACCATACAATGCGGCAGATCCCAATTTGCACCCGCCTGAAAACACAGCTACCAGCCAAGACTGACAAGAAACATATGATAGAGGATGAACCATGCCTCAAAAACTCAATCGTCGTGAAAGTTATCATACGATGCGGCGGACCGACCTTGACGGATCGGGGCAAGTCGGGAAATCTAGTGTACGGCGAGCGCACAACGAACGGGGGAGAAGAGGAGCATTGGGGAGGCACGTTTGCTTACCATTGGGGGAAGAGGAGCGCCCCGTGCAATTAGTATATCGATTAGCATCAGTTACTGCAAGATATCATAAATCTACAAAGCACATAACCACCTGATGAACCGGACACATGTAGATCAGATGAAAAAATGTTCACAAAGATTTCACACCTTTATGCTCTCGTTCAGTGTGTCCGCGAATTTTCCCGCGTCTTTGTTGTAGTAGTCCTTCTCTGCCATCTGGATGATGTTCACGTCCAAAACATACAACAACCAGAAGGTACCAAGTTTCAGCATTATTGCCACACTTTTTTAGTCTGAAGTCTGTGGTCTGAACTTCATGAGGCTTACATGGTGGAGTTCAGTCTTCCTCCTGTACCAGTGGACGTCGATGGTGTTCCCTCCTTTATCAGAGGTGAACCTCACATGCAGTGGCTACACAACCAAGAAGCATCAGCTGAACTTGCAACCTGCAACGGAAACACTTGCAAAATTACGACAGTTGGGGTTTGGGAGGAGTGGTACGTGGTAAATGTCTCCCATGAAGTGTGAGAGTAACAAGAGCGATTATGTCAGGTTATCTGCAGTGTTCCATACAGAGAAAACCATGACATCTTTAGTAATTCTCCCAAAATGCAATAACAAGTGAGAGCATATATTAATTTCCCAGTTAGCAGAAGAAGAATGATTTGTGGAAAACCAAAGGAGTGATACATGAAGAAAACTAGGCGCCACACTAGACCAAGGCGTTGTTAAGTTGTTGTTTGGGTAAACCAAAACACGTGAGCATCTAGTACAACTCTCGTTAAAAAATAGAGCTACCCTCTGACGGATAATCGATCTACTCCCGTTAATACCCGAGGTGATCTCAAACTGAGACAACATTTTGAGCAGCTCGGAGGATGAGAACCGCAGCAACTAGCGAACATTTCTATCCCGGATGGGATCTACAAACGAAATGACGAACCCACCGAGTATTTCTCCGAGAAAAATGACAGGAGGCTCCAAAAATTCGTGACCGACAGTCGCGGCGGCCGAGAAAATGCTGCTGCAGTCTAGAGGCTAGACGTCAGTAGATCCGATCAAAATTCCCAAGCCACAGGGCCAAGACGAGGGAAATAGAAATTAGTGGGCGGAGAAAGGGGAAGGAAGGGGGAGGTACCTTGCGGCGAGCACGACGATGAGGACAGTGAAGGTGGGGCGGTTGTTGAAGGCCCAGGACACGCTCTCCCACGCAAACGACGTCCACCTCATCTTCCTCTCTTCCTTCCTCCGGTACACTTTGCTATTCCTCCGGGGCTCCGGTTATCCTGGAACGTACTAGCAGCAGCAGGAGGAGTAGAAGAAGAGAAGAAATGGCCACCTCGCTCGCTCCCCTCGTCCGTGAACTGTTTATATGCTGCTAGTACGTGTTTGCACTTTTTCTTGTCGTGGTTGGCGCCGTGTTGGCACCGGTGCGTTGAGGGAGCTCCGCCGGAGTGAGGTGGCGGTGGCGCTGGAAGGGGGGATGTGGTAGCGGCGGGGATGTGGCGGCTGCGATTTGGAAGGGAGGAGGAGTGGTGTGAGGGGGAGAGTGGCTAGGGTTCGCTGCGCGGGGAGAGAGAGGAGCTTGCAGTGGGTGGGTGACAGGGTGAGAGGGTGAGCTGGTGTGGGCCATTGGATCACGAAGTATCCGACGGTCTGTGATGCTTGATCCATGTGACATGTCTATAGACTAATCAGAATGAAGTAGAGGCTATGAGTACCCAAAACGAGTTTTTTTTGTGAAGGACTTACCATATATTTGTTTCAAAATTGGACCAATTCATTTTTATAAAATAGTAGGAGACATGTAATGTGCAACTCAACAAATGGTTGGGTGTCAAAAACATTGATCCACCTCTCGTGAAAAAGATAAATGTTCGTCGAATCAGCTGGAAGAGGGTCAAATTTGAACTTCAAATGCATCATAGTTTGCCCTTTATTTTTCCTAAAAATCATTTATAGGTACACAAGTATCTATTTCATCATAGAAACATCAAAAGTTATCCATGATTCAACCACTAGCTAGGAACGGTCATAACCGTTGTTTTGACTGCATTTGAAATGGCCATGAAAATTCAAAACAAAATCAAAAAAATATAAAACCTTTGCATTGTGTCATTATATGTGACAAATTTACCAGGTAAAATAATAAACTTGTAATATGGCAATTATTTTGAAAAAGTGTTCTTATAAATGGGCTATCTTGTGTGAAGATTCATGGCTTTCAAGCCAAACGATCAATCTTATGGCCATATTCATTGCATAGTTTGTTCAAATGATCTAATATTATGCACAAGGGTTCATATTGGAATGGCAAACAATGTTTATTAAGAAAGTTTTCATTTTCTTTGGACGGAAAATTCATTTTCCATTTTTCGAGTACCCAAAATGAGTTTTTTTGTGAAGGACCTACCATATATTTGTTGCAAAATTGGACCAAATCATTTTTATAACACACTAGGACATATTTAATGTACAATTGACGAAATGGTTGGGTGTTAAAGGCTTTTATTGACCTCTTGTGAAAAAGACAAATTTTCGTTGAATTAGTTGGAAACGGGTCAAATTTGAACTGCAGCTACATTATAATTTGCTCTTTATTTTTCCCAAAAATCATTTCTAGGTACAAAAGTATCTATTTAATTAGATAAACACCAAAATATTTCCAAGATTCAACCACTAGGTAGGAACGGTCATACCCGCTGTTTTGACCGCATTTTCAAATGGCCATGAAAAATTCAAAAAAATGGAAAACCATTGCATTGTGTCACTATATGTGACAAATTTATCAAGAAAAATAATAAACTTGTAATACAACAATTATTTTTAAAAAGTGTTCTCAAAAATGGGCTATCATGGGTGAAGATTCATGGTTTTCATGCCAAATGATCAATCTTATGGCCACATTCATGGCGTAGTTTGTTCAAATGATCTAATATTATTCATAAGGGTGCATATTGGAATGGCAAACAATGTTGATTAAGGAAGTTTTCATTTTCTTTGGACTGAAAATTCATTTTCCATTTTTCGAGTACCCAAAATGAGTTTTTTTGTGAAGGACCTACCATATATTTGTTGCAAAATTGGACCAAATCATTTTTAACATACTAGGACATATTTAATGTACAATTGACCAAATGGTTGGGTGTTAAAGGCTTTTATCGACCTCTCGTGAAAAAGACAAATTTTCGTTGAATCAGGTGGAAGCGGGTCAAATTTGAACTGCATCTACATTATAATTTGCTCTTTATGTTCCCAAAAATCATTTCTAGGTACACAAGTATCTATTTAATCAGAGAAACACCAAAATATTTCCAAGATTCAACCACTAGGTAGGAACGGTCATATCCTCTGTTTTGACCGCATTTTCAAATGGCCATAAAAAATTCAAAAAAATGGAAAACCATTGCATTGTGTCACTATATGTGACAAATTTACGAGGAAAAATAATAAACTTGTAATACAACAATTATTTTTTAAAAGTGTACTCAGAAATGGGCTATCATGTGTGAAGATTCATGGTTTTCAAGCCAAATGATCAATCTTATGGCCACATTCATGGCATAGTTTGTTCAAATGATCTAATATTATGCACAAGGGTGCATATTGGAATGGCAAACAATGTTGATTAAGGAAGGTTTCATTTTTTTGGACAGAAAATTCATTTTCCATTTTTTGAGTACCCAAAATGAGTTTTTTTGTGAAGGACCTACCATATATTTATAACATACTAGGACATATTTAATGTACAATTGACCAAATGGTTGGGGGTTAAAGGCTTTTATCGACCTCTCGTGAAAAAGACAAATTTTCATTGAATCAGCTAGAAGCGGGTCAAATTTGAACTACACCTACATTATAGTTTTCTATTTATTTTTCCCAAAAATCATTTCTAGGTACACCAGTCTATATTTAATCAGAGAAACACCAAAATATTTACAAGATTCAACTCATCAGGATATTCCTATCTAGTACTTCCTTCACAAAGCTGTTAGCTGAACACAAACATTGGAAATTTGCTGAGAAAGATTTACTAGGAAAATGGTTACGAAATTTTTATGATGGAATGATTTGGATAGGAAAGAGTGCCCGAAAAATATGAGGGTAATCAAAGAAATAGAAATAGCACTTCCTTCACAAAGTGCTATTCTCAACAAAATAGGAAAATGAATATTGTTGAATTATTTTTGAACTATGGAAGAAAGGGTTTTCACATAATTGAGGAATATATGATCCAAAGTATTTATGTGAATTTTTCAAGAATTTTTGGAATGACAGAATAGTAGGTTGCTTCACAAACTAGGCGGGTTTGGCGCGTGACATAGAATGGACCCACGAGTGACATGTCAACATAGTTAGAACATGTTACGACATTTTTATAATCGTCGTAGAAGTTATGACGATCTCATCTTATGTGCTTACGACGTTTTTGACTCAAATCATCGTAATTTATATGTAGATTTGATCCCCTCAAACGGTTTACGACAATCTCAGATGAAATCGTCATAGATTTATGAAGAATGCATCAACGACGTCTTAAAAAACGTCATGTATGAGCATATTTCTTGTAGTGTTGTAATATTTACTTGGGTAGGCTTGGGAATCCCCAGGATTTAACTTTTGTATCTTCTTCAATCCTCTCATATACCGGTTTCACCCAAGTCTCGAAAACTTCATCCACATAAAACTTGAAAAGAACTCGTGAGATAGGTTAGTACATATGAGAATAAATCAACACTTCATGTACTACCAAGACAAGTTTCATAATAATTTTAAAAAAATAGGTGATTTATACTATCATTTTCATAAGTTATATGTACCAACATAAGCCATGAAAACTCTAGGATAAGTAGATAACAAAACTATGACAACAATTTGTCCAAACAGAACATTCTATAACAATTCATTTAAAGAGTGTACTTATGTATCTCCAAAAATTCAGCAAATTGAGGAAAACATAAAAAATTATATGAAAATACCGTATAAAAGTTTCAAAAACTTTGGACATTCCAGTAAATTTCCATAATTCAAATATACAACAAAACTTTCCGTTTTATACAACACACCTCACAATGCAACTCAAGCATTCTAAAGGCAATTCTTGGAAATTTTTATAGAAAAACAAGATTATAAATAACAGCAAGAAAATACTAACAAAATAGAATGACGCTCTAAGAAGAACACATATTATGTGAGGAGAAAAAATATTGCTCCAAGTAAGATATACAGATAGTGTTGAAGACGAAAGAGGGGATGCCATACGAGGCGTACCCAAGCTTAGAAGCTTGAGTATTCCTTAAATACTACCTTGGGGGTACCTCGGGCATCCCCAAGCTTAGGGTCTTGATGCTTCTTATGATCCTCGTATGAGTATCTCATCCAAAACTTGAAAACTTCAATCACACAAAACTTAACAGAAACCTCGTGAGATCTGTTAGTATAATAGGCAAATGATACGTCCATTTTGCATCATGCTTTCATGTTGATATTTATCTCTTCTTGGGCTGTTATTTCACTTCACGGTACAATACTTATGCCTTTTCTCTCTTATTTTGCAAGGTTTACTTGAAGAGGGACAATCCCGGCAGCTGGAATTCTGGCCTGAAAAGAGAGCAAAGTTGAGATGCCTATTCTGCGCAACTCCAAACGCCGTAAAAATCAATGAGGATTTTTTTCCGGATTTATAAACAATACTGGGCTGAAGAAGCGCCAGAGGGGCGCCAGCAGGTGGCCACAAGCCTGCTAGGCGCGACCACCCCCCTGGCCGCGCCTAGGGGGCTCGTGGGCACCCAGCTGGCCTTCTGGCCCCCCTCTTCTGCTATATGAAGGGTTTCGTCCAGGAAAAAATCAAGAGGATGCTTTTTCGAGGATTCGTCGCTGCCACAAGGCGGAACTTGAGCAGAACCAATCTAGAGCTCCGGCAGGACGATCCTGCCGGGGAAACTTCGCTCCCGGAGGGGGAAATCGTCGCCATCATCATCACCGACACTCCTCTCATCGGAGGGGCTCGTCACCATTAACATCTTCATCAGCACCATCTCGTCTCCAATCCCTACTTCATCTCTTGTAACCAATCTTCATCTCGCGACTCCGATTGGTACTTGTAAGGTTGCTAGTAGTGTTAATTACTCTTTGTAGTTGATGCTGGTTGGATTACTTGGTGGAAGAGTTTATGTTCAGATCCTTGATGCTACTCATTACCTCTATGGCCATGAATATGATTATGCTTTGTGAGTAGTTACTTTTGTTCCTGAGGACATGGGATAAGTCATGCTAATAGTAGTCATGTGAATTTGGTATTCGTTCGATATTTTGATGTGTTGTATGTTGTTTTTGCTCTAGTGGTGTTATGTGAACGTCGACTACATAACACTTCACCACTATTTGGGACTAAAGGAAGGCATTGGGAAGTAGTAAGTAGATGATGGGTTGCTAGAGTGACAGAAGCTTAAACCCTAGTTTATGTGTTGCTTCGTAAGGGGCTGATTTGGATCCACTAGTTTAATGCTATGGTTAGACTTTGTCTTAATTCTTCTTACATAGTTGCAGATGCTTGCGAGAGGGGTTAATCATAAGTGGGATGCTTGTACAAGTAAGGGAAGTACCCAAGCGCCGGTCCACCCACATATCAAACTATCAAAGTAACAAACACAAATCATATGAACATGATGAAAACTAGCATGACAGAAATTCCCGTGTGTCCTCGGGAGCGTTTTTCCTCCGATAAGACTTTGTCCAGGCTAGTCCCTTGCTACAAAAGGGATTGGGCCACTTTGCTGCACCGTTGCTGCTTTTGTTAATTGTTGCTAGCTATGAATCATCTCACCACACAACTACTTGTTACCGACAATTTCAGTGTTTGCAGATTTTACCTTGCTGAAAACCACTTGTCAGATCCTTCTACTCCTCGTTGGGTTCGACACTCTTACTTATTGAAAGGACTAGATCCATCCCCTATGCTTGTGGGTCATCAAGACTCTTTTCTGGTGCTGTTTCCGGGGAGTGAAGCGCCTTTGGTAAGTGGAACTTGGTAAGGAAACATTCATATAGTGTGCTGAAATTTATTGTCACTTGTCACTATGGATACTAATCCTTTGAGGGGCTTGTTCGGGGTATCTTCACCTCGAACGGAAGCACAAAGAGTTGCTCCTCAACCTGATGCACCTACTGAAAATATTTTCTTTGAATTTCCTTCGGGTTTGCTTGAGAAACTGCTGGCTAATCCTTTTACAGGAGATGGAACATCACATCCAGACTTGCATCTAATCTATGTAGATGAAGTTTGTGGTTTATTTAAGCTTGCAGGTTTGCCCGAGGATGAGGTCAAGAAGAAGGTCTTTCCTTTATCTTTGAAGGATAAGGCGTTGACATGGTATAGGCTATGTGATGATACTGGATCATGGAACTACAATCGGTTGAAATTGGAATTTCATCAAAAGTTTTATCCTATGCATTTAGTACATCGTGATCGGAATTATATAATTTTTGGCCTCGTGACAGAGAAAGCATCGCTCAAGCTTGGGGGAGGCTTAAATCAATGTTATACTCATGCCCCAACCATGAGCTCTCGAGAGAAATTATCATCCATAACTTCTATGCTCGGCTTTCTCATGATGATCGCACCATGTTGACACTTCTTGTGCCGGTTCTTTTATGAAGAGAGATATTGACTTCAGATGGAATTTATTGGAGAGAATTAAACGCAACTCTGAAGATTGGGAGCTTGAAGAAGGTAAGGAGTCGGGTATGAATTTCAAGTTTGATTGCGTTAAATCCTTTGTTGAAACAAATACCTTTAGTGATTTTAGCGCTAAGTATGGACTTGACTCGGAGATAGTAGCTTCATTGTGTGAATCTTTTGCTGCTCATATTGATCTCCCCAACTAGAAGTGGTTTAAATATGATCCTCCTTTAGAAGTCAATGTAGTTAAACCCAATCCAGTTGAAGAGAAAGTCATTGCCTATAATGATCCTATTGTTCCCAGTGCTTACATTGAGAAACCAACTTTCCCTATTAGGATAAAGGATCATTCTAAAGCTTCAACTGTGATACATAGAGGCTATACTAGAACACATACACCCCCTGAGAAAATTAGTGTTGAACCTAGCATTGCTATGATCAAAGATCTTCTGTCCGACAATGTTGAGGGACATAATATTCACTTCTGTGAAGATGCTGCTAGAATTGCTAAACCTCACGCTAGAGACAAACATAGGCCTGTTGTTGGCACGCGTGTTGTTTCTGTTAAGATAGGAGATCATTTTTATCATGGTTTATGTTACGTGGGTGCTAGTGTTAGTGCAATACCTCAATCCTTATATGATGAAATCAAAGACGAGATTGGACCTGTTGAGATAGAGCCTATTGATGTCACTATTCAGCTTGCCAATAGAGATACTATCTGCCCTGTGGGAATTGTTAGGGATGGTGAACTCTTATGTGGTAAAATGAAGTATCCTGCTGATTTCCTCGTTCTTGCTACCACACAAGATAGCTTTTGTCCCATCATATTTGGCAGACCTTTTGTCAATACCGTCAATGCTCATATTGACTGTGAGAAGCAAACTGTCACTGTTGGCTTTGAAGGTGTGTCACATGAGTTCAATTTCTCCAAGTTTGGTAGACAACCTCATGAAAAAGAGTTGCCCGGTAAGGATGAAACTATTGCATTGGCTTCTATTGTCGTGCCTCCTATTGATCCTTTAGAGCAATACTTTCTTGAGCATGAAAATGATATGCACATGGATGAAAGGGATGAGATAGATAGAGTTGTCTTAGAACAATATCCTATTCTTAAGAATAACTTGCCTGTTGAACTGCTTGGGGATCCACCCCCACCAAAGGGTGATCCTGTGTTTCAGCTTAAACAGTTGTCAGATACTCTTAAGTATGCTTATCTTGATGAAAAAGAGATATATCCTGTTATTATTAGTGCTAGCCTCCCAGAGCAAGAAGAAAAGAAGTTACTAAAAACTCTAAGAAAGCACCGTGCTGCTATTGGATATACTCTTGATGATCTTAAGGGCATTAGTCCCACTCTATGCCAGCAGAAGATTAAAACTGATTCTGATTTCAAACCAGTTGCTGATCATCAAAGGAGATTAAATCCTAAGATGAAACAAGTAGTAAGAAAAGAAATACTAAAGCTCCTGGAAGCGGGTATTGTCTATCATGTTGCTCATAGTGATTGGGTGAGTGTGGTGCATTGCGTCCCTAAGAAGGGAGGCATTACCGTTGTCCCTAATGATAAGGATGAATTGATCCCACAGAGGATTATTACTGGCTATAGGATGGTGATCGATTTTAGGAAATTGAATGAAGCCACTAGGAAAGATCATTACCCTTTGCCTTTTATCGACCAAATGCTAAAAAGACTGTCTAAACACACACACTTCTGCTTTCTAGACGGTTATTCTGGTTTCTCCCAAATACCAGTTGCACAATCTGATCAGGAGAAAACCACTTTCACCTACCCTTTCGGTACCTTTGCTTACAGACGTATGCCTTTTGGCTTATGTAATGCACCAGCCACCTTTCAAAGATGTATGATGGCTATATTCTCTGACTTTTGTGAAAAGATTGTTGAGATTTTCATGGATGACTTCTCCGTTTACGGGTCTTCTTTTGATGATTGCCTCAGGAACCTTGATCGAGTCTTGCAGAGATGTAAAGATACCAATCTTGTCTTGAATTGGGAGAAGTGCCACTTTATGGTTAATGAAGGCATGGTATTACGACATAAAATTTCTGAAAGAGGTATTGAAGTCCATAAGGCTAAGGTTGATGCGATCGAGAAAATGCCATACCCCACAGATATCAAAGGTATAAGAAGTTTCCTTGCTCATGTTGGTTTCTATAGAAGGTTCATTAAAGACTTCTCTAAGATTTCTAGGCCTCTTACCAATCTCTTGCAAAAGGATATTCCTTTTGTTTTGGATGATGATTGTGAGGAAGCCTTCGAAATACTTAAGAAGGCCTTGATAACCGCACCTATTGTTCAACCACCTGATTGGAACTTACATTTTGAAATCATGTGTGATGCTAGTGATTATGTTGTTGCTGCTGTCCTAGGGCAAAGAGTTGATAAGAAGTTGAATCTTATTCACTATGCTAGTAAAACTCTAGAGAGTGCCCAAAGAAACTATGCTACTATCGAAAAGGAGTTTTTAGCAGTCGTGTTTGCCTGTGAAAAGTTCAGGTATTACATTGTTGATTCCAAAGTCACTATTCACATTGATCACGCTGCTATTAAGTACCTCATGGAGAAGAAAGACGCTAAAGCTAGACTTATCAGATGGGTTCTCTTTCTACAAGAATTTGATTTTCACGTTGTCGACAGGAAGGGTGCTGATAACCCCTTAGCAAATAACTTGTCTAGGTTAGAGAATGTTCTTGATGACCCACAACCTATTGATGATAGCTTTCCCAATGAGCAATTGAATGTTATCAATGCTTCATGTAGTGCACCGTGGTATGTTGATTATGCAAACTATATCGTTGCCAAATATATACCACCTAGTTTCACATACCAGCAAAAGAAGAAATTCTTCTTTGACTTGAGACATTAATTTTGGGATGATCCTCACCTTTATAAGGAATGAGTAGATGGTGTTATTAGACGTTGTGTACCTGAACATGAACATGGACAGATCCTACAGAAGTGTCACTCCGAGGCCTACGGAGAACACCATGCGGGAGATAGAACTGCACACAAGGTATTGCAATCAGGTTTCTATTGGCCCACTCTCTTCAAGGATGCGCATAAGTTTGTCTTGTCTTGTGACAAATGTCAAAGAGTAGGTAATATCGGTAAACGTCCGGAAATGCCTATGAACTATTCACTTGTCATTGAACCATTTGATGTCTGGGGCTTTGATTATATGGGACCTTTTCCAAAATCCAACGGGTATACTCATATCCTAGTTGCTGTTGATTATGTCACTAAGTGGGTAGAAGCTATCCCCACTAGTAGTGTTGATCACAACACTTCTATCAGGATGCTTAAAGAAGTTATCTTCCCTAGATTTGGAGTCCCTAGATATCTAATGACCGACGGTGGTTCACATTTCATTCATGGTGCTTTCCGTAAAACGCTTGCAAAGTACGATGTCAACCATAGAATTGCGTCCCCCTATCACCCTCAGTCCAGTGGTCAAGTAGAGCTAAGCAACAGAGAGATTAAACTAATTCTTCAAAAGACTGTCAACAGGTCTAGAAAGAATTGGTCTAAGAAGCTCAATGATGCACTGTGGGCTTATAGGACTGCCTATAAGAATCCCATGTGCATGTCTCCATACAAAATGGTGTACGGCAAACCATGTCATTTACCTCTTGAGCTAGAGCATAAAGCTTATTGGGCAATCACAGAGCTTAACTTTGATTTCAAACTTTCTGGTGAGAAGAGGTTATTTGATATTAGCTCGCTTGATGAATGGAGAACTCGGGCATATGAGAATGTGAAGTTGTTCAAAGAAAAGGTTAAGAGGTGGCATGATAAGAGGATACAAAAGCATGAGTTCAATGTAGGTGATTATGTCTTGCTATATAATTCTCGTTTAAGATTCTTTGAAGGCAAGCTTCTCTCTAAATGGGAAGGTCCCTATATTGTTGAGGAAGTATATCGTTCCGGTGCTATCAAGATCAACAACACGGAAGATAATTGTCCGAGAGTTGTAAATGGGCAGAGAATCCAGCATTATATCTTAGGTACTCCCATAAATGTTTAAAGCAATATTATCAATACCATAACTCCGTAAGAATACCTAAGGGATATTTATCAGCCTGTTTGAGACTCCGAAAACGAAGAGGTATGTGATTCGGTAAGAGAACATATACCAAAACTTTTCCAGTAGAAATTTTTCTCCGTTTTGGAATATTTGAAAAAATAGAAAAATTGGAAGTAGTCTAGAAAGCGCACGAGGAGGCGAAAAGCCTGCCAAGCGCGGACCCATCCCTTGGTCGGGCCTGGGGGGGCTTGTGGCCACCTCGTGTGCCTCCCGAAATCCATTTTCGTGCGGAGTACTCCTTCTGGTATGGAAAAAATCAATATATATTCTCCCGTAAGGTCTGACCCTCGTATCATGCAGATTTCCTCTATTTTTGTTTCGAGCCTGTTTTCTGCCGCAGATTTAGGTCAAGATGTCTTCTCAGGATTCAGAGGGGGGGAGCTATGTGGCTGATTACCTTGCTAACCCCAAGGTCTATGGGGACTTGGATCGTTGTGGCTGGACCACTGATGAGGAAGAAGATTATGAACCCAAGGGGAAGGAAGGAACAAGTTCCAATGAGGAGGAGGCTCCTCTGCCTTCACCTGGAAACACCCATGTGGAGTTCAAGAAGTCGAGCCTCCCTGACTCAAGGAAGAAGCCTAAGACTTTGTTTATCTCTTCTCGTTTCTTGCAGGAAGTAAGTAGGAATTACGCCAGAGGGTGTTGGAGCTTGAAGAGGAAAATGATGATCCGAGGGAGCAGAATTTTATGCTCGGGTGGAAATTAAACAAGCTCAAGACCTCTACAACAACTCCACCACCATCACCACCAAAGGAAGACAACTGAGCATGGGTATGGGCAATCCCCTTGGCTTTTGCCAAGCTTGGGGGAGTTGCCCCGGTATCGTATCACCATCACATCTTTTGCCTTTACTTTTGTTTTAGTTTGTTCCTTTTCAGTTTTCTTTTTCACTAGTAGTTTAAAGGTCTTAGTGTTTTAGTCTTGAGTTTAGCTTTGTGTCACCCCCGATGTATTCGAGCTCGTGAGCCTTATAATAAAGAGTGTCTTAGTTGAAGGGCTTTGCCTCTTGCCATGATCAAAAGAGTGCGAAAAGAACAAAAGCATGAAAGATCATGTAATGATCTTATGGGAAGTGATGGCTTCACCTATAAAAAGAATGTTGATTGAAACTTGTTGAGGGTAGACAAACGTAGACCTTGGTCATTGTTGCAATTAATAGGAAGTGATAAAGAAGGAGAGGTTCACATATAAATATATCATCTTTGACACCATCAATGATTATGAACACTCACTAAACTATTGCATGCCTAGGAGTAGATGTTGGACAAGGAAGACAACATAATGAATTGTGTTTGCTTGGTCCCGAACAATGTTATATGATTAGAGATCCCTTAGCATGTGACGATTGCTTCCACCTCATATTAGCCAAACCTCCCGCACTAAGTAGGGATACTACTTGTGCATCCACAAACCTTCAACCCAGTTTTGCCATGAGAGTCAACCATACCTACCTATGGATTGAATAAGATCCCTAAAGTAAGTTGTCATCGGTGCAAGCAATAAAAATTGCTCCCTAATATGTATGATCTATTGGTGTATGGAAAATAAGCTTTGTATGAACCTGTGATGAGGAAGACATAAAAGCGATAGACTGCATAATAAAGTTCTTTATCATAGGAGGCAATATAAAGTGACGTTCCTCCGCACTAAGAGGACACGCATCCAAACCTCAAAAAGCGCATGACAACCTCTGCTTCCCTCTGCGAAGGGCCTATCTTGTACCTTTACTTTTTTCCCTTGAAAGTGTCATGGTGATCTTCACCAATTCCTTGTTTCGCCTTTTTCTTGGCTAACGACATATGCTAGGGAAAGATCTATATTCATATGTCAACTTGGAGGTAAGCATTCATGAATTATTATTGTTGACATTACCCTTGAGGTAAGCAGTTGGGAGGCAAAACTATAAGCCCCTATCTTTCTCTGTGTTCAACTGAAACTTTGATCTCATGAGTACCACCTGAGTTGTAGCAACTGTAGAGAACGAAAGGATGATTGAGTATGTGGATTTGCTTTACAAGCTCTTATTTGATTCTTTCTGATGTTGTGATAAATTGCAATTGCTTCAATGACTAAAGGCTATCGGTTGTTACTTCTTGGTAAGGTTCTTGATCCATACTTTACTTTGTGAAGGAATTGTCACTTTAGCATGAGAGATTATATGTTGGTATTGTTGTTCTGATCATGATCATGATGCATGCATCTTCGTATCTTGTTTTGTTGACACCTCTCTCCTTAAACATGTGGACATATTTATTGAGCTAGGCATTCGCTTGAGGACAAGCGAGGTCTAAGCTTGGGGGAGTTGATACGTCCATTTTGCATCATGCTTTCAAGTTGATATTTATCTCTTCATGGGTTGTTATTTCACTTCACGGTACAATACTTATGTCTTTTCTCTCTTATTTTGCAATGTTTACTTGAAGAGGGAGAATGCCGGCAGCTAGAATTCTGGCCTGAAAAGGGAGCAAAGTTGAGATACCTATTCTGCGCAACTCCAAACACCGTAAAAATCAACGAGGATTTTTTTTTCGGATTTATAAAAAGTACTGGGCCGAAGAAGCGCCAGAGGGGCGCTAGCAGGTGGCCACAAGCCTACTAGGCGCGGCCACCCCCCGGCCACGCCTAGGGGGCTTGTGGGCACCCAGCTGGCCCTCTGGCCCCCCTCTTCTGCTATATGAAGGGTTTCGTCCGGGAAAAAATCAAGAGGAGGCTTTTTCGAGGATTCGAGCAGAACCAATCCAGAGCTCCGGCAGGACGATCCTGTCGGGGAAACTTCCCTCCCGGAGGGGGAAATCGTCGCCATCATCATCACCAACACTCCTCTCATCGGAGGGGACTCGTCACCATCAACATCTTCATCAGCACCATCTCATCTCCAAACCCTAGTTCATCTCTTGTAACCAATCTTTGTCTCACGACTCCGATTGTCACTTGTAAGGTTGCTAGTAGTGTTAATTACTCTTTGTAGTTGATGCTGGTTGGATTACTTGGTGGAAGAGTTTATGTTCAGATCCTTGATGCTACTCATTACCTCTCTGGTCATGAATATTATTATGCTTTGTGAGTAGTTACTTTTGTTCCTGATGACATGGGATAAGTCATGCTAATAGTAGTCATGTGAATTTGGTATTCGTTCGATATTTTGATGTGTTGTATGTTGTTTTTCCTCTAGTGGTGTTATGTGAACGTCGACTACATAACACTTCACCACTATTTGGGCCTAGAGGAAGGCATTGGGAAGTAGTAAGTAGATGATGGGTTGCTAGAATGACAGAAGCTTAAACCCTAGTTTATGCGTTGCTTCGTAAGGGGCTGATTTGGATCCACTAGTTTAATGATATGGTTAGACTTTGTCTTAATTCTTCTTTCGTAGTTGCGGATGCTTGCGAGAGGGGTTAATCATAAGTGGGATGCTTGTCCAAGTAAGGGCAATACCCAAGCGCCGGTCCACCCACATATCAAACTATCAAAGTAACGGACGCGAATCATATGAACATGATGAAAACTAGCATGACAGAAATTCCTGTGTGTCCTCGGGAGAGTTTTTCCTCCTATAAGACTTTGTCCAGGCTTGTCCCTTGCTACAAAAGTGATTGGGCCACTTTGCTGTACCGTTTCTACTTTTGTTACTTGTTGCTCGCTACGAATCATCTCACCACACAACTACTTGTTACCGACAATTTCAGTGCTTGCAGATTTTACCTTTCTGAAAACCACTTGTCAGATCTTTCTGCTCCTCGTTGGGTTCGACACTCTTACTTATCGAAAGGACTACAATTGATCCCCTATACTTGTGGGTCATCAGCAAACCATAAACTTTAAATAATGTTATAAATTGATTCATATTTTATTATTGCATAAGGTACTGTATTCTGACCTCTCCATGGCTTATACCCCCCATACAATCCATAGCATCATCAAAACAAGAAACTATGCAAGCAAAAACAAAATATATCTAAAACAAAACAGTCTGTAATGATCAGCACAAACATCATACTTATGTAACTCAAAAAATTCTGAAAAATTAGGACAACCTGAGGAATATTTATATTAACATTGTTTAGAAATTTCAGATCAAAAAGATGTTCCAACAAAATCACATAAATTGTGCACTGGACGTCAATGTTTCTGCTTTTGCACCGTATCAATTCTACTTATCATCCAAATCATCCCAAAGGCTTTACTTGGCACATTAACGAAATAAGAGACACAAAACATGATTACTACAGTATCTTAATCATGTGAAGACACATAAATAGAAAAAGATAAGTGTTGGGTTGTCTCCCAACAGGCACTTTTCTTTAAAGCCTTTTAGGTAGGCATGATAATTTCAATGATGCTCACATTAGAATAGTACATGAAACATGCAAACGAGAATCATGCATATTATGACAAGCACATTGCTTTTATGGTACAATGGTGTACACACGGTTACAATTATTTTTATATATTAGAAACTTCCATGAAAAATTATACATTTTTTCCATGAGCATGAACACAAGTGTTCAAGGCCGATCCTCAATTTTTCAATGCATAACTTTCCAATCGCTTCTCTTATAAAAGGAAAGTTTTTTTTTGTTTTTTTTTATTATTTTTTTTTGGTTTGTTTCACCCATAACTTAAAAAAATAAAACAATAAAACAGAAACAAAATGAAAAAAATCTACTTAGTGATAGAAGCAAACAAGCATACACAAAAATATTAACCCCGCGCTATCACTCCGTGGAACGGCGCCAGAAAAGAGCTTGATAATCCCCAAATACAAGGAATCACCGTAGCACTTTAGAGAGATGGAAGTGATAAGAAAGGAGTGTCGAACTCACAAGGAGATAAAGGTATGATCAATATTCTCTCAAGTTCTATCTACCACTGATACGACTCTACATACACCGTATGTTTGGTTCTATCTAGTAATGAGTAATTAAAATTCATTGTGGGTATAAAGAGGATAGCTTTGCATGCTAGTGGATAACAACAATATGAAAATAGTGGCTGCCTAAATAAAGTTAGAGTATATTACAACATATTACAAATATCGAGCGTGGAATAATGATGGTATGGTGTGCGGAATCATCCTAGGCAATTGATAACAAGATCGGTAATCATTCTTGCAATTTTATACGAGGGAGAGGCATGGGCTAACATACTATCCGTACTTGGATCATATGAACTGATGATTGGATATGTAGCAAGAATCCGCAACTAATAGAAATCATTAAGGTAAACCCAACCATAGCATTGAACACGAAGTCCCCTTTACTCACATTCGCAAACAACTCCCTTAGTTGAGTGTAAGATTTCGTCTCTCTAGCCACCCACTATAAGCGAATCATGAACATATTGTACAACCAAAATTCCTTCAGCTGTGTGCGGCACGAAGGGCACCATAGGACAGAACCAAAATAAAACACACACTCAAATCAAACAAGATCATCAATCAACCCAAATGAAAACATTAATCTGCTCAAACAAGATAGGATGGCAACACGTCATTGATTAATAATATGTGGCATGAAACACCATGTGTAAGTAGGGGATTACATCGTGGTGCGGGAGAGTGGAATGGCACAGATGGATGACGGAAGGTGATGGAGATGGTGATGTTGATGAAGATGATTACCGAGGCGATGGTTCCCCTGGAGGCACTCCGGGGCTACCAGAAGAGAGTGGGAGAGAGTCTCCACCCTTAGGCTTCCTCCTCCATGGCCTCTCCCTAGATGGGGAGAGGTTCTTCCATCTGGTCCTTAGCTGCCATGGTTGCAACGGTGAGGCGGGGAATCTCTCCTAATATGTGAGGGTTTCTCTATTTATAGGATTTTTTGGCGTTGGAATCACGCAAAAAGGAGTTACGAGGGGACCACGAGCTAACATGGCCCATTGACTCCCATTGGGTGTTCCCTGTTGTGTGGTTCCCAACAAGGGCCCCCCTGTGGTAGTTCTTCGCTCCAACGTTGCTCATATGTTCTAGAAAAAATCATAAAAAAGTTTCGGGCCATTCTGCGAACTTTCATTTTCTGGACAAGAAAATGACATCACGGTAATTCTGCTGAAAATAGAGTTCGTCCGGGTTAGTTGTAGTTAAATCATGAAAAGTGCATCAAAGCCATATAAAAGTATTTTAAACATAGGGGAATATGGCATGAATACTTCATGATATCGATATTTTGGAGACATATTAACATCTACTCTTGTGAAGTGTTGCCATATAATAAGTGCAATTATGCATGCACACATATCCTTGCGTCTCCTTGCTATATCTCAGCATTAGTGTCTTCTGCTACATAAATGACTCCTCAACCTCCGTTCGAATTTCAAGATACATGTCCCTCTTAAACCTTTCGTACAACTGATTCTGCTTATTTTCAGTACCAGCTTTTTTCATGCTGAGACTTTCTTCTTTGCTTATGAGAAAACCCTCTTGTGTGGGACATTGACCCCAATACCCCTTGCATGGCCAGGGGGCTCTTTGGTAGTTAGAGTCTCACACAAGATTTCACATGGCCTACAGTTCTTGTACAACCTTCTAGGATTTTTGGAAGCCTCTACTGTCATGTTATAGAGTTATTCGTCTCCCGAGTTTTCAAAGTAATAAGAACCGTCTTCACGCCTCTTTGCACGTGTTTGAAACGTCTCCAACATATCTATTATCTTTGATTGTTCCATACTGTTATATTATCATCATAGGATACTTTTTGGGTCATAATTCACCAATTTATATTATTTTTGAGCAATAACCTATTAACACAGTGCCCAGTGCCATTTGTTGTTTTCTGCGTGTTTTTTGATTTTAAGGTTTTAGTATCAAACGAAGTACAATTGCTACAAAGGATTTTTATGATTTTTTCAGGACGAAAAGAAGAGCTAGAAGATTTGGGAGGAAACCTCAAGCCACACGTTGGGCCCCCAAGGCAATAGGGCATGCCCAGGGGGTGGCCGCGCCGTGATGCTCTGGCGAGCCCCTGTGGCCCCTCTTGACTTGTGCTCTGGCCTATAAATTCTGAAATATTCCATAAACGCTACATAAAATACGCAAACACTTTTTAAGCCACCGCAAGTCTCTGTTCCTCGATGACCCCATCTGAAGCTACGTTTTGGCACCTTGCCGGAGGAGGGATCTGTCGGGACCCCGATCCTAAGCCATAGGAATCTAGCCTGTAATCCATCGCATCCCTTTGTGGTCTCACGCACGGTTACCTCCACGGCTGCAGCCTTACCCTAGCCGGGACCATTTGCGTCTTTTGACTCACGTATGCGATAGTATCGCTAGCAATCCAATGTCAAAGAACCCGGATCGACATGTCTAGTCATAAACCAAAGTGGCAGTACCGCACAAGGACAGGCATACATGACCCAACAAAGCAGGTGTCGGTCACCGGCGAATGTAGACGAGTCGTAGCAAGCTACAAGGACTCCATTACATCGCGTGACATTTCCCCAAAGGGGACAGACACAGCAGCTAAGAAGGACACATGCCGGTCAACCAATGTGTCCGGAGCAGTAGCGAACTACCAAGGCTCGTTGGACCACAAAGGGGCATTTCCTTGTAAGGAGTGCTACTAAAGTTCACGACTAGGTAATCGAACCCCATACATATCAAGTACGACACACGTATGCATGGCATACCGATATGTATAGATACATCGATGGCATCACAACATAACCATAAACATACAAGCTTTATTTAAGAGGCTCGGAAGAGCCACACACATAATATTACACATTAAGGGTCTCACGACCCATAATAGCAGTCACACAATACAAGCCAGCGGAAGAGTTATAAACTGTCTGGGTACAGACAGAGCAACTAGAAGGCACGTGGCCTGACTATACTACAGAGCCGACGTAGGGCCAGATCGTAGCTGGGACACCAGCTACTCGTCGTCGTCGATGTCTACGAAGAACCCTCCATTAGGGTCATTAGCAACCTCTTCAACATTTATTAAGCAAACATGAGTACGAAGGTACTCAGCAAGACTTTAGGAGAACTAACTACTCATGCGAGGTATCAAAAGGTATTGTGGGGTTTCATGCGGAAAGCCAGCATTTGACTCGTGGCTAGACAACTTGCAATTTTAAATAATTTTGACAACTTGATTTCTCGCACACGAGTCCACTAACACCACAACAATACACTATCGTGGAATCATTCCGTCTCCGTACGGAAATGCCGTCCACGACACTCACGCTTATCTAGACAATTTTATGAGTAGCCATTGAGGTTATCTATGAACAATATATGTCTCCAAGTAGTCCATATCCGCGGACGCGGCTATTCGAATAGATCATAACCCTGCAGGGGTGTACTTCGTCACACACGCTCCCGCCACTTATCGCCATGTGCACGTCATGCACCTCGGCAACCTTCAAGCGGAAGCCCAGCGAGGGAGTCGGCCACGACCGTTAACCACGCTAGTACCTAGTCCAGGTTTATCGCCTATCTGAGAGTAACCCGTACGGAAGTCCGACCGAGGTTTCCGCCACGGCCTCAAACGATGTGCGCAGGGTTCCCAAGCCCACCATCCGGGTGCGACTTGGTACACCGTGCCACTGCCTACCGCATCACGGTCCACCTCTCAGGTCAGCACCATGCACGGCCTCCAGCATTACTATAAACACCAGAAACTACTTGCAACTCCTGGACCGAGTACTACGCGATTAATAGGCCGAGCGGGGTCATATTTCAGGGCCCAGCATGTGGTAGTATCTAGTCTTGGATTACATACACGGAACTCAGGTCCTAAGGACGGTTCCAATGAAACAACCCGCCATGTACTCCTACACAGCCTTTCACCGGTACCTTTACCAAATCAAGTTTAACACACGACCTTTGCTTACCGAACACATTCCACATTTCTGTTCATCTCCCAGATGACAGACCATACACAACTCTAAGCATAGCATGCATAGCAGGATAAGGCACATCATAGCTCAAGCATCTACCAGGTATGCTAGGTTGCAAGGTTCGGCTATTTACTGTGACAAGGTTAAGTCATGCAAAGGAAGTGGGTCCAACTATCGTGGCAAAAGCAGTTGTAGCATTTGATCCTAATGCATTAAATAGGTGCAGGAGCAAGAACATAGGTGTTATCGGGATGATCAAAAGAGGGTGCTTGCCTTGTTGCTCAGAGGAGGAACGATATCCGTCGGACGGATATTCGGTGGAATCCGGGGGTGCGGAGCCTACCGAAATGAACGGCAACATTCAATAACAATCATATGCAATCAAAATGATGCATGAGCATGGCATGAGAATGCAAAGTGATAAGTTATTATAATCAAGATGTTTTAAGTTTAGAGTTGATTTGAATCACATTCGAATAGCAATTCAAACGGGTATTCCCGGATACCGGTTTAATTGATTCGACCTGATGCTCAGATCAACCTAAAATTAACATGCATGAAATGTCATGTTATGGTACTGATTTACATCTAGGGCAGTGTGTGATCATTGCATTTATAATGAAATTTGGATATTTTTGCAAATTCCATTTATAAAGTGATTAAAAGAATTGAATTATTCCTTATTTCACAATTTAGGGTTCTGTAACTTTTTCAAACATAGTTGAAAATAGCATAATCAGAATCCTTGAATTTTTCTGATACTTTTTCATATATAAATTATTTTCATTGGAGTTACAGATTAATTTCTATGATTTTTGCAATTTTTAGCAATTTCCTGAATTATTTTTATACTGGAAATTCCATTTATTGCATCAGGCTGACGTCAGCAGGTCAGCCGACCTGTGCAGGTCAAACCTGACAGGGGGGGCCCCACTGGTCAGCCTCTCTGGGCTAATCCCGCGCTGACCAGCCCCTAATTGGGGTTTGACCAGGCGTGGGGCCCTCTGTCAGCGACTCAGAGGAGGGCGATTAGGCCCTAATGGCCGGCCACGTCGACGGCCACCGGAGGGTGGTCGCCGGCGACCAAACCCGCGGCGGAGGGTTCGCCGGAGGCGACCTAGACGGCGCTGCACAACACCAAATCGCACGCGGTTGGCAGCTAAAGCAAGCTCGCGAAGCGGCCGATCTGGCAGGACCAACTGGGGAGGCTAGGGTCGCCGGAGCGGCGGCCGAAGCTCGGACGTCGTCGGGGGATTCGAATCAGGGGGATCCACGCTTAGTTCTTAGCTGCTACGGCATCTACGCGTCGTCCTGGAGCTTCTGGTGCTCACGGGAGGACGAGCTGGACATCGGAGGGCTACCGGCGACGAGCGGCAGCGGCGGTGCTCGTCGGGCTTCGGTGAAACTAGGGCTAGAGAAGGGGATCGACGGGGAAAGCTTAGGGGAAACCACCGCATGCTCACAGGGAGTGCAGAGAAGAGCTCAGACGGCTCGGGGAAGGCTTGGGGGCGACGAATCGATGGGAGATGTCCGGCGGCCGGAGGAAGAAGACGACGGCGTTGCGGGGGTTGCAGGGCTCGAGGGGACTTCGGCTTCTGTAGAGACGACCAGGGCGACGAGGCGGATCTAATGGCGTGCTCGGGGAGGGGTTCCTATGGCCAGGGCAACGACCAGCTCGAGCTCGAGCTCGGCTCTAATGGCGGCAGCAGGGAGAAGGAGGGGATCCGGGCGGAGGAGGAGAACCGAGGCGGGGAATGGATAGGGGAGGCTCTGGGGAGCTTATCCCCACCGTCGCCAGCACGAACCGGCGGCCAGGCAGGCACGCAGGTGCGTGGCCGCACCGGAGGAGGCGGCGGCCACCTCCTGCTGCCTACTGGCGCGGGGAAGGGGACGAGCGGCGAGATGGGTTGGGCCTGGCGTGGGCGTCAGGTAAGTCTTTCTCTATTTTCTCCTTTTCTGTTTTTTTCTGTTTTGTTATTTATTGCTTTGCTATTTATTTCAGCTCCAAAACAAAAAGTAAAAACTATTTTAAACCTCCTGAAATATTTGTTAAAATGTCCCCACTCATTTCCAAGACTTTCAACATTTTTGGAAAATTATAGCTTCGGTTTTCAAATTTTTAGATTTGAAACCAGTGGCTTTTGCATTTATTTAAAATGCTTGAAGTGTCAAGAAAATAGTTTTCTCCAATGCTCATTTGCTTTCATGATTTATCAGAAAGTTTGAACATTTCTTGAGGCCATTTTGGGTTCATTGATTTTGAACTAGTTTGAAATTTCCTTTAATTGAAATGGTGGCTAGGGTTTTGAGTTTTTCCTTTGCCACTTTGTTGTTTTTGTTGAAACTTCTTAGATGCAAATGCAAAGAAGACATGAGCACAATGCTATCTAGCTTAAGGTTTAGGGATGTGATAGGATCGATCACAGAGGGCCTCTTCATCAACCTTGGTGCCCTCGTGGTGATGTGTGAATAGTTCACCACAAACCTACGGGTTCGTAGTTAGTATCTAGATGGCTATCTCTCTCTCTCTCTCTCTTGATCTTCGATGTAATGATCATCACATCTTTGCTTTGATCTATCTGATGTAATTCTTTTGTATGGCATGTTTGTTGGGATCCGATGAATTGTGTGCTTATGTTCAGATTATTCATGAGCCTTCTTTGAGCTTTATGATTCTTATTTGCATGATCATCATAGCTTCGTAATTATCTCCCATCTATTGAATTGCTTTGGCCAAGTAGTTTGGTATTTCTTCAGTGACAAGGGTGTGTTGCGTTGTAGTGGGTTCAACCTGGCGAGTTTCTATATCCCAGTGAGATAAAGGGGACAAGTTGTGTCTTTGTGTTGTTGACACTATGGATAAAATGATGGGTTTTATTCATATTGGTTGAGTTTACTTCGTCTACATCGTGTCATTGTTCTCCAAGAATTATTCTGTTTTACTTAATACTCTAGATGCATGCGCGATAGCGGTCGATGGATGGAGTAATAGTAGTAGGTGCAGGGAGGAGTCGGCCTATTTTCTTATGGACATGATGCCAATATATACATGATCATTGTCGTGAAAATCTCATAACTATCCGCTGTTATATCAATGGCCCAACAATAATTTGTTTACCCACCATACATCGCTTTCATGGGAGATGCCACTAGAGAACACTATGGACGACGGGTCTATTAACTTATATATTCATAAAACTTATAATTTTGTTGTTGCTATTATTTGTCTTTTTTTTATTTTGCAAGTCACAACTATCTACAATTATCTACCCTCCTTATTTTCTTGCAAATAACGAGATCAAGGGGATTGACAACCCTCTTCCTACGTTGGGTGCAAGTTGTTTGATCTTTTGTCTGCAGCCGCTAAAGAAGGTTGAGGACCGATATTCATATTGGTTCGATAAACCATGGTTTCTTAATTGAGGGAAATACTTACCCGTATTGTGTTGCGATAACCCGTTCCTCTTCACAGAAAACCCAACGTAGACCATAAGTATGAGGAAGGATTTCTGGCGCCGTTGCCGGGGAATATCATCACCATGTATCAAGTAACTTCACAAAATTATCATTCACTTGTTATTTCTATTTTTTTTTATATCTTGATTGCTTCAAAAAAAATTATAATAATATTTACCTTTTCTTGCTTGCCTAGTTATGTTATATCTTTGTCACACTAAAACAGGAAGTAAATGCAAAAAATTAAGATAAATGGTTCCTCATCCACTTGCTAATCTTTTCAAGTTTCCTGCTTATTGTAAACCAATAGCTCATAATGAAGTGATGAATGAAAATGCTATTGGGATACATTTGTTGAATGACAGTCATGATTGCAATTTTGTTAGTATAAATGCTATGAATGCCAATTGTTCCAATGATCATGATTGGGGTGATAATCATGATAATTCTTTTGATCTTGAGAATCCTGAGCTTCATGTTGAATCTACCGTTGACAATGATATTTGCAATTGTACTAATAATGGATTTGTAAGAGGGTCAACTTTAGTAAATAATGATCCCACTAGTTTGGAGAATGATCAACCTTATGAAATGTTTGATAAAAGTTGGTTTGGAGAGGTCATGACTTTAATTAATTTTAATCCCACTATCTTGGAAGATTGTAAAACTTTTGTGCATGAGGATTATGAAGAAAATATTTTTTAAAATTGCTATATTGTTGAATTTGAATATGATCCTACATGTAATCATTATGAGAAAGGCAATTTTGGTTATAGAAACTTTCATGTTACTCACTTACCTCTCTTGATATTCAAATTGTTAGTGCTTCATTGTTCCTACCTGCTTATGCTAGACTCTTCTTGTCCTGATAAATTTTTTGGTTATTAAATTCCTATGCATAGGAAGTATGTTAGGCTTAAATGTGCTTGTCACATGTTATGACGCTCTCTTTGTGCTTCAAATCTTGTCTTTTATATGAGCATCATTGAAATTTCAAGCCTATCTGAAGGGCTATAAAGAAAGAGCTTGTTGCGAGACAACCCAATAGCTATCATTTATTTATGTTTTGGTGTGATGACAAGAATATTGCCGCTGTAATGATTGTGTTTCAGGATGTAAGTGGGCTGTTCGCTGGACACTCTTGGACCTAGCACATTGCCCATCACTTTTTACGTGGGATTAAGTGGTAGCCTAGTTAATTTTTATGCGGGACTTATGGAGTCCATATATTGTCCATATACTGCAACATTCATACTTTTTCAGATAAAAATACTCTAAATCTTTCTTCAGAAAAAAATATACTTTTTGAGATGAAAAATATTGTTCATATACTGCAACAAAATAGACTTTGTCACATAAAAATACTCCGAATCTCTCTTCAGATTAATTCATCTGCCGTGTACAGGATAACACTAAACAAGTACTTACAACAACCTAAAAACTAGCAGCAACAAGGGTCGAGCATAATGACAAACAGATAAAGAACACGAGCATCAGACACAGCAGGTTAAATTCATGGTCATCATCTGTGCATCCAAAGTAGTGCTTCTGCTGATAAGAGAGCCCTGGCCATCTTTGGTGGGACGCAAGAAGGCGTGTAACTCTGCCATGATTTCTTTTTCTATATCAGCATTCATCAAAGCTTGGCTGAAAGACTGCAGTGCAGCGATGAGGACAGAGAAGTTTCTTCTGTGTCCTTGGGGTCATCATGTTCAGTTTCTGATTCCTCCTGCTCCAAAGAGGGATTTCAGTGTAAGCAAGAAATTGAACTGTATGCATAGACAGAAAGATCTCCAAGGCTACAGATTCTAATGATACAGCATCAATTTACTTAAGCTCTTACACAGGTAGTGAAGGTTAAACATGATACTGTTCCACAATACCATCTCAGTTCTCACAGTGGTAACCATCAGAAAGAATGTGTAGAGGCACAAAAATTCTAAACCTCATATATGGGCAATGCATGACTATATAATATCATCGTACTACTAACAAACAATCTGCAAACAAACAATAATCCAGTGCAGGACTATATAATATAAAACCTGAAATAAAATTCTTGTAATATAATTATGTGGACGCACACCACTGCACTAATCTACAATGATCCAGTGCCTTTAAGTTACTTTTTTTTGCGGGGTAATGCCTTTAAGTTACTTAGCATCATACAATCTATGAACAAGGCGCTGGAAGAAACTCTTACACATCTAAAAGGCGGACAACTAAATGCTAGTAGTACACAGGGGGAAAGGAAAGGAAAGGTAAGTAAATTCGTAGTGCACACATACCTCAGTTAATAGTAGTGGTCTTCCTGAACAATGTCACACTGAACATCAGATTTATACCAATCTTGGAGGCAGATCAAGGCTTCGACAGTCTTGTTGCTCAGTCTATTTCTATAATTGCTTACCACATGATGTCCAGTACTAAAAGCTGATTCAGATGGTACCACGGAAGCTGGTACAACAAGAACATCACGAGCTATACAAGAAAGGATGGGATACTTCGAAGAATGAATATACCACCATAGAAGAATGTTGAAATTGTCTTTGCGATCGAATGTTTCTTCCTCCAAGTATCTATCAAGCTCATTAGCAGATTGGCGTTGCTTCTGGTGCAAGTGTTGATCCCAATCTGCCAAAGGATCATTCTCATCAACCATAACCTCATCAGTCTTCCGTCCTTGAGTTGACTCACTCAATGCATCTCCCATTTGTGAAGAATATTCTTCAAACAGGCTATTAAGAGCTTTTTTCACAGCATCCAAGTGGTTCTCTATATCTGAACCAAAGGCTTGTTTTAAACGAAACTCAACGAAGCTTAGTTTGAATCGAGGATCAAGGATCACAACTATACAATTTGGCAAATATGACTCGATCTAGTACTTGTCAAACTTTGCTTGCATCACAACAACCATTGCTCGAATAACATCATTCTATGACGATGCCTCCTTCTGAAGTAACACTCTCACATTCCATATTTGATGGAAGTACATATTTGAGGTAGGATAACTTGAACCAGAAACTACTTTTGTGGCTGTGTGAAAGACTCTTAACATAGCACAAACAGTTTGAGCTCTTTTCCACTCTTCCGATGATGGACAGAATTTGTAATCCTTGTCCCGTCCAACCAAAGTACGAAATGCTCTTCGAAATGGGATAGATAACTCTAACATAAGAAAGGTGGCATTCCAACGCGTTGGCACATCGACTGAGGGGAGTTTGCAAGAAATACCAACTTCTGCAATTACTGCTTTCAACTTATCCAACTGAGAGGGGAACACTTAACATACTTTGCACTCTCTCTTATATTATCTATCACACCTTTCATCACTGTCAACCCATCTTGGACAATCAAATTTAGCACATGGCATGCACAACGAATGTGAAATAATTGACCTTCAATAGGCAACATATGCTTGCTGTTCAGATTTTTTCTTAGATAGTAAACCATTGTGCCATTAACAGCTGCATTGTCTAATGTTATACTAAAGAGTTTGTCTTCAATATTCCAATATTGCAAACTCTTTAACAATACATTAAACATTTATATTCCATTATGTGGAGTCTCTACCATAAAAAACGTTATGATCTGTTTTCTCAAAGCCCACTTTGTGACAAAATGTCAAGTTATGCATAGATATGAGAAAGTTTGTTTAGAAGTCCACATATCAGCTCTTAAAGAGACTCTGCCACTATATTTCTTGAAACCTTCACGGAATTTTAATCTCTCTTCATTAAACTGTTCCACGCAATCATCTTTAATAGTACCTCTAGAAACCATGCTAAACAAGGGATTCAAGCTTTTCACAAAGTCTCGAAAGCCACTATACTCAACAAATGAGAAAGGTAACTCATCCATTACTATCATTCTAGCCAACAACTTTCTAGATGCAATCTGATCAAAACTCCATTGCTGAAGCATAGATCCATGAGGAGATGAAACTGAGGACTTCAACTTGTCAACAACAAGGGACAAATCTGACTTTTTTTCGCAAGCAGCCAAGTGCCTTTGTACACCATTAGTACCCACGCCACATCCAGCTGGAAACACCTCAAGACACTGGTTGCACTGAGCTTTGACAAGTATGTTATGATGATAAATAGGTTTGGCATCCCTCCAAACAACAGAAGTTAATCTTCGTGTCTTGTGGACTGTTAATTGGAAGCATAAAAATAAAGTCAACTCACAAGAACATTTTTAAAGTTGTAACTATATACAAGAGTAATTTTGGAAGAGAAAAACGAAGCCAACTCACTACGTGGTACAAATGAAGTAGTTGCCGAAGAAGGGGATCCTAATATAGATGATGACATCACGGACGACTTTTTTGAGGCTGCAACTCTCGCTAGAACCCCAAGGGAAGACCTCCATGTGTTAGCCACCGGTGATCCTACCAATGGGGATCTGGTCACTCTTTGGCCATGTGTCATAGATGGAGAGTCTCGACTTTAGATAACAAAACAAAGAAAATTAGACCATGCTAAGAACTTAAAGTAAGGTACAGAAGCACATTTGTGTTATGAAGTGAGGTTTAATATAGAAGCAGACTTGTAGCTCCTCTCTTGTAGCTCCTTGGATAAATTCAGAACGAGCATGTTTCCTCTTCCCCTGCAACTCCTCCTTTTGGCTTTTCCTCTTCTTATCTTGCTTCTTCCTCTTCTCTTCCTTTTCTCTTCCCTCTTCTCTTCCAGCCTTTTGCTTTTAGCCTTCTGCCTTTGTTTTTATTCTACCTCTCTGATCTGTAATGCAAATGTTGGGGTTCAAAATATATATCAAAAAATACAGTTAATGTCACAGGACAACACATGAGGGCGAGGGACTTACTTCTGTTGCTCTTCAATAGCATTCCACACATGTTGTTCATGGTCCATGGCTTCCCACTTTTCAGTTTGCTTGTCGATTGTCAATGCCACTTGGTCGTCACCCATGGTCACTTCAATGAAATCTGCATTGAAATGTCATATTAGATGTTTCAGTAGAACGTAAGTTCAGATTTGGTTCATCTAACATTCTAAAAATAACATCGACAAGCATTGGCTTTCTAACATTCTAAAAATAACATTCTAACATTCCTAACATGTTTAGAAATAACATTCTAAAAATAACATTCTAACATTCCAAACATCGACAAGCATTGGCCGTCAAACATTTAGAAGGGAAAGCTTGATAAAAATGAATCAATGCAAGCAAGGGAACAGTACACAACCCCACCTTGCCATAGCACATAATGTATGTGCTCCTTTTAGAAACAAAAGAGTACCCTTTCTGTTAACTATTACTAACAAAATGAACATGCCATTATATGCTTATAATCGACAAAAGGTAGACAAGTAAGACAATAACCTTCTAACCAAAACAATTAGCAGCTTATTAATGCACAAATTCATTCCCGAATCGAGCATGCCTGATGGTGGTCACGGCAGAACAGATTAAATATTTCACATCGATTACTGCAAAAACTGAATATTATGTATCCTTTTGCAGAAGCACAGGATGCCCTTAACCACTTAACTATAGACCAAGGATGTACACTCTTTTGTTACATAAGCCCATTCGCAGATGTATATGGTTAGTGAGATATTTGTAAGTGTTATTATTACACATGAATTTGAAATGGAAATAATCAAAGCATACTTTGGTTGCCTGCGCTCTTCTCTCTACTGGGTCTTTTTTCAGTGGGGATCCGACAAGAAACTAGTGCGGCGGGGGGTACCGGGTAACTGTACTGTCACATATACTACTATAGATGATGGAAATCGCAGAAAAATTCCGTTTTGGCGGTGAAGGAAGTGCCCGAATCACAGGCTGGAATCCGACGAGAGCAACCGCGGGAGCCGAGCCCGGAAGTGGAGGAAGCCACCCGTGAGAAGTAGGGAGCGGTGAGCTGCATGCCTACTAGGAGCTAGTACTCCACTAGCAATCAATCAGCTGGCTGGGGAAACCGGGAGCAGTCGCCGAGTAGCAATGAACATGCACAGGCACAGGCACAAACACGGATCTACGCGCGGCGCGGGAGGCAGTGGAGCTCCGACCAAGAAGGGGCAGCAGCCCGGTAGCCCGGCGGTGGATCACGGTGTCCACGCACGGGCACGGGCAAGAACCGGGGCCGAAAAGATCCAGTGAAGCGCCCGCTGGGAGGTGAAGGTGAGGTGAGTGGAAGGTGAGGTCTGTGCATTCCTGGGAGCAGAAGAGGAGGAGGCGGGGGAGCAGGTGACAGAATTGGGGAAGGAGCAGCCACACAAGGCTCGGCTTTCTCCACGATGACCCCCTTTGACGGCGGAGGAGGAGCGGGAGCCAAAGATGGCATCGGCAGGATGAGGGAGAGAGCAGAGGACGCATTCCCGCAAGGTTCTGCTCGATCCCTAGCGATTTCCTTGGACGGTGGTGGCGGCTCTGCTCGATCCCCGGTGATTTCCTTGGACGGCGGTGGCGGCGGCGCCATGGATCAAGAGCGGGATGTGGTGGCACGATGCGGAGGAGATGGGGCGAACTAGGGCATGGTTGCAAAATTTATGGACTACCGATGGGCTTTTCTGGGCTATCCATTTATCCCACTTAATTTTTATGGGTGTCCACAAAAGCCATTTAAGAAAAAAAATTGTGGATGACATACGTGGGACTAGTGGGTCCCAGCGCCATTTACATCCTCAATTGTGTTTTATGTTTAAATTAGTGTTTGTTCCAAGTTAAACCTTTGGGATGACTTGTATGATTAGTATAATTAATACGGTGCAAAAACCAAAACTTTGACGTCCAGTGCAGAATTTCTATGATTTTACTGGAACATATTTTTAAGCTGAATTTTTTACACAGTATTTCTGTACAAGTTATCAGGTCTTGCTAAGTTCTCGGAGTTATTGGGTTTACAGAAGTATAGGCTCATAACAGATTATTATAGACTATTTAGTTTAGACAGATTCTGTTTTTGCTTGCATAGTTTGCTTGTTTTGATGTTGCTATGGATTGTATCGGAAGGTATAGGTCATGGAGAAGTTAGAGTACAGTCCCTATTATGCAATAATGAAATATTAATCAATTTAAAATTGTACCTAAGTATTTGATATGTTGCTTATACTAACGGATCTCACGAAGTTTTGTTGAGTTTTGTGTGATTGAAGTTTTCAAGTTTTGGGTGTTATCGCGATGGACAATAGAATAAGGAGCAGTGAGAGCTTAATATTGGGGATTCGCAAGGCACCCCAAGGTAATGTTCTAGGAATATCCAAGCATCTGAGCTTGGGAATTCCCGAGAAGTCGTCCCCTCTTTCGTCTCAATCCATCAATATGTCACTTGAAGCTACATTTTTATTCATCACGTGATATGAGTTTTTTCTTGGAGCGTCGTTTGCTTTAGTTTGATTTTTATTTTTAGTTTTCCACAATCATATTTTACCGCACACACCAACCTGAGAGATATACACATTTATCATGATTTGTTAGAATACTCTTTGTGCTTCACTTATATCTTTTGAGCTAAACAATTGCTCTTGTACTTCACTTATATCTTTTTGAGCATGGTGCCGTGTAGATTTTATAGAAATATTTGAAATCTTATTCTTAAACTATATTTGTTTGAGAGTTAATAAACAGTAGTGGTAATTTGCATGGGTCATAAAGCTAGTCTAGAAATAATAGGTATTCAACGAATGATAACCAAAACCACCATGTTGCACATAAAGAGAAATTGTGGGTTGATGATATTGATATGGTAATATGACAAAGGGGTGAGCGTATCATTGTTGATTCATACCCAAATGACGGGCTTCCTCGAATGCCCAAAGTCTTCATGAGCAAACAGGTTTGATGCACACCCCACTTAGCTTCCTTTGATATTTCATACACTTATAGCTCTAGTGCATCATTTGCATGGAAATCCCTACTCCTTGCATTCGCATCTACCGATGGGCATATCCATAGCCCGTTGGTACTCCTAGTTGATGTGAGACTATCTTCTCCCCTTTTACCCCTTTGATACCTACCACCATATTCTATTCCTCCATATGCTATGTCCATGGCTCACGCTCATGTATTGCGTGAAGAATACAAAGTTGTTTCACTTTGAAAATTTATGATCCAATTGCGTGACACGGACACTGTGGTGCTTAATATTTGTATTATGTGGTGAAGACAGAGCCATGCTTTGTTAATATGAAATATTATTGGGGTAAACATTCTTTTGGATCGTATACTTTGAAAGATTGATGATTTTGTTACTTGTGCTTATAATTAATAATATATTGATGTTTGTTGATTCATCTTTTTTAATGAGCATACATGCAAAAGATTACATATTGGATATCATGTCACATCAAAAATTCTGTTTTTATCATTTACCTACTTGAGGACGAGCATGAATTAAGCTTGGGGATGCTTGATTCGTCTCCAACGTATCTATAATTTTTTATTGTTCCATGTTGTTATACTATCATCCTAGGATATTTTTTGGGTCATAATTTACTAATTTATATTATTTTTTAGCACTAACCTATTAACCCAATTCCTAATGTGAGTTGCTGTTTTCTGCGTGTTTTTTTGTTTTTCAGGTTTCAGTACCAAAAAAAGTCCAATTGCTACGGAACTTTTTTATGAGTTTTTGGACCAAAAGAAGACCTCGAAGCTTTGGAAGGAAACCTGAAGACACACATGCCCCCCCTAGGCAACAGGGCACGACGAGGGGGGTGGTCGCGCCCTGATGCCTTGGCGAGCCCTTGTGGTTGCTCTTGCCTCGTTCTTTGGCCTATAAATTCCAAAATACTCAAAAAACCCTAAATATAATACATAAACACTTTTTACATCGATGCAAGTCTCTATTCCATGATGACCCCATCTAGATCTCCATTCCGGCACCCTGTCGGAGGGGGGGGGTCGATCACGAAGGGCCTCCTCATCAACCTTGGTGCCCTCGTGATGATGTGTGCGTAGTTCACCACAGACCTACGAGTCCATAGTTAGCATCTAGATCTTTCTCTCTCTCTCTCTCTTGATCTTCAATACAATGATCATCACATCTTCACTTCGATCTATCCGATGTAATTCTTTTGTATGGTGTGTTTGTTGGGATCCGATGAATTGTGGGTTTATGTTCAGATTATTCATGAAAAATATTTGAGTCTTCTATGAGTTTTATGATTCTTATTTGCATGATCATCATAGCTTCGTAATTCTCTCCGATCTATTGAATTGGTTTGGCCAAGTAGTTTCGTATTTATTTAGTGAGAGGGGTGCGTTGTAGTGGGTTTAACCTGGCGATTTTCCATATCTCAGTGACAGAAAGGGGACAAGTTGTGTCTTTGTGTTCCTTCCACTAAGGATAAAATCGTGGGGTTTATTCATATAGGTCGAGTTTACTTTATCTACATCATGTCATTGTTCTCCAAACATTACTCTATTTTACTTAATACTCTAGATGCATGCTGGATTGCGGTCGATTGGTGGAGTAATAGTAGCAGGTGCAGGCAGGAGTCGGCCTATTTTTCTATAGACATGATGCCTATATTTACATGATCATTGGAGTAAAAATGGCATAACTATCCGTTGTTCTATCAATTGCCCAAGGGTAATTTGTTTACCCACCATATGTTGCTTTGATGAGAGATGCCACAAGAGAACACTATGGCCCGAGGGTCTATTCGCTTATATATTCAGAAAACTTATAATTTCCTTGCTATTATTATTTGTTTTTATTTTATTTTTCAAGTCACAACTATCTACAATTATCTACACACCTCATTTTCTTGTAAATAACGAGATCAAGGGGATTGACAACCCTCTTGCCCGCGTTCGGTACAAGTTGTTTGCTCTTTCGTGTGCAGCCACTAAAGATGGTTAAGGATTGATATTCATATTGGTTCGATAAACCTTGGTTTCTTAATCGAGGGAAATACTTACCCGCATTGTGCGCCGATAACCTATCACTCTTCATGGAAAAAACCAATGCAAAATCACAAGTATCAGTGCCCACAAGTAGTCCCTAGCACAAATGCCCCTAATTACACTAAAGGCCGGTTTGCGACTCGCAACTACTGCTTCTTTGTCGTGATGATCCCATATCGGTTTCATGTCATAGTATCCTGGCACACTTATACGGTGGTGGTGTGTGTGTTCTTATTCTAAAGTTTCTATTGCATGGCACTCTTCTTAATAAAGTCTTCATAGGTCCCGACCCTTTTGAATTATGTCCAGTATTCCTCTTTAATTTGGGGGCATGAGGTGATTGGGTCCTTGCCTTGACTCAAGTACTTCTTATACAACACATCCTTCCAATTTCTCCGACTATCCTTGGCCTTCTTCGGTGCAGCATTTTCCGCCTGCTATCTCCACTCCAGAGGAACATTTAAGTGCTCCATGATCTCTCAAACTATCTTGTGTCGTGTTTCTGTATCAGCTTGCCGAAACCCCGACAGATTAATGTTGAGCCTTGCCCTACCAACTAATCCATACACACTACTGAATCGCGCGTGTGCTTTATCTGGTTTAGTTGTAGCCCAAGATTTCAAATTGATGTCAGCTACTTCGTATACACCTTTAGGCTAGTGCACGGGCTTTCTTGGAGAGTTTTTCTCTCTCTTGACCGAAAGTGTGAGTGTGGCAGCTTTATCCTATTCCTCATTTCTTGATCCACGATCATCTATTGCAGACATGTTGGTTTCAGAACCACATGAAGATACATCAGCAAAAGTATGATTGTCTTTGCAGCTAATCATCATCTACACAGGACACATGTGAAATTCAGAAAAGCGGGATAATCATAAATTAAAGGTGACTGCTTGGTAGCAAGATGTCTAAACATGGCATGTGATCACATAGAATAGTGCGACTACTCTGTTCGTTTTGTGTGACTCGTGCACACATGATACGTAACTCGTCAATAACTAATTGAAACAAATACAACTTATATGTAGTTAGAAGGTAGATAATGAACATAAATACGCTCCCAATTATTTAATAACCAATTTGGGGATAAACCGAACCAAATAGGAAAAAGGATTGTGAGATAATAGACCTCACCGCGATGGAGGGCGGCAAATGACACGTTTTTTGTGCAAACCCAACAAGAGAGGTGAAGGTACATGATTGCTATGCTCGAGGGTAGCTAAAGATAAAATGAATATGGAGTGTCGGGACCCCGATCCTAAGCCATACAATTCCATCTTGTAACACATCATATCACTTTGTGGCCTCATGCACGGTAATCACCACGGCTGCGATCTTACCTTGCCCGGGACCGTTTGCGCCTTTTGGCTCACGTATATGACCATGTCGCCAGCAATCATATGTCAGAGAACCCGGGTCGACATGGCTAGTTATAAACTCAAGTGGCACATCCGTACAGGGACATGCATACATAACCCAGCAAAGCAGGTGTCGGTCAACAACATGTGTAGACGAGTCGTAGCAAGCTACAGGGACTCCATTACACCACGTGAGATTTCCCCGGAGGACACACACATCAGCAAATAAGGATACATGTCGGTCAATCAATGTGTCCAAAGAAGCAGCAAGCTACCAGGGCTCAATGGAAGAACAGAGAGGCATCTCCCCGTAAAGAGTACTACTAAAGGCACACAACTAGGTGTCGAATCCGACACATATCAATGCATTTCAAACATACACACAATATGCACAATATGTGTAGATACAACATGGTATCACATCATAACTCTACAACATATCATTTATTTAATAGGCTCCAAAGAGCCAACATAGTACAATGTTACAAACAGAAGGGGTCACATGACCCAACATTCAGAGCATACAAACATCAAGCGGAAGTTACATGTCTGGGTACATACATCTATTAAAAGCGGCTAGAAGAGCCTGAAAAAGTTACAACGACCCTACTATAGGAGCCAGACCACTATCTGGGTTCCCAAGCTATTCCATCGACGTTAGCATCAACAGGAAAACATAGAGAGAACAACGTCTATCTCCGCAAAAATGTAATTAAGCAACAGTGAGTACGAAGGTACTCAGCAAGACTTATATCACAACTAACTACATATGCATCATGTATCAATGAACGGGGTTGTGGGGTTTACTACAGAAATGCCAGCTTTGACCTTTGGCTAACCTAAACTACAACAATGTTTCATACCTATCTCGTCTCCCTACGAGAGAGCGCACACGATGTTGGGGAACGATGCATGGGAAACAAAAAAATTCCTACGCACTCGAAGACCTATCATGGTGATGTCCATCTACGAGAGGAGATTAGATGCACATACCCTTGTAGATCGCTAAGCGGGAAGCGTTAAGAAACGCGGTTAATGTAGTGGTATAGCTTCGTGATTCAAATCACCGTCGTCCCACTATCCGTTCCGATCTAGCGCCGAACAGACGACGCCTCCGCGTTTAGCACATGTACAACTCGATGATGATCTCGGCCTTCTTGATTCAGCAAGAGATACGGAGAAGTAGATGAGTTCTCCGACAGTGTGACGGCGCTCCGGTGGTGGTGATGATTGATACGTCTCCATCGTATCTACTTTTCCAAACTCTTTTGCCCCTGTTTTGGACTCTAATTTGCATGATTTGAATGGAACTAACCTAGACTGACACTGTTTTCAGCAGAATTGCCTTGGTGTTATTTTTGTGCAGAAATCAAAGTTCTCCAAACGCCCTGAAAATCTACGGGGAGCGGTTTTGGAAAATATGAAAAATATATGCGCCAAGTTCCACCTGAGGGGGTGGGCCAGTGGGCCACAAGCCCTGGCTCCGCCACCACCCCCCTGGTGGTGGTGGGCAGGCTTGTGGGGCCCACACGGCTCTGCTGCCCCCAACCTCAGGTCTATAAGTTCACTTTCGTCCTAGAAAAAATAAAAAGAGAACTTTTCGTTGCGTTTGCGATACGGAGCCGCCGCCACCACCTGTTCTTCATCTGGAGGGTAGATCTGGAGTCCGTCTTGGGCTCCGGAGATGGGAAATCGTCGCCATCGTCATCATCAACCTTCTTCCCTCTCCAATTCCATGAAGCTCTTCGTCGTTCGTGAGTAATCTATTCGTAGGCTCGCTGGGCGGTGATGAGTAGGATGAGATCTATCATGTAGTCGAGTTAGTTTTGATGGGGATTGATCCCTAGTATCCACTATGTTCTGAGATTGATGTTGCTACTACTTTGCCATGCTTAATGCTTGTCACTAGGGCCCGAGTGCCATGATTTCAGATCTGAAATTACTATGTTGTCACCAATATATGTGTGTTTTAGATCCGATCTTGCAAGTTGTAGTTACCTACTATGTGTTATTATCCGGCAACCCCGGAGTGACAATAACCGGAACCACTCCCGGTGATGACCATAGTTTGAGGAGTTCATGTGTTCACCAAGTGCTAATGCGTTGGTCCGGTTCTTTATTAAAAGGAGAACCTTAATATCCCGTAGTTTCCTTTTGGACCCCGCTGCCACGGGAGGGATGGACAATAGATGTCATGCAAGTTCTTTTCCCTAAGAACGTATGACGACACACAGAATGCATGCCTACATCACATTGACGAACGGAAGCTAGCCACATATATCTCCGTGTTATAACTGTTGCATGATGAATATCATCCAAACAAATCACCGACCCATTGCCTACGAAATTGTCCTACTGCTGCTGCTACTACTGTTTCTACTGTTGTTACTTGTCTTGCTCTGCTGCTGCTACTACTGTTGCTACTGTTGTTACTTGTCTTGCTCTACTGCTGCTACTAATGTTGCTACTAATGTTACTTGTCTTGCTCTGTTGCTGGTACTACTGTTGCTACTGCTGTTACTTGTCTTGCTCTGCTGTTACTGTTGCTACTACTGTCGCTTGCTACTGTTGCTACTTGCTACTGCTGTCACTACCGATGTTCCTTGCCACTGTCGTTACTTGCTACTTTGTTGTTACTACTTTGCTTGCAGATACTAATCTTTCAGGTGTGGTTGAATCTGATAAAGTCAGCTGCTAATATTTAAGAGTATCCTCTCACCTCCTGTCTAGCGAATCAACAAATTTGGGTCAAATACTCTACCCTCGAAAACTGCTACGATCCCACGCGCTGGTGGGCGTCAACAACATTCTTCTAGTTTTGATTTCCGGAGAGTGCTAACTGCATTCTTCTGGTGCCCTTGCAAAGGGGAAGAACAGTTGACATCAAGCATTTTTCTGGCGCCGTTGCTGGGGAGGTATTGCTATATTCTCTGAGTCACTTGGGATTTATATCAGCTCATCACTATGAAGAATCTGAAGGACCCGAAGACCAAAGTCTTGCCCTCAACTACGAGGGGAGGTAAGGAATTGCCATCTAGCTCTGCACTTGATTCACCTTCAGTTATGAGTAAGTTTGCGACATCACCTCCTGCTAGAAATCTTGATATGTCGCCTGTGCTTGATGATGCTATGCCTGATACTGCTAGAGATGCTATGCCTGATGATGCTATGCTTGATACTATGCCTGATACTGCTAGAGATGCTATGCTTGATACTATGCCTGATGCTATGCCTAATACTGCTAGAGATGCTATGCTTGATACTACTAGAGATGCTATGCTTGATACTGCTTTGCCTGATGATGCTAGAGATGCTATTTTGCCTGATGATGCTATGCTTGATAATGCTAGAGATGCTACTTTGCCTGATGTTCCACTAGGGGTATTCCTTGATGCTCATATTGCTAGAGTTACTCCCAATGCTCGTGATGCTTCTGATACTGCCGATACTATTGAGATAGAACCTGCTTTTGCTCCTGCTAGATCTAGCTCTCCTAGATATGATTGCCTGATATACCTGAGGGTTACGTTATGGAGGGAGAGATAGTTGAGGTTTTTCTTGCGTGTAAGGATGCCTATGACGCTGAGAAATTACTTCTCAAGTGGAAGGAAAAATCACGGGAAGCTAAGATGAAATACGACCCGAAGTTTGCCACTTCACCTATCTTTGTCACCGATAAGGATTATGAATTCTCTGTCGATCGTGAGATAATCTCTCTAGTTGAATCTGATCCTTTTCACGGTTATGAGTCTGAGACGGTCGTAGCCCATCTTGCCAAAGTACACGATACAGCCACCCTTTTCACTAATGAGGAGAAGATCCGCCACTACTACATCCTTAAGTTGTTTCCTTTCTCTCTAAAGGATGATGCTAAAGCCTGGTTCACCTCTCTTGCTCCTGGATGTGTGAGTAGTACCTAGGAGATGGTCTCTTACTTCTGTGAGAAATATTTCTCTGCCCATAAGAAGCAAGCTGCCTTGCAGGAAATATACAACTTTGCTCAACTCCAAGAAGAGAGTCTTCCACAAGCTTGGGGGAGGCTCGTCCAGCTACAAAATGCTTTGCCTGATCACCCTCTTAAGAAGAACGAGATACTTGATATCATCTATAACAGACTTACCGCTGCCTCTAGAGACCACCTAGATAGTTGTGCCGGTTGTGTTTTGAGGGAACGAACTGTAGAACAAGCTGAGACTCTACTGAATAACATCTTGATCAACGATAATGCTTGGACTATTCCCGAACCACCTCCTAAGCCAACTCCGAAGAAAAGAGGTATTCTATTCCTCAGTCCCGAAGATATGCAAGAAGCCAAGAAATCTATGCAAGAGAAAGGCATTAGATCTGAAGATGTCAAAAACCTACCACCTATCGAAGAGATCCATGGTCTCGATAACCCGATAGAGGTAGTAGAAGTGAATTCTCTGTGTAGGTTTGATGAGAGTGATATTCCTTTTGATAAACCTGCTAGCCTATGCTTTGATGAATTTGACAACTTTGTTGCCAAACAACAGAGTTTCAATGATTATGTTAGCAGACATTTGGAACAAAGTACTCGTATGGTTAGCCATTTAAGTGCTTGTGTAGACAGAAATGTCAATGATTTGAAGCTTCTGAGTAAACATGCCTCTATGATTACTACTCAGGTAGAACAAGTACTTAAAGCTCAGAATGACTTGCTCAATGAATTAAATGACAACTCTGTCAGAGTCATTACTAGAGGAGGCAAAATGACTCAGGAACCTTTGTATCCTGAAGGTCATCCTAAGAGAATTGATCAAGATTCTCATCAATGCTGATACACCCAGTCATCCTAAGGAGAAGAAGAAGGATGATAGAAGCCTACATACCAGTTCACCAAATACGGTCACACCTGAAGAACCTAATGATATTTTTGCGTCTGATGCAGAAACACAATCTGGTGATGAACATGAACCTGGTGACAATATGGATAGTGATGTTCATAATAATGCTCAACCTAGCAATGATGAGGATGTGGAGATTCAACCTTCGGTTAAACTTGATAACCAACAGCCTAAGAAATAGGATAAGAATGACTTCACTGCTAGGAAGCATGGTAAAGAAAGGGAGCCATGGGTTCAGAGACCTATGCCCTTCCCTCCTAAGCCATCCAAGAAAAAGGATGATGAGGATTTTGAGCGCTTCGTTGAGATGATAAGACCCATCTTTCTGCAGATGCGGTTAACTGATATGCTCAAGATGTCTCCGTATGCCAAGTACATGAAAGATACCGTGACTAATAAACGGAAGATACCAGATCTTGAGATCTGCACCATGCTTGCCAATTACACTTTTAAAGGTGGAACTCCTAAGAAACTTGGTGATCCCGGAGTGCCAACTATACCTTGCTCTATTAAAGGAAACTACGTAAGAACTGCCTTATGTGACCTTGGAGCCGGTGTTAGTGTTATGTCGCTCTCTCTTTATCGTAGACTTGAATTGGATAAGTTGACACCCACTGAAATTTCTCTGCAAATGGCTGACAAATCAACTGCTTTCCCTATCGGCATTTGCGAGGATGTGCCTGTTGTGGTTGCTAACACCGCTATCTTAACAGACTTTGTTATCTTGGATATTCCTGAGGACGATGCCATGGCTGTCATCCTCGGAAGACCCTTTTTAAACACTGCAGGGGCTGTTATAGATTGCAACAAAGGCAATGTCACTTTCCATGTCACCGGTAATGAGCACACAGTGCACTTTCCGAAGAAACGATATCAAGTACATTGCATCAATGCTATCGAAAAGACTTCATCGATTCTCATTGGGAGCTTTGAATGCCCTATTCCTCGTGTCAAGATGAAGTATGATTTGCTTGTTGGGGAGATACATATCCCCATTGAGGTGACTTAGTGACTATTTGCAAATTCTCCGTTCTCTCTTGTGATTCAAGAAAGTTTTGTCATAAGGATTTGATCAACCCCATTGACGGATTTCTTTCGATGACCATGAAACGGATGAATCAAGGAGTCACATACCTTTTTTTAAGCTTTCATTTTCTGTTGCTTAGAAGAAAAATGATAGAATTAGTTTAGCTTTTCCTGTTTTCTGTTTTAGCGTCCCGGAGAAAAATACCTCGAAAATAAAAGTTCTCCGATGGTCCTGAAAATTTAGTATGATTTTTTCTGGAATTTTTGAAAATTTCTGGGCCTGAGAGCTGGCCTGGGGGCCAGACCAGTGGGCCACAAGCCCTGCCACCGCCACCTACCCCCCTGATGGCGGAGTGCAAGCTTGTGGGGCCCACAGGCACCCCCTCCACTCATTCCAGCTCTCAGCCTCTTCTTCCACCTCCAGAAAAAAATTGTTTCGCAGCTCAAACCCGTGTTCTTGCTCATTTGGCTGTGATTTTCGATCTCCTTGCTCAAAGCACCATTCTCCGAACCGTTTTGGGGAAATTACTCCTTGGCAAGTGACTCCTTCATTGGTCCAATTAGTTTTTGCTCTAGTGATTTATCCTTCGCGTATTCTTGCTACCTTGGTGACCCTGTTCTTGAGCTAGAAATGTTGATTTTAGCTGGTCCCAAGTAGTTTTAGCGCGTGATACAGTCTCTAGGCACTAGTAGGAGTAGTTGCTACAAGGTGTGGTGGGTCTTTATTCACTTTTCTCATGAACTTCAAAATTTTCAGCAAAAGAAAATTATGTTCAGGAGGAAGTTTCAAGGTGGTTCCTCAAGTAAGAAGGGTTCTCGTCTCTCTTTTCGGGAGCCCGAACCTTTTCAACTAAGGGACGCACCGGTACAACCATGTGAATGGCCTTCCGATGAGTTCATGATCGAAGCAGGTTTCAAGGATGAGTTTGATACACTTGTCTGCAATGCCGGGTTAGAAGAATTCCTCTCAGATAAATGTGAACAGTATGCTATGCTCACTGCCTCTTTCGTGCGTAGATTTAAATTTTTAGTTGGCCGTGACTCATCCATACTGTTTGATCTGTACGATAAATCCTATACCGTGGATTTAGAGGATTTCAATAGGATTTGCAAGATACCCGATGGGGGTAGTACTAATGATCCTTCTAAGTCTTCGGTCAGAGACTTCGTCTCCAGTATAACTAGTATAGAAACCAGAGATATCACGCAAACCACCATAGGAAGCATCCATTTCCCTGCCTTGCACTACCTTGCCCTCTTCATAGGTACACTACTAGAAAAAGGTCTGCTAGTGGCGCACCTGTTTTGGCTACTAATGGCGCACTACAGGTGCGCCACTAGCATCACGCCATTAGAATTTTTTAATAATGACACACCACAGGTGCGCCATTAGTATCTGGTATACTAATGGCGCATTAGGCAGTGCGCCATTAGTATAGCTCATGATGCGCCATTAGTATCTGGTATAGTAATGGCGTACCAGGCAGTGCGCCATTAGTATAACTCATGATGCGCCATTAGTATAGCCCATGATGCGCCATTAGTATGCCTCCCAGGGCCATATTTACCCATGTGCTCTGGCTTACTAATGACGCACTAGTTGACGATGCGCCACTAGTGTGCTTTTTGCAGTGCGCCACTAAAGTGTTGAGTCGTGCGCCACTAGTATGAATATTAGGTATTATTTTTTTTCTTGATATTTGCACAGGTTACAAAACATATTACTGCACAGAATATAGAGAGCACAACATATAAACAGCAGATTTATCGAATACAATAGAAGATTAGTCTCCTAATACAGTTCATCATATTAGTCTCCGAATACAATTCATCATATTAGTCTTCGAATACAATTCATCATATTAGTCTCCGAATACAATTCATCAATAATGCTAGAACAATGTACTATATAAACACTCTTATATTTCTTCCATAGTGAGAGACAAATGAGACAACAAACAACGAGCGAGCAGGCCAAAGACAATTTGGCATGATATGCAACCTGAGAGCGACAAAAACAAAGCATGGATTCCAGTGGTGAACTATGAGGTGCGGCTCAGCAGGAAGGGCCGAAGGGCTCGGAGATGCTTTTGCTCCTGCTACCGCAAGCTTCCGGTCCTCTATGGGAGGTCGAGGCGCCGCATCAAGGGCCAACAATAGGACGCATGTGGAGTCCATGACAACCTTCATGGGTACATACAAAAAACTGTGTTACATCAGTTTTAAGCCAACAACACAACAAACAAATAATTGAAAGCTTACAGTAGGAAAGTAAGGTGTAGACAAAAGGAACTGAAGTTGTGTTGATAGAATAACTTAAGACGCCCAAACATATGGAAAAGCATTTATAACTAACAACTCGTGTGCATTCTTGTACATTTGATAGTTAACTTCAAATAATTTATCATTGCCGGAAAAGACACAAATAATCTCTATGAAGAAAAGTGCAAATCAAGATAAGCACATCATAAGCAAATCAAGATAAGCACATCATGCTTAAAAAGTGTCAATGCCACATATGTTTCATTTCGCCTCACTACAGCATGAACTACTTTCTAGTAGAACAACTTCACACATAAAGTACAACAAGAATAGATGGAAGAGTCTGAATAGTAATAAAAAAACTTAAAGAGACGGCATAACAACTTGTACACATAAGCTCACCTTAGCTTTTAGGCTCTTCAGGGTTGCCTTAAGAGCTTCAGAGTTCAGCTTGGGTGAGAGCGTCTTCCAGTCAGCAGTGATTTTCCTCAGGACAGCAACACTAGCTTTGATATTCTCTGCATGAAGCTTGTCCTGGAAACATAAATTAAACATTAGTCGCACTCTTCTCTTCTATATGACAGAACCCTACAAAGGCAAATAAGTTAAAGACTACTCACCCACTGCTTGTAGGACTCTAGACTCTGAGTCAGGCACCAGATGAACACATCAGTGGCCTCCTTGGCGAGCTCTGCATTATCTGAACATAATACACCAGTAAGCTAACTAGACTTTGCAAAACAAAATTTAACCGGCACTGTGCAGAATGAACACATTTCAACTCACTTTCTTGCATTGCCTTCACAGCCAAAGGCAGAAGCTGCTGTGATGCTTGCTTCACAGCTTTAGAGCCAGGAGTACCAACAAGAGCCAGCTCCTTTATTATTGGGTAGGCTGCTTCAAACCTTTCTGTAGCCTAAAAGAGTAAAATGCAGGCATTAGAACATTGTCTCGTATTAAACATGCTACGGAAAAGAGAGGAGAATATAACAAACCTTGACACGTGCATTAGGCACGGGAAATGTGCATCTCATAAAGAGATCCAATGTTCCAGCAGGAACCACGCGCTCCCCCTTCCTAACTGCGCCATTCAGTAGCATAGCCCGAGCTTTGGAGGCATTGGGGGTAGACAAAAACCTGCACAAAAAATCTCATTAGGCACTTCTGAAGTATAAGAACACAGATATAATCGCATGGTGTTAGACACATATTTACAGTTAATATAAGAACTAAGATATAATAACAAAGTGGTATACACATATTTACAGTGTTATACACATATTTACTCAAAGTATTATTCACATATTTACATAAAGTGTTATACACATATTTACAGTCAATATAAGACCTAAGATATAATCACAAAGTGTTATACACATATTTACAGTTAATATAAGACCTAAGATATAATCACAAAGAGTTATACACATATTTACAGTTCATATAAGAACTAAGATATAATCACAAAATATTATATACATATTTTACAGTCAGTATATGACTAAGAAATAATCACGAAAAGGTATATACAGCAAGTCATACCTCTCAAGCAATTGCAAGACGAGATCTCTTGACTAGGGATTCCCACCTGACTTTGCACATACTGTGGGAAATAGGGAATGTCACCAGCAAAGCATTCCCGAGACTAGGTCACCTTGAGATGCCTATGATATAACACAAAAATGAACTTGTGTAAGGAAATAGAAAATATGCAGATTAAGGCCTCAAAAGTAAACATAATTCACAGCAAGCAAGATAGTGATAAGAAATGTGAGTAATACCTGATTAATAACCCAGGCGATGATGGGAAGCTTTTCCTGTCCAAGACATTTACTGTTCCCCACTATTTTTGGGGAGAGGTTTATTAGTACATCTGGCTTCCTTCTTAAAGTCAAGGCAAGCACAACAAATATTGCAACCTGACAAAACAAATGTTTGGTTAAATATTGAAGTCAAAACATCAAATCAACAAGTAACCATAAGTTCAACACTCAAGAAAATTATGCTGGTCAAGATGAAAGATCAACAATACAGTTCTTTGTGTTTCCAGAAACTGCAGAACTTTTGTGAATTGATGAGAAGGACTCATGCAAAGATGAATGAAATTCCTAAAGTGAATCAAGGAGATCGTAAAGAACTACAGGTCTACAACAGGGCCTACTTATGTTCCACTATCAGAAACCTATCGAATATGTTGCTAAATTTCATCTTTATGGTAACGAAACCTTTGTGCACACGACTATGTTCAACAAATGTAGAGGAGAAAAACACTGGCGTTTGTCACACTTTTTCATTCACGACTTTGTTTTCCGTGGGTTTCCCGTGGCAACGCACGGGCATTAAACTAGTACCTATATAAAGAAGCTAATTGACACTTAAGCAAGCTATATATACATTAATGCAAGATGCAGAACCTACCTATACAATGCAAGATGGTTATTTAGAACAAAATATTTCTACAACTACATATTGGTGCTAGACTCAGTTGACATAGATCCAGTACTACAACATATCCTTTACAATTACAATATTATTGTGCTCTCCATCATGAATCAATGATTATTAATATGTACTAATGATAGTGATAATGGGATGAATTCTACCTGGGTTTTGGAGTTTGTTGAACAACCTTCTTCGAGCCCTTAGGTCCAAAAGTTGGACCTGACAATTCTGACATGATGCTATCTATACACCACAAAACAAACTCTCCCAATGCATCAGGAGATCTCTGGCTGATCCAATCACTTGCAATCTTGCAAACTGGCTCAGGAATATGGGACAGCGGAACCTGTTTCATACATCAAACAATTAGTAGGCTCATAAGAGAAGAAGAAAAGAAGTGTAAAGAAAGGTATTCCAACACCTAAATTTCTCAATATAAGGTAAAGTTGGCAAACACATTGATGAAGACAAGCATATAAATATACTAACAGTTAACTCATCTCCATAATCGGCCTTGTATCTTTACTCCCTCACCCCAATTCAGATATCCATTTACAGAAATAATATGTACCACCACAACATGTGAAAACTTACTGTAACCATCGGTATAAGCAGCTATTGGCAAAGGTACGGTAACACTACAGTCAATGTACATTATGATGTAAAAACCAGGCGGCGGCGACCTCAACCCTAGCCGACAGGGAGGTGCGGCGGCGCCGATGGGAGGGCCGACTCGCGGTAGCTCATGGTGACAGCGACCGGGGGCGCGGCGCAGAGGAGGGTGCGGCCGGTAGGTGGAGGTGCGGTGGACGGCCGGTGGGTGGAGGTGCGGTGGGCAATAGATTTACAGTTCATTAGCAATAGATTTACAGTAAATTAGTAGAAGATTTACAGTAATTATGTTCATATAATAAAACAAATTATAAATTCCAGTGGAAACCACTTAAAATTACACTGTAAAACAGAATTTGATTTAGAGCATTCTGTAGGGGTCATTGATCTCATCAGTGATATTACTGTAAATCTACAGCAGCTCCCTCCCTCCCTCCCTCCCTCCTAGGTCGGGGTAAGTTCTATGTTCGGTACAGTAGAATCCTACTCCACTTTTCTAATAACTTCTAATACAATAGTAGATCCATTGGTAATGTTGGATTATATCTAGATAAGGCATAAATTTGTCAGTCATCGATATGCTCTCTTTCCTTGTCTGAAACTTATGAGCCCTGCAGGTTAAACTGAACCCTACACATACTACTACTTGGAAGGGTACCCTATTTGAGATGGTTATATACAACTTTCTGTATCCTAGTTTCTGTTGAACAATTAGTTTATATTCTCGCTTGACAAACTACCACAACAGATTTTTTTTATTTTTTTGAAAGATCCAGCTGCTGGCTGGCATATATTTAGATAGCAGGAAGCAAGGCGGGAATACAAAAGGGTGGGGTTGATCAAAAGATCAAAAAGGACATAACAGGAAGAAAACCTCGTAAAAAGATGGTGAAAACAAGGTAGCCTAGCACAGACGCCGTACTCCTCACGTAATTTCCCCAAACAGGTGCTCTAGAAAAACTGCTCCTGCTTGCCTCCAAGACTGGAGAGTTGTTGTGATGGAGGTGGATATGCTTGCTGCTCTTGCTGTTTTGTTTCTGAAAGTGCACTCATTCCTTTCTTTCCAGATTTGTTGCACTTGATATTCATTAAGAAAGCATAGCGAAACCAAATCTCAAATAGATACGGTTTACATAATGAATCGCACTGGAAGCTGAGACACAACAGCCAAATTGACGAAACAACATGTGCAAGAATGCACTACAGCCTTGCAAAAGTAAACATATATGGAACAGCCAAATTGACGAAACAACATGTCAGTTGCCCATGTCCATAACCAGCTAAATCTGAAGCCTACAAGAATGCTCTGTTTCATTATCTGAAACTTATGACCCCTGCAGGTTAAATAACTCAACACTGCACTAAATCAAATTCTGTTTTACAGAATGCTCTAAATCAAATTCTATAGGAAAACAACACAACACAACACTGACAGAATGCTCTAAATCAAATTCTATAGGAAAACAACACAACACAACACTAACAGAATGCTCTAAATCATTCTATAGGAAAACAACACAACACTGCGCCTGGGTAAATCTAAATGACTGAACCCAGCAAACTAGCACCACAGAAGTTGATTTTTTTGACTGGCTTACGGGGACGAGCGGGAGAGGGAGGGGGGGAGGAGCACGAGCACGAGCTCCAGCAATCACTTGAAACAGCAGATAGTTTGTGACTTATTCTCCTATATCTATATATATATGGATTATCCCGTGTACGTATATTTCTTGGAGGATAAAGAAAACTTGTAATCCCAAAAAAGGAAAAAACAACCCCGCTGTCCCTCGGTCCCCAGTGAGGTCGAACACCGGATGAGCCAAGACAAGCAAACACGCGCACGCGCAGCGGTTCGAGAGCTGTACCAGGGATCCGCCGAGCAGCACCCCAGGAGACCTAGAGGGGCATGCGGCAGGACCAAGGGTGCGGAAAAGGAGGGATGTCGCAGAGGTGAAGGCGCGGAGGGGGTTACCCGCGGCGTCGACGGAGGACATGCGCCGGCAGCGGCCGGGCCTCGTCTGGATCTCGCCACCACGAGGGAGCTCTGCACCTAACCCTAGGTCGCCAGCCCCCCCCTTGGGCCATGGGCATGAGCGGGAGAGGGAGGGAGGGGGAGGAGAAGGGAAGGAGACTAACCCAGGGGCCGCGCGGGAAGGAACCCGACGCCGACGAAGCGGCCGCCGCTGGGAGGGAGAGCAGGAGAAGGGGAGGGATACGGGGGAGAGCGAGCTCGACTTGGTCGATACGGGCACAGGGGCCGCGCGGGGACTGGCATGGGAATTTTAGCGGGGGTGATAGCAATGGCGCATCCCACGATGCGTTATTCGTAGTTTTGTAAAAGAAAATTATAGTAGTGACGCACCACCTACAAATGCATCATTAGTAACACTGGTTAGTAATGACGCACCAGCTGGTGGTGCTTCATTAGTACTTTTGTAAAAGAAAATAAAAAATTATAGTAGTGGCGCACCACCTACAAATGCATCATTAGTAACCCTGGTTACTAATGACGCACCAGCTGGTGGTGCCCCATTAGTAGTTTTGGAAAAAAAATATAATAGTGGCGCACTCGATGAGTGATGCGCCATTACTAGTTAAACTAGTAATGGCGCACTCTGCCCCGGTGCGCCATTAGTACTTTTGCAAAAAGAAAATATAGTAGTGGCACACCGAGTGTGTGGTGCGCCATTAGTGTCCATCACACTAATGGCACACCTGCACGTGGTGCGCCACTGCTATATAGTAGTGGCGCACTACTTGTCCGGTGCGTCATTAGTGTCTATATCATCTATAGCCCTTTCCTAGTAGTGGTAGGTGCATTAACGGCAAGGGTGCACATTGTCACCTATGCGCTTCCGACCTTAGTATCCTTAAGAGCGCAGTAACAGGTGACAGGAGCTTCAATATGGGAGCTATAATAGCAAGGAGGCTGAATAAAAATGCCAGTGAGGGGGATTTATTTGGTGGAGTTTATGCTACACGCTTAGCAAATTTTCTTGGAGTATCCATCCGTCTAGAAGACCCTCCTCTCCGTACAGCCTACCTTGATCGTGTCGCTCTAACACGCTACCAGTTCCTTGAGAGAGATCATGGATCCCTCCTATACCGCTTGATATTTAACCGACAGCGTGTTTTCCATATTACCCTTCCTGCTCCTGCTTTCTTTCACTTTCAGGTAAAACGAAGATACTACATAACCATAGGAGAGGCAGAGGAGTATGAGAGGGAGGCGACTGTTTCTCGACTTTGTGAGGCGGCTATTCAGGCAGTGGCTGCAGCGATCCCGGATAACACCCATTATGATTTTGGGTTTCGCCAGGACCATCCATGGGAGTAGACCAAGCTAGGACAAAAGCCTAAGCTTGGGGGAGTACGTGTTCTCACCGACTTTACATTCATGCTTATGCTTTCACTTTGTTAGCCGGTGTTTACACTTTGCCACTGTATTATCCATGCTAGTTTATTTTCGTTTTCTTGTTTTCTTATTTTGTTTCCTTTCGAGAAAACCCAAAAAGATTTTTCTTTCTTCTTTTGATTGTTGGGAGCTTTCTCATGTAAATAGTTTTATTTTTTTTTGGGTCAAGGTAGAAGATATTAGTTTCAATGTTTAGTGGTTCTTGCATGCTTACATGTTTAGCTTTCAAAGAGTCATATTACTTTGTCTTCTCCTTTATGTTTGCCTGCAGATTCAGCTTAGTCCAATGCGCTTATTATTGTTCACATCGTTCGATCGTGCAAATGAAAGGCAACAATGATGATATATGATGAAGTGACTGAGACTGAAAAGCTGGTATGAACTCTATCTATTTTGTTTTTGTAAATATGACTAGCTTGTCGACCCAGATTTAGCTTTGTTGTGAGAGAACCATGTTTGCAATGACAACTTAGAGATCATAGTTTCTCATGCCATGCTTATTTAGTTGAGAGCTTATAATGGTTTGTCTTGAATGCCAACAAAGATTTTGAGATGACTATGATGTAGTATGATAGGATGGTATTCTCCTTTCAATGTTTCAAGTGGCTTGACTTGACGCATGTTCATGCATGTAGTTGAAACAAAATCAACATAGCCTCTATGATGTTCGTGTTCATGGTGATTTATATCCTGTTCATGCTTGCATTTAATGTTAGTCAAACTCACTGCATCTTGATGACTATTGTCACTCTCTAGTTGGTCGTTTCCCAGTCTTTTGCTAGCCTTCACTTGTACTAAGCGGAATACTGCTTGTGCATTCACTTCCATAAACCCAAAAGTTTTTCCATGAGAGTCCACTATACCTACCTATTTGCGGTATCTACATGCCGTTCCAAGTAAATTTGCATGTGCCATTCTCTAAACCTTCAAGAAATAATCTGTTTTGCATGCCCGAACCGCTCATGTGGTGACAGGGGGCTATTGGTATCTTCCATGCTAGGAGTGTTATCCTCGACATGTGTTTATTCACTGTCATTCACGAGAAAGGGGCCGGTAATTGGAATGCCCAGTTCCACGCTTAAATCGAAAACATAACTGTAAAACAAGACTCTCCCCGGATTGATGTTAGTATGGACGGTACCCGAGGATTCGGCTAGCCGTGGAGTGTGATTGATTGGTGGTGGGGGAGTTAAAACTTAACTTTTCTGTTTGGGAACCGCCTATAGCATGAGTAGCATGGAAGCTATTGAGAACTCTTGGTCATTGCGTTGACAATGAAAGCATGCCACCCAAAATTATTATCTCTATTTTCAAAGCTTGAGCTCTGGCACCTGTGCAAATCAATGCTTCCCTCTGCGAAGGGCCTGTCTATTTATTTTCCTGTCGAGTCATCCTCCTATTATATAAGCACCAATTAGAGAGCACCTCTGTCATTTTTATGCTTTGCTTTTAATTGATATTGAGTATGACTATGACTGGATCTTCGTTGCTATGAATTACAATGTTTAGTCACCCTTGATCTTTGAAAGTGCTCTGCATTTATGTTTTGCGGTCTCAGAAAGAGCTAGCGAGATACCATCTATTCATTTTGCTTCATGCTTGTTTTGATTGAAGTGTTGGTATTTGAAACTCATTATTATTTGCTCGTTAGCTGATTATGCCATTGATATTAGCTTACCGTGAGACCTTTGTGTCACTTGCTTATGTGGTTAACTTGTGATCTTGCTGAAATTCTGGTTATGAGTTAGACATAGTTGCAACAACAAGATCAAACAGAGTTTGTCAAAGTTTTTCTTTCTCTCTCAGTTTGTCAACAGAGTTGCTTGACGACAAGCAAGGTTTTAAGCTTGGGGGAGTTGATACGCTCCATCGTATCTACTTTTCCAGACTCTTTTGCCCTTGTTTTGGACTCTAATTTGCATGATTTGAATGGAACTAACCTGGACTGACGATGTTTTCAGCAGAATTATCTTGGTGTTATTTTTGTGCAGAAATCAAAGTTCTCCAAACGTCCTGAAAATCTACGGGGAGCAGTTTTGGAAAATATGAAAAATATCTGCGCCAAGTTCCACCTGAGGGGGTGGGCCAGTGGGCCACAAGACCTGGCTCCGCCAACACCCCCCTGGTGGTGGTGGGCAGGCTTGTGGGGCCCACACGGCTCTGCCGCCCCCAACCTCAGGTCTATAAGTTCCTTTCATCCCAGAAAAAGTAAAAAGAGAAGTTTTCGTCGTGTTTGTGATACGGAGCCGCCGCCACCACCTGTTCTTCATTTGGAGGGCAGATCTGGAGTCCGTCTTGGGCTCCGGAGAGGGGAAATTGTCGCCATCGTCGTCATCAACCTTCTTCCCTCTCCAATTCCATGAAGCTCTTCGTCGTTCATGAGTAATCTATCCGTAGGCTCGCTGGGCGGTGATGAGTAGGATGAGATCTATCATTTAATCGAGTTAGTTTTGATGGGGATTGATCCCTAGTATCCACTATGTTCTGAGATTGATGTTGCTGCTACTTTGCCATGCTTAATGCTTGTCACTAGGGCCCGAGTGCCATGATTTCAGATCTGAAATTATTATGTTTTCACCAATATATGTGTGTTTTAGATCCGATCTTGCAAGTTGTAGTTACCTACTATGTGTTATGATCCGGCAACCCCGGAGTGACAATAACCGGAACCACTCCCGGTGATGACCATAGTTTGAGGAGTTCATGTGTTCACCAAGTGCTAATGCGTTGGTCCGGTTCTTTATTAAAAGGAGAACCTTAATATCCCGTAGTTTCCTTTTGGACCCCGCTGCCACGGGAGGGATGGACAATAGATGTCATGCAAGTTCTTTTCACTAAGCATGTATGACGACACACGGAATGCATGCCTACCTCACATTGATGAACGGGATCTAGCCACATATCTCTCCGTGTTATAACTATTGCATGATGAATATCATCCAAACAAATCACCGACCCATTGCCTACGAGTTTGTCCTACTACTGCTGCTACTACTGTTGCTACTGCTGTTACTTGTCTTGCTCTACTGCTGCTGCTACTGTTGCTACTGTTGTTACTTGTCTTGTTCTGCTGCTGCTCCTACTGTTGCTACTGATGTTACTTGTCTTGCTCTGCTGCTGCTACTACTGTTGCTACCACTGTTACTTGTCTTGCTCTGCTGCTACTGTTGCTACTACTGTCGCTTGCTACTGTTGCTACTTGCTACTGCTGTCACTACTGCTGTTCCTTGCCACCACCGTTACTCGCTACTTTGCTATTAGTACTTTGCTTGCAGATACTAATCTTTCAAGTGTGGTTGAATCTATGATCTACTCCTGCAGGGCTCCGCTCGAGCTCCGCAGAAATCCGATCTAGAGGAAGAACTACGTGGTATAGGTTTGAGTTGCACGTGGCAAAGTTGTGTATCAAAAAGACCTAAAACCACCAGTATATATAGGAGGAGGGGAAGGGCTAGACTTGGGGCTCAAGGGACCCCCAAGTGCGCCGGCCGAAGGGAGGAGGTGGACTCCCACCCCAATTCGGTTTGGGGGAAGGAGTCCACTCCTTCCTTCCCACCTCCCTCTTTCCTTTTTTTCTTTCCTTTGGTATTTTCCTTTGTGGAACCATGGCCCTATTAGGCTGGTCTCACCAGCCCACTAAGGGCTGGTGCGCCACCCTAAATTCACTGGGCTCACTCCCGGGTGGGTGGGCCCCTCCCGGTTAATACCCGGAACGCATTCGTCACTCCCGGTAATGCCCGAAACTTTCCGGTGACCAAATGAAACCATCCTATATATCAATCTTCGTTTACGGACCATTCTGAAAACCCTCGTGACGTACACGATCTCATGTGGGACTCCGAACAACATTTAGTAACCACACATATAACTCAACTATACTAAAACATCATTGAACCTTAAGTGTGCACCCTGCGGGTTCGAGAACTTTGTAGACATGACCCGAGACACTCCTCGGTCAATATCCAATAGCGGGACCTGTGTGGCAAGGATTCATATATTCCCGTATGTGATCCCCTTTGTACTTCGGTATGTTACTTGCCCGAGATTCGATCGTCAGTATCCACACACCTATTTCAATCTCGTTACCGGCAAGTCTCTTTACTCGTTCCATAATATAAGATCCCGTGATTTGAGTCACATTGCTTTCAAGGCTTGTTTGTGATGTTGTATTACCGAGTGGGTCCCGAGATACCTCTCCGTCACACGGAGTGACAAATCCCAGTCTTGATCCATACTAACTCAACGGACACCTTCGGAGATACGTGTAGAGCACCTTTATAGTCACCCAGTTACGTTGTGACGTTTGATACACACAAGCTAATCCTCCGATGTCAGTGAGTTATATGATCTCATGATCGTAGGAATAAATACTTGACACTCAGAAAACAATAGCAACAAAATGACACGATCACATGCTACGTTCATAGTTTGGGTCTAGTCCATCACATGATTCTCCTAATGATGTGATCCAGTTATCAACTGACAACACTTCCATATGGTCAGAAAACCTTAACCATCCTTGATCAACTGGCTAGCCAACTAGAGGCTTGCTAGGGACATTGTTTTGTCTATGTATCCACACATGTATCTATGTTTTCATTCAATACAATTATAACATGGATAATAAGCGATTATCCTGCAACAAGAAATATAATAATAACTATTTTATCATTGCCTCTAGGGCATATTTCCAACAGTCTCCCAGTTGCACTAGAGTCAATAACCTAGTCCTCACATCGCTATGCGAATTACATTGTTATGAATCTAACACCCATACAGTTCTGGTGTTGATCATGCTTTGCTCGTGGAAGAGGTTTAGTCAGCGGATCTGCTACATTCAGATCCGTGTGCACTTTGTAAATATTTACATCCTCTCCTTCGATGTAGTCGCGGATGAGGTTGAAGCGTCGTTTGATCGGTGTGGTCTTCTTGTGACACCTTGGTTCCTTTGCTAAAGAAATGGCACTAGTGTTGTCACAAAATAGAGTTATTGTATTTAGTGCGCTCGGCACAACCCCAAGATCCGTCATGAATTGCTTCATCCAGACACCCTCCTTAGCTGCCTTCGAGGCAACCTTGTACTATGCTTCACATGTAAAATCTGCTACGCCGCTTTGCTTGGAACTGCACCAGCTTACCGCACCCCCATTAAGAATAAATATGTATCCGTCTTGAGACTTAGAGTCATCTGAATCAGTGTCAAAGCTTGCGTCAACGTAACCCTTTATGATGAGCTCCTCGTCATCTCCATATACGAGAAACATTTCCTTAGTCCTTTTCAGGTACTTCAGAATATTCTTGACCGCCGTCTAGTGATCCACCACTGGATTACTTTGAAACTTGCCTGCCATACTTATGGCGAGGCTGACGTCCGGTCTAGTGCACATCATTGCATACATGATAGAACCTATGGCTGAAGCATAGGGGACGGTGCTCATCTGTTGTCTATCTTCCGCAGTTGCTGGGCACTGAGTCTTACTCAATTTTATACCTTGTAACACTGGCAAGAACCCCTTCTTGGACTGTTCCATTTTGAACTTCTTCCAAACTTTATCAAGGTATGTGCTTTGTGAAAGTCCTATTAGGCGCCTCGATCTATCCATATAGATCTTAATGCCTAGAATGTAAGCAGCTTCTCCTAGGTCCTTCATTGAGAAACTTTTATTCAATTAATCCTTTACGCTCTCCAAAAACTCCACATTGTTTCCAATCAACAATATGTCATCCATATATACTATTAGAAACGCCACAGAGCTCCCACTCACTTTCTTGTAAATACAAGATTCTACAACCACTTGTATAAACCCAAATGCTTTGATCACCTCATCAAAGCGCTTATTCCAACTCCGAGATGCTTGCACCAGTCCATAAATGGATCGATGGAGCTTGAATACTTTGTTAGCATTCTTTGGATCGACAAAACCTTCGGGTTGCATCATATACAACTCTTCCTTAATAAAACCATTAAGGAACGCCGTTTTGACATCCATCCGCCAGATTTCATAATCGAAAAATGCAGCTAGCACTACTGGTGAGAACATCTCATCGTAGTCAACTCCTTGAACTTGTGAAAAACCCTTTGCCACAAGTCGAGCTTTATAAACGGTCACATTACCGTCCGTGTCCGTCTTCTTCTTAAAGATCCATTTGTTTTGAATAGTCTTGCGGCCTTCAGGTAATACTTCCAAAGTCCACACTTTGTTTTCGTACATAGATCATATCTCGGACTTCATGGCCTCCAGCCATTTGTTGGAATCCGGGCCCACTATTGCTTCTTCATAATTCGCAAGTTCATTGTTGTCTAACAACATGATTGATAAGACAGGATTACCATACCACTCAGGAACAGTACGTGATCTTGTCGACCCCAAGGTAATGTTCTAGGAATATCCAAGCGTCTGAGCTTGGGAATTCCCCATAAGGCACCCCCTCTTTCGTCTCAATCCATCAATATGTCACTTGAAGCTACATTTTTATTCATCACGTGATATGAGTTTTTTCTTGGAGCGTCGTTTGCTTTAGTTTGATTTTTATTTTTAGTTTTCCACAATCATATTTTACCGCACACACCAACCTGAGAGACATACACATTTATCATGATTTGTTAGAATACTCTTTGTGCTTCACTTATATCTTTTGAGCTAAACAATTGCTCTTGTACTTCACTTATATCTTTTTGAGCATGGTGCCGTGTAGATTTTATAGAAATATTTGAAATATTATTCTTAAACTATATTTGTTTGAGAGTTAATAAACAGTAGTGGTAATTTGCATGGGTCATAAAGCTAGTCTAGAAATAATAGGTATTCAACGAATGATAACCAAAACCACCATGTTGCACATAAAGAGAAATTGTGGGTTGATGATATTGATATGGTAATATGACAAAGGGGTGAGCGTATCATTGTTGATTCGTATAAGTATTTGTATTAAGAGGTGTTAGTTCCATGTTTCTTTGAATATTAAAAAGGCATGGCGGGGATGTGTGAGCATTTCTATTCCTCCTTGAAATCCTAGTGTTGTTTCAAGTCGGAGTCGCGCGATGGTTAACTCCTCCCGACCCTCTCCCTCGGGGCATGCGGGTAGTACTTTGATTTGTGATGAAACTAATAAAACTTTTCAATAAGTATATGAGTTCATCATGACTAGTGTGAAACAATGGACATACGCAATCTCACCTCCTCATATTTTGCTAGCCTCTTCCGTACCATGCATTGCCCATTCTCACCTCGAGGATTGGTTCGAACTTCGCCGGTGCATCCAAACCCCGTGGCATCATATGATCTATCACACAGAAACCTTTCTTTATCTTCCTCAAAACAGCCACCATAGCTACCTATCATGGCATTTGGATAGCCATTCCGAGATATATTTCCATGCAAATTCCAATGTTACATCATATGACTAGTTCATTCATTATCATATTGCTTTGCATGACCGTATAGATCTGACATAGCATGTGACAAAGCCACCATTCGTTATATTGCTGATACATGTCACGCTAGATCATTGCACATCCTGGTACACTACGAGAGGCATTCATATTGAGTCATAGCTATTCATATCGAGCTTTCATGAGTTGTAAGTAAATAAAAGTGTGATGATCATCATTATTAGAGCATTGTCCCAGTGAGGAAAGGATGATGGAGACTATGGTTACCCACAAGTCAGGAAGAGACTCTAGATGGAAAACAAAAATGGGGGAGGCCAAACGAGCCCACCATAAAAAAATGATGAAAAAATGAATGAGATAAAAAGAGAGAAGGGACTTTTCTACTATCCTTTACACCACTTGTGCCTCAAAGTGGTACCATATTCCTCATATAGAGAGTCTCATGATATTTCATTTTCATATGCTACTGGGAATCATATTATCGTTATTATAAACTTGGCTTACATATTCCGATGACGGGCTTCCTCGAATACCCAAAGTCTTCATGAGCAAGCAGGTTTGATGCACACCCCCACTTAGCTTCCTTTGATATTTCATACACTTATAGCTCTAGTGCATCATTTGCATGGAAATCCCTACTCCTTGCATTCGCATCTACCGATGGGCATATCCATAGCCCGTTGGTACTCCTAGTTGATGTGAGACTATCTTCTCCCCTTTTACCCCTTTGATACCTACCACCATATTCTATTCCTCCATATGCTATGTCCATGGCTCACGCTCATGTATTGCGTGAAGAATACAAAGTTGTTTCACTTTGAAAATTTATGATCCAATTGCATGACACGGACACTGTGGTGCTCAATATTTGTATTATGTGGTGAAGACAGAGCCATGCTTTGTTAATATGAAATATTATTGGGGTAAACATTCTTTTAGGATCGTATACTTTGAAAGATTGATGATTTTGTTACTTGTGCTTATAATTAATAATATATTGATGTTTGTTGATTCATCTTTTTTAATGAGCATACATGCAAAAGATTACATATTGGATATCATGTCACATCAAAAATTCTGTTTTTATCACTTACCTACTTGAGGACGAGCATGAATTAAGCTTGGGGATGCTTGATTCGTCTCCAACGTATCTATAATTTTTTATTGTTCCATGCTGTTATACTATCATCCTAGGATATTTTTTGGGTCATAATTCACTAATTTATATTATTTTTGAGCACTAACCTATTAACCCAATTCCTAGTGTGAGTTGCTATTTCTGCATGTTTTTTTGTTTTTCAGGTTTCAGTACCAAAAATAGTCCAATTGCTACGGAATTTTTTTATGATTTTTTGGACCAAAAGAAGACCTCGAAGCTTTGGAAGGAAACCCGAAGACACACATGCCCCCCCTAGGCAACAGGGCACGACGAGGGGGGTGGCCGCTGAAAGTGCATGCAATGCCCCTAATCGACTTTTGGTGTTAATGACAACACATACATAGGAAACTAATCCTATTTGTTGAGTGTATCTCAGGATGGCAAGTACTTTAGTAGATTGAGAATTATGTACCAAAGGTGGTCTGAGAAGATTGGGATTTATATGTCAAGAAGGCTCGGGATTGAGAAAAGATGATGTAGACTATCCTTTTGAGTTTGCTATTCTTGAGTATAGGGATCCCGCACTATTAAGAGGGGATCACATGTTTTGCGATGAACTTGCTCATGCCACATCTTCACTATTCTGCTCAATACCACATATTCTCTAGTCTGCTCCTATATCAAAATAGGTCTAATGCCTCGGACTTCCGGCTCCCTCCGGACGTCCGAGGGCCGGTCAAGGGTCGGACGACCGACAGGCTTCAGAAATCCGGAGCTCTGCACCAGAAGAACTTGAGCCCTATAACTCGGATTTCCGGCTCCCTCCGTACATCCGAGGGCCGGTAGACCGACCAGCTTCGGAAATCCGGAGCCCTGCAACAGAAGAACGTGAGCCATATAAATCGGACTTCCGGCTCCCTCCGGACGTCCGAGGGCCGGACGTCCGTCCCCCTTCGGAAATCTGGAACGTTGCACCAGAAGAAGTTGAGTCGAATAACTCGAATTTCCGGCCTTCTCCGGATGTCCGGTCCCTGTTCAACTCACAGTGTTTCCAGACATATCTACAGCTCTCGGACACCGAACCCTGTCGGACGTCCGACCCCTTGTGGACGCCCGGATTTCCGTAAACTGCCGAACGTCCGAACCCTGTGTGACTTAAAGTGTCCCCAACGGCTGTTTTACACTCACCACTATATATACCCCCTCCCACTTCGTGAGAGGGTGTCCAACACAGCTAGAACACATCCAAGAACACCCTTCTTCTCACTCACTCACTCACTCTTGTCTACACAAAATCTTAGATCCCAAGAGCATTTGTGAGTCCCTTTGAGTGTTGTTCCAATCAAAAGATAGATCGTCTCCTTCTCCTCCTTCCCACCAAAGTGATTTGTGATTTGAGCAAGTTTTGAGCAATCCCCGTGATCTTGTTACTCTTGGAGGTTGAGACTCCTAGGCGGTAGGAGTCTTCGAAGAGGAATCAAACCATTGTGATTTCCCCCGGAAAGTTTGTGAAGGTTTGGAAGCCACCTCAAGGCTTACCACTAGTGGTTGATAAACGCCTTCGTGGAGTTATCTCAAAGGGAGAATAGGGTGAGCCTTCATGGCGTTGGTGTGCCTTCGTGGTAACATCCGCCCCTCTAACGGTGACGTAGATTCCCTCCAAGGAAGTGAACATCGGGATACATCCTCGTCTCTCTTGGAGTTTCGGTTATTCCTAACCCTAACTCTCTACTTGTGTTGATCCTTATTACGTACTTGTATTTGATTATTGTTTATCGCTTTCCTTACTTCACTCTAAATAGCTTACTCCTTGTCATAGCAATTATTAGGCCTACACTCATATTCTGCACATTTGCCTAAAATTGCTAAGTAATTATTAAAATTTGGAACTGTACCTATTCACCCCCCCTCTAGGTCCATCTCGATCCTTTTCAATTGGTATCAGAGCCTCGTGCTCTATTCTTGTGGCTTAACCGCCCTAGAGCGAGATGGACGGGATTCCCACTACTATAGCTCCAGTGGAGAGGGACGGGACTTCCATGGAAGTCAAGTCTTTCACCTCTGAGGACCTGGAACGGGCCCTTGCCAAGCAAAAAGAGGAGCATGATGCTTCTCTTGAGGACTTGGTCCAAATAAGACTGGCATCATTAACCACGGGGACAGCCACGTCCCCGAGGGCCTCACGGCCACATGTGCACGGTTCTTCATTTGGCCAACAACCTCCAGAAAGGAACCAAACCAGTGTTCCATGGCTTTATGCTAGATCTCAAATTGAGAAACCTAAGTACAATCTTGGAGGAAAACCTCCCTTGCTTGATGACAATTCCGATTTTGCTTTGTGGAGAGTTGGTATGCAGGATCATCTTAGGTACGCCAATGATGAGATGTTGGACATCCTTGAGCATGGGTACAATCCTGTAGATCCAAGGTGCCTCACTCCCAGAGAAACTTATGACAAGCATCTCAATGACACTGCGATCATGTGCATAAGAAAAGGAATGAATGACAAGCAACAGAGACCTTACATTCACATCACAAGTGCCAAGGAACTATGGGATAGCATTATAAGGACCAAGACCGGTACCTCCACTCTTCGGCTTGCTCAATATGAAATTGCCAAGGGGAAATTACAAAATTTCTGTATGGAAAAGGGTGAATCTCCCAAGCAACTGCTAGAACGGCTCATGACTCTCGCCGCAGACATTGAGTCCTGTGACTGTGACAAGACGCAAGATGGTTTCAATCTGACCAAGAGATTTCTCGTGGACAAGTTACTTCATGCTCTTGCTCCGTATCACCATCAAATGGTATGGGACATGAGGCAGCACCATGGGTTCAAATAAATGACTCCAGATGACATCATATCTACTTTCCAATTATTTGAAGAGTCAAAGGCAAATGCAACAAAGCACCTTGCCATGCATGGCACTTCAACATCAAAGATCAATGTTGCTTTGAAAGCCAAGCATGAATGTGATGAAGAAGAAAGTGAAGAAGAAGAGGGTGATGATGACTGCGAAGATGGTGATGATGTCGACTCTGATGAAAGCCCATCTTATGAGGACATTGCTCTCTTTGTAAAGAAGTTTAGTGCAGGAAAATTTAAGGGAAGATTCCCAGAGAAGAAGGTAAGGAAATGCTACAACTGTGAGGAAACCAACCACTTCTCCAATGACTGCCCTTATGAGAAGAGAGAAGACAAACCAAGGTTTCCAAAGACCTTTATAAAGAAGAAGTTGCCAAATCCTATGAACACCAAGCTCAAGAGGACAGATGGAAGAGCAATGGTTGCACAAGAAGAATCAGATCCAGAAGACGTTGGTGGGGTTGCCGGAGTAGCTCAGGATACACAAAACACCTTGAGGCTAGTCAACAAAAGTGGTGATGTTGTTCACTACAACTATATGAAAGACTACAAGGGCTACACCCACAAGTGTTTGATGGCAAAGACTGCCATGGGAGATGAGGAAGACCAAAGCTCCCATGATAAGGTTAAGGTAACTCCACGGTTAAACTCTTTCAGTCTAGCTTCTACCCCATCTGATGAGTATCTTGATGCGGAAGATCACTATGAGGATAATGACTTAGATCATCCCATGTTTGCTAAAATAAACAAATTTATGTGCTCTCTTAAAGGAAAGAAGCTCACTATGTTTCGCATACTTATGGAAATGGTGAGTAAGCACACCAATACCATCAAGGAACTCGAAACCCTCGTCACTGAGGAGAAGGAAAGAAATGAAATCCTTGAGCAGAAAGTCATGTATGAGGAAGCACAAAATGATGCATTATGCTCAAAAGTAGGTGAAAACCTTGATAAACATGCTAATGATCTTGCCTCCTTGAAAAGGGCTGAATCTGTGTGCAAAGAGTTACAAAATGATAAAAACCGACTAGTGAACTCTCATGCTTCCCTTTCTAAGGACTATGAGCGTCTATCCTTGTCTCTCAAAGACAAGGAAGAGAAACTCACTGTTCTTACAAAGAGCTTTGAGGCACTCAAGGTTACTTATCTTGACACTTTGGCTAAGGCTTACTCCTCACCTATTATTAATGTTGATACCTGCACTACTAACTCTAGTAGTGAACTGACATCTATCCTTGAGGAAAACTGTTCGCTAAAGGCACAGCTAGACAAAGGTCTCATGACATGTGCACAAGGACAAAAGACTCTCAATGAGATCTTAAGTCGACACAATGGAGGCCTTGCCAAGGAAGGGCTTGGGTTCAACCCAAGCACCGCCAACAAAAGTGCATCTCCTCTCAAGACCACTCCGCTTAAGAAATATTTGTACGAGAGGGACACAAGGAGAAAGGTAAGGTTGTGAATGGGTCGGCCACTAGGGGTTCGCCTACTCTCAACAAGACAACTGAATTCATGCCTCCATCCTATGTACTTCGCAAATCAAAGGAAGGAGAGGTTTATGCTAAGTTCGTTGGTCCCCGTAATGCATTCTGATTTTATGCTATTTGGGTCCCTAAGACTCTTGTAACTAATGTGAGAGGCCCCATGACGAAATGGGTACCTCAAACCAAGTCTTAATTCGTTACAGGTTGTTTTCTCCGGAGGAGCCAAATGGGTGATCAAAAGTGGATGCACCAATCATATGACCGGAGATAGTAACTTGCTCTATGACTTCATGCAAGCCATTCGACCATACACGAGCATTGTATTTGGTGGAGGGTCAAAAGGGCAGGTAATTGGGTTGGGCAAGGTGGCAATCACTAATGACATGTCTATTGCAAATGTCATGCTTGTCCAATCTCTTCAATATCATTTACTTTCAGTTCGCCAATTGGCTTCCGTTGGTTATGACACATTATTCGGACTAACGGATGTGGAAGTCTTTAAGAGAGACACTCTCGAAGTGGCTTTTGTTGGAGAGTTGGATGGCAACCTTTACACGGTTGATTTCTCGAAAGAGAGCACCTTCCATACAACTTGTCTAATGGCCAAGGCCGACATGGGATGGCTGTGGCATCGTCGGCTCGCCCATGTCGGCATGAGAAATCTTCAAAATCTCTTAAACGGCAATCACATCCTTGGACTAACAAATGTATCTTTTAAGAAAGATCGTGTGTGCAGTGCATGCATAGCTGGGAAACAACATCAATCAAAACATCCACCCAAGAACATTGTATCCACTTCAAGGCCGTTAGAACTCCTCCATGTGGATCTGTTTGGGCCTCCTTCATGGGCAAGTCTTGGAGGGAAAAAGTATGGCCTAGTCATTGTTGATGATTACTCAAGATACACATGGGTGTTATTTCTCAAGTCCAAGGACGAGACGAAGATCTCCTTCATTGATTTTGCTAAACAAGTCCAGCGGAAGTTTGACAAGGACATCAAGGCAATAAGAAGTGATAATGGCTCCGAGTTCAAGAACTACACCCTAGAACAATTTCTTAGTGATGAGGGAATTGAACATCAGTACTCCGCACCTTACACCCCTCAGCAAAATGGTGTAGCAAAGAGGAGGAACCGGACACTTGTGGAAATGGCAGGGTCCATGTTAGATGAATACAAGTCACCACATAGTTTTTGGGTTGAGGCCGTCAACACTGCATGTCATGCATCAAACCGGCTCTTCCTTCGATCAATATTGGAGAAGACTCCATATGAGCTCCTAACTGGGAACAATCCCAATGTTAAGTACTTTCGTGTGTTTGGATGCAAGTGTTTCATCCTCAACAAACGGGAACGGTTAGGAAAATTTCAATCCAAAACAACTGAAGGGATTTTTGTTGGCTATGGATCAAACTCTCACGCCTACAGAGTCTACAAAAAATCCACTAGATGTGTTATAGAAACCTGTGACGTGACGTTTGATGAATTTAACCACTCCCATGGGGAGCAAGTTGATCTAAGTGATGCAGGTGAAGAAGACTCCTCACAAGATATCTTGAACATGGGTCTAGGTGCACTTCTTCCCATGGAACAAAGACCCCATGATGATGATGAAGATGATGAGAGTATTTCTCATCCTCAAGACAGTTCACTACCCATACCTCCACAAGATACTAGCACACATATCATGCCAGTTGTTGAGGATCAAGTGGGAGAACATGTCTCTCACTCTGATCACGCTCAAGAACAAGTTGATCTTCAAGAGCTAGACCAACGTATGGATATGCTTGATGATGAACCTCAACAGGTGCAACGCGAAGAGGAATACCTTCCACCGCACGTAAATGATCCATATGTTGAGTACATTGATGATGGACACGAAGTCGAACCTCGTGAAACCCTGACTTCCATCATGCCACGTGTGGCCGGTCGTGTTGATATTGATCAAATCCTCACCGGCGTATCGGAAGGTAGAGTGACTCGTAAACAATTAACAAAATTTTGTGCTCACTTTTCGTTTGTCTCTAGTACCGTGCCACACAGGGTTCAGGATGCATTGTGTGACAATGACTGGCTCCTTGCTATGCAAGAAGAGTTAAACAGTTTTACACACAACGAAGTATGGTCATTAGTAGAACGACCAGCTGAGGAACACAATGTCATTGGAACTAAATGGATATTCAAGAACAAGGAAGATGAGAATGGGACTGTCCTACGCAACAAGGCAAGGTTAGTAGCACAGGGGTACTCCCAAGTTGAAGGTTTGGACTTTGGTGAGACTTTCGCCCCTGTTGCTCGTCTTGAATCCATTCGCATTTTATTGGCCTATGCTGCTTTCAATGGTTTTACTTTGCATCAAATGGATGTGAAAAGTGCTTTTCTTAACGGTCCTCTACAAGAAGAGGTATATGTATCACAACCACCTGGGTTTGTTGACCCTCACCACAAAGACCATGTATACAAACTTCACAAGGCTCTGTATGGCCTCAAACAAGCACCCCGTGCTTGGTACGATCATCTTAAGAAGTTCCTACTCGATGATGGCTTTGTGGTGGGGGTGATCGATCCCACTCTTTTTACTAAGAGGGAAAATGGTGATTTGATCTTATGCCAAATCTATGTAGATGACATCATTTTTGGTTCTCCTAACATCCATTTATGCAAGAAGTTTGCGGCCTCCATGACCAAGACCTTTGAGATGTCACTCAACACGGACTTGAAGTTCTTTCTTGGGTTTCAAATACAACAATTTCAAGAAGGGATTTTCTTGTCTCAAACTAAGTACCTCAAGGACATTCTTGAAAAATTTGATATGACAAATGCTAAACCAATGAAGACACCCATGGCCACAGATGTAGTTCTAAATGAAGACACCAATGGTATTCCTTTTGACGCATCTACTTACCACTCCATGATTGGTTCCTTACTTTATCTTTGCGCATCTAGACCGGACATCATGTTAAGTGTAGGCATATGTGCTAGATTTAAAGCTTCCCCTAGGGAAAGCCATCATACGGCGGTTAAGCACATTCTTAGATACCTTGTTCACACCCCAAAGTTAGGCTTATGGTACCCTAAGGATGCAAAGTTCGATCTTATTGGGTACTCCGATGCGGATTGGGCCGGTGACAAAGTGGGACGGAAATCCACTTCTGGTGCATGTCGGTTTCTTGGACGCTCCTTGGTAAGTTGGTCCTCGAAAAAGCAGAATTGTGTTTCTCTCTCCACGGCCGAGGCCAAATATATTGCAGTCACAAGCTGTGCAACCCAACTGCTATGGTGAGGCAAACCCTAAAGGATTATGGTATCACGTATCGACACGTGCCTCTTCTCTGTGATAATGAAAGTGCCATAAAGATCTCCGAGAACCCCATTGATCACCCTCACACAAAACATATTGATATTAGGTATCATTTCTTGAGAGACCATGTGCAAAAGGGTGACATTGATATTACCCATGTGGGTACCGACATGCAGCTCACCGACATTTTCACCAAGCCACTTAGCGTAGCTAGGTTCTGTTAACTTAGGCGTGAACTTGGTATCTTGGAGCTTGATAACATAACTTGAAATCTTGCACACATACACACACTCACATTATGTTTGTGTCTTGATGTGGGCACGCATTTAGGGGGAGTGGGTCATAATTTTGTGTTTTGAGCTTACAAAGTATGCATAAATCAACTTCTGTCCACAAGTAGTATATGTAATGCTTGTAGGCAACTATGTTCGTGCTCTTTGTGAGAAACCATGAAAAATCATCATCTCATCATCAAAAATTCCAGAATCAGCCTCTGCCACCTCCTCTCTCTCGGTCGTCCGACGTGTCTCGGACGTCCGGCGGCTAACCTCATTCCGGACGTCCGACCAGTGTCGGTCGTTCGACGGCAAAACCCTCTCCGAACGTCCAACGCCTGTCGGACGTCCGACACATCGGGGCCTATAAATAGAAGGGCGCGGGGGCTGGGCTTTGCCCTAGCCCTCACGCGCCCCCTTTTTCCCCAGCAGCCGCCGCCGCCAGCACCAGGAGCGCTCGCCCGCGCCGCCACCCCCGAGATCTACCTGATCTCCTCCGCGGATCCTTCTCTTCTTCCTCTTCTTCCTCCGCGGGATCCATCTGCACGTATCTCCTCCATTCCCCTCGCGTTTGGTTCCCTCTCTCCCAAGTCCACGTGTTCGTTCATATGGTTTGACCATGTTCGTTCCTCATTTGGGTTTCCATCCGTGTAGGTTGTTGTGCACCATGCCCACGGTTAAGCACGCCGCCCGGAAGGACGCTGCTGGCTCATCCGCTCGTGCCCCTACTGGCACGGGGTCGGACTCGAAAGGGCAACGTCGTCCCTTCAAACGGATTTCTCGGGGTCCTCCGTCTCAACAGCTCCCCTCGTCGCCTGATGGTGATGGCTCTGACTTCGAGGATGAGCTTGCCGCCGAGGACTGTGCTGACCAGCCCGCCGTTCAGAGGTCCATGCCAAAGCCCGGGACTCGCAAGCCGTCCTATATGCCACCACCTCCTCCTGCTCAGCCCGCAGGTGAAGCTCGTCGCATCTCACTTGAACCCCCTGCTACCTTAGGTCGTGAAGTCACGAACTTCATCACGCTTGCCAAGTCTTCATACCTCACTTTCCGTCGCGACATTGATCAATTCTCTGTTGTACGTGACTCTATGGACTCACGTTTCCGCACACACGTCAAGGCGGACATCTTTACTACAGTCATAGTTCCTAAGGGTCTCTCTGTTCATCGCTTCATAGATCTTGAGCATATTCGCATGCACCCGGCGAAATACCCGGGTGCCATTGAGCTTATTGAGGCATCGGGGCTTGCCGCCCCGTTTGCTTTTCGTCGCGATTTTAACGCTGCTGCCATTCACCAGTTTTATGCCACATGCTTCTTTGGTCCAAACCACACTGTTAGCTGGATCACCTCTGACGTTCGCTTCACAGCCTCTTATGATATGTTTGTTGCCGCACTTGGTTTCTCCAACTCCGGCTTCAAAATACGTAGGAATGATCCTAACCATGCACATAAGTCCATTGAGGCGTGTGGGTATCTCCTCAAACCACTCTGTGAGCTTGATGCGGATGAACGCATGAAGGATCTTAACCAGGTATCCATCTGGCGCTTACCTTACTTTATCATCTTTCAGTGTCTTACCCGCACCATCTATCCCAAGATGGGTGATAAGGGATCTTGCAGTGGCTACTGTATTGACATCATGTCACACTTGTACGAGCACCCCAAGAGCAAAATTAATGTGCCTCACTTTCTATGGCATGAGATTCGGCTTGCTAGTTTTCAATACAAGCGAGCCTTCCCTCATGCCCCTTCATCTAGGCTCTTATTAATCATGTTGCTGATTTCTCTGTTGCTGTCACTCACACACATCACAAGTGGGTCATTCCCGCTCACATGGCGGATAACTATGCTCCCAAGAAAACCCCATCCTCCACATCCACTCGCCGCACTACTGCCCGGGCAGCAACCCCCTCATCTAGCTCCGCTCCTCTCGGTCGCTTTGCCAAATTCATTGGCAAGGCACATTTTGCTATCATGAAGGCCGTCTCTTTCTAGTGTGGTCAAACCCATGATGTGGTTTCTCGCCTAGTCTCCTCCAAGAATGCCCTCAAGGCTCGTCTGAGAGACTCGGGCGCTCTTGATGTGAGTGATGATGATGCCCTTCCTGCTGCTCCTCCTTCTGATTTTGGCTTCCCCTCTGGTCCTGAGTGGGCTGATTTCCTTGACGAGGCTGGTGGCAGTGGCTTGCCTGATGATGAGGATGATGCTGATGATGATGCTAATGAGCTCTGAGCATGGTTGATGCTGTTGGTGCCTCCCTTTTTGTTACTTGGTGCCAAAGGGGGAGTAATGTATCGTAGTTTTTAGCCTTTGGAGTTTTAGTCTAAATTTGCATGGTTGTGTAATGTAATGGATAAACTATTGTATGGCTACTTATGAATGTTGTGATTGCTATGGATTGCTATGATATCATCATAGACTATTATGTTTTGCTCCACTCTTTCTATGATGATCTATTATTTTTACATGATGATCCATTATATGTTCGATACACACATTAAAAGGGAGCTCCGATATTTTATCATGCACATACTAAGGGGGAGCTCCGTACTAAATCTCTCCAAGGCTATAATGTATGTTAAATCTTTTTGAGACCTATGTATATGTTGTCATCAACTACCAAAAAGGGGGAGATTGAAAGTGCATGCAATGCCCCTAATCGACTTTTGGTGTTAATGACAACACATACATAGGAAACTAATCCTATTTGTTGAGTGTATCTCAGGATGGCAAGTACTTTAGTAGATTGAGAATTATGTGCCAAAGGTGGTCTGAGAAGATCGGGATTTATATGTCAAGAAGGCTCGGGATTGAGAAAAGATGATGTAGACTATCCTTTTGAGTTTACTATTCTTGAGTATAGGGATCCCGCACTATTAAGAGGGGATCACAGGTTTTGCGATGAACTTGCTCATCCACATCTTCACTATTCTGCTCAATACCACATATTCTCTACTCTGCTCCTATCTCAAAACATGTCTAATGCCTCGGACTTCCGGCTCCCTCCGGACGTCCGAGGGCCGGTCAAGGGTCGGACGACCGACAGGCTTTGGAAATCCGGAGCTCTGCACGAGAAGAACTTGAGCCCTATAACTCGGATTTCCGGCTCCCTCCAGACATCCGAGGGCCAGTCGACCGACCAGCTTCGGAAATTCGGAGCCCTGCACCAGAAGAACGTGAGCCATATAACTCAGACTTCCGGCTCCCTCCGAACGTCCGAGGGCCGGACGTCCGTCCCCCTTCGGAAATCTGGAACCTTGCACCAGACGAAGTTGAGTCGAATAACTCGTATTTCCGGCCTTCTCCGGACGTCCGGTCCCTGTTCAACTCACAGTGTTTCCATACATATCTACAGCTCTCGGACGACCGACCCCTGCCAGACGTCCGACCCCTTGTGGACGCCCGGACTTCCGTAAACTGCCGGACGTCCGAACCCTGTGTGACTTAAAGTGTCCCCAACGGCTATTTTACACTCACCACTATATATACCCCCTCCCACTTTTTGAGAGGGTGTCCAACACAGCTAGAACACATCCAAGAACACCCTTCTTCTCACTCACTCTTGTCTACACCAAATCTTAGATCCCAAGAGCATTTGTGAGTCCCTTTGAGTGTTGTTCCAATCAAAAGATAGATCGTCTCCTTCTCCTCCTTCCCACCAAAGTGATCTGTGATTTCAGCAAGTTTTGAGCAATCCTCGTGATATTGTTACTCTTGGAGGTTGGAGACTCCTAGGTGGTAGGAGTCTTCGGAGAGGAATCAAACCATTGTGATTTCCCTTGGAAAGTTTGTGAAGGTTTGGAAGCCACCTCAAGGCTTACCCCTAGTGGTTGAGAAACGCTTTCGTGGAGTTATCTCAAAGGGAGAATAGGGTGAGCCTTCGTGTCGTTGGTGTGCCTTCATGGTAACATCCGCCCCTCTAACGGTGACGTAGCTTCCCTCCAAGGAAGTGCACATCGGGATACATCCTCGTCTCTCTTGGAGTTTTGGTTATTCCTAACCCTAACTCTCTACTTGTGTTAATCCTTATTACGTACTTGTATTTGATTATTGTTTACCGCTTGCCTTACTTAACTCTAAATAGCTTACTCCTTGTCATAGCAATTATTAGGCCTACACTCATATTCCGCACATTTGCCTAAAATTGCTAAGTAATTATTAAAATTTGGAACTGTACATATTCAACCCCCTCTAGGTCCATCTCGATCCTTTTCAGCCGCGCCCTGATGCCTTGGCGAGCCCTTGTGGTTGCTCTTGCCTCGTTCTTTGGCCTATAAATTCCAAAATATTCAAAAAACCCTAAATATAATACATAAACACTTTTTACGTCGATGCAAGTCTCTATTCCATGATGACCCCATCTGGATCTCCATTCCGGTACCCTGACGGAGGGGGGGGGTCGATCACGAAGGGCCTCTTCATCAACCTTGGTGCCCTCGTGATGATGTGTGTGTAGTTCACCACAGACCTACGAGTCCATTGTTAGCTTCTAGATGGCTCTCTCTCTCTCTCACTCTCTCTCTCTCTCTCTTGATCTTCAATACAATGATCATCGCATCTCAGTTTGATCTATCCGATGTAATTCTTTTGTGTGCTGTGTTTGTTGGGATCCGATGAATTGTGGGTTTATGTTCAGATTATTCATGAAAAATATTTGAGTCTTCTATGAGTTTTATGATTCTTATTTGCATGATCATCATAGCTTCGTAATTCTCTCCGATCTATTGAATTGGTTTGGCCAAGTAGTTTTGTATTTATTTAGTGAGAGGGGTGCATTGTAGTGGGTTTAACCTGGCGATTTTCTATATCTCAGTGTAAGAAAGGGGACAAGTTGCGTCTTTGTGTTCCTGCCACTAAGGATAAAACCGTGGGGTTTATTCATATAGGTTGAGTTTACTTTATCTACATCATGTCATTGTTCTCCAAGCATTACTCTATTTTACTTAATACTCTAGATGCATGCTGGATTGCGGTCGATTGGTGGAGTAATAGTAGCAGGTGCAGGCAGGAGTCGGCCTATTTTCGTATAGACATGATACCTATATTTACGTGATCATTGGAGTAAAAATGGCATAACTATCCGTTGTTGTATCAATTGCCCAAGATTAATTTGTTTACCCACCATATGTTGCTTTCATGAGAGATGCCACAAGAGAACACTATGGCCCGAGGGTCTATTCACTTATATATTCAGAAAACCAATGCAAAATCACAAGTATCAGTGCCCACAAGTAGTCCCTAGCACAAATGCCCCTAATTACACTAAAGGCCGGTTTGCGACTCGCAACTACTGCTTCTTTGTCCTGATGATCGCATATCGGTTTCATGTCATAGTATCCTGGCACACTTATACGGTGGTGGTGTGTGTTCTTATTCTGAAGTTTCAATTGCATGACACTCTTCTTAATAATGTCTTCATAGGTCCTGACCCTTTTGAATTATGTCTAGTATTCCTGTGTAATTTGGGGGCATGAGGTGATTGGGTCCTTGCCTTGACTCAAGTACTTCCTATACAACACATGCTTCCAATTTCTCCGACTATCCTTGGCCTTCTTCAGTGCAGCATTTTCCGCGTGCTATCTCCACTCCAGAGGAACATTTTAGTGCTCCATGATCTCTCAAACTATCTTGTGCCGTGTTTCTGTATCAGCTTGCCGAAACCCCGACAGATTAATGTTGAGCCTTGCCCTACCAACAAATCCATACACACTCCTGAATTGCGCGTGTGCTTTATCTGGTTTAGTTGTAGCCCAAGACTTGAAATTGATGTCAGCTACTTCGTATACACCTTTAGTCTAGTGCGCGGGCTCTCTTGGAGAGTTTTTCTCTCCCTTGATCGAAAGTGTGAGTGTGGCAGCTTTATCCTATTCCTCATATCTTGATCCACGATCATCTATTGCAGACATGTTGGTTTCAGAATCACATGAAGATACATCAGCAAAAGTATGATTGTGTTCGCTGCTAATCATCATCTACAGAGGACACATGTGAAATTTAGTAAAGCGGGATAATCATAAATTAAAGGTGACTGCTTGGTAGCAAGATGTCTAAACATTGCATGTGATCACTTAGAATAGTGCGACTACTCTGTTCATTTTGTGTGACTCGTGCACACATGATATGTAACTCGACAATAACTAATTGAAACAAATACAACTTATATGTAGTTAGAAGGTAGATAATGAACATAAATACACTCCCAATTATTTAATAACCAATTTGGGGATAAGCCGAACCAAATAGGAAAAAGGATTGTGAGATAATAGACCTGACCGCGATGGAGGGCGGCAAATGACATGTTTTTTGTGCAAACCCAACAAGAGAGGTGAAGGTACATGATTGCTATGCTCGAGGGTATCTGAAGAGCAAATGAATATGGAGTGTCGGGACCCCGATCCTAAGCCATACAATTCCATCTTGTAACACATCATATCACTTTGTGGCCTCATGCACGTTAATCACCACAGCTGCGATCTTACCTTGGCCGGGACCGTTTGCGCCTTTTGGCTCACGTATATGACCATGTCGCTAGCAATCATATGTGAGAGAACCCGGGTCGACATGGCTAGTTATAAACTCAAGTGGCACATCCGTACAGGGCCATGCATACATAACCCAGCAAAGCAGGTGTCGGTCAACAACATGTGTAGACAAGTCGTAGCAAGCTACAGGGACTCCATTACACCACGTGACATTTCCCCGGGGGAACAGACACATCAGCAAATAAGGATAAATGCCGGCCAATCAATGTGTCCAGAGAAGCAGCAATCTACCAAGGCTCAATGGAAGAACAGAGAGGCATTTCCCCGTAAAGAGTACTACTAAAGGCACACAACTAGGTGTCAAATCCCACACATATCAATGCATTTAAAACATACACACAATATGCACAATATGTGTAGATACAACATGGCATCACATCATAACTCTACAACATTTCATTTATTTAATAGGCTCCAAAGAGCCAACATAGTACAATGTTACAAACAGAAGGGGTCACATGACCCAACATTCAGAGCATACAAACATCAAGCGGAAGTTACATGTCTGGGTACAGACATCTATTAAAAGCGGTTGGGAGAGCCTGAAAAAGCTACAACGACCCTACTATAGGAGCCAAACCACTATCTGGGTTCCCAAGCTATTCGATCGATGTTAGCATCAACAGGAAAACATAGAGAGAACAACCTCTATATCCGCAAAAATGTAATTAAGCAACAGTGAATACGAAGGTACTCAGCAAGACTTATATCAGAACTAACTACATATGCATCATGTATCAATGAACAGGGTTGTGGGGTTTACTACAGAAATGCCATCTTTGACCTTTGGCTAAGCTAAACTACAAAAATGTTTCCTACCTATCTCGTCTCCCTACGAGAGAGCGCACACGATGTTGGGGATCGATGCATGGGAAACAAAAAATTTCCTACGCACACGAAGACCTATCATGGTGATGTCCATCTACGAGAGGAGATTAGATCCACATACCCTTGTAGATCGCTAAGTGGGAAGCATTAAGAAACGCGGTTAACGTAGTGGTATAGCTTCGTGATTCAAATCACCGTCGTCCCACGATCCGTCCCACGATCCGTTCCGATCTAGCGCCGAACGGACGACACCTCCTCGTTCAGCACATGTACAACTCGATGACGATCTCGGCCTTCTTGATTCAGCAAGAGATACAGAGAAGTAGATGATTTCTTCGGCAGTGTGACGACGCTCCGGTGGTGGTGATGATCTACTCCTGCAGGGCTCCACCCGAGCTCCGCAGAAATCCGATCTAGAGGAAGAACTACGCGGTATAGGTTTGAATTGCACGTGGGAAAGTTGTGTATCAAAAAGACCTAAAACCACCAGTATATACAGGAGGAGGGGAGGGGCTAGCCTTGGGGCTCAAGGGACCCCCAAGTGCGCCGGTCGAAGGGAGGAGGTGGACTCCCACCCCAATTCGGTTCGGGGGAAGGAGTCCACTCCTTCCTTCCCACCTCCCTCTTTCCTTTTTTTCTTTCCTTTGGTATTTTTCCTTTGTGGCACCATGGCCCTATTAGGCTAGTCTCACCAGCCCACTAAGGGCTGGTGCGCCACCCTAAAGTCATTGGGCTCACTCCCGGGTGGGTGGGCCCCTCCCGGTTAATACCCAGAACCCATTCGTCACTCCCGGTAATGCCCGAAACTTTCCGGTGACTGATACGTCTCCAACGTGTCTACTTTTCCAAACTCTTTTGCCCTTGTTTTGGACTATAATTTGCATGATTTGAATGGAACTAACCTGGAGTGACGCTGTTTTCAGCAGAATTGCCTTGGTGTTATTTTTGTGCAGAAATCAAAGTTCTCGAACGTCCTGAAAATTTACGAGGAGCAATTTTGGAAAATATAAAAAATGTCTGCGCCAAGTTCCATCTCAGGGGGTGGGCCAGTGGGCCACAAGCCCCTGCTCCTCCACCACCCCCTGGTAGCGGTGGGCAGGCTTGTGGGGCCCACAGGCACCTGCCGACCCCAACTCCAGCTCTATAAGTTGTCTTTCGTCCCAGAAAAAATAAAAAGAGAAGTTTTCGTCGCGTTTTCGATACGGAGGCGCCGCCACCACCTGTTCTTCATCTGGAGGGAAGATCTGGAGTCCGTCTTGGGCTCCGGAGAGGGGAAATCATCACCATCGTCATCATCAACCTTCTTCCCTCTCCAATTCCATGAAGCTCTTCATCGTTCGTGAGTAATCTATTCGTAGGCTCGCTGGGCGGTGATGAGTAGGATGAGATCTATCATTTAATCGAGTTAGTTTTGATGGGGATTGATCCCTAGTATCCACCATGTTCTGAGATTTGATGTTGCTACTACTTTGCCATGCTTAATGCTTGTCACTAGGGCCCGAGTGCCATGATTTCAGATCTGAAATTATTATGTTGTCACCAATATATGTGTGTTTTAGATCCGATCTTGCAAGTTGTAGTTACCTCGTATGTGTTATGATCCGGCAACCCCGGAGTGACAATAACCGGAACCACTCCCGGTGATGACCATAGTTTGAGGAGTTCATGTGTTCACCAAGTGCTAATGCGTTGGTCCGGTTCTTTATTAAAAGGAGAACCTTAATATCCCGTAGTTTCCTTTTGGCCCCCGCTGCCACGGGAGGGATGGACAATATATGTCATGCAAGTTCTTTTCCCTAAGCACGTATGACGACACACGGAATGCATGCCTACATCACATTGACGAACGGGAGCTAGCCACTTATCTCTCCGTGTTATAGTTGTTGCATGATGAATATCATCCAAACAAATCACCGACCCATTGCCTACGAGTTTGTCCTACTCTGCTGTTACTTGTCTTGCTCTGCTGCTGCCACTACTGTTGCTACTGCTGTTACTTGTCTTGCTCTGCTGCTACTACTGTTGCTACTGTTGTTACTTGTCTGGCTCTGCTGCTGCTACTACTATTGCTACTACTGTCGCTTGCTACGGTTGTTACTTGCTACTGCTGTCACTACTGCTGTTCCTTGCCACTGCTATTGCTCGTTACACTGCTACTACCTGTTACACTGTTGATTCGCCTGACCGTTGACGGGAATTGATAACTTCCGTCAACGTGGCAACGGAAGCGCCATTGATATAATCGTTAGGAATAGTCTACCGTCAACAGATCGTTTCTAACACCGTTGTTATCATACTGCTTTGTTGCTACTATTGTGCTTGCAGATACTAATCTTTCAGGTGTGGTTGGATCCAACAAATTCAGCTGCTAATACTTGAGAGTATACTCTCACCTCCTTTTGGTGATCTACAAATTTGGGTCGAATTCTCTACCCTCAAAAACTGCTGCGAACCCACGCGCAGGTGGGCCATCAACAAAATTTTTCCGGTTTCATTGCCGGGGAGTGCTATCAGAATTCTTCTGGTGCCGTTGCAGGAGAAGGTTAGTTGTTATAAGCATTCGTCTAGCTAACGGCAGAAATTGCAGGATCAGCCCTTTTCTGGAGCCATTGCCAGGGAAGCACAGCTCACGTCAGCATTTTTCTGGCGCCGTTGCCGCGGAGGTATTGCTATATTCTCTGAGTTACTTGGGATTTATATCTGTTGATCACTATAAAGAATCTGAAGGATCCGAAGATGAAAGTCTTGCCCTCAACTACGAGGGGAGGTAAGGAATTGCCATCTAGCTCTGCACTTGATTCACCTTCAGTTATGAGTAAGTTTGCGACTTCACCTCCTGCTAGAAATCTTGATATGTCACCTGTGCTTGATGATGCTTGTGATATTACTGCTAGAGATGCTATGCTTGATACTATGCCTGATGATGCTATGCTTGATACTACTGCTAGAGATGCTATGCCTGATACTGCTAGAGATGCTATGCTTGATACTGCTTTGCCTGATGATGCTAGAGATGCTATTTTGCGTGATGATGCTATGCTTGATACTGCTAGAGATGCTCCTTTGCCTGATGTTCCACTGGGAGTGTTCCTAGATGCTCATATTGCTAGAGTTACTGCCAATGCTCGTGATGCTTCTGAAATTGCCGATGCTATTGAGATAGAACCTGCTTTTGCTCATGTTAGATCTAGCTCTCCTAGATATGAATTGCCTGATATACCTGAGGGTTATGTTATGGAGGGAGAGACAGCTGAGGATTTTCTTGCGTGTAAGGATGCCTATGACGCTGAGAAATTAATTCTCAAGTGGAAGGAAAAATCTCGGTAAGTTAGGATGAAAAATGATCCGAAGTTTGCCACTTCACCTATCTTTGTCACCGATAAGGATTATGAATTCTCTGTCGACCCTGAGATAATCCCTCTAGTCGAATCTGATCCTTTTCACGGTTATGAGTCTAAGACGGTCATAGCCCATCTTGCCAAACTATCCGAAATAGCCAACCTTTTCACTAATGAGGAGAAGATTCGCCACTACTATATTCTTAAGATGTTTCCTTTCTCCCTAAAGGATGACGCTAAAGTCTGGTTCACCTCTCTTGCTCCTGGATGTGTGCGTAGTCCCCAGGAGATGGTCTATTACTTCTCTAAGAAATATTTCCCTGCCCATAAGAAGCAAGCTGCCTTGCAGGAAATATACAACTTTGCTCAACTCCAAGAAGAGAGTCTTCCACAAGCTTGGGGGAGGCTCGTCTAGGTACAGAACGCTTTGCCTGATCACCCTCTCAAGAAGAATGAGATACTTGATATCCTTTATAACGGACTTACCGATGCCTCTAGAGACCACCTAGATAGTTGTGCCGGTTGTGTTTTTAGGGAACGAACTATAGAACAAGCTGAGACCCTGCTGAATAACCTCTAGATCAATGATAATGCATGGACTATTCCCGAACCACCTCCTAAGCCAACTCCTAAGAAAAGAGGTATTCTATTCCTCAGTCCCGAAGATATGCAAGAAGCCAAGAAATCTATGCAAGAGAAAGGCATTAGATCTGAAGATGTCAAAAATCTACCACCTATCGAAGAGATCCATGGTCTCGATAACCCGATAGAGGTAGTGGAAGTGAATTCTCTGCGTAGGTTTGATGAGAATGATATTCCTTTTGATAAACCTGCTAGCCTATGCTTTGATGAATTTGACAACTTTGTTGCCAAACAACAGAGTTTCAATGATTATGTTAGCAGACATTTGGAACAAAGTACTCGCATGCTTAGCCATTTAAGTGCTTGTATAGTCAGAAATGTCAATGATCTGAAGCTTCTGAGTAAACATGCCTCTATGATTACTACTCAGGTAGAACAAGTACTTAAAGCTCAGAATGACCTGCTCAATGAATTAAATGACAACTCTGTCAGAGTCATTACTAGAGGAGGCAAAATGACTCAGGAACCTTTGTATCCTGAAGGTCATCCTAAGAGAATTGATCAAGATTCTCAAGGAATCAATGTTGATACACCTAGTCATCCTAAGGAGAAGAAGAAGGATGATAGGAGCCTACACGCCAGTTCACCAAATACTGTCACACCCGAAGAACCTAGTGATATTTCTGCGTCTGATGTAGAAACACAATCTGGTGATGAACATGAACCTCGTGACAATATGGATAGTGATGTTCATAATGATGCTCAACCTAGTCATGATGAGGATGTGGAGATTGAACCTACGGTTAATCCTGATAATCCACAACCTAAGAAATACGACAAGAATGACTTTACTTCTAGGAAGTATGGTACATAAAGAGAGCCATGGGTTTAGAGACCTATTCCCTTTCCTCCTAAGCCATCCAAGAAAAAAGATGATGAGGATTTTGAGCGCTTCGTTGAGATGATAAGACCCGTCTTTCTGCAGATGCGGTTAACTGATATGCTCAAGATGTCTCCGTATGGAAAGTACATGAAAGATATCGTGACTAATAAACGGAAGATACCAGATCTTGAGATCTCCACAATGCTTGCCAATTACACTTTCAAAGGTGGAACTCCTAAGAAACTTGGTAATCCCGGAGTGCCCACTATACCTTGCTCCATTAAAGGAAACTATGTAAGAACTGCCTTATGTGACCTTGGAGCCGGTGTTAGTGTTATGTCGCTCTCTCTTTATCGTAGACTTGAGTTGGATAAGTTGACACCCACTAAAATTTCTCTGCAAATGGCCGACAAATCAACTGCTTTCCCTATCGGCATTTGCGAGGATGTGTCTGTTGTGGTTGCTAAACCACTATCTTAACATAATTTGTTATCTTGGATATTCCCGAGGACGACGCCATGGCTATCATCCTCGGAAGACCCTCTTTAAACACTGCAGGGGCTGTTATAGATTGCAACAAAGGCAATGTCACTTTCCATGTCAACGGTAATGAGCACACACTGCATTTTCCGAAGAAACGATATCAAGTACATTGCATCAATGCTATCGAAAAGACTTCATCGATTCTCATTGGGAGCTTTGAATGCCCTATTCCTCGTGTCAAGATGAAGTATGATTTGCTTGTTGGGGAGATCCATATCCCCATTGAGGTGACTTAGTGGCTATTCGAAAATTCTCCGTTCTCTCTTGCAATTCGAGAAGGTTTTGTCACAAGGACTTGATCAATCCCATTGACGGATTTCTTCCGATGACCATGAGATGGATGAATCAAAGAGTCACATACCTCTGCTTTGAGCTTTCCCTTTTTTGTTGCTTAGTAGAAAAAAGATAGAATTAGTTTAGATTTTCCTGTTTTCTGTTTTAGCATCCCGGAGAAAAATACCTCGAAAATAAAAGTTCTCCGATGGTCCTGAAAATTTAGTATGTTTTTTTCTAGAATTTTTGAAAATTTTTAGGCCTCAGAGCTGGTCAGGGGGCCTGACCAGTGGGACACAAGCCCCCCCACCGCCACCTACCGCCCTGGTGGCGGGGTGCAAGCTTGTGGGGCCCACAGGCATCCCCTCCACTCATTCCAGCTCCTAGCCTCTTCTTCCAGCTCTAGAAAAAATTGTTTCGCAGCTCAAACCCGTGTTCTTGCTCATTTGGCTGTGATTTTCGATCTCCTTGCTCAAAGCACCATTCTCCGAACCGTTTTGGGGAAATTGCTCCTTGGTAAGTGACTCCTCCATTGGTCCAATTAGTTTTTGCTCTAGTGCTTTATCCTTCGCGAATTCTTGCTACCTTGGTGACCTTGTTCTTGAGCTATAAAAGTTGATTTTAGCTGGTCCCAAGTAGTTTTAGCGCGTGATACGGTCTCTAGGCACTAGTAGGAGTAGTTGCTACAAGTTGGGTTGATCCTTGTTCACTTTTCTTTCGAAGTCTCTAAAAATTCAGAATTTTTCAGAGCTAGAAAAAGGAAAAGATGAGGAGGTTCTTGAGAGGCTCTTAAAGCCGTAACCCCAAGGAGGATGAGAAGAACCACCCCAAGTACATAGTCCCTCAAGTCACAGAAGTTCGAGCGTGCGAGTGGCCAAGTGATGAATTTTTGTGCGCCGCCAGACTTTATGAGGACTTTTATTACTTGGTGGAGAACGCAGGTCTTACTGCGTTCGTTGAAGATAAGTGCCCACAATATCTCCTCCTCACCAATATTTTCATTCAAAGCTTCAACTTTTATCCGAGGAAGAATCCTCCCATGGTAGAGTTCATGAAATACGAGGTCCCCCAGTGCATGACGCTGCAGGATTTTTGCAATATATGCAAATTACCTTATGTTGGGGATATCCGTGACCCTCGTCCACGGGACTTGGAGGATTTCATTGGTTCTATTGCTGTTGGAGAGGGGAGAGGAGTGTCTCGCGCTAGAATTGCTAGCATACATTTTCCTGTGCTTCGGTACTTCTCACTATTTGTGGGAAAATGTTTGATTGGCCGTGGGAAGGCTGGATCACTTAGTTCTCGAGACCTTGCGGTTCTGCGCGAAGGCCTTTATAACGATAAGACTTATAGCTTGGGCGCTATAGTAGCTCAACGGTTGAACCTGAACCGTTCCAAGGGTGTTGTCTATGGAGGTATCTATGCTACCCGTCTTGCCAGACACTTTGAGATACCGATTAGACTGGGAGAGGAAGGAGAGATGCTTCTCCCTGAGAGATATCTGGATTATGACAACATGGTTCGCCATGATTTTCTGGATAGAGATGCTAGTAGACGGATGATTTATAACCTGGTATTTAGTCAGGGTACTCGGGAGACTATTACTTTGCCTGCTCCTTCTTTGTTTGATCTTCATGCAGGCAGGTACACTATTATGCCCGCAGACATCTACGCATATTGGGGCTTGGCCCAACAACAGGCGCCCGTGCCCGAGCCGCCAGTCGAGTACCAGACGCCAGTTTATCAGTGGGAGCCAGAGGAGCTCACACAGCAGTGGCATCCACAGTCTGCTCCGGAGTATCCTGGAGCTGGTTATTTCCCACCTTGGGAGTAGACCAAGCTAGGCCAAAAGCCTAAGCTTGGGGGAGTACGTGTTCTCACCGACTTTACATTCATGCTTATGCTTTCACTTTGTTAGCCGGTGTTTTCACTTTGCCACTGTATTATCCATGCTAGTTTCTTTTTGTTTTCTTGTTTTCTTGTTTTGTGTCCTTTTGAGAAAACCCAAAAAGATTTTTCTTTCTTATTTTTCTTGTTGGGAGCTTTCCCGTGTAAATAGTTTTCTTTTTCTTTGTGTCAAGGTAGAAGATATTAGTTACAATGTTTAGTGGTTCTTACATGCTTACCTCTTTAGCTTTCGAAGAGACATATTATTTTGTCTTCTCCTTTGTGTTTGCCTGCAGATTCAGCTTAGTCCAATGCGCTTATTATCGTTTTCATCGTTCGATCGTGCAAATGAAAGGCAACAATGATGATATATGATGAAGTGACTGAGACTGAAAAGCTGGTATGAACTCTATCTATTTTGTTTTTGTAAATATGACTAGCTTGTCAACCCAGATTTAGCTTTGTTGTGAGAGAACCATGTTTGCAATGACAACTTACAGATCATAGTTTCTGATGCCATGCTCATTTAGCTGAGAGCTTATAATGGTTTGTCTTGATTGCCAACATAGATTTTGATATGACTATGATGTAGTATGATAGGATGGTATTCTCCTTTGAATGTTTCAAGTGGCTTGACTTGGCGCATGTTCATGCATATAGTTGAAACAAAATCAACATAGCCTCTATGATGTTCGTGTTCATGGTGATTTATATCATGTTCATGCTTGCATTTAATGTTAGTCAAACTCATTGCATCTTGATGACTGTTGTCGCTCTCTAGTTGGTCGCTTCCCAGTCTTTTGCTAGCCTTCACTTGTACTAAGCGGGAATACTGCTTGTGCATCCACTTCCATAAACCCAATTTTTTTTCCATGAGAGTCCACCATACCTACCTATTTGCGGTATCTACCTGCCGTTCCAAGTAAATTTGCATGTACCACTCTCTAAACCTTCAAGAAATAAATCTGTTTTGCATGCCCGAACCGCTCATGTGGTGACAGAGGGCTATTGGTATCTTCCATTCTAGGATCGTTATCCTCGACATGTGTTTATTCACATTCATTCACGAGAAAAGGGTCGGTATTTGGGATGCCCAGTTCCATGCTTAAATCGAAAACATAACTGTAAAATAAGACTCCCCCCGGATTGATGTTAGTATGGACGGTACCCGAGGATCCGGCTAGCCATGGAGTGTGATTGATTGGTGGTGGGGGAGTTAAAACTTAATCTTTCTATTTGGGAACCGCCTATAGCATGAGTAGCATGGAAGATATTGAGAATTCTTGGTCATTGCGTTGACAATGAAAGCATGCCACCCAAAATTATTATCTCTGTTTTCAAAAGCTTGAGCTCAGGCACCTCTGCAAATCAATGCTTCCCTCTGCGAAGGGCCTGTCTATTTATTTTCATGTCGAGTCATCCTCCTCTTATATAAGCACCAATTAGAGAGCACCACTGTCATTTTTATGCTGAGTATGACTATGACTGGATCTTTGTTGCTATGAATTACAATGTTTAGTCAGCCCTTGATCTTTGAAAGTGATCTGCATTTATGTTTTGCGGTCTCAGAAAGAGCTAGCGAGATACCACCTGTTCATATTGCTTCATGCTTGTTTTGATTGAAGTGTTGGTATTTGAAACTCATTATTATTTGCTCGTTAGCTGATTATGCCATTGATATTAGTTTACCGTGAGACCTTTGTGTCATTTGCTTATGTGGTTAACTTGTGATCTTGCTGAAATTCTGGTTATGAGTTAGACATAGTTGCAACAACAAGATCAAACAGAGTTTGTCAAAGTTTTTCTTTATCTCTCAGTTTGTCAACTGAGTTTCTTGAGGACAAGCAAGGTCTTAAGCTTGGGGGAGTTGATACGTCTCCAACGTATCTACTTCTCCAAACTCTTTTGCCCTTGTTTTGGACTATAATTTGCATGATTTGAATGGAACTAACCTAGACTGACGTTGTTTTCAGCAGAATTGCCTTGGTGTTATTTTTGTGCAGAAATCAAAGTTCTCCAAACGTCGTGAAAATTTACGCGGAGCAGTTTTGGAAAATATCAAAAATATCTGCGCCAAGTTCCACCTCACGGGGTGGGCCAGTGGGCCACAAGCCCCTGCTCCGCCACCACCCCCTGGTGGCGGTGGGTAGGCTTGTGGGGCCCACAGGCACCTGCCGCCCCCAACTCCAGCTCTATAAGTTGTCTTTCGTCCCAGAAAAAATAAAAAGAGAAGTTTTCGTCGCGTTTTCGATATGGAGGCGCCGCCACCACCTGTTCTTCATCTGGAGGGCAGATCTGGAGTCCGTCTTGGGCTCCGGAGAGGGGAAATCGTCGCCATCGTCATCATCAACCTTCTTCCCTCTCCAATTCCATGAAGCTCTTCATCGTCCTTGAGTAATCTATTCATAGGCTCGCTGGGCGGTGATGAGTAGGATGAGATCTATCATGTAATCGAGTTAGTTTTGATGGGGATTGATCCCTAGTATCCACTATGTTCTGAGTTTTCATGTTGCTACTACTTTGCCGTGCTTAATGGTTCTCACTAGGGCCAGAGTGCCATGATTTCAGTTCTGAAATTATTATGTTGTCACCAATATATGTGTGTTTTAGATCCGATCTAGCAAGTTGTAGTTACCTACTATGTGTTATGATCCGGCAATCCCGGAGTGACAATAACCAGAACCACTCCCGGTGATGACCATAGTTTGAGGAGTTCATGTGTTCACCAAGTGCTAATGCGTTGGTACGGTTCTTTATTAAAAGGAGAACCTTAATATCTCGTAGTTTCCTTTTGGACCCCGCTGCTACGGGAGGGATGGACAATAGATGTCATGCAAGTTCTTTTCCCTAAGCACGTATGACGACACACGGAATGCATGCCTACATCACATTGATGAACGGGAGCTAGCCACTTATCTCTCCGTGTTATAGCTGTTGCATGATGAATATCATCCAAACAAATCACCGACCCATTGCCTACGAGTTTGTCCTACTACTGCTGTTACTTGTCTTCTCTACTGCTGCTACTACTGTTGCTACTTCTGTTACTTGTCTTGCTCTGCTGCTACTACTATTGCTACTGCTGTTACTTGTCTTGCTCTGCTGCTGCTACTACTGTTGCTACTACTGTCGCTTGCTACTGTTGCTACTTGCTACTGCTGTCACTACTGCTTTTCCTTGCCACTACTATTGCTCGTTACACTGCTACTACCTGTTACACTGTTGATTCGCCTGACCGTTGACGGGAATTGACAACTTCTATCAACGCTGCAACGGAAGCGCCATTGATACAATCGTTAGGAATAGTCTGTCGTCAATAGATCGTTTCTAACACCATTGTTATCATACGACTTTTCTGTTACTATTGTGCTTGCAGATACTAATCTTTCAGGTGTGGTTGGATCCGACAAATTCAGCTGCTAATACTTGAGAGTATACTCTCACCTCCTTTTGGCGATCTACAAATTTGGGTCGAATACTCTACCCTCGAAAACTGCTGCGAACCCACGCGCTGGTGGGCCATCAACAACATTCTTCCAGTTTCATTGCCGAGGACTGCTCTCAGCATTCTTCTGGTGCCGTTGTAGGAGAAGGTTAGTTGTTATAAGCATTCGTCTAGCTAACGCCAGAGATTGCAGGATCATCCCTTTTCTAGAGCCACTGCCAGGGAAGCACAACTGACGTCAGTGACCAAATGAAACCATCCTATATATCAATATTCGTTTCCGAACCATTCTGAAAACCCTCGTGACGTATCACATACGGGACTCCGAATAACATTCAGTAACCACACATATAACTCAGCTATACTAAAACATCATTGAACTTTAAGTGTGCAGACCCTGCGGGTTCGAGAACTTCGTAGACATGACCTGAGACACTCCTCGGTCAATATCCAATAGCGGGACCTGGATGTCCATATTGGATCCTACGTATTCTACGAAGATCTTATCGGTTGAACCTCTGTGCCAAGGATTCATATAATCCCGTATGTCATTCCCTTTGTACTTCGCTATGTTTCTTGCCCAAGATTCGATCGTCGGTATCCGCATACCTATTTCAATCTCGTTACCGGCAAGTCTCTTTACTCGTTCCATAATATAAGATCCCGTGATTTGAGTCACGTTGCTTTCAAGGCTTGTTTGTGATGTTGTATTACCGAGTGGGTCCCGAGATACCTCTCCGTCACACGGAGTGACAAATCCCAGTCTTGATCCATACTAACTCAACGGACACCTTCGGAGATACGTGTAGAGCACCTTTATAGTCACCCAGTTACGTTGTGACGTTTGATACACACAACCTAATCCTCCGGTGTCAGTGAGTTATATGATCTCATGGTCATGGGAGTAAATACTTGACACTCAGAAAACAATAGCAACAAAATGACACGATCACATGCTACGTTCATAGTTTGGGCCTAGTCCATCACATGATTCTCCTAATGATGTGATCCAGTTATCAAGTGACAACACTTGCATATGGTCAGAAAACCTTAACCATCCTTGATCAACTGGCTAGCCAACTAGAGGCTTGCTAGGGACATTGTTTTGTCTATGTATCCACACATGTATCTATGTTTTAATTCAATACAATTATAACATGGATAATAAACGATTATCTTGCAACAAGAAATATAATAACAACTATTTTATCATTGCCTCTAGGGCAAATTTCCAACAGTCTCCCACTTGCACTAGAGTCAATAACCTAGTCCTCACATCGCTATGCGAATTACATTGTTATGAATCTAACACCCATATAGTTCTGGTGTTGATCATGCTTTGCTCGTGGAAGAGGTTTAGTCAGCGGATCTGCTACATTCAGATCCGTGTGCACTTTGCAAATATTTACGTCCTCTCCTTCGATGTAGTCGCGGATGAGGTTGAAGCGTCGTTTGATCTGTCTGGTCTTCTTGTGAAACCTTGGTTCCTTTGCTAAAGAAATGGCACTAGTGTTGTCACAAAACAGAGTTATTGTATTTAGTGCGCTCGGCACAACCCCAAGATCCGTCATGAATTGCTTCATCCAGACACCCTCCCTAGATGCCTCCGAGACAGCCTTGTACTCTGCTTCACATGTAAAATCTGCTACGACGATTTGCTTGGAACTGCACCAACTTACCGCACCCCCATTAAGAATAAATATGTATACGGTTTGAGACTTAGAGTCATCTGAATCAGTGTCAAAGCTTGCATCAACGTAACCCTTTATGACGAGCTCTTCCTCACCTCCATATATGAGAAACATTTCCTTAGTCCTTTTCAGGTACTTCAGAATATTCTTGACCGTCGTCCAGTGATCCACTACTGGATTACTTTGAAACCTGCCTGCCATACTTATGGCGAGGCTGACGTCCGGTCTAGTGCACATCATTGCATACATGATAGAACCTATGGCTGAAGCATAGGGGACGGTACTCATCTGTTCTCTATCTTCCGCAGTTGCTGGGCACTGAGTCTTACTCAATTTTATACCTTGTAACACTGGCAAGAACCCCTTCTTGGACTGTTCCATTTTGAACTTCTTCAAAACTTTATCTAGGTATGTGCTTTGTGAAAGTCCTATCAGGCGCCTCGATCTATCCCTATAGATCTTAATGCCTAGAATGTAAGCAACTTCTCTTAGGTCGTTCATTGAGAAACTTTTATTCAATTAATCCTTTACGCTCTCCAAAAACTCCAGTTGTTTCCAATCAACAATATGTCATCCACATATACTATTAGAAACGCCACAGAGCTCCCACTCACTTTCTTGTAAATACTAGATTCTCCAACCACTTGTATAAACCCAAATGCTTTGATCACCTCATCAAAGCGCTTATTCCAACTTCGAGATGCTTGCACCAGTCCATAAATGGATTGATGGAGCTTGCATACTTTGTTAGCATTCTTTGGATCGACAAAACCTTCGGGTTCCATCATACTCTTCCTTAAGAAAACCATTAAGGAACGCCGTTTTGACATCCATCTGCCAGATGTCATAATCGAAAAATGTAGCTATCGCTACTGGTGAGAACGTCTCATCGTAGTCAACTCCTTGAACTTGTGAAAAACCCTTTGCCACAAGTTGAGCTTTATGAACGGTCACATTACCATCCGCGTCCGTCTTCTTCTTAAAGATCCATTTGTTTTGAACAGCCTTGCGGCCTTCAGGTAATACTTCCAAAGTCCACACTTTGTTTTCGTACATAGATCCTATCTCGGACTTCATGGCCTCCAGCCATTTGTTGGAATCCGGGCCCACTGTTGCTTCTTCATCATTCGCAAGTTCATTGTTGTCTAACAACATGATTGATAAGACAGGATTACCATACCACTCAGGAGCAGTACATGATATTGTCGACCTGCGAGGTCCTATAGGAACTTGATCCAAAGTTTCATGATCATCATCATTAACTTCCTCCTCAACCGGCATCGCTTTGACAGAGGTTTCCCCCTACCCTGCGCCACCATATAGAGGGATTAGAGGTTCGACAACCTCATCAAGTTCTATCTTCCTCCCACTCAATTCTTTCGAGAGAAACTCCTTCTCAAGAAAAGCTCCGTTCTTAGAAACAAACACTTTGCCCTCGGATTTGAGATAGAAGGTGTACCCAACTGTCTCCTTTGGGTAACCTATGAAGACACACTTTTCCTCTTTAGGTTCCATCTTTTCGGGCTGAAGCTTTTTGACATAAGCATCACATCCCCAAACTTTAAGAAACGACAACTTTGGTATTTTGCCATAATGCAACTCGTATGGTGTCGTCTCAACGGATTTTGATGGTGCCCTATTTAAAGTGAATGCAGCTGTCTCTAATGCATAACCCCAAAACGATAACGACAAATCGGTAAGAGACATCATAGATGCACCATTTCTAACAAAGTACGATTATGACGTTCGGACACACCATTACGCTCTGGTGTTCCAGGCGGTGTCAACTGTGAAACAATTCCACATTGTCTTAAGTGAGCACCAAACTCGAAACTCAGATACTCGCCCCCTCGATCAGAACGTAGGAACTTGATCTTCTTGTTACAATGATTTTCAACTTCACTCTGAAATTTCTTGAACTTCTCAAAAGTTTTAGACTTGTGTTTCATCAAATAGACATATCCATACCTACTCAAATCGTCAGTGAAGGTGAGAAAATAATGATATCTGCCGCGCGCCTCCACACTCATTGGACCGCACACATCGGTATGTATGATCTCCAACAAGTCACTTGCATGCTCCATTGTTCCGGAGAACGGATTCTTAGTCATCTTGCCCATAAGGCATGGTTCGCTCGTGTCAAGTGATTCAAAATCAAGTGACTCCAAAGCCCATCGGAATGGAGTTTCTTCATGCGCTTTACACCAATATGACCTAAGCGGCGGTGTGGTAACCCACAAGTATAGGGGATCGCAACAGTTTTCGAGGGTAGAGTATTCAACCCAAATTTATTGATTTGAATCAAGGGGAAGCCAAAGAATATTCTCAAGTATTAGCAGTTGAGTTGTCAATTCAACCACACCTGAAAGATTTAGTATCTGCAGCAAAGTATTAGTAGCAAAGTAGGGTGATAGCAGCAATAGCAACAGTAACCAGTAGCAGCAGGGTAACAGCAGTAGCAGCAAAGTAACAACAGTAGCAACAGAGTAACAGTAGCAGCAGTGACAGCAGTAGCAGCAAAGTAACGTAGCAAGGACTAGTAGTAAAAGACTCGTAGGCATTGGATAGGTGATGGATGATTATGCCGGATGCTATTCATCATGCAACAGTTATAACACGGGGAGATATGTAACTAGCTCGAGTTCGTCAATCTAATGTAGGCATGTATTCCGTATGTAGTTATACGTGCTTAGGGAAAAGAACTTTTATGACATCTATTGTCCATCCCTCCCATGGCAGGGGGGTCCTAATGGAAACTACGGTATATTAGGGTTCTCCTTTTAATAAAGAACTGGACCAGCGCATTAACACTTGGTGAATACATGAACTCCTCATACTATGGTCATCTCCGGGAGTGGTTCTGGCTATTGCCACTCCGGGGTTGCCGGGTCATAACACATAGTAGGTGACTACAACTTGCAAGATAGGATCAAGAACACACATATATTGGCGACAACATACTAGGTTCAGATCTGAAATCATGGCACTCGGGCCCTAGTGACAAGCATTAAGCATGGCAAAGTAGTAGCAACAACAATCTCAGAACATAGTGGATCCTAGGGATCAATCCTCGTCAAAACTAACTCGATTACATGATAGATCTCCTCCAACCCATCACCGTCCAGCAAGCCTACGATGAGATTACTCACGAACGGTGAAGAGCATCATGGAATTGGCGATGAAGGAAAGTTGATGATGACGATGGCGACGATTTCCCCTCTCAGGAGCCCAGAACGGACTCCAGATCTGCCTTCCAGATGAAGAACAGGAGGTGGCGGCGCCTTCGTATCATAAAACGCGATGAACTCTTCTCCTTGATTTTTTCCGGGCGAAACGGACTAAATAGAGCAGAGATTGGAGGCAGTGGAGTTTTGTGGGCCCCACAAGCCTGGTGGGCTTGTGGGCTCCACGCTCCACATCCTCCGCTGATTCTTGCGCTAGTATTTTTTATATATTCCACAAAAATTCTCCATAAATTTTAAGGTCATTCCGAGAACTTTTATTTCTGCGCAAAAACAACACCATGGCAATTCTACTGAAAACAGCGTTAGTCCGGGTTAGTTCCATTCAAATCAAGCAAATTAGAGTCCAAAACAAGGGCAAAAGAGTTTGGAAAAGTAGATACGACGGAGACGTATCAACTCCCACAAGCTTAAAGCCTTGCTTGTCCTCAAGCAGTTCAGTTGACAAACTGAAAGAGACAAAAGAAAAACTTTTACGAGCTCTTTTTGATCTTGTTGTTGCAACTATGTCTAACTCATAACCAGAATTTCAGCAAGATCACAAGCTAACCACATAAGCAAATGAAATCTAGGTCTCACGGTAAACTCATATCAATGGCATAATCAACTAGCGAGCAAATAATAATAAGTCTCAAACGTCAACACTTCAATCAAAACAATCATGAAGCAGTACAAACAATTGTAATCTCGCTAGCTCTTTCTGAGACCACAAAACATAAATGCAGAGCACCTTCAAAGACCAAGGGCTGACTAAACATTGTAATTCATGGCAAAGAAGATCCAGTCACAGTCATACTCAATCACAGTTAAAAGCAAAGCATAAAAATGACAGAGGTGCTCTCTAATTGGTGCTTTTATAAGAAGAGGATGACTCAACAGGAACATAAATAGACAGGCCCTTCGCAGAGGGAAGCATTGATTTCGAGAGGTTCCAGAGCTCAAGCTTTGAAAACAGAGATAATAATTTTGGGTGGCCTGCTTTCATTGTCAACGCAATGACTAAGAATTTTCACCATCTTCCACGCTACACATGCTATAGGCGGTTCCCAAACAGAAAAGTAAAGTTTTGACTCCCCCACCACCGATCAATCACACTCCACGACTAGCCGAATCCTCGGGTGCCGTCCATACCAACATCAATCCAGGGGGAGTTTTGTTTGCAATTATCTTTTCGATTTGAGCATGGAACTGGCAATTCCAATTACCGGACCCTTTCTCATGAATTATAGTGAATAAACACATATCGAGGATAACACGCCTAGCATGGAAGATACTCATAGCCCCCTATCACCACATGAGCGGTTCGGGCATGCAAAACAGATTATTTCTTGAAGGTTTAGAGAGTGGCACATGCAAATTTACTTGGAACGGCAGGTAGATACCGCATATAGGTAGGTATGGTGGACTCATATGGAACAACTTTGGGTTTATGGAAGTGGATGCACAAGCAGTATTCCCGCTTAGTACAAGTGAAGGCTAGCAAAAGACTAGGAAGCGACCAACTAGAGAGCGACAACAGTCATCAAAATGCATTGATATTAACTAACATTGAGTGCAAGCATGAGTAGGACATAAATCACCATGAACATGAATATCATAGAGGCTATGTTGATTTTGTTTCAACTACATGTGTGAACATGCGCCAAGTCAAGCCACTTGAATCATTCAAAGGAGGATACCATCCTATCATACTACATTATAGTCATCTCAAAATTCATGTTGGCATCCAAGACAAACCATTATAAGCTCCTAGCAAATCAAGCATGGCATGAGAAACTATGATCTCTAAGTTGTCATTGCAAACATGTTTCTCTCACAACAAAGCTGAATTTGAAACAATGAGCTAGTCATATTTACAAAAACAAAATAGATCGAGTTCATACCAGCTTTTCCATGCTTAGTCACTTCATCATATATCGTCATTATTGCCTTTCACTTGCACGACCGAACGATGTGAACAATAATAAGCGTGCTCGTGCATTGGACTAAGCTGGAATCTACAGGAAAACATAAAGGAGAAGACAAAGTAATATGGCTCTATAACAGATAAACAGATAAGCATGCGAGAGCCACTAAACATTGTAACGATGGTCTTCTACCTTGACCCAAAGAAAAAGAAAAACTATTTACATCGGAAAGCTCCCAACAAGCAAAAGAAGAAAACGATTTTTTTTTGGGTTTTCTCAAACTAGACAGACACACGAAAAGAAAACGAGAAAAAGAAAATAAACTAGCATGGATGATAGAGTGGCAAAGTGTGAACACCGACGGACAAAGTGAAAGCATAAGCAAGAATGCAAAGTCGGTGAGAAACACATACTCCCCCAAGCTTAGGCTTTTGTCCTAAGTTGGTATACTCCCATGGATGGTCCGGGCGATACCCAAAATCATAATGGGGGTTATACGGAAGCGTTGCATCCACTGCCTGAATAGCTGCCTCACGGAGACGAGCAGCCTTTGCCTCCCTCTCATACTCCTCTACCTCTCCTCTGGTTATGTAATATCTCCGTTTTACCTAAAAGTCAAAGAAGGCAGGAGCAGGAAGGGTAATATGGAAAACACGCTGCCGGTTAAATATCAAACGGTATAGGAGGGATTCATCATCCTTCTCAAGGAACTGATAGCGTGTCAAAGCGGTTCGATCAAGGAAAGTTGTATGGAGCAGGGGATCTCCTTCGCGGATGGGTACTCCAAGAAAATTTTCTATGCGAGTGGCATAGATCCCACCAAAGAAATCCCCTTCATTAGCATTATTATTCAGTCTCCTTGCTATAATAGCTCCCATGTTGAAACTTTTATCACCCATTACTGCGCTCTTAAGAATACTAAGGTCGGGCGCGCAGAGGTGACAATGCTCAATCTTGCCATTAATGCATCTACCTATGAAGAGGGCAAAGTAATGCAAGGCACGAAAATGAATGCTTCCCATGGTAGCCTGCGTAATATCTCTAGTTTCTCCAACAGTTATACCAGAGAAAAAAATCTCTAACCGAGGATTTAGGAGGATCATTGAGACTACCCCAAATAGGTATCTTGCAAATTCTATTGAAATCCTCTAAATCCACGGTATACGATTTGTCATAGAGATCAAAGAGTACAGATGTATCAGGGCCAACTAAAAATTTGAATCTACGAACAAATGAGGCAGTGAGAGCAACATAATGTTCACATTTATCGGAGATGAATTCTTCAAGTCCGACGTTGTGAACAAGTGTATCAAACTCGTCTTTGAAACCTGCTTCAATCATGAATTCATCAGAAGTCCATTCACATGGTTGTACCTGTGCGTTCCTCGGTTGGTAAGGATCGGGCTCCCGAATCGCAAGACGGGGACCTCTCTTGCTTGAGGAACCACCATGATAGTTTCTCCTGAACATCTTCCTTTTCTGAAATTTTTAGTGACCCAAAGGAAAAGTGAACAAGACTCAACTAAACTCATAGCAACTACTCCCACAAGTGCCTAGAGGCCATATTACGCATCAAAGCTACTTGGGACCAGCTAAAATTAGCATGCAAAACTCAAGAACATGGTCACCAAGGCAGCAAATATAAGCAAAGTATAAGGCACTAGAGAAAAAAATAATTGGACCAATGGAGGAGTCACTTACCAAGGAGCAATTTCCGCAAAACAGTTCGGAGAATGGTGCTTTGAGCAAGGAGATCGAAAATTCCAGCAAGAAGAGCAAGAACACGGGTTTGAGCTGCGAAACGATTTTTTCTGGAGGTAGGAGAAGCAGATGGGAGCTAGAATAAGTGGAGGGGGTGCACGTGGGCCCCATAAGCCATGTTGGCATGGCCAAGGGGGTGCCCGTGCCTCCAGGGCTTGTGGCCCACTGGTGCAGCCCCCAGACTAGCTCTTCGTCTCAGTATTTTTCAAAAATTCCAGAAAAAATCATACTTGATTTTCAGGACGTTCGGAGAACTTTTATTTTCGAAGTACTTTTTCTACGGGATGCTAAAACAGAAAACAGGGAAAACTAAACTAAATCTATCATTTTTCTTCTATGCAACCGAAGGTGAAAGCTTGGAACAGAGGTTTGAGACTCCTCGATTCATCCATATCATGGTCATCGAAGAAATCCGTCAATGAGGTTGATCAAGTCTCCTCGACAAACTTTTTCATAACGCAAAAGAAGACGGAGAATTTTCGAATAGTCACTAGGTCACCTCAATGGGGATGTAAATCTCCCCAACAAGCAAATCATACTTCATCTTAACAGGAGGAATAGGGCATTCAAAGCTCCCAATAAGAATCGATGAAGTTTTTTCGATAACATTGATGCAATGTACTCAATATTGTTTCTTCGGAAAGTGCACCGTATGCTCATTACCATTGACAGGGAAAGTGACATTGCCTTTGTTGCAATCTATAACAGCCCCTGCAGTGTTTAAAAAGGGTCTTCCAAGGATGACCACCATGGTATCGTCCTCGGGAATATTCAGAACAACAAAGTCTGTTAAGATAGTGACATTCGCAACCACAACAGGCACATCCTCGCAAATGCCGATAGGGGAAGCAGTTGATTTGTCGGCCATTTGCAGAGAGATTTCAGTGGGTGTCAACTTATCCATTTCAAGTCTATGATAAAGAGAGAGAGGCATAACACTAGCTCCAAGATCGCATAAAGCACTTCTAACGTAGTTGCCTTTAATGGAGCAAGGTATAGTGGGCACTCCGGGATCACCTAGTTTCTTAGGAGTTCCACCCTTGAAGGTATAGTTAGAAAGCATGGTGGAAATCTCAACCTCAGGTATCCTCCTCTTATTAGTCACAATATCCTTCATGTACTTAGCATACGGAGACATTTTGAGCATATCTGTCAAACGCATTTGCAGAAAGACAGGTCTGATCATTTCAACGAAGCGCTCAAAATCCTCATCATCCTTTTTCTTGGATGGTTTGGGAGGAAGGGGCATGGGTTTCTGAACCCATGGTTCCCTTTCTTTACCATGATTCCTAGCAGCGAAGTCATTCTTATTGTATCTCTTATTCTTTGGCTGTGGGTTATCAAGATCAATAGGTTCAGTCTCCACATCCTTATCATTGCTAGGTTGAGCATCATCATGAACATCACTATTGATATTATCATTAGTCTCATGTTCATCACCAGATTGTGTTTCGGCATCAGAGATAGAGACATCGTTTGGACTCTCAGGTGTAGCAGCAACAGGGTTGCTAGCGTGCAAATTCCAATCATCTTTCTTCTTCTTTCTAGGATGACTAGGTGCATCAGTGTTAACTCCTTGAGAATCTTGTTCAATTCTCTTTGGATGACCCTCAGGATATAAGGGTTCCCAAGGCAAGGCTCACCCTCTTCCCCCTATATATACGGAGGTTTTAGGGCTGATTTGAGACGACTTTTCCACGGCAGCCCGACCACATACCTCCACGGTTTTTCCTCTAGATCGCGTTTCTGCGGAGCTCGGGCGGAGCCCTGCTGAGACAAGATCATCACCAACCTCCGGAGCGCCGTCACGCTGCCGGAGATCTCTTCTACCTCTCCGTCTCTCTTGCTGGATCAAGAAGGCCGAGATCATCGTCGAGCTGTACGTGTGCTGAAAGCGGAGGTGCCGTCCATTCGGCACTAGATCGTGGGACGGTTCGCGGGGCGGATCGAGGGACGTGAGGACGTTCCACTACATCAACCGCGTTCACTAACGGTTCTACTGTACGGTCTACAAGGGTACGTAGATCACACATCCCCTCTCGTAGATGGACATCACCTTGATAGGTCTTCGTGCGCGTAGGAAATTTTTTGTTTCCCATGCGACGTTCCCCAATAGTGGCATCATGAGCTAGGTTCATGTGTAGATGTCTTCTCGAGTAGAACACAAAAGTTTTTGTGGGCGGTGATGTGTGTTTTGCTGCCCTCCTTAGTATTTTCTTGATTCCGCGGTATTGTTGGATCGAAGCGGCTCGAACCGACATTACTCGTACGCTTACGAGAGACTGGTTTCATCGCTACGAGTAACTCCGTTGCTCAAAGATGACTGGCGGGTGTCAGTTTCTCCAACTTTAGTTGAATCGGATTTGACCGAGGAGGTCCTTGGATGAGGTTAAATAGCAACTCATATATCTCCGTTGTGGTGTTTGCGTAAGTAAGATACGATCCTACTAGATACCCATGGTCACCACGTAAAACATGCAACAACAAAATTAGAGGACGTCTAACTTGTTTTTGCACGGTATGCTTGTGATGTGATATGGCCAATGATGTGATGTGATATATTGGATGTATGAGATGATCATGTTGTAATAGATAATATCGACTTGCACGTCGATGGTACGGCAACCGGCAGGAGCCATAGGGTTGTCTTTATACTAATGTTTGTGCTTGCAGATGCGTTTACTATTTTGCTAGGATGTAGCTTTAGTAGTAATAGCATGAGTAGCACGACAACCCCAATGGCGACACGTTGATGGAGATCATGGTGTGGCGCCGGTGAGAAGAAGATCGTGCCGGTGCTTGGTGATGGAGATCAAGGAGCACGTGATGATGGCCATATCATGTCACTTATGAATTGCATGTGATGTTAATCCTTTTATGCACCTTATTTTGCTTAGAACGACGGTAGCATTATGAGGTGATCTCTCACTAAAATTTCAAGACGAAATTGTGTTCTCCCCGACTGTGCACCGTTGCTACAGTTCTTTGTTTCGAGACACCACGTGATGATCGGGTGTGATAGACTCAACGTTCACATACAACGGGTGCAAAACAGTTGCGCACGCGGAACACTCGGGTTAAGCTTGACGAGCCTAGCATGTGCAGACATGGCCTCGGAACACATGAGACCGAAAGGTCGATCATGAATCATATAGATGATATGATTAGCATAGGGATGCTTACCACTGAAACTATACTCAACTCACGTGATGATCGGACTTGAGCTAGTGTAAGTGGATCATGAACCACTCAAATGACTAGAGAGATGTACTTTTTGAGTGGGAGTTTAGCGAATAATTTGATTAAGTTAAACTCTAAATTATCTTGAACATTGTCTAAGTCCACTTTGAATATATTTGTGTTGTAGATCATGGCTCACGCGACACTCACCCTGAATTTTAATACGTTCCTAGAGAAAGCTAAGTTGAAAGATGATGGAAGCAACTTTGTAGATTGGGCTCGTAATCTTAAGCTAACATTACAAGCTGGGAAGAAGGATTATGTCCTTAATGCTGCGCTAGGAGATGAACCACCCGCTACGGCTGATCAGGATGTTAAGAACGCTTGGTTAGCACGTAAGGAGGACTACTCAATAGTTCAATGTGCAGTCTTGTATGGCTTAGAACCGGGACTTCAACGTCGCTTTGAGCGTCATGGAGCATTTGAGATGTTCCAGGAGTTGAAGTTTATCTTTCAGAAGAACGCCCGGATCGAGAGGTATGAGACATCCGATAAATTCTATGCTTACAAGATGGAGGAGAACTCGTCTGTCAGTGAACATATGCTCAAAATGTCTGGGTACTCAAACCGTCTAGCTGAGCTGGGGATTGAACTCCCGCAAGAGGCTATCACTGACCGAATCCTTCAATCACTGCCGCCAAGCTATAAAGGCTTTGTGTTGAACTACAACATGCAAGGGATGAACAAGTCACCCGGCGAGTTGTTTGCGATGCTGAAAGTCGCAGAGTCTGAACTCCGTAAAGAACATCAAGTGTTGATGGTGAATAAGACCACTAGTTTCAAGAGAAACGGCAAAGGCAAGAAGGGTAAATCAAAGAAGAGCGGCAAGCCTGTTGCCAATCCAATGAAGAAACCCAAAGCTGGACCTAAGCCTGAAACAGAGTGTTACTATTGCAAGGGTATGGGTCACTAGAAGCGCAATTGCCCCAAGTATCTGGCTGATAAGAAGGCGGCCAAAGAAAAATCAGGTATATTCGATATACATGCTATTGATGTGTAGTTAACCAGCTCTCGTAGTAGTGCCTGGGTATTCGATACCGGTTCTGTTGCTCATATTTGCAACTCGAAACAGGAACTGCGGAATAGACGAAGGCTGGCGAAAGATGAAGTGACGATGCGCGTTGGAAATGGTTCAAAGGTTGATGCAATCGTCGTCGGCACAGTTTCACTTCAGTTACCATCAGGATTAGTTATGAACTTGAATCATTGTTATTTAGTGCCTGCGTTGAGCATGAACATTATATCTGGATCTTGTTTATTGCGAGACGGTTACTCTTTTAAGTCAGATAATAATGGTTGTTCTATTTCTATGAGTGACATCTTTTATGGTCATGCACCCAATGTGAGAGGATTGTTCATATTGAATCTTGATAGCGATACACACATACATAACATTGAGACCAAAAGAGTTAGAGTTAACAATGATAGCGCCATATTTTTGTGGCACTGCCGCTTAGGTCATATTGGTGTAAAGCGCATGAAGAAACTCCATGCTGATGGACTTTTGGAGTCACTTGACTTTGATTCACTTGACACGTGCGAACCATGCCTCATGGGCAAGATGACTAAAACTCCGTTCTCCGAAACAATGGAGCGTGCAAGTGACTTGTTGGAAATCATACATACCGATGTGTGTGGTCCGATGAGCGTAGAGGCACGCGGCGGATATCGTTATTTTCTCACCTTCACTGACGATTTGAGTAGATATGGTTATGTCTACTTAATGAAGCACAAGTCTGAAACATTTGAAAAGTTCAAGCAATTTCAGAGTGAAGTTGAAAATCATCGTAACAAGAAGATCAAGTTCCTACGGTCTGATCGTGGGGGTGAATATCTGAGTTTCGAGTTTGGCGCTCACTTAAGACAATGTGGAAGTGTTTCACAGTTGACACCGCCTGGAACACCACAGCGTAATGGTGTGTCCGAACGTCGTAATCGTACTTAGTTAGAGATGGTGCGATCTATGATGTCTCTTGCCGATTTGCCGTTATCGTTTTGGGGTTATGCATTAGAAACAGCTGCATTCACTTTAAATAGGGCACCATCAAAATCCGTTGAGACGACACCATACGAACTGTGGTATGGCAAAGGCCAAAGTTGTCGTTTCTTAAAGTTTGGGGATGTGATGCTTATGTCAAAAAGTTCAGCCTGAAAAGCTGGAACCCAAAGCGGAAAGGTGCATCTTCATAGGTTACCCAAAAGAGACAGTTGGGTACACCTTCTATCTCAAATCCGAGGGCAAAGTGTTTGTTGCTTAAAATGGAGCTTTTCTCGAGAAGGAGTTTCTCTCGAGAGAATTGAGTGGGAGGAAGATAGAACTTGACGAGGTTGTCGAACCTCTCATCCCTCTGGATGGTGGCGCACGGAAAGGGGAAACCTCTGTCGTTGCGACGCCGATTGAGGAGGAAGTTAATGATGATGATCATGAAACTCCGGTTCAAGTTTCTGTCGAACCACGTAGGTCGACGAGACCACGTGCTGCTCCAGAGTGGTACGGTAATCCTGTCTTATCAATCATGTTGTGGGATAACAATGAGCCTGCAAATTATGAAGAAGCAATGGTGGGCCCAGATTCCAACAAATGGCTAGAAGCCATGAAGTCCGAGATAGGATCCATGTATGAGAACAAAGTGTGGACTTTGGATGTACTGCCTGAGGGCCGCAAGGCTATTCAGAACAAATGGATCTTTAAGAGGAAGACGGACGCTGACGGCAATGTGACCGTTTATAAAGCTCGACTTGTGGCAAAGGGTTTTTCACAAGTTCAAGGAGTTGACTACGATGAGACATTCTCACCCGTAGCGATGCTTAAGTCCGTCAGAATCATGTTAGCAATAGCTACATTTTTCGATTATGAAATCTGGCAGATGGATGTCACAACGGCGTTCCTTAACGGTTTCCTTGAGGAAGAGTTGTATATGATGCAACCCGAAGGTTTTGTCGATCCTAAGAATGCTAACAAGGTGTGCAAGCTCCAACAATCCATTTATGGGCTGGTGCAAGCATCTCGGAGTTCGAACAAACGCTTTGATGAGGTGATCAAAGCATTTGGGTTTATACAAGTGGTTGGAGAATCTTGTATTTACAAGAAACTGAGTGGGAGCTGTGTGGCGTTTCCAATATTATATGTGGATGACATATTACTGACTGGAAACAACGTAGAGTTTTTGGAGAGCATAAAGGATTACTTGAATAAAAGTTTCTCTATGAAGGACCTAGGAGAAGCTGCTTACATTCTAGGCATTAAGATCTACAGGGATAGATCAAAACGCCTGATAGGACTTTCACAAAGCACATACCTTGATAAAGTTTTGAAGAGGTTCAAAATGGAACAGTCCAAGAAAGGGTTCTTGCCAGTTTTACAAGGTACGAGATTGAGTAAGACTCAGTGCCCAGCAACTGATGAGGATAGAGAGCATATGCGATCCGTCCCCTATGCTTCAGCCATAGGTTCTATCATGTATGCAATGTTGTGCACTAGACCGGACGTTAGCCTGGCCATAAGTATGGCAGGTAGGTTCCAGAGTAATCCAGGAGTGGATCACTGGACGACGGTCAAGAATATCCTGAAGTACCTGAAAAGGACTAAGGAGATGTTTCTCGTGTATGGAGGTGATGAAGAGCTCGTCGTAAAAGGTTACGTTAATGCAAGCTTTGACACAGATCCGGACGACTCTAAGTCGGAAACCGGATACGTATTTATTCTTAATGGGGGTGCGGTAAGCTGGTGCAGTTCCAAGCAAAGCGTCGTAGTAGATTCTACATGTTAAGCGGTGTACATGGCTGCCTCGGAGGCGGCTAAGGAGGGTGTCTGGATGAAGCAGTTCATGACGGATCTTGGAGTGGTGCCAAGCGCACTAAATCCAATAACCTTGTTCTGTGACAACACGGGTGCCATTGCCTTAGCAAAGGAACCACGGTTTCAGAAGAAGTCTAGACACATCAAACGATGCTTCAACCTCATCCGCGACTACGTCGAAGGGGAGGACGTAAATATATACAAAGTGCACACGGATCTGAATGTAGCAGACCCGCTGACTAAACCTCTTCCACGGGCAAAGCATGATCAACACCAGAACTGTATGGGTGTTAGATTTATTACAATGTAATTCGCATGATGATGTGAGAGCTAGATTATTGACTCTAGTGCAAGTGGGAGACTGTTGGAATTATGCCCTAGAGGCAATAATAAATATAGTTATTATTATAATTCCTGTATCAAGATAATCGTTTATCATCCATGCTATAATTGCATTGAATGAAGACTCATTTACATGTGTGGATACATAGACAAAACACTGTCCCTAGCAAGCCTCTAGTTGTCTAGCCTGTTGATCAAAGATAGTCAGTGTCTTCTGATTATGAACAAGGTGTTGTTGCTTGATAACTGGATAACGTCATTAGGAGAATCACGTGATGGACTAGACCCAAACTAATAGACGTAGCATGTTGATCGTGTCATTTTGTTGCTACTGTTTTTCTGCGTGTCAAGTATTTGTTCCTATGACCATGAGATCATATAACTTGCTAACACCGGAGGAATACTTTGTGTGTATCAAACGTCGCAACGTAACTGGGTGACTATAAAGATGCTCTACAGGTATCTCCGAAGGTGTTCGTTAAGTTAGTATGGATCGAGACTGGGATTTGTCACTCCGTGTGACGGAGAGGTATCTCGGGGCCCACTCGGTAATACAACATCACACACAAGCCTTGCAAGCAATGTGACTTAGTGTAAGTTGCGGGATCTTGTATTACGGAACGAGTAAAGAGACTTGCCGGTAAACGAGATTGAAATAGGTATGCGGATACTGACGATCGAATCTTGGGCAAGTAACATACCGAAGGACAAAGGGAATGACATACGGGATTATATGAATCCTTGGCACTGAGGTTCAAACGATAAGATCTTCGTAGGATATGTAGGATCCAATATGGGCATCCAGGTCCCGCTATTTGATATTGACCGAGGAGTCTCTCGGGTCATGTCTACATAGTTCTCGAACCCGCAGGGTCTGCACACTTAAGGTTCGACGTTGTTTTATGCGTATTTGAGTTATATGGTTGGTTACCGAATGTTGTTCGGAGTCCCGGATGGGATCACGAACGTCACGAGGGTTTCCATAATGGTCCGGAAACGAAGATTGATATATAGGATGACCTCATTTGATTACGGGAAGGTTTTCGGAGTTACCGGGAATGTACCGGGAATGACGAATGGGTTCCGGGAGTTCACCGGGGGGGCAACCCACCCCGCGGAAGCCCATAGGCCTTGGGGGTGGCACACCATCCCTTAGTGGGCTGGTGGGACATCCCAAAAGAGCCCTATGCGCCATAGGAAGAAAAATCAAAGAGAAAAAAAAAGAGGAGGTGGGAAAAGGGAGAAGGACTCCACCTTCCAAACCAAGTTGGATTCGGTTTGGAAGGGGAGACCTTCCCCCCTTGGCTCGGCCGAAACCCTTAGGGGTCCTTGGACCCCAAGGCAAGGCTCCCCCTCTTCCCCCTATATATACGGAGGTTTTAGGGCTGATTTGAGACGACTTTTCCACGGCAGCCCGACCACATACCTCCACGGTTTTTCCTCTAGATCGCATTTCTGCGGAGCTCGGGCGGAGCCCTGCTGAGACAAGATCATCACCAACCTCCGGAGCGCCGTCACGCTGCCGGAGAACTCTTCTACCTCTCCGTCTCTCTTGCTGGATCAAGAAGGCCGAGATCATCGTCGAGTTGTACGTGTGCTGAACGCGGAGGTGCCGTCCGTTCGGCACTAGATCGTGGGACTGATCGCGGGACGGTTCGCGGGGCGGATCGAGGGACGTGAGGACGTTCCACTACATCAACTGCGTTCACTAACGTTTCTGTTGTACGGTCTACAAGGGTACGTAGATCACACATCCCCTCTCGTAGATGGACATCACCATGATAGGTCTTCGTGCGTGTAGGAAATTTTTTGTTTCCCATGCGACGTTCCCCAACAATTCATCCAGGCATAAGCTAGCAGGTTTATCAAAAGGAATATCACTCTCATTGAATCTATGCAGAGAATTTACTTCTACTACCTGTATCGGGTTATCAAGACCATGGATCTCTTCGATAGGTGGTAGATTTTTGACAGCTTCAGATTTAATGCCTTTCTCTTTCACAGATTGCTTAGCTTCTTGCATATCTTCAGGACTGAGGAATAGAATACATCTTTTCTTCGGAGTTGGCTTAGGAGGTGGTTCGGGAATAGTCCAAGCATTCTCATTGCACAAGATGTTATTCAACAGAATCTCAGCTTGTTCTACAGTTCGTTCCCTAAAAACACAACCAGCACAACTATCTAGGTGGTCTCTAGAAGCATCGGTAAGGCCATTATAGAAGATATCAAGTATTTCATTCTTCTCAAGAGGGTGATCAGGCAAAGCATTTAGTAGCTGGACGAGCCTCCCACAAGCTTGTGGGAGACCCTCTTGTTCAACTTGCGCAAAGTTGTATATTTCCTGCAAGGCAGCTTGCTTCTTATGGGCAGGTGATACGTCTCAAACGTATCTATAATTTTTGATGGTTTCACGTTGTTATCTTGTCTTCTTTGGTTGTTCTATGTACCTTTTATATCTTTTTCGGGACTAACTTATTGATTCAGTGCCAAGTGCGAGTTCGTGTTTTTTCCGTGTTTTTGACTCTTTTCAGATCTGATTCTGGAACGGAGTCCAAACGGAAGAAAAACCACGAAATGATTTTTTCCCGAACGGAAGAAGACTAGGGGGCTTTCGGGCCAAGCCAGGTGGGCTCCAGGGAGCCCACAAGCCCCCACTACGCCACCAGGGGGAGGCGGCGGTGGGCAGGCTTGTGGGCTCCCTGGCCGCCCCGTGACCTAGGTCTTTGGCCTATAAATTCCCAAATATTCCGCAAAAAATCAGGGGAGCCTCGAAAATACTTTTCTGCCGCCGCAAGCTTCCGTTTCTGCAAGATCTCATCTGGAGACCCTTCCCAGCACCCTGCCGGAGGGGACTTTGGAGTTGGAGGGCTTCTTCATCATCATCATCGCCCCTCCAATGACTCGTGAGTAGTTGACTTCAGACCTACGGGTCCGTAGTTAGTAGCTAGATGGCTTCTTCTCTCTCTTGGATCTTCAATACAAAGTCCTCCATGATCTTCACGGAGATCTATCCGATGTAATCTTCTTTGGTGGTGTGTTTGTCGAGATCCGATGAATTGTGGACTTGTGATCAGATTATCTATGATATATATTTGATTCTTTGCTGATTTCTTATATGCATGATTTGATATCCTTGTAAGTCTCTCCGAGTCTTGGGTTTTGTTTGGCCAACTAGATCTATGATTCTTGCAATGGGAGAAGTGCTTGGTTTTGGGTTCTACCATGTGGTGACCTTTCCCAGTGACAGTAGGGGCAGCAAGGCACACATCAAGTAGTTGCCATCAAGGGTAAAAAGGTGGGGTTTTTATCATTGGTTTGAGATTATCCCTCTACATCATGTCATATTGCTTAAGGCGTTACTCTGTTCTTATGGACTTAATACACTAGATGCATGCTGGATAGCGGTCGACCTGTGGAGTAATAGTAGTAGATGGAGAAAGTATCGGTCTACTTGCTTCAGACGTGATGCCTATAGAAACAATCATTGCATAGATATCGTCACGACTTTGCGCGGTTCTATCAATTGCTCGATAGTAATTTGTTCACCCACCGTCTACTTTCTTTCATGAGAGAAGCCACTAGTAAACACTACGACCCCCGGATCTACTCACATCCATCGTTTACACCTCCGCTTTTACTTTGCTTTGTTACTTTGTTGCTTTCAGTTCTCACTTGGCAAACAATCTATAAGGGATTGACAACCCCTTCATAGCGCTGGGAGCAAGTTTTTGTGTTTGTGCAGGATCTTGAGATACTCCTCCACTGGATTGATACCTTGGTTCTCAAACCGAGGGAAGTACTTACCACCGCTAAACTACATCACCCTTTCTGCTTCGAGGGAACAGCAACGCAAGGCTCCAAGGCCACGGGGGAAATCCTTTGCATACTTTCCTAGGAAGTCCCTTAAGGCGTAGCTGCAGCTGAAGGATTCCTGGTGCCGTTGCTGAGGAGTATCAAGCAAAACTCCTATTTCTGGCGCCGTTGGAAGGTCTTTTGTTGCAGTAGCAGAAGTATTTCTGGCGCCGTTGCCGGGGAGGAGAAATCAAGATCTATCCAAGTAGGTCTCACAAACTCTTCTCTTGCATTTACTTTTGTTGCCAGTTGCCTCTCATTTTCCTCTCCCCCACTTCACATTTGTCATTTTCATTTGCCTTTCTCCTTTGCCTTTTTGTTTGCCCTTTTCTCTCGCTTGCTTTCTGTTCGCTTGTGTGCCATGCGCCCTCAATATGCTTGCATCTTCGCTTGCTGAAAATCTAGTGATATGGATCCTCATCCACTTGCTAGTCTCATTAAGAGACCCACTCGTGTGGGACAAATTGCTAGTGAGTTGAGGGCAATTGACTATTTCTTTGGAGTTTTGCGTAAGATGCGTGAATCTGAAAATTGTGAGGAAGAGATTCACGAAGTGATTCACGAGGGCTCCTTGGATGAAAAGCATGATTGCAATGATTTCACTATAAATCCTATTAGTGACAATCATGCTAAAAATATGCAAAACCCTAAGCTTGGGGATGCTAGTTTTGCTATACCACTACTTATTGCAATAATCCTGATTGGGGTGATGATTTTTCTTATGATCTTGAAAATTTGTTCAAACCTCATGATGAATATGATATTTGCAATAATATTGAAAGTGGGTTTGGAGAAGTCATGACTTTAGATGATAATCCCACTATTTTTGAAGAGTGTCAACTTTGCATGCATGTGGATCATGAAAAGAATATCCTATGGGATACCTATAATGTTGAATTTGAATATTACCCCACATGTAATTGCTATGAGAGAGGAAAATATTGTGGTAGAAACTTTCATGTTACCAAAATACCTCTCGATATGTTGAGATTGCTATTGTTTCTTTCTTCTTCCTTGCATATGGCAACTATTGGTTGTCTTGACAATCTGTTTTCCTATAAAATGCCTATGCATAGGAAGTATGTTAGACTTAGATGTGATTTTCACATGCTTTAGGATGCTCTCGTTGTGCTTCAATTCTTGTCTTTTGTGAGAGCAGCATTGAATGCCTAGCTAAGGGCGTTAAACAAAAGCGCTTGTTGGGAGGCAACCCAACGAATCTATCCTTTTTATTTGTGTTTTGTGTTTCCCACACTTTCATAATTCTATTATGATTGTGTTTTTTGTGTTTCTTTTTGCGTTTGTGCCAAGCTAAACCGTTATGATTAGTCTTGGGGATGATCGTTTGGTCATGCTGGAAAAGACAGAAACTTTCTGCTCACGAAAAGAATTTTCATTTTTTATGTAAGATATTTTGAGTTGATTCTTTTTGTTGATGATTGCTACGCAAATTCTTCAGACTGTCGTAATTTTTTAGAATTTTTGAAGTACCAGAGGTATACGAAATATATCAGATTGCTACAGACTGGTCTGCTGTTAACAGATTCTGTTTTTGTTGTGTTGGTTGCTTATTTTGATGAAACAATGGATAGTATCGGGGGGTATTAGCCATGGAAGATTGAAAGTACAGTAACCCAACATCAACACAAGTAGAATTTAAGTTTGCTACAGTACCTAAGGAAGTGGTGGTTTGCTTTCTTGTACTAATGTTATCATGAGTTTCTGTATAAGTTTCGTGTTGTGAAGTTTTCAAGTTTTGGGTGAAGTTCTTATGGACAAAGAGATAAAGAGTGGAAAGAGCTCAAGCTTGGGGATGCCCAAGGCACCCCAAGAGATTCAAGGATGTCGTAAAAGCCTAAGCTTGGGGATGCCCCGGGAAGGCATCCCCTCTCTCGTCTTCAATCCATCGGTAACGTTACTTGGGGCTATATTTTTATTCACCACATGTTATGTGTTTTTGCTTGGAGCGTCTTGTATCATAGGAGCCTTTTATTTTTGTTTTGTCACAATCATCCTTGCTGCACACCTAGATAGAGAGACATGCACACACCGTGATTTTGTCGAGCTTCACTTATATCTTTTGGTAGACAATTCAGCTCACATGTGCTTCACTTATATCTTTCGAGCTAGATACTTTTGCTCTATGTGCTTCACTTATATCTTGTAGAGCGCACCAGTGCGTGGCTTGGTAGTTGATCTATGCTTTGAAAGTAGTCTCAAAAGGGTTAGTTATCCAAAGGGATACGAAAACTTCCACCTTCATGTGCATTGAATAGTTAGAGAAGTTTGATTCATCTCAATTAGTTTTGAGTTGTGGTTATGGTAATATTGAAGTCATGCTAGTAAGGTGTTGTGGATAGAAATACTTGTGTTGAAGTTAGTGATTCCCGTAGCATGCACGTATGGTGAACCGCTATGTGATGAAAGCTGAGCATGATTAGTATATTGATTGTCATCCTTTGTGTGGTGGTCGGGATCGCGCGATGGTTTATACCTACCAACCCTTCCCCTAGGAGTATGCGTTGAATGCTTTGTTTCGATTACTAATAAAACTTTTGGAACAAGTATATGAGTTCTTCATGACTAATGTTGAGTCCATGGTTTAGATGCACTTGCACCTTCCACCATCACTATCTTCTTAGCGACGTGCAACTTTCGTCGGTGCACAAAACCCACCATTAGCCTCCCTTAAAACAGCCACCATACCTACCTATTATGGCTTTTTCAAAGTCATTCCGAGATATATTGACATGCAACTACCACCATGACATGTGCCACCACGTCTACTTTTCCTTTGCACGGTCATAAGATAGCTAGCATGATGTTTCCATTGATGTCTATGCCATGCTAGATCATTGCCACGGTACACTACCGAAGGCATTCCATATAGAGTCATTGTTGCTCTAAGTTTTGAGTTGAAAGTGTGTTATTGGAGCATTGTCCCATGTGAGGAAATAAAATAGGCCAAAGAAGCCCATAAAAAAGAGGCCAAAGATTCCACCAAATAAAAAAAATGAGAGAAAAAGAGAGAAGGGACAATGCTACCACTTTTTCCACACTTGTGCATATTAAGCACCATGATCTTCATGATTGAGAGTCTCTCGTTTTGTCACCACCATATAGCTAGTGGGAAATTTTCATTATATAACTTGGCTTGTATATTCCAATGATAGGCTTCCTCAAAATTGCCTTAGGTCTTCGTGAGCAAGCAAGTTGGATGCACACCCACTAGTTTTCTTTAAGAGCTTTCACATACTCATAGCTCTAGTGCATCATTTGTATGGCAATCTCTACTCATTCACATTGATATCTATTGATGAGCATCTCCACAGCTCATTAACATGCCTAGTTAATGTGACTATCTTCTCCTTTTTGTCTTGCAACCTCCACTACATTCCACACCATCTATAGTGCTATAACCATGGCTCACGCTCATGTATTGCGTGAGAGTTGAAAATGTTTGAGAAAGTAAAGGTGTGAAACAATTACTTGGCCAATACCGGGTTTGTGCATGATTTAAATTCGTTGTGCAATGATGATAGAGCATAGCCAGACTATGTGCTTTTGTAGGGATAACTTTCTTTTGGCCCTGTGCCCTCGGCTCTAGCACGGATCCGGCCAGCAACTCGGGCAAGTAGTTCCGACGAGCTCCCACGGTTCGCATTCTTCCTCGTGTGGAAGAAAAATTCCCTGTAGTTTGCTTGTACTTACCGAAAATGTTCTGGTCCCTCCGTCCCTCTTTTTCCTGCCCGAGATGCCCCTTACTCCTAGTGCTGGACCTGCTCAGGCGGCCAAGTGGAGTGCACGACGCATGGCAGCGGCGGTGCTCGGACGGAACACTTCATTTTTGTGTGTGTTTTGATTTTTTTTCTTATTTTGCATGGAGGTTTGTTTTGATCCCTGTTCCAGTACGGTTCGGTGCCGCAGTTTCTGATTTCATATAAAATTTTATATATTGATCTGCAAGCTTTTTATGAACGGGTATATTAAAAAAATGATTAATTTTTCTTTTCATTTTTTAGATTTTGTATGTATGCGGTATCACTGCATCACTGCAAAAATGAACATGGCGAGACACCACATTGAATAGAGGAGGGACTCCACCCTGATCACGAGCTCAAAATTCTTTACGTGCAATTCGGTCGTTCAGTAGCGTTTTGTTTGAAGTCTTGAAGTGCAGTTTGTTTTTGGGAGGAACTCCACTACTCATTTTGTTGTCCAATGGGTGTGTACATGTTTGTATGTATGATTGCTCTGTAGTTCGGGCATTGCATTCATGGAATTTTGTGGTGGTGCGCATGCAGTCCGGTGCTTGCGCGAAGGAAGTTTTTTGTGGTTCACTTTGTAAGAAACATTGATGTAGTACACTTGACTCGTCTGAGCAGTTAGGAAGCATAAATTGTTTGAAAAAAGAGAAAAAACATCATGCAGCTCTCTTGACCGTCTGATGCAGTGCGGTTTTTCATCTGAAGCAATGCGGTTGGCCGCATGATATTGTTCATCTCGTAAGTGCAAAAAATTAGTACGGAAATGAAAAAAAGATAATGAGGTTCACTTCTCAATGGTGATGTGGTTCACTTACCTATGATGTGAAGTGCACTCCGCTTACTCGTCTTGAAAAATGCACGTCCAACAATAGAAAAATCATGCAGTGCACTTGTCCATCGGATGCAGTGCGGTTTTTCGTCAACAAAGCAGTGCACTCTTCTACCTGATGCGGTTCACGCGTTGATTTGTGTGTTGCGAAAAAACAGTGTACACATTTTGGTAATTTCAAAATTGCTCTTAAACCGTAACAAATTAGAGAGACTGTTGTACATGAAAAAGATGTGCCTCATGGATATCTTTCTAACGCCGTATCATTTGCATCGTTTCGACGAGTGGTTTGGAAAAATTTATGAAAATACGCTTGCTGCCACTCGTCGGCAACCACACCGTTTTCAAACTCCATTTAAAACCGCGAGGAATCTCAACAAATGGCCAACGTATGAAAGTTTCGCCTATTCCATAGCTTTCGAACGTCGTATCACATGCCTCGTTCTGACGGACAGTTAAAAAACTACAGCGAAAAACACACCAAACAAAATGAAAAATTACAAAAAAAAACAGAATTCCATTTTTTAGTAAATTTGAAATTACTCTCAAACTGTAAGGAATTAGAGAGAGAAATCTACATGAAAAAGATGCGGCTCGACGATATATTTCCAACACCATATCATTTGCTTAATTCTGACAAGCAGTTTAGAAAAAATCGCGAAAATACGTTCGCTGCAGTCCATCATACGCCCACCATTTTCGCATCTGCTCTCAAACCGCGAGGAATCGCAAACAATGTTCAACATAAAGGAGTTGGGTATTTTTAGTTGAAATCCAATGGTATATTATACGTCTCATTCCAACAAACAGTTTAAAAAATGGATCCAAAACGGTTTTGAAAAAGCGCATGCAGTTTTTTCTGGTGACATTGCAGTGTTTCGTTTGATATGGATGCAGTGCACTGACGTTGAGCGTGCAGTTGAGAAGTGTGTGCAGAATAACTATTATATATAGGAAAAATACGTCCTACCACCTACGGGTAGTTACCCCACATGTTTCATATACTATCATGCGGTAGTATATATATTAATTTATCATTTTTATCATGTTTATATATCATATATAAGATTTTTCAAAGTGAGTTACATGGAAAAGTTACAAGTTAGACCATAGTTTTTATTATATTTGTGAAATACATATATTTTTGTACGTAAAAAAGAACATACACAAAATATGATACATACTACAAAAAAATAGTATATATACTACCTAAACATTATTACATACTACATACTACCTGTACATACTCTCCGATTTGATAAATACTACATACAACATACAAAACGCAAGTGGTGGTAACTATCACCGGTGATAGATAAAAATTTTCATATATATATATATATATATACATACGTGTGTGTGTGTGTGAATGTCTATATATATATATATATATATATAAATATACGACGCCTTCTATATACTCCTGGGTGTATGTACTCCCGCATTCAATATACCTCACCTATGAGTGTATTATACCCCCTCTTTATTTTTATATACTTCATTAACTATTTTAAGATACCTCAATACAAATAGTGTACAAAATATCAGTAGAATTATCAGTTTTTTCAATATACCATTTTCACGTACAAAAAAGCAGTATATGTGCAAGTACTATAAAATATTGGTATTCAAATGAGATTTTTCACATAACTCACTTCAAGGTATCTACTATTCAATAATGAAGTATATTAAAAATGATAAAGAGGTATAGTCGGTTCATCTATGTGGTATATTATACTTGAGAGTACGTGCACCCAGGGGTATGGAGCCATTTTCGTATATATATATATATATATATATATATATATATATATACATACACATATATATATATATATATATATATATATATGTGGTCGCGCTATTCGTCACCTTGGGTGATGGATAATTATGCTTCACCCCCTCTATTTTCACATTAATACAACATAATTTTACTTTCTTAAATTTTCATCTTATCTGATACGTAAAAAGAGACCGTAAAAAATACATAGTCACCATAAAAAATATTTTATGTCAAGTAAATTTACAAACATGAAAATATAGTGTAAATTTTACATAAAATGCGATTTTTCTGGTCTTATGATCTATATTTTTGTTTTCTTATGTCAATTATTTCGTAGTTAATCAGTATAAATGTATCTATTTGCATTTCAAATTTAATTTATTTATGAAATGGTCATAAAATTACATCGAGTGAGGAATAATTTATTCTACACCATGGATGATGAATAGAGTTTATATATATATATATATGATAGCCACACCCGTATTGGGTATCGTGCAGTTTCCCATAACTCTAAGTTTTTCAAGCCGCCTCCGCCCAGCACCACGCCGCCACCTTGCGTCGTCGCCAGAGGCGATCTTCCATGCCGCCTCGAGTAGATTGGGCAAAAGCGCCTCGATGCCATGGTTGAAGATATATTTAAAAAGAAACCTGGTTTTTGGAAAGGAAACTTAATGTCCTTTCCAAGGTGCATGCATGTGGGAGGAGAACATCTCCTCGATAACAGTCCATGACACGTCCGTCTTTGTGCAATGGGTGACCTGAATCACCTTCTTGCAATGTGACCTGAATCATCATAGCGTGTCATATGGAATTGAAGATAAAGCTCAAACATAAGAGTCTTGGGACTACCATATCTCATGCATTGGATTTGGGTTGTTGGTGGGCTTGCCATCCTTGTCATCAAGCATTTGAGATGGGGCATATTGTTTATTGTCGATGTAGGCAGAGAGCTTGGTGTCTTTGATCGTGGCGGAGCTTGGCAGCAATGGGAATTAGCATGGGTGATGTGGTAGAGGAGTTGGGGATAAGTGGAAGAGAAATTAGCTCTCTATACCATAAAAGGTGGTGAGAAGTGTATGCTTTGAAGTAGGGACGTGTAAATACATGGACGAACAGCCAGGAAAATTACATGTTGGGTTGATATCGGATTGATCCCTAAGATTAGCTATATACATGATAATTGATCTATCTCTATCTCTACCATGTTGGTTACAATAAGAATATACACCCTAGAATCGATGGTTGGTTGGTTAGTCCAATGGGATAGTTTTCTGAAACCCTAGAATGTGATAGTTTTGTCCTATTTACTCCACTAAGGGCATTTTCTAACCGATCCCCTAAAACCGGTTAGAGGAGTAAAATTTTGATTTCAGTCTTCTAACCGACACCTACCAATCCCCAATAGCCGATAGAGTAGGATAAATTGTACTCAACCGCGACGCTCACCCCAAATTTACTCTACCACTCGGCCTTGGAGGAAAAAATCTCCTCCACTCCATTGTTTCCCTTGCCCCACTCACGTGCCGCATCTACACCGGCGATGTCCTTGCCCACCTCGCCCAGCATCGCAGACGCTCTGTAGGCTCCGACGTGGTCCTTAGAGTATCTCTAACAGGTCCTTTATATCACGCACCCTTATAGGACGTTTACAGTTCGCGGTTGTCTTCGAATACGGGCCAAAAACATCTCCAACATCAAAACAACCATATATGAACCCGCAACATTTGAAGTCATAAATTCATACAAGAAATTGAACTAGTTTGGTAGAACTATTACCACTTGATCATACTAAAAAGTCATACAAATTATAATTTTTACAACTAATATTTGGAGGAGTAGGCGCCACCGTAGCCCTAATTACAAAACTGGGCTCACCGGAGCCAAGGGGATTGAGGTAGCGATGTTGCTGAAAGTGCGTTATATCGACTAGACGGGGGGTGAATAGGCGATTTTTAGAATTTCATCGGTGGGGAATTCCTTGTGAGGAAAGTCCTCAATGATGAATTAATTGCAACGGAAGTAGTACATGATCAGGTGTACAAAAACTTCAATATCAGATTACTTGTTGAAGATTATGAGATTCGGTTTGCACACTTCGCAAGTACAGAGTAAGCAGGTGAAGATTATCTTAAGTCAAGAATTTGAGGTTGAGGAAATTCAGAGAAAGTCATCAAACAAATTATTCAACAGTGCATATCAAAGTCTTCAACATACAATTTGAGGAAATGAAAGTGTTGAAGAAATAGAACCCGTATCACGATGAAGAGAGTTGTTGATGACCCAGTTCCAGCTGATGTGACAGTTGTATGTCTGGTTTGGAGCGGCTTGGTATTGAAACCAAAGGACACACAGTCCCGGGACACACAGTCCCTACTGTATTCTCCTTGAGCTAAGGACACACTATCCTCGCCCAACACTCGTGTTAAGTCTTCAGGGCAGACTTCCAAACCCTCACAAACTCAGTCACCCGGCGATCCACAATTGACTGCTAGATGCTCTAGACCATGAAGCCTAACCGTCTCGAGGATACACAGTCCCTAAAGGTAAAAGGCTTTAGTTCCACACATGAACAAATTCTTCAGTGATGCTCAATCACTTGGTGTTTGGTTTGGGGTTTGGTGTTTGGGGTATTTCCTCATTTGATGATTTTCTCTCGAAAACTCTGAGGAATTTGGGTTGCTCTAAATGACAAGTGTCAGTTTCTCTTGGAGCAGCCAACCAACTAGTGGTTGTGGCGCGGCTATTTATAGCTTGGGAGCATACCGACAAGATTTCACATAAATGCCCTTAAATAATGTGACCATTGGGTGGATAAGATAAGTGAGGTGGCGCGTGTTGCTGCAACGGTCGTAACTTTCAACTATGAAAGTCCTCATGTCTCTCATATTCCTCACTTTGAGGCTTTGGTAGGTTTAGGCTTGGGTTGAGCATCATGAGGAAAATCATTCCGTAGTTTCACCTCGACCCCCTTTAACAATACGGTGTTCCTATTACTCAATAGTGAAGAAAATGAAACAGAAAGAGTAAATCTTCACGCTTCAAAGTCTTCAGTCTATTTTCTTCAGGACACACCGAATTCCTCATATTCAATATCTTCATGAGGAATATCAATTTCATCGCAATTTCTTCGCAATCAAAGTCTACAAAGTAAGACCAAAGTCTTCAGCCGAAGAAATACATTTTTAGGGGTCGATATTCGTCGTATAACTCAAACTCCTCAGCGATTTATAGAGCATGTGTACACTTACAAACATATTAGTCTCTTACATATAAGTCTTCAAACCACCAAAATCACTAAGGGCACTAGATGCACTTACAATCTCCCCCTTTTTGGTGGTTGATGACAATTAGGTTAAGTTTTCAACGGGATAGTAATATGAAATGTAAGTACTGAGTTTGAGGAATTTGAAATCAAGATACCAAGAGACTCCCCTGAAGATGTGCATATTTTGAGGAATTTTCTTTGCACAACAGATGCACATTGATGATTTATATCATGGAGATCTCCCCCTGTACCTTGTAAATCATGCATACATTTGACATATAATATGATGAATTGAAAATGCATGATGAAAAAATGGTGTTTGACAACTTTCAACATGCGTGCATTAATAGACTTTGAGGAATAAGCATGCGAAGAAAAACGTTCAAAAGAGTCAGAGCACCATCAGGCTTAAGTTACAACTCATTACATCAAACACTTCAGAAGAGCCAAGAGATTGTAACTTAATAAAGTTTGTAAGCCCCAAAATAGATCATGCTTGAAGACTAACTCTCATATTTTCCCCCTTTGTCATCAAGTGACGAAAAGGGACAAAACTGAGGACTAACACCCTTGAAGAAATTCACTTCTTGGTTGATGTAGAGGCGTGCGGATTCTTGGAGACATGCTTCTTCCTTGGACCAGTTGCAGTGTCTTCTGGTTCTTCATCTGATTCGGCAGTGCGAAATGAAGAAAATGAATTGTCCTCCAAGTTAGGAACTGGAATTGGCTTGAATTTCTTCTTTGGAGGCCTCGACCAGTCAAAGTCTTGAGTAAATTCCAATTCCTCAAGTTCCTCGAGAGTCTTCAGATGAGCAAAGGTGGCCCAAGTGCGATCAAATACCTCATGAAGATAATAGTGATTTTTCTTCACTGCATTCTGAGTCTCATTGAGGGTTTTTACAATGGCGCCAAATTGGCATTTCACCCACTTGTGATTACGATCAACTTTTTGATGAAGACTGAGGAGTAGCTCTCTGTTAGTCATCACTCTGGGGGTAGTTGGGCTTGGAGGCTCTTGAGTAGCAGTGTCATCATATGAGGAGTATGAATCAGCCTTGCGAAATTGGCCATTAAGGGGCCGATTTCCTTCATCTATCATAGACTTGCCTTTGCCTTCAACAGGTTCAAATGATTTCTTGATGACTTTGATTGGCGGCAGATATCCGAAATGATTCTGAAAATCAGCTTGATAGTTTATGCCTCGCCTGTTTCTGATGAATCTCATGATCCAAGGCGCATAAATATTCAACTCATATGGCGACAAAGCATCGTCAGCCAAAGTCCTCAAGAAGAAATAATGATGATTCATAGGTATGGCATGAATTACATTGAATAGGATATTCTTCATGATTACTACGACATCTTCTTCATCATCATGCCCTTTGATGGGCGCAATGGCATAAGACAAGATTTTGTACACGGTTCTGGGCTCATACTTCAAGTCCTGTACCAGAAATCGAGTCTTTGGGGGTTGGTCCTTGGCCAAAGGCTTCATGAGGACTTCCATGAGCTTGTTGGGCAGTTCTCATTCATCATACATCTTAACTTCGTCCTCCCAAGGGAATTTATATTGGATAGCTCGAAGCAATTCAGTGGTAGGAGCTTCGTAGTGCGTGTGTTGAGTCATCCAATCCAATACCCAGGTGTTGACATCCTTTGGGTCACTTGAGATATGCAGTGTGGCATAAAATTGAAGAATTATGTCTGTGTTCCAATCACCGATATCTGTACAGAAAGGCAGTAACCCAGCTTCGTGAATAACATTGAGGACTGGAGCAAAGCAAGGTATTTCCTCCATATCACAATGAGGAATATGGGTATGTTGAAATATCTTGGTCCTTCCACAGAGCACAAAAGCATAGTAGTTGAGCTGATTTCTTGTCCAGAACTTCATGTGTCTGATGCGAAGCTTGTCATATGGATTCTCTCTAGTGAAGTACGTGCGTTCTTCATAGAATGCTTCTTTCCGAAATTCTGGCCTTTTGGAGAATGGCTGATTTGGCTTTGGCTGAAGATTGTGTTGTTGTTCTTGAGGAGTAGCCACCACAATAGTGGTTTCAGTGTTAGGAGCAGGAGCATTTTCTTCAGTTTGACCATTTTCCTCAGTTTCAGGAGTTTGCTTGTTTGAGGAGGCAGTTGCAGTATTTGAAGCTGCATTTTCTTCACCTGATGCAGCTGATTCTTGAGCAGATTCCTTCTAATGCTCTTTCCATTAGAACCGGTGAGAATCTCAGTTGCAACAAGAGTTCGAGGGATTTGAGTTGACCTTAGTGAGCGTGGATGAGTTTCTTCCTAGAACTCATCATGGATTACAGGTGTGCTACATCCAATTTCATCATCACCCTCCTGTTCTTCAGTTGTCTTCGGAGGAGTGGTGGACTGAGGAATATCATCTATTTGTATTTCCTCATCTATTTCTTCATCCACTTCAACGTCATTCATTTCTTCGTCTTTTTCTAGGATGACATAGTCCACACCGAATGGAACTACCATGTATGATGGTGCTACATTGAGAGGAGTAGCATCCACCGGGGCTGATGAAGATTCTGACGGTGTAATCCTCACACGTTTGGCTTCTGAGGATTCTGAAGCCATTGAAGCTTTTCTCTTTTTGGCTTCCTTTTCAGCCGCTTTGGTTTTCTTCACGTCTAATGCAGACAGAGTCACTTTCTTCACCTTTGAGGATTTTGGTGAAGGAGCAATTTCATGAGGCATTGGTTCATCAGTGTTAGGCCTGGTAGTTTCTTCAGCTGGAATATTCTCAGGAATTTCCTCACCAGCTAGTTCTTCAGTTTCATCTTCCTAAGTCGTCTAAATAGTATAGCTTGGCTGAGGTTGTGTCTGCGGCTTTGAAGCAGCAGCTCTGCTATTGTATTCATCAACTGCAGCAGTTGCAGCCTTGATGAATTTCACTTTGACCCCTTGACAATCAGAGTGAAGACTTGTATATTTGTCCGTGAGGGTTTTGAATTCAGCCTGAGTTGATGCAAGGTCTTCAGGTGACAAGTTGACGACATTCTGCTTGAGGAATTTCTCCTTTTTTACTTTGGCAGCCCTGACTTGCTTGGCCTTCTTCTCTTTCCATTTAGCTTCATTGATGAAAGTATCCACCATATGACTGACACCAGGGGGAAGCTTCAAATCATCAATCAGTGTGTTTGGATCTTCATACCAGAGGTCGATGATGTCCAGCAATACCTTCGTATCCATAGCAAGAGGAATGGAACTGTCAGAGGCTTGTGCAACACGTTCCTGTTTGTTTGTTTCTGATAATGGCTTGGAGTGTTTCATCATCAAACTCTTCACTTCCTTCTAATGCAGAAGGAACGTTGATGACTTTGTTCGGACTTGGCCTGGTACCTCTACCAGCGGTCATCTTAGTCTTCAACAGAATGGGTGAAGATTTTGAAGCAGAGCCAGTAGCAGAAGGCACTGAGGAACTTGATTGTTCAGGTTGAAGCTTACTGAGCTACTTCTTTTGTGGGGGTGAAGACTGTGGTGCTGTTGAGGATTTTGCAGCCGTTGCAACTTTCTAAGGCAATTGCTCTTTTCGTACAGTAGTTGAAGCTTTGGATTTCTTGTGCAGAGTCTTCTTCTGAGGAACTGCTGTAGCAGATGCCTCAGCAACTGAAGAAGTGGCAGTTGTGGCTACAGCAGCAGAGTCCTCATTGAATTTTGTCACAGCTGCTTTTGCCTTTTTCTATAGTTTAGAAAAGTATTTGTCTTTCTCATCAGGATAGTCCTCAATAGTGGCTAAACTTGAGGGATGTGCTGCTTGTTGATCACCCTGTGGTGGCCTTTTACAGGGAGTCTTGAGGGCGAACTTCTTTGCATATTTTGGAGTCACATATTTGTACTCCTTCCACTCTTTAGCCCACCTGCGCTCAATCTTTTGAAGCCTTATTTTGCGCTTCGCCATGGTCTCTTTACCATGTATTTCCTCATCAGGTGTACAATAATCAGCATATATTTCTTCAAGTATCTCAAAAGCAGTATTCCACTCCAGTTTCTTTCCACCTTTTTGTTTCCAGTCTTCCTCCATTTTCTTCAAATGAGGTTTTGGTGAGGAATCTGAACTATTGATGATTTTGAAGACACAGGTAAAGTTTCTTCAAAAAATGCTGCAAATGAGTTAAGTTGTTGAGAACCTAGAGATTCATGAGCTCACATTTTTGTACGTGTGAACAGAGTATAGGTGCGAAGAATTTGGAGAGGTCATATGCGTTCTCAGATTTGAAGAAATTGAAAAAAATTCAAAAGTTGAGGAATTTGACTAAGCATTCTGATCTTGGGTTCCAGAGTTGTGCAGATTCGAGAATTTACACAATTGAGGAATCTCATGAAGAATTCTAGTGGATTAGTGAAATTCATCAAGTGTTTGAGGCATGACTGTGCATGGCTGACAGACTTTCTGAGGAAAAACATATTTTGCGAATCTAAAGAGATTTAAAAGATCATCAGAGGCAGTAAAACATGATTTTATTTACCCTATGCGAAGAACACGAAGAACTGGAGCAGTAAAAAGAAGAAGCTCTTCGGTTCAGATCTTGAGCGCCCTAACTTGGCAACTGAACTCAGCTACGGCGGCAGCGGAGGAAGATTTTCCGCGGTCGGCATGAGTCCGGCGAGGGCGAGGCAGCATAGCTTTTCCTCACCGGTGACGAGGATGCTAGCGGTGGCGCTAGGGTTTGAGCTCGAGCGGAGACGATGAGAGAACGGAAGAGTTTTGACTAAAGGGGGTAAGGGGGTATTTATAGCTCAGGTGAAAAATGGTTCGGGCCAAAACTTTAGCGCCAAACTACCCTTGCCCCTTCGTCTTTGCGTGACAGGTGGTGCCCATGATTGAAGCGGTGGAGTTAGTGGTTATCCTATCTTGAGATGTGGGTCCGGTAACTGTGTAACGTTATAAAAACAGTTTTGAATTTTGAGGATTTTGTGGCAAAGTCCTCAGCTGACAAGGACTCGGTGAGGATTTTTAACAAGTGTCAAATAGAACGCATATGAAGAATTTAGAATGGACTGGGTCGAGCTTAGAATAGAGGGAAGTTGGTTCCGATCACATTCACTTAGAGGAAATATCAAATAGAAGAGTGAGCGATAAGTGAATGTTGTTGAGGACTTGAAAGCTCATTATAATATATATAGATATAGCCAAATGAAAATCATCACACAGAGTTGTGAAAAGTCTCAAATTGAAGAATTTCAACTTTGAAGAGTTTGCAACTTTAAGAATTTCAAAGTTGGGTGGTGGCGTCACCCACCGTATAAGAATGATGATTTCACGCAGCGCGTACAATTGTCGTAGGGCCGTGAGGACCAAATTCTTCATTAATTTCTTCACACTAAGAGTGATGTTCTTCATTGATTGAACAAAATCGTTTCTTTGTGTGTTGCACATCTAAGTTTTCAATTTTGCATAAGTGTTAGGATGTGTGCATTTTTTCACCAAACATTTGAGGACTCTAGGATATTTAGCTCACACCGCAACTTGCAAAACCTTCTCTCATCCAAGGGCTTTGTGAAGATATCTGCTAGTAGATCGTCAATCATCACATGGTCGATGATGATATTGCCCTTGAGGACATTGTAACGACTAAGATGTGGCCCTTTCCTTATTTGGGGGCGAGGCCTCAAAGGGGAAAGAGGCGCATCTACGCGTTCCGCAAGCAAGATAATCATAGAAATATAAATAACTGAAATAGTGAGAAGTAGGGCATACACTTGCCATCAGATAAAGTACATAGTCATACAGTCATACATTATTCAAAACATGGAATGGTCCAACTACAGACAAGATAAACGGCAAAAGCTATGATATCCCGCATGTTGGTCCCACGATCACAACCACGACCTCTAGTCCTCGGGATAAGTCACATACAGCGTGCCACTATCCTCATCGAACTTCGACTTCAGCTAGCTGTCATCGGGAACTCCTGCATCTGGGGTACTTGTACCTGTGGGTGTTTGTAGTAAACCGTGAGCCACGAGGACTCAACAATCTCATGACCTTGGTATCGACTCTAACTAAGTTAAATGGGTGAGGTAGGTTAAGTGTTTGGGTTTGCAGCATCCTGAGCATATATGGTGGCTATGTTACGATGAATAGCAACTAAATATGGTGGTCTACGCAAGACGGTCAAAGACTGGGTTGATCGCTAAGTGATCCTAACACCTACTTACGTCATTCATAACCCCACCATGTTCTCGATCAGAGAAGGAGCTCTGAAAGAAACAGTCACGGTTACGTACTCAGTTGGCAAGTTTTATTAGAATTACTTTAAGTTATCTAGAACCGGATGTTAACAAAATATCCATGTTTGCCACATAACCGCGGGCACGACTTTCCGAAAGATTAAATCCTACAGGGGTGCTCCAACTAGTCCATCACAAATTACCACAAGCCACATAGTAATCCTCTACCACGAAACTCGTGATTTCGTCGGATTCCTTAGAGGAAAACCTCAAACCTGAGAAGACCCAAAGCCTCACTGGAATCCCAATGCGCACGATATATGGATAAGGTAAGACAAGTACGGCAAGACCTCCGACGTGTCGACGATCCCGATAGGAGCCGCGTATCTCGTTCTCAGGACACGATGGATGAATACTACATATAGTGGCCGGATAGACATCCCCTGAGTTGCCCTGAGTGGCCCCGCAAGTGGCTCTGGTTTGGACCAACGTTCATGAGGAGCACTGGCCCGGGGGGCGGGGTTGATTAGATTCCTCGGCGTAGCTATTCCCTATGCATTTTTATCATTATGTTCTTAGCAAATTAACACCAAAGTTGGATCCTGCGAGACCAGTCTTAACACTAAACGATTTATCCAAGGGGTCCCCATAACAACGCCGAACGTGTTAGGAGCGCTCAGTTATGGAATAAAACACGGGTAGACGAAACTAAGGCGGCAACAACGGAACAAATCACCCGACAAAAGGCTAGGTCTTCCGTTATTTACCAAGTATATAGGTGCATTAATTAAATTGCAATTAATATAATGATATCAAATTGCCCATGTTATCACATGGACCAGCTCGCACCTGCAACTAGCAACGCTATCAATTAGTGGTTGAGCAAGCCTAACTTAGCCAAACAATATGTGCTAGGAGGGGAGGTGTTTGAGCTTTCATGGCAATGTTTGATGGCCTATATATCATTTGGTAGGCAGCGGAGATGTAACAAAGGAAACGTAACACTAAACATAACAAATCTAGGAACGGTGTCAAGGTCACGATCATCTTCCTGTGATTTCTTCAGACTGGAGCTCCTCTTGTTGTTTCTTCACGAACTCTCCGGACTCCTCGAACTCGTTACCGGCCCAGGTAACTACCCAAAAGAAACAAACACCTAATAAACACCAGCAACAAATGATGCAACACACAATATGATGCATGCATGCACTGCTCCAAACAAGTACAGAAAACAACCCTACATCGATGAAACAATTGCCACCTCACCACAAGGGGACTTTCTACAGAAATGATCAAAATCGGAAACCAACAACACCATTGGATTCATTGGGATTTTTTACACCAAATCCATATATCATAGTGCCATCTTTGCATACAGAAAAACTCCACAAACAGTAAAATAATAATAGCACAAAATCAAACTACACGACATATTCAAGAACAGGAACTGTTCTTGAGCCAGCCCAAATTGGCAAGTCCATATATGGACATTTCCAGAAATGGAAATATGCCCTATTTAGCCAAGGAATTCCAAAAAATAAGTAAAAGAAATAATGCCAGGAAAATATGATGATGAGGGGGTCCCACCTCGCAGTGGCCCCTCACTGGATGAAAGGTCGGATGGACATCCCCTGAGTTGCCCCGGGTGGCCCCGCAAGTGGCTCTGGTTTGGACCAACGTTCATGAGGAGCACTGGCCCGGGGGGGGGAGTTGATTAGATTCCTCGGGGTAGCTATTCCCTATGCATTTTCATCATTAAGTTGTTAGCAAACTAACACCAAAGTTGGCTCCTACCAGACGAGTCATAACACTGAACGATTTATCGAGGGGGTCCCCATAACAACCCCGAACGTGTTAGCAGCGCTCAGTTATGGAATAAAACACCAGTAGTCGAAACTAAGGCGACAACAACGGAACAAATCACTCGGAAAAAGCCTAGGCCTTCCGTTATTTACCAAGTATATAGGTGCATTAATTAAATCGAAATTAATATAATGATATCAAATTTTCCATGTTATCACATGGACCAGCTGGCACCTGCAACTAGCAATGCTATCAATTAGTGGTTGAGCAAGCCTAACTTAGCCAAACAATAGTTGCTAGGAGGGGAGGTGTTTGATGTTTCATGGCAATGTTTGGTGACCTATATATCATGTGGTAGGCAGTGGAGATGTGATGAAGGAAACGTAACACTAAACATAACAAAGCTAGAAACGGTGTCAAGGTCACGATCATCTTGCGTGTGATTTCTTCAGACTCGAGCTGCTCTTGTTCTTCCTGCACGAACTCTCCGAACTCCTCGAACTCATTACCGGCCCTGGTAACTACCCAAAAGAAACAAACACCTAATAAACACCAACAACAAATTATGCAACACACAATATGATGCATGCATGCACTGCTCGAAACAAGTACAGAAAAAACCCTACATCGATAAAACTATTGCCAACTCACCACAAGGGGACTTTCTACAGAAATTCTCAAAATCAGAAACCAAAAACACCATTGGATTCATTGGGATTTTTTACCCCAAATCCATATATCATAGTGCCATCTTTGCATACAAAAAAACTCCACAAACAGTAAAATAATAATAGCACAAAATCAAACTACGCCACATATTCAAGAACAGGAACTGTTCTTGAGCCAGCCCAAATTGGCAAGTCCATATATGGACATTTCCAGAAATGGAAATATGCCCTATTTAGCAAAAGGAATTCCAAACAATAAGTAAAAGAAATAATGATGAGGGGGTCCCACCTGGCAGTGGCTCCTCACTAGATGAAAGGTGGCCCCTCTGGCCCACTATCATACTCACACACAACAATTACACTCACAACACAAGAAATAAAGGATGCCACGGGGAATCGAACCCACCACCTATCTGGTGGAGCTAGCTACTGCTAGCTGCTCTAACAAAGGCATCCTACCAGGTAAGGTTATTCCGCACGCAAACTACCATACGAAGTGGCAAGTCCATATATGGACATTTCCAGAAATGGAAATATGCCCTATTTAGCACAAGGAATTCCAAACCCACCACCTATCTGGTGGAGCTAGCTACTGCTAGCTGCTCTAACAAAGGCATCCTACCAGGTAAGGTTATTCCGCACGCAAACTACCATACGAAGAAAACAGGGAAATAATGATGAGGGGGTCCCACCTAGCAGTGGCTCCTCACTGGATGAAAGGTGGCCCCTGTGGCCCACTCTCGTACTCACACACAACAATTACACTCACAACACAAGAAATAAAGGATGCCAGGGGGAATCTAACCCACCACCTATCTGGTGGAGCTAGCTACCACCACCACTGGGCTAGCTACTGCTAGCTAGTTAGTGGTTGAGCTAGCCTAACTTAGCCAAACAATATTAGCTAGGAGGGGAGGTGTTTGAGGTTTCATGGGAATGTTTGATGGCCTATATATCATGTGGTAGGCAGTGGAGATGTAATGAAGGAAAAGTAACACTAAACATAACAAAGCTAGAAACGGTGTCAAGGTCACGATCATCTTGCGTGTGATTTCTTCGGACTCGAGCTGCTCTTGTTCTTCCTGCACGAACTCTCCGAACTCCTCGAACTCGTTACCGGCCCTGGTAACTACCCAAAAGAAACAAACACCTAATAAACACCAACAACAAATTATGCAACACACAATATGATGCATGCATGCACTGCTCAAAACAAGTACAGAAAAAACCCTACATCAATAAAACTATTGCCACCTCACCACAAGGGGACTTTCTACAGAATTTCTCAAAATCAGAAACCAAAAACACCATTGGATTCATTGGGATTTTTTACCCCAAATCCATATATCATAGTGCCATCTTTGCATACAAAAAACTCCACAAACAGTAAAATATTAATAGCACAAAATCAAACTACCCCACATATTCAAGAACATGAACTGTTCTTGAGCCAGCCCAAATTGGCAAGTCCATATATGGACATTTCCAGAAATGGAAATATGCCCTATTTAGCACAAGGAATTCCAAACAGTAAGTAAACGAAATAATGATGAGGGGATCCCACCTGGCAGTGGCTCCTCACTGGATGAAAGGTGGCCCCTGTGGCCCACTATCATACTCACACACAACAATTACACTCACAACACAAGCAATAAAGGATGCGAGGGGGGAATTGAACCCACCACCTATCTGGTGGAGCTAGCTACCGCTAGCTGCTCTAACAAAGGCATCCTACCAGGTAAGGTTATTCCGCACGCAAACTACCATACGAAGTGGCAAGTCCATATATGGACATTTCCAGAAATGGAAATATGCCCTATTTAGCACAAGGAATTCCAAACCCACCACCTATGTGGTGGAGCTAGCTACTGCTAGCTGCTCTAACAAAGGCATCCTACCAGGTAAGGTTATTCCGCAAGCAAACTACCATACGAAGAAAACAGGGAAATAATGATGAGGGGGTCCCACCTGGCAGTGGCTCCTCACTGGATGAAAGGTGGCCCCTCTGGCCCACTATCATACTCACACACAACAATTACACTCACAACACAAGAAATAAAGGATGCCAGTGGGAATCGAACCCACCACCTATCTGGTGGAGCTAACTACTCTAACAAAGGCATCCTACGAGGTAAGGTTATTCCGCATGCAAACTACCATACGAAGAAGACAGGGAAATAAAAAGGGGTGCAGGGATTCAAACCCTCAACCTCTCGGTCGCACCTCAAACGTGTTACCACTAGGCTAGGAGGCAGGAGATGCAAGAAGAGGGGCTCGAGACCACTTAGCCTCGATCCCTTGGGGTCTACTTCTACCTGACAATAGATCGAAGGAGAACGGCGGTAGAAGCAAGCGGGGCCACATCCCGTGAGGTGGGGCACCGGCGGGGCTGCGGAACTCCGAGGGGAATCCATTCCCGACGCAAGCACGGCGAGAGGGGAACCCACTGCAATGCTGCAACTACTGCTACTGAAGCAGGCGCTGCAACACTGAAGCTACTGCATGTGCTGCCTGCTACTGCTCGCGCGACAGGGCGGTGAACCGCGACAAAAGGGGAAGCCCTGCGCTGCAAAGCTTCTACCTGTCGCGCTACGCTACTGCTGCTAGAAGCTGCTGCTACTACGACGCTCAAACTATTGCTGCTACTGATGCTAGAATTGCTACTGCTGCTACACCCGCTAGAATTGCTACTGCCGCTACACCCGCAACAAAGCAGTGCACCGGCGAGCATACGTGATGCGGGCCTCGGCCAGAGAGGGACAACAAAAGAGGAGAGTGGAACCTCGCTCACCTTGCGGTAGAGAGACGGTCCTACGCCGGAGATGAAGAAGACGATGAGCCGGAGTGGAAGAAGACCCACCGGAGTTGAAGAAGTCGCCGCCGTCGTGGACGTCGAGGTGGAGGTCCTGGCGCCGATCTCTTCGCGAAAATGGAACCCCCCGAGCGTCCTCTTGCTCCTGGTGCTGACGGAGTGGAAGAATACGGGCCGATCTGCTGCCGGCGGTTAAGCTCACCTGAGCCCTCTCATGGCGCCGGCGACGATGGCTCTCTACTAACGGCGCGAGGGAAGAGGAGGAGGAAGAAATGGGGAGCTAGGGAGAACCCTAGGGTGCCGGCATGGGCTAAATAGGTGGGGAGGCGCTCTGGTGGCCGTCTGATGGGAGGGAGAAGAAGATATGGCGCTGCCATGGCGTGGTACTGCTAGCGTCAAGAGGAAGGGGACGAGGGATGCGCAACTGGGCTAGACCAAATGCTACTAGGCCTTAAAGGCTGGTCTGCTCTCTCTCTCTCTCTTCACTTAAACCCGAAATAAAATCTTCTGTCCTATTTTATAAACCAGACAACAACACAAATTCCACAGAAAATAAGAAGGGTTTTTTAAATAAAAAGAAAAAATACTTGACTAAACAAAATAATATAACCTATTTAATAAAATAGGATTGACTATTTTTAGGCAAGGCAAAATATGTGCCTTATCATTAAACCTAGGTTGTTTTGCAATAAAAACAAATGCCACTGCTTGGAGAAAAATAAAAGAGCTCCACTTCTCCACTCACAAGAATTGAGAGGAAATATGGAACATTTTTGTAGGATTTTGAAAACAAGTTGAAAAACACAAGTAATCACATATTTGAATAGGAAGGGTTTGAACCATGGTGCTTCAAAGGTTTAGAATGGCTTTGATGCACCCTCTCACATGCACAAGCTCACAACCACACATCACCACATGATCATCAAGGTGGCACAACACACAAGATCAAACCATCAAGGCAAAAGGAAAAAAGAAACAAGATATGCATGATGCATGAGATGCACATGAAATGACAATGCCACAAGTCTCACATCCATAACATTGCCTCAACAGAGTTGCCAAACATGGAAAGGACTACAAAATGGGAAAGAAAAGCACTTGGGCTGTTACAACTCTCCCACACTACAAGAGGATCTCGACCCAAGATCTAGGACTGGAAGAACTCTGGAAATTCGGAATGGATGTGGTCCTCGCGCTCCCAAGTGGCTTCTTTGTGTGAGTGATGTGACCATTGCACTTTGAGGAACTTGATTGACTTATTGCGGGTCTTGCATTCAGTCTCCTCAAGTATTGCTATCGGATACTCATGGTAGGATAGGTCGGGCTGGAGGTCGATATCCTGGAGGTCAACTGTGCACTCGGGAGTCTTGAAGCATCTCTGGAGCTGAGAGACGTGAAACACATCATGCACATTTGAGAAGTTGGATGGAATCTCTAACTGATATGCAAGATCGCCTCTCTTGCCAACAATTCTGAAAGGACCAACAAAACGAGGAGCAAGTTTTCCTTTGATGCCAAAGCGTTGGGTGCCCTTCATGGGAGACACTTTGAGATACACGAAATCATTGAGCTGAAAAGTCATGTCATGATGCTTGCTATCATAGTAGCTCTTCTGACGGGACTGCGCTGCTTTGAGATTATCCCAATGACACGGCACATTTCTTCTGCTTCAGCAATCATGTTATTCCCAAGAATCTGACGCTCACTAGTCTCTGACCAATTGACCGGGGTACGACACTTGCTGCCATATAGAATCTCGAATGGGGCCTTGCCTGAGCTTGCTTGAAAGTTGTTGTTGTATGAGAACTCGACAAATGGTAGGCAGTCTTCCCACTTCATGCCAAAAGAAATCACACAGGCTCTGAGCATATATTCAAGGATCTGATTGACTCTCTCAACTAGCCCACTTGTTTGAGGATGGAAAATTGTACTGAATCGAATCTTAGTAACCATCGCAGACTGAAATGAATCTCAGAACTTGGAAGTAAAGATGCTTCCATGATTGGAAGAAATGAGCATAGGAACACCATGCAACGAGACTATCCTTGACGTATACAACTCTGTCACCTGAGCTGCCAAGATAGACTCATTGACCCGTAGGAAATGAGCTACCTTGGTCAACTTGTCGATGACGACGAAGATGGCATCGTTGCCTTTCTTGGACTTCAGAAACCAAGTGACAAAATCCATCTCGACATGATCGAATTTCCACTCGGGTATAGGCAAGGGATGCAAAAGACCTACTGGACGTTGATGCTCCGCCTTCACTCTACGACACACATCACACTCATTCACGAACTGAGCAATTTCACGTTTCATGCGAGTCCACCAGAAGGTCTGCTTCAGATCCTGATACATTTTGGAACTTCCTGGATGTATCGAGAGAAGGGAATTATGAGCTTCATCCATGATAACCTTCCCGAGTTATCCTTTGGAACGACAAGGCGGTCCTCGAAGAACAAGGTATCTCTGTCATCAACACGGAAGCACTTATATTTTGGAATGCTCTTTGCCAAGCCAATCCTAACTTTCTTCACCATAGCATCAAGAAGATGAGCTTGTCGGACTTGGTCTCCCAAGGTAGGAGAAATCTGGAGATTAGCAAGAAATCCATGAGGTACTAACTGAAGGTTGAGCTTCTTAAAAGATTCACAAAGATTAGGCTGGAGAGGCTTCAGAATGAGACTGTTGCAGTAAGCCTTTCTGCTCAAAGCATCTGCAATGACATTAGCTTTGCGTGGAGTGTAGTCAACGCTCAGATTATAATCTTGGATCATTTCCACCCAACGAGTTTGCCAAAGATTGAGACTAGGCTAGGTGAAGATGTATTTGAGACTCTTGTGATCAGTGTAGACCTCAACCTGTTTGCCCAACAAGAGATGTCCCCAAGTCATCAGAGCATGTACCACCGCCGCCAACTCAAGATCATGAGTGGGGTAATTCTTCTCACTTGGCTTCAACTACCTCAAGGGATAAGCTACCACTTTATTCTCTTGCATCAGAACTGCACCAAGACCTTGAAGAGAGGCATCACAGAACACTTGGTAAGACTTTGAATCATCGGGAGGAGTCAAGACTGGAGTAGAAGTGAGCTTCTCTTTGAGTGTGTCGAAGGCCACGTGACACTCTGGAGACCATACAAACTTCACACTCTTTTGAAGAAGGCTTGAGAGAGGCTTAGGAATCTTGGAGAAATTCTCAATGGATCTTCTGTAATAGCTTGCAAGCCCAAGAAAGCTTTGAAGTTGTTTCACATTCTGAGGAGGTTCACACTCAACAATGGCCTGCACCTTTGACAGATCAACTTTGATGCCATCGGCAGAGATGATGTGCCCAAGGTACACAACTTCCTTCAACCAGAACTCACATTTCGAAAACTTAGCATAGAACTTATGCTCTCTTAGCTTATCAAGCACAAGCGGAGATGTTCTTCATGCTCTTCCTCAGTTTCAGAAAAGACCATAATGTCATCAAGATACACCAAGACAAATTCATTCTTGAATGGGGAGAAGATATAATTCATCATCTGACAGAAGGTCGGTGGAGCATTTGCAAGACCAAAAGACATCACTGTGTACTCATACGAGCCAAAGCTTGTCCTGAAGGCAGTCTTGGGAATGTCTTCTTCATGAATGCAAATCTGATGATAGCCCATCCTGAGATCAAGCTTAGAGAAGATCTTAGACCCTTTCAATTGCTCGAACAACTCCTTGATGTTGGGAAGTGGATATTTGTTTCTGATCGTTTTTTTAATTCAATGGACGGTAATCGACACAGAGTCGGTCTGTGCCATCCTTCTTCTTGACAAAAAGAACTCCACAACCCCAAGGAGATGAGCTTGGTCTGATCAGACCCAGATGCTCTTGCTCATCAAGCTGCTTCTTCAACTCTTTCAGCTCTTCTGGACCCTGTTTATACGGGCGCTTACATACTAGTTCGGTTCTCAGTTCAATCTCAATTACGAACTCAACTACCCGGTGTGGAGGCATTCCTGACATTTCTTCTGGAAAGACATCTTCATACTCACAAACCACTGGGACTTGAGAAATTGGAGAGATCTCACCCTTCTCATTCAAGGAAAACAGACGGATCGTGTCATCACGCGCAGCGAAGATAATCACGTCCTCCGAAGGATGAGTTAGCTTGACTTATTTAGCTTGTCAATCAAGAAATGCCTTGTTCATAGCCAGCCAATCCATCCCAAGGGTCAGATCAACATGAGACTTATTAATGACAATTGGAGAAGCCGCGAAGGACTAGCCACCCATCTTGACAGAGACATCAGGAACAAATCCATAAGTCATTTGCATTCCCGGAGAAATGATTTTTAATGGCCTAGGAGTGTATTTTGTCACAAGATCATTCTTTGCAACAAAAGGCCTTGAAATGAATGAATGTGATGCACTAGAATTAAATAAAACCTTTTCAGGAAAATCATTAACCAAAAGATTACCCATTATCACATCTGAGGAGTTTTTTGCTTCTGCTGCATTCACCATATTGACTCTCGCAGACTTGAGATTGAACTTCACCATTGCATTGCCTGGAGGCTTCACTATAGGAGGGGGAAGAAGACGTTACTGAGTGGTGCACTTGTTGGAGTAGTGACCCTTCTTCCCACACTTGTGACAAGTCACCTCTGACAGAGGATGTAATTGCATTTGAGGATTCCCTTGCTTCTGCTGCTGAAACCTCTGGTGGAAAGCTGGGTTGGGTGGGTGGGAAGAACCACAACCACCCGACTGCTTGAACTGTTGAATCTGCCGAGGAGGAGGAGACACCCAATATTTATGTTCCTTCTGGACCACTGATACCTCCGTCGTATCTACTTTTCCGAACTCTTTTGCCCTTGTTTTGGACTCTGATTTGCATGATCTGAATGGAACTAACCCGGACTAACGTTGTTTTCAACAGAATTGCCATGGCGTTGTTTTCGCGCAGAAATAAAAGTTCTCGGAATGACCCGAAAATTTACGGAGAATTTTTCTGAAATTAATGAAAAATACTAGCGCAAGAATCAACCGGAGGGGTGGAGCTGTGAGCCCACAAGCCCACCAGCCGCGCCTGGCAGGCTTGTGGGGCCCACGTTGCTCCGCCGCCTCCAATCTCAGCTCTATTTAGTCCGTCTCGCCCGGAAAAAAATCAAGGAGAAGAGTTCATCGCGTTTTACGATACGGAGGCGCCGCCACCTCCTGTTCTTCATCTGGAGGGCAGATCTGGAGTCCGTTCTGGGCTCCGGAGAGGGGAAATCATCGCCATCGTCATCACCATCCTTCCTTCATCGCCAATTCCATGATGCTCTTCACCGTTCGTGAGTAATCTCATCGTAGGCTTGCTGGACGGTGATGGGTTGGATGAGATCTATCATGTAATCGAGTTAGTTTTGACGGGGATTGATCCCTAGTATCCACTATGTTCTGAGATTGATGTTGCTACTACTTTGCCATGCTTAATGCTTGTCACTAGGGCCCGAGTGCCATGATTTCAGATCTGAACCTATTATGTTGTCGCCAATATATGTGTGTTTTAGATCCTATCTTGCAAGTTGTAGTCACCTACTATGTGTTATGAGCCGGCAACCCCGGAGTGACAATAGCCAGAACCACTCCCGGAGATGACCATAGTATGAGGAGTTCATGTATTCACTAAGTGTTAATGCGTTGGTCCGGTTCTTTATTAAAAGGAGAACCTTAATATCCCGTAGTTTCCATTAGGACCCCGCTGCCACGGGAGGGATGGACAATAGATGTCATGCAAGTTCTTTTCCCTAAGCACGTATGACTACATACGGAATACATGCCTACATTATATTGACGAACTGGAGCTAGTTATGTATCTCTCCGTGTTATAAATGTTGCATGATGAATCACATCCGACATAATCATCCATCACCGATCCAATGCCTACGAGTCTTTTACTACTGGTCCTTGCTACATTACTTTGCCGCTACTGCTGTCACTGCTGCTACTGCTACTCTGTTGCTACTACTGTTACTCTGCTGCTACTGCTGTCACTTTGCTCCTACTGGTTACTGTTGCTACTGCTGATATCACCCTACTTTGCTACTGATACTTTGCTGCAGATACTAAATCTTTTAGGTGTGGTTGAATTGACAACTCAACTGCTAATACTTGAGAATATTCTTTCGCTTCCCCTTGAGTCGAATCAATAAATTTGGGTTGAATACTCTACCCTCGAAAACTGTTGCGATCCCCTATACTTGTGGGTTATCAAGACATTTTTCTGGCGCCGTTGCCGGGGAGGCACAACTATATTCTCCGAGTCACTTGGGATTTACGTTTGTTGATCACTATGAGGAATCCGAAAGATTCAAGAACTAAAGTCTTGCCCTCAACTACGAGGACATGTAAGGAACTGCCATCTAGCTCTGCACTTGATTCACCTTCAGTTATGAGTAAGTTTGCGACACCACCTCCTGCTAGAAATCTTGACATGTTGCATATGCTTGATACTGCTTTGCCTGATGATGCTATGCTTGATACTGCTTTGCCCGATGATGCTATGCTTGATACTGCTTTTCCTGATGATGCTATGCTTGATACTGCTTTGCCACTAGGTGCATTCCTTGATGCACAAATTGCTAGAGTTGCTGCTAGATGTGATGATACTTGTGAAACTGCTGATACTCTTGAAGTAGAACCTGCTATTTTGCCTGATATGCCTGAGCGTTATGTTATGGAGGGAGAGATAGCTGAGGACTTTCTTGCGTGTAAGGATATCTATGATGTTGAGAAATTACTGCACAAGTGGAAAGAAAAATCTATGAACGCTAGGATGAAATACGACCCGAAGTTTGCCACTTCGCCTATCTTTGTGACCAATAAGGATTATGAATTCTCTATTGACCCTGAGTTAATCACTCTGGTCGAATCTGATCCTTTCCACGGTTATGAGTCTGAAACGGTTGTAGCCCATCTTAGCAAACTGCACGATATAGGCACCCTATTCACTAGTGAGGAAAAGATCCGCCACTACTATATCCTCAAGTTGTTTCCTTTCTCGCTAAAAGATGATGCTAAGACCTGGTTCACTTATCTTGCTCCTAGTTGTGTGCGTAGCCCCCAGTATATGGTCTACTACTTCTATGAAAAATATTTCCCTGCCCATAAGTAGCAAGCTACCTTGCAGGAAATATACAACTTTGCTCAAGCTGAAGAAGAGAGTCTCCCACAAGCTTGGGGAGGCTCGTCCAGCTGCTGAATGCTTTGCCTCATCACCCTCTTGAGAAGAATGAAATACTTGATATCTTCTATAATGGACTTACTGATGCTTCTAGAGACCACCTAGATAGTTATGCCGGTTGTGTTTTTAGGGAACGAACCATAGAACAAGCCGAGTTCCTATTGAATAACATCTTGTGCAACGAGAATGCTTGGACTATTCCCGAACCACCTCCTAAGACAACTCCGAAGAAAAGAGGTATTCTATTCCTCAGTCCTGAAGATATGCAAGAAGCTAAGAAATCTATGCGAGAGAAAGGCATTAAATCTGAAGATGTCAAAAATCTACCACCTATCGAAGAGATCCATGGTCTTGATAACCCGATACAGGTAGTAGAAGTGAATTCTCTGCGTAGGTTTGATGAGAGTGATATTCCTTTTGATAAACCTGCTAGCTTATGCCTGCCTGAATTTGATATCTTTGTTGCCAAACAACGGAGTTTCAATGATTATGTTAGCAGACAAATTGGAACAGAATGCTCGTATGCTTAGTCATTTAAGTGCTTGTGTGGATAGAAATGTCAATGATCTTAAGCTTCTGAGTAAAAATGCCTCTATGGTTACCACTCAGGTAGAACAAGTACTTAAAGCTCAGAATGACTTGCTCAATGTGTTGAATGAAAATTCCGCCAGAGTCGTCACTAGAGGTGGTAGAATGACCCAGGAACCTTTGTATCCTGAGGGTCATCCGAAGAGAATTGAACAAGATTCTCAAGGAGTTAGCACTGATGCACCTAGTCATCCTAGAAAGAAGAAGAAAGATGACAGGAACCTCACGCTAGCAACCCTGTTGCTGCTACACCTGAGAGTCCAAACGATGTCTCTCTCTATCTGATGCTGAAACACAATCTGGTGATGAACATGAGCCTAATGATGATATCAATTGTGATGTTCATGAAGATGCTCAATCTAGCAATGAAAAGGATGTGGAGATTGAACCTGTTGATCTTGATAACCCACAACCTAAGAATAGAAGATACGATAAGAATGACTTCACTACTAGGAAGCATGGTAAAGAAAGGGAACCATGGGTTCAGAAACCCATGCCCTTTCCTCCCAAACCATCCAAGAAAAAGGATGATGAGGATTTTGAGCGATTCGTTGAAATGATCAGACCTGTCTTTCTGCAAATGCGTTTGATGGATATGCTCAAAATGTCTCCGTATGCTAAGTACATGAAAGATATTGTGACTAATAAAAGGAGGATACCTGAGGTTGAGATTTCCACGATGCTTGCTAATTATACCTTCAAGGGTGGAACTCCTAAGAAACTAGGTGATCCCGGTGTGCCCACTATACCTTGCTCCATTAAAGGCAACTGCGTTATGCGACCTTGGAGCCGGTGTTAGTGTTATGCCTCTCTCTCTCTCTTTACCGTAGGCTTGAACTGGATAAGTTGACACCCACCGAAATCTCTGTGCAAATGGCCAACAAATCAACTGCTTTTCCTATCAGCATTTGCGAGAATGTGCCTTTTGTGGTTGCTAACGTTACTATCTTAACGGACTTTGTTATTCTGCATATTCCCGAGGAAGATGCCATGGCGGTCATCCCTGGAAGACCCTTTTTAAACACTGCAGGGGCTGTTATAGATTGCAACAAAGGCAATGTCACTTTCCATGTCAATGGTAATGAGCATACGGTGCACTTTCCGAAGAAACAATATCGAGTACATTGCATCAATGCTATCAAAAAAACTTCATCGATTCTTATTGGGAGCTTTGAATGCCCTATTCCTCCTGTTAAGATGAAGTATGATTTGCTTGTTGGAGAGATACACATCCCCATTGAGGTAACCTAGTGACTATTCGAAAATTCTCCGTCTTCTTTTGCAATTCGAAAAGGTTTTTCGAGGAGACTTGATCAACCTCATTGACGGATTTCTTTCGATGACCATGAGATGGATGAATCGAGGAGTCACAAACCTCTGTTCCAAGCTTTCGCCTTCGGTTGCTTAGAAGAAAAATGATAGATTTAGTTTAGTTTTCCCTGTTTTCTGCTTTTAGCGTCCCGTGGAAAAGTACCCCGAAAATAAAAGTTCTCCGAACGTCCTGAAAATCAAGTCTGATTTTTTCTGGATTTTTTGAAAAATACTGGGACGAAGAGCTAGTCCGGGGGCTGCACCAGTGGGCCACAAGCCCTGGAGGCGCGGGCACCCCCATGGTCGCGCCTACCTGGCTTGTGGGGCCCACGTGCACCCCCTCCACTCATTCTAGCTCTCATCTGCTTCTCCTACCTCCAGAAAAAATCTTTTCGCAGCTCAAACCCGTGTTCTTGCTCTTCTTGTTGGGATTTTCGATCTCCTTGCTCAAAGCACCATTCTTCGAACTATTTTGGGGAAATTACTCCTTGGTAAGTGACTCCTCCATTGGTCCAATTAGTTTTTGCTCTAGTGCCTTATACATCACGTATTTTTGTTGCCTTGGTGACCCTGTTCTTGAGCTTTGCATGCTAATTTTAGCTGGTCCCAAGTAGTTTTGATGCGTAATATGGCCTCTAGGCACTTGTGGGAGTAGTTGCTATGAGTTTTGTTGAGCCTTGTTCACTTTTCCTTAGAGTCACTAAAAATTTCAGAAATTTTCACAGATAGGAAAAGGAAAAGATGAGGAGGTTCTTAAGAGGCTCGTCAAGCCGTGACCCCAAGGATGATGGGAGTGAGAAGAAGCCCAAGTATCCGGTCCCTCGAGTCGCAGAAGTTCGAGCGTGCGAATGGCCAAGCGATGTGTTCTTACGTGACGCCGGACTTTATGAGGACTTTTATCACTTGGTGGAGAACGCAGGCCTTACCGCCTTCGTTGAAGATAAGTGTTCGCAATACCTCCTCCTCACTAATATCTTCGTACAAAGCTTTAACTCCTATCCGAGGAAGAATCCTCCTATGGTTGAATTCAAACTTTATGATATCCCCTAGCGCATGTCACTCCAGGATTTTTGCAATGTTTGCAAATTACCTTACGTTGGGGATATTCATGAACCTCGTCCACGGGACTTGGAAGCTTTCATCGATACAATTGCCGTAAGAGAGGAGAGAGGAGTGTCTTGCGCTAGAGCTGCTAGCATACATTTTCTCGTGCTCCGTTACTTCTCACTATTTGTGGGAAAATGTTTGACTGGCCGTGGGAAAGCTGGGTCGCTTAGCTCCCCAGATCTTGCGGTCTTGCGCGAAGCCCTTTGTAACGATAAAACTTATAGCTTGGGCACTATAGTAGCTCAATGGTTGAACATGAACCGTTCTAAAGGTGTTGTCTATGGAGGTATCTATGCTACTCGTCTTGCCAGACACTTTGAGATACCTATTAGACTGGACGAGGAAGAAGAGAGTCTTCTTCCCGATAGATATCTAGATTATGATAGCATGGTTCACCATGACTTTGTTGATAGAGATACAAATAGAAGGATGATCTATAACCTGGTATTTAGTCAGGGTACTCGTGATTCTATTACTTTGCCTGCTCCTTCGTTGTTCAATCTTCATGCAGGTAGGTACATTATTATGCCCTCGGACATCTACGCATATTGGGGCTTGGCACAACCACAGGTGCCCGTGCCCGAGCCACCGGTCGAGTATCAGACGCCAGTTTATCAGTGGGAGCCAGAGGAGCTCACACAGTAGTGGCATCCTCAGTCCACTCTGGAATAACCCGGAGCTGGTTATTTCCCTCCTTGGGATTAGACCAACTTAGTCCAAAAGCCTAAGCTTGGGGGAGTACATGTTCTCACCGACTTTACATTCTTGCTTATGCTTTCACTTTGTTCGTCGGTGTTCACACTTTGCCACTGTATCATCCATGTTAGTTTATTTCCTTTTTTCTTGTTTTCTTTTCATGTGTCTGTCTAGTTGAGAAAACCAAAAAAGATTTTCTTTTTCTTCTTTTTCTTGTTGGGAGCTTTCCCATGTAAATAGTTTTCTTTTTCTTTGGGTCAAGGTAGAAGATAATGGTTACAATGTTTAGTGGCTCTCGCAGGCATACCTGTTTAGCTGTTAAAGAGCCATATTACTTTGTCTTCTCCTTTGTATTTGCCTGCAGATTCCAGCTTTAGTCCAATGCACGAGCACTCTTATTATTGTTCACATTGTTCGGTCATGCAAGTGAAAGGCAATAATGACGATATATCATGAAGTGACGGAGCCTGGAAAAGCTGGTATGAACTCGATCTATTTTGTTTTTGTAAATAAGACTAGCTCATCGTTCCTGATTCAGCTTTGTCGTGAGAGAAAAATGTTTGCAATGACAACTTAGAGATCATAGTTTCTGATGCGATGCTTAATTAGCTAGGAGCTTATAATGGTTCGTCTTGGTTGCCAACATGAATTTTGAGATGACTATGATGTAGTATGATAGGATGGTATCCTCTTTTGAATGTTTCAAGTGGCTTGACTTGGCGCATGTTCACGCATGTAGTTGAAACAAAATCAACATAGCCTCTATGATATTCATGTTCATGGTGATTTATGTCCTACTCATGCTTGCACTCAATGTTAGTTAATCTCAATGCATTTTGATGACTGTTGTCGCTCTCTAGTTGGTTGCTTCCCAGTCTTTTGCTAGCCTTCACTTGTACTAAGCGGGAATACTGCTTGTGCATCCACTTCCATAAACCCAAAGTTGTTCCATATGAGTCCACCATACCTACCTATATGCGGTATCAACCTGCCGTTCCAAGTAAATTTGCATGTGCCACTCTCTAAACCTTCAAGAAATAATCTGTTTTGCATGCCCGAACCGCTCATGTGGTGATAGGGGGCTATCAGTATCTTCCATGCTAGGCGTGTTATCCTCGATATGTGTTTATTCACTATCATTCACGAGAAAGGGGCTGGTAATTGGAATTCCCAGTTCCATGCTCAAATCGAAAAGATAATTGCAAACAAAACTCCCCTAGGATTGACGTTGGTATGGACGGTACCCCAGGATGGGGCTAGCCTTGGAGTGTGATTGATTGGTGGTGGGGGAGTCAAAACTTTACTTTTCTGTTTGGGAACCGCCTATAGCATGTGTAGCGTGGAAGATGTTGAGGACTCTTAGTCATTGCGTTGACAATGAAAGCATGCCACCCAAAATTATCATCTCTATTTTCAAAGCTTGAGCTCTGGCACCTCTGCAAATCAATGCTTCCCTCTGCGAAGGGCCTGTCTATTTATGTTCCTGTTGAGTCATCCTCCTCTTACAAAAGCACCAATTAGAGAGCACCTCTGTCATTTTTATGCTTTGCTTTTAACTGTGTTGAGTATGACTGTGACTGGATCTTCTTTGCCATGAATTACAATGTTTAGTCAGACCTTGGGTTTTGAAGGTGCTCTGCATTTATATTTTGCGGTCTTAGAAAGAGCTAGCGAGATAGCATCTGTTCGTACTGCTTCATGATTGTTTTGATTGAAGTGTTGACGTTTGAGACTTATTATTATTTGCTTGCTAGTTGATTATGCCATTGATATGAGTTTACCATGAGACCTAGATGTCATTTGCTTATGTGGTTTGCTTGTGATCTTGCTGAAACTCTGGATATGAGTTAGACATAGTTGCAACAACAAGATCAAACAGAGTTCATCAAAGTTTTTCTTTTGTCTCTTTCAGTTTGTCAACTGAATTGTTTGAGGACAAGCAAGGCTTTAAGCTTGGGGGAGTTGATACGCCTCCGTCGTATCTACTTTACCGAACTCTTTTGCCCTTGTTTTTGACTCTAATTTGCATGATTTGAATGGAGCTAACCCGGACTAACATTGTTTTCAGCAGAATTGCCATGGTGTTGTTTTTGCGCAGAAATAAAAGTTCTCGGAATGACCTTAAAATTTACGGAGAATTTTTCTAGAGTTAATGAAAAATACTGGCGCAAGAATCAACCGGAGGGGTGGAGCTGTGAGCCCACAAGCCCACCAGGCGCGGGCCCCCCTGGGTCGCGCCTGGCAGGCTTGTGGGGCCCACGTTACTCCACCGCCTCCAAACTCAGCTCTATTTAGTCCGTCTCGCCCGGAAAAAAATCAAGGAGAAGAGTTCATCGCATTTTACAATACGGAGGCGCCGCCACCTCCTGTTCTTCATCTGGAGGGCAGATCTGGAGTTTGTTCTGGGCTCCGGAGAGGGGAAATCGTCGCCATCGTCATCACCAACCTTCCTTCATCGCCAATTCCATGATGCTCTTCACCGTTCATGAGTAATCTCATCGTAGGCTTGCTGGACGGTGATGGGTTGGATGAGATCTATCATGTAATCGAGTTAGTTTTGAAGGGGATTGATCCCTGGTATCCACTATGTTCTGAGATTGATGTTGCTACTACTTTGCCATGCTTAATGCTTGTCACTAGGGCCCGAGTGCCATGATTTCAGATCTGAACCTATTATGTTGTTGCCAATATATGTGTCTTTAGATCCTATCTTGCAAGTTGTAGTCACCTACTATGTGTTATGACCCGGCAACCCCGGAGTGACAATAGCCGGAACCACTCCCGGAGATGACCATAGTATGAGGAGTTCATGTATTCACCAACTGTTAATGCGTTGGTCCGGTTCTTTATTAAAAGGAGAACCTTAATATCCCGTAGTTTCCATTAGGACCCCGCTGCCACGGGAGGGATGGACAATAGATGTCATGCAAGTTCTTTTCCCTAAGCACGTATGACTACATACGGAATACATGCCTACATTAGATTGATGAACTGGAGCTAGTTACATATCTCTTCGTGTTATAACTGTTTCATGATGAGTCACATCCGGCATAATCATCCATCACCGATCCAATGCCTACGAGTCTTCTACTACTGGTCCTTGCTACGTTACTTTGTCGCTACTACTGTTACTGCTCCTACTGCTACTGTGTTGCTACTACTGTTACTCTACTGCTACTGTTGTCACTTTGGTGCTACTAGTTACTGTTGCTACTGCTGCTATCACCCTACTTTGCTACTGATGCTTTGTTGTAGATACTAAATCTTTCAGGTGTGGTTGAATTGACAACTCAACTGCTAATACTTGAGAATATTCTTTCGCTTCCCCTTAAGTCTAATCAATAAATTTGGGTTGAATACTCTACCCTCGAAAACTGTTGCGATCCCCTATATTTGTGGGTTATCAACCACCTAAGTTGAGGTCGAGGAACTCGAGTCTCTAAAACGCTTCCTTGAATTCTCCACTTTGAGCAAAGCTGCTTCAGCCCTGAGAGCCAAGTTGTAGAACTTATCGAACTCATCGGGATCATGCAAGGCAAGGGCCAACTGCAAGTTTTCCTTCAGGCCACCTCTGAACTAAGAAATCTTGCTTTTTTGATCTCGAATGTCCTGTTTAGCATACCGAGCCAGGTCATGGAACTCGACATTGTACTTGTACACAGAAGGTCCTCCTTGCTTCAAGCGTCTGAACTTCTCATGCATCTCTTCCACGAAGCTAGACGGAATATAGTGAGCCGTGAAATCTCTGCAGAAATCATCCGAGCCGATCATTCTGTCGCCTCTGGAGTCGCTCAAGTGATGCCACTATTCTGCCGCTTGACCCTTGAGCTGAAAAGTTGCAAACTTGACGAAGTCCTCTGGTCGCACATTACTGCACTCGAAGTGCTTGTTCATGTCACGAATACAGTCATCAGTGTCGAATGGCCGGCCACAAGACGTGAAGGACTTCGGCTGGTTTCCCAGTAATAGATTCAGAGTTGCAAACTGATGACCACCATGGTTGAAATTGCCCTGCTGCTGATTGTTTCTCTCTTTCAAAAACTGAAGTAACATCCGAGTGTTAGCATTTGTTGCAGCCATCACCGATTTCCATGCCTTTGGAGGAGGAGGAGGCGGCGGAGGAGGTGGTGGAGGATCAGCACCCTCACGACCCGGATTCTGGCGAGTTGGTGGAGCCATCCTAGAGACAGACAACAAGTTAGACGAGAGATTAACATTCAAAGGTTAAGCTAAATCAATAGACAAAAATATCTGAACAAGAGTAATTAGCAATTCCATTCGAACAATAATTAGTAAGAATGCTTCCTCAAAGTAACTGCCGACAACATCTGATTAAAAGGCAGTCACAAACCAAGTATGAGCTAGGGTTGCTCGGAACAAATGTATGACAGGGATTCCATGTGATATCTTCGTGGATAAAATCGCACGGGCTCAATCCTACAGTAGCCATCATGTACAAGGTAGTGCACACGACATACGATGCGTCCCCGAGTCGTAGCAAGCTACAAGGACTCGTTAAGACACAACGAGAACCATTGTAAGATGACCATGAACAAACGGATCCACTGAATGTCGAATCCCAACCTCACATCATGCATCTGTTGGAAGATTGTCCTATAAGTAACTACCTGAGTTCCCACCTAAGAATTCCCGAAATTTCTGGTCATGCAATCTGGTCCACGGATACAAGGAGTAATATAACACTCAACTCCTATACTAACCCGTCCAGTATATCACATCCATCAACACATAACCAGAATCTTGGAACTTCATCTATCTCGGACCCTCGTAATCACAACGATACTAAGTTTGGCGATACATCCGAACCTATCTGCACCAGTACTGGGGAAGCCGGACTCCTCTCGCCACTACTAGTATTGAAGCAATTTCGAACATCCTCCATCCTGAGATACTAAGAAATCTGAATGATAGCGATGTTCTCAAGAATCCCCTGGAGCTCAACTCCCTGGAAGAAATCAAGTTAGACAGGAGGCACCAAGATAGAACTCCGTCACATCAACATCATGTAGATTCCAAAAATATCCGTGTGATCCTAAAAAAAATTTGAGCGAGAAGAAGAGTAGAATTAAAATTCCCTAAGTCGTGAACCTCACCAGAGCATGGAAGAGGACAAAAAGGAAACCTACTCTCCGATATAACTAAGACTCAAAATAGTTTTTGCTAGACTCGACCCGGCCATGTTCAATCACACAAAGGCTCCTATGGTTGTAAGGCTCTGATTACCAACTTGTAACGACTAAGATGCGGCCCTTTCCTTATTTGGGGGCGAGGCCTCAAAAGGGAAAGAGGCGCATCTACGCGTTTCGCAAGCAAGGTAATCATAGCAATATAAATAACTAAAAGAGTGACAAGTAGGGCATACACTTGCCATCTTATAAAGTACATAGTCATACAGTCATACATTATTCTAAACATGGAATGGTCCGACTACAGACAAGATAAACGACAAAAGCTATGATATCCTGCATGCTGGTCCCACGATCACAACCACGACCTCTAGTCCTCGGGATAAGTCACATACAGCCTGCCGCTATCCTCATCGAACTCCCACTTCAGTTGGTTGTCATCGGGAACTCCTGCATATGGGTTACCTATACATGTGGGTGTTTGTCATAAATCGTGAGCCACGAGGACTCAACAATCTCATGACCTTGGTATCGAGTCTAACTAAGTTAAATGGGTGAGGTAGGTTAAGTGTTTGGGTTTGCAGCATCCTGAGCATATATGGTGGCTATGTTACGATGAATAGCAACTAAATATGGTGGTCTACGCAAGACGGTCAAAGACTGGGTTGATCGCTAAGTGATCCTAACACCTACTTACGTCATTCATAACCCCACCATGTTCTCGATCAGAGAAGGAGCTCTGAAAGAAACAGTCACGGTTACGTACTCAGTTGGCAAGTTTTATTAGAATTACTTTAAGTTATCTAGAACCGGATGTTAACAAAATATCCATGTTTGCCACATAACCGCGGGCACGACTTTCCGAAAGATTAAATCCTACAGGGGTGCTCCAACTAGTCCATCACAAATTACCACAAGCCACATAGTAATCCTCTACCACGAAACTCGTGATTTCGTCGGATTCCTTAGAGGAAAACCTCAAACCTGAGAAGACCCAAAGCCTCACTGGAATCCCAATGCGCACGATATATGGATAAGGTAAGACAAGTACGGCAAGACCTCCGACGTGTCGACGATCCCGATAGGAGCCGCGTATCTCGTTCTCAGGACACGATGGATGAATACTACATATAGTGGCCGGATAGACATCCCCTGAGTTGCCCTGAGTGGCCCCGCAAGTGGCTCTGGTTTGGACCAACGTTCATGAGGAGCACTGGCCCGGGGGGCGGGGTTGATTAGATTCCTCGACGTAGCTATTCCCTATGCATTTTTATCATTATGTTCTTAGCAAATTAACACCAAAGTTGGATCCTGCGAGACCAGTCTTAACACTAAACGATTTATCCAAGGGGTCCCCATAACAACGCCGAACGTGTTAGGAGCGCTCAGTTATGGAATAAAACACGGGTAGACGAAACTAAGGCGGCAACAACGGAACAAATCACCCGACAAAAGGCTAGGTCTTCCGTTATTTACCAACTATATAGGTGCATTAATTAAATTGCAATTAATATAATGATATCAAATTGCCCATGTTATCACATGGACCTGCTCGCACCTGCAACTAGCAACGCTATCAATTAGTGGTTGAGCAAGCCTAACTTAGCCAAACAATATGTGCTAGGAGGGGAGGTGTTTGAGCTTTCATGGCAATGTTTGATGGCCTATATATCATTTGGTAGGCAGCGGAGATGTAACAAAGGAAACGTAACACTAAACATAACAAAGCTAGGAACGGTGTCAAGGTCACGATCATTTTCCTGTGATTTCTTCAGACTGGAGCTCCTCTTGTTGTTTCTTCACGAACTCTCCGAACTCCTCGAACTCGTTACTGGCCCAGGTAACTACCCAAAAGAAACAAACACCTAATAAACACCAGCAACAAATGATGCAACATACAATATGATGCATGTATGCTCTCCTCCAAACAAGCACAGAAAACAACCCTACATCGATGAAACAATTGCCACCTCACCACAAGGGGACTTTCTACAGAAATGATCAAAATCGGAAACCAACAACACCATTGGATTCATTGGGATTTTTTACACCAAATCCATATATCATAGTGCCATCTTTGCATACAGAAAAACTCCACAAACAGTAAAAGAATAATAGCACATAATCAAACTACATCACATATTCAAGAACAGGAACTGTTCTTGAGCCAACCCAAATTGGCAAGTCCATATCTGGACATTTCCACAAATGGAAATATGCCCTATTTAGCACAAGGAATTCCAAACAATAAATAAAAGAAATAATGCCAGGAAAATATGATGATGAGGGGGTCCCATCTGGCAGTGGCACCTCACTGGATGTCAGGTGGCCCCTGTGGCCCACTGTCATACTCACACACAACAATTACACTCACAACAAAAGAAATAAAAGATACCACGGGGGAATCGAATCCCGCCACCTCTCTAGTGGAGCTAGCTACCCCCAGCACTAGGGTAGCTGCTGCTAGTTTCTCTAACAAAGGCATCCTACCAGGTAAGGTTATTCGGCAGGCAAACTACCATACGAAGAAAACAGGGAAATAAAAAGGGGGTGCAGGGATTCGAACCCTCAACCTCTCGGTTGCACCCCGAACGTGTTACCACTGGGCTAGGAGGCAAGAGCTTCAAGAAGAGGTGCTTGAGACTACTTAGCCTCGACCCCTCGGGTCTTCTTCTACTTGACAACAGATCAATGGAGAACGGCGACACAAGCAAGCGGGGCCACATCTGGCGAGGTGGGGCACCGGCGGGGCTGCGGAACTCCGAGGGGAATCCATTCCCGACGCAAGCACGACGAGAGGGGAACCTGCCGCAATGCTGCAACTACTGCTACTGAAGCAGACGCTGCAACACTCAAGCTGCTACTTCTGCTGCCTGCTGCTACGGCAACAGACAACAGCGCGAGAAATTGGCATGTTGACGGAGACTTGGCTTGCGCTGGTTTTTCCCTTGAAGAGGAAAGGTGATGCAGCACATGAGCAGTAAGTATTTCCCTCAGTTTGAGAAACAAGGTATCAATCCAGTAGGAGAATCGCGTCAAGTCCAGAGTACCTGCGCAAACACAAAAGAGCCTGCACCGAATGCTATAAAGGCGTTGTCAATCCCTTCAAGATTGATTGCAAAGTGAGATCTGAAGGCGGAGAGTGCAACGAAGTAAAAGTGTAAGGCTGAAAATATGGTGTGGAGTAGACCCGGGGGCCATAGTGTTCACTAGAGGCTTCTCTCAAAATACCAAATATTACGGTGGGTGAACAAATTACTGTCGAGCAATTGATAGAACCGCGCAAAGTCATTACGATATCTAAGGCAATGATCATACATATAGGCATCACGTCTGAGACAAGTAGACCGATACTTTATGCATCTACTACTATTACTCCACACATCGACCGCTATCCAGCATGCATCTAGTGTATTGAGTTCATGATGAACAGAATAACGTCTTAAACATGATGACATGATGTAGAGGGATAAACTCAAACCAATGATGAAAACCCCATCTTTTTACCCTTGATGGCAACAACATGATGCGTGCCTCGCTACCCCTTCTGTCACTAGGTGAGGTCACCGCACGGTATGAACGCAAAACCAAGAACTTCTCCCATTGCAAGAATCATAGATCAAGTTGGCCAAACAAAACCCACAACTCGAAGAGAATTACAAGGATATGAAATCATGCATATAAGAGATTAGAAGAAACTCAAATAAGATTCATAGATAATCGGGTCATAAATCCACAATTCATGGGATCTCGACAAACACACCGCAAAACAAGATTACATCGGATAGATCTCCATGAAGATCATGGAGAACTTTGTATTGAAGATCCAAGAGAGAGAAGAAGCCATCTAGCTATTAGATTTGGACCCGTAGGTCTATGGTGAACTACTCACGCATCATCGGAGAGGTCATGGTGTTGATGAAGAAGCCCTTCGTATCCGAATCCCCCCTCCGGCAGGGCACCAGAACGTGCCCTTGATGGGATCTTGCGGAGATAGAGGCTTGCGGCGGCGGAAAAGTATTTTTGTGGCTCTCTTAATTTTTTCTAGGATTTTAGGGAATATATAGGCGAAGGAGATAGGGCAGAGGAGTCCCAGGGAGCCCACAAGCCTGGGAGGCACGGGCCCCCTGGCCGCGCCATGAGGGCTTGCGGGGTCCCTGGTGACCCTCTGCCTTGGTTCTCAAGTCTCCCGATCGTCTTCTATTTCGGAAAAAATCTTTTTGGAAGGTTTATTCCATTTGGACTCCGTTTAAAATCCTCCTCTGAAAAGGGTCAAAAACACGGAAAAAACAGGAACTGGCACTTGGCACTGAGTTAATAGGTTAGTCCCAAAAAAGATATAAAAGGCATACAAAACATCCAAAGTTTGACAAGATAATAGCATGAAACCATAAAAAATTATAGATACGTTGGAGACGTATCAAGCATCCCCAAGCTTAACTCCTGCTCGTCCTTGAGTAGGGAAGTGATAAAGACTGAATTTTTGATGTGAAATGCTACCTAGCATAGTTGTCCATTATAACTTCTTTCATGTGACATGAATGTTCAGATCCGTAAGATTCAAAACAATAGTTTTCTATTGACATGAAAATAATAATACTTCACGCAAACTAGCAAGGTAATCATGAACTTTTGAAATAACAAGGCCAAAGAAAGTTATCCCTACAAAATCATATAGTCTGGCTATGCTCCATCATCCCCACACAACTAATTTAAATCATGCACAACCCCGGTATTGGCCAAGTAATTGTTTTCACACTCTTACTTTCTCAAACCTTTTTCAACTATCACGTAATACATGAGCGTGAGCCATGGATATAGCACTATAGGTGGAATTGAGTGTGGTGGTGGTTGTGAGAAAAAAAAGGAGGAGATGGTCACATTGACTCGGCGTATCAAAGGGTTATGGAGATGCCCATTAATAGATATCAACGTGAATAAGTAGGGATTGCCATACAAAGGATGCACTAGATCTATAAGTATGTGGAAGCTCAAAAAGGAGAACTAGTGGGTGTGCATCCAACTTGCTTGCTCACGAAGACCTAGGGCAATTTGAGGAAGCCCATCCTTGGAATATATAAGCCAAGTTATATAATAAAGATTCCCACTAGCATATGGTGGTGACGAAACAAGAGGCTCTCAATGATGAAGAACATGGTGCTATTATGAAGCACAAGTGTGGAAAAAGATAGTAGGATTGTCCCTTCTCTCTTTTTCTCTTTTTTTTTGTTTGGGCTCTTTGGCCTCTTTTCATCATTTTTTTTGGTTGGCGTCTTTGGCCTCTTTTTTTTTATTTCCTCACATGGGACAATGCTCTAATAATGATGATCATCACACTTTTTTTTACTTACAACTCAATACTTAGAGCAATGATGACTCTATATGAAATGCCTCCGGCAGTGTACCGGGATGTGCAACGATCTAGCTTGGCGTATGACGTTGAAACATCTCGCTAGCTATCTTATGATCATGCAATGGCAATATGAGAGTGACGGCACAAGTCATGAGACAGAACGGCGGGAGTTGCATGGCAATATATCTCAGAATGGCTATGAAAATGCCATAGTAGGTAGGTATGGTGGTTGTTTTGAGGAAGGCACATGGTGGGTTTGTGCACCGGCGAAAATTGCGTGGTACTAGAGAGGCTAGCAATGGTGGAAGGTGAAAGTGCATCTATACCATGGACTCACATACTTGTTGCGAAAGTTTTTATTAGTAATTGAAACAAAGTGCTAAACACATACTCCTAGGGGAAGGGTTGGTAGGTGTTAACCATCGCGTGATCCCGACCGCAACACAAAGGATGACAATCAATAGATCAATTATGCTCTGACTTCCTAACATAGCGGTTCACCATACGTGCATGTTATGGGAATTATTAACTTCAACACAAGTATTTCTAGATTCACAACACCCTACTAACATAACTCTTAATATTACCAAATCCACGTCTCAAAACTCATTGAGAGGAATCAAACTTCTCTTTCTACTCAATGCACATGAAGATGGAGGTTTTTGTATCCTCTTTGGGTACCTATCACCTTTGGGACTACTTTCATAGAACAAGCCAACTACCAAGATACGCACCGCCGTGCTCAAAAGATCTAAGTGAAGCACATAGAGCAAAATTATCTAGCTCAAAAGATATAAGTGAAGCACAATGAGCATTCTAGCAAAACCACGATGAGTGTGTGTCTCTCTCAAAAGGTGTGCATAAAGGATGATTGTGACACAACAAAAAGAAAAGATTCCTACGATACAAGACGCTCCAAGCAAAACACATATCATGTGGTGAATAAAAATATAGCTCCAACTAATGTTACCGATGGATTGAAGACGAAAGAGGGGATGCCTTCCCGGGGCATCCCCAAGCTTAGGCTTTTTGGTGTCCTTGAATTTGGCTTGGGATGCCTTGGGAATCCCCAAGCTTGAGCTCTTTCCACTCTTTATCCCTTTGTCCATGAGAACATCACCCAAAACTTGAAAACTTCACAACACAAAACTTAAATAGAAACTCGTGATATCATTAGCACAAGAAAACAAACTACCACCTCTTTAGGTACTGTAGAAACCTTGATTTCTATTTATATTGGTGTTATATTACTGTATTCTCACTTTTCCATGGCTAGTACCCCCCGATACTATCCATAGTTTGATCAAAACAAGCAACCAACTCAACAAAAACAGAAGCTGTAAAAAACAGACCAGTCTGTAGCAATCTGTATACTTCGTATACTTCTGGTACCTTAAAAATTATGAAAACTTACTAATGCCTGGGAAAAAGGCATATCAACCAGAATCAAAAAGAATAAACTCAAAATCTCTTTCTGAATAAAAATGAAAAATAATCTCATGAGCGAAAAGTTTCTGTCTTTTTCCAGCAGGATCAAACAACCATCACCAAGACTAGTCATAAAGGTTTTGCTTGGCTCAAACACAAAAAGAAACACCAAAGACACTATCATAATAGAATTATGATGGTGTGGACGCAACAGAACAGAAATAAAAAGATAAATTCATTGGGTTGCCTCCCAACAAGCACTATTGTTTAACGCCCTTAGCTAGGCATAAAGTGATAGAATCACGTATCGTCGTCTTTGGTGCTCAAAACATAAGTAGCCCTCATCATGGATTCATAAGGAAATCTTATTTTCTTTCTAGGAAATTTCTCCATGCCCTTCTTTAAAGGAAATTGAAATCTAATATTCCCTTCCTTCATATCGATGATAGCACCTATAGTCCTTAGGAAAGGTCTACCAAGAATGACAGGGCATGTAGGATTGCAATCAATGTCAAGCACAATGAAATCCACGGGTACATAGTTCCTATTAGCAATAATAAGACCATCATTGATCCTTCCCATGGGTTTCTTGACAGCAGAATCCGCAATATGCAAATTAAGAGAACACTCCTCAATCTCATTAAAACCCAGAACATCACATAAAGACTTTGGAATCGCGGAAACACTAGCACCCAAATCACACAAGGCATTGCATTCATAGTTTTTGATTTTGATTTTGATAGTAGGTTCCCACTCATCATGAAGCTTTCTAGGGATAGAAACTTCCAATTCAAGTTTCTCTTCAAGAGATTTTATCATAGCTTCGACGATATGATCGGTAAAGGCCTTGTTTTGGCTATAAGTGTGTGGAGAGTTTAGCATGGATTGCATCAATGAAATGCATTCAATCAAGGAGAAACTATCATAACTGAGTTCCTTGAAATCCAAAGTAGTAATTTCATTACTACTCAAGGTTTTAATATCTTCTACTCCACTTTCAATGCTTTTAGCATCAAGATAGATGGACTCCGAATCATTGGGGCGTTTTTCAACCAAAGTGGATTCATATCCAGCCCCATCATCATTAGGTTTGACACAAGACAACAAAGATTCAATGGGAGTCACACCAAGCACTTTAATATCTTCGTGATTCTTATCACGAGAACACGCCTTTTTAAGCCATTCATGTCTAGCACGAATTTGGGCGGTTCTTTCTTTACTCTCACTCATGGAAACACGCATAGCTTTCATAGTTTCATCCATATTGATCTTGGGAGGAGCACATTTAACTTTCAAAGCATCAATATCACTAGACATTCTATCAACGCTCCTAGCCAAATCGTCAATTTTGAGTAGTTTTTCCTCTATGGACGCATTGAAAATCTTTTGCGAGTTGATAAACTCTTTGATATTACTCTCTAGATCAGAGGGTAATCTATTGTAATTTCCATGAGTATTGTTGTAGGAGTTGCAAAAGTTATTAGAGGGGTTACTAGGAAAAGGCCTAGGAACATAGTTTCCTCTAAAAGCATTGTTGTTGCCAAAATTATTCCTACCAACAAAATTAATGTCCAAGCTAGTGTTGCTACTCTCAATCAAGGAAGACAAGGGCATATCATTAGGATCTAAAGGAGCACTTCTACTAGCAACCAAATTCATTAACTCATCCGTCTTAGCACTTAACGAGTTAATTTCTTCTATAGCGTGTACCTTTTTACTAGTAGGTGACCTTTCAGTGTGCCACTGAGAGTAGTTCGTCATGATATTGTCTAGGAGTTTTGTAGCTTCTCCTAACGTGATTTCCATGAACGTTCCACCTGTGGCGGAGTCCAAGATATTTCTAGATGCGAAATTCAAGCCAGCGTAAAAGATTTGTATAATCATCCAAAGACTCAAGCCATGAGTGGGACAATTTCTAATCATCAATTTCATTCTCTCCCAAGATTGTGCAACATGTTCATGATCAAGTTGCTTAAAATTCAAGATATAATTACGGAGAGAGATAATCTTAGCCGGCGGAAAATAGTTGGATATATAAGCATCTTTGCACTTGTTCCAACAATCAATACTATTTTTGGGCAAAGACAAAAACCAAGTTTTTTGCTCGATCTCGCAACGAGAACGGAAAAAGCTTCAATTTAATCACATCATTATCCACATCTTTCTTCTTTTGCATATCACAAAGCTCAATGAAGGTATTGAGATGGGATGCGACATCTTCACTAGGAAGGCCGGAGAATTGCTCTTTCATAACAAGATTCAGCAAAGTAGCATTGATTTCGTATGATTCCGCACTAGTGGCGGGAGCAATCGGAGTACTAATAAAGTTATTATTATTAGTAATCGAGAAGTCACAAAGTTTGGTGTTTTCAGTCATGGTGACTTCCGCAAGCAATCAACCACACAAGAGAACATAAAGCAAGCGAGAGAAAAGGGCGAACGAAAAAGGCAAACGAAAAAGGCAAATATTTTTGTAAATTTTTGTTTTTCAGAAGTGGGGGAGAGGAAAACGAGAGGCACAAAAGTAAATGCAAGAGATGAGTTTGCGACACTTACTTGGATGAGTTCTTGACTTGATCCTCCCCGGCAATGGCGCTAGAAATTCTTCTGCTACGCCAACACACAACAGCGCCAGAAATTGGCACGTTGACGGAGACTTGGCTTGCGCTGGTTTTTCCCTTGAAGAGGAAAGGGTGATGCAGCACAGGAGCAGTAAGTATTTCCCTTAGTTTGAGAACCAAGGTATCAATCCAGTAGGAGAATCGCGTCAAGTCCAGAGTACCTGCGCAAACACAAAAGAGCTTGCACCCAACGCTATAAAGGAGTTGTCAATCCATTCAAGATTGATTGCAAAGTGAGATCTGAAGGTGGAAAGTGCAACGAAGTAAAAGTGTAAGGCGGAAAATATGATGTGAAGTAGACCCGGAGGCCATAGTGTTCACTAGAGGCTTCTCTCAAAATAGCAAATATTATGGTGGGTGAACAAATTACTGTCGAGCAATTGATAGAACCGCGCAAAGTCATTACGATATCTAAGGCAATGATCATACATATAGGCATCACGTCCGAGACAAGTAGACCGATACTTTATGCATCTACTACTATTACTCCACACATCGACCGCTATCCAGCATGCATCTAGTGTATTGAGTTCATGACGAACAGAGTAACGCCTTAAGCAAGATGACATGATGTAGAGGGATAAACTCAAACCAATGATGAAAACCCCATCTTTTTACCCTTGATGGCAACAACACGATGCGTGCCTCGCTACCCCTTCTGTCACTGGGTGAGGTCACCGCACGGCATGAGCCCAAAACCAAGCACTTCTCCCATTGCAAGAATCACAGATCAAGTTGGCCAAACAAAACCCACAACTCGAAGAGAATTACAAGGATATGAAATCATGCATATAAGAGATCACAAGAAACTCAAATAAGATTCATAGATAATCTGATCATAAATCCACAATTCATTGGATCTCGACAAACACACCGCAAAATAAGATTACACCGGATAGATCTCGATGAAGATCATGGAGAACTTTGTATTGAAGATCCAAGAGAGAGAAGAAGCCATCTAGCTACTAGCTATGGACCCGTAGGTCTATGGTGAACTACTCACGCATCATCAGAGAGGTCATGGTGTTGATGAAGAAGCCCTCCGTATCCGAATCCCCCCTCCGACAGGGCACCATAACGTGCCCCGGATGGGATCTTGCGGAGACAGAAGCTTGCGGCGGCGGAAAAGTATTTTCGTGTCTCTCTTGATTTTTTCTGGGATTTTAGGGAATATATAGGCAAAGGAGCTAGGGCAGAGGAGGCCCAGGGAGCCGACAAGCCTGTGAGGCGCGGGCCCCCCTAGCCGCGCTATGAGGGCTTGTGGGGGTCCTTGGTGACCCTCTGCCTTGGTTCTCAAGTCTCCCGATCGTCTTCTGTTTTGGAAAAAAATCTTTTCGGAAGTTTTATTCCGTTTGGACTCCGTTTAAAATCCTCCACTGAAAAGGTGCAAAAACACGGAAAAAACAGGAACTGGCACCTGGCACTGAGTTAATAGGTTAGTCCCAAAAAAGATATAAAAGGCATACAAAACATCCAAAGTTTGACAAGATAATAGCATGAAACCATCAAAAATTATAGATACGTTGGAGGCGTATCACCTTCTAGTGCTCGTGCGATAGGGCAGTGCACTGGCTACAAAAGGGGAAGCCCCGCGCTGCGAAGGTTCTACCTCCCGCGCTACGCTACTGCTCCTAGAAGCTGCTGCTACTACGACGTTGAAACTGCTGCTGCTACTTGACGCTGGAACTGCTGCTGCACCCGCAATAGAGCAGTGCGCCGGCGAGCACACGCTATGCGGGCCTCGGCCAGAGAGGGACAATGAAAGAGGAGAGCGGAACCTTGCTCACCTAGCGGCAGAGAGCCGATCCTACGCGGGAGATGAAGAGTACGACGAGCCGGAGCGGAAGAAAACTCGCGGAGTTGAAGAAGTTGTCGCCGTCGTGGACGTCGAGATGAAGGTCCTGGCGCCGATCTCTTTGCGAAAATGGAACCCCCCGAGCGTGCTCTTGCTCCTCGTGCTGACGGAGTGGAAGAAGAGGGGTCGATCTGCTATCGGCGGTTGAGCTCACCTGAGCCGTCTCATGGCGGTGGCGATGATGGATCTCTCCTGACGGCGCGAGGGAAGAGGAGGAGGAAGAAATGGGGAGCTAGGAAGAACCCTAGGGTGCCGGCATGGGCTAAATAGGTGGGGAAGGAGACGAGGGACGCGCTACTAGGCTAGACCGAATGCTACTGGGCCTTAAAGGCTAGTCTGCTCTCTCTCTTCACTTAAACCCGAAATAAAACCTTCTATCCTATTTTATAAACGAGACAACCACACAAATCCCACAAAAAATAAGAAGGGGTTTTTAAATAAAAATAAAAAAATACTTGACTATACAAAATAATATAACCTATTTAATAAAATAGGTTTGACTATTTTTAGGCAAGGCAAAATATCTGCTTTATCAATTAAACCTAGGCCGTTTTGCAATAAAAACAAATGCCAGTGCTTGGAGAAAAATAAAAGAGCTCCACTTCTCCACTCACAAGAATTGAGAGGAAAGATGGAACATTTTTGTAGGATTTTTAAAACAAGTTGAAAAACACAAGTAATCACATATTTGAACAGGAAGGGTTTGAACCATGGTGCTTCAAAGGTTCTGAATGGCTTTGATGCACCCACTCACATGCACAAGATCACAACCACACATCACCACATGATCATCAAGGTGGCACAACACACAAGATCAAACCATCAAGGCAAAAGGAAAAAAGAAACAAGATATGCTGGATGCATGAGATGCACATGAAATGATAATGCCACAAGTCTCACATCCATAACATTGCCTCATCAGAGTTGCCAAACATGGAAATGATTACAAAAGGGGAAAGAAAAGCACTTGGGATATTACAGACATGGTCACGAAGAAAATGATGACGAATCTGGATGTGCTTAGTCTTCGAGTGTTGTACTGGGTTGTAGGCGATTCTGATTGCACTCTCATTGTTGCAGTAGAGGGACACATTCTTCATGTTGATGTCGTAGTCTATGAGAGTTTGCTTCATCCATAGCAGTTGAGCACAGCAGGATCCAACAACAATGTACTCAGCTTCGGCAGTGGAGATAGAAACACAGTTCTGCTTCTTTAGGACCAGCAGACTCATGATCTTCCGAAGAAATGGCATGTGCCTGATGTTGACTTGCGATCCACATGATCACCAGCCTAATTAGAATAAGAATATCCAACGAGGTGAAGATTTGAGCCCTTGGGGTTCCACAATCCTAGTGTTCGTGTGTGAGCTAAGTATCGAACAATATGTTTCACAACCTTATGGTGTGATTCCTTCGGGTTTTCATGAAAACGAGCACACATGAAAACACTAAGCATTATATCTCGCCTAGATGCACATAGATATAATAAAGAGCCAATCATCGAGCGATATACCTGCTGATTGAAATCTTTACCATTTTCGCCAGTGTAGAGGTGATCGTTGGTAGGCATAGAATCTTGACGCCTTTGCATTCATGCATGTTGAATTTCCTCAGAACGTCCTTGAGGTATTTCTACTGAGATATGAAGATGGCATTGCGTTGTTGACGAATTTGAAGACCTAAGAAGAATTTCAGCTCCCCCATCATAGACATCTGATATTCTTCACTCATCATGTAAGGAAATTCATCACTGTAACGTTTGTCAGTACAACCAAAGATAATGTCGTCGACGTATATTTGGCACACAAATAGTTCATTGTTATAGGATTTTCTGAAAAGTGTAGGATCAAGTGAACCAGGTTTGAAGCCTTTCTTCATGAGGAATTCCTTCAATGTGTCATACCACGCCCGAGGGGCTTGCTTGAGGCCATAGAGTGCCTTTTTGAGTCTGAAGACTTTGTCAGGATGCTTCGGATCTTCAAAACCTGGAGGATGAGCAACATATACTTCTTCCTCAAGCTTACCATTGAGGAATGCACTTTTGACATCCATTTGATATAGAGTAATATTATGATGATTAGCATAAGCAAGTAGTATTCGAATAGCTTCAAGTCTAGCAACAGGTGCAAAAGTTTCATCGAAATCAATTCCTTCAACCTGTGTGTAGCCTTGGGCTACAAGCCGTGCCTTATTCCTCACCACTTGACCATCCTCATCTTGCTTGTTTCCGTAAATCCACTTGGTGCCGATGATATTGTGCTTGCGAGGATCTGGTCGTTTGACGAGTTCCCACATGTCATTTAGCTTGAACTGAAGAAGTTCATCTTGCATGGCTTGAATCCACTCAGGTTCCATGAAGGCTTCAACAACTTTTGAGGGTTCTGTGATAGACACAAAAGAGGAATGCCCACAAAAGTTAACTAAATGTGAAGCTTTTGAGCGAGTGAGAGGACCTGGCGCATTGATGTCATCGAGCATTTTGTCAAGTTCCACTTCATTTGCAATCCTTGGATGAGTGGTTAAATATTTTGGTTGGGCTGAGGAATTTGATCTGGAGCAATTTCCTCAAGTGCACCTGTTTGAATTTCATGAGTGTTGGGGACGATTTATTCAACAATTTCCTCAGTAGGAATGATATCCTCAATGGCTTTGAGCTTGATTGCTTCCTCAGGAGGTAATTTATCTCGCACACTACGTAATTGCTCTCTTTGCGAGCCATTAGTTTCATCGAACCGCACATCTACAGTTTGAACTACCTTGTTGTGATAGGTGTTGAAGACTCTGTAGGTGTGCGAGTCCTTTTCGTAACCAAGCATAAAACCCTCATGTGCTTTAGGTGCAAAGTTTGAGCTATGGTGAGGATCTCTAATCCAGCATCTTGCACCGACGACTTTGAAATAACTTACATTGGGTTTCTTGTCAGTGAGGAGTTCATATGAGGTTTTCTTGAGGAATTTGTGAAGATATACCCGGTTGATGATGTGGCAAGCAGTGTTGATTGCTTCAGGCCAGAAGCGACGAGGAGTCTGATATTCTACAAACATAGTGTGTGCCATTTCAACCAGAGTCCTGTTCCTGCGTTCAACGACGCCATTCTGTTGAGGAGTATAAGGAGCAGATAATTCGTGAGTAATACCAAGTTCATCAAGATAATCATCAAGACCAGTGTTTTTAAATTCTGTCCCATTGTCTCTCCTCATGTGTTTGATCTTGACGCCGAAGTTCGTCGAGGCCCTTGAGGAAAATCATTTGAAGACTTGATGCACTTCAGTTTTATACATAATGATATGTACCCAAGTGTATCGAGAATAGTCATCAACGATGACAAAGCCATATAAAAATGTTGCATTGGTTAGAGTGGCATAATGAGTAGGTCCAAACAGATCCATGTGAAGCAATTCAAACGGGGCGAGTAGTAGTCATGATAGTCTTCAAGGGGTGTTTGGATCTGGTCATTTTTCCAGACTCACAAGCACCGCAGAGGTGGTCCTTGAGGAATTTGACCGATTCGATGCCAATGACATGCTTCTTCTTCGTCAGTGTTGGCAAATTCCTCATGCCTGCATGACCCAGGCGTCGATGCCATAACCAGCCTTCTGAGGTTTTTGCTAGTAAGCATGTGGCTAGTTGAGGACCTGTGGAAAATCAATAATGTACAAATCTCCTCTCCTAAAGCCTTCGAAGACTTTGGATTTGTCAGATTCCATGATGACTACACATCTGTATTTTCCAAAGATAACAACCATATCAAGATCACAAAGCATTGAGACTTACATGAGGTTAAACCCAAGGGATTCGACAAGCATGACTTTATCCATGTGCCTGTCCTTGGAAATAGCCAATTGCCAAGTCCCAATACCTTGCTTTTACCTTTATCAGCATAAGTGATTTGCTTCAGTGGTGATGGAGTCAGTGGTATATTCATCAACAAGCTTTTATCACCAGTCATGTGGTTTGTGCAACCACTGTCAAGAACCCACTCTGTATTCTTGGGTTTGTCATCCTGTAGATGAATTAGTACAAATTACCATCTCATATGCTTCAGACTTGAAGAATATGATTTCAATTTTAACAGATAGGGATTTCATCATAAACAGTAAATTCGAAGACGTGTGAAATTTATCATTTCATCAATTTTAGCTTGCGTGCAATCAAGCATTTTCCTCGGTTCTCCATTAAATTCTTTAGATGATGGTTTTCATCTTGAGACCTGACCTGTAGAAGTGATTAGTTCAATTTCTTCACCACCCACATCTGAAGGTGTGGCAAAGAGTTCATCATCCTGCGAGCACCATATGAGAAAGGGGGCATTGAAGCTAATGCACTTCATTTCACAGTAGGGGGTTAGAGTACTCAAATGAATATGCAGAGAAATTCTTTGAGGACTTATGAATATAATGATTTGAGGAATAACACTCATATTCATGTCTCCTGTAATTTCCCTGCATATCAGAAGCATCAGCACGGGTATGAGCATAGTATTGACCATTTGAGGAATTTGATCCTCGTGAAGACTTTGATCCTCCTAAGGAAATTGATATGGGTTTCTGGTTCTTCATAGGTGGTGTTGTGAGGACATTCACCTTAAGATTTTCCAAGCAACTTTTGGGGACCCAAATTTTCCTCAGGGATGGTCCATTCCTGGAGTTAGTTCCAACATATCGAGCAAATACTTCACCAGATTGATTTTTGAACAGTTTGTAGTTGGAGTCAAATGACTCACCCGAGGAATAGGATAATTCACATGCAAAGCCTGTTAGAGTGGATGGATCAACGGGAGTACCTTTAGCAGCAACCCATGAGGTTTTGGGGTACTCCTTAGGTTTCCAGTATGATCCATCGGCATTTAATTTCCTCTCAACGACAATGCCTTCTTTCCTCGGGTTCCTGTTCAGAATTTGCTTTTTGAGCACATCGCAAAGGGTTCGATGCCCTTTGAGGCTTTTGTATATGCATGTCACATACAATTCCTTCAGCCCTGCATTTTCGTTAGTAGCATTGTTGGTTTCCTCAAGTGAAGAATTTGATACCACAAGGGCAGTTGAAGAATTTGTAGCGATAGAAGCATTTGATCATTCTGGTGAAGAATTAGCAGTTTCACATTCAATGCATTTCAAACATGGTGAAATGAATTCAACGTGAATGACATTGATCTGTTGAGCAAGCAATGAATCATTTTCCATTCGAAGATCATCATGAGACATTTTCAACTTCTCAAGATCAAGTTTCCTTTGAAGAAATTCATATGAAAGTTTCTCATGATCAGCCAAGAGTGTGCCATAACGATCTTGAATACTATCAAATCTAGATTGAATACTTTTCACATCTTCAGTGTGGACTTGAGTACGATTCATTTCATCATTCAACAGATCGACGCTTCTGTCTAGCAGTTTTTGAAGCTTTTCAATGGCACTTTGTTGTTTAGTTGCAATATTGGCAAGTTTATTGTAACTCGGTTTTTTATAATAATCAGGTTCACAGTCACTTGAGTCAGGGGAGGAAGTATCATTCGGTACCTTTGAACCTTTTTCCCTGAAGCAAATAGATTGGAGCGAAGTCATCGGCATAGTCATCAGTGTAGATAGCGTTGTCATTTTCTTCAAGATTGAAGATTGACTTGTTGAAGAATGTGGTAGCGAGTGCAAGACTTGCCACACCAGACTCTGAATCTTCTTCAGAACCTTCCTCTTCATCACATTCCTCAGATTCTTCTTCTGAATCCATTTCCTTGCCAATGAGTGCCTGAGCCTTTCTGAAACTGGTCTTCTTGTGCGATGAGGACTTTGAGGATGAGGATTTTGAAGATTTCTTCTTTTTATTCGAGTCATCAGAACTTTCATCCTTGTATTTCTTCTTCTTTGGTTCTTTCACCCAGCGAGGACAGTCAGCTATGTAGTGACCAGATTTCGTACATTTGTGACAGGTTCTTTTCTTGTAGTCCTCAGAGGAAGATTCTGATTTCCTCATATCTCTTCTTGAAGGTTTACCAAACTGTCCACGCTTTGTAAACTTCTGGAATTTCCTCACGAGCAATGCAAGCTCCTGTCCAAGTTCTTCAGGGTCACCAATGCTGCAATCTGAGTCTTCTTCTTCAGATGAGGAAATTGCTTTAGCCTTCAGCGCACGAGGTCTTGAGTAGCTTGGTCCATACAGATCTCTCTTTTCTTCCTGTTGAAATTCATGAGTATTAAGTCTTTCAAGTATATCAGCAGGATCAAGCATCTTATAGTCTCCTCTTTCTTGAATCATCAGAACCAGTGTATCAAATGATGCATCAAGAGATCTTAGCAGTTTCTTCACAACTTCATGGTCAGTGATGTCTCGAGCTCCCGATGCTTGCAGTTCATTTGAGATGTCAGTGAGGTGATCAAAGGTATCTTGGCAGCTTTCATTGTCAAGCCTCTTGAAGCGATTGAAGAGATTGCGAAGAATATCAACACGAGAGTCACGCTGAGTTGAAATTCCTTCATTGACTTTGGACAGCCTATTCTAGATAAGCTTGGTTGTGCCCAAAGCACTCACTCTGCCAGACTAGCCTTTGCTCAGATGGCCACATATGATATTCTTCGCTTGATAGTCAAATTGCTTGAATTTCTTCACATCAGCGGCAGAGATAGTAGTAGTGATGGAGGGAATACCATGTTCCACAATATACCAGAGATCATTTTCAATAGCCTGAAGATGCATCTGCATCTTAGTCTTCCAGTAGGGAAAGTCCTTTCCTTCGAAGGTAGGACATCCTGCAGTAACCTTGATCATACCTGCAGTCGACATAACTAAAACTCCAGGTGGTTAAACCAAAATCACATAGAACAAGGGAGTACCTTGCTCTCATACCAATTGCAAGTGTGTTATATCGACTAGAGGGGGGTGAATAGGCAATTTTTAGAATTTCATTGCTGAGGAAATTCCTTGTGAGGAAAGTCCTCAATGATGAATTAAGTGCAGCGGAAGTAGTACAAGATCAGGTGTGCAAAAACTTCAATAGCATATTACTTGTTGAAGATTATGAAATTCGGTTTGCACAATTCGCAAGTACAGAGTAAGCAGGTGAAGATTATCTTAAGTGAAGAATTTGAGGTTGAGTAAATTCATAGAAAGTCATCAAACAAATTCTTCAACAGTGCATATCAAAGTCTTCAACATAAAATTTGAGGAAATGAAAGAGTTGAAGAAATAGAACCTGTATCACGATGAAGACAATTGTTGATGACCCAGTTCCAACTGCTGTGATAGTTGTACCTCTGGTTTGGAGCGGCTTGCTATTGAAACCAAAGGACACACAGTCTCGAGACACATAGTCCCAACCGTATTCTCCTTGAGCTAAGGACACACAGTCCTTGCCCAACACTCCTGGTAAGTCTTCAGGGCAGACTTCCAAACCCTCAGAAACTTGGTCACCCGGCGATCCACAATTTACTGATGGATGCTCTAGACCATGACGCCTAAACGCCTGGTGGATGCACAGTCCTCAAAGGTAAAAGGCTTCAGTTCCACACACGAACAAATTCTTCAGTGATGCTCAATCACTTGGTTTTTGGTTTGGGGTTTGGTGTTTGGGGTATTTCCTCACTTGATGATTTTCTCTCGAAGACTGTGAGGAATTTGGGTTGCTCCAAATGACAAGTGTTAGTTTCTCTTGGAGCAGGAAACCAGCTAGTGGTTGTGGGGGCGGCTATTTATAGCCTGGGAGCATCTCGACATGATTTGACATAAATGCCCTTAAATAATGTGATCGTTGGGTGGATAAGATTAGTGAGGTGACGCGTGTCGCGGCAACGGTCGGAACTTTCAATTGTGAAAGTCCTCATGTCTCTCATATTCCTCACTTTGAGGCTTTGGTAGGTTTAGGCTTGGTTTGAGCATCATGAGGAAAATCATTCCGTAGTTTCACCTCGACCCCCTTTAACAGTACGATGTTCCTATTACTCAATAGTGAAGAAAATGAAACAGAAAGAGTAAATCTTCACGCCTCAAAGTCTTCATACTGTTTTCTTCAGGACACACCGAATTCCTCATCTTCAATATATTCATGAGGAATATCAATTTCTCGCAATTTCTTCGCGATCAAAGTCTTCAAAGTAAGACCAAAGTCTTCAGCCAAAGACATACATTTTTAGGGGTCGATATTCATCGTATAACTCAAACTCCTCAGCGACTTATAGAGCCTACGTACACTTACAAACATATTAGTCTCTTAACCTATAAGTCTTCAAACCGCCAAAATCACTAAGGGCACTAGATGCACTTACAGTTGCGGCAGCGGAGGATCTCAATCCTCGTCCTCAAAAACGAGGTCGACATAGGCGTGTTCTTTCTTCTTGGCTACGAGGCCCCACTCTTCCATGTTGGTTGTGAACTCCTGCGTTGGCACAATCCCCTACTACATGATGATTTTTTCAATGTCAACATCCTGTCAACGGCGATGCACCTCCTCCTCTTCCTCCCGCGTAAAGTGCGCGATGACAGCAGCCTCCATGACGTCTGCCTTCATCGGGGGGGAGGTAATCCTCCGTCCCGATGACACCCCGCCTCTCCGGCTCCGCCTCTGGCCCCCTCTTCACCGAGCAGAACAACGTGAGCTCCTCCCGCTCTCTTTTGACCGGTATCCGCAAGCTCGAGGCACAGACGAAGGAGCTTCCCATGGCGGAGGAGCCGGAGGACAGCCCGCGGCGGAGGAGCGCCAGCCTGCAGTCGTACTCCTCCATCTCGCGGCAGAGGAGCAACAACGGTGGCTCTTGGCCATGCTTCGTGTACCTCCGGGTGGCCCGCTTCCTCGCGTCGTCGAAGGCCACGCACCGTTGCCGCTCGAGGTCGTCGCCACTGCTGGCGTCGCAGCCCGCCGACCATATTTTGCGCCACATCGAGAGGGGAGAGGGGGAATTGAAGTCGCGAGCGGTGAGAAATCGAGAGAGGGGATTAGGAATTGCGGCGGTGCACAGATAGGGTTTTGACCCGTATTTCAGCCGCAAAACCCTTACATATACACCACGCGAGTGGCGGTTCGTGGGCCACTGTAAAAAGTATTATGGGCTCACCGACTATATGGGCTCTCGTGTGGCCCAAAATACGGGCCAAAACTGTATAGTCGCCGTATTTTTACGCGTCGTCAATTTTAAGAGTTCTGCTAGAGATGCTCGTAACTACCCGAATTTGTGCCCCTCTCGCTCTGTCGCCGGCGCACAAATGGTAGATCTGAGGCTGCCCGCCGCCATCGTCGAAATTGACGCATTCGGCTGTCGACAATGTCCTCCCCACCCCCTCACCCGTCACCCGCACACGCTCCATAGGCTCCAATGTGGTCCTTAACCACCCGGATTTGTGCCTCTCTCGCCTCGTCGCCGGCGCACAACCGGCAGATCTGAGGCTGCCCGCCGCCATCACACGAACTAACGCATCCGGTCGCTGGTGAATGTGCCTTTGGCATGGATTGGCCGGGTATCGGACCGCACAACACCGACAACGCCTTTGCACCGCATGCAGGTATGGACTCGGCCTCTAGTCGCCCGAATCTCTCTCGTCGGTGGTTCGTCGGCAAAGACACGCCCGGTCGTAGCCCGAGGTCGATGTTTGCCCAACGGCTCATCGACTCCCCATTGTCGGTCATAAAGTGCGACGACTACCCGTGGTATGTGGTGCGCTGAGTTTCCACCACGGCGGAACATCCCCGATGAGTGTTCTTGAAGTGCCAAAAAGATGGGGTATGTGCTTGTTTTAATTGTGTTGTTCACAGAATACGACACAATTATTGTATCTCATTTAGTGCTCAAATTTGTGTATGATGGATGCAAGTTTTTGTATCGTGAATAAGATTATACCGATCTATCGATACCATGAAATTTGGCAGATACTCGTGCACTCATTGCTAGAATAAAGGCTAGAGATAAGACTAAATGCAAAGCAACGTCGAATTTGTCGGAATCGAGAAAGGAAAATGTGAGCAAGTTCAAGAATTCAATAGAGATAATCAACAATAAAGACATACAGAAAATATTAATCTCTATCCAATAATAAAGAAAATAGTGCTTATGGTGGTTCGTCATAAAATTACCTCTGAATTTAACTCAAATTACCCACTATGCCACCCATAAGTGAACAAATGATTTACTTATTTTTTTTCTCAAAGTCGTCGTCCTGTGTGGTTATTACGCCGTGGGACCATGAAAAATCACGAGCGTGCGCAGCTTGTACTTCATAGACCACACCTAGGTTTGATCCCTGGTTGCCACACTTTTTTTCATCCCCTGTTATTTCACTTTTTATAGCAGCAAACACGGTTCATGGACCAGTCCATGTTTTTTATTTCAATTTATTTTTTTCTTCTTTAAATTAATTCGTGATTTTCCAAAATTCCATTTTTTTTAGTTTTGAAAAAAATGTTCGTGAAATCATAGTATTTTTGGAAATGAAAACACAGATTCAGAAAATCAGAAAATGTTCACGGATTCAAAAAAAAATGATGGTTTTCAAAAACTGTTCGCATATTATAAAAGAATTCACAAAATGTGTATGAAATTTTAAAAAATGTTGAGAAAAACTAAAAAAACGAATTTCCAAATTTGTTCCCCATTTACAAAAAAGTTCATCGATTAAAAAAATGTTCGCCGAGTAAAAAACTGTCCATGCATTTCAGAAAAAAGATAAGTTTACATAAATTGACAAAACTTGATCACATGAACGTTGCTTTTCTCTTTTTATAGCAGCAAACACGAATCCATGGACCAGCCTATGTTTTATATTCAGCAAATATAATATGTTCATGATTTTTAAAATGATCACTTATTCAAAACATATCCGTGAATTCGAAAAAAAATCTATGAAATAAAAGCAACATTGAGAAATACTAAAAAAGTCACGACTTTCAAAATTTATTCCCCATTTAAAAAAAAGTTCATACATTGAGTAAAAAATTGTCCATGTATTTCAGAAAAAAGATAAATGGACATCAATCAACAAAATTTGATCACATGAACACCACGATCATCATTAACAAGGATGGAAGAAAAGATAAATGGCAATATGATGGACCACCGTGTTAAATAGAAAAAATAAAGGATGCTCATATGTCAGGATATTGAGCCATACTTATTTGAATACAACGTAATATTTTTGTTTTCCGTTACAAGGCATAGACATATTTGCTAGTCTAACTAATAAGAAGAGTTATGAAAGCTGGATATTTTTTAAAGTATCTAATTATGGTTCTTGTTTTTGTATTCTGTTCTCGTACCAAAGATGGTGAATGATGTACTCTAGTGTATATCGTAATGAAATAGAAAAGCAAGGAAATTTATTTCGATGGCCAAAAATGAAATGTAAATGAAAAAGATATATTTATTCTGTTATATGCCGAGAATCCGTTAAATCGGGCAAAAAAGTAAAAATACTGCATTAGGCTATGTTTGAAATGTCGTTTCCCTTAGCAATACATCTGTAAATAATACATGTCTTCCTCCGTCGTTTTGCTTCCAGACGAGAATCACTACTAGCTTTGTAAATTACACATGTAAATTATATACAAATGTATTTAAATACACTTAATCCAAGCACGCCTTTAATTTTACTCCGTCGTATTCTTCGTTATTTTTAGCGGGTCGGTTAGAAATGCCGTAGCCGAGTGAAAGTCTGTTCCGAAAGCATTTTAGAGGCCGACGACACTATAGGCGTATGTATCTCTCGGTATCACATCGGACGCAAGATAAAACTGCAAAGGAAACTTGTTGCAATCCACCGGCCGGCACGGCACCATGTATACGTAAGCTAGCTAGCACAGTACATACATTCTACAGTGTTTTCTCCCGCGTGGCTTGAGAGCCTCTAGCTAGCTACGCATATGTCACCGATGCTTTCTTCCTCCTCCGGCTCTTCCCTTCGGAGCAGTGCGAGGTCGCCGTCCCCGTCGCCCTCGAGCTCTTCTTCCTCCTCTCCCCGGCCGCCGGGCCGAACATGGCCATCCGCCCGATCCCCCTCGATATCGACGCGAAGAAGGCGCGGCCGTGCTCCCCCGGGCGGCCGTCCCGCATCCCCTGCTTCATCATCCCCTGCTCCCGCTCCAGCTCAGTCAGCCGCACCCGCATCCTCGACACCTCCAGCTTCAGCTCCCGGTTCTCCCGCCGCAGCGACGCGTAGCTGTCGGCGGCGCCGGCGGCGCGGGGCGACACGCACGAGCTCGGCACGCCGCTCCCGCTGATCGGCATGGTGATCCGCTGGGAGAAGGAGCAGTACTCGCCGCCGCCCGAGTGGCCGCCCGAGAAGGACGACTTGAGCCGGAGCTGCTCGAAGTAGAGCACGCGCACCACCATCTGCATCGGGAGCCGGTCGTTCTGCGCCGCGTGGCTCGACGCGTCCTGGGATAGCTTCTGGCAGTCGATCAGCTTGCAAAGCTTCTTGCACTCGGACTCCATCAGAGATGGGTGTGCCTGATACATCATATTTATTCAAATATACAGTATGCCGTTAGGTTCACAACTTTATTCAAAACAAGACATTTGATAGTATACATCACCACATTTTCATCTACAGATACAAATTCAGAAGTTGGCTGCATACAACTACCAAAACGAGGGGTTGTGATATAGTGCAGTTTTGTACCTTTAGGTATATGTCGATGGCTCGGTAGAGTCCATCGTCAACGATGCGAGCGTAATCTGGCAACAGTTCGATGAGAGTCATGAACTTCTGCAGTTTCAGATATGGATCTGGTGCTATTTCTGCAAGATAACCATCCATTAGTCTTCCGACTTTGAGAATCGAGCCGTGGCTTGGAGACTTGAGTCCGTCGGACTCATATCCGCAAGGTGACAAGTCTCCCGAATCATCTTCCTCAATCCTTTGCAAGAAGTTCACCAAGATGCGATGGACCGTGTCGACGTCAAACATGGACTCGCTCGTTTGCATGGAGGGGATGAGAAGGTCATCAAGTGATGCCATCTCAAGATGGAGACCGATCCTTTTCTCGACTTCAATCCTGTAATCTAGCCCTGCGTCAACCTCTATCGCCATTCTCAGCATGCCGAACAAGAATGACAGGGTAACAGCTGTGATCTTCTCGGTTGCCATCAGGTTAATGAGGGTTTCCACAACCACTCTTTGGCTGTCACCGACAAGTGGACCAGAATCCCACACGTGCCGCCTTTCGATGCCCTTGAGAGCTGTTTGAGCATAGTGCACGATGGAAGTGCCTATGCTCTCCGGCCTTACGCCACTTCTCCTCATCGCGGCAATCACTCGCTGATAATAGTCAATTCTTAGAGCAGAAAGATCCTCAACCCACCAATCCTGGCAATGCATCCGCAATTTCCCGGACCCCGCGTCGCATTCCAAGTGAGCCAAACCTGAAACCAGCTGCTCCTTGCTTGCGTTCATCGCAATCGCATCGACACACCTATCGACAAATCCGATGTCCTCCACCATTGGATCCAAGCCTTCACACGCGCATAGAACTTGTAGTGATTTCTCAAGGTTCTTGACCACAAGGTCATTCAGGTACATCTCTGTCCGAACAATGAGGTTTTCCTCTTGATAGTCTTCTGTCATTTCCAAATATTCTGCAATGCACCGGAGATGAGCTACATTTGCTGTGGTTATTTCAAAGTTACTCCCATAACAGAACTTGACAGCGAGTTCGAATGCTGTAGCTCCCCCTGGTACATTTACAAGCTCGAGCTTTGAGAGATCTGGATCCTTGGCTTCGGCCACCATTCGTCTTATTCTTCCGCACCGAGAGACTAAAGGGAACTGCAAGATAAGTAGAGAGACACGGTATGATCAAACGTGCTCCAGAGGATTAGTTTCAGGCTTCAGCTCATAAATAGGCATCAGAAAAAAGTAAGTAGCAACCACAATTTATTTGCGTACAAAGGATCCAAACATTCCTAATCATGTATGCAAACCCATTACTTATTTTCTCCCATATTATGTTCTTATTTCTTTACACCTTTTGGCTTTTAGCCATGATAACAGAAGCTAAGGTTCAAATGAAAAACACAACAGACTACTCAAAAGACCAAGAAGGAAACACACAATAAAGAAGAGAAGAAGAGTGATGGGCATTAAAACGTCAGAAGAGGTGAAGATGAGGGGCACCTTGTGCAGTAGAAAAGATTGTCCATGCACAGATACCGTTATATCCCCAGCAACATCTGAAAATATCCTGCACAACAAGCAATGTAGGAATTAAAACACCAAGAGTTTCATCTGGAAGTACAACATGTGAGGTGAAGATGAAGCCAAGCATAATTCTGTTGACATTAGTTCGCTTTACAGCTATTGGGAGTTTGGGACATACAATCCATATTCTTTCAGTTCGCCAACATATATATATAAACTCAGGATATGGCTTCAGAATGACCAACTGATGAACCACTCTTCAGACAAATGAAGAATAAAACTACTATGTATAGACTAACATAAACAAATCATGTTAAACTGTTTCTGCTAGTGCATCAAGTTTGCGACAAGCGGATCTTTTCAGATGAACGTATTCAGAATCTGAGGAGTATAACAGAGGAAGTCTCCTCGGTTTTAAAGGAGAAGTGAATCTACCAAATCATGGGACGATCTAAAATAAATGTGCAGGCATTTTGTTATCCCCAGGAGCATCTCACAGTAATCCTTTGAGGGAGCTACCAGAAAAACATTTTCAGGGTAACATTTCCACTGGTTTCTTGGGTTGGACACTGGTGCTTCAGAAGTTCAGATGCCATTTTTTTTTCGTTGGCCTGAAACCCATGAAATTAGCTCCACATGATCTGAACTGGAAGGATCCGAGTTCCTGAGGCCCCCCAAAAGATTCCCAATACAATCACACGCGCATTTTCTGCTAGAACATGAACCGGGGCAAAGCTAGCCGACCTGGAAGGAGAGGTGAAAAGAAACCCACGAACACGAAGAAGAGAAGGGAGGCGAGGACTCACCTTCTACTCATGGGGTTGCAGAAGCGCGGCGAGTTGGCGGCGGAGAGCTTGGCGGAGAAGGGGAACCCGGCACTGTCGCTGGCCAACCCCATTACCCGACCTCCCCCTTCTTGCCAAAATGGATGGTGCCGCCCTACCTACCTACTCTGCCTCTCGTGGAGAAGAAGAAGAAGAAAAATAATGAAAGCTCGGAATGATGAGCAATGGAGGAGACGTCACAGCTCACGCTCACACACGGAGAGCGAGGAGGAGGAAAGGACGAGAGGAAAGAATAACGGCTGGTCGTCGGCGTGAGGGAGAGATATTCAATGACAAACATTCCGGTTTCTTGGTTTGATTGCTCCCTTTTCGTTTTCCACGCCGCCCTTTCGAGCAATTTGCCAGCGCGCCCCTCTTCTCTTTTTTCCTTCGTGTACACAGAAACACAAGCGCCCTTTTTTCGTGTAGTACGCAGAAACACAAGTGCCCTTTCTTAGGACGAAAAAAGTTAGTCTGAAATTTACTAGAATTGAATTCAGAGTTTCTAGAACTAAATTCGAAGAAGGATGCTTGTCAGAATATTGTTATCTAAGAGGGTGCAATTCAACAAAGATGTGGCACAAGACAGAAAAATGGAAGGGGAAGGAAGGAGCTAGTAGTACTGGATGACAGGGTATTCGTCTATATAAAAAAAAAGATGACATGGTTTTGGCATTGTGTGCTGGTTTAGTGGATTGGCTGAGAAAGTGACACTGATGAGAGATGAATAGTTGTGTGACTAGGGGACAAAGGCTGGTCTACTGTCAGCCTATGGGTGGTGGGTGCCCCAGAGAGGCCTGATCCTGTGCGGCCATGCTTATGGGTCTAGCCATGTTGCCATGTGTTGGATATTCCTGAAATATTTGTGTGTTGATCGGTAAGAGGAGAAATCCAACTGAAGAAAAGCAAACGCTGGCTCGGCCATTCACAACAGACAGGAAATCAACGAAAAATGCAAAACATAGCAAGCGGTAGGAGGAGTATAGAATAGTCGTGAGAGTGGAGTCGGGTGGAAGGCTGTCGGTGCTGGAATGATTGTGATGCTCCTTGCTTGCTCCGGCTGCTGCCTGTCTTGTCCGCCACACCACACCACACCACAATGGACACCACTTTACTTTAGCAGAGGAGAAAGAAAGAGCTACTGCCTCGGAGTTTGGTCCGCCCACGAGAAAGCCACAAGACCACTGCCGCTCCCACTCCATTGCCCTCAACCTCAAGCTCCCTCCCCGAGCTTTGCTTGCCGCAATGCACGCTAGCGTCTTGTGCTCGTGCAAGCAGAACGTTGTCGATCGTGAAGAATATCCGCGGCATTATGATGCAATCAGTGGCGTCGATGTGCGTGGGTTTTTCGAGGCTTTGTGCTGAGTTTCTGCTTTCCGATGGACGAAAGAGACCAAATACCGAGAAATGGCAACAAAGGTTTGCGCTGTTTTTGGTGGCGATGCCTCTCTTTCTTCTCTCCTTTTTGTTCCAAAAAACGACTTAATCCATGGGTTTCTAATGTCTTTTTGCTAGCAAAACTCTCGGCGGCAAGGAGAAGAAGCCGAGCAGAGCACGCCGTAGAGCGTAATAATCGTTGCTACTGGAGGCCGTGAGTCAGTGGATGGATGGAATAAGATGTGGGAGAGGGGAGAGGAGAGCGACACGGTGACACGACGGGGCGCGGAGCTCCATAAAAAGGAGAGAGACGGGACCAAAGGAGAGAAGAGAACCATCATGGCAGCAGCCACCTGCTAGTCCAGCAGCCGCTAGTCCTTTCCTCCTCTCTCGTGATCGACTCAAAGGCATCTCCGACGTGCGTCGTTAAAAGACGCACTCAAATGTTCTTCAACACTGTTACAGGATACAACCATATCTCTGTATTTGGTAGAAGAACATTGGCTCCGTCGTGGTGGTTCGGCAGGGAGATCGAGTTACACAAAGAATAGAAACTACAAAGCAGCACCACGATGGGACTTAAGTCGTGTAACATCCAGATTCTCGAAATGTTTAAGAAGAAAAAATTCAAAAAATTAGAGCCAGAAAATTTTGTTTGTTTTATGTGTTAAAAAAACTTAAATTTAGTTTTCATAATTTTGAAAGTTATTTTGAGTCAATGCCAACTTAAATCAAATTTGAGTTTTCTTCTTTTCCTTTAGTCAGACCTTGTTTTCTTTTCCTAGGCATATTAAAATATGCACCTTTCGGTTTATTTTTATTTTTTTAATCCATCAGATTTTTGATTGACCTTCTATTTGTCTTCTGGAATAATCTTTTAGAAAAATATAGTTCATTTCTCTCTCACACACACACACACTCTCTCTCTTATATTTCTCTTTGGACTACTATAGGTAGTTACGTTTTGCTAATCCTGGTCTACATCATTCATGTGTGAGTATATGCATACCAAATCATGGCATTTCTTATTCATCACTATTTTTTTTGTACTATTCTGGACAACCATCTAAGCGAACCAGACCCAAGGCCCAGCGTGGCGCACAGGTGCTCAGCCGAGTGAACCAGCCGATCCAGCGAGGCGCTCGTATTCTTCCTCAGATAACATGCATACACTAGAGAACATCCAAAAATGGAACGCCAACAATCAACGCTGCTTCATCCTTTAATTCCTATGCTTGACGACTCCTTCCTTGAGATTATTTTCTCCACTTCCTGTTTCATAATCAGCAAAGCTTTTCATCTCCTCCACCCACTCATATATGCGCTCGGGTTACAGAGAAGAGGAACATACAACCATGACTCTCCTCCTCCTCTGATTCCTTAACTCTCAACAGTTTTCAAATCCGTGAGTATATATACGTATGCGTCGACCTCCTCTTCCAACCCTGTAGCAACCCTTACTTTCTGGCTTCCTAATTCTTCCAAGAACGCTCGATCTCCTGCTGCTCCATGGACGCGAGTGCTCGTTGCCGGCGACTCCAAACATCTCCATCCCATTCCTTGCGCCAGAAGATTATTCTTCATGCCGCAGCCCCATTCAGAGAAGAAAGAATGTGTTACGTTGACTGCATGCAAAGAACTTCGCATGTCTGTGTACACTGTTCGTCGAGTTCATCGCATTGTATCTTCATGCTCGGTGAGCGAATATCCAATTCATTTTATATACCTCCTAGGCATCACTCATATTATCTCCTAGACATCCATATTTCAACTAATTTTGTTGTTGGCCGCGTCGATGCTATCCATCGCCTAAACCGTACGTCATGGTCATCATTTTTTTGTTCATCGTTTGGTTTTGATCCCAGTAGATGAAGCGTTTTGTGTGGATGTAGCAAGCCCGTGGTGGAGTTAGATTTCTTGTTTGGTTAATCGAGTCTTATTATATATTTTTGTTATAGTCGTTTTCGTATAATCCATTGTGGTTGTCGATCGCTGAACTTTTTGTGAATTTATTATTTATAATATTCATGACATGCCTAGGAATAACTCATATTTACCTCGTAATTTTAGTAGCATGTGAGTTACTGGATTTATTTGTAGGATTGTTTAAATCGTTTGAAAATTGTTTTACATGTTGTGCCAAGTAGATATTATATTTTCATGTTGTTTATTGTGGTGTGTTAGACATGTGTGTAGATTTTAATATAGTTTGGTATGATTTCATCTAGGTTTTTTTATGCATAGTGTACCGGATTATTAATGTGCATACATGCTTGACGGGTGTTATTATTTTTGTGTCATTGTTAGGATAATCTTATCATTACTATTTTGATAATGCTCGATACTTATTGTATGTGTGCATACAAACTTTGGTGAATGTTTGCGATGCATATATTTCTTTAAAATTTTCTACGTATTGCTTGATTTATTTAATTGTGTAATATTTCATGTTCTGATTATATTTTTTTGCATCAAGATAGTTAGATGTGTTATATATATCATTGTCAAGAATGTCTATCACATACATGTTGAATAGTTTTGATGTGATGCCATGTTCTAGGTTGATGTTTATTTTAATTGTGTGGCATCTAATTTTTGTTGTATGCTTGGTGTAATAAAATGACATTTTAACTTAGAATATGGTCATGCTTGTCATGAGTTGCTTGTTGTAGGACTATTATTAGCATTTAGATTATGTGTCGCAGCTTGGTTAATGCCACTTTCTTAATTCCCTAAGTTGTGTGACATGACATTGTATTGTGCGATATTTTACTAGTAATGTTTGAGTGCTTGTACCTTATTTGGAGGATGACCTTTAGGAAAGATTGCATGGTTGGTTCCCTTATGCTATGTTTTAAATATGTATTCATGTACATAGTTTACTCTTGCGGCCTAGAAAGTTATTACTTCTTGTTATTTATCCTTAAATGTTTTCTTCACCTAGGACGGTAGCTATGCATGCTTAGTAGACTTCCATGTCATGTTTGTCCTAACTCAAAGTAGAATGCAAGTTTTGGTTTTATGTCTATCATATGTTATATGATTACTAATTATATTGTATGATCATGAATATGGTTAGCCTTTGCATGGTAGATATATCTGATGATATTTTGTGGTCTCATATATTTTTATTAAGTGGAGTTCATCCTTGTTCTGTCAACATCTTGTCATGTTGTTGTGATTGTATAACTAGAATGTATTGCATGTGTGTGTCAACTCACGTCTTGTATGCTTCCTAGTTGTATATCTATTTATTTATTTAATAAGTGTAGGTCATACTAGATAGAAATGCATGCCATCATATTATTCGCGTTATATGATACATGTTGATTAGTTGATTACATGAGCTAGTTGCATACTTGCCTACATGCTCATTACTCTTTATCAACGTGCTTACATTTATTAATGAACATGGTAGGGTTGTATGCTTATACCATGATTTCGTGTTTTTTTACATGTCATGACTAGAATATAAGATTTCATGCTAGTGCCATGGTTGATCTTCATGATAGTTGATATCCACTAAGTTGTCTCATAGTTGCGAGTTGTATTCTATTGGTAGCCTAGTCCGATATCTCAGGTGATGATCCGCCATGATTAGTCAGTATACCTACTTATCTAACTATTACATTATTGTATGCTTAATCCTATACATCTTGTCATGATAGCGATCTTTCATGTCTTATTATGCTCCATGTGTTATAGTAGAGTACTTAGTCCTTGTGCTTCTTATAGGTGATTGCCCTTATCACATGTTAGTGTTTTATACTTGATGCAATAGTTCATCCCATGCTTAGGACGAGTCATATGTCATGTTAATAGAATTGTGCTTTGATCATACAGTTAGTGTGCACGTCATGCTTTATTATTTTGATCATGTGGTGATAATATAATTGCTAGTGGTCATTAGTATTGGTTTATCTTTTGTTCTAGAAAACATTGTTTGTTATGGTTGATGTTTTATTTTGCTTGGGGTTACCATTGTAAATATTTAGGTTATATCTAAATATTTATTTGTGGTTAACCTTTACAACTACTATGTTATGTTGAGATTGTGTAGTAAAAATGCATATGTTGATTCCATTCCATGTGTGTTGAACTTCATAGGGTTCACCATGTAGTAGTCCTACATATTTAACTGAGTTGTGTAGTGGGCAGTACTAATCGTCAGTATCGTAGTTCCCATTAGAACGCTAGTATTGATCACCAAGCATTCCTTAGTCATCGTCAACCTAAACCATGTCACCTCATTGAATCATCTCTCTTACATCCTTATCGTGCTATCTCATTTCGGGAACTTCATCTTGATGCATATCTTGCTATCCGTCCACTCTCAGTTTGATTTGGATTTCTTTGAATTTACTATTGCTTTGGTATTTATTCATTTTCCATTGCTATCGTTACGACGAGTAGGGAGTGACGATGTTGGACATGGACAGAAACAGGTTACTGAAGAAGGACTCAACAATGAAGGCATGCCTCCTTCTTTGATCATACTTATCCTATGTTTTATAAATTGCATTGAGTTTTATGGTTACAATATGCATGTTTTTAATCTTGTAGCTAGCGTGTCGATTGACACATTACCTTGATCCGCTTGTCGCCTATCCATTTGACACCTGAGTAGAAGTATACAGTATCGGTAGAGTAGAAATGCTTAGCCATGCTTATTACCCAATCGGTGCTTGTTTATTGACCTTTGAGTCATTGACACCTGAAACTTATAGCTGAGCTGGGCAGTTGGCCTTGTTGACCGTCTCTATCCTCTTCTACTCTGGGTGAAACTTACCATCTAAATACTGGCGTCGGCGACAGCTGAATCAAGGATTGAAGGAGCGATTGGCTGCCCAAGGTGAAGGGAGCAATCAGTCGTCTGTGCCGCATGAGGCCTAATAAGTCTTGAATTTGAAGATTGTGTAAATAGTACAACCACATGCTATATGGGCGCTGGCTTGGTCAAGTAAGCTAGTCAGCCTTAGGTGTCGACGTCGCCGTACCACAGATGGGATAGCTGCCTTGCAAGGAGTATCCTCGGCACAGATGGGGGGGGCTGGTTTGAGGACGTACTCTTAGTTCCATGCGCCAGACCCAGTGGGCATGTCACGTCTTTGGGGGATCTAGTCTAAAGACCTCGTCACAATCTCCCTGTCGATATACCAAATGGTGTACTTGTTGGAAATATGCCCTAGAGGCAATAATAAAATGATTATTATCATATTTCCTTGTTCATGATAATCGTCTATTGTTCATGTTATAATTGTATTAACAGGAAACAGTAATACATGTGTGAATAAATAGATCACAATGTGTCCCTAGCAAGCCTCTAGTTGGCTAGCTCGTTAGTCAATAGATGATCATGGTTTCCTGATCATGGGCATTAGATGTCATTGATAACGGGATCACATCATTAGGAGAATGATGTGATGGACAAGACCCAATCCTAAGCATAGCACTAGATCGTATTGTTCGTATGCTAAAGCTTTTCTAATGTCAAGTATATTTTCCTTCGACCGTGAGATTGTGCAACTCCCAGATACCGTCGGAGTGCTTTGGGTGTATCAAACGTCACAACGTAACTGGGTGACTATAAAGGTGCACTACGGGTACCTCCAAAAGTGTCTATTGGGTTGGTACGAATCGAGATCGGGATTTGTCACTCCGTGTGACGGACAGGTATCTCTGGGCCCACTCGGTAGAACATCATCATGAGCTCAATGTGACTAAGGAGTTAGTCACACGATGACGTGCTACGGAACGAGTAAAGAGACTTGCCGGTAACGAGATTGAACAAGGTATAGGTATACCGACGGTCGAATCTCGGGCAAGTTCTATATCGATAGACAAAGGGAATCGTATACGGGATTGATTGAATCCTTGACATCGTGGTTCATCCGATGAGATCATCGTGGAGCAAGTCGGAGCCACCATGGGTATCCAGACCCCGCTGATGGTTATTGGCCAGAGAGGTGTCTCGGTCGTGTCTGCATGTCTCCCGAACCCGTAGGGTCTACACACTTAAGGTTCGATGACGCTAGGGTTATAGGGAATTGTTATACGAGTTTACCGAAAGTTGTTCGGAGTCCCGGATGAGATCCCGGACGTCACGAGGAGCTCCGGAATGGTCCGGAGGTAAAGATTGATATATAGGACGGATGGTTTCGGACACCGGAAGTGTTTCGGGCGTCACCGGTAACGTACCGGGACCACCGGGACCACCGGAGGTGGCCCCAGGGGTCCACCGAAGGGGGGCAACGACCCCGAGAGGCTAGATGGGCTAAGTGCGGGAGGGAACCAGCCCCTAGGTGGGCTGGTGCGCCTCCCACACCCAGCCCAATGCGCAAGTGGTGGGGAGAGGGGGCAACCCTAGGCGCAGGTGGGCCTTAGGCCCACCAGGTGGTGCGCCACACCCCCTCCCACCCTAGCCATCGCCCCCCTCTCCCATCTGGTGGCCGCCGGCCCCTAGGGAGGGAACCTAGGGGTGGCGCAGCCCTCCCCCCTCCTCCTATAAATAGAGAGGGGTTTTGGCCATTGAGACACACGGTTTTCCCTCTCTCTCGGCGCAGTCCTGCCCTTCTTCCTCCTCCTCTCTGCCGGTGCTTGGCGAAGGCCTGCCGGGAGACCTCGTCTCTCCATCGACACCACGCCGTCGTGCTGCTGGAGTTCTTCCCCAACCTCTCCCTCCTCCTTGCTGGATCAAGGTGCGGGAGACGTCACAGGGCTGCACGTGTGTTGAACGCAGAGGTGCCGTAGTTCGGCACTAGATCGGAATCGCTGTGAGTACGACTCCATCAACCACGTTCTAGCAACGCTTCCGCTTAGCGATCTTCAAAGGTATGAAGATGCTCTTACCCCTCTCTCGTTGCTGGTCTCTCCATAGGAAGATCTGAATATGCGTAGGAAAATTTTGAATTTATGCTACGTTACCCTACAGTGGCATCCGAGCCAGGTTTTCTATGCGTAGATTCTATGCACGAGTAGAACACAAAAGTTGTGGGGATGATTTGTAAATTTGCTTGACGCTACTAGTCTTATTCTTTTCCGGCGGTATTGTGGGATGAAGTGGCCCGGACCGACTTTACACGTACGCTTACATGAGACTGGTTCCACCGACAGACATGCACACCATGAATAAAGGTGGCTAGCGGGTGTCTGTCTCTCCTACTCTAGTCGGATTGGATTTGATGAAAAGGGTCCTTATGAAGGGTAAATAGCTTTGGCATATCATCGTTGTGGCTGTCACGTAGGTAAGAAGGTGTTCTTGCTAGAAACTCAAATCAGCCACGTAAAACTTGCAACAACAATTAGAGGACGTCTAACTTGTTTTTACAGGGTTTGACATGTGATGTGATATGGCCAAAGTTGTGATGTTGCATGTATGATGTATGAGATGATCATGTTATTGTAGTAGGTTTCACGACTTGCATGTCGATGAGTATGACAACCGGCAGGAGCCATAGGAGTTGTCTTAATTTATTGTATGAGATGCAACGCCATGTGCTTACTGCTTTTACTTCATTGCTAACGGTTAGCTATAGTAGTAGTGATAGTAGTAGTTGGCGTGACGACTTCACGGAGACACGATGATGGAGATCATGACGATGGAGATCATGGTCTCACGCCGGTGACGATGATGATCATGCGATGCCTGAAGATGGAGATCGAAAGAGCAAAGATGATAATGGCCATATCATGTCACTATATGATTGCATTGTGATGTTTATCATGTTTTACATCTTATTGCTTAGAACGACGGTAGCATAATAAGATGATCCCTCTTAAAATTTCGAGAACGTATTCCCCTAAGTGTGCACCGTTGCAAAGGTTCGTTGTCTCGAAGCACCACGTGATGATCGGGTGTGATAGATTCTAACATTGGCATACAACGGGTGTAAGCCAGATTTACACACGCGAAACACCTAGGTTGACTCGACGAGCTTAGCATGTACAGACATGACCTCGAATACAAGAGACTGAAAGGTCGAACATGAGTCGTATGGTTGAATACGATCAACATGAAGTTGCTCACCATGGTGACTAGTCTGTCTCACGTGATGATCGGACACGGGTTAGTCAACATGGATCATGTATCACTTAGATGACTAGAGGGATGTCGATTTAAGTGGGAGTTCATACTTAATTTGATTAAATAAACTTAATTGTCATGAACTTAGTCTAAAACTTGTCTTTATAAATATTGTAGATGGCCAATATCAACCTCAATTTCAACGCATTCCTAGAGAAAAACAAGCTGAAAGATGATGGTAGCAACTATGCGGACTGGGTTCGCAACTTGAAGCTCATCCTTGAAGAAGCTAAAAAGGCTTATGTCCTTGATGCGCCACTAGGTGACCCTCCCGCTCCCGCAGCAGCCCAGGACATTCTGAACATCTGGCAAACGCGGAGTGATGACTACTCTCTGGTTAGGTGTGGCATGTTATACAGTTTAGAAACGGGGCTCCAAAGGCGTTTTGAGCAACACGGGGCATATGAGATGTTCCAGGAGCTGAAGCTAGTTTTTCAAGCTCATGCCCGTGTCGAGAGATATGAAATCTCCGACAAGTTCTTTAGATGTAAGATGGAGGAGAACAGTTCTGTCAGTGAGCACATACTCAAAATGTCTGGGTTACACGGTCGTCTGACTTCACTTGGAGTCGAACTTCCGGATGATCCTATAATTGACAGAATCCTCCAGTCTCTCCCACCAAGCTACAAAGGCTTTGTGCTTAACTACAACATGCAAGGAATGGAGAAGACCATTCCCGAGTTGTACTCGATGCTCAAGTCTGTAGAAGTAGAAATCAAGAAAGAGCATCAAGTGTTGATGGTCAACAAGACCACTAGTTTCAAGAAAGGCAAGGGTAAGAAGAACTTCAAGAAAGACGGCAAAGCTGTTGCCTCACCCGGTAAGCCAGATGCCGGGAAGAAGAAAAAGAACGGACCCAAGCCTGAGACTGAGTGCTTCTATTGCAAGGGAAAGGGTCACTGGAAGCGGAACTGCCCCAAATACTTAGCGGACAAGAAGGCCTGCAACGTTAAAGGTATATGTGATATACATGTTATTGATGTGTACCTTACCAGCGCTTGTAGTAGCTCCTGGGTATTTGATACCGGTGTTGTTGCTCACATTTGCAACTCAAAGCAGGAACTGCGGAATAAGCGGAGACTGGCCAAGGACGAGGTGACGATGCGCGTCGGGAATGGTTCAAAGGTCGATGTGATCGCCGTCGGCATGCTACCTCTACATCAACCGTCAGGATTAGTTTTAAACCTTAATAATTGTTATTTAGTACCAGCTTTAAGCATGAACATTGTATCAGGGTCTTGCTTAATGCGAGACGGCTACTCATTTAAGTCAGAGAATAATGGTTGTTCTATTTATATGAGTGATATGTTTTATGGTCATGCTCCGCTGGTGAATGGTTTATTCTTGATGAATCTTGATCGTGATGTTACACATATTCATAGTGTGAGTACCAAAAGATGTAAAGTTGATAATGATAGTCCCACATACTTGTGGCACTGCCGCCTTGGTCATATCGGCGTTAAGCGCATGAAGAAGCTCCATACTGATGGACTATTAGAGTCTCTTGACTTTGAATCATTTGACACATGCGAACCGTGCCTCATGGGCAAGATGACTAAGACTCCATTCTCAGGAATAATGGAGAGAGCAACTGACTTATTGGAAATAATACATACTGATGTGTGTGGTCCAATGAACGTTGAAGCTCGCGGTGGTTATCGTTATGTTCTCACTCTCACCGATGATTTGAGTAGGTATGGGTATATCTACTTGATGAAGCACAAATCTGAGACGTTTGAAAAGTTCAAGGAATTTCAGAGTGAGGTTGAGAATCAACGTGACAGAAAAATAAAATGTCTACGATCTGATCGTGGAGGAGAATATTTGAGTCACGAGTTTGGCACACACCTAAGGAAGTGTGGAATCGTTTCACAACTGACGCCGCCTGGCACACCGCAACGCAACAGAGTGTCTGAATGTCGTAATCGCACTTTATTAGATATGGTACGATCTATGATGTCTCTTACCGACTTACCGCTATCATTTTGGGGATACGCATCAGAAACTGCAGCATTCACTTTAAATAGGGCATCGTCTAAATCCGTTGAGACGACACCGTATGAACTGTGGTTTGGCAAGAAACCTAAGTTGTCGTTTCTTAAAGTTTGGGGCTGCGATGCTTATGTGAAGAAACTTCAACCAGAAAAGATCGAACCCAAAGCGGAGAAATGCGTATTCATAGGATACCCTAAGGAAACTATTGGGTATACCTTCTATCTTAGATCCGAAGGTAAAACCTTTGTTGCCAAGAACAGATCCTTTCTAGAGAAAGAGTTTCTCTCGAAAGAAGTAAGTGGGAGGAAGGTAGAACTTGATGAGGTAATTACACCCCCTCTCGAGCAGGATAGTAGCGCAACGCGGGAAGTTGTTCCTGTGGCGCCTACACCGACTGAAGAGGAAGTTAATGATGATGATCATGAAGATTCGGATCAAGTTACTACTGAACCGCGAAGGTCCACAAGGGCACGCTCCTCACTAGAGTGGTACGGCAACCCTGTGATGGAAATCATGTTGTTAGACAACGGTGAACCTTCGAACTATGAAGAAGCGATGGCGGGCCCGGATTCCAACAAATGGCTTGAGGCTATGAAATCCGAGATAGGATCCATGTATGAGAACAAAGTATGGACTTTGGTGGACTTGCCCGATGACCGGCGAGCCATAGAAAATAAATGGATCTTCAAGAAGAAGACTGATGCAAACGGTAATGTAACCGTTTACAAAGCTCGACTTGTCGCAAAGGGTTTTCGACAAATTCAAGGAGTTGACTACGAAGAGACTTTCTCTCCTGTAGCGAAGCTGAAATCAGTCCGAATCATGTTAGCAATTGCCGCCTTTTATAATTATGAAATTTGGCAAATGGACGTCAAAACAGCGTTCCTTAACGGGAACCTTAAGGAAGAGTTATATATGATGCGACCAGAAGGTTTTGTCGACCGTAAGGGTGCTAACAAAGTGTGCAAGCTCCAGCGCTCCATCTATGGGCTGGTGCAAGCATCTCGGAGTTGGAACATTCGCTTTAATGAGGTGATTAAAGCGTTTGGGTTCATACAGGTTTACGGAGAAGCCTGTCTGTACAAGAAAGTGAGTGGGAGCTCTGTAGCTTTCCTCATACTGTATGTGGATGACATATTATTGATGGGGAATAATATAGAGATGTTGGAGAGCATAAAGGCCTATTTGAACAAGAGTTTTTCAATGAAGGACCTTGGAGAAGCTGCATACATATTAGGCATCAAGATCTATAGAGATAGATCAAGACGCCTCATAGGTCTTTCGCAAAGTACATACCTTGACAAGATATTGAAGAAGTTCAATATGGAAAACTCAAAGAAAGGGTTCTTGCCAGTTTTGCAAGGTATGAGATTGAGTAAGACTCATTCGCCGACCACGGCAGCAGATAGAGAGAAGATGAGTTATGTCCCCTACGCTTCAGCCGTGGGCTCTCTAATGTATGCCATGCTGTGTACCAGACCTGGTATAAACCTTGCCATAAGTTTGGTAGGGAGGTACCAAAGTGATCCAGGTATGGAACACTGGACAACGGTCAAGAATATCCTTAAGTACCTGAAAAGGACTAAGGAAATGCTTCTCGTTTATGGAGGTGACGAAGAGCTCGTCATAAAGGGTTACGTCGACGCTAGCTTCGACACAGATCCGGATGACTCTAAGTCACAAACCGGATACGTATATGTGTTGAATGGTGGGGCAGTGAGCTGGTGCAGCAGCAAGCAAGAAGTCATGTCAGCATCTACATGTGAAGCGGAGTACATAGCTGCTTCAGAAGCAGCTCATGAAGGAATTTGGATGAAGGAGCTCATCACCGACCTTGGAGTGGTTCCAAGAGCGTCGGGTCCAATGACACTCTTCTGTGATAACACTGGAGCCATTGACATAGCCAAGGAGCCCAGGTTTCACCGGAAGACGAAGCACATCAAACGCCGCTACAACTCCATCCAGGACCATGTCCAGAGTGGAGTGATAGATATTTGTAAAGTACAGACGGATCTGAATATTGCAGACCCGTTGACTAAACCTCTTCCACGAGCAAAACATGATCAACACCATAATGCTATGGGTGTTCGATACATCACAATGTAACTAGATTATTGACTCTAGTGCAAGTGGGAGACTGTTGGAAATATGCCCTAGAGGCAATAATAAAATGGTTATTATCATATTTCCTTGTTCATGATAATCGTCTATTGTTCATGTTATAATTGTATTAACAGGAAACAGTAATACATGTGTGAATAAATAGATCACAATGTGTCCCTAGCAAGCTTCTAGTTGGCTAGCTCGTTAGTCAATAGATGATCATGGTTTCCTGATCATGGGCATTAGATGTCATTGATAACGGGATCACATCATTAGGAGAATGATGTGATGGACAAGACCCAATCCTAAGCATAGCACTAGATCGTATTGTTCGTATGCTAAAGCTTTTCCAATGTCAAGTATCTTTTCCTTCGACCGTGAGATTTTGCAACTCCCGGATACCGTAGGAGTGCTTTGGGTGTATCAAACGTCACAACGTAACTGGGTGACTATAAAGGTGCACTACGGGTACCTCCGAGAGTGTCTGTTGGGTTGGTACGAATCGAGATCGGGATTTGTCACTCCGTGTGACGGAGAGGTATCTCTGGGCCCACTCGGTAGAACATCATCATGAGCTCAATGTGACTAAGGAGTTAGTCATACGATGACGTGCTACGGAACGAGTAAAGAGACTTGCCGGTAACGAGATTGAACAAGGTATAGGTATACCGACGATCGAATCTCGGGCAAGTTCTATACCGACAGACAAAGGGAATTGTATACGGGATTGATTGAATCCTTGACATCGTGGTTCATCCAATGAGATCATCGTGGAGCAAGTGGGAGCCACCATGGGTATCCAGACCCCGCTGATGGTTATTGGCCAGAGAGGTGTCTCGGTCATGTCTGCCTGTCTCCCGAACCCGTAGGGTCTACACACTTAAGGTTCGATGACGCTAGGGTTATAGGGAATTGTTATACGAGGTTACCGAAAGTTGTTCGGAGTCCCGGATGAGATCCCGGACGTCACGAGGAGTTCCGGAATGGTCCGGAGGTAAAGATTGATATATAGGACAGATGGTTTCGGACACCGGAAGTGTTTCGGGCGTCACCGGTAACGTACCGGGACCACCGGGACCACCGGAGGTGGCCCCGGAGGTCCACCGAAGGGGGGCAACGACCCCGAGAGGCTAGATGGGCTAGGTGCGGGAGGGAACCAGCCCCTAGGTGGGTTGGTGCGCCTCCCACACCCAGCCCAATGCGCAAGTGGTGGGGAGAGGGGGCAACCCTAGGCGCAGGTGGGCCTTAGGCCCACCAGGTGGTGCGCCACACCCCCTCCCACCCTAGGCGCCGCCCCCTCTCTCATCTGGTGGCCGCCGGCCCCTAGGGAGGGAACCCTAGGGGTGGCGCAGCCCTTCCCCCTCCTTCTACAAATAGAGAGGGGTTTTGGCCATTGAGACACACGGTTTTCCCTCTCTCTCGGCGCAGCCCTGCCCTTCTTCCTCCTCCTCTCTGCCGGTGCTTGGCGAAGCCCTGCCGGGAGACCTCGTCTCTCCATCGACAGCACGCCGTCGTGCTGCTGGAGTTCTTCCCCAACCTCTCCCTCCTCCTTGCTGGATCAAGGTGCGGGAGACGTCACCGGGCTGCACGTGTGTTGGACGCGGAGGTGCCGTAGTTCGGCACTAGATCGGAATCGCTGCGAGTACGACTCCATCAACCGCGTTCTAGCAACGCTTCCGCTTAGCGATCTTGAAAGGTATGAAGATGCTCTTACCCCTCTCTCGTTGCTGGTCTCTCCATAGGAAGATCTGAATATGCGTAGGAAAATTTTGAATTTATGCTACGTTACCCTACAGTACTATACCAGCGGCCACTGGTGGCATCAAGACGAGATTATGTCGTGTGGGTAAAGTGTATAACCTCTGCAGAGTGTAAAACTATTCGAATAGCCGTGTCCACAATCATGGACGACACATGAATGTTTCTTGACATACAATACATGTCCTTCTTTTCCCCAATTCTTGGAACCTATGATGAGTGTGGGTTGATCGAGGATCCTCACTTTGATGAAAGTTACTCTGGATATAAACATGTTTTCATCAAAAACTGCTTTTATCCAAATGCTATTGTTTTCAAATAAAATTAGCTTTTATGCAAATGAGCCATACAACCTTCCTTTGAAGCCACATGTAGCTGTTAGGACCTTCTCCGAAGGAGGTATGTTGAGTACGTAATGTACTCATGGGAATACTTTTGTTGACAATAGAGTTACATGAAGATGAAGGTGATGACTACGACTACTATGGCGATCATAGGAGTGAGGTCGCGTGGACTACATCGACTGTCTGTGGGTGAGATGGAGTCGCTACGCATTGTATTTTCCGTTGTTTTCTGGTTGTATTAAATGTTATGCGACATTTGTCAATGTATGCCTTGGGGCCTTATGTAATAAAATAATTTTACGTATTGTGCAATGATACCATTTCGCTGTGTTGTCAACAATGATCCTGAGGTTGACAAATATACACAGGAGGGTCTGGAAGTAAATTCCGGGTTCTCACATAAGGTTTACCCAGGTTCAGGCCGCTGAGAAGCGTAAAACCCTACTCCTACTTTGGTGGACTGATTTAGGGAAGACGGAGCTCGCACAACGTTCTGCCCCGACAAGGATTGCCGAGGAGAGCTACTACGTGCGTATAAATGTTCTTGGGTACAAATCCTTGGGGTTCGAAGCCCGTGCTAGGTTGCCTCGGGCCTCCTTTTATAGCTCAAGGGACGTCCATAGTGACAAATAGACATGATTAGATAGCTAACAATGCTATCATACCTAAGTCTGGAACTCAACAAACAGACATGACTCAACCTTAGGTGGCGTGCGGGGGTGCATCCACGATAAGCTCCTGCCACCGCTTAGTTGGTTGTTGCTTGGTGCCTTGACATGCCTCTCGACGGGTGTCAACTGGTCGTAATGTGTCTTCGAACGCGTCGCCACGTGCCCAACGAGAGCCACTTAGCCATCTGGGAGCTCGACACCTCATCGATAAGTGACTGGTGTGGCGATGAGGTGGAGAAGTGGCAAATTGGCTCGCGCTTGCCGGGTCTTCTTGAGGGTGCCTGCGCCTCGGTCCCCGGCAGGCGTCAGGGGTTCTTGGCACGTCTTGGGCCCGACCTGGGCTGCTGAGTAGGCTTTCCGGTGTCTGGTTCCAGATACTTGCTTGGGTTGGCGGTTACCTTTGAGGGGTTATCCTCCTAACGCTTGTGCATAAGTCAGGGGCACTGCGTACCCCATTACTAGTGCACCGACAGGAGCCCCCGGGCCTGGCCCATACATGCTTGCCTCGCGTTGTTGGGTCAGTCCCAAAGTTCATGCACGGGCGTGAAATTGCAAAGGGGTAACCGCCAACCCGCTCTTCTACACTGTCCCAGCACTTCAGGCCGTTTTCGCCATGCGCGCCGCATGCATTGCGAGAATCTCGCGGTGGGTGCGCGTGACTTAAAATGCCTTGTCGTGGCAGGAGCCGCAACGCCATGGATTGTATTGATGGGGCGGTTACCTGTTCGCCCGTGATGGTGTGCAACGACATAGGTGGAGATGCGCGTCGATCCTTGGAGCGTAGGAGAGCCAGCCCCCCCGCATGCTACCTATAAAACTGGGAGGGGTGTGGTAGGCGATGCTCATCCATCCTTCTCCTTTCTTCCAACCTTGGGTTGCCCGGCTTGCTCTTCCCTTCTTGTTCCTTAAGGCTGCTTCGGTTTTTGCTATGACGAGGGGGCGAGGATGTCCTCCATCTTCTGTGGAGGCAGTGAGAGCCTCCCCTCGAGATCATCCAGCCGCTTGAGTCGTGGCGACGGAGGTGGCACCAGTACTCGAGCTGGGGGCACCAGAAGGGCCCGGGGTCGCTGAGGAGCTCGCGGTTGGGGGAGACGGAGTGTCGTACCCGACCCTCCTAAGGTGATGCCCCTCCACTGTCGGGACATACCGAACTTATGGCGCTGGAGTTTATCGTCAGGCTGCACGATCCTCCCCGTGGTCGTTTGTGCCTCCCTCGCTCCTTTGCTAGGGTGATGGAGGTTGACAAACCACACGGAATGTGGCTCCGCATGCACAGTTGCTATAAAGGTGTCGTGCATGCTGACATTGAATATCCAACACCTCGCGTCCTGTTCTTGAGGCACGGGTGGAAGACCTTCGCGCGTGCCCACAACTTCATGGAGGGCCAGGTTCTGTGCTTCAAGTTGGTGGAGGCCGACACACTCTCCGTCAAGATTTGCGGGCACTCAGGAGCTCGCCTTGGCTGTTGCGAAGAAAGCTCGAGTGACGCTGGAACTTCCTCCTCGTGCAACAACGACGAGGAGGACAGTGCCGACGAAGACGGTGATCGCGAGCCCCTAGCCATCAAGTCGGAGTACGGCGGCTGGGGCTTTAGCTGACCGCCGGTCGCAGCATCACCATCAGCTCATGCCCCTCCCCTTCCCGGCAAGGCGACCTTGCTGGGGATTCTTGGCCCGGACATTGCCTCATTCTTCCAGCTCGGTCCTGGCAAGCTCGTGGACTTGGGCTTCTTCTTCACCACCGCTGGATACGCCGAGCCGCGTCCTTCTGGTCCTGACGAGGTCAGGTTGGGCTTCTGTTTGGGTCTCCCTTTGCCCTCTTTTTATCCTCCATCTGATCCCCAAGAGGAGAGGGACAAGAAGGGCATTACGGGGCAGTTATCTTTTTATAGAGCAAAAGATATAGTCTCTTGCAAATTTTTACTAGTGGAAATGTAATCTTATTTTATCCATTTTGTACTAAAGAATGAACAAAATAAGTGCCATCCATCTCTCTTGAGTACTGTCCTTTCGCCCTTCTACTCGCATTGTGTTGAATGTACACTCTTGCCGTACACGACCCCTTGTCGGGTTGGTGCAGGACATAAGTGTCGAAGGGGGAGCGACCCCCGTGACAACAGACGGGCACCGTCACCCGGCAAGCCCCCCTTTCGGTATCGATGCGGTCCCTCCCAAGGCCGATAAGCGACAACAGATGAAGGAGGGATCGTCCCGTCAAGGGTTCTTGTTGTGCAAAGAATTCCATCGTAAACAATTGAAAAGGAGTGGCAAGGATTTACTTAAGGGAATGAATGGAACCGAGCGTAAGATAAGGTGGTTTAAGCTCATCTCTTTAGGGGAGGTCCCCTTGAAGGTGTGATGGTCCGCCGTCCTTGCTTCTCCGATGTCTCATTTTTACCTAGAGGTCAAACATACAGAGCAAAGAAGAGGCTCCGTCCTCTGGAAAGGGGGAAGATGCGATAACAAGGATCATAAGTCCATCAAGAACTCTTAATAATTTGTAAACTAAGGCGGTAGTGACATCATAACATGACTAAATGCGTACTGAACATGTAAATGATGATATGATGCAATGCCTAGCTTTATTTATGCACATGGTCTGTGCCTTGCTTTGTACAAAGGGTCACATGCAACTGCGACAAAGCTTGTACAAAAGCTGGTTACTGGGGACTCAGCCCGGCAACCGCGCCTTACAGGTAGAACTTACGAAGATGCTCAATGTTCCATGAGTTATGCATTTTGATGCCATCCTCGGTCTCCATACGGACCGCGCCACGTCTGGTGACTTGTACTACCCAATAAGGGCCTTCCCACTTCAGCGTCAACTTTTTAGAACCCTTGGCGGACTGAACGCGCCTAACGATAAGGTCGCCTTCCTCAAAGCTTCGGGCGTGGACCCTACGGCTATGACAACTGCGTAGGGCCTGCTGATAGCGTGCGGCATGCAGAGCATCCCGGAGACGATCTTCCTCGAGGAGTGTGGCATCCTCATGCCGCAGCTGCTATTGCTCTACTTCGTCGTAGGCAAGCACTCGAGGTGACCCGTATATGAGTTTCGTGGGGATAACTGCTTCCGCCCCATATACTAGGGAGAAAGGTGTCTGACCGGTAGCTCGATTCAGTGTCATTCTCAGGGACCAAAGAACCACCGACAATTCATCAATCCAGCACTTGCCGCATCTTCGCAGTCTACCAAAAGTTCTTGTTCTGAGTCCTTGGAACACTTCAGCACTCATCCTCTCGACTTACCCGTTGCTCCATGGGTGTGGAACAGAGGCACAGGAGACCTTGCTTCCAAGGGTTCGGATGTACTGTATGAATATGTGGCTCGTGAACTGGGTGCCGTTATCAGTGATTACTCGGTTGGATACTCCAAAGCGACACACTAGTCCTTTCATGAACTTGATAGCTGACTGCACAGTCACCTTTCTCAATGCTTCCACCTCAGGCCATTTCATGAACTTGTCAATTTCTACGTACAAGAACTCGAAAGCCCCGGCAATGCGGGGAAAGGGGCCCAGAATATTGAGCCCCCAGACCAAGAATGGCTAGGATAAAGGGAACGTCTCGAGGGCTTGCGCTGGCTGATGAATATTCTTGGAATGGAACTGGTAGGTCTCACACTTGGTGACCAGCTCAGTTGCATCTTCAAGGGCTGTGGGCCAATAGAAACCCTGTCGGAAAGCTTTTCTGGCAAGGGCCCTTGATCCTATGTCTGACCCACATACGCCTCTGTGAATCTCTGCCAATAGCTTTAGTCCTTCCTCCCGACAGATGCACCTCAATTTCACGGTGTTGGGTCTCCTTCTGTATAGAGTGTCATCAACAAACTGGTACATACTAGACCGACGGGCTACTTTTTCGGCCTCTTCTTGCTCTTTGGGAAGTTCTCTTATTTGAAGGAATCGGATAATATGCCGCACCCAAGTTGGAGCGTGTGGCTCGACAACAAGGACTAAAGGCATCTCCTCGTTCGTGGGAGCTCTTACCTCTACCACAAGAACCTCGGGTTCCATGGGAGGGAGCGGCTCACCAGGCGAAACGAAACCGCCCCAACAACTTCTCTACCGAAGGCTCCAGGAAGCTCTACTGGGAAATGTTTGCCGGAGTTCTGCTATCTTCTCTATCTGGTCATCATTGAAGGGGATACAAACGGTTGAGTGAGGTGAAGGACAAAAATTCCTAGTTCCACAGGAAGATTTTGTGCGGCACACTTTGATAGGTGATCGGCAACGATGTTCCCTGCATGCGGCACATGTTCTGCCCATAACCCGTCAAAGGGCTCCTCCAACTTCCTCACTTCCTCTACGTAAGCCTCCATCAACAGACTCTGATAATCTTTGCCGATCTGCTTCACAACGAGCTGTGAGTCTCCTCTGATGATCAGCTTCTTGATTCCCAACTCTATCGCGATTGTGAGTCCTGCAAGGAGTCCTTCATATTCGGCGGTGTTGTTGGTAGCTTCCTCCCGGGAAAATTGCATTTGGACCACGTATTTGAGATGCTCTCCGGTGGGGGTGATGAGGAGCACACCTGCCCCGGCACCGTGTAGTGAGAAAGCATCGTCCAAATACATGACCCATTCCTTGGGTGCTTCCCTGCCGGGAAAATTATTTCTTGGACTTCTTCGTCTAGTGTGGGTGTCCATTCAGCGACGAATTCTGCCACCGCTCTGGTTTGAATGGTGGAAGTGCCTTCATACTGCAATCCAAAACTTGATAGCTCTAGCACCCACTCGACTATCCTGCCATTGGATTCGGGGTTCCTCGGGATACTTTGTAGCTTCCTCGAGGCCATGATGAGGCCAAAGATTATCTTTTGCACTCCAAAGTACCTTGACCTAGCCCCCTTTAACAAGGAGTTGACAAAGTACACCGGCCGTTGTACCACTTTGTTCTTCGCCATTTCTTTGGTATTCCCTCTGCTAGCGTGTTGGGGTTCTTCTAAGTCCGTGCTGGGCGTTAGCACGGATATCTTGACTTCCCCCGGAAACATCTGCCGCGATGGCTGCATCTTCATCTACTTCTCGTTGTGCCACCAGGGCTGCGCTAACCACTTGATTCGTTGCTGCCAAGTATAGCAACAACGGATATTGTGGCTTAGGAGCGACCAAGGTGGGAGTGGAAGAAAGATATGTTTACAGATCTTGCAACGCTGCGTATGCTTCCGGGGTCCACTTCATCGGGCCAGCCTTCTTTCAGTATTTTGAAGAACAGTAAGGCGTGTTCAGTGGATTTGGAGATGAATCTGCTCAACGCAGCAACGCATCCGGTCAGACGTCTCAAGTCCTTGACTGTCTTGTTTGCTTATATCTGCTTGATAGCTTTGATCTTGTCGGGATTGGCTTCTATTACTTGTTGGGACACAAAGAATCCAAGTAGCTTGCCGAACGGAACACCAAACACACATTTCTCACGGTTAAGCTTTAGGTTGACATTGCGCATATTTGCAAAGGTCTCTTCGAAGTTTTGTACAACGGTAGCTTCGTCTCTGGTTTTGACCACTATGTCATCCATGTAAGCTTCCACATTTCTGTGCAACTAAGGTCCAAACCCATTTTGCACGGCCCTGGCAAAGGTAGAACCAGCACTCTTTAACCGAAGGGCATACGTATAAACAAGTATGTGCCACATGGAGTTATGAGCATGGTCTTCTTCTCATATCTTTGGCCATGAATATCTGATGGTATCCGGAATATGAATCCAGGAAGGAAAGAAAATCGCATCTGGAAGTGGCATCAACTATCTCATCAATGCGCATCAAGGGAAATGGGTCCTTCGGGTATGCTTTTGTTTAAGTCAGTGAAGTCAATGCAAAGCCTTCATTTTCCATTTTCCTTGCGCACCACTACCGGGTTAGCCAACCACGTTGGGTGCAGTACTCCTCGAACCAAACCAGCTGCTTCTAGCTTCTTGATTTCTTCGGCAATGAACTGTTGTCTCTCCAAGGCATGTTTACTAACTTTCTGCTTTACGGGTCTGGCATGACGGCAGACAACAAGGTGGTGCTCAATTACCTCTCTGGGAACACCGGGGATGTTAGAAGGTTGCCAGGAAAACACATTGACATTCGCCCGTAGAAAGGCAATGAGTGCGCTTTCCTATTTGTCGTTAAGGGTGGCACTGATGGTAAACGTACTGTCAGTGAGATCCTCCCTTGCCGAGACTTTCTTTGTCGCAGGGTAGGAGGCCTTGAATTTCTTGCTAGTGGACCTCTCCGGAAGGTCATCGACACGTGCAACGCACTCCGTGGAGGCGCACTTCCCAGAGTCCTTGCCAGTGTTCCTGCTAGATTTCTTTTCCTTCTTTAGGCTTCTGGCAGGAGCGGGTCCTTCTTTGGCCTCAGCCGCTACTGCATCTCGATACATCTGGTCTATGCAAATAACTCCATCTTTCTGGTCATACGGCGTTCCCAGTGGAAAGTTACTCGGTTTCTTCGTTTCCGAGCGAGGGATCGATGTCAACCCCGAAAAGATCGGGACCATCGTCCGAATGGAGAGGCCGGTCAGAATACACGATGTTCAACGTCTCACAGGTTGCCTAGCGGCTTTGAGCAGGTTCATCAGTCGACTCGGCGAGAAAGCACTTCCTCTGTACCGACTCATGAAGAAATCAGATACTTTCGAGTGGACAGACGAAGCCCAAGTCGCATTCGACGACCTCAAAGTCCTACTTTCCACCCAACCGGTTCTTACTGCTCCGCTCAGTAAAGAGCCCCTTCTTCTGTATATCGCGGCTACAAATCAAGTCGTCAGCACTGTTCTTACAGTCGAACGAGAAGAAGAAGGCAAAGCATACAAAGTTCAGCGGCCAGTGTATTACGTCTCTGAAGTCCTCACTCCTTCCAAGCAGAGGTGTCCCCACTATCAAAAACTTATCTACGGGATTTACATGACTGCGAAGAAGGTGGCCCATTATTTCCAAGACCACTCGGTGTTTGTCGTTTCTGATGCTCCGTTGCCAGAAATCCTCCACAATCGAGACGCATCAGGCCGAGTGTCGAAGTGGGCAATGGAGATGTTGTACTGCGATATCAAGTTCGAGGCCAAGAAAGCTATTAAGTCTCAAGCTCTGGCTGACTTCATAGCAGAATGGGTAGAACAACAGCAACCGACCCACATCTACTCAGCTCATTGGACAATGTTCTTCGATGGGTCCAAGGTGTTGAATGGCTCCGGCGCTGGCGTTGTGATCGTATCGCCAAAGGGCGGTAAACTCAAATATGTGCTGCAGATACACTTTGATTCCTCCAACAATGAGGCAGAGTATGAAGCTCTCCTTTATGGACTGCATATGGCCATCGCACTCGGCGTCCGTCGCCTGATGGTCTATGGCGATTCGGATTTGGTGGTTAATCAAGTGATGAAAGAGTGGGACGTCAGGAACCCCACCATGACCACTTACTGCAATGCAGTGAGGAAGCTCGAGAAGAAGTTTGAAGGTCTAGAACTCCACCATGTTCCGTGACTGAAGAACCAAGCAGCTGATGAGTTGGCAAAACTCGGGTCCACTCGGAAACCAGTCCCGAGTGACGTCTGCCTCGAGCACCTCCACCTTCCCTGAGTCAAAGAAGATCCTTTCACAGAGGAACCAGTACAACCAAAGAGCTCGACAGATCCGACTGAAGTCGACGTACCTGCTGTGGTTGATCTGATCATGGAGATTCTTGTTGTCATCCCTGATTGGACTGTGCCGATCATCGCATATATCCTGAGGCAGGAATTACCGAAAGATGAAGTCTAGGCCAGGTAGATAGTCCGCAGGTCAAAGTCGTTCACTGTCATTGATGGCCAGTTGTACAAGGAAAGCGTTTCAGGCGTTCTTCAACGATGCATCTCCCCAGAGGAGGGATAGTTAATCCTGGAAGATATTCACTCGGGAACCTGCGGTCATCACGCCTCTTCGAGAGCGATCGTCGCCAAAGCATTCAGAGCTGGTTTCTTCTGGTTGCAGGCAAACGAAATGGCTAAAGATATGGTCGACCGATGTGAAGGCTGTCAGTTCTACTCCAACAAGTCCCACAAGCCAACATCTGCGTTGAGGACAATCCCTCTTGTGTGGCTGTTTGCAGTATGGGGATTAGATACAGTCGGTCCATTCAGGACAGGCCAAGGAGGATACACACATTTGTTGGTGGCAGTCGACAAGTTCACAAAATGGATTGAAGCCAAGCCCATCAAGAAGCTCGACGCCCTAACAGCCATCAAGTTTGTCACGGACATCATCTCCAGATTCGGTGTACCTCACAGCATAATCACGGACAATGGGACAAACTTTGACTCGGACAGACTCAAAGGTTTCTGTGCAAGCCAAGGTATCCGAGTGGATTTTGCTTCCGTGGCGCATCCTCAATCCAATGGACAAGCAGAGCCGGCGAATGGACTTATTCTGCAAGGTTTGAAGCCCCGACTCCTGCGAGAGGTGGGACATGCCGCTGGCGCATGGGTCACCGAGCTACCTTCAGTGCTTTGGGGTCTCCGCACAACCCCGAACAGATCTATAGGGCGATCACCGTTCTTCCTCGTTTACGGAGCAGAAGCAGTCCTTTCGAGTGACTTGCTTCACTATGCTCCACGTGTCGAACTCTTCTGGAAGATGAAGCAGAACAAGCAAGGCAAGACGGAGTGGACCTTCTAGAGGAGGAGCATACAGACTCTACAACATCGACAGGGAGACAGACGAGCCGCGAGCATGGAACGGAGATCTCCTGAAGCGCTTCTACACGTGACCGTCGACTGAAGCGATGTAAAGAACAAGTATTGATGAAAAAATATAAAGCAGATTGAGCTTTTGCAGATTCAGAATTCTTCCGTGGTCCCAGACTCCGGTCTGAAAAAAAACTTAGCTGCGATCCAGAATCGCGTAAGTTCTAACTTTCTCTGAGTGTGCACTTAACGTCACACTCGGGGACTTAGCTGCGATCCAGAATCGCCTAAGTACTAACTTCTCCGAGTGTGCACTAAACGTCACACTCGGGGACTTAGCTGCGATCCAGAATCGCCTAAGTACCAACTTTCTCCGAGTGGGCACACTCGGGGACTTAGCTGCGATCCAGAATCGCCTAAGTACTAACTTTCTCCGAGTGTGCACTAAACATCACACTCGGGGACTTAGCTACGATCCAGAATCGCTTAAGTACTAACTTTCTCCGAGTGTGCACTAAATGTCACACTCGGGGACTTAGCTGCGATCCAGAATCGCCTAAGTACTAACTTTCTCCGAGTGTGCACTAAACGTCACACTCGGGGACTTAGCTGCGATCAAGAATCGCCTAAGTACTAACTTTCTCCGAGTGTGCACTAAACATCGCACTCGGGGACTTTGCTGCGATCCAGAATCGCCGAAGTACTAACTTTCTCCGAGTGTGCACTAAACGTCGCACTCGGGGACTTAGCTGCGATCCAGAATCGCCTAAGTAATAACTTTCTCCGAGCGTGCACTGAACGTCGCATTCGGGGACTTAGCTGCGATCAAGAATCGCCTAAGTAATAACTTTCTCCGAGCATGCACTACTCATCACACTCGAAGACTTAACTGCGATCAAGAATCGCTGAAATGGGAAAGCTTCCCGCGCCTGTATCCTACAGATACACTCGGGGACTCAGCAGACCCTCATTGAGGCTCATGTGGATGTCAAGACCATTGACAATTACATGAGTAGCAGACCCTCATTGAGGCTCATGTGGATGTCAAGACAACTGACAATTACATGAGTAACAACTCGCTCCGAGTGCAGCATGTCCGTCGCACTCGGGGACTTAGCTATGATCAAGAATCGCCTAAGTACTCTATTATCTTCGAGTGTATCCTATAGATCCACTCGGGGACTCAGCAGGCCCTCATTGAGGCTCATGTGGATGTCAAGACAACTGACAATTACACGAGTAGCAGACCCCTCATTGAGGCTCATGTGGATGTCAAGACAACTGACATGGGTAACAACTCGCTCCGAGTGCGGCATATCTGTCGCACTCGAAGACTTAGCCGCGATCATGAATCGCCTAAGTACTCTATTACCCTCGAGTGTATCCTACAGATCCACTCGGTGACTTGGCAAACCCTCAGAGAGGTTCACACAGATGTCAAGGAAACTGCCAATTACATGCTCCGCATGTTTGCCATTGGCTTAACCAAGAAACGCCAAACAAAACTCGAACCAAAATTGCAACAGAAGAGCAAACGATTTGATTCAAATTCGAAGTTCACCTACAGATGGTTCACTCGGTGCGGATCAAGCTTACCCGCACCGAACCAAGAATGTGACGGCCAACAGAAGTGGCCAAGGTTTCTTACAACCAACACTCGGCATACCGAGGTAAAAGTTTTCTTACGCGTCGTCCGGATTGGCGCCAGGACTCGAGGGCTCCACGAATGTGTCCAGGTCGATCCCGTCAGCGATGCGGGTGGCACTCTCAAGGAAGGTTTCCATGAAGTCTTCGAAGCGAAGTTTCTTCGTGTTGGCGACCTTCAACGCTTTTAGCTTCTCCTCGCGCACCTCCTTGCAGTGCACTCGGACCAGGGACAGAGCAACGTCCGCACCACAGCGAGCCGCAGATTTCTTCCATGACTGCACCCGGTTTGGGACCTCCTCCAGTCGAGTCATCAAGTTTTCCATCTCATGCCGCGACTCATCTTCCGGCCAAAGCTCCTTGTCGATCCGGCCGACGACTTCTCTCAGTCGACCGATGAAAGGACCAACTTTGCCCACGCGAATGTGCGCTGCGAGCAGATCTCGATTGGCGTCCTCGCCGAGTGGAGTGTTCTCGCGAATTGACCGCTCCACGTCAGCTGCTTCAGCTTCAGCGTCCATGCAAAAATCTGCAAACACAGGACAAGCAAACAATAAGCGCCGAGTGTAACGCACATACCACAAGCACTCGGAAAAACAGGACTTACCACCCAGACGCGTCATCATCTGCCGAGCCCAGTCACTGACGTATTTCTCCTGCGCTATACACCGTTTGTTCAGCACATCCATTTGTCCCATCAGCGCGAACCTTTGTTTCCCCATATTCTCAACTTCAGCAGTCAGTGCCTTGTTCGCTTCATGAGCCTGCTCCAACGACTTCTCTCATTCCACCAGAACCTCCTTCATACCAGCCATTGCAATCAGTGCCGCATCCAGCTCACCGGCAAACTGAACCTTCTCCGCCCTAAGAGTCTCGTATGCTGCCCCCATCTCACAAGTTTTCTGCCAGCCAGCAACAAGAGACGGTTAGACAAATCCAACACTACAAAGTCTAAGTTCTTCAGACCCCTGCCGACGCAAGCAGTCGACAGCGGTCTCGGGGACTACACCCAGTGGGTTCACTGAGAGTGACCCCACTGGCATGAAACTCAAACAGGTCCGCCCTATTGAGATACATGACAACACCTACGCCTACAAGGATAATACTACCCGACCTGAGTAAAATTACTCTCGAGGACTCTTACAGTAGGTGCACTCCGAGTGCCCCAACTGTTAGCAGTCGACCATATTATTTACGGATCTGACCAAGTCAAAGACAATATGCGTAAAGACAACTGCCGGTGCAAGCACTCGACAGAAGTCTCGGGGACTACACCCACTGGGTTCACTCAGAGTGAACCCATTGCAAACATCATACGGTATCCGAGCACACCCAGTGGGTTACAAGAGAAAAGTAAGTACTTACTAGCCCACTTACTCGGATATCGTCCCGCAACTCCAAGCTCCGCTGGTACAAGATGCGATGGAGTCGTACGCCTTCTTGGCTTCTCCCGCCATCAGCTCCGCCTGCACCATGGCCCCCTTGGCCGCTCCCACCTAATCCTCTGGGAGGCGCTGGACGTTGAACCCGACATTTGACGGGCCTGGCATCGTTGGAAGCTCCTTGGGCATCCCAAGGCCCGCTCCAGTCGGTTCAGCAGCCACCAGCGCCTCCTCAGTCGGCGGCATCGCCTCAGTCGGCGGCACGTCCACGGCGAGAGCAGTAACTGGCGGGACAACCTCAAGAATAGGCTCCGCAGCTTGCTCAGGTCTCCCCTGGTCACCCTCATCCACATAAATCACCCCTGCCAGACCGAACGGCGCGAGATCTCAGGAAAAGAAAGGGGCAAGACCGAAGACAGAATTCGCGATGCGATAATACAAAACTTTCGGAATCGCTACAACGCACCTGGCTGGGACGAGACGACGTTGTCCACGTCCATGGGATCCTCCTCCTGGCGCACTGGAGAGGTGGCAGAGGTAGCAACCCTGTCGAGTGAAATTCATTCGACCATCAAACAGGAGTTCAATCGAATATCAGAAGAGGAACAATGCACTTACGTTGAGGTGACGGGAACATCGACCCTCATCCGCGGCAAAGCCTTCCGAGGTTTAGATCCGCTCGGTTTAGCCACCTTGGAAGGCTGACCCACAGGCTCAGCAGCAACGTCCCTGGTCCTCTTGGTGCTCCGAGCACTCGGGACCACGGGAATAGTGGGCGGAGCACTCGAGGATGCTGGAGGGGCCGAGGGAACTGCAGGTTCATGTCGGCGCTTGGTTCGGTGCTCCGGCAGCGGGGGCCGCGAGTCCTGCTCTTCGTCTTCCTCCTCCTCCTCAATAGACTCTTCCACAGTTTCCCCGCTGTCGGAGACATACTCGACGCTCTCCACGCTGCCCTCCTGGATGCCCTCCTCTTCCTCCTCGGCCGGGTTCCCGTTCGAGACAGGAGAAAACCAGTTGGTCCACTTCTGCATAGAATACAGTCGACGACATCAGACGCCAGGAAGAGATTCAAGAAAGCAATAAAACTAAGACAGATACGTGCACTTGACAAATGGTACTCACCTGGTTCGGAGGGGGATTGTCCGCGCAGAAAGCCCTCACTCGCCGAGACCCTCTGGGGTTCTCATAGGCGCCTGTGATCTGGAGCACCCACGACGCCACCTTCTCCTCGGAAACGCCCAAGACGTTGGTCCGAGTGGAGTCTTCGGGCCCCGTGTAGTGCCACATGGCGTGGTCGCGAGCCTGCAGTGGCTGTATGCGCCGACGGAGGAAAATCTCCAGCAAATCTATGCCGGTGACTCCCCTTCTGACGACATCTACGAGTGCGTCGACCAGAGGCTGGATGTCGACCTTCTCCGCCTTCGTGAGCGCAAGCTGCTTAGGTGGAGCGGGTCGATCTAAGCTAAAGGGAGGCAGCCCTGTCGTGGCATTCGGGCAGGCAACGTCCTGGCAGTAGAACCACGTCGACTGCCAGTTCCTAACCGACTCCATCAGCTGAAGGGCAGGATAACTACTCCTACTCTTCTTCTGGAAACCTAAGCCTCCGCAGAGCTGGAGAAGATGTGTCTTATCATCCGACTGGTGAAGTCGTTTGATAGTTTGAGATCTAGCAGAGAAAATATGTTTGAACAACCCCCAATGGGGAGGACAGCCGATGAAGCACTCGCACAGGACTATGAAAGCAGAGAGATGAGCTATAGCATTCGGGGGAAAGTGGTGAAGCTGCGCCCCGAAGTGGTTCATAATGCTTTTAAAGAAAGGATGCGGGGGCAGAGAGAAACCTCGATATACGTGGCTGAGAAGCAGGACGCGCTCCCCCTCCCGGGGCGCCGGCTCGATCTCATTCTCCGCCGGCAGCCTCCACGACTTGTGCACGATCATCCCGTGCTCCACCAGCTGTAGCAGATCCCCCTTTGTCACCGTGGAGGGGAGGAAGTCCCCCTGGATCCACCCCGCCGGCAGCGCTCGCTGCCGCCGCTGAGCAGGAGCCGCCGCCTTCCCCTTCTTCTTCTTCGCCTCCAGCTTGCTGGTCTGTCCCTTGGTGATGGCGGAAGCTGCGGGTCCGCGAAGGAGAAGGAAAAGGAGGAAGCTTGGGCGCGCAGGGGAAGGCGAGAGGAGCGGAGTAAGCAAAGGCAAGAGATCCGACGAGCGTAGCGAGAAAACCCTCGCCGCTGGGGTTTAAGTAAGGTTCCGACTGTGTCACTGGCAGGTGGCCCCGAAACCTTATCCCCCGACCAACCGCGGCGATATCAGTGGAGAAGATGAAGGCGCGAGAATCGAGGCGTCAGGCGCTACTCGAGCGCGATGGCGTCATCCCCGCTAAGCGCGCGGTAACCGAAATTTGAGGATCCCGTAAACTCCGCCGCTGTCAGTTGACTGGTCACGTCAGAAGATGCCGCGGAAGCACTCGGTTTTCGACAGTTTGTTTCGCAACTACTTCCACTCGGATCATTGTCCAGAGAAGATAAAATGGATCGAGGCAAGCAATGCCAAAGTCACATCCGTTCCAGTCGGATCCAAACTTCAAGCATCGCTTCGTCGTTCCAACCCCAATCCATTCGGGGACTAATGATGGGGTTATAGTCCTAGGGTAGGGTCATAGGCCTGCCCTAAAGGTCCAACCCAAGGACTACCCCTCACAAGGGACAAGGCCCTTGGTCAGTTCCGACTGAACTAAGGAGTTCCCTTCATCCAGTCGGTAACAGATGCTCGACCGTCCAGTCGGAGATTAGCATTCGGAGTTTATCAAACTAACCGACTGGATTCCACTCTCTGCATCGTAACCCGCCTCGAGGGAAACGGTCATACGTTTCCATGTGCCTTAATTAGCATTTAAGACGTACGTTACCTGTAACGTAGACATTTATTCGCCATTACTCCACCCCTGTGCACCGAACCGTTTTGGAGGGCAGCACACTCTATATAAGACACCCTCCCCCACTGGTGCAAGGGTTAGCAATTCACTGTATTCGATATTCCACTCGACAACGAGCTCCCTGAGCACTGAGACATAGGGCTATTACCTCCACCGCAGAGGGGCCTGAACTCATACAACCTCACCGTAGCTAAGGCTCTGCCCATCCCTTTCGTACCCTACACATCTACTGTCAGGCTTATACCCACGACACCAGGACTAGATTGGCCAACCATTCCGTGTGGAAAACCTCCATGATGAAGCCGGCTGCAAGGAGCCGCGCAATCTCTTCTCGGACTGTGCGCCGCTTCCCCTCGGCGAAGCGGCGCAAAGGTTGTTTCATCGGCTTTGCATCCGGTCGCACGTGAAGTTTGTGCTCGACGTACTTCCTCGGAACACCAGGCATGTCTTTGGGGGACCATGCAAAATGTCCCGATTCTCACGGAGGAAGTCGACGAGCTCGCCTTCCTATTTGGGGCTGAGGTCAGCCCCGATGATAATGCATTGCTTGGGGTTTGCAGGGTCGAGTGGCACCTGCTTGGTTTCTTTAGCCGACTTGAAGGAGCCTTCGCTGGCCGACTGGGATGGAGGAGTAGGGATCGCCGGCTGCTTGGTAGCCTAAGCCACGAGCCGGTCAATCTGCCTTTTCTCCTGAGCAATCACCATGGCGTCGGCCAGGCGGCTGCTGTCCTATGCACATTCGAGCGACTTCTTGTGGTCGCCAGCAATGGTGATGATGCCCTTTGGACCCGACATCTTCATCTTCAGGTAGGCGTAGTGGGGGATACCCATGAACTTGGCCAGAGTCCGTCTGCTCAGCAGCACGTAATACGGGCTGCTGAGATCCACCACCTCGAACCATATGGACTCACGACGGAAGTGAGCCTTGTCACAGAAAAGGACGTCCAGCTGGATTTTGCCGATCGGCGAACATGACTGTACCGACACGATGCCGTGGAAGACAGTGCTGGTCGGCAAGACATCCTTCTCCTTGAGCCCGAGCTTGAGGAGGGTGTCGAGGTAGAGGATATTGATGCTGCTGCCGCCGTCGACCAACACCCGGGAGAACCAGCAGGTGAGCCTCTGGGAGGCGAAGGTAGGGTCCAGGACGAGTGCGTATGAGCCCGGGTTGGGCATCACCGCAGGATGGTTGACCCGGCTCCATGTGATGGGCTTTTCAGACCAATGCATGTATTGGGGAACCGGGGGACCATGCCATTCACCTCACGTCGGCGCTGGCGCTCGCTATGCTTGTCGTCGCCTCCACTAGTGAAGACGACGAATGCTTCGTCTTGATGAGGGTAGTCATCGTGGAGGCGGCCATCGTCGCGAGGCGGCAGTGGTGGGGCGGAGCGGGACCGGGAGCCGGAGCTTGAGGCGCGGCTTGTGCACCTGGGGTAGCCAGCAGGCCTTCCTCTTGCGACAATCGTCGTGCGAAGCTGCACTGTCGAAGGGTCTGGGTAGAGGGTTGTGCCCCAGAATGCATCTTGCAGGGCGCATCAAGCATCTGCTCGAAGGTCTGCTTGGGCTGCCAGTTGCCTTTGTTGGTCCGCCTCCGTTGGAAGCCAGAATGAGTAGTCGGCGCCTCTCCCTCCATGTTGGCTACGAGCTTGTTGTTGGAGCGCGAATCTAGCTCATCCGCCTTGCGCTTGTTGTTGTTTTGGCCGCCTCGATTGTCCCCAGCCGGCTTAGGAGTAGCCGGCATGGGGACAGCCTTGTCCGAGGCGGTCACCTTGACCCGCATCGCGGAGTCGGTCATGGCGTACTTATCCGCCTTAGCCATGAGCACCGCCAGAGAGGTGGGCTCGGAGCACATGAGCTTGTGCTTGAGGAGAGTGTCGTCTCGGCAGCCGTCGATAAAGTACTGGATGGCCTGTACCTCATGCACTCCCTCACAGGAGTTGCGAAGCTCCGTCCAGCGTGTGACGTAGTCGCGAAGGGGTTCGTCGGGCCTCTGGATGCACATGGCCATCTCCCGAGGCCGGCCAGGGCGCTTGTAGGTGCCGGTGAAGTTGCGGACGAACGCCTCCTCGAAGTCAACCCATGAGTTGATGCTGCCGGCTGGAAGGCTGTTAAGCCATGTCCGAGCCGAGCCGGCCAACATGAGTGGCACGTAGCAAACTGCTACGCGCTTGTTGCCTGTGGCAATGCCAACGGCGGTGGTGTAGTCGATCAACCGGTCTTCTGGCTTGGCGGTGCCATTGTACTTGGGAGTGTCCCGAGGCAAAGTGAAGCCTCGGGGAAACGGCTCCCCTCGGATCCAGGGGCCGAAGCATGCCGGACCGATGGGACCGTCCTCCTCTAGAAGAGCTGACTGTCCGAGTGCGTTGAGACGTCTGCGGGCGTCGTGGTCGCCCTGGGGGACGCGAGCGCTGACCCGAGCCGCGATCGGAAGGGCACCTTGTGAGGTGGTAGCATGGGTCCTCCCCGGACGAGGAACCTTGTGGGGACCCCGACTAGCAAGTCGAGTTCGCCGTGCCCAGTGACCCCAAGGATCAATGTTCACTGAACAAAGATACTGAATAATAGAGTCTTACATCCAAGTACCGAAATTATTACATCAAATGACCATAAGGTCGGGTTCAAGAGCGAGGACTAAAGCCAAATTGAACAGATACATCGAGTAGCGGAAACTCGTAAGGGCTAAGCGGTGCCCATGCCATCAAGCCTACACCGACAGGCATTCTGACTTGGAAGCGTCCTAGATCGCAGGTTCGTCTCCGACGGCGTACTCGTCGCCAAACTCCGGTCCTTCCATGTCTGGTCAATAATATAACCAGTGGCAAGCCAATGAGTACTTTGAATGTACTCGCAAACAGCCCATGATATGAACATTGATAGTGAAGAATAATAGTAACATGTATCTATGGTGGAATGCAATTTGGTGGAATGATCAGGTATATGCAACAAGTTAAAGAACTACTCTTGAAGAACAGGTTACAGATATCAACATATCTGCTAAGGGTTGAATACACCGGGTTCACCCTATATGCCAAGTCACCGAACTTGGTCATATCAATTCCTCAAGTAACTCTGGTTATTAACACCATTCACCGAACTCACACACACACACTTGGTTTATGCGGAAACGCTGGACGTAGTTTAAGCAGCACCACCCAACTGTCCTTGACCGTGGACACGGCTATTCGAATAGTTTGACACTCTGTAGAGGTAGTACGCTGGACCCATGAGAAACGGGAAACTTCCGTGTCATCTACGACTCGCGGTATATCACATATACCCGAGGTAAGTACCCGATCATCATCTTTCCCCTGACGATACTAGACAAAGAGGTCCACTCGATTGGTACCCAGCCCACATGTTGTACGTCTTACGAGCACCGACTCTGCACAGTATCAACCATGCGGGGACCAATAGTGTGCCTGGAACTCATAATAATGGCAAAGTCATCCTACCTGGCACGACCCCATCACGAGAGTGACACCGATCACTCCCACCACTAGTAATGTGGCTCTTTGCTAGTACCGACCAGAGTAATCAACAAAGCCCCGTTCCATAAAGGGGTATCGTGGTCGTACTGGTAAGGTTGGGACGACCGACACATCATAAATCTAATCCCATTTGTGAAACCACACACGCAAAATACCCGGTGCACCACTTCTCCAAAAGTGGCCACCAACTCATCATCACCCTCGGGCATTAGTGGCACCCGACGGGGTTTTCATAAACTCTTTATTTAACTCATCATCATGCTCGTGATAACATGCTCTATCTTTACTTGTCAACATGGTATAACATGACCCTCAAGGGGTAGGGTCAAGCTCCATGCAATGATCTTACTCTACTAGTCAATATGACAGTAGCATGATCCTTATAAGTGGTAGGGTCAAGCTCATCATGTTTGTGCTCCGAGGAGCCACATGAATAACATCATCAACATGCAAGGGCTTTGAAGAAGCCTCCGGTGCCATCACCACAATGATGAACCGGCATCGTGATCAGATGCAACGGGAAAATACCAAATATACTAACATGCAACAATGTTTGTGCTCAAGGCATGGTCAAAGGGCTGCTTGCCTTGGTCAGCTAGGTATCCGGGGTCTTCGAGGTCTTTCGCTCCGGAGCCTCCGTCACTCGGTAACTCTACCGTCGAGAAAGGAATAAATAAATAATAGCTCACACCAAAACAGATCATAAGGTGCTTTTAAAAATGTTGCAAAGCTTGAATAAATTCAGTTTATTATTTTGGAAAATGTTTCCTATGGTTTTTATTAGCTAAGCATATATATTTAAAAGCAAACAGGAGCAAACAAATGCTTTTAATATCATTTTATTATACCAAAACAGGTTCTGTTTTTGATAAATGTCAAACTCTACAAAATCAATTACTACACATTTTTAGAAAATTGTTGGTGGAAGAATCATATTTTTCTACTCGCTAAATATTTTTATAAAAATCATTTAAGCTGCACGTAAAAAAATAAAAGAATAAGCTGCAGGTTCAAACCTGACTTGCGGGCCCTTGGGGTCAGTGTCAGCGGCTGCGTGCGCTGGCTGCCCCAGGACACCGACAGGTGGGCTCCACCTGTCGGGTCCATCTCCTTCCTCCAGCCAAAGAGGTGGAGGCGGACGCCGGCGAGGCTACCGTTGCCCTCAGGCCAATCTAGGAGCGGGAATGGGTCCCTCGTTCCTCCGCCTACCTGCTCGTGCTCGGGACGTCACCGGAGGTGGTCTGGGTCGCCTGCGACGAGGTGATCGTGGCGGAAAGGTTTTGGGCTGGCGTCGAGCTAGTGGCTAGGGGCACGGACTCGCTCGGGGAAGTTGGGGGAAATGATCCTGGCGTCAAGGGGAGTGCAATGGGAGGTCGGGCGACGCAGGAGCCGGCGTGTAGCCGGAGATCGACCGGAGCTCCGAGGCGGAGGGGCCTCGGTTGATCTCGAGCACCGGGGCTCTGCGTGCTCGATTGGGCGCCTAGGCGGAGTCCAGTGGTTGTGCTGAAGCTGCCTGAGGGGTGCTGGGGTACCGGCGGGACCTATTTATAAGCCAGCGGGGGTGAGCCGACTCGGGCGCGCCGGTGACGCACCGTGGCGCGCGTGCGAGCACAGTGAGGTGCTGGCCGTGAAACCACGGGTTCGGGACGTGGTTTAGGACCTCCTGGTGCATCGGTCGCAGAGGGAAAGCGAGTGGGGTCGAGCCGCAGCGACCGTGCATGCTCGGTCGCGTCAGGCGCGCGCGGGCACGCGTCGCCTGAGCTCTTGCGTGAGGAGGGGGGCCCTGATGGTAGCTTTGCACAGAGTGGGTGTCGGGGGAGCGTTTGGACATTACTGGGGGGGTTGGAACTGGCCGGGGCGACGTCCCCTTGCTCGAGGCTCTCTGTAGCGCGCCCAGAGCGCAGTTTTGGCATGCCACGGCATGCTGGCGCGCTCTGGGGAACTTGGGACGTGTCCTCCATGTCCTGAATGTTGTTGGGAGTGTGCCTAGCCGTTGTGTGTTAGTGGGAGCACGAGTTGGTTAAAGGAGGCAAGGAACACCAGTGTTGCCAGTACTAGCCTGCGGCTCAAATTGAAGATCTTGTCACTAGTGCTTGGAGTTGGGGAGGGGCTGGTTGACTGGGTTCTCGGGGTGTTCTGGGGCTCTAACTCACCAAGTTTGGGGCTTTGCCATTAGGTAAAACAGTGGCTAGGAGGGTTTTTACCTTCCTGTCAGTAGGTGTTCGACAGTGATTTGGGGTGCTTCCACTCCAACACTGGAACTGAAACTTAACAGGTTTGGTCTTGGGGTAAAAACATGGGGGTTCACCAAATTTGAGCTCCATTGAACAAGTTTAGCTTTGTAAACTTGAAAATGCTTCAAAATGACCAGTACTGTCCTTTACAAAGGAAGTGTGGCCAAACAGAGTCTCACAAATCCCATCTTTGGTGTGGAGTCCTCATTTGGGGTGTCAAACACCTGTGCAAAGTTTCAGCTCCATTGGAGAGACTTTCCAATGTAGAGTTGTTCCAACTCTTCTCTGGACAGAGAGGGTTTTGGGCTCATTAGGTGTACTTCCCCACCTTGTATCAAGGTGAGATTTTATGTGAGCACCTAATATGGCTTGGGAGGGCTCCTGTAATTTTATTCGAATTTATTGAGATCATTTCCTTTCGAAACATCTCAAAAAGCTAAAACAAACAGAAATGGTTTTCAGGGTTTTACTCAAATAATATTAATATAAAATAGGGTTGAAAATCTTATATATGGAAAATATATGTCCTTCTGAGCTTCCATGAATTTACTCAGAATTTTCTAAGGTAGGAAAGCAATTTTCCTTGTGGGAATATCATTCCTGGCCTTAGAAACAGACATAAATATAAAATAGGAAAATAAGATTTTAAATCACCAATTAATGTTTTTAATGGATGAAAATAATATCTGGATCAGATCACCAACTTTGGTTGGAAGTGCCACTTGGCTTCATGAGCTAGTAGTGTATTCCAACATGATGAAGGTGATCTTGATATAAAGGAAAAAGGGTTTTTGAAGAGAGCAAAATAATAAGTTTTTCATGGGTTTGAGTCATCAAGCAAGCAAGCATTCACTCATACAAGGGCTGACATTGCACACACAAAATTATTTGAAAAAGTTTTAACAAGCTCTGATTTTTGCAACATAAAATACTTGTGATGAAAAACAGGGTGTGACAGACCTATCCCTCTTACAAGAATCTCGTCCCCGAGATTCCTAAGCTAAGCGTTAAATAGCTCGGGAAATTCTGATCGGAGATAGTCTTCACGTTCCCATGTGGCTTCTGCTTCGGTATGGTTGCTCCACTAAACCTTGAAAAACTTGATGGTGCGGCTTCTGGTGCAACGTTCGGCTTCATCCAAAATGCGGATCGGTTTCTCGCGGTAGGTAAGGTCCGGTTGAAGGTCAATAGCTTGATGATCAATGTCCTTGTAAAGATCGGGACGGTTCGGCACTTGTAAATACTTCCGGAGCTGTGACACGTGAAACACGTTGTGCACACCCGAAAGCTCAGGAGGTAGCTCCAACTGGTAAGCTACTTCCCCGCGCCTTGCCGTGATCTTGAAGGGTCCAATGAACCTGGGAGCTAGCTTCCCCTTGACGTGGAAACGCTTGGTCCCCTTGAGAGGCGTGACTCGCAAGTACACCTGGTCTCCGGGAACAAACTCCACATCTCTGCGGCGAGGGTCCGCATAGCTCTTCCGCCTTGACTTAGCTGCCTTCAAGTTCTCTCGGACAAGTTGAACCTTGTCCCTTGCTTCTTGCAGTGCTTCTCGTCCGAAAACTAGTCCTTCACCGGTTTCGGACCAATTGAGCGGGGTGCGGCACTTCCGCCCATATAACACTTCGAATGGGGCCATCTGAAGACTAGACTGGTAGCTGTTGTTGTAAGAAAACTCAGCAAATGGTACGCAATCTTCCCACTTGGCACCATGAGCCAAAACACAAGCGCGGAGCATGTCCTCAAGTATCTGGTTTACCCTCTCGGTCTGTTCGCCCGTTTGCGGGTGGAAAGCTGTACTGAAGGAGAGTTTGGTTCCGAGAGCTTCTTGAAACTTCTTCCAGAATCTTGAGGTGAATTGCGTGCCGCGGTCGGACACGATCTCCTTGGGAACTCCATGGAGACTCACCACTCGATGAATGTATAGACTGGTCAGCTGGCTGCCATCGTAGGTGGTGTTAACGGGGATGAAATGGGCCACCTTGGTCAAATGATCAACTATGACCCAAATGGAGTTAAGACCCTTATTCGACCGGGGCAACCCAGTGATGAAGTCCATGCCGACTTTATCCCACTTCCATTTCGGCACTTGAAGAGGTTGCAGCAATCCAGCAGGTCGCTGGTGTTCAACCTTGACTCGCTGGCATACATCGCATTTAGCGACATAGGAGCCAATTTCCCTCTTCATGCCATGCAAACAGAATCGTTCTCGGAGGTCTTGGTACATCTTGGTACTACCTGGATGGATAGAGTACGGTGTGTCATGAGCCTCTTGCAGGATCAAGTCCTTAAGTTCGGCCTTGTTAGGTACGCATAAGCGCTTCCCGTACCACAGTACTCCTTGCTCATCAATCGAGAATCCTGGGACTTTGCCTTCTCGCACCTTCCTCTTGAGGCCTTCGATACTCTTGTGTCCCTTCTGGGCTTCCTTGATGTCGTCTGCCAGAGTAGGCTTGACTTCGAGGTTGGCCAGGTATCCTGGTTCGACTCTCTCAAGCCCGAAGCCCTCCATCTCTTCATACAAGACGGGTAACCTTTCCTTGAGCGTGAAGTTCAAGGAGCTTGCCTTCCGGCTTAAGGCATCGGCTACCACGTTCGCCTTGCCGGGATGATATTGAATGTTGAGGTCGTAATCCTTGATTAACTCAAGCCATCTTCGCCGCCTCATATTCAGCTCCCTTTGAGTGAAGATATATTTCAGACTTTTGTGGTCTGTATATATCTCACATCGCTTCCCCAGAAGGTAATGTCGCCACGTCTTCAGAGCATGCACTACAGCTGCTAGGTCGAGATCATGGGTGGCGTAGTTCTCCTCATGCGGTCGCAGTTGCCGTGACAAGTACGCCACGACCCTGCCATCTTGCATCAGGACTCCACCGAGCCCGGTTCCAGAGGCATCACAATATATTACGAATTCCTTGTTGATGTCTGGGGTAGCCAATACCGGGGCGGTAGTTAGCCTCTTCTTCAACTCCTGGAAACTTGCTTCACACACCGGTGTCCACTCGAACTTTCGGCCTTTCTTCAAGAGCTGAGTCATAGGTCGAGCGATGCTGGAGAAACCTTCTACAAACTTGCGGTAGTATCCCGCGAGCCCGAGGAAACTCCTGACATCCTTCACGTCCTTTGGTGATTCCCAGTTGGTCACTGTAGTAATCTTGGACTGATCTACGGCCAAACCGCTTTCCGTGAGGGTATGACCCAGAAATCCAACTTCGTTCAGCCAGAACTGACACTTGCTGAATTTGGCATAAAGCTAGTGCTCTCGAAGCTTTCCCAGAACTAACCTCAGGTGTTGCTCATGCTCCTCTTCGGACTTGGAGAAGATTAATATGTCATCGATGAACACGACGACAAACTTGTCCAAATATTCCATGAAGACCTTGTTCATGAGGTACATGAAGTAGGCTGGGGCATTTGTCAAACCGAAGGGCATGACAGTGCATTCATATAGACCGTATCGGGTCACGAATGCAGTCTTGGGTATATCTTCGGGTCGAATCTTCAACTGGTAATATCCCGATCGAAGATCGATCTTGGAAAATACCCTGGCCCCGTTTAACTGGTCAAACAGGTCTTCGATCTTGGGGAGCGGGTACTCGTTCTTAATTGTGACTTCATTAAGAGAACGGTAATCGACGCAGAGTCGAATGGTACCATCCTTCTTTGAAACAAATAGAACAGGTGATCCCCAAGGTGATGCACTCAGACGGATGAACCCTTTCCTGAGTTGCTCATCCAGCTGCTTCTTCAGCTCTGCCAGCTCTTCGGAACCCATCCTGTAAGGTTTTTTATATATAGGCCTTGATCCGGGCATGAGCTCGATGATGAACTCGATGTCTCGGTCGGGAGGCATTCCGGGTAGCTCGTCAGGAAAGACGTCCGGGTATTCATAGACTACATGCACTTGATCAAGCTCTACCTCGGATAGACTATTGACTCGAGGCATTTGAGCCGATACTGGCTCGGAGACAAACTTGACCTTGACCCCTTGGTTGCTTGTCATGGTAATGGCCCTGTTGGCACAGTCCAAAAGACTCTCGTGCTTGGCCTACCAATCCATGCCGAGGATTACTTCTACACCTTGCGATTTAAGCACAATGAGGTCTGCCAAGAAACTCGTTCCATTGATAACTATCTCGACCCTTCTACACCCTAGGTTGGTCCTCAATACTGCTCCCGGGGTTTGAATTGTCATCTGTCCACGGAGTAGAGTGGGTTTTAAACCACACTTCTCCGCAAACCTTAGAGTAACAAAAGAATGCGAGGCACCACAATCAAACAACACTGTTGCTGGAGTTGAGTTGACGAGGAACGTACCCAGAATGCAGTCCGGGTCTTCCTGCGCCTCTTCTGTAGTGATGTGATTGATCCGACTCCTGCCATTGAACTGCTGGTTGCGGGGGGCCTGGTTCCTTCCTGGTGCACCTTGACCGGGGTTGGGTGCATTGGGACGCGGTGCGTCGGGCTTCTTGTTGGGGCACTGCCTGGAATAGTGCCCGGTCTGACCACACCCAAAGCAGGTGACCTGCCCCGGAGGGTTGGTCTTGACTCCACCGTTGTTCGGCGGGTTGACTACTGACTTGGCTTGCTGCTGAGGCTGATAATTCTGACGGAACACCGGGTGCTTGTACTGCTGCTGCTGAAAGTTGGGTCTTGCAGGTGCTGACTGCCATGGTCTTGGTCTTGCGCTACTGGGTCCTCCACTGACTATCAGTTTACGCTTGTGGGTGTCGTCCATCGCACGACGCTTGTCTTCCAGCATAAGCGCCTTGTTAACCAACTCGCTGAAAGTCTAGTAGTCGCAAACCACCAGCTGGTATTGCAGGGACTGTTGTAACCCTTCCATGAAGCGTTCCACCTTAGCGGCCTCAGTGTTAACATCTTCGGGCGCGTACCTTGACAAGAGGTTAAACTTCTGCACGTACTCCTTAATAGTTCCACTGCCCTGCCTCAAGGCTCGGAATTCCCGCTTCTTAATGGTCATCAGTCCAGGTGGAATGTGAGCCGCGCGAAATCCTTCCTTGAACATCACCCAAGTGATGACTTGCCCTATCCGCATGGTCTGAAATCCATCCCACCATGCCCTGGCGGTGCCTCCGATACAGTGAGAAGCATAATGGACCTTCTCATGATCGTCAGTGCACTTGACCAGCGCAAGGAGGTCTTCAATGGTGTGGATCCAGTCATCGGCGTCCAGTGGTTCAGTCGTCTCCGTGAATATGGGGGGCGTAGTCCGCATGAACTCGGAAAGAGTAGAGCGGCCACCGCCATTCCCATTCCGCGGCGGGTTGTCCACCAGGACTTGAGTCAGCTGCTGAATAGCAGCATTGCTGGCTTGGCGCTCCTCCCGAAGAGCTTGAAGGAACTGAGCCATCGTCAAGTTCTCATGAGGAGGTGGTGGCGGAAGGTTTCTAGGTTGCTCGTGGTGACCTCCAGCGTGAGCTTCTCCTTCGGTTCCCTACGGCATCCCTGAGGAGCCGGCGCCGGGGTTGCCGAAGGTGCTGTTGCGGGTTGCGTTCACCATCGTGTCATAGAAACAGACAGGTCAAAATGCCACCTTGCTCGGGAATACAAGGATTCATTCCTAGTAAGAGGGGGTCCAATACGTGCAAGTGCCAAGTTTTCAAAACCAAAGTTTTTGACAAACGGAAATTGCATTCATAAAAACTAGGTGATGTAGTCACTTACAGGCTGCCTAAGGCAATAGGTGACTTACATCATGCACACATACGTAAATTAGAAACGGATACATGGATACCCTATGCTCGGGGTACTCCTAATTGCCTACGCTAAATCCTACGCGGCGGACTGCTCAGTCTCAAAGGCGGATTCAACAGGATCCACATCTTTGTCCTCGTCTTCATCAACATCTTCTTCCTTTATAGGAGTGGAAGAAAGAATCCGCACATCATGGCGTCTCTTAGGCGAGGCGGCGAAGATCTTAGTGTACTCTTCCGCTGTCAGGCGGCGACTCCGAAGAGGGACTGCCTGGATGGGTAACACACCACCCCTAGTAGCAACAGCTGTCCTCCCTTCAGGTGCGCATGCCTTCTTTACTTTGCAATTCTGCATCTTCTCAGTGTGGAGCAGGCCCTTGACTAGGTGCAACTCTTGGCGAAGCTTGGCTGATTCCTTAACCAGGAAGTGCGTCAGGGTGTCCGACAAGAGGCTGAAGTAGGTCTGAAACCTTAATGGCATCCCATCCTCCGTGGCTGGGGTGAGTGTCCAACTCCCATCCACTCCTTCCTTAATGAAAGGTAGGTGACGAGTGACAGGCTCATTAGCCATCTCAGGGAGGATGCTGCGGAGATGCACGAGCGCCTCTCGTGCGGCCGTCTCCACTGCCAACATCAGCTCTCCCATCTGTGGTCCTTCGAAGAACCAACTAGACGGGGAGTCATTGGCCTTAACTATCACGTCCACGTGATATTCCTGAGTGTCGGCGTTGACCCAGTGCTCGTGGTAGAGGAAGATGGGCGTGCGACGTACGTGGCACTTCTCGAGACAATCCACCAGGAGTAGTGGAAAGCCGGTCTCCAGAAGCGTCTCAGGTACGGCAGCCATCTACAAGGCATAGGAGAGAGGTCGGAAGGTTGCATGTGCAAAAGTTTGTGCAAGGCTGGCGTTCTAACATTCTCGGCTAACGTCCATGCTATCTAAGGCTTCCTATAGTCAGGATGGCTCTGATACCAGTTCTGTGGGGACCCCGACTAGCAAGTCGAGTTCGCCGTGCCCAGTGACCCCAAGGATCAATGTTCACCGAACAAAGATACTGAATAATAGAGTCTTACATCCAAGTACCGAAATTATTACATCAAACGACCAGAAGGTCGGGTTCAAGAGCGAGGCCTAAAGCCAAATTGAACAGATACATCGAGTAGCGGAAACTCGTAAGGGCTAACCGGTGCCCATGCCATCAAGCCTACACCGACAGGCGTTCTGACTTGGAAGCGTCCTAGATCGCAGGTTCGTCTCCGACGGCGTACTCGTCGCCAAACTCCGGTCCTTCCATGTCTGGTCAATAATATAACCAGTGGCAAGCCAATGAGTACTTTGAATGTACTCGCAAACAGCCCATGATATGAACATTGATAGTGAAGAATAATAGTAACATGTACCTATGGTGGAATGCAATTTGGTGGAATGATCAGGTATATGCAACAAGTTAAAGAACTACTCTTGAAGAACAGGTTACATATATCAACATATCTGCTAAGGGTTGAACACACCGGGTTCACCCTATATGCCAAGTCACCGAACTTGGTCATATCAATTCCTCAAGTAACTCTGGTTATTAACACCATTCACCGAACTCACACACACACACTTGGTTTATGCGGAAACGCTGGACGTAGTTTAAGCAGCACCACCCAACTGTCCTTGACCGTGGACACGGCTATTCGAATAGTTTGACACTCTGTAGAGGTAGTACGCTGGACTCATGAGAAACGGGAAACTTCCGTGTCATCTACGACTCGCGGTATATCACATATACCCGAGGTAAGTACCCGATCATCATCTTTCCCCTGACGATACTAGACAAAGAGGTCCACTCGATTGGTACCCAGCCCACATGTTGTACGTATTACGAGCACCGACTCTGGACAGTATCAACCATGCGGGGACCAACGGTGTGCCTGGAACTCATAATAATGGCATAGTCGTCCTACCTGGCACGACCCCATCACGAGAGTGACACCGATCACTCCCGCCACTAGTAATGTGGCTCTTTGCTAGTACCGACCAGAGTAATCAACAAAGCCCCGTTGCATAAAGGGGTATCGTGGTCGTACTGGTAAGGTTGGGACGGTCGACACATCATAAATCTAATCCCATTTCCGAAACCACACACGCAAAATACCCGGTGCACCACTTCTCCAAAAGTGGCCACCAACTCATCATCACCCTCGGGCATTAGTGGCACCCGACGGGGTTTTCATAAACTATTTATTTAACTCATCATCATGCTCATGATAACATGCTCTATCTTTACTTGTCAACATGGTATAACATGACCCTCAAGGGGTAGGGTCAAGCTCAATGCAATGATCTTACTCTACTAGTCAACATGACAGTAGCATGATCCTTATAAGTGGTAGGGTCAAGCTCATCATGTTTGTGCTCCGAGGAGCCACATGAATAACATCATCAACATGCAAGGGCTTTGAAGAAGCCTCCGGTGCCATCACCACAATGATGAACCGGCATCGTGATCACATGCAACGGGAAAATACCAACTATACTAGCATGCAACAATGTTTGTGCTCAAGTCATGGTCAAAGGGTTGCTTGCCTTGGTCAGCTAGGTATCCGGGGTCTTCAAGGTCTTCCGCTCCGGATCCTCCGTCACTCGGTAACTCTACCGTGGAGAAAGGAATAAATAAATAATAGCTCACACCAAAACAGATCACAAGGTGCTTTTAAAAATGTTGCAAAGCTTGAATAAACTCAGTTTATTATTTTGGAAAATGTTTCTATGGTTTTTATTAGCTAAGCATATTTATTTAAAAGCAAACAGGAGCAAACAAATGCTTTTAATATCATTTTATTATACCAAAACAGGTTCTGTTTTTGATAAATGTCAAACTCTACAGAATCAATTACTACACATTTTTAGAAAATTGTTGGTGGAAGAATCATATTTTTCTACTGGCTAAATATTTTTATAAAAATCATTTAAACTGCCGGTAAAAAATAAAAGAAAAATACCAGGGGGGAGACCCAGTCGGCCCAGCCAGCAGACCGGCCACCAGGCGCGCGCGGGCCAGGTTCAAACCTGACTTGCGGGCCCCTGGGGTCAGTGTGAGCGGATGCGCGCGCTGGCTATCCCAGGACACCGACAGGTGGGCTCCACCTGTCGGGTCCATCTCCTTCCTCCAGCCAACAAGGTGGAGACGGACGCCGGCAAGGCTACCATTGCCCTCAGGCCAATCTAGGAGCGGGAATGGGTCCCTCGTTCCTCCGCCTACCTGCTCGTGGTCGGGACGTCACCGGAGGTGGTCTGGGTCACCGGCTACGAGGTGATCGTGGCGGAAAGGTTTCGGACTGGCGTCGAGCTAGTGGCTAGGGGCACGGACTCGCTCGGGGAAGTTGGGGGAAATGATCCTGGCGTCAAGGGGAGTCCAATGGGAGGTCGGGTGGCGCAGGCGCCGGCGTGTAGCCGGAGATCGACCGGAGCTCCGAGGCGGAGGGGCCTCGGTCGATCTCGAGCACCGGGGCTCTGCGAGCTCGATTGGGCGGCTAGGGGGAGTCTAGTGGTTTTACTAAAGCTGGCTGGGGGGTGCTGGGGTGCCGGGGGGACCTATTTATAGGCCAGCGGTGGTGAGCCGACTCGGGCACGTCGGTGACTCACCGTGGCGCGCGTGCGAGCACAGTGAGGTGTTGGCCGCGAAACCACGGGTTCGGGACGTGGTTTAGGACCTCCTGGTGCATCGGCCGCAGAGGGAAAGGGAGTGGGGTCGAGCTGAAGCGACCGTGCATGCTTGGCCGCGTCGGGCGCGCGCGGGCACGCGTCGCCTGAGCTCTTGCGCGAGGAGAGGGGGCCCCTGATGGTAGCTTTGCACAGAGTGGGTGTCGGGGGAGCGTTTGGACATTACTGGGGGGGGGGTTGGAACTGGCCGGGGTGATGTCCCCTTGCTGGAGGCTCTCTATAGCGCGCCCAGAGCGCAGTTTTGGCATGCCACGGCATGCTGGCGCGCTCTGGGCACTTGGGGCGTGTCCTCCATGTCCTGAGTGTTGCTGGGAGTGTGCCTAGCCGTTGTGTGTTAGTGGGAGCACGAGCTGGTCAAAGGAGGCAAGGAACACCAGTGTTGCCAGTACTGGCCTGCGGCTCAAATTGAAAATCTTGTCACTAGTGCTTGGAGTTGGGGAGGGTCTGGTTGACTGGGTGCTCAGGGTGTTCTAGGGCTCTAACTCATCAACTTTGGGGCTTTGCCATTGGGTAAAACAGTGGCTAGGAGGGTTTTTACCTTCCTGTCACTAGGTGTTCCACAGTGATTTGGGGTGCTTCCACTCCAACACTGGAACTGAAACTTAACAGGTTTGGTCTTGGGGTAAAAACATGGGGTTTCACCAAATTTGAGCTCCATTGAACAAGTTTAGCTTTGTAAACTTGAAAATGCTTCAAAATGACCAGTACTGTCCTTTACAAAGGAAGTGTGGCCAAACAGAGTCTCACAAATCCCATCTTTGTGTGGAGTCCTCATTTGAGGTGTCAAACACCTCTGCAAAGTTTCATCTCCATTGGAGAGACTTTGCAATGTAGAGTTGTTCCAACTCTTCTTTGGACAGAGAGGGTTTTGGGCTCATTAGGTGCACTTCCCCACCTTGGATCAAGGTGAGATTTTATGTGAGCACCTAATATGGTTGGGAGGGCTCCTGTAATTTTATGGGAATTTATTGAGATAATTTCCTTTGGAAACATCTCAAAAAGCTAAAACAGTCAGAAATGGTTTTCAGGGTTTTACTCAAATAATATTAATATAAAATAGGGTTGAAAATCTTATATATGGAAAATATATGTCCTTCTGAGCTTCCATGAATTTACTCAGAATTTTCTAAGGCAGGAAACCAATTTTCCTTGTGGGAATATCATTCCTGGCCTTAGAAACAGACATAAATATAAAATAGGAAAATAATATTTTAAATCACCAATTAATGTTTTTAATGAATGAAAATAATATCTGGATCAGATCACCAACTTTGGTTGGAAGTGCCACTTGGCTTCATGAGCTAGTAGTGTATCCCAACATGATGAAGGTGATCTTGATATAAAGGAAAAAGGGTTTTTGAAGAGAGCAAAATAATAAGTTTTTCATGGGTTTGAGTCATCAAGCAAGCAAGCATTCACTCATACAAGGGCTGACATTGCACTCACAGCATTATTTGAAAAAGTTTTAACAAGCTCTGATTTTTGCAACATAAAATACTTGTGATGAAAAACAGGGTGTGACAGACCTCAAACACCGAGTCACTCTCATCACCTCCACGACGTGGGCTTGAAGTATGCTCGCTCTGGCGCTGAGAACGCCTGTCATGGCTGCCCTCGCCCTTCTGGCCGGAAGTGCGATCCGATCAATATCCTTCAGCTTGCTGATGACCGTTGGGGTTACGGCGCACTTCGGGGTTGGGTCCTGGGTCAAGCTGTGTCTGCTGCTCGTTGGCGGCGTCAAGGAGATCCTTGACCCGCTTCTCCTAGAAGGCGCGTTCCTCGCCCTCCAACCTTAGCATTTCATAGATGCTATGATGAAATCTCTTGAAGAGAAGCTCGAACTAGAAGTCTCTATACCTAGAAAACTTCATGATGAGTGGGAACCTACTATCAAAATCAAGATCAAAAACTATGAGTGCAATGCTTTGTGTGATTTGGGTGCTAGTGTTTCCGCGATTCCAAAGTCTTTATGTGATATTCTTGGTTTTCATGAGATTGAAGAGTGTTCTCTTAATTTGCATCTTGCGGATTCTACTGTCAAGAAACCCATGCGGAGGATCGATGATGTTCTTATTGTTGCAAATAAGAACTATGTACCCGTGGATTTCATTGTACTTGACATAGATTACAATCCTTCATGTCCCATTATTCTTGGTAGACCTTTCCTAAGGACTATTGGTGCTATCATCGATATGAAGGAAGGGAATATTAGATTTCAATTTCCTTTAAATAAGGGCATGGAGCACTTTCCTAGAAAGAAAATAAGATTGCCTTATGAATCTACGATGAGGGCTACCTATGGTTTGAGCACCAAAGATGACTATACGTGATTCCATCACTTTCGCCTAGCTAAGGACGTTAAACAAAAGCACTTGTTGGGAGGAAACCCAACAAATCTATCCTTTCTGTTTCTGTTTTGTGTTTTCCACACTTCCATAATTCTGTTATGATTGTGTTTTTGTGTTTCTTTTTGCGTTTGTGCCAAGCAAAAGCGTTATGATTACTCTTGGGGATGATCGTTTGGTCATGCTGGAAAAGATAGAAACTTTCTGCTCACGAATAGAATTTTCAATTTTTTCTGTAAGAGCTTTTGAGTTGATTCTTTTTTCTGCTGATTGCTACGCAAATTCTTCAGACTGTCGTAAGTTTTCAGAATTGTTGAAGTACCACACGTATACGAAACATACAGATTCCTATAGACTGGTCTACTGTTAACAGATTCTGTTTTTGTTGTGTTGGTTGCTTATTTTGATGAAACTATGGATAGTATCGGGGGGGTATTAGCCAGGGAAGATTAAAAGTACAGTAACCCAACATCAGCACAAGTAGAATTTAAGTTTGCTACAGTACCTAAGGAAGTGGTGGTTTGCTTTCTTGTACTAATGTTATCACGAGTTTCTGTTTAAATTTCGTGTTGTGAAGTTTTCAAGTTTTGGGTGAAGTTCTTATGGACAAAGAGATAAAGAGTGGCAAGAGCTCAAGCTTGGGGATGCCCAAGGCACCCCAAGAGATTCAAGTATGCCGTAAAATCCTAAGCTTGGGGATGCCCCGGGAAGGCATCCCCTCTCTCGTCTTCAATCCATCGGTAACGTTACTTGGGGCTATATTTTTATTCACCACATGTTATGTGTTTTTGCTTGGAGCGTCTTGTATCGTAGGAGTCTTTTATTTTTGTTGTGTCACAATCATCCTTGCTGCACACCTAGAGAGAGAGACATGCACACACCATGATTTTGTCGAGCTTCACTTATATCTTTTGGTAGACAATTCAGCTCACATGTGCTTCACTTATATCTTTTGAGCTAGATACTTTTGCTCTATGAGCTTTACTTATATCTTTTAGAGCGCAGCGGTGCGTGGCTTGGTAGTTGATCTATGATTTGAAAGTGTCTCAAAAGGGGTAGTTATCCAAAGGGATACGAAAACTTCCACCTTCATGTGCATTGAATAGTTAGAGAAGTTTGATTCATCTCAATTAGTTTTGAGTTGTGGTTATGGTAATATTGAAGTCATGCTAGTAAGGTGTTGTGGATATAGAAATACTTGTGTTGAAGTTAGTGATTCCCGTAGCATGCACGTATGGTGAACCGCTATGTGATGAAATCTGAGCATGATTAGTATATTGATTGTCATCCTTTCTGTGGCGGTCGGGATCGCGCGATGGTTTATACCTACCAACCCTTCCCCTAGGAGTATGCGTTGAATGCTTTGTTTCGATTACTAAAAAAACTTTTGCAACAAGCATATGAGTTCTTCATGACTAATGTTGAGTCCATGGTTTAGATGCACTTTCACCTTCCACCATCACTATCTTCTTAGTGCCATGCAACTTCCGTCGGTGCACAAAACCCACCATTAGCCTCCCTCAAAACAGCCACTATACCTACCTATTATGGCCTTTTCAAAGTCATTCTGAGATATATTGCCATGCAACTACCACAATGATATGTGCCACCACGTCTACATTGCCATTGCATGATCGTACGATAGCTAGCATGATGTTTCTATTGATGTCTATGCCATGCTAGATCATTGCCACGGTACACTACCGAAGGCATTCCATATAGATTCATCGTTACTCTAAGTTTTGAGTTGAAAGTGTGATGATCATCATTAATGGAGCATTGTCCCATGTGAGGAAATAAAAGAGGCCAAAGAAGCCCACAAAAAAAAGAGGCCAAAGAGCCCACCAAATAAAAAATGAGAGAAAAAGAGAGAAGGACAATGCTACCACTTTTTCCACACTTGTGCATATTGAGCACCATGATCTTCATGATTGAGAGTCCCTCGTTTTGTCACCACCATGTAGCTAGTGGGAAATTTTCATTATATAACTTGGCTTGTATATGCCAATGATAGGCTTCCTCAAAATTGCCTTAGGTCTTCGTGAGCAAGCAAGTTGGATGCACACCCACTGGTTTTCTTTAAGAGCTTTCACATACTCGTAGCTCTAGTGCATCATTTGTATGGCAATCCCTACTCATTCACATTGATATCTACTGATGAGCATTTCCAAAGCTCATTGATATGCCTAGTTAATTTGACTATCTTCTCCTTTTTTTGTCTTGCAACCTCCACCACATTCCACACCATCTATAGTGCTATAACCATGGCTCACGCTCATGTATTGCGTGAGAGTTGAAAAGGTTTGAGAAAGTAAAGGTGTGAAACAATTACTTGGCCAATACTGGGGTTGTGCATGATTTAAATTCGTTGTGCAATGATGATAGAGCATAGCCAGACTGTATGCTTTTGTAGGGATAACTTTCTTCTGACCTTGTTATTTTGAAAGTTCTTGATTACTTTGCTAGTTTGCTTGAATTATTATTGTTTCCACGTCAATAGCAAACTATTGTTTTGAATCTAATGGATCTGAACATTCATGTCACATAAGAGGAATTACACAGGACACCTATGCTAGGTAGCATGAAAGCATCAAAAATTCATTCTTATAACTTCCCTACTCAAGGACGAGCAGGAGTTAAGCTTGGGGATGCTTGATACGTCTCAAACGTATCTATAACTTTTGATGGTTTCACGTTGTTATCTTGTCTTCTTTGGTTGTTTTATGTACTTTTTATATCTTTTTTGGGACTAACATATTAATTCAGTGCCAAGTGTCAGTTCCTGTTTTTTCCGTGTTTTTGACTCTTTTCAGATCTGATTTTGAAACGGAGTCCAAATGGAAGATAAACCCTGAAATGATTTTTTCCCAAACGGAAGAAGACCAGGGGGCTTTTGGGCCAAGCCAAGTGGGCTCCAGGGAGCCCACAAGCCCCCACTCCGCCACCAGGGGGTGGCGGCGGTGGGCAGGCTTGTGGCCTCCTTGTCCGCCCCCTGACCTAGGCCTTTGGCCTATAAATTCCCAAATATGCCGCAAAAAATCAGGGGAGCCTCAAAAATACTTTTCCGCCGCCGCAAGCTTCCGTTTCCGCGAGATCTCATCTGGAGACCCTTCCCGGCGCCCTGCCGGAGGGGACTTTGGAGTTGGAGAGCTTCTTCATCATCATCATCGCCCCTCCAATGACTCGTGAGTAGTTCACTTCAGACCTACGGGTCCGTAGTTAGTAGCTAGATGGTTCTTCTCTCTCTTGGATCTTCAATACAAAGTTCTCCATGATCTTCATGGAGATCTATCCGATGTAATCTTCTTTGGCGGTGTGTTTGTCGAGATCTGATGAATTGTGGATTTGTGATCAGATTATCTATGATATACATTTGAGTCTTTGCTGATTTCTTATATGCATGATTTGATATCCTTGTAAGTCTCTCCGAGTCTTGGGTTTTGTTTGGCCAACTAGATCTATGATTCTTGCAATGGGAGAAGTGCTTGGTTTTGGGTTCTACCATGTGGTGACCTTTCCCAGTGACAGTAGGGGTAGCGAGGCACACATCAAGTAGTTGCCATCAAGGGTAAAAAGATGGGGGTTTTATCATTGGTTTGAGATTATCCCTCTACATCATGTCAGCTTGCTTAAGGCGTTACTCTGTTCTTATGGACTTAATACACTAGATGCATGCTGGATAGCGGTCGACGTGTGGAGTAATAGTAGTAGATGCAGAAAGTATCGGTCTACTTGTTTCGGACATGATGCCTATAGAAACAATCGTTGCATAGATATCATCACAACTTTGCACAGTTCTACCAATTGCTCGACAGTAATTTGTTCACCCACTATCTATTTGCTTTCATGAGAGAAGCCACTAGTAAACACTACGGCCCCCGGGTCTATTCACATCCATCGTTTACACCTCCGCTTTTACTTTGCTTTGTTACTTTGTTGCTTTCAGTTCTCACTTGGCAAACAATCTATAAGGGATTGACAACCCCTTCATCGCGTTGGGGGCAAGTTTTTGTGTTTGTGTAGGATCTTGAGATACTCCTCCACTAGATTGATACCTTGGTTCTCAAACTAAGGGAAGTACTTACCACCGCTACGCTACATCATCCTTTCCGCTTCGAGGGAACACCAACGCAAGGCTCCAAGGCCACGAGGGAAATCCTTTGCATACTTGCCTAGGAAGTCCCTTAAGGCGTAGCAGCAGCTGAAGGATTCCTAGTGCCGTTGCTGAGGAGTATCAAGCAACACTCCTATTTCTGGCGCCGTTGGAAGGTCTTTTGTTGCAGTAGCAACGGACAAGGACGTCGATCATCATCGGTGAAGCCTCATCGAAGGCGAGCTCCACGGGCATGCAGATCTGTCCGGACGCAATGCATCCGATGGTGTAGGCACTGGGCCCCGTCCAACGCGTGAAGCCAGCCGATGTTGCGGACGGCCCCACGGTGGGCACCAAATGTCGGTGAATACTCACAACATAAGCCATGGGTAGGCTTAAGATGGTGGGAACCAAAGTGGCACTCGAGGGCGCTGGGAACGAGGTTGGTACAAGCATGCAACGCATGATGTACCCAGGTTCAGGGCTCTCCATAGAGATAACACCCCTAATCCTGCCAGAGTGTATGAGGTATGAATAGGACTACAAAGTGCTCCTGGAGTTGTATTGTGGAGGAGGAAGAAGGAGCTGTCGGCTCGCGTCTGCCTCTCCTATGTGGTTGGTGTGTGTGCTAAGTTGACCGACCCTCTGCATGGAGTGGGTGGGGGTTTTATAGACGAACCCACCGACCTACAATATGAATAAAAATACAAGAGTGGGACCCGGCTGGCAGCCTCGCCGGCTGGCCACGTGGCCCACGGGGTCTTGTCATTTCGCTGGAGGGGCCCGCCGGCTGGGAGGTCCCGTCTAGCTGTGGGACCCACCGGCTAGCCAATAAGGCTCTCGCGTAAGGTTGACGCAGGACACGTGTGGTACGTCCGGCGTCGTCCAGCGAGATTTGTCATGGGCAGACGGTACGGCCATCTCCACTGTTCCCACGCCGAGTACAGTAATGGAGTGTGAGTTTGACGGGCCGACACTGTGCAGGGTGATGGATCAGAGCCGGAGGAGGTCAGCAGCATGGCCGCCGACGCTGGTACCTGCCATGCACTCCGATCCAGTACCTTTGCTGATGCATAGCTACCTTTAACTGTAGGGTCTTGTCATGACCTACGGTTTGATGTGACTTGAGATCCCCAGCCGGCTAGCCTGCTTGACTAGCCGGCCTGGGCACGGCCGCCTCGTCCCTAGCCAGCTGGCTTGGCCTAGGCGCCTAGGGGGAGGTATCCGTCTCGCCCCTAGCCGGTAGGTGCTTCCTGGCCGACCAGAGAGTTGGCCGCCTCGCCCCCCAGCCGGCAGGTGCTTCCTAGCCGGGCAGGGGACTTGGGCCTTGTAGAATTGTTCTGGTTATTCCTTCTAGGCTGAAGGTAAAGGAGCAGGCTCACTGAGCCTACCCCGGGGTTATCCCCCCGACATCATTGATGCTTTAAACGTGAGCTAGACTCACTCGGATGCATGCAGGGGCATGAGCCCGATTGCCCATTCCATGATGCCATTCATATGACTACCTTGTATCTTGGAAACTATGCTCCCTTGTATTGCATCTAACCTTTTGTAGGTACTTGGAATAAATACACTCCACAAGATTGCAGACAACTCACATCAAAAGCAATCTTGACATGGCCAAGTATCTACAACCTTTTCTTCGGAGATGGAGGAAGAAAACAACAAAATCATATCCTTGACAATTCTATGATATGAACTTCACACATGTCATTTGGATATGTTATATTCTTCCTTGCGTGACTAACCATTGTAGGTGAAAATTGAACCCAAAACGACATGGATATCTCCCAACTCAAGATGATCTTCATCAACTTTGAGCATTCACAACAAGTTCACCTACATGCCATGTCATCAATATCATTTGAAGGTATGTACTCATATCCTTGATAAAGCCTTACATCAGTTCATGAGGTAAAGTAACTCAAGAGATATGAAGACATTGATATGCTTAATCGAAAAATGCTAACCCCATTTCACGCTTAACGATGAGTATGACCTATGATCTAGCATCCTTGCTTGTCTCCTAAAGCCAAATAATCTAATATAGGTAACCTAGTGATCGCCCCACATCTAGATGGAGAATATTGATTGGTTCACATTCGACATTTTCATATTCCTTTGGAACCATTCGACTCCCATCTAAATGTATGTATATACTTCAATAAATAAATAAATAATTTCTACCTTATGTTTTTCTTTTACTTTTGTTTTCGTTTTCAATTGGCATTTTGAAACAATTCATCCGATTTTTATTTGCCTTTTTGAGTTAAGGAGTTTATTTTCGTTGCAACTCGGTCTCATCGATGTGGGAAACTCGCTCCAGCTGATTTCTCCTAGAGGCCGAAATCTCATTCTCGGTTCTACCAAACCACTTTGCCTCGATGACTCCGATATTGTAACTGCCTTAGTAGCTGTGATATTCTCTTCTGCATTTTTGTTATAGGGGGGGGGGGGAGATTATCAATGATCCCATGTTTCATTGCCAGCTAAGATCTTATTGAATTTTTTTGAGACAAAATTCATTTTAGCGTTATTTTTCTAGGGGGAGAAAACTTCTCTTGGAGGAGAAAAATCTCAGTGATCTCATCCCATATAAGAGGGAGAAACATCTAGGATCCCTAACATAGGGGGAGATAGTTCAAGGAACTCTTATCCATATCAAAGGGGGAGAACATTCTATGAACCCTGCAATCTACCTAAGGGGGAGAAGAGAAAAATTCAAGGAACCCTTATAGAGAAATACCCAGGATCCCTTTCTCAAAATGAGCCCTTACCCTATGACCTTTTTGGAAATTAATGCCAAAGGGGGAGAAATATTATTATCAAAGCTTCCATTCAATGAACCTACTTATAGGGAAGAAATATCACCTAGAAGCTTACAAAAGGGGGAGAAATATCAATCGGGGAGATATTTGTTCCTAAAGGAAGGTCTACCTAATGGGAGATATACGTGAAGGGAGATATATCAACCTTACATATTAAGGGGGAGATAGATAAAATTGGTTTATTGTTTGAACTTATCTTACCCTACCTACTCCCAATATCCAATGCTATGATTCAGGGGAAGAGGAAATTATCACATATTCATCCTTAGGGGAGAAAGTTCTTATTTCCCTTGGATGCATATTCTTTCATCAGATCCTATCTTCAATATGTCCTCAATATATTGGTACTTTTGAAGCTCTTTGCATCTTTACAACAGAGTACTCTTGTGTTATCTAACATTTGTTTTCCCAAGTGCACTCCTATGTTAAGATGCTCAAGATCCTCAAAGTAAGTATATGCATCATATCCTTGTTCATGATGACCTCTTGTTTCTTGCACATATTGTTTGCAAGAGGGGGTCATGAACATGGAAGTCATTCATTCACATATGTGTGATGCATATAGCTAGGATGTCTATGGCTTGTCTGGTCCTTCTACCTTGTGTGTGTCCATGCATTCCAAAGCAACTATCCTTTAAAGGAATTGTACACATTTAGGGGAGCATGTACCAGTCATGTTTCCTTCAAAGCTGTCATATTTTAATGCTTATCCTTATTTGAAGCTTGGATTGTAAGAGGGAGATTGAAATAACAATATGCTCCCTTGGTGGTTTTGATAATTCATGACAACATGCATTGTCTCTTGGACTAACACTTTTACCTAGATATTTCAGGTTTAGTCCATGGAGAGCTTTGGCTAAAAGCTTATATGGAGATGCCCCTTGATGCAAGAAAGGAATAGGATTGGCTCAAGCTTCAAGCTAGAAGACTCTTCATTTTATATTTGTGAGAAATCACTTTTGAGCCCATAGGAAAGCCAATACTATTAAAAGGAGGTGAGGTAGTAAAATGAACTCATTGCTCAAAATGCTCAAAGTTAGACACCAAAATACTCACTCATTTTCCCACATATCCATTCTGTCCAATTCCACATACTCAAATTCGGTGTCACCAACTTCCACATTTCGGACCCACCGATTTTTACCTCAGATAGAAACCCTAGCTGTTCCCACCAAATCGGTGCAATTGAATCCATATCGGTGCTACCAAGTTCAGTGTGACCAACATTCTGTTGTCAAGATACACAAAATTGGAACACTCGGTGCCACCGAGTTTGGGCATCTGACTGTTAGCCACCGTTTCGTTGCCACCGAGTTGTGTATATCGGTCCCATCGAGATTCAAAAGTTCTGCCTTTTGTGCTAATCGGTACCAACGACTTTGTAACTTCGGTGTCACCAAGTTTGCCACTCTAGGTGTAACGGTGTGTGCCGCCTATATATACCCCTTCACCCACCTCTCACTCGTGGGAGAAGCACTTGGAACACACACTTCACTGCCAGATCCATTTTCTGAGAGAGAACCACCTACTCATGTGTTGAGGCCAAGATATTCCAATCCAATCATTTGAAACTTGATCTGTAGCCTCCCTAAAATTCTTTCCACCAAATCAATCTCTCCTAGCCATGCATATTTTGTGTGAGAGTGATTTCGTGTTGAGCAGACTATCTTTACAAGAACAAGAGCAAGGAGTTCATTGATCTACCACATCTATTACCTTTTGGAGGGTGGTGCCTCCTAGATTGGTTAGGTGTCGCTTGGGAGCCTCCTACTTCGTGTTGTGGAGTTGAACCAAGATGTTTACAAGGGCAAGGAGATCGCCTACTTCATGAAGATCTACCATGAGTAAGGCTAGTCCTTCGTGGGCGGAAGCCATGGTGGAATAGGCAAGGCCGCTTCTTTGTGGACCCTTCGTGGGTGGAGCCCTCCGTGGACTCTCGCAGTCGTTACCCTCTGTGGCTTGAAGTCTTCACTAACATGGACGTACGATAGCGCCACCTATTAGAACCATGCCAAAAATCGTTGTGTAAACCTTTGTGTTTGATTTCCTAATCTCTACTCCTTTACATGTGCAAAGTCTTTACTTTTTTGATGTCATATATGTTGACTAGCATGTGTAGGGTGCACTAGATTGGTTAGAACTTTTGAACTTCTACCTTCCTTGAAATTGAGTTAGGCTAGAAATTTTGTCTTGACAAGTAGTCTATTCACCCCCCCCCCTCTAGACACATCTTCCATCCATCGATCAAATCCTCTTGTTGTGCATGTTCGAATGGAATGCAACAATCACGGCTACACTCTGTATGTCGGCAATGTTGCGGTACATTCTACTTAATCTCTCGATGTAGTTCCGCAGGGTTTCCCTCTCCTCCTACGGGTGGACCTACAATTTGTTGGGTTGTCCTCCCACCTAGTGGCCACCCGTGAAGGCGCCAACAAACTCGTTGCAAAAGTCAGCCCATGACGAAATGGAATTTTCCGGCAGGTGCATCAAGCACGACCTCACATTTGGCTTGAGTGCCAAAGGGATATAGTTTGCGAGCACCTTTTCATCTCTTCCTCCGATAGCTTGGACAATTATCATGTAGATGCCAGGGAATTATGCTAGGTTGAGCTTTCCGTCATACTTCTCCGTTAGTTCACGCTTGAAATCCCGGCTCGACAGCGAGCAAACCTGTCGCAGCTGCGAATGAAGACAGGACACCCGACCTCGTAAGGTAGGTATCCGTTGTGCCTGTCAGATTGATGGTGTGCTTCCCGGCGTCATTCAATGGTGATACGCACGTCATCCTTCCGTCGGTCTTCGAGGACACGCCGCTGGTCTAGCTGGTCACGCGGGCCAGACGAGGCCATGGATGCCTCGTCGGGCCCGTCACTGCGTGGAGCTTGTTGCGGATGCCCTTGGGTTTGCTGTCGAGGAGGGTACTGCATCATTGGTGTGGCCCTCTCAACATGGTCATCAGGCCAGACTGTCGTCGTCATCCGTGGACGACGGGACGGTCCTGCAAGTTGCGATTTGCTGGCTTCGGTGAAGCCAATCAAACTCTGGATGGTGGCTCTCCACTCGTCCATTTTGTCTACCGTTGGTGGAAAACTTAACAACAACTTAGCCCGCGCCATTGCCTCTGTGGCTATGTCCGGCATGGGCAGAGAGGCAGACCACGACATTTCTCGACTCCTGGTGGAACTAAGAGGAGCGTCGTCACACACTTGTCGCCGTGCACTGGTCGCCGTGGATCCGCGGCTTCGTTCAGCACTCCGTCTTGCTTCAAACAAGGCATGCGCCCAGCAGCAAGCCTGTGACGGATGTAGCTGGTGGCTCGCGGCTTGCTTCGAATTGGATGGCACTGTTGTGACTGCGGCCACTAATGCGGCGGAAGCGTGGATTCTAGATGTCTCTTCGGCCCACAGCACCAGGGCCAAGCTCGCTAGAACGTCGCTGCTGCTCGCCTCCGGCGCTCTTTGTTCCGGCTTCTGCTCTTGGGGACACGACAGTGGCGCCTCTTGCGCCGACCGCGTCACCCACGGTACCTGCATCGCGAGACACCGCCGCGGCGCCAGCAGTGTCGGCAGCCGCAAGCTTGCGACCTTCGAAGTAGAAGGATGGGTTTCTACGCCGGTCTTCTTCTTGGGAGCCATGGGGAAAAGGAACAACGACGAAGATAAGCATGCTGCTCGTAATCTCAGGTTTGCGCGAATGATTCCCCCTGCCTGGCGCACCAAATATGTCGGGGAAGGTGTGCTCTCGGTCACCTATGGGACCATTGGCCTCTTCGTGGTTTGGCAGGGAGATCGCGTTGCACAAAGAGGAGAAACTATGAGGCAGTACGATGATGGGACTCGAGGCGTTTACCCAGATTCGGGCCGCTGAGAAGCGTAAAACCCTACTCCTGCTTTGGTAGATTGATTTGGGGAAAATGGAGCTCGCACAACGTTCTGCCCCGGCAAGGGTTGCTGTGGAGAGCTATATGTGCGTACAAATGTTCTTGGGTCCGAATCCCCTAGGGTCCCAATCCTGTGCTAGGTTGCCTCGGGCCTTCTTTTAGAGCTCAAGGGGTGTCCCCACTGGCAAACAGACATGATTAGATAGGTAACATTGCTATCATACCTAACTCTGGTACTCAAGACAAAATGCCATAAATGCAGCCTTAGGTGGCGTGCGGGGTGCATCCCCGGCAAGCTCATGCCACCGCTTAGTTGGTTGTTGCTTGGTATCTTGACACGCCTCTAGACGGGTGTAAGCTGGTCATAATCTATCTTTCGACGCGTCGCCACATGCCCAGCAAGAGCCACTTAGCCATCTGGGAGCTCGACGTCTCATCGATAAGTGACTGGTGTGGCGATAAGGTGGACTGGTGGAAAATTGGCTCGCGCTCGCCGGAGGGGTGACTTGCCGGGTCTTCTGGAGCGTGTGTGCGCCTCGGTCCCCGACAGGCATCAGGGGTTCTTGGGGCGTCATGGGCCCGACCTGGGCTGCTGTGGCAGCACTACCACCCCGTGGCTTCATGCCATTGCCATGTGTGACTGGCTGTGCTGCTCAAGCAGTAGTACCTCTTGCATGCACGCTGAGTGGGGATAATGGTTGGATTTGTCCCCCCTCTATATAAAGGGGTCTTGTTCCCCAAGAAGACCACATGTCCTATCCCTATGCTCCATTGTTACTACAGGCTCCATTTTCACCCGATCTCTCTCCCTAGCCAACACAACTTGTTGATCTTCTAGGGTTTGCTTGAGAGAGCCTCGATCTACACTTCCACCAAGATGAATTTGATCCCCCCTAATCCCTTGCAGATCTTGTTACTGTTGGGTGTTTGAGCACCCTAGACGGTTGAGGTCACCTTAGAGCCACAATCCATTGTGGTGAAGCTTCGCGGTGTTGTTGAGAACCTCCAATTAAGTTGTGGAGACTTCCCAAACCTTGTTTGTAAAGGTTCGTTCACCGCCTTCAAGTGCACCACTAGTGGAATCACGACATCTCACATTGTGTGCGGGCGTGAGGAGAATATGGTGGCCTTAGTGGCATCGTGAGGAGAATTGTGCCTCCACACTGCTCCAACCGAGACATACTTCCCCTCAAAGGGAAGGAACTTCGGTAACATATCCTCGTCTCACGGGTTCCACTTGTGGTTATCTCACACCTTTACTTTGTGCAAGCTTTACTTGTGTTGTATCCTTTGCTTTCTTCTTCTTGTTGTTGTTAGCATCATATAGGTTGTTCACCTAGTTTCATATCTAGACAACCTATTTGTTGATATACCCAATTTGTTAAGAAAAGCTTAAAATTGGTAGTTGCCTATTCACCGCCCCCTCTAGTCAACCATATCGATCCTTTCAATTGGTATCAGAGCTACATCTCCATATTAAGGACTTCACCGCCCGAAGAGTATGGTTAATGACGGGGATCGGGTTGTGGACTTACATGAGGCCGAGGGAGTGAGAACGATCTCTCGTGAGGATTTAACTAAGGCAATTGCCTCACTTAAATCCTCTATGATGACCGAGGTCAAATCCTTGTTTAAAGAATTCATTGATGGTCTCAAACTCATTACCGATCCGTTGCTAGTGGTCAATCCCACTTACTCGGAGTCAGATGCCAACTTCGAAAAGGAGGGGGCTAGTAGTGGTAAGGATGAGTTGCCTCAAGGAAAGGATGGGGCGGGAACCTTTTCACGGTTCCCCTCCCACGGTAATTGGAGGACCGGTCCACACACCTCATATTAATAACCTAGGTCCTGCTCCTAAGCTTGTGAAAAATCATTTCGCTAACTGGGTGTTTCGAATCAAGCCTCATTTAAATCACAACTCAATTCATCTTTGGAGAATCGCTTAGAAAGGATACCGCCCGCATGATCCAAACAATCTCACCCCAAGAGAAAAGGCAGACAATCATCTCAATCATTCTACCTCGTTCATCCTTCAATCCACAGTGTCTTTAGAATATCTAGCTCATTTGCGTCTTTCCACTCGTGCAAAGGATTGCTGGGAACATATTGTTCTTTATATAAAGGAAGCTCAAGTATTCAACGGTCCAACTTTGAGGTGGTTTTCGATGAGGCCGATGAGTTTGTGATGATTGATGATGAGGATCTTTGTGAGATTTATCGGAGATTGACAACTCTCGCGGTCTCTCTTCAAGATCATACGAGTAAGGATATCAATGAGAATTGGATCAAGCATAAGTCTCTCAAGGCCATCATGCCATTCAACAAGGTTATGTCCTCCGTTATTCGTCAAACACCGTACTTTCACTCCTTATCCTCAATTGATGTGTTGGATGAGTTTATTGCCATGAACATCTTGAAGAAGATCGCCGACAATGCTTTAGCACGTGTCTAACGGTCAAAGAAATATGCAGCCAACCTTGCCTTGAAGGCCAAGGCTATTCTGGAATAATAATAAGAAGAGTGTTGTTCCTAAGACACCAAATATGCTTACGTCAAGGCAATTTTGGGGCAACAAGAGAAACTCAAGGCCCAACTTCTCCAAGAACAATTCAAGTGGGTCAAAATGCAAGCAACATGTGAGGACTTGCTATAATTTTGGCAATGTGAGTCACTTTGTGGTGGATTATCCGTATGACAAGAGCGAAGACAATGGTGGCAAGCTCATTCGCAAAGACAATGCCAAATCCTTCCCAAACAAGAACGAATTCCCCAATAAGGTGCTTCAAAAGGTGTTGGTGGGTCAAAAAGAGTACATCTCCGATAATGATGATGATGATGATCCAAATGGTGAAGTAATGGCGATGGCCACAATGGCGAAAAGGAGGAGGTAAAATTTGATGAAAATTCCTTTGATAAATTCATGAAAAAGTCAAGGATGGTACCAAGAAGCATTTTGTTGCTCTCTTGGAACAACTAGGTGAGGCTACTGATCTCACTGAAACTCATGAAGAGATCGCGCATAGTCGTGGCTATACCGACGAGATAGCGGATCGAGATCTTCGTCTGATTCTTCAGGAGTCACACAATGTTGACCTTGCTAAATTACGAAACTATCACGATCATGCTCTTGTTCTTACTCGTGTGCTCAAATTCGAAAAGGATGGACTTGGGGTTGACCATGATAGACTCAATGAAGAGTTTGTCACACTTGACAAGGCTCACAAGGTGTTGAAAATTGCTCATGCTTCTCTAAAATAGTACCATGATCAACTCCAAGTAAAACTTACTAAGGAAATAGTCACATTCCCTCTTTTGTGTTAGTTGATAATGCAATGCTACTAACCCTTGTTGTGAGCATGTGTACCTTGTGGAGGAAAATTCCAAGTTGAAGGAGCAACTTTAGAAAGGCCTTGTGACATGCATCCAAGGTGAGAATAATCTAAATGACCATTTGAGCAATCAAAAGGAAGTTATTGCAAAGGAAGGAATTGAGTTTGCACCCAAGTCTAAGAAGACGAAGAAGGTCAAGACCAAGCAACCTCTCATGCTTAAGTAAACCTTTGTCAATGCGGGGGAGGGTACCCATGAGAATAAAAATGACAAGTTTGATGGTGGTAATGCCAAGAAGGGAAAAAGCACCCCGTCCAACAAAGTCGATGACTTTAACCCTTCTTATGTTTTCTGTCGTGCTAGTGATGGGCATGTTTATGAAAATTTTGTTGGTTCTTCTTATTACTACATTGAATGGTCTATTCGGGTTACTAAGACCCTTATCACTAACATGAAAGGACCCATTACATAATGGGTACCAAAATCCAAGCATTGTTCTTTTGTAGGAGTTTTCTTCCGGAGGAGTTTCATGGTTTCTTGATAGTGGAGCAAGAAATCATAAGACCAAAAGCAAGGACTTGGTGGTGGACGTTCAAATTAACTCATCCATGGCCACTCAAGTCACCTTTGGTGTTGATACAATTTCAAAGGTATTCAGTCTTGGCAAGGTGGTGATTTCTCTGGAGTTAACCATTGAGAAAGTCATGCTTGTTAAGACCCTTGCATACAATTTACTTTCCGTTTGTCAAATTGCACTCATGCGTTTTTGTACCTTATTTGGTGTTTATTTTATGGCCCTTTTGTGGAGCAAGAATCTTCAAGTAGCCTTTGTTGGGCATGTCAAAAACGGTATCTATGTGGTTAACTTTTTGGAGCGACCTACTAAGACTGCGACTTTCCTAATGGCTAAACTTGATGGGGGATGGCGTCGGCATCGCCATCTAGACCATGTCAATATGCAATCTTTGCAATCATGTTCGTGGATTAACAAATGTGAGTTTTGCCGCAGATCATGCTTGAAGTGCTTGTATCGAAGGAAATCTACACGAGACGACTCACCCGCCCACAACTACCATCTATTCGAAGGGGCCCTTGGAGCTCCTTCACATGGATCTCTTCGGCCCTCCATCCTTCGATAGTCTTGGTGGAATAAAATACTTCTTGGTGATTGTGGATGATTACTCAATATATACTTGGGTATACTTCTTCAAGAGAAAAAGTGAGACCCAACAAACCATCGTCGACTTTGCTAATGAAGCTCAACGTCAACATGAAGCAAAGATATTGATGGTTAGAAGTGACAACGACACCGATTTCAAGAACTACACCTTGGATGAGTTTCTCAGTGATAAGGGGATCAAGCACCCATACTCCGCACCATATACCCCTCAACAAATTGGTTTTGCGAAGAGGAAGAACCAGACGTTAATGGATGTGGCAAGGACCATGATGAAGGAATTACAAATCTCCATATAACTTTTGGGCCGAAGCCATCAACACTACATGTCATGCAGCTAATCAACCCTATCTCTGCATAGACTTGAACAATACTCCATATGAAATTCTTACCGGTAACAAGCCCGACCTCAATTACTTTCGGGTGTTTGACTCTAAGTGTTTCATGGTCAAGAAAGGTGCTCGTTTTTCTAAATTTTAACCTAGAGCTCAAGAGGGCACATTTGTTGGTTATGCTACAATCTCTCATGCTTACCATGTCCTCAACAAGTCTAATGGAATCATTAAGGATACGTGTAACGTGGAGTTTGATGAAAATAGTGGCTCCCAAGTGGAGCAAAATGGTCTTTGTGATATAGGTGATGAAGTCCTCCCCAAGCCATAAGAAGAATGGGTGTGGGAAACTTCCTACCCGTTGAGGAACCCCTTGTGGCCAAAGGAGAAGGACAATGTTCCACTCAAGTTGAACCATTAGCGACGCAAGACCGTAACACTTCCGAGGAACAAAGTGAAGGCCATCAACCTAGTGAACAAGATCAAGTGAAAGGTCAACCTCATGATGATGGTGATTCACCAAGATATGCCCAAGATCAAGTTCATACCCTTGAGCAAGCTCAAGATCAAGAGCAAGGTCATGATGACGCTCAAGATTGTCAAGACGGTGATCCTCATCCTTCCATGGAGGATATCTTAGCACGACGAGCCGCCAAGATCGCTTCCAAGCTTAAGAATTACCAACATATTTTGGAAAATGTCTACGGGAGCCTAAGTAAAGGGGTAACTACTCGTCAACAATTAACAAAGTTCTGTCAACATCACTCATTTGTTTATTGTATTGAACCCCTAAAATTACAAGAGGCGCTTGAGGACACGGACTGTCTTGAATCCACACATGATGAACTCAACAAAATCGAGCGCGACAAGGTGTGGCAATTGGTGTCAAGACCATAGGAAAATCACCATGTCATTTGAACAAAATAGATCTTCATGAACAAGCAAGATGTGAATGGTGTTGTCATTTGCAATAAGGCAAGATTGGTGGGACAAGGCTACTCCCAAGTCGAGGGTATCGACTACAATGAAACCTTTGCTCCTGTTGCTCACCTTTAATCGATTCGCATGTTGCTTGCATATGCCTCTCATCATGATTTCAAAATGCAACAAATGGATGTGAAGAGTGAATTTCTTAATGTCCTCTTAAGGAGTTCGTATATATCAAGCAACCCCTTGGGTTCGAGGATCCCAAGTTCCCCAATCATGTATACAGGCTCGCTAAGGCACTCTATGGCCTTAAACAAGCCCCACGTGCATGGTATGAGGACCTTACCGAGTTGTTGCAAGACCGTGGGTTTGAAATTGGGAAAACTAATCACACTCTTTCACGAAGAGGTTTAAAGGAGACTTGTTCATATGTTGATGATATTATCTTTGGTTCTCCTAACAAAGCTTTCAATGATGAGTTTGCCACACTAATCACAAAAAAGTTTGAGATGTCTATGATGGCAGAGTTGAAGTTCTTCCTTGGATTCGAAGTCAAACAATGAATATAAGAAACATTCATCAACCAAGAAAAATACACTTAAGACATTCTCAATAGGTTCAAGTTGGATAATGTCAAGCCGACCAAGACCCCCATGCCACTAAAGTGCCAACTTGGCATTGATCCCAATGGTAAAGTCGTGGATCAAAAGGTATATCACTCCATTACTGGATCCTTGCTTTATATTTGTGCATCTAGACCGCATATTATGTTGAGTCTGGGAATTTGTGCTTGATTTCAAGCCGCATCTAAGGAAAGACACTATGTGGTGCATAGGTGAATCTTTCAACATTTGGCTCATACCCCAAACTTTGGCTCATGGTACCCCAAATATGCTTCATTTCATCTCATAGGATATCCAGACTCGGATTGGGCGGGAGATCATGTTCATGGGAAGTCAATTTCGAGAGGTTGCCAATTCATTGTTCGCTCTTTGGTAAGTTGGTCTTCAAAGAAACAAAACTGTGTTTCTCTCTACCACCGAGGCCGAGTATGTAGCCGCCACAAGTTGTTGTGCATAGTTGCTTTGGATAAGGCAAAATGTAAAGAATTAAGGTGTCACTTGCGACAAAGTTCATCTTTACTGTGACAACGAGAGTGAAATCAAGATCTCCAACAACACGGTTCAACGTTGCAAGATGAAGCATATTGAGATTTGTCATCACTTCATCTGGGGGTATATTAAGCATGGGGAGATTGAACTTATTCATCTCAACGCTCATGATAAACTTGCAGATATTTTCATGAAGCCCTTGGATGAATCAAGATTTCGCGATTTAAGACATGAGATAAATATCATTGGTTCAAGCAATGTAGCTTGAAGTATTGCAGACCCCACCACACTCATCATATTGTCTTGTTTAGATGTAGGCATGGATATAGGGGGAGTGTTGTTCTCTCAATGAACTCTCCCTCCCCCCATTATGCATAAATAGATAAGATCTTTCACATTGGCCATTTTTTATGGTACTCACGCTTCGATGACGAGTTTCGATCATGGGCCCACGGTTAAAATCTTCGCGATGCCATACCAATTGACTCAAACATAGGTGGCTTCGACCACTTCCCCTCCTAGTGAGGTATTCACTTTTTGAGAGCTTGTTCGTGTTTTGTGTCACTCCAAGTTTGGTTTTCCTCTATTTGAAAATTTATACTTGGACTATCCCCTCCCGTTTTTTGGTTTGTGAGTCTCCAACCCAAGCTTTTTCTCATCTACAACCTCATAAAAATCGCATAAGCCACCATTTATAGTTTTTCTTGCATAGTGGTCACCGTATGCGGTACTACCGGGGACATGGGAGGTACTACCACCGCCACCCATGGTACTACTGCTGGAGCGGTACTACCCGACCTCCTGCCACAATGTGGTACCGAGGCGGTACTACTGCTCTCACTTGAGGTACTACCACTTGTGCGTGCACACAGGAGGGGGGAGGGTCTGAGCCGTCTCGGGGAGTTTCCACTTCCCCATACCCATTCATCTCTTTCCTCCTAGTGGCTCTCTCTCTCTCTCCAGGCGACCCAAGTGCTCTAGAGGCTGCTGCTGGAGCTCCGTTTTTGGCTGTTCTTCCATGATTCCAACTGGTGGAATCAATCCCCACCCTCTCCTCTTTCCATGTAAGCCGGTATTTCCATCTTTCTTCTCTCCTATGGTTCTATTTCTTGAATCTAGGTTTTAGGGCAATACAAGATGAATTCCCCAATTTTTAGTGAAATCGAGGTATGAGTAGGATGTGGAAGATTGCAAGTGAGTAGATTTGAAGTTCTATTGGCAAAAAATTTCATTTGACGTCGCTCGTAGTACCAGACATGACAAACGATAGTGGTTGCCCTGGTAACTGATACGTCCAAAATGCATGACTATATTTTATAATAACTGATCTCTATTCATTGATATATTTCACTTTTTGATGATGTACTTATAGTGTTTTGGATTATTTTACACAGTGTCCAACTTTCCGGTGCCGAAACAGCAGACGCAGGATTCAGCGGAGAAGATAGCACAAAGAGTTGCAATATTAGAACATCTCCAATTAAGCTAAAATTTTGAGGGAAGAAGTTTCCGAACGGGTCCCGAAGACAGGCCAAATAAGGGTCGGAGTGGGGCCACGGGTCACCCAGGCGACCTGCTCGCGCAGCCCCCCCCCCCTAGGCCGCGCCAGGAGGCCGCCTGAGTGACGGGCCCCACCTCCGGCACTCTCCTTTGGCCTATATGTCTATCTTGACCTAAAAATTCTGGGGACACAAGAGTTTTCGCGATTCCGCCTCCACTCCACGGCGGAAACCTACAGAGAAGAAAAGACCTTTCTGGCAGGCATATTACACCGAGGAGAACTCCTCCCGGAAGGGGAGACCGTCCTCATCGTCATCACCATCATCACCGGCATCATCGACATCATCATCACCATCATCACCAGCACCATCTCCATCTTCATCCCATCTACTCCACCATTGCAATCGGAGTTGTACCTTGCACTATTCATCCCCTCTACTCTACCGGTGTTGATTACTCTTTTATGGTGAATGCTATTGAGTTATGATAGAGGATTATTGTTATGACCAGATTGTTAATCATATTTTCATCACCTCTGATCATGATCTCTTTTATGTCTTGTTAGTAGTTCCATTAGTTCTTGAGGACATGGGAAAAGTCTAGATGTTAGTAGTCATATGATGTTGAAGTAATATGTGTTGATTGATATTTAAGTTATGGTGTTATTCTTCTAGTTGTGTTATGTGAACATCGACTACATAACACTTCGCCTTTTTAAGGACCTAGGGGGATGCATCGTGTATAAAGAATGCTTATGGTGGGTTGCCGGAGTGACAGAAACCTGAACCCCAGTTTTCATACTTTTGCATGAGGGAGTATTGGATCCTAAAGCTTATTGCTATGGTTAGGCTTTGCCTTAATTTCTCTCTTGTATTTTTGGATGCTTGCAAGAGGGATTAATCATAAGAGTGTACTTTCCTTATCCTAGATGGTGCACTAGTTAAGATCCACCCACATAACACTTATCAATACGGAACATAGTACTAGACGGAATATGACGAAAGCAGTTGACCATCTTTCCCGTGTGTCCTCTGGAACGCCTTAGTCTTTATAAGTTTAGTCCCTCGACTTATCCTTTGTGTTAAAAAGGATTGGGCCACTTGCTGCACCTCGGCACCATTTACTTTACTTGCATTTATTTCCTTGTTGCTTATACTCGAAAACCCATAAAAAGTTACCTTTCAGTACTTGCAGTTATTCCTTGCTCAAGATCACTTGTCAATACCTTCTGCTCCTCGTTGGGTTCGATACTCTTACTTATTGAAAAGGCTACGATAGACCCCCTACACTTGTGCATCATCAGCAACCTCCGCCCCGAGCGGTACTACGGCTCCCGTGGAGCGGTACTATCGCTTATGGTCGGTGGTACTACAGCCTGTGATGTCAATTTCACATATTTCTAGATTTGCCTTCATGGCTACTCACTCTTTTTCTTTTTTGGCTTATGCATTTCACTTACACCTGCTTTACCCTCCCTTTATGTTGTGGGCTCCACATGGTAGCGGATCTGCCAAACAGGAGTGTTGAATGAACCTAAGTCGTGAGGATGGCTCTAAGCGCTACTGCAGTGCGGGACATGACAACATCAACGCCAATTTTCAGGGAATATTTCTCCCTAAGTGTTTTTTGTGATTGATGACAATGCATGTGCGGACTAATCATGTGCGTTGAGCATTTCAAATAACTCATGACTGGGCACAAGATGATTCGGTGCCCCTCGGAGTCTTTCAAAGACGGTTCCTTTCTACGTTTCTCTTTGGTGGATTTGAGTTGTAGGAAAGCCATAGTATAAAGAGGGGGTCTGCTTCGTAAAGGTTTGGGTGGAATCAACACGTACACATTTCTAATCCACCACCTTTCATTCTCTTCAATGGAGCTCCGACGTGTTCTTCCCTCTATGTGCAAAAGGGCTGGCGGTAGTATTGCTGGTGACAGCGGTAGTACCGCTCTCTGGGCGGTAGTATTTTTTACTACCGCTCTCTGGGTGGTAGTACCGCTCTCTGGGCGGTACTAGATTTTTACTACCGCTCTCTCGGCGGTAGTACTGCTCCGTTACACTTTTTGCGCATCCATAGCCTCAGTGGTGGTAGGCACGGTAGTAATTTTTTACTACCGTCGTTGGTGAACCTACCATGCGGTAGTATTGCTCCAAGTAGTGGTAGTATCTCTCTGCTCGGGCTGTGAGTGGGGGGTAACGGTTGGATTTTTCCCCACTATATAAAGGGGTCTTCTTCCTCTAGAAGGTCACCTCTTACCTCCTGATGGGGTTATAGTCCTAGGGTAGGGTCATAGGCCTGCCCTAAAGGTCCAACCCAAGGACTACCCCTCATAAGGGACAAGGCCCTTAGTCAGTTCCGACTGAACTAAGGAGTTCCCTTCATCGAGTCGGTAACAGATCCTCAACCGTCCAGTCAGAGATTAACATTCGGAGTTTATCAAACTAACCGACTGGATTCCACTCTGTGCATCGTAACCCCCCTGGAGGGAAACGGTCATACGTTTCCATGTGCCTTTATTAGCATTTAAGACGTACGTTACGTGTAACGTAGGCATTTATTCGCCACTACTCCACCCATGTGCACCGAACCGTTGTGGAGGGCAGCGCACTCTATATAAGCCACCCTCCCCCACTGGTGCAGAGGTTAGCAATTCACTGTATTCTATATTCCACTCGACAACAAGCTCCCTGAGCACTGAGACGTAGGGCTATTACCTCCACCGCAGAGGGGCCTGAACTCATACAACCTCGCCGTAGCTAAGGCTCTGCCCATCCCTTTCATACCCTACACATCTACTGTCAGGCTTATACCCACGACAGTTGGCGCCCACCGTGGGGCAGGCGTCTAGGCGACTTCCGGCGAGTTTGCGACTACATCACTTCGTCATGTCATTCGGTGGAGATTCGAGCATGGGTCACGAGATCTTCTTCGGCACTCTCTCCTTCATCGTCGATGATTCGGCATGGCTTCGGGACGCCCCTCTCGATGTCGTGGCGCTTCCCCGCCGCGGGGCTACGCACTTTCGTGCCGGCGCCCGCGGCATTCTTCTTCTCCAGCAGTCGGCTCCGGTGTCGACCTACACCGCCGTCATGCGCCGCAACAAGCGGTCCCGCCGTCCGCGGCTCCAGCGTTGGGTGCAACACGCCGAGGCGCGCCAGAACGCGTCTTCACAAGTGGCGGTTCTAGAGTCAGTTGTGGTTGCCCCGCCGTCCCAGCGCTCGGACTCGGTTCCGACTGAGTTTCCTTCCGAGTACGCGGATCGCGGGCCTGCAGCAGAAGTACATATGGCCAACTCCCACGAAGATCCCCGTCAAGCTGGCCGGAACAAGCACGAGATCGGCGAAGCGTCCGGCGCGCGTCGTCCGCCTCGCCGTTCTGCCAGTCGACACACTCGGCGGAGCAACGTGGAGCTGTTCCGCACACCCCTCCTCAACTTAGCTGCGACTGCCAAGATAGTCGATTCCCTTCAGCCGACTGATTCAGAGGCTGGCAGGGGGATCGAGCAAATCCGGGCCCTGTTGCACACGGCGCAACAGCAAAATTCAGCGGTCTCCCAGTCGCACAACAGGATCTACAATAGTTCTGTTCATGCGAATACGCATCGGTCAGTTCATAGCCCTGGTTCTCATCAGCGACATAGAGGAGGCAGTCGTTCCATAAATCCCGAGGATCGTTTCCGTTCACGCACCCCTCCGGGGGTGGGCCCTACGGGTCCCGACATCATGATGATCGGTGTTCAGTCGGTGGCACTTACGACCCAAGGCCCGACGCGAGAGGGCATATCGCCCAGCGGAGGGTCGACAGGGGCCGAGCCCACCACGATGGTTATGATATTGACCGTCCGAGTGGAAGCAGGACCATCATTTCTGGTCCCGAGTGTTTCAGTCGAGCCATCCGTTCGGCTGACATCCCTCCCAACTTCCGGTTGGCGATGGGAATTAGCAAGTTTACAGGAGAGTCCAAGCCAGAAACGTGGCTGGATGATTACCGAGTGGCAGTCCAGATCGGAGGAGGAGACGACCATGTCGCCATGAAGCACCTCCCTCTGATGCTCGACGACTCGGCGCGTGCGTGGCTGAACCAGTTGGCCCCCTCCAACATCTACAGCTGGGCAGATTTGGCCCGAGTGTTCATCAGGACCTTCGAAGGGACGTGCAAGCGCCCTGCTAGCCTCGTGGAGCTCCAGCACTGCGTCCAAAAGCAGAATGAGCCCCTGCGTGATTTCATTCAGCTTTGGACAACTCTCTACCACACGGTGGAGAACGTCACAGAGCATCAAGCAGTCTGTGCCTTCAAGGCAGGCGTGCGGTACAGGGATGTGTACCTGAAGTTCGGCCGAACAGGCGACATCTCCATGAGCAAGATGATGGAGATAGCAACACGCTATGCAAATGGCAAAGAAGAGGACCGCATCCGAAGCGGCAAGCACAAAACAGTCGCCGATGGAGATGAGAGTAACACTCGGAAGCGGAAGCAGAAAGCTCCGTCCACTCCGCAGGCAGAAGCTGCAGCCGTAACCAATGCCAAGTTCAAGGGCAAAGGGAAGGCTCAGTTCACCCCCAAGAAGAAGCAGTTCAACACCTCCATCCTGGACCAGCCATGTCCGGTTCATACGAAGATGGATGAAGAGGGCAACCCCATATATGCAAAGCATACCACTCGATAGTGTCGCCTTTTGATCCAGGGGTTCAGCGAAGGGCAACCGAGTGAAAAGGACAATGAACAGGATGAGGAGGAGAAGGAGGATCTGTTCCCCCAAGTCCATGCAACACTGATGATTTTTGCTGACGTTGAGAGCAAGAGTCGACTGAAGCTGGTGAACAGGGAGGTGAACATGGCCACCCCTACCAACCCCAAGTTCCTCAAATGGTCTCAGACTGCGATCACCTTTGACCAGTCGGATCATCCAGCACACGTACCCACCCCAGGGAGACAGGCTCTGGTCGTCCACCCGGTGGTGGAGGGAGTCAGACTGCGCAAAGTCCTCATGGATGGCGGCAGTGGCTTGAACATCATGTACGCCGACACTCTCAAGGGGATGGGCATTCCGATGTCCAAACTCAGCGAGAGCAGCATGCAGTTCCATGGAGTCGTCCCTGGACGAAAGGCCAAGTCACTCGGCCAGATCGCGTTGGACGTCGTTTTCGGCTCCGACAAGAACTTCCGCAAGGAAAAGCTGACGTTCGAAGTGGTGGACTTCCAGAGCGCTTACCACACAATTCTGGGCCGCCCAGCGTATGCGCGTTTCATGGCCCATCCGTGTTACGTATACCTGAAGCTGAAGATGCCAGGCCCGAAAGGTGTGATCACCATCACGGGCAATAGACAGCGGGCCGAAGAGTGTCTGCAGCAGGGATCAAGAATCGCCGACCAGCAGATGGTCGTCCTCGAGCTTGACGAGTATAAGAAAACAGTCGACCCCGCTGACTTGATGCGTTCGAAGAAGCCAGCTTTGGAGTCTGCATTCCAGTCGGCGGGAGAGACGAAGAAGGTCAGCATCCACCCGACGGACGCCACTGCTGCCCCGACGAACATCTCCACCACCCTCGATCCTAAATAGGAAGCCGAGCTCACCCAATTCCTCTGTGAGGACTGGGACATCTTCGCATGGAAACCCTCTGACATGCCAGGTGTACCCAGGGAGTTGGCTGAGCACCGACTGCATGTGGATCCCACCGCTCGGCCTGTCCGAGAACGCCTGCGTCGGTCTGTCACGCATAAGAGGAAGGCAATCGGAGAAGAGGTGGCCAAGCTGTTGGCAGCCAACTTCATTCGCGAGGTTCACCACTCCGAGTGGCTCGCCAATGTTGTCATGGTGCCCAAGAAGGACAAGTCGCTCCGAATGTGCATCGACTTCAAGCACCTCAATAAGGTCTGCCCGAAAGACCATTTTCCGCTCCCCCGCATCGATCAAATCGTCGATTCGACTGCGGGTTGCATGCGTTTGTCATTTCTTGATGCCTACTCGGGCTATCATCAGATCCGTCTGTATGGCCCCAATGAATTAAAAACAGCCTTCATCACCCCATTCGGGTGCTTCTGCTACATCACTATGCCATTCGGTTTCAAGAATGCAAGAGCTACCTTTATGCGCATGATCCAAAAATGCCTCCTCGACCAGATAGGTCAGAATGTGGAGGCGTATATGGATGATAACGTAGTCAAGTCACGCAAAGGTTCCGACCTGCTGACTGACTTGGCAGAAACATTCGCCAACCTTTGTAGATACGACATCAAGCTCAACCCCGCCAAATGTTCATTCGGCGTTCCCAGCAGAAAGTTACTCGGTTTCTTCGTTTCCGAACGAGGAATCGATGCCAACCCCGAAAAGATTGGGACCATCGTCCGAATGGAGAGGCCGGTTAGAATACACGATGTGCAGCGGCTCACAGGTTGCCTAGCGGCTTTGAGCAGGTTCACCAGTTGACTCGGCGAGAAAGCACTTCCTCTGTACCAACTCATGAAGAAATCAGATACTTTCGAGTGGACAGACGAAGCCCAAATCGCATTCGACGACCTCAAAGTCCTACTTTCCACCCAGCCGGTTCTTACTGCTTCGTTCAGTAAAGATCCCCTTCTTCTGTATATCGCGGCTACAAATCAAGTCGTCAGCACTGTTGTTACAGTCGAACGAGAAGAAGAAGGCAAAGCATACAAAGTTCAGCGGCCAGTGTATTACGTCTCCGAAGTACTTACTCCTTCCAAGCAGAGGTATCCCCACTATCAAAAACTTATCTACGGGATTTACATGACTGCGAAGAAGGTGGCCCATTATTTCCAAGACCATTCGGTGTCTGTCATTTCTCATGCTCCGTTGTCGGAAATCCTCCACAATCGGGACGCATCAGGACGAGTGGCGAAGTGGGCAATGGAGATGTTGTACTGCGATATCAAGTTCGAGGCCAAGAAAGCTATTAAGTCTCAAGCTCTGCCTGACTTCATAGAAGAATGGCTAGAACAACAGCAACCGACCCACATCTACTCGGCTCATTGGACAATGTTCTTCGATGGGTCCAAGATGTTGAATAGCTCCGGCGCTGGCGTTGTGATCATATCGCCAAAGGGCGACAAACTCAAGTATGTGCTGCAGATACACTTTGATTCCTCCAACAACGAGGCAGAGTATGAAGCTCTCCTCTACGGATTGCGCATGGCCATCTCACTCGGCGTCCGTCGCCTGATGGTCTACGGCGATTCGGATTTGGTGGTCAATCAAGTGATGAAGGAGTGGGACGTCAGGAACCCCACCATGACTACATACTGCAATGCGGTGAGGAAGCTCGAGAAAAAGTTTGAAGGTCTAGAACTCCACCATGTTCCGCGACTGCAGAACCAAGTAGCTGATGAGTTGGCAAAACTCGGATCCACTCGGAAACCAGTCCCGAGTGATGTCTGCCTCGAGCACCTCCACCTTCCCTCAGTCAAAGAAGATCCTTTCACAGAGGAACCAGTACAACCAAAGAGCTCGACAGATCCGACTGAAGTCGACGTACCTGCTGTGGTTGATCTGATCATGGAGATTCTTGCTGCCATCCCCGATTGGACTGTGCCGATCATTGCATATATCCTGAGGCAGGAATTACCAGAAGACGAAGTCCAGGCTAGGCAGATAGTCCGCAGGTCGAAGTCGTTCACTGTCATTGATGGCCAGTTGTACAAGGAAAGCATTTCAGGCGTTCTTCAATGATGCATCTCCTAGAGGAGGGACAGTTAATCCTGGAAGATATTCACTCGGGAACCTACGGTCATCACGCCTCTTCGAGAGCGATCGTCGCCAAAGCATTCAGAGCTGGTTTCTTCTGGTTGCAGGCAAACGAAATGGCTAAAGATATGGTCGACCGATGTGAAGGCTGTCAGTTCTACTCCAACAAGTCCCACAAGCCAACATCTGCGTTGAGGACAATCCCTCTTGTGTGGCTGTTTGCAGTATGGGGATTAGATACAGTCGGTCCATTCAGGACAGGCCAAGGAGGATACACACATTTGTTGGTGGCAGTCGACAAGTTCACAAAATGGATTGAAGCCAAGCCCATCAAGAAGCTCGACGCCCTAACAGCCATCAAGTTTGTCACGGACATCATCTCCAGATTCGGTGTACCTCACAGCATAATCACGGACAACGGGACAAACTTTGACTCAGACAGATTCAAAGGTTTCTGTGCAAGCCAAGGTATCCGAGTGGATTTTGCATCCGTGGCGCATCCTCAATCCAATGGACAAGCAGAGCGGGCGAATGGACTTATTCTGCAAGGTTTGAAGCCCCGACTCCTGCGAGAGGTGGGACATGCCGCTGGCGCATGGGTCACCGAGCTACCTTCAGTGCTTTGGGGTCTTCGCACAACCCCGAACAGATCTATAGGGCGATCACCGTTCTTCCTCGTTTACGGAGCAGAAGCAGTCCTTTCGAGTGACTTGCTTCACTATGCTCCACGTGTCGAACTCTTCTGGAAGATGAAGCAGAACAAGCAAGGCAAGACGGAGTGGACCTTCTAGAGGAGGAGTGCGAGATGGCACTGACTCGCTCAACCATTTATCAACAAGATCTATGGCGTTTTCACGGACGACACGTCAGGAGTCGCACGTTCCAAGCAGGCGACCTGGTGCTCCGAGTGGATCAGCAAAGACCTCACAAGCTGGCTCCTGCCTGGGAAGGACCCTTCATCATCTCCAAGGTGCTGAACAACGGAGCATACAGACTCTACAACATCGACAGGGAGACAGACAAGCCGCGAGCATGGAACGGAGATCTCCTGAAGCGCTTCTACACGTGACCGTCGACTGAAGCAGTGTAAAGAACAAGTATTGGTGAAATAACATAAAGCAGATTGAGCTTTTGCAGATCCAAATTCTTCCACGGTCGCAGATTCCGGTCTCAAAAAAAAACTTAGCTGTGATCCAGAATTGCCTAAGTACTAACTTTCTCCGAGTGTGCACTAAACATCGCACTCGGGGACTTAGCTGCGATCCAAAATCGCCTAAGTACTAACTTTCTTCGAGTGTGCACTAAATGTCGCACTCGGGGACTTAGCTGCGATCCAGAATCGCCTAAGTACTAACTTTCTCCGAGTGTGCTCTAAATGTCGCACTCGGGGACTTAGCTGCGATCCAGAATCGCCTAAGTACTAACTTTCTCCGAGCGCGCACTAAACGTCGCACTCGGGGACTTAGCTCCAATCCAGAATTGCCTAAGTACTAACTTTCTCCGAGTGTGCACTAAACGTCGCACTCGGGGACTTAGCTGCGATCCAGAATCGCCTAAGTACTAACTTTCTCCGAGTGTGCTCTAAACGTCGCACTCGGAGACTTAGCTGCGATCCAGAATCGCCTAAGTACTAACTTTCTCCGAGCGTGCACTAAACGTCGCACTCGGGAACTTAGCTGCGATCCAGAATCGCCTAAGTACTAACTTTCTCCGAGTGTGCACTAAACGTCGCACCGGGGACTTAGGTGCGATCCAGAATCGCCTAAGTACTAACTTTCTCCAAGTGTGCACTAAACGTCGCACTCGGGGACTTAGCTGCGATCCAGAATCACCTAAGTACTAACTTTCTCCGAGTGTCCACTAAACGTCGCACTCGGGGACTTAGCTGCGATCCAGAATCGCCTAAGTACTAACTTTCTCCGAGTGTGCTCTAAACGTCGAACTCGGAGACTTAGCTGCGATCCAGAATCGCCTAAGTACTAACTTTCTCGGAGCGTGCACTAAACGTCGCACTCGGGGACTTAGCTGCGATCTAGAATCGCCTAAGTACTAACTTTCTCCGAGTGTGCACTAAACGTCGCACTCGGGGACTTAGCTGCGATCCAGAATCGCCTAAGTACTAACTTTCTCCCAGTGTGCACTAAACGTCGCACTCGGGGACTTAGCTGCGATCAAGAATCACCTAAGTACTCACTTTCTCTGAGTGTGCACTAAACGTCGCACTCGGGGATTTAGCTGCAATCCAGAATCGCCTACGTATTAAATTTATTTGAGTGTGCACTTAACGTCGCACTCGGGGACTTAGCTGCGATCAAGAATCGCCTAAGTACTCACTTTCTCCGAGTGTGCACTAAACGTCGCACTCGGAGACTTAGCTGCGATCAAAAATCGCCTAAGTACTAACTTTCTCCGAGCGTGCATTACTCGTCCCACTCGAAGACTTAACTGCAATCAAGAATCGCTGAAATGGGAAAGCTTCCCGCGACTGTATCCTACAGATACACTGGGGAACTCAGCAGACCCTCATTGAGGCTCATGTGGATGTCAAGACCACTAACAATTACAGGAGTAGCAGACCCTCATTGGGGCTCATGTGGATGTCAAGACAACTCCAATTACATGAGTAACAACTCGCTCCGAGTGCAGCATGTCCGTCGCACTCGAAGACTTAGCCGCGATCATGAATCGCCTAAGTACGCTATTACCTCCGAGTGTATCCTACAGATCCACTCGGCGACTCAGCAGACCCTCATTGAGGCTCATGTGGATGTAAAGACCACTGACAATTACATGAGTAACAACTCGCTCCGAGTGCGGCATATCCGTCACACTCGAAGACTTAGCCGCGATCATGAATCGCCTAAGGACTCTATTACCCTCGAGTGTATCCTACAGATCCACTCGGTGACTTCGCACACCCTTAGAGAGGTTCACACAGATGTGAAGGAAACTGCCAATTACATTCTCCGCATGTTTGCCATTGGCTTCAACAAGAAAAGCCAAACAAAAACTCAAGCCAAAATGGTGTCAACAACTCTTTGGCAACAGAAGAGCAAAAGATTTGATTTAAATTCGCAGTTCACCTAAGGATAGTTGACTCGGTGCGGATCAAGCTTACCCGCACCGAACCAAGAATGTGACGGCCAACAGAAGTGGCCAAGGTTTCTTACAACCAACACTCGACATACCGAGGTAAAAGTTTTCTTAAGCGTCGTCCGGATTGGCGCCAGGACTGGAGGGCTCCATGAATGTATCCAGGTCGATCCCATCGGCGATGCGGGTGGCACTCTCAAGGAAGGTTTCCATGAAGTATTCGAATCGAAGTTTCTTCGTGTTGGCGACCTTCAACGCTTTCAGTTTCTCTTCGCGCACCTCCTTGCAATGCACTCGGACCAGGGACAGCGCAACGTCTGCACCACAGCGAGCCACAGACTTCTTCCATGACTGCACTCGGTTTGGGACCTCCTCCAGCTGAGTCATCAAGCCTTCCATCTCATGCTGAGACTCGTCTTCAGGCCAAAGCTCCTTGTCAATCCGGCCGACGACTTCTCTCAGTCGACCGATGAAAGGCCCAACTTTGCCCAGGCGAATGTGTGCTCGGAGCAGATCTCGATTGGCGTCCTCACCGAGTGGAACGTTCTCGCGAATCGACCGCTCCACGTCAGCTGCTTCAGCCTCCGCGTCCATGCAAAAATCTGCAAACACAGGACAAGCAAACAATAAGCGCCGAGTGTAACGCACATGCCACAAGCACTCGGAAAAACAGGACTTACCACCCAGACGCGTTATCATCTGCCGGGCCCAGTCACTGACGTATTTTTCCTGCGCTATACACCGCTTGTTCAGCACATTCATTTGCCCCATCAGATCAGACCTTTGCGCCTTCATCTTCTCAACTTCAGCAGTCAGTGCCTTGTTCGCTTCATGGGCTTGCTCCAACGACTTCTCTCGTTCCACCAGAACGTCCTTCATGCCAGCCATTGCAACCAGTGCCGCATCCAGCTCATCAGCAAACTGAACCTTCTCAGCCCTAAGAGTCTCATACGCCGTCCCCATCTCGCAAGTTTTCTGCCAGCCAGCGCCAAGAGACGATCAGCCAAATCCAACAATAAAAAGTCTAAGTTCTTCATACCCCTGCCGACGCAAGCAGTCGACAGCGGTCTCGGGGACTACACCCAGTGGGTTCACTGAGAGTGACCCCACTGGCTTGAAACCCAAACAGGTCCGCCCTATTGAGCTACATGACAACACCTACGCCTACGAGGCTAATATTACCCGACCTGAGTAAAATTACTCTCGGGGACTCTTACAGTAGGTGCTCTCCGAGTGCACCAACTGTTAGCATTTGACCAGATTAATTATGGATCTGATCAAGTCAAAGACAATGTGTATAAAGACAACTGCCGGTGCAAGCACTCGACAGAAGTCTCGGGGACTACACCCACTGGGTTCACTAAGAGTGAACCCATTGCAAAAATCACACGACAGTCGAACACACCCAGTGGGTTACAAGAGAAAAGTAAATACTTACTAGCCCACTTACTCGGATATCGTCCCACAGTTCCAAGCTTCGCTGGTACAGGGACGCGATGGAGTGGTACGCCTTCTTGGCTTCTCCCGCCATTAGCTCCGCCTGCACCATGGCCCCCTTGGCTGCTCCCACCTGGTCTTCCGAGAGGTGCTACACGCTGTACTCGACGTTCGACGGGCCTGGCATCGTTGAAGGCTCCTTCGGCATCCCAAGGCCCACTCAAGTCGATTCAGCAGCAACCAGCGCCGTTTCAATCGACGGCATCGCCTCAGTCGGCGGCACGTCCGCGGTGGGAGCAGTAACTAGCGGAGCAGCCTCAAGGACAGGCACCGCAGCTTGCTCAGACCTTCCCTGGTCACCCTCATCTGCATAAATCGCCCCTGATAGAAACCCGACCAAACGGCGTGAGATCACAGAAAAAGGGCAAGACCGAAGACAGAATTCGCGATGCAATAATATAAACTCTTGGAATCGCTACGACGCACCTGGCTAGGACGAGACAACATTGTCCGTGTCCATAGGATCATCTCCCTGGCGCGCCAGAGAGGTGGCAGAGGTGGCGACCCTGTCGAGTGAAATTCATTCGACCATCAAACAGGAGTTTAATCGAACATCAGAAGAAGTTAGAAGAACAATGCACTTACGTTGAGCTGACGGGAACGATGACCCTCATCTGCGGCAAAGCCTTCCGAGGTTTAGATCCGCTTGGTTTGGCCACCTTGGAAGACTGACCCGCAGGTTCGGCAGCAGCGTCCCTGGTCCTCTTGGCACTCCGAGCACTCGGGACCACGGGAACAGTTGGCGGAGCACTCGAGGATGCTGGAAGGGCCGAGGGAGCTGCAGGTTCATGTCGGCGCTTGGTTCGGTGCTCTGGTGGCGGGGGTGGCGAGTTCTGCTCTTCGTCTTCCTCCTCTTCTTCACCAGACTCCTCCTCCGTCTCCCCACTGTCGGAGACGTACTCGACGCTCTCCACGCTGCCCTCCTGGCTACCCTCTTCCTCCTCCTCAGCTGGGTTCCCATTCGAGACAGGGGAGAACCAGTTGGTCCACTTCTGCATAAAATACAGTCGGTGACATCAGACGTCAGACGGTGATTCAAGATAGCGATAAATCTAAGACAGTTATGTGCACTCGGCAAGTTGTACTCACCTCGTTTGGAGGAGGGTTGTCCGCGCGGAAAGCCTTCACTCGCCGGGACCCTCTGGGGTTCTCGCAGGCGCATGTGATCTAGAGCACCCACGACGCCACCGTCTCCCCAGTCATGCACTCGGGGTTGGTCCGAGTGGATTCTTCGGGTCCCGTGTCATGCCACATGGCGTGGTCTCGAGCCTGCAGTGGTTGGATGCGTCGGCCGAGGAAAACCTCCAGCAAATCTATGCCGGTGACTCCCTTTCTGACGACATCTACGAGTGCGTCCACCAGGGGCTGGATACGGATCTTCTCTGCCTTTGTGAACGCGAGCTGCTTAGGCGGAGCTGGTCGATCTAAGCTAAAAGGAGGTAGCCATGTCGTGGCATTCGGGCAAGCGACGTCCTGGCAGTAAAACCATGTCGACTGCCAGTTCCTAATCGATTCACTCAACTGAAGAGCGGGATAATTACTTTTGCTCTTCTTTTGGAAGCCCAAACCCCCACAGAGCTGGAGAAGGTGAGTCTTATCATCCGACTGATTAAGTCGTTTGATGGTTTGGGGCCTAGCAGAGAAGATATGTTTGAAAAGCCCCCAATGGGGAGGACAACCGATGAAGCACTCGCACAAGACTACGAAAGCAGAGAGATGGGCGATGGCATTCGAGGGAAAGTGGTGGAGCTGGGCCCCAAAGTGGTTCATTATGCCTTTGAAGAAAGGGTGCGGGGGCAGGGAGAAACCTCGATGCACGTGGCTGAGCAGCAGGACGCGCTCCCCCTCCCGGGGCGCCGGCTCGGTCTCACCCTCCTCCGGCAACCTCCATGACTTATGTGCGATCATCCCGTGCTCCACCAGCTCCAGCAAGCTCTCCTCCATCACCGTGGAGGGGAGGAAGTCCCCCTGGATCCACCCCGCCGGTAACGCTCGCTGCCGCCGCTGCGCACGAGCAGCCGCCTTCCCCTTCTTCTTCTTCGCCTCCAGCTTGCTAGTATGTCCCTTGGTCATGGCGGAAGCTGCGGGTCCGCGGTGGAGAAGGAAAGGGAAGGAGCTTGGGTGCGCAGGAGGAGGCGAGAGGAGCAGAGCAATAAAAGGCAAGAGATCCGGCGAGCGTAACGAGAAAACCCTCGCCGCTAAGGTTTAAGTAAGGTTCCGACTGCGTCACTGGCAGGTGGCCCCGAAACCTTATCCCCCGACCAACCGCGGCGATATCAGTGGAGAAGATGAAGGCGCGGGAATCGAGGCGTCAGGCGCTACTCGAGCGTGATGTGGTCATCCACGCTGAGCGCGCGGTAACCTAAATTTGAGGATCCCGGAAAATCCGCCACTGTCAGTTGACTGGTCACGTCAGAAGATGCCACGGAAGCACTCGGTTTCCGACAGTTTGTTTCGCAACTACTTCCACTCGGATCATTGGTCAGAGAAGATAAAATGGATCGAGGCAAGCAACGCCAAAGTCACATCCGTTCCAGTCGGATCCAAACTTCAAGCATCGCTTCGTCGTTCCAACCCCAATCCATTCGGGGACTAATGACGGGGTTATAGTCCTAGGGTAGGGTCATAGGCCTGCCCTAAAGGTCCAACCCAAGGACTACCCCTCATAAGGGACAAGGCCCTTAGTCAGTTCCGACTGAACTAAGGAGTTCCCTTCATCCAGTCGGTAACAGATCCTCGACCGTCCAGTCGGAGATTAGCATTCGGATTTTATCAAACTAACCGACTGGATTCCACTCTGTGCATCGTAACCCCCTGGAGGGAAACGGTCATACGTTTCCATGTGCCTTTATTAGCATTTAAGACGTACGTTACCTGTAATGTTGGCATTTATTCGCCACTACTCCACCCCTGTGCACCGAACCGTTGTGGAGGGCAGCGCACTCTATATAAGCCACCCTCCCCCACTGGTGCAGAGGTTAGCAATTCACTGTATTCTATATTCCACTCAACAACAAGCTCCCTGAGCACTGAGACGTAGGGCTATTACCTCCACCGCAGAGGGGCCTGAACTCATACAACCTCGCCGTAGCTAAGGCTCTGCCCATCCCTTTCGTACCCTACACATCTACTGTCAGGCTTATACCCACGACACCTCCCTAAGCTCCATTGTTGCTCCAATGCTCATTTCCGCCCGATCTCTCTCCCTAGCCAATCAAACTTGTTGATTTCCTAGGGATTGGTTGAGAAGGCCCTGATCTACACTTCCACCAAGAGGTGTTTGATTCCCCCCACTAATCCCTTGGTGAACCTTGTTACTCTTGGGTGTTTGAGCACCCTATACGATTGAGGTGACCTCAGAGCCACATTCCATTGTGGTGAAGCTTCGTGGTCTTGTTGGGAGCCTCCAAGCTTTGTGTGGAGATTGCCCCAACGTTGTTTGTAAAGGTCTGGTCGATGCCTTCAAGGGCACCAATAGTGTAATCACAACATCTCGCATTGTGTGAGAGAGTGTGGAGAATACGGTGGCCTTAGTGGCTTCTTGGGGAGCATTGTGCCTCCACACCGCTCCAATGGAGACGTACTTCATGTCAAAGGGAAGGAACTTTGGTAACACATCCTCGTCTCCATCGGTTCCACTTTCAGCTATCTATTATCTTTACTTTGTAATTACTATGGTTGTGGTGTATTCTTTGCATGCACTTGTTGTCGTTGTTGCTAGCATCATATAGGTTGCTCACCTAGTTGTTCATCTATAATACCTTTTGTTGCTAACCCTAATTTGTTAAGAAGAGCTAAAAATTGGTAGTTGCATATTCACCCCCTCAAGTCAACCATATCGATCCTTTCAATTGGTATCAGAGCCATGTCTCTTTATTAAGGGTTTCACCACCCGAAGAGTATGGTTGACGATGGTGTGGTTGGGTATGAAGTGCCCGAGGTCGTGGAGTTGAGTTTGATCACACGGGGCGACTTGAATGAGGCTATGATCTCACTCAAGACGTCCATGACGACTGAAGTCAAGTCCATGCTTAAAGAATTACTTGAGGGGATGAAGAATTCTCTCGAACCGTTGCTTGTGGCTAAACCCACCACATCGGAGTCGGAGGCCAATTCAGAAAAGGAAACGGCTGAAGGTACTCGAACTTCTTCCCCTCTTGACAAGAATGCGACGGGAACCTTTGCCTCGGTTCCTCCTCCCCCGGTCTATGGAGGACCGGTCCCTACCCCACATATTAATAACCTTGGTCCTCCTCCTAAACTTGTTAAAGGTGATTTCGCTAATTGGGTCTTTCGCATCAAGTCTCATTTGAATCATAGTTCAACAAATCTTTGGAGAATCATCTAACAAGGCTTATACCCACCTGATCCAAACAACCTCACTCCAAGAGAAGAGGCGGACAATCAATACAATCATTCTGCTTTGTTCATCCTTCAATCAGCGGTTCCTCCCGAAGATCTATCACACTTGCTCCCCTTCACCCGTGCAAAGGATTGTTGGGAGCACATCATGGTGTTGTACAAGGGGAGCTCAAGCATTCAACGGACAAACTTTGAAGTGGTTCTAGAAGAGGCCGATGAGTTTGTGATGCTAGAAGATGAGGACCCCCGTGATCTCTACCAAAGGGTGACTGCTCTTGTCATTGCTCTTCAGGATCATGGGAGCATGGATACGGAGGACACTTGGATCAAGTGCAAGTTTCTCAAGGCCATCATGCCATTCAACAAAGCCATGTACTCCGTCATTCGTCAAAGGCCGGATTTCCACACCTTGACCTCAAGCGAAGTGTTGGATGAGTTCATTGCCATGAATATCATGAACAAAACCGCCGACAATGCTCTTGCTCATGTTCGATCACAGAAAACCTCACCCAATCTTGCCTTGAGAGCCAAGGTCATCTCAGATGAAGAAGAAGAAGAGGAAGAAGATGGCTGCCCCGAAGACACAAAGTATGCTTATCACGAGCACATGGCTCTTGCATCAAGGCAATTTCGGGGAAACAAGAGAAACTCAAGGCCTAACTTCTCCAAGAACAACTCAAGTGGGTCCAAGAACAAGTAAAGAGTAAGGACATGCTACAATTGTGGCAATGTGAGTCACTTTGTGGCAGATTGTCCTTATGATAAGAGGGAAGACAATGAGGGCAAGCTCATTCGCAAAGACAAAGCCAAGTCCTTCCCAAGCAAGAACATATTCACCAAGAATACTCCTCCAAGGGGTTTGGTGGCCCATGAAGAGTACACCTCCGATGACGACGAAGATGATACAGGCCGTGAGGAGATGGCAACGGCTACTGTGGCCATTGCCACTTCCTCCCCCAAGGTGTCTCTCTTCGGTGCCACCAACGAGAACCGCATCTCCAAGTGCCTCATGGCCAAAGGTATCAATAAGGTATCCCCCAACACCAAGACCACTATCACTACTTCTCCTTCATTGTTAGATTGTGGTTATGATAGTGAAGCAGTGGAGCTTCATGAGAATGAGTTTTACAAATTCATGTGTAAGATCAAAGGTGAATCCAAGAAGCACTTTGTGTTGGGAAACGTCGCATGGGAAACAAAAATTTTCCTACGCGCACGAAGACCTATCATGGTGATGTCCATCTACGAGAGGGGATGTGTGATCTACGTACCCTTGTAGACCGTACAGCAGAAGCGTTAGTGAACATGGTTGATGTAGTGGAACATCCTCACGTCCCTCGATCCGCCCCGCGAACCGTCCCGCGATCAGTCCCACGATCTAGTGCCGAACGGACGGCACCTCCGCGTTCAGCACACGTACAGCTCGACGATGATCTCGGCCTTCTTGATCCAGCAAGAGAGACGGAGACGTAGAAGAGTTCTCCGGCAGAGTGACGGCGCTTCGGAGGTTGGTGATGATCTTGTCTCAGCAGGGCTCCGCCCGAGCTCCGCAGAAACGCGATCTAGAGGAAAAACCGTGGAGGTATGTGGTCGGGCTGCCGTGTAAAAGTCGTCTCAAATCAGCCCTAAAACCTCCGTATATATAGGGGGAAGAGGGGGAGCCTTCCCTTGGGGCTCAAGGAGCCCAAAGGGAGTCGGCCGAGCCAAGGGGGGAAGGTCTCCCCCCCCCCCAAACCGAGTCCAACTTGGTTTGGTGGGTGGAGTCCTTCTTCCCTTTCCCACCTCCTCCTTTTTTTTCTTTTCTCTTTGATTTTCTTCCTATGGCGCATAGGGCCTTCTTAGGCTGTCCCACCAGCCCACTAAGGGCTGGTGTGCCACCCCCAAGGCCTATGGGCTTCCCCGGGGTGGGTTGCCCCCCCCCCCCCCCCGGTGAACTCCCGGAACCCATTCGTCATTCCCGATACATTCCCGGTAACTCTGAAAACCTTCCGGTAATCAAATGAGGTCATCCCATATATCAATCTTCGTTTCCGGACCATTCCGTAAACCCTCGTGACATCCGTGATCTCATCCAGGACTCCGAACAACATTCGGTAACCAACCATATAACTCAAATACGCATAAAACAACGTCGAACCTTAAGTGTGCAGACCCTGCGGGTTCGAGAACTATGTAGACATGACCCGAGAGACTCCTCGGTCAATATCCAATAGCGGGACCTGGATGCCCATATTGGATCCTACACATTCTACAAAGATCTTATCGTTTGAACCTCAGTGCCAAGGATTCATATAATCCCGTATGTCATTCCCTTTGTCCTTCGGTATGTTACTTGCCCGAGATTCGATCGTCAGTATCCGCATACCTATTTCAATCTCGTTTACCGGCAAGTCTCTTTACTCGTTCCGTAATACAATATCCCGCAACTTACACTAAGTCACATTGCTTGCAAGGCTTGTGTGTGATGTTGTATTACCGAGTGGGCCCCGAGATACCTCTCCGTCACACGGAGTGACAAATCCCAGTCTTGATCCATACTAACTCAACGAACACCTTCGGAGATACCTGTAGAGCATCTTTATAGTCACCCAGTTACGTTGCGACATTTGATACACACAAAGTATTCCTCCGGTGTTAGTGAGTTATATGATCTCATGGTCATAGGAACAAATGCTTGACACGCAGAAAAACAGTAGCAACAAAATGACACGATCAACATGCTACGTCTATTAGTTTGGGTCTAGTCCATCACGTGATTCTCCTAATGATGTGATCCAGTTATCAAGCAACAACACCTTGTTCATAATCAGAAGACCCTGACTATCTTTGATCAACTGGCTAGCCAACTAGAGGCTTGCTAGGGACAGTGTTTTGTCTATGTATCCACACATGTATATAAGTCTTCATTCAATACAATTATAGCATGGATAATAAATGATTATCATCAACTAAGAAATATAATAATAACTAATGTATTATTGCCTCTAGGGCATATTTCCAACACTTTTTTGCTCTTTTGGAACAACTTGGTGAGGCCAATGATCAAATTGAGACTCATGAGGATAATATCTCCAAGTTGGAGGGACATAGTCGTGATTACGCCGATGAGATAGCGGAACTATCCATTGCTCCAGAGGAAGATCATGGTCTTCGTTTGGCTCTTGAGGAGTCACACAACGTTGATCATGCTAAATTCAAAAAAGATCTTGATCATGCTATTGTACTTTCCCGTGTGCTTAAATCCGAGAAAGTTGCACTTGGGGTTGGCTATGATATACTCAAGGAAGAATTTGATACACTTGACAAGGCCCACAAGGTCTTGAAAGGTGTTCATTCCTCTCTTAAGGAGTCCCATGATCAACTCGAAGTAAAATTAACCAAGGAGATTCCTACTTGTCCTCCTTTAATTGATAATGCTTGTGCTACTAACCCTTGTTGTGAGCATGTGCATCTTGTGGAGTAGAATGCTAAGTTGAAAGAACAACTCGAAAAGGGCCCTGTGTCATGAATCCAAGGCGAGAAGAACCTAAATGACCTTTTGAGTAATCAAAAGGAAGTTGTAGGAAAGAAGGGACTTGGGTTTGCACCCAAGTCTAAGAAGAAAAATAAGAACAAGACCAAGCTATCTTCCCCTCTCAAGGACATTTTTTTCAAAGAGGGTTAGAGTACTCATAAGAAGATGAAGAACAAGGAAGGAAGGGGGTGATAATGCCAAGAAGGCCAAAACCACCTCTACCAACAAAGCCGACGACTTTAACCCTTCTTATGTCTTATGCCGTGCTAGTGATGGGCATGTTCATGCTAAATTTGTTGGTTCTTATTATGAGTACATTGAATGGGCTATTTGGGTTCCTAAGACCCTTGTTTCTAATATCAAAGGACCCATTCAAGAATGGGTATCTAAATCCAAGCATTGATCTCTTGTAGGAGTTTGCTTCCGGTGGAGTGTCATGGTTGCTCGACAGTGGAGCCACAAATCATATGACTAGGAGCAAGGACTTGGTTGTGGATGTGCATCCAATTCCATATATGCCCACCCATGTCCAATTTTTTGATGCCTCAACATCTAAGGTAGTGGGATTTGGCAAGGTGGTCATCTCTCAAGATTTATCTATAGAAAAGGTCATGCTTGTTGAGTCCCTTGCATACAATTTGCTTTTCGTTTATCAACTTGCAATTATGTGCTTTGCCACATTCTTTAATCTTGATATGGTTGCCCTTTTGCGGAGCAAGACTCTTAAAGTAGCCTTTGTTGGACATGTCGAGAACGGTCTCTGTGTGGTGAACTTTTCGGAGCGACCTACTAAGACTGCAAGTTGTCTAATGGCTAAAGTTGATGTGGGTTGGCTTTGGCATCGTCGGCTAGCTCATGTCAATATGAGATCTTTGCAAAGTCTCCTCAAAGATGACCATGTTCGTGGACTAACAAATGTGAGTTTTTCCAAAGACCGTGCTTGCAGTGCTTGTATTGAAGGGAAGCTTCATGAAACAACTCACCGTACCACGACTATCATCTACTCTAAATGGCCCTTGGAGCTCCTTCACATGGATCTCTTTTGTCCTCCACCTTTTGATAGTCTTGGGGGAAGAAAGTATTGCTTGGTGATTGTGGATGACTACTCAAGATACACTTGGGTATACTTCTTCAAGAGGAAGAGTGAGACTCAACAAACCGTCATCAACTTTGCTAATGAAGCTCAACGTCAACATGAAGCAAAGATATTGATGATTAGAAGTGATAATGGCACCGAGTTCACGAACTACACCTTCCATGAGTTGCTTAGTGACGAGGGTATCAAACACCAATATTCAGCACCCTATACCCCTGAACAAAACGGTGTGGCGGAGAAGAAGAATCGGACATTGATTGACGTGGCAAGAACCATGGTGGCGGAGTTGAAATCTTCGTAGAACTTTTGGGCCGAAGCCATTAACACCACATGTCATGCATCCAATCGGCTCTACCTCCGCAAAGGTTTGAACAAGACTCCATATGAAATTCTTACCGTGAACAAGCCCAACCTCAAGTACTTCTGGGTGTTCGGGTGTAAGTGTTTCATACTAGAGAAAGGTGTTCGTTTGCCTAAATTCGAAGCTAGAGCTCATGAGGGCATATTTGTTGGTTATGCTACAAACTCTCATACTTACCATGTTCTCAACAAGTCCACCAGACTCACTGAGGAGACGTGTAACGTAGAGTTCGATGAAAATAATGGCTCCCAAGTGGAGCAAAGTGGTCTTTGTTATGTAGGTGATGAAATTCCTCCTCGAGCCATAAGAAGAATGGGGATTCGTCAAGTACTCCCCATTGAGGAACCCCTTGTGGATGAAGGAGAAGGACAATGCTATACTCAAGTGGAGCCATCACCTTCGCTAGTCCCACACGCTTTCGAAGAACAAAGTGAAGGACCTCAACCCGTTGAACAAGATCAACATCATGAGGATGGTGCTGCACCAAATGATGTCCAACATCATTCTCAAGACTCTGAGTTTGCTCAAGATCAAGTGCAACCACAAGATCAAGGGCAAACTAGTGAGCAAGCTCAAGGCGGTGCTTAAGATGATCAAAAAGATGCTCCACATTTACCCAGTGAGGAACTCTTGGAGCGCCGTGCCGCCAAGGTGGCTAACAAGCTCCGGGTTTGACAACATATCTTCAAGAATGTGCCTGGAAGCTTTAATAAGGGGGTAACTACTCGTCAACAATTATCAAGCTTTTGTTTGCATCACGTGTTTGTTTCGTGTGTTGAACCCCAAAAGGTACATGAAGCGCTCGATGATGAGGATTGGTTTGAAGCCATGCATGATGAACTTAACAACTTTGAGCGCAGTCAAGTTCGGGAATTAGTGCCAAGGCCAACGGAGGAACATAATGTCAGTGGAACCAAATGGATCTTCAAGAACAAGCAGGATGCAAATGGTGTTGTTGTTCGAAACAAGGCAAGATTTGTGGATCAAGGATACTCCCAAGTCGAGAGTATCGACTATGGTGAAACCTTTGCCCCTGTTGCTCGTCTTGAATACATTCGCATGCTGCTTGCATTCACTTCTCATCATGATTTTAAATTGCAACAAATGCATGTGAAGAGTGCATTTCTTACTGGTCCCTTAAGTGAGCTGGTATATGTCAAACGACCCCCGAGATTCGAGGATCCCAAGTTCCCCCACTCATGTATACAAACTCAAGAAGGCGCTCTACGGCCTTAAACAAGCCCCACGTACGTGGTATGAGTACCTTACCGAGTTGTTGCAAGATCATCTGTTTGCAATTGCGAAAATTGATCCCACCCTTTTTACCAAAAAGGTCAAAGGGGATTTGTTCATATGCCAACTATATGATGATGATATTATATTTGGTTCTCCTGACGAATCTTTCAACAAAGAGTTTGCTGCACTAATGACCGAGAAGTTTGAGATGTTTATGATGGGAGAGTTGAAGTTCTTTCTCGGGTTTGAAATCAGATAAGTAAGAGAAGGAACATTCATCAAACAAGCCAAGTACATGTTGGAATTATGCCCTAGAGGCAATAATAAATGTATAGTTATTATTATAATTCCTGTATCAAGATAATAGTTTATTATCCATGCTATAATTGTATTGAATGAAGACTCATTTACATGTGTGGATACATAGACAAAACACCGTCCCTAGCATGACTCTAGTTGGCTAGCCAGTTGATCGATGATAGTCAGTGTCTTCTGATTATGAACAAGGTGTTGTTGCTTGATAACTGGATCACGTCATTGGGAGAATCACGTGATGGACTAGACCCAAACTAATAGATGTAGCATGTTGATCGTGTCATTTTGTTGCTGCTGTTTTTTGCGTGTCAAGTATTTATTCCTATGACCATGAGATCATATAACTCACTGACACCGGAGGAATGCTTTGTGTGTATCAAACGTCGCAACGTAACTGGGTGACTATAAAGATGCTCTACAGGTATCTCCGAAGGTGTTAGTTGAGTTAGTATGGATCAAGACTGGGATTTGTCACTCCGTGTGACGGAGAGGTATCTCAGGGCCCACTCGGTAATACAACATCACACACAAGCCTTGCAAGCAATGTAACTTAGTGTAAGTTGCGGGATCTTGTATTACGGAATGAGTAAAGAGACTTGCCGGTAAACGAGATTGAAATAGGTATGCGGATACTGACGATCGAATCTCGGGCAAGTAACATACCGAAGGACAAAGGGAATGACATACGGGATTATACGAATCCTTGGCACTGAGGTTCAAATGATAAGATCTTCGTAGAATATGTAGGATCCAATATGGGCATCCAGGTCCCGCTATTGGATATTGACCGAGGAGTCTCTCGGGTCATGTCTACATAGTTCTCGAACCCGCAGGGTCTGCACACTTAAGGTTCGACGTTGTTTTATGCGTATTTGAGTTATATGGTTGGTTACCGAATGTTGTTCGGAGTCCCGGATGAGATCACGGACGTCACGAGGGTTTCCGGAATGGTCCGGAAACGAAGATTGATATATAGGATGACCTCATTTGATTACCGGAAGGTTTTCGGAGTTACCGGGAATGTACCGGGAATGACGAATGGGTTCCGGGAGTTCACCGGGGGAGGGCAACCCACCCCGGGGAAGCCCATAGGCTTTGGGGAGACACACCAGCCCTTAGTGGGCTGGTGGGACAGCCCCAAGGGGGCCTATGCGCCAAGAAAAAGAAATCAAAGGAAAAAAAAGAGGGAGGAAGTGGGAAGGGAGGGGGACTCCTCCCACCAAACCAAGTCCAACTCGGTTTGGGGGGGGAGTCCTCCCCCCCTTGGCTCGGCCGACCCCTTGAGGGTCCCTTGGACCCCAAGGCAAGGCCCCCCTCCCTCCTCCTATATATATGGAGCAATTAGGGCTGATTTGAGACGACTTTCTCACGGCTGCCCGACCACATACCTCCATAGTTTTTCCTCTAGATCGCGTTTCCGCGGAGCTCGGGCGGAGCCCTGCTGAGACAAGATCATCACCAACCTCCGGAGCGCCGTCACGCTCCGGAGAACTCTTCTACCTCTCCGTCTCTCTTGCTGGATCAAGAAGGCCGAGATCATCGTCGAGCTGTACGTGTGCTGAACGCGGAGGTGCCGTCCGTTCGGTACTAGATCGTGGGACTGATCGCGGGATTGTTCGCGGGGCGGATCGAGGGACGTGAGGACGTTCCACTACATCAACCGCGTTCTCTAACGCTTCTGCTGTACGATCTACAAGGGTACGTAGATCACTCATCCCCTCTCGTAGATGGACATCACCATGATAGGTCTTCGTGCGCGTAGGAAAATTTTTGTTTCCCATGCGACGTTCCCCAACAGTGGTATCAGAGCTAGGTTCATGCGTAGATGTCTTCTCGAGTAGAACACAAAAGTTTTTGTGGGCGGTGATGTGCGTTTTGCTGCCCTCCTTAGTCTTTTCTTGATTCCGCGGTATTGTTGGATTGAAGCGGCCTGGACCGACATTACTCGTACGCTTACGAGAGACTGGTTTCATCGTTACGAGTAACCCCCTTTGCTCAAAGATGACTGGCAAGTGACGGTTTCTCCAACTTTAGTTGAATTGGATTTGACCGAGGAGGTCCTTGGATGAGGTTAAATAGCAACTCATATATCTCCATTGTGGTGTTTGCGTAAGTAAGATGCGATCCTACTAGATACCCTTGGTCACCACGTAAAACATGCAACAACAAAATTAGAGGACGTCTAACTTGTTTTTGCAGGGTATGATTGTGATGTGATATGGCCAACGATGTGATGTGATATATTGGATGTATGACATGATCATGTTGTAATAGAAATATCGACTTGCACGTCGATGGTACGGCAACCGGCAGGAGCCATAGGGTTGTCTTTATACTAACATATGTGCTTGCAGATGCGTTTACTATTTTGCTAGGATGTAGCTTTAGTAGTAATAGCATAAGTAGCACGATAACCCCGATGGCAACACGTTGATGGATGATCATGGTGTGGCGCCGGTGACAAGAAGATCGTGCCGGTGCTTTGGTGATGGAGATCAAGAAGCATGTGATGATGGCCATATCATGTCACTTATGAATTGCATGTGATGTTAATCCTTTTATGGACCTTATTTTGCTTAGAACGACGGTAGCATTATGAGGTGATCTCTCACTAAAATTTCAAGACGAAATTGTGTTCTCCCCGACTGTGCACCGTTGCTACAGTTCGTCATTTCGAGACACCACGTGATGATCGGGTGTGATAGACTCAACGTTCACATACAACGGGTGCAAAACAGTTGCGCACACGGAACACTCGGGTTAAGCTTGACGAGCCTAGCATGTGCATACATGGCCTCGGAACACATGATACCGAAAGGTCGATCATGAATCATATAGTTGATATGATTAGCATAAGGATGCTTACCACTGAAACTATACTCAACTCACGTGATGATCGGACTTGGGATAGTGTAAGTGGATCATGAACCACTCAAATGACTAGAGAGATGTACTTTTTGAGTGGGAGTTTAGCATATAATTTGATTAAGTTAAACTCTAATTATCTTGAACATAGTCTAAGTCCACTTTGAATATATTTGTGTTGTAGATCATGGCTCACGCGAGTGTCATCCTGAATTTTAATACGTTCCTAGAGAAAGCTAAGTTGAAAGATGATGGAAGCAACTTTGTAGACTGGGCTCGTAATCTTAAGCTAATCTTACAAGCTGGGAAGAAGGATTATGTCCTTAATGCTGCGCTAGGAGATGAACCACCCGCTACGGCTGATCAGGATGTTAAGAACGCTTGGTTAGCGCGTAAGGAGGACTACTCAATAGTTCAATGTGCAGTCTTGTATGGCTTAGAACCGGGACTTCAACGTCGCTTTGAGCGTGATGGAGCATTTGAGATGTTCCAGGAGTTGAAGTTTATCTTTCAGAAGAACGCCCGGATCGAGAGGTATGAGACCTCCGATAAATTCTATGCTTGCAAGATGGAGAAAACTCGTCTGTCAGTGAACATGTGCTCAAAATGTCTGGGTACTCAAACCGTCTAGCTGAGCTGGGGATTGAGCTCCCGCAAGAGGATATCACTAACAGAATCCTTCAATCACTGCCGCCAAGCTATAAAGGCTTTGTGTTGAACTACAACATGCAAGGGATGAACAAGTCTCCCGGCGAGTTGTTTGCGATGCTGAAAGTCGCAGAGTCTGAACTCCGTAAAGAGCATCAAGTGTTGATGGTGAGCAAGACCACTAGTTTCAAGAGAAACGGCAAAGGCAAGAAGGGCAATTCGAAGAAGAGCGGCAAGCCTGTCGCCAATCCGCCGAAGAAACCCAAGGCTGGACCTAAGCCTGAAACATAGTGCTTCTATTGCAAGGGTATGGGTCACTGGAAGCGCAATTGCCCCAAGTATCTGGCAGATAAGAAGGCGGGCAAAGAAAAATCAGGTATATTTGATATACATGTTATTGATGTGTACTTAACCGGCTCTCGTAGTAGTGCCTGGGTATTCGATACCGGTTCTGTTGCTCACATTTGCAACTCGAAACAGGAACTGCGGAATAGACGAAGGCTGGCGAAAGACGAAGTGACGATGCGCGTAGGAAATGGTTCCAAGGTTGATGCAATCGCCGTCGGCACAGTGTCACTTCAGCTACCATCGGGATTAGTGATGAACTTAAATCATTGTTATTTAGTGCCTGCGTTGAGCATGAACATTATATCTGGATCTTGTTTATTGCGAGACAGTTACTCTTTTAAGTCTGAGAATAATGGTTGTTCTATTTCTATGAGTAACATCTTTTATGGTCATGCACCGAATGTGAGAGGATTGTTCATATTGAATCTTGATAGCGATACGCATATACATAACATTGAGACCAAAAGAGTTAGAGTAAACAATGATAGCGCCATATTTTTGTGGCACTGTCGCTTGGGTCATATTGGTGTAAAGCGCATGAAGAAACTCCATGCTGATGGACTTTTGGAGTCACTTGACTTTGATTCACTTGACACGTGCGAACCATGCCTCATGGGCAAGATGACTAAGACTCCGTTCTCCGGAACAATGGAGCGTGCAAGTGACTTGTTGGAAATCATACATACCGATGTGTGTGGTCCAATGAGCGTGGAGGCACGCGGCAGATATCGTTATTTCCTCACCTTCACTGATGATTTAAGTAGATATGGTTATGTCTACTTGATGAAGCACAAGTCTGAAACATTTGAAAAGTTCAAGCAATTTCAGAGTGAAGTGGAAAATCATCGTAACAAGAAGATCAAGTTCCTACGGTCTGATCGTGGGGGTGAATATCTGAGTTTCGAGTTTGGTGCTCACTTAAGCCAATGTGGAATTGTTTCGCAGTTAACACCGCCTGGAACACCACAACGTAATGGTGTGTCCGAATGTCGTAATCGTACTTTGTTAGAGATGGTGCGATCTATGATGTCTCTTACTGACTTGCCGTTATCATTTTGGGGTTATGCATTAGAAACAGCTGCATTCACTTTAAATAGGGCACCATCAAAATCCGTTGAGACGACACCATACGAACTGTGGTATGGCAAAAGGCCAAAGTTGTCGTTCCTTAAAGTTTGGGGATGTGATGCTTATGTCAAAAAGCTTCAGCCTGAAAAGCTGGAACCCAAAGCGGAAAAATGCGTCTTCATAGGTTACCCAAAAGAGACAGTTGGGTACACCTTCTATCTCAAATTCGAGGGCAAAGTGTTTGTTGCTAAGAACGGAACTTTTCTCGAGAAGGAGTTTCTCTCGAGAGAATTGAGTGGGAGGAAGATAGAACTTGACGAGGTTGTCGAACCTCTCATCCCTCTGGATGGTGGCGCAGGGCAAGGGGAAACCTCTGTCGTTGCGACGCCGGTTGAGGAGGAAGTTAATGATGATGATCATGAAACTCCAGTTCAAGTTTCTGTTGAACCACCCAGGTCGACGAGATCACGCGCTGCTCCAGAGTGGTACGGTAATCCCGTCTTATCAATCATGTTGTTAGACAACAATGAACCTGCAAATTATGAAGAAGCAATGGTGGGCCCAGATTCCAACAAATGGCTAGAAGCCATGAAATCCGAGATAGGATCCATGTATGAGAACAAAGTGTGGACTTTGGAGATACTACCTGAGGGCCGCAAGGCTATTCAGAACAAATGGATCTTTAAGAAGAAGACGGACGCTGACGGTAATGTGACCGTTTATAAAGCTCGACTTGTGGCAAAGGGTTTTTCACAAGTTCCAGGAGTTGACTACGATGAGTCCTTCTCACCCGTAGCGATGCTTAAGACCGTCAGAATCATGTTAGCAATAGCTGCATTTTTCGATTATGAAATCTGGCAGATGGATGTCAAAACGGCGTTCCTTAACGGTTTCCTTAAGGAAGAGTTGTATATGATGCAACCCGAAGGTTTTGTCGGTCCTAAAAATGCTGACAAGGTGTGCAAGCTCCAGCGATCCATTAATGGACTGGTGCAAGCATCTCGGAGTTGGAACAAACGCTTTGATGAGGTGATCAAAGCATTTGGGTTTATACAAGTGGTTGGAGAATCTTGTATTTACAAGAAAGTGAGTGGGAGCTCTGTGGCGTTTCTAATATTATATGTGGATGACATATTACTGATTGGAAACAACGTAGAGCTTTTGGAGAGCATAAAAGGTTACTTGAATAAAAGTTTCTCTATGAAGGACCTAGGAGAAGCTGCTTACATTCTAGGCATTAAGATCTATAGGGATAGATCAAAACGCCTGATAGGACTTTCACAAAGCACATACCTTGATAAAGTTTTGAAGAGGTTCAAAATGGAACAGTCCAAGAAAGGGTTCTTGCCAGTTTTACAAGGTACGAGATTGAGTAAGACTCAGTGCCCAGCAACTGATGAATATAGAGAGCATATGCGCTCCGTCCCCTATGCTTCAGCCATAGGTTCTATCATGTATGCAATGCCGTGCACTAGACCGGATGTTAGCCTGGCCATAAGAATGGCAGGTAGGTTCCAGAGTAATCTAGGAGTGGATCACTGCACAGCGGTCAAGAATATCCTGAAGTACCTGAAAAGGACTAAGGAGATGTTTCTCGTGTATGGAGGTGACGAAGAGCTCGCCGTAAAAGGTTACGTCGATGCAAGCTTTGACACAGATCCGGACGACTCTAAATCGCAAACCGGATACGTATTTATTCTTAATGGGGGTGCAGTAAGCTGGTGCAGTTCCAAGCAAAGCGTCGTAGCAGATTCTACATGTGAAGCAGAGTACATGGCTGCCTCGGAGGCGGCTAAGGAGGGTGTCTGGATGAAGCAGTTCATGACGGATCTTGGAGTGGTGCCAAGTGCACTGGATCCAATAACCTTGTTCTATGACAACATTGGTGCCATTGCCCTGGCAAAGGAACCAAGGTTTCACAAGAAGACCAGACACATCAAACGACGCTTCAACCTCATCCGCGACTACGTCGAGGAGGAGGACGTAAATATATGCAAGGTGCACACGGATCTGAATGTAGCAGACCCGCTGACTAAACCTCTTCCACGGCCAAAACATGATTGACACCAGAACTGTATGGGTGTTAGATTTATTACAATGTAATTCACATGGTGATGTGAGGGCTAGATTATTGACTCTAGTGCAAGTGGGAGACTGTTGGAATTATGCCCTAGAGGCAATAATAGATGTATAGTTATTATTATAATTCCTGTATCAAGATAATAGTTTATTATCCATGCTATAATTGTATTGCATGAAGACTCATTTACATGTGTGGATACATAGACAAAACACCGTCCCTAGCATGCCTCTAGTTGGCTAGCCAGTTGATCGATGATAGTCAGTGTCTTCTGATTATGAACAAGGTGTTGTTGCTTGATAACTGGATCACGTCATTGGGAGAATCACGTGATGGACTAGACCCAAACTAATAGACGTAGCATGTTGATCGTGTCATTTTGTTGCTACTGTTTTCTGCGTGTCAAGTATTTATTCCTATGACCATGAGATCATATAACTCACTGACACCGGAGGAATGCTTTGTGTGTATCAAACGTCGCAACGTAACTGGGTGACTATAAAGATGCTCTACAGGTATCTCCGAAGGTGTTAGTTGAGTTAGTATGGATCAAGACTGGGATTTTTCACTCCGTGTGACGGAGAGGTATCTCAGGGCCCACTCGGTAATACAACATCACACACAAGCCTTGCGAGCAATGTAACTTAGTGTAAGTTGCGGGATCTTGTATTACGGAACGAGTAAAGAGACTTGCCGGTAAACGAGATTGAAATAGGTATGCGGATACTGACCATCGAATCTCGGGCAAGTAACATACCGAAGGACAAAGGGAATGACATACGGGATTATACGAATCCTTGGCACTGAGGTTCAAACGATAAGATCTTCGTAGAATATGTAGGATCCAATATGGGCATCCAGGTCCCGCTATTGGATATTGACCGAGGAGTCTCTCGGGTCATGTCTACATAGTTCTCGAACCCGCAGGGTCTGCACACTTAAGGTTCGACGTTGTTTTATGCGTATTTGAGTTATATGGTTGGTTACCGAATGTTGTTCGGAGTCCCGGATGAGATCACGGACGTCACGAGGGTTTCCGGAATGGTCCGAAAACGAAGATTGATATATAGGATGACCTCATTTGATTACCGGAAGGTTTTTGGAGTTACCGGGAATGTACCGGGAATGACGAATGGGTTCCGGGAGTTCACCGGGGGAGGGCAACCCACCCCGGGGAAGCCCATAGGCTTTGGGGAGACACACCAGCCCTTAGTGGGCTGGTGGGACAGCCCCAAGGGGGCCTATGCGCCAAGAAAAAGAAATCAAAGGAAAAAGAAAAAAAAAAGAGGGAGGAAGTGGGAAGGGAGGGGGACTCCTCCCACCAAACCAAGTCCAACTCAGTTTGGGGAGGAGTCCTCCCCCCCTTGGCTCGGCCGACCCCTTGAGGGTCCCTTGGACCCCAAGGCAAGGCCCCCCTCCCTCCTCCTATATATATGGAGCAATTAGGGCTGATTTGAGACGACTTTCTCACGGCTGCCCGACCACATACCTCCATAGTTTTTCCTCTAGATCGCGTTTCCGTGGAGCTCGGGCGGAGCCCTGCTGAGACAAGATCATCACCAACCTCCGGAGCGCCGTCACGCTGCCGGAGAACTCTTCTACCTCTCCGTCTCTCTTGCTGGATCAAGAAGGCCGAGATCATCGTCGAGCTGTACGTGTGCTGAACGCGGAGGTGCCGTCCGTTCGGTACTAGATCGTGGGACTGATCGCGGGATTGTTCGCGGGGCGGATCGAGGGACGTGAGGACGTTCCACTACATCAACCGCGTTCTCTAACGCTTCTGCTGTACGATCTACAAGGGTACGTAGATCACTCATCCCCTCTCGTAGATGGACATCACCATGATAGGTCTTCGTGCGCGTAGGAAATTTTTTGTTTCCCATGCGACGTTCCCCAACAGTACACTCAATACATGCTCAAGAGGTTCGAGCTCGAGGACGTCAAGCCGGTCAAATTTCCCATGCCAACCAAATGCAAGCTTGACAATGATCCCAATTGTCGTGGTTTTTTCACGGCTGATGTCCTCGTGAAAGGACTTAAAGATGGAGCCATCACACCTTGGTGGCGACTCGAAGGGGGTGAGCGAAAGCGAGACTCAGATTTACCCAGGTTCGGCCCCTCGTGAGGAGGTAAAAGCCTATGTCCTGCTTTGTGTGGATTAATGGTGGTTTCGATTACAAGGAGGGCCTAACTCACCTGACCTAGCTCTCGATTCTCTCTAACTCGCCTGACCTTTCCCTGGGACTCACCTTTATATACAGGTCGAGGCCCTAGGGTTTACAAAGTACTGCCATGCTACTCTTTGTGGCTTTCCTTATCTCTAAGTCGTCGTGTCCTTCACGATCAGGAGCTTTCTTGATAATCCATCATCTGCACGACCTCTTGAACCGGCATCAGCTTCTGGGCCACGGGACGCACGCTGAATGGTAAGTCGCCCCTTTGGTGACCCGACCCACTAAGGGCGGGTTATCCGCGGGTAATATCCCCAACATTAGGCCCCAGATTGCCTTGAATTCATTCATGTCAATAAACCTCCACCAATTTGGGGCGACTCTTACCATTCCTATCTTTCGACGAACGATAAGTCGCCATCCGTTGTAATTTGATCTGAACCGCCGTGAATCTTTGATGACATCACCTCATCCCCTTAATTCCACGGCCTTTAGCACTGCAACCCTCAACGGATCTTTTGTTCCATAATCACTTATCCCGAAAATCTAGGCGCCATCATCGCAGTCTCTGACTTGTCGCCTCGATCTCCCCCTTGACAGCCTCGATTTCCGTTCCCGCCCTTTAAATAACAAGAGGAGAAATGGGGGGAGCGATCCCCGTCACCTACCTCCATCTCTTACTCGTCTTCTTCGCGCTCTTCCTCTTCGAGAACCAACGCCCCGGCGTCGTCACCGGCTCCTGGAGCTCCTTTGTCGACCATGGTCTTCCGGGCGCCAACAAGCACGAAGTACTGCGCTTTCGTCCCCGGCACCGATCTTCTTTTCCCAGGTACACGCATTCCCTTATTAGGGTTAAGCCGTGAACACCATGACCATTTCTTCCTGTGAGCTAGCTCCGTGACGTGACTAACGTCCTTACCTGCCTTTTCATATTTTCGCAATAGACTTTAGGCAATAGCAAACTACGACCACTTTATCGCGTCTTTTTGTTAGCTTAAGCCTTCATGCCGTAGATCCAACGTTGTCGCTGCCTTATGCTCATAACTTTCCACCATTATTTCGAGCAATATCCCTTTATTTTGATTCGGACGTGGGTTCAGCCCACGTCTCTCCACCCGGCCGCCTATATAAGCAGGTCTAACGCCAACCCTAGCCGTCACGAAAATCAGATCACATCTGCCTCACGCGCTCGTTCCTTTGCTGTTGCTGCCGCCGGCGACTCCGTCCCGTTCACCGCGTACACGGTCGACGGGAAAGCAGGCCTCTGAAACCCCGCCTCTCCGGTTCCTGTACGGGAGAGGGGCGATTAGGTTTTTGGGGAGCGATCACGCGACTGCTCGCATCCGTCCGTCTGCTTCGTCTACGTCCACGCCGTCCTTGTCATCGCCATGGCTGAACCGTCCGAGGCCGATCGTCTCGCCCTTGAAGCTGAGAAGAAGAAGGCACAGGATGCTACCGCTGCATCCGCTGCCAACATGGCTGCTATGGCCAACTGGCCTACTAGAGGGTATAGCTCGTTTATTTCACTCATGTTCGTTTCAATCCTAGCAATACTACTGACATGCATAGATGTATCAACTATATGCGTAGTATGTGCTAGATTAGTTCATGATCAGTATATCATTAGTCTAGTCAATGTCATGCTAGTTATTATTTCGTGAATTAATATAATCGAAAAATTGCCTATTTGCTCAACAGTGTGTGAGCCCTCGATCCACGCACGCGCTCCATATGGCCATGCAGAGCGTCTTCACCGTGTTCTAGGCCTCCCTGGCCGAGGCCTTGCCTGCCAAGGTTCGGAGCATCTCCGGTGGTACACCACGGAGAATCACGCCCGGTGCCGAACGATCATCAGGATGAACAGCGTTGCGTGACTCGACTGCCTCCCACAGAGGTGGAACTTGTATGTGTACTTTCATCAGGATCGACCACTAGACGAACGGCATGTCTGGTTGAAGACTAATTTTGTCAAATCAAAGTGTGGCAAATCATTAAAGTGTGGCAGGTCATAAAGTATGGCTAAAAAATGAACACCAAACTTTAACAAAAGTTGGCAAAAAAATGACTATGAAAATGAGCCATAGCAAATGTGGCAAAAATCAAAGATATGCCAACTAAACTGTGACTGCCAAATTTTAAGTTGAGAAAGTATGCGTGGAAACCTGAACACTCAGTTCGTGCGAGTCAACATCGGGATTGGGCCTCCGACGCCGCCACATCCGCTCCTGGATGACCATCTCCCGCCCACTTCGTCGCTCGACGAGCCACCGTCGAGGGCGTGTTCCTCCAGCACAAGCTGGAACGCTGCCGCGTGTGTGAGCCACCTTGTCCCGACATTCTCTGTAGCTCTAATGGAGAGAAACTCGAAATCTCCTGAAACCTGAACATTGGATATTTTATGTTGCGTACTGCATTTACAGCTTTTTTTTCTTTCTCTCTTTATTAAGATTAGTACAAATGCCTGTGTATTGCACCGGGCGAAAGTTTAATATGCAAACATTTATTTCTATATCAACTGGTGCCTTTGCTGGAGCATGCCAAAAAGCAAAGCTTTTATGATGCCCTGTACTACTGGTAACACTGCAGGATTATGCAAGTGACATAAAAATATACAGATTTTCATTGCAAAAAGTGCACATTTCAGGACCTATTTTCTAGTACAAAATCATTAGCACTTCACGGATTTTGCATCCATACAAAACAAAGGAAAAGATTATGTAATTATTTTAAAACGCCTATTCATCCTTTCTAGGCGATATCCACGTCCTTTCAGATCGAACCTGGGTCTGTTCTAGTGGGTCCCATACATCACATACACATTTTTAATTAGGATTAATTAATAATTAAATAGATTAGTTTAAGGGGGACCCACATGTCATTCTCTACTAAAATTAATTAATTAACATATTCTATTTTATTTAGCTTAGGTTTATTTAACCTAATTAACCATCCCAACTAATTATCCTACTTAACCACTTTAACTAAATTAGATCGAATTAATTAGGAAGTTAATTAAGTCAACTAATTAATCTTTAAATAATTACTTAATAGAATAATTAATTAAACATTTAATTATTTTAATTATTATTTTTATTGCATATAGTACTTTTATTTATTTATTTATATTTTAGCATGTTTTCATGGGGGGGCCCACCTGTCATTTGGTGGGGTGTGGGGCCCATATGCCATTCACTCAGGGGAAGTCTGCCCATCAACACAGAGGTGCCCGGGGTGAGAGCAGGCCGGCGGGGAGGCTGGCGGCGCGCTGGGGGTCACGGTCGTGACGGAAGGGGCCGAGGCGAGGGGCGGCGTGAGGGACGCGGCGGCCGGAGCCGCGATGGGGCGCGGCCAGGGGCGCGTGTGGCTGCGTGGGGAGCGCCCGGGGTGAGCCGGTGCAAGCCGTGCGGGGCGTGGCCGGGGTCCGCTGGAGTGCAGTCGGAGGGGTGAGGGCGGCGACCGGAGTGGACGAGGTCAGGGCGCACGGCGAGCGAGGTCGGGCGGAGCTAGGGGAGGCACGCCGGGACAGGGGAGAGGAAGATAGGAGGGGGGCGGTGGCTCACCATCGTTGGAGGGTGGCACCGACGTGGGATGGTCCGGTGAGGAGGAGGCGGGGCAGTCCGACGGGGGACGATGAGGGGGCGCTGCCTGTGGCGTGGGACGGTAGTGGCCCGGCGGGGAAGCGGACGTCGGGGGCTGATGAGGGGGGCGGCCAGCGGCGTGGGCTGGTGGTGGCCCGGCAGTGGGGCACCGGCGGGGCGGCGCGACCTCAGCCCCGATCCAATCTGGATCGAGAGGGGAGGGGGAGGGAGCGGTTGGTGGGTGAGGGGGCGTGAGTGGGAGGCTCGGTGACAGACAAAACAGATTGCGGGTTGATTCCATGAAAACAAAAGGGTCTTTTTACAAAACTACAAAAACCGGTTCGTTCTGGTCACTTATATCCGGACTGCGGATTGATTTGGGAAAAACGCAAGGGGTTTTATGTAAAATGACCGACGACGTACGACAGAAGCGTTGCGTGCTTTATTATTAGGGAGAGACTAAAACTAAATCAACGGAAAACCAGCTCACGGACGGCTAAAACGTCGTGACATCCCATGTCCACCCGATTGGAGTGGGGACGCCATCACACGCTTAGAGCATCTCTAGTGGATCCTCTATATGGACATGTATTGTAAATATACAAGTCTTCAGCCGTTTTTTACTGTCCAAAGAGTCCCAGCGACTCGTGTAAACGAGGCGTGGATACATCCACGACCAAGCCACGACGGTACGCGGCGTGGAAACATCCACGACCAACCCACGCTCGTGCTCGCCTGCTTCGTCCCGCAGCGCTACCTCGCCCCAGATCGCCGTCGCGCCGTCGCGTTCTTCTCCGGCCGCCCAAGGTATCCATCAACTCACGAGCGGGATGAGGGGACGAGCTCACGAGCGGGAGGAGCGGCTAGCGGCGGGCGGGATGGGGGCGGCTGCTGGCGGGATGGGGGCGTCGGCCGGCGGCTGGCGGGATGGGGGCGGCGGCCTGCGGCGGGCGGGATGGCGCAGGGGCGCGCGGCGGGCGGGATGGCGCAGGGGCGGGCCGGATGGCGCAGGGGCGGGCGGCGGCCGGCGCAGGGGCGCGCGGCGGGCGGCGGCCGGCGCAGAGGCGGGCGACGGGCGGCGCAGGCGCGCGGGTTGCAGCTGCTGTAGGGCTGTGTTGAATACGACTGAATATTCAGTCATATGACTGAATATGTAAACACAATGGCTGGCTTCTTGTGTTCTTTTGCACTGGCATTGTGTAGGACTTTTGGTTTGGTTTAGGAGATGAAATTTCATCTGTTTGCAGCTGCAGGCAGGGTTGCGTTGGACTTTTGGTTTGGTTTAGGAGATGAAATTTCATGGCACTGCAACACAATGGCTTCTTGTGTTCCTTTGCACTGGCATTGTGTAGATATTGAGTTAGGGTTTACTTTGGTTTTCAGTTGATATCCGAGTCTAAAATAACTGTGTATGGATGGATTGCTTGTAGATGGATGATGACGAAGCCTTCTTGGACATCATTGATTTTGGTTGCACACAAACGCAACCAAAGAGTCCAATTGGAGAGCAGCCAACTCCATCAACTCAGCATCGTTCTGCAATAACAGAGAAAGAAAAATCCCACAAAGGAAAAAATTGGTCTAGTGATGAGGACAAGGTTCTCATAGCAGCATGGGCAAATACAAGTTTGGATATTGTTGGGACAGATCAAAACCGAGATACTTATTGGGCTAGAATTTCAGAGTACTACAACAGACAGAAGGAATCATCATGGCCGGAACGAAATGATAATGCAATCAATTGCCGTTACACTTTCATTAACAGAGAGACCTCTAAATTTTGTGGTTGCCTTCAGCAGATTTTAAATAGGCAAGAAAGTGGAAGTACTATAGAAGAAAAGGTATGCAATATTCTATATGTGTTGTGCAATATTTTATATGTGTTGTGCATATTTTAACCATATATTTATATGTGCAGACAAACGATGCACACATTTTGTTCAAGGAAATGGATCCTAAAAAAAAGAAGCCTTTCACATTGATGCATTGCTACATAGAGTTTTCGAAGTATCCAAAGTGGCAGACAAGAGAACTTGAAACTTCTGTGAAGAAACAAAAGAAGACCATTGATGCAAGTCCGGGCACAGCTACCAATGATCCGGCTGATGCATCCTCGGTACGTACTGATGCTACCTCGATACGCACTGATGCTCTTGAACATGAGACTAGACCTGATGGTGTGAAGAAGGACAAGAGAGGTAAGGCTGATGACATTGCTTGCAAGTTTTCATTAGAAACTGTGTGGGCAGCAAAACAAGAGAAGGATGAGATCAAAGAGGCGGCAAGAAATGCTCGCTACGCGCAGCAACTTGAATTGCGAAAAGAGGAGATTGCACTAAAAAAGAAGGAGGATGCACGAAACGAGAGGGAGGATGCACGAAGACAGTTTGAATTAGATGAGAGGGTCATGCTCATGGACACTAGTGGTATGACTGATGCGCAAAAGCAGTTCTACCAAGCTAAGCAGAAGGAGATCCTTGCTCGCGGCCTAGAGTAATTTACTGCTTTCTACTAGTTGTTGTAAGAACAATTTACTGCTTTCTACTAGTTGTTGTAAGAACAATTTACTGCTTTCTGCTAGTTGAAGACATGGATTACATCACTCAACTTTATTGATAGCTGCATTACAAAGACATTTACTGCTTTCTGCTAGTTGAAGAACATTTATATCATTCAGAGACCCTGGTAAACCAAAATAAGCATGCCAAATCCAAAGATCTTGTGAAGCAACTGCTTCCAAGATCATAGTGGGCTCGTTCACATGGCCTCTAAACATGCCATGCCATTTTTTGGGGCAATTTTTCCACCCCCAGTGCATGCAATCTATGCTCCCTAACATACCGGGAAATCCTCTTTCCTCCCCTATTGCAAGTAACCTAGCGATGTCTTCTTCATTTGGAGATCTCAGGTACTCTTCCCCAAAAACTTCACAAACTTTGATTACAAATTTCTTGCAAGACTCTAAATTAGTAGCCTCAGCGGACCGAATGTACTCATCAACACCATCAGTTGCTATTCCATATGTGAGGATCCGCATTGCCGCGGTCATCTTTTGTAGAGGATGTAACCCAAGAGCTCCAGAAGCACTTCTTTTTTGCGTAAAATAACCATCATAGTCATGCTCAAGTATACCATCAGCTATGCGGTTGAACAAAGTACGCGACATCCTAAATCTATGCATAAAAAGTCAATCAGACAGGGAAATGAAAAAAGAACCAAAGCAGAGAAGTGTACTAATTACGAACCTTCGTCGAAACAAATGTTCGGGAAAGCGAGGAACTTCTTTGAAGTAGTCGTTCCAGAGAAGAAGAAATCCGGCATCTCTTCCTCGATCGATTGATTGACGTCCATGCTTGGAACCGCCATGGCGTCGAGCGTTCTTCCTCTCTTCCTCCTCGCGCTCGGGGAATGCTGCAAGTATGAGTTCATCGTCGCCAGATGAAGATGACGAAGAACTCATGTCCCAAGTGGATGTGTTCATTGTGTTGCGTGAGAGACGATAGAGAAATCTAGGTGAGAAGAGAAGTCACAGGTAGAAGTGTGCTGGAAGAAAGGTGATAGGGGTGGTTTATATAGATCAGAAATATGGCCGTTGGAAATATAGCCGTTTGAAAATATAGCCGTTGGAAATATAGCCGTTTGAAAATATAGCCGTTGAAATATACACGTCCTGATTTCCACGTCCTATATACACGTTCCACTGAAAAACTGGGACGTGTAAAATTTACCAAGGTGTATATGGACGTGTATATGAAGATATACACATCCAAATTTACACGTTCCACTAGAGATGCTCTTACAATCGTGCCATCCCACAATCCACTTATGGTGGCTGGACTAGCTAACTAACTAAAAACATGAGCTACGCCAAATTGTGAACATATCTCACACTACATGGCCCCTTCATTCAGTTAAAACAAATATCTTAGAGGATAACTAACCCAACGGGATTAATTCTAACAGCCGTCTTGAAGTGTTTCTCGAGTCTAATCGCTATGCGCACAGAGACTTGGAGGATCAAACTTGTAATCTTCTCATCACCATCCCACTTACGGGCTGTGCATAAACTTATTAGGTTGGGTTTGATTTATTTTTTTAAGTGTCAAGGATGCTGAGGATAAATCATGTATGGTTGCTACTCCTTTCGTTTCTAAATACTTCCTTCGTGTGGAATCATTAGAATGGAAAAAAAGAATGTATCTAGATCTAATATATGTCAAGATACAACCTTTTTATGACAAATAATTTCGAATGAAGAGAAAATAAGTCTTTTAGAGATTTTCTAAGACACTATATAAAAAAATTAAAAAAATCTATACTTTAAAATATGTCTATATAGATTCATCTATAGTTGCTTAATGAAAAGAAATTTATATTTAAAAACGTAGGAAGTAATTCAAGACTTTTTTTACATGCATGCACGCATGCTCGGATTCAGATTAACAAACTGTACGTATCTTCTTTACATGATGTGTGGTGTGGACTGGATGATGCTAATATCGAACGCCGGGCATTTCTTTTTTTCACCATCTTTGTCCCTTTGCATGTGGTCAAGATCGGTCATGGAGTGGGAACCAAGATTGCGCTTTTGTTTTGTAGCTCAGGATCCAAGGCCAGCCACCCAGGGGCCACATGCATCCATATGGGGTAAAATTTTGTGTTTTGCCTTTTATTTATGAGTAAATTGAGATTTAACCCTTGTTTGCAAAAAAAAATAAGATTTGATTTTTTTTATCATCAAGCCGATGACGATAGGATATAACAACCAACTGTCAAGGTCCGTGATGATGGAAAAGGGAGTCATGTAAGTGCAGTGTATCTCTATTGTCACAGATGCTGACGATAGAGTATGCAACTCTACCGTCAAGGTGCCTGGCAATAGGGTGCATGCAACCCAATGTAAGCCGTTATCTGGGACTTTAGGTAGGACGTGTAACCCAATGTAAGCCGTTATGGACCTTGACTGTAGGTTGTTATACCTTAGCGTCATGATGTCCGACAGAAGAAAAAGAATTAAATCCGATTTTTGTACAAAGGAAGATCAGATCTTGATTTACTTTCGAAAAAAGTCAAAAATACGAAATTTAGGCTTCATACGCTGCTCTGCTGCGGAACAGATAGGAGCTAACCCTTTCTGGCCTAGGAGCAAGTGTCCAGAGGCAGCTCACAAGTCCAAAATCTGTGAGCTCGTGATTTCAGAGCACATACATACAACCAGACAAGATAGAGAAAGAATGAGACAAAACAAATTCTGGGTTGCTTCATTTCGGACCTACTCCCACTTCAAGAACACTGTCCTTGATCAGCGCCAAGCCTGATGTGTCTCGTTTCAGCCTTTCAGGATCCTTAAACCCGGTTGGAATGGCTCCAAACGTGACGATTTTCAATCAAGTCTGGGAAAACACATCGTTATCAAAGGCCCGGCCATGGTATATAATAAAGCAGGATGAACAGACGAACAGTTTAAAGAACTAAGAGTATCTCTAGTAGTATTCTCGAACCCTTAAACCAGTTTTAAGGGTTGAGAATTTGCATTTTTTAGCACTTTAAGGGTTGAAAAACAGTGGCAAAGACTAGAATCCTCAAATCCAACACTTATTGGGGCCGGCCTGCCTCTGGCTGCGGGAGGCGGCGGACGGCCTGGTGCGGTAGGCGGCGGGCGGCCGGGGGGGGGGGGGGGGGGGGGGGCGGGCGCGGCGGCGGCTCGGGGCGGCGGGGCGCGGGGGCGGCTCGGGGCAGCGGGGCATGGCGGCCGGGGGGCGGGGCGCGGCGGCGGCTCGGGACGGCGGCGACGGTTGGCGACGGGAAAAAGTCACTCCCGCGCGACGATGGAACGGTTTGAGAGTTGGAGTAGTTTTCGCTCCCCAACCCTCACTTCTACAGGTTGGGAGAGAATTTGAGGGTTGGATCCTCAAATTTTTTTGAGGATTTGAGGGTTAAGGGGTTCTAGTGTACGCGTTTTTTCTCTCGTAAACTGTAAAAAAACAGTTATTTATAAGAATTTAAGGGTTTAAGGACACTACTAGGGATGCTCTAAGGATGCCCCGCGCATTGATGCGGGAGACTTGTCCAAAGGTATATGAATAAATGGTAGGAAATTATGTAAAAAAATAAATATGAAAATGTCTTACATGACTTAATTAGCGAGAAAAAAATGCATGCATGGCGGTATGATTTGGGTGAAGAGATTAATGGAAAAAGTAACTTATGACTACATACATGACTTGATGATATGACATTGTTGCATGGAAAAAGAAAATAAATAATAGGTTCCACCTATTTAAAAAATAGAAGATAAACAGATTTCTCAAATGTATGGAATATGGTGTGGAGGAAGATGCAAGCAAAAGCTGAGGGCAACATAGACACGCTAAGGTTTCATTTCGGATTCTTCTGCTTCTTAAAATTTAGCTTCGTTCTATAAACACAAATCAAACGGGATAGTTTTATGATATGTCGTTTCATAAAAAGACTAGAATATTGGATACAGCTTTATATTTTTTTTCTGAGGCTCTTTACAAGGTGCTTTAAAAAAGGTAAAAGCTGAAGTTGGAAGGAAATTATCCACCACTGCCATTGGTAAGTGGATACCCCTTCATTTCTTCCACTCTATATTTTTTCATCAGATTTTTCATTCTTGAAGCTGGAGCTAGATAAAAAGCCAAACACTTTCTTAAAAAAGTTACAAATTTTATGTAGAACTACTTCAAAATAGATTTGATGAAACGAACTGAATTTTATAAAGTAGAGCTTCCAAACAGACCCTTGTTTGGGCCAGAAATGCGCGGCTTGCAGCCTGCATGGGCAGCCCATGTTTATAACAACATGTACTACCACCTGGGCTCACTTCGCTTGGTGCTGTCGGGCTTAAATCATGCTTCAGATTGAAAGAAAACCTGAAGATCCATTTGCCATAAAGAAGAAAGAAACAAAGAATGCAGGGAGAGGAAATACGGACTAATGAATTTTGTAACAGGATGAAGGATGAAGTGAAGGTACGGGAAAGTGTCAAGCGAGTTGTTTAATCTTAGTTCAGAACTACGACATTTATTATAGATCGAAGGAACTAATTAACATGCAAATCAAGCGCCATGGCTACTAATCTACTGTCTCCGTTTGGCCTACGAAAACATCATATATTTTGGAACAGAGGTAGTAACTACTAAACAGTTTAACCATCAAGCTCCATTACATCAGCACATTAGCACACTCAACGAGGGAAATGGCAACAAAGGACACTAGTTAGAACTCCTTCCGTCCCATGATGCAAGATATTTTTTGTCACTATATTAGTGTCAAAAAAATGTCTTATTAGTATAAAAAATGTATTATATTATGGAACGAAGGGAGTATCCATGAAACTCCATGCATACTCAACATGGGTTTACATACCAACAACGGCGATAGCCAAGTGTAGGTGGCTACTGGTTTCTGGAGTCACAACACATTTTGCTTTGTGGTATGACCTAGACAGTTTGTTGTGAGCCCAGCACATATACATTCATCTTCTCAACAAAGCCACGACTGAAGGGCACCTCCATCCTCTCTGTGGTACATCCACGACCATCTATGCTTCGATCTATGCCGACGATGATGTCATCTTTATCAAGCCCATTAAAAGAGGACGTCCAATTCCTTGCTTCCTCTCTCGCCTCCTTTGGAGATGTTACCAATTTAGTCACCGACCGCGCCAAAAGCCTTGTGACTCCTATTCGATGTGAAAACGTTGACCTTGATGATATTCTACATGCCTTCCCGGATGTCCATACTTCGTTTCCAATGAGATACCTTGGGCTCCCACTATCCGTCAAATGTCTCAAGAGGATGCATTTTCAGCATCTTGAGGACAAGGTCGCTGGCAAGCTCCCACCCTGACAAGGAAGACATGTCGCTACTGCTCGCCGGGTTGTTCTAGCCAAAGTTGTCCTCACTGCCATCGCCATTTACCATATTACGCCTATTGATATCCCGGTAGAGGTTCTGAAGAAGATTGACTGTATTCATCGCACCTATCTTTGGGCGGCAGCGGATAAGGCTTCCGATGGGAAATGCAAAGTGAATTGGGGCCTTGTTTGCAAGCCAAAGAAGCATGGTGGCCTGGGTGTGCTCAATTTAGACAAATTTTCCAAGGCTCTTAGACTTCGGTGGCTCTAGTTTGAATGAAAAGAGCCCACAAAACCATGGATTGGTATGGGTACGCCATGCACGGACAAGGACAAAGATTTTTTTGTGGCTCCCACTATGGTCACTGTTGGCAATGGGCCTACAGCCAAATTCTGGAACTCATGTTCACCGAATGGTTTGCGCCCGACGTGTTTGATCTATCCAAAATGAAAAATTGATCGATCCAACAAGCTTTAGCAAACAACATTTGGATCTCTCACATCGACATCTCCAATGGCCTAACCCTTGACCACGTTCAACAGTTTGCCAACCTCTGGGAAAAGATTGGTCAGGTCACACTTGCTGAAGATATGGAGGATTCCATTATCTGTAAGTTCACCAAGACGGTTTGTATTCTGCCTCCTGTGCTTATAAGGCGCAATTTGAGGCCTTACTACGCCAGGCATGGTCCATTCAGTGTGGAAAGTGTGAGCTCCTACGCAGTGCAAATTTTGAATAGGATGGACATCGGATCGCCTTATTTGTCGTGGATAGCCCAATTGCGGTCTTTGCCCCCTTTGCAAGCAAAGTCAAGAATCAACAGCTCGCTGCATCACACTTGCTGAAGATACGGAGGATTCCATTATTTGGAAGTTCACCAAGGACGATTTGTATAGTGGCATGCTCATGAACTTCCAGATAGAGCATTGATCCTCACTTAGACAGTTTGTTGTGAGCCCAACACATATACATCCATCTTCTCAACAAAGCCATGACCCAAGGGCACCTCCATCCTCTATGTGGTACATCCACGACCATCCGTGCTTCGCTCTATGCCGATGATGTTGTCATCTTTATCAAGCCCATTAAAAGAGGACGTCCAATTCCTTGCTTCCTCTGTGGCCTCCTTTGGAGATGTTACCGGTTTAGTCACCAACCACGCCAAAAGCCTTGTGGCTCCTATTCGATGTGAAAACGTTGACCTTGACAATATTCTACATGCCTTCCTTGCTGTCTGTACTTTGTTTCCAATGAGATACCTTGGGCTCCCGCTATCCGTCAAACGTCTCAAGAGGATCCATTTTCAGCATCTTGAGGACAAGGTCGTTGGCAAGCTCTCACCCTGGCAAGGAAGACGTGTCGCTACTGTTGGCCAGGTTGTTCTTGTCAAAGTTGTCCTCACTGGCATCGCCATTTACCATATTACGCCTATTGATATCCCGGTAGAGGTTCTCAAGAAGATTGACTGTATTCATCGCACCTATCTTTGGGCGATAGCGGATAAGGTTTCCAGTGGGAAATGCAAAGTGATTTGGGACCTTGTTTGCAAGCGAAAGAAGCATGGTGGCCTGGGTGTGCTCAATTTAAACAAATTTTCCAAGGCTCTTAGACTTCGGTGGCTCTGGTTTGAATGGAAAGAGCCCACAAAACCGTGGATTGGTATGGGTACGTCATGCACGAACAAGGACAAAGATTTTTTTTTGTGGCTGCCACTATGGTCACGGTTGGCAATGGGCGTATAGCCAAATTCTAGAACTCCTCTTCACTGAATGGTTTGCGCACACGTGATATTGCGCGTGGCATCTTTGATCTATCCAAAAAGAAAAAAATGATTGGTCCAACAAGCTTTAACAAACAACATTTGGATCTCTCACATCGACATCTCCAATGGCCTAACCCTTGACCACGTTCAACAGTTTGCCAACCTCTGGGAAAAGATTGCTCAGGTCACACTTGCGGAAGATATGGAGGATTCCATTATATGGATGTTCACCAAGGACGGTTTGTATTCTGCCTCATCTGCTTATAAGGCGCAATTTGAGGGCCTTACTACGTGAGGCATGATCAATTGAGTGTGGAAGGTGTGGGCTCCTCCGCGGTGCAAATTTTTCACCTAGCTTGCTCTTCAGAATAGGATTTGGATATCGGATCGCCTTATTCGTCGTGGATGGCCCAACTGCGGTCTTTGCCCCCTTTGCAAGCAAAGTCAGGAATCGGCAGCTCATCTCTGTTACACTTGCTAAACATATGGAGGATTCCATTATCTCGAAGTTCACGAATGACGTTTGTATCTGGAGGGCCTCGGTCTGGGAATGGTGGATCTGAGATGTTCATATTCGTAGCGAAACCTCCAAGGCGCTTGCTTCGCTGAGGATGCTCATTTCTAAGAGATTTGGTCAGAACGCAATGCTAGAATCTTCCGCAACACAGCTGCTCCTTCAGCGGTTATTATTAGCAAGATTAAGGAGGAGCTGTCTCTTTGGGCTTTGACAGATGTCAAACAATTTCGCCAAGGATGCTCATTTCTTAAGAGATTTGGAACGCAGTGTTAGAATCTTCCGCAACACGGCTGCTCCTTCAACGGTCATTACTAGCAAGATTAAGGAGGAGCTGTCTCTTTGGGCTTTGACGGATGTCAAACAATTGAGTATTGTAATGGCACAGTAGACCTTTACTTCTTTTGCCACCTTGTGGCTTTGTCTAAACCTTCTTCCTTATTCAATGAAATGGTAAATCCTTTGCCTTGTTCCAAAAACATAAATACATATATACTTCCTCCGTTTCTAAATATAAGTCATTTAAAAATTTCCACTAAAAAACTACATACAGATGTATATATACAGGGGCGGAGCCAGCAATCTGGCATGCCTTGGCGGCTGCCACACCTAAATTTGCTGCAAATACTGGTGTACTAGTATATATTTCACGTGTTTGGATATTTGGTATCGTAAAAGAGTTCCTACCTTAGCTGTGCAACCGTTCCTCCTTATGTCTGATGGATTATTGTTGGTGGCCCATGGGTCATTGGCCTGATTGTCGGTGACCTGATTGCACGTTTTCACATAAGTAAAACCGCTAGCGATTACAATTTCTGCTATCATGTATGCAGGCACCACTATGGCAGGGCACACGAGCACAACAGCAGTCGGCGAGCAATGACCGTAGAGCGGTATATAGTGGCCATCGGCTAGCCAGGCAAGGCAGAGACCGACGAGGCTGTGAGGATGAATACCCAGATTGCTTTTAAGAAAAAGGCAGCAAATACCGAAATACGCAACGATTTTTTTTGACCATTCTAGTGCTCTTGGTTTACTCTTTGTGATTTTGTTATGCATTATTTTTTTCTTTATAAATCCGCCACACCTAAAAATAATTCTTGCCTCCGCCACTGTATATATACATGCATTAGAGCGTAGATTCATTTATTTTGTTTCGTATTGTTATGACCGGTACAACGTACCAACGGAGGAGGCCCAATGGACAGGGTTAATTACGGGCTTAGCCCAAGTTATCTTACCTATCTTAGAAGTCCAAGTTATATTAGAGTCCAAGCTATCTAGGGTTTAGTGGAGGCTGTCCTCCTTTATAAACACATGTACCCCTTCGATATTAATCAGACAATAAACAGTATATTCTGTTGTCATCTCCCTCACGAGACGAGAGCCCCAAACCCTAGCCGCCTCCCTCTCTCTCTCTCACGCCGCGACGGCGCCCAACCGCTGGCGCCGGCGTCCCCAACCTCGCAGCCCGCACTTCCACCCCTACAATCTACGTCCGAGACCTGGTAGAACCCTAGCCTCTACCAATTTGGTATCAGGTAGCTTGGGTTCGATGAGTTTGTCGGACCTTCCCACCACCACCGCCGCCGCCACCACCGCCTTCCCCGCCACCTCACAGCAGCCGCTGCCGCCGCACCACTCACCGCCGCCGGCCACCTCAGGTCCGGCCGCCTCCGGTCCCGCGGCCCTGGCGGCCGAACCCGCCCCCGTCCTCTCCCCGGCGGAGATGTCCTCGGCGATCCGCGACCTCAACCTGGCGGTCTCGAACCTCCGGATTCTCCTCCAGGCTCCGTACGCAACCCCGCCACCACCGCCTCCGCCGGCGGCGCCCTTCGCGCCACCGCCCCCGACGACTGTCGTGCCCCAGGGCCTGTCGATCACCCAGGTCCGGTGGCCGCCGTCGCCGTCCCCGCTACCGACGTGGATGGACACGCCGACCTACACGACGGCGCCACTACAGCCGACGGTGTTGCAGCCACCCGCCCCCACCTTCGGGGGGTTCGGCGGGTACACTGATCCGTACGCCGAGAGCTCCGTGGTGCCGCAACACTCTCCTTCCGCTGCGCTAGGCCGTCACGAGGGCACCTACGCGGCCTCGCCACACGTGCAGCAGCCACCCCGCTTCACCAAGCTGGAGTTCGCCACCTACGACAGCACCATCGACCCCCTGAACTGGCTCAATCAGTGCGACCAGTTTTTCAGGGGGCAGCGGACCATGGCGTCCGACCGCACGTGGATCGCCTCCTACCACCTCCGTGGCGCCGCCCAGCCTTGGTACTACGCCCTCGAGCAGGACAAGGGCGGGATGCCTTCATGGGAGCGCTTTCGCGACCTGTGTCTCCTCCGGTTCGGCCCCCCCATACGTGGGAGTCGCTTGGCCGAGCTCGGTCGCCTTCCCTTCACCACCTCGGTGCAGGACTTCGCCGACCGCTTCCAGACGTTGGCCTGCCATGCGCCTGACGTCACGGCTCGCCAACGCGCCGAGCTCTTCGTCGGCGGCCTTCCCGACCACATCCGCATCGACGTCGAGATGCGCGACCCCCAGGACCTGCAGATGGCCATGTATTACGCACGCGCGTACGAGCAGCGCGCCAACGCCCTGCAGCAGGCGTTCCCGGGCCGCGGCCCGCGTTCCCCGACCCGACCCGCCCCGGCGGCCGCCACCTCGACACGCCCCGCCCTGCCGGCCGCTACGGCGGCTGCCCCCGCGCCGACACGCACCTTCCGGCGCTTGACGTCGGCCGAGCAGCTCGAGCGGCGCCGCAAGGGCCTGTGCTTCAACTGCAACGAGCCGTATGCGCCGGGTCATACGTGCGCCCGCCTGTTCTACTTGGAGACCGTCGACGACGCGGAGGTGGAGGCCCTCACCGCGGAGCTCGACACCACCACACTCTCCGAGGCCGGCGTCACGACCTACGGGCCGGTCGACGCGACCGCCTTCGTCGTCTCCCTTCATGCCATGGCTGGCATCAAGACGGCAAAGACGATGCTGCTTTCGGTGACGATCAACGGGGAGCTTCTGACCGCGCTCGTGGACACGGGTTCGACGCACAACTTCCTGTCCGGGGACGCCATGCGCCGCCTCGCACTCCAACCGGCGGGCTCGGAGAAGTTCAGCGTCACCGTCGCCAACGGGGACCGCCTTGCTTGCCAGGGGGTGGCGCGGCAGGTTCCCGTCCTCATCGGCGACGAGCCGTTCTCCATCGACTGCGTCGGCATCAACCTGGGCTGCTACGACTTCATCCTCGGCATCGACTTCCTGTCCACTCTCGGCCCCATCCTTTGGGACCTCGATGTGTTGTCCCTCATCTTCTGGCGTGAGGGCGGCCGTCGCGTTCAGTGGACAGGCATCGGCGGCTCCGGCGCCGTGACTCCACAGCTCCAGTTGATGGCGTCCGCACTGGACGAGGCGCATCCCCTCCTGGCCGACCTCCTGCAGCAGCACAGCGACATCTTCGACGAGCCACAGGGCCTCCCTCCCGTGCGGCCCTGTGACCACCGCATCCACCTGCTGTCGGACACGGCACCTGTAGCAGTGCGTCCGTACCAGTACCCTCAGCTGCAGAAAGACGAGCTCGAGCGTCAGGTGGCGGTCATGCTCGCGCAGGGCATCATCCGGATTTCGACATCGCCGTTCTCAGCCCCGGTGCTCCTTGTGCGCAAGTCCGACGGCACATGGCGCTTCTGCATCGACTACCGCGCCCTCAACGCCCTGACGTCCAAGGACAAGTTCCCCATCCCCGTCGTGGATGAGCTCTTGGACGAGCTACACGGAGCGCGCTTCTTCACCAAGCTCGACCTTCGCTCGGGCTACCATCAGGTGCGCATGCACCCTGACGACATCGAGAAGACGACGTTCCGCACTCACCATGGCCACTTCGAGTTCCTGGTGATGCCGTTCGGCCTCTCCAACGCGCCGACGACCTTCCAGGCCCTGATGAACGACGTGCTCAGCCCATACTTGCGCCGCTTTGTGCTTGTTTTCTTTGATGACATTCTCATCTACAGTGCATCTTGGGCGGAGCATCTACAACATGTGGCCATCATCTTCAACGAGCTTCGAGCGCATCGTCTTCACCTCAAGCGCTCGAAGTGCTCGTTCGGCACGACCTCCGTCGCGTACCTGGGGCACGTCATCTCGGCGGACGGGGTAGTGATGGACGCGGACAAGGTCGCCGCCGTCGCCGCGTGGCCGATCCCGCGGTCACCGCGGGCGCTCCGCGGCTTCTTGGGCCTCGCCGGCTACTACCGGAAGTACATCCGGGACTTCGGCCTCATCGCCGCGCCACTGACGCGTCTCCTTTGACGCGACGCCTTCTCCTGGGACGAGGAGGCGACTACGGCATTCGAGGCTCTCCAGCGGGCGCTCACGACGGGACCCGTCCTCCAGATGTCGGACTTCGATACGCCGTTCATCGTGGACTGCGACGCCTCTGCATCGGCTTCAGCGCCGTCCTTCACCAGGGCGAGGGACCGCTCGCCTTCTTCAGCCGCCCCTTCGCCGCTCGCCATCACAAGCTCGCGGCCTACGAGCGCGAGCTTATTGGGCTGGTTCAGGCGGTGCGCCACTGGCGGCCTTATCTTTGGGGCCGGTCATTCCGTGTGCGCACGGACCACTACAGCCTCAAGTTCTTGCTGGGCCAGCGCCTCTCTACAGTTTCGCAACACCAATGGATCAGCAAGCTCTTTGGCTTCGACTTCACCGTTGAGTACCGCCCCGGCCGTCTCAACACGGTCGCCGACGCCTTGTCCCGCCGCGACACTGAGGATGTCGCGGACGACATCGCCATGGCTGGCACTATCATGTGCATTCGCTCTGGGCCATCTTTCGTCTTCATCAACGACATTCGCCGGGCAACGTCGACGGCCGTGGACGCCCAGGGCCTGCGCCAGCGCCTTGACGCCGGCGAGCTGGACGCGCCCTGGCGCTTGGACAAGGGGCTACTCCTACATGGCCGCCGCATCTTCGTGCCCGACCATGGCGACCTGCGCCACCAGGTCCTGACCTTGGCGCACTCTGCAGGGCACGAGGGCGTGCAAAAGACTCTCCATCGTCTCCGTGCTGATTTTTACATCCCCGGTGATGGCGCGATGGTCCGTGACTGGGTGCGGTCGTGTGTGACGTGCCAGCGGAACAAGACGGAGACACTACGACCCGCGGGTCTACTGCAGCCGCTGGACGTACCCTCCCAGGTGTGGGCGGATATTTCCATGGACTTCATCGAGGGCCTTCCCAAGGTGGGCGGCAAGTCCGTCATCCTCACGGTGGTTGACCGCTTCTCCAAGTACGCGCACTTCATCGCCCTGGGTCATCCATATACAGCCGCCTCCGTGGCGCGGGCCTTCTTCGACGGCATCGTCCGCCTCCACGGTTTTCCGTCGTCTATCGTCAGCGATCGTGATCCCGTGTTCACGGGACATGTCTGGCGGGATCTCTTTCGACTGGCGGGCGTGAAGCTCCGCATGAGCAGGACGTTCCACCCTCAGACAGACGGCCAATCCGAGGTGGTCAACAAGGTGATCGCCATGTACCTGCGTTGTGTTACTGGTGATCGTCCACGAGCTTGGGTGGACTGGTTGGCATGGGCGGAGTACTGCTACAACACCTCCTATCACTCCGCCCTGCGCACCACGCCTTTCGAGGTGGTCTACGGGCGCCCACCTCCGGCGATGCTCCCTTACGAGCCTGGGATGGCTCGGTCCGAGACGGCGGGCGACTTACTCCGCACCCGCGACGACATTCTGGCTGAGGCACGCCAGCGTCTTCTCCAAGCACAGCAGCTGGCTCGGAAGTACTATGATGCTCATCATCGCGAGGCGGAGTTCGCGGTGGGCGATTGGGTGTGGCTGCGTCTCGTTCACAGGACCACGCAGTCTCTGGACCCGCGCTCCAAGCGCAAATTGGGACCTCGCTACGCCGGTCCCTTTCATGTGCTGGAGCGTGTCGGCACACTCGCATACCGCTTGGAGCTGCCAGCTGGTTCTCGCCTCCACGACGTCTTCCATGTCGGCTTACTGAAGGCCTATCGCGGGGACCCTCCTGCAACGACACCGGCCCTTCCTCCTACTTCGGATGGCCGCCTCCTTCCAGCTTCCGCACAGGTGGCGAAGGTGCTACAGGCGCAGCAGCGCCGCGGCGTCTGGCATGTCTTGGTACAATGGACCGGCCTGCCAGAGGAGGAAGCGACTTGGGAGAAGCTCGATGATTTCCGCCAGCAGTTTCCAGATGTTCAGCTCGAGGACAAGCTGTTTGAGAAGGCGGGGAGAGATGTTATGACCGGTACAACGTACCAACGGAGGAGGCCCAATGGACAGGGTTAATTACGGGCTTAGCCCAAGTTATCTTACCTATCTTAGAAGTCCAAGTTATATTAGAGTCCAAGTTAGAGTCCAAGCTATCTAGGGTTTAGTGGAGGCTGTCCTCCTTTATAAACACATGTACCCCTTCGATATTAATCAGACAATAAACAGTATATTCTGTTGTCGTCTCCCTCAGGAGACGAGAGCCCCAAACCCTAGCCGCCTCCCTCTCTCTCTCTCTCTCTCTCACGCCGCGACGGCGCCCAACCGCCGGCGCCGGCGTCCCCAACCTCGCAGCCCGCACTTCCATCCCTACAACCTACGTCCGAGACCTGGTAGAACCCTAGCCTCTACCACGTATGTAGTCCCTTAATGGAATTTTTAAAAAGACTTATATTTAGAAACGGAAGAAGTACATAGAGCATCATCTAGTGATGGCCCTGTAATGAACATATACCGACGCATTTGCTTGCAGATGCAGTATGTGCTACCAATTCAGCACTCCGGTTTGCTTGTGCCACACATTTCAGCAAACATATCCACTGAAAACAGGGCACCTCTAAAGAATGCGTACTCTCAACTTTGAAACTGGCAATGGGCAACAGACATCTGGCTGCTAAAACATTCTCCCTCCGTCCAAAAAAATGCTCTGATATTATGAAACGGAGGGAGTAATGATTAAGTTATGACAACAGATAATCATCGGTTCCCTCGACAATTACATAATCTTCTAACACAAGAATAAACGTGTGCAAAGTATATACTACTCCCTCTGTTCCTAAATATAAGTCTTTCTAGAGATTTTATTAAAAGACTACATACGGATGTATATAGACATACTTTAGAGTATAGATTTACTCATTTTGTTTCGTATGTAGTCATCTAATAAAATATCTTAAAAGACTTATATTTAGAAACGGAGGGAGTACAAAACACATGCTCAGAAAGTATGACCTGAAGCCAGCTCACAAGATGGCTGGTGTTCAAAGCCCACTTCCGAAGAAATTTTACGACAAGAGGACCTGAGAATGCATACCTTTTATAAATGACACTGTTAAAGCATAACAAGAGTTACACTTTCATAAATCAGTCCGGGCACATACTTTACACAATAATTTATTAAAAGTCAAGAGTTGCATAAAGTTCGTACTAAATTATACTACCAACAACAGAATGCCTCTTGTTTAAACCATAAATCATCTAAAGCTTCAGCCAGCAACAGCCCGATGCCAGCATTGTTGGTGCTAATTTATGAACAACGATAAAGCAACCCTTTTTAGGGAAATGATAATGACACCCTAGTAAGCTTAGTATCATATTAATTTGGAATTACATCATAACAACAAATCATCAACAGACTGCGGAACAAGAAATTAGAAATGTAACGAGAAGGAAACGGAAAGTTCACACCACATACAAATTGTATATCTTAAAACAAGTGACCATGAAATCTAAGTTATCAGGATAATTACCAAAACGGCATGTACATTATCATGTAATCATCTCAACAGGTGTCTGAACAGGAAAACTAAACAGGGCGAAAATGGAACTGATCCCAAACTATAATTAATTTCAAAGAAACAGGACCATGTCGTTTGCAGTGAGTGTTACCCAGCTTTACCACTAACCTACTTCCTCTGAAATACAGCGTCCCAAAAAAGTTTGCGGGATTCCAAATCTGACTTGATAAATTCACTTCTCCATTGTTTTGGAGATGAAGAGAGGTCCTTAGCATGAACATGGCAACTATGAATACCAATTATAGCCATCGAATGAAAATTAACCTTCGAAATAGACCCACCAAAAGAGTGCCTTAGCACACAAGGGCAGGAGCTGAGCCCTGACTTCAGTAATTAGCAACACCGACGGAACACTTGCCACCTTCAACCACCTGATAGACAAATTCCATGCCTCCGGCTCCGGGCATAAATAGTACTAGATGCTTGTTAGTGACGGTTGAACTCTGCAGAAAATCGAACAAAACAAACTATGCAGCATACTCGCTCTCGATCACCGGCTTTGTTCGTGTCCACAACGCTACAGGTGCTTGTGCCCGCCCAACCTGCGCCATGCGCAATGTCTCCCCAACCTCTGAATTCCGCTCCATCACCTCCAACTTCTTGGCCCTTTTATGCCTCACCAGACACAGAAGAACTGAAGATAACAGCCCCAATGCTATGGCGCCCCCAACCACGGCAACGGCAACCTTCCAAGCCTGCGAGTCCCCCTTCGTGCGACCTCCGGCAGCCGGTATCGGCGGGGCAATTGCGCCGGGTGGCAATGGAGCCGGAGCACCCTCACTGGAGTTCACCACTATCGAGAAGTGCCCTTGGCGATACGTAGCACACACGTTGCCTGCCTCTGGGCCCCGGAACTGCGGCACACCGTCCAAGTCAAACCACACACACCGTGGTGCTGGGCCGCCTGACGGCGCCGCCATGGCATTGCTGAAATTTACAAGAATCGGGCTTCCTGAGGCGACGATGTTCAGCTCCGGCAACCCCACTGCCGAAAGGTTGACAGCATCATAGGCCAGCAGCCCAAGCACCGGCGAGAGGTAGGTGTGTCCGGGGGGAGGCGGGTAGTAGTGCTGCGACCAATTGCCCAGGTCGTGGTACACGAGCACCATCCTCTCCACGCGCCGCTGCGCGATGACGCCGGTGGGCAGGCCGAACTGGAAGTACTGGGACAAACCTTTCCTCCGGAGGCTGCCGCTGCGCAGGCGGAGCGCGGACACCGAGACGCCAGCGAGGTTGCCGGGGACGGTGGCATTGTAGACAATGCCGGTGCGCGGCCGGACGAGGGCCCGGTACGCGTACTCCTGCAGCATTGCGTCCAGGGCCCTCGCCGGCTGCTGCGCCGCAACCGGAGAAGAGCGCAAGAACAGCAGTTGGAGGAGGCAGACGCATACGAGGAAATCCATGGGCACCACGGCTCCGCCAGGATTTCAAGAGTGGTGAGAAAGCCGGCAGGGCGGGAGGCAAGCTCGAGAAGAAGAGTCAGGAGGATCCGCTCGTCATCCACTAACGCGGCAAAGATTGGCGCGCGTACGAGAATTACCACCTCCGCCTCTTAACTCGGGGGAACAAGGACGAGATTCGGGGCGGGGAACCTTGGGATTCTCCACAAGGACGCGCATTTACTGCACCCACCCCGCACGGGCGGGCCAGCTCTCTACGGAGCAATCTCGAGCGCAGAGCAATGGAGATGGAAGCTACGACGGGACAAAGACAGGACTTGAAAACAAGATTGGATTGTTTAAATATACTAGTACCTATTTTTTTACCCCCGAGAGAGTAAGAACAGGCTCTGGAATTGGTAGGGAATGAGCAGCGAATCAATCTCGGAGGAATCAGAGCGGAGAGACCGGTGGCCACGGGATTTGGGACGATTGCAACGCGGGGGAGCAGGAGGGGAAGAGGGTTTGGGGATTGAGATCGAAAGGAGAAGAGAACGGGGGAGTGAAGTGGAGGAGCGGAGAGAATTCTTGGTGAGGGTCATAGTGGGAATTTACAAAAAAAATTAGAGGTTTAGTGGGAATTAAAGACGCGAGGCATACAGCTGTCACGGCACGGGAAGTTACCCTTCTGCCCCTACGAGGCTGAGCTGCGTGTAGCGCACTGTCTCCGCTGGCTGATGTGCTTGTCCATGTCCAGGGTGTCCTCTTCCGTAACGTTTGGATTATTCTGAGGGGCTTTCTTCAGTTTGTTGCATGTAAAACATGCTCTCCTGCTGTAAAGGAGAGGCATCGGTTCCATCACAAGGTCAATGGCAGGTGGGGCCCACCATCCAGTCACAACCTGCCACCATAAAAATAGTAAAAGGGAAACTTTAGGGCCGGGGAGCCAGCCGAACCCTCAGTCGATCGCGTGCGAGCCTTACCATCATTTTTCATGACGCGTCACGAAAGTTTTTTTTTTTTTGAGAAACGGAAGCGCTTCTTAAATCGTTTTCTCCACGTGCATCACGAGAGCGCTCCTCGAATCGTTTTTTCCACGTACACCTTCTTCTTCTTCTTCCCTACAACTCCGCAACTGCTCCTTTTCTCCTATCTTCGCCGTCACACGTAGCGGGCCGCCATGACGTGCCCTTGCTGATAGGGCAAGCCACGACGGGGGCGAAGAAGACAACATGACACACAAGTCACGACGGGAAGAGTTGCAAGAGGACGTGTGCGACGTTAGTGACCATCGGTGACGCGCAACCAGCCATGGTGAGCGACCAACCATGGCGTGCGACAATGGAAATATTGTTGGAACCATTCATTTCTAAAGCCGAGGGCTGTTACATCCGACGGCGAGGGATCTTACAACCGACAATTTTTTTGTTAGAACCAATTACATGATTTGGTCACTGATTTTTTTTATTTGCTGCAAATAGTGTTTTGATTTGCTATTACTAGTGTTTTCATTTGCTACTACCGGCGACAACCTTTTTTTGCGACATAATTGGTGAAGATGATGCAACCTTGATGACGGGTGAAAAACGTTTTTTTGCTGCAAACCATGATGTTTTTTGCTACCACCAGCTGCAGGGGGAGATCTCCATAATATAAATCATCAATGTGCATTTGCAGTCCAAAGCAAATTCCTCAATCATGCACATCTTGAGGGGAGTTTCTCCATATCTTGCAATCAAATTCCTCAAACTCTCTACTTACACTTCATATTTTTATTTCTGTTGAAAACTTAACATATTTGTCATCAACCACCAAAAAGGGGGAGATTGTAAGTGCATCTAGTGTCCCTTAGTGATTTTGGTGGATTGAAGACTTACAGGTTAAGAGACCGATATGTTTGTGAGTGTATACATGCTCTATAAGTCGCTGAGGAGTTTGAGTTATTCGAAGAATATCGACCCCTAAAACTGTATGTCTTCGGGTGAAGACTTTGGTCTTTCCTTGAAGACTTTGATAGCGAACACATTGCTATTCCTCATGAAGACACTGAAGATGAGGAATTCGGTGTGTCCAGAAGAAAATGCTCTGAAGACTTTGAAGCTTGAATATTTACTCTTTTTGTTTCATTTTCTTCATTCTTGAGTCATAGGAACACCATACTATTAAAGGGGGTCAAGGTAATACTAAGGAAAGATTTCCTCATGATGCTCAACTCAAACCTACACATACCAAATCCTTCAAGTGAGGAACATGAGAGACATGAGGACTTTCACAGTTGAAAGTTCCGATCGTTGCCGCGTTGCGCGCCACCTGTCCCCAATCCTATCGACACAACGGTCATATCATTGTGGGCAATAATGTCATATCATGTCGGGATGCTCCCAGGTTATAAATAGCCACCCCACAACCACTAGTTGGCTGGCTGCTTCGAGAGAAATTGATACTTGTCATATAAAGCAACCCAATTCCTCGAGGACTTTGAGCAAAAATCATCAAGTGAGGAAAAACTCCAAACACCCAAACCAAAACCCAAAACCCAAAGTGATTGAGCACCACTGAAGAGATTGTTCCTGTATGGAACCGACACTTGTTACCTTTTGTTAGAGCATATATCTCCATATGTGGTTTTGGTAATTGATGACAATTCCTATGGACTAATGGTTGCCTTAAGTTATACTTATAGGATTTGTCCATAGGCACTTCTTGAAGTCCATCTGTTGGGTTCAAGGAGTTTATATGATGACCAAGGTGGTATTCAAGGTATTATCCAAAGAATGGTCATAGAGACACAAGGTTGATCAAGATCTCAGACAAAGATTAAATCAAGATGATCGACACACAAAGCGTACAAGATGTACCGAGAGGGATCAAGTGATCCCATGGTATGGTAAGCATTGTCCATTACGTGTTTGTGTACTAACCCATGGTCTTCGTGAGAGTTCTATGTGGGGGTTAGGTGTGTTTCCATGGGCTTGCGTCAAAGGGAAGATCTCATACAACCCATGGAGTATGACGTCAAGTTGTGATCATCATCAATGGTTGATCAAGATCCCAGACAAAGAGTAAATCAAGATGATCAACACACAAAGCATACAAGATGTACCGAGAGGGATCAAGTGATCCCGTGTAAGCATTGTCCATTACGTGTTTGTGTACTAACCAATGGTCTTCGTGAGAGTTCTATGTGGGGGTTAGGTGTGTTTCCATGGGCTTGCGTCAAAGGGAAGATCTCATACAACCCATGGAGTATGACGTCAAGTTGTGATCGTCATCAAGATTGCGATGTGCAAGTTCAAGTGGATCAACACGAAGATAGCATGCTTGAAGCTTGCCGTCCATTGTGGTGGCAATGGACTTGTGAAGATATGCTGAAGAGTGGCTCACCCATAGTGAGTATGGGGGAGCAATCAACTAGTCTTCATCAAGCCAACGCAATCAAGAAAGGTGGTCCATCTTGAGGAAGCCAAGATCATCATCATCTAGCTCAAGAGGACGAGGTGCAAGGTATAGGTTTGCCCTTGATAGGTTTTCTGGTTAGGATAGATTGCTGTACTATCAAGGGGGGATCTCAAGTGAGTAGCTTGATCGTATCGTTCGTTGAGAGCTCAAACCATTTGCATCCTTGCATCATACTTCTTGGTTCTTGTTTGGTGTTTCTCTTTGTGAGTTTTAGAGCTTATGGTCATCTTCGTGACAAGCTCGAGTTCATCGAAAACGGAGTCCATATGCATCTACTATGATGTTTTCGATGTTGGAGTTTTTGCCGGTTCTTCATTCATAGAGATCTCACATCTCTATATCATTGGCATTTTCATATCTGCATGGTCTTAATATTTCCAACAAGCTGTTTGGATAGCTCTTGTCGTCCTGAATCCAACAAGCTTGGGTTTGCTTGATTCGGAGCTCGTATGCGAAAGTTATGGCTGTTTCAGTGGCGAGCGGTAGTACCGCTGGACCTAGCGGTAGTACCGCTAGAGTTGGCGGTAGTACCGCTGGCCCTAGCGGTAGTACCGCCACTGGTCAGCGGTAGTACCGCTGGCTGGCGGTAGTACCGCCACTGGTCAGCGGTAGCACCGCTCCACGAGCTTAGTACCGCCTGCCTAGCGGTTGTTCGTGGACGGACCTTTTTGCGAAGACTTTCTTGGCGGTGGTAGTGCCTTTGCACTACCAGGGGCCCAGCGGTAGTACCGCTGGGACGAGCGGTAGTACCGCTGCAGCCAGCGGTAGTACCGCTAGCTGGCGGTAGTACCGCCCCTGGTCAGCGGTAGTACCGCTGCAGCCAGCGGTAGTACCGCTGGGCTCGGGCTGTAAGTGGGGGTAACGGTTTGATTCCTTCCCCAACTATATAAAGGGGGTCTTCTTCCCCCTTGGCCTTATCCATTCGTTGAGCTCTTGTTCTACCTCCATTGTTGACATTCTTAGAGTTTGCTTACTCTCAATCCCTCCAATGATTCTTGCTTGTTCTTGAGGGAGAAGAGAGAGGAGATCTAGATCCACATCTCCACCAATCACTTTCTCCTCTATGTGAGGGGAACCCCTTGGATCTTGATCTTGGAGTTCTTTGTGAGCTCCTTGTTCTTCCTCTCATACTTCTCCATAGCTTTTGTTGTTGTGGAGGGATTTGAGTGTGAGGGACTTGACCACTTCGTGTGTTCTTGCCATTGCATTAGTTGCATCGGTTTGAGTTCTCCACGGTGATACGTGGAAGTGAGAAGTTGAGAAGCTTACTACCTTTGGTACTTAGTACCCTAGATATTGTTCTTCGTGGATGCTTTGGCATCCTAGAAGCTTGGTGGTGTCTCGGAGCTCAATCATTGTGGTGTGAAGCTCCCGGCAAGCGTCGGGGCCTCCAATTAGGTTGTGGAGATAGCCCCGAGCAATTTGTACGGGTATCGGTAACCGCCCCCAAGGGTTGCCACGTGTACGGGTTCGGTGACCGCCCCCAAGGTTTGCCATTTGTACGCGTTCGGTGACCGCCCTCAAGGGTCCCTTAGTGGAATCACAACATCTTGCATTGTGCGAGGGCGTGAGGAGATTACGGTGGCCTTAGTGGCATCTTGGGGAGCATTGTGCCTCCACACCGCTCTAACGGAGATTAGCATTCGCAAGGGTGTGAACTTCGGGATACATCATCGTCTCCCCGTGCCTCGGTTATCTCTTACCCGAACCCTTTACTTATGCACTTTAATTTGTGATAGACATATTGTTTATTGTAATATATCTTGCTATCACTTAGTTGTTTATCTTGCTTAGCATAAGTTGTTGGTGCACATAGGTGAGCCTAGTTGTTTGTACGTTTTGTGCTTGACATATTAAACGTTAGTTTTATTCCGCATTTGTTCAAGCCTAAACCTTAATTATTTTAAAGCGCCTATTCACCCCCCCTCTAGGCGACATCCACGTCCTTTCACCTTTGAGGACTGTGCATCCTCCAGATGGTTAGGCGTCATGGTCTAGAGCATCCAGCAGTCAATTGTGGATCGATGGGTGACCGAATTTGTGAGGGTTTGGAAGTCTGCCCTGAAGAATTACCACGAGTGTTGGGCGAGGACTGTGTGTCCTTAGCTCAAGGAGACTACGTTAGGGATTGTGTGTCCTTTGGTTTAAATACCAAGCCGCTCCAAATCAGACATACATCAATCACAGCAGTTGGAACTAGGTCATCAAACCATTGTCTTCATCGAGCTACGGGTTCTATTTCTTCAACTCTCTCATTTCCTCAATTGCATGTTGATGAATTTGATCTGTACTGTTTGAAGAATTTGACTGAAGACTTTCTTTGAATTCCTCACCTCAAATTCTTCATCTAAGTTATTCATCACCTATATATCCTGTTTACATGACCTGTGCAAACCGAATACTTCTACTCACTCTGAGGACTTAGCTATAGTCGCTTTTGCATATCTGTTTAAGTACTATTTCCGCTGCACGCGGTTTATGACTGAGGACTTTCCTCACTAAGAATTTCGTCAGTGATGAATTCGTAAAAAATGCTTATTCACCCCCTCTAATCGATATAACGCACTTTCAATTGGTATCAGATCAAGATACTCCCTTGTTCTGTGTGATTTTGGTTTAATCGCCTGGAGTTTTAGTTATGTCGACCGCAGGTATGATCAAGGTTACTGCGTGTTGTTCTACCTTTGAAGGAAAGGATTTCCCCTATTGGAAGAACAAGATGTGCATGCACCTTGAAGCAATTGACAATGATCTCTGGTATATTATGAAAAATGGTGTTGCCTCCGTCACTTCAACTATTACTATCGCTGGAGTGAAGAGATTCAAGCATATCGACTCTCAAGCGAAGAATATCATGTGTGGCCATCTGAGCAAAGGTCAGTATGGCAGAGTGAGTGCTTTTGGCTCTGTGAAGCTTATCTGGGAAAGGTTGTCCAAGGTCAATGAGGGAGTCTCCACACAACGTGATTCTCGAGTTGATGTTCTTCGCAATCTCTTCAACCACTTCAAGAGACTTGATAATAAAAGCTGCCAAGATACCATTGATCGCCTCACTGACATCTCCAATGAGCTACAGGCTCTTGGAGCCAGAGACATCACTGACCATGAAGTTGTGAAGAAACTTCTATGATCCCTTGATCCATCATTTGACACACTGGTACTGATGATTCAAGAACGGAGAGACTACAAGATGCTTGATCATGCTGATATACTTGAGAGACTGAATACCCATGAATTCCAACAAGAAGAAAAGAGAGACCTTTATGGAGCAAGTTAATCAAGACCTCGTGCGCTGAAGGCAAAGGTTGTTTCCTCATCTAAAGAAGAAGAATCTGATTGCAGTCTTGGTGATCCTGAAGAACTTGGTCGGGAACTTGTTATTCTCATGAGGACATTCCAGAAGTTCTCAAGGCGTGGCCAGTTCGGAAAGTCTTCAAGAAGTGATGTGAGTAAATCAGAATCTCCACCTGAGGACTAGAAGAAAAGAACCTGCCATAAATGCAAGAAATCTGGTCACTACATTGCTGATTGTCCTCGTTGGGTGAAGGAATTAAGGAAGAAGAAGTACAAGGATGACAATTCTGACGACTCGAAGAAAAAGAAGAAATCTTCAAAGTCCTCATCGCACAAGAACACCAATTTTAGAAAGGCTCGAGCACTCATTGGCAAGGAAATGGATTCTTAAGAAGAATCTAAGGAATGTGATGAAGAGGAAGGTTCTAAAGTGGAGTCACTGTCTGCTGTGGCAAGTCTGGCTCTTGCTACCACATTCATCAACAAGTCCATCTTCAACCTTGAAGAAAGTGACAACGTCAACAACACTGATGACTATGATGATGGCTTTGCTCCCACCTGTTGCTTCATGGCAAAAGGTGATGGGGATATGTACCTAGGGTAGGGTCATAGGCCTGACTTAAATGTCCTACCCAAGGGCACCTCATTATTAGGCCAAGGGTCAAACAGAAGACACCGACTGGATGAAGATGGTACTTAAAAGTCACTCGGTACGAAGGCACTCAGATTAAATTTACATCCACTCGACAACCCAAATGCACTCGGAAGGATTCCAGTCGGTACTGAAGATCAAAAGTCATCCACGACAGCCAAGGGACACACTTTCAACCAATGGTCTTTAGTAGCATTTATTACACACTTACATTATCAGTAACATATATCTTTAACTCATATTGATCGAGCCCTTAGATGCTGAGGAATTGATGAGAGGTGGTGCACTCTATATAAGCCATCCCTCCCCTCTGGCACAATGGTTTGCACCCCTTGTATTACACAAAAACCACACCGCAAGAGCTCCCGAGCACCTGAGACGTAGGGCTGTTACCTCCAAGATAGGTGCCTGAACTCATACATCTTGCGTACAATCTTGCCGTAGCTAGAACTCTTCCCTCTCCATTCGTACCCTACACCTCTACTGTCAGGTTTCTTCCCACGGTAGTTGGCGCCTACCGTGGGGCACGCGTCTAAGCGACTTCCGGCAAGTTTGCATTTTTTCACTCTTTATCATGTCTTCCGGCGGCTGTTCGTTCATGGGCAGTGAGATCCATTTTGGCGCCCTCATATTCGTTGCCGATGACTCGGCATGGCTCCCAGAAGCGCCACTTGACGTCGAGACGCTTCCAGTTCGTGGATGGACGCACTTCCGTGCAAACTTCTTCGGCGTTCTTCTTCTACAGTCGCCGACTCCGTTGTTGGCTCTTCACTCCATTGTTCATCATCGCAAGCGATCCGGCCACTCTCGACTCCAGCGGTGGGTGAAGCACGCGGTGGCACGTCAGACATTGTCTCCGTCGACCCCTTAGGTTGCAGCCATCGAACCTGCTGTACCTCTTCAGGACCCGATCCACTCGGCGTCAGTCTAGTTTGACATTCCTTCCGAGTGTGAGAGCTGCAACCCAGCAGCAAAGGTCTTCATGGCGAGGTCCACGGAGAGCACACCCGGGTTCGGTCGCAGCGAGCACGAGGCCGGTGAACCGTCGTCTGGACGCGATCGTCGTCGTCATCAAACATCCAGTCGGCATCAGCGTTAGCTCTTCTCAGGCGACCATCGCGCCAATACTGAGGAATATCATACTTCGGTACTTAATGTCGCAGCCACAGCCAAAATAGCAGATTCAATCTAGCCTTCAGATTCAGAGGCACGCAAATGTCTAGAACAGATTCACGCTTTTCTTCAAGCAGCACAGCAGCAGAATTCGGTTGTATCACAGTCGATCAATAGATTGCACAACAATTCGCCAAGGGTGGAGATAGTCCGGTCAGTATACAGTCCAGGTTCACCCCAGCGTCACAGAGGCGGAGGTTACCGAGGGTATCAACACAGAGATCAGGGTCGGAACCAGCTTCCCCCTCGTCATCACCGTGATGACCACCGTTGACTGCATTCTCCTTCGAGGAGGGCTCGTATGTGCCCCGACACTGTGATGACCGGCGCCCGTTCGGTGATGAGCGGAACCCCAGATTTGATGCGATAGATGTGCTTGCACAAAGAAGGATTGACAGAGGCAGAGCCTACAGGGAAGGTCTCTACAGAGATCAACCGAGTGGAAGTGGAACCACAGTTTCTCGTCCCGAGTGTTTTAGTAGAGCAATCCGCTCTGTTGATATCCCTCCTAACTTCAGGTTGGCGACTGGAGTTAGTAAGTTCACGGACGATTCCAAGCCCGAGACTTGGTTGAATGATTACCGAGTTGCAGTGCAGATTGGCGGCGGCAATGACAATGTTGCAATGAAGCACTTGCCCCTGATGTTGGACGGCTCGGCCCGTGCATGGTTGAATCAATTGGCTCCTTCAAGTATATATTGTCGGGTAGATCTGGCCCGAGTGTTCGTCAAGACCTTCGAGGGCACGTGCAAGCGTCCTTCTGGCCTTTGTGAGCTACAACACTGCATGCAGAAGCCGAGTGAGTCCTTGCACGATTACATCCAATGCTGGACCACCCTTCAGCACACGGTGGAGAATGTTACCGAGCACCAAGTAGTCTGCGCCTTTAAGGCAGGTGTCAGGTATCGAGAGTTGTATCTGAAGTTTGTTTGCTCAGGCGACATGTCGATGAGTAAAATGATGGAGATAGCCACCCGTTACGCAAACGGGAAATAAGAAGACCGCCTCCATAGTAGCAAGGGTAAAGCAGTCGACAACACTCATGCTAATTCCAATCGGAAGAAAAAGAGGAAGGTTGAAAATGCAACCCCAGCAGAAGCGGCCGCTCTGGTGGCAGGGAAGTTCAAGGGAAAGGCCAAGGCACCATTCCCTCCGAAGAAATCCAAGATGCAGCCAGATGTTTTGGATCAGCCGTGTATTTTCACACGAAGAAAGATGATGAAGGTAACCTGATATTGCCAACGCATACCACTCGACAGTGTTGATTGTTGGTCAACGAGTTCAAGGGTTAGTCGAGTGGAAAAGAGCATGACCAAGAAGATAATGAAGAAAAAGATGACTTCCCCAAGGTCAATGCAACTCTGATGATTTTTTGGTGACGTAGAAAGCAAAAGTCGATTGAAGGTCATCAACAGGGAGGTCAACATGGCAGTTCCCACCACCCCAACATACTTGAAGTGGTCACAAACTTCCATCACGTTTGATCAGTCGGACCATCCAGCTGTTTTCCAACTCCGGGTCGCCAGGCTCTGGTAGTCGACCCCGTGGTCGAAGGTGTTTGACTCCGCAAAGTTTTGATGGATGGAGGAAGTGGGCTCAATATCATGTATGCAGAAACTCTCAAGGGGATGGGCATTCCGATGTCCCGACTCAGTGAGAGTTCCATGTCCTTTCATGGAGTAATCCCGGGGAAGAAAGCCAAGTCACTCGGTCAGATTGGACTGGATATCATTTTTGGCTCCGACCGGAATTTTTGCAAGGAGAAGCTAACATTTGAGGTGGTGGACTTCCAGAGTGCATACCATGCTATTCTGGATCGTCCTGCTTATGCACGTTTCATGGCCCGACCATGTTATGTGTTCCTGAAGATGAAGATGCCAGGCCCTAAAGGAGTCATCACTGTTTCTGGCAATCGACAGAGGGCCGAAGAGTGTTTGCAGCAAGGTTCGAAGATTGTAGATCAACAGATGGCTGTGGTAGAATTGGAAGAGTACCGGAAGACCGCCGACCCAGCTGACTTCATGCGCTCTAAGAAGCCAGCTTCTGAGTCCGCTTTTCAGTTGACGGGAGAGGTCAAGCCAGTGAATGTCCATCCGACTGATCCCAATGCAGCTCCAACCAACATATCAACGACACTCGACAGGAAATAGGAAGCCGGGCTCATCCAGTTCCTCCGTCAGAACTGGGACATCTTTGCATGGAAGCCTGCTAACATGTCGGGTGTACCCAGGGAGCTGGTTGAGCACCATTTGCGAGTGGATCCGAAGGCGAAGCCAGTCAGGGAGCGCCTGCGATGATTTGCGTCAGAGAAGAGGAAAGCAATCGGCAAGGAGGTAGCGAAGCTCTTGGAAGCCAAATTCATTCGGGAGATTTACCACTCCGAGTGGCTCTCGAATGTTGTCGTGGTTCCCAAGAAGGATAATTCACTTAGCATGTGTATCGACTTCAAAAACGTTAATAAGGTCTGTCCGAAAGACCACTTTCCGCTCCCCCACATTGATCATATTGTTGATTCAACTACGAGATGCAAGCGTTTGTCTTTTTTGGATGCTTACTCTGCTTACCATCAAATCCGTCTGTTTGGCCCAGATGAAATAAAAACAGCCTTCATCACCCCTTTCGGGTGTTACTGTTACATCATTATGCCTTTCGGTCTGAATAATGCTGGTGCAACCTTCATGCGCATGATCCAAAAGTGTCTGCTCAACCAGATCGGTCGAAATATTGAAGCGTACATGGATGATATTGTTGTCAAGTCACGCAAAGGTTCCGACCTGCTGACTGACTTGGCAAAAACATTTGCTAATTTGAGAAAATATGACATCAAGCTCAATCCATCTATGTGCTCTTTTAGCGTTCCTCGGGGTAATTTACTATTGGGGAACGTTGCATGGGAAACAAAAAATTTCCTACGCGCACGAAGACCTATCATGGTGATGTCCATCTACGAGAGGGGATTTCCGATCTACGTACCCTTGTAGATCGCACAGCAGGAAGCGCTAAGAAACGCGGTTGATGTAGTGGAACGTCCTCACGTCCCTCGATCCGCCCCGCGAACCGTCCCACGAAACGTCCCGCGATCCGTCCCACGATCCGCTCCGATCTAGTGCCGAACGGACGGCACCTCCGCGTTCAGCACACGTACAACTCGACGATTATCTCGGCCTTCTTGATCCAGCAAGAGAGACGGAGAGGTAGATGAGTTCTCCGGTAGCGTGACGGTGCTCCGGAGGTTGGTGGTGATCTATCCCGGCAGGGCTCCGCCCGAGCTCCGTAGAAATACGATCTAGAGGAAAAACCGTGGAGGTATGTGGTCGGGCTGCCGTGGCAAAGTTGTGTCTCAAAAACCCCCAATACCTCTAGTATATATAGGAGGGAGGGAGGGGAGGAGGCAGCCTCAAACCCTCAAGGTTTGGCCGAAATTGGAGGTGGAGGAGTCCTACTCCAATCCTACTTGGAGTAGGATTCCACCTTCCCACTTGGAAACTCTTTCCACCTTGTGTTTTTTCCTTCTCAAACCTTATGGGCCTTAGTGGGAACTTATTCCAGCCCACTAGGGGCTGGTTTATCTCTTCCCATAGCCCATGAGACCCCTTGGGGCGTGACACCCCTCCCGATGGTCCCCGGCACCCCTCCCGGCACTCCCGGTACACTACCGATGAACCGGAAACTTTTCCGGTGACCAAAACAGGACTTCCTATATATCAATCTTTACCTCCGGACCATTCCAGAGATCCTCGTGACGTCCTGGATCTCATCTGGGACTCCGAATAACTTTCGGTTACCAACACCTATAACTCAACTATACCGAAACATCACCGAACCTTAAGTGCGCAGACCCTAAGGGTTTAAGAACAATGTAGACATGACCCGAGGGACTCCTCGGTCAATATCCAATAGCGGGACCTGGATGCCCATATTGGATCCTACATATTCTACGAAGATCTTATCGTTTGAACCTCATTGCCAAGGATTCATATAATCCCGTATGTCATTCCCTTTGTCCTTCGGTATGTTACTTGCCCGAGATTCGATCGTCGGTATCCGCATACCTATTTCAATCTCGTTTACCGGCAAGTCTCTTTACTCGATCCATAATACAAGATCCCGTGACTTACACTAAGTCACATTGCTTGCAAGGCTTGTGTGTGATGTTGTATTACCGAGTGGGCCCCGAGATACCTCTCCATCACACGGAGTGACAAATCCCAGTCTTGATCCATCCTAACTCAACAGGCACCTTCGGAGATACCTGTAGAGCATCTTTATAGTCACCCGGTTACGTTGCGATGTTTGATGCACACAAGGTATTCATCCGGTGCCAGTGAGTTATATGATCTCATGGTCATAGGAACACATACTTGACACACAGAAAACTATAGCAATAAAACGACACGATCAATATACTACGTTCATAGTTTGGGTCTTGTCCATCACATGATTCTCCTAATGTTGTGATCCCGTTATCAAGTAACAACACTTGCCTATGGTCAGGAAACCTTGACCATCTTTGATCAACGAGCTAGTCAACTAGAGGCTTACTAGGGAGAGTGTTTTGTCTATGTATCCACACACGTATTGTGTTTCCAATCAATACAATTATAGCATGGATAATAAACGATTATCATGAACAAAGAAATATAATAATAACTAATTTATTATTGCCTCTAGGGCATATTTCCAACAGTCTCCCACTTGCACTAGAGTCAATAATCTAGTCCACATCACTATGTGATTCTAACGAATCCAACACCCTTACAATTCTGGGGTTTGATCACGTCTTGCTTGTGAGAGAGGTTTTAGTCGACGGTTCTGAACCCTTTCAGATCCGAGTGAGCTTTACAAATCTTTATGTCATCTTATAGATGCTTCTACTATGTGCTATTCGGAAATACTCCAAATATCTACTCTACTATACGAATCCGTTTCACTACTCATAGTTATTCAGATTAGTGTCAAAGCTTGCATCGACGTAACCCTTTACGACGAACTCTTTAACCACCTCCATAATCGAGAAAAATTCCTTAGTCCATTTAGTTACTAAGGATAACTTTGACCGCTGATCAGTGATTCAATCCTGGATCACTCTCTGTACCTCTTAACAGACTTGTTGCAAGGCACATATCAGGTGCGGTACTCAGCATGGCATACTTTAGAGTCTACTGCCAGGGCATAGAAGACGACCTTCGTCTATTCTCTTTAGTCTGTCGTGGTTGGGTTTTGAGTCTTACTCAAATTCACACCTTACAACACAGTCAAGAACTCCTTCTCTGCTGATCTATTTTGAACTCCTTCAAAAACTTGTCAAGGCATGCATCTTGTTGAAACTTCTATTAAGTGTTTCGATCTATCTCCATAGATCTTGATGCTCAACGTTCAAGTAGCTCAATCCAGGTATTCCTTTGAAAAACTCCTTTCAAACAACCTTTTATGCTTCACAGAAATTCTACATTACTTCTGATCAACAATATGTCAACCACATATACTTATCAGAAATTCTATAGTGCTCCCACTCACTTCTTTGGAAATACAAGTTTCTCATAAACCTTGTACAAACCCAAAATCTTTGATCATCTCATCAAAGTGTATATTCCAACTCCGAGATGCTTGCACCAGTCCATTGAAGGATCTCTCGAGCTTGCATACTTGTTAGTATCCTTAGGATCGACAAAACATTCTGATTGTATCACATACAATCTTTCCTCAAGGAAACCGTCGAGGAAACAATGTTTTGACTTCCTATGTGCAATATTTCACAAATAATGCAACAACTACTAACATAATTCCAACAGACTTTTAGCATCGCTACGAGTGATAAAGTCACATCATAGTCAACTCTTTGATCTTGTCGAAAACATCTTTGCGACAAGTCGAGCTTTTCTTAATAGTGACTTATCACCATCATCGTTTTCTTCCTTTTAAAGATCCATCTTTACTTAATAGTCTTACTACCATCAAGCAGTTCTTCCAAAGTCTACACTTTGTTTCATACATGGATTCTCTCTCGGATTTCATGGCCTCCAGCCATTTGTCGGAATCCGGGCCCATCATTGCTTCTCCATAACTGGTAGGTTCATTGTTGTTCAACAACATGACCTCCAAGACAGGGTTATCGTACCACTCTGTAGTAGTACGCGACCTTTGTCAACCTACGAGGTTTGTAGTAACTTGATCCGAAGCTCTAATGATCATCATCATCAGCTTCCACTTCAATTGGTGTAGGCGCCACAGGAACATCTTCCTGCGCCCTACTACACACTGGTTGAAGTGACAGTTCACTAACCTCATCAAGTTCCACCACCCTCCCACTCAATTCTTTCAAGAGAAACCTTTCCTTGAGAAAGGACCCGTTTCTAGAAACAAACACTTTGCTTCCGGACCTGAGATAGGAGATGTATCGAACTGTTTTGGATATCCTATGAAGATGCATTTATCCGCTTTGGGTTCGAGCTTTATGAGACTGAAACTTTTTCACATAAGCATCGCAGCCCCAAACTTTCAAGAAACGACAACTTAGGCTTCTCCAAACCATAGTCTATACTGTGTCATCTCAATGGAAATACGCGGTGCCCTATTTAAAGTGAATGCGGTTGTCTCTAATGTATAACCCATAAACGATAGTGGTAATTCGATAAGAGACATCATAGCATGCACCATATCAAATAGGTCGCGGCTATGACACCATCACACCATGGTGTTCTTGGTGGCATGAATTGCGAAACAACTTCCATATTGTCTTAACTGTGTACCATAACTCGCAACTAAGATATTCATCTCTATGATCATATCGTAGACAATTTATCCTCTAGTTACGACGAACTTCACTCTGAAATAGAATTGAACTTTTTCAATATTTCAGACTTTGTGATTCATTAAGTAAATACTCCTGTATCTACTCAAATCGTCATTGAAGTAATAACATAATGATATCCACTGCGTGCCTCAGCACCCATTGGACTGCATACATCAAAATGTATTACTTCCAACAAGTTACTATCTTGTCTCATCTCAATGAAAACAAGGCCTTGCTCATGTGGTATGATTTGCATGTCACAAGTGATTCAAAATCAAGTGAGTATAAAGATCCATCAGTATAGAGCCTCTTCATGCAATTTATACCAACACGACTCCAGCGGCAGTGCCACAAGTAAGTGGTACTATCATCATTACCTTGTATCTTTTGGCACCAATATCATGAACATGTGTAACACTACGATCGAGATTCAATAAACCATTGAAGGTGATTATTCAAGCAAATAGAGTAACCATTATTCCTTTTAAATGAATAATCATATTGCAATAAACACGATCCAATCATGTTCATGCTTAATGCAAGTATCAAATAACAATTATTTAGGTTTAACACCAATCCCGATGGTAGAGGGAGCGTGCGACGTTTGATCATATCAACCTTGGAAACACTTCCAACACATATCGTCACCTCGCCTTTAGCTAGTCTCCTGTTTATTCCGTAGCTTTCATTTCGTGTTAATAATCACTTAGCAACCGAACGGTTATCCAATACCCTCGCGCTACTAGGAGTACTAGTAAAGTACACATCAACATCATGTATATCAAATATACTTTTGTCGACTTAGCCAGCCTTCTTATCTACCAAGCATCTAGGGTAGCTCCGCCTCAGTGACCGATCCACTCATAACAGAAGCACTTAGTCTCGAGTTTGGGTTCAATCTTGGGTTTCATTAGAGCAGCAACTGGTTTGTCGTTTCATGAAGTATCCCTTTTAGCCCTTGCCTTTCTTGAAACTTAGTGGTTTTATTAACCATCAACTATTGATGCTCCTTCTTGATTTCTACTTTCGCAGTGTCAAACATTGCGAATCTCTCAAGGATCATTGTATCTATCCTTGATATGTTATAGTTCATCATGAAGCTCTCACAGCTTGGTGGCAGTGACTTTGGAGAACCATCACTATCTCATCTGGAAGATTAACTCCCACTTGATTCAAGCGATTGTCGTACTCAGACAATTTGAGCACACACTCAACGATTGAGTTTTTCTCCTTCACTTCATGGACAAAGAATCTTGTCGGAGGTCTCATAACTCTCAACACGGGCACGAGCATGAAATCACAATTTCATCTCTTTAGAACATCTCTTATGTTCTGTGACGTTTCAAAACGTCTTCTGCGCCTTGCTTCTAAGCCATTAAGTATTTTGCACTGAACTATCGCGTAGTCATCAGAAACGTGTATGTCGGATGTTTCACAACATCCACAAACGACGCTCGAGGTGCAGCACACCGAGTGGTGCATTAAGGACATAAGCCTTCTGCGCAGCAACGAGGACAATTCTCAGTTTTACAATCTCTGTCCGCAAAGTTGCTACTATCAACTTTCAACTAAATTTTCTCTAGGAACATATAAAAATAGCAGAGCTATAGCACAAGCTACATCATAATTCGCAAAGACCATTAGACTATGTTCATGATAATTAGTTCAATTAATCATATTACTTAAGAACTCCCACTCAAAAAGTACATCTCTCTAGTCATTTGAGTGGTACATGATCCAAATCCACTATCTCAAGTCCGATCATCACGTGAGTCGAGAATAGTTTCAGTGGTAAGCATCTCTATGCTAATCATATCAACTATATGATTCATGCTGGACCTTTTGGTCTCTTGTGTTCCGAGTCCATGTCTGTACATGCTAGGATCATCAAGTTTAACCCAAGTGTTCCGCGTGTGCAACTGTTTTGCACCCGTTGTATGTGAACGTTGAGTCTATCACACCCGATCATCACGTGGTGTCTCGAAACGACGAACTGTCGCAATGGTGCACAGTCGAGGAGAACACAGTTTCGTATTGAAATTGTAGTGAGAGATCACCTCATAATGCTACCGTCGTTCTAAGCAAGATAAGGTGCATAAAGGATTAACATCACATGCAATTCATAAATGACATGATATGGCCATCATCATGTGCTTCTTGATCTCCATCACCAAAGCACCAGCACGACCTTCTTGTCACCGGCGTCACACCATGATCTCCATCAACATGTCGACATCGGTGTTGTCGTGCTACTCATGCTATTACTACTAAAGCTACGTCCTAGCAATATAGTAAACACATCTGCAAGCACAAAGTTAGTTAAAAGACAACCCTATGGCTCCTGCCGGTTGCCGTACCATTGACGTGCAAGTCGATATTAACTATTACAACATGATCATCTCATACATCCAATATATCACATCACGTCGTTGTCCATATCACATCACAAGCATACCCTGCAAAAACAAGTTAGACGTGCTCTAATTGTTGTTGCATGTTTTACGTGGTTGCCATGGGTATCTAGTAGGATCACATCTTACTTACGCAAACACCACAACGGAGATGTATGAATTTCTATTTAACCTCTCTCCAAGGACCTCCTCGGTCAAATCCGATTCAACTAAAGTTGGAGAAACCGACACTCGCCAGTCATCTTTGAGCAACGGGGTTGCTCGTAGCGATGAAACCAGTCTCTCGTAAGCGTACGAGTAATGTCGGTCCGAGCCGCTTCGATCCAACAATACCGCGGAATTAAGAAAAGACTAAGGAGGGCAGCAAATCGCACATCACCGCCCACAAAAACTTTTATGTTCTCTTGAGATTACATCTACGCATGAACCTAGCTCATGATGCCACTGTTGGGGAACGTCGCATGGGAAACAAAATTTTTCCTACGCGCACGAAGATCTGTCGTGGTGATGTCCATCTACGAGAGGGGATTTCCAATCTACGTACCCTTGTAGATCGCACAGCAGGAAGCGCTAAGAAACGCGGTTGATGTAGTGGAACGTCCTCACGTCCCTCGATCCGCCCCGCGAACCATCCCACGAATCGTCCCGCGATCCGTCCCACGATCCGCTCCGATCTAGTGCCGAACGGACGGCACCTCCGCGTTCAGCACACATACAACATGACGATGATCTCGGCCTTCTTGATTCAGCAAGAGAAACGGAGAGGTAGATGAGTTCTCTGGCAGTGTGACGGTGCTCCGAAGGTTGGTGGTGATCTATCCCAGCAGGGCTTCGCCCGAGCTCCGCAGAAATATGATATAGAGGAAAAACCGTGGAGGTATGTGGTCGGGCTGCCATGGCAAAGTTGTGTCTCAAAAACCCACAATACCTCTAGTATATATAGGAGGGAGGGAGGGGAGGAGGCAGCCTCAAACTCTCAAGGTTTGGCCGAAATTGGAGGTGGAGGAGTCCTACTCCAATCCTACTTGGAGTAGGATTCCACCTTCCCACTTGGAAACTCTTTCCACCTTGTGTTTTTCCTTCTCAAACCTTATGGGCATTAGTGGGAACTTATTCCAGCCCACTAGGGGCTGTTTTATCTGTTCCCATAGCCCATGAGACCCCTTGGGGCGTGACACCCCTCCCGATGGTCCCCGGCACCCCTCCCGGCACTCCCGGTACACTACCGATGAGCCCGAAACTTTTCCGGTGACCAAAACAGGACTTCCTATATATCAATCTTTACCTCCGAACCATTCCAGAGCTCCTCGTGACGTCCTGGATATCATCTGGGACTCCAAACAACTTTCAGTTACCAACACATATAACTCAACTATACCAAAACGTCACCGAACCTTAAGTGTGCAGACCCTGCGGGTTCGAGAACTATGTAGACATGACCCGAGGGACTCCTCAGTCAATATCCAATAGCGGGACCTGGATGCCCATATTGGATCCTACATATTCTCAAAGATCTTATCGTTTGAACCTCAGTGCCAAGGATTCATATAATCCCGTATTCCATTCCCTTTGTCCTTAGGTATGTTACTTGTCCGAGATTCGATCGTCGGCATCCGCATACCTATTTCAATCTCGTTTACCGGCAAGTCTCTTTACTCGTTCTATAATACAAGATCCCGTGACGTACACTAAGTCATATTGCTTGCAAGGCTTGTGTGTGATGTTGTATTACCGAGTGGGCCCCGAGATACCTCTCCGTCACACGGAGTGACAAATCCCAGTCTTGATCCATCATAACTCAACAGGCACTTTCGAAGATACCTGTAGAGCATCTTTATAGTCACCTAGTTACGTTGCGACGTCTGATGCACACAAGATATTCATCCGGTGCCAGTGAGTTATATGATCTCATGGTCATAGGAACAAATACTTGACACGCAGAAAACTATAGCAATAAAATGACACGATCAATATGCTACGTTCATAGTTTGGGTCTTGTCCATCACATGATTCTCCTAATGATGTGATCCCGTTATCAAGTAACAACACTTGCCTATGGTCAGGAAACCTTGATCATCTTTGATCAATGATCTAGTCAACTAGAGGCTTACTAGGGACATTGTTTTGTCTATGTATCCACACAAGTATTGTGTTTCCAACCAATGCAATTATAGCATGGATAATAAACGATTATCATGAACAAAGAAATATAATAATAACTAATTTATTATTGCCTCTAGGGCATATTTCCAAGAGTTACTCAGTTTTCTCATTTCTGAATGAGGGATCGACGTTAACCTTGAGAAGATTGGCGCCATTATCAGAATGCAGAGCCCTGTGCGAGTGCATGACGTGCCGAAACTTACAGGATGTCTCGCAGCATCGAGTCGGTTTATGTCTCGTCTCGGTGAGAAGGCACTGCCTTTGTACCGATTGATGAAGAAGTCGGATGTGTTCAAGTGGAATGATGAAGCAGAAGCAGCGTTTGTAGAGCTCAAAGCTCTGCGTTCCACCCAGCCGGTGCTTGCTGCTCCGCACAACAAAGAACCACTGCTCCTATACATCACAACCACCAATCAAGTCATTAGTACAGTCTTGTCTGTCGAGAGAGAAGAAGAAGGTAAAGCCTACAAGGTTCAACGTCCAGTCTATTATATTTCAGAAGTTTTAACTCCTTCGAAGCAAAGGTATCCCCATTACCAAAAGCTTATTTTCAGAATATATTTGACAGCGAAGAAAGTCGCACATTACTTTCAAGATCACTCCATAGCAGTCTTCAGTGATGCTCTCGTGTCAGAGATTCTTCACAATCGGGATGCAACGGGCCGAGTGGCCAAATGGGCTATGGAGCTATTGTATTTGGATATCAAGTTTGAAGCAAAGAAGGCCATCAAATCTCAGGCCTTGGCTGATTTTATGGCCGAGTGGTTGGAACAACAACAGCTTGCATAGATTCACTCAACACATTGGACTATGTTCTTTAATGGATCCAAAATGTTAAATGGGTCCGGTGCTGGTGTGGTACTGGTGTCCCCAAAAGGCGACAAGCTTAGCTATGTCCTTCAGATCCACTTTGATTCATCCAGCAAGGAACTTGAGTATGAAGCTCTCCTTTACGGGTTGCATATGGCCATCTCACTCGGCATACGACGCGTGATGGTCTACGGGGACTCAGACTTGGTGGTCAATCAGGTGATGAAGAAGTGGGATGTCCGGAACCCTGCCTTGATAGGTTATTGCAATGCATTGAGGAAGCTGGAGAAGAAGTTTGAAGGCTTAGAACTCCATCATGTACCCCGAGTGAAGAACCAGGCGACTGATGAATTGGCCAAGATTGGATGTACTCGGAGGCCTGCACCGAGCAATGTATGTTTGGAACACTTGCACGCTCTGTCTATGCAAGAGGATCCCTTCACTGAAGAGCCCCCACACCCAACAAGTACTTCTGATCCGACTGAAGTTGATGTTCCAGCAGTCGTTGACCTTATTATGGAAATTTTGGTGATTACTCCCGACTGGACAGTGCCATATATTGCATATATTCTAAGGCGAGAATTGTCAGAAGACGAAGGCGAAGCCCGACAGATTGTCCGCAGGTCAAAGGCCTACACGGTAATGGGTGATCAACTTTACAGAGAAAGTGTGACCGGAGTAGCTCAACGATGTATCTCTCCTGAGGAGGGCCAACTGATTCTGGAAGAAATCCACTCGGGGACATGTGGTCATCACGCGTCCTCTCGGACCATTGTTGCCAAACATACCGATCCGGATTCTTCTGGCCACGCGCCAATGTAATGGCCAAAGACCTCGTCGACCGTTGTGAAGGCTGTCAGTTCTACTCCAACTTGTCTCACAAACCTGCATCAGCCCTGAAGACAATTCCTCTTATTTGGCCGTTTGCTGTCTCGGGCTTGGACATGGCCAGGCCTTTCAGGACAGGCTAGAGTGGTTTCACACACTTGCTTGTTGCAGTCGAGAAGTTCACCAAGTGGATCGAAGCCAAGCAAATCAAGAAGCTGGATGCCCGTAGATCCATCAAGTTTTTGAAGGAAATTACATTTTGATATGGAGTCCCGCATAGAATCATCACAGATAATGGGTCTAACTTTGACTCGGACGAATTCAGACGTTTCTGCACTAACCAAGGGACCTGAGTGGATTATGCACCCGTTGCTCATCCGCAAACCAACGGTCAAGCAAAGAGAGCAAATTGTCATGCCCACAATGCGACCCTATCCTCAATTTGGCACGAGGACCTCGCCAGGGGTAGAAGCGCATCTCGTCGTGTCGCAAGAATGGATATCGATACAAGTACATGTACTGAAAAGAAGAGGTATATATAGAGTTGGCTTACACTCGCCACAAGCTACATCAGAGTCACATCAGTACATTACATATTCATCAAGAGTAAGAGCAGGGTCCGACTACGGACGAAAACAAACGAGAAAATAAGAACGACGTCTATCCTTGCTATCCCAGGATGCCGGCCTGGAACCCATCCTAGATCGATGAAGAAGAAGAAGAAGCAACTCCTAATGAACAATCAACGCGCTCGCGTCAAGTAACCTTTACCTCTACCTGCAACTGGTGTTGTAGTAATCTGTGAGCCACAGGGGGACTCAGCAATCTCATTTCCAAAGGTATCAATACTAGCAAAGCTTAATGGGTGAGGTATGGTTAAGTGGTGAGGTTGCAGCAGCGGCTAAGCATATATTTGGTGGCTAGACTTACGAGTACAAGAAATAAGAGGGGGGAAGATCTACGCATAGCGGACGTGAACTACTGATGATCAAATGAATGATCCTGAACACCTACCTACGTCAGACATAACCCCACCGTGTCCTCGATCGGAGAAGGAACTCACGAAAGAGACAGTCACAGTTACGCACACAATTGGCATATTTTAATTAAATTAACTTCAAGTTATCTAGAACCAGTGTTAAACAAAGTTTCCACGTTGCCACATAACCGCGGGCATGGCTTTCCGAAAAGACTTAACCCTGTAGGGGTGCTCCAACTAGTCCATCACAAATTACCACAAGCCGCATAGAAATCCTCAATCACGAAGCTCGCGATCTCGTCGGATTCCCTAATGGAAAACCTCAACTCTGAGATTACCCAAAGCATCACCGGAATCCCGATGCACAAGATATTCCGTCAAAGGTAAAACTAATCCAGCAAGGCCGCCCAACGTGTCGACGAACCCGATAGGAGCCGCGTATCTCGTTCTCAGGACACGACGGATGGAAAAGCCTACAAGTACCAAACCTCGAGTTGCCCCGTGGTGGCCCTGCAGTCTGTCCATTTTGGACCAACACTCATGAGGAGCACTGGCCCGGGGGTTGATTAAATTTCCTCGGGTTAATTACTCCCTATGCAGTTCATTAGTTATTAGGCAAATGTAGTACCAAAGTTGGGCCTTGCAAGACCAGCTTTAATCTAAAACGAATTATCAAGGGGGTCCCCATAACAACCCCGATCGTGTTAGGAGCGCTCAATTATGGAACATAACACCGGTGGCCGAAACTAAGGGGGCAAAGGTGGAACAAAACACCAGGCTAGAAAGGCGGAGCCTTCCACCTTTTACCAAGTATATAGGTCCATTAAATTAAATAGCATTTAAATATGGTGATATGACAAGGAACCCATGTTATCACATGGAAGCAACTACACCTGCAACTAGCAACCCTAACAACAGGGTTAAGCAAGCAGTAACATAGCCAATCAGTGGTTTGCTAGGTCGAACATGTTGAAGGTGATCATGGCATTGTTGAGAGGCTGATATTTAACATGTGGTAGGCATCGAGACATAAACGATAGAAGCGATAAAACTAGCATGGCAATGATAGTAATGGTATCTGGGGAAATGGTCATCTTGCCTGAGATCCCGCTTCGAAGAAGAATGACTCCGTGAAGTAGACGAACCAATGTAGTCGAACGGTCCTCACATCCGACACGCTTGCGGAACTCTATCGAGACGGAGGGAAACGGAAACAAGCATCAACACACGATATACACCACACGATGCACAACACATATGATGCATGAACGGTCTAATGCAAGGCATGACAAACACAACAACCAAACACTACACATTAAGTGAAGCTCGATATGAAACGAGTTGCATATCGACGAAACTCCATGTCTAATTATTTAGTTCACTCCCCTTAATTTACCGGCAAGATTAAATGTTGTTAACATGGCAAGGGGCGAAGCGATGATTCTACCTGTCATACTAGTCGATAGCACGCGGGACTTAGAACGGAGCTACAACACAAGAGACATGCAACACAAGATGTATATGCCATGAATGTGTCATGCATGCGAGTTCATCAACACCACGGCAAGAAGGGACAGAAACAAGTGTCGCCACAGCGAGCGAAAGGGGACCATGGCGGCAAGACGGAAACGATGCCACGGCAACGTTTCTATCCCGATAACTCGTCGATATATCGTGCCAACGAATAGGGAGCGTGTGCGGGAACGCTAAATAAGGAATGGGGTGATCCCGGTTACCGGGTTCCCATGTGTCGGGGCACAACAAAAGTGAGACAACGTGCTACGGCAACATACGACGCAAACATACATTCATCTCATACAACACATGCATTCGTTACACGACACGTCTCATCGGTATACCTTCGACGCGTGCGAAACGGTGGGGTTCGGTCGAAGCGGACGTCGTGGAGGTCGTGGTCGTCGTGGAAGTCAAGGTACTCGGTCTCGTCGACGGTAGTCGTTCGCTCGGCGTCGGTAGACGAACACGGGTCTTCGGCGACGGTAGTCGAACAAGGGTCCGAAGATGTCCGGGGGTCGTCAAGGACGACATGGTGCTCGGCGAGCTTGTCGGTTCCATGAAGGAGGGGATGGAGCACGCGGCGACGGCAAGCGGCAGCACAAGCAACGACATCTACTAGCATGTAAGCTACGACAACTAGCTAGCTAGCAGGCATGCAAACTACAACAACAACTAACAACTAATAGCACTAAGCCACCTAGCAACAAACTACAAGCAGCAGCATCTAGCTAGGCAAGCAAGGCAGCACCAACAGCAATCGCCAGCAACAGCTAGCATCAGGCATCGGCAACTAGCAACTAACCTAGCAACTAACATCAAGCAGATGGTAAAGCAGCCACATCTAGCATCACCAGCAGCTATCGGCATAGGCAGCAAGCATGCACCAGCTAGCATAACGGCAAGCACAGGGGCGGCAGCAACAACTCAGCAACAGCACAACTCGGTAGTAACAGGCAAAAACAACATGCGGCAATAGCGGCTATCGGGAGCAGCATAGCAACGACTACAGCAAAATGGAGCACATCGAACAAGCAACAGCAGCAATGCACGCAAGCTTAGCAGCAGCTCAAGCAAGAGCCAACAAGCGGGGGCGACAGCAATGCGCCAGCAGCAGCAGACGGCAGCAAGAGAGCTCGGCATGGGGGCGAGCACGGCGGGCTCGGCAACCGGAGGAGGAGGTCGGGCACCGGCGGCTCGAGGCGAGGGGGTCCTCCGGGTTCCTGCCGGGAATGGCGACAGCAGGCAGCAGGGACTGTGGCCGGCGTCGGGGCACAGCAGCACGGTGGGCGCATGGCAGAGCACACAGGCATGGAGGTACCGGCGAGCAGGTGCAGGGCAAGCCGGCGAGGGAGAACGGCGAGGCGGCCATGGCATGGCGGCGCCGGCGGGGCCTCGTGTTCTTGGAGCTGGAGGCGGCGACCGGGGGACGGCGGGGCACGGGCAACCGGGAGGTGCCACGGCGGCGCGGCGAGGTCGGGCAAGGGACGGGGCACAAGCTTTCGCGGGGTGGCACATTTCAAGGGAGGAAGGAGCACGGGACGAGGGGATGACGACGCGTGGGGGAGGACGAGAGAAGAGGGACGAGGGGGCACGTGCTCCTCTCGCTAGGGCAGGGGGGAGCTGGGCCTTGGGCCAGCTGGCTCCTCTCCCTCTATTGTTTTTTTCCTTTAAAAAAACAGAAAACACACAGTCTAAGATAAAACGATTTTAACAACATAAAAAAATGATTTTGGCACCTTGAAAAAAATACCCCACTATAAAATAGGCTGGGCTTTTTTTAAACAAATAAAAATGAAACCCTTTTAAGAATTAAAATAAAACTCTTTTAACAAGAGAATAAAATAAAACCCTTTTACAAAAGAATAAAATCTAAACTCCTTTTTGACAAGAGAAAAAAATAATACCTCTTTTATTTAAAGAATAAAATAAAAGCTCTTTAAAAGAGAAAATAAAATGAGACGGCTTTAAAATAAAAGAAAAGGAGAAATAAAATAAAACCCAAGGGTTGCCCCCACATTTAATAAAAGGATTTTCTTTAAAAGAAGACAAACCTTTTTTTTAAGTAGGGGTTAAAATGGAAACTTTAGCAAACCGCAAAAACAAATACAAGAGGAGAGGAGGGGAGAGGTTCGCGGTGAAACTGGGTTTAGCGGTGGCTCTCACGCGCGCACTCTCATCACGCCAACAAACGACGCCACACTCACAAGCACTCACAAGCAACAACACGGAGCAACAAACAACACCGACAACACACAGTTGACATGATGCCATGCATGATGCGATGATGCAAACTAAATGATGATGCAACCAACAAAATAAAATAGCCACACGACGGAAATGGAATAAAGGGGGGAATCTTCTAGAGCATCGGTCTCGGGCTGTCACAACTCTCCTACACTACAAGAGGATCTCGTCCCCAGATCCAAGAATGAAAGGGGGAGAGGATGAGAAAGCAAGAGGTAAAACTTAGTCGCTTCTTTGACAAACGAGTGAAACCAACGGTCCTTGAAAGTTGCAAAGAGATGAGGAATGATATGAGAAACAAGCAAGAATTCACGGAAAATTTCGGCAGCACTTCGGTAGAAAAATGGGACAAAAAATTCGATAAGAAGAGAGAATTAGACAATATTCACAAGAAACAAGTAAATAGAACAAGGGAACACCATGATCTTGATAGAACAACATAATAGACCCAAAAGAGCTACATCACAATGCCTCCGGAACAAGAGAATAAGAACTAGCTCAAGCAGAAGAAGAGAATGAAGAAAAGAATGACAACTATCATCACAATAGAATAGAAGAGCCTCCGGACAGAGAATTGACGTAGTAGTTGGAAAACAAACAACGAAAAGAACAAGATAGTAGTGGGCTTATGAAAATCATCTCAACATTTATGAGGTGATAACCAACCACTAAGAGAAACAAGGATAGCTTGAGAGAAACAAGATATGAACAATTCTTACACCAAGAGGATACATTGAGAACTTGGATTAATGACAAGCACCATGATAGCATAATCCATAGGGAAAAGCTTTAGGTGAAATCCAAACCAAGATAGCTCAATGAAGAAATCATGGGTTGAAAATATCTCATGATCCTAGAGTTGGTGGGTTTAATTATCTCACTCTTGAAAGGAAAACTCTTCGAGGCTCCTACACTAACAAGAATGCTATAATCCACCTCAAAGGATAAAGGAAGAACAAATGCACTTGGAAATGCAAGAGAAAAGAATACTTGAGGTACTCCAACAGGAATCTTGAAGAACACTTGAGAATGGATTGAAACCTTGATGAACCACCAAGAAGGACCTCCGTATACGAATGAATGATACAAATATATCATGGTAGAAAAGAATAAGATTATGACCTTGCCAGGATTTAAATGAAGCCTCACAATAGATACTTGAGAAAACTTAGCATTCCAGAAAGAAAAGATAAGAACACTTGAGAAAAAAGGAATTGATATCATGAGCCACTCCGGAAGAAGAATTGAAATCATAATGAAACAGGAATAAGAATTATGTTATGCTTATCCTTCATCAAGTTTAATTGATGACAAGCAACGGATTTCGCATACAACTTAATCTTCTTGAAACGATTAAAGAGAGATAGATAAAGCACAAACTAGAAGAAATGTTGCAAGGAACACCGGTAAGAATTCACAATTGAATGGGAACACCACGAATTAATGGAGAAACATGAGAATGAAGAGCTCATGAGCCACTTGAGAGAAAACTTGAACAAGGCACCGGATAATCGAGAGACGAACGAAGAGACAACAATTGAGAAGAATTGATAATGAAAGCTGAAAGTTGAGAACGAATAATCTTCTGAAATGATGTCCTTCGGAGGAACGAAAAATAAAAACAACTCATAACTGCACCGGATAGCAAGAAAGGGATTACTCATGATTGACAACAATTAAGATGTTGGCACAAAGCTGAAATGATGAATCTCAAGAGAATGGACCAAGATAGAGAGAAACACTCCTTCGGATAGCAAGCTGAGAATGAGGAGGAGAACACCACCAAGAATTAATGAGACACTCCGGAAGAACGAAGAATGAAAGGTTGAGCCAAATATGAGAACTAATTCAAATAGAACTTGAAGAAGGAATATGACTGATGGAAATCATACTTACATCATAGTTGAAATAATTAGAGATCTCCGGAAAAGATTACAAGAGCCAGAAAAGATCCTGGGAAAAACCTGTGGGTTATGGGCCCACTCAAAGAAACCACCGTTAGAAAAGATTGCTTAGAAGAGAGATATTGCACCGGTATGAATAGAACTAGATGAGGTTGAGAACCTCGAAATAATTGAAAAGACTGGAAAGAAGAACTACAGAGATAACTTCAACGCTCCGGATCAAACAGAGAGAAATAAATACCAAGATAGGCTCATAAAAATTTCCGACATGGGAAAGAATTACAAGGATAAATAGGATATAATGAACACGGATAGCTGAATTAAATTCACCAGAGAAAAAAAATAACCAGATTGAAGGAATGATGCACTAGAACTCTTGAGAATCATCACAATGACACATCGGATAGGACACGGAAGAAAAGATAGCGGGAGCACAAAGAAAAGAAAACTCTTGGATGAAAATTGAATCACTGAGAAAAAGGGTGGGAGGGCCGGGAAAAACAAAGACAACTTGGGATAGATGAGATGAACTCCGGAATAAGAATAGAAAGACTGATCTGCAAAAATTATAGAGGATTGAATTCACTGAAGAGAAGCACACCGGTTGGAAAAGAATTGATATGACAACTCCGGTAGACAAGAATTGATAAGACAATTGATTAAGCAAAAGGATTACCACTCTCATAAAAATATGAGAACACCACTTAGGAAAGATCTGAAATCACCACTTGACATCGAAGCAACTTGAATTACCATATTCAACAAAACAAAGGATTAGGCTTATGAAACAAGCCAGAACAAACTCATGAGAAAGATTTCTTCCGATATTTTCGTGGACAGGATCGCACGGGCTCGATCCTTACAGTAGCCATCAAGTGCAAGGCAGTGCACCCGACATACAAAGCGTCCCCGAGTCGTAGCAAGCTACAAGGACTCTTTAAGACACAACGTGTACCGCTGTAAGTCGAGCGTGAACAAACGAATCCACTAGATGTCAAACCCCAACCTAACATCATGCATTTGTTGGAAGATTGTCCTATAAGCAACTACTTGAATTCCCACCTATGAATTCCCGAAATATCCGGTCATGCAATCTGGTACACAGATACAAGGAGTAATATCACACAACTCCTATACTAACCCGTCATTTGTATCACATCCGTCAACACACAACCAGAATCTCGGACCTTCATCTACAACAGACCCTCGTGATCACAACGATACAAAGTATGGCAGTACTCCCGAACAATCTGCACCAGTACTGGGGACATCGGGGTTATCTCGCCACTACTAGTATTGAAGCAATTACGAACATCCTTCGTTCTGAGATACTAAGAAACTTGAATGATAATGATGTGCTCAAGAATCCCCTGGAGCTCAACTCCCCTGAAACTCAAAGCAGATAGGAGGCACCAAGACAGAACTCCGTCACATCGGCATCATATAGATTCCAAAAATATCCGCATGATCCTAATTTTTTTTTGAGTGAGAACAGGAGTAGAATTAAATTATTACGTCAAGATTCCTCACCAGAGCATAGAAGAGGAGAAAAAAGAATCCTACTCTCCGATATATAACTAGACTCAAAGCAGTTTTTTCACTAGACTCGACTCGGCCAAGTTCGATCAATCAAGGGGGCTCCTAGGTCGGTACTGCTCTGGTACCAATTTGTCATGCCCACGATGCGACCCTATCCTCAATTTGGCACGAGGACCTCGTCATGGATAGAAGCGCATCTCGCCGTGTCGCAATAATGGATATCGATACAAGTACATGTACTGAAAAGAAGAGGTATATATAGAGTTAGCTTACACTCGCCACAAGCTACATTAGAGTCACATCAGTACATTACATATTCATCAAGAGTAAGAGCAGGGTCCGACTACGGATGAAAACAAACGAGAAAATAAGAACGACGTCCATCCTTGCTATCCCAGGCTGCCGGCCTGGAACCCATCCTAGATAGATGAAGAAGAAGAAGAAGAAGAAGCAACTCCAAATGAACAATCAACGCGCTCGCGTCAAGTAACCTTTACGTGTCCCTGCAACTGGTGTTATAGTAATATATGAGCCACAGGGGGACTCAGCAATCTCATTTCCAAAGGTATCAAGACTAGCAAAGCTTAATGGGTGAGGTATGGTTAAGTGGTGAGGTTGCAGCAGGGGCTAAGCATATATTTGGTGGCTAGACTTACGAGTACAAGAAATAAGAGGGGGGAAGATCTACGCACAGCGGACGTGAACTACTGATGATCAAATGAATGATCCTGAACACCTACCTACGTCAGACATAACCCCACCGTGTCCTCGATCGGAGAAGGAACTCATGAAAGAGACAGTTACGGTTACGCACACAATTGGCATATTTTAATTAAATTAACTTCAAGTTATCTAGAACCAGTGTTAAACAAAGTTTCCACGTTGCCACATAACCGCGGGCGCGGCTTTCTGAAAAGATTTAACCCTGCAGGGGTGCTCCAACTAGTCCATCACAAATTACCACAAGCCGCATAGAAATCCTCAATCACGAAGCTCACGATCTCGTTGGGTTCCCTAATGGAAAACCTCAACTCTGAGATTACCCAAAGCATCACCGGAATCCCGATGCACAAGATATTCCGTCAAAGGTAAAACTAATCCAGCAAGGCCGCCCGACGTGTCGACGAACCCGATAGGAGCCGCATATCTGGTTCTCAGGACACAACGGATGGAAAAGCCTACAGGTACCAAACCTCGAGTTGCCCCGTGGTGGCCCCGCAGTCTGTCCATTTTGGACCAACACTCATGAGGAGCACTGGCCCGGGGCTTGATTAAATTTCCTCGGGTTAATTACTCCCTATGCAGTTCATTAGTTATTAGGCAAATGTAGTACCAAAGTTGGGCCTTGCCAGACCAGCTTTAATCTAAAACGAATTATCAAGGGGGTCCCCATAACAACCCCGATCGTGTTAGGAGGGCTCAATTATGGAACATAACACCGGTAGCCGAAACTAAGGGGGCAAAGGTGGAACAAAACACCAGGCTAGAAAGGCCGAGCCTTCCACCTTTTACCAAGTATATAGGTCCATTAAATTAAATAGCATTTAAATATGGTGATATGACAAGGAACCCATGTTATCACATGGAAGCAACTACACCTGCAGCTAGCAACGCTAACAACATGGTTAAGCAAGCAGTAACATAGCCAATCAGTGGTTTGCTAGGTCGAACAGGTTGAAGGTGATCATGGCATTGTTGAGAGGCTGATATTTAACATGTGGTAGGCATCGAGACATAAACGATAGAAGCGATAAAACTAGCATGGCAATGATAGTAATGGTATCTGGGGAAATGGTCATCTTGCCTGAGATCCCGCTTGGAAGAAGAATGACTCCGTGAAGCATACGAACCGATGTACTCGAACGGTCCTCACATCCGACACGCTTGCGGAACTCTATCGAGATGGAGGGAAACGGAAACAAGCATCAACACACGATATACACCACACGATGCACAACACATATGATGCATGAACGGTCTAATGCAAGGCATGACAAACACAACAACCAAACACTACACATTAAGTGAAGCTCGATATGCAACGAGTTGCATATCGACGAAACTCCACGTCTAATTATTTAGTTCACTCCCGTTAATTTACCGGCAAGATTAAATGTTGTTAACATGGCAAGGGGTGAAGCGATGATTCTACCTGTCATACTAGTCGATAGAACGCGGGACTTAGAACGGAGCTACGACACAAGAGACATGCAACACAAGATGTATATGCCATGAATGTGTCATGCATGTGAGTTCATCAACACCACGACAAGAAGAGACAGAAACAAGTGTCGCCACGGCGAGCGAAAGGGGACCATGGCGGCAAGACGGAAACAATGCCACGGAAACGTTTCTATCCCGATAACTCGTCGAGATATCGTGCCAACGAATAGGGAGCGTGTGCGGGAACGCTAAATAAGGAATGGGGTGATCCCGGTTACCGGGTTCCCATGTGTCGGGGCACAACAAAAGTGAGACAACGTGCTACGGCAACATACGACGCAAACATACATTCATCTCATACAACACATGCATTCGTTACACGACACGTCTCATCGGTATACCTTTGACGCGTGCGAAACAGAGGGGTTCGCTCGAAGCGGACGTCGTGGAGGTCGTGGTCGTCGTGGAAGTCGAGGTACTCGGTCTCGTCGACGGTAGTCGTTCGCTCGGCGTCGGTAGATGAACACGAGTCTTCGGCGACGGTAGTCGAACACGGGTCCGAAGATGTCCGGGGGTCATCGAGGACGACGTGGTAATCGGCGAGCTTGTCGGTTCCATGAAGGAGGGGATGGAGCACGCGGCGACGGCAAGCGGCAGACAAGCAACGACATCTACTAGCATGTAAGCTACGGCAACTAGCTAGCTAGCAGGCATGCAAACTACAACAGCAGATAATAGCTAATAGCACTAAGCCACCTAGCAGGAAACTACAAGCAGCAACATCTAGCTAGGCAGGCAAGGCAGCACCAACAACAATCGCCAGCAACAGCTAGCATCAGGCATCGGCAGCTAGCAACTAACCTAGCAACTAACATCAAGAAGATGGCAAAGCAGCCACATCTAGCATCACCAGCAGCTATCGGCATAGGCAGCTAGCATGCACCAGCTAGCATAACGGCAAGCACAGGGGCGGCAACAGCAACTCAGCGACATCACAACTCGGCAGTAGCAGGCAGAAACAACACACGACAACAGCGGCTATCGGCAGCAGCATAGCAGCGGCTACAGCAAAACGCAGCACATCGAACAAGCAACAACAGCAATGCACGCAAGCTTAGCAGCAGCTCAAGCAACAGCCAACAAGCGGGAGCGGTAGCAATGCGCCAGCAGCAGCAGACGACAGCAAGCGAGCTCGGCATGGGGGCGAGCAAGGCAGGCTCGGCAACCGGAGGAGGAGGTCGGGCACCGGCGGCTCGAGGCGAGGGGGTCCTCCGGGTTCCTTCCGGGAATGGCGACAGCAGGCGGCAGGGACTGTGGCCGGCGACGGGGCACAACAGCACGGCAGGCGCGGGGCAGAGCACACGGGCATGGAGGTACCGGCGAGGAGGTGCAGGGCAAGCCGGCGAGGGAGAAAGGCAAGGCAGCCATGGCATGGCGGCGCCGGCGGGGCCTCGGGTTCTTGGAGCTGGAGGCGGCGACCGGGGGACGGCGGGGCACGGGCGACGGGGAGGTGCCACGACGGCGCGGCGAGGTCAGGCAAGGGACGGGGCACAAGCGTTTGCGGGGTGGCACGCATCGAGGGAGGAAGGAGCACGGGACGAGGGGATGACGGCGCGTGGGGGAAGGACGAGAGAAGAGGGACGAGGGGGCACGGTCTCCTCTCGCTAGGGCAGGGGGGAGCTGGGCCTTGGGCCAGCTGGCTCCTCTCCCTCTATTGTTTTTTTCCTTAAAAAAACAGAAAAACACACTCTAAGATAAAATGATTTTAACAACATAAAAAAATGATTTTGGCACCTTGAAAAAAAATACCCGAACTATAAAATAGGTTGGGCTTTTTTTAAACAAATAAAAATGAAACCCTTTTAAGAATTAAAATAGAACTCTTTTAACAAGAGAATAAAATAAAACCCTTTTACAAAAGAATAAAATCTAAACTCCTTTTTGACAAGAGAAAAAAAATAATACTTATTTTGTTTAAATAATAAAATAAAAGCTCTTTAAAAGAGAAAAGAAAATGAGACGGCTTTAAAATAAAACAAAAGGAGAAATAAAATAAAACCCAAGGGTTGCCCCCACATTTAATAAAAGGATTTTCTTTAAAAGAAGACAAACCTTTTTTTAACTAGGGGTTAAAATGGAAACTTTAGCAAACCGCAAAAACAAATACAAGAGGAGAGGAGGGGAGAGGTTCGCGGTGAAACAGGGTTTAGTGATGGCTCTCACGCGCGCACTCTCATCACGCCAACAAACGACGCCACACTCACAAGCACTCACAAGCAACAACACGGAGCAACAAACAACACCGACAACACACAGTTGACATGATGCCATGCATGATGAGATGATGCAAACTAAATGATGATGCAACCAACAAAATAAAATAGCCACACGACGGAAACAGAATAAAGGGGGGAATCTTCTAGAGCGTCGGTTTCGGGCTGTCACACAAATGGACTTATCCTACAAGGATTAAAGCCTCGACTCATATGAGACCTTGAGTATGCTGCACGCGCTTGGGTGACTAAACTACCCTCTAATCTCTGGGGTCTGAGGACGACACCGAACCGGTCGATTGGGCGAACTCCTTTCTTCCTGGTATATGGAGCCGAAGCTATTCTACCGAGTGATTTGATTCACAGTTCCCCCCGAGTGGATATCTATTCAGAAGCTGAAGCCGATCAAGCACGTCAAGATGGAGAAGATCTTCTGGAGGAGGAACACGCGATGGCGCTGATTTGATCTACGGTTTATCAACAGGACTTGCGGCATTTTCATTCAAGGCATGTAAGGAGTCGGGCGTTCCATGAAGGTGATGTGGTACTCCGAGTGGATTAGCAAAGGCCTCATATGTTAGCTCCTGCTTGGGAAGGACCTTTCATCATCACTAAGGTGTTAAACAATGGAGCTTACCAACTCTACAATCTTCAGAAGAGGACAGATGAACCGTGTGCATGGAATGCGGATCTTCTCAAGCGTTTTTATGCTTGATTACCGGTCTATCCGATGTAACATACAAAGTTTGCTGAATAAAGTTGCTTGTCAGAGTCATAACTTCCCCAGTTTTCGTCGATTCCGGTCGAGTGGCTACGCGCCCAAAAAATATAATCCGAGCGGAGAGCGATCCTCACACTCCGGGGCTTAGCTGCAAATAAGATTCGCCTAAGTTAACAAACTCTTCCTAGTGGATAAAAACTATCCACTCGGACGCTTAGATGCGAACGAGTCTTCGCCTAAATACAAAATGTACTCCGAGTGAAGAGCGATCCTCACACTCGGGAGCTTAGTTGCGAACAAGATTCACCTAAGTTAACAAACTATTCCGAGTGGATACAAACTATCCACTCGGACGCTTAGCTTTGAACCAGTCTTCGCCTAAGTACGAAACGTACTCCGAGTGAAGAGCGATCCTCACACTCGGGGGCTTAGCTGCAAATAAGATTCGCCTAAGTTGACAAACTCTTCCACTGGATAAAAACTATTCACCCGGACGCTTAGCCGTGAACCAGTCTTCGCCTAAGTACGAAACGTACTCCGAGTGAAGAGCGATCCTCACACTCGGGGGCTTAGCTGCGAACAAGATTTGCCTAAGTTAACAAATTCTTCCGAGTGGATAAAAACTAGTTACTCGGACACTTAGCCGCGAACCAGTCTTCGCCTAAGTACGAAACGTACTCCGAGTGAAGATCGATCCTCACACTCGGAAGCTTAGCTGCGAACAAGATTCGCCTAAGTTATCAAACTCTTTCGAGTGAATAAAAACTATCCACTCGGACGCTTATCTGCGAACCAGTCTTCACCTAAGTACGAAATGTACTCCGAGTGAAGAGAGATCCTCACACTCGGAAGCTTAGCTACGAACAAGATTCGCCTAAGTTATCAAACTCTTCCAAATGAATAAAAACTATCCACTCGGACGCTTAGCTGCGAATCAGTCTTCGCCTAAGTACGAAACGTACTCCGAGTGAAGAGCGATCCTCACACTCGGGGGCTTAGCTGTGAACAAGATTCGCCTAAGTTAACAAACTCTTATGAGTGGATAAAAACTATCCACTCGGACGCTTCGCTGTGAACCAGTCTTCGCCTAAGTACGAAACGTACTCCGAGTGAAGAGCAATTCTTACACTCGGGGGTTTAGCTGGATATGATTCACCTAAGTAAAAAAACTTTGTTCCGAATGAATATCAATCTATTCACTCGAAGCAAACCAAGAAAATCTTGAAAATATCAAAAGCAGATAGATTCAAAAGAGCTCAACAACGGATCAAAGTTATCCGTGCAACCATAAAGTACTCGGGATCAGCACCCGAATGAAGTTTAGGCGATACATCGACCACTCGACATACCGAGGCAAATTTAAAGTTTTTAGGAATAGCAATAGTTTTTATCTTCAAGGACCTCCGGGACTTGCTGGCTCAACAAAGTTATCGAGATCGATTCCATCAGCAATGTGAGTCACAACAGTGATGAAAGTCTCCATAAAATCTCCCAACTGGAGCTTCTTGGTATTTGCTACTTGTAGCATCTTCAGTTTCTCCTCCCTTGCCTCATTACAGTGGACCCCGACGAGACAAAGAGTAACATCGGCCCCACACCGAGCTGCGGATTTCTCCCATGCTTGGACTCTCTCAAGAACTCGACCCAGGCGCTCCATCACAGCTTCCAGATCGACGAGGAACGTGTCTTCAGGCCATAGCTCTTTGTCGATTCCTCTCACATCAGCTCGTAGTCGAGTGAACTATCCTTGGACTTTCACAAGGCGACAGTTGAAGCGATACATGCTCACGGCCAAGTCATCGGGAATAAGAAACTTGATGGGATCCAAGTATGGCTCCACCTCGAAGGTCTCTTTATTGAAGTGAGGACAGAATTCTGTAGAAGAAGAAAAAGGAAACATCAGCTGCATGTCAGTCGATGAAAAATGTTAAGACCCACTCGGCAAAGGGAACATACCAATGAGGGACGCAAGCATCTTCGCCAGGAAATCTTTAAAAAAAAATTCTATGGCATTGGCCCTCTTTGCCATAGTGTGAAGCTTCTTTGCCCACTTGTCTCTTTCTTTCTTCATTTTTTCATTTTCTGCCATCAATTTATCAAACTCCGCAAGCTTCAGTTCATCAGCTTCAGACTTCTCCTTCAGCTTGGCCAGGACTAGATCCGTGTTTTCCAGCACCTTTTTCATTGCATCACACTCCAGCTTCAGTTGGTTCTTCTCAGACTCCATCTGAGTATACTACGACCCAATCTTGCAAGCCTTCTAAAAACATCCTAGTGGAAAAGTAAGTTTCATTCGATACCGTTGTTTTTCTACTTCTGAGTGAAAAAACGCAAGTCATTCTACACAATTATTTTTCTACTTCCAAGTGGAAAAATAAAAGTCGTTCGACAATCAGTGGCCCGCCGCACCCACCCAAGTTCTTCAGACTACTGCCCTTCGTAAACGATCGATACTAGTCTCGGGGACTACACCCGGTGGGTGCACTTGGCGTGCCCCCACTGGATACAAAATTACTCGACCAGACCAGTTTGCCCGAGTCCTGCATTTACTCATTCTCAATAAGACCATTGCCGAGGCAAGTACTCGACAACGGTCTCGGGGACTACACCCAGTGGGTGCACTAAGAGTGCCCCACTTGAAGAGGAAAACACTCGATCAGGTAACTTCAGACTCCTGATGATGCAAGCATTCAACAGTAGACTCGGGGACTACACCCAGTGGGTTCACTAAGCGTGCCCCCAGAGGAGTAAAGACAACCTACTACATGGCAAACCCCCAGTCGGTGTAAAGTAATAAAGCAAGATCGACAAGATCGACAATATTCCAATCTGATTGACAAACGAGATTCAATCAGAAAATAACTTACAATGGAACTTACTCGGATGTTTGCTTCGAGTGCCAAGCTGGCGTCTGATGAACCACAAGTATAGGGGATCAATCATAGTCCTTTTGATAAGTAAGAGTGTCGAACCCAACGAGGAGGAGAAGGCTCTGATAAATGGATTTCAGCAAGGTAATAATTGCAAACACTGAAAGTAGCGGTAACAAGTGATTGTGTAGCGAGGTGAAACATATCGAGCAAAAAGTAACAAGTAACAAGTAGTAGAAATGGTGCAGAAAGTGGCCCAATCCCTTTTGTAGCAAGGGACAAGCCTGAACAAAGTCTTATAGGAGGAAAAATACTCCCGAGGACACGCGGGAATTTCTATCATGCTAGTTTCATCATGTTCATATGATTCGCGTTCGTTACTTTGATAGTTTGATATGTGGGTGGACCGGTGCTTGGGTACTGCCCTTACTTGGACAAGTATCCCACTTATGATTAACCTCTCTCGGAAGCATTCGCAACTACAAAAGAAGAATTAAGACAAAGTCTAACCATAGCATTAAACTAGTGGATCCAAATCAGCCCCTCACGAAGCAACGCATAGACTGGGGTTTAAGCTTCTGTCACTCCAGCAACCCATCATCTACTTACTACTCCCCAATGCCTTCCTCTAGGCCCAAGTATGGTGAAGTGTTATGCAGTCGACGTTCACATAACACCACTAGAGGAAAAGACAACATACAACATATCAAAATACCGAACGAATATCAAATTCACATGACTATTATTAACATGACTTATCGCATGTCCTCAGGAACAAAAGTAACTACTCACAAAACATAATCATAATCATGATCAGAGGTGTAATGAATAACATCAAGGATCTGAACATAAACTCTTCCACCAAGTAATCCAACTAGCATCAACTACAAAGAGTAATCAACACTACTAGCAACCTTACAAGTACCAATCGGAGTTGCGAGACGAAGATTGGTTACAAGAGATGAACTAGGGGTTGGAGAGGAGATGGTGCTGATGAAGATGTTGATGAAGATGCCTCCCCTCGGACGAGAGGAGTGTTGGTGATGATGATGGCAATGATTCCCCCTCCGGGAGGGAAGTTTCCCCGACAGGATCGTCGTGCCGGAGCTCTAGATTGGATCTGCTCAAGTTCCGCCTCGTGGTGGCGGCGAAACCACGAAAAAGATCCCTTCTGATTTTTTCTGGACCAGGACGCTTCATATAGAAAAAGAGGGGGGCTAGTGGGCCGTCAGGGAGCCCACAAGCCCCCACTCCGCCACCAGGGGGTGGCGGTGTTAGGGCTTGTGGCGCCCTGGCAGCCCCCCTCCGGTAGTTCTTTTGCCCAATATTTTTTATATAATCCAGAAAAAATCCACGTAACTTTTCATGGCATTTGGAGATGTGCGGAATAGTGGACTAGGATTTGCTCCTTTTCCAGTCCAAAATTCCAGCTGCCTGAATTCTCCCTCTTCAAATAAACCTTGTAAAATAAGAGAGAAAAGGCATAAATATGGTACCACAAGTAATATAACAGCCCAAAAAGCAATAAATATCAACATGAAAGCATGATGCAAAATGGACGTATCAACTCCCCCAAGCTTAGACCTCGCTTGTCCTCAAGCGAAAACCAAGTCCCATAAACATGTCCACATGTTTGGGGACGAAGGTGTCGATAAAACAAAATACGGACATGAGGGCATCATGATCACACATAGAACATCATTACATCATAAAGATTCTGATGGGAAAGTAACAATTCCTTCACAAAGCAAAGCATGAAGCAAAAACCTTACCGAGAAGTAACCAACAATAGTCCATAGACATTGAAGCAATTGCAATTTATCACAACATCAGAAAGAGTCAAATAAGAGCTTGTAAGGCAAACCCACATACTCAATCATCTCTTTCGTTTTCCAGAATTGTTACAACTCACGTGGTACTCATGGTGTCAAAGTTTCATATGGACACAGAGGAAGATAGGGGCTTATAGTTTTGCCTCCCAACGGTTTACCTCAAGGATAAAGTCAACAACAATAAAGCATGAGTACTCAACTCCAAGTTGATATATGAATATAGATCTTTCCCAAGCATGTGACGGTACCCAAGACAAAGGAGAAAAGGGAATTGGTGAATATCACCATGACTCTTACAAGGGTAAAAAGTGAAGGTACAAGATAGGCCCTTCGTAGAGGGAAGCAGAGGTTATCATGCGCTTTTGAGGTTTGAATGCGTGTCCTCTTAGTGCGGAAGAACGTCACTTTATATTGCCTCCTGTGATAAAGAACTTTATTATGCAGTCTGTCGCTTTTATGTCGTCCTCATCATAGGTTCGTACAAAGCTTATTTTCCACACACTAATAGATCATACATATTATAGAGAAATTTTGATTGCTTCCACCGATGACAACTTACTTGAAGGATCTTATTCAATCCATAGGTAGGTATGGTGGAGTCTCATGGCAAAACTGGGTTGGAGGTTTATGGATGCACAAGTAGTATCTCTACTTGGTGCAGGAGTTTTGGCTAATATGAGGTGGAAGCAATCGTCACATGCTAAGGGATCTCTAATCATATAACATTGTTTGGAACCAAGCAAACACAATTCATTATGTTGTCTTCCTTGTCCAACATCTACTCCTAAGCACGTAAGAGTTTGGTGAGTGCTCACAATTTTCAAAAGTGTCTAAGATGATATATTTGTATGTGAACCTCTCTTTCCTTATTACATCTTATTAATTGCAACAATGACTGAGGTCTATGCTGATTTATTCTCAACAAGTTCCAAACATCATACGTGTCATATGTGAAGTTATCACTTTCCATAAGATTGTCTCATGATCTTTCATGCCATCGTTCTTTTTATACTCTTTGATCATGGCACAAAGCAAAGCCCTTGACTAAGACACTCTTTATTATATAGCTCGTAAGCTCGAATACATCGGGGGAGAGACAAAAGCAAAAGACTCAAACTAAAAATTAAAGACTTATTCCTCTAAAAGAAGAAATAAAAACTGAAAAGGAAAGAACTAAAACAAAGGTAAAAGCAAAAGATATAAAGGTGATACGATACCAGGGCAACTCCCCCAAGCTTGGCAGAAGCCAAGGGGATTGCCCATACCAATGCTTAGTTGTCTTCCTTTGGTGGTGATGGTGGTGTTGTTGTCGCCTTTGATTCCAAAAGAGCTATCAATCTTTGATTTATACCTTTGAGACCTGTGACATGGTTTTTCATCAAAACAACTTCACGAGAAAGGGAAATATTGCGAGCACGAGTTGTTTCGCAAAACCTCAAGAGTTCAATCAAGGATGGAGACAACACGTGGAGGAAGGGTTGGAGAAAGTCTACCCCTTCAACGTCTTCAATGTTGAACATAGGTTGAACTTCCTCCCTAACTTGGGTTTTCTCCCAAGCTTGGTCCCTGGCTTCCGTGAGTTCTACTCTTTTCAGATCAACATCTACTTCCTCATGAACTTGGTGAAGATCATTCTCCCGAACAGATTCCTGAGACATCTTTGCTCTAAATCTGCGGCAGACAACAAGCTCGAGACGAAAACAAAGGAAAATTGCGCGATGCGGAGATCAAAACCTTTGGGCGACTATATATTGATTTTTTCTGGGCCAGAAGGAGTCCTCCGCAAGAAAACGGAGTTGGGAGGCACACGAGGTGCCCACAAGCTTGCCCTCCGCCACCAGGGGGGTAGGGGGCGGTGGCAGGGCTTGTGGATGCCTCGTTCGCTCTCCGGACTGCTTTTTATTTTTCTAATTTTACAAAAATTCCAAAATGGAGGAAATTTCCTATTGGAAAAGCATCGGGGTTCAATTTATTACCGAAACAGATACCTCTTCGTTTTCAGGGTCTGAAACAGGCTGATAAACATCCCTTATGTACTCCTTTGGAGTTATGACATTGATGATATTGGTCTCAACATTTATGGGAGTACCAGAGATGTAATGCTTGTTTCTTTGCCCATTTGCCACTCTAGGAAAATTTCCTTCCGTGTTATTGATTTTGATGGCACCGGAACAATATACTTACTCGATAACATAGGGACCTTCCCACTTAGAGAGAAGCTTGCCCGCAAAGAATCTCAAACGAGAATTGTATAGCAAGACATAATCACCTACTTTGAACTCTTGTTTCTGTATTCGTTTGTCGTGCTATCTCTTAACCTTTTCCTTGAACAACTTGGCATTCTCGTATGCCTCGGCTCTCCATTCATCTAACGAGCTGATATCAAACAACCGCTTCTCACCGGCAAGTTTGAAATCAAAGTTGATCTCTTTGATTGCCCAATAAGCTTTGTGTTCCAGCTGAAGAGGTAAATGACATGCCTTATCGTAAACCATTTTATACGGTGACATGCCCACAGGATTCTTATAAGCAGTCCTATAAGCCCATAGTGCATCGTAAAGTTTGCTAGACCAGTTCTTTCGAGATCTATTTACAGTCTTTTGTAGGATCAAGTTGATCTCCCTATTACTCAACTCCACTTGACCACTAGACTGAGGATGATAAGGAGATGCAACTCTATGGTTGACATCATACTTAGCTAGCATCTTGCGGAAAACACCATGAATGAAGTGTGAACCGCCATCAGTCATCAAGTATCTAGGGACTCCAAATCTTGGGAATATGAATTCTTTAAGCATCTTAATAGAGGTGTGGTGATCAGCATTTTTAGTGGGGATAGCTTCTACCCACTTAGTAACATAATCCACAGCAACTAAGATGTGAGTGTACCCATTGGAACTCGGGAAGGGTCCCATATAATCAAAGCTCCAGACATCAAATGGTTCAATGACAAGTGAATAGTTCATAGGCATCTCTTGACGCTTACCGATGTTCCCTATCCGTTGGCATTCGTCAGAAGACAAGACAAACTTACGAGCATCCTTGAAGAGAGTGGGCCAATAGAAACCTGATTGCAATACCTTATGGGCAGTTCTATCTCCAGCATGGTGTCCTCCGTAGGCTTCGGAATGACACTTCTGCAGGATCTGTCCCTGTTCATATTCAGGCACACAACGTCTAATAACACCATCTACTCCTTCCTTATAAAGGTGAGGATCATCCCAAAAGTAGTGTCTCAAATCAAAGAAGAATTTCTTCTTTTGTTGATAGGTGAAACTGGGTGGTATGTATTTGGCTACGATATAGTTTGCATAATCGGCATACCACGGTGCACTATGTGAAGTGCGGATGACATTTAATTGCTCATCAGGAAAGCTGTCATCAATAGGCAGTGGGTCATCAAGGACATTCTCTAGCCTAGACAAGTTATCTGCTACAGGGTTATCAGCACCCTTTCGGTCAACGACGTGCAAATCAAATTCCTGTAGCAGGAGAACCCATCTGATCAGCCTAGGCTTAGCGTCCTTCTTCTCCATAAGGTACTTAATAGCACCATGATCAGAGTGAATAATGACTTTGGAGTCAACAATGTAAGATCTAAACTTTTCACATGCAAACACGACTGCTAAAAATTCCTTCTCTGTAGTGGCATAGTTTCTTTGGGCACTGTCTAGAGTTTTGCTAGCTAGTGAATGACATTCAACTTCTTGTCAACTCTTTGTCCTAGAACAGCACCAACAGCATAATCACTAGCGTCACACATGATTTCAAAGGGCAAGTTCCAGTCAGGTGGTTGAACAATAGGTGCGGTTATCAAAGCCTTCTTAAGTATTTCAAAGGCTTCCTCACAATCCTCATCAAAAACAAAAGGAACATCCTTCTGCAAGAGGTTGGTAAGAGGCCTAGAAATCTTCGAGAAGTCTTTAATGAACCTTCTAAAGAAACCAGCATGACCTAGGAAACTTCGTATACCTCTAATATCTGTGGGGCAAGGCATTTTCTCAATTGCATCAAGCTTAGCCTTATCAACTTCAATGCCTCTTTCAGAGATTTTGTGTCCTAAGACGATACCTTCATTAACCATAAAGTGGCACTTCTCTCAATTTAAGACGAGGTTGGTTTCTTCGCATCTCTGTAAGACTCGATCAAGGTTGCTGAGGCAATCATCAAAGGAAGACCCGTAAACGGAGAAGTCATCCATGAAAACCTCGACGATCTTTTCACAAAAGTCAGAGAATATAGCCATCATACATCTTTGGAAGGTGGCAGGTGCATTACATAAGCCAAAAGGCATACAACTATAGGCAAAGGTACCGAAAGGGCAGGTGAAAGTGGTTTTCTCTTGATCAGATTGTGCGACAGGTATCTGCGAGAAACCTGAATAACCGTCTAGAAAGCAGAAGGTGTGTGTGCTTTGATAGCCTTTCTAGCATTTGGTCGATAAACGACAAAGGATAATGATCTTTCCCGGTTGCCTTGTTCAGTTTCCGGAAGTCTATCACCATTCTATAGCCGGTAATAATCCTTTGTGGGATTAGTTCATCCTTATCATTAGGAACGACGGTGATACCTCCCTTCTTAGGTACGCAATGTACTGGACTTACCCAATCACTATAAGCAACATGATAAATGATTCCTGCTTCTAGAAGCTCTAATATTTCTTTTCTAACGACCGCTTTCATCTTGGGATTTAATCTCCTTTGATGATCAGCAACTGGTTTAAAGTCAGGATCGGTTTTAATCTTGTGCTGACATAGAGTAGGACTAATACCCTTAAGATCATCAAGAGTATATCCAATAGCAGCGCGGTGCTTCCTCGGAGTTTTTAGTAACTTCTTATCTTCGCGCTCTGAGAGGAGAGCACTAATAATGACAAGATATATCTCCTTCTCATCAAGATAGGCATACTTAAGAGTATCCGGCAACTGTTTAAGCTCGAACACAGGATCACCCTTTGGTGGGGGAGGATCCCCAAGCAGTTCAACAGGCAGATTATTCTTGTGAATAGGATATTGTTCTAAGACAATTTTATCTATCTCATCTCTCTCCTCCATATGCATATCATTTCATGCTCAAGCAGATATTGTTCTAAAGGATCCGTAGTAAGTACGACAATAGAGGCAAGAGCAATGATTTCATCTCTACCAGACGACTCTCTTTCATGGGTTTGTCTTCCAAACTTAGAGAAGTTAAATTCATGAGACACACCCTTGAAACTTACTGTGATAGTCTGCTTAATTCAATCAATGTGAGCATTGACAGTGTTGAGAAAGGTTCTACCGAATATGATGGGACAAAAGCTATCTTGTGCAGTACCAAGGACGAGGAAATCAGTAGGATACTTCGTCTTACCACACAGGACTTCTACGTCTCTCACAATTCCCAGAGGGCAGATAGTGTCTCTATTAGCTAGCGTAATAGTGACATCAATGGGTTCTAACTCAGCAGGTGCAATCTCATCTTTGATTTCATCATATAGAGAACGGGGTATTGCACTAACACTAGCTCCCATATCACATAAACCGTGGTAACAGTGATCTCCTATCTTAACAGAAACAACGGGCAGGCCAACTACAGGTCCGTGTTTGTCTTTCGCGTGCGGTTTAGCAGTTCTAGCAGAGTCCTCACAGAATTTGATAACATGCCCATCTATGTCTTCGGCTAAGAGATCTTTGATAATAGCAACACTAGGTTCAACTCTAATCTCTTCAGGGGGTGCAAGTGATCTAATGTAACCCCTACGTATCACAGTTGGAGCTTTAGAATAATCCTTTATCCTAGCAGGGTATGGTGGTTTCTCAGTGTAAGCACAAGGAACAACAGGATCACTAAAAGCAATGACTTTCTCCTCAACTAGATTGGTTTTGGCTATGTTGCTTTCTACAGGAGGATGATATTTAAACCACTTCTCTTTGGGAAGATCAATATGAGCAGCAAAAGATTCACATAGAGAAGCTACTATCTCAGAGTCAAGTCCATACTTAGCGCTAAAATCTCTAGAAGTGTTTGTCTCAACAAAAGATTTAACGCAATCAAACTAGAAATTCATACGTGACTCCTTACCTTCCTCCAGCTCCCAATCTTCAGAGTTGCGTTTGTTTCTCTCCAATAGATTCCACTTGTGATCAATATCCTTCTTCATAAAAGAACCGGCACAAGAAGTGTCAAGCATGGTACGATCTTCATGAGAAAGACCATCATAAAAGTTTTGAGTGATGATTTCTCTCGAGAGATCATGATTGGGGCATGATTATAGCATTGATTCAAGCCTCCCCCAAGCTTGAGCTATGATTTCCCTGTCACGAGGCCAAAAGTTATAAATAAAGTTCCGATCACGATGTACTAAATGCATAGGATAGAACTTTTGATGAAATTCCAATTTCAACCGACAATAGCCCCATGATCCAGTATCATCACATAGCCTATACCATGTCAACGCCTTATCCTTCAAAGATAAAGGAAATACTTTCTTATTTACCTCATCCTCGGGCAAACCCGCAAGCTTAAATAAACCACAAACTTCATCTACATAGATTAGATGCAAGTATGGATGTGAAGATCCATCTCCTGTGAAAGGATTAGCCAGCAGTTTCTCAAGCATACCCGAAGGAATTTCATAAAAGATATTTTCAGTAGGTACCTCAGGTTGAGGAGCAACTCCTTGTGCTTTCGTTCGTGGTGAAGATACCCTGAACAAACTCTTCAAATGAACAGTTTCCATAGTGACAAGTGACAATAAATTTCAGCACAGTATAAAATTGTTTCCTTACCAATTTCCACTTACCAAAGGCGCTTCACTCCCCGGCAACGGCACCAGAAAAGAGTCTTGATGACCCACAAGTATAGGGGATCAATCATAGTCCTTTCGATAAGTAAGAGTGTCGAACCCAACGAGTAGCAGAAGGCTCTGATAAACGGATTTCAGCAAGGTAATAACTGCAAGCACTGAAAGTAGCGGTAAAAAGTGATTGTTTAGCGAGGTGAAACGTAGCGAGAAAAAAGTAACAAGTAACAAGTAGTAGCAACGGTGCAGCAAGTGGCCCAATCCCTTTTGTAGCAAGGGACAAGCCTGAACAAAGTCTTATAGGAGGAAAAACACTCCCAAGGACACACGAGAATTTCTGTGATGCTAGTTTCATCATGTTCATATCATTCACGTTCGTTACTTTGATAGTTTGATATGTGGGTGGACCAGCGCTTGGGTACTGCCCTTACTTGGACAAGTATCCCACTTATGATTAACCTCTCTCGCAAGCATCCGCAACTAAAAAAGAAGAATTAAGACAAAGTCTAACCATAGCATTAAACTAGTGGATCCAAATCAGCCCCTCACGAAGCAACGCATAGACTGGGGTTTAAGCTTCTATCACTCCAGCAACCCATCATCTACTTACTACTCCCCAATGCCTTCCTCTAGGCCCAAGTATGGTGAAGTGTTATGCAGTCGACGTTCACATAACACCACTAGAGGAAAAGACAACATACAACATATCAAAATACCGAACGAATATCAAATTCACATGACTATTATTAACATGACTTATCCCATGTCCTCAGGAACAAAAGTAACTACTCAGAAAACATAATCATAATCATGATCAGAGGTGTAATGAATAGCATCAAGGATCTGAACATAAACTCTTCCACCAAGTAATCCAACTAGCATCAACTACAAAGAGTAATCAACACTACTAGCAACCTTACAAGTACCAATCGGAGTTGCGAGACGAAGATTGGTTACAAGAGATGAACTAGGGGTTGGAGAGGAGATGGTGCTGATGAAGATGTTGATGAAGATGCCCCCCCTACGACGAGAGGAGTGTTGGTGATGACGGTGGCGACGATTCCCCCCTCCGAGAGGGAAGTTTCCTCGGCAGGATCGTCCTGTCGGAGCTCTAGATTGGATCTGCTCAAGTTCCGCCTCATGGCGGCGGCGAAACCACGAAAAAGCTCCCTTCTGATTTTTTCTGGACCAGGACGCTTCATATAGCAAAAGAGGGGGGCTAGTGGGCCGTTAGGGAGCCCACAAGCCCCCACTTCGCCACCAGGGGGTGGCGGTGTCAGGGCTTGTGGCGCTCTGGCAGCACCCCTCCGGTAGTTCTTTCGCCCAGTATTTTTTATATAATCCAGAAAAAATCCACGTAACTTTTCAGGGCATTTGGAGATGTACAGAATATTGGACTAGGATTTACTCCTTTTCTAGTCCATAATTCCAGCTGCCTGAATTCTCCCTCTTCAAATAAACCTTGTAAAATAAGAGAGAAAAGGCATAAATATGGTACCACAAGTAATATAACACCCCCAAAAGCAATAAATATCAACATGAAAGCATGATGCAAAATGGACGTATCAGCGTCATACGCCAATTTGCTGGCCTCGAACACCTCCTTTGTGCGTTGCATCATCAGATTTGCCTGGATCATCGCCTCTTTGGCAGCGCCAGTCTGGTCCTCTGGGACGCGATGCATAGAGAATGCAATTGATGAAGAAGTGGGCATCACGATAGGGGTAGCTTGTTTACCACAGGAGCATTCTACAAAGTCGTCATGACAGTTGATCTAGTCGGAGGGGCCGCCGCCATAGCACCTGAACCGACTGGAGGAGCATTTGACACAGACATCACAGGCATCCCCAATGCAGATGTAACTGGCTCAGCAGGAGTGTGTTCCATAGCTATATGTTGAGGCTCTGGATGGTCATCCAAGAAAATGACACCCGAAGCTGAAATGGTGATGGTCAAATCAATCCTGATCCAATATATGAAACGGAGTGAGCCTAAGGTTGATCATACCTGGTCGAGGTGTAGGCTGATCCACGACGTCCAGGTCCATACGGTCCTCTCCCATATCGAAACGAGTCAACACCGAAGTAGCAGCACCGGCATACAAATTGCACTCTGTCACCAGAAGTTTAAAAAGATACAACGGCAAGATAAAAAAAGATAAACACTTACATCGAGGCAACAGACACGGCGATTCTCATTCGCGATAAAGCCTTCTGGAGTTTCGGCGCATCAGGATTCGGCTGTTTTACATCCTTCTCCGCAGAATCGGGCGCGACGGCTCGGTCCCGCTTCACGCTTCTGCCGCTGGAGGCGACTGTTTTACTTGGTGCAACCGATGGGTCATGGCGTTGCTTGGTTCGTGGTTCTTGGCATGGAGTAGATTGTTCTTCTTCCTCACTGTCTCCTGAACCGTCTTCGCTCTCTTCGCTGTTGTCTACATATTCACTATCGGCACTTCCACCTTCACTTTCTCCTCCAAGGTCGAACTGCTCCCCGTTGGGCACAGGAGAGTGCAGGTTGGTCCATTCCTGCAAAGCTCAAAGATAACAGAGTCAATCGGATGAATACGAAATCACTCGACAAAGGCATAAATACAATTAGAAAAGATGCAACATACCAGCTTCCGCGGCTTATTCTCAGCAGAATAAGGCACGACTCGTATGAATCCCACGGGGTTGTCGCAAGGACCAGTGATGCTTCTGATCCATTGGCTTACCGTCTCTTCATCGACTTCCTCTGGATGAGACCGAGTGGAGTCTTTGGAACCAGTGTAATGCCACATGGCATGGTCCCTTGCCTGAAGAGGTTGGATGCGCCGACTCAGAAACGTCTCCATCAGGTCCAAACTAGTCAGCCCGTTCTTGACCAAGTTCATCACTTCACCCGCCAACATCTCCACTTCCGCCTTTTCATCCTCGAATATGGTCAATATCCTAGGGGCAGTCAGACGATCTAAGGTAAAGGGGGGAAGGCTAGTCGACATGTTTGGAGAGGCAATATCATTGCAGTAGAACCATGACGTCTGCTAGTTTCTAACCGATTCAGGGAGGGTCATCGAAGGATAAGAACTCCTATTCCTCTTCTGAATTCCCATGCCACCGCACAACTGGATGACATTGGTCCGGGTGTCCCCAGGATTCACTTTTTTCACTGCTTGGGATCGGGTAGTAAATATTTTCTTGAACAAACCCCAATGAGGAGGGCAGCCCAAGAAGCTCTCACACAAAGTGATGAATGCAGAGAGGTATGCGACAATGTTGGGAGGGAGATGATGGAGTTGGATCCCGAAATAGAAGAGGAAACCGCGAAAGAAAGGATGTGGAGGCAGAGAAAAACCTCGCTCGCCATGAGTTGTGAGGAGGACCCGTTCCCCCTCACGAGGTGCTGGTTCAAGCTCCCCCTCTGGCAGTCTCCACGATTTCTCCGCCACCATCCCTGTTCCATGAGATCCAAAACATCCTCCTTCGTCATAGTGGACGGTAGAAAATCCCCCTGTATCCACCCTGGCGGCACTGCGGTCCGACCGGATTTTCCCCCTTGTCGCCCTTCTTGGCGCGCTCAAGTTGGAGGTTTTCCTTTCGTCATGGCTGTGGCAGCAAGGAGAAGATTGAGAAAGGATGGCGAGACTAAGGAGGAAGAAGATCAAGAAAAGATCAAGGCGCAGTCGTAAACCTAGCCACAGTTGCATTTATATAAGCGACCGACTGAGTCACCGACTGGTGGGACCTCCAGATCTCAACATATCCTGCTATGAGTGGAGACGTGACGCGTGGCGATGTTGACGGTGCAATAATCGAGGTGTCGTTCCTCCACTTGCCTGACAGTTGCGTCATCACCGCGAGGCACACAGAAACCAAAAATTCGAATCCCGGAAGATCCGGACATGCTGTAGTGATCAGTCATATCAAAAGATCCCAATAGTCACTCGGAGTAAGCCCAAGCATGTGAAACCACTCGGGTGAACTTTAGAACAGAATCGATCAAGGCGAATGATGAAGATTTCAGTTGACCCGAAGTTTTTTCAATCCCAGGAAAAGGTCCAAGATCAGAATGACTCGACAAGAACTCGCGTCGACCCATTCCTCACTCGAACCCCGATCCATTCAGGGGCTAATGATGGGGATATCTACCTAGGGTAGGGTCATAGGTCTGACCTAAATGTCCTACCCAAGGGCACCTCATTATTAGGCCAAGGGTCAAACAAAAGACACCGACTGGATGAAGATGGTACTTAAAAGTCACTCGGTACGAAGGCACTTGGATTAAATTTACATCCACTCGACAACCCAAATGCACTCGGAAGGATTTCAGTCGGTACTGAAGATCAAAAGTCACCCACGACGGCCAACAGACAGACGTTCAACCAATGGTCTTTAGTAGCATTTATTACCCACTTACGTTATCAGTAACATATATCTTTAACTCATATTGATCGAGCCATTAGATGCTGAGGTATTGATGAGAGGTGGCGCACTCTATACAAGCCACCCCTCCCCTCTGGCACAAGGGTTCACACCCCCTGTATTACACAAAAACCACACCTCAAGAGCTCCCGAGCACCTGAGACATAGGGACGTTACCTCCAAGAGAGGGGCCTAAACTCATACATCTCGCATACAATCTTGCTGTAGCTAGGACTCTGCCCTCTCCATTTGTACCCTACACCGCTACTGCCAGGTTTATTCCCATGACAAAAGGTTCAAAGGTACCAAGCCACACATTCTCTTCTGATTCTAGTGACTTTGAACATGATAATTATCAAAAACCCAGTTACTATAAACTTGCCAACATTGCCACTAAGCAACAAAGTGTTATTGAAAAGCTTCAGAAACTGCTAGACAAAAGCGATGACCTATTGAACGATGAAATGAATCGTACTCAAATCCTCACTGAAGATGTTCCATGTCTTCAATCTAGATTTGATAGTCTTCAATAACGTTATGGCAAACTCTTGGCTGATCATGAGAAGCTTTCCTACCAATTTCTTCAAAGGAAGCTAGCTTGAGAAGCTGAAAATGTCTCATGATGATGTTCGAATGGAAAGTGATTCATTGCTCGCTCAACAAATCAATATCGCCCAAGAAGATTTCATTCCACCATGTATGAAATGCATCAAATGTGAAACTGCTAATTCTTCACGTGAAACTTCAAATGCTTCTATCGCTACAAATTATTCAACTATTCCTATGGTAACCAATTACTCAGCTCAGGAAACTGCAAATGTTACTGACGAAAATGCAAGGTTGAAGGAATTGTATGTGACAGGCATATACAAAAGTCTCAAAGGGCATCAAAACCTTTGCGATGTGCTCAAAAAGCAGATTCTGAACAGGAGCCTGAGGAAAGAGGGCATTGCCTTTGAGAGGAAACTAAATATTGATGGGTCGTACTGGAAACCTGAGCAGTACCCCAAAACCTCATGGGTTGCTACAAAAGGACCTCTTGTTGATACATCCACCCTAACAGGCTTTGCATGTGAAGTGTCTTATCCTCTAATGAGTCACTTGACTCTAACTATAAACTGTTCAAAAATCAAGCTGGTGAAGTATTTGCTAGATATTTTGGAACTAACTGCAAGAATGGACCACCTCTGAGGAAAATATGGGTCCCCAAAAGCAGCTTGGAAAATCTTCAGGTGAATGTCCTCATGACACCACCAGTGAAGAACAGGAACCCCCAGATCAAATTCCTCATGTGGACCAAAGTCTTCATGAGGATCAAATTCCTCAAATGGTCAAAACTATGTTTATACTTGCACTAATGCTTCTGATATGCAGGGAAACTACAAGGGACATGAATATGTGCACGATTCCTCAAATCACTTTGTTCATAAGTCCTCAAAGAATTTCTCTCACTATTCATTTGATTACTCTCACCCCTCTCCTGTTAAAAGAAGTGCATTAGCTTCAATGCCTCAATTCTCATATGGTGCTCGCAGGATGATGAACTCTTTACCACCTCTTCAAATGTGGGTGGTGAAGAAATCGAAGTAATCACTTCTGCACGTTACGACTCCAGATAAAATTCATCATCTAAATAATTTGCTGGAGACCTGATGAAATTGCTTGATAGGATGCAAGCTAAAGCATGATGAAATGATCTATCATTTCACACATACTCATTAAGTCCTCAAATTTATTAAGTGATGAAATCCAAGTCTGATGAAATTGATATCATATTCTTCAATCTGAAGCATATGAGATGGTAAGCAGTACTAATTCATCTCCAGGATGACCAACCCAAGACCATAGAGTGGGTTCTTGACAGTGGGTGTACAAATCACATGACTGGTGATAAAAGCTTATTGATGAATATCCCACTGACTCCATCACCACCGAAGCATATCACCTACGCTGACAAAGGTAAAAGCAAGGTATTGGGACTTGGTAAAGTGGCTATCTCTAAGGACCGACACATGGACAAAGTATTGCTTGTCAAATCCCTTGGGTTTAACCTCATGTCAGTCACAATGCTTTGTGATCTTGATATGATTGTCATCTTTGGAAAATATAGATGTGTAGTCATCATGGAATCTGACAAAATCCAAAGTCTTCGAAGGCTTTAGGAGAGGAGACTTGTATGTTGTTGATTTCTGTGCAGGTCCTCGGCCAACCACGTGTCTACTAGAAAAAACCTCAGAATGCTGGCTGTGGCATCGATGACCTGGTCATGCACGCATGAGGAATTTGCACACGTTGTCGAAGAAGAAGCATGTCATTGGCATCGAAATAGTCAAAATCCTCAAGGACCATCTCTGCGGGGCTTGTGAGTCTGGAAAGTTGGCCAGATCCAAACACCCCTCGTAGAATATCATGACTACTACTCGTCCTTTTGAATTGCTTCACATGGATCTCTTTGGACCTACTCATTACGCAAATCTTACCCTTGCAGCATCTTTATATGGTTTTGTAATCGTTGCTGATTATTCTCGTTATACTTGGGCGCATATCGTTATGTATAAAACTGAAGTGCAGGAAGTCTTGAAACGATTTCCCTCAAGGGCCTCGATGAACTTCGGCGTCAAGATCAAACACATCAGGAGTGACAATGGGACAGAATTCAAGAATACAAGCCTTGATGATTATCATTACTCACAAATTGTCTCCTCCTTATCCTCCTCAATAGAATGAGGTCGTTGAGCTCAAGAACACGACTCTGGTTGAAATGACCCGGACTATGCTTGAAGAATATCATACTCCTCGTCATTTTTAGCCTGAGGCAATCAACACTGCTCTCCACATCATTAGCATGGTATATCTTCACAAATTCCTCAAGAATACTTCATACAAACTCCTCACTGGCAAGAAACCCAATGTAAGTTACTTCAAAGTCTTCGGTGCAAGATGCTGGATTAGAGATTCTCACCAGAACTCAAAATTTGCACCAAAAGCACATGTGGGTTTTATGCTCGGTTACGAAAAGGACTCGCACACCTACAGAGTCTTCAACACCTATCACAACAAGGTTGCTGAAACTGTAGATATGTGTTTCGATAAAACTAATGGCTCGCAAAGAGAGCAACTACCTCCCGTGCCAGATAAATTAACTCCCGAGGAAGCTATAGTAAGCACAAGGCTACTGAAGATATCATTCCTACTGAGGAAAAACCTCTTGTTGAAGAAGTTCTCCCCAACAATGATGAAATTCAAGCGGGTGCACCTGAGGAAATTGCTCCAGATCAAATTCCTCAGCCCAACTAAAGTTTTCAACCTACGCATTCGAGGATTGCAAATGAAGTGGAAATTAACAAAACCCTGGATGACATCAATGCACCAGGTCCCCTCACTCACTCAAAAGCCTCACATTTAGTTAACTTTTGTGGGCATTTCTCCTTTGTGTCTATCACAGAACCCTCAAAACTTGATGAAGCCTTCATGGAACCTGAGTGGATTCAAGCCATGCAAGATGAACTTCTTCAATTCAAGCTGAATGACGTCTGGGAACTCGTCAAAACACCTGATCTCGAAAGCACAATATCATCGGCACCAAGTAGATCTACTGAAACAAGCAAGACGAGGATGGTCAGGTTGTGAGGAACAAGGCACGACTTGTAGCCCAAGGCTACACACAGGTTGAAGGAATTGACTTTGATGAAAGTTTTGCACTTGTTGCTAGACTTGAAGATATTCGTATATTGCTTGCTTATGCTAATCATCACAATATAACACTATATCAAATGGATGTGAAAAGTGCATTCCTCAATGGTAAGCTTGAGGAAGAAGTATATGTTGCCCAGCCCCGGGTTTTGAAGACCCGAAGCATCAAAATAAAGTCTTCAGACTCTAAAAGGAACTCTATCGCCTCAATCAAGCCCCACGGGCGTGGTATGATACATTGAAGGAATTCCTAGTGAAGAAAGGCTTCAAACCCGGTTCACTCGATCCCACTCTTTTCCAAAATCCTATGATAATGAATTATATGTATGCCAAATATATGTGGACTATATCATCTTTAGTTGTATTGACAAGCATTACAATGATGAATTTGCCTACATGATGGGTGAAGAATATCAAATGTCCATGATGGGGGAGCTGAAATTCTTCCTAGGGCTTCAAATTCGTTAACAATGCAATGGCATCTTCATCTCTCAAGAGAAATACCTCAAGGATGTCCTGAAGAAATTCGACATGAATGAATGCAAAGGCGTCAAAATTCCCATGCCTACCAACGGTCACCTCTCCACTGACGAAAATGGTACAGATTTCGATCAGCAGGTATATCGCTCTATGATTGGCTCTTTATTGTACCGATGTGCATCTAGGCGAGGCATTATGCTTAGTGTTTGCATGTGTGCACCTTTCCAAGCAAAACTGTAGGAATCACACCATAAGGTTGTGAAACAAATTCTTCGATATCTAGCTCACACACCAACACTTGGATTATGGTACCCAAGGGCTCAACTCTTTAGCTCGTTGGATATTCTCATTCTGACTATGCTGGGGACCGTTTGGATCGCAAGTCAGCATCAGGCACATGTCATTTCCTCGGACGATCCTTAGTTTGTTGGTCCTCAAAGAAGCAGAACTGCATATCACTCTCCACTGCTGAAGCTGAATACATTACTGCTGCCTCTTGAGCTTGCGTTGGTTTTCCCTTAAAGAGGAAAGGGTGATGCAACACAGGAGCAGTAAGTATTTCCCTCAGTTTTGAGAACCAAGGTATCAATCCAGTAGGAGAATCAAGCCAAGTGTCCAGAGTACCTGCACAAACACAAACGAGCTTGCACCCAACGCTATAAAGGGGTTGTCAATCCCTTCAAGATTGATTGCAAAGTGAGGTCTGAAGGCGGAAAGTGCAACGAAGTAAAAAGTGTAAGGCTGAAAATATGATGTGAAGTAGACCAGGGGGCCATAGTGTTCACTAGAGGCTTCTCTCAAAATAGGAAATATTATGGTGGGTGAACAAATTACTGTCGAGCAATTGATAGAACCGCACAAAGTCATGACGATATCTAAGGCAATGATCATACATATAGGCATCATGTACGAGACAAGTAGACCGATACTTTCTGCATCTACTACTATTACTCCACACATCGACCGCTATCCAGCATGCATCTAGTGTATTGAGTTCATGACGAACAGAGTAACGCCTTAAGCAAGATGACATGATGTAGAGGGATAAACTCAAACCAATGATTTAAACCCCATCTTTTTACCCTTGATGGCAACAACACAATGCGTGCCTCGCTACCCCTTCTGTCACTGGGTGAGGTCACCGCACGGTATGAACCCAAAACCAAGCACTTCTCCCATTGCAAGAATCATAGATCAAGTTGGCCAAACAAAACCCACAACTCGAAGAGAATTACAAGGATATGAAATCATGCATATAAGAGATCAGACGAAACTAATATAAGATTCATAGATAATCTGATCATAAATCCACAATTCGTCAGATCTCGACAAACACGTCGCAAATAAGATTACATTGGATAGATCTCCATGAAGATCATGGAGAACTTTGTATTGAAGATCCAAGAGAGAGAAGAAGCCATCTAGATACTAGCAATGGACCCGCAGGTCTATGGTGAACTACTCACACATCATCGGAGAGATCATGGTGTTGATTAAGAAGCCCTCCGTATCCGAATCCCCCTCTGGCAGGGCACCAGAACGTGCCCCAGATGGGATCTTGCAGAGACAGAAGCTTGCGGTGGCGGAAAAGTATTTTCGTGGATCTCCTTTGTAGTTTTGGATTTTTCATGAATTTATAGGCGGAAGAGGTAGGGCAGATGAGCCACAGGGGGCCCACAAGCCTGCTAGGCGCGGGCCCCCCTGGCCGCGCCTAGGGGGCTTGTGGAGTCCCCTGGTGGCCTCTGCCTTGGTTCTCACGTCCCGTGCATATCTTCTGTTCCGGAAAAAATCTTTTCAGAAGTTTTATTCCGTTTGGACACCGTTTGAAATCCTCCTCTGAAAAGGTTCAAAAACACGGAAAAAACAAGAACTGGCACTTGGCACTGAGTTAATAAGTTAGTCCCAAAAAAAGATATAAAAGGCATACAAAACATCCAAAGTTTTGACAAGATAATAGCATGGAACCATCAAAAATTATAGATACGTTGGAGACATATCAAGCATCCCCAAGCTTAACTCCTGCTCGTCCTCGAGTAGGGAAGTGATAAAGACTGAATTTTTGATGCGGAATGCTACCTAGCATAGTTGTCCTTTGTAACTTCTTTCATGTGACATGAATGTTCAGATCCATAAGATTCAAAACAATAGTTTTCTATTGACATGAAAACAATAATACTTCAAGCAAACTAGCAAAGTAATCATGAATTTTCGAAATAACAAGGCCAAAGAAAGTTATCCCTACAAAATCATATAGTCTGGCTATGCTCCATCATCCCCACACAACTAATTTAAATGATGCACAACCCCGGTATTGGCCAAGTAATTGTTTTCTCACTCTTACTTTCTCAAACCTTTTTCAACTCTGACGCAATACATGAGCGTGAGCCATGGATATAACACTATGGTGGAATAGAGTGTGGTGGAGGTTGTGAGACAAAAAGGAGGAGATGGTCACATCGACTCGGCGTCTCAAAGGGCTATGGAGATGCCCATTAATAGATATCAATGTGAATGAGTAGGGATTTCCATACAAAGGATGCACTAGAGCTATAAGTATGTGAAAGCTCAAAACGAGAACTAGTGGGTGTGCATCCAACTTGCTTGCTCACGAAGACCTAGGGCAATTTTGAGGAAGCCCATCATTGGAATATACAAGCCAAGTTATATAATGAACATTCCCACTAGCATATGGTGGTGAAAAAATGAGAAGCTCTCAATCATGAAGAACATGGTGCTATTATGAAGCACAAGTGTGGAAAGATATAGTAGCATTGTCCCTTCTCTCTTTTTCTTTTTTTTGTTTGGGCTCTTTGGCCTCTTTCCATATCTCTCTTTTTTTTATTGTGGGCAATTTTGGCCCCTTTTTTCTCACAAGGGACAATGCTATAATAATGATAATCATCACACTTTTATTTACTCACAGCTCAAAGCTTAGAACGATGATGACTCTATAGGAAATGCCTCCGGCAGTGTACGGGATATGCAACGATCTAGCTTAGCGTATGACTCGCTAGCTATCTTACGATCATGCAATGGCAATATGAGAGTGGCTACACAAGTCATGATACGGAACGATTGGAGTTGCATGGCAGTATATCTCGGAATAGCTATGAAAATGCCATAGTAGGTAGGTATGGTGGCTGTTTTGAGGAAGGCATATGGTGGGTTTGTGCACCAGCGAAAATTGCGCAGTACTAGAGAGGCTAGCAATGGTGGAAGGTGAAAGTGCATCTATACCATGGACTCACATTAGTCATGAAGAACTCACATACCTATTGCGAAAGTTTTTATTAGTAATCGAAACAAAGTGCTAAACGCATACTCCTAGGGGAAGGGTTGGTAGGTGTTAACCATCGCGCGATCCCGACCGCAACACAAAGGATGACAATCAATAGATCAATTATGCTCCGACTTCCTAACATATCGGTTCACCATACGTGCATGTTACAGGAATCACTAACTTCAACACAAGTATTTCTAGATTCACAACACCCTACTAACATAACTCTTAATATTACCAAATCCACGTCTCAAAACGAATTGAGAGGAATCAAACTTCTCTTTCTACTCAATGCACATGAAGATGGAAGTTTTATTGTATCCTCTTTGGGTACCTATAACCTTTGGGACTACATTCATAAAATAAGCCAACTACCAAGTCACGCACCGTCGTGCTCTAAAAGATATAAGTGAAGCACATAGAGCAAAATTGTCTAGCTCAAGAGATATAAGTGAATCACAATGAGTATTCTAGCAAATTCACGATGAGTGCATGTCTCTCTCAAAAGGTGTGCAGCAAGGATGATTGTGACACAACAAGAAGAAAAGACTCCTATGATACAATACGCTCCAAGCAAAACACATATCATGTGGTGAATAAAAAATATAGCTCCAAGTAATGTTACTGATGGATTGAAGACGAAAGAGGGGATGCCTTCTCGGGGCATCCCCAAGCTTAGGCTTTTTGGTGTCCTTGAATTTGGCTTGGGATGCCTTGGGCATCCCCAATCTTAGGCTTTTTGGTGTCCTTGAATTTGGCTTGGCATGCCTTGGGCATCCCCAAGCTTGAGCTCTTTCCACTCTTTATCCCTTTGTCCATGAGAACATCACCCAAAACTTGAAAACTTCACAACACAAAACTTAAACAGAAACTCGTGATATCATTAGCACAAGAAAACAAACTACCACCTCTTTAGGTACTGTAGCAATCTTGATTTCTATTTATATTGGTGTTATATTACTGTATTCTCACTTTTCCATGGCTATTAGCCCCGATACTATCCATAGTTTCATCAAAACAAGCAACCAACACAACAAAAACAGAATCTATCAAAAACAGACCAGTCTGTAGCAATCTGTATACTTTGTATACTTCTGGTACCTCAAAAATTCTGAACAATTTTGAAAGCCTGGGAAAAAGGCATATCAATAAGCAGAAAAAAGAATCAACTCAAAATCTCTTTCTGAATAAAAATGAAAAATAATTTCGTGAATGAAAAGTTTTTTCTTATTCCAGCAGGATCAAACAACCAACACCAAACTAGTCATAACGGTTTTACTTGGCACAAACGCAAAAGAAACACAAAAACATAATCATAACAGAATTATGAAAGTGTGGAAAACACAAAATAGAAATAAAAATGATAGATTCGTTAGGTTGCCTCCCAACAAGCGCTATTGTTTAACGCCCTTAGCTAGGCATAAGGTGATGGAATCACGTATAGTCATCTTTGGTGCTCAAACCATCAGTAGCCCTCATCATAGATTCATAAGGCAATCTTATTTTCTTTCTAGGAAAATGCTCCATGCCCTTCTTTAGAGGAAATTGAAATCTAATATTCCCTTCCTTCATATCGATGATAGCACCAATAGTCCTTAGGAAAGGTCTACCAAGAATAATGGGACATGAAGGATTGCAATCTATGTCAAGTACAATGAAATCCACGGGTACATAGTTCTTATTTGCAACAATAAGAACATCATTGATCCTTCCCATGGGTTTCTTGACAGTAGAATCCGCAAGATGCAAATGAAGAGAACACTCTTCAATCTCATGAAAACCAAGAATATCACATAAAGACTTTGGAATCGCGAAAACACTAGCACCCAAATCACACAAAGCATTGCATTCATAGTTTTTGATTTTGATTTTGATAGTAGGTTCCCACTCATCATGAAGTTTTCTAGGTATAGAGACTTCTAATTCGAGTTTCTCTTCAAGAGATTTCATCATAGCATCTACGATATGTGCGGTAAAGGCTTTGCTTTGGCTATAAGCATGTGGAGAGTTTGCAATGGATTGCATCAAGGAAATGCATTCAAACAAGGAGCAACTATCATAATTGAATTCCTTGAAATCCAAAGTGGGAGTTTCATTACTACCCAATATTTTGATTTCTTCTACTCCACTCTCCACACCTTTATCATCAAGATAGGTGGACTATGAATCATTGGGGCGTTTTTCAACCAAAGTGGATTCATATGCAGCCCCTTCATCAATAGGTTTGACACGCGAAAACAAAGATTCAAGAGGAGTCACACCAAGCACTTTAAGATCTTCGTGATTTGCATCACTAGAACGCACCCTTTTAAACCATTAATGCTTAGCGCGAATTTGGGCGGTTCTTTCTTTGCTCTCATTCATGGAGACCCGCATAGCTTTTAAAGTTTCATCCAAGTTAACCTTGGGAGGAGCACATCTAACTTTCAAAACATCAATATCACAAGACATCCTATCAACGCTCTTAGCCAAATCGTCTATTTTGAGTAGTTTTTCCTCTATGGACGCATTGAAAATCTTTTGAGAGTTGATGAACTCTTTGATATTACTCTCTAAATGAGAGGGTAATTTGTTATGATTTCCATAAGTGTTGTTGTAGGAATTGCCATATTTGTTAGAGGAGTTACTAGGAAAAGGCCTAGGAACATAGTTTCCTCTAAAAGCATTGTTGTTTCCAAAATTGTTCCTACCAACAAAATTAACGTCCAAACTACCGTTGCTACTCTCAATCAAGGAAGATAGTGGCATGTCATTAGGATCTAAAGGAGCATTTATACTAGCAACCAAATTCATCAACTCGTCCATCTTAGCACTAAGCGAGTTAATTTCTTCTATAGCTTGTACCTTTTTGCTAACAGGTGACCTTTCAGTGTGCCACTGAGAGTAGTTGGTCATGATATTGTCTAGGAGTTTTGTAGATTCTCCTAACGTGATTTCCATGAACGTTCCACCTGAGGCGGATTCCAAGATATTGCGAGAAGCAAAATTAAACAAGCGTAAAAGATTTGTATAATCATCCACAAACTCAAGCCATGAGCGGGACAATTTCTAATCATTAACTTCATCCTCTCCCAAGATTGTGCAACGTGTTCATGATCAAGTTGCTTGAAATTCATGATATCGTTACGGAGAGAGATAATCTTAGCTGGCGGAAAATACTTGGATATGTAACATCTTTGCACTTATTCCAAGAATCGATACTATTTTTAGGCAAAGAAGAAAACCAAGTTTTTGCACGATCTCGCAGAGAGAACGGAAAAATCTTCAATTTAACAACATCATTATCGACATCTTTCTTCTTTTGCATATCGCAAAGTTCAATGGAAGTATTGAGATGGGATGCGGTATCTTCACTAGGAAGGCCACAAAATTGCTCTTTCATAACAAGATTCAGCAAGGCAGCGTTGATTTCATATGATTCCGCACTAGTGGCGGGAGCAATCGGAGTACTAATAAAATCATTATTATTAGTATTCGAGAAGTCGCAAAGTTTGGTGTTTTCAGCCATGATGACTTCAACAAACAAACAAGAACACAAGCAAGCAAGAAAATGGCAAAGGAAAACGACAAAAGGCAAAAGAAAACGGCAAAGGAGAAAGGCAAATGAAAACGGCAAATGTGAAGTGGGGGAGAGGAAAACGAGAGGTAACTGGCAAAAAAGGTAAATGCAAGAGATTAGTTTGTGACACTTACTTGGAAAGATCTTGACTTGATCTCTCCCCGGCAACGGCGCCAGAAATCCTTCTGCTACGGCAACAAAAACATTTCCTGGCAACGGCGCCAGAAATCATTCTGCTGCTGGCTACGCCTATAGGGATTTCCTTGGCAAATATGCAAAGGATTCCCCCGCGGCCTTGGAGCCTTGCGTTGGTGTTCCCTTGAAGAGGAAAGGGTGATGTAGCTATGGCGGTAAGTATTTCCCTCAGTTTGAGAACCCAAGGTATCAATCCAGTAGGAGGATCGCGTCAAGTCACAAGTACCTGCACAAACACAAAGTGCTTGCACCCAACGCTATGAAGGTGTTGTCAATCCCTTACAGATTGTTTGCAAAGTGAGAACTGAAAGCGAAAAGTAAACAAAGCAAAGTAAAAGTGAAAGCTAAGATGATAGTTGTGAGTAGACCCGGGGGACGTAGTGTTCACTAGTGGCTTCTCTCATGAAAGCAAAGTAGACGGTGGGTGAACGAATTACTGTCGAGCAATTGATAGAACCACGCAAAGTCATGACATTATCTATGGCAATGATCATACATATAGGCATCACGTCCAAAACAAGTAGACCTATACTTTCTGCATCTACTACTATTACTCCACACGTCGACCGCTATCCAGCATGCATCTAGTGTATTGATTTCATAAGAACAGAGTAACGCCTTAAGCATGATGACATGATGTAGATGGACAATCTCAAATCTATGATGAAATCCCATCTTGTTACCCTTGATGGCAACAACATGATGCGTGCCTTGGTGCCCCTGCTGTCACTGGGAAAGGTCACCGCATAGTATGAACCCAAAACCAAGCACTTCTCCCATTGCAAGAATCATAGATCTAGTTGGCCAAACAAAACCCAAGACTCGGAGAGACTTACAAGGATATCAAATCATGCATATAAGAAATCAGCAAAGACTCAAATATAATTCATAGATAATCTGATCACAAATCCACAATTCATCAGATCTCGACAAACACGCCGCCAAAGAGGATTACATCCGATAGATCTCCATGAAGATCATGGAGAACTTTGTATTGAAGATCCAAGAGAGAGAAGAAGCCATCTAGCTACTAACTACGGACCCGTAGGTATGAAGTGGACTACTCACGAGTCATTGGAGAGGCGATGATGTTGATGTAGAAGCCCTCCAGCTCCAAAGTCCCCTCCGGCAGGGCACCGGGAAGGGTCTCCAAATGAGATCTCGCGGAAACGGAAGCTTGTGGCGGCGGAAAAGTGGTTTCGTGGACTCCCTGATTTTTTCTGGGATTTTAGGGAATATATAGGCCAAAGAGCTAGGGCAGGGGAGCTCCAAGGAGGCCACAAGCCTGGTGGCCGCGGCGACAGGGCTTGTGGGCTCCGTGTGGGCCTCCTGCCTTAACCCTCAAGTCCCCCGACCTTCTTCCGTTCTGGAAAACTTTATTTCGGGGATTTTATTCCGTTTGGACTCCGTTCCAAAATCAGATCTGAAAAGAGTCAAAAACACAGAAAAAATAGGAACTGGCACTTGGTACTGAATTAATAAGTTAGTCCCAAAAAAGATATAAAAGGTATATAAAACATGCAAAGTTGACAAGATAACAACATGAAACCATCAAAAATTATAGATACGTTTGAGATGTATCACTCCGCGAGAAGGCCCTTCCACTCTACCAGCTCATGAAGAAGACGACGAAATTCGAGTGGAACGACCAGGCAGACGAAGCCTTCCGCGACCTCAAGCGGGTCATCTCGAGCCTGCCAATCTTGGCAGCACCGGCTGAAAGGGAACCCATACTCATATACATTGCCGCGACCACTCACGTGGTTAGTGTAGTGTTGGTAGTTCAATGCAAGGAGGAGGGCAAGGTACTGTTAGTATAGCGCCCTGTCTACTACCTCAGCGAGGTCTTGTCCGCCTCCAAGCAGAACTATCCCCACTACCAAAAAATGTGTTATGGCGTTTACCTTGCCGCAAAGAAGTTGAAGCAATACTTCCAAGAGCATGCTATCACTATGGTGAGCACTGCTCCACTTTCAGAAATCATGGGCAACCGCGATGCAACGGGCAGGATCGCTAAGTGGTCCATCGCCATGGCGGATCACGATATCCGCTACGAGCCTCGCAACGCCATAAAATCTCACGTGGTGGCCGACTTCTTAGTCGACTGGGCCGAAACCCAGTTCGAGCCGCCACCTCCAGACTCTACGCATTGGCGGATGCACTTCGACGGCTTAAAGATGCGGACCGGTCTGGGAGCCGGCATCGTCTTGACGTCTCCGAAAGAAAACCATCTCAAGTATGCTCTCCACATCCACTTCGCAGCCTCCAACAACGTCGCCGAGTACGAGGCATTGGCTCACGTCCTCCGTCTCGCCAAGGAGATTGGCATCCGGCGGCTCATATGCTTCGGCGACTCAGATTTTGTGGTGCAGCAAGTTTCTGGCGAATGGGAAGCCAAGGACGCCAACATGGCAAGCTACCGCTTCCTCATCCAGCAGCTCAGCATCCCCTTCGAGGGCTGCGAGTTCCACCATGTTCCCAGAGCAGACAACGAGGCGGCTGATACACTGGCCAAAATTGGCTCCATGAGACAGGCTATCCCAGACGGCATCTCCCTCGAGCAACTCCACAAGCCGTCTATGAGGCCGTCTCCAGAGTCGGCATCGATCTTCGTGGCGGCTGATTCTACGGTGCAAGCACCGTCGGCTCCACCAACTATGCCGGCTATAGCTCATGTGCCGGCTACGCTGGCTACGCCGACTCCAATAGCGGCACGGGCTGAATCTTCGGTGCAAGCACCGTCGGCTCCACCAGCTACGCCGGCTACAACTCCTGTGCCGGCTACGCTGGCAATGCCGACTCCAATAGCGGCACCGGCTACAACAACAGCTCCGGCTCCGCCCTGCCTCGAATCCTGTCGTCTCGACACCCAGTGGGTGGATGTCATGGAGGTAGACGGCGAGCCGGCTGCCACGCCAGCACCAGAGACACCTCGTCTCGAGCCCACGACTGATGCTTCATCAAGCGCGGGGGCTGCAGAAGCCCCTAACAGTCAGGTCGAGGCGGAGCCAGGCCTTGTGTCGGCTCCGTCATGGGCTCAGCCCATCCTAGCCTTCCTCCTTCACGGTGAGCTTCCTCAAGACGAGGCGGAGGCGAGGCAGATCCAGCAGATCTGCAGCCTACACCATCATCAATCGCGAGCTGGTGCGGCGTAGCGTGACTCGCGTGTTCCAGCGCTGCGTCGAATCAGAAAAGGGACATGAGATCCTCAGAGACATTCACCAGGGGGAGTGCGGGCATCATGCCGCCACTAGAACCCTGGTGGCCAAGGCGTTCCTCCATGGATTCTACTAGCCCATAGCCCTCGAGGAGGCCGTGGATCTAGTCGATAAATGCAAAGGCTGCCAATTCTTCAGCGCAAAGAGCCACATGCCGCCTTCGGCCCTCAAAACCATCCCCCTGTCATGGCCGTTCGCCGTGTGGGGGCTGGACATGGTGGGGCCCTTCAAGACGGCTCGTGGTGGCATGACCCACCTCTTGGTAGCCGTCGACAAATTCACCAAGTGAATCGAGGCCAGACCTATCAAGAAGCTTGATGGCCCCACGACTGTCAAGTTCATCACAGACATCTCTGTTCGATATGGCGTCCCCCACAGCATCATCACCGACAACGACACCAACTTCGCCAAAGGCATTCTGGCGCCCTACTGCTCCAAGGTAGGCATCCGGCTCGATTTGGCATCAGTGGCACATCCCAGTCAAATGGCCAAGCGGAGAGGGCCAACGGCCTGATCCTGGCCGGCATCAAGCCAAGACTTGTGGCACCACTTGTCAGGTCGGCCGTCTACTGGATCGAAGAACTGCCTGCTGTACTATGGAGTCTCCCCACCACGCCCAACCGGTCGACCGGCTTCACTCCGTTCTTCCTTGTATACAGGTCTGAGGCTATTATTCCTACGGATATCGAGTTCGACTCGCCTCGGGTCACCCTGTACACGGAACAGAGGCGAAGGAGGCAAGAGAAGATGGTGTGGATCTCCTCGAAGAAGCAAGGGACTTGGCTTTGAGCCGTACGGCCATCTATCAATAAAAGCTCAGATACTACCACAGCAAGAAGATCAAGCCCCTCTCTTTCAGAGAGGGAGACATGGTCCTCAGAAGAATCCAACGCATCGCCGGCCAGCACAAGCTCTCATCCCCATGGGAGGGACCCTTCATCATCAGTAGGGCGTTGCACAACAACACATACTACTTGATCGATGCCCAAAAGCCAAGGAAGCGCAAGAGGGACGACTTCGGCCAGGAGACGGAACGTCCATGGAACGCGGCGTTGGTTTGCCCGTTCTACTGCTAGAAGGCAAGTATCAAACACGGAAAGAGCATGCACATATGTATCTTTCTCCCTCTTCAGGGATTCCAAATGAATGCAATGAAAAGAGCATGCCTCATGCTTCTTTTTAAAGTCATATCTAGAGTGCTCACTCTACGAAGCCCCTTGCTGGCTCTGATAAGCTCGCGGGTTCGCTAGCCGCCCGGACGCCTTCCTTATGTTGTAGAAGAACACATAGTGTACGCCGGACCGATCCCTGGTCACCTCGTAGCAGCTGCAGACTGGCTCCGGCCGTCCGGCTAGCGAGGTGACACCAGGTAAGGCCGGATGCATGCAAAGTTTGACTACAAAAAGGTTGTCGGCTCGGGTTGGCTTGATCTATTTTACGATCGCATTCAAGCCGGCCTCTGCTGGTTTATGTCTGAATCTTTAAGTCTTGATGGCTTTGAAAAATCTAAGTCTTGTATTCTAAGGCCAGAAACCTCGACCCAGTCACAGACCGGCTCCCGGCTGTCGGGCTGGCGGGGTGGAAACTTGGGAATACAGGGATTAGAGAAAAAGAAGTCAACCAGGAATCAAAAGATAAAGATATAAAACAACACACATGGCAAGACGAATATAATGCTGAATACATACATTCAAAATGCATTGGCCCACGACCGAGGTTCATTACACCCCCCAGTGGGTGGAACTGTTGGACTGACAAGAAAATTAGATACAACAAAAATAGGACATCGGCTACGGGGCTGCGGCCTCATCGATCGCCCCGGCTGCTCCTCCTGAAGTGGTGGCTTCACCATTGCCAGCTGCTCCCGAGGTGGTTGCACCGTCTCCTCCGCGAGGGCTCCCGGTTCCGTCCGCACCGGAGTCGGCGTACGCCGCACCGCTGGAGGCGGCAACATTATCCACTTCATGGGCCGTCTTGTCGGAGCTGCCATCGGCGTCATAGGGCTGAAGGCCGTGCAGATCTTGAGGGATCACATTGCCGCCTTCACCCCACTCCAAGTTGAGCTCGTCCCAAGCGGCGTACTCGGTGATGTCGCTGGCCCTCACAAGTAGCGCCTCCTCCACAGCCTGCAGCTCCGCCTCCGAGCCGTCGCGCTGAGCGACGAGCTTGCCCAAGTCCAGGTTTCGATACCAGGACTTGGCCAAGCGCACGGCCATGTAAGCTCCAGCACGCGCTGCCGAGGCGCACCAGGCGTCAAGGCGATCCTCGCCAGCCGCAAGCCAGCGGGCGAGCCGGCTCATCGACGCCGGCTCCACGCCATCCGGCCATAGGGCCGCCACCATCGACGAGCCTGCGAACTGAAGCCGAGCCACAGACTCACCCAGGGCGCACAGGCGGACCCTGAGGCCCACTCCGATCTCCTCCATGCTCCAGCCGGAGGTAGCATCTACCTCCTGCCCAGCCGCGAGGCGCTCCTCACGGCTCACCTTGACGGCCGTATCGGCTGCCCCCTGTGTCTCAGGGAAGAGGCGTGAGACAGGAAAAGGGGTGCAAAAATGAGTAAGAAGAGGAGACGACCAAGAAAGTTCAAGACAAAAATAAAAAGAAGACTCACGATGAAAGGCGCTATCGGTCTCATGAGCGCTCTCCAGGACTCAAGCTCCCGCACCTTGCTCGCTTGAGTAAGGCGGGCAACTTCATCTTGGAGGGTCACCGCAGAGTCCAGGGCCTTGGCCAGCTGCGTCTGCTTCTGGACAAGGGCCTCCTCCTTCTCCCTCAAGGCAGGGTCCTTGAGCTTCATCTCCCCGAGATGAGCTGACGCGAGGCATTCCACGTCGGTAGAGTGGGAGGCGTCCTTCTCCTGCAGCGAGGCACGCAGCTGCTCCAGCTCGACCCGATTGGCCGCCTCGAGCTCATTCTTCTCCGTCTAGAGAAGAGCCAGTTGCTCCTGGTGCCGGCCGCCCGCATCGCGCAGTGCGTCCCGCTCCACGACGACTTCGCCCAGCCAGGCTTGGAGCTTGGCAACCTGGCCATCGACCGCCTAGCTCTGAGCCCGCAGCTCGTTATAAGCCTACACCTGGGCATCATAAAGATCCTGCAAAACAAAGAAGAAGTAGAAGTGAGATTGGGCCTGGTTAAGTCATAACTAGCCTGATTCTCGGGGGCTACACCCAATGGGTGCACTAGCGCGCCCCCACTAAAGAAGCAAAACAAGAAGACAACCTCAAAGACATTCGGCCCGGTCGATGCTCGGCCGGCCCAATTCTCGGGGGCTACACCCAGTGGGTGCGCTATTGCGCCCTCACTGATGCAAGAAGAAGAAAAGGAAAAATATTCAAGACCAAGATGAGGCACTTACCCTGGTGCGTTCCTCCAGGCGCTCCAAATCGCTACCCACCATGTGGGCTGCCTGGTCTACCTTGAACCGGCCGTTGGCAAACAACAACACCAACTCCGGGACTTCGTGGAGCGCGGTGCCTGCGGGCAGCCTCGCGCGTGCCAGGTTGGCCGCTCGCCAAGACTTCATTGGCCGGCTCCCGGCCCGGGCTCCAGCCCCCGGCACAACCGGTCCATGGTGGGGGATGACGATGGCGCCGGTTCCAGGTGCTGGCGCGGCGGCCGGCTCCGCCGATGTCCCGGCCGGCGTCGCCTCCTTGACAGGAGGTGGATGGGCCGCGTCCGGCGCATCCATGGTCACCCCTGGCGCATCAGCGGCCACGTCTAGCGCGTGCAGGATCAGATCCGGTATGTCGGGCGCCGCCTCGGCTCTGGGGGAGTTGGGGATCACCTCTAGGTCGACCAATGCAGAGGCGTCCGGCTCAGAGGGCTGGGCTTCCTCAGCCCTCGGGGTGCGCCTCGGAGCCGCCTCGCTAGCTGGCTCCGCCACGCGAGCGTGCGCAGAGGGGTCATGTCTAGCCTTCGTATGCTTCTCCACCAGCTTCTCCGCCCGGCTAGGGAGAGACTGGCCCTCGGCCGTCTTCCCCGCGGCTGCGTCCCACCGGCGCTTGGATTGCTCCTCAAGCTCCGGCTGGGCAGCATCGGCTGCTGTCCAGCTGGCCCGCTCGGCTGCGGAGGCGGTGTTTTCCTCCACGTCCTCCGCCTCCCTATCGAGCGACATTATTAAGGAACAAGGATTCCTACAAGACAAATGAACAAAAGGGGGAGGAACCCTTACCCCGCGACCATGGGCAGCTGCCTCCTGTCGGCACCAGGGCGCTTCTTGGCACCGCCTGCCCGTGCTCCGGCTGGAGGACCCGGCGCCGGGCGCTTAGGAGCCGGTCTCAAAGCTATGGCACCCTTGCCCTTCTTCCCGGCCGCCCCGTCAGTACCGCCTGCCCAGGACCTTGGACGCCGACCACGCGTCAGCGGCGGGCTGGTGACCTCCTCCACTCCGTCGGAGTCTTCCTCGAAGGCTGCATCAGATGGGAATGAGGAAATCTCGTCACCATCCGTCCAGTCTGCGATGTACGGCCGCGGATACTCACCCGACGGCTCCGTCCCTTCTGACTCCAGCGCGTTCTCCGAGCCTGCGGAGGAGTCCGAGCGGAACTCAATCATGCCCCCGTCCTCGATCTCCGAGGCGTCGGACGCTGCCACGTCGGTAGCAGACGGGCGGAGGGCTGCCTGTAGTTTCTCGAACATCTGCGCAAAAGGATTCAACAGCCGGCTCAGCGAGACGGCTTGTCGCGAGACAAACAACAAATAACAAAAAAGAACACTCACCACCGGAGGCGGCCGGGACCTGTTGTAGGGGATCTTCCCCCATGACCAGCTCTCGCTGTCGTCCATGCGGGCGGTGGAGATCAGGTTCACCCCTCACGCCACCGCGCTGGGGGTGAATCTCTTGGTGGATGTTCTGTAGGGGTCATGCCGGCCGCTCATCTGGCAGACCAGATGTGGCCGCCTCTATAGCGGCAGGATCCTACGAGTCACCATGGTGGTGAGAAGGTCGCGGCCAAGAAGTCCGCCTTTCTCCAAAATCTCGAGGTGGGCGTCGATCTGCGCCACCTCGGGAATCGGCTTGGGGGACTTCGCCGCCCAGTTCAACTTCGTGGGAGGATTGATGTTGAATGGGGGCATGTTGAGGGTGTCCTGGGCAGGGTCAGCGTTCTTCACGTAGAATAAGCCCTTCTGCCACTGCTTGATGGACTCTTGCTGCGGCAGCTGGGGGAAGCCGGACTTCGAACGATGATGCACCAGCGCGGCACCGCACGATGTCATCGGGCGCGGTCCGACAAGCTTCTCCAGCTCGGCCTTCTCCATCGCAATGGACTGCTGCTTGAAGAAGAACAAGCTTCGCCGGAGATCGAGGCGGGGCTCGATCCCTAGGAAACCCTCGCACAAGACCACAAAGGCCGATAACTGCAAGATGGCGTTCGCCGCCAGGTGGTGCGTGACGTCAGCTGTGCTTCCCTGGCAATGGCTCTAGAAAAGTGCTGATCCTGCAATCTCTAGTGTTAGCTAGACGAATTCTTATAACAACTAACCTTCTCCTGCAACGATACCAGAAGAATGCTGGTAGCACTCCCCGGCAATGAAGCTGGAAGAATGTTGTTGATGGCCCACCAGCGCGTGGGTTCGCATCAGTTTTCGAGGGTAGAGTATTCGACCCAATTTGTTGGTTTGCACGACGGGAGGTGAGAGTATACTCTCAAGTATTAGCAGCTGAATTTGTCAGATTCAACCACACCTAAAAGATTAGTATCTGCAAGCACAATAGTAATAGCAAAGTAGCGAGTAACGGCAGTGTAACGAGCAATAGCAGTGGCAAGGAACAGCAGTAGTGACAGCAGTAGCAAGTAGCAACAGTAGCAAGCGACAGTAGTAGCAACAGTAGTAGCAGCAGCAGCACAGCAAGACAAGTAACAGCAGTAGCAACAGTAGTAGCAGCAGCAGAGCAAGACAAGTAACATCAGTAGCAACCGTAGTAGTAGCAGCAGAGCAAGACAAGTAACAACAGTAGTAGGACAAACTCGTAGGCAATGGGTCGGTGATTTGTTTGGATGATATTCATCATGCAACAGCTATAATACGGAGAGATATGTGGCTAGCTCCCGTTCGTCAATGTGATGTAGGCATGCATTTGGTGTGTCGTCATACATGCTTAGGGAAAAGAACTTGCCTGACATCTATTGTCCATCCCTCCCGTGGCAGCGGGGTCCAAAAGGAACTACGGGATATTAAGGTTCTCCTTTTAATAAAGAAACCGAACCAACACATTAGCACTTGGTGAACACATGAACTCCTCAAACTATGATCATCACCGGGAGTGGTTCCGGTTATTGTCACTCCGAGGTTGCCGGATCATAACACATAGTATGTAGCTACAACTTGCAAGATCGGATCTAAAACACACATATATTGGTGACAACATAATAATTTCAGATCTGAAATCATGGCACTCGGGCCCTAGTGACAAGCATTAAGCATGGCAAAGTAGTAGCAACATCAAATCTCAGAACATAGTGGATACTAGGGATCAATCCCCATCAAAACTAACTCGATTACATGATAGATCTCATCCTACTCATCACCGCCCAGCGAGCCTACGAATAGATTACTCACGAACGACGAAGAGCTTCATGGAATTGGAGAGGGAAGAAGGCTGATGATGACGATCGCGATGATTTCCCCTCTCAGGAGCCCAAGACGGACTCCAGATCTGCCCTCCAGATGAAGAACATGAGGTGGCGGTGCCTCCATATCGAAAACGCGACGAAAACTTCTCTCTTTTTATTTTTTCTGGGACGAAAGACAACTTATAGAGCTGGAGTTGGGGGTGGCTGGTGCCCGTTGGCCCCACAAGCTTGCCCACCGCCACCAAGGGGTGGTGGCGGAGCAGGGGCTTGTGGCCCACTGGCCCACCCCCTGAGGTGGAGCTTGGCGCAGATATTTTTGATGTTTTCCAAAACTGCTCCCCGTAAATTTTCAGGACGTTTGGAGAACTTTGATTCCTGCACAAAAATAACACCAAGGCAATTCTGCTGAAAACAGCGTCAGTCCAGGTTAGTTCCATTCAAATCATGCAAATTATAGTCCAAAACAAGGGCAAAAGAGTTTGAAAAAGTAGATACGTTGGAGACGTATCAACTCCCCCAAGCTTAAAACCTTGCTTGTCCTCAAGCAACTCAGTTGACAAACTAAGAGAGAAAGAAAAACTTTGACAAACTCTGTTTGATCTTGTTGTTGCAACTATGTCAAACTCATAACCAGAATTTCAGCAAGATCATAAGTTAACCACATAAGCAAATGACACAAAGGTCTCACGGTAAACTAATATCAATGGCATAATCAGCTAACGAGAAAATAATAATGAGTTTCATATACCAACACTTCAATCAAAACAAGCATGAAGCAATATGAATAGGTGGTATCTCGCTAGCTCTTTCTGAGACCACAAAACATAAATGAGAGCACTTTCAAAGATCAAGGGTTGACTAAATATTGTAATTCATAGCAACGAAGATCCAGTTATAGTCATACTCAATATCAATCAAAAGCAAAGCATAAAAATGACAGAGGTGCTCTCTAATTGGTGCTTATATAAGAGGAGGATGACTCAACAGGAAAATAAATAGACAAGCCCTTCGCAGAGGGAAGCATTGATTTGCAGAGGTGCCAGAGCTCAAGCTTTGAAAACAGAGATAATAATTTTGGGTGGCATGCTTTCATTGTCAACGCAATGACCCAGAGTTCTCAATATCTTCCATGCTACTCATGCTATAGGCGGTTCCCAAACAGAAAAGTAAAGTTTTAACTCCCCCACCACCAATCAATCACACTCCACGGCTAGCCGAATCCTCGGGTACCATCCATACTAACATCAATCCGTGGGGAGTCTTGTTTTACAGTTATGTTTTCGATTTAAGCATGGAACTGGGCATCCCAAATACCGGCCCCTTTCTCGTGAAGGACTGTGAATAAACACATGTCGAGGATAAAACTCCTAGCATGGAAGATACCAATAGCCCTCTGTCACCACATGAGCGGTTCGGGCATACAAAACGGATTTATTTCTTGAAGGTTTAGAGAATGGCGCATGCAAATTTACTTGGAACGGCAGGTAGATACCACAAATAGGTAGGTATGGTGGACTCTCATGGAAAAACTTTTGGGTTTATGGGAGTGGATGCACAAGCAGTATTTCCACTTAGTACAAGTGAAGGCTAGCAAAAGACTGGGAAGCGACCAACTAGAGAGCGACAACGGTCATCAAGATGCAATGAGTTTGACTAACATTGAATGCAAGCATGAACAGGATATAAATCACCATGAACACAAACATCATAGAGGCTATGTTGATTTTGTTTCAACTACATGCATGAACATGCGCCAAGTCAATCCACTTGAAACATTCAAAGTAGAATACCATCCTATCATACTACATCATAGTCATCTCAAAATATATGTTGGCATTCAAGACAAACCATTATAAGCTCTCAGCTAAATAAGCATGGCATCAGAAACTATGATCTCTAAGTTGTCATTGCAAACATGGTTCTCTCACAACAAAGCTAAATCTGGGTCGACAAGCTAGTCATAATTACAAAAACAAAATAGATAGAGTTCATACCAGCTTTTCAGTCTCAGTCACTTCATCATATATCATCATTGTTGCCTTTCATTTGCACGATCGAACGATGAAAACGATAATAAGCGTATTCGACTAAGCTGAATCTGCAGGCAAACACAAAGGAGAAGACAAAATAATATGGCTCTTTGAAAGCTAAACAGGTAAGCATGTAAGAACCAATAAGCATTGTAACCAATATCTTCTACCTTGACACAAAGAAAAAGAAAACTATTTACACGGGAAAGCTCCCAACAAGCAAAAGAAGAAAGAAAAATCTTTTTGGATTTTCTCAAAAGGACACAAAACAAGGAAACAAGAAAACAAAAAGAAACTAGCATGGATAATACAGTGGCAAAGTGTAAACACCGGCTAACAAAGTGAAAGCATAAGCATGAACGTAAAGTCGGTGAGAACACGTACTCCCCCATGCTTAGGCTTTTGGCCTAGCTTGGTCTACTCCCATGGATGATCCTGGCGAAACCCAAAGTCATAATGGGTGTTATACGGGAGTGCTGCAGCCACTGCCTGAATAGCTGCCTCACGAAGTCGAGCAGCAGTCGCCTCCCTCTCATACTCCTCTGCCTCTCCCATGGTTATGTAGTATATTTGTTTAACCTGAAAGTCAAAGAAAGCACGAGCAGGAAGGGTAATATGGAAAACACGCTGCTGGTTAAATATCAAGCGGTATAGGAGAGATCCATGATCTCTCTCAAGGAACTAGTAGCGTGTTAGAGCGACACGATCAAGGTAGGCTGTACGGAGAGGAGGGTCTTCTGGACAAATGGTTACTCCAAGAAAATTTGCTAAGCGTGTAGCATAAACTCCACCAAAGAAATCCCCCTCACTTGCATTTTTATTCAGCCTCCTTGCTATAGTGTAGCTCCCATATTGAAGCTCCTGTCACCTGTTACTGCGCTCTTGAGGATACTAAGGTCGGAAGCGCATAGGTGACAATGTGCACCCTTGCCGTTAATGCACCTACCTATGAAGAGGGCAAGGTAGTGCAAGGCAGGGAAATGGATGCTTCCTATGGTGGCTTGCGTGATATCTCTGATTTCTCCAACAGTTATACTGGAGACAAAGTCTCTAACCGAAGACTTAGGAGGATCAATAACACTACCTCCATCGGGTATCTTGCAAATCCTATTGAAATCCTCCAGACCCACGGTATAGGATTTATCGTACAGATCAAACAGTATGGATGATTCATGCCCAGCTAAAAATTTAAATCTACACACAAAAGAGGCAGTGAGCATAGCATACTGTTCACATTTATCTGAGAGGAATTCTTCTAACCCGGCATTGCGGACAAGTGCATCAAACTCATCCTTGAAGCCTGCTTCGATCATGAACTCATCGGAAGGCCCTTCACATGGTTGCACCGGTGCGTCCCTTAGTTGAAAAGGTTCGGGCTCCCGAAAGGAGAGACGAGGACCCTTCTTACTTGAGGAACCACCATGAAACTTCCTCCTGAACATAATTTCCTTACGCTGAAATTTTTGAAGTTCAAGAGAAAAGTGAATAAAGACCCACCACACCTTGTAGCAACTACTCCTACTAGTGCCTAGAGATCGTATCGCGCTCTCAAACTACTTGGGACCAGCTAAAATCAACTTTTCTAGCTCAAGAACAGGGTCACCAAGGTAGCAAGAATTCGCGAAGGATAAAGCACTAGAGAAAAAACTAATTGGACCAATGGAGGAGTCACTTACCAAGGAGCAATTTCCCCAAAACGATTTGGAGAATGGTGCTTTGAGCAAGGAGATCGAAAATCACAGCCAAATGAGCAAGAACACGGGTTTGAGCTGCGAAACAATTTTTTCTGGAGGTGGAAGAAGAGGCTGAGAGCTGGAATAAGTGGAGGGGGTGCCTGTGGGCCCCACAAGCTTGCACCCCACCACCACGGGGTAGGTGGCGGTGGAGGGGCTTGTGGCCCACTGGACAGTCCCCCTGACCAGCTCTCAGGCCCAGAAATTTTCAAAAATTCCAGAAAAAATCATACTAAATTTTCAGGACCATCGGAGAACTTTTATTTTCGAGGTATTTTTCTCTGAGACACTAGAATAGAAAACAGGAAAAGCTAAACTAATTCCATCATTTTTCTTCTAAGCAACATAAAAGGAAATCTCAAAACAGAGGTATGTGACTCTTTGATTCATCCATCTCATGGTCATCGAAAGAAATACGTCAATGGGATTGATCAAGTCCTCATGACAAAACCTTCTCGGATTGCAAGAGAGAACGGAGAATTTTCGAATAGCCACTAAGTCACCTCAATGGGGATATGTATCTCCCCAACAAGCAAATCATACTTCATCTTGACACGAGGAATAGGGCATTCAAAGCTCCCAATAAGAATCGATGAAGTCCTTTCAATAGCATTGATGCAATGTACTGGATATCGTTTCTTCGGAAAGTGCACGGTGTGCTCATTACCGTTGACATGGAAAGTGACATTGCCTTTGTTGCAATCTATAACAGCCCCTGCGGTGTTTAAAAAGGGTCTTCCGAGGATGATAGCCATGGCATTGTCCTCGGGAATATCAGGATAACAAAGTCTGTTAAGATAGTGGTATTAGCAACCACAACAGGCACATCCTCGCAAACGCCGATAGGGAAAGCAATTGATTTGTCGTCCATTTGCAGAGAAATTTCAGTGGGTGTCAACTTATCCAACTCAAGTCTACGATAAAGAGAGAGTGGCATAACACTAACACCGGCTCCAAGGTCACATAAGGCAGTTCTTACGTAGTTTCCTTTAATGGAGCAAGGTATAGTGGTCACTCCGGGATCACCAAGTTTCTTAGGAGTTACACCTTTGAAAGTGTAATTGGCAAGCATGGTGGAGATCTCAAGATCTGGTATCTTCCGTTTATTAGTCACGATATCTTTCATGTACTTGGCATACGAAGACATCTTGAGCATATAAGTTAACCGCATCTGCAGAAAGACGGGTCTTATCATCTCAACGAAGCGCTCAAAATCCTCATCATCCTTTTTCTTGGATGGCTTAGGAGGAAAGGGCATAGGTCGCTGAACCCATGGTTCTCTTTCTTTACCATGCTTCCTAGCAGTAAAGTCATTCTTATCGTATCTCTTAGGTTGTGGATTATCAGGATTAACCGTAGGTTCAATCTCCACATCCTTATCATGGCTAGGTTGAGCATTATTATGAACATCACTGTCCACATTGTCACCAGGTTCATGTTCATCACCTGATTGTGTTTTTGCATCAGACGCCGAAATATCATTAGGTTCTTCCGGTGTGATAGTATTTGGTGAACTAGCATGCAGGTTTCTATCATCCTTCTTCTTCTCCTTAGGATGACTAGGTGTATCAGTATTGATTCCTTGAGAATCTTGATCAATTCTCTTAGGATGACCTTCAGGATACAAAGGTTCCTGAGTCATTTTGCCTCCTCTAGTAATGACTCTGACAGAGTTGTCATTTAATTCATTGAGAAAGTCATTCTGAGCTTTAAGTACTTGTTCTACCTGAGTAGTAATCATAGAGGCATGTTTACTCAGAAGCTTCAGAGCATTGACATTTCTGTCTACACAAGCACTTAAATGGCTAAGCATACAAGTACTTTGTTCCAAATCTCTGCTAACATAATCATTGAAACTTTGTTGTTTGGCAACAAAGTTGTCAAATTCATCAAAGCATAGGCTAGCAGGTTTATCAAAAGGAATATCACTCTCGTCAAACCTACGGAGAGAATTCACTTCTACTACCTGTATCGGGTTATCGAGACCGTGGATCTCTCCGATAGGTGGTAGATTTTTGACATCTTCAGCTCTAATGCCTTTCTCTTGCATAGATTTCTTGGCTTCTTGCATATCTTCGGGACTGAGGAATAGAATACCTCTTTTCTTAGAAGTTGGCTTAGGAGGTGGTTCGGGAATAGTCCAAGCACTATCGTTGATCAAGAGGTTATTGAGTAGAATCTCAGCTTGTTCTACAGTTTGTTCCCTAAAAACACAACCGGCACAACTATCTAGGTAGTCTCTAGAGGCATCGATAAGTCCGTTATAGAGGATATCAAGTATCTCGTTCTTCTTGAGAGGGTGATCAGGCAAAGCATTCTGTAGCTGGACGAGCCTCCCCCAAGCTTGTGGAAGACTCTCTTCTTGGAGTTGAGATAAGTTGTATATTTCCTGCAAGGCAGCTTGCTTCTTATGGGCAGGGAAATATTTCTCACAGAAGTAATAGACCATCTCCTGGGGACTACGCACACATCCAGGAGCAAGAGAGGTGAACCAGGCTTTAGCATCATCCTTTAGGCCTTGTTCAGTTAATCCCAACAAGGAGGGGATTGGAGAGGATTGAAGTGGAATTTGACTTATAGGGGATTTAATCCCTCCCAATCCTCTCCAAACCCCTTCAATTCTCAAACAACCGAACAAGGCCTTAGAGAGAAAGGAAACAGCTTAAGGATATAGTAGTGGCGGATCTTCTCTTCATTAGTGAAAAGGTTGGCTATTTCGGATAGTTTGGCAAGATGGGCTATGACCGTCTCAGACTCATAACCGTGAAAAGGATTAGATTCGACTAGAGAGATTATCTCAGGGTCGACAGAGAATTCATAATCCTTATCGCTGACAAAGATAGGCGAAGTGGCAAACTTCGGATCATTTTTCATCCTAACTTCCCGAGATTTTTCCTTCCACTTGAGAATTAATTTCTCAGCGTCGTAGGCATCCTTACACGTAATAAAATCCTTAGCCATCTCTCCCTCCATAACGTAAACCTCAGGTATATCAGGCAATTCATATCTAGGAGAGCTAGATCTAACAGGAGCAAAAGCAGGTTCTATCTCAATAGCATTGCCAGTTTCAGAAGCATCACGAGCATTGGCAGTAACTCTAGCAATATGAGCATCAAGGAACACTCCTAGTGGAACATGCAAAGGAGCATCTCTTGCAGTATCAAGCATAGCATCATCAGGCAAAATAGCATCTCTAGCATCATCAGGCAAAGCAGTATCAAGCATAGCATCTCTAGTAGTATCAGGCACAGTATCAAGCATATCATCTCTAGCAGTAGTATCAAGCATAGTATCTCTAGCAGTAGTATCACAAGCATCATCAAGCATAGGTGACATATCAAGATTTCTAGCAGGAGGTGAAGTCTTAAACTTACTCATAACTGAAGGTGAATCAAGTGCAGAGATAGATGGCAATTCCTTACCTCCCCTCGTAGTTCAGGGAAAGACTTTGGTCTTCGGATCCTTAAGATTCTTCATAGTGATCAGCAGATATAAATCCCAAGTGACTCAGAGAATATAGCAATACCTCCCCGGCAACGGCGCCAGAAAAATGCTGACGTCAGTTGTGCTTCCCTGGCAATGGCTCTAGAAAAGTGTTGACCCTGCAATCTCTAGTGTTAGCTAGACGAATGCTTATAACAACTAACCTTCTCCTGCAACGACACCAGAAGAATGCTGATAGCACTCCCCGGCAATGAAACTAGAAGAATGTTGTTGATGGCCCACCAGCGCGTGGGTTCGTAGTAGTTTTCGAGGGTAGAGTATTCGACCCAATTTGTTGGTTTGCATGACAGGAGGTGAGAGTATACTCGCAAGTATTAGCAGCTGAATTTGTCAGATTCAACCACACCTGAAAGATTAGTATCTGCAAGCACAATAGTAACAACAAAGTAGCGAGTAACGGCAGTGTAACAAGCAATAGCAGTGGCAAGGAACAGCAGTAGTGACAGCATTAGCAAGTAGCAACAGTAGTAGCAGCAGCAGCAGAGCAAGACAAGTAACAGCAGTAGCAACAGTAGTAGCAACGGTAGAGCAAGACAAGTAACAGCAGTAGCAACAGTAGTAGCAGCAGCAGAGCAAGACAAGTAACAACAGTAGTAGGACAAACTCGTAGGCAATGGGTCGGTGATTTGTTTGGATGATATTCATCATGCAACAGCTATAACACGGAGAGATATGTGGCTAGCTCCCGTTCGTCAATGTGATGTAGGCATGCATTCCGTGTGTCGTCATACGTGCTTAGGGAAAACAACTTGCATGACATCTATTGTCCATCCCTCCCGTGGCAGCGGGGTCCAAAAGGAAACTATGGGATATTAAGGTTCTCCTTTTAATAAAGAACCGGACCAACGCATTAGCGCTTGGTGAACACATGAACTCCTCAAACTATGATCATCACCGGGAGTGGTTCCGGTTATTGTCACTCCGGGGTTGCCGGATCATAACACATAGTAGGTAACTACAACTTGCAAGATCAGATCTAAAACACACATATATTGGTGACAACATAATAATTTCAGATCTGAAATCATGACACTCGGGCCCTAGTGACAAGCATTAAGCATGGCAAAGTAGTAGAAACATCAAATCTCAGAACATAGTGGATACTAGGGATCAATCCCCATCAAAACTAACTCGACTACATGATAGATCTCATCCTACTCATCACCGCCCAGCGAGCCTACAAATAGATTACTCACGAATGACGAAGAGCTTCATGGAATTGGAGAGGGAAGAAGGTTGATGATGACGATCGCGACGATTTCCCCTCTCCGGAGCCCAAGACGGACTCCAGATCTACCCTCCAGATGAAGAACAGGACGTGGCGGCGCCTCCTTATCGAAAACGCGACGAAAACTTCTCTCTTTTTATTTTTTCTCGGACGAAAGACAACTTATAGAGCTGGAGTTGGGGGCGGAAGGTGCCTGTGGGCCCCACAAGCCTGCCCACCGCCACTAGGGGGGTGGTGGCGAAGCAAGGGCTTGTGGCCCACTGGCCCACCCCCTGAGGTGGAACTTGGCGCAGATATTTTTGATATTTTCCAAAACTGCTCCCCGTAAATTTTCAGGACGTTTGGGGAACTTTGATTTCTGCACAAAAATAACACCAAGGCAATTCTGCTGAAAACAGCGTCAGTCCAAGTTAGTTCCATTCAAATCATGCAAATTATAGTCCAAAACAAGGGCAAAAGAGTTTGGAAAAGTAGATATGTTGGAGACGTATTAGTGCGGCTGCAGGCCGAAGAAGTGGAGCCATTCGGAGAAGAAGGAGCTCGCAGGGAGCCCGAAGCCCCTGTAGAAATGCTCACTAAAGACGACGACCTCTCCCACGGTAGGTGTTGGGGCGGTCTCGGTGCCAGGGATTCGCACCAGCACCTGGGAAACCGGGGGCAGCAGCCGGTGATGGCGGAGCGCATCGATATGGGCCTGGCAGATCTCGCTACCCAGCCAAGCTCCCTGCGACGAGGACTTCTTCGAGGAGGAGCCGTCGGCCATGGCTGCGGGCGGCTGGAGCTCGAGAGGGTTGGTAGCTCAACGGCGACGAAGGCGACGAAGACGAAGAGGACGGGCTCTTTCTCTTCGGGCTCAAGGCGGAAGAGGGTGTCGATGCGGGGCTAGAAGGGGGGCGAATGGCCTCCTCGGAACCCTCGCATCCTATTTAAACCCCACGTAGCATCGTGGGGAGAGGATCCGGCGTGCACGGAACCCCACAAACCCTGTGTATTACGGACGGTAGCGCTTCCCTAAGCCCAACCGTCGCAGAGTAAATCCGCATAGGATCTCTCGCGCGGAGGCCGAGGGGGCGTCGTGGCGATACCCAGGGTCCATGCCCGGTCCCGTCACCAGTAATCACCATCATTGAGTCAGGCGGGGCCTGGCACGTGGCGTGTTCTGAGCGATCTACGACGAACCCGAGGTGTCGCTTCGAAGCCAACTGGCTTCGGAGCCGGCGTCCCCTGCCGCGGATGGCGGCAGAAATACCAAGACAAAATATCAAGCCGGTGAGGTTGCCCTTCCTCAGACGGCGGGCCTCTCCAGCTTCGGGGACTACTATCGGGGGGATAACCCTGGGGTAGGCTCATTGAGCCTGCTCCTTCATTTCCTGCCCAAAGGGAATGACCAAGTACAGTTTCCCAAGGCCCAAGTCTTCTGGCCGGCTAGGCCGCGGCTGCCGGCTGGAGGAGAGGCGGCCAGCTCTCTGGCCGGCCAGGCAACCCCTACCAGCTAGAAGCGAGACGGCACCTCTTCCTGGCCGCCTTGGCCAAGCCAGCCGGCTAGGAACGAGGCGGTCGTGCCCAAGCCGGCTAGCCAAGCAGGCTAGCCGGTCGGGGATCTCAAGTCACATCAGATCGTAGCTCATGATGAGACCTTACGATTAAAGGTGGCTACGCGTCAGCAAAGGTACTAGATCGGAGTGCCCGACAGGTACGAGCGTCGGCGGCCACGCCGCTGACCTACCCCGGCTCTGATCCATCACCTAGCATAGTGTCGGACCGTCAAACTCCCACTCCATTACTGCACTCGGCGTGGGGAACAGTTGAGGCGGTCATACTATCTGCCCATGACGAATCTCGCTGGACGACGCTCGACGTACAACGTGTGCTCGGCGTCAAGATTACGCAAGAGCTGCATTGGCCAGACGGCGGGTCCCACTGCCACACGAGACCATGCAGCCGGCGGGCCCCTCAAGCGACAAGACAAGACCCTCGTGGGCCCCCTGGTCAGCCGGCGAGGCTGCCAGCCGGGTCCCACTCTTGTACCCTTTATCCATATTGTAGGCCAGTGGGTTCGTCTATAAAACCCCCCGGTCACCCTTCATGCAGAGGGTCGGTCGAACCACACTTCACACCCACCAACCACATAGAGAGAGGCACAGACGAGCCGGCTGCTCCCCTCTTCCTCCTCCTCAACACAGCTCCAGGAGCAACCTTGTAATCCATCCATATACATCATACACTCCGACAGGACTAGGGGTCTTATCTTTATGGAGAGCCCTGAACCTGGGTACATCGTGCGTTCCATGCTTGTACCAACCTCGTCTCCAACACCCTCCGTTGTCCCATCGGTTCTCACCGACTTTAGCCTACCTATGGCATATGTTGTGAGTATTCACCGACATCAACTAAAGAAAATGGAGGATGGAAAGAAACAGAAGGGTGGCAAGAAGCCATAGAAAAACACTGCCTTTGAGATTCCCGGTGACATCTATGCTCATTATTGCACACCTTATGAAAAGATTCATGGGAAGGAAACCACTGTGAAGCGCAAGATCATGCTTCAAAAGATTGAAAGGAGATGGGCTCAGGAGTGGAAAAAATACAAGTGTGTCACTCCCAAGTATGCCAGGAAATTTTCCATCAAGCCTCCTTGCACCAGACCTCCTCTAGGAGATCAACAAAGTGCCCGTCCCTCAAGCATGGTCACTATTGAAGACTATCGTGAGGAAAAGGCCAAGTATTTGGCAAAACTAAAGAAAACTACCAAAGAAGCTGTGACGACCTTCAATGAGGAATCTGCTACTGCCTCCTCCTCCACTGCCGAGGCTTCTGCCGCTGAACAACCTCCCAAGAAGGCACTACTGAAGAAATCAGGTGTCAAGCCAAAGTCCTCAACAGAACTATCCAAATAGCAAATTCCTCACACAACTCCAACTGTTGCTGCAAAGTCCTCAAGTGCAGCAAAGTCATCACTTCCTGTGCAGCCCGAGTCTAGTCAGCATCCAAGAGGGACTTCAATTCCCTCAAAACCATCTGCCTCTGGCACGACACACAAATCCTCAAGTGGCATATTGAAGAGAAAGATGACTGCTGGGCGAGGAACAAGGCCCAGTCCTAACAGAGTTGTTCTCAATGTCCCCTCTACATCAGAGAAAGATTATGAATATGATGATGAAACTCTTCAAGCCATCATCAGAAACAATCAAGTAGGGGTCGCACATGGAAAAGGTACCACGATTCCCCTCGCACTGCATCCGAAGGTGATACTGGACTTCATCGATCTTTGGTACAAAGATCCCAACACTCCCGTTGATGATTTGAAGCTTCCAACTAGATCCAGTCACATGGTGACTTCATTCATCAATGAAGAAAAATGGAAGGTCCAACAAGCAAAACAAACTCAAAAAGCAAAGATTCAAAAGGAGAAGTACTTGCAACGAAATCTTCTGACCTTGACGCTAGAGTAACTTGTCTCCACTCAAGGTTAGATAAAAACCCTCACTGAGGAATTCACAAGCCTTCATGCTGAAAGGAAGGGAGTGATGTCTACGCACGCTTCTATTGTTGTAGAGTATGTTGGGCCTCCAAGCGCAGAGGTTTGTAGGACATCAGCAATTTCCCTCAAGTGGATGACCTAAGGTTTATCGAACTCAGGGAAGTAGAGGTTGAAGATGGTCTCTCTCAAGCAACCCTGCAATTAAGAAACGAGAAGTCTCTTGTGTCCCCAACACACCTAATACAATGGTAAATTGTATATGTGCACTAGTTCGGCGAAGAGATGGTAAAATATGGGTGATAGGTGTGGCAAAGCAAGGTAATATAAGTCTGAAATAAAAATGGCACCAAGGTAGCAAGTGACAAAAGTGAGCATAAACGGTGTAACAATGGTGAGAAATAAGGTCTAGGCTTCATACTTTCACTAGTGGCAAATCCCAACAATATTAACATAGTCTAATCACATGATATTTCCACCAAAACATGCAATGGAGACGTACTCGGAGGTCATTCCTTTGTGATCAAGAGAGGACGAGAATTATGTAGGGCTACAAAAGCACACCTCCGAGTTCGTAGTTCTCTCTATGGATTTCCCAATGTCACCGCGGCCATCCAAAGAGAGTACCACAATCACCACCACGTATCTCAATGATAGTCAAAGACAAGCACCAAGAGACTCTCAATCTTCAATCAACTCACAAAAGAGGAAATCACTCATGAAAATATTCTTCTAACCGGTGTCCAATAGACCACTGTCACCATGGTCTCGGTGATTATACTAGATAAGATGAAGTGAGTACATCAATCCAATACATAGAAGAAGGGGAAACATCATGGGATCATCCTAGATTAACATAGACCATCATCACAATCAAGATCACATCATGAGAGGGAGAATTAACCACATAGCTACTGTAGAAGACCTCAGCCCCGAGGAGGAACTACTCCCGCTTCATGGAGGGAGGAATCAACGTCGATGGAGATGAATCCGGGGGCACTTCCCCGTCCCGGCAGGGTGCCGAAACAGGAATTCTATCCTATGAAACTTTTCGGCGATGGCGGCGGAGATCGGAATTGCTTCTGGAGAAAAGGGTTCCGGAATCACGGTTTCCTCAACGGGGGCTAAATATAGGCCAAAGGAGGGCACCATGGGTGGTCCGAGTACTTTAGACGGCCTCTTGGCGCGGCCTCCCCCTAGGCCGCGTGGGCAGGCCACCTGGGTGACAAGTGGCCCCCCTCTAGCTCTCCTTCGGGCATCTGGAAGCTTCCGTCACGCAGATTTTTATATATTTTTATCGGGATTTTTGGGACTCTTTAAATTTGGGTAAAAGTCCCTTCAAAAAGACATCAGCAGACAGGAACTGGCACTGGGTGCACTGAGTTAGTAGGTTAGTCCAAATATGTGTAAAAAGATATAAAAGTGTAGCAAAACATATAACAATGTCACCCAAAAGATCATGGAACAAGCATAAATTATAGATACGTTTGGGACGTATCAGGGAGTCAAAGTAAGATTTGTCAAGGCTGCTACTAAAGCCATTACAGAGTACAACAACACGGTTGCAGCCCCAACGCAACCATCTATTCCCCAGGCCAGCTACACTATACACTTGGCAGATGAAGATGATGAACCTCGTGCTAATGCACGTGCTGCCGATGAACCTGCAGCTGATGAAACTACTGATGAATCTGCCAGGCCTGCAAGTGAATATGCAATGCGTGAAGAAAATGCTCCTTCACCAAAGTCTTCAACGGTGAAGAAAGTAACACTTCCTTCTGCATCACAAGTGAAGAAAACAAAAGTAGCTGAAAAAACAAGCCAAGAAGAGAAAGGCATCAACAACTTCAGAGTCCTCAGAGGCAAAATGCTTGAAGACTTTGACAACCTCTTCATCTGCTCTAATTGATGCAACTCTTCTTAGTGTTGCACATTCCTACATGATTGTACCCTTTGGTGAGGAAGATGTCATTCAATAAAGGGATGAGGAAATGGAAGAAAATCGCTCTGCTGCTTCCACACCCATTTATGAGGAAATTGAAGTTGATCAAATTCCTCAAGCCTCAACTCCTCCTCCTTAGAACCTTGAGATGACTGCTGACGAAAAGGAGGAGGATGTGGACATTGGCTACAACACTCATGTGATACATGATGACTTTTGGGAAAAGACTCATCCAAACTTGCCAATGGTCCCCCCAATTCCTCAAGTACATGAGTCCCCTGCAGCCATTGAAGTTCTGACTGGCTCTGGAAAAAAGAGCTCTCCTATGAAGTCTGCTCCAGAACAAGAATCAGCTGCATCAGTTGATGAAAATGCAAATGTTGAAGAAATTGTTGTGCCATCAACTAATACATTGGATCAGCATATTCCTTAGACTGAAGAACATGTGCCTGAAGACACTGCTCCGACACAAAAATGAAGAATCTACTGGTGAATAACATGTCGCAAATCCTCATACAGTAGTTGTGGTGACTGGAATTACTCAGACTTGAAATACCCGAAGACATGGAAGCTGATTCAAGCCAAATCTTCAACCTAAGGGTATTAAACCCTACAAAGGAAAAAGGAAAAATTTTGACAGGGCCCAATTCTTCGATGAACATCATTACTTCATTGGCTCCAGTCCATATGAATTTCCTCAGTTCAAGCCTATCTGATTTTGGACTCACAGCCAGATGAACTACTACATCGCTGTGCTCTTCGATAAGGAAAAGGTTTGTCCTCACATGCACATTCCTCATGCAGATATGAAGGAATGCCCTTCCTACGAACCAGTTCTTAGAATTCTTCATGATTCTGGACTGCTGCCTTTTTGCTATGACATCTGTGACTGGAATGAAGAAATCATTATTCAGTTCTATGCTACACTGCACCTTTCAGGAGATCCCAAAGATGTCAACATATGGGTTTTGGACTGGATGACACAGGATACACACTTGAAATCCCATGCAACTGAACTCCTTCAGGCTCTTCCTGTCCCAATTCCCTCAGAAGGAGCCAGATGCGTCTATGAGGAACCTAAACTGAGCGATCATTATATGCAAGTCCTCATGAAGACATTGGCACCTGGTCAGCCACCAACGACCAAATTCCTCGCAAAGGAATTGATCTATGTGCCAAGGATAGTCTGTCGCATCTTGGCCAAAACCTTATGTCCAATCAAGGGCCATGACTCAAATGATGAAGAAATTGTGGGCATCATGAAGAACTTGCTCCTTCACATCATACATGGAATGCCCATAAACCTTCATGATTTCTTCCTGAGGACTTTGCCATACTCACCTCTCTCACCATTTGATCTGAAGCCTTACGTTCCATGGATCATGAGATTCATCAGAGAGAGGTCTGGAATTCCTTACAAGGATAACATTCCGAATCACCAGACTAACCTACCTCCGGTTGAAGTCGTCAAGAGCTCCTTTGATGAAATTGACGACAAAGGAAATTATGTGATTGATGAAGGCACTCGGCCCCTTGATGGCCAATTTCACAAAGCAACATCATACTCCACCAATGATGACACCACATCCCAAGAACCACCAAGCCCAACTGCACCGCGCGTGATGACTGGTCGTGAGCTCCTACTAAGTCTTCATCAGAAGGTTGATCGCAAACCAGAAATGGGTCAAGTGTTAGGTTGGAGAAATTGTGAAAGACCTCAACGCAACCAGGAATGCAGTGAAGAAAAATCACTATTATCTTCATGAGATCTTTGATCGCACATGGGACATTCTGTCTCATCTCAAGACCCCTGAGGAACTCACTGAAATTGAGTTCCAGCAAGACTTTGACTGGTCCTGGCCTCGATAGAAGAAGTTTAAGAAGATCCTTTTCCTCAACTTGTGGCCAGCTCATTTTCTTCAACGCGCACCACCAACGAAGCTAAAGACATTGATTAAACTGCTGCAACGGCCGACCCCAACGCTCCTCCTCCAACAGAGAAGTGAATTTATTCAAGGGCGTTAGTCCTTAGTTTTTGTCCCTTTTCATTACTTGATGACAAAGGGGGGGATCTGAATTAGTCATCAAGCGGGTTTACTTTATGGGCTATTATAAACTCTATTAAGTTACAAACTCTCATTCTTCTCGAGTTTTTGCTGTAATGAGTTGTAACTTAAGGTCGGTGGTGGTCCGATACTTTTGCACATTTTTCCTTGCATGCTTATTCTTCAAGTTGATTCAATGCATGCATGCTGAATTTGTCACACACCATTTTTCATCATGCATTTCAAATTCCTCATACTATATGTTAAATGCATGCATAAATTACAAGATATAGGGGAGACCTCCATGATACAAATCATGAATGTGCATTTGCGGTCCAAAGCAAATTACTCAATCATGCACATCTTTAGGGGGAGTTTCTCCATATCTTGCTATCAAATTCCTTAAACTATGTACTTACACTTCATATTTTTATTACCGTTCAAAACTTAACTTATTTTGTAATCAACCACCAAAAAGGGGGGGATTGTAAGTCCATCTAGTGCCCTTTAGTGATTTTGGTGGATTGAAGACTTATAGGTTAAGAGAATCGTATTTTTGTGAGTGTACACACGCTCTATAAGTCGCACAGGGCCAGGAGTATTGTGCCACTCCTCTGAACTAAGGCAAGCCACAACATCATTTGCAAGGATGTCATTGCAATGGCAATGGTTTATTTGAATTATAAGATCATTTCCTTTGCATAATTATTAAATAAATTATTATACTAGATATGTTTAACTGCCTTCATGCCATAGTAATAGGCTAGTCACGTAGTGCTCATTATCCATGCGATGTTTGCCTTTATGCCCTAGTTGCTTATGTTCATATTGCCATGATGCATATGGTTGCATTTTTCATCATGACCCATGCACCTCACTTCATGTTATGATCCACATCATTTTACTTCTACGTTAAAATTTATGTTAATCCAACTTGAATAATTTGTTGATCGAGTCATGGTGCCACCGAATCGAGCTCACCAGTGCATCCACATGTGCCTATATGGGGGCCTTAATGCGGTCTATTGTCATGCCTCTCTCTAGTGCCAACAATGAGGGAAGGTTATGCGCTCGCGCTACCCTGTCGTGGTAGGCAGTCATAATCTTGTGTACCCATAATTGTATGGTACCGATGTCCCTGTTTGGGATGAGTTTGTTTTTCCACGATGTGGCGGACATAAAGGTGGCGGATATCACGAGTTGACATCGGGGTCACCCATGACATAGCCCAAATGGTAGTTTGTCGGAGTGGTCGGGAGAGTGTCGTGAAATAGATAGGTTTTGTCGGAATGGCATTGGTCCACCTGAATGGGAGCACGAGGCCATGAATTATGTAGTGTGGGTACAATGTACTAACCTCTACAGAGTGTATAATCTGTCATAGCCGCGTCCTCAGATATGGACACGGTTCCTAGAAGGTCACACTATGGGTCAATAGTAATAAATAAAACGACACACTTAAAGTTCATGAGATGACACAAGGTGACCATCGAGGATCACGATGGTAAGTTGTTGATGCTGGTTACAAGGTCACCCCGAGATGGTAAGATCTTCCAAAGGACCGAGATTCAGTTCACCTGCCCCCCCCCTCATGATGACATCGTGTTCATATCCATGCATTAACATGTTAAATGCCTTGTTGTTCTTGGTTGTATTTGCTTTGTTTGTTGTGACCTTGCAAGTACATTCAAAGTACTCACCTGGTTTATCATGCCAGATGCACGAGAAGTCATGCAAGGCGTTGACATCGATAAATTTGGCACTGTCTAGTATCGTGTCCCAGCAGTGTCTTTGTGGAGTGGAGTTCTGCAACTTTGTCGTTCCGCTACCGCGTAGTTACTTTCCTCATCCTCGAGACCCTAGAGTTGTCTACTAAATAATGTACATAAGTGCAGTCGCACCATGTGTGCCGCTTGGCCTCGCTTATCATGTAATGTTGAACCTTTCTATATAAAAGAGATCAATAAAGCGGTTATTTTTTTTACCAAGTTGTTGTGTGTTGCCAGAAGACTTGATCCCTGGGCTGGCAATGCAAGGTAAACCGGTTTCTCTAAGCCGGGGTGCCACAACACTTGGTATCAGAACTGCACTGACTGTAGGACACACTAGATAGGCAACGCATTAGAAAGCGGTAGATTATGCTTGTGGTGATGCTTCTGCATTTGGTTGTGCATTGCATGCATATAATTTGTTTTATGGATGACTAGCTAACATGGTGGGTGTAGGTGGCACCAGTTCCATACCCGTATTAGCCAGAGCCGGCACGTGCTACTTTTTCGCACCTGCTTCGTGATACTTGTGATCTGCGTTGGGTTTTACGTGAAGAGGAACAGGTAGTTGAAGCACAATATGGGTAAGTATTTCCCTCAGTTAAGAAAACAAGGTTTATCGAACCAATAGGAATATCAATTCTCATCCGTCTTCAACGGATACACACAAAAGAGCAAACAACTTGCACCCAACGCGGGCAAGATGATTGTCAATCCCCTTGATCTCGTTATTTGCAAGCGAATGAGGTTTGTAGATAACTATAGACAATTGTAAATTGCAAAATAAAATAGAAGACATATAAATGCAGCAAGGTAAAGGTAAATTTTGTGAATATATAAATGAATAGACCAGGGGGGCATAGTGTTCCCTAATGGCATCTCTCATAAAAGCAACATACAATGGGTAGACGAATATTGTTGGGTAATTGACAGAAAAGCAGATATTATGCGATTTTCACATCAATGATCATGTGTATACAGGCATCACGTCCATAAGCAAATAGGCCAAATCGTGCGTGCACCTACTACTATTACTCCACTTCAAGAGCGCTTCTATGCTTGCCTCTCTACGTATAAAGTTCATGACAAACAGAATAATGCTTGGACAATAATGACATGAGTCGGGATCTGACCCTTTTTCCTACCGCCAGGGTCTATGACGATAGGGGTACACAGCCTACCGCCAGGGCCTCCGGCAGTAAGTGACTAATCCATGTCAGCAACCCTAAACGGCTGCCCCCCTTCGTTCCACCCTACCACCGAAGGTCCTGGCGGTAGCCTGTCTTACCCTACTGTGAGGGGTCTCGGCGGTAGGCTTTGGACACTTATAAGCCGTGGGCCAACTGCCCCACCCAGCTTCCCAAAGAACAAAAAGTTCTTATCTCTCACCCCCTCGCTAATCTGCTCGTCTCGCCCTCATATCTTCTTTGTTTCTTCACCATTTTTGCGAATTGAGATGGCCTCGAAATGAGAAAAGTAAGCTCCTCCGACCCCTCTAATTAGTTTCAGTCAAATAGCTTCTGATTCGTCACATTATTTGCGTCAAATCACCTCTATTTTTGAACTAGATTTAATTTTTTTGTATCCTAGGATTGTTTTAGGTTGATTCTAGATGTTCTATGGGTTGGATATGAACCCTAATCACTAGTTGAAATGGTATTGCGAAGATGAACCCTAGTTCATTTTTTTTAAATGATGGTATGATGCATGTTCTTCAAAATTAACTCGCATGTTTGTTTTGATATGATGTGATGCATGATGTATACTGGATGTTGTTTGTTAAATATGCTTAAGATGCACCCTAGTTAATGTTTTTTTTGAAAAAAAAGATGAACCCTAGTTCATGTTTTTTGTTTTTTGAAAAAAAGTTGGTATGATGCATGTTGGATGATTAATAGTGGATGTATATGGTGCATATGATGTTTTTTTGCTATGAAGCATATGATGTGATGCATTTATAGTGGATGTTGTTGGAGAAATTTATATGAATGAATTAATCATGTGGATGATATATTTTTTAAGCTTATGCTTATAGTTTTTATGTTTTTGCAATTTTATTTAGGAGGCCACCTCTTCCAGACCACATCGGGACTAAGTATACCATGCTTGACCCTGCGTTTGACAAGGGTCATCATGCCAGTTTCATTGAGAATGGAGTGGTATTTATTACGCTTGAACCTAATATTTCAAAATGATGAAAAGATGGTACCAATTATTTGTGTCTTCATTTTGAAAGATGCTCCAACCAGTGCATATGAGGGATCATGGGACGATCGTTAAGTTGGAGTATGACGAGTGATACCCACCGTTCAACAGGAGAGCCTCACTGTTGGGTTTCGTCTTGCAGTTCAAGCGTAAGCCGCCGATGCTCGTCCACTCAGGTCTCACAGCTTTGATCCATCGGTGGCGGCCAGAGACGCATAATTTCTATATTCCATGTGGGGATATGACGGTGACCCTCCAGGATTGGGGATGATTACAGCCCTACCAATCGAGGGTCTTGCTCTCACTGGACGATAGAAGAGGAAGAACTATCGGGATAGGGTTATTGTCCTCATCGGCGACTGTCACCCCCCACTAAGGGTAACCGAACATCCGACATACCATTGGTCTGGCTCCTGGATCACGAGAGCAAGTGACCGGAGGATGCCGAACCCTGGACGATGGAGTAGTACGCAAGGGCCTATATGTGGTATCTTCTCAGACAGGTCATGTTTCGAGACTGCTCAGGGAACAATGCCCTATGGATGTATCTCGGCTTCCTAAAGAACTAGGAAGCAGTGTACAGTTGGGGGTTTGCTCGCCTCACCTACCTATATCATTTGGTAAGGGAATATCTCACTCTGTTTTATTGACGCATGCTGCTTTAAATTATGTCATCCGATCGTCAATACGTGTTTTGTAGCTTGACGACGCAACCTAGAGGATGGAAGAAAAATCCGGTATGTGTGTATGTGCCTAGCCCCTCTCCATTTGGATGTGGGATTGAAACCCGGTGGGGCATCCAGATAAGCTAGCACAATGCCCATGGATTGACTATGGCGAAGATGGCGACGTAGCTCGATACCCGATTGTCTTCTTCGCTTGGGACGTGGTGGGTGTCTACACGGGCACATCCAAGGTTTTGTACAAGGTCTTCTCCAACGAGCTTGATGGTCTGATGGCTTTCCAGGTATACAAACTAGATTTCAAATATTTTCGATGATATTTTCAAGTGAGCTTAACAAAAATTTTGTACTAGGTTAAACAGTGGCCATATGATGAAGGAGAGTGGGGTTTTGAGTTGAACGTGATGTGCAGGCATAACAAGCTTCTCTAGCGTGCATTGTGACCATGATTTTTGTCTATGCCATCGAGTACCACTTGCCACATCGTGTTTCTGCACAATTTGGTAGGGCGCAACGTACCCCACCGGACCGGCGCATCAACATCGGTGGCTTCGACCTACACTTGTGGGTGCAATGTTCTCTATTTCCGTTTTTTTGTTTTGATGTTTTACATTCTTTATTTTGATGTTTTACACTCTTTCTTTTGCCTTGCAGGATGAGCAAGCAGAAGAATCGGTCGATCATAGATTGGGGAGAGACACATGCCCAATACGTGTAGGAAAGGAACGAGTGGAAAACTTTCAAAGATGCATAGATGAAAGTTCTCGACTGGGATGGCTATGAGGATCACCTGCGGTGGTACGACGATGGCATCAAGCATCGTCTGTGCCTAAATCCCTTGTGGACGACATCAGATGTCGAAGAACTGTACGATGACGGCTTCGAGAATGAAGCCTAACATGACAGCATCACATAGCTACAAGGTGGATTTAGGGAGTATGCACCCCTCATGAACAGAATAGTAAGGTGTGTTCATGTGTTTTCAGCCGATGGTTGGATGATATCTACTTTAGTGATTGTGACTCATTTATTCTCTTATAGTCTTCGAAGCTCAACAAGAGCATTTTTTAAGGCTCGGATGCGCTAAGTTCTACCCCCCAGACTGGAGAAAGTGAGAAGAACTTGAGGGGAACGGTCAAGGTAACACCTATCCTCCTGGAATTACATTCTTTCTTGTGTTCATTTTTGTTTGTACCAATAAACTTGATTTGATACATATTATGTTCTTGTTTCATTCTAATTGCAGAAATTCGTCAACAAATGTTGCAAGCTGGTGGGCCTCTTTGGATGTGCTACATCTACTGATGCTTATGCTCCTGGAGCCCTGATGCATCTCGCTTCATCGAGCCATGATGTCTCATCGTCTAGGGTGGTTGGGGAGGACGACGAAGAGTACGAGGAGGAGGACGATGAGGAAGAAGATGAAGAGGAGGAAGTGAAGACGAAGAAGACGATGAGGAGCGAACAGAAGAAGAACATGATGAAGAACAGGAACAAAGCGATGAGGAGGAGGAGTACGATGACGATGATGGCCCTCCGCCAACTTAGACCACCGAGGACAAGAAGAGGGGGAAGCAGCCCAAGAAGGATTGGGCAAGTCCATACCCATTTCAGAAACCGCGTCCTCGTCTCCACAAGAAGAAGGTGGATGAGACCCGTTCAAAGAACAACAAGGACCGTACCTCTAAGCGGGGAAGGAGCAAGTGAAGTTGTTGTCGTTGAACTAGTTAAACTTTTTATGTTGGCTTCGTGAAACTATTTGGTATTTGTTGAACTATTTGCTATGTGAAACTATTTGGATATTTTCTATGTTTCTTAGTTGAACTATTATTTGTATCGAGGTGTAATACATGTTGTATTGTGTTGCTCTACATATTTTTATGTTTTTTAGTCTATAATATTGTTGTGGGAAAAAATTAAGACAAAAACCAAGTTGTATGCAAAAAATGCACTATGATGAGACCCTACCGCTCGAGGCCGTGGCGATAGGATATCACAGCCTACCGCCACACACCCTTGCAGTAGGATGCGCAAACATATCGAGAAAATTTAGTAATTCCAGGTTATAGTGTAGAGAACTACGAATGCACAGACATACCGTCGGAGGCCCCGGCGGTAGGTTTCCACAACCTATCGCCGATGTCCCTCGTGGTACGGTCTATGCCAGGTCAGCACCAGGGCCGTTAAATAGATGGGTGCTTCCGTTAGCCTACAATCGGAGGCCCTGGTGGTAGCATATGTACTCCTACCGCCGAGTTACTAGCGGTAGCAAAATGGTCAGATCCCGATTTTTTTTTGCAACCGGGGTTAGATATTGAAAAACTTCTTCAAAAGGGTCAAAACACGAAATTCCGCCTCCACATGATAGGCCGTTGTGAAGAGAGATGTAACTTCATCAACTTCCCCGGCATGACACTTCGTCATTGCGAGGGACGCCTTCAAGCAACACATCAATGTCGACATGCCACTGCAATGTTAACGCCGACACTTCATCATCAAGGTCTTCATCAACGCGGTCTTCACCAACATCTTTGTCAACACAACACCGCCTCTACAATCTTGTCCATAAGGATGGACACCCGCCATCTCATTGTATTCCTCCAAAACGCGCAAAACACTAACGAGGACACTGACCGCATGCGACGACTAAGACTGCATCGACACCGACATCATTATTGTGAAAGCCACTACAACCGTGCACACGGTCTTGGCAAAACAACTGTGTGCTTGGTGGGCTTCCTCTAGTCTTGGAAAAGCCGATGTTTTCACCTACAATCGCGCCCTCTCACATCTTCAAGACGCTAGTGGCGGTACCTCTCAAGGTGCAAACATCGTCCCCGATGGTACCGCTCTAGGTGCAAACATCGGCTACACGATTATGGCTCTGTCATGCACACCACACAATTTTTTGCGCATCCGACTATTTCGGCTACACAAAATGTGACGAATTCTACATCGACCATGACTACTTCGACTACGGCTACATCACGATCGGTGACGTCGACATCGAACATATGACTACATTTACAATAACACATCGGCAACAACTCCAGTCAACAACGTTCGCATCATCAACAACGCCGACGTAACTCCCCCTGTGACTGTGAGAGGGAATAGAGTAAAGACAAGGTTGGCACCAGAAGAGGGACACATTCACCGCCCTAACTGCTAACTAGTTAGCCATTAGAGACACATTTGATAATGGCGCAACTCAGAATGATGACAAAAATGTAAGACTTCAAATTCAGTCGAAGACATACGCTTCACTCCCGCTACGGTTGAGGGGGATGATAGAAATATAAATGTGATAAAGATAGACATATAAATTAGTTTGAAGAATATTACGACTTGTCTTGTAATCAAGTCTCATCCCACGTTGTATTGGAAGTTTGATCAATACAACACAAACATTAGCCATCCTATAATTTCCACAACAAGAACATGACGATGCATGGTAACCCTCTATATCAAGGAATCAAGGGAAAATCATGCTTTTTTTTAAACAGAGGCATAAGATTTGTCTCATCAATTAAATAAGGGGGAATAGAGTTAAGCGTTTTAGAACACATGCACACGTTCGGCCTGACAATTACTCGCCCGAGAAAAATTTCCCTAGATTTTTCGCACCCGCGGATATCCACAGCTTGGCCTCCTCTATAACTGAGGAAAGCAGGGTAGTCGGTGGCAAGCTCTTGGGCCGGAACACCCTGAACACCCTCGCATTCCTTTCGTTCCAAATGGTCCATGAAACAAGCATGATGAGGGAGGCCATGGCCTGCCGGCTGGGGTTGCAATTGTCTGTTCTCCTATCCCACACTTCATAGACTGATTCATCCATGAGCCAAACGGAGGTGTCCATGTAAGCAAGCCCCAACTTTTCAATGATAGACTTCCAAAGCTTGATCGTGTATCGGCACACAAAGAATAGGTGTGTGCCCATTTGTTGCTGTTGGGGAACGTTCCATGGGAAACAAAAAATTTCCTACGCACACGAAGACCTATCATGGTGATGTCCATCTACGAGAGGAGATTTGGGTCTACGTACCCTTGTAGATCGCACAGCAGGAAGCGTTAAGAAATGCGGTTGATGTAATGGAATATCCTCACATCCCTTTATACGCCACACTAACCGTTCCACGAACCATCCCGCGATCCGTCCCACGATCCATTCCGATCTAGTGCTGAACGGACGACACCTCCGTGCTCAGCACACGTACAGCTCGATGATGCTCTCGGCCTTCTTGATACAACAAGCAAGACGGAGAAGTAGATGAGTTCTCCGGCAACGTGACGGAACTCCGGTGGTGGTAATGATTGCAACCTCTTGAGCTTGCGTAGGATTTTTCCCTTGAAGAGGAAAGGGTGATGCAGCACAGTAGCAGTAAGTATTTCCCTCAGTTTTGAGAACCAAGGTATAAATCCAGTAGGAGTATCAAGATGAAGCACCGATGTACGTGCGCAAAAACAACAAACTTACACCCAACGCTACAAAGGGGTTGTCAATCCCTTCACGATTGCTTGCAAGGTGAGATCTGAAGGCGGAAAGTGCAATGAAGTAAAAGTGTAAGGCTGAAAATATGATGTGAAGTAGACCCGGGGACCATAGTGTTCACTAGAGGCATCTCTCAAAATAGCAAATATTACGGTGGGTGAACGAATTACTATCGAGCAATTGATAGAACCGCGCAAAGTCATGACGATATCTAAGGCAATGATCATACATATAGGCATCACGTCCGAGACAAGTAGACCAATACTTTCTGCATCGACTACTATTACTCCACACATCGACCGCTATCCAGCATGCATCTAGTGTATTGAGTTCATGACAAACAGAGTAACGCCTTAAACAAGATGACATGATGTAGAGGGATAAATTCATGCAATAGATATAAACCCCATCTTTTTACCCGTGATGGCAACAACACGATGCGTGCCTAGCTACCCCTTCTGTCACTGGGTGAGGTCACCGCACGGTATGAACCCAAAACAAAGCACTTCTCCCATTGCAAGAATCATAGATCAAGTTGGCCAAACAAAACCCACAACTCGAAGAGAATTACAAGGATATGAAATCATGCATATAAGAGATGAGAAGAAACTCAAATAAGATTCATAGATAATCTGATCATAAATCCACAATTCATCGGATCTCGACAAACACACCACAAAAGAAGATTACATCAGATAGATCTCCATGAAGATCATGGAGAACTTTGTATTAAAGATCCAAGAGAGAGAATAAGCCATCTAGCTACTAGCTATGGACCCGAAGGTCTATGGTGAACTACTCACGCATCATCGGAGAGGCAATGGTGTTGATGAAGAAGCCCTCCGTATCCGAATCCCCCTTCGACAGGGCACCAGAACGTGCCCCAGATGGGATCTTGCGGAAACAGAAGCTTGCGGCGGCGGAAAAGTATTTTCGTGAATCTCTCTCCTGGTTTTGGATTTTTCGGGGATTTATAGGCGGAAGAATTAGGACAGACGAGCCACAGGGGGTCCCACAAGACTGCTAGGCGCGGGCCCCCCCAGCCGCGCCTAGGGGGCTTGTGGCCTCCCCTGGTGGCCTCTGCCTTGGTTCTCACGCTCCCTGCGTATCTTCTGTTCCGGAAAAATATCTTTTCGGAGGTTTTATTCCGTTTGGACTCCGTTTAATATTCTCCTATGAAGAGGGTCAAACCACGGAAAAAGCAGGAACTGACACTTGGCACTGAGTTAATAAGTTACTCCCAAAAAGATATAAAAGGCATACAAAACATCCAAAGTTTGACAAGATAATAGCATGGAACCATCAAAAATTATAGATACGTTGGAGACGTATCAAGCATCCCCAAACTTAACTCCTACTCGTCCTCGAGTAGGGAAGTGATAAAGACTGAATTTTTGATGTGGAATGCTACCTAGCATATTTGTCCTTTGTAACTTCTTTCATGTGGCATGAATGTTCAGATTCGTAAGATTCAAAACAATAGTTTTCTATTAACATGAACTTCCGAAATAACAAGGCCAAAGAAAATTATCCCTACAAAATCATATAGTCTGGCCATGCTCCATCATCCCCACACAACTAATTGAGATCATGCACAACCCCGGTATTGGCCAAGTAATTGTTTTCGCACTCTTACTTTCTCAAACTTTTTTCAACTCTCATGCAATACATGAGCGTGAGCCATGGATATAGCACTATAGGTGGAATAGAGTGTGGTGGAGGTTGTGAAATAAAAAGGAGGAGATGGTCACATCGACTTGACGTATCAAAGGGCTATGGAGATGCCCATTAATAGATATCAATGTGAAAGAGTAGGGATTACCATGCAATGGATGCACTTAGACCTATAAGTATGTGAAAGCTCAAAAGGAGAACTTGTGGGTGTGCATCCAACTTGCTTGCTCACAAAGACCTAGGCAATTTTGAGGAAGCCCATCATTGGAATATACAAGCCAAGTTACATAATGAAGATTCCCACTAGCATATGGTGGTGACGAAACAAGATACTCTCAATCATGAATAACATGGTGCTATTATGAAGCACAAGTGTGGAAAAGATAGTAGCATTGTCCCTTCTCTCTTTTTATTTGTTTGGGCTCTTTGGCCTCTTCCCATATCTCTTTTTTTTGTGGGCAACTTTGGCCTCTTTTTTTTATTTCCTCACATGGGACAATGCTCTAATAATGATGATCATCACACTTTAATTTACTCACAGCTCAATGCTTAGAACGATGAGGACTCTATAGGAAATGCCTCCGGCAGTGTACCGGGATGTGCAACGATCTAGCTTGGCGTATGACATTGAAACATCTCGCTAGCTATCTTACGATAATGCAGCGGCAATATGAAAGTGATGGCACATGTCATGAGACGGAACGGTGGGAGTTGAATGGCAATATATCTCGGAATGGCTATGAAAATTCCATAGTAGGTAGGTATGGTGGCTGTTTTGAGGAAGGCATATGGTGGGTTTGTGCACCGGCGAAAGTTGTGCGGCACTAGAGAGGCTAGCAGTAGTGAAAGGTGAAAGTACATCTATACCATGGACTCACATTAGTCATGAAGAACTCACATACTTATTGCGAAAGTTTTTATTAGTAATCGAAACAAGGTGCTAAACACATACTCCTAGGTGAAGGGTTGGTAGGTGTTAACCATCGCGCGATCCCGACCGCAACACAAAGGATGACAATCAATAAATCAATTATGCTCTGACTTCCTAACATAGCGGTTCACCAAACGTGCATGTTACGGGAATCACTAACTTCAACACAAGTATTTCTAGATTCACAACACCCTACTAACATAACTCTTAATATTAACTAATCCATGTCTCAAAACTATTAGAGAGGAATCAAACTTCTCATTCTAATCAATGCACATGAAGATGGAAGTTTTATTGTATCCTCTTAGGGTACCTATCAGCTTTGGGACTACTTTCATAGCATAAACCAACTACCAAGTTACTCAGAGAGATCACTCTCAAAAAGATATAAGTGAAGATCGAGAGTTCTTATTTCTCAAAAATATGACACCGCCGTGCTCTAAAAGAACTAAGTGAAGCACTTAAAGCAAAGTTATCTAGCTCAAAAGATATAAGTGAAGCACATGTGAGCTAAATTGCCTAACTCAAAAGATATAAGCGAAGCTCAAAGAGTATTCTAGCAAATTCACGATGAGTGCATGTCTCTCTCAAAAGGTGTGCAGCAAGGATGATTGTGACACAACAAAAAGAAAAGACTCCTACTATACAAGACGCTCCAAGCAAAACACATATCATGTGGTGAATAAAAATATAGCTCAAAGTAATGTTACCGATGGATTGAAGACGAAAGAGGGGATGCCTTCCCGGGGCATCCCCAGGCTTAGGTTTTTTGGTGTCCTTGAATTTGTCTTGGGATGCCTTGGTCATCCCCAAGCTTGATCTCTTTACACTCTTTATCCCTTTGTCCATGAGAACATCACCCAAAACTTGAAAACTTCACAACACAAAACTTAAACAGAAACTCGTGATATCATTAGCACAAGAAAACAAACTACCACCTCTTTAGGTACTGTAGAAAACTTCATTTCTATTTATATTGGTGTTAGATTACTGTATTCATACTTTTCCATGGCTAATACCTCCCGATAGTATCCATAGTTTCATCAAAATAAGCAACCAACACAACAAAAACAGAATCTGTCAAAAACTGACCAATCTGTAGCACTCTGTATACTTCGTGTACTTCTGGTATCTCAAAAATTCTGAACAATTACGAAATTTTGGGAAATTGGCATATCAACCACCATCAAACAGAATCAACTCAAAAGCTCTTTATGGATAAAAATGAAAAATAATTTCGTGAGCGAAAAGTTTTTGTCTTTTTCCAGCAGGATCAAACAACCATCACCAAAACTAGTCATAAAGGTTTTACTTGGCTCAAACACGAAAAACAGAAAAGACACAATCATAACAGAATTATGATGGTGTGGACGCAACAAAATAGAAAGCAAAAAGCAAAGATAAATTCATTGGGTTGCCTCCCAACAAGCGCTATTGTTTAACGCCCTTAGCTAGGCATAAGGTGATAGAATCACATATCGTCGTCTTTGGTGCTCAAACCATAAGTAGGGTGAACACTCATCATCTTAAGGTCTTCATCTCTCTTACTAGATGGTTCACCACTATTTTTAGGAACAAAAACAGACTTGGTGGCCTTATTGTGGGCAAAAATTGGAGTGTTCTGCACAACGGCAAAAGCGGAACCCATGTTGGTTATAACATCTTCTAGTTTGCCAATCCTAGCAGAATCATGACCTAGTTTTTCGTTAAGTGTGGGTTCCCTCTCCTTTAGATTTTTCAAAGTCATTCCCACCTTGGATCCGTACTGAGTGATTTGATTGTGGATATTTTTTCCAAATTCTCAATGAGTTCAATCATAGCAACTTTATTTTCAATGATATCCAGCCTACGCATCACATGTTCCAAAGTTAAGGTGGTTCCATTAACCATGAGTGGGGGTGAGCCTACCAAATTTATCAAAGAACCGTAAGAATAAACGGTATGGCTACCCAAGAAGTTTCCTCCTACGATGGTGTCAAGAACATACCTATTCCAAGGGGAAATACCCACATAAAAGCTTCGAAGCAGGACGGTAGTGGATTGCTTACGAGTAGATCTATTCTGAGCATTGCAAATCCTATACCAAGCATCCTTTAAATTTTCTTCCTCATTTTGTTTAAAATTGAAAACTTCACTCTAGGGAGTATCATTCGAAGCGGTGGGTCTAGCCGTGAGGACAGGTAGACTATCCCACTCAAGTAGGCAGAAAGCAAGCGAAAGAAAAGGGCGAACGAAAAAGGCAAATATTTTTGTAAATTTTTGTTTTTCAGAAGTGGGGGAGAGGAAAACGAGAGGCAAAAAAGTAAATGCAAGAGATGAGTTTGCGACACTTACTTGGATAAGCTTCACTTGATGCTCCCCAAAAACGGCGCCAGCAATTGGCACGTTGACGGGAGACTATTCTTGACTTGATCCTCCTCCCCGGCAACGGTGCCAGAAATTCTTCTTGCTACCTCTTGAGCTTGTGTTGGATTTTTCCCTTGAAGAGGAAAGGGCGATGCAGCACAGTAGCAGTAAGTATTTCCCTCGGTTTTGAGAACCAAGGTATCAATCCAATAGGAGTATCAAGATGAAGCACCGATGTACCTGCGCAAAAACAGCAAACTTGCACCCAACGCTACAAAGGGGATGGCAATCCCTTCACGATTGATTGCAAGGTGAGATCTGAAGGCGGAAAGTGCAACGAAGTAAAAGTGTAAGGCTGAAAATATGATGTGAAGTAGACCCGGGGGGCATAGTGTTCACTAGAGACTTCTCTGAAAATAGCAAATATTACGGTGGGTGAACGAATTACTGTCGAGCAATTGATAGAACCGTGCGAAGTCATGACGATATCTAAGGCAATGATCATACATATAGGCGTCACGTCCGAGACAAGTAGACCGATACTTTTTGCATCTACTACTATTACTCCACACATCGACCGCTATCCAGCATGCATCTAGTGTATTGAGTGCATGACGAACAAAGTAACGCCTTAAGCAAGATGACATGATGTAGAGGGATAAATTCATGCAATAGATATAAACCCCATCTTTTTACCCTTGATGGCAACAACATGATGCGTGCCTCACTACCCCTTCTGTCACTGGGTGAGGTCACCGCACGGTATGAACCCAAAACCAAGCACTTCTCCCATTGCAAGAATCATAGATCTAGTTGGCCAAACAAAACCCACAACTCGAAGAGAATTACAAGGATATGAAATCATGCATATAAGAGATCAGAAGAAACTCAAATAATATTCATAGATAATCTGATCATAAATCCACAATTCATCGGATCTCGACAAACACATCGCAAAAGAAGATTACATAGGATAGATCTCCATGAAGATCATGGAGAACTTTGTATTGAAGATCCAAGAGAGAGAAGAAGCCATCTAGCTACTAGCTATGGACCCGAAGGTCTATGGTGAACTACTCACGCATCATCGGAGAGGCAATGGTGTTGATGAAGAAGCCCTCCGTATCTGAATCCCCCCTCCGGCAGGGCACCAGAACATGCCCCATATGGGATCTTGCGGAGACAGAAGCTTGCGGCGGCGGAAAAGTATTTTCGTGGATCTCTCCTGTGGTTTTGGATTTTTTTTAGGGATTTATAGGCGGAAGAAGTAGGGCAGACGAGCCAGAGGGGCCCCACAAGCCTGCTAGGCGCGGGCCCCCCTAGCCACGCCTAGGGGGCTTGTGGCCTCCCCTCGTGGCCTCTGCCTTGGTTCTCACGCTCCCTGCGTATCTTCTGTTCTGGAAAAATCTTTCGGAGGTTTTATTCCGTTTGGACTCCGTTTAATATTCTCCTTTGAAAAGGGTCAAAAACACGGAAAAACAGGAACTAGCACTTGACACTGAGTTAATAAGTTAGTCCCAAAAAAGATATAAAAGGCATACAAACCATTCAAAGTTTGACAAGATAATAGCATGGAACCATCAAAAAGTATAGATACGTTGGATACGTATCAATGATCTACTCCTGCAGAGCTCCGCCCGAGCTCGCAGAAATCTGATCTAGAGGTGGAACTATGTGGTTTAAGGTTGAGTTGCACGTAGTAAAAGTTGTCCCAAATGAGCCCTAAAAGACCACTATATATAGGAGGGAGGGGGGAGGAGGCTTGCCTTGAGGGCCAAGCCCTCAAGGGGTGCGCTGACCAAGGGGGAGGTGGACTCCCACGCGAATTCGGTTTGGGGGAAGGAGTCCACTCCTTCTTTCCCACCTCCCCTTTTCCTTTTTCCTTTTTCTTATCTTTGGTATTTTCTTATGTGGCGCCATGGGCCCCTTGGGCTGACTCCACCAGCCCACTAGGGACTTGTGGCGCCACCCTATGGCCTTGCTTGTGGCGCCACCCTATGGCCTTGGGCTCACACCCGGGTGGGTGGGCCCCTCCCGGTGAACTTCCGGAACACATTCGTCACTCCCGGTACACTGCCGGAATTGTCCAAAACTTTTCGGTAACCAAATGAAACCATCCTATATATCAATTTATGTTTCCGGACCATTCCGGAAACCCTCGTGACATCCGTGATCTCATCCGGGACTCCGAGCAACATTCGGTAACCACACATATAACTCAACTATACTAAAACATCGTCGAACCTTAAGTCTGCAGACCCTGTGGGTTCGAGAACTATGTAGACATGCCCCGAGGCACTCCTCGGTCAATATCCAATAGCGGGACCTGGATGCCCATATTGGATCCTACATATTCTCCGAAGATCTTATCAGTTGAACCTAGTGTCAAGGATTCATATAATCCCGTATGTCATTCCCTTTGTCCTTCGGTATTTTACTTGCCCGAGATTTGATCGTCGGTATCCGCATACCTATTTGTAACACCAAAAATCGGGTTATCGATTTTTGTGTTGTTATTCCTTCCTAGCTTTTATCTCCCGGATATTTTTCCTCTGGAATTTGGCACATGACCAGGTGAACCTAGTCTATCCTCAACCTCTCCGTGCCTTTCCCATGTCCTTGTGCTAGTTTGTTCTCCGAACCTCTTGGAAATCCTAGCTCCGAAATATTGGAACTAGGAATCCTGTCTTTGTGTTTTCAAAGGAGCCATCATTTGCCTTGCTCTGTTGATCCTTCAAGTCTTCCCAGAGATCATCATTCTGTCATAGACCTCGGATGTGCAAAAATATTGCCAAGTCATATGCAATATTTCCTCCCTAGAATTAATTCCTGCTTCTGCTTGTCTGAGGGATTAAATCTTAGAAAATAGTTATCCATTTCCAATGCTCATGAAATCTTGCAGAGATGTTCTTTGTGATCCTATGAAGCTCTCATAAAATATTGGTCATCATAGAATAAAGGAAAATTGCATTTTCCTATTTTATGCCAATATAGCATTTTGGTGCCTTTCCAAAGGAACTACCATTTTGGTAGCTAGGAAAAATCCCAAATAATTTGTGGAGCTTCTCATATCCATATAATCATCATTTCCATCAAAAGATCAAGTTCCCGAATTCACAAATTGAGCACAATATCCCTTTGCAAATTCTGTCCAGATCTTCTGTTTGCAAAGGAAGTGCTTGATTCCTTGTTCCCCTTGAGTTGCAATTTTTCAGAGTTGTTTATCATGTTAAATCATCCTTGTTCAACAAAATTTAGCCCATTTCATCACCCCATTCTTCCCTAGCAAATTATTTAAGTTTCTGTCCAGAATGAAGCATTGTGAAGGAAGTACCATTTATTTGTGTGCAAATGGTATGAATCTTTGCCAGCATCTTCATATGTCTAATTCATGAGTCTCCTCCAAATTTCAGCCATTTTCATTTAGCCATTTGACCCCAGCATCAACTTCTTCATTTCTGGTCAGTATGCCAAGTTACAAAGGAAGTGCCCCCATAGACTTTTTGGATTGAGCTGCATTTTGGCCAGCATAGTGACCTTAGGGAGTGGTCAACCTCAGCCAAGTATCATGCCAAGAGGTGCATTGTGGAGGTGACACCACAGCACAAACACCTTGATGTTGCAAACTATTTGGTTGTGGTCTGGTCATCTCATTACTCCCCATGGTTATCCAAAGGCACACTGAAGCTCAGTGTTCCTTGGTGAACACCCTAGACATGTTGTGACACCTCAAAGTACATGTCAAGGCCATAGCCACGTGGTGACCATGGGCAGAGAATGCCAAATGCAAGCTCTGTGCATTTGAGGCGATGGGAGCTTGTCTCCAGCTGGTTCAAGGCTGTCCAAGGATGTCTAGGAGGTTCCCCAAGTCCTCTTGTGCACTCTGGAACCATCTCCCCCTTGTCCTCTTGCCTCTGGAGGTGCCTGCCATTAGAGCTTGGCCATAGATCTTGGAGCTCTTCTCGGTGTCGCTAGAACTCTTTCCCCGAGCCATTTAAGGCATTCCCGAGTCCCTCGAGCCCCAACAGGACCCCCTCGCCCCTTTTCCCCTAGTCTCCTCGCCCCCCAAGCCTCGAGCTCCTCGGCCGCCATGGCCGTAGCACGACCGCCGCCGCCGCGCCTCGCTCCGACCGCCCCAGTGGCTAGGCCCCTCCCTAGGGCGCGGTGGGGCACGGGGCCCCTGCCCCAGTCGCCGGTTCCACCTCCCACGCAGAAGAGCAGCAGCAACAACGCCGGTAGCGGCCGACCGAGCTCGCCCCTGGCTCTTGTCGCGATGGAGAGACGAAGAAGAAGGACAAGGGTAGGAGAGAGAGAGAGAGGAGAGGACATATGGGGGCGGGCCCCGTCCGCATTGAGAGAGAGGAGAGAGAGAGGGGGAGTGGATAAGGTGGGCATGCGCTGTTGTTCAGAGTCCCCCTGGGCCCGCGCACATAAGTGGAGACATAAACGGCGCTTTCTGTTTCAGCTCAGACGGCTGAACCGCTTAGGTTGTGAACGCTCACTCACTAAGGACTGAAATGAATAGGTTCTGTTTGTTTCACCGCTTAACGAATGAACGGACATAACTTTTCAACCGTAACTCCGATTGAGGTAAAACCAGCGCCCACGTCTTCGTATCGTCGAGCCCGTCTCAATAGTATTACTTTCATAAGATGTTTGTGCAGTAGAAATGACCATTTTTTCCTTGCCTTTGTTTGAGCCTTCCGAGAGGGAAGCCCTCCCCGACAAAGATTTACGGTGTGTTATTGCGCTTCTCCTCGGAGTATTCGTCGACCCCCAGGCAAGCCAACCTCTTGCTATGAGCTCCGGACATGCGTGATAACTTTGCTTGCACTTTGTGTGTTCATCTGTATCACATGCATTTGCATATAACTGTGACATCATTAATAACAGTTCCTAGTAATGCTATTCATCGAACATACGCCCGGATATGTTGCTCTTGCATATTTAATTTATAATACTTATATCCGAGTACATAGTGAGGTGCTGTGTGTGACGCTGACGAACCCTTGCTCGCATTTCTTTCAATACTAGCACCATGCGTGAGTCTGTGCTGTTTCTGGTCGTCCGGGGTGGATGCCAATTTTATATTTCTTTTGTTAGCAGTTGTCTCGTGTTCTGTGCTACTTTCCGGCCATCGCGGGGAACTGTCGAATTTATTTTCGTAGCAGTGACCCTATGCTCTGAGATGTGCTTCAGCCATCTTAGGGAACTGCTACTTTCTTCTTATCAACACCGTCTCATGCTCTGACCTGCTTTGCAGCCGTCTTGAGCCGGGGTTGAGCTATTCCGGTAATGTCCCAGATCTGTGTCATAAAGACCGTTCTGGTGGCTACCGATTTAATTGTTGATTTTATGCGAGGGTTTCGAAGGTCCCACTTACAACTATAATCAGTAAAGTAATAATTTGCTAATTATGTTATACTGTTGAGATTAGTGTCTATGATTACTTTGTGTTTTAGCCGACAGTTTATGAATGTAGTTTAACAGTAGTGGCTTAATCCTATTAATTATCGGATCATGGTGACATCGGAGTGTCAGCTATGACAGAAATTATATTCAGGATAAGATACCTACTTGGTTGATCAGACCTCAGTAGATGGTCAACCATACTGATGATAGTAAGGATGGAAGAACTCGTCTCATATGAACATCAGAGGATGTTGATAACATGATGTGTTAGCCAAGAGAAGGCTATTTGATGAGTGGTCAGATGAGCGAGGGATGTGATCCATTCAGGTTGGATCAGGAGTATGTCGAGGGTTGTGGTACAACCCAGAAGAGAGTAAGCTGATATTCGGTAACAGTAAACTAGTTACGCACTTGTTGTGATCTTTGTCATACTAGTGAGGTAGATTACATGTTTAGTCCATGACATGCTATGCTTGATTTATAAAAAAAAATCCTGTTGATTCCATGCCATGCTTAGAATAGCTATTATATAATTATAGTGCTTGCTTTGTTACATGTTTGTTTGGATGCCCTGTATTTGGTTGTCTTGCGAGTACATTCAAAGTACTCACCTGGCCTTGCACGTGGCCAGTTGCAGGAGAAGACTCGTCGTGCTAGATCGTAACCAAGCCAGTCCTGCGAGTTATCGAGCCCAGCCAGGGACGTCATTGCCGATGTATCAAGACCTCTGCTGCCATTTAGCTAGCCTTGGAGTCATGTAATATTGTTGTAAGCAACAATATTGTAATACTCCATCATATTAATAAAGCCATATTTGCTTGGAATTTCTGTATCATGCTCTTGACGTGCGTCCGGTTTTATCCTGGGGACGGACGTGTGTCGGCCCTCTATCGGGGTGCCACACTATTTCAATCTCGTTACCGGCAAGTCTCTTTACTCATTCCGTAATACAAGATCCCGTGACTTACACTTAGTCACATTGCTTGCAAGGCTTGTGTGTGATGTTGTATCATCGAGTGGGCCCCAAGATACCTCTCCGTCACACGGAGTGATAAATCCCAGTCTTGATCCATACTAACTCAACGGACACCTTCGGAGATACCTGTAGAGTACCTTTATATTCACCCAGTTACATTGTGATGTTTGATGCACACAAGGTATTCCTTCGGTGCCAGTGAGTTATATGATCTCATGGTCATAGGAACAAATACTTGGAACGCAGAAAACAATAGCAATAAAATGACACGATCAATATGCTACGTTCATAGTTTGGGTCTAGTCCATCACATGATTCTCCTAATGATGTGATTCAGTTATCAAGTGACAACACTTGCACATAGCCAGAAAACCTTGACTATCCTTGATCAACTGGCTAGCCAACTAGAGGCTTGCTAGGGACATTGTTTTGTCTATGTATCCACATATGTATCAATGTTTTCATTCAATACAATTATAGCATGGATAATAAAGAATTATCTTTAAACAGGGAATATAAGAATAACTATTTATCATTGCCTCTAGGGCATATTTCCAACAGTCTCCCACTTTCACTAGAGTCAATAATCTAGTCCTCACATCGCCATGCGATTTACATTGTAATAAATCAAACAGCCATACAGTTCTGGTGTTGATCATGTTTTGCCCGTGGAAGAGGTTTAGTCAGCGTGTTTGCTACATTCAGATCCGTGTGCACTTTGCAAATATTCACGTCCTCTCCTTCGATGTAGTCGCGGATGAGGTTGAAGCGTCGTTTGATGTGTCTGGTCTTCTTGTGAAACCTTGGTTCCTTTGCTAAGGCAATGGCACCAGTGTTATCACATAACAGAGTTAATGGATCTAGTGCGCTCGGCACAACTCCAAGATCTGTCATGAACTGCTTCATCCAGACACCCTCCTTTGCTGCCTCCGAGGCAGCCATGCACTCCGCTTTACATGTAGAATCTGCTACGACGCTCTGCTTGGAACTGCACCAGCTTACTGCACCCCCGTTAAGAATAAATACGTATCCGGTTTGCGACTTAGAGTCATCTGGGTCGATGTCAAAACTTGCGTCGACGTAACTTTTTACGACGAGCTCTTTGTCACCTCCATAAACGAGAAACATTTCCTTAGTCCTTTTCAGGTACTTCAGAATATTCTTGACCGCCGTCCAGTGATCCACTCCTGGATTACTCTGAAACCTGCCTGCCATACTTATGGCCAAGCTGACGTCTGGTCTAGTGCACAACATTGCATACATGATAGAACCTACGGCTGAAGTGTAGGGGACGGAACTCATTTGTTCTCTATCTTTCGCAGTTTATCGGCACTGAGTCTTACTCAATTTTATACCTTGTAATACTGGCAAGAACCCTTTCTTGGACTGATCCATTTTTGAACTTCTTCAAAACTTTATCAAGGTATGTGTTTTGTGAAAGTCCTATCACGCGTCTCGATCTACCCCTATAGATCTTAATGCCTAGAATGTAAGCAGCTTCTCCTAGGTCCTTCATAGAGAAAATTTTATTCAAGTAATCCTTTATGCTCTCCAAAAGCTCCACGTTGTTTCCAATCAGCAATATGTCATCCACATATCATATTAGAAATGCCACAGAGCTCCCACTCACTTTCTTGTAAATACAATATTATCCAACCACTTGTATAAACCCAAATGCTTTGATCACCTCATCAAAGCGCTCATTCCAACTCCGAGATGCTTGTACCAGTCCATAAATGGATCGCTGGAGCTTGCATACTTTGTTAGCATTCTTTGGATCGACAAAACCTTCGGGTTGCATCATATACAACTCTTCCTTAAGAAAACTGTTAAGGAACGCCGTTTTGACATCCATCTGCCAGATTTCATAATCGTAGAATGCAGCTATTGCTAACATGATTCGGACGGACTTAAGCATCGCTACCGGTGAGAACGTCTCATCGTAGTCAACTCCTTGAACTTGTGAAAAACCCTTTGCCACAAGTCGAGCTTTATAAACGGTCACATTACCGTCTGCGTCCGTCTTCTTCTTAAAGATCCATTTGTTCTAAATAGCCTTGCAACCTTCAGGTAGTACTTCCAAAGTCCACACTTTGTTTTCGTACATGGATCCTATCTCGGACTTCATGGCCTCCAGCCATTTGTTGGTATCCGGGCCCGCCATTGCTTTTTCATAATTCGCAGGTTCATTGTTGTCCAAACAACATAATTGATAAGACAGGATTACCGTACCACTCAGGAGCAGTACGTGATCTTGTTGACCTGCGAGGTCCGATAGGAACTTGATCCGAAGTTTCATGATCATCATCGTTAATTCATCCTCAACCGGCATCTTAACGACAGGGGTTTCCCCTTGCCCTGCGCCACCATCTAGAGGGATTATAGGTTCGACAACCTCATCAAGTTCTATCTTCCTCCCACTCAATTCTTTCGAGAGAAACTCCTTCTCAAGAAAAGCTCTGTTCTTAGCAACAAACACTTTGCCCTTGGATTTGAGATAAAAGGTATACCCAACTGTCTCTTTTGGGTAACCTATGAAGTTGCAGTTTTCTGCTTTGGGTTCCAATTTTTTAGGCTGAAGCTTTTTGACACAAGCATCACATCCCCAAACTTTAAGAAACGACAATTTCGGTCTTTTGCCATACCACAATTCGTATGGTGTCGTCTCAACGGATTTTGATGGTGCCCTATTTAAAGTGAATGCACTTGTCTCTAATGCATAACCCCAAAACGATAACGGCAAATCTGTAAGAGACATCATAGTTCGCACCATCTCTAATAAAGTACGATTACAACGTTTGGACACACCATTACGTTGTGGTGTTCCAGGCGGTGTCAACTGTGAAACAATTCCACATTGTCTTAAGTGAGCACCAAACTCGAAACTCAGATATTCACCCCCATGATCAGACCGTAGGAACTTGATCTTCTTGTTATGATGATTTTCAACTTCACTCTAAAATTGCTTGAACTTCTCAAACGTTTCAGACTTGTGCTTCATCAAGTAGACATAACCATATCTACTCAAATCGTCAGTGAAGGTGAGAAAATAACGATATCCGTCGTGCGCCTCCACACTCATCGGTATGTATGATTTCCAACAAGTCACTTGCACGCTCTATTGTTCCGTAGAACAGAGTCTTAGTCATATTGCCCATGAGGCATGGTTCGCAAATGTCAAGTGAATCAAAGTCAAGTGACTCCAAAAGTCCATCGGAATGGAGTTTCTTCATGCGCTTTACACCAATATGACCTAAGCGGCACTGCCATAAAAACATGGCACTATCATTGTTATGTATATGTTATTGGTAACTCTAACTCTTTTGGTCTCAATGTTATGTATATGTGTATCATCGCTATCAAGATTCAATATGAACAATCCTCTCACATTGGTGCATGACCATAAAAGATATTACTCATAGAAATAGAATAACCATTATTCTCTGACTTAAACGAGTAACCGTCTCGCAATAAACAAGATCCAGATATAATGTTCATGCTTAACGCAGGCAATAAATAACAATTATTTAAGTTCATAAGTAATCCTGATGGTAACTTAAGTGAAACTGTGCCGATAGCGATTGCATCAACCTTGGAACCATTTCCCACGCGCATCATCACTTCATCCTTCGCCAGCCTTCGCTTATTCCGCAGTTCCTATTTCGAGTTGCAAATATGAGCAACAGAACCGGTATCGAATACCTAGGCACTACTACGAGAGCTGGTTAAGTACACATCAATAACATGTATATCGAATATACCTGATTTTTTCCTTGGCCGCCTTCTTATCAGCCAGATACTTGGGGCAGTTGCGCTTCCAGTGACCCAGACCCTTGCAATCAAAACACTCCGTTTCAGGCTTAGGTCCAGCTTTGGGTTTCTTCGTCGGATTGGCAACAGGCTTGCCGCTCTTCTTGGAATTACCCTTCTTTCCTTTGTCGTTTCTCTTGAAACTAGTGGTCTTATTCACCATCAACACTTGATGCTCTTTACGGAGTTCTGACTCTGTGACTTTCAGCATCACGAATAACTCGCCGGGTGACTTGTTCATCCCTTGCATGTTATAGTTCAACACACAGCTCTTGTAGCTTGGTGGCAGTGATTGAAGAATTATGTCAGTGATAGCCTCTTGCGGAAGTTCAATCCCCATCTGAGCTAGACGGTTTGAGTACCCAGACATTTTGAGCACATGTTCAGTGATTGACGAATTCTCCTCCATATTGCAAGCATAGAATTTATCGGAGGTCTCATACCTCTCGAACTAAAAGATAAACTTCAACTCCTGAAACATATCAAATGCTCCATGACGCTCAAAGCGACGTTGAAGTCCCGGCTCTAAGCCATACAAGACTGCACATTGAACTACTGAGTAGTCCTCCTTACGCGTTAACCAAGCGCTCTTAACATCTTGGTGAGCCGTAGCGAGTGGTTCATCTCCTAGCGCAGCATTAAGGACATATTCCTTCTTCCTAGCTTGCAGGAGCAACTTAAGATTACGAGCCGAGTCTACAAATTTGCTTCCATCATCTTTCAACTTAGCTTTCTCTAGGAACGTATTAAAATTCAGGGTGACTGTCGCATGAGCCATTAATCTACAACACAAATATTTCAAAGTGGACTTAGACTATGTTCAAGATAATTAGAGTTTAACTAATCAAATTACTTGCTAAACTCCCACTCAAAAAGTACATCTCTCTAGTGATTTGATTGGTACATGATCCAAATCCACTAACTCAAGTCCGATCATCACGTGAGTTGAGAATAGTTTCAGTGGTAAGCATCTCTATGCTAATCATATCAACTATACAATTCATGCTCGACCTTTTGGTCTCATGTGTTCCGAGGCCATGTCTGCACATACCAGACTCGTCAAGCGTAACCCGAGTGTTCCGGGTGTGCAGCTGTTTTGCACCCGTTGTATGTGAACGTTGAGTCTATCACACCCGATCATCACGTGGTGTCTCAAAACGACGAACTGTAGCAACGGTGCACACTCGGGGAGAACACAATTTCGTCTTGAAATTTTAGTGAGAGATCACCTCATAATGCTACTGTCGTTCTAAGCAAAATAAGGTGCATAAAAGGATTAACATCACATGCAATTCATAAGTGACATGATATGGCCATCATCATGTGCTTCTTGATCTCCATCACCAAAGCACCGACACGATCTTCTTGTCACCGGCACCACACCATGATCTCCATCAACGTGTCGCCATCGGGGTTGTCGTGCTACTTATGCTATTACTACTAAAGCTACGTCCTAGCAATATAGTAAACGCATCTGCAAACACAAACGTTAGTTTAAAGACAACCCTATGGCTCATGTCGGTTGCCGTACCATCGACGTGCAAGTCGATATTAACTATTACAACATGATCATATCATACATCCAATACATCACATCACGTCATTGGCCATATCATATCACAAGCATACCCTGCAAAAACAAGTTAGACGTCCTCTAATTTGTTGTTGCATGTTATACGTGGCTGCTATGGGTATCTAGTATGACCGCATCTTACTTACGCAAAAACCACAACGGAGATGTTCAAATTGCTATTTAACTTCTCCAAGGACCGCCTCGGTCAAAACCAATTCAACTAAAGTTGAAGAAACAGGCACCCGCCAGTCATCTTTATGCAACAAGGTTGCATGTCAATCGATGAAACCAGTCTTTCGTAAGCGTACGAATAATGTCGGTCCGGGCCGCTTCAATCCAACAATACCGCTGAATCGAGAAAAGACTAAGGAGGGCAGCAAATTGAACATCACCGTCCATAAAACCCTTTGTGTTCTACTCGAGATAACATCTACGCATGAACCTAGCTCTGATACCACTGTTGGGGAACGTAGCATGGGAAACAAAAAATTTCCTACGCACACGAAGACCTATCATGGTGATGTCCATCTACGAGAGGAGATTTGGGTCTACGTACCCTTGTAGATCGCACATCAGGAAGCGTTAAGAAACGAGGTTGATGTAGTGGAACATCCTCACGTCCCTCGATCCGCCCCACGAACCGTCCCACAAACCGTCCCACGAACCGTCCCGCGATCCGTCCCACGATCCATTCCGATCTAGTGCTGAACGGATGACACCTCCGTGTTCAGCACACGTACAGCTGGAGGATGATCTTGGCCTTGTTGATCCAGCAAGCAAGATGGAGAAGTAGATGAATTCTCCAATAGCATGACGACGCTCCAGTGGTGGTGATGATCGACTCCTGCAGGGCTCTGCCCGAGCTCCGTAGAAATCCGATCTGGAGGTGGAACTATGTGGTTTAGGGTTGAGTTGCACATGGCAAAAGTTGTCTCAAATCAGCCCTAAAAGACCACTATATATATGAGGGAGGGGGGAGGAGGCTTGCCTTGAGGGCCAAGCCCTCAAGGCTGCGTCGGCCAAGAGGGAGGTGGACTCCCACCCCAATTCGGTTTGGGGGAAGGAGTCCACTCCTTCCTTCCCACCTCCCCTTTTCCTTTTTCCTTTTTCTTTTCTTTGGTATTTTCTTATGTGGCGCCAGGGCCCCTTGGGCTGACTCCACCAGCCCACTAGGGACTTGTGGCGCCAGCCTATGGCCTTGGGCTCACTCCCGGGTGGGTGGGCCCCTCCCGCTGAACTCCCGGAACCCATTCGTCACTCCTGGTACACTGACGGAATTGTCCAAAACTTTCCGGTAACCAAATGAAACCATCCTATATATCAATCTTCATTTCCGGACCATTCCGGAAACCTTCGTGATGTATGTGATCTCAAACGGGACTTCAAACAACATTCGGTAACCACACATATAACTCAACTATACTAAAACATCGTCGAACCTTAAGTGTGCAGAGCCTGCGGGTTCGAGAACTATGTAGACATGCCCCGAGGCACACCTCGGTCAATATCCAATAGCGGGACCTGGATGCCCATATTGGATCCTACATATTCTCAGAAGATCTTATCGGTTGAACCTCAGTGTCAAGGATTCATATAATCATGTATGTCATTCCCTTTGTCCTCCGGTATGTTAATTGCCCGAGATTTGATCGTCGGTATCCGCATACCTATTTTAATCTCGTTACCGACAAGTCTCTTTACTCGTTCCGTAATACAAGATCCTGTGACTTACACTTAGTCACATTGCTTGCAAGGCTTGTGTGATGTTGTATTACCGAGTGGGCACCGAGATACCTCTCCGTCACAAGGAGTGAAAAATTCCATACTAACTCAACGGACACCTTCAGAGATACCTGTAGAGAACCTTTATTGTCACCCAGTTACGTTGTGACGTTTGATGCACACAAGGTATTCCTCCGGTGCCAGTGAGTTATATGATCTCATGGTCACAGGAACAAATACTTGACATGCAGAAAACAATAGCAATAAAACAACACGATCAATATCCTACGTTCATAGTTTGGGTCTAGTCCATCACATGATTCTCCTAATGATGTTATCCATTTATCAAGTGACAACACTTGCACATAGCCAGAAAACCTTGACTATCCTTGATCAACTGGCTAGCCAACTAGAGGCTTGCTAGGGACATTGTTTTGTCTATGTATCCATATATGTATCTATGTTTTCATTCAATACAATTATAGCATGGATAATAAACGATTATCTTTAAATAGGAAATATAATAATAACTATTTATCATTGCCTCTAGGGCATATTTCCAATAGTTGCTCCCTATTGCAAAGCTTGCACATGCCATAGTTTGGCCACCCATGGCGTTCGAGACGATCGGCGGTCCAAATTCGATCTTGCAACGTGAGCCATGTGAAGAATTTCACCTTTGGAGGTGCCTAGGCTTTCCACACCATGCGATCCAAGGGGGAGAGGGTCATCCCAAGGAATTGGGCCGTGTAAGCAGTGTCCGCCGTGTAGATTCCATCGTTTGCACGCTTCCAAATGATGACATCTTTAGCTTGCTCCTGGAGTTGGACATCATTGAGGAGTGTCCAGATCATGAAAAATTCTCGAATGTGGTCAATGGAAACAACCGTGCTGTGCTTTATTTTGAAAATCCACGCGTTCCCCGCCATAGCCTCACGAACCTTCCAATTTTTCCGTTTCGAAGCCCCAAAGATGAGCGGTGTAATGACCTTGGGTTTGCGCCCGAGAAGCCAATGAGAATCCCAGAAAGGCGTTTTGGTGCCATCCCCCATGCTGATAGTCGTTGAGGCGTAGAAGAAGTCGATGTCCTCCTAGGTGCACGGGTTTCCAAGCCCAACCCATAGCCTACGCGACTCTTTCCATTCATACCATAGCCACCGAAGTTTGAGGGCGCGTGCAAACATTTTTGTATTGAGTACCCACAGACCACCATATTCCTTTGGTCGACAAACCACCTACTAGTTGACCTTAGGACCCGTTGTTTTGTCCGAACTGGACCAAATGAAAGCTCTCTCAATTTTATTAAGGTTGTCCAGTGAACTCTGAGGTACAATGAGGGGAGTGATGGAGAACACCGCTTGTGAGGAGATGACCAATCTGACAAGCGTCCTCCGTCTGATGGTAGCGATGCTCTGCCCCTCCCAAGCAGTTAATTTTCCGGTCGCCTTGTCCTCAAGGTATTGAAAGTCCACCCTTTTCAGCTGCCGTACCGAGAGTGGCAGCCCCAGGTATTTGATCGAAAAGCAGGCACGTGTAGCAGGCATGCTCTGAAGAACTTGATGTAGGTCAATGTGGTTGCAACGGATGGGCACAATCGAACTTTTTTGGAAGTTCGAGCAGAGGCCTCTGACCTCCCCAAAGCCCCTGAAGATGGCCGCTAGGTTTTCAATGTCACGTTTGATGGGGGAAACAAAAACCGTTGCGCCGTCCGTATAGAGGGAGGTATGCACCGCAGCTCCCCGACCACGTATTCTATGAAGGAACCCTGTCCGCGTTGCCAGTTCCAAAATCTTATGCAAGGGGTCAATCGCGAGGACGAAGAGGAGGGGAGAAATGGGCCCCCTACCTAAAGCCCCGGCCATGCCTGATCGGTGGTCCGGGCAGACTGTTTAACAAAACTCGTGAAGACGAAGAAGATAGAAGCGCAGTAATCCATGGTCGGAATTTCGGTGGGAGCCCAGGCGTTGGAGAAGGTCCATAATGTATCCCCACCCGACTGAGTCGAACGCCTTTTTGATATCCAGCTTGAAGAGGAGCGCGGGTGTTTTGCTTTTGTGTATGCGTCGGGCGAAATTCCGGACATACATAAAGTTGTCATGGATATTTCTCCCTTTGATGAAAGCACTCAGAGTGTTGGAAACAAGGTCATCCATTTGTGGCGCAAGATGTAAGGAGAGAATTTTGGCGATGATTTTAGCAATGGCGTGGATGAGGCTGATAGGCCTGTTGTCAGAGATGCCTTCCGCGCCATCCTTCTTCGGCATCAACACCACGTTGGCCGAATTCAACCACTGTAGATGGACGGTGTGCAAAGAGTCAAAACGTTGGATGACATCCATGATGATGTTTTTATTATGACATGTCAAACATCACACACATATTGCTCTCTAATGACATGTTCATAAAACAAAAAACCATGTTAATCAATATATTTTTTAGCAAAGAATGACACTAGAAGAGGCTCCTCCTGACTTTATATTAAACAAGTCAAGTAATTCCGAAGGATCACATGCTGTCAAGGATTGCACCACACACCTAATCTAGTCAGGGTGGTAAGGTGAGAAAAGAAGGGGGGAGACTCTTGTGTTATGAAAGTTAAACAACGTTTATTTATTATCTCGTGGCTACACATGGGAATTTAGTAAGGAGAATATGTGTGCATGATAACGGGAAACATGACGAAAAAAGATGAAGGAATGAGGATGAGAAATTTTTGTGCTTGAGAGTTGGGGATGTCCGGTATTGGCTGGCCGGCGGTGATGGCGCCCGTGGCCGTCGTTTATCCTTCTTGAAGGCATCATCGAAAATTTTCATAGCCTTTGTTTCCGGATCAATTTCTTCGGTCGAAACTCCAGATCCTGTTGTAGGGTCACGTAGTGGCGTCGTCTTCAACATCGTTTCCCTCCTTAGTGCGTCATCTTGAAGACTTTTGATCCTCTAGTGCTTTATATGACTGGACGTGCATGATGGCTTCTGTGCCAACAATAACGGTGGTGAGCAATGTCAAAGCGTGGTCTCTTGGTCGTGGTGATCGGCTCTTCTTCTCCAACGTGTATGTGGGAGTAGATGAGCACAAACATTTGTACGGTAATGTTCTCAATCATACATAAAGTACATGTACAAACGTACATTTAGTTTTGAGGAATTAATGTCATATTCCTGTTTTTGGGGGTGGGGTGGGGGTGGAATGTCATACGAGTATTTAAGAGCGTCCCATGCACGAAAGCAGGACCAGAGATGCATGGATGATGGTCCTTCCCTGTCACATACAGGAATGCATGAAAAATTTAATTTACCTAGATGGCAATCCAAATTCATGATTCCACCGTGTAGCCAGTAGCCCTACCAGAAGCGAAAAATAGAACCTTTACTGTATGTTGGACCCGCATACTTAAAATAGGCTGCTAACAGTAACAGGTACTAGCCATGATCCGATAATTGACTGACATGCGGAGTACTTGAATGCATGTGATGTTTAAGACAAAGAGCGTGTACTTTTCAGAAAGATGTCATTATATTGCTCTTTCAAAATACATTTTGCAAAAAAAAATCTGGATGTAATTATTTAAAATTTTGGACCAAAATACAAACATCTTCTTTCTTGAGAAGGTGTGGGAAAAGAAATAGTGTTCCTGTAAGAATAATGTCATTTGTTTATGCATGCTAAAGAGATGGGCTAATTTGGTTAGGCCCATCAGAAAGGAAGGTAACAGGACAATCTAGAGGGAGGAAGCAGTTGGGTTGCAGCCCAAGAGAGATAGGTAAGAAAATAAAAATAAAATAATAGCGTGGGCTTGTCCAATTTGGTTGAAAAATTAGAGACAAAAAAGAAAGATATTCAGCATAGGATTTTTTTCCAGAGTTTGATAGAAGAAAATAAATAGTTTTTTTCCTAAAAAATATAGAAGGAATGAATTAGATTTTTATAAAAGAAAATCTAGAAAAGGAATAGACAATCGAACAACAATCAAAAAAATTTATAAAAATACAAATGCACATAACTTAACAAGTCAAATATGGAAACATAAAACCCAACTTAAAGTAAAGAACAAAACCAATAGTTTAATTAGGTTTGGCATTTCATAAAATTAAATCCTCAAAATCATAAAAACTCCATTTAAAATTCTGTTAACAAATAAACAAACGAAATTTTCTAGCCCTACTTTTTGGAAAATGTTTTTCTTAAATATTCCGAGCATCACGATGTTAAAATAGTGCTCTATATCTGAGTGATAGAAGGGGATAAGACACATATTTGTATTATTGCCACTAAGGATAGAACGACGGAGTGTGAACATATTGTTTTTCTTACTTTGTCTATATCATGTCATCTTGCTCCAAGAGTTATTCTATTTGTCATGAACTTAATACCTATAGAGGCAAGTATAAAAGCACTCTCGAAGTGGAGTAACAGTAGTAGATGAAAAATCGTTTATGTTTACTTGTTTATGAACATGATGCCTATATACACATAATCATTGACGGGAATAATATATCATAAATATGCGCTATTCTGTCAATTGTCCAACAGTAATTTGTTTATCCACCGTGTGTTATGTTTGAGAGAGAAGCCTCTAGTGAAAACTATGGCCTCCGGATCTACTTAATCCTATTGCTAAAAATAAAAAAAATACCTTGCTGCACTTTTATTATTATTTATTTACTTTTTTTATTTATATTATCTATCTATCAGAATTAATCTTTGCAAGTAACAAGTTTAAGGGGCTTGATAACCCTTTTCCCGTGTTGGATGCAAGTGTTTTGTTTTTTGTATGTGGGTGCTGATGACGAGAGTTTGCTTGATTCTCTTATTGGTTCAATAAATCCGGTTCTCACTATGAAAAATACTTATCGCTACAATATTGCTCCACTCTTCCTCTTCGGGGAAATACTCAACGCATCTCACAAACAGCAGAAATAATTTCTAGCGCTGTTGCGAGAGAGACATCATTAAATTTTCATCAGGTTTGTTCACACAAACTATCATTCACTTGTTCTGCTTTTTATTTTATTTTATATTTGCTTGCTTAAAAATATCAAAAACATAAAATTATTTATTTTCACTTCTTTATTTGTTTTGCTTTAAGTTGCTATCATGTCTAAATTTGAGAAAGTCATTGTTGAGGATGATAGTGATTCTAATGAGGAAAAACTTAAAACCTTTAATCCTAATCATGATTCTCCTCAAAACCGAGCCCCCCAAGTAGAAGCACCGTGGGTCTTAAAAAGTAATATTTATCATGTGGGTGTCGGCAAATATTATTGGAAAGGGTGACATTCAAAAATTATTTGAGTATGCGGGAGTCATACCAATCATTAGGGGCTCTATACTTGATAAAACAAATTAGAACGTTAATGCTATTGTTATGCTTATAACTAAGTTAGAAAGGCAATTTATGCATATGCAACCCTCTGTACAAAAGATTTTCTAGGGCTCCCTAGCATTCATGATCCTAAAAATATGAAAATGCCACAATTATCCTTATGTGTGAATCTGATTACATAATTCGTGAGGCTAGGGAAATTTTTGTCTTTCATATAATAAAATTTGAACATCTTTCGATAGAAGATATTAATGAAACGATGCGTAGATTAGAATCTAGTGACTATGAAGGTTTTGATAAGAATATGAGAAGAAGAGTTCATCATGAAGAGTTAATTAAGGGCATGTTTTGATCTCACCCAAGTCCGAGCATCAACAATTTTTAACCCGAGGCTAGCCGAAATTACTAGTTAGCGAATACACCTTACAACGATTACTCCCACCTTCATAAGTTGTGACAAGTGGCGCACTGCACGCGTGCCACTTGTCGCAACCTGAGAGTTTTCCCTTTTTTCGTAGATCTGTATTTTCAAAACATTTTATCTCCTAAACCGTGCGTTCGAATATCAAACCGTTTTCACCGTTGGCTTTCTCGCGTCGAGATCTTCAAAACTAGATCCCACATTGATAGATTTTGACGAACTTTTTTTTCATGAAAAAAACCGGAATAAAAAAACCGGACGAAAAACCATGCCTCACGCGATAGAAAAAAAAAACAAAAAACACGTTTTTCTTCCTTTCCGAGAGGCAGGGGTCATGCCTCTCGCGAAGGCAAAACCATGCCTCTCGCGAAGGCAAAACCGTGCCTCTCGCGGAAAAAAGAGAGCAGAAAACGCGTTTTCCCCCTTTTCGGGAAAGGCATAGGTGTGCCTCTCGCAAAGGCAAAACCGTGCCTTTCGCGAAAGCAAAACCGTGCCTCTCGTAAAAAAACAGAAAACGCGTATTTTTCCTTTCGGGAGAGGCACGAGTGTGTCTCTCGCGAAGGCAAAACCGTGCCTTTCGTGGAAGCAAAACCGTGCCTCTCATAAAAAAACAAAAAACACGTTTTTTTCCTTTCCGAAAGGCACGGGCGTGCCTCTCACGAAGGCAAAACTGTGCATTTTGCGAAAGCAAAACCGTGCCTCTCGCAAAAAAATGAAAACACGTTTCTTTTCCTTTCCGAGAGGCACGGTCTCGCGAAGGCAAAACCGTGCCCCTCGCAATAAAAACAGAAAACGAGTTTTTTCACGAAACTTTTTTGCTTTTTTTCGTTCAAAAGTTACGAAAGACGAGTGAAAAACCATAACGTATTTTTTTTTGAAAAAAACCCACTAAAAAAACGAAAACACGTAGAAAAAATAAAAAACAAAACAAAATTCGAAGGGAAGGCTCAAAGCGCGACACGTGACGACGGCTGGAAATGCGCCAAGTGGCGACGCGCGGAAGCGATGGTTAGAAGACTCCAGAGGAAGCCATCGTTAACTAGTTGCTCCCGAAGCTAGCCCAAACGCAATAGCTTGACGAAGCTGAAATCCACGTCATCGTGGGCTCTAGTACATTTTTGTGGAGCGAGGGATTCTCAGCTCCATATCTATACCTACTAATAAAGCAAATAGGGTTTCTAATTATCCGTCTAAATAAATACCCTCAAAGTTGCTACAAATTACCCACTATGCCATCCATGAATAAGGAAAATGTTTCGTTTTTCTTCGCAAAGTCACATCGTGTTACATTGTTGTACAGAAATATTACTGATTAGAATCAAACATGCACATGCAGTTGAGTGGCTAGGGCCTCCCGATTCTATCGCGGAGATCAGGGCTCGAGTCCGAGCCACCACCTTTTTGCCTCCCTTCCTTTTCTCCCACAAATCCTTACCCACATATATATTATTGGGCCAGCCCATGTGCGGGGCTTTTCTCCCCTATTTTTTCATTTCATTTTTTTTGTCTTTTCTTTTCTCATCCTGTTTTCTTTCCTTCTTTCAACCAATTCAGGATTTTTATATTTTAAAAGTTGCGAGTTTTTGAAAACATGATCAAGAAATCATAAAATTTATGTGAATTCAAAAATGTTAAGGAAATCATAAAATTTATGTGAATTCAAAAATGTTAAGGAAATCCTAATTTTTTGCGGATTAAAAATGTTGGTAGTTTTGCAAAATTGTTCACCAATTATAATACCTATTCGTGATTTGGAAAACTGGTCAGGAAAAAAAACCATGTTCATGATTTTAAAAAAAAGTTAGTTTATTCAAAACATATTAAGGAATCTGAAAACAAATGTCCATGAAATTTCACATTAATTGAATTCAATTTTTTTTGAAAAAAGCTGATCAATTCAAAAAATGTTGGTGAGTAAAACATTGTTCATGAATTCAAAAATTGTTCATGCATTTCAAACTATTCGTCATTTTTTTGAAAACAAAACTATATTTGGAAACAATGTTTGTCGATTCGAAAAAGCGTTCACCGATTCAAAAATATATGTCTAGGATTCGATTGAATTTTTGAAAGTCTTTATATGTCTAGGCGTTGGGAGTAGTTCATAGTCGATGAGATTTTTTTAAAGTTGTAAAGGTCTCAAGTCATGATTATTAGGTTAGAACGTGTTGTATGGTTTGCTTCCGTTGCAACGCACTGACTGTTTTGCTAGTTTCTCTAAATCTGGAGTTGTAGTTATTTATGACCCTAATGCCACCGCCCAGGAAAACGCTTCAATCAGCTCCTCGCTCGACCCCGCAAGCATCCGCTCGCTCACGTCTCTCGCCTCTCCCTCGTCTTCTCCTGTTAAACCCTCGTTGTCACCGTTTCTACCGCCCATGCCCGGCTGCCCCCGTCACCGACCAGATTCTCTCCTCAGCCTATAGATCCACCCGTCCCAGGCTGATTCCCGCCGAATCCCATCATCGGCGTAGCTAGTCGCGAGGGGTGCAAGGAGTCGTGACTTCATGGCTTCAAGGAGCAAGCACGACACCATTCACGCCCGAGAGATCGTCCTGAGCCAGGAGCAACACGAGGAAGCAGGCCCAACTCATTTCTCTCTCTATTTTTTTGCATGTATGCAATTTAGCCTGAACTGGGCTCCTTCTAGCCGGTCCAGGGTGTCAAGCAGCAAGCCTTCAGCGCCCCAGCTGGACTGCCACCTCACCCAGGCACAGGGAGAAGCTGCCTCGCTCTAGAACGATTTCCAGTTCACCACATGAAGCAAGAAGCCACTTTAGAATCTGTTGAGTAAATTGGCAATTTTCCGAATAGATTAATCCATGAGATAATAACTAGCATGACATTGACTAGAGTAATGACATACTGATCATAAACTAATTTAGCACATACTACGCATATAGTTGATACATTTATGCATTCAAGTAGTACTGCTAGGATTGAAACGAACAGGAGTGGGATAAACATGTTATACCCTTCGGTTGGCCACTTGGCCGTAGCAGCAGTGTTGGCGGCGGCAGCATCCTCTCCCGCCTTCTTATCGGCTTCGGCCTGGAGGAGACGGTCTGCTTCGCTGCCATGGCGATGATGAGGACGACGCGGACGTAGACGAAGCAGACGGACGGAGGCGAGCAGTCGCGTGATCTCTCCCCAAAAACCTAATCACCCCTCTTCCGTACAGGAACCGGAGAGGCGGGGTTTCAGAGGCCTGCTCTCTGGTCGGCCGTGTACCCGGTGAATGGGACGGAGTCGCCGGCGGCAGCAGCAGCAAAGGAACGAGCGCGTGAGACAGAGGCGATCTGATCTCATGACGGCTAGGGTTGGCGTTAGCCCTGCTTATATAGGTGGCCAGGTGGAGAGACGTGGGCTGAACTGACGTCCGAGTCGGTAAAAGCCCACGATCCGACGTCTCAGATCGTGGCGCATCCGTTACGTATTCTCCATTCCTAACCGCCAAAAATAAGCGCGTAGGTATGAGCTCGGCTCGGCTCATTCCCGCAACCCGCGGCGCGGCGGGGCGAGGCGTGGCGTGGCGGGCGGCGGAGGAGGAGTGCACGAGGGCCTCTTCTCTTCTCACTTTCCAATAGCATGTAGAAGAGAGACCCTTATAAAGGGGTCCAGCTTCTTCTCCACTAGCGGGTGAGACTAAACTTCACGGCACCACCTTGTCATGCCACCACCTACATGGGTCATTGGAGATTTTTGAAATTCTCTTATGGGCCTAAAGCCCACCACTAATTTCAACAATCCCCCACCAGATCTCAAGGGCACATCGTGTTCCCTCGTTCCAATCACTGTTTTAATATACCAACATTTCAGTGAAAACCTGTTAAGGTTGAGCTTCACCTAGAACAAGTAGCTACACCCCTTTACAACTGAACAATGGACTAAGCCTTGAATTGTCAGTTTGGCGTAAAAAAGCTTCACCACAAGTCTTACTAGTACTAGGCTACCGAAGGCTGACCCCTCGGGTGGAGCATATAAGTCACACTCGTGGCCTATTCATGAGTTTACTAGAGATCACCCCAATCTCATAGACTGTGACCAGTAGTCAGGCTCATATAGGTGTGTTCCTCCAAAGATCGCTCTGTAGGACAACATCTTGCTTGCACATAAGCTTTAGAACACATTAAGACAGTAGTCATCCTACCATACAGTATCCGAGAGCATTGCATCTCCAACGGAGTGGGTTAGTAAAGTTACTCTCCTCAGTTCACCACTGGCTTGTTTTCCCAGGTCCTACTTCACGGGATCTCCGATCATATAGGTTGGGTTACCGCCATGGCAACTCATGTGGGTCTCATACCCATCTCCCTCGATGCACTATCTATCACAACACGTGATAGCCCTTTAGTGAAGGGATCTGCCAGATTCTTAGCCGTTTGGATGTAATCCAACGATATCACTCCGGAGTTTCTCAAACGTCTGACAGACTTCAATCTCATTCTTATATGTTTGTTGGAATTCATATTGTCCTTTGAACTCTTCACTTTGACAATACCTGTCTGATTATCGCAGTTCATAAGGATAGCGGGAACCGGCTTCTCAACCACAGGTAAGTCCATCAAAAGATCTCGAAGAAATTCTGCTTCGACACGAGATTGTCTAATGCTGTTAATTCTGCTTCTATTGTCGATCTTGTTAAGATCGTTTGTTTTCAAGACTTCCAAGAAACAGTACCACCTCCAAGAGTAAATATATACCCAGTAGTGTCCTTCATCTCATCAGCATCAGAGATCCAATTCGCATCACTATACCCTTCAAGTACCGATGGGTATCCCGTATAGTGAAGTCTGTGGTTGATAGTACCTTTCAGGTAGCGCATAATTCTTTCAACAACACGCCAATGAACATCGCCCGGGTTTGCAAAAAAACGGCTAAGTTTGCTCCCAGCAAACGCGATGTCAGGCCTCGTTGCGCTAGCTAGGTACATAAGCGAACTGATAATTTGAGAGAATCTCAATTGATCTATAGTTGTGCCTTTGAACTTTCGAATCAGCACACTAGGATCATATGGTGTTTGAGAAATTTTGCAGTCTGAATATCCAAAGCGACTCAAAATCTTCTCAACATAGTGGGATTGCAGAAGTGTAATCCCATCCTCATCATCTCTCAAGAGCTTGATGTTCAAGATAACATCAACCACTCCAAGGTCCTTCATCTCAATGTTTTGAGATAGAAAGGACTTAACCTCCTCAATCACCTTGAGGTTGGTACCAAATATCAGTATGTCATCAACATACAAGCAAAGTATAACTCCTTCGCCCCACCATGGCGATAGTATACACATTTGTCAGCTTCATTAACAACGAAGCCAACAGATGTCAGAGTTGTATTAAACTTATCATGCCATTGCTTAGGTACTTGCTTCAGGCCATATAAAGATTTCAACAACTTACACACTTTTCCTTCCTAACCATCTATCACAAAGCCATCTGACTGTTGCATATAGATTTCCTCGTCTAGCTCTCCGTTCAGGAAAGTCGTCTTAACGTCCATTTGATGAACAAGAAGACTATGCGAGGCTTCCAACGAGAGTAGTACTCGAATGGTGGTCAGTCTGGCGACAGGTGAATAAGTGTCAAAGAAATGTTCTTCTTCTTTCAGGGCATAGCCCTTAGCCACAAGCCTAGCCTTGTACTTTTCAATTGTACCATTGGGCCTAAGATTCCTTTTGAACACCCACTTGCATCCCAGTGGTTTACAACCATAGGGACGATCAGTAATTTCCCATGTCCCATTAGCCATGATGGAATCCATCTCACTACAGGCCACAACTTTCCAGTAATCAGCATCTGGAGAAGCATACGCTTCTGAAATAGAAGTGGGATTATCATCCACGAGGTACACGAAGAAATCATCACCAAAGGTCTTTGCAGTCTTTTGTCTCTTGCCCCTACCAAGGGTTTCCTCGTCATCCTCCTCATGATTATCATCATGTGTTTGTTCATAATATTCCATAGGAATGGCAGGCTCAGGAGTTTCCTCAGATTCCTGTCTAGAAGTGCTTTGCATATCTCTCATGGGAGAGATATCCTCAAAGAATGTAGCATCCCTCGACTCCATAATTGTACCGACCTTCACGTCAGGTACCTCAGATTTCACTACTAAAAATCTATAGCCTATGCTATTCTTAGCGTATCCCAAATTAACGCAGTCCACAGTCTTCGGTCCAAGCTTACGCTTCTTGGGGATCGGCACATTGACTTTCGCGTAGCCGCCCCAAGTACGTAAGTACGAGAGCGTCGTCCTTCTCTTCGACCACTCCTCATAGGGAGTGACCTCATTATCTTTTGTAGGAACCTTATTCAGGACATGACACACGGTCAATATAGCCTCCTGATGACCCACAAGTATAGGGATCCATCGTAGTCCTTTTGATAAGTAAGAGTGTCGAACCCAACGAGGAGCAGAAGGATTTGACAAGTGGTTTTCAGCAAGGAAAAATCTGCAAGCACTGAAATTGTCGGTAACAAGTGATTGTGTGGTGAGATGATTCGTAGCAAGCAACAAGTAACAAAAGTAGCAACGGTGCAGCAAAGTGGCCCAATCCATTTTGTAGCAAGGGACAAGCCTAGACAAAGTCTTATAGGAGAAAAAACGATCTCGAGGACACACGAGAATTTCTGTCATGCTAGTTTCATCATCTTCATATGATTCGCGTTCGTTACTTTGATAGTTTGATATGTGGGTGGACCGGCGCTTGGGTACTGCCCTTACTTGGACAAGCATCCCACTTATGATTAACCCCTCTCGCAAGCATCCGCAACTACGAAAGAAGAATTAAGACAAAGTCTAACCATAGCATTAAACTAGTGGATCCAAATCAGCCCCTTACGAAGTAACGCATAAACTAGGGTTTAAGCTTCTGTCACTCTAGCAACCCATCATCTACTTACTACTTCCCAATGCCTTCGTCTAGGCCCAAATAATGGTGAAGTGTTATGTAGTCGACGTTCACATAACACCACTAGAGGAAAAACAACATACAACATATCAAATTACCGAACAAATACCAAATTCACATGACTACTATTAGCATGACTTATCCCATGTCCTCAGGAACAAAAGTAACTACTCACAAAGCATAATCATAATCATGATCAGAGAGGTAATGAGTAGCATCAAGGATCTGAACATAAACTCTTCCACCAAGTAATCCAACTAGCATCAACTACAAAGAGTAATCAACACTACTAGCAACCTTACAAGTACCAATCGGAGTCGTGAGACGGAGATTGGTTACAAGTGATGAACTAGGGTTTGGAGATGAGATGGTGCTGATGAAGATGTTGATGGTGACGAGTCCCCTCCGATGAGAGGAGTGTTGGTGATGACGATGGCGACGATTTCCCCCTCCGCAAGGGAAGTTTCCCCGGCAGGATCGTCTTGCCGGAGCTCTAGATTGGTTCTGCTCAAGTTCCGCCTCGTGGCGGCGGCGAAACCACGAAAAAGCTCCTCTGTGATTTTTTCCTGGACAAAACCCTCCATATAGAAAAAGAGGGGGGGGGGGGCAGTGCGCCAGTGGGCTGCCCACAAGCCCCCATGGCGCGACCTTGGGGGGTGGCCGCGCCGTGCAGGCTTGTGGGCACCCCCTGGTGCCCCTCTGGCACTTCTTCGGCCCAGTATTTTTGATAAATCGGGAAAAAAATCCCCGTTGATTTTCACGGCGTTTGGAGTTGCGTAGAATAGGTATCTCAACTTTGCTCCACTTTCAGGCCAGAATTCCAGTTGCCGGTATTCTCCCTCTTCATGTAAACCTTGCAAAATAAGAGAGAAAAGGCATAAGAATAGTACCGTGAAGTGAAATAATAGCCAAAGAAGCGATAAATATCAACATGAAAACATGACGCAAAATGGACGTATCAACTCCCCCAAGCTTAGACCTCGCTTGTCCTCAAGCGAAAGCCTAGCTCAATAAATATGTCCACATGTTTAGCGAGAGAGGTGTCGACAAAACAAGATACGAACATGCATGCATCATGATCACGATGAGAACAACAATACCAACATATAATCTCTCATGCTAAAGTGATAATTCCTTCACAAAGTAAAGCATGGATCAAGAACCTTACCGAGAAGTAACAACCGATAGCCTTTAGTCATTGAAGCAATTGCAATTTATCACAACGTCAGAAAGAGTCAATTAAGAGCTTGTAAAGCAAATCCACATACTCAATCATTCTTTCGTTCTCTACAATTGCTACAACTCACATGGTACTCATGAGATCAAAGTTTCAGCTGGACACACAGAAAGATAGGGGCTTACAGTTTGCCTCCCAACTGCTTACCTCAAGGGTAATGTCAACAATAATAATTCATGAATACTTACTTCCAAGTTGACATATGAATATAGATCTTTCCCAAGCATGTGACGGTAGCCAAGATAAAGGCAGAATAAGGAATTGGTGAAGATCACCATGACTCTTTCAAGGGCAAAAAAGTAAAGGTACAAGATAGGCCCTTCACAGAGGGAAGCAGAGTTTGTCATGCGCTTTTGAGGTTTGGATGCGTGTCCTCTTAGTGCGGAGGAACGTCACTTTATATTGCCCGCTGTGATAAAGAACTTTATTATGCAGTCCGTCGCTTTTATGTCTTCCTCATCACAGGTTCGCATAAAGCTTATTTTCCACACACTAATAGATCATACATATTAGAGAGCAATTTTATTGCTTTCACCGATGACAACTTACTTGAGGGATCTTATTCAATCCATAGGTAGGTATGGTGGACACTCATGGCAAAACTGGGTTGAAGGTTTATGGATGCACAAGTAGTATCTCTACTTAGTGCGGGAGGTTTGGCTAATGTGAGGTGGAATAAATCGTCACATGCTAAGGGATCTCTAATCATATAACATTGTTCAAAGCCAAGAAAACACAATTCATTACGTTGTCTTCCTTGTCCAACATCTACTTCTAGGCATGTAATAGTTTAGTGAGTGTTCACAACCATAGATGGTGTCAGAGATGATATATTTATATGTGAACCTCTCCTTGTTTATCACTTCCTATTAATTGCAACCATGACCAAGGTCTATGTTTGCCGACCCTCAACAAGTTTCAATCCTCATTCTTTTTATATGTGAAGCCATCACTTCCCATAAGATCATTACATGATCTTTCATGCTTTTGTTCTATTCTCACTCTTTTGATCATGACAAGAGGCAAAGCCCTTCAACTAAGACACTCTTTATTATATGGCTCACGAGCAAGAATACATTGGGGGTGACACAAAGCTAAACTCAAAACTAAAACACTAGAACTTTTAAACTACTAGAGAAAAAGAAAACTGAAAAGGAAAACTAAAACAAAGGTAAAGGCAAAAGATGTGATGGTGATACGATACCGGGGCAACTCCCCCAAGCTTGGCACAAGCCAAGAGGATTGCCCATACCCATGCTCAGTTGTCTTCCTTTGGTGGTGATGGTGGAGTTGTTGCAATCTTTAACTCCAAGAGGGCCATTAATCTTTGATTTATACCTTGGAGATCTGTGATATGTTTTTCCAGCAAAACAACCTCATGAGTGAGACAAGTATTGCGAGCACGAGTTGTTTCACAAAACCTCAAGAGTTAAATCAAAGATGGAGACAGTAGGTGAAGGTAGGGTTGGAGGAAATCCACTTCTTCAACTTCTTCCTTGTTGACCACAGATTGCACTTCGTCCCATGTCTGATCCTTCTCCTTAGCTTTGCCCTTGGTTTCTTTAGGTAGCCTTCCCTTAGCCTCCATGACCTCCATCCTTTTCAGATCAACATGAACTTCTCCATAGATTTGACGGAGGTTGTTCTCCCCCACAGATTCCTGGGACGACATCTTGACCTAGATCTGCGGTAGAAAACAGGCCCGAAATGAAAAACAGAGGTAATCTGCGTGATGCAGGGGTCAGACCAAACGGAAGTATATATAATGATTTTTTCCAGACCAGAAGGAGTACCCCGCACGAAAACGGTGTCCGGGAGGCGCACGAGGTGGCCACAAGCCCTCACGGCGCGGCCAGGGGGTGGGCCCGCGCCGTGCAGGCTTGTCGCCTCGTCGCGCACTTTCTGGACTACTTCCAATTTTTGTATTTTTTTCAAATATTCCAAAACGGAGAAAATTTCCTACTGGAAAAGTTTTGGACTTTGTTTTCTTACCGAATCACATACCTCTTCGTTTTTGGAGTCTGAAACAGGCTGATAAATGTCCCTTAGGTATTCTTCCGGAGTTATGGTATTGATGATATTGCTTTCAACATTTATGGGAGTACATGAGATATAATGCTTGATTCTCTGCCCATTTACCACTCTCGGACAATTATCTTCCGTGTTGTTGATCTTGATAGCACCGGAACGATATACTTCCTCAACAACATAGGGACCTTCCCATTTAGAAAGAAGCTTGCCTACAAAGAATCTTAAACGAGAGTTATATAGCAAGACATAATCACCTACATTGAACTCACGCTTTTGTATCCTCTTATCATGCCACCTCTTAACCTTCTCTTTGAACATCTTGGCATTCTCATATGCCTGAGTTCTCCATTCATCAAGCGGGCTAATGTCAAACAACCTCTTCTCACCGGCAAGTTTGAAATCAAAGTTGAGCTCTTTGATTGCCCAATAAGCTTTATGCTCTAGCTCAAGAGGTAAGTGACATGCTTTCCCATACACCATTTTGTACGGGGACATGCCCATGGGATTCTTATAGGCAGTCCTATAAGCCCACAGTGCATCATCGAGCTTCTTAGACCAATTCTTTCTAGACTTGTTGACAGTCTTTTGTAGAATTAGTTTAATCTCTCTGTTGCTTAGCTATACTTGACCATTGGACTGAGGGTGATAGGGAGACGCAATTCTATGATTGACATCGTACTTAGCAAGCGTTTTACGGAAAGCACCATGAATGAAGTGTGAACCACCGTCGGTCATTAGATATCTAGGGACTCCAAATCTAGGGAAGATAACTTCTTTCAGCATCTTGATAGAGGTGTTGTAACCAGCACTACTAGTGGGGATAGCTTCTACCCACTTAGTGACATAATCAACAGCAACTAGGATGTGAGTATACCCATTGGATTTTGGAAAAGGTCCCATATAATCAAAGCCCCAGACATCAAATGGTTCAATGACAAGTGAATAGTTCATAGGCATTTCCTGACGTTTGCTAATATTACCTATTCATTGACATTCGTCACAAGACAAGGCAAACTTACGGGCATCCTTGAAGAGAGTGGGCCAATAGAAACCTGATTGCAATACCTTGTGTGCAGTTCTATCTCCCGCATGGTGTCCTCCGTAGGCCTCGGAGTGACACTTCTGTAGGATCTGTCCCTGTTCATGTTCATGTACACAACGTCTAATAACACCATCTACTCCTTCCTTATAAAGGTGAGGATCATCCCAAAAGTAATGTCTCAAGTCACAGAAGAATTTCTTATTTTGCTGGTACGTGAAACTAGGTGGTATGTATTTGGCAACGATATAGTTCGCATAATCAGCATACCACGGTGCACTACGTGAAGCATTGATGACATTCAATTGCTCACCGGGAAAGCTATCATCAATAGGTTGTGGGTCATCAAGAACGTTCTCCAACCTAGACAAGTTATCTGCTACGGGGTTATCGGCACCCTTTCTGTCGACAACATGCAAATCAAATTCTTGTAGCAAGAGAACCCATCTCATAAGTCTAGATTTAGCGTCCTTCTTCTCCATGAGGTACTTAATAGCAGCATGATCAGTGTGAATAGTGACTTTGGAATCAACTATGTAAGACCTGAACTTTTCACATGCAAACACGATTGCTAAAAATTCCTTCTCCGTAGTAGCATAGTTTCTCTGGGCTTTGTCTAGAGTTTTACTAGCATAGTGAATAACATTCAACTTCTTATCAACTCTTTGCCTTAGAACAAAACCAACAACATAATCACTAGCGTCCCACATGATTTCAAAAGGTAAGTTCCAATCAGGTGGTTGAACAATAGGTGCAGTTATCAAAGCCCTCTTAAGTATTTCGAAGGCTTCCTCACAATCATCATCAAAGACAAAAGGAATATCCTTTTGCAAGAGATTGGTAAGAGGCCTAGAAATCTTAGAGAAGTCTTTGATGAACCTTCTGTAGAAACCAGCATGACCAAGGAAACTTCTTACACCTTTGATATCTGTGGGGTATGGCATTTTCTCGATTGCGTCAACCTTAGCCTTATCGACTTCAATACCTCTTTCAGAAATTTTATGTCCTAAGACGATGCCTTCATTAACCATAAAGTGGCACTTCTCCCAATTCAAGTCAAGATTGGTGTCTTTACATCTCTGTAAGACTCGATCAAGGTTGCTGAGGCAATCATCAAAGGAAGACCCGTAAACGGAGAAGTCATCCATGAAAACCTCAACAATATTTTCACAAAAGTCAGAGAATATAGCCATCATACATCTTTGGAAGGTGGCAGGTGCATTACATAAGCCCACAGGCATACGTCTATAAGCAAAGGTACCGAAATGGCAGGTGAAAGTGGTTTTCTCCTGATCAGATTGTGCAACTGGTATTTGGGAGAAACTAGAATAACCGTCTAGAAAGAAGAAGTGTGTGTGTTTAGACAGCCTATCTAGCATTTGGTCGATAAAAGGCAAAGGGTAATGATCTTTCATAGTGGCTTTATTCAATTTCCTAAAATCGATCACCATCCTATAGCCAGTAATAATCCTCTGTGGGATCAACTCATCCTTATCATTAGGGACAACAGTAATGCCTCCCTTCTTAGGGATGCAATGCACCGGACTCACCTATCGCTATGAGCAAAAGGATAGATAATACCCGCTTCCAGGAGCTTTAGTATTTATTTTCTCACTACTTCTTTCATCTTAGGATTCAATCTCCTTTGATGATCAGCAACTGGTTTGAAACCAGGATCAGTTTTGATCTTGTGCTGGCATAGAGTGGGACTAATGCCCTTAAGATCATCAAGAGTATATCCTATAGCAGCACGATGCTTCCTTAGAGTTTTTAGTAACTTCTTTTCTTCCTGCTCTAAGAGGCTAGCACTAATAATAACAGGATATATCTCCTTTTCATCAAGATACGCATACTTAAGAGTATCAGGCAACTGTTTAAGCTCGAACACAGGATCACCCTTTGGTGGGGGTGGATCCCCAAGCAGTTCAACAGGCAAGTTATTCTTAAGGATAGTATATTGTTCTAAGACAACTCTATCTATCTCATCCCTTTCATCCATATGCATATCATTTTCATGCTCAAGCAAATATTGCTCTAAGGGATCAGTAGGAGGCACGGCAATAGAAGCTAAGGCAATAGTTTCATCCTTACTAGGCAACTCCTTTTCATGAGGTTGTCTACCAAACTTAGAGAAATTGAACTCATGTGACACACCTTCAAAGCCAACAGTGACAGTTTGCTTCTCACAATCAATATGAGCATTGACAGTATTGAGAAAAGGTCTACCAAATATGATGGGACAAAAGCTATCTTGAGAGGTAGCAAGAACGAGGAAATCAGCAGGATACTTCGTTTTACCACACAAGACTTCAACATCCCTAACAATTCCTACAGGGCAGATAATATCTCTATTGGCAAGCTGAATAGTGACATCAATAGGCTCTATCTCAACAGGTGCAATCTCATCTTTGATTTCATCGTATAAGGATTGAGGTATTGCACTATCACTAGCACCCACGTCACATAATCCATGATAACAATGATCTCCTATCTTAACAGAAACCATAGGCATGCCAACAACAGGCCTATGTTTGTCTCTAGCGTGAGGTTTAGCAATTCTAGCAGCATCTTCATAGAAGTGAATATTATCTCCCTCAACTTCTTCAGACAGAAGATCTTCGATGATAGCAACGCTAGGTTCAACTCTAATTTGCTCAGGGGGGTGTAGGTGTTCTAATATAGCCTCTACGTATCACAGTTGAAGCTTTAGAATGATCCTTTATCCTAATAGGGAAAGGTGGTTTCTCAATGTAAGCACTGGGAACCACAGGATCATTATAGGCAATGACTCTCTCTTCAACTGGAGTGGGTTTAACTACATTGACTTCTAAAGGAGGATGATATTTAAACCACTTCTCTTTGGGGAGATCAATATGAGCAGCAAAGGATTCACACAATGAAGCTACTATCTCAGAGTCAAGTCCATACTTAGCGCTAAAGTCACAAAAAGTATTTGTCTCAACAAAGGATTTAACGCAATCAAAAGTGAAATTCATACCTGACTCCTTACCTTCTTCAAGCTCCCAATCTTCAGAGTTGCATTTAATTCTCTCCAATAAATTCCATTTGATGTCAATATCTCTCTTCATAAAAGAGCCGGTACAAGAAGTGTCAAGCATGGTGCGATCATCACGAGAAAGCCGAGCATAGAAGTTCTGAATGATAATTTCTCTCGAGAGCTCATGGTTGGAGCATGAATATAGCATTGATTTACGCCTCCCCAAAGCTTGAGCGACGCTTTCCTGTCACGAGGCCAAAAATTGTAAATATAAATTCTATCACGATGTACTAAATGCATAGGATAAAATTTTGATGAAATTCCAATTTCAACCGATTGTAGTCCCATGATCCAGTATCATCACATAGCCTATACCATGTCAAAGTCTTATCCTTCAAAGATAAAGGAAATACCTTCTTCTTGACCTCATCCTCGGGCACACCTGCAAGCTTAAATAAACCACAAACTTCATCTACATAGATTAGATGCAAGTCTGGATGTGATGTTCCATCTCTTGTAAAAGGATTAGCCAGCAGTTTCTCAAAGAAAATATTTTCAGTAGGTGCAGCAGGTTGAGGAGCAACTCTTTGTGCCTCCGTTCGAGGTGAAGATACCCTGAACAAGCCCTTCAAAGGATTAGTATCCATAGTGACAAGTGACAAAAAAGTTTAGCACACTATATGAATGTTTCCTTACCAAGTTACACTTACCAAAGGCGCTTCACTCCCCGGCAACGGCGCCAGAAAAGAGTCTTGATGACACACAAGTATAGGGGATCAATCGTAGTCCTTTCGATAAGTAAGAGTGTCGAACCCAACGAGGAGCAGAAGGATCTCACAAGTGGTTTTCAACAAGGAAAAATCTGCAAGCACTGAAATTGTCGGTAATAAGTGATTGTGTGGTGAGATGATTCGTAGCAAGCAACAAGTAACAAAAGTAGCAACAGTGCAGCAAAGTGGCCCAATCCCTTTTGTAGCAAGGGACAAGCCTGTACAAAGTCTTATAGGAGGAAAAACACTCCCGAGGACACACAGGAATTTCTGTCAAGCTAGTTTCATCATGTTCATATGATTCGCGCTCATTACTTTGATAGTTTGATATGTCAGTGGACCGGCGCTTGGGTACTGCCCTTATGTAACGACCAAACCTCGAAGGATTTGAGTCTCTGTGCTTAACTGTGCTAGTCCCTGGATCGACTCGCTAGCACACACAGTATAGATGAATACCAGAATAGCAAGTGCATCATTTATTACAACGTATGATCCAGAATTTACAAAGTATAACAATCTACATAGCACTTAGCTAGCTCTAATAAATAATGGCAGTGGAAAGGTAGCAGAAATTATAACGATGAGTCCCATCATAGCCCACCGGCGAAAAGGTTGAGTGAAGACTCGCGACCCTACTGTATCTCACTGATCATCTGAATATCCTGCAACATGATAAGTTGCAGCCACAAGGGTCAATACATTGAATGTATTGGCAATTCACACATAATGATAATGCAAACCTACATATATAAGCAATGTATGACAAACAAAACAGTCAACTTGGTTCGGCATAAAGCTAACTTCACCTACCTCCATGAACTGATCAAGGTATCACACGCCACAACCAATCTAAACCCGTAAGAGAGAACTCACAAACCTACGGTGAGATGACAAAGATCTTCAAGATGTATCAAGTGCGCTCAGTCGATGACGCATTCAATGGGGACTCCAAAGCGCTCAGCCATCAACGCATTCACCTGATTTAGGTCCCGACAACTCAAGTGCGCTCAGTCATGGCGCATTCTCTAGGGACAATAGAGCGCTCAGCCATAGACGCATTCACTCGAGCAAAAGCCCCGAGCCTACAGCTATAAACACTCACTACTTCATAAAACACTCGGTACGAGTCCACGTCTACCATAGCATATCCAAGCACACAATTAAACAATGCAATCCAGGACACACATATGGCGACAAGCAATATAAGAATCACACCAAACACATAACATATCATAACAATGCAGAACATACATATAGGATGAGCAAAATCAAAAGTGCAAACTTGCCTTGAACGGTGTTGAAGTACTCTAACGCTTAATTATGATCCGCTCCACACTCCGGACAATCTATATATATTCGACGAAGGCATCGATAAATAAACCGTACTGACATAACATCAAAATAAAGTCAACAACAAAGAATTTAATGAAAACTCAACTAACAGAAAATATGAGTAGATATTTATTATCTACATGATAGTGGTAGCACAATGCAAAAGAATTAATTAAATTAGACGAACGGTTTGCAAAATATGGCCTTCGGTAGGTTTAAATCAAATCTGATCAAACTAAATTTTTAAATATCACAAACCTGAAAACTATTAGTGCTATCATGTTCTTCTCATCAGTACGAGATCACAGGAAAAAGAATTTCCTGAATCGGAGTTACGAGTAAAAAGTTAAACAGGTTTTAAAATCTCACCGAGAATCTATCCGATCTAAAAACAGCTTAAAATAGGTGTAATACGGGTACTGTAACAATTTCGCGGATTGGATGAATCGAATTACGTGCACGTGCTTACCACGAACAGCGGTGAAAAACGGGTTGGTCTCGGTGTGGAGAAAAATGAGGCGGTGGAAGCTGGCCTGGAGCGCTCGGTCTCCTGGAGCGCTGGGATGGATGCGCTCGGGCGATGGCTCCCTGGGGCTGGGGCAATGGCGTTGCTGGCCGCTGGGATGGATGCGCTCGGGCGATGGCTCCCTGGGGCTGGGGCAATGGCGTTGCTGGCCGCTGGGAAAAAAAAGGTGATGGGGTGATGCGCTAGGCACAGCTCCTGGAGGCTGGGCACAAGGCGCTGGTGCGCTCTGTACTGGAGTCCAAACGCTAGCTGGCTAAGTCTGGCTAGCTGGTTCGGTCCACTTTTTTTTTGGCAAAATCAAAACAGCCACAAAAAGCTAAATAACTAAATAATATTTTTTTTAAAGAACAACAAACAGAGACATAGTAAAAATATACGTATACAAAAATATATATACATATATATATACAATATGCATATAGTAATACACATATAAGTACATATAGATATATATATTAAAAATCTAATATAGACACATATATATATAAGTATAAAATAAATCCCCTAATAAAAAAATAAAGGAACCCTAGTTCCATCTAATGCAAATTTTTTAAATAACTTTTATGCAAAATGCTACACAACGAGCATTGAAAATAAACTGAAAATGATTTCGGAGATTATGAAATTTGCAAAACCAAATGAGGCGACTCCAAATAATATTCTAAACCTTATGAACTTTTTATTTGAATGGGGAGAAGTCATGTTATCTTCGCCCCAATATAAATTGTCTGAGTTGCATAATGAAAAGAATATTTAGAAAAATTCAAACATGCATAGAAATCAAGATGATAAAGAATGATCCTGTTAACATACCAAATCTAAAAATTTGGGATGTTACACCTTACCTGGACAAGCATCCCACTTATGATTAACCCCTCTCGCAAGCATCCGCAACTACGAAAGAAGAATTAAGACAAAGTCTAACCATAGCATTAAACTAGTGGATCCAAATCAGCCCCTTACGAAGTAACGCATAAACTAGGGTTTAAGCTTCTGTCACTCTAGCAACCCATCATCTACTTACTACTTCCCAACGCCTTCCTCTAGGCCCAAATAATGGTGAAGTGTTATGTAGTCGACGTTCACATAACACCACTAGAGGAAAAACAACATACAACATATCAAATTACCGAACGAATACCAAATTCACATGACTACTATTAGCATGACTTATCCCATGTCCTCAGGAACAAAAGTAACTACTCACAAAGCATAATCATAATCATGATCAGAGAGGTAATGAGTAGCATCAAGGATCTGAACATAAACTCTTCCACCAAGTAATCCAACTAGCATCAACTACAAAGAGTAATCAACACTACTAGCAACCTTACAAGTACCAATCGGAGTCGTGAGACGGAGATTTGTTACAAGCGATGAACTAGGGTTTGGAGATGAGATGGTGCTGATGAAGATATTGATGGTGATGAATGGGGGGTGGCCGCGCCGTGCAGGCTTGTGGGCACCCCCTGGTGCCCCTCTGGCACTTCTTCGACCCAGTATTTTTGATAAATCGGGAAAAAAATCCCCGTTGATTTTCACGGCGTTTGGAGTTGCGTAGAATAGGTATCTCAACTTTGCTCCACTTTCAGGCCAGAATTCCAGTTGCCGGTATTCTCCCTCTTCATGTAAACCTTGCAAAATAAGAGAGAAAAGGCATAAGAATAGTACCGTGAAGTGAAATAACAGCCAAAGAAGCAATAAATATCAACATGAAAACATGATGCAAAATGGACGTATCACCTCCCCCCACCATGCCTTGGATAAACCCGATGTATCTAACATGGCGTTAACCAAATCAGTTAGAGTACGGTTTTTCCGTTCGGCAACCCCGTTTGATTGGGTGAATAGGGAGGCATCCTTTCATGAATAATGTCGTGTTCCACACAAAAATAATCAAACTCATTTGAGAAGTACTCTTCACCACGATCAGACCGGACTCGTTAATTTCCTTTTCAAGTTGATTCTCAACTTCTACCTTATAGATTTTAAAGTAGTGTAGAGCCTCATGTTTAGTATTTAAGAGATACACATAGCAATATCTAGTGGAATCATCTATCAATGTCATGAAATATTTCTTTCCACCTTTAGTCAACACACCATTTATCTCACAAAGATCAAAATGTATGAGTTCTAATGACGCCAAGTGTCTCTCCTCTGCAGCCTTGTGAGGCTTGTGAGGTAGCTTTGCTTGCACACACGAATGGCACTTAGAACCTTTGGCTAAAGTGAAAGTCGGGATTAAATTCAGTTTTGCTAGCCGCGACATAACACCGGGAATAAGCGCTTTGATGAGGTGATCAAAGCATTTGGGTTTATACAAGTGGTTGGAGAATCTTGTATTTACAAGAAACTGAGTGGGAGCTCTGTGGCATTTCTAATATTATATATGGATGACATATTGCTGCTTGGAAACAACGTGGAGTTTTTGGAGAGCATAAAGGATTACTTGAATAAAATTTTCTCTATGAAGGACCTAGGATAAGTTGCTTACATTCTAGGCATTAAGATCTATAGGGATAAATCGAGACGCCTGATAGGACTTTCACAAAGCTCATACCTTGATAAAGTTTTGAAGAAATTCAAATGGAACAGTCCAAGAAGGGGTTCTTGCCAGTGTTACAAGGTATAAAATTGAGTAAGACTCAGTGCCCAGCAACTGCGGAAGATAGAGAACAAATGAGTTCTGTCCCCTATGCTTCAGCCATAGGTTCTATCATGTATGCAATGTTGTGCACTAGACCGGACGTCAGCTTGGCCATAAATATGGCAGACAGGTTTCAAAGTAATCCAGGAGTGGATCACTGGACGACAGTCAAGAATATTCTGAAGTACCTGAAAAGGACTAAGGAAATGTTTCTCGTTTATAGAGGTGACGAAGAGCTCGTCGTAAAAGGTTACGTCGATGCAAGCTTTGACACTGATCCGGATGACTCTAAGTCTCAAACCGGATACATATTTATTCTTAATGGGGGGCGGTAAGCTGGTGCAGTTCCAAGCAAAGCGTCGTAGCAGATTCTACATGTGAAGCGGAGTACATGGCTGCCTCGGAGGCAGCTAAGGAGGGTGTCTGGATGAAGCAGTTCATGACAGATCTTGGAGTTATGCCGAGCGCACAAAATCCAATAACTCTGTTCTATGACAACACTAGTGCCATTGCTCTAGCAAAGGAACCAAGGTTTCACAAGGAGACCAGACCATCAAACGACGCTTCAACCTCATCCGCGACTACATCGAAGGAGAGGACGCAAATATTTTCAAAGTGCACACAGATCTAAATGTAGCAGATCCGCTGACTAAACCTCTTCCACGGGCAAAACATGATCAGCACCAGAACTGTATGGGTGTTAGATTTATTACAATGTAAATCGCATGGCGATGTGAGGACTAGATTATTGACTCTAGTGCAAGTGGGAGACTGTTGGAAATATGCCCTAGAGGCAATGATAAAATAGTTATTATTATACTTCCTGTTTCAAGATAATCGTTTATTATCCATGCTATAATTGTATTGAATGAAAACATAGATACATGTGTGGATACATAGACAAAACAATGTCCCTAGCAAGCCTCTAGTTGGCTAGCCAGTTGATCAAGGATAGTCAAGGTTTTCTCACTATATGCAAGTGTTGTCACTTGATAACTGGATCACATCATTAGGAGAATCATGTGATGGACTAGACCCAAACTATGAACATAGCATGTGATCGTGTCATTTTATTGCTATTGTTTTCTATGTGTCAAATGTTTATTCCTATGACCATGAGATCATATAACTCACTTACACCGGAGGAATACCTTGTGTGTATCAAACGCCGCAACGTAATTCGGTGACTATAAAGGTGCTCTACAGGTATCTCTGAAGGTGTCTGTTGAGTTAGTATGGATCAAGACTGGGATTTGTCACTCCGTGTGACGGAGAGGTATCTCGGGGCCCACTCGGTGTACAACATCACAAACAAGCTTGGCAAGCAATGTGACTAAGTGTAAGTCACGGGATCTTGTATTATGGAACGTGTAAAGATACTTGCCGGTAACGAGATTGAAATAGGTATGTGGATACCGACAAGCGAATCTCGGGCAAGTAACATACCGAAGGACAAAGGGAATCACATACGGGATTATATGAATCCTTGGCACAAAGGTTCTGAAAGGATCGATATGGTTGGCTAGAGGGGGGGTGAATAGACAACGACCACTTTTTAATTAATCTTAACAAGTTAAGGTAAACACTATACGGGTTCACAAATAATATGACAAAGAGGTGACCCCTATAGAAGCTACCAACAAGACCTATTAAGACAAGTAAGATATAGTCACAAGTAAAAGAAAATACAAAGTAAAGGTTAGAGATAATCACAAGTGGAACCGATGGAGACGAGGATGTGTTACCGAAGTTCCTTCCCTTTGACAGGAAGTACGTCTCCGTTGGAGCGGTGTGGAGGCACAATGCTCCCCAAGAAGCCACTAAGGCCACCGTATTCTCCTCACGCCCTCGCACGATGCAAGGTACCGTGATTCCACTATAGGTGCCCTTGAAGGGGGCGACCGAACCTTTACAAACAAGGTTGGGGCAACTCCACACAAAGCTTGGAGGCTCCCAACAAGACCACGAAGCTTCACCGCAATGGAATATGGCTTCGAGGTGACCTCAACCGTCTAGGATGCTCAAACACCCAAGAGTAACAAGATCCGCAAGGGATAGGTGGGGGAATCAACTTTTCTCTTGGTGGAAGTGTGGATCTAGGCCTTCTCAACCAATCCCTAAAGAATCAACAAGTTTGATTGGCTAGGGAGAGAGATCGGGCACTTTTAAGCTTGTGGAGCAACAATGGAGCTTAGAGAGGTAAGAGATAGGGTTCCTCAGCTAGAAGAACCCTTTATATAGTGGGGGGGAAAATCAGACCGTTTTCCCACTCTCTGCCCGAGAACCAGCGGTACTACCGCTGAGCCTGAGCGGTACTACCGCTGCCTGGCGGTACTACCGCTGGCCCCAGCGGTACTACCGCTGGGCCTCCAGCGGTACTACCGCTGACACCAGCGGTACTACTGCCGGCCCCTTGGTAGTGCACGATCACTACTACCGCCGGGAAAGTCTTCGCAAAAGGGTCCGTCCACAAACTACCTCTAGGTAGGTGGAACAAAACACCTGGAGCGGTACTACCGCTGACCAGGGGCGGTACTACCGCCGGCTAGCGGTACTACCGCTGGGTGCAGCGGTACTACCGCTAGCAGTCCAGCGGTACTACCGCTGGGGACCATTTTGCAGAAAAACTCAAGACGAAATAGGCGAGGGCCGCTCCAAACAAGGAATGGGAGAATGTGAAGAGTGCGTGTGTAAAGATAGATTCCACCCAAACCTTTCCACTACGGATCCCCTCTTAATAGTACGACTTTCCTATGACTCAAATAAAGAGAATCGTAGAGAACGCCGTGCTTCCGTTCCAGAAGAGAGGAGACGTGTCGTCTTGTGCCGTTGACGAGTGTTACCTGAAACCTTGACACACACGATTAGTCCTGTACGGTACTGTCATCAATCACCAAAATTACTTAGGCATAAACTATGCCTCAACAAACTCCCCCTTTTTGGTGGATTGATGACAATACCGGATTTGCACAGATAATAATATGAAAATAAAAAGATAGAGATATAAGACATATGACTCACAGCATATGATGGAAATAAATCTGATCTCACATAAGAAAGATCATGTCTCACACAAGATAGCAAATGAATCAACCCAAGTTCAAAGCAAACCATACGAGATAAAGCAAAGCAATGCAAAGTTCGAAATGAAAGCAAATCCTAGACTCTCTCCCCCTTTGGCACAAGACACCAAAAAGGGGCACACCTAATGCCACAGGTAACTACTCCTCGTCTTCAGGATCACCAGACTTGTCGGTCCCTTCCTGGTCGGTCTGCTCCTCCTCTGCTGCCTCATTGCCCGACCACTGCTACCCCTGAGCCTGCATCCAAGTGGCCTCCGGAGTGATGTCGTCCTCTGAGCCGCTGGAGATGTCTGTTGGAATTATGCCCTAGAGGCAATGATAAATGTAGTTATTATTATAATTCCTGTATCAAGATAATAGTTTATTATCCATGCTATAATTGTATTGAATGAAGACTCATTTACATGTGTGGATACATAGACAAAACACCGTCCCTAGCATGCCTCTAGTTGGCTAGCCAGTTGATCAATGATAGTCAGTGTCTTCTGATTATGAACAAGGTGTTGTTGCTTGATAACTGGATCACGTCATTGGGAGAATCACATGATGGACTAGACCCAAACTAATAGACGTAGCATGTTGATCGTGTCATTTTGTTGCTACTGTTTTCTGCGTGTCAAGTATTTATTCCTATGACCATGAGATCATATAACTCACTGACACCGGAGGAATGCTTTGTGTGTATCAAACGTCGCAACGTAACTGGGTGACTATAAAGATGCTCTACAGGTATCTCCGAAGGTGTTAGTTGAGTTAGTATGGATCAAGACTGGGATTTGTCACTCCGTGTGACGGAGAGGTATCTCGGGGCCCACTCGGTAATACAACATCACACACAAGCCTTGCAAGCAATGTAACTTAGTGTAAGTTGCGGGATCTTGTATTACGGAACGAGTATAGAGACTTGCCGGTAAACGAGATTGAAATAGGTATGCAGATACTGACGATCGAATCTCGGGCAAGTAACATACCGAAGGACAAAGGGAATGACATACGGGATTATACGAATCCTTGGCACTGAGGTTCAAACGATAAGATCTTCGTAGGATATGTAGGATCCAATATGGGCATCCAGGTCCCGCTATTGGATATTGACCGAGGAGTCTCTCGGGTCATGTCTACATAGTTCTCGAACCCGCAGGGTCTGCACACTTAAGGTTCGACGTTGTTTTATGCGTATTTGAGTTATATGGTTGGTTACCGAATGTTGTTCGGAGTCCCGGATGAGATCACGGACGTCACGAGGGTTTCCGGAATGGTCCGGAAACGAAGATTGATATATAGGATGACCTCATTTGATTACCGGAAGGTTTTCGGAGTTACCGGGAATGTACGGGGAATGACGAATGGGTTCCGGGAGTTCACCGGGGGGAGGGGGCAACCCACCCCGGGGAAGCCCATGGGCCATGAGGGTGGCGCACCAGCCCTTAGTGGGCTGGTGGGACAGCCCAAAAGGGGCCTATGCGCCAAGGATAAGAAATCAAAGAAAAAAAAAGGGGGGGAGGTGGGAAGGGAGGGGGACTCCCTCCCACCAAACCTAGTCCAACTCGGTTTGCGAGGGGGGGGGGGAGAGTCCTCCCCCTTGGCTCGGCCGACCCCTTGGGGGTCATTGGACCCCAAGGCAAGGCCCCCCTCCCTCCCAACTATATATACGGAGGTTTTAGGGCAGATTTGAGACGACTTTCCCACGGCTGCCCGACCACATACCTCCACGGTTTTTCCTCTAGATCGCGTTTCTGCGGAGCTCCGGCGGAGCCCTGCTGAGACAAGGTCATCACCAACCTCCGGAGCGCCGTCACGCTGCCGGAGAACTCTTCTACCTCTCTGTCTCTCTTGCTGGATCAAGAAGGCCGAGATCATCGTCGAGCTGTACGTGTGCTGAACGCGGAGGTGCCGTCCGTTCGGTACTAGATCGTGGGACTGATCGCGGGATTGTTCGCGGGGCGGATCGAGGGACGTGAGGATGTTCCACTACATCAACCGCGTTCTCTAACGCTTCTGCTGTACGGTCTACAAGGGTACGTAGATCACTCATCCCCTCTCGTAGATGGACATCACCATGATAGGTCTTCGTGCACGTAGGAAAAAATTTCTTTCCCTTGCGGCGTTCCCCAACAGTGGCATCATGAGCTAGGTTCATGCGTAGATGTCTTCTCGAGTAGAACACAAAAGTTTTTGTGGGCGGTGATGTGCGTTTTGCTGCCCTCCTTAGTCTTTTCTTGATTCCGCGGTATTGTTGGATTGAAGCGGCTTGGACCGACATTACTCGTACGCTTACGAGAGACTGGTTTCATCGTTACGAGTAACCCCCTTTGCTCAAAGATGACTGACAAGTGTCGGTTTCTCCAACTTTAGTTGAATCGGATTTGACCGAGGAGGTCCTTGGATGAGGTTAAATAGCAACTCATATATCTCCGTTGTGGTGTTTGCGTAAGTAAGATGCGATCCTAGGGAAAAGAGTAGACAAAAAGTTAAATGTTATCCATTATACCAGTAAGACCCTAGACAGTGCATCAAAAAACTATGATAGTACCCAGAAATGATTTTTAGCAATTGTGTTGGCATGTGATAAGTTTAGACCCTATATTGTTCATTCTAAAGTTATTGTTCACACTGATCATGCTGCTATTAAATATCTTATGAAAAATAAATATGCTAAGATTAGACTAATTAGGTGGGTTATTTTAATTCAAGAGTTTGATTTGCATATTATTGATAGAAAGGGAGTTGAAAACCTAGTAGCACGTAATTTATCTAGACAGGAAAATGTTCTTGATGATCCACTGCCTATTGATGGTAGTATTCCTCATGAGCAATTAGTTGTTATAAATGCTTCCCATGGTACTCCTTCGTATGCAGATTATGCTAATTACATTATTGCTAAATACATACCACCTTGTTTCACCAATCAACAAAAGAAAAGGTTCTTATTTGATTTAAGACATTACTTTTGGGATGACCCACGCCTTTAGAAAGAAGACCTAGATGGTGTTGATGGCCCACAAGTGTAGGTATCTATCGTAGTCCTTTCGATAAGTAAGAGTGTCGAACCCAACGAGGAGCAGAAGGAACTGACAAGTGGTTTTCAGCAAGGTATTCTCTACACGCACTGAAATTATCGGTAATAGATAGTTGTGTGATAAGATAATTCGTAGCGAGTAGCAAGTAATAATAGTAACAAAGGTGCAGCAAGATGGCCCAATCCCTTTTGTACCAAGGTACAAGCCTGGACAAACTCTTATATGAGGTGAAGTGCTCCCGAGGACACATGGGAATTTCTGTCAAGCTAGTTTTCATCATGTTCATATGATTCACGTTCGCTACTTTGATAGTTTGATATGTGGGTGGACCGGTGCTTGGGTGCTGCCCTTACTTGGAAAAAACATCCCACTTATGATTAACCCCTATCGCAAGCATCCGCAAATACGAAAGAAAATTAAGACTAAGTCTAACCATAGCATTAAACAAGTGGATCCAAATCAGCCCCTTACGAAGCAACGCATAAACTAGGGTTTAAGCTTCTGTCACTCTAGCAACCCATCATCTACTTATTATGTCCCAATGCCTTCCTCTAGGCCCAAATAATGGTGAAGTGTTATGTAGTCGACGTTCACATAACACCACTAGAGGAAAGACAACATACATCGCATCAAAATATTGAACGAATACCAAATTCACATGACAACTTATAGCAAGACTTATCCCATGTCCTCAGGAACAAAAGTGACTACTCACAAAGCATAATTATGTTCATGACCAGAGAGGTATTGAATAGCATTAAGGATATGAACATATGATCTTGCACCGAGTAATCCAACTAGCATCAACTACAAAGAGTAATTAACACTACTAGCAACCTTACAAGTACCAATCGGAGTCGCGAGACGGAGATTGGTTACAAGAGATGAACTAGGGTTTGGAGATGAGGTGGTGCTGATGAAGATGTTGATGGAGATGAGTCTCCTCCGATGAGAGGAGTGTTGGTGATGACGATGGCGACGATTTCCCCCTCCGGTAGGGAAGGTTCCCCGGCAAGACGACCGTGTCGGAGCTCTAGATTGGTTCTGCTCAAGTTCCGCCTCGTGGCGGCGGCGTCTCCTCCCGAAATCCTTCTCTTGATTTTTTCTGGGATGAAACCCTCCTTATAGGAGAAGATGGGAGCTGGAGGGGAAACAAGGGGTCCATAAGCCACCCAGGCACGGCGAGGGGGGTAGGCCGCGCCTGGTAGGCTTGTGGCCTTCTGGTGGCTCCCCTCCGGTACTTCTTACGCCTAGTATTTTTTATAAAATCCAAAATAATTCTTCGTTGATTTTCACGGCTTTTGGAGTTATGCAGAATAGGTATCTAAATGTTGCTCCTTTTTCAGACCAGAATTCCAGCTGCCGGCATTCTCCCTCTTCATGTAGACCTTATAAAATAAGAGAGAAAAGGCATAAGTATTGTACCGTAAATCGTAATAACAGCCCATAAAGCAATAAATATCAACATAAAAGCATGATGCAAAATGGACGTATCAAGTCCCCCAAGCTTAGACCTCGCTTGTCCTCAAGCGGAAGCCGAGATCAATAAATATGCCCACCTATTTAGAGATAGAGGTGTCGATAAAACAACATGCGGACATGCAGGCATCATGATCATATTTAGAACAACAATATCGTCATATAATCTCCTATGCTAAGGTGATAATTCCTTCACAAAGTAAAGTATGGATCAAGAACCTTATTGAGAATTAAGAACCAATAGCCTTTAATCATTGAAGTAATTGCAATTTATCATAACATTGGAAAGAGTCAAATAAGAGCTTGTAAAGCAAATCCACATACTCAATCATCCTTTCGTCTTCTACAATTGCTAAAACTCACGTGGTACTCATGAGATCAAAGTTTCAATTGGACACAGAGAAAGATAGGGGCTTATAGTTTCGCCTCCCAACTACTTACCTCAAGGGTAATGTCAACAATAATAATTCATGAATACATACTTCCAAGTTGACATATGAACATAGATCTTTCCCTAGCACATGACGTTAGCCAAGATAATGGCGAAATGAGGAATTGGTGTCGATCACCATACCTCTTTTAAGGATAAAAAGTAAAGGTGCAAGATAGGCCCTTCGCAGAGGGAAGCAGAGGTTGTCATGCGCTTTTGAGGTTTGTATGTGTGATATCTTAGTGTGGAGGAACGTCACTTTATATTGCCTCCTATGATAAAGAACTTTATTATGCAGTGTGTCGCTTTTATGTCTTCCTCATCACAGGTTCATACAAATCTTATTTTCCACAGATCATACATATTTAGGGAGCAATTTTTATTGCTTGCACCGATGACAACTTACTTGAGGGATCTTATTCAATCCATAGGTAGGTATGGTGGATTCTCATGGGAAAACTGGGTTGAAGGTTTATGGATGCACAAGTAGTATCTCTACTTAGTGCGGAAGTTTTGGCTGATATGAGGTGGAAGCAAGCGTCACATGCTAAGGGATCTCTAGTCATATAACATTGTTCGAAACCAAGCAAACATAATTCATTATGTTCTCTTCCTTGTCCAACATCTACTTCTAAGCATGTAATAGTTTAATGAGTGTTCACAATCATAGATGGTGCCCAAGATGATATATTTATATGTGAACCTCTCTTTCTTTATTACTTCCTATTAATTGCAACAATGACCAAGGTCTACGTTTGTCCACCCACAACAAGTTTCAATCAACATTCTTTTTATATGTGAAGTCATCACTTCCCATAAGATCATTACATGATCTTTCATGCTTTTGTTCTTTTATTATTCTTTTCTTTAGATCATGGCATGAAGCAAGGCCCTTAACTAAAACACTCTTTATTATATGACTCACGAACTCGATTACATTGGGGGCGACACAAAGCAAAACTCAAGCCTAGATCACTAAGAACTTTATTCTACTAGAGAAAGATAAAACCAAAAAGGATCGAACTAAGAAAAAGGTAAAGGCAAAATATGTGATGGTGATACGATACCAGGGAAACTCCCCCAAGCTTGGCACAAGCCAAGAGGAGTGCCCATACCCGTGCTTAATTGTCTTCCTTCGAAGGTGATGGTGGTGGAGTTGTCCCGTCTTTTGATTCCAAGAGGGCCATCAATCTTCGATTTATACTTTGGAGCTCTGTGATATGTTTCTCCAGCAAAACAACTTCACGGGTGAGATAACTATTACGAACACGAGTTATTTCACATAACCTCAAGAGTTCGATCAAGGATGGAGTTAAAAGGTGGAGCTAGGGTTGAAGAAAATCCTCTTCCTCAGCTTCTTCCTTGTTGAGCACAGATTGCCCTTCGTTCGACGCCGGATTCTCCTCCTTAGTTTTGCCCTTAGTTTCTTCCAGCAGCCCTTCCTTGGCCTCCATGGCCTCCATTCTTTTCAGATCAGCTTTTACTTCTTCATAGACTTGAGGGAAATCGTTCTCCCGACAGATTCCTGAGGCGACATCTTGCTCTAAATCTACGGCAGAAACATGCTCGAAACGAAAATAGAGGATACTTGCATGATACGAGGGTCAGAACTTCCGGAAGAATATATAATGATTTTTCCCGACCAAAAGGAGTATTCCACCAGAAAGGGGAGTCCGGGAGGCACACAAGGTGCCCACAAGCCACCCAGGCGTGGCCAGGGGGGTAGGCCGCGCCTGGCAGGCTTGTTGCCTCCTCGTGCGCTTTCTGGACTACTTTAAATTTTCCTATTTTTCTAAAAATTTCAAAACGGAGAAAAATTGCTACTGGAAAAGTTTTGGAGTCAGTTTACTTACCGAATCACATACCTCTTCGTTTTTGGAGTCTGAAACAGGCTAATAAATATCCCTTATGTACTCCTCCGGAGTTATGGTATTAACAATATTGCTTTCAACATTTATGGGAGTACCTGAGATATAATGCTTGATTCTTTGCCCATTTACAACTCTCGGAAAATTACCTTCCGTGTTGTTGATTTTGATGGCACCGGAATGATACACTTCTTTGACAATGTAAGGACCTTCCCATTTAAAGAGAAGCTTGCCTGCAAAAAATCTTAAACGAGAATTGTATAGCAAGACATAATCACCTACATTGAACTCACATTTTTGTATCCTTGTATCATGCCACCTCTTAACTTTTTCTTTAAACAACTAGGCATTTTCATATGTCTGAGTTCTCCATTCATCCAGTGAGCTAATATCAAATAACCTCTTCTCACCAGCATGTTTGAAATCAAAGTTGAGCTCTTTGATTGCCCAATAAGCCTTATACTCTAGCTCAAGAGGTAAATGACATGTTTTACCGTAAACCATTTTGTACGGAGACATGCCCATGGGATTCTTATAAGCAGTTCTATAAGCCCACAGTGCATCATCAAGCTTCTTAGACCAATTCTTTCTAGACCTATTAACAGTCTTTTGCAGAATTAGTTTAATTTCTCTATTACTTAACTCTACTTGACCACTGGACTGAGGATGATAGGGAGATGCAATTCTATGGTTGACATCATACTTAGCAAGCGTTTTACGGAAAGCACCATGAATAAAATGTGAACCACCTTCAGTCATTAAATATCTAGGGACTCCAAATCTAGGGAAAATAACTTCTTTAAGCATCCTAATAGAGGTGTTGTGATCTGCACTACTAGTTGGGATAGCTTCTACCCACTTAGTAACGTAATCAACAACAACTAGAATATGAGTATACCCGCTAGACTTTGGAAAAGGTCCCATATAATCAAAACCCTAAACATCAAATGGTTCAATGACAAGTGAATAATTCATAGACATTTCCTGACGTTTACTAATATAACCTATTCTTTGACATTCATCACAAGACAAGACAAACTTACGGGCATCCTTGAAGAGGGAAGGCCAATAGAAGTCGGATTGCAATACCTTGTGTGTAGTTCTATCTCCCGCATGGTGTCCTCCGTAAGCCTCGGAGTGACACTTCTGTAGGATCTGTCCCTGTTCATGCTTAGGTACATAACGTCTAATAACACCATCTACTCCTTCTTTATAAAGGTGAGGATCATCCCAAAAGTAATGTCTCAAATCAAAGAAGAATTTCTTCTTTTGTTGGTATGTGAAACTAGGTGGTATATATTTAGCAACAATATAACTTGCATAATCAGCATACCACGGTGTACTACGTGAAGCATTGATGACCATTGATGACATTCAGTTCCTCATCAGGAAAGCTATCATCAATAGGTTGTGGGTCATCAAGAACATTCTCCAACCTAGACAAGTTATCTGCTACGGGGTTCTCAGCACCCTTCCTATCAACAACATGCAAATCAAATTCTTGTAGCAAGAGAACCCATCTGATAAGTCTAGGTTTAGCATCTTTATTTTCCATGAGATACTTAATAGCAACGTGATCAGTGTGAATAGTAACTTTGGAATCAACAATGTAAGATCTGAACGTTTCACATGCAAACACGACTACTAAAAATTCCTTTTTAGTAGTAGCATAGTTTCTTTGGGCACTGTCTAGAGTTTTACTAGCATAATGAATAACATTCAATTTCTTATCAACTCTTTGTCCTAGAACAACACCAACAACATAATCACTAGCATCACACATAATTTCAAAAGGTAGGTTCCAATCAGGTGGTTGAACAATAGGTGCAGTTATCAAGGCCTTCTTAAGTATTTCAAATGCTTCCTCACAATCATCGTCAAAAACAAAAGGAATATCTTTTTGCAAGAGATTGGTAAGAGGCCTAGAAATCTTAGAGAAGTCTTTAATGAACCTTCTATAGAAACCAGCATGACCAAGGAAACTTCTTATACCTTTGATGTCTGTAGGGCATGGCATTTTCTCGATCGCATCAACCTTAGCCTGATCGACTTCAATACCTCTTTCAGAAATTTTATGTCATAAGACGATGCCTTCATTAACTATAAAGTGCCACTTCTCCCAATTCAAGACAAGGTTGGTGTCTTTACATCTCTGCAGAACTCGATCAAGGTTGCGGAGGCAATCATCAAAAGAAGACCTGTAAACGGAGAAATCATCCATGAAAACCTCAACAATCTTTTCACAAAAGTCAGAGAATATAACCATCATACATCTTTGAAAGGTAGCAGGTGCATTACATAAGCCAAAATGCATACGTCTATAAGCAAAGGTACCGAAAGGGCAGGTAAAAGTGGTTTTCTCCTGATCAGATTGTGCAACTGGTATTTGGGAGAAACCAGAATAACCATCTAGAAAGCAGAAGTGTGTGTGTTTAGACAATCTTTCTAGCATTTGGTCAATAAAAGGCAAAGGGTAATGATCTTTCCTAGTGGCTTTATTCAATTTCCTAAAATCAATTACCATCCTATAGCGAGTAACAATTCTTTGTGGGATCAATTCATCTTTATCATTAGGGACAATGGTAATACCTCCCTTGTTAGGGACGCAGTGCAACGGACTTACCCAATCACTATGAGCAACAAGATAGATAATACCCGCTTCTAGGAGCTTTAGTATTTCTTTTCTTACTACCTCTTTCATCTTAGGATTTAATCTCCATTGATGATCGGCAACTGGTTTGGAATCAGGATCGGTTTTAATTTTATGCTGGCATAGAGTGAGACTAATGCCCTTAAGATCATCAAGAGTATATACAATAGCAGCACGGTGCTTCCTCAGAGTTTTCAATAATTTATTTTCTTCATGCTCTGAAAGGCTAGCACTAATAATAACAGGATATATCTCTTTTTCATCGAGATAAGCATACTTAAGAGTATCAGGTAACTGTTTAAGCCCAAACATAGGATCACCCTTTGGTGGGGGTGGATCTCCAAGCAGTTCAACAGGCAAATTATTCTTAATGATAGGATATTGTTCAAAGATAACTCTATCTATCTCATTCCTTTCATCCATATGCATATCATTGTCATGCTCAAGCAAGTATTGCTCTATAGGATCAATAGAAGATAGAGCAATAATTTCATCCTTACTAGACAATTCTTTTTCATGAGGTTGTCTACCAAACTTGGAGAAATTGAATTCGTGTGACACACCTTCAAAGCCAACACTGACAGTTTGCTTCACATAGTCAATATGAGCATTGACAGTATTGAGGAAAGGTCTGCCAAATATGATGGGACAAAAGCTATCTTGTGTGGTAGCAAGAACGAGAAAATCAGTAGGATACTTAGTTTTACCACACAAGACTTCAACATCTCTAACAATTCCCAAAGGGTAGATAGTATCTCTATTGGCAAGCTGAATAGTAACGTCAATAGGTTCCATCTCGACAGGTGCAATCTCATCTTTAATTTCATCATATAAAGATCGAGGTATTGCACTAACACTAGCACCCACGTCACATAAACCATGATAACAATGATCTCCTATCTTAATAGAAACAATAGGCATGCCAACAACAGGCATATGTTTGTCTCTAACATGAGGTTTAGCAATTCTAGCAGCATCTTCACAGAAGTGAATAACATGCCCATCAACATTGTCGGACAAGAGATCTTTGATAATAGCAATGCTAGGTTCAACTTTAATTTGCTCACGGGGTGTAGGTGTTCTAATGTAGCCCTTACGTATCACAGTTGAAGCTTTAGCATGATCTTGTATTCTAACAGGGAAAGGTGGTTTCTCAATGTAAGCACTAGGAACAATAGGATCATTATAATCAATGACTTTCTCTTCAACTGAATTGGGTTTAACTACATTGACTTCTATGGGAGGATGATATTTAAACCACTTCTATTTAGGCAGATTAATATGAGCAGCAAATGATTCACATAATGAAGCTACTATCTCACAGTCAAGTCCATGTTTAGCGCTAAAATCACAAAAAGTATTTGTTTCAACGAAGGATTTAACGAATCGAACTTAAGATTCATACCTGACTCCTTACCTTCCTCAAACTCCCAATCTTCAGAGTTGCGTTTAATTCTTTCCAATAAATTCCATTTGAAGTCAACATCTCTCTTCATAAAAGAACCGGTACAAGAAGTGTCAAGCATGGTGTGATTATCATGAGAAAGCCGAGCATAAAAGTTCTGAATAATAATTTCTCTCGAGAGCTCATGGTTGGGGCATGAATATAACATTGAGTTAAGCCTCCCCCAAGCTTGAGCGATAATTTCTCTATCACGAGGCCAAAAATTATAGATATAATTCCGATCACGATGTACCAAGTGCATAGGATAAAACTTCTGATGAAATTCCAATTTCAATCAGTTGTAGTTCCATGATCCAATATCATCACATAGCATATACCATGTCAATGCTTTATCCCTCAAAGATAAGGGAAAGACCTTCTTCCTGACCTCATCCTCGAGTAAACCTACAAGTTTAAATAAATCACAAACTTCATCTACATAGATTAGATGCAAGTCGAGATGTGATGTACCATCTCGTGTAAAAGGATTAGCCAACAGTTTCTCTAGTATACCCGAAGGAATTTCATAATGAATATTTTTAGTAGGTGAAGTAGGTTGAGGAGCAACTCCTTGTGCTTTCGTTCGAGGTGAAGATACCCCGAACAAGCTCCTCAAAGGATTAGTTTCCATAGTGACAAGTGACAATAAATTTCAGCACACTATATAAATGTTTCCTAACCAAATTCCACTTACCAAAGGCGCTTCACTCCCCGGCAACGGTGCCAGAAAAGAGTCTTGATGACCCACAAGTGTAGGGGATCTATCGTAGTCCTTTAGATAAGTAAGAGTGTCAAACCCAACGAGGAGCAGAAGGAACTGACAAGTGGTTTTCAGCAAGGTATTCTCTGCAGGCACTGAAATTATCGGTAATAGATAGTTGTGTGATAAGATAATTCGTAGCGAGTAGCAAGTAACAATAGTAACAAAGGTGCAGCAAGATGGCCCAATCCCTTTTGTAGCAAGGGACAAGCCTGGACAAACTCTTATATGAGGTGAAGTGCTCCCGAGGACACATGGGAATTTCTGTCAAGCTAGTTTTCATCATGTTCATATGATTCGCGTTCGCTACTTTGATAGTTTGATATGTGGGTGGACCGGTGCTTGGGTGCTGATCTTACTTGGACAAACATCCCACTTATGATTAACCCCTCTCGCAAGCATCTGCAACTACGAAAGAAGAATTAATACTAAGTCTAACCATAGCATTAAACTAGTGGATCCAAATCAGCCCCTTACGAAGCAACGCATAAACTAGGGTTTAAGCTTTTGTCACTCTAGCAACCCATCATCTACTTATTACTTCCCAATGCCTTCCTCTAGGCCCAAATAATGGTGATGTTTTATGTAGTCTACGTTCACATAACACCACTAGAGTAAAGACAACATACATCGCATCAAAATATCGAACGAATACCAAATTCACATGACTACTTATAGCAAGACTTATACCATGTCCTCAGGAACAAAAGTGACTACTCACAAAGCATAATTATGTTCATGACTAGAGAGGTATTGAATAGCATTAAGGATCTGAACATATGATCTTCCACCGAGTAATCCAACTAGCATCAACTACAAAGAGTAATTAACACTACTAGCAACCTTACAAGTACCAATAGGAGTCGCGAGACGGAGATTGGTTACAAGAGATGAACTAGGGTTTGGAGATGAGATGGTGCTGATGAAGATGTTGATGGAGATGAGTCCCCTCTGATGAGAGGAGTGTTGGTGATGACGATGGCGACGATTTCCCCCTCCGGGAGAAAAGTTTCCCCGGCAGGACGGCCCTGCCGGAGCTCTAGATAGGTTCTGCTCAAGTTCCGCCTCGTGGCAGCGGCGTCTCCTCCCGAAAGCCTCCTCTTGATTTTTTTCTGGGACAAAACCCTCCTTATAGCAGAAGATGGGAGCCGGAAGGGCAACAGGGGGCCCACAAGCCACCTAGGTGCGACCAGGGGGGTAGGCCGCGTCTGGCAGGCTTGTGGCCTCCTGGTGGCTCCCCTCCGGTACTTCTTCCGCCCAGGATTTTTTATAAAATCCAAAATAATTCCTCGTTGATTTTCACGGCTTTTGGAGTTGTGCAGAATAGGTATCTCAAACTTGCTCTTTTTTCATACTAGAATTCCAGGTGCCGGCATTCTCCCTCTTCATGTAAACCTTATAAAATAAGAGAGAAAAGGCATAAGTATTGTACCGTAAAGTGTAATAACAGCCCATAAAGCGATAAATATCAACATAAAAGCATGATGCAAAATGGACGTATCAGGTGTTATTAGACATTGTGTATTTGAGCATGAACAGGAACAAATCTTATGTAAGTGTCATACTAAGGCGTACGGAAGGCACCATGCTGGAAACAGAACTGCACATAAGGTACTAGAATCTGGTTTTTATTGGCTTACTCTTTTGAAAGATGCACGTAAGTTTGTTTTGTCTTGTGATGAATGTCAAAGAATAGGTAATATTGGTAGATGTCAAGAAATGCCTCTGAATTATTCATTTGTTATTGAACCATTTGACGTTTGGGGTTTTGATTATATGGGACATTTTCCTTCCCCTAATGGGTATACTCATATTTTAGTTGGTGTCGATTACATTACTAAGTGGGTAGAAGCTATTCCAACTAGTAGTGTTGGTCATAACACTTCTATAAAAATGCTTAAAGATGTTATTTTCCCAACATTTGGAGTCCGTAGATATTTAATGACTGATGGTGGTTCGCATTTTATTCATGGTGCTTTACGTAAACTTCTAGCTAAATATGATGTTAACCATAGAATTGCATCACTTTATCACCCTCAGTCCAATGGTCAATTTGAGTTGAGCAATCGAGTAATAAAATTGATCTTGCAAAAGATTGTCAATATATCTAGAAATAATTGGTCTAAGAAACTTGATGATGCTTTATGGGCTTATAGAACTGCTTATAAAAATCCTTTGGGAATGTCTTCGTATGAAATGGTCTATGGAAAAGCATGTCATTTACCTCTTGAGTTAGAGTATAAAGCTTATTGGGCAATTAAAGAACTTAACTACGATTTCAAACTTGTCGGTGTAAAGAGGTCATTTGATATAAGCTCCTTAGATGAATGGAGAACCCAAGCCTATAAAAACACCAAGTTGTTTAAACAAAATGTTAAAATATGGCATGACAAGGGAACCTAAAAACAGGAATTCAATGTACGAGACCTAGATTTTGTAAAATTCTCGTTTCAGGTTATTTGTAAGTAAGTTTCTCTCCAAATGAGAAAGACCTTATATCCCCAAAGAGGTTTATCGCTCCGGTGCTATAAAAAAACAGATACGTTGCAGGCACAAATCTGACAGTGGGTAATGGGCAAAGAATTAAACATTACATGTGAGGTAAGCCCATTAATTTTTAAACTAGTATTATTCAAGTGATGACACCGGAGGAACACATAAGAGAGACCTTTCAGAACGCTCCAGAACCCTGAAAAGGAGTAGGTGTGTGATACAGCAAGTAAACCGACTCGAAAAATTCCATAAAAATATTTTCTGTCAGTTTTGGAATATATGAAAAATTATAACTATAAAAACTAGTCGAGGGTACCCACAAGGGAGTCCCAAGCCAACAGGGCACGACCATCCACCTGGGCGCCCCTGATGGCTTGGGATCACCTCGTGTGCCTCCCGGACTCAGTTTTCTTCCTGGACATGTATTCTGACCTAGAAAAAATCATTATATATAACTCCCATATGTTTTGACCATTGCATCGCAAGTTTATCCTCTCTTCTTGTTTTGGGCTATTTTTCTAGCAAATTTAGATCGCCATAAGAAGGTCATCAATCCTTATCTTTCGGAGGTGATGAAACACCCTCAAACCATTAAGATGCGTGAGGGGATTCTTCACATCCATGACGTTCAAGGACCAAAGAAGGAGGGAAGCGAAAAGGCCAGGTTTGCAGTAATGGAACAAGAGATCTTCAAGTGTCAAGGGATGGTGGAGTGTGTAGTGGGCGCCAATCACTCCATGATCATGGCTTTTGTTCATGAACACAAGATGGACATCAAGGAGATTGTGGAGATGATATTCAAACTCCATGAGAGGCTTCAAGATCTTCATGCTCAAATATATGGTCTACAAAATCAAATGAGTATGAATCTCGTTTCAAGAGGATGAGCATAGGTGCAGATTTCATGATCCCGGAGACCCGCTCTTCCTTATTCAATGGGGAACTTGTGCCATAGAAGGAGGATAAACCCACTACATCATCACCACCATCATCCAAGAATGACACTTGAGTACATGGGCATGGGCACCACCCTTAGATTGTTCCAAGCTTGGGGAAGGTGCCCCGGTATCGTATCACCATCACTTTTACATCATCATCTATCTTAGTTCAATCCTTAGATATTTTGTGATCTAGAAGAATAAAAGTTTAGTATCATTTTGCTTAGAGTATTTGCTTTGTGATCTATCTATCCCCGTAATCGAGTGTGAGAATTATATAATAAAGATTAGTTTGAGTTTGTTTGCTTTACTCTCATGCATCAATCATAGCAATGAAATAAAAAAATTCATATGCTAATTCCATGGGGGAGTAATGACTTCACATAAAAATAAGTATGTGTGATAAAAGTTGTTGGGAGTTAACAAACATAGTGTTAGTCATCGATATGATTCAAGCAAATTTGTGAAAGAGGAGAGGATATTCACATACAAATACACTACATTGGACATCTTTTATGATTGTGAGCCCCCATCAAATATTTTCTATATGATTGAATAGTTGATGTTGGAAAAGAAAGACATCATAATGAGTTATGTTTCTCTACAGTCACATAGAAGTTATATTGTCCTCTAATATGTGGTGCTCGTCTAGGATGTTTTGCTAGCCCAAAAATATTCACTAACTAAAGATACTACTTGTGCATCTATAACCCTTAAACCTAGTTTCTTGCCATGAGAGTCCACCATATCTACCTATGGATTGAAGAAGATCCTTCGAGTAAGTTGTCATCAGTGCACAAAGCAATAAAAATTGCTCCTAAATATGTATGATCTTTTATTGTAAGGGGAAAGTAAGATTTGTATAATCTTGTGATGGCAAAGAAATAAAAGCGCGAGACTACATAATAAAGGTTGCTATCATAAGGGGCAATATAAAGTAAAATTCCTTTACATTAAGAGCTTGCACATCCTAATTAAAAAGTGCATGAAAACCTCTGCTTCCCTCTGCGAAGGGCCTACCTTTTACTTTCATGTATTTACTTTTATCCAAGAGTCAATAATGTTTATCCCTTTTCCAATCTATTAATTATTTAGTTGGCAAACATCACAAAGAGGGAAACTGTAGGAAACTAGAACTCCGGACCTGAAAACCAAGAAAAAGGCTAAAACATCTCTGACTCCAAATAACATGAAACTTCATGAGGATTTTTTGTGGAATATATCTAAGTTTATTGAGAAAATAAGTCACAAAGGAGGGCCACAGGTGGCTCCCAAGGCAACAAGGCGCGACCACCCCCTTGGGCGCGCCCTGATGGCTTTGGAAGCCCACGGGCAGGCTGAGCCCCCCTCCTCTTCTGCTGTATGATGTATCCCGACCTAGAAAAATTAAGAATATAATTTTGGGATGAAGCGCCGGCGTCTGGAGGTGGAAACCTGGGTGCAAGCCCTTTTGCTCTCTGCAGAGAGATTCTGCCGGGGAAACTTCCCTCCGGGAGGGGGAAAACGAAGCCATCGTCATCACCTCCTTCACGTGGGAGAGGGAAATCTTCCCCAACATTTTCACACGCACCGTCTCATGTCAAACCCTAGTTCATCTCTTGTGTGCAATCTTTATCTCAAAACCTCAAATTGGTACATCGGGGCTACTAGTAGTGTTGATTACACCTTGTAGTTGATGCTTGTTGGTTTACTTGGTGAAAGATAATATGTTTAGATCTTTTATCATATTTATTATACCTATGGTCTTGAACATGGTGATGCTTTTTGAGTAGTTTCCTTGTATAAGTAATCATGTGAAGGTTGTATTTGTTCGATATTTTGATGATGTGTTTGTTGTTGCTTCCTTTAGTGGTGTCATGTGAGAATCTACTACATGACACTTCGCTATAATTGGGCCTAAGGGAAGGCATTGTGGAGTAATAATTAGATGAGGGGTTGCTAGTGTGACAAAAACTTAAACCCTAGTTTATGCGTTATTCCATGAGGGGCTGATTTGGATCCACATGTTTCATGCTATGGTAAGATCTATCTTAATTCTTCTTTCATAATTATGGATGCTTGCAAGATGGGGTAATCATAAGTAGGTTGCTTGTTCAAGTAATAACATCACCTAAGCACCGGTCCACCCACATATCAAATCATCAATGTAACAAATGCGAATCAACTCAACATGATGAACATGACTAGACGAAAATTCCCATGTATACTCGAGAGCGCTTTACTTTATATAAGAGAACTTTCCGGCTTGCCCTTTGCTACAAAAAGAATTGGGACACCTTTTTGCACAGTTGCTACAATTGTTACCAATTATCTTGTTAAAAAACTATGTGTCACTGTTATTCACACCACTTGTAGAGAATACCTTGTTGAAAATTTCTTATCATTTCCTTCTGCTCGTTGTTGGGTTCGACACAATTACTTATCTAAAAGACTACGATTGATCCCCTATACTTGTGGGTCATCATTGACATAGTATTTGTGGCACAACCAAGCATTGTCCCAGTGAGGAAAGGATGATGGAGACTATGTGTAACGCCCATGATTTATACTAGTCTTTTTTGCGCACTTTGTCCTCACTCATGCGCACCCGGGACCAAGTTCCCGGTCGGTCACCCATCCTAGAACTACTCCAAGCCAAGCACGCTTAACCTGGGAGTTCTGTTCGAATGGGCTCCCGGAAAAAAAGTAATTCCTTATTGATATGAGTAGTCTATCATCCCTAATAAGCCAGGCTATCACACTATGATTCCCTCACAAGTCGGGATAAGACTTTGGACGAAAAATGAAAAAAGAGAAAAAAAAGATGGTGCGGTGGAAAAAGAGGAAGCCCACCAAGAAAAAGAGAGAGAAAAGAGAGAAGGGGCATTAGCTACTATCTTTTTACCACACTTGTGCGGTAGTAGCACCATGTTCTTTTATAGAGAGTCTCCTGAGTTGTCACTTACATATGCTAGTGGAAATTTTTCATGATAGAACTTGGCTCGTATATTTCTATGATGGACTTCCTCAAATGCCCGAGGTCTTCATGAACAGGCAAGTTGGATGCATACCCACTTAGGTTCATTTGACCTTTCATACACTTATAGCTCTAGTGCATCCATTGCATGTCAATCCCTATTTCTCACATTGATATCGATTGATAGGCATCTCCATAGCCCGTTGCTCAAACTAGCCGGTGCGAGACTTTTTTCCACTTTTGACTCATTTGATCTCTGCCACCATACTCTATTCCACCCATAGGCTATATCCATGGTTCACGCTCATGTATTGTGTGGAGTTAAAAATTCTGAAGCGCGTTAGAAGTGTGATTCAGTTTCTTGGTTGGGCACTGTGGTGCTCATGATTTATACTTATATGGTGAAGATGGAGTCATGACATGCTAATATGATAAATGATTAGGAATAACATTCTTTAAGGATGGTAATGAGTATGCTTCTTATGTTCATGGATAATATTATGTTGATATCAATTATTTCATTGTTTCTTAATGGTTGTACCTAAAAGAGATTACATGTTGGTTAGCATGCCACATGAAAAATCTTGTTTTTGTCATTTACCTACTCGAGGACGAGCATGAATTAAGCTTGGGATGCTCATACGTCTCCAACATATCGATAATTTTTTATTGTTTGATGTTATTATATTATCAATCTTGGATAATTTATATGAAATAATGTGCTATTTTATGTTATTTTAGAAATTAACCTATTAACCCACTGCCGAGTGCAAGTTCCAGTTTTTGCGTACCAAAATATTTGATTTTCCATATCTAGAAATAAGTATTCAGATGCAATAATAATATTGTCAACGTGCATTGCACACGTAGTCATATTCTTTCTTGAAACGAGCTTTCGCCCCGCTTCATATATAAATCAACCAGACAAGAGTACACAGTCGAACAATACAAAGTGATGGGGAACCCTTAAACAAAGTTGATCCCAATAAACCGGATCATACACGCAAATACGCGGCCTGCAAAGAATATAAGAAGAACTCATTGCACCACCACCCTATACCCTACAACACCTATGCTCCAGAACAACGCCCCAAGAGGGAACAACGTGAAACGCAGCCGTTGCCGAGTCGAAGATGGACTAAGGTTTTCATCCGAAACCGGACACGAAGAGGATCCCCCAAATGATGTCTTCGTGAAAAGAACGACGCCCGTAGGCGTCATCGTCGTCGGGGATCAAGTACACAACTTTCGCTCAACCACCCATTCGTGCCACATCAAGGTCTTGAGGGTAAGAGGGACGTGATCAGGTCCCCGATTCAGATGAGGGGGCCGCTGCTGCCAGAGATAGAGCATGCCCAAGTCACCCACCACCATAGATCTTGCCGCCCACATGACTAGTCAATTTCACCCTACACACGCATATCTAAGAGTATAGCAGCACAAAGTAAATACATGCAAATGTAATGTAGAGGGTAAGGTAGTAAGATCAAACGCAAAGGTTGACACGACAATTTTTGGCGTGGTTCCGATATGTGGTGCTATCGTACGTCCACTTTAGTGGAGACTTCAACCCACGGAGGGTAACGGCTGCGACAGTCCACGAAGGGCTCCACCCACATAGGGTCCACGAAGAAGCGACCTTGTCTATTCCACAATGGCTTACCTCCACACAAGACTAGCCTCACTCACGGTAGATCTTCATCAAGTAGGCGATCTCCTTTCCCTTACAAACTTTCTTGGTTCAACTCCACAACACGAAGAAGGAGGCTCTCGAGCGACACCTAACCAATCTAGGAGGCACCACCCTCCAAAAGGTAATAGATGTGGTAGGAAGATGAACTCTTTGCTCTTGTGCTTCAAAATATAGGCTCCTCAACACTCAATCACTCTCTCATAGATTTGGCATGGGTAGGAGAGATTGATCTTGCGGAAAGCAACTTGTGGAGGCTAGAGATCATGTTTCAAATGGTTGGACTGGAATCTCTTCATGTCAACACATGAGTAGGTGGCTCCCCCTCGAAAAATGGACCCGGAAAGTGTAAGTGTGTTCTGAGTGCTTCCTCTAAGAATGAGATTTATATATATGCATCCCCCAAAATTCAACTGTTACAACATTATTGCCCAACTAGGTGGCACCAAAATGAATCTCGATGGTACCGAGTTGCACTAAATGTGGAAACTTTTGAATTCTCGGCGAGACCGATATATAAATCTCGGTGGTACTGATACGATGACCTAGACCAGTTTCCAAATCTCGGTGGGACCGATTCCAATCTCAGAAATTCCGATACTTGAAATTAGCTCAACAGAAAGTTATCACTGATCTCGGTGGTACCGATATGGAAGTTGGTGCTATCGAGATGGTAGGGTTTGGCATAGGATGTGTCTAGTGGAAAATCGGTAAGGCCGAGTGGAAAAAGTTGGTGGCACCGGCTGGTTTGGCTATGGACAGAGATATTTCGTGGGAGAATGAGTGAATATTTTTTGTGGCTACCTCTAAGCACTTGAGCAACCAATTCATCATAATACCTCACCTCTTTTAATAGTATTGGCTTTCCTATGGACTCAAAAGTGATTTCTCACAAATGTAAAATATAGAGTCTTCTTGCTTAAAGCTTGAGCCAACCCTATTCCTTCATCAATGGGTTTCTCCTCACAATCCTATGGCCAAGGCGTCTTGTAACTTTTCTGAAATATACTTGGATAAGGTCATTAGTCAAATGATGCATATGTTGTGATCAATTATCAAAACCACCTTAGGGAGCAATTATGCTTTCAAGCACACATAAAAAGACAAGATGAGTCTACAACCTAATAAATGAAGTGCCACATGACACGACGTATATGTTACTCCCCACTATAGAAGTAGTAACATAGACTAGTAACATGTGCATGCTACTAGTGTAAGTTACTCCCCATTATGGTTAGTTTAACGACGCGTGCAACAAGCTAATGCTAAGAGCATCTCCAATAGAAGATGTAGATGAAAAAATAACTAACTTTTGCATCTTCGAGGCCCAAAAACGTCTCTCCAACAAATGATGTAGATGCAAAAAAAAATTACATCTCCGCCTCCCGGAGATGTAAACTACAACACCCCGCGGTGCAAATTTGCATCTCCACCTACTTGAGATGTAAAAACAGCAACCATGCGCCAACCGCCCAACTTCCTCCCGTTTCCTTATGTGTGACTTCCCGCCGCCATCGCCGACAGATTTTGCCAAAAAATGACGCCATCGCCGCCCGACGGCCCTACCGTGAGTTCGCCCCCATCCCCTGCCACCTACCTCGCCGTACTATTGCCGACCGCCACCAGTAGCCGTTGATTCCTTTTCGTCTGCCGCTTCGAATCGAAGCTTCGCCGGAGGTCTGGCTACCAAAATGGTTTGCAAGGCGCGATCGTGGAGGGGCTCGGTTTGCTCGTAGACTCGACCCATCATCGGAGGTAGGGGAGGCATGCCATGCCGCCCGCCCGACGGCCACCTGCAGCATCGAGCTCCCACTGCCCCTCCGCCACTCCTTCGACAAGCTACCGCTCTGACGCTCCTTCGCCGCCCCTACGTCGCCCCTCCTCTTCTCTCCTCCTCGAATCACCGCTCCTTTGCCACTACACTACCGTTGCTCCGCCTCCATGATTCGCGTCGCCGCCGTCCCGATTCACCACCCCCGTTGTCCGTTTGACGCTCCTCCATCGTCCCCACACACGCATGCCGCTGTACCGATGCTGCCCCAATGTTGCCGCCCTGAATCGCACCGCGCAGCCGCCGTCCCCACTATCGCTGCCCCGATTCGGTCGCTGTCCACTAGTTTTTACATCTCCATTTTGCTTCAACTATTGGAGTTGCTCTTCTACATCTCCTATATAGATCATCTGTTGGAGTTGTTTTTTTTAATGTAAAAGCACTTTTTTTTGAACGTTGGCAGGAGAACTGCCAAATTCATTGATCATAAGTTGAGTAACAAGAGCCCTCCAAAGGAGGAAAGCACAACAAAAAGGCTAGTGCAGAAGGAAAATAAAAGAAAAATCCCGCCGACACCAACACAAATCCATGCTCCGCCAACAACCGTGCACACCGTCGGAATCCATTGATGAGGTCACCAAGATGACGCCTCTAAGAAGGAATTGGTATCAGGAACACCACCGTCATCCAATCTGACTCCGCCAGATCTAAGGTTTTCACCCGGAGACCTCAGCCATGAGGTAGGAAGAACAATGAGCTCCACGAAGACACCTCCAAGAAGGAAGACGACATCCATAAATATCATTACCGTCGGCATCGACGAGGTCGATGCAGGATTTTCATCCGGAGCCAAGTCTTCCACCAATCATCCAGGATCCGAGACCTACCCAGCGCCACCGAGCAGGATGGGGCCAAGCACACACTACCAGGCACGTAATCATAGCCGCCGCACGCAGAACTAGGCGAGCACACACCAATCTGACCGGTCAGCACCGCCGCTTGCATGACCTGGGCGAACCAAGTCGGCTTCGGCCATCCTCAGGCTCCGTGCGCAGATGTGGGTGAGAATTCGCACCGCGACGCTTCAGAAAAGACCGGAGAAGAACCAAAACCGACTCGCCCGCACCGCCGAGTGCCCAAACAGAGCGAAAAACCACGTCAAAGCCAACATGCTCACACCACCGCGCGCTAGGACTGGACCTTTGTGTTGGATCTGGTCTGCCCGACCCTCCCCAAGCACCAACAGACTGGACGGCGCCCCTGCTCCATGAGCTGGACGTGCACACGCATGAAGGGGGGAGCCCACCAGCATCCACCGCCACAACCAGTACTCCAACCATCATCCAGGCGCCACCAGCCGACGAGATTTGACGCGTCCGTCGGGAGCCCCTGACCGCCGTGGCGCCAACCTCCTCCCGCGCCACCACCCAGCAGATCCGCGCAGGGGCGCTGACCACGCGCATCCCGCATCCCGCGCGCTGCAAAGCCGCTCCGAGAGTAGTGCGTGGGCGCCATGCACAGACGCCATCTCCGACAAGCCGCCCGCTGCGCGCCTATGGTCACCATCGCGCCCACCTGCCACAACCCCGCAACCTCCAACACGCGATCACCGCGCCCAGGCGCGCACCAATTCCAACCCGCTGCGTTAGCCGGCTCGAGCTCTCCGCGCCATCCCACGCTTCTCCTTGGTCGGGCAGCCCCGCACAACCCATGCCTCGCGAGAGGGACGAACGAAGTGGCTCGTCGCCGCTGACGCCGCGCAGGCTTTGCCCGGCGGCAGCGAGGGGGGAGGGGAGGACTCGGGAGGGGTGGTTGGCCCGGCCGCTAGGGTTTCGCCCGGGTTGCCCGCCGGGAAAGACACGGGCGCTCTCATAAAAACATTTTCTAAAAATGTACTCTCTTCATCTAAATAATTATAGTTAGAAAAAACTAATTACTGATTTTCGCCGGCTACAATTATTTAGGATCTTCTCATGTATAATCGATGCTCTAAACTCGGTCGGCACAAGAGCCAAATTTTGAAATAGGGGCAACCTACCATAGCATTGACACATCGCTAGCTCGCGGATTACAGCCCCGGCCGTCGTGCCACTGCCGGCGGCCCCCACGCAATCCACGCTAAGCTTTCGCCGACTCCTTCCAGCCAACGATCATCCGCCCGTCGGCTTCCCGCGCCGAGCGGGGCCTGATCAGATGCTGATGCTCATCTCCCTCCGACCCCCGCCGCCCGCCGCCGCACACATTCTCCCCGCCGCCGCCGCCGTCGCCGCGCAGATCCGTCCTCCACTTCTCCGCACTCGCCGCACGGCCGGTCCTCCCCCGCCTTCAGCCGCCGCCGCCGAGTTCCCTGCCGGTAACTTTCTTTTCTTGCATTGGGAGTGAAAGATTTCACATTACCATAGGAGATGCTTCAAATTGGTGCTCTGAAAAAAGAGGTTGTGGTGTTCTTCTTGTTGGAGCAAAAAATTGGGATCATTGCGCTAGAAAGTGGTTCGAAATTGCGAATATCATTTTTTCCCCTCCGAGTGGCTGAACTTTCCCCAAACACAAGCACGCACTAAACCCCCGAAGCAAATGCAGGATCGGTTCCGGACAGCGGTACGCAGATGCCGCCGCGCCGCCGCCGGCTCGTGGCCGGCATCGACCAGGACGACCTCCTCGACCCTGACGCGCTCGCGGATCCTGACAGCAGCTTCTACGAGATCAACGGCGTCAGGGTCCACCACAAGGTCTGCGCCCATGACGAGGACGAGGATTCCGGCGACCAGTCCTCGGGCTCCGAGGTCGCCAGGAGTCAGGTCGGGCTGCCCATAGTGCTGCTGCACGGTTTCGGGGCGTCGGTGTTCTCCTGGAGCCGCGTCATGCGGCCACTCGCCCGCATCGCCGGCGCCAAGGTTCTCGCCTTCGACCGGCCGGCGTTTGGCCTCACCTCCCGGGCCAGATGGTCTGGCGATGACACCAAGCCTCTCAACCCTTACTCCATGGCCTTCTCGGCCATGGCCACACTGGCATTCATAGACCAACTCGGTGCTGGGAAGGCCGTCCTTGTTGGGTACAGATGCAGACTCTGCACTGCATTTTCCGTATCACTGCATCGCTAGTTTGTTTGATGAGGGACACTGAGATTAACGTTCCGGTTTGGATCATCCCAGGCACTCTGCCGGCTGCCTCGTTGCAGTGGAGGCGTACTTCGAGGCACCCGAGCGGGTGGCAGCGCTAGTGCTGGTTGCACCGGCGATTTTCGCGCCGGGTTTCGGGAGGAAGGGTGAGAAAGAAAACAGCGTAGGGGAGCAAGAAGGGGCAGACAAGAAGGATTCTGATGATAACAATGCAACACCAAATCCATTTGCTAGGATATGGAGAGGGTTTCTTGGCATGTGTATGTGGCTTGCAGGGCCTGTTCTGAAGTTGGCCATGGCAGTACAGGATACGGTCAGAGCTTTGTCTCGTAAGCTTCTTGTGGCTTTTCTACGATCTTCACTGGCAGCGAGCCTGGTACGTTGCTCTTTCCTGGCTCACCACTAACTAAAACACCAAATTTAGGGCCCTGAAAAACCCACCAAATTTAGAATTTACTCCCCCCGTTCCTAAATTCTTGCCGTGGTTTTAGTTCAAATTCTTAAATAGTCAAAATAGAGATACTTCTAGTTCCTGCAACTTTTGTGGTTCCATTCCTTTTCATAGGTGAGATTTATCATGGATAAATTCGGCGTAACGGGCGTTCGTAATGCATGGTATGACCCAAGCAAAGTAACTGATCATGTCATTCAAGGCTACACCAAGGTGAGTTCTCTGTAGGAAAATACACCAAGTGAGAAAGACCTACTCATACTCATATTGTTGTTCAAGGAATTTCTTTCAGCCACTAAGATCCAAGGGATGGGAGACAGCTCTCTTGGAGTACACTATATCCATGATCACAGATTCTTCACCAAAGTCAAGAGTGCCAGTCTCGAAGAGGCTCTCTGAGATCTCATGCCCAGGTTCAACTCTATGTTTCTTCTAATGGGCATCTTATCCTTATCTATGTACTCCCTCCGTTTCGAAATATAAGACCTTTTAAAAATTTGACTATAGACTACATACGGAGTAAAATGAGTGAATCTACACTCTAAAATATGACTACATACATCCGTATGTAGTATATAGTGAAATCTCTACAATGTCTTATACTCCCTCCGTCCCAAAATAAGTGTCTCAACTTTGTACTAGCTCTAGTATAAATTTGTACTAAGCTTGAGACAGTTATTTTGGGACGGAGGGAGTATTTAGGAACGGAGGGAGTATAATTCAGTGCTACTGCTGGACTTAATATGTGCACTGATTTATCATTATCAGTCCCTAGAAATTTCAGATTAAGTTTTGAATACTCTTAATACATTGGTTCGTATAACAATGTTTTCTTTACCAGAATATACGGAAAAGATGTTATTTCTGAATAGTTTTCATTGTCTTATCATTGCAGTGCTAGTGGTGACCGGCGACACAGACCGTCTTGTTCCAGCTTCGAATGCTGAACGCCTAGCACGTGCAATTCCTGGCGCGACATTTGAGGTGATCAAGAATTGTGGGCACTTGCCCCAGGAGGAACGAGCTCAAGAATTCCTTTCAGTCGTCGAACAGTTCCTACAGAGAGCCTTTGGAACTCCAGATGAGCATGTGTTCCAAGCAGCTGTATGATGATACATGCTGGTAAATGCATATGCAGAATAGCTAGACCAACAGGCGACTGGACAGGGACCGGGAGATAAACAATTGCAGTTTAACGATTGGACATCCATCATTTAATAACCATGGATGTTTATATACAGCGAAGCAAGCATTATTGTGCAAAGTTGCATAAGAAAATCTTACTGCACAAAACCCAGAGTCTGGGAAGAAGTCATTGGATTGGTTGGCCCAGTCGAATCATCAGTTCACCATGAAATCGCCGTTTTCCTGAAACTAAAACTTCTTGTTGTGTAAGGTGGTAGATCAAAGGGTGTTTGCAAAATGTCATAGATGTATCAACTACTCCATGCATTCACAAATATGATATGTTCTGACTTTTTTGTGAATCAGATGTATATAGATACATTTTGGTGTGTTTGTTCACTCATTTCAGTCTGTATGTAGTTTATATTGAAATATCCAAAACATCTTATATTTGTGAACGGAGGGAGTACTGTTTAATCTTTTGTATATAGTTGAAATCCTACACATGCCTCCCTTGATTTATTTATGCTGTCGTCTATCCTGCAACATTACTTGATGAAGGGAAATTTCCCAATGAAATTTCGACACCACTAAACTGTCCACAAATCTACAGTTTCTGTGTATCAAGGTTCTCTTTCTGTGGTTCACTCTTTGTTCAAGTGCTGACATACATGAGCACGAAAACAATGTGCACAGACATTTATCCCTGTAAACACAGGAAGCTTTTACCATCGGTGGTAAATTTACAAATGCTTTTGGCAAAAAAATAATACAAATGCTGGTTCGGATTCTGAATATGCTAGATTATGCCATCCACATATGATAATAAGGTGAAATGTACTACCGTACCATGTCCACAAGTTTCTCTAATTTATTCAGGTGGTTTCCTCGAGAACAGATAAGGCTGGGGCACCATGGATACCGGATCCAGTTAGAGGCGGTAAAATCACCGTTGGATCGCAGAACTCTCTTTACAATCGGCATTCTCAGGTGGCAGCAGTTAACCAGCAAAAAAGGAGCGGTGGTAGTATTATTGTGCAGATTGCCAACCATACATAGGAATGCTATTTGTATAAGTTTCTAGTGTACATCATCGTTGTGGCACCCATGGCATCATCACCAAATCCACATGCTTCAAAAAATGGCCTGCAAACAGTACCAAAAGATGTGTAAACATCATCATATACTGTCATAAGATTCTATTGCAAGTGATATGTGGAAGTAGAAGTAGACCACGCTTCCTCCACATATAACACGAAAGATAGTACAAAAGAACATTCCAGAAGTCTACCGAATTAGGTAAGGAAGTCATACCTCTCCTTTCCTGTGCACAATGCGGAAATGTCATAAATACCTCTGCTATGGAGTACCCTGAAGAGATTGTTCCGGAAACAAGCAAATTAGATGAAGCTTGAACTTTGGACAACAAATAAATCAGCACCTTACAAAATATAGTACTCCCTCCGATCCATATTAATTGATGCTGCTTTAGTACAGCAATTATCCCTGGTCAAGTATTTTGTATTGTGCATATGCATATTGTTCCAACCACTGAGTTTAGTTGATCCACAGATACATTTATTGTTCATATTTCAGTATGCAGTCAAAGTAATGCAAGAGAACTGTAAAGTCTGTACCCAAAGAAAAGCATAACATAAATCACTTTATAGTCCGTCGGCCAAGTATGCTTTATTACGTACAAACAGCCATGGTAATGTTATCTGTCCAAGTACGTACAATGTATGCGTGATGACTGGGATACTATGTTTAATAGAGAAAAATAATACCCTGAAGATAATTTTCTCAACTAAGAAACATATTTCAAAACACAGGATATTATCTTCTGTTTGCTTATCACTTGGTCGTGTCTTTCCAATGGTGCAGGAGATTTGTATGTTTCGGTGCAAGAGATCTCTTCTATTCCTTGAGTCCATGAAAGAAACATCAATAGTTTTTTGCTTCGTTATTGCTAACTTTTCACAGTTTACATAAGAAAACATGAATCTATTTTTCCTCTATTATTAGGTCAACTCAGAAGTTAGCCCATTTCAGAATTCACCAGAAAAATCCAATGCCAGCAACCTACCTTGTAATTTTGTCAAGTATTTTGCGCCCAATTCCTCTCCTCTGCACTGATGGATGAACCTGCAAGTCACTGAAGATAGTTCCATGAACACATGCGCTGGAGTGATAACCATTGGTTTCCCGCAGTTAAATCAAGAGCGCCTCACTTGCAATTATACAAGCAAGAAGAGAGGAGAAGATCACCACGACGTCATGGACGGAGGCGGTGAGCCCCACGTCGGAGACGGCCCGTCCGAACCCGACGAGCCGCTGCTCCCCACGCCGCCCGAGCCCGAGGTCCAGCTCCAGGCCCATGAAGCGCCGGTCGTCCTCTCCGTCGTCGTCCTCCAGGAACCTGGTCCCGCAGAAGACGGACACGACCAGGAAGCTGTGCGCCACGGCGGTGCGGAGCTTGCGGATGTCGACGGGCTCCGGCCGCGCGGCGGCGTCCGGCGGGGATAGGCGGATGGCGCAGGAATGCGCGCAGGCGAGCATGAGCGCCTGGAGGTGGGCCGGGTCGACGAGGGCCGGGTCCATGGAGATGGAGATCGGCGGGAGCCTGAGCCTGGGCCTGGGCCTGGGCCCGGCGACGCGCTTGTTGGGGCCGAAGGGGCCCGGCGTCGGCGAGGAGAAGACCGCAAGCGTGGTGAGACGCGGCGGAAGCCTGCTCACGCCGGCGGCCATGGGGAGGGTCACGAGCGAGTGGTCGTGGTCTCGTGGAAGTGGAGCTCTGCGGGTGGGCGCCAATGGAGGTTGGTGATGGCGACGAATCGAACGGGAAAGACGCTACTGCCCCCCCTGGGACATCGGCGTGCGTGTGTGGTTCCAAATGGGCCGAGCGCCCGAGCTTCGATGGGCCTACTCGTCGAATAAGCTCGCCACGGTTGCTACCTCTTTTCTCCCGCAGAAAAAACTCGAAAGAAATTCTGAAATTGTTCAAGAAAAAAGAAAAAGACGATCCAACCTTTCCCTTTCCTCCGCGATCCCCAATCCCCAATTCCGACGTCGTCCTCTTCCTCCAACCGAGTCCCACCGTCGCCGAGAATTGATCTACGATTCCCAGATCGCTGTTCCTGCCGGCGAAGTTCTCTCTCTCATCACGCCCTAGATTTTCGAGGGGAAGGTGATTTTCTTCGAACCCTTGGACCTTGCCGTCAACTGCTTGTTTGCTGTTGCATCGCAAATGGCTGCGGCTCTTCCCCGAATCCGCGCAAAATATTTTCCCCTCGCGTTTGATTTCAGCGCCTCGTTGTAGCGGAAATCGGGGAGTCGGCGGCTGCTTTTGTGAAGCGTGCACGATCTCGGTGCCTCTCCTGCATAGCTGGGGCTGCTTTCCATTATTACTCTCTATTTAGTTGGTTTGCGTGGATCTCTTGCGATAGTTTGTTACGTGATAAATGAGGGTGGCGATTAATTTGATAAGATCGTATGTAGAGGAAACTAATGAAGGAAAACACGGGGGACTCTGCAAATGATTTGGTTGGTGTGGTTGCTGGTCCTCAGTAGTAATATGCTGCAGATGCATTTCGTATTTCTTCCTCTCATTGCGTAATAACTGGAGCAATTGCTTGCTTTTCTTTCAGGTGACATGTGGGAAGAACTTTTGTGGCGTGTCAACAATGTATCTATAAACACCTGACCCAGGAATTAAGCAGGACGTACCTCTGTTTCCATTTAGATCATTTGTTATCTGCAATAGCACCCCTTGTTCTTATCACCAGTGCACTGCTTACATATCTCAGTGTCAGATTTACTAGTACAAGGTGCCCATGTCTGGCAATCAGACACAATCTAGCGACTATGAGCGCCTTGCCAGCCAACCAGATGCTCAATGCCTAGTTTGCACGAGGCCTTTTACTTTGGATACTGAGGTGACCAATAGCTTTGAAGCTTTAGCTATATGCAGGGAATGCAAGGCTACTGTGCTTAATGATAGTGAAAGAGATGTAACAACCAGCACTAGTCAGCAGAGACGACAAAGAAGGCGGAGATCTAGGACTGCAAGTCTTGAATCTAATGAGGATGCATTCTCACAGCAGTTCTCCCAACTGATCAACTTAGCTAGACAAGGCCATGAGGCAGATATTGATTCTCCGACCGTTGTGCAACAGCTGGCATCTTATAATTCTACACCAAACCAGTCCCAAAGGTGGCATGCTTCAGATGATGAGAGTGATGGGCTCAGTTATGCTGATTCTGTGTTTGACGAGCTTGAATCAAACATCAGTTTTGGTGACTATGGCGGGGAGTCAGATGCTTCTCTAGGTCAACATAGCATGATGGGAAGGGAGATTACCATTCAACTTGACAACGAGAGCTACATGAATACAGATACAGATATTGATCCCATGAATGCTGGAATAGATCAGTGGGATTCAGATGACCAAGAAGATGAACAGTTGGAGGAGTCTGATTTTGATGAAGCAGTTGACGCCATGCAGCAGCGCCAGCAGCAATCACGTGGCATTGGACCAAGTGAATTGACTGGGTGGGAGTCTGAAGATGGGGTATGGACTTGGAGAAGTCAAAGAGCAAATATGACCAACTTGATGGCAGACATGGAAGTGCCAGATGTCAGGACACCTTTTGTTGGGAATCCTGGTGATTATGCTGATGCAAGACAGTTTGAGATGATTCTTGAACAATTTGCTGAGGATGACAGTTCCAGAAGAGGAGCCCCACCTGCAGCGACATCCTTCATTGGAAATCTTCCCTCTCTAGTCATCTCCACAAGCCATGAGGCAGATGGTGGTTTGATCTGTCCAGTCTGCAAAGACCCGATGCCTATCAGAACTAGAGCAAAACAGCTACCATGCATGCATCTATATCATTCGTCGTGCATCTTGCCGTGGCTTAGTTCCAGGAATACATGCCCAGTTTGCCGATATGAACTTCCTACAGATGATCCAGAATCCGAGAGGCCTGAGCGAGCTGCAGCAAATGAAAGAGATGTCCATGGGGTGGAGGAACGCACCCATCTGCAGGAAATTGGTGAAGAAGGTTCTGATGAACCTGAGGCTGAAGAAACTCAGGACATGTCTTATGATGCAGTGGAAGTGACTAATACAAGTGAACATGGTGTTCATGTTGCTGAGCAGTCAAACAGAGCACGTGCCCACCGTCGATGGCTGTTTATTGCAGTTGCTCCAGCAGTAAGCTTTGTCGGTTTAGCTCTAGTTTTGTGCTTTGCAAATCCTGCTAGTAGTGGTAGAAGGCGACTGTGTCGTGGATCCCAGAGTGCCTCTGCAGTACTTGTAGACTCAGAAAGAAGTTGGTGGTCCATGTTCTAGACATCCAGTACATATGTACTGATCCCAAATTTACTGTGTGATGATGGTACTCGATTGTCGGCAGTGCTTTCTCCCTAAAAAGTTTGGTTTGAAGTTTTGATCAATGTGATCAGTGAGGAGATCCATTGAGTTGTTCCTGTAACCGAGAAAACTATATATTTTCCACCATTTTGCTCAGTTCAGCAAAGTGTGTATTGATGCCTGCTGTTATTATTCAACTGCTACTTGTGATTGGACATCCTATGCTTCATATTGATGTAACCGCAATTAATCTCTGCTTCAAAGTTCAATCCATGTCTTAATATAACCTGTAGTCTGAAGACTCAAGATGCCTCCAGACTCCAGTTCACCTCATGTTAGAAATTTAATCAGCGCTGGCTGTGAGGTAATTCTCTATTTGTTGATGCTCATGTATAGGTTCATCTTGCCCCTTTTGCTTTTCCATAAGTAGCTCTTCCCTATCTAAACTAGCTGCTTGCACCATGAGTGCATGACTGCTGTAAAGGTATTCAGGCATGTATATATTTTGTGGTAGCTTGTATGTTTCCATGAGGTAAAACAGTGCAGGGAAATAGTACACAAGCAGAAGGCAGAAACCAATTTGCTACGATCCTACTGATGAATAGACACATCATGCATTGAAGATCAATGAAGGCTGTCTACTTGGTGTTGCCTTGTGATCTGAAAACAATTTTTAACAGTGAGAAATGAATAGATTAGGAAAATAAGAAGCGACTATTCATTTCAGAAGAGTAGGCGTATGCAGGAGCTCAGCACTAATTAGTAATTGCCCTCCCATCTCAAAGTCTTGTTGACTTAGATGAATTGTATGGTTAAGTCTAGAAAGTAGACATGTAGTAAGGCAAGGAATAAACGGCCCCAAGCCTATGTAACTCTATGGCAACACCCAGCAGATGAAGAGGATCCACATGAGGTCATTCCAGCTACATTCTATTCTCTTACCTCACTTCCTTCTCTAGAGGAAGACTTGATGCATGCATTTGCTGTTGTATGTGTATGTATGTCAATACTCAGAGTCTCGGACTCACAATATGATCACGATCACTTACTGCATTTTGAAACCCCTGAGTTTAGTGGCACATCAAATCTAGATTCTACATCTGGTTCATACAATTTTGACAAAGAAAGTTCCAAGCATATTATTGCTTAAGTGGATAGTCAATAAGCATACCTTTATTTAAATTGAGCATGCCCATACGAGCAAACGCACAATTTTATTTCCGGATCCTTGTTTACCATTCATGTTCCCTGTTCGGGTAAAAGATCAATTTCCCGCAAACGTAGTTTGTGAGACGACTATTTCATATGTGTAGCGTATTGTTAGATGGTACTCGCTCCGTTCCATAATACTTGGAAGTTTTAGGTTTGTCCTAACATTTTTAAGTTTGACCAAGTTTATTGAAAAATATACCAATATCTACAATATCATATTAGTTTCGTTAGATTCATCATAAAATATATTTTCATACTTTATATAGTTGATGTTGTAGATGTGATATATGTTTCTATAGACTTGGTCAAATATAAAGATGTTTGACTTAGGATAAACCTAGAACTTCAAGTATTTTGGAACGGTGGAAGTAGTACGTCGTGTGGATTAGGTTCCACTTGCAATCTTTTGATCTTGTGTGAGCATGCTTTTCGTGTCCAGAAAATCGTTGGTGAAAATGACTGGAAGTTGACATAAGAGCATGAAGTCTTTGCCAGTGTGAATATTATAGCATCATGTTTTTCAGGACCACAAGCGACTACATACTTACAATATTATGTATCCTTGTTGTCCCTGTCACAATCTTTCTACAGTTTATTTATTGTTAAAATTGTAAACCACTACTTCCATAATTAGTAAAATTTTACTAGAGAAAAGATGAAATTTTAGCCACCCGTATATTCTAACTTGAAAAATAGAAGTATTGTATGTTCTACTTACTGCAGAAGCACACATGTTATCTCACGTGACTGGATCGTCCTAATCCTATAGGTTGTCTGCATAGGCCTCGTGGCACCATTGTCCAGGGCTTGTTCAATGTTGTGCACTTGTACCTCATGGAAGCCTCAAGCGTGGAAGCCAGCACACATGTACAATTCAGGCATGAACAGAAGAAAAGGTCACAGCAGCAAACTGAAGCTCTAGCACGCGTGCCAGCTGACCAAGCTCGCCTTCACTCCATCGTTCATCGCTGAGGTACCGGCACATGCCACTCTGTCTGTTGTATGTCAAGCCAGAACGTATGTGCCTGACCAATCATAATCAATAAGCTTGTTATAGATGTAAAATCTGGTTGTCAGTTGCCTTGGATGCTGTGATTGCTCCAACTGCACTTAGTTGCCACAACTCTCTCCTGGGGCTCGCTAACTGGGGCTGTAGTGGCATGGACCATCTAACAATAAACTAATTGTGTTAATTAATGCCAAGATCTGAAAATAGCGTACCATTAAACAATCATACACCAGAAGAGCAAGTCAGATTCATATGCTCAGCGTCTCAAACAAATACGAAGGGTTCTTGCATTGTCTTGTATCTGAATGTTTGACTGGAACACTTCCCCACCTCCAGCTCCATGCCTCCTCTCATGGAGAACTTACTTTTGCTAATCCTTGTTCTTCTTCTTTGCTTAGCTTTGTTTTGCTTGTGTAACATCCTATGGCTAAGACCGGAGAAGATAAGGAAGAGGTTGAGAAGGCAAGGTGTGAAGGGTCCCAAGCCTACTTTGCTCGATGGCAACACCAAAGAGATGAAGCGTATCCAACATGAGCTCAAGCCTATGAAGAAGCAAGACAGCAACAACTACATCTCCACCCTCTTCCCTCACATCCTTGTGTGGAAGGAAACTTATGGTATGTATGCAAGTGTCTTTTGATGCTATGATCTTGCTATGTTCTTATGTGAATATTTCAGGCTGATGCTGTGATCTTGGTCTTTATTAGATAGACATTCTAGTCATTTACAAATTTTGTGAGGCAAATTATCCCCACGAATCAGTTCCAAAGATTGCACTGCTTTGGAAAACGATTTAGTTAACAACAATCTTTTGATTGATTTGTACTGACATTTGTTATGGTATATGAATCTACACAAGTGAGTCAGTAACATCAAGTTCTTTAAACATCGGTTGTCGAGAAATGGCTACATCGCATTTTTCTAGTGAGTTTGTTTGTCCTTTTCAAGGGTAAGTAATACCTAATCCATGTTACACAACTCATTAGTAGTACTTAATTGCTATTGATCAGATTTTTTTATATTTGTCGTAATCTTAAGACACATTACTAGATCAATGGGCAAGTGGGTAGAAGCTGACAAAAGAGCACAAAATATTAAACTTCTGCTGTCACTTGTCCTGACTCGTGTATGAAAAAGTTATATTTTTGCATTCAAGGTCACAAGACTAAAATACCGTCATATCTAAATCTATCCCTGCTGCTCTCTATCGCTGTGATTTTCTTACAGCGTTGACAGTACAGATTACTTCTTTTTTCTCGAACACGCACACAAACGCATGGCGTTTTGTATTAGAAGAAAATGCCAAGATGGCGCCAGATCCATACAACACAGCCCCAAAGGAAAGCTCAAAACAAGAAAGCAAAAAAGTACACACTACTTCAACTAACATATTTTCCAGAAAGTATAGAACTACAGTCTACAACCCTGAAAAAGTTGAATCCCGTACCCTTGCATTCACCCTAGGTTAGTACATAGATAGATAGTCTTATAAATAATGTAACAAATAGTTTTATGGACAATACTTTCACCACCACTGAGTTGCTTTCAAGTGGTGTTTAAACTTGAAAAGTATTAGATCTTTTACAGTTTAAAGGATGGAAAATCTTAACTCTTCCTTGAGAAGTAAATTTGTTTTTGCACTACAAGCCATTATAATATATGCCCCTTTGCACACGCCTGTGTTCACCCAACTAAGCACTCAAAGCATTCACTCAAAGCACCCCATGCGATGCAGGCTAGAGCCACCCAGCCAATGGAACACACCCTTACACTTCTCTGTCATTTTGTATCAAGGTGACTTTCAACTCTTACCAGTCATGTACTCACGTGAATGATGCAATAAGTGACTCGTGATTAATATTTCCATTGACTGAATCTGTACCTCTTCCCTGTATTTTGTGTACCTCTTCCCTGTATTTGTGTTGCAAGGCTATTCATTTTCCAACCACTTTAATATCATGCAAGTTATGCTTTGGTAGAAGGTGCAGGTATTTTAGAATGTAAACGATGGTCAGCTTTATCCTCAATTATACGCTCGACACTACACTTCAGCTTCTGGACACCTTTGGTGCGGCATCAGGGCTGCATAGCCAGTATCTGGTAGGCTCCATCTTGGTCAAAGCAGGGCAATGACAACTACCAAGTGCGAGGTGCGCTGAGAAGGCTCCTTCTGCATGCTAGACCCCCAGATGGTTCTTACGCCAAGGCCTTGCTGTAGTATTTTAGTTTATCTCTGTTCTTTTCAATGGGTTTTCTATATTCTCAGGTTGTCTTCGGTTTCCATTTCATGCTAGGCCTAGGTTCATGTTTTCTCTTTCGCTTGCTGTACTTTTTGTCTGCTTGACACCTTTCTAATGAAAGTGGCACACAGACAGTTGTGTGTTCTAGGAAAAAAAAAGAATATGTAATGTCTGTTCAATCTAAGTGCATGTAAGAATGAATTGAGTTTGTTATGTATTCATATATGCCTTTTCCTCTTACCATGAAAGAAATTGAAAGTATGAATTTGGGACAGGCTCTGTGTTCCTTTACTCGTCAGGAGGTCGGGAAATATTGCATGTTTCTCAGCCAGATATGGTGAAGGACATAGGCCACTGGACACCATCAGAGCTCGGGAAGCCTAATTATCTGAAGAAAACTCGAAAAGCCCTTCTTGGGGGAGGATTATTTACGGTGAATGGTGACGAATGGGCCTATCAGAGGAAGACCATGGCGCCAGAGTTCTTCATGGAAAAGATTAAGGTAGTGACGCACAGTTTGCTTACAGTTAACATGGGTTGAAAACCTGGACTAGTATTCATGGCTGTAGGTATGCTGTGTATATGCAGGGTATGATACAGCTGATTGAAGATGCAACTGCTCCGCTGTTAGAAGCATGGGAGAACATTCTCGACAGTGCAGGAGGTAGCACGGAGATAGTTGTTGATGATTATGTGCGGAACGTCTCAGCAGATGTAATCGCCAGGGCTTGCTTCGGGAGTAGCTTCGCAAAAGGAGAAGAGATATTCCGCATGCTCAGGAAGCTTCAAACGGCGATTTCTCAACAGGATGCATTTGTTGGACTCTCTGCACTGTGGTAAGTAAAATATATTGTTAATACTTATTCCGTGCTTAATCCAGTATCTTTCTATATGTTCGGTCAGGGAAGGAGGAAGGCATTTATTTCAGTAAACTGGATCAGCAATACAAGACAAGTTGCTTTGAACATGAAACAGCTAAGCGGTAGCCAATCATGCTAGTTCTTTCATGCTGTTGCAGGAAGCACCTGCCTACCAAGAGCAACCGGGAGATACGGAATCTGGTTGAACAAGTTAGGCTACAGATCGTGGAAGTGGCAAAGGCCAACGTGAGCGATAATGGAGCTGAGAATGCGGCCACTCATAACGATCTTCTGCGTGCGATCATCAACGGCGCCCATGGCGATGGCCATGGCGGCACTGCCGAGGACTTCATCGTTTGCAACTGCAAGACCATATACTTCGCGGGGCATGAGACCACGGCGGTCACCGCCATTTGGTGCCTGATGCTACTGGCCAAACACCCGGAGTGGCAGGAGCGTGCCCGCTGCGAGGCACTGGAGGTTTGCCGTGCGAGGAGCACGTTGGACGTTGACGCCCTCCACCAACTGAAAATTGTGAGCAACTAACAATCTGTCCATCATCATATAACTAGACGCCATTAATTTATATTCATGCATTGCACCTGATACCGAAATGCAGCTGACGATGGTGATCCAAGAAACTCTTCGTCTGTACCCACCGGCGTCAGTGATGATGCGTGAAGCCCTGACGGACATCAAGATCGGCGGCCTGGACGTGCCCCGTGGGACGATCGTCCAGGTGACCAGATCGATGCTGCACCTGGACAAGGAAGCCTGGGGCCCCGACGCCGATGAGTTCCGGCCGGGCCGGTTCGCCAACGGCGTGGCCGGGGCGTGCAAGCCCGCGCACATGTACACGCCATTTGGGCTCGGCCCCAGGACCTGCATCGGTCAGAACCTAGCGATAACGGAGCTGAAGGTGGTGCTGGCGCGCCTGCTGAGCAGGTTCGCCTTCTCACCGTCGCCAACGTACCACCATGCGCCGGTGTTCCGGCTGACCATCGAGCCAGGGTTCGGCATGCCATTGGTGCTGAAGAAGCTCTGAAGATCACCATCGTTGTTCATTGGCCTGTAGTCGGCCAGACAGTCAAACACTCACCTGTGTATCTTGCTGAAACCGTACGGAAGTCCATTGTTGCAACAACAGAACATGCTTTCCAGTGGGAGACACGTATTATTTGTGTACATGTATGCAACCCGCTTTCCAAGGATGAATACTGTGTAGAACTGTGGATTGTGATGCGCTAAATGTTGAACGTGGATTATGATACATGCACCATATTGTCAATGCGCACTACTCCCTTCGTTCCTAAATATAAGACCTTTTATAGATTGCACTATATACTACATACGGATGTACATAGACATATTTTAGAGTATAGATTCACTCATTTTGCTTCGTATGTAGCCTTCTAATGAAATCTCTAAAAGGTCTTATATTTTGGAACGGAGGGAGTACAATTTTAGGCAAATCATGCAGACGCAAGATCTTAGCCAGGATGATAGACATAAAGGTATCCCTTTTTCGATGAAATAGCGCCGATCGTTTTTTATAGAGTAGACTTTCATGACTCGATTACGAACGCGTGTAGACGTTGCGTCTTAGCAATCGTTAAATCAACTCCGAAAAATTATTGATCATATCAAAGCATGATCAACCTAACTACGAGGGTTTATTTTTTGCATGCAAACGAAAAACAAGTAAGAAACTAAAATTGCAACCTGGATATTATGAATATGAGAGGAAAGCTTTATTGATGAAAGTGACAACTATGGTGAACTGACGTTTTGGTCTAGTCGTAGAAAACAAACGATAAAGTGGCAACTATGGTGAACTTTTAATCTAAACAAAAATCAAGTCTAAACGGTGCATTAAGGGTTGTATTTAAGGGGAAAAGGGAGGGGATTTCGTCCACCCTGGGCAAGGTGGGACTAAAACACCTCCTGAGTCGTTTCCCCTGCAATACGAATTCTCTAACCAGCCTATAAAGTTGTGTTTCGAAATTACATGGACATGACCCAAAAATAAGATGGTGCAACACCTATAATAAGGTATGGATGGAATTTATGAAGGGGCATCTTGTATATTTCGTCCAAGTCCTTGTATGTCATGAAGGAGACTTCAAAGTGCTGAAATCTGCACTAGAAACGTTGTTCTGGTTCCCTTCGTGTGCGCCTTCATCTTCATGATTGATCCTGCTCTAGTGTTCATCCCTCTTGTTCATGCTAGGCCCTTCATTAGTAATCAACATAAATGAATCCAATTTAAGCAGTATCATATTCTCATGAACATTAGAATTGTTATCAAGAAACAAAAGTACATGGTAATTCAATTGGTGTGTGCGAGCTCTAGTAATTGGTCCAATATGTATATCAGCAGGGGTTGTGGATGTAACAATGGTATTGGTGTCCTCATCACACGACCTTGTCATGTCCGACGGTCAGTTCGCTCCGTCCCATGTCGAGGACTCGCAACCCCTTCTTGATGACACATGTCTGCTGATTCAGAGGTGTTCATCACGCAATGGTTTCATCTTCGTGTTAGTTATGCTCGTTGAGCCAACTGCCGCTGCACTGCAGCGGGAGCAAAGGCAAAGAAGGTTGGTAGGGGGAACAACATCAAGCGACAACCGTCCATATCCATGTTCGTGTTGAACAAGATGTGTGAGCTCATCTTGAGTGGGGTTAAGAGTAAACCTTGGCATGGGAAGCATGGACAGACGACCCAGCTCAACCCCCCCCCCCCCAAAACCCGGGTCGGGTCAGGTCGGGCTTTGTGTTCGGGCCGGAGTTGGGTGTGAATTTTTCGCCCGTGGTGCATTTCGGGCCGGACTAGGGACAAGGAAAGAAGGTAGTTTACATGGCGCCCCGACCCGTCCTGGCCCAGAATTGTTCTTTTTATCCCTTTTGGGGCGCGCTCGGGCCTTAATATGTGTTTTTTTGGCCGGTCCGGGCCGGGCTCGGGCCTGTACTTTTCAAGTCGGGCTTTGACAAGCCCGACCCAAAACCCGACCCGACTGAGAAATGCCCGGGTCTAGTTAGGACTGACAAGGGATTCAAGGAGGTGCACTTGAACACCATCGTGAAGCAGGTGTTTGAGTTATATGTCCAGGAGGTGACCGTCACCCAGGTATACAACCACCTCATGAAGTGGAGAGCTCGATGGATCCAAGTGTCCAAGCTCAGAGACCTTAGCGACGCCTCATGGGATCAGGGAACTTGCTCTATCATTCTATAGGCAAAGCTCTACACCGACGATGTCGCGATTAGCTCACTGCCCCCTCATTTTTCACACGGTCAACCATTGCCTACTCGCAACTAACAACACTTGTGATTCTATATTAGGACCACCCCAAGGACCCCGAGTTCCTCAACACACCCATCCAAAACTACAACCATATGCAGCACATCTTATCCATCGGCCTGGCAACAGGCAAGCATGCCATGGGCTTCGGCGAGGCTCTCGGTTCTCCTTCGGCGTGGCAACTTCTAAGTGCCCTAGGCACCCCAGACGCAGAGGTTGTCCTTGATGGACTTCACAAGCTATTTGAGCATGTCCCTGTGGTCGATAGGAAGAGAAAGAGGGTCTACCTAATGGAGGAGGATATCAATGTCTTCACCAGCATGACTGGGGCCGTGAAGGAGGTGGCAACCGCCATTAGGGAGAGCAACTCCCTCGACGTCCACCCTGACATGTACAACGCCGTCATGGAGCAAGGTTCCTTCAGCGACGAGGATCTCATGACAACTTTCAGACACCTACTAGACAACAAGGCCGAGGGTGTTGGGTTTGTTTTTATGGCAGACACCCACATGGTGCTCTAGATCAGGAGCAAAAGATGTCGCATCATGCTTCTCGTCCACCTTCGAGTTGGTCTTGCCCCTCGGCCTCTTTACTCCATATTCATCCCCAACCACGGTTGTTGGCCCTCCATGCTTCTTAAGAGAAACATATTGATCTTCGAACTTGAGGTAATCTTTGATGAGCATCTAACAAAGGGTGAGGGTGAATGGTTTGTTCGCATGTGAGGCCTTGAAGGATTCCCAAGTTTGAAATGCCTACACAATCAAAGTGAAGGCCACAATATAATAGCGAAGGACACAAAATGCAACAAATATTAACATGGCATAGGAATGAAGAGAAGAAGTTCATAGCAAGTCGCCACGCCTAGGACACTCAAGAGAAGGGCTTCAACACTCTCAAGCGTGATGCAAACTTGTTGCATTCTTGTTGGACAATCCCCCATCTCTTTTGGATTGAGTTGATGCCATGGCTACTTGCAAAATTGTAGGATGGAAACCTCCTACGTTCGCGAAAGATCGTATGAGCTCTCCCCCAAAATGGCACCTTTTTGCTCGACACCGGTCTTGGAATCTTTCCCTAATTCCTTCCAACTCTCGCAAATCAACTTATACTCATCTTTGGTGTATGATCCTGTGCAAATGCTTTGCTTCCTCTTTCGTGCATTGGCTCTTTGGATGAGTGATATGTCTCCAACATATCTATAATTTTTGATTGTTCCATTCTGATATATTATCATTCTAGAATACTTTTGGGGTATTTATTTACCAATTTATATTATTTTTGAGCATTAACCTATTGACCTAGTGCCCAGTGCCACTTGCTACTTCCTGCATGTATTTGACTTTTCAAGTTGTCCGTACCAAACGATGTCCAATTTCCCTGAAACTTTTTGGTGATTTTTGGACCAAAAGAAGACGAACGAGCATCCGAAGAAGGCTGGAGGCCTCACGAGGAGCAAAAAAGCTAACAGGGCGCGACCTGGGGGCGCCCTGATGGCTTGTGCCTTCCTCGTGGCCCTCCTGACTTCGTTCTTTGACTTATAAATTCTCATCTACCCTAACAACACCAGAAGGAGTCCCGAAACACTTTTTACGCTGCCGCAAGTCTCTGTTTCGACGGGAGGCCATCTGGAGCTCCATTCTGGCATCATGTCGAAGGGGGGGGGATCGATCACAGAGGGCCTATTCATCAACCTTGCTGCCCTCACTATGATGTGTGAGTAGTTCACCATAGGCCTATGGGTCCATAGTAAGTACCTAGATGGCAATCTCTCTCTCTCTCTTTGATCTTCAATACAATGATCATCGCATCTTCGCTTTGATCCATATGATGTAATTCCTTTTGAGCGGTGCATTTGCTGGGATCTGATGAATTGTGGGTTTATGTTCAGATTATTCATGATAAATATTTGAGTCTCCTTTGAATACTTATATGATTTTTATGTGCATGATTATGATAGCTTCTAATTCTCTCGATCTATTGAAATAGTTTGGCCAACTAGATCGAATTTTCTTCGGTGAGAAAGATGTGTTGTGGTAGGTTCAACTTGGCGAATTTCTATATCCCAGTGACAGAAGGGGACAAGATGCATCTTTGTGTTGCTGCTACTAAGGATAAAACAATGGGGTTTATTCATATTGCTTTAGTTTACTTTGTCTACATCATGTCATTGTTCTCCATGCATTAGTCTGTTTTACTTAATAGTCTAGATGCATGCTGGATAGCTGTCGATGATTGGAGTAACAATAATAGGTGCAGGCAGGAGTCAGCCTATATGTTAATGGACGTGATGCCTATATATACATGATCATTGTCTTGAATATCATATAACTATCCGCTTTTCTATCAATTGCTCAACACTAATTTGTTTATCTACCGTATGCTATTTTTCATGAGAGATGCCATTAGGGAAAGCTATGGCCCCTGGGTCTATTCACAACATATTGATAACACCTTCATTACTTTGTTGGTATTTACTTATTTTTACTTTATCTTGCTATCTACAATTATCTACACACCTCACTTGCTTGCAAATAACAAGACAAGAGGATTGCCAACCCTCTTGCCCGCTTTGGGTGGAGGTTGTTTGTTCTTTTGTATGCACCTGCCGAAGACGGTTGTAGTTGATATCCCTATTGGTTCGATAAACCTTGGTTTCATAAATGAGGGAAATACTTACCCAAATTGTGTTGTGGTAACTTGTTCCTCTTCACGGAAAACCCAACGCAGATCACAAGTATCAGGAAGGATTTCTGATGCCGTTGCCGGGGAATACATCACCAACTACCAAGTAACCCTACACAAAATTTCATTCACCTGTTCCTCTTTTTACTTGCTAGTATATTTGTTGGAAATATGCCCTAAAGGCAATAAAAAGTGGTTATTATTATATTTCCTTGTTCATAATAATAGTTTATTATCCATGCTAGAATTGTATTGATTGAAAACTCAAATGCATGTGTGGATACATATACAACACACTGTCCCTAGTAAGCCTCTAAAGGACTAGCTCGTTGATCAAAGATGGTCAAGGTTTCCTGGCCATAGACATGAGTTGTCATTTTATAACGGGATCACATCATTAGGAGAATGATGTGATGGACAAGACCCAAACTGTGAACGTAGCATATGATCGTGTCAGTTTATTGCTACTCTTTTCTGCAAGCCAAGTATCTATTCCTATGAACATGAGATCATACAACTCACTGACATTGGAGGAATACCTTGTGTGTATCAAATTTCGCAATGTAACTGGGTGACTATTAAGGTGCTCTACAGGTATCTCCGAGGGTGTCTGTTGGGTTGGCATGGATCACGATTGGGATTTGTCACTCCGTGTGATGGAGAGGTATCTGAGGGCGCACTCGGTAATACAACATCACAACAAGCTTGCCAGCAATGTGACTAAAGAGTTAGCCACGGGATCTTGTGTTACGGAACAAGTAAACAGACTTACCGGTAACGAGATTGAACTAGGTATGCAGATACCGACGATCGATTCTCGGGAAAATAACATACCGATGGACAAAGGGAACATCGTACAGGGATTAATTGAATCCTTGACATAGAGGTTCAACCGATAAAGATCTTCTTAGAATATGTAGGAACCAATATGGGCATCCAGGTCTCGCTATTGGTTATTGATCAGAGAGTGTCTCGATCATGTCTGCATAGTTCTCGAACCTGTAGGGTGTGCACACTTAAGTTTCGGTGACGTTTTAGTATTATTGAGTTATGTGTGTTGGTGACCGAAGTTTGTTTGGAGTCCCGGATGAGATCACGTACGTCATGAAGAGCTCCGAAATGGTTCGGAGGTAAATATTTATATATAGGAAAGTGGTATTTGGGTTCCGAAAAGGTTTCGGGTATTTCCGGTAGTGTACCGGGAGTGACGAATGGGTTCCGGGGGTTCACCGGGAGGGGCCCACCCACCCTCGAGGCCACATGGGCCCAAGAGGTGGCGCACCAGCCCCTGATAGACTGGGCAGCCAACCCCATAAGGGGCACATGCGCCCAAGAGGAAAAGCTAGAGGGTGGGAGGAGTCCTTCTTGGGGTAGGACTCCTCCCCCACGCCCACCTCCTTGTAGGAGGTGGACTCCACCTCCTTGGCCAGTGGCCAAAGGCCCTAGGGATACTCCTCCCACCCCTTCCTCCTATATATAGTGGAGGTTTTGAGGGCAGCCACCACCTGAAAAAACACGTGGTGCCCTCTCCTCTCTAGATTGTCTTCCTCCTCTAGATTAGTTCGGTAGAGCTTGGCGAAGCCCTGCCAATTTAGTTCACCATCACCGCCATCACGCTGTTGTGATGCCGGATAACTCATCTACGTCTCCACCCTCGCTTGCTGGATCAAGGAGATGGAGATCATCATCGAGTTGTACGTGTGTTGAACGCGGAGGTGCCGTCCGTTCGGAACTAGGCCGTGATTGGATCGCTGGACAACTTGCGATTTGGATCGTGAAGACGTTAAACTACATCAACCGCGTTTCTTAACACTTGGTGCTTAGTGATCTACAAGAGTATGTGGATCTGATCTTTCTTCTTGTAGATGCTCATCACCATGGATAGATCGTGTTTGTGCGTAGGAATTTTTTTGTTTCCCATGCAATGTTCCCCAATAGTGGTATCAGAGCTAGATCTATGCGTAGATGACATCTTGAGTAGAACACAAAGGAGTTTGTGGGTGTTGATATTCATATTGCTTCCCTCCTTAGTATTTTCTTGATTCAACAGTATTGTGGGATGAAGCAGCCCGGACCAACCTTACTCGCCCACGTACGAGAGATCGGTTCCATCGACTGACATGCAACTTGTTGCATAAAGATGGCTAGCGGGTGTCTGTCTCTCCCACTTTAGTTGAATCGGATTCGATGGAGGCGGTCCTTGTAGAAGGTTAAATAGCAACTTGCATATCACCTTGTGGTTTTGCATAGGTAAGAATCGTTCTTGCTAGATACCCATAGCAACCACGTAAAACATGCAACAACAAATTAGAGGACGTCTAACTTGTTTTTGGAGGGTATGTTGTGATATGATATGGCCAAATATATGATGATATATATTTGATGTATGATATGATCATGTTGTAATAGTTAATATCGACTTGCATGTTGATGCTACGGCAACCGACAGGAGCCATAGGGTTGTCTTTAATTATTGTACGACCTGTGTGTCAATCATTAAGCGCTATGTAATGCTTTACTTTATCGCTAAACGGTAGCAATAGTAGTACAAGCATGGTTGGCGTGACAACCTTGATGTCAACACGATGATGGAGATCATGGTGTTGTACCCGTGACGATGGAGGTCACGCCGGTGCTTTAAAGATGGAGATCAAAAGCACAAGATCATGGCCATATCATGTCACTTATGATTTGCATGTGATGTTAATCCTTTTTATGCACCTTGTTTTTCTTAGAATGACGGTAGCATTATAAGGTGATCCCTCACTAAAATTTCAAGATAAAATTGTGTTCTCCCCGAGTGTGCACCTTTGCGAAAGTTCGTCGTTTCGAGACACCACGTAATTATCGGGTGTGATAGACTCTACGTTCACATAGAATGGGTTTAAGACAGTTTTGCACACGTGGAACACTCAGGTTAAACTTGACGAGCCTAGCATGTACAGACTTGGACTCGGAACACAAGAGACCGAAAGGTTGAACATGAGTCTTATAGTAGATATGATCAACATGAAGATGTTCACCATTGAAACCAGCTCATCTCACGTGATGACCGGACTTGGGTTGGTGGATTTGGATGATGTATCACTCGAATGACTAGACGATTGTCAATTTGTGTGGGAGTTTTTTAGTAACATGATTAACTAAACTCATTATCTTGAATAATATTCTAAGTAATCTTTGCAAATTTATGTTGTAGATCAATGGCTCGCACAGTAGCACCCTTGAATTTTAACGAGTTCCTAGAGAAAATCAAGTTGAAAGATGATGGGAGTTACTTTGTAGACTAGGCCCGAAATCTGAGGATTGTCCTTACGATTTACGAAAAGGCTTACGTCTTTGATGCACCACTTGGTGATGCACCTAACCCCCTGGCGACTGAAGACATTATGAACGTCTGGCACGCGCGTCCTGATGAATACTCAATAGTTCAATGTGCAATCCTGTATGGCCTAGAACCGAGACTTCAAAGCCGTTTTGAACGTCATGGATCATATGAGATGTTATAGGAGTTGAAGTTTATCTTTGAAAAGCATGCCCGAATAGAGAGTTATGAGACCTCTGATAAGTTCTATGCTTGCAAGATGGAGGAGACGGGTCTGTCAGTGAACACATACTCAAAATGTCTAGGTATTCCAACCGTCTGGCTGAGTTGGGAATTGTTTTCCCACTAGAGGCAATCACTGACAGAGTTCTTCAATAACTACCACCTAGCTACATGTTGAGTCAGAGCTGGTTGCGATGTTTAAATTCGTTGAGTCCGAAATTCAGAAGGAACATCAAGTGTTGATGGTCAATAAAACCACTAGTTTCAAGAAAAATGGCAAGGGCAAGAACGGTAACTCCAAGAAGAGTGGCAAAGAAGTTGCCCCTCCCATGAAGAAACCCAAGGCTGGACCCAAGCTAGAAACTAAGTGCTTTCATTGCAAGGGGACTGGTCACTAGAAGCGGAACTGCCTCAAGTATTTGGTCGACAAGAAGGTGGCCAACACCAAACAAGGTATATATGATATACATGTTATTGATGTGTACCTCACCAACTCTCGTTGTAGTGCCTGGGTATTTGATACCGGTTCGGTTGCTCACATTTGCAACTCAAAGCAGGAACTACGAAATAGATAGAGGTTGGCGAAGGACGAAGTGACGATGCGCGTGGGAAATGGTTCCAAGGTTGTTGCGATCACCGTCGGCACACTCTCACTTCAATTACCATCGGGATTAGTGATGAACCTGAATAATTGTTATTTAGTGCATGCGTTGATCATGAACATTATATCTGGATCTTGTTTATTGCGAGAAGGTTACTCATTTAAATTACATAATAATGATTGTTCTATTTATATGATTAATATCTTTTATGGTCATGCACCCCATGTGAGGGGTTTATTTTTATTGAATCTCGATAGTGATAGCACACCTGTTCATAACATTTGATGCCAAAAGATGTAAAGTTAATAATGATAGTACCACTTTCTTGCGGCACTGCCGCTTAGGTCATATTGGTGTAAAACGCATGAAGAAGCTCCATGCCGACGGACTTTTCATGCCGATGGACTTTTGTAGTCACTTGATTTTGAATCACTTGACACATGTGAACCATGCCTCATGGGCAAGATGACCAAGACCCCGTTTTTCGGTATAATGGAGCGGGCAAGTGACTTGTTGGAAATCATACATACTGATATGTGTGGTCCAATGAGCATTGAGGCACGTGGTGGAAATCGTTATTTCCTCACCTCCACTAATGACTTAAGTAGATATGGGTATATTTACTTAACGAAACATAAGTCTGAAACGTTTGAAAAGTTCAACCAATTTCAAGGTGAAGTTGAGAATCATCGTAAAAATAAGATTAAATTCCTATGATCTAATCGAGGAGGAGAATATCTGAGTTATGAGTTTGACACTCACTTAAGAGAATGTGGAATTATTTCATAGTCGACACCACGTGGAACACCACAGCGTAATGGTGTGTCCGAACATCGTAATCGTACTTTATTGGATATGGTGCGTTCTATGATTCTCTTGCCGATTTGTTGTTATCATTTTTGGGTTATGCATTAGAGACAACTGCATTCACTTTAAATAGGGCAACATCAAAATCCGTTGAGACGACGCCATATGAACTGTGGTTTGGCAAGAAACCAAAGTTGTCGTAGTTTGGGGATGTGATGTTTATGTCAAAAAGCTTCACCCGGAAAAGCTGGAACCCAAAGCAAAGAAATGCGCATTCATAGGATACCCAAAAGAGATAGTTGGGTACACCTTATCTTAGATCCGAAGGCAAAGTGTTTGTCGCTAAGAATAGAAGATTTCTTGAGAAAGAGTTTCTCTTGAAAGAATTGAGTGGGAGGAAGATAGAACTTGATGAGGTTGTTGAACGTTTACTTCAAACAGAAAGTAGCGCATCACGGAAAGATGTTTCTGTGGAGCCTACATCAATTGAAGAGGAAGCTACTGATGATGATCATGAAGCTTCGGATCAAGTTGCTATCGAACCTTGTAGGTCTACAAGGGCATGCACTGCTCCTTAGTGGTACGGTAACCCTGTCTTAGCAATCATGTTCTTGGACAACAATGAACCAATGAGCTATGAAGAAGCGATGGTGGGCCCGGATTCCAACAAATGGTTAGAGGCCATGAAATTCGAGATAGGATCCATGTATGAAAACAAAGTATGGACTTTGGAAGTATTACCTAAAGGGCGAAAGGCTATTCAGAATAAATGGATCTTTAAGAAGAAGGCGAATGCCCACGGTAATATCACCGTCTATAAAGCTCGACTTGTGGCAAAGGGGTTTTCACAAGTTCAAGGAGTTGACTACGATGAGACTTTCTTACCCGTAGCAATGCTTAAGTCCGTCAGAATCATGTTAGCAATAGCTGCATTTTTCAATTATGAAATTTGGCAGATGGATGTAGAAACAGTGTCCCCTAACGATTTCCTTAAGTAAGAGTTGTATATGATGCAACCGGAAGGTTTTACCGATCCAGAGAATGCTGACAAAGTATGCAAGCTCCAGCGATCCATTTATGGACTGGTGCAAGCATCTCAGAGTTGGAATCAACACTTTGATGAGGTGATCAAGGCGTTTGGGTTTATACAAGTTTATGGAGAAGCTTGTATTTACAAGAAAGTGAGTGGGAGATCTATAGGATTTCTAATATTATATGTGGATGACATATTGCTGATTGGAAACAATATAAAATTTATGGGAAGCATAAAAGAATATTTAATAAGAGTTTTTCAATGAAGGACCTAGGAGAACCTGCTTTCATATTAGGCATCAGGATCTATAGAGATAGATCGAGACACTTAATAGGACTTTCACAAAGCACATACCTTGAGAAAGTTTTGAAGAAGTTCAAAATGGACCAGTCCAAGAAAGGGTTCTTGCCTGTATTGCAAGGTGTGAAGTTGAGTAAGACTCAATGCCTAGTGACTGTAGAAGATAGAGAAAAGATGAGTGTCGTCCCCTATGCTTCGACCATAGGCTCTATCATGTATGCAATGCTGTGCAAAAGACATGATGTCAGCCTTGCCATAAGTATGTTAGGAAGGGTTCAAAGTGATCCAGGAATGGAACATTGGACAGCGGTTAAGAATATTCTGAAGTACCTGAAAAGGACTAAGGAAATGTTTCTCGTGTATGGAGGTGATCAAGACCTCGTCGTAAAGGGTTACGTCGATGAAATCATTGACACTGATCTCGATGACTCTAAGTTTCAAACCAGATACGTATTTATTCTCAATGGGGGAGCAGTAAGCTGGTGTAGTTCCAAGCAAAGCGTGGTAGCTGATTCTACATGAGAAGCGGAGTACATAACTGCCTCAGAGGCGGCTAAAGAAGGTTTCTGGATGAAGGAGTTCATGACAGATCTTGGAGTTGTGCCCAGTGCACTGGATCCAATGACTCTATTCTGTGACGACACTCGTGCCATTGCTGTAGCTAAGGAACCCAGGTTTCACAAGAGGACCAGACACATAAAGTGACGCTTCAATTCCATCCGTGATTACATCAAGGAGCAGGACATAAGTATTTGTAAAGTGCACACAGATCTGAATGTTGCACACCCGTTGAATAAGCCTCTTCCACAAGCGAAACATGATCAACACCAGAACTGCATGGGTGTTACATTCATTACAATGTAAATCACATAGTGATGTGAGCTAGATTATTGACTCTAGTGCAAGTGGGAGACTATTGGAAATATTTACTAGAGGCAATAATAAAGTGGTTATTATTATATTTCCTATTCATGATAATCATTTATTATCCATGCTAGAATTTTATTGATTGAAAACTCAAATACATGATACATAGACAACACACTGTCCCTAGTAAGCCTCTAAAGGACTAGCTCATTGATCAAAGATGGTTAATGTTTCTTGGCCATAGACATGAGTTGTCATTTGATAACGGGATCACATCATTTGGATAAGGATGTGATGGACAAGACCCAAACTATGAACGTAGCATGTGATCGTGTCAGTTTATTGCTATTGTTTTGCATGTCAAGTATCTGTTCCTATGACCACGAGATCATGCAAATCCCGATCTAGGTTCTTGAGATAGAGGTTCAACCGATAAATATCTTCATAGAATATGTAGGAACCAATATGGGCATCCAGGTCCCGCTATTGGTTATTGATCGGAGAGTGTCTTGATCATATCTGCATAGTTCTCGAACCCGCACTGTTTGCACACTTAAGGTTCAGTGACGTTTTGGTATAATTGAGTTACGTGTGTTTGTGACCGAAGGTTGTTCGGAGTCCCGGATGAGATCCCGGACGTCACGAGAAGCTCCAGAATGGTCCGGAGGTAAAGATTTATATATAGGAAACTGGTATTTGGGTTCCGGAGAGGTTTCGGGTATTTCCAGTAGTGTACGGGGAGTGATGAATGGGTTCCGGGGGTCTACCGGGAGGGGCCCACCCACCCTGGGGGGCACATGGGCCCAAGAAGTGGCACACCAGCCCCTGGTGGGCTGGACAACCGACCCAATAAGGTGCACATGCGCCCAAGAGGAAAAGGTGGAGGGTGGGAGGAGTCCTTCTTGGAGTAGGACTCCTCCCCCACGCCCACCTCCTTGGCCAGCGGACAAAGGCCCTAGGGGATACCCTAGGGCACCTCCTCCCACTCCTTCCTCCTATATATAGTGGAGGTTTTGAGGGCAGCCACCACTTGAAAAATCCACGTGCTGCCCTCTCCTTTCTAGATCATCTTCCTCCCCTAGATTAGTTCGGTAGAGCTTGGCGAAGCCCTGCCGGATTAGTTCACCACCACGGCCACCATGTTGTTGTGCTATCGGAGAACTCATCTACCTCTCCACCCTCGCTTGCTGGATCAAGGAGGTGGAGATCATCATTGAGCAGTACGTGTGCTAAACGGGGAGGTGCCGTCTGTTTGGCACTAGATCGTGATTGGATCATGGGATGGCTTGCGATTTGGATCGCGAAGACGTTCGACTACATCAATCGTGTTTCTTAATGCTTCCCTCTTAGCGATCTACAAGGGTATGTGGATCCGATCTCTCCTCTCATGGATGCTCATCACCATGGATAGATCGTGTATGTGAGTAGGAAAATTTTAGTTTCCCATGCAACATTCCCCAACAATATTTAGTTTGTATCATAAAAAATAAAAATATTAAAATATTTATCTTTGCTTGTTTTGCTTGTCACTAGATTGCATCTTCGCTCTCTAGTTTTCTGGAAAGTTGCTATCATGTTTGAATTTGAGAAAGTTATCATTGAAAGTGCTTCTGAAGATAGCACTAATGACTTGGATGAAGCGGGATTAAAATTTTATCCCACTCATGACCCTCCTATGGATCAAGTCCCTACTACTAACACTCACGCAACCCTAAATTCTAAAATTTATCATGTGGGTTGTGGGAACATTATTGGAAAGAATATCATCCAAAAATTCTTTGAGTACTCGTTAGCTTCCTGTCTCGTTAAAAGTTCTTTACTTGATGAAATAAAATTGTTATGTGGATGCTATCACTATGCTTATTTTGAAAATGGAAAGAAAATTTGTGCATCTCCATCCTATGCTTCAAAAGATATTCTTGGGACTCCCTAGCTTGCATGATCCCGAGATTAAGGAATTTTCCACCACCACCCTTATTCATGAATTTGATTATATTTTGCATGAAGCAAAGGAAATTTTAATCTTCTATGGAATAAAATTTGAATGTACTCCCATAGAAGCTATCATCCATAATAATGATACTATTCGTAGGTTGGAATTTAATGACTATCACGGAATTGATATGAATATGAGGAGGAATGTGCTTCCCGAAGAATTAACACAATCTTTGTTTATCCACACTTGTGATAAATTTTAATGTATTTTTAAACGAATTAATGAAGGGTTTAGTGAATATTGAAAAGAAAACACTATTAGGGAACATATTAGTGATGAAATCCATGTCTTATATGAAGAACCTTTATATGATAGTGATGTTAGCAATGATTGTATAAATCCCTTTGAGTACTTGAGTGCTTAAACTAGGTTAGAAAAGGGTGATTTATTAAGTAAAATTTTGGAGGAACTAATTTTGACAGATATGAAGGGATCCAACACTTGAAACTATGCAATATGCCTAGCGAGGGGCGTAAAACAATAGTGCTTGTTGGGAGGCAACCCAATATGTATCGTTATCTTTGCTCTTTACTTCTGTTAGTTTGTGATAACATGATTATTGCCTCTGTAAAGATTGTGTTTTTATGTTATAATTAGTGTTTGTGCCAAGTAAAGTCTTTGGGATGATTTTCATGATGAGTAGAATTGATACGGTGGAAAAACAGAAACTTTGACGTCCAGTGCAGAATTTCTTTAATTTTATTGGAACGTCTTTTTAAGCTGAATTGTTTACACAATATTTCTATAAACATTTATCAGGCCGTCCTAATTTTTCACAATTCTTGGAGTTACATTAGTATAGGTTCATTACATATTACTACAGACTGTTCTGTTTTAGTCAGATTCTGTTTTTCATGTGTAGTTTGCTTGTTTTGATGATGCTACGGATTGTATCGGGGGGTATAAGGCATGGATGGGTTAACATGAAATACCATATGCTAAAATAAAATAAGAATAAACTTGTAACAACACCTGAAAGTATTTGATATGCCGCTTATACTAACGAATTGCACGAAGTTTTGTTGAGTTTTACGTGATTGAAGTTTGCAAGTTTTGGGTATTGTCCCGATGGACAAAGGATTGAGTATTCACTTATATATTTTTACTCTATGTGCTTCATTTATATCTTTTGAGTTTAGTAGTTTCTCTAGTACTTAAAATATTGAGTATTCAATGAGTGATAATTAAAACCATCATATATCACATATAGAGAAATTGTGGGTTAATGATATTGATGTGGTGATATGAAAAAGGTGGGAGTGCATTATTATTAATTCAGACAGGTGTTGATATTAAGAGATGTTAAACCTCTTGTTCCTCTAAAAAAATGCATGGTGATGATGTGTGAGCATTTCTTTTCCTCGTTGAAATCCTAGTGTTTTTTTAGTCGGAGTTGTGCGATGGTTAATTCCTACCAAGCCTCTCCCTCTAGGCATGCGACTAGTACTTTGATTTGTGATAAAACTAATGAAACTTTGTAATAAATATATGAGTTCTTCAAGACTAATGTGACACCATGGACATACACAATCTCACATCCTCATATTTGCTAGCCTCTTCGGTATTGTGCATCGCCTGTTCTCACCTTGAGGATCAGTGCAACTTTCGCTGGTGCATCGAAACCCCGTGACATGACACACTCTATTGCACATAAACCTTTTTATATCCTCCTCAAAACAGCCATCATACCTACATATCATGGCATTTCCATAGCCATTCTGAGATATATTGCTATGCAAATGCCATCGTCACTTCATATGACTAGTTCGTTCATCATCATCATCATGCTTTGCATGATCATATAGAGCTGACATAGTATTTGCAGCAAAGCCACCATTCATCATATTTTTAACACATGTCATACTAGATCTTTGCACATCCTCGTACACTTCCAGAGGCATTCATTAAGAGTCATATTTTCCTATCAGTTTTCATATTGAGTTGTAAGTAAATAAAAGTGTGATGATCATCATTATTAGAGCATTGTCCCGACGAGGAAATAAAAATGGGGGAGGCCAAATGCGCCCACCATATATAAAAAGGAATGAGAGAAAAAGAGAGAAGGGACTTTGCTACTATCCTTTACCACACTTGTGCCTCAAAGTGGCACCTTGTTCTTCACATAGAGAGTCTCATGTTATATCATTCATATGCTAGTGGGAATCACTCTTTCATAAACTTGCCTTGTATATTCTGATGACGGGCTTCCTCAAATGCCCGAGGTCTTCATGAGCAAGCAAGTTGGATGCACACCCCACTTAGCTTCAGTGGAGCTTTCATACACTTATAGCTCATGTGCATCATTTGCATGGCAATCCGTAGTCCTCGCATCGATATCTATCGACGGGCATCTCCATAGCTCGTTGGTACGCCTAGTTGATGTGAGACTATCTTCTCCACTTTTACCCCTTTGAAACCTACCACCATATTCTATTCCACCTTTATGCTATGTTCAATGGTTCACGCTCATGTATTGCGTGAAGAATAAAAATTTGATGTGTAATTAAAAAGTATGATCCAATTGCCTGACTTGGACACCGTAGTGCTTGACATCTGTATTAACGTGGTGAAGATGGAGCCATGCCTTGCTAATATAATAAAGATGGATGGGGGTAAAACAATCTTCGAGGATATTATATTTTGAAAAATTAATGATTCGCTACTTATACCTATAAGTATTGTTGTGTTAATATGTATTAGTTCATCGTTTCTCAGTGAGCATACATGCATAAGGTAACATCATGGATAGCATGTCACATCAAAAATACTGTTTGTATCATGTACCTACTCGAGGACGAACATGAATTATGCTTTGGGATGCTTGATATGTCTCCAACGTATCTATAATTTTTGATTGTTCCATGCTGATATATTATCATTATAGAATACTCTGGGGTATTATTTTTCCAATTTATATTATTTGTGAGCACTAACCTATTGACCCACTGCCTAGTGTCAGTTGCTATTTTCTGCGTGTTTCTCACTTTTCAGGTTTTGCATACCAAATGAAGTCAAGTTGCCTTGAATCTTTTTGGTGATTTTTTCTAGACCAACGAGCATCGGAAGAACGCTAGAGGCCTCACGAGGGGCCCACAAGCCAACACGACGCGACCTAGAGAGCGCCCTGTTGGCTTGTGCCTCCCTCATGGCCCTCCCAACTCTGTTCTTTGGCTTATAAATATTCATCTACCCAAAAACACCATAAGGAGTCCCGAAACACTTTTTACGTTGCCACAAGTCTCTGTTTCGACAGGTGGACATCTGGAGCTCCATTCTGGCATCCTGCCGGAGGGGGGTCGATCACGGAGGGCCTCTTCCTCAACCTTGTTGCCCTAACGTTGATGTGTGAGTAGTTCACCACACACCTACGGGTCCATAGTTAGTACGAAGATTGAAATCTCTCTCTCTCTCTCTCTCTCTCTCTATCGCTCTCCCTCTTTGATCTTCAATACAATGATCATCGCATCTTCGCTTTGAGCCATATGATGTAATTCCTTTTGTGCTGTGCGTTTGTTGGGATCCGATGAATTGTGGGTTTATGTGCAGATTATTCACGATAAATATTTGAGTCTCCCATGAATACTTATATGATTATTATGTGCATGATTATGATAGCTTTGTAATTCTCTCAGCTCTATTGAAATAGTTTGGCCAACTAGATCGAGTTTTCATCGGTGATAGAGGGGTTTTGTGGTAGGTTCAACCTTGCGAATTTCTATATCCCAGTGACAGAAGGGGACAAGATGCGTATTCGTGTTTCTACTACTAAGGATAAAACGATGGGGTTTATTCATATTGCTTGAGTTTACATTGTCTACATCATGTCATTGTTATTCATGCATCAGTTTGTTTTACTTAGTACTCTAGATGCATGTTGGATAGCGGTCGATGAGTGGAGTAATAGTAATAGGTGCAGGCAGGAGTTGGCCTATTTTTTTATGGACGTGATGCCTATATACACATGATCATTGATGTGAATATCTTATAACTATCTGCTTTTCTGTCAATTGGCCAACAGTAATTTGTTTATCCGTGTATGCTATTTTTCATGGGAGATGCCATTAGGGAAAGCTATGGCCCCCACGTCTATTCACAACATATTGATAAAACCTTCATTACCTTGTTGTTATTTACTTGTTTTTATTTTCTTTTTCTATCTACAATTATCAAAACACATCACTTGCTTGCAAATAACAAGACAAGAGGATTGCCAACCCTCTTGCCCGCGTTGGGTGCAAGTTGTTTGTTCTTTTGTGTGCAACTGCTAAAGACGGTTGTGGTAGATATTCCTATTGGTTCGATAAACCTTGGATTCATAACTGAGGGAAATACTTACCCACATTGTGATGCGGTAACCCGTTCCTCTTCATGGAAAACCCAATGTAGATCACAAGTACCAATGAGCTTATCAATAAACAATGGCTCCTCCTCAATGTCTACACCCTCTTATTTATCTTTGCAATAGATGTTTTCATGCCATGATTTGCCATGGCCGTCAGACTCTTTTTCTAGGTTTCCATGGCCAATGTCATGGGCCTTTTCATCTTGGTCGTCTCCATCTTTGTGTTGGGTCTCGTCGGGATCAAAGCCTTGGCCTTGGCCCTCAGGGGGGAGGCTTGTCCATGTACCTTGTAGATGATGTTCTCCGCGAAAGCGTTGAAGTCGGGGTTGCCTTACACCGGTGTTGGGTAGGGTGTTTTGTCGAATAGGTTGCGGGCGTCGAGAAGGTTGGGTGTAGGAATCGCTCGCGGCTGCTTCCTTTGCATCCCAGTGGGTGACTGGTCGACACCACCTGACCCAGGTGTGACGTTGAGGTTGATGGTGGCCTCGACGGTAGGGATGGTCACTGCTATCATGCTTCCATCCGACAACATGGAGAAACGAACCGCGGCATGCTCGTGCGATGTATGAACACCGCATGTTTGCGGTGTTGTGAAGGAGCTCGACGACTGGCCTATGGAGGGCGAACGACCAATGAGCATGCACTTGCCGCGATCATGGTAGAAGCTGAAAGAATGTCTGCTGCGGGTAGGCTAAACTGTAGCATGAGGAGGGCATGATTCATTGCTCCATCTATGGCCTCCGTGACAAGGGCCTTGTTGCCCTCAACAGCGGCCTTGTGTTGGGTGGCGGCAGCCTCATGGGCGGCCTAGTCCACGGCTTTCCTCTCGGCAACAATGGCCCTCATAGCTCTCCTCTTGGTCAATTCTTAGTTGTTGATGTCTACTACGCAACTTTATTCTTGTAGACGTTGGTGGGCCTCCAAGTGTAGAGTTTTGTAGGACAACAACAAATTTCCCTCAAGTGTTGACCTAAGGTTTATCAATCTGTGGGAAGTGTAGGATGAAAATGGTCTGTCTCAAGCAACCCTCCAATCAAATACAAGAAACCTCTTGTGTCCCCAACACACCCAATACAATGGCAAATTGTATAGGTGCACTAGTTCGGCAAAGTGATGGTGATACAAGTGTAGTATGGATAGTAGATATTTCTTTTTGTAATCTGAAAAAATATAAAAACAACAAGGTAGCAAGTGGCAAACAACAAGCAAAATGGTTTAGCAATGCTTGTAAATAAGGCCTAGGATTCATACTTTCACTAGTGCAGTCTCTCAACAATGCTAATATAGTAGAATCATATGACCATCCCTCAATGTGCAACAAAGAATCACTCCAAAGTTCAAAAGTAGCAGAGAACATAAGATGAAATTGTCGTAGGTAGTAGAACCACCTCAAAGTTATTATTACCTATCAATCTTTTGGGCTATTCCTGTAAGTGTCATAAACAACCCTAGAGTTGTTAGTAAAATAACACCTATGCTATATATCAACAACCCTAATGTCACCTAGATACGCCAATGCCACCTCAAGTATCTGTGGGTTAATTATACGACATGCATCAAACAATTTGAGATTCATCATATTCAGTCCAACTCAAAGAACTTCGAAGAGTAGCCCAAGATTTCTATCAGAGAACGACGTATGAAAACGCGCAATAAACCCCTATGCATAGATCTCCAAGGTCACCGGAATCCGCAAGTTGATGCCATCACAAATATCAAGTGAATCAATGGAATACCCCATTGTCACCACGGGTATCCACATGCAAGACATATATCAAGTGTTCTCAAATCCAATATTCAATCCAACATAACGAGATATCAAAGGGAAGAATCAATTCATCACAACTAGAGAGCAAGGGACAAACACCATATGATCCAACTATATTAACAAACGTCGTTATACGTCAAGATCAAGACATCTCAAGAACACGAGAGAGAGAGAGGGAGGGAGGGGGAGATAGATAGATAGAGATAGATAGATAGATAGATAGAGAGAGAGAAATCAAACACATCTCTACCGGTACATACCCTCAGTTCCGAGGGTGAACTACTCCCTCCTCGTCATGGCCACCACCGGGATGATGGAGATGGCCACCGGTGATCATTTTCCCTCTCCAGAAGGGTACTGGAAAGGCTCCAGATGGGGTTTTTCTTTGATATAGAGAGTTGCGGAGGAGGAGTGGGAGTTCTAGGTTAACTTCCGGAGGTTTATATATATATATATATAGGAATTTTCAGCGTTGGAATTACGCCAGACGGAGCCACGTAGGCCCCACCACACAAAAGGGCACGACTAGGGGGTGGTCGTGCCCTATTGCCTCGTGACCCATAGGTGGATCTCCTCCGGTGGTTCTTCGCTCCGGTATTTCTTATTTTCCACAGAAACAATCATAAAAACGTTTCGCGCAATTTCAAAAACTTTTATTTTCTCCACAAAAAACAACACCACGGTAATTCTGCTGAAAATAGCGTTAGTTCGGGTTAGTTCTAAATAAATCATATGAAGTGCATTAAAACCATATAAAATTATTGTAACCATAGGCAAATATGGCATGGATACTTCATAAATTATCGATATGTTGGAGACGTATCATCATCCCCATGCTTAATTCCTACTCGTCCTTGAGTAGGTAAATCATAAAAGAAGTAATTTATGAAGTGTGAATGCTAGCATAGTTAGTAGTTTTGATCATTGAAAATTTCAGTCGCTTTTGTAGCATCATAAGGAGCAAGATTTTCTTGTAAAAATCATCATGATAGAGTAGCAATCAATTCACATGTCATGGTCCAAACAATGTATTCTCTTGAAACTTAACAACATATGTTCTTAGTCATCAAACAATTTCAATGCATCATCAAGTCTAAGTAAGAGCTCCACATACTTAATCATCATATAGTCTTCTATGATTGCTAATAGTCAAAGCTATTTTTTACAGCATCCATCAAACACAACGAAAGATAGGGGCTTAATGTTTCGCCTCCCAACATACTTATCATGAAGATAATTGTCAACAATAATGAATCATGGTCAAATATAATTGACTGGATATATGTGTACGGATCTTTCCCCACCACATGCTGCTTGCCAACTAATAGATTGAAGTTGTAATAGGAAGTTGACTCAACATGGAAAGTAAATAACATGAAAGTAAATAGATTGCCCCTTCGCAGAAAGAAGCAGGGATTTGCAAAGGTGCGAGAGCTCATTGTTTAAAATAAAGATGAATATATTTTGGGTAATGTGCCTTTCCGGTCAACGTTACAATAAAGTCCTCAACATCTTCCATGATAATCACATTATTAGCGGTTCCCAAAAAGAATTGAAATTTTACTCCCCCCTCCACTATTCAAACACATTCCATGGCTAGCGTATCCATGGGTACCATCCAAACAATCAACTTTCTAGGGGGAGTTCTAGTTTACGCATTTTTGTATTATGCAGGACTGGGCATCCTTTTTACCAGCCTTTCTCGTGCAATGACAGTCGAATAAACACTCATCATGATAATAACCCTCTTAGTATGGAATATACTGACCGCCCGATCGCTCCATGAGTGGTACGGGCACACAAAACAGATGTTTATTTGAAGGTTTTAGAGGTGGCACATGCAAATTTACTTGGAATGGCAGTGAAATACCATATATAGGTAGGTATGGTGGACTCTCATGGAAGAAACTTGGATGAAGGATTTGGATGCACAAGTAGTATCTCTACTCAGTATGAAGTTTTGGCTAGCAAAAGGTTCCAAACAAGTACCACACGTTGGAGGATCCATAACAATATAACTTCTATGCAATTACTCAAACATAAACCATTATGTTGTCTTCCTTGTTCAACTTCAACTATATTATCAAGTTTGAAAATAATTAATGGTTATTCACAATCAAAAAAGATTTCCAAGATAATATATTTGTATGTGAAAGTTCTCTTTCTTATAGTAGTCATTCATGAATTGCTTGTATGACCAATACTATGATTGTCAAACTTCAATAGATTTTACATTCTAAACCAAATGTGAAACTACTACTAAGCATAAAGCACATGGATAATTTCAGATTTAGATATTCAATTCATTCACAATTTACTCTTAGGATATTAGTGAATCACAAGAGTAAACATCAAACCACTCTCATAAGATAAATGAAGATCAATGAGTAGTCAAACAATTAAGTAGCTATGTGAGGATTCTCTATCACTAGAGATTTTCAGGTCTAATCTTTATTTCAAAACAGCAAATAAAACAAAAATACATTCCAAGAATAGCACATATCATGTGGACAAATAAAAACGTAGGCTCAACATAGGCTAACCGATATTTGTTGACGAAGAGAGGTGGGATGCGTAGCATCCCCAAGCTTAGGTGTTTGAGACTTCTTATAATATTTACTTGGGGTGCTTTGGGCATCCCCAAGCTTGAGTTTTGTATCTCGTTCAATCCTCTCATATCCCGGTTTCACCTAAGTCTCACAAACTTCATCCACACAAAACTTGAAAAGAACTCGTGAGATAGGTTAGTACACATAAGAACTTCATGTACTGCCAGGACAAGTTGCATAATAATTTTCAATCATTAGGTACTATATACCATCATTTACACAATTTATATCTACCATAAGTAGATAAAGAAACTATGACATCAATCTATCCAATAAGAAGAGTTTGTAGAAATTAACTTCAAAAGTGTACTTATGGTACTGAAACAATTATGAAAATTTAGGACATGATAAATAATTTTTATGAGAGTATTGTGTAAAACTTTCAGCAGCTTTCCATGTACGAGTAAAATCTGATAATTCAAATACGACAACAAAAGTTTATGTTTTTGTACAACACAGATCACACATGCAATTCAAGCATTCTAAAGGCAATTCGTGTAACTTTTTATTTGAAAAACAATATTATAAGTAACATCTACCAGAGAAAAACAAAATAAATGACTCTCCTAGCAAAACACATATCATGTGATGAATAAAACTATAGCTCCAAGTAAGATATACCGATAATGTCGGAGACGAAAGAGGGGATGCCTTCCGGGGCATCCCCTTGCTTAGACGCTTGAGTCTTCCTTGGATAATACCTTGGGGGTTCCTTTGGAATCCCCAATCTTTGGTTATTGCTTCTCCTTATTCACCTCATATCGGCATCTCACCCAATACTTGAAAACTTCAATCACACAAAACTTAATGGAACTTCATGAGATGGGTTAGTGTAATAAAGATAGATCATTCACTTAGGTACTACCATGACAAGATTTACAATTGTTCTCACGTAATACCTACTCTATTTTATCTAGGGCTGTAAAAATAGCTTGAAGATTGAAATCTAAATGAGTAGCTTGTGACTTAACTCGAATCGACTCGAACTCGAAAAATAACGAGTCAAGCCGAGCTTTATCTTAAGATCATTTATAGACCAAGTTAACAAGCCGAAATCATAATAGTAAGAGATGATGTCGGCGATGCTAGGTCGACACCTATGGGGATCAACTTGATACCCTTGTGATCGTAGGGCGGGGAAAGACAACGTCAAGAGCAGATCTAATGATCAACACCTGACAAGCCTTTTTACCCAGGTTTGGGCCGCTTACGCGTAAAACCCTACGTCCTGCTCGTCTGATTGTATTAAGCGTTTTCTTGTTGTTTGTTACAGTGATGATAACTGTCTTCTTGGTCAATCTCCAAAGAGTCTAACCCCTTGTGAATGAGCTAAGGGTCTCCTTTTATAGGCAAAGGGATCACCTACAGTGCTCGATGGTTGGTTCACGAGATGTTGAAGTGAACCTAGAGCGGTGCTTATCCATCTACTGCTGTCAGGTGCATTAAATGTATGTCTTGTCCTTGTTAGCAAAGTGCTGGTGAAGACATGTGTCCAGATGTTTCGACACCTGGACGCCCCGCTGGAGTATGCGGAATGCGCTGGAACTTGGGGGGGGGTGGCACTATGGCAAGGGCGGTCGCCCTCTAGTGCCTAGCCACGTCATCCCGGCTAGGATGCTTGTCGGGGCCTTGGGTCTTCGTCTCGGCAAGGAAGCTTGTCGGGGGCTACGACTGTCTTCCCGGCGAGGGAGGCTTGCCGGGGTCTTGTGCTTGGTGCGTTCATCACGTCCATTAAACGGACATGGCCTTGGATGTCTTCCCAGCAAGGTAGGCTTGCCGGGCCTTGGATATCTTGGGGGTGCGTCTTGTCTGGACTCTACCACTCCCTGCCGTCAGGGGCCCTTTGCACCCGTGCACAACTCTGGGCACTAGAGACCCCAGTCTTTAGTGCACTGACAGGAGCCCTCGGGCCTGGGCCATACACGCGTGCGGAGCATTGTTAGGCCAGGACCAAAGAGGTCCACATGCCTTCGTGGCTGGATCTGCTCGCGGTTGCCTTTCCCCACGTCGTGCATCGGATGCGTGAAGTGGGAGGTCGTGCTCGGAGTGGCCTCTCCGCCTCCTGAAACGCCTCTGCCACGCGCATGGCATGCAGAGTCATGGATGAACAGGTGGCAGACGAGGCCTTAAAAGGCGCAGTAGTGGCTGGGCCTGATACGTCCATTTTGCATCATGCTTTCATGTTGATATTTATTGCTTTTTGGGCTGTTATATTACTTGTGGTACCATACTTATGCCTTTTCTCTCTTATTTTGCAAGGTTTATTTGAAGAGGGAGAATTCAGGCAGCTGGAATTCTGGACTGGAAAAGGAGCAAATCCTAGTCCACTATTCTGCACATCTCCAAATGCCCTGAAAAGTTACGTGGATTTTTTGGGATTACATAAAAAATACTGGGCGGAAGAACTACCGGGGGGGGGGGGCTGCCAGGGCGCCACAAGCCCTGACACCGCCACCCCCTAGTGGCGGAGTGGGGGCTTGTGGGCTCCCTGGAGGCCCACTAGCCCCCTCTTTTGCTATATGAAGCGTCCTGGTCCAGAAAAAATCAGAAGGGAGCTTTTTCGTGGTTTCGCCGCTGCCACGAGGCAGAACTTGAGCAGATCCAATCTAGAGCTCCGGCAGGACGATCCTGCCGGGGAAACTTCCCTCCCGGAGGGGGAAATCATCGCCATCGTCATCACCAACACTCCTCTCGTCGGAGGGGAGGCATCTTCATCAACATCTTCATCAACACCATCTCCTCTCCAATCCCTAGTTCATCTCTTGTAACCAATCTTCGTCTCGCAACTCCAATTGGTACTTGTAAGGTTGCTAGTAATGTCGATTACTCTTTGTAGTTGATGCTAGTTGGATTACTTGGTGAAAGGGTTTATGTTCAGATCCTTGATGCTATTCATTACACCTCTGATCATGATTATGATTATGTTTTGTGAGTAGTTACTTTTGTTCCTGAGGACATGGGATAAGTCATGTTAATAATAGTCATGTGAATTTGATATTCGTTCGGTATTTTGATATGCTGTATGTTGTCTTTTCCTCTAGTGGTGTTATGTGAACGTCGACTACATAAAACTTCACCATATTTGGGCCTAGAGGAAGGCATTGGGAAGTAGTAAGTAGATGATGGGTTGCTGGAGTGACAGAAGCTTAAACCCCAGTCTATGCGTTGCTTCGTGAGGGGCTGATTTGGATCCACTAGTTTAATGCTATGGTTAGACTTTTTCTTAATTCTTCTTTTGTAGTTGCGGATGCTTGCGAGAGAGGTTAATCATAAGTGGTATGCTTGTCCAAGTAAGGGTAGTACCCAAGTGCCGGTCCACCCACATATCAAACTATCAAAGTAACGAATGCGAATCATATGAACATGATGAAACTAGCATGACAGAAATTCCCGTGTGTCCTCGGGAGCGTTTTTCCTCCTATAAGACTTTGTTCAGGCTTGTCCCTTGCTAAAAAAGGGATTGGGCCACTTGGTGCACCGTTGCTACTACTTGTTACTTGTTACTTTTTGCTTGCTACATTTCACCTCGCTACACAATCACTTGTTACCGCTACTTTCAGTGCTTGCAGTTATTACCTTGCCGAAATTCGTTTATTAGAGCCTTCTGCTCCTCGTTGGGTTCGACACTCTTACTTATCGAAAGGACTACGATTGATCCCCTATACTTGTGGGTCATCAAGACTCTTTTCTGGCGCCGTTGCCGGGGAGTGAAGCACCTTTGGTAAGTGGAAATTGGTAAGGAAACATTTATACACTGTGCTGAAATTTATTGTCACTTGTCACTATGGAAACTGTTCCTTTGAGGAGTTTGTTCGGGGTATCTTCAGCACGAACGGAAGCACGAGGAGTTTCTCCTCAACTAGAGGTACCTACTGAAAATATCTTTTATGAAATTCCTTTGGGTATGCATGAGAAACTGCTGGCTAATCCTTTCACAGGAGATGGATCTTCACATCCAGACTTGCATCTAATCTATGTAGATGAAGTTTGTGGTTTATTTAAGCTTGCAGGTTTGCCCGAGGATGAGGTAAAGAAGAAAGTCTTTCCTTTATCTTTGAAGGATAAGGCGTTGACATGGTATAGGCTATGTGATCATACTGGATCATGGGGCTACAATCGGTTGAAATTGGAATTTCATCAAAAGTTCTATCTTATGCATTTAGTACATCGTGATCGGAACTTTATTTATAACTTTTGGCCTCGTGACAGGGAAAGCATAGCTCAAGCTTGGGGGACGCTTAAATCAATGCTATATTCATGCCCCAATCATGAGCTCTCGAGAGAAATCATCACTTAAAACTTTTATGCTTGGCTTTCTCATGAAGATCATACCATGCTTGACACTTCTTGTACCGGTTCTTTTATGAAGAAGGATATTGATCACAAATGGAATTTATTGGAGAGAATCAAAGGCAACTCTGAAGATTGGGAGCTGGAGGAAGGTAATGAGTCAGGTATGAATTTCCAGTTTGATTGCGTTAAATCTTTTGTTGAGACAAACACTTCTAGAGATTTTAGCACTAAGTATGGACTTGACTCTGAGATAGTAGCTTCTTTGTGTGAATCTTTTGCTGCTCATGTTGATCTTCCCAAAGAGAAGTGGTTTAAATATCATCCTCCTGTAGAAAGCAACATATCCAAAACCAATCTAGTTGAGGAGAAAGTCATTGCTTTTAGTGATCCTGTTGTTCCTTGTGCTTACACTGAGAAACCACCATACCCTGCTAGGATAAAGGATTATTCTAAAGCTCCAACTGTGATACATAGGGGTTACATTAGACCACTTGCACCCCCTGAGGAGATTAGAGATGAACATAGTGTTGCTATTATCAAAGATCTCTTAGCCGAAGACATAGATGGGCATGTTATCAAATCTTGTGAGGACTTCGCTAGGATTGCTAAACCTCACGCGAAAGACAAGCACGGACCTGTAGTTGGCCTGCCTGTTGTTTCTGTTAAGATAGGAGATCACTGTTACCATGGTTTATGTGATATGGGAGCTAGTGTTAGTGCAATAACCTGTTCTCTATATGATGAAATTAAAGATGAGATTGCACCTGTGAGTTAGAACCCATTGATGTCACTATCACGCTAGCTAATAGAGACACTATTTGCCCTCTAGGAATTGTGAGAGACGTGGAAGTCCTGTGTGGTAAGACGAAGTATCCTACTGATTTCCTCGTCCTTGGTACTGCACAAGATAGCTTTTGTCCCATCATATTTGGTAGACCCTTTCTCAACACTATTAATGCTCACATTGATTGCATTAAGCAGACTGTCACAGTATGTTTCGAGGGTGTGTCTCATGAATTTAACTTCTCCAAGTTTGGAAGACAACCCCATGAAAGAGAGTCGTTTGGTAGGGATGAAATCATTGCTCTTGCCTCTATTGCCGTACCTCCTACGGATCCTTTAGAGCAATATCTGCTTGAGCATGAAAATGATATGCATATGGAGGAGAGAGATTAGATAGATAAAATTGTCTTAGAACAATATCCTATTCTCAAGAATAACCTGCCTGTTGAACTGCTTGGGGCTCCTCCCCCACCAAAGGGTGATCCTGTGTTCGAGCTTAAATAGTTGCCTGATACTCTTAAGTATGCCTATCTTGATGAGAAGGAGATATATCCTGTTATTATTAGTGCCCTCCTCTCAGAACACGAAGAGAAGAAGTTACTAAGAACTCTGAGGAAGCACCACACTGCTATTGGATATACTCTTGATAATCTTAAGGGTATTAGTCCTACTCTATGTGAGCACAAGATTAAAACTGATCCTGACTTTAAACCAGTTGCTGATCATCAAAGGAGATTAAATCCTAAGATGAAAGAGGTCGTTAGAAAAGAAATATTAAAGCTTCTGGAAGCAGGAATCATTTATCCTGTTGCTCATAGTGATTGGGTAAGTCCAGTACATTGCGTACCTAAGAAGGGAGGTATCACCGTCGTTCCTAATGATAAGGATGAACTAATCCCACAAAGGATTATTACCGGCTATAGAATGGTGATAGACATCCGGAAACTGAACAAGGCAACCAGGAAAGATCATTATCCTTTGCCGTTTATCGGCCAAATGCTAGAAAGGCTATCAAAACACACACACTTCTGCTTTCTAGACGGTTATTCAGGTTTCTCGCAGATACCTGTTGCACAATCTGATCAAGAGAAAACCACTTTCACTTGCCCTTTCGGTACCTTTGCCTATAGACGTATGCCTGTTGGCTTATGCAATGCACCTGCCACCTTCCAAAGATGTATGATGGCTATATTCTCTGACTTTTGTGAAAAGATTATTGAGGTTTTCATGGATGACTTCTCCGTTTACGGGTCTTCCTTTGATGATTGCCTCAGCAACCTTGATCGAGTCTTACAGAGATGCGAAGAAACCAACCTCATCTTGAATTGGGAGAAGTGCCACTTTATGGTTAATGAAGGTATCATCTTAGGACACAAGATCTCTGAAAGAGGCATTGAAGTTGATAAGGCTAAGGTTGATGCAATTGAGAAAATGCCTTGCCCCACAGATATCAGAGGTATATGAAGTTTCCTAGGTCATGCTGGTTTCTATAGAAGGTTCATTAAAGACTTCTCTAAGATTTCTAGGCCTCTTACCAACCTCTTGTAGAAGGATGTTCCTTTTGTTTTTGATGAGGATTGTGAGGAAGCCTTCGAAATAGTTAAGAAGGCTTTGATAACCGCACCTATTGTTCAACCACCTGACTGGAACTTGCGATTTGAAATCATGTGCGACGCTAGTGATTATGCTGTTGGTGCTATTCTAGGACAAAGTGTTGACAAGAAGTTGAATGTCATTCACTACACTAGTAAAACTCTAGACAGTGCCCAAAGAAACTATGCCACTACAGAGAAGGAATTTTTAGCAGTCGTGTTTGCATGTGAAAAGTTCAGGTCTTATATAGTTGACTCCAAAGTCACTATTCACTCTGATCATGCTGCTATTAAGTACCTTATGGAGAAGAAGGACGCTAAGCCTAGGGTGATCAGATGGGTTCTCCTGCTACAGGAATTTGATTTGCACGTCGTTGACCAAAAGGGTGCTGATAACCCTGTAGCAGATAACTTGTCTAGGTTAGAGAATGTCCTTGATGACCCACTACCTATTGATGATAGCTTTCCTGATGAGCAATTAAATGTCATCCGCACTTCACATAGTGCACCGTGGTATGCTGATTATGCAAACTATATCGTAGCCAAATACATACCACCCAGTTTCACCTATCAGCAAAAGAAGAAATTCTTCTTTGATTTGAGACATTACTTTTGGGATGATCCCCACCTTTATAAGGAAGGAGTAGATGGTGTTATTAGACGTTGTGTGCCTGAACATGAACAGGGACAAATCTTGCAGAAGTGTCATTCCGAAGCCTACGAAGGACACCACGCTGGAGATAGAACTGCTCATAAGGTATTGCAATCAGGTTTCTATTGGCCCACTCTCTTCAAGGATGCTCGCAAGTTTGTCTTGTCTTGTGACGAATGCCAAAGAATAGGGAACATCAGTAAGCGTCAGGAAATGCTTATGAACTATTCACTTGTCATTGAACCATTTGATGTCTGGGGCTTTGATTATATGGGACCCTTCCCGAGTTCCAATGGGTACACTCACATCTTAATTGTTGTGGATTACGTTACTAAGTGGGTAGAAGCTATCCCCACTAAAAATGCTGATCACCACACCTCTATTAAGATTCTTAAAGAAGTCATATTCCCAAGATTTGGAGTCCCTAGATACTTGATGACTGATGGCGGTTCACACTTCATTCATGGTGTTTTCCGCAAGATGCTAGCTAAGTATGATGTCAACCATAGAGTTGCATCTCCTTATCATCCTCAGTCTAGTGGTCAAGTGGAGTTGAGTAATAGGGAGATCAAGTTGATCTTACAAAAGACCGTCAATAGATCTCGAACGAACTGGTCTAGCAAACTTAACGATGCACTATCGGCTTATAGGACTGCTTATAATAATCCCATGGGCATGTCACCGTATAAAATGGTTTACGGTAAGGCCTGTCATTTACCTCTTGAGCTGGAACACAAAGCTTATTGGGCAATCAAAGAGCTCAACTTTGATTTCAAACTTGCCGGTGAGAAGCGGTTGTTTGATATCAGCTTGTTAGATGAATGGAGAGCCCAGACATATGAGAATGCCAGGTTGTTCAAGGAAAAGGTTAAGAGATGGCACGACAAACGAATACAGAAGCGAGAGTTCAATGTAGGTGATCATGTCCTGCTATACAACTCTCGTTTGAGATTCTTTGCAGGCAAGCTTCTCTCTAAATGGGAAGGTCCCTATGTTATCGAGGAAGTATATCGTTCCGGTGCCATCAAAATCAATAACACGGAAGGAAATTTTCCAAGAGTGGTAAATGGGCAAAGAATCAAGCATTACATCTGTGGTACTCCCATAAATGTTGAGACCAATATCATCAATGTCATAACTCCATAGGAGTACATAAGGGATGTTTATCAGCCTGTTTCAGATCCTGAAAACGAAGATGTATCTGTTTCGGTAAGAAATTGGACTCCGATACTTTTCCAATAGGAAATTTCCTCCGTTTTGGAATTTTTGGAAAATTAGAAAAATAAAAAGCAGTCCGGAGAGCGAATGAGGCGGCCACAAGCCCTGCCACCGCCCCTACCCCCTGGTGGCGGAGGGCAAGCTTGTGGGCACCTCGTGTGCCTCCCGGACTCCGTTTTCTGGCGGAGGACTCCTTATGGCCCAGAAAAAAAAATCAATATAGAGTCGCCCGAAGGTTTTGATCTCCGTATCGCGCAATTTTCCTCTGTTTTCGTTTCGAGCTTGTTGTCTGCCGCAGATTTAGAGCAAAGATGTCTCAGGAAACTGTTGGGGAGAATGATCTTCACCAAGTTCATGAGGAAGTAGATGCTGATCTGAAAAGAGTAGAAGTTACGGAAGCCAGGGACCAAGCTAAGGAGAAAACCCAAGCTAGGGAGGAGGTTCAACCCATGTTCAACATTGAAGACGTTGAAGGGGTAGACATTCTCCAACCCTTCCTCCACATGCTGTCTCCATCCTTGATTAAACTCTTGAGGTTTTGCGAAACAACTCGTGCTCGCAATATTTCCCTTTCTCGTGAAGTTGTTTTGCCGGAAAACCATGTCACAGATCTCAAAGGTATAAATCAAAGATTGATAGCTCTCTTGGAATCAAAGGTGACAACAACACCACCATCACCGCCAAAGGAAGACAACTAAGCATTGGTATGGGCAATCCCCTTGGCTTCTGCCAAGCTTGGGGGAGTTGCCCTGGTATCGTATCACCTTTATATCTTTTGCTTTTACCTTTGTTTTAGTTCTTTCCCTTTTAGTTTTTATTTCTTCTTTTAGAGGAATAAGTCTTTATTTTTTAGTTTGAGTCTTTTTCTTTTGTCTCTCTCCCGATGTATTCGAGCCTACGAGCTATATAATAAAGAGTATCTCAGTTAAGGGCTTTGCTTTGTGCCATGATCAAAAAGTATGAAAAGAACGATAGCATGAAAGATCATGAGACGATCTTATGGAAAGTGATAACTTCACTTATGACACGTATGATGATTGAAACTTGTTGAGAATAAATCAACATTGACCTCAGTCATTGTTGCAATTAATAAGAAGTAATAAGGAAAGAGAGGTTCACATATAAATATATCATCTTAGACACTTTTTACAATTGTGAGCACTCACCAAACTATTACATGCCTAGGAGTAGATGTTGGACAAGGAAGTTAACATAATGAATTGTTTTTGCTTGGTTCCAAACAATGTTATATGATTAGAGATCCCTTAGCATGTGACGATTGCTTCCACCTCATATTAGCCAAAACTTCCGCACCAAGTAGAGATAATACTTGTGCATCCATAAACCTCCAACCCAGGTTTGCCATGAGAGTCCACCATACCTACCTATGGATTGAATAAGATCCTTCAAGTAAGTTGTCATCGGTGCAATCGATAAAAAATTGCTCTCTAATATGTATGATCTAATAGTGTGTGGAAAATAAACTTTGTACGAACCTGTGATGAGGAGGACATAAAAGCGACAGACTGCATAATAAAGTTCTTTATCACAGGAGGCAATATAAAGTGACTTTCCTCCGCACTAAGAGGACACACATTCAAACCTCAAAAGCGCATGACAACCTCTGCTTCCCTCTGTAAAGGGCCTATCTCGTACCTTTACTTTTTTCCCTTGTAAGAGTCATGGTGATCATCACCAATTCCCTATTTTTGCCTTTGTCTTGGCTACCGTCACATGTTTGGGAAAGATCTACATTCATATATCAACTTGGAGTTGAGTACTTATGCTTTATTGTTGTTGACTTTACCCTTGAGGTAAATGGTTGGGAGGCAAAACTATAAGCCCCTATCTTCCTCTGTGTCGAGCTGAAACTTTGACACCATGAGTACCACGTCAGTTGTAAGCATTGTGGAAAACAAAAGAGATGATTGAGTATGTGGGTTTGCCTTACAAGCTCTTATTTGACTCTTTCTGATGTTGTGATAAATTGCAATTGCTTCAATGACTATGGTTTATTGTTGGTTACTTCTCGGTAAGGTTTTTGCTTCATGCTTTGCTTTGTGAAGGAATTGTTACTTTCCCATAAGAATCTTTATGATGTATTGTTGTTCTATGTGTGATCATGATGCCCCCATGTCAGTATTATGTTTTACCGACACCTTCATCCCTCAACATGTGGACATGTTTATGGAACTTGGTTTTCGCTTGAGGACAAGCGAGGTCTATGCTTGGGGGAGTTGAGACGTCCATTTTGCATCATGCTTTCATGTTGATATTTATTGCTTTTTGGGCTGTTATATTACTTGTGGTACCATATTTATGCCTTTTCTCTCTTATTTTGCAAGGTTTATTTGAAGAGGGAGAATTCAGGCAGCTGGAATTCTGGACTGGAAAAGGAGCAAATCCTAGTCCACTGGTGGCGGAGTGGGGGCTTGTGGGCTCCCTGACGGCCCACTAGCACCCCTCTTTTGCTATATGAAGCGTCCTGGTCCAGAAAAAAAATCAGAAGGGAGCTTTTTCGTGGTTTCGCCGCCGCCACGAGGCGGAACTTGAGAAGATCCAATCTAGAGCTCCGATAGGACGATCCTGCCGAGGAAACTTCCCTCCCGGAGGGGGAAATTGTCGCCATCGTCATCACCAACACTCCTCTCGTGGGAGGGGAGGCATCTTCATCAACATCTTCATCAGCACCATCTCCTCTCCAATCCCTAGTTCATCTCTTGTAACCAATCTTCGTCTCGCAATTCCGACTGGTACTTGTAAGGTTGCTAGTAGCGTTGATTACTCTTCGTAGTTGATGCTAGTTGGATTACTTGGTGGAAGAGTTTATGTTCAGATCCTTGATGCTATTCATTACACCTCTGATCATGATTATGATTATGTTTTGTGAGTAGTTACTTTTGTTCCTGAGGACATGGGATAAGTCATGTTAATAATAGTCATGTGAATTTGATATTCGTTCGGTATTTTGATATGTTGTATGTTGTCTTTTCCTCTAGTGGTGTTATGTGAACGTCGACTACATAACACTTCACCATATTTGGGCCTAGAGGAAGGCATTGGGAAGTAGTAAGTAGATGATGGGTTACTGGAGTGATAGAAGCTTAAACCCCAGTCTATGCGTTGCTTCGTGAGGGGCTGATTTGGATCCACTAGTTTAATGCTATGGTTAGACTTTGTCTTAATTCTTCTTTTGTAGTTACAGATGCTTGCGAGAGAGGTTAATCATAAGTGGGATGCTTGTCCAAGTAAGGGCTGTACCCAAGCGCCGGTCCACCCACATATCAAACTATCAAAGTAACGAATGCGAATCATATGAACATGATGAAACTAGCATGACAGAAATTCCCGTGTGTCCTCGGGAGCGTTTTTCCTCCTATAAGACTTTGTTCAGGCTTGTCCCTTGCTACAAAAGGGATTGGGCCACTTGCTGCACCGTTGCTACTACTTGTTACTTGTTACTTTTTGCTTGCTACGTTTCAACTACAGCTACTTTCAGTGCTTGCACTTATTACCTTGCTGAAATCCGTTTATCAGAGCCTTCGGCTCCTCGTTGGGTTCGACACTCCTACTTATCGAAAGGACTATGATTGATCCCCTATACTTGTGGGTCATCAAGACTCTTTTCTAGAAAAGAGCTTGATGTCTACTACGCAACCTTCTCCTTGTAGATGTTGTTGGGCCTCCAAGTGCAGAGGTTTGTAGGACAGTAGCAATTTTCCCTCAAGTGGGTGACCTAAGGTTTATCAATCCGCGGGAGACGTAGGATGAAGACGGTCTCTCTCAAGCAACCCTGCAACCAAATAACAAAGAGTCTCTTGTGTCCCCAACACACCTAATACAATGGTAGTATAGGTGCACTAGTTCGGCGAAGAGATGGTGATACAAGTGCAATATGGATGGTAGATATAGGTTTTGTAATCTGAAATTACAAAACAGCAAGGTAACAAATGGTAAAAGTGAGCACGAACGGTATTGCAATGCATGGAAACAAGGCCTAGGGTTCATACTTTCACTAGTGAAGTTCTCTCAACAATGATAACATAATTGGATCATATAAATAGCCCTCAACATGCAACAAAGAGTCACTCCAAAGTCACTAATAGCGGAGAAAAAACGAAGAGATTATTGTCGGGTATGAAACCACCACAAAGTTATTCTTTCTGATCAATCCATCATAGAGTTCGTACTGGAATAACACCTTAAGATACATATCAACCAAGACCCTAATGTCACCTAGATACTCCATTGTCACCTCAAGTATCCGTGGGTATGATTATACAATATGCATCACACAATCTCAGAATCATCTATTCAACCAACACATAGAACTTCAAAGAGTGCCCCAGTCAAAACGCGTGCCAACCCCTGTGCATAGGTTCCCAATGTCACGAACCCGCAAGTTGATCACCAAAACATACATCAAGTACTCACATGAATCCATGTGTGCCAACCCATGTGCATAGGTTCCCAATGTCACAAACCCGCAAGTTGATCACAACAGATAGACACGTGCAAGACATACATCAAGTGTTCTCAAAGACTCAATCCGATAAGAAAACTCCAAAGGGGAAACTCAATTCATTACAAGAGGGAGAGGGGGAAGAACATCATAAGATCCAACTATAGTAGCAAAGCCCATGGTATATCAAGATCAAGACATCTCAAGAACACGAGAGAGAGATCAAACACATAGCTACTGGTACATACCCTCAGCCCCGAGGGAGAACTACTCCCTCCTCGTCATGGAGATCGCCGGGATGATGAAGATGGCCACCGGAGATGGATTCCCCCTCCGGCAGGGTGCCAGAGCGGGCTCCAGATTGGTTTTTGGTGGCTACAGAGGCTTGCGGCGGCAGAACTCCCGATCTAGGTTTGTTTATGGGGGTTTCTAAATTTATAGGAATTTATGGCGGTGGAATTACGTCGGTTGGGCCCACGAGGAGGTCACAAGCCTGGTTGCCACCACCTAGGGGGGTGGTGGCGGCGTCAGGGCTTGTGACTCCCTCGTGGCTCTTCTGGCCTTCTTCCAAAGCTTCGGGGGTCTCCTTTGGTCCAAAAAAAATCATGGTAAAGTTTCATTCCATTGGGACTCCGTCTGAAAATGGGCCAAAAACACGGAAAAAACAGAAACTGGCACTTGGCACTGAGTTAATAGGTTAGTCCCAAAAAAGATATAAAATAGCATATTCATGCATATAAAACATCCAAAGTTGACAAGATAATAGCATGGAACCATAAAAAATTATAGATACTTTTGAGACGTATCAAGCATCCCCAAGCTTAACTCCTGCTCGTCCTCGAGTAGGGAAGTGATAAAGAATGAATTTTTGATGTTGCATGCTACCTAGCATAGTTGTCCTTTGTAACTTCTCTCACGTGACATGAATGTTCAGATCTGTTAGATTCAAAACAATAATTTGCTATTGATGTGGAGACAATAATACTTCAAGCAAACTAGCAAGGTAATCATGAACTTTCAAAATAACAAGGCCAAAAGAAATTTATCCCTACAAAATCATATAGTCTAGCTATGCTCTATCATCCTTGAGCAACAAATTTAAATCATGCACAACCCCGGTATTGGCCAAGTAATTGTTTTCACACCTTTACTTTCTCAAACTTTTTCGACTCTCACGCAATACATGAGCGTGAGCCATGGTTATAGCACTATAGGTGGAATGGAGTGGTGGAGGTTGTGAGACAAAAAGGAGAAGATGGTCACATTGACTAGGCATATCAATGAGCTATGGAGATGCTCATCAATAGATACCAACGTGAATGAGTAGGGATTGCCATACAAATGATGCACTAGAGCTAGGAGTATGTGAAAGCTCTTAAAGAAAAGTAGTGGGTGTGCATCCAACTTGCTTGCTCACGAAGACCTAAGGCAATTTTGAGGAAGCCCATCATAGGAATATACAAGCCAAGTTATATAATGAAAATTTCCCACTAGCTATATGGTGGTGACAAAACGAGAGACTCTCAATCATGAAGATCATGGTGCTTAATATGCACAAGTGTGGAAAGGTGGTAGCATTGTCCCTTCTCTCTTTTTCTCTCATTTTTTTGGTGGGCTCTTTGGCCTCTTTTTTTTATTTTTATTTATTTTGGTGGGCATCTTTGGCCTCTTTTATTTCCTCACATGGGACAATGCTCCATCAATGATGATCATCACACTTTCAACTCAAAACTTAGAGCAATGATGAATCTATCTGAAATGCCTTCGGTAGTGTACCGTGACAATGATCTAGCATGGCATAGACATTAATGGAAACATCATGCTAGCTATCTTACGATCATGAAATGGCAATGTAGACGTGGTGGCACATGTCATGGTGGTAGTTGCATGGCAATATATCTCAGAATGACTTTGAAAAAACCATAGTAGGTAGGTATGGTGGCTGTTTTGAGGGAGGCTAATGGTGGGTTTTGTGCACCGGCGAAAGTTGCACGACACTAAGAAGATAGTGCTGGTGGAAGGTGAAAGTGCATCTAAACCATGGACTCAACATTAGTCATGAAGAACTCATATACTTGTTACAAAAGTTCTATTAGTAATCGAAACAAAGCATTCAACGCATACTCCTAGGGGAAGGGTTGGTAGGTATAAACCATCGCGCGATCCCGACCGCCACGCAAAGGATGACAATCAAAAGACTAATCATGCTCATACTTCATCACATAGCGGTTCACCATACGTGCATGCTATGGGAATCACTAACTTCAACACAAGTATTTCTAGATCCACAACACCTTACTAGCATGACTTCAATATTACCAAAACCACAACTCAAAACTAATTGAGATGAATCAAACTTCTCTAACTATTCAATTGACATGAAGGTGGAAGTTTTCGTATCCCTTTGGATAACTACCCCTTTTGAGACTACTTTCAAAGCATAGATCAACTACCAAACCATGCACCGCTGCGCTCTAAAATATATAAGTGAAGCACATAGAGCTAAAGTATCTAGCTCAAAAGATATAAGTGAAGCACATGTGAGCTGAATTGTCTACCAAAGGATAAGAGTGAAGCTCGACAAAATCACGGTGAGTGCATGTCTCTCTCTCTAGGTGTACAGCAAGGATGATTGTGACACAAAAATAAAATAAAAGACTCCTACGATACAAGACGCTCCAAGCAAAACACATAACATGTGGTGAATAAAAATATAGCTCCAAGTAACATTACCGATGGATTGTAGACGAAAGAGGGGATGCCTTCCCGGGGCATCCCCAAGCTTAGGCTTTTTCGGCATCCTTGAATCTCTTGGGGTGCCTTGGGCATCCCCAAGCTTGAGCTCTTGCCACTCTTTATCTCTTTGTCCATAAGAACTTCACCCAAAACTTGAAAACTTCACAACACGAAACTTAAACAGAAACTCGTGATAACATTAGTATGAGAAAGCAAACCACCACTTCCTTAGGTACTATAGTAAACTTAAATTCTACTTATGCTGATGTTGGGTTACTGTATTTTCAATCTTGAATGGCTAATACCCCCCGATACTATCCACAGTTTCATCAAAATAAGAAACCAACACAACAAAAACAGAATTTGTTAACAGCATACTAGTCTGTAGCAATCTGTATATTTCGTATACCTATGGTACTTCAAAACATGTGAAAAATTACGACAGTCTGAATAAATTGCATAGAAATCAGCAGAAAAACGAATCAACTCAAAAGCTCTTACAGAATAAAAATGAAAATTCTTTTTGTGAGCAGAAAGTTTCTGTCTTTTTCCAGCATGGTCAAACAATCATCACCAAGACTAATCATAACGGTTTTGCTTGGCACAAACACAAAAAGAAACACAAAAGACACAATCATAACATAATTATGATGGTGTGGAGAAAACAAAACAGGAAGCAAAAAGCAAAGAATTGTTTTTCATTGGGTTGCCTCCCAACAAGCGCTATCGTTTAACGCCCTTAGCTAGGCATTGATTTCAATGATGCTCACATAAAAGGTAAGGACTGAAACACAACGAGAGCATCATGGAGCAAATGTCTAGCACATTTGAGTCTAACCCACTTCCTATGCATAGGGATTTTGTGATCAAACAATTTATTGGAGCAAGAATCAACTAGCATAGGAAGGCAAAACAAGCATAGCTTCAAAAATTTCAACATATGGAGAGGAAGCTTGATACTATTGCAATAAGTAGAAGCATATGATCCTCTCTCATAGTAATTTTCAGTAGCATCATGAATGAATTCAACAATATAACCAGCACCTAAAGCTTTGTTTTCATGATCTACAAGCATAGGAATTTTACTACTTTCCACATAAGGAAATCTATTCTCAAGAATAGTAGTGGGAGTATCGTAAAAGACTTGAGCGCTACAAATTGTGTCCACAATGAAAAAGCAAGGTTTAGAAAAAGTGTTCTTGAGAGTATGACAAGTTTTATCATCCCTCTTCTTTAAAGCATAAGTATCCTCACAATAATCATCATAGATAGGGGGCATGCTTTCATCAACATGATTTTGATCATTCAAAGTGGAAGAACTAAAAAGATCATCTTTATAAAATATAGCATCCCCAAGCTTGTGGCTTTGCATATCATTAGCATCATGGGTATTCAAGGAATTCATGCTAAGAACATTGCAATCATGCTCATCATTCACATATTCTATGCCAAGCATTCTATGTAATTCTTCTTTCAACACATGAGCACAATTTTCCTTCCCATCATGCTCACGAAAGACATTGAAAAGATGGAGCATATGAGGTATCCTCAATTCCATTTTCTTAGTTTTCTAGCGAAAGAACAAGAAACAAAAAGATTTGATTGCAAGATCTAAACATATACCTTTAAGCGCCAACCTCCTCGGCAAGAGCGCCAAAAAAGATCTTGATGTCTACTACGCAACCTTCTCCTTGTAGACGTTGTTGGGCCTCCAAGTGCAGAGGTTTGTAGGACAGTAGCAATTTTCCCTCAAGTGGGTGACCTAAGGTTTATCAATCTGCGGGAGGCGTAGGATGAAGATGGTCTCTCTCAAGCAACCCTGCAACCAAATAACAAAGAGTCTCTTGTGTCCCCAACACACCTAATACAACGGTAAGTTGTATAGGTGCACTAGTTCGGCGAAGAGATGGTGATACAAGTGCAATATGGATGGTAGATATAGGTTTTTGTAATCTGAAATTACAAAACAGCAAGGTAACAAATGGTAAAAGTGAGCACGAACGGTATTGCAATGCATGGAAACAAGGCCTAGGGTTCATACTTTCACTAGTGAAGTTCTCTCAACAATGATAACATAATTGGATCATATAACTAGCCCTCAACATGCAACAAAGAGTCACTCCAAAGTCACTAACAGCGGAGAACAAACGAAGAGATTATTGTCGGGTACGAAACCACCACAAAGTTATTCTTTCTGATCGATCCATCATAGAGTTCGTACTAGAATAACACCTTAGGGTACATATCAACCAAGACCCTAATGTCACCTAGATACTCCATTGTCACCTGAAGTATCCGTGGGTATGATTATACAATATGCATCACACAATCTCAGAATCATCTATTCAACCAACACGTAGAACTTCAAAGAGTGCCCCAAAGTTTCTACCAGAGAGTCAAAACGCGTGCCAACCCCTGTGCATAGGTTCCCAATGTCACGAACCCGCAAGTTGATCACCAAAACATGCATCAAGTACTCACATGAATCCACGTGTGCCAACCCATGTGCATAGGTTCCCAATGTCACAAACCCGCAAGTTGATCACAACAGATAGACACGTGCAAGACATACATCAAGTGTTCTCAAAGACTCAATCCGATAAGAAAACTCCAAAGGGGAAACTCAATTCATTACAAGAGGGAGAGGGGGAAGAACATCATAAGATCCAACTATAGTAGCAAAGCCCATGGTACATCGATATCAAGACATCTCAAGAACACAAGAGAGAGAGATGAAACACATAGCTACTGGTACATACCCTCAGCCCCGAGGGAGAACTATTCCCTCCTCGTCATGGAGATCGCCGGGATGATGAAGATGGCCACCGGAGATGGATTCCCCCTCCGGCAGGGTGCCAGAATGGGCTCCAGATTGGTTTTTGGTGGCTACAGATGCTTGCGGCGGCGGAACTCCCGATCTAGGTTTCTTTTTGGGGGTTTATGAATTTATAGGAATTTATGGCGGTGGAATTACGTCGGTTGGGCCCACGAGGAGGTCACAAGCCTGGTCGCCACCACCTAGGGGGTGGTGGCGGCGTCAGGGCTTGTGACTCCCTCGTGGCTCTTCTGGCCTTCTTCCAATGCTTCGGGGGTCTCTTTTGGTCCAAAAAAATCATCGTAAAGTTTCATTCCATTTGGACTCCGTCTGAAAATGGGCCAAAAACACGGAAAAAACAGAAACTGGCACTTGGCACTCAGTTAATAGGTTAGTCCCAAAAAAGATATAAAATAGAATATTCATGCATATAAAACATCCAAAGTTGACAAGATAATAGCATGGAACCATAAAAAATTATAGATACATTTGAGACGTATCAGGACCCGCTCGTGCACGCAATGGTGCATTAGGGCGGTTCTCTGTTCGCCTGTGAGCTCGAGCGATTGGTCATAGAGGGTGGTGGCTTCCGGAGTAAGGGAGGCTACCCCCCCCCCGCACCCCGTCCTATAATTTGGGCGGGTTTCCGAGGGGCTTTAATCACCCAACTCCTCCTGGATCCACCAACTCCTTGATCTTGGCCTTCAGAATCTTCTTCTGTCTGCTAGTGGCACTTTCCCCTAACCATGGTTAGGGGACGTGGTCGGCCACCGTCGGCCGTGAGGGTGGTGAGGGGATCCCGTTCGGACCATGCCACAACTTCTGGGGGAGCCACGACGGAAGACGGCCCAAACGCCCGTGGTGGAGGAAGGGCGAGAGGCCGAGGTCACCGCGGAGGTCGAGGCCGGGGGAGGCGGTGCGCTACTCCAATGCCTCTGTCTTCCCCGGGGCTTTCTCCTGTGGCGGCCCTCCATGTTTCTTTAGGGGGGCCCATGTGTGCTTCTCGACTACTGCAAAGAGAGCCCGAGCGACGCCGACTGTCCTGCCTCAAGCGATAGCGACGAGGAGGACAGTGGTGGCGGCGAGGTCTGTGTTGGGTTAGGGCCACGGGGTGTCAAACTGGACATCGACTCCCCGGGCCCCAACTGGACGTAGACCGCACCACTGTGGCTAGCGCACGGCTCGCCCTCGCCCGGCGGGGTCTCCTTACCGGAGCTGGCGTCGGTGCCTCGTGTTTGAGGAGGCACCTCCACCAGCTCTGACTTTTCGAGGTCCTCTGCTTGGGCCACCTCACTGGAGCGGGTATTTGTACCCCGGCTCTAGGAGGAGGCGCGCCCGTTGGCTTCGGATCCTTCGCCCCTTCCTATGCCCCGCCCTCCGCACCTCGGCCGGAGGGGGGCCAGGGCGACGCCCGCTGGAGGTGGTCTCATTCTCGCTGGCTCAATGCCGTCCCTGGGGGGAAGTCCTGACCGCGCCGCGGGATCCTCCTTTTTGTCTTTTTGAACTTCACTCCTCCGCGCGGGCCGGTCCTCGTCAAAAGATAGGGTCTTTTGGTTAGGACAACCATGCTTTGTAAGTGAAGCCAAATGTATCCATTCATATGAATGAAAAAGACAGTTTTTCCCTTTTTCGATTCCGTTCTTTGTATGATTCGTATTTGCATAATCTGGGAGCTTGCCGGCGACTACCGGCAAGGCTCCTTGCCGCGTTCGGTGCAACCATGGAAATTGCGAAGCGCAACTTGAGACGAATTCGGGTGCTACATAGCCGCTTGCTCTGTTGATCAAGTTCGCAATTGTTTGAAGGCGCTCTATGGGCATTCAGGTCGTTTGAACGAGTTCGAAACAAATATAAGGGGCACTGAACTTTGGGAAGGTCCCAGTACGCGCAAACTCCTCACACAAAGGTTGGAAACTGTCGAAGGGAAAAAGCAAAGGATCTATCTACTTCAGATCTGAATCTCAAACTTAAAAACTTATCTGTCCGCGTCGTGGTTACGAGGCGCTTGAATCTTTTGCCGGGGCGTCAGAGCCCTCAGCAAGCAGGAAATCACCGCTCCTGGCGGTCTTTTCTCGTGCAAGGACTTCTTGCCGACGGTCCTTGACCATCGCTTGGAGAAAGAGCCAGCCAGGGTGTAACCCCTTTGCTTTTCTCTTGCTAGGCCGTGCTTGCGGAGCACCCGAGCGCATTGTTGGGCGACGATGCGACGCTCTCAGGGGCGCAACACTCTCAGTGGAGTGCGCGCCGGGGCTTCGGGACCGTGTGCAGCATCCTCAACGACTATGCATCGCTCCGCGGAGGTGCGTCCACTGGAGTATGAGCCGGGGCCTTTGTGAAGCGCCCTGGCGTGCCCTCAACAGCTGCGGGTTGGTCCCCGAGCGACGCATCAGCCTGACGACGCTGCTCCTGGAGCCTCCGCCTCCCTGCCTCGTGCGCGCGTGTAGAAACGCGCTCACGCAGGCCTTGGGAAGCCATAGCAGAACAGGGCGCCTGCCGCGGTACCCCGTTTGTGGGGGAACGCGGCATAGCGCCCAAACTTCGATGGACCGATGTTGAGTTTGCTCCGATCCACGCGTCTCTCCCCCGCTCCCTACCTGGCGCACCAAATATGTCGGCGATGCTAGGTCGACACCTATGGGGATCAACATGATACCCTTGTGATCATAGGGCAGGGAAAGACAACGTCAAGGGAAGATCTAACGATCAACACCCGACAAGCCTTTTTACCCAGGTTCAGGCTGCTTACGCGTAAAACCCTACGTCCTGCTCGTCTGATCGTATTAAGAATTTTCTTGTTGTTTGTTACAGTGATTATAACCGTCTTCTTGGCCAATCTCCAAATAGTCTAACCCCTTGTGAATGAGCTAAGGGCAATCTTTTATAGGCAAAGGGGTCACCTACAGTGCTCGATGGTAGGTTCACGAGATGTTACAGTGAACCTAGAGTGGTGCTTATCCATCTACCGCTGTCAGGTGCATTAAATGCATGTCTTGTCCTTGTCAGCAAAGTGCTGGTGAAGATATGTGTCCAGGTGTTTCGACACCTGGATGACCCGCTAGCGCATGCGGAATGCGTTGGAACTCGGGTGGCGGTGGCACTGTGGCAAAGGTGGTCGCCCTCCAGTGCCTAGCCACGTCATCCCGGCAAGGGTGCTTGCCGAGGCCTTGGGTCTTCATGCTGGTAAAGAAGCTTGTCGGGGGCTTCGGCTGTCTTCTCGGCGAGGGAGGCTCGCCGGGGTCTTGTGCTTGGTGCGTTCATCACGTCCATTAAACGAGCGTGGCGTTGGATGTCTCCCCGGAAAGGCACGCTTGCCGGGGCCTTGGATATCTTGGGGGTGCACCTTGTCTGGACTCTACCACGCCCTACCATCAGGGGCCCTTTGCACCCGTGCACAAGTATGGGGCACTAGAGACCCGAGTCTTTAGTGCACCGACAGACGAGTCTATCAATTCCCCTCATGTCTCTTTTGTTTCTGAATCATGGGTTCGCGTGCCACTTAAACCCACCTCACAGGTCATGTACATGTTACATACCTTATCATTATTGTGTTCATATACCGTTGTGTGTGGAATTTTGTTCATATACATGTTACTAACTTGCTGATTATTGTGGTCATGTACATCTTACTCACTTGACCCGATAACATGTTGATGATTCTGACAGTTGGAAGAGAAGCTACTTACAATTGTTTGTGAATATTGTACATGCTTAATATGTACATGTTACATTTTCTATTAATATTTTTATCATATTCATAAGTTTTTATGCATATTTACAATGATCTTAACAAGCTAAACGAGCTAGCTCGCAAGCTATACGAGTCGAGCAAATCTAGGATTTGAGATCATTAGTAACGAGTCGAGTTAAGCTAGCTCATTAACGAAACAAGCTCTAGCAATTCGAGACAATATGGCTCGACTTGGCTCGAATTACAGCACTAATTCTATCATTCCAATTATTTATCACCAAATATAAGCTATGTAAACATCAAAATAAGCAAACCATGTACGCAAAATAGAATATGTGAAAAACACAACAACCTGTGAAAATCTGAATGAACATCATAGTTCCCTGACTCTAAAAATTCTCGAAAATTAGTAAAAAACAAAGAATTTTCATATAAATACTTTGTTAAAATTTCAGAATTTTTTGACGCTTCAGTAAAATCTCATAAATCATATACTGGACGCAAACTTTCTGTTTTTGCACAGAATTAAATCAACAAGTATCCACACTATCCCAAAGGTTTTACTTGGCACTTTATTAAAAAAAAGACACAAAACATGATTACTATGATATCTTAATCATGTTAACACAAAAAAACAGAAAGGAAAAGTGTTGGGTTGTCTCCCAACAAGCGCTTTCCTTTAATGCCTTTGAGCTAGGCATGATGATTTCAATTATGATCACATAAAAAGTATTAATTGAACACATGCAAGAGAGAATCATGAATCACATGGCAAGCACATTTAAGTCTAACCCACTTCTTTTTCATAGGTATTTCGCAAGCAAAACATTTATGGGAGAAATAATCAACTAGCACAGGAAGGCAAAACAAGCATGACTTCAAAATGTTGCACACATAGGGAGGGAACTTGGTATTATTGCAATACCTACAAGCATATGTTCCTCTCTCATAATAATTTCCAGTAGCATCATGAAGGAATTCAACAATATAACTATCACATAATTCATTATCTTCATGATCAACAAGCATGGAAAATTTATTACTCTCTACATAAGCAAAATTCTTCTCATTCAAAATAGTGGGAGCAAACTCAACAAAATAACTATCATGAGATACTTGAAGTATATAATCCAAATGAAAATTATAATCATGATGACAAGTTTCATAGCTATCATTATTAATTATATCATACATGTCATCACAATAATCATCATAAATAGCAACTTTGTTATAATAATCAATTAGAACCTCTTCCGAAAGAGTGAAATCATCACTAAATAAAGTCATGACCTCTACAAATCCACTTTGATCATTATGAAAATATTCAACACCCTCCAAAATAGTGGGATCATTAGTACCTAGAGTTGACACTCTTCCAAACCCACTTTCATCAACATAATCATCATAAATAGGAGCGGGCTTTAATCATAATGAATTTGCTCATAACAAATGGGGGACTAAAAATATCATCATCATCAAACATAGCATCCCCAAGCTTGTGTCTTTGCATATCATTAGCATCATGGATATTGAGAGAATTAATACTAACAATATTGCTATCTTGCTCATCATTCAAGGATTTCACATTAAGCATTTTCATAAATTCTTCCTCTAACAATTGATCACAATTTTCCGAACCATCATTTTCACGAAAGACATTATATAGACGAAGCAAATGAGGCAACCTCAATTCCATATTTTGTAGTTCTCTTTCATAAAACTAAACTAAACAAACTAAAAAATTTAATTGCAAGATCTAAAGATATACCTTCAAGCACTCACCTCCCCGGCAACTTTGCTAGAAAAGAGCTTGGTGTCTACTATGCAACTTTGTTCTTGTAGACATTGTTGGGCCTCCAAGTGCAGAGTTTTGTAGGACGGCGGGAAATTTACCTCAAGTGGGTTACCTAAGGTTTATCAATTTGTGCGAGGTGTAGGATGAAGATGGTCTATCTCAAGCGACAGTACAATCAAATAAAAGAAATCTCTTGTGTCCCCAACACACCCAATACAATGGCAAATTGTATAGGTGCACTAGTTCGGCGAAGAGATGGTGATACAAGTGTAGTATGGATAGTAGATATATGTTTATGTAATCTTAAAATATAAAAACAGCAGGGTAGAAAGTGGAAAACATCGAGCAAAATGGTATAGCAATGCTTGGAAATAAGTCATAGGATTCATACTTTCACTAGTGCAATCTATCAACAATGCTAATATAATAGAATCATATGATCATACCTGAATGTGCAACAGAGAATCACTCCAAAGTTCATAAGTAACAGAGAACATAAGATGAAATTGTCGTAGGTAGTAGAACCACCTCAAAGTTATTATTTCCGATCAATCTTTTGGGCTATTCCCATAAGTGTCACAAACAGTCCAAGAGTTTGTAGTCAAATAGCACCTATGATACATATCAATCAACCCTAATGTCACCTTGATACAACAATGTCACCTCAGTTGTCCATGGGATAATTATACGACATGCATCAAACAATTTCAGATTCTTCATATTCAATCCAATACGAAGAACTTCAAAGAGTACGCCCCAAGATTTTTATTGGAGAACGTAGTATGAAAACGTGCAATCAACCACTATGCATAGATCCCCAAGATCACCGGAATCCATAAGTTGATGTCATAACATATATCAAGTGAATCAATAAAATACCCCATTGTCACCATGGGTATCCACATGCAATGCACACATCAAGTGTTCTCAAATCCAATATTCAATCCAACATAACGAGATCTCAAAGGGAAGGATTAAATTCATCACAACAAGATAGCATGGGACAAACACCATATGATCCAACTATATATACAAAGCTCGTGATATATCAAGATCCAGATATGTCAAGAACATGAGAGAGAGAGAGAGATATCAAACACATAGATACTCGTACATACCCTAAACCCCGAGGGTGAACTACTCCCTTCTCGTCATGGCCACCATTAGATTGATGGAGATGTCCACGAGTGATCATTTCCCCTCTTCAGCAGGGTACCAGAAAGGATTCGAATGGGTTATTCTTGGATACAGAGAGTTATGGAGACAGAACGGAAGTTCTAGGTTAACTTTCGGAGGTTTATATATATAGGAATTTTCAGCGTTGGAATTACGCCAGACGGGGCACATGGGCTCCACCACTCAACAGGACGCGGCCAGGGGGTGGTCGCGCCCTCTTGCCTCATGGCCACATGTGGCTCCTCTCCTGTGGTTCTTTGCTCTAATATTTCTTATTTTTCCTAGAAAAAATCATATAAAAGTTTCGAGAAACATCGATAACTTTTAGTTTCTGCACAAAAAACAAGGCCACGGTAATTCTACGAAAAACAACGTCAGTCCTGGTTAGTTCTAAATAAATCATATGAAGTGCATCGAAACCATATCAAATTATTGTAAACATGGGCAATCTCGGAATGAATACTTCATAAATTATCTATACGTTGGAGACGTATCACTTGTGTTGGTCGATCTCCATCAGTGAGAGCTACACCTTTGGTTTCTTCTTCTTTGTGGAACGGGCAGAGGTAGTGGCTAGGATGGTGGCAGAGGGTCATGTGTGGCGCTGGCCATGGAGAGGGAAGGAAGGGGAGGATGGGAGAGTTTGGGGGAAGAAGGGTGAAATGGAAACGTTATGTCCTCGACGGACAGGCCATGGGAGGACAAGGGCACACGTTCCACCCGTCCGCATGCTATCCGTTTGGATGCAAATAGAGAGTGAGAAACTAGGGGCGTATCGACCGCTAGGGCCACCAGTTTGCATTTTCCGTCTCTACACTATGTTTCTCTGTTTATAGGAAAATGCATAACTGCTATGGAGTAGGGTGGTGACCTTAGTTCCCCCACCCTTGCTATTTTGCGCCGCGCGCTTTACAGTGATAACACTTACAACTTAGGAGCTATTATCGCGCGCCGCTTGCATCTTAACCTAACTAGAGGCAAAATCCATGGTGGTATTTATGCCATGCACTTAGCAAAGCATTTCACTATCACCATATGCCCCACTAATTACTTATTACCTAAGGTTTATCTTGATCACCAGTCTATGGTAGAGCACCAGTTCATTGAGGAACCTTAGCCACTGTAGCGCATTCGTTATAACTTAGTATACAGGGAGGATACTCACGATGTTATTGTGTTGCATGCACCCTCTTTGTTCAACTTTCATGACACGCAAAGGTACACCATCATGCTAGAAGATATAATTGCTTATCCGAATGAGTTGGTTGCAGTGGAGGTCGAGGCCCAGGCATGGGATGCTCAGGTGACTCAGCAACAATACTTTCCCGGAGCTGACGGCTATTACGAGTGGTGATCACCAAGATAGGCATACGTCTAAGCTTGGGGGAGTGCGTATTTGTCACGAACATTGCATTCATGTCCACACGCTTCACATAAATTGTCGGTGTTCACCCTCTTTTATTGTAAATCCATGCTAGTTTTATTTTTTCGCTTTCTTCTTGAGTGTTTGAAAAACTTTAAAAAACCCAAAAATATTTCTCACTTTTTTGAGTTTTTCTTTCCTGTTTAATTAGTTGTTATATTAAAAAGAAGGGATTTTTATTTCTGTGCCCCTGGTTCGTTAGCTCTATCATTCATCCCCATGCTCTTAACTTTTGCTCACTTTTCCCCACTCCCTTGGCGAAACCCTCAGAACTGGTCACAAACGGTGGATGCCGTCGGGTCAGTGCTTTGATTGTTAATTGTGACGAGTGGGCCGCGCTCACTGTGTCGCCCGTTGGACCTGATGAGTGGGGTCGCGGTGGATGGTGCCGCGGTTAGCCCGTTGGGCCGTGGTTAGAATTGGGTCGTGCGTGCGCCGCAACGACAGAAGCCTGTTATGCATGCACGACATGTCCAGCTAGCCTGCAAGCATGCACGTAGCTAGCCTACCTGCATGCCCGCCGCCACGATGCGCTGACCGGCGTATTTTTCACGTGAGCCTCCACGGACGATGACCGACCTCTTTTTCAAGCGAGCCGCCATGGACGCTGACCGGCCTCTTTTTCACGCGAGCCGCCACGGGCGCAGGGACGGTAGCTGCCGCTGGTTCGTATCATCTCCCACGCGTGTCTTCTCAATGTAGAGAGCATTGTTTCACACTTTTCGATCCACTCGCATCTATTCAACATGGAAATTAAAACCTGTTGGCAATTAAAGTGGCATATCGATCGACGCGGCTCGTTTGAAGATAGCAAATCCAAAGCGCGGCCGGTGCCACTCCCCTTCCCTTCCCCTTTCCTTATTTAAACCACCACCCCTCCACCTATTCTCCACACATCCATTTGCACCGCCCCCAAACCCAGAGCACTCTCAAAGCGAGGCGAGGATGCAGTACAACGACCCCACCTTCGAGCTCCCACCGACCGTGCCGGAGAGACTGTATTCGCCCGGCGTCATCGTGGATAGGACGCTCCGCATGTGGTCGATCTCACACTGGAGGGGTTCAATGGGTTTGCCGAGTGGTTCCTACGCGCGGGCTTCGCCAACCTCCCAGCGGGCTCGCCGATGATGTTTCGACACGATGATGTGGGTCCAAACTCCAGGACTACGCCGATAGGGGTCACCGTCACCTTCACCAACAATTTTGATGTGTCTTACCTCCTCGGCAAGGTGTTTTGGTGTGGATGCGAATTCATTGCATTCACAAACCACAACATCTACACAAACTTTGACTGCATCTTCCCCACCCGCGATAGTATGCACAACCTCCCCTACTACATCGGCCAGGACGGCATGGAGAGGGAGAAGTGAAGAGAAGGCACAGTGAAGATGGTGGTGAAGTCCCAGTCCCGGTCTTGCCCTAGGGTGTTAGGGCTTTTTATATTTTATATATTTTTAACTTAATTATGTCGTTGGTTGTACCGTGAACTTGGTTATGCGTGCTATATATTTCTATCCCTATTTGATATGTCGTTGGTTATCAGTGTTTTTTGCTTGCTATTTCTATCTTATTTGACGTGAGATAAATCGCTATATGGATATGGTGTCGTACACAAGACCTTCTGCATTCCTCAATGAAACCAGCAAGTTTTCGCCCATTTAGAGTAGGGTCAAGTTTTCGAACGCGCGGATAATGGAGTAGTTGAAGTGTCAAAAGGAAACTAAAGCTAGAAAAATGAGCCATGTTGATGTTGAAAAGAATAAGAAGAAAAGCTAATTTTTTTGAATTGTTGGTGGCCCTATTCCGTATATTGTATGAATAAAAACAAGCTATTTTTTCAATAGTTTAGGGTACCCTATGTTTTATGTAAGAAGTATGCTATGGTTGCTACTTTTTAGGTTATGGAGTACGTGAGATATTGGTCGATGGATATGGTGCCGTAGCCGAGTCGTAGACAAGCTCTCTAGATGGATATGGTGCCATAGCCGAGCCTAGACATGCTCTCTAGATTGATATGCTGGCTAATGGTGCCACCGGACTTTATTTTAGACGTGGTTTCAGATCGATATCATGATCTACATAATTAAGTATGACATGTTCTTAATAAAAAAACAAAAACAAAAAATCGTGTATACAATATTTTTCTTGCAACAAAAACTTGTTTATAATACCCGCAGTCAAAAAATGAAAGTGTTGTGTCGTAGGCAATATACAGAAGAAAATTCCCATGATATGTGGAGTACAAATAAATTTGACATGTGCAAGTCCAACAATAAATCGATTTACCATCATGCACTATTTTTGTTCGGCATGGCAATAAATGGATTTACCATGGTAATAATCAAGGGAAAAAACATAGCCAGCGCATGGGCCTTCGACACTCAACGCAATGAGATGGCCCAACCAGAGCTTAGTTTCAACGCAATGAGACGGCCCAACCAAACGCAGTGACGCTCAACACAATGAAATTGAAGAAACTGAAAGTGTACAAAAGTGACGAAACTGACGGGTACCCGAAACTGACATGATCCACAAATTAAGAAACATAGAGCATAGAGCACATGATCCACAAATTTAACCAAATTCTAGAGCACATGACACCACACTAATAACATCTCTAACGAGTGATGACCAGAAAGTAAGCAAATCCTAGAGCAACTACAAAAAAATAAAAGGGATAAAATCCTAAAGCTATCAGATTCGCCTGCTTGTTCAATTGAATCATCTACCTCAAGTTCTTGTTCATCTTCTTTATTTCCCCCTTCAGATCTGCATCCCCAACTGTCAGAGCAGCACTTTCAGAGACCAAATTCGTTGTTGCTGACGGCAGATTGAGCTCCCGGGTTGGGGCCCCATTGAATTGAATCTGCTTAACGTAGTCGTCCAGCCATTCAAAATGTGTGCATTTCTTCACGATCTGAAACGAAAACATGAACCCTAAATCCCAGATCGAAAAAGAATTAAAAGCAAATAGAAAAAGAAATCAGAGAAAAATCATGAGATCTAACCTGTCCCTCTGGCTTGCTCTCGCATTTCACGAACTTGCACCCATAGTTGCCATCCTTGACCTCCTTAGGAGTCAACTGTATCAGTGGTGCGCTGCATGGGCAGTCAGGACATTGCTCCAAGGGAAGTGGACCATACTGGGTCCACGAGGAGCGGGTGGCTCAAGTGGAGCTCGACATATCGCCCAAAGTCGTCAGAGAGGAAGAAGCAGAGGAGTGGCTCCTCTCGTCGCCGGAGAAGAAGAAGCAGAGGAGGGGGTACACGAAGAAAGGGGAGGCACAACCAACAAGTCTCGCAGATCGCCCCACGATCCAACGATGCGGAGCCGTCCATGTGATCCAACGACGTGGATCATGCTCGTAGCCTACCCTTGGAATTACTTCTAGAATTCCACATCTGAGGGCTGTCGCTTGGCTCTAGGGTATGATCGGACGGCTGACGTTGGGAGCTACGGTTAGGCGAAACCCCGCGGGGGTTTAGAGGGGTTTTGATCTGGTCAACAGGGTTATGAAAGCTTTGACTAAGCATAACTAATTTTAAAAAAATCGAAAAATATGAAAAGTTCGCCATTCGTTGTTTTATAAGACACACTAACGAGGAAAAGTACTAAAATTGGTCTATGGTCATTTTCATGAAAAAACCCTAACTAGCACGATCGAGGTAAAATGAGCACCATTAATTCTTCTGTGACATGTTCCCAACCAAAAATCATAAACTTTGTCTATGGACATATTCATGAAAAAACATTCACACATATGAGCTATCATGTACAACGTTTCATAGAAACGAAGGAGAGGAGGTAGGGTTTCCCTTCGGTTTTGAAAATAAATAAAAAAAATCAAAAAGTCACCAAAGCTTGATTTCAAAGTGAATAAGAAGGATCTCAACTTAGTTTTCCATTTTCATATTGTAAACGTGTTTTTAATGGTTTTTCTATTAAAGTATATTTTTTTGAAAAAATGTACAAATAGAAAGATTAATTCAATAAATTGTGATTCTTGGAATCTACACTATATAGATTGATTTGGTGTTAATAAAAAATATTTGTCTCATTTGGAGTAGGTCCAAAAAAACTTGATTACAAATGGGGTTGTTTACCCTAGCTTGGGAGCTCATTTGGAGCAAATTTCTCATGACTACAAGTTTTGTAGACGCAAAAGAGATCGGATTGATCACCTAACATTTATAACAGTTCAGCAAACTGTGCAACTCACACCATAGGGGAATAGACTGAAGTGTTGGTTCAAATTCAAAGTTTGCCTAACATTCAAAGTTTGCCTCACTAGTTCAAATTCAAAGTTTACATATAGAATTATTACACCTTACAAGTTTTCACATTACTTCAAATTGATGACAGAATCATTATTACAAATTATTCAAAGTTTATGACTTGCATTCAAGTTCAAATTCAAATCTTTACCTTGCTCCTTATGTTCCGGGATGGGTTAACCGTCTTGCTTCTGGTTTCCCTCACTGGGATATTTTGTGCTTTTGAAAGCTTTGTCTTGTTGCTTCTGATCTTCACTTCTGGTGGTGGTGGTTTTGTTGAGCTTTGACTGATCGAGCAAGTGATGACCAGTTGACAGTCATCTGTGGGCTCACTAATCTTTAAAGGAACTTTAGACAAAATAACTTTGTCCTCTCTTATAGCTTCAAAACCTTCGTAAGCCATGGTTTCAAATTCCGCATCAGATGATGGTTCAACCGAAGTTTCTTCCTCTCTAGGTCTTTTCTCTCTTATAGACAAAATAACTTCCTCCTCTCTTATAGCTACTTCAGTTGCTTCATTCTCTAAACTTGCTGCATTCTCCTCTGCAGCTGCATTATCCTCTAAACTTGCTGCATTCTCCTCTACGGCTGCATGCTCCTGTGCATTTGCTGCTGCCCATTGTTCCCCTTCTCCAAATGATGCATCAACTGGATTGGTACAACGCCTAGCAATATGCCCTAAGATACCACATCTTTTGCACTTATGCTATTTTTTTACATGACCCTCTTAACCGGCTCTTATCATGTTTTTTCCTTGGTCTTCCTGGTGGTCTAGTCAGTACAGGAGAATGGAGTTTGAACCCTGGGTCTACTATGTTCCATTGGTCATTTCCCAAGAGTGCAGGCACATTTTTAGCATAAGCAGCCCTAAATTTGGCAACAGAGAAATATTCAGAGCAATACTAATCAACTTCACCATCTTCACCTCCAATAACAGTCATGCGATGTAGGGCATGTATGCACGGCTTCCCACGGATCTGCCATTGCCTACAACTGCATTCATTGGTTGCAAGGTTCACTGGATATCTCCATTCCCTATTTTTACTGTCAGTGTATGTCACCTCAGCCTTGTATGTCGACGGTTGAATGGATTTCATTCTTAGTCCTCTTGCCTTGGCATGCAATGCCTTAATCAGAGATGGGAGCATAAGATGGCCAATATATTGTGTTTCTGCAATTCTTTTACGAAGAGCCATCTTTACCATGATCATCTGCCTGATCTTATCAAATGCTTGCCACAACAAAATCCCTTTCACTGACTTGAACTTTGCATTGAAACACTCAGCGAGGTTATTGGTCACATAGTCTACTTTGCAGATTTCATTGAATTTGCTTCTTGACCACAACTTTCCATGATGTTCATCCATGTACTCCTTCACCAAAGGATTATGAGCATACAACACTCTCAAATGGTGCTCATGCTTCCTCAAGCTGCATGTGTATGATGCTGGCCATAGATTCTCATCATAAACTTTGCCTTTGAATTTCTTTTTTAAATTTTGCGCTAGGTGTCACATACATTCCCTATGTTCCACTCCAGGGAATACAATTTCTACTACAATTTCTAAACCCTTGCAAGCATATGTGTGTGTAACTAAACCTGAGGGTGTACCTATAATGTTGCGCAACTGCTGCAAAAATGAGACCCAACTCTCCTCAGTCTCTACCTCCAACACACCAAATGCAACTCGGAATAGCCAGTTGTGTCCATCAACTACAGAAGCTGCTGCTAGCTGGCCTCTCCATCTTCCATTCAAAGCAGTCGCATCGACAGCCAAATATGGCCTACAACCATTCAGAAACCCCTTCCAGCAAGCCTTGAAACAAACAAAAGCCCTCCCGAAGCACTCCTCCATTGTATTCCCTTTTAATTTGTACTTAACTGTATGCTTGTCAATCTCTACAACACTACATGGACTAGCCGTCTCCACTTCAGCTTTGAAGGTGTAAAGCAACTGAAAACTCTCATTCCATGGACCATTAATCCTATAAAGAGCCCTTTCCTTAGCATAGAAAATCTTCATGTATTGTACATTAATCTTGTACTTCTCAAATAGCTTCCCATGGAGTGGTGTTGGACCAATTGTTGGTGTTTCCCTCACCCAATCCAAGATTGCATCTGCCACCCACCTAGTCTTTGCAAGCTTAGATTTGTCCTTTCCCCCCTCCCCCTCCAGGTGGGCAAGTGTGCTCGTGTGGGTTGCTTTTTATCTGAAACAAAATGAAAAAATGATGTAAAATACAATTAAGAAACAGTACAATTAATATTGAGTTGTAATACCTGAATCAATTTGCTCTTTCGCATAGTGGATGCATGCAACCTCCACCTACACCTATCATAAGGGCAATGAACAGTGAATCTTCCTGGCTCACTCCTATCAACCTCATAAGAGTTTTCAGTGACAATGCAATATGTAGTCACTGCATTACGACAGTCCACCATCGATTCAAATACGGTTCCTGGAGTAAGGTCGGGATTCTCCCTGTTCCACTCAATTGTTGGCATGTCCTCACCATCATATTCTTGTAAAACTAAGGAGTCGATGTTCTCCTCCCTCTCTTCATCATCAGTGTCATCAAATCTAGCACGACTGCTAGGCTCCTCTACATATTCATCTTCCACTGCCTGTTGACTGACTCTATCTACCAGTTCAAGGAATAAAATATCATCCTCATCATCATTTCGAGGCACTTCCTCGTCAGGCTCCGCATCTACTTGTACATCAGGTGCAGAAGGAAGAGGAGAAGTGGCAGAATTAGCGGCAGCCGACATGTTGTGTCTTTCAGAACCACTAGGTTTACTTGGTCTCGACCTACAAGGAGTGCGAGGACGCTCGCTATTAGCAGAGACAGATGATGTCTGAACACCCTTCGGGATACGTTGTTTGCGTTCCTGAAGCACACCGATATGGATTTTACCGAAACGGCTGTCAGCATTCAAACTTAATAGCAATCCCAGATGCTCATCACAGGTTAATGGGAGAAATCTCTGCTCAACACTATCGAAACATTTCAGTTCAGCAGCATCGGTAGGGCTCCATGGATAGTCACAACAGAGTGCCTCGCGGAAATCTCTGAACGAAACGGTGGTTTCTACCACTTTAAGATAGAAAAATCCAGAAATCGCATACATTTAGTTCCACGCAGCTCGCTAGTTTCCATTCTAACCGCCAGCCGAAAAGCAAGTGCAAGATCAACCCTATTCGTTTGAAATAAGATAAAGGGCACAGTGAGGCCTAAAATTGTTAGATAAATTGTGTTTATTCACGCCAACGGTGGTCAAATACAGCCTAATTTATGGATAATGACGCTTACCCAGGTGGAATCCATGAATTATGAGCCTCTGATTCGACCCAATCATCTCCATGATCGATGGGCCGGACGGGGTGCCCCCCGACATCGCTTCCTAATCCTAGATGGGGAGAGAGGGTAGATGCGGCAGAGGCGGCATGACTACGGCGGAGGTGGCAAGAGTGCGGCGGAGGCGGCACGACGACAGCGGAGGGGGCGGCGCAGAAGCGACTAGATCTGATTCAGGTGAGTGTCAGTTTCGCGGCCCCACTGGTTACCACGTAACGATCAAAATGCGTACTCCGCCCTATGCGGCCCCACTAGTCAGAGTTAACGGTCAAGCCATTGACCCGACGACAACGTCCGCTGTGACCAGTTCTGAGGGTTTCGGGCAAGGGAGTGGGGAAAAGTGAGAAAAAGTTAAGAGCGTGGGGATGAATGAGTAGAACTAACGAACCAGGGGCACAGAAATAAAAATGCCTAAAAAGAAAACCCAAAAAGATTTCCTTTACTTGTTGGGACCTTTGTCGTGTACATAATTTTTCTCGTTCTTGTTTTCCTTGGTTTTTCGCTTTCTTCAAGAAAAAAAAACTCCAAAAATATTTTAGTGTGTTTCTCTAACTTTCTTTTCTTTTCTTGAAGTCATTGAAATTATAAGAGCATGATGAAAATGTTGAGTGGCTCTCATATGCATTATTGTTGATGTAACAAAGAGCCAATAATACCATGTCTTCTCCTTTGCACAAATACCTTGTAGATTCCTGCTTAGTCCACGACATCCTTGCACTACTATTATTATCACATCATTCGGTCATGCAAGTAAAAGGCAATAATGACGATATTAGATGAAGTGATCATGACGAAGGAAGCTAGTATGAACTCCTTGTTTTCCGTTTTTGTAAATATGTTTGGCTCGTTTGAACTTGATTTAGTATATCATGAGTGAACATGTTTATGATGACAATTAGAGCTTATAGTTTCTCATGCCATGCGTAAATAGCTAGGAGTTGATAATGATTTATCTTATGTGTCAATATGCATTAAAATGGTTATGATGTGATGTGGAAGTATGGTATTTTCCTGTGAGTAATTCGAGCGGCTTGACTTGGCCCATGTGCAAACATGTAGTTCATTCAAAACCAATGTAGCCTTCATGATGTTTAAATTCAGAGAGTTAATATTCTACTCATGCTAATGTCCGATGTTAATTATTCACAATGCATGCTTATGACTGTTATGCTTTCTAGCTGGTCGCTTCCCAATCTATTGCTAGCCTTCACCTGTACTAAGCGGGAATGCTGCTTGTGCATCCAAAATCCTTAAACCAAGTTATTCCACATGAGTCCACCATACCTACCTATATGTGGTATTACCCTGTCGTTCCAAGTAAATTTGCATGTGCCACCTCTAAATACTCAAACAAACATCTGTTTTGGGCACTCATGCCGCTCATGTAGTAACGAGGCGCTCGATATCTTCCATGCTAAGTAAGTTATTCACAAGACGATCATTTATTCGACGTCATTGCACGAGAGAGGTTGGTAAAAGGATGCCTAGTCCTTCATAATCAAAATTTAAATTAAACAAAACTCCTTGGGACAGTTGATATGTTCAAGGGCATCCGTGAATTCGGCTAGCCATGGTTTGTGTATGGATGGTGGATAGGAGTAAAGTCTACAATTCTGTTTGGAGACCACCAAAATGAGTTTAGCGTGGAAGATGCTCAAAACCTTTGTTGTAAAATTGAAGGTAAAGAACACCACCCAAAAACTATATTTTCAATCCTATTTTAAAACATGATCTCTAGCACCTCTGCAAATCAATGCTTCCCTGTGCAAAGGGCCTATCTATTTACTTTTATGTTGAGTCATCACCCTCTTACTAAAAGCACTAGACCACAAAGAACTATTTGTTGGAAATATGCCCTAGAGTCAATAAAAAAGTGGTTATCATTATATTTCCTTATTTATGATAATCATTTATTATCCATGCTAGAATTTCATTGATTGGAAACTCAAATACATGTGTGGAAACATCGACAACACATTGTCCCTAGTGAGCCTCTAATGGACTAGATCGTTGATCAAAGATGGTCAAGGTTTCCTGGCCATAGACATAAGTTCTCATTTGATAATGGGATCACATCATTAGGAGAATGATGTGATGGACAAGACCCAAATTATGAACATAGCATATGATCGTATCAGTTTATTGCTATTGTTTTCTGCATTTCAAGTATCTATTCATGTGACCATGAGATCATGCAACTCACTGACACCGGAGGAGTACCTTGTGTGTATCAAACGTTGCAGCGTAACTGTGTGACTATAAAGGGTGCTCGACAGGTATCTCCGAGGGTGTCTGTTGAGTTGGCATGGATCAAGACTGGGATCTGTCACTCCGTGTGACGGAGAGGTATCTCGGGGCCCACTCGGTAATACAACATCACAACAAGCTTGCAAGCAATGTGACTAAAGATTTAGCCACGGGATCTTGTATTATGGAACGAGTAAAGAGACTTGTCGGTAACGAGATTGAACTAGGTATGGAGATGCCGATGATCGAATCTCGGGCAAGTAACATACCGATGGACAAAGGGAGCAGTATACTGGATTGATTGAATCATTGACATCATGGTTCGACCGATAAAGATATTCATAGAATATGTAGGAGCCAATATGGGCATCCAGGTGCCGCTATTGGTTATTAACTGGAGAGTGTCTCGGTCATGTCTGAGGTCTCGAACCCGCAGGGTGTGTACACTTAAGGATCTGTGACGATTGGGTATTAATTAGTTTTGTGTGGTGGTAATTGAAAGTTGTTCGGAGTCCCGGATGTCACGAGGAGCTCCAGAATGGTCCGAAGGTAAAGATTGATATATAGGAAGTTGGTATTCGAGGTCCGAAAATGTTCTGGGATATACTGGTTTTGTGACGGGAGTGCCAGAAGTGTTTTGGGGTCCATCGAGGGGGGGGGGGGTCCACCTGCCCCGGAGGGCCCATGGGCTGTGAGAGGAGGCGCACCATCCCTTGGTGGGCTGGCCACCCCTCCCACCAAGGCCAATGTGAATGAAGGCAAGGAGGAGGGCAGGCCCAAGGGTGGCGCCACCTTTCCTTGGGTGGCAAGCCACCTTGGCCGCCGCCCCAAGCCCTAGGGGAAACCCTAGGGGCCGTCAGCCTTCACCCCTCCTCCTATATATATGTGAGGAGAGGGAGGGCTGCAGCACCCCAATGCCATGGCACATACTCTCCCTCTTCCTCTAGATCGTATCATCCTCTAGATATTCTGGTAGTGCTTGCCGAAGCTCTGTCGGGACAGCTACTCCATCACCACTCTCACGTTGTCGCGCTGCCGGGGAACTCGTATACCACTACGTCCTCGCTTGCTGGATCAAGGAGGAGGAGCCGTCATCAAGCTGCACGTGTGCTGAATGCGGAGGTGCCCTCTGTTCGGTGCTCGATCGCAAAGTTCGTCAGATGGACTGTGATAGGATCGCGAAGACGTACCACTACATCAACCGCATTCTTTAACGCTTCTGCTTAGCGATCTACAAGGGTATGTATATTCAATCTCTCCTCTCATAGATGTGCATCTCCTAGGTTGATCTTGGTGAGCGTAGGAAATTTTTTGTTTCTCATGCAACGTTCCCCAACAGAGGTATCAGAGCCATATTTATGCGTAGATGACATCACGAGTTGAACACAAAGGAGTTTGTGAGCGTTGATATTCAGATTGCTTCCCTCCTTAGTCTTTTCTTGATTCAGCGGTATTTTGGGATTAAGTGGCCTGGACCAACTTAACTCGTCCACGTACGAGAGACCGGTTCCATCGACTGACATGTAACTTTGTTGCATAAGATGGCTGGCGGGTGTCTGTCTCTCCCGCCTTAGTTGAATCGGATTCGACAAAGGCAGTACTTGTAGACGGTTAAATAGCGACTTGCATATCACTAATGTGGTTTTGCATAGGTAAGAAGCGTTCTTGCTAGATACCCGTAGCATCCACGTAAAACATGCAACAACAAATTAGAGGACGTCTAAATTGTTTTTGCAGGGTATGTTGTGATATGATATGGCCAAAGACATGATAATATATATTTGATGTATGATATGATCATGTTGTAATAGTTAATATTGACTTGCATGTCGATGCTACGACAACCGACATGAGCCATAGGGTTGTATTTAATTATTGTATGACCTGTGTGTCAATCATTAAGCGCTATGTAATGCTTTACTTTATGGCTAAACGGTAGCAATAGTAGTAGAATCATAGTGGGCATGACAACCTTGATGGAAATGCGATGATGGAGATCATGATTATGGAGATCATGGCGTTGTGCCGGTGATGATGGAGATCATGTCGGTGCTTTGGAGATGGAGATCAAAAGCACAAGATCATGGCCATATCATGTCACTTATGATTTACATGTGATGTTAATCCTTTTATGCACCTTCTTTTGCTTAGGACGACGACAACATTATAAGGTGATCCCTCACTAAATTTTCAAGATAAAATTCTGTTCTCCCCGAGTGTGCACCGTTGTGACAGTTTGTCATTTCGAAGCACCACGTGGTGATCGGGTGTGATAGATTGTACGATTGCATACAAGGGGTGCAAGACAGTTTTGCACATGCGGAACACTCGGGTTACACTTCACGAGCCAAGCATGTACAGACATGGCCTCGGAACTAAAGTGACCGAAAGGTCGAACATGACTCATATAGAAGATATGATCAACATGAAGATGTTCACCATTTGTCGTGGTTTTGTCATGGCAGATGTCCTCGTGAAAGGACTTAGTGGTAAGGCCATGGATGGCTATGTGGCGACTCAAAGGGGTTGATCGGGAATGAGAAACGAGTTTACCCAGGTTCAGCCCCTCCGATGGAGGTAAAATCCTACGTCTTGCTTTGTGTATATTGATGAGGATATCGATTACAAGGGGGCGAGTTCACTTGACCTAGCTATCGGTAGATTGTCACCTAACCCTATTGACCCAAGGGGCTCACCTTTATATACAGGTCGAGACACAGGGTTTACAAGAGTCCGGGTCGTGCTATGATTCGTGACCCGATATGCCTCTAACTCGCCTTGCCTCCTAAGCAAGGAAACTCCTGGAGACTCTCCACCTCATGGGACATCAGTCGTCGTGTTCATGTCTTGGGTTGCTTGTGGGCTTACTCTGTAAGCCGCCTTGTAACTCTGTTCCAAGAACGCCAAGGCCCATCTTGAGTGTAGACTTTAAGCCGCCATGATATGACCTAGCCCAGTAGGGTGGGTTATACCTCGGGGTTATATCCCTAACATTAGGCCCTAGATTGATTTGAGTACATTCACATCAATATCTTTTACCTTGATCTTGGTGGCTTATCTTCAATTCGTACCTTTGTCTTCTTTGAGTTCCAAAATGCCAGCTTATGATACCCTGAGGATCTTTGTAATTGCTTGCTTTGCTCATCAGTGACATCACCCACAAAAAATATAGGGGTTTCTTGATGTTATCATAACGGCCTTTATATGTATCCATTTGGCCCAAAAATCGAGGCGCCCCTAGCTCCAAAATTTACTGCACAACCTCGATTCCCGCGTCGGCCGGTCACACCTCTACTTTTTGCCCTTTAAATATTTGTGAGGGGCCCTTCATTTTTCGTTGCCTCCCCGATTCGTCTCCTTGCGCGAGCACACTCTATTCATCCTGCCACCATCGTTGTTCTTCCATTGTTGGCCAATTGCTTTCGGGACCGCGACGCCCCTAACTTCATCAGCGTGCAGCGAATCGTCTCCGCCACTACCAGCAACCACCAGGTAAGTTCATCTTCCTCCTCTCGGATCTGCATTAGTTCATCATAGCTCATAGGAGTTTGTCGGAGTTCATCATGTGTTTCATCGCCATTGTCAGCCTATCCATGTTCCGATGAACCTCTCTCATAGAAATACAACGGCAGAAGTAGTTGTTCCATCTCGCACATAGTACTCTCTAGATCCCTTTTGAAATCCGTAGATTAGATCACCATTATTTCCGTACCTTGTTGTTTGGGCTAGTAAATAACTTCCTTTTTGACCCATTTTGTAGATCCATAATTGTAGACAATTCGGTAGAAACTTGTTTGTACCTCACTTAGTAGGAAACCCAGAAATCTTTGACCGTCCTAAGTCGCCTTTATGTTCTGTTGGCTCATCAGTATGACAGTAACCCGCTAACTTCATAAATTGCTTCACTTTAGACGGTGACCCATATTGGGGAGGCTCACATGTTGTAGTTTACCTAGTCACTTTAAACTAGAGCCGCAAGAATGTCTTTGACTGATTATACCGCTTATCAAATAATCCGCCTTTCCTTTAATAACCCGCCAAAATGCTTCTGCAGCTCTCTTCTCTTGAATAAGCCACCATGACAAAATGTGTCTCGTGCGATTGGGTGCCTTCACAAATTTCCGAAGCTATACTCCAAGATTATGTGGAGTTAGGGGCTCTACCACGTAAAGAAAAGATTGCTTGGCGAGCCTCCTTTGGAGAAAAACAACCACAACCCGACGAAGGAGAAGTAGTGAATTTTACAGTTCATCTTGAACGGGGTTTTTCTCCTCCCGGGTCAAAATTCTTCCGAGACGTCTTGCATTTTTACAATCTTCACCCTCAAGACCTACCTCCCAATTCAATAGCCGACATGTGCCAGTTCCAAGTGTTTTGTGAGGTGTATATGGAAATGGAGCCTACTGTCCTTTTGTTCACAGAGTTCTTTCATCTCGACCACCAGATAGAATGTGCCAACGGGCCCAGCTTAGAACTTGGTGGGGGTCACAATTCAAAGGTGAAGGTATTGTGGTTTTCCTGCCGCTATCCTACCTAGTCATCCTAAAGGATGAGCCAAGCCTTGGTTCTATTGTAAGAACACAACCCCTGCTGATGAAAATCCTCTATCGGGTTTCAGAGAAGAACGCATTCCTATAAACTTTGATCTCCCTCGTTCACCTTCTCTAGAAGAACATGCTCAAATCGCCTTCGTGTGGCCAAAACTCTGAGCTTTGAAGGCCAACGGGTTAACTGGGGTTGATCTGACCCGATGTTGGGTGGCTTGGCGGATCTTGCCCCTGAGTCAGTGTGGAACCTTAATGTGTGAGTATGGTTGAGATTTTAACAATGCACAACGCTACAACAACAACACCATCGAGCCAAGGGATGTGAACAAGATTGTGAAGAAGTTGTTGGGTGAAAAACAAGAAGTTTGCAATAAAACTTGTCTAGGACCCTTCTATACTCAAAACCCGGCTCCTGAGGTAATAATCCTTGACATCTTTCAACTTCCTTATAAGATTCTTCATCTTTGAAAACTTGCTATTTTTTGTCAATACCTCTGCACGCGAACTCTTCATTTTGGAAGAGAAAGCATCAGAAAGTTCCCGCAAAGAAACCTAAAGTCACCGCAAGCAAGAAAAAGAGCAAGGCGGCTGTAGAAGAGTCATCAATTATGGACGAGTCACACACCGTTGATGAGAAATCCGAGGTAGAACTTGTTGGGGAACGTCGCATGGGAAACAAAAAAATTCCTACGCACACGAAGACCTATCATGGTGATGTCCATCTACGAGAGGGGATTTTCGATCTACGTACCCCTGTAGATCGCACATCAGGAAGCGTTAAGAAACGCGGTTGATGTAGTGGAATGTCCTCACGTCCCTCGATCCGCCATGCGAACCGTCCCACGAACCGTCCCGCGATCCGTCCCACGATCCGCTCCGATCTAGTGCCAAACGGACGACACCTCCGCGTTCAGCTAACGTACAGCTCGACGATGATCTCGGCCTTCTTGATCCAGCAAGAGAGACGGAGAGGTAGATGAGTTCTCCATCAGCGTGACGGTGCTCTGGAGGTTGGTGGTGATCTTATCTCAGCAGGGCTCCGCCCGAGCTCCGCAGAAATGCGATCTAGAGGAAAAATCGTAGAGGTATGTGGTCGGGCTGCCGTGGCAAAAGTTTTCTCAAATCAGCCCTAATACCTCAGTATATATAGGAGGGAGGGGAGGGACCTTGCCTTGAGGCTCAAGGAGCCCCAAGGGGTCGGCCGAAGTGGGGGGGAGGAGGATTCCTCCTCCAATCCTAGTCCAACTAGGATTGGAATGTGGAGTCCTTCTCTATTTTCCCACTTCCCCTTTTTTTCTCTTTGGTTTTCTTTCTCTCCTGCGCAGGGGCCTTCTTGGGCTTTCCCACCAGCCCACTAAGGGCTGGTGCGGCACCCCTAAGGCCTATGGGCTTCCCCGCGGTGGGCTGGCCCCCCCGGTGAACATCCGGAACCCATTTGTCACTCCTGGTACATTCCCGGTAATGCCGAAAACTTTCTGGTAATCAAATGAGGTCATCCTATATATCAATATTCGTCTCCGGACCATTCCGGAAACCCTCGTAACATCCGTGATATCATCCGGGACTCCGAACAACATTCGGTAACCAACCATATAACTCAAATACGCATAAAACAACGCCGAACCTTAAGTGTGCAGACCCTGTGGGTTCGAGAACTATGTAGATATGACCCGAGGGACTCCTCGGTCAATATCCAATAGCGGGACATGGATGCCCATATTGGATCCTACATATTCTACGAATATCTTATCGTTTGAACCTCAGTGCCATGGATTCATATAATCCAGTATGTCATTCCCTTTGTCCTTCGGTATGTTACTTGCCCGAGATTCGATCGTTAGTATCCGCATACCTATTTCAATCTCATTTACCGGCAAGTCTCTTTACTCGTTTTGTATACAAGATCCCGTGACATACACTAAGTCACATTGCTTGCAAGGCTTGTGTGTGATGTTGTATTACCGAGTGGGCCCCGAGATACCTCTCCATCACACGGAGTGACAAATCCCAGTCTTGATCCATGCTAACTCAAGGACACCTTCGGAGATACCTGTAGAGCATCTTTATAGTCACCCAGTTACGTTGTGACGTTTGATACACACAAAGCATTTCTCCGGTGCCAGTGAGTTATATGATCTCATGGTCATAGGAAAAATACTTGACACGCAGAAAACAGTAGCAACAAAATGACACAATCAACATGCTACGTCTATTAGTTTGGGTCTAGTCCATCACATGATTCACCCAATGATGTGATCCAGTTATCAAGCAACAACACCTTGTACATAGTCAGAAGACCCTGACTATCCTTGATCAACTGGCTAGCCAACTAGAGGCTTGCTAGGGACAATATTTTGTCTATGTATCCATACATGTATCTAAGTCTTCATTCAATACAATTATAGCATGGATAATAAACGATTATCTTGATACAAGAATTATAATAATAACTTATTTATCATTGCCTCTAGGGCATAATTCCAACAGTCTCCCACTTGCACTAGAGTCAATAATCTAGCCCTCACATCACCATCCGAATTACATTGTAATAAATCTAACACCCATACAGCTCTGGTGTTGATCATGCTTTGCCCATGGAAGAGGTTTAGTCAGCGGGTCTGCCACATTCAGATCGGTGTGAACTTTGCGTATATTCACGTCCTCCTCCTCGACGTAGTCGCGGATGAGGTTGAAGTGTCGTTTGATGTGTATGGTCTTCTTGTGAAACCGTGGTTCCTTTGCTAAGGCAATGGCACCCGTGTTGTCACAAAATAGGGTTATTGGATTCAGTGCGCTCGGCACCACTCCAAGATCCGTCATGAACTGCTTCATCCAGACACCCTCGCTAGCTGCCTCCGAGGCAGCCATGTACTCCGCTTCACATGTAGAATCAGCTACGACGCTTTGCTTGGAACTGCACCAGCTTACCGCATCCTCATTAAGAATAAATACGTATCCGGATTGCGACTTAGAGTCGTCCAGATCCGTGTCAAAGCTTGCATCAACGTAACCCTTTACGGCGAGCTATTTGTCACCTCCATATACGAGAAACATCTCCTTAGTGCTTTTCAGGTACTTCAGGATATTGTTGACCGCCGTCTAGTGATCCACTCCTGGATTACTCTGGAACCTTCCTGCCATATTTATGTCCAGGCTAACGTCCCGTCTAGTGCACAACATTGCATACATGATAGAACCTATGGTTGAAGCATAGGGGATGGAACTCATTGTCTTTCTATCTTCCTCAGTTGCTGGGAACTGAGTCTTACTCAATTTTATACCTTGTAATACTGGCAAGAACCCTTTCTTGGACTGATCCATTTTGAACTTCTTCAAAACTTTATCAAGGTATGTGCTTTGTGAAAGTCCTATCAGACGTTTCAATCTATACCTATAGATCTTAATGCCTAGAATGTAAGCAACTTCTCCTAGGTCCTTCATAGAGAAACTTTTATTCAAGTAACCTTTTGTGCTCTCCAAAAGCTCCACGTTGTTTCCAATCAGCAATATGTCATCCACATATAATATTAGAAACGCCACAGAGCTCCCACTCACTTTCTTGTAAATACAAGATTCTCCAACCACTTGTATAAACCCAAATGCTTTGATCACCTTATCAAAGCATTTATTCCAACTCCGAGATGCTTGCACCAGTCCATAAATGGATCGCTGGAGCTTGCACACTTTGTTAGCATTTTTAGGATCGACAAAAGCTTCGGGTTGCATCATATACAACTCTTCCTTAAGGAAACCGTTAAGGAACGCCATTTTGACATCCATCTACCAGATTTCATAATCGAAAAATGCAGCTATTGCTAACATGATTCTGATGGACTTAAGCATCGCTACGGGTGAGAACGTCTCATCATAGTCAACTCCTTGAACTTGTGAAAAACCCTTTGCCACAAATCGAGCTTTATAAACGGTCACATTACCGTCAGCGCCCGTCTTCTTCTTAAAGATCCATTTGTTTTGTATAGCCTTGCGACCTTCACGTAGTACTTCCAAAGTCCACACTTTGTTTTCATACATAGATCCTATCTCGGACTTCATGGCCTCCAGCCATTTGTTGGAATCCGGGCCCACCATTGCTTCTTCATAATTCGCAGGCTCATTGTTGTCTAACAACATAATTGATAAGACGGGATTACCGTACCACTCTGGAGCAGTACGCGATCTCGTCGACCTGCGAGGTCCGATAGGAACTTGATCCGGAGTTTCATGATCATCATCATTAACTTCCTCCTCAACCGGCGTCGCAATGATAGGGGTTTCCCCTTGCCCTGTGCCACCATCCAGAGGGATGAGAGGTTCGACAACCTCATCAAGTTCTATCTTCCTCCCACTCAATTCTCTCGAGAGAATCTCCTTCTCGAGAAAAGCTCCGATCTTAGCAACAAACATTTTGCCCTCGGATTTGAGATAGAAGGTATACCTAACTGTCTCTTTTGGGTAACCTATGAAGACACACTTTTCCGCTTTGGGTTCTAGCTTTTCAGGCTGAAGCTTTTTGACATAAGCATCACATCCCCAAACTTTAAGAAATGACAACTTTGGTCTTTTGCCATACCACAGTTCGTATGGTGTCGTCTCAACCGATTTTGATGGTGCCCTATTTAAAGTGAATGAAGTTGTTTCTAATGCATAACCCCAAAACGATAACGGCAAATCGGTAAGAGACATCATAGATCGCACCATCTCTAATAACGTACGATTACGACGTTCGGACACACTATTACGATATGGTGTTCCACGTGGTGTCAACTGTGAAACAATTCCACATTGTCTTAAGTAAGCACCAAACTCAAAACTCAGATATTCACCCCCACGACTTGACCGTAGGAACTTGATCTTCTTGCTACGATGATTTTCAACTTCACTGTGAAATTGCTTGAACTTTTCAAATGTTTCAGACTTGTGCTTCATCAAGTAGACATAACCATATCTACTCAAATCGTCAGTGAAGGTGAAAAAATAACGATATCCGCCGCGTGCCTCCACACTCATCGGACCACACACATCGGTATGTATGATTTCCAACAAGTCACTTGCACGCTCCATTGTTCTGGAGAACGGAGTCTTAGTCATCTTGCCCATGAGGCATGGTTCGCACGTGTCAAGTGAATCAAAGTCAAGTGACTCCAAAAGTCCATTGGTATGGAGGTTCTTCATGCGCTTTACACCAATATGACCTAAGCGACAGTGCCATAAAAACATGGCGCTATCATTGTTTACTCTAACTCTTTTGGTCTCAATGTTATGTATATGTGTATTATCACTATCAAGATTCAATATGAACAATCCTCTCACACTGGGTGCATGACCATAAAAGATATTACTCATAGAAATAGAACAACCATTATTCTCTAACTTAAACGAGTAACCGTCTCGCAATAAACAAGATCCAGATATAATGTTCATGCTTAACGCATGCAATAAATAACATTTATATAAGTTCATAGCTACTCGTGATGGTAACTGAAGTGAAACTGTGCCGACGGCAATTGCATCAACCTTGGAACCATTTCCCACGCGCATCATCACTTCATCCTTCGCCAGCCTTCGCTTATTCCGCAGTTCCTGTTTCGAGTTGCAAATATGAGCAACAGAACCGGTATCGCATACTCAGGCACTACTACGAGAGCTGGTTAAGTACACATCAATAACATGTATATCAAATATACCTGGTTTTTCTTTGGCCGCCTTCTTATCAGCCAGTTACTTGGGGCAGTTGCGCTTCCAGTGACCCATACCCTTGCAATAATAGCACTCCGTTTCAGGCTTAGGTCCAGCTTTGGGTTTCTTCGTCGGATTGGCAACAGGCTTGCCGCTCTCCTTCAAATTTCCCTTCTTTCCTTTGCCGTTTCTCTTGAAACTAGTGGTCTTATTCACCATCAACACTTGATGCTCTTTACGGAGTTCTGACTCTACGACTTTCAGCATCGCGAATAACTTGCCGGGTGACTTGTTCATCCCTTGAATGTTATAGTTCAACACAAAGCCCTTATAGCTTGGCGGTAGTGATTGAAGAATTCTTTCAGTGATAGCCTCTTGCGGGAGTTCAATCCCCAACTCAGCTAGATGGTTTGAGTACCCAGACATTTTGAGCACATGTTCACCAACAAACGAATTCTCCTCAATCTTGCAAGCATAGAATTTATCGGAGGTCTCATACCTCTCAATCCGGGTGTTCTTCTGAAAAATAAACTTCAACTCCTGGAACATCTCATATGCTCCATGACGCTCAAAGTGACGTTGTAGTCCCGGCTCTAAGCCATACAAGACTGCACATTGAACTACTGAGTAGTCCTCCTTACGTGTTAACCAAGCGTTCTTAACATCTTGGTCTGCCGTGGCGGGTGGTTCATCTCCTAGCGCAACATTAAGGACATAATCCTTCTTCCCACCTTGCAGGAGCAACTTAAGATTAGGAGCCCAGTCTACAAAGTTGCTTCCATCATCTTTTAACTTAGCTTTCTCTAGGAATGTATTAAAATTCAGGGTGACTGTCGCGTGAGCCATTGATCTACAACACAAATATATTCAAAGTGGACTTTGACTATGTTCAAGATAATTAGAGTTTAACTAATCAAATTACTTGCTAAACTCCCACTCAAAAAGTACATCTCTCTAGTAATTTGAGTGGTTCATGATCCAGTTCCACTAGCTCAAGTCCGATCATCACGTGAGTTGAGGACAGTTTCCGTGGTAAGCATCCCTATGCTAATGATATCAACTATATGGCTCATGATCGACCTTTCGGTCTCATGTGTTCCGAGGCCATGTCTGCACATGCTAAGCTCGTCAAGCTTAACCCGAGTGTTCCGCGTCTGGAACTGTTTTGCACCCATTGTATGTGAACGTTGAGTCTATCACACCCGATCATCACGTGGTGTCTCGAAACAACGAACTGTAGCAACGGTGCACAGTCGGGGAGAACACAATTTTGTCTTGAAATTTTAGTGAGAAATCACCTCATAATGCTACCATCGTTCTAAGAAAAAAAGGTGCATAAAAGGATTAACATCACATGCAATTCATAAGTGACATGATATGGCCATCATCACGTGCTTTTTGATCTCCATCACCGAAGCACTGGCACGATCTTCTGTCACCGGCACCACACCATGATCTCCATCAACGTGTCGCCATCGGGGTTGTCGTGCTACTCATGCTATTACTACTAAAGCTACATCCTAGCAATATAGTAAACGCATCTGCAAGCACAAACATTAGTTTAAAGACAACCCTATGGCTTCTGCCGGTTGCCGTACCATCGACGTGCAAGTCGATATTAACTATTACAACATGATCATCTCATACATCCAATATATCACATCACATCGTCGCCCATATCACGTCACAAGCATACCCTACAACAACAAGTTAGACGTCCTCTAATTGTTGTTGCATGTTTTACGTGATGACCATGTGTATCTAGTAGGATCGCATCTTACTTACGCAAACACCACAACGGAGATGTATGAATTGCTATTTAACCTCATCCAAGGACCTCCTCGGTCAAATCTGATTCAACTAAAGTTGGAGAAACCGACACTCGCCGGTCATCTTTGAGCAACGGGGTTGCTCGTAGCGATGAAACCAGTCTCTCGTAAGCGTATGAGTAATGTCGGTCCGAGCCGCTTCGATCCAACAATACCGCGGAATCAAGAAAAGACTAAGGAGGGCAGCAAATCGCACATCACCGCCCACAAATACTGTTGTGTTCTACTCGAGATGACATCTACGCATCAACCTCGCTCATGATGCCATTGTTGAGGAACGTCGCATGGGAAACAAAAAAATTCCTACGCGCACGAAGACCTATCATGGTGATGTCCATCTACGAGACGGGATTTCCGATCTACGTACCCTTGTAGATCGCACAGCAGGAAGCGTTAAGAAACGCGATTGATGTAGTGGAACGTCCTCACATCCCTTGATCCGCCCGGCGAACCGTCCCACGAACCGTCCCGCGATCCGTCCCACGACCCGCTCCAATCTAGTGCCAAACGGACGACACCTCCGCGTTCAGCACACGTACAGCTCGACGTTGATCTCTGCCTTCTTGATCCAGCAAGAGAGACGGAGAGGTAGATGAGTTCTCCAGCAGCGTGATGGTGCTTCGGAGGTTGGTGGTGATCTTATCTCAGCAGGGCTCCGCCCGAGCTCCGCAGAAACGCGATCTAGAGGAAAAACCATGGAGGTATGTGGTCGGGCTGCCGTGGCAAAAGTTGTCTCAAATCAGCCCTAATACCTTATTATATATAGGAGGGAGGGGAGGGACCTTGCCTTGAGGCTCAAGGAGCCCCAAGGGGTCGGCCGAAGTGGGGGGAGGAGGATTCCTCCTCCAATCCTAGTCCAACTAGGATTGGAAGGTGGAGTCCTTCTCTATTTTCCCACTTCCCTTTTTTTTTCTTTTCTCTTCGATTTTATTTCTCTCCTGCGTAGGGGCCTTCTTGGGTTTGCCCACCAGCCCACTAAGGGCTGGTGTGGCACCCCTAAGGCCTATGGGCTTCCCTGGGGTGGGCTGCCCCCCCCGGTGAACATCCGGAACCCATTCGTCACTCCCGGTACATTCACGGTAATGCCGAAAACTTTCCGGTAATCAAATGAGGTCATCCTATATATCAATCTTCATCTCCGGACCATTCCGAAAACCCTCATGACGTCTGTGATATCTTCTGGGACTCCAAACAACATTCGGTAACCAACCATATAACTCAAATACGCATAAAACAACGCCGAACCTTAAGTGTGCAGACCCTACGGGTTTGAGAACTATGTAGACATGACCCGTGGGAGTCCTCGGTCAATATCCAATAGTGGGACCTGGATGCCCATATTGGATCCTACATACTCGACAAAGATCTTATCGTTTGAACCTCAGTGCCAGGGATTCATATTATCCCGTATGTCATTCCCTTTGTCCTTCGGTATGTTACTTGCATGAGATTCGATCGTCAGTATCCGCATACCTATTTCAACCTCGTTTACAGGCAAGTCTCTTTACTCGTTCCGTAATACAAGATCCCGTGACTTACACTAAGTCACATTGCTTGCAAGGCTTGTGTGTGATGTTGTATTACCGAGTGGGCCCCGAGATACCTCTCCGTCACACGGAGTGACAAATCCCAGTCTTGATCCATACTAACTCAACGGACACCTTCAGAGATACCTGTAGAGCATCTTTATAGTCACCTAGTTACGTTGTGACGTTTGATACACACAAAGCATTCCTCCGGTGCCAGTGAGTTATATGATCTCATGGTCATAGGAATAAATATTTGACACGCAGAAAACAGTAGCAACAAAATGACACGATCAACATGCTACGCCTATTAGTTTGGGTCTAGTCCATCACATGATTCACCCAATGATGTGATCCAGTTATCAAGCAACAACACCTTGTACATAGTCAGAAGACCCTGACTATCCTCGATCAACTGGCTAGCCAACTAGAGGCTTGCTAGGGACAGTGTTTTGTCTATGTATCCACACATGTATCTAAGTCTTCATTCAATACAATTATAGCATGGATAATAAACGATTATCTTGATACAGGAATTATAATAATAACTTATTTATCATTGCCTCTAGGGCATAATTCCAATAGTCTCCCACTTGCACTAGAGTCAATAATCTAGCCCTCACATCACCATGCGAATTACATTGTAATAAATCTAACACCCATACAGTTCTGGTGTTGATCATGCTTTGCCCGTGGAAGAGGTTTAGTCAGCGGGTCTACCACATTCAGATCCGTGTGCACTTTGCATATATTCACGTCCTCCTCCTCGACGTACTCGCGGATGAGGTTGAAGCGTCGTTTGATGTGTCTGGTCTTCTTGGGAAACCGTGGTTCCTTTGCTAAGGCAATAGCACCCGTGTTGTCACAAAACAAGGTTATTGGATTCAGTGCGCTCGGCACCAGTCCAAGATCCATCATGAACTGCTTCATCCAGACACCCTCCTTAGCTTCCTCCGAGGCAGCCATGTACTCCTCTTCACATGTAGAATCAGCTATGACGCTTTGCTTGGAACTGCACTAGCTTACCGCACCCCCATTAAGAATAAATACACATCCGGTCTGCGACTTAGAGTCGTCCGGATGTGTGTCAAAGCTTGCATTGATGTAAACCTTTACGACAAGCTCTTTGTCACCTCCATATACGAGAAGCATCTCCCTAGTCCTTTTCAGGTACTTCAGGATATTCTTGACCGCCGTCTAGTGATCCACTCATGGATTACTCTGGAACCTGCCTGCCATACTTATGGCCAGGCTAACGTCCGGTCTAGACCTTTGAAAACAAATTAAGACATTGCTTCTCATGACAACGGGGTCATCATTACTGGGACGGGTTACACAAGTCTTGCTTCCACCATGCTAGCCAAGTGATAACCCACAAGTATAGGGGATCGCAACAGTTTTTGAGGGTAGAGTATTCAACCCAAATTTATTGATTCGTCTCAAGGGGAAGCCAATGAATATTATCAAGTATTAGCAGTTGAGTTGTCAATTCAACCACACCTGAAAGATTTAGTATCTGCAGCAAAGTATCAGTAGCAAAGTAGGGTGATAGCGGCAGTAGCAACAGTAACCAGTAGCAGCAGAGTAACAACAGTAGCAACAGAGTAACAGTAGCAGCAATGACAACAGTAGCGGCAAAGTAACATAGCAAGGACTAGTAGGAAAAGACTCATAGGCATTGGATCGGTGATTATGCCGGATGCTATTCATCATGTATAGTTATAACACGGAGAGATATGTAACTAGCTCTCATTCGTCAATCTAATGTAGGCATGTATTCCGTATTAGTCATACATGCTTAGGGAAAAGAACTTGCATGACATCTATTGTCCATCCCTCCCGTGGCAGCGGGGTCCTAATGGAAACTACGGGATATTAAGGTTCTCCTTTTAATAAAGAACCGGACCAACGCATTAACACTTGGTGAATACATGAACTCCTCACACTATGGTCATTTCCGGGAGTGGTTCCGGCTATTGTCACTCCGGGGTTGCCGGGTCATAACACATAGTAGGTGACTACAACTTGCAAGATAGGATCTAAAACACACATATATTGGCGACAACATAATAGGTTCAGATCTGAAATCATGGCACTCGGGCCCTAGTGACAAGCATTAAGCATGGCAAAGTAGTAGCAACATCAATCTCAGAACATAGTGGATACTAGCGATCAATCCCCGTCAAAACTAACTCGATTACATGATAGATCTCATCCAACCCATCACCGTCCAGCAAGCCTACGATGAGATTACTCATGAACGGTGAAGAGCATCATGGAATTGGCGATGAAGGAAGGTTGATGATGACGATGGCGACGATTTCCCCTCTCCCAGAACGGACTCCAAATCTGCCCTCCAGATGAAGAACAGGAGGTGGCGGCGCCTCCGTACCATAAAACGCAATGAACTCTTCTCCTTGATTTTTTCTGGACAAAACGGACTATGTAGAGCTGGATTGAGAGGCGGTGGAGCTTTGTGGGCCCCACAAGCCTGCCAGTCACGGCCAGGGGGGCCCGCGCCTCATGGGCTTGTGGGCTCACGGCTCCACTCCCTCCGCTGATTCTTGCGCTAGTATTTTTCATAAATCCCAGAAAAATTCTCTGTAAATTTTCAGGTCATTCCGAGAAAACAACACCATGGGAATTCTAGTGAAAACAACGTTAGTCCGGGTTAGTTTCATTCAAATCATGCAAATTAGAGTCCAAAACAAGGGCAAAAGAGTTCAAAAAAGTAGATACGATGGAGACGTATCAACTCCCCCAAGCTTAAAGCCTTGCTTGTCCTCAAGAAATTCAGGTGACAAACTGAAAGAGACAAAAGAAAAACTTTGACGAACTCTATTTGATCTTGTTGTTGCAACTATGTCTAACTCATAACCAGAATTTCAGCAAGATTACAAGCAAACCACATAAGCAAATGACATCTAGGTCTCACGGTAAACTCATATCAATGGCATAATCAACTAGCGAGCAAATAATAATAAGTCTCAAACATCAACACTTCAATCAAGACAATCATGAAGCAGTACGAACAAATGGTATCTCGCTAGCTCTTTCTGAGACCACAAAACATAAATGCAGAGCACCTTCAAAGACCAAGGGCTGACTAAACATTGTACTTCATGACAAAGAAGATCTAGTCACAGTCATACTCAACACAGTTAAAAGCAAAGCATAAAAATGACACAGGTCCTCTCTAATTGGTGCTTTTATAAGAGGAGGATGACTCAACAGGAACACAAATAGACAGGCCCTTCGCAGAGGGAAGCATTGATTTGCAGAGGTGCCAGAGCTCAAGCTTTGAAAACAGAGATAATAATTTTGGGTGGCATGCTTTCATTATCAACGCAATGACTAAGAGTTCTCAACATATTCCACGCTACACATGCTATAGGCGGTTCCCAAACAGAAAAGTAAAGTTTTGACTCCCCCACCACCAATCAATCACACTCCACGACTACCCGAATCCTCGGGTGTTGTCCATACCAACATCAATCCAAGGGGAGTTTTGTTTGCAATTATCTTTTCGATTTGAGCATGGAACTGGGAATTCCAATTACCGGCCCCTTTCTCGTGAAGCATAGTGAATAAACACATATCGAGGATAACACGCCTAGCATGGAAGATACTGATAGCCCCCTGTCACCACATGAGCGATTTGGGCATGCAAAACAGATTATTTCTTGAAGGTTTAGAGAGTGGCACATGCAAATTGACTTGGAACGGCAGGTAGATACCGCATATAGGTAGGTATGGTGGATTCATATGGAACAACTTTGGGTTTATGGAAGTGGATGCACAAGCAGTATTCCCGCTTAGTACAAGTGAAGGCTAGCAAAAGACTGGGAAGCGACCAACTAGAGAGCGACAACAGTCATCAAAATGCATTGAGATTAACTAACATTGAGTGCAAGCATGAGTAGGACATAAATCACCATGATCATGAATATCATAGAGGCTATGTTGATTTTGTTTCAACTACATGCGTAAACATGCGCCAAGTCAAGCCACTTGAATCATTCAAAGGAGGATACCATCCTATCTTACTACATCATAGTCATCTCCACATTCATGTGGGCATCCAAGACAAACCATTATAAGCTCCTAGCTAATTAAGCATGGCATCAGCAACTATGATCTCTAAGTTGTCATTGCAAACATGTTTCTCTCACAAGAAAGCTGAATCAGGAACGATGAGCTAGTCATATTTACAAAAACAAAATAGATTGAGTTCATACCAGCTTTTCCAGGGTCAGTCACTTCATCATATATCGTCATTATTGCCTTTCACTTGCACGACCGAATGATGTGAACAATAATAAGTGTGCTCATGCATTGGACTACGCTGGAATCTGCAGGCAAACACAAAGGAGAAGACAAAGTAATATGGCTCTTTAACAAATAAAGAGATATGCATGCGAGAGCCACTAAACATTGTAACCATGGTCTTCTACCTTGACCCAAAGAAAAAGAAAACTATTTACACGGGAAAGCTCCCAACAAGCAAAACAAGAACAAGAAAATCTTTTTGGGTTTTCTCAAACTAGACAAACACAAGAAAAGAAAACAAGAAAAAGAAATAAACTAGCATGGATGATACAGTGGCAAAGTGTGAACACCGACTAACAAAGTGAAAGCATAAGCAAGAATATAAAGTCGGTGAGGAACACGTACTCCCCCAAGCTTAGGCTTTTGGCCTAAGTTGGTCTACTCCCAAGGAGGGAAATAACCAGCTCCGGGGTACTCTGGAGTGGACTGAGGATGCCACTGCTGTGTGAGCTCCTCTGGCTCCCACTAATAAACTGGCGTCTGGTACTCGACTGGTGACTCGGGCACGAGCACCTGTGGTTGGGCCAAGCCCCAATATGCGTAGATGTCTGAGGGCATAATAATGTACCTGCCTGCATGTAGATTGAACAAAGAAGGAGCAGGCAAAGTAATAGTCTCACGAGTACCCTGACTAAATACCAGGTTATAAATCATCCTTCTATTTATATCTCTATCAAGAAAGTCATGGCGAACCATGCTATCGTAATCTAGATACCTCTCGGGAAGAAGAATTTCTTCTTCCTTGTCCAGTCTAATAGGTATCTCAAAGCGTCTAGCAAGACGAGTAGCATAGATACCTCCATAGACAATGCCTTTAGAACGGTTCGTGTTAAACCGTTGAGCTACTATAGCGCCCAAGCTATAAGTTTTATCATTATAAAGGGCTTCGCGCAAGACCGCAAGATCTGGGGAACTAAGTGACCCAGCTTTCCCACGGCCAATCAAACATTTTCCCACAAATAATGAGAAGTACCGAAGCACGGGAAAATGAATGCTAGCAGCTCTAGCGCAAGGCACTCCTCCCTCCTCTCCTACAACAATTGTATCGATGAAAGCTTCCAAGTCTCGTGGACGAGGTTCATGAATATCCCCAACGTAAGGTAATTTGCAAACATTGCAAAAATCCTGGAGTGACATGTGCTGGGGGGTATCATAAAGTTTGAACTCAACCATAGGAGGATTCTTCCTCGGATAGAAGTTAAAGCTTTGTACGAAGATATTAGTGAGGAGGAATATTTCGGACACTTATCTTCAACGAAGGCGGTAAGGCCTGCGTTCTCCAGCAAGTAGTAAAAGTCCTCATAAAGTCCGGCAGCGCATAAGAACACATCGCTTGGCCACTTGCAAGCTCGAACTTATGCAACTCGAGGGACCGGATACTTGGGCTTCTTCTCACTTCCATCATCCTTGGGGTCACAGCTTGAAGAGCCTCTTAAGAACCTCCTCATCTTTTCCCTTTTCCATCTCTGATTTTTTTTTGAAATTTTAAGTGACTCTAAGGAAAAGTAAACAAGGCTCAACTAAACTCATAGCAACTACTCCCACAAGTGCCTAGAGGCCATATTGCGCATCAAAACTACTTGGGACCAGCTAAAATTAGCATGCAAAGCTCAAGAACATGGTCACCGAGGTAGCAAAAATACGCGAAGTATAAGGCACTAGAGCAAAAACTAATTGGACCAATGGAGGAGTCACTTACCAAGGAGTAATTTCCCCAAAACAGTTCAGAGAATGGTGCTTTGAGCAAGGAGATCAAAAATTCCAGCAAGAGGAGCAAGAACACAGGTTTGAGCTATGAAACAATTTTTTCTGGAGGTAGGAGAAGCAGATGGGAGCAAGAATGAGTGGAGGGGGTGCACGTGGGCCCCACAATCCAGGTAGGCGTGGCCAGGGGGTGCCCGCACCTCCAGGGCTTGTGGCCCACTTGTGCAGCCCCCAAACTAGCTCTTCGTCTCAGTATTTTACAAAAATCCCAGAAAAATCATACTTGATTTTCAGGACGTTCGGAGAACTTTTATTTTCGGGGTACTTTTCTACCGGACGCTAAGACAGAAAACAGGGAAAACTAAACTAAATATATCATTTTTCTTCTAAGCAACCGAAGGTGAAGGCTTGGAACAGAGGTTTGTGACTCCTCGATTCATCCATCTCATGGTCATCGAAAGAAATTCATCAATGAGGTTGATCAAGTCTCCTCGACAAACCTTTTCGAATCGCAAAAGAGAATGGAGAATTTTTGAATAGTCACTAGGTTAGCTCAATGGGGATGTGCATCTCCCCAACAAGAAAATCATACTTCATCTTAACAGGAGGTATAGGGCATTCAAAGCTCCCAATAAGAATCGATGAAGTTTTTTTTGATAGCATTGATGCAATGTACTCGATATTGTTTATTCGGAAAGTGCACCGTATGCTCATTACCGTTGACATGGAAAGATACATTGCCTTTGTTGCAATCTATAACAGCCCCTGCAGTGTTTAAAAAGTGTTTCTAAGGATGAATGCCATGGTATCGTCCTCGGGAATATCCAGAATAACAAAGTCTGTTAAGATAGTGACGTTAGCAACCACAACAGGCACATCCTCGCAAATGCCGATAGGGAAAGCAGTTGATTTGTCGGCCATTTGTAGAGAGATTTCAGTGGGTGTCAACTTATCCAATTCAAGTCTACGATAAAGAGAGAGAGGCATAACACTAACACCGGCTCCAAGGTCGCATAAAGCAGTTGTAACATAGTTACCTTTAATGGAGCAAGGTATAGTGGGAACACCGGGATCACCTAGTTTCTTAGGAGTTCCACCCTTGAAGGTATAATTAGCGAGCATGGTGGAAATCTCAACCTCAGGTATCCTCCTCTTATTAGTCACAATATCCTTCATGTACTTAGCATACGGAGACATTTTGAGCATATCTGTCAAACGCATTTGCAGAAAGACAGGTCTAATCATTTCAATGAATCGCTCAAAATCCTCATCATCCCTTTTCTTGGATGGTTTGGGAGGAAAGGGCATGGGTTTCTGAACCCATGGTTCCCTTTCTTTACCATTCTTCCTAGCAGTGAAGTCATTCTTATTGTATCTTCTATTCTTAGGCTGTGGGTTATCAAGATCAACTGGTTCAATCTCCACATCCTTATCATTGCTAGGTTGAGCATCAACATGAACATCACTATTGATATCATCATTAGGCTCATGTTCATCGCCAGATTGTGTTTCAGCATCAGAGACAGAGACATCGTTTGGACTCTCAGGTGTAGTAGCAACAGGGTTGCTAGCATGCAATTTCCTATCATCTTTCTTCTTCTTTCTAGGATGACTAGGTGCATCAGTGCTAACTCCTTGAGAATCTTGTTCAATCCTCTTCAGATGACCCTCAGGATACAAAGGTTCCTGAGTCATTCTACCACCTCTATTAACGACTCTGACAGAATTGTCATTCAACTCATTGAGCAAGTTATTTTGAGCCTTAAGTACTTGTTCTACCTGAGTAGTAACCAGAGAGGCATGTTTACTCAGAAGCTTAAGATCATTGACATTTCTGTCCACACAAGCACTTAAGTGACTAAGCATACGAGCATTCTGTTCCAATTGTCTGCTAACATAATCATTGAAGCTCTGTTGTTTGGCAACAAAGTTATCAAATTCATCCAGGCATAAGCTAGCAGGTTTATCAAAACGAATATCACTCATATCAAACCTATGTAGAGAATTTACTTCTACTACCTGTATCGGGTTATCAAGACCATGGATCTCTTCGATAGGTGGTAGATTTTTGACATCTTCAAATTTAATGCCTTTCTCTCGCATAGATTTCTTAGCTTCTTGCATATCTTCAGGACTGAGGAATAGAATACCTCTTTTCTTCGAAGTTGGCTTAAGAGGTGGTTCGGGAATAGTGCAAGAATTCTCATTGCACTAGATGTTATTCAGTAGAATCTCAACTTGTTCTACAGTTCGTTCCCTAAAAACACAGCCAACACAACTATCTAGGTGGTCTTTGGAAGCATCAGTAAGTCCATTATAGAAGATATCAAGTATTTCATTCTTCTCAAGAGGGTGATCAGGCAAACTATTCAGCAGCTGGATGAGCCTCCCCGAGCTTGTGGGAGACTCTCTTCTTCAGCTTGAGCAAAGTTGTATATTTCCTGCAAGGCAGCTTGCTTCTTATGGGCAGGGAAATATTTTTCAGAGAAGTAGTAGACCATATCCTGGGGGCTATGCACACAATCAGGAGCAAGAGAAGTGAACCAGGTCTTAGCATCATCCTTTAGCAAGAAAGGAAACAGCTTGAGGATATAGTAGTGGCGGATCTTTTCCTCACTCGTGAATAGGGTGGCTATATCGTGCAGTTTGGTAAGATGTGCTACGACCGTTTCACACTCATAACCGTGAAAAGGATCAGATTCGACCAGAGTGATTAACTCAGGGTCGACAGAGAATTCATAATCCTTATCGGTCACAAGGATAGGCGAAGTAGCAAACTTCGGGTCCTATTTCATCCTAGCATTTAGAGATTTTTCTTTCCACTTGAGCAGTAGTTTCTCAACATCATAGCTATCCTTACACGCAAGAAAATCCTCAGCTATCTCTCCCTCCATAACGCTCAGGCATATCAGGCATAATAGAAGGTTCTACTTCAATAGTATCAGCAGTTTCAGAAGTATCATCACATCTAGCAGCAACTCTAGCAATTTGTGCATCAAAGAATGCACCTAGTGGCAAAGTAGTATCAAGCATAGCATCATCAGGCAAAGCAGTATCAAGCATAGCATCATCAGGCAAAGCAGTATCAAGTATAGCATCATCATAAGCATCATGGGCAGCAGAAACAACATCATCAAGCACATGCGGCATATCAAGATTTCTAGCAGGAGGTGATGTCGCAAACTTACTCATAACTGAAGGTGAATCAAGTGCAGAGCTAGATGGCAGTTCCTTACCTGTCCTCGTAGTTGAGGGCAAGACTTTAGTTCTTGGATCTATCGGGTTCCTCATAGTGACCAGTAGACATAAATCCCAAGTGACTCAGAGAATATAGATGTGCTTCCCCGGCAACGGCGCCAGAAAATAGTCTTGATAACCCACAAGTATAGGGGATCGCAACAGTTTTCGAGGGTAGAGTATTCAACCCAAATTTATTGATTCAACTCAAGGGGAAGCCAAAGAATATTCTCAAGTTTTAGCAGTTGAGTTGTCAATTCAACCACACCTGAAAGATTTAGTATCTCCAGCAAAGTACCAGTAGCAAAGTAGGGTGATAGCAACAGTACCAACAGTAACCAGTAGCAGCAGAGTAACAGCAGTAGCAACAGAGTAAAAGTAGCAGAAGTGACATCAGTAGCGGCAAAGTACCGTAGCAAGGAACAGTAGGAAAAGACTCCTAGGCATTGGATCGGTGATGGATGATTATGCCGGATGCTATTCATCATGTAACATTTATAACACGAAGAGATATGTAACTAGCTCCCATTCGTCAATCTAATGTAGGCATGTATTCCGTATGTAGTCATAAGTGCTTAGGGGAAAGAACTTGCATGACATCTATTGTCCATCCCTCACGTGGCAGCAGAGTCCTAACGGAAACTACGGGATATTAAGGTTCTCCTTTTAATAAAGAAGCGGACCAACGCATTAACACTTGGTGAATACATGAACTCCTCATACTATGGTCATCTCCGGGAGTGGTTCCCGTTATTGTCACTCCGAGGTTGCCGGGTCATAACACATAGTTGGTGACTACAACTTGCAAGATAAGATCTAACACACACATATATTGGCAACAACATAATAGGTTCACCTATGAAATCATGGCACTCGGGCCCTAATGACAAGCATTAAGCATGGCAAAGTAGTAGCAACATCAATCTCAGAACATAGTGGATACTAGGGATAGATCCCCGTCAAAACTAACTTGATTACATGATAGATCTCATCCAACCCATCACCATCCAGCAAGCCTACGATGAGATTACTCACGAACGGTGAAGAGCATCATGGAATTGGCGATGAAGGAAGGTTGATGATGATGATGGCGACGATTTCCCCTCTCCGGAGCCCAGAACGGACTCCAGATCTGCCCTCCACATGAAGAACAGGAGGTGGCGGCACCTCCGTATCATAAAACGCGATGAACTCTTCTGCTTGATTTTTTTCCGGACGAAACAGACTATATAGAGCTGGATTGAGAGGCGGTGGAGCTTTGTGGGCCCCACAAGCCTGCCAGGCGCGGCCGGGGGGGGGGGGGGCGCCTGGTGGGCTTGTGGGCTCACGACTCCGCTCCCTCCGCTGATTCTTGCGCCAGTATTTTTCATAAATCCCAGAAAAATTCTCCGTAAATTTTCAGGTCATTCCGAGAACTTTTATTTCTGCGCAAAAACAACACCATGGCAATTTTGCTGAAAACAGCGTTAGTCCGGGTTAGTTCCATTCAAATCATGTAAATTAGTGTCCAAAACAAGGGCAAAAGAGTTTAGAAAACTAGATACGACGGAGACGTATCACCAAGCATACCACCAAAGATGAGGCGCCTTCGCTTAAGAAACAGAAGGCTATGCCCGCTGCGTGAAGGCGTCTCGAGTGTTGGCGAGTCGTTTGGCTGCAGAGGTGGATTTGAAGACATATCAGGCGGCTTATGATGACAACAACTCGCGAGTTCGGCCACCCACTTTTGGGCTGGTGGATCTGACTCCTCAACATCGTAAGCATATCTTTGTCCCTGATGTTGAACCGTCCCCCATGTTGCATGAGGAAGCTGAATTCCATGCCTTAACCCATTGGAACTGGGATATGGATAACCCTCAGATCTAGGAACCAGAAGACTCGGTGCAGGATGACCCGGAGGCGCCTTAAGCAAGAAGTTGGCCCGGGGCTAACCCACATGAAGTTAACCCAGATAAGCTAATAGCCGGGTTATGTAGGCCTCCCTTCTGAAATCTTTCCACACGTGTTCATAAAATGACTGAACTCGCCATCATACAACTAGAGCGGCATAACCCGCACGCTCTATATGAGCCGGTAATAAACATTGGATCATCCCTGAAAAAGTTAAGGAAATACCATATGGTGGCAATGTGTCACCTTGAATAAGCCGGCTCGGTGAGACTCGGCAGTGATACTGTCTTGCAAGTCTCGAGTCTTACCCTTAATTGGGAGGGTGTGATAACCCATAATAATAGGAAGTATGATAAGCTATCTCAATGAGACTCGGCAAGGAGACTGGCTCATCAGGCTCAAGTCTTGGTTCGGTGAAGCAGATACGTTAACGCATGGTTTATCCTTTTTCCTTTTTTAACCTTGGCAAGTTCAAGGTCCACAATGGATTGACTTGTCAAGAGTACACAGGGTCATTTAGTTGGAGTCACATAAGCATACAGTCACGTTTAACCATCGTATGACATTAATTTTTCGCCGAACCAAGAGGGTGAGAAAGCTAAAATCAGTGAGTTGGAAGCCCCCAAGTGACCCATGATCAGGGAAAAGCTCAGCCTAGGATTACAGGAGGCAATGCTTCTACTGCAAGACGTCTGGGGTTGAGATAAAGTCGGCTTGATTCCACTAATCACAATTGGTGCCTATGTTTGCACCATGCATCATGACAACTGGTCCTCTTCGGCTTTATGGCACCCATGTTTGAACGGTCACATCCTGGCAGCTCATTCTCTTGGGCGACTTAGGTTGATAATGAAGACTCATGCTCATTGTATAGGCTGAAACGACAGAGACCCCGAGTTTCGGGGGTGCTGGCTTTATTGTATTTAAAGATAAATAGGTATGTACAAAAGTTGGGGAAGGTACATAAATGAGGAGCCAATGGCTCTAAGTATAATAAGGCCGAAGGTGAGCGATGTTCCACGGCCGGGTTGCCTCCTCTTCAGAGGTGTATTTATCTGGTCGAAGGTCTATCAGGTGATATAAGCCATTGTTGAGGCTTTTGCTGATGACGAAAGGACCCTCCCAGGGTGGTGAAAGCTTGTGCATGCCTGTGTGATCTTGAAGAAATCGAAGCACTAAGTCGCCCTCCTGAAAAGTTCGGCTCTTAACTCTACGGCTATGATAGCGACATAGGTCTTGCTGATATATAGGTGATCTCGACGCTGCCAAGTCACGCTCTTCCTCCAAGGCATCCAGGGAATCTTGATGGTCTTGTTTGTTGTCTGCTTCAACATAAGCTGCGACTCGAGGAGAATCATGTCATATATCACTTGGTAGTACCGCCTCGGCTCCATAAACCAGAAAAAGGGGGTGTAACCAATGGATCTATTTGGAGTTGTCCTCATACTCCAAATTACTGTGGGGAGTTCCTCGAGCCAACAAGCCTGGGGTATGCTGCAATGGAACCATGAGCCGGGGCTTAATCCCTCTCGAAATTTCTTGATTAGCTCGTTCATCTTGCCCATTGGACTGTGGGTGCGCTATTGCTGTAGCGACCCGACTCAAAACGAGTCAAGCCTCTGTGTATCTGTGCCATCCCTGGATCAGTATGCTGGCACACACAGTACATCAATGTATATATCAAAGTGCAATCACATGTAAATAGCGTAAAACTAATATATACCTTAAAATCTCAGCGGAAGCAGTCAAGGGAGTGGAGTCCCAAATAACACCAACGGCAGGTTGAGTGCGGACCGTAACCCTGAATCGTACACTTACTCGTCGAAGAAAGTATCTGCAACATAAGACGTTGCAGCCGTGTAGGTCAGCATATTGAATATGCCGGCACGTCATCAAAGAGAGGGGGTGAAATAATAATCATCTATTCTACATGCATATATGGCTGGTGGGGCTATAAATTTTTAGCGAAAAGCAAGTTTTCTCCTACATCAAGAGAGGGTTAAAAGCAAAACATTACTATGTTGTTTGTTGTTAACGAGATGGTTCCGCCAACCAATTCTCGTACCCGAGTTGTCAATAACTCCCACATCATTATTAAATTGTGTTGAGAGTTCAGGAAAATTTCAATGCCTTTGGCTGAAGTTGTCCATGACCGTGGACACGGCTAATCGATTAGGTTTGGGTACTCTGCAGAGTTTTGCACACGTTCCCCACAAGATTTGATCGCCTCCGAGTATGTCCTCGCACTTTATGGTGTTTGAAGACCGGATGATCAAAACATGGTCTTTCAGCGGGTCCCTCTGATCCCCTGTCGGTGCCCATCCAATCCTACCGTTCTTCTACATCTGCTAGCACCGCCTGTCCGAAGTCGCCACGTTGTCCAACCAAGCCAGAGCCCATAATGACTTGTGGCTGTGCAGGTAAGCCTTGAGTCTTGATGCCTCTGTCCATCTCTTTGAGACTGGGTGAAGCTTTCCGCAAGATGTCATGGCACGTCTCCATGCATCCCGGGTCGTCCACTGGTTTCTCCAGGGAGCCCATCTAAACCGTCCTTCACCCAGTGTTGCATTGCATCACGAGGTCTTGAAAAGTCTTGACTTAACCGGTATTGGTTGTTAAATTATTCTCGCATCACTCGTAATAAACTCTCAACCAGAACCCCGTCTGCACAAGCGTAGCATAATAGAATTCATCATCATGGGCCAAGTAACAGGGTTGTTGGGGTGCCTACCACATGATACTACATCAAGTAACCATATTTTTCCAAGTACCTAGTCAGCATGCAAATGGGTATAGGAAGGTAGAACTACGATGCATGAAAACATAGGTGATACATGATCAAATGACTTGCCTTGCTGATAGTTGTCTTTATCAAGCACTACTAAGTAGCACGCTTCGTACACCGGGTATCTATCGCCCCAAACAAATACACACCATAAGCAATACAATCATTAACAAGCAAAATAACATCACTAGCATAAAGCTACTATTGCATAAAGTGAAGAAATTCACTTCGCCTAATCAAAACAGAATCTGTTTTTGATAAAACCCCAAGTAAAAATATTTAAAACAAATTGAAACTTAAACCACAGAAAGATATGATCACTAGGAAGCATCAGCAAAAAGAATCAAATTAAAATCTATTTTTAAACTCCTGGAATAAGCAAAAAAAGATTTAAACTAAATCTGATCTAATTCAAATTTTGAAAACATAGGCAAATAATATGTTTTCCAAAACTACAGAAAAATTGTGATCTACTGAAAAAGTAATCAACCTCATTGGACTCCTAGATTAAAAGATATAAGGGAAACAAAAATTGGAACGGGTTCTGTTACGGAAATAAAAACAGAAAAAGAGAAAAAACTATTCTAACGAGCAGGGTACACGTGGTGTCGTGGGTATAAGCCTGACAGTAGATGTGTAGGGTACGAATGAGATGGGCAGAGTCCTAGCTATGGCGAGGTTGTATGAGTTCAGGCCCCTCTGCGGTGGAGGTAACAACCCTACGTCTCAGTGCTCTCGGAGCTTGTTGTCGAGTGGAATATGGAATACAATGATTTTCTAACCCCTTTACCAGTGGGGGAGGGTGGCTTATATAGAGTGCGCTGCCCTCCACAACGGTTCTGATTCAGGGGCGGAGTAGTGGCGATTGAATGTGTACGTTACAGGTAACGGACGACCTAAATGCTAATAAATGCACCTGGAAACGTACGACCGTTTCCCCCCACAGGGGTCACGGTGTACCGAGTGGTATCCAGTCGGTCAGCTAGATACGCTCCGAATGTTACTCTCCGACTGGACGTCATCGAGGATCTGCTACCGACTGGATGATGGGGATTCCTTAATTCAGTCGGAACTGACTAAGGCCCTTGTCCTTTGGGAGGGGTAGTCCTTGGGTAGGACCTATAGGGCAGGCCTATGACCCTACCCTAGGACTATAACCCCATCATTAGTCCCCGAATGGATTGGGGTTGGAACGACGAAGCGATGTTTGAAGTTGGATCCGACTGGAACGGACTCGGCTTGGGCGTTGCTTGCCTCGGTCCATTTTGACTTTTCTGACCGACGATCCGAGTGGAAGTACTCGCGAAACAGATTATCGGGAACCGAGTGCTTCCGCGGCATCTTCTGATGCGACCGGTCAACTCACAGCGCCGGATTTTCCGGGATCCTCCAATTTCGGTTTCCGCGCGCTCAGCGGGGATGACGCTAGCGCGCTCGAGTAGCGCCTGACGCCTCGATTCTCGCGCCTTCAACCTCTCCACTAATATCGCCGCGGTGGGTCGGGGGGATAAGGTTTCGGGGCCACTTGCCAGCGACCCAGTCGGAACCCTATATAAATCTCGGCGGCGAGGCTTCTCTGTTACGCTCGCCGAATCCCTTGCTCTTGCCTGCTCCGCCCTTCTCGCCATCTCCAGCGCTCCTATATTCCTCCCTTCTCCTTCCTCCCGAGGGCTCGCAGCCGCCGCCATGACCAAGGGCCAGACCAGCAAGATGGAGGCGACGAAGAAGAAGGGGAAGACGGCGGCACCTGCTCAGCGGCGGCAGCGGCCGCTGCCGGCGGGATGGATCCAGGGCGACTTCCTCCCCTCCACGGTGACGGAGGGGGATCTACTGCAGCTGGTGGAGCACGGGATGATCGTGCACAAGTCCTGGAGGCTGCCGGCGGAGGACGAGGTCGAGCCAGCGCCTCGGGAGGGGGAGCGCGTCCTGCTGCTCAGCCACGTCCATCGAGGTTTTTCTTTGCCCCCGCATCCTTTCTTCAAGGGCATCATGAATCACTTCAGAGCCCAACTTCACCATTCTCCTCCGAATGCCATTGCCCATCTTTCTGCTTTCATAGTTTTATGTGAGTGTTTCATCGGCTGCCCTCCCCATTGGGGTTTGTTCAAACACATCTTCTCCGCCCGATCCCAAACCATCAAACGACTTAGCCAGTCGGATGATAAGACGCACCTCCTCCAGCTCTGTGGGGGTTTAGGATTCCAGAAGAAGAGTCGTAGTAGCTATCCTGCTCTCTAGTTAAGTGAGTCGGTTAGGAACTGGCAGTCGACGTGGTTCTACTGCCAGGATATCGCCTGTCCGAATGCGTCGACTGGGCTGCCTCCTTTTAGTCTAGATCGTCCCGCCCCGCCTAAGCAGCTCGCGCTCTCGAAGGCGGAGCAGAATGACATCCAGCCCTTGGTTGAGGCACTCGTGGACGTCGTCAGGAGGGGGGTCACCGGCATAGACCTGCTGGAAGTCTTCCTTAGTCGGCGGATCCAGCCTCTGCAGGCTCGCGACCATGCCATGTGGCATTACACGGGGCCCGAAGACTCCACTCGGACCAACGTGGTGGGCGTGACTGAGGAGAGGGTGACCTCGTGGGTGCTCCAAATCACGGGTCCCTGCGAGAACCCCAAAGAAGCTTGGCGAGTGAAGCCTTACAGCGCGGATCATCCTCCACCGAATCAGGTGAGTGGCACTTGTCGAGTGCATTGAACTGTATTAATTCCTGTCGTTTGTCTATATCTCCGTGTGATGTCTAATGTTTCCGACTGAAATTTATGCAGGCGTGGACCAACTGGTTCTCCCCCGTCTCGAATGGGAATCCGGAGGAGGAAGAGGAGGAAGGCAGCCAGGAGGGCAGTGTGGAGAGCGCCGAGTACGTCTCCGAAAGCGGGGAATCGGAGGAGGAGAACAACGAGGAAGAGGAAGGAGACGAGGAGCAGGACTCGCCACCTCCGCAACTGGAGCATCGGACCAAGCGCCGAGACGAGCCCGCTGTCCCCTCAGCTCCTCCCGCGTCTTCGAGTGCTCCGCCTACTGCTCCAGTGTTCCCGAGTGTTCGAAGCACTAAGAGGACCAGGGATGCAGCCGCTGAGCCCGCGGGCCAATCTTCTAAGGCGCCCAAGCCGAGTGGGCCTAAACATCGGAAGGCTCTGCCGCGAATGAGTGTCGCTGTCCCCGTCACCTCCACGTAAGTGTATTCAGCTGTCGATTCTTTCTGATATCCGAGTGAACTTCTGTTTACTAGCTGAATGGATCTCACTCGACAGGGTCGCTACTTCTGCCACCTCTCCGGCGCGTCAGGAAGACGACCCCATGGACACGGACAACGTCGTCTCGTCTCAGCCAGGTGCGTTGTAGGAACGTCGAGTGTTTTATACTATCGCGTCCCAGCCAGGTGCTTCTTTCTTTTTCTGAGACCTCGTGTCATTCGGCCTGTCAGGGGTGATCTGCCTGGATGAGGGCGACCAGGAGAGCCGTCCCAGCTGTGGAGCCTGTTCTTGAGGCTGCTCCTCCCGCTGCCGCTCTCGCCGCCGACGTGCTGCCGACAGAGGTGCTGCCACCGACTGAACCAGTGCTGGTGGAGGAGGAGCCGACTGGGGCGGACCTTGGGATGCCTCAGGAACCTCCGACGATTCCAGGTTCGTCGAATGCTGAATTCAGCATCCAGCGTCTTCCGAAGGAGCAGGTGGGAGCGGCCAAGGGGGCTATGGTGCAGGCGGAGCTGATGGCTGGAGAAGCCAAGAGGGCCTATGACTCCATTGCGGCCTTGTACCAGCGGAGCTTGGAGCTGCACGATGATATCCGAGTAAGTGGTCTAGTAAGTATTTAATTTTCCCCTGTAACCCAGTGGGTGTTCTTGAATAGCAGCTGTTGTTTGCAATGGGTTCACTCTGAGTGAACCCAGTGGGTGTAGTCCCCGAGACTTCTGTCGAGTGCTTGCACCGACAGTTGTCTTTATACATTTTGCCTTGAGTTTGGTTGTGTTTGTAGATAGGATTACCGAGTGCGAGTAGTTGTTGCAGTCGGAGTGCACTTACGGTAAGAGTCCCCGAGAGTAAGTTGTACTCAGGTCGGGTAGTATTGGCCTCGGAGGCGTAGGTTATAACATGCATCTCAATAGGGCAGGCCTGCTTGAGGTGCATGCCAGTGGGGTCACTCTTAGTGAACCCACTGGGTGTAGTCCCTGAGACCGCTGTCGACTGCTTGCATCGGCAGGGTCTGAAGAACTTAGACTGTTAACTATTGAACTTTCTGATTGTCCCTTGTTTCTTGGTGGCAGAAAACTTGTGAAATGGGGACGACCTATGAGGCTCTGAGAGCGGAGAGGAACCAGTTTGCTGGTGAGCTTGATGCGGCTATGCTCGCAGTGGCCGGCATGAAGGATGCTCTGGAGGGGCGAGAGAAGTCTTTGGAAGAGGCTCGTGAAGCTAACAAGGTGTTGACTGAGGAAGTGGAAAGAATGAGGAAACAGAGGACTGCTCTCACGAATCAGATGGCCATCGTGAATAGACGATGCATAGCTCAGGAGAAGTATGTCAACGACTGGGCTGGGCAGATGATGACTCGTCTGGCTGGTAAGTCTTATGTTTTGCCGAGTGCTTGTACTGTGTGCGTGACACTCGACGTTTATTGTATGCTTGTCCTTTTGTTGCAGATTTTTGCGTAGATGCTGAAGCTGAAGCAGCGGCTGTGGAGGGGTCCATTCAGGACAACGTGCCACTCGGCGAGGAGGCTAATCGGGATCTGCTCCGGGCGCATATCCGCGTAGGCAAAGTGGGTCCTTTCATCGGTCGACTGAGGGAGGTCGTTGGCCGAATTGACAAGGAACTTTGGCCTGAAGACGAGTTGCGGCAGGAAATGGAGAACCTGATGGCGCGACTGGAGGAGATTTCGAGCCGAGTGCAATCGTGGAAGAAATCGGCAGCGCATTGCGGTGCAGATGTTGCTCTGTCCTTGGTCCGAGTCCATTGCAAGGAGGTGCGTGAGGAAAAACTGAAGACACTGAAGGTCGCCAACACGAAGAAGCTTCGATTTGAAGACTTCATGGAGACGTTCCTTGAGAGTGCTACCCGCATCGCCGACGGAATCGACTTGGACACTTTCATGGAGCCCTCCAGTCCTGGCGCCGGCCCAGCTGACGCGTAAGAAAACTTTATCCTCGGTATGCCAAGTGTTTATCTGTAAGGTACTTTAGCCACTTCTGTTGGCTGTTATACTTTTAAATCGGTGTGGGTAAGCTTGATCCGCACCGAGTTAGCTATCTTTTCGAGAATTTTGGAATCCGAATGAAAGCGTTTACTCTTGTGTTTGAATGTTGTTTCGAGTGCGACGTTTAGTGCATACTCGGAGAAGATTAGTACTTAGGTGATTCTTGACCACAGCTAAGTCCCCGAGTGCGACGTTTAGAGCACACTCGGAGGAAGTTAGAACTTAGGCGATTAAGGATCGCAACTAAGTCCTCGAGTGCGACGTTTAGTGCACACTCAGAGGAAGTCAGTAGTTAGGTGATTCTTGATCACAGCTAAGTCCCCGAGTGCGACGTTTAGAGCACACTCGGAGGAAGTTAGAACTTAGGCGATTCAGGATCGCAGCTAAGTCCCCGAGTGCGACGTTTAGTGCACACTCGGAGGAAGTTAGTACTTAGGTGATTCTTGATCACAGCTAAGTCTCCGAGTGCGACGTTTAGAGCACACTCGGAGGAAGTAGAACTTAGGCGATTCTTGATCACAGCTAAGTCTCCGAGTGCGACGTTTAGAGCACACTCGGAGTAAGTTAGAACTTAGGCGATTCAGGATCGCAGCTAAGTCCCCGAGTGCGACGTTTAGTGCACACTCGCAGGAAGTTAGTACTTAGGTGATTCAGGATCGCAGCTAAGTCCCCGAGTGCGACGTTTAGTGCACACTCGGAGGAAGTTAGTACTTAGGTGATTCTTGATCACAGCTAAGTCCCCGAGTGCGACGTTTAGTGCACACTCGGAGGAAGTTAGTACTTAGGTGATTCTTGATCACAGCTAAGTCCCCGAGTGCGACGTTTAGAGCACACTCGGAGGAAGTTAGAACTTAGGCGGTTCAGGATCGCAGCTAAGTCCCCGAGTGCGACGTTTAGTGCACACTCGGAGGAAGTTAGTACTTAGGTGATTCTTGATCACAGCTAAGTCCCCGAGTGCGACGTTTAGTGCACACTCGGAGGAAGTTAGTACTGAGGTGATTCTTGATCACAGCTAAGTCCCCGAGTGCGACGTTTAGAGCACACTCAGAGGAAGTTAGAACTTAGGCGATTCAGGATCGCAGCTAAGTCCCCGAGTGCGACGTTTAGTGCACACTCGGGGGAAGTTAGTACTTAGGCGATACAGGATCGCAGCTAAGTCTCCGAGTGCGATGTTTAGTGCACACTCGGAGAAAGTTAAAACTTAGGCGATTCAGGATCGCAACTAAGTTTTTTTTTGTGTGTGACCGGAGTCTGCGACCGTGGAAAAACTCTGAATCTGCAAAACCTAAATCTGTTGTTTATTATTTCATCAATACTTGTTCGTTACACTGCTTGAGTCGACGATCACGTATAGAAGCGCTTGAGGAGGTCTCCGTTCCATGCGCGCGGCTCGTCTGTCTCCCTCTGAATGTTGTAGAGTCTGTATGCTCTGTTTTCAGCAGCTTGGAGATGATGAAAGGCCCTTCCCAGGCCGGAGACAACTTGTGGGGTCTTTGTTGATCCACTCGGAGCACTAAGTCGCCTGCTTGGAATGTGCGACTCCTGACGTGACGCGCATGAAAGCATCGTAGGTCTTGCTGGTAAATTGTTGAGCGAGTTAGTGCCATCTCACGTTCCTCCTCTAGAAGATCTACTCCATCTTGCCTTGCTTGTTCTGCTTCGGCTTCGGAGAAGAGTTTGACTCGTGGGTCATTATGAAGCAGGTCACTCGGAAGGACCGCTTCTGCTCCATAAACGAGGAAGAACGGTGATCGCCCCGTTGATCTGTTCGGAGTGGTGCGGAGGCCCCAAAGCACTGAAGGTAACTCGGTGACCCATGCGCCAGCAGCGTGTCCCACCTCTCGCAGGAGTCGGGGCTTCAAACCTTGATGAATAAGCCCATTCGCCCGCTCAGCTTGTCCGTTGGATTGAGGATGTGCTACGGAAGCAAAATCCACTCGGATACCCTGACTCGCACAGAAACCTTTGAATCTGTCCGAGTCGAAGTTTGTCCCGTTGTCCGTGATTATGCTGTGAGGTACCCCGAATCTGGAAATGATGTCCCTGACAAACTTGACAGTTGTTGAGGCGTCGAGTTTCTTGATGGGCTTGGCTTCCATCCATTTTGTGAACTTGTCGACTGCCACCAACACATGTGTGTAGCCTCCTTGGCCTGTCTTGAATGGTCCGACTATATCTAATCCCCAAACTGCAAATGGCCACACAAGAGGGATTGTCTTCAATGCAGATGTTGGCTTGTGGGACTTGTTGGAGTAGAACTGACAGCCTTCACATCGGTCGACGATATCTTTAGCCATCTCGTTTGCCTGCAGCCAAAAGAAACCAGCTCTGAAAGCCTTGGCGACGATTGCTCTCGAAGAAGCGTGATGATCGCAGGTTCCCGAGTGAATATCCCCTAGGATCAACTGCCCTTCCTCTGGGGAAATGCAACGTTGAAGAACGCCTGAAACACTCTCCTTGTACAATTGGCCATCAATGACAGTGAATGCCTTCGACCTGCGGACTATTTGCTTGGCTTGGACTTCGTCTTCTGGAAGTTCTTGCCTCAGGATATATGCAATCATCGGCACAGTCCAATCGGGAATGACAACCAGAATCTCCACGACCAAATCAACCACAGCAGGTACATCGACTTCAGTCGGATCTGTTGTGCTCTTGGGTTGTACCGGTTCCTCTGTGAAGTGATCTTCTTTGACTGAGGGAAGGTGGAGGTGCTCGAGGCAGACATCACTTGGGACTGGTCTCCGAGTGGATCCGAGTTTTGCCAACTCATCAGCTGCTTTGTTCTTCAGTCTCGGAACATGGTGGAGCTCTAGACCTTCAAACTTCTTCTCCAGCTTCCTCACTGCATTGCAGTATGTGGTCATGGTGGGGTTCCTGACGTCCCACTCTTTCATCACTTGATTGACCACCAAATTCGAATCACCGTAGACCATCAAGCGACGGACGCCGAGTGAGATGGCCATGCGCAATCCGTAGAGGAGAGCTTCATACTCTACCTCGTTGTTGGAGGAATCAAAGTGTATCTCGCCCTTTGGTGATATGATCACAACACCAGCGCCGGAGCCATTCAACATCTTAGACCCATCGAAGAACATTGTCCAATGAGCCGAGTAGATGTGGGTCGGTTGCTGTTGTTCTACCCATTCTGCTATAAAGTCAGCCAGGGCTTGAGACTTAATAGCTTTCTTGGCCTCGAACTTGATGTCACACTACAACATCTCCATTGCCCACTTCGCCACTCGGCCTGATGCGTCTCGATTGTGGAGAATTTCCGACAACGGAGCATCAGAAACGACAGATACCAAGTGGTCTTGGAAATAATGAGCCACCTTCTTCGCAGTCATATAGATCCCATAGATAAGTTTTTGATAATGGGGATACCTCTGCTTGGAAGGAGTCAGGACTTCGGAGACGTAGTACACTGGCCACTGAACTTTGTATGCTTTGCCTTCTTCTTCTCGCTTGACTGTAAGGATAGTACTAACGACTTGATTTGTAGCCGCGATATATAGAAGAAGGGGCTCTTTACTGAGCGGAGCAGTAAGAACCGTCTGGGTGGAAAGTAGGACTTTGAGGTCGTCGAATGCGACTTGGGCTTCGTCTGTCGACTCGAAGGTATCTGATCTCTTCATGAGTCGGTACAGAGGAAGTGCTTTTTCGCCGAGTCGACTGATGAACCTGCTCAAAGCCGCTAGGCAACCTGTGAGTCGTTGAACATCGTGTATTCTGACCGGCCTCTCCATTCGGACGATGGTCCCGATCTTTTCGGGGTTGACGTCGATCCCTCGTTCGGAAATGAAGAAACCGAGTAACTTTCCACTGGGAACACCGAATGAACATTTGGCTGGGTTGAGCTTGATATCGTACCTACGAAGGTTGGCGAATGTTTCTGCCAAGTCAGTCAGCAGGTCGGAACCCTTGCGTGACTTGACTACGATATCATCCATATATGCCTCCACATTGCGACCGATCTGGTCGAGGAGACATTTTTGGATCATGCGCATAAAGGTAGCTCCTGCATTCTTCAGACCGAAAGGCATAGTGATGTAGCAGAAGCACCTGAATGGGGTGATGAAGGCTGTTTTTAACTCATCAGGACCATACAGACGGATCTGATGATAGCCCGAGTAGGCATCAAGAAATGATAAACGCTCGCATCCCACAGTCGAATCGACAATTTGATCTATGCGGGGGAGCGGAAAATGGTCTTTCGGGCAGACCTTATTGAGATGCTTGAAGTCGATGCACATTCGGAGAGACTTGTCCTTCTTGGGTACCATGACAACATTGGAGAGCCACTCGGAGTGGTGAACCTCGCAAATGAAGTTGGCAGCCAGTAGCTTGGCCACCTCTTCCCCGATTGCCTTCCTCTTATGCGCGGCAGATCGGCGCAGGCGCTCTCGGACGGGTCGAGCGGTGGGATCCACGTGCAGTCGGTGCTCAACCAACTCCGTGGGTACACCTGGCATGTCAGAGGGTTTTCATGCGAAGATGTCCCAGTTCTCACGGAGGAATTGGGTGAGCTCGGCTTCCTATTTAGGATCGAGGGTGGTGGAGATGTTCGTCGGGGCAGCAGAGTCGTCCGTCGGGTGGATGCTGACCTTCTTCGTCTCTCCCGCCGACTGGAATGCGGACTCAGAAGCTGGTTTCTTTGAGCGCATCAGGTCGGCGGGGTCGACTATCTTCTTGTACTCGTCGAGCTAGAGAACAGCCATCTGCTGGTCGGCGATTCTTGATCCCTGCTGCAGACACTCCTCGGCTCGCTGACGATTGCCCGTGATGGTGATCACGCCTTTCGGGCCTGGCATCTTCGGCTTCAAGTAGACGTAACACGGACGGGCCATGAAACGAGCATACGCTGGGCGGCCCAGGATTGCGTCGTAAGCACTCTGGAAGTCTACCACTTCGAATGTCAGCTTCTCCTTGGGAAGTTCTTGTCGGAGCCGAAAACGACGTCCAACGCGATCTGGTCGAGTGACTTGGCCTTCCGTCCAGGGACGACTCCGTGAAACTACATGCTGCTCTCGCTGAGTTTGGACATCGGAATGCCCATCCCCTTCAGTGTGTTAGCGTACATGATGTTCAAGCCGCTGCCGCCATCCATGAGGACTTTGCGCAGTCAGACTCCTTCCACCACCGGATCGAAGACCAGAGCCTGTCTCCCCGGAGTGGGTACATGTGCGGTATGATCCGACTGGTCGAAAGTGATCGCAGTCTGAGACCATTTCAGGAGCTTGGGACTGGTTGGAGTGGCCATGTTAACCTCTCTGTTCACCAGTTTCAGTCGACTCTTGCTTTCGATGTCAGCAAAAATCATGAGGGTTGCATGGACTTGGGGGAACGGATCCTCCTTATCCTCCTCATCTTGTTCAGGATCCTTCTGACTCGGTTGTCCCTCGCTGAACCCCTGGATCAGGAGACGACACTGTCGAGTGGTATGCTTCGCGTATATGGGGTTGCCTTCTTCGTCCATCTTCGTGTGAACCGGACAAGGCTGGTCCAGGATGGGATTGTTGAACGGCTTCTTCTTGGGGGTAAACTGTGCCTTCCCTTTGCCCTTGAACTTGGCATTGGTCACGGGTGCAGCTTCTGCTTGCGGTGTGGGCGGAGCTTTCTATTTCTGCTTCCGAGTGTTACCTCCGTCAACATCGCCGACTGTCTTGTGCTTGCCGCTCCGGATGCGGTCCTATTCTTCGCCATTTGCATAGCGAGCCGCTATCTCCATCATCTTGCTCATGGAGATGTCGCCTGATCAACCGAACTTTAGGTACATCTCTCTCTACCGCACGCCTGCCTTGAAGGCGCAGACTGCTTGATGCTCGGTGACGTTCTCCACCGTGTGGTAGAGAGTTGTCCAACGCTGGATGAAGTCGCGCAGGGGCTCATTCAGCTTCTGGACACAGTGCTGGAGCTCCACAAGGCCTGCAGGGCGTTTGCACGTCCCTTCGAAGGTCCTGATGAACACTCGGGCCAGATCCGCCCAACTGTAAATTCTCGAGGGTCCAACTGGTTCAGCCACGCTCGCGTCGAGCCGTCGAGCATCCGAGGGAGGTGCTTCATACCGACATGGTCGTCCCCTCCTCCGATCTGGACTGCCACTCGGTAGTCATCCAGCCATGTTTCCGGCTTGGACTCTCCTGTAAACTTACTGATTCCCGCTGCCAATCGGAAGTTGGGCGGGATGTCAGCCGAGCGGATGGCTCGACTAAAACACTCGGGACCGGACACGATGGCCCTGCTTCCACTCGGATGGTCCATATCGTGACCATCACGGTGGGCTCGACCCCTGTCGACTCTTTGCTGGGCGATACGTCCTCTTGCGTCGGGTCTTGGGTTGTAAGTGTCGCCGACCGAACGCCGATCATCATGATGTCGGGACCCATAGGGCCCACCCCGCGGAGGGGTGCGTGAGCGGCGGTGATCTTCATGAATCATGGAACGGCTGCCTCCCCTGTGGCGCTGATGGGATCCCGGGCTGTGAACCGACCGATGCGTGTTTGCGTGGACGGAACTATTGTAGATCCGGTTGTGCGACTGGGAGACTGCCGAATTCTGCTGCTGCGCCGTGTGCAACACGGCTCGGATCTGCTCAATCCCCCTTCCTGCCTCTGAATCAGTTGGCTGGAGGGAATCGGCTATTTTGGCAGCCGCAGCCAAGTTGAGGAGGGGCATGCGGAACAACTCCACGTTGCTCCGCCGAGTGTGTCGACTGGCAGAACGGCGAGGTGGACGGCGCGCACCGGATGCTTCACCGACCTCGCGCTCGCTTCGACCAGCTTGACGGGGATCTTCATGGGAGTTGGCCATGTGTACTTCTGCTGCAGGCCCGCGACCCGCGTACTCGGAAGGAAACTCAGTCGGAACTGAGCCCGAGCGCTGGGAACGCGGGGGAACCACAACAGACTCCAGAACTCCCACTTGAGAAGACGCGATCTGACGCGCTCGGGCATGCTGCACCCAATGTTGGAGACGCGGACGACGGGACCGCTTGTTGCGGCGCATGACGGAGGTGCAGGTCGACAACGGAGCCGATTGTTGGAGAAGAAGAACGCCGCGGGCGCCGACACGGAAGTGCGTGGCCCCGCGACGGGGAAGCGCCTCAACGTCGAGAGGTGCCTCCCGAAGCCACGCCGAATCGTCGACGGTGAAGGAGAGAGCGCCGAAGAAGACCTGGTGACCCATGCTCGAATCTCCACCGGTCGACATGACGAATGGAAGTAGTCGCAAACTCGCCGGAAGTCGCTTAGACGCAACCTTGTGGTCTAGGGTTCGAGCCCCACGGTGGGCGCCAACTGTCGTGGGTATAAGCCTGACAGTAGATGTGTAGGGTACGAATGAGATGGGCAGAGTCCTAGCTACGGCGAGGTTGTATGAGTTCAGGCCCCTCTGCGGTGGAGGTAACAGCCCTACGTCTGAGTGCTCTCGGAGCTTGTTGTCGAGTGGAATATGGAATACAATGATTTTCTAACCCCTTTACCAGTGGGGAAGGGTGGCTTATATAGAGTGCGCTGCCCTCCACAACGGTTCTGATTCAGGGGCGGAGTAGTGGCGATTGAATGTGTACGTTACAGGTAACGGAAGACCTAAATGCTAATAAATGCACCTGGAAATGTACGACCGTTCCCCCCCACAGGGGTCACGGTGTACCAAGTGGTATCTAGTCGGTCAGCTAGATACGCTCTGAATGTTACTCTCCGACTGGACGTCATCGAGGATCTGCTACCGACTGGATGATGAGGATTCCTTAATTCAGTCGGAACTGACTAAGGCCCTTGTCCTTTGGGAGGGGTAGTCCAGGGTAGGACCTATAGGGCAGGCCTATGACCCTACCCTAGGACTATAACCCCATCACGTGGCATGCTATGGTTGGCTTAGACCTGTGCGTGTTGGGTGTAAACTAACAAACGTCCGCACATTAGAAGAAAACTGTTCGGGCTTTAAGTGATCTATTAGTGGCCTTAGGATCAAGATCTAAAGGCAAACACACCAAAAAAACAACAAGGAGGTGAGAGAGATGTCTCATGTTGCTCGCAGGGAGGAGAGTTCCTCCGGCGAGGTGGCCGGCGTGGTGAGCAGCTTCGGCGTTGGGGGGTGGTCGCGGCGGGGATGGGGCGGCAGAGGAGGGGGTGGTCGGTGCTTGGGGCAGGTCGGTGATCCTGGCGAGGTGGGTTGCTGGCTCCTCGTGCTGCTCCTGTCGGGGCTCTCTGGCAGGGAGCTCGGCGGGGTGGTGCGGCGGAGGAGGGCGACGGCATGGGGTAGAGGCGGCGAAGTGGCGTGGGGGCGGCAGAGGGTGGCGGCAGGGGTGCCAGGGGGGCTTGGCAGGGTAGCCTAGCACTAGGAAGCTCGTGTAGAGCTTGGTCAGGGAGGGAGAATGGTGGGTGGTGGCGAGGTGGTTGCGGGCAGGAAGGAGGCGAGGTGAGGGGGAAAATGGAACGAGGAGGAGGAGGGGGTTCTTATAGGGGGCTCGGGAGGCGCCGGGAAGGAAGGGAGAGGGAGATCGGGAGGGTGGAGGTTCCTCTCACCATGGATATGGAAGTTCCTCGGAGGAGGGAGAACGTGAGGAAGAAGAAGATGTCGGTTGGGCCTAATTTTGGAAAGTGTTTAATGGGCGAGCTCTAATTCCATTTAATAGAGATTTCTTTCCTATTTTCAAAAACCAGAAAGTAAACGATAAAAGGGAAACTAAATAAATTCAGAATATAGAGTTTCTATATACTAAAATTATCAGAAAAACAAAATCTAAATGATGGATATTTTTCCACAGCCAAAATAAAAACAAAAAAAATATTTTTTGAGAAAATCCCTAAAATCTTTTTTTTTGCAAATATTTTCTCAATTAAATTTTGGTTTTCTTGGCTCAAAATATTTCAATGAATGCCCCTGGTTTTGGAGGGTCATGTTCCTCCTCTCTTTCTTGCTTGGCAAGAATTTATTCCCGGCATTTCTTGAGTGGAGAAAAAAATAGAATTGCAAAACAAAAATTGAATGAAATTCAAATGCCACCTTCATTCAAATTCTTTATAGTTGAAGAAGTCATGCTATCTCCTCTCATTGATTTTAAATGGATGAATTTGAATTCATCGGAAAAAGGGGAAAGTCATTTTATTCCCTCTCATTCAAAAGTTTTTGAAAAGTTTCAAATTTCACTCAAGTTTCAACCACTCAAACAAACAAACAAGCAATCTAATAATTATATTAACATTCCAAAATTTGGGATGTTACAAACCTACCACACTTAAAATGAATCTCGTCCTCGAGATTCGAAGAGGTTAGAAAGAAAGGTTAGGGTTTGGGGGTCTTCTAACAAATCCAACCTCCGGCAAAGTGGGATGCTACCACACTTAAAATGAAGATTGCTGGTCCCTTAAAACTTTAACAATCCCGTGGGGTTTTGGCATATGACTCCTCACAGTCTTCATATCTTCCGTTATATTCATAACGTCTCTATCAAAACGAGGGTTCTTCTGTTGATATAAGCTTCTTCCGTTACTGGATCTTCTTAACTGACAGTCTCGTGGTCAATTCTAAATAACCTATCGATGATTCTCATGGTGGTCTACCATTTGTGGTTATCCTATAGAGAGAGGGGTCTTGGTTTCATCCTCACAGTAATATTTCTTATGCGTGAAAACAAGTGCCATGTACATGGGCTTTCATCATACCATTCTAAGGCTTAAACAAAAGCTTCAAAGAACGTCATCTCTCTCTAGGGGTAAGTCTCTCAGATTTACCATTCCGAATAGCAAGATAAATGATAAGAGTAAGTCGTCATGGTGATCAATCCATTCTGCACCCAAATCATTTCTCTGTATAAGGTTTAGCGAATCTCGCATTCTAACACTTGGGCATCCTCACAAGCGTTGCAGGGTTTCTCTTGTCTATGAATGAAGTTCGTGTAATCCATCGGTTCTGCAAGCTGAACAAAACATCAAACGTATCTTCACAACTCTCAGGTTTTTCGTATGCTCCTAAGAAAATGTTTGCTGATCCCAGCTTCCTTCCCCAAAAAGATAGTACTTGATCCTTATTAGTCCCGGGGTCTATGGGTTTCACGCATACTTGGAATTACTCTGCCTTTAAATCCCATAGTGTTTCATTCCATCATACTCTTGGGGTAACCATCATAAAAAAAATCCTCAGACTTATTTTTGGTTCACACGCCACTCTATGGGATACCATAAGAAGGTATTTCTCAATGATAATTCATATTTGTGTCATACTCAATCCTTTATTACATCCTTAATTTCTTCTCAAAACTCCAAATTCAAAAGTAACTTTATTACAAATGCTGCCATCCACATTGTTCGGTATGGTCAAGCATTCCTGCCAACTTTATTCATTTGTCTCCCTTGGAGATACCTTAGTTCCACTAGAACTTTCCGATGTGTTCCTTGAAATCATCCATCTTTTGCTTTCTCATGGTGGCCATGAGCTTCATCTCCGCATGCACTTCACTCAAGTATTCCTGGGTATGACGGAGTCTCGCTTCAAGTATTTCTTCAATCTGACGTATGGCTTCCATGGTAGCTTCACGAACAGCATCAAAGAAGGTTGCTCGTGGTACACGTGAAATGAAAAAGTATTGCCCCAATGTCTTTGGACTAACTCCTTTCACATGGTGGAGGTGTACTTCCACATACCAAAGTTCCACTCCATTTTCCATGAACGGGTAGCCTTTGTAGACTGCATCTCCTTCAAGATGAATGTGCTTCATCACGTCCTTCAGGATTTTTGGGTAATCATGATCACTTGTCAGGGTCATGATTGTTTCTGGGCCCTTGAGGAATGACTCGTAGAGAGTTGTCATCTGCATGTGTCAGTAAATAGGTACTCAGAGGAATGTATGTGTCTCCTTGGTAATCATGGTACATTCCTACTCAGTGGATCCTGTGGGTTTACCGATTACTACCACACTAAAAATGAATTATACTCATGCCTGCATAGACCATATTTTCTCTTATCCTCATAAATGTTCAGAGATCTTTTCTCGTAGAGAAAACAACGCATACAGTTTCAACATAGGAGATCATGACACAACAATTTTATTGATTCATGAGTTATTACAATCTCAGAAACTTCTGTTACAAAAATTTCAACTCCATGATCTTATGAAAAACAAGAGTGCTTCAGATTACATTTATTGCCATGGTCAAAACTTAACTACTCCATTCTAGCTTTCTTCCCATGTGGACAATCATTAGCATAATGTCCTGCTTCCTTGCAACGAAAGCAAATGAGTTCTGACAAGTCTCGAGGCTTCTTAGTGTTTGCTTTTTCTCCTTGGGTTTCCGGCTTCCTTCCTGAACACATGTATTTGTAGTGGCCAAATTCCGTACACTTGAAACATCTGACATGACTCAGGTCTTTATCTACAGAGATTTGGCCCTTCCGAGGGTACTTTTTCTTCTTTCCGGACTCCTTCATTTGGGCCAGTTCTTCTATTTCAAGTGGATCAAACTCCACTTTTTCCGTCGGGAAGTTTCCCAGATACTCTTGGCTTCCCTTCGTGCAATCCTGTGAATAATGTCCTTCTTCTCCACATGAGTAACACACATTGGAGAAAAATCTGGTCAGACCTTGTTCATCAGGGTCTTCTATATTTTCGTTCATCACAGGTTCTTCTAGAATCTTCTTCTTGAGGGTTTCCTTCATTGCATCTTTCTACTGCTTAACAACTTGTTGCACCTTGGGGTAAATGTGACACTGAGCTGGGTAGTGGGTGGTTCCTTCACAAAGGAAACAAGTCACCTGACTACTTGGGCACTCCTCAGCTGGGTGATTTTCTTCACAATGAGTGCATCCATCCTTGTGTTCTTCCTGGGTGTGTCCTATTTCTCCATAGATCTTGCATGCACAAGTCTTCTCCTTCGGATTATCATAGCACTTCTAAATAAGTTGAGATCTTAACAGAGTGTCCTTGAATTCGTCCCAAGTTTCTGCTCCACTAAATCCTTGTATGGCATGGTGCATTTTCCACCAGATAGCAGCACTTTGGGTAAAGTACTGGAGAGCGTGTTCCACTTCATACTTCCTTGAGATCAAGTTGCTCCCGAAGTGGTTCTCCATGTTCTGAATCCATATTTTAGCCTCCAGCTGGGTCATTGGTCCAGAGAATACAAGTCTAACTTCATACTCCATCTGGTAGGGTTGAGGTTTTGGGGATGAGACGGGTAAGAGAGGGAGGGAGATACACACAATACAAACAATATTTTTGAGAATAGGTTTTATTTGTGGCCGTCGGAAAACACACACCAATGACGGCTCACAAATCATCGTATCTAACATGGGTATATAAAAGGCATTTGGACTTCTAATGGTCATATAGTTATTCGAACACTTAAGGGTCTTCGAGTTCTTCGGGTCTTGAGAGTCTTCTGTTGGTGTAGATTCAATTCTTCAAACGCGTGGTGAAATCCTCTTTACTTTGAAGTAGAACTCCGTTGATTCTTCATGAGGTCGAAGGGGTAAGGGGATTGTATAACTATTTGAGGTGAGAGAGAACATTTGATGAAATCAGAAGAGATGAGAAGTGAAAGGTGTTCTCGAAAATAAGATTTTTGAGAGATCCTATCCTAAGAAGTTTCCACTTTCTAGGGTCACGTCCTACAGTCAACATGTGCTCTGATACCATATCTGTAACGACCTGACTCAAAACGAGTCAAGCCTCTATGTATCTGTGCCATCCCTGGATCGGTATGCTGGCACACACAGTACAACAATGTATATATCAAAGTGCAATCACATGTAAATAGCGTAAAACTGATATATACCTGAAATTCTCAGCCGAAGCAGTCAAGGGAGTGGAGTCCCAAATAACACCAACGGCAGGTTGAGTGCGGATCGTAACCCTGAATCGTACACTTACTCGTCGAAGAAAGTATCTGCAACATAAGATGTTGCAGCCGTGTAGGTCAGCATATTGAATATGCCGGCAAGTCATCAAAGAGAGGGGGTGAAATAATAATCATCTATTCTACATGCATATATGGCAGGTGGGGCTATAATTTTTTAGCGAAAAGCAAGTTTTCTCCTACATCAAGAGAGGGTTAAAAGCAAAACATTACTATGTTGTTTGTTGTTAACGAGATGGTTCCGCCAACCAATTCTCGTACCCGAGTTGTCAATAATTCCCACATCATTATTAAATTGTGTTGAGAGTTCAGGAAAATTTCAATGCCTTCGGCTCAGGTTGTCCATGACCGTGGCACGGCTAATCGATTAGGTTTGGGTACTCTGCAGAGTTTTGCACACATTCCCCACAAGATTCGATCGCCTCCGAGTATGTCCTCGCACTTCAGGGTGTTTGAAGACCGGATGATCAAAACATGGTCTTTCAACGGGTCCCTGTGATCCCCTATCGGTGCCCATCCAATCCTACCGTTCTTCTACATCTGCTACACCGCCTGTCCAGAGTCGCCACGTTGTCCAACCAAGCGAGAGCCCATAATGACTTGTGGCTGTGCAGGTAAGCCTTGGGTCTTGATGCCTCTGTCCATCTCTCTGAGCCTGGGTGAAGCTTTCCGCAAGATATCATGGCACGTCTCCATGCATCCCGGTTCGTCCACTGGTTTCTCCAGGGAGCCCATCTAAAACGTCCTTCACCCAGAGTTGCATTGCATCACGAGGTCTTGAAAAGTCTTGACTTAACCGGTCTTGGTTGTTAAATTATTCTCGCATCACTCATGATAAACTCTCAACCAGAACCCCGTCTACACAAGCATAGCATAATAGAATTCGTCGTCCCGGGCCAAGTAACAGGGTTGTTGGGGTGCCTACCACATGATACTACATCAAGAAACCATATTTTTCCAAGTACCTAGTCAGCATGCAAATGGGTATACGAAGGTAGAACTACGATGCATGAAAACATAGGTGATACATGATCAAATACCTTGCCTTGCTGATAGTTGTCATTATCAAGCACTACTAAGTAGCATGCTTCATACTCCGGGTATCTATTGATACAAACAAATACACACCATAAGCAATACAATCATTAACAAGCAAAATAACATCACTAGCATAAAACTACTATTGCATAAAGTGAAGAAATTCACTTCACCTAATCAAAACAGAATCTTTTTTTGATAAAACCCCAAGTAAATATATTTAAAAAAAATGAAACTTAAACTACAGAAAGATATGATCACTAGGAAGCATCAGCAAAAAGAATCAAATTAAAAGCTATTTTTAAACTCCTGGAATAAGCAAAACAAGATTTAAACTAAATCTGATCTAATTCAAATTTTGAAATTTCAAACATAGGCAAATAATATGTTTTCGAAAACTACAGAAAAATTGTGATCTACTCGAAAAAGAATCAACCTAATTGGACTCCTACATTAAAACATATAAGGGAAACAAAATTGGAACTGGTTTTGTTACGGAAATAAAAACAGAAAAAGAGAAAAAACTATTCTAATGAACAGGGTACACGTGGCATGCTATGGTTGGCTTAGACCTGTGCGTGTTGGGTGTAAACTAACAAACGTCCGCACATTAGAAGAAAACTGTTCGGGCTTTAAGTGATCTATTAGTGGTCTTAGGATCAAGATCTAAAGGTAAACACACCAAAAAAACAGGGAGGTGAGAGAGATGTCTCACGTTGCTGACAGGGAGGAGAATTCCTCCGGCGAGGTGGCCGGCGTGGTGAGCAGCTCCGGCGTTGGGGGGTGGTCGCCGGCGGGGATGGGGCGGCGGAGGAGGGGGTGGTCGGCGCTTGGGGCAGGCCGGTGCTCCTGGCAAGGTGGGTTGCTCGCTCCTCGTGCTGCTCCTGTCGGGGCTCTCTGGCAGGGAGCTCGGCGGGGTGGTGCGGCGGAGGAGGGCGACGGCGTGGGGTAGAGGCGGCGGAGTGGCGCGAGGGCGGCAGAGGGTGGCGGCAGGGGTGCCGGGGGGGCTCGGCAGGGTAGCCTGCCGCTGGGAAGCTCCTGTAGAGCTCGGTCAGGGAGGGATAATGGTGGGTGGTGGCGAGGTGGTTGCAGGCAGGGAGGAGGCGAGGTGGGGGGGAAAATGGAACGAGGAGGAGGAGGAGGTTCTTATAGGGGGCTCGGGAGGCGTGGGGAAGGAATGGAGAGGGAGATCGGGAAGGTGGAGGTTCCTCTCACCATGGATATGGAAGTTCCTCGGAGGAGGGAGAATGTGAGGAAGAAGAAGATGTGGGTTGGGCCTAATTTTGGAAAGTGTCTTAATGGGCCAGCTCTAATTCCATTTAATAGAGATTTCTTACCTATTTTCAAAAACCGGAAAGTAAATGACAAAAGGGAAATTAAATAAATTTGGAATATAGAGTTTCTATATACTAAATTTATCCGAAAAATAAAATCTAAATGATGGACATTTTTCCACGGCCAAAATAAAAACTTAAAAAAATGTTTTTTCAAAAAATCCCTAAAAGATTTTTTTTGCAAATATTTTCTCAATTAAATTTTGGTTTTCTTGGCTCAAAATATTTCAATGAATGCCCCTGGTTTTGGAGGGTCATGTTCCTCCTCTCTTTCTTGCTTGGCAAGAATTTATTCCTAGCATTTCTTGAGTGGAGAAAAAAATAGAATTGCAAAGCAAAAATCAAAAGAAATTCAAATGCCACCTTCATTCAAATTCTTTATAGTTGAAGAAGTCATGCTATCTCCTCTCATTTATTTTAAATGGATGAATTTGAATTCATCAGAAAAAGGGGAAAGTCATTTTATTCCCTCTCATTTAAAAGTTTTTGAAAAGTTTCAAATTTCACTCAAGTTTCAATCACTCAAACAAACAAACAAGCAATCTAATAATTATATTAACATTCCAAAATTTGGGATGTTACAATTGCTGACACGTCAAGCTGGATATGTTCATGCTGACAAAACTGTTTCATGGATCCCTTGGACAAATTAGTACCATTGTAAGTGATAATGCTGTGAGGATAGCCAAAACGAAAGATCAACTTTTTGAAAAATTTGACTCATGTCTTTGCTTCGCAATTGCTGACAGGTTCTGCCTCAACCCACTTGGTAAACTTGTCAACCACCACCAGTAGGTGAGTCTTCTTGTCAGAGGACATCTTGAACGGACCAACCATATCAAGCCCCTAGACTACGAACGGTCAAGTGATAGGGATCATGCGCAATTCTTGAGCGATTACATGGGCTTGTCAAGCGAACTTTTGACATCTATCGCACTTGCGTACTATATCTTCTGCATCTGCATGAGCTGTTAACCAGTAAAATCCATGACGGAAAGCTTTTTCCACCAAAGATTGTGAACCGACATGGTGCCCACAGTCGCCAGCATGGATCTCATTGAGAATTTCCCGTCCTTCTTCACGGGAAACATTGCGTTAAAAACGTTGCTAATACTTCTCTTGTGCAACTCGCCCTTATGACCAGTCATAGACTTGCACCGTAGTATTATCTGTTGGGCGATGACTTCCTCAGCCGGGAGCTCTCCTCAAGCGAGGTAAGCCAAGTATGGCACTGTCCAGTCAGAAATTGCCCGGAGAGCTGCCACCAACTGCGATTCCGGGTCAGGGATGGCTACATCCTCCTCAAGCAGGACATCCATGAACACATTGGGAGGGACCGACTTGCATTGAGATCTGAGTCGTGACAATGCGTCAGCTGCCTCATTACGTCGGTGATCAATGTGGTCGACCTGGTAGCCATGGAAGTGGCCCGCCACCTTGGTTACTGCACGTCGATAAGCCGCAATCACGGGGTCCTTTGAGTCCCAAGTCCCAGAGACTTGTTGAGCCACCAAATCTGAGTCGCCCAAGCATCTGACCCAGCTAAGGTTCGTCTCCTTAGCTATACTGAGCCATGTAAGAGAGCTTCATACTCAGGTACATTGTTAGTACAAGGGAACATGAGCCATAAAACATAACATAATTTCTCACCCCGTGGAGAGGATAACGCTACACCAGCCCCGGAGCCTTCCAATTGCCTAGAGCCGTCAAAATGTATAGTCAAGTACGTGTTATCTCGCGTATCTTCCGAGATTTGAAGCTCGGTCCAATCGTTGATGAAATCCATTAGTGCTTGGGACCAAGCTCAATTGCCCATTTAGCAATTCGATCGGTGGCCACACGGTTTTGTATGATGTCCCCAAGTGGTGTTGAACTGATCACAATGATCGAATGTTCATGAAAGTAGTGCTTGAGCTTCCGGCTTGCCATAAAAATTCATAAGACTAGCTTTTGCCAATGTGGGTATCGCTCTTTGGACAAGGTCAGCACTTCGCTGACAAAATAAACTGGTTGCTGAACCGGATACTCTTTTCCTGCTTCCTTGCATTCAATGACAACTGCAACACTCACTGCTTTAGAATTAGCAGCAATGTAGAGGAGCATGTGCTCTTTGTCAGTCGGGGCGGCTAAAATGGGCAGCTCGGCCAGCTGCTTCTAGAGGGCTTCGAAGGCTTCATCAGTTGCGTCAGTCCAAACGAAATTATCCGTATTCTTGAGCAATTGATAAAGAGGGATTGCCTTTTCACCAAGCAGGCATATGAGCCAGCTAATAACCCACAAGTATAGGGGATCGCAACAGTTTTCGAGGGTAGAGTATTCAGCCTAAATTTGTTGATTCGACACAAGGGGAATGTCACATCCCTAACCCTTAAGCAAGATAGCATTGTGCTCATGTCTTCTTTGCATTTGCATCCAAGAAGTTTCAACAAAAACAACAAAGTGGCAAAGGAAAAACTCAAAAACCCTAGCCACCATTTCAACTAAAGGAAATTTCAACCTAGTTCAAATCAATGAACCCAAAATGGCCTCAAGAAATGTTCAAACTTTCTGATAAATCATGAAAGTAAATGATCATTGGAGAAAACTATTTTCTTGACACTTTAAGCATTTTAAATAAATGCAAAAGCCACTGGTTTCAAATTTAAAAATTTGAAATCAGAAACTATAATTTTCCAAAAATGTTGAAAGTCTTGGAAATGAGTGGGGATATTATAATAAATATTTCAGGGGGTCTAAAATAGTTTTTACTTTTTGTTTTGGAGCTGAAATAATTAGCAAAGCAATAAATAGCAAAATAGAAAAAACCAAAAAGGAGAAAATGGGAAAAAGCTTACGTGTCGCCCAAGCCAGGCCCGGCCCATCTCGCCGCTCGTCCCCTTCCCCGCGCCAGTAGGCAGCAGGAGGTGGCCGCCGCCTCCTCCGGCGCGGCCACGGACCTGCGTGCCTGCCTGGACGCCGGTTCGCGCTCGCGACGACGGGGATAAGCTCCCCAGAGCCTCCCCTATCCATTCCCCGCCTCGGTTCTCCTCCTCCGCCCGGATCTCCTCCCCCTCCTTGCTGCCGCCATTAGAGCCGAGCTCGAGCTGGCCGTGCCCCTGGCCATAGGATCCCCTCCGCGAGCACGCCATTAGCTCCGCCTCGTCACCCTGGTCATTCCTGCAGAAGCCGAAGCTTCCTCGCGCCCTGCAACGCCCGCAACACCGTCGTCTTCTTCCTCCGGCCGCCGGACCTCTTCCGTCGATTCGTCGCCCCCAGGCCTTCCCCGAGCCGTCTGAGCTCTTCTCTGCACTCCCTATGAGCATGCGGTGGTTTTCCCTAAGTTTTCCCCGTCGATCCCCTCCTCTAGCCCTAGTTTCACCGGAGCCCGACGAGCACCGCCGCTGCCGCTCGTCGCCGGTAGCCCTCTGATGTCCAGCTCGTCCTCCCGAGAGCACCAGAAGCTCCAGGACGACGCGTAGATGCCGTAGCAGCTAAGAACTAAGCGCGGATCCCCTGTTTCAAAGCCCCAATGACGCCCGAGCTTCGGCCGCCGCTCCAGCTCATCGCCGACGCCTCTTCCGGCGACCCTAGCCTCCCGAGTTGGTCCTGCCAGATCGGCCACTTCGCGAGCTTGCTGTAGCTGCCAACCGCGTGCGTTTTCGTGCTGTGCAGCGCCGTCTAGATCGCCTCCGGCGAGCCCTTCGCCGCGGGTTTGGTCGCCGGCGACCACCCTCCGGTGGCCGTCGACGTGGCCGACCATTAGGGCGTAATCGCCCTCCCCTCAGTCGCTGACAAAGGGCCCCACGCCTGGTCAAACCCCAATTAGGGGCTGGTCAGCGCGGGATTAGCCCCAGAGAGGCTGACCAGTGGGGCCCCCCTGTCAGGTTTGACCTGCACAGGTCGGCTGACCTGCTGACGTCAGCCTGATGAAATAAATGGAATTTCTAGTATAAAAATAATTCAGGAAATTGCTAAAAATTGAAAAAATCATAGAAATTAATCTGTAACTCCAATGAAAATAATTTATATATGAAGAAGTATCAGAAAAATTCAAGGATTCTGATTATGCTATTTTCAGCTATGTTTGAAAAAGTTACAGAACCCTAAATTGTGAAATAAGGAATAATTCAATTCTTTTGATCACTTTATAAATGGAATTTGCAAAAATATCCAAATTTCATTATAAATGCAATGATCACACACTGACCTAGATATAAATCAGTACCATAACATGACATTTCATGCATGTTAACATTAAGTTGATCTGAGCATCAGGTCGAATCAATTAAACCGGTATCCGAGAATACCCGTTTGAATTGTTATTCGAATGTGATTCAAATCAACTCTAAACCTAAAACATCTTGATTATAATAACTTATCACTTTGCATTCTCATGCCATGCTCATGCATCATTTTGATTGCATATGATTGTTATTGAATGTTGCCATTCATTTCGGTAGGCCCCGCACCCCCGGATTCCACCGAATATCCGTCTGACGGATATCGTTCCTCCTCTGAGCAACAAGGCAAGCAACCCTTTTGATCATCCCGATAACACCTATGTTCTTGCTCCTACACCTATTTATTGCATTAGGATCAAATGCTTCAACTGCTTTTGCCACGATAGTTGGACCCACTTCCTTTGCATGACTTAACCTTGTCACAGTAAATAGCCGAACCTTGCAACCTAGCATACCTGGTAGTTGCTTGAGCTATAATGTGCCTTATCCTGCTATGCATGCTATGCTTAGAGTTGTGTATGGTCAGTCATCTGGGAGATGAGCAGAAATGTGGAATGTATTCGGTGAGCAAAGGTCGTGTGTTGAACTTGATTTGGTAAAGGTACCGGTGAAAGGCTGTGTAGGAGTACATGGCGGGTTGTTTCATTGGAACCATCCTTAGGAACTGAGTTCCGTGTATGTAATCCAAGACTAGATACTACCACATGCTGGGCCCTGAAATATGACCCCGCTCGGCCTATTAATCGCGTAGTACTCGGTCCAGGAGTTGCAAGTAGTTTCTGGTGTTTATAGTAATGCTGGAGGCCGTGCATGGTGCTGACCTGAGAGGTGGACCGTGATGCGGTAGGCAGTGGCACGGTGTACCAAGTGGCACCCGGATGGTGGGCTTGGGAACCCTGCGCACATCGTTTGAGGCCGTGGCGGAAACCTCGGCCGGACTTCCGTACGGGTTACTCTCAGATAGGCGATAAACCTGGACTAGGTACTAGTGTGGTTAACGGTCGTGGCCGACTCCCTCGCTGGGCTTTCGCTTGAAGGTTGCCGAGGTGCATGACGTGCACATGGCAATAAGTGGAGGGAGCGTGTGTGACGAAGTACACCCCTGCAGGGTTATGATCTATTCGAATAGCCGCGTCCGCGGATATGGACTACTTGGAGACATATGTTGTTCATAGATAACTTCAACGGCTACTCATAAAATTGTCAAGATAAGCGTGAGTGTCGTGGACGGAATTTCCGTATGGAGACGGAATGATTCCACGATAGTGTATTGTTGTGGTGTTAGTGGACTCGTGTGCGAGGAATCAAGTTGTCAAAACTAATTTCAAAAAGCAAGTTGTCTAGCCACGAGTCAAATGCTGGCTTTCCGCATGAAACCCCACAATACCTTCTTGATACCTTGCATGAGTAGTTAGTCATCCTAAAGTCTTGCTGAGTACCTTCGTACTCATGTTTGCTTAATAAATGTTGCAGAGGTTGCTAATGACCCTAATGGAGGGTTCTTCGTAGACATCGACGACGACGAGTAGCTGGTGTCCCAGCTACGATCTGGCCCTACGTCGGCTTTGTAGTATAGTCAGGCCATGTGCCTTCTAGTTGCTCTGTCTGTACCCAGACAGTTTATAACTCTTCCGCTGGCTTGTATTGTATGACTGCTATTATGGGTCGTGAGACCCTTAATGTGTAATAATATGTGTGTGGATCTTCCGAGCCTCTTAAATAAAGCTTGTATGTTTATGGTTATGTTGTGATGCCATCGATGTATCTATACATATCGGTATGCCATGCGTACGTGTGTTTTACTTGATATGTATGGGGTTCGAATACCTAGTCGTGAACTTTAGTAGCACTCCTTACAAGGAAATGCCCCTTTGTGATCCAACGAGCCTTGGTAGTTCGCTACTGCTCCGGACACATTGGTTGACCGGCATGTGTCCTTCTTAGCTGCTGTGTCTGTCCCCTTTGGGGAAATGTCACGCGACGTAATGGAGTCCTTGTAGCTTTCTACGACTCGTCTACGTTCGTTGATGACCGACACCTGCTTTGTTGGGTCATGTATGCCTGTCCTTGTGCGGAACTGCCACTTTGGTTTATGACTAGACATGTCGATCCGGGTTCTTTGACATTGGAATGCTAGCGACACTATCGCATACGTAGTGTGATGGTAACAGTAGCAGAGGTAACAGCAATAGTAGCAGTGACAGCACTAGCAGCAAGGTAACGTATCAAGGACCAGTAGGAAAAACTCGTAGGCATTGGATTGGTGATGGATAATTATGTCGGATGACATTCATCATGTAATAGTTATAACATGTGGAGATATGTAACTAGCTCTAGTTCGTCAATGTAATGTAGGCATGCATTCCGTATATAGTCATACGTGCTTATGGAAAAGAACTTGTATGACATCTATTGTCCATCCCTCCCGTGGCAGCGGGGTCCTAATGGAAACTAAGGGATATTAAGGTCTCCTTTTAATAGAGAACCGGAACAAAGTATTAGCACTTAGTGAATACATGAACTCCTCATACTATGATCATCTCCGGGAGTGGTACTGGCTATTGTCACTTCGGGGTTGCCGAGTCATAACACATAGTAGGTGGCTACAACTTGCAAGATAGGATAAAGAACACACATATATTGGTGAAAACATAATAGGTTCAGATCTGAAATCATGGCACTCTGGCCCTAGTGACAAGCATTAAGCATAGCAAAGTAGTAGCAACATCAATCTCAGAACATAGTGGATACTAGGGATCAATCCCCATCAAAACTAACTCGATTACATGATAGATCCCATCCAACCCATCACCATCCAGAAAGCCTACGATGAGATTACTCACGAAAGATGAAGAGCATCATGGAATTGGCGATGAAGGATGGTTGGAGATGACGAAGGCGTCGATTCCCCCTCTCCGGAGCCCAGAACAGACTCCGGATCTGCCCTCCAGAATAAGAACAGGTGGTGGCGGTGGCTCCATATCGTAAAACGCGGTGAACTCTTCTCTCTGATTTGTTTCCGGGCGAGAGAGAATATATAGAGCTAGGATTGGAGGCGGCGGAGCCACGAGGGGATCACAAGCCTGCCAGGCGCGTCCAGGGGGGCGCCTCCTCCGCTTGCGGGCTCCTGGCTCCGTCCCTCCAGGTAATTCTTGCGCCAGTATTTTTTATATATTCCACAAAAAAACCTCGTAAATTTCCAGGTCATTCTGGGAACTTTTATTTCTGCACAAAAACAACACCATGGCAATTCTGCTGAAAACAACGTCTGTCCGGGTTAGTTCCATTCAAATCATGCAAATTAGAGTCCAAAACAAGGGCAAAAGAGTTTAGAAAAGTAGATACGATGGAGACGTATCAACTCCCCCAAGCTTAAAGCCTTGCTTGTCCTCAAGCAATTCAGTTGACAAACTGAAAGAGAAAAAAGAAAAACTTTTACGAACTTTGTTTGATCTTGTTGTTGTAATTATGTCTGACCCATATTCAGATTTCAGCAAGATCATAAGCTAACCACATAAGACATGACATTTAGGTCTCAAGATGTACTCATATCAATGGCATAATCAACTAGCGAGCGTTAATAATAAGTTTCAAACGTAAACACTTCAATCAAAACAATCATGAAGCAATATGAACAGGTGGTATCTCGCTAGCTCTTTCTGAGACCGCAAAACATAAATGCAGAGCACCTTCAAAGACCAAGGGCTGACTGAACATTTTAATTCATGGCAAAGAAGATCCAGTCACAGTCATACTCAATATCAATTAATAGCAAAGCATAAAAATGACGGAGGTGCTCTCTAATTGGTGCTTTTATAAGGAGAGGATGACTCAACAGAAACATAAATAGATAGATCCTTCGCAGAGGGAAGCATTGATTTGCAGAGGTGCGAGAGCTCAAGCTTTGAAGACAGAGATAAATAATTTTGGGTGGCATGCTTTCATTGTCAACGCGATGACCAAGAGTTTTCACCATCTTCCATGCTACACAAATTATAGGCGGTTCCCAAACAGAAAAGTAAAGTTTTGACTCCCCCACCACCGATCAATCACACTCCACGACTAGCCGAATCCTCGGGTGCCGTCCATACCAACAACAATCCAGGGGGAGTTTTGTTTGAAATTATCTTTCCGATTTGAGCATGGAACTGGGCATTCCAATTAACGGCCCCTTTCTCGTGAGTGATAGTGAATAAACATGTATCGAGGATAACACGCCTAGCATGGAAGATACTGATCGCCCATTGTCACCACATGATCGGTTCGGGCATGCAAAACAGATTATTACTTGAAGGTTTAGAGAGTGGCACATGCAAATTTACATGGAATGGCAGGTAGATACCGCATATAGGTAGGTATGGTGGACTCATATGGAACAACTTTGGGTTTCTGGAAGTGGATGCACAAGCAGTATTCCCGCTTAGTACAAGAGAAGGCTAGCAAAAGACTGGGAAGCGACCAACTAGAGAGCGACAACAGTCATCAATATGCATTGAAATTAACCAACATTGAGTGCAAGCATGAGTAGGACATAAATCATCATAAACATGAATATCATAGAGGCTATGTTGATTTTGTTTCAACTACATGCGTAAAGATGTGCCAAGTCAAGCCACTTGAATCATTGAAAGGAGGATACCATCCTATCATACTACATCATAATCATCTAGAAATTCATGTTGGCATCCAAGACAAACCGTTATAAGCCCCTATTTAATTAAGCATGGCATCATAAACTATGATCTCTAAGTTGTCATTGCAAACATGTTTCTCTCATAACAAGGCTGAATTAGGAACGATGAGCTAGTCATATTTACAAAAACAAAATAGATCGAGTTCATACCAGCTTTTCTAGGCTCAGTCACTTCATCATATATCGGCATTATTGCCTTCCACATGCACGACCGAATGATGTGAATCATAATGAGAGTGTTCGTGCATTGGACTAAGCTGGAATCTGCAAGCAAACTCAAAGGAGAAGACAAAGTAATATGCCTCTTTGATGGATAAACAGATATGCAAGTGAGAGCCACTAAATATTTTAATCATGGTCTTCTACCTTGACCCAAAGAAAAAGAAAACTATTTACACGGGAAAGCTCCCAACAAGCAGAAGAAGAACGGGAAATCTTTTTGGGTTTTATTTTTTTAAACACCACTAAGCAAGTTGGAAAGCAAACTTACAACTAGTTTTTTTGTTTTTCTCAAACTAGAAAAACACACGAGAAGAAAGCGAGAAAAGAAATAAACTGGCATGGATGATGCAGTGGCAAAGTGTGAACACCGACTATCAAAGTGAAAGTGTGAGCATGAACATAAAGTCGGTGAGAAACATGTACTCCCCCAAGCTTAAGATTTTGGCCTAAGTTGGTCTACTCCCATGGAGGGAAATAACCGTCTCCGGGGTACTCCAGAGTGTACTGAGGGTGCCACTGCTGGGTGAGCTCCTCTGGCTCCCACTGATAAACTGGCGTCTGGTACTCGACCGGTAGCTCGGGCACGGGCGCCTGTGGTGGCGCTATGCCCCAATATGCGTAGATGTCCGAGGGCATAATAATGTACCTGCCTGGATGAAGATGGAACAAAGAAGGAGCAGGCAAAGTAATAGTCTCACGAGTACCCTGACTAAATACAAAGTTATAAATCATCCTCTTATTTATATCTTTATCAAGAAAGTCATGGCGAACCATGCTACCATAATCTAGATATCTCTCAGGAAGAAGCATCTCTTCTTCCTCGTACAGTCTAATAGGTATCTCAAAATGTTTAGCAAGATGGGTAGCATAAATACCTCCATAAACAACGCCTTTGGTACGGTTCCTGTTCAACCGTTGAGCCACTATAGCGCCCAAGCTATAAGTTTTATCACTATAAAGAGCTTCACGCAATACCGCAAGATCTGGGGAGCTAAGAGCCCCAGCTTTCCCATGGCCAATCAAACATTTTCCCACGAATAAAGAGAAATACCGAAGCACGGGAAAATGATACTAGAAACTCTAGTGCAAGACACTCATCTCTCCTCTCCTACAACAATAGTATCAATGAAAGCTCCAAGTCCCGTGGACGAGGTTCATGAATATCCCCAACATAAGGTAATTTGCAAACATTGCAAAAATCCTGAAGTGACATGCGTTGGGGGATATCATATAACTTGAACTCAACCATAGGAGGGTTCTTCCTTGGATAGAAATTAAAGCTTTGCACAAAAATATTAGTGAGGAGGAGGTATTGTGGACACTTATCTTCAACAAATGCGGTAAGGCCTGCGTTCTCCACCAAGTAATAAAAATCCTCATAAAGACCGGCGGCACGTAAGAACACATCGCTTGGCCACTCGCACGCTCGAACTTCTGCAACTCGGGGGACCGGATACTTGGGTTTCTTCTTCTCATTGTCATCTTCCTTAGGGTCACGGCTTGAAGAGCCTCTTAGGGACCTCCTCATCTTTTCCTTTTTCTTTCTCTGAAAATTTATGAAATTTTTAGTGACTCAAAAGAAAAGTGAACAAGGCTCAACAAAACTCATAGCAACTACTCCTTCAAGTGCCTAGATGCCATATTATGCATCAATACTACTTGGGACCAACTAAAATTAACATGCAAAGCTCAAGAACAGGGTCACCAAGGCAGCAAAAATATGCAACGGATAAAGCACTAGAGCAAAAACTAATTTGACCAATGGAGCAGTCACATACCAAGGAAGAAATCCCCCAAAACAGTTTGGTGAATGGGGCTTTGCACATGGAGATCGAAAAACGCAGCGAGAAGAGCAAGAACACGGGTTTGAGCTGTGGAATGATTTTTTCTGGAGGTAGCAGAAGGAGATGGGAGATGGAATAAGTGGAGGGGGCCACGTGGGGCCCACAAGCCTGCCACGCGCGGCCAGGGGGGTGGCCGCGTCTCCTGGGCTTGTGGCCACTCGTGCATCCCCCTGACTAGCTCTCTGTCTCAGAATTTTTCAAAAATTCCAGAAAAAATCATACTTGATTTTCAGGGCAATTGAAGAACTTTTATTTTCGGGACACTTGATGCAAAAAGCAGAAAACAGGAAAATAAAGCTAAATCTATCATTTTTCTTCTAAACAACGGAAAGTAAAAGTTCGGAACAGAGGGTTGTGACTTCCTAGATTCATCCATCTCATGGTCATCAAAAGAAATCTGTCAATGAGGTTGATCAAGTCTCCTTGACAAACTTTTTTCGAATTGCATAAAACCGAAGAATTTTCAAATAATCACTAGGTTACCTCAACGGGGATGTGCATATCCCCAACAAGTAAATCATACTTCATCTTGACAGTAGGTATAGGGCATTCAAAGCTCCCAATAAGAATCGATGAAGTTTTTTCAATAGCATTGATGCAATGTACTCGATATTGTTTCTTCGGAAAGTGCACCGTATGCTCATTACCATTAACATGGAAAGTGACATTGCCTTTGTTGCAATCAATAACAGCCCCTGCAGTGTTTAAAAAGGGTCTTCCAAGGATGACCGCCATGGCATCATCCTCGGGAATATCCATAATAACAAAGTCCATTAATATAGTAACATTAGCAACCACAATAGGCACATCCTCGCAAATGCCGATAGGGAAAGCAGTTGATTTGTCGGCCATTTGCAAGGAGATTTCAGTGGGTGTCAACTTATCCAATTCAAGTCTACGATAAAGAGAGAGAGGCAAAATGCTACTGCAACAAAAGACCTTCCAACGACGCCAGAAACACGTGCTGACGGGAGACAGTTCTTGTCTTGATTCTCCTCAGCAACGGCACGAGGAATCTTTCTGCTACGACTACACCTTTAGGGACTTCCTAGGCAAATATGCAAAGGATTTCCCCGTGGCCTTGGAGCCTTGCGTTGGTGTTCCCTCGAAGCGAAAAGGGTGATGTAGCGCAGCGGTGGTAAGTATTTCCCTCAGTTTTGAGAACCAAGGTATCGATCCAGTGAAGGAGTATCACAAGTGCCTGCACAAACACAAAGAACCTGCTCCCAACGCTATGAAGGGGTTGTCAATCCCTTATAGATTGTTCGCAGAGTGAGAACTGAAAGAAACAAAGTAACAAAGCAAAGTAAAAGCGGAGGTGTAAACGATAGATGTGAATAGACCCGGGGGCCGTAGTGTTTACTAGTGGCTTCTCTCATGAAAGCAAGTAGATGGTGGGTGAACAAATTACTGACGAGCAATTGATAGAACCACGCAAAGTCGTGACGATATCTATGGCAATGATTATATCTATAGGCATCACGTCCAAAACAAGTAGACCGATACTTTCTGCATCTACTACTATTACTCCACACGTCGACCGCTATCCAACATGCATCTAGTGTATTAAGTCCAAAAGAACAGAGTAACTCCTTAAGCAAGATGACATGATGTAGATGGACAATCTCATATCAACGACAGAGCCCACCTTGTTACCCTTGATGGCAACCACTCAATGTGTGCCTTGCTGCCCCTACTGCCACTGGGAAAGGTCACCACATGGCAAGAACCCAAAACCAAGCACTTCTTCCATTGTAAGAATCATAGATCTAGTTGGCCAAACAAAACCCAAGACTCGGAGAGACTTACAAGGATATCAAATCATGCATATAAGAAATCAGCAAAGACTCAAATATATATCATAGATAATCTGATCACAAATCCACAATTCATCGGATCTCGACAAACACACCGCCAAAGAAGATTACATCGGATAGATCTCCATGAAGATCATGGAGAACTTTGTATTGAAGATCGAAGAGAGAGAAGAAGCCATCTAGCTACTAACTACAGACCCGTAGGTCTGAAGTGAACTACTCACGAGTCATTGGAGGGGCGATGATGATGATGAAGAAGCCCTCCAACTCCAAAGTCCCCTCCGGCAGGGTGCCGGGAAGGGTCTCCAGATGAGATCTCGCGGAAACGGAAGCTTGCGGCGGCGGAAAAGTATTTTCGAGGCTCCCTTCATTTTTTTCTGATTTTTAGGGAATATATAGGCGCAAGATCTAGGTCAGTGGGGCGCCAGGGAGGCCACAAGCCTGCCCACCGCCGCCTCCCCGCTGGTGGCGGAGTGGGGGCTTGTGGGCTCCCTGGAGCCCTCCTGGCTTGGCCCACAGCCCCCTTGATCTTCTTCCATTCGGGAAAAAAATTATTTCGGGGATTTTATTCCGTTTGGACTCCGTTCCAAAATCAGATCTGAAAAGAGCCAAAAACACAGAAAAAAACAGGAACTGGCACTTGGCACTGAATTAATAAGTTATTCCCAAAAAAGATATAAAAGGTACATAAAACATCCAAAGATGACAAGATAACAGCGTGAAACCATCAAAAATTATAGATACGTTTGAGACGTATCAAGCATCCCCAAGCTTAACTCCTGCTCGTCCACGAGTAGGGAAGTGATAAAGAATGAATTTTTGATGCTTTCATGCTACCTAGCATAGATGTCCTTTGTAACTCCTCTTATGTGACGTGAATGTTCAGATCCATTTGATTCAAAACAATAGTTTTCTATTGACGTGGAAACAATAATAACTCAAGCAAACTAGCAAGGTAATCATGAACTTTCAAAATAACAAGGCCAAAAGAAAGTTATCCCTACAAAAGCATATAGTCTGGCTATGCTCTATCATAATTGCACAACGAATTTAAATCATGCACAACCCCGGTATTGGCCAAGTAATTGTTTCACACCTTTACTTTCTCAAACCTTTTCAACTCTCACGCAATACATGAGCGTGAGCCATGGTTATAGCACTATAAGTGGTGTGGAGTGTGGTGGAGGTTGCAAGACAAAAAAGGAGAAGATAGTCACATTAACTAGGCATATCAATGAGCTGTGGAGATGCTCATCAATAGATATCAATGTGAATGAGTAGGGATTGCCATACAAATGATGCACTAGAGCTAAGAGTATGTGAAAGCTCTTAAAGAAAACTAGTGGGTGTGCATCCAACTTGCTTGCTCACGAAGACCTAAGGCAATTTTGAGGAAGCCTGTCATTGGAATATACAAGCCAAGTTATATAATGAAAATTTCCCACTAGCTAAATGGTGGTGACAAAACGAGAGACTCTCAATCATGAAGATCATGGTGCTTAATATGCACAAGTGTGGAAAAATGGTAGCATTGTCCCTTCTCTCTCTTTCTCTCATTTTTTTATATATTTTTTTGGTGGGCTCTTTGGCCTCTTTTTTTTATTATTTTGGTGGGCATCTTTGGCCTCTTTTATTTCCTCACATGGGAAACTGCCCCCTTAATGATGATCATCACACTTTCAACTCAAAACTTAGAGCAACTATGACTCTATATGGAATGCCTTTGGTGGTGTACCGTGACAATGATCTAGCATGACATAGACATTAATGGAAACATCATGCTAGCTATCTTACGATCATGCAATGGCAATTTAGATGTGGTGGCACATGTCATGGTGGTAGTTGCATGGCAATATATCTCGGAATGACTTTGAAAAAGCCATAGTAGGTAGGTATGGTGGCTGTTTTGAGGAAGGCTAATGGTGGGTTTTGTGCACCGGCAAAAGTTGCACGGCACTAAGAAGATAGTGATGGTGGAAGGTAAAATTACATCTAAACCATGGACTCAACATTAGTCATGAAGAACTCATATACTTGTTGCAAAAGTTTTATTAGTAATTGAAACAAAGCATCCAACGCATACTCCTAGGGGAAGGGTTGGTAGGTATAAACCATTGCGCAATCCTGACCGCTACGCAAAGGATGACAATCAATAGACTAATCATGCTCAGATTTCATCACATAGCGGTTCACCATATGTGCATACTACGGGAATCACTAACTTCAACACAAGTATTTCTAGATCCACAACACCTTACTAGCATAACTTCAATATTACCACAACCATATCTCAAAACTAATTGAGAGGAATCAAACTTCTCTAACTATTCAATGCACATGAAGGTGGAAGTTTTCCTATCCCTTTGGATAACTACCCCTTTTGAGACTACTTTCAAACCATAGATAAACAACCAAGCCACGCACCGCTGTGCTCTAAAAGATATAAGTGAAGCACAAAGAGCAAAAGTATCTAGCTGAAAAGATATAAGTGAAGCACATGTGAGTTGAATTGTCTACCAAAAGATATAAGTGAAGCTCGACAAAATCACGGTGAGTGCATGTCTCTCTCTAGGTGTGCAGCAAGGATGATTGTGACACAACCAAAATAAAAGACTCCTACGATACAAGACGCTCCAAGAAAAAACACATAACATGCGGTGAATAAAAATATAGCCTCAAGTAACGTTACCGATGGATTGAAGACGAGAGAGGGGATGCCTTCCCGGGGCATCCCCAAGCTTAGGTTTTTACGGCATCCTTGAGTCTCTTGGGGTGCCTTGGGCATTCCCAAGCTTGAGCTCTTGCCACTCTTTATATCTTCGTCCATAAGAACTTCACCCAAAACTTGAAAACTTCACAACACGAAACTTAAACAAAAACTCGTGATAACATTAGTATGAGAAACCAAACCACCACTTCCTTAGGTACTGTAGAAAACTTAAATTCTACTTATGCTGATGTTGGGTTACTGTATTTTCAATATTCCATGGCTAATACCCCCCGATACTATCCATAGTTTCATCAATATAAGCAACCAACACAACAAAAACAGAATTTGTTAACAGTAGACCAGTCTGTAGCAATATGTATATTTCGTATACTTCTGGTACTCCACAAATTCTGAAAAATTACGACAGTCTGAAGAATTTGCGTAGCAATCAGAAGCGAAAAGAATCAACTCAAAAGCTCTTACAGAAACAAAATGAAAATTCTTTTCGTGAGCAGAAAGTTTCTGTCTTTTCCAGCATGACCAAACAATCATCCCCAAGACTAATAATAACGGTTTTTCTTGGCACAAACGCAAAAGGAAACACAAAAAACACAATCATATAAGAATTATGAAAGTGTGGAAAACACAAAATAGAAAGAAAAAGGATAGATTCATTGGGTTGCCTCCCAACAAGCGCTTTTGTTTAACGCCCTTAGCTAGGCATTCAATGATGCTCTCACAAAACACAAGAATTGAAGCACAACGAGAGCATCCTAAAGCATGTGAAAATCACATCTAAGTCTAACATACTTCCTATACATAGGCATTTTATCGGAAAATAGATTGTCATGACAACCAATAGTTGCCATATGCAAGGAAGAAGAAAGACACAATAGCAATCTCCAAATAACGAGAGGTAATTTGGTAACATGAAAGTTTCTACCACAATATTTTCCTCTCTCATAGCAATTACATGTGGGATCATATTCGAATTCAACAATGTAACTATCACATAGGATATTCTTTTCATGATCCACATGCATGCAAAGTTGACGCTCTTCAAAAATAGTGGGATTATCATCAACTAAAGTCATGACTTCTCCAAACCCACTTTCAATAATATTGCAAATATCATATTCATCATGAGGCTTAAACAGATTTTCAAGATCATAAAAAAGATCATCACCCCAATCATGATTATTGCAACAAGTAGTGGACATAGCAAAACTAGCATCCCCAAGCTTAGGGTTTTGCATGTTTTTAGCATGATTGTCACGAATATAATTTATAGTGAAACCATAGCAATCATGCTTTTCATCCAAGGAGCCCTCGTGAATCACTTCATAAATTTCTTCCTCACAATTTTCAGATTCACGCATCTCAAGAAAAACTCCATAGAGAAAGTCAAGTGCAGTCAACTCACTAGCAATTCGTTCCACATAAGTGGGTCTCTTAAAGAGATTAGCTAGTGGGTGAGGATCCATATCAATGGATTTTTAGCAAGCAAAGATGCAAGCTAAAAGAAGGCACATGGTAACACAAGCAAACAGAAAGCGAGCGGAAGAAGGGCGAACGGAAAAACGCAAAAGGCAAAAGAAAACGGCAAAGGAAAAAGGCAAAAAGGCAAATGTGAAGTGGGGGAGAGGAAAACAAGAGGCAACTGGCAAAAAATTAAATGCAAGAGATGAGTTTGTGAGACCTACTTGGATAGATCTCTCCTCCCCGGCAACGGCGCCAGAAATACTTCTGCTACTGCAACAAAAGACCATCCAATGGCGCGAGAAACACGTGCTGACGGGAGACTGTTCTTGTCTTGATTCTCCTCCGCAACGGCACCAGGAATCCTTCTTCTATGGCTACGCCTTTAGGGACTTCCTCGGCAAATATGCAAAGGATTTCCCCGTGGCCTTGGAGCCTTGTGTTGGTGTTCCATCGAAGCGGAAAGGGTGATGTAGCGCAGCGGTGGTAAGTATTTCCCTCAGTTTTGAGAACCAAGGTATCGATCCAGTGAAGGAGTATCACAAGTGCTTGCACAAACAAAAAGAACATGCTCCCAACGCTATGAAGGGGTTGTCAATCCCTTATAGATTGTTCGAAAAGTGAGAACTGAAAGCAACAAAGTAACAAAGCAAAGTGAAAGCGGAGGTGTAAACGATAGATGTGAATAGACCCGGGGGCCGTAGTGTTTACTAGTGGCTTCTCTCATGAAAGCAAGTAGACGGTGGGTGAACAAATTACTGTCGAGCAATTGATAGAACCGCGCAAAGTCGTGACGATATCTATGGCAATGATTATATCTATAGGCATCACGTCTAAAACAAGTAGACCGATACTTTCTGCATCTACTACTATTACTCCACACGTCGACCGCTATCCAACATGCATCTAGTGTATTAAGTCCAAAAGAACATAGTAACTCCTTAAGCAAGATGACATGATGTAGATGGACAATCTCATATCAACGACAGAGCCCACCTTGTTACCCTTGATGGCAACCACTCAATGTGTGCCTTCCTGCCCCTACTGTCACTGGGAAAGGTCACCACATGGTAAGAACCCAAAACCAAGCACTTCTCCCATTGCAAGAATCATAGATCTAGTTGGCCAAACAAAACCCAAGACTCGGAGAGACTTACAAGGATATCAAATCATGCATATAAGAAATCAGCAAAGACTCAAATATATATCATAGATAATCTGATGACAAATCCACAATTCATCGGATCTCGACAAACACACCGCCAAAGAAGATTACATCGGATAGATCTCCATGAAGATCATGGAGAACTTTGTATTAAAGATCCAAGAGAGCGAAGAAGCCATCTAGCTACTAACTACGGACCCGTAAGTCTGAAGTGAACTTCTCACGAGTCATTGGAGGGGCGATGATGATGATGAAGAAGCCCTCCAACTCCAAAGTCCCCTCCGGCAGGGTGCCGGGAAGGGTCTCCAGATGAGATCTCGCGGAAACGGAATCTTGCGGCGGCGGAAAAGTATTTTCGAGGCTCCCTTCATTTTTTCTGATTTTTAGGGAATATATAGGCGCAAGTTCTAGGTCATGGGGGCGCCAGGGAGGCCACAAGCCTGCCCACCCCCGCCTCCCCCCTGGTGGCGGAGTGGGGGCTTGTGGGCTCCCTGGAGCCCTCCTGGCTTGGCCCACAGGCCCCCTGATCTTCTTCCGTTCAAGAAAAAATCATTTCGGGGATTTTATTCCGTTTGGAATCCGTTCCAAAATCAGATCTGAAAAGAGCCAAAAACATAGAAAAAACAGGAACTAGCACTTGGCACTGAATTAACAAGTTAGTCCCAAAAAAGATATAAAAGGTACATAAAACATCCAAAGATGACAAGATAACAGTGTGAAACCATCAAAAATTATAGATACGTTTGAGACGTATCACATAACACTAACACCAGCTCCAAGATCACATAAAGCGGTTCTAACATAATTTCCTTTAGTGGAGCAAGGTATAGTGGGCACTCCGAGATCACCTAGTTTCTTCCTTTTGTTAGTCACAATATCTTTCATGTACTTAGCATAAGGAGACATTTTGACCATATCTGTCAAACGCATTTGAAGAAAGACAGGTCTAATCATTTCAACAAAGCGCTCAAAGTCCTCATCATCCTTTTTCTTGGATGGTTTGGGAGGAAAGGGCATGGGTTTCTGAACCCATGGTTCTATTTCTTTACCATGCTTCCTAGCAATAAAGTCGTTCTTATCGTATCTCTTGTTCTTAGGTTGTGGGTTATCAAGATCAACACTAGGTTCAATCTCCCCATCCTTATCATTACTAGGTTGAGCATCATCATGAACACCACTATCGATATTATCATTAGGCTCATGTTCATCACCAGATTGTGTTTCGGCAACTAAAACAGAGATATCATTTGGATTCTCAGGTGTAACAACAGCAGATTTGCTAGCATGCAAGTTCCTATCATCTTTCTTTTTCTTCCTATTACTAGGATAACTAGGTGCATCAGGGCTAACTCCTTGAGAATCTTGTTCAATTCTCTTAGGATGGCCCTCAGGATATAAAGGTTCCAGAGTCATTCTACCACCTCTAGTGACGACTCTAACAGAATTGTCATTCAACTCATTGAGCAAGTCATTTTGAGCCTTAAGTACTTGTTCTACTTGAGTAGTGACCATGGAGGCATGTTTACTCAAAAGCTTAAGATCATTGACATTTCTATCCACACAAGCACTTAAATGACTAAGCAAACTAGCATTTTGTTCCAATTTTCTGCTAACATAATCATTGAAACTTTGTTGTTTGGCAACAAAGTTATCAAATTCATCTAAGCATAAGCTAGCAGGTTTATCAAAAGGAATATCACTCTCATTGAATCTACGAAGAGAATTACCTCTACTACGTGTGTCGGGTTATCAAGACCATGGATCTCTTCGATAGGTGGTAGATTCTTAACATCTTTAGATTTAATACCTTTCTCTTGCATAGATTTCTTGGCTTCTTGCATATCTTCAAGACTGAGGAATAGAATACCTCTTTTCTTCGGAGTTGGCTTCGGAGGTGGTTCAGGAATAGTCCAAGCATTATCATTGCTCAAGATATTATTCAATAGAGTTTCAGCTTGTTCCACAGTTCTTTCCCTAAAAACACAACCTGCACAACTATCTAGGTGGTCCCTAGAAGCATCTGTTAGTCCATTATAAAAGATATCAAGTATTTCATTTTTCTCAAGAGGGTGATCAGGAAAAGCATTCAGTAACTGGATAAGCCTCCCCCAAGCTTGTGGGAGACTCTCTTCTTCAACTTGCACAAAGTTATATATATCTTGCAAGGCAGCTTGTTTCTTATGGGGGCAGGAAAATATTTCTCACAGAAGTAGTAGATCATATCCTGGGGACTACGCACACAACCAGGAGCAAGAGAAGTGAACCAGGTCTTAGCATGGTCCTTTAGCGAGAAAGGAAACAACTTAAGGATATAGTAATGGCGAATCTTTTCCTCACTCGTGAATAGGGTGGCTATATCATTCAGCTTGGTAAGATGTGCTACAACCGTTTCAGACTCATAACCATGAAAAGGATCAGATTCGACCAAAGTTATTAGCTCAGGATCGACAGAGAATTCATAATCCTTATCAGTTACAAAGACGGGTGAAGTAGCAAACTTAGGATCGTATTTCATTCTAGCATTCAGAGATTTTTCCTTCCACTTGCGCAGTAAATTCTCAAGATCATAGCTATCCTTACAAGCAAGAAAGTCCTCAGCTACCTCTCCCTCCATAACATAACCCTCAGGTATATCAGGCAATTCATATCTAGGAGAGCTAGTTCTAAAAGGTGAAACAACAGGTTCTACGTCAATAATTTCAGCAGTTTCAGAAGTATCATCACATTCAGCAGTAACTCTAGCAATTTATGCATCAAGGAATGCACCTAGTGGCAAAGCAGTATCAAGCAGAGCATCATCACAAGCATCATGGATAGAAGAAGTAGCATCATCAAGCACAGGAGACATATCAGAATTTCTAGCAGGTGGTGGTGTCGCAAACTTACTCATAACTGAAGGTGAATCAAGTGCAAAGCTAGATGGCAGTTCCTTACCTGTCCTCGTAGTTGAGGGCAAGACTTTAGTTTTTGGATCTCTCGGATTCCTCATAGTGATCAACAGACGTAAATCCCAAGTGACTCAAAGAATAGAGCTAGGCCTCCCCGGCAACGGCGCCAGAAAATAGTCTTTATAACCCACAAGTATAGGGGATCGCAACAATTTTCGAGGGTAGAGTATTCAGCCCAAATTTGTTGATTCGACACAAGGAGAAGCAAAAGAATATTCTCGAGTATTAGCAGTTGAGTTGTCAATTCAACCACACGTGAAAGACTTAGTATCTGCAGCAAAGTTTCAGTAGCAAGATAGCGTGATAGTAACAGTAGTAGCGGTAACATCAATAGTAGCAGTGACAAAAATAGCGGCAAGGTAACGTAGCAAGGACCAGTAGGAAAAACTCATAGGCATTGGATCGGTGATGGATAATTATGCTGGCTGACATTCATCATGTAATAGTTATAACATGGGGAGATATGTAACTAGCTCCAGTTCGTCAATGTAATGTAGGCATGCATTCTGTATATAGTCATACGTGGTTCTGGAAAAGAACTTGCATGACATCTATTGTCCATCCCTCGTGTGGCAGCGGGGTCCTAATAGAAACTAAGGGATATTAAGGTCTCCTTTTAATAGAGAACCGGAAGAAAGCATTAGCACTTAGTGAATACATGAACTCCTCATACTATGGTCATCTCCGGGAGTGGTACCGGCTATTGTCACTCCGGGGTTGCCGGGTCATAACACATAGTAGGTGACTACAACTTGCAAGATAGGATCAAGAACACACATATATTGATGAAAACATAATAGGTTCATATCTGAAATCATGGCACTCGGCCCTAGTGACAAGCATTAAGCATAGCAAAGTAGTAGCTACATCAATCTCAGAACATAGTGGATACTAGGGATCAATCCCCGTCAAAACTAACACGATTACATGATAGATACCATCCAACCCATCACCGTCAGCAAGCCTACGATGAGATTACACACGAACGATGAAGAGCATCATGGAATTGGCGATGAAGGATGGTTGGTGATGACGAAGGCGTCGATTCCCCCTCTCCGGAGCCCAGAACGGACTCTAGATGTGCCCTCCACAGGAAGAAGAGGTGGTGGCGGCGGTTCCGTATTGTAAAACGCGATGAACTCTTCTCTCTGATTTTTTTCCGAGAGAGAGAGAATATATAGAGCTGGCATTGGAGGCGGCGGAGCCACGAGGGGCTCACAAGCATGCCAGGCGCGGCCAGGGGGCGCGCCTCCTGGGCTTGTGGGCTCCTAGCTCCGTCCCTCCAGGTAATTCTTGCGCCAGTATTTTTTATATATTCCGTAAAAAATCCTCGTAAATTTGCAGGTCATTCCGAGAACATTTATTTCTACGCAAAAAACAACACCATGGCAATTGTGCTGAAAATAGCGTCAGTCCGGGTTAGTTCCATTCAAATCATGCAAATTAGAGTCCAAAACAAGGGCAAAAGAGTTTGGAAAAGTAGATACGATGGAGACGTATCACCGGATTAGCGCCACGATGCGACCCGCCATGCACTCGACATGGTTGATATTGGCTGGCTTACCCAGCGAAGTTATCGCCCTTGATCTTATCCGGGTTGGCTTCAATGCCTCGTTCGGACAGGAGGAAACCCGGTAGCTTGCCTGCAAGAACACCAAAAACACACTTGGCCAGGTTAAGCTTCATTTGGTCAACTCGAAACTTACCAAATGTCTACTTGAGATCCTCCAAGAGCATTTACTTCTTCTGAGACTTCGCCACAATGTCATCAACATAGGTGTGAACATTGTGTCCAATCTAACTATGCAAGCAATTCTGGATACAACACTGATAAGTTGTCCCCGCGCTCTTAAGTCCAAGAGGCATAGAGAAATAGCAGAAAGCGCCAAAGGGGGTTATGAAAGTCATCTTCTCCGGATCCTCCTTAGCCATCTTATTCTGGTGGTAACTTGAGTATGCGTCCAGGAAACACAAGCGCTCACAACCCGCCGTAGAGTTAATAATGTGATCAATATGGGGAAGGGCAAAGGGATCTTTTGGACAAGATTTTTGTTGAGATCGATGTAATCAATACACATACGAACCATGTTGTTCTTCGTTAGAACAAGCACCGGGTTGTCCACCCACTTGGGATGAAAAACTTTGACGATAAACCCGGCAGCTAGGAGCCGGGCGACTTCCTCCCCAATGGCTTTGCACCCCTCCTCGTTAAAACGATGGAGGTATGGTCGTACCAGTTTCATCTTTGGATCCACATTAAGGTGGTGCTCGGCAAATTCTCTCGGCACTCCAGGCATGTCAGATGGCTTTCATGCGAAGATGGCCCGCTTCTCACTGATGAATTCGATGAACGCGCCTTCCTATTTGGGATCCATACATGTCCCAATAGTGAACTGCTTAGAAGAGTCGACTGGGGTGAAATCGACTTGCTTGGTATCATCGGTTGATTTGAACTTGAGAAGCAACTTAGACTTAGTGGTGGGTTTCTTGAGAGGGCTCATGTCTGCCGGGTCAACATTGGTTGCATAGAACTTCAACTCCTCAGCTGCGCACACCGACTGTGCATAAGCCGCATCCCCTTCCTCGCACTCCTAATCTATCTTTCGGCTTCCATTCACAATAATGGTTCCATTGACACCAGACATTTTGAGTTTAAGGTAAACATAGCAAGGTCGGGCCATTAAGCGAGCGTAAGCCGGCCGTCCAAAAAGGGCATGATAAGAACTCTTGATCCTGACCACCTCGAACGTCAAGGCTTCACATCTATAGTTAAATTCGTCACCGAAAGTGACGCTCGGCTTGATCCGTCCAACTGGGTATGCCGATTTCCCTGGAACGATACCATGAAAAATCGTTCTTGATGACAACAGGTTGTCCTCGGATAGGTTCATCCGCCGGAAGGTGTCATAGTACAAGATATTTATGTTGCTCCCCCCATCCATGAGAATCTTTGTGAGGGTGTATCCACCAACCTGAGGCGCCACCACCAAAGCTAGACCACCAGGGTTATCGACCCGGGAAGGGTGATCATCCTTACTCCAAGTGATTGGCTGTTCAGACCAATTGAGATACCTGGGAACCGCCGGCTCAACCACATTGATGGCTCTCTGTTTGAGTTTTTTGTCCCGCCTCCAAGTGCTGGTGGTGAAGACGTGGTACTGGCCACTATTCAACTACTTAGGGTTGCTCTGAAACCCGCCCTGACCATTATGTTGTTGATTATTCTGACCAGGGTGTTGTTCATTTCCATTGCTTGAGCCGCCCTGTCCTTGGAACCCGCCAGATGAGCCCCCATGTGACCCGCCAAGACCATGCATGCTAGCCCGGATGTCCACCTCCATTGCCTTTTTGATGGTCCCTAGAGGCCTGGATACGGAATTCCTTCATAACATAGCAATTTTCCTATGAATGAGTAGACGGGGTATCTGGGTACTATGCTTGGGACAAGGTGCCTTGAGCATCTCCTCGTATTTGTGCGGTTTTCTCCCGTTGTAAGCTCCTCCAAAATGAGTGTTCTGGCGCTGGTTTCTGAAACCAGTATTGGTGTTGGCTACGGAGTCTGACCTGCCATCGTGCTGCCTCCGCTTTACTTGACCTCCTGGGTTCCCATTTTGTCCAGGGTTTTGATAATGACCCTTGGCACTGTCACCTTTCTTGTTCTGGCTGGCTTTGTCCTCATCCGAGCCGGCATCCTTCGTGCTATCTGGCTCAGCATACCTGGTGAGAGTGTCCATTAACTCGCCCATGTCGTGCACCATTCGCTTCAAACGGCCAAGCTTCCGGACCAGCGGCTGAAAGTGGCAATTCTTCTCCAAAATCAGGACGGCCTGAGTAGTTGTGATGTCATCTGATGAGTGAATGATTTCAGCAACCCAGCGTGTCCAATGGTGCGCTGATTTTTCGAAGCGTTGAACGCAATCCTATAGAACCACAATCATCATTAGCCGTTTGCAAGTCCCTTGGAAGTTTCTGATAAATCATTCCTTCAACTTTGCCAAAGTGTTGATGGAATTGGGCGGCGGGTTTTTCAGCCACGTTCGATCCGGCCCTTCCAGCATCATCGTAAGGTACTTGGACACACCGCATCGCTGGCATCAAGCATGTCCATGGCAAGATCGTAACTCTCGATCCATGTCGTCGGCTCAAGATCTGTTGTATAATTGGGCACCATATGAGGGACCTTGAAGTCCTTGCGCATGCGTTCATTATGAAGAGCCAGAGACAAGCACGGGACCCCGATGGTTCTGTCGCTTGACCCGCCACGCATGGGCACCGGCTGGGGGTGGGCCAGAGCCACCTGACTCGCCAGTGTTGCTGCTGCTTCGGCTTCCGCTTGACAGGCGGCTAGGGCCACGTCCACAAGTGTTTGGGCATTTCACAGTGGAGGCTAGGTTGGGTTGACCTGAGGTTGCTGTTGGCGACCAATGCTGGAGACTGTTGGGGACTCCTCATGGCGGCTCCTACTGTGGCTGGCAAATGGCCTGGAGTGCACCCGATCACGAGTGTAAGAAAATTGTGTCGGTTGTACCACTGCAGTTTTCAACATCTCGATGCATTCCTAGCCTCGACCTCAACAGGGGTTTTTCCATGGATGGAGAGCGACTCCAGGTTACATGTTACAGCTAGCGTATTATCAACAGGGTTGGAGAAGTGGCCCTGCGGCGTCTGGAACCGCTGCAATGGCGACCGTGTCGGTGGAGGCTGAGCCAGCTCATTGTGTCGATCTGTGTGACGAGGGGGTCCCGCTCCACCTCCGGCGTGTGTGGGCTGGTGAATAAGAAAGACGGCTCAAGATCTAGGAGAAGCTGAGTTCGATGTCTCCTCTAGTGTACCGCGTCAGAGGCGTTCCGGCAACGCTCCAACTGCCAAGCCTCGGCCTTCAAGCGCTTCGACTCATTATTGATTTGAGTCAGCAGTTCTGCCATCCGCATGCTCTCAACGTCAATCTCTCGTCGTACCTTAGCCACCTCCTCACGAAGCTTTATCAGTTTTGCATTGTGCTCCTCCTGATTTTCCACAGTGACTAGGGTTGCCATGAGTTTTGCTATCTCCCCCATTAGATCCATCATGGCATGAACCGGTGTCTTGACTGACCCGCTGGCTCTGTTTGCGGCGGCTCTTCCTGGTAGTCCTGAGCCTCCACATCTCCCGCCATGTATATGGTGACCTGGCGGGGCGGTTTTTGTGATTCCTCGAAGATTTCTATCTCAAGGGAGCCCCAAGTCTCCCATCGTAGAGGGGGCAGATTGATCCCATGTCCCCCATGGATCACTCGCCATCGGAGTTTACAGGGGTATCCCCACTAGCTAGCGGCTCATCCGGGAGGCTCATCCCTTGTGTGAAGCCAACAAAGGCGTGATGCTGACCGGCTTGACGCTGGACGGGTTTGGCATGCTGAGACAGCTCGACGACGTCGGTGCAGATGTCCGGCTCGGGTACTGACGCGCTGACTTTGCCAATGAAGGCGTGGATCTCGATGAAGGAGGGCTGGTATCCAGACTCGATTGAATCGGCCTCGGGACCCTAGCTTGAGTTTTCGATGTAGTGCCTTCCATGTAGGCTCTTGGTCATTAGACCAACCAGGTAGCTCCCGAACCATGGAAGGGCTCCCTTTGAGAACTCAACTCCATAGTGCGGAACTTCCATGGTGGGCGCCTGATACGTCTCCGTCGTATCTACTTTTCCGAACTCTTTTGCCCTTGTTTTGGTCTCTAATTTGCATGATTTGAATGGAACTAACCCGGACTAACGTTGTTTTCAGCACAATTGCCATGGTGTTGTTTTTGCGCAGAAATAAAAGTTCTCGGAATGACCTGGAAATCTATGAGGATTTTTTGTGGAATATATAAAAATACTGGCGCAAGAATCAACTAGAGGTACGGAGCCAGGAGCTCACAAGCCCACCAGGCCCCCCCCCCATGGTCGGGCCTGGCAGGCTTGTGAGCCCCTCGGAGCATCGCTGCCCCCAATTCCAGCTCTATATATCCTCTTTCCTCCAGAAAAAAATGAAGGAGAAGAGTTCATCGCGTTTTACGATACACAGGCGCCGCCACCTCCTGTTCTTCCTCTGGAGGGAAGATCTGGAGTCCGTTCTGGGCTCCGGAGAGGGGAGATCGTCACCATCGTCATCATCAACCTTCCTTCATTGGCAATTCCATGATGCTCTTCACCGTTCGTGAGTAATCTCGTCGTAGGCTTGCTGGACGGTGATGGGTTAGATGAGATCTATCATGTAATCGAGTTAGTTTTGACGGGGATTGATCCCTAGTATCCACTATGTTCTGAGATTGATGTTGCTACTACTTTTCCATACTTAATACTTGTCACTAGGGCCCGAGTGCCATGATTTCAGATCTGAACCTATTATGTTGTCGCCAATATATGTGTGTTTTAGATCCTATCTTGCAAGTTGTAGTCACCTACTATGTGTTATGACCCGGCAACCCCGGAGTGACAATAGCCGGAACCACTCCCGGAGATGACCATAGTATGAGGACTTCGTGTATTCCCAAGTGTTAATGCGTTGGTCCGATTCTTTATCAAAAGGAGAACCTTAATACCCCGTAGTTTCCATCAGGACCCCGCTGCCACGGGAGGGATGGACAATAGATATCATGCAAGTTCTTTTCCCTAAGCATGTATGACTACATACGGAATACATTCCTACATTAGATTGATGAATCGGAGCTAGTTACATATCTCTCCGTGTTATAACTGTTGCATGATGAATAGCATCCGGCATAATCATCCATCACCGATCCAATGCCTACGAGTCTTTCCTACTAGTCCTTGCTACGTTACTTTGCCGCTACTGCTGTCGCTGCTACTACTTTTACTCTGTTGCGACTGTTGTTACTTTGGTGCTACTGCTGTCACTTTGCTGCTACTGATTACCGTTGCTACTGCTGCTATCATACTACTTTGCTACTGATACTTTGCTGCAGATACTAAATCTTTCAAGTGTGATTGAATTAACAACTCAACTGCTAATACTTGAGAATATTCTTTTGCTTCCCCTTGAGTCGAATCAATAAATTTGGGTTGAATACTCTACCCTCGAAAACTGTTGCGATCCCTATACTTGTGGGTTATCAAGACCTTTTTCTGGCGCCGTTGCCAGGGAAGCACAACTATATTCTCTGAGTCACTTGGGATTTACGTCTGCAGGTCACTATGAGGAATCTAATAGATCCAAGAACTAAAGTCTTGCCCTCCACTACGAGGATAGGTAAGGAACTGCCATCTAGCTCTGCACTTGATTCACCTTCGGTTATGAGTGAGTTTGCGACACCACCTCCAGCTAGAAATCTTGATATATCGCCTGTGCTTGATGATGTTACTTCTGCTGCCCATGATGCTTATGATGATGCTATGCTTGATACTGCTTTGCCTGATGATGCTATGCTTGATACTGCTTTGCCACTAGGTGCATTCCTTGATGCACAAATTGCTAGAGTTGCTGCTAGATGTGATGATACTTCTGAAACTGCTGATACTATTGAAGTAGAACCTGCTATTTGGCCTGCTAGAACTAGCTCTCCTAGATGTGAATTGCCTGATATGCCTGAGCGTTATGTTATGGAGGGAGAGATAGCTGAGGATTTTCTTCCGTGTAAGGATAGCTATGATGTTGAGAAACTACTGCTCAAGTAGAAAGAAAAATCTCTGAACGCTAGGATGAAATATGACCCGAAGTTTGCTACTTCGCCTATTTTTGTGACCGATAAGGATTATGAATTCTCTGTCGACCCTGAATTAATCACTCTAGTCGAATCTGATCCTTTTCACGGTTATGAGTCTGAAACAGTTGTAGCCCATCTTACCAAACTTCACGATATAGCCACCCTATTCACTAGTGAGGAAAAGATCCACAACTACTATATCCTCAACCTGTTTCCTTTCTCGCTAAAGGATGATGCTAAGACCTGGTTCACTTCTCTTGCTCCTGGTTGTGTGCGTAGCCCCCAGGATATGCTCTACTACTTCTCTGAAAAATATTTCCCTGCCCATAAGAAGCAAGCTGCCTTGCAGGAAATATACAACTTTGCTCAAGCTGAAGAAGAGAGTCTCCCACAAGCTTGGGGGAGGCTCGTCCAGCTGCTGAATGCTTTGCCTGATAACCCTCTTGATAAGAATGAAATACTTGATATCTTCTATAATGGACTTACTGATGCTTCTAGAGACCACCTAGATAGTTGTCCTGGTTGTGTTTTTAGGGAATGAACTGTAGAACAAGCTGAGATCATGTTGAATAATATCTTGTGCAATGAGAATGCTTGGACTATTCCCGAACAACCACCTAAGCCAACTTCGAAGAAAAGAGGTATTCTATTCCCCAGTCCCAAAGATATGCAAGAAGCTAAGAAATCTATGCGAAAGAAAGGCATTAAATCTGAAGATGTCAAAAATCTACCACCTATCGAAGAGATCCATGGTCTTGATAACCCGATACATGTAGTAGAAGTAAATTCTCTGCGTAGTTTTGATGAGAGTGGTATTCCTTTTGATAAACCTGCTAGCTTATGCCTCGATGAATTTGATAACTTTGTTGCCAAACAACAGAGTTTCAACGATTATGTTAGCAGACAATTGGAACAAAATGCTCGTATGCTTAGTCATTTAAGTGCTTGGGTGGACAGAAATGTCAATGCTCTTAAGATTCTGAGTAAACATGCCTCTATGGTTACTAATCAAGTAGAACCAGTACTTAAAGCTCAGAATGACTTGCTCAATGAGTTGAATGACAATTCCGTCAGAGTCGTCATTAGAGGCGGTAGAATGACTCAGGAACCTTTGTATCCTGAGGGTCATCCAAAGAGAATTGAACAAGATTCTCAAGGAGTTAGCACTGATGCACTTAGTCATCCTAGAAAGAAGAAGAAAGATGATAGGAACCTGGACGCTAGCAACCCAGATGCTGATACACCTGAGAGTCCAAACGATGCCTCTGTTTCTGATGCTGAGACACAATCTGGTGATGAACATGAGCCTAATGATAATATCAATAGTGATGTTCATGTCGATGCTCAACCTAGCAATGATAAGGATGTGGAGATTGAACCTGTTGATCTTGATAACCCACAGCCTAAGGCTAGGAGATACGATAAGAATGACTACGCTCCTAGGAAGCATGGTAAAGAAAGGGAACCATGGGTTTAGAAACCCATGCCCTTTCCTCCCAAACCATCCAAGAAAAAGGATGATGAGGATTTTGAGCGCTTTGTTGAAATGATTAGACTTGCCTTCCTGCAAATGCGTTTGACGGATATGCTCAAAATGTCTCTGTATGCTAAGTACATGAAGGATATTGTGACTAATAAGAGGAGGATACCTGAGGTTGAGATTTCCACCATGCTTACTAACTATACCTTCAACGGTGGAACTCCTAAGAAACTAGGTGATCCCGGAGTGCCCACTATACCTTGCTCCATTAAAGGCAACTACGTTAGAACTGCTTTATGCGACCTTGGAGCCGGTGTTAGTGTTATGCCTCTCTCTCTTTAATGTAGACTTGAACTGGATAAGTTGACACCCACTGAAATCTCTCTGCAAATGGCCGACAAATCAACTGCTTTCCCTATCGGCATTCGCGAGGATGTGCCTATTGTGGTTGCTAACATTACTATCTTAACGGACTTTGTTATCTTGGATATTCCCGAGGACGATGCCATGGCCATCATCCTCAGAAGACCCTTTTTAAACACTGCAGAGGCTGTTATAGATTGCAACAAAGGCAATGTCACTTTCCATGTCAACGGTAATGAGCATACGGTGCACTTTCCGAAGAAACAATATCGAGTACATTGCATCAATGCTATCGAAAAAACTTCCTCGATTCTTATTGCGAGTTTTGAATGCCCTATACCTCCTGTTAAGATGAAGTATGATTTGCTTGTTGGGGAGATACACATCCCCATTGAGGTAACCTAGTGACTATTCGAAAATTCTCCGTTCTCTTTTGCGATTCGAAAAAGTTTGTCAGGGAGACTTGATCAACCTCACTGACGGATTTCTTTTGATGACCATGAGATGGATGAATCGAGGAGTCACAAACCTTTGTTCCAAGCTTTCACCTTCGGTTGCTTAGGAGAAAAATGATAGGTTTAGTTTAGTTTTCCCTGTTTTCTGTCTTAGCGTCCCGTAGAAAAGTACCCCAAAAATAAAAGTTCTCCGAACGTCCTGAAAATCAAGTAAGATTTTTTCTGGAATTTTTGAAAAATACTGAGACGAATAGCTAGTTTGGGGGATGCGCCAGTAGGTCACAAGCCCAGGAGGCCTGGCCACCCCCCGTGGCCGGGCCTGGCAGGCTTGTGGGGCCCACGTGCACCCCCTCCACTCATTCTAGCTCTCGTCCACTTGTCCTACCTCTAGAAAAATTCATTTCGCAGCTCAAACCCGTGTTCTTGCTCCTCTTGCTGGGATTTTCGATCTCCTTGCTCAAAGCACCATTCTCCGGACTGTTTTGGGGAAATTACTCCTTGGTAAGTGACTCCTCCATTGGTCCAATTAGTTTTTGCTCTAGTGCCTTATACATCGCGTATTTTTGTTGCCTTGGTGACCATGTTCTTGAGCTTTGCATGCTAATTTTAGCTGGTCCCAAGTAGTTTTGATACGTAATATGGCCTCTAGGCACTTGTGGGAGTAGTTGCTACGAGTTTAGTTGAGCCTTGTTCACTTTTCCTTTGGGTTACTGAAAATTTCAAAAAAGGAAGATGTTCAGGAGAAACTACCATGGTGGTTCACCAAGCAAGAGAGGTCCCCGTCTTGCGATTCGGGAGCCCGATCCTTACCAACCGAGGAACGCACCGGTACAACCATGTCAATGGCCTTCTGATGAATTCATGATTGAGGTAGGTTTCAAAGACGAGTTTGATACACTTGTTCACAACGTCAAAGTCGAAGAATTCATCTCCGATAAATGTGAACAGTATGTTACGCTCACTGCCTCTTTTGTTCGTAGATTCAAATTTTCAGTTGGTCGTGATACATCTGTACTGTTTGATCTCTATGACAAATCGTATACCATGGATTTAGAGGATTTCAATAGAATTTGCAAGATACATATTTCGGGTAGTCTCAATGATCCTCCTAAATATTCGGTTAGATATTTTTTTTCTCTAGTATTATTGTTGGAGAAACTAGAGATATTACGCAGGCTGCCATGGGGAGCATTCATTTTCTTGCCTTGCATTACTTTGCCCTCTTCATAGGCAGATGCATTAATGGCAAGATTGATCATTGTCACCTCTGCGCACCAGACCTTAGTATTCTTAAGAGCGCAGTAACGGGTGATAGAAGTTTCAACTTGGGAGCTATAATATAAAGGAGGCTGAATAATAATGCTAATGAAGGGGATTTCTTTGGTGGGATCTATGCCACTCGCATAGCAAATTTCCTTGGAGTACCCATCCGCGAAGGAGACCCCCTGCTCCATACAGTTTTCCTTGACCGTGTCGCTTTGACACGCTACCAGTTCCTTGAGAGGGATGATGAATCCCTCCTATACCGTTTAATATTGAACCGACAGTGTGTTTTCCATATTACCCTTCCTACTCCTGCCTTCTTTGACTTTCAGGTAAAACGGAGATATTACATAACCAGAGGAGAGGCATAGGAGTATGAGAGGGAGGCAAAGGTTGCTCGTCTCCGAGAGGCAGCTAATCAGGCAGTGGCTGCAGCGCTCCTGTACAACCCCCATTATGATTTCGGATATCGCCCGGACCATCCTTGGGAGTAGACCAACTTAGACCAAAAGCCTAAGATTGGGGGAGTACGTGTTTCTCACCAACTTTACATTCTTGCTTATGCTTTCACTTTGTTCGTTGGTGTTCACACTTTGCCACTGTATCATCCATGCTAATTTATTTTCTTTTTCTCGCTTTCTTTTCGTGTGTCTGTCTAGTTTGAGAAAACCCAAAAATATTTTATTGTTCTTCTTTTGCTTGTTGGGAGCTTTCCCATGTAAATAGTTTTATTTTTCTTTGGGTCAAGGTAGAAGATCATGGTTACAATGTTTAGTGGCTCTCGCATGCATATCTGCTTATCCGTTAAAGAGCCATATTACTTTGTCTTCTCCTTTGTGTTTGCCTGCAGATTCCAACTTAGTCCAGTGCACGAGCACGCTTATTATTGTTCACATCGTTCGATTGTGCAAGTGAAAGGCAATAATAACGATATATGATGAAGTGACTGGGCCTGGAAAAGCTGGTATGGACTCGATCTGTTTTGTTTTTGTAAATATGACTAGCTCATTGTTCCTGATTCAGCTTTGTTGTGAGAGAAACATGTTTGCAATGACAACTGAGAGATCATAGTTGTTGATGCCATGCTTAATTAGCTAGGAGCTTATAATGGTTTGTCTTGGATGCCCACATGAATGTTGAGATGACTATGATGTAGTATGATAGGATGATATCCTCCTTCGAATGTTTCAAGTGGCTTGACTTGGCGCATGTTTACGCATGTAGTTGAAACAAAATCAACATAGCCTCTATGATATTCATGTTCATGGTGATTTATGTCCTACTCATGCTTGCACTCAATGTTGGTTAATCTCAATGCATTTTGATGACTGTTGTCGCTCTCTAGTTGGTCGCTTCCCAGTCTTTTGCTAGCCTTCACTAGTACTAAGTGGGAATACTGCTTGTGCATCCACTCCCATAAACCCAAAGTTGTTCCATATGAGTCCACCATACCTACCTATATGCGGTATCTACCTGCCGTTCCAGGTAAATTTGCATGTGCCACTCTCTAAATCTTCAAGAAATCATCTGTTTCGCATGCCCGAACCGCTCATGTGGTGACAGGGGGCTATCAGTATCTTCCATGCTACGCGTGTTATCCTCGATATGCGTTTATTCACTATCATTCATGAGAAAGGGGCCGGTAATTGGAATGCCCAGTTCCATGCTCAAATCGAAAAGATAATTGCAAACAAAATTCCCCCAGGATTGATGTTGGTATGGACTGCACCCGAGTATTCGGCTGGTCGTGGAGTGTGACTGATTGGTGGTGGGGGAGTCAAAACTTTACTTTTTGTTTGGGAACCGCCTATAGCATGTGTAGCATGGAAGATGGTGACAACTCTTAGTCATTGCGTTGACAATGAAAGGATGCCACCCAAAATTATTATCTCTGTTTTCAAAGCTTGAGCTCTGGCACCTTTGCAAATCAATGCATCCCTCTGCGAAGGGCCTGCCTATTTATGTTCATGTTGAGTCATCCTCCTCTTACAAAAGCACCAATTAGAGATCACCTCTGTCATTTTTATGCTTTGCTTTTAACTGTGTTGAGTATGACTGTGACTGGATCTTCTTTGCCATGAATTACAATGTTTAGTCAGCCCTTGGTCTTTGAAGGTGATCAGCATTTATGTTTTGCGGTCTCAGAAAAAGCTAGCGAGATACCGTCTATTCGTACTGCTTCATGATTGTTTTGATTGAAGTGTTGACGTTTGAAACTTATTATTATTTGCTCGCTAGTTGATTATGCCATTGTTATGAGTTTACTATGAGACCTAGATGTCATTTGCTTTTGTGGTTTGCTTATGATCTAGCTGAAATTCTAGATATGAGTTAGGCATAATTGCAACAACAAGATCAAACAGAGTTCGTAAAAGTTTTTCTTTTGTCTCTTTCAGTTTGTCAACTGAATTGCTTGACGACAAGCAAGGCTTTAAGCTTGGGGGAGTTGATACGTCTCCGTCGTATCTACTTTTCCAAACTCTTTTGCCCTTGTTTTGGTCTCTAATTTGCATGATTTGAATGCAACTAACCCGGGCTGACATTGTTTTCAGCAGAATTGCCATGGTGTTGTTTTTGCGCAGAAATAAAAGTCTCGGAATGACCTAGAAATCCACGAGGATTTTTTGTGGAATATATAAAAAAATACTAGCGCAAGAATCAACTCCAGGGACGGATCCAGGAGCTCACAAGCCCACCAGGCCCCCCCCCATGGCCGGGCCTGGCAGGCTTGTGAGCCCCTCGGAGCTCCGCCGCCCCCAATTCCAGCTCTATATATCCTCTTTCGTCCGGGAAAAAATGAAGGAGAAGAGTTCATCGCGTTTTATGATACGGAGGCGCCACCACCTCCTGTTCTTCCTCTAGAGGGCAAATCTGGAGTTTGTTCTGGGCTCCGGAGAGGGTAGATCGTCGCCATCGTCATCATCAACCTAACTTCATCGCCAATTCCATGATGCTCTTCACCATTCGTGAGTAGTCTCATCGTAGGCTTGCTGGATGGTGATGGGTTGGATGAGATCTATCATGTAATTGAGTTAGTTTTCACGGGGATTGATCCCTAGTATCCACTATGTTTTGAGATTGATGTTGCTACTACTTTGTCATGCTTAATGTTTGTCACTAGGGCCCGAGTGCCATGATTTCAGATCTGAACCTATTATGTTGTCGCCAATATATGTGTGTTTTAGATCCTATCTTGCAAGTTGTAGTCACCTACTATGTGTTATGACCCGGCCACCCCGGAGTGACTATAGCCGGAACCACTCCCGGAGATGACCATAGTATGAGGAGTTCATGTATTCACCAAGTGTTAATGCGTTGGTCCGGTTCTTTATTTAAAGGAGAACCTTAATATCCCGTATTTTCCATTAGGACCCCTCTGCCATGGGAGGGATGGACAATAGATGCCATGCAAGTTCTTTTCCCTAAGCACGTATGACTACATACGGAATACATGCCTACATTAGATTGACGAACCGGAGCTAGTTACATATCTCTCCGTGTTATAACTGTTGCATGATGAATAGCATCCAGCATAATCATCCATCACAGATCCAATGCCTATGAGTCTTTCCTACTAGTCCTTGCTACGTTACTTTGTCGCTGCTGCTACTGTTACTCTGTTGCTACTGTTGTTACTTTGCTGCTACTGCTGTCACTTTGCTGCTACTGGTTACCATTGCTACTGCTGCTATCATACTACTTTGCTACTGATACTTTGCTGCAGATACTAAATCTTTCAAGTGTGGTTGAATTGACAACTCAACTGCTAATACTTGAGAATGTTGTTTCGCTTCCCCTTGAGTCGAATCAATAAATTTGGGTTGAATACTCTACCCTCGAAAATAGTTGTGATCCCCTATACTTGTGGGTTATCAGCGCCAACTGTCGTGGTTTTGTCACAGAAGATGTCCTCGTTAAAGGACTTAGTGGTGAGGCCATCGTAGTTATGTGGTGACTCAAAGGGGTTGATCGGGAACGAGAGACGAGTTTACCCAGCTTTAGCCCCTCCGATGGAGGTAAAAGCCTACGTCATGCTTTGTGTATATTGATGAGGATATCGATTACAAGGGAGAGGATTCGCTTGACCTAGCTATCAATAGATTGTAACCTAACCCTATTGACCTCAGGGGCTCGCCTTTATATACAGGTCAATACCAAGGTTTTACAAAAGTCTGGGTCGTGCTATGATTCGTGACCCGATATGCCTCTAACTCGCCTTGTCTCCTAAGCAAGGAAACTCCCGGCGACTCTCCACCTCATGTGCCATGAGTCGTTGTCTTCATGTCTTGGGCAGCCTGCTAGCTTACTCTGTAAGCCGCCTTGTAGCTCTGTTCCAAGAACACCAAGGCCCATCTCGAGTGTAGACTTTAAGCCACCATGATATGACCCGACCCAGTGGGGCGGGTTATACCTCGGGGTTATATCCCCAACACCATTGAAACCACCTCATGTCACGTGATGATCGGACTTGGGTTGGTGAATTTGGATCATGTATCACTCAAATGACTAGAGGTATGTCAATTTGAGTTGGAGTTTTTAGTAATATGATTAACTAAACTCATTATCTTGAACAATAGTCTAAGTAATCTTTGCAACCTTTATGTTGTAGATCACTGCGTCGCGCAGTAGACCCCTGGATTTTAATGTGTTCCTAGAGAAAGCAAAGTTGAAAGATAATGGAAGGAACTTTGTAGAGTGGGCACGTAATCTAATGATTGTCCTCACAGTTTCTCAAAAGACTTATGTCCTTGATTCACTGCTTTGTGATGCACCCCCCCTTTCCCGGCGACTGAAGATGTTATGAATGTCTGGCGCGCAGTCACGTTTTGATGACTACTCAATAGTTTAGTGTGCAATCTTGTATGGCTAAGAACCGGAACTTCAAAGACGTGTTGAACGTCATAGAGCATATGAGATGTTCCAGGAGTTGAAGTTTATGTTTGAAAAGAATGCCCGGATCGAGAGGTGTGAGACCTCCGATAAGTTCTATGCTTGCAAGATGAAAGGACGTGGATGTCGCCTAGAGGGGGGGTGAATAGGCGCTTTAAAATAATTAAGGTTTAGTCTTGAACAAATGTGGAATAAAACTAATGTTTAATATGTCAAGCACAAAACCTCAAACAACTAGGCTCACCTATGTGCACCAACAACTTATGCTAAGCAAGATAAACAACTAAGTGATAGCAAGATATATGACAAGAGACAATATGGCTATCACAAAGTAAAGTGCATAAGTAAAGGGTTCGGGTAAGAGATAACCGAGGTACGCGGAGACAACAAAAGCTATGGAGAAATATTCAACAAAGAACTCCAAGATCTAGATCCAAGGGGTTCCCCTCACATAGAGGAGAAAGTGATTGGTGGAGATGTGGATCTAGATCTCCTCTCTCTTTTCCCTCAAGAACAAGCAAGAATCATTGGAGGGATTGAGAGTAAGCAAGCTCTAAGAATGTCAACAATGGAGGTAGAACAAGGGCTCAACGGATAGATAAGGCCAAGGGGGAAGAAGACCCCCTTTATATAGTGGGGGAAGGAATCAGACCGTTACCCCCACTTACAGCCCGAGCCCAGCGGTACTACCGCTGGCTCCAGCGGTACTACCGCTGACCCTCCGGCGGTACTACCGCTGGCTGCAGCGGTACTACCGCTGACCCTCCCGCGGTACTACTGCTGGCTGTAGCGGTACTACCGCTGGCTGCAGCGGTACTACCGCTGAGCCCATGGTAGCGCAAAGATACTACCGGGCCAACCACCGCCAAGAAAGTCTTCGCAAAAATGTCCGATGCAGTACAACCGCAAAGATGACGGTACTAAAAACTTGGAGCGGTACTACCGCTGGCCAGGGGCAGTACTACCGCTGGGACAGCGGTACTACCGCCAGCTCTAGAGGTACTACCGCTAGGGCCAGCGGTACTACCGCCAACTCCAGCGGTACTACTGCTAGGTCCAGCGGTACTACCGCTCGCCACTGAAACAGCCATAACTTTCGCATACGAGCTCCGAATCGAGCAAACCCAAGCTTGTTTGATTCAGGACGACAAGAGCTATCCAAACAGCTATGAAAATGCCAATGATATAGAGATGTGAGTTCTCTATGAATGAAGAACCGGCAAAAACCCCAACATCGAAAACATCATAGTAGATGCATATGGACTCCGTTTTCGATGAACTCGAGCTTGTCATGAAGATGACCATAAGCTCTAAAACTCACAAAGATAAACACCAAACAAGAACCAAGAAGTATGATGCAAGGATGCAAATGGTTTGAGCTCTCAACGAACGATACGATCAAGCTACTCACTTGAGAGCACCCCTTGATAGTACAGCAATCTATCCTAAACAGAAAACCTATCAAGGGCAAACCTATACCTTGCACCTCGTCCTCTTGAGCTAGATGATGATGATCTTGGCTTCCTCAAGATGGACCACCTTTCTTGATTGCGTTGGCTTGATGAAGACTAGTTGATTGATCCCCCATACTCACTATGGGTGAGCCACTCTTCAGCATATCTTCACAAGTCCATTGCCACCACAATGGACGGCAAGCTTCAAGCATGATATCTTCGTGTTGATCCACGTGAACTTGCACATCGCAATCTTGATGACGATCACAACTTGACGTCATACTTCATGGGTTGTATGAGATCTTCCCTTTGACGCAAGCCCATGGAAACACACCTAACCCCCACATAGAACTCTCACGAAGACCATGGGTTAGTACACAAACACGTAATGGGCAATGCTTACCATACTATGGGATCACTTGATCCCTCTCGGTACATCTTGTACGCTTTGTGTGTTGATCATCTTGATTTACTCTTTGTCTGAGATCTTGATCAACCATGTGTCTCTATGACCATTCTTTGGATAATACCTTGAATACCATCTTGGTCATCATATAAACTCCTTGAACCCAACAGATGGACTTCAAGAAGTGCCTATGGACAAATCCTATAAATGTAACTTAAGGCAACCATTAGTCCATAGGAATTGTCATGAATTACCAAAACCACATATGGAGATATATGCTCTAACACAAGATGGAGGAGAACGGGTCTGTTAGTGAGCACATACTCAGGATGTTTGGGTATTCCAACCATCTCGCTGAGTTGGGAATTGTTCTCCCGCCAAAGCCGATAACTGACAGAGTTCTTCAATCACTCCCACCTAGCTACAAAAGCTTTGTGATGAACTATAACATGCAAGGGATGAATAAATCAGTCGTCGAGCTGTTTGCGATGGTGAAAGTCGTTGAGCCAGAAATTCAGAAGGAGCATCAAGTGTTGATGGGTAATAAAACCACCAGTTTCAAGAAGAATGGCAAGGGCAAGAAGGGTAACTCCAAGAAGATTGGCAAAGTAGTTTCCCCTCCCATGAAGAAACCGAAGGCTGGATCCAAGCCAGAAACTAAGTGCTTTCATTACAAGGGGACTGGCCACTTGAAGCAGAGCTGCCCCAAGTATCTGGCCGACAAGAAGGTGGCCAACACCAAACAAGGTATATATGATATACATGTTATTGATGTGTACCTTACCAACTATCGTTGTAGTGCTTGGTTATTTGATATCGGTTCGGTTGCTCACATTTGCAACTCAAAGCAGGAACTACGGAATAGATGGAGGTTGGCGAAGGACGAAGTGACGATGCACGTAGGAAATGGTTCCAAGGTTGATGTCATCGCCGTCGACATGCTCGCTATTTAATTGCCATCGGGATTAGTGATGAACCTAAATAATTGATATTTAGTGCTTGCGTTGAGCATGAACACTATATCTGGATCTTGTTTAATGCGAGACGGTTACTCATTTAATCAGAGAATAATGGTTGTTCTATTTATATGAGTAATATCTTTTATGGTCATGCACCCAATGTGAGGAGTTTATTCTTAGTGAATCTCGATAGTGATAGCACACATGTTCATAACATTTATGCCAAAGGATGTAAAGTTAATAATGATAGTACCACTTTCTTGTGGCACTGCCGCTTGGGTCATATTGGTGTAAAACGCATGAAGAAGCTCTGTGATGATGGACTTTCGGAGTCACTTGATTGTGAATCAGTTAACACATGTGAACCATGCCTCATTGGCAAGATGACTAAGACCCAGTTTTCCGGAATAATGGAGTGGACAAATGACTTATTTGAAATCATACATACTGATGTGTGCGGTCCAATGAGCATTGAGGCCAGTGGTGAATATCGTTATTTTCCCACCTTCACTGATGAATCAAGTAGGTATGCGTATATTTACTTAGTGAAACACAAGTCTGAAATGTTTGAAAATTTCAAGCAATTTCAAAGTGAAGTTGACAATCATATTGGCAAGAAGATTAAATTCCTACGATCTGATCGAGGAGGAGAATATTGGAGTTATGAGTTTGTCACTCACCTAAGACAATGTGGAATTGTTTCATAGTTGACACGGCTGAGAACACCACATCATAATAATGTGTCCGAACATCGTAATCATACCTTATTGGATATGGTGCGTTCTATGATGTCTCTTGTTGATATGTCGTTATTATTTTGGGGTTATGCATTAGAGACACCTGCATTCACTTTAAATAAGGCACCATCTAAATCTATTGAGATGACGCCGTATGAACTGTGGTTTGGCAGGAAACCAAAGTTGTCGTTTCTTAAAATTTGGGAATGTGATGCTTATGTCAAAAAGCTTCAGCTAGAAAAGTTGGAACCCAAAGCGGAGAAATGTTTCGTCATAGGATACCCAAAAGAGACAGTTGGGTATACCTTCTACTTCAGATCCGAAGGCAAAGTGTTTGTCAGTAAGAACGAAACATTTCTTGAGAAAGAGTTTCTCTTGAAAGAATTGAGTGGGAGGAAGATAGAATTTGATGAGGTTGTTGAACCTTTACTTCAACAAGAGAGTAGCACAATGCAAAAAGATGTTTCTATGGAGCCTACATCAGTTGAAGAGGAAGCTAATGATGATGATCATGGAGCTTCAGATAAAGTTGCTATCAAACCTTGTAGGTTGACAAGGGCACGCACTGCTCCTCAATGGTATGGTAACCCTGTCTTAACAGTCATGTTGTTGGACAACAATGAACCTATGAGCTATGGAGAAGCGATGGTGGGCCCAAAGATCAACAAATGGTTAGAGGCTATGAAATCTGAGATAGGATCCATGTATGAAAACAAAGTATGGACTTTGGAAGTATTACCTGAAGGGTGAAAGGCCATTCAGAATAAATGGATCTTGAAGAAGAAGAAGATGGATGTGGATGGTAATGCCACTGTCTATAAAGTTCGACTTGTGCCAAAGGGTTTTTCACAAGTTCATGGAGTTGATTACGATGAGACTTTTTCACCTATAGAGATGCTTAAGTCCGTCACAATCATGTTAACAATAGCTACATTTTTCGATTATGAAATTTGGTAGATGGATGTCAAAACAACGTTCCTTAATGGTTTCCTTAAGGAAGAGTTGTATATGATGCAACTCGAAGTTTTTGTCGATCCAGAGAATGCTGACAAAGTATGCAAGCTCCAACGATCCATTTATGCACTTGTGCAAGCATCTCGGAGTTGGAATCAATGCTTTGATGAGGTGATCAAGCCGTTTGGCTTTATACAAGTTTATGGAGAAGCTTGAATTTACAAGAAAGTTAGTGGGATCTCTATACCATTTCTAATATTATATGTCAATGACATATTGCTGATTGGAAACAATATAGAATTTATGGGATGCATAAAAGAATATTTGAATAAAAGTTTTCAATGAACGACCTGGGAGAAGTTGCTTTCATATTAGGCAGCAAGATCAATAGAGATAGATCGAGACACTTAATAGGGCTTTCACATAGCAAATATCTTGACAAAGTTTTGAAGAAGTTCAAAATGGATCAATTGAATAAAGGGTTCTTGCTTGGATTGCAAGGCGTGAAGTTGAGTAAGACTCAATGCCGAGTGACTTCAGAAGATAGAGAAAAGATGAGTGTCGTCCCCTATGCTTCTGCCATAGGCTCTATCATGTATGCAATACTATGCACAAGACCCGATGTTAGCCTTGCCATAAGTATGGCGGGAGGGTTTTAAAGTGATCCAGGAATGGAGCACTTGACAGCGGTCAAGAATATTCTAAAGTACCTGAAAAGCACTAAGTAAATGTTTCTCGTCTATGGAGGAGATCAAGAGCTCGTCGTAAAGGTTACATCGATGCAAGCTTTGACACTGATCCGGATGACTGTAAGTTTATTTATTCTCAATGGGGGAGCGGTAAGCTGGTGCAGTTCCACGCAAAGTGTGGTAGCTGATTCTACATGCAAAGCAGAGTACATAGCCACCTCGGAGGCGGCTAAAGAAGGTGTCTGTATGAAGAAGTTCATGACAGATCTTGGAGTTGTGCCCACTTCACTGGACCCAATGACTCTGTTATGTGACAACACCGGTATCATTTCTCTATTCAAGGAACCAAGGTTTCACAAGAGGAACAGACACACAAAGCAACATTTCAATTCCATCCGAAATTACATCAAGGAGGATGACATAAATATTTGCAAAGTGCACACAAATCTAAAAGTTGCAGACCCGTTGACTAAGCTTCTTCCACAAGTGAAGCATGATCAACACCAGAACCGTATGGGTGTTAGATTCATTACAATGTAAATCACATAGTGATGTGAGCTAGATTATTGACTCTAGTGCAAGAGGGAGACTGTTGGAAGTATGCCATTGAGGCAATAATAAAATGGTTATTATTATATTTCCTTTTTCATGATAATCGTTTATTATCGATGCTAGAATTGTGTTGATTGGAAACTCAAATACAGGTGTGGATACATAGACATCACACTGTCCCTAGTGAGCCTCTAATGGACTAGCTCGTTGATGAAGGATGGATAAAGTTTCCTGCCCATAGACATGAGTTGTCATTTGATAACGGGATCACATCATTAGGAGAATGATGTGATGGACAAGACCCAAACTATGAACGTAGCATCTGATCGTATCAGTTTATTGCTATTGTTTTCTGCTTGTCAAGTATCTGTTCCTATGACCATGAGATCATGCAACTCACTAACACCGAGGAGTACCCTTTGTGTATCAAACGTCGCAACATAACCGAGTGACTATAAAGGTGCTCTACACGTATATCTGAGGGTGTCTGTTGAGTTGGCATGGATCAAGACTGGGATTTGTCACTCCGTGTGATGGAGAGGTATCTCAGGGCCCACTCGGTAATACATCATCACAACAAGCTGGCAAGAAATGTGACTAAAGAGTTAGCCACGGGATCTTGTATTACGGAACGAGTAAGAGACCTGTTCGTAACGATATTGAACTAGGTATGCAGATACCGACGATCGAATCTCGAGCAAGTAACATACCGATGTACAAAGGGAACGGTATACGGGATTGATTGAATCCTTGACATCATGGTTCGACCAATGTCGGTGTAAAAACCGGAAGATCTCAGGTAGGGTGTCCCTAACTTTAGACCTTGGATTGAAGGGTCGCAGGAGAAACGGGGAGACAGTATTTACCTAGGTTCGGGTCCTCTTGAGGAGGTAAAACCCTATGTCCTGCTTGATTATATTGATGTGGATGATGATTACACAGTTGATCTATCTCGAGATCATACAAGCTAAATGTCCGGGATACACAAAATGAGTAGGCCCATGAAGGGTCGAAATACCATAATAGCATGGGGTCAACACATGAGGTGGGCCCAGACAAATACATACATACTATCCACTCGGACGAGTACAGCCTATCCACTCGGACGAGTACAACTTATCCACTCACACAAGTACAGTCTGTCCACCCACACGAGTACAACATATCTGCTCGGACAAGTACAGTCTGTCCACTCGGACGAGTACAATCTATCCACTCGGACAAGTACAGTCTGTCCACTCGGACGACAGTCAACCACTCAACCATATGATTCACTCGGATATGCAAGGATCAACAATCAGCAAGGCAGTTTGAGCATCGTCCTCATATTGTAGTTTTTGTAGTGGGCTGACATCATGGCATTAATGCCTCATATACTTAGGGCAGGCTCATTCTTCCCCCTTGGCTCCCGCGCCATTAGTCTCAGGACTTAGCTCGGGCATGAAGATCCATTCTTCCCTCTCTCCCTCAAATACACCATCCAACTCCGTATTCATGACAATAAGAAAAACCTCTCCGGAGCACGAGACATAGGGTTGTTATCTCCACCGTGAGAGGCCCAAACTCGCTAAAACACTTGTGTCACCCATTTGCATGTCGATAGATCATGCTCCTTTATCCAACCCCTTTCTATTGTTGGAATCATTACCACGACAGTTGGCGCCCAACGTGGGGCTTCGGCGTCTATCGAGCCATGATGCAAATGGTTTTCTTCAATCTTCAGCAACCCAAACTCTTTTGGGTGATCTTCCAAAGATCAAACAATCATCACAAAATATTGGACTATCGTAGTCCCGACCATTGCACCACCTACGGGTGGAAAAAATACTAAGGATTAAGGAGTTGCTCTTATCATCTTCTTTTCTTTACAATGAGACAATGATCTAATGATGGTTTGTTCATCTTTTGCATGCACATGAGCTCATACAAAAAGATGTGTCCCTTTGTTCCGGTTGGCGGCTCGGCTCCTGGATGAAGAAGCACCATCGCACACCCATTGTCATCTTCGACCTCATGTACGCCTCCCTCGCCAAGCGCCAAGCTCCGCAAGCATCGAGGCGCGACTCTGACCAGCACGGAGCTCCAGCTCCTCGAACAGAAACGTGACCACCGGAGCTCATAGCGGTCTCACCCTTGGCTGCGCTGGCCCGCGACCCCTGTGCGGGACACTCCTACCAGCGTCGTCCCTAAATCCCGCCTATGTTCGGGATTGAGGGAAATAACCTCGCAAGCAGCTCGTCTCGTGCATTGAGCGCACACGACCGCACTCCACCAGTGCCCCTGGGCTGCTTGCGGATTTGATCTAACATCCATCTTCTCGTTGATTCATTGCATGCAGGAAACGTAACCGAAGGACATGGGCCTCATAACTCTTGAGGGGAGTTAATTGACCGCCTCATTAAGCGACCAATTAGTGCGGATTTCCAGCATCGTTAACCTAATTATGACGGCCAAAGCGCGTTGTCTTGGTACTTCCGTTATTCCTACACCAATTAATTGGTGCATGCATGCACGCGTGTATAATCACTCAACATTTAATTGTATATTTACTTGCAAATTTGCACGGTCTCCCAATGGATCTTTCACTCGGATAGCTGCGAACCAGATTCATTCGAGTTCACACAAGTGAATCCACTCGGATGTAGATTGAAGCTCACTCGGTCTCGGACCCGAGTCACACGTCCATTATCATTGCACAAGTCGGATGGGGAGGCGCTTTCCTGGTTTGGTGCCAGCATTGGTGACTCCTCCCTCCGGCCTCAACCACTCGATGCAGTACAAAAGCCAAGTGATGTTCATGCTCCCGCGGTGCCTACTCTCCCCGGAGTCGGTCGCCTGACCATTGACGATGCGGCGGAGGCACATGCATCACTCAATGCACGCGCGCGGTAGTCTCCTCTCCGGGTCAACTACGTAGCGACCACAACAGACAGCTGACAACATTGCTCCTCCCTTCGATGCCAACTACTCGGGCAGCCGATGCCACAGTGAGGCGTAGGCTGAGTATGGTGTAGGGGTGAAGCGCTCCCTTCCCCGGCACCGACAGCTCGTCGGTGTCTTTCGCAGTCAAAGCAAGGGCTCGACGCGACGTGGATGATGACTTTACCATCCAATCGACACCTCCCCCTTCATTGGGTTGCTTGACAGCAACCTCCGCGGATGAGGGTGAAGACACGGACCCGGCGTGGCACCGGAACTGGAGCCCAACTACACCACCACACGCAGCTCCTCCTCCTGCCAACGCGATGCGGACACGTGGTGGTTCGGCTCTCCATCGCCCACAACTTGGCGATGTCCTCTGCAAAGGAACGCCTCCCTCCAGCGCCGACCACTCGACATAGCATGGACACGGGAGCTCTTGTCCCTCGGTATCATATGTGCAGCAGGAGCACCCACGATGAGGGCACATGCCCGATGTGGTTGTATCCGGAAGCTGGCACGCCCTGAGCGTGCGGCGACTCCTCCCTCCGTGAGCTAGTGAAACTCCGCCTCAATGATGACGAACTCGGAGAAACAAGTCCCCAGTCACTTGACAGAGGATCGAGGATCTTATCTCCTCCAACCATTTTTACAGTTCAATCCTTATATTATTCCACAATTGCTTAACAATCCCTTCTTTGTTCGAACCAAAGTTCACTCAGACGGGTCTAAAGCTCATTGGAATGATCGTCCCTTTGGCTGCCCCGTGCACCGTCGTTTAGCGAGATGCATATTCATCATTTAGCCGCCCCGTGAATCGCCATTCCACAGGATGTATCTACATCAGTTGGCCACCCCGCGCGCCGCCAATCGGCAGAACACGTCTACATCAGTCGGCTGCCCCGCGCGCTGCCACTCCACAGGACGCGTCTACATCAATCGACTGCCCCGCGCGCCATCACTCCGCAAGTAGCGTCTACATCACTCGGCCTCCCCGCACGCCGCCACTCCGCTGGACACGTTTGCATCGGTCGGCTGCCCCGTGCGTCGCCACTCTGCAGAACGCGTCTACATCAGCCGACCGCCCCGCGTGCCGCCACTCCAATCAACACGCCTACATCAGTCGATCGCCCCGCGCTACGCCACTCCACAGAACGCATCTACATCAATCGGCCGCCCCGCACGCCGCCACTCCGCAGGAGCGGCTACATCAGTCGGGTGCTCCACGCGATGCCACTCTGCAGGATGCATCTACATTAGTCGATCTCCCCGCACACCGTGACTCCACGGGATGCGTTTACATCAGTCGGCCGCCCCGCGCGCCATCGCTCCGCTAGACACGCCTGCATCATTCGACTGCCCCATGCGTTGTCGCTTAGCCGGATGTGTCTTCATCACTCGACTGCTCCGTGCGTCGCCACTTGGTGAAACACGTTTTCAGCACACGGCCTCCCCTTGCACCGTCGCTCAGCCAAACGTGTCTTCATCACTTGGCTGCCCTGCACGTCGCCACTCAGTGTAACACGTCTTCATCACTCGACGGCTCCGCGCGTCGCCACTTGGTGAAACACGTCTTCATCAGTCAGCCACTCGTGCGCCATCACACAGCTAAGTCATTCTTCTCACGCTACATTCAATTGAATAGTTATTTCTGCATTACCAAATGTAAGTAAGTCACACATGACGTTCACTTGTAGGCCACACCTCCGAGTGTACCTCTGCACTCATTTGTTTATTTTCAAGTCATAACACTTCACTTCCACTTCATGTGGGTCTAGTACTCAAATGAGTTCAGTCGGAACCTTCACTCGTTTAGACTCTTGCTGGTTCTGAACCAACAATCACCTGGCACACCCAACGGGTGTAAATGGGTGTTATTTACACAAATCATTTCAGCAAACTCATATTACTTTGAGAAATTTTTATGTTGGCTTGTGCTATTTTTCGTACACAGGTAAAATGGTCACTCGCACGCCCCGCGCGTCATCATCCCGCTGAGCACGTCTTCATCACATGGCCACCCAACGCGTCACCACTCGGCTGCACGCGTCTCCATCACTCGGCGGTCTCGCGCGTCATCACTCTGTTACGCACGTCTCCATCACTCGAGGTCTCGCACGTCGTCACTCCACTGAGCATGTCTCCATCACTCGGCCATCTCACGCGCCGTCACTCCGCCGAGCGCGTCTTCATCACTTGGCCGCCCAGCGCGTTGCCACTCGGTTGGACGCGTCTCCATCACTCGACGGTCTCATGTGTCATCACTCTGCTAAGCACGTCTCCATAACTCGACGGTCTCGTGTGTCGTCACTCCACTGAGCACGTCTTCATCACTCGAGCTGAACACATCTACAACACAACCCCAAGTGGTTGTCCAGCTTAGTTGTGAACCTGACTTTGCCTAAGTTAAAAAATACTTCGAGTACGGACATGCTCCACACTCGGGAACTTAGTTGCGACTCTGTATCGCCTAAGTTAAAAACATCTCCGAGTACGGACATGCTCCACACTCGGGGGCTTAGCTGCGAACCTGACTTCGCCTAAGTAAAAAAATACTCCGAGTAAGGACAAGCTCCATACTCGGGAACTTAGCTGTGAATCCATATCGCCTAAGTAAAAACCTACTCCGAGTACGGACACGCTCCACACTCGGGAACTTAGCTGCGACTCCGTATTGCCTAAGTAAAAAACTACTCCGAGTACGGACACGCTCCACACTCGGGAACTTAGCTGCGACTCTGTATCGCTAAGTTAAAAAACACTCGGAGTACGGACATGCTCCACACTCGGGGGCTTAGGTGCGGACCTGACTTCGCCTAAGTGAAAAACTACTCCGAGTACGAACACGCTCCACACTCGGGAACTTATATGTGACACCGTATCGCCTAAGTTAAAAACACCTCCTAGTATGGACATGCTCCACACTCGGGAACTTAGCTGCGACTCCATATCGCCTAAGTTAAAAACAACTCCGAGTATGGACATGCTCCACACTCATGGGCTTAGGTGCGAACCTGACTTTGCCTAAGTAAAAACTACTCCGAGTATGTTCATGCTCCACACTTGGGAACTTAGCTGCGACTCCATATCACCTAACTTAAAAACAACTCTGAGTACGGACATGCTCCACACTCGAGGGCTTAGCTGCAAACCTGACTTCGCCTAAGTAAAAAAACTACTCCGAGTACGGACACGCTCCACACTCGGGAACTTAGCTGCGACTCTGTATCGCCTAAGTTAAAAACAACTCCAAGTGCGGACATGCTCCGCACTCGGCAACTTAGCTGCGAACCTGACCTCGCCTAAGTTAAAAACTACTCCATGTACGGATACGCTCCACACTCGGGAACTTAGTTGCAACTCTGTATCGCCTAAGTTAAAAACAACTCCGAGTGCAGACATGCTCCGCACTCAGGAACTTAGCTGCGAACCTGACTTCGCCTAAGTTAAAAAATACTCCGAGTACAGACATCATACATACTCGGGGGCTTAGTTGCGACCCTGCATCGCCTAAGTTAAAAAATACACTCGAGGATTCGACATTGATCCAGAAATCATATAAGGTAGAGTCAACAAACATTCAGCATGAGGAGCCCTAGAAGACTAAAACCCTCTGCTGGATTCATCTAATCCGAGAGAGGCTCGGGGACTACACCCAGTGGGTGCACTCGAAGAGAAATACAAAAAAGAAACATACTACTTGGTCAGGTTCAACAACAACATTTAAGTTCAACAGACTCCAACCGACTACCAGCGATTAGTCAGAGTCTGAGGGGCTACTGTTGGGGATACACAAAACGGGTAGGCCCATGAAGGGTCAAAATACCATAATAGCATGGGGTCCACGCATGAGGTGGGCCCAAACAAATACATACATACTATCCACTCGGACAAGTACAAACCATCCACTCGGACGAGTACAGCCTATCCACTCAGATGAGTACAGCCTATCCACTCAGACAAGTACAGCCTGTCCACTCGGACGAGTACGGCCTATCCACTCGGACAAGTACAGTCTGTCCACTCGGACGAGTACAACCTATCCACTCGGACAAGTACAGTCTGTCCACTCGGACGACAGTCAACCACTCGGTCGTACGACTCACTCGGATATGCAAGTATCAACAGTCAGCAAGGCACTCGAAGCATTGTCCTCATAGTGCAGTTTTGTAGTGGGCTGACATCATGGCATTAATGCCCCCACATTGTAATATAGGAGGTGAGGGGGTTGTGCACTCTATATAAGCCACCCCACCACATAGCTCAGGGCAGGCTCATTCTTCCCCCTTAGCTCCCGCGCCATTAGTCTCAGGACTTACCTCAGGCCTGAAGATCCGTTCTTCCCTCTCTCCCTCAAATACACCATGTAACTCTGCATTCATGACAATAAGCAAAGCCTCTCCGAAGCACGAGGCATAGGGTTGTTATCTCCACCGTGAGAGGCCCGAACTCACTACAACACTTGTGTCACCCATTTGCATGTTGATAGATCATGCTCCTTTATCCTACCCCTTTCTATTGTCGGAATCGTTACCACGACACTAAACCCTAGACGAGTCAACGTGCCTACATGGATGAGGACCCCTGGTTTATATAGCCACCACGGGACCCAGGGTTACATACAACCGACCTCCAGCTGAGTGGGGCTGGACCAACTGAGTCTACTTTACTTGGACGCCACGCCGATCTTTGGTGCATTCCTCCGTGAATACGAGATGACCACACAATCCGGCCTCCAATTAGTATCGCCCATTAGTTCGGCCTCTTCGTAGCAGACCAGCCACATGAGGACCCCTTAATCCTAGACTCCCTCGGTAGCCCCTTACTAGGCTTCAATGCCGATGTGCACGGTCTTCAGATGCTTGCTCCCAAAGTGTTCGGTTTGCAAGGCGAATTCCCCTATTTCCTCTCATCACAGAATGATGATTAGTCCACAGCCGACACATGGTTACTGCTACTTCTTCAGCTTGCGTTGGTTTTTCCCTTGAAGAGGAAAGGGTGATGCAGCAAAGTAGAGATAAGTATTTCCCTCAGTTTGAGAACCAAGGTACCAATCTAGTAGGAGTATCAAGATGAGGCACCAAGGCACCTGCGCAAAAACAAACAAACTTGCACCCAACGCGATAAAGGGGTTGTCAATCCCTTTACGATTACTTGCAAAGTGAGATCTGATAGTGATAATAGGTAAATATAAATAAATAAATAAAAGTGCAGCAAGGTATTTTTTGTATTTTTGTATGTAGATCTGAATATATAATGTGTAAAATAGACCCGGGGGCCATAGTGTTCACTAGAAGCTTCTCTCATGATAGCAAGTATTACGGTGGCTAAATTTCCTAACCCAAAAGATATAAGTGAAGCTCATTGAGTATTCTAACAAATTCACGATGAGTGCATGTCCCTCTCAAAAGGTGTGCAGCAAGGATGATCGTGATAAACCAGAAAGCAAAGACTCCTATAATACACGACGCTCCAAGCAAAACACATATCATGTGGTAAATAAAAATATAGCTCCAAGTAATGTTACCGATGGATTGAAGACGAAAGAGGGGATGCCTTCCCGGGGCATCCCCAAGCTTAGGCTTTTTGGTGTCCTTGAATTTGTCTTGGGATGACTTGGGCATCCCCAAGCTTAGGCTCTTTCCACTCTTTATTCCATTGTCCATAAGAACATCACCCAAAACTTGAAAACTTCACAACACAAAACTTAAACAGAAACTTGTGATATCATTAGCATAAGAAAACAAACCACCAACTTTTTAGGTACTGTAGTAAACTTAATTTCCATTTAGATTGATGTTATATTACTGTATTCTCACTTCTCCATGGCTCGTACCCCCTGATACTAATCATAGTTTCATCAAAATAAGCAATCAACACAACAAAAACAGAATCTGTCAAAAACAGAACAGTCTGTAGCAATCTGTATATTTCGTATACCTCTGCTATCCCAAGAATTCTGAAACAATTATGAAAATTAGGGAAATTTGCATATCAATCATCAGAAAAAAGAATCAACTCAAAATCTCTTTCTGGATAGGAATTAAAAATAACTTCGTGAGCACAAAGATTATGTCTTTTTCAGCATGATTAAACAACTATCACCAAAACTAATCATAAAGGTTCTACTTGGCACAAACCCTAATTAAAACATAAAAACACAATCATAACAGAATCATGATGGTGTGGACTCAACAAAACATAAAGTAAAAAAGCAAAAATAAATTTATTCATTGGGTTGCCTCCCAACAAGCGCTATTGTTTAACGCCCTTAGCTAGGCGTAAGGCAATAGATTCAAGTGTTGTCATCTTTAGTGTTCAAACCATAAGTAGCTTTCATAATGGATTCATAAGGGAATTTTATTTTATTTCTAGGAAAGTGTTCCATGCCCCTCTTTAATGGAAATTGAAATTTATTATTCCCTTCCTTCATATCAATAACAACACCAATAGTCCTAAGGAAAGATCTACCAAGAATAATGGGACATGTCGGATTGCAATCAATATCAGGCACAATGAAATCTACGGGCACATAGTTCCTATTTGCAATAATAAGAACATCATTGATCCTTCCCATAGGTTTCTTAATAGTAGAATCCGCAAGATGCAAATTAAGAGAGCACTCATTAATCTTATTGAAACCTATAACATCACATAAAGATTTTGCAATTGTGGAAACACTAACACCCAAACCACACAAAGCATGTCATTCATAATTTTTAATCTTAATTTTTATAGTAGGTTCCACTCATAATGAAGTTTTCTAGGAATAGATATTTCCAACTCAAATTTCTCTTCAAGAGATTTCATCATAGCATCAACGGTATGTTTGGTAAAAGCCTTATTTTGGCTATAAGCATGTGGAGAGTTTAGCATGGATTGCATCAAGGAAATACATTCAATCAAAGAGCAACCATCATAATTAAATTCCTTGAAATCCAAAGTAGTAATTTCATCACTATTCAAAGTTTTGATATCCTCTACTCCACGTTTAGTATTTTTACCATCAAGATAAATAAACTCCGAATCATTGGGGCATTTCTCAACCAAAGTGGATTCACATCCAGCCGCATGATCATTAAGATTGACATTAGAAAACAAGGATTCAATAGGAGTCACACCAAGCACTCAAAGATCTCCGTGATTCTCATCACATATTTCACGTTTAGCAGCCATTTTATTGACTAAGGTAGCTTGTTTATCAGAAATCTAGCCTACCAATTTTTCAAGACGAGCAAATTGAGAATTTAACACAAGGAATTCTTTGGCCATATCATCAACCTCTTTATTCATATAAGCCATAAAAGAATTTTGCTCCCTTAGTTCTCCATGAAAGGAACTATTATGATCAAACTGTGTAGACATGAAGCTTTTAACACTAGTTTCAATCTCTTCCAACTTTTTTATTGTAAGCATCATAATCATTTGGTTAATCCATGAGGATAAATAAGATAGCACACACGAGCAAACTAAAAGCAAGCAAAAGAAAGGGGCGAACGAAAAAGGCAAAATAAAGAAAGGCAAATATTTTGTGAATTTTGTTTTAGAAGTGGGGGAGAGGAAAACGAGAGGCAAATAGCAAATAATGTAAATGCAAGAGATGAGTTTGTGATAGGTACTTGGTAGATATGCTTCACTCGAATACTCCCCGGCAACGGCGCCGGAAATTCTTCCTCCTACTTCTTGAGCTTGCGTTGGTTTTTCCCTTCAAGAGGAAAGGGTGATACAGCAAAGTAGAGATAAGTATTTCCCTCAGTTTGAGAACCAAGGTATCAATCTAGTAGGACTATCAAGATGAGGCACCAAGGCACCTACGCAAAAACAAACAAACTTTCACCCAACGCGATAAAGGGGCTGTCAATCCCTTTACGATTACTTGCAAAGTGAGATCTGATAGTGATAATAGGTAAATATAAATAAATAAATAAAAGTGCAGCAAGGTATTTTTGGTATTTTTGTATGTAGATCTGAATATATAATTTGTAAAATAGACCCGGGGGCCATAGTGTTCACTAGAGGCTTCTCTCATGATAGCAAGTATTACGGTGGGTGAACGAATTACTGTCGAGCAATTGATAGAATCGCGCAAAGTCATGACGATGTCTAAGGAAATGATCATACATATAGGCATCATGTCCGAGACAAGTAGACCGATATTTCTGCATCTACTACTATTACTCCACACATCAACCGCTATCCAGCATGCATCTAGTGGATTAAGTTCATAACAAACAGAGTAACACCTTAAGCAAGATGACATGATCTAGAGGGATAAAATCATGCAATATGATATAAACCCCATCTTTTTACCATTGATGGCAACAACATGATGCGTGCCTCGCTACTCCTTCTGTAACTAGGTGAGGACACTACACGGTATGAACCCAAAACCAAACACTTCTCCCATAACTCGAAACCCATAACTCGAAGAGAATTACAAGTATACGAAATCATGCATATAAGAAGTCAGAGGAGACTCAAATAATATTCATAGATAATCTGATCATAAATCCACAATTCATCGGATCTCGACAAACACATCGCAAAAGAAAGTTACATCGGATAGCTCTCCATGAAGATCATGGAGAACTTTGTATTGAAGATCCAAGAGAGAGAAGAAGCCATCTAGCTACTAGCTATGGACCCAAAGGTCTGTGGTGAACTACTCACGCATCATCGGAGAGGCAATGGTGTTGATGAAGAAGCCCTCCATGTCCGAATCCCCCTCCGGCAGGGCACCAGAACGGTCCCCAGATGGGATCTCGCGGAAACAGAAGCTTGCGGCGGCGGAAAAGTATTTTCATGGCTCCCTATGTTGGTTTGGGGATTTTAGGGAATTTATAGGCGAAAGAGGTAGGGCAAAGGAGGCACTGGGGGCCCACGAGCCTCCTAGGCGCCCCCCCCCCCCCCGGGCGCGCCTAGGGGGCTCGTGGCCTCCTCCATGGCCCTCTGCATTGGTTCTTAAGTATTCTGGATCCCTTCTGTTATGGAAAAATCATCCCGAAGGTTTTATTCCGTTTGGACTCCGTTTAATATTCTTATTTGAAAAAGGTCAAAAACACGAAAAAAACAGAAACTCACATTGGGCACTGAGTTAATAGGTTAGCCCCAAAAATGATATAAAATAGCATATAAATGCATATAAAACATGCCAAGTTGATAATATAATAGCATGGAACAATCAAAAATTATAGATACGTTGGAGACATATCAGTTACCGAAGCACCATGGAGCCCATAGCTTTTAACTCTGCACAAATATTAATAACAATTCTCAATTTTCGCATGCTATTATAAAGGCAAGCACTTTGAGCTATCCCTCACGGAACCGCTCCCTATATCAAGAGGAGGTAGCGCCCTTTATAAACAAATCAAAATTTATTCCAAGGCACCATCGCCCTCCTAGCGTCACCAAGTAACCCTAGGGTTCCAGCACTCCAGAGTCATGGGAGGTTCCTCCTCACGCCCCTCGGCCCCTTTCCGGGGGACTGGGCCAATTACTCTGTTTCCCTTCTCCATTTGCGCGAGCCCAAAACTCAAGGCTATCTTCCCCTATCGGACCTTGTGCCCATTCACGCCGGACTGGCCTGTGCCAATGGTGAAGCCTTCGTAGAAAACTTCCCTTCCCCTCAAAGGCGAGAAAGGGTTTGCTTCGTTTCCTTCCTACTGCGAGGGGTGGGATTCCCCATTTACCCTTTCTTGAGGGGTTTGTTGGAGTTCTACGGGCTGCAGCTCCACAATCTCACCCCTGGCTCCATCCTTCACATCTCAGGCTTTGTGGCCTTATCGAGATGTTCCTAGGTTGCAAGCCCCACTTCGATCTATGGAGAAAGTACTTCTGTATCGTTCCCCGAACTAGAGGACCGACAATTCGGGAAGTGGGTGGAGACAAAGTATGGCGTATAGCCGCCACAGGATACCCGATTGGGACACTCAAGAAGGAGATCGATGAGTGGCCCTCGGAGTGGTTTTATATCGAGGATGTTCCCATGTTCGAACCAGTTCAGAAGGTGTTCCCGAATACTCCGCGGTCCCTTTAAAGAAGCAATTCAGCTGGAGACCTAAGATCTATTCGCAAGAGGAGAGCTCTGAAGTGATGCGCCTATCCTCCAAGGTTAGGATACTTAATTATAGTGGGCTGCCGTTCTAGACGATGGTTTCAAGGGGGGAAAGAAGATTTCGCCCGCCTTAACCCCAAGGACGGCTATTCGGCATATAACCCATCGAATGGGTAAGTGTGTTTATATTCACAGCCTGGATATTTATGTTCGTTATTGCTGACCAATAACCCCTACTCCCCCTCCGCAGACTTGGAGGCGCTGGATCGAGACGGTAAACTGTCCCACACCCCAGCATGAGGACTTCGTCCATGACGATGACCCCGATTTCACGATGACTCGAAGATTTCGATTATCTTTGAGGACATGTGTTTTATCAAGAGAGCATTGACGAGCAGAAGGTGGCCCTTCTAGCTGACAACCCCAGGTCCCTTCCATCTTCAGGGAGCAAGAGGAAAACGACTACCCGACGAGGGGTCATGCCCACGGGCCATCGGAACACACGCCTAACTGCTCCTCGGGCTATACCAGTCGGGGTCTCGTCAAATGAGAACAGAATCCCAAAACAAGATACGCCGGCAGAAAATACGTCAGATGTCCCTTCAGCCAAGAGGTACATAGATCAATCCTGATCCCTTACGGTGGTGACTGTCCTCTTAAATGTTCATGACCCTTAACCGACAAATTCGGGAGACGTATGCAACCGTCCCCGTCCGAGGACGGCATCGAGGTATTGGGTAGTCAACAAAACTCAGGATCTTTGGCTGACGCGGGAGTCCCGAACACGGGCTCGCTCCCTGACGGCTCGGAAGGGTTATCAATGACTAACTCTAAATTCAAAAGTGCGATGAATCATCGACAACGGAAGGAGTCACTGCGTCACCCTGTGTTTTCCGAGCAAGAGTTTAACGCTCTCAACTTGGCTGATGCATACCTTGGAGCCATACGAGCCAGCCTTAAAGAAGTGGCACGACAGATGTCTGCCCATCTGCACGTGAGTCATCGGTGTCTCTATATCCGAACAAAAGCTCTAACCCAGTAACCCCCGAGCCTGAATTTGGGCGGTACGGCTGAATTAAGGGTCGACTTGACATCGTTCCAATCTGCAGGCTTTAAAGCAGGAAAACAAAAAAATTATCCAAAGATTTTTAGCTAAGCCAAGCTGATCTACAAGATAGCAGGGTCGAACTGGAGGATGTGAAGAAATTTACCACAGAAGCCCATGGTAAGGGAATATATTTGTGATATGCTAAATTTTCGATTTTTTTAATAACCAAGAAATTTGTTATAGCACGTGAATCAATAGGTCAAATGCAAAAGGATTTAGATGCATCTCGAGATTCCCAGCGGTACGCCAAATCTCAGCTTGAAGTCGGCCATCGCGTATTGAAGTGATCCCGCGAGGAAAACAACAATCTCAAAGAAGAGAATAAAAAACAAGCTAAGGAAGTGGAGAGTATGAGAGCTCAATTGGCACAAACCCAAGAAGAGAATCCGAAATTGAAGGGCGGCATATTCTGTAAGTAAAACTCCGACCTATAAGGGATCATGGTTTTATTGCGTTGATTGTGAAAATGTGCGCCTCTTTTTGATTAGGTCTCTTAACTGGGCGTCTTGAAGAGGAACCAGTTCTTTTCGGGGATGCTTAAGGAACTATCCGTTGTTCATGAGCGGGCTTGAAAGGCTATGCGGAGTATGGTACAAGCTTTATGGCCAAACCAAAACTCTCTGCAAGGGATGGCCGAGCTTGCCAAGCTATTTAAAGGATCCGATGCCGCTTTGAACTGTGGAAGACTTCGGCCTGCAGAGAAGGAGCTCGGGAAGCATGGGCTATGGTGAAGACCCACTTTGCCCGTCTAGATCCCGAGCACATGGCCCGGGTTGGGATGGCGGGGCCGGATGGGAAAGAAATTCCTCTTCACCTCGTGTATGATCAAGTGATACCCGTCGCACGCCTGTCGCAAGAGGATTGCACTTTAGATACTATAATAGATCAACTCGACCAATCGCCAAGCGTGTGATCATATGTAATGTTATATTTGTGCGTTAAGGCACTTCCCTTCATGTTTTGAAAACTCTGTCTTTAACTAGCCATCGGCTTCTACCTCCCCAGTTAACAACTGGGCGGTGTTTCATACTTTTATCGTATGACATTAGGAATTAACTTCCGATAACCAAGAAATCTAGCCATGTGGTGCTAATAGAAAAATATTACACATGGGTATTATGTTATATTATGATGCGATGTAGGAAACATCTTCCGGAAAAAATAGTTCCTCGATGGGTTCCTTTTTTCGGGCTGCTACATAGGATGTAGTCTGTGTAGTCGTTTCTCCGTCTAGCACGGACAGCTGTTATATATGATGAAAAGTGCCGATTAGATGGTCATTGTTCGTAGCTGACCAAGTTGTATATTAAGAAACACTAGCTTTTGGCTTTACCCGTTGAGGTACGTATCCGTCCGAACCGGTCGTAACAATCGCAGTGGTGCTCCCTTTACCCTCTAGCCGAATATATAGGGAACGTAGAGGGTAAGCATAGGAGCTAGGCAACCCAGCATTGCAAGGATCTTAAGTACAATTGATGCATATAATGGCGGGAATCGATGTTGAGTCGAGGTGTATATATAAACAAGTAGGTATGACAAATACATTAAACGGCTTCTTGATGAAGCCCTAGGTGTTATTTGATCATTCCATTTAACACGGATGTTCTGATAAATGCTCGAAGCAGTTCGGTTAAGCAGAACACACCCTCGAACCGACTAATAAGCCCTACAAAAGATAATAAAAACTTATGGCAAAAAAGAAAAAGACAATGATGGCGAGAAGGTAATGACGTTTCTCTAGCCGTAGAAACGTCGAAGACGAGCTGCATTCCACGGGTTCGGCTCGAGGCGGTTATCCTCGGAGTTGCGCAGGTGATAAGCTCCTCGTGTTAAGACTTCATCAAATATAAAAGGACCCTCCCACTTTGGGTGAAGTTTATGCTTCTGCTTCTGTGGGAGGCATAGGACGAGTTCACCCACATTGTATGCCTTTGCTCGAACTTCCCTGCTTTGATAGCACAGAGCTTTCTGTTGATAGAAAGTAGATCGGGCCCGAGCTATGTCGCCCTCGCCTTCCAATGCGTCTAAGTCGTCTTGCTGATCCAAATCGGTCTCTTTTTCCTCATACATACGCACCCAAGGTGCATCGTGGACAATGTCACACGGGAGGACCGCTTCAGCCCCGTACACCATGAAAAACAGTGTGTACCATGTGGAACCATTCGAGGTGGTACTCAAGCCTCATAGTATGGAGTCGAGCTCCTCCACCAATTGGCGGTCGGATTCTTGAAGAGAGCAGACCAACCGAGGTTTAATGAGCCCATTGGCTCTTTCGACTTGTCCATTGGTGTGCGGGTGGTATACGAAGGCATAGTCAAGCTTGATGCCCAAGTTTGCACACCAATCGTTTACCTCTTGGACAGTGAAATTGGATTCATTGTGTGTTATTATGCTATGAAGGACACCATAATGGTGTATGACACCAGAAATGAATTTGATTACTCGCTCGGCTTGGCGGAGCTAACAGGCTTTGCTTCAATCCATTTGGTAAACTTGTTGACCATTACCAAGAGGTATTTCTTTTCTTAGTCCCCCCTTTAAGTGGGTCAACCATATCCACACCCCAGACTGCAAAGGGCCACGTGATCAGGATTGTTCGAAGAGCTGTTGGGGGCATGTGGCTTTGATTCGCAAAGAGTGACACCCCACACAACAGTGAACGAGCGCATGGGCGTCCTCTTGGGATGTCGGCCACAAGAAACCGACTAGGAAAGCCTTGCTGACCAAGGTCGGAGCTCCTGCATGGTGACCGCCGATACCGGCGTGTACTTCGGCCACAAGCAGCCTTCCCTCCTCTTTGGATATGCACCGTTGGAGGACACCTATGGTGCTCTTTTTATATAGCTCGCCCTCGTGGACCTTGTAAGCCTTTGATCGGTGGACGATACATCACGCATCGGTCTGGTCCTCGGGGAGTTCCTTGCGCAGGAGATAAGCAAGGAAGGGTTCGGTCCACGATGCGATTACTTCCATGAACTCGTGGGACGAGGGCGTTTCTTCAATTGAAGGTCCACCAATGATTTGATCAACCTGCTCTACACCATCGGCTCTTGTGCTACCCACTTCGTCCTGCCAAACTACGGATGGCTTGAACAGCCGTTCTAGGAATATGTTCCCAGGGACGGGGTCACGCTTTGCGCCTAAGTGGGCGAGAACGTTCGCGGCTTGGTTGCTGTCTCTTGAGACATGGTGGAACTCCAACCCCTCAAATCATGCTGATATCTTGAGGACAACGTTTCTATATGTTGCCATCTTCGTATTTTTGCATCAAATTCACCATTAATTTGTGAGATGGCGAGGTTAGAGTCTCCTCATACCTCGAGTCATTATATACCCATTGAGGCTGCCATCCGGAGACCGTGTAGTAGCGCTTCCTACTCCATTGCGTTATTCAAGTCGACATACATGATCTGCAGCACGTACCGAACATTATCCCCGGTAGGGTATGTGAGAACCACTCCAGCCGCCAAACTAGCGAGAGTTTTGGACCCGTCAAAATACATGGTCCAATGAGCATAAGTGTTATACTCTCTGGGGAGTTTAGTCTCAGCCCATTCAGTGACGAAGTCAGCCAAGACTTGATATTTGATGGCTCGTCATGGCTTGTAGTTAATCTCAAACGGCAAGAGCTCGATGGCATTTGGTAATTCGGCTGGTGGCGCCCTTATTGTCAATGATGTCACTCAGTGGTACTTCTGAAGTCACAGTGCCGCACATTTGTGGAAATAGTGTCTAAGTTTGTGCGATGCCATAAACACTATGTAAGCAATCTTTTGGTAGTGTGGGTATCTGGATTTGCATGGGGTGAGCACCTCGGATGCGTAATAGACCGGCCTTTGTATGCGTAGTTGTTGACCCTCAGCTTCTCGTTCTATGATGAGGACTGCGCTGACCACTTGATTGGTGGCTGAGATTTATAGCAACATCGGCTCCCCTGTGAAGGGTGCTGCTAGGATGGGGTTGTTGGCCAGTATCGCCTTGATTTCCTCCACAACCGCCGTGGCCTCATCGGTCCATTTGAAGTTCTTAGTTTTCTTCAGCAACCTATAGAGAAGGAGGGCCTTCTCACTGAGGCGAGATATAAATCGGCTTAAGGCTGCCATGTAGCCTGCCAAATTTTGGACGTGTTGTAGCTCTATTGGGATGGCGAGTTGTGACAATGCTCCAATTTTGGCTGGATTGGCCTCGATTCCTCTTTGCGACACTATAAATCCGAGGAGTTTGTCGGCTGGGACTCCGAAGACACACTTATCCGGATTAAGCCGTATATCGTATGTCCGTAGGTTGGTGAAGGTTTCCTTCAGGTCGCCTACTAGTTGGCTCACGTGTCTGGTCTTAACAACCACATCGTCCATGTATGCCTCCATGGTTTTGTCGATCTATTTCCCCAAGCATGTCTGGATCATGTGCTGGTAAGTGGCACCCGCATTTTTAACCCAAACGGCATTGTGTTGAAGCAGAATGGCCCTTAGGGTGTTATAAAGGCGGTTGCGGCCTGATCGGATTCCTTCATTTTGATCTTATGGTATCCGGAGTAGGCATCGAGGAAACACATGGAGTCGTGTCCGGCTATTGCATCGATAATTTGGTCTATCCGAGCTAACGGAAAAGGATCCTTAGGGCAGGCTTTGTTTAGGTCCTTTAAATCGATACACAGCCGCTAAGATTTGTCCTTCTTTGGTACTATGACGAGGTTTGCCAACGAGTCGGGATGTTTAATGTCTCTCATGAACCCGGCTTCCAGGAGCTTGGGAAGTTCTTCACCCATAGCTTGACGCTTTGGTTCGGAAAATTGACGCACGGCCTGTTTGACAGGCTTGAAGCGTGTAGTTATGTTCAGGTTGTGTTCCGCCACCCCCCGAGGGATTCCTGGCATGTCTGAGGGGTGCGAGGCAAATATGTCCCAATTTTTGTGCAAGAAGGCACGTAGTGCTTCGTCGATTGCGGGCTCCAGTTTTTCTCCGATGGACGCGGTCTTATTAGGGTCCGTTGTGTGTGCCTAGAACTTGATGATATCATCCGCAGGTTTGAAGGATGTGGACTTGGGATGCTTTCCGAGGATCACGTCATCTTTGTCCACCACGGCACGTAGTTCCGTGAGTTCTTCTATGGCGAGGGTCTCGGCTAGTACCTCCAGGGCTAGGGATGCTGTTTTGTTTTCAACTCGAAAAGCTCTGTTGGGGTCACCGATTACCGTGATCATGTTGTTTGGCCCTGGCATTTTGAGCTTCATGTACCCATAGTGCGGTATGGCTTGCAATATTGTGAAGGCTTTGTTGGGGAACGTCGCATGGGAAACAAAAAATTTCCTACGTGCACACAAGATATATCCATGGTGATGACTATCTACAAGAGGAGAGAGTGCATCTACATACCCTTGTAGATCACTAAGCGGAAGCGCTAAGAAATGATGTTGATGTAGTCGAACGTCTCCGCGATCCGGAATAATGAAGAATGAAAGGTTGAGCCAAAGATGAGAATTAATTTGAAGAAATCTTGGAGAATAAATATGACTGATGAAATTCATACTTACATCATAATTGAAAAGAACTAGGGATCTTCGGAAAATATTACAAGAGTCGGATAAGATCCTGGGAAGAACCTCTGGGTTATGGTCCCACTCAAAGAAACCACCGTTGAAAAGATTGCTTAGGAAGAGAGATATAACACTGGTGTAGAGAAAACTTCATGAGGTGACAACCTCAAAATAATTGAAAGGATTGAAAACAAGAAACTTCTGAGATATCTTCAACACTCCAGATAGAACACCGAATGGAAGATAGCGGAAGCATCCATGAATTGAGTTGCACTTGGATGATAACTGAATCATGAAGAAAAGGGGTGGGAGGGCGGAAAAACATAGACAACTTGGGACAGATAACACAAACTCGGTAAGGAAATGAGAGATTGATCTTGCAAAATTTGAGGGGATTGAATTCACTTGAAGAGAAGCACACCGGATGAAAAGAATTGATAAGACAACTTGATTGAGCAAAAGAATCAGCATTCCCATAAAAATACGAGAACTCCTCTTGGAAAAGATATGAAATCACCATTTGACATCGAAGCAACTTGAATTACCATATTCCAACAAAACAAAGGATGAGGCTTACAACACAAGCCGGAACAAATTCATGACAAAGATTTCGTCCGATATTTTCATGGATAGGATCGCACGAGCTCTATCCTACAGTAGCCATCATGTACAAGGCAGTTCATGCAACATACGAAGCGTCCCCGAGTCATAGCAAACTACAAGGACTCTTTAAGACACAATGAGAACCGTTGTAAGACAACCGTGAACAAACAAATCCACTAGATGTCGAACCCCAACCTAACATCATGCATCTGTTGGAAGATTGTCCTATAAGTAACTGCTTGAATTCCCACCTAAGAACTCCCAATATTTCTGGTCATGCAATCGGTTCCACGGATACAAGGAGAAATTCATCACTCAACTCCTAGCATCTAACCCGTCCAGTGTATCACATCCGTCAACCCATAACCAGAATCTCGGAACCTCATCTATCTCAGACCCTCGTAATCACAATGATACTAAGTATGGCGATACATCCAGTCCTATCTGCACCAGTACTGGGGAAGCCAGACTTATCTCGCCACTACTAGTATTGAAGCAATTTCGAACATCCTCCGTCCTGAGATACTAAGAAATTTGAATGATAAAGATGTGCTCAAGAATCCACTGGAGCTCAACACCCCAATAAAATCAACATAGCAGGTGGACCAAGTCAGAATTCTGTCACATCGACATCATATAGATTCCAAAATATCCGTGTGATCCTAATTTTTTTTAAGTGAGAAGAGGAGTAGAATTAAAATGAATAAGTCAAGATTCCTCACCAGAGCATAGAAGAGAAGAAAAAAGAATCCTACTCTCCGATATATAACTAGACTCAAAGCAGTTTTTCACTAGACTCAACTCGGCCAAGTTCGATCAATCAAGGGGGGTACTATGTCGGTACTGCTCTAATACCAACTTGTAACACCCAAGATGCGGCCCTATCCTTATTTTGGCGTGAGGGCCTTGACAGGTATAGAAACGCATTTCGTTGTCGGTGCACTAGGGATTGGGGTCCCACGTGCCCCAGAATTGTGCACGGGCATCGGCAACGCCCCTGGCGGCAGCACGCGAGGAAGACTGGCGGGAAGGCAAACCAAGACCCATTGGGGCCACGCCCCCTCTCTCAGGGCATGGAAGTACAGAAGCTCTAGGCACAAGGCCCCGGCAGGCCCTCCTTGCCGGGAAGATTCGCAAGGCCCCGGCAAGCCCTCCTTGCCGGGAAGACTCGCAAGGTTTTGCAAAGCCCCGGCAAGCCATCCTTGCCGGGAAAGATCCCAAGGACTCACAAGGCCCCGGCAAGCCCTCCTTGCCGGGAAGACTTTCAAGTCCCCGGCAAGCCTTCCTTGCCAGGAAGATACTCCAGCCCTCCGACAGGGACACCAGGCCAGCAAGCTCCTTTCGCTCGCCAGGTGTCCTCCCTTGTTTTCTACCGCAATCCCACCGCTCCAGCGCATCCCACATGAACCAGCGCAAGACCCAGGTGTCGATCCACCTGGGTACGTGTCGCGACCACCTTGCTATAGGTTAGGGGCCAGACAAGGCATTTACTGCCCCTGACATCACCGTAGAAGATAAGCGATGAACCCTGTTCACTATGCAACCCGTGAGCACACTGTTGGTGACCCCTTTGCCTATAAAAGGAGGCCCAATGCTCATTCTCTAGAGGTTGGACTTCTTGGGATTTGAGACTCCCTAATCACCAGCTAAGTTACTGTAGAAAATCACCCTACAGTAAGCACACAATACAAACTAAGCAGGAGTAGGGTTTTACGCGCCAAGCAGCCCGAACCTAGGTAAACGACTTTGTCGGTGTTGATCGCTGGCTCCGCTCTCGGTGCCACCTCTCCACCTCCGTCGAACGATCAAGGGACCCTTCGAACTTCCCATAGATGTCGATTTCCCTGACATCTTTGGCGCGCCAGGTAGGGGAATGCGGCTGCTGAGAGCTTCTTCGCGGATTCGAGCAAGTTCCGCATCAGATCTTGGGAACTTGAGCACACCACTGCGGTTCCCCGGAGCGGGGCGCAGCGGTGGTTGCTCTACTTCGCCATGGCCTCCTAACACCTGCCGGAGCGCCCCGCTGCACAGGCGCAGGCCAGGGAGGGGGAGACCCCGAGCATAAAAGTGTCAGGTTGACGCGCATCCCGAGGACAATGCGCTGTTGTTGAGGGTGTGCATGGGGGCTTCGGCCAAGCCTCCGGCGCATGCTCCAACCGACGCACCTCCGCGGAGCGATGCATAGCCGTCGAGGATACGCCAATGGGCCCCGAAGCCCAGGCACACACTCCAGCGGAAACGCTTTCCCCCCTTGGAAGCGTCGTGTCGTCACCAAAGATGCGCTCTGGGGCTCCGCCTGCATGACCTAGCAAAAGAGGAAAAGGAGTTATACTCCGGCAACCCCTTTCCTATACGATAGTCAAGGACTATTGGAAAGAATCTTGCTAGAGGGGAAGTTGTCGGGAGAGTGTAACCTCCTGCTTGCTGGGGATCTGAGGCCCCGGCAAAAGACCCAAACGCCACGGGAAGAAGTGTCGCGGCACGACACATAAGTGATAAATATCCTAGATGAAATTTCAGAGTAGATAGGTTGTTTCCTTTCTGGAAATCTCGAGCATTGTTTGAGAAACCTGTGCGTAGATGGAACCTTGTCAGGATCAGTGCACCTTGGCTTTGTTTCGAACTCGTTCAATGACCTGAATGGCTACACAGCGCCTACACACTGTTTCGAACTGGTTCAACAGACCAAGCGGCTATGCAACACCTTATTTTGCCTCGAGCTGCGTTGGACGATCTAATGGTTGCACTGAGTGTGGCAAGGAGCCTTGCCGGTACCGGCCCCTCCGACGAACTGCTATGGATCCATTCCTCAAAGAACTAGAGGCAGGACCAGTCACGCCGGCAAGCTTCCGAAAAACGCAAAGGGTGCATCATACAAAGAGAAGGATCAGACACAAAGGAAACGACATTTCATTCATTTGTTTGGGGCAAACTCAGACATATTACATGGGTGATTTTTACCACTCTAACCTATGATACTGTCTTTTGGCGAGGACACGCCTGCCGGACGGAAGTTCAAGAAGACAAAAAGCGGGATGGCCCCCGGCGCAACCAGGGCTGGCCCTTCCTAGACTAGCATTGCGTAGTGGAAAACTGGGCCAGAAGAGACGGCGGAGATGGGAACCAAGCGCTTCCCGGAATATGCGGCAGCGTCGGTTCTTCCGGCTCGTCGGTCCCGACTAGGGAGGAGGAGGACCGCGAGCTGACAACGATGGTGCGACCGACGGTTCGTCCGAGGACAGATCCTCCTACCCACGCTTAGCCTGCCGAGGGTCTGACCTGTACCCGCCATCGCTACCATCTGTCCCATCCTCGTTGCTCTCGCTCGAGGATGGACTTTCAGTCCCGCTCAAGCTCTGTTCACAGCAGCTGAGGTGCACACCTGAGCTCCCATATATCTTGACAGAGAGCAGGTTGTCCGCCATCATCTTGAAGCAAAGAACGTGCCCATTCCAGAGATTGTGGGCATGGGCGAAGCTCTTCCACCCACGGTCGAGGAACAGGAACCAAGGTCCCGCTTGCTTCACGGCCACCGGTACCGTGTCGTTGCCACAACCGTGCACCCAGAGCCACAACATCGGGACCTTTTCTTTGCTCATCACCTTGGCGAAGGCGATGGGGAGCTGAAGACGGGTCCTGATGCGGCCTTGCAGTTTGACGAGAAACTCCAACGGAGTCCTTCCAACATGAGTCCCCGCGGGAACAAGTCTAGGAGAACACGGAGGTGCTGGAGTAGCACTCCGCCTTCCCCCACCACAGCCTCCGCAGCGACCGCAGCCCCTCACTCCTCCCCCACCTCGGGCGCTCGTGCCACCCTCCGCGGCTGCGGCCCCTGAAGCTGTGGCATGATCCGAATGGGATCCTCTTGCCGCCTTGGCGGCCGATGGTGGCCGGCCTCGTCCCCTAGCCATGGTTAGGGGCGAGCGTCACCTCGAACCGGAGAAGATTCTGCAGAGGCAAGTCGGGGTGCTGAATGTTTCAGGAGCTGGATGGATGAGCAAAACCCCCTCGCAAACCTCCTAATTTATAGGGTGAGGCGCGGGGGCTAGCTCTCCTCACTCTAGAAACTGCTGCCCCTCCCACCCAGTCACTCATGATCACGGGCGAGCAGGGAACCGCCCAGCTGCACCAATGCATGCGGGGGCGGGCCCTACCACGATTGCAGCCTTTAAGGCCACGAACGCCACTTGCCTGGTCGTTACTGCGCATGCCTCACGCATGGCAGTAATGCTTCGGGAGGTGTGGAGGCCACTGTGCGCGTACTCCTCCACCCCACGCGCTCGATGTGCGACGTGGGGAAGTGCCGCTCGCAACGGCTCCAAAGCTACAGAGTACCCTGATAACCCACAAGTATAGGGGATCAATTATAGCCTTTCTCGATAAGTAAGAATGTCGAACCCAACGAGGAGCTAAAGGTAGGACAAATATTCCCTCAAGTTCTATCACCACCGATACAACTCTACGCACACTTTACGTTCGCTTTACCTAGAACAAGTATAAAATTAGAAGTACTTTGTAGGAGTGATAGGAAAGGTTTGCAAGAAAATAGGGAACACGCAAATAAAAACTAGGGGCTGGTTAGATAAATAAACAATTATGTTAGTTTAACGAGTGTGGAAAAGTGGTAGTAGGAGTTGCGGAATTGTCCCTAAGCAATTGGCTACGTTACTAGACCGATAGCAAGTTTTATGTGGAGAGGTCACTGCTAGCATGTCATCCCTTACTTGGAATTCTATGCATTTATGATTGGAACTATTAGCAAGCATCCGCAACTAATAACGTTCATTAAGGTAAAACCCAACCATAGCAATAAGATATATTGGCCCCGCCTTCAATCACGTATGCATGAATTTCTATGCTAGGCTAAAGCTTCTGTCACCCTTGCCCTCCAATACATAGTCCTATCAACATACTACTAACCCTATGGTGTGATCCATGCACACACTCATATGATGGGCACCAAAGGACAGCAACATAACCACAAGCAAATTAAACCAATCATAGCAATTCATCATTCACCGATAGGACAACGAAAATCTACTCAGACATCATAGGATGGCAACACATCATTGGATAATAATATGAAGCATAAAGCACCATGTTCAAGTAGAGGGTACAGCGGGTTGCAGGAGAGTGGACCGCTAAATATAGATGGAGGAAGGTGATGGAGGTGTTGGTGAAGATGACGGAGGTGTTGGTGTAGATCGCCGTCACACGATGATGCCCCGGGCGGCGTTCCAGCGCTGCCGGGAGAGAGGGGGAGAGAGCCCCCCTTCTTCTTCTTATTCCTTGACCTCTTCCCTAGACGGGAGAAGGTTTTCCCCTCTGGTCCATGGTCTCCATGGCGGAGGAGGGGCGAGAGCCCCTCCGAGATTGGATCTCTCTCTTTGTGTCCTTCTGTTTCTCCGCTCCCAAATTCTGGCTTTCACCGTTTCTTAAATTCCCGGAGATCCGTAACTCCGATTGGGCTGCAATTTTAACACGATTTTCTTCCGGATATTAGCTTTCTTGCGACGAAAGAAGGGCCCCAACCGCCTTAGGGATTGGTCACAAGCTTGCCTGTTGCGCCCTAGGGGGGCACGCCTCCTGGGCTTGTGACCCCCTCGGGCATCGGTTTCGCGTTGATTCTTCTTCCCAAAAATCATAAATATTCCAAAAAAATCCCCGTAGGTTTTTTATTGAGTTTGGACTTCGTTTGGTATGGATATTCTGCGAAACAAAAAACATGCAACAAACAGGAACTGGCACTGGGCACTCGATCAATATGTTAGTCCCAAAAATAGTATAAAAAGTTGCCAAAAGTATATGAAAGTTGTAGAATATTGGCATGAAACAATCAAAAATTATAGATATGATGGAGACGTATCAGCATCCCCAAGCTTAATTCTTGCTCGTCCTCGAGTAGGTAAATGATAAAAAAGATAATTTTTGATGTGGAATGCTACCTAGCATAATCTTGATCATATAATCTAATCATGGCATGAATACTAAGACACGAGTGATTCGAAGCAATAATATGTCATTTGACATAAAGACAATAATATTTCAAGCATACTAACAAAGCAATCATGTCTTCTCAAAATATCATGGCCAAAGAAAGTTATCCCTACAAAATCATATAGTCTAGCTATGCTCCATCTTCCCCACACAATGTATTTAAATAATGCACAACCCCGGTTTTAGCCAAGAAATTGTTTCATACTTTAGTGTTCTCAAACTTTTTCAACTTTCACGCAATACATGAGCGTGAGCCATGTACATAGCACTATAGGTGGAATAGAATATGGTGGTTGTGGAGAAGACAAAAAGGAGGAGATAGTCTCACATCAACTAGGTGTATCAACGATCTATGGAGATGCCCATCAATAGATATCAATGTGAGTGAGTAGGGATTGCCATGCAACAGATGCACAAGAGCTATAAGTGTATGAAAGCTCAAAAAAACTAAGTGGGTGTGCATCCAACTTGCTTGCTCACGAAGACCTAGGGCAATTTGAGGAAGCCCATCATTGGAATATACAAGCCAAGTTCTATAATGACAATTTCCCACTAGTATATGAAAGTGACAACATCGGAGACTCTCTATCATGAAGATCATGGTGCTACTTTGAAGCACAAGTGTGGTAAAGGATAGTAGCATTGTCGCTTCTCTCTTTTCTCTCAATTTTCTTTTATTATTATTTTTTCCTTTTTTGGTGGGCTTCTTTGGCCTCTTTTTTTATTTGGGCTTCATTGGCCTCTTTTATTACTTCCTCACATGGGACAATGCTCTAATAATGATGATCATCACACTTTTATTTACATACAACTCGATATTTAGAACAAAATATGACTGTATATGAATGCCTCCCGTGATGTACCGGGATGTGCAATGATCTAGCGTAGCAATGACATCAAAAAAGGTACAAGCCATGAAAACATCATGCTAGCTATCTTACGATCATGCAAAGCAATATTACAATGATGGTGCGTGTCATAATAAATGGAATGATGGAAGTTGTATGGCAATATATGTCGGAATGGCTATGGAAATGCCATAATAGGTAGGTATGGTGGTTGTTTTGAGGAAGGGTATATGGTGGGTGTAATGCACCGGTGAAAGTTGTGCGGTACTAGAGAGGCTAGCAATGGTGGAAGTGTGAGAGTGCGTATAATCCATGGACTCAACATTAGTCATAAAGAACTCACATACTTATTGCAAAAGTCTATTTGTCATCGAAACAAGGTACTACACGCATGCTCCTAGGGGAAGGGTTGGTAGGAGTTAACCATCGCGCGATCCCGACTTCCACAAAAAGGATGACAATCAATAAATAAATCATGCTCCGACTTCGTCACATAACGGTTCACCATACGTGCATGCTATGAGAATCACAAACCTTAACACAAGTATTTCTACGAATACACAATTACTCACTAGCATGACTTTAATATCACATCTTCATGTCGTAAAACTATTGCAAGGAATCAAACATATCATATTCAGTGATCTACAAGTTTTATATAGGATTTTATGACTAACCATGTGAATGACCGACTCCTGTTAACTCTCTAAATAGGTATAAGTGAAGCATGATAGTTTAATTCTTTCTACAAAAGATATGCCCCGCTCTAAGAAATATAAGTGAAGCAAAAGAGCATTCTACAAATGGTGGTTTTCTATGTGTAGGGAAACAGGCAATCCAAACTTCAAATGATATAAGTGAAGCACATGAAGCATTCTATAAAGCCATACTCAAAAGATATAAGTGAAGTGCAAAGAGCATTCTATAAATCAACCAAGCACATCTCATACCATCATGGTGCATAAAATAAAAAGGACAAATAAACACAAAGGATGCTCCAAGCATTTGCACATATCATGTGACGAATAAAAATATAGCTCCGAGTAAAATTACCGATAGATTGTAGACGAAAGGGGGATGCCTTCCGGGGCATCCCCAAGCTTAGACGCTTGACTCTTCCTTGAATATTACCTTGGGATGCCTTGGGCATCCCCAAGCTTAGGCTCTTGCCTCTCCTTATTCCTTCATCCATCGTGGTCTCACCCAAAACTTGAAAACTTCAATCACACAAAACTCAACAAAACCTTCGTGAGATCCGTTAGTATAATAAAGTAAATCACCACTTTAAGTAATGTTGTGAACTCATTACAAATTCATATTAGCATTATATCTACTGTAATCCAACTTCACCATGGTTCATACCCCCCGATACTACCCATATATTCATCAAAATAAGAGAACAATGCATCGAAAACAGAACCTGTCAAAAACAGAACAGTCTGTAGTAATCTGAACGTATACCATACTTCTGGTTCTCCAAAAATTATGAACAATTATTACAATTAGTGAAATTTTAATATCAATCAGAAGCAAAAAGAATCAACTCAAAATCTCTTTCTGGATAGAAATTAAAAATAATTTCGTGAGCACAAAGTTTTTGTCTTTTTCAGCATGATCAAACAACTATCACCCAAACTAATCATAAAGGCTTTACTTGGCACATTATTTTTATAATACAATGGAATTGTACAAGGGGATGATTATTTTTGCGAGAAACTTCCGTGAAAAATTCTACATTGTTTCCATGAGCATGAACACAAGTGTTCAAGGTCGACCCTCACTTCCGCAATGCATCACCTTTCAATCTCTTCTCTTTTTGAAAAAGTTTTAAGTTACCCTCTATATTTTTTGTTTTTAAACTATATAAAATCACTCAACAGAAATAAATGACTCTCTAAAACTTCCGGGTGGTCTCTCAGGCAGTGCTTTCTTTAAAGCCATTAAGCTAGGCATAAAGTGCTCAAGTAATGGATCCACCCGGATCCCAAGGTATATCAAAGCCAATTTTAATTAACAATAATTTGTAATTTAGTAGTGAGCACAAGGTAACATATATCATGCAATGACGAAGTCTAACTCTCTTCCTATGTATTGGCATGTCATAAAAGAACAATTCATGCACATCAAGTAAAGGCCAATACATAGCATAAACAGTTTCTTGCAATTTTATCGTATTGGAAACATAGAGAGGTGGAGATGTAGTTCCTCTTCATAATAATTGCAAGTAGGAGCAGCAAGCACATGCATATTATATTCATCAAAATCATCATGTGTAATAGTAGAAGGCAACCCATCTATATAATCCCTAATAAGAGCAAACTTCTCCGATATAGTGTAGTTGGGAGAGTTCAAAAAGATAATTGGACTATCATAAGTGGGTGCAATAGCAACAATTTCGTGTTTAACATAAAGGACTATAGCAAGTTCATCCTCATAAGCATCATTCATGTTGGCATCATGGCCAAAAGCATAGCAAGCATCAATTTCATCAAAAAGGGATATTTCAAAAGAATCCAAGGGATCATAGCAATCAACACAGCATTCATCCTTCGGTAAGAACGAAGGGAAATTAAACAATGTATGAGTTGAAGAGTTACTCTCATTAGAAGGTGGGCACGGGTAGCTAATCCGCTCTTCCTCCTTTTGTTCTTCGCTCTCCTCATCATCTTTTTCATCTAATGAGCTCACAGTTTCAGCATTTTCTTTTTCCATAGTTTCCTGCAAAATATTAGTCTCTTCTTGGGCAGCGTAGAATTTCTCCATAAATAGATAAATATGGGCATTATATTCATAATTAGTATAACAATAACGAAGCATAACCAAATTTTCAGATCGGTAAGCAGCAGCATCATTATCATCACACCTTTTAAACAGAGCTTAATTTTCATAAGCACCCATAAAAGCAACAAACTCTTCTATTTGTTCCACATCATAGTAATCATATATACCATTAGCATAAGAAGCCAAGGTTTCATTAGCATTAAATTTACAAGAAAAGGGAAGGTGTTTAGCCTTCATCCTAGAGCAACAAGTAATATCATATCTCGAGCATATCTCCCAAGTATTCACGTTGATCCAACGTGTATCCCATTATATAATTCAATGGGGTTTTCTCACGATTATTAAAGAAGTGCATAATATTTTCCACATAACGAGCATCGAGGGTTTTAGGAGGTTCCCCATCTCCATGAGTAGCAAGTACACCTAATTTTTTTGGTATTTCGTGTTCCATTATCTATAACTAAAGATAGAGAATAACTTAGAACAACAAATAAATCTACTTAGTGATAAAGCAAACAAGCACACAAGAGAATATTCACCCCACGCTATTGCTAACCGGCAACGGCGCCAGAAAAAGGTCTTGATAACCCACAAGTATAGGGGATCAATTGTAGCCTTTCTCGATAAGTAAGAGTATCGAACCCAATGAGGAGCTAAAGATAGGACAAATGTTCCCTCAAGTTCTATCGACCACCGATACAACTGTACGCACACTTTACGTTCGCTTTACCCAGAACAAGTATGAAACTAGAAGTACTTCGTAGGAGTGATAGGAAAGGTTTGCAAGAAAATAGAGAACACGCAAATAAAAACATAGGGGCTGGTTAGATAAAGAAACAATTACGTTAGTTTAACGAGTGTGGAAAAGTGGTGGTAGGAGTTGCGGAATTGTCCCTAAGCAATTGACTGCGTTACTAGACCGATGGCAAGTTTTATGTGGGAGAGGCCACTGCTAGCATGTCATCCCTTACTTGGAATTATATGCACTTATGATTGGAACTATTAGCAAGCATCCGCATCTACTAACGTTCATTAGGGTAAAACCCAACCATAGCAATAAGATATATTGGTCCCCCTTCAATCCCGTATGCATCAATATCTATGCTAGGTTGAAGCTTCTGTCACCATTGCCCTCCAATACATAGTCCTATCAACATACTACTAACCCTATGGTGTGTTCCACGCGTGCGCTCATATGATGGGCACCAAAGGACAACAACATAACCACAAGCAAATTAAACCAATCATAGAAATTCATCAATCACCAATAGGACAACGAAAATCTACTCAGACATCATAGGATGGCAACACATCATTGGATAATAATATGAAGCATAAAGCACCATGTTCAAGTAGAGGGTACAACGGGTTGCGAGAGAGTGGACCGCTGAATATAGATGGGGGAGGTGATGGAGGTGTTGGTGAAAATGATGAAGGTGTTGGTGTAGATCGTTGTCACACGATGATGTCCCGGGCGGCGTTCCAGCGCCGCCGGGAGAGAGGGGGAGAGAGCCCCCCTTCTTCTTCTTCTTCCTTGACCTCCTCCCTAGATGGGAGAAGGGTTTCCCCTCTGGTCCATGGTCTCCATGGCGGCGGAGGGCCGAGAGCCCCTCCGAGATTGGATCTCTCTCTCTCTCTCTGTGTCCTTCTGTTTTTGCGCTCCCAAATTCTGGCTTTCACCGTTTCTTAAATTCCCGAAGATCCATAACTCCGATTGGGCTGAAATTTTAACACGATTTTATTCCGGATATTAGCTTTCTTGAGGAGAAAGAAGGGCCGCAACTGCCTTAGGGATTGGTCACAAGCCTGCCAGCCGCACCCTAGGGGGGGTCGCGCCTCCTGGGCTTGTGACCCCCTCGGGCATCGTTTCGCGTTGATTCTTCTTCCCAAAAATCACAAATATTCCAAAAAAATCCACGTAGGTTTTTTATTGCGTTTGGACTTTGTTTGGTATGGATATTCGGCGAAAAAAAACATGCAACAAACAGGAACTGGCACTAGGCACTAGATCAATATGTTAGTCCCAAAAATAGTATAAAAAGTTGCCAAAAGTATATATGAAAGTTATAGAATATTGGCATGAAACAATCAAAAAGTATAGATACAATGCAGACGTATCATACCCTGTCATGGAAGCTCGTGCACCACTTTGGGCCTGGCCCCGCAACGCCTCGCACGCGTGCGTGGACTAGGTCCGGGGGCTCCTGTCGATGCACTAGAGACTGGGGTCCCTCGTGCCCCACACTTGTGCACGGGCACCGGCAACGCCCTTGGCGGCAGCACACGAGGAAGACTGGCAGGAAGGCAAATCAAGACCCATCGAGGCCACGCCTCCTCTCTGAGGGCGTGGAAGTACAGAAGCTCCACGCACAAGGCCCCGGTAGGCCCTCCTTTCCGGGAAGACATCCAAGTCCCCGGCAAGCCTTCCTTGCTGGGAAGATACTCCGGCCCTCCGACAGGGACACCAAGCCAGCAAGATCCTTTCGCTCGCCAGGTGTCCTCCCCTATTTTCTACCACAATCCCACTGCTCCAGCACATCCCACATGCGCCAGTGCAAGACCCAGGTGTCGATCCACCTGGGTACATGTCGCGACTACCTTGCTGCAGGTCAGGGGCCAGACAAGGCATTTACTGCCCGAGACACCACCGTAGAAGATAAGCGGTGAACCATGTTCGCTATGCAACCCGTGAGCACACTGTTGGTGACCCCTTTGCCTATAAAAGGAGGTCCAAGGCTCATTCTCTAGAGGTTGGATTTTTTGGGATTTGAGACTCCCTAATCACCAGCTAAGTTACTATAGAAAATCATCCTACAGTAAGCACCCAATACAAACTAAGCAGGAGTAGGGTTTTACGCGCCAAGCGGCCCGAACCTGGGTAAACGACCTTGCCGGTGTTCATCGTTGACTCCGCTCTCAGCGCCACCTCTCTCCCACCGCTGAATGATCAAGGGGCCCTTCAAGCTTCCCATAGGTGTCGATTTCCCCGACACTTGTTGTTTCGCAAGAATGAATATTGTTACGAGTACATGTACTGAAAAAATGAGTATAAGGAGTTGTCTTAAACTCGCTACAAGCTACATCAAGATCACATCAATACAACAACATAATCAATCATCATAAAGAAGAGCAGGGTCCGGCTACGGACGAAAACAAATGATAAAAGAACGACGTCCATCCTTGCTATCACATGATGTCGGCCTAAAACCCATCCTAGATCGAAGAAGAAGAAGACGACGAAACTCCAAATAGCACAATCAGCGCGCTCACGTCAAAGTACCCCACCTCATTTCCAAAGGTATCAAGACTAGCAAAGCTTAATGGGTGAGGTATGGTTAAGTGGTGAGGCTGCAGCAAGTGATTAAGCATTTATTTGAGGTGGCTAACTTGCGAGTACAAGAAATAAAGGGGAATTATCTACGCACAACAGACGTGAACTACTGATGATCAAATGAATGATCCTGAACACCTACTTGCGTTAGACATAACCCCACCGTGTCCTCTTCCAGATATAGAACTCACGAGAAGAGACAGTCATGGTTACGCACTCACTTGGCATATTTGAATTAAGCTTACTTCAAGTTATCTAGAACCGGATGTTAAACAAAGTTTCCAAGTTTGCGACATAACCGCGGGCATGACTTTCCGAAAGATTTAACCCCGCATGGGTGCTCCAACTAGTCCATCACAAACTACAACATGTTGCATAGAAATCCTCGACCACGTATCTTGTGATCTCCTCGGATCCCTTAGTGGAATACCTCAACTCTGAGATAGCCCAGAGCATCACCGGAATCCCGATGTACAAGACACTCGAGAAAGGTAAAACAAGTCTAGCAAGGCCGCCCGGCGTGTCGACGATGCTGATGGGAGCCGCGTATCTCGTTCTCAGGACACGACGGATAAGCGAAGCGTACGGTAACTGAAGTCCCGGGTTGCCCTAGGTAGCCCGTGCGGTGCTCTAGTTTGGGACCAACACCATCAGCACTAGCCCCCCTGTATTATGTTGAATTACTCCTCGGGTTCATGATGCCCTATGTTTTCAGTATTAACAGAATTATTATGTTGGGCAAATATAGTACCAATGTTGGGCCTTTCCAGACGAGCTTTATCCCCAAACAAAAGTCAAGGGGGTCCCTGTAACAACCCCGAGAATGTTAGGAGCGCTCATTTATGGAACATAACACCGGTAGCCAAAACTAAGGCGACAAAGGTGGAACAAAACACCATGCTAGAAGACCAAGCCTTCCACCTTTTACCAAGTATATAGGTGCATTAAAAATTAATTAGCAATAATATGGTGATATAACAAGGAACCCATGTTGGCATATGGAAGCAACTGCACCTGCAACTAGCAACGCTATCAAAAGGCTGAGCAAGCGGTAACATAGCCAAACAATGGTTTGCTGGGTTGTGGAAAAAGGTTAGAGGTTTTCATGGCTATGTTGGGAGGCTGATATTTAACAGGTGGTAGGCAGCGAAACATAGCAAAAGAAACGAGACAACTAGCATCGCAATGATAGTAATGGTATCTAGGGAAATGTTCATCTTGCCTGTGATCCCGCTTCGAAGAAGAACGACTCTGTGAAGCAGACGAACCGACGTAGTCGAATGGATCCTCACATTCCGACACGCTTGCGGAACTTTATCGAGACGAAGCAAACTGGAAACAAGAATCAACACACATTATTCACCACGGCACATGGACGATATGACGCACACCCTAATATGATGCATGATGAGTTCAATTATACAAGGCATGGCATGGAAATTCACAACAATCAAATGCTACACATTAAGTGAAGCTCAATATACAATGAATTGCATATTGACGAAACCCCACATTCAAATATTTAGTTCACTCTCGTTTATGTACACGCGAATATTAAACGTTGTTTACACATGGCAGGAGATGAAGCACAGATAAATTACCTATCTAGGAATTTTAAATGAGGCCGGCAACAACATACAACATCTCCGAACTGACCCCATGTGTTAACTTTGTAATTTATCCAGATCTATCCTAAACGTATTTTTAGTTAGTTAAACGGAAAAACAAAGTGGTTCACGTGATTCTACTCATCGTTCTAGTCCATTTACATATATGGCTCATCTCCAACGAAGCTACGATTAATTAACTATGGACTAAACCGTTTTTAACACGTCGACACGCAAACCAAAGCAAACAACACACTAACCTGTTTTAAATATGCATGTGAGTTGGAAAATTTTAATCTACGTGAAATTCTGCACGTTTTACATATCTACGGTTTTTCGATCCGACGCCCGGTTTAAAAGTTACGCGCGTTTTACAAAAAATGCATTTTTCTGAAAATACTAAATTCGCAAAACCTAAAGAAAACTGAACGGGATGAGTTGTCCTAATGAGCCTAAAAGTGCATGGGCACATTATAGTAAAACAGCGCCACGCGCGGGGTAAAGAGGCTCTGGTGTTGCTATCCCACAGACAACAGCGCCAGAAATTGGCACATTGATAGAGGCTGGGGTTGCGTTAGTTTTCCCTTGAAGAGGAAAGGGTGATGCAGCACAGGAGCAGTAAGTATTTCCCTCAGTTTGAGAACCAAGGTATCAATCCAGAAGGAGGGTCTCGTCAAGTCCAGAGTACCTGCGCAAACACAAACAAGCTTGCACCCAACGCTTCAAAGGGGTTGTCAATCCCTTCAAGATTGTTTGCAAAGTGAGATCTGAAGGCGGAAAGTGCAACAAAGTAAAACGTGTAAGGCTGAAAATATGGTGTGGAGTAGACCCTGGGGGCCATAATGTTCACTAGAGGCTTCTCTCAAAATAGCAAGTGTTACGGTGGGTGAACAAATTACTGCCGAGCAATTGATAGAACCGCGAAAGTTATGACGATATCTAAGGCAATGATCATACATATAGGCATCACGTCCGAGACAAGTAGACCGATACTTTCTGCATCTACTACTATTACTCCACACATCGACCGCTATCCAGCATGCATCTAGTGTATTGAGTTCATGACGAACAGAGTAACGCTTTAAGCAAGATGACATGATGTAGAGGGATAATCTCAAACCAATGGTGAAAACCCCATCTTTTTACCCTTGATGGCAAAAATATGATGCGTGCCTCGCTACCCCTTCTGTCACTGGGTGAGGTCACCGCACGGTATGAACCCAAAACCAAGCACTTCTCCCATTGCAAGAATCATAGATCTAGTTGGCCAGACAAAACCCACAACTCGAAGAGAATTACAAGGATATGAAATCATGCATAAGAGAGATCAAAAGAAACTCAAATAAGATTCATAGATAAACTGATCATAAATCCACAATTCATCGGATCTCGACAAACACACTACAAAAGAAGATTACATCGGATAGATCTCCATGAAGATCATGGAGAACTTTGTATTGAAGATCCAAGAGAGAGAAGAAGTGATCTAGTTACTAAGTATGGACTCGCAGGTCTATGGTTAACTACTCACGCATCATCGGAGAGGTCATGGTGTTGATGAAGAAGCCCTCCGTATCCGAATCCTCCCTCCGATAGGGCACCAGAACGTGCCTAGATGGGATCTTGCGGAGACAGAAGCTTGCGGCGGCGGAAAAGTACTTTTGATGATCTCCTGATTTTTTCTGGAATTCATGGGAATATATAGGCGAAAGACCTAGGGAAAAGGGCGTCCAGGGGCCCCACAAGCCTGGATGGCCCGGACTCCCCCCTGGCCGCGGGGTGGGGGCTTGTGGGACCACTGAGGCTCCCCTGCCTTGGCTCCCAAGCTTCCCGATCTTCTTCCGTTCCAGAAAAAATCTTTTCGGGGATTTTCTTCCGTTTGGACTCCGTTTCAAAATCTCCTCTGAAAGGGGTCAAAAACATGGAAAAAACAGGAACTGGCACTTGCCACTGAGTTAATAAGTTAGTCCCAAAAAATATATAAAAGGCATACAAAACATCCAAAGTTTGACAAGATAATAGCATGAAACCATCAAAAATTATAGATACGTTGGAGACGTATCAAGCATCCCCAAGTTTAACCCCTGCTCGTGCTCGAGTAGGGAAGTGATAAAGAATTTTTTTTGATGTGGAATGCTACCTAGCATAGTTGTCCGTTGAAACTTCTTTCACGTGACATGAATGTTCAGATCCGTAAGATTCAAAACAATAGTTTGCTATTGACATGAAAACAGTAATACTTCAAGCAAACTAGCAAAGTAATCATGAACTTTCAAAATAACAAGGCCAATGAAAGTTATCCCTACAAAATCATATAGTCTGGCTATGCTCCATCATCCTCACACAACTAATGTAAATCATGCACAACCCCGGTATTGGCCAAGTAATTGTTTTCGCACTCTTATTTTCTCAAACTTTTTATAACTATCACGCAATACATGAGCGCGAGCCATGGATATAGCACTGTATGTGGAATAGAGTGTGGTGGTGGTTGTGAGACAAAAAGGAGGAGATGGTCACACAGACTCGGCGTATCAATAGGCTATGGAGATGCCCATTAATATATATCAATGTGAATGAGTAGGGATTGCCATACAAGAGATGCACTAGAGCTATAAGTATGTGAAAGCTCAAAAGGAAAACTAGTGAGTGTGCATCCAACTTGCTTGCTAATGAAGACCTAGGGCAATTTTGAGGAAGCCCATCATTGGAATATACAAGCCAAGTTATATAATGAATATTCCCACTAGCATAAGGTAGTGACAAAGCAAGAAGCTCTCAATCATGAAGAACATGGTGCTAACATGAAGCACAAGTGTGGAAAAAGATAGTAGCATTGTCCCTTCTCTCTTTTTCTCTCTTTTTTTCATTTGGGCTCTTAGGCCTCTCTTTTTTCTTTTCTTTTCTTTTCTCATTTTTTTTGTTTTTGGGCTCTTTGGCCTCTTTCTTTTTTTATTTCCTCACATGGGACAATGCTCTAATAATGATGATCATCATACTTTTATTTACTCACAGCTCAAAGATCACAATGATGACTCCGTAGGAAATGCCTCGGGTAGTGTACCGGGATGTGCAACGATCTAGCATGGCGTATGACGTTGAAACATCTCGCTAGCTATCTTACGATCATGCAATGGAAATATGAGAGTGACGGCACAAGTCATGAGACGGAACGGTGGGGGTTGCATGGCAATATATCTCGGAATGCCTATGAAAATGCCATAGTAGGTAGATATGGTGGCTGTTTTGAGGAAGGAATTTGGTGGGTCAACAAAGTCTTCTTGACGGGATGTTAGTGCTGCTTACCTAGTTTCGGCAACGGCGCCAACAAAGTCTTGCAACAAGTAACAACGGAGTAGTAAGGAACAGTAGTAGCAGCAGCAGCAAAGTAACAAGTAACAGCAGTAGTGACAGCAGGAGCAAAGTGGCCCAATCCCTTTGCTAGTAAGGGACAAGCCTAGGCAAAGTAATGTAGCGAGAACCAGTAGTAAAAGATTCGTAGGCAGTGGATCGGTGATGGATGAGTATGACGGATGTGATTCATCATGTAACAGCTATAACACGAAGAGATATGTGGCTAGCTCCCGTTCGTCAATCTAATGTAGGCATGTATTCCTTATGTAGTCATACGTGCTTAGGGAAAAGAACTTGCATGACATCTATTGTCCATCCCTCCCGTGGCAGCGGGGTCCTAATGGAAACTACAGGATATTACGGTTCTCCTTTTAATAAAGAACCGGACCAATGCATTAACACGCAGTGAATACATGAACTCCTCATACTATGGTCCTCTTCGGGAGTGGTTCCGGCTATTGTCACTCCGGGGTTGCCGGGTCATAACACATAGTAGGTGACTACAACTTGCAAGATAGGATCTAAAACACACATATATTGGCGACAACATAATAGGTTCAGATCTGAAATCATGGCACTCGGGCCCTAGTGACAAGCATTAAGCATAGCCAAGTAGTAGCAACATCAATCTAGAACATAGTGGATACTAGGGATCAATCCCCGTCAAGAACTAACTCGATTACATGATAGATCTCATCCAACTCATCACCGTCCAGGAAGCCTACGATGAGATTACTCACGAACGATGAAGAGCATCATGGAATTGTCGATGGAGAAAGGTTGATGATGACAATGGCGACGATTTCCCCTCTCCGGAGCCCGAAACGGACTCCAGATCCGCCCTCCAGATGAAGAATAGGATGTGGCGGCGCCTCCGTATCGCAAAACACGATGAAACCTTCTCTCTGATTTTTTTCCAGGCAAAACGGAAGATATAGAGCTGAGATTGGGGGCAGTGGTGCCACGTGGGCCCCACAAGCCTGCACGGCGCGGCCTAGGGGGGTGGTCGCGGCCTGTGGGCTTGTGGCCCACTGGCACGCCCCCTCCGGTGGATCTTTGCGCGGGTATTTTTCTTTTATTCCAGAAAAAATCTCCGTAAATTTTCAGGACGTTTCGAGAACTTTCATTTATGCACAAAAACAACACCATGGCAATTCTGCTGAAAACAGCGTCAGTCCGGGTTAGTTCCATGCAAATTAGAGTCCAAAACAAGGGCAAAAGAGTTCGGAAAAGTAGATACGACGGAGACGTATCAACTCCCCCAAGCTTAAAGCCTTTCTTGTCCTCAAGCAACTCAGTTGACAAACTGAGAGAGACAAAAGAAAAACTTTGACGAACTCTGTTTGATCTTGTTGTTGCAACTATGTCTAACTCATAACCAGAATTTCACCAACATCACAATCAAACCACATAAGCAAATGACATCTAGGTCTCACGGTAAACTCATATCAATGGCATAATCAACTAGTGAGCAAATAATAATAAGCCTGAAGTGTCAACACTTCAATCAAAACAACATGAAGCAGTACGAATAGATGGTATCTCGCTAGGTCTTTCTGAGACCGCAAAACATAAATGCAGAGCACCTTAAAAGACCAAGGGCTGACTAAACATTGAAATTCAAGGCAATGAAGATCCAGTCATAGTCACACTCAACACAGTTAAAAGCAAAGAATAAAAATGACACAGGTGCTCTCTAATTGGTGCTTTTGTAAGAGGAGGATGACTCAACAGGAACATAAATAGACAGGCACTTCGCAGAGGGAAGCGTTGATTTGCAGAGGTGCCAGAGCTCAAGCTTTGAAAACAGAGATAATAATTTTGGGTGGCATGCTTTCATTGTCAATGCAATGACTAAGAGTTCTCAACATCTTCCACGCTACACATGCTATAGGCAGTTCCCAAAGAGAAAAGTAAAGTTTTGACTCCCCCACCACCAATCAATCACACTCCACGGCTAGCCGAATCCTCGGGTACCGTCCATACCAACATCAGTCCAGGGGGAGTTTTGTTTGCAATTATCTTTTCGATTTGAGCATGGAACTGGGAATTCCAATTACCGGCCCCTTTCTCGTGAATGATAGTGAATAAACACATATCGAGGATAACACACCTAGCATGGAAGATACCAATAGCCCCTGTCACCACATGAGTGGTTCGGGCATGCAAAACAGATTATTTCTTGAAGATTTAGAGAGTGGCACATGCAAATTTACTTGGAACGGCAGGTAGATACCGCACATAGGTAGGTATGGTGGACTCATATGGCACAGCTTTGGGTTTATGGAGGTGGATGCACAAGCAGTATTCCCGCTTAGTACAAGTGAAGGCTAGCATAAGACTGGGAAGGGACCAACTAGAGAGCGACAACAGTCATCAAAATGCATTGAGATTAACTACCATTGAGTGCAAGCATGAGTAGGACATAAATCACCATGAACATGAACATCATAGAGGCTATGTTGATTTTGTTTCAACTACATGCGTGAACATGTGCCAAGTCAAGCCACTTGAAACATTCAAAGGAGGATACCATCCTATCATACTACATCATAGTCATCTCAACATTCATGTTGGCAACCAAGGTAAACCATTATAAGCTCCTAGCTAAGTAAGCATGGCATAAGCAACTATGATCTCTAAGTTGTCATTGCAAACATGTTTCTCTCACAACAAAGTTGAATCAGGCATGATGAGCTAGTCATATTTACAAAACAAAATAGATCGAGTTCATACCAGCTTTTCCAGGCTCAGTCACTTTATCATATATCATCATTATTGCCTTTCACTTGCACGACCGAACGATGTGAACAATAATAAGTGTGCTCGTGCATTGGACGAAAGCTGGAATCTGCAGGCAAACACAAAGGAGAAGACAAAGTAATATGGCTCTTTGAAAGCTAAACAGGTATGCATCCAAGAGCCACTAAACATTGTAACCAATATCTTCTACCTTGACCCAAAGAAAAAGAAAAGTATATACACGGGAAAGCTCCCAACAAGCAAAAGAAGAAAAAGAAAATATTTTTGGGTTTTCTCAAACTAGACAGACACACGAAAAGAAAACGAGAAAAAAAGAAAATAAACTAGCATGGATGATACAGTGGCAACGTGTGAACACCGGCTAACAAGGTGAAAGCATAAGCAAGAATGTAAAGTCGGTGAGAACATGTACTCCCCCAAGCTTAGGCTTTTGGCCTAAGTTGGTCTACTCCCAAGGAGGGAAATAACCAGCTCCGGGGTACTCCGGAGTGGACTATGGATGCCACTACTGTGTGATCTCCTCTGGCTCCCACTGATAAACTGGCGTCTGGTACTCGACTAGCGGCTCGGGCACGGGCACCTGTGGTTGGGCCAAGCCCCAATATGCGTAGATGTCTGAGGGCATAATAGTGTACCTGCCTGCATGAAGATTGAACAAAGAAGGAGCAGGCAAAGTAATAGTGTCACGAGTACCCTGACTAAATACCAGGTTATAAATCATCCTTCCACCTATATCTCTATCAAGAAAGTCATGGCGAACCATGCTATCGTAATCTAGATATCTCTCGGGAAGAAGAACCTCTTCTTCTTCCTCCAGTCGAATGGGTATCTCAAAGTGTCTGGCAAGACGGGTAGCATAGATACCTCCATAGACGACACCTTTAGAACGGTTCAGGTTCAACCATTGAGCTACTATAGTGCCCAAGCTATAAGTTTTACCGTTATAAAGGGCTTCGCACAAGACCGCAAGATCTCGGGAACTAAGTGACCTAGCTTTCCCACGGCCAATCAAACATTTTCCCACAAATAGTGAGAAGTACCGAAGCACGGGAAAATGAATGCTAGCAGCTCTAGCGCAAGACACTCCTCTCTCCTCTCCTACAGCAATTGTACCGATAAAAGCTTCCAAGTCCCGTGGACGAGGTTCATGAATATCCCCAACATAAGGTAATTTGTAAACATTGCAAAAATCCTGGAGTGACATGCGCTGGGGGACATCATAAAGTTTAAACTCTACCATAGGAGGATTCTTCCTCGGATAGAAGTTAAAGCTTTGTACGAAGATATTAGTGAGGAGGAGGTATTGCGAACACTTATCTTCAACGAAGGCAGTAAGGCCTGCGTTCTCCACCAAGTGATAAAAGTCCTCATAAATTCCAGCGGCGTGTAAGAACGCGTCGCTTGGCCATTCGCACGCGCGAACTTCTGCGACTCGAGGGACTGGATACTTGGCCTTCTTCTCACTCCCATCATCCTTGGGGTCACGGCTTGAAGAGCCTCTCAAGAACCTCCTCATCTTTTCCCTTTTCTATCTCTGAAAATTTCTGAAATTTTAAGTGATTCTAAGGAAAAGTGAATAAGGCTCAACGAAACTCGTAGCAACTACTCCCACAAGTGCCTAGAGACCATATTACGCATCAAAACTACTTGGGACCAGCTAGAATCAGCATACAAAGCTCAAGAACATGGTCACCAAGGCAACAAAAATACGAGGAGTATAAGGCACTAGAGCAAAAACTAATTGGACCAATGGAGGAGTCACTTACCAAGGAGTAATTTCCCCAAAACAGTTCGGAGAACGGTGATTTGAGCAAAGAGATCGAAAATCCCAGCAAGAGGAGAAAGAACACGGGTTTGAGCTGCGAAACGATTTTTTCTGGAGGTAGGAGAAGTGGATGAGAGCAAGAATGAGTGGAGGGGGTGCCTGTGGGCCCCACAAACCTAGGTGGCGCGGCCAGGGGGTGCCCGCGCCCCTAGGGCTTGTGGCCCACTGGTGTGGCCCCCAGACAGACTCTTTGTCCCAGTATTTTTCAAATATTCCAGAAAAAATCATACTAGATTTTCACAACGTTCGGAGAACTTTTATTTTCGGGGTATTTTTCCACCGGACGCTAAAACAGAAAACAGGCAAAACTAAACTAAATCTATAATTTTTCTTCTAAGCAACCTAAAGTGAAAGCTTGGAACAGAGGTTTGTGACTCCTCGATTCATCCATCTCATGGTGATCGAAAGAAATCCGTCAATGGGGTTGATCAAATCCCCTCGACAAAACTTTCTCAAATCGGAAAAGAAGACGGAGAATTTTCGAATAGTCACTAAGTCACCGCAATGGGGATGTGTATCTCCCCAACAGGAAAATCATACTTCATCTTGACACGAGGAATAGGGCATTCAAAGCTCCCAATAAGAATCGATGAAGTTTTTTCGATGGCATTGATGCAATGTACTCGATATTGTTTCTTCGGAAAGTGCACCGTATGCCCATTACCGTTGACATGGAAAGTGACATTGCCTTTGTTGCAATCTATAACAGCCCCTACAGTGTTTAAAAAGGGTCTTCCGAGGATGACAGCCATGGCATCGTCCTCGGGAATATCCAAGATAACAAAGTTTGTTAAGATAGTGGTGTTAGCAACCACAACAGGCACATCCTCGCAAATGCCGATTGGGAAAGCAGTTGATTTGTCGGCCAATTGGAGAGAGATTTCAGTGAGTGCCAACTTATCCAGTTCAAGTCTATGATAAAGAGAGAGAGGCATAACACTTACACCGGCTCCAAGGTCGCATAACGCAGTTCTAACGTAGTTGCCTTTAATGGAGCAAGGTATAGTGGGCACACCGGGATCACCTAGTTTCTTAGGAGTTCCACCCTTGAAAGTGTAATTGGCAAGCATGGCGGAGATCTCAAGATCAGGTATCCTTCTCTTATTAGTCACAATATATTTCATGCACTTAGCATGCGGAGACATTTTGAGCATATCTGTCAAACGCATCTGCAGAAAGACAGGCCTGATCATCTCAACAAAACGCTCAAAATCATCATCATCCTTTTTCTTGAATGGTTTGGGAGGAAAGGGCATGGGTTTCTGAACCCATGGCCCCCTTTCTTTACAATGCTTCCTAGCAGTGAAGTCATTCTTATCATATCTCTGATTCTTAGGCTGTGGGTTATCAAGATCAACACTAGGTTCAATCTCCACATCCTTTTCATTGCTAAGTTGAGCGTCTTCATGAACATCACTATTGATATTATCATTAGGCTCATGTTCATCACCAGATTGTGTTTCAACATCAGAGATAGAGGCATCGTTTGGACTCTCAGGGGTAGCAGCAACAGGGTTGCTAGCGTGCAAGTTCCTATCATCTTTCTTCTTCTTTCTAGGATGACTATGTGCTTCAGTGCTAACTCCTTGAGAATCTTATTCAATTCTCTTCGGATGACCCTCAGGATACAAAGGTTCCTCGGTCATTCTACCGCCTCTAGTGATGACTCTGACAGAATTGTCATTCAACTCATTGAGCAAGTCATTCTGAGCTTTAAGTACTTGTTCTACTTGAGTAGTAACCATAGAGGCATGTTTACAAAGAAGTTTAAGATCATTGACGTTTCTGTCCACACAAGCACTTAAATGACTAAGCATACGAGCATTCTGTTCCAACTGTCTGCTAACATAATCATTGAAACTTTGTTGTTTGGCAACGAAGTTATCCATGCATAAGCTAGCGGGTTTATCAAAAGGAATATCACTCGCATCAAACCTGCGCAGAGAATTTACTTCTACTACCTGTATCGAGTTATGAGACCATGGATCTCTTCGATAGGTGGTAGATTTTTGACATCTTCAGATTTAATGCCTTTCTCTCGCATAGATTTCATGGCTTCTTGCATATCTTCAGGACTGAGGAATAGAATACCTCTTTTCTTCAGAGTTGGCTTAGGAGGTGGTTCGGGAATAGTCCAATCATTCTCATGGCACAAGATGTTATTCAACAGAATCTCAGCTTGTTCTACGGTTCATTCCCTAAAAACACTACCGGCACAACTATCTAGGTGGTCTTTAGAAGCATCAGCAAGTCCATTATAGAAGATAACAAGTATTTCATTCTTCTCAAGAGGGTGAGCAGGAAAAGCATTCAGTAGCTGGATGAGCCTCCCCCAAGCTTGTGGGAGACTCTCTTCCTCAGCTTGAGCAAAGTTGTATATTTCCTGCAAGGCAGCTTGCTTCTTATGGGCACGGAAATATTTTTCAGAGAAGTAGTAGACCATATCCTGGGGGCTACGCACACAACCAGTAGCAAGAGAAGTGAACCAGGTCTTAGCATCATCCTTTAGCAAGAAAGGAAACAGCTTGAGCATATAGTAATGGCGGATCTTTTCCTCACTCGTGAATAGGGTGGCTATGTCGTGCAGTTTGGTAAGATGGGCTACAACCTTTCAGATTCATAACCGTGAAAAGGATCATATTCGACTAGAGTGATTAACTCAGGGTCGACAGAGAATTCATAATCTTTATCGGTCACAAAGATAGGCGAAGTGGCAAACTTCGAGTCGTATTTCATCCTAGCGTTCAGAGATTTTTCTTTCCACTTGCGGAGAAGTTTCTCAACAGCATAGCTATCCTTACACGCAAGAAAGTCCTCAGCTATCTCTCCCTCCATAACATAACGCGTATCAGGCATAACAGGCAGTTCAGGCATAGTAGCAGGTTCTACTTCAATAGTATCAGCAGTTTCAGAAGTATCATCACATCTAGCAGCGACTCTAGCAATATGTGCATCAAGGAATGCACCAAGTGGCAAAGCAGTATCAGGCATAGCAGGCATAGTATCTAGCATAGCATCATCAGGAATAGTCTCAAGCATAGCATCATCAGGCATAGTATCTAGCATAGCATCATCATAAGCATCATGGGCAGCAGAAGTAGCATCATCAAGCACACGTGACATATCAAGATTTCTAGCAGGAGGTGATATCGCAAACTTACTCAAAACTGAAGGTGAATCAAGTGCAGAGCTAGATGGAAATTCCTTACCTCTCCTCGTAGTGGAAGGCAAGATTTTAGTTCTTGGATCTTTCGAATTCCTCATAGTGATCAGCAGACGTCAATCCCAAGTGACTCACAGAATATAGCTGTGCTTCCCCGACAACGGCACCAGAAAAAGCCTTGATGTCCCACAAGCGTATGGGATCGCAGCAGTTTTTGAGGGTAGAGTATTCAACCCAAATTTTTGGTTCGCACGACGGGAAGCGAAAGAATATTCTCAAGTATTAGCAGCTAAATGTGTCAGATTCAACCACACCTGAAAGATTAGTATCTACAAGCACAGTAGTAACAGCAAAGTAATATGATAACAACGGTGTCAGAAACGATCTATTGATGGCAGACTATTCCTAACGATTGTATCAATGGCGCCAAGTTGCCTCGTCGACGGAAATTGTCAGTTCCCGTCAACGACCGGTGAACCAAAATTGTAGCAGGTAGCAGCAGTGTAACGAGCAATAGCAGCGGCAAGGAAAAGCAGTAGTGACAGCAGTAGCAAGTAGCAACAGTAGCAAGAGACAGTAGTAGCAACAGTAGCAGCAGGGCAAGACAAGTAATAGCAGTAGCAACAGTAGTAGCAGCAGCAGAGCAAAACAAGTAACACCAATAGCAACAATAGTAGCAGCAGTAGAGCAAAACAAGTAATAGCAGTAGCAACAGTAGGACAAACTCGTAGGCAATGGGTCGGTGATTTGTTTGGATGATATTCATCATGCAACAGTTATAACACGGAGAGATATGTGGCTAGCTCCCGTTCGTCAATGTGATGTAGGCATGCATTCTCTCTGTCGTCATACGTGCTTAGGGAAAAGAACTTGCATGACATCTATTGTCCATCCCTCCCGTGGCAACGGGGTCCAAAAGGAAACTACGGGATATTAAGGTTCTCCTTTTAATAAAGAACCGGACCAACGCATTAACACTTGGTGAACACATGAACTCCTCAAACTATGGTCATCACCGGGAGTGGTTCCGGTTATTGTCACTCCGTGGTTGCCGGATCATAACACATAGTAGGTAACTACAACTTGCAAGATCAGATCTAAAACACACATATATTGGTGACAACATAATAATTTTAGATCTGAAATCATGGCACTCGGGCCCTAGTGACAAGCATTAAGCATGGCAAAGTAGTAGCAACATCAATCTCAAAACATAGTGGAAACTAGGGATCAATCCCCATCAAAACTAACTCGATTACATGATAGATCTCATCCTACTCATCACCGCCCAGCGAGCCTACGAATAGATTACTCACAAACGACGAAGAGCTTCATGGAATTGGAGAGGGAAGAAGGTTGATGATGACGATGGCGACAATTTCCCCTCTCCGGAACCCAAGACGGACTCCAGATCTGCCCTCCAGATGAAGAACAGGTGGTGGCGGCGTCTCCGTATCGTAAACGCGGTGAAAACTTATCTCTTTATTTTTTTCTGGGACAAAAGGGATCTTATAGAGCTGGAATTGGGGGCGGCAGAGCTATGTGGGCCCCACAAGCCTGCCCACCGCCACCACGGGGTGGTGGCGGAGCCAGGGCTTGTGGCCCACTGGCCCTCCCCCTTAGGTGGAACTTGGCGCAAATATTTCTCTTATTTTCCAAAACTACTCCCCGTAAATTTTCAGGACGTTTGGAGAACTTTGATTTCTGCACAAAAATAACACCAAGGCAATTCTGCTGAAAACAACGTCAGTCCAGGTTAGTTCCATTCAAATCATGCCAATTAGAGTCCAAAACAAGGGCAAAAGAGTTTGGAAAAGTAGATACGATGGAGACGTATCATGGCGCCTACACCAGTTGAAGTGGAAGCTGATGATAGTGATCATGAAGCTTTGGATCAAGTTACTACAAACTTCGTAGGTCGACAAGGTCATGTACTGCTCCAGAGTGGTACGGTAACCCTGTCTTGGAGGTCATTTTGTTGGACAACAATGAACCTACGAGCCATGGAGAAGCGATGGTGGGCTTGGATTCCGATGAATGGTTGTACGCCATGAAATCCGAGGTAGGATACATGTATGAAAACAAAGTGTAGACTTTGGAAGAACTACTTGATGGTCGTAAGGCTGTTAGGTACAGATGGATCTTTAAAAGGAAGACGGACGATGATGGTAAATGTCACCATTAAGAAAGTTCAACTTGTCGCAAATATGTTTTTGACAAGTTCAAAGAGTTGACTATGATGAGACTTTATCACCCGTAGCGATGCTAAAGTCTGTTGGAATTATGTTAGCAGTTGCTGCATTTTTCAATTATGAAATCTTGCAGATGGATGTCAAAACGTTGTTTCTTCGACGGATTCCTTGAGGAAAGGTTGTATGAGATACAACGATAAGGTTTTGTCGATCCTAAAGGATGCTAACAAGTATGCAAACTCCAGCGGTCCTTCTATGGACTAGAGAAAGCATCTCAGAGTTGGAATATACTCTTTGATGAGATGATCAAAGCTTTTGGGTTTATACATGGTTTATGAGAAACTTGTATTTCCAAATAAGTTAGTGGGAGCACAATAGAATTTCTGATTAGTATATGTGATTGAAATATTTTTGATCGAAAATGATGTAGAATTTCTGGAAAGCATATAGGGTTGTTTGAAAAGTGTTTTTCAAAGGAAACCTCGATTGAGCACTTGAACAATTGAGCATCAAGATCTATAGAGATAGATCAAAACGCTTGATAGAACTTTCAAATGAATACATACCGTGACAAGATTTTGAAGGAGTTCAAAATAGATCAGTCAAAGAAAGAGTTCTTAATTGTGTTATAAGGTGTGAGTATTGGGTAAGACTCAAAACCCGACCACGACAGAAGAAAGAGAAAGGACGAAGGTCGTCCCCTAGGCATCAGTCGTAGGCTCTATAGTACGCTATGCTGTGTACCGCACCTGATGTATGCCTTGCTATGAATCTATCAAGGGGTACAAAAGTGATCCAGCAATGGATTACTAGACAACGGTCAAAAGTTATCGTTAGTAACTAGTGGAATAAGGAATTTTTCATGATTATGTAGTTGATAAAAGAGTTTGTCATAAACGTTTACGTCGATGCAAGCTTTGACACTAATCCGGATAACTCTGATCGAGTAGTAAACCGGATCCGTGTAGTGGGGTAGTCATTTGGAATAGTTCCAAATGGCGCATGGTAGCAACATCTATAGGATGAAATAGAGATTTTTAAAGCACACTTGGATCTGAAAGGTTCAGACCTGTTGACTAAAAACCTATCTCACAAGCAAGACATGATCGAGCCCCAGAATTGTATGGGTGTTAGATTCATTACAATCACATAGTGATGTGAACTAGATTATTGACACTAGTGCAAGTGGGATACTCTTGGAAATATGCCCTAGAGGCAATAATAAATTGGTTATTATTATATTTTCTTGTTCATGATAATTGTTCATTATCCATGCTAGAATTTTATTGATTGAAAACTCAAATACACATGTGGATACATAGACAACACACTATCCCTAGTGAGCCTCTAGTTGACTAGCTCGTTGGTCAAAGATGGCCAGGGTTTCCTAGCCACAGACAAGTGTTTTCACTTGATGACGGGATCAAATCATTAGGAGAATGATGTAATAGAAAAGACCCAAACTATGAATGTAGCATATGATCGTGTTAGTTTATTGCTATTGTTTGCATGTCAATGTATCTGTTCCTATGACCATGAGATCATGCAACTCTTGGACATCGGAGGAATACCTTGTGTGTATCAAACATCGCAACGTAACTGGATGATTATAAAGGTGCTCTACAGGTATCTCCGAAGGTGTCTGTTGGGTTGGCATGGATCAAGACTGGGATTTGTCACTCTGTGTGACGGAGAGGTATCTCAGGGCCCACTCGATAATACAACATCACAACAGGCCTTGCAAGCAATGTGACTAAGGAGTTAGTCATGGAATCTTGTATTACGGAACAAGTCAAGAGACTTGCCGGAACGAGATTGAACTAGCAATAGAGATACCGACGATCGAATCTCGGGCAAGTAACATACCGAAGGACAAGGGGAAGAGCATACGGGATTAACTGAATCCTTGACATAGAGGTTCAGCCGATAAAGATCTTCGTAGAATATGTAGGAGCCAATATGGGCATCCCGGTCCCGCTATTGGTTATTGACCGGAGAGTGTCTCAGGTCATGTCTACATAGTTCCCGAACTCGCAGGGTGTGCACACATAAGGTTCGGTGACGTTTCAGTATTATTGAGTTATGTGTGTTTGGTAAGAGAAAGTTGTTTAGAGTCCCGGATGAGATCCCGGACGTCACGAGGAGCTCCGGAATGGTGTGGAGGTAAAGATTGGTATATAGGAAAGTTGCATTTGGCTTCCCGAAAGTTTTCGGGCATTACCGGTAAAGTACCGGGATTGACGAATGGGTTCCGGGGTTTTACCGGGAGGGGCCACCCACCCGGGAGAGAACCTAATAGGCCTAAAGGTGGTGCAGCGGCCCTTAGTGGGCTGGTGCGACCAGCCTAAGAGGACCTATTTTGGCCAAGGAGCAAAAGAAAGGAAAAAGAGGGAAAGGGAAGGAGGAGAAAAGATGGAATCCTACTAGGAGTAGGATTGGAGGTGGACTTCTCCACCTCCACCTCCAATTTTGGCCAAACCTTGAATGTTTGAGGCTGCCTCCTGCCCTCCCTCCCTCCTATATATACTAGAGGATTTTTAGGCAACCCCAACCCTAATAAGCCAGAGTTGCTCTCTCTCTATATATATGAGTTTATCCTCTAGATTAGTTCTGCATAGCTTGGCGAAGCTCTGCTGGATTAGTTCACCACCACCACCACCAACACACCGCCGTGTTGGAGAACTCATATACCTCTCCGCCTCTCTTGCTGGATCAAGAAGGCGGTGATCGTCATCGAGCTGTACGTGTGCTGAACGCGGAGGTGTCGTCCGTTCGCCACTAGATTGGGATGGATCGTGATGGGATCGCGAGACGGATCGTGATGAGATCGTGGGACGGGATGCGATTTGGATCGCGAAGATGTTCCACTACATCAACCGCATTATATACACTTCCGCTTACCGATCTACAAGGGTGTGTAGAATCACTCTCCCCTCTCGTAGATGATCATCACCATGGATAGGTATTGCATGTGCGTAGGAAATTTTTTGTTTCACATGCAACGTTCCCCAACACGGGCTAGCTGTCAGTGTTGTCAGTAGGGTGGAGAATGACCAATGTGCCACCGACTGGCGGGCCAGGGGATGGAGTACGCGCACGTCCGCTTTGTGTCTGCGCCGATCCAAATCAGGCTCAAAATTGGGCCCGAAATAAGTCGGCAGGCGAATGGAAAGCGGACGCGCGTCTGTTTGGGTCAACGCCTTGGGCCGACTTTTCTGTCCGCACGACACAAACGGTCGGCGGCGAACAATATGGGTCGCCCCATTGAAGTTGCTCTTAAGGCATGTACAATGGTTATATTTTAGAAATGTCACGTAGGATAAATGATAGGGTGGAAGAGAGAAAAATAGTAAGAAAGGATTTGTCTTCTCGTATTCAATATTCCATAGACAAAAGATGATTTTTTAGCACAATATGTCTCGTCATTTTTTTCATAAATAGTTAGAACATCTCCAATAGACGGTCCATATGTAAAAATACCTAATTTTTTAATCTCCGAGAACAAAAAATGCTACTCCAGCACATGGTTCATATGTAAAAAAATTGGAACACCACTACCCGAAGATGTAAAATACAACACCTCGTAATGAAAATTTCCATCACGGGATACATCTGATGTAAAACTGCGGCTGCTCGCGAAACAACCAACCGCCAGTTCATCTCATTTCTCACTCACAACCGCCCGCCCGCCCGAGCACCAGCCGCCAGAAATCGCCGCCATCGCTGCCCAAATCATCGTTGCTGCTACCGCCCCAAAACGTTGCCACTGCACTCCATCGCCCTCGCCCACGTCGCCTTCCCCGTCGGAGGGCGTCTCGCGGCTGCCCCGTTGCCGTCCTCCGCTGCCCTTGCCCGCGTTGCCTTCCCCGTCGGAGGGCGTCTCGCGGCCGCCCCGCTACCACCCTCCGCCGCCCTCGTCGGAGGGCGTCTCGCGGCCGCCCCACCGCAGCCCTCGTCCAAGTCACCTTCCCAGCAGGAGGGCATCTCGCGTCCGCCCCGCTGTCGCCCTCGCCCGCGGGAGGGCATCTCGTGGCCACCCCGCCGTCGCCCTCCACAGCTCCCTGACGCCGCCCCACCGAAGATCCAGTTACGCCCCGCCCTGACCATGTCCGCCTCGGCCCCGCCCCGGCCTTGTCCACCTTCACTCCGCCCGCCCCTCGCCCGCACTGCACGTCGCTGCCCAGCTACGTCCGCCTCTGCACCACGCCGCACGTCGTTGCCCGCTCCTGTTGGAAATATGCCCTAGAGACAATAATAAATTAGTTATTATTATATTTCTTTGTTCATGATAATCGTTTATTATCCATGCTATAATTGTATTGATTGGAAACACAATACATGTGTGGATACATAGACAAAACACTGTCCCTAGTAAGCCTCTAGTTGACTAACTCGTTGATCAAAGATGGTCAAGGTTTCCTGACCATAGGCAAGTGTTGTCACTTGATAACGGGATCACATTATTAGGAGAATCATGTGATGGACTAGACCAAAACTAATGAACGTAGCATGTTGATCGTGTCATTTTGTTGCTACTGTTTTCTGCGTGTCAAGTATTTATTCCTATGACCATGAGATCATATCACTCACTGGCACCGGAGGAATACCTTGTGTGTATCAAACGTCACAACGTAACTAGGTGACTATAAAGATGATCTACAGGTATCTCCGAAGGTGTCCGTTGAGTTAGTATGGATCAAGACTGGGATTTGTCACTCCGTGTGACGAAGAGGTATCTCGGGGCCCACTCGGTAATACAACATCACACACAAGCCTTGCAAGAAATGTGACTTAGTGTATGTCATGTGATCTTGTATTACGGAACGAGTAAAGAGACTTGCCGGTAAACGAGATTGAAATAGGTATGCGGATACTGACGATCGAATCTCGGGCAAGTAACATACCGAAGGACAAAGGGAATGACATACGGGATTATATGAATCCTTAGCACTGAGGTTCAATCGATAAGATCTTCGTAGAATATGTAGGATCCAATATGGGCATCCAGGTCCCGCTATTGGATATTGACCGAGGATTCCCTGGGGTCATGTTAACATAGTTCTCAAACCCGCAGGGTCTACACACTTAAGGTTCGGCGTTGTTTTATGCATATATGAGTTATATGGTTGGTTACCGAATGTTGTTTGGAGTCCCGGATGAGATCATGGACGTCACGAGGGTTTCCAGAATGGTCCGGAAACGAAGATTGATATATAGGATGACCTCACCTGATTACCCGAAAGTTTTCGGAATTACCGGGAATGTACCGAGAGTGACGAATGGGTTCCGGATGTTCACCGGGGGGGCAGCCCACCCGGGGGAAGCCCATAGTGGGCTGGTGGGACAGCCCAAGAGGCCCTATGTGCAGGATATAGGAAAAATCAAAGAGAAAGAAAACAAAGGGGGGAAGTGGGAAAGTGGAGACGGACTCCACCTTCCAATCCTAGTTGGACTAGGATTGGAGGAGGACTCCTCCTCCCCCCCCCTTCGGCCGACCCCTTGAGGCTCCCTTGAGCCTCAAGGAAGGTCCCTCCCCCTCCCTCCTATATATACTGAGGTATTAGGGCTGATTTGAGACAACTTTGCCACGGCAGCCCGACCACATACCTCCATGGTTTTTCCTCTAGATCGTATTTCTGCGGAGCTCGGGCGGAGCCCTACTGAGATAGATCACCACCAACCTCCGGAGCGCTGTCACGCTGCCAGAGAACTCATCTACCTCTCTGTCTCTCTTGCTGGATCAAGAAGGCCGACATCATCGTTGAGTTGTACGTGTGCTGAACGCGGAGGTGTCGTCCGTTCGGCACTAGATCGGAGCGGATCGCGGGACGGTTCGAGGGACGGTTCGCGGGGCGGATTGAGGGACGTGAGGACGTTCCACTACGCCAACCGCGTTTCTTAATGTTTCCTGCTGTGCGATCTACATGGGTACATAGATCGGAAATCCCCTCTCGTAGATGCACATCACCATGATAGGTCTTCATGCGCGTAGGAAATTTTTTGTTTCCATGCGACGTTCCCCAACAGTGGCATCATGAGCTAGGTTCATGAGTAGATGTTATCTCGAGTAGAACACAAAATTCTGTGTGGGCGGTGATGTGCGATTTGCTGCCCTCCTTAGTCTTTTCTTGATTCCGCGGTATTGTTGGATCGAAGCGGCTCGGACCGACATTACTCGTATGCTTACGAGAACTGGTTTCATCGCTACAAGCAACCCCGTTGCTCAAACATGACTGGCGAGTGTTGGTTTCTCCAACTTTAGTTGAATCGGATTTGACCGAGGAGGTCCTTGGAGAGAGGTTAAATAGCAATTCATACATCTCCGTTGTGGTGTTTGCGTAAGTAAGATGTGATCCTACTAGATACCCATGGCAACCACGTAAAACATGCAACAACAATTAGAGGACGTCTAACTTGTTTTTGCAGGGTATGCTTGTGATGTGATATATTGGATGTATGAGATGATCATGTTGTAATAGTTAATATCGACTTGCACGTCGATGCTACGGCAACCGGCAGGAGTCATAGGGTTGTCTTTAAACTAACGTTTGTGTTTGCAGATGCGTTTACTATATTGCTAGGACGTAGCTTTAGTAGTTATAGCATAGCATACACGACAACCTCGATGGCGGCACGATGATGGAGATCATGATGATGGGGATCATGGTGTGGCGCCGGTGACAAGAAGATCATATCGGTGCTTTGGTGATGGAGATCAAGGAGCACTTGATGATGGCCATATCATGTCACTTATGAATTGCATGTGATGTTAATCCTTTATGCACCTTATCTTGCTTAGAAAGATGGTAGCATTATGAGGTGATCTCTTAGTAAAATTTCAAGACGAAATTGTGTTCTCCCCGACTGTGCACCGTTGTGACAGTTCGTCGTTTCGAGACACCACGTGATGATCGGGTGTGATAGACTCAATGTTCACATACAACAGGTGCAAAACAGTTGCACACGCAGAACACTCGGGTTAAACTTGACGAGCCTAGCATGTGCAGACATGGCCTCGAAACACAAGAGACCGAAAGGTCGAGCATGAATTGTATAGTTGATATGATTAGCATAGAGATGCTTACCACTGAAACTATTCTCGACTCACGTGAAAATCGGACTTGAGATAGTGGATTTGGATCATGTACCACTCGAATGACTAGAGAGATGTACTTTTTGAGTGAGAGTTCTTAAGTAATATGATTAATTGAACTAATTGTCATGAACATAGTCTAATGGTCTTTGCGAATTACGATGTAGCTTGCGCTATAGCTCTACTGTTTTTATATGTTCCTAGAGAAAATTTAGTTGAAAGTTGATAGTAGCAAACTTTGCGAACTGAGTCTGTAAAACTAAGGATTGTCCTCGTTCCTGCGCAGAAGGCTTATGTCCTTAATGCACCACTCGGTGTGCTGCACCTCGAGCGTCGTCTGTGGATGTTGTGAACATCTGACATACACGTTTCTGATGACTACGCGATAGTTCAGTGCAAAATACTTAATGGCTTAGAAGCAAGGCGCCGAAGACGTTTTCAAACATCACGGAACATAAGAGATGTTCTAAAGAGATGAAATTGTGATTTCATGCATGTGCCCTCGTTAAGAGGTATGAGACCCCCGACAAGATTCTTTGTCCATGAAGTAAAGGAGAAAAGCTCAATCGTTGAGCGTGTGCTCAGATTGTCTGAGTACGACAATCTCTTGAATCAAGTGGGAGTTAATCTTCCAGATGAGATAGTGATGGTTCTCCAAAGTCACTGCCACCAAGCTGTGAGAGCTTTGTGATGAACTATAACATGTCAAGTATAGATACAATGATCCTTGAGCGATTCGCGATGTTTGACACTGCGAAAGTAGAAGTCAAGAAGGAGCATCAATAGTTGATGGTTAGTAAAACCACTAAGTTTGAAGAAAGGCAAGGGCTGGAAGGGATACTTCGTGAAACGGCAAAACAGTTGCTGCACTAATGAAGAGACCCAAGATTAAACCCAAACCCAAGACTAAGTGCTTCTGTTATGAGGGGAACGGTCACTGAGGCGAAGCTACCCTAGATGCTTGGTAGATAAGAAGGCTGGCAAAGTCGAAAGTAGTATATTTGATATACATGATGTTGATGTGTACTTTACTAGTACTCCTAGTAGCACGAGGGTATTGGATACCGGTTCGGTTGCTAAGTGATTAATAACACGAAATGAAAGCTACGAAATAAACGGAGACTAGCTAAAGGCAAGGTGACGATACGTGTTGGAAGTGTTTCCAAGGTTGATATGATCAAACGTGACACGCTCCCTCTACCATCGGGATTGGTGTTAAACCTAAATAATTGTTATTTGGTGCTTGCGTTAAGCATGAAACATGATTGGATCGTGTTTATTGCAATACGATTATTCATTTAAAGAGAATAATGGTTACTCTATTTGCTTGAATAAACACCTTCAATGGTTTATTGAATCTCGATCGTAGTGTTACACATGTTCATAATATTGGTGCCAAAAGATACAAAGTAATAATCATAGTACCACTTAGTTGTGGCACTACCACTTGAGTCATGTTGGTGTAAAATGCATGAAGTTCCATGCTGATGGATCTTTGTGCTCACTCATTTTTGAAACATTTGAGACATGCAAACCATACCTGTTGGTATAAACGCATGAAGAAACTCCATGCGGATGGATCATTTGGATTCATTTGATTCTGAATCACTTGAGACATGCAAATCATGCCACATGAAACAAGAGAGTAACTTGTTGGGAGTAATATATTTTTTTTGGATGTGTGCGGTCCAATGAGTGCTGAGGCACGCAGTGGATATCGTTATGTTCTTACTTCACTGACGATTTGAGTAGATACGGGAGTATTTACTTGATGAATCACAAGTCTGAAATATTGAAAAGTTCAAAGTTGTTTCAGAGTGAAGATCATCGTGACAAGAGGATAAACTGTCTACGATGTGATCATAGAGATGAATATCTGAGTTACGAGTTTTGGTACGCAGTTAAGATAATGTGGAAATTGTTTCGCAGTTCATGCCACCTGGAACACCATAGTGTGATGATGTGTCTGAACATCATAGCCACGCCCTATTATGATATGGTGCATACTATGATGTCTCTTATCGAATTACCACTATCGTTTATGGGTTATGCATTAGAGATAGCCGCATTCACTTTAAATAGGGCACCGCATATTTCCATTGAGATGACACAGTATAGACTGTGGTTTAGAGAAACCTAAGCTGTCGTTTCTTGAAAGTTTGGGGCTGCGATGCTTATGTGAAAAGGTTTCAGTCTGATAAGCTCGAACCCAAAGCGGATAAATGCATCTTCATAGGATGTCCAAAACAGTTGGATACATCTCCTATCTCAGATCCGGAAGCAACGTGTTTGTTTCTAGAAACGGATCCTTTCTCGAGGAAAGGTTTCTCTCGAAAGAATTGAGTGGGAGAGTGGTGGAACTTGATGAGGTTATTGAACCGTCACTTCAACCAGTGTGTAGCAGGGCGCCGGAAATTGTTCCTGTGGCGCCTACACCAATTGAAGTGGAAGCTGATGATAGTGATCATTAGAGTTTCAGATCAAGTTACTACAAACCTCATAGGTCGACAAAGGTCGCGTACTACTACAGAGTGGTACAGTAACCCTGTCTTGGAGGTCATGTTGTTGAGCAACAATTAACCTACGAGTTATGAAGAAGCAATGGTGGGCCCGGATTCCGACAAATGGCTGGAGGCCATGAAATCCGAGAGAGGATCCATGTATAAAACAAAGTGTAGACTTTGGAAGAACTACTTGATGGTAGTAATACTATTAAGTAAAGATGGATCTTTAAAAGGAAGACAGACGATGATGGTGATAAGTCACTAGTAAGAAAAGCTCGACTTGTGGCAAAGATGTTTTCGACAAGATCAAAGAGTTGACTATGATGTGACTTTCTCACTCGTAGCGATGCTAAAAGTCTGTTGGAATTATGTTAGTAGTTGCTACATTATTTGTGAAATATTGCACATAGGAAGACAAAACATTGTTTCCTCGACGGTTTCTTGAGGAAAGATTGTATGTGATACAATCAGAAGGTTTTGTCGATGCTAAGGATACTAACAAGTAAGCAAGCTCCAGCGATCCTTCTATGGACTGGTGCAAGCATCTCGGAGTTGGAATATATGCTTTGATGAGTTGATCAAAGCTTTTGGGTTTGTACAAGGTTTATGAGAAACTTGTATTTCCAAAGAAGTGAGTGGGAGCACTATGGAATTTCTGATAAGTATCTGTGGTTGACATATTGTTGATCAGAAGTGATATAGAATTTATGTGAAGCATAAAAGGTTGTTTGAAAGGAGTTTTTCAGAGGAATGCCTGGATTGCGCTACTTGAACGTTGAGCATCAAGATCTATGGAGATAGATCGAAACGCTTAATAGAAGTTTCAACAAGATGCATGCCTTGACAAGTTTTTGAAGGAGTTCAAAATAGATCGGCAAAGAAGGAGTTCTTGGTTGTGTTGTAAGGTGTGAATTTGAGTAAGACTCAAAACCCGACCACGACAGAAGAAAGAGAAAGGACGAAGGTCGTCCCCTATGCCTTAGCCGTAGACTCTGCAGTATGCCATGCTGTGTACCGCACCTGATGTGTGCCTTGCCACAAGTCTGTTCAGAGGTACAGAGAGTGATCCAGGATTGAATCACTGAACAGCGGTCAAAGTTATCCTTAGTAACTAATGGACTAAGGAATTTTTCTCGATTATGGAGGTGGTTGAAGAGTTCGTCGTAAAGGGTTACGTCGATGCAAGCTTTGACACTAATCCGAATAACTATGAGTAGTGAAACGGATTCGTATAGTAGAGTAGATATTTGGAGTATTTCCGAATAGCACGTAGTAGCAGCATCTATAAGATGGCATAAAGATTTGTAAAGAACACACGGATCTAAAAGTTTCAGAACCGTTGACTAAAACCTCTCTCACGAGCAATACGTGATCAGACCCCAAAACTATATGGGTGTTGGATTCATTGGAATCACATGGTGATGTGAACTAGATTATTGACTCTAGTGCAAGTGGGAGACTGTTGGAAATATGCCCTAGAGACAATAATAAATTAGTTATTATTATATTTCTTTGTTCATGATAATCGTTTATTATACATGCTATAATTGTATTGATTGGAAACACAATACATGTGTGGATACATAGACAAAACATTGTCCCTAGTAAGCCTCTAGTTGACTAGCTCGTTGATCAAAGATGGTCAAGGTTTCCTGACCATAAGCAAGTGTTGTCACTTCATAACGGGATCACATCATTAGGAGAATCATGTGATGGACTAGACCTAAACTAATGAACGTAGCATGTTGATCGTGTCATTTTGTTGCTACTATTTTTCTGCGTGTCAAGTATTTATTCCTATGACCATGAGATCATATAACTCACTGGCACCAGAGGAATACCTTGTGTGTATCAAACGTCACAACGTAACTGGGTGACTATAAAGATGCTCTACAGGTATCTCCGAAGGTGTCCGTTAAGTTAGTATGGATCAAGACTAGGATTTGTCACTCCGTGTGACGAAGAGGTATCTTGGGGCCCACTCGGTAATACAACATCACAAACAAGCCTTGCAAGCAATGTGACTTAGTTTATGTCACGGGATCTTGTATTACGGAACGAGTAAAGAGACTTGCCGGTAAACGAGATTGAAATAGGTATGCGGATACTAACGATCGAATCTCGGGCAAGTAACATACCGAATGACAAAGGGAGTGACATACGGGATTATATGAATCCTTGGCACTGAGTTTCAATCGATAAGATCTTCGTAGAATATGTAGGATCCAATATGGGCATCCAGGTCCCGCTATTGGATATTTACCAAGGATTCCCTCGGGTCATGTCTACATAGTTCTCGAACCCGCAGGGTCTGCACACTTAAGGTTCGGCGTTGTTTTATGCGTATATGAGTTATATGGTTGGTTACCGAATGTTGTTTGGAGTCCCGGATGAGATCACGGACGTCACGAGGGTTTTAAGAATGGTCCGGAAACGAAGATTGATATATAGGATGACCTCATTTGATGACCGGAAAGTTTTCGGCATTACTGGGAATGTACTGGGAGTGACGAATGGGTTCCGGATGTTCACCGGGGGGGCAGCCCACCCGGGGGAAGCCCATAGGCCTTAGGGGTGCTGCACCAGCCCTTAGTGGGCTCGTGGGACAGACCAAGAGGCCCTATGCGCAGGATATAGGAAAAATCAAAGAGAAAGAAAAAAAGGGGGGAGTGGGAAAGTGGAGAAGGACTTCACCTTCCAATCCTAGTTGGACTAGGATTGGAGGAGGACTCCTCCTCCCCCCCTTAGGCCGACCCCTTGAGGATCCCTTGAGCCTCAAGGCACGTCCCTCCTATATATGCTGAGGTATTAGGGATGGTTTGGGACAACTTTGCCACGGCAGCCCGACCACATACCTCCACGGTTTTTCCTCTAGATCGTATTTCTACGAAGCTCGGGCGGAGCCCTGCTGAGATAGATCACCACCAACCTCCGAAACGCCGTCACGCTGCCGGAGAACTCATCTACCTCTCTGTCTCTCTTGCTGGATCAAGAAGGCCAAGATCATCGTCGAGCTGTACGTGTGCTGAACGCGGAGGTGCCGTCAGTTCGGCACTAGATCGGAGCGGATCGCGGGACGGTTCGTGGGACGGTTGGCGGGGCGGATCGAGGGACGTGAGGACGTTCCACTACATCAACCGCATTTCTTAATGCTTCCTGCTGTGCGATCTACAAGGGTACGTAGATCGGAAATCCCCTCTCATAGATGGACATCACCATGATAGGTCTTCGTGCGCGTAGGAAATTTATTGTTTCCATGCGACGTTCCCCAACAGCTCCCCGCTCAGCCGCCACTCCGACCTCTCTCCACCCATCGCCGCCCCGACTCGCTCCAGCCACCGCCGCCATCATATGACACCGAAGAACAACAGTCGCGGAGAAGAAGAAGATGTGCGGATGTACAGTGGTTGAACACCAACCGCGTGGCCGTTGGCGGTTTTACATCTTTGTTTTGAACCATCTGTTAGAGTTACTCTTTTACATCTCCGTTTTGGACCATCTGTTGAAGTTGAGCCTTTTTCGAAGATGTAAAAAGGACCTTTTCGTGCTCTAAATTTTTACGTCGGTGGTTTGGAGCACCAAAATATACATCATCTATTGCAAATGCTCTTAGTTATTGAAGTTAAGCCTAAGAGATGACCTATTATAGACATATTTTTTGTCATCTTTAAATTACATGCAAGACTTAAGATTTTTTTCGAAAAGGAGGAAGACCCCCAGCCTCTGCATCTGGGCGATGCATGTAGACATTTTATTAATTATTTACAAAATACCTTACAAAGAGATACAATAGTAAGTCTGAAGTCACCGTCTAAGCAACATATGTCGCTAGTCCTATCCAGTTGATGAAGAGATGTTGATAGTCTGGACCTAATACCAAACAGACCTCGCAGCCAAGCCTAACATCTAGAACCTGATGCCCCAACCAAGCCTCTTGTCAAGTATATGGCACACACCGGTCCTACGCACTCGCACAGACCGCCGTCGCCATCTGCCACCAGTCCATCTTCAGAGCTGTACTGACGCATCAACCTTGTTCGGCCTAGCTGCCATCGAAGCCACCACGACGCCAGAAAACTCCACAATCCTGCACTCATCCATCAACACATGCCCAATAATAAGACCCCACTGCTCCATGCCGCTGAGACCCGTCGTTGTCCACGTGTCAGATGCAACATCGCTCCTCCTTCGCGAACACCACCAGCAGCCACTAGTTCCATCCTCTCCCCCTGCAGATCATCTGCACTCCTAAATGATGCACAGGGGCCCGGACGATACCTCCAAGAAGTTCACGACGTGAACACATCGCTGCCGCCAAATCCGAAGAGGATTGAAGGTTTTCACCGGGCAGGAGATCGAGATGGGTAGATTGGCCCCTCAGCTCCGCCTTCATGAAGGAAAACGACACACATGGGCGACGCCGTCGCCGGGCCGACCAGATCGTCCAAGGTTTCCCCTCGACCCAAGGTTCACCACCAGGGCTCGCCATCATCAGAGCCTGCAGCCGCAAACCACTGGAATGACGAGAGAGGGAGCATGAGAAAGGGGAACCTTCAGATCTGACGCCGCCACACCAACCCGTCGGAGGATCACCGGCCACCTGATCCATCCCTGGCAGCCCACCTGCCCCGCCGCGTCGGACGAGGAGGACAACCCTGGGGCCGCCGCCCCGGATCCAGGACCCTCCGCCCTAGATCAGGCAGAGCAGAGTCAGTCTGCCGCCACGATCGCCACTGGGTCATCGGCTAGCCACCACGCTACAGATGGAGGCCGCCATGGCGAGATTAGCGTCGCTGCCATCGATCGGGGCCTCATCCTCGAGATCTGGAATCCCGCGCATCCCGATCCCTGAGTGAGAGGGTGATGCCTCTACCGCCGCCATCGCACGCGCGGGCTTAGCCCGACGCCGACCAGCGGCAACGGCGGAAGAGAGAGTGGGTAAGAAGAAGGGGACCGGCAGCGAGGGTTGTGTCCCTCAGCGGAGGAAAAAAAAGAGGTGTGACCTTAAAACTTAAGATAAAACTATTGTATCAATCATTGCGCCTGCCCTGGCTGACCATAGTGGGAGTAACTTAGGTGGTATCATATATACTTGGGACTAGCAAACATGCTGATGTGGCAGATAATTGAAGAAGAGAGAGAGGGTTAGAGTAACATACGTAGATACCATAACATGTTAAATGTTATGCTAGTATATGTCATGCATATCAATAAATGAGGTCATTTATAATACTAGTTTATAATACTATGCATTATGAAGATGGTATCATGTGGATGATACTATTATATGATACTCCCCACTATGACCAGCCTTACAAGCTGCTGCCGTCTTCTCTCCCTGGTCCCCCACGCCGGCGACGGTGCGGTTCGAGAGTCGAGACCCAGGCGAGCGGAGCGAAGAAGGTGCCGCGCAACCTCACGTCGGCTTTCCTATGCCGCTCGGAATATCCCTTCCTTTACCTAGCGAGTGGATTGCGCGGGTCGCGGCGGCGGATCAACTTCAAGCTCCACGGTCGTCCTTGCTCAACTCTGCCTGTTTCTCCAGTCTGGTACAGGTTAATCTCTTGAAAGAATACTTGTTTTACTTGTTTGATTTGGGGAATGAATCCTCTTTTTTCTTTTGTGCTGAATTTGGGCTCAGCGATGTTAGACATTGTATTACGTATACACATGGTATATGTATAAACCATGTGTATTACGATTGTAGGCGTACGTGTATGGTTTAAACTAGGGATATCTTGTTAGGGTCTATCTCTTGTGTTTAACCTTGTAGATAGAGATAGATCCTAACTCCTTGTTGTAATCTCCTAGGTCTTGTGCCTTTATTAACACGCACGCGTCCCTGCTAAATGCATACGCTTCAAGCCTTTCTATTCTCACATGGTATAGAGCCTATCTCTTCCACGTCCAAACCTCCTAAGCCGCCGCCGCCCAAACCTCCACCGCCGCCGCCGCCCCATCTTTCTCCACCGCCGCCACCACCATGTCTTCATCTTCCTCCACCCACGCTTATGCTCCTCCCTCCCTCGCTGCCCTCAGTCACACCATCACCGAGAAGCTCTCCCGTGACAATTTTCTGGTGTGGAAAGCTCAAGTACTTCCTCACATCAGGGCTGCCGACCTCATGGGGTATCTTGATGGTACCACCACGGCGCCCCCTACCGTTCTTCAAACTGAAACGGACGTCGCCGGGAAGAAGGAGATGATCTCCACCACCAATCCTGCCTACTCCACCTGGTATACCCAAGATCAACAAGTCCTCACCTTCCTGCTGGCCTCGCTCTCCCGGGAGGTTCTCCTGCAAGTTCATGACATCACCTCATCCACCGGGGTATGGCACATGATCTTGCAGCTCTTCGCCTCTCAATCCCGGGGGCGCGTCATGCAGCTTCGAGGGCAACTCTCCACAACCCGCAAGGGTGATCTCTCTGCGGCCGCCTACTACACCAAGATGAAGGGCTTCACCGACGAGCTTGCTGCGGTTGGCAAACCCGTAGATGAAGATGAGGTTGTCTCTCATCTACTCCACGGGCTAGACTCCGACTAAAACTCCTTCGTCTCGGCGATCTCCACCCGCGCTGCAGCTGATCACCCCATCGGCCTCGGCGAAGTCTACTCCCTGCTCCTCTCCGTCGAGTCCCACCTCGAAGCACAGAATACCACGCTCTCCCACTCCATCAACCTTGCGTCAAAAGGGGGGGTCGTGGTTTTTCTGCTCGGCCTGCAGAGGGGCCCGCTCATTGCTTCGGTTCCAGCGGCGGTACTCCTCCTCCAGGCCGCGGTGCTGCCTCCCCTCAAGGGCCCCTTGGTCCCCTTGTCTGTCAGATCTGCAAGCTGGACGGCCATGGGGCGTGGTCCTGCAAGAAGCGCTTCAACAAAACCTTCAACAACAATCCCAAGCATCGCGACAAGACTGCCAACACTGCCACTACTGCCGCCTACGGTGTTGACACTAATTGGTACCTCGACACCGGTGCCACCGATCACGTTACCGGCGAGCTGGAGAAGCTGATTGTGCGTGATCGCTACACTGGACCGGATCAGATTCATAATGCGAGTGGCCAAGGTATGGAAATTACACATGTTGGTCATGCACTTCTTCCTACTCCTCATCAATCCCTCCGGCTAAACAACATATTACATGTTCCCACTACATCCAAAAGCCTTCTCTCTGGTCACCAACTTACCAAAGATAATTCTGCATATCTTCTTATTTACCCCGAGTTCTTTTTTGTTAACGATCAGGAAACGGGGAGAACAATCCTTCAAGGTCCAAGTAAACGTGGACTATATCCCATTGCTGGCCAGTCGGTTGAACCTGGACGCCAACTTCTTGGTGTTGTCAAGCCATCTACCTCTAGGTGGCATAGGCACCTAGGTCATCCATCAATCCAAGTGGTGCAGCAAATTCTTCGTCACCATAGTCTTCCAGTGTCAAATAAAACTGATCATCACCTTGTTTGTGATGCATGTCAAATGGCCAAGAGCCACCAATTACCTTATTCTCGTTCAACTAGTGTGTCCAATGCTCCTTTAGAGCTAGTTTTCTCCGATGTATGGGGTCCTGGACCTCTTTCCATTGGTAGACAGAAATATTATGTCAGTTTCATCGATGATTTTAGCAAGTTTAGTTGGATTTATCTCATTAAAAATAAATCTGATGTCTTCCAAAAGTTTCATATATTCCAAGCTCTAGTTGAACGCTTATTTGATCGTAAAATCATTGCCATGCAAACTGATTGGGGTGGTGAGTATCAAAAGTTAAACCAATTCTTTGAACGTATTGGTATTACTCATCATGTTTCATGTCCCTATGCTCACCAACAGAACGGGTCTGCAGAACGCAAACACCGTCACATCGTTGAGGTTGGCCTCTCCCTCCTAGCACATGCATCCATGCCTCTCAAGTTTTGGGATGAAGCATTCCTCACAGCTGTCTACCTTATTAATCGTGTTCCTAGTCGTGTTATTCATAATCAAACACCTTTGGAACGTCTCTTTAAAACTACACCAGACTATTCCTCTCTTCGTATTTTTGGCTGTGCGGTGTGGCCTAATCTTCGGCCCTTTAACAAACATCAGCTGGAGTACCGATCAAAACAATGTGTCTTTCTTGGTTATAGCGCCCTTCACAAAGGCTATAAGTGTCTTGAGGTTTCCACCGGCCGTGTCTATGTTTCTCGCGATGTGATTTTTGATGAGCATATTTTCCCTTTGCCGCACTACATCCTAATGCCGGTGCTCAACTACGCAAAGAACTCCTACTCCTTCCTCCACTTCTCCTTAACCATCCACCTCTCTTGGCTCCGGAAGAAGTGCATACTAATACTGTGACAATTTCTAATACTGATGTGCCTAACTCTGCTGGAAGTGTGCAGGAATCTATCCATCCAGGGGCTGCCGACGCTGATGATTTTATGTGTGCAGATCCTACTGCAGACGGACTCCACAGAAGATCCGGTCGGCGCTGAAAACGGGGTTGATTCCCCTGCCAAATCAGCCTCGGGATCGGCTCCTCCTGCTGGCGCTGACAACGCGGTTGGCTTATCTGCTGCTCCAGCCTCGGGATCCCGCCGCGCTGCCAACGGATCCTGCCCGGTTTCCGCGCACCAACTGCCTCGTGCCACGTCTGCGGATCCGGTCTCGGGCGACACCGCCGCCGCTACCGCCTCGGGATCTCCTGCTGCCATCGGGCCCGTGCTGGTCCCTGCACATCTGTCGCCCCCCGACCCAGCCTCGGGGTCCGATCGCGCTGTGTCTGGACAGGATGCCTCCGCCTCGGGTCTCCCGCGGTCTCGCGCCCATCCACCCGACCGGCTTCAGGTGGATCCTGTTGCGGTTGTCACGCCCCGCCAGGAACCTGCACCCGTCGGCTCTGCTGCCGACACGTCCTCCCATGCAGCAACGCAGGACTCGTCGGCCTCCCCGACTGTGTCCTCCTCGGCGGTCTCCTCTGACCCCCGTGCCGCACAGCGTCGTCACCAGCAACCCCTCGCAGCTCCGCCATCATCGTCATCAACACGTGTTACTATCCGCTCTCGTACTGGTATTGTTAAACCCAAAGAATTTACCGATGGATGTATTCGTTGGGGCTCTTTTTGTGCTACAGGTGAACCGCAGAATTTAACAGAAGCACTTGGTCATCCAAAGTGGAAAGAAGCTATGGATGAGGAGTATCGTGCACTCATGGACAACCAAACTTGGCACTTGGTCACACCTCGCCTAGGTACAAATCTTATTGATTGCAAATGGGTGTATAAGGTCAAACGCAAATCTGATGGTAGTATTGATCGCTATAAAGCACGTCTCGTTGCAAAAGGGTTTAAACAACGTTATGGTCTTGATTATGAGGATGCTTTCAGTCCCATTGTTAAAGCCGCCACCATCAGATTGGTTCTGTCTATAGCTGTCTCTAGGAATTGGTGTATGCGACAGTTGGACGTTAAGAACGCGTTTTTGCATGGTGTTCTGGAAGAGAATGTTTTTATGCGACAGCCACCTGGGTATACAGATTCAAGGTTTCCGCACTTGGTCTGTAAACTGGATAAAGCTCTGTATGGTCTGAAACACGCCCCTCGTGCATGGTACTCTCGCTTGTCTTTCAAGCTTCAGTCTCTTGGTTTTCAACCCTCCAAGAGTGATACATCACTGTTTTTTTATTCTCGGAGAGGGGTGGCTATCTTTATGCTCATATATGTGGATGACATTATTGTTACTAGTTCCTCTGTACAAGCAGTTGAAGCCCTCCTCAGTGATCTTCGCATGGACTTTGCACTCAAAGATCTTGGATCCCTGCATTATTTTCTTGGTATTGAGGTAACTTCTACTGATAATGATATTGCTTTATCCCGAGGGAAATATTTGCTTGATCTGCTTCAACGAGTCAATATGAATGGTTGCAAACCTGCAGTACTCCTTTGTCTACTTTTGAAAAGTTGTCTTTGTTTGATGGACATCCTCTTGGAGATGGGGATTCTACCAACTATCGCAGTGTTGTTGGTGCTTTGCAATACTTAACTCTTACTAGACTAGATATTTGTTTTTCGGTCAACAAGGTATGTCAATTCTTGCATGCTCCAACCTCTGTTCACTGGACGGCAGTCAAGCGTATACTTCGGTATTTACAAGGCACTATCACCCATGGTCTGCGTATCTCTAAGTCTGATTCCATGTTAGTCAGCGCATTCTCTGATGCAGATTGGGTTGGTTGCCCTGATGACAGAAAGTCTACTGGTGGTTTTGTTGTTTTTGTTGGTAGTAATCTTGTGTCTTGGACTGCACGAAAGCAACCTACAGTTTCTCGCTCCAGCACAGAGGCTGAGTACAAAGCACTTGCTAATGCTACTGCTGAGGTAATATGGGTACAGAATCTTTTGACTGAGCTGGGTATTCCTCATCCTAAGTCTGCCTCCCTATGGTGTGATAATTTAGGAGCTACATACTTATCTGCAAATCCTATTTTTCATGCACGGACAAAGCATATTGAAATTGATTATAATTTTGTCTGTGAGAGAGTGGCTCGGAAACTGCTACACATACGGTTTATTCCCACTCGTGATCAATTGGCTGATGGCTTTACTAAACCTCTTACTCTTCGCCAGTTGGAAGTTTTTCGTCGCAATCTCAACTTGGACAAGTTGTGATTGAGGGGGAGTGTTAGACATTGTATTAAGTATACACATGGTATATGTATAAACCATGTGTATTACGATTGTAGGCGTGCGTGTATGGTTTAAACTAGGGATATCTTGTTAGGGTCTATCTCTTGTGTTTAACCTTGTAGATAGAGATAGATCCTAACTCCTTGTTGTAATCTTCTAGGTCTTGTGCCTTTATTAACACGCACGCGTCCCTGCTAAACGCATACGCTTCAAGCCTTTCTATTCTCACAAGCGCTCCTTAACCAACTGAAAGATTCGGTTCGGTAAACCATGCTCATGTATGAACGGTAACATGTACTAGAACTTTGTATTTGCAAAAAAAAAAAAAAAAAAAAAAAAAGAAGGGTGTACTAGCACTGATACTTTGCCGCCTGCAATAATAAATTACAGTACATGAAAGTATAAATTACAGTACATGAAAGTATCAGTCTACATCTTCTTGCACCCTAGTACTATGATTACTTATTTATCTGAAACCTTGCAAGCAGGCTGGGTGTGCATCCCCTCACCCACCGAAAATGTATTGTATTTAGAGCTGAAATTGTTTTTGTGATGGGGGTGCTCTCCGCTCTGGTCATAGCAATCAGACAAAGCTTCTCGCTCAGGGTATGATAAATCAAAACAATGATGGTCTTTGTTTTGCACTATTTATCTATTTCTTCTAGAAACTGCCATTGTCTTATCTGCTAGCTGCTTTCAGAGTGCGTGACTAATTTGTAGTTTTGCACTTTTCCTGCTCCCAGCGGCGCACCATGGACCACCCAGCAAATATGTATCTTCGCATGCTATGATCATCTCTCTCTCTCCCTCTCTCATGATGATAATCCTCTCACCACGGCAATGGCTACTGCTGCTGCCTCCGGTCTTTCTTTCCACCCTTCTCTTCTCCTACCTGTACACCACCCTATGGCTAAGGCCGGAGAGGCTCAGGCAGAAGCTGAGGAGCCAAGGAGTCAAGGGTCCCAAGCCTTCCTTCCTCTTCGGAAACATACCGGAGATGAGGAGGATCCAGGAACTTGTCACCCCTGATCAAGAAGTGGGAGCAGGGACTACAGATCGATTCTCCTCAAATTATGTGGCCACTCTGTTCCCTTACTTGCTCCACTGGAGCAGAGTTTATGGTATGTTGACAAACCTGTAGATGGTTTCAGTAGGAAGGAATTTCGCTTGGAATTGTTTGGTTGCTGAATTCTAGTCCATTCGATATTTAATAAATATATTTGTAGATTTTTTTAGTGGAAGTGTTTTATCGGACTTGCTTTCCTGTAGAAAGAGATGACTATTTTTCTTGCGCGGCAGAATTTGTGGGGGTTCCATGGAGAATGCAAAATTATAATCAGAAAAAAAACGGGGCCTTTTGTATTTTGAAGATGAATAGACGGTGCTAGATGCTGAAACCAGTTATATTCTTTGATGAGGCGCTGTGATCTTCTAGAATTTGATAGTCGTTGAGATGACATACCATATAGCGTGTCTCACCACGTCGGCTAGTCTTCACTTTGCGCCATTAAATTAATATAAACTTTGCTTTTAAGAATATTTGTATTTCAGTTTTGCTTAAGTAGACATGTGTATTATTTTACTGTTATTTTACTGTTATGACTCTTGATTAGACAGCGGGATTTGGCCCAATAACATGGATAAATGGCCTTTGAGTTGCATGTTTAAACCTTGCAAGTTGCCCTAAATTTGATGTTGTGTCAGGTTCCATCTACTTGTATGCTACTGGAAGCATACAAACTCTACATGTAATAGATCCTGACATGGTGAAGGAGCTGGCCAGTTGCAAGTCTTTGGATCTTGGAAAGCCTAGCTACTTGCAGAAAGAGCATGGAGCTCTTCTTGGTATGGGAATTTTGACGGCAAATGGTGACCTATGGGTACACCAACGAAAGGTCATTGCACCTGAATTTTTCATGGAGAAGGTTAAGGTAATTGTGCCTTCACCGCGAGTATTTTTCATAGATTGAACGCTTCAGACACTCTTTTGGGAAAAAATGCTTCAGACCGTGTTTTTTCATGGTGTTGTTCAACAATAATGCTTGCTTGAAAATGCTTACTACATTCACTACTAGACTAAACTTGATTGTGGAAAATATCCACAGGGAATGGTTAATTTGATGATGGGTGCTGCACTATCAATGTTGAACTCATGGGAAGAAAAAGTTGAGACTGAAGGAGGCAGGGCAGAGATTGTAGTTGATGAGTTCTTGCGAAACTTCTCAGCTGATGTTATATCAAGAGCTTCTTTTGGAAGTAGTTTCGTCGAAGGCAGAGAAATATTTTACAAAATTCGCCAACTTCAGAAAGCGATGGCGAAGCGAAGTATGCTTATTGGTGTTCCTGGAAGTAGGTACTATGTTCTATGTATTCATATAATCTTTATCTTTATATATGATGTACTCCGTATTTGACATCAACCCCAAAGGCTATTTCACATACTATGATGGCAGTGGCATTCCATTATTGATTCTTCACAACTGTGAAACTCTATAGTTTATGCGTTTGGGAAGTAGCATGATTTTGACCTCTCTCTCCTCCCCGACCGCGACCGCGGCCGCGTTGCCCCCGCGGGCGTCCGGCCGCGCCCGGCGACTCCCTCCTCCAGCCCCCTCTCCTCTCCGTTCCTCCCTGCCGGCGTCGCCGGCTCCCGCCGCGGGCCTGGCCCAGGTGACGCTGGCAGCAGCGGCCCCTGGCCCTTCCCCTCCAGGGGCTCCTCTGACGCGGGACGGAGAAGCTCCGGGCGGTGCTCTTAGGTGGCGGCGGTCCTGCGCGGGCGGGGGCAGGCTCTGGGCGGCGGCATCGTCATTGGCGACGGGGTGGCGGCACCCGCCAGGCCCAGATCTAAGGGCCCATCTGGGTCTTGGCGGGCCGGCGGCAGGTCATGGGTCAGCGTGGCTCTCGGGAGGTGGCGGCGGTGCGTCCGGCTGGTGGTGGATGGCGGCTCGGTTGCCAGCGTGCAGCAGCGCGGTGGCCGGGGCTTTGCGGGTGGCCTGGTTTGCCTCGGTTGCCGGCGTCCGGACGGCAATCCATGTCGGTGCTGGAGGCAAGGGCCTTCGGCGCGACGGTGGTGGAGGTGGCTCCCTCCCGTGCGGCTCCCGTCCACGCCGTCGGACGCTCCTCGGCTCTTATCTTTTGACTTCGTGGTGGTGTTCGCAGCAAGGCGGCATGGATGGGTCCAAGACCATGGTGGCGCGTGCATGCGGGTGGCAAGATGGTTGTATGGCTCCGGTTCGGGTGGCGGTGCAGGAGAAATCCCAGTCGGTTCACCCGGCTTCGACGCGGTGACGCCTGAGGGTGCCGCCATTCCTTTCTGAATGGCGGCGGTGCTTCCCATCCTCTGCTCCACGTCGCGTGCTGGGTGAAATCCTAGGACATGTCCGGGCATCAGCGTCGTTGGCGTCGCATTTCTTCTTGAAGGTATTGTTTTGGTATGCGACGGTCCTGAGCCATGGCGCGGGGTGGGACAAAGACGGAGGGCGCTGCTTGGCATTTATTTCTTTTTTTTTTTCATTTGGGCTTGATGTGTTGTTCGCCCCAGCAATTACCTTGTGATCGATGATCGATGCTTTATATAATATAAAGCGGGGGAAACCCTATTTCCTGTGAAGTAGCATGATTTTTTCAATAACATGACGAATAAGTACTTAAGCTAACAACAGCTAATACTATAGTATCAGATTCATTTTAGGGCTGTAAGACAAATAGAAACAGATAGAAAATCTACAGGATGGATATTTTGAACTGGTAAGTAGTAACAGACTAACAGAAAGTGCTCTTCTACACCGAGCTCAAATGAGCTTGGGTCAACAGTAAATTCAAAAAATATTTTTAATATATTAAAAAAATCTGATTTTTTTTACAGCAAACTTTGACAAATGTTTTAATAGTTTGCAAAATTTCAGTACGAAATCACATTTTTTAAAGTCGTGGCAAAAAAACAAAATTAGTGCTCCAAAATGCTTTTGAAAGTAGCATTTTTAGAGTTTTGATTTTGTTTTTTTGTCACGACTTCCACAAATGTGATTTCATGATGAAATTTTACGAGCACTTAAAATATTTGTCAAAATTTGCCCCAAAAAAGTTTCAGTTTTTTGAACATTTTTACAATATCTTTCGAATTTACTGTTCACCCGGTCTCATTTTAGCTCATTTGAGCTCGGATGCAAAAACATCACATCCCTAACTAACAGCATACTATAGTATATCGCAGTTCAGTATCACAAACTGTATTTTTCTAGCCACCACTCCAATATGATTTGACACATGCTTTTAAAAAAGAAGCAGCAGCATGATTTTCATGTTCTGTCATCTAATAGACATACTTATTTTTTATAATATGCCTGAATTTTGCTGCTGGAATAAACAGATATTTACCTACAAAGAGTAACAGAGAGATTTGGAACCTGGGGAGTTGCATCCGTAGCCTCATCTTGAACATAGCCAAGAAGCACGGGCATGATTCAGCGACCACTCCGAATAAGTTTTTTCTGCACTCCATCATTGAGGGTTCTAAAGCCGCTTCCTTCTCTTCGTGCACACCCGAGGATTTCATTGTCGACAACTGCAAGAACATCTACTTCGCGGGACATGAGACAACCTCGAGCACAGTCGCGTGGTGCCTGATGCTTCTTGCGTCGCACCCTGAATGGCAGGACCGCGCTCGGGTGGAAGTCCTTGACGTTTGCCATGGAGAAGCATTAGACTTCGACAAGCTACGGAAGTTGAAAACGGTACGTATGATCAAGCCCTGCTCTTGTAAAATGAGAGATTTGTTTTCTGTTATTAACAAGATCAATGCTAGCATGTTTGGACAGAACAAACGTATGTATTGTTGATAACTACCTGACTGCATGCATAGCTTTTGCTTGCATTGTGACTGACTTGTGCAAAGTGCTGATACAAGAAGCAATGGTTTTATTTACAGCTAACGATGGTGATCCAGGAGACCCTCCGCCTATACCCGCCAGCCTCCTTCATCACGCGGGAAGCTCTGAACGACCTGAACCTCGGCGGCATCGACATCCCGAAAGGCACCAACATCAGGGTCTCGATCATGCTGGCTCACCGGGATCCTTCGGCGTGGGGCGCCGACTGCGACAAGTTCGACCCGGGGAGGTTTGCCGGAGGCATAGCGCGCGCCTGCAAGCCCCACCACATGTACATGCCATTCGGCGTGGGTCCCAGGACGTGCGCCGGCCAGAACCTCGCCATGGTTGAGGTCAAGGTGGTGGTGTCGCTGCTGCTGTCCAGGTTTGAGTTTGCACTCTCGCCAAGCTATGATCATCGGCCCGTGTTCAGGTTGACCGTGGAGCCCGGGAATGGCGTGCCGCTCATTCTTAGGAAGCTATGATGGGGGGTCCGTTCATCGTTTTTGCGCTGTTGCTTGTTGTGTGTGTACTGTCGCGTCGGCCCCACAACAGCATGTCTGACAGGGAGGAACGAAACCCCGCAAAAAAAAAAAAAAAGCCAGGGAGGAACGGCTGGATGTTGACTCTAAACACTTGTTAGTACTGTATGTTACAACTGTACATGAGAGCAAATTCTTGTTGCTTTGGACGTTTTCGCTTTAGTCTTCTTCGGTTCAAACGATCCTATTCCCTGAACTTCATAGAAATTTGTCCAAGGATTCATCTGGACAACATTTCTTCAGAAATAATTCCTTGACTTGGAATTACTGAAAAGATACCTACGTTACACATGGTGCAAAATTCGGGCATATCTGGTAGATCAAGAGGACGTAACAACTTTCCATATTGCACTGCCAGTTTTCCAAATCCAATGCACAAGTACAAATATAGTCTATTATCTTTCACAACACAATCGTCAGGATGGCCGAGTGGTCTAAGGCGCCAGACTCAAGTTCTGGTCCTCTAACGAGGGCGTGGGTTCAAACCCCACTTCTGACAAAATATTATTTTTCACTTTTCTAATTCCTTGACGTTTAATTTTGCTTTTCTTTTCTTTCCTTAAATGTTTTATATTTATCTACTAATACAAAACAGGTAATCTTGTCCCTCATGCTATTTTGGGGAAAACCTCCTAACTTTGCCACGGCAGCCCGACCACATATCTCCACGGTTTTACCTCTAGATCGCGTTTCTGCGGAGCTCGCGCGGAGCCCTGCTGAGACGAGATCATCACCAACCTCCGGAGCGCCGTCACGCTGCCGGAGAACTCTTCTACCTCTCCGTCTCTCTTGCTGGATCAAGAAGGCCGAGATCATCGTCGAGCTGTACGTGTGCTGAACGCGGAGGTGCCGTCCGTTCGGCACTAGATCGTGGGACTGATCGCGGGACGGTTCGCGGGGCGGATCGAGGGACGTGAGGACGTTCCACTACATCAACCGCGTTCACTAACGCTTCTGCTGTACGGTCTACAAGGGTACGTAGATCACTCATCCCCTCTCGTAGATGGACATCACCATGATAGGTCTTCGTGCGTGTAGGAAAACTTTTGTTTCCCATGCGACGTTCCCCAACAGTGGTATCAGAGCTAGGTTCATGCGTAGATGTCTTCTCGAGTAGAACACAAAAGTTTTTGTGGGCGGTGATGTGCGTTTTGCTGCCCTCCTTAGTCTTTTCTTGATTCCGCGGTATTGTTGGATCGAAGCGGCTCGGACTGACATTACTCGTACGCTTACGAGAGACTGGTTTCATCGCTATGAGTAACTCCGTTGCTCAAAGATGACTAGCGGGTGTCAGTTTCTCCAACTTTAGTTGAATCGGATTTGACCGAGGAGGTCCTTGGATGAGGTTAAATAACAACTCATATATCTCCGTTGTGGTGTTTGCGTAAGTAAGATGCGATCCGACTAGATACCCATGGTCACCATGAAAAACATGCAACAACAAAATTAGAGGACGTCTAACTTGTTTTTGCAGGGTATGCTTGTGATGTGATATGGCCAACGATGTGATGTGATATATTGGATTTATGAGATGATCATGTTGTAATAGATAATATCGACTTGCACGTCGATGGTACGACGACCGGCAGGAGCCATAGGGTTGTCATTATACTAACGTTTGTGCTTGCAGATGCATTTACTATTTTGCTAGGATGTAGCTTTAGTAGTAATAGCATGAGTAGCACGACAACCCCGATGGCGACACGTTGATGAAGATCATGGTGTGGCGCCGGTGACAAAGAAGATCGTGCGGTGCTTTGGTGATGGAGATCAAGGAGCACGTGATGATGGCCATATCACGTCACTTATGAATTGCATGTGATGTTAATCCTTTTATGCACCTTATTTTGCTTAGAACGACGGTAGCATTATGAGCTGATCTCTCACTAAAATTTCAAGACGAAATTGTGTTCTCCCCGACTGTGCACCGTTGCTACAGTTCGTCGTTTCGAGACACCACGTGATGATCGGGTGTGATAGACTCAATGTTCACATACAACGGGTGCAAAACAGTTGCACACGCGGAACACTCGGGTTAAGCTTGACGAGCCTAGCATGTGCAAACATGGCCTCGGAACACATGAGACTGAAAGGTCGATCATGAATCATATAGATGATATGATTAGCATGGGGATGCTTACCACTGAAACTATGCTCAACTCACGTGATGATCGGACTTGAGCTAGTGTAAGTGGATCATGAACCACTCAAATGACTAGAGATATGTATTTTTTGAGTGGGAGTTTAGCGAGTAATTTGATTAAGTTAAACTCTAATTATCTTGAACATAGTCTAAGTCCACTTTGAATATATTTGTGTTGTAGATCATGGCTCACGCGACAGTCACCCTGAATTTTAATACGTTCCTAGAGAAAGCTAAGTTGAAATATGATGGAAGCAACTTTGTAGTCTGGGCTCGTAATCTTAAGCTAATCTTACAAGATGGGAAGAAGGATTATGTCCTTAATGCTGCGCTAGGAGATGAACCATCCGCTACGGCTGATCAGGATGTTAAGAACGCTTGGTTAGCACGTAAGGAGGACTACTCAGTAGTTCAATGTGCAGTCTTGTATGGCTTAGAACCGGGACTTCAACGTCGCTTTGAGCGTCATGGAGCATTTGAGATGTTCCAGGAGTTGAAGTTTATCTTTCAGAAGAACGCCCGGATCGAGCGGTATGAGACCTCCGATAAATTCTATGCTTGCAAGATGGAGGAGAACTCGTCTGTCAGTGAACATGTGCTCAAAATGTCTGGGTACTCAAACCGTCTAGCTGAGCTGGGGATTGAACTCCCGCAAGAAGCTATCACTGACAGAATCCTTCAATCACTGCCGCCAAGCTATAAAGGCTTTGTGTTGAACTACAACATGCAAGGGATGAACAAGTCTCCTGACGAGTTGTTTGCGATGCTAAAAGTCGCAGAGTCTAAACTCCGTAAAGAGCATCAAGTGTTGATGGTGAATAAGACCACTAGTTTCAAGAGAAACGGCAAAGGCAAGAAGGGTAATTCAAAGAAGAGCGGCAATCCTGTTGCCAACCCGACAAAGAAACCCAAAGTTGGACCTAAGCCTGAAACAGAGTGTTACTATTGCAAGGGTATGGGTCACTGGAAGCACAATTGCCCCAAGTATCTGGCTGATAAGAAGGCGGCCAAAGAAAAATCAGGTATATTTGATATACATGTTATTGATGTGTACTTAACCGGCTCTCGTAGTAGTGTCTGGGTATTCGATACCGGTTCTGTTGCTCATATTTGCAACTCGAAACAGGAACTGCGGAATAGACGAAGACTGACGAAAGATGAAGTGACGATGCGCGTAGGAAATGGTTCCAAGGTTGATGCAATCGCCGTCGGCACAGTTTCACTTCAGTTACCATCAGGATTAGTTATGAACTTGAATCATTGTTATTTAGTGCCTGCGTTGAGCATGAACATTATATCTGGATCTTGTTTATTGCGAGACGGTTACTCTTTTAAGTCAGAGAATAATGGTTGTTCTATTTCTATGAGTAACATCTTTTATGGTCATGCACCCAATGTGAGAGGATTGTTCATATTGAATCTTGATAGTGATACACACATACGTAACATTGAGACCAAAAGAGTTAGAGTTAACAATGATAACGCCATATTTTTGTGGCACTGCCGCTTAGGTCATATTAGTGTAAAGCGCATGAAGAAACTCCATGCCGATGGACTTTTGGAGTCACTTGACTTTGATTCACTTGACACGTGCGAACCATGCCTCATGGGAAAGATGACTAAAACTCTATTCTCCACAACAATGGAGCGTGCAAGTGACTTGTTGGAAATCATACATACCGATGTGTGTGGTCTGATGAGCGTAGAGGCACGCGGTGGATATCGTTATTTTCTCACCTTCACTGACGATTTGAGTAGATATGGTTATGTCTACTTAATGAAGCACAAGTCTGAAACATTTGAAAAGTTCAAGCAATTTCAGAGTGAAGTTGAAAATCATCGTAACAAGAATATCAAGTTCCTACGGTCTGATCATGGGGGTGAATATCTGAGTTTCGAGTTTGGTGCTCACTTAAGACAATGTGGAATTGTTTCACAGTTGACACCGCCTGGAACACCACAGCGTAATGGTGTGTCTGAACGTCGTAATCGTACTTTATTAGAGATGGTGCGATCTATGATGTCTCTTACCGATTTGCCGTTATCGTTTTGGGGTTATGCATTAGAAACAGTTGCATTCACTTTAAATAGGGCACCATCAAAATCCGTTGAGACGACACCATACGAACTGTGGTATGGCAAAAGGCCAAAGTTGTCGTTTCTTAAAGTTTGGGGATGTGATGCTTATGTCAAAAAGCTTCAGCCTGAAAAGCTGGAACCCAAAGCGGAAAGGTGCATCTTCATAGGTTACCCAAAAGAGACAGTTGGGTACACCTTCTATCTCAAATACGAGGGCAAAGTGTTTGTTGCTAAAAACGGAGCTTTTCTCGAGAAGGAGTTTCTCTCGAGAGAATTGAGTGGGAGGAAGATAGAACTTGACGAGGTTGTCGAACCTCTCATCCCTCTGGATGGTGGCGCAGGGCAAGGGGAAACCTCTGTCGTTGCGACGCCGGTTGATGAGGAAGTTAATGATGATGATCATGAAACTCCGGTTCAAGTTTCTGTCGAACCACACAGGTCGACGAGACCACGTGCTGCTCCAGAGTGGTACGGTAATCCTGTCTTATCAATCATGTTGTTAGACAACAATGAACGTGCAAATTATGAAGAAGCAATGGTGGGCCCAGATTCCAACAAATGGCTAGAAGCCATGAATTCCGAGATAGGATCCATGTATGAGAACAAAGTGTGGACTTTGGAAGTACTACCTGAGGGCCGCAAGGCTATTCAGAACAAATGGATCTTTAAGAGGAAGACGGACGCTGACGGCAATGTGACCGTTTATAAAGCTCGACTTGTGGCAAAGGGTTTTTCACAAGTTCAAGGAGTTGACTATGATGAGACATTCTCACACGTAGCGATGCTTAAGTCCGTCAGAATCATGTTAGCAATAGCTGCATTTTTCGATTATGAAATCTGGCAGATGGATGTCAAAACGGCGTTCCTTAACGGTTTCCTTAAGGAAGAGTTGTATATGATGCAACCCGAAGGTTTTGTCGATCCTAAGAATGCTAACAAGGTGTGCAAGCTCCAGCGATCCATTTATGGACTGGTGCAAGCATCTCGGAGTTGGAACAAACGCTTTGATGAGGTGATCAAAGCATTTGGGTTTATACAAGTGGTTGGAGAATCTTGTATTTACAAGAAAGTGAGTGGGAGCTCTGTGGCGTTTCTAATATTATATGTGGATGACATATTGCTGATTGGAAACAACATAGAGTTTTTGGAGAGCATAAAGGATTACTTGAATAAAAGTTTCTCTATGAAGGACCTAGGAGAAGCTGCTTACATTCTAGGCATTAAGATCTACAGGGATAGATCAAAACGCCTGATAGGACTTTCACAAAGCACATACCTTGATAAAGTTTTGAAGAGGTTCAAAATGGAACAATCCAAGAAAGGGTTCTTGCCAGTTTTACAAGGTACGAGATTGAGTAAGACTCAGTGCCCAGCAACTGATGAGGATAGAGAGCATATGCGCACCGTCCCCTATGCTTCAGCCATAGGTTCTATCATGTATGCAATGTTGTGCACTAGACCGGACGTTAGCCTGGCCATAAGTATGGCAGGTAGGTTCCAGAGTAATCCAGGAGTGGATCACTGGACGGCGGTCAAGAATATCCTGAAGTACCTGAAAAGGACTAAGGAGATGTTTCTCCTGTATGGAGGTGACGAAGAGCTCGCCGTAAAAGGTTACGTCGACGCAAGCTTTGACACAGATCCGGACGACTCTAAGTCGCAAACCGGATACGTATTTATTCTTAATGGGGGTGTGGTAAGCTGGTGCAATGCAAGCAAAGCGTCGTAGCAGATTCTACATGTGAAGCGGAGTACATGGCTGCCTCGGAGGCGGCTAAGGAGGGTGTCTGGATGAAGCAGTTCATGACGGATCTTGGAGTGGTGCCAAGTGCACTGAATCCAATAACCTTGTTCTGTGACAACACGGGTGCCATTGCCCTAGCAAAGGAACCACGGTTTCACAAGAAGTCCAGACACATCAAACGACGCTTCAACCTCATCCGCGACTACGTCGAAGGGGAGGACGTGAATATATGCAAAGTGCACACGGATCTGAATGTAGCAGACCCGCTGACTAAACCTCTTCCACGGGCAAAGCATGATCAACACCAGAACTGTATGGGTGTTAGATTTATTACAATATAATTCGCATGATGATGTGAGGGCTAGATTATTGACTCTAGTGCAAGTGGGAGACTGTTGGAATTATGCCCTAGAGGCAATAATAAATATAGTTATTATTATAATTCTTGTATCAAGATAATCGTTTATTATCCATGCTATAACTGTATTGAATGAAGACTTATATACATGTGTGGATACATAGACAAAACATTGTCCCTAGCAAGCCTCTAGTTGGCTAGCCAGTTGATCAAAGATAGTCAGTGTCTTCTGATTATGAACAAGGTGTTGTTGCTTGATAACTCGATCACGTCATTAGGAGAATCACGTGATGGACTAGACCCAAACTAATAGACGTAGCATGTTGATCGTGTCTTTTTATTGCTACTGTTTTCTGTGTGTCAAGTATTTGTTCCTATGACCATGAGATCATATAACTCACTAACACCGGACGAATACTTTGTGTGTATCAAACATCGCAACATAACTGGGTGACTATAAAGATGCTCTACAGGTATCTCCGAAGGTGTTCGTTGAGTTAGTATGGATCAAGACTGGGATTTGTCACTCCGTGTGACGGAGAGGTATCTCGGGGCCCACTCGGTAATACAACATCACACACAAGCCTTGCAAGCAATGTGACTTAGTGTAAGTTGCGGGATCTTGTATTACGGAACGAGTAAAGAGACTTGTCGGTAAACGAGATTGAAATAGGTATACGGATACTGACGATCGAACCTCGGGCAAGTAACATACCGAAGGATAAAGGGAATGACATACGGGATTATATGAATCCTTGGCACTGAGGTTCAAATGATAAGATCTTCGTAGAATATGTAGGATCCAATATGGGCATCCAGGTCCCGCTATTGGATATTGACCGAGGAGTCTCTCGGGTCATGTCTACATAGTTCTCAAACCCGCAGGGTCTGCACACTTAAGGTTCGACGTTGTTTTATGCGTATTTGAGTTATATGGTTGGTTACCGAATGTTGTTCGGAGTCCCGGATGAGATCACGAACGTCACGAGGGTTTCCGGAATGGTCCGGAAACGAAGATTAATATATAGGATGACCTCATTTGATTACCGAAAGGTTTTCAGAGTTACCGGGAATGTACCGGGAATGACGAATGGGTTCCGGGAGTTCACCGGGGGGGCAACCCACCCCGGGGAAGCCCATAGGCATTGGGGGTGGCGCACCAGCCCTTAGTGGGCTGGTGGGACAGCCCAAAAGATCCCTATGCGCCATAGGAAGAAAAATCAAAGAGAAAAAAAAGAGGAGGTGTTAAAATGGGGAAGGACTCCTCCTTCCAAACCTAGTTGGACTCGGTTTGGAAGGGGAGAACTCCCCCCCTTGGCTCGGCCGAAGCCCTTAGGGGTCCTTGGACCCCAAGGCAAGGCTCCCCCTCTTCCCCCTATATATACGGAGGTTTTAGGGCTGATTTGACACAAATTTGCCACGGCAGCCCGACCACATATCTCCACGGTTTTACCTCTAGATCGCGTTTCTGCGGAGCTCGGGCGGAGCCCTGCTGAGACGAGATCATCACCAACCTCCGGAGCGCCGTCACGCTGCCGGAGAACTCTTCTACCTCTCCGTCTCTCTTGTTGGATCAAGAAGGTTGAGATCATCGTCGAGCTGTACGTGTGCTGAACGCGGAGGTGCCGTCCATTCGGCACTAGATCGTGGGACTGATCGCGGGACGGTTCGCGGGGCGGATCGAGGGACGTGAGGACGTTCCACTACATCAACCGCATTCTCTAACGCTTCTGCTGTACGGTCTACAAGGGTATGTAGATCACACATCCCCTCTCGTAGATGGACATCACCATGATAGGTCTTCGTGCGCGTAGGAAATTTTTTGTTTCCCATGCGACGTTCCCCAACATTTTCGACCCACCTGCGTCAACGGGCCCAACCAGAGAACAACGCCGACTTATGAGAGGCCTTGGGCCCTCCCCCCCTCCCCCCAAAAAAAGACTAGCCTGTTAGGAGGGTACACCCCCGCCCTTATAAGTCGTGTTGTGTCTCCTCCCACAACCGATGTGGGACTAAACCCAACAATCTCCCACTCACACATCGGTCACCACAGACCCAACTATGAGACACATCGATAGGTCATCTGTGAGTCTCTAGTACGACATATGTTCTATGTCTTAATACCTGAGTTGACGCATGTACTCGGGATGGTGACCGACTTGCTTTGGGCCGACCAAACGCTACTCCGTGATTGGGTATTTACAGAGGTAGGTTTTGGGCTTGTCCACACCCATGCTGCGAGACATGGTCGAGCAAGATGGGATTTTCCCCGTTGATCAGGAGAGATATACTCTGGGCCCCTTGGGTGATCTGACTTGGATAAGCATGGCCACGCGATGAGGATTATGAGATAATCCGAATGTTGGTCAGACTCACCGGAACGAGAAAGAGGTCGTGCGGCAACAAGGATGACCATGTTGCCTTGAGCACGACAACGTATATCGTGTGGCAAAGAGAACAGAAGTATGAAGTACAGGTTCGCCTAACTAGCTTCATCGGACACTTGGAGTCAGCATGTCTTGCTAGAGACCGCTACCGACTAGCCGAGTCGGACGTGGTCTCACTCGGGACCAAGTGAATGAGAACCTAAAGGGCCGCACACTTAAGGAAAGGAACACGTGGGCTTTAGGGTCCGTGCGAGGCCCAAGAGTTGAGCCCGTGTCGGACGCCTATATATATAGTGGAGGTGCGGCACACCTATTCGGTTGATCGCTTTGGCACCGTTATTAGGGTTGTGCATGTGTTGCACCTAGCCACCGACCGTGTGATCTGGACCTAGAAGTTCATCGCACGGTGTTCCTCCTGCACGTGCGGATTCCGTTAGAGGCGGTGCACCTGTGCCACTCCCGCGAACCTGTACGTGGGATCCGACGACCGACTGTTCGAGGGAGATCGGACAAGTAGGAGACGAACCACGCTGACGCGCTGCCACATCTACTTCCGCTGCACGACACTGCGCATCTAGTGGTAACAATCTGTGATCCATCTTTGTAGCATGTTCTTGGTTATTCTTCACGTACGAAAATTTTAATTTGAATGCGATGCACCTATGGTAGAACCCAACAATGACATGGGCAATAAAAGTGGTATCCTTTTCCTTTATGAGGGTACCCAATGAAAAAACAACTAACTGCCTTTGGGTCCAACTTCTTAATATGTGGATTGAATACTTTAGCTTCAGCTGTGCAACCCCACACACGCAAGTAATTCATGCCCAGTTTCTTTCTCGTCCACATCTCATAAGGTGTGGTCGGTGATAACTTAGTTGGAGCAAGATTCAGGATGTGTGCAACTGTTTTCAATGCCTCCATCCAAAGACTTACTGGTAAGCTTGTATGACTAAGCATGATATGCACCATATCCATAAGAGTGCAGTTGCGACGCTCAGCTACACCATTTTGCTAAGGTTCACCGGGCATTGAATATTGGGCAATAATTTCATTTTCAGCAAGATATTTAGCAAATCGTCCTGGGATTTTCCCATAAGGAGCATGCCAACCATAATATTCTCCCCCGCGATCAGATCCTACTACTTTGATCTTTAGATCGTGTTGATTTTCAACCTCTGCTTTATAAATCTTAAATTTGTCCAAAGCTTTGGATCGATCACGTATAGGTTAAATGTAGCCATAGCGAGAGAAATCATCCGTGGAGGTAATGAAGGAATTAAAATCATCCATAGATTTTACATTAAAAGGTCCGCATATATCAGTATGAATAAGTTCAAGGACCCTTGTGGCTCTTACTGTTCCTTTCTTAATTGTTTTTTACATATTTTCCCTTAATGCAGTTAATACAATTACATGCGTGATAGAAATCTAGTGGAGGAAGTATTTCTACTTTAATCAATCGTTCCATTCTCCCCCTCGAAATGTTACCCAAGCGACGGTGCCACAATTTCGAAGAAGGATTGGTACTTCTCCCATTTTTTCATGGTTGCTTTCATTCATATTCAGCTCATAGAGATTCACACATGTAGGATTTCGGAAAGATTTAACATATAAAATTTGCCTCGTCAGACAGCGAGACCAACATCCTTATTATATTACTTTAAAAAACATTGTTTCTCCCCGAAGGTGCAATCAAAACTATAATCATCTAAACATGAATCTGAAATCAAATTCCTACTCAATGTAGGTACATAAAGAACGTCCTTGAGCTGAAGTAGGAAACCAGTGTGCAACTTCAAGGTGAGGGAGCCTACGGCTTCAACTTCCGCCTCCTTCCCATTTGCGACATTAAGTCTTCTTGAACCTCTTCTTAGGGCATGGCTTGTATGGTATCCCTGCAAGGAATTAGCAATATGAATAGTCGCTCCTGAGTCAATCCACCATGTAGATTCTGAAAAATCTACATATAGAGATTCATGTACGAGAGTGATCTCATCCTTACCATTTGTATACAACTACTTAAGAAAACCTGGACAGTCCGCCTTGACATGATATGGATGTCTGCAAAAATTGTAAATTCTTTCTCCAACGGCATTTGTAAGATTGAGTGGAGCAGCCGTTCGAGGAGCGGGAGGTGAAGAACTTGCCTCATTGCATTGCTTAGTCTTTGGAGGATTCTTTTTGAAAAACTACTTTTTGTTGGGCACATTATTGACATGAGCATTGTTCTCATGCTTCCTTTTTCCAGAGTTAACATGGAAAACTTGATCCTTTTGTTCACTTTTCATTCTCTCTTCCTCCTGAACGCAATGTGCAATGAGTTCACGTAGTTTCCATTTAGTTTCAAGAGAATTGTAATTTATCTTAAATGGATTGAACTGTGAGGGTAGTGACCTAAAAAGGAGCACAAGAAACTCTTCGCTCAAGTCACACTTCATGGTTTTAAGCTTTGCCGCGACATTGCTCATACTTAATATGTGTTCCCGCACACTTCTGTGCCCATCATATTTTGCAAGCAGCTTGTGCAAAAGCTCATCTGCATACACTTTCTCCGAGCTCTTAAATTGTTCTTCCACCAATTTCAAATACTTGGAGACATTTTCTTTATTGGGAATAGCCCCTTTAATCTCAATCGAGATGGAGAAGTTCATAATTAGGAGTGCCATTCTGTTTGACCTCTCCCACTGCTCAACTTTAGTATTATAGGCTTTCTTAAGCTCAACATACCTATTGACACCCTTTGCAGGTTCGAGCGCGAGGTCAACCTCATACCAACCCAAGCGCAATAGCAACGAGTCCTTCCATGTTTGGAAGTTGTTTCCCGTGAGTGGCTCGATGTTTTCGAAACCACAAGGACCGGGAGCTGTCATAATTTCAAAATATCATAAGTAAAGGAAAAGAACATCATAATTAAAATTAAATTGCAAGAAAATTAACCTACCTTGGTTGATCAATTTTCATGCAAAAATTAACTTCAAATTATATCACCGTTGGGCAGAAAATAATAAGGAATTAAGGGATGGATCAAAATTGCAAAACAACATTGGTTGTATTACAAAAGCATCACATTAATATGCCATAAAATGACACAAACATTAACTTCATAAAAGTTTTCCAAATAAACTTTCTCGTTGGTTCCGTTTCATTTAGAAAATTAAAACATATTTTTACAACATTATTTTCTCTGGCATTCTTACATTTATAACAATGCAAAAAATACTTAGAATAACCACAATATCACAAATTGCACTGAATAAATAGAAAACTTGGAGAACTTTATTTTTGGCCCATTAAAACCCACGGAAGCCCATTGTAACTTCTACCCCAGCACATAAAACATAAAAAGAACAAATAAACAGAAAGTTTTTTTTGTGGGCTAAAATAACTTGGGCCGAAGCCCGATCATGAAAATGGCCCATCAAGCGGCCGAAGGCCCATCTGGAGGAGCGCATTGATCTCATTCGTCGGATCGAGCGTGCGGCTCGGATCGCTCTCAGCAGAGTGAAAAAACGGGACAGGGTCGAACCCTAGCCCCCAAATCCCATTCCCCTCGATCCACTCACTCCAGAGAGTGAGCTCGACTACGACGACGACGGCGAGCCGCGCCCACACGGCAGCGCCGGCGAGGACGCGCCCGCACGGCGGCGACGGCAAGGACACCGGATATGGCGATGCGGCAGCTACGCTCACCGAAGCAGCGTGCAGGGGACTTTGTCCCACGCTCTCCTCCATCGAGCATGGCTTTGGTGACGCAGAGCCGTTTCGCCGCCGGCTGGCGGCACTTGCTTTTGTCGGCGACGGCGATGTGCCAGGCGCAGAGGCCAGGCGACACGCGCGTCCCTGAGCGCAGCATGGGCGGCTGCATCCTTCCCGCACGTCGTCCCAAGAGATGGCGGCGTTCCGGCCATGGATGCACGCACGGCGGCGGCCGCGCGGACCCGAGGTCGGGCGTCATCTAGGTGAGCCCCAAAACCTCTTATTTCCTAAAAAATTTCATACATTTGGGTTCTGATTTGGGATTTGCATTTGAACAAAAAAATATGGAATAATCTAGGGTTTTGGATTCTGCCAATTTGGGGTAATTTCATGATTTCCTAAGACATTCGAATCCCCTCCTTCTATATGCTTTAACAGGAACCGGAAACAGGGCCAAAACACCAAAACATAAAGCGGAAACATGGCAAAACTTAAAACATGACCATTAACTTAAACAGATCATTCTTACAGATCTAATCTAGGCTTAAACGGCTCAAGATACCATTGTTAGAGTTTAATAATTAGCCTAGTCGTTAAGATCACCTAAAAGCATAACAAACGGAGGGAAGAATTGGGTTCTTACCACCAATGTAAGAAGCCATTGGTGTAGGCGATGCGAAGTCCCGTGCTTGCTCGATGCACGTGTGATGCAGACTCGGGGTAGATTGTCGCAGCGGGTAGCGGCGTCCCTCCGGGCGCCACCAACACTGCCCTGGAACAGGGGCAGAGCTTGGAGATGGTCTCCTCGTCGTGCAGCGCTCCCTCGGATCGGTTAGGGTTTTAGGGATGTGGGAAGCAGGAGTAAACCGTACGTGAATAGAATTCCCCGTATGTGTCGGTTGCTCCCCCATCTATTTATGTGCGCTGGCGACAAGGGACCAAAACCACTTGTTGGTTAGGGTGCCCTCAATCAGGACGCTTCTGTTGTGACGAGAGGAAATGATAGTTGGATCTTGGCCCTCTCCTTCACGTTATTACTTATCTTTCTATTTATTCCCTTTTTTCTTTCTTTTCTTTACAGCACGTTGGGCCTTAGATCAAATACTAACAAGGCCATCTAGCTCGGTAATTGAGACGGATAATAGAAGCATTTGGGACATAATTTGGAAAGCAAAGGTCCGAGAAAAAGTTAAAAAATTTGCATGGCGGGTGGCCACAAAAACCCTCCCCACAAAAAGAACAAGTTGAAGAGAACTATTGAGGTTGACAACATTTGCAAGATATATGGTAAGGAAACGGAAGATGAGTTCCACGCTGTCATAAATTGTATCAAAGCTAGAGCTATCAGGGCGGAAATGAGAAGGCATTGGAATCTACCGGCAGAAGATCAATTCTGGTTCACTAGAATTGATTGGCTACAGAACCTCCTGGGCAATTGTACATGAGAGAAAAGAAGCAAAGCCATGCTCCTACTATGGAGGGCATGGTGGCTTCGTGAGGATTGCATCCATGGGAAAGGAAGAGCAACAGTCGGACAATCTGCTCAGTTCTTGTTACAGTATGTTGTAGAAAGAGTAAAATGCATCCACAATCATTGAACTTGGGTCAAAAGCTTACTTTGGTCATTGTACTTAAGAATACGATCAATACAGTCACTATATACGACTTGAGGTGATTATACGGTCACTGCCTTATCGTACAGCTTTGTATTTTGCTCGGCTGACTCGTCAAACATCACAGCACCCTCTCTCTACCTTATGACGGTCCCACCTGTCAGTGGATAAAAGAAAATAAACTCTATATGTCTGAAGGGAATCGAACAAAGATCTTGAGGCCACCTACGATCCACCATTCCTCTTGCATAGCACAGAGCCGGCCCGATCGACGTCCAGCCACCGCTAGGTGACCACATCGAAGAGCGTGCGAGGCCCGTGACCTCGTGTAGGTGTGGCAGCACCTTCGGGTGCGCGTCCGTTGCCTCGTCCCACCGCCCCATCGTACTCAGCGTCGCTGCCTCGGCCTACAACACCTCCAACTCCCGCTGTTGCCGCCTGTTGATGAGCCCCGTGAAGTAGGCTGTGTCGGCATATGTGGCAACCAGTGTGATTGGGTGCACCAGCCCATTCCCGATGGCCACGCCGCGCAGACCGATCCTCCTGTGTCCTGGCAGCGCTGTGTTCGCGGCGAGGATGTGCGAAGCTGCCGCGAGGACGTACCCGCCTGCGTAGCTCTCGCCAGCGAGGAAGAAAGGCCGAGCGCGGAAGTCGGTCGGGCTGGCATCAAAGAAGGACTAGAGTGCGGCGAGGACATGCTCAACGATTGCGGGCTGGCTCTGGGGGATATATGTGGTGGACGACATGACACTGAAGCCGGTGCCAGTGGGCTGTCGTGGAAGAGCAACCCGAAGCGACGGTTCCACGTGGAGGGGTTGGGCGAGAGAGATGCACCATTGCCGGAGTGGCGGCTAAGAAAGTAGGGACCAAGCTGGAGGAAGTTGCTGAGCAGGCAAGAGCAGCCACGGCCGCCCTCGAGCCAAAGGAGCAACGACGTGTCGCCCGGTGCAGCAAGCAGGGCACTGGCCTCGTAGAAAGCGAAGAAGAGCGCGGCATTGGTGGACATGTCGATGGAGAGGTAGCTGGAGCTGGTCGGAAGCGTCTCTTTTGAGAATGCCACAGCCGCCATGCTGGTGGGACTCACATAGCTAGAGATAGGGTGTTGTCATGTTTGACCAGTCAACCGAGCAAAATATGAAGTTGTACGATAAGGTAGTGATCGTATAATCACCTCAAGTCGTATATAGTGATCGTATTGGTTGTATTCTTAAGTACAATAACCAAAGTGAGATTTCGACGTAAATTCAATGACTGTGGATGCATTTTACTCTCGTAGAAATTGGCGGTGGTTTTCCAATGACAAAGCCTTGCGAAGACACTGGCCACTTGGTCGCCTATCAAGATATACATAGAGGAGATACTAGCGGGTGGAAGCACGGCGGCACACCGTGCCCGTTGTTAAGCGTGTGCGTGGTTGTGTTGTTTTTTTATAGAAGAAAAGAAGACATTGGATAAGTGAGCTAGCAGTGGATAATATGCAAGCCAATTTAACTTAGGTAAATACTGAAAGGTAAAAAACAGTTCATCCATGGTTAGAAACACTTAGTATATCTTAAATGTTTCAGCCAAAACTATTTCTACCAAGTTTTGAAAATCGTCTGGTGCAACCAAAAGTTTTACAAAATGAAGATCCTTCGAACCGAAGGAAAATTGTTCCAGTATACATTTGAAATATCACATTTCACAGGTAATATTCCTTCCTACAACGGATGGAAATTTGTATTAGTAAACGAAGCAAGATAAAAAAGACGGAGGAACAACAGAAAAAGGAGAATTGGAAAATAGAAAGGTTCAACCTTTATACAAATGTTCATTCTTTTAGGTGCGATGTTGGCAACCCAGTCAAAAAACTAACAGTGTCATTGTTTCCACTAATGCATAAAAAAATTAGTTCACAAAACAACAGACATCGAATGAAAATACTCTACTAAAAAGTTAGAACCTTTGGCATTATAGTGCACTTACGATTTCTTTATACACGATAACTTTAGTCATGGAAATTAGCATGCATGAGCAATAGAACTAGAGATGCACTATCAATGAAGATCAAGCCTAGTTCTCATAGTCGAAATGGTACTAACCTAAATACTCTTAAGGAACTTTTTTATATGCCTATCATGTGGTATGGTGCAGGAAAAAGTTGTTAGGTATCACATTATAATTAACTTAACTTTATTTATATAAAAGGTAGAATGAGCAAACAATGCTATAGTTTGTACAACATACAACATTATAGGTGTAGTGTGTGTGTGTGTGTGTTTATAAAGGTGAGCATCTATGTTGTATCATGTTGGCACTGATGCTCATATTTTTCTGGATTTATTTCACGCTCTCCGGCGATATTGGTCTAGTGAAAGGAGACGTTCCCATCGACTACAACCATTCATGCGATGACTTCGTCAATTTCAAGATGTTGTGTTCGCTCGGTATCTACATAGAAGGTGCAATGAGTAAACATTCTACTTTGAAACCTGAGAAAATAAGATCGATACAACTTTAAGATCCAGAATTGTCAATGGATCACTGATCACTAAAATAATAATTTATGTACACATTCGAAATCTGAGAAAATAAATTGTGTTATTTGTATTATTACATAAGATACAACTTTACATATCGTGTTTTCTTGCGTGGAGGAAACATCAAGAATGAAAATTAGAAAATTGATATATCAAAGTAATTATTACCAAGGAGAGAATGAGACTTTCTTCATATACAGTGAAGTTGATGTTTAATAAAAAATTGGATAATCTGGACCGAGATCTAAAGATAGCAATTTGATTCATGAGGTAGTTGTAAGTGAGGTTCGAAAAATAAGTGAACTAAAAGCCAGCAGCTTTGCTACTGAGCTACTTGCAACTATGTATACAATGTAAAAAAGGTAAATTAAATAATCATCTAAATTTCATCTGACTTTCTTGTTGTCTAATTAGCTCTACAGTAGATCACTTCAGGGATGAGGATCTGGGGTTGAACAGGAAAATGTGCAACAGAAGAATATGCGATCTAGAGATGGACAGATATAGGGCACCACAAAAAAGATTGATCAACGAAGCAGCAGAGGTGTCCTAGGAGACCACTCCTCCTTTTCATAGACCCGCACACAACATATTGGAAAATAATAATTAGCGATCTAGAGGAAGAGTGGAAAGCAAGCATACCATCAATGCATCTCTAAGTTTAGCCACCAATCGACTCAAAAATCTTAATTAACTCAAAGATATCGGTGAAGGACTATATAAGGGTGTATATACTTCAAATGGGAAATTATAGATTAATTTTGAGGAGAGGAAGAGAGGGAGAGAGAGGGAGAGATAGGAAGAGAGAGAGAGAGAGAGAGAGAGAGAGAGAGAGATGAAATGTGGATCATATGGGTGAGTGTATGTGGGTTTCGACGTCGACCACGAAGACACCTGAAGTGATTTTGTAAATCTCAAGATGTCAAGCTGGCTGAGTATCTCAGATGTGCTTATTGAGATAGGATATATCTGCATGCATTCATAGGGATGAATATATGTGTGTATGTGGACATCGACGTCGAGTACCAACACACATGCGTTGACTTCGTTAATCTCAAGATGTTGTGCATGCTAAATATCTTAAAAGTGCTCACAGAGGCTCGGTCTGTGTGCGTTCATTCATAAGGGTGAGTGTATGTGCGTGTACGTGAACATTGATGTCGAGCATTGACGTCGACCACGAAGACGCCGGCAGTGACTTCGTTAATCTCAATATAATGTGTGGGCTCAATATCTCAGAGATGCTCATAGAGGTATGATGTGTGTATGTGCGTTCATATGGATGACTTTATGTATGTATGCAGGCATTGGCGTCGATGATGTGAGTTTGTCAATTTCAAGATGTTGTGATACTTCAAATGGGAAATTATAGATTAATTTTAAGGAGAGAGAGAGGGAGAGAGAGAGATAGATGAAATGTGGATCATAGGGATGAGTGTATGTGGGTTTTGACGTCGACCACGAAGACACCTGAAGTGAGTTTGTAAATCTCAAGATGTCAAGCTAGCTCAATATCTCAAATGTGCTTATTGAGATAGGATATATCTGCATGCATTCATAGTGATGAGTATATGTATGTATCTGAACATCGATGTCGAGTATCAACACACATGCGCTGACTTCGTTAATGTCAAGATGTTGTGCATGCTAAATATCTTAAAAGTGCTCATAGATGCTCGGTATGTGTGCGTGCGTTCATAAGGGTGAGTGTATGTGCGTGTCTATAAACATTGACGTCGACCACGAAGACGCGTGCAGTGACTTCGCTAATCTCAATATGATGTGTCGGTTCAGTATCTCAGAGATGCTCATAGAGGTATGATGTGTGTACGTGCGTTCATAGGATGACTCTATGTATGTATGTGGGCATTGGCGTCGATGATGTGAGTTCGTCAATTTCAAGATGTTGTGCCGGTTCAGTATCTCAAAGGTGCCATAAAGATATGATATACGTATGTGCGTTTATATGGATATATAAACATCTGTGTTGTATTGGGTTAAAAAATCATTAGAAAAATACAAAAAAGAAATTCGGTAATAACCAAATGAAAAATCAGGCAAAGGTACAAAGAGTGAACAAAAAAGATTGAACACGTGTCAATAATAGAAGATACAATGACTAACACTTGAAACGCAGGAGAAGAGCCATGGCTTAGCCGCTTTAATATCTTGGTATAGAAGAGCCGTAGCTTAGCCCGCTTTAATATCTTGTATATGAGGCGAGAGGAAATCGGTAGAGGGAAGCTACCTCGGGTGCATAATTCGTGGCGCGACAAAATAGACACTAACGGGGTCGAGGGCCATGCAGACCAATTTGATACGACAATGGAGAAACCAAAGCATGCAGCTGGGGGGCTATGGGAACCACCTGTCAAGGGCACTCGGACGCGTCCTTTCTTCCTGACACCGGGGAAACTTCAGCAGGTGTTATTGTCAGAGATCACCTTGGGTTGGTTGCACGAGCATGTGGAAAATGCCTTCAACCCTGTAACGATGCGGAAGAAGCTGAGATGGTTGTTGTTTTGTATGGCCTCTACGTACTGCGAAAATACTACTACGGACCAGTATGTGTGGAATCTGATTGTGCTACATTTCCAGCTCTTCTGGGCAGCACATCATGCAACCAGTCTGCGCTCTTTCCCCTTGTTACGGACGTATCGCACCTGACTAAAACGTTTGAGGAGGTACCTTTCCAAGCTGTTAAGAGGATGAGTAATAAGATGGCACATGAGCTAGCCGCTCTTGCAAGGAGACAAGGAGAGTTCTTTACTCTCGGGAATGTACCCCCCATCCTCACTAGCCTCCTCAAGGAGGATTGTAACTTTCTTCTAACAGTTATATAAAGTGTGGTTGTCTTCTAAAAAACATTAATCAATAATGCATGTGCCGACCCGGATCGAAAGTGAACACCTCAGCAAAACTAGGATTGAAGATGAAAAAATATCTATAACATGCATGCACACTACGCCAAGAGCTTATCAGAAGGAAAAATTATCATATTATCCTAAAAAAGAGACGTTTAGAATTGACAACATTTAAACGTGTTGTGATTGTGTTCGCACTGAGGCCACTGTCAACGAGTATGTAAAAGAGGATAAGTGGCAACAGAGATGAGATGTCATGTGTTCACACAAAGGACGTGGATCTGTTGAAGTGTCGAGTCAGAATTATTGGGTAAAGGGGCGTTGTATGTTTTTCACCCATTGCAACGCATGACCTTTTTGCTATTATATTGCATATATTTCTTCCTCGTCAAATGTTTTTCTCTCTCTCTCTTGAATGTTTTATACTACATATTCTCTTCCTTGTTTCTATTCATGCATGGCTTATATTTTTACTAATGAGTTCTCTTTTATATTGCAGATATTATTTTTTACATACATCACTAGTACAAAAACTCTTATAGGTAGAAGTAATTTGTGGGGAGTCCCCAAAGAAGGAAAAGAACCAAGGTAATTTTCAGCCAAATCCGAGAACTTTTATTTCTGCATTGTCCATTACGACACACAAACTGTACAAGATGATCGACACACAAAGCGTACAAGATGTACCGAGAGGGATCAAGTGATCCCATGGTATGGTAAGCATTGTCCATTACGTGTTTGTGTACTAACCCATGGTCTTCGTGAGAGTTCTATGTGGGGGTTAGGTGTGTTTCCATGGGATTGCGTCAAAGAGAAGATCTCATACAACCCATGAAGTATGACGTCAAGTTGTGATCGTCATCAAGATTGCGATGTGCAAGTTCAAGTGGATCAGCACGAAGATATCATGCTTGAAGCTTGCTGTCCATTGACAAAGAGTAAATCAAGATGATCGACACACAAAGCGTACAAGATGTACCGAGAGGGATCAAGTGATCCCATGGTATGGTAAGCATTGTCCATTACGTGTTTGTGTACTAACCCATGGTCTACGTGAGAGTTCTATGTGGGGGTTAGGTGTGTTTCCATGGGCTTGCGTCAAAGAGAAGATCTCATACAACCCATGAAGTATGACGTCAAGTTGTGATCGTCATCAAGATTGCGATGTGCAAGTTCAAGTGGATCAGCACGAAGATATCATACTTGAAGCTTGCTGTCCATTGTGGTGGCAATGGACTTGTGAAGATATGCTGAAGAGTGGCTCACCCATAGTGAGTATGGGGGAGCAATCAACTAGTCTTCATCAAGCCAACGCAATCAAGAAAGGTGGTCCATCTTGAGGAAGCCAAGATCATCATCATCTAGCTCAAGAGGACGAGGTGCAAGGTATAGGTTTGCCCTTGATAGGTTTTCTGGTTAGGATAGATTGCTGTACTATCAAGGGGGCTCTCAAGTGAGTAGCTTGATCGTATCGTTCGTTGAGAGCTCAAACCATTTGCATCCTTGCATCATACTTCTTGGTTCTTGTTTGGATAGCTCTTTGTGAGTTTTAGAGCTTATGGTCATCTTCGTGACAAGCTCGAGTTCATCGAAAACGGAGTCCATATGCATCTACTATGATGTTTTCGATGTTGGAGTTTTTGCCGGTTCTTCATTCATAGAGGACTCACATCTCTATATCATTGGCACTTTCATATCTGCATGGCACTTTCATAGAGGACTCATATATCTATATCGCTATTTGGATAGCTCTTGTCATCCTGAATCCAACAAGCTTGGGTTTGCTCGATTCGGAGCTCGTATGCGAAAGTTATAGCTGTTTCAGTAGCGAGCGGTAGTACCGCTGGACCTAGCGGTAGTACCGCTAGAGTTGGCGGTAGTACCGCCCCTGGTCAGCGGTAGTACCGCTAGAGTTGGCGGTAGTACCGCCCCTGGTCAGCGGTAGTACCGCTAGAGTTGGCGGTAGTACCGCTGGCTTGCGGTAGTACCGCCCCTCGTCAACGGTAGTACCGCTCCAGGAGCTTAGTACCACCTGCCTAGCGGTTGTTCGTGGACGGACCTTTTTGCGAAGACTTTCTTGGCGGTGGTAGTGCCTTTGCACTTCCAGGGGCCAGCGGTAGTACCGCTGGGGCCAGCGGTAGTACCGCTGGAGTGCCAGCGGTAGTACCGCTAGCTCGCGGTAGTACCGCTGCAGTCAGCAGTAGTACCGCTGGAGTGCCAGCGGTAGTACCGCTGCAGCCAGCGGTAGTACCGCTGGAGCTCGGGCAGAGAGTGGGGGTAACGGTCTGATTCCTTCCCCCACTATATAAAGGGGGTCTTCTTCCCCCTTGGCCTCATCCATCCGTTGAGCTCTTGTTCTACCTCAATTGTTGACATTCTTAGAGCTTGCTAACTCTCAATCCCTCCAATGATTCTTGCTTGTCCTTGAGGGAAAAGAGAGAGGAGATCTAGATCCACATCTCCACCAATCACTTTCTCCTCTATGTGAGGGGAACCCCTTGGATCTAGATCTTGGAGTTCTTTGTGAGCTCCTTGTTCTTCCTCTCATATTTCTCCATAGCTTTTGTTGTTATGGAGGGATTTGAGTGTGAGGGACTTGACCACTTCGTGTGTTCTTGCCATTGCATTAGTTGCATCGGTTTGAGTTCTCCACGGTGATACGTGGAAGTGAGAAGTTGAGAAGCTTACTACCTTTGGTACTTAGTACCCTAGATATTGTTCTTCGTGGATGCTTTGGCATCCTAGAAGCTTGGTGGTGTCTCGGAGCTCAATCATTGTGGTGTGAAGCTCTGGGCAAGCGTCGGGGCCTCCAATTAGGTTGTGGAGATAGCCCCGAGCAATTTGTACGGGTACCAGTAACCGCCCCCAAGGGTTGCCACGTGTACGGGTTCGGTGACCACCCCCAAGGTTTGCCATTTGTACGGGTTCGGTGACCGCCCTCAAGGGTCCCTTAGTGGAATCACGGCATCTTGCATTGTCCGAGAGCGTGAGGAGATTACGGTGGCCTTAGTGGCATCTTGGGGAGCATTGTGCCTCCACACCGCTCTAACGGAGATTAGCATCCGCAAGGGTGTGAACTTCGGGATACATCATCGTCTCCCCGTGCCTCGGTTATCTCTTACCCGAACCCTTTACTTATGCACTTTACTTTGTGATAGACATATTGTTTATTGTAATATATCTTGCTATCACTTAGTTGTTTATCTTGCTTAGCATAAGTTGTTGGTGCACATAGGTGAGCCTAGTTGTTTGTAGGTTTTGTGCTTGACATATTAAATGTTAGTTTTATTCCGCATTTGTTCAAGCCTAAACCTTAATTATTTTAAAGCGCCTATTCACCCCCCCCCCCTCTAGGCGACATCCACGTCCTTTCAACAAGTAAACCACAAGTAAGGAGTTAGGGTTAAGGATAACCAAGGTCACTGAGACGAAGATGTATCCCGATGTTCACTTCCTTGGAGGGAAGCTAGTCACCGTTAGAGAGGTGGATGTTACCATGAAGGCACACCAACGCCACGAAGGCTCACCCTATTCTCCCTTTAAGATAACACCACGAAGGCGTTTCTCAACCACTAGTGGTAAGCCTTTGAGGTGGCTTCCAAACCCTCACAAACTTTTCCGGGGGGTAATCACACGTATTGATTCCTCTCCGAAGAACTCCTACCGCCTAGGAGTCTCCAACCTCCAAGAGTAACAAGATCACGGGGAATGCTCAAAACTTGCTCAAATCTCAAATAGCTTGGGTTGAGAGGAGGAGAGGGAGACGATCTATCTTTTGATTGGAACAACTCTCAAAGGGGCTCACAAATGCTCTTGTGATCTAAGATTTGGTGTGAGCAAATGTGTGTGAGGTAGAAGTGTGTTCTTATGAGGATAAGGTTGTGTTGGGCACCCTCTCAGGAAGTGGGAGGGGGTATATATGTTGGGGAACGTCGCATGGGAAACAAAAAATTTCCTACGCGCACGAAGACCTATCATGGTGATGTCCATCTACGAGAGGGGATGAGTGATCTACGTACCCTTGTAGATCGTACAGCAGAAGCGTTAGTGAACGCAGTTGATGTAGTGGAACGTCCTCACGTCCCTCGATCCGCCCCGCGAACAATCCCGCGATCAGTCCCACGATCTAGTACCGAACGGACGGCACCTCCGCGTTCAACACACGTACAGCTCGACGATGATCTCGGCCTTCTTGATCCAGCAAGAGAGACGGAGAGGTAGAAGAGTTCTCCGGCAGCATGACGGCGCTCCGGAGGTTGGTGATGACCTTGTCTCAGCAGGGCTCCGCCCGAGCTCCGCAGAAACGCGATCTAGAGGAAAAACCGTGGAGGTATGTGGTCGGGCTGCCGTGGAAAAGTCGTCTCAAATCAGCCCAAAAACCTCCGTATATATAGGTGGGAGGGAGGGGACCTTGCCTAGGGGGTCGGCCGAGTCCAAGGGGGAAGGCTCCCCCCCCCAAACCGAGTTGGACTTGGTTTGGTGGGTGGGAGTCCTTCCTTCCCTTCCCACCTCCTCTTTTTTTTCTTTTCTCTTTGATTTTCTTTCCTAGGCGCATAGGGCCCTTTTGGGCTGTCCCACCAGCCCACTAAGGGCTGGTGTGCCACCCTCAAGGCCTATAGGCTTCCCCGGGGTGGGTTCCCCCCCCCCCCCCCCCCGTGAACTCCCGGAACCCATTCGTCATTCCCGGTAACTCCAAAAACCTTCCGGTAATCAAATGAGGTCATCCTATATATCAATCTTCATTTCCGGACCATTTCGGAAACCCTCGTGACGTCCGTGATCTCATCCGGGACTCCGAACAACATTCAGTAACCAACCATATAACTCAAATACGCATAAAACAACGTCGAACTTAAGTGTGCAGACCCTGCGGGTTCGAGAACTATGTAGACATGACCCGAGAGACTCCTCGGTCAATATCCAATAGCGGGACCTGGATGCCCATATTGGTGTTGGGGAACGTCGCATGGGAAACAAAAAATTTCCTACGCGCACGAAGACCTATCATGGTGATGTCCATCTACGAGAGGGGATTTCCGATCTATGTACCCTTGTAGATCGCACAGCAGAAGCGTTAGTGAACGCGATTGATGTAGTGGAACGTCCTCACCTCCCTCGATCCGCCCCGCGAACTGTCCCGCGATCAGTCCCACGATCTAGTACCGAACGAACGGCACCTCCGCGTTCAGCACACGTACAGCTCGACGATGATCTCGGCCTTCTTGATCCAGCAAGAGAGACGGAGAGGTAGAAGAGTTCTCCGGCAGCGTGACGGCGCTCCGGAGGTTAGTGATGACCTTGTCTCAGCAGGGCTCCACCCGAGCTCCGCAGAAACGCGATCTAGAGGGAAAACCGTGGAGGTATGTGGTCGGGCTGCCGTGGCAAAAGTTGTCTCAAATCAGCCCTAAAACCTCCGTATATATAGGTGGGAGGGAGGGGGCCTTTCCTTGGGGCTCAAGGAGCCCCAAGGGGTCGGCCGAGTCCAAGGGGGAGGACTCTCCCCCCCAAACCGAGTTGGACTAGGTTTGGTGGGAGGGAGTCCCCCTTCCTTCCCACCTCCTCCTTTTTTTTTCTTTCTCTCTTGATTTTCTTCTCCTTGGCGCATAGGGCACTTGTGGGCTGTCCCACCAGCCCACTAAGGGCTGGTGTGTCTCCCCCAAGGCCTATGGGCTTCCCCGGGGTGGGTTGCCCCCCCCCCCCCGGTGAACTCCCGGAACCCATTCGTCATTCCCGGTACATTCCCGGTAACTCCGAAAACCTTCCGGTAATCAAATGAGGTCATCCTATATATCAATCTTCGTTTCCGGACCATTCTGGAAACCCTCGTGACGTCCGTGATCTCATCCGGGACTCCGAACAACATTCGGTAACCAACCATATAACTCAAATACGCATAAAACAACGTCGAACCTTAAGTGTGCAGACCCTGCGGGTTCGAGAACTGTGTAGACATGACCCGAGAGACTCCTCGGTCAATATCCAATAGCGGGACCTGGATGCCCATATTGGATCCTACATATTCTACGAAGATCTTATCGTTTGAACCTCAGTGCCAAGGATTCGTATAATCCCGTCTGTCATTCCCCTTGTCCTTCGGTATGTTACTTGCCCGAGATTCGATCGTCAGTATCCGCATACCTATTTCAATCTCGTTTACCGGCAAGTCTCTTTACTCGTTCCGTAATACAAGATCCCGCAACTTACACTAAGTTACATTGCTTGCAAGGCTTGTGTGTGATGTTGTATTACCGAGTGGGTCCCGAGATACCTCTCCGTCACACGGAGTGACAAATCCCAGTCTTGATCCATACTAACTCAACTAACACCTTCAGAGATACCCGTAGAGCATCTTTATAGTCACCCAGTTACGTTGCGACGTTTGATACGCACAAAGCATTCCTCCGGTGTCAGTGAGTTATATGATCTCATGGTCATAGGAATAAATACTTGACACGCATAAAACAGTAGCAACAAAATGACACGATCAACATGCTACGTCTATTAGTTTGGGTCTAGTCCATCACATGATTCTCCTAATGATGTGATCCCGTTATCAAGTGACAACACTTGCCTATGGCCAGGAAACCTTGACCATCTTTGATCAACGAGCTAGTCAACTAGAGGCTTACTAGGGACAGTGTTTTGTCTATGTATCCACACAAGTATTGTGTTTCCAATCAATACAATTATAGCATGGATAATAAACGATTATCATGAACTAAGAAATATAATAATAACTAATTTATTATTGCCTCTAGGGCATATTTCCAACAGTCTCCCACTTGCACTAGAGTCAATAATCTAGTTCACATCACCATGTGATTCCAACGAATCCAACACCCATATAGTTATGGGGTCTGATCACGTCTTGCTTGTGAGAGAGGTTTTAGTCAATGGTTCTGAAACTTTCAGATCCGTGCGTTCTTTACAAATATTTATGTCTTCTTATAGATGCTGCTACTACGTGCTATTCGGAAATGCTCCAAATATCTACTCTACTATACGAATCCGTTTCACTACTCATAGTTATTCGGATTAGTGTCAAAGCTTGCATCGACGTAACCCTTTACGACGAACTCTTTAACCACCTCCATAATCGAGAAAAATTCCTTAGTCCATTAGTTAGTAAGGATAAATTTCGACCGCTGCTAGTGATTCAATCATGGATCACTTTCTGTACCTCTCAACAGACTTTGAGTCAAGGCACACATCAGGTGCGGTACACAGCATGGCATACTTTAGATTCTACGGCTAAGGCATAGAAGACGACCTTCGTCTATTCTCTTTATTCTGCCGTGGTCGGGTTTTGAGTCTTACTCAAATTCACACCTCACAACGCAAGCAAGAACTCCTTCTTTGCTGGTCTATTTTGAACTCTTTCAAAAACTTGTCAAGGCATGCATCTTGTTGAAACTTCTATTAAGCGCTTTCGATCTATCTCCATAGATCTTTGATGCTCAACGTTCAAGTAGCGTAATCCAGGTACTCCTTTGAAAACTTATTTCAAACAACCTTGTATGCTTTACAGAAATTCTACATTACTTCTGAACCACAATATGTCAACCACATATACCTATCAGAAATTCTATAGTGCTCCCACTCACTTCTTTGGAAATACAAGTTTCTCATAAACCTTGTACAAACCCAAAATCTTTGATCATCTCATCAAAGTGTATATTCCAACTCCGAGATGCTTGCACCAGTCCATTTAAGGATCGCTGGAGCTTGCATACTTGCTAGTATCTTTAGGATCGACAAAACCTCATGGTTGTATCTCATACAATGTTTGCTCAAGGAAACCGTCAAGGAAACAATGTTTTGACATCCTACATGCAATATTTCATAAATAATGCAGCAACTACTAACATAATTCTAACAGACTTTCAGCATCGCTACGAGTGAGAAAGTCTCATCATAGTCAACTGTTTGATCTTGTCGGAAACATCTTTGCGACAAGTCGAGCTTTTCTTAATAGTGACTTATCACCATCATCGTCTGTCTTCCTTTTAAAGATCCATCTTTACTCAATAGTCTTACTACCATCAAGTAGTTCTTCCAAAGTCTACACTTTGTTTTCATACATGGATCCTCTCTCGGATTTCATGGCTTCCAGCCATTTGTCGGAATCCGGGCCCACCATTGCTTTCTTCATAACTCGTAGGTTCACTGTTGCTCAACAACATGACCTCCAAGACAGGGTTACCGTACCACTCTGCAGTAGTACGCGACCTTGTCGACCTACGAGGCTTGTAGTAACTTGATCCGATGCTTGATGATCACCATCACCAGCTTCCACTTCAATTGGTGTAGGCGCCACAGGAACAACTTCCTGCGCCCTGCTACACACTGGTTGAAGTGATGGTTCAATAACCTCATCAAGTTCCACTACCCTCCCACTCAATTCTTTCGAGAGAAACCTTTCCTCGAGAAAGGATCCGTTTCTAGAAACAAACACTTTGCTTTCGGATCTGAGATAGGAGATGTACCCAACTGTTTTGGATATCCTATGAAGATGGATTTGTCCGCTTTGGGTTCGAGCTTATCAGACTGAAACTTTTTCACATAAGTGTCGAAACCCCAAACTTTCAAGAAACGACAGTTTAGATTTCTCTAAACCTCAGTCTATACTGTGTCATCTCAACGGAAATACGCGGTGCCCTATTTAAAGTGAGTGCGGTTGTCTCTAATGCATAACCCATAAACGATAGTGGTAATTTGATAAGAGACATCATAGTATGCACCATACCAAATAGTGCGTGGCTATGACGTTCAGACACATTATCACACTATGATGTTCCAGGTGGCATGAACTGCGAAACAATTTCCACATTGTCTTAACTGCGTACCAAAACTCGTAACTCAGATATTCATTTCCATGATCATATCGTAGACAGGTTATCCTCTTGTTACGACGAACTTCACTCTGAAACGGAATTGAACTTTTTCAACATTTCAGACTTGTGATTCATTGAGTAAATACTCTAGTATCTACTCAAATCGTCATTGAAGTAAGAACATAATGATATCTACTGCGTGCCTCAGCACCCGTTGGACTGCATACATCAAAATGTATCACTTCCAACAAGTTACTATCTTATTTCATCTCAATGAAAACAAGGCCTTGCTCATGTGGTATGATTTGCATGTCACTAGTGATTCAAAATCAAGTGAGTATAAAGATCCATCAGCATGGAGCCTCTTCATGCAATTTATACCAACATGACTCAAGCGGCAGTGCCACAAGTAAGTGGTACTATCATCATTACCTCGTATCTTTTGGCACCAATATCATGAACATGTGTAACACTACGATCGAGATTCAATAAACCATTGAAGGTGATTATTCAAGCAAATAGAGTAACCATTATTCTCTTTAAATGAATAATCGTATTGCAATAAACACGATTCAATCATGTTCATGCTTAACGCAAGCACCAAATAACAATTATTTCGGTTTAACACCAATCCCGATGGTAGAGGGAGCGTGTGATGTTTTGATCATATCAATCTTGGAAACACTTCCAACACGTATCGTCACCTCGCCTTTAGCTAGTCTCCGTTTATGCCGTAGCTATCATTTCGTGTTACTAATCACTTAGCAACCGAACCGGTATCCAATACCCTCATGCTACTAGGAGTACTAGTAAAGTACACATCAACATCATGTATATCAAATATACTTCTTTCGACTTTTGCCAGCCTTCTTATCTACCAAGTATCTAGAGTTGCTCCGCCTCAGTGACTGTTCCCCTCATTACAGAAGCACTTAGTCTCAGGTTTGGGTTTAATCTTGGGTCTCTTCATTAGTGCAGCAACTGTTTTGCCGTTTCACGAAGTATCCCTTCTAGCCCTTGCCTTTCTTGAAACTTAGTGGTTTTACTACCATCAACTATTGATGCTCCTTCTTGATTTCTACTTTCGCAGTGTCAAACATCGCGAATCGCTCAAGGATCATTGTATCTATCCTTGACATGTTATAGTTCATCACGAAGCTCTCACAGCTTGGTGGCAGTGACTTTGGAGAACCATCACTATCTCATCTAGAAGATTAACTCCCACTTGATTCAAGCGATTGTCGTACTCAGACAATCTGAGCACACGCTCAACGATTGAGCTTTTCTCCTTTACTTTGTGGACAAAGAATCTTGTTGGAGGTCTCGTACCTCTTAACAAGGGCACAAGCATGAAATCACAATTTCATCTCTTCAGAACATCACTTATGTTCCGTGACGTTTCAAAACGTTTTTGGCGCCTTGCTTCTAAGCCATTAAGTATTTTGCACCGAACTATCGTGTAGTCATCAGAAACGTGTATGTCGGATGTTCACAGCATCCACAGATGACGCTCGAGGTGCAGCACACCGAGTGGTGCATTAAGGACATAAGCCTTCTGCGCAGCAACGAGGACAATCCTCCGTTTTACAGACTTAGTCTGCAAAGTTTGCTACTATCAGCTTTCAACTAAATTTTCTCTAGGAACATATAAAAAACAGTAGAGCTATAGCGCAAGCTACATCGTAATTCGCAAAGACCATTAGACTATGTTCATGACAATTAGTTCAATTAATCATATTACTTAATAACTCCCACTCAAAAAGTACATCTCTCTAGTCATTTGAGTGGTACGTGATCCAAATCCGCTATCTCAAGTCCGATCATCACGTGAGTCGAGAATAGTTTCAGTGGTAAGCATCTCTATGCTAATCATATCAACTATACGATTCATACTCGACCTTTCGGTCTCATGTGTTCCGAGGCCATGTCTGCACATGCTAGGCTCGTCAAGCTTAACCCGAGTGTTCCGCGTGCGCAACTGTTTTGCACCCGTTGTATGTGAACGTTGAGTCTATCACACCCGATCATCACGTGGTGTCTCGAAACGACGAACTGTAGCAACGGTGCACAGTCGGGGAGAACACAATTTCGTCTTGAAATTTTAGTGAGAGATCACCTCATAATGCTACCGTCGTTCTAAGCAAAATAAGGTGCATAAAAGGATTAACATCACATGCAATTGATAAGTGACATGATATGGACATCATCACGTGCTTCTTGATCTCCATCACCAAAGCACCGGCACGATCTTCTTGTCACCAGCGTCACACCATGATCTCCATCATCATGTTGCCATCGGGGTTGTCGTGCTACTTATGCTATTACTACTAAAGCTACATCCTAGCAAAATAGTAAACGCATCTGCAAGCACAAACGTTAGTATAAAGAGAACCCTATGGCTCCTGCCGGTTGCCGTACCATCGACGTGCAAGTCGATATTTCTATTACAACATGATCATCTCATACATCCAATATATCACATCACATCGTTGGCCATATCACATCACAATCATACCCTGCAAAAACAAGTTAGACGTCCTCTAATTTTGTTGTTGCATCATTTACGTGGTGACCAAGGGTATCTAGTAGGATCGCATCTTACTTACGCAAACACCACAACGGAGATATATGAGTTGCTATTTAACCTCATCCAAGGACCTCCTCGGTCAAATCCGATTCAACTAAAGTTGGAGAAACCGACACTCGCCGGTCACCTTTGAGCAACGAAGTTACTCGTAGCGATGAAACCAGTCTCTCGTAAGCGTACGAGTAATGTCGGTCCGAGCCGCTTCGATCCAACAATACCGCGGAATCAAGAAAAGACTAAGCAGGGCAGCAAAACGCACATCACCGCCCACAAAAACTTTTGTGTTCTACTCGAGAAGACATCTACGCATGAACCTAGCTCATGATGCCACTGTTGGGGAACGTCGCATGGGAAACAAAAAATTTCCTACGCGCACGAAGACCTATCATGGTGATGTCCATCTACGAGAGGGGATTTCCGATCTACGTACCCTTGTAGATCGCACAGCAGAAGCGTTAGTGAACGCGGTTGATGTAGTGGAACGTCCTCACGTCCCTCGATCCGCCCCGCGAACTGTCCCGCGATCAGTCCCACGATCTAGTACCGAACGGACGGCACCTCCGCGTTCAGCACACGTACAGCTCGACGATGATCTCGGCCTTCTTGATCCAGCAAGAGAGACGGAGAGGTAGAAGATTTCTCCGGCAGCGTGACGGCGCTCCGGAGGTTGGTGATGACCTTGTCTCAGCAGGGCTCCGCCCGAGCTCCGCAGAAACGCGATCTAGAGGGAAAACCGTGGAGGTATGTGGTCGGGCTGCCGTGGCAAAAGTTATCTCAAATCAGCCCTAAAACCTCCGTATATATAGGTGGGAGGGAGGGGGCCTTGCCTTGGGGCTCAAGGAGCCCCAAGGGGGTCGGCCGAGTCCAAGGGGGAGGACTCTCCCACCCAAACCGAGTTGGACTAGGTTTGGTGGGAGGGAGTCCCCCTTCCTTCCCACCTCCTCCTTTTTTTTTCTCTCTTGATTTTCTTCTCCTTGGTGCATAGGGCACTTGTGGGCTGTCCCACCAGCCCGCTAAGCGCTGGTGTGTCTCCCCCAAGGCCTATGGGCTTCCCCGGGGTGGGTTGCCCCCCCGGTGAACTCCCGGAACCCATTCGTCATTCCCGGTACTTTCCCGGTAACTCCGAAAACCTTCCGGTAATCAAATGAGGTCATCCTATATATCAATCTTCGTTTCCGGACCATTCCGGAAACCCTCGTGACGTCCGTGATCTCATCCGGGACTCCAAACAACATTCGGTAACCAACCATATAACTCAAACACGCATAAAACAACGTCGAACCTTAAGTGTGCAGACCCTCCGGGTTCGAGAACTATGTAGACATGACCCGAGAGACTCCTCGGTCAATATCCAATAGCGGGACCTGGATGCCCATATTGGACCCTACATATTCTACGAAGATCTTATCGTTTGAACCTCAGTGCCAAGGATTCGTATAATCCCGTATGTCATTCCCTTTGTCCTTCGGTATGTTACTTGCCCGAGATTCGATCGTCAGTATCCGCATACCTATTTCAATCTCGTTTACCGGCAAGTCTCTTTACTCGTTCCGTAATACAAGATCCCGCAACTTACACTAAGTTACATTGCTTGCAAGGCTTGTGTGTGATGTTGTATTACCGAGTGGGCCCCGAGATACCTCTCCGTCACACGGAGTGACAAATCCCAGTCTTGATCCATACTAACTCAACTAACACCTTCGGAGATACCTGTAGAGCATCTTTATAGTCACCCAGTTACGTTGCGACGTTTGATACACACAAAGCATTCCTCCGGTGTCAGTGAGTTATATGATCTCATGGTCATAGGAATAAATACTTGACACGCAGAAAACAGTAGCAACAAAATGACACGATCAACATGCTACGTCTATTAGTTTGGGTCTAGTCCATCACATGATTCTCCTAATGATGTGATCCCGTTATCAAGTGACAACACTTGCCTATGGCCAGGAAACCTTGACCATCTTTGATCAACGAGCTAGTCAACTAGAGGCTTACTAGGGACAGTGTTTTGTCTATGTATCCACACAAGTATTGTGTTTCCAATCAATACAATTATAGCATGGATAATAAACGATTATCATGAACTAAGAAATATAATAATAACTAATTTATTATTGCCTCTAGGGCATATTTCCAACAATTGAATCCTACATATTCTACGAAGATCTTATCGTTTGAACCTCAGTGCCAAGGATTCACATAATCCCGTATGTCATTCCCTTTGTCCTTCAGTATGTTACTTGCCCGAGATTCGATCGTCAGTATCCGCATACCTATTTCAATCTCGTTTACCGGCAAGTCTCTTTACTCGTTCCGTAATACAAGATCCCGCAACTTACACTAAGTCACATTGCTTGCAAGGCTTGTGTGTGATGTTGTATTACCGAGTGGGCCCCGAGATACCTCTCCGTCACACGGAGTGACAAATCCCAGTCTTGATCCATACTAACTCAACTAACACCTTCGGAGATACCTGTAGAGCATCTTTATAGTCACCCAGTTACGTTGGGACGTTTGATACACACAAATCATTCCTCCGGTGTCAGTGAGTTATATGATCTCATGGTCATAGGAATAAATACTTGACACGCAGAAAACAGTAGCAACAAAATGACACGATCAACATGCTACGTCTATTAGTTTGGGTCTAGTCCATCACGTGATTCTCCTAATGACGTGATCCAGTTATCAAGCAACAACACTTTGTTCATAATCAGAAGACACTGACTATCTTTGATCAACTGGCTAGCCAACTAGAGGCTTGCTAGGGACGGTGTTTTGTCTATGTATCCACACATGTAAATGAGTCTTCATTCAATACAATTATAGCATGGATAATAAACGGTTATTTTGATACAGGAATTATAATAATAACTATATTTATTATTGCCTCTAGGGCATAATTGCAACAATATATAGTGGGGAGTGTAAAAACAGCCGTTGGGGACACTTTAAGTCACACAGGGTTCGGACGTCCGGCAGTTTACGGAAGTCCGGGCGTCCGCAAGGGGTCGGACGTCCGACACGGATCGGTCGTCCGAGAGTTGTAGATATGTCTAGAAACACTGTGAGTTGAAGAGGGACCGGACATCCAGAGAAGGCCGGAAATCCGAGTTAATCGACTCAACTTCTTCTGGTGCAAGGTTCCGGATTTCCAAAGGGGTCGGACGTCCATGTATCCACACATGTAAATGAGTCTTCATTCAATACAATTATAGCATGGATAATAAACGATTATCTTGATACAGGAATTATAATAATAACTATATTTATTATTGCCTCTAGGGCATAATTCCAACAGTCTCCCACTTGCACTAGAGTCAATAATCTAGCCCTCACATCATCATGTGAATTACATTGTAATAAATCTGACACCCATACAGTTCTGGTGTTGATCATGCTTTGGCCGTGGAAGAGGTTTAGTCAGCGGGTCTGCTACATTCTTGTCGATCATGATCCGTGTGCACTTTGCATATATTTACGTCCTCTCCCTCGACGTAGTCGCGGAGGAGGTTGAAGCGTCGTTTGATGTGTCTGGTCTTCTTGTGAAACCGTGGTTCCTTTGCTAAGGCAATGGCACCCGTGTTGTCACAGAACAAGGTTATTGGATTCAGTGCGCTTGGCACCACTCCAAGATCCGTCATGAACTGCTTCATCCAGACACCCTCCTTAGCCGCCTCCGAGGCAGCCATGTACTCCGCTTCACATGTAGAATCTGCTACGACGCTTTGCTTGGAACTGCACCAGCTTAACGCACCCCCATTAAGAACAAATACGTATCCGGTTTGCGACTTAGAGTCGTCCGGATCTGTGTCAAAGCTTGCATCGACGTAACCTTTTACGGCTAGCTCTTCGTCACCTCCATACACGAGAAACATCTCCTTAGTCCTTTTCAGGTACTTTAGGATATTCTTGACCGCTGTCCAGTGATCCACTCCTGGATTACTCTGGAACCTACCTGCCATACTTATGGTCAGGCTAACATCCGGTCTAGTGCACAGCATTGCATACATGATAGAACCTATGGCTGAAGCATAGGAGACGGAGCGCATATGCTCTCTATCTTCATCAGTTGCTGGGCACTGAGTCTTACTCAATCTCGTACCTTGTAAAACTGGCAAGAACCCTTTCTTGGATTGTTCCATTTTGAACCTCTTCAAAACTTTATCAAGGTATGTGCTTTGTGAAAGTCCTATCAGGCGTTTTGATCTATCCCTATAGATCTTAATGCCTAGAATGTAAGCAGCTTCTCCTAGGTCCTTCATAGAGAAACTTTTATTTAAGTAATCCTTTATGCTCTCTAAAAACTCCACGTTGTTTCCAATCAGCAATATGCCATCCACATATAATATTAGAAATGCCACAGAGCTCCCACTCACTTTCTTGTAAATACAAGATTCTCCAACCACTTGTATAAACCCAAATGCTTTGATCACCTCATCAAAGCGTTTGTTCCAACTTCGAGATGCTTGCACCAGTCCATAAATGGATCGTTGGAGCTTGCACACCTTTTTAGCATTCTTAGGATCGACAAAACCTTCGGGTTGTATCATATACAACTCTTCCTTAAGGAAACCGTTAAGGAACGCCGTTTTGACATCCATCTGCCAGATTTCATAATCGAAAAATGCAGCTATTGCTAACATGATTCTGACGGACTTAAGCATCGCTACGGGTGAGAATGTCTCATCGTAGTCAACTCCTTGAACTTGTGAAAAACCCTTTGCCACAAGTCGAGCTTTATAAACGGTCACATTGCCATCAGCGTCCGTCTTCCTTTTAAAGATCCATTTGTTCTGAATAGCCTTGCGGCCCTCAAGTAGTACCTCCAAAGTCCACACTTTGTTCTCATACATGGATCCTATCTCGGACTTCATGGCCTCTAGCCATTTGTTGGAATCTGGGCCCACCATTGCTTCTTCATAATTTGCACGTTCATTGTTGTCTAACAACATGATTGATAAGACGGGATTACCGTACCACTCTGGAGCAGCACGTGGTCTCGTCGACCTGCGTGGTTCGACAAAAACTTGAACTGGAGTTTCATGATCATCATCATCAACCTCCTCCTCAACCGGTGTCGCAACGACAGAGGTTTCCCCTTGCCCTGCGCCACCATCCAGAGGGATGAGAGGTTCGACAACCTCGTCAAGTTCTATCTTCCTCCCACTCAATTCTCTCGAGAGAAACTCCTTCTCGAGAAAAGCTCCGTTTTTAGCAACAAACACTTTGCCCTCGGATTTGAGATAGAAGGTGTACCCAACTGTCTCTTTTGGGTAACCTATGAAGACGCATTTTTCTGCTTTGGGTTCCAGCTTTTCAGGCTGAAGCTTTTTGACATAAGCATCACATCCCCAAACTTTAAGAAACAACAACTTTGGCCTTTTGCCATACCACAGTTCGTATGGTGTCGTCTCAATGGATTTTGATGGTGCCCTATTTAAAGTGAATGCAGCTGTTTCTAATGCATAACCCCAAAACGATAACGGCAAATCAGTAAGAGACATCATAGATCGCACCGTCTCTAATAGAGTACGATTACGACGTTCGGACACACCATTACGCTGTGGTGTTCCAGGCGGTGTTAACTGTGAAACAATTCCACATTGTCTTAAGTGAGTACCAAACTCGAAACTCAGATATTCACCCCCACGATCAGACCGTAGGAACTTGATCTTCTTGTTACGATGATTTTCCACTTCACTCTGAAATTGCTTGAACTTTTCAAATGTTTCAGACTTGTGTTTCATCAAGTAGACATAACCATATCTACTCAAATCGTCAGTGAAGGTGAGAAAATAACGATATCCGCCGCGTGCCTCCACGCTCATCGGACCACACACATCGGTATGTATGATTTCCAACAAGTCACTTGCACGCTCCATTGTTCCGGAGAACGGGGTCTTAGTCATCTTGCCCATGAGGCATGGTTCGCACGTTGTCACATCCCTAACCCTTAACCAAGATAGCATTTTGCTCATGTCTTCTTTGCATTTGCATCTAAGAAGTTTCAACAAAAACAACAAAGTGGCAAAGGAAAAACTCAAAACCCTAGCCACCATTTCAATTAAAGGAAATTTCAAACTAGTTCAAATCAATGAACCCAAAATGGCCTCAAGAAATGTTCAAACTTTCTGATAAATCATGAAAGTAAATGAGCATTGGAGAAAACTATTTTCTTGACACTTTAAGCATTTTAAATAAATGCAAAAGCCACTGGTTTCAAATTTAAAATTTGAAATCAGAAACTATAATTTTCCAAAAATGTTGAAAGTCTTGGAAATGAGTGGGGATATTATAACAAATATTTCAGGAGGTATAAAATAGTTTTTACTTTTTGTTTTGGAGCTGAAATAATTAGCTAAGCAATAAATAGCAAAACAGAAAAAACAAAAACAGAGAAAATGGGAAAAAGCTTACCTGTCGCCTAAGCCGGCCCGGCCCATCTCCCCGCTCGTCCCCTCCCTCGCGCCAGTAGGCAGCAGGAGGTGGCCGCCGCCTCCTCCGGCGCGGCCACGCACCTGCGTGCCTGCCTGGCCGCCGGTTCGCGCTGGCGACGACGGGGATAAGCTCCCCAGAGCTTCCCCTATCCATTCCCCGCCTCGGTTCTTCCCCTCCTCCCGGATCTCCTCCTTCTCCCTGCTGCCGCCATTAGAGCCGAGCTCGAGCTCGAGCTGGCCGTGCCCCTGGCCATAGGAACCCCTCCCAGAGCATGCCATTAGCTCCGCCTCATCGCCCTGGTCATCTCTGCATAAGCCGAAGCTTCCTCGAGCCCTGCAACGCCCGCAACGCCGTCGTCTTCCTCCTCCGGCCGCCGGACCTGTCCCGTCGATTCGTCGCCCCCAGGCCTTCCCCGAGCCGTCTGAGCTCTGCCCTGCACTCCCTGTGAGCATGCGGTCGTTTTCCCTAGGTTTTCCCCGTCGATCCCCTCCTCTAGCCCTAGTTTCACCGGAGCCCGACGAGGACCGCCGCTGCCGCTCGTCGCCGGTAGCCCTCCGATGTCCAGCTCGTCCTCCCGAGAGCACCAGCAGCTCCAGGACGACGCGTAGATGCCGTAGCAGCTAAGAACTGAGCGTGGATCCCTCTGATTCAAAGCTCCCGACGACGCCCGAGCTTCGGCCGCCGCTCCGGCTCGTCGCCGACGCCTCTTCCGGCGACCCTAGCCTCCCCAGATGGTCCTGCCAGTTCGGCCACTTCGCGAGCATGCTGTAGCTGCAAACCGCGTGCGTTTTGGTGCTGTGCAGCGCCGTTTAGGTCGCCTCCGGCGAGCCCTCCGCCGCGGGTCTGGTCGCCGGCGACCACCCTCCGATGGCCGTCGACGTGGCCGACCATTAGGGCGTAATCGCCCACCCCTCAGTCGCTGACATAGGGCCCCACGCCTGGTCAAACCCCAATTAGGGGCTGGTTAGCGCGGGATTAGTCCCAGAGAGGCTGACCAGTGGGGCCCCCCTGTCAGGTTTGACCTGCACAGGTCGGCTGACCTGCTGACGTCAGCCTGATGCAATAAATGGAATTTCCAGTATAAAAATAATTCAGGAAATTGCTAAAAATTGCAAAAATCATAGAAATTAATCTGTAACTCCAATGAAAATAAGTTATATATGAAAAAGTATCAGAAAAATTCAAGGATTCTGATTATGCTACTTTCAACTATGTTTGAAAAAGTTACAGGACACTAATTTTTGAAATAAGGAATAATTCAATTCTTTAATCACTTTATAAATGGAATTTGCAAAAATATCCAAATTTCATTATAAATACAATGATCACACACTTCCCTAGATATAAATCAGTACCATAACATGACATTTCATGCATGTTAACATTAGGTTGATCTGAGCATCAGGTCGAATCAATTGAACCGGTATCCGAGAATACCCGTTTGAATTGCTATTCGAATGTGATTCAAATCAACTCTAAACCTAAAACATCTTGATTATAATAACATATCACTTGCATTCTCATGCCATGCTCATGCATCATTTTGATTGCATATGTTTGTTATTGAATGTTGCCATTCATTTCGGTAGGCTCCGCACCCCCGGATTCCACCGAATATCCGTCTGACGGATATCGTTCCTCCTCTGAGCAACAAGGCAAGCAACCCTTTTGATCATCACGATAACTCCTATGTTCTTGCTCCTGCACCTATTTATTGCATTAGGATCAAATGCTTCAACTGCTTTCGCCATGATAGTTGGACCCACTTCCTTTGCATGACTTAACCTTGTCACAGTAAATAGCCGAACCTTGCAACCTAGCATACCTGGTAGTTGCTTGAGCTATGATGTGCCTTATCCTGCTATGCATGCTATGCTTAGAGTTGTGTATGGTCTGTCATCTGGGAGATGAACAGAAATGTGGAATGTGTTCGGTGAGCAAAGGTCGTGTGTTGAACTTGATTTGGTAAAGGTACCGGTGAAAGGCTGTGTAGGAGTACATGGCGGGTTGTTTCATTGGAACCGTCCTTAGGAACTGAGTTCCGTGTATGTAATCCAAGACTAGATACTACCACATGCTGGGCCCTGAAATATGACCCCGCTCGGCCTATTAATCGCGTAGTACTCGGTCCAGGAGTTGCAAGTAGTTTCTGGTGTTTATAGTAATGCTGGAGGCCGTGCATGGTGCTGACCTGAGAGGTGGACCGTGATGCGGTAGGCAGTGGCACGGTGTACCAAGTGGCACCCGGATGGTGGGCTTGGGAACCCTGCGCACATCGTTTGAGGCCGTGGCAGAAACCTCGGCCGGACTTCCGTACGGGTTACTCTCAGATAGGCGATAAACCTGGACTAGGTACTAGTGTGGTTAACGGTCGTGGCCGACTCCCTCGTTGGGCTTCCGCTTGAAGGTTGCCGAGGTGCATGACGTGCACATGGCGATAAGTGGCGGGAGCGTGTGTGACGAAGTACACCCCTGCAGGGTTATGATCTATTCGAATAGCCGCGTCCGCTGATATGGACTACTTGGAGACATATGTTGTTCATAGATAACTTCAATGGCTACTCATAAAATTGTCAAGATAAGCGTGAGTGTCGTGGACGGCATTTCCGTATGGAGACGGAATGATTCCACGATAGTGTATTGTTGTGGTGTTAGTGGACTCGTGTGCGAGAAATCAAGTTGTCAAAACTAATTTCAAAAAGCAAGTTGTCTAGCCACGAGTCAAATGCTGGCTTCCCGCATGAAACCCCACAATACCTTTTGATACCTTGCATGAGTAGTTAGTTCTCCTAAAGTCTTGCTGAGTACCTTCGTACTCATGTTTGTTTAATAAATGTTGCAGAGGTTGCTAATGACCCTAATGGAGGGTTCTTCATAGACATCGACGACGACGAGTAGCTGGTGTCCCAGTTACGATCTGGCCCTACGTCGGCTCTGTAGTATAGTCAGACCATGTGCCTTCTAGTTGCTCTGTCTGTATCCAGACAGTTTATAACTCTTCCGCTGGCTTGTAATTGTATGACTGCTATTATGGGTCGAGAGACCCTTAATGTGTAATATTATGTGTGTGGCTCTTCCGAGCCTCTTAAATAAAGCTTGTATGGTTATGGTTATGTTGTGATGCCATCGATGTATCTATACATATCGGTATGCCATGCGTACGTGTGTCTTACTTGATATGTATGGGGTTCGAATACCTAGTCGTGAACTTTAGTAGCACTCCTTACAAGGAAATGCCCCTTTGTGATCCAACGAGCCTTGGTAGTTCGCTACTGCTCCGGACACATTGGTTGACCGGCATGTGTCCTTCTTAGCTGTTGTGTCTGTCCCCTTTGGGGAAATGTCACGCGACGTAATGGAGTCCTTGTAGCTTGCTACGACTCGTCTACGTTCGTTGGTGACCGACACCTGCTTTGTTGGGTCATGTATGCCTGTCCTTGTGCGGAACTGCCACTTTGGTTTATGACTAGACATGTCGATCCGGGTTCTTTGACATTGGATTGCTAGCGACACTATCGCATACTTGAGTCAAAAGACGCAAACGGTCCCGGCTAAGGTAAGGCTGCAGCCGTGGAGTTAACCGTGCGTGAGACCACAAAGGGATGCGATGTGTTACAGGCTGGATTCCTATGGCTTAGGATCGGGGTCCCTATAGCGTTGGTATCAGAGCCTGACTGACTGTAGGATTACTAAGCCAAACTGGTCGAAGTTGAGTCTAGAATTTCTTAGTTATATATAGGGGAATTGTTTGTGGAAGGGAACGTAACACTCTTGTTCTCTTCTCAAGATATTCTATCCTGGTCATCCTTGTCTTTTCCGCGGGAATTAAGGACTAGATTTCTCATCTTCTCCTAGGCTCGTGTTTCCGATCGGCAGCTTATAGGACTACGGGTCGAGAGATATTGGGTTTCTTTTATCCCTAGGAAGCAGGAAGTAAGTTTGGTGACCAGAGAATTGAACTTGATAGTTGAGTGGTGACGCTATTTCATTTTGGGTTGTCTCAAAATTTGTTTTGAGCATTTACAGCCGTTATGCTGCCCAATTTTACATTCAGAGCTCTAATGCTTTTGCATTACTCTCTATTTACAGATGCCTGGCCGTCCTTCTCGTCAGGTGGTTCGTCTGACCAGGTGCATTAATGTACCGGGTCATACGGCCATGCTGGTCAGGGTGATGTCGGTGTGCGGTTACCGCTGGTACCCCGAGTACACGGTAGAGGAACAGTACCGAGACTTCAACCAGAGCCAGTACATCTGCACTGTTAGGGTATTTCCAGACTACCCTGGAGCGGAGAAGCCAATCCATTGGTCCTATGGGTTGGGGGTCACCGTTGACATGGCAGTACAGGATGCTGCCTATTCAATGCTGACCATTATGAGAGCGAGACATGCACTGTTGCAGAATTCAGAGTTCTGCTATGTTCCGGCCTCTCAGTCTGGTGAAGAGGGATACCTCAGTGGAGTCTATTTTGATTCTTCTAGGGAGGATCCACTTCTGCAGTCCACTGTTGAGATGCTAGAGAACAGAGACGAGGATGCTCGTGCTCTCCGCATGGAGCTTTATGCTACCCGTGCCCGTCTGTGGACAGCTTTGACGCAGCTGGCACCGGTAGTCCAGACAGGGTATGGAGAGATGGAGATGTTGAATCCTGTTAGGACCCATCTTCCGGCTCACGTTGACTGGCCAGCTATAGGAGGAGTCACACCTCTTCGGGGACCCCTCTTACCACCGGTCAGGGGACCAAGGCCACATCCGTGTCCTTACGGATCCCAGGGATCTCAGGCTAGAGTGTTTCCTGATCCGCAGGTTGAGCTTCCAGGTCATGGAGGTAATCTCTATGAGATGTTCTATGCGGATGCCTGAGCTATGAGCGGAAGGATAGTATGGTAGTAGCCGTACGTTCACAGTCCTGCGTGACTTGTGGAGTATGGTAGTAATGTGAAACGAAATCCGAAGGCCTAGATAAATAATGTATGGGAAGCTTGTAAGCCTCTGATGAGTAGTTCCACCATTTCAGTAGTTGCTCTTCGAGTAAGTTTGTACTGAACTATGTAAGGGTGTGTATGAACCATGGTGTATATATAGCAGTTGCTTGTTACCATGTTGTTCGGATATTCATTTCCGCATTCCGTGTGTTCAGTACATTCTTAATCCATAGTTAGTATTGATATGATATTGGTCTAAGCTATGAGTTTGTTTGTCAGGATGGTGTTCACCAGGTTGAACCATGCCCCTGCTCATGAGCAAGGTGAGGGTAGTCAAGCTTCGCAGGAAGACCTGCCTCACCCACCTTCTCTGGTAGAAGTGATGCTTGAGGCAGAAAGAAACAAAAGGGAGACCAATCGACTGCTAGAGCGTATTGAGCAGAATACGGCTCGACAGCCAAGGAATGCTGCAGTGTCCCTCAATGACTTTGTGAAGCTGAATCCTCCAAAGTTTCATCATTCCGTCGATCCCCTCGACGCTGATGACTGGCTGTGCAGCATTTCATGCAAGATTCGCTCTGCGAATGTGTCTCAGGCCGACAAGGTGACCTTTGCGGCGTATTTCCTGGAGGGACCCGCCAATCTGTGGTGGGAGAATTTTGAAGCTATGCGTCCCGCTGAACCAGTGGCCACATGGGCAGACTTCAGTGCAGCTTTTCGTCTGCACCATATTCCAGAGGGCCTGATGGACAGAAAGAGAGAGGAGTTCTGTGCCTTCACTCAGGGCAAGTTGTCTGTGGATGCCTATAGCCGCGAGTTCGGTAAACTCGCCCGCTATGCAACAGAGGAGGTATCTACTGACGCCAAGAAGCAAGCAAGATTCCGTAAGGGTCTGAGCCCTGAGCTCCGTCGAGATCTGCGCCTCCATGAGTGTGCAAGCTTTCAAGCCCTGGTCAACAAAGCGATCAGTGCGGAGACTGGTCATACTGACTTCGAAGCCACAAGGAAGCACTCCCGTGACTTTGGCTCATCTTCTGGTTCCGCGTTTAAAAAATGCAGGCTGTGGGTTCCAAACAGTTCTCTGCCGCCAAGATACACTCCGAGGCCATCCTACGTGGCGCCTCAGACGAATCAGGCCAACCCTCCATCAAAAGCTTATGGTGGTCCAGCTAGCAATGTTGCACCACGTGCCAACCAGGTGATATGCTACAAGTGTGGAGAACCAGGGCATTATTCCCGTGAGTGTCCTCAGAATGTGGGTGCCAAGCAACCCGGAAAATCCGTCGGGCAGGCCAAGTCGGGTAAAGCGTTTTATGTGAAGCCAACTCCTGCACGTGGCCGTGTGAACTATGTGTCAGCAGAAGAAGCTGCAGAGGATCCCGACGTCATGCTGGGTATGCTTCTTGTTAATCATCACCCAGCGTCCGTTCTCTTTGACACTGGGTCTTCTCATTCCTTCATTTCAAAAAGTTATGCACAGTTGCATAACATGTCATTTTGTGATATGCCAATCCCATTGGTTGTCCAAACCCCTGGTAGTAAATGGCAAACCTCTAGGATAACCTATGGCAATGAAATTCTAGTAGACAGGCTAGTTTTTCTAGCCTCATTGATAGCATTGAAATCTTCGGATATTAATATCATCTTGGGCATGGACTGGATGTCAGCTCACTATGCCAAGATTGATACTCAATCTAGAAATGTCCAGCTTACCCATCCCTCGGGTGAGATAGTAAATGTCTCTACTCGAGTTGCCAAATGCCAACTCTATTCCCTAAATGCCAACCCTCTTCCGGAACTTGAAGACATTCCGGTAGTCCCTGACTTCCCGGATGTTTTTCCAGAGGAACTGCCAGGAATTCCACCTGACAGAGATGTAGAGTTTGTGAGATCTTGTTCCGGGAACTGTCCCAATAGCCAGAAGACCTTATAAGATGGCACCCCTAGAGCTAGCCGAACTTAAGAAGCAATTAGATGAGGCCTTGAACAAGGGTTTCATTCGTCCTAGCTCTTCTCCTTGGGCTTGTCCCGTCCTCTTCGTCAAGAAGAAAGACGGAACGGATCGGATGGTTGTAGATTACCGACCAGTTAATCTGGTCACCATAAAGAACAAGTATCCGCTCCCCAGGATCAACGATCTGTAAGATCAGCTCGCTGGATCCTCAGTCTTCTCCAAAATGGATTTGAGGTTGGGATACCATCAAATCAAGATTAAGAACGGGGACATTCCAAAAACGGCCTTTGTTACTCGTTATGGCCAATATGAGTACACCGTTATGTCCTTCGGTTTAACCAATGCCCCAGCCACCTTCTCTCGACTGATGAATTCAATCTTTATGGAGTATTTGGATAAATTCGTCGTAGTATACCTCGATGATATTCTCATCTACTCCAAGAATGAACAAGAACATGCCGAGCATCTAAGGCTGGTATTGATGAAACTTCGAGAGCATCGCCTTTATGCCAAATTTTCAAAATGTGAATTCTGGTTACCAGAAGTGACCTATCTAGGCCACGTAATCTCTGGTAAGGGTATTGCTGTCAATCCCGAGAGAGTTCAAGTTGTCCTTGATTGGACTCAACCTGAATCGGTTAAGCAAGTTAGGAGTTTTCTTGGTCTAGCGAGCTATTGGTGCCGCTTCGTCGAGAATTTCACCAAGGTTGCAAAGCCTCTGACTGAACTCCTCAAGAAGGATAAAAAGTTCGAGTGGACACCACAGTGTGAGCATAGTTTTCAGGAATTGAAAAGACGCCTGACTTCCGCACCTGTGTTGCTACCACCAGATTTTTCTAAGGACTTTGTTATCTATTGCGACGCCTCGCGACAAGGATTAGGTTGCATTCTCATGCAAGATCGTCATGTGATCGCATACGCATCTCGACAGTTGCGTCCACATGAGGATAATTATCCCACACATGACCTTGAGCTTGCAGCTGTGGTCCATGCACTAAAAACCTGGCGACATTACCTTCTGGGTAATCGTTGCGAAATATTCACTGATCACCAAAGTCTGAAATATATCTTCCCCCAGCCGGATTTGAATCTCAGGCAAATACGGTGGGTTGAGTTGATCTCGGATTACGACTTAGGGATAACTTACACCCCGGGGAAGGCCAATATTATGGCCGATGCACTAAGTCGTAAATCTTATTGTAACAATTTGATGCTACAACAAGGTCAACCACTTCTCCATGAGGACTTTCGGAGGTTGAATCTTCATATTGTTCCTCAAGGATTCCTTTCTACCCTGGTGGCGAAGCCTACTCTTAAGGATCAAATTATAACTGGCCAAAAGCGTGACAAGGGTATATCACGGATCAAGGAGAATATTTTTAGCGGAAACGCTAAAGAATTTTCCATGAATGATCAAGGTGTGGTATTCTTCCAGAATCGTTTAGTGGTTCCTAAGAACCCACATCTAAGGCAGTTAATCCTTAAGGAGGCTCATGATTCCCCTCTCACCATTCATCCCGGTAGTACTAAGATGTATCAGGACCTACGCCAGAGATTCTGGTGGACTAGGATGAAGAGAGAAATTGCTGAGTTCGTTGCTAACTGCGATGTTTGTCGTCGAGTTAAGGCAGAACATCAAAGGCCTGCTGGCACCCTTCAACCTTTAGCTATTCCTGAATGGAAATGGGATAAAGTTAGCATGGATTTCATTACCGGATTTCCCAAGACCAAGAAAGGAAATAATGCTATCTTTGTGGTCATTGACCGTCTTTCCAAAGTGGCTCATTTTCTTCCTGTTCGTGAGAGTATAACAGCTAGCCAGCTAGCAGAGTTATATATCTCTCGAATAGTGTATCTTCATGGTGTTCCCCTGGAAATTAACTCGGACCGTGGAAGTATCTTTACTTCTCGCTTCTGGGAAAGTTTTCAGAATGCCATGGGGACTCACTTATCTTTTAGCACTGCTTTCCATCCTCAATCAAGTGGTCAAGTAGAAAGAGTGAATCAAATTCTAGAAGATATGCTCCGAGCTTGTGTTATATCGTTCGGTATGAATTGGGAGAAGTGTCTTCCATTCGCCGAATTCGCTTATAACAATAGTTATCAATCAAGCTTGGGCAAAGCCCCTTTTGAAGTTCTCTATGGACGAAGATGTCGAACACCTCTTAATTGGTCAGAAACCGGAGAGAGGCAACTCTTTGGCCCGGACATGATCCAGGATGCATAAGAGCAGGTTCGCATTATTCGTGAAAAGTTGAAAACAGCCCAGTCTCGTCAAAAGAGCCAATATGATCGTCATCATAAGGCTGTGACCTTTGAAGTTGACGAGAAGGCTTAACTTCGGGTTACACCTTTGAAGGGTACACATCGTTTCGGTATCAAGCGCAAGTTGGCTCCTCGTTACATTGGACCTTTTCGCATTCTTGCCAAACGAGGAGAAGTTGCCTACCAGTTGGAACTTCCTCCGCATCTTTCCAAGGTTCATGATGTTTTCCACGTCTCGCAACTCAGGCGTTGCTTTTCGGATCCTATCCATGAAGTGGACCACGAAACGCTTGATCTACAAGATAACCTTTCTTACCGAGAATACCCCGTGCGTATTCTTGATCAAGCTGAGCGTACCACTCGACGTCGAAACCTCAAGTTTCTTAAAGTTCAATGGTCAAATCATTCTGAAAAGGAGGCAACTTCGGAAAGAGAGGATCATCTCTGACTCGAATATCCTGCATTATTCCCGACGACTTCTAAATCTCGGGACGATATTCTTTTGAGTGGGGGTGAGTTGTCACATCCCTAACCCTTAACCAAGATAGCATTGTGCTCATGTCTTCTTTGCATTTGCATCTAAGAAGTTTCAACAAAAACAACAAAGTGGCAAAGGAAAAACTCAAAACCCTAGACACCATTTCAATTAAAGGAAATTTCAAACTAGTTCAAATCAATGAACCCAAAATGGCCTCAAGAAATGTTCAAACTTTTTGATAAATCATGAAAGTAAATGAGCATTGGAGAAAACTATTTTCTTGACACTTTAAGCATTTTAAATAAATGCAAAAGCCACTGGTTTCAAATTTAAAATTTGAAATCAGAAACTATAATTTTCCAAAAATGTTGAAAGTCTTGGAAATGAGTGGGGATATTATAACAAATATTTCAGGAGGTCTAAAATAGTTTTTACTTTTTGTTTTGGAGCTGAAATAATTAGCTAAGCAATAAATAGCAAAACAGAAAAAACAAAAACAGAGAAAATGGGAAAAAGCTTACCTGTCGCCTAAGCCGTCCCGGCCCATCTCCCCGCTCGTCCCCTCCCTCGCGCCAGTAGGCAGCAGGAGGTGGCCGCCGCCTCCTCCGGCGCGGCCACGCACCTGCGTGCCTGCCTGGCCGCCGGTTCGCGCTGGCGACGACGGGGATAAGCTCCCCAGAGCTTCCCCTATCCATTCCTCGCCTCGGTTCTTCCCCTCCTCCCGGATCTCCTCCTTCTCCCTGCTGCCGCCATTAGAGCCGAGCTCGAGCTCGAGCTGGCCGTGCCCCTGGCCATAGGAACCCCTCCCAGAGCACGCCATTAGCTCCGCCTCGTCGCCCTGGTCATCTCTGCAGAAGCCGAAGCTTCCTCGAGCCCTGCAACGCCCGCAACGCCGTCGTCTTCCTCCTCCGGCCGCCGGACCTCTCCCGTCGATTCGTCGCCCCCAGGCCTTCCCCGAGCCGTCTGAGCTCTGCCCTGCCCTCCGCCGCGGGTCTGGTCGCCGGCGACCACCCTCCGATAGCCGTCGACGTGGCCGACCATTAGGGCGTAATCGCCCACCCCTCAGTCGCTGACAGAGGGCCCCAGGCCTGGTCAAACCCCAATTAGGGGCTGGTCAGCGCGGGATTAGTCCCAGAGAGGCTGACTAGTGGGCCCCCCTGTCAGGTTTGACCTGCACAGGTCGGCTGACCTGCTGACGTCAGCCTGATGCAATAAATGGAATTTCCAGTATAAAAATAATTCAGGAAATTGCTAAAAATTGCAAAAATCATAGAAATTAATCTGTAACTCCAATGAAAATAAGTTATATATGAAAAAGTATCAAAAAAATTCAAGGATTCTGATTATGCTATTTTCAACTATGTTTGAAAAAGTTACAGGACCCTAATTTGTGAAATAAGGAATAATTCAATTCTTTAATCACTTTATAAATGGAATTTGCAAAAATATCCAAATTTCATTATAAATACAATGATCACACACTGCCCTAGATATAAATCAGTACCATAACATAACATTTCATGCATGTTAACATTAGGTTGATCTGAGCATCAGGTCGAATCAATTGAACCGGTATCCGAGAATACCCGTTTGAATTGCTATTCGAATGTGATTCAAATCAACTCTAAACCTAAAACATCTTGATTATAATAACCTATCACTTGCATTCTCATGCCATGCTCATGCATCATTTTGATTGCATATGTTTGTTATTGAATGTTGCCATTCATTTCGGTAGGCTCCGCACCCCCGGATTCCACCGAATATCCGTCTGACGGATATCGTTCCTCCTCTGAGCAACAAGGCAAGCAACCCTTTTGATCATCACGATAACTCCTATGTTCTTGCTCCTGCACCTATTTATTGCATTAGGATCAAATGCTTCAACTGCTTTTGCCACGATAGTTGGACCCACTTCCTTTGCATGACTTAACCTTGTCACAGTAAATAGCCGAACCTTGCAACCTAGCATACCTGGTAGTTGCTTGAGCTATGATGTGCCTTATCCTGCTATGCATGCTATGCTTAGAGTTGTGTATGGTCTGTCATCTGGGAGATGAACAGAAATGTGGAATGTGTTCGGTGAGGAAAGGTCGTGTGTTGAACTTGATTTGGTAAAGGTACCGGTGAAAGGTTGGGTAGGAGTACATGGCGGGTTGTTTCATTGGAACCGTCCTTAGGAACTGAGTTCCGTGTATGTAATCCAAGACTAGATACTACCACATGCTGGGCCCTGAAATATGACCCCGCTTGGCCTATTAATCGCGTAGTACTCGGTCCAGGAGTTGCAAGTAGTTTCTGGTGTTTATAGTAATGCTGGAGGCCGTGCATGGTGCTGACCTGAGAGGTGGACCGTGATGCGGTAGGCAGTGGCACGGTGTACCAAGTGGCACCCGGATGGTGGGCTTGGGAACCCTGCGCACATCGTTTGAGGCCGTGGCGGAAACCTCGGCCGGACTTCCGTACGGGTTACTCTCAGATAGGCGATAAACCTGGACTAGGTACTAGTGTGGTTAACGGTCGTGGCCGACTCCCTCGCTGGGCTTCCGCTTGAAGGTTGCCGAGGTGCATGACGTGCACATGGCGATAAGTGGCGGGAGCGTGTGTGACGAAGTACACCCCTGCAGGGTTATGATCTATTCGAATAGCCGCGTCCGCGGATATGGACTACTTGGAGACATATGTTGTTCATAGATAACTTCAATGGCTACTCATAAAATTGTCAAGATAAGCGTGAGTGTCGTGGACGGCATTTCCGTATGGAGATGGAATGATTCCACGATAGTGTATTGTTGTGGTGTTAGTGGACTCGTGTGCGAGAAATCAAGTTGTCAAAACTAATTTCAAAAAGCATGTTGTCTGGCCACGAGTCAAATGCTGGCTTCCCGCATGAAACCCCACAATACCTTTTGATACCTTGCATGAGTAGTTAGTTCTCCTAAAGTCTTGCTGAGTACCTTTGTACTCATGTTTGTTTAATAAATGTTGCAGAGGTTGCTAATGACCCTAATGGAGGGTTCTTCGTAGACATCGACGACGACGAGTAGCTGGTGTCCCAGCTACGATCTGGCCCTACGTCGGCTCTGTAGTATAGTCAGACCATGTGCCTTCTAGTTGCTCTGTCTGTACCCAGACAGTTTATAACTCTTCTGCTGGCTTGTAATTGTATGACTGCTATTATGGGTCGAGAGACCCTTAATGTGTAATATTATGTGTGTGGCTCTTCCGAGCCTCTTAAATAAAGCTTGTATGGTTATGGTTATGTTGTGATGCCATCGATGTATCTATACATATCGGTATGCCATGCGTACGTGTGTCTTACTTGATATGTATGGGGTTCGAATACCTAGTCGTGAACTTTAGTAACACTCCTTACAAGGAAATGCCCCTTTGTGATCCAACGAGCCTTGGTAGTTCGCTACTGCTCCGGACACATTGGTTGACCGGCATGTGTCCTTCTTAGCTGCTGTGTCTGTCCCCTTTGGGGAAATGTCACGCGACGTAATGGAGTCCTTGTAGCTTGCTACGACTCGTCTACGTTCGTTGGTGACCGACACCTGCTTTGTTGGGTCATGTATGCATGTCCTTGTGCGGAACTGCCACTTTGGTTTATGACTAGACATGTTGATCCGGGTTCTTTGACATTGGATTGCTAGCGACACTATCGCATACGTGAGTCAAAAGACGCAAACGGTCCCAGCTAAGGTAAGGCTGCAGCCGTGGAGTTAACCGTGCGTGAGACCACAAAGGGATGCGATGTGTTACAGGCTGGATTCCTATGGCTTAGGATCGGGGTCCCGACACACGTGTCAAGTGAATCAAAGTCCAGTGACTCCAAAAGTCCATCAACATGGAGTTTCTTCATGCGCTTTACACCAATATGACCTAAGCGGCAGTGCCACAAAAATATGGCGCTATCATTGTTAACTCTAACTCTTTTGGTCTCAATGTTGTGTATATGCGTATCGCTATCAAGATTCAATATGAACAATCCTCTCACATTAGGTGCATGACCATAAAAGATGTTACTCATAGAAATAGAACAACCATTATTCTCTGACTAAAAAGAGTAACCGTCTCGCAATAAACAAGATCCAGATATAATGTTCATGCTCAACGCAGGCACTAAATAACAATGATTTAAGTTCATCACTAATCCTGATGGTAACTGAAGTGAAACTGTGCCGACGGCGATTGCATCAACCTTGGAACCATTTCCTACGCGCATCGTCACTTCATCTTTCGCCAGCCTTCGTCTATTCCGCAGTTCCTGTTTCGAGTTGCAAATATGAGCAACAGAACCGGTATCGAATACCCAGGCACTACTACGAGAGCCGGTTAAGTACACATCAATAACATGTATATCAAAATACCTGATTTTTCTTTGGCCGCCTTCTTATGTGCCAGATACTTGGGGCAATTGCGCTTCCAGTGACCCATACCCTTGCAATAGTAACACTCCGTTTCAGGCTTAGGTCCAGCTTTGGGTTTCTTCGTCGGATTGGCAACAGGCTTGCCGCTCTTCTTTGAATTACCCTTCTTGCCTTTGCCGTTTCTCTTGAAACTAGTGGTCTTATTCACCATCAACACTTGATGCTCTTTACGGAGTTCAGACTCTGCGACTTTCAGCATTGCAAACAACTCGCCGGGAGACTTGTTCATCCCTTGCATGTTGTAGTTCAACACAAAGCCTTTATAGCTTGGCGGCAGTGATTGAAGGATTCTGTCAGTGATAGCCTCTTGCGGGAGTTCAATCCCCAGCTCAGCTAGATGGTTTGAGTACCCAGACATTTTGAGCACATGTTCACTGACAGACGAGTTCTCCTCCATCTTGCAAGCATAGAATTTATCGGAGGTCTCATACCTCTCGATCCGGGCGTTCTTCTGAAAGATAAACTTCAACTCCTGGAACATCTCAAATGCTCCATGACGCTCAAAGCGGCGTTGAAGTCCCGGTTCTAAGCCATACAAGACTGCACATTGAACTACTGAGTAGTCCTCCTTACGTGCTAACCAAGCATTCTTAACATCCTGATCAGCCGTAGCGGGTGGTTCATCTCCTAGCGCAGCATTAAGGACATAATCCTTCTTCCCAGCTTGTAAGATTAGCTTAAGATTACGAGCCCAGTCTACAAAGTTGCTTCCATCATCTTTCAACTTAGCTTTCTCTAGGAACGTATTAAAATTCACGATGACTGTAGGGTGAGCCATGATCTACAACAAAAATATATTCAAAGTGGACTTAGACTATGTTCAAGATAATTAGAGTTTAACTTAATCAAATTATTCGCTAAACTCCCACTCAAAAAGTACATCTCTCTAGTCATTTGAGTGGTTCAAGATCAACTTACACTAGCTCAAGTCCGATCATCACGTGAGTTGAGTATAGTTTCGGTGGTAAGCATCCCTATGCTAATCATATCATCTATATGATTCATGATCGACCTTTCGGTCTCATGTGTTCCGAGGCCATGTCTGCACATGCTAGGCTCGTCAAGCTTAACCCGAGTGTTCCGCGTGCGCAACTGTTTTGCACCCGTTGTATGTGAACGTTGAGTCTATCACACCCGATCATCACGTGGTGTCTCGAAACGACGAACTGTAGCAACGGTGCACAGTCGGGGAGAACACAATTTCGTCTTGAAATTTTAGTGAGAGATCACCTCATAATGCTACCGTCGTTCTAAGCAAAATAAGGTGCATAAAAGGATTAACATCACATGCAATTGATAAGTGACATGATATGGCCATCATCACGTGCTTCTTGATCTCCATCACCAAAGCACCGGCACGATCTTCTTGTCACCGGCGTCACACCATGATCTCCATCATCATGTTGCCATCGGGGTTGTCGTGCTACTTATGCTATTACTACTAAAGCTACATCCTAGCAAAATAGTAAACGCATCTGCAAGCACAAACGTTAGTATAAAGAGAACCCTATGGCTCCTGCCGGTTGCCGTACCATCGACGTGCAAGTCGATATTTCTATTACAACATGATCATCTCATACATCCAATATATCACATCACATCGTTGGCCATATCACATCACAAGCATACCCTGCAAAAACAAGTTAGACGTCCTCTAATTTTGTTGTTGCATGTTTTACGTGGTGACCATGGGTATCTAGTAGGATCGCATCTTACTTACGCAAACACCACAACGGAGATATATGAGTTGCTATTTAACCTCATCCAAGGACCTCCTCAGTCAAATCTGATTCAACTAAAGTTGGAGAAACCGACACTTGCCAGTCATCTTTGAGCAACGGGGTTACTCGTAACGATGAAACCAGTCTCTCGTAAGCGTACGAGTAATGTCGGTCCAAGCCGCTTCAATCCAACAATACCGCGGAATCAAGAAAAGATTAAGGAGGGCAGCAAAACGCACATCACCGCCCACAAAAACTTTTGTGTTCTACTCGAGAAGACATCTACGCATGAACCTAGCTCATGATGCCACTGATGGGGAACGTCGCACGGGAAACAAAAAATTTCCTACGCGCACGAAGACCTATCATGGTGATGTCCATCTACGAGAGGGGATGAGTGATCTACGTACCCTTGTAGATCGTACAACAGAAGCGTTAATGAACGCGGTTGATGTAGTGGAACGTCCTCACGTCCCTCGATCCGCCCCGCGAACAATCCCGCGATCAGTCCCACAATCTAGTACCGAACGGACGGCACCTCCGCGTTCAGCACACGTACAGCTCGACGATGATCTCGGCCTTCTTAATCCAGCAAGAGAGACGGAGAGGTAGAAGAGTTCTCCGACAGCGTGACGGCGCTCCGGAGGTTGGTGATGACCTTGTCTCAGCAGGGCTCCGCCCGAGCTCCGCAGAAACGCTATCTAGAGGGAAAACCGTGGAGGTATGTGGTCGGGCTGCCGTGGAAAAGTCGTCTCAAATCAGCCCAAAAACCTCCGTATATATAGGTGGGAGGGAGGGGACCTTGCCTTGGGGCTCAAGGATCCCCAAGGGGGTCGGCCGAGTCCAAGGGGGAAGGCTCCCCCCCCCCAAACCGAGTTGGACTTGGTTTGGTGGGTGGGAGTCCTTCCTTCCCTTCCCACCTCCTCTTTTTTTCTTTTCTCTTTGATTTTCTTTCCTAGGTACATAGGGCCCTTTTGGGCTGTCCCACCAGCCCACTAAGGGCTGGTGTGCCACCCTCAAGGCCTATGGGCTTCCCCGGGGTGGGTTGCCCCCCCCCCCCCCCCCCGGTGAACTCCCGGAACCCATTCGTCATTCCCGGTACATTCCCGGTAACTCCGAATACCTTCCGGTAATCAAATGAGGTCATCCTATATATCAATCTTCGTTTCTGGACCATTCCGGAAACCCTCATGACGTCCGTGGTCTCATCCGGGACTCCGAACAACATTCAGTAACCAACCATATAACTCAAATACGCATAAAACAACGTCGAACCTTAAGTGTGCACACCCTGCGGGTTCGAGAACTATGTAGACATGACCCGAGAGACTCCTCGGTCAATATCCAATAGCGGGACCTGGATGCCCATATTGGATCCTACATATTCTACGAAGATCTTATCATTTGAACCTCAGTGCCAAGGATTCACATAATCCCGTATGTCATTCCCTTTGTCCTTCGGTATGTTACTTGCCCGAGATTCGATCGTCAGTATCCGCATACCTATTTCAATCTCGTTTACCGGGAAGTCTCTTTACTCGTTCCGTAATACAAGATCCCGCAACTTACACTAAGTCACATTGCTTGCAAGGCTTGTGTGTGATGTTGTATTACCGAGTGGGCCCCGAGATACCTCTCCGTCACACGGAGTGACAAATCCCAGTCTTGATCCATACTAACTCAACTAACACCTTCGGAGATACCTGTAGAGCATCTTTATAGTCACCTAGTTACGTTGCGACGTTTGATACACACAAATCATTCCTCCGGTGTCAGTGAGTTATATGATCTCATGGTCATAGGAATAAATACTTGAAACGCAGAAAACAGTAGCAACAAAATGACACGATCAACATGCTACGTCTATTAGTTTGGGTCTAGTCCATCACGTGATTCTCCTAATGACGTGATCCAGTTATCAAGCAACAACACTTTGTTCATAATCAGAAGACACTGACTATCTTTGATCAACTGGCTAGCCAACTAGAGGCTTGCTAGGGACGGTGTTTTGTCTATGTATCCACACATGTAAATGAGTCTTCATTCAATACAATTATAGCATGGATAATAAACGATTACTTGATACAGGAATTATAATAATAACTATATTTATTATTGCCTCTAGGGCATAATTGCAACAATATATAGTGGGGAGTGTAAAAACAGCCGTTGGGGACACTTTAAGTCACACAGGGTTCAGACGTCCGGCAGTTTACGGAAGTCCGGGCGTCCGCAAGGGGTCGGATGTCCGACACGGATCGGTCGTCCGAGAGTTGTAGATATGTCTGGAAACACTCTGAGTTGAAGAGGGACCGGACGTCCGGAGAAGGCCGGAAATCCGAGTTATTCGACTCAACTTCTTCTGGTGCAAGGTTCCGGATTTCCAAAGGGGTCGGACGTCCGGCCCTCGGACGTACGGAGGGAGCCGGAAATCCGAGTTATAGAGCTCACGTTCTTCTGCTGCAGGGCTCCGGATTTCCGAAGCTGGTCGGTCGACCGGCCCTCGGATGTCCGGAGGGAGCCGGAAATCCGAGTTATAGGGCTCAAGTTCTTCTGGTGCAGGGCTCCGGATTTCCGAAGCGTGTCGGTCGTCCGACCCTTGACCGGCCCTCGGACGTCCGGAGGGATCCGGAAGTCCGATACATTAGACCTGTTTTGAGATAGGAGCAGAGTAGAGAATATGTGGTATTGAGCAGAATAGTGGATATCTAGTTTGAGCAAGTTCATCACAAAAACCTGTGATCCCCTCTTAATAGTGCGGGATCCCTAAAGACTCAAGAATTGTAAAAGGGATACCGATGATCCATACTTGAGTGTGTACTTTTATTCGCTGATCATCACTCCGCACCGCTAACATCAAAGTAACTGATACCTTGAGTTAGCCCTTTAACTTGAGCTTGATGTTGTTGTTCCTTCTTGGCTCAATGTTGAAAGCAAGACATGATGAAGTCTTCAAGTAGCTCTCCCATACACAATGTGGAAAGCCTAGCTTATATATTTATCTTCATTTGTCCATGAATGCTTATCTTGATCTTGTAGTTCTCATGAACATCCACACGGATCAAGCATGTAGTGCTCATGAATGCTTATCTTGATCTTGTCCTTGTTAGCACATGAGCTTGTCCTTATCAACACATGATCATTCACAATAGCTTAAAAAGGGTTAGTGATTAATTATCTATATGTGTGTTGTCAGCAACACCAAAACACGATTAAGGGCATGACTACACTTTCAATCTCCCCCTTTTTGGTAGTTGATGACAACATACATATAGCTCTCAACAATAGTAATAGACATGTGTGGCTTAGGAGAGTTTTGTTACAATGCTTATGAAGCTCCCCCTTATTATATGCATAGTAAAATAGGTAAGTGCAAGAGCTCCCCCTTAATGTGTGCATTGAAGATAATAGCATGATATAACACCATAATAGTTCAACAATACATAGCATATCATATGAATCAATAGGGTAGCATAAAACTCATCATCATATGACACAACGATAATATCGTGATATCTCATCACCACATGATAGTTCAACAATACATCATCCATAGGTGATGGCATAGCACACCATCCATAAGTATCATTACATGATGATACATCATTAAGTTCGACATAATACATCATACCATACATTGTGAGAGGAACTAAAATCGAAAACTAAGATAAGATAATGTTCTCCCCCTTTGGCATCAAGGACCAAAAAGGAGGGAAAACTGGCAATGCTATCACATACTCAAGGATCGCCCTCATCAATGTCATCATTAATCAGGCATCATCCTCAACATCATCATCCTCATCATCACGCACACCACTGCCACCAGCCTAGTCAAGAAAATCAGCCCACTCAGGACCAGATGGGAAGCCAAAGTCACAAGGAGGAGGAGCAAGAAGGGCCTCATCATCACTCACATCAAGAGCGCCCGAGTCTCTCAGACGAGCCTTGAGGGCATTCTTGGAGGAGACTAGGCGAGAAACCACATCATGGGTTTGACCACACTGGAAAGAGACGGCCTTCATCATAGCAGAATGTGCCTTGCCAATGAATTTGGCAAAGCAACCGAGAGGAGCGGAGCTAGACGAGGGGGTTGCTGACCGGGCAGCAGTGCGGCGAGTGGAGATGGGGTTTTCTTGGGAGCATAGTTATCCGCCATGTGAGCGGGAATGACCCACTTGTGATGTGTGTGAGTGACAGCAACAGAGAAATCAGCAACATGATTAATAAGAGCCTGGATGAAGGGGGCATGAGGGAAAGCTCGCTTGTATTGAAAACTAGCAAGTTGAATCTCATGCCATAGAAAGTGAGGCACATTAATTTTGCTCTTGGGGTGCTCGTACAAGTGTGACATGATGTAAATACAGTAGCCACTGCAAGAGCCCTTATCACCCATCTTGGGATAGATGGTGCGGATAAGACACTGAAAGATGATAAAGTAAGGTGAACGCCAGATGGATACCTGGTTAAGATCCTTCATGCGTTCATCTGCATCAAGCTCACGGAGTGGTTTGAGGAGATACCCACACGCCTCAATAGACTTAGGTGCATGGTTAGGATCATTCCTATGTACTTTGAAGCCGGAGTTGGGGAAACCAAGTGCGGCAACAAACGTATCATAAGAAGTTGTGAAGCGAACGTCAGAGGTGATCCAGCTAACAGTGTGATTTGGAGCAAAGAAGCATGTGGCATAGAACTGGTGAATGGCAGCAGCGTTAAAATCACAATGAAAAGCAAACGGGGCAGCAAGCCCCGATGCCTCAATAAGCTCAATGGCACCCGGGTATTTCGCCGGGTGCATGCGAATATGCTCAAGATCTATGAAGTGATGAACAGAGAGTCCCTTAGGAACTATGACTGTAGTAAAAATGTCCGCCTGGACGTGTGTGCGGAAACGTGAGTCCGTAGAGTCAAGTACGACAGAGAATTGATCAATGTCGCAGAGGAAAGTGAGGTATGAAGACTTGGCAAGCATGGTGAAGTTCGTGACTTCACGACCTAAGGTGGCAGGGGGTTCAAGTGAGATGCGACGAGCTTCACCTGCAGGCTGAGCGGGAGGAGGTAGTGGCATATAGGACGTCGTGCGAGTCCCGGGCTTTGGCATGGACCTCCGATCGGCGGGCTGGTCAGCAAGGTCCTTGGCGGCAACATCATCCTCGAAGTCAGAGCCATCACCATCAGACGACGTGGGGAGCTGTGGAGACGGAGGACGCCGGACAGTCCGTTTGAAGGGACGACGTTGCCCTTCCGAGTCCGACCCCGTGCCAATAGGGGCACGAGCGGATGAGCCAGCAACGTCCTTCCGGGCGGCGTGCTTAACCTTGGGCATGGTGCACAACAACCTGTAGACGGATCCCGTGGAGGAAGAAGAGGAAGAAGAGAAGGATCCATGGAGTAGATCAGGGAGATCTCGGGAGTGGCGGCGCGGGCGAGCGCTCCTGGAGCTGGCGGCGGCGGCTGCAGGGGAAAAAGGGGGTGCGTGAGGGCTAGGGCAAAGCCCAGCCCCGCGCCCAGCTATTTATAGGCCCCGATGCATCGGACGTCCGACAGGCGTCGGACGTCCGAAGAGGATTTTGCCGTCGGACGACCGACACTGGTCGGACGTCCGGAATGAGGTAAGCCGCCGGAAGTCCGAGACACGTCGGACGACCGAGAGAGAGGAGGAGGCAGAGGCTGATTTTGGAATTTTTGATGATGAGGTGATACTAAGTATTCTCGCATGTGTAGCAGACAAAGGGACCTCTCAACTAACATATTTTGGACATGGTCTGATGTAAGTCTTTTAATACGATTACTACGATAAATGTGGGTCCAAAATACGTCAAACGCATGAGTGCATAGAATCATGCACAAGTTATCCTCTTATAAGAGCAAGGCACATGACACAAGGGTCATGGCACAAATTTGTCTCATTCATATGACCATGAAGAGCTAAGAGAACACCAACACTAAGCATTTCATCAATGTGATTGACAAGGACATGCAGGAAATTACAAAGTGGAAAAAGTATTATGTTCATGCCATGATGCAACCTACACAGTGTTGACTCTAATATTGTACATGCATGAAGTAAATACTTATTACCGGAAAAGCATTGGTATGGCGTAGAAGTAGCCAAGTCCTGTCTTGACTCTAATTTCTTCGTGACTAGCACCATCTTTTTCTGAGAATAAGTCAAGATAGCAATGCTTCTCCAAAGTACCTAAACCACCAATTAAGCACAATATGGTCCCCAAACTTATTGGGTCCGAAGTAGTTAGTCCAACTACAATATATATATATAGGGTAAGATCACTCAATTATGTGCATATAGATATAAGTTTTACTTTCAAGCACACCCTAACCTTTTTAATGGATACGTCTAATTTATCATATACATATATTGGATCAAAGATACGATAGACACGGCATGTGCATCTACACATAGTAGATATGCCTACACAATCCTATCGAAATCCAAGGATATACAATTTGGACAAATGAACACATAATTTTCTATTACAGAATATTCGTGTCATCCAAAATGGATCAGGGTGACAAATCAACACATGGTAGCACCCCAAGTTCAACACATGAACTGGTCAAGGCATCAAGCCATGTAAGGCATGCATTTTGCACAACCTTACATGCATGTATCACCACAGTAGATTTATAAGTGTAGGTAATATGATTATAACTCCCACAACATTATGAAATAAGTAGTGAGAGCTCTACCGGGAGACACATGAATTCCTCGGCACGTTATGTAGGTCAACTGAAGATAGAGCCGAAATAAAATGACCATGAAAAACACTACCAAGCCAGAGATACCATGTGTGAGAGAACACAATGACATTTAGAGTTATCAGTGGTGGTAGGTGCCAAACGAGCACAAGAATCGATTTATACTCACACAAGTGTGATATGGGAGTTCAACCATAAGCATAATGTTTAGATGACATACGTTAACATACCAATTAGTTAGATCATAGTGTGGAGGATTAATTCGAAAGGCATGCATCAACAATGCCCTTATTTTAGATACGATCTAGCGGCTAAGCCATGAGCATTGGTGTAGTAGGATATTATACTCACGCACATCTAAGGAATTTAGATACCAACAGGGCTTATTATGTGAATTAAGATATGTGGAGCATGACACACCACACAGTTATAGGATAACCACATGTGGTGGATTCTGAGTGGCATACATCGGATGTTTTGTCTTACCAGGGGATGTGACATGCACAAAGCATATCATCCTCACATAATGTGATAATCCATGTATTTATCATACAAGGCAATCAATCATCCAACTAAGCTGATAAGTGGATGCCAATTTAAACTTAAGATGGCCTTGACATCAAACTAATTGATTGGATAATCTTGCACCGAATACTACATGGAGTCCAACACATATGTACACATTTTGGGTTAGTGGTGTGCGTAGAGCAGAACACTCCCCCTTAATGTGATGAGCTATTAACGTCACAAAAGACCCACACAACGATGCAACTAGGATGCAAGTAATGATCAGGACTACACACAACTATATGACATACAGAACGACCTACACATGATAGATAACATATAACAATCATACTAGTAGGCGCAACATGTCAAAGTACATGCTAGGAACCAAACCTAAACATGAGAGGGAGTGGGGCAGGCAACTTTCAATGTAAACAATTTAAGTAAAAGTCACCGCAAAGAGGCACATTAGATATGGGATATGGGCTCGATAATCCAAGTGACTTGGCTTGAGATGATACGAATGATGAAGAGTCCTCAAATCTTCATTGTGTATCCAAGTCTCCAATGTCCTCCAGAGTCACCTATTGATCAAGTTTGAGCTTGTTGGTCCCCAACTACGTTGGGTCCTAAGAGGTTAGTCACAATAGGCTTGGCAACCCAAATGGTTCTTTTCTTGACACCATTTTGAGTTCCAACAAACTTGGCAAACACATTGCCAACCTTATCCTTCCCAAGGGAATAGCTATCATCAATAGTGATTGGATTGGATAAGTTACCTCTCGTGCAAGACGAAGCGACGTGACCCTTCTCACGACATAAGTAGCAACATCTACCCTTTGTTTTCTTCCCAGTTGATTTCTCACCTCGGGGAGTGTTGGCTTGGGTCTTATTGGGAAGAGGCCTTCCTTCAACTTGTAGTTGAGTGTGTGATTGAGTTTGTGGCCGCATCCCTTGTTGCTTGTGACTTTGAGACTTCGTCTTCAGAGGGCAAGATCTAACATGGTGCCCTTTAACTTTGCACTTGAAGCAAATGATTTTGGCCAAATTCTTAACTCGTTCTAGGCCACTCTTGTTCTTGTTTGAGTTTACTCCAACATCATTTTTGTCATTCGAAGATGTTTGCTCACACAGGACGTTGTTGAGTGTGGACATCCCTTCATGACATTGTTCCAAGTCTTTCTTCAAAGAAGTGACTTGGGCCTTGAGCTCTTCGATTTCCTCTGCACGGTTAGTTTTAATGCAAATACTAGAGGAAGTGTAAGTTTCATTGTTAGAGCAACAAGGCAAGGAAAGTAATTCATCACACGAGGTAGCAACATTATGAGTGGACGAATTACGAGGACTGGCACATGGAGATATAGTACTTTGATTAGAAGTGGTGCCATTGTCCACCTGAGTCTCACTTGATGTTACCTTGGTGATGATAGCCTCATGAGCTAACTTTTGCACATTATGGGATGTTAGACGATCGGTATGAGAGCTTGTGAGCATTACATGGTTTTCTTCCAACTTCCCATAATTGCTAGTTAGTAAATCAAGTTGAGCACGTAGCTCAACATTCTCCTTCAATGTTGATACTTCAAAAGAGATAGGGTTAGATATACAAGTATCATCAACAATATGAGGAGAGTAAGTGGCGATTAGAGACTTCTCATGAGTAGATTGAAGCTCCTCATAGACCTTAGAGGTTTTGATGAGCTCTCCCTTGACATTCTTGCATTCAAGGAGCAGGACCTCAAAATCCTTTTTAAGTTTATCATGAGCAACTTCAATCTCTCCTTTTGAAGATCTTAAGTCTCTGCATGCTTGGTGACTCTTCTCAAGTTCATGTTCAAGTTGTTCACTTTTAGCTTGTTCATGATTAAGTGAATCATTACAATTTTCAAAGTAAGCAAGAATATCTTGGAATCTTTGAAGAGCGTTATTTTTAGCTTTATGAAGAATTTTACTGATCACATAGATATTTTCAGTCAAGTCATCATCATCATCCTCATCGCAAATATCATTGTTATTGCACAGGGAAGATGATACCTCATTATTACCTCTTGCCATGAGGCACATGTGAACTGGAGGAGTTGATGATGATTCTTTTGGTGAATCAGATTCCTCATTAGTCAAAAGTACTTCATATTTCTTGATTTCCCCTAAATGATTAGTCATAGAGCAACTAGGGAGAAACAAGATATTTTGATCAAGAGGACACGAGGAAGGAGGCATGTCACCACAGACATTTGTCGAGGGATCTTTAGGTGAAATGCATGACCTATCAGCACAATAATTTACACTATGTTTGGTGCTAGATATGCTCGTGTCCATAGAGGCTATGACATTTTCATCAACATATATTTATTCACTCACCATGTCATTACCTTGTGAGATTGAAGATGCTGAGGTGTGCAAGCAATCGGATATGGAAGTAGTGGTGGACTCTTTAAGATCGAAAAGAGTGAAGAGCTCATGCACCAACTCCTTCATCATAATACCGTCTTCATCAAGATTGGACCCACCATATATATCTTCAAGTCTAGTCCAAACTTCATGAGCTGACTTGCAAGTCGAGATAGACTTAAACACTTCAGGACTTATGGTTCGATGAATGGTATAGGCTGCCGGTATTCTCCCTCTTCAAATAAACCTTGCAAAATAAGAGAGAAAAGGCATAAGTATGGTACCACAAAGTAATATAACAGTCCATAAAGCGATAAATATCAACATGAAAGCATGATGCAAAATGGACGTATCAACTCCCCCAAGCTTAGACCTCGCTTGTCCTCAAGCGAAAACCAAGATCCATAAACATGTCCACATGTTTAGGGATGGAGGTGTCGATAAAACAAAATACGGACATGAGGGCATCATGATCACACATAGAACAACAATACATCATAAAGATTCTTATGGGAAAGTAACAATTCCTTCACAAAGCAAAGTATGAAACAAAAACCTTACCCAGAAGTAGCCAACAACAGTCCATAGTCATTGAAGCAATTGCAATTTATCATAACATCAGAAAGAGTCTAATAAGAGCTTGTAAAGCAAACGCACATACTCAATCATCTCTTTTATTTTCCACAATTGTTACAACTCACATGGTACTCATGGTATCAAAGTTTCAGCTGGACACACAGAAAGATAGGGGCTTATAGTTTTGCCTCCCAACCATTTACCTCAAGGGTAAAGTCAACAATAATAAAGCATAAGTACTCAGCTCCAAGTTGATATATGAATATAGATCTTTCTCTAGCATGTGACGGTAGCCAAGACAAAGGCAAAATAAGTAATTGGTGAAGATCACCATGACTCTTCCAAGGGCAAAAAGTAAAGGTACAAGATAGGCCCTTCGCAGAGGGAAGTAGAGGTTGTCATGCGCTTTTGAGGTTTGGATGCGTGTCCTCTTAGTGCGGAGGAACGTCACTTTATATTGCCTCCTGTGATAAAGAACTTTATTATGCAGTCTGTCACTTTTATGTCTTCCTCATCACAGGTTCGTATAAAGCTTATTTTCCACACACTAATAGATCATACATATTAGAGAGCATTTTTTATTTCTTGCACCGATTACAACTTACTTGAGGGATCTTATTCAATCCATAGGCAGGTATGGTGGACTCTCAAGGCAAAACTGGGTTGAAGGTTTATGGATGCACAAGTAGTATCTCTACTTGGTGCGGGAGTTTTAGCTAATATGAGGTGGAAGCAATCGTCACATGCTAAAGGATCTCTAATCATATAACATTGTTTGGAACCAAGCAAACATAATTCATTATGTTGTCTTCCTTGTCCAACATCTACTTCTAAGCATGTAATAGTTTGGTGAGTGCTCACAATTGTAAAAAGTGTCTAAGATGATATATTTATATGTGAACCTCTCTTTCCTTATTACTTCTTCTTAATTGCAACAATGACTTGGGTCTACGTTGGTCTATTCTCAACAAGTTTCAATCATCATACTTGTCATAAGTGAAGCTATCACTTTCCATAAGATCATCTCATGATCTTTCATGCTATCATTCTTTTCATACTTTTGATGACGGCACAAAGCAAATCCCTTGACTAAGATACTCTTAATTATATAGCTCGCAAGCTTGAATACATCGGGGGAGAGACATAAGACAAAAGACTCAAACTAAACACTAAAGACTTATTCCACTAAGAGAAGAAAGTAAAAAACTGGAAAGGAAAGAACTAAAACAAAGGTAAAAGCAAAAGATATAAAGGTGATACGATATCAGGGCAACTCCCCCAAGCTTGGCAAAAGCCAAGGGGATTGCCCATACCAATGCTTAGGTGTCTTCCTTTGGCAGTGATGGTGGTTGAGTTGTTGGAGCAGTCTTGAGCTTGTCTAATTTCCACTTGAGCATAAAGTTCTGCTCCCTTAGATCGTCATTTTCCTCCTCAAGCTTCAACACTCTATGACAAAGTTCCTGCTTACTCTCCTACAAGAAACGATAAGGGATAAACAAGGTCTTAGGCTTGTTCCTTTGGTAAGGGAGGCTTGACTTCTTGAACTCCACATGAGTGCGTCCAGGTTGAGGTAGAGGAGCCTCCTCTTCGTCGGAACTCGTTTGTTCCTTCCCCTTGGGATCATAGTCCTCTTCCTCGTCAGTGGTCCAACCATATGGTTCCAAGTCCCCATAGACCTTGGGGTTATCTAGGTAATCAGCCACATAGCTCTCCCCCTCTGAATCTTGAGAAGACATCTTGACCTAGATCTGCGGCAGAAAACAGGCCCGAAACAAAAACAGAGGAGAACTGTGCGATACGGAGATCAAAACCCTCGGGCGTATATATAATGATTTTTTCTGGACCAGAAGGAGTGCTCCGCAAGAAAACGGAGTCCGGGAGGCACACGAGGTGCCCACAAGCCCTGTCGCAGCCGCCAGGGGGGTACGTGGTGGCTACCAAGCTTGTGGCCGCCTCGTGCGCTCTCCGGACTGCTTTTTATTTTTCTAATTTTCCAAGAATTCCAAAACGGAGGAAATTTCCTATTGGAAAAGTTTCGGAGTCCAATTACTTACCGAAACACCTACCTCTTCGTTTTCAGGGTCTGAAACAGGCTGATAAACATCCCTTATGTACTCCTCTGGAGTTATGATATTGATGATATTGGTCTCAACATTTATGGGAGTACCAGAGATATAATGCTTGATTCTTTGCCCATTTACCACTCTAGGAAAATTTTCTTCCGTGTTGTTGATCTTGATGGCAACGGAACGATATACTTCCTCGACAACGTAAGGTCCTTCCCATTTAGGGAGAAGCTTGCCTGCGAAGAATCTTAAGCGAGAATTGTATAGCAGGACGTAATCACCTACATTGAACTCTCGTTTTTGTATTCTTCTACCGTGCCATCTCTTAACCTTTTCCTTGAACAACTTGGCATTCTCATATGCATGGGACCTCCATTCATCTAATGAGTTGATATCAAACAACTGCTTCTCACCGGCAAGTTTGAAATTGAAGTTGAGCTCTTTGATTGCCCAATAAGCTTTGTGTTCCAGCTCAAGAGGTAAATGACAGGCCTTACCGTAAATCATTTTATACAACGACATGCCCATGGGATTCTTATAAGCAGTCCTATAAGCCCATAGTGCATCGTCAAGTTTCCTAGACCAATTCTTTCGAGATCTATTGACAGTCTTTTGTAAGATCAATTTGATCTCCCTATTACTCAACTCCACTTGACCACTAGACTGAGGATGATAAGGAGATGCAACTCTATGGTCGACATCATACTTAGCGAGCATCTTGCGGAAAACACCATGAATGAAGTGTGAACCGCCATCAGTCATCAAATATCTAGGGACTCCAAATCTTGGGAAAATGACTTCTTTCAGCATCTTAATAGAGGTGTGATGATCAGCATTTCTAGTGGGGATAGCTTCTACCCACTTAGTGACATAATCAACAGCAACTAAGATGTGAGTATACCCATTGGAACTCGGGAAGGGTCCCATATAATCAAAGCCCCAGACATCAAATGGTTCAATGACAAGTGAATAGTTTATAGGCATTTCCTGACGTTTACTGATGTTCCCTGTTCTTTGGCATTCGTCACAAGACAAGACAAACTTACGGGCATCCTTGAAGAGAGTGGTCCAATAGAAACGTGATTGCAATACCTTACGAGCAGTTCTATCTCCAGCATGGTGTCCTCCGTAGGCTTCGGAATGACACTTCTGCAGGATTTGTCCCTGTTCATGTTCAGGCACACAACGTCTAATAACACCATCTACTCCTTCCTTATAAAGGTGAGTATCATCCCAAAAGTAGTGTCTCAAATCAAAGAAGAATTTCTTCTTTGTTTGGTAGGTGAAACTGGGTGGTATGTATTTGGCTACGATATAGTTTGCGTAATCAGCATACCACGTTGCACTATGCAAAGCGCGGATGACATTCAATTGCTCATCAGGAAAGCTGTCATCAATAGGTCGTGGGTCATCAAGGACATTCTCTAGCCTAGACAAGTTATCTGCTACAGGGTTATCAGCACCCTTTCGGTCAACAACGTGCAAATCAAATTCCTGTAGCAGGAGAACCCATCTCATTAGCCTAGGCTTAGCATCCTTCTTCTCCATAAGGTACTTAATAGCAGCATGGTCAGAGTGAATAGTGACTTTGGAGTCAACTATATAAGATCTGAACTTTTCACATGCAAACACGACTGCTAAAAACTCCTTTTCCGTAGTGGCATAGTTTCTCTGGGCACTGTCTAGAGTTTTACTAGCGTAGTGAATAACATTCAACTTCTTGTCAACTCTTTGTCCTAGAACAACACCAACAACATAATCACTAGCGTCACACATGATCTCAAAAGGCAAGTTCCAATCAGGTGGTTGAACAATAGGTGCGGTTATCAAGGCCTTCTTAAGTATTTCGAAAGCTTCCTCACAATTCTCATCAAAAACAAAAGGAACATCCTTACAAGAGGTTGGTAAGAGGCCTAGAAATCTTAGAGAAGTCTTTAATGAACCTTCTATAGAAACCAGCATGACCTAGGAAACTTCGTATACCTCTGATATCTGTGGGGCAAGGCATTTTCTCAATTGCATCAACCTTCGCCTTATCAACTTCAATGCCTTTTTCAGAGATTTTGTGTCCTAAGACGATGCCTTCATTACCCATAAAGTGGCACTTCTCCCAATTCAAGACAAGATTGGTATCTTTGCATCTCTGTAAGACTAGATCAAGGTTGCTGAGGCAATCGTCAAAGGAAGACCCGTAAACGGAGAAGTCATCCATGAAAACCTCGACAATCTTTTCACAAAAGTCAAAGAATATAGCCATCATACATCTTTGAAAGGTGGAAGGTGCATTGCATAAGCCAAAAGGCATACGTCTATAAGCAAAGGTACCGAAGGGGCAGGTGAAAGTGGTTTTCTCCTGATCAGATTGTGCAACAGGTATTTGCGAGAAACCTGAATAACCGTCTAGAAAGCAGAAGTGTGTGTGTTTGGATAGCCTTTCTAGCATCTGGTCGATAAACGGCAAAGGATAATGGTCTTTCCTGGTTGCCTTGTTCAGTTTTCCGGAAGTCTATCACCATCCTATAGCCAGTAATAATCCTCTGTGGGATTAGTTCATTCTTATCATTAGGAACGACGGTGATACCTCCCTTCTTAGGTACGCAATGTACTGGACTTACCCAATCACTATGAGCAACAGGATAAATGATTCCTGCTTCCAGAAGCTTTAATATTTCTTTGCTCACGACCTCTTTCATCCTCGGATCTAATCTCCGTTGATGATTAGCAACTGGCTTAGAATCAGGATCGGTTTTAATCTTGTGCTGACATAGAGTGGGACTAATACCCTTAAGATCATCAAGAGTATATCCAATAGCCGCACGGTGCTTCCTCAAAGTTTTTAGTAACTTCTTTTCTTCATGCTTCGAGAGGAGAGCACTAATAATAACATGATATATCTCCTTCTCATCAAGATAGGCATACTTAAGAGTATCTGGTAACTATTTTAGCTCGAACATAGGATCACCCTTTGGTGGGGGAGGATCCCCAAGCAGTTCAACGGGCATATTATTCTTGAGAATAGGATATTGTTCTAAAACAACTTTATCTATCTCATCTCTTTCATCCATGTGCATATCATTCTCTTGCTCAAGCAGATATTGCTCTAAAGGATTCATAGGAGGCACAGCAATAGAGGCAAGAGCAATGATTTTATCCCTACCAGACGACTCTTTTTCATGGGGTTGTCTTCCAAACTTGGAAAAGTTAAATTCATGAGACACACCCTCAAAACTAACAGTGACAGTCTGCTTAATGCAATCAATACGAGCATTGACAGTGTTGAGAAAGGGTCTACCAAATATGATGGGACAAAAGCTATCTTGTGCAGTAGCAAGGACAAGGAAATCAGTAGGATACTTCGTCTTACCACACAGGACTTCTACGTCTCTCACAATTCCCAGAGGGCAGATTGTGTCTCTATTAGCAAGCGTAATAGTGACATCAATGGGTTCTAACTCAGCAGGTGCAATCTCATCTTTGATTTCATCGTACAGGGATCGGGGTATTGCACTAACACTAGCGCCCATATCACATAAACCATGATAACAGTGATCTCCTATCTTGACAGAAACAACGGGCAGGTCAACTACAGGTCCGTATTTGTCTTTCGCGTGAGGTTTAGCAATTCTAGCAGAGTCCTCACAGAATTTGATAACATGTCCGTGTTTGTCTTCGGCTAAGAGATCTTTGATAATAGCAACACTAGGTTCAACTCTAATCTCCTTAGGGGGTGCAAGTGGTCTAATGTAACCCCTACGTATCATAGTTGGAGCTTTAGAATAATCATTTTTCCTAGCACAAGGAACAATAGGATCACTAAAAGCAATGACTTTCTCTTCAACTAGATTGGGTTTAACTATGTTGATTTCTACAGGAGGATGATACTTAAACCACTTCCCTTTGGTAAGATCAACATGAGCAGCAAAAGATTCACATAGAGAAGCTACTATCTCAGAGTCAAGTCCAAACTTAGCGCTAAAATCTCTAGAAGTGTTTGTTTCAACAAAAGATTTAACGCAATCACATTGGAAATTCATACCTGACTCCTTACCTTATTCAAGCTCCCAATCTTCAGAGTTACGTTTGATTCTTTCCAATAAATTCCACTTGTGGTCAATATCCTTCTTCATAAAAGAACCGGTACAAGAAGTATCGAGCATGGTACGATCTTCATGAGAAAGTCGAGCATAAAAGTTTTGAGTGATAATTTCTATCGAGAGCTCATGATTGGGGCATGAATATAGCATTGATTTAAGCCTCCCCCAAGCTTGAGCTATGCTTTCCCTGTCACGAGGCCAAAATTTATAAATATAATTCCGATCACAATGTACTAAATGCCTAGGATAAAACTTTTGATGAAATTCCAATTTCAACCGATTGTAGTCCCATGATCCAGTATCATCACATAGCCTATACCATGTCAACGCCTTATCCTTCAAAGATAAAGGAAAGACTTTCTTCTTTACCTCATCCTCGGGCAAACCTGCAAGCTTAAATAAACCACAAACTTCATCTACATAGATTAGATGCAAGTTTGGATGTGATGATCCATCTCTTGTAAAAGGATTAGCCAGCAGTTTCTCAAGCATACCCGAAGGAATTTCATAAAAGATATTTTCAGTAGGTACCTCAGGTTGAGGAGCAACTCCTCGTGCTTCCGTTCGTGGTGAAGATACCCCGAACAAACTCCTCAAAGGATTAGTTTCCATAGTGACAAGTGACAATAAATTTCAGCACAGTGTATAAATGTTCCCTTACCAAATGCGCTTCACTCCCCGGCAACGGCACGAGAAAAGAGTCTTGATGACCCACAAGTATAGGGGATCAATCATAGTCCTTTCGATAAGTAAGAGTGTCGAACCCAATGAGGAGCAGAAGGCTTTGATAAACAGTTTTCGGCAAGGTAATAACTGCAAGCACTGAAAGTAGCGGTAACAAGTGATGGTGTAGTGAGGTGAAACGTAGCAAGTGAAAAAGTAACAAGTAACAAGTAGTAGCAACGGTGCAGCAAAGTGGCCCAATCCGTTTTGCAGCAAGGGACAAGCCTGAACAAAGTCTTATAGGAGGAAAAACGCTCCCGAGGACACACGGGAATTTCTGTCATGCTAGTTTCATCATGTTCATGTGATCCGCGTTCGTTACTTGGATAGTTTGATATGTGGGTGGACAGGCGCTTGGGTACTGCCCTTACTTGGACAAGCATCCCACTTATGATTAACCCCTCTCGCAAGCATCCGCAACTATGAAAGAAGAATTAAGACAACGTCTAACCATAGCATTAAACTAGTGGATCCAAATCAACCCCTTATGAAGCAACGCATAGACTGGGGTTTATGCTTCTGTCACTCTAGCAACCCATCATCTACTTACTACTCCCCAATGCCTTCCTCTAGGCCCAAATATGGTGAAGTCTTATGTATTCGACGTTCACATAACACCACTAGAGGAAAAGACAACATACAACATATCAAAATACCGAACGAATATCAAATTCACATGACTATTATCAGCATGACTTATCCCATGTCCTCAGGAACAAAAGTAACTACTCACAAGGCATAATCATAATCATGATCAGAGGTGTAATGAATAGCATCAAGGATCTGAACATAAACTCTTCCACCAAGTAATCCAACTAGCATCAACTACAAAGAGTAATCAACACTACTAGCAACCTTACAAGTACCAATCGGAGTCACGAGACGGAGATTGGTTACAAGAGATGAACTAGGGTTTGGAGAGGAGATGGTGCTGATGAAGATTTTGATGGAGATGACTACCCTTTGACGAGAGGAGTGTTGGTGATGACGATGGCGATGATTTCCCCCTCCGAGAGGGAAGTTTCCCCGGCAGGATCGTCGTGCCGGAGCCCTAGATTGGTTCTGCTCAAGTTCCGCCTCGTGGCGGTGGAGAATCCATGAAAAAGCTCCACCCTGATTTTTTCTGGAACGAAACTCTTCATATAGCAAAAGAGGGGGGCTGGTGGGCCGCCAGGGTGCCCACAAGTCCTGTAGCCGCCGCCAGGGGGTAGGTGGTGGCTACCAGGCTTGTGGGCTCCTAGTAGCCCCCCTCTGGTACTTCTTTCGCCCAGTATTTTTTATATATTCCCAAAAAATTCCACGTTGATTTTCAGGGCATTTGGAGTTGCGTAGAATAGAGGACTCAGACTTGCTCCTTTTCCAGTCCAGAATTCCAGCTGCCGGTATTCTCCCTCTTCAAATAAACCTTGCAAAATAAGAGTGAAAAGGCATAAGTATGGTACCACAAAGTAATATAACAGTCCATAAAGCGATAAATATCAACATGAAAGCATGATGCAAAATGGACGTATCAGTGTGCTTCGATAATCTTTCTAGCATTTGGTCTATGAAATGTAAAGGATAATGATCTTTTCTAGTAGCTTTATTTAATTTTCTTAAATCAATTACCATTACATAGACAGTCACAATTCTTTGTGGAATGAGTTCATTTTTATCATTAGGAACAATAGTAATACCTCCTTTCTTAGGAACACAATGAACGGGACTTACCCATCTACTATCAGCTATGGGATAAATTATACCTGCTTCCAGAAGCTTTAATATTTCATTTCTTACCACTTCTTTCATTTTAGGATTCAGTATTCGTTGGTGATCAACAACATATTTACCATCTAGTTCCATATTAATCTTGTGTTGACACAGAGTGGGACTAATGCCCTTAAGATCATCAAGAGTATACCCAATAGCAGCTTGGTGCTTCCTTAGAGTTTTTAACAATCTTTCTTCTTCATGCTCTATAAGGTTAGCACTTATAATAACATGATATATCTTCTTTTCATCAAGATAAGCATATTTCAAAGTGTCACGTAATTGCTTTAATTCAAACATAGGATCACCCTTGGGTGGAGAAGGACCTCCTAGAGTTTCAACAAGTTATGTTTAAGTATAGGTTGTTGTTCAAAGAACATTTAATCTATTTCATTTCTTTCACGCATATGCATAGCATTTTCATGGTCTAGCAAATATTGTTCTAATGGATCAGTAGCAGAAATGGAAATAGAAGGAATACCAATTACTTCATCTTTAATAGGGATTTTTTATCATGGGCTTGCTTACTGAACTTGGAGAAATTAAACTCATGAGACATAGCACCAAAATTAACACTCAAAGTTTCCTTTTTGCAATCTATTTGAGCATTGAAAGTGTTCAAGAAGGGTCTACAAATATTATGGGACAAAATCATCTTGTCGTGAGCCAAGTACTAGAAAATAAGTAGGGTATTTTACTTTTCCACACAAGACTTCAACATCTCTAACAATCCAAGTGGTCTGATGGTGTCTCTATTAGCAAGTTCAAAAGTAACATCCATGTCTTGTATTTCAGCGGGTGCTATCTCATGGATAATTTCTTGATATAAGGTAAAAGGAATAGCACCAACACTAGCACCCATATCACATTAACCATGATAACAGTGATCTCCTATTTTGACAGAGACGGTAGGCATACAACAACGGGTCTATTTTTATCTTTAGTATCAACTTTGGCAATTCTAGCAGCTTCATCACATAAATAAATAACATGCCCATCAATATTATCGACCAAGATATCTTTAATCACAGAAATAGTAGGTTCTACCTTGATTTTCTCAAAGGGTTTGGTTGTTCTATCATAACTTTTGCTAACCATGGTTTAAGCTTTAGCATGTTCCTTTATCCTAACACGGAAATGTGGTTTCTCAATATAAGCAGTTCGCACAGCAAGGTCAACATTGTAAATGATAGTTTCATCCTCAACTTTAATTGGTTCTTCAGCTTTTTGTTTAATAGGTCGATGATATTTAAACCATTTATCTTTAGGGAGATCAACATGAGTAGCAAAGGTTTCACAAAATGAGGCTACTATCTGAGAGTCAAGTCCATATTTAGTGCTAAAATCATTGAAAGCATCAGTATTCATAAAAGATTTAACACAATCAAACTCAAGTTTTATACGTGACTCTTTACCTACGCCGAGTTCCCAATCTTCAGAGTTGCGTTTAATTCTTTCCAAAAGATCCTACCTGAATTCAATAGTCTTCTTCATCAAAGAACCAGAATAAGAAGTATCGAGCATGGTTTGATCACAATGAGAAAGCCGGGCATAAAAATTCTGAATAATAATTTCTCTCGGGAGCTCATGATTGGGGCATGAATATAACAATGACTTAAGATTCCCCCAATATAGAGCAATACTTTCTCCTTCACGAGGCCAAAAATTATAGATATAATTCCAATTACGATGAACAAGATGCATAGGATAATTTTTTTGGTGAAACTCCAATTGCAATCGGTTCCAGTTCCAAGATCCTATATCATCACATAGACTATACCATGTGGATGCTTCCCCCCCCCCCAAAGATAAAGGGGAAAACTTCTTCTTAACTTCATCTCCGGATAAACCTGCAAGCTTAAATAATCCACAAACTTCATCCACATAGATTAGGTGCATATCGGGATGTTTTGTACCATCTCGTGCATAAGGATTAGCTAGCAGTTTCTCTATCATACCCGAAGGAATTTAATAATAAATATTTTCAGTAGGTTCAGTAGGTTGAGGGAAAACTCTTGGTGTTTCCTCTTGAGGTGAAGATACCTCGAACAAACCCCTCAAAGGATTACTTTTCATAGTGACAAGTGACGGTAAATTTCAACACATAATATAAATTTTTCCTTACCAAATTCCGCTTACCAAAGGCGCTTCACTCCCGGGCAACGACACCAGAAAAGAGTCTTGATGACCCACAATTATAGGGGATCAATCATAGTCCTTTCGACAAGTAAGAGTGTAGAACCCAACGAGGAGCAGAAGGAAATGACAAGCGTTTTAGCAAGGTAATTTCTGCAAGCACTGAAATAGCGGTAACAAGTTGTTTGATAGCAAGAAAATTGTAACAAGTAATGAGTAGAAATAGTAATAGTAAGTGCATCAAGTCATCCCAATCCTTTTGTGGAAAATGACATACTGTAATTATTTCTTATAATAGGCAAAGCATTCTTGAGGGCACACGGGAATTTCATCTAGTCACTTTCGTCATGTCGGGTTAATTCGCGTTCGGTACTTTGATAATTTGATATGTGGGTGGACCGGTGATTGGGTGTTGTTCTTACTTGAACAAGTCTCCCACTTATGATTAACCCTCCTGCAAGCATCTGCAACTACGAGGGAAGTATTAAGAATAATTTCTAACCATATCATTAAACATAGGGATCCAAATCAGCCCCTTATGGAATAGCGCATAAACTAGGGTTTAAGTTTCTGTCGCTATCGCAACCCATTATCTAATAACTACTCCACAATGCATTCCCTTAGGACCAAACATGGTGAAGTATTATGTAGTCGACGTTCACATAACACCACTAAGGGAATCACAATATTCATATCATCAAAATATTGAATGAATATCAACTTCACATGACTTCTCCCATGGCCTCAAGAACAAAAGTAACTACTCACAAGTGATAAACAGCCTCATGATTAGAGAGGTATTAAATAGCATATTGGATCTGAACATATGATCATCCATCAAATAAACCACAAAGCATCAACTACAAGATGTAATCAACACTACTGGTCATCCCCGAGGTACCAAACTGAGGTTCGGTACAAGATTGAACACAAGAGATGAACTAGGGTTTTGTGACAAGATGGTGTTGTTGAAGATGTTGATAAAGATTGGCCTCCCCAAGATGAGAGGGTTTTTGGTGATGACGATGGCCTCGATTTCCCCCTCCGGGTGGGAAGTTCCTCCGGTGGAATCGCTCTGCCGGAGGGCGAAAGCGACCCTGCCCAAGTTCCGCCTCTAGACGGTGACGCTCCGCCCCGAAATTCCTCTCCTTATTTTTTCCAGGTCAAAAGTGAATATATACCAGAAGATGGTCGCCATAAGTGGGCTGGGTGGCCCACTACCCACCAGGCCGCGCTAGGGGGGGCTGGCGTGCCCTGGTGCCTAGTGGTCACCTGGTAGCCCCCCTCTGGTACGTCTTTCCTCCAATATTTCTTATTTATTCCATAAAAATTCCTCGTGAAGTTTCATCCCATTTGGAGATGTGCATAATAGGTATCTTTGATGCAACTTTTTTGAGGTCCACAATTCCATCTTCGGGCTTTCTCCCTCTTGGTGTAAACCTTGCATATTATGAGAGAAAAGGCATAAGAATTACTCCATAATGTGGTATAATGCATAAAAATACTATAAATAACATTTGCAAAACATGATGCAAAATGGACGTATCAAGCGTATCTATCGAATGGCACATGGTTGTACGCTCAAGGAATTATACATGTCTGACTCCTCTGCGGTAGAGTTAATACCCTACTCATGTGGTGTTTTTAGCTCTTGGCATAAGGTACAATGTGTGGATGTTCAACCCTTAGCCTGAAGCTACCCTCCCGACTTATATAGAGTGAGCTAGCAAGGGGTATATAATGGCTAGTACAAATGATGTCAATGGCCTCACGTGTGGCCGACTCCTTCATGGCGTTTACTACCTCTAGTTGTCGTATTTACCTAGATTATACCACTGTGGACTAACTGCCATCATTAAGGCGTCATGGGCGAGAGGTATCCCAGGTAGCCATCGACTGATGGTCTAGCCGGCTACTCCCTTTGTCTCCCTAGCTGACTAATAGCGCCCGACCACCCACTGACTCACTATTCGACTGTAGGGACTTAGCGCGGTTCTGAGCCACCCTCCTTATCTTTGATGGGCTTATGGCACTGCCCCATTATCTATGGTCTTCTAGGTCAAATCTTGGATGGGCCATGGACCTAAGGTGGGCCATCCGTATACTTGGGCCTACCCCATAAGTATTATCCCCGCAAAGGTGGAAGAACCACCTGTTTATATACTCCTCTCCCAAATCCAATGGTTACACACAGATTTTCACATGAGCGGTACAGTCGCCCCAGGAAGAAGTACCATTTGCAAATGGAGCGATACAAATGTCGTTGCCCTTGGTACCACCGTCGTGGCAGCGACAATATTTAATACTCCACAAGGGAGCGGTACAACCGCTCTCACTCTTGGTACAACCGCTAGGAGTAGTTTCTCTCCTTAGGTTAGAGATGAGATACTCTCCTGAAAACGGAAGGCTATATAGTGGGTGCAATATGTAGTTGTGTCCGTGTTTGATTCCACCCTACCTTTTGATGCATAAAACCTATTAATAGTATGGATTTCCTACTACCAAATAAATAAAAGCATTGGCAAATGTTGTCTTTGCTCTTTTCATCCACAAGGCTGCCCAACCGTCTCGTGCCATATAATAATACCTTAGTAGTTTTGGCAGACGGTTAGTCCGCAAATTGCATTATCATTAACAACAAAACACTTAAGGAGAAAATGCCCTTTCAGTAAGATCCTTCCATTTTGTAGCGTCTTAGGATGACATTATGCCACCCATTCACATGGGCTTCGGTTGCGGGCTTACCTATCATCATTTCACAAACTTACTCGACCTTTTGATATTGGGCATGTGTGTGATAGCCTGGCTTATTAGGGATGATAGACTACTCATATCAATAAGGAATTCCTTCTTTTCTGAGAGCCCATTCAAACATAACTCCCAGGTTAAGTGTGCTTGGCTTAGAGTAGTTCTAGGATGGGTGACCGACCGGGAAGTTGATCCTGGGTGCGCATGAGTGGGGACAAAGTGCGCAGAGAAGAACTAGTATTGATATGTGGGGCTGATACGTCTCAAACGTATCTATATTTTTTGATGGTTTCATGTTGTTATCTTATCATCCTTGGATGTTTTATGTACCTTTTATATCTTTTTTGGGACTAACTTATTAATTCAGTGCCAAGTGCCAGTTCCTGTTTTTTCTGTGTTTTTGGCTCTTTTTAGATCTGATTTTGGAACAGAGTCCAAACGGAATAAAGTCCACAAAATGATTTTTTCCTGAACGGAAGAAGATCAGGGGGCTTGTGGGCCAAGCTAGGAGGGCTGCAGGGAGCCCACAAGCCCCCACTCCGCCACCAGGGGGAGGAGGCGGTGGGCAGGCTTGTGGCCTCCCTGAGAGCCCCCTGACCTAGATCTTGCGCCTATATATTCCCTAAAAATCATAAAAAAATAAAGGGAGCCACGAAAATACTTTTCTGCCGCCGTAAGCTTCTGTTTCCGCGAGATCTCATCTGGAGACCCTTCACGGTGCCCTGCGGGAGGGGACTTTGGAGTTGGAGGGCTTCTTCATCATCATCATCGCCCCTCCAATGACTCATGAGTAGTTCACTTCAGACCTACGGGTCCATAGTTAGTAGCTAGATGGCCTCTTCTCTCTCTTGGATCTTCAATACAAAGTTCTACATGATCTTCATGGAGATCTATCCGATGTAATCTTCTTTGGCGGTGTGTTTGTCGAGATCCGATGAATTGTGGATTTGTGATCAGATTATCTATGATATATATTTGAGTCTTTGCTGATTTCTTATATGCATGATTTGATATCCTTGTAAGTCTCTCCGAGTCTTGGGTTTTGTTTGGCCAACTAGATCTATGATTCTTGCAATGGGAGAAGTGCTTGGTTTTGGGTTCTTACCATGTGGTGACCTTTCCCAGTGACAGTAGGGGCAGCAAGGCACACATTAAGTAGTTGCCATCAAGGGTAACAAGGTGGGCTCTGTCGTTGATATGAGATTGTCCATCTACATCATGTCATCTTGCTTAAGGCGTTACTCTGTTATTTTGGACTTAATACACTAGATGCATGCTGGATAGCGGTCGACGTGTGGAGTAATAGTAGTAGATGCAGACAGTATCGGTCTACTTGTTTTGGACGTGATGCCTATAGATATAATCATTGCCATAGATGACATCACGACTTTGCGCGGTTCTATCAATTGCTCGACAGTAATTTGTTCACCCACCGTCTACTTGCTTTCATGAGAGAAGCCACTAGTAAACACTACGGCCCCCGGGTCTATTCACATCTATCGTTTCCACTTTCGCTTTTACTTTGCATTGTTACTTTGTTGCTTTTAGTTCTCACTTGGCAAACAATCTATAAGGTATTGACAACCCCTTCATAGCGTTGGGAGCAAGCTTTTTGTGTTTGTGCAGGCACTTGTGATACTCCTTCACTGGATCGATACCCTGGTTCTCAAACTGAGGAAAATACTTACCACCGCTATGCTACATCACCCTTTCCGCGTCGAGGGAACACCAACGCAAGGCTCCAAGGCCATGGGGGAAATCCTTTGCATATTTGCCTAGGAAGTCCCTTAAGGCGTAGCCGTAGCAGAAGGATTCCTCGTGCCGCTGCTGAGGAGTATCAAGAAATACTCCTATTTCTGGCGCCGTTGGAAGTTCTTTTGTTGCAGTAACAGGGGCCAGTCTAGATCCCGCCAGGAGTAACAATCGCCGGCCGGTGTGTTTGGGGCATCACAAGTTTGGTATCAGAGCTGACCCTCGCGGTTACATGGATGTTTGTGAACAGGTGCGCGGTCATGTTGTTCATGACGTCTGTGACCCGTCGTGGCACACGACATGGCACATGTACTGGACTGGATGCACACACGTTTGTGCCAAGAGGGAATGCTCGTGTGGCCGGACGAGGACGTCAGTTCCTCTAAGTGATGGTGTATGTGATAGCCTGTCTTATTAGGGATGATACACTACTCATATCAATAAGGAATTCCTTCTTTTCCGGGAGCCCATTCAAAGAGAACTCCTAGGTTAAGCATGCTCGGCTTGGAGTAGTTCTAGGATGGGTGAACGACCGGGAAGTTGATCCTTGGTGATACCGGGTGCGCATGAGTGAGGACAAAGTGCGCAGAGAAGACTAGTATTGATATGTGGGGCCAGTCTAGATCCCGCCAGGAGTAAGGACCGCCGGTGGATGTGTCCGAGGCGTTACAATGGGTTACCCCCATTCATGGTCTTAGGAATTTGCGGAGACCTGTGTTTTTGGTACCCAAGCCTGGTCACTGCAACCCCCTTTTTGAAGGGGACACCGCTTATCCCAAAGTTACATGCCTATTTTGCCGAGTTCCATATAGATAGTTGTCATGTACATTCCTAATGATACCATGCATGTTTTAGGCCATGTGTGATATATGTATGTGGATACCACTATATGCATGCTACTTCACCTGATGTAACAACTCCTCATGCAACATCAAGTACGTGCTCAACGTGTGGAGACGACAAGTTAGTAACACTAAGCGACATGGTGGCTATGTGAAAAGACCACGATGACGCCTAGAGGGGGGGTGAATAGGCTATTTAAAAACTTCTTCGGATTTGGCTTAAACCTAATGCGGAAATAAACTAAGAGGATACTTTTCAAGCACAAATCCTAAATGCAATAGGCACCGCAATGTGTACCAACAACACGATCTACCAAGATGGACACAATATGGTTACTAACAAGCACAAGTAAGTTACACAAACTTACTTGAGCTATATCACATGACAAGTAGGTGAACGACACAAGATACTAGATCACACTATAGCACACGATATATCAAAAGCTGCAAGTGTGAACGTGTGGATATAGAGGGTATGCTTGAACGATTAATCTTGTACAAAGAAATAGCCAACACAATATAATGAGCACAAACAATATGCAATGTATGTGTGCTCAAGTAACACAAGTAAACCACAAGTAAGGAGTTAGGGTTAACGATAACCAAGGTCACTGAGACAAAGATGTATCCCGATGTTCACTTACTTGGAGGGACGCTAGTCACCGTTAGAGAGGTGGATGTTACCACGAAGGCACACCAACGCCACGAAGGCTCACCCTATTCTCCCTTTGAGATAACACCATGAAGGCGTTTCTCAACCACTAGTGGTAAGCCTTTGAGGTGGCTTCCAAACCCTCACAAACTTTTCCGGGGGTAATCACACGGATTGATTCCTCTTCGAAGAACTCCTACCGCCTAGGAGTCTCCAACCTCCAAGAGTAACAAGATCACGGGGAATGCTCAAAACTTGCTCAGATCTCAAATAGCTTGGGTTGAGAGGAGGAGAGGGAGACAATCTATCTTTTGATTGGAACAACTCTCAAAGGGGCTCACAAATGCTCTTGGGATCTAAGATTTGGTGTGAGCAAATGTGTGTGAGGTAGAAATCTGTTCTTATGAGGATATGGCTGTGTTGGGCACACTCTCACGAAGTGGGAGGGGGTATTTATAGTGGAGAGGGAAAGTGACCGTTGGGGTCACTTAAGTCTGACAGTGGTCGGACGTCCAGCAGTTCTCGGATGTCCGGATGCCCACAAGGGGTCGGACGTCCGACAACGGTCGGTCGTCCGAGAGATGTATATATATCAAGAACCATTATATAGGCGAACAGGGACCGGACGTCCGGAGGGAGCTGGATGTCCGAGACTTTGGCTCTGTTCACGGGCACCGGTTTTCCGAAAGTGGTCGGACGTCCGGCCCTCGGACGGTAGGGGGAGGCCGTAAGTCCGAGTTATTTGACTTTGGATTTCTGTGGTGCAAGGTTCCCGTTTTCCGAAGTGGTCGGGCGTCCGGTCCTCGGACGCCCGGAGGGAGCCGGAAGTCCGAGTTATTTGACTCTGGATTTCTCTGGTATAAGGTTCCGGATTTCCGAAGTGGTCGGGCATCCGGCCCTCGGACGTCCGGAGGAAGCCGGATGTCCGAGGCATTGGTTCTGTTTTCATATAAAAGCAGAGCAGTGGAGATGTGGTATGAGCAGAAAAGTAGAGATGTAGTTTGAGCAAGTTCATCACAAAACCTGTGATCCCCTCTTAATAGTGCAGGATCCCTAAAGACTCAAGAATCATAAAAGGGTATTGATGTCCATACTTGAGTGTATACTTTTATTCGTTGATGATCACACCGCACCACTAACGTCAAAGGAACTGATACCTTTGAGTTAGCCCTTTCACTTGAGCTTGATGTTGTTGTTCCTTCTTGGCTCAAGTTGAAAGCAAGACATGATGAAGTCTTCAAGTGGCTCTCCCATACACAATGTGGAAAGCCTGGCTTATGTATTCATCTTCATTTGTCCACCTTGTGAACATCCACAAGAATCAAGCATGTAGTGCTCAGGAATGCTTATCTTGATCTTGTCCTTGTTAGCACATGAGCTTGTCCTTATCAACACATGATCATTAACAACAGCTTAAAGGGGATTAGTGATTAGTTATCTATATGTGTGTTGTCAGCAACACCAAAACATGATTAAGGGCATGACTGCACTTTCAATCTCCCCCTTTTTGGTAGTTGATGACAACATACATATAGCTCTCAAAAATAGTAATAAACATGTGTGGCTTAGGAGAGATTTGTTACGATGCTTATGAAGCTCCCCTTGATTATATGCATAGTAAAATAGGTAAGTGCGGGAGCTCCCCCTTAATGCGTGCTTTGAAGATAATAGCATGATATAACATTACACCATAATAGTTCAACAATACATAGCATATCATATGAATCAATAATTCATATCATATCATATGAATCAATAGGATAGCATAAAACTCATCATCATATGACACAACGATAATATCATGATATCTCATCACCACATGATAGTTTAACAATACATCATCCATAAGTGATGGCATAACACATCATCCATAAGTATCGTTACATGATGACACATCATTAAGTTCGACATACTACATCATACCATACATTATGAGAGAAACCAAAATCGAAACTAAGATAAGATAATGTCCTCCCCCTTTGGCATCAAGGACCAAAAAGGAAGGAACCCGGCAACGCTACCACATAGTCAAATATCACCCTCATCAACATCATCATCATCAGGCATGCCACTGCCACCAGCCTTGTGAAGGAAGTCAGCCCACTCAGGACCAGATGGGAAACCAAAGTCAGAAGGAGGAGCAGCAGGAAGATCCTCATCGTCACTCACATCAAGAGTGCCCGAGTCTCTCAGATGAGCCTTGAGGGCATTCTTGGAGGAGATGAGGCGAGAAACCACATCATGAGTTTGACCGCACTGGAAAGAGAAAGCCTTCATCATGGCAGAATGTGCCTTGCCAATGAGTTTGGCAAAGCGACCGAGAGGAGCTGAGCTGGATGAAGGGGTTGCTGACCGGGCAGCAGTGCGGTGAGTGGAGGTGGATGAGGTTTTCTTAGGAGCATAGTCATCTGCCATGTGATTGGGAATGGCCCACTTGTGATGCGTGTGAGTGGGAGCAACACTGAATTCAGCAACATGGTGAATAAAGGCCTGGATGAAGGGGGCATGAGGGAAGGCTCGCTTGTATTGAAGACTAGCGAGCTGAATCTCATGCCAGAGAAAGTGAGGCACATTAATCTTGCGCTTAGGGAACTCGTGTAAATGTGACATGATATCAATACAGTAGCCGCTGGAGGTTCCCGTGTCACCCATCTTGGGATAGATGGTGCGGATAAGACACTGAAATATGATAAAGAAGGGAGAGCGCCAGATGGATACTTGGTTAAGATCCTTCATCCGTTCGTCTGCATCAAGTTCACGAAGTGGTTTGAGGAGATGGCCACATGCCTCAACGGGCTTATGTGCATGGTTAGGATCATTCTTATGGATTTTGGTGCCGGAGTCGGGGAAACCAAGTGCGGCAACAAACTCATCATAAGAGGCTGTGAACTCAACATCAGAAGTCATCCAGCTAACAGTGTTGTTTGAGCCAAAGAAACACGTGGCATAAAATTGATGAATAGCGGCACTGTTAAAATCGCACCGAAAAGCAAAGGGGGCAGCGAGCCCCGATGACTCAATGAGCTCAATGGCACCCGGGTATTTCGCCGAGTGAGTGCGAATATGCTCAAGATCAATATAATGATGTACAGAGAGACCCTTAGGAACGATGACAGTAGAAAAGATGTCCGCTTGGACGTGTGTGCGGAAACATGAGTCCATAGAGTCACATTCAACAAAAAATTGGTTAACATCGCGGCGGAATGTAAAGTAGGAAGACTTAGGAACCTTGGTGAAGTCCTTGACTTCATTACCTAAAGTAGGAGGAGGTTCAAGGGAGATGCGACGAGCATCACCTTCGGGCTGTTCAGGAGGAGGCGGTGGCATATATGAGGGCCTGCGAGTCCCCGACTTCGGCATAGTCTTCCGAACGGCAACGTATTCAGCACGTTCCTCAGCTGCAAGCTCATCCTCAAAGTCAGAGCCATCAGACGAGGAGCGAGGATGTGGAGGAGGACGCCGGGCGAGCCGTTTGAAGGGACGGCGTGGTACATCGGAGTCATCCGACCCCGTGCCAGGAGGGGCACGAGCGGATGAGCCAGCAGAGTTCTTCCGGGCAGTGTGCTTAATCTTGGGCATGATGGAAAAAAGCCTACACGATTGGAAACCCAAGGGGGAACGGTCATGGTCAAAACACATGAACGAACACATGAACTAGTGAGAAAGGGGAACCAATCACGAGAGAGACCGAGATGATACCTGCAGATCGAGAGAGGAGAGGAATGGAAGAAGGATCCCACAGAGGAGAACGGCCAGATCGTGGGGCAGGGCCCCTGTGGCGGCGAGGTCGCACGGCTGAGCTCCTGAGGCAGCTGGCGACGGCTGTGGAGGCGGCTGTGAGAAAGGGGCGCGTGGGGGCTAGGGCAAGGCCCAGCCCGCGCCCCTCTATTTATAGAGGCTCCCGATGTGTCGGACGTCCGACAGGCGTCGGACGTCCGGAGAGCATCAGCCGTCCGACGACCGACATGTGCCGGACGTCCGGAGTGTGTTTAGCCGTCGGACGTCCGAGACTCGTCGGACGACCGAGAGAGAAGTAGGCAGAGACAATATCTGGGATCTGGATGATGAGGTGATTTGGATTATTCTCGCATGTGTAGCAACCAAGAGCCTCTCAACTAACGTATTTTTAACATGGTATGATGTAAATCTTCTAATTCGATTACTATGATAAGTGTGGGTCCAAAATACGGTCAAACGCATGAGTGCATAGAATCATGCACAAGTTATCCTATTATAAGAGCAAGGCACATGACACAAGGGCCATGGCGCAAATTTGTCTCATTCATATGACCATGAAGTGGTAAGAGAACACCAACACTAAGCATTTCATCAGTGTGATTGACAAGGACATGCAGGAAATTACAAAGTGGAAAAAGTATTATGTTCATGCAATGATGCAACCTACACACGGTTGACTCTAATGTTATACATGCATGAAGTAAATACTTGTTACCGGAAAAGCATTGGTATGGTGTAGAAGTAGCCGAGTCCTGTCTTGACTCTAATTTCTTCGTGACCAGCACCATCTTCTTCTGAGAATAAGTCAATATAGCAATGCTTCTCCAAAGTACCTAAACCACCAATTAAGCACAATATGACCCCCAAACTTATTGGGTACGAAGTAGTTAGTCCAACTACAATATATATGGGGTAAGATCACTCAATTATGTGCATATAGATATAAGTTTTACTTTCAAGCACACCTTAACCTTTTAATGGATACGTCTGATTTACCATATACATATATTGGATCAAAGATACGATAGACACGACATGTGTATCTACACATAGTAGATATGCCTACACAATCCTATCAAAATCCAAGGATATACAATTTGGAGAAATGAACACATAATTGTCAATTACAGAACATTCAGGTCGTCCAAAATGGATCAGGGTGACAAATCAACATATGATAGCACCCCAAGTTCAACACATGAACCGGTCAAGGCATCTAACCATGTAAGGTATGCATTTTGCACAACCTTACATGCATGTCTCACCCCAGTAGATCTATAAGTGTAGGTAATATGATTATAACTCCCACAGCATTATGAAATAAATAGTACGAGCTCAAAGACATGCATGGGAGATTACCGGGAGACACATGAATTTCTCGGCAAGTTATGTAGGTCAAATGAAGACAAAGCCGAAATAAAATGACCATGAAAAACACTACCAAGCCAGAGATACCATGTGTGAGAGAACACAATGGGATTTAGAATTATCAGTGGAGGTAGATGACAAACGAGCACAAATATCGTTTTATACTCACACAAGTGTGATATGGGAGTTCAACCATAAGCATAATGTTTAGATGTCATATGTTGACATCCCAATTAGTTAGATCATAGTGTAGAGAAATAATTCGAAAGGCATGCATCAACTATGCCCTTCTTTTAGGTACGATCTAGCGGCTAAGCCATGAGTATTGGTGTAGTAGGACGTCATACTCACGCACATCTAAGGGATTTAGACACCAACAGGGTTATTATGCGAATTAACACATGTGAAGCATGACACGCCACACAGTTATAGAATAACCCCATGTGGTAGATTCTGAGTGGCATACATCGGATGTTTTATCTTACGAGGGGATGTGACGTGCACAAAGCATATCACACTCCCTTAATATGATAATCCATGTATTTATCATACAAGGCAATCAATCATCCAACTAAGCTGATAAGTGGATGACAATTTGAACTTCGGATGGCTTTGACATCAAACGAATTGATTGGATAACCTTGCACCATGAATACTAGATGGAGTCCAATACATATATACCCATTTTGGGTTAGTGATGTGCGTAGAGCAGAACACTCCCCCTTAATGTGATGAGCTATTAACGTCTCGAAAGACCCACACAACGGTGCAACTAGGATGCAAGTAATGATCAGGACTACACACAACTATATCACATAGATAACGACCTACACATGATAGATAACACATAACAATCATACTAGTAGGCGCAACATGTCAAAGTACATGCTAGGTACCAAACCTAGACATGAGAAGGAGTGAGGCAGGCAACTTTCAATGTAAACAATTTAAGTACAAGTTACCGCAAAGAGGCACATTGGATATGGGATATGGGCTCGATAATCCAAATGACTTGGCTTGAGATAATACGAATGATGAAGAGTCCTCAAATCTTCATTGTGTATCCAAGTCCCCAATGTTCTCCAAAGTCACCTATTGATCAAGTTTGAGGTTGTTGGTCCCCAACTACGTTGGGTCCTAAGAGGTTAGTCACAATAGGCTTGGCAACCCAAATGGTTCTTTTCTTGACACCATTTTGAGTACCAACAAACTTGGCAAACACATTGCCAACCTTATCCTTCCCAAGGGAATAGCTATCATCAATAGTGATTGGGTTGGATAAGTTACCTCTCGTGCAAGACGAAGCGACGTGACCCTTGTCACGATATAAGTAGCAACATCTACCCTTTGCTTTCTTCCCAGTTGATTTCTCACCTCGGGGAGTGTTGGCTTGGGTCTTATTGGGAAGAGGCCTTCCTTCAACTTGTAGCTGAGTATGTGGTCGCTTCCCTTTTTGCTTGTGACTTTGAGACTTGGTCTTCAGAGAGCAAGATCTAACATGGTGCCCTTTAACTTTGCACTTGAAGCAAATGTTTTTGGCTGAATTCTTAACTTGTTCTAGGACACTCTTGTTCTTGTTTGAGTTTACTCCAACATCATTTTTGTCATTCGGAGATGTTTTCTCACACAGCACGTTGTTGGGTGTGGACATCCCTTCATGACACTGTTCCAAGTCTTTCTTCAAAGAAGTGACTTGGGCCTTGAGCTCTTCGATTTCCTCTGCATGGTTAGTATCAACGCAAGTACTAGAGGAAGTGTAAGCTTCAATGTTAGAGCAACAAGGCAAGGAAAGTAATTCATCACACGAGGTAGCAACATTATGAGTAGATGAATTACGAGGACTAGCACATGGAAATATAGTACTTTGACTAGAAGTAGTGCCGTTTTCCACATGAGGCTCACTTGATGTTACCTTGGTGATGATAGCCTCATGAGCTAACTTTTGCACATTATGGGATGTTAGAAGATTGGCATGAGAGCTTGTGAGCATTACATGGTTTTCTTCCAACTTCCCATAATTGCTAGTTAGTAAATCAAGTTGAGCACGTAGCTCAACATTCTGCTTCAATGTTGATACTTCAAATGAGGTAGAGTTAGATGTACAAGTATCATCAATAATATGAGAGGAGTAAGTAGCAGTTAGAGACTTATCATGAGTAGATTGAAGCTCCTCATAGATCTTAGAGGTTTTGATGAGCTCTCCCTTGACACTATTGCATTCAAGGAGAAGGACCTCAAAATCCTTTTTAAGTTTATCATGAGCAACTTCAATCTCTTCTTTTGAAGATCTTAAGTCTCTACATGCTTGATGACTCTTCTCAAGTTCATGTTCAAGGTGTTCACTTTTAGCTTGTTCATGATTAAGTGAATCATTACAATTTTCAAAGTAAGCAAGAACATCTTGGAATCTTTGAAGAGCGTTATTTTTAGCTATATGAAGAATTTTACTGATCACATAGATATTTTCAGTCAAGTCATCATCATCATCCTTATCGCAAATATCATCGTTATTGCATAGGGAAGATGATACCTCATTATTACCTCTTGCCATGAGGCACATGTGAACTGGAGGAGTTGATGATGATTATTTTGGTGAATCAGATTCTTCATTAGTCAAAAGTACTTCATATTTCTTGATTTCCCCTAAATGATTAGTCATAGAGCAACTAGGGAGAAACAAGATATCTTGATCAAGAGGACACGGGATAGCAGGCATATCACCATAGACATTTGTCGAGGGATCTTTAGGTGAAACGCATGACCTATCAGCATAATAATTTACACTATGTGTGGTGCTAGATATGCTCGTGTCCATAGAGGCTATGACATTTTCATCAACATATATTTCTTCACTCACCATGTCATTACCTTGTGAGATTGAAGATGCTGAGGTGTGCAAGCAATCTGATATGGAAGTAGTGGCGGACTCTTTATGATCGAAAAGAGTGAAGAGCTCATGCACCAACTCCTTCATCGTAATATCGTCTTCATCAAGATTTGACCCACCATATAAATCTTCAAGTTTAGTCCAAACTTCATGAGCTGACTTGCAAGTCGAGATGGACTTAAACACCTCAGGACTTATGGTTCGATGAATGGCAAGAAAAGCCTCACAATCAAGATACATTTCATTAGTAGATGAAGATGCATCATCCTTTTTGTCGGCAATCCCTACAAGAACAATTCGTAAGGTATTTAGGCCAATGGTCCAAAAGTGATGAAGCATACGAATTCTCCATAGGGTATAATTTGTGCCATCAATGTCAAAGGTGTCATTGTGCACTAATCCAATAGTCGACATCGATACTCTCTAGGTCGTGAAACCTAATTAAAGAGAGACCTTGCTCTGATACCAATTGAAAAGACCACGATGACGCCTAGAGGGGGGGGGGGGTGAATAGGCTATTTAAAAACTTCTTCGGATTTGGCTTAAACCTAATGCGGAAATAAACTAAGAGGATACTTTTCAAGCACAAATCCTAAATGCAATAGGCACCGCAACGTGTACCAACAACACGATCTACCAAGGCATACACAATATGGTTACTAACAAGCACAAGTAAGTTACACAAACTTACTTGAGCTATATCACATGACAAGTAGGTGAACGACACAAGATACTAGATCACACTATAGCACACGATATATCAAAAGCTGCAAGTGTGAACGTGTGGATATAGAGGGTATGCTTGAACGATTAATCTTGTACAAAGAAATAGCCAACACAATATAATGAGCACAAACAATATGCAATGTATGTATGCTCAAGTAACACAACTAAACCACAAGTAAGGAGTTAGGGTTAAGGATAACCAAGGTCACTGAGACAAAGATGTATCCCGATGTTCACTTCCTTGGAGGGAAGCTAGTCACCGTTAGAGAGGTGGATGTTACCACAAAGGCACACCAACGCCACGAAGGCTCACCCTATTCTCCCTTCGAGATAACACTACGAAGGCGTTTCTCAACCACTAGTGGTAAGCCTTTGAGGTGGCTTCCAAACCATCACAAACTTTTCCGGGGGTAATCACACGGATTGATTCCTCTCTGAAGAACTCCTACCGCCTAGGAGTCTCCAACCTCCAAGAGTAACAAGATCACGGGGAATGCTCAAAACTTGCTCAAATCTCAAATAGCTTGGGTTGAGAGGAGGAGAGGGAGACGATCTATCTTTTGATTGGAACAACTCTCAAAGGGGCTCACAAATACTCTTGGGATCTAAGATTTGGTGTGAGCAAACGTGTGTGAGGTAGAAATGTGTTCTTATGAGGATATGGCTTTGTTGGGAACACTCTCATGAAGTGGCAGGGGGTATTTATAGTGGAGAGGGGAAAGTGACCGTTGGGGTCACTTAAGTCTGACAGTGGTCAGACGTTCGGCAGTTCTCGGATGTCCGGATGCCCACAAGGGGTCGGACGTCCGACAACGGTCGGTCGTCCGTGAGATGTATATATATATATATATATATCAGGAACCATTGTATAGACGAACATGGATCGGACGTCCGGAAGGAGCCGGATGTCCGAGACTTTGGCTCTGTTCACGGGCACCGATTTTCCGAAAGCGGTCGGACGTCCGGCCCTCGGACGGCAGGGGGAGGCCGGAAGTCCGAGTTATTTGACTCTGGATTTCTCTGGTGCAAGGTTCCGGTTTTCTGAAGTGGTCAGGCGTCCGGCCCTCGGACGTCCGGAGGGAGCCGGAAGTCCGAGTTATTTGACTCTAGATTTCTCTGGTATAAGGTTCCGGATTTCCGAAGTGGTCGGGCGTCCGGCCCTCGGACGTCCGGAGGAAGCCGGATGTCCGAGGCATTGGTTCTGTTTTTAGATAAAAGGAGAGAAGTGGAGATGTGGTATGAGCAGAAAAGTAGAGATGTAGTTTGAGCAAGTTCATCGCAAAACCTGTGATCCCCTCTTAATAGTGCGGGATCCCTAAAGACTCAAGAATCATAAAAGGGTACTGATGATCCATACTTGAGTGTATACTTTTATTCGCTGATCATCACACCGCACCACTAACGTCAAAGGAACTGATACCTTTGAGTTAGCCCTTTCACTTGAGCTTGATGTTGTTGTTCCTTCTTGGCTCAAGTTGAAAGCAAGACATGATGAAGTCTTCAAGTAGCTCTCCCATACACAATGTGGAAAGCCTAGCTTATGTATTCATCTTCATTTGTCCACCATGTGAACATCCACAGGAATCAAGCATGTAGTGCTCAGGAATGCTTATCTTGATCTTGTCCTTGTTAGCACATGAGCTTGTCCTTATCAACACATGATCATTAACAACAACTTAAAGGGGATTAGTGATTAGTTATCTATATGTGTGTTGTCAGCAACACCAAAACACAATTAAGGGCATGACTACACTTTCACCATGTTACCTATTCCATTACGAACACCCTCTTTTTTATACTAATGTAACATTCATGTTCGCGTGCATCCGGTAAGAATTTAACAAGCAAATTTACCAATTATGAGTTGAGCACTTTAAACATCAGTCATGGATGCTTAACTGGGATCATCGTACATCATAAATAACCAAGTTTCATATGAAAATGCATATTATATAAAATGAGGTCGAAAATATTCTGAGATGGCGAGGAAGGCCTCCTAAGGAAAGGGACATGGGCTTGAGAGTGATGTAGAGAGAGAGGTGTGTATATATATATATATATATATATATATATATATATATATATATAGAGAGAGAGAGAGAGAGAGAGAGAGAGAGAGCAATCTTTCGACTATTACTCCTGTTGGCGAAAAGGTTATTCATTGTCAACCCATATTAGGCTATTTTTAGGGGGGGAGACACAAATGGATGTTGTACATATAGCTATTGCATTAAAAAGGAAAATAGACTAGCATAAGTCCAAGACACACAACGGTAGTGAGTAGAGAGAAAGTTTCTTATGATTTGCCTGGTCCTAAATTATTCTATCAATTTAAGCAATACCTTTAATGAAATACAAGGTTTCGGTGTATAAAGAGGGCCTGACCATTTAAAAGAGAACAATAGAAACTATGGACCCTCCTAAAAAAAGAAACTATGGAACCCACCTTTTTGTTAAAAAGACGACTCAAGTTTGCTTAATAAATATTTATTACTGAATTTTCATTCTCAACGGATGGCTCAAGCTGGCCTATCTTGAGTGCGAATAGAAGGATCTACTCTTCCCCGGCAGGAGTTCACATTTTTTCGTATTAAACTCCATCTAGTAACCAATACATGGTGGAAGTATCGATAAAACTTATATGTATAAGCCAAAAGATCATAAATAGCATTTATCATGAGACATATGAGTAGCGGAGCTAGCATCAAGCTAGGCCTAGGCTTAGCTAGCTTAAGTGATACATTCTGATGGTTTTCTATACAATACAAGAAAATTTTACAAGGGAAGTTGCTACTAGGCCTAGGGCTATAGGCCTAATTGCCCTAGGTCTGTCTCCGCTACTCAGACAAATATCCCTCACTATAACTAAGAACCAAGATTAATAATTAGTATTAACACAATAGGTGTAAGCGGTCAAAAGAAAAGAGGAAATGACTTTTATCTTTGTACGTGACTTATATCTATGTATCAAACTTATATTATGTACAACATAGCGTAAAATCGACAACATGGTCAAGACTGAAAGCTATTGTTCTGACTACATTGCTTTGAATGAGTATGCTAGCACACATTATAAATTGTAAAAATAAGATGATACACTACAAGCTACTACAACTAAAGTTCATAGACACCTTTGGCATAATTAAAATACCACAACTAGAATTAAAACGTATTAGAATGCTTGAATTAACATAGTCTCTAGCAGGTCATTTTCCGTTCCCCTCAACAACCTCTTTCTTGGCCTCGGCCTCGCTCTCTCCACCCAATGAACCGTCTGGACGCCCCTCTTCTTGCATCACTCCTTCAAACAACGAGGCCCGCCCTCCATCTCCGAATCTCTTCCATTTCTCCCTTCAAACCCCAAAGGAATATTGTTTGGACCGATCATACTCATAACTGACGCATATGAAAAGCTTCATAACCATACCCGACTAAAAAAGTAGACTGCTTCACATTGCATCACCAACAACGTCACCAACATGCAAAATGAGGAACATTGGAACACGTTGTATACGTATAAAAGGGAAGGAGAGGCAAAGATGGTTGCTTGGATGAATATTAAAGGAGATCTTATCGGGTAGGAACTGTAGGAGGAAATGACGGGATATATGAGTAGAACACAAAAATAAAAGGCTCTCCAACGTTTGTGAGTGGTAGAATGCTCACTGCGGCCGCGTGTCCGACATAACACGTGCTCTTCCACCACCTTGACAAAAGAGACAAAACTGCTTACACCATTTATCAATGGCCGAATGTACAAGTGATCTAGTAATCCTGACAAAGTCAGTCTTGACGTGCCATTGCATAACCGTTCCCCACCTTCCACCATTATGCATGGTGTAATGCATCTCCATCATTGGACCGATGTGGCCTTCAACCATATGTGTTGGCTATATGATGCTTTCGCCATCTATGTTGATGGGGGACCCTACTCCGCCGTCTTGTGTGGCGGACAATGACGTCTAGCCGACCTTCCATTATGACATGTCTAGCAAACGGTTAAAGATGGGGTGTTTTTGTCATTTTGGTTGCGTAGAGGGTTATGTTTGTAAAAAAAATCAAAGTCGATGCACTCGGGTCCAAGGTTTAAATTTGCAAAACTCTAGATCTCAAGGTGCTTTTACGTCATAAAACTCGCAACCTCTCACTCGTCGGTGCGGATTTTTCATCAAAAAAGACCACATGTCGAGTAAAATTGTCAAAAACGCCACCTACAAACGAAAATGTCAAAAAGGACCACGTGTGCCGTAGCGGCACGTGCGTCAACCAACACGTGGCACCTGTCCCCACATGCTTTTTTGTTGCAACCCATGAGCAAAATGTAGCATAGGCTGCCGCGAGGGACAGTGACGGCACGTGCCTCATCACGAGTCCGTTTTGTTTTCGTATGTGTGATCGGTTGAAATCCTGTGCGGTTGAGGCTGCCGCCTAAGCCTGTGACGGTAGTTGCTGCCGCCAGCGGCATGTGCCACGTGTCGGCTGGTGCACCTCCACCATGGTATAGATGTTTTTTTTACATTTTCGTCTCCATGTGGTCTTTTTTGACGATTACAATAGGCATGTAGTCCTTTTTGACGAAGATTGACCGGAGCAGGACTAAGGCGGACCCACACGTTAGCATCTCGCAAGATCTTTGCCGCTAAGAAAAACGAAAATACGGGCGCAATTAAAATCGCATGTATTAATAATATCCAGCTGTTCCTCGAGCCATTGACAGGATATGCACGAATGCTCTGTTTGGGCAAGATTAAAAAGCCAAAAAGGAAACCGGCTTTTGGCGCGCATCGAAAATCCTGATAAAATAATTTTGGCGCGGGAATTGTCAGGCGCGTGTATAAATAACGGAATTCTAGGGTTCCCTCCCCAGTTGCCCCCACTGCTCCTCTCCATCTCCTCTCTGCCTTCCTCGATCCGCGCCGCAGCTGCCCCCGCTGCTCCCCGCCTCCACCGGAGCAGCGCCGCCAGCTGACGCCCTCCATCTCTTCTCTGTCCGCCCATTCCTCGTCGTACCAGGCTGGGAGTGTTGGGGGGATCTCGGGGCTGTCAATCGGCGAGCAATCTTCGGCTGAATCAAGATAGAAACAGGTATCGCGCCCTTCCCCTTCCCAGATCTGGTTCCGGTGTTCCTCATTTTGCCTGTTCCGCGGTCCAATCTATCGTGTATGCAATTTTTTTCTCCAGTTGATAAGTTGCTAGGCGTCCGCGAGCTAATTGCTAGGCTTGGATTTGCTGTAACATCTGCACCACCGCGCAAAACTAATCTGGGGTACTGTGGTTATTAGGATGTCGCCAATTGCTGTGCGACTCCCGCGTCTACATAGATGTAGTAGTACATATATCTTCAGTCTCGATTCTGTCTTAGATGGAGAACAGCGGGAGATTATGTATATGAAGCATAGTTGCAGAACAGCTTAATTTTGTCTTAGACGTTCTTTTTTGCAGCAGATGCAATTTTGTCTTGGATGATGCAATGTTTTTTTTAATCTCAAGCACGCCTGGAAGCGCGTACGTGCATTATTAGGATGACGTAATGCTGTGATCTGAATTCTGAAAGCGTTCTGTTCCAAATGTATGCTCTGCTGCTGCTGCTGTCAGTTCTTTTGTGACTATGCATAATGTTTATTCTGAATTTGGCCAAACTTTAAATATTCTACCCAGGGACAGGATCCTTTATCACTCCTTTTTGTTGTGTAGTTCTGTAAAATGTCTTTTGTTAGTTTATGACAGTATCTTCCTTTGTACTGACCTTTTTGTTGTTGCAGGTTTTGATACTGAAGTCTGGGGGAGTAGTATACTCTGTTTGAGTATAACATTTATTTTCAGAATAAATCACTTTTCCACATGGCGGGGGCTGAATCCACATTACCTGCAGTAGATCATGCGGCGTTGGATAACAGTGATACTGAGGTCTCAGAAGTCGTGGAATGTGATTCCACAGTTGTAGAAGTGCTGGAAAAGAGTGCCAGCGAAGAAGTTCATCTGCAATTTCCCTTTGGAAATAAGGAAGATGTAGAATCCCTTGGCACAGTTTGTGATCTCGAGGATAACGAGAGTAATGCTGCTGAGGCAATCACTCTGAATGTGGTTGCACTAGAAATGTCCATCTCTTGCAAGGCTCCAGATGAAAATATTTCACTGGGTTGTCAAACACCACGGGGAAACATCTTTGACCCCTTTGCTCCAGGACCAGAGGAGGCGCTCTGCGGTGCGCCTAAGAAGAACGTGGTTAGGGGAGTAGAAACCCTCTCCCGCAGAAAGCTCATCTTTGAATCTGATGACTTCCCAGTCAAGAGGTTAAGTTTTGAGTTTGATGATTTGGAGGAGGAAGACCTGTATCTCCAGGGGATCTGCAAGATGTTTCTTGATCTGATCATCTCAAACCAAGCGCTGGAGGCAACCGGAGATAGTGAGGTTCTGATAAATGCTGCTATCCCACCTGAAAGCTACAAGACCCCTGAATCAAAGCCTCTGCTTACCGGCATCGCAGAAACTTGCCCGGACGCTCCTCTGCGGCCATCTCTGAAGATGCTGAAGCTCAGCCCAGGCATCTGCCGGAAGCTCGACTTTGGGTCTGTCAGTCCCAAGACTCTCTTCGCCGAAGATAATAAGAGCTGAGCCTGTTCCTTGGGGGAACATCCATCTTGGCGCGGTTCTCTTGGCATCCTACAGGGGCATGTCAGCGTGGTAACTTTGCTAACTCTGAAGCTGTACAGAGCTAGCAGTGATGCTTGAGTAGGAAGCAGCCTTAATTAAGTTATACATGTAAAATCTATGTTAGTTTTCCTTTGGTTTTAGCTAAGCCCAGTCTTACTGCCCTGATTGATGTAATAGTAGTACCGGCACATGTGCCTTGTGGGTGGCTTTTGGCATAGCGTTCTGTAAATCTTAAAAATAGTTTGTTGTCTCTCTTGTGCTCGAACTGAAGCAACTCTGTTGCAGATTCATCATTGCTGTAGCTTTTCCTTTGCGCCTGGATGTGTAAGACTCTGGTGAAACTGAAAGGACGCAGTGGCGAATTCTGACACGGCTTGGTTTGATGCGACTGTTGTCTGGTTGGCGTATTAATTGTGCTAAGCTGTAGTAGTAGTAATTCATATGCCTGATTAATTGTGCCGATCTGTCACAGTGATTGATGGCGGCTCTTCCTGTTAACCTAGCACCCTTTTAGAGATTCAGACAGACCTTTTATTGATTAGATCAGAAGATACAGGATTACAAACAGGATTTATTTTCTAGTATTATTACTAGATGTGTCTATGTTTGACCTGTATTTGCCGACATATTTGGTGGCATCACGAGTGCGCGATATTGTAAATCTAAAAATTACTTTCAGTACAGGTGGCCTGGCTTTAAAGGATTATGTAGAGTAATCATAACATCAAGGACTCGAGGAAGGTCTCCCAGCGACCCCGTAACAGCAAGCTATATAGTACAGTATAAGCATAAACTATAACAGGGTCATGCTTAGGATTCGTGCGCACAAAGCAAGAATCTAAACACATGGTGATGATGTGATGAAGAATAAGAGCAAGCCATATGTGCGTATACTAACTAGTCCACCCTGTCTGTCTCTGTACAAGAAAATTCCATCTCAAAATCGTAAGACGACACACAGCAATGGAAACAACTAAAAGGACAAATTAATTCTACCCAAAGCCGGGACTAACTAGAGTAGTACAGTGGTACTATACTGATGATGAAGCGTCTTCGGCTCACCCTTTTCTCTTCTTCTCTCCGTGATGACAACGACGTCGTCGGCCCCACGTATCAAACGAACGAACACGGCAGAAAAAGGTGTCCTTGCTTCCATCTCCGGCGACGCGCGCGGCGGAGACGGACAGCTACCGTCGCACAGACGGACGGAGGAAGGAAGGTGGGTAGGATCAGAGCTTGGTGTGGTCGCGGCACTCCTGGCTGCGGACGCCCAGCTCCGCGACGCCGAAGACGAAGCTGCAGTCGGAGTAGGCGACGGCGTGGCGCTTGAACACGCCGAACACCGCCACCCGCCCCGGGATCCTGGTGCTGGCCTCGATCGGCAGCGACCCGGCCTCCACGTCGGCGATCAGCTGCGCCACGTCCCCGGCGAACCGGTCCGCCTGCAGCGTCAGCGCCAGCCGCACGTCCGCGTCCCCCTTGCTGGGGACGCGGCCGGGGTCGATCTCGGCGTCGCCGACGTGGGCGCCGCGGTAGGTCAGGTCGGTGTGGCCGCCGGAGGGGAAGGAGAAGGAGGCCGGGTTGGGGTTGTGCACGGACACCGTGATGAGGAGGGTGACGTTGAGCTGGATGCTCAGCGCCGGGAAGGTGAGGCGCGGGGCCACGCCGACGAGGCGCGTGGAGACGAGCCGCGTGGTCGGGTCCCGGACGCGGAGCACGGTGAGGAAGAGGATCAGGAGGACGACGGCGAGGAGGACGAGGGTGACGGCCAGGCACGCGCAGCAGAGGCAGCCGCGGCGCCGGCGCAGGCGCTGCTTCTGCTGGCGCGGGTCGTCGACGGGTGGCTTGGAGGTGGCCGTGTGCGTGGGGAGGCCGCCGCCGGTGACGTTGCCGTAGCCGGTTGTGGACGCCATTGGTTGGGGCAGGCTCGGGATGTTGAGAGAGATCGAGGGGGTTGCAAAGCTTGAAGTGGCGTCGAGCGTGCGTGCGTGCGTGGAGGCGGAGGAGAGGTGGTTTGATTCGCTCTTTCGGTGGGGATGGAAGGATATCAATGCCTGGATGACGACTTTTATACTGCTTCTAAACACGGCTAGCGTAAATGCAATCTACAGTAATAACGCGAATCGATTTTTCTGACTTGTTTCCATGTAGGAGTACGTACTGGAAACTATCTTTTCGTTGTGAAACTACATTTTTTGCTTTGTTTTTAAAATGAACAGGATTCTAGTACGTACTCCAATGGTTGGACGGTTGGGCGTATAACCATGTAGGAGTACTATAGGATTAAAGATGTAGTAATAATTTCCCTTACAGTACTACTTATACTTCGAATTTGAACGAATAATCGACGGGGTGGAGTACTTTGGTTGTTGATGGTCTTCACAGGAGTCTCACACACTGTACTGTACCCCAAGGGTTGGACGGTTGGGCGTATAGCTGGGCGTTGGGAATTGAATACTGGGACATGGCAAAGGTTGGCTCGCCATGGGCGGCGCCGCACCAACCAACCAGACCGGCGACGGGGAGCGCGGAACGAACTGCCACGACGCCCCACTACGCAGGGCGGGGACGGATTAAATGGCCGCGCTTTGGGCGGGCAACACGTCGTGCTCGCCGTCGTCGCTTTGGATGGGCCGCGCCAATTAGTCCTCCACTTCCGTTGGGCGTCCACGTCCAGCACTTACCGAGCTGATGATCGCTCCCGTGTTTCCACGCTTCAACACCAATCCTCCCCCTGTTTGTTGGTATCGCGGTGTCATCATGTTTCCACGCCCAACCGTACCAGGATGAGACGGACATCACGGCGAGCTCCAAGTCCACCGTTGACGTCCACCAGACGGATCTCCTCTCGCTGGCATCTCAGGATCTCCAACTTTTGAAACATGCACTAGTTGTTAAAGCATTTTTTTATAAGGCTTACATATTACACCCGGTCTTTGCATAACTGGAATGCACACAACCAAACAAAGTTCACTCACACAAAATAAAAAAAACGAAATACAAAGAAACATGTCGAATCTGTATAACGCTTAAGCCATAGGGGGGCCAATCCTAAGATCATGCTGCCACCCATGTTGGGTAAAAGTATCCTTCACCGTAGCTTCCAATCGTGTACACACCTCCGTAAATATGTCTCGATTCTTCATATGTTGTAGAGACGACCATAAACGAAGCGTCTCAGTACATCTGTAGATAACCTGCATAAGAGAAGTACTTTTACCATTAAAAACCTTATCATTTCTACATAGCCAAAGCGATCAAATAATGGCAAGCGCTCCCATCCTGAGAAGAGTTCTAACCCTGTGTTCAATCCCATGCAACCAGTTGCCAAATATATTAGCAACACTACAAGAAGGATACAAGCCAAAAGCTATTTGGATGACTGGCCATATAGAACGAGCGAATTTGCATTGGAAGAACAAATGTTTTATTCATCATGTTGACAAAAAACACATTGCGTACTTCCATGCCAATTTCTCTTAATAAGGTTATCTTTAGTAAGAATGACTCCGCAGTGAAGATACCATGCAAAGATTTTATTCTTAAGAGGTATCTTCATATTTCAAATCTTCTTGTTATTATCAACTGGCACATCAGGTTGGAGCAAAACGTTGTACATGGACTCCATCGAGAATTGTCCATTTCCATGTAGATTCCAACGAAACACATCGGACCCTTGTGACAGTTTCATCGTGGACAACCGCTGAAGCAGAGTGTTCCACGATTGTAGTCTCGGTCCAATTAAATTTCTTCTGAATGACACATTTGGCGGAAATGATTCCAAAATCGTGACGATGGTATCTCCCTTGTGACGCACAATATTGTACAGAGCTGGATATTCTTCCCGGAGTGAAGCATTACCTAGCCACTTATCGTCCCAGAATCTAATTTTTGAGCCGTCCTTAATCGAGAAGGTTCCATAGCGGAAGAAATATTTCTTTGTAGCCATTAAGCCAGCCAAAAAATGAGAGTCCCCAGGCTTCCAGTATACCTGGGATATTGCCTTTGAACCCACATATTTTCTCTTTAGTAGGGTTTGCCATACACCGTCATCTGTCAATAACTTAAACAACCATTTGCCAAGTAGGGCCCTATTTTTTGCAGTCTCTCCTCGACGTGTTTTCATTCGACACTTGTGAGTCTCCGATAGTGTACCGGTATCCCCAAATATGTGATCGGAAACTGTCCCAACCCGCATCCGAGCACGTCAACGTACAGATGGGCCTCGTCCCGAGCCTCGCCAAAACAAAACAATTCACTTTTATGAAAGTTGATCTTAAGACGTGAGAGTTGCTCGAATGCTGATAAAATTAATTTCAGATTCTTCGCTTTCTCTAGGTCATGATCTATGAAGAGAATCGTATCGTCAGCATATTGAAGGATAGAGAGGCCACCATCCACAAGATGATTCACTACCCCATCAATTTGGCCATCAACTTTGGCACACTCAATCATGATAGCTAACATATCCGCCACTATATTGAATAGCATGGGCGATATTGAGTCACCCTGTCTCAATCCTTTTTTCGTTTGGAAATAGGGGCCCACGTCATCATTGACTTTAATGGCCACACTACCTCCAGAAACGAAACTATGGATCATAGCTCGCCACTATGCAGAAAAACCTTTCATTCTGAGAGCCTGCTGAAGGAAGGTCCATTTGACTTTGTCATAAGCCTTTTCAATGTCGATTTTGAGTACGACCCCATTCAACTTTTGCCGATGCAGTTCATGGACTGTTTCATGAAGGATAACAACTCCATCTAGGATGTTTCTTACTTGCATAAAAGCGGTCTGTGAAGGACGAACCACATGTTCAGCAACCGAATTTAGCCTAATCGTCGCAACCTTCGTGAATATTTTAAAGCTAACATGAAGGAGGCAGATAGGTCTATACTGTCGTATCCTTTCTGCCTCATTAACCTTAGGTAATAAAATAATCTCACCAAAGTTTAAGCGAAACAATTCTAGCTGGCCAACATGGAGGTAGCCAAACAAAAGCAAGAGGTCCGATTTGATGACTTCCCAGAAGTTCTGATAGAACTGTGCAGGAAAACTATCCGGACCAGGGGCTTTGTTGTGCTCCATTAGGAAAACCGCCCTTTTAACTTCCTCCTGAGAATATGGAGTTGTTAGAAGACTATTTTCCTCATCAGAGAGCTAGGGGATGTCTTCTGTTCGAGACTCATCCATCGAGAAGTTTCCTTTCTCTGGGGCTCCAAATAGGTTTTTATAGTAATTAGTGATATAATATTTAAGTTGCTCATGCCCCTCTATCATGCCCTCCTCCTGATGTAGGGTATGGATATTTTTCTTCCGGTGTCTACCATTGGCAACACCATGAAAGTATCTAGTATTCGAATCACCTTTCAGAATAAACTGAGAGTTTGAATGCTGGTACCATTTGAGCTCCTCCTCACGCAGCATGCGAGCTATCTGTGCATTCGATTGACTCTTGATGTCGATTTCGTGCACAGATAAAGGTCTGACCTCTGCTAGAGCTTCTAATTCATCAATAATAGATGAAAGACGAAGCTTCTCTTTTTTGAGGATACCCGCCGTATGCCTAGCCCAACCACTTAGGAATTTACGCATTACACGTATTTTGTTATTCCATTCTTGTATTGGGGTATGTCCGGCAACCGGGTTTTCCCACACCTCCCTGACCATGTCATGAAAGCCATCCAGATGCAACCAACCAAGTTCAAACTTGAACTTACGTCTCTGCTGTGGGCGTGGCAAACCAGTAGTCAAAAGGATGGGTGCATGATCGGAAAGAGCCTCGATGCGAGGTAGATCACGAGCAGAAACCATAGGGAATTTGAATTCCGAGTTGGTATCCATTAAAACGCGATCTAGTTTCTCATATGTCGGCTCCGGAAGGCTGTTAGCCCAAGTGAACTGTCTTCCAATCATTGAAACCTGTCGCAGATCAAGACTGTCGATGACAATGTTGAAAAGGAAAGGCCAATGATCATCAAACCTGCCTCGACTTTTCTCATTTGGAAATCATAGCAAATTGAAATCACCACCAATAATAATGGTATATGGATTATCTTGTGCTTGATTAACCAATTCACGGAGGAAGTCGGCCTTGAACCCATCCTGGGCTGCACCATACACGACGATGAGAGTCCATGTGAAGTTGTCGGCCTTGTTGCGAATATGGAGCTTAATATGAAACTCATCATCCGAGGAGCCAAAACATCCATAGTCCTTGTGTTTACGCCAAGTAAAATACCCCCAGAATGACCTCTAGGCGATCGTGAAATCCAAGTGAAGTCTATCCCGCCAGAAAGATGATTAAGCAGACTTACTGAAAAATCACGTCTCCCCGTTTCAGAGATAGCCAAAAAGTCTAAATTTTATTCCCTATTACATTCTGCAATAAATAGATGCTTAGCCAAGTCACCAAGACCTCAGCTATTAAAGAACATGCCATTCATGAGGAACCAATAGGAGATTTAGAAAATTTTGCCCTCTTTGAGGTTTTGCGACCTTTTTTGGAACGGTAGGACTTTGATTTATGTCCGGAAGCTGTAAGCTCACTCAATGAACTAAGTCCGGGTTCATCTAAGCCCACATCCAAAACCTCTCCAACTAAATGAGAGAGTAAATGACCATCTGATGTGGCATGCAGCTCCTCCTCATCTAGATCTGAGACAAAAGACTTGCTAGAAACTCATGGAGTAACCTTCAAACGGTCATATTACAAATGCCTCAAAGCGTTTGTCGAAACAAAAGTATCCTTCTCATGACTTCCTAGACTAACACCCACATTATTCAACTTAGAAACGATGGTTGTCACGGAAAATGATAAAAAGGATTTGGGTGATGACATAATACCTTGGTTGTCGAGGTTCTGCGCTGCTTTACGCCGCATAGCCTTGGCTAAGGAGTCCTCATCAGTGTCTGTCATCCCGTCGTCGGCAACCGTATGCCGATTACTTCGACGGATAGGTGTCACTTCCGATGAAGGTAGTCGCAAAAGGTTCGTTGCCGAAGGAGGGGATGAGGGTGGAGTAGCAATCCCCTCCACGACAGCCTCTGACGAAGTCGTGTGTGAAGACGCCGCTTGATGGGGTTATAGTCCCAGGATAGGGTCATAGGCCTGCCCTATAGGTCCTACCCAATGACTACCCTTCATAGAGGACAAGGCCCTTAGACAGTTCCGACTGAACTAAGGACTCCCCCATCATCCAGTCGGCGACGAGCACTCGGAGCATATTTAATGTACCGACTGGAATCCACTCTGTACATCGTAACCTCCCAGGAGGGCAACGGTCATACGTTTTCATACACCACTATTAGCATTTAAGGCTTACGTTACCTGTAACATAGACATTTATTCGCCACTATTTCACCCTTGTCCACCGGGCCATTATGAAGGACAACGCACTTTATATAAGCCGCCCTTCCTCACTCGTGCAAGCATTAACACTTGTTGTAATCCTATAATCCACTCGACACTAAGCTCCCAAGAGCACTGAGACGTAGGGCTTTTACCTCCACCGTGGAGGGGCCTGAACTCATACATCCTCGCCGTAGCTAAGGCTCTGCCCATCCTTTCGTACCCTACACTTCTACTGTCAGACTTATACTCACGACACCGCTGTCGGTGAAGAAGTAGCCGCAGACGTCAATTGTGCCGCGGCGGTCGCCAAGGAGTTCGACATGTCCACGGTCGCAGGCACCAAGGGGTCCATTATGACTGTGTTCACCATCGCTGGGTGTGCTGATGCAGTCGTTGCGGGAACCGTGATGCGTGCAGTTGCAGTCGCCGCAGTGACCACGGAGTCTGCTGAGTTCATGGTCGTCCTGGTGGCTGGCGTTGTCGCCGTGTGACCAGCCAGGATTGGTACCATCTGCCTCGGCCTGATTGCCGAAGGCCCCCCAACTGATCCCAGATGCACTGGCTTTGCAGCCGGAGGAGCAAGCTGACCCAACTTTGATCCATCCATGCATGTATTTGCATGTAGTACAGTTGCGTTGTTGTGTACACCATCCATACATGTATTTCCATGCAGTGCACCATCTTGGATGTGTGCACCCAAACACGTGTCAGGTTACCTGGCAGCTCAGCATCAGTAGCTTGAGGCGCCACTATAACTCTCGGGGTCTGCAGAGAGAAATTAAAAGGAATCGCCGCCAAGACTACATGGTCGGGTCTCTGTGCACTCGGAGAAACAACGCTCGCTAGCCTACGCTGTTGCACTTGGTTCATTTGAACATCCTTAGTAGAAGCCGATTTAGATGACTGCATGTTCGGAGGTATCCATGTCATCATCCCGCTCCTTTCCAGTGTTATCATCGTCTGCATCATCGCCCTTTTGCCTCCAAATAAATGGGACAAAATCCGGATCTGGTATGAAGTCTGTTGGTTCCCTTCTGAACGTGAAAGCATAGCCCTTGAGTTTAACCACCACATCTGTGGAAAGGAAATGTCCAACATCATCTTTCTCCTTAGACAAAATCTGAGTGTTAGTCATGGCTACCGGGATACGGACAATTCCACGACGTCTCAGGCTGACGAGATCAACGTCCAAGGTCTTGCCCATTAAGGTGCCAACTGCCCAGAGGCCTATGAAGTGACAAACTGTGTGAGGGACACCGTCGACATGAACCCAAACCTGCTCGAGTTCTAACTTATGTGGGATCTCGTGAGATTTCCATGCTGAAATTGTGATCTGGGCATTAAGGGAAGGCACGTTCATCTGGATACCGTCCACTCTGTCCAAATCCTCAAAAGAGGGGAAGCTAACAAGGTAAGCATCCTTCCCATGTTGTATGGCCTCCCACTTCCACTTAGTCTGAAACGGGCATCTCCTCGCAATCTGGCTCTCAATAATGCTCGCAGGCACCATGACACCGCTAACTCGAACACAAGCGATAGGAGTATGAGTCGGCGCTAGGTGCTCTTTCACAACAGTCAGGTAACTGAGCAAAATAAGTCTCTTCATCACCCACTCCCGAAACCAAAACATGAGGCTTAGGGAGCTTAAGAACGGGACAACGCAATGTTGGATGTGCAATTTTATCGCAAATATAACAATAATGTTGATCCGAACAATCCTTAGCTGCATGCGTGTCAACTGCGCACTTCCAACAACGAACCCCTTTTTGGATTTACCCTTTGGAGAATCCCCCGGGACATTAGGTTGTATCTGTCCATGCGACTGTTGCGGTGGCATCTGCGTCTGTGGTCCGGTTCTCTGAACGTGCCCAAACTGTTGTGCCTACATTAGCTACTACGGTACATACTGGTTCGGAGATTGTTGCTGGGTAGTCACGTATTGCGTTGGGTATTGAAAGCCCTGTTGCATGGTACCTCCAAGTAGCTGCTGGTGAGGCTGTTGTTTCTTGTTTTTCTTACGCTTCTGAGCAACGCCTTGATGGCCCACAGTAAAAACTGCTTGCTGTTGCTGAGCCGGAGCACCCCCTGGTTGGAAATGAGCGGGAGGCGTCGCCCCTGTAGCCGGAGCCATGCACGTGGGAACATGTGCGTACTGCGTTGCATAATGCATCCCTTGGCTTTGCATCGGGTACTGGACTCCACCGTAGGTATACACTGAGGCCGGCCCAAGCTGTTGTTGAGGAAGAGCTGAGGTGCCGACGAGTTAATTGCAAAAGACTACCACAATTCGGGCCGTATTCACAAGTTGGTGCCATCTTTCAATTTTTTTGCATATACGTATCAAGATACAGACCGTATTTTGCAGATTCTGTATTTCTACGTGTAGATGCTCTTTCTGACACATATGAACCACCGATCAGTCTCTTACAGGGAAAACCGGCCCGGACCGCTTCGATCCGGGAAAAACCGACTCTCTCTCTCTCCATCCGGACCGGACAGGCAAAAAAAAACCCTTCTTCTCCTCCAGACCGAGCCCACCCTGCTCCTCCACCCTGCCTCCCCCTCACCGCCACCAGCGCCACACCCTGCCGGCCACTCCCTCCACCCCACCGCAACCACCAGCACCGCCCCTCCCTCCTCTGCCCCGCCCCCGCCCCGCCGGCCACTCCCTCCACCCCACCGCAACCACCAGACCGAGCCCACCCTGCTCCTCCACCCCGCCTCCCACTCACCGCCACCACCGCCACAACATGGGGAAGTCCTCTTCACCGGCCTCGACATCGTCCTTGTCGGCGGCGATGGGCACGGGCTTGATGCCCCTGAGCTTGATCCAGAGGCAGTCGAGGCAGAGGATGATCCAGAGGCAGTCGAAGCAGAGGCCCGGACCGGTGCTGGTGGTTGCGGTGGGGTGGAGGGAGTGGCCGGCAGGGTGTGGCGGTGGTGGCGGTGAGGGGGAGGCAGGGTAGAGGAGCAGGGTGGACTCGGTCTGGAGGAGAAGATTGGTTTTTTTTGCCTGTCTGGTCCGGATGGAGAGAGAGAGAGTCGGTCTTTTCCGGATCGAAGCGGTCCGGGCCGGTTTTCCGTGTAAGAGACCGACCGGTGGGTCATATGTGTCAGAAAGAGCATATATACGTAGAAATACAGAATCTACAAAATACGGCCTGTATCTTGGTACGTATTTGCAAAAAATTTCAAAGATGGCACCAACTTGTGAATACGGCCCGAATTGTGGTAGTCTTTTGCAATTAACTCGGTGCCGGCCGTGCGAAACCCCACAGCAGGTGGGCGAGAAGACGCGGGGTCCAACCCCACGAAGGAGCTATGAACGATTGGCCCCGATGCCTTCCACCAGTGGACAAGGTGTGATGCGGCGGCTGGGGCGCGCCAGCCATCGGTCGCGGCCGGGACGCGACGACCACCACGTAGGAGCGCGGCGACCCGACGCGGGACTGCACAGGGCGACGAGCAGATTGGAGCGGCGTAGGTCGTAGGCGAGACGGTAGCAAAGTCTACTGGCTAAATTCATAAGTGGAAAAATAAACCACTGGTTTTCTGGGATAAACCGAAGAGGTATTCTCAGTTCTAATCTAAGCCTTACTTATTAGATCCAACGGTTGTAAACAACCGAACACACAATACAGAGAGATGGAGGGGGAGATTACCGTGGTTGGGTGCTGGCGGTGGGTTGCACCGGCGAGAATGGAGATGGCCGGCGAGGAGGGAGCTCCGGGGGGGGGGGGGGGGTGGGGACGTCGGGCGGCGGCGGTGGGGTGCTCCTCCTCGGGGGAGGCGCTCGAGGGAGACGGAGGGGCTTGACGGGGCGCTCCGGGGCGAGGCCGAGGGGTGGCAGTAGCTTGCTGCTGCTGCTGCTGCTCCGGCGGCAGCTCGTGGCGAGGCGGCGAGGGGAGAGGGGAGGCGGCGGCGGGGGTGGGAACGGGGCTGCGGAGAGGGCTCCGTTTTTATAGGCTACGGGGGAGGCGAGCTAAGGAAGGAGAGGTGGCGGTGGAGGAAGAAATCGCTGGTTCCTGGGAGGGCTGCGGTTTGGTGCAGAGAAAGAAGGAAGGAGACGAGGGGAGAGGAGAAGGAAAGTGACAGGGAGAGAGGGGCTCGGGTGGGACTTAAGGTAAGAGAGGGTGAGGGGATCGGGGAGAGTTAAGGAAGGGAGAGGGAGTACTCAGGGGAAAGAAGGCTCGGTCCCTGGGAGAGCTTGGTCGGTTTCTGGTGCAGAGAAATAGGAAGGAGAGAGAAGAGGAGGAAGAAGGAGACGTGGGGGAGAGGAGGAAGGCTCGGTCTGGTGGGTATGGGATTTAATCCCAGGAAATCTCGGGCTGGCCTCATGGGCACGTGGGCAAGCTAGTGCACGTGGTGCAAGCTAGTCCAGTTTTTTTTTTAAGAAAAACAAACAGAAAAATAATAATGATATACGTACACAAAAATATACATATGTATATATAAAAAAATGCATACGCATATAGCAATATATATATATATATATATATGCATATATATATATATATATATATATAAATAAATCCCCTAATAAATACTAAAGAAAACCTAGTTCCACCTAATGCAAACTTTTGGAAAATAGCTTTTATGCAATAGGCCACACAAAGCACATTTAAAAACCCCACTAAAATAATTTGAAAGATTATAAAGTTTCCAAACCCAGTGAGATAACTCCAAATAATATTCGAAACATTATGCACTTTAATTCGACAGGGGAGAAGTCATATTATGTCCACTCCAATAAATTGTCCGCAGTTTTGGAGTGTCATTTTCCTCCGCTCTCTCTCTCTTGCATGCAAGAGAGTATTTTTCCGGGCTTTTCTCGCGCGATGGAAATGCAAAACAAGAGACGAAAGAATTTCCCGGCATTTCTTGCACGAAGAAAACGAATGGAAATGCAGAAGAATTCAACGCAAATATCTCCGTTCAAATTCTTTATAGTTGAAGAAGTCATGTCATCTTCTCTCGTTGCTTTTAAAAGCTTGAATTTGAATTCACCGGAGATGGGAAAAGTCATTTTATTCCCTCTCATTCAAAAGTTTCAAAAAGTTTCAAATTTCACACAAGTTTTAGTCACTCAGCAAATCAAACAAACAATCAATCTAATAATTATATTAACATTCCAAAATTTATAATTTTGGGATGTTACAGATGGAGGCGAGGACGAAAGTGTTGTCGCTCTGCGAACGAACGTGAGCATGAGTTGTTAAAGCATTTACAACCAAAGTTTTATTTTTTAAGAAGAGATAAATACATGATCATTTTATTTGAACCCAAAACACGACACGATCACTAAATTTCGAAATACACCCGTTATGGTCATTATATACGCAAAGCGGTGACTATACGGTCCTGATTCACCGTATAGCATCATATTACGCTTATTGACCGGTCAAATAGATATGTAGAACACTCCCGAATCGTTGATGCCATCGTTTCCTACGCCCCGTCGCTCGTGCGCTGCTCGCCGGAGCTCACCCCGCTCCGCACCACGTCCACTCCAAACCGCAGCTGCTAGCTCAAAAACCCCCGCTCCCCATGCTTTTCTCTCCCCGCTTCGCGGCGAGCAGCATCAGTGGCGCAAGCCTCTTCTTGGCGATGGTCGGCCAGCACCGCCTTGAGCGTCGCTCACCACGAAGTCCATGTTGCGCGTGCTGCAGGTGGCCGTGACGTGCAGGCCCGCAAGCTTCGCGAGCTACACGGCGTAGTGGCCCACGCCGCCTGAGGCCGCGGTCACCAGCGCGTTCTTCGGACCGGTGGCGCGGGAGGTCCCGTCGAAGCTGACCCCGGTGAGCTTGAGCAGCTGCAGCGCGCTCCTGGCGGCGGTCGACAGGCAGGCGCCTACTACGACGAACACCTCCGACGGCCTCTTCACCGCGAGGGACGCCAGAACCACCGCGTACTCGGCGAGCCCGCCGCCGCTCTGCACTCACCGACCCTGTGAGAGCACTGGATTTTGACAGTGTTCGATAGAGACGAGACGGAACCATAGAGTGTTGGTCAGTGCGTTGTCTTCTTACCGGGAAGCTGATTGAGATGACCTCGTCTCCCGGCTTGGAGTTGGTCACGCCGCTGCCCAGCTCCACCACCTCGCCGGCCAGATCGCCCACTGCATGTTTCGCTATGAAGATAATTCTTGCATGAGCATTGAGCATACAAGTATACATGTGGAATTTGACGTAGTGCCCATGTAAAAAGGTCCATCAATCTGTAATTGTATCCATCTATTTTTGTCTGCATTCAAGTCATTTTCCCCTCAGAAACAAACTATGCTAGGTCGCGTTATGTCTAGAACCCGCAACAACTGCTTGAATTGGTACGAGATTTTAGAAGCTTGTTTCGTTTCTCATTCAGCAGCAGCGAGCTAATAGTGGAATAGAAAAGGTTCAGTTCAGAAAGCAGAGCATAATCACTAGCCAAATGATATGGACGAGATTTTTATTAGCTATCAAGCCGACCGGTACGGTATTTTAGAAGCTTGTTTCGTTCCTATCTGAACTGTTATCTGGTAGTTTGTTTGAGCTATGTGTCACCAGGTTTTAGTCCTATATTGTCCGTTTCAATGTCTAGCGGTTACAGTGGGTTTCCTTCGTGATGTGTCAAACTCGATTTTCTCCTTTCCCTCCCCGTGTTCTTCTGGAACTTATGTATTTCCGTTCATTAGTAATGGAAAGGGGTAAAGCCCGATTCGAAAAAAATCAAGCCGGTCGGTATCATGCGATTTTCATCTCTACTTGGCAATCATTGCCGCAACCAAGTCTGAATTGGGTAGCGATGTCTTAGTCTGAAGCTCAATTACCTGGTGTGAAGGGGAACTCAAGGGAAAAGAGCAGAAAGGTAGAGCGAACTCAGAGGAGAAGGGTTCGTGATGGAGGGACAGCACCTTCTGGGAGAGGTTGTGCACCTCGGCGGCGCGGGTGCGCTTGCTGTCGGACCCGCCTCTCCCACGTGGGCGAGCGGAGGTCCCCTGCGGCTTGGGCTCCAACGACCCGCCCGCCTCGCTCACGTAGAACGAGCCTCCAGAGCCGCCCCCGGGATCGCCATACTCCGCATGCTGCTACTGTTGGTGGCTTAGGCGGCCGCAACCACCGCGGTGTGGAAGGCCGCCCCTCCGCCAAACATCTCGCGCCGTACCTCCTTGTCCCGCCATCGCCTCCGGTCCTGCTGCATGAGCACCAATTCCCTCACCGCCCTGCCCCCTTCAAACCCGCCGCCTCGCTGTTCCTCTATCCCGCCCGGCCCGACCACCTTCTACCACCACATCACACTGAGACCCCACGTCTCCTCATAGTTGCTCGCCATATAGCGGGAAGAGAGAAGCATGGGAAGCGGGTTTTTTTAAGCTAGCAGCTACGGCTCGGAGCGGACGTGGTGCGGAGCGGGACGAGCAGCGCACGAGCGGCGAGGCGACGATGCGGAGGCGATAGGCGGCATTAGCGACTCGGGACTGGTAAACAGATCCATTTGACCGGTCAACAAGTGTAATATGATGCTATACGGTGAATCAGTGATCGTATAATCACCGCTTCACGTGTATAATGACCATAATGTGTGTATTCCAAAGTTTAGTGACCGTATCGTGCTTTGGGTTCAAATATAAGGACCATGAGTGTATTTATCTCTTTACAAGTCAAATTTGACATGTCTAACCCTTAAATGTCATGGACATGTCCAGACACAACCGGCGGATGACCCCTTAAATACCCGGGTGTACAATTGCACTTCTTGTATCAAAACCTTAAATCCATGCACGACGATTATATAGATGAATAATCGAATATCAGGCGTAAATAATATTTGTTCGCAGCGAAAGTACAAAGTTCTAATATAAATAAGAGCTGAAGTACATAATTCAAACATTGATCTCATTCATTTTTGTTGTGGTGTCCACGTATACCCCACAAGAGTTTTGAGTAGTTGCACGTGCATCTGTTAACCTCAAAGATTTTGATGCATCTTGAGAAAATTCAGAATATGAACTGCATTTTGCTTCGGGATATGGACTTGTACTCCGGTCTTCTCAAAACTAGGAGTTCGGGCAGTCCCTACACCCTCGTTCTTGAAAGTGCTAGTTATCGACTAGAGGGGGGGGGGCATGAATAGGCGATTTTTATGAAAATGTTCGAACCAGTAAATGTATTCAAAATTGAGCGGAAGCGATACACGTATAGGTAGGGATACGTATCAAGGATCTATGCAAAGCATGCAATACTATGAAGACATCCAATCATACAAAGCTCAGTCATCATGCACACTAAGATATATCATACATAAACTTAGGAATTGTGAAAATAACCAACATTTGGAAATGTCTTCGGGTGAGATGATCAAGCAATGTCTTCACAATACACTAAGTAAGGAGAGTGAAGGATAGAACTAGTAGCTTGACGAAGACACATGATTTGTTGGACCAGTTCTAGTTGTTGTGACAACTATACGTTTGGTTGGGGAGGCTTACATCTCGTCTTCACCTTGATCCCCTTGAGCCGAAGTCTCCCAGACAATGCCCAATTGTGATGCCCCCATTTTGACCGTACACTAACCATACACGCAAATGCATACTACCAAGATTACAGACTCACTGGAAAATATCGCAACACAACTCTAGACACAAAATAAAGTCATACAAGCTTCATATTACAAGCGAGGGGTCTCGAGGGCTCTAATACATAAACGCGAATATAAACGAGTTACCGGAAAGAAACAATATGTGAGTACAAACATAAGTAAACCAGTTTTGCCTTAATAAGGATAGCACAAACATAAACAAGCGATCGAAAAAGGCAAGGCCTCCTGCTTGGGAGCCTCTTAATACTCCTGGTCCTCAGCGGCCTTCACGTAGTAGTAGGCTCTGTCGGGGTAGTAGTAGTCATTAGTGGGATAAACTGGCTCGTGGGCTCTATCATCTGGTCGCGACAATCGTATCAAGAGGAAAAAGGGGAGCAAAGCAACGGTGAGTACTCATCCAAAGTACTCGCAAGACTGACATCAGAACTATGCCAAGTATGCATTGGTTTCAAATAAATGGGGCTATATCTTTGGACTGAACTCCAGAAATGCCAGAATAGAGGAGGAAGACCTAGTTCTATGGAAGACTAGCATCTTCAGGGTCTTGCAGCATTAGAAGAGTGTAGATCAGTAACGCGTATGTAATAATTATGTTGCAGCAAATTCATTTTAAAATGCCTAGAGATCCTTCCTCATCTCCGTGCGAGAAAGCAATCTCGTAACCAACATTTCAATTTAACATCACAAGGATCCAGTTCTAGTTATAGAAGATCAGGATACTCTATGAGCATCCATTATAGTGGACACGACTATTCGAATAGATATACTTCCTTGCACGGGTGCACAAACTTACCCAACATGCTCAATTAACTTTGACCGAACACACTTTCCTCATTCATGCATGTCCTCGGTCGATCGAGATGTCGTAGTCCTACCTAGGCTCAACAAAGAGGTCACACACTGTTCTACATCCTAATCGCAAAGGGGTCATGGGCCAATCTCCCTTCACAATCCTGCACGTTACATGGACGGCTGGTGTCACCCCTTGCACCTCTTTATACAAAGACGATGCTTACGTGCCCCTCCGGGCGCGTGTCACTCAACTTTGACATCTGAAGAGCTTCCGGCCGAATGTACGACATAGAGTGCCCATACTTATTCCCGCGTGGTGGTTAGTACGAAATAGGCCATAGGCCTTCTTGGATGACATATCCAAACCCATTAAAGCTTTCTTAAATTGCGGTTACGATCAATGATTCATGATATGTGGTACCGTCGGCCCGTCTCAAGGACTTGTGGCAAGGGACAAGAATGCCCGGCCACGCCTTGTCGCAATCACGCGGGTATCCACCCACCGCTTAACTGTGGCTATGATCAATGACCCACGATATGTGGTCCCATCGCCTCTGAAAGGATCGATATGGTCGACTAGAGCGCGCGGGGGGGGGGGGTGAATAGGCAACTAACAAATTTTAACCTTTTCTTTAACTAAATTAAGTTTAGCAACAAATAGGTTGTCTAGATATGCAACTAAGTGAGAAAACTATATGATGCTAACAACAACAATAATAAGAAAGAAGTAAATACAAGTAAAGGTAAGAAATAACCACAAGTGAAACTGATGGAGACGAGGATGTGTTTCCGAAGTTCCTTCCATTTGAGAGGAAGTATGACTCCATTGGAGCGGTGTGGAGGCACACCACACAATGCTCCCGGAGATGCCACTAAGTCCACCGTATTCTCCTCACGCCCTCACACGATGCGAGGTGCCGTGATTCCACTAAGTGGTGCCCTTGAAGGCGGCGACCAAACCTTTACAAATAAGGTTGGGGCAATCTCCACAACTTAATTGGAGGCTCCTAACAAGACCATGAAGTTTCACCACAATGGAATATGGCTTCGAGGTGACCTCAACCGTCTAGGGTGCTCAAACACCCAAGAGTAACAAGATTCGTGAAGGATTAGTGGGGGGAATCAAATTTCTCTCGGTGGAAGTGTAGATCAAGGCCCTCTCAACCAAACCATAGAATATCAACAAGTTTTGTTGGATAGGGAGAGAGATCGGGCTAAAATGGAACTTGGAGCAATAATGGAGCTTTGGGGGCAAAAATGTGAAGTTGTGAGGGAATAATAATCCCTTTAGATAGTGGGGGAAAGAATTTTCCTGTTACCCACCCACTCAGCATGAGACAGAGCGGTACTACCAATCATAAGAGGTAGTACTGCTCAGAGTGAGTGGTACTACTGCTCAGGCAGAGGGAGGCGAAATCAGAGAGGAGGCACGACTATGAAAGAACATTACAGCAGGGATTTTAGGCACAGAAGAAAGCTCCATTGAAGTGGAAAAGAGGGTGAGAGGAAAGTGTACGTGATGATTCCACCTAGAAATTTCCAAAGTGGATTGCCTCTTAATAGTACGAGTCAAGTCCATAGACAATGAAACATAAGAGAGAAAATCGTCTTCACATCAATACACCGAGGGTAAGATGTTGGGTAACGTTGCATGGAAAACAAAATTTTTCCTACGCGTACACAAGATCTATCCATGGTGATGACCTTCTATGTGAAGGGGAGAGTGCATCTACATACCCTTGCAGATCGCTAAGCAGAAGCATACATAACGCCGTTGATGTAGTGGAACATCTTCGCGATCCAAATCGCAGCCCGTCCCGCGATCTCATCACGATCTGTCCCGCGATCCCATCACGATCCATCCCGATCTAGTGCCGAGCGGACGACACCTCCGCGGTCAGCACACGTATAGCTCGATGACGATCTCCGCCTTCTTGATAAAGCAAGAGAGACGAAGAGGTAGCTGAATTCTCCGGCAACACGACGGCGTGGCGGCGATGGTGCTGGAGCTACTCCAGCAGGGCTTCGCCGTACCGTACCGAACTAGCTACACGGTGTCACGAAGTGGTGGAGGGAGAGAGGGCTGCGCCTTGGCTTGAGGTGCCAAAAGCCCCTCTCACCTCTACTATATATACGAGGGAGGGGAGGGGTGGCACCTTAGGGTTAGGCCAAGCTAAGAGGTGAAGGAGGAGTCCTCCTCCAATACAACTTGGAAGGAGTCCTCCTTCCCAATTCGGTTTTGGCCCACCCTCCTTTCCTTTTTCTCCCTTGGCCGAAATAGGCTTCCTTGGGCTGGCCACCAGCACACTAAGGGCTGGTGCACCGCCCTTGGGCCTCTTTGGTTCTCTCCCAAGTGGGTGGCCCCTCCTGGTAGAACTCCAGAACCCATTCGTCACTCTCGGTACTTTACTAGTAATGCCCAAAAACCTTTCAGAATCCAACTGGATACTTCGTGTATATCAATCTTCGTCTCTGGACCATTCCGCAAACCCTCGTGATGTACGGGATCTCATCCGGGACTCCGAACAACCTTCGGTTACCAACATCAATAATCTAACTATACCGAAACGTCACCGAACCTTAAGTGTGCAAACCCTGCGGGTTCGAGAACTATGTAGACATGACCCGAGGCACTCTCCGGTCAATAACCAATAGATGGACCTGGATGCCCATATTGCCTCCTACATATTCTACGAAGATCTTTATCGTTTGAACCTCTATGTCAAGGATTCAGTTAATCCCGTATGTTGTTCCCTTTGTCCATCAGTATGTTACTTGCCCGAGATTCGATAGTTGGTATCTCCATACCTAGTTCAATCTTGTTACCAGCAAGTCTCTTTACTCATTTCATAATACAAGATCCCATGACTAATTCCTTAGTCACATTGCTTGCAAGGCTTGTTGTGATGTTGTATTACCGAGTGGGCCCTGAGATACCTCTACGTCACACGGAGTGACAAATCCCAGTCTTGATTCACGCCAACCCAACAAACACCTTCAGAGATACCTTTAGATCACCTTTATAGTCATCCAGTTACGTTGCGACGTTTGATACACACAAGGTATTCCTCCGGTGTCCGGGAGTTGCATGATCTCATGGTAATAGGAATAGATACATTGACATGCAGAAAACAGTAGCAATAAACTGACACGATCATATGCTATGTTCATAGTTTGGGTCTTGTCCATCACATCATTCTGCTAATGATGTGATCCCGTTATCAAGTGACAACACTTTTCTATGGGCAGGAAACCTTGACCATCTTTGATCAATGAGCTAGTCAACTAGAGGCTCACTAGGGACTGTGTGTTGTCTATTTATCCACACATATATTTGAGTTTCCAATCAATACAATTCTAGCATGGACAATAAATGATTATCATGAACAAGGAAATATAATAATAACCAATTTCTTATTGCCTCTAGGGCATATTTCCATCACAAGAATCGTCTTTGTGCAAACCGAGGAAGTACCTGAAAGGCTTATCGTACACAATTAGTCCGCAAATGTATTGTCATCAATCAGTAAACTACTTGGGTAGAAATATGCCCTCACGATCTCCCCCTTTTTGGTGGAATGATGACAACATGAGATTTGCATAGAGGATACAAACGAGATAGAATGCAACCCCACTCTCTACAAAATATAGACAGGCTCCCCCTAAGTGTGTGCACTATTTAAGTATGCTTTTGGAATGCAAAGTGTAGACACTAGGATCAACACCCCCCTATATTTTATAGACACGCACTACTTGCACAAATGTAACCACTTAGAGTAATATAATTGCAAGAAGTGAAGTGGGCATGATCATTAGGGCACAATATAAGCATCTCATGAAATTAAAGACATATGATAAAACTACGGTAGCATATGTCTCACACCATATGACATAGTCTCAGAGGAGTCTCACGCACTTACAACGCAAAGCAACATAAGTTCCACATCACAAAACATAGTCTTTAAGCAAACCAAATGATAAAAGAGTTCACGAGTGAAAAGATGGGCCATGAAAGAACACTCGTGACTCGCAAATCCAAACATTCTCCCCCTTTGTCATCAAGACGCTGATACGTCTCCAACGTATCTATAATTTATGAAGTATTCATGCCATGTTTACAATAATTTTATATGATTTTGGTATGATTCGATTAGAACTAACCCGGAGTGACGTTGTTTTTAGCAGAACTACCGTCGTGTTGTTTTGGTGCAGAAATAAGTTCTCGGAATGAGCTGAAAATTTACGAAGAATATTTTTGGAAAATACAAAAATAGTGGCGAAAGAATCAACCGGAGAGGGTCCACCACCTGGCCACAAGCCAGGGGAGCGCCCCCTATCTTGTGGGCCCCTCGGGCACCGCCTTGACGTGATACCGACGCAAAATTTCCTATAAATCAAGAAACCTCCAAAAAGAAGGCTCGATGCAGAGTTCCACCACCGCAAGCCTCTATAGCCACAAAAAACCAATCGAGAGCCCGTTCGGACACCCTGCCGGAGGGGGAAACCATCACCGGAGGCCATCTTAATCATCCTGGCGGTCTCCATAATGAGGAGGGAGTAGTTCACCCTCGGGGATGAGGGCATGTACCAGTAGCTATGTGTTTGATGTCTCTCTCTCTCGTGTTCTTGAGATGGCACGATCTTGATGTACCACGAGCTTTGTTAATATAGATGAATCATATGGAGTTTCCCCCTCTCTATCTTCTTATGATGAGTTGAGTTTTCCATTTGAAGTTTTCTTATCGGATTGAGTCTTTAAGGATTTGAGAACACTTGATGTATGTCTGGCGATGGGATATCTGTGGTGACAATAGCATGTTCTATTAATCCACTTGATGTATGTTTTGGTGATCAACTTGCGGGTTCCGTGACCTTGGAAATCTATGCATAGGGGTTGGCACACATTTTCGTCTTGACTCTCCGGTAGAAACTTTGGGGTACTCTTTGAAGTTCTTTGTGTTGGATTGAACATGATGAATCTAAAATTGTGTGATGCATATCTTATAATCAAGCCCATGGGTACTTGTGGTGACATTGGAGTATCTAGGTGACATTAGGGTTTTGGTTGATGTGTGTCTTAAGGTGTTATTTTAGTATGAACTCTAGGTCTATTCGTGACACTTATAGGGATAGCTCATAAGATTGATCGGAAAAGATAACTTTGAGGTGGTTTCGTACCCTACAATTATTTCTTCGTTAGTTCTCCGCTATTTGTGATTTTGGAGTGAACTCTTTGTCGCACGAGAGGTATTTACATATGATTCAACTATGTTAGTATTGTTGAAAGGACTTGCACTAGTGAAAGTATGAACCCTAGGCCTTGTTTCTAAGCATTGCAATACCGTTTGTGCTCACTTTTATCATTAGTTACCTTGCTGTTTTTATATTTTCAGATTAAAAAAATCTATATCTACCATCGATATTACACTTGTATCACCATCTCTTCGCCGAACTAGTGCACCTATACAATTTGCCATTGTATTGGGTGTGTTTGGGACAAAAGAGATTTCTTTTATTTGATTGCAGGGTTGTTTGAGAGAGACCAACTTCATCCTACACCTCTCACAGATCGATAAACCTTAGGTCATCCACTTGAGGGAAATTTGCTATTGCCCTACAAAACTCTGCGCTTGGAGGCCCAAAACAAGTCTACAAGAAGAAGGTTGCGTTGTAGCCATGAAGCTCTTTTCTGGCGTCGTTGCTAGGGAGGTGAGTGCTTGAAGGTATATCTTTGGATCTTGCAATCAAATCTTTTAGTTTCTTGTTTTTCACTAGTTTGGTTTTATAAAAGAAAACTACAAAAAAATGAAATTGAGGTTGCCTCATATGCTTCATCTTTTCAATGTCTTTCGTGAAAATGATGGAAAGGAAAATTGCGTTCAAGTGTTAGAAGAAGAAGTTATGAAAATGTTTGGCACTAAATCTTTGAGTGATGAGCATGATTGCAATGTTGTTAGTATGAATTCTTTGAATATCCATAGTACTAATGATGATTGCACTAGTCATGATAAAAATATTTCTTATAAGCATGTCAATTTTTGTGGAGTGCATAGAGTTTGTGAAGACATGCCTAAAATGGAAGATAGATTTTGTAAGAGGGATAAGTATTTACAAACTAAATGGTTGCAAGAGAGGCTATATGTTTGTGCTGAAAGACTTAATATTTCTCGCCGTCCTTGTGAACTTTGCAATGAAAGTAGTCATTTTAATTTCCAATGTGGATTAGTTCATGATCTAATTGTGTCCAAAAATTGTGATAACCTCATTACTCTTGAGCATCATAATAAACTTAGTCTATTTTTGGGGTATCAAGAAATGAAACATAAAACTAAGGATGTTCCAGCTTGGGTTATCATGAAAATGATTGATTTTGATCTAAATGAAATCGATATGTATTGCATGGTAAATTGCATTGAGAATCCTTATATTACCAATTACTTAAAGGAAAGAAAACAAATAGAAGATGAATAGAATACTAATGAAGTGGAAGAGGTTTCCCAATATCCTCCTATTTCTTTTATGATGAATGAGGTAACGAGGAGGAGATTTTTATTCAACCAACCTCTTCAAAAAGAAGCTTGGAGGAATCAAATAAACCCACACATAATGTGGTGAAGATAAGAAAAGAAGGAAAAGTAAAGGTAAAGAGGTATCTCTCCCAAATAATGTTGCTCCCATTATTGATAGGCCTCATGAGAATGAATCAAAAATAGTTGTGGAAGATGACAGACTTGAGGATGATATTGTTATGCCTATTGCTTGTTGTGATAATTATATTTGGGAAGATAATGATACTTCTTATAATCTTGAAAATATTTATGGCACCAACTTGGAGTATGATTATAATAATTGCTATACTATTGGTGCTATTCATACTATTAATGATGAGAGTGATTATGTTTATGATATACAAAGCCACAAGCTTGGGGATGCTATGTTTGATGAAAATGACATGTTTGAGAATTTATTTGCTGCAACTAATGTTTTTCCCAAGCTTGAGTATGCTATGCTTAATGAAGATGATCTTTTTATTCCCCCTACTTTGAATGGTCAAATTTGTTATAATGATTACATCCCTCCTACTTATGATGACTATTGTGATGATACTTATGCAATGAAAAAGAGTGATTCTTACCATTATGATAATTGTCATAATTACGAATATTATTTTACTTAATATTTCTCTTTTAATGTGGAACCAATTTGTAGTATTCAATTCTTTTATGATACTCCCACTATTAGTCATGAGAATAAATTTTCTTATGTGGAGAGTAGTAAAATTTCTATGCTTGTAGATCATGAAAATAATGCTTTATGTGCTGGTTATATTGTGAAATTCCTTCATGGTGCTACTAAAAATTGTTATTAGGGAGGAACATATGCCTGTAGGAATTGCAATAATATCAAGTTTCCTCCCTATGTGTTCAAAGTTTTGAAGTTATGCTTGTTTTGCCTTCCTATGCTAGTTGATTCTTGCTCCCATAAATTGTTTGTTCACAAAATACCCATGCATAAGAAGTGCGCCATACTTAAATGTGCTTGTCATGAGATTCATGATGCTCTTTTGCATGTTATAATTATTATTCCTATGTGAGCATCATTGAAATCATCATGCCTAGCTAAAAGGCATTAAAGAAAAGCGTGTGTTGGGAGACAACCCAACACTTTTCCTTTATGTTTTGATTGTTCACATGATTAACATACTGTATTAATCATGTTTTTGTATTTTATTTCAATAAAGTGCCAACTAAAGCCTTTGGGATAGTGTGAAAACTTGTTTGTTTGATTCTGTGCAAAAACAAAACGTTTTGCATCCAGTAGATGAATTATGTGATTTTACTGGAGCGTCAGAAGCTTCTGCAATTTTTGCACTGTATTTATATATAAATTCTTCAGGATTTCCTAAATTTTCAGAATTTTCTAAGACATGGAAGTATGGTTACACTACAGATCTTAAGAGTCTATTCTGTTTTTGATAGATTCTGTTTTGCATGCATAGTTTGCTTGTTTTAGTGTTCCCGTAGCTTATATTCAGTGATATAAATTATGGGAATGATAAAATACAGTAGCTATTATGTGAGAACAATTATGAATCTTGTCTTGACAGTACCTAAGTGAATGATCTATCTTTATTACACTAACCCTTCTCACAAAGTTCCGTTAAGTTTTGTGTGGATGAAGTTTTTGAGAATAGGTGAAACCACGATATGAGAGGATTGAACGAGATACAAAAGCTCAAGATTGGGGATTACCAAGGCACCACAAGTAAATATTTCAAGAAGTCTCAAGCATCTAAGCTTGGGGATGCTACGCATCCCACCTCTCTTCATCAACAATTATCGATTAGCCTATGTTGAGCCCAAATTTTTTATGCATCCTATTCTTGGAGTGCTAGTTTTATTTTGCTTGTTGTTTAAATAGAATACTCAGATATGAAAATATTTATTAAGAGAGATAGAGAAAGTCCTCACATAGCTACTTAATTGTTTGACTACTCATTGATCTTCACTTATATGTTTTGGACTAGTTTTGTCATTTACTTTCGTGCTTCACTTATATCCTATGAGTAAATGGTTGAATGAATTGAATATCATAAATATGAAACTAAATATGCTTAATATACTTATCCCATGGGGAGTAATGACTTCACACATAATGATTGTAGGTGGTAAAATTTATTTAAAGTTAGCAAACACCGCATTGGTCACTCGAATAATTCATGAAAGAATATTGAAGGAAGAGAGATTCCACATATAGATATACTATCTTGGACATCTTATATAGGAATAGTTTGGAGCCAAAAATAAATTAAACAAAGTCAGTAAGAATAAAACAGAAACAGAAAAGAAAAAAAGTGCAAAAACCTTACCTGTCGCTTACCTGGCCCAGGCCGAGCTGCTCCCCGTCGTCTTCCTTGTGCCAGTCGGTGCAGGAGGTGGCCGCCGCTCCTCCCGGCGCGCCCACGCAACTGCGTGTGTGCCTCGCCACTACATCGCGCTGGCGTGACGGGGATAAGCTTCCTGAAGACCTCCCCATGCTCATCCCCCTCTCCATTCGCCCTGCTCTCTCCCCCTCGCGACCGCCATGACCGCAAGCTTGAGCTCGAGCCCGCCGTCGCTCCAGCCCCTCTCCCTCTCGCCTGAGCTGCGCGTTAGCTTCGCCGTGATCCCGTGAAGCTCTCCAGCCAGTCGCGCGACGCCAAGAACCCGTGAAACACCGTGATGCCGTCATCTTCCTCCTCGGGTCACCGGAGCTCGCTGCCGTCGTTCTCCCTCCTCAGGCCATCCCCGCGCCCACTCTCGACGCCTCTACACTCCTCGTGAGCTCAGGAATCTTTCCCCCTCATTTCCCCCTTCGATCCCGAGCTCTAGGCCCCGATTCCAGCGGAGCCCGACGAGATCCGCCGCAGGACCTCGTTGCCGGTAGCTCTCCGGTAATCGGCTGGTCCATCTGAGGCCACCAATGGCTTCAGTACATCGTGTAGATGCTGTAGGAGCCCAGCCCCACGCGAAATGCCCTCTGTTTCGATGATCCCGACATAGCCCGAGCTTCGACCGCCACCAAGCTCGTTGCCGGCGTCATCTCCGGCCATATTAGCCTCGGTTTTTTGTAGGAATGGAACTGCGGCTGTGTGATGGTTCGTTTGGTGCCCTCCGCCGTGCATTTGGTCACCGGAGATGCACTTCCGAGCCCCTCCGCCGTCTCTGGTGCTGTCGGAGGCTCACCGCCGGCGAGATCGACCTCGCTGTCGGTGGATCTGACCCCCCTGAGCCTATGACAGGTGAGGCCAACCCCTGTCTAATTAAGTTTAACAAATATAAAAATAATCAATTAAATAAAAACCTAAACAGTCACTGACATGTGGGTCCAACACTGTTAAATACCTATTTAAGTTTAAATTTAAACTAAAACCTGGCCAGAGTCACTGACCAGTGGGTCCCACTCGTCAAGTTTGACTTTCAACGGCTAGTTGGACCTACTGATGTCATGTTGATGCAATAACTCATTTTCTGTTTAAAAATATTTCCAGAATAAGTTCAAAACTTTGGAAATTCATATAATATTGAATATAACTCCAAATTTAACAAATAATATATGTAAAATGATCAGAAAAATTCAAGGAATCCAAAGGTGCTATTTTCATGCATGAAAAACAAAGTTATGAAACATCATCAGGTCAAACAATTGAAAGAATTTGGTAAAACATAATTCAAATGATATTTGAATTATGATTTCAAATCAAGATCACCCCAAAGGGTTCTGCTAATCATCTTAAACCATGCTACATTGCATTTCATGCATCATTTTGTTGCATATGTTTGATATTGATTGCTTGTTGTTATTCCGGTAGGCTCCGCCCCTCGGGATACATCTGATTGTCCGACTGACGGATATCACCCCTCTGCTGAGCAACAAGGCAAGCAACCATTTTGATCATCCTGATAAATCCCATGTTCTCACTCCTGCTCTTATTTATTGCATTAGTTCAAAATGCTTTCAATGCTTTTACCACGTTAGTTGAACCCACTTCCTTTGCATGACCTGTCCTTGTCACAGTAAATAGCTGAACCTTGCAACCTAGCATACCTGGTAGATGCTTGAGCCATGATGTGCCTTATCCTGCTATGCATGCTATGCTTATAGTTGTGTATGGTCTATCATCTGGGTGATGAACAGGATCGTGAAAATGTGTTCAGTTAGTAAAGGTGGTGTGTTGAATCTGATTTGGTAAAGGTACCAGTGAAAGGCTATGTAGGAGTACATGGCGGGTTGTTTCATTGGAACCATCCTTAGGAACTGAGTTCCGTGTATGTAATCCAAGACAAGATACTACCACATGTTGGGCCCTGAAATATGACCCTGATTGCAATCCCTGGCAATGATGCCAGAACAATGCTTGATGTCAATTGTTCTTCCCCTTTGCAACGGTACCAGAAGAATGCTGCTAGCACTCCCCGGCAACGAAACTAGAAAAATGTTGTTGATGGCCCACCAACGCGTGGGTTCGCAGCAGTTTTCGAGGGTAGAGTATTCGACCCAAATTTGTTGATTCGCACGACGGGAGGTGAGAGAATACTCTCAAGTATTAGCAGCTGAATTGTCAGATTCAACCACACGTGAAAGATTAGTATCTGCAAGCAACGTAGTAACAGCAAAGTAGCGAGTAACGACAGTGTAACGAGAAATAGCAGCGGCAAGGAAAAGCACTAGTGACAACAGTAGCAAGTAGCAACAGTAGCAAGCGACAGTAGTAGCAACAGTAGCAGCAGAGCAAGATAAGTAACAACAGTAGCAACAGTAGTAGCAGCAGCAGAGCAAAACAAGTGACAACAGTAGCAACAGTAGTAGCAGCAGCAGAGCAAAACAAGTGACAACAGTAGCAACAGTAGTAGCAGCAGCAGAGCAAAACGAGTAACATCAGTAGGACAAACTCGTAGGAAATGGGTCGGTGATTTGTTTGGATGATATTCACCATGCAACAGTTATAACACGGAGAGATATGTGGCTAGCTCCCGTTCGTCAATGTGATGTAGGCATGCATTCCATGTGTCGTCATACGTGCTTAGGGAAAAGAACTTGCATGACATCTATTGTCCATCCCTCCCGTGGCAGCGGGGTCCAAAAGGAAACTACGGGATATTAAGGTTCTCCTTTTAATAAAGAACTGGACCAACGCATTAGCACTTGGTGAACACATGAACTCCTCAAACTATGGTCGTCACCGGGAGTGGTTCCGATTATTGTCACTCCGGGGTTGCCGGATCATAACACATAGTAGGTAACTACAACTTGCAAGATCGGATCTAAAACACACATATATTGGTGACAACATAATAATTTCAGATCTGAAATGATGGCACTCGAGCCCTAGTGACAAGCGTTAAGCATGGAAAAGTAGTAGCAACATCAATCTAAGAACATAGTGGATACTAGGGAGCAATCCCCATCAAAACTAACTCGATTACATGATAGATCTCATCCTACTCATCACCACCCAGCGAGCCTATGAATAGATTACTCACGAACGACGAAGAGCTTCATGGAATTGGAGAGGGAAGAAGGTTGATGATGACGATGGCGACGATTTCCCCTCTCCGGAGCCCAAGACTGACTCCAGATCTGCCCTCCAAATTAAGAACACGTTGTGGCGGCGCCTCCGTATCGTAAACACGATGAAAACTTCTGTTTTTATTTTTTCTGGGACGAAAGGGATCTTATAGAGCTGGAATTGGGGGCGGCAGAGCCGTGTGGTCCCCACAAGCCTGCCCACCGCCACCAGGGGGTGGTGGTGGAGCCAGGGCTTGTGGCCCACTGGCCCACCCCCTGAGGTGGAACTTGGCGCAGATATTTTTTTATATTTTCCAAAACTGCTCCCCGTAAATTTTCAGGACGTTTGGAGAACTTTGATTTCTGCATAAAAATAACACCAAGGCAATTCTGCTGAAAACAGCGTCAGTCCAGGTTAGTTCCATTCAAATCATGCAAATTATAGTCCAAAACAAGGGCAAAAGAGTTTGGAAAAGTAGATACAATGGAACTGGGCATTCCACTTACCGGACCCTTTCTCGTGAATGACTTTGAATAAACACATGTCGAGGATAACACTCCTAGCATGGAAGATACCAATAGCCCCGTGTCACCACATGAGCGGTTCGGGCATGCAAAACAGATTATTTCTTGAAGGTTTAGAGAGTGGCACATGCAAATTTATTTGGAACGGCAGGTAGATACCGCAAATAGGTAGGTATGGTGGACTCTCATGGAATTTTTTTTGGGTTTATGGAAGTGGATGCACAAGCAGTATTCCGGTTAGTACAAGTGAAGGCTAGCAAAAGACTGGGAAGCGACCAACTAGAGAGCGACAACAGTCATCAATATGAAATGAGTTTGACTAACATTAAATGCAAGCATGAGCAGGATATAAATCACCATGAATACGAACATCATAGAGGATATGTTGATTTTGTATCAACTACATGCATGAACATGCGCCAAGTCAAGCCACTTGAAACATTCAAAGGAGAATACCATCCTATCATACTACATCATAGTCATCTCAAAATCTATGTTGGCATTCAAGACAAACCATTATAAGCTCTCACCTAAATAAGCATGGCATCAGAAACTATGATCTCTAAGTTGTCATTGCAAACATGGTTCTCTCACAACAAAGCTAAATCTGGGTCGACAAGCTAGTCATATTTACAAAAACAAAATAGATAGAGTTCATACCAGCTTTTCAGTCTCAGTCACTTCATCATATATCATCATTGTTGCCTTTCATTTGAACGATCGAACGATGTGAACAATAATAAGCGCATTGGACTAACCTGAATCTGCAGGCAAACACAAAGGAGAAGACAAAGTAATATGGCCCTTTGAAAGCTAAATAGGTAAGCATGCAAGAACCACTAAGCATTGTAACCAATATCTTCTACCTTGACACAAAGAAAAAGAAAACTATTTACACAGGAGAACTCCCAACAAGCAAAAGAACAAAGAACAATCTTTTTGGGTTTTCTCAAAAGGACACAAAACAAGAAAATAAGAAAAAAAAAATAAACTAGCATGGATAATACAGTGGAAAAGTGTAAACACGGCTAACAAAGTGAAAGCATAAGCATGAATGTAAAGTCGGTGAGAACACGTACTCCCCCAAGCTTAGGCTTTTGGCCTAGCTTGGTCTACTCCCATGGATGATCCTCGCGAAACCCAAAGTCATAATGGGTGTTATACGGGAGTGCTGCAGCGACTGCCTGAATGGCTGCCTCATGAAGTCGAGCAGCCGTCGCCTCCCTCTCATACTCCTTTGCCTCTCCTATGGTTATGTAGTATCTTCGTATAACCTGAAAGTCAAAGAAAGCAGGAGTAGGAAGGGTAATCTGGAAAACACGCTGCCGGTTAAATATCAAGCGGTATAGGAGGGATCCATGATCTCTCTCAAGGAACTGGTAGCGTGTTAGAGAGACACGATCAAGGTAGGCTGTACGGAGAGGAGGGTCTTCTGGACGGATGGATACCCCAAGAAAATTTGCTAAGCGTGTAGCATAAACTCCACCAAAGAAACCCCCCTCACTGGCCTTTTTATTCAGCCTCCTTGCTATTATAGCTCCCATATTGAAGCTCCTGTCACCTGTTACTGTGCTCTTAAGGATACTAAGGTCGGAAGAGCATAGGTGACAATGTGCACCCTTGCCATTAATGCACCTACCTATGAAGAGGGAAAGGTAGTGCAAGGCAAGGAAATGGATGCTTCCTATGGTGGCTTGCATGATATCTCTGGTTTCTCCAACAGTTATACTATAGACAAAGTCTCTGACCGAAGTCTTAGGAGGATCATTAACACTACCCCCATCGGGTATCTTGCAAATCCTATTGAAATCCTCCAGATCCACGGTATAGGATTTATCGTATAGATCAAACATTATGGTTGAGTCATGGGCAACTGAGAATTTAAACCTACGCACGAAAGAGGCAGTGAGCATAGCATACTGTTCACATTTATCTGATAGGAATTCTTCTAACCCGGCATTGCGGACAAGTGTATCAAACTCATCCTTGAAGCCTGCTTCGATCATGAACTCATCGGAAGGCCATTCACATGGTTGCACCGTTGTGTTCCTTAGTTGAAAAGGTTCGGACTCCCGAAAAGAGAGACGAGGACCCTTCTTACTTGAGGAACCATCATGAAACTTCCTCCTGAACATAATTTCCTTTTGCTGAAATTTTTGAAGTTCAAGAGAAAAGTGAATAAAGACCCACCACACCTTGTAGCAACTACTCCTACTAGTTCCTAGAGACCGTATCACGCGCTAAAACTACTTGGGACCAGCTAAAATCAACCTTTCAAGATCAAGAACAAGGTCACCAAGGTAGCAAGAATAAGCGAAGGATAAAGAACTAGAGCAAAAACTAATTGGACCAATGGAGGAGTCACTTACCAAGGAGTAAATTCCCCAAAACGGTTCGGAGAATGGTGCTTTGAGCAAGGAGATCGAAAATCACAGCCAAATGAGCAAGAACACGGGTTTGAGCTGCGAAACAATTTTTTCTGGAGGTGGAAGAAGAGGCTGAGAGCTGGAATGAGTGAAGGGGGTGCCTGTGGGCCCCACAAGCTTGCACCCCGCCACCATGGGGGTAGGTGGCGGTGGCAGGGCTTGTGTCCCACTGGTCAGGCCCCCAGGCCAGCTCTCAGGCCAAGAAATTTTCAAAAATTCCAGAAAAAATCATACTAAATTTTCAGGACCATCGGAGAACTTTTATTTTCGAGGTATTTTTCTCCGGCATGCTAAAACAGAAAACAGGAAAAACTAAACTAATTCTACTATTTTTCTTCCAAGAAAAAGAAAAGGAAAGCTCAAAACAGAGGTATGTGACTCTTTGATTCATCCGTTTCATGGTCATCGAAAGAAATCCGTCAATGGGGTTGATCAAGTCCTCATGACAAAACCTTCTCGAATCGCAAGAGAGAACGGAGAATTTTCGAGTAGCCACTAAGTCACCTCAATGGGGATATGTATCTCCCCAACGAGCAAATCATACTTCATCTTGACAGGAGGAATAGGGCATTCAAAGCTCCCAATGAGAATCGATGAAGTCTTTTTGATAGCATCGATGCAATGTACTTGATATCGTTTCTTCGGAAAGTGCACGGTATGCTCATTACCGTTGACGTGGAAAGTGACATTGCCTTTGTTGCAATCTATAACAGCCCCTGCAGTGTTTAAAAAGGGTCTTCCGAGGATGACAGCCATGGCATCGTCCTCAGGAATATCCAAGATAACAAAGTCTGTTAAGATATCTTGGTGTTAGCAACCACAACAGGCACATCCTCGCAAATGCCGATAGGGAAAGCAGTTGATTTGTCGGCCATTTGTAGAGAAATTTCAGTGGGTGTCAACTTATCCAATTCAAGTCTACGATAAAGAGAGAGTGGATAACACTAACACCGGCTCCAAGGTCACATAAGGCAGTTCTTACGTAGTTTCCTTTCATGGAGCAATGTATAGTGGGCACTCCGGGATCACCAAGTTTCTTAGGAGTTCCACCTTTAAAAGTGTAGTTGGCAAGCATGGTGGAGATCTCAAGATCTGGTATCTTCCGTTTATTAGTCACGATATCTTTCATGTACTTGGCATATAGAGACATCTTGAGCATATCAGTTAACCGCATCTGCAGAAAGACGGGTCTTATCATCTCAACGAAGCGCTCAAAATCCTCATCATCCTTTTTCTTGGATGGCTTAGGAGGAAAGGGAATAGGTCTCTGAACCCATGGCTCCCTTTCTTTACCATGCTTCCTAGCAGTGAAGTCATTCTCATCGTATTTCTTAGGTTGTGGGTTATCAGGATTAACCGTAGGTTCAATCTCCACATCCTCATCATTGCTAGGTTGAGCATTATTATGAACATCACTGTCCATATTGTCACCAGGTTCATGTTCATCACCAGATTATGTTTCTACATCAGACGGTTCTTCAGGTGTGACAGTATTTGGTGAACTGGCGTGTAGGTTTCTATCATCCTTCTTCTTCTCCTTAGGATGACTAGGTGCATCAGCATTGATTCCATGAGAATCTTGATCAATTCTCTTAGGATGACCTTCAGGATACAAAGGTTCCTGAGTCATTTTGCCTCCTCTAGTAATGACTCTCACAGAGTTGTCATTTAGTTCATTGAGCAGGTCATTCTGAGCTTTAAGTACTTGTTCTACCTGAGTAGTAATCATAGAGGCATGTTTACTCAGAAGCTTCAGATCGTTGACATTTCTGTCTACACACGCACTTAAATGGCTAGGCATACGAGTACTTTGTTCCAAATGTCTGCTAACATAATCATTGAAACTCTATTGTTTGGCAACAAAGTTGTCAAATTCATCAAAGCATAGGCTAGCAGGTTTATCAAAAGGAATATCACTCTCATCAAACCTACACAGAGAATTCACTTCTACTACCTGTATCGGGTTATCGAGACCATGGATCTCTTCGATAGGTGGTAGATTTTTGACATCTTTAGATCTAATGCCTTTCTCTTGCATAGATTTCTTTGTTTCTTGCATATCTTCGAGACTGAGGAATAGAATACCTATTTTCTTCGGAGTTGGCTTAGGATTTGGTTCGGGAATAGTCCAAGCATTATCGTTGATCAAGATGTTATTCAGTAGAGTCTCAGCTTGTTCTACAGTTCGTTCCCTAAAAACACAACCGACACAACTATCTAGGTGGTCTCTAGAGGCATCGGTAAGTCCGTTATAGAGGATATCAAGTATCTCGTTCTTCTTAAGAGGGTGATCAGGCAAAGCATTCTGTAGCTGGACGAGCCTCCCCCAAGCTTGTGGAAGACTCTCTTCTTGGAGTTGAGCAAAGTTGTATATTTCCTGCAAGGCAGCTTGCTTCTTATGGGCAGGGAAATATTTCTCACAGAAGTAATAGACCATCTCCTGGGGACTACGCACACATCCAGGAGCAAGAGAGGTGAACCAGGCTTTAGCATTATCCTTTAGAGAGAAAGGAAATAGGTTAAGGATATAGTAGTGGCGGATCTTCTCCTCATTAGTGAAAAGGTTGGCTATTTCGTGCAGTTTGGCAAGATGGGCTATGACCGCCTCAGACTCATAACCGTGAAAAGGATAAGATTCGACTAGAGAGATTATCTTAGGATCGACAGAGAATTCATAATCCTTATCGGTGACAAAGATAGGCGAACTGGCAAACTTTGGGTCATTTTTCAACCTAGCTTCCCGAGATTTTTCCTTCCACTTGAGAAGTAATTTCTCAGCGTCATAGGCATCCTTACATGCAAGAAAATCCTCAGCTATCTCTCCCTCCATAACGTAACCCTCAGTTATATCATGCAATTCATATCTAGGAGAGCTAGATCTAACAGGAGCAAAAGCAGGTTCTATCTCAATAGTATCGGCAGTTTCAGAAGCATCACGAGCATTGGCAGTAATTCTAGCAATATGAGCATCAAGGAATACCCCTAGTGGAACATCAGGCAAAGGAGTATCTCTAGCAGTATCAAGCATAGCATCATTAGGCATAATAGCATCTCTAGCATCATCAGGCAAAGTAGTATCAAGCATAGTATCATCAGGCATAGCATCTCTAGCAGTATCAAGCATAGTATCATCAGGCAAAATAGCATCTCTAGCATCATCAGGAAAAGCAGTATCAAGCATAGCATCTCTAGTAGTAGCATCATAAGCATCATCAAGCACAGGCGACATATCAAGATTTCTAGCAGGAGGTGATGTCGCAAACTTACTCATAACTGAAGGTGAATCAAGTGCAGAGCCAGATGGCAATTCCTTACCTCCCCTCGTAGTTAAGGGCAAGACTTTGGTCTTCGGATCCTTCAGATTCTTCATAGTGATCAGCAGATATAAATTCCAAGTGACTCAAAGAATATAGCAATACCTCCCCGGCAACGGCACCAGAAAAATGCGGATTGCAATCCCTGGCAATGGTGCCAGAACAAGGCTTGATGTCAACTGTTCTTCCCCTTTGCAACGGTACGAGAAGAATGCTACTAGCAGTCCCTGGCAACGAAACTAGAAGAATGTTGTTGATGGACCACCAGCGCGTGGGTTCGCAACAGTTTTCGAGGGTAGAGTATTCGACCCAAAATTGTTGATTCGCACGACGGGAGGTGAGAGAATACTCTCAAGTATTAGCAGTTGAATTGTCAGATTCAACCACACCTGAAAGATTAGTATCTGCAAGCAACGTAGTAACAACAAAGTAGCGAGTAACGACAGTGTAACGAGCAATAGCAGCGGCAAGGAAAAGTAGTAGTGACAGCAGTAACAAGTAGCAACAGTAGCAAGTGACAGTAGTAGCAACAGTAGCAGCAGAGCAAGACAAGTAACAGCAGTAGCAACAATAGTAGCAGCAGCAGAGCAAAACAAGTGACAACAGTAGCAACAGTAGTAGCAGCAGCAGAGCAAAACAAGTGACAGCAGTAGCAACAGTAGTAGCAGCAGCAGAGCAAAACAAGTAACAGCAGTAGGACAAACTCGTAGGCAATGGGTCGGTGATTTGTTTGGATGATATTCATCATGCAACAGTTATAACACGGAGAGATATGTGGCTAGCTCTTGTTCGTCAATGTGATGTAGGCATGCATTCCGTGTGTCATCATACGTGCTTAGGGAAAAGAACTTGCATGACATCTATTGTCCATCCCTCCCGTGGCAGCGGGGTCCAAAAGGAAACTACGGGATATTAAGGTTCTACTTTTAATAAAGAACCGGACCAACGCATTAGCACTTGGTGAACACATGAACTCCTCAAACTATGGTCATCACCGGGAGTGGTTCCGGTTATTGTCACTCCGGGGTTGCCGGATCATAACACATAGTAGGTAACTACAACTTGCAAGATCGGATCTAAAACACACATATATTGGTGACAACATAATAATTTCAGATCCGAAATCATGGCACTCGGGCCCTAGTGACAAGCATTAAGCATGGCAAAGTAGTAGCAACATCAATCTCAGAACATAGTGGATACTAGGGATCAATCCCCATCAAAACTAACTCGATTACATGATAGATCTCATCCTACTCATCACCGCCCAGCGAGCCTACGAATAGATTACTCACGAACGACAAAGAGCTTCATGGAATTGGAGAGGGAAGAAGGTTGATGATGACGATGGCGACGATTTCCCCTCTCCGGAGCCCAAGACGGACTCTAGATCTGCCCTCGAGATGAAGAACACATGGTGGCGGCACCTCCATATCGTAAACGCGACGAAAACTTCTCTTTTTATTTTTTCTGGGATGAAAGGGATCTTATAGAGCTGGAATTGGGGGCGGCAGAGCCATGTGGGCCCCACAAGCCTACCCACCGCCACGAGGGGGGGTGGTGGCGGAGCTAGGGCTTGTGGCCCACTGCCCCCCCTGAGGTGGAACTTGGCGCAGATATGTTCTATATTTTCCAAAACTGCTCCCCGTAAATTTTCAGGACGTTTGGAGAACTTTGATGTCTGCACAAAAATAACACGAAGGCAATTCTGCTGAAAACAGCGTCAGTCCAGGTTAGTTCCATTCAAATCATGCAAATTATAGTCCAAAACAAGGGCAAAAGAGTTTGGAAAAGTAGATACGATGGAGACGTATCAACTAGAAAAGAGCTTGATGTCTACTACGCAACCTTCTCCTTGTAGACATTGTTGGGCCTCCAAGTGCAGAGGGTTGTAGAATAGTAGCAATTTTCCCTCAAGTGGGTGACCTAAGGTTTATCAATCCGTGGGAGGCGTAGGATGAAGATGGTCTCTCTCAAGCAACCCTGCAACCAAATAACAAAGAGTCTCTTGTGTCCCCAACACACCCAATACAATGGTAAGTTGTATAGGTGCACTAGTTCGGCGAAGAGATGGTGATACGAGTGCAATATGGATGGTAGATATAGGTTTTTGTAATCTTAAATTACAAAAACAGCAAGGTAACTAGTAACAAAAGTGAGCATGAACGGTATTGCAATGCGTGGAAACAAGGCCTAGGGTTCATACTTTCACTAGTGAAGTTCTCTCAACAATGATAACATAATTGGATCATATAAATAGCCCTCAACATGCAACAAAGAGTCACTCCAAAGTCACTAATAGCGGGGAACAAACGAAGAGATTATTGTCGGGTACGAAAGGACCACAAAGTTATTCTTTCTGATCGATCTATTCAAGAGTCCGTAGTAAAATAACACGAAGCTATTCTTTCCGTTCAATCCATCATAGAGTTCGTACTAGAATAACACCTTAAGATACATATCAACCAAGACCCTAATGTCACCTAGATACTCCATTGCCACCTCAAGTATCCGTGGGCATGATTATACGATATGCATCACACAGTCTCAGAATCATCTATTGAACCAACACATAGAACTTCAAAGAGTGCCCCAAAGTTTCTACCAGAGAGTCAAAACGTGTGCCAACCCCTGTGCATAGGTTCCCAATGTCACGAACCCGCAAGTTGATCACCAAAACATACATCAAGTACTCACATGAATCCACGTGTGCCAACCCATATGCATAGGTTCCCAATTGTCATAAACCCGCAAGTTGATCACAACAGATAGACACGTGCAAGACATACATCAAGTGTTCTCAAAGACTCAATCCGATAAGATAACTCCAAAGGGGAAACTCAATTCATTACAAGAAGGGATAGGGGGAAGAACATCATAAGATCCAACTATAGTAGCAAAGCCCATGGTACATCGAGATCAAGACATCTTAAGAACACGAGAGAGAGAGAGATCAAACACATAGCTACTGGTACATACCCTTAGCCCCGAGGGAGAACTACTCCCTCCTCATCATGGAGATCGCCGGGATGATGAAGATGGCCACCGGAGGTGGATTCCCCCTCCGGCAGGGTGCCGAAACGGGCTCCAGATTGGTTTTTGGTGGCTACAGAGGCTTGCGGCAGCGGAACTCCCGATCTAGGTTTCTTTTTGGAGGTTTCTGAATTTATAGGAATTTATGGCGGTGGAATTACGTCGGTTGGGCCCACGAGGAGGTCACAAACCTCCCTTGCGCCACCTAGGGGGGTGGTGGCGGCGTCAGGGCTTGTGACTCCCTCATGGCTCTTCTGGCCTTCTTCCAAAGCTTCGGGGGTCTCTTTTGGTCCAAAAAAATCATTGTAAAGTTTAATTCCATTTGGACTCCGTTTGAAAATGGGCGAAAAACACGGAAAAAACAGAAAGTGGCACTTGGCACTGAGTTAATAGGTTAGTCCCAAAAAAGATATAAAATAGCATATTCATGCATATAAAACATCCAAAGTTGACAAGATAATAGCATGGAACCATAAAAAATTATAGATATGTTGGAGACATATGAGACCCCGCTCGACTTATTAACCGCTTAGTACTCGATCCAGGAGTTGCAAGTAGTTTTTGGTGTTTATAGTCATGCTAGAGGCCGTGCATGGTGCTGACCTTAGAGGTGGGCTATGGTGCGGTAGGCAGTGGAACAGTGTACCAAGTGGCACCCGGATGGTGGGCTTGGGAACCCTGCACACATCGTTTGGGGCCGTGGCGGAAAGCTTGGCTGGACTTCCGTGTGGGTTACCCTGAGATAGGCGATAGACCTGGACTAAGTATTAGCGTGGTTAACGGTCGTGGCCGACTTCCTCGCTGGGCTTCCGCTTGAAGGTTGCCGAGGTGCATGACGTGCACATGGCGATACGTGGCGAGAGCATGTGTGAAGAAGTACACCCCTGCAGGGTTATGATCTATTCGAATAGCCGCGTCCGCGGATATGGACTACTTGGAAACATATGTTGTTCATAGATAACTATAATGACTACTCATAAAATTGTCAAGATAAGTGTGAGTGTCGTGGATGGCATTTCCGTAGGGAGACGGAATGATTTCATGATGGAGTATTGTTGTGGTGTTAGTGGACTCGTGTGCGAGAAACATAGTTGTCAAAACTATTTAAAAATGCAAGTTGCTTAGCCAAGAGTCAAATGCTGACTTTTTGCATGAAACTCCACAACTCCTTGTTGATACATTGCATGAGTAGATAGATTATCCTAAAGTCTTGCTGAGTACTTTTGTACTCACATTTGCTTAATACATTGTTGCAGAGGTTGTTAATGACCCTAATGGAGGGTTCTATCTAGACGTTCACGACGACGAGTAGCTGGTGTCCCAGCTAGGATCTGGCCCTAGGTTGGGTCTGTAGATAGTCAGGCCATGTGCCTTTTACCTTTCCATCTGTCTGTACTTAGATAGTTTAATCTTCCGCTGGCTTGTAAGACTTGTGTGTATGACTTGTGATGATGGGTCGTGAGACCCCTATTTGTGTAATATTATGTGTGAGGCTCTTCCGAGCCTTCTGAATAAAGTTTGTATGTTTATGGTTATGTTGTGATGCCATCGATGTATCTATACATATCGGTACACCATGCGTACCTGTGTTGTACTTGATATGTATGGGGTTCGAATACCTAGTCGTATGCCTTAGTAGCACTCCTTACGGGGAAATGCCCCTTTGTGATTCCATCGAGCCATGGTAGTTCGCTACTACTCTGGACACATTGGTTGACCGGCATGTGTCCTTCTTAGCTGCTGTGTCTGTCCCTTTGGGAAATGTCACGCATTGTAATGGAGTCCTTGTAGCTTGCTACGACTCGTCTACATTCGCTGATTACCGACACCCGCTTTGCTGGGTCATGTATGCCTGTCCCCGTACGGAACCGCCGCTTGAGTTTATGACTAGACATGTCGATCCGGGTTCTTTGACATTGGATTGCTAGCCACACATTTGCATACGCGAGTCAAAAGGCGCAAACGGTCCCGGCTAAGGTAAGGCTGCAGCCGTGGGGATAACCGTGCATGAGACCGCAAAGAGATGCGATGTGTTACAGGCTGGATTCCTATGGCTTAGGATAAGGGTCCCGACAGCGTTGGTATCAGAGCCTGACTGACTGTAGGATTACTAAGCCAAACTGGTCGAAGCTGAGTCTAGAATTGGTTTAGTTATACATAAGGGAATTGTTTGTGGAAGGGAACGTAAGACTCTTGCTTCTCTTCTGATGTTATTCTATTCTGGTCATCCTCGTCTTTTGTGCGGGGATTAAGGACTAGGTTACTTATCTTTCTCTTAGGCTCGTGTTTTCTGATCGGTAGATTATAGGACAACGAGTCGATAGTTACTTCGAGTTTCTTTTATTCCAAGGAAAAGAAAGTAAGTTTTGATGACCATGGAATTGAACTTGATAGTTGAGTGGTTATGCTATCCTATCTTTGTGGGATGTCTCAAAATTGTTTTTGAGCATTTACAGCCGTTATGCAGCCCAAATTTTACCTTGAGAGCTCTAATGCTTTTGCATTACCCTCTATTTTCAGATGCCTAGACGTCCTTCTTGTTAGGTGGTCCGTATGACTAGGTGCATTGATGTGCCAGGTCATACGGCCATGCTAGTCAGGATGATGTCAGTAGCCGGTTACCGCTGGTACCCAGAGTACACAGTGGAGGAGCAGTACCGGGATTTTAATTAGAGTCAGTATCTCTACACTGTTAGGATATTCCCAGATTACCCTGGAGCTGAGGAGCCGATCCATTGGTCTTATGGATTGGGGGTTACGGTTGACATGGCAGTACAAGATGCTGCCTATTCAATGCTGACCATCATGAGGGCCAGACATGCACTGTTGCAGAATTTAGAGTTCTGCTATGTTCCTGTCTCTCAACTAGAAGAAGAAGGATACCTCAGTGGGGTCTACTTTGATTCCTCTTTGGAGGATCCGCTGCTGCAGTCCACTACTGAGATGCTAGAGAATAGAGACACGGATGCTCGTGCCCTTCGTATGGAGTTCTATGCTACACGTGCCTGTCTGTGGACGGCTTTGACACAGCTGGCACGTGTAGTCCAGACAGGGTATGGAGATATGGAGATGCTGAACCCTGTTAGGACCCATCTTCTGGCTCATGTTGACTGGCCTGCTATAGGAGGAGTCACCCCTCTTCGGGGACCTCTACTGCCACCAGTCAGGGGACCAAGGCCACATCCGTGTCCTTACGGTTCCCAGGGTACTCATGCTCGAGTATTTCCTGATCCTCAGGTTGAGCTTCCAGGTAATGGAGGCAACCTTTATGAGATGTTCTATGCGGATGCCTGAACCCGTGAGTGGAAGGATAGTATGGTAGTAGTTATACTTCCACAGTCCTGTGTGTCTTGGGGAGTATGCTTATGTCCTGAGATGAATTCCGGAGGCATAGATAAATAATGTATAGGAAGCTTGGAAAGCCTCTGATGAGTAGTTTCATGTTTTCAGTAGTTTGCTCTTCGGTTAGGGTTGTACTGAACTATGTAATGGTGTGTATGAACCATGGTGTATATATAGCAGTTGCTTGTTACCATGTTGTTCGGATGTTCATTTCCGCATTCCATGTGTTCAGTGCATTCTTAATCCATAGTTAGTGTTGATGTTGATATTGGTCTAAGCTGTGGGTTCGTTTGTCAGGATGGTGTTCACCAGGTTGAACTGTGCCCCTGCTCATGAGCAAGGAGAGGGTAGTCAAGCGTCGCAGGAGGAACTGCCTCACCCGCCCTCTCTGGCGGAAGTTATGCTTGAGGCAGAAAGAAACAAAAGGGAGACCAACCGTTTGCTAGAGCGTATTGAGCAGAATACGGCTCGTCAGCCGAGGAATGATGCAGTGTCCCTCAATGACTTCGTGAAGCTGAATCCTTCGAAGTTCCATCACTCCGTCGATCCCCTCGATGCTGATGACTAGTTGTGCATTATATCGCGCAAGATTCGCTCTACAAATGTTTGTGAGGCCGACAAGGTGACCTTTGCGACGTACTTTCTTGAAGGACCCGCCAAACTGTGGTGGGAGAACTTTGAAGCTATGCGTCCTGCCGGACCAGTAGCCACATGGGCAAACTTTAGTGCAGCCTTTCGTCTGCATCATGTTCCAGAGGGACTGATGGACAGAAAGAGAGAGGAGTTCTGTGCATTCACCCATGGAAAATTGACCATGGATGCCTATAGCCGCGAGTTCGGTAACCTCGCCCGCTATGCAACTGAAGAGGTGTCAACTGATGCCAAGAAGCAAGCAAGATTTCGCAAGGGTCTGAGCCCTGAACTTCGTCGTGATTTGCGCCTCCACGAATGTACAAGCTTTCAAGCTCTTGTCAACAAGGCGATCAGTGCCGAGACTTGTCATACCGACTATGAAGCCACAAAGAAGCACTCCCGTGACTCTGGCTCGTCATCTGGTTCCGCGTTTCCAAAATGCAGGCTATGGGTTCCAAATAGTTCTCTGCCACCAAGATATATGCCGAGGCCGTCCTATGTGGTGCCTCAGGCGAATCAGACCAACCCTCCAGCAAAAACCTATGGTGGTCCAGCTAGCAATGCTGCACCACGTGCCAATCAGGTGATTTGTTACAAGTGTGGAGAACCAGGGCACTATTCCCGAGAGTGTCCTCAGAATATGGGTGCCAAGCAACCCGGAAAGTCCGTTGGGCAAGGCAAGTCGGGTAAAGCATACTATGTGAAGCCAACTCCTGCACGTGGCCGTGTGAACTATGTTTCAGCAGAAGAAGCTGCACATGATCCCGACGTCATCTTGGGTACGCTCCTTGTTAATCATCACCCAACGTCTGTTCTTTTTGAGACCGGGTCATCTCATTCCTTCATTTCAGAAAGTTATGCAGAGTTGCATAACATGTCTTTCTGTCATATGACAATCCCATTGGTTGTCCAAACCCCTGGTAGTAAGTGGCAAACCTCCAGGATAACCTATGACAATGAAATTCTAGTAGACATGCTAGTTTTTCTAGCATCTTTGGTAGCCCTGAAATCTTCGGATATCAATATCATCTTGGGTATGGATTGGATGTCAGCTCATTATGCCAAGATTGATACTCATTCTAGAAATGTTCAGCTTACCCACCCCTCGGGTGAGATAGTCAATGTCTCTACTCGAGTTGCCAAATGCCAACTCTATTCCCTCAATGACAACCCCTTCCAGAACTTGAAGACATTCCGGTAGTCCGTGACTTTCTGGATGTTTTTCCAGAGGAACTGCCAGGAATTCCACCTGACAGAGATGTAGAGTTTGTGATAGACCTTGTTCTGGGAACTGCCCAATAGCCAGAAGACCTTATAAGATGGCACCCCTGGAGCTAGCCGAACTTAAAAAGCAATTAGATGAGGCCTTGAATAAAGGTTTCATTCGTCCTAGCTCTTCTCCTTGGGCTTGTCCCGTCGTCTTCGTTAAGAAGAAAGACGGAACAGATCAGATGGTTGTAGATTATCGACCAGTTAACCTGGTCACCATAAAGAACAAGTATCCGCTCCCCAGGATCAACGACCTATATGATCAGCTTGTTGGATCCTGAGTCTTCTCCAAAATGGATTTGAGGTTGGGTTACCATCAAATCAAGATCAAGAACGGGGACATTCCAAAAACCGCTTTTGTCACTCGTTATGGCCAATACGAGTACACCTCATGTCCTTTGGTTTAACCAATGCCCCAGCCACCTTCTCTCGCTTGATGAATTCAATATCCATGGGGTATTTGGATAAATTCATCGTAGTATACCTCGATGATATTCTCATCTACTCGAAGAACGAACAAGAACATGCCGAGCATCTAAGGCTAGTATTGATGAAACTTCGAGAGCATCGCCTTTATGCCAAGTTTTCAAAATGTGAATTTTGGTTACCAGAAGTGACCTATCTAGGCCACGTAATCTCTGGTAAGGGTATTGTTGTCAATCCCGAGAGAGTTCAAGCTGTCCTTGATTGACTCAACCTGAATCGGTTAAGCAAGTTAGGAGTTTTCTTGGTCTAGCGAGCTATTGTTGCCGCTTTGTCGAGAATTTCTCCAAGGTTGCAAAGCCTTTAACTGAACTCCTCAAGAGAGATAAAAAGTTCGAGTGGACACCACAGTGTGAGCATAGTTTTCAGGAACTGAAAAGACGCCTGACTTCTGCACCTGTGTTGCTACCACCAGATTTCTCCAAGGACTTTGTTATCTATTGCGACGCCTCGCGACAAGGATTAGGTTGCATTCTCATGCATGATCGTCATGTGATTGCATACGCATCTCGACAGTTGCGTCCACATGAGGACAATTATCCCACACATGATCTTGAGCTTGCAGCTGTAGTCCATGCACTTAAAACCTGGCGACATCACCTTCTTGGTAATCGTTGCGAAATATTCGCTGATCACCAAAGTCTGAAATATATCTTCACCCAGCCAAATTTGAATCTCAGGCAAATACGGTGGGTTGAGTTGATCACGCATTACGACTTAGGGATAATTTACACCCCAGGGAAGGCCAATGTTATGGCTAATGCACTAAGTCGTAGGTCTTATTGTAACAACCTGATGCTACAACGAGGTCAACCACATCTCTATGAGGAATTTCGGAAGTTAAATCTTCACATTGTTCCTCAAGGATTCCTTTCTAACCTGGTGGCGAAGCCTACTCTTAAGTATCAAATCATAGCTGGCCAGAAGCGTGATAAGGGTATATCATGGATCGAGGGGAATATTATCAACGGAAATGCTAAGGAATTCTCCATGGATGATCAAGATGTTGTGTTCTTCCAGAATCGTCTAGTGGTTCCTAAGAATCCACATCTACGGCAGTTAATCCTTAAGGAGGCTCATGATTCTCCTCTCACCATTCATCCTGGTAGTACTAAGATGTATCAGGACCTACGCCAGAGGTTTTGGTGGACTAGGATGAAGAGAGAAATTGTTGAGTTCGTTGCTAACTATGACGTTTGTCGTCGAGTTAAGGCAGAACATCAAAGGCCTGCTGGCACCCTTCAACCTTTAGCTATTCCTGAATGGAAATGGGATAAAGTCAGTATGGATTTCATCACCGGATTTCCCAAGACCAAGAGAGGAAATAACGCTATCTTTGTGGTCATCGACCGTCTTTCCAAAGTAGCTCATTTTCTTCCAGTTCGTGAGAGTATAACAGCTAGCCAGCTAGCAGAGTTATATATCTCTTGAATAGTGTCTCTTCATGGTGTTCCTCTGGAGATTAACTCAGACCGTGGAAGTATATTTACTTCTCGCTTCTGGGAGAGTTTTCAGAATGCCATGGGGACTCACCTATCCTTTAGCACTGCTTTCCATCCTCAATCAAGTGGTCAAGTAGAAAGAGTGAATCAAATCCTAGAAGATATGCTCCGAACTTGTGTTATATCATTCGGTATGAATTGGGAGAAGTGCCTTCCATTCGCCGAATTTGCCTATAACAATAGTTATCAATCAAGCTTGGGCAAAGCTCCTTTTGAAGTTCTCTATGGACGAAGATGTCGGACACCTCTTAATTGGTCAGAAACCGGAGAGAGGCAACTCTTTGGTCCGGATATGATCCAGGATGCAAAAGAGCAAGTTCGCATTATTCGTGAAAAGTTGAAAATAGCCCAGTCTCGTCAAAAGAACCAATATGATCGTCATCATAAGGCTGTGACCTTTGAACTTGACGAGAAGGCTTACGTTCGGGTTACACCTTTGAAGGGTACCCATCGATTCGGTATCAAGGGCAAGTTGGCTCCTCGTTACATTGGTCCTTTACGCATTCTTGCCAAACGAGGAGAAGTTGCCTACCAATTGGAACTTCCTCCGCATCTTTCCAAGGTTCATGATGTATTCCACGTCTCGCAACTCAGGCGTTGCTTTTCGGATCATATCCGCGAAGTGGAGCACGAAACGCTTGATCTCCAAGATAACCTTTCATACCGGGAATACCATGTGTGTATTCTTGATCAAGCTGAGCATACCACTCGACGTCGAAACCTCAAGTTTCTTAAAGTTCAATGGTCAAATCATTCTGAAAAAGAAGCAACATGGGAAAGAGAGGATCGTCTCCGACTTGAGTATCCCGCGCTATTCCCGACGACTTCCAAATCTCGGGATGAGATTCTTTTGAGTGGGGGTGAGTTGTCACATCCCTGTTCCCCACTTAGGGTTTAGCAACTTGTGCTCATGTCTTCTTTCATTGCATTCAAGAAATGGAAATAAACTCAAATGAAGTGGTGAAATTCAAATCAAAACCCTAGCCACTTCTTATTCAAAAAAAAGCCAACTATTGCCAAAATCAATGAACCCAAAATGGCCATTAGAAAAGTTCATCTTTTCTGATAAATGAGGAAAACAAAATATCAAAGGTGAAACTTATTTTCAAACTACGTTTGGCATTTTAAATTTAAGTTAAAAGCTATTGAAATCAATTATATATTTGGTTTCAAATATTTTAAAGTTTCCAAAAATGTTGAAAGCTTTATGAGTGGTTGGAAATATTCCAACTAACACTCTGGTATTTTTCAAACTATTTTTAGGAATAGTTTGGAGCCAAAAATAAATGAAACAAAGTCAGTAAGAATAAAACAGAAACATAAAAGAAAAAAAATGCAAAAACCTTACGTGTCGCTTACCTGGCCCAGGCCGAGCTGCTCCCCGTCGTCTTCCTTGTGCCAGTCGGAGCAGGAGGTGGCCGCCGCTCCTCCCGGCGCGCCCACGCAGCTGCATGCGTGCCTGGCCACCGCATCACGCTGGCGCGACGGGGATAAGCTCTCCAAAGACCTCCCCATGATCATCCCCCTCTCCATTCGCCCCTGCTCTCTCCCCCTCTCGGCCGCCATGACCGCAAGCTTGAGCTCGAGCTCTCCGTCGCTCCAGCCCCTCTCCCGCTCGCGTGAGCTGTGCGTTAGCTTCGCCGTGATCCCCAGAAACTCTCCAGCCAGTCGCGTGACGCAAAGAACCCCTGAAACGCCGTGACGCCGTCATCTTCCTCCTCGGGTCACCGGAGCTCGTCGCCGTCGTTCTCCCTCCTCAGGCCATCCCTGCGCCCACTCTCGACGCCTCTGCACTCCTCGTGTGCTCAGGAATCTTTCCCCCCTCATTTCCCCCTTCGATCCCGAGCTCTAGGCCCCGATTCCGCCGGAGCCCGACGAGATCCGTCGCGGGACCTCGTCGCCGGTAGCTCTCCAGTGATCGGCTGGTCCATCTGAGGCCACCAATGGCTTCAGTACATCGTGTAGATGCTGTAGGAGCCCAGCCCCGTGCGAAATGCCCTCTGTTTCGATGATCCCGACATAGCCCGGGCTTTGGCCGCCGCCAAGGTCGTCGCCGGCGTCATCTCCGACCATATTAGCCTCGGTTCTTTGCAGGAACGGAACTGCGGCTGTGTGCTGGTTCGTTTGGTGCCCTCCGCCGTGCATTTGGTCATCGGAGATGCATTTTTGAGCCCCTCCGCCGTCTCTGGTGCTGTCGGAGGCTCACCGCCGGCGAGATCGACCTCGCCGCCGGTGGATCTGACCCCCGTGAGCCTATGACAGGTGCGGCCAGCCCTTGTCTAATTAAGTTTAACAAAAATAAAAATAATTAATTAAATAAAAACCTAAACAGTCACTAACATATGGGTCCAGCACTGTTAAATACCTATTTAAGTTTAAATTTAAACTAAACCTAGCCAGAGTCACTGACCAGTGGGTCCCACTGGTCATGTTTGACTTTCAACGGCCAGTTGGACCTGCTGATGTCATGCTGATGCAATAACTCATTTTCTGTTTAAAAATAATTCCAGAATAAGTTCAAAACTTTGGAAATTCATTGAAAATTGAATATAACTCCAAATTCGACAAATAATATATGTAAAATAGTCAGAAAAATTCAAGGAATCCAAAGGTGCTATTTTCATGCATGAAAACAAAGTTATGAAACAACATAAGGTCAAATCAATTAAAAGAATTTGATAAAACATAATTCAAATGATATTTGAATTATGATTTCAAATCAAGATCACCCCAAAGGGTTACGCTAGTCATCTTAAACCATGCTACATTGCATTTCATGCATCATTTTGTTGCATATGTTTGATATTGATTGATTGTTGTTATTCCGTTAGGCTCCGCCCCTCCACATACATCTGATTATCCGACTGACAGATATCACCCCTCTGCTGAGCAACAAGGAAAGCAACCATTTTGATCATCCCGATAAATCCCATGTTCTTGCTCCTGCTCTTATTTATTGCATTAGGTCAAAATGCTTTCAATGCTTTTACCACGTTAGTTGAACCCACTTCCTTTGCACGACCTGTCCTTGTCACAGTAAATAGCTGAACCTTGCAACCTAGCATACCTGGTAGATGCCTGAGCCATGATGTGCCTTATCCTGCTATGCATGCTATGCTTAGAGTTGTGTATGGTCTGTCATCTGGGTGATGAACAGGATCGTGAGAATGTGTTCAGTTAGTAAAGGTGGTGTGTTGAATCTGATTTGGTAAAGGTACCAGTGAAAGGCTATGTAGGAGTACATGACGCGTTGTTTCATTGGAACCGTCCTTAGGAACTGAGTTCCGTGTATGTAATCCAAGACAAGATACTACCACATGCTGGGCCCTGAAATATGACCCCGCTCGACTTATTAACCGCTTAGTACTCGGTCCAGGAGTTGCAAGTAGTTTCTGGTGTTTATAGTTATGCTGGAGGCCGTGCATGGTGTTGACCTTATAGGTGGGCTATGATGCGGTAGGCAGTGGCACGGTGTACCAAGTTGCACCCGGATGGTGGGCTTGGGAACCCTGCACACATCGTTTGGGGCCGTGGCGGAAAGCTTGGCCGGACTTCCGTGCGGGTTACCCTCAGATAGGCGATAGACCTGGACTAAGTATTAGCGTGGTTAACGGTCGTGGCCGACTCCCTCGCTGGGCTTCCGCTTGAAGGTTGCCGAGGTGCATGACGTGCACATGCCGATAAGTGGCGAGAGCGTGTGTGAAGAACTACACCCATGCAGGGTTATGATCTATTCGAATAGCCGCGTCCGCGGATATGGACTACTTGGAAACATATGTTGTTCATAGATAACTATAATGACTACTCATAAAATTGTCAAGATAAGTGTGAGTGTCGTGGATGGCATTTCTGTAGGGAGACGGAATGATTCCATGATGGAGTATTGTTGTGGTGTTAGTGGACTCGTGTGCGAGAAACATAGTTGTCAAAACTATTTAAAAATGCAAGTTGCCTAGCCAAGAGTCAAATGCTGGCTTTCTGCATGAAACCCCACAACTCCTTGTTGATACATTGCATGAGTGGATAGATTATCCTAAAGTCTTGTTGATTACTTTTGTACTCACGTTTGCTTAATAAATTGTTGTAGAGGTTGTTAATGACCCTAATGGAGGGTTCTATCTAGACGTTGACGACGACGAGTAGCCGGTGTCCCAGCTACGATCTGGCCCTAGGTTGGGTGTGTAGATAGTCAGGCCATGTGCCTTTTACCTTTCCATCTGTCTGTACTCAGACAGTTTAATCTTTCGCTAGCTTGTAAGACTTGTGTGTATGACTTGTGGTGATGGGTCGTGAGACCCCTATCTGTGTAATATTATGTGTGAGGCTCTTCCGAGCCTTCTAAATAAAGTTTGTATGTTTATGGTTATGTTGTGATGCCATCGATGTATCTATACATATCGGTACACCATGCGTACGTGTGTTGTACTTGATATGTATGGGGTTCGGACACATTGGTTGACCGGCATGTGTCCTTCTTAGCTGCTGTGGCTGTCCCTTTGGGAAATGTCACACGTTGTAATGGAGTCCTTGTAGCTTGCTACGACTCGTCTACATTCGCTGATGACCGACACCCGCTTTGCTGTGTCATGTATGCCTGTCCCCGTACGGAACTGCCGCTTGAGTTTATGACTAGACATGTCGATCCGGGTTCTTTGACATAGGATTGCTAGCAACACATTTGCATACGCGAGTCAAAAGGCGCAAACGGTCCCCGCTAAGGTAAGGCTGCAGCTGTGGGGATAACCGTGCATGAGACCGCAAAGAGATGCGATGTGTTACAGGCTGGATTCCTATGGCTTAGGATCGGGGTCCCGACACTAGGATTATGGTTTGTTAGTTTTGAAGAAACTTTTTGGTTTATAATTGAACATGTGAATAGCTTGTTACTTGATCATGAGAAGTTTTATGAGATGAGCTATTGTATATGGTTTATATTGATGATAGAAAAATGATTGGAACTATCATTTATCAAACTTGTGCACTTGCTTGCATTCACACTTCATAAATTATTTCTTTTATCATTTACCTACTCCAGGACGAGCATGAATTAAGCTTGGATGCTGAACGTCTCCAATGTATCTATAATTTATGAAGTATTCATGCCATGTTTAAAACAATTTTATATGATTTTGATATGATTTGATTAGAACTAACCCGGACTGATGCTGTTTTCAGCAAAACTACCGTGGTGTTGTTTGTGTGCACAAATAAAAGTTCTCCGAATGAGCTGAAAATTTATGGAGAATATTTCTGGAAAATATAAAAAATACTGGTGAAAGAATCAACCGGAGGAGTGCACCACCTGGCCACAAGCCAGGGGCGCGCCCCTTGTCTTGTGGCCCCCTCGGGCACCACCTTGACGTGAGACTGACGCCAAAACTTTCTATAAATCAAGAAACCTACATAAAGAAACCTAGATCGGGAGTTCTGCCGCCGCAAGCCTCTGTAGCCACAAAAACCCAATCGGGAGCCAGTTACGGCACCCTACCAGAGAGGGAAACCATCACCGGAGGCCATCATCATCATCCCGGTGGTCTCCATAACGAGGAGGGAGTAGTTCACCCTCAGGGCTAAGGTTATGTACCAGTAGCTATGTGTTTGATCTCTGTCTCTCTCTCTCTCGTGTTCTTGAGATGGCATGATCTTGACGTACCGCGAGCTTTATTAATATAGATTAATCATATGGAGTTTTCCCCTCTCTATCTTCTTGTGATGAATTGAGTTTTCCCTTTGAAGTTTTCTTATCGGTTTGAGTCTTTAAGGATTTGAGAACACTTGATGTATGTCTTGCGATGGGATATCCGTGGTGACAATGGGATGTTCTATTGATCCACTTGATGTATGTTTTGGTGATCAACTTGCGGGTTCCGTGACCTTGGGAATCTATGCATAGGGGTTGGCACACGTTTTCTTCTTGACTCTCCGGTAGAAACTTTGGGGAACTTTTTGAAGTTATTTGTGTTGGATTGAACATGATGAATCTGAAATTGTGTGATGTATATCGTATAATCAAGCCCATGGGTACTTGTGGTGACATTGGAGTATCTAGGTGACATTAGGGTTTTGGTTGATGTGTGTATTAAGGTGTTATTTTAGTACGAACTCTAGGGCTGTTTGTGACACTTATAGGGATAGCTCATAAGATTGATCGGGAAAGATAACATTGAGGAAGTTTTGTACCCTACAATTTGTTTTGTTATTTCTCCGCTATTCGTGACTTTGGAGCGATCTCTTTGTCGCACGAGAGGTATTTATATATGATTCAACTATGTTAGTCTTTTTAGGAGAACTTGCACTAGTGAAAGTATGAACCATTGGCCTTGTTTCTAAGCATTGCAATACAGTTTGCGCTCACTTTTATCATTAGTTACCTTGCTGTTTTTATATTTTCAGATTACAAAAACCTATATCTACCATCCATATTACACTTGTATCACCATCTCTTCGCCGAACTAGTGCACCTATACAATTTGCCATTGTATTGGGTGTGTTGGGGACACAAGAGATTTCTTGTATTTAATTATGGGGTTGTTTGAGAGAGACGATCATCATCCTACACCTCCCGCGGATTGATAAATCTTAGGTCATCCACTTGAGGGAAATTTTCTACTGTCCTACAAAACTCTACGCTTGGAGGCCCAACACGAGTCTACAAGAATAAGGTTGCGTAGTAGACATCATACGCCCAAAAGGGCAGAGAAAACAACAAGGATCCAAGAGTGAGGTAATGCTGACACATCATGTTGGGGAACGTTGCATGGGAATTTCTTTTTTCCTACACATACGCATGACCTATCCATGGTGATGATCATCTACGAGAGAGGAGAGTGCATCTACATACCCTTGTAGATTGCTAGGCGGAAGCGTATATAACGTGGTTGATGTAGTGGAACATCTTCGCGATCCAAATCACAACCCATCCCGCGATCTCATCACGATCGTCCCACGTTGTCATCACGATCGATCCCGATGTAGTGCCGAACGGACGGCACCTCCGTGTTCAGCACACGTACAACTCGATGACGATCACCTCCTTCTTGATCCAGCAAGAGGGGGGAGAGGTAGATGAGTTCTCCAGCACGTCGGCGTGTTGGTGGTGGTGGTGGATAATCCAGAAGGGCTTCGCCAAGCGTTGCGAAAGTAATCTAGAGGAGAAAACAATCTAGAGAGAGAGGGCAACACGTGGCTAATTAGGGTTAGGGCTTCCCTCAAATCCTATAGTATATATAGGTGAGAGGGAGGGGAGGATGCAGCCACAAAAACACCTAAGGGTTCGGCTGAAGTAGAGAGGAGGTGGTGGAGTCCACCTCCAATCCTACTCCTAGTAGGATTCCATCTTGTCTCGTGCTTCCCTTTTCCTTTTTTTCTCTTCTTTTGCTCCTTGGCTGAAATAGCTTTATCGGGATGGCCGCACCAGCCCACTAAGGGCTGGTGCGCCACCTTTAGGCCTATTAGGTTCTCTCCTGGGTGGGTGGCCCCTCCCGGTAAAACCTCGAAACCCATTCGTCACTCCCGGTACTTTATCGATAATGCTCGAAAACTTTCCGGAAGCCAAATGCAACTTTCTGTTGGACTTATGCCCTAGAGGCAATAATAAATATAGTTATTATTATAATTCCTGTATCAAGATAATCGTTTATTATCCATGCTATAATTGTATTGAATGAAGACTCATTTACATGTGTGGATACATAGACAAAACACAGTCCCAAGCATGCCTCTAGTTGGCTAGCCAGTTGATCAATGATAGTCAGTGTCTTATGATTATGAACAAGGTGTTGTTGCTTGATAACTGGATCACTTCATTAGGAGAATCACGTGATGGACTAGACCCAAACTAATAGATGTAGCATGTTGATCGTGTCATTTTGTTGCTACTGTTTTCTGCGTGTCAAGTATTTATTCCTATGACCATGAGATCATATAACTCACTGACACCGGAGGAATGCTTTGTGTGTATCAAATGTCGCAACGTAACTGGGTGACTATAAAGATGCTCTACAGGTATCTCCGAAGGTGTTAGTTAAGTTAGTATGGATCAAGACTGGGATTTGTCACTCCGTGTGACGGAGAGGTATCTCGGGGCCCACTCAGTAATACAACATCACACACAAGCCTTGCAAGCAATGTAACTTAGTGTAAGTTGCGGGATCTTGCATTACGGAACGAGTAAAGAGACTTGCCGGTAAACGAGATTGAAATAGGTATGCGGATACTGACGATCGAATCTCGGGCAAGTAACATACCGAAGGACAAAGGAAATGACATACGGGATTATATGAATCCTTGGCACTGAGGTTCAAACGATAAAGATCTTCGTAGAGTATGTAGGATCCAATATGGGCATCTAGGTCCCGCTATTGGATATTGACTGAGGAGTCTCTCGGGTCATGTCTACATAGTTCTCGAACCTGCAGGGTCTGCACACTTAAAGTTCGACGTTGTTCTATGCGTATTTGAGTTATATGGTTGGTTACCGAATGTTGTTCGGAGTCCCGGGTGGGATCACGGACGTCACGAGGGTTTCCGGAATAGTCCGGAAACGAAGATTGATATATAGGATGACCTCATTTGATTACCAGAAGGTTTTCGGAGTTACCGGGAATGTACCGGGAATGACGAATGGGTTCTGGCAGTTCACCGGGGGGGGGGGGCAACCCACCCCGGGGAATCCCATAGGCCTTGAGGGAGGCACACCAACCCTTAGTGGGCTGGTGGGACAGCCCACAAGTGCCCTATGCGCCATAGAGATAAAAATCAAAGAGAAAGAAAAAAAAGGAGGAGGTGGGAAGGAAGGGGGACTCCCTCCCACCAAACCAAGTCCAACTCGGTTTGGGGGGGGAGTCCTCCCCCCCTTGGACTCAGCCGACCCCCTTGGGGCTCCTTGATCCCCAAGGCAAGGTCCCCTCCCTCCAACCTATATATATGGAGGTTTTAGGGCCGATTTGAGACGATTTTTCCCACGGCAGCCCGACCACATACCTCCACGGTTTTTCCTCTAGATCGCGTTTCTGCGGAGCTCGGGCGGAGCCCTGTTGAGACAAGGTCATCACCAACCTCCGGAGCGCCGTCACGCTGCCGAAGAACTCTTCTACCTCTCCGTCTCTCTTGCTGGATCAAGAAGGCCGAGATCATCGTCGAGTTGTACGTGTGCTGAACGCGGAGGTGCCGTCCGTTCGGTACTAGATCGTGGGACTGATCGCGGGATTGTTCGCGGGGCGGATCGAGGGACGTGAGGACGTTCCACTACATCAACCGCGTTCTCTAACGCTTCTGCTGTACGGTCTACAAGGGTACGTAGATCACCCATCCCCTCTCGTAGATGGGCATCACCATGATAGGTCTTCGTGCGCGTAGGAAATTTTTTGTTTCCCATGCGACGTTCCCCAACACTTTCCTATATATAAATCTTTACCTCCCGACCATTCTGGATCTCCTTGTGATGTCTGAGATCTCATCAGGGACTCCAAACAACTTTGGGCCATCAACATACATAACTCAATAATACCGAAACGTCACCGAACTTTTAGTGTGCAGGCCCCGCGGGTTCGAGAACCATGCAGACATGACCTAAGACATTCTCCGGTCAATAACCAATAGCGGGACCTCGATGCCCATATTGTCTCCTACATATTCTAAAAATATCTTTATCGGTTGAACCTCTATGTCAAGGGTTGAGTTAATCCCATATGTTGTTCCCTTTGTCCATCGGTATGTTACTTGCCCGAGATTCGATCATCGGTATCTCTATACCTACTTCAATCTCATTACCGACAAGTCTCTTTACTTGTTCCATAATATAAGATCCCATGAATAACTCCTTAGTCACATTGCTTGCAAGGCTAGTTGTGATGTTGTATTACCGAGTGGGCGCCGAGATACCTCCCCGTCACACGGAGTGACAAATCCCAGTCTCGATTCACGCCAACCCAACAGACACCTTTAGAGATACCTTTAGAGCACATTTATAGTCACCCAGTTATGTTGTGGCGTTTGATACACACAAGGTATTCCTCTGTGTCCAGGAGTTGCATGATCTCATGGTCATAGAAACAGATACATTGACATGCACAACATAGTAGCAATAAACTGACATGATCATATGCTACGTTCATAATTTGGGTCTTGTACATCACATCATTCTCTTAATGATGTGATCCTGTTATCAAGTGACAACACTTGTCTATGGCCAGGAAACCTTGACCATCTTTGATCAGCGAGCTAGTCAACTAAAGGCTCACTAGGGACAATGTGTTGTCTATGTATCCACACATGTATTTGAGTTTCCAATCACGCAATTCTAGCATGGATAATAAACGATTATCATGAACAAGGAAATATAATAATAACCAATTTAGTATTGCCTCTAGGGTATATTTCCAACAATCTCCCACTTGCACTAGAGTCAGTAATCTAGTTCACATCACTATGTGATTGTAATGAATCTAACACCCATGGGGTTTAATCATATCTTGCTTGTGAGAGAGGTTATTAGTCAACGGGTCTGAATCTTTTAGATTCGTGTGTGCTTTACAAATATCTATGCCACCCCATAGATGCTGCTACCACGTGCCATTTGGAGCTATTCCAAATGACTCCTTCACTATACGAATCCGGTTTACTAATCAAGTTTATCCGGATTAGTGTCAAAGCTTGCATCAACGTAACCATTTATGACGAACTCTTTTATCGCCTCCATAATCGAGAAAAAATTCCTTAGTCCACTAGTTACTTAGGATAAATTTTGACCACTATCCAGTAATCCATTCCTGGATCACTTTTGTACCCCTTGACAAATTCATGGCAAGGCACACATCACGTGTGGTACACAACATATCATACTATAGAGCCTACGGCTAATGTATAGGGGACGACCTTCATCTTCTCTCTTTCTTCTGCCGTGGTCGGGTTTTGAGTCTTTACTCAATACTCACACCTTATAACACAACCAAGAACTCTTTCTTGGACTGATCTTTTTTGAACTCCTTCAAAATCTTGTCACGGTATGTATTCATTTGAAAGTTCTATTAAGCGTTTTGATCTATGTCTATAGATCTTGATGCTCAATTTTCAAGTAGCTCAATCCAGATTTTCCTTTGAAAGCTCCTTTCAAACAACTCTTTACGCTTTCAAAAAATTCTACATTATTTCTGATCAACAATATGTCAACCACATATACTTATTAGAAATTCTATAGTCCTCCCCCTCACTTTCTTGGAAATACAAGTTTCTCATAAACTATGTATAAACCCAAAAATTTGATCATCTTATCAAAGCGCATATTCCAACTTTGAGATGCTTGCTCCAGTCCATAGAAGGATCACTGGAGCTTGCATACTTGTTAGCATCTTTAGGATCGAGAAAACCTTCTAGTTGTATCACATACAACCATTCCTCAAGGAAATTGTCGAGGAAACAATGTTTTGACATCCTATTTACAAGATTTCATAAATAATGCATCAAGTGCTAACATAATTCCAACAGACTTTTAGCACCGCTAAGAGTGAAAAAGTCTCATCATAGTCGACTCTTTGAACTTGTCGTCAACATCTTTGCCACAAGTCGAGCTTTCTTAATGGTGCATTTACCACCATCGTCCGCCTTCCTCTTAAAGACCCTTTTGTACCTAACAGCCTTACGACCATCAAGTAGGCCTTCCAAAGTCTACACTTTGTTTTCATATATGGATCCTACCTCGGATTTCATGGTGTTCAGCCATTCGTCGGAATCCAGCCCGAGCATCGCTTCTCTATAGCTCGTTGGTTCATTGTTGTCCAACAACATGACCTTCAAGACATGGTCACCGTACCACTCTGGAGCAGTACGTGACCTTGTCGACCTACGATGTTTGTAGTAACTTGACCCGAAGCTTCATGATCACTACCATCAGCTTCCACTTCAATTGGTGTAGGCGCCACACGAACAACTTCCTACGCCCTGCTACACTCTGGTTGAAGTGACGGTTCAATAACCTTATCAAGTTCCACCATCCTCCCACTCAATTATTTTGAGAAAAACCTTTTCTTGAGAAAGGACCCTTTTCTGCAAACAAACACTTTGCTTTCGGATCTGAGATAAGAGGTATTCCCAACTGTTTTGGGTATCCTATGAAGATTCATTTATCCGCTTTGGGTTGGAGTTTATCAAGCTGAATTTTTTTCACATAAGCATTGCAGCCCCAAACTTTTAAGAGACGACAACTTAGGTTTCTCCAAATCATAGTTCATATAGTGTCATTTCAAACGACATTATGTGGTGCCCTATTTAGAGTGAATGCGGTTGTCTCTAATGCCGAACCCAAAAAAGATAGTGGTAATTCGATAAAAGACATCATAGTATGCATCACATCCAATAGAGCGCGGCTATGACGTTCGGACACACCATCACACTATGGTGTTAAAGTGGCATTAGTTGTGAAACAATCTCCACATCTCTTATCTCTTATTTACTAACTGGAGGCACCTTTCCCGATCTATCATTAATCCACATCATCAAAATTAGTCCAACCGTTAGATTGTATAATTTACGACCAGGATAAAAAGAAAACTTACGTAATGAATATGATGTCGCCGTATAAAAAACTGCATGTGACACGTCGAAGTCCTATTTTAAAAACAAGGAGAGCCTTATGTATGAAAAAGGGAAAGCCTCACGTACAAAAAAGAAAAAGAAAAATGTTAGTAAAAACAAGATTAATTTAGCCATTAGATTTTAAATTTAATGATGAAGATATGTTGTCTATTAAAAGGCCTAACAAATTAAAAAGAAAGTGCCACGTTCATAAAAGAGTAAACAAACACGTAAAACATGCAACCATGTACATAAGGGATTAAACTCCCACCGGTCTATTTCACAAAAAAAAATTCCCACCGGTCCATGATTGTTCCCAACTCCCACGTTCTAACCATGCAAAGAAAAAACTGCCACGTCCTAGCATCTGAAAAAACACCAAGGGATTAAACTCCCATGCACGCAATCCAAAAAAAAAAAAAAAACTACCACGTCCATAATAGTGTCCTCAACTCCCACGTCTAGGATCTAAAAAAACATACATGCGGTTACAAAAAACACGTACCTCCTCCTGGCAAAAGGAAAGAAACACGTAAAAGTATCTTGATGCCCATGCTAAAAAAAGCACATATCCCTGTTCCCTTAAAAAACACATACTTACATATATAATTGAAGAAAAAGAAGACCGTACCATTTTAAAATCCTCAAGCGTCACATATAAGAAATAAATACGGAAGAAGATTTTTTTTGTGAGTAAAATAAATATGACATGAACACCATAAAATTAGAATGCACCCTAAAAAGGAAGACAATCGAAAATAAAATAAATCATTTCTTTGCAGGTAAAATAACTATGACACAAACATAATTTCTCTTTTTTATGGATATAACCAGTACCGAGTCTATATTGTTAAGATATGAAATTACCTAACTTTAACACAACAAGGAAAATATTCATAAATTGTCATACATAAAAAATCATATATGAACGTAAAACTGTTAATAAATATCAATTGAAGGAATACCACTGCTTTTGTCCTAGGGGTAGGCGATGGCACATTATGGATAGTTTCAAATAGGTATACTTGGATTATCGTTGCTTTTGTTCTATTGGTTGGCAATGTGGAATTGAGCAATTTTATGAAAAATTCACAACCACACACATTAATTTTAAAAAAACTAGGAGTAACACAAATTTGATGCTAGGATAAATTTGTTATACGTGCGCTAATAATGGTAGCCCACTCAGCCCACATCACAATTCAATGAAACTGAAACAACTTACATGTGAGCTTGGACTTTTTTTTAACTTACAAATGAGGTATCATCAATCCTCACACTAAAACCGAGTTTATGCCTAACTGAAGTAGAGAATTAAATTCCATCGTAAAAAAACAAGACCTAGTGAGGATAACATAAATTAGAGATGTACATACAAAACTCAGCCCATAATGGCTCCTTGATATCATCACTACTTAGGTCATTAATTTAATATGTGAAGTCACATCATTGTAACACAAGTCGGAACATACAAATAAATTGTCTTCCCTGGAAGATCATATACGAAATTAAACCTATTAATGAGTACCAATTGAAGGAATATTATTGTTTTGTGCTAGGGGTGGGCAAGGCAAAATCTTGATTATTTCAAACAACACCTTTTTAAATTCAAAGTTTTAGGCATAAATAAGTTTTCAAGTACTAAGATAAATTCTATTGTCTAATTTAGTTCTAAATAGATCTACTCCCAGTTAACTATAGTTATGTCTTTTCTAAGGTTATGCAGGAGCACTGCACTATGCAATAAAAAGGAATACATATTACGTAAATGATAGGATTATCATTGTAATTGCGGTACATGCATAAACAAACCGCGACAAAGTAATAACACGATAAATAATGGAATTCAACACTAAGTGAAACACATATCCACCTTTGCAGTTTTCACTAGAATTATCGTTATATAAACTCAATGCATTTTGTAGTAGTTTAGTTGATGAAATTAGTTTGACATATATATAATCTTTCAAAACACAAATCTAGCCCATGCGGCATATATCCCTATCACACTTCATATTTTGTTGAGCAATAGTGGGTGTGTGTTATGTCTCTATCTTTTTGAATTATGTAATATATATGGCAGAATGAGGATCGGAAAAGACGAGGAGATGTGTATCCAACCATATGGATTAAACTAATTCATACACTCTCCATCCTTTTGTATGTGTAGTAAACATCAAAAAGATGTGTATCTTCCTACTGTGATAAGAAGGCTTAATTCAGATTACTAATGGTAGTCTCCCTAATATAATAGGGAAAATGCTGTCCAACAAGAAAACATATATTATCACATGTGTGCTATTTGTATCATTGTTTGAATAAGTACACATCAGTCCAGATATAAGATATCAGAACTTAAAATCTTGCATTTTCCGTATTAATAAACATTTATTAATAGATATGTATACCTCTAATAGCTAGGCCGTGCAGGTGCACGGGTTGATGACTAGTTGTCTTAATTATGTACCAAACTCGCAACACAGATATTCATATCTACGATCATATTTTTATCCTCTTGTCACGATGATCTTCAAATTCACTCTCAAATTACTTGAACCTTTCAATAATTCAGACTTGTGTTTCATCAAGTAAATATACTAGTATCTACTCAAATCATCTCTGAAGTAAGAACATAACGATATCCACTGCGTGCCTCATGTTGGGGAACGTAGTAATTTAAAAAATTTCCTACGCCAAACAAGGATCTATGTATGAAGAAACCAGCAACGAGTAATGGGGTAGAGCATCTTCATACCTTTGAATATCGCTAAGCGGAAGCGTTGCTAGAACGCGGTTGATGGAGTCGTACTCGTAGCGATTCAGATCGCGGTGTGATTTCGATCTATGTGCCGAATCACGACACCTCCACGTTCAACACACGTACAGCCCGATGACGTCTCCCACGCCTTGATCCAGCAAGGAGGAGGGAGAGGTTGAGGGAGAGCTCCGACAGCACGACGGCGTGGTGGCGGTGGAGCTACGAGGTATTCCGACAGGGATTCGCCGAGCACCGCGGAAGAGGAGGAAGAGGAGGAGCAGGGCTGCGCCGAGAGAGAGAGATTTCTGTGTGTCAAACAGCCCCCACACCATCGATATATATAGGAGGAGAGGTAGGGGGTGCCCTGTTGGGGAACGTCGCATGGGAAACAAAAATTTTCCTACGCGCACGAAGACCTATCATGGTGATGTCCATCTACGAGAGGGGATGTGTGATCTACGTACCCTTGTAGACCGTACAGCAGAAGCGTTAGTGAACGCGGTTGATGTAGTGGAACGTCCTCACGTCCCTCGATCCGCCCCGCGAACTATCCCGCGATCAGTCCCACGATCTAGTGCCGAACGGACGGCACCTCCGCGTTCAGCACACGTACAGCTCGACGATGATCTCGGCCTTCTTGATCCAGCAAGAGAGACGGAGAGGTAGAAGAGTTCTCCGGCAGCGTGACGACGCTCCGGATGTTGGTGATGATCTTGTCTCAGCAGGGCTCCGCCCGAGCTCCGCAGAAACGCGATCTAGAGGTAAAACCGTGGAGATATATGGTCGGGCTGCCGTGGCAAAGTTGTCTCAAATCAGCCCTAAAACCCCACTATATATAGGAGCAGGAGGGGGGAGACTTGCCTTGGGGTCCAAGGACTCCCAAGGGAGTCGGCCGAGCCAAGGGGGAAGGTCTCCCCCTCCCAAACCGAAATCTACTTGGTTTGGAAGGTGGAGTCCTTCTTCCCTTTCCCACCTCCTTCTTTTTTTTCCTTTCCTCTTTGATTTTCTTTCCTATGCGCATAGGCCTCTCTTGGGCTGTCTCACCAGCCCACTAAGGGCTGGTGCGGCACCCCAAATACCCATGGGCTTCCCCGGGGTGGGTGGGCCCCCCCGGTGAACTCCCGGAACCCATTCGTCATTCCCGGTACATTCCCGGTAACTCCGAAAACCTTCCGGTAATCAAATGAGGTCATCCTATATATCAATCTTGGTTTCCGAACCATTCCGGAAACCCTCGTGACGTCCGTGATCTCATCCGGGACTCCGAACAACATTCGGTAACCAACCATATAACTCAAATACGCATAAAACAACGTCGAACCTTAAGTGTGCAGACCCTGCGGGTTCGAGAACTATGTAGACATGACCCGAGAGACTCCTCGGTCAATATCCAATAGCGGGACCTGGATGCCCATATTGGATCCTACATATTCTACGAAGATCTTATCGTTTGAACCTCAGTGCCAAGGATTCATATAATCCCGTATGTCATTCCCTTTGTCCTTCGGTATGTTACTTGCCCGAGATTCGATCGTCAGTATCCGTATACCTATTTCAATCTCGTTTACCGGCAAGTCTCTTTACTCGTTCCGTAATACAAGATCTCATAACTTACACTAAGTCACATTGCTTGCAAGGCTTGTGTGTGATGTTGTATTACCGAGTGGGCCCCGAGATACCTCTCCGTCACACGGAGTGACAAATCCCAGTCTTGATCCATACTAACTCAACGAACACCTTCGGAGATACCTGTAGAGCATCTTTATAGTCACCCAGTTACGTTGCGACGTTTGATACACACAAAGCATTCCTCCGGTGTCCGTGAGTTATATGATCTCATGGTCATAGGAACAAATACTTGACACGCAGAAAACAGTAGCAACAAAATGATACGATCAACATGCTACGTCTATTAGTTTGGGTCTAGTCCATCACATGATTCTCCTAATGATGTGATCCCGTTATCAAGTGACAACACTTGCCTATGGCCAGGAAACCTTGACCATCTTTGATCAACGAGCTAGTCAACTAGAGGCTTACTAGGGACAGTGTTTTGTCTATGTATCCACACAAGTATTGTGTTTCCAATCAATACAATTATAGCATGGATAATAAACGATTATCATGAACTAAGAAATATAATAATAACTAATTTATTATTGCCTCTAGGGCATATTTCCAACAGTCTCCCACTTGCACTAGAGTCAATAATCTAGTTCACATCACCATGTGATTCCAACGAATCCAACACCCATATAGTTATGGGGTCTGATCACGTCTTGCTCGTGAGAGAGGTTTTAGTCAACGGTTCTGAAACTTTCAGATCCGTGCGTTCTTTACAAATCTTTATGTCATCTTATAGATGCTGCTACTACGTGCTATTCGGAAATGCTCCAAATATCTACTCTACTATACGAATCCGTTTCACTACTCATAGTTATTCGGATTAGTGTCAAAGCTTGCATTGACGTAACCCTTTACAACAAACTCTTTAACCACCTCCATAATCGAGAAAAATTCCTTAGTCCATTAGTTACTAAGGATAAATTTCGACCGCTGCTAGTGATTCAACCATGGATCACTCTCTGTACCTCTAAACATACTTTGAGTCAAGGCACACATCAGGTGCGGTACACATCATGGCATACTTTAGATTCTACGGCTAAGGCATAGAAGACGACCTTCGTCTATTCTCTTTATTCTGCCGTGGTCGGGTTTTGAGTCTTACTCAAATTCACACCTCACAACGCAACCAAGAACTCCTTCTTTGCTGATCTTATTTTGAACTCTTTCAAAACTTGTCAAGGCATGCATCTTATTGAAACTTTCATTAAGCGCTTTTGATCTATCTCCATAGATCTTTGATGCTCAACGTTCAAGTAGCGCAATCCAGGTATTCCTTTGAAAACTCCTTTCAAACAACCTTGTATGCTTTACAGAAATTCTACATTACTTCTGATCCAAAATATGTCAACCACATATACTTATCAGAAATTCTATAGTGCTCCCACTCACTTCTTTGGAAATACAAGTTTCTCATAAACCTTGTACAAACCCAAAATCTTTGATCATCTCATCAAAGTGTATATTCTAACTCCGAGATGCTTGCACCAGTCCTTTGAAGGATCGCTGGAGCTTGCATACTTGTTAGTATCTTTAGGATCGACAAAACCTTCTGGCTGTATCACATACAATGTTTGCTCAAGGAAACCGTCGAGAAAACAATGTTTTGACATCCTACGTGCAATATTTCATAAATAATGCATCAACAACTAACATAATTCTAATAGACCTTTAGCATCGCTACGAGTGAGAAAGTATCATCATAGTCAACTGTTTGATCTTGTCGAAAACATCTTTGCGACAAGTCGAGCTTTTCTTAGTAGTGACTTATCACCATCATCGTCTGTGTTCTTTTAAAGATCCATTTTACTCAATAGTCCTATGACCATCAAGTAGTTCTACCAAAGTCTACACTTTGTTTTCACACATGGATCCTCTCTCGGATTTCATGGCTTCCAGACATTTGTCGGAATCTGGGCCCACCATCGCTTTCTCCATAACTCGTAGGTTCACTGTCGCTCAACAACATGACCTCCAAGACAGGGTTACCGTACTACTCTGCAGCAGTACACGACCTTGTCGACCTACGAGTTTTGTAGTAACTTGATTCGAAGCTCAATGATCACCATCATCAGCTTCCACTTCAATTGGTGTAGGCGCCACAGGAACAACTTCCTGCGCCCTGCTACACACTGGTTGAAGTGATGGTTCAATAACCTCATCAAGTTCTACTACCCTCCCACTCAATTCTTTCGAGAGAAACCTTTCCTCGAGAAAGGATCCGTTTCTAGAAACAAACACTTTGCTTTCGGATCTGAGATAGGAGATGTACCCAACTGTTTTGGATATCCTATGAAGATGCATTTATCCGCTTTGGGTTCGAGCTTATCAGACTGAAACTTTTTCACATAAGTGTCGAAGCCCCAAACTTTCAAGAAACGACAGTTTAGATTTCTCTAAACCTCAGTCTATACTTTGTCATCTCAACGGAAATACGTGGTGCCCTATTTAAAGTGAGTGCGGTTGTCTCTAATGCATAACCCATAAACGATAGTGGTAATTCGATAAGAGACATCATAGTATGCACCATGCCAAATAGTGCGTGGCTATGATGTTCAGACACATCATCACACTATGATGTTCTAGGTGGCATGAACTGCGAAACAATTTCCACATTGTCTTAACTGCGTACCAAAACTCGTAACTCAGATATTCATTTCCATGATCATATCGTAGACAGTTTATCCTCTTGTTACGACGAACTTCACTCTGAAACGGAATTGAACTTTTCAACATTTCAGACTTGTGATTCATTTAGTAAATACTCCTGTATCTACTCAAATCGTCAGTGAAGTAAGAACATAATGATATCCACTGCATGCCTCAGCACCCATTGGACTGCATACATCAAAATGTATCACTTCCAACAAGTTACTATCTTATTTCATCTCAATGAAAACAAGGCCTTGCTCATGTGGTATGATTTGCATGTCACTAGTGATTCGAAATCAGGTGAGTACAAAGATCCATCAGCATGGAGCCTCTTCATGTAATTTATACTAACATGACTCAAGCGGCAGTGCCACAAGTAAGTGGTACTATCGTCATTAACTCGTATCTTTTGGCACCAATATCATGAACATGTGTAACACTACGATCGAGATTCAATAAACCATTGAAGGTGAATATTCAAGAAAATAGAGTAACCATTATTCTCTTTAAATGAATAATCGTATTGCAATAAACACGATCCAATCATGTTCATGCTTAACGCAAGCACCAAATAACAATTATTTAGGTTTAACACCAATCCCGATGGTAGAGGGAGCGTGCGGCGTTTGATCATATCAACCTTGGAAACACTTCCAACACGTATCGTCACCTCGCCTTTAGCTAGTCTCCGTTTATGCCGTAGCTTTCATTTCGTGTTACTAATCACTTAGCAACCGAACTGGTATCCAATACCCTCATGCTACTAGGAGTACTAGTAAAGTACACATCAACATCATGTATATCAAATACACTTCTTTCGACTTTTGCCAGCCTTCTTATCTACTAAGTATCTAGAGTTGCTCCGCCTCAGTGACTGTTCCCCTCATTACAGAAGCACTTAGTCTCGGGTTTGGGTTTAATCTTGGGTCTCTTCATTAGTGCAGCAACTGTTTTGCCGTTTCACGAAGTATCCCTTCTAGCCCTTGCCTTTCTTGAAAATTAGTGGTTTTACAAACCATCAACTATTGATGCTCCTTCTTGATTTCTACTTTCGCAGTGTCAAACATCGCGAATCGTACAAGGATCATTGTATCTATCCTTGATATGTTATAGTTCATCACGAAGCTCTCACAGCTTGGTGGCAGTGACTTTGGAGAACCATCACCATCTCATCTGGAAGATTAACTCCCACTTGATTCAAGTGATTGTCGTACTCAGACAATCAGAGCACATGCTCAACGATTGAGCTTTTCTCCTTTACTTTGTGGACAAAGAATCTTGTTGGAGGTCTCGTACCTCTTAACAAGGGCACAAGCATGAAATCACAATTTCATCTCTTCAGAACATCACTTATGTTCCGTGACGTTTTACAACGTTTTCGGCGCCTTGCTTCTAAGCCATTAAGTATTTTGCACTGAACTATCGTGTAGTCATCAGAAACGTGTATGTCGGATGTTCACAGCATCCACAAACAACGCTCGAGGTGCAGCACACCGAGTGGTGCATTAAGGACATAAGCCTTCTACGTAGCAACGAGGACAATCCTCGGTTTTACAGACTCAGTCTACAAAGTTTGCTACTATCAATTTTCAACTAAATTTGCTCTAGGAACATATAAAAACAGTAGAGTTATAGTGCAAGCTACATCGTAATTCGCAAAGACCATTAGACTATGTTCATGACAATTAGTTCAATTAATCATATTACTTAAGAACTCCCACTCAAAAAGTACATCTCTCTAGTCATTTGAGTGGTACATGATCCAAATCCACTATCTCAAGTCCGATCATCACGTGAGTCGAGAATAGTTTCAGTGGTAAGCATCTCTATGCTAATCATATCAACTATACGATTCATGATCGACCTTTCGGTCTCATGTCTTCCGAGGCCATGTCTGCACATGCTAGGCTCGTCAAGCTTAAACCGAGTGTTCCGCGTGCGCAACTGTTTTGCATCCGTTGTATGTGAACGTTGAGTCTATCACACCCGATCATCACGTGGTGTCTCGAAACGACGAACTGTAGCAACGGTGCACAGTCGGGGAGAACACAATTTCGTCTTGAACTTTTAGTGAGAGATCACCTCATAATGCTACCGTCGTTCTAAGCAAAATAAGGTGCATAAAAGGATTAACATCACATGCAATTCATAAGTGACATGATATGGCCATCATCACGTGCTTCTTGATCTCCATCACCAAAGCACCGGCACGATCTTCTTGTCACCGGTGCCACACCATGATCTCCATCAACGTGTCGCCATCGGGGTTGTCGTGCTACTCATGCTATTACTACTAAAGCTACATCCTAGCAAAATAGTAAACACATCTGCAAGCACAAACATTAGTTATAAAGACAACCCTATGGCTCCTGCCGGTTGCCGTACCATCGACGTGCAAGTCGATATTTTCTATTACAACATGATCATCTCATACATCCAATATATCACATCACATCGTTGGCCATATCACATCACAAGCATACCCTGCAAAAACAAGTTAGATGTCCTCTAATTTTGTTGTTGCATGTTTTACGTGGTGACCATGGGTATCTAGTAGGATCTCATCCACAACGGAGATATATGAGTTGCTATTTAACCTCATCCAAGGACCTCCTCGGTCAAATCTGATTCAACTAAAGTTGGAGAAACTGACACCCGCCAGTCATCTTTGAGCAACGGAGTTACTCGTAGCGATGAAACCAGTCTCTCGTAAGCGTACGAGTAATGTCGGTCCGAGCCGCTTCGATCCAACAATACCGCGAAATCAAGAAAAGACTAAGGAGGGCAGCAAAATGCACATCACTGCCCACAAAAACTTTTGTGTTCTACTCGAGAAGACATCTACGCATGAACCTAGCTCATGATGCCACTGTTGGGGAACGTCGCATGGGAAACAAAAATTTTCCTACGCGCACGAAGACCTATCATGGTGATGTCCATCTATGAGAGGGGATGTGTGATCTACGTACCCTTGTAGACCGTACAGCAGAAGCGTTAGTGAACGCGGTTGATGTAGTGGAACGTCCTCACGTCCCTCGATCCGCCCTGCGAACTATCCCGCGATCAGTCCCACGATCTAGTGCCGAACGGACGGCACCTCCGCGTTGAGCACACGTACAGCTCGACGATGATCTCGGCCTTCTTGATCCAGCAAGAGAGACAGAGAGGTAGAAGAGTTCTCCGGCAGCGTGACGGCGCTCCGGAGGTTGGTGATGATCTTGTCTCAGCAGGGCTCCGCCCGAGCTCCGCAGAAACGCGATCTAGAGGTAAAACCGTGGAGATATGTGGTCGGGCTGCCGTGGCAAAGTTGTCTCAAATCAGCCCTAAAACCCCACTATATATAGGAGGAGGAGGGTGGAGACTTGCCTTGGGGTCCAAGGACTCCCAAGGGAGTCGTCCGAGCCAAGGGGGAAGGTCTCCCCCTCCCAAACCGAAATCTACTTGGTTTGGAAGGTGGAGTCCTTCTTCCCTTTCCCACCTCCTTCTTTTTTTTTCCTTTCCTCTTTGATTTTCTTTCCTATGCGCATAGGCCTCTCTTGGGCTGTCTCACCAGCCCACTTAGGGCTGGTGCGGCACCCCAAATACCCATGGGCTTCCCCGGGGTGGGTGGCCCCCCCCGATGAACTCCCGGAACCCATTCGTCATTCCCGGTACATTCCCGGTAATTCCGAAAACCTTCCGGTAATCAAATGAGGTCATCCTATATATCAATCTTCGTTTCCGGACCATTTCGGAAACCCTCGTGACGTCCGTGATCTCATCCGGGACTCCGAACAACATTCGGTAACCAACCATATAACTCAAATACGCATAAAACAACGTCGAACCTTAAGTGTGCAGACCCTGCGGGTTCGAGAACTATGTAGACATGACCCGAGAGACTCCTCGGTCAATATCCAATAGCGGGACCTGGATGCCCATATTGGATCCTACATATTCTACGAAGATCTTATCGTTTGAACCTTAGTGCCAAGGATTCATATAATCCCGTATGTCATTCCCTTTGTCCTTCGGTATGTTACTTGCCCGAGATTCGATCGTCAGTATCCGTATACCTATTTCAATCTCGTTTACTGGCAAGTCTCTTTACTCGTTCCGTAATACAAGATCTCATAACTTACACTAAGTCACATTGCTTGCAAGGCTTGTGTGTGATGTTGTATTACCGAGTGGGCCCCGAGATACCTCTCCGTCACACGGAGTGACAAATCCCAGTCTTGATCCATACTAACTCAACGAACACCTTCGGAGATACCTGTAGAGCATCTTTATAGTCACCCAGTTACGTTGCGACGTTTGATACACACAAAGCATTCCTCCGGTGTCCGTGAGTTATATGATCTCATGGTCATAGGAACAAATACTTGACACGCAGAAAACAGTAGCAACAAAATGATACGATCAACATGCTACGTCTATTAGTTTGGGTCTAGTCCATCACATGATTCTCCTAATGATGTGATCCCGTTATCAAGTGACAACACTTGCCTATGGCCAGGAAACCTTGACCATCTTTGATCAACGAGCTAGTCAACTAGAGGCTTACTAGGGACAGTGTTTTGTCTATGTATCCACACAAGTATTGTGTTTCCAATCAATACAATTATAGCATGGATAATAAACGATTATCATGAACTAAGAAATATAATAATAACTAATTTATTATTGCCTCTAGGGCATATTTCCAACATGCCCACCCTTAGGGTTCCTACCCAAAGGGTGCGGCAGCCCTAGATGGGGTAGGGAGGGCGGCGACCAAAGGGTGGAGAGGAGGGGCGTTACCTAGGTGGGCCTTGGGCCTCCTCCGCGCCTAGGGTTTGCCCCCTCCCACTCTCCTTGCGCCTTGGGCTGAGAGGGGAGGGCGCACCAACCCACTCTGGGCTGGTTCCCTTTCTCCTTTTGGCCCATGTTAACCTTTGGGGCTGGTGGCCCCTCCCGGTGGACCCCCAGAACCCTTCCAATGGTCCCGATATGTTACCGATGACGCCGGAAACATTTCCGATGTCCAAAACCCCTCATCCAATATATCAATATTCACCTCCGGAGCATTCTAGAGCTCCTCGTGACGCCCGAGATCTCATACGAGCCTCCGAACAACCTTCAGTAACCTTGTACACTATTCCCATATAACCCTAGCGTCATCTAACCTTAAGTGTGTAGACCCTACGGGTTTGGGAAACATGCACACATGACCGAGACACTCTTCGGTCAATAACCAACAGCGGGGTATGGATATCCATGTTGGTTCCCACATGTTCCACGATGATCTCATCGGATGAACCACGATGTCAAGGATTCAATCAATCCAGTATGCAATTCCCTTTTGTCTATCGGTATGATACTTGCCCGAGATTCGATCGTCGGTATCCCCACACCTTGTTCAATCTCATTACCGACAAGTCTCTTTACTCGTTCCATAGACCATCATCCCGTCGCTAACTCCTTAGTCACACTAAGATTATTATGATGATGTTCTACCGAGTGGGCCCAGAGATACCTCTCCATCACACAGAGTGACAAATCTCGGTCTCGATTCGTACCAACCCAACAAACACTTTCGGAGATACTCGTAGTGCACTGCTACGGTGACAGAAACCTTCTGTCGTCTCTTGAGCTTGCGTTGGTTTTTCCCTTGAAGAGGAAATGGTGATGCAACACAGGAGCACTAAGTATTTCCCTAAGTTTGAGAACCAAGGTATCAATCGAGTAGGAGAATCGCGTCGAGTCCAGAGTACCTGCGCAAACACAAAAGAGCTTGCACCCAACGCTATAAAGGGGTTGTCAATCCCTTCAAGGTTGATAGCAAAGTGAGATCTGAAGGCGGAAAGTGCAACGAAGTAAAAGTGTAAGGATGAAAATATAGTGTGGAGTAGACCCGGGGGCCATAGTGTTCACTAGAGGCTTCTCTCAAAATAGCAAGTATTACGGTGGGTGAACAAATTATTCACGAGCAATTGATAGAACCACGCAAAGTCATGACGATATCTAAGGCAATGATCATACATATATGCATCACGTGTGAGACAAGTAGACCGATACTTTCTGCATCTACTACTATTACTCCACACATCGACCGCTATCCAGCATTCATCTAGTGTATTGAGTTCATGACGAATAGAGTAACGCCTTAAGCAAGATGACATGATGCAGAGGGATAATCTCAAACCAATGATGAAAACCCCATCTTTTTACCCTTGATGGCAACAACACGATGCGTGCCTCGCTACCCCTTCTGTCATTGGGTGAGGTCACCGCATGGTATGAACCCAAAACCAAGCACTTCTCCCATTGCAAGAATCATAGATCTAGTTGGCCAAACAAAACCCACAACTCGAAGAGAATTACAAGGATATGAAATCATGCATAAGAGAGATCAGAAGAAACTCAAATAAGATTCATAGATAATCTGATCATAAATCCACAATTCATCGGATCTCGACAAATACACCGCAAAAGGAGATTACATAGGATAGATCTCCATGAAGATCATGGAGAACTTTGTATTGAAGATCCAAGAGAGAGAAGAAGCCATGTAGCTACTAGCTATGGACCCGTAGGTCTATGGTGAACTACTCATGCATCATCGGAGAGATCATGGTGTTGATGAAGAAGCCCTCCGTATCTGAATCCCCCCTCCGACAGGGCACCAGAACATGGCCCGGATGGGATCTTGCAGAGACAGAAGCTTGCGGCGGCGGAAAGAACTTTCGATGATCTCCTGATTTTTCTGGGATTTTAGGGAATATATAGGCGAAATACCTAGGGCAGGGGAGCCACGGGAAGCTCACAAGCCTGCTAGGCCTGCCCCCCTAGGTCGGGCCTAGTGGGCTTGTGACCTCCTCCGACGTCCCCTGCCTTGGTTCTCAAGTCTCCCGCGTGTCTTATGTTATGGAACAAATTATTCCGCAGATTTTGTTCTGTTTGGACTCCGTTTAAAATTATCCTCTGAAAAGGGTCAAAAACACGGAAAAAACAGGAACTGGCACTTGGCACTGAGTTAATAAGTTAGTCCCAAAAAAGATATAAAAGGCATACAAAACATCCAAAGTTTGACAAGATAATTGAATGAAACCATCAAAAATTGTAGATACGTTGGAGACGTATCAAGCATCCCCAAGCTTAACTCCCTCTCGTCCTTGAGTAGGGAAGTGATAAAGACTGAATTTTTGATGTGGAATGCTACCTAGCATAGTTGTCCTTTGCAACTTCTTTCATGTGACATGAATGTTCAGATCCGTAAGATTCAAAACAATAGTTTTCTATTGATATGAAAACAATAATACTTCAAGAAAACTAGCAAAGTAATCACGAACTTTCAAAATAACAAGGCCAAAGAAAGTTATCCCTACAAAATCATATAGTGTGGATATGCTCCATCATCCTCACACAACTAATGTAAATCATGCACAACCCCGGTATTGGCCAAGTAATTTTTTTCGCACTCTTACTTTCTCAAACTTTTATAACTATCACGCAATACATGAGCGTGAGCCATGGATATAGCATTATAGGTGGAATAGAGTGTGGTGGTGGTTGTGAGACAAAAAGGAGGAGATGGTCACATTGACTCGGTGTATCAAAAGGCTATGGAGATGCCCATTAATAGATATCAAATGTGAATGAGTAGGGATTTCCATACAAGGGATGCACTAGAGCTATAAGTATGAGAAAGCTCAAAAGGAGAACTAGTGGGTGTGCATCCAACTTTCTTGCTCACGAAGACCTAGGGCAATTTGAGGAAGCCCATCATTGGAATATACAAGCCAAGTTTTATAGTAAATATTCCCACTAGCATATGGTGGTGACGAAAGGAGAGACTCTCAATCATGAAGAACATGGTGCTATCATGAAGCACAAGTGTGGAAAAAGATAGTACCATTGTCCCTTCTCTGTTTTTCTCTTTTTATTTGGGCTCTTGGCCTCTCTTTTTTTATCTGGTCTCTTTGGGCTCTTTTTTTGATTTCCTCACACGGGACAATGCTCTAATGATGATGATCATCACACTTTTATTTACTCACAACTCGAAGCTCAAAATGATGATGACTCTATAGGAAATGCCTCCGGCAGTGTACCGGGATGTGCAACGATCTAGCTTGGTGTATGACGTTGAAACATCTTGATAGCTATCTTACGATCATGCAATGGCAATATGAGAGTGATGACACAAGTCATGAGACGGAACGGTGGGAGTTGCATGGCAATATATCTCGGAATGGCTATGAAAATGCCATAGTAGGTAGGTATGGTGTCTGTTTTGAGGAAGACATATGGTGGGTTTGTGTACCGTCGAGAATTGCGCGGCACTAGAGAGGCTAGCAATGGTGGAAGGTGAAAGTGCATCTATACCATGGACTCACATTAGTCATGAAGAACTCACATACTTGTCGCGAAAGTTTTTGTTAGTAATCGAAACAAAGTGCTAAACGCATACTCCTAGGGGAAGTGTTGGTAGGTGTTAACCATCGCGTGATCCCGACCTCAACACAAAGGATGACAATCAATAGATCAATTATGCTCCGACTTCCTAACATAGTGGTTCACCATACGTGCATGCTACAGGAATCACTAACTTCAACACAAGTATTTCTAGATTCACAACACCCTACTAACATAACTCTTAATATTACCAAATCCATGTCTCAAAACTAATTGAGAGGAATCAAGACTTCTCTTTCTACTCAATGCACATGAAGATGGAGGTTTTTATATCCTCTTTGGGTACCTATCACCTTTGGGACTACTTTCATAGCATAAACCAACTACCAAGTCACGCACCGCCGTGCTCTAAAAGATCTAAGTGAAGCACATAGAACAAACTTATCAAGCTCAAAAGATATAAGTGAAGCACGATGACCATTCTAGCAAAATCATGATGAGTCATGTCTCTCTCTAAAGGTGTGCAGCAAGGATGATTGTGACACAACAAAAAGAAAATACTCCTAAGATACAAGACGCTCCAAGCAAAACACATATCATGTGGTGAATAAAAATATAGCTCCAAGTAATGTTACCCATGGATTGAAGACGAAAGAGGGGATGCCTTCCCGGGGCATCCCAAGCTTAGGCTTTTTGGTGTCCTTGAATTTGGCTGGGGATGCCTTGGGCATCCCCAATCTTGAGCTCTTTCCACTCCTTATCTCTTTTTCCATGAGAACATCACCCAAAACTTGAAAACTTCACAACACAAAACTTAAACAGAAACTCGTGATAACATTAGCACAAGAAAACAAACTACCACCACTTTAGGTACTGTAGAAATCTTGATTTCTATTTATATTGGTGTTGGGTTACTGTATTCTCACTTTTCCATGGCTAGTACCCCCGATACTATCCATAGTTTCATCAAAACAAGCAACCAACTCAACAAAAAACAGAATCTGTAAAAAACAGACCAGTCTGTAGCAATGTGTATACTTCGTATACTTCTGGTACCTCAAAAATTCTGAACAAATACGACTGCCTGGGCAAAAGTCATATCAACCAGCAAAAAAAAGAATCATCTCAAAATCTCTTTCTGTATAAAAATGAAAAATCATCTCGTGAGCGAAAAGTTTCTGTTTTTTCCAGCAGGATTAAACAACCATCACCAAGACTAGTCATAAAGGTTTTGCTTGGCTCAAACACAAAAAAAAACACAAAAAACACAATCACAACGGAATTATGATGGTGTGGACGCAACAAAACAGAAACGAAAAGATAAATTCATTGGGTTGCCTCCCAACAAGCGATATTGTTTAATGCCCTTAGCTAGGCATAAGGCGATAGAATCACGTATCGTCGTCTTTGGTGCTCAAACCATAAGTGGCACTCATCATGGATTCATAAGGCAATCTTATTTTCTTTCTAGGAAAGTGCTCCATGCCCTTCTTTAAAGGAAATTGAAATCTAATATTCCCTTCCTTCATATCGATGATAGCACCAATAGTCCTTAGGAAAGGTCTACCAAGAATAATAGGGCATGTAAGATTGCAATCAATGTCAAGCACAATGAAATCCACGGGTACATAGTTCCTATTTGCAATAATAAGAACATCATTGATCCTTCCCATGGGTTTCTTGACAGTAGAATCCGCAAGATGCAAATTGAGAGAACACTCTTCAATCTCATTAAAACCGAGAACATCACATAAAGACTTTGGAATCGCGGAAACACTAGCACCCAAATCACAGAAAGCATTGCTTTCATAGTTTTTGATTTTAATTTTGATAGTAGGTTCCCACTCATCATGAAGCTTTCTAGGGATACAGACTTCCAATTCAAGTTTCTCTTCAAGAGATTTTATTATATCTTCGACGATGTGATCGGTAAAGGCCTTGTTTTGGCTATAAGCGTGTGGAGAGTATAGCATGGATTGCATCAAGGAAATGCATTCAATCAAGGACCAACTATCACAATTGAATTCCTTCAAATCCAAAGTAGTAATTTCATTACTACTCAAAATTTTAATATCTTCTACTCCACTTTCAATGCTTTTAGCATCAAGATAGATGGACTACGAATCATTGGGGCTCTTTTCAACCAAAGTGGATTCATATCCAGCCCCATCATCATTGGGTTTGACACAAGAAAACAAAGATTCAATGGGAGTCACACCAAGCACTTTAAGATCTTCGTGATTCTTCTCACGAGAACACGCCCTTCTAAGCCATTCATGTCTAGCACAAATTTGGGCGGTTTTTCTTTGCTCTCAATCATGGAAACACGCATAGATTTCAAAGTTTCATCCATATTGATCTTGGGAGGAGCACATCTAACTTTCAAAGCATCAATATCACTAGACATTCTATCAACGCTCTTAGCCAAATCGTCAGTTCTGAGTAGTGTATCCTCTATGGACGCATTGAAAATCTTTTGTGAGTTGATAAACTCTTTGATATTACTCTCTAGATCATAGGGTAATCTATTGTAATTTCCATGAGTGTTGTTGTAGGAGTTGCCAAAGTTATTAGAGGAGTTACTAGGAAAAGGCCTAGGAACATAGTTTCCTCTAAAAGCATTGTTGTTGCCAAAATTATTCCTACCAACAAAATTAACGTCCAAGCTAGCTTTGCTACTCTCAATCAAGGAAGGCAAAGGCATATCATTAGGATCTAAAGGAGCACTTCTACTAGCAACCAAATTCATTAACTCATCCATCTTAGCACTCAACGAGTTAATTTCTTCTATAGCGTGTACTTTCTTACTAGTAGGTGACCTTTCAGTGTGCCACTGGGAGTAGTTTTTCATGATATTGTCTAGGAGTTTTGTGGCTTCTCCTAACGTGATTTCCATGAATGTTCCACCTGAGGCGGAGTCCAAGATATTTCTAGAAGCGAAATTCAAGCCAGCGTAAAAGATTTGTATAATCATCCAAAGACTCAAGCCATGAGCGGGACAATTTCTAATCATCATTTTCATTCTCTCCCAAGATTGTGCAACATGTTCATGATCAAGTTGCTTAAAATTCATGATATCATTACGGAGAGAGATAATCTTAGCCGGCGGAAAATACTTGGATATATAAGCATATTTGCACTTATCCCAAGAATCGATACTATTTTTGGGCAAAGACGTAAACCAAGTTTTTGCTCGATCTCGCAACGAGAAAGGAAAAAGCTTCAATTTAATCACATCATTATCCAGATCTTTCTTCTTTTGCATATCGCAAAGCTCAATGAAGGTAATAATATGGGATGCGACATCTTCACTAGGAAGGCCGGAGAATTGCTCTTTGATAACAAGATTCAGCAAATCAGCATTGATTTCGTATGACTCCACACTAGTGGCGGGAGCAATCGGAGTACTAATAAAATCATTATTATTAGTATTCGAGAAGTCACAAAGTTTGGTGTTTTCATTCATGGTGACTTCGGCAAGCAAGCAAGCACACAAGCGAACAAAGAGCACGCGAGAGAAAAGGCGAACGAAAAAGGCAAAGATTTTTTTGTAAATTTTTGTTTTTCAGAAGTGGGGGAGAGGAAAACAAGAGGCAAAAAAAAGTAAATGCAAGAGATGAGTTTGCGACACTTACTTGGATGAGTTCTTGACTTGATCCTTCCCGGCAACGGCGCCAAAAATCCTTCTGCTACGGCTATAGAAACCTTCTGTCGTCACTTGAGATTGCGTTGGTTTTTCCCTTGGAGAGGAAAGGGCGATGCAGCACAGGAGCAGTAAGTATTTCCCTCAGTTTGAGAGCCAAGGTATCAATCCAGTAGGAGAATCGCGTCAAGTCCAGAGTACCTGCGCAAACACAAAAGAGCTTGCACCCAACGCTATAAAGGGGTTGTCAATCCCTTCAAGATTGATTGCAAAGTGAGATCTGAACGCGGGAAGTGCAACGAAGTAATAGTGTAAGGCTGAAAATATAGTGTGGAGTAGACCCGGGGGCCATAGTGTTCACTAGAGGCTTCTCTCAAATAGCAAGTATTACGGTGGGTGAACAAATTACTGTCGAGCAATTGATAGAACCGCGCAAAGTCATGACGATATCTAAGGCAATGATCATACATATATGCATCACATATGAGACAAGTAGACCGATACTTTCTGCATCTACTACTATTACTCCACACATCGACCGCTATCCAGCATGCATCTAGTGTATTGAGTTCATGACGAACAGAGTAACGCCTTAAGCAAGATGACATGATCTAGAGGGATAATCTGAAACCAATGATGAAAACCCCATCTTTTTACCCTTGATGGAAACAACATGATGCGTGCCTCGCTACCCCTTCTGTCACTGGGTGAGGTCACCGCACGGTATGAACCCAAAACCAAGCACTTGTCCCATTGCAAGAATCATAGATCTAGTTGGCCAAACAAAACCCACAACTCGAAGAGAATTACAAGGATATGAAATCATGCATAAGAGAGATCAGAAGAAAATCAAATAAGATTCATAGATAATCTGATCATAAATCCACAATTCATAGGATCTCGATAAACACACCGCAAAAGAAGATTACATCGGATGGATCTCCATGAAGATCATGGAGAACTTTGTATTGAAGATCCAAGAGAGAGACGAAGCCGTCTAGCTACTAGCTATGGACCCGTAGGTCTATGGTGAACTACTCACGCATCATCGGAGAGGTCATGGTGTTGAGGAAGAAGCCCTTCGTATCCGAATCCCCCCTCCGGCAAGGCACCAGAACCTGCCCCAGATGGGATCTTGCAGAGACAGAAGCTTGCGGCGGCGGAGAAGTACTTTCGATGATCTCCTGATTTTTCTGGGATTTTATGGAATATATTGGCGAAAGACCAAGGGCAGGGGAGCCACGGGGAGCTCACAAGCCTGCTAGGCCCACCCCTAGGCCGGGCCTGGTGGGCTTGTGACCTCCTCCGAGGTCCCCTGCCTTGGTTCTCAAGTCTCCCGCGTGTCTTCTGTTATGGAAAAAATCATTCCGCAGATTTTATTCCGTTTGGTCTCCATTTAAAATTCTCCTTAAAAGGGTAAAAAACACGGAAAAACAGGAACTGACACTTGGCACTGAGTTAATAAGTTAGTCCCCAAAAAGATATAAAAGGCATACAAAACATCCAAAGTTTGACAAGATAATAACATGAAACCATATAAAATTATAGATACGTTGGAGACGTATCATGCACCTTTATAGTCACCCAGTTACATTGTGACGTTTGATACACCCAAAGCACTCCTATGGTATCTCAGAGTTGCACAATATCACGGTCTAAGAAAAAGATACTTGACATTAGAAAAGCTTTAGCATACGAACAATACGATCTACTGCTATGCTTAGGATTGAGTTTTGTCCATCACATCATTCTCCTAATGATGTGATCCCGTTATCAATGATATCTAATGTCCATGATCAGGAAACTTTTCTATTGCCGGTTAATACACTTATAGCATGAATAATAGACAATTATCATGAACTGGAAATATAATAATAACCATTTTATTATTGCCTCTAGGGCACATTTCAAACAGTCTCCCACTTGCACTAGAGTCAATAGTCTAGTTCACATCACTATGTGATTGCAATGAATCCAACACCCATACAGTTCTGGGGTTCGATCATGTCTTGCTTGTGCGAGAGGTTTATTAGTCAACGGGTCTGTACCTTTCAGATCCATGTGTGCTTTACAAATGTCTATGTCTTCATATAGATACTTCTACCATGCACCATTTGGAACTATTCCAAATGACTGCTCCACTATACGAATCCGGTTTACTACTGAGAGTCATCCGGATTTGTGATAAAGCTTGCATCGACATTACTCCTTTACGATGAACTCTTTAATCACCTCCATAATCGAGAAAATTCCTTAGTCCATTAGTTACTAAGGATAACTTTGACCGATGTCCAGTGATCCTTTCCTGGATCATTCTTTTACCCCTTGAATGACTCATGGCAAGGCACACTTTAGGTGCGGTACACAACATAACATACTTATAGATCCTACGGCTGAAGCATAGGGGACGACATTCGTCCTTTCTCTTTCTTCTGGCATGGTCGGGCTTTTGAGTCTTACTCAAAATTCACACCTTACAACACGACCAAGAACTCCTTCTTTTGCCGATCTATTTTGAACACTTTAAAAAACTTGTCAAGACATGCATTTTGCTGAAAGTTCCATTAAGAACTTTGATCTATCTCCATAGATCTTGATGCTCAATGTTCAAGTAGCTTATCCAGGTCTTACTTTGAAAAACTCCTTTCAAACAACCCTTTATGCTTTGCAGAAATTATACATTATTTCCAATCAACAATATGTCAACCACATATATTCATCAGAAATTCTATAGTGCTCCCACTCACTTCTTTGGAAATACAAGTTTCTCATAAACTTTGTATAAAACCAAAAACTTTGATCATATCATCAAAGTGCATATTCCAACTCCGAGATGCTTGCTCCAGTCCATAGAAGGATCGCTGGAGCTTTGCATATTTGTTTGCACTCTCTAGGATCGACAAAATCTTCTGGTTGTATCACATACAACCTTTCTCAAGGAAACCGTCGAGGAAAAATATTTTGACATCCTATCTGCAAGATTTCATAAATGATGCAGCAACTGCTAACATAATTCCAATAGACTTTCAGCATCGCTACGAGTGAGAAAGTCTCATCGTTGTCAACTCGTTGAACTTTGTCGGAAACATCTTCGCGACAAGTCGAGCTTTCTTAACAGTGAGTTTTCACCATTATCGTCTGTCTTCCTTTATAAAGATCCATTAGTATTGAACAGTCTTACGACCATCAAGTAGTTCTTCCAATGTCTATACTTTGTTTTCATACATGGATCCTCTCTTGGATTTCGTGGCCTCCAACCATTCGTCGGAATCTGGGCCCACCATTTCTTCTCCATAGCTCGTAGGTTCATTGTTGTCTAACAACATGACCTTCAAGATAGGGCCACTGCACCATTCTGGAGTAGTACGCGTCCTTGTCGACCTACGAGGTTCGGTAGTGACTTGATCCGATGCTTCATGATCACTATCATCAGTTTCCACTTCAATTGGTGTAGGCGCCACAGGAACAACTTCCTGCGCCCTACTACACATATTGCTTGAAGTGATGGTTTAATAACCTCATCAACTTTCTACCATACTCCCACTCAATTCTTATGAGAGAAATTTTTCTCGAAAAAGGACCCGTTTCTAGAAACAAACACTTTCGTTTCTGAATCTAAGATAGGAGGTATACCCAACTGTTTTGGGTGTCCTATGAAGATGCATTTATCTGCTCTGGCCAGGAGCTTATCCGGCTAAAACTCTTTCACATAAGCATCGCAGCCCCAAACTTTTAAGAAACGACAACTTAGGTTTCCCTAAACCATAATTCATACGGTGTCATCTCAACAGAATTACGTGATGCCCTATTTAAAGTGAATGCGGTTGTCTCTAATGCCTAACCCATAAACGATAGTGGTAATATGATAAGAGACATCATAGTATGCACCATATCTAATAGGGCATGACTATGACATACAGACACACCATCAGACTATGGTGTTCCAGGTGGCATGAGTTGTGAAGCAATTTTCACGTGAAACAATTTTCACATTGTCTTAAATGTTTACCAAATTCGTAACTCAGATATATATGTTTACCTCCACTATCACATCGTAGACATATGAACCTCTTTGCCACGATGATCTTCAACTTCACTCTAAAATTACTTGAACCTTTCAATAATCCAGACTTGTATTCCATCAAGTAAATACACTAGTATCTACTCAAATCATCCGTGAAGTAAGAACATATTGATATCCACTGCGTGCCTCAGCACTCATTGGACTGCATACATCAAAATGTATTACTTCCAACAAGGTACTTTATTTATCCATATCACTGGAAAACGAGGTCTTCAGTCATCTTGCCCATGTGGTATGATTTGCATGTCTCAAGTGATTGAAAAATCAAGTGAGTCCAAGCGATCCATCCGCATGGAGTTTCTTCACGCGTTTATACCAACACGCATGGTTTGCATGTCTCAAACGTTTTAAAAATGAGTGAGTACAAAGATGCATAAACATGGAGCTTTTTCATGCATTTTATACCAATATGACTCAAGCAACAGCGCCACAAGTAAGTGGTACTATCATTACTACTTTGTATCTTTTGGCAACAATATTATGAACATGTGTATCACTACGATCGAGATTCAATAAACCATTAATTTTAGGTGCAAGACCATTGAAGGTATTATTCAAGTAAACAGAATAACCATTATTCTCTTAGATGAATAACCGTATTACAATAAATATAATCTAATCATGTCTATACTCAACGCAAACACCAAATAATAATTATTTAGGTTTAACTCTAATCCCGATGGCAGAGGGAGCGTGCAACGTTTGATCACATCAACCTTGGAAACACTTCCAACACTTATTGCCACCTCGCCTTTAGCTAGTCTACGTTTATTCTTAGCTTTTATTTCGAGTTACTAACACTTAGCAACTGAACCAGTATCTAATATCCTCGTGCTACTAGGTGTACTAGTAAAGTACACATCAATATCATGTATATCCAATATACTTTTGTCGACTTTGCCAGCCTTCTCATCTACCAAGTATCTAGGGTAGTTCCTCTGCAGTGACTGTTCCCCTCATTACAAAAGCACTTAGTCTCGGGTTTGGGTTCAACCTTGGGTCTCTTCACTAGAGTAGCAACTGGTTTTCTGTTTCATGAAGTATACCTTCTTGCTCTTGCCCTTCTTGAGACTAGTGGTTTTACTAACCATCAATAATTGATGCTCCTTTTGATTTCTACTTTAGCGGTGTCAAACATAGCGAAATAACTCAAGGATAATCATATCTATCCCTGACATTTTATAGTTCATCATGAAGCTCTAGCAGCTTGGTGGCAGTGACACTTGAGAACTATCACTATCTCATTTGGAAGATCAACTCCCACTCGATTCAAGCGATTGTAGTACTCAGACAATCTGAGCACATGCTCAACGATTGAGTTTTTCGACCTTATTTAGTAGGCAAAAAATCTTGTCGGAGGTCTTATACCTCTCAACAAGGGTACGAGCATGAAATCCCAATTATATCTCTTGGAACATCTCGTATGTCCCGCGACGTTCGAAACAGTTTTAACGCCTCTATTCTAAGCCGTTTAAGAATTGTGCACTGAACTATCATGTAGTTATCAAAAACATGTATGTCAGATGTTCGCAACATCCATAGACCACGCTTGGGATTCAACAAACCAAGCAGTGCATTAAGGACGCAAGCCTTTCTGTGCAGCAATGAGGACAATCCTGAGTTAACAGACCCAATCCGCATAATTGCTACTTCTATCTTTCAATTAAGTTTTTCTCTAGGAACATATAAAAAACCGTAGAGCTATAGCGCAAGCATAATTTGCAAAGACCTTTTGACTATGTTTATGATAATTAAGTTCATCTAATCAAATTATTCAATGAACTCCCACTCAGATCGACATCCCTCTAGTCATCCAAGTGAAACATGATCCACGTCGACTAGCCCGTGTCCGATCATCACGTGAGACGGACTAGTCATCAATAGTGAGCATCTCCATGCTGATTGTATCAACCATACGACTCGTGTTCGACCTTTTAGTCTCCCGTATTCGAGGCCATGTCTGTACATGCTAGGCTCGTCGAGTCAACCTAAGTGTTTTGCGTGTGTAAACTGGTTTACACCCGTTGTATGCGAACGTTAGAATCTATTACACCCGATCATCACGTGGTGCTTCGAGACAATGATCCTTCGCAATGGTGCGCACTTAGGGGAATACTTTCTCAATATTTTCATGAGGGATCATCTTATCTTTGCTACCGTCGTTATTAGCAATAAGATGTAAAACATGATAAACATCCCATGCAATCATATAGTGACATGATATGGCCATTATCATCTTGCTCCTTTGATCATCATCTTTGGGGAACCATGATCATCATCGTCACCGGCATGACACCATGATCTCCATCATTGTGTCTCCGTGGAGTCGCCACGCCAACTATTACTTCTACTACTATAGCTAACCGTTAGTGATAAAGTAAAGTAATCAACATGGCGTTGCATCTAATACAACAAATTAAGACAACTGCTATGGCTCCTGCCGATTGTCATACTCATTGACATGCAAGTCGTGAATATTATTACAAGAACATGATCAATCTCATACATCACATATGTAACACCACATCCTGTTGGCCATATCACATCACATAGCATACCCCGCAAAAACAAGTTAGACGTCCTCTAATTGTTGTTGCAAGTTTTACGTGGCTAGTTAGGGTTTCTATCAAGAACGTTTCTCACCTACGTGACAGCCACAACGTTGATATGCCAATTGTATTTACCCTTCATAAGGACCCTCTTCATCGAATCTGATCTGACTAAAGTGGGAGAGACAGACACCCGCTAGCCACCTTATGCAACTAGTGCATGTTAGTTGGTGGAACCAGTCTCACGTAAGAGTACGTGTAAAGTCGGTCCGGGCCGCTTCATCCCACGATGCTGCCAAATCAAGATAAGACTAGTAACGACAAGCTAATTGACAAACCAACGCCCACAACTTTTGTGTTCTACTCATGCATAGAAGCTACGCATAGAACCTTGGCTTGGATGCCACTATTGGGGAACGTAGTAATTTAACAAATTTCCTACGGCAAACAAGGATCTATCTATGGAGAAACCTACAACGAGTAATGGGGTAGAGCATCTTCATACCTTTGAATATCGCTAAGCGGAAGCGTTGCTACAACGCGGTTGATGGAGTCATACTCGCAGTGATTTAGATCACGGTGTGATTCCGATCTATGTGCCGAATCACGGCACCTCCGTGTTCAACACACATACAGCCCGGTGACGACTCCCATGCCTTGATCCAGCAAGGAGGAGGGATATGTTGAGGGAGAGCTCCGGCAGCACGAGGGCGTGGTGGCGGTGGAGCTACGAGGTATTCCGACAGGACTTCGCCAAGCACCGCGGAAGAGGAGGAAGAGGAGGAGCAGGTCTGCGGCGAGAGAGAGAGATTTATGTGTGTCAAACAACCCCAACAGCACCGATATATATAGGAGGAGAGGGAGGGGGTGCCCACCCTTAGGGTTCCCACCCCAAAGGTTGCGGCAGCCCTAGATGGGACAGGGAGGGCGACAGCCAAAGGGTGGAGAGGAGGGGCGCGCCCTAGGGGGCCTTGGGCCTCCTCTGCGCCTAGGGTTTGCCCCCTCCCACTCTCCTCGCGCCTTGGGCTGAGAGGGGAGGGCGCACCAGCCCACTCTAGGCTGGTTAACTTTCTCCTTTTGGCCCATGTTAACCTTTGGGGCTGGTGTCCCCTTCCGGTGGACCCCCGGAACCCTTCCGGTGTTCCCGGTACATTACCGCTGACGCCCGAAACATTTCCGGTGTCCAAAACCCCTCATCCTATATATCAATCTTCACCTCCGGACCATTCCGCAGCTCCTTGTGATGTTCGCGATCTCATCCGGGACTCCGAACAACCTTGGGTAACCTCATACACTATTCCCATATAACCCTAGTGTCATCAAACCTTAAGTGTGTAGACCCTACGGGTTCGGGAAGCATACAGACATGACCGAGACACTCTTCGGTTAATAACCAACAGTGGGGTCTGGATATCCATGTTGATTCCCTCATGTTCCATGATGATCTAATCAGATGAACCACGATGTCAAGGATTCAATCAATCCCGTATGCAATTCCCTTTATCTATCGGTATGATACTTGCCCGAGATTCGATCGTCGGTATCCCCATACCTTGTTCAATCTCGTTACCGGAAAGTCTCTTTACTCATTCCGTAGGACATCATCCCGTGGCTAACTCCTTAGTCACACTGAGCTCATTATGATAATGTTCTACCGAGTGGGCCCAGAGATACCTCTACGTCACACGGAGTGAAAAATCCGGTCTCGATTCGTACCAACCCAACAGACACTTTCAGAGATACTCGTAGTACACCTTTATAGTCACCCAATTATGTTGTGATGTTTGATACACCCAAAGCACTCCTACGGTATCCGGGAGTTGCACAATCTCACGGTCTAAGAAAAAGATACTTGACATTAGAAAAGCTTTAGCATACGAACAATACAATCTAGTGCTATGCTTAGGATTGGGTCTTGTCCATCACATCATTCTCCTAATGATGTGATCCCGTTATCAATGACATCTAATGTCCATGATTAGGAAACCATGATCATCCATTGATCAACGAGCTCGCCAACTAGAGGCTCACTAGGGACACATTGTGATCTATGTATTCACACATGTATTACGGTTTTCGGTTAATACACTTATAGCATGAATAATAGACAATTATCATGAACTGGAAATATAATAATAACCATTTTATTATTGCCTCTAGGGCACATTTCCAACAATGATACCAAACTCGCAACTGAGATATTCATATCTACGATCATATCGTAGACATTTTATCCTTTTGTCATGATGATCTTCACATTCACTCTAAAATTACTTGAACCTTTCAATAATTGAGACTTGTGTTTCATCAAGTAAATATATTAGTATCTACTCAAATCATCTGTGAAGTAAGAACATAACGATATCCACTGCATGCCTCAGCACTCATTGGACTCCATACGTCAAAATGTATTATTTCCAACAAGTCACTTGCTCGTTCCATCTCACTAAAAAAAGAGGCCTTCAGTCATCTTGCCCATGTGGCATGATTTGCATGTCTCAAGTGATTCAAAATCAAGTGAGTCCAAACGATCCATCTACATGGAGTTTATTCATGCGTTTACACCAATAGGCATGGTTCGCATGTCTCAAATGATTCAAAAACGAGTGAGTGCAAAGATCCATCAACATGGAACTTCTTCATGCGTTTTATACCAATATGACTCAAGCGGCAGTGCCACAAGTAAGTGGTACTATCATTACTACTTTGTATCTTTTGGCATCAATATTATGAACATGTATATCACTACGATCGAGATTCAATAAACCATTCATTTTAGGTGCAAGACCGTTGAAGGTATTATTCAACTAAGAAGAGTAACCATTATTCTCTTTAAATGAATAACTATATAGCAATTAACACGATCCAATTATGTTCTTGCTCAACATAAACACCAAGCAACATTTAGGTTTAACTCTAATCCCGAAGGTAGAGGGATCGTGTGACGTTGATCACATCAACCTTGGAATTTCTTCCAACACACATCGTCACCTCACCCTTGCTAGTATCCGTTTATTCGGTAGCTATAATTTCGAGTTACTAACACTTAGCAACTGAACCGGTATCTAATACCCCGGTGCTACTAGGAGTTTTAGTAAGTGATACGTCCCAAACGTATCTATAGTTTCTGCTTGTTCCATGATCTTTTGGGTGACATTGTTATATGTTTTGCTGCACTTTTATGTCCTTTTACACATATTTGGACTCACCTACTAACTGAGTGCACCCAGTGCCAGTTTGTGTCTCCTGATGTTTTTTTGAGGGGCTTTTACCCAATTTTCCGGAGCCCCAAAAATCCCGAGATTTTTTTAAATAAAAATCAGCATAACGGAAGCTTCCGGATCATCAACGATGGCCACAAGGTAGCCAGGGGCTGCCCAGGCGACCTCCCGGCACGGCTTGGCCCCTGGCCGCGCCCACAGGCCGCCAGGGTGGCCCCCACCTCTTTTGACGCCCTCCTTTGGCCTATATTTACTCCTCCGAGAGGAAACCCTTCCATCACATCCAGAATCGCGAATTTCTCCATCATTCCGCCGCTGCAGCACTTCCGACATCGGGATCGTCAGGAGACCTCTTCCCGGCACCCTGCCGGAGGGAGGATTTACCTCCGGGAGCTTCTCCTCTGCCACAGACGCTTCCCAGACGTGCCGTGAGTAGTCCTCCTTGGACCATGAGTCCATGACCAACAGCTATGTGCTGTCTTCTCTCTAATCTTGTGCTTCCATGATTAGCCCTTGTGAGCTACCCTATATGATCAAGGCACCTATGTAACTTTCCTCCTATTGCTATGCTCGATTTGTTGGGATCCGATGGATTATGAGATTATGTTCAGATTGTTATGAGTTATATATTTGATTATCCTTTTATATTATGTTATATAGTGATTCATGCATGTTCTCCGTTGCTTTGTATTTCTTTGGCCGAGTAGTAGATTGTAACTCCAAGAGGGAGTGTTATGCATGATTGTGGGTTCATGCCCCCTAATGTCTAGCTTGAGTGACAGAAACATGAGACTAGGGGATGTGCTGTTGCCACCAGGAAGAAAACAATGGTGCTTGTGACCACGGTTGCAAGGATTGTTAACCTTACTCAAAGTTCGTTAATGCAGTTGTCCGTTGCTTCGAGTTTACACTTTGGGTGGGGCTCGCAACTTAATACCAGCGAGATGTTCTGGATATATATCTCAAGGTGGATGATTAGTAAGTAGATGCTGATGAATAAACAATCTACTTGTCTTGGCGTACTGCCCATTACTATTGAGCCTCTAACTTTCAAGTAGCATAATTAGCATTATCGTGCGTTTATAATTCTGTCATTTGCCCAGCTGTAATTTGTTTACCCAAGCATAGTTGTTTATCGTCTTTTGGGAGAGACACATCACTAGTGAACATTATGTGACTCCGGTCCATATCACCACCATTGCTTACACCTCCACCATTTACTGCTTTCATTTACTTTTCCGTTGCAATCACTATCACTATTTCCGCTTGTGTTTTGATCCTTTGCAAACTACAAGGCCGGAGAGATTGACAACCTCTCTGTACTCGTTGGGAGCAAAGTTAGCTGTGTGTGTGTGCAAGTCCACGTCTTCTGCTTGCACCAGGGCAGTGGACACCTACTTGTTGATCCTCGGAGTCCTCCTGGTTCGATAACCTTACAGTCTCCATGTAAGGGAAAACTTGCCGCTGACAAAATATCCACGTTCCACTTGGGGTAACCAACGAGGAGCGAGAAGTATATTCATCAACTCGTCATCAAGCAAGTTTTCTGGCGCCGTTGCCGGGGACTCCAGTCTTCATGATAGGGGAGTTGCACGCTATATTTTACCTTTGCTTTTTAGTCTTGTTAGTTTGCTTTCTAGTTTTTTCCTTAGAGTCTTATACCAAAAACCACAAAAGATTAGTTGTTTTGTTCTTGCTTGTTGCTGATTTTATGGGTTCCACTGAGAACACCAAGTTGTGTGACTTAACTATTCACAACAACAATGACTTTATCTGCACTCCTATTGCTGCTCCCGCCACTGGGGCTACGTCCTATGAGATTAAACTGCTTTACTGAACCTTGTTATGAAAGATCAATTCTCCGGTGCTGGAGATGATGCTGCTTTGCACTTGAATAATTTTGTTGAGCTTTGTGATATGTAAAAATTATAAAGAAGTAGATGGTGATATTGTTAAACTTAAGCTTTTTCCTTTCTTCTTGAGAGGAGGAGCTAAAGTGTGGCTTTAATCTTTGCCTAGGAATTGCATAGATTCTTGGGATAAGTGAAAAGATGCTTTTATTGGTAAGTATTACCCGCCTGCTAAGATTATCCAGTTAAGAAGTAATATTATGAATTTTAGGCAACTGGATAATGAACAGGTTGCTCAAACTTGGGAACGTATGAAATCTGTTGTTAAGAATTGCCCTACACATGGTATGACTACTTGGATGGTTATCCAAACTTTCCATGCAGGATTGAACTTTACCTCGCGGAATCTGTTAGACTCGGCCGCGGGAGGAACCTTTATGTCAACTACACTTGGTGCTGCCACAAAGCTATTGGATGAGATGATGACAAATTATTCTCAATGGCACACCGAGAGAGCTCCAACGGGTAGGAAGGTAAACTCTGTTGAGTAGATCTCCTCCCTTAATGATAAGGTTGACATGATCATGACTTTACTCACTAAGCAAGATCCTATTGATCCTCATGATGTTCCTTTAGATTCTTTGGTTTCTAAAGAAAGAGTGTAAGTTGATGTTAATTTTATCTCTAGGAACAACTTCAATAATAATGCTTATAGGAGTAATTTTGGTAGCAATCCTAGACCGTTCCCATCCAACAACTATGGGAACAACAACAATTATCCTAGCACCAAAAACTAAACTTATGAATTAGAGAGCATGCTTAAAGACTTTATCACTTCTCAAAAAGCCTTCAACAAGAGTGTAGAAGATAAACTAGAAAAATTAGATAGTCCCTCTTTGAAGGTGGACAACATAGCTCATGATGTAGAGATGCTTAAAATTAGAACTTCCCCCTTGAGGAAAGGAACACCACACCCATGAATGCTATCCAAGTCCAAATTAATGAGACCATAAGAATGCTAGCCAAACTTAAAGATAGATGGGCTAGAGAAAAAGAAGAGGAAGATAGGATTATGAGCCTTCCTACACATACTACCATTACTACTATACAAGTTGTTGAGGATCTCAAAACTTTTAGCACCCATCACACCCCTAGTCCCAATGGACCTATTAATGGTGATGCTAATACCTCAACTATAGGAAAAGAAGGTCCTTTGAACTTAGACACTACCAAAAGAATGAGCTTAGATGACATCACTACAACTCAAATTAATGGTTGTAATCTTGATTTTGACAATTGTAGTCTTTCCAAAGTGATCACTTTTTTTGCAAAGAATGGCTAAAGACCCCCACACTAGTACACTCAATAGTGCCTTCACCGAGCATATTATCAATGCTCTTATCAAAGCTAGGGAGGAGAAGCTCAAGCTAGAGACTTCTATTCCTAGAAAACTAGAAGATGGTTGGGATCCTATGGTCAAGATTAAATTGAATAATATCTCTTGCTTTGCTTTATGTGATGTTGGAGCTAGTGCCTCCGTTATGCCCAAAAGAATGTATGATATGCTTGATTTGAAACCTTATGATCAATGTTCTTTTGGTGTTCATCTTGTTGATTATTCCATAAAGAAACCTTTAGGGAGAATTGATGATGTTCTTATTATTGTCAATGATAATTATGTGCCCGTTGATTTTCTTATTATGGACATTGAGTGTGACCCTTCAAGAAAGTGCGTTATATCGACTAGAGGGGGGGGGGTGAATAGGAGATTTTTAGAATTTCATCACTCAGGAAATTCCTTTTCAGGAAATTCCTCACTGATGACTAACTTGCAGAAGAAACAACAAAGGATCAGGAGTGCAAAGTATCACAATAGCAGTTTTCAAGATGACGAATATGAAAAGCAGTTTGCACAGTACGCACACACAGAGAAAACGGGTGAGGATTAACTCGCGTGAAGAATTTGGGGTTGAGGAATTTCAGAGAAAGTCTTCAGCAAATTCTTCAAGCAGTGACAATGAAAATCTTCAACATACAATATTGAGGAATTGAAAGAGATGAAGAAATAGAACCCGTATCACAGTGAAGACATTGGTTGATGACCCAGTTCCAACTGTTGTGATAGTTGTACGTCTGGTTCGGAGCGGCTTGGTATTGAAACCAAAGGACATAGAGTGTGTACCGTATTCTCCTTGAGCTAAAGACACACAGTCATCGCCCAACACTCGTGGTAATTCTTCAGGGCAGACTTCCAAACCCTCACAAACTTGGTCACCTCGCGATCCACAATTGACTGCTGGATTGCTCTAGACCATGATGGCTAACTGTTTTGAGGATGCACGGTCCTCAAAGGTAAAAGTCTTCGGTTCCACACGGGAACAAATCCTTCAATGATGCTCAATCACTTGGTTTTTGGTTTGTTGTTTGGTGTTTGGGGTATTTCCTCACTGATGATTTACTCTCGAAGACTCTGAGGAATTTTGGTTGCTATTATGACAATTGTCAGTTTGTAACGGAGCAGCCAACCAGCTAATGGTTGTGGGGGGCGGCTGTTTATAGCGTGGGAGCATCCCAACATGATTTGACATTAATGCCCTTAAATAATATGACCGTTGGTGTGGATAAGATCGGTGATGTGGTGCGAATTGCGGCAGCGGTCGGGACCCTCAACTGTGAGTGTCCTCATGTCTCTCATATTCCTCACTTGAGGCTTTTGGTAGGATTAGGATTGGCTTGAGCATCATGAGGAAATTCATTCCGAAGTGTTACCTCCACCCCCTTTAACAGTACGGTGTTCCTATGACTCAAGAGTGAAGAAAATAAAACAGAAAGAATAAATCTTCATGCTTCAAAGTCTTCAGATTGATGTTCTTCACGACACACCGGATTCCTCATCTTCAATATCTTCATGAGGAATATCATTTTCATCGCAGTTTCTTCGCGATCAAAGTCTTCAGCAGAAGACCAATTTCTTCAGCCGAAGATATACATTTTTAGGGGTCGACATTGATCGAATATTTCAAACTCCTCAGCGACTTATAGATCCTGTGTACACTCATGAACACATTGGATACTTAACCTATAAGTCTTGAAACCACCAAAATCACTAAGGGGCACTAGATGCACTTACAATCTCCCTCTTTTTGGTGGTTGATGACAATTAGGTTAAGTCTTCAACGGGGAAAACAATATGAAGTGTAAATACTCATTTGAGGAATTTGAAATCAAGATACAGAGAGACTCCCCCTGAAGATGTGCATATTTTGAGGATTTTGCTTTTCACAGCAAATGCACATTGTTGATTTATATCATTGAGATCTCCCCCTGAGTCTTGTAAATCATGCATACATATGACATATAATACGATGCATGATGAAAAATGGTATCTCACGAATTTCAGCATGCATGCATTAATATTTTGAGGAATAAGCATGCAAAGCAAAACGTTCAAAAGCGTGAGAGTACCATCGGGCTTAAGTTACAACTCATTACATGAAACACTTCAGAAGAACCAAGAGTTTGTAACTTAATAAAGTTCATAAGCCCCAAAATATATCCCGCGTGAAGACTAACTCTCATATTTCTCCCCCTTTGTCATCAAGTGACGAAAAGGGACAAAACTGAGGACTAACGCCCCTTGAAGACCTTCACTTCTTGGCAGTTGAGGAAGACGCGTGAGGATTCTTGGGGGCGGGCTTCCTCCTTGGACCAGTGGCAGTATCTTCTTGGTCTTCATCAGGTTCTGCAGTGTGGAATGAAGAAAATGAACTGTCCTCAAGGTCTGGAACTGGAATTGGCTTCAATTTCTTCTTTGGTGGCCATGACCAGTCAAAGTCGTGTGTAAACTCCAATTCTTCAAGTTCCGCTGGAGTCTTCAAATGAGCCAGTGTGGCCCAAGTGCGATCAAAAACCTTATGAAGATAGTGGTGATTAATCTTCACTACATTCTGAGTTTCATTGAGGGTTTTCACAATGGCACCAAATTGGCGTTTGACCCATTTGTAATTGCGATCGACCTTCTGATGCAGACTGAGGAGTAGCTCTCTGTTAGTCATCACCCTTGGGGCAACTGGGCTTGGCGGCTCCTGGGTTTCAGTATCATCCCATGAAGAACTGGTTCACGAAACTGGCCATCAAGGGGCCAACTACCTTCATCGATCACAGACTTGCCTTTTCCTTCAACTGGCTCAAAAGTCTTCTTGTTGACTCTGCTCGGAGGCATATATCCAATGTTATTATTGAAATCAGCATGATAGTTGATAACTGACGTGCGTTTGATGAATCTCATGATCCATGGAGCATAAATCTTCAGGTCGAAGGGTGACATGGCATTGTCAGCCAGAGTCCTTAGGAAGAAGTCATGATGGTTTATGGGGATGCCATGGATGATGTTGAAGAGGATATTCTTCATGATGCCTACAACATCTTCTTCATCATCATGGCCCTTGATTAGAGCAATGACACTGCACAGAATCCTGTAGACAGTCATGGGTTCATACTTCAGATCTTGGACGAGAAAAGTCGTTCTTGGTGGTTGACCCTTGGCCAAAGGCTTCATGAAGACTTCCATAAGCTTATTGGGAAATTCCCGTTCATCGTACATCTTCACAACATGTTCTAAAGGAATTGAAACAGGAAGTACTCGCAACAGCTCATTTGCACGGGCCTTGAAGTGTGTGTGCTGCATCATCCAATCCAACACCCAAGTGTTGATATCTGTTGGATCTCTAGAGATGTGCACAGTTGCATAGAATTGAAGAACGATGTCGCTGTTCCAATCACAGATATCAGTGCAAAGTGGCAGCAGTCCGGCTTCATGAAGAACATTGATGACTGGGGCGAAGCAAGAAATTTCTTCAAGCTGAACATGAGGAATATGCCTGTGCTGAAATATTTTGTTTCTTCCACAAAGCACAGATGCATAATAGTTGAGCTGAGTCCTTGTCCAAAACTTCATATGCCTGATGCGAAGCTTGTCATAAGGATTGTCTCCGATGAAATACATGTGTTCTTCATAGAACACCTCCTTCTGAAACTTTTTCGCTTTGAGAAGGGCTGATGCTGCATTGGCTAAAGATTTTGCTGCTCCTCTTGAGGAGAGGCGATCATGGCAGTCTCCGTGTTGACAACCACAATAGCAGTTTCTGTATTGGGCACATGAGCATTTTCTTCAGCATGTTCCTCAGGTTGAGGAATTTCATCAGCCCGTGCCTCAGGTTGAGGGTTTTTCTCAGGGTGAGGATTTTCTTCAGCCTGAACCTCAGGTTGAGGATCTTGCTCAGGATTAGGATTTTCCTCGGGCTGAGGATCTTCTTCTTGGTTTTCCTCAGTTGAGAAATTTGCTTGGAGGAGGAGCCAAATTCTTCAGCTGGTGCAGCTGATCCTTGAGCAGGTTCTTCAGGAGGAATGAATGTCTGAGGAATGTCATCAATTTGAATTTCCTCACCTGTGTGTTCCTCAGACTCAGCAGTTTTCATTTCCTCATCAGTCAGATGCTCCTTATCTTCACTTTCGAAGGGAATCATAGCGTAGGATGGAGAAATCTTGAGAGGCACAACATCTAAAGGAGCATTTTCATCAAGAGATTTGAGGCGCTTGGCCTCTGTTGATTCTGGTGTGGAAGAAGCTTTTCTTTTCTTAGCTTCTTTTTCTGCAGCCCTGGTTTTCTTCACGTCTGATGCAGACGTAGTAATTTTCTTCACCTTTGAGGATTTTGGTGAAGGCATCTTCTCTTCAGGAGGCGGAGTCGTATCCGTCCTGGCAGTTTCCTGAGCTGAAGCATTTTCTTCAGCTGGAGCAGATTCATCAGTTGGCTTAGATGCATCAGCTGGAATATCCTTAGCTATTTCCTCAATAGCGGGTGCATCTGCACGGCTTTCTTGAGGCATTTCCTCAGCAGGGGTTGCTTGTTTTTCCTCTTCCTCAAGCTGGTGTGGTTTTGCTGGAGGTTCAGCCTTTTTGTTGTAATCATCAAATGCGTTGGTTGGAAACTTGATGAAATTGGTCTTGAGACTTTGACGATCAGATAGTTTGGTATACTTGTCTGTCAAAGTCTTCAGTTCTGCCTGGGTTGACACAAGAGCATCAGGTGTCAGGCTGAGGTGATTTTGTATGAGAAATTTCTTCTTCTTCAGCTTTGCAGCCTTTGCTTGTTTGGCTTGCGTCTCCTTCCACTTGGCCTCATTGATGAATGTGGCCACCATATGGCTGATGCCCGGGGAAGCTTCAAGTCATCAATGCGTGTGTTTGGGTCATCATACCAGACATAGATATAGTCCAACATGACTTTTGGGTCCATGGCAAGAGGAATGGCACTGCTTGAAGCTTGAGCGACCCGTTCCTACTTGTTTCTGATGATTGCTTGTAGTGTCTGATCATCATATTCATCACTTCCTTCTGATGCAGAAGGGACATTGATGACTTTGCTTGGACTGGGTCTGTTTCCTCTTCCAACAGTCATCTTAGTCTTCAACGGTGTTGTTGAAGACTTTGTCTTTGAGCTTGTGGCAGATGGAACAGAGGAGCTGGAGACAGTAGGCAGTTGCTTCACAATATGCTTGTGTTCAGGCTTTGAAGCATGTGTGGTTGTTGAGGGTTTTGGCGCAGACGCAGACGCAACCTTGTGAAGCAATTTCTCTTGAGGCTTTGAAGCCTTTGATTTCTGTGGCACAGGTTCACTTGAGGAATGATCGTGCGAGAAGTTTCAGCAGCTGAGGAGGTGGCTGCGGCAGCAGCAACAACAACAGATTCTTCATTGAATTTCCTTACAACAGCTTCTGCTTGCTTCTGAAGCTTTGACAAGTGTTTGGTCTTTTCCTCAGGATAATCATCAATCCTCTTGACGCTTGAAGGATGGGAATTCTGATGATCCTCGAGAGGAGGCCTTTTGCCAGATGGCTTAAGAGCGAATTTCTTCGCGTACTTTGGAGTGACGAATCGGTATTCCTTCCACTTCTTATCCCACCCGCGTTCTATCTTTTGGAGCCTTATTTTCCTCTTGGGCATTGATTCTTGCTCATCTGGTGTGCAATAGTCAAAGTATATATCCTCAGGGATATCAATGGCAATGTTTTGTTCGAGTTTCTTGCCACCCTTTTGCTTCCTGTCATCTTCCATTTTCTTCAGTTGAGGCTTTTGCTGAGGAAATTGAGCTCTTGAGAATTCTGATGACACTGGCAGATTTTCTTCAAGAAACGCTGCAAATGAGTTAAGTTGATGAGAACCTAGAGATTCATCAGCTGACATTTTTGTACCTGTGAAAAGAGTATAGTTGCGAGGAATTTGGAGAGGTCATATGCGTTCTCAGATTTGAAGAAATTGAAATTTTTTAAAGTTGAGGAATTTGACCAGTGGGTTGAGGAATTTGTCTAAGCACTCAGATCTTGGGTTCCAGAGTTGTACAAATTCGAAATTTTTCACAATTGAGGAATCACATGACGAATTTTAGTTGCTTAGAGAAATTCATCAAGTGTTTGAGGAATAAGCAGTGTTTGAGGAATAGAGACTGATAGACACCGAGGAAAAACAGATTCCACGAATCGAAGGTAAAATAGTAGATTGAAAGGGACTGTAAAAATAGAATTTTATTTACCCTATATAGCAAGCACGAAGAACAGAAGAAGTAGCAGGAGATGCCCTTCGGTGCTAGTCCACTGCGCCCTAACTTGGCGGCAGAAGACGGCTACGGCGGCGGCAGACGAAGAAGTTCCGGTTCCGATGTGATTTCGGCGACAGAGAGGTCGAGATAGTGAAGCTGTTCCTCGCCAGCGTCGAAACTTCTAGCGGTGGCGCTAGGTCTTTACTGTAGCGGAGAGGAGGTCGAGAGAGAACGAAGAGTTTTGACCGAAGGGGGTAAGGACGTATTTATAGCTTAGGTGAAAACTGTCCGACCGATTCTTTCGAACTGAACTGCCCTTGCCCTTTCGTCTCTGCATGACACGTGTAGCTACAGTTTAAAGCGGTGGAGATCGTGCTTACCTGATCGTGGGAACTGGGGTTTAGTTACTGTGTATCAATATAAAAATCATTTTTGAGGATTTAAGGATTTTGTTGCAAAATCATCAGCTGACAAGGACGCAGTGAGGATTTTGAACAAAGTTTCAAGTAGAACGCATATGAAGAATTGAATTGACCTCGTGGGTATAGCATAGAGGGGAGTGGGGTCCGATCACATTCACTTAGATGAAATATCAAGTTGAAGAAATAGCTATAAGTGAATGCTGTTGAGGACTTTGAAATCACAGTCTATATATATATATATATATATATATATATATATATATATATATATATATATATATATATATATATATCTAGGCAAATGAAAATAATCAAGTGTTTTCAAGATTTTGATTAACTTGAGGATTTTGTGACAAAGCGTCATGTTGATGAATTTTATCTTTAAAAATAAATAAGTTTGAAGAAAATCAACTTTGAGGGTTTTCAAAGTTGGGTGGTGGCGTGACCCACCGTATAAGAATGATGATTTCAGGCGCCGCTTACAATTGTCGCACGACCCTGAGAACCAAATTCTTCATTAATTTCCTCACACTAAGAGTGATATTCTTCATTGGTTGAAGAAAATCGATTTTTCGTGTGTTGCACATCTAAGTCATCAATTTTGCATCAGTGTTAGGATGTGTGCATGTTTTTACCAAACATTTGAAGATTCTAAGGTATTTAGCTCACACCGCAACTTGCAAAACCTTTTCTCATCCAAGGGCTTAGGGAAGATATCTGCTAGTTGATCGTCAGTCTTCACATGGTCGATGAGGATATTGCCCTTGAGGACATGGTCCCAAAGAGAATGATGACGAATCTCGATGTGCTTACTCTTCGAGTGTTGTACTGGGTTGTATGCAATCTTGATTGCACTCTCATTGTCGCAGTAGAGAGGCAGATTCTTCATGTTGATGCCGTAGTCCTTGAGGATTTGCTTCATCCATAGCAATTCAGCATAGCATGAACCAGCAACAATGTACTCAGCTTCGGCAGTGGAGAGAAACGCAATTCTGCTTCTTTGAGGACCAGCAGACTAATGATCTTCCGAGGAAATGACATGTGCCAAAAGTTGACTTGCGATCCACACGGTCACCAGCATAGTCAGAATCAGAATATCCCACAAGATGAAGATTTGAGCCCTTGGGATACCATAATCCTAGTGTTGGTGGGTGAGCTAAGTATCGAAGAATATGCTTCACAGCCTTATGGTGTGATTCCTTCGGTTTTGCTTGAAAAGGTGCACACATGCAAACACTAAGCATTATATCTGGCCTAGATGCACACAAATACAGTAAAGAGCCAATCATGGAGCGATATACCTGCTGATCGAATTCTTTACCATTTTTGTCAGTGCAGAGGTGGTCGTTGGTGGGCATGGGAGTCTTGGCGCCTTTGCATTCATGCATGTCGAATTTCCTCAGAACATCCTTGATGTATTTCTCTTGTGATATGAAGATCCCATTGCGTTGTTGATGAATTTGAAGACCTAAGAAGAATTTCAGCTCCCCCATCATAGACATATGATATTCTTCACTCATCATGTAAGCAAATTCATCACTATAACGTTTGTCAGTATAGCCAAATATGATGTCATCGACATATATCTGGCACACAAAGTTCATTATCATAGGATTTTGTGAAAAGAGTTGGATCGAGTGAACCAAGTTTGAAGCCTTTATTCATGAGGAATTCCTTCAATGTATCATACCACGCCCGAGGGGCTTGCTTGAGACCATAGAGCACCTTTTTGAGTCTGAAGACTTTGTCTGGATTCTTTGGATCCACAAAACTTGGGGGCTGAGCAACATATACTTCTTCCTCAAGCTTACCCATTGAGGTATGCACTTTTCACATCCATTTGATATAAGATAATGTTATGATGATTAGCATAAGCAAGTAGTATTCGAATGGCTTCAAGTCTAGCAACAGGTGCAAAAGTTTCATCGAAATCAATTCCTTCAAGCTCTGTATAGCCTTGGGCTACAAGTCGTGCCTTATTCCTCACCACTTGACCATCCTCACCTTGTTTGTTTGGAAAATCCACTTGGTGCTGATGATATTGTGCTTGCGAGGATCTGGTCGTTTGACGACCTCCCATACGTCATTCAGCTTGAATTGAAGAAGTTCGTCTTGCATGGCTTGAATCCACTCCAGTTCCATGATAGCCTCATTAACTTTTGAAGGTTCTGTGATAGACACAAAGGAAGAATGCCCACAAAAGTTAACTAAGTGTGAAGCTTTTGAGCGAGTTACAGGACCTGGCGCGTTAATGTGATCGAGGATTTTGTCAAGTTCTACTTCATTTGAAACCCTCGGATGGGCTGGTTGAGGATTTCGTCTCGGTTGAGGAATTCGTTCTGGAGAAATTTCCTCAGGAGCATCTTCTTGATTTTCATCAGTTGTGGGAATGATTTCTTCAGCAATTTCCTCAGTAGGAACAATGTATTTAGTAGCTTTGAGCTTTATTGCTTCTTGAGGAGACAACTTATCTGGATCAGGAGGCAATTGCTCTCTTTGCGAGCCATTAGTTTCATCGAACCGCACATCTACAGTTTCAACAACCTTGTTGTGATAGGTGTTGAAGACTCTGTAGGTGTGCGAGTCCTTTCCATAACCAAGCATAAAACCCTCATGTGCCTTAGGTGCAAACTTTGAGCTATGGTGAGGATCTCTAATCCAACATTTTGCACCGAAGACTTTGAAATAACATACATTGGGTTTCTTGTCAGTGAGGAGTTCATATGAGGTTTTCTTGAGGAATTTGTGAAGATATACCCTGTTGATGATATGGCAAGCAGTGTTGATTTCTTCAAGCATGGTTCGTGCCATCTTAACAAGAGTCATGTTCTTTCTTTCGACGACGCCATTCTGTTGAGGAGTATAAGGAGCAGACAATTCGTGAGTAATACCAAGTTCATCACGATAATTATCAAGACCAGTGTTTTTGAATTATGTTCCATTATCACTCCTGATATGTTTGATCTTGACGCCGAAGTTCATCGAGGCCCTTGAGGAAAATCGTTTGAAGACTTCCTGCACTTCAGTTTTATACATATTGATATGCACCCAAGTGTATCTGGAATTATCATCAACTATGACAAAGGCATATAAAGATGCAGTATTTGTTAGAGTGGCATAATGAGTAGGTCCAAATAGATCCATGTGAAGCAATTCAAATGGATGAGTAGTGGTCATGATAGTCTTCAAGGGGTGCTTGGATCTGGTCATTTTCCCAGACTCACAAGCACCGCAGAGGTGGTCCTTGAGGAATTTGACTGATTCGATGCCAATGACATGCTTCTTCTTCGCCAGTGTGTGCAAGTTCCTCTTGCCTGCATGACCAAGTCTTCGATGCCATAGCCACCCTTCTGAGGTTTTTGCTAGTAAGAAAGTGGCTAGTTGAGGACCTGTAGAGAAATCAACAATGTACACATCCCCTCTTCTAACACCTTCGAAGACTTTGGATCTGTCAGATTCCATGATGACAACACATATATTTTCCAAAGATAACAACCATATCAAGATCACAAAGCATTGAGACTGACATAAGGTTAAACCCAAGGGATTCAACAAGCATCACTTTGTCCATGTGCCTGTCCTTGGAAATATCCACTTTGCCAAGTCCCAATACCTTGCTTTTACATTTGTCAGCATAAGTGATTTGCTTCAGGGGTGATGGAGTTAGTGGCATATTCATGAGCAAGCTTTTGTCACCAGTCATGTGATGTGTGCAGCCACTATCAAGAACCCACTCAGTACTCTTGGGTTTGTCATCCTGCAGATGAATTAGTACAGCTTACCATCTCATATGCTTCAGACTTGAAGAATATGTTATCAATTTCATTAGATAGGTATATCATCATAAACAGAAATTATGAGGACGTGTGAAATGTTTTTCATTTCATCAGTGTTCGCTTGCGTTCTATCAAGCATTTTCCTCAGGTCTCCAGCAAATTCTTCAGATGATGATTTTCATCTGGAGACCTGACCTGCAGAAGTGATTAGTTCAATTTCTTCACCACCCACATCTAAAGGGGTGGTAAAGAGTTCATCATGCTGCGAGCACCATATGAGAAAGGGGGGCATTGAAGCTAATGCACTTCTCTTTATAGTAGGGGGGTTAAAGTACTCAAACAAATATGCAGAGAATTTCTTTGAGGATTTATGAACATAATGATTTGAAGAATAATGCTCATATTCATATTCCTTGTACTTTCCCTGCATGTTAGAAGCATTAGCACGGGTACGAGCATAATTTTGACCAGTTGAGGATTTTGATCCACTTGAAGACTTTGGTCCTCCTGAGGAATTTGATCTGGGGTTCAAATTCTTCACAGGTGGTGTCATGATGACATTCACCTAAAGATTTTCAAGGCAACTTTTGGGGAACCAGATTTTCGTCAGGGGTGGTCCATTCCTGCAGTTAGTTCCAACATATCGAGCAAATACTTCACGAGATTGATTTTTGAACAGTTTATAGTTGGAGTCAAATGACTCATCTGAGGAATAGGATAATACACATGCAAAGCCTGTTAGATTGGATGGATCAACAGGAGGCCCTTTAGCAGCAACCCATGAGGTTTTGGGATACTGCTCAGGTTTCCAGTCTGATTCATCAGCATTCAATTTCCTCTCAAAGGCAATTCCTTCTTTCCTCGGTTTCCTGTTCAAAGTCTGCTTTTTGAGAACATCGCAAAGGGTTTGGTGCCCTTTGAGACTTTTGTACATGCCTGTCACATACAATTCGTTCAGCCCTCCATTTTCATCAGTGACATTTGTGGTTTCCTCAAGTGAGGAATTTGATACCACGGGAGCAGTAGAAGAATTTGTAGCAATAGAAGCATTTGATGATTCTGGTGAAGAATTAGCAGTTTCACGTTCGATGCATTTAAGACATGGAGGAATGAATTCAGCCTGAGCGACACTGATGTGTTGAGCGAGTAATGAATCATTTTCCATACGAAGATCATCATGAGAAATCCTCAGCTTCTCAAGATCAAGTTTCCTTTGAAGAAATTCATAGGAAAGTTTCTCATGATCAGCGAGGAGTGTGACATGACGATCTTGAAGATTATCAAATCTGGACTGAAGACTTTTCAAAATCTTCAGTGAGGATTTGGGTAAGATTCATTTCATCATTCAATAGGTCATCGCTTCTGTCTAGCAGTTTCTGAAGCTTTTCTAGGGCAGTTTGTTGTTTAGTTGCAACGATAGCAAGTTTACTGTAACTGGGTTTTTAGAATCATCAGGTTCAGATTCACTTGAATTAGAGGAGAAAGCATCATTCGGTACCTTTGAACCTTTTGCCATGAAGCAATAGGTTGGAGCGAAGTCATCAACATAGTTATCAGTGTGGATGTTGTTATCATTTTCTTCAAGGTTAAAGATTGACTTGCTAACGAATGTGGTTGCAAGTGCAAGACTAGCCTATCCAGATTATGAGTCTTCATCAGAACCCTCCTCTTCATCACATTCCTCGGATTCTGCCTCAGAATCCATTTCCTTGCCAATAAGTGCCCAAGCCTTTCTCAAACTAGTCTTCTTGTGCGATGAGGAGTTTGAGGATGAGGATTTTGAAGATTTCTTCTTTTTCTTCGAGTCATCATAACTTTCATCCTTGTATTTCTTATTCTTTGATTCCTTCACCCAACGAGCACAATCAACAATGTAGTGACCTGATTTCTTGCATTTGTGGCAGGTTCTTTTCTTGTAGTCCTCAGATGAAGATTCTGATTTCCTCATATCTCTTCTTGAAGATTTACCAAACTGACCACGTCTTGTAAACTTCTGGAGTTTCCTCACGAGCATTGCAAGCTCCTGTCCAAATTCTTCAGGATCACCAATGCTGCCATCCGAGTCTTCTTCTTCGCATGAGGAAATTGCTTTGGCCTTCAGTGCACAAGGTCTAGAATAGCTTGGTCCATATAGATCTCTCTTTTCTTCTTGTTGGAATTCATGAGTATTGAGTCTTTCGAGTATATCAGCAGGATCAAGCATCTTGTAGTCTTGTCTTTCTTGAATCATCAGAACTAAAGTATCAAATGAAGAATCCAAAGATCTTAGCAGTTTCTTCACAACTTCATGATCAGTAATGTCTTGAGCTCCCAATGCTTGCAGTTCATTTGATATGTCAGTGAGGCGATCAAAGTTATCTTGGCAGCTTGCATTGTCAAGCCTCTTGAAGCGATTGAAGAGATTGCGAAGAACATCAACACGAGAATCACGCTGGGTTGATACTGCTTCATTTACTTTGGACAACCTTTCCCAGATTAGTTTTGCTGAGCCCAAAGCACTCACTCTGCCATACTGACCTTTGCTCAGATGGCCACAAATGATATTCTTCGCTTGAGAATCAAGTTGCTTGAATTTCTTCACATCAGCGGAAGAGACAGTAGCAGTGATGATAGGGACACCATGTTCCGCAATATACAACGGATCATTGTCAATAGCTTGTAGATGCATCTGCATCATGGTCTTGCAGAAGGGAAAGTCCTTTCCTTGAAAAGTAGGACATCCTACAGTAACCTTGATCATGCCTGTAGTCGACATAACTAAAATTCCAGGTGGTTAAACCAAAATCACACAGAACAAGGGAGTACCTTGCTCTGATACCAATTGAAACTGCGTTATATCGACTAGAGGGGGGTGAATAGGAGATTTTTAGAATTTCATCACCGAGGAAATTGCTTTTGAGGAAATTCCTCACTAACGACTAACTTGCAGCGGAAACAACAAAGGATCAGGAGTGCAAAGTATCACAACATCAGTTTTCAAGATGAGGAATATGAAAAGCAGTTTGCATAGTATGCATGCACAGAGAAATCGGATGAGGATTAACTCGCGTGAAGAATTTGGGATTGAGGAATTTCAGAGAAAGTCTTCAGCAAATTCTTCAAACAGTGACAATGAAAATCTTCAACATACAATATTGAGGAATTGAAAGAGATAAAGAAATAGAACCCGTATCACAGTGAAGACATTGGTTGATGACCCAGTTCCAACTGTTGTGACAGTTGTACGTCTGGTTCGGAGCGGCTTGGTATTGAAACCAAAGGACACACCGTCCCGAGACACACAGTCCCTACCGTATTCTCCTTGAGCTAAAGACACACAGACCTCGCCCAACACTCGTGGTAAGTCTTCAGGGCAGACTTCCAAACCATCACAAACTTGGTGACCTGGTGATCCACAATTGACTGTTGGATTGCTCTAGACCATGACGCCTAACTGTCTGGAGGATGCACAGTCCTCAAAGGTAAAAGGCTTCGATTCCACACAGGAACACATTCTTTAGTGATGCTCAATCACTTGGTTTTTGGTTTGTGCTTTGGTGTTTGGGGTATTTCCTCTCGATCACTGATGATTTACTCTCGAAGACTGTGAGGAATTTGGGTTGCTCTTATGACAAGTGTCAGTTTTAACAGAGCAGCCAACCACCTAATGGTTGTGGGGGCGGCTATTTATAGCGTGGGAGCATACCAACATGATTTGACATTAATGCCCTTAAATAATAAGACCGTTGGTGTGGATAAGATCGGTGATGTGGCGTGAATTGCGGCAACGGCCGGGACCCTCAACTGTGAGAGTCCTCATGTATCTCATATTCCTCACTTGAGGCTTTTGGTAGGATTAGGCTTGGGTTGAGCATCATGAGGAAATTCATTCCGAAGTGTTACCTCCACCCCCTTTAACAGTATGGTGTTCCTATGACTCAAGAGTGTAGAAAATAAAACAGAAAGAATAAATCTTCAGGCTTCAAAGTCTTCAGATTGATTTTCTTCTGGACACACCGAATTCCTCATCTTCAATATCTTCATGAGGAATATCATTTTCGTCGCAGTTTCTTCGCGATCAAAGTCTTCAGCAGAAGACCAATTTCTTCAGCCAAAGATTTACATTTTAGAGGTCGATATTCATAGAATATTTCAAACTCCTCAGCAACTTATAGATCCTGTGTACACTCATGAACACATTAGATACTTAACCTATAAGTCTTCAAAACACCAAAATCACTAAGGGGCACTAGATGCACTTACACTTCAAGTCCAATTATTTTTGGATGCCCTTTTCTCCAAACCGTTGGTGCTATCATTGACATGAAATAAGGGACCATTAGATTCCAATTTCCCCTTAAAAAGGTAATGGAACACTTCCGTCGAAAGAAGATTATGTTACCTTATGAGTCCGTCATTGAGGCAAGCCATTCTTATGGAGTTGATAATACTTGATCTCTTCGCACCATGCCTAGCTCAAAGGCATAAAAGAAAGAGCTTGTTGGGAGGCAACCCAATTTGTTCTTACTTTCAGTTTTAGTGGTCTTGATGCTTGTTACTATGGTAGCAACATCATTGTATCTTTATTTTCAAGCTTTGTGCCAAGTTTTAGCCTCCGATTGCAAGAAAGTTCAAAAGTTGTGACATGCTGTCGAGAAACAGATTCTGTCTGCTTGACGGAAAACTTCGCCAAAAATCACCAGATCATCTTTTTGATCTGAATGTTTTTTAAAGCATGCTCTATATAATTGTATTTCTGGCATATGTTATGAGTTTTTTGATTTGAGTTGCAGAAGTACCCCGAAAAAATTATTTACCACCTCCTATTCTGTTTTTTCACAGATTCTGCCATGTTTTACGTTTTCATCATTTTGCAAATCTTAAGCGTGCTTTTCCTTTGCAATAACCTTTTGGCAATCATGAGAAACTGTAACTTTTCATGAAAATCATTATTTCGAGTAGGTAATAAATTATTTTATCATGGGTACTAACCACTCTAATCAGCTTCTGATGAGTTTCGTATGAAGGGAGTTTTCAAATATACGATGGGAGATGATGAAAGAAGATCCAGGAGTGTCAAGCGCTCAATCTTGGGTATGCCCCCATGCACCCCAAGAAATATTCAAGGAGACTCAAGCGTCTAAGCTTGGGGATGCCCCCGTGCATCCCCTTCTCTATCAACAATCATCAGTTCATCCATCTCCATGCTATATTTTTATCACTTCATATGTTATGTGCTATGCTTGGAGCGTCCCGCTCTTTACTTTTCAGTTTGTTTTAGTTTTGCTTGCTGTTCATAAAAAGTTGGAACCTAGCCTACCTTGTTTTGGAGAGAAACACGCTCCATTCCACTCTAGAACACAACATAGGTTTTCATGCTTATCATTTTTGTGTGTTCTTTATCTTTACATAGCTACTGTCATGCCTAGCTCTTATTTTTCACGCTATATCTTTTTAAGAGCTTTTATTTAGGTTTCTTTTGGAATTCTCTTGAGTTATAATGCTTATCTTGTTTAGAGAGTTGGCTTGTTGCACTGAGTTGTGTGTCTTGCATGAGTAGGTAATTGAGGTTGCTATTTAAGTATAGTAGTAACTTGCAATAGTTTTGAGGTATTGATTTGAGTAATGTTTGGACTATTGGTGCCAAGAGCTTGAGCTTATTAGTGATAGGTGTCGTATTTTGGGAAATCCATGTGTTTTTCAAAAACTAAAAAATAGTTGAGAACTCTAGCTACTAAATTGGTCGCTAACCTCTGGAGGGGTTGGAATATATAGAGTACCCTCACGTTACCATGGGTCGAGGATGCGCAAGGATAACCAAACCCCCAAAAACTCCTCCTCGGGGTACTTGTCTCTTTGTGAATCTCCTAACTAGATAGAGAGTTGCCGATAATAAGTGCATGAGTTCTTCGGACTAATGTGAGTATTCAATTGTTGGCACTTCCACCATCCATATTTTGCTAGCCTCTTCGGTACCGTGCATTGCCCTTTCTCATCTTGAGAGTTGGTGCAAACTTCGCCAGTGCATCCAAACCCTTGGCATGATACGCTCTGTCATCATAAGCCTCATTATATCTTTCCTCAAAATAGTCACCATACCTGCCTATTAAGACATTTCCATAGCCTCTCCGAGATACATTGCGATGCAACATCCACCATCTCATGACTTGATCTTCATGTCATACATGCTTTTGCTTGATCGAGGAGCCGCATGCTAGTTGGGCCTTGCCCTTATTATTGCTACATGACACAATAGTATCATCCCATATCCTGCTACACTGGCAAAGGCATACATTTTCATACATCAGGATGGTTTTCACTTGTCTTTATGTTGAGTACTTCTTATAAAGTGTGATGATGTTCTTCTTTGTTGCCCTTAAGTGAGAAAAAGATCCCAAAGAGGAAAAATGAATAGATCCCAAAGAGGACAAATGAGAGATAAAAAGAAAGAGCCAAATAGGCCATAAAAAAGAAAAAAAAGAGAAGGGGGCAACACTACTATTCCTTTTTGAAAGACCCACACTCGTAGTCCATTGTTATATTTGTACTACATAGATATTATCGTTCATGCATAACTATGTGGGGACCTGGTACTTCTAAAACAACAGCGCTAGAAATTGACACGTTGACGGAGACTTGCTTGCGTTGGTATATGTCGGGACCCCGATCCTAAGCCATAGGAATCCAGCCTGTAACACATCGCATCTCTTTGTGGTCTCATGCACGGTTAACTCCACGGCTGCAGCCTTACCTTAGCCGGGACCGTTTGCGTCTTTTGACTCACGTATGCGATAGTGTCGCTAGCAATCCAATGTCAAAGAACCCAGATCGACATGTCTAGTTATAAACCAAAGTGGCAGTACCGCACAAGGACAGGCATACATGACCCAACAAAGCAGGTGTCGGTCATCAGTGAACGTAGACGAGTCGTAGCAAGCTACAAGGACTCCATTACGTCGCGTGACATTTCCCCAAAGAGGACAGACACAGCAGCTAAGAAGGACACATGCCGGTCAACCAATGTGTCCGGAGCAGTAGCGGACTACCAAGGCTCGTTGGATCACAAAGGGGCATTTCCTTGTAAGGAGTGCTACTAAAGTTCACGACTAGGTATTCGAACCCCATACATATCAAGTAAGACACACGTACGCATGGCATACCGATATGTATAGATACATCGATGGCATCACAACATAACCATAAACATACAACCTTTATTTAAGAGGCTCGGAAGAGCCACACACATAATATTACACATTAAGGTCTCTTGACCCATAATAGAAGTCATACAAATACAAGCCAGCGGAAGAGTTATAAACTGTCTGGGTACAGACAGTGCAACTAGAAGGCACATGGCCTGACTATACTACAGAGCCGACGTAGGGCCAGATCGTAGCTGGGACACCAGCTACTCGTCGTCGTCGATGTCTACGAAGAACCCTCCATTAGGGTCATTAGCAACCTCTGCAACATTTATTAAGCAAACATGAGTACGAAGGTACTCAGCAAGACTTTAGGATGACTAACTACTCATGCAAGGTATCAAGAAGGTATTGTGGGGTTTCATGCGGGAAGCCAGCATTTGACTCGTGGCTAGACAACTTGTTTTTTTTGAAATTAGTTTTGACAACTTGATTTCTCGCACACGAGTCCACTAACACCACAACAATACACTATCGTGGAATTATTCCGTCTCCATACGGAAATGCCGTCCACGACACTCAGACTTATCTTGACAATTTTATGAGTAGCCATTGAAGTTATCTATGAACAACATATGTCTCCAAGTAGTCCATATCCGCGGACGCGGTTATTCGAATAGATCATAACCCTGCAGGGGTGTACTTCGTCACACACGCTCTCGCCACTTATCGCCATGTGCACGTTATGCACCTCGGCAACCTTCAAGCGGAAGCCCAGCGAGGGAGTCGGCCACGACCGTTAACCACACTAGTACCTAGTCCAGGTTTATCGCCTATCTAAGAGTAATCCATACGGAAGTCCGGTCGAGGTTTCCGCCACGGCCTCAAACGATGTGCGCAGGGTTCCCAAGCCCACCATCCGGGTGCCACTTGGTACACCGTGCCACTGCCTACCGCATCATGGCCCACCTCTCAGGTCAGCACCATGCACGGCCTCCAGCATTTCTATAAACACCAGAAACTACTTGCAACTCCTGGACCGAGTACTACGCGATTAATAGGCCGAGCGGGGTCATATTTCAGGGCCCAGCATGTGGTAGTATCTAGTCTTGGATTACATACACGGAACTCAGTTCCTAAGGACGGTTCCAATGAAACAACCCGCCATGTGCTCCTACACAGCCTTTCACCGGTACATTTACCAAATCAAGTTCAACACACAACCTTTGCTCACCGAACACATTCCTCATTTCTGTTCATCTCCCAGATGACAGACCATACACAACTCTAAGCATAGCATGCATAGCAGGATAAGGCACATCATAGCTCAAGCAACTACCAGGTATGCTAGGTTGCAAGGTTCGGCTATTTACTGTGACAAGGTTAAGTCATGCAAAGGAAGTGGGTCCAACTATCGTGGCAAAAGTAGTTGAAGCATTTGATCCTAATGCAATGAATAGGTGCAGGAGCAAGAACATAGGAGTTATCGGGATGATCAAAAGGGTTGCTTGCCTTATTGCTCAGAGGAGGAACGATATCCGTCAGACGGATATTCGGTGGAATCCGGGGGTGCGGAGCCTACCGAAAAGAATGGCAACATTCAATAAAAATCATATGCACTCAAAATGATGCATGAGCATGGCATGGGAATGCAAGTAATAAGTTATTATTTTCAACATGTATTAGGTTTAGAGTTGATTTGAATCACAATCGAATAGCAATTCAAACGGGGTATTCTCGGATACCGGTTTAATTGATTCGACCTGATGCTCAGATCAACTTGGTGTTAATATGCATGAATGTCATGTTATGATACTGATTTGTAATTAGGGCAGTGTGTGATCATTGCATATATAATGAAATTTGAATATTTTTGCAAATTCCATTTATGAAGTGATTAAAAGAATTGAATTATTCCTTATTTCACAATTTAGGGTTCTGTAACTTTTTCAAACATAGTTGAAAATAGCATAATCAGAATCCTTGAATTTTTCTGATACTTTTTCATATATAAATTATTTTCATTGGAGTTACAGATTAATTTCTATGATTTTTGCAATTTTTAGCAATTTCCTGAATTAGTTTTATACTGGAAATTCCATTTATTGCATCAGGCTGACGTGAGCAGGTCAGCCGACCTGTTCAGGTCAAACCTGACAGGGGGGCCCCACTGGTCAGCCTCTCTGGGACTAATCCCGCGCTGACCAGCCCCTAATTGGGGTTTGACCAGGCGTGGGGCCCTCTGGCAGCGACTGAGGGGAGGGCGATTACGCCCTAATGGTCGGCCACGTCGACGGCCACCGGAGGGTGGTCGCCGGCGACCAGACCCGCGGCGGAGGGCTCGGCGGAGGCGACCTAGACGGCGCTGCACAGCACCAAAACGCACGCGGTTTGCAGCTACAGCATGCTCGCGAAGTGGCCGATCTGGCAGGACCATCTGGGGAGGCTAGGGTCGCCGGAAGAGGCGTCGGCGACGAGCCAGAGCGGCGGCCGAAGCTCGAGCATCGTCGGGGGCTTTGAATCAGAGGGATCTACGCTCGGTTCTTAGCTGCTACGGCATCTACGCGTCGTCCTGGAGCTGCTGGTGCCCTCGGAAGGACGAGCTGATCATCGGAGGGCTACTGGCGACGAGCGGCAGCGGCGGTCCTCGTCGGGCTCCGGTGAAACTAGGGCTAGAGGAGGGGATCAAGGGGGAAAACTTAGGGGAAACGACCGCATGCTCACGGGGAGTGCAGAGCAGAGCTTAGACGGCTCGGGGAAGGCCTGGGGGCGACGAATCGACGGGAGAGGTCCGGCGGAGGAGGAGAACCGAGGCGGGGAATGGATAGGGGAGGCTTTGGGGAGCTTATCCCCGTCGTCGCCAGCGTGAACCGGCGGCCAGGCAGGCACGCAGGTGCGTGGCCGCGCCGGAGGAGGCGGCGGCCACCTCCTGCTGCCTACTGGCGCGAGGGAGGGGACGAGCGGGGAGATGGGCCGGGCCAGGCTTGGGCGACAGGTAAGCTTTTTCCCATTTTCTCCGTTTTGTTTTTCTGTTTTGCTAATTATTGTATTGCTAATTAATTCAGCTCCAAAATAAAAAGTAAAAACTATTTTAGACCTCCTGAAATATTTGTTATAATATCCCCACTCATTTCGAGGATTTTCAACATTTTTGGAAAATTATAGTTTCTGATTTCAAATTTTAAATTTGAAACCAGTGGCTTTTTGCATTTAATTAAAATGCTTAAAGTGTCAAGAAAATAGTTTTCTCCAATGCTCATTTACTTTCATGATTTAACAGAAAGTTTGAACATTTCTTGAGGCCATTTTGGGTTCATTGATTTTGAACTAGTTGAAATTTCCTTAATTGAAATGGTGGCTAGGGTTTTGAGTTTTTCCTTTGCCACTTTGTTGTTTTTGTTGAAACTTCTTAGATGCAAATGCAAAGAAGACATGAGCACAATGCTATCTTGCTTAAGGGTCAGGGATGTGACAACTCACCCCCAATCAAAAGAATCTCGTCCCGAGATTTAGAAGTCGTCGGGAATAACGCAGGATATTCAAGTCGGAGATGATCCTCTCTTTCCCAAGTTGCCTCCTTTTCAGAATGATTTGACCATTGAACTTTAAGAAACTTGAGGTTTCGACGTCGAGTGGTACGCTCAGCTTGATCAAGAATACGCACGGGGTATTCTCGCTAAGAAAGGTTATCTTGAAGATCAAGCGTTTCGTGGTCCACTTCACGGATAGGATCCGAAAAGCAACGCCTGAGTTGCGAGACGTGGAAAACATCATGAACCTTGGAAAGATGCGGAGGAAGTTCCAACTGGTAGGCAACTTCTCCTCGTTTGGCAAGAATGCGGAAAGGTCCAATGTAACGAGGATCCAACTTGCCCTTGATACCGAAACGATGGGTACCCTTCAAAGGTGTAACCCGAAGGTAAGCCTTCTCGTCAACTTCAAAGGTCACAGCCTTATGATGACGATCATATTGGCTCTTTTGACGAGACTGGGCTGTTTTCAACTTTTCACGAATAATGCGAACCTGCTCTTCTGCATCCTGGATCATGTCCGGGCCAAAGAGTTGCCTCTCTCCGGTTTCTGACCAATTAAGAGGGGTTCGACATCTTCGTCCATAGAGAACTTCAAAAGGGGCTTTGCCCAAGCTTGATTGATAACTATTGTCATAAGCGAATTCGGCGAATGAAAGACACTTCTCCCAATTCATACCGAACGATATAACGCAAGCTCGAAGCATATCTTCTAGAATTTGATTCACTCTTTCTACTTGACCACTTGATTGGGGATGGAAAGCAGTGCTAAAAGATAAGTGAGTCCCCATGGCATTCTGAAAACTTTCCCAGAAACGAGAAGTAAAGATACTTCCATGGTCCGAGTTAATTTCCAGGGGAACACCATGAAGAGACACTATTCGAGAGATATATAACTCTGCTAGCTGGCTAGCTGTTATACTCTCACGAACAGGAAGAAAATGAGCCACTTTGGAAAGACGGTCAATCACCACAAAGATAGCATTATTTCCTTTCTTGGTCTTGGGAAATCCGGTAATGAAATCCATGCTAACTTTATCCCATTTCCATTCAGGAATAGCTAAAGGTTGAAGGGTGCCAGCAGGCCTTTGATGTTCTTCCTTAACTCGACGACAAACGTCGCAGTTAGCCACGAACTCAGCAATTTCTCTCTTCATCCTAGTCCACCAGAACATCTGGCGTAGGTCCTGATACATCTTAGTTCTACCGGGATGAATGGTGAGAGGAGAATCATGAGCCTCCTTAAGGATTAACTGCCTTAGATGTGGGTTCTTAGGAACCACTAAACGATTCTGGAAGAACACAACACCTTGATCATTCATGGAAAATTCTTTAGCGTTTCCGCTAAAAATATTCTCCTTGATCCGTGATATACCCTTGTCACGCTTTTGGCCAGCTATAATTTGATCCTTAAGAGTAGGCTTCGCCACCAGGGTAGAAAGGAATCCTTGAGGAACAATATGAAGATTCAACTTCCGAAAGTCCTCATGGAGATGTGGTTGACCTTGTTGTAGCATCAAATTGTTACAATAAGATTTACGACTTAGTGCATCGGCCATAACATTGGCCTTCCCCGGGGTGTAAGTTATCCCTAAGTCGTAATCCGAGATCAACTCAACCCACCGTCTTTGCGTGAGATTCAAATCCGGCTGGGTGAAGATATATTTCAGACTTTGGTGATCAGTGAATATTTCGCAATGATTACCCAAAAGGTAATGTCGCCAGCTTTTTAGTGCATGGACCACAGCTGCAAGCGCAAGGTCATGTGTGGGATAATTATCCTCATGTGGACGCAACTGTCGAGATGCGTATGCGATCACATGACGATCTTGCATGAGAATGCAACCTAATCCTTGTCGCGAGGCGTCACAATAGATAACAAAGTCCTTAGAAAAATCTGGTGGTAGCAACACAGGTGCGGAAGTCAGGCGTCTTTTCAGTTCCTGAAAACTATGCTCACACTGTGGTGTCCACTCGAACTTTTTATCCTTCTTGAGGAGTTCAGTTAGAGGCTTTGCAACCTTGGAGAAATTCTCGACAAAGCGGCGACAATAGCTCGCTATACCAAGGAAACTCCTAACTTGCTTAACCGATTCAGGTTGAGTCCAATCAAGGACAGCTTGAACTCTCTCGGGATTGACAGCAATACCCTTACCAGAGATTACGTGGCCTAGATAGGTCACTTCTGGTAACCAGAATTCACATTTTGAAAATTTGGCATAAAGGCGATGCTCTCGAAGTTTCATCAATACCAGCCTTAGATGCTCGGCATGTTCCTGTTCATTCTTTGAGTAGATGAGAATATCATCGAGGTATACTACGACGAATTTATCCAAATACTCCATAAAGATTGAATTCATCAGCCGAGAGAAGGTGGCTGGGGCATTGGTTAAACCGAAGGACATAACGGTGTACTCATATTGGCCATAACGAGTAACAAAAGCCGTTTTTGGAATGTCCCCGTTCTTAATCTTGATTTGATGGTATCCCAACCTCAAATCCATTTTGGAGAAGACTGAGGATCCAGCGAGCTGATCGTACAGATCGTTGATCCTGGGGAGCAGATACTTGTTCTTAATGGTGACCAGATTAACTGGTCGGTAATCTACAACCATCCGATCCGTTTCGTCTTTCTTCTTGACGAAGAGGACGGGGCAAGCCCAAGGAGAAGATCTAGGACGAATGAAACCTTTGTTCAAAGCCTCATCTAATTGCTTCTTAAGTTCGGCTAGCTCCAGGGGTGCCATCTTATAAGGTCTCCTGGCTATTGGGACAGTTCCCGGAACAAGATCTATCACAAACTCTACATCTCTGTCAGGTGGAATTCCTGGGAGTTCCTCTGGAAAAACATCCGGGAAGTCACGGACTACCGGAATGTCTTCAAGTTCCGGAAGAGGGTTGGCATTTAAGGAGTAGAGCTGGCATTTGGCAACTCGAGTAGAGACATTTACTATCTCACCCGAGGAATGGGTAAGCTGGACATTTCTAGATTGAGTATCAATCTTGGCATAGTGAGCTGACATCCAGTCCATGCCCAAGATGATATTAATATCCTAAGATTTCAATGCTATCAATGAGGCTAGAAAAACTAGCCTGTCTACTAGAATTTCATTGTCATAGGTTATCCTAGAGGTTTGCCATTTACTACCAGGGGTTTGAACAACCAATGGAATTGGCATATCACAAAAAGACATGTTATGCAACTGTGCATAACTTTCGAAAATGAAGGAATGAGAAGACCCAGTGTCAAAGAGAACGGACGCTGGGTGATGATTAACAAGAAGCATACCCAGCATGACGTCGGGATCCTCTGCAGCTTCTTCTGCTGACACATAGTTCACACGGCCACGTGCAGGAGTTGGCTTCACATAAAAAGCTTTGCCCGACTTGGCTTGCCCGACGGACTTTCCGGGTTGCTTGGCACCCACATTCTGAGGACACTCACGGGAATAATGCCCTGGTTCTCCACACTTGTAGCATATCACCTGGTTGGCACGTGGTGCAGCATTGCTAGCTGGACCACCATAAGATTTTGCTGGAGGGTTGGCCTGATTCGTCTGAGGCGCCACGTAGGATGGCCTCGGAGTGTATCTTGGCGGCAGAGAACTGTTTGGAACTCACAGCCTGCATTTTGGAAACGCGGAACCAGAAGACGAGCCGAAGTCACGGGAGTGCTTCCTTGTGGCTTCGAAGTCAGAATGACCAGTCTCCGCACTGATCGCTTTGTTGACCAGGGCTTGAAAACTTGCACACTCATGGAGGCGCAGGTCTCGACGGAGCTCAGGGCTCAGACCCTTACAGAATCTTGCTTGCTTCTTGGCGTCAGTAGACACCTCCTCTGTTGCATAGCGGGCGAGGTTACCGAACTCGCGGCTATAGGCATCCACAGACAACTTGCCCTGAGTGAAAGCACAGAACTCCTCTCTCTTTCTGTCCATTAGGCCCTCTGGAATATGGTGCAGACGAAAAGCTGCGCTGAAGTCTGCCCAGGTGGCCACTGGTTCAACGGGACGCATAGCTTCAAAATTCTCCCACCACAGATTGGCGGGTCCTTCCAGGAAATACGCCGCAAAGGTCACCTTGTCGGCCTCAGACACATTCGCCGAGCGAATCTTGCGTGAGATGCTGCACAGCCGGTCATCAGCGTCGAGGGGATCAACGGAATGAAGAAACTTTGGAGGATTCAGCTTCACAAAGTCATTGAGGGACACTGCAGCATTCCTAGGCTGTCGAGCCGTATTCTTCTCAATACGCTCTAGCAGTCGGTTGGTCTCCCTTTTGTTTCTTTCTGCCTCAAGCATCACTTCTGCCAGAGAAGGTGGGTGAGGTAGGTCTTCCTGCGACGCTTGACTACCCTCACCTTGCTCATGAGCAGGGGCACGGTTCAACCTGGTGAACACCATCCTGACAAACAAACTCATAGCTTAGACCAATATCATATCAATACTAGCTATGGATTAAGAATGTACTGAACACATGGAATGCGGAAATGAATATCCGAACAACATGGTAACAAGCAACTGCTATATATACACCATGGTTCATACACACCCTTACATAGTTCAGTACAAACTTTCCCGAAGAGCAAACTACTGAAATGGTGAAACTACTCATCAGAGGCTTACAAGATTCCTATACATTATTTATCTAGGCCTCCGGAATTCATTTCACATTACTACCATACTTCACAAGTCACGCAGGACTGTGAATGTACGGCTACTACCATACTATCCTTCCGCTCACAGCTCAGGCATCCGCATAGAACATCTCATAGAGATTACCTCCATGACCTGGAAGCTCAACCTGCGGATCAGGAAACACTCTAGCCTGAGATCCCTGGGATCCATAAGGACACGGATGTGGCCTTGGTCCCCTGACTGGTGGTAAGAGGGGTCCCCGAAGAGGTGTGACTCCTCCTATAGCTGGCCAGTCAACGTGAGCCCGAAGATGGGTCCTAACAGGGTTCAACATCTCCATCTCTCCATACCCTGTCTGGACTACCGGTGCCAGCTGCGTCAAAGCTGTCCACAGACGGGCACGGGTAGCATAAAGCTCCATGCGGAGAGCACGAGCATCCCTGTCTCTGTTCTCTAGCATCTCAACCGTGGACTGGAGAAGTGGATCCTCCATAGAAGAATCAAAATAGACTCCACTGAGGTATCCATCTTCACCAGACTGAGAGGCCGGAACATAGCAGAACTCTGAATTCTGCAGCAGTGCATGTCTCGCTCTCATAATAGTCAGCATTGAATAGGCAGCATCCTGTACTGCCATGTCAACGGTGACCCCCAACCCATAGGACCAATGGATTGGCTTCTCCGCTCCAGGGTAGTCTGGAAATACCCTAACAGTGCAGATGTACTGGCTCTGGTTGAAGTCTCGGTACTGTTCCTCTACCGTGTACTCGGGGTACCAGCGGTAACCGCACACTGACATCACCCTGACCAGCATGGCCGTATGACCCGGTACATCAATGCACCTGGTCAGACGTACCACCTGACAAGAAGGACGGCCAGGCATCTGTAAATAGAGAGTAATGCAAAAGCATTAGAGCTCTGAATGCAAAATTGGGCAGCATAACGGCTGTAAATGCTCAAAACAAATTTTGAGACAACCCAAAATGAAATAGCGTCACCACTCAACTATCAAGTTCAACTCTCTGATCATCAAATTTACTTCCTGCTTCCTAGGGATAAAAGAAACCCAATATCTCTCGACCCGTAGTCCTATAAGCTACCGATCGGAAACACGAGCCTAGGAGAAGATGAGAAATCTAGTCCTTAATTCCCGCAGAAAAGACGAGGATGACCAGAATAGAATAACTTGAGAAGAGAACAAGAATCTTACGTTCCCTTCCACAAACAATTCCCTTATATATAACTAAAGCAATTCTAGACTCAATTTCGACCAGTTTGGCTTAGTAATCCTACAGTCAGTCAAGCTCTGATACCAACGCTATCGGGACCCCGATCCTAAGCATAGGAATCCAGCCTGTAACACATCGCATCTCTTTGTGGTCTCACGCACGGTTAACTCCACGGCTGCAGCCTTACCTTAGCCGAGACCGTTTGCGTCTTTTGACTCACGTATGCGATAGTGTCGCTAGCAATCCAATGTCAAAGAACCCGGATCGACATGTCTAGTTATAAACCAAAGTGGCAGTACCGCACAAGGACAGGCATACATGACCCAACAAAGTAGGTGTCGGTCATCAGTGAACGTAGACGAGTCGTAGCAAGCTACAAGGACTCCATTACGTCGCGTGACATTTCCCCAAAGAGGACAGACACAGCAGCTAAGAAGGACACATGCCGGTCAACCAATGTGTCCGGAGCAGTAGCGGACTACCAAGGCTCGTTGGATCACAAAGGGGCATTTCCTTGTAAGGAGTGCTACTAAAGTTCACGATTAGGTATTCGAACCCCATACATATCAAGTAAGACACACGTACGCATGGCATACCAATATGTATAGATACATCGATGGCATCACAACATAACCATAAACATACAACCTTTATTTAAGAGGCTCGGAAGAGCCACACACATAATATTACACATTAAGGTCTCTCGACCCATAATAGCAGTCATACAAATACAAGCCAGCGGAAGAGTTATAAACTGTCTGGGTACAGACAGTGCAACTAGAAGGCACATGGCCTGACTATACTACAGAGCCGACGTAGGGCCAGATCGTAGCTGGGACACCAGCTACTCGTCGTCGTCGATGTCTACGAAGAACCCTCCATTAGGGTCATTAGCAACCTCTGCAACATTTATTAAGCAAACATGAGTACGAAGGTACTCAGCAAGACTTTAGGATGACTAACTACTCATGCAAGGTATCAAGAAGGTATTGTGGGGTTTCATGCGGGAAGCCAGCATTTGACTCGTGGCTAGACAACTTGTTTTTTTTGAAATTAGTTTTGACAACTTGATTTCTTGCACACGAGTCCACTAACACCACAACAATACACTATCGTGGAATTATTCCGTCTCCATACGGAAATGCCGTCCACAACACTCACACTTATCTTGACAATTTTATGAGTAGCCATTGAAGTTATCTATGAACAACATATGTCTCCAAGTAGTCCATATCCGCGGACGCGGCTATTCGAATAGATCATAACCCTGCAGGGGTGTACTTCGTCACACACGCTCTCGCCACTTATCGCCATGTGCACGTTATGCACCTCGGCAACCTTCAAGCGGAAGCCCAGCGAGGGAGTCGGCCACGACCGTTAACCACACTAGTACCTAGTCCAGGTTTATCGCCTATCTAAGAGTAATCCATACGGAAGTCCGGTCGAGGTTTCCGCCACGGCCTCAAACGATGTGCGCAGGGTTCCCAAGCCCACCATCCGGGTGCCACTTGGTACACCGTGCCACTGCCTACCGCATCATGGCCCACCTCTCAGGTCAGCACCATGCACGGCCTCCAGCATTTCTATAAACACCAGAAACTACTTGCAACTCCTGGACCGAGTACTACGCGATTAATAGGCCGAGCGGGGTCATATTTCAGGGCCCAGCATGTGGTAGTATCTAGTCTTGGATTACATACACGGAACTCAGTTCCTAAGGACGGTTCCAATGAAACAACCCGCCATGTGCTCCTACACAGCCTTTCACCGGTACATTTACCAAATCAAGTTCAACACACAACCTTTGCTCACCGAACACATTCCTCATTTCTGTTCATCTCCCAGATGACAGACCATACACAACTCTAAGCATAGCATGCATAGCAGGATAAGGCACATCATAGCTCAAGCAACTACCAGGTATGCTAGGTTGCAAGGTTCGGCTATTTACTGTGACAAGGTTAAGTCATGCAAAGGAAGTGGGTCCAACTATCGTGGCAAAAGTAGTTGAAGCATTTGATCCTAATGCAATGAATAGGTGCAGGAGCAAGAACATAGGAGTTATCGGGATGATCAAAAGGGTTGCTTGCCTTATTGCTCAGAGGAGGAACGATATCCGTCAGACGGATATTCGGTGGAATCCGGGGGTGCGGAGCCTACCGAAAAGAATGGCAACATTCAATAAAAATCATATGCACTCAAAATGATGCATGAGCATGGCATGGGAATGCAAGTAATAAGTTATTATTTTCAACATGTATTAGGTTTAGAGTTGATTTGAATCACAATCGAATAGCAATTCAAACGGGGTATTCTCGGATACCGGTTTAATTGATTCGACCTGATGCTCAGATCAACTTGGTGTTAATATGCATGAATGTCATGTTATGATACTGATTTGTAATTAGGGCAGTGTGTGATCATTGCATATATAATGAAATTTGAATATTTTTGCAAATTCCATTTATGAAGTGATTAAAAGAATTGAATTATTCCTTATTTCACAATTTAGGGTTCTGTAACTTTTTCAAACTTAGTTGAAAATAGCATAATCAGAATCCTTGAATTTTTCTGATACTTTTTCATATATAAATTATTTTCATTGGAGTTACAGATTAATTTCTATGATTTTTGCAATTTTTAGCAATTTCCTGAATTAGTTTTATACTGGAAATTCCATTTATTACATCAGGCTGACGTGAGCAGGTCAGCCGACCTGTTCAGGTCAAACCTGACAGGGGGGCCCCACTGGTCAGCCTCTCTGGGACTAATCCCGCGCTGACCAGCCCCTAATTGGGGTTTGACCAGGCGTGGGGCCCTCTGGCAGCGACTGAGGGGAGGGCGATTACGCCCTAATGGTCGGCCACGTCGACGGCCACCGGAGGGTGGTCGCCGGCGACCAGACCCGCGGCGGAGGGCTCGCCGGAGGCGACCTAGACGGCGCTGCACAGCACCAAAACGCACGCGGTTTGCAGCTACAGCATGCTCGCGAAGTGGCCGATCTGGCAGGACCATCTGGGGAGGCTAGGGTCGCCGGAAGAGGCGTCAGCGACGAGCCGGAGCGGCGGCCGAAGCTCGGGCGTCGTCGGGGGCTTTGAATCAGAGGGATCTACGCTCGGTTCTTAGCTGCTACGGCATCTACGCGTCGTCCTGGAGCTGCTGGTGCCCTCGGAAGGACGAGCTGATCATCGGAGGGCTACCGGCGACGAGCGGCAGCGGCGGTCCTCGTCGGGCTCCGGTGAAACTAGGGCTAGAGGAGGGGATCGAGGGGGAAAACTTAGGGGAAACGACCGCATGCTCAGGGGGAGTGCAGAGCAGAGCTTAGACGGCTCGGGGAAGGCCTGGGGGCGACGAATCGACGGGAGAGGTCAGGCGGAGGAGGAGAACCGAGGCGGGGACTGGATAGGGGAGGCTCTGGGGAGCTTATCCCCGTCGTCGCCAGCGCGAACCGGCGGCCAGGCAGGCACGCAGGTGCGTGGCCGCGCCGGAGGAGGCAGCGGCCACCTCCTACTGCCTACTGGCGCGAGGGAGGGGACGAGCGGGGAGATGGGCCGGGCCAGGCTTGGGCGACAGGTAAGCTTTTTCCCATTTTCTCTGTTTTGTTTTTCTGTTTTGCTAATTATTGTATTGCTAATTAATTCAGCTCCAAAATAAAAAGTAAAAACTATTTTAGACCTCCTGAAATATTTGTTATAATATCCCCACTCATTTCCAAGATTTTCAACATTTTTGGAAAATTATAGTTTCTGATTTCAAACTTTAAATTTGAAACCAGTGGCTTTTTGCATTTAATTAAAATGCTTAAAGTGTCAAGAAAATAGTTTTCTCCAATGCTCATTTACTTTCATGATTTAACAGAAAGTTTGAACATTTCTTGAGGCCATTTTGGGTTCATTGATTTTGAACTAGTTGAAATTTCCTTAATTGAAATGGTGGCTAGGGTTTTGAGTTTTTCCTTTGCCACTTTGTTGTTTTTGTTGAAACTTCTTAGATGCAAATGCAAAGAAGACATGAGCACAATGCTATCTTGCTTAAGGGTCACGAATGTGACAGTATATCCCTTGAAGAGGAAAGGGTAATGCAGCATAGGAGCAATAAGTATTTCCCTCACTTTGAGAACCAGTAGGACAATCTCGTCAAGTCCAGAGTACCCGTGCAAACACAAACGAGCTTGCACCCAACGCTATAAAGGGGTTGTCAATCCCTTCAAGACTGATTGCAAAGTGAGATCTGAAGGCAGAAAGTGCAACGAAGTAAAAGAGTAAGGCTGAAAATATGGTGTGAAGTAGACCCCGGGGCCATAGTGTTCACTAGAGGCTTCTCTCAAAATAGCAAATATTACGGTGGGTGAACAAATTACTATCGAGCAATTGATAGAACCGCGCAAAGTCATGACGATATCTAAGGCAATGATCATACATATAGGCATCACGTCCGAGACAAGTAGACCGATACTTTCTGCATCTACTACTATTCCTCCACACATCGACCGCTATCCAACATGCATCTAGTGTATTGAGTTCATGATGAAGAGAGTAACACCTTAAGCAAGATGACATGATGTAGAGGGATAAACTCAAACCAATGATGAAAATCCCATCTTTTTACCCTTGATGGCAACAACACGATGCGTGCCTAGCTACCCCTTCTGTCACTGGGTGAGGTCACCGCACGGTATGAACCCAAAACCAAGCACTTCTCCCATTGCAAGAATCATAGATCAAGCTGGCCAAACAAAACCCACAACTCGAAGAGAATTACAAGGATATGAAATCCTGCATATAAGAGATCAGAAGAAACTCAAATAAGATTCATAGATAATCTCATCATAGATCCACAATTCATCGGATCTCGACAAACACACCGCAAAATAATATTACATCGGATAGATCTCCATGAAGATCATGGAGAACTTTGTATTGAAGACCCAAGAGAGAGAAGAAGTTATCTAGCTACTAGCTATGGGCCCATAGGTCTATGGTGAACTACTCACGCATCATCGGAGAGGTCATGGTGTTGATGAAGAAGCCCTCCGTATCCGAATCCCCCTCCGGCAGGGCACCAGAACGTGCCCCAGATGGGATCTTGCAGAGACAGAAGTTTGCGGCAACGGAAAAGTACTTTCGATGATCTCCTGATTTTTTCTGGGATTTTAGGGAATATATAGGCGAAAGACCTAGGGCAGAGGAGGCCTAGGGAGCCCACAAGCCTGGGAGGCGTGGCCCTCCCTGGCCGCGGCTAGGGGGCTTGTGGGGTCCCTGGCGACCCTGTGCCTTGGTTCTCAAGTCCCTTGATCGTCTTCTATTTCGGAAAAAAATCTTTTAGGAAGTTTCGTTTCGTTTGGACTCCGTTTAAAATCCTCCTATGAAAAGGGTCAAAAAGACGGAAAAAACAGGAACTGACACTTGGCACTGAGTTAATAAGTTAGTCCAAAAAAGATAAAAAAGGCATACAAAACATCCGAAGTTTGACAAGATGATAGCATGAAACCATAAAAAATTATAGATACGTTGGAGACGTATCAAGCATCGTCCTCGAGTAGGGAAGTGATAAAGACTAAATTTTTGATGTGGAATGCTACCTAGCATAGTTGTCATTTGTAACTTATTTCATGTGACATGAATGTTCAGATCCGTAAGATTCAAAACAATAGTTTGCTATTGACATGAAAACAATAATACTTCAAGCAAACTAGCAAGGTAATCATGAACTTTCGAAATAACAAGGCCAAAGAAAGTTATCCCTACAAAATCATATAGTCTGGCTATGCTCCATCATCCTCACACAACTAATTTAGATCATGCACAACCCCGGTATTGGCCAAGTAATTGTTTTCGCATTCTTACTTTGTCAAACCTTTTATAACTATCACGCAATACATGAGCGTGAGCCATGGATATAGCACTATAGGTGGAATAGAGTGTGGTGGTGGTTGTGAGACAAAAAAAGGAGGAGATGGTCACATTGACTCGGCGTATCAAAGGGCTATGGAGATGCCCATTAACAGATATCAATGTGAATGAGTAGGGATTGCCATACAAAGGATGCACTAGAGCTATAAGTATGTGAAAGATCAAACGAGAACTAGTGGGTGTGCATACAACTTGCTTGCTCACGAAGACCTAGGACAATTTGAGCAATCCCATCATTGAAATATACAAGCCAAGTTATATAATAAAGATTCCCACTAGTATATGGTGGTGACAAAGTAAGAAGCTCTCAATCATGAAGAACATGGTGCTATTATGAAGCACAAGTGTGGAAAAAAGATAGTAGCATTGTCCCTTCTCTCTTTTTCTATCTTTTTTTATTTGGGCTCTTGGGCCTCTTTTTTTCTCTTTTTTTTATTTGGGCTCTTTGGCCTATTTATTTTTTATATTTTATTTCCTCACATGTGACAATGCTCTAATAATGATGATCATCACACTTTTATTTACTCACAGCTCAAAGCTCAGAATGATGATGACTCTATAGAAAATGCCTCCGGCAGTGTACCGTGATGTGCAACGATCTAGCTTGGCGTATGACGTTGAAACATCTCGCTAGCTATCTTAAGATCATGCAATGGCAATATGAGAGTGACGGCACAAGTCATGAGATGGAATGGTGGGAGTTGCATGGCAATATATCTCGGAATGGCTATGAAAATGCCATAGTAGGTAGGTATGGTGGCTGTTCTGAGGAAGGCATATGGTGGGTTTGTGCACCGGCGAAAATTGCACGGCAGTAGAGAGGCTAGCAATGGTGGAACATGAAAGTTCATCTATACCATGGACTCACATTAGTCATGAAGAACTCACATACTTGTTGCGAAAGTTTTTATTAGTAATCGAAACAAAGTGCTAAACGCATACTCCTAGGGGAAGGGTTGGTAGGTGTAAACCATCGCGCGTTCCCGACCGCATCACAAAGGATGACAATCAATAGATCAATTATGCTCCGACTTCCTAACATAGCGGTTCACCATACGTGCATGTTACGGGAATCCCTAACTTCACCACAAGTATTTCTAGATTCACTACACCTTACTAACATAACTCTTAATATTACCAAATCCAGGTCTCAAAACTAATTGAAAGGAATCAAAATTTCTCTTTCTACTCAATGCACATGAAGATCGAGGTTTTTGTATCCCGCTTTGGTATCACCTTTGGGACTACTTTCGTAGCACAAGCCAACTACCAAGTCACGCACCGTCGTGCTCTAAAAGATCTAAGTGAAGCACATAGAGCAAAATCATCTAGCTCAAAAGATTTAAGTGAAGCACAATGAGCATTCTAGCAAAATCATGATGAGTGCGTGTCTCTCCGAAAAGGTGTGTAGCAAGGATGATTGTGACACAACAAAAAGAAAAGACTCATATGATACAGGACGCTCCAAGCAAAACACATATCATGTGGTGAATAAAAATAAAGCTCCAAGTAATGTTACCAATGATTTGAAGACGAAAGAGGGGATGCCTTCCCGGGGCATCCCCAAGCTTAGGCTTTTCGGTGTCCTTGAATTTGGCTTGGGATGCCTTGGGAATCCCCAAGCTTGAGCTCTTTCCACTCTTTATCCCTTTGTCCATGAGAACATCACCCAAAACTTGAAAACTTCACAACACAAAACTTAAACAGAAACTCGTGATATCATTAGCACAAGAAAACAAACTACCACCCTTTTAGGTACTGTAGAAATATTAATTTCTATTTATATTGGTGTTAGATTACTGTATTATCACTTTTCCATGGCTAGTAACCCCCGATACTATCCATAGTTTCATCAAAACAAGCAAGCAACTCAACAAAATCAGAATCTGTCAAAAACAAACCAGTCTGTAGCAATGTGTATACTTCGTATACTTCTGGTACCTAAAAATTCTGAAAAATTACGACTGCCTGGGAAAAAGGCATATAAACCAGCAGAAAAAAGAATCAACTCAAAAACTCTTTCTGAATAGAAATGAAAAATAATCTCATGAGCGAAAAGTTTCTGTCTTTTTCCAACAGGATCAAACAACCATCACCAAGACTCGTCATAAAGGTTTTGTTTGGCTCAAACACAAAAAGAAACACAAAAAACACAATCATAACATAATTATGATGGTGTGGACGCAACAAAACAGAAATAAAAAGATAAATTCATTGGGTTGCCTCCCAAAAAGCGCTATTGTTTAAGGCCCTTAGCTAGGCATAAGGTGATGGAATCATGTATCGTCGTCTTTGGTGCTCAAACCATAAGTAGCCCTCATCATGGATTCATAAGGCAATCTTATTTTCTTTCTAAGAAAGTGCTCCATGCCCTTATTTAAAGGAAATTGAAATCTAATATTCCCTTCCTTCATATCGATGATAGCACCGATAGTCCTTAGGAATGCTCTACCAAGAATAATAGGGCATGTAGGATTGCAATCAATGTCAAGCACAATGAAATCCACGGGTACATAGTTCCTATTTGCAATAATAAGAACATCATTGATCCTTACCATGGGTTTCTTGACAGTAGAATCCGCAAGATGCAAATTAACAGAACACTCCTTAATCTCATTAAAACCCAGAACATCACATAAAGACTTTGGAATCGCGGAAACACTAGCACCCAAATCACACAAAGCATTGCATTCAAAGTTTTTGATTTTGATTTTGGTAGTAGGTTCCCACTCATCATGAAGCTTTCTAGGGATAGAAACTTCCAATTCAAGTTTTTCTTCAAGAGATTTTATCATAGCTTCGACGATATGATCGGTAAAGGCCTTGTTTTGGCTATAAGCGTGTGGAGAGTTTAGCATGGATTGCATCAAGGAAATGCATTCAATCAAGGAGCAACTATCATAATTGAATTCCTTGAAATCCAAAGTAGTAATTTCATTACTACTCAAGGTTTTAATATCTTCTACTCCACTTTCAATGCTTTTAGCATCAAGATAGACGGACTCTGAATCATTGGGGCGTTTTTCAACCAAAGTGGATTCATATCCAGCCCAATCATCATTAGGTTTGACACAAGAAAAGAAAGATTCAATGGGAGTCACACCAAGCACTTTAAGATCTTCGTGATTCTTATCACGAGAACACGCCTTTTTAAGCCATTCATGTCTAGCACGAATTTGGGCGGTTCTTTCTTTGCTCTCACTCATGGAAACACACATAGCTTTCAAAGTTTCATCCATATTGATCTTGGGAGGATCACATCTAACTTTTAAAGCATCAATATCACTAGACATTCTATCAACGCTCCTAGTCAAATCGTCAATTTTGAGTAGTTTTTCCTCTATGGACGCATTGAATTTTTTTGTGAGTTTATAAACTCTTTGATATTACTCTCTAGATCACAGGGTAATCTATTGCAATTTCCATGAGTATTGTTGTAGGAGTTGCCAAAGTTATTAGAGGAGTTACTAGGAAAAGGCCTAGGAACATAGTTTCCTCTAAAAGCATTGTTGTTGCCAAAATTATTCCTACCAACAAAATTAACGTCCAAGCTAGCGTTGCTATTCTCAATCAAGGAAGACAAGGGCATATCATTAGGATATAAAGGAGCACTGCTACTAGCAACCAAATTCATTAACTAATCCATCTTAGCACTTAACGAGTTAATTTCTTCTATAGCGTGTACCTTCTTACTAGTAGGTGACCTTTCAGTGTGCCACTGAGATTAGTTCGTCATGATATTGTCTAGGAGTTTTGTGGCTTCTCCTAACGTGATTTCCATGAACGTTCCACCGGAGGCGGAGTCCAAGATATTTCTAGAAGCGAAATTCAAGCCAGCATAAAAGATTTGTATAATCATCCAAAGACTCAAGCCATGAGCGGGACAATTTCTAATCATCAATTTCATTCTCTTCCAAGATTGTGCAACATGTTCATGATCAAGTTGCTTAAAATTCATGATATCATTACGGAGAGAGATAATCTTAGCCGGCGGAAAATACTTGGATATATAATCATCTTTGCACTTGTTCCAAGAATCAATACTATTTTTGGGCAAAGACGAAAACCAAGTTTTTGCTCGATCTTGCAACGAGAAATGAAAAAGCTTCAATTTATTCACATCATTATCCACATCTTTCTTCTTTTGCATATCACAAAGCTCAATGAAGGTATTAAGATGGGATGTGACATGTTCACTAGGAAGGCCGGAGAATTGCTCTTTCGTAACAAGATTCAGCAAAGCGGCATTGATTTCGTATGACTCCGCACTAGTGGCGGGAGCAATCGGAGTCCTAATAAAATAATTATTATTAGTATTTGAGAAGTCACAAAGTTTGGTGTTTTCAGTCATGGTGACTTCAGCAAGCAAGCAAGCACACAAGCGAACAAAGAGCAAGCGAGAGAAAAGGGCAAACGAAAAAGGCAAACGAAAAAAGGCAAATATTTTTTTGTAATTTTTTGTTTTCCAGAAGTGGGGGAGAGGAAAACGAGAGGCAAAAAAAGTAAATGCAAGAGATGACTTTGCAACACTTACTTGGATGATTTCTTGACTTGATCCTTCCCTGCAACGGCGCCAGAAATCCTTTTGCTACTTCTCAAACAACACCGCCAGAAATTGACACGTTGACAGAGACTTGCTTGCGTTGGTTTTTCCCTTGAAGAGGAAAGGGTGATGTAGCACAGGAGCAGTCATTATTTCCCTCAGTTTGAGAACCAAGGTATCAATCCAGTAGGAGAATCTCGTAAAGTCCAGAGTACCGGCGCAAACACAAACGAGCTTGCACCCAACCCTATAAAGGGGTTGTCAATCCCTTCAAGATTGATTGCACAGTGAGATCTGAAGGCGGAAAGTGCAACGAAGTAAAAGAGTAAGTCTGAAAATATGGTGTGAAGTAGACCCGGGGGCCATAGTGTTCACTAGAGGCTTCTCTCAAAATAGCAAATATTACGGTGGGTGAACAAATTAGTCTCGAGCAATTGATAGAACCGCGCAAAGTCATGGCGATATCTAAGGCAATGATCATACATATAGGCATCACGTCTGAGACAAGTAGACCGATACTTTCTGCATCTACTACTATTACTCCACACATCGGTCGCTATCCAGCATGCATCTAGTGTGTTGAGTTCATGACGAACAGAGTAACGCCTTAAGCAAGATGACTTGATGTAGAGGGATAAACTCAAACCAATGATGAAAACCCCATCTTTTTACCCTTGATGGCAACAACACGATGCGTGCCTCGCTACCCCTTCTGTCACTAGGTGAGGTCACCGCACGGTATGAACCCAAAACCAAGCACTTCTCCCATTGCAAGAATCATAGATCAAGCTGGCCAAACAAAACCCACAACTCGAAGAGAATTACAACGATATGAAATCATGCATATAAGAGATCAGAAGAAACTCAAATAAGATTTATAGATAATCTGATCATAAATCCACAATTCATCGGATCTCGACAAACACACCGCAAAAGAAGATTACATCGGATAGATCTCCATGAAGATCATGGAGAACTTTGTATTGAAGATCCAAGAGAGAGAAGAAGCCATCTAGCTACTAGCTATGGACCCGTAGGTCTATGGTGAACTACTCACGCATCATCGGAGAGGTCATGGTGTTGATGAAGAAGCCCTCCGTATCCGAATCCCCCTCCGGCAGGGCACCAGAACATGCCCCAGATGGGATCTTGCGGAGACAGAAGCTTGCGGCGGCGGAAAAGTACTTTCGATGATCTCCTGGTTTTTTCTGGGATTTTAGGGAATATATAGGCGAAATACCCAGGACAGAGGAGGCCGAGGAGGCCCAGGCCGTGGCTAGGGGGCTTGTGGGGTCCCTGGCGACCCTCTACCTTGGTTCTCATGTCCCCGATCATCTTCTGTTTTGGAAAAAATCTTTTTGGAAGTTTCGTTCCGTTTGGACTCTGTTTAAAATCCTCCTCTGAAAAGGGTCAAAAACACGGAAAAAACAGGAACTAGCACTTGGCACTGAGTTAATATGTTAGTCCCTAAAATGATATAAAAGTCATACAAAACATCCAAAGTTTGACAAGATAATAGCATGAAACCATAAAAAATTATAGATACGTTGGAGACGTATCAGGACCCTTACACTATAGAACTTGGCTTGCATATTCCAATGATGAGCCTCCTCAAATAAGCTCTAGGTCTTCATGAGCAAGCAAGTTGGATGCACCCCACTAGTTCCATTGGAGAGCTTATCTTAGCTTATATGTGCATCCGTTGCATGGCAATCCCTACTCCTCACATCATATCTATCATTTGGCTTTCTCTCTCATATGGTTGTCCTCATTGATGTGAGCGTTTCACACCTTTCTCTAGCCTATGGTTGTCCTCTATTTTGCCATCCTAAGTGCCAACATATCTTGCTTACGCTCAGCCATTGCATAAGTGCTCAAAGTCTAAAGGGAGAGGATCATTTTGACTTGTGCCTGATTAGTGGTCTGTGGATGAGGCAAAATAAGATTCCAAAGGAGACCAAGTGTGAGGTTTAGTAGATTGAGTTCTCAATTAAAAAATATATTTTATTATCTAAACCCATCTCCCACTTCTTGCATGCAAACACCATTTGGTGACATTCGAGTCACGGTCAGCGAGAGCTCTTGCACCTTTATGTTCTTACTTTGCTAAACGCAATACTAAATATAGTCTCTTGCTTGTTATTGTCTTGACTTGAATTGCATATCTTGGTTGCTTTACTTTGAAGTTCTTATATGTGTGTTAGCATGTCACCACAAAAATTATTGTGTTATCATTTACCTACTCGAGGACGAGCATGAATTAAGCTTGGGAATGTTGATACGTCCCAAACGTATCTATAATTTCTGCTTGTTCCATGATCTTTTGGGTGACATTGTTATAAGTTTTGCTACACTTTTATATCTTTTTACACATATTTGGACTTACCTACTAACTCAGTGCACCTAGTGCCAGTTTATGTCTGTAGATGTCTTTTTTGCAGGGGCTTTTACCCAACTTTCTGGAGCCCCAAAAATCCCGAGAAAAATATATAAAAATCAGCGTAACGGAAGCTTCAGGATCACCGAAGATGGGCCAGAGGGGAGCCAGGGGCTGCCCAGGCGACCTCCTGGCGCAGCCTGGCCTCTGGCCGCACGCACAGGCCGCCTGGGTGGGCCCCACCTATTATGATGCCCTCCTTTGGCCTATATTTACTCCTCCGAGAGGAAACCCTTCCATCACATCCAGAATCGCGAATTTCTCCTTCTTTCCACCGCCGCAGCGCTTCCGAGATCGGAAGCGTCAGGAGACCTCTTCCCGGCACCCTGCCGAATGGAGGATTGACCTCCAGGAGGTTCTCCACCGCCATGGACGCTTCCCGGACAGGCCGTGAGTATTCCTCCTTGGACCATGAGTCCATGACCAGTAGTTATGTGATGTCTTCTCTCCAATCTTGTGCTTCCATGATTAGCCCTTGTGACCTTCCCTACATGATCAAGGCACCTATGTAATTTTCCTGCTATTGCTATGCTCGGTTTGTTGGGATCCGATGGATTATGAGATTATGTTCACATTGTTATGAGTTATTGCTGCGGCAACAAAAGTCCTTCCCTAGCGTGTAGGAATTCTTCTTGTTACTTCTCTAGTTTGCGTCAGTTTTTCCCTTGAAGAGGAAAGGGTGATGCACCACAGGAGCAGTAAGTATTTCCCTCAGTTTGAGAACCAAGGTATCAAACCAGAAGGAGGGCCTCGTCAAGTCCAAAGTACCTGCGCAAACACAAACAAGCTTGCACCCAACGCTTCAAAGGGGTTGTCAATCCCTTCAAGATTGTTTGCAAAGTGAGATCTGAAGGCGGAAAGTGCAACGAAGTAAAAAGTGTAAGGCTGAAAATATAGTGTGGAGTAGACCCTGGGGGCCATACTATTCACTAAAGGCTTCTCTCATAATAGCAAATATCATGGTGGGCGAACAAATTACTGTCGAGCAATTGATAGAACCGCGCAAAGTCATGACGATATCTATGGCAATGATCTAGCATATAGGCATCACGTCTGAGACAAGTAGACTGATACTTTCTGCATCTACTACTATTACTCCACACATTGACCGCTATCCAGCATGCATCAAGTGTATTGAGTTCATGACGAACAGAGTAACACTTTAAGCAAGATGCCATGATGTAGAGGGATAATCTCAAACCAATGATGAAAACCCCATCTTTTTACCCTTAATGGCAACAACACGATACGTGCCTCGCTACCCCTTCTGTCACTGGGTGAGGTCACCACATGGTATGAACCCAAAACCAAGCACTTCTCCCATTGCAAGAATCATAGATCTAGTTGGCCAAACAAAACCCACAAATCAAAGAGAATTACAAGGATATGAAATCATGCATAAGGGAGATCAGAAGAAACTCAAATAAGATTCATAGATAAACTGATCATAAATCCACAATTCGTCGGATCTCGACAAACACACCGCAAAAGAATATTACATCGGATAGATCTCCATGAAGATCATGAAGAACTTTGTATTGAAGATCCAAGAGAGAGAAGAAGCCATCTAGTTACTAGCTATGGACCCGTAGGTCTATGGTGAACTACTCACGCATCATCGGAGAGGTCATGGTGTTGACGAAGAAGCCCTCCGTGTCCGAATCCCCCCTCCGTCAGGGCACCAGGACGTGCCCCAGATGGGATCTTGTGGAGACAGAAGCTTGCGGCGGCGGTAAAGTAATTGCGATCGTCTCTTGATTTTTTTGGGAATATTTGGAAATATATCGGCGCAAGATCTAGGCCAGGGGACCTCCAGGGGGTGCCCACAAGCCTGGATGGCGTGGCCCCCCTGGCCGCGGGGTGGGGGCTTGTGGGGCCCCTGGGGCTCTTCTGGCTTGGCTCCCAAGTCCTCCGATCTTCTTCCGTTCCAGAAAAAATCTTTTCGGGGATTTTCTTCCGTTTGGACTCCGTTTCAAAATCTCCTATGAAAGGGGTCAAAAACATGGAAAAACATGAACTGGCACTTGGCACTGAGTTAATAAGTTAGTCCCAGAAAATAAATAAAAGGCATGCAAAACATCCAAAGTTTGACAAGATAATAGCATGAAACCATAAAAAATTATAGATACAATGGAGACGTATCAGTTATATATTTGATTATCCTTTTATGTTATGTTCTTTAGTGATTCATGCATGTTCTCCGTTGCTTTGTATTGCTTTGGCCGAGTAGTAGATTGTAACTCCAAGAGGGAGCGTTATGCATGATTGTGGGTTCATGCCCCCTGATGTCTAGCTTGAGTGACAGAAACATGAGACTAGGGGATTTGCTGTTGCCACTAGGGAGAAAACAATGGTGCTTGTGACCACGGTTGCAAGGATTGTTTACCTTACAGAAAGTTCATTAATGCAGTTCTCCGTTGCTTCGAGTTTACACTTTGGGTGGGGCTCGCAACTTAATACCAGCGAGATGTTCTGGATAGATATCTCAAGGTGGATGATTAGTAAGTAGATGCTGATGAATAAATGGTCTACTTCTCTTGGCATACTACCCATTACTATTGAGCCTCTAACTTATAAGTAGCATAATTAGCATTGCAGCGCGTTTATAATTCTGTCAATTGCCCAGTTGTAATTTTATTACCCAAGCATAGTTGTTTATCATCTTTTGGGAGAGAGACATCACTAGTGAACATCATGTGACTCTGGTCCATATCACCACCATTGCTTACACCTCCATCGTTACTAGTTTCATTTACTTTTCTGTTGCAATCACTATCACTATTTCTGCTTGTGTTTTGAACCTTTGGAAACTACGAGGCCGGAGAGATTGACAACCTCTCTGTATTCGTTGGGAGCAAAATTATTCATTTCAAGAAGGGCAAGGGCTAGAAGGGATACTTCATGAAACGACAAACCAGTTGCTGCTCTAATGAAGAGACCTAAGATTGAACCCAAACCCGATACTAAGTGCTTCTATTAAGAGGGGAACGGTCACCGAGGCGGAGCTACCCTAGATACTTGGTAGATGAGAAGGCCGGCAAAGTCGACAGAAGTATATTTGATATACCTGATATTGATGTGTACTTTACTAGTACTCCTAGTAGCACGAGGGTATTAGTGTAACGACTAAGATGCGATCCTTTCTGATTTCGCAAGCACGGTAACATAGCACATACATAATAATAGTAGAATGACAATTAGGGATTCAACTTCCATCTCATAAATATATCAGAGTTACATCACGCATCCAAACAAGGTAGTTCCGCTACGGACTACAAAACATGAGAAATGACTATGCTACCCTGCATGTTGGCCCACGATCACGACCACGCGTCAGTCTTCTGGATAGTTCACGTCCAGGCAGTCGTTCTCCTCATCATACTGCCACGCCAGCTACGTGCCATCGGGATCACCTATCTCGGGGGTACCTGAACCTGTTGGTGTTGTGAAGGAATCTGTGAGCCACGGGGACTCAGCAATCTATGACCTCGGTGCCAGAACTAGTCAAGTTATTAGGTAAGGAAGGTGGAGTATTTAGGTTGCAGCATCCTAAGCATGTATGGTGGCTAACTTATGTATAACAAGAATTGAAGGTGGTCTATACTAGCGATCGTTGATTAGCTGATCACTAAGTGATCCTCAACACCTACTTACGTCAATCATAACCCCACCGTTTTCCCGATCGAAGAGAGGTCTTCGAAGGGGACAGTCATGGTTACACACACAGTTGGCAATTTTATTAGATTATGTTCAAGTTATCTATAACCGGATGTTAACAAATATTCCAAGTTGCCACATAACCGCGGGCACGGCTTTCCGAAAGATTAAACCCTGCAGGGGTGCTCCAATTAGTCGATCACAAACGGTCATGGGCCGCAAAGTAATCCTCTATCACGAATCTCGTGATCTCGTCGGATTCCTTAGAGGAAAACCTAAACTCTGGGGAGAACCAAAGCTTTAGTAGCATTCCTATACGCAAGATATATCGCTAAGGTAAGACAAGACTAGCAGGACCTCCCATCGTGTCGACGACCCCGATAAGAGCCGCTTATCTCAGTCTCAGGACACGATGGATGAGCGATGCGTATAGTGGCCTGATAGAAATCTCTCAAGTTGCCCTGAGTTGGCCCCGCACAGTGCTCTAGTTTGGACCAACACTCATGAGGAGCACTGGCCCAGGTTGTTGATTAAATTCCTCGGGGAGGACATTCCCTATGTAGATTATTATTAAGTGATTATCAAATTAACACCAAGGTTGGGTCCTGCCGGACAAGTCTTAACACTACGTGATTTATCAAGGGGTCCCCATAACAACCCCGAACGTGTTAGGAGCGATCAGTTATGGAATCAAACACCGGTAGCCGGTAACTATGGCGGCAATAACGGAACAAAACACCCGGCAAAAGGCTAGGCCTTCCGTTATTTACCAAGTATATATGTGCATTAATTAAATAACATATTTAACATAATGATATCAAACTCATGTTATCACATGAGACAACTGCACCTGCAACTAGCAACGCTAACATTAGAAGCTGAGCAAAGCCTACTTAGCCATTCAAGATTTGCTAGGAAGGGATAAGTGTTTGGGTTTCATGGCAATTCAGGAGGCAAATATTTCAGTGGTAGGCAGTGAGCATATGACGAGAAACGTGAATCTAGCATAACAAGTCTAGAGATGGAATCAAGATTTGCCTGTGATGTCCTCAGCTTGGAACTGCTCTTGTTCGTCCTGCACGTACTCTCCCGGATCCACGTAATCGTTCTCCGATCCCAGTGCTACCTAACATAAAAATAGCATCCAATTAACAACATCACCTCAAGATGCAACAAGCACATGATGCATGAGATGAAAATGAACATGCATCTCTATACTAGTCACTAGAACAAGCATGAGAAGTAAATACAAGTTCCTAGACAGAACTGCAGTCTAAGCTAACTTGACATGTATGAGGATGACATGAACAGATGCGTCACGCGAAAAGGATGCAAAAGCATATAAAGAACGTAACGATCGGAGCTACGGATCAACGGGAAACAACGAAACAAGAAATGAAGTCCTACGTCTCAAAATCATCACCACACACTCAAATGGCATACTCCTGGTGTTCCCAGGTTGCCAAGACATAAAACAGACACGAATGGATGGGGAGGTGCAAAGAATACCACCACACCATCAACTATGCACTCACAAGCATCAAAATATCAAAACTACACAATCTGCCATAAACAGCATCATAGCAGTTTGAGGGCTACATGCAAAGCACCTACAACCACCCAAATATACCAAATAAGATATGTGGCACAAGCTATCCAAGAGTACTACAAGCACAAGCAAAAAAGATAATGCAAAGGAGTTTCTCACAGAAAGTTACACAACTGCTAACTTGGACAAAAACATTAGTTTTCAGGGACTTAGTGAAAATTCCAGATTCTCACTAGCTGTTTATGCTCTGAAGCATTTTGACAGCAACCAAAACAATATCCACTGGACTCCAAATGGAATGAAAATTACAAGGAGCTAGGCAAATACAAAAGCTACAACTTTCCAGTTGATAGCAAAGGCTGAATCTCAACACATGGACCTCTACAAGCACAACAACAGGAGAACAAAATATAAGCACATTCTCGGACTTAGTGAAAATCACAGATTTTCACTAATCTAGAATTTCAGCCACATGCCTACTTTGACTAAGCACCACTTGCACATATGAACTCCTAAGCATGAAACAAAACCAACATGCCATAGAGGGGGTCACTCTCTAATTCCACAACAAGGAATCAACCTCTTGGGCTCACCACATCTCATGGAACCAAGCTCCAAACATAGAACAAATCTGAAATATGACATTCCCAGAAAGTGTTCCAAAGGCAAAACTGACTTCACCAATGGATTCCTGGGATGATTCTACCCCAAAAAACATATATAATACATAGGCACTTGTATAGAACAAATGGGCACAAACTAGAAAAGAAAATCTACATGGAATCACATATAGTGAATAGTGCATCAGCACATGTGTTATTCACTAGAACAACACCTACACATTCACTTGCACTCAAACAACACTACATTTGTCCACATGAGGGTAGACCTCATGCTCATATGGCTTAGCACACCACCACACACCACACACATCAAGCACAAGCAAGAAAGCACCTACACATGCTAAATAGAACACACCACTATCTTATACTCACAAATGCATCCTACACCTACACATACAATTTGCTCATGTGCTCTCCAAGGCACACCAAGCCTTGGGCATGTGTGGGTCACCACACACATACACACACATAATGCACACCCCACATCACATGAGAAGCTATAAGACACACACTCAAGGTATGTGGGGGGGGGGGGGAGAACCCACACACACACTCCTCTCACACTTGCACATCAAAGTGCATAAGATCAACACAAAGCATGAGAGTAACCACACCATCAACACTCTTGCCTAGTGCAAGCCACATGCTAAATACACCCAATATACACCATCTAGCTCCACCTACTCATACATATAAGGCCTAGACATGCTATCTAACATAGTAGCAGATACCTAGAGACCATATGTTGTTGAGGGCTAAAATAAATGCCACACATGGCAACCAAGCAGCTGCAGCAATTATACAAACATACATATGCAAACAAGAAAGAAAAAGAAAAGTAAAAAATAAAAGAAATGGGGTGGGTTTCGAACCCAGGACCCCTGGATCACAACACAGCAACAACACCACCCTGCTAGATGCCACTTGCTCGACAGTACAGGGGGTGCAACCAAGGTAAGTTGCCTCTGCTGCTGCTATGCTACTGTGCCAAATAATTGCAAAAAGGGGGTGGCACGCGCGGGACTCGAACCCACGACCACTTGAACCAAACACCACGGCACCTACCACCACGCTACGAAGAGGGACTTGACAGAGAGGAGGATCTAAACAAGGTAATCTACTACAATGTTGTGCTCTGCTTTGCACAGCGAGACGACGACAGAGAGGTCGCCGGAGCTGGCCGTCTACTCTACTGCTGCTACGCGAGGGGGAAGATCCACTACGCTTTCTCTCCTACCGCACTGCTAGGAAGGTCCTGAACTCCGACGAGCCGATGACACCACACACAAGAACACACAAGAACACACCTCATGAACTCCTCTCGGGACAGAGGTATGGCGACGAGCCCTAGGCCGATCTAACGAGGGGGGAGGGAGGAGGAGAGCTAGCTCACCTAGGGGAAGGAGAAGGGGGCGCTGATCGGGAAGTAGGAGGCACCTGGAGACGACAAGGACGCCCTGACGATGCCTGAAGCAGAACCGACGTAGAGGAAGAAGATTGCCGGGTGCACGCCGTAGACGAGCTCCTGCCCGTCGGTGAGGTCGCTCCCCGGCCTCACCGAGGACGAGAATGAAGCGCGGGCACCTCTCCCGAGCCCCCGGACATGGTGGCCGGCACCAGAGATGACGGGAGCAGGGTGGACGACGGTGGAGCACTCCTGTTCCACTCTGCTACCGATCTACAAAGCCCTTACTTGTGGGGGAAGGAGAGATGGAGGGAGATGGAGGGAGGAGTGGCGGCGGTAGATGAGGAAAGGGAGGAACCCTAGGGAAAGGAGGCACGCACGTCGAGGCTATAAGAGGGCCTCGACGTCCGTGAACCCCTCACGGCGTGCTCGCTCTCTCTGAAGCTCAAACGGAAAGAAGACACACGGGGCGACGACGTCAGGAAGAAGGCGGTCGCAAGGTGGGCTAGCACGGGGAGTCAGCGAGGAAGTTGGGCCACGCGGGGGGGAGGAAGCCCACCAGTGGCGCCAATTAAGAGAAAAAGAAAACCTGGGGTTTATCTATTTAAAACCAACACCAGAAAACAAAATAAAATCACAGGCTAAACTATAGATGCTAAAAATAAAACAAGCACACCCCTGGTCATAAGGAATTATGACCTAATAGAATAAAATGGAAAAGGGATTTTAGGAGCAAGTAAATATTTACAAAACAGAATATGTTTGATCTCTTTTGTGAATATTTGTGCCTTTAAAACTTGGATCAAAACACCAACTTCACATGCTCACAACCACCACAAAAAATACTAAATCATCGACATTTTAAAAACAGGGAAGGATCAAGTAAATATTGGGCTTGAGATGAAAGAGAGGGGGAAGTTTAAACCCTAGTAGAAATCCACATAGTGCTTGCTACTAACACTTGCATCACTCCACACACTTCACATATCATCATCACAAGTCATCATCACAACCACAAACATAAGATCACAAGGCAACAAACACAAAGACAAGAGATGGACGGAATGCATGCATGCAAAGGAAGAACAATGCAAGGTGACACATGAAATCATAGCACATAGAATAGATCTCATAACAATGAAAAGGTGGACCCACATAGAGAAGGTTCCAAAAAGGGAAAGATACACTCTTGGGGCATTACAATTAGATACCGGTTCGACTGCTAAGTGATTAGTAACTCGAAATAAAAGCTACGAAATAAACGAAGACTAGCTAAAGGCGAGGTGACGATAAGTCTTGGAAGTGTTTCCAAGGTTGATGTGATCGAACATCGCACGCTCCCTCTACCATCGGGATTGGTGTTAAACCTAAAATAATTGTTATTTGGTGTTTGCGTTGAGCATGAACATGATTGGATCGTGTTTATTGCAAAAGATTATTCATTTAAAGAGACTAATGGTTATTCTATTTGCTTGAATAATTACCTTCAATGGTTTATTGAATCTCGATCGTAGTGTTACACATGTTCATAATATTGGTGCCAAAAGAAACAAAGTAATAATGATAGCACCACTTACTTGTGGCACTGCTGCTTGAGTCATGTTGGTGTAAAATGCATGAAGAAGCTCCATGCTGATGGTTCTTTGTACTCACTCATTTTTGAAACGTTTGAGACATGCAAACCATACCTATTGGTATAAACGCATGAAGAAACTCCATGCAGATGGATCGTTTGAACTCACTTGATTTTGAATCACTCGAGACATGCAAAATCATACCACATGGAACAAGAAAGTAACTTGTTGGATGCAGTACATTTTTGATGTGTGCAGTCCAATGAGTGCTGAGGCACGCAGTGGATATCGTTATGTTCTTACTTCATTGATGATTTGAGTAGATACATGAGTATTTACTTGATGAATCACAAGTCTGAAATGTTGAAAAGTTCAAAGCTATTTCATAGTGAAGATCATCGTGACAAGAGGATAAACTGTCTACGATATGTTCATAGAGATGAATATCTGAGTGTCTAAATGTCACAGCCACACCCTATTTGATATGGTGCATACTATGATGTCTCTTATCGAATTGCCATTACCGTCTATGGGTTATGCATTAGAGACAACCGCATTCACTTTAAATAGGTCACCGCGTATTTCCGTTGATTTTTTATCTATAATTTTTTATCGTTCCATGCTATTATATTATCAACTTTGGATGTTTTATATGCATGAATATGCTATTTTATATTATTTTTTGGACTAACCTATTGACCTAGAGCCCAGTGCCAGTTCCTGTTTTTCCTTGTTTTTGACCTTTTTCACATAGTAATATCAAACGGAGTCCAAACGGAATAAAACTTTCGCCGTGATTTTTTATGGAAAATATCAAAAATACCAGAAGAAAAAGATACCACAGGGGAGTCCCGAGGAAGCCACGAGCCAGGGAGGCGTGCCCACCCCCTCGGTGCGTCTGGGGTGCTCGTTACTCCCTAGTGGGTCCCCCTGACTTGTTCTCGATGCCATCTGGTCTTATAAATACAGAAACCTCCAGAAATAAACCTAGATCGGGAGTTCTGCCGTCGCAAGCCTCTGTAGCCACCAAAAACCAATCAGGAGCCCATTCTGGCACCCTGTCGGAGGGGAATCCATCTCTAGTGGCCATCTTCATCATCCTGGCGATCTCCATGACGAGGAGGGAGTAGTTCTCCCTCGGGGCTGAGGGTATGTACCGGTAGCTATGTGTCTGATCTCTCTCTCTCTCGTGTTCTTGAGATGTCATGATCTCGATGTACCGTGGGCTTTGCTACTATAGTTGGATCCTATGATGTTATTTCCCCTCTCCCTTCTTGTAATGAATTGAGTTTCCCCTTTGAAGTTATCTTATCGGATTAAGTCTTTAAGAACACTTGATGTAAGTCTTGCACGTGTCTATCTGTGGTGACAATGGGATATTCATGTGAGTACTTGATGTATGTTTTGGTGATCAACTTGCGGGTTTCGTGACATCGGGAACCTATGCATATGGGTTGGCACACGTTTTGACTCTTCGGTAGAAACTTTGGGGCACTCTTTGAAGTTCTATGTGTTGGTTGAATAGATGATTCTGAGATTTTGTAGAATCATGCCCACGGATACTTGAGGTGACAATGGAGTATCTTGGTGACATTAGGGTCCTGGTTGATGTCCGTCTTAAGGTGTTATTCTAGTACGAACTCTAGGATAGATTGATCAGAAAGAATAACTTTGTGGTGGTTTCGTACCCGACAATAATCTCTTCGTTTGTTCTCCGCTATTAGTGACTTTGGGAGTGACTCTTTGTTGCATGTTGAGGGCAAGTTATATGATCCAATTTTGTTATCATTCTTGAGAGAACTTCACTAGTGAAAGTATGAACCCTAGGCCTTGTTTCCACGCATTGCAATACCGTTCGCGCTCACTTTTATTATTAATTACCTTGATGTTTTTATAATTTCAGATTACAAAAACCTATATCTACTATCCATATTGCACTTGTATCAAGATCTCTTCGCCGAACTAGTGCACCTATACAACTTACCATTGTATTGGGTGTGTTGGGGACACAAGAGACTCCTTGTTATTTGGTTGCAGGGTTGCTTGAGAGAGACCATCTTCATCCTACACCTCCTGCGGATTGATAAACCTTAGGTCACCTACTTGAGGGAAAATTGCTACTGTCCTACAAACCTCTGAACTTGGAGGCCCAACAACGTCTACAAGGAGAAGGTTATGTAGTAGACAGCAAGCTATTTTCTGGCGCCGTTACTGGGGAGGTTAGCGCTTGAAGGTATATCTTTAGATTTTGCAATCGAATCTTTTAGTTTCTTGTTTTATCACTAGTGTAGTTTATTAAAAGAAAACTACAAACTAAAAAATTGGAATTAAGGTTGCCTCATATGCTTCATCTTTTTAATGTCTTTCATGAAAATGATGAAAATGAAAATTGTGCTCAAGTGCTAAAAGAAGAATTACATAGAATGCTTGGCATAAAATATGTGAATGATGAGCATGATTGCAATGTTGTTAGTATTAATTCTTTGAATACCCATGATGCTAATGATATGCAAAGCCACAAGCTTGGGGATGCTATGTTTGATGAAGATGATCTTTTTAGTTCCCTGACTTTGAATGATCAAATTTATTATGATGAAAGCATGCCCCCTATTTATGATGATTATTGTGATGATACTTATGCTATAAAGAAGAAAGATGATAAAACTTGTCACAATTATGAGTACCCTTTTATTGAACATTACTCTTTTAATGTGGAAACAATTCGTAGTGTTCAAGTCTTTTACGATGCTCCCACTATTAATCATGAGAATAAATTTGCTATTGTGGAGAGTAGTAAAATTTGCTATTGTGGAGATCATGAAAAGAATGCTGTAGGTGTTGGTTATATTGTTGAATTCATTCATGATGCTACTGAAAATTATTATGAGAGAGGATCATATGCTTCTACGTATTGCAATAATATCAAGTTTCCCCTCTATGTGTTGAAACTTTTGAAGCTATGCTTGTTTTGCCTTCCTATGCTAAATGATCCTTGCTCCAATAGATTTTTTGTTCAAAAAATTACTATGCGTAGGAAGTGGGTTAGACTTAAATGTGTTAATCATATGCTTCATGATGCTCCCGTTATGTTTCAATTCTTATCTTCTATGTGAGCATCATTGAAATCATCATGCCTAGCTTGAAAGGCATTAAAGAAAAGCGCTTGTTGGGAGACAACCCAATATGTATCCTTACTGTTTTTATGTGTTCACATGATTAATCTACTGTATTAATCATGTTTTATAGCTCTTATTTCAATAAAGTGCCAAGTAAAGCCTTTATGAATAGTTTGGGTGATAGTTGTTTGATCATGCTGAAAAAGACAGAAACCTGGCGCTCGCGAAATCATTTCTAATTTCTATCCAAAGAGTGCTTTTAGATTGATTCTTGTTGCTGCTAATTTATATAAAAATTGCCTTAAGTTTCATAATTTTTTCAGAATGTTTGGAAGTGCAGAAGTATGGTTATCATTCAGATCATTACAGATTGTTCTGTTTTTGATAGATTCTGTTTTCAATGTGTAGTTTTCTTGTTTTGGTGTTTCCATAGATTATATTGCGTAATATAAATTGTGGAAATAGTAAGATACAGTAGCCATTGTGTGAAAATAATTATGAGTCTTGTTTTTACAGTACCCAAATTATTGATTTGCTCGTTATCATACTAACCCATCTCACGAAGTTCCGTTAAGTTTTGTGTTGTGAAGTTTTCAAGTTTTGGGTAGAGTTTCGATGGACTACGGAACAAGGAGTGGCAAGAGCCTAAACTTGGGGATGCCCAAGGCACCCCAAAGCCATATTCAAGGACACCAAAGAGCCTAAGCTTGGGGATTCCCCGGGAAGGCATCCCCTCTTTCGTCTTCAATCCATTGGTAACTTTACTTGGGGCTATATTTTTATTCATCACATGATATGTGTTTTTCTTGGAGCGTCATTTTATTTTATTAATACTTGATTTCTGTTATTTAGATTAATGTTTTGCATCATTTAGTTCAATAAAAATGTCAAGGATAGCCTTTACCATGCTTAATTTGCAAGTATAGGAGTTGCTGTTCGAAAACAGAAAGTTTGCTTGTAGTGAAAAAATTCCCTAGAATTTTCTGTACGTCGGAATAGCTTGAAATTTGGACACAGTATGCTCTTATAAATTCTCTACAGAATAGAAGTTTTTCAGTTTTTTGGAGTTAATTAAGTATGGATCTTGCTGCATTCTTCACAGACTATTAGTTTAGGCAGATTGCTGTTATGTTTGCATTGTTCGCATATGTTTGCTTGTTTAATGATTTAATTTGAGGATGGGAGTTTTAAATATGCATAGGCATTTAGTATGCAATGTAAAATAATGATTTTAGTGATTTCTACAGTAGAGGATGATAAAGTTTTGCATTGATTCATACTAACCTATCTCACGAGTTCTTGATTGAGTTTTGTGTGGATGAAGTTTTGAAGATTTTGGAAACCGTCATATGAGAGGAATTAAGGAGACACAAAATGCTCAAGCTTGGGGATGCCCAAGTCATCCCCAATCCATATTTCAAGAAGTCTCAAGCGTCTAAGCTTGGGGATGCTCTGGTTGGCATCCCACCTTTCTTCTACAACAATTATCGGTTAGTATCGGTTGAACCTAAGTTTTTGCTTCTTCACATGTTCCGTGCTATACTTGAAGTTTTTTTTTTGTTTGAATAAGGTACTTAGGATCTGGAAGTCTTAGATAAGAGAGTCTTCACATAGCCAAATAATTATTCAACTACTCATTGAGCTTCACTTATATCTTGTGGAATAGTTTGACTTTTGCTCTTGTGCTTCACTTATATCTTTGTAGAGCATTGAAATGGTTTTATTTCATAGAAATAGTTGAACTCTCATGCTTCACCTATATTATTTTGAGAGTCTTAAACAGCATGGTAATTTCTTAGGTTACGAATCAAGTCCTAATATGATGGGCATCCAAGAGGGATATAATAAAAACTTTCATATAGAGTGCATCGAATACTATAAGAAGTTTGATTCTTTGCATATAGTTTTGAGATATAAAGATGGTGATATTAGAGTCATGCTAGTGAGTAATTATGGATTGGTAGAAATGCTTGTGATAGAGTTTGTGATTCCCATAGCATGCACGTATGCTGAACCGCTATGCTAGGAAGTCGGAGCATCATGTTTTTATTGATTGTCATCCTTTGTGTGGTGGTCGAGATCGCGCGATGGTTAACTCCTACCAACCCTTCCCCTAGGAGCATGCGTCTAGCACTTGTTTTGATTACTAATAAAACTTTCGCAACAAGTATGTGAGTTCTCTCTGACTAATGTGAGTCCATGGTATATACGCACTCTCACCCTTCCACCACTGCTAGCCTCTCTAGTGCCGCACAATTTTTGCCGGTGCATAAACCCACCATATACCTTCCTCAAAACAGCGACCATACCTACCCAACATGGCATTTCCATAGCCATTCCGAGATATATTGCCATGCAACTTCCACTATTCCGTTTATTATGACACGCATCGTCATTGTCATATTGCTTTGCATGATCATGTAGTTCACATCGTATTTGTGGCAAATCCACCATTCATATCTTTCATACATGTCACTCATGAGTCATTGCACATCCCGGTACACCGCCGAAGGCATTCATATAGAGTCATATCTTTTGTTCTAAGAATCGAGTTGTAAGTAAATAAAAGTGTGATGATCATCATTATTAGAGCATTGTCCCATGTGAGGAAAGGACGGAAGCAATGATTCCCTCACAAGTTGGGATGAGACTCTGGACTTAAAATAAAAATAAAATAAAAGAGGCCAAAGAGCCCACCAAAAAAAATGACTGAATTTTTTTGAAAAAAAGTGGCCAAAGAGCCTAAACAAAAAGAGAGAGAGAGAAAGAGAGAAGGGACAATGCTACTATACTTTACCACACTTGTGCTTCAAAGTAGCTCCATGATCTTCATGATAGAGAGTCTCATATATTGTCACTTTCATATACTAATGGGAATTTTTGTTATAGAACTTGGCTTGTATATTCCAATGATGGGCGTCCTCAATTGCCCTAGGTCATCGTGAGCAAGCGAGTTGGATGTACACCCACTTAGTTTCTTTTTGAGCTTTCATGAACTTATAGCTCTTGTGCATCTCTTGCATGGCAATCCCTACTCACTCACATTGATATCTATTGATGGGCATCTCCATAGCCCGTTGATACGCCTAGTTGATGTGACCATCTCCTCCTTTTTGCCTCACAACCACCACCATATTCTATTCCACCTATAGTGCTATGTCCATGGCTCGCGCTCATGTATTGCGTGAGAGTTGAAAAGGTTTGAGATAGTAAAAGTGTGAAAACAATTGCTTGACTAATACCGGGGTTGTGCATGATTTAAATATGTTGTGTGGGGAAGATGGAGCATAGCCAGACTATATGATATTATCGGGATAACTTTCTTTGGCCATGTTATTTCTAGAAGACATGATTGCTTTGTTAGTATGATTGAAGTATTATTGTTCTTATGTCAATATTAAACTTTTTGCTTTGAATCATATGGATTTGAATATTCATGTTACAATATATGTTAGGTAGCATTCCACATCAAAAATTCTGTTTTTATCATTTACCTGCTCGAGGACGAGTATGAATTAAGCTTGGGGATGCTTGATACGTCTCCAACGTATCTATAATTTTTGATCGGTCCATGCTATTATATTATCAACTTTGGATGTTTTATATGCATGAATATGCTATTTTATATTATTTTTGGGACTAACCTATTGACCTAGAGCCCAGTGCCAGTTCCTGTTTTTCCTTGTTTTTGACCTTTTTCAGATAGTAATATCTAACGGAGTCCAAACGGAATAAAACTTTAACCGTGATTTTTTATGGAAAATATCAAAAATACCAGAAGCAAAAGATACCACAGGGGAGTCCCGAGGAAGCCATGAGCCAGGGAGGCATGCCCACCCCCCTGGGCGCGCCTCGGGGGCTCGTGACTCCCTAGTGAGCCCCCCTGACTTGTTCTCGATGCCATCTGGTCTTATAAATACAGAAACCTCCAGAAATAAACCTAGATCGGGAGTTCCGCTGGCGCAAGATTCTGTAGCCACAAAAAACCAATCGGGAGCCCGTTCTGGCACCCTGTCGGAGGGGGAATCTATCTCCGGTGGCCATCTTCATCATCCCGGCGATCTCCATGACGAGGAGGGAGTAGTTCTCCCTCGGAGCTGAGGGTATGTACCAGTAACTATGTGTTTGATCTCTCTCTCTCTCTCGTGTTCTTGAGATGTCATGATCTCGATGTACCGCGGGCTTTGCTACTATAGTTGGATCCTATGATGTTCTTTCCCCTCTCCCTTCTTGTAATGAATTAAGTTTCCCCTTTGAAGTTATCTTATCGGATTGAGTCTTTAAGAACACTTGATGTATGTCTTGCACGTGTCTATCTGTGGTGACAATGGGATATTCATGTGAGTACTTGATCTATGTTTTGGTGATCAACTTGCGGGTTTCGTGACACCGGGAACCTATGCATATGGGTTGGCACACGTTTTGACTCTCCGGTAGAAACTTTGGGGCACTCTTTGAAGTTCTGTGTGTTGGTTGAATAGATGATTCTAAGATTGTGTGATGCATATCGTATAATCATGCCCATGGCTACTTAAGGTGACAATGGAGTATCTAGGTGACATTAGGGTCGTTGTTGATGTCTGTCTTTAGGCGTTATTCTAGTACAAACTCTAGGATAGATTGATCAGAAAGAATAACTTTGTGATGGTTTCGTACCCGACAATAATCTCTTCGTTTGTTCTCCGCTATTAGTGACTTTGGGAGTGAGTCTTTGTTGCATGTTGAGGGCTAGTTATATGATCCAATTATGTTATCATTCTTGAGAGAACTTCACTAGTGAAAGTATGAATCCTAGGCCTTGTTTCCACGCATTGCAATACCGTTCGTGCTCACTTTTATTATTAATTACCTAGATGTTTTTATAATTTCAGATTACAAAAACCTATATCTACTATCCATATTGCACTTTTATCACCATCTCTTCGCCGAACTAGTGCACCTATACAACTTACCATTGTATTGGGTGTGTTGGGGACACAAGAGACTCTTTGTTATTTGGTTGCAGGGTTGGTTGAGAGAGTCCATCTTCATCCTACGCGTCCTGCGGGTTGATAAACCTTAGGTCACCTACTTGAGGGAAAATTGCTATTGTCCTACAAACTTCTGCACTTGGAGGCCCAAAAACGTCTACAAGGAGAAGGTTGCGTAGTAGACATCAACATAGTATAGACTATGGTTTGGAGAAACCTAAGCTGTCATTTCTTGAAAGTTTGGGGATGCTATGCTTATGTGAAAAAGTTTCAGTCGGATAAGCTCGAACCCAAAGCGGATAAATGCATCTTCATAGGATATCCAAAACAGTTGGATACATCTCCTATCTCAAATCCGGAAGCAAAGTTTTTGTTTCTAGAAATGGGACCTTTCTCGAGGAAAGGTTTCTCTCTAAAGAATTGAGTGGGAGGGTGGTGGAACTTGATGAGGTTAGTGAACCTTCACTTCAAACAGTGTGTAGCAGGGCGCAGGAAGATGTTCCTGTGGCGCCTACACCAATTGAATTGGAAACTGATGACGGTGATCATTGAGCTTCGGATCAAGTTACTACAAACCTCGTAGGTCGACAAAGGTCGCGTACTACTACAGAGTGGTACGGTAACCCTGTCTTGGAGGTCATGTTGTTGAACAACAATGAACCTACGAGCTATGGAGAAGCGATGGTGGGCCTGGATTCCGGCAAATGGCTGGAGGCCACGAAATCCGAGAAAGGATCCATGTATAAAACAAAGTGTAGACTTTGGAAGAACTACTTGATGGTTATAAGAACTATTGAGTAAAGATGGATCTTTAAAATAAAGAAAAACAATGATGGTGAAAAGTCACCATTAAGAAAAGCTCGACTTGTCGCAAAGATGTTTCCGACAAAGTTCAAAGACTTGACTATGATGAGACTTTCTCACTCGTAGTGATGCTAAAAGTTTGTTGGAATTATGTTAGTAGTTGCTGCATTATTTATGAAATATTGCACACAAGATGTCAAAACATTGTTTCCTCAACGGTTTCCTTGAGGAAAGGTTGTATGTGATACAACCAGAAGGTTTTGTTGATCCTAAGGATGCTAACAAGTATGTAAGCTCCAGCAATCCTTCTATGGACTGGTGCAAGCATCTCGGAGTTGGAATATACGCTTTGATGAGATGATCAAAGCTTTTGGGTTTATACAAGGTTTATGAGAAACTTGTATTTCCAAAGAAGTGAGTGGGAGCACTATAGTTCTGATAAGTATATGTGGTTGACATATTATTGATCGAAAGTAATGTAGAATTTCTGTGAAGCATAAAAGGTTGTTGGAAAGGAGTTTTTCAAAGGAAGACCTGGATAGAGCTATTTGAACATTGAGCATCAAGATCTATAGAGATAGATCAAAACGCTTAATAGAACTTTCAAATGAAATGCATGCCTTGACAAGTTTTTGAAGGAGTTCAAAATAGATCGGCAAAGAAGGAGTTCTTGGCTGTGTTGTAAGGTGTCAATTTGAGTAAGACTCAAATGCCCGACCACGGCAGAAGAAAGAGACAGGATGAAGGTCGTCCCCAATGCCTTAGCCATAGGGTCTGAAGTATGCCAAGCTGTGTACCGCACCTGATGTGTGCCTTGCCATGAGTCTACAAAAGGTGATCCAGGATTGAATCACTAAAACAGCGGTCAAAGTTATCCTTAGTAACTAGTGGACTAAGGATTTTTTTCTCGATTATGGAGGTAATTAAAGAGTTCGTCGTAAAGGGTTATGTCGATGCAAGCTTTGACACTAATCCGAATAAACTCTGAGTAGTAAAACAGATTCGTATAGTAGAGTAGGTATTTGGAGTATTTCCGAATAGCACGTAGTAGCAGCATCTATAAGATGACATAAATATTTGTAAAACACACACGGATCTGAAAGATTCAGAACCGTTGACTAAAACCTCTCTCACGAGCAAGACATGATCAAACCCCAGAACTATATGGGTGTTGGATTCGTTAAAATCACATGGTGATGTGAACTAGATTATTGACTCTAGTGCAAGTGGTAGACTGTTGGAAATATGCCCTAGAGGCAATAATAAATCATTTATTATTATATTTCTTTGTTCGTGATAATCGTTTATTATCCATGCTATAATTGTATTGATTGGAAACACAAATACATGTGTGGATACATAGATAAAACACTGTCCCTAGTAAGCCTCTAGTTGACTAGCTCGTTGATCAAAGATGGTCAATGTTTCCTAACCATATACAAGTGTTGTCACTTGATAACAGGATCGCACCATTAGGAGAATCATGTGATGGACAAGACCCAAACTATCAATGTAGCATATTGATCGTGTCGTTTTATTGCTATAGTTTTCTGCGTGTCAAGTATTTGTTCCTATGACCATGAGATCATATAACTCACTGGCACCGGAGGAACACCTTGTGTGCATCAAACGTCACAACGTAACTGGGTGAATATAAAGGTGATCTACAGGTATCTCCGAAGGTGTCCGTTGAGTTAGTATGGATCAAGACTGGGATTTGTCACTCCGTGTGACGGAGAGGTATCTCGGGGCCCACTTGGTAATACAACATCACACACAAGCCTTGGAAGCAATGTGACTAAGTGTAAGTCACGGGATCTTGTATTATGGAACGAGTAAACAGACTTGTCGGTAACGAGATTGAAATAGGTATGCAGATACCGACGATCGAATCTCGGGCAAGTAACATACCGAAGGACAAAGGGAATGACATACGGGATTATATGAATCCTTGACACTGAGGTTCAACCGATAAGATCTTCGGAGAATATGTACGTTCCAATATGGGCATCCAGGTCCTGCTATTGGATATTGACCGAGGAGTGCCTCGGGGCATATCTACATAATTGTCGAACCCGCAGGGTCTGCACACTTAAGGTTCGATGATGTTTTAGTATAGTTGAGTTATATGTGTGGTTACCGTATGTTGTTCAGAGTCCCAAATGAGATCACGGACGTCACGAGGATTTCCGGAATGGTCCGGATACAAAGATTGATATATAGGATGACTTCATTTGGTTACCTTAAGGTTTTCGGGCATTACCGGGATTGTACCGGGAGTGACGAATGGGTTCCGGATTGGTGGGACATCCCAAGAAGGCCTTGGTGCCAAGGAAAGAAAACCAAAGGAAAAAAGGAGGTGGGAAGGAAGAGAAGGACTCCACTTTCCAATCCTAATTGGAGTAGGATTGGAGTAGAACTCCTCTCCCCTGGGCGGCGCACCCTTGAGGGCTTGGCCCTCAAGGCAAGCCTCCTCCCCCTCCCTCCTATATATAGTGGTGATTTAGGGCTGATTTGAGATAACTTTTGCCACGTGGAACTCAGATCTAGACACGATAGTTTTACCTCTGGATCGTATTTTTGCGGAGCTCGGGCGGAGCCCTGCAGGAGTAGATCATCACCATCACCAGAGCACCGTCACGCTGCCTGAGAAGTCATCTACTTCTCCATCTCTCTTGCTGGATCAAGAAGGCCGAGATCATCGTCGAGCTGTACGTGTGCCGAACGCGGAGGTGTCGTCTGTTCGGCACTAGATCGGAACGGATCGTGGGACGGATCGCTGGACGGTTCGTGAGACGGTTCGTGGGGCGGATCGAGGGACGTCAGGACGTTCCACTACATCAACCACGTTTCTTAACGCTTCCTATTGTGCGATCTACAAGGGTACGTAGATCCAAATCTCCTCTCATAGATGGACATCACCATGGTAGGTCTTCGTGTGCGTAGGAAATTTTTTGTTTCCCATGCAACGTTCCCCAACAAAATCATTGGAGGGATTGAGAGTTAGCAAGCTCTAAGAAGGTCAACAATGGGGGAACAACACGAGCTCAACAGATAGATGAGTCCAAAGGGGAAGAAGACCCCCTTTATACAATGGGGGAAGAGATCAAACCGTTAACCCCAGTTATAGCCCGCGCACACCGGTACTACCGCTGTTGAGGAGCGGTACTACCGCTGCTACTAGCGGTACTACTGCTAGCAAGGAGCGGTACTACCGCTGCCCCTAGCGGTACTACCGCTGGTGAGGAGCGGTACTACCGCTAGGTAGGCACACAAACCACGGTAGTAAAAACTTACTACCGGGCCTACCACCGCTTGGAAAAGTATTCACAAAAAGTCTGACAAAGTACAACCGCTCAGAGAGAGGTAGTACCGTCCCGAAGCAGTACTACCGCCCACCCGGAGCGGTAGTACCACTAGGGAGCGGTACTACCGCCCACCCTGAGCGATACTACCGCTAGGAAGCGGTACTACCGCCCACCCGGAGCGGTACTACCTCTAGGGAGCGGTACTACCGCCCACCCGGAGCGGTACTACCGCTAGGGAGCACTACTACCGCTTGCGAGTGAAACAGGCATAACTATCGCATACGAGCTCCGAATCGAGCAAACCGAAGCTTGTTGTATTCAGGACGACAAGAGCTATCCAAGCTTGTTGGAAATCTTAAGACCATGCAGATATGAAAATGCCAATGATATAGAGATGTGAGACCTCTATGAATGAAGAACCGGCAAAAACTCCAACATCGAAAACATCATAGTAGATGCATATGGACTCCGTTTTCGATGAACTCGAGCTTGTCGTGAAGATGACCATAAGATCTAAAACTCACAAAGAGAAACACCAAGCAAGAACCAAGAAGTATGATGCAAGGATGCAAATGGTTTGAGCTCTCAACGAACGATACGATCGAGCTACTCACTTGAGATCCCCCCTTGACATTACGGCAATCTATCCTAAAACAGAAAACCTATCAAGGGCACACCTATACCTTGCACCTCGTCCTCTTGAGCTAGATGACGATGATCTTGGCTTCCTCAAGATGGACCACCTTCTTGATTGCATTGCCTTGATGAAGACTAGTTGATTGCTCCCCAATACACAACATGGGTGAGCCGCTCATCAGCATATCTTCACAAGTCCATTGCCACCACAATGGACGGCAAGCTTCAAGCATGATATCTTCGTGCTGATCCACTTGAACTTGCACACCGCAATCTTGATGACGATCACCACTTGACGTCATCCTTCATGGGTTGTATGAGATCTTCCTCTAGATGCAAGCCCATGGAAACACACAAAACCCCACATAGAACTCTCATGAAGACCAAGGGTTAGTACACATACACGTAATGGACAATGCTTACCTGTCACACCCTGTTTTTACAACCACTTTCTTTGTATGCAAAAAGTCTGAGCTTGATAAAACTTTTTCAAACTAATGATGTGAGTGCCATGATTGTCATTGTATGCTTGTGTGTTTGATCATGTGCTGATAAAAAACCCCATTTTCAATATTGAGTTATTTCCAAAAACCCTATTCTTATTTTTGGTTAAGTTACAAACCCTACTTTTAGTTGCACTAAATGCCATTGATGGCAACGAGTGTTCTTACCCAAAGTTGGAGATCTGATTTTAGCTTTATTTTATGCTCCAAAACCACAAAATAATTATTTTTAGAATTGTTTTCCTAATTTAATTGCAAGTCCATTTCTGAGGCCAGAATTGGTATACCTACATGGAAAAATACTTTTCTGCCTTAGAAAAATCTGATTAAATTTGGAGATGATCAGAAGGACATATATTTTCCATACATAAGACTTTCAACCCCTATTTATATTAATATTATTTGAGTAAAACCCTGAAAACCATATTTGTCTATTTTGAAGTTTTGAAATATTTCCAAAGTTAATATTCTCAATAAAATCCTAGAAAATTCCAGTGGTATCCCTACGCCATATTTGGTGTCCACATAAAGAATCACCTTGATCCAATGTGATTAAGGACCCCAAATAACCCTAAAACCCCTTCTGTCCAGATTGGAGTTAGAGCAACTCTACATAGCAAAGTTTGTCCTGTGATGCTGAAACTTTGCAAGAGTGCCTAATACCTCAAATGAGGGTTCCACACCAAAAATGAGATTTGTGGGACTAAATTTACCCACACTCTCTTTTGAAGGGACAGATTTGGTCAAATGGTGGTGTTTTCAAGTTTACAAAGCTAAACTTGTCCAATGGAGCTCAAACTTTGTGAAACGCCATGTTTTAGCACCAAACCCAAACCTGTTAAGTTGCAACACCAATGGTGGGGTGCAACCCCCTCAAACCACTGTCGAGCACCTTCTGACCGGGGGGGGGGGGGGGGAAGCCCTCTTAGCTACAGCTAAACCCAACCCCTTTGCTCCAAACTCATAGATTAGGTGGCCACTATCAATGCCTAACCCAGTCAACTCGCCCCTCACAGGTTCAAAGTGGAAATGCCAAAACCCCCAATTTAAGCTTCAGTTCAAAGCTGACAGCACCAGTATTCCTTGTCTCCCTTGATTAGCCGAAGCTCCCACGAGACCCAAATGGCTAGCCACACTCCCAGCCAGTGCCAGGACATGCTAGACACGTCCAAAGTGCCTCAGAGCGCGCCAGCATGCCGTGGCATGCCAAAATTGCGCTCTGGGCGCGCTACACGAAGCCACCGAGGTGGGGGCGACGCTCTCGGCTAGTTTCAGCCTCCCCCGAGGTGTCCAACCTCTTCCCCGACAAACCCTCTCCATCGAGCAACCCTTAGGGCCCCTCCTCTCCCGCGCTAGATTTCGTGCGACGTGTGCCCGCGCGCACCAGTACCTGCCAAGGTGGCGCGACCACAGATGCTCGACTCCTCTCTCTCTCTCCCTCTGTTGGAGATGGTTTTGGTGGTCCAAAACCACGTCCTAAGACCATGGTTTCGACCCCAGCTCCTCCCTGCACCCTCATGCGCGCCATGGTGAGTCACCGGCGCTCCCGAATTGGCTCACCGTCGCAGGCCTATTTATAGCCCCCCCCCTCGCTCCTACACCCCTCAGATAGCTTCACCACGACCACTAGCACCTCCCTAGCCACCCCAGCAAGCCAGCAGAGCCCCGGTGCTTGAGATCGAACGAGGCCCCTCCGCCTCGAAGCTCTGGTCGATCTCCGGTACACGACGGCTCCTGCGTCCCCCGACCCACCAAACTGATCCCCTCAACCCCAGGAAGCTTTCCCCCAACTCGCCTGAGCATTTTCGTGCCCCTAGCCATTCCTGTCCTTTTGGGGGCTTGAGAACGTCGGCAGCCTCGCCGGCAGGCTCCTCCTCCTCTCTGGCCGGAGGTAGGAGATGACCCCGACAGGTGTGCCCCACCCGTCGGTGGCCCAGCCTCCTCCCCCGCGCTACCCGTAGCCGCTAACCTCAGGGCCCCGCACGTCAGGTTCAAACCTGATGGCACACGCGCCTGGGCAGGCTGTTGGCTGGGCTTGGGCCGGCCCAGTTCCAGGCCAAGCCAGGCCAGGGACTTAGCGCATTTTCTTTTATTTTTAAAATCTGATTTCTAAGATTTTTATAAAAATATTTAACCAGTGTAAAAATATATTTTTTCCACTATTCATCTTCTAAAAATGTGTAGTATTTTATGAGACCAATGGATGAATTTTTCAACAACTATTATGTTTTACAATAATAAAAAGGACTAAATTGGAATAGTTTCGCTTCTGTTTGGTTGATTTCAAAAATGTTCCTTCATTAGAAACAGAGGCAAATATTTTTCAAAATAACAACTTAGATTTATGAGTAATATCGAACATTTTTCAAAATAAGTTTGTGAATTGTTTTTGAGGAAGCTATTTCTTATTTATTATTTTTATGACGATAGAAAATCCGTGTGACGAGGGAATCGAGCGGAAGACCTCGAAAACCCCAGATACCTAGCAGACCAAGGCAAGCAGCCCTTTGACCATGACTGAGCATATGTTATATTGCATGTTAAAATAGCAAGTATTTCCGTTGCCTATGATCATAAGTGCCGGTAAATCATTTGATATGATGTTACCGATGGCTCCTCCGGAGCACATGCATTGAGCTTGATCCTACCCTTTTGAGGATCACGCTACTATCATGTTGACAAGTAATGCTAGAGTAAATAGCATGAGCATGTTTTTAGTATAAATCCAAGAGTTTATAAAAACCCCGTCGGGTTCCACTAATGCCCGAGGGTGATGATTAGTTAGGTGGCCACTTTTGGTGAAGTTGTGCACCTGGTATTTTGAGTGAGTATGATTTCGGAAATGGGATTAGATTTATGCTATGTCAATCGTCCCAACCTTACCAGTATGACCACGTTACCCATTATGGGACGGGGCTATGTTGATTAATCTAGTCAGCGCTAGCAAAGAGCCACATTACTAGTGGCGGGAGTGATGTGTGGTCACTCTCGTGATGGGGTCGTGCCAGGTAGGACGACTATGCCATTTTTTTAGTTCCAGGCACACCGTTGGTCCCCGCATGGTTGATACTGTCGAGAGTTGGTGCTCGTAAGACATACAACATGTGGGCTGGGTTCCAATCGAGTGGACCTCTTTGTCTAGTATCGTCAGGGAAAAGGCATTGATCGGGTAATTACCTTGGGTATGTTATATACCGCGAGTCGTGGATGACACAGAAGTTTCCCGGATCTCGTGGGTCCAGCGTACTACCTGTGCAGAGTGTAAAACTATCGAATAGTCGTGTCCACAGTCAAGGACAGTTGGGTAATCCTGCTTAAACTTCGTCCAGTCGTTTCCGCATAAACCAAGCGTGTGTGAGTGGTGATGAAAATGTATTATTATGAAAGTAATGATATGACCAAGTTTGGTGACTTGGCATATAGGGTGAACCCAGATGGTTCAACCCTCGACAGATATATTGATATCTGTAACCTGTTCTTCAAAAGTAATTCTTTAACTCGTTGCATATTCATGATCATTCCACCAAGATGAGTTACACCAAAGATGGATGATATTGTTATCCTTCACTTTCATTGTTCATATCATGGGATGTTTGCGAGTACATTCAAAAGTACTCATTGGCTTGCCACTGGTTATATTATTGACCAGACATGGAAGGACCGGAGTTTGGAGACGAGTACGCCTTCAGAGACGCCCCTGCGAACTAGGACGCTTCCAAGTCAGAATGCCTGTCGGTCTAGGCTTGATGGCATGGGCATGCGCTTAGCCCCTATGATTTACGCTAATAGATGTATCAGTATGATTTGGCGTTAGGCCCTGTTTGTGAACTTGACCATTCGGTCATGTGTTGTAATAATCGGTACTCGAATGTAAGACTCTTTTATTCGGTATCTGTGTTCGGTGAGCATTGATCTCTGGGATCACTGAGCACGGCGATCTCGACTCGTAAGTCGGGGTCCGCACAGAGCTGGTATTAGAGCCATCCTGACTATGGGAAGCCTTCGGTGGCATGGACGATAGCAAAGATGACTAGTGCACATAGACCAAAACCTGAGATTCTGCACCCACTAAAAACTTTCTAACCCCTCTCCTCTACATCTTGTAGATGGCCGACGTACGTGAGATGCTTCTCTAGACGGGATTTCCTCTACTTTTGAGTGATACCCTCGAGAAGTGCCAAGTACACCGCATGCCCATCTTCCTCTACCACGAGCACTGGGTCAACGCCGACAGTAAGGAATATCACGTGGACGTGATAGTGAAGGCTAATGACTCCCCGACTAGTTGGTTCTTTGAAGGGCCATAGATGCAAGATCAGATGTTGGCAGTGGAGACCGCAACACGAGAGGCGCTCGTGCGACTCCGCGACATCCTTCCCGAGATGGATGACGAGCCAGCTACTCGTCGCCTACCCTTCATTAAAGACGGGATAGACGGGAGTTGGACACTCAACCCATCATCCGAGGACGGGACGCCACTGAGGTTTAAAACCTACTTCAGTCTCACCTCCGTCACTTTGACATTTGATGCACATTTTGATCAAAGAGTCAACTAAGATTCGCCAAGAGCTGCACCAAGTCAAGGATCTGCTTCGCATGGAGAAGATGAAGAACCACAAGGTGAAGAAGGAAGGAGCACCCGAAGGACCACCTGGTTTCGCCTTTCGAGGAGGAATACCACCACTTCAGGTCACTCCTCTTCAGAGTCGTCGCCTTACAATAGAAGAGTACACCGAACTCTTCGCTACCTCACCGACCAAGAGACGTACTGATGGTCCACTTCCTTGTCCTACCCCTTCAAAGAAGGGAAGCACTGATGAAGACGAAGATGAAGATGAAAGATCCCGCAGAACCCGCCTATGAGATCGCGCAGTCTGCCGCTTAGCATTATAGCGTAGGAGATTAGGAGTACTCCCCGAGCGTAGGAGTTCATGTATCGGTTCAGTGAACCACGAGTGTTGTGTAAGCATGTTGGATGCAAGTCGCATTCTGCCTTAGGCAGCTTGTGAGCGACTACCTCGCATGTTTTAATCTAATGCATTAGCTCTTCAAAAACCTTTGGTTTAAAAATTTCTCACTAGCACAGCACCAGACCCCCTATTTACTAGAGCATCATCCCTTGTGATTCCGCCAGTGCGGCAAATTGACCTGTCTACTCCCCTGGCAAGATGGTGAATGCTACTCGCAACAGCACCTTCGGCAACCCCGGCTCTGCCTCTTCGGGTCAGCAGCAGGGAACCGGAGGGGAAGCTCAAGCTGGAGATCACCACGAGCAGCAAGACGATGTTCTACCGCCACCACCTCCTCCTGAAAGCTTGACTATGGCTCAGTTCCTTCAAGCTCTTCGAGAGGAATGTCAAGCCAACAATGCCTCTATTCAGCAGCTGGCTCAAACCTTGGTGAACAACCCGCCGTAGAATGGGAATGGCAATGGTCGCTGTACTCTCTCTGAGTTCATGCGAACTACACCACCCATATTCACAAAGACGACTGAACCATTGGATGCCGATGACTGGATCCATACTATCGAAGACCTCCTCGCGCTGGTTAAATGCACTGATGATCATGAGAAGGTCCTCTATACTTCTCACTGTCTCGGTGGCACAGCCAGAGCTTGGTGGGATGGATTTCAGATCATGCGAGCAGGGCAAGTCATCACTTGGGTTGTGTTCTAAGTTGGATTCTGCGCTGCTCACATTCCCCCTGGAATAATGACCATTAAGAAGCGTTAAGGAGTATTTGCAGAAGTTCAACCTCCTGTCAAGATACGCACCTGAAGACGTCAACACCGAGGCCGCCAAAGTGGAACGCTTTATGGAAGGACTACGGTAGTCACTCCAGTATCAGCTGGTTATTTGTGAATGCCGGACCTTTAGAGATCTGGTTAATAAGGCCCTTATGTTGGAAGACAATCATCGTGCTATGGACGACACCCGCCGTAAGCGCAAGCTAATGGGTAGTGGAGGACCGAGTAACCCGAAGCCACGCCCATGGCAGTCAGCTCCAGCAAGACCCAACTATCAGCAACAGCAGTACAAGTATCCAACATTCCGCCAGAACTACCAGCCTCAGCAGCATGTCAACACCAAGCCGACAATCAACCCGCTGAACAACAGTGGAATCAAGACCAATCTTCCTGCACAAGTTACCTGTTTTGGATGTGGACAAACATGGCACTATTCCAGGCAGTGTCCCAATAAGAAGCTCGACTCACCGCGCCCCAATGCACCAAATCCAGGCCAAGGGGCACCAGGCAGGAATCAAGCTCCCCTCAATCAATAGTATCACATCAAGGGGCGGATTAATCATATCTCCGCCAAAGAAGCGCAGGAAGGCTCGGACTGCATTCTGAGTACGTCCCTCGTCAACTCTACCCCAGCAACAGTATTGTTCGATTGTGGTGCTTCGCATTCTTTTGTTACACAAACATTTGCGGAAAAATGTGGTTTAAAACCTACCTTGCTTCGCGGTCATATGGCAATTCAAACCCCGGGAGCAGTATTGAGGACCAACCTAGGATTTAGGAAGGTCGGGATAGTTATCAATGGGACGAGCTTCTGAGCGGATCTCATTGTGCTTAAGTCGCAAGGCCTAGAAGTAATCCTCGGCATGGATTGGTTGGCCAAGCATCAAAGCATCTTGGACTATGCCAACAGGGCCATTACCATGACAAGCGACCAAGGGGCCAAAGTCAAGTATGTCTCTGAGCCAGTACCCGCTCGAGTACCACGTGTTAACAGCCTGTTAGAGGTAGAACTCGATCGAGTGCCAATAGCCTGTGAGTACCCGGACGTCTTTCCTAATGAGCTACTGATACGTCTCCGCCATATCTATAATTTTTGATTGTTTCATGCCAATATTCTACAACTTTCATATACTTTTGGCAACTTTTTATACTATTTTTGGGACTAACATATTGATCCAGTGCCCAGTGCCAGTTCCTGTTTGTTGCATGTTTTTTGTTTCTCAGATTTTTGCATGTATATCCATACCAAACGAAGTCCAAACGCAATAAAAAAACCTACGGGGATTTTTTTGGAGTATTTATGATTTTTGGGAAGAAGAATCAACGTGAAACGATTCCCGAGGGGGTCTCGAGCCCAGGAGGCACGCCCTACCCCCCTAGGCGCGCCTGTGAGGCTCATGACCAACCCCTAAGGCGGTTGGGGCCCTTCTCTCGCCGCAAGAAAGATAATATCTGGAAGAAAATTGTGTTAAAAGGACACATCAATCATAGTTATGGATCTTCGGGAATTTAAGAAACGGTGAAAGGCGAGAATCTGGGAGCGTAGAAACAGAAGGACACACAGAGAGAGATCCAATCTCGGAGGGGCTCTAGCCCCTCTGCCGCCATGGAGACCATGGACCAGAGGGGAAACCCTTCTCCCATCCAGGGAGGAGGTCAAGGAAGAAGAAGAAGAAGAAGGGGTATCTCTCCCCCTCTCTCCCGGCGACGCCGGAACGCCGCCCGGGACATTATCGTGTGACAGCGATCTACACCAACACCTCTGTCATCTTCACCAACACTTCCATCACCTTCCCCCATCTATATTCAGCGGTCCACTCTCCCGCTACCCGATGTACCCTCTACTTTAACATGGTGCTTTATGATTCATATTATTATCCAATGATGTGTTGCCATCCTATGATGTCTGAGTAGATTTTCGTTGTCCTATCGGTGATTGATGAATTGCTATGATGGGTTTAATTTGCTTATGGTTATGTTGCTATCCTTTGGTGCCCATCATATGACCGCGCGCGTGGATCACACCATAGGGTTAGTAGTATGTTGAGAGGACTATGTATTGGAGGGCAAAGGTGACAGAAGGTTCAGCTTACCATAGAAATTGATGCATACGGGATTGAAGGGGGACCAATATATCTTATTGCTATGGTTGGGTTTTACCTTAATGAACGTTACTAGTTGCGGATGCTTGCTAATAGTTCCAATCATAAGTGCATAGAATTCCAAGTAAGGGATGACATGCTAGAAGTGGACTCTCCCACATAAAACTTGCTATCGGTCTAGTAACGTAGTCAATTGCTTAGGGACAATTCCGCAAATCCTACCACCACTTTTCCACACTCGTTAAACTAACGTAATTGTTTCTTTATCTAAACAGCCCCTAGTTTTTGTTTATGTGTTATTTATTATCTTGCAAACATATCATATCACGCCTATAAAGTACTTCTAGTTTCATACTTGTTCTAGGTAAAGCGAACGTAAAGTGTGCGTAGAGTTGTATCGATGGTCGATAGAACTTGAGGGAATATTTGTCCTACCTTTAGCTCCTCGTTGGGTTCAACACTCTTACTTATGGAGAAAGGCTACAATTGATCCCCTATACTTGTGGGTTATCAAGATCTTTTTCTGGCGCCGTTGCCGGGGAGACATAGCGTGGGGTGAATATTCTCGTGTGTGCTTGTTTGCTTTATCACTAAGTAGATTTATTTGTTGTTCTAAGTTTTTCTCTATCTTTAGTTATGGATATGGAACATGAAATACCAAAAAAAATAGGTGTACTTGCTACTCATGGAGATGGGGAACCTCCTAAAACCCTTGATGCTCGTTATGTGGAAAATATTATGCACTTCTTTAATAATCCTGAGAAAACCCCATTCAATTATATAATGGGAGACACGTTGGATCAACGTGAATACTTTAGGGATTATCGCTTGACTCAAAAAGGGAAACTATTATGGGATCAAATTCATATCTGGAAATGGTATGCTTGGGATCTATGCTTGAGATATGATATTACTTGTTGCTCTAGGATGAAGGCTAAACACATTCCCTTTTCTTGTAAATTTAATGCTAATGAAACCTTGGCTTCTTATGTTAATGGGTTCTTATGATTCCTATGATGTGGAACAAATAGAAGAGTTTGTTGCTTTTATGGGTGCTTATGAAATTGAAGCTCTGTTTGAAAAGTGTGATGATAATGATGATGTTGTTTACCGATCTAAAAATTTGGTTATGCTTCGTTATTGTTATACTAATTATGAATATAATGCCCATATTTATCAATTTATGGAGAAATTCTATGCTGCCCAAGTAGAGACTAATATTTTGCAGGAAACTATGGAAGAAGAAAATGTTGAAACTGTGAGCTCATTAGATGAAAAAGATGACGAGGAGAGTGAAGAACAAAAGGAGGAAGAGCGGACTAGCTACCCGTGCCCACCTTCTAATGAGAGTAACTCTTCAACTCATACATTGTTTAATTTCCCTTCATTCTTACCGAAGGATGAATGTTATGTTGATTGCTATGATCCCTTGGATTCGTTTGAAATATCCCTTTTTGATGAACTTGATGCTTGCTATGCTTGTGGCCATGATGCCAATATGAATGATGCTTATGAAGATGAACTTGCTATAGTTCCTTATGTTAAACATGAAATTGTTGTTATCACACCCACTTATGATGGTCCTATTATCCTTTTGAACTCTCCCAACTACACTATATCGGAGAAGTTTGCTTTTATTAGGGATTACATAGATGGGTTGCCTTCTACTATTACACATGATGATTTTGATGAATATAATATGCATGTGCTTGCTGCTCCTACTTGCAATTATTATGAGAGAGGAACTACATATCCACCTCTCTATGTTTCCAATACGATAAAATTGCAAGAAACTGCTTATGCTATGTATTGGCCTTTACTTGATGTGCATGAATTGTTCTTTTATGACATGACAATGCATAGGAAGAGAGTTAGACTTCGTCATTGCATGATATATGTTACCTTGTGCTCACTACTAAATTACAAATCATTGTTAATTAAAATTGGCTTTGGTATACCTTGGGATCCGGGTGGATCCATTACTTGAGCACTTTATGCCTAGCTTAATGGCTTTAAAGAAAGCGCTGCCTGGGAGACAACCCAGAAGTTCTAGAGAATCATTTATTTCTGTTGAGTGCTTTTATATAGTTTAAAAACGAAAAAAAAATATAGAGGGGAACTTAAACCTTTTTAAAAAAGAAAAGCGATTGAAAGGTGATGCATTGCGGAAGTGAGGGTCGACCTTGAACGCTTGTGTTCATGCTCATGGAAACAATGTAGAATTTTTCATGGAAGTTTCTCGCAAAAATAAGTATCCCCTTGTAAAATTCCATTGTATTATAAAAATAATGTGCCAAGTAAAGCCTTTATGATTAGTTTGGGTGATAGTTGTTTGATCATGCTGAAAAAGACAGAAACTTTGCACTCACGAAATCATTTCTTATTTCTATACAGAGAGCGTGATTGAGTTTATTCTTTTTTCTGCTGATTGATATACAAATTGCCTTAATTATCATAATTTTTTAAGAATTTTTGGAGTATCATAAGTATGGTATGTGTTCAGATTACTACATACTGTTCTGTTTTTGACAGATTCTGTTTTCTATGCATTGTTCTTTTATTTTGATGAATCTATGGGTAGTATCGGGGGGTATGAACCATGGTGAAGTTGGATTACCGTAGATATAATGCTAATATGAATTTGGAATGAGTTCACAACAGTACTTGTGATTTACTTTATTATACTAACGGATCCCACAAAGGTTTTGTTGAGTTTTGTGTGATTGAAATTTTCAAGTTTTGGGTGAGACCACGATGGATGAAGGAATAAGGAGAGGCAAGAGCCTAAGCTTGGGGATGCCCGAGGCACCCCAAGGTAATATTCAAGGAAGACTCAAGCGTCTAATCTTGGGGATGCCCCGGAAGGCATCCCCTCTTTCGTCTACAATCTATCGGTAATTTTACTCGGAGCTATATTTTCATTCGTCACATGATATGTGCAAATGCTTGGAGCGTCTTTTGTGTTTATTTTTATTTTTTATTTTATGCACCATGCTGGTATGAGATAGTCCTTGGTTGATTTATAGAATGCTCTTTGTACTTCACATATATCTTTTGAGTATGGCTTTATAGAATGCTTCATGTGCTTCACTTATATCATTTGAAGTTTGGATTGCTTGTTTCCCTACACATAGAAAACCTCCATTTGTAGAATGCTATTTTGCTTCACTTATATTTGTTAGAGCAGGGCATATATTTTGTAGAAAGAATTAAACTCTCATGCTTCACTTATACCTATTTAGAGAGTTAACAGGAGTTGGTCATTCACATGGTTAGTCATAAAATCCTACATAAAACTTGTAGATCACTGAATATGATATGTTTGATTCCTTGCAATAGTTTTGTGACATGAAGATGTGATATTAGAGTCATGCTAGTGAGTAATTGTGTATTCGTAGAAATACTTGTGTTAAGGTTTGTGATTCCCATAGGAGGCACGTATGGTGAACCGTTATGTGACAAAGTCGGAGCATGATTTATTTATTGATTGTCATCCTTTGTGTGGAGGTCGGGATCGCGCGATGGTTAACTCCTACCAACCCTTCCCCTAGGAGCATGCGTGTAGTACCTTGTTTCGATGACTAATAGACTTTTGCAATAAGTATGTGAGTTCTTTATGACTAATGTTGAGTCCATGGATTATACTCACTCTCACCCTTCCATCATTGCTAGCCTCTCTAGTACCGCACAACTTTCGCCGGTGCATTACACCCACCATATACCCTTCCTCAAAACAGCCACCATACCTACCTATTATGGCATTTCCATAGCCATTCCAAGATATATTGCCATGCAACTTCCATCATTCCGTTTATTATGACACGCACCATCATTGTCATATTTCTTTGCATGATCGTAAGATAGCTAGCATGATGTTTTTATGGCTTATCCGTTTTTGATGTCATTGCTACGCTAGATCATTGCACATCCCGGTACACCACCGGAGGCATTCATATAGAGTCATATTTTGTTCTAAATATCGAGTTGTAAGTAAATAAAAGTGTGATGATCATCATTATTAGAGCATTGTCCCATGTGAGGAAGTTATAAAAGAGGCCAATGAAGCCCAAAGAAAAAAAAGAGGCCAAAGAAGCCCACCAAAAAAAGAGAAAAAATAATTAAAAATGAGAGAAAAGAGAGAAGAGACAATGCTACTATCCTTTACCACACTTGTGCTTCAAAGTAGCACCATGATCTTCATGATAGAGAGTCTCCTATATTGTCACTTTCATATACTAGTGGGAAATTTTCATTATAGAACTTGGCTTGTATATTCCAATGATGGGCTTCCTCAAATTGCCCTAGGTCTTCGTGAGCAAGCGAGTTGGATGCACACCCACTAGTTTCTTTTTGAACTTTCATACACTTATAACTCTTGTGCATCTGTTGCATGGCAATCCCTACTCACTCACATTGATTTCTATTGATGGGCATCTCCATAGCCCATTGATACACCTAGTTGATGTGAGACTATATCCTCCTTTTTGTCTTCTCCACAACCACCATATTCTATTCCACCTATAGTGCTATGTCCATGGCTCACACTCATGTATTGCGTGAAAGTTGAAAAGGTTTGAGAACACTAAAGTATGAAACAATTGCTTGGCTAAAACCGGGGTTGTGCATGATTTAAATACGTTGTGTGGGGAAGATGGAGCATAGCCAGACTATATGATTTTGTAGGGATAACTTTCTTTGGCCATGATATTTTGAGAAGACATGATTGCTTTGTTAGTATGCTTGAAATATTATTGTCTTTATGTCAAATGATAGACTATTGCTTCGAATCACTCATGTTTTAGTATTCATGCCATGATTAGATTATATGATCAAGATTATGCTAGGTAGCATTCCACATCAAAAATTATCTTTTTTATCATTTACCTAGTCGAGGACGACCAGGAATTAAGCTTGGGGATGCTGATACGTCTCCGTCGTATCTGCTACCAGGGATGCCTCTTGACCGAGACATCGAGGTCATCATTGAGCTCATGCTCGGATCGAGGCCTATCTATAAGAAGCCTTACAGGATGGGATCCGAAGAGCTAGCGGAGTTGAAGAAGCAACTGGATGAGCAACTCAGGAAAGGGTTTATTCGTTCGAGTGCGTCACCTTGGGGATCACATGTTCTCTTCGTGTCCAAGAAGGATGGAACCATTAGACTCTACGTCTATTACCGTTCTCTCAATGAGGTCACGATCAAGAACAAGTACCCACTCCCCAAGATTGAAGACTTGTTTGATCAGCTAAATGGACCTAAGGTATTCTCCAAGATCGATCTCAGATCTGGGTATTACCAATTGAAGATCCGACCCGAAGACATACCCAAGACTGCGTTCGAGACCCGGTACGGTCTGTACGAATGCACTGTCATGTCTTTTGGACTGACTAATGCCCCATCTTACTTCATGTATGTCATGAACAAGGTCTTCATGGAATACATGGACAAGTTTGTCGTCGTATTCATCGATGACATATTAATCTTTTCCAAGTCCGAATAAGAGCATGAGCAACACTTGAGGTTAGTGTTGGAGAAGCTTCGAGAGCACCAACTTTATGCCAAGTTCAGCAAGTGCCAATTTTGGCTGAACGAAGTTGGATTCTTGTGTCATACCATGATAGCAAGTGGATTGTCACTTGATCCCTCCAAGATTACTATGGTAACCAACTAGGAATCACCAATTGATGTGAAGGAAGTCGGGAGCTTCCTCGGACTCGCGGGATATTACCGCAAGTTCTTAGAAGGTTTCTCCCGCATGGCTCGACCCATGACTCAGCTCTTGAAGAAAGGCAAGAAGTTCAAATGGACGCCGGAGTGTGAAGCAAGCTTCCAAGAATTGAAGAAGAGACTAACCACCGCCCCGGTATTGGCCACTCCAGATATCAGCAAGGAGTTTGTGATATATTGTGATGCCTCCAGAACCAGGCTTGGTGGGGTTCTAATGCAGGATGGCAGAGTTGTGGCGTATCTGTCATGACAACTGCGTCCACACGAGGAGAATTATGCCACCCATGATCTCGAGTTGGCAGCAGTCGTGCATGCCCTGAAGACATGGCGACATTACCTTCTTGGGAAGCGATGTGAGATATATACTGACCACAAAAGTATGAAGTATATCTTCACTGATACATCTCCATCGTATCTACTTTTCCAAACTCATTTGCCGTTGTTTTGGACTCTAATTTGCATGATTTGAATGGAACCAACCTGGACTGACGTTGTTTTCAGCAGAATTGCCTTGGTGTTGTTTTTGTGCAGAAATCAAAGTTCTCCAAACGTCCTGAAAATTTACGGGGAGCATTTTTAGAAAATATGAAAAATATCTGCGCCAAGATCCACCTGAGGGGGTAGGCCAGTGGGCCACAAGCCCTGCCTCCGCCACCCCCTGGTGGCGGTGGGCAAGCTTGTGCGGCCCACACGACTCTGCCGCCCCCAACCTCAGCTCCATAAGTTCACTTTCGTCCCAGAAAAAATAAAAAGAGAAGATTTCTTCGCGTTTGCGATACCGAGGCGCCGCCACAACCTGTTCTTCATCTGGAGGGCAGATCTGGAGTCCGTCTTGGGCTCCGGAGAGGGGAAATCGTCGCCATCGTCATCATCAACCTTCTTCCCTCTCCAATTCCATGAAGTTCTTCGTCGTTCGTGAGTAATCTATTCATAGGCTCGCTGGACGGTGATGAGTAGGATGAGATCTATCATGCAATCGAGTTAGTTTTGATGGGGATTGATACCTAGTATCCACTATGTTCTGAGATTGATGTTGCTACTACTTTGCCATGCTTAATGCTTGTCACTAGGGCCCGAGTGCCATGATTTCAGATCTGACATTATTATGTTGTCACCAATATATGTGTGTTTTAGATCCGATCTTGCAAGTTGTAGTTACCTACTATGTGTTATGATCCGGCAACCCCGGAGTGACAACAACCGGAACCACTCCTGGTGATGACCATAGTTTGAGGAGTTCACGTTTTCACCAAGTGGTAATGCGTTGGTCCGGTTCTTTATTAAAAGGAGAACCTTAATATCCGGTAGTTTCCTTTTGGACCACGCTGCCACGGGAGGGATGGACAATAGATGTCATGCAAGTTCTTTTCCCTAAGCACGTATGACGACACACGGAATGCATGCCTACATCAGATTGACGAATGGGAGCTAGCCACATATCTCTCTGTGTTATAGCTGTTGCATGATGAATATCATCCAAACAAATCACCGACCCATTGCCTACGAGTTTGTCCTACTGCTGTTGTTACTCGTCTTGCTCTGCTGCTACTACTGTTGTTACTACTGTCGCTTGCTACTGTTGCTACTTGCTATTGCTGTCACTACTGTTGTTCATTGCCACTGCCGTTACTCGCTACTTTGTTGTTACTACTTTGCTTGCAATACTAATCTTTCAGGTGTGGTTGAATCTGACAAATTCAGCTGCTAATACTCGAGAGTATTCTCTCACCTCCTGTTTGGCGATCAACAAATTTGGGTCGAATACTCTACCCTCGAAAACTGCTACGATCCCACGCGCTCGTGGGCCGTCAACAACATTCTTCTAGTATCGATTGCCGGAGAGTGCTAACAGAATTCTTCTGGTCCGTTGCAAGGGAAGGTCTGCTGTTACGGAGTCAGCGTTTTTCTGTCGCCGTTGTTGGGGAAGCACAGCTGACATCAAGCATTTTTCTGGCGCCGTTGCCGGGGAGTATTGCTATATTCTCTGAGTTACTTGGGATTTATATCTGCTGATCACTATGAAGAATCTGAAGGATCCAAAAACCAAAGTCTTGCCCTCAACTACGAGGGGAGGTAAGGAATTGCCATCTAGCTCTGCACTTGATTCACCTTCAGTTATGAGTAAGTTTGCGACATCACCTCCTGCTACAAATCTTGATATGTCGCCTATGCTTGACGTTGCTTATGATGCTACTGCTAGAGATGCTATGCTTGATACTATGCCTGATGATGCTATGCCTGATATTGCTAGAGATGCTATGCCTGATGATACTATGCTTGATACTGCTAGAGATGCTATTTTTCCTGATGATGTTATGCTTGATACTGCTAGAGAAGCTACTTTGCCTGACGTTCCACTAGGGGTATTCCTTGATGCTCATATTGCTAGAGTTACTGCCAATGCTCGTGATGCTTCTGAAACTACCGATACTATTGAGATAGAACCTGATTTTCCTCCTGCTAGATCCAGCTCTCCTAGATATCAATTGCGTGATATACCTGAGGGTTATGTTATGGAGGGAGAGATAGCTGAGGATTTTCTTGCGTGTAAGGATGCCTATGACGCTGAGAAATTACTTCTCAAGTGGAAGGAAAAATCTCTGAAAGCTAGGATGAAATACGACCCGAAGTTTGCCACTTCACCTATCTTTATCACTGATAAGGATTATGAATTCTCTATCGATCCTGAGATAATCTCTCTAGTCGAATCTGATCCTTTCCACGGTTATGAGTCTGAGACGGTCGTAGCCCATCTTGCCAAACTACACGATATAGCCACCCTTTTCACTAATGAGGAGAAGATCTGCCACTACTATATCCTTAAGTTGTTTCCTTTCTCTCTAAAGGATAACGCTAAAGCTTGGTTCACCTCTCTTGCTCCTGGATGTGTGAGTAGTCCCCAGGATATGGTCTATTACTTCTGTGAGAAATATTTCCCTGCCCATAAGAAGCAAGTTGCCTTGCAGGAACTATACAACTTTAATCAACTCCAAGAAGAGAGTCTCCCACAAGCTTGGGGGAGGCTCGTCTAGCTACAAAATGCTTTGCCTGATCACCCTCTTAAGAAGAACGAGATACTTGATATCTTCTATAACGGACTTACCGATGCCTCTAGAGACCACCTAGATAGTTGTGACGGTTGTGTTTTTAGGGAACAAACTGTAGAAAAAGCTGAGACCCTACTGAATAACATCTTGATCAACGATAATGCTTGGACTATTCCCGAACCACCTCCTAAGCCAACTCCTAAGAAAAGGGGTATTCTATTCCTCAGTCCCGAAGATATGCAAGAAGCCAAGAAATCTATGCAAGAGAAAGGCATTAGATCTGAAGATGTCAAAAATCTACCACCTATCAAAGAGATCCATGGTCTCGATAACCCGATGCAGGTAGTAGAAGTGAATTCTCTATGTAGGTTTGATGAGAGTGATATTCCTTTTGACAAACCTGCTAGCCTATGCTTTGACGAATTTTACAACTTTGTTGCCAAACAACAGAGTTTCAATGATTATGTTAGCAGACATTTGGAACAAAGTACTCGTATGCTTAGCCATTTAAGTGCTTGTGTAGACAGAAATGTCAATGATCTGAAGCTTCTGAGTAAACATGCATCTATGATTACTACTTGGGTAGAACAAGTACTTAAAGCTCAGGATGACTTGCTCAATGAACGAAATGACAACTCTGTCAGAGTCTTACTAGAGGAGGCAAAATGACTCGGGAACCTTTGTATCCTAAAGGTCATCCTAAGAGAATTGAACAAGATTCTCAAGGAATTAATGCTGATACACCCAGTCATCTTAAGGAGAAGAAGAAGGATGATAGAAGCCTGCATGTTAGTTCACCGAATACTATCACACCTGAAGAACCTAATGATATTTCTGCGTCTGATGCAGAAACACAATATGGTGATGAACATGAACCTGGTGACAATATGGACAGAGATGTTCATAATAATGCTCAACCCAGCAATGATGAGGATGTGGAGATTGAACCTTCGGTTAATCCTGATAACCCACAACCTAAGAAATACGATAAGAATGACTTCACTACTAGGAAGCATGGTAAAGAAAGGGAGCCATGGGTTCGGAGATCTATTCCCTTTCCTCCTAAGCCATCCAAGAAAAAGGATGATGAAGATTTTGAGCGCTTTGTTGAGATGATAAGACCCATCTTTCTGCAGATGCGGTTAACTGATATGCTCAAAATGTCTCCGTATGCCAAGTACATGAAAGATATCGTGACTAATAAACGGAAGATACCGGATCTTGAGATCTCCACCATGCTTGCCAACTACACTTTCAAAGGTGGAACTCCTAAGAAACTTGGTGATCCCGGAGTGCCCACTATACCTTGCTCCATTAAAGGAAACTATGTAAGAACTGCCTTATGTGACCTTGGAGCCAGTGTTAGTGTTATGTTGCTCTCTCTTTATCGTAGACTTCTATTGGATAAGTTGACACCCACTGAAATTTCTCTGCAAATGGCCGACAAATCAACTGCTTTCCCTATCGGCATTTGCAAGGATGTCCCTGTTGTGGTTGCTAAGACCACTATCTTAACAGACTTTGTTATCTTGGATATTCCCGAGGACGATGCCATGGCTTTCATCCTCGGAAGACCCTTTTTAAACACTGCAGGGGCTGTTATAGATTGCAACAAAGGCAACGTCACTTTCCATGTCAACGGTAATGAGCACACAGTGCACTTCCCGAAGAAACGATATCAAGTACATTGCATCAATGCTATCGAAAAGACTTCATCGATTCTTATTGGGAGCTTTGAATGCCCTATTCCTCGTGTCAAGATGAAGTATGATTTGCTTGTTGGGGAGATACATATCCCCATTGAGGTGACTTAGTGGCTATTCGAAAATTCTCCGTTCTCTCTTGCGATTCGAGAAGGTTTTGTCATGAGGACTTGATCAACCCCATTGATGGATTTCTTTCGATGGCCATGAAATGGATGAATCAAAGAGTCACATACCTCTGTTTTGAGCTTTCATTTTCTGTTGCTTAGATGAAAAATGATAGAATTAGTTTAGTTTTTCATGTTTTCTGTTTTAGCGTCCAGGAGAAAAATACCTCAAAAATAAAAGTTCTCCGATGGTCCTGAAAATTTAGTATGATTTTTTTTGGATTTTTTGAAAATTACTCGGCCTGAGAGCTGGCCTGGGGGCCAGACTAGTGGGCACAAGCCCTGCCACCGCCACCCCCTGGTGGTGAAGGGCAAGCTTGTGGGGCCCACAAGGAACCCCTCCACTCGTTCCAGCTCCCAGCCTCTTCTTCCACCTCCAGAAAAAATTGTTTCACACCTCAAACCCCTGTTCTTGCTCATTTGGTTGTGATTTTCGATCTCCTTGCTCAAAGCACCATTCTCCGAACCGTTTTGGGGAAATTACTCCTTGGTAAGTGACTCCTCCATTGGTCCAATTAGTTTTTGCTCTAGTGCTTTATCCTTCGCGTATTCTTGCTACCTTGGTGACCCTGTTCTTGAGCTAGAAATGATGATTTTAGCTGGTCCCAAGTAGTTTTAGCGCGTGATATGGTCTCTAGGCACTAGTAGGAGTAGTTGCTACAAGTTGGGTTAATCTTTGTTCACTTTTCTTTCAAAGTCTCTAAAAATTTCAGAATTTCTCAGAGCTAGAAAAAGGAAGATGTGAGGAGGTTCTTGAGAGGCTCTTCAAGCCGTAACCCCAAGGAGGATGAGAAGAACCACCCCAAGTACGTAGTCCCTCGAGTCACAGAAGTTCGAGCGTGCAAGTGGCCAAGTGATGAATTTTTGCGCGCCGCCGGACTTAATGAAGACTTTTATTACTTGGTGGAGAATGCAGGTCTTACTGCATTCGTTGAAGATAAGTGCTCACAATACCTCCTCCTCACCAATATTTTCGTTCAAAGCTTCAACTTTTATCCGAGGAAGAATCCTCCCATGGTTGAGTTCATGATATACGATGTTCCCCAGTGCATGACACTACATGATTTTTGCAATGTGTGCAAATTACCTTATGTTGGGGATATCCGTGACCCTCGTCCATGAGACTTGGAGGATTTCATTGGTTCTATTGCTGTTGGAGAGGAGAGAGGAGTGTCTCGCGCTAGAATTGCTAGCATACATTTTCCTGTGCTTCGGTACTTCTCACTATTTGTGGGAAAATGTTTGATTGGCCGTGGGGAGGCTGGATCACTTAGTTCTCCAGACCTTGCGGTTTTGCGCGAAGGCCTTTATAACGATAAGATTTACAGCATAGGCGCTATTGTGGCCCAGCGGTTGAACATCAACCGTTCCAAGGGTGTCGTCTATGGAGGTATCTATGCTACCCGTCTTGCCAGACACTTTGAGATACCCATTAGATTGGGAGAGGAAGGCGAGATGCTTCTCCCCGATAAATATCTGGATTATGACAACATGGTTCGCCATGATTTTCTGGATAGAGATGCTAGTAGATGGATGATTTATAACCTGGTATTTAGTCAGGGTACTCGAGAGACTATTACTTTGCCTGCTCCTCCTTTATTCGATCTTCATGCAGGCAGGTACACTATTATGCCCTCGGACATCTACGCATATCGGGGCTTGGCCCGACCACAGGCGCCCGTGCCCGAGCCGCCAGTCGAGTACCACACGCCAGTTTATCAGTGGGAGCCAGAGGAGCTCACACAGCAGTGGCATCCACAGTCTGCTCCGGAGTATCCTGGAGCTGGTGATTTCCCACCATGGGAGTAGACCAAGCTAGGCCAAAATACTAAGCTTGGGGGAGTACATGTTCTCACCAACTTTACATTCATGCTTATGCTTTCACTTTGTTAGCCGGTGTTTACACTTTGCCACTATATTATCCATGCTAGTTTATTTTCGTTTTCTTGTTTTCTTGTTTTGTGTCCTTTTGAGAAAACCCAAAAAGATTTTTCTTTCTTCTTTTGCTTGTTGGGATCTTTCCCGTGTAAATAGTTTTCTTTTTCTTTGGGTCAAGGTAGAAGATATTGGTTTCAATGTTTAGTGGTTCTTCCATGCATACCTGTTTAGCTTTCAAAGAGCCATATTACTTTGTCTTCTCCCTTGTGTTTGGCTGCAGATTCAGCTTAGTCCAATGCACGAGCACTCTTATTATTGTTCACATCGTTCGATCGTGCAAGTGAAAGGCAATAATGATGATATATGATGAAGTGACTGAGACTGAAAAGATGGTATCAACTCTATCTATTTTGTTTTTGTAAATATGACTAGCTTGTCGACCCAGATTTAGCTTTGTTGTGAGAGAACCATGTTTGCAATGACAACTTAGAGATCATAGTTTCTGATGCCATGCTTATTTAGCTGAGAGCTTATAATGGTTTGTCTTGAATGCCAACATAGATTTGCATGCTCGGACTGCTCATGTGGTGACAGGGGGCTATTGATATCTTCCATGCTAGGAGTGTTATCCTCGACATGTGTTTATTCACTGTCATTCACGAGAAAGGGGTCGGTAATTGGAATGCCCAGTTCCACGCTTAAATCGAAAACATAACTGTAAAACAAGACTCCCCCCGGATTGATATTAGTTTACCGTGAGACCTTTGTGTCATTTGCTTATGTGGTTAACTTGTGATCTTGCTGAAATTCTGGTTATGAGTTAGACATAGTTGCAACAACAAGATCAAACAGACTTTGTCAAAGTTTTTCTTTCTCTCTCAGTTTGTCAACTGAGTTGCTTGAGGACAAGCAAGGTTTTAAGCTTGGGGGAGTTGATACGTCTCCATCGTATCTACTTTTCCAAACTCTTTTGCCCTTGTTTTGGACTCTAATTTGCATGATTTGAATGGAACTAACGTTGTTTTCAGCAGAATTGCCTTGGTGTTGTTTTTGTGCAGAAATCAAAGTTCTCCAAACGTCCTGAAAATTTACGGGGAGCATTTTTGGAAAATATGAAAAATATCTGCGCCAAGATCCACCTGAGGGGGTGGGCCAGTGGGCCACAAGCCCTGCCTCCGCCACCCCCTGGTGGCGGTGGGCAAGCTTGTGGGGCCCACACGGCTCTGCCGCCACCAACCTCAGCTCTATAAGTTCACTTTCGTCCCAGAAAAAATAAAAAGAAAAGATTTCGTCGCGTTTGCGATACGGAGGTGCCGCCACAACTTGTTCTTCATCTAGAGGGCAGATCTGGAGTCTGTCTTGGGCTCTCGAGAGGGGAAATCGTCGCCATCGTCATCATCAACCTTCTTCCCTCTCCAATTCCATAAAGCTCTTCGTCGTTCGTGAGTAATCTATTCGTAGGCTCGCTGGGCGGTGATGAGTAGGATGAAATCTATCATGTAATCGAGTTAGTTTTGATGGGGATTGATCCCTAGTATCCACTATGTTCTGAGATTGATGTTGCTACTATTTTGCCATGCTTAATGCTTGTCACTAGGGCCCGAGTGCCATGATTTCAGATCTGAAAGTATTATGTTGTCACCAATATATGTGTGTTTTAGATCCGATCTTGCAAGTTGTAGTTACCTAGTATGTGTTATGATCCGGCAACCCTGGAGTGACAATAACCGGAACCACTCCCGGTGATGACCATAGTTTGAGGAGTTCATGTGTTCACCAAGTGCTAATGCGTTGGTCCGGTTCTTTATTAAAAGGAGAACTTTAATATCCCGTAGTTTCCTTTTGGACCCCGCTGCCATGGGAGGGATGGACAATAGATGTCATGCAAGTTCTTTTCCCTAAGCACGTATGACGACACACGGAATGCATACCTACATCACATTGACGAACGGGAGCTAGCCACATATCTCTCCGTGTTATAGTTGTTGCCTGATGAATATCATCCAAACAAATCACCGACCCATTGCCTACGAGTTTGTCCTACTGCTGCTATTACTTGTCTTGCTCTGCTGCTACTGCTGCTGTTACTACTGTCGCTTGCTACTGTTACTACTCGCTACTGCTGTCACTAATGTTGTTCCTTGCCACTGTTGTTACTCGCTACTTTGTTGTTACTACTTTGCTTGCAGAAACTAATCTTTCAGGTGTGGTTGAATCTGAAAAATTCAGCTGCTAATACTCGAGAGTATTCTCTCACCTCCTGTTTGGCAATCAACAAATTTGGGTCGAATACTCTACCCTCGAAAATTGCTACTATCCCACGCGCGGGTGGGCCGTCAACAACATTCTTCTAGTTTCAATTGCCGGAGAGTGCTAGCAGCATTCTTCTCGTGCCATTGCAAGGGAAGGTCTGCTGTTACAGAGTCAGCATTTTTCTGGCACCATTGCCGAGGAAGCACAACTGACATCATTCACTGAAAGGGAATTGAATATGAGGCAACGAAGATGGTTGGAGTTAATCAAAGACTATGACCTCAGCATTCAATATCACCTCGGTAAGGCCAATGTAGTGGCTGATGCCTTAAGCCGAAAGACCAGCACCTTGAACGTCATGCTCAAGGAAAGGCAACCTGCCTCGTACGAGGAATTGGAAAACTTCGGTTTGGAGCTAGTAGGACCCGGATTCCTAGCCAACCTCGAAGTCAAACCGACGCTGGTTGATGATATCAAGGAGGCCTAGAAGGGTCATAAGAGCATTGAAGGCATCAAGAAGAAGATTCAAGAAGGCAAGGCCCCATGATTCTCGGTGGATGAACAGGGAGCGGTGTGGTTTGGGAAACGTTTATGCATACCCAACAAGGCTGAACTCAAGGACTTGATCCTGCAGGAAGCACATGATACACCCTACTCTATTCACCCCGGTCGTACCAAGATGTATGAAGATCTCCGAGAAAGATTCTGGTGGCACGGTATGAAGAGGGAAATAGCATCTTATGTTGCAAAGTGTGACGTATGCCAGCGAGTCAAGGCTGAGCATCAGCGACCTGATGGATTTCTACAACCGTGCAAGTGCCAGAATGGAAGTGGGACAAGATAGGCATGGATTTTATTACCGGCCTACCAAGGTCAAGCAGAGGCCATGACTCTATATGGGTCATTGTCGACCATCTGACCAAGGTGGCCCATTTCATTCCAGTCAACACCACTTATGATGGGAACAAGTTGCCCAGTCTCTATATTGAGCATATTGTAAGCCTTCACGGAGTTCCCAAGGAGACTGTATCTGACCGAGGCACGCAGTTCACCTCAAGATTCTGGCAGAAGTTCCAAGAAGCCCTCGGAGCCAAGCTCTCTTTCAGCACCGCTTTCCACCCGCAAACGGGCGGACAAACGGAAAGAGTGAATGAGATACTCAAAGATATGCTCCGCGCTTGTGTCTTGGCACATGGTGCCAAATGGGAAGACTGTGCCATTCGCTGAGTTTTCATACAACAACAGCTACCAGTCCAGTCTCTAGATGGCCCCATTTGAAGTGTTGTACGGACGGAAGTGCCGCACCCTGCTCAACTGGTCCGAAACCGGTGAAGGGCTGATTTTCGGCCCAGAAGTTTTGCACAAGGCTGAAGAGAAGGTGCAACTTGTCCAAGAAAACCTGAAGGTAGCTAAGTCACGACAAAAGAGCTATGCGGATTCTCGCCGCAGGGATGTGGAGTTCATTCCCGGAGACCAGGTGTACCTCCGTGTCACACCTCTCAAGGGAACCAAGCGTTTCCATGTTAAAGGGAAACTCGCCCCAAGGTTCATTGGTCCTTTTAAGATCACGGCAAGGCGTGGAGAAGTTGCTTATCAGTTAGAACTAACTCCGGAACTTTCGGGTGTGCACAACGTCTTTCACGTGTCGCTTCTCCGGAAGTATCTTCAAGCGCCAAACCGTTTCGATCCTTACAAGGACATTGACCATCTATCCATCGACCTTCAGCCGGATCTCACCTACCGCGAGAAGCCGATCTGCATTCTGGATGAAGCTGAGCGTTGCACCAGAAGCCGCACCATCAAGTATTTCAAGGTTCAGTGGAGCAACCACACCGAAGCTGAAGCAACCTGGGAGCGTGAAGACTATCTCTGATCTGAGTTTCCGGATCTTTTTAGCACCTAGCTTAGGAATCTCGGGGACGAGATTCCTGTAAGGGGGATAGGTCTGTCACACCCTGTTTTTACTACCACTTTCTTTGTATGCAAAAAATCTAAGCTTGTTAAAACTTTTTAAAACTAATGATGTCACTGCCATGATTGTCATTGTATGCTTGTGTGTTTGATCATGTGATGATAAAAACCCCATTTTCAATATTGAGTTATTTCCAAAAACCCTATTCCTATTTCTGGTTAAGTTACAAACCCTACATTGAGTTGCACTACATGCCCTTGATGGCAAGGTGTGTTCTTACCCAAAGTTGGAGATCTGATTTTAGCTTTATTTTATGCTCCAAAACCACAAAATAACTATTTTTAGAATTGTTTTATTAATTTAATTGCAAGTCCATTTCTGAGGCCAGAATTGGTATTCCTACATGGAAAAATACTTTTCTGCCTTAGAAAAATCTGATTAAATTTGGAGATGATCAGAAGGACATATATTTTCAATACATAAGACTTTTAACCCCTATTTATATTAATATTATTTGAGTAAAACCCTGAAAACCAAATCTGTGTGTTTTGACCTTTTGAAATATTTACAAAGTAAATATTCTCAATAAAATCCTAGAAAATTCCAGTGGTATCCCTAAGCCATATTTGGTGTCCACATAAAGAATCACATTGATCCAAGGTGATTAAGGACCCCAAATAACCCTAAAACCCCTTCTGTCCATATTGGAGTTAGAGCAACTCTACATAGCAAAGTTTGTCCTGTGATGATGAAACTTTGCATGAGTGCCTAATACCTCAAATGAGGGTTCCACACCAAAAATGAGATTTTTGGGACTATATTTACCCACACTCTCTTTTGAAGGGGCAGATCTGGTCAAATGGTGGTGTTTTCAAGTTTACAAAGCTAAACTTGTCCAATGGAGCTCAAACTTTGTGAAACCCCATGTTTTAGCACCAAACCCAAATCTGTTAAGTTGCAACACCAGTGGTGGGGTGCAACCCCCTCAAACCACTGTCGAGCACCTTCTGACAGGGGGGAAGCCCTCTTAGCCACAGCTAAACCCAACCCCTTTGCTCCAAACTCATAGATTAGGTGGCCAGTATCAATGCCTAACCCCAGTCAACTGGCCCCTCACTCGTTCAAAGTGGAAATGCCAAAAACCCCAATTTAAGCTTCAGTTCAAAGCTGACAGCACAAGTATTCCTTATCTCCCTTGACCAGCCGAAGCTCCCACGAGACCCAAATGGCTAGCCACACTCCCACCCAATGCCAGGACATGCTAGACACGTCCAAAGTGCATCAGAGCGCGTGAGCATGCCGTGGCATACCAAAACTGCGCTTTGGGCGCGCTACAGGAGCTCTGGGGGCAACGCTCTCGGCCAATTTCAGCTCCCCCGAGGTGTCCAACCTCTTCCCTGACAACCCCTCTGCGTCGAGCAACCCTCAGGGCCCCTCCTCTCCCGCGCTAGAGCTCGTGCGACACGTGCCCGCGTGCACCAGAACCGGCCAAGGTTGCGCGACCACGGCTGCTCGACTCCTCTCTCTCTCCCTCTATTGCAGATGGTTCTGGTGGTCCAAAACCACGTCCTAAGACCATGGTTTCGACCCCAGCTCCTCCCTGCACCCTCATGCGCGCCACAGTGAGTCACCGGCACTCCCGAATTGGCTCACCCTCACATGCCTATTTATAGCCCTCCCCCTCGCTCCTGCACCCCTCAGATAGCTTCACCACGACCACTAGCACCTCCCTAGCCACCCTAGCAAGCCAGCACAGCCCCGGTGCTTGAGATCGAGTGAGGCCCCTCCTCCTGGGAGCTCCGATCGATCTCCGGCTACCCGACGGCTCCTGCGTCCCCCGACCCACCAAACTGATCCCCTCAACCCCAGGAAGCTTTCCCCCAACTCGCCCGAGCATTTCCGTGCCCCTAGGTGGCTCCACGACCACCTCCCGAAACTCCTCCGCTGCGGCCTTCTCGTCGTCGGCGAACCCCTGCCTCTCCTTCGCTGTTCTGACCACCAGCAGGTAGGCGGTGTCATGCCGAACCCTTTCCTGTCCTTGTTGCGGCTTGAGAACGTCGGCAACCTCGCTGGCGTGCTCCTCCTCCTCTCTGGCCGGAGCTAGGAGACGACCCCGAGAGGTGTGCCCCACCTGTCGGTGGCCCAACCTCCTCCCCCGCGCTGCCCACAGCCGCTGGCCGCATGGCCCCGCACGTCAGGTTTAAACCTGACGGCGCGCGCACCTGGGCAGGCTGTCGGCTGGCCTTGGGCCGGCCCAGTTTTAGGTCGAGCCAGGCCAGGGACTTAGCCCATTTTCTTTTATTTTTAAAATCTGATTTCTAAGATTTTTATAAAAATATTTAAGCAGTGTAAAAATATAAGTTTCCCACTATTATTCTTGTAAAAATGTGTAGTATTTAATGAGACCAATGGATGAATTTTTCAACAACTATTCTGTTTTACAATAATAAAAAGCACTAAATTGGAATAGTTTTACTTCTGTTTGCTTGATTTTAAAAATGTTCCTTCATTAGAAACAGGGGCAAATATTTTTCAAAATAACAACTTAGATTTATCAGTAATATAGAACATATTTTAAAATAACTTTGTGATCTGTTTTTGAGTGAGCTATTTCTTACTTATTCTTTTTACGACGATAGAAAATCCGTGTGACGAGGAAATTGGAGCGGAAGACCTCGAAGACCCCGAATACCTAGCATACCAAGGCAAGCAGCCCTTTGACCATGACTGAGCATATGTTATATTGCATGTTAAAATAGCAAGTATTTCTGTTGCATATGATCATAAGTGTCGGTAAATCATTTGATATGATGTTACCGATGGCTCCTCCGGAGCACATGCATTGAGCTTGAACCTAACCTTTTGAGGATCACGCTACTATAATGTTGACAAGTAATGCTAGAGTAAATAGCATGAACATGTTGTTAGTATAAATCCGAGAGTTCATAAAAAAACGTCGGGTGCCACTAATGCCCGAGGGTGATGATGAGTTAGGTGGCCACTTTTGGTGAAGTGGTGCACCGGGTATTTTGAGTGAGTATGGTTTCGGAAATGGGATTAGATTTATGATATGTCGACCGTCCCAACCTTACCAGTACGACCACGTTACCCCGTATGGGACGGGGATATGTTGATTACTCTGGTCGGTGCTAGCAAAGAGCCACATTACTAGTGGCGGGAGTGATGTGTGGTCACTCTCGTGATGGGGTCGTGCCAGGTAGGACGACTATGCCATTTTTATGAGTTCCAAGCACACCGTTGGTCCCCGCATGGTTGTAACTGTCCAGAGTTGGTGCTCGTAAGACGTACAACATGTGGGCTGGGTACCAATCGAGTGGACCTCTTTGTCTAGTATCGTCAGGGAAAAGGCATTGATCGGGTACTTACCTCGGGTATGTTATATACCGTGAGTCGTGGATGACACGGAAGTTTCCCGAATCTCGTGGGTCCAGCGTACTACCTCTACAGAGTGTAAAACTATTGAATAGCCGTGTCCACGGTCAAGGACAGTTGGGTAATCCTACTTAAACTTCGCCCAGTCGTTTCCGCATAAACCAAGCGTGTGTGAGTGGTGATAAAAATGTATTATTATGAAAGTAATGATATGACAAAGTTTGGTGACTTGGCATATAGGGTGAACCCGGATGGTTCAACCCTCAACAGATATATTGATATATGTAACCTGTTCTTCAAAAATAATTCTTTAACTCGTTGCATATTCATGATCATTCCACCAAGATGAGTTACACCAAAGATGCATGATATTGTTATCCTTCACTTTCATTGTTCATATCATGGGATGTTTGCGAGTACATTCAAAAGTACTCATTGGCTTGCCACTGGTTATATTATTGACCAGACATGGAAGGACCGGAGTTTGGAGACGAGTACGCCTTCGGAGACGCCCATGCGAACTAGGACGCTTCCGAGCCAGAATGCCTCTCGGTGTAGGCTTGATGGCATGGGCACCCGCTTAGCCCCTATGATTTCCGCTAATAGATGTATCAGTATGATTTGGCCTTAGGGCCTGTTTGTGAACTTGACCATTCAGTCATGTGTTGTAATAATCGGTACTCGGATGTAAGACTCTTTTATTCGGTATCTGTGTTCGGTGAGCATTGATCTCTGGGATCACTGAGCACGGCGATCTCGTCTCGTAAGTCGGGGTCCCCACATTACCATACCATGGGATCACTTGATCCCTCTCGGTACATTTTGTACGTTTTGTGTGTTGATCATCTTGATTTACTCTTTGTCTGACGATCTTGATCAACCTTGTGTCTCTATGACTATTCTTTGGATAATACCTTAAATACCACCTTGGTCATCATATAAACTCCTTGAACCCAATAGATGGACTTCAAGAAGTGCCTGTGGAAAAATTCTATAAATATAACTTAAGGCAGCTGATGTCCACTATGCAACATTCCCCTTGTAGATGTTGTTGGGCCTCCAAGTGCAGAGGTTTGTAGGACAGTAGCAATTTTACCTCAAGTGGGTGACCTAAGGTTTATCAATCCGTGGGAGGCATAGGATGAAGATGGTCTCTCTCTAGCAACCCTGCAACCAAATAACAAAGAGTCTCTTGTGTCTCCAACACACCCAATACAATGGTAAATTGTATAGGTGCACTAGTTCGGCGAAGAGATGGTGATACTAATGCAATAGGGATAGTAGATATAGGTTTTTGTAATCTGAAATTATATAAACAGCAAGATAATTAATAATAAAAGTGAGCACGAACGGTATTGCAATGAGTGGAAACAAGGCCTAGGGTTCATACTTTCACTAGTGAAGTTCTCTCAACAATGATAACATAATTGGATCATATAACTAGCCCTCCACATGCAACAAAGATTCACTCCCAAAGTCACTAATAGCGGAGAACAAACGAATAGATTATTGTCGGGTACGAAACCACCACAAAGTTATTCTTTCTGATCAATCTATCCTAGAGTTCATACTAGAATAATACCTTAAGACACACATCAACCAAAACCCTAATGTCACCTAGATACTCCATTGTCACCTCTAGTATCAGTGGGCATGATTATACAATATGCATCACACAATCTCAGAATCATCTATTCAACCAACACATAGAACTTCAAAGAGTTCCCCAAAGTTTCTACCGGAGAGTCAAAACGTGTGCCAACCCATATGCATAGGTTCCTGATCTCACGAAACCCGCAAGTTGATCACCAAAACATACATCAAGTATTGACATGAATATCCCATTGTCACCACAGATAGACACGTTCAAGACATACATCAAGCGTTCTTAAAGACTCAATCCAATAAGATAACTTCAAAGGGGAAACTCAATTCATTACAAGAAGGGGGAGTGGGAAGAACATCATAGGATCCAACTATAGTAGCAAAGCCCGCGGTACATTGAGATCATGACATCTCAAGAACACAAGAGATAGAGATCAAACACATAGCTAGTGGTACATACCCTCAGCCCCGAGGGAGAACTATTCCTCCTCGTCATGGAGATCGCCGGGATGATGAAGATGGCCACCGGAGATGGATTCCCCCTCCGGCAGGGTGTCGGAACAGGCTCCCGATTGGTTTTTGGTCTCTACAGAGGCTTGCGGCGGCGGAACTCCCGATCTAGGTTTATTTCTGGAGGTTTCTGCATTTATAAGACCAGATGGCATCTAGAACAAGTCAGGGGGACCCACGAGGGGTTCACGAGCCCCCCCAGGCGCGCCCAGGCGGGGTGGGCGCGCCTCCCTAGCTCGTGGCTTCCTTGGACTCCCCTCTGGTATCTTTTTCTTCTGGTATTTTTGATATTTTCCATAAAAAATCACGGCGAAAGTTTTATTCCGTTTGGACTCCGTTTGATATTCCTATCTGAAAAAGGTCAAAAACAAGGAAAAAACAGGACCTGGCACTTGGCTCTAGGTCAATAGGTTAGTCCCAAAAATAATATAAAATAGCATATTCATGCATATAAAACATCCAAAGTTGATAATATAATAGCATGGAACGATCATAAATTATAGATACGTTGGAGACGTATCAAGCATCCCCAAGCTTAATTCCTCCTCGTCCTCGAGCAGGTAAATGATAAAAACAGAATTTTTGATGTGGAATGCTACCTAACATATATTGTAACATGAATATTCAGATCCATATGATTCAAAGAAAAAAAGTTTAATATTGACATAAGGACAATAATACTTCAAGCATACTAACAAAGCAATCATGTCTTCTCAAAATAACATGTCCAAAGAGAGTTATCCCTACAATATCATATAGTCTGGCTATGCTCCATCTTCCCCACACAACGTATTTAAATCATGCACAACCCCGGTATTAGCCAAGCAAATGTTTTCACACTTTTACTTTCTCAAACCTTTTCAACTCTCATGCAATACATGAGCGTGAGCCATGGACATAGCACTATAGGTGGAATAGAATATGATGGTGGTTGTGAGGCAAAAAGGAGGAGATCGTCACATCAACTAGGCATATCAACGGGCTATGGAGATGCCCATCAATAGATATCAATGTGAGTGAGTATGGATTGCCATGCAAGAGATGCACAAGTGCTATAAGTTTATGAAAGCTCAGAAAGAAACTAAGTGGGTGTGCATCCAACTCGCTTGCTCAAGAAGACCTAGGGCAATTGAGGATGCCCATCATTGGAATATACAAGCCAAGTTCTATAACGAAAATTCCCACTAGTATATGAAAGTGACAATATATGAGACTCTCTATCATGAAGATCATGGTGCTACTTTGAAGCACAACTGTGGTAAAGGATAGTAGCATTGTCCCTTCTCTCTTTTTCTCTTTTTTTCGTTTGGGCTCTTGGGCCTCTTTTTTTCATTTTTTCATTCATTTTTTTTGGTGGGCTCTTTGGCATCTTTTATTTTCTTTTTATTTTAAGTCCGGAGTCTCATCCCAACTTGTGAGGGAATCATAGCTTCCGTTCTTTCCTCACATGGGACAATGCTCTAATAATGATGATCGTCACACTTTTATTTACTTACAACTCGATACTTAGAACAAAGATATGACTCTATATGAATGCCTCCGGCAGTGTACCGGGATGTGCAATGAGGCATGAGTGACATGTATGAAAGGTAACGATGGCTTTGCCAAAAATACGATGTCAACTACATGATCATGCAAAGCAATATGACAATGATGATGTGTGTCATAATAAACAGAACGGTGGAAGTTGCATGGCAATATATCTCGGAATGGCTATGGAAATGCCATGATGGGTTGTTATGGTGGCTGTTTTGAGGAAGGTATATGGTGGGTTTATGCACCGGCAAAAATTGCATGACACTAGAGAGGCTAGCAATGGTGGAAGGGTGAGAGTGTGTATATACCATGGACTCACATTATTCAGAGAGAACTCACATACTTGTTCTGAAAGTTTTATTAGTAATCAAAACAAAGTGCTAGACGCATGCTCCTAGGGGAAGGGTTGGTAGGAGTTAACCATCGGGCGATCCCGACCACCACACAAAGGATGACAATCAATAAAAAAATCATGCCCCGACTTCCTAGTGTTGGGGAACGTCGCATGGGAAACAAAAAATTTCCTACGCGCACGAAGACCTATCATGGTGATGTCCATCTACGAGAGGGGATTTCCGATCTACATACCCTTGTAGATCGCACAGCAGAAGTGTTAGTGAACGCGGTTGATGTAGTGGAACGTCCTCACGTCCCTCGATCCGCCCCGCGAACCGTCCCACGAAACGTCCCGCGATCCGTCCCACGATCCGCTCCGATCTAGTGCCGAACGGACGACACCTCCGCGTTCAGCACACGTACAGCTCGATGATGATCTCGGCCTTCTTGATCCAGCAAGAGAGACGGAGAGGTAGATGAGTTCTCCGGCAGCGTGACGGCGCTCCGGAGGTTGGTGGTGATCTAATCTCAGCAGGGCTCCGCCCGAGCTCCGTAGAAACGCGGTCTAGAGGTAAAACCGTGGAGGTATGTGGTCGGGCTGCCGTGGCAAAAGTTGTCTCAAATCAGCCCTAAAACCTCCGTATATATAGGGGGAAGAGGGGGAGCCTTGCTTTGGGGCTCAAGGGGCCCCAAGGGGGTCGGCCGAGCCAAGGGGGGGAGTCCTCCCCTTCCAAACCGAATCCAAATAGGTTTGGAAGGAGGAGTCCTTCCCCCTTTTCCCACCTCCTCTTTTCTTCTTTTCTCTTTGATTTTCTTCCTATGGCGCATAGGGCCTTCTTGGGCTGTCCCACCAGCCCACTAAGGGCTGGTGCGCCACCCCCAAGGCCTATGGGCTTCCCCGGGGTGGGTTGCCCCCCCCCCCCCCCCGGTGAACACCCGGAACCCATTCGTCATTCCCGGTACATTCCCGGTAACTCCGAAAACCTTCCGGTAATCAAATGAGGTCATCCTATATATCAATATTCATTTCCGGACCATTCCGGAAACCCTCGTGACGTCCGTGGTCTCATCCGGGACTCCGAACAATATTCGGTAACCAACCATATAACTCAAATACGCATAAAACAACGTCGAACCTTAAGTGTGCAGACCCTGCGGGTTCGAGAACTATGTAGACATGACCCGAGTGACTCCTCGGTCAATATCCAATAGCGGGACCTGGATGCCCATATTGGATCCTACATATTCCACGAAGATCTCATCGTTTGAACCTCGGTGCCAAGGATTCATATAATCCCGTATGTCATTCCCTTTGTCCTTCGGTATGTTACTTGCTCGAGATTCGATCGTTAGTATCCGCATACCTATTTCAATCTCGTTTACCGGCAACTCTATTTACTCGTTCCGTAATACAACATCCCGCAACTTACACTAAGTCACTTTTCTTGCAAGGCTTGTGTGTGATGTTGTATTACCGAGAGGGCCCCGAGATACCTCTCCGTCACACGGAGTGACAAATCCCAGTCTCGATCCATACTAACTCAACGAACACCTTTGGAGATACCTGTAGAGCATCTTTATAGTCACCCAGTTACGTTGCTACGTTTGATACACACAAAGCATTCCTCCGGTGTCAGTGAGTTATATGATCTCATGCTCATAGGAAGAAATACTTGACACGCAGAAAACAGTAGCAACAAAATGACACGGTCAACATGCTACGTCTATTAGTTTGGGTCTAGTCCATCACATGATTCTCCTAATGATGCGATCCCGTTATCAAGTAACAACACTTGCCTATGGCCAGGAAACCTTGACCATCTTTGATCAACGAGCTAGTCAACTAGAGGCTTACTAGGGACAGTGTTTTGTCTATGTATCCACACAAGTATTGTGTTTCCAATCAATACAATTATAGCATGGATAATAAACGATTATCATGAACAAAGAAATATAATAATAACTAATTATTATTCCTCTAGGGCATATTTCCAACAGTCTCCCACTTGCACTAGAGTCAATAATCTAGTTCACATCACCATGTGATTTCAACGGATCCAACACCCATATAGATCTGGGGTCTGATCACGTCTTCTCGTGAGAGAGGTTTTAGTCAACGGTTCTGAAACTTTCAGATCCGTGCATTCTTTACAAATCTTTATGTCATCTTATAGATGCTGCTACTACGTGCTATTCGGAAATGCTCCAAATATCTACTCTATTATACGAATCGGTTTCATTACTCATAGTTATTCGGATTAGTGTCAAAGCTTGCATCGACGTAACCCTTTACGATGAACTCTTTAACCACCTCCATAATCGAGAAAAATTCCTTAGTCTATTTAGTTACCAAGGATAACTTTGACCACTGATCAGTGATTCAATCCTGGATCACTCTGTGTACCTCTTAACAGACTTGCTGCAAGGCACACATCAGGTGCGGTACTCAGCATGGCATACTCTAGAGTCTACGGCTAAGGCATAGAAGACGACCTTCGTCTATTCTCTTTATTCTGCCGTGGTCGGGTTTTTGAGTCTTACTCAAATTCACACCTTACAACGCAACCAAGAACTCCTTCTTTGCTGATCTATTTTGAACTCCTTCAAAAACTTGTCAAGGCATGCATCTTGTTGAAACTTCCATTAAGCGCTTTCGATCTATCTCCATAGATCTTTGATGCTCAACGTTCAAGTAGCTCAATCCAGGTATTCCTTTGAAAACTCCTTTCAAACAACCTTGTATGCTTAACAGAAATTCTACATTACTTTTGATCCACAATATGTCAACCACATATACTTATCATAAATTCTATAGTGCTCCCACTCACTTCTTTGGAAATACAAGTTTCTCATAAACCTTGTACAAACCCAAAATCTTTGATCATCTCATCAAAGTGTATATTCCAACTCCGAGATGCTTGCACCAGTCCATTGAAGGATTGCTGGAGCTTGCATACTTGCTAGTATCTTTAGGATCGACAAAACCTCATGGTTGTATCTCATACAATGTTTGCTCAAGGAAACCGTCGAGGAAACAATGTTTTGACATCCTACGTGCAATATTTCATAAATAATGCAGCAACTACTAACATAATTCTAACAGACTTTTAGCATCGCTACGAGTGAGAAAGTCTCATCATAGTCAACTGTTTGATCTTGTCGGAAACATCTGTGCGACAAGTCGAGCTTTTCTTAATAGTGACTTATCACCATCATCGTCTGTCTTCCTTTTAAAGATCCATTTTTACTCAATAGTCCTATGACCATCAAGTAGTTTTTCCAAAGTCTACACTTTGTTTTCACACATGGATCCTCTCTCGGATTTCATGGCTTCTAGCCATTTGTTGGAATCCGGGCCCACCATTGCTTTCTCCATAACTCGTAGGTTCACTCTTGCTCAACAACATGACCTCCAAGACAGGGTTACCGTACCACTCTGCAGTAGTACGCGACCTTGTCAACCTACGAGGCTTGTAGTAACTTGATCCGATGCTCGATGATCACCATCATCAGCTTTCACTTCAATTGGTGTAGGCGCCACAGGAACAACTTCCTGCGCCCTGCTACATACTGGTTGAAGTGATGGTTCAATAACCTCATCAAGTTCTACCACCCTCCCACTCAATTCTTTCGAGAGAAACCTTTCCTTGAGAAAGGATCCGTTTCTAGAAACAAACACTTTGCTTTCGGATCTGAGATAGGAGATGTACCCAACTGTTTTGGATAATCTATGAAGATGCATTTATCCGCTTTGGGTTCGAGCTTATCAGACTGAAACCTTTTTACATAAGTGTCGAAGCCCCAAACTTTCAAGAAACGACAGTTTAGATTTCTCTAAACTTCAGTCTATACTGTGTCATCTCAACGGAAATACGCGGTGCCCTATTTAAAGTGAATGTGGTTGTCTCTAATGCATAACCCATAAACGATAGTGGTAATTCGATAAGAGACATCATAGCATGCACCATACCAAATAGTGTGTGGCTATGACGTTCAGACACATCATCACACTATGATGTTCCAGGTGGCATGAACTACGAAACAATTTCCACATTTTCTTAATTGCGTACCAAAACTCGTAACTTAGATATTCATTTCTATGATCATATCGTAGACAGTTTATCCTCTTGTTACGACGAACTTCACTCCGAAAAAAAATTGAACTTTTCAATATTTCAGACTTGTGATTCATTAAGTAAATACTCTTGTATCTGCTCAAATCTTCATTGAAGTAAGTTCATAATGATATCCACTGCGTGCCTCAGCACCCATTGGACTGCATACATCAAAATGTATCACTTCCAACAAGTTACTATCTTGTTTCATCTCAATGAAATCAAGGCCTTGCTCATGTGGTATGATTTGCATGGCACTAGTGATTCGAAATCAAGTGAGTATAAAGATCCATCACCATAGAGCCTCTTCATGCAATTTATACCAACATGACTCAAGCGGCAGTGCCACAAGTAAGTGGTACTATCATCATCACCTCGTATCTTTTTGGCACCAATATCATGAACATGTGTAACACTACGATCGAGATTCAATAAACCATTGAACGTGATTATTCAAGCAAATAGAGTAACCATTATTCTTTTTAAATGAACAATCGTATTGCAATAAACATGATCCAATCATGTTCATGCTTAACGCAAGCACCAAATAACAATTATTTAGGTCTAACACCAATCCCGATGGTAGAGGGAGCGTGCGACGTTTGATCATATCAACCTTGGAAACACTTCCAACACGTATCGTCACCTCGCCTTTAGCTAGTCTCCGTTTATGCCGTAGCTATCATTTCGTGTTACTAATCACTTAGCAACCGAACCGGTATCCAATACCCTCATGCTACTAGGAGTACTAGTAAAGTACACATCATGTATATCAAACATACTTCTTTCGAATTTTTGCCAGCCTATTTATCTACCAAGTATCTAGAGTTGCTCTGCCTCAGTGACTGTTCCCCTCATTACAGAAGCACTTAGTCTCAGGTTTGGGTTTAATCTTGGGTCTCTTCATTAGTGCAGCAACTGTTTTGCCGTTTCACGAAGTATCCCTTCTAGCCCTTGCCTTTCTTGAAACTTAGTGGTTTTACTAACCATCAACTATTCATGCTCCTTCTTGATTTCTACTCTCGCAGTGTCAAACATCACGAATCGCTCAAGGATCATTGTATCTATCCTTGATATGTTATAGTTCATCATGAAGCTCTCACAGCTTGGTGGCAGTGACTTTGGAGAACCATCACTATGTCATCTGGAAGATTAACTCCCACTTGATTCAAGCGATTGTCGTACTCACACAATCTGAGCACGCGCTCAACGATTGAGCTTTTCTCCTTTACTTTGTGGACAAAGAATCTTGTCGAAGGTCTCGTACCTCTTAACAAGGGCACAAGCATGAAATCACAATTTCATCTCTTTTGAACATCACTTATGTTCCGTGATGTTTCAAAACGTCTTCGGCGCCTTGCTTCTAAGCCATTAAGTATTTTGCACTGAACTATCGTGTAGTCATCAGAAACGTGTATGTCAGATGTTCACAGCATCCACAGACGACGCTCGAGGTGCAGCACACCGAGTGGTGCATTAAGGACATAAGCCTTCTGCGCAGCAACGAGGACAATCCTCTGCTAAGTTTGCTACTATCAACTTTCAACTAAATTTTCTCTAGGAACATATAAAAACAGTAGAGCTATAGCGCAAGCTACATCGTTATTCGCAAAGACCATTTAGACTATGTTCATGACAATTAGTTCAATTAATCATATTACTTAAGAACTCCCACTCAAAAAGTACATCTCTCTAGTCATTTGAGTGGTACATGATCCAAATCCACTATCTCAAGTCCGATCATCACGTGAGTCGAGAATAGTTTCAGTGGTAAGCATCTCTATGCTAATCATATCAACTATACGTTTCATGCTCGACCTTTCGGTCTCATGTGTTCCGAGGCCATGTCTGCACATGCTAGGCTCGTCAAGCTTAACCCGAGTGTTCCGCGTGTGCAACTGTTTTGCACGCATTGTATGTGAACGTTGAGTCTATCACACCCGATCATCACGTGGTGTCTCGAAACGACAAACTGTCGCAACGGTGCACAGTCGGGGAGAACACAATTTCGTCTAGAAATTTTAGTGAGAGATCACCTCATAATGCTACCGTCATTCTAAGCAAGATAAGGTGCATAAAGGATTAACATCACATGCAATTCATAAGTGACATGATATGGCCATCATCATGTGCTTCTTGATCTCCATCACCAAAGCACCGGCATGATCTTCTTGTCACCGGCGTCACACCATGATCTCCATCAACGTGTCGCCATTGGGGTTGTCGTGCTACTCATGCTATTACTACTAAAGCTACGCCTAGCAATATAGTAAACGCATCTGCAAGCACAAATGTTAGTTTAAAGACAACCCTATGGCTCCTGCCGGTTGCCGTACCATCGACGTGCAAGTCGATATTATCTATTACAACATGATCATCTCATACGTCCAATATATCACATCACATCGTTGTCCATATCAAATCACAAGCATACCCTGCAAAAACAAGTTAGACGTCCTCTAATTGTTGTTGCATGTTTTACGTGGTGACCATGGGTATCTAGTAGGATCGCATCTTACTTACGCAAACACCACAACGGAGATGTATGAATTGCTATTTAACCTTATACAAGGACCTCCTCGGTCAAATCCAATTCAACTAAAGTTGGAGAAACTGACACTTGCCAGTCATCTTTGAGCAACGGGGTTACTCGTAGCGATGAAACCAGTCTCTCGTAAGCGTACGACTAATGTCGGTCCAAGCCGCTTCAATCCAACAATACCGCGGAATCAAGAAAAGACTAAGGAGGGCAGCAAAACGCACATCACCGCCCACAAAAACTTTTGTGTTCTACTCGAGAAGACATCTACGCATGAACCTAGCTCTGATACCACTGTTGGGGAACGTCGCATGGGAAACAAAAAATTTCCTACTCGCACGAAGACCTATCATGGTGATGTCCATCTACGAAAGGGGATTTCCGATCTACGTACCCTTGTAGATCGCACAGCAGAAGCGTTAGTGAACGCAGTTGATGTAGTGGAACGTCCTCACGTCCCTCGATCCGCGCCGCGAACCGTCCCACGAAACGTCCCCCGATCCGTCCCACGATCCGCTCCGATCTAGTGCCGAACGGACAACACCTCCGCGTTCAGCACACGTACAGCTCGATGATGATCTCGGCCTTCTTGATCCAGAAAGAGAGACGGAGAGGTAGATGTGTACTCCGGCAGCGTGAAGGCGCTTCGGAGGTTGGTGGTGATCTAATCTAAGCAGGGCTCCGCCCGAGCTCCGCAGAAACGCGATCTAGAGGTAAAACCATGGAGGTATGTGGTCGGGCTGCCGTGGCAAAAGTTGTCTCAAATCAGCCCTAAAACCTCCGTATATATAGAGGGAAGAGGGGGAGACTTGCCTTGGGGCTCAAGGGGCCCCAAGGGGATCGGCCGAGCCAAGGGGGGGAGTCCTCCCCTTCCAAACCGAATCCAACTTGGTTTGGAAGGAGGAGTCCTTCCCCCTTTTCCCACCTCCTCTTTTTTTCTTTTCTCTTTGATTTTCTTCCTATGGCGCATAGGGCCTTCTTGGGCTGTCCCACCAGCCCACTAAGGGCTGGTGTGCCACCCCCAAGGCCTATGGGCTTCCCCGGGGTGGGTTGCCCCCCCCCCCCGGTGAACACCCGGAACCCATTCGTCATTCCCGGTAACTCCGAAAACCTTCCGGTAATCAAATGAGGTCATCCTATATATCAATCTTCGTTTCCGGACCATTCCGGAAACCCTCGTGACATCCGTGATCTCATCCAGGACTCCCAACAACATTGGGTAACCAACCATATAACTCAAATACGCATAAAATAACGTCGAACCTTAAGTGTGCAGACCCTGCGGGTTCGAGAACTATGTAGACATGACCCGAGTGACTCCTCGGTCAATATCCAATAGCGGGACCTGGATGCCCATATTGGATCCTACATATTCTATGAAGATCTTATCGTATGAACCTCAGTGCCAAGGACTCATATAATCTCGTATGTCATTCCCTTTGTCCTTCGGTATGTTACTTGCCCGAGATTCGATCGTCAGTATCCACATACCTATTTCAATCTCGTTTACCGGCAAGTCTCTTTACTCGTTCCGTAATACAAGATCCCGCAACTTACACTAAGTCACTTTGCTTGCAAGGCTTGTGTGTGATGTTGTATTACCGAGTGGGCCCCGAGATACCTCTCCATCACACAGAGTGACAAATCCCAGTCTCGATCCATCCTAACTCAACGAACACCTTCGGAGATACCTGTAGAGCATCTTTATAGTCACCCAGTTACGTTGCGACGTTTGATACACACAAAGCATTCCTCCGGTGTCAGTGAGTTATATGATCTCATGGTCATAGGAAGAAATACTTGACACGCAGAAAACAGTAGCAACAAAATGACACGATCAACATGCTACGTCTATTAGTTTGGGTCTAGTCCATCACATGATTCTCCTAATGATGTGATCCCGTTATCAAGTAACAACACTTGCCTATGGCCAGGAAACCTTGACCATCTTTGATCAACGATCTAGTCAACTAGAGGCTTACTAGGGACAGTGTTTTGTCTATGTATCCACACAAGTATTGTGTTTCCAATCAATACAATTATAGCATGGATAATAAACGATTATCATGAACAAAGTAATATAATAATAACTAATTATTATTGCCTCTAGGGCATATTTCCAACACCTAGCATAGCGGTTCACCATACGTGCATGCTACGGGAATCACAAACTCTAATATAAGCATTTCTAACAATCCATAATTACTCATTAGCATGACGCTAATATCACCATCTTTATATCTCGAAACTATATGCAAATAATCAAACTTCTCATAGTATTCGATGCACTCTATATGAATGTTTTTATTATATCCGTCTTGGATGCCCATCATATTAGGACTAGATTCATAACCTAAGAAAATTACCATGATGTTTAAGAATCTCAAAATAATATAAGTGAAGCATGAGAGTTAAACTATTTCTATAAAATAAAACCACTGCAATGCTCTATAAAGATATAAGTGAAGCACTAGAGCAAAAGACAAACTACTCCACAAGATATAAGTGAAGCTCAGTGAGTAGTTGAATAATTATTTGGCTATGTGAAGACTCTCCCATCTAAGAATTTCAGATCCTAAGTACCTTATTCAAACAAAATAAAAAAAACTTCAAGTATAGCATGAAACATGTGAAGAAGCAAAAACTTAGGTTCAACCGATACTAACCGATAATTGTTGTAGAAGAAAGGTGGGATGCCAACCGGGGCATCCCCAAGCTTAGACGCTTGAGACATCTTGAAATATGGATTGGGATGACTTTGGAATCCCCAAGCTTGAGCTTTTTGTGTCTCCTTAATTCCTCTCATATGACGGTTTCCGAAATCTTAAAAACTTCATCCATACAAAACTCAATCAAGAACTCGTGAGATAGGTTAGTATAAATCAATGCAAAACTTTATCATCCTCTACTGTAGAAAATCACTAAAATCATTATTTGACATTGCATACTAAGTGCCTCTGCATATTTAAAACTTCCATCCTACAATGGAATCATTAAACAAGCAAACATATGCGAACAATGCAAACATAACAGCAATCTATCTAAACAGAACAGTATGTGAAGAATGCAGAAACATCTATACTTAATTAACTCCAAAAATTCTGAAACAATTTCCAAGATGTATAGAATTTATAAGAGCATAATGTTTCCAAATTTCAAGTTATTCTGACATACAGAAATTCTAGGGAATTTTTGCACTACAAGCAAACTTTGTGTTTTGGAACAGCAACTCCTAAACTTGCAAATTAAGCATGGTAAAGGCTATCCTTGACATTTTTATTGAAATAAATGATGAAAAACATTAATATAAATAACATCAAGCAAGTACTAATAAAATAAAATGATGCTCCAAGCAAAACACATATCATGTGGTGAATAAAAATATAGCCCCATGTAAAGTTACCGATGGATTGAAGACGAAAGAGGGGATGCCTTCCCAGGGAATCCCCAAGCTTAGGCTCTTTGGTGTCCTTGAATATGGATTTTGGGTGCCTTGGGCATCCCCAAGCTTAGTCTCTTGCCACTCCTTGTTCCATAGTCTATCGAAACTGTACCCAAAACTTGAGAACTTCACAACACAAAACTTAGCGGAACTTCGCGAGATGGGTTAGTATTATAACGAGCAAATCAATCACTTGGGTACTGTCAAAACAAGACTCATTATTACTTTCATACAATCCCTACTGTATCTTAATATTTCCACAATTTATATTACTCAATATAATCTATGGAAACACCAAAACAAGCAAACTATGCATTGAAAACACAATATGTCAAAAACAGAATAGTCTGTAATGATCTAAATGATAACCATACTTCTGCACTTCCAAATATTCTGAAACAATTATGACAATTAAGGCAATTTTTATATCAATAAGCAGAAAAAAGAATCAACCTAAAAGCACTCTGTGGATAGAAATTAGAAATGATTTCGTGAGCGCAAAGTTTCTGTCTTTTTCAGCATGATCAAACAACTATCACCCAAACTAATCATAAAGGCTTTACTTGGCACTTTATTGAAACTAAGGCAATAAAACATGATTAATACAGTAGCTTAATCATGTGAACATGCAAAAACAGTAAGGATACATATTGGGTTGTCTCCCAACAAGCACTTTTCTTTAATGCCTTTCAAGCCAGGCATGATGATTTCAATGATGCTCACATTAAAGATAAGGATTGAAACATAATGGAAGCATCATGGAGAATATGACTAGCACATTTAAGTCTAACCCACTTCCTATGCATAGGGATTTTGTTATCAAACAATTTATTGGAGCAACAATCAACTAGCATAGGAAGATAAAACAAGCATGACTTCAAAAGTTTCAACACATGGAGAGGAAGCTTGATATTATTGCAATATGTAGAAGCATATGATCCTCTCTCATAATAATTTTCAGTAGCGTCATGAATGAATTCAACAATATAACCAGCACCTAAAGCATTCTTTTCATGATCTATAAGCATAGAAATTTTACTACTCTCCACATAAGGAAATTTATTCTCATCAATAGTAGTGGGGGTATCGTAAAAGACTTGAACACTACAAATTGTTTCCACATTAAAAGAGTAATGTTCAGTAAGAGGGTACTCATAATTGTGACAAGTTTTATTATCATTCTTCTTTATATCATAAGTATCATCACAATAATAATCATAGATAGGGGGCATACTTTCATCATAATAATTTTGATCATTCAAAGTGGGGGAACTAAAAAGATCATCTTCATGAAACATAGCATCCCCAAGCTTGTGGCTTTGCATATCATTAGCATCATGGGTATTCAAAGAATTCATACTAAAAACATTGCAATCATGCTCATCATTCACATATTTTATGCCAAGCATTCTATGTAATTCTTCTTTTAGCACTTGAGCACAATTTTCATTTCCATCATTTTCACGAAAGACATTTAAAAGATGAAGCATATGAGGCAACCTTAATTCCATTTTTTAGTTTGCAGTTTTATTTTAATAAACTAAACTAGTGATAAAACAAGAAACTAAAAGATTCGATTGCAAGATCTAAAGATATACTTTCAAGCGCTAACCTCCCCGGCAAGAGTGCCATAAAAGAGCTTGATGTCTACTACGCAACCTTCTCCTTGTATATGTTGTTGGGCCTCCAAGTGCAGAGGTTTGAGGGATAGTAGCAATTTTCCCTCAAGTGGGTGACCTAAGGTTTATCAATCCATGGGAGGCATAGGATGAAGATGGTCTCTCTCAAGCAACCCTGCAACCAAATAACAAAGAGTCTCTTGTGTCCCCAACACACCCAATACAATGGTAAATTGTATAGGTGCACTAGTTCGGCGAAGAGATGGTGATACACGTGCAATATGGATAGTAGATATAGTTTTCGTAATCTGAAATTACAAAAACAGCAAGCTAATTAATAATAAAAGTGAGCACGAATGGTATTGCAATGCGTGGAAACAAGGCCTAGGGTTCATACTTTCACTAGTGAAGTTCTCTCAACAATGATAACATAATTGGATCATATAACTAGCCCTCAACATGCAACAAAATTCACTCCCAAAGTCACTAATAGCAGAGAACAAACGAAGAGATTATTGTCGGGTACGAAACCACCACAAAGTTATTCTTTATGATCAATCTATCCTAGAGTTCGTACTAGAATAACACCTTAAGACACACATCAACCACGACCCTAATGTCAGCTAGATACTCCATTGTCACCTCAAGTATCCGTGGGCATGATTATACGATATGCATCACACAATCTCAGAATCATCTATTCAACCAACACATAGAACTTCAAAGAGTACCCCAAAGTTTCTATCGGAGAGTCAAAACGTGTGCCAACCCATATGCATAGGTTCCTGATCTCACGAAACCCGCAAGTTGATCACCAAAACATACATCAAGTATTGACATGAATATCCCATTGTCACCACAGATAGACACGTTCAAGACATACATCAAGTGTTCTTAAAGACTCAATCCGATAAGATAACTTCAAAGGGGAAACTCAATTCATTACAAGAAGGTTAAGGGGGAAGAACATCATAGGATCCAACTATAGTAGCAAAGCCCGCGGTACATCGAGATCATGACATCTCAAGAACACGAGAGAGAGAGATCAAACACATAGATACTGGTGCATACCCTCAGCCCCCAGGGAGAACTACTCCCTCCTCGTCATGGAGATCGCCGGGATGATGAATATGGCCTCCGGAGATGGATTCCCCCTCTGGCAGGGTGCAGGAACGGGCTCCCGGTTGGTTTTTGGTGGCCACAGAGGATTTGCGGCGGCGGAACCCCCGATCTAGGTTTATTTTTGGAGGTTTGTGTATTTATAAGACCAGATGGCATCGAGAACAAGTCAGGGGGACCTACGAGGGAGTCACGAGCCCCCCAGGCGCTCCCAGGGGGTAGGCGTGCCTCCCTGGCTCGTGGCTTCCTTGGGATTCCCCTCTGGTATCTTTTTCTTCTGGTATTTTTGATATTTTCCATAAAAAATCACGGCAAAAGTTTTATTCCGTTTGGAATCCGTTTGTTATTCCTATCTGAAAAAGGTCAAAAACAAGGAAACAACGGGAAATGGCTCTGGGCTCTAGGTCAATAGGTTAGTCCCAAAAATAATATAAAATAGCATATTCATGCATGCAAAACATCCAAAGTTGATAATATAATAGCATGGAACGATACAAAATTATAGATATGTTGGAGACGCATCAGCAACCATTAGTCCATAGGAATTGTCATCAATTACCAAAACCACATATAGAGAAATATGCTCTAATACAACTGTTTTTCACCCACTGTATGTGAACGTAGAGTCTATCACACCCGATCATCATGTGGGGTCCCGAAACGACGAACTGTCGCAATGGTGCACAGTAGGGGAGAACACAATTTTGTCTTGAAATTTTAGTGAGGGGTCACCTTATAATGCTTCCGTCGTCCTAAGCAAAACAAGGTGAATAAAAGGATTAACATCACATGCAAATCATAAGTGACATGATATGGCCATGAACGTGTGCTTCTTGATCTCGATCATAAAAGCATCCGCATGATCTCCATCATCACCGACGCCACACCATGGTCTCCATCATTGTGCTGCCATCGAGGTTGTAGTGCTAACTATGATGTTACTACTAAAGCTACTACTAGCGATAAAGCAAAGCATCTCCAAGCGCAAAATAATTAAATACAACCCTATGGCTCTTGCCGGTTGTTGTAGCATCGACGTGCAAGTCGAAATTTTAACTATTACAAGATGATCGTCTCATATATCCAATATATCATATCATGTCTTTGTCCATATCACATCACATGCATACCCTGCAAAAACAAGTTAGACGCCCTCTAATTTGTTATTGCATGTTTTACGTGGCTTCTATGGGTATCTAGTATGATCGCATCTTACTTACGCAAAGCCACAACGGTGATATGCAAATTGCTATTTAACCTTCTCCAAGGACCGCCTCGGTCAATTTCGATTCAACTAAAGTTGAAGAAACATACACCCGCCAGTCATATTTATGCAATAAGTTGCATGTTAGTCGATGAAACCGGTCTCTCTTAAGCGTACGAGTAATCTTGGTCTGGGCCGCTTCAATCCAACAATACTGCCGAATCAAGAAAAGACTAAGGAGGGCAGCAAATTGAACATCAACACCCACAAACTCCTTTATATTCTACTCGAGATATCATATATGCATAGACCAAGCTCTAATACCACTGTTGGGGAACGTTGCATGGGAAACAAAAAAAAAATATGCACACGCAAGACCTATCCATGGTGATGATCATCTACGAGAGGGAAGAGTGCATCCACATACCCGTGTAGATTGCTAAGCAGAAGCATATATAACGCGGTTGATGTAGTGGAACATCTTCGCTATCCAAATCGCAGGCCGTCCCGCGATCTCATCACGATCCATCCCGATCTAGTGCCGAACGGACGACACCTCCGCGTTCAGCACACGTATAGCTTGATGATGATCAGCACCTTCTTGGTCTAGCAAGAGTGGAAGATAGGTAGATGAGCTCTCCAACACGACGGCATGGTGGTGGTGGTGGATAATCCGGCAGGGCTTCGCAAAGCGCTACAGAACTAATCTAGAGGAGAAAACGATCTAGAGAGAGAGAGGGCAGCACGTGACTTATTAGAGTTAGGGCTGCCCTCAAATCCTCTAGTATATATAGGAGGTAGGGAGGGGAGGAGGCAACCAAAAAAAACCTAAGGGTTCAGCCGAAGTGGAGAGGAGGTGGAGGAGTCCACCGCCAATCCTACTCATAGTAGGATTCCATCTTGTCTCCTCCTTCCCTTTTCCCCCTTTTCCCTTCTTTTTCTCCTTGGCCGAAATAGCTTTATTGGGCTGACCGCACCAGCCTACTAACGGCTGGTGCACCACATTTAGGCCTATTAGGTTCTCTCTCGGGTGGGTGGCCCCTCCCGGTAAAATCCTGGAACCCATTCGTCACTCCGTGTACTTTACCCGTAATGCCCGAAAATTTTCGGGAAGCCAAATGCAACATTCCTATATATCAATCTTTACCTCCAGACCATTCCAGAGCACCTCGTGATGTCCAGGATCTCATCTGGGACTACGACAACTTTCGGTCACCAACATACATAACTCAATAATACTGAAACATCACCAAACCTTAAGTGTGCACACCTTGCGGGTTTGAGAACTATACAGACATGACCTGAGACATTCTTCGATCAATAACCAATAGCGGGACCTGGATGACCATATTGGCTCCTACATATTCTATGAAGATCTTTATCGGTTGAACCTCTATGTAAAGGATTCAGTTAATCCCATATGATGTTCCCTTTGTCCATCGGTATGTTACTTGCCCGAGATTCAATCATCGGTATCTCTATACCTATTTCAATCTTGTTACCGGCAAGTCTTTTTACTTGTTCCGTAATACATGATCGTGTGACTAACTCCTTAGTAACATTTCTTGCAAGGCTTGTTGTGATGTTATATTACCGAGTGGGCCCCGAGATACCTCAACGTCACACGGACTGACAAATCCTAGTCTCGATTCACGCAAACCCAACAGACACCTTCACAGATACCTGTAGAGCACCTTTATAGTCACCCAGTTACATTGCGACGTTTGATACACACAAGGTATTCCTCCAGTGTCCGGGAGTTGCATGATCTCATGGTCATAGAAACAGATATATTGACATGTAGAAATCAGTAGCAATAAACTGACACACTCATATGCTACGTTCATAGTTTGGGTCTTGTCCATCACATCATTCTCCTAATGATGTGATCCTGTTATCATGTGATAACACTTGTCTATGGCCAGGTACCTTGACCATCTTTCATTAACGAGCTAGTCAACTAGAGGCTCACTAGGGACAGTGTGTTGTCTATGTATCCACACATGTATTTGAGTTTCCAATCAACACAACTCTAGCATGGATAATAAACGATTATCATGAAGAAGGAAATACAATAATAACCAATTTATTATTGCCTCTAGGGCATATTTCCAACACATCAATATTCACAAGACTCGGTGTTGTGGTGAACGGTGCCAGAAGGAGGAGGAGAGCCACACAACTCAGCACCGGAATCCCATGGGCAGTGGCGAGCAATCCAGGTGTCCTCATCAGTGAGTATGTCCCCAAAACCGCTCTCAATCGTTAAGCCAGCATGCCTTCCAAGTGCCTTGTGATGACCGATAGCCGCCTTTTCAGCGGCGTGAGCCCGGTACTGACCCTTGGCTTGCATACAAAAGAGCTTCTTCATCTTCTCCGTGAGCTTCTTAGCCCAAGAAGGTTCTCAAGTGGGGTCACAACACGAGAAGCAGTGTCCTCGTCAGCTACAAAATCCTCATCAGCCTCTTCATTAGAAGAATCCTCATCCATGTCTCCACACACATCTTGTTCACGGGCAGTATGAGTAGTCCACTTGTCCTTGTGCCTAAGTTGCACAACCTTGTGGGATACCAGTTCCCCAGCTTCAAACAACTCACCAGGAAAGGTGTCTTCCCAAGTCTTCTCAATCAGAAGCATCAGAAAGGGGCCATACATGGGGCACTTACGCTTAGACACCATAGAATGGAGCTCATACCACATAACATGAGAAATATCCAAATGATTTACCTGACCCTTGAATTTATGAAACTCCCAGAAAAGAAGCATGTCTACCAGGTAAGAGTGGACCTGATCGAGATTCCCAACACAGGGGAACAAGGTGTGGCGAAAGATGTGGTGCATGATATCTAAGAATGGTTCCATCACCCAAGTGGACTTGCATGTAGTAGAGGAGATCTTCTCAGTGTTGTACTTGTACATGGCTTGCTTATGAGTAGCAGCATACTCACTCTATGGACGGTAATCCACAGGGGTCTCGAGTCCCTTATCCTCAGTGTTAAGAAGATGCATAAAAGGCTTCCCCGGAGTAGAAAGCAACCTACCATTTGTCATCCATGATAGAGTCTTGGCTGTTGGAAATCTGCCCAAGAAGCAATAATAAATTCTTTATTATTATATTTCTTTGTTCGTGATAATCGTTTATTATCCAGGCTATAATTGTATTGATTGGAAACACAAATACATGTGTGGATACATAGATAAAACACTGCCCCTAGTAAGCCTCTAGTTGTCTGGCTCGTTGATCAAAGATGGTTAAGGTTTCCTAACCATAGACAAGTGTTGTTACTTGATAACGGGTTCACATCATTGGGAGAATGATCTGATGGACAAGACCCAAACTATAAACGTGGCATATGATCGTGTCAGTTTATTGTTACTGTTTTCTGCATGTCAATGTATGTGTTCCTATGACCATGAGATCATGCAACTCTCAGACACCGGAGGAATACCTTGCGGGTTATCAAACGTCGCAACGTAACAGGATGACTATAAAGATGCTCTACAGGTATCTCCAAAGGTGTCTGTTGGGTTGGCATGGATCAAGACTAGGATTTGTCACTCCGTGTGACAGAGAGGTATCTCGGGGCCCACTCGGTAATACAACATCACAATAAGCCTTGCAAGCAATGTGAGTAAGAATTTAGTCACGTGATCTTGTATTACGGAACGAGTAAAGAGACTTGCTGGTATAGAGATTGAACTAGATATAGAGATACCGACGATCGAATCTCACACAAGTAACATACCGAAGAACAAAGGGAATAGTATACGAGATTATATGAATCCTTGACATAGAGGTTCAACCGATAGAAATATTCGTAGAATATGTAGGAACCAATATGGGCATCCAGGTCCCGCTGTTGGTTATTGAACGGGGAGTGTCTCAGGTCAATTCTGCATAGTTCTCAACCCCCCAGGGTCTGCACACTTAAGGTTCGGTGACGTTTCAGTATAGTTGAGTTATATGTGTTAGTGACCGAAGGTTGTTCGGAGTCCCGTATGAGATCACGGACGTCATGAGGGTTTCCGAAATGGTCCAGAAACAAAGATTGATATATAGGAAGTTGGTGTTTGGATTCCGGAAGGTTTTCGCGCATTTCCGATAGTGTACCGGGAGTGACGAATGGGTTTCGGGGGCCCACTGGGTGGGCCCACCATGCCCCAAGGGGTCGACATGGGTTTATTGGATGAAAAATAAGGCATAATGGGCTGACAAAGTCATCCAAGGAAAGCCCATGAGGAAAAAGTGGAAAATCCAAAAGAGGTGAGAAATTAAGGAAGGAGTCCTAATCCAAGTGGAGTTGGAGGAGGACTCCTCCCTCCTCTTGTTCGACCGACACAAGGGAGCCTCCCTTGTGGCGCCAAGGCTGCCCCGTCCCTCCTCCTATATATACTAGAATTTTAGGGCTTTTTGAGACACAACTTTGCCACGTGCAACACAAACCTATACCTCGTAGTTCTACCTCTTGATCGGTTTTCTGCGGACATCGGGCGAAGCCCTGCAGGAATAGATCATCACCATCACCAGCGCGCCGTCATGCTGCCAGAGAACTCATCTACTTCCCCGTCTCTCTTGCTGGATCAATAAGGTGGAAATCTACATCGAGCTGGACGTGTGCCAGACGCGGAGGTGCCATCCGTTCGGCACTTTCTCGGAACGGATCGTGGGACGGATCACGAGACGGTTCGTGGGACGGATCGTGAAGACGTACCACTACATCAACCACGTTTATTAACACTTCTGCTTAGCAATCTACAAGGGTATGTGGATCTGAGCTCCCTCTTGTAGATGAAGATCACCATGATAGGTCTTCGTGTGCGTAGGAAATTTTTTGTTTCCCATGCAACGTTCCCCAACAGTGGCATCATGAGCTAGGTTCATGCGTAGATGTAATCTCGAGTAGAACACATAAGTTTTTGTGGGCGTTGATGTTTGATTTGCTGCCCTCCTTAGTCTTTTCTCGATTCAATGGTATTGTTAGATTGAAGTGGCCCGGACCAACATTACTCGTACGCTTACGAGAGACCGGTTTCATCGACTAACATGCAACTCGTTGCATAAAGATGATTGGCGGGTGCATGTTTCTTCAACTTTAGTTGAATTGGATTTAACCGAGGCGGTCCTTGGAGAGAGGTTAAATAGAAATTTTCACATCTCTGTTGTGGTTTTGTGTAAGTAAGATGTGATCATACTAGACACCCATAGCAGCCACGTAAAACATGCAACAACAAATTAGAGGACGTCTAACTTGTTTTTGCAGGGTATGCTTGTGATGTGATATGGACAAAGACATGATGTGATATATTGGATGTATGATATGATCATGTTGTAATAGTTAATATCGACTTGCACGTCGATGCTACGGCAACCTGCAGGAGTCATAGGGTTGTCTTTAAACTAACGTTTGTGCTTGCAGATGCGTTTACTATATTGCTAGGTTGTAGTTTTAGTAGTGATAGCATATATAGCACGACAACCTCGATGGCGGCACGATGATGGAGATCATGGTGTGGCACCGGTGACGATGAAGATCATGCCGGTGCTTTGGTGATGGAGATCAAGAAGCACAAGATCATGGCCATATCATGTCACTTATTAATTGCATGTGATGTTAATCCTTTTATGCACCTTATCTTGCTTAGAATGACGGTAGGATTATAAGGTGATCCCTCACTAAAATTTCAAGATAAAATTGTATTCTCCCTGACTATGCACCACTGCGATAGTTCGTCGTTTTGAGACACCACGTGACGATCGGGCATGATAGACTCAACATTCACATACAACGGGTGCAAAACAGTTGCTCACGCGGAACACTCGGGTTAAACTTGACGAGCCTAGCATGTGCAGACATGGACTTGGAACACAAGAGACCAAAAGGTCGAGCATGAATCGTATAGTTGATATGATTAGCATAGAGATGTTTACCACTGAAACTATACTCAACTCTCGTGATGATCGGACTTGAGTTAGTGGATTTGGATCATGCACCACTGATGACCCACAAGTATAGGGGATCAATCATAGTCCTTTTGATAAGTAAGAGTGCCGAACCCAATGAGGAGCAGAAGGCTCTGATAAACGGTTTTCAGCAAGGTAATAACTGCAAGCACTGAAAGTAGCGGTAACAAGTGATGGTGTAGTGAGGTGAAACGTAGCAGGTGAAAACTAACAAGCAACAAGTAACAAGTAATAGAAACGGTGCAGCAAAGTGGCCCAATCCCTTTTGTAGCAAGGGACAAGCCTGAACAAAGTCTTATAGGAGGAAAAACGCTCCCGAGGACACACGGGAATTTCTGTCATGCTAGTTTCATCATGTCCATATGACTCGCGTTTGTTACTTTGATAGTTTGATATGCGGGTGGACCGCCTCTTGGGTACTGCCCTTACTTGGACAAGCATCCCACTTATGATTAACCCCTCTCGCAAGCATCCGCAACTACAAAAGAAGAATTAAGACAACGTCTAACCATAGCATTAAACTAGTGGATCCAAATCAGCCCCTTACAAAGCAACGCATAGACTGGGGTTTAAGCTTCTGTCACTCTAGCAACCCATCATCTACTTACTACTCCCCAATGCCTTCCTCTAGCCCAAATATGGTGAAGTGTTATGTAGTCGACGTTCACATAACACCACTAGAGGAAAAGACAACATACAGCATATCAAAATACCGAACGAATACCAAATTCACATGACTATTAATAGCAAGACTTATCCCATGTCCTCAGGAACAAAAGTAACTACTCACAAAGCATGGATATATTCATGACCAGAGAAGTAATGAATATCATAATGGATCTGAACATGTAATCTTCCACCAAGTAAACCAACTAGCATCAACTACAAAGAGTAATCAACACTACTAGCAACCTTACGGGTACCAATCAGCGTCGCGAGATGGCGATTGGTTACAAGAGATAGACTAGGGTTTGGATAGGAGATGGTGCTCATGAAGATGTTGATGGAGATGACTCCCCTCCAACGAGAGGAGTGTTGGTGATGACGATGGCGACGATTTCCCCCTCCGGGAGGGAAGTTTCCCAAACAGGATCGTCCTGCCGGAGCTCTAGATTGGTTCTGCTCAAGTTCCGCCTCGTGGTGTCGGCGCCTCCTCGAAAAAGCTCTGCCTTGATTTTTTTTCCGGACGAAACTGTTCATATAGCAGAAGAGGGGGGCCAGTGGGTGACCAGGGTGCCCACAAGCCCTGTAGCCGCGGCCAGGGGGGCAGGCCGCGGCTACCAGGCTTGTGGGCCCCTGGCAGCTCCCCTCTGGCACTTCTTTCGCCCAGTATTTTTTATATATTCCCAAAAAATTCCATGTTGATTTTTAGGGAATTTGGACTTGCGCGGAATAGAGGACTCAGACTTGCTCCTTTCCAGTCCAGAATGCGAGCTGCCGGTATTCTCCCTCTTCAAATAAACCTTGCAAAATAAGAGAGAAAAGGCATAAGTATGGTACCACAAAGTATAATAACGGTCCATAAAGCGATAAATATCAACATGAAAGCATGATGCAAAATGGACGTATCAAGTCCCCCAAGCTTAGACCTCGCTTCTCCTCAAGCGAAAACCAAGATCCATAAACATGTCCACATGTTTAGGGATGAAGGTGTCGATAAAACATAATACGGACATGAGGGCATCATGATCACACATAGAACAGCAATACATCATAAAGATTCTTATGGGAAAGTAACAAATCCTTCACAAAGCAAAGTATGAATCAAAAACCTTACCGAGAAGTAGCCAACAACAGTCCATAGTCATTGAAGTAATTGCAATTTATCATAACATCAGAAAGAGTCAAATAAGAGCTTGTAAAGCAAATCCACATACTCAATCATTTCTTTTGTTTTCCACAATTGTTACAACTCACGTGGTACTCATGGTATCAAAGTTTCAGTTGGACACAGAGAAATATAGGGGCTTATAATTTTGCCTCCCAACCATTTACCTCAAGGGTAAAGTCAACAATAATAAAGCATAAGTACTCATCTCCAAGTTGATATATGAATATAGATCTTTCCCTAGCATATGACGTTCACCAAGATGAAGATGGAATAGGGAATTGGTGTTGATCACCATGACTTTCACAAGGACAAAAGTAAAGGTACAAGATAGGCCCTTCGCAGAGGGAAGCGGAGGTTGTCATGCGCTTTTAAGGTCTGGATATACGACCACTTAGTGTAAAGGAACGTCACTTTATATTGCCCCGTGTAATAAAGAACTTTATTATGCAGTCTGTCGCTTTTATGTCTTCCTCATCATAGGTTCGTACAAAGCTTATTTTCCACACACTAATAAATCATACATACTTTAGATAGCAACTTTTTATTGCTTGCACCGATGACAACTTACTTGAAGGATCTTACGCAATCCATAGGTAGGTATGGTGGACTCTCATGGCAAAACTGGGTTGAAGGTTCATGGATGCACAAGTAGTATTTCTACTTAGTACGGAAGTTTTGGCTAATATGAGGTGGAAGCAATCATCACATGCTAAGGGATCTCTAGACATATAACATTGTTTGGAACCAAGCAAACACAATTCATTATGTTGTCTTCCTTGTCCAACATCTACTTCTAAGCATGTAATAGTTTCGTGAGTGCTCACAATTGTAAAAAGTGTCTAAGATGATATATTTATATGTGAACCTCTCTTTCCTTATTACTTCTTATTAATTGCAACAATGACTAGGGTCTATGTTGGTCTATTCTCAACAAGTTTCAATCATTATACTTGTTATATGTGAAGCTATCACTTTCCATAAGATCATCTCATGATCTTTCATGCTATCGTTCTTTTCATACTTTTGATCACGGCACAAAACAAAGCCCTTGACTAAGATACTCTTTATTATATAGCTCGCAATCTCGAATACATCGGGGGATACACAAGGCAAAAGACTCAAACAAAACACTAAAGACTTATCCCACTAAGAGAAGAAATAAAAACTGAAAAGGAAAGAACTAAAACAAAGGTAAAAGCAAAAGATATAAAGGTGATACGATACCAGGGCAACTCCCCCAAGCTTGGCACAAGCCAAGGGAGTTTCCCATACCAATGCTTAGTTGTCTTCCTTTGGTGGTGATGGTGGTGGAGTTGCAACATGAGTTTGATCCTCCGTCTTCCAAGGCATAGGTGCTCCATCGTGGCAGGATGAACGAGTCGCCGGAATCCTCAAATCTGCAGCCAACCGTATTGATTTAAATATATACTCATACTCACAGTTTTGGTTCTGCAGGTCATAGATATGGCCCTGGAGTTGATCAACCCTGTCATAGAGCCTGGAGAGGTGCTTCCCAATGTCATTGGCATCCATCTTGTGCTTGTTGGTGAACTCCGTGATCATCATGTGGTTGGCATTGAGTCCACGCTCCACCATCCCTTGGCACATCAAGACTTGTTGCTCCATTGCTTCGAGCCTCGTCTCCATGCTTCCGGTCTTCTTAGGCCCCTTAACATCACGGATGTGCAACATCCCCTCACGCATATCAATAGATTGAGGGTGTTGCAGCACTTCCGTGAGGTAGGGATTGATGACCTTCTCGAAAATCTTGTCCTTAGGAGCTTTTGGGGAAGTCATGACGATCTAGATCTGCAACAGAAACAGGCTCGAAACAAAAAACAAAGGGAATCTGCGTGATACGGAGATCAAAACCCTCGGGCGTATATATAATGATTTTTTCTGGACTAGAAGGAGTGCTCCGCAAGAAAACAGAGTCCGGGAGGAACAGGAGGTGCCCACAAGCCGCCGCGGCTACCAAGCTTGTGGCCGCCTCGTGCGCTCTCCGGACTGCTTTTTATTTTTTTATTTTTCCATAAATTCCAAAATAGAGATAATTTCCTAGTGGAAAAGTTTTGGAGTCCAATTACTTACCGAAACACATACCTCTTCGTTTTTAGAGTCTGAAACAGGCTGATAAACATCCCTTATGTACTCCTCTGGAGTTATGATATTGATGATATTGCTCTCAACATTTATGGGAGTACCAGAGATATAATGCTTGATTCTTTGCCCATTTACCACTCTAGGAAAATTACCTTCCGTGTTAGTGATTTTAATGGCACCGGAACGATATACTTCCTCGACAACGTAGGGACCTTCCCATTTAGAGAGAAGCTTGCCTGCGAAGAATCTTAAGCGAGAATTGTATAGCAGGACATAATCGCCTACATTGAACTCACATTTTTGTATTCTTTAATCATGCCATCTCTTAACCTTTTCCTTGAACAACTTGGCATTCTCATATGCATGGGCCCTCCATTCATCTAATGAGCTGATATCAAACAACCGCTTCTCACCGGCAAGTTTGAAATCGAAGTTGAGCTCTTTGATTGCCCAATAAGCTTTGTGTTCTAGCTCAAGAGGTAAATGACATGCCTTACCGTAAACCATTTTGTACGACGACATGCCCATGGGATTCTTATAAGCAGTCCTATAAGCCCATAGTGCATCGTAAAGTTTGCTAGACCAATTCTTTCGAGATCTATTGACAGTCTTTTGTAAGATCAATTTAATCTCCCTATTACTCAACTCCACTTGACCACTAGACTGAGGATGATAAGGAGATGCAACTCGATGGTTGACATCATACTTAGCGAGCATCTTGCGGAAAACACCATGAATGAAATGTGAACCGCCATCAGTCATCAGGTATCTAGGGACTCCAAATCTTGGGAAAATGACTTCTTTAAGCATCTTAATAGATGTGTGGTGATCAGCATTTCTAGTGGGGATAGCTTCTACCCACTTAGTGACGTAATCAACAGCAGCTAAGATGTGAGTATACCCATTGGAACTCGGGAAGGGTCCCATATAATCAAAGCCCCAGACATCAAATGGTTCAATGACAAGTGAATAGTTCATAGGCATTTCCTGACATTTACTGATGTTCCCTATTCTTTGGCATTCGTCACAAGACAAGACAAACTTACGGGCATCCTTGAAGAGAGTGGCCCAATAGAAACCTGATTGCAATACCTTATGAGCAGTTCTATCTCCAGCATGGTGTCCTCCGTAGGCTTCGGAATGACACTTCTGTAGGATATGTCCCTGTTCATGTTCAGGCACACAACGTCTAATAACACCATCTACTCCTTCCTTATAAAGGTGAGGATCATCCCAAAAGTAGTGTCTCAAATCAAAGAAGAATTTCTTCTTTTGCTGGTAGGTGAAACTGGGTGGTATGTATTTGGCTACGATATAGTTTGTGTAATCAGCATACCACGGTGCACTATGTGAAGTACGGATGAAATTCAATTGCTCATCAGGAAAGCTGTCATCAATAGGTCGTGGGTCATCAAGGACATTCTCTAGCCTGGACAAGTTATCTGCTACAGGGTTATCAGCACCCTTTCGGTCAACAACGTGCAGATCAAATTCCTGTAGCAGGAGAACCCATCTGATTAGCCTAGGTTTAGCGTCCTTCTTCTCCATAAGGTACTTAATAACAGCATGATCAGAATGAATAATGACTTTTGAGTCAACTATATAAGATCTGAACTTTTCACATGCAAACACGACTGCTAAAAATTCCTTCTCCGCAGTGGCATAGTTTCTTTGGGCACTGTCTAGAGTTTTACTAGCGTAGTGAATGACATTCGACTTCTTGTCAACTCTTTGTCCTAGAACAGCACCAACAGCATAATCACTAGCATCGCACATGATTTCAAAGGGCAAGTTACAGTCAGGTGGTTGAACAATAGGTGCGGTTATCAAGGCCTTCTTAAGTATTTAGAAAGCTTCCTCACAATCCTCATCAATAACAAAAGGAACATCCTTCTGCAAGAGGTTGGTAAGAGGCCTAGAAATCTTAGATAAGTCTTTAATGAACCTTCTATAGAAACCAGCATGACCTAGGAAACTTCGTATACCTATGATAACTGTGGGGCAAGGCATTTTCTCAATTGCATCAACCTTAGCCTTATCAACTTCAATGCCTTTCTCACAGATTGTGTGTCCTAAGACGATGCCTTCATTAACCATGAAGTGGCACTTCTCCTAGTTCAAGACGAGGTTGGTATCTTTGCATCTCTGTAAGACTCGATCAAGGTTGCTGAGGCAATCGTCAAAGGAAGAACCATAAATGGAGAAATCATCCATGAAAACCTCAACAATCTTTTCACAAAAGTCATAGAATATTGCCATCATACATCTTTGAAAGGTGGCAGGTGCATTGCATAAGCCAAAAGGTATACGTCTATAAGCAAAGGTACCGAAGGGGCAGGTGAAAGTGGTTTTCTCCTGATCAGATTGTGCAACTGGTATTTGCGAGAAACCTGAATAATCGTCTAAAAAGCAGAAGTGTGTGTGTTTAGATAGCCTTTATAGCATTTGGTCGATAAACGGCAAAGGATAATGGTCTTTCCAGGTTGCGTTGTTCAGTTTCCGGAAGTCTATCACCATCCTATAGCCAGTAATAATCCTCTGTGGGATTAGTTCATTCTTATCATTAGGAACGACGGTGATACCTCCCTTCTTAGGTACGCAATGTACTGGACTTACCCAATCACTATGAGCAACAGGATAAATGATTCTTGCTTCCAGAAGCTTTAATATTTCTTTTCTCACGACCTCTTTCATCCTAGGATTTAATCTCCCTTGATGATCAGCAACTGGCTTAGAATCGGGATCAGTTTTAATCTTGTGCTGACATAGAGTGGGACTAATACCCTTAAGATCATCAAGAGTATATCCAATAGCAGCACGGTGCTTCCTCAAAGTTTTTAATAACTTCTTCTCTTCATGATTCGAGAGGTGATCACTAATAATAACAGGATATATCTCCTTCTCATCAAGATAGGCATACTTAAGTGTATCTGGTAACTGTTTTAGGTCGAACACAGGATCACCCTTTGGTGGGGGAGGATCCCCAAGCAGTTCAACGGGCAGATTATTCTTAAGAATAGGATATTGTTCTAAAACAATTTTATCTATCTCATCTCTTTCATCCATATGCATATCATTTTCATGCTCAAGCACATATTTCTCTAAAGGATCCGTAGGAGGCACGGCAATAGAGGCGAGAGCAATGATTTCATCCCTACCAGAGGACTATTTTTCATGGGGTTGTCTTCCAAACTTGGAGAAGTTAAATTCATGAGACACACCCTCGAAACTAACAGTGACAGTCTATTTAATGCAATCAATATGAGCATTGACAGTGTTGAGAAAGGGTCTACCAAATATGATGGGACAAAAGCTATCTTGTGTGCAGTAGCAAGGACGAGGAAATCAGTAGGATACTTCGTCTTACCACACAGGACTTCCACATCTCTCACAATTCCCACAGGGCAGATAGTGTCTCTATTAGCTAGCATAATAGTGACATCAATGGGTTCTAACTCAGCAGGTGCAATCTCATCTTTGATTTCATCATATAGGGACCGGGGTATTGCACTAACACTAGCACCCATATCACATAAACCATGATAACAGTGATCTCATATCTTGACAAAAACAACGGGCAGGCCAACTACAGGTCCGTATTTGTCTTTCGTGTGAGCTTTAGCAATTCTAGCGGAGTCCTCACAGAATTTGATAACATGCCCGTCTATGTCTTCGGCTAAGAGATCTTTGATAATAGCAACACTAGGTTCAACTCTAATTTCCTCAGGGGGTGCAAGTGGTCTAATGTAATCCCTACGTATCACAATTGGAGCTTTAGAATAATCCTTTTTCCTAGCAGGGTAAGGTGGTTTCTCAGTGTAGGCACAAGGAACAATAGGATCATTATAGGCAATGACTTTCTCTTCAACTAGATTGGGTTTAACTATGCTGACTTCTACAGGAGGATGATACTTAAACCACTTCTCTTTGGGAAGATCAATATGAGCAGCAAAAGATTCACATAGAGAAGCTACTATCTCAGAGTCAAGTCCATACTTAGCGCTAAAATCTCTAGAAGTGTTTGTTTCAACAAAAGATTTAACGCAATCAAACTGGAAATTCATACCTGACTCCTTACCTTCTTCAAGCTCCCAATCTTCAGAGTTACATTTGATTCTTTCCAATAAATTCCACTTGTGGTCAATATCCTTCTTCATAAAAGAACCGGTACAATAAGTGTCAAGCATGGTACGATCTTCATGAGAAAGCCGAGCATAAAAGTTTTGAGTGATAATTTCTCTCGAGAGCTCGTGATTGGGGCATGAATATAGCATTGATTTAAGCCTCCCCCAAGCTTGAGCTATGCTTTCCCTGTCACGAGGCCAAAAGTTATAAATATAATTCCAATCACGATGTACTAAATGCATAGGATATAACTTTATATGAAATTCCAATTTCAACCGATTGTAGTCCCATGATCCAGTATCATCACATAGCCTATACCATGTCAACGCCTTATCCTTCAAAGATAAAGGAAAGACTTTCTTCTTTACCTCATCCTCGGGCAAACCTGCAAGCTTAAATAAACCACAAACTTCATCTACATAGATTAGATGCAAGTCTGGATGTGATGATCCATCTCCTGTAAAAGGATTAGCCAGCAGTTTCTCAAGCATACCCGAAGGAATTTCATAAAAGATATTTTCAGTAGGTACCTTAGGTTAAGGAGGAACTCCTCGTGCTTCCATTCGTGGAGAAGATACCCCGAATAAATTCTCCAAAGGAACAGTTTCCATAGTGACAAGTGACAATAAATTTTAGCATAGTATATAAATGTTTCCTTACCAAATTCCACTTACCAAAGGCGCTTCACTCCTCGGCAACGGCGCCAGAAAAGAGTCTTGATGACCCACAAGTATACGGGATCAATCGTAGTCCTTCCGATAAGTAAGAGTGTCGAACCCAACGAGGAGCAGAAGGCTCTGATAAACGGTTTTCCGCAAGGTAATAACTGCAAGCACTGAAAGTAGCGGTAACAAGTGATGGTGTAGTGAGGTGAAACGTAGCTGGTGAAAAGTAACAAGTAACAAGTAATAGCAACGGTGAAGAAAAGTGGCGCAATCCCTTTTGTAGCAAGGGACAAGCCTGAACAAAGTATTATAGGAGGAAAAACGTTCCCGAGGACACACGGGAATTTCTGTCATGCTAGTTTCATCATGTTCATATGACTCGTGTTCGTTACTTTGATAGTTTGATATGTGGGTGGACCGGCGCTTGGGTACTGCCCTTACTTGTACAAGCATCCCACTTATGATTAACCCCTCTCGCAAGCATCCGCAACTACAAAAGAAGAATTAAGACAATGTCTAACCATAGCATTAAACTAGTGGATCCAAATCAGCCCCTTACGAAGCAACGCATAGACTGGGGTTTAAGCTTCTGTCACTCTAGCAACCCATCATCTACTTACTACTCCCCAATGCCTTCCTCTAGGCCCAAATATGGTGAAGTGTTATGTAGTCGACGTTCACATAACACCACTAGAGGAAAAGACAACATACAACATATCAAAATACCAAACGAATACCGAATTCACATGACTATTAATAGCAAGACTTATCCCATGTCCTCAGGAACAAAAGTAACTACTCACAAAGCATGGATATATTCATGACCAGAGAAGCAATGAATATCATAATGGATCTGAACATATAATCTTCCACCAAGTAAACCAACTAGCATCAACTACAAAGAGTAATCAACACTACTAGCAACCTTACGGGTACCAATCGGCATCGCGAGACGGCGATTGGTTACAAGAGATAGACTAGGGTTTGGATAGGAGATGGTGTTGATGAAGATGTTGATGGAGATGACTCCCCTCTGACGAGAGGAGTGTTGGTGATGACGATGGCGACGATTTCCCCCTCCGGGAGGGAAGTTTCCCCAGCAGGATCGTCCTGCCGAAGCTCTAGATTGGTTCTGCTCAAGTTCTGCCTCGTGGCGGCAGCGCCTCCTCGAAAAAGCTCCGCCTTGAATTTTTTACGGACGAAACCCTTCATATAGCAGAAGAGGGGGGCTAGTGGGCCACCAGGGTACCCACAAGCCATGTAGCCGCGGCTAGGGGGGCAGGCCACGGCTACGAGGCTTGTGGGCCCGTGGCAGCTCCCCTGTGGCATTTCTTTCGCCCAGTATTTTTTATATATTCCCAAAACATTCCACGTTGATTTTCAGGGCATTTGGAGTTGCGCAGAATAGAGGACTCAGACTTGCTCCTTTTACAGTCCAGAATTCCAGCTGCCGGTATTCTCCCTCTTCAAATAAACCTTGCAAAGTAAGAGAGAAAAGGCATAAGTATGGTACCACAAAGTATAATAACAGTCCATAAAGCGGTAAATATCAACATGAAAGCATGATGCAAAATGGACGTATCAACCACTCAAATGACTAGAGGGATGTATTTTTTGAGTGGGAGTTCTTAAGTAATATGATTAATTGAACTAATTATCATGAACGTAGTCAAAAGGTCTTTGCGAATTATGATGTAGCTTGCGCTATAGCTCTACTGTTTTTATATGTTCCTAGAGAAAATTTAGTTGAAAGATGATAGTAGCAACTTTGTGGTCTGAGTCCGTAAAACTGAGGATTGTCCTCATTGCTGCGCAGAAGGCTTATGTCCTTAATGCACCACTCGGTGTGCTGCACCTCGAGCATCATCTGTGGATGTTGCGAACATCTGACATACACGTTTTTGATGACTACATGATAGTTCAGTACGTAATACTTAATGGCTTAGAAGCAAGGCGCCGAAGATGTTTTGAAACGTCACGGAACATAAGAGATGTTCTAAGAGATGAAATTGAGATTTCTTGCTCGTGCCCTTGTTGAGAGGTATGAGACCTCCGACAAGATTCTTTGTCTACAAAGTAAAGGCGAAAATATCAATCGTTGAGCATGTGCTGAGATTGTTTGAGTACAACAATCGCTTGAATCAAGTGGGAGTTAATCTTCCATATGAGATAGTGATGGTTCTCCAAAGTCACTACCACCAAGCTGCTAGACCTTCGTGATGAACTATAAACATATCAAGGATATATATGATGATCCTTGAGCTATTCTCAATGTTTGACACTATGAAAGGAGAAATCAAGTAGGAGCATCAATTGTTGATGGTTAGTAAAACCACTAGTTTCAAGAAAGGGCAAGGGCAAGAAGGGATACTTTATGAAACGGCAAAACAATTGCTGCTCTAGTGAAGAAACCCAAGGTTGAACCTGAACCTGAGACTAAGTGCTTCTGTTATGAGGGGAACGGTCACTAAAGCAGAGCTACCCTAGATACTTGGTAGATGAGAAGGCTGGCAAAGTCAACAGAAGTATATTTGATATACATGATATTGATGTGTACTTTACTAGTACTCCTAGTAGCACGAGGGTATTAGATACTGGTTCGGTGGCTAAGAGGTTACTAACTCGAAATAAAAGCTACGAAATAAACAGAGACTAGCTAAAGGAGAGGTGACGATACGTGTTGGAAGTGTTTCGAAGGTTGATGTGATCAAACATCGCACGCTCCCTCTACCATCGGGATTGGTGTTAAACCTAAATAATTGTTATTTGGTGTTTGCGTTTAGCATGAACATGATTGGATGGTGTTTATTGCAAATACGATTATTCATTTAAACAGAATAATGGTTATTCTATTTGCTTGAATAATTACCTTCAATGGTTTATTGAATCTCGATCGTAGTGCTACACATGTTCGTAATATTGATGCCAAAAGATACAAAGTAATAATGATAGTACCACTTACTTGTGGCACTGATACTTGAGTCATGTTGGTGTAAAATGCATGAAGAAGCTCCATGCTGATGGATCTTTGTACTCACTCGTTTTTGAAACGTTTTAGACATGCAAACCATACTTGTTGGTATAAACGCGTGAAGAAACTCCATGCAGATGGATTGTTTGGACTTAGTTGATTTTGAATCATTTGAGACATGCAAATCATACCACATGGAACAAGAAAGTAACTTGTTGGAAGTACTACATTTTGATGTGTGCAGTCCAATGAGTGCTGGGGCATGTAGTGTATATCGTTATGTTCTTACTTCACTGACGATTTGAGTAGATACAAGAGTATTTACTTGATGAATCACAAGTCTGAAATATTGAAAATTTCAAAGCTATTTCAGAGTGAAGATCGTCGTGACAAGAGGATAAAATGTCTACGATATGATCATAGAGATGAATATCTGAGTTGCGAGTTTTGGTACACAGTTAAGACAATGTGGAAATTGTTTTTCAATTCATGCCACCTAGAACGCCATAGTGTGATGGTGTGTCCGAACGTCATAGCCGCGCCCTATTTGTTATGGTGCATACTATGATGTCTATTATCGAATTATCATTATCGTTTATGGGTTATGCATTAGAAACAACCGTATTCACTTTAAATAGGGCACCGCGTATTTCCTTTGAGATGACACAGTATGAACTATGGTTTGGAGAAACCTGAGTTGTCGTTTCTTGAAAGTTTGGGGCTACGACGCTTATGTGAAAAAGTTTCAGTCTGATAAGCTCGAACCCAAAGCGGATAAATGCATCTTCATAGGATATCCAAAACAGTTGGGTACATCTCCTATCTTAGATCCGGAAGCAAAGTGTTTGTTTCTAGAAACGGGTCATTTCTCGAGGAAAGGTTTATCTCGAAAGAATTGAGTGGGAGTGTGGTGGAACTTGATGAGGTTATTGAACCGTCACTTCAACTAGTGTGTAGCAGGGCGCAGGAAGTTGTTCCTATGGCACCTAGACCAATTGAAGTGGAAATTGATGATGGTGATCATTAAGCTTCGGATCAAGTTACTACAAACCTCGTAGGTCGACAAGGTCGCGTACTACTGCAGAGTGGTTGCTACTTCTCAAACAACAGCGCCAGAAATTGACACGTTGACACAGACTTGCTTGCGTTGGTTTTTCCCTTGAAGAGGAAAGGCTGATGCAGCACACGAGCAGTAAGTATTTCTCTCACTTTGAGAACCTAGGTATCAATCCAATAGGAGAATCTCGTCAAGTCCACAGTACCCGCTGTCTATGACACGGAGGCCCCACGCGATAGTTAAAATAAAAATAAAAATAATGTTTTTATTAAATAAATAAATAGATATATTAGTTAAATTAATTAATTAGATAATTAGAATAAGTAGAGTATGACACGTGGGTCCCCCGCTAAATTAATCTGATTAATTAATATTTAATCTTAATTAAAACTTGTGCCTATGACGTTCGGGACCCGCTGGTGAGTTGACCAGTCAAATGTTGATGTCAGCATGCCATCATGCTGATGTCATAATAGCTTTTTATTAAATTATTTAACTCTGTTTTTAATTCCTAATTATTGAATAAAACTTTAAAAATTAAGATTAAATAATCTGTAAGTCAGATCAAAATATTTTCAACATGAAAGTTGATCAGCAGAACGAGACGAACCCGGATACACGGTCCATTCGTCTGTCACGCGTCCCTGGCATAGCAAACATAGAACTTTTCCATCATCTCCAGTATAACCGGTAGTAGCCCGAGACCCGGAAAATATCGTCACATATTCTTCCAACCCGTCTATGACAGATGTTGCTGCGTTAGCTCATGTCTAGCCTGCATCTTGCCATGTCATGCTTTGTGTTGCACCGTTGCTATTATTTATTGTTTCTTCCCCCTCTTCTTGCCGGTAGACCCCGAGACTGACACTGCTGCCGGGTACATCTACGACCCTGCCGATCAGTCCTTTGCCACAGAGCAGCAAGGCAAGCAAACCCCCCTTGATCATTCCTATATCAACTATGTCTTTCTTCCTACTGCTTGCATTAGTATTTTGCTACTGTTATAGTTAGCTCCTATATCTGATGCATAGCCTGTTTTTGATGAACTGCTACTTTCAGTCATGTACCTTTAATATGCCTAGTATAGGTGGAGCAGTCATCCCCTCTGACCCCGTAGTTCAGTTGCCCCGCTTGTTTTCACTCTCGATCCCTGATCAACAAGCCAGACCCGACACAGCACATACACCCCCCTTCGTTGTACGATGCTACAGAGATACTATCGGGTACCGAGGGTGACACCACTAAGTACTCCTGATGATATCTCTGTAGTATAGCTAGTCGGTCGTGGTTATCGAGGGTGATTCCTCTTTCACCAGTCCCGATGACGCCTCTGTCGTGCAACCCCTCAAGTGTGGGACCCCCGAGGGTGATTCGTCTAAGCCCACCTTGACGGGTACATCGTTCGGAATCCAACGAGGGTGATACCTCGGATTCCCCCCGATGTTACAACCACACAGTTACTCGACCTTGTTACTGGGATCTTTGGTGATTAGTTGTAAGATGGGTGGATTCCCGTGAGACTGTGTTTGGGTATTTGATCTGGGTTGATCGGAGACCTTTTCGCACTAACCGGCTACGCGGGAAGAATTATGGGTACTCGGCGTCGCGGTATCAGCCGAAGCTTTTCAGATGTCAGCAATCGTAGTGGCGCGCGCCCGAGTGGTCCCGAGATGCATTGCGCTTGTGATTAAGGGATGCTAGGACTGACGTCGGCCGCCCTCGCATCGTGCAGGAGCGCAGAGGGGAACTGGGCCCATGAACCCTTTGCGCTTAGGATTTAGACCGGCGGGCTGACCTCTCTGATTAGTCTTAGGTGGGGCTGCGACGTGTCGATATTCCGAGGCCGGGCAGGACCCAGAAAAGTATGTCCGGCCAGAGTGTTATCGAGCGTGACGGGACATGTGGTGCACCCCTGCAGGGATGAAAATTAACTATTCGGATAGCCGTGTCCACGGTTACAGGACGACTTGGAGTTGTGCCCCGATCTTATACAACTACAATTGTTACTTAACTGGAATTAGTTTTACTCGGGATTGCTTCCTCGCAGGAAGTCGAGGGAGGATCTTTAGGCGTGACCTCACTTTAATATTGCTGCAACAATATGACAATTATTGTGTTACCCCTGTTCTACTCTCGTCTATTGCTGCAAGACCCTGAAGATGCTAGTCTTCGATAGGACTAGGCCTTCTCTCTCTATTCTCGCCTTGCTGCAGTCAGTCCACATATAACCCCTCTTCTTTGATACTGGTGCATAATTAGAATAGTTCTAATGTAAGACTTGCGAGTACTTTGGATGAGTACTCACTGCTGCTTTGCTCCCCCTTTGTCCCCTTGATCCGTTGCTGCGACCAGATGATGGAGCCCAGGAGTGGAGTTTCCTGCCGACGCCTGTCGCCCCGATGGTGTCATCTTCGTGGAGGCCGCTGATGATCAGGAGTAGTTAGGAAGCTCCCAGGCAGGAGGCCTCGCCTCGTTCGATCGTTGTTTCTTTCGTGCTAGCCTTCTCTAAGGAACCCCTTGTTTTATGTCTGTACTCAGATATTGTTGCTTCCGCTGACTCGTGTGTTTATCGAGCTTCTGTATTCTAGCCCTCGAGGCCCCTGGCTTGTAATATGAAGCTGATGTTATTTTACTTGTGTCTAGAGTTGTGTTGTGATATCTTCCCGTGAGTCCTTGGGTTTGATCGTACGCATTTGCGTGTATGATTAGCGTACGATTAAACCGAGGGCGTCACAGCTGGTGGCCCCCTCCCCTGATTCTCCAGCTTCCCGATCTTTTTCTGTTCCGGAAAAAATCTTTTTGGCAGTTTTCTTCCATTTGGACTCCGTTCAAAATCCTCCTCTGAAAGGGGTCAAAAACATGGAAAAAAACAGGAACTGGCTCTTGGCACTGAGTTAACAAGTTAGTCCCAAAAAATATATAAAAGACATGCAAAACATCCAAAGTTTGACAAGAAATAGCATGAAACCATCAAAAATTATAGATACGTTGGAGACGTATCAAGCATCCCCAAGCTTAACTCCTGCTCGTCCTCGAGTAGGGAAGTGATAAAGAATGATTTTTTTATGTGGAATGCTACCTAGGATAGTTGTCCTTTGCAACTTCTTTCACGTGACATGAATGTTTAGATCCGTAAGATTCGAAACAATAGTTTTCTATTGACATTAAAACAATAATACTTCAAGCAAACTAGCAAGGTAATCATGAACTTTCAAAATAACAAGGCCAAGGAAAGTTATCCCTACAAAATCATATAGTCTAGCTATGCTCCATCATCCTCACACAACTAATGTAAATCATGCACAACCCCGGTATTGGCCAAGTAATTGTTTTCGCACTCTTACTTTCTCAAACCTTTTATAACTATCACGCAATACATGAGCGTGAGCCATGGATATAGCACTATAGGTGGAATAGAGTGTGGTGGTGGTTGTGAGACAAAAAGGAGGAGATGGTCACATTGACTCGGTGTATCAAAGGGCTATGGAGATGCCCATTAATAGATATCAATGTGAATGAGTAGGGATTGCCATACAACGGATGCACTAGAGCTATAAGTATGTGAACGCTCAAAGGGAAAACTAGTGGGTGTGCATCCAACTTGCTTGCTCGCGAAGACCTAGGGCAATTTGAGGAAGCCCATCATTGGAATATACAAGCCAAGTTATATAATGAAGATTCCCACTAGCATATGGTAGTGACAAAGCAAGAAGCTCTCAATCATCAAGAACATGGTGCTATTATGAAGCACAAGTGTGGAAAAAGATAGTAGCATTGTCCCTTCTTTCTTTTTCTCTTTTTTTATTATTTGGGCTCTTGGGCCTCTCTTTTTTCTTTTTTTTATTTGGGCTCTTTGGCCTCTCTTTTTTCCTCACATGGGACAATGCTCTAATAATGATGATCATCACACTTTTATTTACTCACAGCTCAAAGCTTAGAAATAACTGTATAGGAAATGCCTCCGGCGGTGTACCGGGATGTGCAACGATCTAGCATGGTGTATGACGTTGAAACATCTCGCTAGCTATCTTACGATCATGCAATGGCAATATGATAGTGACGGCACAAGTCACGAGACGGAACGGTGGGAGTTGCATGGAAATATATCTTGGAATGGCTATGAAAATGTCTTAGTAGGTAGGTATGGTGGCTGTTTTGAGGAAGGCATATGGTGGGTTTGTGCACCGGCGGAAGTTGCGCGGCACTAGAGAGGCTAGCAAAGGTGGAAGGTGAAAGTGCATCTATAACATGGACTCACATTAGTCATGAAGAACTCACATACTTGTTGTGAAAGTTTCTATTCGTAATCGAAACAAAGTGCTAAACGCATACTCCTAGGGGAAGGATTGGTAGGTGTTAACCATCGCGCGATCCCGACCACAACACAACGGATGACAATCAATAGATCAATTATGCTCCAACTTCCTAACATAGCGGTTCACCATACGCGCATGCTACGGGAATCACTAACTTCAACACAAGTATTTCTAGATTCACAACACCCTACTAACATAGCTCTTAATATTACCAAATCCACGTCTCAAAACTAATTGAGAGGAATCAAGATTTCTCTTTCTACTCAATGCACATGAAGATGGAGGGTTTTTTTTGTATCCTCTTTGGGTACCTATCACCTTTGGGACTACTTTCATTGCATAAGCCAACTACCAAGTCACGCACCGCCGTGCTCTAAAATATATAAGTGAAGCACATAGAGCAAAATTATCTAGCTCAAAAGATATAAGCGAAGCACTATGAGCATTCTAGCAAAATCACGATGAGTGCATGTCTCTCTCTCTCAAAAAGGTGTTCAGCAAGGATGATTGTGACATAGCAAAAAGAAAAGACTCCTACGATACAAGACTATCCAAGCAAAACACATATCATGTGGTGAATAAAAATATAGCTCCAAGTAATGTTACCGATGGATTGAAGACGAAAGAGGGGATGCCTTCCCGGGGCATCCCCAAGCTTAGGCTTTTTGGTGTCCTTGAATTTGACTTGGGATGCCTTGGGCATCCCCAATCTTGACCTCTTTCCACTCCTTATCTGGTTGTCCATGAGAACATCACCCAAAACTTGAAAACTTCACAACACAAAACTTAAACAGAAACTTGTGATAACATTAGCACAAGAAAACAAACTACCACTTCTTTTGGTACTGTAGAAAACTTGAATTCTATCTATATTGGTGTTGGGCTACTATATTCTCACTTTTCCATGGCTAGTACCCCCCGATACTAACCATAGTTTCATCAAAACAAGCAACCAACTCAACAAAAACAGAATCTGTCAAAAACAGACCAGTCTGTAGAAATCTATATACTTCGTATACTTCTGGTACCTCACAAAATCTGAAAACTTACGACTGCCTGGGCAAAAGGCATATCAACCAGCAGCAAAAAGTATGAACTCAAAAGCTCTTTCTGAATAAAAATGAAAAATCATCTCGTGAGCGAAAAGTTTCTGTCTTTTTCCAGCAGGATCAAACAACCATCACCAAGACTAGTCATAAAGGTTTTGTTTGGCTCAAACACAAAAAAACACAATCACAACAGAATTATGATGGTGTGGACGCAACAAAACAGAAAGAAAAAAGATAAATTCATTGGGTTGCCTCCCAACAAGCGCTATTGTTTAACGCCCTTAGCTAGGCATAAAAGCGATAGAATAACGTATCGTCGTCTTTGGTGCTCAAACCATAAGTGGCCCTCATCATGGATTCATAAGGCGATCTTATTTTCTTTCTAGTAAAGTGTTCCATGCCCTTCCTTAAAGGAAACTGAAATCTAATAATCCCTTCATTCATATCGATGATAGCACCGATAGTCCTTAGGAAAGGTCTACCAAGAATAATAGGGCATGTAGGATTGCAATCAATGTCAAGCACAATGAAATCCACGGGTACATAGTTCCTATTAAGAACATCATTAATCCTTCCCATGGGTTTTTTGATAGTAGAATCCGCAAGATGCAAATTAAGAGAACACTCTTCAATCTCATTAAAACCCAGAACATCACATAAAGACTTTGGAATCGCAGAAACACCAGCACCCAGATCACACAAAGCATTACATTCATAGTTTTTTATTTTGATTTTGATTGTAGGTTCCCACTCATCATGAAGCTTTCTAGGGATAGAGACTTCCAATTCAAGTTTCTCTTCAAGAGATTTTATCATAGCTTCGATGATATGATCGGTAAAGGCCTTGTTTTGGCTATAAGCGTGTGGAGAGTTCAACATGGATTGCATCAAGGAAATGCATTCAATCAAGGAGCAACTATCATAATTGAATTCCTTCAAATCCATGGTAGTAATTTCATTACTACTCAAAGTTTTAATATCTTCTACTCCACTTTTAATGCTTTTAGCATCAAGATAGATGGACTCCGAATCATTGGGGCGCTTTTAAACCAAAGTGGATTCATATCCAGCCCCATAATCATTAGGTTTGTCACAAGAAAACAAAGATTCAATGGGAGTCACACCAAGCACTTTAAGATCTTCGTGATTCTTATCACGAGAACACGCCTTTTTAAGCCATTCATGTCTAGCACGAATTTGGGCGGTTCTTTCTTGGCTCTCAATCATGGAAACACACATAGCTTTCAAAGTTTCAACCATATTGATCTTGGGAGGAGCACATCTAACTTTCAAAGCATCAACATCACTAGACATTCTATCAACGCTCTTAGCCAAATCGTCAATTTTGAGTAGCTTTTCCTCCATGGACGCATTGAAAATCTTTTGTGAGTTGATGAACTCTTTGATATTACTCTCTAGTTCAGAGGGTAACCTATCGTAATTTCCATGAGTATTGTTGTAGGAGTTGCCAAAGTTATTAGAGGAGTTACTAGGAAAAGGCCAAGGAACATAGTTTCCTCTAAAAGCATTGTTGTTGCCAAAATTATTCCTACCAACAAAATTAACATCCAAGCTAGCATTGCTACTCTCAATCAAGGAAGACAAGGGCATATCAATAGGATCTAAAGGAGCACTTCTACTAGCAACCAAATTCATTAACTCGTCCATCTTAGCACTCAACGAGTTAATTTCTTCTATAGCGTGTACCTTCTTACTAGTAGGTGACCTTTCAGTGTGCCACTGAGAGTCGTTCGTCATGATGTTGTCTAGCAGTTTTGTGGCTTCCCCTAATGTGATTTCCATGAACGTTCCACCTGAGGCGGAGTCCAAGATATTTCTACAAGCGAAATTCAAGCCAACATAGAATATTTGTATAATCATCCAAAGACTCAAGCCATGAGCGGGACAATTTCTAATCATCAATTTCATTCTCTCCCAAGATTGTGCAACATGTTCATGATCAAGTTGCTAGAAATTCATGATATCATTATGGAGAGAGATGATATTAGCCGGCAGAAAATACTTGGATATATAAGCATCTTTGCACTTATCCCAAGAATTGATACTATTTTTGGGCAAAGAAGAAAACCAAGTTTTCGCGCGATCTCGCAACGAGAAAGGAAAAAACTTAAATTTAATCACATCATTATCCACATCTCTCTTCTTTTGCATATTGCAAAGCTCAATGAAGGTACTGAGATGGGATGCGGCATCTTCACTAGGAAGGCCGGAGAATTGCTCTTTCATAACAAGATTCACCAAAGCGGCATTGATTTTGTATGACTCCGCACTAGTGGCGGGAGCAATCGGAGTACTAATAAAATCATTATTATTAGTATTCAAGAAGTCACAAAGTTTGGTGTTTTCATTCATGGTGACTTCGGCAAGAAAGCAAGCACACGAACGAACAAAGAGCAAGCGAGAAAAAGGGCGAACGAAAAGGCAAACGAAAAAGGCAAATTGTGAAGTGGGGAGAGGAAAACGAGAGGCAACTGGCAGACAAAGTAAATGCAAGAGATGAGTTTGCGACACTTACTGGGATGAGTTCTTGACATGATCCTCCCCGGCAACGGTGCCAGAAATCCTTCTGCTACTTCTCAAACAATAGCGCCAGAAATTGACACGTTGACGGAGACTTGCTTGCGTTGGTTTTTCCCTTGAAGAGGAAAGGGTGATGCAGCACAGGAGCAGTAAGTATTTCCTTCAGTTTGAGAAGCAAGGTATCAATCCAGTAGGAGAATCTCATCAAGTCCAGAGTACCCGCCCAAACACAAACGAGCTTGCAAAGGTATCTCCAAAGGTGTCTGTTGGGTTGGCATGGATCAAGACTGGGATTTGTCACTCCGTGTGACAAAGAGGTATCTCGGGCCCCACTCGGTAATGCAACATCACAATAAGCCTTGCAAGCAATGTGACTAAGAAGTTAGTCACGAGATCTTGTATTACGGAATGAGTAAAGAGACTTGCCGGTAACGAGATTGAACTAGGTATAGAGATACCGACGATCGAATCTCGGACAAGTAACATACCAAAGGACAAAGGGAATAGTATACGGAATTATATGAATCCTTCACATAGAGGTTCAACCGATAGAAATCTTCGTAGAATATGTAGGAACCAATATGGACATCCAGGTCCCGTTGTTGGTTATTGACCAGGGAGTGTCTCAGGTCATGTCTGCATAGTTCTCGAACCCGCAGGGTCTGCACACTTAAGGTTCGGTGATGTTTTGGTATAGTTGAGTTATATATGTTGGTGACCGAAGGTTGTTAGGAGTCCTGTATGAGATCACGGATGTCACGAGGGTTTCCGGAATGGTCCGGAAACAAAGATTGATATATAGGAAGTTGGTGTTTGGATTCTGGAAGGTTTTCGGGCATTGCCGGCAGTGTACTTGGAGTGACGAATGGGTTCCGGGGGCCCACTGGGTGGGCCCACCACGCCCCAAGGGGTCCACATGGGTTTGTTGGATGCGAAATAGGGCATAATGGGCTGACAAAGTCATCCAAGGAAAGCCCATGAGGAAAAAGTGGAAAATCCAAAAGAGGTGGGAAATTAAGGAAGGAGTCCTAATACAAGTGGAGTTGGAGGAGGACTCCTCCCTCCTCTAGTTCGGCTGACACAAGGGAGCCTCCCTTGTGGCGCCAAGGCTGCCCCCTCCCTCCTCCTATATATACTAGAGTTTTAGGGCTTTTTGAGACACAACTTTTACACGTGCAACTCAAACCTATACCACGTAGTTCTACCTCTAGATCTGTTTTCTGTGGAGCTCGGGCGGAGGCATACAGGAATAGATCATCACCATCACCGGCGCACCATCATGCTGCCAAAGAACTCATCTACCTCCCTGTATCTCTTATTGGATCAATAAGGCAGAAATCGTCATCGAGCTGTACGTGTGCGAGACGCGGAGGTGCCGTCCGTTCGGCACGTGCTCGGAACGGATCATGGGAAGGATCGCGAGACGGTTCGTGGGATGGTTTGTGGGACAGATCGTGAAGACGTACCACTACATCAAATGCATTTATTAACGCTTCCGCTTAGTGATCTACAAGGGTATGTTGATCCGATCTCCCTCTCATAGATGAAAATCACCATGATAGATCTTCGTGTGCGTAGGAAATTTTTTGTTTCCCATGCAACGTTCCCCAACAGTGGCATCATGAGCTAGGTTCATGCGTAGATGTAATCTCGAGTAGAACACATAAGTTTTTGTGGGCGTTGATGTTCGATTTTCTGCCCTCCTTACTCTTTTCTCGATTCGACGGTATTGTTGGATTGAAGCGGCCCGGACTAACATTACTCGTACGCTTACGGGAGACCGGTTTCATCGACTAACATGCAACTCGTTGCATAAAGATGACTGGCGGGTGCTTGTTTCTTCAACTTTAGTTGAATTGGATTTGTCTGAGGCGGTCCTTGGAGAGAGGTTAAATAGAAATTTGCACATCTCCGTTGTGGTTTTGCGTAAGTAAGATGTGATCATACTGGAAACCCATAGCAGCAACGTAAAACATGCAACAACAAATTAGAGGACGTCTAACTTGTTTTTGCAGGGTATGCTTGTGATGTGATATGGCCAAAGACATGATGTGATATATTGGATGTATGATATGATCATGTTGTAATAGTTAATATCGACTTGCACGTCGATGCTACCGCAACCGGCAGGAGCCATAGGGTTGTCTTTAAACTAATGTTTGTGCTTGCAGATGCGTTTACTATATTGCTAGGTTGTAGTTTTAGTAGTGATAGCATATATAGCATGACAACCTCGATGGCGGCACGATGATGGATATCATGGTGTGGCGCCGGTGACGATGAAGATCATGCCGGTGCTTTGGTGATGGAGATCAAGAAGAACAAGATCATGGCCATATCATGTCACTTATTAATTGCATGTGATGTTAATCCTTTTATGCACCTTATCTTGCTTAGAATAACGGTAGCATTATAAGGTGACCCCTCACTAAAATTTCAAGATAAAATTGTGTTCTCCCCGACTATGCACCGTTGCAATAGTTCGTCGTTTCGAGACACCACGTGATGATCGGGTGTGATAGACTCAACATTCACATACAACGGGTGCAAAAGAGTTGCACACGCGCAACACTCGGGTTAAACTTGACGAGCCTAGCATGTGCAGACATGGCCTTGGAACACAAGAGACCAAAAGGTCGAGCATGAATCGTATAGTTGATATGATTAGCATAGAGATGTTTACAACTGAAACTATACTCAACTCACGTGATGATAGGACTTGAGTTAGTGGGTTTGGATCATGCACCACTCAAATGACTAGAGGGATGTATTTTTTGAGTGGGAGTTCTTCAGTAATATGATTAATTGAACTAATTATCATGAACATAGTCAAAAGTTCTTTGTGAATTATGATGTAGCTTGCGCTATAGCTCTACTATTTTTTATATGTTCCTAGAGAAAACTTAGTTGAAAGATGATAGTAGGAACTTCGCGGACTGAGTCCGTAAATCTGAGGATTATCCTCATTGCCACGCAGAAGGCTTATGTCCTTAATGCACCACTCGGTGTGCTGCACCTCGAGCGTCGTCTGTGGATATTGCAAACATCTGACATACACGTTTTTTATGACTACATGATAGTTCAGTACGTCATACTTAATGGCTTAGAAGCAAGGCGCCGAAGACGTTTTGAAACGTCACGGAAAATAAGAGATGTTCTAAGAGATGAAGTTGACATTTCATGCTCGTGCCCTTGTTGAGAGGTATGAGACCTCCGACAAGATTCTTTGTCTACAAATTAAAGGAGAAAAGCTCAACCGTTGAGCACGTGCTGAAATTCTCTGAGTACAACAATCGCTTGAATCAAGTGGGAGTTAATCTTCCAGATGAGATAGTGATGGTTCTTCAAAGTCACTGCCACCAAGCTGCTAGAGCTTCGTGATGATCTATAAACATATCAAGGATAGATATGATGATCCTTGAGGTATTCGCAATGTTTGACACTGCGAAAGTAGAAATCAAGTAGGAGCATAAATTGTTGATGGTTAGTAAAACCATTAGTTTCAAGAAAGGGCAAGGGTAAGAAGGGATACTTTATGAAATGACAAAACAGTTGCTGCTCTAGTGAAGAAACCCAAGGTTGAACATGAACCCGAGAGTGAGTGCTTCTGTTATGAGGGGAACGGTCACTAAAGCGGAGCTACCCTAGATACTTGGTAGATAAAAATGCTGGCAAAGTCGACATAAGTATATTTGATATACATGATATTGATGTGTACTTTACTAGTACTCCTAGTAGCATGAGTGTATTAGATACCGGTTTGGTTGGTAAGAGATTAGTAACTCGAAATAAAAGCTACGGAATAAACGGAGACTAGCTAAAGGCAAGGTGACGATACGTGTGTTTCCAAGGTTGATGTCATCAAACATCGCATGCTCCCTCTACCATCGGGATTGGTGTTAAACCTAAATAATTGTTATTTGGTGTTTGCGTTGAGCATGAACATGATTTGATCGTGTTTATTGCAAATACAATTGAGTAATGTCTTTTATGGTCATGCACCCAATGTGAGAGGATTGTTCATATTGATTGTTGATTGTGATGACACACATATACATAACATTGAGACCAAAAGATGTAGAGTTTGCAACAGCTACCTCCGGCAACCCCCTCGGATTAACCTCACCGTCAGCCATACTCTTTGGATGGTGAAACCCTTAATAAAGAAACCTCGCCCTGATACCAATTGAAAGGATAAATATGGTTGACTATAGGGTGGGTGAATAGGCAACGCACAATTTTTTTACATTTTCTTTAACTAAATTAAGTTTAGTTACAAATAGGTTGTCTAGATATGCAACTAAGTGAGCAACCTATATGATGCTAACAACAACAATAATAAGCAAGAAGTAAATACAAGTAAAGGTAAGAAATAACCACAAGTGGGACCGATGCAGACGAGGATGTGTTTCCAAAGTTCCTTCCCTTTGAGAGGAAGTATGTATCTGTTGGAGCGGTGTGGAGGCATAATGCTCCCCAAGATGCCACTAAGGCCACCGTATTCTCCTCATGTCGTCACACGATGCGAGGTGCCATGATTCCACTAAGTGGTTCCCTTGAAGGTGGCGACCTAACCTTTACAAACAAGGTTGGGGCAGTCTCCACAACTTAATTGGAGGCTCTCATCAAGACCATGAAGCTTCACCAAAATGGAATGTGGTTTCGAAGTGACCTCAACCGTCTAGGGTGCTAAAACATCCAAGAGTAACAAGATCCGCGAGGGATTAGTGGGGGGAATCAAATTTCTCTTGGTGGAAGTGTAGATCAAGGACCTCTCAACCAAACCCTAGAATATCAACAAGTTTTGTTGGATAGGGAGAGAAATCGGGCTAAAATGGAACTTGGAGCAACAATAGAGCTTTGGGGGGAAAGGTGAAGTTCTCAGGGAAGAAGAACCCCTTTACATAGTGGGGGAAAGAATATGCCTGTTACCCACCCCCTCAGCACGAGCCAGAGCGGTACTACCGCTCCTGGGAGCGGTACTACCGATCATAAGAGGTAGTATCGCTCAGAGTGAGCGGTATTACTGCTCATGTAGGGGGGGCGAATCAGAGAGGAGGTAGGGCCATGAAAGAACATTCAGTGCAAGGGTTTTTGGCAGAGAAGAAATCTCCATTTAAGCGGAAAAGAGGGTGATATGAAAGTGTACGTGACGATTCCACCGAGACTTTTCCAAAGCGGATTCCATTTTAATAGTATGACTTTTCCTATGACTCAAGTCCACCGACAATGAAACGTAAGAGAGAAAACCATCTTCACATCAATACATCGAGGGGCAAGAATCATCTTTGTGCAAACCGAGGAAGTACCTGAAAGGCTTATCGCGCACGATTAGTCCGCAAATGTACTATCCTCAATCACCAAAACTACTTGGGTAGATATATGCCCTAACATCCCCCTACTGAGGACTTGTGGCAAGGGCCAAGAATGCCCAACCACGCCTCGTCACAATCACACGGGAATCCACCTGCTCCACACATGTCATCATGTTCAAGTAGTAAAGTTAAAGGAACCGTGTGTCTATAACATAAAAGGTTTCCGAGGTATCAACCTCGATGGATTCAAATCTAGGTAACCGTCAAGGTGTCCAGGGAGGAATCATCCTTGATGGTTCACGCTTGAGGCGTTGCATGACAGAGTCGTTATCGTAAGTGGTGAAAGAGGAATCCCCTCCGCAATCCACCTCTGGTTAACTATACTACAGAGTTAACATCAGGAGTACATTTTGAGGTATCACCCTCGGTATTCGATAGTAGCTCTACAGGGTCATATAACTAAGGGGGTGTCAGGTGATGTCACACATCTAGATCATCGATCGAGATAATCGAGTCTTCGAGTCTTCGATTCTTTGAGTCTTCAAGTCATCGAGTCTTCGATGATGAAGCAGGGGCAACTGGGACATAGTGGAGTCACTCCGGATCACTAATCAACCTATACTAAGCATTTAATATGGAGTAGGGTATAATAGCAGTTTAACAAAAATAGGCTATGCAACAAAATAGGAGCTATCTACGAAAGTAGCGAAATCTAATGCAAGCATGAGGGAGAAAGAATGGGTGATATCAGAATGATCAAGGGGCGGGGGGGTTGCTTGCCTCGTTGCTCTGCTACAAAAGTCTGATTATCAGTGGTGTAGTCATACCCGACAACATCGTTAGTCTCGGTATCTACTGAAGAGAAGATGGGGAGAAACAATAAATAAAAGCAAGCAAATGCAACATGATGCATGACGTGGTAATAGTGGAAATATGCAGTGCTAGGGATGAGCTAACGGAGTACTACCCGTCATGGACGGAGCGGGAAAATATCTAACGATATTTCCCGGGTCTCTAACTTCTGTCGGATAGTTGATCCTAAGGCCAAATGTGTTCATCATGCTAGGAGCATGTGACAGATGAACGGACAACGTATTTAGATTCTTGGGATTTTTTTTAATCCATTTTCATATATAAAATGTTTTCATCCCACTTGTGGTTTAACTTATATGAATTTTCAAAGTTTTAAACATATTTTGAAATTAAGAGATTTAATTTAATTTAGAAAAATAGTTATTAAGTTAGCATGACATCATGGATGACATCACGAGCCAACAGTTAGTTTGAATGGTCAAACTCACTAGTGGGTCTTGTTAGGGATCGTAGTAATAATTCAATTTTTTTCTGCGTCACACCAAGATCAAACTAGGAGAAACTAGCAACAAGAGAGGTAGAGCATATTCATACCGTTGAAGATGACAAAGCGGAAGCGTTACTATGAACGCGGTCGATGGAGTCATACTTGCGGCGATCCGATCCAAACACCGAACATTCGGTGTCTCCGCGTTCAACACACCAACAGCCCGAGGACGTCTCCTCCTTCTTGAACCATTAAGGAGGGAGGATAAGTTGAGGGATAACTCTGGCAGCACGACAACATGGTGGCGATGGAGTTTGTGGCTCTCCGGTAGGGCTTCTCCAAGCACCGCAGAGGAGGAGAGGTGGAGAGGTAGGGCTGCGCTGAGGGAGAGAGACACGTGCATGTGCAGGCCTCCCAATTCCTCCACTATTTATAGGAGGGAGGGAGAGGGGATGCGTCCACCCCTAGGGAAGCCCTAGGTGGTGCGACAGCCTTAGGAGGAGGAGGGGCGCCCTAGGGGGTGGCTTGCCACCCATGGCAGCCACCACGCCCTAGGATTTGGCCCCTTTGCTCCTTGGGCCTCCTTGATATGTCTCCATCGTATCTACTTTCCCGAACTCTTTTACCCTTGTTTTGGACTCTAATTTTCATGATTTGAATGGAACTAACCCGGACTAACGTTGTTTTCAGAAGAATTGCCATGGTGTTGTTTTTGCGCAGAAATAAAAGTTCTCGGAATGACCTGAAAATTTACGGAGAATTTTTCTGTTATTTATGATAAATACTGACGCAAGAATCAGCGGAGGAAGTGGAGCCGTGAGCCCACAAGCCCACCAGGCGCGGGCCCCCCTGGTCGCGCCTGGCAGGCTTGTGGGGCCCACAAAGCTCCACGCCTCTCAATCCAGCTCTATACAGTCCGTTTCGTCCGGAAAAAAATCAAGGAGAAGATTTCATCGCGTTTTACGAATAGGAGGCGCCGCCACCTCTTGTTCTTCATCTTGAAGGCATATCTGGAGTCCGTTCTGGGCTCCGGAGAGGGGAGATCGTCGCCATCGTCATCATCAACCTTCCTTCATCGCCAATTCCATGATGCTCTTCACCGTTCATGAGTAATCTCATCGTAGGCTTGCTGCACGGTGATGGGTTGGATGAGATCTATCATGTAATCGAGTTAGTTTTGACGGGGATTGATCCCTAGTATCCACTATGTTCTGAGATTGATGTTGCTACTACTTTGCCATGCTTAATGCTTGTCACTAGGGCCCGAGTGCCATGATTTCAGATCTGAACCTATTATGTTGTCGCCAATATATGTTTGATTTAGATCCTATCTTGCAAGTTGTAGTCACCTACTATGTGTTATGACCCGGCAACCCCGGAGTGACAATAGCCAGAACCACTCCCGGAGATGACCATAGTATGAGGAGTTCATGTATTCACCAAGTGTTAATGCGTTGGTCCGGTTCTTTATTAAAAGGAGAACCTTAATATCCCGAAGTTTCCATTAGGAACCCGCTGCCACGGGAGGGATGGACAATAACTGTTACATGATGAATAGCATCCGGCATAATCATCCATCACCGATCCAATGGCTACGTTACTTTGCCGCTACTGCTGTCATTGCTGCTGCTCTTACTCAGTTGCTACTGCTGTTACTTTGCTGTTACTGGTTACTATTGCTATTGCTGCTATCACACTACTTTGCTACTGATACTTTGCTGCATATACTAAAGCTTTCAGGTGTGGTTGAATTGACAACTCAACTGCTAATACTGAGAATATTCTTTCGCTTCCCCTTGGGTCGAATCAATAAATTTGGATTGAATACTCTACCCTCGAAAACTGTTGCGATCCCCTATACTTGTGGGTTATCAAGACTATTTTCTGGCGCCGTTGCCGGGGAAGAACAACTATATTCTCTGAGTCACTTGGGATTTATGTCTGCTGGTCACTATGAGGAATCCGATAGATCCAAGAACTAAAGTCTTGCCCTCAACTACGAGAACAGGTAAGGAACTGCCATCTAGCTCTGCACTTGATTCACCTTCAGTTATGAGTAAGTTTGTGACATCACCTCCTACTAGAAATCTTGATATGTCGCCTGTGCTTGATGATGCTACTTCTGCTTCCCATGGTGCTTATGATGATGCTATGCCTTATACTGCTTTGCCACTAGGTGCCCTTGATGCACAAATTGCTAGAGTTGCTGCTAGATGTGATGATACTTCTGAAACTGCTGATACTATTGAAGTAGAACCTGCTATTTTGCCTGCTAGAACTAGCTCTCCTAGATATGAATTGCCTGATATGCCTGAGTGTTATGTTATGGAGGGAGAGATAGCTGAGGACTTTCTTGCTTGTAAGGATAGCTATGATGTTGAGAAATTACTGCTCAAGTGGAAAGAAAAATCTCTGAACGCTATGATGAATACGACCCGAAGTTTGCTACTTCGCCTATCTTTGTGACCGATAAGGATTATGAATTCTCTGTCGACCCTGAGTTAATCACTCTCGTCGAATCTGATCCTTTTCACGGTTATGAGTCTGAAACGGTTGTAGCCCATCTTACCAAACTGCACGATATAGCCACCCTATTCATGAGTGAGGAAAAGATCCGCCACTACTATATCCTCAAGTTGTTTCCTTTCTCGCTAAAGGATGATGCTAAGACCTGGTTCACTTCTCTTGCTCCTGGTTGTGTGTGTAGCCCCCAGGATATGGTCTACTACTTCTCTGAAAAATATTTCCCTGTCCATAAGAAGCAAGCTGCCTTGCAGGAAATATACAACTTTGCGCAAGCTGAAGAAGAGAGTCCCCCACAAGCTTGGGGGAGGCTTGTCCAGCTACTGAATGCTTTGCCTGATCACCCTCTTGAGAAGAATGAAATACTTGATATCTTCTACAATGGACTTACCGATGCTTCTAGAGACTACCTAGATAGTTGTGCTGGTTGTGTTTTTAGGGAACGAACTATAGAACAAGCTGAGATCCTATTGAATAACATCTTGTGCAATGAGAATGCTTGGACTATTCCCGAACCACCTCCTAAGCCAACTCCAAAGAAAAGAGGTATTATATTCCTCAGTCCTGAAGATATGCAAGAAGCTAAGAAATCTATGAAAGAGAAAGGCATTAAATCTGAAGGTGTCAAAAATCTACCACCTATCGAAGAGATCCATGGTCTTGATAACCCGATACAGGTAGTAGAAGTGCGTAGGTTTGATGAGAATGATATTCCTTTTGATAAACCTGCTAGCCTATGCCTCGATGAATTTGATAACTTTGTTGCCAAACAACAAAGTTTCAATGATTATGTTAGCAGACAATTGGAACATAATGCTCGTATGCTTAGTCATTTAAGTGCTTGTGTGGATAGAAACGTCAATGATCTTAAGCTCCTCAGTAAACATGCCTCTATGGTTACTACATACGTAGAACAAGTACTTAAGGCTCAAAATGACTTTCAATGAGTTGAATGATAATTCTGTTAGAGTCGTCACTAGAGGCGGTAGAATGACTCAGGAACCTTTGTATCCTGAGGGTCATCCTAAGAGAATTGAACAAGATTCTCAAGGAGTTAGCACTGATGCACCTAGTCAGAAAGATGATAGGAACTTGCACGCTAGCAACCCAGATGCTGATACACTTGAGAGTCCAAACGATGTCTGTGTTTCTAATGCCAAGACAGAATCTGGTGATGAACATGAGCCTAATGATAATATCAATAGTGATGTTCATGTAGATGCTCAACCTAGCAATGATAAGGATGTGGAGATTGAACATGTTGATCTTGATAACCCACATCCTAAGAATAGAATATACGATAAGAATGATTTCGCTGCTAGGAAGCATGGTAAAGAAAGGGAACCATGGGTTCAGGAACCCATGCCCTTTCCTCCCAAACCATCCAAGAAAAAGGATGATGAGGATTTTGAGCGATTCGTTGAAATGATTAGACCTGTCTTCCTGCAAATGTGTTTGACATATATGCTCAAAATGTCTCCATATGCTAAGTACATGAAGGATATTGTGACTAATAAGAGGAGGATACCTGAGGTTGAGATTTCCACCATGCTTGCTAACTATACCTTCAAGGGTGGAACTCCTAAGAAACTAGGTGATCCCGGAGTGCCCACTATACCTTGCTCCATTAAAGGAAACTACGTTAGAACTGCTTTATGCGACCTTGGAGCCGGTGTTAGTTTTATGCCTCTCTCTCTTTATCGTAGACTTGAACTAGATAAGTTGACACCCACTGAAATCTCTCTGCAAATGGCCGACAAATCAAATGCTTTCCCTATCGGCATTTGCGAGGATGTGCCTGTTGTGGTTGCCAACGTTACTATCTTAACAGACTTTGTTATCTTGGATATTCCCGAGGACGATGCCATGGCGGTCATCCTCGGAAGACCCTTTTTAAACACTGCAGGGGCTGTTATAGATTGCAACAAAGGCAATGTCAATTTCCATGTCAACGGTAATGAGCATACGGTGCGCTTTCTGAAGAAACAATATCGAGTACATTGCATCAATGTTATCGAAAAAACTTCATCGATTCTTATTGGGAGCATTGAATGCCCTATACCTCCTATCAAGATGAAGTATGATTTGATTGTCGGGGATATGCACATCCCCATTGAGGTGACCTAGTGACTATTCGAAAATTCTCCGTCTTCTTTTGCGATTCGAAAAGTTTGTCAAGGAGACTTGATCAACCTCATTGACGGATTTCTTTCAATGACCATGAGATGGATGAATCGAGGAGTCACAAACCTCTGTTCCAAGCTTTCACCTTCGGTTGCTTAGAAGAAAAATGATAAGTTTAGTTTAGTTTTCCCTGTTTTCTGTTTTAGCGTCCCGTAGAAAAATACCCCGAAAATAAAAGTTCTCCGAACGTCCTGAAAATCAAGTATGATTTTTTTCTGGAATTTTTTAAAAATACTGAGACGAAGAGCTAGTCTGGGGGCTACACCAGTGGGCCACAAGCCCTGGAGGCGCGGGCACCCCCTGGCCGCGCCTACTAGGCTTGTGGGGCCCACGTGCACCCCCTCCACTCATTCTAGCTCTCATCTGCTTCTCCTACCTCCAGAAAAATTGTTTCGCAGCTCAAACCCGTGTTCTTGCTCTTCTTGCTGGGATTTTCGATCTCCTTGCTCAAAGCACCATTCTCCGAACTGTTTTGGGGAAATTGCTCCTTGGTAAGTGACTCCTCCATTGGTCCAATTAGTTTTTGCTCTAGTGCCTTATACTTCGCGTATTTTTGTTGCCTTGGTGACCATGATCTTGAGCTTTTCATGCTAATTCTAGTTGGTCCCAAGTGGTTTTGATGCGTAATATGGCCTCTAGGCACTTGTTGGAGTAGTTGCTGCGAGTATAGTTGAGCCTTGTTCACTTCTCCTTTGGGTCACTGAAAATTTCAGAAAAGAAAGATGTTCAGGAGAAACTATCATGGTGGTTCCTCAAGCAAAATAGGTCCCCGTCTTGCGATTCAGGAGCCCGATCCTTACCAACCAAGGGACGCACAGGTACAACCATGTGAATGGCCTTCTAATGAATTCATAATTGAGGCAGGTTTCAGAGACGAGTTTGATGCACTTGTTCACAACGTCGGACTCGAAGAATTCATCTCCGATAAATGTGAACAATATGTTGCTCTCACTGCCTCTTTTGTTCGTAGATTCAAATTTTTAGTTGGTCGTGACACATCGGTACTGTTTGATCTCTATGACAAATCGTATACATGGATTTAGAGGATTTCAATAGAATTTGCAAGATACCTATTTGGGGTACTCTTAATGATCCTCCTAAATCTTCGGTTAGAGATTTTTTCTCTAGTATAACTGTTGGAGAAACTAGAGATATGACGCAGGCTACCATGGGGAGCATTCATTTCCGTGCCTTGCATTATTTTGCCCTCTTCATAGCCAGATGCATTAATGGCAAGATTGAGCATTGTCACCTCTGCGCACCCGACCTTAGTATCCTTAAGAGCACAGTAACGGGTGATAGAAGTTTCAACATGGGAGCTATAATAGCAAGGAGGCTGAATAATAATGCTAATGAAGGGGATTTCTTTGGTGGGATCTATGCCACTCGCATAGCAAATTTTCTTGGAGTACCCATCCGCGAAGGAGATCCCCCACTCCATATAGCTTTCCTTGACCGCGTCGCTTTGACACGCTACCAGTTCCTTGAGAGGGATGATGAATCCCTCCTATATTGTCTGATATTTAACCAACAGCGTGTTTTCCATATTACCCTTCCTGCTCCTGCCTTCTTTGACTTTCAGGTAAAACGAAGATATTACATAACCAGAGGAGAGGCAGAGGAGAATAAGAGGGAGGCAAAGGTTGCTCGTCTCCGTGAGGCAGCTATTCAGGCAGTGGCTGCAGCGCTCCCGTATAACCCCCATTATGATTTTGGGTGTCGCCACGACCATCCTTGGAAGTAGACCAACTGAGGCCAAAAGCCTAAGCTTGGGGGAGTATGCGTTTCTCACCGACTTTACATTCTTGCTTATGCTTTCACTTTGTTAGTTGGTGTTCACACTTTGCCACTGTATCATCCATGCTAGTTTATTTCTTTTTATCGTTTTCTTTTCGTGTGTCTGTCTAGTTTCAGAAAACCCAAAAATATTTTCTTTTTCTTCTTTTGCTTGTTGGGAGCTTTCCCGTGTAAATAGTTTTCTTTTTCTTTGGGTCAAGGTAGAAGACCATGGTTACAATGTTTAGTGGCACTAGAGTCAATAATTTTGCGCAGAAATAGAATTTATGAAAAATACTAGCCCACAAAGATCCACCGCCTCTCAATCCAGCTCTATATAGTCCGTTTCGCCCGGAAAAAAATCAAGGAGAAGAGTTCATCGCGTTTTACGATACGGAGGCGGCGCCACCTCCTGTTCTTCATCTCGAGGGTAGATCTGGAGTCCGTTCTGGGCTCCGGAGAGGGGAGATCGTCGCCATCGTCATCATCAACCTTCCTTCATCGCCAATTCCATGATGCTCTTCACCGTTCGTGAGTAATCTCATCGTAGGCTTGCTGGACAGTGATGGGTTGCATGAGATCTATCATGTGATCGAGTTAGTTTTGACGGGGATTGATCCCTAGTATCCACTATGTTCTGAGATTGATGTTGCTACTACTTTGCCATGCTTAATGCTTGTCACTAGGGCCCGAGTGCCATGATTTCAGATCTGAACCTATTATGTTGTCGCCAATATATGTGTGTTTTAGATCCTATATTGCAAGTTGTAGTCACCTACTATGTGTTATGACCCGGCAACCACAGAGTGACAATAGCCGGAACCACTCCCGGAGATGACCATAGTATGAGGAGTTCATGTATTCACCAAGTGTTAATGCGTTGGTCCGGTTCTTTATTAAAAGGAGAACCTTAATATCCCGTAGTTTCCATTAGGACCCCGCTGTCATGGGAGGGATGGACAATAGATGTCATGCAAGCTTTTTTCCCTAAGCACGTATGACTATATACGGAATACATGCCTACATTAGATTGACGAACGGGAGCTAGTTACTTATCTCTCCGTGTTATAACTGTTACATGATGAATAGCATTCGGCATAATCATTCATCACAGATCCAATGCCTACGAGTTTTTCCTACTGGTCCTTGCTACGTTACTTTGCTGCTACTTGTTACTATTGCTACTGCTGCTATCACACTACTTTGCTACTGATACTTTGCTGCAGATACTAAATCTTTCAGGTGTGGTTGAATTGACAACTCAAGTGCTAATACTTGAGAATATTCTTTCGCTTCCCCTTGAGTCGAATCAATAAATTTGGGTTGAATACTCTACCCTCGAAAACTATTGCGATCCCCTATACTTGTGGGTTATCACTCCTCCCTTGCTCGCACGAGCCCACCAGGGGTTGGTTCCCTTCCCTTTTCAGCCCATGTAGCCCTCCGAGATAGGTGGACCCCCGGTACCCTTTCGATGGTCCCAGTACAATGCCGATAAACCCAAAAATCTTTCCGATGGCCGAAAAAGGACTTCCCATATATAAATATTTACCTCCGAACCAAACCGGAACTCCTCGTGACGTCCGGATGTCATCCGGGACTCCGAACAACCTTCGGTAACCACATATACAATTCCCATAACAACTCTAGCGTCACCGAACCTTAAGTGTGTAGACCCTACGCGTTCGGGAACCATGCAGACATGACCGAGACATCTCTGTGGAAAATAACCACCAGCGGGATCTGGATACCCATGTTGGCTCCCACACATTCCACGATGATCTCATCGGATGAACTACGATGTCGAGGATTCACTTAATCCCGTATGCAATTCCCTTTGTCTATCGGTATGACACTTGCCCGAGATTCGATCGTCGGTATCCCTATACCTTGTTCAATCTCGTTACCGGCAAGTCTCTTTACTCGTTCAGCAACACATCATCCCGTGACTAACTCCTTAGTCACATTGAGCTCATTATGATGATGCATTACCGAGTGGTCCCAGAGATACCTCTCCGTCACACGGAGCGACAAATCCCAGTCTCGATTCGTAGCAGCCCAACATACACTTTCGGAGATACCTGTAGTGCACCTTTATAATCACCCAGATACGTTGTAACGTTTGATACACCCAAAGCACTCCTACGGTATCTGGGAGTTGCACAATCTTATCGTCTAAGGAAATGATACTTGACATTATAAAAGCTTTAGTAGAGGAACTACACGATCTTGTTCTATGCTTAGGATTGGGTCTTGTCCATCACATAATTATCCTAATGATGTGATCCCGTTATCAATGATATCCAATGTCAATTATAAGGAAACCATGACCATCTATTGATCAACGAGCTAGTCAACTAGAGGCTCACTAGGGACATGTTGTGGTCTATTTATTCACACAAGTATTACGGTTTCCGGTTAATACAATTATAGCATGAATAATAGACAATTATCATGAACAAGGAAATATAATAATAACCACTTTATTATTACCTCTAGGGCATATTTCCAACAGTCTCCCACTTGCACTAGAGTCAATAATCTAGTTACATTGTGATGAATCGAACACCCATAGAGTTATGGTGTTGATCATGTTTCGCTCGTGGAAGAGGTTTAGTCAACGGATCTGCGACATTCAAATCTCTATGTACTTTACAAATATCTATATCTCCATTCTGGATGTATCCACGAACGGAGTTGAAGCGGCACTTGATGTGCTTGCTCTTCTTGTGAAACCTGGGCACCTTGGCAATGGTAATAGCTCCAGTGTTGTCACAGAAGAGAGTCATCGGGCCCGACGCACTGGGAATCACTCCTAGGTCAGTGATGAACTCCTTCATCCAAACTCCTTCCTGTGGTGCTTCCGAAGCAGCTGCGTACTCCGCTTCACATGTAGATGCCGCCACGACACTTTGTTTGCAACTGCACCAGGTGACTGCCCCACCATTCAAAATATACACTTATCAGGTTTGTGACTTGGAGTCATCCGGATCTGTGTCGAAGCTAGCATCGATGTAACCCTTTACGACGAGCTCTTAGGCACCTCCATAAACGAGAAACATATCTTTAGTCCTTTTCACGTACTTAAGGATATTCTTGACCGCTGTCCGATGATCCACTCGTGGATCACTTGGTACCTCCCTACCAAACTTATGGCAAGGTTCACATCAGGTCTGGTACACAGCATGGCATACATAATAGAGCCTATGGCTGAAGCATAGGGGATGGTACTCATCTTTCTCTATCTTATGCCGTGGTCGGGCGTTCAACTGTGCTCAACCTCACACCTTGTAATACAGGCAAGAACCCCTTCTTGGCCTTATCCATATTGAACTTCTTCAATATCTTGTCAAGGTATGTGCTTTGTGAAAGACCAATGAGGCGTCTCGATCTATCTCTATAGATCTTGATGCCTAATATGTAAGTAGCATCTCTAAGGTCCTTCATTAAAAACACTTATTCAAATAGGCCTTTATGCTTTCCAAAAGTTCTATATCATTTCCCATCAACAATATGTCATCCACATATAATATGAGAAATGCTACATAGCTCCCACTCACTTTCTTGTAAATACAGGCTTCTCCATAAGTCTGTACAAACCCAAATGCTTGGATCAACTCATCAAAGTGAATGTTCCAACTCCGAGATGCTTGCACCAACCCATAGATGGAGCGCTAGAGCTTGCATACCTTGTCAGCATTATTAGGATCGACAAAACCTTCTGGCTGTATCATATACAATTCTACCTTAAGAAAGCCGTTAAGGAATGCTGTTTTGACGTCCATTTGCCAGATCTCATAATCATAAAATGCGGCTACTGCTAATATGATTCAGACGGACTTCAGCATTTCTACGGGTGAGTAAGTCTCATCGTAGTCAATTCCTTGAACTTGTCGATAACCCTTAGCGATAAGTCGAGCCTTATAGATGGTCACATTACCATCTGCGTCAGTCTTCTTCTTAAAGATCCATTTATTTTCTATGGCTCGCCGATCATCGGGCAAGTCCACCAAAATCCATACTTTGTTCTCATACATGGATCCTATCTCGAATTTCATGGCTTCAAGCCATTTGTTGGAATTCGTGCCCGTCATCGCTTCTTCATAGTTCGAAGGTTCACTGTTGTCCAACAACATGATTTCCATGATAGGATTGTCGTACCAGTCCGGTGCGGAACGTGTCCTCGTGGACCTACGAAGTTCAGTAGCAACTTGATCCGAAGTTTCATGATCATCATCGTTAACTTCCTCCCTAGCCATTGCAGGCACTCCAGAAACATTTTCCTGTGATGCGGTGCTCTTCGGTTTGATAGGGGGTACAATTACCTCATCAAGTTCTACTTTCCTCCCACTCACTTCTTTCGAGAGAAACTCTTTCTCCATAAAGGATCCATTCTTGGCAACAAAGAACTTGCCTTCGGATCTGAGATAGAAGGTATACCCAATAGTTTCCTTAGGGTATCCTATGAAGATGCATTTCTACGATTTGGGTTCGAGCTTTTCAGGTTGAAGTTTCTTGACATAAGCATCACATCCCCTTACTTTCAGAAATGACGGCTTAGGTTTCTTGCCAAACCATAATGCATACGGTGTCATCTCAACAGATTTAGACGGTGCCCTATTTTAAAGTGAATGCGGCAGTTTCCAATGCATATCCCCAAAATGATACAGGTAGATCAACAAGAGACATCATAGATTGCACCATATCTAATAGAGTGCGATTATGATGTTTAGACACACCGTTACGTTGAGGTGTGCCAGGCAGCGTGAGTTGTGAAACAATTCCACATTTTCTTAAGTGTGTGCCAAACTCGTGACTCAAATATTCTCCTCCACGATCAGATCGCAAGAATTTTATTTTCTTGTCACGTTGATTCTCCACCTCACTCTGAAATTCCTTGAACCTTTCCAAGGTTTCAGACTTGTGTTTCATTAAGTAGACATACCCATATATGCTTGAGTCATCAGTGACGGTGATAACATAGCGATCGCCACCAAGAGCCTCAACGCTGATTGGACCGCATACATCGGTATGTATTATTTCCAACAAGTTGGTCGCTCGCTCCATTGTTCCGGAGAACGGAGTCTTAGTCATCTTACCCATGAGGCACAGTTTGCACATGTCAAATGATTCAAAATCAAGAGACTCCAAAAGTCCATCTGTATGGAGTTTCTTCATGCGTTTGACACCGATATGACCAAGGCGGCAGTGCCACAAGTATGTGGGACTATCATTATCAACCTTACATCTTTTGGTACTCACACTATGAATATGTGTAACATCACGTTCGTGATTCATTAAGAATAAACCATTGACCAGCGGGGCATGACCATAAAACATATCTCTCATATAAATAGAACAACCATTATTCTCAGATTTAAATGAGTAGCCATCTCGCATCAAATGAGATCCCGATACAATGTTCAAGCTCAAAGATGGTACTAAATAGCAATTATTGAGGTTTAAAACTAATCCCAAAGGTAGATGTAGAGGCAGCGTGCCGATGTCGATCACATCGACCTTGGAACCATTCCCGACGCGCATCTCACCTCGTCCTTCGCCAGCCTCCGCTTATTCCGCAGCTCCTGTGTTGAGTTACAAATGTGAGCAACTGCACCGGTATGAAATACCCAGGAGCTACTACGAGCGCTGGTAAGGTACACATCAATAACATGTATATTACATATACCTTTGACGTTGCCGGACTTCTTATCCGCTAAGTACTTGGGGCAGTTTCGCTTCCAGTGACTGTTTCCCTTGCAATAAATAGCACCCAGTCTCAGGCTTGGGTCCATTCTTTGGCTTCTTCCCGATAGCTGGTTTACCGGGCGCGGCAACTGCTTTGCCGTCCTTCTTGAAGTTCTTTTTACCCTTGCCTTTCTTGAAATTGGTGGTCTTATTCACCATCAACACTTGATGTTCTTTCTTGATATCCACCTCCACTGATTTCAGCATTGAATACAACTTGGGAATGGTCTTCTCCATCCCTTGCATGTTGTAGTCCATCAGGAAGCTCTTATAGCTAGGTGGAAGCAACTAGAGGACTCTGTCGATAACCGAGTCATCCGGAAGGTTAACTCCCAACTAAGACAAGCGGTTGTGCAACCGAGACATTCTGAGTATGTGCTCGCTAACAGACCAATTCTCCTCCATCTTACAACTGAAGAACTTGTCGGAGACTTCATATCTCTCGACCCAGGCATGAGGTTGGAAAACCAATTTCAGCTCTTAGAACATCTCATATGCTCCATGTTGCTCAAAACGCTTTTGAAGCCCCGGTTCTAAACTATAAAGCATGCCGCACTGAACCAGGGAGTAATCATCACTACACGACTGCCATGCGTTCATAACGTCTTGAGCTGCCGGGAAAACGGGTGCTTCACCTAGCGGTGCATCAATGACATACACTTTCTTGGAAGCTATGAGGGTGAGCCTCAAGTCATGGACCCAGTCCGCATACTTGCTTCCATCGTCTTTCATCTTGGTTTTCTCTAGGAACGCGTTGAAGTTCAGTGGGACATGTGCGTTGGCCATTGGATCTACAATATAGATTGTAAAGACAATTTTAGACTAAATTCATGATAATTAAGTTTATCTAATCAAATTAAGTAATGAACTCCCACTCAGATAGACATCCCTCTAGTCATCCAAGTGATACATGCTCCACATCGACTAGGCTGTGTCCGATCATCACGTGAGACGGACTAGTCATCAATGGTGAACATCTCCATGTTGATCGTATCTCCATACGACTCATGTTCGACCTTTCGGTCTCTCGTGTTCCGAGGCCATGTTTGTACATGCTAGGCTCGTCAAGTCAACCTAAGTGTTCTGCGTGTGTAAATCTGGCTTACACCCGTTGTATGCGAGCGTTAGAATCTATCACACCCGATCATCACGTGGTGCTTTGAAATAACGATCCTTCGCAACGGTGCACACTTAGGGGGAACACTTCTCTTGAAATTTTAGTGAAGGATCATCTTATTTACTACCGTCATTCTAAGAAAATAAGATATAGAAACATGATGAACATCACATGCAAATCATATAGTGACATGATATGGCCATTATCATCTTGTGCCTTTGATCTCCATCCTCGGGGTGCAACATGATCATCACTGTCACCGACATGACACCATGATCTCCATCATTGTGTCTTCATGAAGTCGTCTCGCCAACTATTACTTCTACTACTATGGCTAACAGTTAGCAATAAAGTAAAGTAATCACATGGCGTTGCATCTCATACAATAAATTAAGACAACTCCTATGGCTCCTGTCGGTTGTCGTACTCAATGACATGCAAGTTGTGAATCCTATTACAAGAACATGATATACATCACATATATATCATCACATCCTTTTGACCATATCACATCACATAGCATACCCTGTAAAAACAAGTTAGACGTCCTCTAATTGTTGTTGCATGTTTTACGTGGATGTTATGGGTTTCTCGCAAGAAAGTTTGTTACCTACGTCACAGCCACAACGGTGATATGCCAATTGCTACTTACCCTTCATAAGGACCCTCTTCATCGAATCCGATCCGACTAAAGTGGGAGAGACAGACAGCTGCTAGCCACCTTATGCAACAAGTGCATGTCGGGCGGTGGAACCAGTCTCACTTAAGAGTACGTGTAAAGTCGGTCTGGGCCGCTTCATCCCACGATGCCGCTGAATCAAGATAAGACTAGTAGGTTTGATGGTCAATGGAACGAGTAGAGAAGAAAAATGCCCTTATTCCAAAGGAAGTGAGTGCCAAAGCGAAAATAGAGAACAAAAGAACGAAATGCAAGGGTTGCATCCGTTCTTTCAAGTCCGGGGTCATTAACTCCTCGCTAGTTGCCGCCGTTTCTAGGACCAACCGACGCTTCACCTGTATGCACAAGTACCTACGTAGTGTAGTGTCGGTCGCACATTCATAATAGCATTCGGACTCATGTGCCTTCCTGAACGAGGGGAGTTCCCTTGCTCCTGCTGCGTACGATTAGCCGGCCTTGCGGCGGCAAAAGGGTTAGGACGATAAGCAAATTGACCAAATCACCGCCCACAACTACTTGTGTTCTACTCGTACATAGAATCTATAAACCTAGCTCTGATACCACTATTGGGGATCGTAGTAATAATTCAAAAAAAAAAAAATCTACGTCACACCAAGATCAAACTAGGAGAAACCAACAATGATAGAAATAAAGCATCTTCATACCGTTGAAGATCGCAAAGCGGAAGCGTTACTATGAATGCGTTCGATGGAGTCGTACTCGCAGCGATCCGATCCAAACACCGAACGTTCGGTGCCTCCGCGTTCAACACACCTACAGTCCGGGGACGTCTCCTCCTTCTGCTAGACATATGGGGGTGGAGTACGTGTTCGGTTGGAGATGCTCTTAGATGATGTAGTGTTCTCTTTCTCAACCATGTCTGGGAGCCTTTGAGGATGACGTAATGTTGTAATCTGGAAGCATTCTATTGCAAATGTGTGTTCTCTGTTGCTGATGTTGTTAGTTCCTCTTTCAGTATTAGGAACTAGTGGGCTGGCTCGCACATTTGCATGCCTAGATTCTTACTTTTTGTGGCTTTTGCCCTCCATAATCTAGGCATGCAAATTGTGGCTTTTTGTACAATTTGCATGTGAACATACGTTTCTTACTTTTTGTAGGGTTGGCCAAATAGTGGGTTTTGCCCTCTTTGCAACCAAGTCCAAAAACCGACAGTGCATCTCTTTTACCAATGCCGACACACGATTAGAGTGCGGAACGATATCAAGGCATGCATAGTGATTGTGCCAATATGACTTTGATGAAGGAGTGGTGGACCGACACCATCCTTAAAAGATCACAAGGTACAAGGACGGTCGCCCCGCCCTCATGATGGAAGAAGCTATGTGTTGTTGGCGGCCGTGCCAAGCAACGAGAGTAATATTTACTTTTGAACTCCAGTCTTAATGGAAAATCTGCTGCCTTGTTTAAAAATAATAATAATAATAAAAGATAAAAACATCAAGGAATCATGAGATAACATTGCAGCGCAAGTGACCAGTTCAGTTGCCTAGATGGCAAGCAAATCAAATCTCCAATCTCCCCGCTCCATGGCGAAGGCCCAACTTGGTCTAAGGCAACAATAACAACTAGAACTGGGACTTGTCCAGGCTGTCGAAGTAGCGATGCTCCATTGCCGCTTTAGCTGAGATCCTGTTCGCTGGATCAAACTGAAGCATTTTCTGCAGTTCACCAACAACCAAGAAACTATTAGCTCACATACAAATATCCTAAAGGACATAAAGAAATTGGGGTTTTATGTTGCTCTTAATTTACCGATAACAGGTCAAGTCCTTCAGGCTCCAGTGTTGGAACTGCACGTGCCAAATTTTGTGGCTTCCACTGTGGATAGTCATGCCAGTCTCTCAAAGCGCATACTCCAGGCCACTGCTCTTCAGTAGGAGTTCCCAACAACCTTTTCAGGTACAAATTTTAGTCAAATGATTCAATGCATACAGAATGAAATAAACTGTCAGATGTTGCAAGTACTTCAATCTTTTTCCCAAGCCAGAAGTAATTTGTTCCAAAGGAAGTGAGTGCCAAAGCGAAAATAATGGACAGAATAGTTTACTAGGATCAGCATGCCAATACACCATCCCATCAACCAAGCAGACAAAGTACTGTTGTCATTAACAAAGTACTGTTTACATATTGTTGGTAATCATGCAAAGAAGGTAAAGTACCTGAAAATGTGAAGCAGCTGTTGCAACTCTGAGTCGCCAGGAAAAAGAGCTTGTCTTCTGACCATTTCAGCTGTATTAGAAAGTTACAATATCAAAATGGGAAGACCTTGACAATTGCAGTATAGTGTCAAGTCAAAGAAAGCAAGGAGAGAACTTGAAGCAGAACATAAAACTGGAGCTTACTTCTTTCCGAATAAAAGAATTTAGTATAATGTTATCAGATGTTTCTTTTAAATGCTATCCTTGACGAGATGCATGTGAGACCTTTAAAATTAGTGGTACAGATCAATGCTAAATCTTTTGTTTGATGTGAGATATACTATACATTTCTTTCTGCTTAATTGATTGTGCTCAAGTGCGGCAGTTCATATGCTATTGTATTTTGCAAGGGAAGTTGAATGTCGATTGCACATTTAATTTCAGTATAAAAAAAAAAGGCATACAGTAATCTTGAAATTATATTGTCTGTAGTAAATTGTACTGCTTCATAAGATGCATGAAAAAAAAAGTACGATTTTTTCTCTTGATGCAAGGTAAAACATATGTTCTTTTTTAATGATTACTCATCTAGTCTAGTGATCTAAACGCTCTTATATTTCTTTACAGAGGGAGTACTTGTGTAGTAAACTGTGCTGCTTCATAAGATGCATGAAAATATCAAACTTTTGTGTGCTTGATGCAAGATAAACTATTTATTCTCTTTTACTGATCACTGCAGAAGTGTGACGATTTATGTGCTAATGCATTTTTGTTCTGGAGGTTTTACATGGATTGTACTATTTGTTCTAAATAACAAAGATCAAAGCCTAATTGCAATCGGCGTACCAAAGATGCAACCGATGGACCAAATGTCAACACCAGTTGAGTAATGTGTGGCTCCAAGTAAAACTTCCGGAGCTCTATACCAGAGTGTCACAATCTACAACACAAATCAGATAGCATGATAAGGAACTTACTAGAGCATGCTCAGTAAAATCTTAGGAACTTTGTTACTAAGCAGTACCTCATGGGTGTAGCTTTTCATGGGAACTGTAAAAGCTCTGCTTAGCCCAAGATCTGCAATTTTCAGTACCCCTTTCTCCTTGTCGATCAACAAGTTTTGTGGCTTTAAATCCCTATGAAATCAAGCAGGGTAGCATTAACCACATGGTTGCAAATGCAATGTTGTATCTAGCTGACAATTGCAGCAACAAACAGCACGGAACAAAAGTCTAACCGGTGAAGGACGCCATGGCCGTGGCAATGCGCAGTTCCTTTGCACAACTGGTATAAGAAACTCTGTAAAGGGAGCACGAAAGTTACTCATTGTCATTTTCATGCAGAAGCAATGAAGTTAAATAACAGGGAGTGCAGCTCAGGTGCATGGTCGCACACAATAGAAGCTAATGGAGAGAAACAAAATATGAAACGTAGTTGGTGAATAAAGATGGAATTCTAGGCAGTTAGAGCTCCAAACTGAATTGCCCATGAAGAAAATTTACCGTGGAAACAAGTAATACAAGGTTTGTATGGAAACAACAATGGCGAATCGATGGTGCGTTATCTGTTTCTACAGCAAGCACAGCGTTCGTTTACTTTAGGAATGAGACAGATTTCTCTATTCGACCTCAAAATAGAAATTGAGTGATCATCACCAGCAAGGTACTGTAAATGCTGACAGCTTAGATTCCTAATTGGTCGTTGCAACTATATATGCACGAATTTACACGGGCACCTTTGCTTTTCACGAAAAATCAGACCTTTCTAGTTACAAGCATGAGGCATTAGGTTGGTGTGTTGACCTGATTCTTGTACGATCTGTCCTCCACAATAACATCGAGCAGTGCTTTCAAACTTCTTAGTCTAACTACGATTCATACCGTTCTCGTTTGACAAGATCGTAATACTGTAAATCGAAATGCACGGATCATAACAAAGACGTGACTTGAAGGTATAGCAGATTTCCGTTGCGAAAGTAACTATGAATCAGCACGCGATGGAGATGGTACTAGTAAAAAGGTCGTTGTTGCGACGGAGATGGTAGATAGATACCTTGACGACCTGCGTGGGGAGCGGCCTGGGCGATGGCCCCTTGCGGAAGCCGTCGACGAACTTCTTGAGGTCGGTGTCGAGGAACTCGAAGACGAGGTAGAGGACGGTCTTGCCGCAGGGTTTGGTGACCTGCTCGACGGAGAGGAGGCGGACGACGTAGAGGGAGGCGGAGAGGAGGCGGAGGAGGGAGATCTCGCGCAGCGCGGTGGGCGGGATCCCCTCCTCGTCCATCTCGAGGCGGGTCTTCTTGAGCGCCACCAGCTGCCCCGTCGCCGCCACCCGCGCCTTGTACACCTTGCCGTAGGTGCCCTCCCCCACCTTCTCCAGCTTCTCGTACTTGTCCATGGATCGACGAGCTTCTTCGGGTTGACGACCTGGATGGAAGAAAAGGAACCCTAGGTGATGTGGTGTGGTAGGGGGTGGGGTTGGGTTTGAAATGGGGGGAGGGAGGAGGCCGAGGAGGCGAGGGTGGGAAGAAGAAGGGAACGCGAATGCGGGGCTGGCGGCGGGAGCGTGTTGGGCAACGGTCGAATTGACGAGCGGCGCGGGGTCCGAATTGTTTAGCGGCGCTGACGATTGACTAGCGGGGCACGGGTGCACATGGCAGGGTGTAAAGTGCGGTGAGGCGCGTGTGTGCTGGCCTGGTAACGGCTACGCGACCGATCATCGCTCACTCGCCTTGATCTCATGGAAAAACGGAGGTCCGATTCTTGAAATTCTGAAAGAATCGGCAAAAAAAGACCATCGGGGCCTGTTTGAAACTTTAGAAAAATCAGCTCTGCTCTCAAAATCGCAAGCCAAACGGGGCAACTCCACGGTGTCTAGCTCTACGAAAAAACTCAAATCTGAGGGCCAGCTTCGTGTTTTCTATGAAGCTCCTCAAGGGGTACTCCGAAAATTCTAGTTTGATAACTAGACGTGAAGTTGTGAGATAATTACCCACCACTGCCACCCATAAGTCATACCGTTTCGTTCTTTTTTTTTCCAGCGACAAGACCTAGATCGTTCCTTCCCGTTCGTTCGCTGAGAACAGAACGCCACGAACCTCGAGCCGCCGCTGCCGCGACCTGGATCGGCCGGCCGGAGTACGACCGCGGCGAGGAGACCACCGGAATGAGTCGATCTGATGGTCCTCCGCCACCTCCCCCCAATTCCTCCGTCCATCCCCAGCACTCAGGCCCTGTAACGGCGAGGACATCCATGTCGCCCGTGATGAGGGTCGGCCTTTCCCGGCCCGATCCGTCCTCGACGACAGCAGGGATGGCCGGTGTGGCGTTTGCCTCTTCTGGAAGTACCCATTCTGCACCTGCTGCTGCTGCAAGGCAGGAGATAGCTGCCGGCATGGATTCGGTGCACACCACCTGCACGAACAGCACCAAGAACGACACGAACAACAGGAAGAAACGTACAACCCCTAAGGAAGAGCAGGTATATACCATTTTTCAGTTGTATTCGTTATAGATGACTAGATGAATTATATGGGTATGTACAGTAGAGATGGCCACAGTAGACATCCATGAGCGTGTATGGCAAAATAATAGAGGAAAACTGAGAATGCACAAAATTGATACATGAACACTCCAATGCAATTTGAGAATACACAAAATTGATGCAAAGTCATACTAAAAATGGCAAAAGATTTCATTACACCTAAAAACCCCAACTTCCCCACTGTTCATAAGAGGATAAAAGATGATAGGCGGGCGTACCCACACTTCAAAGATTGCATTGGTGCACTTGATGGCACACATATTTCAGTCTCTCTCTTCCGGGGATAGTATCAGATATATTGGGAAATCATGGATACCGACTCAAAATGTTCTTGCAATTTGTGACTTTGACATGCTATTCACTTTTGTGTCTGTGGGGCAACCAGGAGCTATGCATGACACTAGTGTGTTATACAATGCAATAAGTGTTGATGAAAGGTTCTTCCCACACCCTCCAAAAGGTAACATTTTAGCGTATGATCATACAATTCACTAATTGTTTAAATATCAAATGTTTGTACAAGAAATAGATGATATCATTTCCTTCATTTATAGGCAAATATTATGTTGTTGATGCGGGATACCTCAATCCTCCGGGATACCTAGCTCTTTTATAAGGGTGAGAAGTATCTTATGTCAGAATGGCGTAGAGGTATGGAGCCAAAAACTCCAACGGAAAAATTCAATCGAGTCCATTCATCTATCTGCAATGTCATTGAGCGATCATTTGGAGTGCTAAAAATGAAGTGGCAGATTCTGTATATGATGCGACCGTACCCGATGTTCAAGCAAAAAATGATCGTTGTTGCTACTATGGTCCTTCACAACTTTATTGGTGAGCATAACAACGAAGACTTGGACTTTTCTCGGTTCGACCGTTATGCTGATTATGTGCCTACAATACCGAACATGTATAATAAATTTGTTGCTGCCTCTGATAGATCTACAACGGAACCGGATGCTCCAACCATGGATACATTCCGTAATGAGTTAGCCACCGCTATTGTAGATGGTTGGAACTAGATTTCTATTGTTAAAGATGGTCCGGGTTTTATTTGCATTTTTTTTCTTCGAGGGAGTAGAACAATGTATCGTTGGACATTCATGTGGATCTTTTTAATTATGTATCGCAACAGTTCACATCATTTTACAATAGTTCACTTAAATCTTATGCCATTTTTTTATGGTTGCCATTTATAGTTTTCTTAAATTTTATGATAGATCTGCAAGACTTTAAAAAATATCTCAAGGCACACAAATGTTGGGCCGTCAAAACATTATGCATAAAAAATAGGGGCAGAATAGACTATTCCCATCAAATACTACTGTTTTTGAAGTACTATTCCCATAAAACTGCTTCAAGGTGGAGCTACAACTCCTTGATGGAACTGCTCTAAAATGAAGTTGGTGGAGTGAAGCTGATTTTTTTGAAGTGGAGTAGTCCCAAACAGGCCCTTAGTTTCGTGTCATTGCTTTGTTTCGTACTCATTTGGATCCATATTACTTGTCATTGTTTAGCATAACTTTATACCGTTGAAGGGAGATATTTTAGTTTAGCGACTATCCTTTTGTCAGATAAAAGATAACGAGTTTTTTCTAAGACAAACAATTACCATTTGCACAAAGTGATATATGACCTATGGACGGAGACAACGGGCAAAAGATCTGTTGAAAATAATGTGGTCTGGCATCTTCAATGTTACGCCATATATGAACCGCTCATTTGACGGTGTACAGCTGACAGCTGAGAATTCACGATGGATTATCAAATATAACAGAGAAAAGAACGAACAAAGGTGTTGTCGTTTTGCGATTCTATTGATGCACCATAATTTGGCCTCCAACTATGAGCCAGTGTGATTCGAGTAAGGTGCACTCCTCTATTGGATACACGTTTTAATTAGGAATCACTCGACGAACCGAACCTTCTAGTAGACGAAACATCCCCCAAAGAGTGAGAAAGCTTGAACGGAAAACCTTGATGGTAGGGGACAATGAGTTGATGGCGGCTAATGGACTTTAGTTTATTTTAACTAGAAACTAAGGCCTAGTACCAAGGGATATAAAGAAACTATATTATGGGCTGGGCTGCAGTTGTGGTGGGGGTGGGGGGAAGGCAATGGCCCTTGTTGGTCCCTAAGTAACACGCTACTACTGCCAAACAAGCAAGCAAACACACACGCACTCTCCCACGTTCATGCATTTTGAATTGGTCCATATGCGGGCGGTGCACTCTTGTTTTTGTTTTCGCTTATTCTTTCCGTTTTTCCTTTTTTTTATGTTTCTGCTTTTCAACTTCGAACAATCTTCATCAATTCAAAATCTGGAAAAAATGCTCGCAACTTCAAAACATGTTCATAAATTCAAAATTAGAAAAAATATTCATGGCTTCAAAACATGTTCCAAGTTTTCAGAAAAATATCATAACATTAAAAAATGTTCTATTTTAGGGGGGAAACCCCTTTTATTCAAAAAAATGTTATATTTAAAAAAAATCAAAGAGTTAGGAAAATATTCAAGAATTTGAAAAGATGTTTCAATTTTCAAAAGTTGTTCACGAAAATGAAAAATGTTCCCAATTTTAAAGAATGTTGATAAATTCGTAATAGTGACCCTAATATCAAAAAAAATTCATGAATTCTAGAAAATGTTCTTGAATTAAAAAAATCAAAATGTGTTCATTAATTTAAAAAATGTTCCCAATTTTTTGTTGAATTCCAAAAATGTTTTGACTTACAAAAATGTTCATGAATATGAAAATTTGAAATTTTGTTCACTAATTTGAAAAATGGTTTGAATTTGGAATTTTTATAGTGATTGAATGCTTGAGTGGTGTGCTAGTTAGAATCTTACATTTACTAATTGGATGCATCATACGAGCTTCCATATTAATTCAAATCTAAATATCTTAACCGTCTGATCTATTTAATTATATATCTTAGTCGTACAATAAACGCTATTGTTCTAGGAAAAATAAAAGACCCAAAATGATCCAATCGATACGTAAACCTAACCACGTAATGTGCACCAAAAAAGACTCCATTATGTAACTTCAAAAGGAAAAAAAGAAGCCTCCACTTCATGTAACTTCAAAAAAGATTAAAAAAACTCCACGTTAATTTTGCTTTAGAGTCCTAGAGGCTCACGTTTAGTACTCAGATAAAAATTCACTAGGTAAAAAAAAATTAAATTTTTATAACATATTTACTAATTGGATGCATCATACGAGCTTCCATATTAATTCAAATCATTAAAAGTATCTTAACCGTCTGATCTATTTAATTATATATCTTAGTCGTACAATAAACGTTATTGTTCTAGGAAAAATAAAAGACCCAAACTGATGCAATCAATACGTAAACCTAACCACGTAAAGTGCATCAAAAAAGCCTCCTTTATGTAACTTCAAAAGGAAAAAAAAGAAGCCTCCACGTTGTGTAACTTCAAAAAAGATAAAAAAAACTCCACGTTAATTTTGCTTTAGAGTCCTAGAGGCTCATGTTTAGTACTCAGATAGAAATTCACTAGGTAAAAAAATAATCAAATTTCCATAACGTAGGCAATCCTTGCTACTCACGTACATGTCAAAGTTCTTTGGTTTAAACCTTCTCCTATGGGTGGAGCCATTATCATGTACCTCCATCACGCCTTCAGCCTTATCCGGTGATCAAACTTCTGCTCCTTTCTCTCTCTCACATACGATTTAATTTGGTCTGTCTTAAAATTTGATACTGCTGATGAAGTTGGAGGCTGATGTAAGCCACATCGCCCATAGCCAAGATGTGTACGCAGGGTAGAACTGCACATCTACTTGCACTTGCACGCCAGCAGCCAGTACATGATTAATCTCATAAAAGCTGAAACTTCTGATTTGATTGATGCATGCATACACATGAATACAACCGATGCATGAGCATGACCGCTAAGATATGGTGTCACTACAAGCTCCTAAGACATTTGAATGTAAAAATTGTATCGTTACTTTCTAACCCTTTTTTACAACTGCTTCATTTGTGACACATTCGCTAGACTAGAGGTGAATCCAATAATGACGAGCACGCTCTTTGTAGTGGAGTCATCCTTTGTTTTCTCTGCCTACAGAAGTCGAGTTTTTCCCACTCATATTAAAACTCGTATCTTCCTTTCTTTCGATATTTTCATATTTTCCAACTGCAATAAGTTTGATCTTCTCCTAAATTCCTTATAATGAGTCGTTCGAATGGCCCAGTATAGTTCCAACAAGTATGTGTGTATATCTGATAAATTTTAATTGCAGAAAAACTTGAATTTATACTTAATATCAAATGTATAATTCCATACATACTTACATGTAAATACAACTCTTAAAGTTGCATCTTTTTTCCATTTTAAAATGTCATCTATTTTTGGTTGGGACAGTAATATACTTTGTTTTTATTTCTTCTAGATACATTAACATTGAGCTGATTCTTTGGTGTTGTCCTAATTGTTTAAGAATAACAATCTCATATGAACATATTGTGTTTCTAATTTCATTCTTTAGATGTGATATCAACCCTTGAAGAGATTCCGCGGTGTACTTGCACAAATTTCCTCACCATGAACATATTCTTGCATCCAGATGCTTTGCATTTGTTACGTGCATAATATTTGTATGTTTTGAAGTGGTATATCTTAACCTAATAAATCATATGTTCCTAACAACTTCTTTGGATATTAGTTTTCAGATTCCGTGGTAAAACCAATCATATTTCCAAACTAGAATGATTGGTGGTATGATGCGGGTTTGCTTAGAACAAATATAGTGGCGATGGTACATGCTGTAGGAGAAAACAAAACAACAAACTTAGCAAATTTGAACTAATCTCCTGGATTCTCTAAGCACCCACGTAATTTTCAATATGTTTAGACTTATATGCTATAATTATTTCATTGTTAGTATATCCTATGGAAGACGTATATTTGTAACTGTAACTTAATTACGCAAGACCCATTAGTATATAACTCTTAAATCGGTGCCATAACATCTCATTCAACACATTTATTGAAGAAGTCAAAACTAAATTATATGTTGTAAATTTGTAATGACTACTAGACCATGCCGGTGCATGGGTTTATGACTAGTTACTAATAATGTCAAAGGTTTATGTAAGCACTCCTCTATGGTTCATAGTGATCTTGAACTAGTTTCTACATTACAAAATGATTTATTCAGTGACATGCATAATAAACTTAATAAGAACATTTGTGGAGTAGATAGTAGAGGTGGTAAATCTACTCAAGACCCTTTGTTCCGAGAGGGTCATCCTAAGATTATTGAACATGATTCTCAGAAAATTAATGATAGTGCACCTAGTGAACCTAAGAAGAAAAGGGAGAGTGAGAATAAAACTTCGCATGCTTAACCTGTTATAGAAAACCTATGGAGCACCCTAATAATGTTTCTATTTCTGATGATGAGACACAATGTGGTGATGAGCATGTGCCTAGTCATAATGATAATGATGATCATGTTGATGCTCCACCTAATGATGATGATGATGATGATGGTGGTGGTGGTGAAGAAGAATAAGATAATCAGGTAGAAATAGAATCTGAAGTTGACTTTGATGGTCCAACACCTAAGAATAAAGATATGATAAGAGAGATTTTGTTGCTAGAAAACGTGGCACAGAAACGAAGAACCATGGGTTCAAAACCTATGCCCTTTCCTAGTAAAGCTTTTAAAAACCAAAGATAATGATGCTTTAAATCGCTTTGTTGAGCTACTAAAACCTATATTCCTGCAAGTACTTTGATTGATGCTACGGAAATGCCTCCTTGTGCTAAATATATGAAATATATTGTCACTGATAAAAGAAAAAAAACTGAGGCCAAAGTTTCTACTATCCTTGCAAATTATTCCCTCGAAGAGTGTCGCGGTCCCCTATACTTGTGGGTCATCAGAACCCTAATACCATATAAGACGTCTACAACGTATCTATAACTTTTGAAATATTCATTGTAAGTGCATCTAGTGCCACCCCTTGTTGGTTTTGGAGTATTGAAGAAAGACGTTGTTGATGGACTAATGTGTTTGTGAGAGTTCACAGGATAACACAAATATAAGTCCCTGGAGATTCGATATAACCATTGAAGACGACCTCCAAAAATGTCCGAAGTCATTGATGATAGCCAAAGCCATTGGTGGTGCACGGAGATAATTGGTTGAAGATAATGAAACGTGAAGACAAAGTGTTTTATTGTTTTGTTTCTTCTTTGCTAAGTCATAGGAACCACTGTACTATTAGGTGGGTCAATGTGATCGAAGTCAGATGCTGACGTAATGCTCAACCACTACTAGAATCAAAGAATTTGCCATTAGTCCATTCTTTGTTGTCTACTTGCTGAAGGATGATACGTCTCCATCGTATCTACTTTTCCAAACTCTTTTGCCCATGTTTTGGACTCTAATTTGCATGATTTGAATGGAACTAACCTGGACTGACGCTGTTTTCAGCAGAATTGCCATGGTGTTGTTTTTGTGTAGAAATAAAATTTCTCGAAATGACCTGGAAACTTACGAGCATTTTTTGTGGAATATATAAAAAATACTGGCGCAAGAATTACCCGAAGACACGGAGCCAGGGGCACACAAGCCCAGGAGGCGCGCCCCCCCTAGGGCGTGCCTGGCAGGCTCGTGGGGCCCATGTAGCTCCGCAGCCTCCAACTCCAACCCTATATAGTCTCTCTCGCCCAGGAAAAATTAAGAGAGAAGAGATCATCGCGTTTCACGATACGGAGCCACCGCCACCTCCTGTTCTTCCTCGGGAGGGCAGATCTGGAGTCCGTTCTGGGCTCCAGAGAGGGGAAATCGACGCCGTCGTCATCATCAACCATCCTCCATCGCCAATTCCATGATGCTCTTCATCGTTCGTGAGTAATCTCATCATAGGCTTGCTGGACGGTGATGGGTTGGATGAGATCTATCATGTAATCGAGTTAGTTTTGATGGGGTTTGATCCCTAGTATCCACTGTGTTCTAAGATTGATGTTGCTACTACTTTGCTATGCTTAATGCTTGTCACTAGGGCCCGAGTGCCATGATTTCAGATCTGAACCTATTTTGTTTTCATCAATATATGTGTGTTCTTGATCCTATCTTGCAAGTTGTAGTCACCTACTATGTGTTATGACCCGGCAACCCCGGAGTGACAATAACCGGAACCACTCCCGGAGATGACCATAGTATGAGGAGTTCATGTATTCACTAAGTGTTAATGCTTTGTTCTGGTTCTCTATTAAAAGGAGACCTTAATATCCCTTAGTTTCCATTAGGACCCCGCTGCCACGGGAGGGATGGGCAAAAGATGTCATGCAAGTTCTTTTCCATAAGCACGTATGACTAAATACGGAATACATGCCTATATTACATTGACGAACTGGAGCTAGTTACATATCACCCTATGTTGTAACTGTTACATGATGAATGTCATCCGACATAATTATCCATCACCGATCCAATGCCTACGAGCTTTTCCTATACTGGTCCTTGCTAAGTTACTTTACCGCTACTGCTGTCACACTTGCTATACAAATCACTACTGCTACTGTTACCGCCGCTATCGTTACTACTACTACTTTGCTACTAAAACTTTGCTGCAGATACTAAGTCTTTCAGGTGTGGTTGAATTGACAACTCAACTGCTAATACTCGATAGTATTCTTTGGCTCCCCTTGTGTCGAATCAATAAATTTGGGTTGAATACTCTACTCTCGAAAACTGTTGCGATACCCTATACTTGTGGGTTATCAAGACCTTTTTCTGGCGCCGTTGCCGGGGAGCATAGCTCTATTATCTGAGTCACTTGGGGTTTATATCTGTTGATCACTATGAGGAATCCGAGAGATCCAAAAACTAAAGTCTTGCCCTCAACTACGAGGACAGGTAAGGAACTGCCATCTAGCTCTGCACTTGATTCACCTTCAGTTATGAGTAAATTTGCGACACCACCACCTACTAGTAATTCTGATATGTCGCGTGTGCTTGATGATGCTACTTCTGCTATCCATGATGCTTATGATGATGCTTTGCTTGATAATGATATGCCACTAGGTGAATTTCTTGATGCACAAATTGCTAGAGTTACTACTGAATCTGATGATACTTCTAAAACTGATGAAGTTATTGAATTGCAACCTGCTATTTCACCTGTTAGACCTAGCTCTCCTAGATATGAATTGCTTGATATACCAAAGGGTTATGTTATGGAGGGAGAGGTAGCTGAAGACTTTCTTGCTTGTAAGGATAGCTATGATCTTGAGAATTTACTACACAAGTGGAAAGAAAAATCTCTGAATGCTAGAATAAAATACGATCCTAAGTTTGCTACTTCACCCATCTTTATTACTGATAAGGATTATGAATTCTCTGTCGATCCTGAGTTAATCACTTTGGTTGAATCTGATCCTTTTCACGGTTATGAATCTGAAACGGTTGTAGCACATCTTACTAAACTGAATGATATAGCCACCCTATTCACTAATGAGGAAAAAATTGGCTATTACTATATCCTTAAGTTGTTTCCTTTCTCACTAAAGGGTGATGCTAAAACCTGGTTTACTTATCTTGCTCCTGGTTGTGTGCGTAGTCCCGAGGATATGATTTACTACTCTGGGAAATATTTTCCTGCCCATAAGAAACAAGCTGCCTTGTAGGATATATATAATTTTGTGCAGATTGAAGAAGAGAGTCTCCCACAAGCTTGGGGGAGGCTGGTCCAGTTACTTAATGCTTTCCTGATCACCCTCTTGAGAAAAATGAAATACTTGATATCTTTTATAATGGACTAACAGATGCTTCTAGGGACCACCTAGATAGTTGTGCTGGTTGTGTTTTCAGGGAACGAACCGTGGAACAAGTTGAAATTCTATTGAATAATATCTTGAGCAATGATAATGCTTGGACTATTCACGAACCACCTCCGAAGCCAACTCTGAAGAAAAGAGGTATTCTATTCCTCAGTCCTGAAGATATGCAAGAAGCCAAGAAATCTATGCAAGATAAAGGTATTAAATCTGAAGATGTTAAGAATCTACCACCTATTGAAGAAATACATGGTCTTGATAACCCGACATAGGTAGTAGAGGTAAATTCTCTTCGTAGATTCAACGAGAGTGATATTACTTATGATAAACCTGCTAGCTTATGCTTAGATGAATTTGATAACTTTGTTGCCAAACAACAAAGTTTTAATGATTATGTTAGGAGACAGGTGCAACAAAATGCTCGTATGATTAATCATATAAGTGCTTGTGTGGATAAAAATGCTAATGATCTTAAGCTTATTGGTAAACATGCTTCTATGGTCACTACTCAAGTAGAATAAGTACTTAAGGCTCAAAATGACTTGCTCAATGAATTGAATGACAATTCTGTTAGAGTTGTCACTAGAGGTGGTAGAATGACTCAGGAACCTTTGTATCCCGAGGGCCATCCTAAGAGAATTGAACAAGACTCTCAAGGAGTTAATACCGATGCACCTAGTCATCCTGGTAATAGGGAGAAAAAGAAAGATGATAGGGACTTGCATGCTAGTAAACCTATTGCTGTCACACCTGAGAATCCAAATGATGTCTCTATTTCTGATGCTGAAACACAATCTGGTGATGAACATGAGCCTAGTGATAATATTGATAATGATGTTCACGTTGATGCTCAACCTAGTAAGATAATGATGTGGAGATTGAACCTGCTGTTGATCTTGATAACCCACAACCTAAGAGCAAGAGATTTGATAGGAATGATTTTATTGCTAGGAAGCATGGTAAAGAAATAGAACCATGGGTTAAGAAACCCCATGCCCTTTCTTCCCAAACCATCCAAGAATAAGGATGATGAGGATTTTGAGCGCTTTGTTGAAATGATTAGACCTGTCTTTTTGCAAATATGTTTGACTGATATGCTTAAAATGTCTCCTTATGCTAAGTACATGAAAGATATTATGACTAATAAAAGGAAGATACCTGATGTTGAGATTTCCACCATGCTTGCTAATTACACTTTTAAGGGTGGAATTCCTAAGAAACTAGGTGATCCCGGAGTGCCCACTATACCTTGCTCCATTAAAGGAAATTATGTTAGAACTGCTTTATGTGATCTTGGAGCCGGTGTTAAGTGTTATGCCTCTCTCTTTATATCATAGATTTGAATTGGATAAGTGGGCACCTGCTGAAATATCTTTGCAAATGGCCAACAAATCAACTGCTTTACCTATCGGCATTTGCGAGGATGTGCCTCTTGTGGTTGCGAACGTTACTATCTTAACGGACTTTGTTATTCTTGATATTCCCGAGGATGATGCCATGGCGGTCATCCTTGGAAGACCCTTCTTAAACACTGCAGGGGCTGTTATTGATTGCAACAAAGACAATGTCACTTTCCATGTTAATGGTAATGAGCACACGGTGCACTTTCCGAAGAAACAATATAGAGTTCATTGCGTTAATGCTATTGAAAAATCTTCATCAATTATTATTGGAAGCTTTGAATGCCCTATTCCTATTGTCAAGATGAAATATGATATACTTGTTGGGGATATGCACATCCCCGTTGAGGTAACCTAGTGATTATTCGAAAATTCTCCGGTTTTATGTGATTCGAAAAAAGTTTGTCAAGGAGACTTGATCAACCTCATTGACGAATTTCTTTTGATGACCATGAGATGGATGAATCTAGAAGTCACAACCTTGTGTTCCCAACTTTTACTTTCTGTTATTTAGTAGAAAAATAATAATTATAGCTTTATTTTCCTGTTTTTTGCTTTTTCCATACCATAGAAAAATGACCTGAAAATAAAAGTTCTCCAAATGCCGTGAAATTCAAGTATGATTTTTTCTGGAATATTTTAAATTTTTTGAGATAGATAACTAGTCAGGGGGATGCACCAGTGGGCCACAAGCCCAGGAGGCGCAGCCACCCCCCTGGGCGTGCCTGGCAGGCTCGTGGGTCCAACGTGGCCCCCTCCACTTATTCTAGCACCCATCTCCTTCAACTACCTCCAGAAAAAATCATTCCACAGCTCAAATCTGTGTTCTTGCTCATTTTGCTGCATTTTTCGATCTCCTAGTGCAAAGCCCCATTCATCAAACGGTTTTGGGGAATTGTTCCTTGGTATGTGACTCCTCCATTGGTCCAATTAGTTTTTGTTCTAGTGCTTTATTCATTGTATATTATTGCTCCCTTGGTGACCTTGTTCTTGAGTTTTGCATGTTAATTTTAGTTGGTCCCAAATAGTTTTGATGCATGATTTGGCCTCTAGGCACTTGTAGGAGTAGTTGCTATGAGTTTTGTTAAGCTTTGTTCACTTTTATTTCGAGTCACTAAAAATTTCAGAATTATTTCAGAAAAAGGAAGATGTTCAGGAAAAACTATCATGGTGGTTCCTCAAGCAAAAGGGGTCCCCGTCTCGCGATTCGGGAGCCCGATCCTTATCAGCCGAGGAGCGCACCGGTGCAACCATGTGAATGGTCTTCCGATGAATTCATGATTGATGCAGGTTTCAAGGACTAGTTTGATACATTTGTTCGCAACGTCGGGCTCGAAGAATTCATCTCCAATAAATGTGAACAGTATACTACACTCACTACCTCTTTTGTTCGTAGATTCAAATTTTCTGTTGGCCGTGACATATCCATACTGTTCGATCTTTATGACAAATCGTATACTATGGACTTAGAGAATTTTAATAGAATATGCAAGATACCTGATTGGGGTAGTCCCAATGACCCTCCTAAGCCTTCGGTTAGAGATCTTATTTCTAGTATAACTGTTGGAGAAACTAGAGATATTACGCAGGCTACCATGGGGAGCATTAATTTTCCCGCCTTACATTATTTTGCCCTCTTCATAGGTAGATGCATTAATGGAAAGCATGAGCATCGTCACCTCTGCGCACCTGACCTTAGTATCCATCAAGGGGTCGACTACCTTCATCAATCACAGACTTGCCTTTTCCTTCAACAGGCTCGAAAGTCTTCTTGTTGACCCTTATTGGAGGCATATATCCAAGATGGTTATTGAAATCAGCATGGTAGTTGATGCCTGACCTGCGTCTGATGAATCTCATGATCCATGGAGCATAAATCTTCAAGTCAAAAGGGGACATAGCATTTTCTGCCAGAGTCCTCAAGAAGAAATCGTGAGTGTTGATGGGAATGCCATGGATGATGTTGAAGAGGATATACTTCATGATGCCTACGACATCTTATTATTCATCATGGCCCTTGATTGGCACAAGAACAATGCAGAGGATTCTATAAACAGTCCTGGGTTCATACTTCAGCTCATGGACCAGGAAGGTTGTTCTTGGTGGTTGCCCCTTGGCTAAAGGCTTCATGAGGACTTCCATCAACTTATTCGGCAGCTCCCATTCATCATACATCTTCACGGCCTGCTCTAAAGGAATTGACACAGGAAGTTCTCGGAGCAGCTCATTTGCAGGGGCCTTGAAGTGTGTGTTCTGCGTCATCCAATCCAGCACCCAAGTGTTGATATCTGTTGGATCTCCAGAGATGTGCAAAGTTGCATATAATTGAAGAACAATGTCGTTGTTCCAATCGCAGATATCAGAGCACAGAGGGAGCAATCCTGCTTCATGAAGAACGTTGAGGACGGGGGTAAAGCAAGGAATTTCTTCAAGCTCAACATGAGGAATATGCCTGTGCTGAATTTTTTTGTTTCTTCCACAAGGCACACATGCATAGTAGTTGAGCTGAGTCCTGGTCCAGAACTTCATATGCCTGATGCGAGGCTTGTCATAAGGATTTTCTCCGATGAAATACATATGTTCCTCAAAGAAGGGTTCCTTTTGAAACTTTGGCTGCTTGGAGAACGGCTGACGTTGCATCGGCTAAAGTTTTTGCTTCTTCCCTTGAGGGGAGACAATCATCGCAGTTTCTGGATTGATGATGACTAGAGCATTCTCTGGATTTGGTGTAGGGGAATTTTCTTCAGCATGTTTCTCAGGATGAGGAATTTCATCTGCCTGTGCCTCAAGCTGAGGATCTTGCTGTGGGTGAGGAATGTCATCAACTGGAGCCTCTGGTTGAGGATTTTGCTGAGGAGGAGGAATCTCTTCATCCTGAGCCTCGGGTTGAGGGTTTTGCTCAGGATTTGGATTTTCTTCAGGCTGAGGATTTTCTCCTTGGTTTTCCTCAGCTTGAGGGGTTTGCTTGGTGGGAGAACCAAATTCTTCAGCTGGTGCAGCTGATCCTTGAACAATTTCTTTAGGAGGAATAAAGGTCTGAGGACTGTCATCAATCTGAATTTCTTCATCAATGTGTTCCTCAGACACGACATTCTTCATTTCCTCATCAGTCATATGCTCCTTGTCTTCGCTTTCGAAGGGAGTCATCTCATAGGATGGAGCAATGTTGAGAGGCACAGGATCCAGAGGAGCATTTTCATCAAGAGATTTGAGGCGCTTGGCCTCAGTTGATTTTTCTGCTGAGGAAGCTTTTCTCTTCTTAGCTTCCTTTTCAGCACCTCTTGTTTTCTTCACGTCTGATGTAGACGGAGTCATTTTATTCACCTTTAAAGATTTTGGTGAAGGCATTTTCTCTTCAGGAGACGGAGTTATATCAGTCCTGACAGTTTCCTCAGCTGAAGCAGTTTCTTCAGCTGGAGCAGTGTCATCAGCTGGCTCAGAAGCATCAGCTGGAGTAGAGTCATCAGCTGGAGTTTCCTTGGTGATTTCTTCACTAGCCGGTTTATCAGCACGGCTTTCTTGATGCATTTCCTCAGCAGGGGCAGTTTGTTCTTCTTCAATCTCAGGCTGCAGAGGTGTTGCTCGAGGGGCAGCCTTTTTGTTGTATTCATCAATGACATTACTAGCCAACTAGATGAAATTGTTCTTGAGACTTTGATGATCAGATAGCTTGGTGTACTTGTCTGTCAAAGTCTTCAATTCTGCCTGAGTGGATACAAGTGCATCAGGCGTCAGACTGAGAAGATTCTGTCTGAGGAATTTCTCCTTTTTCAGCTTCGCAGCCTTTGTTTGTTTGGCTTGCGTCTCCTTACACTTGGCCTCGTTGAGGAAAGTGGCCACCATGTGGCTGATGCCTGGGGGAAGCTTTACATCATCAATACCATATATTGATGTAATCCAAGAGGACTTTTGGGTCCATGGCCAGAGGAATGACGCTGCCTGAAGCTTGTGCTACCCTCTCCTACTTGTTTCTTATGATGGCTTGCAGAGTCTCATCATCATCTTCATCACTGCCTTCTGATGCAGAAGGGACTGTGATGATTTTTCTTGGGCTAGGTCTGGTTCCTCTCCCAGTAGTCAACTTAGTCTTCATTGGAGTTGGTGAAGACTTTGTTTCTGAGCTAGTTGTAGAAGTAACGGAGGAGCTAGAAACAGTCGGCAGCTGCTTCACAATCTGCTTGTGTTCAGGCTTTGAAGCCTTTGGTGGTGCTGAGGGTTTTGGTGCGGATGCACGTGCAGCTTTCTGAAGCAATTTCTCCCGAGGCTTTGAAGCCTTTGGTTTTGGCGGCACAGACTTCACTTGAGGAATGGACGTGCCAGAAGTTTCAGCTGCAAAGGAGGTGACGGCAGTAGCAACAACAACATATTCTTCATTAAATTTCCTCACATCGGCTTCTGCCTGCTTCTGAAGCTTTGACAAATGTTTTGTCTTTTCCTCAGGATAGTCATGAATTGTCTTGAGGCTTGAGGGGTGTGCATCCTGATAATCTTCGAGAGGAGGCCGTTTGCCAGGAGGCTTAAGAGCGAATTTCTCCGCGTACTTGGGAGTGACGAATCTGTATTCTTTCCACTCCTTCGCCCACCGGCGTTGTATCTTTTGAAGCCTTATCTTCCTCTTGGGCATTGTCTCTTGCTCATCAAGTGTGCAGTATTCCAGGTATATGTCATCAGGAATATCGATGGCAGTGTTCTGTTCAAGCTTATTGCCACCCTTTTGCTTCCTTTCATCTTCCATTTTCTTCAGATGAGGCTTTTGCTGGGGAAATTGAACTCTTGAGGATTCTGATGAACCTTGCAGATTTTCTTCAAGAAACGCTGCAAATGAGTTAAGTTGATGAGAACCTAGAGATTCATCAGCCGACATTTTGTACCTATGAACAGAGTATAGTTGCGAGGAATTTGGAGAGGTCATATGTGTTCTCAGATTTGATGAAATTGAATTTTTTTAAAGTTGAGGAATTTGACCAGTGGGTTGAGGAATTTGTCTAAGCACTCTGATCTTGGGTTCGAGAGTTGTACAGATTTGAAAATTTGCACAATTTAGAAATCTCGTGAAGACTTTTAGATGCTTAGCGAAATTCATCAACAGTTGAGGAATGAGCAGTGTTTGAGGAATATAGACTGATAGACACTTGAGGAAAAACAAGTTTCACAAATCTATGGTAAAATAGTAGATCAAAAGGGGGCTATAAAAATAGGGTTTTATTTACCCTATATAGCGCCACGAAGAACACAGGAAGAAGTAGCAGTAGATGCTCTTCGGTGCGAGTCCACTGCGCCCTAACTTGGCAACAGAGGACAGCTACGACGGCGGCGGACGAAGATGATCCGGTTCTGGCGTGATTTCGGCGACGGAGAGGTCGAGGCAGTGAAGCTTTTCCTCGCCGGCGGCGAAACTTCCAGCGGTGGCGCTAGGGCTTTGCTGTAGCGGAGAGGAGGTCGAGAGAGAGAACGAAGAGTTTTGACCGGAGGTGGTAAGGACATATTAATAGCTAGGTGAAAACTGTCTTGCCGATTCTTTTGGACCAAACTACCCCTCCCCTTCTGTCCCCGCATGACACGTGTAGCAACCGTTTAAAGCGGTGGAGATCGTGCTTATCTTATCGTGGGAAGTGGGGTTCAGTTACTGTGTAACGATATAAAAATCATTTTTGAAGATTTGAGGATTTTGTTACAAAATCATCAGCTGACAAGGACGCAGTGAGGATTTTGAACAAAGTTTCAAGTAGAATGCATATGAAGAATTGAATAGACTTGGTGAGAGTAGCATAGAGGGAAAATAGGGTCCGATCACATTCACTTAGATGAAATATCAATTTGAAGAAATAGCTATAAGTGAATGATGTTGAGGACTTTGAAATCACAGTCTATATATATATATATATATATCTAGGAAAATGAAAATCATCAAATGTTTTTGAAGATTTTGATTAACTTGAGGATTTTGTGACAAAGCATCATGATGGTGAATTTCAGCTTTGAAGAAAGACAAGTTTGAAGAATAACTACATTGAAGAAAATCAACTTTGAAGAAATTTAGCTTTGAAGAAATTCAACTTGAGGAATTTCAAGTTGTGTGGTGGCGTTACCCACCATATAAGAATGTTGATTTCAGACGCCACGTACAATTGTTGTAGGGCCCTGAGAATCAATTTATTCGTTGATTTCCGCACACTAAGAGTGATATTCTTCATTGGTTGAAGAAAATCGATTCTTCGTGTGTTGCACATCTAAGTCATCAATTTTGCATAAGTGTTAGGATGTGTGCATGTTTTTACAAAACATTTGAAGATTCTAAGACATTTAGCTCACACCGCAACTTGCAAAACCTTTTCTCATCCAAGGGCTTAGTGAAGATATTTGCTAGTTGATCGTCAGTCTTCACATGGTCGATGAGGATATTGCCCTTGAGGACATGGTCCCGAAGAAAATGATGACGAATCTGGATGTGCTTAGTCTTTGAGTGCTTTACTAGGTTGTATGCAATCTTGATTGCACTCTCATTGTCGCAGTAGAGAGGCACATTCTTCATGTTGATGTCGTAGTCCTTGAGGGTTTGCTTCATCCGTAGCAATTGAGCACAACATGAACCAGCAGCAATGTACTCAGCTTCGGCAGTGGAGAGTGAAACGCAGTTCTGCTTCTTTGAGGACCAGGAGAGTAGTGATCTTCCGAGGAAATGACATGTGCCAGAGATTGACTTGCGATCCACATGGTCACCAGCATAGTCAGAATCAGAATATCCCAAAAAATGAAGATTTGAGCCCTTGGGATACCATAATCCTAGTGTTGGTGTGTGAGCTAAGTATCGAAGAATATGCTTCACAGCCTTATGGTGTGATTCCTTCGGTTTTGCTTGAAAACGTGCACACATGCAAACACTAAGCATTATATCTGGCCTAGATGCACACAAATACAGTAAAGAGCCAATCATGGACCGATATACGTGCTGATCGAATTCTTTACCATTTTCGTCAGTACATAGGTGGCCGTTTGTAGGCATTGGAGTCTTGGCACCTTTGCATTCATGCATGTCAAATTTCCTCAGAACATCCTTGAGGTATTTCTCCCGTGATTTGAAGATTCCATTGCGTTGTTGACGAATTTGAAGACCTAAGAAGAATTTCAGCTCCCCCATCATAGACATCTGATATTCTTCACTCATCATGTAAGCAAATTCATCACTCTAACGTTTGTCAGTACAACCAAATATGATGTCATCGACATATATCTGGCACACAAATAGTTCATTGTCATAGGATTTAGTGAAAAGAGTTCGATCGAGTGAACCAGGTTTGAAGCCTTTCTTCATGAGGAATTCCTTCAATGTATCATACCATGCCCGAGGGGCTTGCTTGAGACCATAGAGTGCCTTTTTAAGTTTGAAGACTTTGTCTGGATTCTTTGGATCCTCAAAACCCGGGGGCTGAGCAACATATACTTCTTCCTCAAGCTTACCATTGAGGAATGCACTTTTCACATCCATTTGATATAAGATAATATTATGATGATTAGCATAAGCAAGTAGTATTTGAATAGCTTCAAGTCTAGCAACAGGTGCAAAAGTTTCATCGAAATCAATTCCTTCAACCTGTGTGTAGCCTTGGGCTACAAGTCGTGCCTTATTCCTCACCACTTGACCATCCTCATTTTACTTGTTTCGGAAAATCCACTTGGTGCAGATGATATTGTGCTTACGAGGATCTGGTCGTTTGACGAGCTCCCATACATCATTTAGCTTGAATTGAAGAAGTTCGTCTTGCATGGCTTGGATCCACTCCGGTTCCATGAAAGCCTCACCAACTTTTGAAGGTTCTGTGATAGACACAAAGGAGAAATGCCCACAAAAGTTAACTAAGTGTGAAGCTTTTGAGCGAGTGAGAGGACCTGGCGCGTTGATGTCATCAAGGATTTTGTCAAGTTCTATTTCATTTGTAATCCTCGGATGAGCTGGTTGAAGATTTCGTCTGGGCTGAGGAATTGGTTCTGGAGCAATTTCCTCAGGAGCATCTTCTTGATTTTCATCTGTGCTGGGAATGATTTCTTCAATAATTTCCTCAGTGGGAACAATGTATTCAGTAGCTTTGAGCTTTATTGCTTCCTCAGGAGACAACTTATCTGGATGAGGAGGCAATTGTTCTCTTTGTGAGCCATTAGTTTCATCGAACCGCACACCTACAGTATCAACAACCTTGTTGTGATAGGTGTTGAAGACTCTGTAGGTGTGCGAGTCCTTTCCATAACCGAGCATAAAACCCTCATGTGCCTTAGGTGCAAACTTTGAGCTATGGTGAGGATCTCTAATTCAGCATTTTGCACCAAAGACTTTGAAATAACTTACATTGGGTTTTTTGTCAGTGAGGAGTTCATATGAGGTTTTCTTGAGGAATTTGTGAAGATATACCCTGTTGATGATATGTCATGTAGTGTTAATTGCTTCAGGCCAAAAGCGACGAGGAGTCTGATATTCTTCAAGCATGGTTCTTGCCATCTCAACCAGAGTCCTGTTCTTCCTTTCGATGACACCATTCTATTGAGGAGTATAAGGAGCAGACAATTCATGAGTAATACCAAGTTCATCAAGATAATTATCGAGGCCAGTGTTTTTGAACTCTGTTCCATTATCACTCCTGATGTGTTTGATCTTGACGCCGAAGTTCCTTGAGGCCCTTGAAGAAAATCGTTTGAAGACTTCCTGCACTTCAGTTTTATATAAAATGATATGCACCCATGTGTATCTGGAATAATCATCAACTATGACAAAGCCATATAAAGATGCTGCATTTGTTAGAGTGACATAATGAGTAGGTCCAAACATATCCATGTGAAGCAATTCAAATGGATGAGTATTGGTCATGATAGTCTTCGAGGGGTGCTTGGATCTGGTCATTTTCCCAGACTCACAAGCACCGCAGAGGTGGTCCTTGAGGAATTTGACTGATTCGATGCCGATGACATGTTTCTTCTTCGCGAGCGTGTGCAAATTCCTCATGCCTGCATGACCAAATCTTCGACGCCACAGCCACCCTTCTGAGGTTTTTTGCTAGTAAGCAAGTGGCTGGTTGAGGACCTGTAGAGAAATCAACAATGTACAAATCCCCTCTTCTAACACCTTCGAAGACTTTGGATCTGCCAGATTCCATGATGAAAACACATCTATATCTTCCAAAGATAACAATCATATCAAGATCACAAAGCATTGAGACTGACATGAGGTTAAATCCAAGGGATTCAACAAGCATCACTTTGTCCATGTGCCTATCCTTGGAAATAGCCACTTTGCCAAGTCCCAATACCTTGCTTTTACCTTTGTCAGCATATGTTATTTGCTTCAGGGGTGATGGAGTTAGTCACATATTCATCAACAAGCTATTGTCACCAGTCATGTGGTGTGTGCAACCACTATCAAGAACCCACTCAGTACTCTTGGGTTTGTCATCCTGCAGATGAATTAGTACAGCTTACCATCTCATATGGTTCAGATTTGAAGAATATGATATTAATTTCATCAGATAGGAATTTCATCATAAACAGAATTATAAGGACGTGTGAAATATTTCTATTTCATCAATATTAGTTTGCGTCCCATCAAGCATTTTCCTCAGGTCTCCAGCAAATTCTTCAGATGACGATTTTCATCTGGAGACCTGACCTGCACAAGTGATTAGTTCAATTTCTTCACCACCCACATCTGAAGGGGTGGTAAAGCATTCATCATCCTGCGAGCACCATATGAGAAAGGGGGCATTGAAGCTAATGCACTTCTCTTAACAGTAGGGGGGTTAAAGTACTCAAATGAATATGCAGAGAACTTATTTGAGGATTTATGAACATAATGATTTGAAGAATAACACTCATATTCATATTCCTTGTAATTTCCCTGCATGTTTGAAGCATTAGCACGGGTACGAGCATAGTTTTGACCAGTTGAGGATTTTGATCCTCTTGAAGACTTTGGTCCTCTTGAGGAATTTGATCTGGGGTTCAAATTCTTCATAGGTGGTGTCATGAGGACATTTACCTGAAGATTTTCAAGGCAACTTTTGGGAACCCAGATCTTCCTCAGGGGAGGCCCATTCCTGCAGTTAGTTCCAACATATCGAGCAAATACTTCACCAGATTGATTTTTGAACAGTTTGTAGTTGGAGTCAAATGACTCATCTGAGGAATAGGATTATTCACATGAAAAGCCTGTTAGATTGGATGGATCAAAAGGAGGCCCAACAGCAACAACCCATGAGGTTTTGGGATACTGCTCAGGTTTCCAATATGGTCCATCAGCATTCAATTTCCTCTCAAAGGCAATTCCTTCTTTCCTCGGGTTCGTGTTCAAGATCTGCTTTTTGAGCACATCACAAAAGGTTTGGTGTCCTTTGAGACTTTTGTATATGCCTGTCACATACAATTCCTTCAGCCCTGCATTTTCATCAGTGACATTTGTGGTTTCCTCAAGTGAGGAATTTGACACTACATGAGCAGTTGAAGAATTTGTAGCAGTAGCAACATTTGATGATTCGGGTGAAGAATTAGCAGTTTCACGTTCGATGCATTTAAGACATGGAGGAATGAATTCAGCTTGAGCAACACTGATCTGTTGAGCTAGTAATGAATCATTTTCCATACGAAGATCATCATGAGAAATCCTTAGCTTCTCAAGATCAAGCTTCCTTTGAAGAAATTCATAGGAAAGTTTCTCATGATCAGCGAGGAGTGTAACATGACGATCTTGAAGATTATCAAATCTGGACTGAAGACTTTTCATATCTTCAGTGAGGATTTGGGTAATATTCATTTCATCATTCAACAGATCATCGCTTCTGTCTAGCAGTTTCTGAAGCTTTTCCAGGGCAGTTTATTGTTTAGTGGCAATGATAGCAAGTTTACTGTAACAGGGTTTATTATAATCATCAGGTTCACAGTCACTTGAATCAGAGGAGGAAGTATCATTCGGTACCTTTGAACCTTTTGCCATGAAGCAATAGGTTGGAGCGAAGTCATCAGCATAGTCATCAGTGTGGATGGCGTTATCATTTTCTTCAAGGTTGAAGATTGACTTGTTGACGAATGTGGTTGCAAGTGCAAGGCTAGCCTGTCCAGATTCTGAGTCTTCATCAGAACCCTCCTCTTCATCACATTCCTCGGATTCTGCCTCGGAATCCATTTCCTTGCCAATAAGTGCTCGAGCCTTTCTTAAACTAGTCTTCTTGTGTGATGAGACCTTTGAGGATGAGGATTTTGAAGATTTCTTCTTTTTCTTCGAGTCATCAGAACTTTCATCCTTGTATTTCTTCTTATTTGATTCCTTTCCCCAACGAGGACAATCAACAATGTAGTGACCTGATTTCTTGCATTTGTGGCAGGTTCTTTTCTTGTAGTCCTCAGATGAAGATTTTTATTTCCTCATATATCTTCTTGAAGATTTACCAAATTGGCCGCGTCTTGTAAACTTCTGGAATTTCCTCATGAGCATTGCAAGCTCCTGCCCAAATTCTTCAGGATCACCAATGCTACCATCCAAGTCTTCTTCTTCAGACGCGGAAATTGCTTTGGCCTTCAGTGCACGTGGTCTAGAATAGCTTGGTCCATATAGATCTCTCTTTTCTTCTTGTTGAAATTCATGAGTATTGAGTCTTTCGAGTATATCAGCCGAATCAACCATCTTGTAGTCTGGTCTTTCTTGAATCATCAGAACTAAAGTATCAACTGAAGAATCCAAAGATCTTAGCAGTTTCTTCCCAACTTCGTGATCAGTGATGTCTCGAGCTCCCACTGCTTGCAGTTCATTTGATATGTCAGTGAGGCGATCAAATGTATCTTGGCAGCTTTCATTTTCATGCCTATTGAAGCGATTGAAGAGATTGCGAAGAACATCAACACGAGAATCACGCAGGGTTGATACTCCTTCATTAACTTTGGATAGCCTTTCCCAGATAAGTTTTGTTGAGCACAAATCACTCACTCTGCCATACTGTCCCTTGCTCAAATGGCCACAGATGATATTCTTCGCTTGAGAATCAAGTTGCTTGAATTTGTTCACGTCAACGGTAGAGACAGTAGCAGTGACGATGGGGACACCATGTTCCACAATATACCAGAGATCATTGTCAATAGCTTGTAGATGCAACTGGATCTTGGTCTTCCAGAAGGGAAAGTCCTTTCCTTCGAAAGTAGGACATCCTGCAGTAACCTTGATCATGCATGTAGTCGAGATAACTAAAACTCCAGGTGGTTAAACCAAAATCACACAAAACAAGGGAGTACCTTGCTCTGATACCAATTGAAAGTGCGTTATATCGACTAGAGGGGGTGAATAGGAGATTTTTATAATTTCATCACTGAGGAAATTCCTTTTGAGGAAATTCCTCATTGATGACTAACTTGCAGTGGAAACATCAAAGGATCAGGAGTGCAAAGTATCACTACAACAGTTTTCAAGGTGAAGAATATCAAAACAGTTTGCACAGTATGCAGGCACGGAGAAAACATGTGAGGATTAACTCGCGTGAAGAATTTGGAGCTGAGGAATTTTAGAGAAAGTCTTCAGCAACTTCTTCAAACAGTGATAGTGAAAATCATCAACATACAATATGAAGAATTGAAAGAGTTGAAGAAATAGAACCAGTTTCACAATGAAGACAGTGGTTGATGACCCAGTTCCAACTGCTGTGATAGTTGTACATCTGGTTTGGAGCGTCTTGGTATTGAAACCAAAAGACACATAGTCCCGGGACACACAGTCCCTACCGTATTCTCCTTGAGCTAAGAACACACAGTCCTCTCCCAACACTCGTGGTAAGTCTTCAGGGCGGACTTCCAAACCCTCACAAACTTGGTCACCTGGCGATCCACAATTGACTGCTGGATTGCTCTAGACCATGACGCCTAACCGTCTGGAGGATGCACATTCCTCAAAGGTAAAAGGCTTCAGTCCCACACAGGAACAACTTCTTCAGTGATGCTCAATCACTTGGTTTTCGGTTTGTGGTTTGGTGTTTGGGGTATTTCCTCACTGATGAATTACTCTCGAAGACTCTGAGGAATTTGGGTTGCTCTTATGACAAGTGTCAGTTTCCAAAGGAGCAGCCAACCAACTAATGGTTGTGGGGGGGCTATTTATAGCCTGGGAGCATCCCGACATGATTTGACATTAATGCCCTTAAATAATATGACCGTTGGTGTGGATAAGATCAGTGATGTGGCGCGACTTGCGGTTACGGTTTGGGACCCTCAACTGTGAGAGTCCTCATGTCTCTCATATTCCTCACTTAAGGCTTTTGGTAGGATTAGGCTTGGGTTGAGCATCATGAGGAAATTCATTCTGACGTGTTACTTTGACCCCCTTTAACAGTACGGTGTTCCTATGACTCAAAAGTGAAGAAAATAAAATAGTCAGAAATAAATCTTCATGCTTCAAAATCTTCAGATTGTTTTTCTTTAGAACACACCGAATTCCTCATCTTCAATTTCTTCATGAGGAATATCAATTTCATCACAATTTCTTCGCGATTCAATTCTTCAGCTTCAGACCAATTTCTTCAACCGAAGATATACATTTTTAGGGGTCGATATGCATCGAATATTTCAAACTCCTCAGCGACTTATAGATCCTGTGTACACTCATGAACACATTAGACACTTAACCTATAAGTCTTCAAACCACCAAAATCACTAAGGGGCACTAGATGCACTTACAACAATGATGGAGATCATGATGATGGAGATCATGTTGTGGCACCGGTGATGATGGAGATCATGTCGGTGCTTTGGTGATGGAGATCAAGAAGCACAAGTTCATGGACATATCATGTCACTTATGATTTGCATGTGATGTTAATCCTTCTATGCACCTTATTTTGCTTAGGACGACGGTGGCATTATAAGGTGATCCCTCACTAAAATTTCAAGATAAAATTGTGTTCTCCGCGAGTGTGCACCGTTGCGACATTCGTTGTTTCGAGACACCACGCGATGATCGGGTGTGATAGACTCTACGTTCACATACAACGGGTGCAAAACAGTTGCACACGCTGAACACTAGGGTTAAACCTGATGACCCTAGCATGTACGTACATGGCCTCGGAACACAAGAGACCGAAAGGTCGAACATGAATCATATAGTGGATATGATCAACATGGAGATGTTCACCATTGAAGCTAACTCAACTCACATGATGATCGGACTTGAGTTAGTGAATTTGGATCATGTGACATTCGAATGACTAGAAGGATGTCAGTATGAGTGGGAATTTATTAGTAATATGATTAACTAAACTCACATATCTTGAACATAGTCTAAGTAATCTTTGCGAAATTTTATGTTGTAGATCAATGGCTTGCGTAGTAGCACCCCTAAATTTTAACGCGTTCCTAGAGAAAGCTAAGCAGAAAGATGATGGAAACAACTTTGTTGACTGGGCCCGTAATCTGAGGCTTATCCTCACGGCTGCCCAAAAGCAATATGTCCTTGATGCACTGCTAGGTGATGAACCACCCCAACCGGCGTTGCCAGAAGTTATGAATGTCTGGCAAACGCGCAAGGATGACTACTCATTAGTTCAATGTGCAGTTTTGTATAGCTTAGAACCGGGACTTCAAAGATGTTTTGAACATCATGGACCATATGAGATGTTCAACGAGTTGAAGTTTATCTTTGAGAAGAATACCCGGATCGAGAGGTATGATACCTCCGATAAATTCTATGCTTGCAAAATGGAGGAGAACGGGTCTGTGAGTGAACATGTGCTCAGAATGTCTGGGTACTCTAACCGTCTGGCTAAGCTGGGAATTGCTCTCCCACCAGAGGCTATCACTGATAGATTTCTTCAATCACAACCACCTAGCTATAAAGGCTTTGTGTTGAACTACAACATACAAGGGATGAATAAGTCACTCGACAAGCTGTTTGCTAGTCGCTGAGTCAGAAATTCAGAAAGAATAACAATTGTTAATGGTCAATAAGACCACCAGTTTCAAGAAAAACGACAAGGGAAAGAAGGGTAAATCCAAGAAGAGTGACAAAGCTGTTGCCCCTCTGACTAAGAAATCCAAGTCTCGACCCAAGCCGGAGATTGAGTGTTATCATTGCAAGGGGACTGGTCACTAGAAGTGGAACTGCCCCAAGTATGTGGCCGATAAGAAGGCAGCCAACGCCAAACAAGGTATATTTGATATACATGTTATTGATGTGTACCTAACCATCTCTCGTAGTAGTGCCCGAGTATTTGATACCGGTTCTGTTGCTCACATTTGCAACTTGAAACGGGAACTTCAGAATAAACGAAGGCTGACGAATGACAAATTGACAATGCGCGTGGGAAATGGTTCCAAGGTTGACGCGATTGTCATCAGCATGCTCTCGCTTCAATTACCATCACGATTAGTGATGAACCTAAATAAGTGTTATTTAGTGCCTGCGTTAAGCATGAACATTATATCTGGATCTTTTTTATTGCGAGACAATTACTCATTTAAGTCAGAGAATAATGGTTGTTCTATTTATATGTGTAATATTTTTTATGATCATGCACCCAACGTGAGGGGTTTGTTCATGTTGAATCTCGATAGTGATGATAGTAATATCCATAACATTGAGATCGAAATATGTAGGGTTGATAATGATAGCGCCACTTTCTTGTGGCACAACCGCTTATGTCATATTGCTATAAAACGCATGAAGAAACTCCATGTTGATGGACTTTTCGAGACACTTGATTTTGAACCACTTGACACATGTGAACCATGCCTCATGGGCAAGATGACTAAGACTCCATTCTCCGGAACAATGGAGCGTGCAAGTGACTATTTGGAGATCATACATACTCATGTGTGCAGACCAATGAGCACGGAGGCGCGCGGTGGATATCATTATTTTCTCACCTTCACTGATGATTTGAGTAGATATGGTTACATTTACTCGATGAAGCACAAGTCTGAAACGTTTGAAAAGTTCAAGCAATTTCAGAGTGAAGTTGAAAATCATCATAACAAGAAGATCAAATTCCTATGATCTGATCGAGGAGGTGAGTATCTCAGTTAGGAGTTTGGTGCTCACTTAAGACAATGTGGAATTGTTTCATAGTTGACACCACTTGGAAAACCATAGCGTAATGGTGTGTCCGAACGTCGTAATCGTACTTTATTAGATATGCTGTGTTATATGATGTCTCTTGCCGATTTGTCGTTATCATTTTGGGGCTATGCATTGGAGACAGTTGCATTCACTTTAGATAGGGCACCATCAAAATCCGTTGAGACGACACCATATGAACTGTGGTATGGCAAGAAGCCAAAATTGTCGTTTCTTAAAGTTTGGGGATGTGATGCTTATGACAAAAAGCTTCAGCTTCAAAAGGTGGAACCCAAAGCAGAAAAGTGCGTCTTCATAGGATACCCAAAAGAGACAAATGGGTACACCTTCTATCTCAGATATGAAGGAAAAGTGTTTGTCGCAAAAAAATGGAGCATTTCTTGAAAATGAGTTTCTCTCGAAAGAATTGAGTGGGAGGAAAATATAACTGGATGAGGTTGTAGAACCTTTGCTTCAACCACATGGTGGCGCAGGACGGAAAGAAGTTTCTGTCAAAGCTACACCGGTTGAAGAGGAAGCTAATGATGATGATCATGAAACTTCATATCAAGTTGCAATCGGACTCGTAGGTCGACAAGGGCACGTACTTTTCCTCAGTGGTACAGGAATCATGTCTTATCAATCATGTTTTTAGACAACAATGAACCTACGAGCTATGGAGAAGCAATGGTGGGCCCAGATTCCAAAAAATGGTTAGAGGCCATGAAATCCGAGTTAGGATCTATGTATGAAAACAAAGTATGGACTTTGGAAGTATTACCTGAAGGGCAAAAGGCCATTCAGAACAAATGGATGTTTAAGAAGAAGACGGACGCGGGCGGTAATGTGACCGTCTATAAATCTCGACTTGTGGCAAAGGGTTTTCACAAGTTCAAGGAGTTGACTACGATGACACTTTCTCACCCGTAGCGATGCTTAAGTCCATCAGAATCATGTTAGCAATAGATGTATTTTTTGATTATGAAATTTGGCAGATGGATGTCAAAACAACATTCCTTAACGGGTTTCTTAAGGAAGAGTTGTATATGATGCAACCGGAAGGTTTTGTCGATCTAGAGAATGCAGACCAAGTATGCAAACTCCAGCGATCCATTTATGGACTGGTGCAAGCATCTCGGAGTTGGAATTAGCGCTTTGATGAGGTGATCAAGGCGTTTGGTTTATACAAGCTTTTGGAGAAGCTTGTATTTGCAAGAAAGTGAGTGGGAGCTCTATAGCGTTTCTAATATTATATGTGGATGACAAATTGCTGATTGGAAACAATATAGAACTTTTGGGAAGCGTAAAGGATTACTTGAATAAATGTTTTTCAATGAAGGACCTGGGAGAAGCTACTTAAATATTAGGCATCAAGATCTATAGAGATAGATCAAGACGCTTGATAGCACTTTCACAGAGCACATACCTTGATAACATTTTGAAGAAGCTCAAACTGGAACAATCCAAGAAAGGGTTCTTGCATGTGTTACAAGGTATAAAGTTGAGTAAGAGTCAATGCCAAGTGACTTCAGATGATAGAGAAAAGATGAGTGTCGTCCCCTATGCTTCATCCATAGGGTCTATCATGTATGCAATGTTGTGCAGAAGACCTGATGTCAGCCTTGCCATAAGTATGGCGGGAAGGTTTAAAAGTAATCCAGGAATGGAGCACTGGACATCGGTCAAGAATATTCTGAAGTACCTGAAAAGGACAAAGGAAATGTTTCTCATTTATGGAGGTGACGAAGATCTTGTCATAAAGGGTTATGTCGATGCAAGCTTCGACACTGATCCGGATGACTCTAAGTCACAAACCGGATATGTATTTATTCTCAATGGGGATGCGGTAAGCTGGCGCAGTTCCAAGTGGAGTGTTGTAGCTGATTCTACATGCGAATCGGAGCACATAACTGCATTGGAGGCGGCTAAAGAGGGTGTTTGGATGAAGCAGTTCATGACAGATCTTGGAGTTGTGCCAAGTGCACTCTATCCAATAAATCTATTTTGTGACAACGCTCGTTCCATTTCTCTAGATAAGGAACCAATGTTTCCCAAGAGGACTAGACACATAAAATGACACTTCAATGCCATCCGCGATTACATCAAGGAGGAGGACATAAATATTTGCAAAGTGCACAAGGATCTGAATGTTGCAGACCCGTTAACTAGGCTTCTCCCATGAGAAAAACATGATCAACACCAGAACTGTATGGGTGTTAGATTCGTTACATTGTAAATCACATAGTGATGTGAAGCTCGATTATTGACTCTAGTGCAAGTGGGAGAGTGTTGGAAATATGCCCTAGAGGTAATGATAAAATAGTTATTATTATATTTCCTGTTTCAAGATAATCGTTTATTATCCATGCTAGAATTGTATTGAATGGAGACACAAATACATGTGTGGATACATAGACAAAACAATGTCCCTAGTAAGCCTCTGGTTCACTAGCTCGTTGATAAAAACGGTTAAGGTTTCCTAGCCATAGACAAGTGTTGTCACTTGATAATGGGATAACATCATTAGGAGAATGATGTGCTGGACAAGACCCAAACTATGAATGTAGCAAGTGATCGTGTTATTTTATTGCTACTGTTTTCTACATGTCAAGTATACATTCCTAAGACCATGAGATCATGTAACTCACTCACACCGTAGGAATACCTTGTGTGTATCAAACGTCGCAACGTAACTGTGTGACTATAGAGGTGCTCTACAATTATCTCCAATGGTGCCCGTTGAGTTAGCATGGATCAAGACTGGGATTTGTCACTCCGTATGACGAAGAGGTATCTCGGGGCCCACTCGGTAATACAACATCACAAACAAGCCTTGCAAGCAATGTGACTAAAGAGTTAGCCATGGGATTTTGTATTATGGAACGAGTAAAGAGACTTGCTGGGGTAATGAGATTGAAATATGTATAGAGATGCCGACGATCTAATCTCGGGCAAGTAACATACAGAAGGACAAAGGGAATGTCATACGAGATTAACTGAATCTTTGACATGGAGGTTCAACCAATAAAGATCTTCGTATAATATGTAGGATCCAATATGGACATTCAGGTCCCGCTATTGGATATTGACCGGAGAGTGTCTCGGTCATGTCTACATAATTCTCGAACCCATAGGGTCTGCACACTTAAGGTTCGGTGACGTTTCGGTATGGTTGAATTGTTGATGTTGCTAAATGAATGTTGTTCAGACTCCCGGATGAGATCCCGGACGTCACGAGGGTTTCCGAAATGATCCAGAGACAAAGATTGATATATAGGAACTATTGATGACCCACAAGTATAGGGGATCAATCGTAGTCCTTTCGATAAGTAAGAGTGTCGAACCCAACGAGGAGCAGAAGGCTCTGATAAACAGATTTCAGCAAGGTAATAACTACAAGCACTGAAAGTAGCGGTAACAAGTGATTGTGTAGCGAGGTGAAACATAGCAAGCAAAAAGTAACAAGTAACAAGTAGTAGCAACTCTGCAGCAAGTGGCCCAATCCCTTTTGTAGCAAGGGACAAGCCTGAACAAAGTCTTATAGGAGGAAAAACGCTCCCGAGGACACACGGGAATTTCTGTCACGCTAGTTTCATCATGTTCATATGATTCGCATTCGTTACTTTGATAGTTTGATATGTGGGTGGACCGGCGCTTGGGTACTGCCGTTACTTGGAAAATCATCCCACTTATGATTAACCTCTCTCGCAAGCATCCACAACTACAAAGGAAGAATTAAGACAAAGTCTAACCATAGCATTAAACTAGTGGATCCAAATCAGCCCCTTACGAAGCAACGCATAGACTCGGGTTTGAGCTTCTGTCACTCCAGCAACCCATCATCTACTTACTACTCCCCAATGCCTTCCTCTAGGCCCAAATATGGTGAAGTGTTATGTAGTCGACGTTCACATAACACCACTAGAGGAAAAGACAACATACAACATATCAAAATACCGAACGAATTTCAAACTCACATGACTATTATCAACATGACTTATCCCATGTCCTCAGGAACAAAAGTAACTACTCATAAAGCATAATCATAATCATGATCAGAGGTGTAGTGAATAGCATCAAGGATCTGAACATAAACTCTTCCACCAAGTAATCCAACTAGCATCAACTACAAAGAGTAATCAACACTACTAGCAACCTTACAAGTACCAATCGGAGTTGCGAGACGAATATTGGTTAGAAGAGATGAACTAGGTATTGGAGAGGAGATGGTGCTGATGAAGATGTTGATGAAGATGCCTCCCCTCCGATGAGAGGAGTGTTGGTGAAGACGATGGCAAAGATTTCCCCCTCCGGGAGGGAAGTTTCCTCGGCAGGATCGTCCTGCCAGAGCTCTAGATTGGATCTGCTCAAGTTCCGCCTCGTGGCGGTGGCGAAACCACGAAAAAGCTCCCGATTGATTTTTTTTTCTGGACCAAAACCCTTCATATAGTAAAAGAGGGGGCTAGTGGGCCGTCAGGGAGCCCACAAGCCCCCACTCCGCCACCAGGGGGTGGTGGCGGTGGCAGGGCTTGTGGCTCCCTGGCAGCCCCCTCCGGTAGTTCTTTCGCCCAGTATTTTTTATATAATCCCAAAAAAAATCCATGTAACTTTTCAGGGCATTTGGAGATGTGCAGAATAGTGGACTAAGATTTGCTCCTTTTCCAGTCCAGAATTCCAGCTGCCTGAATTCTCCCTCTTCAAATAAACCTTGCAAAATAAGAGAGAAAAGGCATAAATATGGTACCACAAGTAATATAACAACCCCAAAAGCAATAAATATCAACATGAAAGCATGATGCAAAATGGACGTATCAAGTCCCCCAAGCTTAGACCTCGCTTGTCCTCAAGCGAAAACCAAGTTCCACAAACATGTCCACATGTTTGGGGACGAAGGTGTCGAAAAAACATAATACGGACATGAGGGCATCATGATCACACATAGGACATAAATACATCATAAAGATTCTTATGGGAAAGTAACAATTCCTTCACAAAGCAAAGCATGAAGCAAAAACCTTACCCAGAAGTAACCAACAACAGTCCAAAGTCATTGAAGCAATTGCAATTTATCACAACATCAGAAAGAGTCAAATAAGAGCTTGTAAAGCAATTCCACATACTCAATCATCTCTTTTGTTTTCCACAATTGTTACAACTCACGTGGTACTCATGGTGTCAAAGTTTCAGCTGGACACAGAGGAAGATAGGCGCTTATAGTTTTGCCTCCCAACTATTTACCTCAAGGGTAAAGTCAACAATAATAAATCATAAGTACTCAACTCCAAGTTGATATATGAATATAGATCTTTCCCAAGCATGTGACGGTAGCTAAGACAAAGGCAAAAATAGGGAATTGGTGAAGATCACCATGACTCTTACAAGGGTAAAAAGTAAAGGTACAAGATAGGCCCTTCGCAGAGGGAAGCAGAGGTTGTCATGCGCTTTTGAGGTTTGAATGCGTGTCGTCTTAGTGCCGATGAACGTCACTTTATATTGCCTCCTGTGATAAAGAACTTTATTATGCAGTCTGTCGCTTTTATGTCTTCCTCATCACAGGTTCGTACAAAGCTTATTTTCCACACACTAATAGATCATACATATTAGAGAGAAATTTTTATTGCTTGCACCGATGACAACTTACTTGAAGGATCTTATTCAATCCATAGGTAGGTATGGTGGACTCTCATGGCAAAACTGGTTTGGAGGTTTATGGATGCACAAGTAGTATCTCTACTTGGTGCGGGAGTTTTGGCTAATATGAGGTGGAGGCAATCGTCACATGCTAAGGGATATCTAATTATATAACATGGTTTGGAACCAAGCAAACACAATTCATTATGTTGTCTTTCTTGTCCAACATCTACTCCTAAGCATGTAATAGTTTGGTGAGTGCTCACAATTGTAAAAAGTGTCTAAGATGATATATTTATATGTGAACCCCTCTTTCCTTATTACTTCTTATTAATTGCAACAATGACTGAGGTCTATGTTGATTTATTCTCAACAAGTTTCAATCATCATACATGTCATAAGTGAAGTTATCACTTTCCATAAGATCGTCTCATGATCTTTCATGCTATCGTTATTTTCATACTTTTGATCATGGCACAAAGCAAAGCCCTTGACTAAGATACTCTTTATTATATAGCTCGTAAGCTCGAATACATCGGGGGAGAGACAAAATCAAAAGACTCAAACTAAAAACTAAAGACTTATTCCTCTAAGAGAAGAAAGAAAAACTAAAAAGGAAAGAACTAAAACAATGGTAGAAGCAAAAGATATAAAGGTGATACGATACCGGGGCAACTCCCCCAAGCTTGGCAGAAGCCAAGGGGATTTCCCATACCAATGCTTAGTCGTCTTCCTTTGGTGGTGATGGTGGTGGAGCTGTTGAAGCAGTCTTGAGCTTGTCTAATTTCTACTTGAGCAAAAAGTTCTGCTCCCTTAGATCGCCATTTTCCTCCTCAAGTTTCAACACTCTATGGCAAAGTTCCTGCTTACTCTCCTGCAAGAAACGGGAAGGGATAAACAAGGTCCTAGGCTTCTTCTTATGGTCAGGGAGGCTTGACTTCTTGAACTCCACATGGGTGTTTGCAGGTTGAGGTAGAGGAGCCTCCTCTTCATCAGAACTCGTTTGCTCCTTCCCTTTGGGCTCATAGTCCTCTTCATCAGCAGTGGTCCAGCCATATGGTTCCAAGTCCCCAAAGACCTTGGGGTTAGCAAGGTAGTCAGCCACATAGCTCTCCCCCTCTGAATCCTGAGAAGACATCTTGACCTCGATCTGCGGCAGAACAAGCTCGAAACGAAAACAGAGGAAAACTGCGCGATACGGAGATCAAAACCTTCGGGCGACTATATATTGATTTTTTTTGGGCCAGAAGGAGTGCTTCGCAAGAAAACGGAGTCCTGGAGGCACACGAGGTGCCCACAAGCTTGCCCTCCGCCACCAGGGGGTAGGGGGCGGTGGCAGGGCTTGTGGCCGCCTCGTTCGCTCTCCGGACTACTTTTTATTTTTCTAATTTTCCAAAAATTCCAAAACTGAGGAAATTTCCTATTGGGAAAGCGTCGGAGTCCAATTTCTTACCGAAACAGATACTTCTTCGTTTTCAGGGTCTGAAACAGGCTGATAATCATCCCTTATGTACTCCTATGGAGTTATGACATTGATGATATTGGTCTCAACATTTATGGGAGTACCAGAGATGTAATGCTTGATTCTTTGCCAATTTACCACTCTAGGAAAATTTCCTTCCGTGTTATTGATTTTGATGGCACCGGAACGATATACTTCCTCGATAACATAGGGACCTTCCCATTTAGAGAGAAGCTTGCCTGCAAAGAATCTCAAATGAGAATTGTATAGCAAGACATAATCACCTACATTGAACTCTCGTTTCTGTATTCGTTTGTCATGCCATCTCTTAACCTTTTCCTTGAATAACTTGGCATTCTCATATGCCTGGGCTCTCCATTCATCTAACGAGCTGATATCAAACAACCGCTTCTCACTGGCAAGTTTGAAATCAAAGTTGAGCTCTTTGATTGCCCAACAAGCTTTGTGTTCCAGCTCAAGAGGTAAATGACAGGCTTTACCGTAAACCATTTTATACGGCGACATGCCCATGGGATTCTTATAAGCAGTCCTATAAGCCCATAGTGCGTCGTCAAGTTTGCTAGACCAATTCTTTCGAGATCTCTTGACGGTCTTTTGTAGGATCAATTTGATCTCCCTATTACTCAACTCCACTTGACCACTAGACTGAGGATGATAAGGAGATGCAACTCTATGGTTGACATCATACTTAGCGAGCATCTTGCGGAAAACACCATGAATGAAGTGTGAACCGCCATCAGTCATCAAATATCTAGGGACTCCAAATCTTCGGAATAGGACTTCCTTAAGCATCTTAATAGAGGTGTGGTGATCGGCATTTTTAGTGGGGATAGCTTCTACCCACTTAGTGACGTAATCCACAGCAACTAAGATGTGAGTGTACCCATTGGAACTTGGGAAGGGTCCCATATAATCAAAGCCACAGACATCAAATGGTTCAATGACAAGTGAATAGTTCATAGGCATTTCCTGACGCTTATTGATGTTCCCTATTCTTTGGCATTCGTCACAAGACAAGACAAACTTATGGGCATCCTTGAAGAGAGTGGGCCAATAGAAACCTGATTGTAAAACCTTATGGGCAGTTCTATCTCCAGCATGGTGTCCTCTATAGGCTTCGGAATGACACTTCTGCAGGATCTGTCCCTGTTCATGTTCACGCACACAACGTCTAATAACACCATCTACTCCTTCCTTATAAAGGTGAGGATCGTCCCAAAAGTAGTGTCTCAAACCAAAGAAGAATTTCTTCTTTTGCTGATAGGTGAAACTGGATGGTATGTATTTGGCTACAATATAATTTGCATAATTGGCATACCACGATGCACTATGTGAAGTGCGGTTGACATTCGATTGCTCAACAGGAAAGCTATCATCAATAGGTAGTGGGTCATCAAGGACATTCTCTAGCCTAGACAAGTTATCTGCTACAGGGTTATCAGCACCCTTTCGGTCAACGACGTGCAAATCAAATTCCTGTAGCAGGAGAACCCATCTGATTAGTCTAGGCTTAGCGTCCTTCTTCTCCATAAGGTACTTAATAGCAGCATGATCAGAGTGAATAGTGACTTTGGAGTCAACTATGTAAGATCTGAACTTTTCACATGCAAACACGACCGCTAAAAATTCCTTCTCCGTAGTGGCATAGTTTCTTTGGGCACTGTCTAGAGTTTTACTAGCTAGTGAATAATATTCAACTTCTTGTCAACTCTTTGTCCTAGAACATCACCAATAGCATAATCACTAGCGTCACACATGATTTCAAAGGGCAAGTTCAAGTCAGGTGGTTGAACAATAGGTGCGGTTACCAAAGCCTTCTTAAGTATTTCAAAGGCTTCCTCACAATCCTCATCAAAAACAAAAGGAACATCCTTCTACAAGAGGTTGGTAAGAGGCCTAGAAATCTTAGAGAAGTCTTTAATGAACCTTCTATAGAAACCAGCATGACCTAGGGAACTTCGTATACCTCTGATATCTGTGGGGCAAGGCATTTTCTCAATTGCATCACCTTAGCCTTATCAACTTAATGCCTCTTTCAGAGATTTTGTGTCTTAAGACAATGCCTTCATTAACCATAAAGTGGCACTTCTCCCCATTCAAGACAAGGTTGGTTTCTTTGCATCTCTGTAAGACTCGATCAAGGTTGCTGAGGAAATCATCAAAGGAAGACCCGTAAACGGAGAAGTCATCCATGAAAACCTCGACAATCTTTTCACAAAAGTCAGAGAATATAGCCATCATACATCTTTGAAAGGTGGCAGGTGCATTGCATAAGCCAAAAGGCATACGTCTATAAGCAAAGGTACCGAAGGGGCAGGTGAAAGTGGTTTTCTCGTGATCAGATTGTGCAACAGGTATTTGCGAGAAACCTGAATAACCGTCTGGAAAGCAGAAGTGTGTGTGCTTTGATTGCCTTTCTAGCATTTGGTCAATAAACGACAAAGGATAATGATCTTTCCTGGTTGCCTTGTTCAGTTTCCGGAAGTCTATCACCATCCTATAGCCGGTAATAAGCCTTTGTGGGATTAGTTCATCCTTATCATTAGGAACGACGGTGATACCTCCCTTCTTAGGTACGCAATGTACTGGACTTACCCAATCACTATGATCAACAGGATAAATGTTTCCTGCTTCAAGAAGCTTTAATATTTCTTTTCTAACGACCTCTTTCATCTTAGGATTTAATCTCCTTTGATGATCAACAACCGGTTTAAAGTCAGGATCGGTTTTAATATTGTGCTGACATAGATTAGGACTAATACCCTTAAGATCATCAAGAGTATGTCCAATAGCAGCACGGTGCTTCCTCAGAGTTCTTAGTAACTTCTTCTCTTCGTGCTCTGAGAGGAGGGCACTAATAATGACAGGATATATCTCCTTCTCATCAAGATAGGCATACTTAAGAGTATCAGGCAACTGTTTAAGCTCGAACACAGGATCACCCTTTGGTGGGGGAGGATCCCCAAGCAGTTCAACATGCAGATTATTCTTGAGGATAGGATATTGTTCTAAGACAATTTTATCTATCTCATCTCTCTCCTCCATATGCATATCATTTTCATGCTCAAGAAGATATTGCTCTAAAGGATCCGTAGGAGGTATGGCAATAGAGGCAAGAGCAATGATTTCATCCCATCCAGACGACTCTTTTTCATGGGGTTGTCTTCCAAACTTGGAGAAGTTAAATTCATGAGACACACCCTCGAAACTAACTATGACAGTCTGCTTAATGCAATCAATGTGAGCATTGACAGTGTTGAGAAAGGGTCTACCAAATATGATGGGACAAAAGCTATCTTGTGCAGTACCAAGGACGAGGAAATCAGTAGGATACTTCGTCTTACCACACAGGACTTCTACGTCTCTCACAATTCCCATAGGGCAGATAGTGTCTCTATTAGCTAGCGTAATAGTGACATCAATGGGTTCTAACTCAGCAGGTGCAATCTCATCTTTGATTTCATCATATAGAGAACGGGGTATTGCACTTACACTAGCTCTCATATCACATAAACCATGGTAACAGTGATCTCATATCTTGACAGAAACAACGGGCTGGCCAACTATAGGTCCGTGTTTGTCTTTCGCGCGCGGTTTAGCAATTCTAGCGGAGTCCTCACAGAATTTGATAACATGCCCATCTATGTCTTCGGCTAAGAGATCTTTGATAATAGCAACACTAGGTTCAACTCTAATCTCCCCAGGGGGTGCAAGTGGTCTAATGTAACCCCTACGTATCACAGTTGGAGCTTTAGAATAACCCTTTATCCTAGCAGGGTAAGGTGGTTTCTTAGTGTAAGCACAAGGAACAACAGGATCACTAAAAGCAATGATTTTCTCCTCAACTAGATTGGTTTTGTCTATGTTGCTTTCTACAGAAGGATGATATTTAAACCACTTCTCTTTGGGAAGATCAACATGAGCAGCAAAATATTCACATAGAGAAGCTACTATCTCAGAGTCAAGTCCATACTTAGCGCTAAAATCTCTAGAAGTGTTTGTCTCAACAAAAGATTTAACGCAATCAAACTGGAAATTCATACCTGACTCCTTACCTTCCTCCAGCTCCCAATCTTCAGAGTTGCGTTTGATTCTCTCCAATAAATTCCACTTGTGATCAATATCCTTCTTCATAAAAGAACCGATACAAGAAGTGTCAAGCATGGTACGATCTTCATGAGAAAGCCGAGCATAAAAGTTTTGAGTGATGATTTCTCTCGAGAGCTCATGATTGGGGCATGAATATAGCATTGATTTAAGCCTCCCCCAAGCTTGAGCTATGCTTTCCCTGTCACGAGGCCAAAAGTTATAAATAAAGTTCCGATCACGATGTACTAAATGCACAGGATAGAACTTTTGATGAAATTCCAATTTCAACCGATTGTAGCCCCATGATCCAGTATCATCACATAGCCTATACCATGTCAATGCCTTATCCTTCAAAGATAAAGGAAAGACTTTCTTCTTTACCTCATCCTCGGGCAAACCTGCAAGCTTAAATAGACCACAAACTTGATCTACATAGATTAGATGCAAGTCTGGATGTGAAGATCCGTCTCGTGTAAAAGGATTAACCAGCAGTTTCTCAAGCATACCCGAAGGCATTTCATAAAAGATATTTTCAGTAGGCACCGCAGGTTGAGGAACAACTCCCCGTGCTTCTGTTCGTGGTGAAGATACCCCGAACAAACTCCTCAAAGGAACAGTTTCCATAGTGACAAGTGACAATAAATTTCAGCATAGTATAAAAATGTTTCCTTACCAATTTCCACTTACCAAAGGCACTTCACTCCCCGGCAACGGCGCGAGAGAGGAGTCTTGATGACCCACAAGTATGGGGGATCAATCGTAGTCCTTTCCATAAGTAAGAGTGTCAAACCCAACGAGGAGCACAAGGCTTTGATAAACGGATTTCAGCAAGGTAATAACTGCAAGCACTGAAAGTAGCGGTAACAAGTGATTGTGTAGCGAGGTGAAACGTAGCAAGAAAAAAGTAACAAGTAACAAGTAGTAGCAACGGTGCAGCAAGTGGCCCAATCCCTTTTGTAGCAAGGGACAAGCCTGAACAAAGTCTTATAGGAGGAAAAACGCTCCCGAGGACACACGGGAATTTCTGTCACGCTAGTTTCATCATGTTCATATGATTCGCGTTCGTTACTTTGATAGTTTGATATGTGGGTGGACCGGCGCTTGGGTACTACCCTTACTTGGACAAGCATCCCACTTATGATTAACCTCTCTCGCAAGCATCCGCAACTACAAAAGAAGAATTAAGACAAAGTCTAACCATAGCATTAAACTAGTGGATCCAAATCAGCCCCCTACGAAGCAACGCATAGACTGGGGTTTAAGCTTCTATCACTCCAACAACCCATCATCTACTTACTACTCCCCAATGCCTTCCTCTAGGCCCAAATATGGTGAAGTGTTATGTAGTCGACGTTCACATAACACCACTAGAGGAAAAGACAACATACAACATATCAAAATACCGAACGAATTTCAAACTCACATGACTATTATCAGCATGACTTATCACATGTCCTCAGGAACAAAAGTAACTACTCACAAAGCATAATCATAATCATTATCAGAGGTGTAGTGAATAGCATCAAGGATCTGAACATAAACTCTTCCACCAAGTAATCCAACTAGCATCAACTACAAAGAGTAATCAACACTACTAGCAACCTTACAAGTACCAATCGGAGTTGCGAGACGAAGATTGGTTACAAGAGATGAACTAGGGATTGGAGAGGAGATTGTGTTGATGAAGATGTTGATGAAGATGCCTCCCCTCCGACGAGAGGAGTGTTGGTGATGACGATGGCGACGATTTCCCCCTCCGGGAGGGAAGGTTCCCCGGCAGGATCGTCCTGCCGGAGCTCTAGATTGGATCTGCTCAAGTTCCGCCTCGTGGCGGCGGCGAAACCACGAAAAAGCTCTCGGTTGATTTTTTCTGGACCAAAACCCTTCATATAGCAAAAGAGGGGGGCTAGTGGGCCGTCAAGGAGCCCACAAGCCCTCACTCCGCCACCATGGGGTGGTGGCGGTGGCAGGGCTTGTGGCGCCCTGGCATCCCCCTCCGGAAGTTCTTTCGCCCAGTATTTTTTATATAATCCCAAAAAAATCCACGTAACTTTTCAGGGCATTTGGAGATGTGCAGAATAGTGGACTAAGATTTGCTCCTTTTCTAGTCCAGAATTCCAGCTGCCTGAATTCTCCCTCTTCAAATAAACCTTGCAAAATAAGAGAGAAAAGGCATAAATATGGTACCACAAGTAACATAACTGCTCAAAAAGCAATAAATATCAACATGAAAGCATGATGCAAAATGGACGTATCAACTGTCCATTTGGCTTCCGGAAGGTTTTCGGACATTACCGGTAAAGTACCGTGAATGACGAATGGGTTCTGAAGTTCCACCGGGAGGGCCACCCACCTGGGGGGAACCAAAGAGGCCCAAGGGTGGCGCATCAAACCTTAGTGGGCTGGTGGCCAGCCCAAGGAGGCCTATTCGTCCTAAGGGAACAAGGAAAGGAGGGTGGGGCCAAACCGAATTGGGAAAGGGGAGTCCTTCTTCCAAACCGTATTGGAGGAGGAATCCTCCTCCTCTCCTTGCGCCGGCAGAACCCTAGGGCTTGTCCCTAGGGCACCACTCCTCCCCTCCCTCCTATATATAGTGGAGGTGAGAGAGGCTTTTGGCACCTCAAGCCAAGGTGCAACCCTCTCTCCCTCCACCACTTCGTGACACCTCGTAGCTAGTTCAGTACGGTACGACGAAGCCTTGACGGAGTAGCTCCACCACCATCACCGCCACGCCATCGTGCTGCCCGAGAATTCAGCTGCCTCTTCGTCTCTCTTTCTGGATCAAGAAGGCGGAGATCTTCATCGAGTTGCACGTGTGCGGAACGCGGAGGTGTCGTCCGTTCGGTGCTAGATCTGGACGGAGTTCGTGGGAGGACTTGTGATTTGGATCGCGATGACGTTCGACTACATCAACCGCGTTTATTAACACTTCCCGCTTAGCGATGTAGAAGGGTATGTGGATCTGATCTCCCCTCTCATAGATGATCATCACCATGGATAGCGTGTGCATAGGAAATTTTTTGTTTCCCATGCAACGTTCCTCATCAGGTCTAACCTTGGGTTTCTTCATTGGAACGATGACTTGCTTGCCATTCTCGAAGTTTCCCTACTTGCCCTTGCCCTTCTTCAAACTAGTGGTCTAACCATTAACACTTTGATGCTCCTTCTTGATATCTACCTTCGCGGTATAAAACATCACAAATAGCTCAGGGATTATCATCTCCATCCCTGGAATGTTATAGTTCATCACGAAGCTCCAGTAGCTTGGTGGCAGTGACTTGGAGAACTATGTCAATCCCTATCTTATCTCGAAGATCAATTCCCACTTGATTGAAGCGCTTGGAGTACCCACACTATCTAAGCACATGCTCACCGATTGAGCTATTCTCCTTCATCTTTCAGGCAAAGAATCTTGTCGGAGTTCTCATACCTTCAACACAGGCACAAGCCTGAAGTCTCAATTTCAGCTCTTGGAACATCTCATGTGCTCCATGATGTTCAAAATATCTTTGGAGCCTCAATTCAAAGTCGTAAAGCAGGACACACTGAACTATCAAGTAGTCATCACAAGTGTGTCTGTCAGATGTTCACAATATCCACATACGACGCTTGAGGGGGGTGGCACACCGAGCGGTGCCTCAAGGACATAAGCTTTCTATGCAGCAATGAGGACAATCCTCAGTTTACGGACCTAGACCACATATTTGCTACTATCATCTTAAACCTTAGTTTCCAATAGGAACGTATTAAAAATACACGGGAGCTAGAGGGCGAGCTATTCTTCTACAACATACTTTGCAAATACAACTTAGACTATGTTCATGATAATGAGTTCAATTAATCATATTACTTAAGAACTCCCACTCAAATCAACATCCATGAGGTTGTTCGTGTGTAACATGATCCAAATCAACCAACCCAAGTCCGATCATCACGTGAGATGAAGTGGTTTCAATGGTGAACATATCCATGTTGATCATATCATGTGTGACCTTTCAGTCTCTTGTGTTCCGAGGCTATGTTTGTACATGCTAGGCTCGTTAAGTTTAACCCAAGTGTTCTACATGTGCATAAATGGCTTACACCCGCTGTATGCGAATGTAGACTCTATCACACGAAATCATCACGTGGTGCTTCGAAACGACGAACATTCGCAACAGTGCACACTTGGGGAGAACACAATTTTATCTTCAAATTTTAGTGAGGGATCATCTTACAATGCTACCGCGGTCCTAAGCAAAATAAGATACATAAAAGGATTAATATCACATGCAAATCCTAAAAGTGACAACATATGGCCATCATCATCTTGTGCTTTTGATCTCCATCGTCACCGGCATGACACCATGATCTCCATCATCATGGTCTCCATCACCGTGTCGCCATTGTGGTTGACGCGCCAACTATGCGTCTATAACTATTGCTAACTCGTAGCGATAAAATAAAGCAAAAATGCAAAAATTAATTAAAGACAACCCTATGGCTTCTGCCGGTTTCCGTACTCATCAACATGCAAGTCGTGATAATCTATACAAAACATGATCATCTCATACATCACATATATCTCATCATGTCTTTGTCCATATCATACCACAACATAGCCTGCAAAAACAAGTTAGACATCCTCTACTTTGTTGTTGCATGTTTTACGTTGCTGCTATGGGTAACTAGCAAGAACCGTTCTTACCCACGCAAAGCCACAACAGTGATATTCAAGTTGCTACTTACCCTTCTACAAGCATCGCCTCTGTCGAAACCAATTCAACTAAAGTGCGAGAGACATGCACTCGCCAGCCATCTTTATGCAACAAGTTGCATGTTAGTCGATGGAACCGGTCTCTCGTATGTGAACGAGTAAGGTCGGTCCGAGCCGCTTCATCCCATAATACCGTCGAATCAAAATAAGACTAACGAAGTAAGCAATCTGAACATCAACACCCACAAACCCTTTGTGTTCTACTCGCGCATGTTATCTACGCATAGATCTAGCTCATGCTGCCACTGTTGCTTTGATACCACTGTTGGGGAACGTCGCATGGGAAACAAAGAAGTTTCGAGGCTCACCAAGATCAATCTATGGAGATTACTGGCTACAAGAATGGTTGTCCGGAAATCGACACCTATGGGAAGCTTCATGGGTCCCTTGATCATTCAGCGGGGGGAGAGAGGTGGCGTTCACAGCGGAGCTAGCGATCAACACTGGCAAGGTCCTTTTACACAGGTTCGGGCCGCTTGGCGCGTAAAACCCTACTCCTGCTTAGTTTGTATTGACGTGCTTACTGTAGGGTGATTTGCTACAGTAACTTAGCTAGTGATTAGGGGGTCTCAAATCCAAAAAAAGTCCAACCTCTAGATAATGAGCCTTGGGCCTCCTTTTATAGGCAAAGGGGTCACCAACAGTGTGCTCACGGGTTACATAGTGAACAGTGTTCACCGCCCTTCTTCTACGGTGGTGTCAGGGGCAGTAAATGCCTTGTTTGACCCCCGACCTGCAGCAAGGTGGTCGCGACACGTACCCAGTTGGATCGACACCTGGGTCTTGTGCTGGCGCATGAAGGATGCGCTGGAGCGGTTGGATTGTGGTAGAAACGGGGGAGGACACCTGGCGAGCGGAAGGAGCTTGCTGGCCTGGCATCCCCGTCGGATGACTCGGTTATGTTCCCGGCAAGGAGGGCTTGTCGGGGGCTTGAACACTTTTCCGTCAAGGAGGGCTTGTTGGGGCCTCACTAGTCTTTGCGAGTCTTCCCGGCAAGCGGGGCTTGTCGGGGCCTTCCGTATCTTCCCGGCAAGGAGAGCTTGTTGGGGCCTTGCATTTGGAGCTCTCATACTCCACGCCCTCGGAGAGGGGAGGGCGTGGCCTCAGTGGGGCTTAGTTTTCCTTCCTGCCATCTTCCCTATGCACTGCTGCCAAGGGCGTTGCCGGTGCCCGTGCACAAGTCTGGGGCACAAGGGACCCCAGTCTCTAGTGCACCGACACGAGCCCCGAGCCTGGGCCACGCACGCGTGTGGGGCGTTGCTGGGCCAGTTCCAAAGTGGTGCACGTGCTTCCATGGTAGGGTACTCTGTAGTCTTGGAGCCGTTGCGAGCGGAACCTTCCCACGTCGCGCATCGAGCGCTTGAGGTGGAGAAGTGTGTGCATAGTAGCCTCCCCACCTCCTAAAGCATTACTGGCACACGTGAGGCATGCACAGTAACGGTCACGCAAGTGGCGTTCGTGGCCTTAAAGGCTGCAGTCGTGGCAGGGCCCGCCCCCGCATGCATTGGTGCAGCAGGGCGGTTCCCTGTTCGCCCGTGATCATGGGTGATTGGGCGACAGGCCAATGGTTTCTGGAGTGAGGAGAGCTAGCCCTCGCGCCTCGCCCTATAAATTAGGAAGTTTGCGAGGGGGTTTTGCTCATCCATCCAACTCCCGAAACATTCGGCACCCCAGCTTGCATCTGCCGGGTCTTCTCTATTTCCAGGTGGCACTCGCCCCTAACCATGGCTAGGGGACGAGGGCGGCCGCCATCGGCTGCCAGGGCGGCAAGGGGATCCCACTTGGATCATGCCACAGCTTCTGGGGCCGCAACTGCGGAGGGCGGCACGAGCGCCCGAGGTGGCGGAGGGGCGAGGGGCCGCGATCGCCGCGGAGGCCGTGGCCGGGGAAGGCGGAGTGCTACTCCAGCACCTCCGTCTTCTCCCCCAGCGCTGGCTTCTCCTCCTTGGGGCGGGCACTCGGACGGTACGGCACTGGAGTTCATCGTGGAAGTGCATGGCATCCCTCGAGGCCATCTGCACCTCCCTTGCCCTTTTGTTAGGGCGAGGGAAGCCGCCAAGCCTCCTGTCTTGTGGTTGTGGGCGTACGGTTGCTCCCACGGCGCTATGTGGGTGCATGTGGAGTACCCGAAATGCCGCTCCATGTTGGTCGGGCGGGGCTGGAAAGCCTGCGCCCATGCCCACAGCCTCGAGGATGGGCATGTGCTTCGTTGTAAGCTAGCGGAGGATAATATGCTATCCGTCAAGTTTTATGGGCGCTCAGGTGTGCATCTCGGCTGCTGTGAAGAGAGCTCGAGCGGCACCGAATGTCCCTCCTTGAGCGATAGCGACGAGGAGGACAGCGGCGACAGCGGCGCTCTTGGCAGGGCAGGATCTCAGGGGGTCTAGTCAGGGTACGACTCCCCGAGCTCCTACTGATTTCCCGCCATGCCGCCGAGGCCCGCTCACGCCTCTCCCCCTCCTGGTGGGGTTACCTTGCCGGAGCCGGCATCGACGCCTCGTATTTGAGGAGGCGCGATCGCGGGCTCCGGCTTCTTCATCCCTTCCGGTCGCCGTGTCCTCCACCCCCGTTCTCCTCTGCGAAGTGGTGGTCCACGAGAAACCAGCCTGGGTTGCGCTGGGGGCCGTCCCGCTTTTTGTCTTCTTGAACTTCTGTTCGGCAAGCACGTCTCTCGCCAAAAGACAGTATCATAGGTTAGAGTAGTAAAAATCATCCATGTAATATGTCTGAGTTTGTTTCAAACAAATGAATGAAATGTTATTTCCTTTGCATCTGATCCTTCCCCTTGCATGATGCACCTTTTGCATTTTCCGGAAGCTTGCCGGCGTGACTGGTCCTGCCACTAGTGCTTTGAGGAACGAATCCTTAGCAGTTCGCTGGAGGGTTCGTTATTAGCAAGGCTCCTTGCCGCACTCAGTGCAACCGTTAGATCATCGAGCATGGCTCGAGGCGAAATAAGGCGTTGCGTAGCCGCTTGGTGTGTTGAACAGGTTCAAAATAGTGTGAAGGCGCTCTGTGGCCATTCAGGTCGTTGAGCTAGTTCAAAACAGAACCAAGGTGCACTGATCCTAACAAGGTTCCATCTACGCGCAAGTTTCTCAAACAAAGTTTGGGATCTCCAGAAGGGAAACAACCTATCTACTCTGAAATTTCATCTCGAATATCTATCACTTATGTGTCGTGTCGCAGCACTTTTCCCCGTGGTGTTTGGGTCCTTTGCCGAGGCCTCGGATCCCTGGCAAGCAGTTGGTTACACTTTACTGGCAACTTCCCCTCCGGCAAGTTCCTTGCCGATAGTCCTTGACTATCGTATAGAAGGGGGTTGCGGGAGTATAACTCCTTTTCCTCTTTTTCCAGGCCGTGCCGGTGGAGCCCGCGAGCGCATCTTCCGCGGTGACGCGACGCTTGCAGGTGGGAAAGAATTTCCGCTAGAGTGCCTGCCTGGGCTTCGGGGCCTGTTGGCGCATCCTCGACGACTATGCATCACTTCACGGAGGTGCGTCGGCTAGAGTATGCGTCGGAGGCATCGCCGAAGCCCCCAGGCACACCTTCGATAGCAACGCACTGTCCTGGAGTGATGCGTCAACCTGATGCCTTCAAGCTCGGGGTCTCCGTCTCCCTAGCCCGTGCTTGCGCATCAGGGCGCTCGCGTGGGCGTTGGGAGGCCATGGCGAAGTAGAGTGACCATCGTTGTGCCCTGCTTCAAGGGACCACAGTGGTGCGTTCAACTTCTCATGGTCTGGTACAGAACTTGCTTGAATCCGTGAAAAAGCTCTCAACCACCCCTACCTTGTGCACCAAAGATGTCGGGAAATCGACGCGCATGGGAGGCTTGAGGGGTCCCTGAGCGTTCGGCGGGGGGGGGGGGGGGGGGAGTTGCTTCGAGGGAGCGGAGCTAGCGATCAACACCGGCAAGGTCCTTTTACCCAGGTTCGGGCTGCTTGGCGCGTAAAACCCTACTCCTTCTTAGTTTGTATTGACGTGCTTACTGTAGGGTGATTTGCTACACTAACTTAGCTGGTGATTAGGGGGTCTCAAATCCCAAAAAGTCCAACCTCTAGAGAATGAGCCTTGGGCCTCCTTTTATAGGCAAAGGGGTCACCAACGGTGTGCTCACGGGTTGCATAGTGAACAGTGTTCACCGCTCTTCTTCTACGGTGGTGTCAGGGGCAGTAAATGCCTTGTCTGACCCCTGACCTGCAACGAGGTGGTCGCGACACGTACCCAGGTGGATTGAAACCGGGGTCTTGCGCTGGACGGTTGGACTGTGGTAGAAACGGGGGAGAACACCTGGCGAGCGGAAGGAGCTTGCTAGCCTGGCGTCCCCGTCAGATGACTCGATTATGTTCCCAGCAAGGAGCGCTTTCCGGGGGCTTGAATACTTTTCCGTCAAGGAGGGCTTGCCGGGGCCTCGCCAGTCTTTGCGAGTCTTCCTGACAAGGGGGGCTTGTCGGGGCCTTGGGTATATTCCCGGCAAGGAGAGCTTGCCGGGGCCTTGCATCTGGAGCACTCATACTCCACTACCTTGGAGAGGGGAGGGTGTGGCCTCAGTGGATCTTGGTTTGCGTTCCTGCCAGTCTTCCCTGTGCACTGCTGCCAGGGGTGTTGCCGGTGCCCGTGCACAAGTCTGGGGCACAAGGGACCCCAGCCTCTAGTGCACCGACAACAGTAGTGCATCTACATACCCTTGTAGATTGCTAAGCGGAAGCATTGAGAAACACGGTTGATGTAGTCGAACGTTTTCGCGATCCAATCACGGTCCATCCCTCGATCCAATCACGAACATCCCGATCAAGTCCTGAACGGACGGCACCTCCGCGTTGAGCACACATAAAACTGGATGACGCTTTCACCTCCTCGATCCAGCAAGCGATGGTGAAGTAGTAGCTGGGTTTTCCACCAGCACAATAGCGTGGTGGTGGTGGTAAGATCTCGGCATGGCTTCTCCAAGAAGTGTCGCAATCTTGACGGTTGAGAAATACTACGAGAGAGAGAGGAGGGCTACGTCGTGTGTTTCAGGTGCGACTGCCCTCCCTCTCCTCTAGTATATATAGGGGGAGGGGAGGAGGATGCCAGCACCCTAGAGTTTCCCTAGGCTAGGGCGGCGACCAACAATAGGTAGCTTGGCCCCCAAGGAAGGAGGGGCGGAGGCCAGCTCTGGGCCAGCCCTCCTCCTTAGTCGCATGGGCCTTCGATGGGAACGGCGACCATCCCACCAAGGGTTGGTGAGACAGCTCTCACAGCCCATAGGACCTTCCGGGTACGGTGGACCCCAGAACTCTTCCGAAACCTCCATCACAAACCGCTAACCTTCCGAAACTCGAATACCAACTTCCCATATATCAATATTTACCTCCAGACATTCCTAAGCTCCTCGTCATGTTCGAGATCTCATCCGAGACTCCGAACAACCTTCGATCACCAACACAATAACTCAACTATATATATATCATCAATGAACGTTAAGTGTGTACACCCTGCGGGTTCGAGAACTAGGCATACATGACCGACATGTGTATGGTCAATAACTAATAGCTGGATCTAGATGCCCATATTGGCTCCTACATATTCTATGATGATCTATGTCGGTCGAACCACGATGTAAAGGATTCAACTAGTCCGGCATGCAGTTCCCTTTGTCCATCAATATGTTACTTGCCCGAGATTCGATCGTCGGTATCTCCATACCTAGCTCAATCTCATTACCGGGAAGTCTATTTACTCATTCTGTAATACAAGATCATGTGACTAACTCCTTAGTCACATTGCTTACAAGCTTCTTGTGATCTTGTATTACCGAATGGCCCCAGAGATACCTCTCTCTTATACGGAGTGACAAATCCCAGTCTCGACCATGCGAACCCAAGAGACACCATTGGAGATACCTATAGAGCATCCTTATGATCACCCAATTATGTTGTTACGTTGGATACACACAAGGCATTCCTCCGGTGTGAGGGGGTTGCATGATCTCATGGTGTTAGGAATAGATACTTGACATGTAGAAAGTGATAGCAATAAACTTAATGATATGATCATTGTTGGGGAACGTAGCATGGGAAACAAAAAATTCCTACGCGCACGCAATACCTATCCATGGTGATGATCATCTACGAGAGGGGAGAATGAATCTACATACCCTCGTAGATCGCTAAGTGGAAGCGTATATACACGCAGCCCGTCCCACGATCTCATCACGATCTATCCCGCGATCCCATCACGATCCATCCCGCGATCCCATCACGATCCATCCCGCGATCCCATCACGATCCATCCCGATCTAGTGCCAAACGGATGGCACCTTCGCGTTCAGCACACGTACAGCTCGATGACGACCCCCGCCTTCTCGATCCAACAAGAGAGACGGGAAAGTAGATGAGTTCTCCGGCAGTGTGACAGCATGCCGGTGATGGTGGTGATCTATTTTTGCAGGGCTTCGCCTAAGCACCGCAGAAATCTGATCTAGAGGAAGAACTCCAAACTAGAGGAGAGGGTAGCACGTGGCTGAAATTTCATGTCTCAAAACCCCTCAATACCTCTAGTATATATAGTAGGGAGGGAGGGGAGGAGGCGGCCTCAAACCCTCAAGGTTTGGCCGAAATTGGAGGTGGAGGAGTCCTACTCCAATCCTACTAGGAGTAGGATTCCTCCGTTCCACTTGGAAACCCTTTCCACCTTTTCCACCTTTGGGTTTTTGCCTCTCAAACCTCATGGGCCTTAGTGGGAGATTATGTCAGCCCACTAGGGGCTGGTTTGTATCCTCCCACATTCCATAAGGCCCCTCGGGGCGTGACACCCCTCCCGATGGTCCCGGTACCCTCCCGGCACTCCCGGTACACTACCGATGAGCCCGAAACTTTTCCGGTGACCAAAACAGGACTTCCTATATATCAATCTTTACCTCCGGAGCATTCCGGAGCTCCTCGTGATGTATGGGATCTCATCCAAGACTCCGACCAACTTTCGGTTACCAACACCTATAACTCAACTATACTAAAACGTCACTGAACCTTAAGTGTGCAGACCCTGTGGGTTCGAGAACTATGCAAACAAGACCTAAGACATTATCCGGTCAACAACAAATAGCGTGACCTGGATGTCCATATTGGCTCCTACATATTCTACAAAGATCTCTATCGGTTGAACCTCTATGTCAAGGATTTAGTTAATCATGTATGTTGTTCCATTTGTCCTTCGGTATGTTACTTGGCCGAGATTCGATCGTCGTGTTGGAAATATGCCCTAGAGGCAATAATAAATTAGTTATTATTATATTTCCTTGTTCATAATAATCTTTATTATCCATGCTAGAATTGTATTGATTGGAAACTCAAATACATGTGTGGATACATAGACAACACACTGTCCCTAGTGAGCCCCTAGTTGACTAGTTCGTTGATCAAAGATGGTCAAGGTTTCCTAGCCATAGGCAAGTGTTGTCACTTGATAACGGGATCACATCATTAGGAGAATCATGTGATGGACAAGTCCCAAACTATGAACATAGCATATTGATCGTGTCGTTTTATTGCTATTGTTTTCTGCGTGTCAAGTATTTGTTCCTATGACCATGAGATCATATAACTCACTGGCACCAGAGGAATATCTTGTGTTCATCAAACGTCGCAACGTAACTGGGTGACTATAAAGGTGCTCTACAGGTATCTCCGAAGGTGTCCGTTGAGTTAGTATGGATCAAGACTGAGATTTGTCACTCCGTGTGACGGACAGGTATCTCGGGGCCCACTCGGTAATACAACATCACACACAAGCCTTGCAAGCAATGTGACTAAGTGTAAGTCACGGGATCTTGTATTACAGAACGAGTAAAGAGACTTGCCGGTAACGAGATTTAAATAGGTATGTGGATACCGAAGATCGAATCTCGGGCAAGTAACATACCGAAGGACAAAAGGAATGACATATGGGATTATATGAATCCTTGACACTGAGGTTCAATCGATAAGATATTCGGAGAATATGTAGGATCCAATATGGGCATCCAGGTCCCGCTGTTTGATATTGACCGAGGAGTGCCTCGGGGCATGTCTACATAATTCTCGAACCCGCAGGGTCTGCACACTTAAGGTTCGGCGATGTTTTTAGTATAGTTGAGTTATATGCGTGGTTACCGAATGTTGTTCGGAGTCCCGGATGAGATCAAGGACGTCACGAGGGTTTTCGAAATGGTCCGGAGACGAAGATTGATATATAGGTTTGTCTCATTTGGTTACCGAAAGGTTTTCGGGCATTACCGGCATCGTGACGGGATTGACGAATGGGTTCCGGGTATTTACCGGGAGGGGGCAACCCACCTGGGAGTGGCCCAAGGCCTTGAGGGTGGCGCAGCAGCCCTTAGTGCGCTGGTGGGACAGCCCAAGAGAGGCTAGGCGCCACAAGGAGAAAAAACCAAGAGAAAAGAAAAAAAAAGGTGGGAAGGTGGAGAAGGTCTCCACTTTCCAATCCTAGTTAGACTAGGATTGGAGGTGGACTCCTCCACCTCCTTGGTCGGCGCACCCTTGGGGTATTGGACCCCAAGACAAGCCTCCCCTCCCCTCCTCCTATATATAGTGGAATTTTAGAGCTGATTTGAGACAACTTTTGCCACGCCAGCCCGACCACAAACACCGCAGTTTTTCCTCTAGATCATATTTCTGCGGAGGTCGGGCGGAGCCCTGCAGGAGTAGATTCTTCACCACCACCGGAGCGCCGTCACGCTGCTAGAGAACTCATCTACTTCTCCGTCTTGCTTGCTGGATCAAGAAGGCTGAGATCATCGTTGAGTTGTACGTGTGCTGAACGCGGAGGTGTCGTCCGTTCAGCACTAGATCGGAGCGGATCGTGGGACGGTTCGTGGGACGATTTGTGGGGCGGATCGAGGGACGTGAGGACGTTCCACTACATCAACCGCGTTTCTTAATGCTTCCTGTTGTGCGATCTACAAGGGTACGTAGATCCAAATCTCTTCTCGTAGATGGACATCACCATGATAGGTCTTCGTGAACGTAGGAAATTTTTTGTTTCCCATGCGACGTTCCCCAACACGTCGGTATCTCTATACCTAGTTCAATCTCGTTACAGACAAGTCTCTTTACTCGTTCCGTAATACAAGATCTCGTAACTAACTCCTTAGTCACATTGCTTGCAAGGCTTGTTCTGATGTTGTATTACCGAGTGGGCCCCGAGTTACCTCTCCGTCACACGGAATGACAAATCCCAGTCTTCATCCATGCCAACCCAACCAATACCTTTGGAGATACCTGTAGAGCACCTTTATAGTCACCCAGTAACGTCGCAACATTTGATACACACAAGGTATTCCTCCGGTGTCCGGGAGTTGCATGATCTCATGGTCATAGGAACAGATACATTGACCTGCAGAAAACAATAGCAATATACTGACACGATCATATGCTACATTTATAGTTTGGGTCTTGTCCATCACATCATTCTCCTAATGATGTGATCCCGTTATCAAGTGACAACACTTGCCTATGGTCAGGAATCCTTGACCATCTTTGATCAACGAGCTAGTCAACTAAAGGCTCACTAGGGAAAGTGTGTTGTCTATGTATCCACACATGTATTTGAGTTTCCAATCAATACAATCTAGCATGGATAATAAACTATTATCATGAACAAGGAAATATAATAATAACCAATTTATTATTGCCTCTAGGGCATATTTCCAATAGTCTCCCACTTGCACTAGAGTCAATAATGTAGTTCACATCACTGTGTGATTGTAATGAATTTAACACCTATACAGTTATGGGGTTCGATCATGTCTTGCTTGTGAGAGAGGTTTTTAGTCAATGGATCTGAACCTTTCAGATCCATGTGTGCTTTACAAATCTCTATGTCATCCGATAGATGTTGCTACTATGCGCCATTTGGAACTATTCCAAATGACTGCTCCACTATACGAATCTGGTTTACTACTCAGAGTCATCCGGATTAGTGTCAAAGCTTGCATCGACATAACTCTTTACGACGAACTCTTCAATCACCTCCATAATCAAGAAAAGTCCTTAGTCCACTAGTTACTAAGGATAACTTTTGACCGTTGTCCAGTAATCCATTCCTGGATTACTTCTGTACCCCTTGACAGATTCATGGCAAGGTACACATCAGGTGCGGTACACAACATATCATACTATAGAGCCTACGGCTAACACATAGGGGACGACCTTCGTTCTTTCTCTTTCTTCTGCCGTGGTCGACCTTTGAGTCTTACTCAAATTCACACCCTACAACACAGCCAAGAACTCCTTCTTTCCCGATCTATTTTGAACTCCTTCAAAAACTTGTCAAGGCATGCATTTCGTTGAAAGTTCTATTAAGCGCTTAGATCTATCTTCATAGATCTTGATGCTCAATGTTCAAGTAGCTTAATCCAGGCTTTCCTTTTAAAAACTCCTTTCAAACAACCCTTTATGCTTATGTCAACCACATATACTCATCAGAAATTCTATAGTTCTCCCACTCACTTCTTTGGAAATACAAGTTTCTCACAAACCTTGTATAAACCCAAAAACTTTGATCATCTCATCAAAGTGTATATTCTGACTCCGAGATGCTTGCTCCAGTCCATAGAGGGATCGTTGGAGTTTGCATACTTGTTAGCATCCTTAGGATTGACAAAACCTTCTGGTTGTATCACATAAAACCTTTCCTCAAGGAAACCGTCGAGGAAACAATGTTTTGACATCCTGTCTGCAAGATTTCATAAATAATGTAGTAACTGCTAACATAATTCCAACAGACTTTTAGCATCGCTACGAGTGAGGAAATCTCATCATAGTCATCTCTTTGAACTTGTCGGAAACATCTTTGCGACAAGTCGAGCTTTCTTAATGGCGACTTTTCACCATCATCGTCTGTCTTCCTTTTAAAGATCCATATGTACTTAATAGTCTTACGACCATCAAGTAGTTCTTCGAAAGTCTACACTTTGTTTTTATACACGGATCCTCTCTCAGATTTCATGGCCTCCAGCCATTTGCCGGAATCCGGGCCCACCATCGCTTCTCCATAGCTCGTAGGTTCATTGTTGTTCAACAACATGACCTCCAAGACAGGGTTACCGTACCACTGTGTAGCAGTTCGCGACCTTGTCAACCTACGAGGATTGTAGTAACTTGATCCGAAGCTTAATGATCACTATCATAAGTTTTCAATTCAATTGGCGTAGACACCACAGGAACAACTTCATGCGCCCTGCTACACACTGGTTGAAGTGACGGTTCAATAACCTCATGAAGTTCCACCACCCACCCACTCAATTCTTTCAAGAGAAACTTTTCCTCGAGAAAGGACCCGTTTCTAGAAACAAACACTTTGCTTCCGGGTCTGATATAGGAGGTATACCCAACTGTTTTGGGTGTCCTATGAAGATGCATTTATTTGCTTTGGGTTCGAGTTTATCATGCTGAAACTTTTCCACATAAGCATGTCAGCCCCAAACTTTTAAGAAACGACATCTTAGGTTTCTCCAAACCGTAGTTCATATGGTGTCATCTCAACGAAAATACGTGGCGCCCTATTTAAAGTGAATGCGGTTGTCTCTAATGCATAACCCATAAACAATATTGGTAATTCGATAAGAGACATCATAGTATGCACCATATCAAATAGGGCGCGGCGATGACATTCAGACACACCATCACACTATGGTGTTCTAGGTGGCATGAGATGTGAAACAATTTTCACATTTTTCTTAATTGTGTACCAAACTCGCAACTCAGATATTCATCTCTATGATCATATCGTAGACATGTTACCCTCTTGTCACGATGATCTTCAACTTCACTCTGAAAGTACTTGAACCTTTCAATAATTCAGATGTGTGTTTCATCAAGCAAATACACTAGTATCTACTCAAATCATCTGTGAAGTAAAAACATAACAATATCCACTACGTGCCTCAGCACTCATTGGACTGCATACATCCAAATGTATTACTTCCAATAAGTTACTTTCTAGTTCCATCTCGCTAGAAAACGAGGCCTTCTTTGATCTTGCCCATGTGGTATGATTTGCATGTCTCAAGTGATTCAAAATCAAGTGAGTCCAAATGATCCATCTGCATGGAGTTTCTTCATGCGTTTATACCAATAGGTATGGTTTGCATGTATCAAACGTTTCAAAAATGAGTGAGTACAAAGATCCATCAGCATGGAGCTTCTTCATGCATTTTATACCAACATGACTCAAGCGGCAGTGCCACAAGTAAATGGTACTATCATTACTACTTTGTATCTTTTGGCATCAATATTATGAACATGTGTAGCACTAAGATCGAGATTCAATAAACCATTGAATGTATTTATTCAAGCAAATAGAATAACCATTATTCCCTTTAAAGGAATAATCGTATTACAATAAACACGATCTAATCATGTTCATGCTCAACTCAAACACCAAATAACAATTATTTAGGTTTAACACTAATCCCAATGGTAGAGGGAGCGTGCGATGTTTGATCACATCAACCTTAGAATTACTTCCAACACACATCGTCACCTCACCCTTGCTAGTATCCATTTAATCTGTAGCTATAATTTCGAGTTACTAACACTTAGCAACTGAAACGGTATCGAATCCCCTGGTGCTACTAGGAGTACTAGTAAGGTACACATCAATATCAGGTATATCCAATATACTTTTCTCGGCTTTGCCAACCTTCTCATCTACCAAGTATCTAGGGTAGTTCCGCCTCACTAACCATTCCCCTCATAACAGAAGCACTTAGTCCCGGGTTTGGGTTCAACCTTGGGTTTCTTCACTAGAGCAGCAACTGGTTTGTCGTTTCATGAAGTATCCCTTCTTGCCCTTGCCCTTCTTGAAACTAGTGGTTTTACTAACCATCAACAATTGATGCTCCTATTTGATTTCTACTTTCGCGATGTCAAACATCGTGAATAGCTTAAGGATCATCATATCTATCCTTGATACGTTATAGTTCATCAAGAAGCTCTAGTAGCTTGGTGGCAGTGACTTTGGAGAACCATCACTATCTCATCTGGAAGATTAACTCCCACTCGATTCAAGCGATTGTAGCACCCAAACAATCTGAGCACATGCTCAACGGTTGAGCCTTTCTCCCTTACTTTGTAGACAAAGAATCTTGTCGGAGGTCTGATACCTCTCAACAAGGGCACGAGCATGAATTCCCAATTTCCTATCTTGGAACATCTTGCATGTTCCGTGACATTCAAAACGTCTTCGGTGCCTTAATTCTAAACCGTTTAAGCATTACGCACTGAACTATCATGTAGTCATCAAAAAATGTGTAGGTCAGATAATTGCAACATCCACAGACGACGCTCGAGGTTCAGCACACCGAGTGGTGCATTAAGGACATAAGCCTTCTGTGCAGCAATGAGGACAATCCTCAGTTTCGGACCCAGTCCACATAATTGCTACTATCATCTTTCAACTAAATTTTCTCTAGGAACATATGAAAAATAGTAGAGCTACAACGCAAGCTACACCATAATTTCCAAAGACCTTTTGACTATGTTCATGATAATTGAGTTTAGCTAATCATATTACTAATAACTCCCACTCAAAACAGACATCCCTCTAGTCATTCGAGTGGCGCATGATCCAAATCCACTAACTCAAGTCCGATCATCAATGAGTTGAGTATAGTTTCAGTGGTGAACATCTCCATGTTGATCATATCAACTATATGATTCATGCTCGACCTTTCGGTCTCTTGTGTTCCAAGGGCATATCTGTACATGTTAGGCTCGTCAAGTTTAACCCGAGTGTTCCGCGTGTGCAACTGTTTTGCACCTGTTGTATGTGAACGTTGAGTCTATCACGCTCGATCATCACGTGGTGTCTCGAAATGATGAACTGTCGCAACGGTGCACAGTCGGGGAGAACACAACTTTATCTTGAAATTTTAGTGAGGGATCACCTTATAAGGCTACCGTCGTTCTAAGAAAAATAAGGTGCATAAAAGGATTAACATCACATGCAAATCATAAGTGACATGATATGGCCATGATCTTGTGCTTCTTGATCTCCATCACCAAAGCACTGGCATGATCTTCATCGTCACCGACGCCACACCATGATCTCCATCATCATGATATCCATCATTGTGCCGCCATCGAGGTTGTCGTGCTATCTATGCTATTACTACTAAAGCTACTACCTAGCAATGTAGTAAACGCATCAGCAAGCACAAACGTTAGTTTATAGACAACAATATGGCTCCTGCCGGTTGCTGATCATCTCATACATCCAATATATCATATCATGTCTTTGGCCATATCACATCACATGCATACCGTGCAAAAACAAGTTAGACGTCCTCTAATTTGTTGTTGCCTGTTTTGTGTGGCTGCTATGGGTATCTAGTATGATCGCATCTTACTTACGCAAAGCCACAGCGGTGATATGCAATTTGCTATTTAACCTTCTCCAAGGACCGCCTCGGCCAAATCCGATTCAACTAAAGTTGAAGAAACAGACACCCACCGATCATCTTTATGCAACAAGTAGCATGTTAGTCGATGAAACCGGTCTCTTGTAAGCGTATGAGTAAGGTTGGTCGAGGCCGCTTCAATCCAACAATGCCGCCGAATCGAGAAAAGACTAAGGAGGGCAGAAAATCAAACATCAATGCCCACAAACTCTTTTGTGTTCTACTCGAGATATCATCTACGCATGAACCTAGCTCATGATGCCACTGTTGGGGAACGTAGCATGGGAAACAAAAAAATTCCTACGCACACGCAATACCTATCCATGGTGATGATCATCTACGAGAGGGAAGAGTGAATCTACACACCCTTGTAGATCGCTAAGTGGAAGCGTATATAACGCGGTTGATGTAGTGGAACATCTTCGCGATTCAAATCGCAGCCCGTCCCGCGATCTCATCACGATCTGTCCCGCGATCCCATCACGACCCATCCCGATCAAGTGCCGAACGAACGACACCTCCGTGTTCAGCACAAGTATAGCTCGATGACGATGGTGATGATCTATTTCTGCACGGCTTCGCCTAAGCACCGCAGAAATCTGATCTAGAGGAAGAACTACAAACTAGAGGAGAGGGTAGCACGTGGCTGAAATTGTGTGCCTCAAAAACCCTCAATACCTATAGTATATATAGTAGGGAGGAAGGGGAGGAGGCAGCCTCAAATCCTCAAGGTTTGGCTGAAATTGGAGGTGGAGGAGTCCTACTCCAATCCTACTAGGAGTAGGATTCCTCCTTTCTACTTGGAAACCCTTTCCACCTTTTCCACCTTTGGGTTTTTGCCTCTCAAACCTCATGGGCCTTAGTGGGAGCTTATGTCAGCCCACTAGGGGTTGGTTTGTATCCTCCCACAGCCCATAAGGCCCCTCGGGGCGTGACACCCCTCCCGATGGTCCCCGGTACCCTCCCGGCACTCCCGGTACACTACCAATGAGCCCAAAACTTTTCCGGTGACCAAAACAGGACTTCCTATATATCAATCTTTACCCCCGGACCGTTCCGGAGCTCCTCGTGTTGTACAGGATATCATCCGGGACTCCGAACAACTTTCGGTTACCAAACCTATAACTCAACTATACCGAAACGTCACCAAACCTTAAGTGTGCAGACCCTGTGGATTCGACAACTATGCAGACATGACCTAAGACATTCTCCGGTCAATAACAAATAGCAGGACCTGGATGTCCATATTGGCTCCTACATATTCTACAAAGATCTCTATCGGTTGAAACTCTATCTCAAGGATTCAGTTAATCCCGTATGTTGCTCCATTTGTCCTTCGGTATGTTACTTGCCCGAGATTCGATCGTCGGTATCTCCATACCTAATTCAATCTCGTTACCAGCAAGTCTCTTTACTCATTACGTAATACAAGATATTTTAACTAACTCCTTCGTCACATTGCTTGCAAGGCTTGTTGTGATGTTGTATTACCGAGTGGGCCCCGAGAAACCTCTCCGTCACACGGAATGACAAATCCCAGTATTCATCCATTTCAACCCAACAGACACCTTTGGAGATACCTGTAGAGCACCTTTATAGTCACCCAGTAACGTTGCGACGTTTGATACACACAAGGTATTCCTTCGGTGTCCGGGAGTTGCATGATCTCATGGTCATAGGAACACATACATTGACATGCAGAAAACGGTAGCAATAAACTGACACGATCATATGCTACATTTAAAGTTTGGGTCTTGTCCATCACATCATTCTCCTAATGATGTGATCCCGTTATCAAGTGACAACACTTGCCTATGGTCAGCAAACCTTGACCATCTTTGATCAACGAGCTAGTCAACTAGAGGCTCACTAGGGACAGTGTGTTGTATATGTATCCACGCATGTATTTGAGTTTCCAATCAATAAATTTTTAGCATGGATGATAAAAGATTATCATGAACAATGAAATATAATAGTAACCATTTTATTATTGCCTCTAGGGCATATTTCCAACAATCACATGCTATGCTTACGGTTGGGTCTTGTCCATCAAGTCATTCTCCTAATGATGTGACCCCGTTATCAAACTACAACTCATTTTTATGGTTAGGAAACCTTAACTATCTTTGATCAATGATCTAGTCTAGTAGAGGCTTACTAGGAACTCTCTGTTGTCTATGTATCCACACATGTATTTGAGTTTCCTATCTATACAATTATAGCATCGAAAATAAACTGTTATCATGAACAAGGAAATATGATAATAACCAGTTTATTATCTTATCTAGGGCATATTTCCAACAACATTGGCACTAAGAGGAGCACCACGGCGACGTCTTCACGAAGATAGCGGCGCCCGCAAGCGCGCAGAGCTTTCGCTCGACCGCTCCTCATGCCACCACGAGGTTTTCATTACAAGCATAACGAGTTCAGCTTCCCACGTCCGGATCGGGGCGACGGCACTACCAAGACATGGAGAGCACCCGAGCCATCCACCGCTGACCTCCACCACCACCTACATGGTGCCCGCTGGAGAACCAACCATGCGGACTACCATCCGAAGCCTCCGCTACGGCATCCACGTCCAAGCCACCACCATCCATCCACATCACAGATGACGAACCTCGGAAGGAGGAAACAAAGGGGACTCCTTTCATTCCTAGACCGACATTAGCCCTGGGATATGGGTCGATGCCCCCACAGTAGGGGGCGTCAACACTTACGTTACAAGCTAGTCCCGGTGTACTGGGGGAGGGGGCACAACCCCATGGCTATGTTGTGGTGCCTCTATGTCTTACTTGAGCCTCTATGTCACCAACAATGTTGTGGTGCCTCTCATACTCTTCGTTGGAGTCATGACCATCATCTTTGATCGGTGCACTACCTCCAAACTCATATTGGGGATACTCATTGACTTCCACTTCAACTTTATGCTCAAAATAGGTGGAACACTACTAATCGGGCTCAAATCATGTACTAAGGGTTGGTTCAAGTCAACATGCAAAAGAGGAGCCCTGGCCACCTTACTTGCAAACACTTCGAGTGACTTGACTATCGAGGATGCAACAACCTCCTTGTATGTAACCCAATGCAAATTGGAATTGATACACATTGTCTTCATTCGACACTTCTGTGCCGACGCAACATCATATCCCCCTAATAATTCAACTGGGTCACTTGGATCAACCCACTTCAATCTTATACACGTTTCTTCACAACCTCTTCATAAGTAGGACTCTTAAGAAATATCAACTCTTCCTCATAATTGTCAACAATATCAACATTCATGAATGCCTCTTTGCCAACATAATGAATATTCACAATCTTGTCCATCTAAAAAAGTAACAAAAGTACCAATGCTAAGTACATCACATTCCTAAAAAACATCTGTGTCCATCTAAATTAAGCATTACCCTAACCCTAACCATAAATATTAACAATAAGCATAACCCAACCAATACAATGCAACATTATTGGAACAACTATAATCATTAGTATACACTAAGAACATCACATTTTAGAATAATGTTCAAAACTAGGGTTAGAAAACAAATGAACAAAAAACCACCCAAATACACAAATCCAACCAATAAAAAATTAGGAGATGAAGGAGACTACCTCAAGCAACGAAAATAACACCGGATCCATGGACCAAATCAATCCTTTTGGAACGATTTGAGAGTGGACAAGTGGGGGAGAAAAGGTGAAAAAGGGGCTGCAACTCGGGGGAGAGGTGGGGGAGAAGAGAGTGAGTGGAATGGTGGCCTGGCGGGGGAGGGTGGGGCTCAAATAAATATCTCAGGCAGAAACGCCATGGTGCCTGGCGTTGCACCCCTACATGGAAACACCAAGGTGGATGGCGTTGCACCTCAGCAAAAACGTGCACTAGTATGGCGTTGCACGAGTGTACAAACGCGGACTAGTATGACGTTTCTTAGTTGACCAGAAACGCCATGGGTTCTGGTGTTTCTAAAAGAGTCAAAACATGAAATTCTTTCCCGACGAGTTCATTCTATGCAATATTTTCGTCACATGGGTCAGAACAGTGATTTTGTCCGATTACTCCCACCTACACACGTTGCGACAAGTGGTGCACTGCATGCTTGCCACTTGTCGCAACCTCGGAGTTTTCCCCTTTTTTGTAGATCCGTATTTTCAAAACGTTTTATCTCCTAAACCGTGCGTCCAAATCTCAAACCATTTTCACCGTTGGCTTTGTCGCGTCGATATATTCAAAACTAGATCCAATGTTGATAGGTTTGACGAACTTTTTTTCAAGAAAAAAACGGACGAAAAACCGTGCCTGACGCGATAGAAAAAAAAATAGAAAACGCGTTTTTTTCCTTTCCGAGAGGCTCGGGTCATGCCTCTCGCGAAGGCAAAACCGTGCCTCTCACGGAAGCAAAACCGTGTCACTCACGGAAAAAAGAGAGCAAAAAACACGATTTTTTTCCTTTTCAGGAGAGGCACGGGCGTGCCTCTCGCGAAGGCAAAACCGTGCCTTTCGCGGAAGCAAAACCATGCCTCTTGCAAGAAAAAAAAGAGTAGAAAACGTGTTTTTTCCTTTCGAGAGAGGCATGGGCATGCCTCTAGCGAAGGCAAAACCGTGCCTTTCGCGAAAAGAAAACCATGCCTCTCGCAAAAAACAGAAAACGCATTTTTCCCCTTTCTGAGAGGCACGGACGCGCCTCTCACGAATGCAAAACTGTGCCTTTCGCTAAAGCAAAACCGTGTCTCTCGCAAAAAAAAACAGAAAACGTGTTTTTATCTCTTTCCGAGAGGCACGCTCGCGAAGGCAAAACCGTGCCTCTCGAAAAAAAACAGAAAACGTGTTTTTTTCGTAAAAAACGCGTTTTTTCGTGATTTTCCATTTACGAAAGACCGGTGAAAAACCGAAACACCAAAAAAATCAGAAAAAACCACATAAAAAGCCAAAAACACGTGCGAAAAATAAAAAAGCAAAATACGAAGGAAATATTCAAAACACGACACGTGGCGGCGGCTAAGAACGCGTTAAGTGACGGCGCCCGAGAGTGATTGGTGGGAGGCTTTCGACCGCTAACTAGTTGCTCTGAGCAGGAGCACATCTTCTATTTTTAAATAGCTAAATTCCACTACTTAATTTTCTTTTTCATGCAACAATGCCACATAATCAAGTCATGCATGTAGTTTATAATCCTCTATCTATTCTTAAATAGCTAGAACTCACTATCCAATTTTTCTCTCCATGCAACAATGCCACATCATCAAGTCATGCATGTAGCTATAAGTTACTCCCTCCGTTCCTAAATATAAGTCTTTTAAGCGATTTCACTAAGGGTCTACATACGGAGCAAAATGATTGAATCTATACTTTAAAGTATGTCTATATACATCTGTATGTAGTCCACTGGTGAAATCTCTACAAAGATTTATATTTAGGAACGGAGGAGTGCTTTTTTTATTAATCTCCTCATGCAAAACATATCCTCATGCATGAATGTTTTCTAGGTAATTAAGCAAGATATTTTTATAATGGTTTTTGCATTATCGTTAGTTTTTTAACATTTATCCATATATTTTTTAACAAGTTTTCGACAGCAACACGCGGGGCATCGTCTAGTTTTCCTAGTTGTTGGGTCGGCGCCGTGGGCTTGTTCCTTCGCCGACGCATGCCTGTCTGTTGCCACTGCGCATCAGCAACAACCCACAGTACAGCACGCAGCAGCGTATCCCTCCCTTCCTTCCACGACTCAAACCGCCTATAACCGTACTGCGTCCATACGTGCCGCATCCGGTGGCGTTTTACAAGCTTTCTTCGGACGGACGGCAACCACAGGGGAGTGACGAGAACTTCTTTCCCTGTCTGGAAGCATCTGCATCCAATGCCGCCGCATCGCCGCCTTTGAAGTCTCTCCCACGACAGGAAGTAAACGTGAGCAGGGACGGGAGTGCCAACGACGTTTCTCTCTGCCTTTCTCTGAACACTGGCGTGTCAATGACCAGTGGCGGAGCCAGAACTTTTGTTAAGCCTGGGCAACTTAAGACTGAATGTCTAGCATGCAAATAAAAAAATCGGTATTTGGATAGACAATATATAATATGCACCAATCTTGCAAAGCACAAATCCACATTGATATTTAAGTAAAAATACAAACATAACAGTCACATAAATGTAATTTTTAAAGTGAACTAATATATCAAAATTTTATTTCAGAGAGCAAATGAAGTTGTGACTTGACAACAAAAGTCACAGAATCGGGCGAAGCATAGAGCCGCTCAGCCAAACTATCTATCTTGCCACCAAAAGTGTAGCCGTCTAAACCATCATGAGACACCATCAATACATCCTGGAAGACACTACGGGATAAGAAAATGGATTTGTTATTCAAAACAGAGAGCTTGTAGCAATAGAAAAGGTGAGATGGAACATACCAATAGTGCGCTAAAGAAAATCACGAGGCAAATGTCCTCTCCGAGACTTCATTGCAGTAAATGTTCGAATAATATCCTTATCATCAACTAACTTGAATAATGCCCGCTCGGTGTAACATATCATCAAGTCATTGAACCATTCGTTGTTGATCTTGCTACGCAATTTATTCTTGATGATTTTCATTGCTGAAAATGCTCTCTCGATAGATGCGGTTGACACCGGCAATATCAATGCCAACTCAATAAGTTTGTATACCAATGGAAATACCAAATTTTTCTTAGTTTCAACCATCTTCATAGCCAAACTTTGAACATCATCACAAGTAGAAAAAGAAGCATGCCTTTTCACTTGGCTTATGTAAGTGAGGAGCTGCTCTCTTATTGTTTCACGATCATCATTAGAGAAGTCTTCATGATAAATTTCAGCAAGACGAGCAAATTTATCAACATTGAACTTGGAGAAAGAGTCCTTGGGAATCAATGACGTGGATGCTCTGTCCTCTGTGCAGACAAGTCGCTAGTGCAGGTGCAAGCCTGCCCCGTTAGGCCCTGCCCGTGAGGCGAGGTGAGGTGGACGCTAAGAGCACCAGTACTCTAAATTTAGTCCTGTATAATTAGGCCTTTTATCTGCGCAAGAGTTATGCATCACGACTAACATCAAACCGCAACTTGCCAGCGTTATTTTCGTCTAACAGGAGATATTCTTTTAAAACAGAGTGCAGAAGCAAACATAAGCACATACATTCACCCCTACTCCTCCGTTTTTAAATATAAAAGAAATATGTGTACACTCGCATAGTTGGCCCACCCTAATCTTTATTTTTTCTTATATTTATTTTAGAATTATTTCTATGGTATAAACACCATTTCATAATTTCAGGGTGGGCCATAGCCCACCCAGTTCACCCTCTACCTCCGCTACCGTGGGAAACAATTGATGCATCAGTCACCGTGAATTCTGGTTCTGGAATCAGCAGTGTGGTGAAGCATTTTGCAGTTTTTTTGCTCTTTAACTATTCCGTAGACACACTTGAAAAGTTTTTGTTTTGTTCTTCTTAAATTTAGTCTTATAGCAACAAGTGCGTGACTGGTAAATAAGAGTGAAGTCTGAAATAAACCTTGAATTCATATCCTTCGTCGGAATTAAACCCTCACCTTTAAATCCCTGAAATCTGTACGCTGTATTTTTTGATCCCGACCAATGCTAACCCTGACCCCGTTTGGCACACTGGGAAATACCGTTCTCGACCAGGATCATAGTATACTCTCATTGACACCTCGGCCCCACCTATCATTTTCATTTTCCTCTATCTAGTTTTACGCTGGCTTAAAGAGAAAAGGAAATTCTTTCTAATAGTGTTTGCTGGGATCCACCTAGAATAAAAATAAATAAACAGTTAAATAAAAGTAATCTCATTATGCGTGCTTTCTTCATGCTCCACGCCCCTCTATGATTTACATCAAAACAAAAAATCTCATCCATCAAATCCATGGCAGACACGGCGGATCTGTACACTTCTTGGCAAAATGAGACCTTTATACTCTTGTGATCATACGTCCTTTTTTCCCTTGGATTAGGCCTTGTAATTCCAATTTTTAAGCTTAAATTATGAAGGCCTCAAAGGGAGAGACACACTACACACACAAAACATGGCGCCACTTTGGCTTCGGCTAGCAAAGGATGGAACCCGCTCCCGTCGCCTCCTTGTCCGGCGAGCGCCCTCACCCGTCTGTCCAGGGGGCCATGAACATGGCGTATTGCATTGACGTGGCTACATGCACGTCTGTATTCTGTAGTCTTGTCGGCTTTGTCACCAGCGGCTTCGTTGCCGTGGTGGCCTAGCGTCTCTTGCCGGCTTCCCGGCACTCGTCACTCGAGGCTGACGCCTCGTCGGCTGCAGCAGAGCATGTCGGCGAGCTCTACGACCAGTTCCACGAGGTCATCATGGAGGCATTTCAAGGTTGCGTCCACGTGCACCATATGGACCTCGCTATTATACAAGGCATGTAGTGACATCCACCGTGAGATTGCACACCATGGATCCTCCTGTCTCGCCTCAATGTCGTGCCGGATGGCGACGAAGACAGCGGGAGCAGTGGGGGACGGAGAGGGGCATAGACGGGATCCACCCGCGAGGGGAGATTTTCTGGAGTGAATCAGCACGGGAGAGAGGAACTAAGATGGATATGACAATCGCGACGCACGATCAGCGAGAGCGAGGAGTTATCCCGGTGAGGATTGTCTTTTCTGATGCACCAAACTGACGTACACTGGTATTAGGGTTGAATTTGACCGGGATTAGAAAAGACATGGTGTAAATTTCAGGGATTCGGAGATGAGGGTTTGATTCAGACTGATCGTATGAGTTTAAGGTTTATTTTAGACTTCGCTCGGTAAATAAATATTTCTAGGTCTATTAAGACGTCGCCATTTATCCTAAAAAGTTGTTGTTGGCACGTCAAATTATCACCATCTTCTCACCATGGGTGTTTGGTCATGCATCCCACAACGCAGTGTCGTGGCCCATATGAGGTTGCTTGTGTTGATGGACTCAGCACAACGCAGCCCCGTGACCCATATGAGGTCGCCTGTGTTGACGGACTCAACGCTAATCCAACGCGCTTCATCAAAATATACACATCAAATGTATTAAAGTTGTAGCCCAAGCTATTTCTATTCCATGGCTTGTTTTAAACTCCTTCGGAGCCAGTGTAAAAATCTGAATGCTACTATTCAGACTTTTTTTTGGGGGGGGGGGGGGGGATGTAAAGATGGAAAAACAAAACCTACATGGTTGTCTTTAGAAGTTATGACAAAGGCAATGCAATTGGGAGGGTTTAGATTTCGGGATATGGAACTTTCTAATATTGCCTTCCTAGCAAGACAATCATAGAGAATTCTTCAAGACCTACCGTCTCTGGAATGAAAGAATTTACGAGCGGTATATTTACCAAGTGGTACCATCCTTAATGCTAAGTTGGGCTCACACCCATCTCAAATCTGGAGGTCTATTAGGAAGAGATATTACGAAACAAGGGATTATCAGGAGGATGGGGAACGGGCAAACAACAAGAATCTAGATCGACAATTGAATCCCTAGGAATTCTTGTCCTCAACCAATGATGTCACTCATAGACAACCCATCGGAGTTGGTGTCCTAACTTTTGATTCTAACATCAACTTGGAACGAGTCGTATATTCCCAGCATTTTTTTGCCAATGGATGTAGAGTTCATCATGAAAATTCCGATGTGTACTAGAAACGTGGGTGACTTTAGGGCGTGGCAACCGAATAGAAAGGGTTCTTTCTCCATTAGCTCGGTGTACAAGTTCCTGGTGAAACAAAAATCGACGGAGAAAATTATCTTGAGGGCCGTCAGGGATCCTCAGATACAACGGGCAAGGAGAAGGTCTGGACTCCACTCTAGAAGTTCTCGGTTCCATCCAAGATCAAACATTTTCTTTGGAGGCTTGTGAGGCCATCACTCCCGACATCAGATGTACTACATCATCGCAACATCTCACACCGTTGTTCCATGTCCTCTTTATGTTCGGTTAGAGTGTGCAAGAATGCACCATCAATTTCACACCTTTTATTTTGCTCACGATTCTCTAATTCTCATGAGAGCGGATGTGCTTGAATGCAAATTCCTTACAACAAATATTGGATACCTATCATCAAAGTTCTGGACAAATAGTGAGTTTGGGTAAATCAAGTATATTTTAGTCCTAATACTAGTTAGGTCTCGAGAGCTGAAATTTCTTAGATTTTGCATATATACATGGAAGTACTTTCACATCAGTATCTTGGTTTGCCAACCATGGTTGTACGAAAAAAAACAAAGCTCGACAAGAGGGAAATAAACTTTGTTGAAAGTTGTAGCCCAAACAATATCGGTATTTGTGATGAATGTGTTCAGTTTACCTAAGCGTATTTTTAAAGAGATAGCTAGCATTATGTCAAATCCCTGACACCATAAGCAAGTTAGCTTTGTGCTCATGTTTTCTTTGCATTGCATCTAGGAAATTCTTCTACAAGAACAAAGCAAGTGGTGAAGGAAAATTCTAAAACCCTAGCCACTTCTCAAAATAAAGGAAAATTCAAACTAGTTAAAATCAATGAACCCAAAATGGCCTCAAGAAAAGTTCAATCTTTCTGATAATTCATGGAAGTAAATAAGCATTGAAGAAAACCATTTTCTTGATACTTTAAGCATTTTAAATAAATGCAAAAAGCTACTGGTTCCAAGTTTAAAATTTGAAATCAGAAACTTTAAATTTTCAAAAATGTTGAAAACTTTAGGAATGATTGGATACATTCCAACTAATATTTTGGGGTGTTCAAAATAGTTTTTACAAACTATTTTGGGAGCTGAAATAAATAGCAAACAAATAGTTGTCAAAACAGAAACAAAACAGAAAAGAAAAGAGAAAGAAAGAGGAAAAACCTTACCTGTCGCCGGCCCAGCCCACCAGGGGCTCCCCGGTCATCTTCCTCCTCCTGCCAGTAGGCAGGGGAGAAGATGAGCACGGCGGCCGAGCCCGGCCACCTCCTGCCTGCCTCCCCGCTGCTGGAGGTCTCCAGGAGCGCCAGCACGACGCATGCGCTTTCTTATCCTCCTCCCCGCGGCTCTATCCTCTCCCCTAAGCTCGATCCCCTTTCCCCCTCTCGTATCTCCCCCCCCCCCCCCCCGAAGCTTCGGTCGTCGTCGATCCGTCGTCTCCCGGTCCTCCCCGACCCTACCGACAGCCTCACAAGATCCGCCGTGAGCTCCTCTTCCTGTTCCCCCTCTTCCCGAGGCTTTCCCCCTCCGTTAACCACGTTAGCCGCCGGAGCCCGAAGGACCTCGTCGCCGGCCATGTCATTGCCGTCGTTGTGGTACTCAGCTCGCGAGACCGAGCTCAGGAATGAGCTCCTCGAGCTCTGTAGATGGCGTAGGGCCTCTCTCCCAGCTCGCTAGTCCCCTGCATCGGTACTCCCGTCGATGCCCGAGCCGCAGCCGCCGCTGACCTCGTCGCCGGCGTGGATTCCGGTGACCACCGGGTCCAGCTCCACTCCCTTTAGATGCGGCGTTTCACCAGCTGCCCGTAGCACTATTCTGCGCCCAAAACCGACGGCCTTAGCGCCGTTTAGCTCTCTCTAGCGAGCTCTCCGCCGCGCCCGTGGTCTCCGCCGGCCATATTCTGGTGGGGGCCGACGTGGCCAGCCTAACCCAGAAGTTTAAAGCCTAAACACTCACTGACAGTGGGCCCAAGGCCAAGTCAAACTCAGTTAGGGGCTGGTCATCGCGGGATTAGCCCCTGAGAGGCTGACCAGTGGGTCCCCCCTGTCAGGTTTGACCTGATCAGGTCAGTTGACCTGCTGATGTCAGGCTGACGCAATAAATGGGTTTTCCAGTATAAAAATAATTCCAGAAATGTTTAAAACTTCTAAAATTCATAGAAATTAATCTGTAACTCCAATGAAAATAATTTATATATGAAAAAGTATCAAAAAAATTCAAGGAATCTGAATATGTCATTTTCAAACATGTTTGAAAAAGTTACACAACCCAAACATGTAGATTAATGAATAAGTTAATTCTTATAAATACTTTATAAATAGAATTTGGAAAATATTTAAATTTCACTATGAATGACATGATCAAACACTGTGCTAATTACAAACCAGCAACCTAACATGTCATCCCATGCATGTTAAAAGCAAGTTGATCTGAGCATCAGGTCGAATCAATTAAAATGGTATTCGAGAATACCTCGTTTGAAGTGATATTTGAATTTGATTCAAATCAACTTCAAACCTAATTCATGTTAGCCATAATAGTATATCACCTTGCATCCTCATGCCATGCTCATGCATCATCTTGATTGCATATGTTTGATATTGATTGTTGTCATTCCTTTCGGTAGGCTCCGCTCCCCCGGATTCCACCGAATATCCGTTTGACGGATATTGTCACTCCTCTGAGCAACAAGGCAAGCAACCATTTTGATCATCCCGATAAATCCCATGTTCTTGCTCCTGCACTTACTTATTGCATTAGGATCAAATGCTTCAAATGCTTTTGCCACGTTAGTTGAACCGACTTCCTTTGCATGACCTATCCTTGTCACAGTAAATAGCTGAACCTTGCAACCTAGCATACCTGGTAGTTGCTTGAGCCATGATGTGCCTTATCCTTCTATGCATGCTATGCTTAGAGTTGTGTATGGTCTGTCATCTGGGAGATGAACAGAATTGTGAGAATGTGTTCGGTAAGCAAAGGTTGTGTGTTGAACCTGATTTGGTAAAGGTACCGGTGAAAGGTTGTGTAGGAGTACATGGCGGGTTGTTTCATTGGAACCGTCCTTAGGAACTGAGTTCCCTGTATGTAATCCAAGACTAGATACTACCACGCGTTGGGATACTTAATTGACCCTCTCGACTTATTAATCGCTTAGTACTCGGTCCAGGAGTTGCAAGTAGTTTCTGGTGTTTATAGCCATGCTGGAGGCCGTGCATAGTGCTGACCTGAGAGGTGGGCTATGATGCGGTAGGCAGTGGCACGGTGTACCAAGTGGCACCCGGATGGTGGGCTTGGGAACCCTGCGCACATCGTTTGAGGCCGTGGCGGAAACCTCGGCCGGACTTCCGTGCGGGTTACTCTCAGATAGGTGATAAACCTGGACTAGGTACTAGTGTGGTTAACGGTCGTGGGCGACTCCCTCGCTGGGCTTCCGCTTGAAGGTTACCGAGGTGCATGACGTGCACATGGCGATAAGTGGCGAGAGCGTGTGTGTCGAAGTACACCCCTGCAGGGTTATGATCTATTCGAATAGCCGCGTCCACGGATATGGACTACTTGGAGACATATGTTGTTCATAGATAACTTAAATGGCTACTCATAAAATTTTCAAGATAAGCGTGAGTGTCACGGACGGCATTTCTGTATGGAGACGGAATGATTCCGCGATGGTGTATTGTTGTGGTGTTAGTGGACTCGTGTGCGAGAAATCAAGTTGTCAAAATTATTTAAAAATGCAAGTTGTCTAGCCATGAGTCAAATGCTGGCTTCCCGCATGAAACCCCACCATACCTTATTGATACATTGCATGAGTAGTTAGTTATCCTAAAGTCTTGCTGAGTACCTCTGTACTCATGTTTGCTTCATAAATGTTGCAGAGGTTGCTAATGACCCTAATGGAGGGTTCTTCATAGACATCGACGACAACGAGTAGCTGGTGTCCCAGCTACGATCTGGCCCTAGGTTGGGTCTGTATTATAGTCAGGCCATGTGCCTTCTAGTTGCAACTGTCTGTACTCAGACAGTTTTAAACTCTTCCGCTGGCTTGTAACTGAATGACTGCTATTATGGGTCGTGAGACCCTTTCTGTGTAATATTATGTGTGTGGCTCTTCCGAGCCTCTTAAATAAAGCTTGTATGTTTATGGTTATGTTGTGATGCCATCGATGTATCTATACATATCGGTATGCCATGCGTACATGTGTCGTATTTGATATGTATGGGGTTCTATTATCTAGCCGTGAACTTTAGTAGCACTCCTTACAGGGAAATGCCCCTTTGTGGTCCAATGAGCCATGGTAGCTTGCTACTGCTCCGGACACATTGGTTGACCGGCATGTGTCCTTCTTAGCTGCTGTGTCTGTCCCCTTTGGGGAAATGTCACGCGATGTAATGGAGTCCTTGTAGCTTGCTATGACTCGTTTACACTCGCTGGTGACGGACACCTGCTTTGTTGGGTCATGTATGCCTGTTCTTGTGCGGTACTCCCACTTTGGTTTATGACTAGACTTGTCGATCCGGGTTCTTTGACATTGGAATGCTAGTGACACTATTGCATACGTGAGTCAAAAGACGCAAACGGTCCCGGCTAAGGTAAGGCTGCAGCCGTGGAGTTAACCGTGCGTGAGACCGCAAAGGGATGCGATGTGTTATAGGTTGGATTCCTATGGCTTAGGATCGGGGTCCCGACAGCATTGGTATCAGAGCCTGACTGAGTGTAGGACTACTAAGCCAAACTGGTCGAAGTTGAGTCTAGAATTGCTTTAGTTATATATAAGGGAATTGTTTGTGGAAGGGAATGTAAGACTCTTGTTCTCTTATCAAGTTATTCTATTCCGGTCATCCTCGTCTTTTCTGCGGGAATTAAGGACTAGGTTACTCATCTTCTTCTAGGCTCGTGTTTCTGATTAGTAGATTATAGGACTACGGGTCAAGAGATATTTGGGTTTCTTTCATTCCTAGGAAAAAGGAAGTAAGTTTGATGATCAGAGAGTTGAACTTGATAGTTGAGTGGTTACGCTATTCCATTTTGGGTTGTCTCAAAATTTGTTTTTGAGCACTTACAGCCGTTATGCTGCCCAATTTTGCATTCGGAGCTCTAATGCTTTTGCATTACTCCCTATTTACAGATGCCTGGCCGTCCTTCTCGTCAGGTGGTACGTCTGACCAGGTGCATTGATGTACCGGGTCATACGGCCATGCTGGTCAGGGTGATGTCGGTGTGCGGTTACCGCTGGTACCCCGAGTACACAGTGGAGGAACAGTACCGAGACTTCAACCAGAGCCGGTATATCTGCATTGTTAGGGTATTTCCAGACTACCCTGGAGCTGAGGAGACAATCCATTGGTCCTATGGGTTGGGAGTCACTGTTGACATGGCAGTACAAGATGCTGCCTATTCAATGCTGACCATTATGAGAGCGAGACATGCACTGCTGCAGAATTTAGAGTTCTGCTATGTTCCGGCCTCTCAGCCTGGTGAAGAGGGTTACCTCAGCGGAGTCTATTTTGATTCTTCTATGGAGGATCCGCTTCTGCAGTCCACTGTTGAGATGCTAGAGAACAGAGACAGGGATGCTCGTGCTCTCCGCATGGAGCTTTATGCTACTCGTGCCCGTCTGTGGACGGCTTTGACGCAGCTGGCACCGGTATTCTAGACAGGGTACGGAGATATGGATATGCTGAACCCTGTTAGGACCCATCTTCCGGCCCACGTTGACTGGCCAGCTACAGGAGGAGTTACCCCTCTTCGGGGACCCCTCTTACCACCAGTTAGGGGACCAAGGCCACATCCGTGTCCTTATGGATCCCAGGGATCTCAGGCTAGAGTGTTTCCTGATCTGCAGGTTGAGCTTCCAGGTCATGGAGGTAATCTCTATGAGATGTTCTATGCGGATACCTGAGCTATGAGCGGAAGGATAGTATGGTAGTAGCCGTACGTTCACAGTCCTGCGTGACTTGTGAAGTATGCCTGTGATGTGAAATGAATTCCGGAGGCCTAGATAAATAATGTATAGGAAACTTGTAAGCCTCTGATGAGTAGTTTCATAATTTCAGTAGTTGCTCTTCGGTTAAGGTTGTACTGAACTATGTAAGGGTGTGTATGAACCATGGTGTATATATAGCAGTTGCTTGTTACCATGTTGTTCGGATATTCATTTCCGCATTCCGTGTGTTCAGTACATTCTTAATCCATAGCTAGTATTGATATGATATCGGTCTAAGGTGTGAGTTTGTTTGTCAGGATGGTGTTCACCAGGTTGAACCGTGCCCCTGCTCATGAGCAAGGCGAGGGTAGTCAAGCGTCGCACGAAGACCTGCCTCACCCGCCCTCTCTGGCGGAAGTTATGCTTGAGGTAGAGAGAAACAAATGATGGGGAACGTCGCATGGGAAACAAAAAAATTCCTACGCGCACGAAGACCTATCATGGTGATGTCCATCTACGAGAGGGGATGTGTGATCTACGTACCCTTGTAGACCGTACAGCAGAAGCGTTAGTGAACGCGGTTGATGTAGTGGAACGTCCTCACGTCCCTCGATCCGCCCCGCGAACCGTCCCGCGATCAGTCCCACGATCTAGTGCCGAACGGATGGCACCTCCGCGTACAGCACACGTACAGCTCGACGATGATCTCGGCCTTCTTGATCCAGCAAGAGAGACGGAGAGGTAGAAGAGTTCTCCGGCAGCGTGACGGCGCTCCGGAGGTTGGTGATGATCTTGTCTCAGCAGGGCTCCGCCCGAGCTCCGTAGAAACGCGATCTAGAGGAAAAACCGTGGAGGTATGTGGTCGGGCTGTCGTGGAAAAGTCATCTCAAATCAGCCCTAAAACCTCCGTATATATAGGTGGGAGAGGGGGAGCCTTGCCTTGGGGCTCAAGGAGCCCCAAGGGGGTCGGCCGAGCGAAGGGGGGAAGGTTTCCCCCCCCCAAACCGAGTCCTACTTGGTTTGGTGGGTGGAGTCCTTCTTTCCTTTCCCACCTCCTCCTTTTCTTTTCTTTTCTCATTGATTATCTTCCTATGGCGCATAGGGCCTTCTTGGGCTGTCCCACCAGCCCACTAAGGGCTGGTGTGCCACCCCCAAGGCCTATGGGCTTCCCCGGGGTGGGTTGCCCCCCCCCCCCGGTGAACTCCCGGAACCCATTCGTCATTCCCGGTACATTCCCGGTAACTCCGAAAACCTTCCGGTAATCAAATGAGGTCATCCTATATATCAATCTTCGTTTCCGGACCATTCCGGAAACCCTCGTGACGTCCGTGATCTCATCCGGGACTCCGAACAACATTCGGTAACCAACAATATAACTCAAATACGCATAAAACAACGTCGAACCTTAAGTGTGCAGACCGTGCGGGTTCGAGAACTATGTAGACATGACCCGAGAGACTCCTCGGTCAATATCCAATAGCGGGACCTGGATGCCCATATTGGATCCTACATATTCTACGAAGATCTTATCGTTTGAACCTCACTGCCAAGGATTCATATAATCTCGTATGTCATTCCCTTTGTCCTTCGGTATGTTACTTGCCCGAGATTCGATCGTCAGTATCCGCATACCTATTTCAATCTCGTTTACCGGCAAGTCTCTTTACTCGTTCCGTAATACAAGATCCCGCAACTTACACTAAGTCACATTGCTTGCAAGGCTTGTGTGTGATGTTGTATTACCGAGTGGGCCCCGAGATACCTCTCCGTCACACGGAGTGACAAATCCCAGTCTTGATCCAAACTAACTCAACCAACACCTTCGGAGATACCTGTAGAGCATCTTTATAGTCACCCAGTTACGTTGCGACGTTTGATACACACAAAGTATTCCTCCGGTGTTAGTGAGTTATATGATCTCATGGTCACAGGAACAAATACTTGACACGCAGAAAACTGTAGCAACAAAATGACACGATCAACATGCTACGTCTATTAGTTTGGGTCTAGTCCATCACGTGATTCTCCTAATGACGTGATCCAGTTATCAAGCAACAACACCTTGTTCATAATCAGAAGACACTGACTATCTTTGATCAACTGGCTAGCCAACTAGAGGCTTGCTAGGGACAGTGTTTTGTCTATGTATCCACACATGTAAATGAGTCCTCATTCAATACAATTATAGCATGGATAATAAACGATTATCTTGATACAGGAATTATAATAATAACTATATTTATCATTGCCTCTAGGGCATAATTCCAACAAAAAAAGGGAGACCAACCGACTGTTAGAGCGTATTGAGCAGAATACGGCTCGTCGACCTAGGAATGCTGCAGTGTCCCTCAACGACTTTGTGAAGCTGAATCCTCCAAAGTTTCATCATTCCGTCGATCCCCTCGATGCTGATGACTGGCTGTGCAGCATCTCACGCAAGATTCGCTCTGCGAATGTTTCTGAGGCCGTCAAGGTGACCTTTGCGGCGTATTTCCTGGAAGGACCCGCCAATCTGTGGTGGGAAAACTTTGAAGCTATGCGTCCTGCTGAACCAGCAGCCACATGGGCAGACTTCAGTGCAGCCTTTCGTCTGCACCATATTCCAGAGGGCCTGATGGACAGAAAGAAAGAGGAGTTATGTGCCTTCACTCAGGGCAAGTTGACCGTGGATGCCTATAGCCACGAGTTCGGTAACCTCGTCCGCTATGCAACAAAGGAGGTGTCTACTGACGCCAAGAAGCAAGCAAGATTCCGTAAGGGTCTGAGCCCTCAGCTTCGTCGTGATCTGCGCCTCCACGAGTGTGCAAGCTTTCAAGCCCTGGTCAACAAGGAGATCAATGCCGAGACTGGTCATACTGACTTTGAAGCCACAAGGAAGCACTCCCGTGACTTTGGCTCGTCTTCTGGTTCCGCGTTTCCAAAACACAGGCTGTGGGTTCCGAATAGTTCTCTGTCGCCAAGATACACTCCGAGGCCATCCTACGTGGCGCCTCAGACGAATCAGACCAACCCTCCAGCAAAAACTTATGGTGGTCCAGCTAGCAATGCTGCACCACGTGCCAACCAAGTGATATGCTACAAGTGTGGAGAACCAGGGCACTATTCCCGTGAGTGTCCTCAAAATGTGGGTGCCAAGCAACCCGGAAAGTCTGTCGGGCAAGGCAAGTCGGGCAAAGCTTACTATGTGAAGCCAACTCCTGCACGTGGCCGTGTGAACTATGTGTCAGCAGAAGAAGCTGCAGAGGATCCCGACGTCATACTGGGTACGCTTCTTGTTAATCATCACCCAGCGTTTGTTCTCTTTGACACTAGGTCCTATCATTCCTTCATTTCAGAAAGTTATGCACAGTTGCATAACATGTCTTTTTGTGATATGCCAATTCCGTTGGTTGTCCAAACTCCTGGTAGTAAATGGCAAACCTCTAGGATAACCTATGACAATGAAATTCTAGTAGACAGGCTAGTTTTTCTAGCCTCATTGATAGCCTTGAAATCTTCGGATATTAATATCATCTTGGGTATGGACTGGATGTCAGCTCACTATGCCAAGATTGATACTCATTCTAGAAATGTCCAGCTTACCCATCCCTCGGGTGAGATAGTAAATGTCTCTACTCGAGTTGCCAAATGCCAACTCTATTCCTTAAATGCCAACCCTCTTCCGGAACTTGAAGACATTCCGGTAGTCCGCGACTTCCTGGATGTTTTTCCCGAGGAGCTGCCAGGAATTCCACCTGACAGAGATGTAGAGTTTGTGATAGATCTTGTTCCGGGAACTGTCCCAATAGCCAGAAGACCATATAAGATGGCACCCCTGGAGCTAGCCGAACTTAAGAAGCAACTAGATGAGGCCTTGAATAAAGGTTTCATTCGTCCTAGCTCTTCTCCTTGGGCTTGCCCCGTCCTCTTCGTCAAGAAGAAAGACGGAACGGATCGGATGGTTGTAGATTATCGACCAGTTAATCTGGTCACCATAAAGAACAAGTATCCGCTCCCCAGGATCAACGACCTGTACGATCAGCTCGCTGGGTCCTCAGTCTTCTCCAAAATGGATTTGAGGTTGGGATACCATCAAATCAAGATCAAGAACGGGGACATTCCAAAAATGGCTTTATTTACTCGTTATGGCCAATACGAGTACACCGTCATGTCCTTCGGTTTAACCAATGCCCCAGCCACCTTCTCTCGTTTGATGAATTCAATCTTCATGGAGTATTTGGATAAATTCGTCGTGGTATACCTCGATGATATTCTCATCTACTCGAAGAACGAACAAGAACATGCCGAGCATCTAAGGCTGGTATTGATGATACTTCGAGAGCATCGCCTTTATGCCAAGTTTTCAAAATGTGAATTTTGGTTACCAGAAGTGACCTATCTAGGTCACGTAATCTCTGGTAAGGGTATTGCTGTCAATCCCGAGAGAGTTCAAGTTGTCCTTGATTGGACTCAACCTGAATCGGTTAAGCAAGTTAGGAGTTTTCTTGGTCTAGCGAGCTATTGTCGCCGCTTTGTCGAGAATTTCTCCAAGGTTGCAAAGCCTCTAACTGAACTCCTCAAGAAGGATAAAAAGTTCGAGTGGACACCACAGTGTGAGCATAGTTTTCAGGAACTGAAAAGACGCCTGACTTCCGCACCTGTGTTGCTACCACCAGATTTTTCTAAGGACTTTGTTATCTATTGCGACGCCTCGCAACAAGGATTAGGTTGCATTCTCATGCAAGATCGTCATGTGATCGCATACGCATCTCGACAGTTGCGTCCACATGAGGATAATTATCCCACACATGACCTTGAGCTTGCAGCTGTGGTCCATGCACTAAAAACCTGGCGACATTACCTTCTGGGTAACCGTTGCGAAATATTCACTGATCACCAAAGTCTGAAATATATCTTCACCCAGCCGGATTTGAATCTCAGGCAAAGACGGTGGGTTGAGTTGATCTCGGATTACGACTTAGGGATAACTTACACCCCGGGGAAGGCCAATGTTATGGCCGATGCACTAAGTCGTAAATCTTATTGTAACAATTTGATGCTACAACAAGGTCAACCACATCTCTATGAGGACTTTCGGAAGTTGAATCTTCATATTGTTCCTCAAGGATTCCTTTCTACCCTGGTGGCGAAGCCTACTCTTAGGGATCAAATCATAGCCGTGCAGGCTTATGATAAGGGTATATCCCGGATCAAGGAGAATATTGCTAGCGGTAACGCTAGGGATTTCTCCATCAATGAGAAAGGTGTTGTGTTCTTTCAGAACCGTTTAGTGGTTCCTAAGAGCAAACGTCTGCGGCAATCGATCCTTAAGGAGGCTCATGACTCTCCTCTCACCATTCATCCCGGTAGTACTAAGATGTATCAGGACCTACGCCAGAGGTTCTGGTGGACTAGGATGAAGAGAGAAATTGTTGAGTTCATTGCTAACTGCGACGTTTGTCGTCGAGTTAAGGCAGAACATCAAAGGCATGCTGGCACCCTTCAACCTCTAGCTATTCCTGAATGGAAATGGGATAAAGTTAGCATGGATTTCATTACCGGATTTCCCAAGACCAAGAAAGGAAATAATGCTATATTTGTGGTCATTGACCGTCTTTCCGAAGTGGCTCATTTTCTTCCCGTTCGTAAGAGTATAACAGCTAGCCAGCTAGCAGAGTTATATATCTCTCGAATAGTGTCTCTTCATGGTGTACCCTTGGAGATTAACTCGGACCGTGGGAGTATTTTTACTTCTCGCTTCTGGGAAAGTTTTCAGAATGCCATGGGGACTCACTTATCTTTTAGCACTGCTTTCCATCCCTAATCAAGTGGTCAAGTAGAAAGAGTGAATCAAATCCTAGAAGATATGCTCCAAGCTTGTGTTATATCGTTCGGTATGAATTGGGAGAATTGCCTTCCATTCGCCGAATTCGCTTATAACAATAGTTATCAATCAAGCTTGGGCAAAGCTCCTTTTGAAGTTCTCTATGGACGAAGATGTCGAACACCTCTTAATTGGTCAAAAACCGGAGAGAGGCAACTCTTTGGCCCGGATATGATCCAGGATGCCGAAGAGCAGGTTCGCATTATTCGTGAAAAGTTGAAAACAGCCCAGTCTCGTCAAAAGAGCCAATATGATCGTCATCATAAGGCTGTGACCTTTGAAGTTGATGAGAAGGCTTACCTTCGTCCTTTTTGCATTCTTGCCAAACGAGGAGAAGTTGCCTACCAGTTGGAACTTCCTCCACATCTTTCCAAGGTTCATGATGTCTTCCACGTCTCACAACTCAGGCGTTGCTTTTCGGATCCTATCCGTGAAGTGGACCACGAAACGCTTGATCTCCAAGATAACCTTTCATACCGAGAATACCCCGTGCGTATTCTTGATCAAGCTGAGCGTACCACTCGACGTCGAAACCTTAAGTTTCTTAAAGTTCAATGGTCAAATCATTCTGAAAAGGAGGCAACTTGGGAAAGGGAGGATCGTCTCCGACTTGAGTATCCTGCGTTATTCCCGACGACTTCTAAATCTCGGGATGAGATTCTTTTGAGTGGGGGTGAGTTGTCACATCCCTGACACCTTAAGCAAGTTAGCTTTGTGCTCATGTTTTCTTTGCATTGCATCTAGGAAATTTTTCTACAAGAACAAAGCAAGTGGTGAAGGAAAATTCTAAAACCCTAGCCACTTCTCAAAATAAAGGAAAATTCAAACTAGTTAAAATCAATGAACCCAAAATGGCCTCAAGAAAAGTTCAATCTTTCTGATGATTCATGGAAGTAAATAAGCATTGAAGAAAACCATTTTCTTGATACTTTAAGCATTTTAAATAAATGCAAAAAGCTTCTGGTTCCAAGTTTAAAATTTGAAATCAGAAACTTTAAATTTTCAAAAATGATGAAAACTTTAGGAATGATTGGATACATTCCAACTAATATTTTGGGGTGTTCAAAATAGTTTTTACAAACTATTTTGGGAGCTGAAATAAATAGCAAAAAAATAGTTGTCAAAACAGAAACAAAACAGAAAAGAAAAGAGAAAGAAAGAGGAAAAACCTTACCTGTCGCCGGCCCAGCCCACCAGGGGCTCCCCGGTCATATTCCTCCTCCTGCCAGTAGGCAAGGGAGAAGATGAGCACGGCGGCCGAGCCCGGCCACCTCCTGCCTGCCTGCCCGCTGCTGGAGGCCTGCAGGAGCGCCAGCACGACGCCTGCGCCTTCTTATCGTCCTCCCCGCGGCTCTATCCTCTCCCCTAAACTCGATCCCCTTTCCCCATCTCGGATCTCTCTCCCCCCCCGAAGCTCCGGTCGCCGTCGATCCGTCGTCTCCCGGTCCTCCCCGACCCTGCCGGCAGCCTCACAAGATCCGCCGTGAGCTCCTCTTCCTGTTCCCCCTCTTCCCGAGGCTTTCCCCCTCTGTTAACCACGTTAGCCGCCGGAGCCTGAAGGACCTCGTCGCCGGCCATGTCATTGTCGTCGTTGTGGTACTCAGCTCGCGAGACCGAGCTCAGGAATGAGCTCCTCGAGCTCTGTAGATGGCGTAGGGCCTCTCTCCCAGCTCGCTAGTCCCCTGCATCGGCACTCCCGTCGATGCCCGAGCCGCAGCCGCCGCTGACCTCGTCGCCGGCGTGGATTCCGGTGACCACCGGGTCCAGCTCCACTCCCTTTAGATGCGGCGTTTCACCAGCTGCCCGTAGCACTATTCTGCGCCCAAAACCGACGGCCGTAGCGCCGTTTAGCTCTCTCCGGTGAGCCCTCCGCCGCGCCCGTGGTCGCCGCCGGCCATATTCCGGTGGGGGCCGACGTGGCCAGCCTAACCCAGAAGTTTAAAGCCTAAACACTCACTGAAAGTGGGCCCAAGGCCAAGTCAATCTCAGTTAGGGGCTGGTCAGCGCGGGATTAGCCCCTGAGAGGCTGACCAGTGGGTCCCCCCTGTCAGGTTTGACCTGATCAGGTCAGTTGACCTGCTGATGTCAGGCTGACGCAATAAAGGGGTTTTCCAGTATAAAAATAATTCCAGAAATGCTTAAAACTTCTAAAATTCATAGAAATTAATTTGTAACTCCAATGAAAATAATTTATATATGAAAAAGTATCAAAAAAATTCAAGGGATCTGAATATGTCATTTTCAAACATGTTTGAAAAAGTTACAGAACCCAAACATGTAGATTAATGAATAAGTTAATTCTTATAAATACTTTATAAATAGAATTTGGAAAATATTTAAATTTCACTATGAATGACATGATCAAACACTGTGCTAATTACAAACCAGCAACCTAACATGTCATCCCATGCATGTTAAAAGCAAGTTGATCTGAGCATCAGGTCGAATCAATTAAAATGGTATTCGAGAATACCTCGTTTGAAGTGATATTTGAATTTGATTCAAATCAACTTCAAACTAATACATGTTAGCCATAATAGTATATCACCTTGCATCCTCATGCCATGCTCATGCATCATCTTGATTGCATATGTTTGATATTGATTGTTGTCATTCCTTTCGGTAGGCTCCGCTCCCCCGGATTCCACCGAATATCCGTCTGACGGATATTGTCACTCCTCTGAGCAACAAGGCAAGCAACCATTTTGATCATCCCGATAAATCCCATGTTCTTGCTCCTGCACTTACTTATTGCATTAGGATCAAATTCTTCAAATGCTTTTGCCACGTTAGTTGAACCCACTTCCTTTGCATGACCTATCCTTGTCACAGTAAATAGCTGAACCTTGCAACCTAGCATAACTGGTAGTTGCTTGAGCCATGATGTGCCTTATCCTGCTATGCTTAGAGTTGTGTATGGTATGTCATCTGGGAGATGAACAGAATTGTGAGAATGTGTTCGGTAAGCAAAGGTTGTGTGTTGAACCTGATTTGGTAAAGGTACCGGTGAAAGGCTGTGTAGGAGTACATGGCGGGTTGTTTCATTGGAACCGTCCTTAGGAACTGAGTTCTGTGTATGTAATCCAAGACTAGATACTACCACACGTTGGGATACTTAATTGACCCTCTCGACTTATTAATCGCTTAGTACTCGGTCCAGGAGTTGCAAGTAGTTTCTGGTGTTTATAGCCATGCTGGAGGCCGTGCATAGTGCTGACCTGAGAGGTGGTCTATGATGCGGTAGGCAGTGGAACGGTGTACCAAGTGGCACCCGGATGGTGGGCTTGGGAACCCTGCGCACATCGTTTGAGGCCGTGGCGGAAACCTCGGCCGGACTTCCGTGCGGGTTACTCTCAGATAGGTGATAAACCTGGACTAGGTACTCGTGTGGTTAACGGTCGTGGCCGACTCCCTCGCTGGGCTTCCGCTTGAAGGTTGCCGAGGTGCATGACGTGCACATGGCGATAAGTGGCGAGAGCGTGTGTGTCGAAGTACACCCCTGCAGGGTTATGATCTATTCGAATAGCCGCGTCCGCGGATATGGACTACTTGGAGACATATGTTGTTCATAGATAACTTAAATGGCTACTCATAAAATTGTCAAGATAAGCGTGAGTGTCGCGGACGGCATTTCCGTATGGAGACGGAATGATTCCGCGATGGTGTATTGTTGTGCTGTTAGTGGACTCGTGTGCGAGAAATCAAGTTGTCAAAATTATTTAAAAATGCAAGTTGGCTAGCCATGAGTCAAATGCTGGCTTCCCGCATGAAACCCCACCATACCTTATTGATACATTGCATGAGTAGTTAGTTATCCTAAAGTCTTGCTGAGTACCTCTGTACTCATGTTTGCTTAATAAATGTTGCAGAGGTTGCTAATGACCCTAATGGAGGGTTCTTCATAGACATCGACGACGACGAGTAGCTGGTGTCCCAGCTACGATCTGGCCCTAGGTTGGGTCTGTAGTATAGTCAGGCCATGTGCCTTCTAGTTGCAGTATAGTCAGGCCATGTGCCTTCTAGTTGCACCTGTCTGTACTTAGACAGTTTTAAACTCTTCCGCTGGCTTGTAACTGAATGACTGCTATTATGGGTCGTGAGACCCTTTCTGTGTAATATTATGTGTGTGGCTCTTCCGAGCCTCTTAAATAAAGCTTGTATGTTTATGGTTATGTTGTGATGCCATCGATGTATCTATACATATCGGTATGCCATGCGTACGTGTGTCGTATTAGATATGTATGGGGTTCGATTATCTAGCTGTGAACTTTAGTAGCACTCCTTACAGGGAAATGCCCCTTTGTGGTCCAATGAGCCATGGTAGCTTGCTACTGCTCCGGACACATTGGTTGACCGGCATGTGTCCTTCTTAGCTGCTGTGTCTGTCCCCTTTGGGGAAATGTCACGCGATGTAATGGAGTCCTTGTAGCTTGCTACGACTTGTTTACACTCGCTGGTGACCGACACCTACTTTGTTGGGTCATGTATGCCTGTCCTTGTGCGGTACTGCCACTTTGGTTTATGACTAGACTTGTCGATCCGGGTTCTTTGACATTGGAATGCTAGCGACACTATTGCATACGTGAGTCAAAAGACGCAAACGGTCCCGGCTATGGTAAGGCTGCAGCCGTGGAGTTAACCGTGCGTGGGACCCCAAAGGGATGCGATGTGTTACAGACTGGATTCCTATGGCTTAGGATCGGGGTCCTGACACATTATTGCAAAGTTCTAGTGGGGAGATGATGAGGAAAACAAAAAGATGCATCGGATTTCGTGGTGGAAACTTTGCATCCCTAAAAGTGAAGAGGGTGGTATTCAGGGATTTGTATTCATTTAACCTAGCCATGTCTGCTGAACAGTGTTGAAGGTTGATTAGTGTACCAAATTTGCTTTGTGCAAGAGCCATGAAGGCAAAAATATTGTCCCAATGGGAGTTTGTTAGCTGCAACACCAAACAAGTGGCTCTTCCTTCACATGGCAAAGTATCCTTAAGGGACTTGAGAATTTTAAAAATGGATATATATGGAGGGTTGGTTCTGGTGAAGATATTAAAACTTGGAGCGATTAGTGGATCCCTTCAAGTCCTGGTAGAAAGGTAATCACGTCGATATGACAAACTATTCTCACCAAAGTTTGCTAGCTTGTTGATACTATACAATGAATATGGGATGAGGAGTTGGTGCGGAATATCTTTAAGCCTATGGATTCTAGGAGAATCTTGCAAATCCCTTTAAATCATCATGCTTGTGGAGACTTTATTGTGGGACAACCTAATAAATTTGGAATTCTTTCAATGAAAATTGCTTATCATATTTGGTTTCAATCTTAGAGGACACATGCAGATATAATTGGACGACTAGGGTGGGGGTGGCTCTACCCCTTTGACACTCTCGAGTATACTTTGGAAACCGCGTGTTCCACTTAAAGTTCACGTTTTTGGTGCGCATTGCAAGGAATTCTTCCGCCGAAATATGTTCTCACATACCGGCATGTGGGATCCATTGGAACTTGCCCCATCTATAACCAAGGCGATGAAGACGTGAATCACCTTCTTTTCAGTTTTCCCATACAAAAGAATTACAAAGGAGACTGGAAATCGCAAATCAGATTGAATTAGCACTACATGTGGACTCACCTAGATCAGTAGTTCTAGAGCATCTATTTTCCTTGCTGGATGAGCAAGTTCCTGTGCACCCGGTTGAAAGGACGAGGATGTCTCCTAGAGGGGGGGGGGGTAATAGGCGCTTTAAAATAATTACGGTTTAGGCTTTAACAAATGCGGAATAAAACTAACGTTTAATTTGTCAAGCACAAAACCTAAAACAACTAGGCTCATTTATGTGCACCAACAACTTATGCTAATCAAGATAAACAACTAAGTGATAGCAAGATATATGACAAGAAACAATATGGTATCACAAAGTAAACTGCAAAGTAAAGGGTTCGGGTAAGAGATAACCGAGGCATGCGGAGACGACGATGTATCCTGAAGTTCACACCCTTGCGGATGCTAATCTCTGTTCGGAGCGGTGTGGAGGCACAATGCTCCCGAAGATGCCACTAAGGCCACCGTATTCTCCTCACGCCCTCACACAATGCAAGATGTCGTGATTCTACTAAGGGACCCTTGAGGGCGGTCACCGAACCCGTATAAATAAGGTTGGGGCGATCTCCACAACTTAATTGGAGGATCCCAATAACACCACTAAGCTTCACCACAATGGCATATGGATTCGAGGTCACCACAAATGCTCGAGGCAATCTCCAAAACATAATTGGAGACCCCGACGCTTGCCCGGAGCTTTACACCACAATGATTGAGCTCCGAGGCACCACCAGGCTTCTAGGGGTACCAAGTACCCAAGGGTAATAAGCTTCTCAACTTCTCACTTCCACGTATCATCGTGGAGAACTCAAAGCGATACAACTAATGCAATGGAAAGAACACACTAAGTGGTCAAGCCCCTCACACTCAAACCCCTCCATAACAACAAAAGTTGTGGAGAAATATGAGAGGAAGAACAAGGATCTCACAAAGAACTCCAAGATCAAGATCCAAGGGCTTCCCCTCACATAGAGGAGAAAGTTATTGGTGGAGATGTGGATCTAGATCTCCTCTCTCTTTTCCCTCAAGAACTAGCAAGAATCATTGGAGGGATTGAGAGTTAACTAGCTCTAAGAAGGTCAACAATGGGTAAGAACACGAGCTCAACACATGGATAAGATCCAATGGGGAAGAAGACCCCCTTTATATAGTGGGGGAAAGAATCTGACCATTACCCCCACTCACAGCCCGAGCGGAGCGGTACTACCGCTGCTAGGAGCGGTACTACCGCACGGTAGGTTCACCTACCATGGTAGTAAAAGTAACTACCGTGCCTACCACTATTGAGGCAAAAGGATGCGCAAAAAGTCCGACGGAGCGGTAGTAAAAAACTACTACCGCACCGAGAACGGTACTACCGCCCAGAGAGTGGTAGTAAAAAACTACTACCGCTCGCCACTGAAACTGCCATAACTTTCGCATACGAACTCCGAATCGATCAAACTCAAGCTTGTTGGGACGACAAAAGCTATCCAACAGCGACTGGAAATCTTAAAAACATGCAGTTATAAAAATGCCAATTATATAGAGATGTGAGACCTCTATGAACGAAGAACCGGCAAAAACTTCCAACATCGAAAACATCATAGAAGATGCATATGGACTCTGTTTTCGATGAACTCGAGCTTGTCATGAAGATGACCATAAGCTCTAAAACTCACAAAGAGAAACACCAAACAAGAACTAAGAAATGTGATTCAAGTATGCAAATGGTTTGAGCTCTCAACAAACGATACGATCAAGCTACTCACTTGAGAGACCCCCTTGACAGTACGACAATCTATCCTAAAACAGAAAACCTATCAAGGTCAAACCTATACCTTGCACCTAGTCCTCTTGAGCTCTATGATGATGATCTTGGCTTCCTCAAGATGGACTACCTTTCTTGATTGCGTTGGTTTGATGAAGACCAGTTGATTGCTCCCCCATACTCACTATGGGTGAGACGCTCTTCAGAACATATTCACAAGTCCATTGCCACCACAATGGACGACAAGCTTCAAGCATGATATCTTCGTGATGCTCCACTTGAACTTGCACACCGCAATCTTGATGACGATCACCACTTGATGTCATCCTTCATAGGTTGAATGAGATCTTCCTCTTGACGCAAACCCATGGAGACACACCTAACCCGACATAGAACTCTCACGAAATCCATCGGTTAGTACACAAAAGCGTTATGGACAATGCTTACCATACCATGGGATCACTTGATCCCTCTCGGTACATCTTGTACACTTTGTGTGTTGATCATCTTGATTTACTATTTGCTTAGTCTTGATCAACCTTGTGTCTTTATGACCAATCAATTGATAATACTTTGAATACCACCTTGGTCATCATATAAACTCCTTGAAATCAACAGATGGACTTCAAGAAGTGCCTATGGACAAATCCTTCAAACATAACTCAATGCAACCATTAGTCCATAGGGATTGTCATTAATTATCAAAACCACATATAGAGAGATATGCTCTAACACCAGTGTTGAATATTAAACAGGTCTTAGCCGTGGGCGGATGATACCTATCGTGGACCCAACACCAAGCTACCCACAATGAGTCAGTGCCCCAGTTTGGATATGGCATATCTCTGTTTTTTGATTCGAGGTATTTTCAAAACAGTTCAGCTCATGTTCACACCGTTGTTGACATTAAATGGAGTAAGCCACAACCAATGTTTGTGAAGGTAAATGTGGATGCTACCTACTTTGTTGATGATGGAATTGGAGCTATGTCTACTATCTTGCATGATGAAATAGGTAATGTTCTAGCGGCCCAAAGTAAATTCATTCCAGTTGCAGCTGATGCTATCACCATAGAAGCTATGACGATGAGAGGCGGCCTCAATTCCGTAAACTATCTTGGATTTAATCATATTGAAGCGGAATCTAATTCCTCTCAAGTTATCATCTTCTACTGTGGACAAACGAGATGGTGGATGCGACTACAACAATTTCTGAGGAATGTCCAGCTTTCCCTTCGTTGGTTGGGGACGTCATGTTTAAGCATTGTTTTCGTTCTTCTAATGATGTGGCTCATGTGCGAGCAAATCATAGTTCTTGTAATAGATTGTCTTTTAGTTGTTTAGATGAACCTCCTAACTTTATTGTCAGTAAAATTGTGAATGATGTTATTTTTATAAAGCTAGCCATGATGGCTTTTTCTTTAAAAAATCAAATATGTACAAAAAAATGAAAACTTACAATAAAATTGTACAAATTTGAATTCAACTTATTCAAAAACTTTTCCAATTCTCTGAGGTAGCGCGTGCAAATGTTGAACCAGATCGTTCTGAAATTGCTCATGAGTTTCTCGATGACGAATCTATCGATGTGTGACAGCCCGAGATCGACGCTCCAGAAGATTCCCCTTCTATTCCGTTTTCGTCGTGTGACTTATTTTATTTGTCGCATCATCATTGCATCATGCGCATCATCTGCATTGCATCAGCACTCCGTTGCCGCCAGCTTTCAAAACTTGCATCCGTTATTGGTTGTCGCTTCTCTTTGTTCTCGTCGTTGTCCGTTCTGAGCCCGACCACACTCGCACGCGCCCGCGGCATCGTTTAGACCTTGTTTTAAAAGTGTGTATAAAACTTTCTCTGATTGGGTTGAAACTTGACGTGCGGTCTTATTTAACGTAGGTAGGCTGCCTGCCAAATTTCATCGCCATCGGAGCCTGTCTGATACCCGAACGGTCGACCGTAGCGGCACCTTATTCGGTCTATCGTCGGACGTTTTTGGTATTTTAAATCGCATTGCCGGGTGCCCGTTTTCCATCTCATCTCTGGCTAGCCTACTCTACACGGTCACTTAGCCTGTCCCCGCATCGAGATCGTCCGATTTAGGTCACGCGATTGAAACCGGGGCGGAAAACTGCTAAACCTAGCCCCCCCCCTTCCCTATTTAAACAGCCCCACCTACCTAATATAGCCCCTCACCCTCTCTCTTCCTGGAAATCCACACCCCCACCTAACCCTAGCGCAGCCAACCTCCCTCCTCTCTCCTCCCTCGGCCGTCGGGGCCCGCCCTGGCCCGCAGCCGGCCCGGATCGGCCGCTGGAGCTGTGCTGCCCCTTGCCCCACTCCTCGTGGCACCGGCCGCGCTACCTCGCCGCGCCGCCACATGCTCCCGAGCGCCTTCCCGCCGCCTCCCGCCGGCCATGCCTCGCCGCGCCGCCGCCTTAGGTTGCCACCGTCCTGGGCTAGCCCCCCCCCCGCCGTCCAAGCGCCGCCGCCGGCCCGGAGCTGCGCCGTCGCCGCTCCCCCCCCCCCCCCCGCCGTCCAAGCTCCCCCATCAGCCTCCTTCGCCACCTCAGGTCGACCCCTCCGAGCCGGGCCAAGGCCCAAGGAGAGATTCCCCAGGACCCTCTAACGTGCGCCACCGACGACGTTTAATTATCCCGCGCCTGCCTTGTTTAGGCCCATCTAGCGAGTTTTGACACGTTTAGTATTTTAGGATTTTCTGTGTAAATTATTATTTCAGGAAAGTGCTAGATATTTCAAAGGGCTGTAGTTAGTTAACCGTGTGTCGGATCGGAACGTTTTATATATCAAACTTGTGTAGTTTTCCACGTAGATTAACATTTTTCAACTTGCGTGCATGTTTCAAGTGGTTTGACTTGCCGTATTCCTAGATTTGCATGTTGACCTATTATATTAATTGTTCCGTATTAATTTGCGTGCCTGTCCGGATTGCTCAAACCCCATAGTTTAAATGCTCATGTTATTAGGGACCTTTTGCCATGTATGTTAGCGTAGTTGTTTGCATTTTCTCATGTAGGTTCCGTCGCTAGTTTGTTATATCGCGTTTAGGACATATTCTCGCGTGTGGCCATATTTTTATTTTGCAACCCCTCTTATTATACATGTTTTCGAGGTAGAAAATTCATAGAATTTAACTGTGCATTTAGTTTTAGCTTTTGAGCAAGTTAGCGCGCGTGATATTTTGTCATGTTGCCCTTTTGTTTATGTTGTGGGATTTATTCCGTGCATGATATGAATTAGATTTGAACTAGAGATATGCCCTTGGATATGTATGCTAGCCTCTGGTAATTTTGGTTGCAATAGAAATCCATGTTTAGGTGTTGTTTGCTTGCTCTCAACATGCTAGAAAATAGTGCTGATTTAGAGATGCTGAAATATTTCTAAGTCTGAAATCTGTTATATTTTGTTGCTGTCTTGTCATGCGTTTATCTCGTGTTCTGTAGCTCTTTCGAGGTTGGTGCAATGGAGTTAGTTATAGTCCTTCAGATTTTCTAGCATGCTGTCAATTTTCATGCCATTTGGTGCCATGTAGCATATAATTTTGTTGTTGTCAATATGCCTTCAGATCGAAAACTGCACTGTCAAAAACTGATATTTTCACTAAGTCTGAAACTGTGTGTGAGATGCCATTTTGCGAGTTCTTTTCCTAGTGATCCATGCTTCCATGATAAATGTTATTAGTAGTATATGTTGTAGTGCATATTGCCCTCTACTGTCTCATGCCTTGTTTGAGGATTTGGATATGTGTAGCTAGTTGTTCGAGGGTGTAGAAAATGCTATGTGGCTGATTTTGGCACATTATGTCTATTTCTTGTGAAGCTTGTAGTTGTTGAACCGTTGCTCCGTTTTGATCGGGTCCTATATGAAAATTTCTTAGAATCTCGTGTAGTTTCATATTATGGTGTTGCCTTCTTGTTTTGGGATGCTTGTGACTGGCATTGCATACATATTGCATTCATGCCATCATATCTAGCGGTGTTCGTATCTTTTGAACCGTAGCTCCGTTGGAGATGTTCTTTATGTGTAAATTGATTGAAACGACGTGTAGTATCACGTGAACCTATTTATTTTGCTGTTAAACAAATATTAAAACTTGTTAGTTCAGATCTGGACAGAATTATAAATTAACGTATGAGGTCAGTTCAGAGATGCTATATGTCGTTTCCGACATCATTTAAAATGCCAAGATAAGTAGCTTAATTACGCTTCACCTCTTGCCATGTCTAACCGCATTTAATATTGCCGTGTACCTAATCGGGATAGAACTAAATAATTGGTATGTGGAGTTTCGTCAATATGCAACTCGTTGCATATTGAACTTCACTTAATGTGTAGTAGTTGATTGTTGTGAATTGACATGCCATGTCTTGCGTATATTCAACCGTTCATGCATCATGTGTGTTGTGCATCGTGTGGAGTATATCGTGTGTTGATGCTTGTTTATGGTTTGCTTCATCTCAATAGAGTTCCGCAAGCGTGTCGGAAAGTGAGGACCGTTCGACTACATCGGTTCGTCTGCTTCACGGAGTCGTTCTTCTTCTCAACAGGATCTCAGGCAAGGTGACCATTTCCCCAGATACCATTACTATCATTGCCATGTTAGTTTTAGTCGTTTCTATCGTTATGTCTCGTTGCCTACCACCTGTTAAATATCAGCCTCCCAACATTGCCATGAAAACCTTGAACCTGTTCACAACCTAGCAAACCACTGATTAGCTATGTTACCGCTTGCTTAACCATGTGTTAGCGTTGCTAGTTGCAGGTGCAGTTGCTTCCATGTGATAATATGGGTTCCTTGTTATATCACCCTATTAATTGCTATGTAATTCAATGCATCTATATACTTGGTAAAAGGTGGAAGGCTCGGCCTTTTCTAGACTCGTGTTTTGTTCCACCTTTGCCCCCTTAGTTTCGGCTACCGGTGTTATGTTCCATAACTGAGCGCTCCTAACACGATTGGGGTTGTTATGGGGACCCCCTTGATAATTCGTTTTAGATTAAAGCTGGTCTGGCAAGGCCCAACATTGGTACTATATTGGCCCAACATAATAATTCTGTTAATACTGAAAAGCATAGGGCGTCATGAACCCGAGGAGTAATTCTACATAATACAGGGAGGGCCAGTGCTGATGGTGCTGGTTCAAAACAGAGCACTGTGCGAGGCCAACCCAGGGCAACTTGGGTGATTTCTATCATGCCACCGTACGCGTAGCTTATCCGTCGTGTCCTGAGAACGAGATACGCGGCTCCTATCGGGATCGTCGACACGTCGGGCGGCCTTGCTGGGTTAGTTTTACCTTTGACGAATGTCTTGTGCATCGGGATTCCGGTGAAGCTTTGGGTAATCCCAAAGTTGAGGTTTTCCACTAAGGATTCCGACGAGATCGCAAGTTTCGTGATTGAGGATTTCTATGCGGCTTGTGGTAATTTGTGGTGGACTAGTTGGAGCACCCCTGCAGGGTTAAATCTTTCAGAAAGTCGTATCCGCGGTTATGTGGCAACGTGGAAACTTTGTTTAACACTGGTTCTAGACAACTTGAAGCTAACTTAATTAAAATATGCCAACTGAGTGCGTAACCGTGACTGTCTCTTTCGCGAGTTCCTTCTCCGATCGAGGACACGGTGGGGTTATGTTTGACGTAAGTAGGTGCTCACGATCATTCATTTGATCATTAGTAGTTCACGTCCGCTATGCGTAGATCTTCCTCCTCTTTATTCTTGTACTCGTAAGTTAGCCACCTCATATATTGCTTAGTCGCTTGCTGCAGCCTCACCACTTAATCATACCTCACTCATTAAGCTTTGCTAGTCTTGATACATTTGGAAATGAGATTGTTGAGTTCCCTGTGGCTCACAGATTACTACCACACCAGGTACAGGTAAAGGTGATTTATGACGTGAGCGCGTTGATTGTTCATTTGGAGTTTCTTCTTCTTCCTCTTCATCGATCTGGGATGGGTTCCAGGCCAGCAGCCTGGGATAGCAAGGATGGACGTCGTTCTTTTCTCGTTTGTTTTCGTCCGTAGTCGGACCCTGCTCTTCTTCGTCATGTTTATGTATTATACTGATGTGACTCTGATGTAGCTTATGGCGAGTGTAAGCCAATTCTATATATCTCATCTTTTCAGTACATGTACTTGTAACGATATCCATTCTTGCGAAACGACGAGATGCGCTTCTATCCCTGTCGAGGCCCTTGTTTCAAAAATAAGGATAGGATCGCATCTTGGGCGTTACATGATGTTTTTTAATAAATTATCGATGATGAAAATATGGCTCAAATAGGGCATCAGGGACAAAGTAGTCTTCCATCACCATCATCTGTCCTCATTCCCTATTCCTATTCAGCACTCGGTGTCCATTGATTTATCCTTTGAAATTGAAAACATACTCCACCACATGTTTTGCATTTTCAATAACCACCTCCATCATTGTTGTTTCATCCTCATATTCGGCCTCATCCGACGAGTATAAATACATGAACTCGGCATAGATACTCCTCGACTGAATCCATTGCCTTTGATTCAAAGTAAACTAGAAAGGTCAATAATTTGGGCTATAGCATTTGACGAATGATGTCGTGCAAATGTACAGGGTTATGTTGCATAATTTACGGTAAGTGTCGAACCCACATGAACCACATGAAGTGAAAAGGAAGATATTACCAACCTACGTTGACACGGACGCAGGTACATTAACACGAAAGGTCGTCGTCACGGCATCGCGGACGGGGTCGCCATTGACCACGGCGACCCTCCGCACAATAAGGAGAAAGCGGAGCAGCTCCTCCACGAGCGCCACGTGGCAGTTGGGTGCCACGACGACCTAGTTTGCTTCCATCATTGGAGGGACCACACGCCGACACTGGAATGACAACGGTGCGGTCAGGTAGAACGGTCATGCCTACGAGGTCGTCGTCCTTTACAAATTAGTTTTTTTTTCTTTTAGCTTTTAGTTACACAGTCAAAATATTGTCCATTTTATGTAAATTGCATCTGAACTATGATGTATTCCGTCATGTTTGATATAATTTGTCTAGTTTATTTAATTTTTATTTAAAATGAATGCGAGAAACAATGGATGGCCGGTTTCTACATTTTTGTTTTGCGGATTGGTCCTTCCGTCCGTTGATATAGTGTGTGATTTGAAGGTGATGTCCCTACACGGTCAGCGAGGCCTCACTAACATTATAGATTTACTTCCTCAGTTCCGAAATATAAGACCTTCTAGAGATTTTAGTATAGACTACTCCCTCCGTTCCTAAATATAAGTCTTTTCAACGATTTCACTAGGAGTCTACATACGGAGCAAAATGAGTGAATCTACACTGTAAAGTATGTCTATATACATCCGTATATAGTCTACTAGTGGAATCTCTAGAAAGACTTATATTTAGGAACGGAGGAAGTATATATGAATGTATATAGACATATCTTAAAATGTAGATTCATTCATTTTGCTTCGTATGTAGTTCATATTAAAATCCTTAAAATGTCTTATATTTAGGAATGAAGAGAGTATATAAACATAGCATTTTTAGCATCACCCATGAACACAAGTTGCACATCCTGACTGTATATACACCGATTCCTAAGGCATGCATCCAGCCTCCGTAGCTTTGTTTTCTAAATTTAAATGCAAAATACTCTTCTGCATTGCTACTACATTCTGCGGGGCAATCTGCACCTAAAACTGTGCTCACGCCGACAGGTGGGGCCAGTAGCTTTCCCCTTTCGAAGAACCTTGTTGCCGTGTGGGGCCACCAGGTCAGCGGCTTCACCAGCTGGCTCCTAGCGCGGCCAGTGCACTTCTCCTACGCCGACCAGCTCCTGGGCAGCAGCGAGGTCCGCGACGAGGCGGCGCCGAACATCTGGTCGAGGGCGACCACGACGCCCATGGACAGCGCCGTCCCCAGGCGGTGGTCAGGCACCACCAGCCGGAACACGTCGTCCCCCACCGACTCCTTCCGCCGCACCTCCGCCACGGGGGCACCCCCGCGCGCGTCCCGCTCCCGCACCGCGCAGCTCCGCCGCCCGTACGACCCCTCCACGACGTAGCCCGCCGCGTCGGCGCCGGCCGAATAGGGCCCCAACAGCGTGACGTGCGCGAGCGTCTTGTCGGACGCGCGGCGGCGGAGGCCGGCGTGGTGGCGGCGCACGGAGAGGAGCGGCCTCGCGGCGGTGGCGGAGGCGGTCGCGTCGCCCTCGTACACCACCCAGTGCTCCCCCAGGCCCAGGCTCAGCTTGATCTTGCGCCTCACGGTGAGGAGCGGCTTCCCCGCGGCGTCCATGAGCACGACGTCCTCGGCGCGGCGCCGGCTCCCCGACGACGAGCCGTAGCGGTCGACGCGGAAAGCGAGGCCGCCGGCGGAGTCGAAGACGGTGAAGCCGTCGCAGTTGAAGAGCAAAGACTTGCGCCACACCGTCAGCACCGTGGGCTGCTGCACCTCGACGACGGCGGCTCTGCCTCCAGCCGGCACCTCTGGCGCCGCAACGTTCGGGTGCACCTTTGCCATGCCGTTAGCTCGGAGTAGATAGTTAGCTTGGCTCGCGGAGAGGGGGGCGATCGATCTAGCCGGCGTGCTTGCAGTTAGTTAGGAGGTTGGAGGAGATGTGTAGGATGATGTGAGTAGGGGAGGCGGGAGGGGGATATATACCGGCCGGCTCGGGTAGGGTTGGAGGTTACGGGACGGTGGCCGAGGTAGGAATAAGGTGAGGTGGACGGTCGAGCACCGGATGCATGTCTTGTCTAGGTGTGAATACTTTTCAGTTTATCAGAGATTTTCCTAGAGCACCTGCTTTTTGTCATTTGACAACAATGGACTTTTTTTTCTTTCTTTCTTCGCAGTTGCACTATAAGGTATTTCATATAACCGGTTAGAAGAGTAAAAGCATTTACAACAGGACATTACAAATATGCATCCTAAACGTTTGCGAACGGACATTGTGAGTGATCGAACGTGTTTTTTATTTATTCGTCCGTGCAGTCACACTCTTCATTTTATTTTTCTTATGTCCGGTCACTTGCACGTGATTAATGAAGAGGAAGAGAGAAAAAAAAGAATGAATAAAATAAGGTGGTCTGGGATGGGATCACGTCCTATGTGACGGACTGACCGGACGAGTCCGGACGCGTCCGCGAGATCTCATATTCTTCCCATATTTGAAATAAATATGAGGGTTCGCGGACAACCCGAACGTATAGAGATGATATGAGGAGTCTGATTAGGACAACTCTAACGGGCCGACGTAAACGGACGGCGATTTTGTCCGCCTTTTGTCCGTTTGGGTCGGCCAGGCGGACACGAACGACCGCTTCGATGTTTGGGTCGGCGCACACGACCAACGCTGGCTCGACCCATTTTTATCGGCGTGCACCAAACATGCATAATTAAACATTAAAAAAGCCGACCAGGAAGGCCGACGAGAGTCCACGCGTTACATTATTAATGAAAAATAAGAAGAAAAAAAACAGGCGTCCTCGGCGGCGGCGTCGAGGTCGGGCTGTGCCAGAGCGGGGGCGAGGGCGGGCTGTGCCGGAGCGGGACGAGCTCTGCCGACGCGGGGTAGTGCTGGTGTCGGCGGTAGCACGGCACGGGTACGCTCGCGCGCCTGGTGCATCATCATCTGAGCTTCAAGGTAGGCGGCCTCCTCTGGAAGAAGCGCGGGGGGGTGGACGACGAGAGTGTTCTGGAAGAAGCCACGCGTAGCACGGGCGCGCTGGTGCACCTGGTGCATCGCCCTCTTAGCCTACAGGTAGGCGACCTCCTCTGACAGCATCGCACGGGCATAGACGACGAGGTTGTCGCCGTTGTCCATGGTTGTTGGGTCGTCGACGAGGAAACAAAGGGGTGGCGAGATGTGGACGGGCTGGCTTCTCGAAGCAGATGACGAAACCCATCACACGCTCGGATTAAAAAAGGCCGACCGCGGTCGCCGACACGTGAGCCCAAGGACGACGGTCGTCATAAATTATATTTACCGCGGTGGTTGGGGACGGACACTGAGGGGGCGCGCGCGTCCGCTTCTCGTCCGCGCCGACGCATTTCAGTCTCAAATTTGGGCCGTAAATGGGTCGGCGCGGACGTGAAGCGGACCCGTTTTGGCAATGGTTCTGCGTGTTGGCTATCATTTTTGTCCGCACCGACCCAAACGAACGACGGCGGACGAAATGGGTCGTCCCATTGAAGTTGCTCTTAGGTCTTTTTTTCTTCTCTCTTGTCCGGTCACTGACCGGACACGTCCATAGATGTATGAGGGGTCATTTGACCAGGGCGTATCTACGAGGCCCCCACTCAAAATTTAAAACTGGTGCAAATATTTGCTTGTGGTTTTTTGAAAAATATGCTTAAATTTGTTGACTTTTTAAAGAGTATGACCCCACTTAAATAGTTTACCCCCACTCGAAATACTTTCTTGGTCCACCACTGCATTTGACGTGTCGGGTTATAGATGCTCTAAGAATAAGTTTTACTTCTTTAATCGGAACTTAGCCGAATCCCTAAAACCCCGAGCAGAATTTCTTTTATCCTCCGCCACTATTTCACCCTTATATTTACTCCACTGATCGGCGTCATTTTTTTATCCTCAAGAAAAGAAAAAAAAATGCCATCTTTCTTTCTTGGTCTCGGCAGTTGCACGTTAGCGTTATTCTTGATTTATCGACACAGAACTAAGAAATTTCGCAAACAAAAAAGGAGAACATTACAATCGAAGCTATTCCTTCCGTTCACTTTTGTACGACGTTTAAGACAACTAAAATTCAACTGTTTTAGGTGTTGTCTTATAAACGTCTAAAACGTCTTATAGAATTGAACAGAGGGACTATCAAAGACATGACAAGTCTCTCTCCTTTTCTAATCTTTCCCGTTTGTTGTTGTTATCGAATATATGAATGATAGGTTACCGCGGGGGCATCCAGGAATCAGAGGATAAGTCGTGGACGGGCGGGCGGCTGGCCGGCCGTGCAAAGAACTTATTCGTTGAGCAATAGCTAACCGCACCGACTAAATTTGATCACTTTGTTGTAATCTCCTCAAAGTGTAGATAGATAAAGTCGTAGTGATATGGTCCATAGTGGAATGCTGCGGCAAGGAATGAAAGTTGTATACCTTGCCTCCAAAGCAAGGGTCCTCGAACATCGCATGCATGTAGTACGTACGTGTGCGTATAAATTCCATTCCCTAAATTTGCCTAATAGTTATTATCAACTTTTTTTTTCTTATTCAGAAAATAAATATGTGTCTTGTTATATAACTCATGAATTTCTTGCCATATGGCATACACATATGACTATAACAGAACTGCGTACTACTCCCTCCGTTTCCAAATATAAATTTTTATAGATGAAAAAATAATTTTCCTCACTTTGTATTACAAAGTAGTCAACTGATACAACCAACAATAGATGTTGGGACGAAAGCAGCACAGGCACATCCTCAAAAAAAGAAGCAAATGCCGACAACGATAGATGATCAATAAAAACAAAGAAGCTCCGTGGCCACTGTGCCCACCGGGGATCTCCCATCAAGCTTCAAGACTCCAAAGCGCTGGTACCAATCAACACCTTCAAGAAGGACCGCGACGGTGACGACACTGCTTTCAAGGGTTTTCCCCGGTGCGCGGCGAGGCAAGAGGAAGGGTAGTCCCCGATGCCCTTCAGGAAGGTCCGGCGGCACCCAAAGGCGTCACCGCGTCGGTATCGGCCAGGCCAATAGGGGCTTCCTCCGATCCCAACCTACACCTTGAACGCTCTGAAGCCTGCCACCAAACTAACTACCACCCTACGCCAACACGGTCTTGAAGCCTCCACGCTGAAGTGAGGCCTGCACAATGACGGGTAGGAGCCGAGACTAGGGGCAGCAGCACCGTTGGCACGCGGAAGGGCTCAACCTTCACCATCAACGACAGTAGGCGACTGGACCGCCGCCTAGCTGAGCATCACCGCTGCCGCCCCTGCCCTGGGAAAGGGAGACACGCGCAGGTATAGGAGGTCTCGTCGTCGCCGACTACACCCGTCCTAGGGCCAAGGGCGCCCGCCGACGACGGCGGGGGGAAGGAAGGAAGAGGGGCGACGAGGGGGGAGGAGTGCGCCTCCCCGACCGCCTCCCGGGAAGGCGACTCTACCAACTGGATCCTAATTATTGCTCCATGCATGGACGATTCAGTACGTTTGGTCCCTGAATGCGTAGAAATTTCTGTGGCGGCGATCCAACACCTACTTGCAAATGATCCTTTCTTGGCCTATATAAAACTCATGTGTTTGATTTTATTTTAATTTTTTTTGCCATGGTGGGAGACGCAGAAAACAGAACATATGCTCGCTATACAAATAAGAATTTGACGGACATATGCCAGCAAGTTAATACTACGATCGAGACGAAATCATTCATGGATATGCTAGCTTGCAAGTTAATATGATTCAGGCAAAATAATTCGGGGATATGCTCCATATGCAGCAAGTCAATTTGATCCGGTTGAAATTATTCAGCGGCATATCCAGCGTACATATATACATGGGCAGGGGCTGCTGAATGAATCACGGATTAACACACACTTGGCTAGCATATTCGGACCAAAATGTCGTCACACTGAAGCAACAAAAAATGCATTCAGAAACATGCGACTCTTGGAGTGAAGTCGGCATCGAGCTAGGTAGCACCCTACCCGGCTTTCAACGTACTGTACGCATGGAGGTACATCGTACGTGCATGCATGTAGTAGTAGTAGCTAGCTAATTTGGCGCCGGAATTAAGTCAGCTAGCATGTGCGCCACATGGAGTGTCCGTCTAACGACACACGGGACGCGTACACGTGGCTCGGCCAGCAGCGTATCCCAGCTGGTCGATCCATCGTACACTCCGTTTCCAATGTAATCAACTTTGAAGAACGATCGAAGCCGAAATAAAATAGATAAAATAGGCAGGGGCGGCTACACAGCCTGAGGCCTTTCCAATTAATGAATTACGTGCGGTATCGAACGATGGATGCACGCATCCATCACAGCACCAGTTACGTAGATTCAGGGGAAATATATGTATTACAACTACAAGGAGAGCACGTACGCGTAGAAATATTTCTAGGGATTGTGCAACTTTTGGCAAAGATCGTGCATGCATCTCGAAGCCTTGGGATATATACTACTACTACTCCAGTACTTAGTCGATGGATCGAGCTGCATGTTCCTCTGCATGCGGACACAAAGCAGAGCTGTTGGCCATCCATGGCAGGCAAGGCGACAAGTGCTGCTACTTCTAATTAGCTCAAAGTAATGGGAAACTGCAAGCAGCGTCCAATGTGCACGAGTTGTGTCTGCGCATGCGCCGTCAATCCAGTTCCAGTGTCCCGGCCGGGAAGCTTCTTGTCTTTTTCGGCCAAGTCGTCTCGATGCACACAAGCCCTACTGTGTATCCTCTGAAAAATCGATGGTGCGCGTGCTATCTTCTTTGCTTTGACTTGGATCGACCTAACAGGGGCATGCACGCGGCTAGCTGCGCAACACCATGAATGAAAAGCTAAAAAAACGTACTCCTTTCCTCCTCCCTCGCACTATGCGCAAGCATTACGGACAAAATAGCATCCGTCTTCGTCGGGGAGGAAGTCCTCCGCTTCACGACGGCACCGGCCCACCACTCCATTCCCGCCTCGGCCTCCCTCTTCATCGCACGGACTGGGGGACCTCCTCCGGCTCCCTTTTCACCAGGGTGAGGGAGGAAAGCGAGCTAGACGCTCGGGAGGAGCTTCCTGCGCCGGAGAAGAGCCATCGAAGCGCGCTTTCGTACTCCTCCGTCTCGTGACGGAGGAGCGACGACAACGGTTTTAGCCCACGGTTCGTGTACCGCAGGGTGAAACGCTTTCGTGTTGCATCGGTCTTGACGCAACGCTTGTGTTCGGGACCGTCGTCGCCGCGCCAGCCAGCATTTCATATCTTCCGGATCGGGGGGGGGGGGGGGGGGGGAGGGTGCAAAGGATTTTTTACGCCAGCGACGAAAAATGTGGCGGAGCAGGAGGAAATACGTAGCAGAGGGATAGGATTCCGACCCGTATCAACCTCACGGATCCGCAAATATAGCTCATGGTGGGACGCGATTACGGGCCACCGTATAACTTTTATGGGCCGGGCCGAGGTCCGGCCAGAAAAACAGCCTAAACCCTTATACTCGTCAAAAAATTACAAAGATTTTAAGGTATGTGTTATGATTGCCCTAAATAAGGTGTTTCGCGCAATATGAAAAGACAGGCCACAGATGAATGCATGCCGCCCGGCCGGCCCGATCGAAACAGCACCCTGACACTTCCCTGCGCGCATGACACCTTCACAAACTTCTATCTGAGGTCTGGCCAGAAAAACAGCCTAAACCCTTATACTCGTCAAAAAATTATAAAGATTTTACAGTATGTATTATGGTTGCTCTAAATAAGGTGTTTCGCGCAATATGAAAAGACAGGCCACACATGAATGCATGCCGCCCGACCGGCCCGATCGAAACAGCACCCCGGCACTTCCCTGCGCGCATGACACCTTCACAAACTTCTATCTGCTGTTCGGCCGCGTCTACGGCGTGTGCACGCGATCACGGGGCCGGCCGGGCGGCGGAAACGTGAGACGGCCTTCGATTTTTGCAGAGTAGGGCAGTGCGCATACTGTTCATCAGTTCGTGGCACACATGCATGCACCGGGCGCTGAGATTGGTTGCGACTCCATCCAAATCCAGGGATGTGGACAGGGCAGGCGCCGGGCAATTAGATTGTGCATGATCATGCGGCATGTACGTTTGGGAGGGAGCAGCCAAAGCAACGAGCGCTGTCACGTAGGAACGGCGCACCATCCAAACACAAGGCCAGCTAGCCCATGTGCCTGCCTTGATAGTTTGCTCCTGTTAAGCTGCCTTTCGGCTGTCATGAGTCATGACGTTGCAGTATTAACCGGCAAATAGCTTGGCATAAATATGTTGCTACTGTACTGGTTGGTGCGTGTCTGCAACATATAAACTGGAACATCGGCCTACTCTCAAGGGCCGTTTCGCTAGGCTGGGGAGGCCGGCCAACGATGAATTGGAAAACAAAACAGTGCTCCAGTGGCTTAAGGTAAGTGGTGGTAGAATTGATGAGAACATACACCATGTAGATTTGATTCATGCCGTTTAATAATCCCTTGCAGGTATATATGCCTAGGCATCTGGCAAGGTAGTGCGCATATGTTGATGGGGACTTTATCAGTTAAGTACAAGTCATGGTGTTGATGGAAAACCTACGCAGCATGCACAAGCACCACAAATGACCACTCTTACTACTGGGACACCGGGCAGGCAATTTTTAACGTTAGCTAAAGCCACGGAGTAAGCAGCACAAAGTAATTAACAACCTTAGCTAGACCTGTGTGGCGTCACTGCAACATGCATGCGACTTCTGACCAATGTCAACTCACCAAACAAATTGGCAATATTAACAGTGGATCCTTGTTTTGTGAGGTGATGTACGTATACGCATGCTGATGTTGAGTCTTGCTTGTGAGGTTGCTTTTCGTCTGTGCATGCCAACTGGTAGCTACTACTAGTAGCTAAGATAACTTAATTAGATCGCACTCTTTGTTGATATTGGACGGTGAATCATCATGGCTTCATTTTTTTAAGAGAGTGCGCTAGTTTTAGTCAACGTTCCTGCATATTTTGCCTCTCCACTTTCTCGAGCCTCCATGCATGCGCGAACACATCTTTAGCACCCCTCCCCCAGGGGCGGACCTAGGATAAAAACGGAGTGGGGGCACCCAACTATAAAAAAGCTCTCGAACATATTTACACATAAGCTTATAAACATCTATATATATATATATCAATTTTCATGTAAGTAATAAGATATTTCATTCAAGTTTCAAAAAAAGAATACTTATGCAATAGTAACACAACAAGTTATCAATAAACTGAATATACCTTGCAAAAAGACTTTATTTCCCAATACTTCATATTTTGCAAAAGAGACTATTCCTCTCTAATATAAATGCCGTTCTCTGTAAAGAGAAAGCACATATTAGTATTAGCCATCAAAATAGTATTGGAGATGATAAACACACAAAAGGTGTAAGGTATTGGATCATTACAATTCATCCCTCGCACGACAATCTTTCATCTTATGTAAACGATCAACAATCACTTCATTATTATTAGTAATATTGTCCAACAGGCCCTTTTTCACGAAGCAAATTAGGTCATGGCTCAAGTAAGCATCACCAATTTTGTTATGCAAACCATTCTTAACAATCTTCATTATCTTTCGTCTTCCATATCAGATAATTGAAGTACTAATTGCAAAAATCCAGATACAAAACATGCTAGTAGTAGCATACTAACAGCTTAGTACTAGTAACAGACCGCCCCTGCCCTCCCCCTTTATCCACTCCACAAAGTCAACTGCACACATCATTTCATTGCCGGTCTTTTCTTGATAGTCAAAATCATTGTATTGGTTTTGGGCTACCGACTTCCTTCGTTTTTAAATATAAACTTTTTAGATATTTTTTCTAGGAAACTATATATATACATCCGTATTTGGTTTTCAAATAGAATTTTTTAAAAGATTTATATTTAGGAATAATCATCTACTATGGATCTACTAATATATCCATTACCCCTAAAAAAATACTAATATACCCATTACTTTTTGGGGGTGGGGTGGGTGTATTGTATTCTAATGGTACTGCTGCTCCCAACATTGGTGCAACAACAATAAACCCCCCACGTACCTTTTTCGGGCTATCGTCCCTGCATGCATGCATCAATCTATGCTTCCAAGGCGCTCATGCAAATCGACATGAAATTGCTGGAGGCAAAGACGATGATGCTCGCTTGATCTCTCAAGCATGCATGCCTTGCCGGTTACAACTTCTTGAAACAGGCTTTCGCCCCGCTTTATAAATAAAGCAAACATTACAACATCCAAACATTCAGTATCGATCATCAAAGACCAAAGAGAAAAGGCTGGGGCCATAACACAATCAAGTCCAAAAGAGAAAAAAGAAACAAAAAGAAGGCTGCCACACGGGCAGGCTAGGACGGAGGCCCACAGACGAAGAGTCTACGCGCGGCCGTCAGCAGGGCATCCAAGGAAAGCTGAAGCCGGTCGCGATCACGAGGCCTAACGAGTGGATGCCAGTGCTGCAAGAAGGCAAGAAATTTGAAGAACGAGTCAGAGGCACGTCGCTGGAACACCCGTTCAATAACCATTTTATTGCGAGTAGTCCAAAGAGTCTACATCATGGCTGCGAAGATAAGCCAAAACAGTCGGCGCTTTCGGCCAGCCTGAGTAGCCCTAACGTGCAGAAAATCTGCAAGGTCATGGGCCTCCTAGTCTGGACCCAAAGCCTCACGAACAAAGGTCCAAAGTGCCTGAGCAGCTACGCAAGAGAACAAAATGTGCGTTCCCGACTCCGGGACTTGAGACAAGGGGCACATGCCATTGCCCGGACCGTGGCGTTTCAGCACCTCGGTCCCCGTAGGGAGACGGTCTTTGAGAAGCTGCGAGACGAAAATCTTGATCTTCAGGGGCATCGGGGCCTTCCAGAGTGGGGATATCCACTGGAGAACCGGCTCCCGGCAGAGCGCCTGATAGGCCGATCTAACGGAATATTCTCCCGAGGGAGAGAGACTCCAAGAAACAGAGTCAGGGTCCGGAGAGATCGGGAGAGGGACGGCTCCCCTCAAGACATTCCATTCCAGTACCTCAGCTGGTCCGAAGGAACGGCGGAACGCAAAGTGCCAACCGTCCTCCGAAGCAGCCGCAGAAACTAGCACAGACGGGTTGTCAGAGATAGCATAGAGCCTTGGGAACCGAATGCGGAGGGGCTCTCCATTAAGCCAGGGGTCCAACCAAAAGTGGGTCCCAGACACATTGCAGACCGAGAACCGCAAACCTAGCCTAATCTCCTCCTTGATGGCCTGGATAGACTTCCAAAACTAGGACCCAGCCGAGTGCGAGCACGCCAGGAGAGGTTTACCCTGCATGTACTTGGAGTCAAGCAACTGCAGCCACAGGCCGTCATCTCCCCGCAAGATCCGCCACACCCATCGGAGCATGAGGGCGACGTTCGTACGATGAGACGCGGGGATGCCCAACCCCCCTCGGTCCTTCGGCAGGCAGATGTCAGCCCACTTCACCAAATGGTATTTAGGGCGACCATTCCCTGCCTGCGAGAAGAACCTAGTCAGTTCCTTATCAAAGGAACTGTGTACACCCTCAGGCAGGATGTACAACCCCATCATATACATGGGGAGACTGGCAAGGTTAGAGGTAATGAGGACGGTCTTGCTACCCTTAGAAGTGAACCTACCGCACTAGGGCTCCGCACGGGACGCAACTCGTCCCACAAGCAGACCAGACCCGCTCACTAAGATCCTGGACTCAACCAGGGGCATCCCCAAATAAGATACGAGAAAAGAAGCCAGCCTACAGTTGAGGCTATCCACAATCCTGTGCTGCTCAGCCTCGGAGTAGCCAAGGATCACAACCTCGCTTTTATCGAAGTTAATCTTAAGCCCGGACATTTCCTCAAAGCAAAGCAAAAGGAATTTAAGATGGACAATGTCCGAATCTGAGCGTTCAACCATAATCTGTTGGAAATATGCCCTAGAGACAATGATTAAATAGTTATTATTATATTTCCTGTTTCAAGATAATCGTTTATTATCCATGCTATAATTATATTGAATGAAAACATAGATACATGTGTGGATACATAGACAACACAATGTCCCTAGCAAACCTCTAGTTGGCTAGCCAGTTGATCAAGGATAGTCAAGGTGTTCTGACTATATGCAAGTGTTTTCACTTGATAACTGGATCACATCATTAGGAGAATCATGTGTTGGACTAGACCCAAACTATGAACGTAGCATGTGATCGTGTCATTTTGTTGCTATTGTTTTCTGCGTGTCAAGTATTTATTCCTATGACCATGAGATCATATAACTCACTCGCACCGGAGGAATACCTTGCGTGTATCAAATGTCACAATGTAACTGGATGACTATAAAGGTGCTCTACAGGTATCTCCGAAGGTGTCCGTTGAGTTAGAATGGATCAATACTGGGATTTGTCACTCTGTGTGACGGAGAGGTATCTCGGAGCCCACTCGGTAATACAACATCACACACAAGCCTTGCAAGCAATGTGACTAAGTGTAAGTCACGGGATCTTGTATTACAAAACGAGTAAAGAGACTGCCGGTAACAAGATTGAAATAGGTATGCGGATACCAACGATCGAATCTCAGGCAAGTAACATGCCGAAGGACAAAGGGAATGACATACGGGATTATATGAATCATTGGCACTGAGGTTCAACCGATAAGGTCTTCGGAGAATATGTAGGATCCAATATGGGTATCCAGGTCCCGCTATTGGATATTGACCGAGGAGTGTCTCGGGTCATGTCTACATAGTTCTCGAACCCGCAGGGTCTGCACACTTAAGGTTCGATGATGTTTTCGTATAGTTGAGTTATATGTGTGGTTACCGAATGTTGTTCGGAGTCCCGGATGAGATCATAGACGTTGCGAGGGTTTTCGGAATGGTCCGGAAATGAAGATTGATATATAGGATGGTTTCATTTGGTCACGGAAAGTTTCGGGCATTTCCGACAGTGTATCGGGAGTGACGAATGGGTTCCGGGTGTTCACCGGGAGGGGTCCGCCCACCCGGGAGTGAGCCCAGTGACCCTAGGGTGGCGCACCAACCCTTAGTGGGCTTGTGAGGCCAGCCCAATAGGGCCATGGCGCCATGAGTGGAAAAACACCAAAGGAAAGAAAAAAAGGAAAGAGGGAGGTGGGAAGGGAGAGGAGGACTCCTCCTTCCCCAAACTGAATTGGAGTAGGAGTCCTCCTCTCCACTTCAGCCGGCGCACCAAGGGGCTCCTTGAGCCCCAAGGCTAGCCCCTCCCCTCCTTGATACGTCTCCAATGTATCTATAATTTTTTATGGTTCCATGCTATTATCTTGTCAACTTTGGATGTTCTGTATGTATTTTATATATTTTTTGGGACAAACTTATTAACTTAGTGCCAATTGCTAGTTTCTATTTTTTTCTGTGTTTTGGACCTTTTTCAGAGGAGAATATCAAACGGAGTCCAAACGGAATAAAACCTTCGAAAAGATTTTTTTCCGGAACAGAAGATATGGAGGGAGCTTGAGAACCAAGGCAAAGGGTCCCGGGAGAGGACACAAGCCCCCTAGCCGCAGCCTGGGGGCCGCACCTAGCAGGCTTGTGGGCCCCCCGTGGCTCCTTTGCCCCACTTCTTCATCCTATAAATCCTCGAAAAATTTGAAACCACGGGAGAGAGCCACGAAAATACTTTTCCGCCGCCACAAGCTTCTGTCTCCGCAAGATCCCATCTGGGGCACGTTCTGGTGCCCTGCCGGAGGGGGGGATTCGGACACGGAGGGCTTCTTCATCAACACCATTGCCTCTCCGATGATGCGTGAGTAGTTCACCACAGACCTTCGGGTCCATAGCTAGTAGCTAGATGGCTTCTTCTCTCTCTTGGATCTTCAATACAAAGTTCTCCATGATCTTCATGGAGATCTATCCGATGTAATCTTCTTTTGCGGTGTGTTTGTCGAGATTCGATGAATTGTGGATTTATGATCAGATTATCTATGAATCTTATTTGAGTCTCCTCTGATCTCTTATATGCATGATTTCGTATCCTTATAATTCTCTTCGAGTTGTGGGTTTCGTTTGGCCAACTTGATCTATAATTCTTGCAATGGGAGAAGTGCTTGGTTTTGGGTTCATACCGTGCGGTGTCCTCACCCAGTGACAGAAGGGGTAGCGAAGCACGCATCATGTTGTTTCCATCAAGGGCAAAAAGATGGGGTTTATATCTATTGCATGAATTTATCCATCTACATCATGTCATCTTGCCTAAGGCGTTACTCTATTTTTTATGAACTCAATACACTAGATGCATGCTGGATAGCGGTCGATGTGTGGAGTAATAGTAGTAGATGCAGAAAGTATAGGTCTACTTGTCTCGAACGTGATGCCTATATGTATGATCATTGCCTTAGATATCATCATGACTTTGCGCGGTTCTATCAATTGCCCGATGATAACCCAAAAGTATAGGGGATCGCAACAATTTTCGAGGGTAGAGTATTCAACCCAAATTTGTTGATTCGACATAAGGGGAAGCCAAAGAATATTCTCAAGTATTAGGAGTTGAGTTGTCAATTCAACCACACCTGAAAGACTTAGTATCCGCAGCAAAGTATCAGTAGCAGAGTAGTATGATAGCAACAGTAGCAACAGTAACCAGTAGCAACAAAGTGACAGCAGTAGCAGCAGCAACAACACTAGCGACAATAATAGCGGCAAAGTGATGTAGCAAGGACCAGTAGGAAAAGACCCGTAGGCATTGGATCGGTGATGGATAATTATGCCGGATGTTATTCATCATGCAACAGTTATAACACGGAGAGATATGTAACTAGCTCCAGTTCGTCAATGTAATGTAGGCATGTATTCCGTATGTAGTCATACGTGCTTAGGGAAAAGAATTTGCATGACATCTATTGTCCATCCCTCCCGTGGCAGCGGGGTCCTAATGGAAACTACGGGATATTAAGGTTCTCCTTTTAATAGAGAACCGGACCAACGCATTAACACTTAGTGAATACATGAACTCCTCATACTATGGTCATCTCCGGGAGTGGTTCCGGCTATTGTCACTCCGGGGTTGCCGGGTCATAACACATAGTAGGTGACTACAACTTGCAAGATAGGATCTAGAACACACATATATTGACGAGAACATAATAGGTTCAGATCTGAAATCATGGCACTCGGGCCCTAGTGGCAAGCATTAAGCATGGCAAAGTAGTAGCAACATCAATCTCAGAACATAGTGGATACTAGGGATCAATCCCTGTCAAAACTAACTTGATTAAATGATAGATCTCATCCAACCCATCACCGTCCAGCAAGCCTACGATGAGATTACTCACGAACGGTGAAGAGCATCATGGAATTGGCGATGAAGGAAGGTTGGTGATGACGATGGCGACGATCTCCCCTCTCCGGAGCCCAGAACGGACTTTGGATCTACCCTCCAGAAGAAGAACAGGTGGTGGCGACGCCTCCGTATCGTAAAACGCGATGAACTCTTCTCCTTTATTTTTTTTCCAGATGAAAGGGACTAAATAGAGCTGGAATTGGAGGCGGTGGAGCAACGTGGGCCCCACAAGCTTGCCAGGCGCGGCCAGGGCGGCCCACGCTTGGTGGGCTTGTGGGCTCTACGCTCCACCCCTCCGGTTGATTCTTGCGCCAGTATTTTTTATATATTCCACAAAAAATCCCCGTAAATTTCTAGGTCATTCCGAGAACTTTTATTTCTGTGCAAAAAAACACCATGACAATTCTGCTGAAAACAACGTTAGTCTGGGTTAGTTCCATTCAAATCATGCAAATTAGAGTCCAAAACAAGGGCAAAGGAATTTGGAAAAGTAGATACAATAGAGACGTATCAACTCCCCCAAGCTTAAAGCCTTGCTTGTCCTCAAGCAATTTAGTTGACAAACTGAAAGAGACAAAAGAAAACTTTTACGAACTCTGTTTGATCTTCTTGTTGCAACTATGTCTAACTCATATCCAGAATTTTAGCAAGATCATAAGCAAACCACATAAGCAAATGACATCTAGGTCTCATGGTAAACTCATATCAATGGCATAATCAACTAGCGAGCAATAATAATGAGTTTCAAATGTCAACACTTCAATCAAAACAATCATGAAGCAGTGTGAACAGATGGTATCTCGCTAACTCTTTTTGAGACCGCAAAACATAAATGCAGAGCACCTTCAAAGACCAAGGGCTGACTAAACATTGTAATTCATGGCAAAGAAGATCAAGTCACAGTCATACTCAATATCAGTTAAAAGCAAAGCATAAAAATGACAGAGGTGCTCTCTAATTGGTGCTTTTATGAGAAGAGGATGACTCAACAGAAACATAAATAGATAGGCCCTTCGCAGAGGGAAGCATTGATTTGCAGAGGTGCCATAGCTCAAGCTTTGAAAACAGTGATAATAATTTTGGGTGGCATGCTTTCATTGTCAACGCAATGACCAAGAGTTTTCACCATCTTCCATGCTACACATACTATAGGCGGTTCCCAAACAAAAAAGTAAAGTTTTGACTCCCCTCCACCGATCAATCACACTCCACGACTAACCGAATACTCGGGTGCCGTCCATACCAACAGCAATCCAGGGGGAGTTTTGTTTGCAATTATCATTTTGATTTGAGCATGGAACTGGGCATTCCAATTACCGGCCCCTTTCTCATGAGTGTTAGTGAATAAACACATATCGAGGATAACACGCCTAGCACGGAAGATACTGATAGCCCCCTGTCACCACATGAGCGGTTCGGGCATGCAAAACAGATTATTTCTTGAAGATTTAGAGAGTGGCACATGCAAATTTACTTGGAACGGCAGGTAGATACCACATATAGGTAGGTATGGTGGACTCATATGGAACAACTTTGGGTTTATGGAAGTGGATGCACAAGCAGTATTCCCGCTTAGTACAAGTTAAGGCTAGCAAAAGACTAGGAAGCGACCAACTAGAGAGCGACAACAGTCATCAAAATGCATTGAGAATAACCAACATTGAGTGCAAGCATGAGTAGGACATAAATCACCATGAACATGAATATCATAGAGGCTATGTTGATTTTGTTTCAACAACATGCGTAAACATGCGCCAAGTCAAGCCACTTGAATCATTCAAAGGAGGATACCATCCTATCATACTACATCATAGTCATCTCAAAATTCATGTTGGCATCCAAGACAAACCATTATAAGCTCCTAGCTAATTAAGCATGGCATCACAAACTATGATCTCTAAGTTGTCATTGCAAACATGTTTCTCTCACAGCAAAGCTGAATCACGAACGATGAGCTAGTCATATTTACAAAAACAAAATAGATCGAGTTCATACAGCTTTTCCAGGCTCAGTCACTTCATCATATATCGTCATTATTGCCTTTCACTTGCACGACCGAATGATGTGAACAATAATAAGAGTGCTCGTGCATTGGACTAAGCTGGAATCTGCAAGCAAACACAAAGGAGAAGACAAAGTAATATGGCTCTTTGACAGATAAACAGATATGCATGCGAGAGCCACTAAACATTGTAATCATGGTCTTCTACCTTGACCCAAAGAAAAAGAAAACTATTTACACGGGAAAGCTCCCAACAAGCAAAAGAAGAACGAGAAATATTTTTGGATTTTCTCAAACTAGATAAACACATGAGAAGAAAGGAGAAAAAGAAATAAACTAGCATGGATGATACAATGACAAAGTGTGAACACCGACTAACAAAGTGAAAGTGTGAGCATGAACGTAAAGTCGGTGAGAAACACGTACTCCCCCAAGCTTAGGCTTTTGGCCTAAGTTGGTCTACTCCCAAGGAGGGAAATAACCGTCTCCGTGGTACTCTGGAGTGTACTGAGGATGCCACTGCTGTGTGAGCTCCTCTGGCTCCCGCTGATAAACTGGCGTCTGGTACTCGACTGGTAGCTCGGGCACGGGCACGTGTGGTTGGGCTATGCCCCAATATGCGTAGGTGTTCGAGGGCATAATAATGTACCTGCCTAGATGAAGATTGAACAAAGAAGGAGCAGGCAAAGTAATAGTCTCACGAGTACCCTGACTAAATACCAGGTTATAAATCATCCTCTTATTTATATCTTTATCCAAAAAGTCATGGCGAACCATGCTATCATAATCTAGATATCTCTCAGGAAGAAGAATCTCTTCTTCCTCGTCCAGTCTAATAGGTATCTCAAAATGTCTAGCAAGACAGGTAGCATAGATACCTCCATAGACAACACCTTTGGAACGGTTTGTGTTCAACCGTTGAGCTACTATAGCGCCCAAGCTATAAGTTTTATCATTATAAAGGGCTTCGCGCAAGACCGCAAGATCTGGGGAGCTAAGGGCCCTAGCTTTCCCACGACCAAACATACATTTTCCCACGAATAATGAGAAGTACCGAAGCACGGGAAAATGTATGCTAGCAGCTCTAGCGCAAGACACTCCTCTCTCCTCTCCTACAACAATAGTATCGATGAAAGCCTCCAAGTCCCGTGGACGAGGTTCATGAATATCCCCAACATAAGGTAATTTGCAAACATTGGAAAAATCCTGAAGTGACATGAGCTGGGGGATATCATAGAACTTGAACTCAACCATAGGAGGATTCTTCCTTGGATAAAAGTTAAAGCTTTGCACGAAAATATTAGTGAGGAGGAGGTATTGCAGACACTTATCTTCAACGAAGGCGGTAAGGCCTGCGTTCTCCACCAAGTAATAAAAGTCCTCATAAAGTCCGGCGGCGCGTAGGAACACATCGCTTGGCCACTCGCACGCTCGAACTTCTACAACTCGGGGGACCGGATACTTGGGTTTCTTCTTCTCACTTTCATCATCCTTGGGGTCACGACTTGAAGAGCCTCTTAAGAACCTCCTCATCTTTTCCTTTTTCTATCTCTGAAAATTTGTGAAATTTTAGTGACTATAAGGAAAAGTGAACAAGGCCCAACAAAACTCGTAGCAACTACTCCGAAAAGTGCCAAGAGGCCATATCACGCATCAAAACTACTTGGGACCAACTAAAATTAGCATGCAAAGCTCAAGAACAGGGTCACCAAGGCAGCAAAAATACGCGACGTATAAGGCACTAGAGCAAAAACTAACTGGACCAATGGAGAAGTCACATACCAAGGAGCAATTTCCCCAAAACAGTTTGGTGAATGGGGCTTTGCACAAGGAGATAAAAAATCACAGCAAGAAGAGCAAGAACACGGGTTTGAGCTGCAAAACGATTTTTTCTAGAGGTAGGAGAAGCAGATGGGAGCTAGAATAAGTGGAGTGGGTACACGTGGGCCCCACAAGCCTGGTAGGCGCGGCCAGGGGGGTGCCCGCGCCTCCAGGGCTTGTGGCCCACTCGTGCAGCCCCCTAACTAGCTCTCCGTCTCAGAATTTTTCATAAATTCCAGAAAAAATCATACTTGATTTTCACGGCATTCGGAGAACTTTTATTTTCGGGGTGCTTTTCTACGGGACGCTAAAAGCAGAAAACTAAACTAAATCTATCATTTTTCTTCTAAGCAACCGAAGGTGAAAGCTTGGAATAGAGGTTTGTGACTCCTTGATTCATCCATCCCATGGTCATTGATACGTCTCCAACGTATCTACTTTTCCGAACTCTTTGCCCTTGTTTTGGACTCTAACTTGCATGATTTGAATGGAACTAACCCGAACTGACGCTGTTTACAGCAGAATTGCCATGGTGTTGTTTTTGTGCAGAAATAAAAGTTCTCGGAATGTCCTGAAAATTTACGGAGAATTTTTCTGGAATAAAAGAAAAATACCTGCGCAAAGATCGAACGGAGGGGGCGTGCCAGTGGGCCACAAGCCCACAGGCCGCGGCCACCCCCTAGGCCACGCCGTGAGGGCTTGTGGGGCCCACGTGGGACCACCGCCCCAAACTCAGCTCTATATCTTCCATCTCGCCCGGAAAAAAATCACAGAGAAGGTTTCATCGCGTTTTACGATACGGAGGCGCCGCCTCCTCCTGTTCTTCATGTGGAGGGCAGATCTGGAGTCCGTTCGGGGCTCAGGAGAGGGGAAATCGTCGCCATCGTCATCATCAACCTTCCTCCATCGACAATTCCATGATGCTCTTCACCGTTCGTGAGTAATCTCAGCGTAGGCTTGCTCGACGGTGATGAGTTGGATGAGATCTATCATGTAATCGAGTTAGTTTTGACGGGGATTGATCCCTGATGACCCACAAGTATAGCAGATCAGTCGTAGTCCTTTCGATAAGTAAGAGTGTCGAACCCAACGAGGAGCAGAAGGCTGTGATAAACGGTTTTCATCAAGGTAATAACTGCAAGCACTGAAAGTAGCGGTAACAAGTGATGTTGTAATGAGGTGAAACGTAGCAGGTGAAAAGTAACAAGTAACAAGAGTAGCAACGGTGCAGCAAAGTGGCCCAATCCCTTTTGTAGCAAGGGGCAAGCCTTATAAGAGGAAAAATGCTCCCGAGGACACATGGGAATTTCTGTCATGCTAGTTTCATCATGTTCATATGATTCGCGTTCGTTACTTTGATAGTTTGATATGTGGGTGGACCGGCGCTTGGGTACTGCCCTTACTTGGACAAGCATCCCACTTATGATTAACCCCTCTCGCAAGCATCCGCAACTATGAAAGAAGAATTAAGACAACGTCTAACCATAGCATTAAACTAGTGGATCCAAATCAGCCCCGTACGAAGCAACGCATAGACTGGGGTTTATGCTTCTGTCACTCTAGCAACCCATCATCTACTTACTAGTCCCCAATGCCTTCCTCTAGGCCCAAATAATGGTGAAGTGTTATGTAGTCGACATTCACATAACACCACTAGAGGAAAAACAAGATACAACATATCAAAATACCGAACGAATACCAAATTCACATGACTATTATTAGCATGACTCATCCCATGTCCTCAGGAACAAAAGTAACTACTCACAAAGCATAATCATAATCATGATCAGAGGTGTAATGAGTCGCATCAAGGATCTGAACATAAACTCTTCCACCAAGTAATCCAACTAGTATCAACTACACAGAGTAATCAACACTACTAGCAACCTTACAAGTACCAATCGGAGTCGCGAGACGGAGATTGGTTACAAGTGATGAACTAGGGTTTGGAGATGAGATGGTGCTGTGAAGATGTTGATGGAGACGAGTCCCCTCCGATGAGAGGAGTGTTGGTGATGACGATGGCGATGGATTCCCCCTTCGGGAGGGAAGTTTCCCCGGCAGGATCGTCCTGCCGGAGCTCTAGATTGGTTCTGCTCAAGTTCCGCCTCGTGGCGGCGGAGAATCCACAAAAAAGCTCCTCCTTGATTTTTTTTCCGGACGAAACCCTTCATATAGCAGAAGAGGGGGGCCAATAGGCCACCAGGGTGCCCACAAGCCCTGTTGCCGCGGCCAGGGGGGCAGGTCGCGGCCACCAGGCTTGTGGGCCCCTGGCAGCTCCCCTCTGGCACTTCTTTTGCCGAGTATTTTTTATATATTCCCAAAAGATTCCACGTTGATTTTCAGGGCATTTGGATTTGCGCAGAATAGAGGACTCAGACTTGCTCCTTTTCCAGTCCAGAATTCCAGCTGCCGGTATTCTCCCTCTTCAAATAAACCTTGCAAAATAAGAGAGAAAAGGCATAAGTATGGTACCACAAAGTATAATAATAGTCCATAAAGTGATAAATATCAACATGAAAGCATGATGCAAAATGGACGTATCAACTCCCCCAAGCTTAGACCTCGCTTGTCCTCAAGCGAAAACCAAGACCCATAAACATGTCCACATGTTTAGGGATGAAGGTGTCGATAAAACATAATACGGACATGAGGGCATCATGATCACACATAGAACAACAATATATCATAAAGATTCTTATGGGAAAGTAACAATTCCTTCACAAAGCAAAGTATGAAACAAAAACCTTACCGAGAAGTAGCCAACAACAGTCCATAGTCATTGAAGCAATTGCAATTTATCATATCATCAGAAAGAGTCAAATAAGAGCTTGTAAAGCAAATCCACATACTCAATCATCTCTTTTGTTTTCCACAATTGTTACAACTCACGTGGTATCAAAGTTTCAGTTGGACACAGAGAAAGATAGGGGCTTATAATTTTGCCTCCCAATCATTTACCTCAAGGGTAAAGTCAACAATAATAAAGCATAAGTACTCATCTCCAAGTTGATATATGAATATAGATCTTTCCCTAGCATATGACGTCCACCAAGATAAAGGCGAAATAAGGAATTGGTGAAGATCACCATGACTCTTTCAAGGGAAAAAAGTAAAGGTACAAGATAGGCCCTTCGCAAAGGGAAGCAGAGGTTGTCATGCGCTTTTGAGGTTTGGATGTGTGTCCTCTTAGTGCTGAGGAACGTCACTTTATATTGCCTCCTGTGATAGAACTTTATTATGCAGTCTGTCGCTTTTATGTCTTCCTCATCACAGGTTCGTATAAAGCTTATTTTCCACACACTAATAGACCATACATATTAGAGAGCAATTTTTATTGCTTCCACCGATGACAACTTACTTGAGGGATCTTATTCAATCCATAGGTAGGTATGGTGGACACTCATGGAAAAACTGGGTTGAAGGTTTATGGATGCACAAGTAGTATCTCTACTTGGTGCAGGAGTTTTGGCTAATATGAGGTGGAAGCAATCGTCACATGCTAAGGGATCTCTACTCATATAACATTATTTGGAATCAAGCAAACACAATTCATTATGTTGTCTTCCTTGTCCAACATCTACTTCTAAGCATGTAATAGTTTGGTGAGTGCTCACAATTATAGAAAGTGTCTAAGGTGATATATTTATATGTGAACCTCACTTTCCTTATTACTTCTTATTAATTGCAACAATGACTGGGGTCTATGTTGGTCTATCCTCAACAAGTTTTAATCATCATACTTGTCATATGTGAAGCTATCACTTTCCATAAGATCATCTCATGATCTTTCATGCTATCGTTCTTTTCATACTTTTGATCACGGCACAAAACAAAGCCCTTGACTAAGATACTCTTTATTATATAGCTCGCAAGCTCGAATACATCGAGGGAGACACAAGGCAAAAGACTGAAACTAAACACTAAAGACTTACTCAACTAAGAGAAGAAAGTAAAAACTGAAAAAGAAAGAACTAAAACAAAGGTAAAAGCAAAAGATACAAAGGTGATACGATACCAGGGCAACTACCCCAAGCTTGGCAAAATCCAAGGGGATTGCCCATACTAATGCTCACTTATCTTCCTTTGGTGGTGTTGGGGATATTACCTATTAATAACCCGCCCTAGTTGGGCCAGGTCACCAAAATCAGGCGATTCATCTGAGCGTGGTTTGGGCCTTGGCCTGGCAAGACCGAAGGTTGTATGGCGGTTTATAATTTCTGGAAGCTTTGGAAGATGGCGACTTGGAGACCGTAGATGTCATGATTTGTAGAAAGGAAAGTACCCTTGTAAACCCTAGGGGTTCGACCTGTATATAAAGGCGAGTCCCAGGGAAGAAGAGGATAGGTTAGAAATCATCGAGTGCTAGGTCTGGCGAGTTACGCCCTCCTTGTAATCGAAACTCCATCAATACAACTCAAAGCAGGACGTAGGCCTTTACCTCCTCACGAGGGGCCGAACCTGGGTAAATCGCCGTGTCTCTCCTGTTCAACCACTTTGAGTCGCCACCAAGGTGCGATGGCTCCAATACTAAGTCCTTTCACGAGGACATCTGCCGTGACAAAACCACGACAGTTGGCGCCCACCGTGGGGCCCATGCACGGTGGAGTAGAGTTCTCAAAGGGAGCCCTACCAGGGTTTGGGAGTTACACGACGGGGCTCATGACCCGGAGCCGCCGTGGGAAGATCTACATCGACAACCAGCAATGGGGACCCGAGGCGGATTCGATCGAATCTGGCTACAGGGTCCCCTTCGGCAAGATCAACATCTTCATCGGCATGATCAGATCATCCGTGCTTGAGCCGGACATCTCCACCGACATCGTCGAGACGCCCAGGTACGTCCGCCCAGTAGTGACGCCGAATCTGACTCGCCCGGTCTTTGTTGGGTTCACGCAGGGTTCGGAGGAACCAGAACACTCGGCGTCCCAGGAAACTACACCAGTCAACACTGATGACGAATCATCCATGGTCGATTCAGATTCAATCCGGTCTCTACATGGGGATTGTCTTGGGGGCTTGTCACTGGCCATGGACCCCGAAGTCCTTGACCGAACCCGCCGCCAGATCACCATCTATATGGCAGGGGCGACTCAACCCTCGCAAAACCCAATAGGAGGCGACGGAACCGACGAGACGTCTAGAAGCCCGGCCGCTGTCTTGGTGGATTTAGCGGCGGAAATCACAAGGCTGATGGCGACTCCCCTCACACCGGAAAACCAGGAGGAGGTAAACGCGGAGCTGGTGAAACTCAGAGAAGCAGTGGCAAAGGCTCATCGGGATGCCGAGGTGGAATCCGCCAGGATCGAGACTCGGCAAGCTCAAATTGCAGCCGAAAGGACTCGCTTAAATACTGACAACTGGCGGCTCGAAAGACACCAGCGCGCATCCGACGTCGTCCATCAACGGAGACACCAAGGTCGCCTGCCCCCTGATCTCAACCCGACCCGCCTGTTCGATACTCCACGAACTCCTGGGGCGGGAGCCGCCCCTGGGGGAGGACCGGGTCAACCTCCTAACCCGCCGGTTTAACTAACTGAGGATCACATTCCCTGATTCCGGACGCCTCAAGGCCACTTTTCCAACCCGGTGGACAACGTCCTTGCTGCAACTCGCCATTTGGAATCTCTTCCGATTCACGGCAACACTCCTGCCGAGATAGAAGCAAGGAATGCCATTGAGATGTTGAAGACGGCGATGGTTCAAAACGCGCAGTTCTCACATAGCCTAGATAGGTTGCATTCCACTCCCCAGGCGAGCTACACCAGGAGTCGGCGAGAGGACCAGCCCGCTGTAAACAGCGGGCTGCGACTTGTCCCTCAGGACAACCCGCCTGATCATCAGAACCCTCTGGGCCGGGATCTCCCGAACATCCAAGTCGCCCCGGCCCCTCTTGTCGGGAGCGGTGGGCGAGTGGGGGTGCCGTGTTTGGCCCCCGCCCTTCGCAATGAACGAATGCCCAAGGATTTTAAGGGACCAAGAAAGGTGCCCAACTACACCCGGGACCTTGAGCCGGCATCTTGGGTCGAGAGTTATGAAATCGCCATGGACATGCTCGACGTAAACGAGGCAGTCTGCGCCAGATACTTCACGATGATGCTCGAGGGGTCAGCACGTACTTGGTTAAAAAACTTACCCCCCAACTCCATCCAGACCTGGGCCGAATTAAAGGAGCGGTTCATCAAAAACTTCCGAGGAACCTGCAAACGTCCAATGACGATCGTTGATCTGCAGCACTGGGTTCAGCGCCCTGATGAGTCGGCCCACCATTGGTCACGGCGGGTTGCGGAAATTATCCATTCGTCAGATGGCATTACGGCGGCTCAGGCTGTGTTGATCCTCGAGCAGAATTGCCATTATGAACCCCTGGTGCAAAAATTGGGGTGACTCAAGCAAAAGTCCAAGACATGGGAGAGCAGATGGACACCCTCACTAGGTACGCTGAGGCGGATGACACCAAAGATCCCAGTGAGGACGGTAAAGCTAATTCGCCCAAGAAGGGCGAGTCATCCAAAAAATCATACCCGGTTCTAGGGACGTAACCGCCACAACCAAGGAGCCAATGGCAAGAGAAGGCAGCAAGAGGAACCTTCAGATTTAGTCGCCAATACCAACACCAATAGTGGAAACCTACGCCAGAAGAAAAACAGGGGATTTAGTGGTAAGAGGCCGCGTAACTATGAAGAGTTACTCAAGGGCCCTTGCCCACATCATGCCATGGCAGACGGTCCGGCGACTCACTCCTCGGAGAACTGTTTCGTAATGCGGGAGTTTCGGGTGGAGGCGATAAAGAAAAGCCAAAAGAATGACCCAGACCAACGGCAGGAGCAGTTTGCTGCACCCAACCAACGACAGAACCCCTTTGGCGGTTTTCCCGAACCGGGGGCTCAGGGAAGCTCGCAGCCAAGCAGCGGCCAGTATCCGGTGCATCACCAGTGGTGTTATAACCCGGCAGGAGCCTTTCAGCAGCCGCCCCCACAGGGGGCTCCGCAGGGTCAGGATGACAACGAATGTTTCCGCAACAACCCCAAACAGTTAAGCAATGGGCAGTATCACATTTTCACCACCAATGTTTGCAGACGTGATAAGAAGGTGAGCCACCGGGCGTACAATGTGTCTGAGCCGACGCTTCCAAGGTACCTCCATTGGTCTGAGCAAATCATATCATGGAGTAGGGAGGATCACCCGCCAAGAGTTGATAACCCTGGCGATTTAGCGTTGGTCGTAGCTCCCCAAGTTGGGGGGTACACCTTGTCCAAAGTGCTAATGGATGGTGGTGGCAGCATTAATATCTTGTATTTCGACACTTTCCAAAGGATGAACCTATTGGAAAAGGACCTGATGCCTTCAACCACAGTTTTCCACGGAATCGTTCCAGGTAAGTCGGCGTACCCCATAGGCCGAGTTAGACTCACAGTGGCGTTTGGAACGACGCAGAATTACAGGTCCGAGTTGCTGGTGTTCAAGGTGGTCAAATTGAAAAGCCCCTATCACGCGCTATTTGGGCGGCCGGCTTATGCCCGTTTCATGGCTCGCCCATGCTATGTTTACCTTAAGCTCAAGATGCCCGGTCCTAAGGGACCCATCACGGTTGATGGGGATAGAAGGATTGCAAAGGAATGTGAAGAAGGGGATGCGGCTTATGCGGAAGTCGCCTGCGCTGTAGAGGAGCTAAAACATCATCGGGCCAATGTTGACCCGGTGGACATGTCACCCCTAAAGAAGCCAACAACAGATGCTGAGTCGCCCCTCAAGTTCAAACCAAAGGATGACACTAAAACAATCGATTTCGTTCCCCGCGATTCATCCAAGCAGTTCACCATCGGGACGGGTCTGGATCCCAAATAGGAAAGCGCGCTCATCGAATTCATCCGTGAGAATCGGGACATCTTCGTATGGAAACCTTCTGACATGCCTGGTGTGCCGAGAGAGTTCGCTGAGCACCATCTTAATGTTGACCCAAAGGCAAAGCCTATCCAGAAGTATCTTCGCAGGTTTAACGAGGAGTGACGCAAGGCGATCGGGGAAGAGGTCGCCCGTCTCTTAGCCGCCGGATTCATCGTGGAAGTTTTCCACCCCAAATGGCTGGCTAACCCGTTTTTGGTACTCAAGAAGAACGGTACCTTCCGTATGTGCATTGATTACACGGACCTCAACAGAGCTTGTCTGAAAGATCCTTTCGCTCTTCCCCGCATCGACCAGATCATTGACTCGGTGGCGGGATGCGAACGATTGTGCTTTTTGGACGCCTACTCTGGATATCACCAGATCAAGCTGGCCGTGGAGGATCTAGAGAAAACAACTTTTATAACCCCCTTTGGGGCTTTTTGCTATGTGTCCATGCCTTTTGGACTCAAGAGTGCAGGGACGACTTATCAGCACTGCATCCGGAATTGCCTCCGCAGCCAAATCGGTCGCAACGTCCATGCCTATGTCGACGATATTGTGATCAAAACCCGCCAGGGGGAGACGCTACTGGAGGATCTCAAGGAGACTTTCGATAACCTAAGGGTATATCAGATGAAGCTGAATCCCACCAAGTGTGTTTTTGGTGTTCCTGCAGGGAAATTGTTGGGCTTCCTGGTGTCTGAGCGAGGCATTGAAGCTAACCCGGACAAAATCGAAGCAGTTACATCCCTTGGAAAGCCGGCAAATGTTAATCAAGTTCAACGACTGGCGTGTCGCATTGCGGCTCTAAGTCGCTTCGTAAGCCGCCTGGGAGAAAAGGCGATTCCTCTTTATCAATTACTAAAGAAATCTGACCAGTTTGTTTGGACAAATGAGGCAGACGAGGCGCTCGAAGCCTTGAAACGGCAACTCGTCAACCCGCCGGTCCTGGCTGCCCCGACTGAGAAAGAGCCCATGCTTCTGTATGTTGCGGCAAACTCCAAAGCAGTAAGTGTGGCAGTGGTCGTTGAAAGAAAGGAGGAAGGGAAGGAGTACCCAGTGCAACGTCCGGTGTATTTTATCAGTGAAGTGCTAACCCTTTCCAAGCAACGGTACCCACATTGGGAGAAGTTAGTGTATGGGGTGTTTATGGCGAGTCGGAAACTTAAGCATTATTTCCAAGAACATCCTATCACAGTGGTTAGTTCTGCCCCCCTCGGGGACATCATCCAGAATCGGGAGGCAACAGGGCGGATTGCCAAGTGGGCGATTGAACTTGGGCCGCATCATGTACGATACACCCCTCGCACAGCTATCAAGTCTCAAGCCTTAGTTGATTTCGTCAATGACTGGACGGAGTTGCAGGCCCCGGAGGACAGGCCTGATCTTACATACTGGACTATTTATTTTGATGGATCGAGACAGCTGGAAGGCTCGGAGGCTGGTGTGGTACTAGTATCCCCTCAAGGAGATAAATTCTGTTATGTCCTCTGACTCATGTTTCTGTGCACTAACAATGCTGCGGAATACGAAGCTTTGCTTCATGGCTTGCGACTCTCCAAGGAGATGGATCTAACACGAGTCTGATGTTTTGGCGACTCTGATCTAGTGGCGCAGCAAGTTTCAGGTACCTGGGATTCTCGGGACCCCGTGATGGCAGCTTACAGAAGGGCTGTGTCTGACGTGGCGGGTCATTTTCATGGCTATCAGGTTGACCACATTGATCGGCGCCTCAACGAGGCAGCTGATGCCCTTTCACGTCTCGGTTCCCAGCGAAAGCCAGTTCCTCCTAATGTTTTTCTGGATGTTTTGCATAAACCATCCGTTAGTTTACCATCGGAGGAGGAGTTGGCAATACCGGATCCTGAGTCTCAGTTCGTGGCGGCTCTCCACGTCACGCCGGATTGGGTTCTTCCCTATTTGGCTTATCTCGCCCGAGGCGAGTTACCAACAGACGAAGTTTCGGCCCGTCAGATCATTCAGCGGTGCAAATCCATGGTGATCATCAATGGCGAATTATATAAGCGGAGCGCCTCTGGAGTCTTTCAATGATGCGTTTCCTGCGAAGAAGGATGCATAATCTTAAATGACATTCATTTCGGCGACTGTGGGCATCATGCCGGGTCACGTTCTTTGGTGTCAAAGGCATTCCGTCATGGTTTCTTTTGGTTGACGGCTCATACAGATGCAGAAGAGATAGTTCGTCGGTGCGAGGGATGCCATCGTTATGGACGAGAGGCTCATGTGCCAGCTCAAGAACTAAGAATGATTCCCATCACTTGGCCTTTTGCGGTCTGGGGGTTAGACATGGTCGGCCCCTTTAAAATGTCATCCAACAAGAAAACCCATTTGCTGGTGGCGGTTGATAAGTTCACCAAGTGGGTTGAGGCAGAATCTATTCGAACTTGCGATGCGGAGACAACGGTCAAGTTCTTGAAAAAGCTAATCTTCCGGTTTGGAGATCCACATAGTATCATTACTAATAATGGTACTAATCTATCCCAAGGGGCGATGCAGGAGTTTTGCCGTCGAGAACATATCCGGCTTGATGTTTCTGCGGTTGCTCACCCACAATCTAATGGGCACGCGGAACGGGCAAATCAGGAGGTTTTACGAGGAATCAAGCCCCGACTCATGGTTCCCCTGGAGAAAACCCCAGGATGTTGGGTCGAAGAATTGCCTTCAGTACTATGGAGCATCCGGACCACCCCGAACCGGTCCACGAGTTTTACCCCTTTCTTTCTGGTCTACGGAGCAGAAGCCGTTCTTCCTACTGACATAAGGCATGACTCGCCTAGAGTCGCCGCATATGTGGAGCAAGACAACGAACTGGCGCGTCAAGACTCCTTGGACGCCTTAGAAGAGGCACGTGACTTGGCTGCGGCCCGTTCGGCCATCTATCAGCAGGATCTACGGTGTTATCACAACCGCCGGGTTAAGAGCCGGACCTTTCAGGAAGGCGACTTAGTCCTTCGGTTCATACAAGATCGTTCTGGCATGCATAAGTTGTCACCGCCGTGGGAAGGACCGTTCGTCGTCAGCAAGAATCTTCGCAACGGCTCTTATTATCTGGTGGATCTCGGGCCTAACCGGCCAACTATAGAGGCTGAGTCAACTCGCCCCTGGAATATTGCCCACTTGCGGCCTTATTACACTTGAGCTCTTAAGCTCCGCATTTTGTAAGTTTTTCAGTTTTTATTATGAAGTAATAAAGTTAAAATGCTTCCCGACTTGGGGGCTTCTTCATCGAGATCAATTTTGTGATCCTGTCGCGACCTTATGAGCCGACGGAATCATTATCATCTAGGGTGGCGCTTGAGCTTTCTGACTCGCCCCATCCTGTCGCGACCTTATGAGCCGACAAAACCATCATCTAGGGTGGCGCTTGAGCTTTTTGACTCGCCCCATCCTGTCGCGACCTTATGAGCCGACAAAATCATAATTTAGGGTGGCGCTCGAGCTTTCTGACTCGCCCCATCCTGTCGCGACCTTATGAGCCGACGAAACCATCATTTAGGGTGCGCGCTTGAGCTTTCTGACTCGCCCCATCCTGTCGCGACCTTATGAGCCGACAAAATCATTATTTAGGGTGGCGCTTGAGCTTTCTGACTCGCCCCATCCTGTCGCGACCTTATGAGCCGACGAAACCATCATTTAGGGTGCGCGCTTGAGCTTTTTGACTCGCCCCATCCTGTCGCGACCTTATGAGCCGACAAAATCATTATTTAGGGTGGCGCTCGAGCTTTCTGACTCGCCCCATCCTGTCGTGACCTTATGAGCCGACGAAACCATCATTTAGGGTGCGCGCTTGAGCTTTCTGACTCGCCCCATCCTGTCGCGACCTTATGAGCCGACAAAATCATTATTTAGGGTGGCGCTCGAGCTTTCTGACTCGCCCCATATTGTCGCAACCTTATGAGCCGACGAAACCATCATCTAGGGTGCGCGCTTGAGCTTTCTGACTCGCCCCATCCTGTCGCGACCTTATGAGCCGACGAAACCATCATTTAGGGTGCGCCCTTGAGCTTTCTGACTCGCCCCATCCTGTCGCGACCTTATGAGCCGACGAAATCATTTAGGGTGCGCGCTTGAGCTTTCTGACTCGCCCCATCCTGTCGCGACCTTATGAGCCGATGAAATCATCTAGGATGCACGCCTGAGCTTTCTGACTCGCCCCATCCTGTCGCGACCTTATGAGCCGACGAAACCATCATCTAGGGTGCGCGCTTGAGCTTTCTGACTCGCCCCATCCTGTCACGACCTTATGAGCCGACGAAATTGCTATTTTTTATTTACCTTCCTCGCATTGCCACAAGGTTTTCCAAACTTGTTTCTGATTCATTTTGAAATATTTGTTATCACTTATTATTCATTAAGCTTAGAATAGATTGATGATGAAAATCACTTTATCCATGGCCGATCAAGCATTATAAAGAATTTTCAAACGGCGGATCAAGCATTATAAAGAATTTTCAAACTGTGGATCCAGTATTTCAAATCGCCTTAAGGGCGACATAAGGTTTTTTTTCGAAGGTATCACAAAAGCAGTACCGATTCCTAAAGAAGACCTATTACATGGCTCTTAGGGCCAAATCAATGAAGTTTATTCTGCTGACGCCCTTGGATCGTTTTGCTGCGAGCTTTGGCCAACTTCAATTTGCAAGTCGCCTAGTACCCAGTTACACTTGGCCAGAGCTGCAAAGTCATCTTCATCAGTCAGGATTGATGAGAGATCTGCGTCCAAGTCAAAAGGGTTCTTGGGTCGCCATGGAGTTAAGCTGGTCGTCACAAAGGTTGGCGGGTTGACCTTCTTGTTCTTACTATCATAAGCAGCCTGGTACTTTGATAAGTCCAGACTTGCAGCAAGTTGAGTCGCCGCCAGCCGGGAGACCTTGACGACACGCTGGTAGTCCTCTTCGGTGAATTTTGACACGTCATCCTTGAGTTGAGGAAAGCCCGCCGCTACTTCTTCCGGGTTGATCTCTGGAGCATACGCTAAGCAGCGACTTAATGTAGTCAACACTCCCTTCCGGGCGGCTGACCGAGTCAACTCGCCAATCTGGGGAGGAAGCGTGGATAGGCAGCCAAGCATCTTCTTTATGGAGGTTATAGGCTCCTTGGCGCCCATCACTGCTTTCACAGTTAGTACACTGCCGGTATACAGCTGCTCTGTCAGCGTGTAAATCGCCTTCAGCCTCAGCACGCAATCATCCTGAAGGTTGGCGGCTCTCGGACCTGTACAAGGGGTAATGGTAATCAGTGACTCAAGATAAGAGTTATTTAAAAAGGTCAAAGGTTTGAGTATTTTACCAAAGACGGCTTGCGCCATGTTTGAGATATGACGTTTCAAACCGGACAGCACTTGTTGCACAGTAGCTAGCTTGGCTTCAGCTTTCTCTGCTCGTTTTGTCGAAGCATCTTGGTCAGCTTGAGCCCTTTTTAAATCGGCCTTTAGTTTTTCCATCTCAGCTAAAACCAGTTGATACTTCTCCTCCGATTTGGTTCGGGCATCCTGCTGATCAGATAAGTTTTTCTTCAAGTCGCCAAGTGCTGATTCAGTCTGGATAAGAGTTTCCTGTTGAAGTACATGATAAGGGGCAAGTCTCAGAACTATTGCAAGCAATATCCCTGACACTTGGGGGCTAATGTATAATTTTTTCAGACAAAATTATACAACATCAAGACCCGACTCATCTTTTTACTGATGATCCGGCCCTTGGGGGTTACTGGTCGAAAGTTTTTCTAAGTGATCAAGACCCAGCTCATCTTTTTATTGATGACCCGGCCCTTGGGGGTTACTGGTCGAAAGTTTTTCTAAGTGATCAAGACCCGGCTCATCTTTTTATTGATGAGCCGGCCCTTGGGGGTTACTGGTCGAAAGTTTTTCTAAGTGATCAATGTTGGAATTATGCCCTAGAGGCAATAATAAATGTATAGTTATTATTATAATTCCTGTATCAAGATAATAGTTTATTATCCATGCTATAATTGTATTGAATGAAGACTCATTTACATGTGTGGATACATAGACAAAACACCGTCCCTAGCATGCCTCTAGTTGGCTAGCCAGTTGATCGATGATAGTCAGTGTCTTCTGATTATGAACAAGGTGTTGTTGCTTGATAACTGGGTCACGTCATTGGGAGAATCACGTGATGGACTAGACCCAAACTAATAGACGTAGCATGTTGATCGTGTCATTTTGTTGCTACTGTTTTCTACGTGTCAAGTATTTATTCCTATGACCATGAGATCATATAACTCACTGACACCGGAGGAATGCTTTGTGTGTATCAAACGTCCCAACGTAACTGGGTGACTATAAAGATGCTCTACAGGTATCTCCGAAGGTGTTAGTTGAGTTAGTATGGATCAAGACTGGGATTTGTCACTCCGTGTGACGGAGAGGTATCTCGGGGCCCACTCGGTAATACAACATCACACACAAGCCTTGCAAGCAATGTAACTTAGTGTAAGTTGCGGGATCTTGTATTACGGAACGAGTAAAGAGACTTGCCGGTAAACGAGATTGAAATAGGTATACGGATACTGACGATCGAATCTCGGGCAAGTAACATACCGAAGGACAAAGGGAATGACATACGGGATTATACGAATCCTTGGCACTGAGGTTCAAACGATAAGATCTTCGTAGAATATGTAGGATCCAATATGGGCATCCAGGTCCCGCTATGGGATATTGACCGAGGAGTCTCTCGGGTCATGTCTACATAGTTCTCGAACCCGCAGGGTCTGCACACTTAAGGTTCGACATTGTTTTATGCGTATTTGAGTTATATGGTTGGTTACCGAATGTTGTTCGGAGTCCCGGATGAGGTCACGGACGTCACGAGGGTTTCCGGAATGGTCCGGAAACGAAGATTGATATATAGGATGACCTCATTTGATTACCGGAAGGTTTTCGGAGTTACCGGGAATGTACCGGGAATGACGAATGGGTTCCGGGAGTTCACCGGGGGGGGGGGGGGGGGCAACCCACCCCGGGGAAGCCCATAGGCTTTGGGGAGACACACCAGCCCTTAGTGGGCTGGTGGGACAGCCCCAAGGGGGCCTATGCGCCAAGAGAAGGAAATCAAAGGAAAAGAAAAAAAAAAGGAGGGAAGAGGTGGGAAGGGAGGGGGACTCCTCCCACCAAACCAAGTCCAACTCGGTTTGGGGGGGAGTCCTCCCCCCCTTGGCTCGGCCGACCCCTTGAGGGTCCCTTGGACCCCAAGGCAAGGTTCCCCTCCCTCCTCCTATATATATGGGGCTTTTAGGGCAGATTTGAGACGACTTTCTCATGGCTGCCCGACCACATACCTCCATAGTTTTTCCTCTAGATCGCGTTTCTGCGGAGCTCGGGCGGAGCCCTGCTGAGACGAGATCATCACCAACCTACGGAGCGCCGTTACGCTGCCGGAGAACTCTTCTACCTCTCCGTCTCTCTTGCTGGATCAAGAAGGCCGAGATCATCGTCGAGCTGTACGTGTGCTGAACGCGGAGGTGCTGTCCGTTCGGTACTAGATCGTGGGACTGATCGCGGGATTGTTCGCGGGGCGGATCGAGGGACGTGAGGACGTTCCACTACATCAACCGCGTTCTCTAACGCTTCTGCTGTACGATCTACAAGGGTACGTAGATCACTCATCCCCTCTCGTAGATGGACATCACCATGATAGGTCTTCGTGCGTGTAGGAAATTTTTTGTTTCCCATGCGACGTTCCCCAACAGTGGCATCAGAGCTAGGTTCATGCGTAGATGTCTTCTCGAGTAGAACACAAAAGGTTTTGTGGGTGGTGATGTGCGTTTTGCTGCCCTCCTTAGTCTTTTCTTGATTCCACGGTATTGTTGGATTGAAGCGGCTTGGACCGACATTACTCGTACGCTTACGAGAGACTGGTTTCATCGTTACGAGTACCCCCCTTGCTCAAAGATGACTGGCAAGTGACGGTTTCTCCAACTTTAGTTGAATCGGATTTGACCGAGGAGGTCCTTGGATGAGGTTAAATAGCAACTCATAGATCTCCGTTGTGGTGTTTGCGTAAGTAAGATGCGATCCTACTAGATACCCTTGGTCACCACGTAAAACATGCAACAACAAAATTAGAGGACGTCTAACTTGTTTTTGCAGGGTATGATTGTGATGTGATATGGCCAATGATGTGATGTGATATATTGGATGTATGAGATGATCATGTTGTAATAGAAATATCGACTTGCACGTCGATGGTACGGCAACCGGCAGGAGCCATAGGGTTGTCTTTATACTAACTTATGTGCTTGCAGATGCGTTTACTATTTTGCTAGGATGTAGCTTTAGTAGTAATATCATAAGTAGCACGACAACCCCGATGGCAACACGTTGATGGATGATCATGGTGTGGCGCCGGTGACAAGAAGATCGTGCCGGTGCTTTGGTGATGGAGATCAAGAAGCACGTGATGATGGCCATATCATGTCACTTATGAATTGCATGTGATGTTAATCCTTTTATGCACCTTATTTTGCTTAGAACGACGGTAGCATTATGAGGTGATCTCTCACTAAAATTTCAAGACGAAATTGTGTTCTCCCCGACTGTGCACCGTTGCTACAGTTCGTCGTTTCGAGACACCACGTGATGATCGGGTGTGATAGACTCAACGTTCACATACAACGGGTGCAAAATAGTTGCGCACGCGGAACACTCGGGTTAAGCTTGACGAGCCTAGCATGTGCAGACATGGCCTCGGAACACATGAGACCGAAAGGTCGATCATGAATCATATAGTTGATATGATTAGCATAGGGATGCTTACCACTGAAACTACTCTCGACTCACGTGATGATCGGACTTGGGATAATGTAAGTGGATCATGAACCACTCAAATGACTAGAGAGATGTACTTTTTGAGTGGGAGTTTAGCATATAATTTGATTAAGTTGAACTCTAATTATCTTGAACATAGTCTAAGTCCACTTTGTATATATTTGTGTTGTAGATCATGGCTCACGCAAGTGTCATCCTGAATTTTAATACGTTCCTAGAGAAAGCTAAGTTGAAAGATGATGGAAGCAACTTTGTAGACTGGGCTCGTAATCTTAAGCTAATCTTACAAGCTGGGAAGAAGGATTATGTCCTTAATGCTGCGCTAGGAGATGAACCACCCGCTACGGCTGATCAGGATGTTAAGAACGCTTGGTTAGCGCGTAAGGAGGACTACTCAATAGTTCAATGTGCAGTCTTGTATGGCTTAGAACCGGGACTTCAACGTCGCTTTGAGCGTCATGGAGCATTTGAGATGTTCCAGGAGTTGAAGTTTATCTTTCAGAAGAACGCCCGGATCGAGAGGTATGAGACCTCCGATAAATTCTATGCTTGCAAGATGGAGGAAAATTCGTCTGTCAGTGAACATGTGCTCAAAATGTCTGGGTACTCAAACCGTCTAGCTGAACTGGGGATTGAACTCCCGCAAGAAGCTATCACTGACAGAATCCTTCAATCACTGCCGCCAAGCTATAAAGGCTTTGTGTTGAACTACAACATGCAAGGGATGAATAAGTCTCCCGGCGAGTTGTTTGCGATGCTGAAAGTCGCAGAGTCTGAACTCCGTAAAGAGCATCAAGTGTTGATGGGGAGCAAGACCACTAGTTTCAAGAGAAACGACAAAGGGAAGAAGGTCAATTCGAAGAAGAGCGGCAAGCGTGTTGCCAATCCGCCGAAGAAACCCAAGGCTGGACCTAAGCCTGAAACAGAGTGCTTCTATTGCAAGGGTATGGGTCACTGGAAGCGCAATTGCCCCAAGTATCTGGCAGATAAGAAGGCGGGCAAAGAGAAATTAGGTATATTTGATATACATGTTATTGATGTGTACTTAACCGGCTCTCGTAGTAGTGCCTGGGTATTTGATACCGGTTCTGTTGCTCATATTTGCAACTTGAAACAGGAACTGCAGAATAGACGAAGGCTGGCGAAAGACGAAGTGACGATGCGCGTAGGAAACGGTTCCAAGGTTGATGCAATCGCCGTCGGCACAGTGTCACTTCAACTACCATCGGGATTAGTGATGAACTTAAATCATTGTTATTTAGTGCCTGCGTTGAGCATGAACATTATATCTGGATCTTGTTTATTGCGAGACGGTTACTCTTTTAAGTCAGAGAATAATGGTTGTTCTATTTCTATGAGTAACATCTTTTATGGTCATGCACCGAATGTGAGAGGATTGTTCATATTGAATCTTGATAGCGATACGCATATACATAACATTGAGACCAAAAGAGTTAGAGTAAACAATGATAGCGCCATATTTTTGTGGCACTGCCACTTGGGTCATATTGGTGTAAAGCGCATGAAGAAACTCCATGCTGATGGATTTTTGGAGTCACTTGACTTTGATTCACTTGACACGTGCGAACCATGCCTCATGGGCAAGATGACTAAGACTCCGTTCTCCGGAACAATGGAGCATGCAAGTGACTTGTTGGAAATCATACATACCGATGTGTGTGGCCCAATGAGCGTGGAGGCACACGGCGGATATCGTTATTTCCTCACCTGCACTGACGATTTAAGTAGATATGGTTATGTCTACTTGATGAAGCACAAGTCTGAAACATTTGAAAAGTTCAAGCAATTTCAGAGTGAAGTAGAAAATCATCATAACAAGAAGATCTAGTTCCTACGGTCTGATCGTGGGGGTGAATATCTGAGTTTCGAGTTTGGTGCTCACTTAAAACAATGTGGAATTGTTTCACAATTAACACCGCCTGGAACACCACAACGTAATGGTGTGTCCCAACGTCGTAATCGTACTTTGTTAGAGATGGTGCGATCTATGATGTCTCTTACTGATTTGCCGTTATCGTTTTTGGGTTATGCATTAGAAACAGCTGCATTCACTTTAAATAGGGCACCATCAAAATCCGTTGAGACGACACCATACGAACTGTGGTATGGCAAAAGGCCAAAGTTGTCGTTTCTTAAAGTTTGGGGATGTGATGCTTATGTCAAAAAGCTTCAGCCTGAAAAGCTGGAACCCAAAGCGGAAAAATGCGTCTTCATAGGTTACCCAAAAGAGACAGTTGGGTACACCTTCTATCTCAAAACCGAGGGCAAAGTGTTTGTTGCTAAGAACGGAACTTTTCTCGAGAAGGAGTTTCTCTCGAGAGAATTGAGTGGGAGGAAGATAGAACTTGACGAGGTTGTCGAACCTATCATCCCTCTAGATGGTGGCGCAGGGCAAGGGGAAACCTCTGTCGTTGCAACGCCGGTTGAGGAGGAAGTTAATGATGATGATCATGAAACTCCAGTTCAAGTTTCTGTTGAACCACGCAGGTCGACGAGATCACGCGCTGCTCCAGAGTGGTACGGTAATCCCGTCTTATCAATCATGTTGTTAGACAACAATGAACCTGCAAACTATGAAGAAGCAATGGTGGGCCCAGATTCCAACAAATGGCTAGAAGCCATGAAATCCGAGATAGGATCCATGTATGAGAACAAAGTGTGGACTTTGGAGATACTACCTGAGGGCCGCAAGGCTATTCAGAACAAATGGATCTTTAAGAAGAAGACGGACGCTGACGGTAATGTGACCGTTTATAAAGCTCGACTTGTGGCAAAGGGTTTTTCACAAGTTCCAGGAATTGACTACGATGAGACTTTCTCTCCCGTAGTGATGCTTAAGTCCGTCAGAATCATGTTAGTAATAGCTGCATTTTTCGATTATGAAATCTGGCAGATGGATGTCAAAACGGCGTTCCTTAACGCTTTCCTTAAGGAAGAGTTGTATATGATGCAACCCGAAGGTTTTGTCGATCCTAAAAATGCTGACAAGGTGTGCAAGCTCCAGCGATCCATTTCTGGACTGGTGCAAGCATCTCGGAGTTGGAACAAACGTTTTGATGAGGTGATCAAAGCATTTGGGTTTATACAAGTGGTTGGAGAATCTTGTATTTACAAGAAAGTGAGTGGGAGCTCTGTGGCGTTTCTAATATTATATGTGGACGACATATTACTGATTGGAAACAACGTAGAGCTTTTGGAGAGCATAAAAGGTTACTTGAATAAAAGTTTCTCTATGAAGGACCTAGGAGAAGCTTCTTACATTCTAGGCATTAAGATCTATAGGGATAGATCAAAACGCCTGATAGGACTTTCACAAAGCACATACCTTGATAAAGTTTTGAAGAGGTTCAAAATGGAACAGTCCAAGAAAGGGTTCTTGCCAGTGTTACAAGGTACGAGATTGAGTAAGACTCAGTGCCCACCAACTGATGAAGATAGAGAGCATATGCGCTCCGTCCCCTATGCTTCAGCCATAGGTTCTATCATGTATGCGATGCTGTGCACTAGACCGGATGTTAGCCTGGCCATAAGTATGGCAGGCAGGTTCCAGAGTAATCCAGGAGTGGATCACTGGACAGCGGTCAAGAATATCCTGAAGTACCTGAAAAGGACTAAGGAGATGTTTCTCGTGTAAGGAGGTGACGAAGAGCTCGCCGTAAAGGGTTACGTTGATGCAAGCTTTGACACAGATCCGGACGACTCTAAGTCGCAAACCGGATACATATTTATTCTTAATGGGGGTGTAGTAAGCTGGTGCAGTTCCAAGCAAAGCGTCGTAGCAGATTCTACATGTGAAGCGGAGTACATGGCTGCCTCGGAGGTGGCTAAGGAGGGTGTCTGGATGAAGCAGTTCATGACGGATCTTGGAGTGGTGCCAAGTGCACTGGATCCAATAACCTTGTTCTGTGACAACACTGGTGCCATTGCCCTGGCAAAGGAACCAAGGTTTCACAAGAAGACCAGACACATCAAACGACGCTTCAACCTCATCCGCGACTACGTCGAGGAGGAGGACGTAAATATATGCAAGGTGCACACGGATCTGAATGTAGCAGACCCGCTGACTAAACCTCTTCCACGGCCAAAACATGATCGACACCAGAACTGTATGGGTGTTAGATTTATTACAATGTAATTCACATGGTGATGTGAGGGCTAGATTATTGACTCTAGTGCAAGTGGGAGACTGTTGGAATTATGCCCTAGAGGCAATAATAAATGTATAGTTATTATTATAATTCCTGTATCAAGATAATAGTTTATTATCCATGCTATAATTTTATTGAATGAAGACTCATTTACATGTGTGGATACATAGACAAAACACCGTCCCTAGCATGCCTCTAGTTGGCTAGCCAGTTGATCAATGATAGTCAGTGTCTTCTGATTATGAACAAGGTGTTGTTGCTTGATAACTGGATCACGTCATTGGGAGAATCACGTGATGCACTAGACCCAAACTAATAGACGTAGCATGTTGATCGTGTCATTTTGTTGCTACTGTTTTCTGCGTGTCAAGTATTTATTCCTATGACCATGAGATCATATAACTCACTGACATCGGAGGAATTCTTTGTGTGTATCAAACGTCGCAACGTAACTGGGTGACTATAAAGATGCTCTACAGGTATCTCCGAAGGTGTTAGTTGAGTTAGTATGGATCAAGACTGGGATTTGTCACTCCGTGTGACGGAGAGGTATCTCGGGGCCCACTCCGAAGGTGTTAGTTGAGTTAGTTGAGTTAGTTGAGTTTTATGCGTATTTGAGTTATATGGTTGGTTACCGAATGTTGTTTGGAGTCTCGGATGAGATCACGGACGTCATGAGGGTTCCCAGAATGGTCCGGAAACGAAGATTGATATATAGGATGACCTCATTTGATTACCGGAAGGTTTTCGGAGTTACCGGGAATGTACCGGGAATGACGAATGGGTTCCGGGAGTTCACCGGGGGGGGGGGGGGCAACCCACCCCGGGGAAGCCCATAGCCTTTGGGGAGACACACCAGCCCTTAGTGGGCTGGTGGGACAGCCCCAAGGGGGCCTATGCGCCAAGAGAAGGAAATCAAAGGAAAAGAAAAAAAAGGAGGAAAGAAGTGGGAAGGGAGGGGGACTCCTCCCACCAAACCAAGTCCAACTCGGTTTGGGGGGGGAGTCCACCCCCCTTGGCTCGGCCGACCCCTTGAGGGTCCCTTGGACCCCAAGGCAAGGTTCCCCTCCCTCCTCCTATATATATGGGGCTTTTAGGGCAGATTTGAGACGACTTTCTCACGGCTGCCCGACCACATACCTCCATAGTTTTTCCTCTAGATCGCGTTTCTGCGGAGCTCGGGCGGAGCCCTGCTGAGACGAGATCATCACCAACCTCCGGAGTGCCGTCACGCTGCCGGAGAACTCTTCTACCTCTCCGTCTCTCTTGCTGGATCAAGAAGGCCGAGATCATCGTCGAGCTGTACGTGTGCTGAACGCGGAGGTGTCGTCCGTTCGGTACTAGATCGTGGGACTGATCGCGGGATTGTTCGCGGGGCGGATCGAGGGACGTGAGGACGTTCCACTACATCAACCGCGTTCTCTAACGCTTCTGCTGTACGATCTACAAGGGTACGTAGATCACTCATCCCCTCTCGTAGATGGACATCACCATGATAGGTCTTCGTGCGCGTAGGAAAATTTTTGTTTCCCATGCGACGTTCCCCAACAATTAAGACCCAGCTCATCTTTTTATTGATGACCCGACCCTTGGGGGTTACTGGTCGATTTTTTTTAAGTGGTCAAGACCCGGCTCATCTTTTTATTGATGACCTGGCCCTTGGGGGTTACTGGTCAAAAAATTTTCTAGTGATCAAGACCCGGCTCATCTTTTTACTGATGACCCGTCCCTTGGGGGTTACTGGTCGAAAGTCTTTCTGAGTGATCAAGACCCGGCTCATCTTTTTACTGATGACCCGGCCCTTGGGGGTTAGTGGGGATAATATAGTATATAACAAAGCTTACCTCATGTTTATCCTTTAGCATCCGAAGCAGGCTTTTCTCCATCTCATAACTCGCCTCCAGGCGATTTGCAAAACCAGAGCATAGTTCTTTGAATTCCAGATGTTCATATTCAGAAAGCTTAGCCTTGGAGAGTCCAGACTCAAGAACGGCTTGAGATGATGATGGCACATGCTTTGACAAAACCGCTGTGGCCGGTTTAGAGAAGCTGGTACCAGTGATAATTACAGCGTCCGGGTCTTCTGCTATTGTCAATGGACTTGGCGGCTGGGGGGCATCCATTGTTTCCTTGGGCGATCTAGGAAGATCCATTTGATCCTCAGGTTTGTCTTGGTCCGGGTTATCTTGGATCGGCGCCGGTTCTTTGATGGGCTCTGAAATTATAATAGGACTTGACCCGCTGGTTTTCCTCTTCTTCGCCTGTGCCCTGAAAGAGGGAAGAGGCACGTTTAAGGATTGAAAATTTATCACCATCAGATTCAAAGTAAAATTATCAAAGGACTTACCAAGGGACACGGATCATTGGCGGAAGTGTCGACATTACTGAGTCGCCAGATGTAGGAGGAGAATTCTGCAAGAATTATACGTCAAAGATATAGGCGGGTCACAGATGCGATCCAAAGAAACATGAAGAAGTGTCATTCATGGGTACCTCATTTGGCTTTCTCTTGTTCTTTGTTGGTAAGCCGGAGACCAGATCACCGGAATGACTTCGGGTCTTCCGATTTGAAGTATATTGTGCTTTCTTTAGAAGAAAATTTGGGTCCAAAAAAGCATTTGGATGTGAGAAGGGAACTTTCCCACAAATTCGCCTGGCCGGCTTAGGTGGAGAAGGAGAAGAATCGGAGGAAGCAGAAATTACCTCTGCGGAATCCTCCTGGCTTTCGTTGTCTTCATTCTATTTGAGAGAGGCAGAGACATAAATACAAAATTAACAGTAGTGGATGGCGAGTGAAAAGAGGATAGGTTTTTACCTCTGAAGGTGCGTCGCCGACTTGAGATTCATCGGCTTCGGATGGCTCGGCCACAACAGCTTTGCCCTTGCCCTTGGTTTTCTTCTTTGGGGGCGGCTTAGCTTGCTTCATGGCTGGCTTTTTGGGCTTCTTGGACCAAAATTTATCACCTTTATGGAATGGCATATGTTATAAAAGGCCACAATTCGAATGAAACATAAGAAGTAAAGGAAAATGCGGGTTACAGTTGCTTACCTTGGGCGCCGGATTAATCTTACAGAAGGGTTTGAGGCCGACTTGGCTGCATTTTCCCGCAGGCTCGCCGGTCAGCTTCTTGATGATGACGACAATATCATTTTCCGTTAAAGCCGTGCGGAAATAACATTGAGGATGATCTAAGGTGCCATCAAATTCGCACATTAACCCGTCCCGGCGACTTAAAGGGAGGATGCGCCATTCGACCCAGCAGCGGATCAAGTCGACCCCAGTAAGGCCGTTGTTTGTCAAAGATCTTAACTCGGACAATACTGGGATGAAATCTGATTCCTCCTCTTCGGTGAGCTTGTCCGGAAGCTTGAAATTCGCTAGAAGGTGATCTTCCCTATAGCCCAGAAGCTTGTTTTCGCCTGCAGGTGAGGTCTCTTGACAATAGAACCAAGACTCGCCCCAGCCTTTGGGATGGCTTAGCATGGCGAGTGAGGGAAATGGGCTATCCCTGCGGTGCTGAACGTTTACACCACCAAGTTCCAGGCTGGGGCCGTTGAGAAATTCCGTTTGGCGATTTAAGACGAAAAAGTACCAGAATAAAGGAACTGAGGGTTCCATCCGCAGGTAAGCCTCACAAAACACTTGAAACTGGCATATGTTACTTATCGAGTTGGGCCCCAGATCCTGGAGGCGGACATTCATGAAAGCCATGGCTTCTCTAAGGAACTTCGATCCGTGCGGCTTAAAACCCCGCTCAAGGTGTTCGATGAAAACAACTATCTCCCCTTCTTTGGGATTGGGGAGATCCTCTCCGAACCCGGTACGCCACCCGATAACATCCTGAGGGTCCAAATTTCTAGTTTTCACATAATCCTCTAGTATGGTATCATTGACCTTGGTAGGGAGCCAGTCACTTTTGAAGACGGTGCCCATGCTACAAAGGAGTAAAGTACGGATGAATTTACATGCTTGAACATCTATCATGAGAGGTGAAATAAGTTCATTTGACTCACCAAGTAATTTGTTCGCGGACTGAGGAGAAATCTTGACCCGCCATATAAAGATCCGAGTTAGATTGCTACGACGACTTACGAAGGTTGGCTACTCACAAGAGTTGTGTCTTAAAGCGTGGAGACATTTGATTAAAATGGTGAAGTGTGAAGACTACAAACAGCTTTTACGCAACGAGCAGTAAATTATGGATCTATTGGACAGCCGAAAATACATGAGGAAAATGACTGGATACGGCAACTTACAACCAGTACGAGATAATGTTGTTGGTTTGATGAAATACTACTCTAAACGTGCAAATCGAGGGCGGATAAGTGAAGATATTAGAGGCATTGGTTTTCTCGTTGTCATCGATACTAACTAATCAAGGATAGGTAACAAATATTCGGGAAGGCATCAAGAACACGGCAGTGATGAACTTCGGAAAGGGATGGGGATCTGCTCTTAAGTGAGCGGTGACCTAACGTGATGGGTTCGGCCGGAGGTGGTCGACGGCGACGAAGGCTATTGGAGGAGCACAAAAGTCTCGATCGGGTGCGGAGATCTTCGGCGGCGACGAAGTGCCTGGCAACTGCGAGGTGGTCGACGACGGTGAGATGGTCGATGGCGGCGAGCAGCTCTACTGAGGTAAAGTGCTTGACGGCGACAAGATCTTTGGGCAGCGCCAAAGCTTTCGGGCAACGACAGGAACTGCGGTCGGCGTCGGAGCTCTCGGAAGGCAATAAGGGTTTTCTCGCTGTGATAATGGGGAGAAGATTGACAAGACTGGTGGGTGGAATGCGCCAGACCTGTCCCCCCACCTATTTAACAGGGCAGGCGCTGGAATCGAGGCGCCGTGAGCGGGAACCACCGAAGGATAAAAAGATTCGCTATAATGACACTCCGGAAATTTTGGGATAGCAATATCAAAGGATCCATTAGGATTACGTCAGTCTTTTCCGGAACTCAAGGGATAAGAAGATGCTAACGAGAAATGGTTTGGCGATTTAAGTTTGTCCACGACAGATGGCGGGTTAAAGTTTGTGACGTATAGAGAAGGATGAAGAATGAATCGCTTTTAACTGAGCGAAAATATTGGCGTGAAGAGAATTCAAGTCAATCCGGGGCCTAATGTTGGGGATATTACCTGTTAATAACCCGCCCTAGTTGGGCCGGGTCACCAAAATCAGGCGATTCATCTGAGCGTGGTTTGGGCCATGGCCTGGCAAGACCGAAGGTTGTATGGCGGTTTATAATTTCCGGAAGGTCTCCAAGCTTTGGAAGATGGCGACTTGGAGACCGTAGAGGTCAAGATTTGTAGAAAGGAAAGTACCCTTGTAAACCCTAGGGGTTTGACCTGTATATAAAGGCGAGTCCCAGGGAAGAAGAGGATAGGTTAGAAATCATCGAGTGCTAGGTCTGGCGAGTTACGCCCTCCTTGTAATCGAAACTCCATCAATACAACTCAAAGCAGGACATAGGCCTTTACCTCCTCACGAGGGGCCGAACCTGGGTAAATCGCCGTGTCTCTCCTGTTCAACCCCTTTGAGTCACCACCAAGGTGCGATGGCTCCAATACTAAGTCCTTTCACGAGGACATCTGCCGTGACAAAACCACGACAGGTGGTGATGGAGAAGTTGTAACATGAGTCTGATCGCCGGAATCCTCAAATCCCGCAGTTTCCATTAGGACCCCGCTGCCACGGGAGTGATGGACAATAGATGTCATGCAAGTTCTTTTCCCTAAGCACGTATGACTACATATAGAATACATGCCTACATTAGATTGACGAATGGGAGCTAGTTACATATCTCTCCGTGTTATAGCTGTTACATGATGAATCACATCCGTCATACTCATCCATCACCGATCCACTGCCTACGAGTCTTTTACTACTGGTCCTTGCTACGTTACTTTGTCCAGGCTTATCCCTTGCTACCAATGGGATTGGGCCACTTTGCTACTACTGTTGCTACCACTGTTACTCCGCTACTGCTGTTACTCTGCTGCTACTGTTGTTCCTTGCTACTCTGTTGTTACTTGTTGCAAGACCCTTTTTCTGGCATCGTTGTCGGGGAAGAATAGTTCCCCGTCCATGTGCAACTTACTGGCGCCATTGATACAACAATTAGGAATAGTCTGCCGTCAACAGTTCTGTTTCTCACACCGTTGCTATCATACTACTTTGCTACTGATACTTTGCTTGTAGACACTAATCTTTCAGGTGTGGTTTGATACGTCTCAAACGTATCTATAATTTTTGATGGTTTCATGCTGTTATCTTGTCAACTTTGGATGTTTTATATACCTTATATATCTATTTTGGGACTAACTTAATAATACAGTGCCAAGTGCCAGTTCCTGTTTTTCTGTGTTTTTGGCTCTTTTCAGATCTGATTTTAGAACGGAGTCCAAACGGAATAAAATCCCCGAAATGAATTTTTCCAGAACAGAAGAAGTTCGGGGGACTTGAGGGCCAAGGCAGGAGAGCCACAGGGGGCCCACAAGCCCTGTAGCCGCCACCAGGGGGCGACGGCTACCAGGCTTGTGGCCTCCCTGGCGCCCCCCTGCCCTAGATCTTTCGCCTATATATTCCCTAAAATCCAGAAAACAAATCAGGGCATCCACGAAAACACTTTTCCGCCGCCGCAAGCTTCTGTTTCCACGAAATCTCATCTGGAGACCCTTCCCGGTGCCCTGTCGGAGGAGACTTTGGAGTTGGAGGGCTTCTACATCAACATCATCGCCTCTCCAATGACTCGTGAGTAGTTCACTTCAGACCTACGGGTCCGTAGTTAGTATCTAGATGGCTTCTTCTCTCTCTTGGATCTTCAATACAAAGTTCTCCAGGATCTTCATGGAGATCTATCCGAAGTAATCCTCTTTGGCGGTGTGTTTGTCGAGATCCGATGAATTGTGGATTTGTGATGAGATTATCTATGATATATATTTGAGTCTTTGCTGATTTCTTATATGCATGATTTGATATCCTTGTAAGTCTCTTCGAGTCCTGGGTTTTGTTTGGCCAACTAGATCTATAATTCTTGCAATGGGAGAAGTGCTTGGTTTTGGGTTCATACCGTGTGGTGAACTTTCCCATGACAGAAGGGGCAGCAAGGCACGCATCATGTTGTTGCCATCAAGGGTAACAAGATGGGATTTTATCGTAGATATGAGATTGTCCATCTACATCATGTCATCTTGCTTAAGGCGTTACTCTGTTCTTATGAACTTAATACACTAGATACTTGCTGGATAGCGGTCGACGTGTGGAGTAATAGTAGTCGATGCAGAAAGTATCGGTCGACTTGTTTTGGACGTGATGCCTATAGATATAATCATTGCCATAGATAACGTCACGACTTTGCGTGGTTCTTTCAATTGCTCGACAGTAATTCATTCACCCACCGTCTACTTGTTTTCATGAGAGAAGCCACTGGTGAACACTACGGCCCCCGGGTCTATTCACAACTATCGTTTCCACTTTCGCTTTTACTTTGCTTTGTTTACTTTTTGCTTTAAGTTCTCACTTTGAAAACAATCTATGAGGGATTGACAACCCCTTCATAGCGTTGGGTGCAAGCTTTTTGTGTTTGTGGAGGTACTTGTGACTTGAGGCGATCCTCCCTCTGGATCGATACCTTGGTTCTCAAAACCGAGGGAAATACTTACCGCCGCTGTGCTACATCACCCTTTCCGCTTCGAGGGAACACCAACGCAAGTCTCCAAGGCCACGGGGGAATCCTTTGCATATTTTCCAAGGAAGCCCCTAAAGGCGTAGCCGTAGCAGAAGGATTCCTGGTGCAGTTACTGAGGAGTATCAAGACAAGAATAGTCTCCCGTCAACACGCTTATTTCTGGCGCCATTGGAAGGTCTTTTGTTGCAGTAGAAGAAGTATTTGTGGCGCCGTTGCCGGGGAAGGAGAGATCAAGTCAAGATCTATCCAAGTAGGTGTCACAAACTCATCTCTTGCATTTACCTTTTTTGCCAGTTGCCTCTCGTTTTCCTCTCCTCCACTCCACATTTGCCGTTTTCATTTGCCTTTCTCCTTTGTCGTTTTCATTTGCCTTTCGCAGTTTTCCTTTGACAATTTTCTTGCTTGCTTGTGTTCTTGTTGGTTTGATGAAGTCATCATGGCTGAAAACACCAAACTTTGCGACTTCTCGAGTACAAATAATAATGATTTTATTAGTACTCCGATTGCTCCCGCCACTAGTGCGGAATTGTATGAAATCAACGCTGCCTTGCTGAATCTTGTTATGAAAGAGCAATTCTCTGGCCTTCCTAGTGAAGATGCCGCATCCCATCTGAATACCTTCATTGAGCTTAGTGATATGCAAACGAAAAGAGATGTGGATAATGACGTGATTAAGTTGAAGCTTTTTCCTTTCTCGTTGTGAGATCGCGCAAAAACTTGGTTTTCTTCTTTGCCTAAAAATAGTATCGATTCTTGGGATAAGTGCAAAGATGCTTACATATCCAAGTATTTTCCGCCGGCTAAGATTATCTCTCTACGTAACGATATCATGAATTTCAAGCAACTTGATCATGAACATGTTGCACAATCTTGGGAGAGGATGAAGTCAATGATTAGAAATTGTCCCGCTCATGGCTTGAGTTTGTGGATGATTATACGAATCTTTTACGCTGGTTTGAATTTTGCTTCTCGCAATATCCTAGACTCCGCCTCAGGTGGAACGTTCATGGAAATCATGTTAGGAGACGCTACAAAACTCCTAGACAATATCATGACCAACTACTCTCAGTGGCACACTGAAAGGTCACCTGCTAGCAAAAAGGTACACGCTATAGAAGAAATTAACTCGCTTAGTGCTAAGATGGACGAGTTGATGAATTTGGTTGCTAGTAGAAATGCTCCTATAGATCCTAATGACATGCCACTATCTTTCTTGATTGAGAGTAGCAACGCTAGTTTGGACGTTAATTATATTGGTAGGAACAATTTTGGCAACAACAATGCTTTTAGAGGAAACTATGTTCCTAGGCATTTTCCTAGTAACTCCTCTAACAATTATGGCAATTCCTATAACAACACTTATGGAAATCACAACAAATTACCCTCTGATTTAGAGAGTAATATCTAAGAGTTCATCAACTCTCAAAAGATTTTCAATGCGTCCATAGAGGAAAAACTACTCAAAATAGACGATTTGGTTAAGATGTCTTGTGATATTGATGCTTTGAAAGTTAGATGTGCTCCTCCCAAGGTCAACTTGGATGAAACTTTAAAAGCTATGCGTGTCTCCATGAATGAGAGCAAAGAAAGAACCGCCCAAATACGCGTTAGGCATGAATGGTTTAAAAGGGTGCGTTCTAGTGATGCAAATCACGAAGATCTTAAAGTGCTTGGTGTGACTCCTCTTGAATCTTTGTTTTCGTGTGTCAAACCTATTGATGAAGGGGCTGGATATGAATCCACTTTGGTTGAAAAACGCCCCAATGATTCGGAGTCCACCTATCTTGATAATAAAGGTGTGGAGAGTGGAGTTGAAGAAATCAAAATATTGGGTAGTAATGAAACTCCCACTTTGGATTTCAAAGAATTCAATTATGATAGTTGCTCCTTGTTTGAATGCATTTTTGTGATGCAATCCATTGCAAACTCTCCACATGCTTATAGCCAAAGCAAAGCCTTTACCGCACATATCGTAGATGCTTTGATGAAATCTCTTGAAGAGAAACTCGAATTAGAAGTCTCTATACCTAGAAAACTTCATGATGAGTGGGAACCTACTATCAAAATCAAGATCAAAAACTATGAATGCAATGCTTTGTGTGATTTGGGTGCTAGTGTTTCCGCGATTCCAAAGTCTTTATGTGATATTCTTGGTTTTCATGAGATTGAAGAGTGTTCTCTTAATTTGCATCTTGCGGATTCTACTGTCAAGAAACCCATGGGAAGGATCGATGATGTTCTTATTGTTGCAAATAAGAACTATGTACCCGTGGATTTCATTGTACTTGACATAGATTGCAATCCTTCATGTCCCATTATTCTTGGTAGACCTTTCCTAAGGACTATTGGTGCTATCATCGATATGAAGGAAGGGAATATTAGATTTCAATTTCCCCTAAAGAAGGGCATGGAGCATTTTCCTAGAAAGAAAATAAGATTGCCTTATGAATATATGATGAGGGCTACTTATGGTTTGAGCACCAAAGATGACTATACGTGATTCCATCACCTTATGCCTAGCTAAGGGCGTTAAACAATAGCGCTTGTTGGGAGGCAACCCAACGAATCTATCATTTTTCTTTCTGTTTTGTGTTTTCCGCACTTTCATAATTCTGTTATGATTGTGTTTTTTGTCTTTCTTTTGTGTTTGTGCCAAGTAAAGCCGTTATGATTAGTCTTGGGGATGATCGTTTGGTCATGCTGGAGAAGACAGAAGCTTTCTGCTCACTAAAAGAATTTTAATTCTTTTTCTGTAAGAGATTTTGAGTTGATTCTTTTTTATTCTGATTGCTGTGCAAATTATTAAGACTCTCATAATTTTTCAGAATTTTTGAAGTACCAGAAGTATACAAAGTATACAGATTGCTACAGACTGGTCTACTGTTAACAGATTCTGTTTTTGTTGAGTTGGTTGCTTATTTTGATGAAACTATGGATAGTATCGGGGGGTATTAGCCATGGAAGATTTAAAATACAGTAACCCAACATCAACATAAGTAGAATTTAAGTTTGCTACAGTACCTAAGGAAGTGGTAGTTTTCTTTCTTATACTAATGATATCACGAGTTTCTGTTTAAGTTTCGTGTTGTGAAGTTTTCAAGTTTTGGGTGAAGTTCTTATGGACAAGAGATAAAGAGTGGCAAGAGCTCAAGCTTGGGGATGCTCAAGGCACCACAAGTTGATTCAAGGATGCCGTAAAAGCCTAAACTTGGGGATGCCCCGTGAAGGCATCCCCTCTTTCATCTTCAATCCATCGGTAACGTTACTTGGGGCTATATTTTTATTCACCACATGTTATGTGTTTTGCTTGGAGCGTCTTGTATCGTAGGAGTCTTTTATTTTTTTTGTGTCACAATCTTCCGTTCTGCACACCTAGAGAGAGATACATGCACTCACCGTGATTTTTTCAAGCTTCACTTATATCCTTTGGTTAGACAATTCAGCTCACATGTGCTTCACTTATATCTTTTGAGCTAGTTGATTTTTCTCTATGTGCTTCACTTATATCTTTTAGAGCACGGAAGCACGTGGCTTGGTAGTTGATCTATGCTATGAAAGTAGTCTCAAAAGGGGTAATTATCCAAAGGGATATGAAAACTTCCATCTCCATGTGCATTGAATAGTTAGAGAATTTTGATTCATCTCAATTAGTTTTGAGTTGTGGTTGTGGTAATATTGAAGTTATGTTAGTAAGCTGTTGTGGATCTAGAAATACTTGTGTTGAATTTAGTGATTCCCGTAGCATGCACGTATGGTGAACCGCTATGTGATGAAGTCTGAGCATGATTAGTCTATTGAGTGTCATCCTCTATGTGGCGGTCGGGATCGGGCGATGGTTTATACCTACCAACCCTTCCCCTAGGAGTATGCGTTGAATGCTTTGTTTCGATTACTACTAAAACTTTTGCAACAAGTATATGAGTTCTTCATGACTAATTCTGAGTCCATGGTTTAGATGCACTTTCACCTTTCACCATCACTATCTTCTTTAGTGCCGTGCAACTTTCGCCGGTGCACAAAACCCACCATATAGCCGCCCTCAAAACAACCACCATACCTACCTACTATGGCTTTTTCAAAGCTATTCCGAGATATATTGCCATGCAACTACCACCATGACATGTGCCACCACTTCTACATTGCCATTGCATGATCGTAAGATAGCTAGCATGATGTTTCCTTTGATGTCCATGCCATGCTAGATCATTGTCACGGTACACTACCGAAGGCATTCCATATAGAGTCATCATTGCTCTAAGTTTTGAGTAGTAAGTGTGATGATCATCATTGATGGAGCATTCTCCCATGTGAGGAAATAAAAGAGGCCAGCGAAGCCCATATACAAAAAGAGGACAAATATGCCCACCAAAAAAATAGGCCAAAGAGTCCACCAAAAAAATGATGAGAGAAAAAGGGAGAAGGGACAATGCTACTATCCTTCCACACTTGTGCTTATTAAGCACCATGATCTTCATGATTGAGAGTCTCTCATTCTGTCACACCCATATAGCTAGTGGGAAATTTTCATTATATAACTTGGCTTGTATATTCCAATGACAGGCTTCCTCAAAATTGCCTTAGGTCTTCGTGAGCAAGCAATTTGGATGCACACCCACTAGTTTTCTTTAAGAGCTTTCACATACTCTTTGCATCATTTGTATGGCAATCCCTACTCATTCACATTGATATCTATTGATGAGCATCTCCATAGCTCATTGATATGCCTAGTTAATGTGACCATATTCTCCTTGTTTGTCTTGCAACCTCCACCACATTCCATTCCACTTATAGTGCTAAAACCATGGCTCACGCTCATGTATTGCATGAGAGTTGAAAAGGTTTGAGAAAGTAAAGGTGTGAAAACAATTACTTGGCCAATACCGGGGTTGTGCATGATTTAAATTCATTGTGCAAGAATGATAGAGCATAGCCAGACTATATGATTTTGTAGGGATAACTTTCTTTAGGCCTTGTTATTTTGAAAGTTCATGATTACCTTGCTAGTTTGCTTGAAGTATTATTGTCTCCTCATCAATAGCAAACTGTTGTTTTGAATCTAATGGATCTGAACATTCACGTCACATAAGAGGAGTTACAAAGGACATCTATGCTAGGTAGCATGAAAGCATCAAAAATTCATTCTTTATCACTTCCCTACTCGAGGACGAGCAGGAGTTAAGCTTGGGGATGCTTGATACGTCTCAAACGTATCTATAATTTTTGATGGTTTCATGATGTTATCTTGTCAACTTTGGATGTTTTATGTACCTTTTATATCTTTTTTGGGACTAACTTATTAATTCAGTGCCAAGTGCTAGTGCTAGTTCCTGTTTTTTCTGTGTTTTTGGCTCTTTTCAGATCTGATTTTGGAATGGAGTCCAAACGGAATGAAATCCCCGAAATGAATTTTTCTAGAACAGAAGAATCGGGGGACTTGAGGGCCAAGGCAGGAGAGCCACACGGGGCCCACAAGTCGTGTAGCCGCCACCAGGGGGGCCGGCGGCTACCAGGCTTGTGGCCTCCCTAGCGCCCCCCTGCCCTAGCTCTTTCGCCTATATATTCCCTAAAATCCAGAAAAAAATCAGGGCATCCACAAAAACACTTTTCTGCCGCCGCAAGCTTCCGTTTCCGTGCGATCTCATCTGGAGACCCTTCCCGGTGCCGTGCCGGAGGGGACTTTGGAGTTGGAGGGCTTCTACATCAACATCATCGCCTCTCCAATGACTCGTGAGTAGTTCACTTCAGACCTACGGGTCCGTAGTTAGTAGCTAGATGGCTTCCTCTCTCTCTCTTGGATCTTCAATACAAAGTTCTCCATGATCTTCATGGAGATCTATCCGATGTAATCCTCTTTGGCGGCGTGTTTGTCGAGATCCGATGAATTGTGGATTTGTGATCAGATTATCTAGGATATATATTTGAGTCTTTGCTGATTTTTATATGCATGATTTGATATCCTTGTAAGTCTCTTCGAGTCTTGGGTTTTGTTTGGCCAACTAGATCTATGATTCTTGCAATGGGAGAAGTGCTTGGTTTTGGGTTCATACCGTGTGGTGACCTTTCCCAGTGATAGAAGGGGCAGCAAGGCACGCATTGTGTTGTTGCCATCAAGGGTAACAAGATGGGATTTTATCGTAGATATGAGATTGTCCATCTACATCATGTCATCTTGCTTAAGGCGTTACTTTGTTCTTATGAACTTAATACTCTAGATGCATGCTGGATAGCGGTCGACGTGTGGAGTAATAGTAGTAGATGCAGAAAGTATCGATCTACTTGTCTTGGACGTGATGCCTATAGATATAATCATTGCCATAGATAACTTCACGACTTTGCGCGGTTCTATCAATTGCTCGACAGTAATTCGTTCACCCACCGTCAACTTGCTTTCATGAGAGAAGCCACTAGTGAACACTACGGGCCCCGGGTCTATTCACAACTATCGTTTCCACTTTTGCTTTTACTTTCCTTTGTTTACTTTTTGCTTTCAGTTCTCACTTTGCAAACAATCTATAAGGGATTGACAACCCCTTCATAGCGTTGGGTGCAAGCTCTTTGTGTTTGTGCGGGTACTTGTGACTTGACGCGATCCTCCCTCTGGATCGATACCTTGGTTCTCAAAACTGAGGGAAATACTTACCGCCGCTATGCTACATCACCCTTTCCGCTTCGAGGGAACACCAACGCAAGGCTCCAAGGGCACGGGGGAATCCTTTGCATATTTTCCAAGGAAGTCCCTAAAGGCGTAGCCGTAGCAGAAGGATTCCTAGTGCCGTTGCTGATGAGTATCAAGAGAAGAATAGTCTCCCGTCAACACGCTTATTTCTGGCGCCATTGGAAGGTCTTTTGTTGCAGTAGCATGGTTGAATCTGACAAACTCAACTGCTAATACTTGAGAATATTCTTTCGTTTCCCCTTGAGGCGAATCAACAACTTTGGGTCGAATACTCTACCCTCGAAAACTGTTGCGATCCCCTACACTTGTGGGTTATCAAGACCTTTTTCTGGCGCCGTTGTCGGGGAAGCACATCTATATTCTTTGAGTCACTTGTGATTGACGTCTGCTAGTCACTATGAGGAATCTGAAAGATCCAAGAACTAAAATCTTGTCTTCCACTATGAGGAGAGGTAAGGAACTGTCATCTAGCTCTGCACTTGATTCACCTTTAGTTTTGAGTAAGTTTGCGATATCGCCTCCTGCTAGAAATCTTGATATGTCGCCTATGCTTGATGATGCTATGCCTGATACTATGCCTGATGATGCTATGCTTGATACTGCTTTGCCACTAGGTGCATTATTTGATGCACAACTTGCTAGAGTCGCTGCTAGACGTGATGATACTTCTGAAACTGCTAATACTATTGAAGTAGAACCTGCTACTATGCCTGAATTGCCTGTTATGCCTGAACGCTATGTTATGGAGGGAGAGATAGCTGAGGACTTTCTTGCATGTAAGGATAGCTATGGTGTTGAGAAACTACTGCTCAAGTGGAAATAAAAATCTCTGAACGCTAGGATGAAATACGACCCGAAGTTTGCTACTTCGCCTATCTTTGTGACCGATAAGGATTATGCATTCTCTGTCGACCCTGAGTTAATCACTCTGGTCGAATCTGATCCTTTTCACGGTTATGAGTCTGAAACGGTTGTAGCCCATCTTACCAAACTGCACGACATAGCCACCCTATTCACTAGTGAGGAAAAGATTCGCCACTACTATATCCTCAAGCTGTTTCCTTTCTCGCTAAAGAATGATGCTAAGACCTGGTTCACTTCTCTTGCTCCTGGTTGTGTGCGTAGCCCCCAGGATATGCTCTACTACTTCTGTGAAAAATATTTCCCTACCCATAAGAAGCAAGCTCCCTTGCAGGAAATATACAACTTTGCTCAATCTGAGCAAGAGAGTCTCCCACAAGCTTGGGGGAGGCTCGTCCAGCTACTGAATGCTTTGCCTGATCACCCTCTTGAGAAGAATGAAATATTTGATATCTTCTATAATGGACTTACCGATGCTTCTAGAGACCACCTTGATAGTTGTTCTGGTTGTGTTTTTAAGGAACAAACTATAGAACAAGCTGAGATTCTATTGAATAACATCTTGTGCAATGAGAATGCTTGGACTATTCCCGAACCACCTCCTAAGACAACTCTGAAGAGAAGAGGTATTCTATTCCTCAGTCGTGAAGATATGCAAGAAGCCAAGAAATCTATTCAAGTGAAAGGCATTAAATCTGAAGATGTCAAAAATCTACCACCTATCAAAGAGATCCATGGTCTTGATAACCCGATACACGTAGTAGAAGTAAATTCTCTGCGTAGGTTTGATGAGAGTGATATTCCTTTTGATAAACCTGCTAGCCTATGCATGGATGAATTTGATAACTTCGTTGCCAAACAACAAAGTTTCGATGATTATGTTAGCAGACAATTGGAACAGAATGCTTGTATGCTTAGTCATTTAAGTGCTTGTGTGGACAGAAATGTCAATGATCTTAAGCTTCTGAGTAAACATGCCTCTATGGTTACTACTCAGGTAGAACAAGTACTTAAAGCTCAGAATGACTTGCTCAATGAGTTGAATGAAAATTCCGTTAGAGCCGTTACTAGAGGCGGTAGAATGACCCAGGAACCTTTGTATCCTGAGAGTCATCCTAAGAGAATTGAACAAGATTCTCAAGGAGTTAGCACTGATGCACCTAGTCATCCTAGAAAGAAGAAGAAAGATGATCGGAACCTGCACGCTAGCAACCCTGTTGCTGCTACCCCTCAGAGTCCAAACGATGCCTCTGTATCTGATGCTGAGGCACAATCTGGTGATGAACATGAGCCTAATGATAATATCAATAGTGATGTTCATGATGATACTCAACCTAGCAATGATAAGGATGTGGTGATTGAACGTGTTGATCTTGATAACCCACAGCCTAAGACTAAGAGATACGATGAGAATGACTTCACTGCTAGGAAGCATGGTAAAGAAAGGGAGCCATGGGTTCAGAAACCTATGCCCTTTCCTCCCAAACCATCCAAGAAAAAAGATGATGAGGATTTTGAGCGCTTTGTTGAAATGATCACACCTGTCTTTCTGCAAATGTGTTTGACAGATATGCTCAAAATGTATCCGTATGCTAAGTACATGAAAGATATTGTGACTAATAAGAGGAGGATACCTAAGGTTGAGATTTCCACCATGCTTGCTAACTATACCTTCAAGGGTGGAACTCCTAAGAAACTAGGTGATCCCGGTGTGCTCACTAAACCTTGCTCCATTAAAGGCAACAACGTTAGAACTGCGTTATGCGACCTTGGAGTCGGTGTTAGTGTTATGCCTCTCTCTCTTTATCGTAGACTTGAACTAGATAAGTTGACACCCACTGAAATCTCTGTGCAAATGGCCGACAAATCAACTGCTTTCCTTATCGGCATTTGCGAGGATGTGCCTGTTGTGGTTGCTAACGTCACTATCTTAACAGACTTTGTTATCTTGGATATTCCTGAGGACGATGCCAGGGCAGTCATCCTCAGAAGACCCTTTTTAAACACTGCAGGGGCTGTTATAGATTGCAACAAAGGCAATGTCACTTTCCATGTCAACGGTACTGATCATACGGTGCACTTTCCGAAGAAACAATATCGAGTACATTGCATCAATGATATCAAAAAACTTCATCGATTCTTATTGGGAGCTTTGAATGCCCTATTCCTCGTGTCAAGATGAAGTATGATTTGCTTGTAGGGGAGATACACATCCCCATTGAGGTGACCTAGTGACTATTCGAAAATTCTCCGTTCTCTTTTGCGATTCGAAAAGGTTTGTCGAGGAGGCTTGATCAACCTCATTGACGGATTACTTTCGATGACCATGAGATGGATGAATTGAGGAGTCACAAACCTGTGTTCCAAGCTTTCACCTTTGGTTGCTTAGAAGAAAAATGATAGATTTAGTTTAGTTTTCCCTATTTTCTGTTTTAGTGTTCGGCAGAAAAGCACCCCGAAAATAAAAGTTCTCCGAACTTCCTGAAAATCAAGTATGATTTTTTTTGGAATTTTTGAAATGTTTTGAGATAAAGAGCTTATCTGGGGGGCCACACGAGTGGGCCACAAGCCCTAGGGGCGCGGGCACCCCCCTCGCCGCGCCACCCAGGCTTGTGGGGCCCACAGGCACCCCCTCCACTCCTTGCTCTTATCTCATTCTCCTACCTCCAGAAAAAATCGTTTCGCAGCTCAAACCCGTGTTCTTGCTCCTCTTGCTGGGATTTTCGATCTCTTTGCTCAAATCACCGTTCTCCAAACTGTTTTGGGGAAATTACTCCTTGGTAAGTGACTCCTCCATTGGTCCAATTAGTTTTTGCTCTAGTGCCTTATACTCCGCGTATTTTTGCTACCTTGGTGACCATGTTCTTGAGCTTTGCATGCTGATTTTAGCTGGTCCCAAGTAGTTTTGATGCGTAATATGGCCTCTAGGCACTGGTTGGAGTAGTTGCTATTAGTTTCGTTGGGCCTTATTCACTTTTCCTTAGAATCACCAAAATTTTTAGAAATTTTCAGAGATAGAAAAGGGAAAAGATGAGGAGGTTCTTGAGAGGCTCTTCAAGCCGTGACCCCAAGGATGATGAAAGTGAGAAGAAGAAACCCAAGTATCCGGTCCCCCGAGTTGCAGAAGTTCGAGTGTGCAAGTGGCCAAGCGATGTGTTCCTACGCACCGCCGGACTTTATGAGGACTTTTATCACTTGGTGGAAAACGCAGGCCTTACCGCCTTCGTTGAAGATAAGTGTCTGCAATACCTCCTCCTCACTAATATCTTCATACAAAGCTTTAACTTATATCCGAGGAAGAATCCTCCTATGGTTGAGTTCAAACTTTATGATATCCCCCAGTGCATGTCACTCCAGGATTTTTGCAATGTCTGCAAATTACCTTACGTTGGGGATATTCATGAACCTCGTCCACGGGACTTGGAAGCTTTCATCGGTACAATTGATGTAGTAGAGGAGAGAGGAGTGTCTTGCACTAGAGCTGCTAGCATTCATTTTCTCGTGCTTCGGTACTTCTCACTATTTGTGGGAAAATGTTTGATTGGCCGTGGGAAAGCTGGGTCACTTAGTTCCCCAGATCTTGCGGTCTTGCGCGAATCCCTTTACAATGATAAAACTTATAGCTTGGGTGCTATAGTAGCTCAACGGTTGAACATGAACCATTCTAAAGGTGTTGTCTATGGAGGTATCTATGCTACCCGTCTTGCCCAAAACTTTGAGATACCGATTAGACTGGAGGAAGAAGAAGAGGTTCTTCTTCCCGAGAGATATCTAGATTACGACAGCATGGTTCGCCATGACTTTCTTGATAGAGATGTAAATAGAAGGATGATTTATAACCTGGTATTTAGTCAAGGTACTCGTGAGACTATTACTTTGCCTTCTCCTTCTTTGTTCAATCTTCATGCAGGAAGGTACATTATTTTGCCCTCGGACATCTACGCATATTGGGGCCTAGCCCAACCACACGTGCCCGAGCCACCAATCGAGTACAAGACGCCGGTTTATCAGTGGGAGCCAGAGGAGCTCACACAGCAGTGGCATCCTCAGTCCACTCCGGAGTACCCCGGAGCTGGTTATTTCCCTCCTTGGGAGTAGACCAACTTAGGCCAAAAGCCTAATCTTGGGGGAGTGCGTGTTCTCACCGACTTTACATTCTTGCTTATTCTTTCACTTTGTTAGCCGGTGTTCACACTTTGACACTGTATCATCCATGCTAGTTTATTTTCTTTTTCTCGTTTTCTTTTCATGTGTCTGTCTAGTTTGAGAAAAACCCCAAAAGATTTTTTTTCTTTTGCTTGTTGGGAGCTTTCCCGTGTAAATAGTTTTCTTTTTCTTTGGGTCAAGGTACAAGACCATGGTTACAATGTTTAGTGGCTCTCACATGCATATCTGTTTAGCTTTCATAGAGCCATATTACTTTGTCTTCTCCTTTGTGTTTGCCTGCAGATTCCAGCTTTAGTCCAATGCACGAACATGCTTATTATTGTTCACATCGTTCGGTCGTGCAAGTGAAAGGCAATAATGACGATATATGATGAAGTGACTGAGCCTGGAAAAGCTGGTATGAACTCGACCTATTTTGTTTTCGTAAATATGACTAGCTCATCGTGCCTGATTTAGCTTTGCTGTGAGAGAACATGTTTGCAATGAAAACTTAGAGATCATAGTTGCTTATGCCATGCTTACTTAGCTAGGAGCTTATAATGGTTTGTCTTGGATGCCCACATGAATGTTGAGATGACTGTGTTGTAGTATGATAGGATGGTATCCTTCTTTGAATGATTCAAGTGGCTTGACTTGGCGCATGTTCACGCATGTAGTTGAAACAAAATTAACATAGCCTCTATGATGTTCATGTTCATGGTGATTTATGTCCTACTCATGCTTGTACTCAATGTTAGTTAATCCAATGCATTTTGATGACTGTTGTCGCTCTCTAGTTGGTCGCTTCCTAGTCTTTTGCTAGCCTTCACTTGCACTAAGCAGGAATTCTGCTTGTGCATCCACTCCCATAAACCCAAAGTTGTTCCATATGAGTCCACCATACGTACCTATGTGCGGTATCTACCTGTCGTTCCAAGTAAATATGCATGTGCCACTCTCTAAATCTTCAAGAAATAATCTGTTTTGCATGCCCAAACCGCTCATGTGGTGACAGGGGGCTATTGGTATCTTCCATGCTAGGCGTGTTATCCTCGATATGTGTTTATTCACTATCATTCACGAGAAAGGGGCCGGTAATTGGAATTCCCAGTTCCATGCTTAAATCGAAAAGATAATTGCAAATAAAACTCCCCCAGGATTGATGTTGGTATGGACGGTACCCGAGGATTCGGCTAGCCATGGAGTGTGATTGATTGGTGGTGGGGGAGTCAAAACTTTACTTTTCTGTTTGGGAACCGCCTATAGCATGTGTAGCGTGGAAGATGTTGAGAACTCTTAGTCATTGCATTGACAATGAAAGCATGCCACCCAAAATTATTATGTCTGTTTTAAAAGCTTGAGCTCTGGCACCTCTGCAAATCAATGCTTCCCTCTGTGAAGGGCCTGTCTATTTTTGTTCCTGTTGAGTCATCCTCATCTTATAAAAGCACCAATTAGAGAGCACCTCTGTCATTTTTATGCTTTGCTTTTAACTGTGTTGAGTATGACTGTGACTGGATCTTCATTGCCTTGAATTACAATGTTTAGTCAGCCCTTGGTCTTTGAAGGTGCTCTACATTTATGTTTTGCGGTCTCAGAAAGAGCTAGCGAGATACCATCTATTCGTGCTGCTTCATCATTGTTTTGATTGAAGTGTTGACATTTGAGGCTTATTATTATTTTCTTGCTAGTTGATTATGCCATTGATATGAGTTTACCGTGGGACCTAGATGTCATTTGCTTATGTGGTTTGCTTGTGATCTTGCTGAAATTTTGGATATGAGTTAGACATAGTTGCAACCACAAGATCAAACAGAGTTTGTCAAAGTTTTTCTTTTGTCTCTTTCAGTTTGTCAACTGAATTGCTTGAGGACAAGCAAGGCTTTAAGCTTGGGGGAGTTGATACGTATCCAACGTATCTACTTTCCCAAACTCGTTTGCCCTTGTTTTGGACTCTAACTTGCATAATTTGAATTGAACTAACCCGGACTGACGTTGTTTTCAGCAGAATTGCCATGGTGTTGTTTTTGTGCAGAAAAAAAAGTTCTCGGAATGTCCTAAAAATTTACGGAGAATTTTTCTGGAATAAAAGAAAAATACCTGCGCAAAGATCCATTGGAGGGGGCGTGCCAGTGGACCACAAGCCCACAGGCTGCGGCCACCCCCCCTAGGCCGCGCCGTGAGGGCTTGTGGGGCCCACATGGCACCACCGCCCCCAAACTCAGCTCTATATCTTCCGTCTCGCCCGGAAAAAAATCAGAGAGAAGGTTTCATCGCGTTTTACGATACGGAGGCGCCACCACCTCCTATTCTTCATCTGGAGGGCAGATCTGGAGTCCGTTCGGGGCTCCGGAGAGGGGAAATCGTCGCCATCGTCATCATCAACCTTCCAAAATCTACAATTCCATGATGCTCTTCACCGTTCGTGAGTAATATCATCGTAGGCTTGCTGGACGGTGATGAGTTGGATGAGCTCTATCATGTAATCGAGTTAGTTTTGACGGGGATTGATCCCTAGTATCCACTATGTTCTAGATTGATGTTGCTACTACTTGGCTATGCTTAATGCTTGTCACTAGGGCCCGAGTGCCATGATTTCAGATCTGAACCTATTATGTTGTCACCAATATATGTGTGTTTTAGATCCTATCTTGCAAGTTGTAGTCACCTACTATGTGTTATGACCCGGCAACCCCGGAGTGACAATAGCCGGAACCACTCCCGGAGATGACCATAGTATGAGGAGTTCATGTATTCACCACGTGTTAATGCGTTGGTCCGGTTCTTTATTAAAAGGAGAACCTTAATATCTCGTAGTTTCCATTAGGACCCCGCTGCCATGGGAGGGATGGACAATAGATGTCATGCAAGTTCTTTTCCCTAAGCATGTATGACTACATACGGAATACATGTCTACATTAGATTGATGAACGAGAGCTAGTTACATATCTCTCCATGTTATAGCTGTTACATGATGAATCACATCCATCATACTCATCCATCACTGATCCACTGCCTACGAGTCTTTTACTACTAGTCCTTGCTACGTTACTTTGTCCAGGCTTGTCCCTTGCTACAAAAGGGATTGGGCCACTTTGCTACTACTGTTGCTACTGCTGTTACTCTGCTACTGATGTTACTGTGCTGCTACTGCTGTTCCTTGCTACTCTATTGTTACTTGTTGCAAGACCCTTTTTCTGGCATCGTTGTCAGGGAAGAATAGTTCCCCGTCCACGTGCCACTTACTGGCGCCATTGATACAACAGTTAGGTATAGTCTGTCGTGAACAAATCTGTTTCTGACATCGTTGCTATCATACTACTTTGCTACTGATACTTTGCTTGCAGACACTAATCTTTCAGGTGTGGTTGAATCTGACAAACTCAGCTGCTAATACTTGAGAATATTCTTTCGTTTCCCCTTGAGGCGAATCAACAAATTTGGGTTGAATACTCTACCCTCGAAAACTGTTGCGATCCCCTACACTTGTGGGTTATTAGTCATCGAAAGAAATCCGTCAATGAGGTTGATCAAGTCTCCTTAACAAACTTTTTTGAATCGCATAAAAAGGAACGGAGAATTTTCGAATACTCACTAGGTTACCTCAATGGGGATGTGCATATCCCCAACAAGCAAATCATACTTCGTCTTGACAGTAGGTGTAGGGCATTCAAAGCTCCCAATAAGAATGGATGAAGTTTTTTCGATAACATTGATGCAATGTACTCGATATTGTTTCTTCGGAAAGTGCACCGTATGCTCATTACCGTTGACATGGAAAGTGACATTGCCTTTGTTGCAATCAATAACAGCCCCTGCAGTGTTTAAAAAGGGTCTTCCAAGGATGACCGCCATGGCATCGTCCTCGGGAATATCCAGAATAACAAAGTCGGTTAAGATAGTGACGTTAGCAACCACAACGGGCACATCCTCGCAAATGCCGATAGGGAAAGCAGTTGATTTGTCGGCCATTTGCAGGGAGATTTTAGTGGGTGTCAACTTATCCAGTTCAAGCCTACGATAAAGAGAAAGAGGCGTAACACTAACGCCGGATCCAAGGTCACATAAAGCAGTTCTAACATAGTTGCCTTTAATGGAGCAAGGTATAGTGGGCACTCCGGGATCACCTAGTTTCTTAGGAGTTCCACCCTTGAAGGTATAATTAGCGAGCATGGTGGAAATCTCAACCTCAGGTATCCTCCTCTTGTTAGTCACAATATCTTTCATGTACTTGGCATACAGAGACATTTTGAGCATATCTGTCAAACGCATTTGCAGAAAGACAGGTCTAATCATTTCAACAAAGCGCTCAAAATCCTCATCATCCTTTTTCTTGGATGGTTTGGGAGGAAAGGGCATGGGTTTCTGAACCCATGGTTCCCTTTCTTTACCATGCTTCCTAGCAGGAAGTCGTTCTTATCATATCTCTTATTCTTAGGCTCTGGGTTATCAAGATCAACAGGTTCAATCTCCACATCCTTATCATTGCTAGGTTGAGCATCTTCATGAGCATCACTATCAATATTATCATTAGGCTCATGTTCATTACAAGATTACGTTTCAGTATCAGAGACAGAGACATCATTTGGATTCTCAGGTGTAGCAGCAACAGGGTTGCTAGCGTGCAAGTTCCTATCATCTTTCTTCTTCTTCCTAGGATGACTAGGTGCATCAGTGCTAACTCCTTGAGAATCTTGTTCAATTCTCTTAGGATGACCCTCAGGATACAAAGGTTCCTGGGTCATTCTACCGCCTCTAGTGACGACTCTGACTGAATTGTCATTCAACTCATTGAGCAAGTCATTCTGAGCCTTAAGTACTTGTTCTACTTGAGTAGTAACCATAGAGGCATGTTTACTCAAGAGCTTAAGATCATTGATGTTTTAGTCCACACAAGCACTTAAATGACTAAGCATACGGGCATTCTGTTCCAATTGTGTGCTAACATAATCATTGAAACTTTGTTGTTTGGCAACAAAGTTATCAAATTCATCCAAGCATAAGCTAGCAGGTTTATCAAAAGGAATATCACTCTCATCGAATCTACGAAGAGAATTTACTTCTACTACCTGTATCGGGTTATCAAGACCATAGATCTCTTCGATAGGTGGTTGATTTTTGACATCTTCAGATTTAATGCCTTTCTCTTTCATAGATTTCTTAGCTTCTTGCATATCTTCAGGACTGAGGAATAGGATACCTCTTTTCTTAGGAGTTGGCTTTGGAGGTTGTTCGGGAATACTCCAAGCATTCTCATTGCACAAGATATTATTCAATAGGATCTCAGCTTGTTCTACAGTTCGTTCCCTAAAAACACAACCAGCACAACTATCTAGGTGGTCTCTAGAAGCATCGGTTAGTCGATTATAGAAGATATCAAGTATTTCAATCTTCTCAAGAGGGTGATCAGGCAAAGCATTCAGTAGTTGGACGAGCCTCCCCCAAGCTTGTGGGAGACTCTCTTCTTCAACTTGCGTAAAGTTGTATATTTCCTACAAGGCAACTTGATTCTTATGGGCAGGGAAATATTTCTCAGAGAAGTAGTAGATCATATCCTGGGGGCTACGCACACAACCAGGAGCAAGAGAGGTGAACCAAGTTTTAGCATCATCCTTTAGTGAGAAAGGAAACAGCTTAAGGATATAGTAGTGGCGAATCTTTTCCTCACTCGTGACTAGGGTCGCTATATCGTGCAGTTTGGTAAGATGTGCTACAACCGTTTCGGACTCATAACCGTGAAAACGATCATATTCGACCAGAGTGATTAACTCAGGGTCGATAGAGAATTCGTAATCCTTATCGGTCACAAAGATAGGGGAAGTAGCAAACTTCGGGTCGTATTTCATCCCCGCGTTCAAAGATTTTTCTTTCCACTTGCGCAGTAATTTCTCAACATCATAGCTATCCTTACAAGCAAGAAAGTCCTCAGCTATCTCTCCCTCCATAACATAACCCTCAGGCATATAAGGCAATTCATATCTAGGAGCGCTAGTTCTAACAGGCGAAATAGCAGGTTCTACTTCAATAATCTCAGCAGTTTCAGAAGTATCATCACATCTAGCAGCAACTCTAGCAATTTGTGCATCAAGGAATGCACCTAGTGGCAAAGCAGTATCAAGCATAGCATCATCACAAGCATCATGGACAACAGAAGTAGCATCATCAAGCACAGGCGACACATCAAAATTTCTAGCAGGAGGTGGTGTCGCAAACTTACTCATAACTGAAGGTGAATCAAGTGCAGAGCTAGATGGCAGTACCGTACCTGTCCTCGTAGTTGAGGGCAAGACTTTAATTCTTGGATCTTTCGGATTCCTCATAGTGATCAGCAGACGTAAATCCCAAGTGACTCAGAGAATATAGCTATGCTTCCCCGACAACGGCGCCAGAAAAAGGTCTTGATAACCCACAAGTATAGGGGATCGCAACAGTTTTCGAGGGTAGAGTATTCAACCCAAATTTGTTGATTCGACACAAGGGGAACCAAAGAATATTCTCAAGTATTAGCAGTTGAGTTGTCAATTCAACCACACCTGAAAGACTTAGTATCTGCAGCAAAGTATCAGTAGCAAAGTAGTATGATAGCAATAGTAGCAACAATAACCAGTAGCAGCAGAGTGACAGCAGTAGCGACAGAGTAACAGTAGCAGCAGTGACAGCAGTAGCGACAACAATAGTGGCAAAGTAACGTAGAAAGGACTAGTAGGAAAAGACTCGTAGGCATTGGATCGGTGATGGATAATTATGTCGGATGTTATTCATCATGCAACAGTTATAACACGGAGAGATATGTAACTAGCTCCAGTTCGTCATTGTAATGTAGGCATGTATTCCATATGTAGTCATACATGCTTAGGGAAAAGAACTTGCATGACATATATTCTCCATCCCTCCCGTGGCAGCGGGGTCCTAATGGAAACCACGGGATATTAAGGTTCTCCTTTTAATAGAGAACCGGACCAACGCATTAACACTTAGTGAATACATGAACTCCTCATACTATGGTCATCCCCGGGAGTGGTTCCGGCTATTGTCACTCCGGGGTTGCCGGGTCATAAGACATAGTAGGTGACTACAACTTGCAAGATAGGATCTAGAACACACATATATTGACGAGAACATAATAGGTTCAGATCTGAAATCATGGCACTCGGGCCCTAGTGACAAGCATTAAGCATGGCAAAGTAGTAGCAACATCAATCTCAGAACATAGTGGATACAAGGGATTAATCCCCGTCAAAACTAACTCAATTACATGATAGATCTCATCCAACCCATCACCGTCCAGCAAGCCTACGATGAGATTACTAACGAACGGTGAAGAGCATCATAGAATTGGCGATGAAGGAAGGTTGGTGATGACGATGGCGACAATATCCCCTCTCCGGAGCCCAGAACAGACTCCAGATCTGCCCTCCAGAGGAAGAACAGGTGGTGGTGGCACCTCCGTATCGTAAAACGCTATGAACTCTTCTCCTTTATTTTTTTCCGGACGAAAAGGACTAAATAGAGCTGGAATTGGAGGCGGTGGAGCAATGTGGGCCCCACAAGCCTGCCAGGCGCGGCCACGGGGGGCCGCGCCTGGTTGGCTTGTGGGCTCTATGCTCCACCCCTCCGGTTGATTCTTGCGCCAGTATTTTTTATATATTCCACAAAAAATCCCCGTAAATTTCCAGGTCATTCTGAGAACTTCTATTTTTGCGCAAAAACAACACCATGGCAATTCTGCTGAAAACAGCGTTAGTCTGGGTTAGTTCCATTCAAATCATGCAAATTAGAGTCCAAAACAAGGGCAAAAGAGTTCGGAAAAGTAGATACGACGGAGACGTATCACTCGACAGTAATTCGTTCACCCATCGTAATATTTGCTATCTTGAGAGAAGCCTCTAGTGAACACTATCGCCCCGGGGTCTACTTCACTTCATATTTTCAGCTCTACACTTTCACTTTGTTGCACTTTCCACCTTCAGATCTCACCTTGCAATCAGTCGTGAAGGGATTGACAACCCCTTTGTAGCGTTGGGTGCAAGTTTGCTGTTTTTGCGCAGGTACTTTGGAGACTTGTCTTGATACTCGTACTGGATTGATACCTTGGTTATCAAACTGAGGGAAATACTTACTGCTACTGTGATGCATCACCCTTTCCTCTTCAAGGGAAAAACCAACGCAAGCTTAAGAGGTAGCAAGAAGAATTTCTAGCGTCGTTGCCGGGGAGCATCAAGTCAAGAATAGTCTTCCTCCAACGTGTCAATTTCTGGCACCGGGGACTGTTCTAAGTGAAGCTTATCCAAGTAACTGTCGCAAACTCATCTCTTGCATTTACTTTTTTGCCTCTCATTTTCCTCTCCCCCACTTGTGAAAAACAAAAATTACAAAAATATTTGCCTTTTTCGTCCGCCCTTTTCTTTTTCTTGCTTTTTGTTCGCTTGTGTGCTTGTCTGCTTGCTGAAGTCACCATGACTGAAAACACCAAACTTTGTGACTTCTCGAATACTGATAATAATGATTTTATTAGTACTCCGATTGTTCCCGTCACTAGTGCGGAATCATATGAAATCAATGCTGCTTTGCTGAATCTTGTTATGAAAGAGCAATTTTCCGTCCTTCCTAGTGAAGATACTGCATCCCATCTTAATACCTTCATTGAGTTATGCGATATGCAAAAGAAGAAAGATGTGTATAATGATGTGCTTAAATTGAAGCTATTTCCGTTATCATTGCGAGATCGAGCAAAAACTTGGTTTTCATCTTTGCCCAAAAATAGTATTGATTCTTGGAACAAGTGCAAAGATGCTTATATATCCAAGTATTTTCCATCGGCTAAGATTATCTCTCTCCGTAATGATATCATGAATTTTAAGCAACTAGATCATGAACATGTTGCACAATCTTGGGAGAGAATGAAATCGATGATTAGAAATTGTCCCGCTCATGGCTTGAGTCTTTGGATGATTATACAAATCTTCTATGCTGGTTTGAATTTTGCTTCTAGAAATATCTTGGATTCCGCCTCCGGTGGAACTTTCATGGAAATCACATTAGGAGAAGCCACAAAACTCCTAGACAATATCATGACAAACTATTCTCAATGGCACACTGAAAGGTCACCTACTAGTAAAAAGGTGCATGCTATAGAAGAAATTAACTCGTTGAGTGCTAAGATGGATGAGTTAATGAAATTGTTTTCTAGTAAAGGTGCTCCTTTAGATCCAAATGATATGACCTTGTCTTCCTTGATTGAGAATAGCAATGAGAGCTTGGACGTTAATTTTGTTGGTAGGAATAATTTTGGCAACAACAATGCTTATAGAGGAAACTTTATTCCTAGGAATTTCCCTAGTAATCCCTCTAATAACTTTGGCAACAATGCTCATGGAAATTACAATAAATTACCCTCTGATCTAGAGAGTAATATTAAAGAGTTTATCAACTCGCAAAACATTTTCAGTGCGTCCATAGAAGAAAAACTGCTCAAAATTGATGACTTGGCTAGGACCGTTGATAGAATGTCTCTTGATATTGATGCTTTGAAATTGAGATGTGCTCCTCCCAAGATCAATATGGATGAAACTTTGAAAGCTACGCGTGTTTCCATGAATGAGAGTAAAGAAAGAACCGCCCAAATTCGTGCTAGACATGAATGGCTTAAAAAGGCGTGTTCTCGTGATGAGAATCACGAAGATCTTAAAGTGCTTGGAGTGAATCCCATTGAATCCTTCTTTTCTAATGTCAAAACTAATGATGATGGGGCTGGATATGAATCCACTTTGGTTGAGAAACGCCCCAATGATTCTCAGTCTGTCTATCTTGATACTAAAAGCATTGAAATTGGAGTAGAGGATATAAAAACTTTGAGTAGTAATGAAATTACTGATAACCCACAAGTATAGGGGATCGCAACAGTTTTAGAGGGTAGAGTATTCAATCCAAATTTGTTGATTCGACACAAGGGGAAGCAAAAGAATATTCTCGAGTGTTAGTAGTTGACTTGTTAATTCAACCACACCTGAAAGACTTAGTATCTGCAGCAAAGTATCAGTAGCAAAGTGGTGTGATAGCAACAGTAGCAATAGTGACAGAAGTAGCAGTAACAGTAGGAGCAGTGACAGCATTAGCAGTACCTGTAGCAGCAGTGACAGAAGTAGCGGTAACAATAGCAGCAGTGACAGCAGTAGCAACAAAGTAACGTAGCAAGGACCAGTAGGAAAAAATTGTAGGCATTGGATCAGTGATGGATAATTATGCCGGATGACATTCACCATGCAACAGTTATAACATCGGGATATATGTAACTAGCTCTAGTTCATCAATGTAATGTAGGCATGCATTCCGTATATAGTCATACGTGCTTAGGGAAAAGAACTTGCATGACATCTATTGTCCATCCCTCCCGTGGCACCGGGGTCCTAATGGAAACTACGGGATATTAAGGTTCTCCATTTAATAGAGAACCGGAACAAAGCATTAGCACTTAGTGAATACATGAACTCCTCATATATGGTCATCTCCGGGAGTGGTTCCGGCTATTGTCACTCCGGGATTGCCGGGTCATAACACATAGTAGGTGACTACAACTTGCAAGATAGGATCAAGAACACACATATATTGACGAGAACATAATAGGTTCAGATCTGAAATCATGGCACTTGGGCCCTAGTGACAAGCATTAAGCATGGCAAAGTAGTAGCAACATCAATCTCAGAACATAGTGGATACTAGGGATCAATCCCCGTCAAAACTAACTCGATTACATGATAGATTTCATCCAACCCATCACCGTCCAGCAAGCCTACAATGAGATTACTCACGAACGGTGAAGAGCATCATGGAATTGGCGATGAAGGAAGGTTGGTGATGACGATGGCGACGATCTCCCCTCTCCGGAGCCCAGAACGGACTCCAGATCTGCCCTCCAGAGGAAGAATAGGTGGTGGCGACGCCTCCGTATCGTAAAATGCGATGAACTCTTCTCCTTGATTTTTTTCCGGAGAAATGGGACTAACTATTCCTCGAGTTGGAGGAGGCGGAGCCCCGAGGGCCCCACAAGCCTACTAGGCACGGCCAGGGGGGTCCGCGCCTCATGGGCTTGTGGGCTCCTCGCTCCACTCCTCCTGTTGATTCTTGCGCCAATATTTTTTATATATTCCACAAAAAATCCTCGTAAATTTCCAGGTCATTCCGAGAACTTTTATTTCTGCGCAAAAACAACACCATGGCAATTCTGCTGAAAACAATATTAGTCCGGGTTAGTTCCATTCAAATCATGCAAATTAGAGTCCAAAACAAGGGCAAAAGAGTTTGGAAAAGTAGATACAATGGAGACGTATCAACTACTACTTTAGATTTCAAGGAATTCAATTATGATAGTTTCTCTTTGATTGAATGTATTTCCTTGATGCAATCCATGCTAAGCTCTCCACACGCTTATAGCCAAAACAAGGGCTTTACCGATCATATCGTCGATGATATGATGAAATCTCTTGAAGAGAAACTTGAGTTGGAAGTTTCTATTCCTAGAAAACTTCATGATGAGTGGGAACCTACTATCAAAATCAAGATTAAACACTATGAATGCAATGCTTTGTGTGATTTGGGTGCTAGTGTTTCCGCTATTCCAAAGTCTTTATGTGATGTTCTAGGCTTCAATGAGATTGATGAGTGCTCTCTTAATTTGCATCTTGCGGATTCTACTGTTAATAAACCTATGGGAAGGATCAATGATGTTCTTATTATTGTAAATAGGAACCATGTACCCGTGGATTTCATTGTGCTCGATATTGATTGCAATCCGACATGTCCTATCATTCTTGGTAGACCTTTCCTAAGGACTATTGGTGCTGTCATCGATATGAAGGAAGGGAATATTAGATTACAATTTCCATTAAAGAAGGGCATGGAACCTTTTCCTAAAATAAAATAAGATTGACTTATGAATCCATGATGAGGGCTACTTATGGTTTGAGCACCAAAGACGATGATACATGATTCTATCACCTTATGCCTAGCTAAGAGCGTTAAACAATAGAGCTTGTTGCGAGGCAACCCAATGATATTATCTTTGCTTTTTGCTTTCTGTTTTTTGCGTCTGCACCATCATAATTCTGTTATGATTGTGTTTTTTGTGTTTCTTTTTGTGTTTGAGCCAAGTAAAACCTTTATGACTAGTTTCGGTCATGGTTGTTTGATCGTGCTGAAAAAGAACGAAACTTTTCGCTCACGAAATTATTTTTAATTCTTATCCAGAAAGAGCTTTTGAGTTGATTCTTTTTGTCGCTGGTTGATATGCCAATTGCCCAAATTGTCATAATTTTTCCGAATTTTTGAGATACGAGAAGTATACGAAGTATACAGATTGCTACAGACTGGTCTGTTTTTGACAAATTCTGTTTTTGTTGTGTTGATTGCTTATTTTGATGAAACTATGGATAGTATCGGGAGTGATGTCAGTTGTGCTTCCCCGGCAACGGCAACAGGAATAGTCGTGTCGAAGGCACCAGGAATCCTTCTGCTACGGCTATGGAGCCTTGCATTGGTGTTCCCTCGAAGCGGAAAGGGTGATGTAGCACAGCGGTGGTAAGTATTTCCCTCAGTTTGAGAACCAAGGTATCAATCCAGTGGACAGGTATCACAAGACCCTGCACAAACACAAAAGCTTGCTCCCAACGCTATGAAGGGGTTGTCAATCCCTTATAGATTGTTCGCCAAGTGAGAACTGAAAGCAATAAAGTAACAAAGCAAAGTAAAAGAGGAGGTGTAAACGATGGATGTGAATAGACCCCAGGGCCGTAGTGTTTACTAGTGGCTTCTCTGATGAAAGCAAGTAGATGGTGGGTGAACAAATTACTGTCGAGCAATTGATAGAACCGCGCAAAGTCGTGACGATATCTATGGCAATGACTATATCTATAGGCATCAAGTCCAAAACAAGTAGACCGATACTTTCTGCATCTACTACTATTACTCCACACGTCGACCGCTATCCAGCATGCATCTAGTGTATTAAGTCCAAAAGAACAGAGTAACGCCCTTAGCTAGGCATTCAATGATGCTCTCACAAAAGGCAAGAGTTGAAGCACAACGAGAGCATCATAAAGCATGTGAAAATCACATCTAAGTCTAACATACTTCCTATGCATAGGCATTTGATAGGAAAACAGATTGTCAAGACAACCAATAGTTACCATATGCAAGGAAAAAGAAAGAGACAATAGCAATCTCAACATCACGAGAGGTGATTTGGTAACATGAAAGTTTCTACCAAAATATTTTCCTCTCTCATAGCAATTACATGTGGGATCATATTCAAATTCAACAATATAGCTATCTCATATGATATTCTTTTCATGATCCACATGCATGCAAAGTTGACGCTCTTCAAAAATAGTGGGATTATCATCAAATAAAGGCATGACTTCTCCAATCCCACTTTCAGTATTGTTGCAAATATCATATTCATCATGAGGTTTGAACAAATTTTCAAGATCATAAGAAAGATCATCACCCCAATCATGATTATTGCAACAAGTAGCGGACATAGCAAAACTAGCATCCCCAAGCTTAGGGTTTTGCATATCTTTAGCATGATTGTCACTAATAGGATTTATAATGAAACCATTGCAATCATGCTTTTCATCCAAGGAGCCCTCATGAATCACTTCATAAATTTCTTCATCACGATTTTCAGATTCACGCATCTGAAGCAAAACTCCATAAAGATAGTCAAGTGCCCTCAACTCATTAGCAATTCGTTCCACATAAGTGGGTCTCTTAAAGAGATTAGCTAGTGGATGAGGATCCATATCACTAGATTTTCAGCAAGCGAAGATGCAAGCATATTGAAGGCACATGGCACATGAACGAACAGAAAGCAAGCGAGAGAAAATGGCGAATGAAAAAGGCAAATGAGAAAATGCAAAGGAGAAAGGCAAATGAAAACGACAAATGTGAAGTGAGGGAGAGGAAAATGAGAGGCAACTAGCAACAAAAGTAAATGCAAGAGATGAGTTTGTGAGACCTACTTGGATAGATCTTGATCTCTCCTCCCCGGCAACGGCGCCAGAAATACTTCTGATGTCAGCTGTACTTCCCCGGCAACTAAGACAAGAATAGTCGTGTCGACGGCACCAGGAATCCTTCTGCTATGGCTATGGAGCCTTGCGTTGGTGTTCCCTCGAAGCGGAAAGGGTGATGTAGCACGGCGGTGGTAAGTATTTCCCTCAGTTTGAGAACCAAAGTATCAATCCAGTGGAGGAGTATCACAAGATCCTGCACAAACATAAAAGCTTGCTCCCAACGCTATGAAGGGGTTGCAATCCCTTATAGATTGGTCGCCAAGTGAGAACTGAAAGCAACAAAGTAACAAAGCAAAGTAAAAGCGGAGGTGTGAACGATGGATGTGAATAGACCCGGGGGCCGTAGTGTTTACTAGTGGCTTCTCTCATGAAAGCAAGTAGACGGTGGGTGAACAAATTACTCTCGAGCAATTGATAGAACCGCGCAAAGTCGTGACGATATCTATGGCAATGATTATATCTATAGGCATCACGTCCAAAACAAGTAGACGGATACTTTCTGCATCTACTACTATTACTCCACACGTCGACCGCTATCCAGCATGCATCTAGTGTATTAAGTCCAAAAGAACAGAGTAACGCCTTAAGCAAGATGACATGATGTAGATGGACAATCTCATATCAACGACAGAGCCCATCTTGTTACCCTTGATGGCAACTACTTAATGTGTGCCTTGCTGCCCCTACTGTCACTGGGAAAGGTCACCACATGGTAGAACCCAAAACCAAGCACTTCTCCCATTCCAAGAATCATAGATCTAGTTGGCCAAACAAAACCCAAGACTCGAAGAGACTTACAAGGATATCAAATCATGCATATAATAAATCAGCAAAGACTCAAATATATATCATAGATAATATGATCACAAATCCACAATTCATCGGATCTCGACAAACACACCGCCAAAGAAGATTACATCGGATAGATCTCCATAAAGATCATGGAGAACTTTGTATTGAATATCCAAGAGAGAGAAGAAGCCATCTAGCTACTAACTACGGACCGGTAGGTCTGAAGTGAACTACTCACGAGTCATTGGAGGGGCGATGATGAGGATGAAGAAGCCCTCCCACTCCAAAGTCCCCTCCGGCAGGGCGCCGGGAAGGGTCTCCAGATGAGATCTTGCAGAAACGGAAGCATGCGGCGGCGGAAAAGTATTTTCGAGGGTCCCCTCATTTTTTGCTGTATTTTAGGGAATATATAGGCCGAAGATCTAGGTCAGGGGGCAGCCAGGGAGGCCACAAGCCCTGCCACCGCCGCCTCCCCCTGGTGGCGGAGTGGGGGCTTGTGGGCTCCCAGGAGCCCTCCTGGCTTGGCCCACAGGCCCCCTGATCTTCTTCCGTTTGGGAAAAAATCATTTCGGGGATTTTATTCCGTTTGGACTCCGTTCCAAAATCAGATCTGAAAAGAGCCAAAAACACAGAAAAACAGGAACTGGCACTTGGCACTGAATTAATAAGTTAGTCCCCGAAAAGATATAAAAGGTACATAAAACATCCAAAGATGACAAGATAACAACGTGAAATCATCAAAAATTATAGATACGTTTGAGACGTATCGAGCATCCCCAAGCTTAACTCCTGCTCGTCCTCGAGTAGGTAAGTGATAAAGAATGAATTTTTGATGCTTTCATGCAGCCTAGAATAGATGTCCTTTGTAACTCCTCTTATGTGACGTGAATGTTCAGATCCATTAGATTCAAAACAATAGTTTGCTATTGACGTGGAAACAATAATAATTCAAGCAAACTAGCAAGGTAATCATGAACTTTCAAAATAACAAGGCCAAAAGAAAGTTATCCCTACAAAATCATATAGTCTGGCTATGCTCTATCATCATTGCACAACGAATTTAAATCATGCACAACCCCGGTATTGGCCAAGTAATTGTTTCACACCTTTACTTTCTCAAACCTTTTCAACTCTCACACAATACATGAGCGTGAGCCATGGTTATAGCACTATAAATGGTGTGGAATGTGGTGGAGGTTGCAAGACAAAAAAGGAGAAGATAGTCACATTAACTAGGCATATCAATGAGCTGTGGAGATGCTCATCAATAGATATCAATGTGAATGAGTAGGGATTGCCATACAAATGATGCACTAGAGCTAAGAGTATGTGAAAGCTCTTAAAGAAAACTAGTGGGTGTGCATCCAACTTGCTTGCTCACGAAGACCTAAGGCAATTTTGAGGAAGCCTATCATTGGAATATACAAGCCAAGTTATATAATGAAAATTTCCCACTAGCTATATGGTGGTGAGAAAATGAGAGACTCTCAATCATGAAGATCATGGTGCTTAATATGCACAAGTGTGGAAACAGTGGTAGCATTGTCCCTTCTCTCTTTTTCTCTCATTTTTTTGGTGGGCTCTTTGGCCTCTTTTTTCTGGTGGGCTTCTTTGGCCTCTTTTATTTCCTCACATGGTACAATGCTCCATTAATGATGATCATCACACTTTGAACTCAAAACTTGGAGCAACTATGACTCTATATGGAATGCCTTCGGTAGTGTACCGTGGCAATGATCTAGCATGGCATAGACATCAATGGAAACATCATGCTAGCTATCTTACGATCATGCAATGGCAATGTAGACGTAGTGGCACATGTCATGGTGGTAGTTGCATGGCAATATATCTCGGAATGACTTTGAAAAAGCCATAGTAGGTAGGCATGGTGGCTGTTTTGAGGAAGGCTAATGGTGGGTTTTGTGCACCGGCGAAAGTTGCACGGCACTAAGAAGATAGTGATGGTGGAAGTTGAAAGTGCATCTAAACCATGGACTCAACATGAGTCATGAAGAACTCATATACTTATTGCAAAATATTTATTAGCAATCGAAACAAAGCATTCAACGCATACTCCTAGGGGAAGGGTTGGTAGGTATAAACCATCGCGCGATCCCGACCACCACGCAAAGGATGACAATCAATATACTAATCATGCTCAGATTTCATCACATAGCGGTTCACCATATGTGCATGCTACGGCAATCACTAACTTCAACACAAGTATTTCTAGATCCACAACACCTTACTAGCATGACTTCAATATTACCAAAACCACAACTCAAAACTAATTGAGATGAATCAAACTTCTCTAACTATTCAATGCACATGAAGGTGGAACTTTTCGTATCCCTTTGGATAACTACCCCTTTTAAGACTAATTTCAAAGCATAGATCAACTACCAAGCCACGCACCGCTGTGCTCTAAAATATATAAGTGATGCACATAGAGTAAAAGTATCTAGCTCAAAAGATTTAAGTGAAGCACATGTGAGCTGAATTGTCTAACCAAAGGATATAAGTGAAGCTCGACAAAATCACGGTGAGTGCATGTCTCTCTCTCTAGGTGTGCAGCAAGGATGATTTGGACACAACAAAAATAAAAGACTCCTACGATACAAGATAGTCCAAGAAAAAACACATAACATGTGCTGAATAAAAATATAGCCCCAAGTAACGTTACCGATGGATTGAAGACGAGAGAGGGGATGCCTTCCCGGGGCATCCCCAAGCTTAGGTTTTTACGGCATCCTTGAATCTCTTGGGGTGCCTTGGGAATCCCCAAGCTTGATCTCTTGCCACTCTTTATCTCTTTGTCCATAAGAACTTCACCCAAAACTTGAAAACTTCACAACACGAAACATAAACAGAAACTCGTGATAACATTAGTATGAGAAAGCAAACCACCACTTCCTTAGGTACTGTAGCAAACTTAAATTCTACTTATGCTGATGTTGGGTTACTGTATTTTCAATCTTCCATGGCTAATACCCCCCGATACTATCCATAGTTTCATCAAAATAAGCAACCAACACAACAAAAACAGAATCTATTAACAGTAGACCAATCTGTAGCAATCTGTATATTTCGTATACCTGTGGTACTTCAAAATTCTGAAAACTTACGACAGTCTGAAGACTTGCGTAGAAATAAGCAGACAAAAGAATCAACTCAAAAGCTCTTACAGAAAAAAACGAAAATTCTTTTCGTGAGCAGAAAGTTTCTGTCTTTTCCAGCATGACCAAACGATCATCCCCAAGACTAATCATAACGGTTTTGCTTGGCACAAACGCAAAATGAAACACAAAAACACAATCATAATGAAATTATGAAAGTGTGGAAAACACAAAACAGAAAGAAAAATGATAGATTCGTTGGGTTGCCTCCCAACAAGCGCTTTTGTTTAACGCCCTTAGCTAGGCATTCAATGATGCTCTCACAAAAGGCAAGAGTGGAAGCACAACGAGAGCATCATAAAGCATGTGAAAATCACATCTAAGTCTAACATACTTACTATGCATAGTTTGGGTTACTGTATTTTCAATCTTCCATGGCTAATACCCCCTGATACTATCCATAGTTTCATCAAAATAAGCAACCAACACAACAAAAACAGAATCTGTTAACAGTAGACCAGTCTGTAGCAATCTGTATATTTCGTATACCTCTGGTACTTCAAAAATTCTGAAAACTTATGATAGTCTGAAGACTTGCGTAGAAATAAGAAGAAAAAAGAATCAACTCAAAAGCTCTTACAGAAAAAAACGAAAATTCTTTTCGTGAGCAGAAAGTTTCTGTCTTTTCCAGCATGACCAAACGATCATCCCCAAGACTAATCATAACGGTTTTTCTTGGCACAAACGCAAAACGAAACACAAAAAACACAATCATAACGAAATTATGAAAGTGTGGAAAACACAAAACAGAAAGAAAAAGGATAGATTCGTTGGGTTGCCTCCCAACAAGCACTTCTGTTTAACGCCCTTAGCTAGGCATTCAATGATGCTCTCACAAAAGGCAAGAGTTGAAGCACAATGAGAGCATCATAAAGCATGTGAAAATCACATCTAAGTCTAACATACTTCCTATGCATAGGCATTTTATAGGAAAACAGATTGTCAAGACAACCAATAGTTACCATATGCAAGGAAAAAGAAAGAGACAATAGCAATCTCAACATCACGTGAGGTGATTTGGTAACATGAAAGTTTCTACCAAAATATTTTCCTCTCTCATAGCAATTACATGTGGGATCATATTCAAATTCAACAATATAGCTATCCCATAGGATATCCTTTTCATGATCCACATGCATGCAAAGTTGACGCTCTTCAAAAATAGTGGGATTATCATCAAATAAAGTCATGACTTCTCCAATCCCACTTTCAGTATTGTTGCAAATATCATATTCATCATGAGGTTTGAACAAATTTTCAAGATCATAAGAAAGATCATCACCCCAATCATGATTATTGCAACAAGTAGTGGACATAGCAAAACTAGCATCCCCAAGCTTAGGGTTTTGCATATCTTTAGCATGATTGTCACTAATAGGATTTATAGTGAAACCATTGCAATCATGATTTTCATCCAAGGAGCCCTCGTGAATCACTTCATAAATTTCTTCATGACGATTTTCAGATTCACGCATCTGAAGCAAAACTCCATAAAGATAGTCAAGTGCCCTCAACTCAATAGCAATGCGTTCCACATAAGTGGGTCTCTCAAAGAGATTAGCTAGTGGATGAGGATCCATATCACTAGATTTTCAGCAAGCGAAGATGCAAGCATATTGAAGGCACATGGCACACGAACGAACAGAAAGCAAGCGAGAGAAAAGGGCGAATGAAAAAGGCAAATGAGAAAATGCAAAGGAGAAAGGCAAATGAAAACGGCAAATGTGAAGTGGGGGAGAGGAAAATGAGAGGCAACTGGCAACAAAAGTAACTGCAAGAGATGAGTTTGTGAGACCTACTTGGATAGATCTTGATCTCTCCTCCCCGGCAACGGCGCCAGAAATACTTCTGATGTCAGCTGTGCTTCCCCGGCAACGACGACATGAATAGTCGTGTCGACGGCACCAGGAATCCTTCTGCTACGGCGATGGAGCCTTGCATTGGTGTTCCCTCAAAGCGGAAAGGGTGATGTAGCACGGCGGTGGTAAGTATTTCCCTCAGTTTGAGAACCAAAATATCAATCCAGTGGAGGAGTATCACAAGACCCTGCACAAACACAAAAGCTTGCGCCCAACGCTATGAAGTGGTTGTCAATCCCTTATAGATTGTTCGCCAAGTGAGAACTGAAAGCAACAAAGTAACAAAGCAAAGTAAAAGCAGAGGTGTAAACGATGGATGTGAATGGACCCAGGGGTCGTAGTGTTTACTAGTGGCTTCTCTCATGAAAGCAAGTGGACGGTGGGTGAACAAATTATTGTCGAGCAATTGATAGAACCACGCAAAGTCGTGACGATATCTATGGCAATGATTATATCTATAGACATCACATCCAAAACAAGTAGACCGATACTTTCTGCATCTACTACTATTACTCCACACGTCGACCGCTATCCAGCATGCATCTAGTGTATTAAGTCCAAAAGAACAGAGTAACGCCTTAAGCAAGATGACGTGATGTAGATGGACAATCTCATATCAACGACAGAGCCCATCTTGTTACCCTTGATGGCAACTACTTAATGTCTGCCTTGCTGCCCCTACTGTCACTAGGAAAGGTCACCACATGGTAGAACCCAAAACCAAGCACTTCTCCCATTGCAAGAATCATAGATCTAGTTGTCCAAACAAAACCCAAGACTCGGGGAGACTTACAAGGATATCAAATCATGCATATAAGAAATCAGCAAAGACTCAAATATATATCATAGATAATCTGATCACAAATCCACAATTCATCGGATCTCGACAAACACACCGCCAAAGAAGATTACATCGGATAGATCTCCATGAAGATCATGGAGAACTTTGTATTGAAGATCCAAGAGAGAGAAGAAGTCATCTAGCTACTAACTACGGACCCATAGGTCTGAAGTGAACTACTCACGAGTCATTGGAGGGGCGATGATGATGAAGAAGAAGCCCCCCCACTCCAAAGTCCCCTCCGACAGGGCGCCGGGAAGGGTCTCGAGATGAGATCTCGCGGAAACGGCAGCTTGCGGCGGCGGAAAAGTATTTTCGAGGCTCCCTTGATTTTTTGTTGTATTTTAGGGAATATATAGGCCAAAGATCTAGGTCAGGGGGCGGCCAGGGAGGCCACAAGCCCTGCCACCGCCGCCTCCCCCCTGGTGGAGGAGTGGGGCTTGTAGGCTCCCAGGAGCCCTCCTGGCTTGGCCCACATGCCCCTTGATCTTCTTCCGTTCGGGAAAAAATCATTTTAGGGATTTTATTCTATTTGGACTCCATTCCAAAATCAGATCTGAAAAGAGCCAAAAACACAGAAAAAAAACAGGAAATGGCACTTGGCACTGAATTAATAAGTTAGTCCCCAAAAAGATATAAAAGGTACATAAAACATCCAAAGATGACAAGATAACAGCGTGAAACCATCAAAAATTATAGATACGTTTGAGACTTATCACGGGGTACTAGCCATGGAAAAGTGATAATACAGTAATATAACACCAATATAAATAGAAATCAATTTTGCTACAGTACCTAAAGAGTTGGTAGTTTGTTTTCTTGTGTTAATGATATCACGATTTCTGTTTAAGTTTTGTGTTGTGAAGTTTTCTAGTTTTGGATGACGTTCTCATGGAAAATGGGATGAAGAGTGGAAAGAGCTCAAGCTTGGGGATGCCCAAGGCATGCCAAGATAAATTCAAGGACACCAAAAAGCCTAAGCTTGGGGATGCCCCGGGAAGGCATCCCCTCTTTCGTCTTCAATCCATCGGTAACGTTACTTGGAGCTATATGTTTATTCACCACATGATATGTGTTTTTCTTGGAGCGTCGTGTATTATAGGAGTCTTTTCTTTTTGTTGTGTCACAATCATCCTTGTTGCACACCTTTTGAGAGAGACATGCACTCATCATGAATTTGCTAGAATACTCATTGACCTTCGCTTATATCTTTTGAGTTAGGAAATTTAGCTCGCATGTGCTTCACTTATATCTTTTGAGCTAGATAACTTTGCTCTAAGTGCTTCACTTAGATCTTTTTAGAGCACGACAGTGTCATATTTTGGAGAAATAAGAACTCTCAATCTTCACTTATATATTTTTGAGAGTGCTCTCTATGAGAAACTTGGTAATTGGCTTGTGCTATGAAAGTAGTCCTAAAGATGATAGGCATCCAAAGAGGATATAATAAAAATTTCCATATTCATGTGCATTGATTAGTAAAGAGAAGTTTGATTCCTCTCAATTAGTTTTGAGACATGGATATGGTAATATTAGAGTTATGTTAGTAGGGTGTTGTGAATCTAGAAATACTTGTGTTGAAGTTAGTGATTCCCGTAGCATGCACGTATGGTGAACTGCTATGTTAGGAAGTCGGAGCGTAATTGATTTATTGATTGTCATCCTTTGTGTTGCGGTTGGGATCGCGCGATGGTTAACACCTACCAACCCTTCCCCTAGGAGTATGCGTTTAGAACTTTGTTTCGATTACTAATAAAACTTTCGCAATAAGTGTATGAGTTCTTCATGACTAATGTGAGTCCATGGTATAGATGCACTTTCACCTTTCACCATTGCTAGCCTCTTTAGTGCCGCACAACTTTCGCCGGTGCACAAACCCACCATATACCTTCCTCAAAACAGCCACCATACCTACCTATTATGGCATTTTCATAGCCATTCTGAGATATATTGCCATGCAACTCCCACCGTTCCGTCTCATGACATGTGCTGTCACTTTCATATTGCCATTGCATGATCGTAAGATAGCTAGCGATATGTTTCAACGTCATACGCTAAGCTAGATCGTTGCACATCCCAGTACACTGCTGGAGGCATTTCCTATAGAGTCATCATTGCTCTAAGTATTGAGTTGTGAGTAAATAAAAGTGTGATGATCATCATTATTAGAGCATTGTCCCACGTGAGGAAATAAAAAAAGGCCAAAGATGCCCACAAAAAAAATGGAAAGAGGCCAAAGAGCCCAAACAAAAAAAAGAGAAAAAGAGAGAAGGGACAATGCTACTATCTTTTTCCACACTTGTGCTTCAAAATAGCACCATGTTCTTCATGATAGAGAGTCTCTTGTTTTGACACTTCCAGATACTAGTGGGAATCTTCATTATATAACTCGGATTGTATATTCCAATGATGGGCTTCCTCAAAATTTCCCTAGGTCTTCATGAGCAAGCAAGTTGGATGCACACCCACTAGTTCTCCTTTTGAGCTTTCACACACTTATAGTTCTAAGTGCATCCGTTGCATGGTAATCCCTACTCATTCGCATTGATATCTATTGATGGGCATCTCCTCCTTTTTTCCTCACAACCTCCACCACACTCTATTCCACCTATAGTGCTATATCCATGGCTCACGATCATATGTTGCGTGAGAGTTGAAAAGGTTTGAGAAAGTAAGAGTGCGAAAAAAATAACTTGGCCAATACCGGGGTTGTGCATGATTTAAATTCGTTGTGTCGGGATGATGGAGCATAGCCAGACTATATGATTTTGTAGGGATAACTTTCTTTGGCCTTGTTATTTCAGAAGTTCATGATTACCTTGCTAGTTTGCTTGAAGTATTATTGTTTTCATGTCAATAGCAAACTATTGTTTTGAATCTTATGGATCTGAACATTCATGTCACATGAAAGAAGTTGCAAAGGACAAATATGTTAGGTAGCATTCCACATCAAAAATTCAGTCTTTATCACTTCCCTACTCGAGGATGAGCGGGAGTTAAGCTTGGGGATGTTTGATACGTCTCCAATGTATCTATAATTTTTGATGGTTCCATGCTATTATCTTGTCAACTTTGGATGTTTTGTATGCATTTTATATCTTTTTTGGGACTAACTTATTAACTCAGTGCCAAGTGCCAGTTCCTGTTTTTTCTGTGTTTTTGACCATTTTCAGAGGAGAATATCAAACGGAATAAAACCTCCGAAAAGATTTTTTTTCCGAAATAGAAGATACGCACGGAGCTTGAGAACCAAGGCAAAGGGTCCCGGGAGAGGCCACAAGCCCCCTAGCCGCGGCCTGGGGGCGCCTAGCAGGCTTGTGGGCCCCCCGTGGGTCCTTTGCCCTACTTCTTCCGCCTATAAATCCCCGAAAAATCTGAAACCACGGGAGAGAGACACGAAAATACTTTTTCGCCGCCACAAGCTTCTCTCACCGCAAGATCCCATTTGGGGCACGTTCTGGTGCCCTGCCGGAGGGGGGGATTCAGACACGGAGGGCTTCTTCATCAACACCATTGCCTCTCCGATGATGTGTGAGTAGTTCAGCACAGACCTTCGGGTCCATAGCTAGTATCTAGATGGCTTCTTCTCTCTCTTGGATCTTCAATACAAAGTTCTCCATGATCTTCATGGAGATCTATCTGATGTAATCTTCTTTTGCGGTGTGTTTGTCGAGATCCGCTGAATTGTGGATTTATGATCAGATTATCTATGAATCTTATTTGAGTCTCCTCTGATCTCTTATGTGCATATTTTCGTATCCTTGTAATTCTCTTCGAGTTGTGGGTTTCGTTTGGCCAACCTGATCTATAATTCTTGCAATGGGAGAACTGATTGGTTTTGGGTTCATACCATGCGGTGTCCTCACCCAGTGACATAAGGGGTAGCGAGGCACGTATCGTGTTGTTGCCATCAAGGGTAAAAAGATGGGGTTTATATCTATTTTATGAATTTATCCATCTACATCATGTCATCTTGCTAAAGGCGTTACTATGTTTGTTATGAACTCAACACACTAGATGCATGCTGGATAGAGGTCGATGTGTGGAGTAATAGTAGTAGATAGAGAAGTGTCGGTCTACTTGTCTCGGACGTGATGCCTATATGTATGCTCATTGCCTTAGATATCATCATGACTTTACGCGGTTCTATCAATTGCTCGACAGTAATTCGTTCACCCACCGTAGTATTTGCTATCTTGAGAGAAGCCTCTAGTGAACACTATGGCCCCCGGGTCTACTTCACTTCATATTTTCAGCTCTACACTTTCACTTTGTTGCACTTTTCGCCTTCAGATCTCACCTTGCAATCAATCGTGAAGGGATTGACAACCCCTTTGTAGCGTTGGGTGCAAGTTTGTTGTTTTTGCGCAGGCACTTTGGATACTTGCCTTGATACTCCTACTAGATTGATACCTTGGTTCTCAAACTAAGGGAAATACTTACTGCTACTATGCTGCATCACCCTTTCCTCTTTAAGGGAAAAACCAACGCAAGCTCAAGAGGTAGCAAGACTCCTCCTATATATATTTGTGGTTTAGGGCTTTTTGAGATACAACTTTGCCACGTGCAACTCAAACCTATACCACGTAGTTTTACCTCTAGATCAGATTTCTGCGGAGCTCGGATGGAGCCCTGCAGGAGTAGATCATCACCACCACCAGAGCGCCGTCACGCTGCCGAAGAACTCATCTACTTCTTCGTCTCTCTTGCTGGATCAAGAAGGCCGAGATCGTCATCGAGCTGTACGTGTGTTGAACGCGGAGGTGTCATTCGTTCGGCGCTAGATCGGAACGGATCGTGGGACGACCGTGATTTGAATCACGAAGCTGTACCACTACATCAACCGCGTTACTTAACGCTTCCCGCTTAGCGATCTACAAGGGTACGTAGATCTAATCTCCTCTCGCGGATGGACATCACCATGATAGGTCTTCGTGTGCGTAGGAAAATATTTGTTTCCCATGCAACGTTCCCCAACAGTGGCATCATGAGCTAGGTTCATCCGTAGATGTTATCTCAAGTAGAACACAAAAGGTTTTGTGGACGTTGATGTTCGATTTTCTGCCCTCCTTAGTCTTTTCTCGATTCGGTGGTATTGTTGGATTGAAGCGGTCCGGACCGACATTACTCGTACACTTACGAGAGACTGGTTTCATCGACTGACATGCAACTCGTTGCTTAAAGATGACTGACGGGTGTCAGTTTCTTCAACTTCAGTTGAATTGGTTTTGACCGAGGCAGTCCTTGGAGAGAGGTTAAATAGCAATTTGCACATCTTCGTTGTGGTTTTTGCGGAAGTAATATGCGATCATACTAGATACCCATAGCAGCCACGTAAAACATGCAACAACAAATTAGAGGATGTCCAACTTGTTTTTGCAGGGTATGCTTGTGATATGATATGGCCAATGACGTGATGTGATATATTGGATGCATGAGATGATCATCTACTACCACTAAAAAAGGACGAAGAGGCAGATCCAACTTACCATCTCAGCCTTCTGATTACGTTATCAACGGTTTAAAATCATCTTTAACGAAAATGAACGCTTACGAAGCATAATCCCCTCGCTAACGAAACGACTTAAAAGCCCCCTCTCTCGCGAAATGACTCCCCACCACGATCAGGAATCGCTCGCCCCCACGCTCGAGCCCTTGCTAACCACCGCCTCCCCTTTGACCCTGCATATGTGCCCCCCGCCTCTCCCTTCTTGCCGTCGTTCGCCCCGCCCCGCCCGCACAAGTCGCCTCCAACCGCTTAGTGTCGCCGGTCGCTAGGCCCCGTACCCGCCGCTAGCCCCCGCCTCGCCACCTGCTCGCCCGCTTAGCGCCGCTCCCGCCTGCACCGGCCGTGGTAATCATTATCACCATGGCGCGTGCGTTGCGTCGGTCACCGGTAGGGGCAGGGCCAGTCGATGGTTGTGGATCAAGCTGACCTGGGCAGCGGTGCATCTTTTGGAGAATAGGAGAGGGGAGAAAAAGGAGAGGCCCGACGGCGGCTAAGGAGGTACTACGCGCCGCCACCTCTGCGTCGACGTGCCACCAGATCTCCACCTCGACGCGCTGTCGGTCCCCTGCATCCATGTGCCGCTGAAACTCCGCCTCGAACTTCGGTTTTTGTGGTATGGTGTAAGTGCATCTAGTGTCCCTTAGTGATTTTGGTGGTTTGAGGACTTATAGGTTAAGTATCTAATGTGTTCATGAGTGTACACACGATCTATAAGTCGCTGAGGAGTTTGAAATATTCGATGAATATCGACCCCTAAAAATGTATATCTTTGGTTGAAGAAATTGGTCTGAAGCTGAAGAATTGAATCGCGAAGAAATTGCGATGAAATTGATATTCCTCATGAAGATATTGAAAATGAGGAGTTCGGTGCGTCCTAAAGAAAATCAATCTGAAGACTTTGAAGCATGAAGATTTATCCTTTCTGTTTTATTTTCTTCACACTTGAGTAATAGGAACACCATACTGTTAAAGGGGGTCAAAGTAACACATTGGAATGAATTTCCTCATGATGCTCAACCCAAGCCTAATCCAACCAAAAGCCTCAAGTGAGGAATATGAGAGACATGAGGACTCTCACAGTTGAGGGTCCCAACCGTTACCGATAGTCGCGCCACATCATTGGTCTTATCCACACCAACGGTCATATTATCGAAGTGCATTAATGTCAAATCATGTCGGGATGCTCCCAGGCTATAAATAGCCGCCCCCACAACCATTAGCTGGTTGGCTGGTCCCTTAGAAACTCACACTTGTCATAAGAGCAACCCAAATTCCTCAGAGTCTTCGAGAGTAATTCATCAGTGAGGAAATACCCCAAACACCAAACCACAAACCGAAAACCAAGTGATTGAGCATCATTGAAGAAGTTGTTCCTGTGTGGGACTGAAGCCTTTTACCTTTGAGGACTGTGCATCCTCCAGACGTTTAGGCGTCATGGTCTAGAGCAATCCAACAGCCAATTGTGGATCGCCAAGTGACCAAGTTTGTGAGGGTTTGGAAGTCTGCCCTGAAGACTTACCACGAGTGTTGGGTGAGGACTGTGTGTTCTTAGCCAAAGGAGAATACGGTAGGGAATGTATGTCCCGGGACTGTGTGTCTTTTGGTTTCCATACCAAGTCGCTCCAAACCAGATGTACAACTATCACAACAGTTGGAACTGGGTCATCAACCACTGTCTTCACTTTGAAACGGGTTCTATTTCTTCAACTCTTTACATTCCTCAGCTTGTGTGTTGATGATTTTCACTGTATCTGTTTGAAGAATTTGCTGAAGACTTCCTCTGAAATACCTCAACCCCAAATTCTTCACGCGAGTTAATCCTCATATGTTTTCTCCGTGCCTACGTACTGAAAAACTGCTATAGTGATACTTTGCACTCCTGATCCTTTTGCTGTGTCCGCTGCAAGTTAGTCATCAGTGGGGAATTTCCTCAAAAGGAATTTCCTCAGTGATGAAATTCTAAAAATCTCCTATTCACCCCCCTCTACCGATATAACGCACTTTCAATTGGTATCAGAGTAAGGTACTCCCTTGTTCTGTGTGATTTTGGTTTAACCACTTGGAGTTTTAGTTATGTCGACTGCAGGCATGATTAAGGTTACTTCAGCATGTCCTACTTTCGAAGGAAAGGACTTTCCCTTCTGGAAGACCAAGATGCAGATGCATCTACAAGCTATTGACAATGATCTCTGGTATATTGTGGAACATGGCGTCCGTATCGTCACTGCTACTGTCTCTGCCGCTGATGTGAAGAAATTCAAGCAACTTGATTCTCAAGCGAAGAATATCATTTGTCGCCATCTGAGCAAGGGCCAGTATGGCACAGTAAGTGCTTTGGGCTGAGCAAAACTTATCTGGGAAAGGTTGTCCAAAGTTAATGAAGGAGTATCAACCTAGCGTGATTCTCATGTTGATGTTCTTCGCAATCTCTTCAATGGCTTCAAGAGGTTTGACAATGAAAGCTGCCAAGATACCTTTGATCGCCTCACTGACATATCAAATGAACTGCAAGCACTGGGAGCTCGAGACATTACTAATCACAAAGTTGTGAAGAAACTGCTAAGATCTTAGGATTCTTCATTTGATACTTTAGTTCTGATGATTCAAAAGAGACCAGACTACAAGATGCTTGATCCAGCTGATATACTCGAAAGACTCAATACACATGAATTCCAACAAGAAGAAAAGAGAGATCTATATGGACCAAGCTATTCTAGACCACGTGCACTAAAGGCCAAAGCAATTTCCTCATCTGAAGAAGAAGACTCGGATGGTAGCATTGGTGATCCTGAAGAATTTGGACAGGAGCTAGCAATGTTCGTGAGGAAATTCCACAAGTTTACACGACGTGGCCAGTTTGTAAATCTTCAAGAAGAGATATGAGGAAATCAGAATCTTCATCTGAGGACTACAAGAAAAGAACTTGCCACAAATGCAAGAAATCAGGTCACTACATTGCTGATTGTCCTCGTTGGGGAAAGGAATCAAAGAAGAAGAAATACAAGGATGAAAGTTCTGATGACTCGAAGAAAAAGAAGAAACCTTCAAAATCCTCATCTTCAAACTCCTCATCGCACAAGAAGACTAGTTTCAGAAAGGCTCTGGCACTTATTGGCAAGGAAATGGACTCCGAGGCAGAATCCGAGGAATGTGATGAAGAGGAGGGTTCTGATGAAGACTCGGAATCTGCACAGGCTAGCCTTGCACTTGCAACCACATTCGTCGGCAGGTCAATCTTCAACCTTGAAGAAAATGATAACACCATCCACACTGATGACTATGCTGATGACTTCGCTCCAACCTATTGCTTCATGGCAAAAGGTTCAAAGGTACCGAATGATGCTTCCTCCTGTGATTCAAGTGACTGTGAACCTGATGATAATAAAAAACCCAGTTACAGTAAACTTGCTATCATTGCCACTAAACAACAAACTGCCTTGGAAAAGCTTCAGAAACTGCTAGATAGAAGTGATGATCTGTTGAATGATGAAATGAATGTTACCCAAATCCTCACTGAAGATATGAAAAGTCTTCAGTCCAGATTTGATAATCTTCAAGATCTTCATGTTACACTCCTCGCTGATCATGAGAAACTTTCCTATGAATTTCTTCAAAGGAAGCTTGATCTTGAGAAGCTGAGGATTTCTCATGATGATCTTCGTATGGAAAATGATTCATTACTAGCTCAACAGACCAGTGCTGATCAAGCTGAATTCATTCCTCCATGTCTTAAATGCATCGAATGTGAAACTGCTAATTCTCCACCAGAAACATCAAATGCTTCTAGTGTTACAAATTCTTCAACTGCTCCTGTAGTGTCAAATTCCTCACTTGAGGAAACCACAAATATCACTGATGAAAATGCAGGGCTGAAGGAACTGTATGTGACAGGCATATACAAAAGTCTCAAAGGACATCAAACCCTTTGTGATGTGCTCAAAAAGCAGATCTTGAACAGGAACCCGAGGAAAGAAGGAATTTCCTTTGAGAGGAAATTGAATGCTGATGGATCTTATTGGAAACCTAAGCAGTATCCCAAAACCTCATGGGTTGCTGCTACTGGGCCTCCTTTTGATCCATCCAATCTAACAGGATTTTCATGTGAATTATCCTATTCCTCAGATGAGTCATTTGACTCCAACTATAAACTATTCAAAAATCAAGCTGGTGAAGTATTTGCTCGATATGTTGGAACTAACTGCAAGAATGGGCCTCCCCTGAGGAAAATCTGGGTTCCCAAAAGTTGCCTTGAAAATCTTCAGGTGAATGTCCTCATGACACCACCTATGAAGAATTTGAACCCCAGATCAAATTCCTCAGGAGGACCAAAGTCTTCAAGAGGATCAAAATCCTCAACTGGTCAAAACTATGCTCGCACCCGTGCTAATGCTTCTAACATGCAGGGAAATTACAAGGAATATGAATATGAGCGTTATTCTTCAAATCATTATGTTCATAAATCCTCAAACATGTTCTATGCATATTCATTTGAGTACTTTAACCCCCCTACTGTTAAGAGAAGTGCATTAGCTTCAATGCCCCCTTTCTCATATGGTGCTCGCAGGATGATGAATGGTTTACCACCCCTTCAGATGTGGGTGGTGAAGAAATTGAACTAATCACTTCTGCAGGTCAGGTCTCCAGATGAAAATCATCATCTGAAGAATTTGCTGGAGACCTGAGGAAGATGCTTGATAGGACGCAAGCTAATATTGATGAAATAGAAATATTTCACACGTCCTTATAATTATGCTGATGATGAAATTCCTATCTGATGAAATTGATATCATATTCTTCAAAGCTGAAGCATATGAGATGGTAAGTTGTACTAATTCATCTGCAGGATGACAAACCCAAGAGTACTGAGTGGGTTCTTGATAGTGGCTGCACACATCACATGACTAGTGACAAAAGCTTGTTGATGGATATGCACCTAACTCCATCACCCCTGAAGCAAATCACATATGCTGACAAAGGTAAAAGCAAGGTATTGGGACTTGGCAAAGTGGCTATTTCCAAGGATAGGCACATGGACAAAGTGATGCTTACTGAATCCCTTGGATTTAACCTCATGTCAGTCGCAATGCTTTGTGATCTTGATATGATTGTTATCTTTGGAAGATATAGATGTGTTTTCATCATGGAATCTGATAGATCCAAAGTCTTCGAAGGTGTTAGAAGAGGGGATTTGTACATTGTTTATTTCTCTACAGGTCCTCAACCAGTCAATTGCTTACTAGCAAAAACCTCAGAAGGGTGGATGTGGCATCGAAGACTCGGTCATGCAGGCATGAGGAATTTGCACACGCTCGCGAAGAAGAAGCATGTCATCGGCATCGAATCAGTCAAATTCCTCAAGGACCACCTCTGCGGTGCTTGTGAGTCTAGGAAAATGACCAGACCCAAGCATCCCTCGAAGACCATCATGACCACTACTCGTCCATTTGAATTACTTCACATGGATCTATTTGGACCTACTCATTATGCCACTCTAACAAATGCATCATCTTTATATGGCTTTGTCATAGTTGATGATTATTCCAGATATACATGGATGCATATCATTTTATATAAAACTGAAGTGCAGGAAGTCTTCAAATGATTTTCTTCAAGGGCCTCGACGAACTTCGGCATCAAGATCAAACACATCAGGAGTGATAATGGAACAGAGTTCAAAAACACTTGTCTTGATAATTATCTTGATGAACTTGGTATTACTCACGAATTGTGTGCTCCTTATACTCCTCAACAGAATGGTGTCGTCGAAAGGAAGAACATGACTCTGGTTGAGATGGCAAGAACCATGCTTGAAGAATATCAGACTCCTCATCGCTTCTGGCCTAAAGCAATCAACACTGCATGCCATATCATCAACAGGGTATATCTTCACAAATTCCTCAAGAAAACCTCATATGAACTCCTCACAGACAAGAAACCCAATGTAAGTTATTTCAAAGTCTTCGGTGCAAAATGTTGGATTAGAGATCCTCACCATAGCTCAAAGTTTGCACCTAAGGCACATGAGGGTTTTATGCTCGGTTATGGAAAGGACTCGCACACCTACAGAGTCTTCAACAACTATCACAACAAGGTTGTTGAGACTGTATATGTGCGGTTCGATGAAACTAATGGCTCGCAAAGAGAACAATTGCCTCCTGATCCAGATAAGATGTCTCTTGAGGAAGCAATAAACCTCAAAGCTACAGAAGACATTGTTCCCACTTAAGAAATTGATGAAGAAATCATTCCCAGCACTGATGAAAATCAAGAAGACACTCCTGACGAAGTTGCTCCAGAACCAATTCCTCAGCCCAAACGAAATCCTCAACCAGCTCATCCGAGGATTGCGAATGAAGTGGAACTTGACAAAATCCTCAATGCCATCAACGCGCCAGGTCCTCTCACTCGCTCAAAAGCTTCACACTTAGTTAACTTTTGTGGGCATTTCTCCTTTGTGTCTATCACAGAACCTTCAAAAGTTGTTGGGGCTTTCATGGAACCGGAGTGGATCCAAGCCATGCAAGACGAACTTCTTCAATTCAAGCTGAATGACGTATGGGAGCTCGTCAAACGACTAGATCCTCGCAAGCACAATACCATCGGAACCAAGTGGATTTTCCGAAACAAGCAAGATGAGGATGGTCAAGTGGTGAGGAATAAGGCACGACTTGTAGCCCAAGGCTACACACAGGTTGAAGGAATAGATTTTGATGAAACTTTTGCACCTGTTGCTAGACTGGAAGCTATTCGAATACTACTTGCTTATGCTAATCATCATAACATCATCTTATATCAAAATGGATGTGCAAAGTGCATTCCTCAATGGTAAGATTGAGGAAGAAGTATATGTTGTTCAGCCCCCAGGTTTTGAGGATCCAAAGAATCCAGACAAAGTCTTCACACTCAAAAATGCGCTCTATGGTCTCAAGCAAGCCCCTCGGGCATGGTATGATACATTGAAGGAATTCCTCATGAAAAAGGCTTCAAACCTGGTTCACTCGATCCAACTCTTTTCAAAAAATCCTATGATAATGAACTATTTGTGTGCCAGATATATGTTGATGATATCATATTTGGCTGTACTGACAAACGTTATAGTGATGAATTTGCTTACATGATGAGTGAAGAATATCAGATGTCTATGATGGGGGAGCTGAAATTTTTCTTAGGTCTTCAAATTCGTCAACAACGCAATGGAATCTTCATATCACAGGAGAAATACCTCAAGGATGTTTTGAGGAAATTCGACATGCATGAATGCAAAGGTGCCAAGACTCCAATGCCTACCAACGGCCACCTCTGCACTGACAAAAATGGTAAAGAATTCGATCAGCACGTATATCGCTCCATGATTGGCTCTTTACTGTATTTATGTGCATCTAGGCCAGATATAATGCTTAGTGTTTGCATGTGTGCACGTTTTCAAGCAAAACCGAAGGAATCACACCATAAGGTTGTGAAGCATATTCTTCAATACTTAGCTCACACACCAACACTAGGATTATGGTATCCCAAGGGCTCAAATCTTCATCTTGTGGGATATTCTCATTCTGACTATGCTGGTGACCGTGTGGATCGCAAGTCAACCTCTGGCACATGCTATTTCCTCGGAAGATCACTAGTCTGCTGGTCATCAAAGAAGCAGAACTGCGTTTCACTCTCCACTACCGAAGCTGAGTACATTGCTGCTGGTTCATGTTGTGCTCAATTGCTGTGGATGAAGGAAACCCTCAAGGACTACGACATCAACATGAAGAATGTGCCTCTCTACTGCGACAATGAGAGTGCAATCCAGTACAACACTATCAAGATTGCATACAACCCAGTACAACACTCGAAGACCAAGCACATTCAGATTCGTCATCATTTTCTTCAAGACCATGTCCTCAAGGGCAATATCCTCATCGACCATGTGAAGACTTACTATCAACTGGAAGATATCTTCACTAAGCCCTTGGATGAGAAAAGCGTTTCTTGAAGAAAATCTGCAAGTTTCATCAGAATCCTCAAGAGTTCAATTTCCTCAGCAAAAGCCTCGGCTGAAGAAAATGGAAGATGAAAGGAAGCAAAAGGGTGGCAAGAAGCTCGAGCAGAACACTGCCATTGATATCCCTGAGGATATATACTTGGAATACTGCAGTCCTGATGAGCAAGAGACTATGCCCAAGAGGAAGATAAGGCTTCAAAAGATAGAACGCCGATGGGCTAAGGAGTGGAAAGAATACAAATTCGTCACTCCCAAGTATGCGAAGAAATTCGCTCTGAAGCCTCCTAGCAAGCGGCCTCCTCTTGAGGATTATCAGGATGCACACCCTTCAAGCCTCAAGACAATTGATGACTATCCTGAAGAAAAGTCAAAACATTTGTCAAAGCTTCAAAAGCAAGCAAAAGCCGCCGTGAGGAAATTCAATGAAGAATCTGCTGCTGCTGCAACTGCCGCCACCTCCTCTGCAGGTGAAACTTCTGGTACGGCCATTCCTCAAATGAAGTATGTGCCACCAAAACCAAAGGATTCAAAGCCTCAAGAGAAAATGCCTCAGAAAGCTGCACCAGCATCCGCACCAAAACCCTCGGCACCACCAAAGGCTTCAAAGCCTGAACAGAAGCAGATTATGAAGCAACTGCCCACTGTCTCCAGTTCCTATGTTCCGTCCGCAACAAGCTCCGAGACAAAGTCTTCACCGACTCCCCGGAAGACTAAGGTGACTGCCGGGAGAGGAACTAGACCAAGCCCTATCAAAATCATCAAATTCCCTTCTGCATCGGAGGGTATTGATGAATATGATGATGAGACTTTGCAAGCCATCATGAGAAACAAGCAGGAGAGGGTAGCATAAGCTTCACGCGGCTCCATTCCTCTCGCCATGGACCCAAAAGTCCTCTTGGATTACATCAACATCTGGTATGAGGACCCCAACACTCCAATCGATGATTTGAAGCTTCCCCCAGGCATCATCCACATGGTGGCCACTTTCATCAACAAGGCCAAGTGGAAAGAGCAGCAAGACAAACAAGCTAAGGTTGCAGAGCTCAAAAAGGACAAATTCCTCAAACAAAATCTCCTCAACCTGACGTCTGATGCACTTGTGTCCACACAGGCAGAATTGAAGACTTTGACTGACAAGTACACTAAGCTCTGTGACCGTCAAAGTCTCAAGATCACTTTCATCAAATTTACTACTGACGCAATTGATGATTACAACAAGAAGGTGAAAGTGCAGTCATGCCCTTAATCGAGTTTTGGTGTTAATGACAACACATACATAGGAAACTAATCTTATTTGTTAAGTGTATCTCAGGATGACAAGTACTCTTAGTAGATTGAGAATTATGTGCCAAGGTGGTCTGAGAAGATCGGGACTTATATGTCAAGAAGGCTCGGGATTGAGAAAAGATGATGTAGCCTATCCTTTAAATTTACTATTCTTGAGTATAGGGATCCCGCACTATTAAGAGGGGATCACAGGTTTTGCGATGAACTTGCTCATACTACATCTCTACTTTTCTGCTCATACCACATCTCCACTGCTCTGCTTTTATCTCAAAACAGAACCAATGCCTCGGACATCCGGATTCCTCCGGACGTCCGAGGGCCGGACGCCCGACCACTTCGAAAATCCGGAACCTTATACCAGAGAAATTTGAGTCAAATAACTCGGACTTCCGGCCTCCTCCTATCGTCCGAGGGTCGGACGTCCGACTTCCTTCGGAAATCCGGAACCTTGCACCAGAGAAATTTGAGTCAAATAATTCAGACTTCCGGCCTCCTCCTGTCGTCCGAGGGCCGGACGTCCGACCTCCTTCGGAAATCCGGAACCTTGCACCACAGAAATTTGAGTCGAATAACTCAGACTTCTGGCTTCCTCCGGATGTCCGGTCCCTGTTCGACTACACAGTGGTTCCAGATATATATACATCCCTCGGACGACCGACCCCTGTCAGACGTCCGACTCCTTGTGGGCGTCCGGACATCCGAGAACTGCCGGATGTCCGGCCACTGTTAGACTTAAGTGACCCCAACGGCTGTTTTACTCTCCCCACTACATATACCCCCCTCCCACTTCGTGAGAGGGTGTTCAACACAGCAAGAACACTTACAAGAACACCTTTCTCCTCACTCACTCTTGCCTACACCAAATCTTAGATCCCAAGAGCATTTGTGAGCCCCCTTGAGTGTTGTTCCAATCAAAAGATAGATCGTCTCCTTCTCCTCCTCTCCACCAAAGTGATTTGTGATTTGAGCAAGTTTTGAGCAATCCCCGTGATCTTGTTACTCTTGGAGGTTGGAGACTCCTAGGCGGTAGGAGTCTTCGGAGAGGAATCAAACCATTGTGATTACCCCCGGAAAGTTTGTGAAGGTTTGGAAGCCACCTCAAGGCTTACCACTAGTGGTTGAGAAACGCCTTCGTGGAGTTGTCTCAAAGGGAGAATAGGGTGAGCCTTCGTGGCGTTGGTGTGCCTTCGTGGTAACATCCGCCCCTCTAACGGTGACGTAGCTTCCCTCCAAGGAAGTGAACACCGGGATACATCCTCGTCTCTCTTGGAGTTTCGGTTATCCCTAACCCTAACTCTCTACTTGTGTTAATCCTTATTACGTACTTGCATTTGATTATTGTTTACCGACTGCCTTACTTTACTCTAAATAGCTTACTCCTTGTCTTTGCAATTATTAGGCTCACACTCATATTCCGCACCATTGCCTAAAATTGCTAAGTAACTATTAAAATTTGGAATTGTACCTATTCAACCCCCCTCTAGGTCCATCTCGATCCTTTTCAATTGGTATCAGAGCCTCGTGCTCTATTCTTGTGGCTAACCGCCCTAGAGCGAGATGGACGGGACTCCCATTACTGTAGCTCCAGTGGAGAGGGACGGGACTTCCATGGAAGTCAGGTCCTTCACCTCTGAGGACCTGGAATGGGCCCTTGCCAAGCAAAAAGAGGAGCATGATGCTTCTCTTGAGGCCTTGGTCCAAATAAGACTGGCATCATTAACCACGGGGACAGCCACATTCTCGAGGGCCTTAGGGCAAAATGTGCACAGTTCTTCATTTGGCCAACAACCTCCAGGCAATAACCAAACCAGTGTTCCATGGCTTTATGCTAGATCTCAAGTTGAGAAACCTAAGTACAATCCTGGAGGAAAACCTCCTTTGCTTGATGACAATTCCGATTTTGCTTTGTGGAGAGTTGGTATGCAGGATCATCTTAGGTACGCCAATGATGAGATGTTGGACATCCTCGAGCATGGCTACAATCCTGTAGATCCAAGGTGCCTCACTCCCAGAGAAACTTATGACAAGCATCCACTACTGGAATCCAGAAATTTGTCGTCAGCCAGTTCTTTACCGTCTGCTGGCTGACGGCAAAGAACCTCTTTGCCATCAGTTGACACAATACAGACGGCAAAGAACTGACACATGGCAAAAATACTATTTGCCATGTGTGGGTCCTTTGCCGTCTGCCAGCAGACGGCAAAGAGCCCCAGGGCAGACGGCAAAGGGGACGCGTGGGTCCCATGCCTGCCGTGTCCGAAATCCGGGGGCCTTTGCCGTCCGCGGGCCTTTGCCATCTGCCATACGGCCCTTTGCCGTCTGCCATACGGCCCTTTGCCGTCGGGGGGCGGACGGCAAAGGGGCAGCCCTATAACGGTCGTTACGCCCCCCCCCCTCGCTCACTGTCTCTCTCTCTCTCTCACCCCGACCACTCTCTCTCTCCACGGCGGCGACCCCCTCCCCGCGGCGAGCCCACCCCCCCCCCCCCCGGCGATCCCACCCCCCCGGCGACCCCCTCCCCGTGGGATCCCCTCCCCGAGAGGGCACCTCCCCTGCGGCGCGCCCCCTGCCGCCGCCGCCCCCTGCCGCTGCCGCCTGCCGCCGCCGCCCCCTACCGCGCGCCCGCGCCACCTGCCGTCGCCGCCCCCTGCCGTCGCCGCCCCCTGCCGCCGCCGCCCCCTGCTGCGCGCCACCTGCCGTCGCCGCCCCCTGCCGCCGACGCCCCCTGCGGCGAGCCCCCAGCCGCGCGCCCCCTGCCGCCGCCGCCCCCTGCCGCCGCCCCCTGCCGGTGAGTTTTGCCTGTTTTTCTTTTTAAAAAAGTTAATTACTTTAGTTAGTTTATTAGGTTAGTTTTTTATTATATATAGGGTAATTTAGTTAGTTTATTTGGTTAGATTATTAGGCTAATTAGGTTAGTTAGTTAGGTTAGAAGAAAAAAAGCAGAAGGAAAAAAAGCAAGAGAAGAAGAAGAAGAAGAAGAAGAAGAGGAGGAGGAGGAGGAGAAAAAAGAAGAAGAAGAAGAAGAAGAAGAAGAAGAAGAAGAAGAAGAAGAAGAAGAAGAAGAGGAGAGGAGGAGGAGGAGAAAGAGGAGGAGAAAGAAGAAGAAGAAGAAGAAGAAGAAGAAGAAGAAAAAGAATAGAAGGAGAAAAAGAGGAGGGGGAGTAGGAGGAGAAAAAAGAAGAAGAAGAAGAAGAAGAAGAAGAAGAAAAAGAGGAGAGAGGAGAAGAAGAAAGAAGAGGAAAAGGGAACCCCGGCACCCCGAAACTGACCCTCGACCCCCGACCCCTGACGCCCGACGCCACTGACCCCCGACCATCGACCTCCGACGCCACTGACCCCCGACCCCCGACCCCCGACGCCACTGACCCCCGACGCCACTAACCCTCGACCCCCGACGCCACTGCCCCTGACCCAGACCCTCGGCCCACGACTCCCGACCCCCGACGCTCGACGCCACCAACCCCCGACCCCCGACGCCACTGACACCCGACGTCACTGACCCTGGACCCCCGACGCCACTGACCCCCCACAACCGACGCCACTAACCCCCCCCCCCCCGACCCCCGATGCCACCGACCCTCGACGGCACTGACTCCCAACGCCACTAAGCCCCGACCCCCGACACCTCTTCTGCCTTATTTTGAACGAGAAGGTGCTTTTCGGCCTTCCAGAGGCCCACGGGGTCATAGTTTTGTAAATTATGAGTTAGGTCACATATTTTTCGATCATGTTAATTATAAAAACATCGTATTTGTGTTGATCGGGTGAATTTCAATGTGCAGTTGTTCGACGACCTCCACGTGCGTTGGACGAGCTCCGCCCTTGCGTTTGTTGGTGAGCACAAATGACTTCTCCTCCTACCCCCTTAATTTGCTCTGTCCCGGTCTTCGTGCCGATGAAACTTGCTAGCTATAGGTTTCTTCAATCATGAGTATGCGTGACCAGTATGCGTCTCCCGTTCGAAAGGGCGACATCTATAAATATGCATTTCTTTGCATATTTATAACCGCCATCCTTTCGAATTGTCCAACATTATCCGTGGACAGCCCGAGTATGTGTAGATTGGGTTTGTTTTCCCGTATGCTATGCTCCGGATCCGATGCGGAATTTCGTCAGTGCCTCCCCTGTTGTTCTCCGGGTACACATCCTCTGTGCTTATTGCCGAGACGTGTATCAGGAGAACAACGGGGAGGTGCTGCCGAAATTCTGCGTCGCATCTGGAGCAGAGCATGGGAAAACGAACCCAGTCTACACATACTTGGGTGGGATTAGGACCTATCTTTACCTATTAGCGTGTAGGTTGCATGGACGTAATAAAACTGACAAACTTGATTAGCGTATGAATATAGATGATGAATTATGTATTTATTTCTTGTGCCCCCATAGGTAGCTAGGCAACATGAGTGATCGTGCTTGGATGTACACTGGTCACCCTAGTCAGAAAGACATGACCCATGAATGGTTAACAAAAACCAGGGGGTTTGTGAGAGCCGCATTTGCAAATGGCCAGCAAAAAACATGGTGCCCCTGTCCCAACTGCGACAACTGGAAAAAGCAGACTGAGTTTAAAATGGGTAAACACTTGCAGAAGTGGGGTTTTACGCCTAATTATACGGTGTGGACTTTTCATGGTGAGTCTGACCAACGTGCCAGAGCTGAGGTGATTCGTCGTCGCACCGACGAGCATGGTACCGGGATTGAAGACATGGTGCAAGACTTTGATGATGCTCGGGATTCGGACGATGAGATGGAGGAATCTGCAAAGGCCTTCTATGAAATCCTGGTGGTGATAGCTGGCAACGGGAGGCCCCATGGCTCGATCGCCATTGGAGACGGCCTTATACGTTGTCCTAGCACTCTCCGGCAGATAAAGGCACGCCAAACGAGCTCTTGTCCGGAGATAACACGTCGTCCACGGCCAGTCGAGCTCGCCATCGAGGTTAGTTTAATGGACTCAACTATCTTTCCGCATTATGTTGTGCGTTGGAACCAATATGATTACATTGCTAACAATGAGTTGTGTTGCAGGCTGCTATTCAGAAAGAGAGAGCGGCAATGTAGGCGGCTATGGCGGAGAAGGATAAGGAAATTAGGGAGCTGGCGGAGAGGACGACTGCATTGGTGGAGGCGGAGAGGGCACGGAATGAAGCGTCTACCAGGGCCATATACGAGCTCTTCGTGGTAAGTTTCTTCTTCATGTTATTTCAAATCTTGCATTTGAATGTCCGTTTCATTAATAAATAAAAAGTTTGACTTGTCGAAACCAAATGTACAGTCTATGTGCGAGAAGAACGGCCAAGTCCCTCCGCCGATGCCAGTCATTAACGTGGCGGGGATGGTGAGTTTCATTTCAGTGGAGTGATCTTAAGAGTGTCCTCATGCTAACTACACATTGCAAACGATGTTTGGTGCAGAATATGTCCCGAAACGCATCGCACGACCCTTCTACAGTCGAGCCTTCTCCAGGGCAGCCTTCTCCAGGTGAAACAAGCCAGACCCACCGTGCTTCACCCTAACTTAGGTATGTTATTTCTAGTGTTTTAATAAAAAATAGCTAGACTTCCATCTAATGACATAATTAGCTTAGTTAGCTCCAAAATAGCTAGACTTCCATCTAATGACATAATTAGCTTAGTTAGCTCCAAAATGGCCTATTTAATAAAAAATGACCTATACTTAGCTAATTATCCTCGAAATGACATAATTAGCTCCAAAAAGGCATTCTTAGCCAATTTAGCCCGAAGAAGGGGACAAGAAGAGAAAAAGAGGAAAAATGAAAGGAGGGAAGAGGAAAAATGAGGAGAAGAAGGAGGAGAGGGAGGAGGAGAAGAAGAAGGAGAAGAAGGAGAAGAAGGAGGAGAAGGAGAAGGAGCTCCTCCAACTCCTTCTTCTTCCTCCTTCTCCTTCTCCTTCTTCTTCTCCTTCTCCTTCTTATTTTCTTCTTCTCCTCCTCTTCCTTCTTCTTCTCCTCCTCCTCCTCCTCGTCCTTATTTTACTTCTTCTTCTCTATCTCTTCTTCTACGTAGCTTAGACTCATCCAAAAAGGCTAAATTAGCCAATTGTCCTACGAAATGACATAATTAGCTTAGTTAGCTCCAAAATGTCCTATTTAATAAAAAAATACCTATACTTAGCTAATTATCCTCGAAATGACATAATTAGGTCCAAAAAGGCATTCTTAGCCAATTTAGCCCGAAGAAGGGGACAAGAAGAGAAAAAGAGGAAAAATGAAAGGAAGAGGAAAAATGAGGAGAAGAAGGAGGAGAGGGAGGAGGAGAAGAAGAAGGAGAAGAAGGAGGAGAAGGAGAAGGAGCTCCTCCTTCCCCTTCTTCTTCCTCCTTCTCCTTCTCCTTCTTCTTCTCCTTCTCCTTCTTCTTTTCTTCTTCTTCTCCTCTTCCTTCTTCTTCTTCTCCTCCTCCTCCTCCTCCTTATTTTACTTCTTCTTCTCTATCTCTTCTTCTACGTAGCTTAGACTCATCCAAGAAAGGCTAAATTGGCTAATTATCCTACGAAATGACATAATTAGCTTAGTTAGCTCCAAAATGTCCTATTTAATAAAAAATGACCTATACTTAGCTAATTATCCTCGAAATGACATAATTACGTCCAAAAAGGCATTCTTAGCCAATTTAGCCCGAAGAAGGGGACAAGAAGAGAAAAAGAGGAAAATGAAAGGAAGGAAGAGGAGAAAGGAGAAGAAGAAGGAGGAGAGGGAGGAGGAGAAGAAGAAGGAGGAGAAGGAGAAGGAGCTCCTCCTTCCCCTTCTTCTTCCTCCTTCTTCCTCCTTCTCCTTCTCCTTCTTCTTCTCCTTCTCCTTCTTCTTTTCTTCTTCTTCTCCTCTTCCTTCTTCTTCTCCTCCTCCTCCTCCTCCTCCTCCTTATTTTACTTCTTCTTCTCTATCTCTTCTTCTACGTAGCTTAGACTCATCCAAGAAAGGCTAAATTAGCCAATTGTCCTACGAAATGACATAATTAGCTTAGTTAGCTCCAAAATGGCCTATTAAATAAAAAAAGACTTATACTTAGCTAATTATCCACGAAATGACATAATTAGCTCCAAAAAGGCATTCTTAGCCAATTTAGCCCGAAGAAGGGGACCAGAAGAGAAAAAGAGGAAAAATGAAAGGAAGGAAGAGGAAAAATGAGGAGAAGAAGGAGGAGAGGGAGGAGGAGAAGAAGAAGGAGAAGAAGGAGGAGAAGGAGAAGGAGCTCCTCCTTCCCCTTCTTCTTCCTCCTTCTTCCTCCTTCTCCTTCTCCTTCTTCTTCTCCTTCTCCTTCTTCTTTTCTTCTTCTTCTCCTCTTCCTTCTTCTTCTCCTCTTCCTTCTTCTTCTCCTCCTCCTCCTCCTCCTCCTTATTTTACTTCTTCTTCTCTATCTCTTCTTCTACGTAGCTTAGACTTATCCAAGAAAGGCTAAATTGGCTAATTATCCTACGAAATGACATAATTAGCTTAGTTAGCTCCAAAATGGCCTATTTAATAAAAAATGACCTATACTTAGCTAATTATCCTCGAAATGACATAATTAGCTCCAAAAAGGCATTCTTAGCCAATTTAGCCCGAAAAAGGGGACAAGAAGAGAAAAAGAGGAAAATGAAAGGAAGGAAGAGGAAAAAGGAGAAGAAGAAGGAGGAGAGGGAGGAGGAGAAGAAGAAGGAGAAGAAGGAGGAGAAGGAGAAGGAGCTCCTCCTTCCCCTTCTTCTTCCTCCTCCTTCCTCCTTCTCCTTCTCCTTCTTCTTCTCCTTCTCCTTCTTCTTTTCTTCTTCTTCTCCTCTTCCTTCTTCTTCTCCTCCTCCTCCTCCTCCTCCTCCTCCTTATTTTACTTCTTCTTCTCTATCTCTTCTTCTACGTAGCTTAGACTCATCCAAGAAAGGCTAAATTGGCCAATTGTCCTACGAAATGACATAATTAGCTTAGTTAGCTCCAAAATGGCCTATTTAATAAAAAAAGACCTATACTTAGCTAATTATCCTCGAAATGACATAATTAGCTCCAAAAAGGCATTCTTAGCCAATTTAGCCCGAAGAAGGGGACCAGAAGAGAAAAAGAGGAAAATGAAAGGAAGGAAGAGGAAAAAGGAGAAGAAGGAGGAGAGGGAGGAGGAGAAGAAGAAGGAGAAGAAGGAGGAGAAGGAGAAGGAGCTCCTCCTTCCCCTTCTTCTTCCTCCTTCTTCCTCCTTCTTCTTCTCCTTCTCCTTCTTCTTTTCTTCTTCTTCTCCTCTTCCTTCTTCTTCTCCCCCTCCTCCTCCTCCTCCTCCTTATTTTACTTCTTCTTCTCTATCTCTTCTTCTACGTAGCTTAGACTCATCCAAGAAAGGCTAAATTGGCCAATTGTCCTACGAAATGACATAATTAGCTTAGTTAGCTCCAAAATGGCCTATTTAATAAAAAAAGACCTATGCTTAGCTAATTATCCTCGACATGACATAATTAGCTCCAAAAAGGCATTCTTAGCCAATTTAGCCCGAAGAAGGGGACAAGAAGAGAAAAAGAGGAAAATGAAAGGAAGGAAGAGGAAAAAGGAGAAGAAGAAGGAGGAGAGGGAGGAGGAGAAGAAGAAGGAGAAGAAGGAGGAGAAGGAGAAGGAGCTCCTCCTTCCCCTTCTTCTTCCTCCTCCTTCCTCCTTCTCCTTCTCCTTCTTCTTCTCCTTCTCCTTCTTCTTTTCTTCTTCTTCTCCTCTTCCTCCTTCTTCTCCTCCTCCTCCTCCTCCTCCTTATTTTACTTCTTCTTCTCTATCTCTTCTTCTACGTAGCTTAGACTCATCCAAGAAAGGCTAAATTGGCTAATTATCCTACGAAATGACATAATTAGCTTAGTTAGCTCCAAAATGGCCTATTTAATAAAAAATGACCTATACTTAGCTAATTATCCTCAAAATGACAGAATTAGCTCCAAAAAGGCATTCTTAGCCAATTTAGCCCGAAGAAGGGGACAAGAAGAGAAAAAGAGGAAAATGAAAGGAAGGAAGAGGAAAATGGAGAAGAAGAAGGAGGAGAGGGAGGAGGAGAAGAAGAAGGAGAAGAAGGAGGAGAAGGAGAAGGAGCTCTTCCTTCCCCTTCTTCTTCCTCCTTCTTCCTCCTTCTCCTTCTCCTTCTTCTTCTCCTTCTCCTTCTTCTTTTCTTCTTCTTCTCCTCTTCCTTCTTCTTCTCCTCCTCCTCCTCCTCCTCCTCCTTATTTTACTTCTTCTTCTCTATCTCTTCTTCTACGTAGCTTAGACTTATCCAAGAAAGGCTAAATTGGCTAATTATCCTACGAAATGACATAATTAGCTTAGTTAGCTCCAAAATGGCCTATTTAATAAAAAATGACCTATACTTAGCTAATTATCCTCGAAATGACATAATTAGCTCCAAAAAGGCATTCTTAGCCAATTTAGCCCGAAGAAGGGGACAAGAAGAGAAAAAGAAGAAAATGAAAGGAAGGAAGAGGAAAAAGGAGAAGAAGAAGGAGGAGAGGGAGGAGGAGAAGAAGAAGGAGAAGAAGGAGGAGAAGGAGAAGGAGCTCCTCCTTCCCCTTCTTCTTCCTCCTTCTTCCTCCTTCTCCTTCTCCTTCTTCTTCTCCTTCTCCTTCTTCTTTTCTTCTTCTTCTCCTCTTCCTTCTTCTTCTCCTCCTCTTCCTCCTCCTCCTCCTTATTTTACTTCTTCTTCTCTATCTCTTCTTCTACGTAGCTTAGACTTATCCAAGAAAGGCTAAATTGGCTAATTATCCTACGAAATGACATAATTAGCTTAGTTAGCTCCAAAATGGCCTATTTTATAAAAAATGACCTATACTTAGCTAATTATCCTCGAAATGACATAATTAGCTCCAAAAAGGCATTCTTAGCCAATTTAGCCCGAAGAAGGGGACAAGAAGAGAAAAAGAGGAAAATGAAAGGAAGGAAGAGGAAAAAGGAGAAGAAGAAGGAGGAGAGGGAGGAGGAGAAGAAGAAGGAGAAGAAGGAGGAGAAGGAGAAGGAGCTCCTCCTTCCCCTTCTTCTTCCTCCTTCTTCCTCCTTCTCCTTCTCCTTCTTCTTCTCCTTCTCCTTCTTCTTTTCTTCTTCTTCTCCTCTTCCTTCTTCTTCTCCTCCTCCTCCTCCTCCTCCTCCTTATTTTACTTCTTCTTCTCTATCTCTTCTTCTACGTAGCTTAGACTTATCCAAGAAAGGCTAAATTGGCTAATTATCCTACGAAATGACATAATTAGCTTAGTTAGCTCCAAAATGGCCTATTTAATAAAAAATGACCTATACTTAGCTAATTATCCTTGAAATGTCATAATTAGCTCCAAAAAGGCATTCTTAGCCAATTTAGCCCGAAGAAGGGGACAAGAAGAGAAAAAGAGGAAAATGAAAGGAAGGAAGAGGAAAAAGGAGAAGAAGAAGGAGGAGAGGGAGGAGGAGAAGAAGAAGGAGAAGAAGGAGGAGAAGGAGAAGGAGCTCCTCCTTCCCCTTCTTCTTCCTCCTTCTTCCTCCTTCTCCTTCTCCTTCTTCTTCTCCTTCTCCTTCTTCTTTTCTTCTTCTTCTCCTCTTCCTTCTTCTTCTCCTCCTCCTCCTCCTCCTCCTCCTTATTTTACTTCTTCTTCTCTATCTCTTCTTCTACGTAGCTTAGACTTATCCAAGAAAGGCTAAATTGGCTAATTATCCTACGAAATGACATAATTAGCTTAGTTAGCTCCAAAATGGCCTATTTAATAAAAAATGACCTATACTTAGCTAATTATCCTCGAAATGACATAATTAGCTCCAAAAAGGCATTCTTAGCCAATTTAGCCCGAAGAAGGGGACAAGAAGAGAAAAAGAAGAAAATGAAAGGAAGGAAGAGGAAAAAGGAGAAGAAGAAGGAGGAGAGGGAGGAGGAGAAGAAGAAGGAGAAGAAGGAGGAGAAGGAGAAGGAGCTCCTCCTTCCCCTTCTTCTTCCTCCTTCTTCCTCCTTCTCCTTCTCCTTCTTCTTCTCCTTCTCCTTCTTCTTTTCTTCTTCTTCTCCTCTTCCTTCTTCTTCTCGTCCTCTTCCTCCTCCTCCTCCTTATTTTACTTCTTCTTCTCTATCTCTTCTTCTACGTAGCTTAGACTTATCCAAGAAAGGCTAAATTGGCTAATTATCCTACGAAATGACATAATTAGCTTAGTTAGCTCCAAAATGGCCTATTTTATAAAAAATGACCTATACTTAGCTAATTATCCTCGAAATGACATAATTAGCTCCAAAAAGGCATTCTTAGCCAATTTAGCCCGAAGAAGGGGACAAGAAGAGAAAAAGAGGAAAATGAAAGGAAGGAAGAGGAAAAAGGAGAAGAAGAAGGAGGAGAGGGAGGAGGAGAAGAAGAAGGAGAAGAAGGAGGAGAAGGAGAAGGAGCTCCTCCTTCCCCTTCTTCTTCCTCCTTCTTCCTCCTTCTCCTTCTCCTTCTTCTTCTCCTTCTCCTTCTTCTTTTCTTCTTCTTCTCCTCTTCCTTCTTCTTCTCCTCCTCCTCCTCCTCCTCCTCCTTATTTTACTTCTTCTTCTCTATCTCTTCTTCTACGTAGCTTAGACTTATCCAAGAAAGGCTAAATTGGCTAATTATCCTACGAAATGACATAATTAGCTTAGTTAGCTCCAAAATGGCCTATTTAATAAAAAATGACCTACACTTAGCTAATTATCCTTGAAATGACATAATTAGCTCCAAAAAGGCATTCTTAGCCAATTTAGCCCGAAGAAGGGGACAAGAAGAGAAAAAGAGGAAAATGAAAGGAAGGAAGAGGAAAAAGGAGAAGAAGAAGGAGGAGAGGGAGGAGGAGAAGAAGAAGGAGAAGAAGGAGGAGAAGGAGAAGGAGCTCCTCCTTCCCCTTCTTCTTCCTCCTTCTTCCTCCTTCTCCTTCTCCTTCTTCTTCTCCTTCTCCTTCTTCTTTTCTTCTTCTTCTCCTCTTCCTTCTTCTTCTCCTCCTCCTCCTCCTCCTCCTCCTCCTTATTTTACTTCTTCTTCTCTATCTCTTCTTCTACGTAGCTTAGACTCATCCAAGAAAGGCTAAATTGGCCAATTGTCCTACGAAATGACATAATTAGCTTAGTTAGCTCCAAAATGGCCTATTTAATAAAAAAAGACCTATACTTAGCTAATTATCCTCGAAATGACATAATTAGCTCCAAAAAGGCATTCTTAGCCAATTTAGCCCGAAGAAGGGGACCAGAAGAGAAAAAGAGGAAAATGAAAGGAAGGAAGAGGAAAAAGGAGAAGAAGGAGGAGAGGGAGGAGGAGAAGAAGAAGGAGAAGAAGGAGGAGAAGGAGAAGGAGCTCCTCCTTCCCCTTCTTCTTCCTCCTTCTTCCTCCTTCTTCTTCTCCTTCTCCTTCTTCTTTTCTTCTTCTTCTCCTCTTCCTTCTTCTTCTCCTCCTCCTCCTCCTCCTCCTCCTTATTTTACTTCTTCTTCTCTATCTCTTCTTCTACGTAGCTTAGACTCATCCAAGAAAGGCTAAATTGGCCAATTGTCCTACGAAATGACATAATTAGCTTAGTTAGCTCCAAAATGGCCTATTTAATAAAAAAAGACCTATACTTAGCTAATTATCCTCGACATGACATAATTAGCTCCAAAAAGGCATTCTTAGCCAATTTAGCCCGAAGAAGGGGACAAGAAGAGAAAAAGAGGAAAATGAAAGGAAGGAAGAGGAAAAAGGAGAAGAAGAAGGAGGAGAGGGAGGAGGAGAAGAAGAAGGAGAAGAAGGAGGAGAAGGAGAAGGAGCTCCTCCTTCCCCTTCTTCTTCCTCCTCCTTCCTCCTTCTCCTTCTCCTTCTTCTTCTCCTTCTCCTTCTTCTTTTCTTCTTCTTCTCCTCTTCCTTCTTCTTCTCCTCCTCCTCCTCCTCCTCCTTATTTTACTTCTTCTTCTCTATCTCTTCTTCTCCGTAGCTTAGACTCATCCAAGAAAGGCTAAATTGGCTAATTATCCTACGAAATGACATAATTAGCTTAGTTAGCTCCAAAATGGCCTATTTAATAAAAAATGACCTATACTTAGCTAATTATCCTCAAAATGACATAATTAGCTCCAAAAAGGCATTCTTAGCCAATTTAGCCCGAAGAAGGGGACAAGAAGAGAAAAAGAGGAAAATGAAAGGAAGGAAGAGGAAAAAGGAGAATAAGAAGGAGGAGAGGGAGGAGGAGAAGAAGAAGGAGGAGAAGGAGAAGGAGCTCCTCCTTCTCCTTCTTCTTCCTCCTTCTTCCTCCTTCTCCTTCTCCTTCTTCTTCTCCTTCTCCTTCTTCTTTTCTTCTTCTTCTCCTCTTCCTTCTTCTTCTCCTCCTCCTCCTCCTCCTCCTCCTTATTTTACTTCTTCTTCTCTATCTCTTCTTCTACGTAGCTTAGACTTATCCAAGAAAGGCTAAATTGGCTAATTATCCTACGAAATGACATAATTAGCTTAGTTAGCTCCAAAATGGCCTATTTAATAAAAAATGACCTATACTTAGCTAATTATCCTCGAAATGACATAATTAGCTCCAAAAAGGCATTCTTAGCCAATTTAGCCCGAAGAAGGGGACAAGAAGAGAAAAAGAAGAAAATGAAAGGAAGGAAGAGGAAAAAGGAGAAGAAGAAGGAGGAGAGGGAGGAGGAGAAGAAGAAGGAGAAGAAGGAGGAGAAGGAGAAGGAGCTCCTCCTTCCCCTTCTTCTTCCTCCTTCTTCCTCCTCCTTCTCCTTCTTCTTCTCCTTCTCCTTCTTCTTTTCTTCTTCTTCTCCTCTTCCTTCTTCTTCTCCTCCTCTTCCTCCTCCTCCTCCTTATTTTACTTCTTCTTCTCTATCTCTTCTTCTACGTAGCTTAGACTTATCCAAGAAAGGCTAAATTGGCTAATTATCCTACGAAATGACATAATTAGCTTAGTTAGCTCCAAAATGGCCTATTTTATAAAAAATGACCTATACTTAGCTAATTATCCTCGAAATGACATAATTAGCTCCAAAAAGGCATTCTTAGCCAATTTAGCCCGAAGAAGGGGACAAGAAGAGAAAAAGAGGAAAATGAAAGGAAGGACGAGGAAAAAGGAGAAGAAGAAGGAGGAGAGGGAGGAGGAGAAGAAGAAGGAGAAGAAGGAGGAGAAGGAGAAGGAGCTCCTCCTTCCCCTTCTTCTTCCTCCTTCTTCCTCCTTCTCCTTCTCCTTCTTCTTCTCCTTCTCCTTCTTCTTTTCTTCTTCTTCTCCTCTTCCTTCTTCTTCTCCTCCTCCTCCTCCTCCTCCTCCTTATTTTACTTCTTCTTCTCTATCTCTTCTTCTACGTAGCTTAGACTTATCCAAGAAAGGCTAAATTGGCTAATTATCCTACGAAATGACATAATTAGCTTAGTTAGCTCCAAAATGGCCTATTTAATAAAAAATGACCTATACTTAGCTAATTATCCTTGAAATGACATAATTAGCTCCAAAAAGGCATTCTTAGCCAATTTAGCCCGAAGAAGGGGACAAGAAGAGAAAAAGAGGAAAATGAAAGGAAGGAAGAGGAAAAAGGAGAAGAAGAAGGAGGAGAGGGAGGAGGAGAAGAAGAAGGAGAAGAAGGAGGAGAAGGAGAAGGAGCTCCTCCTTCCCCTTCTTCTTCCTCCTTCTTCCTCCTTCTCCTTCTCCTTCTTCTTCTCCTTCTCCTTCTTCTTTTCTTCTTCTTCTCCTCTTCCTTCTTCTTCTCCTCCTCCTCCTCCTCCTCCTTATTTTACTTCTTCTTCTCTATCTCTTCTTCTACGTAGCTTAGACTTATCCAAGAAAGGCTAAATTGGCTAATTATCCTACGAAATGACATAATTAGCTTAGTTAGCTCCCAAATGGCCTATTTGATAAAAAATGACCTATACTTAGCTAATTATCCTCGAAATGACATAATTAGCTCCAAAAAGGCATTCTTAGCCAATTTAGCCCGAAGAAGGCGACAAGAAGAGAAAAAGAGGAAAATGAAAGGAAGGAAGAGGAAAAAGGAGAAGAAGAAGGAGGAGAGGGAAGAGGAGAAGAAGAAGGGGACAAAAGGATAAGAAGAAGAAGGAGAAGAAGAAGGAGAAGAAGGAGAAGAAGAAGGAGAAGAAGGAGAAGAAGAAGGAGAAGAAGGAGAAGAAGAAGGAGAAGAAGGAGAAGAAGAAGGAGAAGGAGCTCCCGCTCCTTCTCCTTCTTATTCTCCTTCTTCTCCTTCTTCTTCTCCTTCTTCTCCTTCTTCTTCTTCTCCTCTTCCTTCTCCTTCTCCTCCTCCTCCTCCTCCTCCTTTTTCTTCTTCTTCTCCTCTTCCTTCTCCTTCTCCTCCTCCTCCTCCTTCTTTTACTTCTTCTTCTCTTTCTCTTCTCCTATAGTTAGCTAGGGTTCCACCTAAATGACATAATTAGCTTAGGTAGCTCCTAAATGGTCTATACTTAGCTAATTTCTCTCCGAAATAACCTATATATACACTACTTCATCTAGTATTATTTTTCTAACTTTCTTATTTGTCATTTTGCAGATTACCTTCACTTCACGGGAAGCTTGGTTGATGGAATGCTTGAAGATTATTTCTTGTACCATGGGTTGTAGTGAAACTATTGTAGTATATGAATATATGAAACTTTGTATGCACGCGGATGAAACTGGTGTAATATATGGTTTGGTACGGATGTAACTTCCATAATATGTATGCACTATGGATGAGAGTTATTTTAATATGGTTATGAGTACGGAAAGAAATTTATTTATGTCAAATATATATATATATCCTGATTATTGTTAAAAATGCTGGATATAACAAAAAATAAATAAATAAGGGGTTGGTTCCCCTCTTTGCCGTCTGCCAACACATGGCAAAGGGGTGGAGGCAGACGGCAAAGGGGGAATCTGCCCCCCCTCTCTCCCCTCTTTGCCGTCTGCCCCCACATGGCAAAGGGGGGAGGCAGACGGCAAAGAGGGAATCTGCCCCCTCTCTCTCCCCTCTTTGCCGTCTGCCCCCACATGGCAAAGGGGGGGAGGCAGACGGCAAAGAGGGAATCTGCCCCCTCTCTCTCCCCTCTTTGCCGTCTGCCCCCACATGGCAAAGGGGGGGAGGCAGACGGCAAAGAGGGAATCTGCCCCCTCTCTCTCCCCTCTTTGCCGTCTGCCCCCACATGGCAAAGGGGGGAGGCAGACGGCAAAGAGAGGAGGCCTGCCGTTAACACTTAACGGGGACGTTGCAATATATGCCGTCCCACTTATTTTGCCGTCTGCCCCCTCATGGCAAAGATTCTTTGCCGTCCGCTTTGTGAAAGCAGACGGCAAAGAGCCTCTTCACCGGATTTTTTTTTACCGTCTACTTTGCCATGAGGGGGCAGACGGCAAAGCCTTTGCCGTCCGTGGTTGCCCCCTTTGCCGTCCGCCTTGGCGGACGGCAAATTTCTGAATTTCAGTAGTGATCTCAACGACACTGCGATCATGTGCATAAGAAAAGGAATGAATGACAAGCAACGGAGACCTTACATACACATCACAAGCGCCAAGGAACTGTGGGATAGCATTATAAGGACCAAGACCGGTACCTCCACTCTTCAGCTTGCTCAATATGAAATTGCCAAGGGGCAATTGCAGAATTTCTGTATGGAAAAGGGTGAATCTCCCAAGCAACTGCTAGAACGGCTCATGACTCTCGCCGCACACATTCAGTCATGTGACTGTGGCAAGACGCAAGATGGTTTCAACCCGACCAAGAGATTTCTCGTGGACAAGTTACTTCATGCTCTTGCTCCGTACCACCATCAAATGGTATGGGACATAAGGCAACACCATGGGTTCAAAGAAATGACTCCATATGACATCACATCCACTTTCCAATTATTTGAAGAGTCAAAGGCAAATGCAACAAAGCACCTTGCCATGCATGGCACTTCAACATCAAAGATCAATCTTGCTTTGAAAGCCAAGCATGAATGTGACAAAGAAGAAAGTGAAGAAGAAGAGGGTGATGAGGACTGCGAAGATGGTGATGATGTTGACTCTGATGAAAGCCCATCTTATGAGGACATTGATCTCTTTGTAAAGAAGTTTAGTGCAGGAAAATTCAAGGGAAGATTCCCAAAGAAGAAAGTAAGGAAATGCTATAACTGTGAGGAAACCAACCACTTCTCCAATGACTGCCCTTATGAGAAGAGAGAAGATAAACCAAGGTTTCCGAAGACCTTTGTAAAGAAGAAATTGCCAAACCCTGTGAACTCCAAGCTCAAGAGAAGAGATGGAAGAGCAATGGTTGCACAAGAAGAATCAGATCCAGAAGACGTTGGTGGGGTTGCCGGAGTATCTCAGGATACACAAAACACCTTGAGGCTAGTCAACAAAAGTGGCGATGTTGTTCACTACAACTATATGAAAGACTACAAGGGCAACGCCCACAAGTGTTTGATGGCAAAGACTGCCCTAGAAGATGAGGAAGACCAAAGCTCCCATGATAAGGTTAAGGTAACTCCACGGTTAAACTCTTTCAGTCTAGCTTCTACCTCATCTGATGAGTACCTTGATGCGGAATATCACTATGAGGACAATGACTTAGATCATCCCATGTTTGCCAAAATAAACAAATTTATGTGCTCTCTTAAAGGAAAGAAGCTCACTATGTTTCGCATACTTATGGAAATGGTGAGTAAGCACACCAATACCATCAAGGAACTCGAAACCCTCGTCACTGAGGAGAAGGAAAGAAATGACATCCTTGAGCAAAAAGTCCTGTATGAGGAAGCACAAAATGATGCATTATGCTCAAAAGTTGGTGAAAACCTTGATAAACATGCTAACGATCTTGCCTCCTTGAAAAGGCTGAATATGTGTGCAAAGAGTTATTAAATGATAAAAACCGACTTGTGCATTCTCATGCTTCTCTTTCTAAGGACTGTGAGCGCCTATCCTTGTCTCTCAAGGACAAGGAAGAGAAACTCACTGTTCTTACAAAGAGCTCTGAGGCACTCAAGGTTACTTATCTTGACACTCTAGCTAAGGCTTACTCCTCACCTATTATTAATGTTGATACTGTTGGAATTATGCCCTAGAGGCAATAATAAATGTATAGTTATTATTATAATTCCTGTGTCAAGATAATAGTTTATTATCCATGCTATAATTGTATTGAATGAAGACTCATTTACATGTGTGGATACATAGACAAAACACCGTCCCTAGCATGCCTCTAGTTGGCTAGCCAGTTGATCGATGATAGTCAGTGTCTTCTGATTATGAACAAGGTGTTGTTGCTTGATAACTGGATCACGTCATTGGGAGAATCACGTGATGGACTAGACCCAAACTAATAGACGTAGCATGTTGATCGTGTCATTTTGTTGCTACTGTTTTCTACGTGTCAAGTATTTATTCCTATGACCATGAGATCATATAACTCACTGACACCGGAGGAATGCCTTGTGTGTATCAAACGTCGCAACGTAACTGGGTGACTATAAAGATGCTCTACAGGTATCTCCGAAGGTGTTAGTTGAGTTAGTATGGATCAAGACTGGGATTTGTCACTCCGTGTGACGGAGAGGTATCTCGGGGCCCACTCGGTAATACAACATCACACACAAGCCTTGCAAGCAATGTAACTTAGTGTAAGTTGCGGGATCTTGTATTACGGAACGAGTAAAGAGACTTGCCGGTAAATGAGATTGAAATAGGTATGCGGATACTCACGATCGAATCTCGGGCAAGTAACATACCGAAGGACAAAGGGAATAACATACGGGATTATACGAATCCTTGGCACTGAGGTTCAAACGATAAGATCTCCGTAGAATATGTAGGATCCAATATGGGCATCCAGGTCCCGCTATTGGATATTGACTGAGGAGTCTCTCGGGTCATGTCTACATAGTTCTCGAACCCGCAGGGTCTGCACACTTAAGGTTCGACGTTCTTTTATGCGTATTTGAGTTATATGGTTGGTTACCGAATGTTGTTCGGAGTCCCGGATGAGATCACGGACGTCACGAGGGTTTCCGGAATGGTCTGGAAACGAAGATTGATATATAGGATGACCTCATTTGATTACCGGAAGGTTTTTCGGAGTTACCGGGAATGTACCGGGAATGACGAATGGGTTCCGGGAGTTCACCGGAGGGGGGCAACCCACTCCGGGGAAGCCCATAGGTATTTGTAGGGGTCACACAAGCCCTTAGTGGGCTGGTGGGACAGCCCACCAAATCCTATGCGCCAAGGAAGAAAAATCAAAGGAAGAAAGAAAAAAAAGGAAGAAGTGGGAAGGGGGAAGGACTCCCTCCCACCAAACCAAGTAGGACTCGGTTTGGGGGGGGAGAGTCCTCCCCCCTGGCTCAACCGACCCCTTGGGGTTCCCTTGGACCCCAAGGCAAGGTCCCCCTCCCTCCTCCTATATATATGGGGCTTTTAGGGCAGATTTGAGACGACTTTCTCACGGCTGCCCGACCACATACCTCCATAGTTTTTCCTCTAGATCGCGTTTCTGCGGAGCTCGGGCGGAGCCCTGCTGAGACGAGATCATCACCAACCTCCGGAGCGCCGTCCCGCTGCCGGTGAACTCTTCTACCTCTCCGTCTCTCTTGCTGGATCAAGAAGGCCGAGATCATCGTCGAGCTGTACGTGTGCTGAACGCGGAGGTGCCGTCCGTTCGGTACTAGATCGTGGGACTGATCGCGGGATTGTTCGCGGGGCGGATCGAGGGACGTGAGGACGTTCCACTACATCAACCGCGATCTCTAATCGCTTCTGCTGTACGATCTACAAGGGTACGTAGATCACTCATCCCCTCTCGTAGATGGACATCACCATGATAGGTCTTCGTGCGCGTAAGAAAATTTTTGTTTCCCATGCGACGTTCCCCAACAGTGGCATCATGAGCTAGGTTCATGCATAGATGTCTTCTCGAGTAGAACACAAAAGGTTTTGTGGGCGGTGATGTGCGTTTTGCTTCCCTCCTTAGTCTTTTCTTGATTCCGCGGTATTGTTGGATTGAAGCGGCTTGGACCGACATTACTCGTACGCTTACGAGAGACTGGTTTCATCGTTACGAGTAACCCCCTTTGCTCAAAGATGACTGGCAAGTGACGGTTTCTCCAACTTTAGTTGAATCGGATTTGACCAAGGAGGTCCTTGGATGAGGTTAAATAGCAACTCATATATCTCCGTTGTGGTGTTTGCGTAAGTAAGATGCGATCCTACTAGATACCCTTGGTCACCACGTAAAACATGCAAGCACAAAATTAGAGGACGTCTAACTTGTTTTTGCAGGGTATGATTGTGATGTGATATGGCCAATGATGTGATGTGATATATTGGATGTATGAGATGATCATGTTGTAATAGAAATATCGACTTGCACGTCGATGGTACGGCAACCGGCAGGAGCCATAGGGTTGTCTTTATACTAACATATGTGCTTGCAGATGCGTTTACTATTTTGCTAGGATGTAGCTTTAGTAGTGATAGCATAAGTAGCACGACAACCCCGATGGCGACACGTTGATGGAGATCATGATGATGGAGATCATGGTGTGGCACCGGTGACAAGAAGATCGTGCCGATGCTTTGGTGATGGAGATCAAGAAGCACGTGATGATGGCCATATCATGTCACTTATGAATTGCATGTGATGTTAATCCTTTTATGCACCTTATTTTGCTTAGAACGACGGTAGCATTATGAGGTGATCTCTCACTAAAATTTCAAGACGAAATTGTGTTCTCCCCGACTGTGCACCGTTGCTACAGTTCGTCGTTTCGAGACACCACGTGATGATCGGGTGTGATAGACTCAACGTTCACATACAACGGGTGCAAAACAGTTGCGCACGCGGAACACTCGGGTTAAGCTTGACGAGCCTAGCATGTGCAGACATGGCCTCGGAACACATGAGACTGAAAGGTCGATCATGAATCATATAGATGATATGATTAGCATAGGGATGCTTACCACTGAAACTACTGCCGACTCACGTGATGATCGGACTTGGGATAGTGTAGGTGGATCATGAACCACTCAAATGACTAGAGAGATGTACTTTTTGAGTGGGAGTTTAGCATGTAATTTGATTAAGTTGAACTCTAATTATATTGAACATAGTCTAAGTCCACTTTGAATATATTTGTGTTGTAGATCATGGCTCACGCAAGTGTCATCCTCAATTTTAATACGTTCCTAGAGAAAGCTAAGTTGAAAGATGATGGAAGCAACTTTGTAGACTGGGCTCGTAATCTTAAGCTAATCTTACAAGCTGGAAAGAAGGATTATGTCCTTAATGCTGCGCTAGGAGATGAACCACCCGCTACGGCTGATCAGGATGTTAAGAACGCTTGGTTAGCGCGTAAGGAGGACTACTCAATAGTTCAATGTGCAGTCTTGTATGGCTTAGAACCGGGACTTCAACGTCGCTTTGAGCGTCATGGAGCATTTGAGATGTTCCAGGATTTGAAGTTCATCTTTCAGAAGAACGCCCGGATCGAGAGGTATGAGACCTCCGATAAATTCTATGCTTGCAAGATGGAGGAAAACTCGTCTGTCAGTGAACATGTGCTCAAAATGTCTGGGTACTCAAACCGTCTAGCTGAACTGGGGATTGAACTCCCGCAAGAAGCTATCACTGACAGAATCCTCCAATCACTGCCGCCAAGCTATAAAGGCTTTGTGTTGAACTACAACATGCAAGGGATGAACAAGTCTCCCGGCGAGTTGTTTGCGATGCTGAAAGTCGCAGAGTCTGAACTCCGTAAAGAACATCAAGTGTTGATGGTGAGCAAGACCACTAGTTTCAAGAGAAACGGCAAAGGCAAGAAGGGCAATTCGAAGAAGAGCGGCAAGCCTGTTGCCAATCCGCCGAAGAAACCCAAGGCTGGACCTAAGCCTGAAACAGAGTGCTTCTATTGCAAGGGTATGGGTCACTGGAAGCGCAATTGCCCCAAGTATCTGGCAGATAAGAAGGCGGGCAAAGAAAAATCAGGTATATTTGATATACATGTTATTGATGTGTACTTAACCGGCTCTCGTAGTAGTGCCTAGGTATTCGATACCGGTTCTGTTGCTCATATTTGCAACTCGAAACAGGAACTGCCGAATAGACGAAGGCTCAGGAAAGATGAAGTGACGATGCGCGTAGGAAATGGTTCCAAGGTTGATGCAATCGCCGTCGGCACAGTGTCACTTCAGTTACCGTCAGGATTAGTGATGAACTTAAATCATTGTTATTTAGTGCCTGCGTTGAGCATGAACATTATATCTGGATCTTGTTTATTGCGAGACGGTTACTCTTTTAAGTCAGAGAATAATGGTTGTTCTATTTCTATGAGTAACATCTTTTACGGTCATGCACCAAATGTGAGAGGATTGTTCATATTGAATCTCGATAGCAATACGCATATACATAACATTGAGACCAAAAGAGTTAGAGTAAACAATGATAGCGCCATATTTTTGTGGCACTGCCGCTTGGGTCATATTGGTGTAAAGCGCATGAAGAAACTCCATGCTGATGGACTTTTGGACTCACTTGACTTTGATTCACTTGACACGTGCGAACCATGCCTCATGGGCAAGATGACTAAGACTCCGTTCTCCGGAACAATGGAGCGTGCAAGTGACTTGTTGGAAATCATACATACCGATGTGTGTGGTCCGATGAGCGTAGAGGCACGCGGTGGATATCGTTATTTTCTCACCTTCACTGACGATTTAAGTAGATATGGTTATGTCTACTTGATGAAGCACAAGTCTGAAACATTTGAAAAGTTCAAGCAATTTCAGAGTGAAGTCGAAAATCATCGTAACAAGAAGATCAAGTTCCTACGGTCTGATCGTGGGGGTGAATATCTGAGTTTCGAGTTTGGTACTCACTTAAGACAATGTGGAATTGTTTCGCAGTTAACACCGCCTGGAACACCACAGCGTAATGGTGTGTCCGAACGTCGTAATCGTACTTTGTTAGAAATGGTGCGATCTATGATGTCTCTTACTGATTTGCCGTTATCGTTTTGGGGTTATGCATTAGAAACAGCTGCATTCACTTTAAATAGGGCACCATCGAAATCCGTTGAGACGACACCATACGAACTGTGGTACGGCAAAAGGCCAAAGTTGTCGTTTCTTAAAGTTTGGGGATGTGATGCTTATGTCAAAAAGCTTCAGCCTGAAAAGCTGGAACCCAAAGCGGAAAGGTGCGTCTTCATAGGTTACCCAAAAGAGACAGTTGGGTACACCTTCTATCTCAAAACCGAGGGCAAAGTGTTTGTTGCTAAGAACGGAACTTTTCTCGAGAAGGAGTTTCTCTCGAGAGAATTGAGTGGGAGGAAGATAGAACTTGACGAGGTTGTCGAACCTCTCATCCCTCTGGATGGTGGCGCAGGGCAAGGGGAAACCTCTGTGATTGCGACACCGGTTGAGGAGGAAGTTAATGATGATGATCATGAAACTCCAGTTCAAGTTTCTGTTGAACCACGCAGGTCGACGAGATCACGCGCTGCTCCAGAGTGGTACGGTAATCCCGTCTTGACAATCATGTTGTTAGACAACAATGAACCTGCAAATTATGAAGAAGCAATGGTGGGCCCAGATTCCAACAAATGGCTAGAAGCCATGAAATCCGAGATAGGATCCATGTATGAGAACAAAGTATGGACTTTGGAGATACTACCTGAGGGCCGCAAGGCTATTCAGAACAAATGGATCTTTAAGAAGAAGACGGACGCTGACGGTAATGTGACCGTTTATAAAGCTCGACTTGTGGCAAAGGGTTTTTCACAAGTTCCAGGAATTGACTACGATGAGACTTTCTCTCCCGTAGCGATGCTTAAGTCCGTCAGAATCATGTTAGCAATAGCTGCATTTTTCGATTATGAAATTTGGCAGATGGATGTCAAAACGGCGTTCCTTAACGGTTTCCTTAAGGAAGAGTTGTATATGATGCAACCCGAAGGTTTTGTCGATCCTAAAAATGCTGACAAGGTGTGCAAGCTCCAGCGATCCATTTATGGACTGGTGCAAGCATCTCGGAGTTGGAACAAACGCTTTGATGAGGTGATCAAAGCATTTGGGTTTATACAAGTGGTTGGAGAATCTTGTATTTACAAGAAAGTGAGTGGGAGCTCTGTGGCGTTTCTAATATTATATGTGGATGACATATTACTGATTGGAAACAACGTAGAGCTTTTGGAGAGCATAAAAGGTTACTTGAATAAAAGTTTCTCTATGAAGGACCTGGGAGAAGCTGCTTACATTCTAGGCATTAAGATCTATAGGGATAGATCAAAACGCCTGATAGGACTTTCACAAAGCACATACCTTGATAAAGTTTTGAAAAGGTTCAAAATGGAACAGTCCAAGAAAGGGTTCTTGCCAGTGTTACAAGGTACGAGATTGAGTAAGACTCAGTGCCCAGCAACTGATGAAGATAGAGAGCATATGCGCTCCGTCCCCTATGCTTCAGCCATAGGCTCTATCATGTATGCGATGCTGTGCACTAGACCGGATGTTAGCCTGGCCATAAGTATGGCAGGCAGGTTCCAGAGTAATCCAGGAGTGGATCACTGGACAGCGGTCAAGAATATCCTAAAGTACCTGAAAAGGACTAAGGAGATGTTTCTCGTGTATGGAGGTGACGAAGAGCTCGCCGTAAAAGGTTACGTCGATGCAAGCTTTGACACAGATCCGGACGACTCTAAGTCGCAAACCGGATACGTATTTATTCTTAATGGGGGTGCAGTAAGCTGGTGCAGTTCCAAGCAAAGCGTCGTAGCAGATTCTACATGTGAAGCGGAATACATGGCTGCCTCGGAGGCGGCTAAGGAGGGTGTCTGGATGAAGCAGTTCATGACGGATCTTGGAGTGGTGCCAAGTGCACTGGATCCAATAACCTTGTTCTGTGACAACACTGGTGCCATTGCCTTAGCAAAGGAACCAAGGTTTCACAAGAAGACCAGACACATCAAACGACGCTTCAACCTCATCCGCGACTACGTCGAGGAGGAGGACGTGAATATATGCAAAGTGCACACGGATCTGAATGTAGCAGACCCGCTGACTAAGCCTCTTCCACGGCCAAAACATGATCGACACCAGAACTGTATGGGTGTTAGATTTATTACAATGTAATTCACATGGTGATGTGAGGGCTAGATTATTGACTCTAGTGCAAGTGGGAGACTGTTGGAATTATGCCCTAGAGGCAATAATAAATGTATAGTTATTATTATAATTCCTGTATCAAGATAATAGTTTATTATCCATGCTATAATTGTATTGAATGAAGACTCATTTACATGTGTGGATACATAGACAAAACACCGTCCCTAGCATGCCTCTAGTTGGCTAGCCAGTTGATCGATGATAGTCAGTGTCTTCTGATTATGAACAAGGTGTTGTTGCTTGATAACTGGATCACGTCATTGGGAGAATCACGTGATGGACTAGACCCAAACTAATAGACGTAGCATGTTGATCGTGTCATTTTGTTGCTACTGTTTTCTGCGTGTCAAGTATTTATTCCTATGACCATGAGATCATATAACTCACTGACACCGGAGGAATGCCTTGTGTGTATCAAACGTCGCAACGTAACTGGGTGACTATAAAGATGCTCTACAGGTATCTCCGAAGGTGTTAGTTGAGTTAGTATGGATCAAGACTGGGATTTGTCACTCCGTGTGACGGAGAGGTATCTCGGGGCCCACTCGGTAATACAACATCACACACAAGCCTTGCAAGCAATGTAACTTAGTGTAAGTTGCGGGATCTTGTATTACGGAACTAGTAAAGAGACTTGCCGGTAAACGAGATTGAAATAGGTATGCGGATACTGACGATCGAATCTCGGGCAAGTAACATACCGAAGGACAAAGGGAATAACATACGGGATTATACGAATCCTTGGCACTGAGGTTCAAACGATAAGATCTTCGTAGAATATGTAGGATCCAATATGGGCATCCAGGTCCCGCTATTGGATATTGACCGAGGAGTCTCTCGGGTCATGTCTACATAGTTCTCGAACCCGCAGGGTCTGCACACTTAAGGTTCGACGTTGTTTTATGCGTATTTGAGTTATATGGTTGGTTACCGAATGTTGTTCGGAGTCCCGGATGAGATCACGGACGTCACGAGGGTTTCCGGAATGGTCCGGAAACGAAGATTGATATATAGGATGACCTCATTTGATTACCGGAAGGTTTTTCGGAGTTACCGGGAATGTACCGGGAATGACGAATGGGTTCCGGGAGTTCACCGGAGGGGGGCAACCCACTCCGGGGAAGCCCATAGGTATTTGTGGGGGTCACACCAGCCCTTAGTGGGCTGGTGGGACAGCCCACCAAATCCTATGCGCCAAGGAAGAAAAATCAAAGGAAGAAAGAAAAAAAAAAGGAAGAAGTGGGAAGGGGGAAGGACTCCCTCCCACCAAACCAAGTAGGACTCGGTTTGGGGGGGGAGAGTCCTCCCCCCTGGCTCGGCCGACCCCTTGGGGTTCCCTTGGACCCCAAGGCAAGGTCCCCCTCCCTCCTCCTATATATATGGGGCTTTTAGGGCAGATTTGAGACGACTTTCTCACGGTTGCCCGACCACATACCTCCATAGTTTTTCCTCTAGATCGCGTTTCTGCGGAGCTCGGGCGGAGCCCTGCTGAGACGAGATCATCACCAACCTCCGGAGCGCCGTCACGCTGCCGGAGAACTCTTCTACCTCTCCGTCTCTCTTGCTGGATCAAGAAGGCCGAGATCATCGTCGAGTTGTACGTGTGCTGAACGCGGAGGTGCCGTCCGTTCGGTACTAGATCGTGGGACTGATCGCGGGATTGTTCGCGGGGCGGATCGAGGGACGTGAGGACGTTCCACTACATCAACCGCGATCTCTAATCGCTTCTGCTGTACGATCTACAAGGGTACGTAGATCACTCATCCCCTCTCGTAGATGGACATCACCATGATAGGTCTTCGTGCGCGTAAGAAAATTTTTGTTTCCCATGCGACGTTCCCCAACAGGTTGGAATTATGCCCTAGAGGCAATAATAAATGTATAGTTATTATTATAATTCCTGTATCAAGATAATAGTTTATTATCCATGCTATAATTGTATTGAATGAAGACTCATTTACATGTGTGGATACATAGACAAAACACCGTCCCTAGCATGCCTCTAGTTGGCTAGCCAGTTGATCGATGATAGTCAGTGTCTTCTGATTATGAACAAGGTGTTGTTGCTTGATAACTGGATCACGTCATTGGGAGAATCACGTGATGAACTAGACCCAAACTAATAGACGTAGCATGTTGATCGTGTCATTTTGTTGCTACTGTTTTCTGCGTGTCAAGTATTTATTCCTATGACCATGAGATCATATAACTCACTGACACCGGAGGAATGCCTTGTGTGTATCAAACGTCGCAACGTAACTGGGTGACTATAAAGATGCTCTACAGGTATCTCCGAAGGTGTTAGTTGAGTTAGTATGGATCAAGACTGGGATTTGTCACTCCGTGTGACGGAGAGGTATCTCGGGGCCCACTCGGTAATACAACATCACACACAAGCCTTGCAAGCAATGTAACTTAGTGTAAGTTGCGGGATCTTGTATTACGGAACGAGTAAAGAGACTTGCCGGTAAACGAGATTGAAATAGGTATGCGGATACTGACGATCGAATCTTGGGCAAGTAACATACCGAAGGACAAAGGGAATAACATACGGGATTATACGAATCCTTGGCACTGAGGTTCAAACGATAAGATCTTCTTAGAATATGTAGGATCCAATATGGGCATCCAGGTCCCGCTATTGGATATTGACCGAGGAGTCTCTCGGGTCATGTCTACATAGTTCTCGAACCCGCAGGGTCTGCACACTTAAGGTTCGACGTTGTTTTATGCGTATTTGAGTTATATGGTTGGTTACCGAATGTTGTTCGGAGTCCCGGATGAGATCACGGACGTCACGAGGGTTTCCGGAATGGTCCGGAAACGAAGATTGATATATAGGATGACCTCATTTGATTACCGGAAGGTTTTTCGGAGTTACCGGGAATGTACCGGGAATGACGAATGGGTTCCGGGAGTTCACCGGAGGGGGGCAACCCACTCCGGGGAAGCCCATAGGTATTTGTGGGGGTCACACCAGCCCTTAGTGGGCTGGTGGGACAGCCCACCAAATCCTATGCGCCAAGGAAGAAAAATCAAAGGAAGAAAGAAAAAAAAAGGAAGAAGTGGGAAGGGGGAAGGACTCCCTCCCACCAAACCAAGTAGGACTCGGTTTGGGGGGGGAGAGTCCTCCCCCCTGGCTCGGCCGACCCCTTGGGGTTCCCTTGGACCCCAAGGCAAGGTCCCCCTCCCTCCTCCTATATATATGGGGCTTTTAGGGCAGATTTGAGACGACTTTCTCACGGTTGCCCGACCACATACCTCCATAGTTTTTCCTCTAGATCGCGTTTCTGCGGAGCTCGGGCGGAGCCCTGCTGAGACGAGATCATCACCAACCTCCGGAGCGCCGTCACGCTGCCGGAGAACTCTTCTACCTCTCCGTCTCTCTTGCTGGATCAAGAAGGCCGAGATCATCGTCGAGTTGTACGTGTGCAGAACGCGGAGGTGCCGTCCGTTCGGTACTAGATCGTGGGACTGATCGCGGGATTGTTCGCGGGGCGGATCGAGGGACGTGAGGACGTTCCACTACATCAACCGCGATCTCTAATCGCTTCTGCTGTACGATCTACAAGGGTACGTAGATCACTCATCCCCTCTCGTAGATGGACATCACCATGATAGGTCTTCGTGCGCGTAAGAAAATTTTTGTTTCCCATGCGACGTTCCCCAACAGGTTGGAATTATGCCCTAGAGGCAATAATAAATGTATAGTTATTATTATAATTCCTGTATCAAGATAATAGTTTATTATCCATGCTATAATTGTATTGAATGAAGACTCATTTACATGTGTGGATACATAGACAAAACACCGTCCCTAGCATGCCTCTAGTTGGCTAGCCAGTTGATCGATGATAGTCAGTGTCTTCTGATTATGAACAAGGTGTTGTTGCTTGATAACTGGATCACGTCATTGGGAGAATCACGTGATGGACTAGACCCAAACTAATAGACGTAGCATGTTGATCGTGTCATTTTGTTGCTACTGTTTTCTGCGTGTCAAGTATTTATTCCTATGACCATGAGATCATATAACTCACTGACACCGGAGGAATGCCTTGTGTGTATCAAACGTCGCAACGTAACTGGGTGACTATAAAGATGCTCTACAGGTATCTCCGAAGGTGTTAGTTGAGTTAGTATGGATCAAGACTGGGATTTGTCACTCCGTGTGACGGAGAGGTATCTCGGGGCCCACTCGGTAATACAACATCACACACAAGCCTTGCAAGCAATGTAACTTAGTGTAAGTTGCGGGATCTTGTATTACGGAACGAGTAAAGAGACTTGCCGGTAAACGAGATTGAAATAGGTATGCGGATACTGACGATCGAATCTTGGGCAAGTAACATACCGAAGGACAAAGGGAATAACATACGGGATTATACGAATCCTTGGCACTGAGGTTCAAACGATAAGATCTTCGTAGAATATGTAGGATCCAATATGGGCATCCAGGTCCCGCTATTGGATATTGACCGAGGAGTCTCTCGGGTCATGTCTACATAGTTCTCGAACCCGCAGGGTCTGCACACTTAAGGTTCGACGTTGTTTTATGCGTATTTGAGTTATATGGTTGGTTACCGAATGTTGTTCGGAGTCCCGGATGAGATCACGGACGTCACGAGGGTTTCCGGAATGGTCCGGAAACGAAGATTGATATATAGGATGACCTCATTTGATTACCGGAAGGTTTTTCGGAGTTACCGGGAATGTACCGGGAATGACGAATGGGTTCCGGGAGTTCACCGGAGGGGGGCAACCCACTCCGGGGAAGCCCATAGGTATTTGTGGGGGTCACACCAGCCCTTAGTGGGCTGGTGGGACAGCCCACCAAATCCTATGCGCCAAGGAAGAAAAATCAAAGGAAGAAAGAAAAAAAAAAGGAAGAAGTGGGAAGGGGGAAGGACTCCCTCCCACCAAACCAAGTAGGACTCGGTTTGGGGGGGGAGAGTCCTCCCCCCTGGCTCGGCCGACCCCTTGGGGTTCCCTTGGACCCCAAGGCAAGGTCCCCCTCCCTCCTCCTATATATATGGGGCTTTTAGGGCAGATTTGAGACGACTTTCTCACGGTTGCCCGACCACATACCTCCATAGTTTTTCCTCTAGATCGCGTTTCTGCGGAGCTCGGGCGGAGCCCTGCTGAGACGAGATCATCACCAACCTCCGGAGCGCCGTCACGCTGCCGGAGAACTCTTCTACCTCTCCGTCTCTCTTGCTGGATCAAGAAGGCCGAGATCATCGTCGAGTTGTACGTGTGCTGAACGCGGAGGTGCCGTCCGTTCGGTACTAGATCGTGGGACTGATCGCGGGATTGTTCGCGGGGCGGATCGAGGGACGTGAGGACGTTCCACTACATCAACCGCGATCTCTAATCGCTTCTGCTGTATGATCTACAAGGGTACGTAGATCACTCATCCCCTCTCGTAGATGGACATCACCATGATAGGTCTTCGTGCGCGTAAGAAAATTTTTGTTTCCCATGCGACGTTCCCCAACAGGTTGGAATTATGCCCTAGAGGCAATAATAAATGTATAGTTATTATTATAATTCCTGTATCAAGATAATAGTTTATTATCCATGCTATAATTGTATTGAATGAAGACTCATTTACATGTGTGGATACATAGACAAAACACCGTCCCTAGCATGCCTCTAGTTGGCTAGCCAGTTGATCGATGATAGTCAGTGTCTTCTGATTATGAACAAGGTGTTGTTGCTTGATAACTGGATCACGTCATTGGGAGAATCACGTGATGGACTAGACCCAAACTAATAGACGTAGCATGTTGATCGTGTCATTTTGTTGCTACTGTTTTCTGCGTGTCAAGTATTTATTCCTATGACCATGAGATCATATAACTCACTGACACCGGAGGAATGCCTTGTGTGTATCAAACGTCGCAACGTAACTGGGTGACTATAAAGATGCTCTACAGGTATCTCCGAAGGTGTTAGTTGAGTTAGTATGGATCAAGACTGGGATTTGTCACTCCATGTGACGGAGAGGTATCTCGGGGCCCACTCGGTAATACAACATCACACACAAGCCTTGCAAGCAATGTAACTTAGTGTAAGTTGCGGGATCTTGTATTACGGAACGAGTAAAGAGACTTGCCGGTAAACGAGATTGAAATAGGTATGCGGATACTGACGATCGAATCTTGGGCAAGTAACATACCGAAGGACAAAGGGAATAACATACGGGATTATACGAATCCTTGGCACTGAGGTTCAAACGATAAGATCTTCGTAGAATATGTAGGATCCAATATGGGCATCCAGGTCCCGCTATTGGATATTGACCGAGGAGTCTCTCGGGTCATGTCTACATAGTTCTCGAACCCGCAGGGTCTGCACACTTAAGGTTCGACGTTGTTTTATGCGTATTTGAGTTATATGGTTGGTTACCGAATGTTGTTCGGAGTCCCGGATGAGATCACGGACGTCACGAGGGTTTCCGGAATGGTCCGGAAACGAAGATTGATATATAGGATGACCTCATTTGATTACCGGAAGGTTTTTCGGAGTTACCGGGAATGTACCGGGAATGACGAATGGGTTCCGGGAGTTCACCGGAGGGGGGCAACCCACTCCGGGGAAGCCCATAGGTATTTGTGGGGGTCACACCAGCCCTTAGTGGGCTGGTGGGACAGCCCACCAAATCCTATGCGCCAAGGAAGAAAAATCAAAGGAAGAAAGAAAAAAAAAGGAAGAAGTGGGAAGGGGGAAGGACTCCCTCCCACCAAACCAAGTAGGACTCGGTTTGGGGGGGGAGAGTCCTCCCCCCTGGCTCGGCCGACCCCTTGGGGTTCCCTTGGACCCCAAGGCAAGGTCCCCCTCCCTCCTCCTATATATATGGGGCTTTTAGGGCAGATTTGAGACGACTTTCTCACGGCTGCCCGACCACATACCTCCATAGTTTTTCCTCTAGATCGCGTTTCTGCGGAGCTCGGGCGGAGCCCTGCTGAGACGAGATCATCACCAACCTCCGGAGCGCCGTCACGCTGCCGGAGAACTCTTCTACCTCTCCGTCTCTCTTGCTGGATCAAGAAGGCCGAGATCATCGTCGAGTTGTACGTGTGCTGAACGCGGAGGTGCCGTCCGTTCGGTACTAGATCGTGGGACTGATCGCGGGATTGTTCGCGGGGCGGATCGAGGGACGTGAGGACGTTCCACTACATCAACCGCGATCTCTAATCGCTTCTGCTGTACAATCTACAAGGGTACGTAGATCACTCATCCCCTCTCGTAGATGGACATCACCATGATAGGTCTTCGTGCGCGTAAGAAAATTTTTGTTTCCCATGCGACGTTCCCCAACTTGCACTGCTAACTCTAGTAGTGAACTGGCATCTATTCTTGAGGAAAACTGTTTGCTAAAGGCACAGCTAGATAGAGGTCTCATGACATGTGCACAAGGACAAAAGACTCTCAATGAGATCTTAAGTCAACACAATGAAGTCTTTGCCAAGGAAGGGCTTGGGTTCAATCCAAGCACCTCCAAGAAAAGTGTATCTCCTCTGAAGTGTACCACCCCGCTTAAAGAAATATTTGTTCGAGAGGTACACAAGGAGAAAGGTAAGGTTGTGAGTGGGTCGGCCACTAGGGGTTTGCCCACTCTCAACAAGACAACTGAGTTCATGCCTCCATCCTATGTACTTCGCAAATCAAAGGAAGGAGAGGTTTATGCTAAATTCGTTGGTCCCCGTAATGCATTCCGGTTTTATGCTATTTGGGTCCCTAAGACTCTTGTAACTAATGTGAGAGACCCCATGACGAAATGGGCACCTCAAACCAAGTCTTAATTCGTGTACAGGCTGTTTTCTCCGGAGGAGTCAAATGGGTGATCGACAGTGGATGCACCAATCATATGACCGGAGATAGTAACTTGCTCTATGACTTCATGCAAGCCATTCGACCATACATGAGCATTGTATTCGGTGGAGGGTCGAAAGGGCAGGTAATTGGGTTGGGCAAGGTGGCAATCACTAATGACATGTCTCTTGCAAATGTCATGCTTGTCCAATCTCTTCAATATCATTTGCTTTCAGTTCGCCAATTGGCTTCCGTTGGTTACGACACACTATTCAAACTAACGGATATGAAAGTCTTTAAGAGAGACACTCTCGAAGTGGCCTTTGTTGGAGAGTTGGATGGCAACCTTTACACGGTTGATTTCTCGAAAGAGAGCACTTTCCATACAACTTGTCTGATGGCCAAGGCTGACATGGGATGGCTGTTGCATCACCGGCTCGCCCATGTCGGCATGAGAAATCTTCAAAATCTCTTAAACGGCAATCACATCCTTGGACTAACTAATGTATCTTTTAAGAAAGATCCTGTGAAGTGCATGCATAGCTGGGAAGCAACATCAATCAAAACACCCACCCAACAATATTGTATCCACTTCAAGGCCGTTAGAGCTCCTTCATGTGGATCTGTTTGGGCCTCCTTCATGGCAAGTCTTGGTGGGAAAAAGTATGGCCTAGTCATTGTTGATGATTACTCAAGATACACATGGGTATTCTTTCTCAAGTCCAAGGACGAGACGAAGATCACCTTCATTGATTTTGCCAAACAAGTCCAGCGGAAGTTTGACAAGGACATCAAGGCAATAAGAAGTGATAATGGCTCCGAGTTCAAGAATTACACCCTAGAAGAATTTCTTAGTGATGAGGGAATTGAACATGAGTACTCCGCACCTTACACCCCTCAGCAAAATGGTGTAGCAAAGAGGAAGAACCGGACACTTGTGGAAATGGCAAGGTCCATGTTAGACGAATACAAGCCACCACATAGTTTTTGGGCTGAGGCTGTCAACACAGCATGTCATGCATCAAACCGGCTCTTCCTTCAACCAATATTGTAAAAGACTCCATATGAGCTCCTAACCGGGAACAAGCCCAATGTCAAGTACTTTCGTGTATTTGGATGCAAGTGTTTCATCCTCAACAAAAGGGAACGGTTAGGAAAATTTCAATCCAAAACAACTGAAGGGATTTTTGTTGGCTATGGATCAAACTCTCACGCCTACGGAGTCTACAACAAATCCACTGGATGTGTTATAGAAACCTGTGACGTGAAGTTTGATGAATTTAACCGCTCCCATGGGGAGCAAGTTGATCTAAGTGATGCAGGTGAAGAAGATTCCTCGCAAGATATCTTGAACATGGGTGTAGGTGCACTTCTTCCCATGGAAAAAAACCCATGATGATGATGAAGATGATGAGAGTATTTCTCATCCTCAAGACAGTTCACTGTCCGTACCTCCACAAGATACTAGCACACATATCATGCCAGTTGTTGAGGATCAAGTGGGAGAACATGTCTCTCACCCTGATCACACTCAAGAACAAGTTGACCTTCAAGAGCTAGACTAAAGTATGGATATGGTTGATGATGAACCTCAACAGGTGCAACGCAAAGAGGAATATCTTCCACCGCACGTTAATGATCCATATGTTGAGGACGTTGATGATGGAAACGAAGTTGAACCTCGTGAAACCCTGACCTCCATCATGCCACGTGTGGCCGGTCGTGTTGATATTGATCAAATCCTCACCGGCGTGTCGGAAGGTAGAGTGACTCGTAAACAGTTAACAAACTTTTGTGCTCACTTTTCGTTTGTCTCTAGTACTGTGCCACACAGGGTTCAGGATGCATTGTGTGACAATGACTAGCTCCTTGCTATGCAAGGAGAGTTAAACAGTTTTACACGCAACGAAGTATGGTCTTTGGTAGAACGACCAACTGAGGAACACAATGTCATTGGAACTAAATGGATCTTCAAGAACAAGGAAGATGAGAATGGGACTGTCCTCCGCAACAAGGCAAGGTTAGTAGCACAGGGGTACTCCCAAGTTGAAGGTTTGGACTTTGGTGAGACTTTCGCCCCTGTTGCTCGTCTTGAATCCATTCGCATTTTATTGGCCTATGCTGCTTTCAATGGTTTTACTTTGCATCAAATGGATGTGAAAAGTGCTTATCTTAACGGTCCTCTACAAGAAGAGGTATATGTATCACAACCACCTGGGTTTGTTGACCCCCATCACAAAGACCATGTGTCGTGGGTATAAGCCTGACAGTAGATGTGTAGGGTACGAAAAGGATGGGCAGAGTCCCAGCTACGGCGAGGATGTATGAGTTCAGGCCCCTCTGCGGTGGAGGTAATAGCCCTACGTCTCAGTGCTCAGGGAGCTTTGTTGTCGAGTGGAATAGGGAATACAATGAGTTGCTAACCCCTCTACCAGTGGGGGAGGGCAGCTTATATAGAGTGCGCTGCCCTCCACAACGGTTCCGGTACAGGGGTGGAGTAGTGGGGATTGAATGCGTACGTTACAGGTAATGTATGCTCTAAGTGCTAATAAATGCACCCGTAAACGTACGACCGTTTCCCTCCAGGGAGGTTACGATGTACCGAGTGTAGCCAGTCGGTTAGCTTGGTATCCTCTGAATGCTAGTCTCCGACTGGATGGTTGAGGACCTGTTACCGACTGGATGATGGGGACTCCTTAATTCAGTCGGGACTGACTAAGGGCCTTGTCCTTTGTGAGGGGTAGTCCTTGGGTAGGACCTACATGACAGGCCTATGACCCTACCGTAGGACTATGACCCCATCATTAGTCCCCGAATGGATTGGGGTTGAAACGACGAAGCGGTGCTTGAAGTTTGGATCCGACTGGAACAGATGTGGCTTGGGCGTTGCTTGCCCCGATCCATTTTATCTTTTCTGACCAACGATCTGAGTGGAAGTACTCGCAAAACAGACTTTCGGAAGCCGAGTGCTTCTGCGGCATCTTTTGACGCGACCGGTCAACTGACAGCGGCGGATTTTCTGGGATCTCAAATTTCGGGTTCCGTGCGCTCAGCGGGGATGACGCCATCGCGCTCGAGTAGTGCCTGACGCCTCGATTCTCGCGCCTTCAACCTCTCCACTAATATCGCCGCGGTGGGTCGGGGGATAAGGTTTCGGGCCCACCCGCCAGCGACCCAGTCGGAACCCTATTTAAATCTCGGTGGCGAGGCTTCTCCGCTACGCTCGCCGAATCTCTTGCTCTCGCCTGCTCCGCCCTTCTCGCCACCTCCAGCGCTCCTATACTCCTCCCTTCTCCTTCCTCCCGAGGGCTCGCAGTTGCCGCCATGACCAAAGGCCAGACCAGCAAGATGGAGGCGAGGAAGAAGAAGGGGAAGACGGCGGCACCTGCTCAGCGGCGGCAGCGGCCGCTGCCGGCGGGATGGATCCAGGGCGACATCCTCCCCTCCACGGTGACGGAGGGGGATCTGCTGCAGTTGGTGGAGCACGGGATGATCGTGCACAAGTCCTGGAGGCTGCCGGCGGAGAACGAGGTCGAGCCGGCGCCCCGGGAGGGGGAGCGCGTCTTGCTCCTCAGCCACGTCTATCGAGGTTTCTCCTTGCCCCCGCATCCTTTCTTCAAGGGCATCATGAATCACTTCGGGGCACAACTTCACCACTTTCCCCCGAACGCCATTGCCCATCTCTGTGCCTTTATAGTTCTGTGTGAGTGCTTCATTGGCTGTCCTCCCCATTGGGGGCTGTTCAAGCACATATTTTCTGCTAGATCCCAGACCATCAAACGACTTAACCAGTCGGATGATAAAACACATCTTCTCCAGCTCTGTGGGGGTCTAGGTTTCCAGAAAAAGAGTCGGAGCAGTTATCCTGCCCTCCAGCTGAGAGAGACGGTCAGGAACTGGGAGTCGACGTGGTTCTACTGCCAAGATATCGCCTGCCCGGATGCTTCGACAGGGATGCCTCCCTTTAGCTTAGATCGGCCCGCCCCACCTAAGTAACTCGCGCTCACGAGGGCGGAGAAGAACGACATCCAGCCTTTGGTCGGGGCGCTCGTAGATGTCGTCAGGAGGGGGGTCACTGGCATAGACTTGCTGGAGGTCTTCCTTGGTCGGCGTATCCAGCCCGTGCAGGCTCGCGACCACGCCATGTGGCATTATACGGGGCCCAAGGATTCCACTCGGACCAACGTTGTGGGCGTGGCTGAGGAGAGGGTGACCTCGTGGGTGCTCCAGATCACAGGCCCCTGCGAGAATCCCAAAGGATCTCGGCGAGTGAAGCCCTTCTGCGCGGATAATCCGGCCAAGGAGGAGGAAGGCAGCCAGGAGGGCAGCGTGGAGAGCGCTGAATATGTCTCCGACAGCGGGGAGTCGGAGGAAGAGACCAGCGAGGAAGAGGAGGAAAACAAAGAGCAGGACTCTCCGCCTCCGCAAACAGAGCATCGGACCAAGCGTCGACACGAGCCTGCTGTTCCCTCGGCCCCTCCAGCATCTTCGAGTGCTCCGCCCACTGCGCCGGTGGTCCCGAGTGCTCGGAGCACCAAAAGGGCCAGGGATGCTGCCGCTGAGCCTGTGGGTCAGTCTTCCAAGGCGGCCAAACCGAGTGGGTCCAAACCTCGAAAGGCTCTGCTGCGGATGAGGGTTGTTGTCCCCGTCACCTCCACATAAGTGTATCGATCTTCTAATTTCTTCTGATATCCGAGTGAATTCTTGTTCATTGGTCGAATGGATTTCACTCGACAGAGTTGCTACTTGTGCCACCTCTCCAGCGCGCCAAGAAGATGACCTCATGGACACGGACAACGTCGTCTCGTCCCAGCCAGGTGTGTTGTAGTGACTTTGAGTGTTTTGTTCTATCATAGGTTCTGCCTCTTTCTTTTTCTGAGACCTTGCGTCGTTCGGTCTATCAGGGGCGATTTTTTGTGGACGAGGGCGATCAGGGGAGAGCTGAACAGACTACGGAGCCCGTTCTTGAGGCTGCTCCGCCTGTTGCTGCTCTCACCGCCGACGTGCCGCCGACAGAGGCGCCGCCGCCGACTGAACCGGCGCTGGTGGTTGAGGTGCCGACTGGAACGGACCTCGGGATGCTTCAGGAACTTTCGAGTTCAACATCCAGCGTCTCCCGGAGGAGCAGGTGGGAGCGGCCAAGGGAGCCATGGTGCAGGCGGAGCTGATGGCTGGGGAAGCCAAGAGGGCCTACGACTCCGTCGCGTCCTTGTACCAGCGGAGCTTGGAGCTGCAGGATGATATCCGAGTAAGTGGGCTAGTAAGTGTTTACTTTTCTCTTGTAACCCATTGGGTGTTTTTGGATAGCAGCTGTTGTTTGCAATGGGTTCACTCTGAGTGAACCCAGTGGGTGTAGTCCCCGAGACTTCTGTCGAGTGCTTGCACCGGCAGTTGTCCTTATTCATAATGTCTTTGCTTTGGTCAGGTCTGTAAATAGCATGACCGACTGCTAGCAGTTGTGGCACTCGGACTGCACTTACTGTAAGAGTCTCCGAGAGTAAGTTGTACTCAGGTCGGGTAGTATTGGCCTCGTAGGCGTAGGTGGTAACATGCAGCTCAATAGGGCGGGCCTGCTTGAGTGGCATGTCAGTGGGGTCACTCTTAGTGAACCCACTGGGTGTAGTCCCTGAGACCGCTGTCGACTGCTTGCGTCGGCAGGGGTCTGAAGAACTTAGACTTTTATTGTTGAATTTTCTGATTGTCCCTTGGTGTTTGGTGGCAGAAAACCTGTGAAATGGGATCAGCCTATGAGACTCTCAAGGCGGAGAGGAATCAGCTCGCTAGTGAGCTTGATGCGGCCATGCTCGCAATGACTGGCATGAAGGATGCTCTGGAGGGACGAGAGAAGTCATTGGAGCAGGCTCGGGAAGCGAACAAGGTGTTGACTGAGGAAGTGGAAAAGATGGGGAAACAGAGGACTGCTCTGATGGGTCAGATGGATGTGCTGAACAAACGATGCAGGGCACAGGAGAAATATGTCAGTGACTGGGCTCGGCAGATGATGACGCGTCTGGCTGGTAAGTCCTGCTTTTTCCGAGTGGTTGTGTTATGCGCGTCACACTCGGCACTTATTGTCTGTTTGTCCTATTGTCGCAGATTTTTGCTTTGACGCCGAAGCCGAAGCAGCTGACGTGGAGCGGTCGATTCTTGAGAACGTTCCACTCGGCGACGACGCCAATCGGGATCTGCTCCGTGCGCACATCCGCGTGGGCAAAGTTGGTCCTTTCATCGGTCGACTGAGAGAAGTCGTCGGCCGAATTGACAAGGAGCTTTGGCCAGAAGATGAGTCGCGGCAGGAGATGGAGAACCTGATGACCCGACTGGAGGAGATTCCCAACCGAGTGCAGTCGTGGAAGAAATATGCAGCTCGTTGCGGTGCAGATGTTGCTCTGTCCCTGGTCCGAGTCCATTGCAAGGAGGTGCGCGAGGAGAAGTTGAAGACGTTGAAGGTGGCCAACACAAAGAAACTTCGATTGGAAGACTTCATGGAAACCTTCCTTGAAAGCGCCACCCGCATCGCCGACGGTATTGATCTGGACACGTTCGTAGAGCCCTCCAGTCCTGGTGTTAATCCAGATGAAGCGTAAAAACACTTTTATGCTCGGTATGCCGAGTGGATCTGTAAGAAACTTTGGCCACTGCTGTTGTCCTTCACATTCTTGGTTCGGTGTGGGTAAGCTTAACCTACACCGAGCCACTATCTTTAGTTGAACTTTGAATTGATTCTTTTTCTCTTCTGTTGCAATGTTGACTCGAGTTTTTGTTTGGCGTTTCTTGGTGAAGCCAAAGGCAAACATTCGGAACATGTCAGTTGTTTTGACATCTGCATGAGCCTCGTTGAGGGTCCGTGGAATTCCCTCAGTCTCCGAGTGTGACGTTAAGAGTACACTCAGAGAAGGTTAATACTTAGGCGATTCTGGACCGCAGCTAAGCCCCCAAGTGTGACGTGTAGTGCACACTCGGAGAAGGTTAATACTTAGGCGATGCTGGATCGCAACTAAGCCCCCGAGTGTGACGTGTAGTGCATACTCGGAGAAGGTTAATACTTAGGCGATGCTGGATCGCAACTAAGCCCCCGAGTGTGACGTGTGGTGCACACTCGGAGAAGGTTAATACTTAGGCGATGCTGGATCGCAGCTAAGCCCCTGAGTGTGACATGTAGTGCACACTCGGAGAAGGTTAATACTTAGGCGATCCTGGATCGCAACTAAGCCCCCGAGTGTGACGTGTAGTGCACACTCGGGGAAGGTTAATACTTAGGCGATTCTAGATCGCAGCTAAGCCCCCGAGTGTGACGTTAAGTGCACACTCGGAGAAAGTTGGTACTTAGGCGATTCTGGATCACAGCTAAGCCCCCGAGTGTGACGTGAAGTGCACACTCGGAGAAAGTTAATACTTAGGCGATTCTGGATCGCAGCTAAGCCCCCGAGTGTGAGGTTAAGTGCACACTCGGAGAAAGTTGATACTTAGGCGATTCTGGATCGCAGCTAAGCCCCCGAGTGTGACGTTAAGTGCACACTCGGAGAAAGTTAGTACTTAGGCGATTCTGGATCGCAGCTAAGCCCCCGAGTGTGACGTGTAGTGTACACTCGGAGAAGGTTAATACTTAGGCGATGCTGGATCGCAGCTAAGCCGCCGAGTGTGACGTGTAGTGCACACTCGGAGAAGGTTAATACTTAGCCGATGCTGGATCGCAACTAAGTTTTTTTTTTGTTGAGACCGGAGTCTGCGACCGCGGAAGAACTTTGAACCTACAAAAAACTCAATCTGCTTTATATTATTTCACCAATACTCGTTCTTTACATTGCTTCAGTCGACGGTCACGTGTAGAAGCGCTTCAGGAGATCTCCGTTCCATGCACGCGACTCGTCTGTCTCCCTCTCGATGTTGTAGAGTCTGTATGCTCCGTTGTTCAGCACCTTGGAGATGATGAAGGGTCCTTCCCAGGCCGGAGCCAACTTGTGAGGTCTTTGCTGATCCACTCGGAGCACCAGGTCGCCTGCTTGGAACGTGCGACTTCTGACGTGGCGTGCATGAAAACGCCGCAGATTTTGTTGATAAATGGTCGAGCGAGTTAGTGCCATCTCGCGCTCCTCCTCCAGGAGATCCACTCTGTCTTGCCTTGCTTGTTCTGCTTCGGCTTCGGAGAAGAGTTCGACTCGTGGCGCATTGTGAAGCAAGTCACTCGGAAGGACCGCTTCTGCTCCATAAACGAGGAAGAATGGTGATCACCCTGTAGATCTGTTCGGGGTTGTGCGAAGTCCCCAAAGCACTGAAGGTAGCTCGGTAACCCCAAGCGCCAACGGCATGTCCTATCTCTCGCAGGAGTCGGGGCTTCAAACCTTGCAAAATAAGTCCGTTTGCCCGCTCTGCTTGTCCATTGGACTGAGGATGTGCTACGGAAGCAAAATCCACTCGGATGCCTTGGCTTGTACAGAAACCTTTGAATCTGTCCGAGTCAAAGTCCGTCCCGTTGTCCGTGATTATGCTGTGAGGTACAACGAATCTGAAGATGATGTCCCTAACAAACTTGACGGCTGTTGAGGCGTCGAGCTTCTTGATGGGCTTCGCTTCGATCCATTTCGTGAACTTGTCGACTGCCACCAATAGATGTGTGTATCCACCTTGGCCTGTCTTGAATGGGCCGACTGTATCTAATCCCCAAACTGCAAACGGCCACACAAGAGGGATCGTCTTCAACGCAGACGTAGGCTTGTGGGACTTGTTGGAGTAGAACTGGCAGCCCTCACATCGGTCAACCATATCTTTAGCCATCTCGTTAGCCTGTAGCCAGAAGAAACCAGCCCTGAATGCCTTGGCGACGATTGCTCTCGAAGAAGCATGATGACCGTAGGTCCCCGAGTGAATATCCTCCAGAATCAGCTGCCCCTCCTCTGGGGAGATGCATCGTTGAAGAACGCCTGAGATACTTTCTTTGTACAATTGGCCATCAATGACAGTGAATGACTTCGACCTGCGGACTATCTGCCTGGCCTGGACTTCGTCTTCTGGTAGTTCCTGCCTCAGAATATATGCAACGATCGGCACAGTCCAATCGGGGATGACGGCAAGAATCTCCATGACCAGATCAACCACAGCAGGAACATCGACTTCAGTCGGATCCGTAGAACTCTTTGGTTGTACAGGCTCCTCTGTGAAAGGATCTTCTTTGACTGAGGGGAGGTGGAGGTGCTCGAGGCAGACGTCACTCGGGACTGGTCTCCGAGTGGATCGGAGTTTTGCTAACTCATCAGCTGCTTGGTTCTTCAGTCTTGGAACATGGTGAAGTTCTAGACCTTCAAACTTCTTCTCAAGCTTCCTCACTGCATTGCATTATGTAGTCATGGTGGGGTTTCTGACGTCCCACTCTTTCATCACTTGACTGACCACCAAATCCGAATCGCCGTAGACCATCAGGCAACGGACGCCGAGTGAGATGGCCATACGCAACCCGTAGAGGAGAGCTTCATACTCTGCCTTGTTCTTGGAGGAATCAAAGTGTATCTGCAGCACGTACTTGAGCTTGTCGCCCTTTGGTGATATGATCACAACGCCAGCGCCGGAGCCATTCAACATCTTGGACCCATCGAAGAACATTGTCCAATGGGCCGAGCAGATGTGGGTCGGTTGCTGTTGTTCTACCCATTCTGCTATAAAGTCAGCCAGAGCTTGAGACTTAATAGCTTTCTTGGCCTCGAACTTGATATCACAGTACAACATCTCCATCGCCCACTTCGCCACTCGGCCTGACGCGTCTCGATTGTGGAGAATTTCCGACAATGGAGCATCAGAAACGACAGACACCGAGTGGTCTTGGAAATAATGGGCCACCTTCTTTGCAGTCATGTAAATCCCGTAGATAAGTTTTTGATAGTGGGGATACCTCTGCTTGGAAGGAGTCAGGACTTCGGAGATGTAGTACACTGGCCGCTGAACTTTGTATGCTTTGCCTTCTTCTTCTCGTTCGACTGTAAGAACAGTACTGATGACTTGATTTGTAGCCGCGATATACAGAAGAAGGGGCTCTTTACTGAGCGGAGCAGTAAGAACCGGCTGGGTGGAAAGTAGGACTTTGTGGTCGTCGAATGCGACTTGGGCTTCATCTGTCCACTCGAAAGTATCTGATTTCTTCATGAGTCGGTACAGAGGAAGTGCTTTTTTGCCGAGTCGACTGATGAACCTGCTCAAAGCCGCTAGGCAACCTGTGAGCCGTTGAACATCGTGTATTCTAACCGGCCTCTCCATTCGGACGATGGTCCCGATCTTTTCGGGGTTGACATCGATCCCTCGTTCGGAAACGAAGAAACCGAGTAACTTTTTGCTGGGAACACCGAATGAACATTTGGCGGGGTTGAGCTTGATATCGTACCTACGAAGGTTGGCGAATGTTTCTGCCAAGTCAGTCAACAGGTCGGAACCTTTGCGTGACTTGACTACGATATCATCCATATATGCCTCCACATTCCGACCGATCTGGTCGAGGAGACATTTTTGGATCATGCGCATAAAGGTAGCTCCTGCATTCTTCAAACCAAATGGCATAGTGATGTAGCAGAAGCACCCGAATGGGGTGATGAAGGCTGTTTTTAACTCATCGGGACCATACACACGGATCTGATGATAGCCCGAGTAGGCATCAAGAAATGACAGATGCTCGCAACCCGCAGTCGAGTCGACAATTTGATCTATGCGGGGGAGCGGAAAATGGTCTTTCGGGCAGACCTTATTGAGATGCTTGAAGTCGATGCACATTCGGAGCGACTTGTCCTTCTTGGGCACCATGACAACATTGGCAAGCCACTCGGAGTGGTGAACCTCGCGAATGAAGTTGGCTGCCAACAGCTTGGCCACCTCTTCCCCGATTGCCTTCCTCTTGTGCGCGGCGGACCGGCGCAGGCGCTCTTGGACAGGCCGAGCAGTGGAATCCACGTGCAGTCGGTGCTCAGCCAACTCCCTGGGTACACCTGGCATGTCAGAAGGTTTCCATGCGAAGATGTCCCAGTTCTCACGGAGGAATTGGGTGAGCTCGGCTTCCTATTTAGGATCGAGGGTGGTGGAGATGTTCGTCGGGGCAGCAGTGGCGTCCGTCGGGTGGATGCTGACCCTCTTCGTCTCTCCCGCCGACTTAAATGCAGACTCTGAAGCTGGCTTCTTCGAGCGCATCAGGTCGGCGGGGTCGACTGTTTTCTTGTACTCGTCCAGCTCGAGGACGGCCATCTGCTGGTCGGCGATTCTTGATCCCTGCTGCAGACACTCTTCAGCCCGCTGCCGATTGCCTGTGATGGTGATCACACCCTTCAGGCCTGGCATCTTCAGCTTCAGGTATACGTAACATGGACGGGCCATGAAGTGCGCATACGCTGGGCGACCCAGAATTGCGTGATAAGCGCTCTGGAAGTCAACCACTTCGAACGTCACCTTTTCCTTGCGGAAGTTCTTGTCGGAGCCGAAAACGACATCCAACGCGATCTGGCCGAGTGATTTGGCCTTCCATCCATGGACGACTCCGTGGAATTGCATGCTACTCTCGCTGAGTTTGGACATCGGGATGCCCATCCCTTTGAGGGTGTCGGCGTACATGATGTTCAAGCCGCTGCCGCCATCCATGAGGACTTTGCGCAGTCGGACTCCTTCTACCACCGGGTCGACGACCAGGGCCTGTCTCCCCGGGGTGGGTACATGTGCCGGATGATCCGACTGGTCGAAGGTGATCGCAGTCTGAGACCATTTGAGGAACTTGGGGTTGGTAGGGGTGGCCATGTTCACCTCTGTGTTCACCAGCTTCAGTCGGCTCTTGCTCTCGACGTCGGCAAAGATCATCAGGGTTGCATGGACTTGGGGGAACGGATCCTCCTTATCCTCCTCATCCTGTTCATGGTCCTTCTCACTCGGTTGCCCTTCGCTAAACCCCTGGATCAGGAGGCGACACTGTCGAGTGGTATGCTTCGCGTATATGGGGTTGCCTTCTTCATCCATCTTCATATGAACTGAACATGGCTGGTCCAGGATGGGGTTACTGAACTGCTTCTTCTTGGGGGTGAACTGAGCCTTCCCTTTGCCCTTGAACTTGGCATTGGTTACAGCTGTAGCTTCTGCTTGCGGAGCGGTCGGAGCTTTCTGCTTCTGCTTCCGAGTGTTGCCACCATCGCCATCAGCGACTGTTTTGTGCTTGCCGCTTTGGATGCGGTCCTCTTATTCACCATTTGCATAGCGCGTTGCTACCTCCATCATCTTGCTCATGGAGATGTCGCCTGTTCGGCCGAACTTCAGGTACATATCCCTGTACCGCACGCCTGCCTTGAAGGCGTAGACTGCTTGATGCTCGGTGACGTTCTCCACCGTGTGATAGAGAGTTGTCCAGCACTGGATGAAGTCACGCAGGGGCTCATTCTACTTCTGGACGCAGTGCTGGAGCTCCACAAGGCCAGCAGGGCGCTTGCACGTCCCTTCGAAAGTCCTGATGAACACTCGGGCCAGATCAGCCCAACTGTAGATGCTTGAGGGGGCCAACTTGTTCAGCCACGCTCGCGCCGAGCCGTCGAGCATCAGAGGGAGGTGCTTCATGGTGACATGGTCGTCCCCTCCTCCGATCTGGACTGCCACTCGGTAGTCATCCAGCCACGTTTCTGGCTTGGACTCTCCTGTGAACTTGCTAATTCCCGTCGCCAATCGGAAGTTGGGAGGCATGTCAGCCGAACGGATGGCTCGACTGAAACACTCGGGACCAGAAATGGTGACCCTGCTTCCACTCGGACGGTCGATATCGCGACCATCACGGTGGGCCCGACCCCTGTCGACCCTCCGTTGGGCGATATGCCCTCTTGCGTCGGGCCTTGGGTCGTAAGTGTCACCGACTGAACGCCGATCATCATGATGTCGGGGCCCGTAGGGCCCACCCCGCGGAGGGGTGCGTGAACGGCGGCGATCTTCGTGATTTATGGAACGGCTGCCTCCTCTGTGCCACTGATGGGAACCTGGGCTGTGAACCGACCGATGTGTATTCGCGTGAACAGAACTATTATAGATCCTGTTGTGCGACTGGGAGACCGCCGAATTCTGCTGCTGCGCCGTGTGCAACAGGGCTCGAATCTGCTCGATCCCTCTACTAGCCTCTGAATCAGACGGCTGGAGGGAATCGGCTATCGTGGCAGCTACAACCAAGTTGAGGAGGGGAGTGCGGAACAACTCCACGTTGCTCCGCCGAGTGTGCCGACTGGTGGAACCGCGAGGTGGACGGCGCGCACCGGATGCTTCACCGACCTCGCGCTCGCTTCGGCCAGCTTGACGGGGATCTTCATGAGAGTTGGCCATGTGTACTTCTGCTGCAGGCCCGTGACCCGCGTACTCGGAAGGAAACTCAGTCGGAACCGAGCCCGAGCGTTGGGACAGCGGGGCAACCACAACTGACTCTAGAACCGCCACTTGTGAAGATGCGTTCTGGCGCGCCTGGGCGTGTTGCACCAACGCTGGAGCCGCGGACGGTGGGACCGCTTGACGCGGCGCGTGAAGGCGGTGTAGGTCGACACCGGAGCCGACTGCTAGAGAAGAAGAATGCCGCGGGCGCCGGCACGGAAGTCCGTAGCCCCGCGACGGGGAAGCGCCTCGACGTTGAGGGGCGCATCCCGAAGCCACGCCGAATCATCGACAATGAAGGAGAGAGCGCCGAAGAAGATCTGGTGAACCACTCTCGAATCTCCACCGGACGACATGACAAAAGGAAGTAGTCGCAAACTCGCCGGAAGTTGCTTAGACGCCTGCCCCAAGGTGGGCGCCAACTGTCGTGGGTATAAGCCTGACAGTAGATGTGTAGGGTACGAAAAGGATGGGCAGAGTCCCAGCTACGGCGAGGATGTATGAGTTCAGGCCCCTCTGCGGTGGAGGTAATAGCCCTACGTCTTAGTGCTCAGGGAGCTTTGTTGTCGAGTGGAATAGGGAATACAATGAGTTGCTAACCCCTCTACCAGTGGGGGAGGGCGGCTTATATAGAGTGCGCTGCCCTCCACAACGGTTCCGGTACAGGGGTGGAGTAGTGGGGATTGAATGCGTACGTTACAGGTAACGTATGCTCTAAGTGCTAATAAATGCACCCGGAAACGTACGGCCGTTTCCCTCCAGAGAGGTTACGATGTACCGAGTGTAGCCAGTTGGTTAGCTTGGTATCCTCCGAATGCTAGTCTCCGACTGGATGGTTGAAGACCTGTTACCGACTGGATGATGGGGACTCCTTAATTCAGTCGGGACTGACTAAGGGCCTTGTCCTTTGTGAGGGGTAGTCCTTGGGTAGGACCTACATGACAGGCCTATGACCCTACCCTAGGACTATGACCCCATCACCATGTGTACAAACTTCACAAGGCTCTGTATGGCCTCAAACAAGCACCCCGTGCTTGGTACGATCATCTTAAGAAGTTCTTACTCGATGATGGCTTTGTGGTAGGGGTGATCGATCCCACTCTTTTTACTAAGAGGGAAAATGGTGATTTGATCTTATGCCAAATCTATGTAGATGACATCATTTTTGGTTCTCCTAACATCCATTTATGCAAGAAGTTTGCGGCCTCCATGACCAAGACCTTTGAGATGTCACTCAACACGGACTTGAAGTGCTTTCTTGGGTTTCAAATACAACAACTTCAAGAAGGATTTTTCTTGTCTCAAACTAAATACCTCAAGGACATTCTAGAAAAATTTGATATGACAAATGCTAAACCAATGAAGGCACCCATGGCCACAGATGTTGTTCTAAATGAAGACACCAACGGTATTCCTTTTGACCCATCTACTTACCGCTCTATGATTGGTTCGTTACTTTATCTTTGTGCATCTAGACCTTACATCATGTTAAGTGTAGGCATATGTGCTAGATTTCAAGCTTCCCCTACGGAAAGCCATCATACGACGGTTAAGCATATTCTTAGACACCTTGTTCACACCCAAAAGTTAGGCCTATGGTACCCTAAGGATGCAAAGTTCGATCTTATTGGGTACTCCGATGCGGATTGGGCTGGTGACAAAGTGGGACGGAAATCCACTTCCGGTGCATGTCAGTTTCTTGGACGTTCCTTGGTAAGTTGGTCCTCAAAAAAGCAGAATTGTGTTTCTCTCTCCACAGCCGAGGCCGAATATATTGCAGCCGCAAGCTGTGCAACCCAACTGCTATGGATGAGGCAAACCCTAAAGGATTATGGCATCACGTATCGACACGTGCCTCTTCTCTGTGATAATGAAAGTGCCATCAAGATCTCCGAGAACCCCATTGATCACCCTCGCACAAAACATATTGATATTAGGTATCATTTCTTGAGAGACCATGTGCAAAAGGGTGACATTAATATTGCTCATGTGGGTACCGACATGCAGCTCGCTGACATTTTCACCAAGCCACTTTGCGTAGCAAGATTTTGTCAACTTAGGCATGAACTTGGTATCTTGGAGCTTGATAACATAACTTGAAATCTTGTACACATGCACACACTCACATTATGTTCTTGTCTTGATGTCGGCATGCATTTAGGCGGAGTCACTAGCACTCACATCATACTTTATTTTGTTTTAACCCTACAATATGCATAAATCAACTACTTTCCACAAGTAGTACATATAATTCTTGTAGGCAGCTGTGTTGGGTGTCCCTTGTGATAAACCATGTCAAATCACCTCATCATCCAAATCCCAGAAATTGCCTCTGTCTACTTCTCTCTCGGTCGTCCGACGGCTCAACACACTCTGGACGTCCCGCACATGTCGGTCGTCCGACGGCTAAATACTCTTCGGACGTCCGACGCCCGTCAGACGTCCGACACATCGGGAGCCTCTATAAATAGAGGGGCGCGGGCTGGGCCTTGCCCTAGCCCCCACGCGCCCCCCTTTCTCCCATCCTCCACCACAGTCGTCGCCAGTGCCTGAGGAGTTCGACCGCGCCGCCACCGGGAGTCCTGCCCCGCGATCTGTTTGATCTCCTCCGTGGGATCCATCTTCCCTTCCTCTCCTCTCTTGATCTGCAGGTATCCTCTCGGTCTCTCTCGCGATTGGTTCCCCTTTCTCACTAGTTCATGTGTTCGTTCATGTGGTTTGACCGTGACCGTTCCCCATTGGGTTTCCAATCGTGTAGGACTTGTTCCATCATGCCCAAGATTAAGCACACTGCCCGGAAGAACTGTGCTGGCTCATCCGCTCGTGCCCCTACTGGCACGGGGTCGGATGACTCCGATGCACCACGCCGTCCCTTCAAACGGATCGCCCGACGTCCTCCTCCACAGCTCCACTCCTCGTCTGATGGATCTGACTTCGAGGATGAGCTTGCAGCTGAGGAACGTGTTGAACACGTTGCCATTTGGAAGACTATGCCGAAGCCTGGGACTCGCAGGCCCTTCTATATGCCACCACCTCCTCCTAAACAGCCCGAAGGTGATGCTCGTCGCATCTCTCCTGAACCTTCTCCTACTTTAGGTCGTGAAGTCAAGGACTTCACCAAGGTTCCTAAGTCTTCCTACTTTATATTCGGCTCGATGTTAATGAATTTTCTGTTGAACGTGACTCCATGGACTCACGTTTCCGCACACACGTCCAAGCGGACATCTTTTCTACTGTCGTCGTTCCTAAGGGTCTCTTAGTCCATCATTATATTGATCTTGAGCATATTCGCACTCACCCGGCGAAATACCCGGGTGCCATTGAGCTCATTGAGTCATCGGGGCTTGCTGCCCCCTTTGCTTTTCGGTGTGATTTTAACAGTGCCACTATTCTTCAATTTTATGCCACGTGCTTCTTTGGCTCAAACAACACTGTTAGCTGGATGACCTCTGATGTTGAGTTCACAGCCTCTTATGATGTGTTTGTTGCCGCACTCGGTTTCCCTGACTCCGGCTTCAAAATCCATAAGAATGATCCTAACCATGCACATAAGCCCATTGAGGCGTGTGGGCTTCTCCTCAAACCACTTCATGAACTTGATGCAGACGAACGGATGAAGGATATTAACCAACTATCCATCTGGCGCTCTCCCTTCTTTATCATTTTTCAGTGTCTTATCTGCACCATCTATCCCAAGATGGGTGATAGGGGATCCTGCAGCGACTACTGTATTGACATCATGTCACATTTACACGAGTCCCCCAAACGCAAGATTAATGTGCCTCACTTTCTCTGGCATGAGATTCGGCTCGCTAGTTTTCAATACAAGCGAGCCTTCCCTCATGCCCCCTTCATCCAGGCTTTTATTCACCATGTTGCTGAATTCACTGTTGCTCCCACTCACACGCATCACAAGTGGGTCATTCCCGCTCACATGGCGGATGACTATGCTCCTAAGAAAACCTCATCCACCTCCACTCGCCACACTGCTACCCGGTCAGCAACACCTTCATGCAGCTCAGCTCCTCTCGGTCGCTTTGCCAAATTCATTGGCAAGGCACATTCTGCCATGATGAAGGCTTTCTCTTTCCAGTGTGGTCAAACTCATGATGTGGTTTCTCGCCTCGTCTCCTCCAAGAATGCCCTCAAGGCTCGTCTGAGAGACTCGGGCGCTCTTGATGTGAGTGACGATGAGGATCTTCCTGCTGCTCCTCCTTCTGACTTTGGCTTCCCATCTGGTCCTAAGTGGGCTGATTTTCTTGACGAGGCTGGTGGCAGTGGCTTGCCTGAGGATGAGGATGATGAGGATGATGCTGCTGTTGATCTCTGAGCATGGTTGATGCTTTTGGTGCCTCCCTTTTTGCTACTTGGTAGCAAAGGGGGAGTAATGTTTACTAGTTTTAGTCTATGGAGATTTAGTTTTTAAACTCAAGTTGCATGTTTGTGTAATGTAATGGATAAACGACTGTGATGCACTATGTATGGCTACCTATGAATGTCGTGATTGCTATGAATTGATATGATATCATCATATGCTATTATGTTTTTCTCTATTACTTCATATGATGATCTATTATCTTTACTAAGTCACATGATATTTTCAATACACACATTAAGGGGGAGCTCCGATATTTTACCATGCACATACTAAGGGGGAGCTCCGTACTAAACCTCTCCAAAGCTAAAATGTATGTTAAATCTTTTGAGAGCTATGTATATGTTGTCATCAACTACCAAAAAGGGGGAGATTGAAAGTGCAGTCATGCCCTTAATCGAGTTTTGGTGTTAATGACAACACATACATAGGAAACTAATCTTATTTGTTGAGTGTATCTCGGGATGGCAAGTACTCTTAGTAGATTGAGAATTATGTGCCAAGGTGGTCTGAGAAGATCAGGACTTATATGTCAAGAAGGCTCGGGATTGAGAAAAGATGATGTAGCCTATCCTTTAAATTTACTATTCTTGAGTATAGGGATCCCGCACTATTAAGAGGGGATCACAGGTTTTGCGATGAACTTGCTCATACTACATCTCTACTTTTCTGCTCATACCACATCTCCACTACTTTGCTTTTATCTCAAAACAGAACCAATGCCTAGGACATCCGGCTTCCTCCGGACGTCCGAGGGCCGGACGCCCGACCACTTCGGAAATCCGGAACCTTATGCCAGAGAAATTTGAGTCAAATAACTCGGACTTCTGGCCTCCTCCTATCGTCCGAGGGCCGGACGTCCGACTTCCTTCGGAAATCCGGAACCTTGCACCAGAGATATTTGAGTCAAATAACTCGGACTTCCGGCCTCCTCCTGTCGTCCGAGGGCCGGACGTCCGACCTCCTTCGGAAATCCGGAACCTTCACTAGAGAAATTTGAGTCGAATAACTCGGACTTCCGGCTTCCTCCGGACGTTCGGTCATGTTCGACTACACAGTGGTTCCAGATATATATATACATCCCTCGGACGACCGACCCGTGTCGGATGTTCGACTCCTTGTGGGCATCCGGACATCCGAGAACTGCCGGATGTCCGACCACTGTCAGACTTAAGTGACCCCAACGACTGTTTTACTCTCCCCACTATATATACCCCCTCCCACTTCGTGAGAGGGTGTTCAACACAGCAAGAACACTTACAAGAACACCTTTCTCCTCACTCACTCTTGCCTACACCAAATCTTAGATCCCAAGAGCATTTGTGAGCCCCCTTGAGTGTTGTTCCAATCAAAAGATAGATCGTCTCCTTCTCCTCCTCTCCACCAAAGTGATTTGTGATTTGAGCAAGTTTTGAGCAATCCCCGTGATCTTGTTACTCTTGGAGGTTGGAGACTCCTAGGTGGTAGGAGTCTTCGGAGAGGAATCAAACCATTGTGATTACCCCCGGAAAGTTTGTGAAGGTTTGGAAGCCACCTCAAGGCTTACCACTAGTGGTTGAGAAACGCCTTCGTGGAGTTGTCTCAAAGGGAGAATATGATGAGCCTTCGTGGCATTGGTGTGCCTTCGTGGTAACATCCGCCCCTCTAACGGTGACGTAGCTTCCCTCCAAGGAAGTGAACACAGGGATACATCCTCGTCTCTCTTGGAGTTTCGGTTATCCCTAACCCTAACTCTCTACTTGTGTTAATCCTTATTACGTACTTGCATTTGCTTATTGTTTACCGGCTGCCTTACTTTACTCTAAATAGCTTACTCCTTGTCTTTGCAATTATTAGGCTCACACTCATATTCCGCACCATTGCCTAAAATTGCTAAGTAACTATTAAAATTTGGAACTGTACCTATTCACCCCCCTCTAGGTCCATCTCGATCGTTTTAAGAAGGCTGCCCCTCCAGCAACAACACCTCAGCCTCTGATTAAGGAACCAGCTGATGAAACTGCTCATGCTGAGGAAATCCCTCAAGAAAGCGGTGCTGATGAACCGGCTATTCAGGAAATTATCAAGGAAATCCAGGTGATGATTCTGCTATAGCTGGTGAAACTGCTCCAGCTGCCTCTAAGCAAGCTGATGACTCTGCTCCAGCTGATGAAACTGCTTCAGCTGAGAAAATGCCTTCACCAAAAGCTTTAAAGGGGAAGAAAATGACTCCGTCTGCATCAGACGTCAAGAAGACCAGAGCTGCTGAAAAGGAAGCCAAGAAGAGAAAAGCTTCCTCAGCAGAAGAATCAACTGAGGCCAAGCGCCTCAAATGGTCTTGATGAAAATGCACCTCTAGATCCTGTTCCTCTCAACGTTGCTCCATCTTATGAGATGACTCCCTTCGAAAGTGAAGACAAAGAGCACTTGGAAAATGAGGAAATGAAGAATGTTGAGTCTAAGGAACACAATGAGGAGGAAATTCGAATTGATGACAGTCCTCAGACCTTCATTCCTCCTGAAGAAACTGCTCAAGGATCAGCTGCACCAGCTAATGAATCTGGCTCCTCCACCAAGCAAGCTCCTCAAGCTGAGAAAAAACAAAGCGAAAATCCTCAGCCTGACGAAATTCAAAATCCTGAGCAAAATCCTCAACCTGAGGATCAGGATGAACCAATTCCTCCTCCTGCGCAAAATCCTCAACCTGAGGCTCAGGATGACCCAATTCCTCCGCCTGAGCAAAATCCTCAACCAGAGGCTCCCGTTGATGACATTCCTCAACCAGAGCAAGCTCCTCAGCCTGAAGCACAAGCAGATGAAATTCCTCATCCCGAGGAACATGCTGAGGAAAATGCACCAAATCCAGAGAATGCGCTTGTCGTCATCAATCCAGAAACTGCGATGGTTGTCTCTCCTCAAGGGAAGAAGCAAAATCTTCAGCCGATGCAGCGTCAGCCATTCTCCAAGCGGCCAAAGTTTCAAAAGGAATCCTTCTTTGAAGAACGCATGTACTTCATCGGAGAAAATCCCTATGACAACCCTCGCATCAGGCATATGAAGTTTTGGACAAGGACACAACTCAACTACTATGCATCTGTGTTGTGTGGCAGAAACAAGATTTTCCAGCACAGGCATATCCCTCATGTTGAGCTTGAAGAAATTCCATGCTTTGCTCCAGTCCTCAACGTTCTTCATAAAGCAGGACTGCTACCCATGTGCTATGATATCTGCGATTGGAACAACGACATTGTTCTTCAATTCTATGCAACTTTGCACACCTCTGGAGATCCAACATACATCAACACTTGGGTGCTGGATTGGATGACGCAGCACACACACTTCAAGGCTCCTGCAAATGAGTTGCTGCGTGAACTTCCAGTGTCAATTCCCTAGAGCAGACAGTAAAGTTGTATGATGAACGTGAGCTGGCAAACAAGCTGATGGAAGTGCTCATGAAGCCTTTGGCTAAGGGGCAACCACCAAGAACAACCTTCCTGGTCCATGAGCTGAAGTATGAACCCAGGTCGGTTTACAGAATCCTCTGCAGTGTTCTTGCGCCTATCAAGGGTCATGATGATGAAGAAGATGTCGTAGGCATCATGAAGAATATCCTCTTCAACATCATACATGGCATTCCCATCAACATCCATGATTTCTTCTTGAGGACTCTGGCGGAAAATGCTATGTCCCCTTTTGACCTGAAGATTTACGCTCCATGGATCATGTGATTCATCACAGGCAGGTCAGGCATCAACTATCACGCTGATTTCAACAATCATATAGGTTATATCCTCCTCTAAGGGTCAACAAGAAGACTTTCGAGCCTGTTGAAGGAAAAGGCAAGTCTGTCATTGATGAAGGCAGTCGGCCCCTTGATGGCCAGTTCAGATAGCCAGATGCATATTCCTCATGGGATGACACTAAAACCCATCCACCAAGTCATGTTGCTCTAAGGGTGATGAATACCAGAGAGCTTCTTCTCAGTCTTCACCAAAAGGTTGATCGGAATTACAAGTGGGTCAAACGCCAGTTCAGCGCCATTGTGAAAACCCACAATGAAACACAGAATGTCGTGAAGCTTAACCATCATTATCTTCATGAGGTTTTTGATCGCACCTGGGCCACACTGGCTCATTTGAAGACTCCAGCAGAACTTGAAGAATTGGAGTTTGTACAGGACTTCGACTGGTCGTGGCTACCAAAGAAGAAATTCAGGCCAATTCCAGTTCCATACCTTGAGGACAGTTTGTTTTATTCATTCCACACTGCTGAATCAGATGAAGATCAACAAGATACTGCCACTGGTCCAAGGAGGAAGTCTACTCCCAAGAATCCTCACGCGTCTTCCTCAACTGCCAAGATGTGAAAGTCTTCATGGGCGTTAGTCCTCAGTTTGTCCCTTTTTGTCACTTGATGACAAAGGGGGAGAAATCTGAGAGTTAGTCTTCACGCCGAATATATTTTGGGGGCTTATAAACTTTATTTAAGTTACAAACTCTTGGCACTTCTGAAGTGTTTTATGTAATGAGTTGTAACTTAAGCCCGATGGTACTCTGACGCTTTCGAACGTTTTTCTTCGCATGCTTATTCCTCAAAATTTTAATGCACGCATGCTGGAATTCGTCAGATACCATTTGTCATCATGCATCCTCAATTTCTTCATACTATATGCCGTATGTATGCATGATTTACAAGACTAACGGAGAGATCTCCATGATATAAATCATCAATGTGCATTTGCTGTGAAAAGCAAAATCCTCGAGATATGCACATCTTCATGGGGAGTCTCTCTGAATCTTGTTTTAAAATTCCTCAAATGAGTATTTACACTTCATATTTTTATTCCCGTTGAAGACTTAACCTAATTGTCATCAACCACCAAAAAGGGGGAGATTGTAAGTGCATCTAGTGCCCCTTGCTGATTTTGGTGGTTTGAGGACTTATAGGTTAAGTATCTAATGTGTTCATGAGTGTACACAGGATCTATAAGTCGCTGAGGAGTTTGAAATATTCGATAAATATCGACCCCTAAAAATGTATATCTTCGGTTGAAGAAATTGGTCTGAAGCTGAAGAATTGAATCGCAAAGAAATTGCGATGAAATTGATATTCCTCATGAAGATATTGAAAATGAGGAGTTCGGTGCGTCCTGAAGAAAATCAATCTGAAGACTTTGAAGCATGAAGATTTATCCTTTCTGTTTTATTTTCTTCACACTTGAGTAATAGGAACACCGTACTGTTGAAGGGGGTCAAAGTAACACATTGGAATGAATTTCCTCATGATGCTCAACCCAATCCTAATCCTACCAAAAGCCTCAAGTGAGGAATATGAGAGACATGAGGACTCTCACAGTTGAGGGTCCCGACCGTTACCGATAGTCGCGCCACATCATTGGTCTTATCCACACCAATGGTCATATTATCTAAGGGCATTAATGTCAAATCATGTCGGGATGCTCCCAGGCTATAAATAGTCGCCCCCCACAACCATTAGCTGGTTGGCTGCTCCGTTAGAAACTGACACTTGTCATAAGAGCAACCCAAATTTCTCAGAGTCTTCGAGAGTAATTCATGAGTGAGGAAATACCCCAAACACCAAACCACAAACCGAAAACCAAGTGATTGAGCATCACTGAAGAAGTTGTTCCCGTGTGGGACTGAAGCCTTTTACCTTTGAGGACTGTGCATCCTCCAAACGGTTAGGCGTCATGGTCTAGAGCAATCCACCAGCCAATTGTGGATCGCCAAGTGACCAAGTTTGTGAGGGTTTGGAAGTGTGCCCTGAAGACTTACCACGAGTGTTGGGCGAGGACTATGTGTTCTTAGCCCAAGGAGAATACGGTAGGGACTGTGTGTCTTTTGGTTTCAATACCAAGCCGCTCCAAACGAGATGTACAACTGTCACTACAGTTGTAACTGGGTCATCAACCACTGTCTTCACTGTGAAATGGGTTCTATTTCTTCAACTCTTTACATTCCTCAGCTTGTGTGTTGATGATTTTCATTGGCACTGTTTGAAGAATTTGCTGAAGACTTTCTCTGAAATTCCTCAACCCCAAATTCTTCACGCGAGTTAATCCTCATCTGTTTTCTCCGTGCATGCGTACTGTGCAAACAGTTTTTCATATTCCTCACCCTGAAAAACCGATGTAGTGATACTTTGCACTGCTGATCCTTTTGCTGTTTCCGCTGCAAGTTAGTCATCAGTGAGGAATTTCCTCAAAAGGAATTTCTTCAGTGATGTAATTCTAAAAATCTCCTATTCACCCCCTCTAGTCGCTATAACGCACTTTCATATGGAGCCCTTCCCCTATCAACCAAATCTTTCTATGTGCCTTGCCTGCCGCTTCCGCAGATCAAGCGATGCGTAACATTGCCTCGTTGTTGTTGTGCTCACATGCTCATCTGTCGCACAGTGCCGCCCCCATCCCCGTCGCCTCTCCGGCCCAATCGCAGGTTGTTTCCCTCCATTACATTATGAACCACCCAAGGACGCACGCGAGCAGCATCTAGCATTCGGAGCCTCACAAGTTCCATGGTTGCACACAAGCTATGGATCGAAGGAGAAGGAGCCTACGAACTATGTAACTGAATGTCGTTTCTTTCTACCAAATTATATACTCTTAATTTTCTCATTTCATATTCTGATAAATCATTCTCCCATGTTGATTGCAAAGCAAAACATGTTTTACAGTCTTTTAGATTTCGGTCATCAGAAGGAATTTGGATTCTTTCTCTATCACCACACAGAGAAATATATGCCAGTGCTAATTGAAAAGGTGTAGGAAAATTGAGTTTTCTTCTATCTTTACTGCATTACCAGTCTATGGCAGGCCGACAGCACGTCATGGAGAAGCCAGGTTTAACCGATATTTCAAAATTGTGTGGCCTTGTTAAATTAAAATAAAGGTGCTTCTGTTTCTAGCTTACAAGTTTAATCTGGTGCAGAAGGTGTGAACAGGTGAGTCCTGCTTACAAGTTTGTCTAAAGCATATTGGTCTCTGATGTATTAGCCTTCGTAGCTAGCTTGTTTCCTTTTCAATTTTTGTGGTTTACACGGGTATGTCTATGTTTTGTCTCAAGGACTAAGTGACTGAGTTTTGTGAGCATGTGCACATGGGTGCAGAAGGTGTTAGCTTTCATATAAACACTAATTACTATCTTCTCATGGTGAAATTGTGCAGGAAGACGATCTTGTTGGAGGAGATCCCGACGATCATTGAAGGATTAGCTTGTTTTTTTAATAAAAGTTGAGTAAAGCAACTACCATATTATCAATGTAATAAGTCTAAAAAGAAATATATTCCGAAGCATGATGAGAAGAGCCTATGGTGATCTAAACAGTGAAATACTAACCTGAATGCAACCATAGAATGTACACACACACGCACACACACACACACACACACACACGCGCGCACACACACATACACACACATTTTACTTACTGCATTTGTTCTTATAAGTGTGATTCACCAGTACAATTTGAATGTGAATTGCTTGCAGTTTCGTATAAGACTATTTGGTTTGTGCCGCTAACTCCGCCACACCTAAAATTTTGTCCTAAGTTTGCCACCGCGTGTATGACGACGTGAGATGTCGTGGCCTGCTTAGTGTGATGGTGTTTTACAGTGGCATCGAGATTGTTGGCAGCGACTGCAGCCTCGGGGAGTACTGCCCATCAGACGAGGGATGTCAATGTTGGGTCTCCATCTCCTGTGTACTAACCCAATATCTCCGTCTCATGTGAACCAATTTTAAGCCTGATTGATGGCAAGTGCAAAGCATGTGTAATTAATCTGGGTTGAGCGTACTTGAGGTCTTCCATCACTTTTATTACTTCAACGAAAATTGTGCACATTGTATGAATAACCATTAACGGGCAGTTGATATATATGATGCATGGTTGATAATATCTACTTCAGGTTATCCCTTCTGCTATACTTTTTGTACTCGACTACTTTTGTGAGATCTAAACTGGTAGAGAAAAACAGACCGAGATATTTGGTTCTTACCTACAGATGTAGTGAGGACTTCCGTATTGATTAGTTATTTGAAGAGTTAACTATAAAGTATTTAGTATATCTTCAGTTATGTTGTCATGGGCCGTGCACATGATTCACAAACAAACAAAAAACGGCACTGTGCATTCTTTTTTACATCTGTGAAGCATGTACAACAAATATGCTATTATGGACTAAAAACAATCACCAGCTAGCTGAATCAGCGGACACCCAATGGGAAGGTGAACAAGCATACTAATAACACGAAGCAGAGTAGTTCCAAGATATTTTGAGAATTCATTGCAGTGGACTATATTGTGATTCAATTTTCTTAACCTTGGCAGATTCTGACTATTTAGCGATTCAATATCTGATGTTTAATCGTGGAATATTCTCTACTGATGATTTGTGTCTATAAGTATTTTTGCATCGTGTGACCAGGTTCCTTCTTTTAAGGTAAATGTTAGAGATTAGAGTCTTGGTATCGAATTCAAGGCAAAGTTTCGTCACTATATTTGTATCTGAGCTCTGAGATAGACTGATGTACTACTGTCCATAAATGTGAGGTAAGATTGGTGATATTTTGGCTTTTGACTAATGCTTTCTTGAGAGTACCTTCCTGTTGATTTTTTTACCATGTTAGTAGTACTAGGTTTAGAGGAGTAAAGTCAAATGCCACAACATGCTTATAATCTCATAACTGCTTCCCTCCCACTATTGCAGTTGTCCCGGTTTCTTATATAGAAGATGATTTGGAAGCTTGACATAGAAAATTATTTACTGTAATGCAGATTACATATCACATATTAAACAACTTTTGGAGGCAAAGTACCGAGAGAAATGCAGTGAGCTCTGAACGAGTAAAGTTATGTAAGAGTCTTTTGTAAGTCTGTATATACACCTTTCTATGCATTCATTTGTTGTACTTCAAGATTCATCTGCACTATTGTATGCATATTTTATTATTAATTTACTCTTTGTTCATGAATTGTCTTGCAAATTATTGAAGTGGTGATGGCACAATCAGTGATGATGAGTGCATCTGAGGTTGCAACCTTGGTCACGTAGTGACTCAATTTATCGGCCTCTTATAGTAACACTTCATTTTTTGCGTGATATGAATCATGAAAATATTATAACACCAAGGCACGTGCCTAATTAGTGGATGTAAGAAAATTGATATATGGATTTTTTGGCCTTACCTAACTAGTTTTACAAATAAATCTACAAGAGGTCTTGTAGTCTCCTACATAATCTACCTTGCACTGAGTACTATAATATTATTAAGAGGGTTCACATATACGTCTCTTCAACAAGTAGATGAATTGTAATAAGTAATACGGTGTACATATTGTATATTCTAGATTTTATTTATGACTAAATACGTGCTTTTCACGTACATGATTCCTAGTGTTGTAATAGTTAATATCGACTTGCACGTCAATGCTACGGCAACCGGCAGGGGCCATAGGGTTGTCTTTAAACTAACGTTTGTGTTTGCAGATGCGTTTACTATATTGCTAGGTCGTAGCTTTAGTAGTAATAGCATAGATAGCATGACAACCTCGATGGCGGCACGATGATGGAGATCATGGTGTGGAGCCGGTGACAAGAAGATCATGCCGGTGCTTAGGTGATGGAGATCAAGAAGCACAAGATGATGGCCATATCATGTCACTTATGAATTGCATGTGATGTTAATCCTTTTATGCACCTTATTTTGCTTAGAACGACGGTAGCATTATAAGGTGATCTCTCACTAAAATTTCAAGATGAAATTGTGTTCTCCCCGACTGTGCATCGTCCCGACAGTTCGTCGTTTCGAGACACCACGTGATGATCGGGTGTTATAGACTCAACGTTCACATACAACGGGTGCAAAATAGTTGCACATGCAGAACACTCAGGTTAAACTTGACGAGCCTAGCATGTGCAGACATGGCCTCGGAACACATGAGACCGAAAGGTCGAGCATGAGTCGTATAGTCGATATGATTAGCATAGAGATGCTTACCACTGAAACTATTCTCAACTCACGTGATGATCGGACTTGAGTTAGTGAATTTGGATCATGTACCACTCAAATCACTAGAGAGATGTACTTTTTGAGTGGGAGTTTATCAGTAATTTGATTAGTTAAACTCTAATTATCTTAAACATAGTCTAAGTCCACTTTGCAATATTTGTGTTGTAGATCAATGGCTCACGCAGTAGCAACCCTGAATTTTAATACGTTCCTAGAGAAAGCTAAGTTGAAAGATGATGGAAGCAACTTTGTAGACCGGGCTCGTAATCTAAAGTTGCTCCTGCAAGCTGGGAAGAAGGATTATGTCCTTAATGCTGCGCTAGGAGATGAACCACCCACTACGTCTAGGCAAGATGTTTTGAACGCCTGGTTAACACGTAAGGATGACTACTCAGTAGTTCAATGTGCAGTCTTGTATGGCTTAGAGCCGGGACTTCAACGTCGCTTTGAGCGTCATGGAGCATATGAGATGTTCTAGGAGTTGAAGTTTATCTTTTAGAAGAACGCCCAGATCGAGAGGTATGAGACCTCCGATAAATTCTATGCTTGCAAGATGGAGGAGAATTCGTGTGTCAGTGAACATGTGCTCAAAATGTCTGGGTACTCAAACCGTCTAGCTGAGTTGGGGATTGAACTCCCTCAAGAGGCTATCACTGACATAATTCTTCAATCAGTGCCACCTAGCTATAAGAGCTTTGTGTTGAACTATAACATGCAAGGGATGAACAAGCCACCCGGCGAGTTATTCGCGATGCTGAAAGTCGCAGAGTCAGAACTCCGGAAAGAGCATCAAGTGTTGATGGTCAATAAGACCACTGGTTTCAAGAGAAACGGAAAAGGCAAGAAGGGTAACTCCAAGAAGTGTGGCAAGCATGTTGCCAATCCGACGAAGAAACCCAAGGCCGGACCTAAGCCTGAAACAGAGTGTTATTATTGCAAGGGACTGGGTCACTGGAAGCGCAACTGCCCCAAGTATTTGGCTGATAAGAAGGCGACCAAGGAAAAATCAGGTACATTTGATATACATGTTATTGATGTGTACTTAACCAACTCTCGTAGTAGTGCATGGGTATTCGATACCGATTCTGTTGCTCATATTTGCATCTCGAAGCAGGAACTGCGGAATAAACGAAGGCTGGCGAAGGATGAAGTGATGATGTGTGTGGGAAATGGTTCCAAAGTTGATGCAATCGTCGTTGGCACAGTCTCACTTCAGTTACCATCACGATTAGTTATGTACTTAAATGATTGTTATTTAGTGCCTGCGTTAAGCATGAACATTATATCTGGATCTTGTTTATTGCGAGACGGTTACTCGTTTAAGTCAGAGAATAATGGTTGTTCTATTTCTATGAGTAATATCTTTTATGGTCATGCACCCAATGTAAGAGGATTGTTCATATTGAATCTTGATAGCGATGATACACATATACATAACATTGAGACCAAAAGATGTAGAGTTAACAATGATAGCGCCATGTTTTTGTGGCACTGCCGCTTAGGTCATATTGGTGTAAAGCGCATGAAGAAACTCCATTCCGATGGGCTTTTGGAGTCACTTGATTTTGAATCACTTGACACGTGCGAACCATGCCTCATGGGCAAGATGACTAAGACTCCGTTCAAGTGACTTGTTGGAAATCATACATACCGATGTGTGTGGTCCGATGAGTGTGGAGGCGCGTGGCGGATATCGTTATTTTCTCACCTTCACTAACGATTTGAGTAGGTATGGATATATCTACTTGATGAAGCACAACTGTGAAACGTTTGAGAAGTTCAAGCAATTTCAGAGTGAAGTTGAAAATCATCATAACAAGAATATCAAGTTCCTACGTTCTGATCGTGGGGGTGAATATCTGAGTTTCGAGTTTGGTGCTCACCTGAGACAATGTGGAATTGTTTCACAGTTAACACCGCCTGGAACATGATACGTCTCCAACGTATCTATAATTTTTGATGGTTCCATGCTATTATCTTATCAAACTTTGGATGTTTTGTATGCCTTTTATATCTTTTTTGGGATTAACTTATTAACTCAGTGCCAACTGCCAGTTCCTGTTTTTCCGTGTTTTTGACCCTTTTCAGAGGATAATATTAAACGGAGTCCAAACGGAATAAAACCTCCGAAAAGATTTTTTCCGGAACAGAAGATACGCAAGGAGCTTGAGAACCAAGGCAGAGGACACCAGGGGAGGCCACAAGCCCACTAGGCGCGGCCAGGGGGGCTCGCGCCTAGCAGGATTGTGGGCCCCCTATGGCTCCTCTGCCCTACTTCTTCCGCCTATAAATCCCCGAAAAATCCAAAACCACGGGAGAGATCCACGAAAATACTTTTCCGCCGCCGCAAGCTTCTCTCTCCGCAAGATCCCATCTGGGGCACATTCTGGTGCCCTGCCAGAGGGGGGATTCGGATACGGAGGGCTTCTTCATCAACACCATTGCCTCTCCGATGATGCGTGAGTAGTTCACCATAGACCTTCGGGTCGATAGCTAGTAGCTAGATGGCTTCTTCTCTCTCTTGGATCTTCAATACAAAGTTCTGCATGATCTTCATGGAGATCTATTCGATGTAATCTTCTTTTGCGGTGTGTTTGTCGAGATCCGATGAATTGTGGATTTATGATCAGATGATATATGAATCTTATTTGAGTTTCTTCTGATCTCTTATATGCATGATTTCATATCCTTGTAATTCTCTTCGAGTTGTGGGTTTAGTTTGGCCAACTTGATCTATGCTTCTTGCAATGGGAGAAGTGCTTGGTTTTGGGTTCATACCGTGCGGTGACCTCACCCAGTGACAGAAGGGGTAGGGAGGCACGCATTGTGTTGTTGCCATAAAGGGTAAAAAGATGGGGTTTATATCTATTGCATGAATTTATCCCTCTACATCATGTCATCTTGCTTAAGGCATTACTCTGTTCGTCATGAACTCAATACACTAGATGCATGATGGATAGCGGTTGATGTGTGGAGTAATAGTAGTAGATGCAGAAAGTATCGGTCTACTTGTCTCGGACGTGATGCCTATATGTATGATCATTGCCTTAGATATCGTCATGACTTTGCGTGGTTCTATCAATTGCTCCATAGTAATTTGTTCGCCCACCGTATTATTTGCTATTTTGAGAGTGCAAAGATGCTTAACAAGTGCAAAGATGCTTATATATCCAAGTATTTTCCGCCGGCTAAGATTATCTCTCTCCGTAATGATATCATGAATTTTAAGCAACTTGATAATGAACATGTTGCACAATCTTGGGAGAGAATGAAATTGATGATTAGAAATTGTCCCGCTCATGGCTTGAGTCTTTGGATGATTATACAAATCTTCTATGCTGGTTTGAATTTTGCTTCTAGAAATATCTTGGACTCCGCCTCCGGTGGAACTTTCATGGAAACCACATTAGGAGAAGCCACAAAACTCCTAGACAATATCATGACAAACTATTCTCAGTGGCACACTGAAAGGTCACCTACTAGTAAAAAAGTACACGCTATAGAAGAAATTAACTCGTTGAGTGCTAAGATGGATGAGTTAATGAAATTGTTTGCTAGTAAAGGTGCTCCTTTAGACCCAAATGATATGCCCTTGTCTTCCTTGATTGAGAGTAGCAATGAAAGCTTGGATGTTAATTTTTTTGGTAGGAATAATTTTGGCAACAACAATGCTTTTAGAGGAAACTATATTCCTAGGCCTTTTCCTAGTAACCCCTCTAATAAATTTGGCAACTCCTACAACAATGCTCATGGAAATTACAATAAATTACCCTCTGATCTAGAGAGTAATATTAAAGAGTTTATCAACTCGCAAAAGATTTTCAATGCGTTCATAGAAGAAAAACTACTCAAAATTGATGATTTGGCTAGGAGCGTTGATAGAATGTCTCCTGATATTGATGTTTTGAAAGTTAGATGTGCTCCTCCCAAGATCAATATGGATAAAACTTTGAAAGCTATGCGTGTTTCCATGAATGAGAGTAAAGAAAGAACCGCCCAAATTCGTGCTAGACATGAATGGCTTAAAAAGGCGTGTTCTCGTGATGAGAATCACGAAGATCTTAAAGTGCTTGGTGTGACTCCCATTGAATCCTTGTTTTCTAGTGCCATACCTAATGATTATGGGGCTGGATATTAATCCACCTTGGTTGAAAAACGCCCCAATGATTCGGAGTCTATCTATCTTGATGCTAAAAGCATTGAAAGTGGAGTAGAGGATATTAAAACTTTGAGTAGTAATGAAACTACTACTTTGGATTTCAAGGAATTCAATTATGATAGTTGCTCTTTTATTGGATGTATTTCCTTGATGCAATACATGCTAAACTCTCCACACGCTTATAGCCAAAACAAGGCCTTTACCGATCATATCATCGATGCTATGATGAAATCTCTTGAAGAGAAACTTGAGTTGGAAGTTTATATTCCTAGAAACTTCATGATGAGTGGGAACCTACTATCAAAATCAAGATCAAAAACTATGAATGCAATGCTTTGTGTGATTTGGGTGCTAGTGTTTCCGCGATTCCAAAGTCTTTATGTGATGTTCTAGGCTTTAATGAGATTGATGAGTGCTCTCTTAATTTGCATCTTGCGGATTCTAATGTTAAGAAACCCATGGGAAGGATCAATGATGTTCTTATTATTGCAAATAGGAACTATGTACCCGTGGATTTCATTGTGCTTGATATTGATTGCAATCCGACATGTCCTATCATTCTTGGTAGACCTTTCCTAAGGACTATTGGTGCTGTCATCGATATGAAGGAAGGGAATGTTAGATTTCAATTTCCATTAAAGAAGGGCATGGAACATTTTCCTAGAAAGAAAATAAGATTGCCTTATGAATCCATGATGAGGGCTACTTATGGTTTGAGTACCAAAGACGACGATACGTGATTCTATCACCTTATGCCTAGCTAAGGGCGTTAAACAATAGCCTACTTGGTAATACAACATCACACACAAGCCTTGCAAGCAATGTGACTAAGTGTAAGTCACGTGATCTTGTATTACGGAACGAGTAAAGAGACTTGCCGGTAACGAGATTGAAATAGGTATGCGGATACCGACGATCGAATCTCGGGCAAGTAACATGCCGAAGGACAAAGGGAATGACATACGGGATTATGTGAATCCTTGTCACTGAGGTTCAACCGATAAGATCTTCGGAGAATATGTAGGATCCAATATGGGTATCCAGGTCCCGCTATTGGATATTGACCGAGGAGTGTCTCGAGTCATGTTTACATAGTTCTCGAACCCGCAGGGTCTACACACTTAAGGTTCGATGATGTTTTAGTATAGTTGAGTTATATGTGTGGTTACCGAATGTTGTTCGGAGTCCCGAATGAGATCACGGACGTCACGAGGGTTTTTGGAATGGTCCGAAAACGAAGATTGATATATAGGATGGTTTCATTTGGTCACCGGAAAGTTTCGAGCATTTCCGACAGTGTACCGGGAGTGACGAATGGGTTCCGGGTGTTCACCGGGAGGGGCCCACCCACCCGGGAGTGAGCCGAGTGATTCTAGGGTGGTGCACCAGCCCTTAGTGGGATGGTGAGGCCAACCCAATAGGGCCATGGCGCCACAAGTGAAAAAACACCAAAGGAAAGAAAAAAAGGAAAGAGGGAGGTGGGAAAGGAGAGGAGGACTCCTCCTTCCCCAAACCGAATTGGAGTAGGAGTCCTCCTCTCCACTTCGGCCGGCGCACCAAGGAGCTCCTTGAGCCCCAAGGCTAGCCCCTCCCCTCCTCCTATATATATTGGTGGTTTAGGGCTTTTTGAGATACACCTTTGCCACGTGCAACTCAAACCTATACCACGTAGTTTTACCTCTAGATCGGATTTCTGCGGAGCTCGGGCGGAGCCCTGCAGGAGTAGATCATCACCACCACGAGAGCACCATCACGTTGCCAGAGAACTCATCTACTTATTCGTCTCTCTTGCTGGATCAAGAAGGCCGAGATCGTCATCGAGCTGTACGTGTGTTGAACGCGGAGGTGCCGTCCGTTCGGCGCTAGATCGGAATGGATCGTGGGACGACGGTGATTTGAATCACGAAGCTGTACCACTACATCAACCGTGTTTCTTAACGCTTCCCGTTTAGCGATCTACAAGGGTACGTAGATCTAATCTCGTCTCGTAGATGGACATCACCATGATAGGTCTTCTTGTGCGTAGGAAATTTTTTGTTTCTCATGCAATGTTCCCCAACATAATCATGGTGTCATCCGCATACTGCAAGTGGGTAACTCCACCCCCAGGGATGAGGTGACCAACCACCCCCTGAAGGTGACCGGCAAGCTTGGCCTTATCCAAGATGCCAGCGAGGGCATCGACTGCCAGGTTGAATAACATGGGGGAAATAGGGTCCCCGTGCTTAACCCCCCTGGAAGCCTGGAAAAAGGGTCCTACTTCGCCATTGATGTTGATCGTTGTGTTCCCAGATCTCACCAGGAGCATGATCCAGGAGCACCACCTTTCGTGAAATCCACGATGTTGCAGGACCAACCGCAAAAAGGCCCAATCCAGACTGTCATATGCTTTCTGGAAGTCCAACTTGAGGAAGACCCCCTTGAGGTCCTTCGATGCCACCTCGTGGGCAATCTCATGAAGGGCCAGAATCCCGTCTTGGATCCGCTTGCACTCCAGGAACGCAGGCTGAAGGGGGTGGGCAATCCGTTCCACAGGGGATAAACGGGTCGCGCACACCTTCGAAAAGAATTGTGCCAACACATTGATAACCGTGATTGGGCAGAATTGTCGAATGTCCGAAGCCCCAACTACTTTGGGGATGAGAGCTATGACACCGAAGTTAATCCTAGCCATGTCCAGGGTTTCGATGTAGAACTCATGGAACATGGGCATAACAACTGGATGCAAGATCTCCCAAAATCTCTGAAAGAAAACTAGCGGGAGACCATTTGGTCCCGGGGCCGAGCACGCTTTCATAGAGGCGATCGTCGTACGCCGGTTGCAACTTCACTCTGAAGGATCCATGCACGTTAAGCTTGTTCCAACCCAACGGAAGAAGGCTCCGACGCACCGGTGGTTTAGCATAGGATGTGGCCGAGGCCATGGTCATATGTTTGCATAAGTCTTGCCTCGTAGGACAAGAAAATCTTCCCCTTCTCAATGTTGGCTTCATGGTGTTTCTTGATTCATATCAATGAGTTGATTTTGCTGCTCAAGTACCTTCTCAAAGTACTGATTGATGTCGCCGACGTGTTTTTCCAACAAAATACAAGAACATTCTTTCATGACAAAAAATGTAGTTACATTTGTAATGTATACACTAGAGCCCTCCCCCCCCCCTCCCCAAGGCTAACAAGATCATTACGTGTAATACGAGGAGCAACATTATCCTTTATTTACCATTATTTTTCCTTGTTTTCAACAAAAGGAAGATGTATGAACACACAAGATTGAACACAAAATTAGATTTATCAAAACTTTTCAAATCAACATTTTTTGTTATTTTTCTCTATATATCCTACTTAAAAAGGAATAGTGTTCCTTTTCCTGCCAGGCTGAGTGCTTAGTCCAATCTACATTTCCCCCTCCCTCTCTTCATTTGATTTTCCCGTCCTATTACTGGTTTTCCTTAGAGAACGTCTTAACTATCCCACCTTTTATTGACTAATTCTCATCAAATAAGTGATAATTTATTTAGCTAGGTAAATTACGAGTAAGATTTTGTAAATATATATTTACACAATCACATCTATATGAACAAATAAATCACGGGATAATGTACTAAAATATTAATATCTCGTTGCATTGCACGGGCAACTTATCTTGTTCAAATAAAAAGAGTTGATCTTTGCGGATCTTGGCGGAAATCACCAGTTGAGGAGTACACTTTTCAACGATTATTCCCACCTTTCCAGATTGCGACAAGTGGCATATTACATGAGTGCCACTTGTCGCAACCTGAAAGTTTTCCCTTCTTTTCGTAGATCCATATTTTTAAAATATTTTATCTCCTAAACCGTTCGTAAAAATCTTGAACCGTTTTCATCGCTGGATTTCTCACGTCGAGATCTTGAAAACTAGATCCATGTTGATAGGTTTTGACGAACTATATTTTCACGGAAAAACCGAACAAAAAAAATCATTCCTCACGCGATAGAAAAAAAGAAAACACGTTTTTTCGTTTCTGAGAGGCACGAAACGTGCCTCTCGCGAAGGCAAAACCGTACCTCTCGCAAAAGTAAAACCGTGCCTCTCGCGGAAGTAAAACCGTGCCTCTCGCGGAAAAAAAGAGAGCAGAAAATACATTTTTTTCCTTACCGAGAGGCGATAACAAAATCGTGCCTTTCGTAGAAAAGAGAGAGTAGAAAACACATTTTTTTCCATTTTCGAGAGACACGTCCGTGCCTTTCCTGAATGCAAAACCGTGTCTCTCGCGAAAGCAAAACCTTGCCTCCCGCGGGAAGAAAGAAAGGAGAAAACAGGTTTTTTTTTTCCTTTCCGAGAAGCACGGCCGTGCCTCTGGCAAAAAAACAGAAACACGTCTTTCCCTTCCAAAAGGCACGTCCATGCCTCTCGTGATAGCAAAACCGTGCCCCTAAAAGAACGCATTTTTTAAAAAAATTACGTCGTCCAAAAGCTACGAAAGACCGGTAAAAAGCCGAAATGAAAAAAAAGAAAAAAACCAATCTAAAAGGCCGAAAACACGTGCGATTTTTTTTTTAAAAAGCAAAATTCGAAAAATCGTTGAGAGCGCGATACGTAGCAGCGGCTGAAAACGTATAGGAGTGATTATTAAGAGACTTTCGAAGGAATGCTCGCTAACTAGTTGCTTGCGGCTTTGGTTGTTTGCAGCCCAGCGGCTGCATCTGCAGCAAAGCTACTAAGATGGGCTAACATGGGCCAGAGAAGGCCCATAGCTATCTCCTTCTCCTCTCCTCTGCTCTTCTCCAACTCGGTGCTCAACTGTTGTGTTGCTTGCTCCCCTTAAAAAAAAAAAAAACTGTCGCCTGCTGCTGCGGATGCTGCTTGGGCTCTGCTCCGCCCTGCGCTCGCGTGCCCTCCTCCTCCCCCTGACCCCGCCGCCTCGTACGCGTACGGCCACCCTTCGCCGCCACACTTGGCCGCGGGCCACCTCCTCCTTGTCATCTCCGCCGCCGCCGGAGATGGAGGCCTCGACGTACAAGTTCGGGCCCTACAGGATCGACGCGAGGGAGGTCTTCCACGCCACGCCCCTCTCCTACGCCATGGTCAACCTACGCCCCCTCCTCCCTGGTAAAAATCTCTATGATTGCCCCAACTTTCCCTTGTCTAATTTCTGTTCAATTTTCACTTCCACCTCAGAATCACACTGTATTTCTAGGGATTGTTTGTGATTGTATTTAATTTTTTTTTGGTCTGACGGAGTCACGGAGATGCCAATGGTAGATTATAAATCACACTTTAGGTTTCCAGGGCTGGCACAATTTTTTTCGGTACGATTTTGTAATACTTGGTGTAGTTAATAATTGCAAGTCTGAATCACAATTATCGCCGATATCGTCTGAGTAGCACATGCACATTTAAACCCTAGCGATGTTGTATTAACATTGTGCTCATTCATTTCTGCGACAAGGAATGCGGGACGGAGGGAGTATGTATTTGTAGTATTGCAGCTAGTATTTATGATTACGACTTTATAGATCGCGGATATACTATTTTGTGTTATATTAACATGTCCTAATCTTACACTGCAGGTCATATCCTTTGTTTTGACATAGTCATCACCGAGATTTACAGTTAAACACTGCCGACAAGCCTGGAATCTCTTTTTTTGTCGGACTGTTCATAAACCTTGTTTCGCTTGCTTGTTTCTGAATTGTGTCCAAGGTGCATACATATAGGAAACACATACTAAGATCAGAAGAATTATGGTAGTATATCATTCTTTCATTTTGCACTGATCTCTAAATATGCATGGATAACGTAAATGTGAATATCAAGGATGTCAGAAAATTATGCTACGGTTAGCTATTTATATAAGTGAATGGTTCATATAAAAATTGCCAAAATAGTTATCTCTTGCTCGAATCTGTTTATACCTGATGGACTCGTGAGTGATGACATCGTCATTTTTTTATGAAATATGATCTTTACCGTTGTGTCCATCACTTCCTACACCGACAAGTTCACCCAAAAGCTTATCCTCTCGAGGAAAGGCAGGAAATGTACTCATACTGCAACATTTACTGTGCTACATATACTGATGGTATAATACTTTAACTCGAGGTAGCTATCCATTATTGCCCCCTTTGCCGTCCCGTGGTTTGCAGCTTTCATAGTTCAAACTGTAAAACGACTACTTACACTGTATGCATTTTTTCCTTAACAAAACGTACATGTCCTTGTGTGCCCCAAGCGTGAAGTGAAACGCTTTACTGATCTAAGCACTGGCGAGACAAGTGATTTATGGGTCACTGCAAAGGAAGTTGGTGTACGGCTTGAGCAGTACCACAAAGCTTCTTCGCTTACATTTGCAATTCAGGTCAACTCACATTCTCGCTATATATGTACTGATTAGCTTATGCTTCCAATTTTTATATAATTAGTTCATCCAATTGAAAGCACATGATGTTTGGATTCTGCTACTGGGGTTCAGAACAAAATAGATCACGCTAATCACCTAAATTACACCACACTGCCATATGAGGTTCCTGTTGGTTCTTTCGACTTTTACTCCAAATCTTCTGCTGATTTGATTACCTTGTTCGCCTTTTACCTTATAAATAACCTATGAATGAAAAGGAAACATTTCCTTATTGATAGCTCTTTTGGTACAGGATGGTCCTCAAGCTGGCCAAACAGTTCCGCATGTCCACATCCATGTGATCCCCAGGAGGAAGGGAGATTTTGAAAATAATGATGAAATATATGACGCGGTTCGTTGACCACCCATTTTGCCATCCATATAATTTCTTATGAATTTTTTCACTAAACCTACCATTTTCCTTCGTAATAGATTGATGTGAAAGAAAAAGAATTGAAGGAAAAGCTCGATCTGGATGTTCAAAGAAAAGATAGGACCATGGAAGAAATGAGTCATGAAGCTAACGAGTACCGTGCTCTTTTCTCCTAGATGTATTTCTTACAAACTGTTTTCTAATTTTTCACTCAGTGTTTTCACTGAAATAGACTTCTGGACTGTTTGTTCTGCATTGTTTTTCGAGAGTGTAGCAATGGATATTTTATTTTCCACTGACCTGGTGATGTCGAGTCTTAACTGATGAGTCTGAGGTAGTGGGTTACTTATGTAGTACTTATGTGATAATAGTTGTTCCTCTCAAGTTATGGCCTTATGGATATTGATGGTTTTAGGTTTATTGATCGCAAACATGCATGAAAAAACACAGGAGTCCGAGCCTTACAATGCCTGCCTTGTTTGTTTGCAAGGTTTAATACATGAAAAAAGTATTGTGGGCAAATTATTTATTTATGAGATGTACAAGAGACTAAGAGAGTGGCTAGATTGTAGCAAAAATGATATATGGTGTTTAGACATTCTATTGCAGGGGATGTAATAGCTTCCTAGGCATGGAGCGTTACTGTTTTACTTCCTCCTTCCTAAATATAAGTATTTTTAGAGATTTTACTATTGAACTACATATGAATGTATATAGAGATATTTTAGACTGTAGATTTACTCATTTTGCTTCGTATGTAGTCCCCTATTGGAATGTCTACAAAGACTTATATTTAAGAACGGAGGGAGTGCTTCTCAACCGAAAAGCATTATTTGTTTTACGTTTATGATTATTCCATGAGTGATGAAATCTGCTATTATCAGTAGTAACCATACTATAGGCAACAGCTCTAGCATGGACTAACATGAACTTTTAATACGTGGAAGACACTGAACTAGGCCTCTTGCAGATTGTTCTAAGGATATACTAAGAGTTGCAGTTGTAAACTGGCATCACGAATTAATATGAACCAACTGGGCACGCATCATTTAGTTTCAGTTTACAAATTGACTCAACATTACCCGTGTAACATTTAAGTTGGTGAAAGTCAAATTTTCTTGATATTACTTTGGAAGGTGCATTAAGGGTTAATACCGCACAGAGGTGATAGTTTATTTGGGTGGAAGTATTCTGCTCATTTTAAAGCCTAAGATGTTACAGCTGATACATTGCACAACATTATAGCAAAACTGAATTTGTAATACTCGATTCAACATATTCTTGATGGGGACAGGAAGGGCTGTATGATGTTACGTGCTTATGTGCTAAAGCTTTATTCCCTGAGCCGGCTAAGCATTTAGCTTGTGCTTTGCCGAAAGTGGACTCTTCACTGTTATAAAATGTTTATTAGCAAAACAATTCCATCGTAAATCCACTCATAACCTGTCGTGAGTTGAGCCTGCCTTGTGCACACAAGAAAACCGAGTGTTTGAAGCTTTGTTTTTCCTCTCATAAAGCATCATGGCATCAAAATTTCCTTGCGATGGTCGAAAACGTTTCTTAGCTCCGAAGGACAGTAGTAGATCCTTTGAGGGTATTTGATTGATTGAATTTCAGCGCTTGGGTTTCTTTACGCGTCGTGGAAGAAAGCTCAGGTAACGGCTGATTTGGCCTGCGGAGTCGGGGCAACTTTTGTCCCTTTCATCTTGTGCATATTCTGCCTGTGGAGCTTGTGCGACTTTGGTCATTTTCATCTTTTTACGCTGCATGCCAAAGAGGACCTTTGTTCTTGTGGCCGCGGAAAGAAGGCTTTTGTCTCTCACCGGATGCCCCTGGCTGGATGCCACATGAATACATGATAGGATGTGCTGATGGAGAAGAATATTTCTGCCTTGTGTTTGCTTGCTGTGCGTGCTCTGGATTGCAATTCGCCACACCTGCTGGTGTCTTTGCCGAGCGGTGAGTGGTCAGTGTTGGATTCGTTGCCTCTGTACTAGGTAACCTGCACCAGGTAATTTCCTCCCCGTCGTGGTCGTGTGTCCTGGAGGGCTTGGCAATGGCATTGGCATGCCAACAACTAGGGCCGTCGCTTTGGCGCACTTGCTTGCCCATTTATTGTTCGCTTGCTTGGTTGCCCCAACATGTTGGTTGGAACGTGGCCTAGGTCTCCTCCTCCTTCGGCCTTGTTCGATTAATCCTCCTCCCAAGGGGGTTGAAGGAGAATTTAACTTGTTAGGGATTTAATCTACTCAATCCCTGCCAAATCCCTTCCACTTTCCTGTCAACCGAACAAGGCCTTCGGCAGATGCACGACAAAGGCAACCCATTTGGCTTGATTTCAGTGCTTTGGGTGTCCACTAATCCCACTGAATTTCTCAACTCTACTGGGGATGGAATTGGCATCCTGAGGTCACATTGTGCGCGTCAGTATATTTATTTTCTATGTAGGAGTATATTGCAAGGACTTTCTTTCCCGACCAGGCTCGACCATATTTTATCAAAGCGATTCTCAAGATATTTGATGCTCACATCAGCTTTTACAAAATGACATCAAATGCCACTTTGAGGCATGACGGTAATGCTACTATTTTACAACCCGTACAAATGACTAAAAACCACACTAATAAAACAGATAAAGAACAGCTCTTCGACATCACAATGTCCGGCGTTCGTGTGCCGCGGTTCTCCGACTCATCCAACCAAAGGACGAAAAACTCTTGACTGACGTGGGTGCACCGTCTCCGTCTAGCGCAGTAGCTATTGGTTACTGTGAAGAGCACGCCATTGGTGCGTAAGGCTTCCGGCAGATCCGGTCCATGACAACGACAATGGCCATGACCGTGGCGGCGTCCACGCCCGGCCGAACGACCAGGCTGAACACGTCGTCGCCGAGAGCGACGGGCCTGGACGACGACGCCACCGCCGTAGGTCCACCGGCTTTCTTCCTGAGTATCCGCGCCGCCTCCTGGCCGTCGCTCCGGGAGATCTTGCAGCTCCTCCTGGAGAAGCAGCCCTCGACGCGGTAGCCCGGAGGAGGGGAAGGCGGGGCCCGGCAGCCGCGCCCTGACGTCGTCGCCGTCGAGGCCGATGACATGTGGACCTCTGCGTCGTCCGTGCTCTGCAGAGCGGTGCACTTCCGCATGGAGAACAGCTGCTGCGGCTGCGGTTGCGGCACGGAGGAGCTCCTGTCCGTGTCCGGGCAGCCTTCTTCTCCCGGTGCAACTCTGTAGCAGTTCCATCGGTCGTGCAGGCTAAAGATCTGTCACGAGCAGAGAGAGAGTAGGAAGTGTTAGCGACCAGACGCAACGTTTTATGCTGATGCTGTGTTGTTGTGATCATGCCTGCATGCATGGTAGAGTACCTGCGGCCTGAGGGAGAGGAGAGGGGCGCCGCGGCCGTCCATGAGCAGCAGCTCGCCGGCGAAGGCCTTGGGGCGGCGGGCGTAGTTGTCGACGCGGAAGGCGAGCCGCCCAGCGGAGTCGTAGACGGAGAAGCCGTCGGTGCCCTGGAACCCCATGCTGGACCTCTTCCACACCGTGTACACCGCCGGCAGCTGCCGCTCCGCCGCCGTCCGCGCCGCGCGGCGGGCGCCGTCGCCGCGATCGGAGGGGTGGATCCTGCTCATGCTGGTTGCTCCGCCGGCGCCAGAGAGAAGCAGGCACATATGATTCTGCAGGCTGCTGCAGGTGTGCGATGGATGGATGGATGGATGAATAGAATGAGATGGCCGGGAACCAGTGTGGTGCTTGGCTCTTGATTTGTGGGGCGGGAAGCGAGCGAGTCGATTGCGATCGGCGTACGTGTGCGTGGGCGTGTGGAATGGATGGAGCGAGGAGTAGGGTGTCGTGAGGGGGCGGGCGCTGGATCGAGGATGACTGCGGATGGATGGGTATGGAATGGAATGGAGACCTGGCTTGCATGCAGGCTGGACAACGAGTGCGTCCCAGTATTTAAGGCCGGTGTTGCAAGCCCGCAACAGCCACCAGCCCGTTAAAGCCCAAAAGTGCCGTCTCCGGCGCTGCATGCCACCCCGTCCAGTGGAGACAAAATATAAGGCATTTTTCAGCTGATAACCATTTTGTTCTAAAAAAACAGGTAGCCACTTTTCTCGGTCTACTGAAGTGCCACGTATCTACTTCTAGTGAGACTGCTTCTCGGTCGTCGGGGTTTTGGGTTTCGATGATGGGTCCACTTGCAAGGGAGTTGTGAATAGTTATGGTAATGCACGATGTATTGATCGGTGTAATGTGCACATCTCTATTATTAAAGGGGATCTACCGTCTGTCGTGATAGTTCAACCTCGTGCCATCCACGATCCCCTTGCTGCCCTCCACCCCACCCTCCTACGATTCCCTCTCTTTCCGCATGATAAAAGGAAAAACAAAACAAAAAATAAAAGCCACGACAAAAAAAAACAGCCACAACGTCCCGCATCCCACGTCCAACAACCCCCTAGCGCCTCCTGATCCCATATCGCTCCCGAGAAAATTCGCCATCGCCGTCCCTCGTGCTAGCTGATGGCCAATCCCAGATCCCTTGGAGCTCACCACGGTCCTCCTCCACCATGCGCCCGCCTCCTCCCACGGCTGTGGCCCGACTTATCCTCATCTTTCTCTCTCACTATCCATGGGTCGGCCACGCCGGCGCGAGCGCTCACCCTTCTAGCGCTTGATCACCGCCCACGCATAGATGATGGCGTCAGCCGCTTCATCGAGGTCGACGAGTCCCTCGGCCCCAGACCCAACCCTTTCGCTTGCCTGCATGAGTGGCTCCGTTCGTGTTGATGGGGTCGGTTACTAGATCTCGATCATCCGGCTCATCTCCGGCGAGTATGGCTTTGATGTGGACGTCGCGTCGGATAATAATAGCGCGGTCCCATAGCTAGCTCGTTCAAGTCTTTGGTCGACGCCGTCCTGCCGCTGCTCTCTGTGCCGGCGCCCACGCCGCACTGGTTATCATCCCCTCCAGCAACAAGGTTGTCATCCCCGCTCTCTCTATCTTTCTTATTTTATTTTCACATCCTTGTCACAAAGCTGCTCTGTGTTGCTATTGTTGCATCAATGAAGTGACATGTTGTTGTTGGATGAATAAAAGTGAGTTGCTGATTTTTGAATAACATTGACATGCTTGCAGATTCTTGTATGTGCAGAAGAATGATAGAATTGACCTTGTGCACTGACGGTTGTATGGATGTCGCTGGCCGTCGCCGATCAAAGAAGAGTGACGCTAGACGATGTGGGGATGCCGTACTCGGCCGACAACATGCTCCGGGTCAAGACTGGGGCAACCAAGGAGAAGAGTTTGCTCATCGAGGTAGTCATCCTACCTGTACATTCCTGGCTTCACAAGAACCTGGACTGGTTTGATTTGATAGTTGTGGTAGTGTTGAATTTTTGGATGCAACATTTGTTTGGCAGTTCTTTACTCCAGTGGATTCGTTTAGATAGAAGTAGGAGAGCAAGAAACTAATGATATCGTTAGTCTAACGACTAATGTTTTATTTTACTATCATCGACCAGCTTGGGAATGTGAGTGCATATTTTTTAGTGTGTCTGGCTTCAATTTTTTGGTTTTGATATCTACCTAGCTTTTAAGTGACTACTATTCAAGGGAATTTCCATGTTTGTGATATAATTTTCTATAAAGCAGAACTGTAAGAATAACCCTAGAACCATCTTTACAGTCTGATGTTAGTTCATAATAAAGGACTTACTTGTACAAGAGGAGTTCAATAGTTAGCTTTTCACAACTTAGTTAGGAATTGATGCGTGATTTCTAGGTATAACTCTAGTGGTCGTTGCATTATCCATTGATACACATGTTTGATCACCATTGCTACATAGAATAGCATGCCATTGATACGTACAATTTAATTAGTATTTCACCGGTCAGTCCGTCCACCCGCGAGCCATGAGATCCATCTACCCAGTTGTTGATGTTTGTTTGCCTTCTGCTGCTATTTGTTTGGATTGGGGGAAGCTAGAGAGGCTTGCTTGCTGCTGTGTAAGCTACGTGAGAGAGAAAAGAGGACTGAGAGATCACAGGGATGCAGTGTACATATGAGCTTGGGGGGGGGGGTAGCAGGGCTATGATGTCCACTTGATGGAGAAGGCTGAGTGCAGGGAATGTTTCTTGCTACTGCTACTACGATTGATGTGTTTTTTGTAATATTTCTGATGACCCGCTCCTGTGTGGGACTGAAAATTGGGCTGGGGGAGTTGCAGTTCAGTTACCACCCGCGAGCCATGAGATCCATCTACCCAGTTGTTGATGTTTGTTTGCCTTCTGTTGCTATTTGTTTGGATTGGGGGAAGCTAGAGAGGCTTGCTTGCTGCTGTGTAAGCTGCGTGAGAGAGCAGAGAGGACTGAGAGATCACAGGAATGCAGTGTACAGATGAGCTTGGGGAGCGGGGGTAGCAGGGATATGATGTCCAGTTGATAGAGAAGACCGAGTGCAGGGAATGTTGCTTGCCACTGCTACTGCGATTGATGTGTTGTTTTGTAATATTTCTGATGACCCGCTCCTGTGTGAGACTGAAAATTGGACTGGGGGAGTTGCAGTTCAGTTACATTGTGGTACAGTTGAGAGTAAAACGGAGGAAAGAAGCAAAAGAGAAAGGATAAAAAAAATCTGTGGCAGAGAAAAAAGTCATTTCCTTTTTGTACTATCCACATCATTAGCAGCAGTTTGGGACAATCCATATTGTTAACAGTACACTCCCCTATGTACAGTTTAGTGGATTGTTCCTACTTATGTGAAAAGATTCACGACTATTTCTATCAAGTAGAGAGCATTCTTCGTGTTGGACCATTAGTATACTTCAGTTCTACTCGAGCATCCATCTTATTTGTGTGATGTTTTCGTACATAAATTTTATTTTGACGAAAGACAACAGTCTAGACTTGCTTTAAAAAAAATTATGATACCATCACCTGATATGTTTCTGTTGTTACCAAGGAACACATATTACTTGCATGGTTGTGACGTTCAGTAAGCACACAAGATGATCTGATTGAGGTTTCCCGGGATTGTGTGTATCATTGCTTTGTGCATGCTGAAAAGGTTTTGTATATGTACTGAATTGATAAAATTATAGTTGCCTTCGGATTATTAATTAGCAAACAGATCGAGACTGGAAGATTCTTCAGGAATAGAGGTGCCGCAAAGGCCCCAACAGTTAGATTCTTCAAGAATATTATTTCTCCTTTTTGCTGTAGGAACTCTTCTTTTAGTTGTCGTTCTCACAAGATTCTGGAGAGACGGGAAACATGGGACCATATGTTGGCTGAAGAAGCCCAACATCCTTGATTGCCCGTTGCCTTCTGGTTCAAAGATAAATCAACAAGCACTCTTACCTTATTTAAGAACATGTTGGATGTGAAATATTGTTATTTGTTCAATCTGTGTTTTATTTAGTGGATTCTGAAAGATGAAACCAGTATGGTGGCATCTACCAAACAGAACCATGGCATATATTTTTCATGGAAGTCGTGTGATGGCAAGAAGACTGCAGCAATGAGGATTGCTATGTAGATTCTATTGTTGTACTAGAGAATTGATGTTATAGTCATATGTATATTATTTTAATCTTACAAAGTAACAAGTGAGTTGAAGATCACAAAGTCATGTTTAGCTATATAGGAGTGAACTCATTTATTAGTTTACTGAAGTGATTATCTAGAGCTTGTGAGGGAAAGGAGAAAGCCAACAGGTTGGATGTTAAATATTGTTATTTGTTCAATTTGTGTTTTATTTAGTGGATTCTGAAAGATGAAACCAGTATGGTGGCATCTACCAAACAAAACCATGACATATATTTTCATGGAAGTCGTGTGATGGCAAGAAGAATGCAGCAATGAGGATTGCTATGTAGAATCTATTGTTGTACTAGAGTATTGATGTTATAGTCATATGTATATTATTTTAATCTTACAAAGTAACAAGTGAGTTGAAGATCACAAAGTCATGTTTAGCTATATAGAAGTGAACTCATTTATTAGTTTACTGAAGTGATTATCTAGAGCTTGTGAGGGAAAGGAGAAAGCCAACAATCCTGGCGAATTGTCTACTCGCAGTGGCCTGATATGTGACATGCCTGCATCTTTTTCCAAGAGATCATTAATGTATCGTATGATCATGCTGCAGTTTTATCCATTTCTCTTGTTTGATCTACTCCAGTTTCATTTATTTAGTGGTGACAGAGGATGGTTATTTACCGTGGAAGTGTTCTGAGATATAGTAGTCGAAGTTGTGGTTGATCATACTGTAGTCAAAGATGAGTACAAGCACAAGCTGTTTGACACGATGTAGTTTTGACTACATGGGACGCATGTATATATAGTACGTTTGTGAAGCTAAATGGATCCATGATTCTAGGCTCTAGATTTCTTGGATAAAGATTAGTGTATGTCAACATTGCCTCTTTAGCTCTCTAAATGAAACACCTGATAGTTAACATGATTTTCTGGAGATTTGTTTGGAGCTTAGTAGGCTTGAACATGCTGGTGTTTATTAAGATGATTTTGGAATGTGCTTTGCTCCCGATGAGACCATTTTTCCAGTAGCAATGCACACGCAGCCCCGAGGCTTAGATTGTAGGTTGTGACATCATTGGTGATGGTTCATTAGGACCTCACCAAATTTGAATATGATGTGGCTTGCCACGCCATTACTGACGTAAGAGAGGCAGATGTTAATGGACTGGAGTGCAGGATGCGGGAGGTCGGCGATGCTAGGGATGATCACAAGGTTTAGAGGGGTAGCCTACAACTGAGACGACCGCTTATTTTTTGCGCAGGGGGCTTCACTCGGGCAAGGGGGCGATGAGGTAGCGAGTGACAACACTTGCTCACCATGGATGGCGGTCACAAGTGGTTGAAGGTAGAGTTGGGTGGGTCGATAGGGTAGAGAAGAAAAGGTAGGCGTCGGAAGAATAGTGGCAGCACTGGGTTGTCGCGACGGAGGAGAGGCAAGGGGTTAATGTACTTGAGTGTGTGGGGTGCAGGAGGTCACGGGCACAGGTGATGGTGGTAGGGTTTAGAGGGATGGTTGGCATCGTCCTGGCGACCTGAAGAGGGGGTGGCATGTGCCAACACTCACCAGTTTTAGGGTGGTGGCGGCAGGTGGTTAGGCAGGGAGAGGCAGGCGGTGTTACAGGGTGGATGAAGAAAAGAGCAGCAACAGGAAGAAGAAGAAGAAGAACCAGTAGCAGCAGAGGCGGATCATCACTCGCAGAGAAGGGGTAGGGGATTTACTGATTTGAGTCTGGGTAAGGGAGTTCTCCTGTGGCGGAGATGGTGGCATGATTTAGAGGGATGGCTGGCACAACATGCTGCAACATTTCGTTTGCACAATCCATCATGAGCAGTCATAGAAAAAGAAGAAATTGGTGAAACTATGTTACAATGATTTGTTTGTATGGAGAAACGAGGAAGATGCAACACCCTGATTTTTCAAACCTTTTTCTTTTTAAAATATTTTTTGAAGATCACTTGCAATTTGGTGGATTTTCAAATTCTCAAAGCAAGTTGGATTGTGAGGTCTTTGATTTCTTTTCTCAAGCAACCCAAAACCTTTTGCTTCTTACTAAATCCTTTCTGAGACTTATTTGCAAAATTTTATTCCATAAAATAATTCTCTTTTTCCATTTTTGGAATTATAGCATCACTATGGGTTGTGAAGCAACCTATAAAATTTTACAAGATATTCTCAATACCATATGATTTCAAAATATTCAAAAATATTTCTTTGTCCAATGGATAATTATGGCCAGAATAATTATTTATTTTCTGACCAGAATTATCCCTTTGTGAAGTAACCCCATGATTCCTGTTTTGAAAAATTCCCAATAAATTCCTGTAGTTACTAGGGATCATATATAGTTCCAATATGTAAAAACATCCCATGGTCCAATGCAAATTTTGAGCAAAAACACTCTGCTAAGTTTCTGATAATACCGAACCCTTGTGAAGGAAGTGCAAGCTAGGAGTGCACAATGGAGCTGCAAAGTTTTGGGCATGTGTGCACTACCAAATGACACTTCCCCACCAAATGACACTGGTAGCAAAGCTTCAATTGAGTGCTAGGAGCTCATTTGTATTCTGGACCACAAAGATGGTTTTCAAAGGAACTATATTCATTTGATCTTCAAACCTTGCCAATCTTTGCCAGTTTAGAGTCTTTTCTATGCTGATCCTCCTAACATCTTATCTTGCTCCAACCCCAACCCAGTTGAGCTCTAAAACCACCCAAAGTCTGTAGACAGAAACTGTTGTTGATGTTCCTAGTCGCAGGAGAGAGTGTATGATCGGGCAAGCAGTGGATGGTGACTGATGGGAGGCTGGTCGACGCTAGGGACAAGGTCTCCAGGCCTGTGTGGCATCAGGGTTGCCACAACCATGGTGATCACGGTGCTGGCATGCCACAGAGCGCGCTCTGCGCAACTCTAGTGACAGCCGAGCCACCCTGAGCCGTCATTCGCCGCCCCATCCTTGTCCTGAGCGCCGAAGGGGTCCCTGGTAGCCGCGCGACACCTCCCGAAGCCTCTGTGTCGCTGGAGAGGGCCGCCGCCGCTCCCGGCCATGCTCCGCCACGGGGAGCACAGTGGGCTTCGGCAACTGTGATTGTCCGCAAGCCATTAATGGCTTCGGACCCGTCCCGTCGCTCCCCTGACCTCCTCCATCACCTCACCTCCACGCCGCGACAGCTAACTCGCCGTCCTTGCTCCAGTGGCACGCCCGGGCCTCGCCGCTTCGGGAGAGCTCGGCAGCGCTCGTCGCTGGCCTATATAAGGCGCTGCCCGAACCCCTCCTAGCCATCACCCCTCTCCTCCACCCCCGAATTAGCCCTAGAGACCCCCAGCAAGAGCCGGGAGCTCGTCTCTCTCAGCTCCGGCGAAAGGCTCCGCCGCCAAATCGCCTCTGTCGCCAGCCACCTTCGCCCTTCCCCAGTCAAATCCGAGGCCTCCATTGAGTTCCCTTAGTCTCTCTGGTGCTCCTCGAGCCTTTAGTGAGTCAAACCCCTGCCGGAACCGTCGCCGTGGACGACCACCGTAGCCTCCACCCGCCGGAGAAGAAGGGGCGACGCCGTCCGTCCACCTCCGAAGGAGCTACGGGTACAGGGAGGACCGCCGCCGAGAGCCCGATCCATTCCCATCATCTCCCAGCCCCGCTGTCGTCTCTATCGCCGGTGAGCGCCGCCGGTGAGCCGCCTTCCTCTATTCCCCCTCCCCTCTCTCTGTTTTAAAAAGGGCAGGCCCCACCTGCCAGTGTCTGAGGCCCGCGGCCGAAGAGGTAAGTGGAGGCGCCCCTCCACTTTACGCCTTCGACGTGGCCTCTCCCAGGAATTTCTTTTCTTTTATTAATTCCAGATTTAAACAGAAACTTTGACCATTTAAATATTTTTATTTACAAGTCCAAATCACTTGATTCTTTTTTGCATTGAGTTGGTATTGAATTTCTTTACAATCTGGTAAATTTTGGTATTTTCCCACACTCATAGAATTTCTGGTTAGTAAAAGGGTATTTAATGATTTTCCTTTTCTTTTGCTATTTCAAACACATTTTCAGAGGGAAACTTTGAAGACCAAGAGTGTTTGAACAACCCCACTGATCAAGGCAAGCCATCATATCCATGTGATGTAGTTTTGCATAGCATCACTCACCTCTTCATGCATTATACTTGCTTAACTTGTTAAGAAATAATCATTTAATAAACAATCATATAGAGATATATGCTTATGGTTATAAATCACTATGGTTACTATGGCATAATGGATGATCATGAGTCACCTGACCGGGCATAATCGTACAAGCACCTCTTGCCGGTATGGGAAGGTCGTGACTTGGGCTGTCCGCGTGATCTCTCACCGATATCCCCAAACAGGGAGGGTTATGCACGCGTGCTACCTTGGCCCGGTGGGCGGTGATAACCCTGTGAGCCCAGTTAAGTTGAGTTGGGCCCGTCCCCGGTTGGGACAGTTTTGTTTAGCCATGATGGTGGCAGGTGTCAAGAGGACACAGGGCCACCCAGGGCAGGACTCCAGAAGGGAGTGGTTGACGGGGTTATGATGAGAGAGTCACGGGTCAGGCAAGTTTCGTTGGAGCAATGATGGTCCACCCGAATGGGATCGCGAGGTCAGTGCTCCAGAGTGTGGGTAAAGTGTGCAACCTCTGTAGAGTGCCAAAACTATTCGAATAGCCGTGTCCATGGTAATTTACAGCCTGACCAGACCTGAGTAGTTGGTCAATCATGTGGATGTTAGTAATGATGGAATAACCCTCCAGTTGAATGGAGATGCTTGATAAGCATTTCGGTGGTTGTGAGATAACCCCGGACATGAGTAAGTGGATATTATAAAGCCAAGTGGTATTATTCCTAATCTGTTGCCATGCTATTGTTTGCTGCATTGCTTGGTTATTATATGAGCTTGCGAGTACATTCCAAGTATTCACCTGGCGTATCATGCCAGATGGAGGAGAAGCCGAGGAAGGAGGTCCTGATGATGCGTACTAGGAAGTGTCCACAGCAGTGTCCCTGTGTATGGAGTTGTCGCTATGTTCCGCTATGCCGTAGAAGTACTTAGTAGTTTTGAGGCCCCGCTATGTCTCATAAATAATGTAGATACTGTGCAGCACCAAGGGTGCCTTTGGCCTCGCTATCATTGTAAGATATGTACTTGTAACCTTATGCTATCAATAAAGTCAGTTCAGTTTTGTTCCAAGTTGTTGAGTGTTTCCAGAAGACATGATCTCTGGGTTGGAAACACTGGTAATCCGATTTGTTGAATCGGGGTGCCACAGAAGAATGCAGCTCATGACGGTCACCTTCATCGTCTACGTATTGTCATGATTGTCGACGTAGAAACGCAGATTATCTGCATTGTTGCCCGTAGCAACGCACGGTCATTCTAGTAGTATATATAATGCATAATGTGTGTCTTTACCTCAGTCTATACAAAGAAATAGAAGGTGGCTATGATGTACAAGGAACAACCTAAACATACCATAAAATATATTCCCTCCATCACATAATAAGTGTCGCTGATCTAATACAAAATTTGTACTAATTTAGTACTAAATCTATGACACTTATTTTGGGACGGAGGGAGTATTCAACGCCCCCGCAGTCGAAGCGTCGCTAGAGACACAAAGATTGGACCTGAACTCCTCGCGAAGACGGAGGTAGGCAGCCCCTTCGTCATCACGTCGGCGAATTGTTGGGTGATCGGAACATGTAGAACACGTATGCGACCAAGAGCAACCTGTTTGCGCACAAAGTGAATATCCAACTCGATGTGTTTTGTGTGGCAATGGTGGACGGGGTTGGCAGGGAGGTAGACCGCAGAGACGTTGTCACAGTAGACAATGGTGGCCTTGAGAACCTCACAAAGCAACTCCTCGAGCAACTGACAGAGGCAAGAGCACTCAGCAACGACATTAGCCACTGCTCGGTACCCCGTCTCAGCACTCGAGCGAGATACCGTGGGTTGTCACTTAGACAACCACAAAATCAGCGAGGACCCTAGGTAGACACATTAGCTCGATATAGAATGACGCGTGTATGGCCAGCCAACCCAATCAACATCAGAGTAGGCGATGATGTTGGTGGAGGCGAAAGCCGTGAGTGTGAGACCCATGCTCAAGGTGCCACATATGTACTGAACAATACACTTCACAAGAGTCTAGTGGGAGTCGCGTGGAGAGTACATATGTAAGCACACCTGCTGAACAACATACTGCAGATCCGATCATATGAGTGTGAAGTACTGCAACAGACCGACAATGGAGAGATAGAATGCACCATCAGGCGTAGGGGCACCCTCTAGTGTAGAAACCTTGTCCTTCGTGTCGACGGGCGTGGAGGCGGGCTTGCAGTTAAACATTCCAAGGGTGCGCAAGGAGATCATGAGCGTACTTCTGTTGGTGCAGAAAGAACCCATTAGGACGCCTGATAACCTCAGTGTCAATGAAGTAATGCAGTGCTCCCAAATCCTTGAGGGCAAACTCGTTGCGGAGACGAGTTGTGAGCTGCTGAAGAAGCTCAGGAGAGGATGCCGTTAGGATGATGCCATCAACATAGAGCCGAGGTATGCAATGGAAGCTCCATTATGGTAGACGAAGAGGGAAGCACCGGAGCGGGTGGACCGAAAACCAAGCTGCTGGAGGAATGCAACAATGTGCTGGTACCATGCCCGGGGTGCCTGCTTGAGCCTGTAGAGAGAACGAGACATCAGAAAGATGTGATTAGGGTGGTTGGCATCGATGAAACTAGTAGGTGCTGACAATAGACCTGCTCGGCGAGGTGCCCATGCAAGAAGGCGTTGGAGACACCCAATTGATGCACTGAGCAAGCACGAGAGACTGCCAACTAGAGAATGACATGGATGGTGCCTGAAATGTCTCCAACATATCTACTTTTCCAAACACTTACTCATGTTTTGCCCTCTAATTTGCATGCTTTGAATGAAACTAATCCGAACTAATGCTGTTTTCAGCAGAACTACCTTGGTGTTATTTTTGTGCAGAAATAAAAGTTCTCGGAATTGGACGAAACTTCTTGTGCATTATTTTTGGGATTTATGGTGAATTATGGAGCAAAGTGAAAGTGCATTATATCGACTAGAGGGGGGGGGGTGAACAGGTGATTTTTAAAAATTCATCACAGAGGAAATTCCTAGTGAGGAAAGCCCCAAGTCATGAACTAAGTGCAGCAGAATAACTACTCAACCAGATATGTAACACCGACTATAGCTTAGTCCTCAGAGTGAGTTGTAGTGTTAGGTTTGCACAGGTCGCGTGAACAAGATAAGAAGATGATGAATAACTTAAGTGAAGAATTTGAGGTGAGGATTTCAAAGAAAGTCTTCAGTCAAATTCTTCAAACAATACAGATCAAAGTCATCAATATGCAACTGGGGAAATGAAAGAGTTGAAGAAATAGAACCCGTAGCTCGATGAAGATAATGATTTGATGACCCAGTTCCAACTGTTGTGACAGTTGTACATCTAGTTTGGAGCGGCTTGGTATTCAAACCAAAGGACACATAGTCCCGGGACACACAGTCCCCACCATATTCTCCTTGAGCCAAGGACACACAGTCCTCAGTTGATGATTGAGGACTTATTCCGCTGCACTCAGTTCACGACTGAGGACTTTCCTCACTAGGAATTTCCTCAGTGATGAATTCGTAAAAATCGCCTATTCATCCCCCTTTAGTCGATATAATGCACTTTCAATTGGTATCAGAGCAAGGTACTCCCTTGTCGTGTGTGATTTTGGTTTAACCACCTGGAGTTTTAGTTATGTCGACCGCAGGTATGATCAAGGTTACTGTGGGATATCCTACCTTTGAAGGAAAGGATTTCCCCTTCTGGAAGAACAAGATGCGCATGCACCTTGAAGCAATTGACAACGATCTCTGGTACATTGTGGAATTGGTGTTCCATCTGTCACTTCAACTATCAGTGCCGCTAATGTGAAGAGATTCAAGCAACTCGACTCTCAGGTGAAGAATATCATATGTGTCTATCTGAGCAAAGGTCAGTATGGCAGAGTGAGTGCCTTGGGTTCTCCAAAGCTTATCTGGAAAAGGCTATCCAAAGTAAATGAAGGCGTGTCCACACAACGTGACTCCCGTGTTGATATTCTTCGCAATCTCTTCAACCGCTTCAAGAGACTTGATAATGAAAACTGTCAAGACACCTTTGAGCGACTCACTGAAATCTCCAATGAGCTTCAGGCTCTTGGGGCTAGAGACATCACTCACCATGAAGTTGTGAAGAATCTGCTACGATCTCTTGATTCGTCGTTTGATACACTAGTACTAATGATTCAAGAACGAAGAGACTACAAGCTACTTGATCCTGCTGATATTCTTGAGGACTCAATACTCATGAATTCCAACAAGAAGAAAAGAGAGTTCTTTATGGACCAAACTATTCAAGACCTCGTGCACTGAAGGCAAAGGTTGTTTCCTCATCTGAAGAAGAAGACTCCGATTGCAGTCTTGGTGATCCTGAAAAACTTGGTCAGGAACTTGCTATGCTCGTGAGGAAATTCTAAAAGTTCTCAAGGCGTGGCCATTTTGGAAAGCCTACAAGAAAAGATATGAGGAAATCAGAATCTTCATGTGAGTTCTACAATAAAATAACCTGTCATAAATGCAAGAAATCTGGTCACTACATTGCTTACTATCCTCGTTGGGTAAAGGAATCAAAGAAGAAGAAGTACAAGGATTAGAGTTCTGATGACTCAAAAAAAAAGAAGTCTTCAAAGTCCTCATCGCACAAGAAGACCGGTTTTAGAAAGGCTCACACACTTATTGGCAAGGAAATGGATTCTGAAGAAGAATCCGAGGAATGTGATGATGAAGAAGGTTCAGAAGAGGAGTGAGAGTCTGGGGTGGCAAGCTTAGCTCTTGTTGCCACATTCGTCAACAAGTCCATCTTCTACCTTGAAGAAAACGACGACGTCAACAACACTGATGACTATGATGATGACTTTGCTCCCACCTATTGCTTCATGGCAAAAGGTTCAAAGGTACCAAGTCACACTTCCTCCTCTCACTCTAGTGACTGTGAACCTGATGACTATCAAAAACCTAGTTACTATAAACTTGCTAATATTGCCACTAAGTAACAAACTCGCATTGAAAAGCTTTAGAAACTGCTAGACAAAAGCGATGATCTGTTGAGTGATGAAATGAATCAGACTCAAATCCTCACTGGAGATGTTGAAGGTCTTCAGTCTAGGTTTGATAGTCTTCAAGAACGTTATGGAACACTCTTGGCTGATCATGAGAAACTTTCCTATGAATTTCTTCAAAGAAAGCAAGATCTTGAGAAGCTAAGAATGTCTCATGATGATCTTCAAGTCGAAAACGATTCATTGCTTGCTCAATAGATCAGTACCGCTCAGGAAGAATTCATTCCACCTTGTCTGAAATGCATCGAATCTGAAACTGCAAATTCTTCCCTTAAACGTCAAATGCTTCTATTGCAACAAAGTCTTCAACTGCTTCTGTGGTAACTAATTCCTCACTTGAGGAAACCACAAGTGTCACTAAGGAAAATGCATGATTGAAGGAATTGTATGTGACAGGCATATACAAAAGTCTCAAAGGGCATCAAACCCTTTGCGATGTGCTCAAAAAGCAGATCTTGAATAGGAATCCGAGGAAAGAGGGCATTGCCTTTGAGAGGAAACTGAATGTTCACAACTCATACTGGAAACCTGAGTAGTATCCCAAAACCTCATGGGTTGCTGCAAAAGGACCCCCATTGATCCATCCACTCTAACAAGCTTTACATGTGAAATGTCATATTCCTCTGATGAGTCACTTGACTCAAACTATAAACTGGTCAAAACCCAGGTTGGTGAAGTATTTGCTCGATATATTGGAACTAACTGCAAGAATGGACCACTCCTGAGGAAAATCTGGGTTCCCAAAAGCATTTTGGAATGTCTTCAGGTGAATGTCCTCATGACACCACCAGTGAAGAACAAGAACCCCAGATCAGATTCCTCGGGTGGACCAAAGTCTTCGCAAGGATTAAAATCCTCATATGGTCAAAACTATGCTCGTAGTCGCACTAATACTTTTGATATGCAGGGCAACTATAAGGGACAAGAATATGTGCATTATTCTTCAAATCACCATGTTCATAAGTCCTCAAAGAATTTCTCTGCCTATTCATTCGAGTACTCTAATCCTGCTCTTGTGAAACAAAGTCTATTAGCGTCAATGCCTCAATTCTCATATGGTGCTCGCAGGATGATGAACTCTTTACCACCCCTTCAGATGTGGGTGGTGAAGAAATCAAACTAATCACTTCTGCAGGTCAGGTCTTCAGATGAAAGTCATCATCTGAAGAATTTGCTGGAGACCTGAGGAAATTCCTTGAAAGGACTCAAGCTAATCATGATGAAATGACTCTCACTTCACAAGTCCTCATATTGTCCTAACCCTATATTATGTGATGAAATTGATATCATATCCTTCACTTTGAAGTATATGAGATGGTAAGAAGTAGTAATTCATCGGCAGGATGACAAAACCAAAACCACTGAGTGGGTTCTTGGCAGTGGGTGTACAAATCACATGACTGGTGAAAAAAGCCTACTGATGAATATCCCACTGACTCCATCACCACTGAAGCATATCACCTACGCTGACAAAGGTAAAAGCAAGGTATTGGGACTTGGTAAAGTGACCATCTCTAAGGATCGACACATGGACAATGTCATGCTTGTTGAATCACTTGGGTTTAACCTCACGTTAGTCTCACTTCTTTGTGATCTTTATATCATTATCATCTTTGGAAAATATAGATGCGTAGTCATCATGGAATCAGAAAAATCCAAAGTCTTCAAAGGCTTTAGGAGAGGAGACTTGTATATTGTTGATTTCTTTGCACCTCCTTAACCAGCCAAGTGCCTTCTTGCAGAAACCTCAGAAGGCTGGTTATGGCATCGACGACTAGGTCACACAGGCATGAGGAATTTGCACACACTGGTGAAGAAGAAGCATGTCATTGGCATTGAAACTGTCAAATTCCTCAAGGACCATCTCCGCGGGGCTTGTGAGTCTGGGAAAATGACGAGATCCAAGCACCCATCGAAGACTATCATGAATACTACTCATCCTTTTGAATTAATTCACATGGATCTTTTTGGACCTACTCATTATGCTACTATAACCAATGCAACATCTCTATATGGATTTGTGATCGTTGATGACTATTCTCGTTATACTTGGGTGCAGATCATTCTTTGTAAAACTAAAGTGCAGGAAGTCTTCAAATGATTTTCTTCAAGGGCCTTGACAAACTTCGGCGTCAAGATCAAACACACCAGGAGTGATAATGGGACAAAATTCAAGACTACATGCCTTGATGACTATCTTGATGAACTTTGTATTACTCACGAATTGTCTTCTCCTTATACTCCTCAACAGAATGGCGTCGTCGAGCGCAAGAACAGGACTACGGTTGAAATGGCATGGACTATGCTTGAAGAATATCACACTCCTCGTCGCTTCTGGCCCAAGGCAATCAACACTGCCTGCCACATCATCAACAGGGTATATCTTCACAAATTCCTCAAGAAAACTTCATACGAACTCCTCAGTGACAAAAAACCCAATGTAAGTTATTTTAAAGTCTTCGGTGCAAGATGCTGGATTAGAGATCCTCACCGCAGTTCTAAATTTGCACCGAAAGCACATGAGGGTTTTATGCTCGGTTATGTAAAGGATTCGCACACCTGCATAGTCTTCAATAACTGTCACAACAAGATTGTTGAAACTGTCCATGTGCGGTTCGATGAAACTAATGGCTCGTAAAGAGATCAACTTCCTTCTGTGACAGATAAATTGACTCCCGAGGAAGCAATTAAGCTCAAGGCTACTGAAGATATCATTCCTACTGAGGAACAACCTCCTGTTGAAGAAGTCATCCCCAAGAATGATGAATTTCAAGCGGGTGCAATGGAGGAAATTGCTCGAGATCAAATTCCTCAATCCGATCAAATTCCTCAACCTGCTCATTCAAGGAGTGCAAATGAAGTGGAGATTGACAAAATCCTCGATGACATCAATGCGCCAGGTCCCCTCACCCGCTCGAAAGCTTCACATTTGATTAACTTTTGTGGGCATTTCTCCTTTGTGTCTACCACAGAACCTTCAAAAGTTGGTGAAGCCTTCATGGAAGCTGAATGGATTCAAGCCATGCAAGATGATCTTCTTCAATTCAAGATGAACGATGTTTGGGAACTAGTCCAACGGCCAGATCCTCGCAAGCACAATATCATCGGTACCAACTGGATTTACCAAAACAAGCAAGATGAGGATGGTCAAGTAGTGAGGAATAAGGCATGACTTGTAGCCCAAGGCTACACACAGGTTGAAGGAATTGACTTTGGTGAAACTTTTGCACCTGTTGCTAGACTTGAAGCTATACGTATATTGCTTGCTTATGCTAATCATCACAATATAACTCTATATCAAATGGATGTGAAAAGTGCATTCCTCAATGGTAAGCTTGAGGAAGAAGTATATGTTGCTCAGCCCCCAGGTTTTTAAGACCCAAAGCACCTAGACAAAGTCTTCAGACTCAAAAAAGGCACTCTATGGTCTCAAGCAAGCCCCTCGGGCGTGGTATGATACATTGAAGGAATTCATCATGAAGAAAGACTTCAAACCCGGTTCACTCGATCCCACTCTTTTCACAAAATCCTATGATAATGAACTGTTTGTATGTCAAATATATGTGGACGATATCATCTTTGGTTGTACTGGCAAACGATAGAGTGATGAATTTGCCTACATGATGGGTGAATAATATCAAATGTCTATGATGCGTGAGCTTAAATTCTTCCTAGGGATTCAAATTCGTCAACAATGCAATGCCATCTTCATTTCTCAAGCGAAATACCTTAAGGATGTCCCGATGAAATTCGGCATGAATGAATGCAAATGCGTCAAAATTCCCATGCCAACCATCGACCACCTCTGCACCGACGAAAATGGTAAAGATTTCGATTAGTAGGTATATCGCTCTATGATTGGTTCTTTATTGTACCTGTGTGCATCTAGGCCAAACATAATGCTTAGTGTTTGCATGTCTGCTCGTTTCCAAGCAAAACCGAAGGAATCACACCATAAGGCTGTGAAACATATTCTTTGATATTTAGCTCACACACCAACACTTGGATTATGGTAACCCAAGGGCTCAAATCATCACCTCGTTGGATATTCCAATTCTGATTATGCTGGTGACCATGTGGATCACAAGTCAACTTCTGGCACCTGCCATTTCCTTGCACGATCCTTAGTATGTTTGTCCTCAAAGAAGCAGAACTGCGTATCACTCTCCACTTCTGAAGCTGAGTACATTGCTGCTGGCTCTTATTGTGCTCAACTGCTGTGGATGAAGCAAACCCTTAAGGACTATGGCATCAACATGAAGAATGAGCCTCTCTACTGCGACAATGAGAGTGTAATCAAGATTGCATACAACCCAGTACAACACTAGAAGACTAAGCACATCCAGATTCATCATCATTTTCTTCATGAACATCTACTCAAGGGCAACATCGTCATCGACCACGTGAAGTCTGAAGGACAACTAGCGGATATCTTCACTAAGCCCTTGGATGAAAAGAGATTTTGCAAGTTGAGGTGTGAGCTAAATATCTTAGAATCTTTGAACATGCTATGAAAAAGGAACACATCCTAACACTTATGCAAAATTGATGACTTAGATGTGAAACACACAAAGAAACATTTTTCTTCAATCAATGAGGAATAACACTCTAAGTGTGAATAAATTAATGAAGAATTTGATTCTCAGGACCCTACGACAATTGTACGCGGTGCCTGAATCATCATTCTAATACGGTGGGTCACACCACCACCCTAGCTAAAATTCTTCAAAAGTTGAAATTCTTCAAATCTGAGATTTTTTGCAAATTTTGAAATCATGAATGTATTCAAATTTTGAAAATCCTGAGTATTGCAAATTCCTCAAAATTTCAATTCTTCAATTCTTTTTGAGCTTTCAATGTCCTCAACAACATTCACTTATTGCTAAGTCTTCAAGTTGGTTTTTCTTCTAAGTGAATGTGATCGGACCCGTCTCTCCTCTATGCTAAGCTCAACCCAAACTATCTCAAATCTTCATGTGCGTTCTATTTGACACCTATTCAAAGTCTTCACTGAATCCTTGTCAGTTGAAGACTTTGCTAACAAAATCCTCAAAACTTCACAAACGCAAAATTTTCGGGTGTTACCGCTCTAACCGCACCCACTACCCATGAATGATAAGCATGATCTCCACTAAATCCACCGCTTCTTATGTGGGTGACGCGTGTCACGCGGAGGGGAAGAGTCAGGGGCGTTTTTGTCAGAAGATTTCGCTTCGAACCGCTTTCACCTGAGCTATAAATAGCTCCCTCACCCGTTCAGTAAAAACTCTTCTCTCGCTCTCATCTTCTCCACTCAAGCTCCAACCTAGTGCCGCCGCTAGAAATCTTCATCGTCAGTGAGGAAAAACTTCGCTGCCTCAACCTCGCCGTCGTCTGGAAGTGTGTTATATCGATTAGAGGGGGGTGAATAGGCGATTTTTACAATTTCATCACTGAGGAAATTCCTAGTGAGGAAAGTCCTCAGTCATGAACTGAGTGTAGCGGAAATAGTAAAAAGTCAGAAGTGCAAAACCGTCTACAACAAAGTGCTCAGCGTGATTTCAGGGATTCGGTTTGCACATGTCACTAGTACAGGATAAGAAGGTGAAAAATAACTCAGGTGAAGAATTTTAGGTAAGGAATTCAGAGAAAGTCTTCAGTCAAATTCTTCAAACAGTACAAATGAAAGTCATCAACATGCAATTGATGAAATGAGAGTGTTGAGGAAACATAATGTCGGTGAATACTCACAACATATGCCATAGGTAGGCTAAAGTCAGTGAGAACCGAAGGGACAAAGGTGGGTGCTGGGAACGAGGTTGGTACACGCATGGGACGCACGATGTTCCCAGGTTCGGGGCTCTCCGTAGAGATAATACCCCTAATCCTGCTTGTGTGTTTGATGTATGGGAACAGAGTACAATGTTGCTCCTGGAGCTGTGTTGGGAGGAGGAAGAGGGGAGCAGCCGGCTCGTCTCTACCTCGCTCTCTGTTGGTTGGTGAGTGTGTAGTGTTGAATGACTGGCAAGTGATCGGCCTCTCTGCATGGGGGGTGACCGGGGGGTTTTGTAGACGAACCCGCCGGCCTACAATATGGATAAAGGGTACACCGTGGGACCCGGCTGGCTACTCCGCCGGCTGGCCAGGGGCCCACGAGGGTCTTGTCTTGTCAATGAGGGCCCCGCCGGCTGCATGGTCTCGATCACTGTGGGACCCGCCGGCTGGCAATGGGGCTCCCGCGTAAGGTTGACTCTGAGCACGCGCTGTACGTCGAGCGTCGCCCCGCAAGATTCTTCATGGGCAGGCAGTACGACCGCCTCCACTGTTCCCCACGTCGAGTGCAGTAATGGAGTGGGAGTGTGATGGTCCGACATCAGGCTAGGTGATGGATCAGAGCTGGGGTAGGTCAGCGGCGTGGCCGCCAACGCTCGTACCTGCCGGGCGCCCTGATCCAGTACCTTTGCTGACGCGTAGCTACCTTTAATCGTGAGGTCCTTTCCTAACCTACGATCTGATGTGACTGGTGATCCTCAGCCGGCTAGCCTGCTTGGTTAGCCGGCTTGAGGTTGGCCTCCTCCTCCTTAGTCCGGCAGGCGGGAGCAGGCCGGGTCCGAAGGGGAGGCCGCTTGGATTCTAGCCGGCAGGGGTTGCCTGGCCGGCCAGAAAGATGGCCGCCGCGTCTTCCAGCTGGCAGGGGATACCTAGCCGGTCAGAAGACTTGGGCCTTGAGAATCTCTGCGCCTTCATGCCCATTGGGCCGGGAATGAAGGAACAGGCACAATGAGCCTACCCCGGGGTTATCCCCCCCGACAGTAGTCCCCGAAGCTGGCGAGGTCTGCCGCCTGCTGGCGAGCGGCCTCACCGGCTTGTTGATTTGTCTTGATATTTTGGCCGTTGTTTGCGGTGATGGACGTCGGCTTCGGAGTCGGGTAGCTTCGAAGCGACGCCTCGGTCCAGTAACTGGCCCGGAGAGCGCCACGTGCCAGGCCCCACTTGGCGTAATGATGGCGATTACTGCTTGACGGGACCGGGCTTGGGCCCTAGGTCCCGCCACGACGCCCCCTCGTCCTCCGCGCGGGAGATCTTCTGCGGATTTACTCCGCGATGGTTGGGCTTAGGGGGGGTGTTACCGCCCGTAGTACACGGAATTAATGGGGCCCGACGCGCACCTGATCCCCTCCCCACGACTCTTCGTTGGGTTTAAATGGGACGCGAGGGTTTTGAGGAGGCCATTCGCCCCCTCTTCTCGCCCTGCTCCGTGCCTTCTTCCTCCTTGCATCCTCAGAAGAAGAGCTCGTGCCCTTAGTCTCCTTCTTCTTCGCCGCCGAGACCTCCGCCACCCGCTTCGAGTTCTCGCCACCCGTAGCCATGGCCGGGGGATCTTCTTCGAAGCGGTCGTCGACACAGCAGGCGTCCTTGCAGGGGGCCTGGCTGGGCAGCGATGTCGACGCAGAGCTCATCGACGCGCTCCGTCATCATCGGCTGCTGCCCCCGGCCTCCCAAGTGTCGGTGCGCCTCCCTGGCTCCGAGGCCTCTCCCGCACCTGTCGAGGGAGAGGTTGTGGTCTTCGCCGAGCACTTCTACCGGGGTTTCGGGCTCCCGGCTAGCTCTTTCTTCGCTGAGTGGCTCCAGCTCTTCGGCCTGCAGCCGCATCATCTGGCGCCGAACACCATACTGCAGCTGGCCGCCTTCGTGGTCCTGTGCGAGGGCTTCGTGGGGATCGAGCCTCGCGTCAATCTGTGGAGCGGCTTGTTCTTCGTCAAGCAGCAATCCATCGCCATGGAGAAATCCGAGGCGAAGAAGCTCAAGGGGCCGCGCCCTATGATGCCGTGCGGGGCCGCGTTGGTGCATCACCGCCCGAAGTCCGACTTCCCCCAGATGCATTTGCAAGACTCCGTCAAGCATTGGCAGAAGGGGTTCTTCTATGTGAGGAGCACCGACCCGGCCCAGGACGCCCTCAACATGCCCCCATTCACCGTTGCTGCTCCAACACGAAGACCCCCAAGCCGCATCCTGAGATGGCGCCCATTCGCGCCCACCTCGATATCTTGAGGGAGAGCGGCCTCCTCGGCCGCGACCTTCTCACCACCATGGTGGTCCGCCAGATTCTGCCCCTGCACAGGCGGCCGCATTTGGTCTGCCAGATGAGCGGCCGGCTTGATCCGTGCCGGCTGTCCATCAAGAGGTTCACCCCGGGCGCTGTGGCGCGGAGGGTGAACCTGATCTCCACCGCCCGTATGGATGAGGGCGGGGAATGGATGTGGGGGATGGCCCTGTTCAACCGGGCTCATCCGCCTCCCATGGTATCCTTTCTCCCTTCTTTCCGGTCGTTTTTTTGAAGCCGGTGGCGTTTGCTGAGCCTGGTTGAATTCCTTTCTTGCAGATGTTGAAGACCCTGCAGGGGTCCCTCCGTCCGCCTGCTCCTGAAGTGGAGGCATCCGGCGCCTCTGAGATGGAGGACGAGGATGCGATGGAGCCCCGCTCAGACTCCCCGCCGGCACGGGAGATCCCCTGGAGTCGGCAGGGACCGAGCCGTCTGGTGAGTACCCGCGGCACGCCCTAGCAGACTAGACGGACGACGATGAGGAAGCCTCATTCTGCTCTGATGCAGCCTTCGAAGGAGACTCCGACGAGGTGGAGGAGGTCACCGGCCCACTACCGTCGCGCGGTCGGCGTTAAGGTGGCGGAGCGACCGCTGCTAACGAGGCAGCCGGGAAGAAGGGCAAGGGTGCCACAGCTTCCCGGCCGGCCTCTATGCGACCGTCGCCGGGTCCTCCAGCCGGGCAGCGGGCAGACGGCGCCAAGAGGCGCCGTGGCGGTGGCCGGAAGCAGGCCCGAGTAGTTGTCGGGTATGGTTTCCTCCTTTTCTCTCTTCCGTATTTTGAGATGAACTTTGTTCCTGAGAAGCCTGGCTTGACAGGGAGGCGGAGGATGCGGATTAAGACACCGCCTCCACAGCTGAGCGGGCCGGCTGGGCGGCAGCTGATGCTGCCGACAGGGAGCTCGAGATAGAATCCAAGCGCCGGTGGGACACGGCCGCAGGAAAGACCGCCGTGGGCCAGCCTTGCCCCAGCCGGGTAGAGAGGCCGGCGGAGGCGCGTGCGAAGGCTAGACATGACCCCTCCACACATGCTCGTGTGGAGGAGCCAGCTTGCGAGGCCGCCTCCAGGCCGGACCCAAGGACCGAAGGGGCCTAGCCGGCTGAACCGGCAGCCCCGGAGTAGGTGGTCCTGGAGACGATCCCGATTTCTCCCAGGGCCGAAGCGGCTCCTGACGCGTCGGCGCTGGATCTGTACACACCGGACGTGGCCCCTGATGCTCCAGGGGCGACCATGGATGCGCCGGACGCGGCTCATCCGCCTCCTACGGAGGAGGTAGCGCCGGCTGGGACGGCGCCCGAGCCGGCCGTCGAGCCGGCACCAGGAGCCGGCGTCATCGTCGTCCCCCAGCGGGGCCCTGTTGCGCCAAGGGCAGGGGGCCGGCCTGGGAGCCGGCCCATGAAGTCATGGCGGGCGGCGAACGCGGCCCGCCTGTGAATGCCCGCCGGCACCGTTCTTTCCGGCGTGCCGGAGCTGGTGACGCTGTTTGACAGCGGCCGGACGAAGGTGGAGCAGGCGGCTGGCGTGGTACGCGGCGACATGGAGTGCCTGGAAGCCCGCACCCAGGTAGGCCTTGTCTGTTTTTCTTTGCGCTTTTTTATCTTCTCTTGTCGTCAGTGGGAGCGCGACAGCGTACCCACTGGGTGTAGCCCCCAAGAATTGGGCGGGTTGATTGCCAACTGGTCCGAATCTCTTGGAGGCCTTTTTCTTCTGCATATTTTTCTTCAGTGGGGGTGCGCAATCGCACCCACTGGGTGTAGCACCCGAGAATCGGGCTGGTTATGCTTTTAACCAGGTCGAATCTTAATCCTGTTCCCTTTCTCTCCCCTTTGGCAGGCGCTATACGATGCTCAGGTACAGGCGTACAACGAGCTTCGGGACGAGCACCTGGGGGATGATAGCCGGATCGCCGAGCTTGAAGTCCGGCTGAGCAAGGCTGCCGCGGAGCGTGATGCCCTTCGCGAAGCCGGCGGCCGGTTCCAAGAGCAGCTGGACCTTCTTCAGGCGGAGAAGAAGGAGCTCGAGGCGGCCAGCTGGGTCGAGCTGGAGCGGCTGCAGGCCATGTTGCAGGAGAAGGAGGCCTCCTACTCTGCTGACATAGACCGCCTCGCGTCGCTCCATCTTGAGGAGGCGGACCTCAAGGACGTCGCCTTGAGGGCGAAGGATGAAGCCCTTACCCAGAAACAAGCGCAACTGGGTAAGGCGCTGGAGTCCGCCGCGACCCTCCAGGAGGAAATCGCCCGCCTCACTCATGCGAGTGAGGTGCGAGAGCACGAGGTCCTCGAGGTCTTTCATGAGACCGACGGCGCCTTCTAGCGTAGGTTTCCTTTCCTTGTTTTGCGTTTGGTTCTTTTGCCGTCTCCTCCTCTTGCTGTGTTCTTACGTCCCGGCTATCTTTACCCCAGATCTCTTCTCCGAGACCCAGGTCACAGCTGACACCACCGTTGAGCTGAGCCGTGAGGAGCGCCGCGCGGCCGGACATGAGGTGGATACTACCTCCGGCTGGAGCGTAGAGGAGATCGGCGTGGGCCTTCGGGCCCGCCTGCAAGTCCTGAGCGAGTCTGTGACTCAGCTCCAGGTTGCAGGTTCGTCGATGGTGGCGGCCCTGTGGCCGGAGGGCGTGGAGCCGACGACCATGAGCCAGCTTGCCCGCTGACTCGCAGCGGGTGGAGAGTGCCTGGACGCCTGGCGAGCCTCCGCAGTGCGGTCTGGGGCTTATATTCCCTGTGCTTGGCCAAGTCATGCTATCGCAACCTGAACTAGGGCAAGCTGGCTGCCCAGTGCGACGGATCAGAGGCGGAGCTGCAAGGCATGAAGGAGGAGCTCCGGGTGAGAGCCAGCGCCGTCGCTGAGTACGCCGCCTGGGACGACTTCGTCTTGGAGCGGGGCGAGAACGGCGGCGTGATTGCTGAGGATCTGCACGGCCTTCAGCCCTACAACGTCGATGGCAGCGCCGACGAGGCGGCCTGGGCTGCGGAACCTGCAGCCGCCTCCAGCGGTGGGGCGTATGCCGACTCCGGGATCAGCGGAGCCGGGGGCCGCAACGGGGGAGACGGGGCATCCACCTCGGGAGGGGCCGGAGGTGGTGATGCTACCACATCAGGAGCAACAGCCGAGACAACCACTGAGGCCGCTGTCCCGTGACTGATGTCCTTCTGTGTTTTTGGCTCTACCCCCAAAGGGATGTAACGAACGCGGGCTGTGGGCCATTGCTTTTTAGGAATGTATATATTCAGCATTATATTCGTCACCAAGTGTGTTGTCTTATGGTCTCGTCTTTTGATTCCTGGTTGACTTCTCTTATCCGAAGCCATCAAGACGTAATGAACAAGACATAAGCCAATCAAAGGCTGGCTTGAATGAACCAACTCGAGCTGGTCATCACTAGTATAGCCGGACTGTGCATGTATTCGACCTGACCCGACGTCACACCGCGAACCGAGCGACCGGAGCCAACCCGCAGGTTCAAGTGATGGACCGGGATTCAGCCGGTACACTATGTGCCCGACTACAAGGATTGACCATCCGAGCGGCTTGCGAGCCCCCGAGCTTATTTGAAGCTAGCAAGGGGCCGCGCGGCGTAGCCTCCGGGCTTAAGCAAGCCAGCAAGAGATGGTACGCGGTGTAGCCCATACACTGAGTGAAAACTCTTTTAGCAAGAGAAAGCATGGAGCCTGCTTTTTTCTGCGTAGCCTCCGAGCTTAAGCAAGCCAGCAAGAGGTGGTATGCGGTGTAGCCCGTACACTGAGTGGAAACTCTTTTAGCAAGATAAAGCATGGAGCCTGCTTTTTTCACCATATTTGTTGTTCTCGGCAGTCAAAGGCCGTCTTGAGTCTTGAAGGAGATCGTATATACGATCGAGCCGGCCCGAGCCGGTCGTCCCAAGTATAGCCGGACTGTGCATGTATTTGACCTGACCCGACGTCACATCACGAACCGAGCGACCGGAGCCAGCCCGCAGGTTCAAGCGATGCACCGGGATTCAGCCGGTACACTATGTGCCCGACTACAAGGATTTGACCGTCCGAGCGGCTGGCGAGCCCTCGAGCTTGTTTAAAGCTAGCAAGGGGCTGCGCTGCGTAGCCTCCGAGCTTAAGCAAGCCGGCAAGAGGTGGTACGCTGTGTAGCCTGTACACGTGAGTGAGAACTCTTGATAAAAAAGAAACATGGAGCATGTCCTTTTTATTGCCTTCTTTGTTCCCTGAAGAGGGAGGAAGATACATGTGTATGCTCTTTCCTTTGTTTGTCTTCCGCCTTTTAGCAATAGAACGGGCGAAGCAACGCCACGTTCCATGGGCGCTCCGCTTCTTGGCCTGAGTCGTCCCTCTTGCAATTCCTTGGCTTCTGGGCGTCAATCAGGTAGTGAGCGTTGTTGTGTAACGCCCTACTGATGATGAAGGGTTCCTCCCAGGGGGGGGGGGGGTGAGAGCTTGTGCTGGCCGGCAGTGCGCTGGATTCTTCTGAGGACCAAATCTCCCTCCCTGAAAAAGAGAGGCCTGATCCTTTGCTGTGGTAGTATCTCAGCTTCTGTTGGTAGATGGCCGTCCGGCTCAAAGCCAAGTCCCTTGCTTCCTCAAGGAGATCTACACCGTCTTCTCTGGCCTCCTTCGCCTCCGTTTCTGTGTACAGGGTGACCCGAGGCGAGTCGAATTCGACATCCGTGGGGATGATAGCCTCAGACCCGTATACCAGAAAGAATGGAGTGACGCCGGTCGACCGGTTGGGCGTGGTGCGGAGGCTCCATAGTACAGCCGGCAGTTCTTCGATCCAGCAGCCGACTGACCTGACCAGTGGTGCCACCAGCCTTGGCTTGATGCCGGCTAGGGTCAGGCCGTTGGCCCTCTCCGCTTGGCCGTTTGACTGGGGGTGTGCCACTGAGGCCAGGTCGAGCCGGATGCCTACCTTGGAACAGTAGAGCGCCAGGGCGCCCTTGGCGAAGTTGGTGCCGTTGGCGGTGATGATGCTGCGGGAAAGCCATATCGGACAGAGATGTCTGTGATAAACCTGACAGCAGTGGGGCCGTCAAGCTTCTTGATAGGCCTGGCTTCGATCCACTTGGTAAACTTGTCGACGGCTACCAGAAGATGCGTCATCCCTCCGCGAGCCGTCTTGAATGGCCAACCATGTCCAGTCCCCAGACGGCGAACGACCATGATAAGGGAATGGTTTTCAGCGCTGAAGGCGGCATATGACTTTGTGCACTGAAGTGTTGGCAGCCTTCACATTTGTCCACCAGATCCACAGCCTCCTCGAGGGCCGTGGGCCAGTAGAATCCATGGCGGAATGCTTTGGCCACCAGGGTTCTGGAGGCGGCATGATGCCCACACTCCCCCTGGTGGATGTCTCTAAGGATCTCCTGCCCTTTTTCTGATTCGACGCAGCGTTGGAACACGCCGGTCGTGCTGCGTCGCACCAGCTCGCGATTGATGATGGCGTAGGCGGCGGATCTGCACTGGGTCTGTCTCGCCTCCGCCTCGTTCTGAGGATGTTCGCCATGAAGAAGGAAGGCCAAAATGGCCTGAGCCCATGATGGAGCCGACACAAGGGCCGCCTCCGCTTCGTCTTGATTGTTGGGGGCTTCTGCAGCCCCCGAGCTTGATGGCGTCTCCGGTGCTATTGCTGCAGCCGGCTCATTGTCTATCTTCATGACGTCCACCGAGTGAGAGGATTCGAGCCCGGACAGAGCCGGGGTTGTCGTTATTGGAGTCGGGTGGACCAATGGAGCCGGATTAGGATCCGAAGCCGGCGTAGTTGGTGGAGCCGATGGCGCTTGCACCGTAGACTCAGTCGGTGCCGCATCTGGAGCCGGTGCCACCAGTGTAGCCGGCGTGGGGCCCACAACCGGCATAGCTGGCGGAGCTGGCGGCGCTTGTATCGTGGAGTCGGCCGGTACGAAGATTGATGTCGACTCCGGAGACGGCTTGATAGACGGCTTGTGGAGTTGCTCGAGGGAGACGCCGGCTAGGATGGCCTGCCTTGTGGAGCCGATCTTTGCCAGCGTATCTGCCGCCTCATTTTCTGCCATGGGAACATGGTGGAACTCACAACCCTCGAAGGGGCCGCTGAGCTGCTGGATGAGGAAGCGGTAGCTTGCCATGTTGGCGTCCCTCGCGTCCCATTCGCCAGAGACCTGTTGCACCACCAAGTCCGAATCGCCAAAGCATATGAGCCGCCGGATGCCAATCTCCTTGGCAAGCCGGAGGCCGTGGGCCAGTGCTTCGTATTCGGCGACGTTGTTGGAGGCGGCGAAGTGGATCTAGAGAGCGTACTTGAGCTGGTCCCCTTTCGGAGACGTCAAGATGATGCCGGCTCCCAGTCCCGTCCGCATCTTTGAGCCGTCGAAGTGCATCCGCCAATGCATGGAGTCTGGAGGCGGTGGCTCGAACTGGGTCTCGGCCCAGTCGACTAAGAAGTCGGCCACCACCTGTGATTTGATGGCGGTGCGAGGCTCGTACCAAATGTCATGGTCTGCCATGGCGATGGACCATTTGGCGATTCTGCCCGTGGCATCACGGTTGCCCATGATCTCTGAGAGCGGAGCAGTGCTCACCACAGTGATGGCATGCTCTTGGAAGTATTGTTTTAATTTCTTTGCAGCAAGGTAAACACCATAACACATTTTTTGATAATGAGGGTAGTTCTGCTTAGAGGCGGACAAGACCTCACTAAGGTAGTAGACAGGGCGCTGTACTGGTAGGGTCTTGCCTTCCTCTTTGCACTGAACTACCAACACTACGCTGACCACGCGAGTGGTCGCCGCGATGTATATGAGTATGGGTTCCCTTTCAGATGGGGCTGCCAAGATTGGCAGGCTCGAGATTACCCGCTTGAGGTGGCGGAAGGCTTCCAACCCTGGTGGCCAGAGGGGAGGCTCCTCGGGAGCCGGATGCGTGATTTCTTTGCGGGGATGATCCCCGTACTCCGAGTCGCCCTCGTTGCCTCCGCGACGTAGGCCCGAAGTATGCTCGCTCTGGTGCTGTGAGCGCCGGCCTTGGCTTCCCTCGCCCCTCCAGCTGGAAGGGCAATGCGAGGAAGATCCTTCGGCGTGGTGCTGGCCGCGAGGGTCGCGGCGAGCCCCCGAGTTCAGCCCCGGGGACTCTGAATGAGCCTGGCCAGGGTCGAACCGAGCGTGCTGCTCGGTAGCGGCGTCGAGGAGATCCCTGACGCGCTTCTCCTGGAAGGCGCGCTCCTCGCCTTCCAGGCTTGCCATCTCCTCCATGGCCGCCTGCACCGCCCGCATGTTGGCCGCAGGAGTCTCGTAGGTGGGCAGGTCCTCGCCTAGAACCTCAGCGACGAACCGTCCACGGCTGCGGACCTATCCAAGACGGCTGGGGGCCTCGGAAATCGGAGTAAGACCGTATGCGGAGTTATACTCACGACGTTTTGCCGAGGCCACGGCGATGCCCTCCTCCAAGATACGCTTGCGAGCCTCCTCCAGTGAGGCCCGAGCGTCTGCAGGGTCGGCGGAAGTGGTGACCGGTGTCTTCAGGCCGGCGATGGCGTCCCGAAGAGTGTCGGCGGCGGCCGCAGCAGGCTCGCCAGCGCCTGCCGAGGCCTTGCCGGGAGCCATGCTGGTGCCGGCGCCGATAACCATCACCTCCACGGTGTTGGAAACGGCAGCGACGTGGTATGGGGTGAAGAACCCCACCGACGGTGGAGGTCCGTCGAAGATGACGACGTTACTGGGGTAAACGTCGTGGACAGGCGTCTCAGCGATAGAGAGCCTGCTGAAGCTGGCGCAGAGCGCATCAACGTCGTAGTCCTCGCCGAAGTAGCATGGGCCGTCGTTGAGGCGAAGGTCGCTGAAGAGAACGCTGAGGTTCTCCATAGCTGCGACGACGACGCTAGGGAGCGCCTCGTCATCAGAATCTTCGTCCGAATCCGCATGGCGGACGGGGACGTCGATCATCATGGGCGTCGCCTCGTCGAAAGTGAGCTCCACGAGAATGCAGACTGATCCGGACGCGATGCATCCGGTGGTGTAGGTGCGGGGCCCCGCCCAGCGCGTGAAGCCAGCCGATGCCGCGTTCGGCCCCATGGTGGGCGCCAAATGTCGGTGAATACTCACAACATATGCCATAGGTAGGCTAAACTCGGTGAGAACCGAAGGGACAAAGGTGGGTGCTGGGAACGAGGTTGGTACACGCATGAGACGCACGATGTACCCAGGTTCAGGGCTCTCCGTAGAGATAATACCCCTAATCCTGCTTGTGTGTTTGATGTATGGGAAGAATGTACAATGTTGCTCCTGGAGCTGTGTTGGGAGGAGGAAGAGGGGAGCAGCCGGCTCGTCTCTACCTCGCTCTCTGTTGGTTGGTGAGTGTGTAGTGTTGAATGACTGGCAAGTGATCGGCCTCTCTGCATGGGGGGCGACCAGGGGGTTTTATAGACGAACCCGCCGGCCTACAATATGGATAAAGGGTACACCGTGGGACCCGGCTGGCTGCTCTGCCGGCTAGCCAGGGGCCCATGAGGGTGTTGTCTTGTCGATGAGGGGCCCGCCGGATGCATGGTCTCGATCGCTGTGGGACCCGCCGGCTGGCCAATGGGGCTCCCGCGTAAGGTTGACGCTGAGCACGCGTTGTACGTCGAGCGTCGCCCCGCGAGATTATTCTTCATGGGCAGGCGGTACGACCGCCTCCACTGTTCCCCATGCCGAGTGCAGTAATGGAGTGGGAGTGTGACGGTCCGACATCAGGCTAGGTGATGGATCAGAGCCGGGGTAGGTCAGCGGCGTGGCCGCCGACGCTCGTACCTGCCGGGCGCCCTGATCTAGTACCTTTGCTGACGCGTAGCTACCTTTAATCGTGAGGTCCTTTCCTGACCTACGATCTGATGTGATTGGTGATCCTTGGCCGACTAGCCTACCTGGTCAGCCGGCTTGAGGGTGGCCGCCTCCTCCTTAGTCCGGCTGGCGGGACCAGGCCGGGTTCGATGGGGAGGCCGCCTGGATTCTAGCCGGCAGGGGTTGCCTGGCCGGCCAGAAAGATAGCCGCCTCGTCTCCCAGCCGGCAGGGGATACCTAGCCGGTCAGAAGACTTGGGCCTTGAGAATCTCTGCGCCTTCATGCCCATTGGGCCGGGAATGAAGGAACAGGCTCGATGAGCCTACCCCGGGGTTATCCGCCCGACACAGAACCAGTATCTCGATGAGGACAATTGTTGATGACCCATTTCCAACTGCTGTACGTCTGGTTTGGTGCGGCTTGGTATTGAAACCAATGAACACATAGTCTCGGGACACACAATCCCTACCGTATTATCCTTGAGCTAAGGACACACAATTCTCACCCAACACTCATGGTAAGTCTTCAGTGCAGACTTCCAAACCCTCAAAAACTCGGTCACCCGACGATCCACAATTGACTGATGGATGCTCTAGAACATGACCCCTAGCCGTCTGGAGGATGCACAGTCCTCAAAGTAACAAGCGTCGGTTCCACATAGTAATAACTTCTTCAGTGATGCTCAATCACTTGGGTTTTTGTTTGGATTTGGGTGTTTGGGGGTATTTCCTCACTTGATGATTTTCGCTCGAAGACTGTGAGGAATTTGGGTTGCTTTAAATGACTAGTGTCAGTTTCCCTCGGAGCAGCCAACCAGCTAGTGGTTGTGGGGGCGACTATTTATAGCTTGGGAGCATCCCGACATGATTTGACATAAATGCCCTTTAATAATATGACTGTTGGGTGGATAAGATCTGGGACAGGTGGCGCATGGCGCGACAACAGTCGGAACTTTCAACGGTGAAAGTCGTCATGTCTCTCATGTTCCTCACTTTGAGGATTTGGTCGATGTAGGTTTGGGTTGAGCATCATGAGGAAATTCATTCCATAGTTTTACCTCGACCCCCTTTAACAATATGGTGTTCCTATGACTCAAGTGTAAAGAAAATGAAAAAGCTTCAAAGTCTTCAAAGTGTTTTCTTCACGACACACTGAATTCTTCATCTTAAATATCTTCATGAGAAATATCAATTTCTTCGTGATCAAAGTCTTGAAGGAAGGACGAAAGTCTTCACCCCAGGAAATTCATTTTTAGGGGTCGATATTCATCGAATAACTCAAACTCCTCAGTGACTTATAGAGCATGTCTACACTTACAAACTTATCAGTGTCTTAACCTATAAGTCTTCAAACCACCAAAATCACTAAGGGGCACTAGATGCACTTAGAGTCTCCCCCTTTTTGGTGGTTGATGACAAATAGGTTAAGTTTTCAACGGGGATAATAATATGGAATGTAAGTACTGATTTTGAGGAATTTGAAGGTAAGATACAGAGCTACTCCCCCTGATGATGTGCATGTTTTGAGGAATTTTCTTTGAACAGCAAATGCACATTCATGATATATATCATGGAGATCTCCCCTTATATCTTGTAATTCATTCATGCATTTGACATATAATATGAGGAATTTGAAATGCATGATGTAAAATGGTGTGTGACGAATTTCAGCTTGCATACATTAATTAACTTGAGGAATAAGCACGCGAGGAAAAACGTTCATAAGTGTGAGAACACCATGGGGATTAAGTTACAACTCATTACATCAAAAACTTCAGAAGAACCAAGAGTTTGTAACTTAATAAAGTTTATAAGCCCATAAATTTAACCCACTTGAAGACTAACTCTTAGATTTCTCCCCCTTTGTCATCAAGTGATAAAAAGGGACGAATCTGAGGACTAACACCCATGAAGAACTTCACTTCTGTGTTGAGGAAGAGGCGTGAGCATTCTTAGAGTCAGACTTCCTTGTTGGTCCAATTGTAGTATCCACAGGTTCTGCATCTGAATCAGCAGTGCGGAATGAATAAAATGATTTTTCCACCAGGTCAGGAACTAGAATATTCTTGAATTTCTTCTTTGGTGGCCATGACCAATCAAAGTCCCGAGTGAATTCCAATTCTTCAAGTTCCTCGGGAGTCTTCAGAAGGGACAGTATGGCCCAAGTGCAATCAAATACCTGATGAAGACAATAGTGATTTTTGGTGGTTGATGGCAAATAGCTTAATTTTCAATGGGGATAATATTATGAAATGTAAGTACTGAGTTTGAGGAATTTGAAGGTAAGATAGAGAGAAATTCCCTCTAAAGATGTGCACGTTTTGAGGAATTTGCTTTGTACAACAAATGCACATTGATGATATATATCATGGAGACCCCCCTTGTATCTTGTAATTCTTGTATGTATTTGACATATAGTATGAGGAATTTGAAATGCATGATGAAAAATGGTGTCTAACGAATTTCAGCATGCATGCATTAATTAACATTGAGGAATAAGCATGCGGGGAAAAACTTTCAAAAGTGTCAAAACACCATCGGGCTTAAGTTACAACTCATTACATCAAAAACTTCAGAAGAACCAATAGTTTGTAACTTAATAAAGTTTATAAGCCCATAAATTTATCCCGCTTGAAGACTAACTCTCAGATTTCTCCCCCTTTCACATCAAGTGACGAAAAGGGACGAAACTGAGGATTAACGCCCATGAAGATCTTTACTTCTGTGTTGAGGTAGAGGCGTGAGAATTTTTCAAGTCAGACTTCCTTGTTAGGCCAGTTGCAGTATCCGCAGGTCCTCATCTGAATCAGCAACGCGTAATGAAGAAAATGAGCTGTCTACCAAGTCAGGAACTGGAATATTTCTTGAACTTCTTTTTGGCGGCCATGACCAATCAAAGTCGCGAGTGAATTCCAATTCTTCAAGTTCCTTTGGAGTCTTCAGGTGTGACAATATGGCCCAAGTGCGATCAAATACCTCATGAAGATAATAGTGATTTTTCTTCACACCATTTTGAGTATCATTGAGGGTTTTCACAATGGAGCCAAACTAGCGTTTTACCCACTTGTGATTATGATTGACTTTAAGATGAACACTGAGGAGAAGCTCTCTGTTAGTCATCACCGTTGGGGTAGTTGGGCTTGGAGGTTTTGCTCTGCCATCAGATTCTTGAGTGGCAGTGTCATCATATGAGGAATATGAGGCAACCTTGCGAAATTGACCATCCAGGGGCCGATTTCCTTCATCAATCACTGACTTGCCATTGCCTTCAACTGGTTCAAAATATTTCTTGATGACTTTGAGAGGCGGCAGATAACCGAGGTGTTTCTGATTGCTAGCTTAATAGTGGATGTCAGATATGTTCCTGATGAATCTCATGATCGAAGGCGCATAAATCTCAGCTCAAATGGTGACAAGGCATTATCAGCCAAAGACCTCAAGAAGAAACCGTGAAGGTTCATTTTGATGCCATGAATGACGTTGAACAAGATGTTATTCATGATTCCAAGAACATCTTGTTCCGTATCATGCCCTTTGATAGGTGCGATGGAATATGCCAAAATTCTGTAAACTGTTCTGGACACATATTTCAATTCCTTCACGAGGAATCTTCTCCTTGGAGGTTGGACCGGAGCCAAAGGTTTCATGAGGACCTCCATGAGATGATTTGGCAACTCTCTTTCATCATACAGTTTGATTGCTTCATCTGAAGCTATCAAGATAGGTAGAGCTCGAAGCAATTCTGTGGCTGGAGGTTTGTAGTGAGTGTGTTGTGTCATCCAGTCCAAGACCCAAGAGTTGATGTCTTTGCTGCAGTGTGGCATTGAACTGAAGAATAATGTTTGTATTCCAGTCACCAATATCTGTGCCGAATGGCAGTAGCCCTGCTTCGTGAAGAACACTCAGTACTGGGGTGAAGCAAGGAATTTCCTCCATGTCACAATGAGGAATGTGGGTGTGATAAAATATCTTCGTTTTCCCATAGAGCACAAAAGCATAGTAATTAAGTTGAGTTCAAGTCCAGAACTTCCTGTGCCTGATATGAAGCCTATCGTAAGGATTTTCTCTAGTGAAGAAATGATGTTCATCATAGAAATATTCCTTCAGAAATTTTGGCCTTTTTGAGAAGGGTTGATGAGGCTTTGGTTGAAGATTATGATGTTGATCATCTTGAGAATTTTTGGCCACCACAATTGCAGTTTCAGGATTTGCAACCACAATTGCAGTTTCATCAGCAATATTTTTATCTTGTGATGAGGCATTTTCATCAGAGGCTTGTTCTTCATTTTGAGGGATTTATTGTGCCGACGGAGCAGATGCAGTTTCGTTTTCAGTTTCTTCAGCTGATGCAGCTGATTCTTGGTCTGGTGCTGATTTCACTTGTGAGCTCTTTTCATCAGAGCGAGTCAAAATTTCAGTGGCAGCACGAGTTTGAGGAATTTGTGTGATTATTGGCGAGTTTGGGTTAGCCTTTTCCTAAAATTCATTATCTATATCAGGTGTGCTGCTGCAATGTCTTCATCAGCCTCCTTTTCTTCAGCATTCGTTTCTGGATTTTGAGGAGGAGGTGTTGAGACTTGAGGAATTTGATCAACTTGAATTTCCTCATCCATTGGTATGGATGCAATAGAGCGATTTTCATCCATCTCCTCATCCCGTTCTGGGATGATGTGTTCTTTACCAAATGGTACTATCATATATGATGGTGCAACATTGAGGGGGGTAGCATCCATTGGAGCTGATGATGTAGTAGGCAGAGTCTTCTGGCATTTTCCTTCTGAAGACTTTGAAGGTGTTGATGCCTTTCTCTTCTTTGCTTTATTCTCAGCAGCTTTTGTTTTCTTCACGTCTGATGTAGATGGAAGAGTCACTTTCTTCACCTTTGAAGACTTTGGTGAAGGAGCATTTTCATCACGCATTGCATGATCAGTGTCAGGCCTGGCAGATTCTTCAGTAGGAATATGTTGAGTGATTTCATCAGCAGCTGCTTCTTCATCTTCATCAGAATCAGGCAATTGTATAATATAGCTGGACTAAGGATTTTCTGGTAGCTTTGGGGCTGCAACCCCGCTGTTGTATTTATCAATTGCATCAGTTGCGGCTTTGACAAACCTCACTTTGACACCCTTTCGATGCATGAAGACTTGTGTATGTGCCAGTGAGGGTTTTCAGCTCAATCTGAGTAGAAACAAGTTTCTCAGGCATGAGGTTAAGGATGTTCTAATTCAAGTACTTTTCCTTTTTAACCTTTGCAGCCCGAGCTTGTTTGGCTTGCTGATCCTTCCATTTTGCTTCACTGATGAATGAAGTGACCATATGACTGAGTCCAGGTGGAAGTTTCAAATCATCAATTGGTGTGTTTGGATCCTCATACCAAAGGTCGATGAAGTTCAACACAACTTTTGGATCCAATGCGAGGGGAATTGTGTTGCCAGTAGCTTGTGCAACCCTTTCTTGCTTGTTTGTGATGATGGATTGAAGATTTTTAACATCATATTCTTCACTACCTTCTGATGCAGAAGGAATGTTGACAACCTTGCTTGGGCTTGGCCTTATTCCTCTACCAGCAGTCATCTTTGTCTTTAGTATGCCAGGTGATGGTTTTAGAACTGAACCTGAGGCAGATTGTACTGAGGAACTTGGATTTTCTGCTTGATGCTGCATGAGCTGTGACTGCAGTGGAGGTGAAGACTTTGCTGCAGTTGAGGACTTGGCAACCGTTGTAGCAACTTTTTGAGGAATTTTCTCTTTTGACAGTGTTGTTGAGGGTTTTGCCTTGAGACCTCTTTTCTTCATCAGGACCTTCTTCTGAGGTTGTTCTGTAGCTGACGGCTGAGCAGCAGAATCCTCATTGAACTGTGTTACAACAACTTTTGCCTTTTTCTGTAGCTTAGACAAATACTTGTATTTTTGTCAGGATAGTCCTCAATTGTGGCTACACTCGAGGGATCTGCTCCTTGTTGGTCTCCCTCTGGCAATCTTTTGCAAGGAGGTTTGAGGGCAAACTTCTTGGCATACTTTGGAGTGACATACCTGTATTCCTTCCACTCCTTTGCCCATCTGCGTTCAATCCTTTGAAGCCTTATCTTGCATTTTGCCATGGTCTCTTTTCCATGAATTTCTCCATCTAGTGTGCAATACTCAGCATATATCTCCTCCGGGGTCTCAAAAGCAGTGTTCTGTTCCAGTTTCTTCCCAGCCTTCTATTTTCTGTCTTCCTCCGTTTTTCTTCAGCTCATGTTTTTGCTGAGGAATTTGTATTCTTGAGGAATTTGAGGACATAGGTAATGTTTCTTCAAGAAATGCTGCAAATGAGTAAGTTGATGAGAACCTAGTGATTCGTCAGCTGACATTATTTACCTGTGAACAGAGTATAGGTGCGAAGAATTTGGAGAGGTCATATGCGTTCTCAGATTTGAGGAAATTGAAAAATTACTTAAGTTGATGAATTTGACCAGTGTGTTGAGGAATTTGACTAAGCATTCTCATCTTTGGATCCAGAGTTGTGTAGATTTGAAAATTTACACAAATGAGGAATCTCGTGAAGAATTTAGGGGCTTAGTAAAATTCATCAAGTGTTCTAGACATGGGTGTGCACAGTTGAGAGATTTTCTGAGGAAAAACTGATTTCACGAATCCAAAGAGAATAAATGGATCAAATAGGGACAGTAAAATAGGATTTTAATTACCCTAAATGAAGAACTTGATGAACTGGGGAAGTAAAAATAGAAGTTCTTCGGTTCCGATCTTCAGTGCCCTAACTTGGCGACTGAAGATAGCTACGGCGGCGGAGGGGGAAGATGTTCCACTGTCGGCGTGAGTCCGGCGACGACGAGGTCGAGGCAGTGAAGTTGTTCCTCACCGGCGACGAGGATGCTAGCGGAGGCGCTAGGTTTTGAGCTCGAGCGGAGGAGTCGAGAAAGAGATAAGAGGTTTTGACTAAAGGGGGTAAGGGGCTATATATAGCTCAGGTGAAAACGGTCTGAAGCGAAAACTTCAGACGAAACTATCCTTGCCCTTTCGTCTCCGCATGACACGTGCTACCCACGATTGAAGTGGTGGAGATCGTGGTTATCCTATCATTAGTTTTGGGTGCGGTTACTGTGGTAACGTTAAAATTAATTTTTGAATTTTGAGGATTTTGTTGCAAAGTCCTCAGCTGACAAGAACTCGGTGAGGATTTTGAACAAGTGTCAAACTAAACACATATGAAGAATTGAGAATAGACTGGGTTGAGCTTAGCATAGGGGGGAGACGGGTCCGATCACATTCACTTAGAAGAAATACCAAATTGAAGAATTAGCAATAAGTGAATGCTGTTGAGGACATTGAAATCTCAATATAATATATATAGTCAATGAATATCATCACATAAAGTTTGAAGAATTTGAAAATTTTGAGGAATTTGTGAAAAAGCCTCAGATTGAAGAATTTCAACTTTGAAGAATTTCCAACTTAAAGAATTTCAAAGTTTGGTGGTGGCGTGACCTACCGCATAAGAATGATGATTTCAGTCACCCCGTACAATTGTCATAGGGCCCCGAGAACCAAATTCTTCATTAATTTCTTCACACTTAGTGTGATATTCTTCATCGATTGAAGAAAATCGTTACTTCGTGTGTTGCACATCTAAGTCATCAATTTTGCATAAGTGTTAGGATGTGTGCATTTTTACAAAACATTTGAAGACTCTAGGATATTTAGCTCACACCGCAACTTGCAAAACCTTCTCTCATCCAAGGGCTTTGTTGAGATGTCTGCTAGCTGTCCATCAGTCTTCACATGATCAATGATGATATTGCCCTTGAGTACATGGTAGCGAAGAAAGTGATGACTGGGTTGTAGGCGATCTTGATTGCACTCTCATTGTCGCAGTAGAGGGGCACATTCTTTATGTTGACGTCGTAATCTCTGAGGGTTTGTTTTAACCATAGAAGTTGAGCACTACAAGCTACAGCAGCAATGTATTCAAGTTCAGCAGTGGAAAGAGATACACAGTTCTGCTTCTTGGAGGAACATCAGACTAAAGATCTTCCGAAGAAATGAGATGTGCCTGATGTTGACTTGCGATCCATACGGTTACGAGGATAATCACAAATATAATATCCAACAAGGTGAAGATTTGAGCCCTTGGGGTACCATAATCCTAGTGTTGGTGTGTGAGCTAGATATCGAAGAATATGCTTCACAACCTTATGGTGTTATTCCTTCGATTTTGCTTGAAAGCATGCACACATTCAAACACTAAGCATAATGTATGGCCTAGATGCACATATGTACAATAAAGAGGCAATCATGGAAGGATATACCTGCTGATCGAAATCTATACCATTTTCGTCAGTGCAGAGGTGGCCGTTGGCAGACATAGGTATCTTGACGCCTTTGAATTCATGAATGCCGAATTTCCTCAGAACATCCTTGAGGTATTTCTCTTGAGATATGAAGATGCCGTTGCGTTGTTGACGAATTTGCAGACCTAAGAAGAATTTCAGCTCCCCCATCATGGACATTTGATATTCTACACCCATCATGTAGGAAAATTCATCACTGTAACGTTTTTCAGTTGTCGTCGTTTTCTCACGACAAATGCCATGGGTAGGCTTATTGAGAGTGGTTGGGACCGAGGGGACACCGGCGGGTTCCGGGAACGATATTGGTAACAAGCATTGCAGGACGCATGATGTACCCAGGTTTGGGGCTCCCCGTGGGAGATAATACCCCTAGTCCTGCCGGAGTGGTTGATTGACCAAGAGAACTACAATATGCTCCTTGAGCTGTTCGACAAAGGAGGAAGATGGAGGAGCCGGCTTGCTATCTGTCTCTCATGTACGAGTGTGTGTGTGTGAGAATGGCCGACCCTCTGCATGGAGGGGGCCAGGGGGTTTTATAGACGACCCCCGGCCTACAAAATGGATATTAGGTACAAGGTGGGGGGCCTGGATGGCCAGAGGGCCCACTGATGATTAGTCTTGTCGTTGGACGGTCCCACCAGCTGCAGGGTCCCATCAGGCCCCGGGACCCGCCGGCTGAACTACGAGATTGGTGTGTGCTCCCCACGGAGGGCGCGAACAATACGATCGCCGTCATCTTGCGGGATACGGTGCCGGTCAGCGGTACGGCCGTCTCCACTGTAGCCACGCCGGGCTAGGTAATGGAGTGGGTGGTGGCATGCTGGTACTGTACACGGTTGACGGGTCACAGCCGGCACCGGTCAGTGGTACACCCGCCACCACTGTAACCATGCATATGATTCTCGATCGTACCCGCATTGAGGTACTTTCGCCTTTAATCGAAGGATCCCGTCACATCATGAGGATCGATGCGACAGGTGCCCTCCAGCCGGCTGGCGGCTAGCCATCCGGCCAGAGAGTAGACGTCTACACTCCTAGTTGGCACGGACCATGCAGCCGGCCAGGAGGAGCCAACAGTTGAGGAAGATTTCGCCCCTCTCTACACCAAAGTGTGGGGGAGTAGGTTTGATGAGGCTACCCCGGGGTTATCCCCCTGTCAGTAGTCCCCGAAGCACGGGAGGTCCGCCGTCTCAAGGCGAAGGCCTCGCCGGCTTGAGTATTCCGCTCGCCAGTCGTGGGAGCCGTGGCTGGTGAGCCCAGGTGTGGGAGACGGCCGGGCGGGGAGTCGGACGGCTTCCGCAAGACGCCTCATCTTCTTCGCTTGCAGTGGTGATACGCCACGTGTCGGGCTTCGGGGGTCACGCCATGACAAACCATGCACATGACAGGACCGGGCCTGCACAGCGGGGCCCGCCACACCACGGCCTCGGCCCACGCGTGGGGATCCTCTGCAGATATGAGACGACGATTGGCATTTCGGAGCACATTAACGCTTTCGCATGGCCCAGGAGGAATGGGGATTGTGCGCACCGGATCTCCTTCCCCACGATCTCTCCCATGGTTGAAATGGACATGCACGGAGGTCGAAGAGACCATTCGCCCCATCCTGTTTCGCTCCAGCGCCCCTTCCCTCCCAAAGCGCGTGCAAGAGAGAGACGTTGTTCATATCTTCGCCGATGTTCGCTGCCGGCACTCCGTGCAACTCCAACACTTCGCGCTGCAGCTCCGACATGTCTTGAGCCACCACCAAGAACGCGAACTCCCGAGGCGCTTGGTCGAGGCACCTTCGACGTCGAGGGACACATCGAGTTCCTCCACCATCACCGCATGCTGCCTTCGGTAGAGCTCGTCACTGTGCTCCTCCCCGGAGGAGAGGGATCTCCGACCCCTCAAGGCGGCGAAGCGGTGGTCTTCACCAAGCACTTTGCCCGCGGGTTCGGGCTGCCGGCAAGCGATTTATTCTCCCGCTTCCTAGTGCATTTCGGCCTGCAGACGCACCATCTTGCGGCGAACGCCATTCCCGAGTTGGCTCCCTTCGTTACCCTTTGCAATGGTTTCCTTGGGATTGAGCCGCGGTTGGATCTGTGGCGCCAGTTGTTCTTCTTCAAGCAATAATCGGTGCCGGACGGGGCCTCCAGTACCATGAAGATGACCAATTGCGGTGCCGCCCTTGTCCATCACCGGACCGCCTCCGGCTTCCCGAAGCTTCCTCTTCAGGATTCAGTGAAGAAGTGGCAGAAGGGGTTCTTCAACGTGAAGAATGTAGGCCCCAGGAACGGCTGCATCAAAATGCCTGCTTTCGCCATCGCTCCGCCGACGGAGTAGCTGAATTGGAAGAGCACGCTGCCGAATCCGATCGGGAGGTGAAGCTTATATGCGCCCACCTTGAGCTTCTCAAGACCCAAAGCCTTTCGGTCGAGGATCTGCTTTCCACCATGGTGGCACGCTGGATTCTGCCTCTGCTGCACCGACCGCATCTGATCTGTCAGATGAGCGGCCGACATGACCCATGCCGGCTCTCGACGAAGAACCTAGGAGCCGACAAGGTAGCGGAGCGGGTGAACTTGATCTCCTCCGCCTCCATGGATGAAGGCGGTGCGTGGGAATGGGGCATGACCCCTTACAACCGGGACCATGAGGCCCCGATGGTAAGTTTCATCATGATAACTCTTTCTGTTTTCCTTTGGATGTCGTCCGGCTTCTGACGCCGGACGCCAGCTACATCGTCAGATGTTCGGACGCCTGCAAGTCTACCGCCCGCCGGCTACCGACATGGAGGCGTCAGACCCCGACGAGATCGAGGATGTGGATGAGGTGGAGCCTCGACCGGTGGGCTCCGAAGAGGTCGAGGGGGTGGCGGAATCGGAAGGAACCGAGCCGGCTGGTGAGTTTCTTGCATCTGGACGGCTTGACTGGACCGATGATGACGAGGAATCGCCTCCATTGCACGGTGCAGTCGCCACGGAAGACCTTGAAGATCTAGAGGACGTCTCCAACCCTCCCAAGAGACAACAACGCCGAGCTGCCCACGAGCCGGACATGGATGGTGAGGGAGCGTGACGGGAAGGCAAGCAAGTTGCTACCGCCAAGTCGGCTCCCAAGCGAGCCGCGGTAGGACCCCTCGTTGGGGGCCGTGCCGGTGGCTCAAAGAAGCAGCGAGTAGGCCCAGCCGGCGTCAGCAGACGGCTGGTTCCCATCGCCGTCGAGTGAGTAGCCGCGCTCCTCTTTTCTTTGCCTCGTTCTTGATTCTTTGGTGGGAGACCCTTTCTCATCAGGTTACGACAAGCAGGGCCGCCCAGACGGCGACAGTGGACGATGCTACCGCCAGGGAGCAAGCTGCCTGGGCTGAGGCGGACGCCGCGAGCAAGGCGCTGCTCGAGGAAGAACACCGTCCATGGGAGGAGGCGACTCGAAAGGCAGCCACATGCCGAGACCACCACGAAAAGCGAGCAGGCGAACTCGCTTAGAGGCCGCCAACCAAAGAGAGGCGGTGCAAGACGAGGCACGACCCCGCCTCGCGGAAGGACGTGGAGGCATGGATCAGCGGGCAGGGACGCACCGGTGCAAGTGCGATCGAAACCACAAAGGTTGCCGAGCCAGAGTCTACCACCACGTCGGAGAATATTGACAGGACGCCCGACACACCCGGCGTTGGCCTAGACACCGCACCGAGGCGCCGATGGATGCATTGGCAGCAGATATCCCGCCGCCGAGGACGGAGGTCCCTGGTGGTGAAGCCCGAGCCTCGGACGAGATGGCCCTTGTGATGAAGGACAAGGCCATGGGGACCGAAGATCCCGCTGCGCAAGCGCCCCGCCAGACCGACGTGTCGAAGGAGCCGACCAGGAGCGCAGCACCAGGAGACGGCACTATGGTCGTGTCCGACCACGCCGCGTCCGCTTCCGGAGCCGTCCCACTCTTTGGGAGCCAGCCCATGGAGTCCTCGAGCACGGCCAGATCGATCCATGCGAACCTGTCTCTGGTGCTACGCTGAGTGGGGTTCCCGTGCTTGTTGCGGCGTTTTCCTGCATCCGCGAGAAGGTGGCGCAAGCGGCCTAGGTGGCTCGGGAAGATGTGAACCGCCTTGAGCAATGGGTTCTGGTATGTTTTCAATCCCTACATCTTTTTTTCGAGAATTTTCTTCTTCTCGATTTGTTCCAGTGAGGGTGCGCCGGTGCACCCACTGGGTGTAGCCCCCGAAAGTCGGGCCGGTTGAGAGTTAGCCGTCTCGAGTCTTACTCGTGGCAGCTATTTCTTCTTTTTTTCTTTCAGTGGGGGCACGCAAGCGCGCCCACTTGGTGTAGCCCCTGAGAATCGGGCCGGTTGGGAATCCATCGGGATGAATCTCATTCATGACCAATCTTCTATTTTCTTGCGTTGCATGACCACCATAACGGCTAGGCCCAGGCCCAGAACACGCTATTGGCCCGGCTCCAAGTGGCCGAGAGGCAACTAGGCGACCTCCAAGGCCGGCTAGACCGATCCATCCCGGAGGGCGACGCCTTGCGCGATGAGGGCGACCGGCTGCGCCAGGAAGTATAGCTTCACCAGACGGAGAAGAAGGACCACCAGGCGGCCCATCAGGCAGAGCTGGAGCAGTGCTACTTCTCAAACAACAGCTCCAGAAATTGACACGTTGACGGAGACTTGCTTGCGTTGGTTTTTCCCTTGAAGAGGAAAGGGTGATGCAGCACAGGAGCAGTAAGTATTTCCCTCAGTTGAGAACCAAGGTATCAATCCAGTAGGAGAATCTCGTCAAGTCCAGAGTACCTGCGCAAACACAAAAGAGCTTGCACCCAACACTATAAAGGGGTTGTCAATCCCTTCAAGATTGATTGCAAAGTGAGATCTGAAGGCAGAAAGTGCAACGAAGAAAAAGTGTAAGGCTGAAAATATGGTGTGAAGTAGACCCGGGGGGCATAGTGTTCACTAGAGGCTTTTCTCAAAATAGTAAATATTATGGTGGGTGAACAAATTACTGTCGAGCAATTGATAGAACCGCGCAAAGTCATGACGATATCTAAGGCAATGATCATACATATATGCATCACGTTCGAGACAAGTAGACCGATACTTTCTGCATCTACTACTATTACTCCACACATCGACCACTATCCAGCATGCATCTAGTGTATTGAGTTCATGACGAACAGAGTAACGCCTTAAGCAAGATGACATGATGTAGAGGGATAAACTCAAACCAATGATGAAAACCCCATCTTTTTACCCTTGATGGCAACAACACAATGCGTGCCTCGCTACCCCTTCTGTCACTAGGTGAGGTCACTGCACGGTATGAACCCAAAACCAAGCACTTCTCCCATTGCAAGAATCATAGATCAAGCTGGCCAAACAAAACCTACAACTCAAAGAGAATTAAAAGGATGCGAAATCATGCATAAGAGAGATCAGAAGAAACTCAAATAAGATTCACAGATAATCTGATCATAAAACCACAATTCATCGGATCTCGACAAACACACCGCAAAAGAAGATTACATCGGATAGATCTCCATGAAGATCATGGAGAACTTTGTATTGAAGATCCAAGAGAGAGAAGAAGCCATCTAGTTACTAGCTATGGACCCGTAGGTCTATGGTGAACTACTCACGCATCATCGGAGAGGTCATGGTGTTGATGAAGAAGCCCTCCGTATCCAAATCCCCCCTCGTATAGGGCACCGGAACGTGCCCCACATGGGATCTTGCAGAGACAGAAGCTTGCGGCGGCGGAAAAGTACTTTCGATGATCTCCTGATTTTTTCTGGAATTATTGGGAATATATAGGCGAAAGACCTAGGCCGGAGGTGGCCGAGGGAGCCCACAAGCCTAGGAGGCGCGGGCCCTCCCTGGCCACGGCTAGAGGGCTTGTGGGGTCCCTGGTGGCCCCCTGCCTTGGTTCTCAAGCTTCCCGAAATTTTTCTGTTTCGGAAAAAACTTTTTGGAAGTTTCGTTCCGTTTGGACTCCGTTTAAAATCTTCCTCTGAAAGGGGTCAAAAACACGGAAAAAACAGGAACTGACACTTGGCACTGAGTTAATAAGTTAGTCCCAAAAAGATATAAAAGGCATACAAAACATCCAAAGTTTGGCACGATAATAGCATGAAACCATAAAAAATTATAGATACGTTGGAGACGTATCAAGCAACCCCAAGCTTAACTCCTGCTCGTCCTCGAGTAGGGAAGTGATAAAGACTGAATTTTGATGTGGAATGCTACCTATCATAGTTGTCCTTTGCAACTTCTTTCATGTGACATGAATGTTCAGATTCGTAAGATTCAAAACAATAGTTTGCTATTGACATGAAAACAATAATACTTCAAGAAAACTAGCAAGGTAATCATGAACTTTCGAAATAACACGGCCAAAGAAAGTTATCCCTACAAAATCATGTAGTCTGGCTATGCTCCATCATCCCCACACAACTAATTTAAATCATGCACAACCCCGGTATTGGCCAAGTAATTGTTTTCGCACTCTTACTTTCTCAAACCTTTTATAACTATCTCGCAATACATGAGCGTGAGCCATGGATATAGCACTATAAGTGGAATAGAGTGTGGTGGTGGTTGTGAGACAAAAAGGGAGGAGATGGTCACATTGACTCGGCGTATCAAAGGGCTATGGAGATGCCCATTAATATATATCAATGTGAATGAGTAGGGATTGCCATACAAAGGATGCACTAGAGCTATAAGTATGTGAAAGCTCAAAAGGAGGACTAGTGGATGTGCATCCAATTTGCTTGCTCACGAAGACCTAGGGCAATTTTGAGGAAGCCCATCATTGGAATATACAAGCCAAGTCATATAATGAAGATTCCCACTAGCATATGGTGGTGACGAAACGAAAGGCTCTCAATCATGAAGAACATGGTGCTATTATGAAGCACAAGTGTGGAAAAAGATAGTAGCATTGTCCCTTCTCTCTTTTTTCTCTTTTTTTATTTGGGCTCTTTGGCCTCTTTTTTTCTCTTTTTTTTATTTGGGCTCTTTGGGCTCTTTTTTTTATTTCCTCACATGGGACAATGCTCTAATAATGACGATCATCACACTTTTATTTACTCACAGCTCAAAGCTCAGAACGATGATGACTCTATAGGAAATGCCTCCGGCAGTGTATCGGGATGTGCAACGATCTAGCTTGGCGTATGACGTTGAAACATCTCGCTAGCTATCTTATGATCATGCAATGGCAATATGAAAGTGACAGCACAAGTCATGAGACGGAACGGTGGGAGTTGCATGGCAATATATCTCGGAATGGCTATGAAAATGCCATAGTAGGTAGGTATGGTGGCTATTTTGAGGGAGGCGTATGGTGGGTTTGTGCACCGGCGAGAATTGCGCGGCACTAAAGACGCTAGCAATGGTGGAAGCTAAAAGTGCATCTATACCATGGACTCACATTAGTCATGAAGAACTCACATACTTGTTGAGAAAGTTTTTATTAGGAATCGAAACAAAGTGCTAAACGCATACTCCTAGGGGAAGGGTTGGTAGGTGTTAACCATCGCGCGATCCCGACCTCAACACAAAGGATGACAATCAATAGATCAATTATGCTCTGACTTCCTAACATATCGGTTCACCATACATGCATGCTACGAGAATCACTAACTTCAACACAAGTATTTCTAGATTCACAACACCCTACTAACATAACTCTTAATATTACCAAATCCACGCCTCAAAACTAATTGAGAGGAATCAAACTTCTCTTTCTACTCAATGCACGTGAAGATGGATGTTTTTGTATCCTCTTTGGGTACCTATCACCTTTGGGGACTACTTTCATAGCACAAGGCAACTACCAAGTCACGCACCATCGTTGTCTAAAAGATCTAAGTGAAGCACATAGAGCAAAATTATCTAGCTCAAAAGATATAAGTGAAGCACGATGAGCATTCTTAGCAAAATCACGATGAGTGCATGTCTCTCTCAACAGGTGTGCAGCAAGGATGATTGTGACACAACAAAAAGAAAAGACTCCTACGATACAAGACGCTCCAAGAAAAACAAATATCATGTGGTGAATAAAAATATAGCTCCAAGTAATGTTACCGATGGATTGAAGACGAAAGAGGGGATGCCTTCCCGGGGCATACCCAAGCTTAGGCTTTTTGGTGTCCTTGAATTTGGCTTGGGATGCCTTGGGCATCCCCAAGCTTGAGCTCTTTCCACTCCTTATCTCTTTGTCCATGAGAACATCACCCAAAACTTGAAAACTTCACAACACAAAACTTAAACAGAAACTCGTGATAACATTAGCACAAGAAAACAAACTACCACGTCTTTAGGTACTGTAGAAATCTTGATTTCTATTTATATTGGTGTTAGATTACTATATTCTCACTTCTCCATGGCTAGTACCCCCCGATACTATCCATAGTTTCATCAAAACAAGCAACCAACTCAACAAAAACAGAATCTGTCAAAAACAGACCAGTCTGTAGCAATCTGTATACTTCGTATACTTCTGGTACCTCAAAAATTCTGAAACATTACGACTGCCCGGGAAAAAGGCATATCAACCAGCAGCAAAAAGAATCAACTCAAAATCTCTTTCTGGATAAAAATGAAAAATAATCCCATGAGCGAAAAGTTTCTGTCTTTTTCCAGCAGGATCAAACAACCATCACCAAGACTAGTCATAAAGGTTTTGCTTGGCTCAAACACAAAAAGAAACACAAAAGACACTATCACAACAGAGTTATGATAGTGTGGACGCAACAAAATAGAAAGAAAAAGATAAATTCATTGGGTTGCCTCCCAACAAGCGCTATTGTTTAACGCCCTTAGCTAGGCATAAGGTGATGGAATCACGTATCGTCATCTTTGGTGCTCAAACCATAAGTAGCCCTCATCATGGATTCATAAGGCAATCTTATTTTCTTTCTAGGAAAGTGCTCCATGCCCTTCTTTAAAGGAAACTAAAATCTGATATTCCCTTTCTTCATATCGATGATAGCACCGATAGTCCTTAGGAAATGTCTACCAAGAATAATAGGGCATGTAGGATTTCAATCAATGTCAAGCACAATGAAATACATGGGTACGTAGTTCCTATTTGCAATAATAAGAACATCATTAATCCTTCCCATGGGTTTCTTGACAGTAGAATCCGCAAGATGCAAATTAAGAGAACACTCCTCAATCTCATTAAAACCTAGAACATCACATAAAGATTTTGGAATCGCGGAAACACTAGCACCCAAATCACACAAAGCATTGCATTCATAGTTTTTGATTTTGATTTTTATAGTAGGTTCCCACTCATCATGAAGCTTTCTAGGGATAGAGACTTCCAATTCAAGTTTCTCTTCAAGATATTTTATCATAGCTTCGACGATATGATCGGTAAAGGCCTTGTTTTGGCTATAAACGCGTGGAGAGTTTAGCATGGATTGCATCAAGGAAATGCATTCAATCAAGGAGCAACTATCATAATTGAATTCCTTGAGTTCCAAAGTAGTAATTTCATTACTACTCAAAGTTTTAATATCTTCTACTTCACTTTCAATGCTTTTAGCATCAAGATAGATGGACTCCGAATCATTGGGGCGTTTTTTCAACCAAGGTGGATTCATATCCAGCCCCATAATCATTAGGTTTGACACAAGAAAACAAAGATTCAATGGGAGTCACACCAAGCACTTTAAGATCTTCATGATTCTTATCACGAGAACACGCCTTTTTAAGCCATTCATGTCTAGCACGAATTTGGGCGGTTCGTTCTTTGCTCTCACTCATGGAAACACGCATAGCTTTCAAAGTTTCATCCATATTGATCTTGGTAGGAGCACATCTAACTTTCAAAGCATCAATATCACGAGACATTCTATCAACGCTCCTAGCCAAATCGTCAATTTTGAGTAGTTTTTCCTCTATGGACGCATTGAAAATCTTTTGTGAGTTGATAAACTCTTTGATATTACTCTCTAGATCAGAGGGTAATCTATTGTAATTTCCATGAGTATTGTTGTAGGAGTTACCATAGTTATTAGAAGAGTTACTAGGAAAAGGCCTAGGAACATAGTTTCCTCTAAAAGCATTGCTGTTGCCAAAATTATTCCTACCAACAAAATTAACGTCCAAGCTAGCATTGCTACTCTCAATCAAGGAAGACAAGGGCATATCATTAGGATCTAAAGGAGCACTTCTACTAGCAACCAAATTCATTAACTCATCCATCTTAGCACTCAACGAGTTAATTTCTTCTATAGCGTGTACCTTCTTACTAGTAGGTGACCTTTCAGTGTGCCCCTGAGAGTAGTTCGTCATGATATTGTCTAAGAGTTTTGTAGCTTCTCCTAACGTGATTTCCATGAACGTTCCACCTGAGGCGGAGTCCAATATATTTCTAGAAGCGAAATTCAAGCCAACGTAGAAGATTTGTATAATCATCCAAAGACTCAAGCCATGAGCGGGACAATTTCTAATCATCAATTTCATCCTCTCCCAAGATTGTGCAACATGTTCAGGATCAAGTTGCTTAAAATTCATGATATCATTATGGAGAGAGATAATCTTAGCCGACGGAAAATACTTGGATATGTAAGCACCTTTGCACTCATTCCAAGAATTAATACTATTTTTGGGCAAAGACGAAAACAAAGTTTTTGCTCGATCTCGCAACGAGAAAGGAAAAAGCTTCAATTTAATCACATCATTATCCACATCTTTCTTTTTTTGCATATCGCAAATCTCAATGAAGGTATTAATATGGGATGCGGCATCTTCACTAGGAAGGTCGGAGAATTGCTCTTTCATAACAAGATTCAGCAAAGCGGCATTGATTTCGTATGACTCCGCACTAGTGGCGGGAGCAATCGGAGTACTAATAAAATCATTATTATTAGTATTCGAGAAGTCACAAAGTTTGGTGTTTGCAGTCATGGTGACTTCAGCAAGCAAGCAAGCACACAAGCGAACAAAGAGCAAGAGAGAGAAAAGGGCAAACGAAGAAGGCAAACGTAAAAGGCAAAAAAATTATTTGTAAATTTTTGTTTTTCAGAAGTGGGGGAGAGGAAAATGAGAGGCAAAAAAGGTAAATGCAAGAGATGAGTTTGCGACACTTACCTGGATGAGTTCTTGACTTGATCCTCCCTGGCAACGGCGCCAGATATCCTTCTGCTACTTCTCAAACAACAGCGCTAGAAATTGACACGTTGGCGAAGACGTGCTTGCATTGGTTTTTCCCTTGAAGAGGAAAGGGTGATGCAGCACAGGAGCAGTAAGTATTTCCCTCAGTTGAGAACCAAGATATCAATCCAGTAGGAGAATCTTGTTAAGTCCAGAGTACCTGCGCAAACACAAAAGAGCTTGCACCCAACGCTATAAAGGGGTTGTCAATCCCTTCAAGATTGATTGCAAAGTGAGATCTGAAGGCGGAAAGTGCAACGTAGAAAAAGTGTAAGGCTGAAAATATGGTGTGAACTAGACCCGGGGGGCCATAGTGTTCACTAGAGGCTTCTCTCAAAATAGCAAATATTACGGTGGGTGAACAAATTACTGTCTAGCAATTGATAGAACCACACAAAGTCATGACGATATCTAAGGCAATGATCATACATATAGGCATCACGTCCGAGACAAGTAGACCGATACTTCCTGCATCTACTACTATTACTCCACACATCGACCGCTATCCAGCATGCATCTAGTGTATTGAGTTCATGACGAACAGAGTAACGCCTTAAGCAAGATGACATGATGTAGAGGGATAAACTCAAACCAATGATGAAAACCCCATCTTTTTACCCTTGATGGCAACAACATGATGCGTGCCTCGTTACCCCTTCTGTCACTGGGTGAGGTCACCGCACGGTATGAACCAAAAACCAAGCACTTCTCCCATTGCAAGAATCATAGATCAAGCTGGCCAAACAAAACCCACAACTCGAAGAGAATTACAAGGATATGAAATCATGCATAAGAGAGATCAGAAGAAACTCAAATAATATTCATAGATAATCTGATCATAAATCCACAATTCATCGGATCTCGACAAACACACTGCAAAAGAAGATTACAGCGGATAGATCTCCATGAAGATCATGGAGAAATTTGTATCGAAGATCCAAGAGAGAGAAGAAGCCATCTAGTTACTAGCTATGGACCCGTAGGTCTATGGTGAACTACTCACACATCATCGGAGAGGTCATGGTGCTGGTGAAGAAGCCCTCCGTATCCGAATCCACCCTCCTGCAGGGCACCAGAACGTGCCCCAGATGGGATCTTGCGGAGACAGAAGCTTGCGGCGGCAGAAAAGTACTTTCGATGATCTCCTAATTTTTTCTGGAATTATTGGGAATATATAGGCGAAAGACCTAGGGCAGAGGTGGCCCAGGGAGGCCACAAGCCTGGGAGGCGCGACCCCTCTGGACGCGGCTTGGGGGCTTGTGAGGTCCCTGGTGCCCCCTGCCTTTGTTCTCAAGCTTCCCGGTCTTCTTCTGTTTCGGAAAAAATCTTTTTGGAAGTTTCGTTCCGTTTGGACTCCGTTTAAAATCCTCCTCTGAAAGGGGTGAAAAACACGGAAAAAATAGGAACTGGCACTTGACACTGAGTTAATAAGTTAGTCCCAAAAAGATATAAAGGCATACAAAACATCCAAAGTTTGACAGGATAATAGCATGAAACCATCAAAATTATATATACGTTGGAGACGTATCAAGCAGCTACACGCCGCCCACCACGACACTCTGTCGCAGTAGGAGGCTTCTCAAGCCGCCGTGCTGGAACGGTTGGAGAAGCTGCACCTTGACAAGAAGCCGCAGGAGCAGGCAGGACGCCGCCTTGAAGGACAAGGATGCCCAACTGGCGAAGGAGGTCGAGGTGGCGTAGACCACATGGGATGAGCTCGCCCGCCGGGTCCACGAGTACACGGCCCGGGATCGCGACCTTGAAGAAGAGGCAGGCAAAGTCGACATCCTTCTCAATCGTGAGTCATTCCTGTCTTATCTTGTCCTTATATGGTTGACTCCTCTTTTTCCCCTTCCTCACGCCACGCCCCCGCCATTGCTCCCCAGGTCTCTTTCCAGGGACGCGACATGCGGTGGACGTGGCTGTGGAGGCCCATCGTGAAGAACGACGAGCCGCCGGAATTGAGGTGAATGCCGAGGCTAGCTGGACCGTAGATGAGGTGGCCCTTGCTGCCAAGGCCCGTCTGTAGGAGCTGGCGCGGTCTCTAACCCGGCTCCAGGATGCCGGACTGGCATTGGTAAACGCCCTTTGGCCAGATGTGGTGGAGCCGACATTGATGAGTCGGTTGTCCCGATGGCTCGAGGCAGGAAGTTCCCAGCTAGACGCGTTGGCGCGCGTCGGGTGCATGAGCCGGGACGTATATGGCGCTTCGTCTTGCCAAGTCATAGTATAACAACCTTAACTTGGGCCTACTCGTAGCACAGCGCGCCGACACGGAAGCGGAGTTGGCCGCCGTCGAGGACGAGTTGTCGGTGCGAGTTAGCGATATTGCATCCTTTGCTGAATGGAATGAGTACATCGTGGAACGGAGGGCTAATGGAGGTCCGATCCCGGAGGACCACAATCGGCTAGCCCTTGCCGACCCCAATGGCATCTCCGACAAGACGACATTCGAGGATGCCAACTCCAACAATGAGGCCTGTGTTGACTCCGCCGCAAAGGGTGGTGTCGAAGGCACCCGAGTGGAGGACAGAGCCTCCACCTCAGGTCCTGCTGGCGATGCCGGCGCCAAGGGTGGCGCCGCCACCAACTAAAGTTTTCTCTGTTTTCTACATTTTTTGTTAATCCAGAAGTTCCACCCACTGGGGGTGTAGTGTAATGAACCTTGGCCGTGGGCCTTTGCATGTATTTGATGTAATATATGCTTGTTTGCCTTAATTGTGCCCGCGAAGGCTGTGCTTGCCGACTTGCTTTTCTGTCTTTCACCCCCCTTGGCTTCCATCTGCCCAAGAGCATGTCCCTTCCAGCATCCGCCCCGCTAGTCCGACAGCTGGGAGCCGGTCTGTGACTGGGACGGGGCTTCTGCCTGCAAAGGCATGAGCCTTGGACTTCTTGAAGCCGCAGAGATACTTAGACTTGGAGCAAGTCAGCAGAGGTCGGCTAGAAATGAAGATCAGAAGTGATCAGACCAATCCGAGTCGGCGATCCCTTCGTAGCCGAATTTTGCATGCCGTCGGCCTTCCGTTCCACAATCCTGCTAGCCGGACAGTTGGAAGCCGATCTGTAGCTTGCACAAGCTGGTAAACATTTTGGCTCAGCGTGCAGCATATGTTCGACTACAAACATGAAGTTAGTTTGGGTCGGCTAGCAAGCCCCCAAGCCCAAGGAGTTGGATCAGGAAGCTCACTCTCGTAACGACAACTCTTTTTAGGAAATTGAAAAGGTATGCCCCAAGTATCGGATTAAGGCACCCGTTACATTCATTGAAATCCCAAAAGGGTAAAGGATACATACGTACACATTTCTCTCTCTTCTTCTAGTAGTAGAACGGGCGAAGCAGTGCCGCGTTCCATGGACGCCCCGTTTCCTCGCCGGAGGCGTCTCTCTTGCGCTTCTGCGACTTCTGAGTGTCTATTAGATAGTACGCATTGTTGTGCAGCGCCTTGCTGATGATGAAGGGTCCCTTCCATGGGGAGGAGAGCTTGTGCTGGCTGCCGTTCGCTGGATTCTTCTAAGTAAAGGCCCCCCTCATGGAAAGAGAGAGGCCTGATACTTTTGATGTGGTAGTGTCTCAGCTTCTGCTGGTAGATGGCCGTCTGGCTCAGGGCCAGCTCCCGTGCCTCCTCGAGTAGATCGACGCCGTCTTCTCTCTTGCATTCGCCCCTGTGTACAGGGTGACACGAGGCGAGTCGAACTCAACATCCGTGGGGATGATCGGCTCGGACCCGTAGACGAGGAAGAATGTCGTGAAACCGGTTGACCGGTTCGGCGTGGTGCGGAGACTCCACATCACAGCCGACAACTCTTCGATCCAGCAGACGGCTTACCTGGAGAGTGGCGCCACGAGTGTTGGCTTGATGCCGGCCAAGATTAGGCCACTTGCCCTTTCCGCCTGGCCGTTTGGCTGTGGGTGCACGACCGATGCCAGATCAAGCCGGATGCCCTCCTCATCGCAATAGAGCGCCATTGCAACTTTGGCGAAGTTGGTGCCATTGTCGGTGATGATGTTGTGGGGGGCACCGTAGCATACGATGATGTCCTTGATGAACTTGATGGTCGTGGGACAATCGAGCTTCTTGATTGGTCTGGCATCAATCCACTTGGTGAACTTGTCGACGGGTACCAGGGGATGCGTCATGCCACCTCGAGCGGTCTTGAATGGCCCTACCATGTCCAGCCCCCCAGACGAAGAAAGGCCATGAGAGGGGAATGATCTTGAGAGCCGTGGCCGGCAAGTGGCTTTGCATGCTGAATCCTCTTCGAGGGCTGTGGCCTCTTCTAGGACCGTGGGCCAATAGAATCCATGGCGGAACGCCTTGGCCACCAGGGTTATAGAGGCGGCGTGATGCCCGCACTCACCCTGATGTATGTCCTTGATAATTTCTTGCCCTTTCTCTGATTCGATGCAGCGTTGAAATACGCCAGTTACACTGTGTCGAACCAATTCGCAGTTGATGATGGCGTAAGCGGGAGATCGGCACTGGATCTGCCGCACTTCTGCCTCGTCCTGAGGGAGCTCGCCACAAAGGAGGAAAGCTAGGATGGGCTGTGCCCATGTGGGAGCTGACACAGGGGCCGACTCTTGTCGGCGTTCTGGGAATGGGGGTACCCAGACCCGCGTCCTGTGACCCAGGGTTGGCCCACTTCATCGACCAAAAACCAACAGGCCCGACACCACTCAAGGAAAGGTCCTTGCGAGGGACCAAGCCTCGCGAGGAGGAACAATATCAAGACCCGCAAGGGGGGGCTCATCAGGACCCCTCCGGAGCGGTAGATATTCCGAGGCAAGGCCAGGCCTCGGGAGTCAAGGATGATGCAGGGGAAGGATAGACGGGCAACAGACAACAGGGTGGAGTAGTTTCCCTTATAGTGCAAAGGGGGCGCAGACGTATCAGGGTTCCCAAAGAATCTTCCAAAGGCTTCCTTTCTGGTGCAACAAGGCCGTCACCGCCCGCCAGCTGGACAAACGTCATCCCAGGACTCGTCCCTGCAGCGCTGGCAGCCACTTTGCAGGCGAAGACCACCTTGGGGCAGGGGAGCATGCTATTCCCCTTCAAAATTGGCCGTTGTGGGATCCCTTCCCGCTGAAAGGATAAGGGAAGAGGACTGGGGCCGCCACTATATATAGAGGGTAGGTCAATTCATAGAGGGAGGGATCCATTCATTCGCCCATTGACACCACGCAATGGCCACCCAGCCTCCGGAGGCCCTCGGACATTGTACTAGTTCATCCACCAACCTCCATGAGAGGCAATCCACCAAATCAGGAGTAGGGTATTACGCTTCCCAGCGGCCCGGACCTGGGTAAACTATGGTGTTCAGTGTTTTCCTCACCATCGAGTGAATTCTCTGCCATCTATAGCGAGTAGCGAGTTAGGTGAGGCGAGTCCGCGAGAGATCTTGTACACACCCATGAGTTCGAATCTTTTACGGTTTTGCGGAGCCCAAAATCCGACATTTGGCGCGCCAGGTAGGGGGTGTGTCAATGTCTCTCCCAGGGCTTGGCTCGCTGAAGCTGGTCACACTCATGGTAGGGGGACGACGAATCTGCGAGTAGAGGCGGGCCGCACGCGTGGCGCGACCGGCTCAAGCGGGCCGAAACGCCCTGCGATGCTCCGCCACCCCATCGTTCGACGTTCACGCCGGACGGGCTTCCAACGAGTGCCGGAGGCTACCGCCTTCACCAACCACACGACACCCCCCCGTCGCCCCGACCCTTCCACGCGTCCAGGTTGCTCCACCCCCTTTCGAGTCTGTCAGCACCCGACGCACAGACATGTCGTGCTCTTGGTGGCGCATGAGCTCAGGCGTAGATATGCCGCCGCCGCATCGGTGGGCACATGCGCGCTCTTGGGCGTGACGTCGCCGACGAGACCCGAGTGCACCCCCGTGGGAGCCGCACTCGTCAGCCCGCACCACTAGGGGCTACAGCGGGGGAACCGCACGGGCGCGCCCGAGACACCCGCCCATGCCTGCCCCCGCTGCGGGTCTGGTGGGACCTCCTGGAGGCACGGGATATGGCCGCGCTAGGGAGGCGTCGTCCAGCGTCCCCCGGCGTGCTTCACAAAACAAGGAGGGAGTATCGGAGGCCCGACTACATCAACCCCTAGAGGCGCGTGCAATTCAACGACGATCGCATCGACACACATCCGGGTTATGGAGGAAGCGGCACGGACTGCGACAGGAGGCACGCGCGTGACCCCGAGGGCAGCCCCTGTGCAAACATGCAGGAACAGCACCACAGGGTGGCTCCGCAGGGACAACCAGCGCGGGTGTCCTCGCGGGGCACCCCCGCTGGCAGGGAGCTTCTTCGGGAAGACGTCTTGGTATGGGGACCGGGGACCTCTCGCCTGAGACGGGGTGGACGCACCCTTGCATCCAGGCCGAGAGGCCCCAACCTAGGAATGGAGGGTGGAGCACACGCCCATGTTCCCGGGCCAGAAGACCCTAACCTGGAGGCCAGGGGTGGTATATCCGCCCTTGCCTTCGGGGCGTGCGACACCTGCGTGGGGACTGAGGGTGGAACACACGCCCATGTCGCTAGTGCGGGCTTCGTTCGATCGCCCACAAGTGTTCGGGTACCCGCCGTTTCCCTCAGGTTGGGCTAGCCCGGCCTAGGGGCATGGCCCTGGGTACCAACGTGGGGACCTGGGGGCCCCAGCGAGGCGCGTTGGGGCAACACCCCGAGGACTCGGGACCTACCGTCTGGGCGAGCTCTCCGGCCAGCGAGCATTGGGGGATCCTCCCACGCTCGAGGGCTCGCTCAGGGCGGACCACACCACGCCGCTACGAGCCCATGGACCACGAGCAGAGCACGCACCTATGAGGCACATGGCTCCCGAAGAGTCCCCGGGACCTGCATCGACCGTGACGCCCCTCCATCGTCCTTCAATCCTTCCGAAACCTACTTCATCCCGTGACACTCTCACGTAATAACGAGCCGATGCTGTATACGCCTAGGCCCCCCAAGGACGCGGAGGGATCCCTCCCACGCCTAGTGGCAGCCCTACGCTCCACGCTGGGGAGAAGACGGAGGCAATCAACACAGTACACCAATGACTTCTGGAATCAGGCGCCTATGCCTCGGGGGTAGGGACACCCGCGAGGCCAAAGCGTCCTCGTGACCTCCCAGATATACCCCCACCGTGACACTCTCACACAATAACGAGCCGAGGCTGTATACACCCAGGGCCCCCCGAGGACGCGGAGGGGTCCATCCCACGCCTAGTGTAAGCCCTATGCTCCACGCTCGGCGGAAACAGAGGCGGTGAATATCTTAGGTGCAAGACGCGACCGTTGTCTCGTTCTTTTCTCGCGTTTCAAGTCGCAACCCTCAAGGGCCTCCCCTTTTGTATTTCGAGCTATCAAAGGCTGGAAGATCTCTTTATTTAATGTTTGAAAAGAAAAGAAGGGCAGGGATTTCTTCTCTATGTTTCTCTCGTTTTACCAAACTTGAGTCCTCTTTCTCCTTTTGTTTTGATTTGTGTTTCACGGAAACCCTGGGAGACCGCTGGGCCTCCCGAGGCAACCACAAGGGGGCGGAATGGGGAAGCGCTCGAGCGTCAAAGGGGATCCATGAGGCGCGCCTCAGGAGTCTTACCGATCGCAAAGCCACTTGGACACCCTGGTGCCGTCCAGGCACATTCGGTTGGTATCAGGGGTGTCTTGGCCTGGCCCCGTGAGGAACGACCTTGAACGGGTCGCGCCTCACGACAGCAGGGAAATGTGCGGGACTGGGACCTGTCGACGTAGAGCGGTTTGAGTATCAAGGGGGACTCCTGAGCGACGTGCGTCAGGAGCCTTACCGGTCGCAAGGCCACTCGGCCGCCGAGCTGCCGCCCATGTCGGCACTCAGGGCGTCGGGGCTTTGCCCATTGAGGAACAACCTTGGTAACGGGTTGCGCCTCGCGGCGACAAGGAAATGTCCGGGACCAGGAACTGTAGACACAAAGTGCCGAAAGGGTCCTCAAACTGCCCCACAAGCAGGGAGGAAGCACCACGAACGGGGCCATACTCGCGGGCTAGACCGTCAGCGTCACGACGACATGGGGCTGGCAGCGACCACTGCCAGGAGGAAATCATTATGCACATCTCGTCTTCAGAGACCGCATTGAAAGGTACCCCCATATACATCGAAGTTGCTGTTAAATCGAGTACATAACCGTGTCAGGAGAACAAGGAGGGGAATCAGGAGGACGCATCGTCGCCAGAGCTCATGCCGCAGCCTTCGGAAGCAAGCCTTGTCACCAGGTCTTCCACGTGGACCTCGACCCATTCAGCAAGGGCAGCGCGGATCGTCTCTGGCACCGTACCCAACAGTGCGGCGAAGTCAAAGTCTGGGTCAAGGCGAAGGAGGTGGCTGAAGATGTCCGAGGCCGCTTGACCCAAAAGGTCACGACCATTCTTCTCTGTGAGCGTGCAAGCCTTCTCGGCACCCGCCTCAAGGCATTCCACGACACGGAGGAAGAATTCCAAGTACAAAGCATCGTCGAGGACCAGGGGGCTCGAGACACCCTCGCCACAGATGTCTCTCAAAGCCTGGGAGGCTCTCCTCTCGAGGGATTGGAACATCTAGGAGCATTGAAGCTGGAGGCCATGAGCATGGATCGCCTTTTAGGAGGCCTCTCCAACCAGGGAAGTCGTGCCTTTCACCTGGTTGTCAAGAAGATAGAGTTTATCTTCGGAAGTAGCCTAGGCGTCCAGTGCGACGTGCCGACGTTTCACTTCCTGATCCAATCTCTTCCGGAGGGCATCGAACTCGTTTTTCAGGTGGTCACGTCGCTCAAGGAGAATACCGTAGGGAATTTGTGTCCTTTGGTTTGAATACCAAGCTGCTCCAAACTAGATGTACAACTGTCACAACAGTTGGAACTGGGTCATCAAATCACTGTCTTTGAAAGTGCGTTATATCGACAAGGGGGGTGAATATGCAATTTTTACAGATTCATCACTGAGCAAATTCCTAGTGAGGAAAGTCCTCAATCATGGACTGTGTGCAGCGGAAAAGTACTAAGTCGGAAGTGCAAAAACGTCTACAACAAAGTACTCTGTGTGATTTTAGAGAATTGGTTTGCACAGGTCACAATTACACGATAAGCATGTGAAGAATAACTCACGTGAAGAATTTGAGGTGAGGAATTCACAGAAAGTCTTCAGTCAAATTCTTCAAGCAGTACAGATGAAACTCTTGAGCATGCAATTGACGAAATAAAAGTGTTGAGGAAATAGAACCAGTAGCTCGATGAAGACAGTTGTTAATGACCCAGTTCTAACTGTTGTGACAGTTGTACGTCTGGTTTGGAGCGGCTTGGTATTGAAACCATATGACACATAGTCCCGGGACAAACAGTCCCTACCGTATTCTCCTTGAGCTAAGTACACACAATATTCGCCCAACACTTGTGGTAAGTCTTGAGGACAGACTTCCAAACCCTCACAAACTCGGTCACCCGGCAATCCACAATTGAATGCTCGATGCTCTAGACCATGACACCTAGCCGTTTGGAGGATGCACAGTTCTAAAAGGTAACAAACGTCAGTTCCACACAGGAATAACTTCTTCAGTGATGCTCAATCACTTGGGTTTTGGTTTGAGTTTGGGTGTTTGGGGTATTTCCTCACTTGATGATTTTCGCTCAAAGACTCTGAGGAATTTGGGTTGCTCTAAATGACAAGTGTCAGTTTCTCTCGGAACAGCCAAACATCTAGTGGTTGTGGGGGGCGGCTATTTATAACCTGGGAGCATCCCAACATGATTTGACATAAATTCCCTTTAATAATATGACCGTTGGGTGGATAAGTTCTTGGACAGGTGGCGTGTGGCGCGACAACGATCATAACTGTCAACTGTGAGAGTCCTCATGTCTCTCATATTCCTCACTTTGAGGATTTGGTAGATGTAGGTTTGGGTTGAGCATTATGAGGAAATTCCTTCCATAGTTTTACCTCGACACCCTTTAATAGTAGGTGTTCCTATGACTCAAGTATAAAGAAAATGAAACAGAAAGAGTAAATCTTCAAGCTTCAAAGTCTTCAGTCTATTTTCTTCGAGACACACCGAATTCCTCATCTTCAATATATTCATGAGGAATATCAATTTCTTCGCAATTTCTTCGCGATCAAAGTCTTCAAGGAATGACCAAAGTCTTCACCTGAAGACATTCATTTTTAGGGGTCGATATTCATCGAATAACTCAAACTCCCCAGCGACTTATAGAGCTTGTGTATACTTACAAACACATCAGTCTCTTAACCTATAAGTCTTCAAACCACCAAAATCACTAAGGGGCACTAGATGCACTTAGAGTCTCCCCCTTTTTGGTGGTTGATGACAAATAGGTTAAGTTTTCAACGGGGATAATAATATGGAATGTAAGTACTGATTTTGAGGAATTTGAAGGTAAGATACAGAGCTACTCCCCCTGATGATGTGCATGTTTTGAGGAATTTTATTTGAACAGCAAATGCACATTCATGATATATATCATGGAGATCTCCCCTTATATCTTGTAATTCATTCATGCATTTGACATATAATATGAGGAATTTGAAATGCATGATGTAAAATGGTGTGTGACGAATTTCAGCTTGCATACATTAATTAACTTGAGGAATAAGCACGCGAGGAAAAACGTTCATAAGTGTGAGAACACCATGGGGATTAAGTTACAACTCATTACATCAAAAACTTCAGAAGAACCAAGAGTTTGTAACTTAATAAAGTTTATAAGCCCATAAATTTAACCCACTTGAAGACTAACTCTTAGATTTCTCCCCCTTTGTCATCAAGTGATAAAAAGGGACGAATCTGAGGACTAACACCCATGAAGAACTTCACTTCTGTGTTGAGGAAGAGGCGTGAGCATTCTTAGAGTCAGACTTCCTTGTTGGTCCAATTGTAGTATCCACAGGTTCTGCATCTGAATCAGCAGTGCGGAATGAATAAAATTATTTTTCCACCAGGTCAGGAACTAGAATATTCTTGAATTTCTTCTTTGGTGGCCATGACCAATCAAAGTCCCGAGTGAATTCCAATTCTTCAAGTTCCTCGGGAGTCTTCAGAAGGGACAGTATGGCCCAAGTGCAATCAAATACCTGATGAAGACAATAGTGATTTTTCTTCACATCATTTTGAGTATCAGTGTGGGTTTTCACAATGGAGCCAAACTGGCGTTTCACCCACTTATGGTTGTGATCTACTTTCTGATGAAGACTGAGGAGAAGCTCTCCGTTAGTCATCACCCTTGGGGCAGTTGGGCTTGGAGGTTTTGCTATGCTATCAGATTCTTGAGTGGTAGTATCATCATATGAGCAGTCGAAGGCAGCCTTGCGAAATTGACCATCCAGCGATCGATTTCCTTCATCAATCACGAACTTGCCTTTGCCCTCAACTGGTTCAAAAGATTTCTTGATGACTTTGAGAGGCTGCAGATAACCGAGGTGATTCTGCTAGTCATATTGGTAGTTTAAGGCGGATCTCTTTCTCATGAATCTCATGATCCAACGCGCATAAATATTAAGCTCAAATGGTGACAAAGCATTGTCAGCCAAAGTCCTCAAGAAGAAATCGTGAATGTTCATTTTGATGCCATGAATGACATTGAACATAATGTTCTTCATGATTCCAGCGACATATTCTTCCTTATCATGCCGTGTGATAGGTGCGATGGAATATGCCAATATTCTATAGACAGTTTTGGGCACTTATTTCAATTCCTGCACCTGGAATCTAGTCCTTGGAGGTTGGCCCGGAGCCAAAGGTTTCATGAGGACCTCCATGAGCTGATTTGGAAACTCTCTTTCATCATACAGGTTGATTGCATCATCTGAAGGAATTGAGATAGGTAGAGCTCGAAGCAGTTCTGTGGCTGGAGCTTTGTAGTGAGTGTGTTGTGTCATCCAGTCCAAGACCCAAGAGTTGATGTGTTTGGGGTCACCTAAGATATGAAGTGTGCTATAGAACTGAAGAATAATGTATTTATTCCAGTCACCGATATCTGTGCAGAATGGCAGTAGCCCTGCTTCGTCAAGAACACTCAACACTAGGGTGAAGCAAGGAATTTCCTCCATATCACAATGAGGAATGTGCGTGTGATGAAATGTCTTCCTTTTCCCACAAAGCACAGAAGCATAGTAATTAAGTTGAGTTCTGGTCTAGAACTTTCTGTGCCTGATACGAAGCCTATCGTAAGGATTTTCTCTAGTGAAGACATGATGTTCATCATAGAAGTATTCCTTCAGAAACTTTGGCCTCTTTGAGAAGGGTTGATGAGACTTTGGTTGAAGATTATGATGTGGATCATCTTGAGGATTTTTGGCCCCTACAATTGCAGTTTCAGGATTTGCAACCACAATTGCAGTTTCGTCAGTAGTATTTTATCCTGTGAGAGGCATTTTCATCAGGAGCTTGTTCTTCAGTATGAGCGATTTGCTGTGCCGAAGGATTAGATGCAGTTTCTTGTACAACAATTTCGTTTTCAGTTTCTTCAGCTGATGCAACTGATTCTTGGTCTGGTGCCGATTTCACATGTGAGCTCTTTTCTTTAGAGCCAGTCAGAATTTTAGTAGCAGCAGGAGTTTGAGGAATTTGAGTTGTTATTGGCGAGTTTGGGTGAGCCTTTTCCCAAAACTCATCATGGATAACAGGTGTGCTGCTGCCAATGTCTTCATCAGCCTCCTTTTCTGAAGGAGTCATTTCTGGGTTTTGAGGAGGAGGTGTTGAGACTGGAGGAATTTGATCAGCTTGAATTTCCTCGTCTATTGGTGTGGATGCAGTAGAGCGATTGTCATCCATTTCCTCATCCCGTTCTGGAAAGATGTGCTCTTCACCAAATGGTACAATCATGTATGATGGTGCAACACTGAGCGGAGTCGCATCCGCTGGAGCTGATGATGTAGTAGGCAGAGTCTTCTAGTGTTTTTCCTCGGAAGACTTTGATAGTGTTGATGCCTTTCTCTTCTTTCCTTTATTCTCAGCAGCTTTTGTTTTGTTCACGTATGATGCAGACGAAAGAATCACTTTCTTCACCTTTGAAGACATTCGTGAAGGAGCATTTTCATCGGGCATTGTATGAGCAGTGTCAGGCCTGGCAAATTCTTTAGCAGGAATATTGTGTGTTATTTCATTAGCAGTTGGTTCTTCATCTTCATGAGAATCAACTAGTTACACAGTATATCTGGATTGAGGATTTGTTGGTTGCTTTGGGGCTGCAACCCTGCTATTGTATTCATCAATTGCTTTAGTTGCGGCTTTGACAAACCTCACTTTGACACCCTTTCGGTCTACATCAAGACTTGTGTATGTGTGAGTGAGGCTTTTCAGATCTGATTCAGTTGAAACAAGTTTCTCACGCGTCAGGCTAAGAATGTTTTGCTTCTAGTACTTCTCCTTTTTGACCTTTGCAACCCGAGCTTGTTTGGCTTGCCGATCCTTCCATTTTGCTTCATTGATGAATGAGGTAACCATGTGACTGAGTCCAGGTGGAAGTTTCAAGTCATCAATTGGTGTGATTGGATCCTCATACCAAAGGTCGATGAAGTTCAACACCACTTTCGGATCCAGTGTGAGGGGAATGGTGTTGCCAGTAGCTTGTGCAACCCTTTCTTGCTGATTTCTGATGATGGCTTGAAGAGTTTCATCATCATATTCCTCACTTTCTTCTGACGCAGAAGGGATGTTGACAACCTTGCTTGGGCTTGGCCTTGTTCCTCTTCCAGCAGTCATCTTTGTCTTCAGTATGCTAGGTGAAGATTTGAGAGCTGAGCCTGAGGCAGATGGTACTGAGGAATTTGGATTTCCTATTTGATGCTTCCTGTGTTTTGACTGCAGAGTAGGTGAAGAATTTGCTGCAGTTGACGACTTGGCAACCGTTGTTGCTACTTTCTAAGGAATTTTCTCTTTTGACAATGTGGTTGATGGTTTTTCCTTGAGATCTGGTTTCTTCATTAGGACCTTCTTCTGAGGTTGTTCTATAGGAGAAGCCTCAGTAGCAAAAGAAGTGGCAGCAGCAGTTGCATCAGTAGAATCCTCATTAAACTGTGTTACACCAACTTTTGCCTTTTTCTGTAGCTTAGACAAATACTTGTATTTTTCATCAGGATAGTCTTCAATTGTGGCTATGCTGGAAGGATGTGCTGTCTGTTGGTTTCCCTGTGGAAATCTTTTGCAAGGAGGTTTGAGGGAAAACTTCTTGACATACTTTGGAGTGAGATAGTGTATTCCTTCCACTCCTTTGCCCATGTGCGTTCAATCTTTTGAAGCCAGATCTTGCGTTTTTCCATTGTCTCTTTTCCATGAATTTCTTCATCAGGCGTGCAGTACTCAGCATATATGTCCTCTAGAATTTCAAAAGCAGTGTTCTGTTCAAGTTTCTTGCCACCCTTGTGTTTTCTGTCTTCGCCCATTTTCTTCAGCTTAGGTTTTTGATACGTCTCCAATGTATCTATAATTTTTGATTGTTTATGTTGTTATATTATCATTCTTGGATGTTTTACAATCATTTTATATCATTTTTTGGTACTAACCTATTGACATAGTGCCCAGTGCCAGTTGATGTTTTCTACATGTTTTTTACATCGTAGGAAATCGATACCAAACGGAGTCCAAACGCAGCGAAACTTTTAGTGGATTTTTTTGGGCCAGAAGACTTCCAGTGGGCCAGGAATGCACCTGAGGGGAGCTACAATGGGAGCACAACCCACCAGGGCGCGCCTGGGCCCCTGCTACCTCTTGAGCTTCCGTTGGTTTTTCCCTTGAAGAGGAAAGGGTGATGCAACATAGTAGCAGTAAGTATTTCCCTCAGTTTGAGAACCAAGGTATTAATCCAGTAGGAGCATCAAGCCAAGTCTCCAAAGTACCCGCGCAAAAACAGCAAACTTGCACCCAAAGCTACAAAGGGGTTGTCAATCCCTTCACGGTTAACTCCAAGGTGAGATCCGAAGGCAGAAAATGCAACAAAGTAAAAGTGTAGGGCTGAAAATATGATGTGAAGTAGACCCGGGGGCCATAGTGTTCACTAGAGGCTTCTCTCAAGATAGCAACTATTACGGTGGGTGAACGAATTACTGTCGAGCAATTGATAGAACCGCACAAAGTCATGACGATATCTAAGGCAATGATCATACATATATGCGTCATGTCCCAGACAAGTAGACCGATACTTTCTGCATCTACTACTATTACTCCACACATCGACCGCTATCCAGCATGCATCTAATGTATTGAGTTCATGACAAACAGAGTAATGCCCTAAGCAAGATGACATGATGTAGAGGGATAAATTCATGCAATAGATATAAACCCCATCTTTTTACCCTTGATGGCAACAACATGATGCGTGCCTCGCTACACCTTCTGTCACTGGGTGAGGTCACCGCACGGTATGAACCCAAAACCAAGCACTTCTCCCATTGCAAGAACTGTAGATCAAGTTGGCCAAACGAAACCCACAAATCAAAGAGAATTACAAGGATATGAAATCCTGCATATAAGAGATCAGAAGAAACTGAAACAAGATTCATAGATAATCTGATCATAAATCCACAATTCATCGGATCTCGACAAACACACCACAAAAGGGGATTACATCGGATAGATCTCCATGAAGATCATGGAGAACTTTGTGTTGAAGATCCAAGAGAGAGAAGAAGCCATCTAGCTACTAGCTATGGACCCGAAGGTCTATGGTGAACTACTCACGCATCATCGGAGAGGCAATGGTGTTGATGAAGAAGCCCTCCGTGTCCGAATCCCCCTCCGACAAGGCACCAGAACGTGCCCCAGATGGGATCTTGCGGAGACAGAAGCTTGCGGTGGCGGAAAAGTATTTTCGTGGCTCTCTCCCGTGGTTTCAGATTTTTCGGGGATTTATAGGCGGAAGAAGTAGGGCAGAGGAGCCTGAGGGGGCCCACAAGCCTTCTAGGCACGGGCCCCCCAGGCGGCGGCTAGGGGGCTTGTGGCCTCCCCTTGTTCCCTCTGCCTTGGTTCTCAAGCTCCCTGCATATCTTCTGTTTCGGAAAAATCTTTTCGGAGGTTTTATTCCGTTTGGACTCCGTTTAATATTCTCCCCTGAAAAAGGTCAAAAACACAGAAAAAACAGGAACTGGCACTTGGCACTGAGTTAATAAGTTAGTCCCAAAAAAGATATAAAAGGCATACAAAATAATCCAAAGTTTGACAAGATAATAGCATGGAACCATAAAAAATTATAGATACGTTGGAGACGTATCAAGCATCCCCAAGCTTAACTCCTTCTCGTCCTCAAGTAGGGAAGTGATAAAGACTGAATTTTTGATGTGGAATGCTACCTAGCATATTTGTCCTTTGTAACTTCTTTCATGTGACATGAATGTTCAGATCCGTAAGATTCAAAACAATAGTTTGCTATTGACATGAAAACAATAATACTTCAAGCAAACTAGCAAGGTAATCATGAACTTTTGAAATAACAAGGCCAAAGAAAGTTATCCCTACAAAATCATATAGTCTGGCTATGCTCCATCATCCCCACACAACGAATTTAAATCATGCACAACCCCGGTATCGGCCAAGTAATGGTTTTCGCACTCTTACTTTCTCAAACCTTTTTCAACTCTCACGCAATACATGAGCGTGAGTCATGGATATACCACTATAGAGTGTGGTGGAGGTTGTGAGGCAAAAAGGAGGAGATGCTCACATTGACTCGGCGTATCAAAGGGCTATGGAGATGCCCATCAATAGATATCAATATGGATGAGTAGGGATTACCATGCAATGGATGCACTAAGAGCTATAAGTGTGTGAAAGCTCTAAAGAAGAACTAGTGGATGTGCATCCAACTTGCTTGCTCACGAAGACCTAGGGCAATTTTGAGGAAGCCCATCATTGGAATATACAAGCCAAGTTACATAATGAAGATTCCCACTAGTATATGATGGTGACAAAACAAGAGACTCTCAATCATGAAGAACATGGTGCTATTATGAAGCACAAGTGTGGAAAAAGATAGTAGTATTGTCCCTTCTCTCTTTTTCTCTCCTTTTTTTTGTTTGGGCTCTTTGGCCACTTTCCATTTTTTGTGTGGGCAACTTTGGCCTCTTTTTTTATTTCCTCACATGGGACAATGCTCTAATAATGATGATCATCACACTTTTATTTACTCACAGCTCAATGCTTAGAACAATGATGACTCTATAGAAAATGCCCCCGGCAGTGTACCGGGATGTGCAACGATCTAGCTTGGCGTATGGCATTGAAACATCTCGCTAGCTATCTTACGATCATGCAATGGCAATATGTAAGTGACGGCACAAGTCATGAGACAGAACGGTGGGAGTTGCATGATAATATATCTCGGAATGGCTATGAAAAGGCCATGATAGGTAGGTATGGTGGCTGTTTTGAGGAAGGTCTATTGTGGTTTTGTGTACTGACGAAAGTTGCGCGACACTAGAGAGGCTAGCAATGGTGGAAGGTGAAAGTGCATCTATACCATGGACTCACATTAGTCATGACGAACTCACATACTTATTGCGAAAGTTTTTATTAGTAATCCAAATAGAGTGCTAAACGCATACTCCTAGGGGAAGGGTGTAACGACTAAGATGCGGTCCTTTCCTATTTAGGGAACGAGGCCCCAAAATGGAAAGAAGCGCATTTATGCGTTTCGCAAGCAAGATAAACATATCGCATACATAAATAAAGAATGACAAATAGGGAATCGTATGCCAGCTCACATAGATAATATCAGAGTTACATCCACACATTTGTTCAGACAAGGTAGTTCCGCTACGGACTACATAACATAAGAAAAGGCTATGCTATCCCACATGCTTCCCCACGATCACGACCACGCCTCAGTCTTCTGGATAGTTCACGTACAGGCGGTCGTTCTCCTCATCGTACTGCCACGCCAGCTGCGTGCCATCGGGATCACCTGTGTCGGGCGTACCTGTACCTATTGGGGTGTTGAACTAATCTGTGAGCCACGGGGACTCGGCAATCTATGACCTCGGTACCGAAACTAGTCAAGTTATTAGGTGAGGAAGGTTCTGTGTTTAGGTTGAAGAATCCTAAGAATTTATGGTGGCTAACTTACGTAGAACAAGTTATTGATGTGGTGGTCTACTCGAGCGGTCGAAAACTAGATAATCACTAAGTGATCCTCAACACCTACTTACGTCAAACATAACCCCACCGTGTTCCCCGTCGAAGGGAGGTCTTCTAAGGGGACATTCACGGTTACGCACACAGTTGGCAGTTTTATTAGATTAAGTTCAAGTTATCTATAACCGGATGTTAACAAATATTCCAAGTTGCCACATAACCGCGAGCACGACTTTCCGAAAGATTAAACCCTGCAGGGGTGCTCCAACTAGTCCATCACAAACGGTCACGGGCCGCAAAGTAATCCTCTATCACGAATCTCGTGATCTCGTCGGATTCCTTAGAGGAAAACCTCAACTCTGGGGAGAACCAAAGCTTCACCGGTATTCCTATACGCAAGATATATCACTAAGGTAAGACAAGACTAGCAGGACCTCCCGTCGTGTCGACGACCCCGATAAGAGTCGCGCATCTCACTCTCAGGACACGACGGATGAGCGATGGTTACCACGCCAAAACACCGAGTTGCCATGGGGAGCGTAATAAGCTGCTTTGGGTTGGACCAACACTCATGAGGAGCACTGGCCTGAGTTGTTGATTAATTCCTCGGGGTAGCTATTCCCTATGCAGGTTATTATTAGGTGATTTGCAAATTAAAACCAATGTTGGGTCCTACCGGACAAGTCTTAACACTACACGATTTATCAAGGGGGTCCCATAACAACCCCGAACGTGTTAGGATCGATCAGTTATGGAATCAAACACCGATAGCCGGAAACTAAGGCGGCAATAACGGAACAAATCACCCGGCAAAATCTAGGCCTTCCATCATTTACCAAGTATATAGGTGCATTGATTAAATAACAGATTTAAACATAATGATATCAAAACTCATATTATCACATGAGACAACTGCACCTGCAACTAGCAACTCTAATATTAGAAGCTGAGCAAGCCTACTTAGTCGTTCAATATTTGCTAGGAGGGGAAACTATTTGGGTCTCATAGCAATATCAGGAGGCAATTATATCAGTGGTAGGCAGCGAGCATATGACGAAGGAAACGTGAATCTAGGCATAACAAATCTAGAGATGGTATCAAGGTCATGGTCATCTTGCATGTGATGTCTTCAGCTTGGAACTGCTCTTGTTCATCCTGCACGTACTCTCCCGAATCCACGTACTCGCTCTCCAATCCCGGTTCTACCCAATATAAAAACAACAACCAATGAACAACAACACAACATGATGCATCAAACACATGATGCATTAGATGAGAATGTAGCATGCATCTCTATTCTAGTCGCTTGCATATGCATGAGAAGAAAAGACAAACTTCTGGACAGAACTTCACTCTAAACTATCTTGACATGCATGAAGATGACATGAACAGATACATCACGAGAAAATGATGCAAAAACATATAAAGAACATGGAGAACGGAGTTACGGATCAACCGAAAACTACGAAACAAGAAACGGAGTCCTACAGATCAATTGTACCACAAGCACTCTACAATGGCATACTCCTGGTATTCCCAGGTTGCCACATGATCAAACAAATAATTATAGGTGGGATGGTGCAAACAAACTCACCACACAACCAACTATGCATTCACGAGCTTCAAAACAACAAAACTATACAATATGTCCTAAACAGCAACATAACAGTTTGAGAGCAACATGCAGAGCACCTGCAGCCACCCAAATGTGCCAAACAAGATATGTGGCAAAAGCTATTCAAAATATCTACAAGCATGAGCAAAAATATAATACAAAGGAGTTACACACAGAAAGATCTACAGGTGCTAACTTGGACAAAAATAACAGATTTCAGGGACTTAGTGAAAATCTCAGATTCTCACCAGCTGTTTATGCTCTGAAGCATTTTGACATCCCCCAAAACAATATCTACGTGAAGTGAAAGTTTATGATATTTAACAGAGAGCTAGACAAACACAAAAGCTCCAACTCTCTTGTTCATTGCGAGAGCTGATACCCAACACATGAACTTTTGCAACCACAACTACAAGGGAAGAAAATAATAGCAGATTCTCAGACTTAGTGAAAATCATAGATTTTCACTAAACTGACAATTTCAGCCACATGCCTACTTTGACAAGACACAACTTGCACATATAAACTCCTAAGCATGAAACAAAACCACCGTGCTGTAGAGGGGTTCACCCACTACTGCCACAACAAGGAATCATCCTCTTGGGCTCATCACATCTCATGGCACCAAGCTCTAAACATAGATCAAAACAGAAAAATGACATTTCCAGGAAGTGTCCAAAATGGAAATCTGATTTCACCAATGGATTCCTGGGAATATTCTACCCCAAAAACATATATAATTCCTAGGTACTTGCACAAAACAAATAGGCACAAAGTTGAAAGGAAAAACTACATGGAATCACATAGATGCAAATAGTGCCATATCATACGTGTTTCTCACTAGAACATCACCTACACATGCACTTGCGCACTCGCAACTCCAATGCTCACATGAGGGTTTAGACCTCATGTATGTGTGCCATAGCACATCACCATACACACACACATCCATCAAGCATACACACACTCACATACGTTCACTCACATCAACTACCACTATTTCACCCACATACATGCTTGCAACACAAGAGCTCACTAAGGCAATACCATGCCTTGGGAATGGGGGTGTCGCACACACACATGCACACACAACTCCACATGCTAGTGAGCTCACACTCACACATGCATGATCACATCTACATCAACACAAGCACTTGGGTGCTTGCACCACACAAGCACACATACCTCATGCACATGCACTAGTGCACATATGCACAAGCACACACACACACATATATGCACATACACCTACACAAGCTCTTGGGTGCTTGCACCACACAAGCAAACATACACATGGAAGCTTGCACACATACATACACTAGCATCACCACCCTCCAACACACATACACATACATCACTAACTCCTACACACACATACTAACTAAACGAAGGGAAGGCCCACTGGTTGTGAGGCAAAAATCCCCACCTTGCTGCCCAAGCATACCACAGCAACAAAACTAACAAACAAATGAAAAACAGCAAAGGAAATGACAAAAAATAAAAGGGTAGCTTGGGGGGTCGAACCCTCAACCTGCTGGTTTAACACACAACAGCAAACCACTGCACTACTGGCCTTGGCTGGACAGAACTAAGGAAGGGAACAGGGTAAGCTTGCCTCTGCTGCTACTGTGCCCGAAACAAATCAACAAAAAGGGGGCGCCACGGGGTTTCGAACCCACAACCTGGCGATCTACAAAACCCACTGCTACCGCTGCGCTGCATGTTCGGAATGTTAACACAGAGGGGAACTCTACTCTTTGGAGAAACCCCCTCTGGATCTACTACTTCTTGACGGTGGCCGGAACAGGGGAGGCTCACCACCAGTGACACGCTTCAAATTGAGCAACGATTCGTTGCTGGGAGGAAGTGGGATCGTCCCCGGTTCCATTCCACACCTAAGCTCTACGCGGGGAGCCCTACAGCTACTGCTCCACGACACGCGGCGGCGCCAGCGACAGAGAGATGCACGGCGGCGATGCTATGGCCCTACACGCGATATGCCGACAGGGGAAGGGGGAGGAGAGCTTGTGCTCACCCACTGGTCGAGGAGACACGCCTGTCGGAGAGGAAGCATGGGAAGTCGAGGAAGTAGCCGATGCAGAGGAGGTCGTCAGAGCGGAAGAAAGCCGTCGTCGAAGTAGAGGAAGCAGGGTAGACCGGCGTCGACTGGGTGCGGGAACGGGCTCCCCTGAGGTCCCGTGTGCTCTCTGAAGGCTTGGAGAGGAAACATGGGTATGCCAACGACGGCGACGAGCTCTTCAAGGTTCGGCCATGGCGGAGGAGGAGCTCGGCCCGCCTACTGTCGATCTGGGGAGAGGGAGGAGGAAGAGGAAGGAGGTGGCGGCGGCTTGGAGGAACCCTAGCCAGGGCACGCACGCCGAGGGTTAAATTGAGGGAGAGGGAGGACGCCTCGACGTCCGTGAGCGACAGCGTCGCTCTCTGTCTCGCGCTCTCTGATGAAACTGACGGAAAGGGCGAGAGGAGGGAGATGGCGTCTACAGGAGAGGGAAGGGAGTGGGCTGCGCGCGAGGAGCAACTGGGCCAGCGAGGAGGAGAAGGCCACTCGAAGGCGCTAGGTAAGAAAAGAAAAACCCACTCGGAGTTTTCTATTTAAAAACCAAGCCAACAAACAATTAAACTCCTAGGGAAAATTATGGCTCCAAAAATAAAATAAAAAGGACCCTGGTCATAAGGAAATTATGACCTATTTAAATAAAATGAAATGGGAATTTTTGGAGCACTTAAATATTTATAAAATATAATTAAATAATATATTTTGCGAATACTCAACCCTCTTAAACAAAGTTTTAAAACCCTTTAAACCTAGCACCACATCCACCACAAAACAAACTAAATGATCTAGAATTTTGAACCAGGGCTAGAGCAAGTAAAACTTGAGCTTGAGAAAAATAGAGAGGGGGGTTTTGAAACCTATTTGAAAACTTACATAGTTGCACCCCACTTTCAAACACCACTCCACATCACATCACATAACACATCAACATCACCACCACATACATGGATTCACAATAACAACAAACACAAGAAGGCATGGAATGATATGGATGCATGCATGCAAAGGGAAACAAGACATGCACATGAAATATCACATGAAATATAACTCTCATATAAATGACATGATGGACCCACATACATGAAGGTTCCAAATAAGGCAAGTTACACTCTGGGGCATTACAAACTCTCCCACACTACAAAAAGATCTCGCCCCGAGATCTAGGACTGAAAGAACTCTGGGAATTCGGAACGGAGGTGATCCTCGCATTCCCAAGTGGACTCTTTATCGGAATGATGTGACCACTGCACCTTGAGAAATTTGATAGACTTGTTGCGGGTCTTGCGCTCAGTCACCTCGAGAACCACAACTGGACGCTCATGATAGGATAGGTCGGGTTGAAGGTCGATGTCTTGAAGATGAACTGTGCGCTCGGGAGGCTTGAAGCATCTCCGGAGCTGAGAGACATGGAACACGTCATGCACATTTGCAAAGTTTGAAGGGATCTCAAGCTGATACACAAGATCTCCTCTCTTGCCAACAACTCTGAAAGGACCAACGAAACTAGGCGCAAGCTTGCCTTTGATGCCAAAACGCTGTGTGCCCTTCATAGGAGACACTTTGAGATAGACGAAGTCATCGAGCTCATAAGACATATCCGATGCTTGCTATCATAGTAGCTCTTCTGACGGGACTGTGCTGCTCTGAGATTATCCCGAATGACCCGACACATCTCTTGAGCTTCCTCTATCAAGTCATTCCCAAGAATCTGGCACTCGCCGGTCTCGGACCAGTTGAGCGGGGTACGACACTTCCTGCCATAGAGAATCTCAAACGAAGCTTTGCCTGAACTAGCTTGATAACTGTTGTTATACGAGAACTCAGCGAAAGGCAGGCAGTCTTCCCACTTCATGCCAAAAGAAATGACACATGCTCTCAGCATATCCTCAAGGACCTGATTGAACCTCTCCACTTGCCCACTAGTCTGAGGATGAAAAGTTGTCTCGAATCGTATCTTCGTACCCATCGCAGACTGAAAAGAGTCCGAGAACTTGGAAGTGAAAATAATTCCACGATCCGAAGAAATCAACATAGGCACACCGTGCAAAGACACTATCCTGGAAATGTACAGCTCTGCAAGCTGAGCTGCCGAGATGGATTCCTTGACTCGAAGAAAATGAGCCACTTTACTCAACTTGTCGATGAAGACGAAGATGGCATCATTACCCTTCCTGGACTTCGGAAACCCGGTGACGAAATCCATCTCAATATGGTCGAACTTCCACTCGGGAATGGGAAATGGATGCAAAAGACCTGCTAGACGTTGATGCTCTGCTTTCACCCTTCGACATACATGACCTTCATTTATGAACTGACCAATCTCACGCTTCATGCGAGTCCACCAGAAGTTCTGTTTCAAATCCTGATACATCTTGGAGCTTGCTGGATGTATTGAGAGCAGAGAGTTATGAGCTTCTTCCATGATTACCTTTCTGAGATCACCTTTCGGAACGACAAGACGATCCTCAAAGAATAACGTGTCTCTGGCATCAACACTGAAGCACTTATATTTGGGAACTCCCTTTGCCAAGCCAATCTTAACTTTCTTCACCATTTCATCAAGAAGCTGTGCTGCCCGGACTTGACCTTCCAAGGTAGGAGAGATATGAAGATTTGCAAGAAATCGCTGAGGTACTAACTGAAGATTGAGCTTTTTGAAAGATTCACAAAGGTCAGGCTGGAGAGGCTTCAGAATGAGACTGTTGCAGTAAGCCTTCATGCTCAAAGCATCTACCACGACATTAGCTTTGCCTGGAGTATACTCAACGCTCAGATTAAAATCTTGGAGCATTTCCACCCAGAGAGTTTGCCGAAGATTGAGGTTAGGCTGGGTGAAGATGTACTTGAGACTCTTGTGATCGGTGAACACTTCAACCTTTCGTTCCAACAAGAGGTGTCTCCAAGTCATCAGAGCATGTACCACTGCCGCCAACTCAAGATCATGCACAGGATAATTCTTCTCACTTCACTTCAACTGCCTCGAGGTATAAGCTACCACTTTCTTCTCTTGCATCAACACAACACCAAGACCTTGAAGAGAGGCATCGCAGAACACTTGGTAAGGTTTGGAGTCATCAGGAGGAACCAAGACTGGAGTAGAGGTGAGCTTCTCTTTGAGTGTGTCGAAGGCCAACTGACACTCTGGAGACCAGACATACTTCACACCCTTCCGAAGAAGACTTGAGAGAGGCTTAGCAATCTTGGAGAAGTTCTCAACGAACCTTCTACAATAGCTTGTAGGCCCGAGAAAGCTTCGAAGCTGCTTCACATTTTGCGGAGGCTCCCACTCAACAATGGCCTGCACCTTCGACGGATCAACTTTGATGCCCTCGACAGAGATGATGTGCCCAAGATAGACAACTTCTTTCAACCAGAACTCACATTTGGAAAACTTGGCATAGAACTTATGCTCTCTCAGCTTATCAAGCACCAGCCTGAGATGTTCTTCATGCTCTTCCTCAGTTTTTGAAAAGACCAGAATATCATCGAGATACAGCAAGACAAATTCATTCTTGAACGGAGAGAATATGTAGTTCATCATTCGACAAAATGTCAGTGGAGCATTTGCGAAACCAAAAGACATGACCGTATGCTCATACGAGCCAAAACTTGTCCTGAAAGTAGTCTTTGGAATATCCTCTTCGCGAATGCGAATTTGATGATAGCCCATCCTGAGATCGAGCTTGGAGAATACCTTAGCCCCTTTCAACTGCTCGAACAACTCATTTATGTTAGGAAGTGGATACTTGTTTCTGATTGTCTTCTTGTTCAATGGACGGTAATGGACACACAATCGGTCCATGCCATCCTTCTTCTTGACAAACAACACTCCACAGCCCCAAGGAGAGGAGCTTGGTCTGATGAGACCCAAACGCTCCTGCCCATCGAGTTGCCTCTTAAGTTCCTTCAGCTCTTCTGGACCCAATTTGTACGGCCGTTTGCACACAAGCTCAGTACCCGGTTCAAGCTCTATAACGAATTCAACTTCTCGGTGCGGAGGCATTCCTGGTAGTTTTTGTGAAAACACATCTTCATATTCGCAGACCACTGGGACTTGCGAAATTGGATTAATCTCACCCTTTTCATTTAAAGAGAACAGATGGATTGTGTCATTGCACGCCGCGAAGATAATCACATCCTCCGAAGAATGAGTTATCTTAACTTATTTAGCTTCACAATCAATCGATGCCTTGTTCATGGCCAACCAGTCCATACCAAGGATCAAATCAATGTCAGAATTGCCCAAGACAATAGGAGACACCAGAAAAGCATAATTACCCATCTTGACAGAAACATCCGGAACCAACATGTGAGAACTCATACGCATTTCCGGAGAAACCGCGCGGAAAGGAATATCCAAGTGAATTGCGGGAATGTCATGCTTAGCAATGAAAGGCTTGGAGATGAAGCAATGTGATGCACCAGAATCAAATAAAACCTTAGCAGAAATATCATTAATGACGAGGTTACCCATAATCACATCTGATGAGTTCTCTGCTTCAGCTGCATTCACCATATTGACTCTAGCAGACCTGAGGTTGAACTTCATGATAGCATTGCTTGGAGGTTTGCCTGGAGGAGGAGGCGGAAGACGTAGCTGAGAAGTGTACTTATTGACATAGTGACCCTTCTGCCCACACCTGTGACAAGTAACATCTGCCGGCTGACGGTATTGTGTCTGAGGAGGCCCTTGCTTCTGCTGCTGGAATATGTGGTGGAAAGCTGGGTTGGGTGGGTGGGAAGAACCACGGCCACCTGATTGCTTGAACTGTTGCGTGTGCCGAGGAGGAGGAGGAGACGCCCAATATTTATGTTGCTTCTGAACCACCTGAGTTGAGGAAGACGAGTTGGAATCTCTGAAGCGCTTCTTTGAATTCTGCACCCTGAGCAAAGCTGCCTCAGCCCTGAGAGCCAAGTTGTAGAATTTATCGAACTCCTTAGGATCGTGCAAAGCGAGAGCTAGCTGCAAATCCTCTTTCAAACCACGTCTGAACTGATAAATCTTCCTCTTCTGATCAGGAATGTCCTGCAAGGCATATCGGGCTAGCTCGTGGAACTCGACGTTGTACTTGTACACGTAGTTACCACCTTGCTTCAAGTGCCTCAACTTCTCACGCATTTCCTCCACAAAGCTAGATGGGATGTAGTGGGACCTGAAGTCTCTGCAGAACTCATCCCAAGTGATCACTCTGGCACCCCTGGAATCCTTCAACTGCTGCCACCAGATCGATGCTTGCCCCTTCAGTTGGAATGTTGCAAACTTGACGAAATCCTCTGCACGAACATTGTTGCATTCAAAGTGCTTGTTCATGTCGCGAGTCCAATCCTCAACATCAAACGGCTGGTCACAAGAAGTGAAAGTCTTCGGCTGATTTGACAGGAACTCACTCAGATTAGCAAACTGATTGCCCCCATGATTGAAGTTGCCTTGCTGCTGATTAGTCCTCTCTTGCAACAACTGGATCATCATCTGAGTGTTTGCATTTGTAGCAGCCATCACTGCTTGCCAAGCCTCTACAGGAGGAGGCGGCGGCGGAGGAGGATTCTCTAGAGGAGGAGGTGGTGGCGGCATCTCAGCACCCTCACGACCCGGATTCTGACGAGTTAGTGGAGCCATCCTGAAGACGGACAACACATTAGCCCATAGAATAAATTGAAGGTAAAGCTGAATCAAAAAGGCAGGAATATCTGAACAGGAATATTAGCAATTGCACTCGAACAAAATAGTAAGAATGCCTCCTCAAAGTGACTGTCGACAAAATTTCTGATTAAGACCACTTGCAAACAAGTATGAGCTAGAACTGCTCGGAACAAACGTATGATCGAAATTTCATCCGATATCTTCGTGGATAAGATCACACGGGCTCGAATTTACAGTAGCCATCCTGTGCAAGGTAGTGCACACGACCTACGAAGATCCCCGAGTCGTAGCAAGCTACAAGGACTCTTTAAGACACAACGAGAACAACTGTAAGATGACCGTGAACAAACGTACCCACTGAATGTCGAATCCCAACCTCACATCATGCATCTGTAGGAAGATTGACCTATAACTCACTACTTGATATCCCACCTATGAATTCCCGAAATATCTGGTCATGCAATCTGGTACACGGATACAAGGAGTAATATTCACACAACTCCTATACTAACCCGTCCAATGTATCACATCCGTCAACACATAACTAGAATCTCGGACCTTCATCTAACACAGACCCTCGTGATCTCAACGATACAAAGTATGGCAGTACTCCCGAACAATCTGGACCAGTACTGGGGACATCGGGGTTATCTCGCCACTACTAGTATTGAAGCAATTACGAACATCCTTTGTTCTGAGATACTTAGAAATCGGAATGATGGTGATGTGCACAAGAATCCCCTAGAGCTCAACTCCCTCGAAGAAATCAAGGGAGACAGGAGGCACCAAGACAGAACTCCGTCACATCGATATCATATAGATTTCAAAATACCGAGGTGATCCTAAAAAACTTTTGAGCGGGAAGAGGAGCAGAATTAAGATTTCCTAAGACGAGAACCTCACCAGAGCATGGAAGAGGAGAAAAAAGAAACCTACTCTCCGATATAACTAAGACTCAAAACATTTTACTAGACTCGACTCGGCCAAGTACGATCACACAAAGGCTCCTATGGTCGTGAGGCTCTGATTACCAACTTGTAACGACTAAGATGCGGTCGTTTCCTATTTAGGGAATGAGGCCCCAAAATGGAAAGAAGCGCATCTATGCGTTTCGCAAGCAAGATAAACATAGCGCATACATAAATAAAGAATGACAAATAGGGAATCATTTGCCGTCTCACATAGATAATATCAGAGTTACATCCACACATTTGTTCACACAAGGTAGTTCCGCTACGGACTACATAACGTAAGAAAAGGCTATGCTATCCCGCATGCTTGCCCACGATCATGACCACACCTCAGTCTTCTGGATAGTTCACGTACAGGCGGTCGTTCTCCTCATCGTACTGCCAGGCCAGCTGCGTGCCATCGGGATCACTTGTGTCGGGCGTACCTGTACCTGTTGGGGTGTTGAACTAATCTGTGAGCCATGGGGACTCAGCAATCTATGACCTCAGTACCAAAACTAGTCAAGTTATTAGGTGAGGAAGGTTCAGTGTTTAGGTTGCACCATCCTAAGCATTTAGGGTGGCTAACTTATGTAGAACAAGTTATTGATGTGGTGGTCTACTCGAGCGGTCGAAAACTAGATGATCACTAAGTGATCCTGAACACCTACTTACGTCAAAATAACCCCACCTTGTTCCCGGTCGAAGAGAGGTCTTCAAAGGGGACAGTCCCGGTTATGCAAATAGTTGGCAGTTTTATTAGATTAAGTTCAAGTTATCTATAACCGGATGTTAACAAATATTCCAAGTTGCCACATAACCGCGGGTATGGCCTTCCGAAAGATTAAACCCTGCAGGGTGCTCCAACTAGTCCATCACAAACGGTCACGGGCCGCAAAGTAATCCTCTATCACGAATCTCGTGATCTCGTCGGATTCCTTAGAGGAAAACCTCAACTCCGGGGAGAAACAAAGCTTCAGCGGGATTCCTATACGCAAGATATATCGCTAAGGTAAGACAAGACTAGCAGGACCTCCCGCCGTGTCAACGAACCCAATAAGAGCCGCTTATCTCAGTCTCAGGACATGACGGATGAGCGATGGTTACCACGCCAAAACACCGAGTTGCCCCGGGGAACGTAATAAGCTGCTCTGGGTTGGACCAACACTCATGAGGAGCACTGGCCCGGGTTGTTGATTAATTCCTCGGGGTAGCTATTCCCTATGCAGATTATTATTAGGTGATTAGCAAATTAAAACCAATGTTGGGTCCTGCTGGACAAGTCTTTACACTACACGATTTATCAAGGGGGTCCCGATAACAACCCCGAACGTGTTAGGAGCAATCAGTTATGGAATCAAACACCGGTAACCGGAAACTAAGGCAGCAATAACGGAACAAATCACCCGGAAAAAGCTAGGCCTTCCATCATTTACCAAGTATATAGGTGCATTGATTAAATAACAGATTTAAACATAATGATATCAAAATTCATATTATCACATGAGACAACTGCACCTTCAACTAGCAACGCTAACATTAGAAGCTGAGCAAGCCTACTTAGCCATTCAATATTTGCTAGGAGGGGAAAGTGTTTGGGTTTCATGGCAATATCAGGAGGCAATTATATCAGTGGTAGGCAGCGAGCATATGATGAAGGAAACGTGAATCTAGGCATAACAAAGCTAGAGACGGTATCAAGGCCATGGTCATCTTTCCTGTGATGTCTTCAGCTTGGAACTGCTCTTGTTCGTCCTGCACGTACTCTCCCAAATCCACGTACTCGCTCTCTGATCCCGGTGCTACCCAATATAAAAACAACCGCCAATGAACAACAACACAACATGATGCATCAAACACATGATGCATGAGATGAGAATGTAGCATGCATCTCTATTCTAGTCGCTTGCATATGCATGAGAAGAAAAGACAAACTTCTGGACATAACTTCACTCTAAACTAACTTGACATGCATGAATATGACATGAACAGATGCATCACGAGAAAATGATGCAAAAACATATAAAGAACGTTGAGAACGGAGCTACGGATCAACCGGAAACTACGAAACAAGATACGGAGTCCTACGGATCAATTCTACCACAAACACTCTACAATGGCATACTCCTAGTATTCCCAGGTTGCCACATGATCAAACAAAGAAGTATAGGTGGGATGGTGCAAACAAACTCACCACACCACCAACTATGCACTCACAAGCTTCAAAACAACAAAACTATACAATATGTCCTAAACAGCAACATAGCAGTTTGGGAGAAACATGCATAGCACCTACAGCCACCCACATGTGCCAAACAAGATATGTGGCAAAAGCTATTCAAAATATCTACAAGCATGAGCAAAAATATAATACAAAGGAGTTACACACAGAAAGATCTACAGGTGCTAACTTGGACAAAAATAACAGATTTCAGGGACTTAGTGAAAATCTCAGATTCTCACGAGTTGTTTATGCTCTGAAGCATTTTGACAGCCCCCAAAACAATATCTAGGAAGTGAAAGTGAATGAAATTTAACAGAGAGCTAGGCAAACACAAAAGCTCCAACTCTCTAGTTCATTGCAAGAGCTGATACCCAACACATGAACTTTTGCATCCACAACTACAAGGGAAGAAAATAACAGCAGTTTCTCAGACTTAGTGAAAATCAGATATTTTCACTAAACTGACAATTTCAGCCACATGCCTACTTTGACAAGACACAACTTGCATATATAAACTCCTAAGCATGAAACAAAACCACCATACTGTAGAGGGGTTCACCCACTACTGCCACAACAAGGAATCATCCTGTTGGGCACATCATATCTCATGGCACCAAGCTCTAAACATAGATCAAAACAGAAAAATGTCATTTCCAGAAAGTGTCCAAAATGGAAATATGATTTCACCAATGGATTCCTGGGAAGATTCTACCCCAAAAACATATATAATACCTAGGTACTTGCACAGAACAAATAGGCACAAAGTTGAAAGGAAAAACTACATGGAATCACATAGATGCAAATAGTGCCATATCATACGTGTTTCTCACTAGAACATCACCTACACATGCACTTGCACACACTCACAACTCGAATGGTGACATGAGGGTTTAAACCTCATGTATGTGTGCCATAGCACATCACCATACACACACACATCCATCAAGCATACACACACTCACATACGTTCACTCACATCAACTACCACTATTTCACCCACATACATGCTTGCAACACAAGAGCTCACTAAGGCAATACCATGCCTTGGGCATGTGGGTGTCACACACACACATGCACAAACAACTCTACATGCTAGTGAGCTCACACTCACACATGCATGATCACATCTACATCAACACAAGCACTTGGGTGCTTGCACCACACAAGCACACATACCTCATGCAGATGCACTAGTGCACATATGCACAAGCACACACACACACACACACACACATATAGGCACATACACCTACACAAGCTCTTGGGTGCTTGCACCACACAAGCACACATACACATGGAAGCTTGCACACACACATACACTAGCATCACCACCCTCCTACACACATACACATACATCACTAACTCCTACACACACATACTAACTAAACCAAGGGAAAGACCCATTGGTTGTGAGGCAAAAATACCCACCTTGCTTCCCAAGCATACCACAGCAACAAAACTAACAAACAAATGTAAAACAACAAAGGAAATGACAAAAAATAAAAGGGTGGCTTGGGGGGTCGAACCCTCAACCTGCTGGTTTAACACACAACAGCAAACCACTACACTACTGGCCTCGGCTCGACAGAACTAAGGAAGGGAACAAGGAAGCTTGCCTCTGCTGCTACTGTGCCCGAAACAAATCAACAAAAAGGGGGCGCCACAGGGTTTCGAACCCACAACCTAGCGATCTACGAAACCCACTACTACCGCTGGGCTGCGCGTTCGGATGTTAACAGAGAGGGGGACTCTGCTCTTTTGAGCAACCCCCTCTGGATCTACTACTGCCCGACGGTGGCCGGAACAGGGGAGGCTCACAGTCGGCGACATGCTTCAAATTGAGCAACGGCTCATTGCTGGGAGGAAGAGGGGTTTTCCCCGGTTCCATTCCACACCTAAGCTCTACGCGAGGAGCCCTACAGCTACTGCTCCACGACACACCGCAACGCCGGCGACAGAGAGATGCACGGCGGCGATGCTACGGCCCTACACGCGATATGCCGACAGGGGAAGGGGAGGAGAGCTTGTGCTCACCCACTGGTCGAGGAGACACGCTTGTCGGAGAGGAAGTAGGGGAAGTCGAGGAAGTAGCTGATGCGGAGGTGGTTGTCGGAGTGGAAGAAGGCCGTCGTCGAAGTAGAGGAAGCAGGGTAGATCGGCGTCAACTGACTGTGGGAACGGGTTCCCATGAGGTCCCGCGTGCTCTCTCAAGGCTTGAATAGGAAACAGGGGTACGACAACGACGGCGACGAGCTCTTCAAGGTTCCGCCATGGCGGAGGAGGAGTTCGGCCCGCCTACTGTCGATCTGGGAGAGGGAGGAGGAAGAGGAAGGAGGTGGCGGTGGCTTGGAGGAACCCTAGCCAGGGCACGCACGCCAAGGGTTAAATAGAGGGCAAGGGAGACCGCCTCGACGTCCGTGAGCGACGGCGTCACTCTTTGTCTCGCGCTCTCTGACGAAACTGACGGAAAGGGCGAGAGGAGGGAGACGATGTCTACACGAGAGGGCAGGGAGTGGGCTATGCGCGAGGAGCTACTGGGCCAGCGAGGAGGAGGAGGCCCACTCGAAGGCGCCAGGTAAGAAAAGAAAAACCCACTAGGGTTTTTCTATTTAAAAACCAAGCCAGCAAACAATTAAACTCCTAGGGAAAGTTATGGCTCCAAAAATAAAAGAAAAAGGACCCTGGTCATAAGGAAATCATGACCTATTTAAATAAAATGAAAAGTGAATTTTTGGAGCACTTAAATATTTACAAAACAGAATTAAATAATCTGTTTTGTGAATATTCAACCCTCTCAAACAAAGTTTTAAAACCCTTTAAACCTAGAACCACATCCACCACAAAACAAACTAAACGATCTACAATTTTGAACCAGGGCTAGAGCAAGTAAAACTTGAGCTTGAGAAAAATAGAGAGGGGGGTTTTGAAACCTATTTGAAAACTTACATAGTTGCACCCCACTTTCAAACACCACTCCACATCACATCACATAACACATCAACATCACCACCACATACATGGATTCACAATAACAACAAACACAAGAAGGCTTGGAATGATATGGATGCATGCATGCAAAGGGAAACAAGACATGCACATGAAATGCCACATGAAATATAACTCTCATATCAATGACATGATGGACCCACATACATGAAGGTTCCAAATAAGGCAAGTTACACTCTGGGGCATTACAAAGGGTTGGTAGGTTATAACCATCGCACAATCCCGACCGCAACACAAAGGATGACAACCAATATATCAATTATGCTCCGACTTCCTAACATAGCGGTTCACCATACATGCATGTTACGGGAATCACTAACTTCAACACAAGTATTTCTAGATTCACAACACCCTACTAACATGACTCTTAATATTACAAAATCCATATCTCAAAACTAATTGAGAGAAATCAAACTTCTCTTTCTAATTAATGCACAAGAATATGGAAGTTGTATTGTATCCTCTTTGGATGCCTATCATCTTTAGGACTGCTTTCATAGCACAAGCCAACTACCAAGTTACTCAAAGAGAGCACTCTCAAAAAGATATAAGTTAAGATCGAGAGTTCTTATTTATACAAAATATGACACTGCCGTGATCTAAAATATCTAAGTGAAGCACTTAGAGCAAAGTTATCTAGCTCAAAAGATATAAGTGAAGCACATGTGAGCTAAATTGCCTAACTCAAAAGATATAAGCGAAGCTCAATGAGTATTCTAGCAAATTCATGATGAGTGCATGTCTCTCTCAAAATGTGTGCAGCAAGGATGATTGTGACACAACAAAAATAATAAGACTCCTATAATACACGACGCTCCAAGCAAAACAAATATCATGTGGTGAATAAAAATATAGCTCCAAGTGATGTTACCGATGGATTGAAGACGAAAGAGGGGATGCCTTCCCGGGGCATCCCCAAGCTTAGTCTTTTTGGTGTCCTTGAATTTGGCTTGGGATGCGTTGGGCATCCCCAAGCTTGAGCTCTTTCCACTCTTTATCTCATAGTCCATGAGAACATCACCCAAAACTTGAAAACTTCACAACACAAAACTTAAACACAAACTCCAGATATCATTAGCACAAGAAAACAAACTACCACCTCTTTAGGTACTGTAGAAAACTTGATTTCTATTTATATTGGTGTTAGATTACTGAATTCTCACTTTCCCATGGCTAGTACCCCCCGATACTATCCATAATTTCATCAAAATAAGCAATCAACACAACAAAAACAGAATCTGTCAAAAACAGACCAGTCTGTAGCAATCTGTATACTTCGTATACTTGTGGTATCTCAAAAATTCTGAAATATTACAAAACTTTGGGAAATTGGCATATCAACCAGCAGAAAAAAGAATCAAATCCAAAGCTCTTTCTGGATAACAATGAAAAATAATTTCATGAGCGAAACGTTTCTGTCTTTTTCCAGCATGATCAAACAACCATCACCAAAATTAGTCATAAAGGTTTTATTGGCTCAAACACAAAAAACACAATCATAACAGAATTATGATGGTGTGGACGCACCAAAACAGAAAGCAAAAAAGCAAAGATAAATTCATTGGGTTGCCTCCCGACAAGCGCTATTGTTTAACGCCCTTAGCTAGGCATAAGGCGATAGATTCACGTATCGTCGTCTTTGGTACTCAAACCATAAGTATCCCTCATCATGGATACATACGGCAATCTTATTTTCTTTCTAGGAAAATGTTCCATGCACTTCTTTAATGGAAATAGAAATCTAATATGCCCTTCCTTCATATCAATGACAACACCAATAGTCCTTAGGAAAGGTCTACCAAGAATGATAGGGCATGTTGGATTGCAATCAATATCAAGCACAATGAAATCTACGGGTACATAGTTCCTATTTGCAATAATAAGAACATCATTGATCCTTCCCATAGGTTTCTTAACAGTAGAATCCGCAAGATGCAAATTAAGAGAGCACTCATCAATCTCATTGACGCCTAGAACATCACATAGAGACTTTGGAATCACGGAAACACTAGCACCCAAATCACACAAAGCATTGCATTCATAGTTTTTGATCTTGATTTTGATAGTAGGTTCCCGCTCATCATGAAGTTTTCTAGGAATAGAAACTTCCAATTCAAGTTTCTCTTCAAGAGATTTCATCATAGCATCGACGATATGATCGGTAAAGGCCTTGTTTTGGCTATAAGCGTGTGGAGAGTTTAGCATGGATTGCATCAAGTAAATACATTCAATCAAAGAGCAACTATCATAATTGAATTCCTTGAAATCCAAAGTAGTAGTTTCATTACTACTCAAAGTTTTGATATTCTCTACTCCACTTTTAATGCTTTTAGCATCAAGATAGATGGACTCCGAATGGTTGGGGCGTTTTTCAACCAAAGTGGATTCATATCCAGCCCCATCATCATTAGGCTTGACACTAGAAAATAAGGATTCAATGGGAGTCACACCAGGCACTTTAAGATCATCGTGATTCTCATCACGAGAACACGCCTTTTTAAGCCATTCATGTCTAGCACAAATTTGGGCGGTTCTTTCTTCACTCTCATTCATGGAAACACGCATAGCTTTCAAAGTTTCATCCATATTGATCTTGGGAGGAGCACATCCCTCTTTCAAAGCATCAATATCGAGAGACATTCTATCAACGCTCCTAGCCAAATCATCAATTTTGAGTAGTTTTTCTTCTACGGATGCATTGAAAATCTTTTGCGAGTTGATAAACTCTTTAATATTACTCTCTAGATCATAGGGTAATTTATTGTGATTTCCATGAGCATTGTTGTAGGAATTGCCAAAGTTATTAGAGGGATTAATAGGAAAAAGCCTAGGAATATAGTTTCCTCTAAAAGCATTGTTGTTGCCAAAATTATTCCTACCAACAAAATTAACATCCAAGCTCTCATTACTACTCTCAATCAAGGAAGACAAGGGCATATCATTTGGATCTAAAGGATCACCTTTACTAGCAAACAATTTCATTAACTCATCCATCTTAGGACTCAACGAGTTAATTTCTTCTATAGCGTGCACTTTTTTACTAGCAGGTGACCTTTCAGTGTGCCACTAAGAATAGTTTGTCATGATATTGTCTAGGAGTTTTGTAGCTTCTCCTAATGTGATTTCCATGAAAGTTCCACTGGAGGCGGAGTCCAAGATATTTCTTGAAGCAAAATTCAAACCAGCATAGAAGATTTGTATAATCATCCAAAGACTCAAGCCATGAGCGGGACAATTTCTAATCATCAATTTCATTCTCTCCCAAGATTGTGCAACATGTTCATGATCTAGTTGCTTAAAATTCATGATATAATTATGGAGAGAGATAATCTTAGCTAGAGGAAAATACTTGGATATATAAGCATCTTTGTACTTGTTCCAAGAATCAATACTATTTTTGGGCAAAGATGAAAACCAAGTTTTTGCTCGATCTCGCAATGAGAATGGAAATAGCTTCAATTTAATCACATCATTATCCACATCTTTCTTCTTTTGCATATCGCAAAGCTCAATGAAGTTATTAAGATGGGATGCGGCATCTTCAGTAGGAAGGCCGGAGAATTGCTCTTTCATAACAAGATTCAGCAAAGCAGCATTGATTTCATATAATTCCGCACTAGTGGCGGGAGGAATCGGAGTACAAATAAAATCATTATTATTAGTACTCGAGAAGTCACAAAGTTTGGTGTTTTCAGTCATGGTGACTTCAGCAAGCAGACAAGCACACAAGCGAACAGAAAGCAAGAGAAAGAAAAGGGCAAACGAAAAAGGCAAATATTTTTGTAAATTTTTTTTTTCAGAAGTGGGGGAGAGGAAAACGAGAGGCAAAAAAGTAAATGCAAGAGATGAGTTTGCGATAGTTACTTGGATAAGCTTCACTTAGAACAGTCCCCGGTGCCAGAAATTGACACGATGAAGGAAGACTATTCTTGACTTGATGCTCCCCGGCAACGGCGCCAAAAATTGGCACGTTGACGGGAGACTATTCTTGACTTGATCCTCCCCGGCAACGACGCCAGAAATTGGCACGTTGACGGGAGACTATTCTTACTTGATCCTCCCTGGCAACTGTGCCAGAAATTGGCGCATTGACGGAAGACTATTCTTGACTTGATCCTCCCCGGCAACGACGCCAGAAATTCTTATTGCTACCTCTTGAGCTTGCGTTGGTTTTTCCCTTGAAGAGGAAAGGGTGATGCAGCACAGTAGCAGTAAGTATTTCCCTCAGTTTGAGAACCAAGGTATCAATCCAGTAGGAGTATCAAGCCAAGTCTCCAAAGTACCTGCGCAAAACAGCAAACTTGCATCCAACGCTACAAAGCGGTTGTCAATCCCTTCACGGTTAACTGCAAGGTGAGATCTGAAGGAGGAAAGTGCAACAAAGTAATAGTTTAGGGCTAAAAATATGATGTGAAGTAGACCTGGGGGCCATAGTGTTCACTAGAGGCTTCTCTCAAGATAGCAAATATTACGGTGGGTGAACGAATTACTGTCGAGCAATTGATTTAACCGCGCAAAGTCATGACGATATCTAAGGCAATGATCATACAAATAGGCATCATGTCCGAGACAAGTACACCGACACTTTGTGCATCTACTACTATTACTCCACACTTCGACCGCTATCCAGCATGCATCTAGTGTATTGAGTTCATGACAAACAGAGTAACGCCTTAAGCAAGATGACATGATGTAGAGGGATAAATTCATGCAATAGATATAAACCCCATCTTTTTACCCTTGATGCCAACAACACGATGCGTGCCTCGCTACCCCTTCTGTCACTGGGTCAGGTCACCACACGGTATGAACTCAAAACCAAGCACTTCTCCCATTGCAAGAACTGTAGATCAAGTTGGCCAAACAAAACCCACAACTCGAAGAGAATTACAAGGATATGAAATCATGCATATAAGAGATCATAAGAAACTCAAATAAGATTCATAGATAATCTGATCATAAATCCACAATTCATCGGATCTCGACAAACACACCACAAAAGAGGATTACATCAGATAGATCTCCATGAAGATCATGGAGAACTTTGTATTGAAGATCCAAGAGATAGAAGAAGCCATCTAGCTAATAGCTATGGACGCGAAGGTCTATGGTGAAGTACTCACGCATCATCAGAGAGGCAATGGTGTTGATGAAGAAGCCCTCCGTGTACGAATCCCCCCTCCGGCAGGGCAGCAGAACATGCCCCACATGGGATCTTGCGGAGACAGAAGCTTGCGGCGGCGGAAAAGTATTTTCGTGGCTCTCTCCCGTGGTTTCAGATTTTCCGGGGATTTATAGGCGGAAGAAGTAGGGCAGAGGACCCCCAGGGGGCCCACAAGCCTGCTAGGCACGGGCCCCCTAGGCCGCGGCTAGGGAGCTTGCACTTGGCACTGAGTTAATAAGTTAGTCCCAAAAAATATATAAAAGGCATACAAAACATCCAAAGTTTGACAAGATAATAGCATGGAACCATCAAAAATTGTAGATACGTTGGAGACGTATCAGCCCCCAGGCGCGCCCCAGTGGGTTTTGCCCTCCTCATTGGCCTCCTGCACCGCCTCTTTGCTCTATAAATACCCCAAAGAAACCCTAAAGAGGGGGATGGAAATCAATTCCAGCTGTCGCACAGTCCAGAAACACCAGATCCAATCTAGGCACCATAACTGAGGGGTTCATCATGTCCATTGGTGCCTCTCCGATGATGCGTGAGTAGTTATTTGTAGACCTACAGGTCCGTAGTTAGTAGATAGATGGCTTCCTCTCTCTCTCTCTCTCTTGATTATCAATACAATGGTCTCTTGGAGATCCATATGATGTAATTATTTTTGCGGTGTGTTTGTTGGGATCCGATGAACTTTGAGTTTATGATCAGATCTATGTTTTTATCCATGAAACTTATTTGAGTCTTCTTTGATCTCTTATATGCGTATTTGATTACAGCCTCGTATTTCTTCTCCAATATTTGGGTTTTGTTTTGCCAACTTGATCAAATTATATTGCAATGGGAAGAGGTGCTTTTGTGATGGGTTCGATCTTACGATGCTTGATCCCAGTGACAGAATGGGAAACGACACGTATGTATCATTGCTATTAAGGATAACAAGATGGGGTCTATTTCGACATAAATAGATCTTGTCTAGATCATGTCATCGTTCTTATTGCATTACTCACTTTTTCCATGAACTTAATACACTAGATGCATGTTGGATAGCGGTCGATGTGTGGAGTAATAGTAGTAGATGCACGCAGGAGTCGGTCTAGTAATCTTGGACGTGATGCCTATATAATGATCATTGCCTGGATATCATCATGATTATTTGAACTTCTCTCAATTGCCCAACAGTAATTGTTTTCCCACCGTTTGCTATTTTTCTCAAGAGAAGCCACTAGTGAAACCTACGGCCCCCGGGACTCTTTTCATCATATTTGCCTTTGCGATCTATTTTCCTTTGCTTGTATTTCCAGATATATTAAACCAAAAATACAAAAATACCGTGCTGCAATTTATTTGTTCTGCAATCTATTTATCCTATCTACTGATACGCCTCCATCGTATCTACTTTTCTTAACTCTTTTGCCCTTGTTTTGGACTCTAATTTGCATGATTTGAATGGAGCTAACCCAGACTAACGTTGTTTTCAGCAGAATTGCCATGGTATTATTTTTGCACAGAAATAAAAGTTCTCGGAATGACCTAGAAATTTACGAGGATTTTTTGTGGAATATATAAAAAATACTGGCGCAAGAATCAATCGGAGGAGTGGAGCGAGGAGCCCACAAGCCAGGGAGGCACGGGCCCCTTGGCCATGCCTAGCAGGCTTGTGGGGCCCACGGAGCTCCACCACCTCCAACTCCAGCTCTATTTAGTCCCTTTCGTCCGGAAAAAAATAAAGGAGAAGAGTTCATCGCGTTTTACGATATGGAGGCGCCGCCACCACCTATTCTTCCTCTGGAGGGCAGATCTGAAGTCCATTCTGGGCTTCGGAGAGGGGAGATCGTCGACATCGTTATCACCAACCTTCCTTCATTGCCAATTCCATGATGCTCTTCATCGTTCATGAGTAATCTCATCATAGGCTTGCTGGATGGTGATGGGTTGGATGAGATCTATCATTTAAGCGAGTTAGTTTTGATGGGGATTGATCCCTAGTATCCACTATGTTCTCAGATTGATGTTGCTACTACTTGGCTATGCTTAATGCTTGTCACTAGGGCCCGAGTGCCATGATTTCAGACCTGAACCTATTATGTTGTCATCAATATATGTGTGTTCTTGATCCTATCTTGCAAGTTGTAGTCACCTACTATGTATTATGACCTGGCAACCCCGGAGTGACAATAGCCGGTACCACTCCCGGAGATGACCATAGTATGAGGAGTTCATGTATTCACTAAGTGCTAATACTTTGTTTCGGTTATCTATTAAAAGGGCAACCTTAATATTCCTTAGAATCCATTAGGACCCCCTGCCACGGGAGGATGGACAATAGATGTCATACAAGTTCTTTTCCCTAAGCACGTATGACTATATACGGAATGCATGCCTACATTACATTGACGAACTGGAGCTAGTTACATATCTCTCCATGTTATAACTGTTGCATGATGAATGTCATCCGGCATAATTATCCATCACCGATCCAATGCCTACAAGTTTTTCCTACTGGTCCTTGTTACGTTACTTTGCCACTACTACTGTCACAGCTGCTACTGCTACCGCTACTGCTGTTACTGCTATTGTTGTCACTACTATTGCTGTTACCATCGCTACTGTTGCTATCACACTACTTTGCTACTGTTACTTTGCTGCAGATACTAAGTCTTTCATGTGTGGTTGAATTGACAACTCAACTACTAATACTCGAGAATATTCTTTGGCTTCCCCTTGTGTCGAGTCAACAAATTTGGGTTGAATACTCTACCCTCGAAAATTGTTGCGATCACCAATACTTGTGGGTTATCAAGACTATTTCTGGCGTCGTTGCCGGGGAGGCCTAGCTCTATTCTCTGAGTCACTTGGGATTTACGTCTGTTGATCACTATGAGGAATCCGAGAGATCCAAAAACTAAAGTCTTGCCCTCATCTACAAGGACAGGTAAGGAACTGCCATCTAGCTCTGCACTTGATTCACCTTCAATTATGAGTAAGTTTGCGACACCACCTCCTGCTAGAAATTTTGATGTGTCGCCTGTGCTTGATGATGGTACTTTTGCTATCCATGATGCTTGTGATGATGCTTTTCTTGATACTGCTTTGCCACTAGGTGCATTCCTAGATGCACAAATTGCTAGAGTTGCTGCTGAATGTGATGATACTTCTGAGACTGCTGAGATTATTGAAGTAGAACTTGCTATTTCACCTATTAGAACTAGCTCTCCTAGATATGAATTGCCTGATATACCTGAGGGTTATGTTATGGAGGGAGAGATAGCTGAGGACTTTCTTGCTTGTAAGGATAGGTATGATGTTGAGAAATTACTGCGCAAGTGGAAAGAAAAATCTCTGAACACTAGGATGAAATACGACCCGAAGTTTGCTACTTCGCCTATCTTTGTGACCGATACAGATTATGAATTCTCTGTCGACCCTGAGTTAATCACTTTGGTCGAATCTGATCTTTTTCATGGTTATGAGTCTGAAACGGTTGTAGCACATCTTACTAAGTTGCACGATATAGCCACTCTATTCACGAGTGAGGAAAAGATCCGCCACTACTATATCCTTAAGTTGTTTCCTTTCTCGCTAAAGGACGATGCTAAGACTTGGTTCACTTCTCTTGCTCCATGTTGTGTGTGTAGTCCCCAGGATATGATCTACTACTTCTCTGAGAAATATTTTCCTGCCCATAAGAAGCAAGCTGCCTTGCAGGAAATATATAACTTTAGCAAGTTGAAGAAGAGAGTCTCCCACCAGCTTGGGGGAAGCTTGTCCAGCTGCCGAATGCTTTGCCTGATCACCCTCTTGAAAAGAATGAAATATTTGATATCTTCTATAATGGACTAACCGATGCTTCTAGGGACCACCTAGAGAGTTGTGATGGTTGTGTTTTCAGGGAACGAACTGTGGAACAAGCTGAGATTCTATTGAATAATATCTTGTGCAATGAGAATGCTTGGACTATTCCCGAACCACCTCCGAAGCCAACTCCGAAGAAAAGAGGTATTCTATTCCTCAGTCCTGAAGATATGCAAGAAGCTAAGATATCTATGAAAGAGAAAGGCATTAAATCTGAAGATGTCAAAAAATCTACCACCTATCGAGGAGATCCATGGTCTTGATAACCCGACACAGGTAGTAGAGGTAAATTCTCTTCGTAGATTCAATGAGAGTGATATTCCTTTTGATAAACCTGCTAGCAAATGCTTGGATGAATTTGATAACTTTGTTGCCAAACAAAAAAGTTTCAATGATTATGTTAGCAGACAATTGGAACTGAATGCCCGTATGCTTAGTCATTTAAGTGCTTGTGTGGACAGAAATGTCAATGATATTAAGCTTTTGAGTAAACATGCCTCTATGGTTACTACTCAAGTAGAACAAGTACTTAAGGCTCAAAATGACTTGCTCAATGAGTTGAATGACAATTCTGTTAGAGTCGTCACTAGAGGCGGTAGAATGACCTAGGAACCTTTGTATCCCGAGGGTCATCCTAAGAGAATTGAACAAGATTCTCAAGGAGTTAGCACTGAGGCACCTAGTCATCCTAGAAAGAAAAAGAAAGATGATAGGAACTTGCATGCTAGCAAACCTGCTGCTATTACACCCGAGAATCCAAACGATGTCTCTGTTTCTAATGCCGAAACACAGTCTGGTGATGAACATGACCCTAGTGATAATATCGATAGTGGTGTTCATGATGATGCTCAACCTAGCAATGATAAGGATGTGGAGATTGATCCTGTTGATCTTGATAACCCACAACCTAAGAACAGGAGATATGATAAGAATGACTTCACTGCTAGGAAGCATGGTAAAGAAAGGGAACCATGGGTTCAGAAACACATGCCCTTTCCTCCCAAACCGTCCAAGAAAAAAGATGATGAGGATTTTGAACCATTTGTTGAAATGATTAGACCTGTCTTTCTGCAAATGCGTTTGACATATATGCTCAAAATGTCTCTGTATGCTAAGTACATCAAGGATATTGTTACTAATAAGAGGAGGATACCTGAGGTTGAGATTTCCACCATGCTTGCCAACTACACTTTCAAGGGTGGAACTCCTAAGAAACTAGGTGATCCCAGAGTGCCCACAATACCTTGCTCCATTAAAGGCAACTACGTTAGAACTGCTTTATGTGACCTTGGAGCCGGCGTTAGTGTTATGCCTCTCTCTCTTTACCGTAGACTTGATTTGGACAAGTTGACACCCACTGAAATCTCCTTGCAAATGGCCGACAAATCAACTGCTTTCCCTATCAGCATTTGCAAGGATGTGCCTGTTGTGGTTGCTAACGTTACTATCTTAATGGACTTTGTTATTTTGGATATTCCCGAGGATGTTGCCATGGCAGTCATCCTTGGAAGACCCTTTTTAAACACTGCAGGAGCTGTTATAGATTGCAACAAAGGCAATGTCACTTTCCATGTCAATGGTAATGAGCATACGGTGCACTTTCCGAAGAAACAATACCGGGTACATTGCATCAATGCTATTGAAAAACTTCATCGATTCTTATTGGGAGCTTTGAATGCCCTATATCTACTATTTAGATGAAGTATGATTTGCTTGTTGGGGATATGCACATCCCCATTGAGGAAACCTAGTGACTATTCAAAAATTATTCGTTTTTTATGAGATTCGAAAAAGTTTGTCAAGGAGACTTGATCAACCTCATTGACGGATTTCTTTTGATGACCATGAGACGGATGAATCTAGGAGTCACAACCCTTTGTTCCAAGCTTTTACCTTCGGTCGTTTCGAAGAAAAATGATAGATTTAGCTTTAGTTTTCCCTGTTTTCTGTTTTTTGCGTCCCGTAGAAAAGTGTCCCAAAAATAAAAGTTCTTCAAATGCCCTGGAAATCAAGTATGATTTTTTCTGGAATTTTTGAAAAATTCTGAGACAAAGAGCTAGTCACGGGGTGCACCATTGGGCCACAAGCCCAGGAGGCGTGGGCACCCCCCTGGCCGCTCCTACCAGGCTTGTGGGGCCCACATGTCCACCCTCCACTTATTCCAGCTCCCATCTCCTTCTCCTACATCCAGAAAAATTCATTCTACAGCTCAAACCCGTGTTCTTGCTCTTCTTGTTGCGATTATCGATCTCCTTGTGCAAAGCCCCATTCACCAAACTGTTTTGGGGAAATTGCTCCTTGGTATGTGACTCCTCCATTGGTCCAATTAGTTTTTGCTCTAGTGCCTTATACGTCGCGTATTTTTGCTGCCTTGGTGACCCTGTTCTTGAGCTTTGCATGCTAATTTTAGCTGGTCCTAAGTGATTTTGATGCGTGATATGGCCTCTAGGCACTCGTAGGAATAGTTGCTATGAGTTTGTTGAGCCTTGTTCACTTTTCCTTTGAGTCACTAAAAATTTCGGAAATTTTCAGAGAAAGAAAAGGGAAAATATGAGGAGGTTCCTAAGAGGCTCTTCAAGCCGTGACCCCAAGGATGATGAAAATGAGAAGAAGAAACCCAAGTATACGGTCCCTTGAGTTGCACAAGTTCGAGCGTGCGAGTGGCCAAGCGATGTTTTCTTACGCGCCGCCAGACTTTATGAGGACTTTTACTACTTGGTGGAGAACACAGGCCTTACTGCATTTGTTGAAGATAAGTGTCCACAATACCTCCTCCTCACTAATATTTTCGTGCAAAGCTTTAACTTCTATACGAGGAAGAGCCCTCCTATGGTTGAGTTCAAGTTATATGATATCCCCCAGCGCATGTCACTTCAGGATTTTTGCAATGTTTGCAAATTACCTTATGTTGGGGATATTCATGAACCTCGTCCACGGGACTTGGAAGGTTTCATCGATACTATTGCTGTAGGAGAGGAGAGAGGAGTGTCTTGCGCTAGAGCTGCTAGCATACATTTTCCCGTGCTTTGGTACTTCTCATTATTCGTGGGAAAATGTTTGATTATCCGTGGGAAAGCTAGAGCCCTTAGCTCCCCAGATCTTGCGGTCTTGCGCGAAGCTCTTTATAATGATAAAACTTATAGCTTGGGTGCTATAGTGGCTCAACGGTTGAACACGAACCATTCTAAAGGCGCTGTCTATGGAGGTATCTATGCTATCCATCTTGCTAGACATTTTGAGATACCTATTAGACTGCATGAGGAAGAAGAGATTCTTCTTCCTGAGAGATATCTAGATTATGATAGCATGGTTCGCCATGACTTTCTTGATAAAGATATAAATAAGAGGATGATTTATAACCGGGTATTTAGTCAGGGTACTCATGAGACTATTACTTTGCCTGCTCCTTCTTTGTTCAATCTTCATCTAGGCAGGTACATTATTATGCCCTCGGACATCTACGCATATTGGGGCATAGCGCCACCACAGGCACCCGTGCCCGAGCTACCAGTCGAGTACCAGACGCCAGTTTATCAGTGGGAGCCAGAGGAGCTCACCCAGTAGTGGCACTCTGAGTACACTCCAGAGTACCCCGGAGACGGTTACTTCCCACCTTGGGAGTATACCAACTTAGGCCAAAAGCCTAAGCTTGGGGGAGTACATGTTTCTCACCGACTTTATATTCTTTCTCACGCTTTCACTTTGTTAGTCGGTGTTCACACCTTGCCACTGTATCATCCATGCTAGTTTATTTCTTTTTCTCGCTTTCTTCTCATGTGTCTGTTTAGATTGAGAAACCCCAAAAATATTTCCCTTTCTTCTGTTGCTTGTTGGGAGCTTTCCCATGTAAATAGTTTTCTTTTTCTTTGGGTCAAGGTAGAAGACCATGGTTACAATGTTTAGTGGCTCTCGCATGCATATTTGTTTATCTGTCAAAGAGCCATATTACTTTGTCTTCTCCTTTGTGTTTGCTTGCAGATTCCAGCGTAGTCCAATGCACGAACACTCTTATTATTGTTCACATCATTCGGTCGTGCAAGTGAAAGGAAATAATGATGATATATGATGAAGTGACTGAGCCTGGAAAAGCTGGTATGGACTCGACCTATTTTGTTTTTGTAAATATGACTAGCTCATTGTTCCTGATTTGCCTTGTTGTGAGAGAGACAAGTTTGCAATGACAACTTAGAGATCATAGTTTCTGATGCCATGCTTAATTAGCTAGGAGCTTATAATGGTTTGTCTTGGATGCCAACATGAATTTCAAGATGATTATGATGTAGTATGATAGGATGGTATCCTCCTTTGAATGATTCAAGTGGCTTGACTTGGTGCATGTTTACACATGTAGTTGAAACAAACTCAACATAGCCTCTATGATATTCATGTTTATGGTGATTTATGTCCTACTCATGCTTGCACTCAATGTTGGTTAATTTCAATGCATTTTGATGATTGTTGTCGCTCTCTAGTTGGTCGCTTCCCAGTCTTTTGCTAGCCTTCACTTGTACTAAGCGGGAATACTGCTTGTGCATCCACTTCCATAAACCCAAAGTTATTCCATATGAGTCCACCATACCTACCTATATGCGGTATCTATCTGTCGTTCTAAGTAAATTTGCATGTGCCACTCTCTAAACCTTCAAGTAATAATATGTTTTGCATGCCCGAACCGCTCATGTGGTGACAAGGGGCGATCAGTATCTTCCATGCTAGGCGTGTTATCCTCGATACATGTTTATTCACTATCACTCACGAGAAAGGGGCGGTAATTGGAATGCCCAGTTCCATGCTCAAATCGAAAAGATAATTGCAAACAAAACTCCCCTTGGATTGTTGTTGGTATTGACGGCACCCGAGTATTCAATTAGTCGTGGAGTGTGATTGATCGCTGGTGGGGGAGTGAAAACTTTACTTTTCTGTTTGGGAACCGCCTATAGTATGTGTAGCATGGAAGATGGTGAAAACTCTTGGTCATTGCGTTGACAATGAAAGCATGCCACCCAAAATTATTTATCTGTGTCTTCAAAGCTTGAGCTCTGGCACCTCTACAAATCAATGCTTCCCTCTGCGAAGGGCCTATCTATTTATGTTTCTGTTGAGTCATCCTCTTCTTATAAAAGTACCAATTAGAGAGCACCTCCGTCGTTTCTATGCTTTGCTATTAATTGATATTGAGTATGACTGGGACTGGATCTTCTTTGCCATGAATTACAATATTCAGTCAGCCCTTGGTCTTTGAAGGTGATCTGCATTTATGTTTTGCGGTCTCAAAAAGGGCTAGCGAGATACCATCTGTTCATATTGCTTCATGATTGTTTTGATTGAAGTGTTGACGTTTGAAACTTATTATTATTGCTCGCTAGTTGATTATGCCATTGATATTAGTTCCTCTTGAGACCTAAATGTCATTGCTTATGTGGTTAGCTTATGATCTTGCTGAAAATCTGAATATGAGTTAGACATAATTGCAGCAACAAGATCAAACAGAGTTCATAAAAGTTTTTCTTTTGTCTCTTTCAGTTTGTCAATTGAATTGCTTGAGGACAAGCAAGGCTTTAAGCTTGGGGGAGTTGATACGTCTCCATCGTATCTACTTCTCCAAACTCTTTTGCCCTTGTTTTGGACTCTAATTTCATGATTTGAATGGAACTAACCCGGACTAACGTTGTTTTCAGCAGAATTGCCATGGTGTTGTTTTTGCGCAGAAATAAAAGTTCTCGAAATGACGTGGAAATTTACGAGGATTTTTATTGGAATATATAAAACATAATGGCGCAAGAATCAACCGGAGGAGTGGAGCGAGGAGCCCACAAGCAAGGAGGTGCGGCCCCCCCTGGCCTTGCCTAGGAGGCTTGTGGGGCCCACGGAGCTCCACCGCCTCCAACTCCAGCTCTATTTAGTCCCTTTCGTCCGGAAAAAAATAAAGGAGAAGAGTTCATCGCGTTTTACGATACGGAGGCGCCGCCACCACCTGTTCTTCCTCTAGAGGGCAGATCTGGAGTCCGTTCTTGGCTCCGGAGAGGGGAGATCGTCGCCATCGTCATCACCAACCTTCCTTCATCGCCAATTCCATGATGCTCTTCATCGTTCGTGAGTAATCTCATCATAGGCTTGCTGGACGGTGATGGGTTGGATGAGATCTATCATGTAATCGAGTTAGTTTTGATGGGGATTGATCCCTAGTATCCACTATGTTCTGAGATTGATGTTGCTACTACTTGGCTATGCTTAATGCTTTTCACTTGGGCCCGAGTACCATGATTTCAGATCTGAACCTATTATGTTGTCATCAATATATGTGTGTTCTTAATCCTATCTTGCAAGTTGTAGTCACCTACTATGTGTTATGACCCGGCAACCCCGGAGTGACAATAGCCGGTACCACTCCCGGAGAGGACCATAGTATGAGGAGTTCATGTATTCACTAAGTGCTAATGCTTTGTTCCGGTTCTCTATTAAAAGGAGAACCTTAATATCCCTTAGTTTCCATGAGGACCCCGCTGCCACGGGAGGGATGGACAATAGATGTCATCCAAGTTCTTTTCCCTAAGCACGTATGACTATATACGGAATGCATGCCTACATTACATTGACAAACTGGAGCTAGTTACATATCTCTCCATGTTAAAATTGTTGCATGATGAATGTCATCCGGCATAATTATCCATCACCGATCCAATGCCTATGAGTTTTTCCTACTGGTCCTTTCTATGTTATTTTGCCGCTACTGCTGTCACTGCTGCTACTGCTACCGCTACTGCTGTTACTGCTGCTACTGCTACTGCTGCTGCCGTCACTAGTATTGTTGTTACCGTTGCTACTTTTGCTATCGCACTACTTTGCTGCTGATACTTTCCTGTAGATACTAAGTCTTTCAGGTGTGGTTGAATTGACAACTCAACTGCTAATACTCGAGAATATTCTTTGGCTTCCCCTTGTATCGAATCAACAAATTTGGGTTGAATACTCTACCCTCGAAAATTGTTGCGATCCCCTATACTTGTGGGTTATCATCTACCACTTTTACCTCACGTTATTTGGCTATCTTGAGGCGACATACCCGAAAGGGATTGACAACCCCTTTAACACGTCGGGTTGCGAGTATTTGTTATTTGTGTGCATGTGATGTTTACGTGGTGTGAGGAGGTTCTCCTACTGGTTCGATAACCTTGGTCTCAACACTGAGGGAAATACCTACCGTCGTTATACTGCATCATCCCTTCCTCTTTGGGGAAATACCGACGTAGTTCTAGCAGACATCAATTTTTCTTGAGGAATTTGTATTCTTGAGGAATCTGAGGATGGAGGTAATGTTTCTTTGAGAAATGCTGCAAATGAGTTAAGTTGATGAGAACCTAGTGATTCATCAGCTGACATTATTTACCTGTGAACAAAGTATAGGTGCGAAGAATTTGGAGAGGTCATATGCGTTCTCAGAATTGAGGAAACTGAAAAATTACTTAAGTTGAGGAATTTGACCACTGTGTTGAGGAATTTGACTAAGCATTCTGATCTTGGGTTCCAGAGTTATGCAGATTCGAAAATTTACACAATTGAGGAATCTCGTGAAGAATTTAGGGGCTTAGTAAAATTCATCAAGTGTTCTAGACATGGGTGTGCACAGGTGAGAGATTTTGTGAGGAAAAACTGATTTCACGAATCCCAAGAGGATAAAAGGATCAAATAGGGATAGAAAAATAGGATTTTAATTATCCTGTATGAAGAGCTCGATGAAATGGGGAAGTGAAAACAGAAGTTCTTCGGTTCATCTCTTCAGTGCCCTAACTTGGCGACTGAAAACAACTATGGCGGCGACGGAGGAAATGATCTCCATTTGGCGTGAGTCCGGCGAGGGCGAGGTCGAGGCAGTGAAGCTGTTCCTCACCGGCGACGAGGATGCTAGTGGCGACGCTAGGTTTTGAGCTCGAGCGGAGGAGTCCAGAGGGAGAGAAGAGTTTTTGACTGAAGGGGGTAAGGGCTATTTATTGCTCAGGTGAAAACAGTGTGAAGCAAAAACTTTGGACGAAACTGCCCTTGCCCTTTCGTCTCCGCATGACACGGGCTACCCACGATTGAAGCAGTGGAGTTCATGGTTATCCTATCGTGAGTAGTGGGTGTAGTTAGAGTAGTGACGTTAAATTTCTTTTTTGAATTTTGAGGACTTTGTTTCAAAGTCTTCAGTTGACAATGATTCAGTGAGGACTTTGAAAGAGTGTCAAATAGAATGCATATGAAGAATTGAGAATAGACTGGGTTGAGCTTTGCATAGAGGGGAGACGGATCCGATCACATTCACTTAGAAGAAATACCAAATTGAAGACTTAGCAATAAGTGAATGTTGTTGAGGACATTGAAAGCTCAATATATAATATATAGTCAATGAAGATCATCACATAATTTTTTTGAAGAATTTGAAAATTTTGAAGACTTTGAATTTTTTTGAGAAGTCTTAGATTTGAAGAATTTCCAATTTGAAGAATTTCAAAGTTTGGTGGTGACGTAACCCACTGTATAAAATGATGATTTCAGGCACCGCGTACAATTATCATAGGGCCCTCAGAACCAAATTCTTCATTAATTTCTTCACACATAGAGTGATATTCTTCATTGATTGAAGAAAATCGTTACTTCGCGTGTTGCACATCTAAGTCATCAATTTTGCATAAGTCTTAGGATGTGTGGGTGTTTACAAAACATCTGAAGACTCTAGGATATTTAGCTCACACCGCTACTTGCAAAACCTTGTCTCGTCCAAGGGCTTTGTGAAGATGTCTCCTAGCTGGCCATTAGTTTTCACATGGTCAATGACGATATTGCCCTTGAATAATTGATCACGAAGAAAATGATGACGAATCTGGATGTGCTTGGTCTTCGATGTTGTATTGGGTTGTAGGCAATCTTGATTGCACTCTCATTGTCGTTGTAGAGGGGCACATTCTTCATGTTGATGCCATAATCTTTGAGGGTTTGCTTCATCCATAGCAGTTGAGCACACCAAGATCCAGCAGCAATGTATTCAGCTTTAGCAGTGGAGAGTGATACGTTGTTCTATGATGACCCACAAGTATAGGGGATCAATCATAGTCCTTTCGATAAGTAAGAGTGTCGAACCCAACGAGGAGCAAAAGGATTTGACAAGTGGTTTTCAGCAAGGAAATATCTGCAAACACTGAAATTGTCGGTAACAAGTGATTGTGTGGTGAGATGATTTGTAGCAAGCAACAAGTAACAAAAGTAGCAACGGTGCAGCAAAGTGGCCCAATCCCTTTTGTAGCAAGGGACAAGCCTGGACAAAGTATTATAGGAGGAAAAACGCTCCCGAGGACACACGGGAATTTCTGTCATGCTAGTTTCATCATGTTCATATGATTCGCGTTCGTTACTTTGATAGTTTGATATGTGGGTGGACTAGCGCTTGGGTACTGCCCTTACTTGGACAAGCATCCCACTTATGATTAACCCCTCTCGCAAGCATCCACAACTACGAAAGAAGAATTAAGACAAAGTCTAACCATAGCATTAAACTAGTGGATCCAAATGAGCCCCTTACGAAGCAACGCATAAACTAGGGTTTAAGCTTGTGTCACTCTAGCAACCCATCATCTACTTACTACTTCCCAATGGCTTCCTCTAGGCCCAAATAATGGTGAAGTGTTATGTAGTCGACGTTCACATAACACCACTAGAGGAAAAACAACATACAACATATCAAATTACCGAACGAATGCCAAATTCACATGACTACTATTAGCATGACTTATCCCATGTCCTCAGGAACAAAACTAACTACTCACAAAGCATAATCATATTCATGACTAGAGAGGTAATGAGTAGCATCAAGGATCTGAACATAAACTCTTCAACCAAGTAATCCAACTAGCATCAACTACAAAGAGTAATCAACACTACTAGCAACCTTACAAGTACCAATCGGAGTCGCGAGATGGAGATTGGTTACAAGTGATGAACTAGGGTTTGGAGATGAGATGGTGCTGATCAAGATGTTGATGGTGACGAGTCCCCTCTGATGAGAGGAGTGTTGGTGATGACGATGGCGACGATTTCGCCCTCCGGGAGGGAAGTTTCCCCAACAGGATCGTCCTGCCGGAGCTCTAGATTGGTTCTGCTCAAGTTCCGCCTCGTGGCGGCGGCGAAACCACGAAAAAGCTCCTCCTTAATTTTTTCCTGGATGAAACCCTTCATATAGTAGAAGAGGGGGGCCAGTGGGCCAGCATGCTACCCACAAGCCCTCATGGCGTGGCCTGGGGGTGGCCGCGCCGTGCAGGCTTGTGGCCAACCCATGGCGCCCCTCTCGCACTTCTTCGGTCTAGTATTTTTGATAAATCAGGAAAAAAAATCCTCGTTGATTTTTACGGCGTTTGGAGTTGCGCAGAATAGGTATCTCAACTTTGCTCCACTTTCAGGCCAGAATTCCGGTTGCCGACATTCTCTCTCTTCATGTAAACCTTACAAAATAAGAGAGAAAAGGCATAAGAATTGTACCGTGAAGTGAAATAACAGCCAAAGAAGCGATAAATATCAACATGAAAACATGATGCAAAATGGACGTATCAACTCCCCCAAGCTTAGACCTCGCTTGTCCTCAAGCGAAACCTAGGTCAATAAATATGTCCATGTGTTTAGGGAGAGAGGTGTCGACAAAACAAGATACGAACATGCATGCATCATGATCATGACCAGAACAACAATACCAACATATAACCTCTCATGCTAAAGTGATAATTCCTTCACAAAGTAAAGCATGGATCAAGAACCTTACCGAGAAGTAACAACTGATAGCCTTTAGTCATTGAAGCAATTGCAATTTATCACAACATCAAAAGAGTCAAATAAGAGCTTGTAAAGCAAATCCACATACTCAATCATTCTTTCGTTCTCTACAATTGCTACAACTCACGTGGTATTCATGAGATCAAAGTTTCAGCTGGACACAGAGAAAGATAGGGGCTTACAGTTTTGCCTCCCAACTGCTTACCTCAAGGGTAATGTCAACAATAATAATTCATGAATGCCTACCTCCAAGTTGACATATGAATATAGATCTTTCCCAAGCATATGACGTTAGCCAAGACAAAGGCGAAATAAGGAATTGGTGAAGATCACCATGACTCTTTCAGGGACAAAAAGTAAAGGTAAAAGATAGGCCCTTCGCAGAGGGAAGCAAAGGTTGTCATGCGCTTTTGAGGTTTGGATGTGTGTCCTCTTAGTGCGGAGGAACGTCACTTTATATTGCCTCCTATGATAAAGAACTTTATTATGCAGTTTGTTGCTTTTATGTCTTCCTCATCACAGGTTCGTATAAAGCTTATTTTCCACACACTAATAGATCATACATATTAGAGAGCAATTTTTATTGCTTGCACCGATGACAACTTACTTGAGGGATCTTATTCAATCCATAGGTAGGTATGGTGGACACTCATGGCAAAACTGGTTTGAAGGTTTATGGATGCACAAGTAGTATATCTACTTGGTGCGGGAGTTTTGGCTAATATGTGGTGGAAGCAATCGTCACATGCTAAGGGATCTCTAATCATATAACATTGTTCAGATCCAAGCAAACACAATTCATTACGTTGTCTTCCTTGTCCAACATCTACTTCTAGGCATGTAATAGTTTAGTGAGTGTTCACAATCATAGATGGTGTCAGAGATGATATATTTATATGTGAACCTCTCCTTCTTTATTACTTCCTATTAATTGCAACCATGACCAAGGTCTACGTTTTCCTACCCTCAACAAGTTTCAATCCTCATTCTTTTTATATGTGTAGCCATCACTTCCCATAAGATCATTACATGGTCTTTCATGCTTTTGTTCTATTCTCACTCTTTTGATCATGGCAAGAGGCGAAGCCCTTCAACTAAGACACTCTTTATTATATGGCTCACGAGCTCGAATAGATCGGGGGTGACACAAAGAAAAACTCAAGACTAAAACACTAAGACTTTTAAACTACTAGAGAAAGAGAAAACTGAAAAGGAAAACTAAAACAAAGGTAAAGGAAAAAGATGTGATGGTGATACGATACCGGGGCAACTCCCCCAAGCTTGGCACAAGCCAAGGGGATTTCCCATACCAATGCTCAGTTGTCTTCTTTTGGTGGTGAAGGGGGATGAGTTGTTGCAATCTTTGACTCCAAGAGGGCCATTAATCTTTGATTTATACCTTGGAGATCTGCGATATGTTTTTCCAGCAAAACAACTTCACGAGTGAGACAAGTATTGCGAGCACGAGTTGGTTCACAAAACCTCAAGAGTTCAATCAAAGATTGAGACAGTAGGTGGAGGTAGGGTTGGAGGAAATCCACTTCTTCAACTTCTTCCTTGTTGAGAACAGATTGCACTACGTCCCATGCCTGATCCTTCTCCTTAGCTTTGCCCTTGGTTTCTTTAGGTAGCCTTTCCTTAGCCTCCATGACATCCATCCTTTTCAGATCAACATGAACTTCTCCATAGATTTGACGGAGATTGTTCTCCCCACAGATTCCTGGGACGACATCTTGCTCTAAATCTGCGACAGAAAACAGGCTCGAAACGAAAAACGGAAGAGATCTGCGTGATGCAGGGGTCAGACCAAACGGAAGTATATATAATGATTTTTTCAGACCAGAAGGAGTACCCTGCACGAAACGGAGTGTGGGAGGTGCACGAGGTGGCCACAAGCCCTGACGGCGCGGCCAGGGGGTGGGCTCACGCTGTGCAGGCTTGTCGCCTCCTCGGCACTTTCTGGACTACTTCCAAATTTTGTATTTTTTCAAATATTCCAAAACGGAGAAAATTTCCTACTAGAAAAGTTTTGGACTCTGTTTTCTTACCGAATCACATACCTCTTCGTTTTCGGAGTCTGAAACAGGCTGATAAATATCCCTTAGGTATTTTTCCGGAGTTATGGTATTGATAATATTGCTTTCAACATTTATGGGAGTACCTGAGATATAATGCTTGATTCTCTGCCCATTTACCACTCTCGGACAATTACCTTCTGTGTTGTTGATCTTGATAGCACCGGAATGATATACTTCCCCAACAACATAGGGACCTTCCCATTTAGAGAGAAGCTTGCCTACAAAGAATCTTAAACGAGACTTATATAGCAAGACATAATCACCTACATTCAACTCATGCTTTTGTATCCTCTTATCATGCCACCTCTTAACCTTCTCTTTGAACAGCTTGGCATTCTCATATGCCTGAGTTCTCCACTCATCAAGCGAGCTAATGTCAAATAACCTCTTCTCACCGGCAAGTTTGAAATCAAAGTTGAGCTCTTTGATTGCCCAATAAGCTTTATGCTCTAGCTCAAGAGGTAAGTGACATGCTTTCCCATACACCATTTTGTATGGAGACATGCCCATGGGATTCTTATAGGCAGTTCTATAAGCCCACAGTGCATCATCGAGCTTCTTAGACCATTTTTTTCTAGATCTGTTGACAATCTTTTGCAGAATTAGTTTAATCTCTCTGTTGCTTAGCTCTACTTGACCACTAGACTGAGGGTGGTAGGGAGACGCAATTCTATGATTGACATCGTACTTAGCAAGCGTTTTACGGAAAGCACCATGAATGAAGTGTGAACCACCGTCGGTCATTAGATATCTAGGGACTCCAAATCTAGGGAAGATAACTTCTTTCAGCATCCTGATAGAGGTGTTGTGATCAGCACTACTAGTGGGGATAGCTTCTACCCACTTAGTGACGTAATCAACAGCAACTAGGATATGAGTATACCCGTTGGATTTTGGAAAAGGTCCCATATAATCAAAGCCCTAGACATCAAATGGTTCAATGACAAGTAAATAGTTCATAGGCATTTCTTGACATTTGCTAATATTACCTATTCTTTGACATTCGTCACAAGACAAGACAAACTTACGGGCATCCTTGAAGAGAGTGGGCCAATAGAAACCTGATTGCAATACCTTGTGTGCACTTCTATCTCCCGCATGGTGTCCTCCGTAGGCCTTGGAGTGACACTTCTGTAGGATCTGTGCCTGTTCATGTTCAGGTACATAACGTCTAATAACACCATCTACTCCTTCCTTATAAAGGTGAGGATCATCCCAAAAGTAATGTCTCAACTCAAAGAAGAATTTCTTCTTTTGCTGATACATGAAAGTAGGTGGTATGTATTGGGCAATGATATAGTTTGCATAATCAGCATACCACGGTGCACTACGTGAAGCATTGATGACATTCAATTGCTCATCGGGAAAGCTGTCATCAATAGGTTGTGGGTCATCAAGAACGTTCTCCAACCTAGACAAGTTATCTGCTACTTGGTTATCAGCACTCTTTCTGTCGCCAACGTGCAAATCAAATTCTTGTAGCAAGAGAACCCATCTGATAAGTCTAGGTTTAGCATCTTTCTTCTCCATGAGGTACTTAATAGCAGCATGATCAGTGTGAATAGTGACTTTGGAATCAACTATGTAAGACCTGAACTTTTCACGTGCAAACACGACTGCTAAAAATTCCTTCTCCGTAGTGGCATAGTTTCTTTGGGCACTGTCTAGATTTTTACTAGCGTAGTGAATAACATTCAACTTCTTATCGACTCTTTTCCGTAGAACAGCACCAACAACATAATCACTAGCGTCACACATGATCTCAAAAGGTAAGTTCCAATCAGGTGGTTGAACAATAGGTGCAGTTATCAAAGCCCTCTTAAGTATTTCGAAGACTTCCTCACAATCATCGTCAAAGACAAAAGGAATATCCTTTTGCAAGAGATTGGTAAGAGGCCTAGAAATCTTAGAGAAGTCTTTAATGAACCTTCTATAGAAACCAACATGACCAAGGAAACTTCTTATAACTTTGATATCTGTGGGGTATGGCATTTTCTCGATTGCATCAACCTTAGCCTTATCGACTTCGATACCTCTTTCAGAAATTTTATGTCCTAGGACGATGCATTCATTAACCATAAAGTGGCACTTCTCCCAATTCAAGACAAGATTGGTGTCTTTACATCTCTGCAAGACTCGATCAAGGTTGCTGAGGCAATCATCAAAGGAAGACCCGTAAACGGAGAAGTCATCCATGAAAACATCAACAATCTTTTCACAAAAGTCAGAGAATATAGCCATCATACAGCTTTGAAAGGTGGCAGGTGCATTACATAAGACAAAAGGCATACGTCTATAAGCAAAGGTACCGAAAGGGCAGGTGAAAGTGGTTTTCTCCTGATCAGATTGTGCAACTGGTATTTGGGAGAAACCAGAATAACCGTCTAGAAAGCAGAAGTGTGTGTGTTTGGATAGCCTTTCTAGCATTTGGTCGATAAAAGGCAAAGGGTAATGATCTTTCCTAGTGGCTTTATTCAATTTCCTAAAATCGATCGCCATCCTATAGCCAGTAATAATCCTTTGTGGGATCAATTCATCCTTATCATTAGGGACAACGGTAATGCCTCCCTTCTTAGGGACGCAATGCACCAGACTCACCCAATCACTATGAGCAACAGGATAGATGATACCTGCTTCCAGGAGCTTTAGTATTTCTTTTCTCACTACTTCTTTCATCTTAGGATTTAATCTCCTTTGATGATCAGCAACTGGTTCGAAGTCAGGATCGGTTTTAATCTTGTGCTGGCATAGAGTAGGACTAATGCCCTTAAGATCATCAAGAGTGTATCCAATAGCAGCACGGAGCTTCTTCAGAGTTTTTAGTAACTTCTTTGCTTCATGCTCTGAGAGGCTAGCACTAATTATAACAGGATATATCTCTTTTTCATCAAGATAGGCATACTTAAGAGTATCAGGCAACTGTTTAAGCTCGAACACAAGATCACCCTTTAGTGGGAGTGGATCCCCAAGCAGTTCAACAGGCAAGTTATTCTTAAGGATAGGATATTGTTCTAAGACAACTCTATCTATCTCATCCCTTTCATCCATATGCATATCATTTGCATGCTCAAGCAAGTATTGCGCTAAGGGATCAGTAGGAGGCATGACAATAGAGGCTAAGGCAATAGTTTCATCCCTACTAGGCAACTCCTTTTCATGAGGTTGTCTACCAAACTTAGAGAAATTGAACTCATGTGACACACCTTCAAAGCCAACAGTGACAGTTTGCTTCCCACAATCAATATGAGCATTGACAGTATTGAGACAAGGTCTACCAAATATGATGGTACAAAAGCTATCTTGTGCGGTAGCAAAAACGAGGAAATCAGCAGGATACTTCGTTTTACCACACAAGACTTCAACATCCCTAACAATTCCCACAAGGCAGATAATATCTCTATTGGCAAGCTGAATAGTGACATCAATGGGCTCTATCTCAACAGGTGCAATCTCATCTTTGATTTCATCATATAAGGACTGAGGTATTGCACTAACACTATCACCCACGTCACATAAACCATGACAACAATGATCTCCTATCTTAACAGAAACCACAGGCATGCCAACAACAAGCCTATGTTTCTCTCTAACGTGAGGTTTAGCAATTCTAGCAGCATCTTCACAGAAGTGAATATTATGTCCCTGAACATCGAAGGACAGAAGGTCTTTGATAATATCAATGCTAGGTTCAACTCTAATTTGCTCAGGGGGTGTAGGTGTTCTAATATAGCCTCTATGTATCACAGTTGAAGCTTTAGAATGATCCTTTATCCTAACAGGGAAAGGTGGTTTCTCAATGTAAGCACTGGGAACAACACGATCATTATAGGCAATGACTTTCTCTTTAACTGGAGTGGGTTTAACTACATTGACTTCTAAAGGAGGATGATATTTAAACCACTTCTCTTTGGGGAGATCAATATGAGCAGCAAATGATGCACACAATGAAGCTACTATCTCAGAGTCAAGTCCATACTTAGCGCTAAAGTCACTAAAGGTATTTGTCTCAACAAATGATTTAACACAATCAAACGTGAAATTCATACCTGACTCCTTAGCTTCTTCAAGCTCCCAATCTTCAGAGTTGTGTTTAATTCTCTCCAATAAATTCCATTTGAAGTCAATATCTCTCTTCATAAAAGAACCAGTACAAGAAGTGTCAAGCATGGTGCGATCATCATGAGAAAGCCGAGCATAGAAGTTCTGAATGATAATTTCTCTCGAGAGCTCATGATTGGGGCATGAATATAACATTGATTTAAGCCTCCCCCAAGCTTGAGCGATTCTTTCTCTGTCACGAGGCCAAAAATTATAAATATAATTCCGATCACGATGTACTAAATGCATAGGACAAAACTTTTGATGAAATTCCAATTTCAACCGATTGTAGTCCCATGATCCAGTATCATCACATAGCCTATACCATGTCAATGCCTTATCCTTCAAAGATAAAGGAAAGACACTCTTCCTTACCTCATCCTCGGGCAAACCTGCAAGCTTAAATAAACCACAAACTTCATCTACATAGATTAGATGCAAGTGTGGATGTGATGTTCCATCTCCTGTAAAAGGATTAGCCAACAGTTTCTCAAGCATACCCGAAGGAAATTCAAAGCAAATATTTTCAGTAGGTGCAGCAGGTTGAGGAGCAACTATTTGTGCTTCCGTTCGAGGTGAAGATACCCCGAAAAAGCCCCTCAAAGGATTAGTATCCATAGTGACAAGTGACAATAAATTTCAGCACACTATATGAATGTTTCCTTACCAAGTTCCACTTACCAAAGGCGCTTCACTCCCCGGCAACGGCGCCAGAAAAGAGTCTTGATGACCCACAAGTATAGGGGATCAATCGTAGTCCTTTCGATAAGTAAGAGTGTCGAACCCAACGAGGAGCAAAAGGATCTGACAAGTGGTTTTCAGCAAGGAAATATCTGCAAGCACTGAAATTGTTGGTAACAAGGGATTGTGTGGTGAGATGATTCGTAGCAAGCAACAAGTCAAAAAAGTAGCAACGGTGCAGCAAAGTGGCCCAATCCCTTTTGTAGCAAGGGACAAGCCTGGACAAAGTCTTATAGGAGGAAAAACGCTCCCAAGGACACACGTGAATTTATGTCATGCTAGTTTCATCATGTTCATATGATTCGCGTTCGTTACTTTGATAGTTTGATATGTGGGTGGACCAGCGCTTGGGTACTGCCCTTACTTGGACAAGCATCCCACTTATGATTAACCCCTCTCGCAAGCATCCGCAACAACGAAAGAAGTATTACGAAAAAGTCTAACCATAGCATTAAACTAGTGAATCCAAATCAGCCCCTTACGAAGCAATGCATAAACTAGGGTTTAAGCTTCTGTCACTCTAGCAACCCATCATCTACTTACTACTTCCCAATGCCTTCCTCTAGGCCCAAATAATGGTGAAGTGTTATGTAGTCGATGTTCACATAACACCACTAGAGGAAAAACAACATACAACATATCAAATTACCGAACGAATGCCAAATTCACATGACTACTATTAGCATGACTTATCCCATGTCCTCAGGAACAAAAGTAACTACTCACAAAGCATAATCATATTCATGACCATAGAGGTAATGAGTAGCATCAAGGATGTGAACATAAACTCTTCCACCAAGTAATCCAACTAGCATCAACTACAAAGAGTAATCAACACTACTAGCAACCTTACAAGTACCAATCGGAGTCGCGAGACGGAGATTGGTTACAAGTGATGAACTAGGGTTTGGAGATGAGATGGTGCTGATCAAGATGTCTCAGGTGAAGAGTCCCCTCCGATGAGAGGAGTGTTGGTGATGACGATGGCGACGATTTCGCCCTCCGTGAGGGAAGTTCCCCGGCAGGATCGTCCTGTCGGAGCTCTAGATTGGTTCTGCTCAAGTTCCGCCTTGTGGCAGAGGCGAAACCACGAAAAAGCTCCTCCTTAATTTTTTTCCTGGACGAAACCCTTCATATAGCAGAGGAGGGGGGCTAGTGGACCAGCAGGCTGCCCACAAGCCCTCATGGCGCGGCCTGGGGGGTGGTCGCGCCGTGCAGGCTTGTGGCCAACCCCTGGTGCCCCTCTGGCACTTCTTCGGCCCAGTATTTTTGATAAATCAGGAAAAAAATTCTCGTTGATTTTTACGGCGTTTGGAGTTGCGCAGAATAGGTATCTCAACTTTGCTCCACTTTCAGGCCAGAATTCCAGTTGCCGGCATTCTCCCTCTTCAAGTAAACCTTGCAAAATAAGAGACAAAAGGCATATGAATTGTACCGTGAAATGAAATAACAGCCAAAGAGGCGATAAATATCAACATGAAAACATGATGCAAAATGGACGTATCATTCTGCTTCTTTGAGGACAAACAAACTAAGGATCGTACGAGGAAATGACATGTGTGTCGTGTTGACTTGCGATCCACACGGTCACCATCATAATCACAGTCAGAATATCCAACGAGGTGAAGATTTGAGACCTTGGGGTACCATAATCCTAGTGTTGGTGTGTGAGCTAGATATCAAAGAATATGTTTCACAGCCTTATGGTATCATTCCTTCGGTTTTGCTTGAAAACGTGCACACATGCAAACACTAGGCATAATGTCTGGCCTAGATGCACATAGGTACAACAAAGAGCCAATCATAGAATGATATACCTGTTGATGGAAATCTATACCATTTTTGTCAGTGCAGAGGTGGCCGTTGGTAGGCATAGGTATCTTGACGCCTCTGCATTCATGCAAGCCAAATTTCCTCAGCAAATCCTTGAGGTATTTCTCCTGAGAAATGAAGATGCCATTGCGTTGTTGACGAATTTGCAGACCTAAGAAGAATTGCAGCTCCCCATCATGGACATTTGATATTCCTCACCCATCATGTAGGCAAATTCATCATGTAAGGTTTGTCAGTACAACCAAAAATAATGTCGTCGACATATATTTGGCACACGAATAGTTCATTGTCATAGGATTTTGTGAAAAGAGTAGGATCAAGTGAACCGGGTTTGAAGCCTTTCTTCATGAGGAATTCCTTCAATGTATCATACCATGCCCGAGGGTCTTGATTGAGTCCATAGAGTGCCTTTTGAGTCTGAAGACTTTGTCTGGATGCTTCGGGTCTTCAAAACCTGGGGGTTGAGCAACCTATACTTCTTCCTCAAGCTTACCATTGAGGAATGCACTTTTCACATCCATTTGATATAGAGTAATATTTTGATGGTTAGCATAAGCAAGTAATATTAAAATAGCTTCAAGTCTAGTGATAGGTGCAAAAGTTTCATCAAAGTCAATTCCTTCAACCTGTGTGTAGCCTTCGGCTACAAGCCGTGCCTTGTTTCTCACAACCTGACCATCCTCATCTTGCTTGTTTTGGTAGATCTACTTGGTGCAGATGATATTGTGTTTGCGAGGATCTGGTCTTTTGACGAGTTCCCATATGTCATTTAGCTTGGACTAAAGAAGTTCATCTTGCATGGCTTGAATCCACTCAGGTTTCATGAAGGCTTCAGCAACTTTTGAGGGTTCTGTGATAGACACAAAAGAGGAATGCCCACAAAAATTAACTAAATGTGAAGCTTTTGAGCGTGTGAGAGGACCTGGCGCATTGATGTCATCGAGGATTTAGTCAAGTTCCACTTCATTTGGAATCCTTGGATGAGCTGGTTCAAGAGTTTGGTTGGGCTGAGGAATGTGATCTGTAGCATTTTCCTCAGGTGCACCTGCTTGAGTTTCATCAGTGTTGGGGATGACTTCTTCAACAAGGGGTTGCTCCTGAGTAGGAATGATATCTTAGATAGCCTTGTGCTTAATAGCTTCCCCACGAGTCAATTTATCTCGCACATGAGGCAGTTGCTCTCTTTGCGAGCCGTTAGTTTCATCGAACCACACATCTACAGTTTCAACAACCTTGTTATGATAGGTGTTGAAGACTCGGTAGGTGTGCGAGTCTTTCCGTAACCAAGCATAAAACCCTCATGTGCTTTAGGTGCAAACTTTTAGCTATGGTGAGGATCTCTAATACAACATCTTGCACCGAAGACTTTGAAATAACTTACATTGGATTTGTTGTCAGTGAGGAGTTCATATGAGGTTTTCTTGAGGAATTTGTGAAGATATACCCTGTTGATGATGTGGCAAGCAGTTGATTGCTTCAGGCCAAAAGCGACGAGGAGTTTGATATTCTTCAAGCATAGTCCATGCCATTTCAACCAGAGTCCTGTTCTTGCATTCAATGACGCCATTCTGTTGAGGAGTATAAGGAACACATAATTCGTGAGCAATGCCAAGTTCATCAAGATAATCATCAAGACCAGTATTTTTGAATTCTGTCCCATTATCACTCTTGATGTGTTTGATCCTGACGTGGAAGTTTTTGTATGACCTTGAGGAAAATCTTTGAAGACTTCCTGCACTTCATTTTTGTAAGCAATGATGTGTACCCAAGTATAACGAGAATAGTCATCAATGATAACAAAGCAATATAAAGATGTTGCATTGGTTAGAGTAGCATAGTGAGTAGGTCCAAACAGATCCATGTGAAGCAATTCAAACGGACGAGTAGTAGTCATGATAGTCTTCGAGGGGTGTTTGGATTTGGTCATTTTCCAGACTCCCAAACACCGCAGAGATGGTCCTTGAGGATTTTGACCGATTCGATGCCAATGACATGCTTCTTCTTTTCTAGTGTGTGCAAATTCCTCATGCCTACATGACCAAGTCGTCGATGCCATAACCAGCCTTCTAAGGTTTTTGCTAGTAAACATGTGGCTGGTTGAGGACCTGTGGAAAAATCAACAATGTACAAGTCTCCTCTCCTAAAGCCTTTGAAAAATGAGGTTAAACCCAAGGGATTCAACAAGCATGACCATGTCCATGTGTCGATCCTTAGAGATAGCCACCTTACCAAGTCCCAATACCTTGCTTTTACCTTTATCAGCATAAGTGATTTGCTTCAGTGGTGATGGAGTCAGTGGTATATTCCTCAATAAGCCTTTATCACCAATCATGTGATTTGTGCAACCACTGTCAAGAACCCACTCAGTATTCTTGGGTTTGTCATCTTGCAGATGGATTAGTATAGCTTACCATCTCATATGCTTCAGACTTGAAGAATATGATATTAATTCCATCATACAAGAATTCCATCATAAATAGTAAATTTGAGGACGGGTGAAATGTTATCATTTCATCATGTTTTAGCTTGCATCCAATCAAGCAATTTCCTCAAGTCTCCAGCAAATTCTTCACATGATGACTTTCATCTCGAGACCTATCCTGCAGAAGTGATTAGTTCGATTTCTTCACCACCCACATATGAAGGGGTGGCAAAGAGTTCATCATCCTGCGAGCACCATATGAGAATGGAGGCATTGAAGCTAATGCACTTCTTTTTAAAGTAGGGGGGTTAGAGTACTCAAATGAATAGGCAGAGAAACTCTTTGAGGACTTATGGACATAATTATTTGAGGAATAATGCTCATATTCATGCCCCTTCTAGTTTCCCCGCATATCAGAAGCATTAGTGCGAGTACGACCATAATTTTGACCATTTGAGGAATTTGATCCCCGTGAAGACTTTGGTCCATGTGAGGAATTTTGATCTGAGGTTCCGGTTCTTCACTGGTGGTGTCATGAGGACATTCACCTGAAGATTTTCCAAGCAACTTCTGGGGACCCAGATTTTTCTCAGGGAGGTCCATTTCTGCACTTAGTTCTTAAGCTCATGGAACACGGTGTCTTCTGACAGTCCCCAAACAAAGGATGCGTTCTTCTTGCTCAAAGCATGTAAAGGAGATGCTATCATGCTAAAGTCCTTAACAAAGCGACGGTAAAAGCTGGCTAGTCCAAGGAAACTACGCATTTTTTGCAAATTTGTAGGTGTGGCCCAAGTTTTAATAGCATCAATTTTAGTTTGATCAACTTGAACACCATGAGAAGATACCACAAATCGTACGAAAATAAGCTTGTCAACACTAAAAGTGCATTTTTCCATGTTTGCATAAATTTGCTCTTTCCTAAGAACTTGCAATACTTCCCTAACATGTGCAACATGCTCCTTTAGAGTTTTGCCAAACACAAGAATATCATCAAAGTATGCAACAACACAATGCCCAATGAGATAACGTAAAACGAAATGCATAACACACATAAATGTGCTAGGTGCTTGTGATAGGCATAATCAACCATTCATAGAGACCAAATTTAATTTTGAAGGCCATTTCCACTCATCACCCTCTTGCATGCAAATTTGATAATAACCACTTTTAAGGTCAATTTTAGAAAATATAGTAGATCCACTAAGTTCATCACGCATGCCATCAAGGCGTGGAATTGGATGGCGATACCTAACGGTTATAGCATTGATAAGACGGCAATACAAACACATATGCATACTACCATGTGTCTTTGGCACTAGTATCACCGGAACCGCACATGGACTTAAGCCCTCATGAACATGCCCATTATCTTGGATTTTTTTCACTTTCCTTTCTATCTCCTTAGTCTCGTCGAGGTTGACACGGTAGGGTGCCTTGTTTGAAAGTGGTGCGTCGGGTATGAGGTCGATGCGGTGTTCGATTCTGCATTTAAGTGGTAGTCCCAAAGGTAGCTCATCGGGAAAAACATCTTGGAATTCCTACAACAAATGAGACAAGACCAAAGGTAAATGTTGTGAAGCATTTGTCCTCACGAATTCATCTTTGCACACAAGGACAAAGTGAAGCACGCTTCATGGGCTCTCACTCACATATCTTAAGTCTCTTTTGGTGGCTAATAGAACTAGACCTTTCTGGTCCCTCATCGTGAAGTCACTCAAATATGTCTTGTGGCGCTCACTCTCTTTTAAGTGGATCGCTCTCTCACTTTTGTCTCCAAGATGGAATGGAGCTTGCTTATTGGCGGCCAGTTGACTTGGAGACATTAGTCGAAGAATGTATTCCTTGCCCTTCATCTCGAATCTATATTGATTGGTCCAACCGTTGTGGACAATTCCATGGTCGAATTGCCAAGGTTGTCCATGAAGGAGATGGTACAAGGACATTGGAACCACATCACACACCAAAGTATCTTCATATGCACCAATCTTGAAGGAGACTTGCACAATGTGTTCGACTTTGAGTGTTGGAGTCACTTAGCCTTTGGACCTTGTAGGGGTGTGGATGCTTCTTCTTGACCAATTGTAGCTTGGAACAAAGGTCTTCACTTTCCAAATTCTCGCAACTTCTACAATCGATGATGACCCTTTACGAATTTCCCTTGGATGCCTGCTTTAGTATGGAAGATGTGGCAACGTTGGTATTCATCTTGTTGTTGTTGAAGTGTCAAAACCATGGAAACAACGAGAGCGGGGCTTGGGTAATAGATTTGCGCATCTCCATCTTCATTCACAAGCCGGTGCATAGCCATGTGCTCCAAAGCATCCATCTCTTCATCAGTCATGGAATCATGAGTGTCGTTATCATGAAGGATCATAGTGCGTCTTGTTGGGCACTCAAAAGTCTTGTGGCCCCGGCCTTGGCACGTGACGCATCTGATGGAGCTTGTTTTAGCGGTAGCATCCGTTGTAGGTGTATAGCATGAAGCTCTTGGCTTGAAGTTGCTTCTAGTAGGAGGGAGACTCGATGGTCTCGTCGTTTTCTTTAAACTTGACTTGTCATCGGTAGTCATTGGAGTTCATGTTGTTGAAGGTGTTAGAGTTGGAGAAGCTTGTGTACTTGAACCGTAGGTCTTGTAAGAGAACTTCAAGTACTTGTAGTGATCCTGCACTTGGCGTACCACCTTTGATGCTTCATGCACTAGCTCGAGTAGGTTGGATTAGGGTTGGAAGTCCACAATTTTCTTGATTGGGTAGTTTAGCCCATTCAATAAACACAACATTGTTTGCTTGCCATCTTCCTTAACATTGGTTTAGATCATGGCAATTTCCATTTCTTAGTAGTACTCTTCTACCAACTTGGTGCCTTGCTTGGGGAGTTGTAGCTTCTTAAAGAGATCTCAATTGTAGTGGGTCGGCACGAAGCGAGCTCTCATGAGGTCCTTCATATGAGTCCAAGTGGTGATAGGGGGTTCGCCATTTTCTCTTATTCGCTCACTCACTACCTCCCACCACGACATAATCTCGGAGATCGAGTGAAGCCATGGAGATCTTCTTTTCCTCTTCGTAGTTGTGTAGAAGGAAGATCTTGTTAACTTTATGTGCACATGAGAGATAGTCTCGGGATCATTGCTTTCGAAAAACTTAGGCATGGTGAACTTGAGCTTGTCGAAGCGATGTTCATCATTGTTACATTGATGACGATGCCCTTGTCTTGGAGGAGGTGGATCATTGTTGTTGTCTTGGTGACGACGATCTTGCCTTGGGGATTCTTTGTCATCATGCTCGACATGATTTGCTTGAAGGCGTTGATGAGATGGCGCACACGGTTCCTCCGTTCGTGGTGCTCCTCTTGGCGACCGGCTTCTTCTTGGCATTCATGCCTAAGTGCTCCATGTTCTTTGCATGCTTGGCGGTTGCGTTCTTGCTAGGCGAGAGTGGCCTCCGGGGGGTTTGTTGTGCTTCAAGCGCTTGTTCCTCACAATGATGTTCGTCTTCGCGGCGTCCTTGCTCTTGTTCGAAAGGTCCTTGTTCTTGTTGGTGTTGTTGTTCACGCTCGCGAACTTAATCTTACAATCCATTTCCATGAAAAGGATTGTCTGACTAAAGATGGCCGTGACGGTCGTCACGATGATGGTGTTGAGCTTGAGGTGGACTTGCACGTGTAGAGTACTTGGATGAGAGACGACTTGAGTGGTGCCGCCTTGACGATGTAGATGTTTAGGGAGCGCGGTTCACCATCAATGTATGGATCTCGTCAATTTGGCTTGATAGCTTGGTGTCGAGATAGTCCCTCGTACACTCCTCGGATTCGTGCAAGTCGGTGGCGATTCGCTCGACGCGGTCATTCAAGACATCTTCCGATTGAAAATACGTCCATTTTAAATCATGATTTCCTATTGATATTTGTATTATTCTTGGTCATTATTCCTCTTTATGATACAATTCTTATGCCTTTTCTCTTTGAATTTACAAGGTACATCAAACAGAGGGAATTTGCCGAAAACTGGAATTTTGGACTTGAAAACCGAGAAAAGGCTGAAAATTCACTGGATTCCAAATGACGTGAAACTTCACGAGGAATTTTTTCGGAATATATGTGAATTTATGGAGCAAAAATATACTAGAGGGGGCACCTGTTGGTGCCAAGCCAACTAGGTGCCCCCCGGGCGCGCCTTGATGGCTTGGGACCACCTCCTAGGTGCCCTCGCCTTCCTCTTCTCCTATAAGATGCGTTTTGTCCTAGAAAAAACAAGAATATACTTTCGGGATGAAGCACCAGCATCTCGAGGCGGAAACCTAGGCAGAGGCCCTTTTGCTCTCTGACAGAACGATTATGTCGGGGAAACATCCCTCCTGGGGGGATCGAAGCCATCCTCATCACCAACGCTTCCTCCTTCATGGGAGGACCAATATTCCTCAACATATTCATCAGCGCCATATCATATCAAACCCTATTTCATCTCTTGTATTCAATCTTTGTCTCAAAACCTCAGATTGGTATTTGTCGGTTACTAGTAGTGTTGATTACATCTTGTAGTTGATGCTATTTTGTGGAACATAATATGTTCAGATCCTTATTCGTAATTGTTACACCTCTGATCTTGAACATGGTGATTATTTGTGAGTAGCTACTTTTGTTCGTGATGACATGAGAGAAGTCTTGTTATAATTAATAATGTGAAGTTGGTACTCATTCGATATTTCAATGAGATCTATGTTGTTGCTTCTCTTAGTGGTGTCTTATGAACGTCGACTACACGACACTACACCAAGTTATGGGCCTAAGGGAAGGCATTGTGGAGTAATAAGTAGATGATGGGTTGCTAGAGTGACACAAGCTTAAACCCTAGTTTATGCGTCATTTCATAAGGGGTTGTGGATCCACATGTTTCATGATATGGTTAGGTTTATCTTAATTCTTTTTTTGTAGCTACATATGCTTGCGAGAGGGGGTAATCATAAGTGGGTTGCTTTTTCAAGTAAGAACACCACCTTAGCACCGGTCCACCCACATAACAAATTATCAAAGTAACGAACATGAATCAACTCAAAATGATGAATATAACTAGACGGAAATTCCCATGTGTCCTCGGGAGTGCTTTGTTACATATAAGAGTACTTTCAGTCCGTCCTTTGCTACTAAAAGGATTGGGCTATCTTGACGCACACTTTCTACTATTGTTACTTGTCACTTGTTACGAATTATCATGGTACAAAACTATCTATCATTGTTACTCACAACACTTGCAGAGAATACCTTGGTGAAAACTTCTTATCATTTCCTTTTGCTCCTCATTAGGTTCAATACTCTTACTTGTCGAAAGGACTACGATTGATCCCCTATACTTGTGGGTCATCAATTGTGTCATAGCTTTTTTGTGCCTTGAAGAAGTGCATCTTTGAGACGTAATTGGTCACGTCATCGTCTTGCTCTTCAAATATCAGGTTGGGTATGCTTCACCTATCCATAGCACTTAAGTAGATGGTAGTGGAAGAATGAGAAGAACAATACCAACTTACCGTTTTGTATCTTTAAAATGAATCAAAGATCACTCAATGTGCAAATATGGAAATAGTAGAATTGGTACCGGAGATCGTTACTCTCAAACCTACACAAATAAGGCTTAATGAGTAGCTCGATTAGGATAGTGGCACAAAATTCAAGGAATTCGTTAGGCAAGATTTAATAATGTTTAAAAATATTCGCAAATTCGCAAGGAAGATAAATAGATCGATAGCAATGAGTGTACATGGAAACAAACACACAAATAGATAAGTGAGGTCGTGCAACCAAGGAATGAGCATAAACGTGGATTGCACGAAAAAGCTCGTGTTACACAACATTAGAGAGACGCTAGTATGGTTGCTCAAATGGGCGTGATACGAACTTGTGCACAACCTATAAGAAACAAAACATGTTTTCTTTCTATCCCAACTTTGACATGTCTGTATGAGGCATGATGTCACTCGCTCAAGTGATCCAAGATGATCAAGTATGATATGCCATTTGGTGATGCTAAGTGGTTGCGCTAGGGCAGAATGTCCGGGGGTCGGGTCGGATGTCCGGGCGGCCCGATCGAGATCAGATCTCACAATATTCGGAACTTGGGGATGAACACGCTTTTTTTTGGAAAATTGGGGCGATTTGGCGGAGGAAATTGATGGTGATAACGGGGAAAAGCTAGATCCACTTGTCAACCAAGAAATCCACGGATCAAAACCAACAAAATCTCCCCAAATCCAACGAATCCAAGAAATATTGGTATGGCTATTTTTGTGAGAATTTTCAAAAATAGGTCAAAACAAACAAAAAAATGGCAAGCCAATGGGGGATGAGACTCCAAGGTGTGAATCAACCTGGCTCATGATACCAAGATGGCAAGATGATATTGGGCCAATCCGTTGGTGTCGATCTTTTCACACAAGGAGGGGAATTGGAGAAAACCAAAGAGAAATAAACAAACTCTCAAGACAATCTCCGGCCACACATCCTCTAGATCCATAGAAACACATGAGGATGCCTCGAACCGAGTTTAACACGGGATACAAGTAACAGGTAGACTTCCCACTCCAGAGAGATGAGGCCTTGAAATCTGTAGAGGATCTTCCCTATGAAGGGGCATTGGCATCCACCGGATCTTCTCACATGGAGGTCATCTCCATGGGAGGAGGGAGTGGAAGGATCAATGCTGAAATATCTAAGAGCCAAACATATGCTAACCCTAGAAAGGAGGATGAGGGGTCCTATTTATACTCTCAGTTGAGTTGGGCAAGAGAGATAGGGGTACATGGGCCTTTGGCCCGCATCTGCCCATGTAGTGGCTAGATGTTCGGGCCAGGGACTGGATGTCCGGGGCTTGGAGGCGGATTCTGCGCGGTTCTGGACTTGACAAACCAGATTTTTGGGCTGAGGGTGGATTTCCAGGCCTGCGCCGGATGTCGAGCCACGAGCCGGATGTGTGGCCGCTGGAACTTCAACTAGCCTGGTTTGGTGGCGCGGAATTTCTAGGCATTGGGCCGGATATTCGGTTGCTGGAGGGTCTTTGGGCTTTCCTTCGGAGCTTTCCTTCATCTATTTTCCCATCCACCTTCATGGTTTCTTGGCCTTCATTCCGAGTGTCTCCCAGGTCGTCTTCTTGGTACCTAATCATGCATAGAGTTTCCGTTTGAGGTAGCATCCATGTCTCGAGTGTATCAAACGAGAATTTACTAAGGAGAGATGTCACCTCGGTTTCAGTGACACATGCACGAGCTCTCATCATAGTACCACTTGGAGCTTGTGGTGTTGGTGAAGGATCCATGGGGATGGTCATGGGATGCTCCGCATCAAAGTTACATGAAAATTTTCATTCTACTTATATTTGATTAACATTTTACAACTATACAATGATTAAACGTAATAAAATATATGTATTTTTAGTTTTAGTCGTTTATATTATTGCTTCAAATATTCATGTTTCATACAATGTATCACATTGAAATATGTTGCAAAATATTTGTGCAACAATGTGCAGAGTATCATCTAGTTCTAAACAACAACAACAATGTGCATTGATCATAAACAACAATACGTTGTCATTAGTAAGTGTTAACATGTCAATGATAAAACCTGCCCATCTTGCCCTGATTAAGAACCGTCTCACATTTGTATTTTGTGTGTTCATTGTGACCATGTATTAGGCTATGAGGAGGGCAAGCCCCCCCCCCCCGACGCGTGTGTGGTTCTATTAGCGTTAACGAAACCAGAGATAGTTCAACATCATGCATATAAATCACGCCCGCACACAAAATAAAACCCCCCAAGCGCAAAAAGTGAAATGCTGCGTTCGGATATTTGCATTGAGAGTCTTGGCATTGCGTTGGGTTGAATACCAATATCACAGTATATTGGTATTGAGATTAAATGCCAATATTTCTGTTTAGATGTTTACGTATCCATAACACGATTTAATATTGAGGTTGAACGCCAAATTCCGTTTGGATGGTCAAACAGAGGAATTAGGTTGAATGAGACTTTGCCAAGAGGAGACGGGGGAGATGGGAGAAGGCCGGCGCTGGATCTCGCGGTGGAGGCTGGGTGGAATGGTGCCGCTTGCCGCTGGATCTCAGGGGGGAGGCGGTGCGGGAGGGTGGAGGGACGACGACCTCCAGATCTCGGGTTGGAGGAAGGATGGGAGGGAGGGTCTGCGACCGCCGGATCTCGGGCTGGAGGCGGGGCAGGAGGGAGGGCCTTCGACCGCCGGATCTCGGGCTGGAGGCGGGGCAGGAGGGAGGGCCTTCGACCATCGGATCTCGCGTCGGAGCTCGGGGTAGAGGGAAGCCGGCCACCGGAGCCCGGGTGGACGCCGGCCACGCGTGGGCGAGAGATCTTCCGTCTCGAGCGGATAGGACGTTGGTTTTTAATACCTAGCGACGTCGAGCTCACACCCTTTGAACTGGGCCAGGGACTTCTTGCGTTAGAGACGGGCCGCTCGATATTGAGTCTGTATGCAACGATTGAATGTCAAAGTCACCCAAACGATGGTATTCGGGACAGTCGGCCCACATGAGTGCCAATGCCCAATATGAGGCCTGAATGTAAACATCCAAATGCACCATAAGCATATTACAAGCAAAAGATATGGTATCCTCTAAACAATATATTTTTCCTTCACCATGGCCGTTTCACCAAGGGCGCTCGCACTTCAGGTTGCGTGAGCTTCTTCATGGGTTGAGCTGGAGATCTAGGCAACTCTAGTGGAATGACTGGGTTAAGTTGTGTTCATCGCTCAATGCAGAGGCTGAAAGTAGCCGTCCTTTTTGAAAAAAAGCCCGGATCGATATTCCGGGCATGCAACGCTTCAATGATTGGATCGCTGATCTCGGTATCCAAGAGCTTGACCGCGTTGGTGCGAGATTCACATGGACCAACCACCAACTAAACCCCACGCTGAGTGTCCTTGACAAAGTGTTCATGTCCCCGGATTGGGAAACAGGGTTCCCCCTCGCGTCCCTTCGGGCCATCACTCGAATTAGGTCCGATCATGTACCCCTCGTGCTCTCATCCGCGGATGAGAGGTCGCGGCCTCCCCCTAGGTTCTGCTTCGAGACGTTCTGGCTTCGCCAGCCAGGTTTTGCGGAGGTAGTGAGAGACCATTGGATGGCAGCTCGCGGAGAGCCCCATCGAACCATGTCCACGGTGGACGAATGACACTTCTTGGCCAAGCAATCCAGACAATTCATGAAGGGGTGGGGGCAATGTGGGGCGAGACCTTAAGCTTCGAAAGGGAGCGTTGATCCTTGAGATTCAGTGCCTGGACATGCCTGCAGATTTGTCACGTCTAGCTGCCGACAAATGGGCACTTTGCTACAGCCTGGAGGATGAGCTATTAGAGATATATCGCAAGGAAGAGTCGTACTGGCAGCAGCGGGGAGCCTGCAACTGGGTCCTCTTTGGTGATGCCAACACGGCATATTTCCATGCGATCGCACCATACCACTCCTTTGGGATGGTGATTTGCAGACGGAATGCACCATACCACTCCTTTGGGATGGTGATCGGCTGGTGCAGGAGCCTGGAGAAATCCGGGTGCACGTAGACGACTTCTATACGGAGCTCTTTGCCGCTCGACCGCGGTCGGGCATTTCCCTTGATGACTCCATTTGGGAGAGGGGGCAACGGGTCACGGGCGCTGAGAACAGGGCCCTCTTCGCTCCATTCGAGGAGGGTGAGGTGGCTGTGATCATCAATGGGATGAATCCATCCTCGGCCTTGGGGCCAGATGGCTTGTCGTTCAGGTTCTTCCAGACATTCTGGCACTCCATCAAGGGGGAGATCATGACACTCTTTCACGAGTTTGAACACGGGGTCTCCAATCTCTCGCGGCTGAATGTCAGGATTATTACCCTTATCCCAAAGGTACCCGGGGCATCGGATATTAGGCAGTTCCGGCCGATCACCGTCATCATTGTGATATTCAGGATTTTGGGTAAAGGGTATGCCACTAGGGCGGTCCTCTTAGCTCCGCGAATTACCCGTCCCAACCAGAAGGCTTTTGTCAAAGGCCGCCTAATCCTTGATGGGATTCTGGTCCTTCACGAAGTGATACATGAAATCAAGGCCAAACGACTTCGGGCGGTCTTTTTCAAGATTGAATTCCACAAAGCCTACGATATGGTTCATTAGTCCTTCTCACGGGAAGTGATGATCAAGAAGGGCTTCGACCCATAGTGGATAACCCGGGTTATGCAAATGGTGATGAGTGGCAGGACGGCCATTAAAATCAATGGCGAGGTCGGCCCCTACTTCCCCACGGGCCAGTGCGTGTGACAAGGAGACCCCTTCTCCCCGTTCCTCTTTAACCTCGTGATGGATGCCCTGGCCGCCATCCTAGACAGGGCCAAGGGGGCAGGACACCTCACGGGGTTGTGTCACCACCTTCTTGGAGCTAGTGGCATCACGCATCTCCAATATGCTGATGACACAATCCTGATGGTAGAAGGATCGTCTCAGGACATTGCCCACCTGAAGTTCTTACTCTTGTGCTTCCAGGAGATGTCCAGTCTAACCATTAACTTTGCCAAGAGCAAAGTCATGGCCTTAGGCTATTGAGACGAGGATAAGCTACGGATTGCAAACAGCCTTAACTGTTGTTTGGGACTTCCCGACCAACTACCTTGGCTTACCCATCACCGATTCTCGCATCCTTGAGAAGGATCTGAGACCCATGGTGTCCAAGGTGCAACATTGGATGGAGTCGTGGCAAGGATGGTGGTTGTCCAAAGCGGCTCGGGTGGTGCTTATCAACTCGTTGATGACGAGTCTATTGATGTATATGATGGGATTCTATAGCCTAAATGAATCCCTTCAGCATGAGATTGCCAAGTACTAGCCTCGGTTTTTCTGGGCTGGGAAAGGCGATAAACAAAAATACCACATGGTCAAATGGCCGAAGATATGTAAACCCAAGGACCACGGTGGTCTTGGGATTATCTCATCCAAGCGGATGAATATTGCACTCATGTCCAAATGGCTATGGAGGATAGCCGCCGGCAAGGGAGGCCTGTGGTTAGATATTATTTGGGCAAAATACCTTTTGGGACAGCCCTTGGCTTTCGCAGCCAGATCTGGAGGATCCCAGTTCTCGCAGTCCATCGTCCAGCTCATGCGAGTTCTTCGGGTTCTTCGGCTGGGCTCCTCTATTGAAGTGGGAAAGGTCAATTCCATTTTATTTTGGCTGGACCGATGGTGCGGCCCTCAAGCCTTCGACTCTCGCTTCGAGCCTCTTTTCTACATTTGCACCCAACAATTTATCTCTGTGGAGGGCGCTCTACCCGATCTAGCGGGTATCACCTACAGGAGGTCCTTTGGCCTCGTCGAGTGGGGCCTATGGGATGAGTTGATCTAGTGTGTGGCTCTACATTCTCCGACCTTAGAGGAGGATGTAATCCACTGGAAGCTTGAGCCTACTGGACGGTTTTCAACCAAATCGCTCTACCAAGCGATATTACCTATCCTAGGACATATTGAGTTGAATATCCTGTGGGAATTCAAGTTGCCACTGAAGATCAAATTTTTCTGTGGCAACTGGTGCGCTGCCGGGTACCGTCCGGGACAGAGGTGCTAAAACGGCACAGCCCCTCCGATGGACTGTGTCCTCTGTGTAGCGTACCAGAGGACTGTAACCACATAATCTTCATGTGCCTGGCTGCGAGGTTCATGTGGTGCTGTTTACGGGAGGCGGTTGGGGGCAACTGGTGCCACGACCACCTGCCCGAGTTGTTTGCTGAGGTCCTAGGGGCTCATAGTGCTGCTGTGAGACCCACCTTGTGGGTTACCATTGTCACCCTTCTATGAACCCTCTGGAATATCCAGAATAAGCTTGTGATTGAGCATGTTATTCCTCTATGCGCGATTGATGCAATCTTCAAACAATGTGGTTTTCTCCAGATATGGCGGCCGCTTAGCCGGCGCAATGAACGGGACTCCATCGACATCGCGTCCACAGCATTGAGAGCCGTCGCCGCACACTTGACATCCCCTCCGACGCCGCTTCCACCTCCACCTCCTGAGCCGGATTAACTTAGCTGACATGGTTTCTTATTTAGGGATTCCTGTGATGCTCCCCTAGCATGACTTCCTACTATCTTTTCAGTTATAGTTTGGCCCTGTCGGCTGCCAGCTGGCTGGCCTGCGTGCGTGCTGAACCTGTGTGAGTTTGTATGTGTTGTGGTGTTTTCTATGCTCTGGTCGATGCTTTATAATATAAAGCGGGGGGAAACCCTTTTTTGTCACAAAATATCTTTGTGGGTACGCTATACTGGTGCCCTTGTTTACCTCTAGATTTTGTTATTGTTGATTTCGGTGAAATGAAAAGCATGGAGTCTACCCTTTCTTCAATAAAGACTGAAAGTGGTTGGAAAAACTAGATCATCATAAACCATCTCAATAACAAGTACAACCTACTTTCAGAGTAACACTTATTGAAAAAAGGGCAAGTACTAACTGCAAGTATGAAGAAAAACTTTCTATGACCTGCAATGTTAGTTTATCATATCAAAATGGTACCATAAATATTTAAGAAAACTATGTAGTTTAATTTTTTTATTTCCTGAAAATATATACTACATATATTATGTTAATATATTTCATGTCAAATTTAGTGGTGTTGATGTTAACTTCTCAAGAAAAGAAGCGCAAGAATAGACTGGCACAAATTATCAATATCCTTATATTATGAATCAGAATGAGTATTGTAATTAATAAGTTCTACCCCATTCATGTAAATACATGGCTTTTTAGAAAACACACAGTGAAACTTGTAACTCTGATGTGTGAAAATCTACTTAGATTTAAGTAAGGTAAAATAATTGATTGGATGAACATGAATACTATTTTCATACTACTAGTACATTTTGTAATAACTTCATAACTCACATATACACATTCAAAAATTAGCAGTATGAGATGTATTCTTTTTTTTTCGAACCTTCAAAAACTGCCATGTATAAAACGCCAGCTATTTCCGAACGGAAGCAGCACCCTTTTTATTACTGCCATGTTGCATTGTGCATCTAGCTAACTTGTCAAAAGTAGCAGTTTAGATACGAAAGGACTGTGAAGACAAGACAGCTAACCTTTACGACAACATTCCTTATTCCCTCAGCTTCCGCCATCTTCTTGACTCTTCTGATATTCTGTAAATATAAGATTCCCATTACGCCCAAACGCAAAACCTCCTTTTCTGTGGTATATTTCCGTCATATTCCGAATCATCCTGACGGGAATCACAGGCGTAAAGAGATGCAATAGACATGGAAAAGATGGCACAGCAGACACAGGCTTCTCTGCTGGGATTCAAGATAAACTTTGATCATTTTGTCTTCTGTACTGTCCTTGACACTTTCTCTGACAGTGAAACTAACACTAGGTGGCCCATTAACATGGCACCGTCATGTGCGAACAATAATCAGCAGATAATGGTACATGCATTTGAAGTGTGAGATTCACATTGTTGGGATTTAATTTTGATGCACTGCATTGCTGCATGTCAGAATTTTGTTCGACGCTTTACTACAAGTTAGTTCAGGATTTCAGCCAAGTGACTGACAGCTGCAATGAACCGAACAGCACTTTATCTCCACTGGCCCTTACTTGCTTCAGGCGACTCTTACTTGAAGAGCTGAAAAAGAAGAGAAAAAAGCATCTACAACTCCCCTGTATAAAACGAACAGAGGTTCATCGATCAACGACTCAGCGCGGGCTACGAAGAACATATCAAGGGCGTGTACGGCCTCCAGCAGATCCGGTCCAGAACGACGACAAGGGCCATGATCATCGTGCAATCGGCGTCCGGTTGCACTAGGAGGCTGAAGACGTCCTCGCCGAGCGTCAGAGGCGCCGTGTCAGGCGTCGCAGCTGTCCTCGCCTTCTTCCTGGCGATCCTCGCCACCTCTTTGCCATCATGGGCCCTGCGGATCTTGCAGTTTCTCCTCCGGAAGCAGCCCTCGATCCAGAAGCCGGGGGCCTGGTGGCCAGTGGTGCCATGGTCTGATGCCGATGCGTCGTTGGTGGTGGTGCAGGCTGAAGACATGTAAACTTCTGCTTCCCGGTTGTTCTGCAGGACCGAGCATTTCCTCACCGAGAAGAGTTGCGGTGATCTTGCCCTCTTTGCTTGGCCTTCTTCTGGTGCTTTGTAGCAGTTCCACTGGTCGTGCATGCTGATTATCTGTTACGGCACAACAGAACTCTGTCAGTTATTACTCCAACTAGCTGTCGTAGATTTATATGTTTGAAATTCCTCCCCGAAATGAGACAGGAAATGGGAGCACAAAGTACAAACCCACATTCTTGTTGTATTAATCTAGGCGGCTAAATGTTGGTAAAATCACTGCTGTAATAACATTTCAAACTACTGTACAGCAGCTGCAGTGCAGGTAGGATACAAAGTTTCAGGGATGTGTTCTGCTGTAATATACAGAAAGAAGAAATCGACAGAGCACAGTGCAGATATGAAACGAAGTTTGGTTTTTTTCTTCTTCTTCTTCTCATTTTCAGATGTGTACGTTATGAATTCGAAATTGAAACGGCATGCGTCCCAAACAACTAATAACTGGCCGATGTGCCACATGCACCTCGTGGAGGCAATACCACGAACATCTTTTGCGCATCAATCAGATGTTCAGTCGATTTGATCAAACCCCTGGACGTTTAACAAAAACTAAAACCCCGGCGTTGAGATGAAAATGAGACTAAACATTCTACGAGGGTGCCTTTTAAATTCATCGAATGGGAAGAAGCTGACCTGCGGCCTGAGGGAGAGGAGCGGCGCGCCGTGGCCGTCCATGAGCGTGAGCTCGCCGGCGAAGATCTTCCGGCGGCGGGAGTAGTTGTCGACGCGGAAGGCTAGCTCGCCCCCGGCGCCGTAGACGGAGAAGCCGTCGGTGCCCTGGAAGCCCATGCTGGACCTCATCCAGACCGTGTAGCACGCCGCCGTGGCGGCGCCTGCGGCGGGGGCGCCGTCTCGCAGGAGCCGCCTGGAGGCCTCCGCGTTGGGGTGTATGCGGCTCATGATCGTTGCCGTCTGGTCCGTCGATGCGATCGAGGAGGGCCGTGGGTTTTATATTTCAGCAGGCCATCGGATGGAACGGAATGGAACGGGATGGGGCGGCTCGGTGTGTCCGACGTTGCGCCTGCATTGGGTTTTCGGTGGGGCATGCGAGTGACGTGGCGCCCCGCCTTTGTGAGTGTGTTGGGCGCATGCGTTGGAAGATTCTGTAACCCTAGGGTAGGATAGGGTGGTCTTTAGCTTGGTGAGGGAACCTTCTAAGGATGAATTACGTACTGCTGAGAATGGTTTTCGATCTACCGTGGATCGCACCTTAATATCCCCGGCCGGCTCAACAGCAGGTGAACTTTGAGAAATGGGGTATACTTGCCGGCGAAAGAAGAAATAAAGAAATGGGGTATTACTACTGTTGATGCAAGAAGGGGATGTTCTGCTTTCACAGGGTATGTTTGAGCCTCTAAATTAGATCGATCTACTACATGACACCCTGAGCATTGTCGTGGAATAGGATATGCAGCCTTCAAAATGTTGTCTGGAATGTTAGTTCAATGCTTATGATTTATACTTTACGAGAAACTTTTGTACAAGCAAAAGACCTCTTCTTGAAAAGTTGTGCATGTCACAACTAATTCAATGCGATTTAAAACCCACCTAAAATGCACTACCACATGTTGCATGGTAGAGAATTATCATGCGTAGATCACACGTATGCTAGTGGAACAAGCTAGTAATCTAACGGCTATAACATTTTTGTTGTCGTGGAAGCACCCATGTTAAGATAATTAGAAGTAGTGGGAGTCACTCCCTTATGCGCGTTTAGTAGGCTCCGTCCAGCTCAACCAGGCCCTCACAATGCGAATTTGGCATATTTGGTTGTGTGGGATGCATCAGATTTGTGTCTCACGCGAACCTCAAAGCACCCATGGGCCTGGCTGAGGGCGACCGATGGAATCTGTCATTTTTTCAAAACCAGGCCCTAGCAAGCCACACGCGCACCTCACCTGCATGCTTGGGGAAGCGTGGGAGATGGACATGACGTCTTCAATCCGCCATAACTCCCTCCATGATGTATTAGAGAGGAAGAATCGGATGCTCGTGGACGCAGCAAGGACCATGATGGCGGAATTCAAATCTTTCGGATAACTTTTGGGACGAAGCCATCAACACCGCATGTCATGCATCCAATTGGCTCCACCTTCACAAAGGCTTGAGCAAAACCGCATGTGAAATACTTACCGATAACAAGACCTACCCCAAGTACTTCCGGGTGTTCAGGTGGAAGTGTTTCATTTTCAAGAAAAGTGTTTATTGAAACTAGATCTCAAGAGGGCATATTTGTTGGTTATGCTACAAACTCTCATGCTTACCGTATCCTCATCTAGTCCAGTAGAGTTATTGAGGAGACGTGTAACATGGAGTTTGATGAAAATAATGGATCCCAAGTGGAGCAAAGTCGTCTTTGTGATGTATATGGTCAAAAAATGGTCTTTGTGATGTAGGTGATGAAATTCCTCCTCAAGACATAATAAGAATGTGTATGGTACACTTCCTACCCGTTAAGGACACTACACCACAACACTACATTCTTAACACACAAGTTGGTCGGGATAACAACTTCCACCAACAGACAGTCAGTCGGGAAAGAGTACTGCCGACCGACTCGTTGTGTTGGGGGAAGTCCAGACACGAAAGCCCATTGCCGACCGACGAAGTTTGCCGACCGACAGATCAATGAAAGTTGGCAGCATTGCCGACCGACTGTCCATTGGCCATGTGATGGACCTTTCCCGACCGACGTACCAATGGTATTTTTTGCCGACCGACAGACCAACGATAATTGGCAGCATTGCTGACCGACTGTCCATTGGCCATGTCATGGACCTTTCCTGACCGATAGACCAATGGAATTTTTCTGCCGACTGATTTTCTGTTGGCCCTGTTATTAACCTTTCCTGACGGATGTGCCCATGACATTTTGTTTTGCCGACCGACTCTCTATTGTCCCTGTATGAACCTTCCCCAACTGATGGAGTGATGGTGCTTTCTTGGCCCACCGACTCGCCGTCAGCCCTATCATAAAATTTTCCCAACCAACAGTCTGATGATGTTTTGTTTTGCCAACCAATAATTCCGCGGCATTTTACTAGGTTGGTGATGGTATATATTATTTTTGCCTTACCAAATACTTGGCTCATGATGGTATTATTTGGCCTTACCAAGACAATATCAACAATGTTAGATATCTTGCTGCAGCAACACTATGCAGTATGCATGTACTCTGAAAATATTAAATGGTTGTAAACATATTATTTTTTGCTCCATTACACATGCAAACATATAGGTTTGTTTGCTACAAAATACCCAGCTAATTAACGAGATTCGCCTTATAGGTTTACAACCGATAGCTAAAAAATATATTGTTTCTACTCCATTGTTCCTAGTATGACTAAATGATCCACGGTTACAAAACAATAGCTAATAGATCCACCTACAAAATGATAGTTAGATGCACTATATAGGCTCAAACTTCTAGCTTCATGGCGCCTTCCTTGTTCTATTGTCATTCCTACAATGTTAACAACAGAGTCGACATAGTTAGGGCCATGTAAGCATGCATTTACATGAGTTGTTTGTCGAAATATGACTGCTTTAGGATCCAAAACTTAGATTGCTCATGGCCATTATATTAAAAAAGAAAGTGTACTTCAGTACCACAAATTAAATTAATTTAGCAATTACTTTGAGATAAGTATATTGAAAAATGTTAAGTTGGGCCATAAACATTGAATTGTCAAAAACAATTATGACACCAAGTATGGAAATGCATTAGTATCACATCATTCTCGTCCCAGCAGCGTGATCTTGCACACATGGGCCACTAAGAGGCAAAAGTAAAAATATGCACCTCATGACCCATAAGTATATGGGATCAATCATAGTCCTTTCGATAAGTAAGAGTGTCGAACCTAACGAGGAGCAAAAGGAAATGACAAACGGTTTTCAACAAGGTATTCTCTACAAGTGGTGTAAGTAAAAGTGATAGATAGTTTTGTAGCAAGATAATTCGTAACAAGTGACAAGTAACAATATTAGCAAAGGTGCAGCAACGTAGCCTAATCCTTTTTGTAGCAAATGACATGCCTGAAAGTACTCTTATATAAAGCAAATGCTCTGGAGGACACATGTGAATTTCCATCTAGTCATGTTCATCATATTGAGTTGATTCGTGTTCGCTACTTTGATAATTTGATATGTGGGTGGACCATTGCTAAGGTGCTATTCTTACTTGAACAAACAACCAACTTATGATTATCCTCTCTCGCAAGCATCCGCAACTACGAAAGAAGAACTAAGATAAATCTAACCACAACATTAAATGTGTGGATCCAAATCAGCCCGTCATGAAGCAATGCATAAACTGGGGTTTAAGCTTGTGTCACTCTTGCAACCCACCATCTACCTTTTACTCCACAAGGACTTCCCTTAGGACCATAACATGGTGAAGTGTCATGTAGTCGACGTTTACATGACACCACTAAGATAAGTAACAACATACATATCATCAAAATATTGAATGAATACCAACTTTATATAATTACTTATAACAAGACTTTTCCCAGGTCCTCAGCAACAATAGTTACTACTCACAACTCATCAACATGTTCAAGATCATATGTGTAACAATAATAATTAAGGAACAAAAGATAATATCTTCCACCAAGTAATCCAACAAGCATCAACTAGAAAATGTCATCAACACAACTAGTAACCCACAGGTACCAATCTGAGGTTTTGAGACAAAGATTGAATACAAGAGATGAACTAGGGTTACAAATGAGATGGTGTCGGTGAAGATTGGTCCTCCCACGAAGGACGAAGCATTGGTGATGACGATGGCTTCTAGTACCCCCTCCCGGAGGGAAGTTTCCCTTGCAGAATCTATCTACCGAAGAGCAAAAGGGCCTCTACCCAGGTTTCCACGTCGAGACGATGGCGCTTCGTCCCGAAAGGTTGCTTACAATTTTTTCTAGGTCAAAACACACTATACAGGAGAAGAGGGACGTTAGAGGGACAACAGGGGGCACAAGGCATCAGGGCGTGGCTAGTGGGTGGTTGCGCCCTGTTGCCTTGTGGACAACATGTGCCCCCCTCTGGTATATTTTTGGCCCAATAATTCTTAAATATTGCAAAAATACTCAGTGAAATTACATGTCATTTGTAGCATGTTGATTTTTCTGCCTTTTTCTTGGTTTCCCGGTCGAGCATTCCAGTTTCCACATATTTGCCTCTTTGTGATGTACCTTGCATATTCAGAGAGAAAGGACAAGATTTTGCGCTTCTATAATAATTCATGATGCAAAATTGACGTATCAACTCCCCCAAGCTTAGACCTCTCTTGTCCTGAAGCGAAAGCCGAGCTCAAAAATAATGACCACATGATTTGAGAGAGAGAGATGTCGCTAAAAACAAAATACGAACATGAGATCATGATGATTATTAGCATAGCAGCAGGTATTTTATCATATAGCTCCTCATAAACAAGTAACAATCCATTCAAAACTATTGGAGTAAGAAACATAAACTTTATTGACAATCAATAAACTATGTTCTCAGTCATTGGGATAATCACAATTCATCGTATTTTAGAGGAGAGTCCATGTAAGAAGTTTATTTTTGGCAAGTTCACATACTCAACTAGCATTTAATCTTCTATGATTGCATCACGCTCAACACATATTTTGGGAGCTCATGTTCCATAGGACAAATAGGAAGATAGGGGCTCAAATGGTTTGCCACCCAACTTATTTACCTCAAGAATAATGTCAACAATAATAAATCACGATCATCAACATCCACTTGCATATATAAATTTGGATCTTTCCTCAACACATGGTGCTTGCCACTATATAGTTAATAGGTAGGAAGAGGAATAAACTTTATTGACTCACACACAGGAATGAACTTCTGAATATAAAAGATAGGCCCTTCACATAGGGCAACACATGTTGTCATGCGCTTTCAAGTTTTTGGATGTGCAAACTCTAATGTAAAGGAACATCACTTTATATTGCCCTTTGTGATAGCAAACTTTATTATGCAGTACATCGCTTTTATTTCTTTGCTATCACAGGATCGTACAAAGCTTATTTTCCTTTACAATAAAAGATCATACATGTTTAGTAGCAATTTTTATTGCTTGATGCACCGATGACAACTTACTTGAAGGATCTTACTCAATCCATAGGTAGGTATGGTGGACTCTCATGGCAAGATACTGAGTTTCAGGGTTATGGATGCACAAGTAGTACGTCTACTTAGTGCGGTATTTTTGTGCTATAAAGGATGTAAAGCAAGCACCACATGTTAAAAGGATGAATGGCCATATAACTTCTATGTGAATGCAAACTACCATAATCATTATGTTGTCTTCCATGTCCAACCCTGTGTGAACCTCTACTCTGTACTCTTTTATTCATCTATATATATACAACTTCTTGTGAAGTTCGAGTTATAAATTTTATAATCTTTCGGAAGTATGGAACGCTCTTGTTTTATGAGCTTTGCAATGGTTTTTTGCCTCATACTTTTCCCGAACACTTACACAAGTTTGTTTTCGCACATATTGGCTAGGTTAATGGGGGCTTGGTCGTCATAACTATTAGGGCATATTTCTCCATATGTGGTTTTGGTAATTGATGACAATCCCTATGGACTAATGGTTTCCTTAAGTTATATTTGTAGGATTTGTCCATAGTCACTTCTTGAAGTCCATCTGTTGGTTTCAAGGAGTTTATATGATGACCAAGGTGGTATTCAAGGTATTATCCAAAGAATGGTCATAAATACACAAGGTTGATCAAGGCTAAGACAAAGAGTAAATCAAGTTGATCAACACACAAAGCACACAAGATGTACCGAGAGGGATCGAGTGATCCCATGGTATGGTAAGCATTGTCCATTACACTTTTGAGTACTAACCATGGTCTTGATGAGAGTTCTATGTGGGGTTAGGTGTGTCTCCATGGGCTTGCGTTAAGAGGAAGATCTCATACAACCCATGGAGGATGACGTCAAATAGTGATCGACATCAAGTTTGTGGTGTGGAAGTTCAAGTGGAGCATCACAAAGATATCATGCTTGAATCTTGCCCTCCATTGTGGTGGCAATGGACTTGTGAAGATGTGTTGAAGAGTGTCTCACCCATAGTGAGTATGTGGGAGCAATCAGCTAGTCTTCATCAAGACAATGCAATCAAGAAAGGTGGTCCATCTTGAGGAAGTCAAGATCTTCATCATCTAGCTCAAGTGGACTATGTGCAAGGTATAGGTTTGCCCTTGATAGGTTTTTCTATTTTAGGATAGATTGTCCTACTGTCAAGGGGGGGTCTCAAGTGAGTAGTTTGATCATGTCTTTCATTCAGAGCTCAAACCATTTGCATCCTTGCGTCCTATTTCTTGGTTCTTGTTTGGTGATTCTCTTTGTGAGTTGTAGAGCTTATGGTCATCTTCCTGACAAGCTCGGGTTCATCGAAAACGGGGTCCATATGCATCTTCTATGATGTTTTCAATGTTGGAAATTTTTGTCGGGTCTTCATTCATAGAGGTTTCACATCTCTATATCATTGTCATTTTCATAATTGCATGTTGGATACCTCGTGTCGTCCTGAATCCAGCAAGCTTGAGTTTGCTCCATTCGGGGCTCGTATGTGAAAGTTATGGTAGTTCAGGGCAGGTTTTCTCTCTCAAGAGGAAGTACCGATGGGGTAGAGCGGTAGTACCACTCTGGCGATACTACCCCCTCCCATGTCGTCCTCTCTTCCGCTTATATTTTTCTTCTGTCTTCTTTGGGGTCTTTTTCCTTTTTGAGCGGTAGTACTGCTTGGGGGGAGTTGTAGTACCGCTGGGGCAAACGGTAGTACTGCTCCGGCGGACTACCGCCCCGAGATCTTTGCCATTTGCACCCTTTTCCTTGCAACTTCCTCTCCAGTGGAAGTACCGCTCGCCTGAGAGGTACTACCGCTTGTGCACAGGCTGAGTGCATAATGGTTGGATTTTGAGGGACCTATTTAAGGGGGTCTTCTTCCCCAATGTTCTCTTATCCGTTGAGCTCGTGTTCTTCCCCCTTGCTGACCCTCTTAGAGCTTGCTAACTCTCAATCCCTCCAATGAATCTTTCTAGTTCTTGAGGCAAAAGAGATAGGAGATCTAGATCCACATTTCCACGAATCACTATCTCCTCTATGTGAGGGGAACCCCTTGGATCTTGAACTTGGAGTTCTTTGTGAGGTCCTTGTTCTTCCTCTCATATTCCTCCATAGCTTTTGTTGTTGTGGAGGGGTTTGAGTGTGAGGAACTGGTACGTCCCAAACGTATCTATAATTTCTGCTTGTTCCATGATATTTTGGGTGACATTGTTATATGCTTTGCTACACTTTTATATCATTTTACACATATTTGGACTAATCTACTAACTTGTTGGGGAACGTCGCATGGGAAAAAAAAATTTCCTACGCACACGAAGACCTATCATGGTGATGATCATCTATGAGAGGGAGATCAGATCCACATACCCTTCTAGATCACTAAGCGGAAGCGTTAATGAACGCGGTTGATGTAGTGGTACGTCTTCATGATCCGTCCCATGAACCGTCCCATGATCCGTCCCATGGACCGTCTCACGATCTGTCCGACGATCCGTCCCGATCAAGTGCCGAACGGACGACACCTCAACATTCCGCACACGTACAACTCGATGACGATCTCCACCTTCTTGATCCATAAAGAGGGGGCGGAGAGGTAGATGAGTTCTCCAGCACGGCGGCGTGGTGGTGGTGGTGGTGCTATTCCAGCAGGGATTCGCCTAAGCACCGCTGAAACTAAAGGAGAAACAGAACTAGAGAGAGAGGGCAACACGTGGCTGTTTTCTGTTTTATCTAAAACCCTCAAAACCCTTAGTATATATAGGAGGAGAGGAGGGAGAGGGCTGCGCCCTAGGGCAGCCCTTTCTTCCCTTGTGCAAGGGAGAGAGGAGGAGTAGGCAATCCTATTTGGAGTAGGATTCCTCCTTCCCACTTGGAAACTCTTTCCACCTTGTGTTTTTTCCTTATCAAACCTTATGGGCCTTAGTGGGAACTTATTCCAGCCCACTAGGGGCTGGTTTATCTCTTCCCACAGACCATGAGGCCCCTTGGGGCGTGACACCCCTCCCGATGGTCCCCGGCACCCCTCCCGGCACTCCAGGTACACTACCGATGAGCCCGAAACTTTTTCGGTGACCAAAATAGGACTTCCTATATATCAATCTTTACCTCCGGACCATTCCGGAGCTCCTCGTGACGTCCGGGATCTCATCCGGGACTCCGAACAACCTTTTCTCACCAACACCTATAACTCAACTATACTGAAACGTCACCGAACCTTAATTGTGCAGACCTTGCGGGTTTGAGAACTATGCAGACATGACCTGAGACATTCTCCGGTCAATAACCAATAGAGGGACCTGGATGTACATATTGGCTCCTACATATTCTACGAAGATCTCTATCGGTTGAACCTCTATGTCAAGGATTTAGTTAATCCCGTATGTTGTTCCCTCTGTCCTTCGGTATGTTACTTGCCCGAGATTCGATCGTCGGTATCTCCATACCTAGTTCAATCTCGTTACCGGCAAGTCTCTTTATTCGTTCTGTAATACAAGATCTCGTAACTAACTCCTTAGTCACATTGCTTGCAAGGCTTGTTGTGATGTTGTATTACCGAGTGGGCCTCGAGATACCTCTCCGTCACATGGAGTGACAAATCCCAGTCTTGATCCATGCCAACCCAACAGGCACCTTTGGAGACACATGTAGAGCACCTTTATAGTCACTCAGTTACGTTGCGACGTTTGATACACACAAGGTATTCCTCCAGTGTCCGGGAGTTGCATGATCTCATGGTCATAGGAACAGATACATTGACATGTAGAAAACAGTAGCAATAAACTCATACGATCATATGCTACGTTTATAGTTTGGGTCTTATCCATCACGTCATTCTCCTAATGATATGATCCCGTTATCAAGTGACAACACTTGTCTATGGCTAGGAAACCTTAACCATCTTTGATCAACGAGCTAGTCAACTAGAGCTTACTAGGGACAATGTTTTGTCTATGTATCCACACATGTATTTGAGTTTGTAATCAATACAATTATATAATGGATAATAAACGATTATCATGACCAAGGAAATATAATAATAACCAATTTATTATTGCCTCTAGGGCATATTTCCAACAGTCTCGCACTTGCACTAGAGTCAATAATCTAGTTCACATCACTATGTGATTGCAATGAACCTAACACCCATACAGTTATGGGGTTTGATCATATCTTGCTTGTGAGAGAGGTTTTAGTCAATCGGTCTGAACCTTTCAGATCCGTGTGTGCTTTACAAATCTCTATGTCATCCTATAGATGCTGCTACCACGCACCATTTGTAACTATTCCAAATGACTGCTCCACTATACGAATTTGGTTTACTACTCATAGTTATGCGCATTAGTGTCAAAGCTTGCATCATCGTAACCCTTTGCGACGAACCCTTTAATCACCTCCATGATCGAGAAAAATTCCTTACTCCACTAGTTACTAAGGATAACTTTGACCGCTGTTCAGTGATTCAACTCTGGATCACTCTTTGTACACCTTGACAGACTCATGGCAAGGCACACATCAGGTGCGGTACACATGATGGCATACTTTAGAGCCTACGGCTAAGGCACAGGGGACGACCTTCGTCCTTTCTCTTTCTTCTGCCGTGGTCGGGCTTTGAGTCTTACTTAAATTCTCACCTTACAACACAGTCAAGAACTCCTTCTTTATTGTTCTATTTTGAACTCCTTCAAAAACTTGTCAAGGCATGCATTTCATTGAAAGTTCTATTAAGCATTTTGATCTATCTCTATAGATCTTGATGCTCAATGTTCAAGTAGCTCTATCCAGGTTTTCCTTTGAAAAACTCCTTTCAAACAACCCTTTATGCTTTCCAGAAATTCTACATTACTTCCGATCAACAATATGTCAACCACATATACTTATCAGAAATTCTATTGTTCTCCCACTCACTTCTTTGAAATACAAGTTTCTCATAAACCTTGTATAAACCCAAAAGCTTTGATCATCTAATCAAAGTATACATTCCAACTCCGAGATGCTTGCACCAGTCCATAGAAGGATCGCTGGAGCTTGCATACTTGTTAGCATCCTTTAGGATCGACAAAACCTTCTGGTTGTATCACATACAACCTTTCCTCAAGGAAACCGTCGAGGAAACAATGTTTTGACACCCTATGTGCAATATTTCATCAATAATGCAGCATCTGCTAACATAATTCCAACAAACTTTTAGCATCGCTACGAGTGAGAATGTATCATCATAGTCAACTCTTTGAACTTGCCGGAAACATCTTTGCGACAAGTCGAGCTTTTCTTAATGGTGACTTTTCACCATCATTGTCTGTCTTCCATTTAAAGATCCATATGTACTCAATAGTCTTACGACCATCAAGTAGTTCTTCCAAAGTCTACACTTTGTTTTTATACACGGATCCTCTCTCAGATTTCATGGCCTCCAGCCATTTGCCGGAATCTGGGCCCACCATCGCTTCTCCATAGCTCGTAGGTTCATTGTTGTTCAACAACATGACCTCCAAGACAAGGTTACAGTACCACTCTGTAGTAGTACGCGACTTTGTCGACCTACGAGGTTTGTAGTAACTTGATCCGAAGTTCAATAATCACTATAATCAGTTTCCTCTTCAATTGGCGTAGGCGCCACAGGAACAACTTCTTGTGCCCTGATACACACTCGTTGAAGTGACGGTTCAATAACCTCATCAAGCTCCACCACCCTCCCACTCAATTCTTTCGAGAGAAACTTTTCCTCGAGAAAGGACCCGTTTCTAGAAACAAACACTTTGCTTCTGGATCTGAGATAGGAGGTATACCCAACTATTTTGCGTGTCCTATGAAGATGCATTTATCCGCTTTGGGTTCGACCTTATCATGCTGACACTTTTCCACATAAGCATCGCAGCCCCAAACTTATAAGAAACGACAGCTTAGGTTTCTCCAAACCATAGTTCATATGATGTCATCTCAACGGAAATACGTGGTGCCCTATTTAAAGTGAATGCGGTTGTCTCTAATGCATAACCCATAAATGATAGTGGTAATTCGATAAGAGACATCATAGTGTGCACCATATCAAATAGGGTGCGGCTATGATGTTCGGACACACCATCACTCTATGGTGTTCTAGGCGACATGAGATGTGAAACATTTTTCACATTTTATCTTAATTGTTTACCGAACTCGCTACTTAGATATTCATCTCTATGATCATATCGTAGACATGTTACCCACTTGTCACGACGATCTTCAACTTCACTCTAAAACTACTTGAACCTTTCAATAATTCAGACTTGTGTTTCATCAAGAAAATACACTAGTATCTACTCAAATCATCTGTGGAGTAAGAACACAACGATATCCACTGCGTGTCTCAACACTCATTGGACTGCATACATCCAAATGTATTACTTCCAATAAGTTACATTCTAGTTCCATCTCACTGGAAAACGAGTCCTTCAGTCATCTTGCCCATGTGGTATGATTTGCATGTCTCAAGTGATTCAAAATCAAGTGAGTCCAAATAATCCATCTGCATGGAGTTTCTTCATGCGTTTATACCAATAGGTATGGTTTGCATGTCTCAAATGTTTCAAAAATAAGTGAGTACAAAGAACCATCAGCATGGAGCTTCTTCACGCATTTTATACCAATATGACTGAAACAGCAGTGCCACAAGTAAGTGGTACTATCATTACTACTTTGTATCTTTTGGCATCAATATTATGAACATGTGTAGCACTACGATCGAGATTCAACAAACCATTGAAGGTATCTATTCAAGAAAATAGAATAACCATTATTCTCTTTAAATGAATAATCATATTGCAATAAACACGATCTAATCATGTTCATGCTCAACGCAAACACCGAATAACAATTATGTAGGTTTTAACACTAATCCCGATGGTAGAGGGAGTGTGCGATGTTTGATCACATCAACCTTAGAATTACTTCCAACACACATCATCACCTCACCCTTGCCGGTATCCATTTAATTCATAGCTATAATTTTGAGTTACTAACACTTAGCAACTGGACCGGTATCTAATACCCTGGTGCTACTAGGATGTGAGAGCCCGATGCCGACGTTCCAGAAGATTCCCCTTCTATTCCGTTTTCATCTTGTGTGTATTTTCATTAGTCGCATCATTCCAATCATCTGCATTGCATCGACATCTCCGTTGCCGCCAGTTTTCAAAGTTGCATCCGTTGTTAGTTGCCGATTCTTGTCGTTGTCCGTTCTGAGCCCGACCGCACACACACGCGCCCACGGCATCGTCAAAACCCTGTTTTAAAAGTGTGTTGAAAAGTTTCTCTGATCGAGGTGAAACTTGGCATGCGGTCGTGATTAGTTATAGCTAGGCCGCCTGTCGAATTTTGTCGCGATCGGAGTCTGTCTGGTGCCCGAACGGTCGACCGTAGCGGCACCGTCTTTGGTTATTCGTCGGACGTTCGTCGGTGTTTTAAAACTCGTTGCCGCGCAGCCCGTTTTCCCTCTCGTCTCTGGTAAGCCACTCTTCACAGCCACTCGCCTGTTCCCGCGTGTGGAATCATCCGAATCCGACCGCACGGTTGGATCCGAAACGAAATTCCGGTTAACCTAGCCCCCCATTTGTTATAAATAGACCCCCGTGCATATTTTAGACAGCCACCACCCTCTCCACCTCGAAATCCGTGCCCCCCATCAAACCCTAGCCGCCTCCCACCTGCTCCCTCCTCCCACCTCCAGCTGCCGGGCACGCGTTGGTCCCGCCCGAGCCCGTTTGGAGCCCGAGGCCATTGTTCTCGAGCTCTGCCCCGAGCTCCTCCCGCGCGCGCCACCTGACCCGAGAACCGCGGCGCCTCCTCCCTTCGGCCACCTCGGCGCCGCCGGCCCCGCAGCGGCTCGCCGGAGAACCATCGCCGGCCGGAGCCGCCGTTGCTAGACCCCACCTCGCCTCCAGCGCGCCTGCAACAACTTCTTCTCACCGCTCCCCCGATCTGCGCCCGAATCCCGCCAGCCACGCGCCGCCCCGCGCCCATTTCGCGTCGCCGTCGCTTGGATCCGGTGCGGGCAGGCCGGAGCTGCCCGTTCCCGGCCGGATCCCGCCGCCCCACGCCGGAGTTCGTCCCTGGCCGGAGTCGCCGCCGCCAGCGTCCATGGTCGGGAGGACGAGGGCACGAGCCTCCCCGCCTCGGCCTCCTCCCGTGGGCCCCGCAGCAGCCCAGGTCGCCACCTCCTGCCCGACCGGCCTCGGCCCACCTCGCCTTAACTGCCGGCCCAGGCTTCCCCAGCGGCCTGCCTCCTCGCCCCAGCTCCTTTCGGCCCAAGGTGAGACCCCTGGCCTTTGTTTTCTTTTTTTTTCCCCTCGCCCACGCAGTAGTTAGGCTATCTTGCGCCCCCTATTGGCCCGTTAGATCTATAGGATTTTCGGAATTTAATTAAATTCCAGATTATAAACATATAGTAGAACGCCCGTAACTTTTTAACCGTAACTTGGATCGCGATGAATTAGATATGGTTTTCGTGTAGTTTCTCTTGTAGAATCTGTTTTTGCAACTTGCATATTCGTTTGGAGTAGTTTGACGTGCCTAGTGTATAATTTTACGTGCTGTATCGATAGGTTTATTGCCCGTAATTATTTTTCGCGCGTGTTCGGATTGCCCGAACCCCGTAGATAAAATGTTCAAGTTTTAGGAACCACTTTTCCATGTATTTTAGAGTAGACGTTGCTATTTTTGAGCGTAGGGATGTGCCGCTAGTTTATTTTCCGTGTTTAGGATATTATCGCGCATTTACGTGTGGTATTATTTTTGTTGTGCAACCCCACATATTTTATATGTTTTCGGGGTAGAAAAATCCATATGATTTTTCTGTGCAATTAGTTTTAGCTTTTGAGCAAGTTAGTTCGCGCGATATTTTGCCGTGATGCCCTTTTGTTTATTTCGTAGGATTTATTCCGTGCTTCGTTTGACGGAATTTTCAACTAGGGAGTTGTTCTTGGATGTTTACTCTAGCCCCTGGTATTTTTGGTTGCAATAGAAATGCAAGTTTAGGTGTGGTTTGCTTGCTCTCAAGTTGCTAGAAATAGTGCTGATTTGGAGGCGCTGAAATATTTCTAAGTCTGGAATCTGTTATATTTTGTTGATGTCTTGTCTTGCTTCTATCTTTTGATCTATAGCTCTTTTGAGGTTGGTGAAATGGAGTTAGTTGTAGACCTTGTGATTCTCTAGCATGCTGTGATTTTTCATGCCATTTGGAGTCCTGTAGCTATTGGTTTTTCTGCTGTCAATATGCCTTCAGACCGAAAACTGCACTTTGATGAAGTGTTATTTTCACTAAGTCTGAAATAGTGTGTGAGATGCCATTTTGTGACTTCTTTCCCCTAGTGTTCCTTGCTGCCATGCTAGTTGTTGTTAGTTGTTTGTAGTAGTGCTTCTTTCCCTCTTTCGTGTCATGCCTTGCTTGAGTTTATTTGAGTTGAGTAGCTCGTAGTTGTGGGGTGTAGAAAATGCTATGTGGCTGATTTTGGCAGATTGTAGTGATATCTTGTTTTGCTCGTAGCTTATGAACCGTAGCTCCGTTTTGATAGTTTCCTATATGAAACTTTCTTAGAATCTCGTGTAGTTTCATTTTCTCTTGCTGGTTGTATGTTTTGAAGTGCTCGTGACCGTCGTTGCACACATATTGCATTCATGCCATCATATCTTGCGGTGCTTGTAAGTTTTGATCCATAGCTCCGTTGGAGATGTTCTCTATGTGTAAATTGCTTGTCTCGACGCGTAGAATCACGAGAACCTATTGGTTTTTCTGTTTAACAACTAATTAAGTGTGTTAGTTCAGATCTGGGCAGAATTGTAAATTAACATGTGAGGTCGTCTCGGAGGTGTTATATGTCATTTCCGACCTCATTTAAAATGCCTAGATAGGTAGATTAATTGCGATTCACCTCTTGCCATGTTTAACCACATGTAATATTGCCGTGTATCTAATCGGGATAGAACTAAATAAATAAACGTGGAGTTTCGACAATATGCAACTCGTTGCATATTGAACTTCACTTAATGTGTAGTGTCTATATGCGTGAATTGTCATGCCGTGTCTTGTTTGTTTTCAGCTGCTCATGCATCATATGTGTTGTGCATCGTGTGGTGAATATCTTGTGTTGATTTGTGTTTTCCGGTTTCCTCCGTCTCGATAGAGTTCCGCAAGTGAATAGGACGTGGATGTCGCCTAGAGGGGGGGGGGTGAATAGGCGCTTTAAAATAGTTAAGGTTTAGGCTTGAACAAATGCGGAATAAAACTAACGTTTAATATGTCAAGCACAAAATCTACAAACAACTAGGCTCACCTATGTGCACCAACAACTTATGCTAAGCAAGATAAACAACTAAGTGATAGCAAGATATATTACAATAAACAATATGTCTATCCCAAAGTAAAGTGCATAAGTAAAGGGTTCGGGTAAGAGATAACCGAGGCACGGGGAGACGATGATGTATCCCGAAGTTCACACCCTTGCGGATGCTAATCTCCGTTAGAGCGGTGTGGAGGCACAATGCTCCCCAAGATGCCACTAAGGCCACCGTAATCTCCTCACGCCCTCGCACAATGCAAGATGCCGTTATTCCACTAAGGGACCCTTGAGGGCGGTCACCGAACCCGTACAAATGGCAACCCTTGGGGGCGGTCACCGAACCCGTACACGTGGCAACCCTTGGGGGCGGTTACCGGTACCCGTACAAATTGCTCGGGGCAATCTCCACAACCTAATTGGAGACCCCGACGCTTCTTGGAGCTTCACACCACAATGATTGAGCTTCAAGACACCACCAAGCTTCTAGGACGCCTAAGCATCCACGAAGAACAATATCAAGGGTACTAAGTACCAAAGGTAGTAAGCTTCTCAACTTCTCAGTTCCACGTATCACCGTGGAGAACTCAAACCGATGCAACTAATGCAATGGCAAGAACACACGAAGTGGTCAAGTCCCTCACACTCAAATCCCTCCACAACAACAAAAGCTATGGAGAAATATGAGAGGAAGAACAAGGAGCTCACAAAGAACTCCAAGATCAAGATCCAAGGGGTTCCCCTCACATAGAGGAGAAAGTGATTGGTGGAGATGTGGATCTAGATCTCCTCTCTCTTTTCCCTCAAGAACAAGCAAGAATCATTGGAGGGATAGAGAGTAATCAAGCTCTAAGAATGTCAACAATGGAGGTAGAACAAGAGCTCAATCGGATGGATAAGACCAAGGGGGAAGAAGACCCCCTTTATATAGTGGGGGAAGGAATCAGACCATTACCCCCACTGTCTGCCCGAGCTCCAGCGGTACTACCGCTGGCTGCCGCGGTACTACCGCTGGCACTCCAGCGGTACTACCGCCAGCTAGCGGTACTACCGCTGGCTGCAGCGGTACTACCGCTGGCATTCCAGCGGTACTACCACTGGCCCCAGCGGTACTACTGTTGGGCCCCTGGTAGTGCAACGGCACTACCACCGCCAAGAAAGTCTTCGCAAAAAGGTCCGTCCACGAACAACCGCTAGGCAGGCGGTACTAAGCTCTTGGAGCGGTACTACCGCTGACCAGGGGCGGTACTACCGCCAGCCAGCGGTACTACCGCTAGGTCCAGCGGTACTACCGCTCGCCACTGAAACAGCCATAACGTTGCATATTGAACTTCACTTAAGACCATGCGGTTATGAATATGCCAGTGATATAAAGATGTGAGTCCTCTAAGAATGAAGAACCGGAAAAAACTCCAACATCGAAAACATCATAGTAGTTGCATATGGACTCCGTTTTCGATGAACTCGAGCTTGTCATGAAGATGACCATAAGCTCTAAAACTCACAAAGAGAAACACCAAATAAGAACCAAGAAGTATGATGTAAGGATGCAAATGGTTTGAGCTCTCAACGAATGATACGATCAAACTACTCACTTGAGAGCCCCCCTTGATAGTACATCAATCTATCCTAAATAGAAAACCTATCAAGGGCAAACCTATACCTTGCACTTCGTCCTCTTGAGCTAGATGATGATGATCTTGGCTTCCTCAAGATGGTCCACCTTTCTTGATTGCGTTGGCTTGACGAAAACTAGTTGATTGCTCCCCCATACTCACTATGGGTGAGCCACTCTTCAGCATATCTTCACAAGTCCATTGCCACCACAATGAACAACAGGCTTCAAGCAAGATATCTTCGTGTTGATCCACTTGAACTTGCACACCGCCATCTTGATGACGATCACCACTTGACGTCATCCTTCATGGGTTGTATGATATCTTCCTCTAGACGCAAGCCCATGGAAACACACCTAACCCCCACATAGAACTCTCACAAAGACCATGGGTTAGTACACAAACACGTAATGGACAATGCTTACCATACCATGGGATCACTTGATCCCTCTCGGTACATCTTGTACGCTTTGTGTGTTGATCATCTTGATTTACGCTTTGTCTGAGATCTTGATCAACCTTGTGTCTTGATGACGATCACCACTTGACGGCATCCTTCATGGGTTGTAGGAGATCTTCCTCTAGACGCAAGCCCATGGAAACACAGCTAACCCCCACATAGAACTCTCACGAAGACCATGGGTTAGTACACAAACACGTAATGGACAATGCTTACCATACCATGGGATCACTTGATCCCTCTCGGTACATCTTGTACGCTTTGTATGTTGATCATCTTGATTTACTCTTTGTCTAAGATCTTGATCAACCATGTGTCTCTATGACCATTCTTTGGATAATACCTTGAATACCATCTTGGTCATCATATAAACTCCTTGAACCCAACAGATGGACTTCAAGAAGTACCTATGGACAAATCCTATAAATGTAACTTAAGGCAACCATTAGTCCATAGGAATTGTCATCAATTACCAAAACGACATATGGAGATATATGCTCTAACAACAAGCGTGTCGGATTGTGAGGACCCGTTTGACTATGTCGGTTCGTCTGCTTCACGGAGGCATTCTTCTTCCAAGCGGGATCTCAGGCAAGATGACCATTTCCCCAGATACAATTACTATCATTACCATGCTAGTTTACTGTTTCTATCGATTATGTCTCGTTGCCTACCACATGTTAAATATCAGCCTCTCAACAATGCCATGAAAACCTTCAACCTGTTCAACCTGGCAAACCACTGATTAGCTATGTTACTGCTTGCTTAACCCTGTGTTAGCGTTGCTAGTTGCAGGTGCAGTTGCTTCCATGTGATAACATGGGTTCCTTGTTATATCACCATATTTAAATGCTATTTAATTTAATGCACCTATATACTTGGTAAAAGGTGGAAGGCTCGGCCTTTCTAGCCTGGTGTTTTGTTCCACCTTTGCCCCGTTAGTTTCGGCTACCGGTGTTATGTTCCATAATTGAGCACTCCTAACACGATCGGGGTTGTTATGGGGACCCCCTTGATAATTCGTTTTAGATTAAAGCTGGTCTCGCAAGGCCCAACTTTGGTACTACATTTGCCTAAACACCTAATAAAATTGCATAGGGACTTTCCGGACCGCGAGGATAATTTAATCAACCCCCGGGCCAGTGCTCCTCATGAGTGTTGGTCCCACCTGAGCGATGTCCGGGGCCCCTCTGGTCACCCAGAGGTTTAGCGATCCCGACGTCTAGCTCATCCGTCGTGTCCTGGGAACGAGATACGCGACTCCTATCGGGAGCGTCGACACGTCGGGCGGCCTTGCTGAATTAGTTTTACCTTTGACGGAATATCTTGTGCATCGGGATTCCGGTGATGCTTTGGGTAATCTCAGAGTTGAGGTTTTCCACTAGGGAATCCGACGAGATCGCAAGCTTCATGATTGAGGATTTCTATGCGGCTTGTGGTAATTTGTGATGGACTAGTTGGAGCACCCCTGCAGGGTTAAATCTTTTCGGAAAGTCGTGCCCGCGGTTATGTGGCAATGTGGAAACTTTGTTTAACACTGGTTCTAGATAACTTGAAGTTAACTTAATTAAAATATGCCAACTGTGTGCGTAACCGTGACTGTCTCTTTCATGAGTTCCTTCTTCGATCGAGGACACGGTGGGGTTATGTCTGACGTAGGTAGGTGTTCCGAATCATTCATTTGATCAACAGTAGTTCACGTCCGTTATTCGTAGATCTTCCCTCTCTTATCTCTTGTACTCGTAAGATATCCACCAGATATATATGCTAGTCGCTGCTGCAACCTCACCACTTAACCATGCCTCACCCATTAAGCTTTGCTAGTCTTGATACCTTTGGAAATGAGATTGCTGAGTCCCCCGTGGCTCACAGATTACTACAACACCAGTTGCAGGTACAGGTAAAGGTTACTCGAGGCGAGCGCGTTGATTGTTCATTTGGAGTTGCTTCTTCTTCTTCTTCATCGATCTAGGATGGGTTCCAGGCCAGCAGCCTGGGATAGCAAGGATGGACGTCGTTCTTCTTTTCTCGTTTGTTTTCGTCCGTAGTCAGACCCTGCTCTTCTTCATGATGTTTATGTACTGTACTGATGTGACTCTGATGTAGCTTATGGCGAGTGTAAGCCAATTCTATATATATATCTCTTCTTTTCAGTACATGTACTTGTAACGATATCCATTCTTGCGACACGACGAGATGCGCTTCTATCCCTGACGAGGCCTTCATGCCAAATTGAGGATAGGGTCGCATCTTGGGCGTGACAAGTTGGTATCAGAGCAGTACCGACCTAGGAGCCCCCTTGATTGATCGAACTTGGCCGAGTCGAGTCTAGTGAAAAACTATTTGAGTCTTAGTTATATATCGGAGAGTAGGATGCTTTTTTCTCCTCTTCTATGCTCTGGTGAGGAATCTTGACATAATATTTTAATTCTACTCCTCTTCAAAAAAATTAGGAACACGCGGATATTTTTGGAATCTATATGATGTCGATGTGATGGAGTTCTGTCTTGGTGCCTCCTGTCTGACTTGATTTTCTTCCGGGGAGTTGAGCTCCAGGGGATTCTCGAGCACATCGTTATCATTCAGATTTCTTTGTATCTAAGAACGAAGGATGTTCTTAATTGCTTCAATACTAGTAGTGGCGAGATAACCCCGATGTCCCCAGTACTGGTGCAGATTGTTCGGGAGTACTGCCATACTTTGTATCGTTGTGATCACGAGGGTCTGTAATAGACGAAGGTCCGAGATTCTGGTTGTGTGTTGACGGATGTGATACAGGTGACGAGTTTGTATAGGAGTTGTGTGAATATTAGACCTTGTATCCGTGTACCAGATTGCATGATCAGATATTTTGGGAATTCCTAGGTGGGAATTCTAGTAGTTGCTTATAGGACAATCTTCTAAGAAATGCATGATGTTAGGTTGGGGTTCAATATCTAGTGGATTCGTTTGTTGACAGTCGACTTACAACGGTACACTTGTGTCTTAAAGAGTCCTTGTAGCTTGCTACGACTCGGGGACGCTTCGTATGTCGGGTGCACTGCCTTGCACTTGATGGCTACTGTAAGAATCGAGCCTGTGTGATCCTGTCCACGAAAATATCAGACGAAATCTTTCTCATGAGTTTGTTCTGGCTAATTATAAGCCGCATCCTTTGTTGTGTTGAATATGGTAATTCGAGTTGCTTCGATGTCAAGTGGTGATTTCAGATCTTTTCTAAGCAGTGTTCTCATATTCATATGAGAGTGCTAATCCTTTTGCTCAATCGATTGTCTTGTCAATTCCTTTTCAACTGGAGTCGTCATATCAATTCTTTTTCAACCGGTGTGCTTCTCATCAAGTGAACTCAATCCTCTCCAATTGTGCAAGATCAATCTCTCATTTCTTTCCGGAGTCATCTCATCTGTCCCATGTTGTGTTTGTTTTCCCCGCCCTCCCGCCCTTTTCTTTCGTGATTGGATTTCATCCAAGTGCCTTTATTTTCAGTGAGGCTTCCGCTATCTCTTCTTCCTTTCGTAGCCGGTGATTCATTGTGAAGATTCTCAGGAGCTTTGTGTTCATATTTATTCATTCTTGTCATCTTTGCCGGTGAATTTGATTCAGTTGTCCGTGCTCATCACATCATTTTCATCCTTGTTAATTCTTTCCTATGTTGGGAATTCTTGCCAGCCTATGTTGTTATCATTTCTCTCTAGTCTATCCGGAGTGTTAAAGATATTTCAGTAGTTTCTCGTTTTCAATTCTTTTAATTATTTCGAGGTGCTAACCTCATCTAGTTCTCTTCATACCGGTGCAATATCTCTCTTCTAAGCAATATTTTCTAACGGTGGTTTCTTTGACTGGGCCCATAACCCACAGGTTTTTCCTAGGATCTTATATAGCTCTGTAATCTTTCCAGATGTCTTTAATTCTTTTCAACTATGACATAAGTATGAATTTCATCAGTCATATCCCTTCTCCAAGGCCTATTTGAATTAATTCATTCCTTGGCTCAACCGTTCATTCATCATTATTCCGGAGTGTCTCACTTATTCTTGGTGTTGTTCTCGTCATCATTCTCAGCTTGCAATCCGAATGAGTGTTTCTCTCAAATCTTGGTTCATTATCTAGGAGATTCATCATTTCAGCTTGGTGTCGTCATCTTATTTGTTCCAATCATGAGTAATCCTTTTCTTGCTATCCGGTGCTTTTCTGATTTGTTTTTCATTCTCGATCCTCCGAAGGCCATCATTTCATAAGACTTCTTCATTCTCAGCTTTCAGCTTTCATTCTGTGATTCTTCTCAATTGTTGTCTCTTCGTTCGTCTCTCGATTATCCGGTGCCTTGCTTAAGTTTTCTTCGCTCAGGTGGCTTATGATCTCTTCATTCTCATGTATCTCCATTAATTCATGGTGTTCCCATTTAATTGTGAATTCTTACCGGTGCTTCCTTCGTTTATACTTCAAGTGGTGCTTATCTCTCTGTCTCTTCAAGATTCATTTCAAGAAGAATAAGGGGTATGCTAAATCCGTTGCTTGTCATCAATTAAATTTGATGAAGGATGAGCATAACATAATTCTTATTCTTGTTTCATCAAATGATTTCAATTCTTCTTCCGGAGTGGCTCACGATATCAATTCCTTTTTCTCAACTGTTATTATCTTTTCTTTTCCGGAGTTCCAAGTTTTCTCAAGTATCTCCTTCTGAGGCTTCATCTAAATTTTGGCAAGGTCATAATCTTATTCTTTTCTACCTTCATATCATTGCATCGTTCATTTGTATACGGAGGTCCTTCATGGTGATTCATCAAGGTTTCAATGTATTCTCAAGTGTTCTTCAAGATTCTTGTTGGAGAACCTCAAGTACCCTTTCTCTTGCATTTATATGTGCAATTGTTCTTCCTTTATCCTTTGAGGTGGTATTATAGCATTCTTGTTAGTGTAGGAGTCTCGAAGAGATTGCCTCTCAAGACGAGATAATTAAATCCACCAATTCTATGATCATGAGATATTTCAACCCCTCCTTTCTTCATTGAGCTATCTTGGTTTGGATTTCACCTAAAGCTTTTCCTATGGATTGTTGCTATTATGGTGCTTGTCTTTAATCTAAGTTCTCAATGTATCCTCTTGGTGTAAGAAATTGTTCATATCTTGTTTCTCCCAATCAATCCTTGTTTCTATTAGTGGCTGGTTGTCACTTCATTAGTTTGATAAGGTTTCCATAAGCCCACTACTGTCTTGTTCTTTTCGTTGTTTTTTCCAACAACTCCGTGCAATTCTTCTTGCAAAGATGCTTGCCAAGTTCATTTGCGATAATAGTTGTCTTTGTTTTCTTCATTCTCTTCTTCCGTATGAGCTAGTTCCTATTCTATTGTTGTGGAGGCATTGTGATGTTGCTCATTTGGGTCTATCTTGTTGTTCTATCAAGATCATGGTGTTCCCTTGCTCTATTTAGTTGTTAGTTATGAATATTGTATATTTCTTCCATCTTATCGAATTTTTTGTCCCATTTTCCTACCGTAGTGCTGCCGAAATTTTCCGTGAATTTTTGCTTGTTTCTCATATCGTTCCTCATCTCTTTGCAACCTTCAAGGATTGTTGGTGTCACTCACTTGTCAAGAAGCGACTAAGTTTTACCTTTTGCTTTTCTCATCCTCTCCCCCTTTCATTCTTGGATCTCGGGGTGAGATCCTCTTGTAGTGTAGGATTGTTGTGACAGCCCGATGCCGACGTTCCAGAAGATTCCCCTTCTATTCCGTTTTCATCGTGTGGGTATTTTCATTTGTTGCATCATTCGCATCATCTGCATTGCATCGGCAAATCCGTTGCCGCCAGTTTTCAAAGTTGCATCCGTTGTTAGTTGCCGGTTCTCGTCGTTGTCCGTTCTTAGCCCGAGCGCACACGCACGTGCCCGCGACATCGTCAAAACCCTGTTTTAAAAGTGTGTTGAAAACTTTCTCTAATTTTGGTGAAACTTGGCATGCGGTCGTGATTAGTTATAGCTAGGCCGCCTGTCGAATTTTGTCGCCATCGGAGTCCGTCTGGTACCCGAACGGTCGACCGTAGCGACACCATCTTCGGTTATTCGTCGGACGTTCGTCGGTGTTTCAAAAGTCGTTCCCGCGCCGCCCGTTTTCCCTCTCGTCTCCGGTAAACCACTATTCACAGCCACTCGCCCGTTCCCGCGTGCGGAATCGTCCGAATCCGACCGCATGGTTGGATTCGAAACGAAATTCCGGTTAACCTAGCCCCCATTTGTTATAAATAGACCCCCATGCATATTTTAGACAGCCACCACCCTCTCCACCTCGAAATCCGTGCCCCCCATCAAACCCTAGCCACCTCCCACCTCCTCCCTCCTCCCACCTCCAGCCGCCGGGCCCGCGGGGCCTGCGTTGGGCCCGCCCGAGCCCGTTTGGACCCCGAGGCCATTGTTCCCGAGCTCTGCCCCGAGCTCCTCCCGCGCGCGCCTCCTAACCCGAGAACCGCGGCACCTCCTCCCTTCGGCCGCCTCGGCGCCGCCAGCCCCGCAGCGGCTCGCCGGGGAACCATCGCCAGCCGGAGCCGCCGTTGCTGGACCCCACCTCGCCTCCAGCGCGCCTGCAACAGCTTCTTCTCACAGCTCCCCCGATCTGCGCCCGAATCCCCCCAGCCGCGCGCCGCCCCGCGCCCGTTTCACGTCGCCGTCGCTTGGATCCGGTGTGGGCAGGCCGGAGCTACCCGTTCCCTGCCGGATCCCGCCGCCCCACGCCGGAGTTCGTCCCTGGCCGGAGTCGCCGCTGCCAGCGTCCCTGGTCGGGAGGACGAGGGCACGAGCCTCCCCGCCTGGGCCTCCTCCCCTGGGCCCCGCAGCAGCCCAGGTCGCCACCTCCTGCCCGACCGGCCTCGGCCCACCTCGCCTCAACAACCGGCCTAGGCTTCCCCAGCGGCCTGCCTCCTCGCCCCAGCTCCTTTCGACCCAAGGTGAGACCCCTGGCCTTTGTTTTTTTTATTTTTCCCTCGCCCAGGCAGTATATAGGCTATCTTGCGCTCCCTGTTGGCTCGTTAGATCTATAGGATTCTCGGAATTTAATTAAATTCCATATTATAGACATATAGTAGAAGCCCGTAACTTTTTAACCGTAACTCGGATCGTGATGAATTAGATATGGTTTTCGTGTAGTTTCTCGTGTAGAATCCGTTTTTGCAACTTGCATATTCATTTAGAGTAGTTTGACATGCCTAGTGTATAGTTTTACGTGTTGTCTCGATAGGTTTATTGCCCGTAGTAAGTTTTCGCGCGTGTCCGGATTGCCCGAACCCCGTAGATAAAATGTTCAAGTTTTAGGAACCAATTTTACATGTATTTTAGAGTAGACGTTGGTATTTTTGTGCGTAGGGATGTGCCGCTAGTTTATTTTCCGTGTTTAGGATATTATCGCGCATTTACGTGTGGTATTATTTTTGTTGTGCAACCCCACATATTTTTTTTGACCGGAACCCCACATATTTTATATGTTTTCGGAGTAGAAAAATCCATATGATTTTTCTGTGCAATTAGTTTTAGCTTTTGAGCAAGTTAGTTCGCGCGATATTTTGCCGTGATGCCCTTTTGTTTATTTCGTAGGATTTATTCCGTGCTTCGTTTGACGGAATTTTCAACTAGGGAGTTGTTCTTGGATGTTTACTCTAGCCCCTGGTATTTTTGGTTGCAATAGAAATGCAAGTTTAGGTGTGGTTTGCTTGCTCTCAAGTTGCTAGAAATAGTGCTGATTTGGAGGCGCTGAAATATTTCTAAGTCTGGAATCTGTTATATTTTGTTGATGTCTTGTCTTGCTTCTATCTTTTGATCTATAGCTCTTTTGAGGTTGGTGAAATGGAGTTAGTTGTAGACCTTGTGATTCTCTAGCATGCTGTGATTTTTCATGCCATTTGGAGTCCTGTAGCTATTGGTTTTTCTGCTGTCAATATGCCTTCAGACCGAAAACTGCACTTTCATGAAGTGTTATTTTCACTAAGTCTGAAATAGTGTGTGAGATGCCATTTTGTGACTTCTTTCCCCTAGTGTTCCTTGCTGCCATGCTAGTTGTTGTTAGTTGTTTGTAGTAGTGCTTCTTTCCCTCTTTCGTGTCATGCCTTGCTTGAGTTTATTTGAGTTGAGTAGCTCGTAGTTGTGGGGTGTAGAAAATGCTATGTGGCTGATTTTGGCAGATTGTAGTGATATCTTGTTTTGCTCGTAGCTTATGAACCGTAGCTCCGTTTTGATAGTTTCCTATATGAAACTTTCTTAGAATCTCGTGTAGTTTCATTTTCTCTTGCTGGTTGTATGTTTTGAAGTGCTCGTGACCGTCGTTGCACACATATTGCATTCATGCCATCATATCTTGCGGTGCTTGTAAGTTTTGATCCATAGCTCCGTTGGAGATGTTCTCTATGTGTAAATTGCTTGTCTCGACGCGTAGAATCACGAGAACCTATTGGTTTTTCTGTTTAACAACTAATTAAGTGTGTTAGTTCAGATCTGGGCAGAATTGTAAATTAACATGTGAGGTCGTCTCGGAGGTGTTATATGTCATTTCCGACCTCATTTAAAATGCCTAGATAGGTAGATTAATTGCGATTCACCTCTTGCCATGTTTAACCACATGTAATATTGCCGTGTATCTAATCGGGATAGAACTAAATAAATAAACGTGGAGTTTCGACAATATGCAACTCGTTGCATATTGAACTTCACTTAATGTGTAGTGTCTATATGCGTGAATTGTCATGCCGTGTCTTGTTTGTTTTCAGCTGCTCATGCATCATATGTGTTGTGCATCGTGTGGTGAATATCTTGTGTTGATTTGTGTTTTCCGGTTTCCTCCGTCTCGATAGAGTTCCGCAAGCGTGTCGGATTGTGAGGACCCGTTCGACTACGTCGGTTCGTCTGCTTCACGGAGGCATTCTTCTTCCGAGCGGGATCTCAGGCAAGATGACCATTTCCCCAAATACCATTACTATCATTGCCATGCTAGTTTACTGTTTCTATCGATTATGTCTCGTTGCCTACCACATGTTAAATATTAGCCTCTCAACAATGCCATGAAAACCTTCAACCTGTTCAACCTAGCAAACCACTGATTGGCTATGTTACTGCTTTCTTAACCCTGTGTTACTGTTACTAGTTGCAGGTGCAGTTACTTCCATGTGATAACATGGGTTCCTTGTTATATCACCATATTTAAATGCTATTTAATTTAATGCACCTATATACTTGGTAAAAGGTGGAAGGCTCGGCCTTTCTAGCGTGGTGTTTTGTTCCACCTTTGCCCCCTTAGTTTTGGCTACCGGTGTTATGTTCCATAATTGAGCACTCCTAACACAATCGGGGTTGATATGGGGACCCCCTTGATAATTCGTTTTAGATTAAAGCTGGTCTAACAAGGCCCAACTTTCGTACTACATTTGCCTAAACACCTAATAAAATTGCATACGGACTTTCTGGACCCCGAGGATAATTTAATCAACCCCCGGGCCAGTGCTCCTCATGAGTGTTGATCCCACCTGAGCGATGTCCGGCGCCCCTCTGGTCACCCAGAGGTTTAGCGATCCCGACGTCTAGCTCATTCCTCGTGTCCTGAGAACGAGATACGCGGCTCCTATCGGGATCGTTGACACGTCGGGCGGCCTTGCTGGATTAGTTTTACCTTTGACGGAATATCTTGTGCATCGGGATTCCGGTGATGCTTTGGGTAATCTCAGAGTTGAGGTTTTCCACTAGGGAATCCGACGAGATCGCGAGCTTCGTGATTGAGGATTTCTATGCGGCTTGTGGTAATTTGTGATGGACTAGTTGGAGCACCCTTGCAGGGTTAAATCTTTTCGGAAACCCGTGCCCGTGGTTATGTGGCAACGTGGAAACTTTGTTTAACACTGGTTCTAGATAACTTGAAGTTAACTTAATTAAAATATGCCAACTGTGTGCGTAACCGTGACACTCTCTTTCTTGAGTTCCTTCTTCGATCGAGGACACGGTGGGGTTATGTCTGATGTAGGTAGGTGTTAAGGATCATTCATTTGATCAACAGTAGTTCATGTCCGTTATGGTAGATCTCCCCTCTCTTATCTCTTGTACTCGTAAGATAGCCACCAGATATATATGCTAGTCGCTGCTGCAACCTCACCACTTAACCATGCCTCACCCATTAAGCTTTGCTAGTCTTGATACCTTTGGAAATGAGATTGCTGAGTCCCCGTGGCTCAGAGATTACTACAACACTAGTTGCAGGTACAGGTAAAGGTTACTCGACACGAGCGCGTTGATTGCTCATTTGGAGTTGCTTCTTCTTCTTCTTCTTCTTCATCGATCTAGGATGGGTTCTAGGCCGACAGCCTGGGATAGCAAGGATGGACATCGTTCTTCTTTTCGTTTGTTTTCGTCCGTAGTCGGACCCTGCTCTTCTTCATGATGTTTATGTACTATATTGTTGTGACTCTGATGTAGCTTGTGGCGAGTGTAAGCCAATTCTATATATATCTCTCTTCTTTTCAGTACATGTACTTGTAACGATATCCATTCTTGCGACACGACGAGATGCGCTTATATCCCTGACGAGGCCTTCGTGCCAAATTGAGGATAGGGTCGCATCTTGGGCGTGATATAGGAGTACTAGTAAGGTACACATCAATATCAGGTATATCCAATATACTTTTTTCGACTTTGCAAGCCTTCTCATCTACCTAGTATCTAGGGTAGTTCCGCCTCAGTGACCGTTCGCCTCATAACAGAAGCACTTTGTCTCGGGTTTGGGTTCAACCTTGGGTTTCTTCACTAGAGCAGCAACTGGTTTGTCGTTTCGTGAAGTATCCCTTCTTTCCCTTGCCCTTCTTGAAACTAGTGGTTTACTAACCATCAAAAAATGATGCTCCTACTTGATTTCTACTTTCGAAGTGTCAAACATTGTGAATAGCCCAAGGATCATCATATGTATCCTTGATATGTTATAGTTCATCACGAAGCTCTAGTAGCTTGGTGGCAGTGACTTTGAAGAACCATCACTATCTCATCTGGAAGATTAACTCCCACCCGATTCAAGCGATTGTAGCACTCAGACAATCTGAGCACATGCTCAACGATTGAGCTTTTCTCCCTTACTTTGTAGACAAAGAATCTTGTCCAAGGTCTCATACCTTTCAACAAGGGCACGAGCATGAAATCCCAATTTCAACTCTTGGAACATCTCATATGTTCCGTGACGTTCAAAACGTCTTTGGCGCCTCAATTCTAAGCCGTTAAGCATTACGCATCGAACTATCACGTAGTTATAAAAAATGTGTATGTCGGATATTCGCAACATACACACATGATGCTCGAGGTTCAGCACACCGAGTGGTGCATTAAGGACATAAGCCTTCTGCACAGCAATGAGGATGTTCCTCAGTTTACGGACCAAGTCCGCATAATTGCTACAATCATCTTTCAACTAAATTTTCTCTAGGAACATCTAAAAATTAGTAGAGCTACAATGCAAGCTACAACATTATTTGCAAAGACCTTTTGACTATGTTCATGATAATTGAGTTTAGCTAATCATATTACTAATAACTCCCACTCAAATAGACATCCCTCTAGTCATTCGAGTGGTGCATGATCCAAATCCACTAACTCAAGTCTGATCATCACGTGAGTTGAGTATAGTTTTAGTGGTGAACATCTCCATGTTGATCATATCAACTATATGATTCATGCTCGACCTTTCGGTCTCTTGTGTTCCGAGGCCATGTCTGTACATGCTAGGCTCGTCAAGTTTTACCCGAGTGTTCCACGTGTGCAACTGTTTTGCACCCATTGTATGTGAACGTTGAGTCTATCACACCCGATCATCACGTGGTGTCTCAAAACGACGAACTGTCGCGATGGTGCACAGTCGGGGAGAACACAATTTTATCTTGAAATTTTAGTGAGGGATCACCTTATAATGCTACTGTCGTTCTAAGTAAAATAAGGTGCATACAAGGATTAACATCAAATTCATATGATAAGTGACATGATATGGCCATGATCTTGTGCTTCTTGATCTCCAACACCAAAGCACCAGCATCATCTTCATCGTCACCAGCGCCACACCATGATCTCCATCATTGTCCCACCATCAAGGTTGTCGTGCTATCTATGCTATTACTACTAAAGCTACTACCTAGCAATATAATAAACACATCTGCAAGCACAAACGTTAGTTTAAAGACAGCCTTATGGCTCCTGTCGGTTGTCATAGCATCGACTTGCAAGTCGATATTTAACTATTACAACATGACCATCTTATACATCCAATATATCATATCATGTCTTTGGCCATATCACATCACATGCATACCCTGCAAAAACAAGTTAGACGTCCTCTAATTTCTTGTTGCATGTTATACGTGGATGCTATGGGTATCTAGTATGATCGCATCTTACTTACGCAAAGCCACAACGGTGATATGCAAATTGCTATTTAACCTTCTCCAAGGACCGCCTCAGTCAAATCCGATTCAACTAAAGTTGAAGAAACAGATACCCGCCAGTCATCTTTATGCAACAAGTTGCATGTGAATCGATGAAACCGGTCTCTCGTAAGCGTACGAGTAAAGTTGGTCCGGGCCGCTTCAATCCAACAATACCGCCGAATCAAGAAAAGACTAAGGAGGGCAGCAAATTGAACATCAACGCCCATAAACTCTTTTGTGTTCTACTCGAGATATCATCTACGCATGAACCTAGCTCATGATGCCACTCTTGGGGAACGTCGCATGGGAAACAAAAATTTCCCTACGCACACGAAGACCTATCATGGTGATGATCATCTACGAGAGGGAGATCGGATCCACATACCATTGTAGATCGCTAAGCGGAAACGTTAATGAACGTGGTTGATGTAGTGCTACGTCTTCATGATCCGTCCCACGAACCGTCCCACAATCCGTCTCACGATCCGTCCCACGATCCATCCCGATCAAGTGCCGAACGGACAGCACCTCCGCGTTCCGCACACTTACAACTCAATGACGATCTCCACCTTCTTGATCCAGGAAGAGGGGGCGGAGAGGTAGATGAGTTCTCCAGCACGACAGCGTGGTGGTGGTGCTATTCCAGTAGGGCTTCGCCTAAGCACCGCTGAAACTAGAGGAGAAACAGATCTAGAGAGAGAGGGCTGCACGTGGCTGTTTTCTGTTTTATCTAAAACCCTCATAACCCTTAGTATATATAGGAGGATTGGAGGGAGAGGGCTGCGCTCTAGGGCAGCCCTTTCTTCCCTTGTGCACGGGAGAGAGGAGGAGTCCTACTCCAATCCTATTTGGAGTAGGATTCCTCCTTCCCACTTGGAAACTCTTTCCACCTTGTGTTTTTTCCTTCTCAAACCTTATGGGCCTAAGTGGGAACTTATTCCAGCCCACTAGGGGCTGTTTTATCTCTTCCCACAGCCCATGAGGCCCCTTGCGTCGTGACACCGCTCCCGATGGTCCTCGGTACCCCTCCCGACACTCTCGGTACACTACCGATGAGCCCGAAACTTTTACGGTGGCCAAAACAGGACTTCCTATATATCAATCTTTACCTCCGGACCATTCCGGAGCTCCTCGTGACATCCGGGATCTCATCCGGTACTCCGAACAACCTTTGGTAACCAACACCTATAACTCAACTATACCGAAACATCACTGAACCGTAAGTGTGCAGACCCTGCGGGTTCGAGAACTATGCAGCCATGACCTGAGACATTCTCCGGTCAATAACCAATAGCGGGACCTGGATGTCCATATTGGCTCCTACATATTCTATGAAGATCTCTATCGGTTGAACCTCTATGTCAATGATTCAGTTGATCCCGTATGATGTTCCCTTTGTCCTTCGGTATGTTACTTGCCCGAGATTCGATTGTAGGTATCTCCATACCTAGTTCAATCTCATTACCGGCAAGTCTCTTTAATCGTTCCGCAATACAAGATCCCGTAACTAACTCCTTAGTCACATTGCTTGCAAGGCTTGTTGTGATGTTGTATTACCGAGTGGGCCCCGAGATACCTCTCTGTCACACGGAGTGACAAATCCTAGTCTTGATCCATGCCAACCCAACAGTCACCTTTGGAGACACCTGTAGAGCACCTTTATAGTCACCCAGTTACGTTGCGATGTTTGATACACACTAGGTATTCCTCCGGTTTCTGGGAGTTGCATGATCTCATGGTCATAGCAACAAATACATCGACATGCACAAAACAGTAGCAATAAACTCACACGATCATATGCTACGTTTATAGTTTGGGTCTTGTCCATCACGTCATTCTCCTAATGATGTGATCCTGTTATCAAGTGACAACACTTGTCTATGGCTAGGAAACCTTAACCATCTTTGATCAACGAGCTAGTCAACTAGAGGCTTACTAGGGACAGTGTTTTGTACATGTATCCACACATGTATTTGAGTTTCTAATCAATACAATTATAGCATGGATAATAAACGATTATCATGAGCAAGGAAATATAATAGTAACCAATTTATTATTGCCTCTAAGGCATATTTCCAACATAATTTAGTGCACCCGGTGCCAGTTTCTGTCTGCTGGTGTCTATTTTGCACGGGCTTTTACCCAATTTTCCGAAGCCAGAAAAAATCCAGAAAAATCTATATAAAAATCAGCGAAACAGAAGCTTCGGGATCACCGAAGGAGGGCCAGGAGGTCGCCTGGGTGGGTCCCACCTCCTCCGGTGCCCTCCTTTGGCCTATATTAAGTGTTCCGTGAGGAAACCCTCGTGAACTTTCTGGAATCACAAATTTCTCCATCGTTCCACCGCTGTAGCGTTTCCAAGACCGGGAGCGTCAAGAAACCTCTTCCCAGCACCCTGTCGGAGGGAGGATTGACCTCCAGGAACTTCTCCACCGTCATGGATGCTTCCCGGACGTGCCGTGAGTAGTCCTCCTTGGACCATGAGTCCATGACCAGTAGCGATGTGATGTCTCCTCTCCAATCTTGTGCTTCAATGGTTAGTCCTTGTGAGCTGCCCTACATGATCAAGGCATCTATGTAATTGTCATGCTTTTGCTATGTCGGTTTGTTGGGATCCGATGGATTATGAGATTATGTTTAGATTTTTATGAGTTACATATTTGATTATCCTCTTATATTATGTTCTGTCGTGGGTATAAGTCTGACAGTAGAAGTGTAGGGTACAAAAGGATGGGCAGAGCCTTAGCTACGGCGAGGATGTATGAGTTCAGGCCCCTCTACGGTGGAGGTAAAAGCCCTACGTCTCAGTGCTCTTGGGAGCTTAATGTCGAGTGGAATGTAGGATTACAGTAATTGCCAACCCCCGCACCAGTGGGGAAGGGCGACTTATATAGAGTGCGCTGCCCTTCATAATGGCCCGGTGGACAGGGGTGGAATAGTGGCGAATAAATGCCTACGTTACAGGTAACGTAAGCCTTAAATGTTAATAATGGTGTATGAAAATGTATGACCATTGCCCTCCTGGGAGGTTACGATGTACAGAGTGGAATCCAGTCGGTACGTTAAATATGCTCCGAGTGCTCGTCACTGACTGGATGATGGGGGAATCCTTAGTTCAGTCGGAACTGTCCAAGGGCCTCGTCCTCTATGAAGGGTAGTCCTTGGGTAGGACCTATAGGGCAGGCCTATGACCCTATCCTGGTACTATAACGCCATCATTAGTCCCCAAATGGATCAGGGTTGGAACGATGAAGTGATGTCTGGAGTATGGATCCGACTGGTATGGAGGTGACTTTGGCGTTGTTTGCCTCGATCCATTTTGTCCTTTCAACCAGTGATCCGAGTGAAGGTATCGGTGAAACGAACCGTCAGAGACCAAGTGCTTCCGCGGAATCTTTCAACGTGACTGGTCAAACTGACAGTGCCGGATTTTCCGGGATCCTCAAATTTCGGTTGCCGCGTGCTCAGCGGGGATGACGAAATTGCCATCGAGTAGGTTTCGCCGCCTTGATTACCATGCCTTTATCTTCTCCACTAACATCACAGCAGCCGGTTGGGGAGATAAAATTTCGGGTCCACCTGTTAGTGACCCAGTCGGAAGCTTATTTAAGCCTCTCCGGTGGGATTCTCTGTTGCGCTGCTCATCTTCCTCGCATTAATCCCGCTCCTCCCGCAGCTCTCTGCACGCCACAAGCTTCCTCCTTCCCCTCCTCCTCCGCAGATCCGTCGCCTTCGCCATGACGAAGGGGCAGACCAGCAAACTTGAGTCGCAGAAGAAGAAGAAGGGGGCGGCTCCTACCCAGTGGCGGCAGCGGGCGCTGCCGGCGGGTTGGATCCAGGGGGATTTCCTCCCCTCCTCGGTGACGGAGGACGACTTGCTGGAGTTCGTGGAGCATGGCATGATCGTCAACAAGTCCTGGCGGCTGCAGGAAGGCGAGACGGAGCCGGCGCCGAAGGAGGGGGAGCGCGTTCTACTGCTCAGCCTTGTGTTCACGGGCTTCTCCTTGCCTCCCCACCCCTTTTTCTGAGGTATCATGACTTACTTCGGGGCGCAGCTCCAACATTTTCCTCCGAATGCAATAGCCCACCTTGCCGCATTCATCACCCATTGCGAGTGCTTTATTGGATGTCCCCCTCACTGGGGGCTCTCTAAGTACGCCGTCCCCGCTAGATCCCAAACCGTCAAAAATCTTAGCCAGTCGGACAATAAGACCCATCTCCTCCAGCTCTGCGGGGGTTTAGGCTTCCAGAAGAAAACAAAGAGTAGCAACCCCCCCTCCAGCTGACCGAGTCAGTTAGGAACTGGCAGTCGACCTGGTTCTATTGCCAGGACATTGCTTGTCCGAATGCCTCGAGTGGGTTGCCACCTTTTAGCCTAGACCATCCGAGCCCTCCCAGGAAGCTTGCGCTCTCAAAGGGGGAAAAGATCCAGATCCAACCTTTGGTCGACGCGCTGATAGCTGTCGTCCGCAAGGGAGTCACCGGCACGGACCTGCTGGAGACTTTTCTGGGGCGGCGCATCCAGCCGCTGCAGGCCCGCCACCACGCCATGTGGCACTACGCGGGGCCTTCAGATTCCACTCGGTCTCATCCAGAGTGCGTGATCGGGGAGACTGTGAGAGCGTGGGTCTGCAGCATCACAGGCACATGTGACAACCCCGAAGGAGCCCGGCGGGTGAAGCCCTTCCGCGCTGACAATCCTCCTCCGAATGAGGTGAGTGCATCTTGTCAAGTGCTTTTAATCTTCTTAGATTTATTCCTTTTCTTGTCCTGCTGACTGACGTTGCTGACTGTGTTTTGTGCAGGAGTGGACTAACTGGTATTATGCTGTCTCGAACGGGAATCCAGCCGAGGAAGAGGACGGCAGCCAGGAGGGCAGCGCGGATAGCGCCGAGTACGTCTTCGACAGTGGGGAGACGGAGCAGGAGTCGGAAGAGGAGGAGGAGGAGGATGGGGAGCAGAGCTCGCCACCTCTACCACCAGAGCACCGAACTAAGCGTCGTCATGATCCCGCTGCTCCGCCGGCTCCTCCAGCGGCCCCGAGTGCTCCGCCAGCCCCTCCCGTGTCTCCGAGTGCTCGGAGTGTGAAGAGGACCAAGGACGCGGCTGCCGAGCCCACGGACCAGCCGTCCAAGGTGGCCAAACCCAGTGGGCCTAAGCCTCGGAAAGCTTTGCCTCGGATGAGGATCGCTGTTCCAGTCGCCTCAGCGTAAGTGTCCTGTTCTTCTATCTTCCTTCAGTATCTGATTGAACTCAAGCTTACCCGTCGAGTGGATTTCACTCAACAGAGCTCCTACCTCCGCTACCTCTGTTCCGCGCCAGGAGGATGACCCCATGGACACGGATAACGCCGCCACGTCCCAGCAAGGTACGTTGTCACGACTCCGAGAGTTTGTATTATTGATTCGCGAGTGTTGTCATTGATCTTGACCTTTTTCTACGAATTCATTTTGTTCAGTCGAGTTTCCTTCGGAGGTGATCCATCTGGAGGACGACGACCAAAAGGGGTCGGAGCCAGCTTTGGCGCATGTCCTTGAGGTTGTCACATCTAATGCTGCTCCCACCATGAACGTGCCACCGACCGAGACGGTGCCGCTGACTGAGACGGTGCCCCTCACGGCAGGACCGACTGGAGCTGAGCTTGGGATGCCCAGGGAGTCTTCTGTCGTGCCGGGTCCGTCAACCGTTCAATATGACGCCTGACATCTCCCGAAAGACCAGATGGGGGCCACCAAGGACGCCATGGTGTAGGTGGAGCTGATGGTGGGTGATGCCAAGGGAGTGTATGACTCCATCGCGTCTTTGTACAAGAAAAGCTTGGAGCTCCGGGACGATATCTGAGTAAGTGCGCTAGTAAGTATTTACTTTCCTCTTGTCACCCACTGGGGGTTTCAGTGATATACTCGGATACAGTAGGATGATTTTGTAGTGGGTTCACTCCGAGTGAACCCAGTGGGTGTAGTCCCCGAGACTTCTGTCGAGTGCTTGCACCGGCAGTTGTATTTATATGTATTTTCCGTGACCTGAACAGATCAGACCTGATCTGCCCGAATGGTACCAGTGGGGGCACTCCGAGTGCACCCACTGGGTGTAGTCCCCGAGAGTAGTGTTACTCAAGTCGGGTAATAGTAGTCTCATAGATTTTTCTGTTTGTTATGTAGCTCAATAGGCAGACCTGTTCGAGCTTCATGCCAGTGGGGTCACTCTTAGTGAACCCACTGGGTGTAGTCCCCAAGACCGCTGTCGATTGCTTGCATCGGTAGGGGTCTGAAGAACTTTGAGCTTTGATTTTTTCCCTTGTTGAATGTGTCTGATCTTCCCTTTGTGCTTATTTGGCAGAAGACTTGCGAAATGGGATGTGCGTACAATGCTCTGAAGGCTGAGAAGATTCAGCTTGCTGCGGACTTGGAGGCGGCTGTGAATGACCTGGCAAGTGTGAAGGGGGCTCTTGCTGACCGAGAGAAGTCTTTGGAGGAGTCTCGGGAGACCAACAAGGCATTGCTAGCCGAAGTTGAAAAATTGAAGAGTCAAAGATCCGAATGGATGGGCCAGCTGAAGTTGATGAACACTCGGTGCATGGCGCAGGAGAAGTACGTCAGCGACTGGGCAAGGAAGATGGTTGCACTGCTTGGTGGTAAGTTTTTGCCGAGCGCTTCTTGACTTTGGAGTCTACTCTGCGCTTACTTTCTGCTTGTCTTTTCTTTGCAGACTTCTGTCGGGACGTTGAGGCTGAAGAAGCCGACATTGAACGGTCGGTTGTTCCGAACGTTCCACTCGGCGACGAAGCCAACCGGGACTTGCTCCGAGCGCATGTTCGCCTTAGCAGGGTGGGACCTTTCATTGGCCGCCTGAGAGAAGTCATCGGCCGGATCGACAAGGAGCTGTGGCCTGAAGACGATTCTCGGCAAGAAATAGATGGGTTGATGACTCGGCTAGAGGACGTCCCGAGCAAAGTGCAGGCATGGAAGAAGTATGCCGCTCGTTGTGGTGCGGACGTGGCGCTCTCTCTGGTCCGAGTGCACTGCAAGGAAGCTCGCGAAGAAAAGCTGAAGACGTTGCAGGTTGCCAACAACAAGAAGCTTCGATTCGAAGATTTCATGGAGACCTTCCTAGACACAGCAACTCGCATTGCAGACGGAATCGACCTTGACACCTTTGTGGAGCCTGCCAGTCCCGGTGACGCTTGAAAAGAACTTGATGGTGAACGCACATTTACCTCGGTATGCCGAGTGGTATCTGTATGAAACTTTGGCCACTGCTGTTGGCCGTCACATTCGTGGTTCGGTGTGGATAAGCTTGATTCACACCGAGCCGACTGATCGTAGACCCAACTTTGAATTCGAATCGAATATTTTGCTCTTCTTTCGCCAAGTTTTTTTGACATGATTTTGGCTCGTGGTTTTTGTTTGGCGTTTCTTGGTGAAGCCAATGGCAAACATGAGGAAGCTTTTTACTTAGGCGACTCTAAGTCGCAGCTAAGTCCCCGAGTGTGACTTTTCGTGCACACTCGAAGTGAGTTGTTACTCATGTAGTTATCAGTTGTCTTCACATCCACATGAGCCTCAATGAGGGTCTGCTAAGCCTTCGAGTGTATCTCGAGTACACACTCAGAGGAAGCTTTTTTACTTAGGCGACTCTGAGTCGCAGCTAAGTCCCCGAGTGCGACTTTTCGTGCGCACTCGGAGTGAGTTGTTACTCATGTAGTTGTCAGTTGTCTTCACATCCACATGAACCTCAATGAGGGTCTGCTAAGCCTTCGAGTGTATCTCGAGTATACAGTTGGAGGAAGCTTTTTTACTTAGGCGACTCTGGATCGCAGCTAAGTCTCCGAGCATGTCTTTTAGCGCGCACTCGGAGCGAGTTTGTACTTAGGCGACTCTGGGTCGCAGCTAAGCCCCCGAGTGCGACTTTTAGTGCACACTCGGAGCGAGTTTGTACTTAGGTGATTCTGGGTCGCAGCTAAGTCCCCGAGTGCGACTTTTAGTGCACACTCGGAGCGAGTTTGTACTTAGGCGATTCTGGGTCGCAGCTAAGTCCCCGAGTGCGAATTTTAGTGCACACTCGGAGCGACTTTGTACTTAGGCGACTCTGGGTCGCAGCTAAGCCCCCGAGTGCGACTTTCAGTGCGCACTCGGAGCGAGTTTATACTTAGGCGATTCTGGGTCGCAGCTAAGTCCCCGAGTGCGACTTTTAGTGCGCACTTCGAGCGAGTTTGTACTTAGGCAATTCTGGGTCGCAGCTAAGTCCCTGAGTGCGACTTTTAGTGCGCACTTCGGAGCGAGTTTGTACTTAGGCGACTCTGGGTCGCAGCTAAGTCCCTGAGTGCGACTTTTAGTGCACACTCGGAGAGTGTTTGTACTTAGGCGACTCTGGGTCGCAGCTAAGTCCCCGAGTGCGACTTTTAGTGCGCACTCGGAGTGAATTTTTTAGACCGGAGTCTGCAAACGCGGAAGAATTTTGAATTGGCAAGAAATCAATATGCTTTGTATTACTTCAATGATACTTGCTCTTTACATTGCCCCCGTTAGCGGTTATGTGTAGAAGCGTTTCAGGAGATCTCCATTCCATGCTCGCTGCTCGTACGTTTCCCTGTCGAGGTTGTAGAGTCGATATGCTCCGTTGTTCAGCACCTTAGAGATGATGAAGGGTCCTTCCCAGGCGGGATCCAACTTGTGTGGTCTCTACTGATCCACTCGAAGCACCAGGTCGCCTGCTTGGAATATGCGACTCCTGACGTGCCGCGCGTGAAATCGCCGCAGATCTTGTTGATAAATTGTTGAGCGAGTTAGTGCCATCTCACGCTCTTCTTCTAGAAGATCCACTCCGTCTTGCCTGGCTTGCTCTGCTTCAGCTTCGGAGAAGAGTTCGACTCATGGAGAGTTGTGAAGCAAATCACTCGGAAGGACTGCCTCTGCTCCACAAACTAGGAAGAACGGGGATCGCCCTGTATATCTATTCGGAGTTGTGTGGAGGCCCCACAACACCGAAGGTAGCTTGGTGACCCATGCGCTGGCGGCATGTTCAACTTCTCGCAGGAGTCGAGGCTTCAACCCTTGAAGAATAAGTCCATTCACCCGCTCTGCTTGCCCGTTTGTTTGGGGGTGTGCCACGGATGCAAAATCCACTCGGATACCTTGGCCTTTGCAAAAACCTTTGAATCTGTCCGAGTCAAAGTTCGTGCCATTGTCGGTGATTATGTTGTGCGAAACCCCGAATCTGGCGATGATGTATCTGATAAACTTGATGGTCGTAAGGGCGTCGACCTTCTTGATGGGCTTGGCTTCGATCCACTTGGTAAACTTGTCGACTGCTACCAGCAGATGAGTGAATCCTCCTTGGCCTGTTCTGAATGGTCCGACTGTGTGTAATCCCCACATGGCGAATGGACAAACAAGAGGAATTGTCTTCAGCGCAGACGTTGGCTTGTGGGACTTGTTTGAATAGAACTGACAGCCTTCGCATCGGTCGACCATATCTTTTGCCATTTCATTCGCCTGTAACCAGAAGAAACCAGCTCTGAATGCTTTGGCGACGATTGCTCTTGAGGAGGCATGATGACCGCAGGTTCCCGAGTGAATTTCTTCCAAGATTAACTGTCCCTCCTCAGGGGAGATACACCGCTGAAGGACGCCCGAAACACTTTCCCTGTACAACTGGCCATCAATGACGGTGAAGGACTTCGACCTGCGGACGATTTGCCTAGCTTGGACTTCGTCTTCTGGTAACTCTTGCCTCATGATGTACGCAATGAACGGCACAATCCACTCGGGGATGACAGCAAGAATCTCCATGATCAAATCAACCACAGCGGGGACCTCGACTTCAGTTGGATCTGTTGAGCTCTTTGGTTGTACTGGCTCCTCTGTAAAGGGATCTTCCTTCACTGAGGGGAGGTGTAGGTGCTCGTGGAAGACATCGCTCGGGACTGGTCTCCGCGTGGATCCAAGTTTTGCCAATTCATCTGCTGCTTGGTTTTCAGTCGGGGAACATGATGACGTTCCAGACCTTCAAACTTCTTCTCGAGCTTCCTTACTGTGTTGCAGTATGTTGTCATGGTGGGGTTCCTTACATCCCACTCCTTCATTACTTGATTAACCACCATCCGAGTCGCCATAGATCATCAGGCGACGGACGCCGAGTGTGATGGCCATGCACAACCCATAAAGGAGAGCTTCGTACTTTGCTTCGTTGTTGGAGGAATCGAAATGTATCTGCAACACATACTTGAGTTTATCACCCTTTGGGGATATGATCACTACGCCAGCGCCGGAGCCATTCAACATCTTGGATCCATCGAAGAACATAGTCCAATGAGCTGAGTATATGTGAGTTAGTTGCTGTTGTTCTACCCATTCTGCTATGAAGTCAGCCAGAGCTTGAGACTTTATAGCTTTCTTGGCTTCGAACTTGATGTCGCAGTATAGCATCTCCATTGCCTATTTTGCCATTCGGCCCGATGCATCTCGATTGTGGAGAATTTCCGACAACGGAGCATCAGATATGACAGACACCGAGTGGTCTTGGAAGTAATGAGCCACCTTCTTTGCAGTCATGTAGATCCCATAAATAAGCTTCTGATAATGGGGATACCTCTGCTTGGAAGGAGTCAGGACTTCGGAGACATAATATACTGGCCGCTGAACCTTGTACGCTTTGCATTCTTCTTCGCGTTCGATTGTCAGAATGGTGCTGACGACTTGATTTGTAGCCGCGATGTACAGAACAAGGGGTTCTTTGCTGAGCGGGGCAGTAAGAACCGGCTGGGTGGAAAGCAGGGCTTTGAGGTCGTCGAATGCAATTTGGGCTTCGTCTGTCCACTCGAAGGTATCTGATTTCTTCATGAGTCAGTACAGAGGTAATGCCTTCTCGCCGAGTCGAGCGATAAACCTTCTCAAAGCCGCTAGGCAACCTGTGAGCCTTTGAACATCATGTATTCTTACCGGCCGTTCCATTCGGACGATGGTCCCGATCTTTTCGGGGTTGACATCGATCCCTTGTTCGGAAACGAAGAAACCAAGTAACTTCCCGCTGGGAACACCGAATGAACACTTGGCTGGGTTGAGCTTGATATCGTACTTACGTAGGTTGGCGAATGTTTCTGCCAAGTCAGTCAGCAGGTCGGAACCTTTGCGTGACTTGACTACGATACCATCCATATATGCCTCCACATTTCGACCGATCTGGTCAAGGAGGCATTTTTGGATCATGCGCATAAAAGTTGCTCCTGCATTCTTTAAACCGAATGGCATAGTGATGTAGCAGAAACACCCGAATGGGGTGGTGAAGGCTGTTTTTAATTCATCCGGACCATACAGACGGATCTGATGATAGCTCGAATAGGCATCAAGGAAGGATAAACGCTCGCAACCCGCAGTCGAATCGACAATTTGATCGATGCGGGGGAGCGGGAAGTGATCTTTTGGACAGACCTTATTGAGATGCTTGAAATCGATGCACATACGGAGAGACTTGTCCTTCTTGGGCACCATGACCACATTAGCGAGCCACTCGGAGTGGTGCACCTCGCGAATGAAGTTGGCTGCCAAAAGTTTAGCCACCTCCTCTCCGATTGCCTTCCTCTTGTGCGCGGCGGACCGACGCAGGCGTTCTCGGACGGCCGAGCAGCAGGATCCACATGCAGTCGGTGCTCAGCCAACTCCCTGGGTACACCTGGCATGTCAGCGGGCTTCCATGCGAAAATGTCCCAGTTCTCGCGGAGGAATTGGATGAGCTCGGCTTCCTATTTGGGATCAAGGGTGGTGGAGATGTTCGTCAGGGCGGCGGTGTCGTCTGTCGGGTGGATGCTGACTTTCTTCGTGTCGCCCGTCGACTGGAACACGGACTCGGAAGCTGGCTTCTTTGAACGCATCAGGTCAGCGGGGTCGGCGGTCTTCTTGTACTCATCCAGCTCGAGAATAGCCATCTAGTAATCGGCAATCCTCGACCCCTGCTGCAAACACTCCTCGGCTCGCTGCCGATTGCCTGTAACCGTGATCACACCTTTGGGGCTTGGCATCTTCAGCTTCAAATACACGTAACATGGACGGGCCATGAAATGCGCATACGCCGGACGGCCCATAATCGCGTGGTATGCACTTTGGAAGTCCACCACTTCGAATGTCAGCTTCTCCTTGCGGAAGTTCTTGTCAGAGCCGAAGACGACATCCAACGCGATCTGGCCGAGTGACTTGGCCTTTCGTCCTGGGACGACTCCGTGGAACTGCCTAGTGCTCTCGCTAAGTTAGGACATCGGAATGTCCATTCCCTTGAGAGTGTCGGCGTACATGATGTTCAAACCGCTGCCGCTGTCCATGAGGACTTTGCGCAGTCCGACTCCTTCCACCACCGGGTCGACGACCAGAGCTTGCCTCCCTGGGTGGGTACGTGTGTTGGACGGTCTGACTGATCAAAGGTGATCGTAGTCTGTGACCACTTGAGGAACGTGGGGGTGGTTGGGGTTGCCATGTTCACCTCCCTGTTCACCAGCTTCAGTCGACTTTTGCTTTCCACATCAGCAAAAATCATCAGCGTTGCATGGACTTGGGGGAACGGATCCCCCTTGTCCTCATGATCCTGCTCGGTGTCCTTTTCACTCGGTTGACCTTCACCGAATCCTTGGATCAGCAGGCGACACTGCCGAGTGGTATGCTTCGGGAATATGGCGTTGCCTTCTTCGTCCATATTCGTGTGGATTGGACATGGCTGATCCAGGATGGAATTCCCGAACTGTTTTTTCTTGGGGGTGTACTGAGCTTTCCCCTTGCCTTTGAACTTGGCGTTTGTAACAGCAGCTGCCTCTGCCTGCGGAGTGGATTGAGCCTTCTGCTTCTGCTTCCGACTGTTGTTTCCATCTCCATCGGCGACTGTCTTATGCTTGCCGCTATGTATGCGGTCCTCCTCTTCGCCATTTGCATAGCGTGCGGCTATCTCCATCATCTTGCTCATGGAGATGTCGCCTGTCCGACCGAACTTCAGGTACAGATCTCTGTACCGCACGCCTGCCTTGAAGGCGCAGACTGCTTGATGCTCCGTGACGTTCTCTACCGTGTGGTAGAGGGTCGTCCAACGCTGGATGCAATCACACAAGGGCTCGTTCTGCTTCTGGACGCAGTGCTGGAGCTCCACGAGAGCAGCAGGGCGTTTGCACGTGCCCTCGAAGGTCCTGATGAAGACTCAGGACAGATCCGTCCAGTTGTAGATGCTTGACGGAGCCAACTAGTTCAGCAATGCTTGCGCCGAGTAGTCGAGCATCAGGGGGAGATGTTTCATGGCGACCTGGTCATCTCCGCCACCGATTTGGACCGCCACTCTATAGTCGTCCAACCACGTTTCTGGCTTGGACTCTCCTGTGAACTTGCTGATTCCCGTCGCCAATCGGAAGTTGGGAGGGATGTCAGCTGAACGGATGGCCCGACTGAAGCACTCGGGGCCAGAGACGACGGTCCTACTTCCACTCGGACGGTCTCTATCGAGACCATCACGGTGGGCTCGACTCCTGTCGACCTTCTTCTGGGCGATGTACCCTCTTGCCTCGGGCCTTGGATCATGCGTGTCGCCGACTGAACGACGATCATCGTGATGCCGAGGTCCGTAAGGCCCACCCTGCGGAGGGGTGTGTGAACGGCGACGATCTTTGGGATTCCTGGAACGGCTGCCCCCTCTGCGTCGCTGATGAGAGTCGGGGCTGCAAACCGACCGATGCGTGTTCGCGTGAACAGAACTGTTGTGGATCCTGTTGTGCGACTCGGAGACCGCCGAATTTTGCTGCTGCGCCGTATGCAACAGGGCACGGATCTGCTCGATCCCTCTGCCAGCCTCCAAATCAGTCGGCTGGAGAGAATCGGCTATTCTGGCTGCCGCAGCCAGGTTGAGGATGGGTGTGCGGAACACCTCGATGTCGCTCTGGCGAGTGCGTCGACTGACAGAACGACGGTGTTGACGACGAGCGCCGGATGATTCTCCGACCTCATGTTCATTCCGACCAGTCCGGAGAGGACTTTCATGGGAATCGGCCATGAGAACTTCGGCTGTAGGCCCGTGACCCAGGTACTCGGAAGGTAGCTCAGTCGGAACTGAGTCCAAGCACTGGGATGGTGGCGCGACCACAACCGATTCGAGCACCGCCACTTGAGAGGACGCGCTCTGTCGCGCCTGGGCGTGTCGCACCCAACGCTGGAGCCGGGGGCGATGGGATCGCTTGTTGCGACGCGTGACGGGGCCGAGGATCGACACCGGGGCCGATGGGTGGAGAAGAAGGATGCCGCGGGAACCGGCATGGAAGTGCGTAGCCCTGCGACTGGGGAGCGCCTCGACGTCGAGGGGCGCATCCCGAAGCCATGCCGAATCGTCGACGATGAAGGAGAGTGCGCCTAAGAGGATCTCGTGACCCATGCACAGATCTCCGCCGGACGACATGATGAAAAGATGAAATCACAAACTCGCCGGAAGTCGCTTAGACGCCTGCCCCACTGTGGGCGCCAACTGTCGTGGGTATAAGTCTGGCAGTAGAAGTGTAGGGTACGAAAGGATGGGCAGAGCCTTAGCTACGGCGAGGATGTATGAGTTCAGGCCCCTCTACGGTGGAGGTAAAAGCCCTACGTCTCAGTGCTCTTGGGAGCTTAATGTCGAGTGGAATGTAGGATTACAGTAATTGCCAACCCCCGCACCAGTGGGGAAGGGCAGCTTATATAGAGTGCGCTGCCCTTCATAATGGCCCGGTGGACAGGGGTGGAATAGTGGCGAATAAATGCCTACATTACAGGTAACGTAAGCCTTAAATGTTAATAATGGTGTATGAAAACGTATGACCATTGCCCTCCTGGGAGGTTACGATGTACAGAGTGGAATCCAGTCGGTACGTTAAATATGCTCCGAGTGCTCGTCACCGACTGGATGATGGGGGAATCCTTAGTTCAGTCGGAACTGTCCAAGGGCCTCGTCCTCTATGAAGGGTAGTCCTTGGGTAGGACCTATAGGGGAGGCCTATGACCCTAACCTGGGACTATAACCACATCAAATTCCTTAGTGATTCTTGCATGTTCTCCGTTGCTTTTTATTGCTTTGGCCAAGTAGTAGATCGTAACTCCAAGATGGAGCGTTATGCATGATTGTGGGTTCGGGCCCCTCGATGTCTAGCTTGAGTGACAAAAACATGAGACTAGGGGATGTCCTTGTTGCCACCAGGGATAAAACAACGATGCTTGTGACCACGGTTGCAAGGATTGTTTACCTTACGCATAGTTCGTTAATGAAGTTGTCCATTTCTTTGAGTTTACACTTTGGGTGGGGCTCGCAACTTAATACCGGAGAGATGTTCTGGATAAATATCTCAAGGTGGATGATTAGTAAGTAGATGCTGATGAGTAAACGGTGTACTTGTCTTGGCGTACCGCCCATTATTATTGAACCTCTAACTATCAAGGAGCATAATTAGCATTGCGGTGCGATCATAATTCTGTCAATTGCCCAACTGTGATTTTTTACCCTATAATAGTTGTTTATCGTCTTTTGGGAGAGAGACATCACTAGTGAACATCATGTGACTCCGTTCCATATCACCATCATTGCTTACACCTCCATCATTTACTGCTTTCATTTACTTTTCCGTTGCAATCACTATTACCTTCCTGCTTGTGTTTTGATCCTTTGCAAACTACAAGGCCGGAGAGATTGACAACCTCTCTGTACTCGTTAGGAGGAAAGTTATTTGTTGTGTGTGTATGTCCACGTCTTCTGCTAGCGTCAGGGTGGAATACACCTACTTGTTGAGCCTAGGAGTCCTCCTGGTTTGACCTTACATTCTCGGTGTAAGGGAAATTTGCTGCTGACTAGATCTCCACCTTCCACTTGGGGTATCCAATGAGGGGCGAGAAGTATATACATCACCTCGTCATCAAGAATTTCTGGAGCCGTTACCGGGACTCTAGTCTTCAAGATAGGGGAGTTGCACACTATCTTTTACCTTTTCTTTTTTAGTCTTGTTAGTTTGCTTTTCATGATTGGCATAAGTAGTTAGGCTTATGGATAACTCTGCTCTTGGTTTGTTGCTTGTGGGGAACCGCTTCACCGCTATTGTTGTGGAGAAGCCTCCCCCACCTATGGAAATTGTGCCCTTTAAAATACCAACTGGTATTATGGATTGGGTCTTGTCTAATCGATATGCAGGAGATAGACATCCAGGCGAACACTGCTATATCTTTCACAACTATGCTCCTTATTTAAGCTTGCAGGTATATCGATGGATTTTGTTATGAGAAAGCTATTCTCTATATCATTAAAAGATAAGGCTTTGGATTGGTATAGGTTTCTTTATAACTCTCATTTGCTAAACTGGCACGATCTTATACCTCTCTTTTATGCAAAGTTTTATCCTCTTCATGTTTATGATAGTCCTACTCCCACTATTACCAATGAGAAAGATTGTGCTTATGTGGAGAGTAAGAGTACCTTTTTGCATGTGGATCATGGTAACAATGCTTTATGTGATACTTATATTGTTGAGTTTATTCATGATCCCACTGAAAATTATTATGAGAAGGGAACATATGCTTATAGATATTTCAATAATATCAAGTTTCCTCTCTTTATGTTGAAGGTTTTGAAGCTGCACTTGTTTTGCCTTCCTATGCTTATTGCTTTGTGCTTCAATAAATTATTCTATTGCAATATTCCTATGCATAGGAAGCATGTTAGACTTAAATGTGTTTGGTATTTGCTTCTTGATGCTCTCTTTTGTTCTACAACTCTTATACCTATGAGAGCATCATTAAAATCTTAAGCCTATCTTTATGGCTATAAAGAAAGAGATCTTGGGAGGCAATCCAATTTGTTTTTACTTTATGTTTTAGTGGTCTTGATGTGTGTTACTACTGTAGCAACATCATTGTATCTTTATTTTCAAGCTTTGTGCCAAGTTATAGCCTCCGATTGCAAGAGAGTTCAAAAATTGTGACATGCTGTCCAGAAACAGATTACGTTTGCCTGACGGAAAAATACGCTAAACATCAGTAGATCATCTTTTTGATCTTAATTTTTTTGACAGAATGCCCTATATAATTGGCTTTCTCGCATCTTTTCTGAGTTTTTTGATTTGAGTTGTAGAAGTGCCCCGAATAAATTATTTACTACCCGTAGTTCTCTTTTTCACAGATTCTGCCATGTTTTGCGTTTTTATTGTTTTGCAAATCCTAAGCTTGTTTTTTATTTGCAAAAACCCTTTGGCATTCATAAGAAGTTGTAGATTTTCATTAAAATCTTCATTTCTAGCAGGTATTGAATTATTTTATTAAGGGAACTAACCACTCTAATCAGCTTATGATGAGTTTTGTATGAAGGGAGTTTTCAAGTATGCGATAGGAGAGATGAACAAAGAAGATAAAGGAGTGTCAAGCGCTCAAGCTTGGGGATGCCCCCACGCACCCCAAGAAATATTCAAGGAGACTCAAGCGTCTAATCTTGGGGATGCCCCCATGCATCCCATTCTCTATCAATAATCATCAGTTCGTCGATCTCCATGCTATATTTTTATCACTTCATATGATATGTGCTATGCTTGGAGCATCCCGCTATTTTCTTTTTAGTTTTGTTTTAGTTTTGTTTGCTGGTCATAACAAGTTGGAACCTATCCTACCTTGTTTGGGAGAGAGACACGCTCCATTCCACTCTAGAACACAACATAGCTTTTCATGTTTATCTTTTTGTGTGTTCTTCATCTTTTCGTAGCTACTGTCATGCTTAGCTCTTAGTTTTTATGCTTATATTTTTAAGAGATTTTATTTAGGTTGATTTCGGAACTCTCTTGAGTTATCATGCTTATTTTGTCTAGAGAGTTGGCTCGTTGCACTGAGTTGTGTGTCTTGCATGAGTAGGTAATTGAGGTTGCTATTTAAGTATAGTAGTAACTTGCAATGGTTTTGAGATATTGATTTGAGTAACGTTTGGACTATTGGGGCCAAGAATTTGAGCCTATTAGTGATAGGTGTCGTATTTTGGGAAATCCGTGTGTTTTTCAAAAACTAAAAATTAGTTGAGAACTCTAGCTACTAAATTGATCGCTAACCTCTCGAGGGGTTGGAATATATAGATTACCCTCACGTTACCATGAGTCGAGGATGCGCAAGGATAACCAAACCCCCAAACATTCCTCCTCGGGGTACTTGTATCTTTGTGAATTTCCTAACTAGATAGAAAGTTACCGATAATAAGTGTATGAGTTCTTCGGACTAATGTGAGTATTCGATTGTTGGCACTTCCACCATCCATATTTTGCTAGCCTCTTCGGTACCGTGCATTTCCCTTTCTCACATTTATAGTTGGTGCAAACTCTGTCGGTGCATCCAAACCCATGACATGATACGCTCTGTCATACATAAGCATCATTATATCTTTCCTCAAAACAGCCACCATACCTACGTATTAAGGCATTTCCATAGCCTTTCCGAGATACATTGACATGCAACATCCACCATCTCATGACTTGATATTCATGTCATACATGCTTTTGCCTGATCGTAGAGCCGCATGCTAGTTGGGCCATGCCCTCATTACTGTTGCATGACGTGCTAGTATCATTGCATATCCTGCTATACTAGCAGGATATGCATTTGCATACATCATGATAGTTTTCACTTGTCTTTATGTTGAGTACTTCTTATAAAGTGTGATGATTTTTGTTTTTGTTTATGTAAAACATAGAGTGTTTCCCTTAAGAGAGGAAAAGATCCCAAAGTGGACAAACAAAAGATCCCAAAGAGGACAAATGAGAGATAAAAAGAAAGAGCCAAAGAGGCCACAAAAATAAAATAAAAAGGAGAAAAAGAAAAAGAAAAAAATAAATAAATAAAAAGAGTGAAGGGGGAAACACTACTATTCCTTTTGAAAGATCCACACTCGTACTCCATAACTATATTGGTACTACATAGATATTATCATTCATGCATAACTATGTGGGGACTCTTACACTATAGAACTTGGTTTGCATATTCCAATGATGAGCCTCCTCAAATGAGCTCTAGGTCTTCATGAGCAAACAAGTTGGATGCACCCCCACTAGTTCATTGGAGAGCTTACCTTATCTCATATCTGCATCCGTTACATGGAAATTCCTACTCCTCACATCATATCTATCATTTGGCTTTCTCTCTCCTATGGTTGTCCTCATTGATGTGAGCCTTTCACACCTTTTTGTCTTCCTTCCCCACCATTATTCTATTTGCCATCCTAAGTGCCAACATATCTTGCTTACGCTCATCCATTATATGGGTGCTGAAAATCAAAAGAGAAAGGATCATTTTGACTTGTGCCTGACAAGTGGTGTGGGGATGAGTCAAAATAAGATTCTGAAGGAGACTAAGTGTGAGGTTTAGTAGATTGAGTTCTCAATTGAAAAATATATTTTATCTCTGAACCCATCTCCCACTTCTTGCATGCAAACACCATTTGGAGACATTCGAGTCACGGACAGCGAGAGCTCTTGCACCTTTATGTTCTTACTTTGCAAAATTCAATACTAGATATACACTCTTGATTGTTATTGTCTTGAATTGAATTGCATATCTCACTAGCTTTACCTTGAAATTCTTACATGTGTGTTAGCATGTCACCACAGAAATTATTGTGTTATCATTTATCTACTCGAGGACGAGCAGAGATTAAGCTTGGGGATGTAGATACGTCCCAAACGTATCTATAATTTCTGCTTGTTCCATGATGTTTTGGGTGACATTGTTATATGGTTTGCTACACTTTTATATAATTTTACACATATTAGGACTAACCTGCTAACTCAGTGCACCCAGTGCCAGTTTCTGTCTGCTAATGTCTATTTTGCAACGGCTTTTACACAATTTTTCGAAGCCCGAAAAAATCCAAAGAAATATATAAAAAATCAGCGAAACAGAAGCTTCGGGATCACCGAAGGAGGGCCAGGAGGTCGCCTGGGTGGGTCCCACCTCCTCCAGTGCCCTCCTTTGGCCTATATTTAGTGTTCTGTGAGGAAATCCTTGCAGACTTTCTGGAATCGCGAATTTCTCCATCGTTTTGCCGCCACAGCGCTTCCAAGATCGGGAGCGTCACGAGACCTCTTCCCGGCACCCCGCCGGAGGGAGGATTGACCTCCGGGAGCTTCTCCACCGCCATGGACGCTTCCCGGACGTGCCGTGAGTACTCCTCCTTGGACCATGAGCCCATGACCAGTAGCTATGTGATGCCTCCTCTCCAATCTTGTGCTTCAATGGTTAGTCCTTGTGAGATGCCCTACATGATCAAGGCATCTATGTAATTCTCTTGCTTTTGCTATGCTCGGTTTGTTGGGATCCGATGGATTATGAGATTATGTTCAGATTGTTATGAGTTATATATTTGATTATCCTTTTATATTATGTTCCTTAGTGATTCTTACATGTTCTCTGTTGCTTTTTATTGCTTTGGCCAAGTAGTAGATCGTAACTCCAAGAGGGAGCGTTATGCATGACTGTGGGTTCGGGCCCCTCGATGTCTAGCTTCAGTGATAGAAACATGAGACTAGGGAATGTGCTTGTTGCCACCAGGGAGAAAACAACGGTGCTTGTGACCACCGTTGCAAGATTTGTTTACCTTACGCATAGTTCGTTAATGCAGTTGTCCGTTGCTTTGAGTTTACACTTTGGGTAGGGCTCGCAACTTAATACCGGAGAGATGTTCTGGATAGATATCTCAAGGTGGATGATTAGTAAGTAGATGCTAATGAATAAACGGTCTACTTGTCTTGGCGTGCTGCCCATTACTATTGAACCTCTAACTATCAAGGAGCATAATTAGCATTGCGGTGCGATCATAATTATGTCAATTGCCCAACTGTGATTTGTTTACCCTAGCATAGTTGTTTATCGTCTTTTGGGTGAGACACATCACTAGTGAACATCGTGTGACTCCGGTCCATATCACCATGATTGCTTACACCTCCATCATTTACCGCCTTCATGTACTTTTCCGTTGCAACCACTATTACCTTCCCGCTTGTGTTTTGATCCTTTGCAAACCACAAGGCCAGAAACATTTACAACCTCTCTATACTCGTTGGGAGCAAAGTTATTTGTTGTGTGTGCAGGTCCACGTCTTCTGCTAGCGCCAGGGTGGAAGACACATACTTGTTGATCCTAGGAGTCTCCTGGTTTGGTAAACCTTACAGCCTCCGTGTAAGGGAAATTTGTTGCTGACTACATCTCCACCTTCCACTTGGGGTATTTAACGAGGGACGAGAAGTATATACAGCATCTCGTCATCAGGGACTTGACCACTTTGTGTTTTCTTGCCATTGCATTAGTTGCATCAGTTTGAGTTCCCCACGGTAATACATGGAAGTGAAATGGTGTGAGAAGCTTATTACCCTTGGGTACTTGGTACCCTAGAGATTGTTCTTCGTGGATGCTTTGGCGTCCTAGAAGCTTGTTGGTGCCTCGGAGCTCAATCATTGTGGTGTAAAGCTCTAGGCAAGTGACGGGGTCTCCAATTAGGTTGTGGAGATTGGCCCGAGCATTTGAGGTTACCTCGAAGCCATATTCCATTGTGCTGAACCTTCATGGTGTTGTTGCGAGCCTTGAATTAAGTTGTTGGGATTGCCCCAACCTTTTTTGTATGGGTTCCGTGACCGCCCTCAAGGGTCCCTTAGTGGAATCACAACATCTTGCATTGTGCGAGGGCGTGGGGAGAGTAAAGTGGCCTTAGTGGCATCTTGGGGAGCATTGTGCCTCCACACCGCTCCAAACGGAGATTAGCATCTGCAAGGGTGTGAACTTCGGGATACATCGTCGTCTCTGAGTGACTCAGTTATCTCTTACCCGAGCCCTTTACTTATGCACTTTACTTTGTGATAGCCATATTGTTTGTTGTTATATATCTTGCTACCACTTAGTTGTTTATCTTACTTAGCATAAGTTGTTGGTGCACATAGGTGAGCCTAGTTGTTTTAGGTTTTGTGCTTGATAAATTAAATATTAGTTTTATTCCGCATTTGTTCAAGTCTAAACTGTAATTACTTTAAAGCGCCTATTCACCGCCCTCTAGGAGACATCCACTTCCTTTCAATAACCACCCCCTTCAAACCGTTACATTGTTATTTGGTATTTCATGAGTGCGGCATCTTGGATTTGCGTTACATGCATCAGTTTTGAATTATGTCTTTGGTCAAACGTTGGGTTGCCCCGCTCGTGCGTTTACCCATTTACGTTCTACTAGTTCGGCTAAAAGGGTAAAGGAAGAACCACTGCAATTGTATTTAAAGTTCGTCTCATGAAATACCTGAGTGGAGAAAGCCAAAAATTGGCACGTGCGATGAGCGAGAATTGGTCTGCGATCAGGTGACAAGTGTCAAACTACAGAACCGTTAGGGGTTCATCGCTTCCTGCGATGGGTTTGAAGTCATTCACACCAAGTGATTACATGTTTTTACACCAAGGGTTCTACTTATCACCCATGGTCAACCTCTCACGATTAAATGGAACCACTAAAGCAAGATGTTCTGATTTCTTGGTTTTCTCCCACATTACCGCTTCGAGGGTGCCAAGATGTTGGCTAAGGGTAACTATGTGGAAGTCAAAAACACCCTCGCTATAATCTGGCAGGGGGCTGAAGCCAATGCCCGGAAACTTGTAGTAATAAAACAACCAAAACAAGAGTTACAATTTAAATACATGGTCTACCATGCAAAAATTCGAAGGCACTATATCATACAAACACTTGTGCATGATAGTATGTTCTAATCAAACACTATGTCCTTAGCACATAGTGCCTCTATAGCTTGAACACCCTCCATAACAGTGGCGAAATACTGTCTGGGGCGCATGTGCTTCTTCCCACGCGGCGGAGATGCGATTGCCATCTTCATGGGTTCTAACATCGGAAAATGTGTCATTGCTTTCACAACAGCCATACGGGCTCCTTTGATGCAGACTGAGCGCTTCAAGACGTTGATTCGAGGCGACACATCAATCAGCTTTTGAACCAAGCTGAAGTATCTGCTCGGCAACGGTTCGGCCGACCACAGCCTGATGCACAAGTCCTCCATGGCAGGCTTGGTCATCTTGTGCAGCTCCATCAACTGCTTCAAGTGATTAGATGCGAGTAGAGGATGCTCTGGATTCTTGAACTATTCCTAGAAGAGCCTCTCATGCGCCGCATCCTCCCGAGAAGCATAGTACTTATCAGCCTCTGCCGCACTGTTCGATAGATCGGCAATTTCACGTGGAGAACTCCGTATTCGATTAAGAGATACAAATCTTAGCCCGCCAAAGGTACATTGTAATAAATATCACTCACCAGCCGCAATCTGCTTGACCTGATGGACCACCTTACGAAAATCATGTGTCTCCTTCCGCGCTTCTTGGAGAGCGGCGTGACGGATGTCAGTTCGTTCGATTTTTCTCTTTCTTTTTGCTCAAGGGCCTCATTCTTTGTGATGGCCTCCTTAAGTTCTTGGTGAACTTCGTTGACCCCGGCTTCAGATTTTTCGCTCATAGCCCTTGCCTCTACGGCTGTTGCGCTCTATTCGGCGGCCTCTTGTTTGGCTTGGCCCAGTTCGGCTTTAAGTCGATAACGTTAGGAGCAACAACTGTGATAGTCATTTGGGGAGCGCTCGTTTATAGGAAAATAGTACACATAGTTGAATTAGAGGGCTAAATGTTGCACACTTAGTTTGAGCATCTTCAAAACGCTTGTTGATGCGATCTAGCTCCTCTTCGAATTTTTTAGTTTCCGGTTCATCTCCTCCAACTCGAGAGAGTTGGGGTTGCGGATAATGCAGAAGCTTGCAAAAGAACATATTTTGTTAGTTTACAGATTTTTTCAAAATCTTTTTCACCAGGGTGCGTTCTCATCAATCAACCAGAGCCTTGGGGGTTGCACACACTGTTTCCGAATAATTCTAACCCCCGCATGAGTCTTTCAAACTCACATAGCGCTTGTGGGCTACTATGCATAATAAAACCTTTAGACAATGCATAATTACAAATGGAAAATTATGCGGAATACCTTGATATCTGCTAACAGTGCATTGAAAACTCCTTTAAGACCGTTATCAACGGACTGAATGCTTTGCAAAACCGCACTGACATGACTGTGGCATTCTTCGGGAATGGAAGGATCATTTAGAGCTTCCTTCCTTAGGTTTGGCCATCCAGTTCGGAGTGGCTCCATCGTGGATGGCTCCGGGTGTAGTCTCCCTTAGCAGAGAGACTACTACTGGCACCGGAAACGAAGGGTCCTTCGGAGTTGTCTCCGGAGGATACCCAGAGGGTCCAGTCCCTCCCTCCTTTGTATCTAGGAGGAGTTCATCTTCTTGGTCCTTGGTGGTCAAAGTGTTGGCTTCAGCCATAATATCGTCACCCGCGGCAATGGAATCCGGCGCGGGGGGGACCTCCCTAGATACTACCTCCCCGATCCCCTCGTCTATGGGAGGAGGTGAGTAGGGCGAGCACGTCCCGCTTTTAGCCAAGTTGGCTGGCAGGGAATCCCCCTCCGAAATTTGATCAGTGGGGATATCACGTTGCGGGCTCTAATGTAGAATATGAGCCTAATTAGAACCATGGTAATTCGAGGGAAGGTGTATTCGGATTTTTTGTACTTCCTTTTTGCTCGGGGTTTCACCCTTAGGGTCCTTTGAGGGACCAGTGCCTCATCCATAGACTCCTCATCCGAGTCTGGAATGTCATCGAATAGGGCCATGGGGGCCCTACATGGCTTCTTTGAAGCAACAGGAGCTTGATCTCCCTCGGCGTCTTCGGATGCCGCTCTCTTTTTGGTATGGGAGGAGTCACTTACCTCCTCCTCATCTTCCTCTTCTTCTCCCTACATGTGGGAGGGAGCTAGTGTCTCTTCGGAGTTAGTATCCGGGTGACCATTCGATTGAAGATCCCTCGGATCTTCTTCTTACCCTTCTTCTAATCCTCCTTCTCCCTCGGAGCCGTATATAGCATCTCGACCAGCATGGCCGCCAATAGAGGGGTCATGACGTCCTCAGGCAAAGGCGTCGGATAGTTAATCCGACTGAATTTCTTTAGCCAGATCTGCATGTATTGGGGGAGGAAGGGGTAGGTGCCTTGTTAGAAAAGGAAGGAATGAAAGTTAAACAATTTGGTAAAACATTGTAGGTCCCGATGGATTGAGGAGGGAAAGGACTTCATCCTCATCCTCGTTGGGCCAAAGTCTTTTGTGACTTGAACAGAGCCTTCCACAACTTCTCAAGTGTCATACGGAAAAAGCTCCATACCGGGCCAGCTACACTATCCGGACTCTTTGTATCATATTCCCACATTGGGATGGACCGATACTATCAGGGGAGAAGGCCATGATGCAGCATCACTTGTACCACGTTAGTGAGGTCAATTTTCTCCATTAGATCGGAGATCCTCTTCGTAAGCTCCTTCACATCTGTGGCCTCCCCCCAATCTAGGGCCTTCTCCGTCCTGGATGTGAGGCGCGTAGGAGGGCCAAGTCTGAATGTTGGAGGAGATGCCTCGCCTGTGTTGCGTGGCTCGGTGATGTAGAAGCACTACATTTTCCACGACTTGATGGTGTTGATGAATGTGCCCTTTGGCCATGTAGCCCCATTGAGTTTGCCGGTCATCGCCCCTCCGCAATCATCCTACTCGCCATTAACAACCTTGGGCTTGACGTTGAGGACCTTCACCCACAGGACGAAGTGGGGTTGGACCCACAAGCAGGCCTCGTAGACCGTGATTAAAGCAAAAAGGCGTGTGATGGAGTTTGGGGGGAGATTGTGGAAGTCAAGACCATAGTAAAACATGATCCCCGAATGAATGGGTAAAGGGGCAAGTTTAAGCATCTAATGAAATGAGGGACAAAAACTACTGTTTCCCCATATTTATATGTGGGGCTAACCCGGTCCTCCTCGAGCACATGGTGGGATATGTTTTCTCGAAGATGGTTGTAGCTCTTCAGCTCCAAAATGTCATGTTCGGAGGCGGAGGAGGCCTCCCACTTGCCCTTGGAACCGGAGCTGGCCATTGCCGGACTGGTGAGGGGATTCAAGAGCTTGGGAGGAGGAGGAAAGCTAGGGCGCTCGAGCTTTGGGAGGATGGAATGGCGATGGTGAGTGAGATATGAGGTAGACTCCGCCACTTCCCGATGTTTTTTTACCTTATATAACTCGCTAGAATGCTGAGGGCCTCGCAGCTATACCGTAGACTCAACCACTTCCCGATAAAATCATGATTATGGGTGCATGGGATAAACCAAAGCCATAAACCATATCCCTGGAAAAGTTGGCACGATCTCCATGATGGGACATGCCAATAAAACGGTCTTGAGCCGCTCGTTCAAAAAAGGGCCCTCGCCAACTACGGCCTTTCAAATTTGGAAAGATGCCACCCGTTGTTAAATGGTAGGCCCAGGGATAAAAACATATATATTTGCTTGCGTGTTTTAAGGAGGAGGAGTCATTAAGAGCCGAACTTTCTTCGGCTAAAAGAGAAAAGAGGAACTCGCCTCGCAAGCTAGGGCACCTATGGCATCATCAATGAAGAAGGATTTCAGCATTGGAGGCTAGGTCAGGGGCTATTGAGGAGTCCAGGATTAGGGGGTCCTTGGGACGCCTACCCTTCCTTATGGGCCGGACTCTCTGGACCGTTCGATCGTTGGAAGAAGTGTTGGATTCGAGATGGACTCTTACGAAGACTTGGCATGGAATCCCAAAAAATACGGTCATCGACATATTCCTTCTTTGTTGTAACCGACTTTGTGTAATCCCTCACACCCCTAGCGTCTATATAAGCCAGGGGGTCATATCTCGTAGGACACATCAAGATCATCATGATTAGGGTTTAGACCACGACATTGATCTCGCAGTAGGTCAACTGTGTACTCTGTACTACCTCATCAATAAGAACAATAGCAGGATGTAGGGTTTTATCTCCATAAAGAGGGCCCGAACCTGGGTAAAACATCGTCTTCACCATCCCTGGTTACCCATCTACCTTAGATACATAGTTCGGACCTCCTACTCGAGATCAACCAGTTTTGACACCGACACTCACCTTGACCTTCTCAGTAGCACAATTAATTTCATCATTAAGAATATTCAAGAAAGGTGTACCAAATATGATGGGACAAAAGTTATCTTGTTTTGAACCAAGTACTAGGAAATCAGTGGGGTACTTAAATTTTTCGCACAAGATTTCAACATCCCTTAGAATCCCAAGTGGTGAAATACTATCATGGTTCACAAGTTTCATAGTGACATCAATATCTTCAATGTCAGAGGGTGCTATATCATGCATAATTTCTTGATATAATGTAAAAGGTATAACACTAACACTAGCACCAATATCACCCAGGCCATGATAGCACATATCTCCAATTTTAACTGAGATGTCACGCATGCCTCATACATCTCCAATGTATCTACTTTTCCAAACACTTTACTCTGGTTTTGGCCTCTGATTTGCATGATTTTAATGAAACTAACTCGGACTAACATTGTTTTCATCATAACTACATTGGTGCTATTTTTGTGTAGAAATAAAAGTTCTCTGAATTGGTTGAAAAAAATTGTGAACTATTTCTAGGATTTATGATGAATTTTGGAGCAAAGACTTGCCGGAGAAACGCTGCGAGGGGCACAAGCCAACAGAGCGCCCCCAAGTCGTGCCCTGATGGCTTGTGGGTCCCATGTGGCTCCTCCGACCCTAATTCTAGTCCTATAAAATCACATCTTTGGTGAAAAAATTGGAGAGAAGTTTTCATCGCGTTTCAAGAAACGGAGCCACCGCCACCTCCTGTTCTTCCTCCGGAGGGCTGATCTGGAGTCCGTTTGGGGCTCCGGTGAGGGGGATTCATCGATGTCTTCATCACCAACCCATCTCCATCAACACCGCTATGATGCTCACCACCAGGAGTGAATAATTCCTTTGTAGGCTTGCTGGATGGTGGTGGGATTGGATGAGATAGATCATGTAATCGAGTTAAGTTTGATAGGGCTTGATCCCTAGTATCCACTATGTTCTGAGATTGATGTTACTATGACTTTGATATGCTTAATGCTTATCACTAGGGCCTGAGTGCCATGATTTAAGATCCTAACTATTATGTTTTCATGAATATAAGAGTGATTTGGATCCTATCTTGCAAGTTATAGTTACCTTGGGATTCTTTCTGGCGATTGTCGTAGTTTGAGGAGTTCATGCATTCACCATGTGTTAATGCTTTGTTCTGGTTCTCTATAAAAAGGATGCCTTAATACCCCTTAGTTTCCTACAGGACCCCGCTGCCACAAGAGGGTGGGACAGAAGATGTCATGCAAGCTCTTATCAGAAGCACGTATGACTATATATGGAATACATGCCTACATTATATTGACGAATTGGAGCTAGTTCTGTGTCGCCCTAGTGTGTAGCTGTTACATGATCAATGTCATATAAATCGATCATTGATCCATGTGCGTACACTTTACATAAACTGAATCTTGCTAGGTTACTACTGTTCCTTCTGCTATCACACCTGCTACTCAATTGCTACTTTTCCTACTATTACCAAATTGTTGCTATAATTGTAAATCTTACTACTATCATTTCCTATGTTACTAAATCCTTGTTGTAGAGAGATATCGCACATGCGTTGAATTGACAGCTCAACTGTTACGGCCAATAAATATTCTTTGGCTCCCCTTGTGTATAATCAATAAATTAGGGTGAAATACTACCCGTGAAGACTGTCGCGATCCCCTAGAATTGTGGGTTATCAAGACCTTTTTCTGGCGCCATATTTGGGGACAATAAATTTATTTATTATGTTGACTTGAGGATATCCAATTGCCACTATGAAGAATCTAAAATATAATCGAACCAAGATCGTCCCCTCTCGCATCAGAACTACCATCTAGCTCTGCTTTTGATTCACCTACTGTTTGAATCACCTTGTTACACCACCACCTGTTGATTGTCCTGATATGTCACATGAACTTGATGACTCTACTTCTGAAATTAATTAAGATACTATTGCTACACATGTTGAAACTAAAACTATGCCACCGAGTGAATTACTTGATGCTCATATTGCTAGAGCTAGCGAACTTCAAAATGTTGAAACTGATGAAACCTTTGAATCACCTGTTACACCTCGTCCTCCTAAGACATATGAATTTCCTTATGTACTTGAAGGTTATGTTATGGATGGTGAGGTAGCTAGGTATTTTCTTGCTTGTGAAAATAGAGATGATGTGAAGATATTACTATGCAAACTAAAGAAAATCTACGACGGAGAAAAAGAAACATGATCCTAAATTTGCTACTACTAGTATATTTGTCACCGATAAGGACTATGAATTTCCTATAGGCCCTAAACTAATTCCTATAGTAGAGTCTGATCCTTTCGATGGCTATGAAAATATTTTTTTGTTCGAACATCTTATGAAACTGAATGATATTGATCCCTTGTTTACCAATGATGAAAAGATACACTACTATTATATCCTTAAGCTTTTTCCTTTCTCGCTGAAAGGCAAGGTCAAAGAATGGCTACTTTCTCTTGCTCCTGGTTGTATGCATAGTCCCCGAGATATTCCTTATTACTTCTCTAAAAAATATTTTCCTCCTCACAAGAAACAAGCTGCTTTACAGGAAATATTTATCCTTGTGCAAATTCGAGAATAGAATCTCCCTCAAGCTTGGGGGAGGCTTCTCCAGCTACTTAGAGCTTTGCCTGATTGTCCTCTTGAGAAGAATGAAATTCTTGATATCTCTTATGATAGACTAACCAATGCTTCTAGGGATTTCCTAGATAGTTGTGCTGGTTGTATTTTTAAGGAAATAATAGTTGTAAAAGGAGAAGAGTTATTAAATAATATATTGCAAAATGCCGATGATTAGACACTCCCTAAAGCACCACTGGAACCTATTCAAAAGAAGAGCGATATTATATTCCTCAGCCCTGAAGATATGCAAGAAGCAAAATGATCTATGAAAGAGGAAGGTATTAAAATTGAGGATATCAAGAAATTACCACTAATTGAAAAAATACATGGACTTGATACCCCAACACACGTAGTAGAGGTAACTTTCTCCATTCCTTTACTAAAAATGATATACCTTATGCTACGACTCTAGATCAATGCGTGCATGCATTTGATAACTACATTGTTAAACAAGGACACTTTAATAACTATGTTAAGGACCAAAAAAACAATGCCATGATGACATATCGCTTAAGTGACTTGATGTTCAGAATTGCTATTGATGTGAAAGGTCTAGGTAAACATGCCTCTATGGGTCACACCCAACTAGAACATGTAGCTAAGTCAAAAAATGATATGCTTGCAAAAATGGATAATAATATTAATGATCATGCTATAAGGGTAATGACTAGAGGAGGTAGAATGACTCAAGAAACTCTTTACCGTGAAGGTCACCCTAAAATAATAGAATATGATTCTCGGAGATTAAATGATGATACACCTAGTCCCACTAAGAATAAAAACAAAAAGAAAAATGATAGGACTTTGCATGCTCCTAGTGAAGCTAATATTGAGAAACCTGCTGAGAATCGAAACGATGTTTCTATTTCTGATGCCGAGACACAGTCTGGTAGTGAACGTGAAATTAATGATGATGATGATAATAATAATGTTCACGTAGAATATTCACCAGGTATAAATAAGGAACCTAATAATGATGTTGAGATAGAACCTGTCGAGGGTCTTGATAACCCATCTCCTAAAAATAAACGTTATGATAAGAGAGACTTTGTTGCTATAAAACATGGAAGGGAAAGAGAACCATGGGTTCAAAAACCCATGCCATTCCCTCAAAAGCCTTCCAAATGTAGAGACGATGAATATTTTGAACGTTTTTCGGAAATGATTAAACATGTCTTTTTGCGCACTCGCTTGATTGATATATTGAAAATGCCTTTGTATGCTAAGTGCATGAAGGATATTATTACCAATAAAATAAAGATTCCCAAAAACTAAAATTTATACCATGCTTTCTAATTACTCTTTTGATGGTGGAATAACTAAGAAGTTCGCATATCCGGGTATACCCACAATACCTTGCTCTATTAAAAGGAATTATGTTAAAACTGCTTTATGCGATTTAGGAGTCGGTGTTAGTGTTATGACTTTTTCCCTTTATATAAGACTTGAATTGGATAAGCTTACACCCACTAAGATATCTTTGCAAATGGATGATAAATCCACTGCCTTGCCTATTGGAATTTGTGAGACGTTCCCATTGTGGTTGCAAATGTTACTATCTTAACAAACTGATATTCTTTATATGCCCGAGGACGACAATATGTTGATCATCCTTGGTAGACCATTTCTAAATACTACACGGGATGTTATTGGTTGCAACAAAAGCAAGGTCACTTTTCATGTTCATTGCAAGCAACATAATGTGCATTTTTTGAGCCTATTCCCATGATCATTATTGGAGATTTTATAGTCTCTCTACCTACTTCCAAGAGAACGAAATAATATGATCTTATTGTTGGGGAGATGCAAATCCCCATTGAGGTAACCTAGTGATATATAATAATTCTTTGGTTTCATGTTAATCATAAACAGTTATTAATAAGACTTAATCAACCTTATTAATGGATCCTTTTCAAAAGGCATGTGATTGATGAATTGAGTATTCACAACTCATTGCACCCGAAGTTTATTCTTTGTTCTCTTAGATAAAGATGAATAAAATGCCATAATTATCGTGTTTTCTTATTTCTTCGTACCGTAGAAAAATGACCCAAAAATAAAAAGACTCAGAATGCTACAAAATTTTAACATGATTTCTTCTAGAATAAATTAGAATTTTTCGCATAAAAATAACAGCACGGGGACGCACTTGTGGGCTATAAGCCTATAGGGCACGCCCCCAGAATGCGCCCTCATGGCTTGTGGGGCCCACATGCCCCTGCCTTATCCATTCAGCTCAGATCATCCTTTATCTCAAGAAAAAACTCCCTAGCTCTCTCTCTCTCTCTCTCTATCCCGTGTTCTTCCTCTAGAAACTGAAATTTTCGATCTCTTTGCTGGGAACTCCATTTCTGAAACTATTTTGAGGAAATTGTTCTATGGTATATGACTCTTTCATCTCTCCAATTAGTTTTGCTTTGGTGTTTTATATTTTGCATACATTGATTCACTTGGTTCTACATAAAATTAGATTGCATGTTAAATTCTTTGAGTTCCAAGTAGTATGAATGCTTGATAGACTCTAAATATCCATATGAGTAGTTTTTATCATTCTCATAAAAATTTATTGACATCAATTTTTGGCTCAAAAATTTCAGAAATTTGTGCTCGGGGGAATGAATTTATTAAGGAGAGGTTCTTATAGCCATAGACCCAAGGGATCTGCTGGGAGGACACAAGATCGCGATGTCAACCTTTTCCGCAACATGAAGGTTAAGCCTTGTGAATGGACACATATGACATTCATGAGTGAAGCTGGTTTTTATGAAGAATTCATGCAATTCGTTGCAAATGCCGGGCTGACCAACTTCCTTGCAGATGAGTGTGACCAATACTATCTCCTTTCTAGTTCCTTCATGCAACACTTCCGCTTCTTAAACACGCCGTGCTCCTCGAGTACGCTTTGCTCTTTATGCAGCAAACTTTGAATTTTCTTTAGATCAATTTTGTGAGATTTGCTTGCTCCCCTGGATACGAGAACATATGTCTGGTAAATTTGAGGATTTTTGCCTCACCTTAACTATGGGGGAAACTAGGGGCGTATCAAATGGCACGGCCACTAGTTTGCATTTTCCTTGTGTGCACTATTTCTCAAAATTGGCAAGCCGAGGGCGGTGGCCATGGCAGTTCTCATTGCGTGTAGAGGGAGATGTTGTTGGGAAGAGGAAGTGAATGGGTATGGGGAGTTAGAACTCCATGTGCTCGTTCACTTAACCCTGCCACAGAGGTCAACACGGTAGTATCGTGGGTCAGCGCGGTAGTATGCTTAAGGCGGTAGTACACTCCTAGATCTGGCGGTAGCACCACATGAGTACTGAGAATGGAAGGAGCCCAATAGTAACCCCAATGGTAGTGATGGGGAACGTCGCATGGGAAACAAAAAAATTCCTACACGCACACAAGATCTTTCCATGGTGATGACCATCTACGAGAGGAGATATTAGATCCACATACCCTTGTAGATCGCTAAGCAGAAGCGTATATAACGCGGTTGATGTAGTCGAACATCTTCGCAATCCAAATCACAATCCATCATGCGATCCCATCACGATCAGTCTCGCGATCTCATCACAATCTGTCCCGCGATCTCATCCCGATCCATCCCGATCTAGTGCCAAACGGACAACACCTCCGTGTTCAGCACACGTATAGCTCGATGATGGTCTCCGCCTTCTTGATCTAGCAAGATGGAGAGGAGATATAGTTGAGTTCTCCGACAGCCTAACGGTGTGGCGGCGATGGTGGTGGAGCTGATCCATAAGGGCTTCGTCGTGCACTGCTGAACCTATTCTAGAGGAAGAACGAAATAGAGGGAGGGAGAGGGGTTGCCCCTTGGCATAGGGTGTTGGATGCCTTCTCTCTGCTCTAGTATATATAGGAGGAAGGGGCAAGGGGTGGCGCACGAAGGAGGATGGATCCTACTCCTAGTAGGATTCCCTCCCACTTGGCCTCCTCCCACCTCCTTGGCGCAAGGGCCTTTAGGGGATGGCTGACCAGCCCACTAAGGATTGGTGCACCACCTCTTAGGACCATGTAGCCCCTGGAGTGGGGGGACTTCTCCCGATGGACCCCCGGAACCCATTCGTCATTCCCGGTACACTATTGGAAATGCGTGAAACCATTTCAGAGTCCAAATACCCTCTTCCTATATACCAATCTTCGTCTCCGGACCATTCCGGAACTTCTCTTGACGTCCGGGTTCTCATACGGGACTCTGAACAACCTTCCGTCACCAACATACATAACTCAACTATACCGAAACGTCACCGAACCTTAAGTGTGCAGACCCTGCGGGTTCGAGAACTATGTACATTACCGAGACACTCTCCGGTCAATAACCAATAGTGGGACCTGGATGCCCATATTGTCGCCTACATATTCTATGGAGGTCTTTATCGGCCAAACCTCTATGTCAAGGATACAGTTAATCTCGTATACTATTCCCTTTGTCCATCGGTATGTTACTTGCCCGAGATTCGACCGTCGGTATCTGCATACCTAGTTCAATCTCATCACTGGAAAGTATCTTTACTCGTTCTGTAATACAAATCCTATGAATAACTTTTTCGTCACATTGCTTGCAAGGCTTGTTGTGATGTTGCATTACCGAATGAGCCCCGAGATACCTCTCCATCACATGTAGTGACAAATTCTAGTATTGATTCATGCCAACCCAATAGACACCTTTGGAGATACCCGTAGTCTGTAGAGCACCTTTATAGTCACCTAGTTACGTTGTGACGTTTGAGACACACAAGGTATTCCTCCTGTGTCCAGGAGTTGCATGATCTCATGGTTGTAGGAACACATACTTTGACATGCAGAAATAGTAGCAATAAACTGACACGATCATATGTTATGTTCATAGTTTGGGTCTTGTCCATCACATCATTCTCCTAATGATGTGATCCCGTTATCAAACGACATCTCATGTCTATGGCCAGGAAAAGTTGACCATCTTTGATCAACGAGCTAGTCCTTCAAAGGATCACTAGGGACAATGTGTTCTCTATGTATCCACACATGTATTTGAGGTTCCAATCAATACAATTATAGCATGGCTAATAAACGATTATCATGAACAAGGTAATATAATAATAACCAATTTATTATTGCTTATAAGGCATGTTTCCAATAGTCTCCCACTTGCACTAGAGTCAATAATCTAGTTCACATCACTATGTGATTGTAGTGAATCTAACACCCATATAGTTCTGGGGTTTGATCATGTCCTGCTTGTGAGAGAGGTTTTTAGTCAATGGGTATGAAACATTCATATGTGTGTGTACTTTACAAATCTCTATTCATACTATTGATGCTTCTATCACACTTCACTTGGAACAATTCCAAATAACTACCCACTGTACGAATTTGGTTTACTATTCAGAGTTATCCGGATTAGTGTTAAATCTTGCATCGACGTAACCCTTTACGATGAACTCTTTTAGCACCTCCATAATCGAGAAAAAAAATCCTTAGTCCACTAGTTACTAAGGATAACTTTGACCGTTGTTTAGTGATTCATTCCTGGATCACCTTTGTAGCCCTTGACAAACTCATGGCAAGGCATACATTAGGTGCGGTACACAGCGTGGCATACTATAGAGCCTACTGCTAGGGCATAGGGGAAGACATTCGTCCTTTCTCTTTCTTCTGTCGTGGTCGAGCTTTGAGTCTCACTCAAATTTCACACCTTTACAACACAGCCAAGAACTCCTTCTTTGACCGATCTATTTTGAACTCCTTCAAAACTTGTCAAGGCATGCATTCATCGAAAGGTTTATCAAGCGTCTTGATCTATCTCCATAGATCTTGATGCTCAATCTTCAAGTAGCTTAATTTAGGTTTCCCTTTGAAAAACTCCTTTCAAACAACCCTTTATGCTTTCCAAAATCCTACATTATTTCCGATCAACAATATGTCAACCACATATACTCATCAGAAATTCTATAGTGCTCCCACTCATTTTCTTGGAAATACAAGTTTCTCATAAACTTTGTATAAACCCAAAAGCTTTGATCATCTCATGAAATCGTACATTCCAACTCTGAGATGCTTGCTCGAGTCCATAGAAGGATCGCTAGATCTTGCATACTTGGTAGCATCCTTAGGATCAACAAAACCTTCTGGTTGTATCACGTACAACCTTTCCTCAAGGAAGACGTCGAGGAAACAATGTTTTGACATCCTGTCTGCAAGATTTCGTAATAAATAAGGCAACAACTGCTAACATAATTCCAACAGACTTTAGCATCGCTACGGCTGAGAAAGTCTCATCGTCCTTGAATTTGTCGGAAACATCTTTGCGACAAGTCGAGCTTTCTTAATGGTGACATTTACCATCTTCGTCCTTCTTCCTTTTAAAGATCCACTTCTACTTAATAGCCTTACGACCATCAAGTAGTTCTTCCAAAGTCTACACTTTGTTTCCATACATGGATCCTATCTCAGATTTCATGGCGTCTAGACATTCGTCAGAATCCAGGCCCACCATTGCTTCTCCATAGCTCGTAGGTTCATTGTTGATCAGCAACATGACCTCCAAGATAGGATTACTGTACCACTCTGGAGCAGTATGTTTCCTTGTCGACCTATGAGGTTTGGTAGTAACATGAACCGTAGCTTCATGATCACCATCATCCGCTTTCCACTTCAACTTGTGTAGGTGCCACATGAACAACTTCCTGCGCCCTTCTACTCTTTGGTTGAAGTGATGATTCAATAACCTCATCAAGTTCCACCATCCTCCCACTCAATTCTTTCGAGAGAAACTCTTTCTCAAGAAAAGGACCCATTTCTAGAAACAAACACTTTGCTTTCATATCTGAGATAGGAGGTATACCCAACTGTTTTGGGTGTCCTATGAAGAAGCATTTATCCGCTTTGGGTTCTAGCTTATCAGGCTGAAGCCTTTTGACATAAGCATCGTAGCCCCAAACTTTTAAGAAACGACAACTTAGGTTTCTCCAAATCATAGTTCATACGGTGTCTTTTGAATGGAATTATGTGGTGCCCTATCTAAAGTGAATGTGGTTGTCTCTAATGCCTAGCCCCAAAGTATAGTGGTAATTTGATAAGAGACATCATAGTATGCACCATATCCAATAGGGGGCAGCTAAGACGTTCGGACACACCATCACACTATGGTGTTCCACGTGGCATGAGTTGTGAAACAATTTTCACATTGTCTTAAATGTTTACCAAACTCACAACTCAGATATATATTTACCTCCATGATCTTCAACTTCACTCTGAAATTGCTTGAACTTTTTAATATTTCAAACTTTTGTGATTCATCAAGCAAATACACTTGTATCTACTCAAATCATTAGTGAAGTAAGAAAATAACGATATCCACTGCGTGCCTCGGCACTCATTGGACTGCATACATCAAAATGTATTATTTCCAACAAGTAACTTGCTCGTTCCATCTCACTGAAAACGAGGAATTTAGTCATGTTGCCCATGTGGCATGATTTGCATGTCTCAAGTGATTCAAAATCAAGTGACTCTAAACAATCCATCTGTATGGAGTTTCTTCATGTGATTACACAAATAAGCATGGTTCGCATGTCTCACACGATTCAAAAATGATTGAGTCCAAAGATCCATCAGCGTGGAGCTTCTTCATGCATTTCATATCAATATGACTCAAGCGGCAGTGCCAAAATTAAGTGGTATTATCATTATTACTTTGTATCTTTCGGCATCAATATTATGAATATGTGTATCACTACGATTGAGATTCAATAAACCATTCATAGTAGGTGCATGACCATTGAAGGTATTATTCAAGTAAATAGAGTAACCATTATTCTCTTTAAATGAATAATCGTATTGCAATAAACATAATCTAATCATGTCCATGCCCAACGCAAACACCAAATAACATTTATTTAGGTTCAACACTAATCCCGATGGTAGAGGGAGCTGTGATGCTTGATCATATCAACCTTGGAATTACTTCCAACACGCATCGTCACCTCACCCTTGCTAGTATACGTTTATTCCGTAGCTATAATTTCGAGTTACTAACAATTATCTAATACCCCGGTGATACTGAGTACTAGTAAGGTACACATCAATATCATGTATATCCAATATACTTTTGTCGACTTTGCTAGCCTTCTTATCTACCAAGTATCTAGGGTAGTTCTGCTTTAGTGATCATTCCCTCATAATAGAAGCACTTAGTCTTGGGTTTGGGTTCAACCTTGGATTTCTTCACTAGAGCGGCAACTGGTTTTCCATTCATGAAGTATCCCTTCTTGCCCTTGCCCTTCTCGAAACTAGTGGTTTCACTAACCATCGACAATTTATGCTCCTACTTGATTTCTACTTTCACGGTGTCAAACATCGCGAATAACTCAGGGATCATCTTATGCATCCCTGATATGCTATAGTTCATCATGATGCTCCAGTAGCTTGGTGGAAATGACTTTGGATAACTATGTCAATCACTATCTTATCTGGAATATCAACTCCCACTGGATTCAAGCGATTGTAGTACCCCGACCAATCTAAGCACATGCTCAACGATTGAGCTTTTCTCCCTTACTTTGCAGGCAAAGAATCGTGTTAGAGCTATCATACCTTTCAACGCGGGCACGATCCTGAAATCCTAATTTCAACTCTTGGAACATCTCATATGCTCCGTGATGTTCAAAATGTCAAGGGCGCCTCAATTCTAAGCTATAAAGCATGACGCACTGAACTATCACTTAGTCATCAAAAAAGTGTATGTCAGATGTTTGCAACATCCACACATGACGCTCGGGGGATAGCACACCGAGGGTACATTAAGGACATAAGCCTTCTGTGCAGCAATGAGGACAATCCTCAGTTTATGGACCCAGTCCATATAATTTCTATTATCATCTTTCAACTAAGTTTTCTCAAGGAACATGTCAAAAACAGTGGAGCTACATCGCAAGCTACAACATAATTTGCAAAGACATATTGACTATGTTCATGATAATAAGTTTAGTTAATCATATTACTTAAGAACTCCCACTCAAATTGACATCCCTCTAGTCATTCGAGTGACATATGATCCAAATTCACCAACTCAAGTCTGATCATCACATGAGTTGAGTTGGCTACAATGGTGAACATCTCTATGTTGATCATATCTACTATATGACTCATGTTCGACCTTTCGGTCTCTTGTGTTCCAAGGCCTACATGCTAGGCTCATCAAGTTTAACCCGAGTGTTCCGCATGTGCAAAACTGTCTTGCACCCGTTGTATGCGAACGTAGAGTCTATCACACCCGATCATCACGTGGTGTCTCGAAACGACGAACTTTTGCAACGGTACACACTCGGGGAGAACACAATTTTATCTTGAAATTTTAGTGAGGCATCACCTTATAATTCTACCGGCGTCCTAAGAAAAATAAGGTGCATAAAAGGATTAACATCACATGTTAATCATAGTGACATGATATGGCCCTCATCTTGTGCTTTTGATCTCCATCTCCAAAGCATCGGCATGATCTCCACCGTCATCGGCACCACACCATGATATCCATCATTGTGATGCCATCGAGGTTGTTGCATCAACTATGATGTTGCTACTAAAGTTACTGAACTAGCGATAAAGCAAAGCATCACCAGGCGCAAAATAATTAAAGAAAACCCTATGGCTCCTGCCGGTTGCCGTAGCATCGACGTGCAAGTCGATATTTAACTATTACAACATGTTCATCTCATACATAAAATAAATCAGTTCATGTCTTTGGCCATATCATATCACAACATACCGTGCAAAACCCAGTTAGACGTCCTCTAATTTGTTGTTGCTTGTTTTATATGGCTGCTATGGGTATCTAGCATGATCGCATCTTACTTACACAAAACCACAACGGTGATACACAAGTAGCTATTTAACCTTCTCCAAGGACTGCCTCTGTAAAATCCGACTCAACTAAAGTAGGAGAAACAGACACCCGCCAATCATCTTTATGCATCGAGTTGCATGTTAGTCGATGAAACCGGTCTCTCATAAGCATACGAGTAATGTTGGTCCGGGACGCTTCATCCAACAGTGCCGTCGAATCAAGAAACGACGAAGGAGGGAAGCAATCTAAATATTAACACCCACAAACTCCTTTGTGTTCTAATCGAGATTTCATCTACGCATAGACCTATCTCATGACGCCACTAATGGGGAACGTCGCATGGGAAACAAAAAAATTCTTGCGCACACAAGATTTGTCCATGGTGATGACCATCTACGAGAGGAGAGATTAGATCCACATACCCTTGTAGATTGCTAAGAAGAAGCATATATAACGCGGTTGATGTAGTTGAACATCTTCGCAATCCAAATTGCAATCCGTCCCGCGATCCCATCATGATTAGTCCCACAATCTCATCACGATCCGTCCCGAGATCTCATCACGATCCATCCCGATCTAGTGCCGAACAGACGACACCTCTGTGTTCAGCACATATACAGCTCGATGACAATATCCGTCTTCTTGATCCAACAAGAGGGAGCGGAGAGCTAGCTGAGTTCTCCGACATCCTAACGGCATGGCGACGATGGTGATGGAGCTGATTCGGCAGGGCTTCGTCGTGCACTGCCGAACCTATTCTAGACGAAGAACAAACTAGAGGGAGGGAGAGGGGTTGTGCCTTGTCTTAAGGTGATGGCTGCCCTCTCTCACCTCTAGTATATATAGGAGGAAGGGGAAAGGGGTGGCACGCCAAGGAGGAGGAATCCTCCTCCACTAAGGGAGGTGGAGTCCTACTCCTAGCAGGATTCCCTACCATTTGGCCTCCTCCCACATCATTGGTGCAAGGGCCTTTAGGGGACGGCTTCCCAGGCCACTAAGGGCTGGTGCGCTACCTCTTAGCCCATGTGTCCTCTGGGGTGGGTGGACCTCTCCCGATGAACCCCTGAAACCCATTTGTCATTCCCGGTACACTATCAGAAACGCCCGAAACCATTCTGGAGTCCAAATACTCTCTTCCTATATATCAATCTTCGTGTCTGGGCCATTCTGGAACTCCTCATGACGTCCGGGATCTCATCCGAGACTCCGAACAACCTTAGGTCACCAACGTACATAACTCATCTATACCAAAACGTCACTGAACCTTAAGTGTCCAGACCCTGCGGGTTCAAGAACTATGTATACATGACCGAGACAGTCTCCGGTCAGTAACCAATAGCGGGACCTGGATGCCCATATTGGATCCTACATATTTGCTACTTCTTGAGCTTGCGTTGGTTTTCCATTGAAGAGGAAAGGGTGATGCAGCAAAGTAGATAAGTATTTTCCTCTGTAAGTTGAGAACCAAGGTATCAATCCAGTAGGAGGAACAAGCGAGGCCCCAATCATAGTACCTACACAAATAACCAAACACTTGCACCCAACGCTAAAAAGGGGTTGTCAATCCCTTCAGAGTTATTTGCAAGGATGAGATCTGATAGAGATAGATATAAAAGATTGCGGAAACAAAAGTAAATAAATTACAGCAAGATATTTTTGGTATTTTTGGTTTATAGATCTGAAAGTGTAATATGGAAACTAGACCCCGGGGCCATAGGTTTCACTAGAGGTTTCTCTCATAAAGGAAAATAATATGGTGGGTGAACAAATTAATGTCGAGCAATTGATATAAAAGTGAATAATTATGAAGATATCCAAGGCAATGATTATGCATATATGCATCACGTCCGTGTCAAGTAGACTGAAACAATTCTGCTTCTACTACTATTACTCCACACATTGACCGACTCCAGCCTGCATCTAGAGAATTAAGTTCGTAAAGAACAGAGTAACGCATTAAGTAAGATGACATGATGTAGAGGGATAAAATCAAGCAATATGATGAAAACCCCATCTTTTTCTTCCTCGATGGCAACAATACAATATGTGCCTCTCTACCCCTACTATGCCACTGGGTGAGGACACCGCAAGGTTGAACCCAAAACTAAGCACTTCTCCCATTGCAAGAATTACCAATCTAGTTGGCCAAACCAAACCAATAAATCGAAGAGACTTGCTAAGATATGAAATCATGCATATAAGAAGTCATAAGAGATTCAAATAATATTCATAGATAACCTGAACATAAACTCACAATTCATCGGATCTCGACAAACACACCGCAGAAGAGTATTACATTGGATAGATCTCCATGAAGATCATGAAGAACATGGTATTGAAGATCAAACAGAGGGAAGAAGCTATCTTGCTACTAGCTATGGACCCGTAGGTCTGTGGTGAACTACTCACGCATCATCGGAGGGGCAATGGAGTTGATGTAGATGCCCTCCATGATCAATTCCATCTCCGGCAGATTATCGAAAAGGCTCCCAGATTGAATCTCATGGGAACAGAGGTTGTCGGCGGAGGAAAAGTATTTTCGTGGCTCATGTTTGCGATGGGGGAATATTTGGGAATTTATAGGCTGAAGAATAGGGTTAGGAGACCTGCAGGGGACCCACAAGCCAGGGGCACGCCCTGCAGGCTTGTGGCCTCCCGGCAGGTGCCATGCACCCTACTCCAAGTCTTCTAGGTTTCTTCTGGTCCAAGAAAAATCAGTCCGGAGATTTTATTCCGTTTGGACTCCGTTTAATATTCCTTATTTGCAATACTCAAAAATATGGGGAAAACAGAAAGTGGCACTAGGCTCTAGATTAATAGGTCAGTCCCAAAAATAATATAAGACAACATATTAATGCATATAAAACATCCAAAACAGATAATATAATAGCATGGAACAATCAAAAATTATAGATACGTTGGAGACCTATCAAGTATCCCCAAGCTTAATTCCTACTCGTCCTCTACTAGGTAAATGATAAAAACAGAATTTTTGGTGTGGAATGCTGCCTAATATATTTATCCATGTAATATTCTCTCTTGTGCCATGAATATTCAGATCCATAAGATTCGAAACAAAAGTCTAATGTTGACAAAAAAACAATAATACTTCAAGCATACTAATAAGGCAATTGCTTCCTTTTGAAATAACATGGTCTTAGAAAGTTATCCCTACAAAAACATATGTTCTGGCTATGCTCCATTTTCACCGCACAAAATATCTAAATCATGCACAACACCGATGAAAATCAAGCAATTGTTTCACGCTTTTTTATGTTCTCAGACCTTTTCAACTCTCAAGCAATACATGAGCGTGAGCCATGGATATAGCACTATAAGTGGAATAGAGTATGGTGGAGATTGCAAAAAAATAGAAGATAGTCTCACATCAACTAAGCATATCAACGGGCTATGGGGATGCCCATCAACAGATATCAATGTGAGTGAGTAGGGATTGCCATGCAACAAATGCACTAGAGTTATAAGTGTATGGAAGCTCAAAAAGAAAACTAAGTGGTTGTGCAAAAGACATAATTCCACTAGTTATCTGAAAGTGACAAAATAAGAGTCTCTATGTAGAACATGGTGCTACTTTGAAGCACAATTGTGGAAAAAGATAGTGGCATTGTCCCATCTCTCTTTCTATCATTTTTTCTTTTCTCTCTTTTTTTGGTGGGCTTTTTGGCCTCTTTTATTTTTTGATGGGCTTAGCTGGCCTCTTTTATTCTTTGTAAAGTCTGGAGACTCATCCCAACTTGTGAGGGAATTATAGCTTCAATCATCCCTTTCTCACACGGGGCAATGCTCTAATAATGCGAATCATCACACTTTTATTTACTTACAACTCGATATCTAGAACAAAATATGACTCCATAAGCAGTATGGAAGTGATGGTGCGTGTCATAAAAATGAGACGGTGGTGTTGCATAATAATATATCTCGGAGCGGCTATGAAAATGCCATAATAGGTAGATATGGTGGTTGTTTTGAGGAAAGTATATGGTGGCTGTTTTGAGGAAGGTGGGATTAATTTACTGGCGAAAGTTGCACGGTACTAGAGAGGCTAGCAAAGGCGGAAGGGTGAGAGTGTATATAATCCATGAACTCAAAATTAATCATAAATAACTCACATACTTATTGCAAAATAATATTATTTATCGAAGCAAAGTATTAGACACATGCTCCTAGGGGGAGGGTTGGTAGGAGTTAACCATCGCGTGATCCCAACCTCCACACACAGGTTGACAATCATTAAACAAATCATGCTCCGACTTCATCACATAACGGTTCATCATATATACATGCTACGGGAATCACAAGCTTTAACATAAGTATTTCTTCCAATTCACAGTTACTTACTAGCATGACTCTCATATTACCATCTTCATATCTCAAAACTATATGCAAGGAATCAAACTTCTCATCATATTCAATGCACTTAATATGAAAGTTTTTATTATATCCCTCTTGGATGCCCATTATATTAGGACTAAATTCAAAACCTAAACCAATTATCATATCTAAAAATAATATAAGTGAGGTACGAGAGTTTAATAATTTCTATAAAACACAACACCATTGTGCTCTAAAAGATATAAGTGAAGCACTAGAGCAACATTGCCTAGCACAAAAGATATAAGTGAAGCACATAGACTATTCTAATAAATTCACGATTCAGCGTCTCTCTCTCAAAAGATGTGTGCAGCAAGGATGATTGTGGAAAACTAAAAAGTAAATACTCATATCATACAAGACGCTCCAAGAAAAACACATATCATGTGGTGAATAAAAATATAGCCTCAAGTAAATTTACCGATGGATTGAAGACGAAAGAGGGGATGCCTTTCGGGGCATCCCCAAGCTTAGGCTCTTTGGTATCCTTGAATATGGCTTGGGGTGCCTTGGTAATCCACAATCTTAGGCTCTTGCCACTCCTTATTCCATAGTCCATCAAATCTTTACCCAAAACTTGAAAACTTCACAACACAAAACTCAATAGAAAACTCATGAGATCCATTAGTATAAGAAAAATAAATCACCACTTTAGGTACTATTGTGAACTCATTCTTTATTCGTATTGGTGTAATATTTACTGTATTCCAACTTCTCGATGGTTCATACCCCCCCTACAGCCCATAGATTCACCAAAATAAGCAAACAACATAAAGAAAACAGAATCTATCAAAAACAGAACAATTTGTTGCAATTTGTATACTTCGAACACTTCTGTAACTCCAAAAATTCTCAAAATTTAGGAAAGACAAGTAAATTTTAATATAAATATTTTGTAAAAAAATCAGATCAAAAGCACATTGTAGTGAATTTACAAAATTCCTGGACTGAGGGCAAAAGTTTCTGTTTTTCAGCAAAATCAAATCACTAACACCGTAGACCATCCCAAAGGTCTTACTTGGCTCAAACACTAATTAAAACAAGAAAACACAATTACTACAGAGGTAATAATGTGTGAAGCACTCAAAAAAAGCAAAAAAATCATAAAAATAAAATTGCGTTGCCTCCCAACAAGCGCTATTGCTTAACGCCCCTAGCTAGGCATAACGATTTCAATGATGCTCGCATAAAGGTAAAGAACTAAATCATAAACAGAGCATCATGCATCACATGACAAGCATATTTAAGTCTAACCCACTTCCTATGCATTGGTATTTTCTGAGCAAACAAATTGTGGGAACAAGAATCAATTAGCATAGGAAGGTAAAACAAGTATAACTTCAAAATTTCCAACACATAGAGAAGAAACTTGATATTATTGCAATATGTAAAAGCATATGTTCCTCTCTCATAGTAATTTGCAGTAGCATCATGAATAAATTCAACAATATATCTATCACATAAAGCATTATTTTCATGATCCACATGCATAAAATCCTTACAATCTTCCAAGGTAGTGGGATTAACATTAATTAAAGTCATGACCTCTCCAAACCCACTTTTATCAAAAAAAATCATAAGAATGAACACTCTCCAAATATGTGGGATTATTTTTACCTAAAGTTGACACTCTTTCAAACCCACTTTTGATATCATATTCATCAAGAGTATTAAATAAATTATCAAGATCATAAGAAGCATTATCACCCCAATCATGATTGTTGCAATAAGTAGTGGTCATGGAAAACTCATCAAATATAGCATCCCCAAGCTTGTGGGTTTGCATATCATTAGCAAAACTGATATTAATAGAATTTATAAAAATATCATTGCAATCATGCTTTTTATTCAAGGAAACATCGTGAATCACTTCATCACAATTTTCAGATTCACGAATCTCAAGCAAAACTTCATGGAGATAATCAAGTACACTCAACTCACTAGCAATTGGCTCATCATAATTGGATCTCTAGAAAATATTACCAAGTGGATGAGGATCCATATCAATAGATTTTTAGCAAGCAAAGATGCAAGCAAATATAAGGCACATGGTAACACAAGTAGACAAAAAGAGATACGGCAAGAAAAAGGCGAATAAAACGGCAAATTGGTTAAGTGGGGGAGAGGAAAACGAGAGGCAAATAATGTAAATGCAAGAGTTGAGTTTGTGATGGGTACTTGGTTGATCTTGCTATGTATCCTCCCCGGCAACGGTGCCAGAAATCCTTCTTGCTACTTCTTGAGCTTGCGTTGGTTTTCCCTTGAAGAGAAAAGGGTGATGCAGCGAAGTACATAAGTATTTCCCTCAGTTTGTTGAGAAGCGAGGTATCAATCCAGTAAGAGGAACAAGCGAGGCCCCAATCGTAGTACCTACACAAATAATCAAACACTTGCACCCAACGCTAAAAAGGGGGTTGCCAATCCCTTAAGAGTTATTTGCAAGGATGAGATCTGATAGAGATAGATATAAAAGATTGCGGAAACAAACGTAAAGAAATTGCAACAAGATATTTTTGGTATTTTTGGTTTATAGATGTCGTCGTTTTCTCACGACAGATGCCATGGGTAGGCTTATCGAGAGTGGTTGGGACTGAAGTGACACCGGCGGGCTCCGGGAACGAGATTGGTAACTAGCAATGCAAGACGCGCGATGTACCCAGGTTCGGGGCTCTCCGTGGGAGATCAAACCCGTAGTCATGCTGGAGTGGTTGATGCACCAAGAGAACTACAATGTGCTCCTTGAGATGTTCGACAGAGGAGGAAGATGAAGTAGCCCGCTCGTGATCTACCTCTCTTGTATGAGTGTGTGTGTGCGAAAGAATGGCCGACCCTCTGCATGGGGGGGCAGGGGGTTTTATAGACGAACCCCCGGCCTACAAAATGGATATAAGGTACAATGTGTGTGGGGGGGCTGGCAGCCTCTCCTGCCGGCCACGGGGCCCACTGATGATCAGTCTTGTCATTGGAGGAGCCCGTCGGCAGCAGGGTCCCATCAGGCTCTCGGACCTGTCGGCTGACCTATGGGATTGGTGCGTGCTCCCCACGCAGGGCGTGAGTGGTACGATGGCCATTGTCTTGCAGGATCCGGCGCCGGTCAGCGGTACGGCTGCCTCCACTGTAGCCACGTTGGGCCAAGTAATGGAGTGGGTGGTGGCGTGCGGGTACTGTACACGGTTGACGGGTCGCAGCCGGCACCGGTCAGCGGTACGGCCACCACTACTGTAGCCATGCGTATGCTTCTCCATCGTACCCGAGATGAGGTACTTTCGCCTTTAATTGAAGGCTTCCATCACATCATGGGGATTGATGCGACGGGTGCTCTCCAGCTGGCTGGCAGCTATCCATCTGGCCAGAGAGTAGATGGCTATGCTCCTAGCTGGCACAGACCACGCAGCCGGCCAGGAGGAGCCGACAACTGAGGAAGCTTTTGCCCCTCTTTACACCAAAGTGTGAAGGAGTGGGCTCGGTGAGACTACCCCGGGGTTATCCCCTCATCGATAGTCCTTGAAGCAGGGGAGGTCCTCCGTCTCAAGGCGAAGGGCCTCGTCGGCTTGTATATTCTGCTCGCAGGTCCCGGGTGCCCGCGGCTGGCAAACGCAGGTGTGGGAAATGGCCGGGAGGGGAGCCGGCCGGCTTCTGCCACATGCCTCAGGTTCTTCGTTTACATTGGGGATGCGGCATGCGTCGGGCTTTGAGGGTCGCGCATTGACAAATCACTCGCACGACAGAACTGGGCCTGCACGGCGGGGCCCGCCATTCCGCGGCCTTGGCCCACACATGGGGATCTTCTGTGGATATGGGGCGACGGTTGGCGTTTCGGGGCGCATTAACGCCTCCGCATAGCCCGGGAGGAATAGGGATCGTGCGCACCGGATCCCCTTCCCCACGACCTCGCCCATGGTTCAAATGGGAAGGCGGGGAGGTCGAAGAGACCATTTTCCCCCGTCCTGCTTCGTTCTGATGCCCCTTCCCTCCCAAACCGAGAGAGAGAAAGAGACATCGTTCGTATCCTCGCCGCCGCTCACCGTCGGTGCTTCGTGCATATCCAGCAGTTTGCGCTGCAACTCAGACATGTCTCGAGCCACCGCCAAGAAGGCGAATTACCGAGGCGCTTGTGAGGGCAGCATCGTCGGCGAAGGACACATTAAGTTCCTCCGCCACCGCCGCATGCTGCCTCCGGCAGAGCTCCTCGTTGTGCGCTGCTACTGCGTCAACAGACCTTCCCTGGCAACGGCGCCAGGAATCCTTCTGCTACGGGCTACGCCTATAGGGACTTCCTTGGCAAATATGCAAAGGATTTCCCCGCGGCCTTGGAGCCTTGCGTTGGTGTTCCCTTGAAGAGGAAAGGGTGATGTAGCACAGCGGCGGTAAGTATTTCCCTCAGTTTGAGAACCAAGGTATCGATCCAGTGGGAGCATCGCGTCAAGTCACAAGTACATTCACAAACACAAAGAGCTTGCACCCAACGCTATGAAGGGGTTGTCAATCCCTTATAGATTGTTTGCAAAGTGAGAACTGAAAGCAAAAAGTAAAAAAACAAAGTAAAAGTGAAACTGGAGACGATAGTTCTGAATAGACCCGGGGGCCGTAGTGTTCACTAGTGGCTTCTCTCATGAAAGCAAGTAGACGGTGGGTGAACGAATTACTGTCGAGCAATTGATAGAACCGCGCAAAGTCGTGACGTTATCTAAGGCAATGATTATATCTATAGGCATCACGTCCAAAACAAGTAGATCGATACTTTCTACATCTACTACTATTACTCCACAAGTCGACCGCTATCCAGCATGCATCTAGTGTATTAAGTTCATAAGAACAGAGTAACGCCTTCAGCAAGATGACATGATGTAGATGGACAATCTCAAATCTATGATGAAAGCCCATCTTGTTACCCTTGATGGAAACAACACGATGCGTGCCTTGTTGCCCCTTCTGTCACTGGGAAAGGTCACCGCATGGTATGAACCCAAAACCAAGCACTTCTCCCATAGCAAGAATCATAGATCTAGTTGGCCAAACAAAACCCAAGACTCGAAGGGACTTACAAGCATATCAAATCATGCATATAAGAAATCAACAAAGTCTCAAATATAATTCCTAGATAATCTGATCACAAATCCACAATTCATCAGATCTCGACAAACACACCGCCAAAGAGGATTACATCGGATAGATCTCCATGAAGATCATCGAGAACTTCGTATTGAAGATCCAAGAGAGAGAAGAAGCCATCTAGCTACTAACTACGGACCCGTAGGTCTGAAGTGGACTACTCACGAGTCATTGGAGAGGCGATGATGTTGATGTAGAGGCCCTCCAACTCCAAAGTCCCCTCCGGCAGGGCACCGAGAAGGGTCTCCAGATGAGATCTCGCGTAAACGGAAGCTTGCGGCGGCAGAAAAGTTGTTTTCGTGGATGCCCTGATTTTTTCTGTGATTTTAGGGAATATATAGGCGAAAGAGCTAGGGCAGGGGAGCTCCAGGGGGGCACAAGCCTGGTAGCCGTCGGCCCCCCTGGTGGCGGCTACAGGGCTTGTGGGCCCCCTGTGGCTCTCCTGCCTTGGCCCTCAAGTCCCCCGATCTTCTTCTGTTCTGGAAAAATTTATTTCGGGGATTTTATTCCGTTTGGACTCCGTTCCAAAATCAGATCTGAAAAGAGTCAAAAACACAGAAAAAACAGGAACTGGCACTTGGCACTGAATTAATAAGTTAGTCCCAAAAAAGATATAAAAGGTACATAAAACATCCAAAGTTGACAAGATAACAGCATGAAACCATCAAAAATTATAGATACGTTTGAGACGTATCAATGCTCAACCCAATCCTAAACCTACCAAAGCCTCAAAGTGAGGAATATGAGAGACATGAGGACTTCCACAGTTCAAAGTTCCGACTGTTGCCACGACACGCGCCACCTCACTGATCTTATCCACCCAACGGTCACATTATTTAAGGGCATTTATGTCAAATCATGTCAGGATGCTCCCAGGCTATAAATAGCCGCCCCCATAACCACTAGTTGGTTGGCTGCTCCGAGAGAAACTGACACTTATCATTTAGAGCAACCCAAATTCCTGAGAGTATTCGAGAGAGAATCATCAAGTGAGGAAATACCCCAAACACCAAAACCCAAACCAAAAACCAAGTGATTGAGCATCACTGAAGAATTTGTTCCTGTGTGGAACTGAAGCCTTTTACCTTTGAGGAATGTGCATCCTCCAAAATGTTAGGCATCATGGTCTAGAGCATCCATCACTCAATTGTGGATCGCCTGGTGACCGAGTTTGTGAGGGTTCGGAAGTCTGCCCTGAAGACTTCCCTTGAGTGTTGGGCGAGGACTGTGTATCCTTAGCTCAAGGAGAATACGGCAGGGACTGTGTGTCCCGGGAATGTGTGTCCTTTGGTTTCAATACCAAGCCGCTCCAAACGAGACGTGCAACTATCTCAACAGTTGGAACTGGGTCATCAACTACTGTCTTCATCGAGGAACTGGTTCTATTTCTTCAACTCTTTCATTTCCTATATATTGTATGTTGAAGACTTTCATCTGTGTTGTTTGAAGAATTTGTCTGAAGACATTCTCTGAAATACCTCAACCTCAAATTCTTCATTCGAGTTAATATTCACATGTGTTCTGTGTACCTGTGTACTGTGCAAACCGATTCTCATAATCTTCACCAAGTAATCTGCTGTCGTAGTCTTTGCACTTCTGATCCTGCGCTATTTCCACTGCAAGTAATTCATCATTGAGGAATTTCCTCACAAGGAATTTCCTCAGCGATGAAATTCTAAAAATTGCCTATTCACCCCCCCCCTCTAGTCGATATAATGCACTTTCAATTTGTATCAGAGCAAGGTACTCCCTTGTTCTGTGTGATTTTAGTTTAACCACCTGGAGTTTTAGTTATGTCGACCGCAGGTATGATCAAGGTTACTGCAGGATGTCCTACCTTTGAAGGAAAGGACTTTCCCTACTGGAAGACCAAGATGCAGATGCATCTTCAGGCTATTGACAATGATCTATGGTACATTGTGGAACATGGTATTCCATCCATCGCTCCTACTGTCTCTGTCGCTGATGTGAAGATATTCAAGCAACTTGATTCTCAAGCAAAGAATATCATCTATGGCCATCTGAGCAAAGGTCAGTATGGCAGAGTAAGTGCTTTGGGCAAAGCTAAGCTTATTTGGGATAGGCTGTCCAAAGTCAATGAAGGAATTTCAACTCAGCGTGACTCTCGTGTTGATGTTCTTCGCAATCTCTTCAATCGCTTCAAGAGGCTTGACAATGAAAGGTGCCAAGATACCTTTGATGGCATCACTGACATCTCAAATGAACTACAGGCACTGGGAGCTCGAGACATCACTGACCATGAAGTGGTGAAGAAACTGTAAAGATCTCTTGAACCATCATTTGATACACTAGTTCTGATGATTCAAGAAAGAGGAGACTATGAGATGCTTGATCCAGCTGGTATACTTGAAAGACTCAATACTCATGAATTCCAACATGAAGAAAAGAGAGATATGTATGGACCAAGCTACTCAAGACCTCGTGCGCTGAAGGCCAAAGCAATTTATTCATCTAAAGAAGAAGGCTCAGATTGTAGCATTGCTGACCCTGAAGAACTTGTACAGGAGGTTGCAATGCTAGTGAGGAAATTCCAGAAGTTTACAAGACGTGGCCAGTTTGGTAAATGTTCAAGAAGAGATATGAGGAAATCAGAATCTTCATCTGAGGATTACAAGAAAAGAACCTGCCACAAATGCAAGAAAGTTGGTCACTATGTTGCTGACTGTCCTTGTTCGGTGAAGGAATCAAAGAAGAAGAAATACAAGGATGAAAGTTCTGATGACTCGAAGAAAAAGAAGAAATCTTCAAAATCCTCATCCTCAAAGTCCTCATCGCACAAGAAGACTAGTTTCACAAAAGCTTGGGCACTCATTGGCAAGTAAATGGATTTTGAGGAAGAATCTGAGGAATGTGATGAAGAGGAAGGTTCTGAAGAAGATTCAGAGTCTGGAGTGGCAAGTCTTGCACTAGCTACCACATTTGTCAACAAGTCAATCTTCAACCTTGAAGAAAATGACAACACTATCTACACTGATGACTATGCTGATGACTTCGCTCCAACCTATTGATTCATGGAAAAAGGTTCAAAGTTACTGAATGACACTTCCTATTCTGACTCAAGTGAATGTGAACCTGATGATTATAAAAACCCAGTTACAGTAAACTTGCCAACATTGCAACTAAACAACAAAGTGCCATTGAAAAGCTTCAAAAACTGCTAGACAGAAGCGATGATATGTTGAATGATGAAATGAATCGAACTCAAGTCCTCACTAAAGATGTGAAAAGTCTTAAGTCTAGATTTGATAGTCTTCAAGATCGTTATGGCACACTCTTGGATGATCATGAGAAACTTTCCTATGAATTTCTTCAAAGGAAACTTGATCTTGAGAAGTTAAATATGTCTCATGATGACCTACGAATGGAAAACGATTCATTGCTTGCTCAACAGATCAGTGTCGCTCAGGTTGAATTTACTCCACCATGTCTCAAATGCATTGAACGTGAAACTGCTAATTCTTCACCAGAATCATCAAATGCTTCTATCGCTACAAATTCTTCAACTGCTCCTGTGGTATGAAATTCTTCACTTGAGGAAACCACAAATGCTACTGACGAAAATGCATGGCTAAAGGAATTGTATGTGACATGCATGTAAAGAAGTCTCAAAGGGCATCAAACCCTTTGCGATGTGCTCAAAAAGCAGATTTTGAACAAGAACCCGAGGAAAGAAGGAATTGACTTCGAGAGGAAGTTGAATGCTGATGGATCATACTGGAAACCTGAGCAGTACCCCAAAACCTCATGGGTTGCTGCTAAAGGACCTCCTGTTGTTCCATCTAATTTAACAAGCTTTGCATGTGAATTATCCTTTTCTTCAGATGAGTCATTTGACTCCAACTATAAACTGTTCAAGAATTAATCTAGTGAAGTATTTGCTCGATATGTTGGAACTAACTGCAGGAATGGACCAGCCCTGAGGAAAATCTGGGTCCCCAAAAGTTGCTTGGAAAATCTTGAGGTGAATGTCCTCATGACACCACTTGTGCAGAACCTGAACCCTAGATCAAATTCCTCAGGTGGTCCAAAGTCTTCAAGAGGATCAAAATCCTCAACTGGTCAATACTATGCTCGTACTCGTGCTAATGCTTCTGATATGCAGGTAATTACAAAGGATATGAATATGAGCATTATTCCTCAAATCATTATGTTCATAAATCCTCAAAGAACTTCTCTGCCTATTCATTTGAGTACTCTAACCCCCTACTGTGAAACGAAGTGCATTAGCTTCAATGCCCCCTTTCTCATATGGTGCTCGCAGGATGATGAACTCTTTGCCACCCCTTCAGATGTTTGTGGTGAAGAAATTGAACTAATCACTTCTATAGGTCAGGTCTCCACATGAAAATCATCATCTGAAAAATTTGTTGGAGACCTGAGGAATATGCTTGATTGGACGCAAGCTAAAATTGATGAAATGTAAAATTTCACACGTCCTCAAATTTACTGTTTGTGATGAAATTCCTATCTGATGAAATAGAAATCATATTCTTCAAGTCTGAAGCATATGAGATGGTAAGTTGTACTAATTCATCTGCAGGATGATAAACCCAAGAATACTGAGTGGGTTCTTGACAGTGGTTGCACAAACCACATGACTGGTGATAAAAGCTTGCTGATGAATATGCCACTGACGTCATCACCTCTGAATCAAATCACTTATGCTGATAAAGGTAAAAGCAAGGTATTGGGACTTGGCAAAGTGGCTATTTCCAAGGACAGGCACATGGACAAAGTCATGCTTGTCGAATCACTTGGGTTTAACCTCATGTCAGTCTCAATGGTTTGTGATCTTGATATGGTTGTTATCTTTGGAAAATATAGATATGTAGTCATCATGGAATCTGACAGATCCAAAGTCTTCGAAGGCTTTAGGAGAGGAAATTTGTACATTGTTAATTTTTTCACAGGTCCTCAACCAACCACATTCTTACTAGAAAAAACCTCAGAAGGCTAGCTATGGCATCGAAGACTTGGTCATGCAGGCATGAGGAATTTGCACACGCCGGCGAATAAGAAGCATGTCATTGGCTTCGAATTAGTCAAATTCCTCAAGGACCATCTCTGCGGTGCTTGGGAGTCTGGAAAAATGACTAGATCCAAACACCCCTCAAAGACTATCATGACTACTACTCGTCCGTTTGAATTTCTTCACATGGATCTATTTGGACCTACTCATTATGCTACTCTAACAAATGTAGCATCCTTATATGGCTTTGTCATCGTTGATGAGTATTCTCGATATACTTGGGTAAATATCATTCTGTATAAACTAAAGTGCAGGAAGTCTTCAAACGATTTTTCCTCAAGGGCCTCGACGAACTTCGGCATCAAGAACAAACACATCAGGAATGACAATGGGACAAAATTCAAAAACACTGGTCTTGATGATTATCTTGATGAACTTGGTATTACTCACGAATTATCTGCTCCTTATACTCCTCAACATAATGGCATCGTTGAACGCAAGAACATGACTCTGGTTGAAATGGCACGGACTATGCTTGAAGAATATCAGACTCCTCATCGTTTCTGGCCTGAAGCAATCAACACTGATTGCCACATCATCAACATGGTATATCTTCACAAATTCCTCAAGAAAACATCATATGAACTCCTCACTGACAAGAAACCCAATATAAGTTATTTCAAAGTCTTCGGTGCAAGCTGTTGGATTAGAGATCCTGAGCATAGCTCTAAATTTGCACCTAAAGCACATGAGGGTTTTATGCTTGGTTACGGAAAGGACTAGCACACCTATAGAGTCTTCAACACCTATCACAACAAGGTTGTTGAAACTGTAGATGTGAGGTTCGATGAAACTAATGGCTCGCAAAGAGAGCAATTGCCTCCTGTGCCAGACAAATTGTCTCCTGAGGAAGCTATCAAGTTCAAAGCTACTGAAGACATTGTTCATACTGAGGAAATTGCTGAAGAAATCATCCCCAGCACTGATGAAATTCAAGAAGGTGGACCTGAAGAAATTGCTCCGAATCAAACTCCTTAGCCCAGACAAAAGCTTCAACCAGCTCATCCAAGGATTGCAAATGAAGTAGAACTTGACAAAATCTTCGATAAAATCAATGCCCCAGGTCCTCTTACTCGCTCAAAAGCTTCACATTTAGTTAACTTTTGTGGGCATTCCTCTTTTGTGTCTATCACAGAACCCTCAAAAGTTGTTGAAGCCTTCATGGAACCTGAGTCGATTCAAGCCATGCAAGATGAACTTCTTCAGGTCAAGTTAAATGACGTGTGGGAACTCGTCAAACGACCTGATCCTTGCAAGCACAATATCATCGGCACCAAGTGGATTTTCCAAAACAAGAAAGATGAGGATGGTCAAGTGGTGAGGAATAAGGCACGGCTTGTAGCCCAAGGCTACACATAGGTTGAAGGAATTGATTTCGATGAAACTTTTGCTCATGTTGCTAGACTTGAAGCTATTCGAATACTACTTGTTTATGCTAATCATCATAACATTACTCTGTATCAAATGGATGTGAAAAGTGCATTCCTCAATGGTAAGCTTGAGGAAGAAGTATATGTTGCTCAGCCCCCAGGTTTTGAGGACCCAAAGCACCCAGACAAAGTCTTCAGACTCAAAAAGACACTCTATGGCCTCAAGCAAGCCCCTCGGGTGTGGTACGACACATTGAAGGGATTCCTCATGAAGAAAGGCTTCAAACCTGGTTCACTCGATTCAACTCTTTTCACAATATCTTATGACAATGAACTATTTGTGTGCCAAATATATGTCGACGACGTTATCTTTGGTTGTACTCACAAACGTTACAGTGATGAATTTTCTTACGTCATGACTGAAGAATATCAGATGTCTATGATGGGGGAGCTGAAATTCTTCTTAGGTCTTCAAATTCGTCAACAGCGCAATGGCATCTTCAAATCACAGGAGAAATACCTGAAGCATGTTCTGAGGAAATTCGACATGCATGAATGCAAAGGCGCCAAGATCCCTATGCCTACCAACGGCCACCTCTGCACTGACGAAAATGGTAAAGATTTCGATCAACAGGTATATCGCTTGATGATTGGTTCTTTATTGTATATGTGTGCATCTAGGCCACATATAATGCTTAGTGTTTGCATGTGTGCTCGTTTTCAAGCAAAACTGGAGGAATCACACCATAAGGCCGTGAAGCATATTCTTCGATACTGCTCACACATCAACACTAGGATTATGGTACCCCAAGGGATCAAACCTTCATATCGTTGGATACTCTGATTCTGGTTATGCTGGTGACCGTGTGGATCGTAAGTCAACATCTGACACCTGCCATTTCCTCAGAAGATCATTAGTCTTTTGGTCCTCAAAGAAGCAGAACTATGTGTCTCTCTCTCTCCACTGTCGAAGCTGAGTACATTGCTGGTGGATCTTGCTATGCTCAACTGCTATGGATAAAGCAAACCCTCAGAGACTACGGCATCAACATGAAGAATGTGCCCCTCTACTGTGACAATGATAGTGCAATCAAGATCGCCTACAACCCAGTACAACACTCGAAGACTAAGCACATCCAGATTCGTCATCCTTTTCTTTGTGACCATGTCCTCAAGGGCAATATCATCATCGACCATGTGAAGACTGATAACCAACTAGCAGACATTTTCATGAAGCCCTTGCATGAGAGAAGATTCTGCAAGTTGCGGTGTGAGCTACATATCCTAGAGTCTTCAAATGTTTTGTGAAAACATGCACACATCCTAACACTTATGCAAAATTGATGACTTAGATGTGCAACACACGAAGAATCGATTTTCTTCAATCAATGAAGAATATCACTTTTGTGTGAGGAAATTAATGAAGAATTTGGTTCTCAGCGCCCTACGACAATTGTACGCAGCGCCTGAAATTATCATTCTTATACGGTGGGTCAAGCCACCACCGAACTTTGAAATTCTTCATGCTGTTTTTCTCCAAAGTTGAAATTCATCAATCTGACACTTTGTCACAAAATCCTCAAGTTTCTCAAGATCTTCAAATTCTTCAAATTCTTCAAAACGTTTGATGATTTTCATTTGCATATATATATATAGTAACACTATCCATCATCCAGGGTGTAGAATAAGTTATTCTTCACACAAGGTAATTTTACGATTGTTTCATACATAAATTACATATGATATACAAATAGTTACATTCATATTGATTCACGACGTAAAATTTGACATAAAAAACAAAATTATGGGTCACAAGACCTGAAAATTTGTTTTTATGTATATTTTACACTGTAATTTTACGCTCATAAATATATGTAGCAAAAAATAATAATATGGTGCTTATGTATTTTCTTACGTTTCCTTTTTATGTGTGAAGTAAGATAAAATTTACAGGACGTAAAAATATGGTGCATTGATATTAAAATTGGAGGGGGTGAAGAATAACTATTCCTCACCCAGGGTGACGAATAGTGCGACCATATATATATATATATATATATATATATATATATATAGAGAGAGAGAGAGAGAGAGAGAGAGAGAGACTAAGATTTCAAAGTCCTCAACAATATTCACTTATAGCTTAGTCTTCAGTCTTCAATTTAATATTTCATCTAAGTGAATGTGATCGGACCTAACTCCCCTCTATGCTAAGCTCAACCCAGTCTGTCCATTTCTTCATATGTGTTCCACTTGACACTTGTTCAAAATCCTCACTGTATCCTTGTTAGCTGAGGACTTTGCAACGAAATCCTCAAAGATTCAAAAATCATTTTTATAACGTTACACAGTAACTAGACCCACTTCTCACGATCGGATAACCACGAACTCCACCGCTTCAGTCATGGGCTCGACGTGTCATGCGGAGACGAATAGGCAAGGGCAGTTCGGTCCGAAAGTTTTGGTCGAAGAGTTTTTCACCTGAGCTATAAATAGGCCCTTACCCCCCCCCCTCGGTCAAAACTCTTCGTCCTCTCGTCTTCTCCGCTCGATCTCAACCCTAGCACCACCGCTAGCAATATCATCGCTGGTGAGGAAAAGCTTCGCTGCCTTGCCCTCGCTGTCGCCGAACTCGCGGCTGACGCGGAATCTCTTCTCCGCCACCGCCGTAGTTGATCTCTGTTGCCGAGTTCGGGGCAGAAGATCTGAACCGAAGAGCTTCTCTCTTTTACTGCTTCAGTTCTTCGTGTTCTTCTCTCATGGTAATTAAAATCCTATTTTACTGCCTCTGTTGATCCATTATTTCACTTTAGACTCGTGAAATCTGTTTTTCCTCAGAGTGTCTGTTAGCTACACACACTCATTCATCAAACACTTGATGAATTTCACTAAGCCACTCAAATTCTTCATGAGATTCCTCGATTGTGTAAATTCTCGAATCTGCACAACTCTGGAACCCAAGATCAGAATGCTTAGTCAAATTCCTCAACCCACTAGTCATATTCCTCAACTACTAAATTTTCAATTTCTTGAAATCTGAGTATGCATATGACCTCTCCAAATTCTTCGCACCTATACTTTGTTCACAGGTACAAAAATGTCAGCTGATGAATCACTAGGATCTCATCAACTTAACTCATTTGCAGCATTTCTCGAAGAAACTTTGCCTGTGTCATCAGAATCCTCAAGAGTTCATATTCCTTAGCAAAAGCCTCAGTTGAAGAAAATGGAGGATGACTGAAAGCAGAAGGGAGGAAAGAAGCTTGAACAGAACACAGCTTTTGAAATACCAGAAGACATATATGATAACTATTAAACTCCAAATGAGGAAATTCATGGCAAAGAAACCATGGCGAAGCGCAAAATAAGGCTTCAGAAAATTGAACGCAGGTGGGTTAAGGAGAAGAAGGAGTACATATATGCTACTCCTAAGTATGTGAAGAAATTCGCTCTCAAGCCACCTTGCAAGAGACCTCCTCAAGGTGCTAAACAAGCTGCTCATCCCTCAAGCGTTGAAATTAATGAAGAATCGATTTTCTTCAATCAATGAAGAATATCACTTTTGTGTGAGGAAATTAATGAAGAATTTGGTTCTCAGCGCCCTACGACAATTGTACGCAGCGCCTGAAATTATCATTCTTATACGGTGGGTCAAGCCACCACCGAACTTTGAAATTCTTCATGCTGTTTTTCTCCAAAGTTGAAATTCATCAATCTGACACTTTGTCACAAAATCCTCAAGTTTCTCAAGATCTTCAAATTCTTCAAATTCTTCAAAACGTTTGATGATTTTCATTTGCATATATATATATAGTAACACTATCCATCATCCAGGGTGTAGAATAAGTTATTCTTCACACAAGGTAATTTTACGATTGTTTCATACATAAATTACATATGATATACAAATAGTTACATTCATATTGATTCACGACGTAAAATTTGACATAAAAAACAAAATTATGGGTCACAAGACCTGAAAATTTGTTTTTATGTATATTTTACACTGTAATTTTACGCTCATAAATATATGTAGCAAAAAATAATAATATGGTGCTTATGTATTTTCTTACGTTTCCTTTTTATGTGTGAAGTAAGATAAAATTTACAGGACGTAAAAATATGGTGCATTGATATTAAAATTGGAGGGGGTGAAGAATAACTATTCCTCACCCAGGGTGACGAATAGTGCGACCATATATATATATATATATATATATATATATATATATATATATATAGAGAGAGAGAGAGAGAGAGACTGAGATTTCAAAGTCCTCAACAATATTCACTTATAGCTTAGTCTTCAGTCTTCAATTTAATATTTCATCTAAGTGAATGTGATCGGACCTAACTCCCCTCTATGCTAAGCTCAACCCAGTCTGTCCATTTCTTCATATGTGTTCCACTTGACACTTGTTCAAAATCCTCACTGTATCCTTGTTAGCTGAGGACTTTGCAATGAAATCCTCAAAGATTCAAAAATCATTTTTATAACGTTACACAGTAACTGGACCCACTTCTCACGATCGGATAACCACGAACTCCACCGCTTCAGTCATGGGCTCGACGTGTCATGCGGAGACGAATAGGCAAGGGCAGTTCGGTCCGAAAGTTTTGGTCGAAGAGTTTTTCACCTGAGCTATAAATAGGCCCTTACCCCCCCCCCCCCTTGGTCAAAACTCTTCGTCCTCTCGTCTTCTCCGCTCGATCTCAACCCTAGCACCACCGCTAGCAATATCATCGCTGGTGAGGAAAAGCTTCGCTGCCTTGCCCTCGCTGTCGCCGAACTCACGGCTGACGCGGAATCTCTTCTCCGCCACCGCCGTAGTTGATCTCTGTTGCCGAGTTAGGGGCAGAAGATCTGAACCGAAGAGCTTCTCTCTTTTACTGCTTCAGTTCTTCGTGTTCTTCTCTCATGGTAATTAAAATCCTATTTTACTGCCTCTGTTGATCCATTATTTCACTTTAGACTCGTGAAATCTGTTTTTCCTCAGAGTGTCTGTTAGCTACACACACTCATTCATCAAACACTTGATGAATTTCACTAAGCCACTCAAATTCTTCATGAGATTCCTCGATTGTGTAAATTCTCGAATCTGCACAACTCTGGAACCCAAGATCAGAATGCTTAGTCAAATTCCTCAACCCACTAGTCATATTCCTCAACTACTAAATTTTCAATTTCTTGAAATCTGAGTATGCATATGACCTCTCCAAATTCTTCGCACCTATACTTTGTTCACACGTACAAAAATGTCAGCTGATGAATCACTAGGATCTCATCAACTTAACTCATTTGCAACATTTCTCGAAGAAACTTTGCCTGTGTCATCAGAATCCTCAAGAGTTCATATTCCTTAGCAAAAGCCTCAGTTGAAGAAAATGGAGGATGACCGAAAGCAGAAGGGAGGAAAGAAGCTTGAACAGAACACAGCTTTTGAAATACCAGAAGACATATATGATAACTATTAAACTCCAAATGAGGAAATTCATGGCAAAGAAACCATGGCGAAGCGCAAAATAAGGCTTCAGAAAATTGAACGCAGGTGGGTTAAGGAGAAGAAGGAGTACATATATGTTACTCCTAAGTATGTGAAGAAATTCGCTCTCAAGCCACCTTGCAAGAGACCTCCTCAAGGTGCTAAACAAGCTGCTCATCCCTCAAGCGTTGAAACCATTGAGGATTATCCTGATGAGAAGAGAAAATATGTGTCTAAGTTATAGAAGAAGGCAGAAGCAGCTGTGAAGAAATTCAATGATGACTCTGTTGCTGCCGCCACTACCACCACCTCTTCAGCTACTGAGGCCCCTGCTACAGCAATTCCTCAAAAGAAGATTGTGTTGAAGAAACCAAAAGCCTCAATGCCAAAAGAGCAAATGCCTCAGAAGGCTGCTATGGTTGCAAAATCTTCAACTGCACCACAGTCTTCACAACCCCAACAAAAGCAACTTATTAAGCATGAGCCTGCTCAATCAAGTTCCTCAGTACCGTCTGCCACCAGCTCTGCTGCAAAGTCTTCATCACCTTTATTAAAGACTAAAATGACTGCTGGAAGAGGCATCAAGCCAAGTCCTAGCAAAGTCATCAACGTTCCTGCTGCATCAGAAGGAAGTGAAGAATTTTATGAGGAGACGCTTCAAGCTATCATCAGAAACAAACAAGAACGGGTTGCACAAGACTCTGGCAGCTCCATTCCTCTAGCCATGGATCCGAAGGTTTTGCTGGACTTCATCAACCTCTAGTATGAAGATCCAAACACCCATGTTGATGACTTAAAACTTCCCCCTGTTGTAAGCCATATGGTGGCCACTTTCATCAATGAGGCAAAGTGGAAAGAGCAGCAAGCCAAGCAAGCAAAGGCTGCAAAACTCAAGAAGGAGAAATTCCTCAAGAAGAATCTCCTCAAGCTGAAGAGTGAAGCACTTGTATCAACTCAGGTTGAACTGAAAGCTCTAACAGACAAGTACACAAGTCTTCACACTGATCGTGAAGGCGTCAAGGTGAATTTCATCAAGGATGCATCTTCTGCTGTTGATGAATACAACAAGAGAGCAGCTCCTCAAATGCAGCAAACAACACATAGGTCAAGCTTCACTGTTCAGCTGCCTGAGGAAGATGAAATTCATGAACCACCTGCTGAGGAAATTCCTCAAGATATTCTAGCTGAAGAAAATGCTCCAGCTGATGAAACTACCAGGCCAGACACTGTATCAGTGCCTGATGAAACCTTCACCACAGCCCTCAAAGGTGAAGAAAGTGATTCCGTCTACTTCAGACGTGAAAAAGACTAAAGAGGCTGAGAAAGAAGCCAAGAAGAGAAAAGCTTCAATGACCTCAGAAACCTCAGAGACTAAACGCCAGAAGGTCACTCGGTCAGAGTCTTCAACTGCCCCGGTGGATGCTACTCCTCTGAATGTAGCTCCATCTTACTTAATCGTTCCCTTCGGAGTTGACTATGTCATTCCTGAAGATAATGAAGAAATGGAGGATGTTGAAGATGAAGAAGTAATGGATGAGGAAATACAGATAGACGATATTCCTCAGTATAGTGGCTCCTCCTCAAGAACAGCAGCATAATCTTCAACCACGTCAGAATCAGCCTTTCTTCAAAAGACCAAAGTTTCAAAAAGAGGCATTCTATGAAGAACGCATGTACTTCATTGGAGAGAATCCATATGATAAGCTTCGCATCAGGCACAGGAAGTTTTGGACAAGGAATCAACTCAACTACTATGATTCAGTGCTCTGTGGGAGGAACAAGATATTTCAGCATACCCATATTCCTCACTGTGATATGGAGGAAATACCTTGATTTGCTCCAGTCCTCAATGTTCTTCACGAAGCTGGATTACTGCCTTTCTGCACTGACATCGGTGATTGGAACACTAACATCATTCTTCAGTCTGCACATCTCTAGCGACCCAAAGGATGTCAACACTTGGGTTTTGGATTGCATGACTCGGCACACGCTCTACAAAGCGCCTGCAACCGAATTGCTTCGAACTCTTACAATCTCAATTCCCTCAGAGGACGCAGTTTTGATGCATGATGAACGTGAACTGCCCAACAGACTGATGGAAGTCCTCATGAAGCCTTTGGTCAAGGGTCATCCTCCAAGGACTCCATTTCTGGTACAAGACTTGAAGTATGAACCAAGAACAGTCTACAGAATCTTGTCGTATGACATTGCACCTATCCAAGGCCATGATGATGAAGAAGATGCCGTAGGCATCATGAAGAATTTTCCTGTTCAATGTCATCCATGGCATACCTATGAATCTTCATGATTTCTTTTTTAGGACTTTGGCTGATAATGCACTGTGACCATTTGAATTGAAGATTTATGCGCCGTGGATTATGAGATTCATCAGAAACAGGTCAGGCATCAACTACCAAGCTGATTTACAGAATCACCTCGGATATTTGCCTTCGATCAAAGTCATCAAGAAATCATTTGAGCCAGTTGAAGGAAAAGGCAAGTTCGTCATTGATGAAGGAAATCGGCCCCTTGATGGCCAATTCCGCAAAGCAGGTTCTTATTCTTCATATGATGACACTGATACCCAAGATCCACCAAGCCCAACTGCCCCCAGAGTGATGAATAACAGAGAGCTACTCTGCAGTCTTCATCAGAAGGTTGATCACAATCACAAGTGGGTTAAACGTCAATTCAATGCCATTGTGAAAACCCTCAATGAAACTCAGAATGCTGTGAAGAAAAATCACTATTATCTTCATGAGGTGTTTGATCGAACCTGGGCGACCTTGGCTCATCTGAAGACTCAAGAGGAACTTGAGGAATAGGAGTTTACTCAAGACTTCGACTCGTCGTGGCCTTCGAAGAAGAAATTCAAAATAATTCCAGTTCGTGACCTTGAAAACGGTTCCTTTTCTTCATTCTGCACTTCTGAGTCAGATGAAGAACCAGAAGACACTGCAACTGGTCCAAGGAAGAAGCATGACTCCAAGAACCGTCACGCCTCTTCAACAGCCAACAAGTGAATTTCTTCAAAGGCGTTAGTCCTCAGTTTTGTCCCTTTTCGTCACTTGATGACAAAGGGGGAGAAATCTGAGAGTTAGTCTTCAAACGGGATCTATTTTGGGGCTTATAAACAGTATTAAGTTACAAACTCTTGGTTCTTCTAGAGTGTTTTGATGTAATGAGTTGTAACTTAAGCCCGATGGTGCTCTGACTCTTTTGAACGTTTTTCTTCGCATGCTTATTCCTCAAAGTCTATTAATGCACGCATGCTGAAATTTGCCAGACACCATTTTTCATCATGCATTTTCAAATTCCTCAAATTATATGTAAAATGTATGCATCATTTACAAGATACAGGGGTAGATCTCCATGATATAAATCATCAATGTGCATCTGATGTACAAAGAAAATCCCTCAAAATATGCACATCTTCAGGGGGAATCTCTCGGTATCTGGATTTCAAGTTCCTCAAACTCGGTACTTACATATCATATCATATTATTATCCCCGTTGAAAACTTAACCTAATTGTCATCAACCACCAAAAAAGGGGAGATTGTAAGTGCATCTAGTGTCCTTAGTGATTTTGGTGGTTTGAATACTTATAGGTTAAGTGACTAATGTGTTTGTAAGTATACACAGGCTCTATAAGTCACTGAGGAGTTTGAGTTATACGATGAATATCGACCCCTAAAAATGAATATCTTCGGCTAAAGAAATTGGTCTTACCTTGAAGACTTTGATCGCAAATAAATTGCGACGAAATTGATATTCCTCATGAAGATATTGAAGATGAGAAATTTGGTGTGTCCTGAAGAAAAATGCCTGAAGACTTCGAAGCGTGAAGACTTACTCTTTCTGTATCGTTTTCTTTACTCTTGAGTCATAGGAACACCGTACTATTAAAGGGGGTCGAAGTGATACTACATAATGAATTTCCTCATGATGCTCAACCAAGCCTAAACCTACCAAAGCCTCAAAGTGAGGAATATGAGAGACATGAGGACTTTCACAGTTTAAAGTTCCGACCGTTCCAGTGACACGCGCCACCTCACTGATCTTATCCACCCAACGGTCACATTATTTATGGGCATTTATGTCAAATCATGTCGGGATGCTCCCAGGCTATAAATAGCCGCCCCCACAACCACTAGTTGGTTGGCTCCTCCGAGAGAAACTGACACTTGTCATTTATAACAACCCAAATTCCTCAGAGTCTTCGGGAGAGAATCATCAAGTGAGGAAATACCCCAAAAATCGAACCCCAAACCAAAAACCAACTGATTAAGCATCACTGAAGAATTTTTTCCTATGTGGAACTGAAGCCTTTTACCTTTGAGAACTGTGCATCCTCCAGACGGTTAGACGTCATGGTCTAGAGCATCCAGTAGTGAATTGTGGATTGCCGGGTGATCAAGTTTGTGAGGGTTTGGAATTCTGCATTGATGATTGTGTGTCCTTAGCTCAAGGAGAATACGGCAGGGACTATGTCTCCCGGGACTGTGTGCCCTTTCGTTTCATTACCAAGCCTCTCCAAACCAGACGTACAACTGTCACAGCAGTTGGAACTGGGTCATCAAATACTGTCTTCATCAAGCAACTAGTTCTATTTCTTCAACTCTTTCATTTCCTCAAAATAGTATATTGAAGACTTTCACCTATGTTGTTTGAAGAATTTGCCTGAAGACTTTCTCTGAATTTCCTCAACCTCAAATTCTTCATTCGAGTTAATCTTCACCTGCGTTCTGTGTACCTGCGTACTGTGCAAACCGATTCTCATAATCTTCACCAAGTAATCTGTTGTCGTAGTCTTTGCACTTCTGATCTTGCATTATTTCTGCTGCACGTAATTCATAATTGAGGAATTTCCTCACAAGGAATTTCCTGAGAGATAAAATTCTAAAATCGTCTCTTCACCCCCCTCTAGTCGATATAACGCACTTTCAAAGTCACCCCCATAAATTTTCAACTCTTTCTCACCTCATTTGTTATTTTCCATGAATTTAATGGTTTTTTTGAGCTAAATGACCCTGAAATTGAAAAGCGCTACAAATGAACTTTGAAAAGGCTGAAACTTGGCATGGTACCATAATTTCACCCACATAGCATGTGCTAAAACGTTGGAAGGGTTACCATAAAAACACAATGCATTTCGTGTACAAACTGGACTATGTGTTTCGAAGTATCACGGTTCCGAACGAATACTCATCTCTTCCAAGGACATTTCATTTTTTAATCTTATTTGAACTCCAGACTTTTTGTGCCCTGAGTATGCATTATTCAAAGCCACCTCATAAATTTTCAACTCTTTCTCACCTCATTTGCTATTTTCCATGCATTTAATGATTTTTTTAGTTAAATGACCCTGAAATTGAAAAGCACTACAAATGAACTCTGAAAAGGCTGAAACTTGGCATGGTATCATCATTTAACCCACATGGCATGTGCTAAAAAGTTGGGAGGGTTACGGCAAAAACAGGATGCACTTCGTGTACAAACTGGACTATCCATTTAGAAGTATCACGGTTCCGAACGAATACTCATCTCTTACAAAGCCATTTCATTTTATTAATCTCATTTCAACTCATGACTTTTGTTGCCCTCAATATGCATCATTCAAAGCCACCTCATAAATTTTCAAGCCTTTCTCACCTCATTTGCTATCATCAATGCATTTAATGATTTTTTTAGCTAAATGACCCTGAAATTGAAAGCGCTACAAATGAACTCTGGAAAAGCTGAAACTTGGCATGCTATCATCATTTCACCCACATGGCATGTGCTAAGAAGTTGGAAGGGTTACGGCAAAAATAGGATGCACTTCATGTACAAACTGGATTATCTCTTTCGAAGTATCACACTTCCGGACGAATGCTCATGTCTTACAAAGGCATTTCATTTTTTAATCTTATTTCAACTACAGACTTTTGTGCCCTCAATATGCATTATTCAAAGTCACCTCATAAATTTTCAACCCTTTCTCACCTCATTTGCTATTTTCCATGCATTTAATGATTTGTTTAGCTAAATGACCCCGAAATTGAAAAGCACTACAAATGAACTCTGGAAAGGCTGAAACTTGGCATGGTGTCATCGTTTCACCCACATGGCATGTGCTAAAAAGTTGGGAGGGTTACAGCAAGAACAGGATGCACTTCGTGTACAAACTAGATTATCTCTTTGTAAGTATGAGGGTTCCAAACGAATACTCATCTCTTACAAAGCCATTTCATTTTTTAATCTTATTTCAACTCCAAACTTTTTGTGTCTTCAATATGCATCATTCAAAACCACCTCATAATTTTTCAACCCTTTCTCACCTCATTTTCTATTTTCCATGCATTTAATGATTTTTTTAGCTAAATGACCCTGAAATTGAAAAACGCTACAAATGAACTCTGAAAAGGCTGAAACTTGGCATGGTGTCATCATTTCATCCACATGCCATGTACTAAAAAGTTGGGAGGGTTACGGCAAAAACATGATGCACTTCACGTACAAACTGGACAATCTATTTCGAAGTATTAGGGTTTCAGACGAATACTCATGTCTTACAAAGGAATTTTATTTTTTTAATAACCTAAAAATCACCAAAATTAATATAATTATAAAACACACTAATATTAAACATCAAAAAAAAGAATGACTAAAAAATCTATTTTTAAAGTAAAGTTTTTCACAAACTAGTGATTCACACAAATATTTAAAAAACAAATTTAAACTATGTAAATTTGAAAATTACTAGCACTAATAGAAATTTTGTAGTTTTCTTGAACTAAACCAAAAATATTCATTAAAACCTATAAATAGTCTAACCGTTATTTCAAATTTAAAAACAGAAACTATCATCTTTAGAAAAACAAAAACAATAAAAAAAGAGAAAATTGACCTTTAGTATCTGCTGGAGCCACCAACTGGGACTAAAGGTCCTTTCCCCCGTGTAATTTCGGCCATCGAAAATAGACCTTTAGTCCCGGTTGGTGGCTACAACCGGGACTAAAGGTCCCTGCGAGTGGGCGAGACACCCCATCTTTACTCCCGGTTGGAGCCACCAACCGGGACAAAAGACCCTTTAGTTCCGGTTTGTAGCTCCAACAGGGACTAAAGGTCCCTACATATAAGTAGCCCCGCCCGTTTCGGCCCCAAATATCCCCATTCGACCCCGCCCCCCCCGACGCTGATGCCCCCCTCCTCCGATGTCGCCAGGTGATACGTCTCCATCGTATCTACTTTTCCAAACTCTTTTGCCCTTGTTTTGGACTCTAATTTGCATGATTTGAACGGAACTAACCCGTACTGACGCTGTTTTCAACAGAATTGCCATGGTGTTGCTTTTGTGCAGAAATGAAAGTTCTCGGAACGTCCTACAAATTTACGGAGAATTTTTCTGGAAAATATGAAAAATACATGCGCAAAGATCCACCGAAGGGGATGGGCCAGTTGGCCACAAGCCTTGTTGCCGCAGCCCCCCTGGCTGCGGCAACCAAGCTTGTGGGGCCCACGTGGCTCTGCCCCCCCAAACTCAGCTCTATAAATTCACTTTCGTCCCGAAAAAAAATCAGAAGAGAAGATTTCATCGCGTTTGCAATACGGAGGCGCCGCCACATCGTGTTCTTCATCTGGAGGACAGATCTGGAGTCCGTTTTGGGCTCCGGAGAGGGGAAATCGTCACCATCATCATCATCAACCTTCTTCCCTCTCCAATTCCATGAAGCTCTTCATCGTTCGTGAGTAATCTATTTGTAGGCTCGTGGGCGGTGATGAGTAGGATGAGATCTATCATGTAATCGAGTTAGTTTTGACGGGGATTGATCCCTAGTATCCACTATGTTCTGAGATTGATGTTGCTACTACTTTAACCTGCTTAATGCTTGTCACTTGGGCCCGAGTGCCATGATTTCAGATCTGAAATTATTATGTTGTCACCAATATATGTGTGTTTTAGATCCGATCTTGCAAGTTGTAGTTACCTACTAACTGTTGGGGAACGTCGCATGGGAAACAAAAAATTTCCTACGCGCACGAAGACCTATCATGGTGATGTCCATCTACGAGAGGGGATTTCCGATCTATGTACCCTTGTAGATCGCACAGCAGAAGCGTTAGTGAACGCGGTTGATGTAGTGGAACGTCCTCACGTCCCTCGATCCGCCCCACGAACCGTCCCACAAACCGTCCCGCGATCCGTCCCACGATCCGCTCTGATCTAGTGCCGAACGGACGGCACCTCTGCGTTCAGCACACGTACAGCTCGACGATGATCTCGGCCTTCTTGATCCAGCAAGAGAGACGGAGAGGTAGATGAGTTCTCCGGCAGCGTGACGGCGCTCCGGAGGTTGGTGGTGATCTAATCTCAGCAGGGCTCCGCCCGAGCTCCGCAGAAACGCGATCTATAGGTAAAACCGTGGAGGTATGTGGTCGGGCTGTCGTGGCAAAAGTTGTCTCAAATCAGCCCTAAAACCCCACTATATATAGGAGGGAGGGAGGGGAGGAGGCAGCCTCAAAACCTAAAGGTTTGGCCGAAATTGGAGGTGGAGGAGTCCTACTCAAATCCTACTTGGAGTAGGATTCCACCTTCCCACTTGGAAACTCTTTCCACCTTGTGTTTTTTCCTTCTCAAACCTTATGGGCCTTAGTGGGAACTTATTCCAGCCCACTAGGGGCTGGTTTATCTCTTCTCATAGCCCATGAGACCCCTTGGGGCGTGACACCCCTCCTGATGGTCCCCGGCACCCCTCCCGGCACTCCCAGTACACTACCGATGAGCCCGAAACTTTTCCGGTAATGCACGAAAACCTTCCGGTAACCAAATGAGGTCATCCTATATATCAATATTCATTTCCGGACCATTACGGAAACCCTCGTGACGTCCGTGATCTCATCCGGGACTCCGAACAACATTCAGTAACCAACCATATTACTCAAATACGCATAAAACAACGTCGAACCTTAAGTGTGCAGACCCTGCGGGTTCGAGAACTATGTAGACATGACCCGAGAGACTCCTCGGTCAATATCCAATGGCGGGACCTGGATGCCCATATTGGATCCTACATATTCTACGACGATCATATCGTTTGAACCTCAGTGCCAAGGATTCATATAATCCCGTATGTCATTCCCTTTGTCCTTCGGTATGTTACTTGCCTGAGATTCGATCGTCGGTATCCCCATACCTATTTCAATCTCATTTACCGGCAAGTCTCTTTACTCGTTCTATAATACAAGATCCCGCAACTTACACTAAGTCACATTGCTTGCAAGGCTTGTGTGTGATGTTGTATTACCGAGTGGGCCCCGAGATACCTCTCCGTCATACGGAGTGACAAATCCCAGTCTTGATCCATACTAACTCAACGAACACCTTCGGAGATACCTGTAGAGCATCTTTATAGTCATCCAGTTACGTTGCAACGTTTGATACACACAAAGCATTCCTCCGGTGTCAGTGAGTTATATGATCTCATGGTCATAGGAACAAATACTTGACATGCAGAAAACAGTAGCAACAAAATGACACGATCAACATGCTACGTCTATTAGTTTGGGTCTAGTCCATCACATGATTCTCCTAATGATGTGATCCCGTTATCAAGTGACAACACTTGCCTATGGTCAGGAAACCTTGAACATCTTTGATCAACGAGCTAGTCAACTAGAGGCTTACTAGGGACAGTGTTTTGTCTATGTATCCACACAAGTATTGTGTTTCCAATCAATACAATTATAGCATGGATAATAAACGATTATCATGAACAAAGAAATATAATAATAACTAATTATTATTGCCTCTAGGGCATATTTCCAACAGTCTCCCATTTGCACTAGAGTCAATAGTCTAGTTCACATCACCATGTGATTTCGACGAATCCAACACCCATATAGTTCTCGGGTCTGATCACGTCTTGCTCGTGAGAGAGGTTTTAGTCAACGGTTCTGAAACTTTCAGATCCGTGCGTTCTTTACAAATCTTTATGTCACCTTATAGATGCTGCTACTACGTGCTATTCGGAAATGCTCCAAATATCTACTCTACTATACGAATCCGTTTCACTACTCATAGTTATTCGGATTAGTGTCAAAGCTTGCATCGACGTAACCCTTTACGACGAACTCTTTAACCACCTCCATAATCGAGAAAAATTCCTTAGTCTATTTAGTTACTAAGGATAACTTTGACCGTTGATCAGTGATTCAATCCTGGATCACTCTGTGTACCTCTTAACAGACTTGCTGCAAGGCACACATCAGGTGCGGTACTCAGCATGGCATACTTTAGAGTCTATGGCTAAGGCATAGAAGACGACCTTCGTCTATTCTCTTTATTCTGCCGGGGTCGGGTTTTGAGTCTTACTCAAATTCACACCTTACAACGCAACCAAGAACTCCTTCTTTGCTGATCTATTTTGAACTCCTTCAAAAACTTGTCAAGGCATCCATCTTGTTAAAACTTCTATTAAGCGCTTTCGATCTATCTCCATAGATCTTTGATGCTCAACGTTCAAGTAGCGCAATCCAAGTATTCCTTTGAAAAACTCCTTTCAAACAACCTTGTATGCTTTACAGAAATTCTACATTACTTCTGATCCACAATATGTTAACCACATATACTTATCAGAAATTCTATAGTGCTCCAACTCACTTCTTTGGAAATATAAGTTTCTCATAAACCTTGTACAAACCCAAAATCTTTGATCATCTCATCAAAGTGTATATTCCAACTCCGAGATGCTTGCACCAGTCCATTGAAGGATCGCTGGAGCTTGCATACTTGCTAGTGTCTTTAGGATCGACAAAACCTCCTGGTTGTATCACATACAATGTTTGCTCAAGGAAACCGTCGAGGAAACAATGTTTTGACATCCTATGTGCAATATTTCATAAATAATGCAACAACTACTAACATAATTCGAACAGACTTTCAGCATCACTACGCGTGATAAAGTCTCATCATAGTCAACTGTTTGATCTTGTCGGAAACATCTTTGCGACAAGTCGAGCTTTTCTTAATGGTGACTTATCACCATCATCGTCTGTCTTCCTTTTAAAGATCCATTTTTACTCAATAGTCCTATGACCATCAAGTAGTTCTTCCAAAGTCTACACTTTGGTTTTATACATGGATCCTCTCTCGAATTTCATGGCCTCCAGCCATTTGTCGGAATCTGGGCCCACCATTGCTTTCTTCATAACTCATAGGTTCACTGTTGCTAAACAACATGACCTCCAAGACAGGGTTACCGTACCACTCTGCAGTAGTACGCGACCTTGTCAACCTACGAGGTTTGTAGTAACTTGATCCGATGCTCGATGATCACCATCATCAGCTTTCACTTCAATTGGTGTAGGCGCGACAGGAACAACTTCCTGCGCCCTGCTACACACTGGTTGAAGTGATGGTTCAGTAACCTCATCAAGTTCTACCACCCTCCCACTCAATTCTTTCGAGAGAAACCTTTCCTCGAGAAAGGATCCGTTTCTAGAAACAAACACTTTGCTTTCGGATCTGAGATAGGAGATGTACCCAACTGTTTTGGATATCCTATGAAGATGCATTTATCCGCTTTGGGTTCGAGCTTATCAGACTGAAACTTTTTCACATAAGTGTCGAAGCCCCAAACTTTCAAGAAACGACAGTTTAGCTTTCTCTAAACCTCAGTCTATACTGTGTCATCTCAACGGAAATACGCGGTGCCCTATTTAAAGTGAATGCGGTTGTCTCTAATGCATAACCCATAAACGATAGTGGTAATTCGATAAGAGACATCATAGCATGCACCATACCAAATAGTGCGTGGCTATGACGTTCAGACACATCATCACACTATGATGTTCCAGGTGGCATGAACTGCGAAACAATTTCCACATTGTCTTAACTGTGTACCAAAACTCGTAACTCAGATATTCATTTCTATGATCATATCGTAGACCGTTTATCCTCTTGTTACGACGAACTTCACTCCGAAACAGAATTGAACTTTTCAATATTTCAGACTTGTGATTCATTAAGTAAATACTCTTGTATCTACTCAAATCGTCATTGAAGTAAGAACATAATGATATCCACTGCGTGCCTCGGCACCCATTGGACTGCATACATCAAAATGTATCACTTCCAACAAGTTACTATCTTGTTTCATCTCAATGAAAACAAGGCCTTGCTCATGTGGTATGATTTGCATGTCACTAGTGATTCAAAATCAAGTGAGTATAAAGATCCATCAGCATGGAGCCTCTTCATGCAATTTATACCAACATGACTCAAGCGGCAGTGCCACAAGTAAGTGGTACCATCATCATTACCTCGTATCTTTTGACACCAATATCATGAACATGTGTAACACTACGATCGAGATTCAATAAACCACTGAAGGTGATTATTCAAGCAAATAGAGTAACCATTATTCTCTTTAAATGAATAATCGTATTGCAATAAACACGATCCAATCATGTTCATGCTTAACGCAAGCACCAAATAACAATTATTTAGGTTTAACACCAATCCCGATGGTAGAGGGAGCGTGCGACGTTTGATCATATCAACCTTGGAAACACTTCCAACACGTATCATCACCTCGCCTTTAGCTAGTCTCCGTTTATGTCGTAGCTTTCATTTCGTGTTACTAATCACTTAGCAACCGAACCGGTATCCAATACCCTCGTGCTACTAGGAGTACTAGTAAAGTACACATCAACATCATGTATATCAAATATACTTCTTTCGACTTTTGCCAGCCTTCTTATCTACCAAGTATCTAGAGTTGCTCCGCCTCAGTGACCGTTCCCCTCATAACAGAAGCACTTAGTCCCGGGCTTGGGTTTAATCTGGGGTCTCTTCATTAGTGCAGCAACTGCTTTGCCGTTTCACGAAGTATCCCTTCTAGCCCTTGCCTTTCTCGAAACTTAGTGGTTTTACTAACCATCAACTATTGATGCTCCTTGATTTCTACTTTCGCAGTGTCAAACATCGCGAATCGCTCAAGGATCATTGTATCTATCCTTGATATGTTATAGTTCATCACGAAGCTCTCACAGCTTGGTGGCAGTGACTTTGGAGAACCATCACGATCTTATCTGGAAGATCAACTCCCACTTGATTCAAGTGATTGTCGTACTCACATAATCTGAGCGAACGCTCAATGATTGAGCTTTTCTCCTCTAATTCGTGGACAAAGAATCTTGTCGGAGGTCTCATACCTCTTAACAAGGGCACAAGCATGAAATCACAATTTCATCTCTTTAGAACATCTCTTATGTTCCGTGACGTTTCAAAACGTCTTCGGCGCCTTGCTTCTAAGCCATTAAGTATTTTGTACTGAACTATCATGTAGTCATCAGAAACGTGTATGTCGGATGTTCACAACAACTACAGACGACGCTCGAGGTGCAGCACACCGAGTGGTGCATTAAGGACATAAGCCTTCTGCGCAGCAACGAGGACAATCCTCGGTTTTACAGACTCAGTCTGCAAAGTTTGCTACTATCAACTTTCAACTAAATTTTCTCTAGGAACATATAAAAACAGTAGAGCTATAGCGCAAGCTACATCGTAATTCGCAAAGACCATTAGACTATGTTCATGACAATTAGTTCAATTAATCATATTACTTAAGAACTCCCACTCAAAAAGTACATCTCTCTAGTCATTTGAGTGGTACATCATCCAAATCCACTATTTCAAGTCCGATCATCACGTGAGTCGAGAATAGTTTCAGTGGTAAGCATCTCTATGCTAATCATATCAACTATACGATTCATGCTCGACCTTTCGGTCTCATGTGTTCCGAGGCCATGTCTGCACATGCTAGGCCCGTCAAGCTTAACCCGAGTGTTCCGCGTGTGCAACTGTTTTGCACCCGTTGTATGTGAACGTTGAGTCTATCACACCCGATCATCACGTGGTGTCTCGAAACGAAGAACTGTCGCAACGGTGCACAGTCGGGGAGAACACAATTTCGTCTTGAAATTTTTGTGAGAGATCACCTCATAATGCTACCGTCGTTCTAAGCAAGATAAGGTGCATAAAGGATTAACATCACATGCAATTCATAAGTGACATGATATGGCCATCATCATGTGCTTCTTGATCTCCATCACCAAAGCACCGACACAATCTTCTTGTCACCGGCGTCACACCATGATCTCCATCATCATGATCTCCATCAAAGTGTCGCCATCGGGGTTGTCGTGCTACTCATGCTATTACTACTAAAGCTATGTCCTAGCAATATAGTAAACGCATCTACAAGAACAAACGTTAGTTTAAAGACAACCCTATGGCTCCTGCCGGTTGCCGTACCATCGACGTGCAAGTCGATATTAACTATTACAACATGATCATATCATACATCCAATATATCACATCACATCGTTGGCCATATCACATCACAAGCATACCCTGCAAAAACAAGTTAGACGTCCTCTAATTTTTGTTGCATGTTTTACGTGGTGACCATGGGTATCTAGTAGGATTGCATCTTACTTACGCAAACACCACAATGGAGATATATGAATTGCTATTTAACCTCATCCAAGGACCTCCTCGGTCAAATCCGATTCAACTAAAGTTGGAGAAACCGACACTCGCCGGTCGTCTTTGAGCAACGGAGTTACTCGTAGCGATGAAACCAGTCTCTCGTAAGCGTACAAGTAATGTCGGTCCGAGCCGCTTCGATCCAACAATACCGCGGAATCAAGAAAAGACTAAGGAGGGCAGCAAAGCGCACATCACCGCCCACAAAAACTTTTGTGTTCTACTCGAGATTACATCTACCCATGAACCTAGCTCATGATGCCACAATTGGGGAACGTCGCATGGGAAACAAAAAATTTCCTACGCGCACGAAGACCTATCATGGTGATGTCCATCTACGAGAGGGGATTTTCGATCTACGTACCCTTGTAGATCACACAGCAGAAGCGTTAGTGAACGCGGTTGATGTAGTGGAACGTCCTCACGTCCCTCGATCCGCCCCGCGAACCATCCCACGAACCGTCCCGCGATCCGTCCCACGATCCGCTCCGATCTAGTGTCGAACGGACGGCACCTCCGCGTTCAGCACACGTACAGCTCGACGATGATCTCGGCCTTCTTGATCCAGCAAGAGAGGCGGAGAGGTAGATGAGTTCTCCGGCAGCATGACGGCGCTCCGGAGGTTGGTGGTGATCTAATCTCAGCAGGGCTCCGCCCGAGCTCCGCAGAAACGCGGTCTAGAGGTAAAACCGTGGAGGTATGTGGTCGGGCTGCCGTGGCAAAAGTTGTCTCAAATCAGCCCTAAAACCCCACTATATATAGGAGGGAGGGAGGGGAGGAGGCAGCCTCAAAACCTAAAGGTTTGGCCGAAATTGGAGGTGGAGGAGTCCTACTCCAATCCTACTTGGAGTAGGATTCCACCTTCCCACTTGGAAACTCTTTCCACCTTGTGTTTTTTCCTTCTCAAACCTTATGGGCCTTAGTGGGAACTTATTCCAGCCCACTAGGGGCTGGTTTGTCTCTTCCCATAGCCCATGAGACCCCTTGGGGCGTGACACCCCTCCTGATGGTCGCCGGCACCCCTCCCGGCACTCCCAGTACACTACCGATGAGCCCGAAACTTTTCCGGTAATGCACGAAAACCTTCCGGTAACCAAATGAGGTCATCCTATATATCAATATTCATTTCCAGACCATTCCGGAAACCCTCGTGACGTCCGTGATCTCATCCGGGACTCCGAACAACATTCGGTAACCAACCATATAACTCAAATACACATAAAACAACGTCGAACCTTAAGTGTGCAGACCCTGTGGGTTCGAGAACTATGTAGACATGACCCGAGAGACTCCTCGGTCAATATCCAATAGTGGGAACTGGATGCCCATATTGGATCCTACATATTCTACGAAGATCTTATCGTTTGAACCTCAGTGCCAAGGATTCATATAATCCCGTATGTCATTCCCTTTGTCCTTCGGTATGTTACTTGCCTGAGATTCGATCGTCAGTATCCGCATACCTATTTCAATCTCGTTTACCGGCAAGTCTCTTTACTTGTTCCGTAATACAAGATCCCGCAACTTACACTAAGTCTCATTGCTTGCAAGGCTTGTGTGTGATGTTATATTACCGAGTGGGCCCCGAGATACCTCTCCGTCATACGAAGTGACAAATCCCAGTCTTGATCCATACTAACTCAATGAACACCTTCGGAGATACGTGTAGAGCATCTTTATAGTCACCCAGTTACGTTGCGACGTTTGATACACACAAAGCATTCCTCCGGTGTCAGTGAGTTATATGATCTCATGGTCATAGGAACAAATACTTGACACGCAGAAAACAGTAGCAACAAAATGACACGATCAACATGCTACGTCTATTAGTTTGGGTCTAGTCCATCACATGATTCTCCTAATGATGTGATCCCGTTATCAAGTGGCAACACTTGCCTATGGTCAGGAAACCTTGACCATCTTTGATCAACGAGCTAGTCAACTAGAGGCTTACTAGGGACACTATTTTGTCTATGTATCCACACAAGTATTGTGTTTCCAATCAATACAATTATAGCATGGATAATAAACATTTATCATGAACAAAGAAATATAATAATAACTAATTATTATTGCCTCTAGGGCATATTTCCAACAGTCTCCCACTTGCACTAGAGTCAATAATCTAGTTCACATCACCATGTGATTTCAACGAATCCAACACCCATATAGTTCTGGGGTCTGATCACGTCTTGCTCGTGAGAGAGGTTTTAGTCAACGGTTCTGAAACTTTCAGATCCGTGCGTTCTTTACAAATCTTTATGTCATCTTATAGATGTTGCTACTACGTGCTATTCGGAAATGCTCCAAATATCTACTCTACTATACGAATTCGTTTCACTACTCATAGTTATTCGGATTAGTGTCAAAGCATGCATCGACGTAACCCTTTACGACGAACTCTTTAACCAACTCCATAATCGAGAAAAATTCCTTAGTCTATTTAGTTACTAAGGATAACTTTGACCGCTGATCAGTAATTCGATCCTGGATCACTCTGTGTACCTCTTAACAGACTTGCTGCAAGGCACACATCAGGTGCGGTACTCAGCATGGCATACTTTAGAGTCTACGGCTAAGGCATAGAAAACGACCTTCGTCTATTCTCTTTATTCTGCCGGGGTCGGGTTTTGAGTCTTACTCAAATTCACACCTGATGGGGTTATAGTCCTAGGGTAGGGTCATAAGCCTGCCCAATGGGTCCTACCCAAGGACTACCCTTCATAAAGGTTAAGGCCCTTAGTCAGTTCCGGCTGAATTAAGGACTTCCCATCATCTAGTCGGTGACGATTCCGCCATCATCCAGTCGGAGATGAGCATTCGGAGCGTATCAAACTTACCGACTGGATTCCACTCTGTACATCGTAACCCCCCTGGAGGGCAACGGTCATACGTATCCATGTACCTTTATTAGCATTTAAGACATACGTTACCTGTAACGTATGCAGTTATTCGCCACTACTCCACCCCTGTGCACCGGACCGTTATGAAGGGTAGCGCACTCTATATAAGCCGCCCTTCCCCACTGGTGCACGGGTTAGCAATTCATAGTAATCCATATTACACTCGACATCAAGCTCCAAGAGCATTGAGACGTAGGGCTTTTACCTCCACCGTAGAGGGGCCTGAACTCATACAACCTCACTGTAGCTAAGGCTCGGCCCATCCTTTCGTACCCTACACATCTACTGTCAGACTTATACCCACGACAGTTGGCGCCCACCTTGGGGCAGGCGTCTAAGCGACTTTTTGGCGAGTTTGCGACTACATCTTTTCGTCATGTCGTCCGGTGGAGATTTGAGCATGGGTCGCGAGATCCTCTTCGGCGCTCTCTCCTTCATCGTCGACGATTCGACATGGCTTCGGGATGCTCCTCTCGACGTCGAGGCGCTCCCCAGTCGCGGGGCTACACACTTCCGTGTCGGCGCCCGCGGCGTCCTTCTTCTCCAGCAGTCGGCCCCGGTGTCGACCTTCGCCCCTGTCGCGCACCGCAACAAGTGGTCTCGCCGTCCGCGGCTCCAGCGTTGGGTGCAACATGCCCAGGCGTGCTAGAGCGCGTCTTCGCAAGTGGCGGTCCTCGAGTCGGTTGTAGTAGCGCCACCGTCCCAGCGCTCGGACTCAGTTCCGACTGAGTTTCCTTCCGAGTACGTGGGTCGCGGGCTTGCAGCCGAAGTGCACATGGCCAACTCCCATGAAAGTCCCCGCCAAACCGGCCGGAATGAGCACGAGGTCGGCGAAACCTTCAGCGCTCGCCGTCAGCCCCGCCGTTCTGCCAGTCGGCGCACTCGTCAGAGCAACGTGGAGGTGTTCCGCACACCCGTCTTCAACCTGGTTGCCGCCGCCAAGATAGCCGATTCCCTCCAGCCGACTAATTCAGAGGCTGGCAGAGGGATCGAGCAGATCCGTGCCCTACTGCACACGGTGCAGCAGCAAAATTCGGCGGTCTCCCAGTCGCACAACAGGATCCACAATAGTTCTGTTCGCGCGAACACACATCGGTCAGTTCACAGCCCCGGTTCTCATCAGCGACACAGGGGAGGCAGCCGTTCCATGAATCCCGAAGATCGTCACCGTTCACGCACCACTCCGCGGGGTGGGCCCTACGGGCCCCGACATCATGATGATCGGCGTTCGGTTGGTGACACTTATGATCCAAGACCTGACGCAAGAGGATATATCGCCCAGAGGAGGGTCGACAGGGGCCGGGCCCACCGCGATGGACACGATATAGACCGTCCGAGTGGAAGCAGGACCATCGTCTCTGGCCCCGAGTGTTTCAGTCGAGCCATCCGTTAGGCTGACATCCCTCCCAACTTCCGATTGGCGACGGGAATCAGCAAGTTTACAAGAGAATCCAAGCCAGAAACATGGGTGGACGACTACCGAGTGGCAGTCCAGATCGGCGGTGGAGACGACCAGGTCGCCATGAAACATCTCCCCCTGATGCTCGACGGCTCGGCACGAGCGTGGCTGAACCAGTTGGCTCCCTCAAGCATCTACAGCTGGGCAGATCTGGCCTGAGTCTTCATCAGGACCTTTGAAGGGACGTGCAAACGCCCTGCTGGTCTCGTGGAGCTCCAGCACTGTGTCCAGAAGCAGAATGAGCCCCTGCGTGATTTCATTCAGCGTTGGACGACCCTCTACCACACGGTGGAGAACGTCACAGAGCACCAAGCAGTCTGCGCCTTCAAGGCAGGCGTGCGGTACAGAGATCTGTACTTGAAGTTCGGTCGAACAGGCGACATCTCCATGAGTAAGATGATGGAGATAGCAGCACGCTATGCAAATGGCGAAGAAGAGGACCGCATTCGTAGCGGCAAGCACAAGGCAGCCGCCGATGGAGATGGGAACAACACTCGGAAGAAGAAGCAGAAAGCTCTGTACACTCCGCAGGCAGAGGCCGCAGCCGTTACCAATGCCAAGTTCAAGGGCAAGGGGAAGGCTCAGTTCACTCCCAAGAAGAAGCAGTTCGGAAACCACATCCTGGACCAGCCATGTCCAATCCACACGAAGATGGATGAAGAGGGCAACGCCATACTCACGAAGCATACCACTCGGCAATGTCGCCTCCTAATCCAGGGGTTCAGCGAAGGGCAGCCGAGTGAAAAGGACAATGAACAGGATGAGGAGGACAAGGAGGATCCATTCCCCCAAGTCCATGCAACACTGATGATTTTTGCTGACGTTGAAAGCAAGAGTCGACTGAAGCTGGTGAACAGGGAGGTGAACATGGCCACCCCGACCAACCCCACGTTCCTCAAATGGTCTCAGACTGCGATCACCTTTGACCAGTCGGATCATCCAGCACACGTACCCACCCCAGGAAGGTAGGCCCTGGTCGTCGACCCGGTGGTGGAAGGAGTCCGATTGCGCAAAGTCCTCATGGATGGCGGCAGCGGCCTGAACATCATGTACGTTGACACTCTCAAGGGGATGGGCATTCCGATGTCCAAACTTAGCGAGAGCAGCATGCAGTTCCATGGAGTCGTCCCTGGACGGAAGGCCAAGTCACTCGGCCAGATCGTGTTGGACGTCGTCTTCGGCTTTGACAAGAACTTCCGCAAGGAGAAACTGACGTTCGAGGTGGTGGATTTCCAGAGTGCGTACCACGCGATTCTGGGCCGCCCGGCGTATGCGCGTTTCATGGCCCGTCCATGTTACATGTACCTGAAGCTGAAGATGCCAGGCCCAAAAGGTGTAATCACTATCACAGGCAATCGGCAGCGGGCCGAGGAGTGTCTGCAGCAGGGATCGAGGATCGCCGATCAACAAATGGCTGTCCTCGAGCTCGATGAGTATAAGAAGACAGTCAACCCCGCTGACTTGATGCGTTCGAAGAAGCCAGCTTCGGAGTCCGCATTCCAGTCGGCGGGAGAGACGAAGAAGGTCAGCATCCACCCGACGGACGACACCGCTGCTCCGACGAACATCTCCACCACCCTCGACCCTAAATAGGAAGCCGAGCTCATCCAATTCCTCCGTGAGAACTGGGACATCTTCGCATGGAAGCCCGCTGACATGCCAGGTGTACCCAGGGAGTTGGCTGAGCACCGACTGCATGTGGATCCCGCCGCTCGGCCTGTCCGAGAACGCCTGCATCGGTCCGCCGCGCACAAGAGGAAGGAAATCGGAGAAGAGGTGGCTAAGCTTTTGGCAGCCAACTTCATTCGCGAGGTACACCACTCCGAGTGGCTCGCCAATGTTGTCATGGTGCCCAAGAAAGACAAGTTGCTCCGAATGTGCATCGACTTCAACCATCTCAATAAGGTCTGCCCGAAAGACCATTTTCCGCTCCCCCGCATCGATCAAATTGTCGATTCGACTGCGGGTTGCGAGCGTTTGTCATTCCTTGATGCCTACTCGGGCTATCATCAAATCCGTCTGTATGGCCCCGATGAATTAAAAACAGCCTTCATCACCCCATTCGGGTGCTTCTGCTACATCACTATGCCATTTGGTTTGAAGAATGCAGGAGCAACCTTTATGCGCATGATCCAAAAATGCCTCCTCGACCAGATCGGTCGAAATGTGGAGGCGTATATGGATCATATCATAGTCAAGTCACGTAAAGGTTCCGACCTGCTGACTGACTTGGCAGAAACATTCGCCAACCTTCGTAGGTATGATATCAAGCTCAACCCAGCCAAGTGTTCATTCGGTGTTCCCGGCGGAAAGTTACTCGGTTTCTTCGTTTCCGAACGAGGGATCGACGTCAACCCCGAAAAGATCGGGACCATCGTCCGAATGGACCGGCCGATCAGAATACACGATGTTCAAAGGCTCACAGGTTGCCTAGCGGCTTTGAGCAGGTTTATCAGTCGACTCAGCGAGAAGGCACTTCCTCTGTACCGACTCATGAAGAAATCAGATACTTTCGAGTGGACAGATGAAGCTCAAATCGTATTCGACGACCTCAAAGTCCTACTTTCCACCCAGCCGTTTCTTACTGCTCCGCTCAGTAAAGAACCCCTTCTTCTTTACATCGCGGCTACAAATCAAGTCGTCAGCACTGTTCTCACAGTCGAATGGGAAGAAGAAGGCAAAGCATACAAGGTTCAGCGGCCAGTGTATTATGTCCCCGAAGTCCTGACTCCTTCCAAGCAGAGGTATCCCCATTATCAAAAACTTATCTACGGGATTTACATGACTGCGAAGAAGGTGGCTCATTATTTTCAAGACCACTCGGTGTCCGTCGTTTCTGATGCTCCGTCGTCGGAAATCCTACACAATCGGGACGCATCGGGCCGAGTGGCGAAGTAGGCAATGGAGATGTTATACTGCGACATCAAGTTCGAGGCCAAGAAAGCTATAAAGTCTCAAGCTCTCGCTGACTTCATAGCAGAATGGGTAGAACAACAGCAACCGACCCACATCTACTCGGCTCATTGGACAATGTTCTTCGATGGGTCCAAGATGTTGAATGGCTCTGGCGCTGGCGTTGTGATCATATCGCCAAAGGGTGACAAACTCAAGTATGTGTTGCAGATACACTTTGATTCCTCCAACAACGAGGCAGAGTATGAAGCTATCCTTTATGGACTACGCATGGCCATCGCACTCGGCGTCCGTCGCCTGATGGTCTATGGCGATTCGGATTTGGTGGTTAATCAAGTGATGAAGGAGTGGGACGTCAGGAACCCCACCATGAACACATACTGCAATGCAGTAAGGAAGCTCGAGAAAAAGTTTGAAGGTCTGGAACTCCACCATGTTCCGCGACTGAAAAACCAAGCAGTTGATGAGTTGGCAAAACTCGGCTCCACTCGGAGACCAGTCCCGAGTGACATCTGCCTCGAGCACCTCCACCTTCCTTCAGTTAAAGAAGAACCTTTCATAGAGGAACCAGTACAACCAAAGAGCTTGACAGATCCGACTGAAGTCGAAGTCCCTGCTGTAGTTGATTTGATCATGGAAATTCTTGCTATCATCCCCGATTGGACTGTTCCATTTATTGCATACATCCTGAGGCAAGAATTACCAGAAGACGAAGTCCAAGCCAGACAGATCGTCCGCAGGTCAAAGTCGTTCACTGTCATTGATGGCCAGTTGTACAAAGAAAGCGTTTCAGGCGTCCTTCAACGATGCATCTCCCCTGAGGAGGGACAGTTAATCCTGGAAGAAATTCACTCGGGAACCTGCGGTCATCACGCCTCCTCAAGGGCAATCGTCGCCAAAGCATTCAGAGCTGGCTTCTTCTGGCTGCAGGCGAATGAAATGGCGAAAGATATGGTCGACCGATGTGAAGGCTGTCAGTTCTACTCTAACAAGTCTCACAAACCAACATCTGCGTTGAAGACAATCCCTCTTGTTTGGCCGTTTGCAGTATGGGGATTAGATACAGTCGGTCCATTCAGGACAGGCCAAGAGGGATTCACACATCTGTTGGTGGCAGTCGACAAGTTCACAAAGTGGATTGAAGCCAAGCCCATCAAGAAGCTCGACGCCCTTACGGCCATCAAGTTTGTCAGGGACATCATCTCCAGATTCGGGGTACCTCACAGCATAATCACTGACAATGGAACAAACTTTGACTCGGACAGATTCAAAGTTTTCTGTACATGCCAAGGTATCCGAGTGGATTTTGCATCTGCGGCGCATTCCCAAACAAACGGGCAAACAGAGAGGGCGAATGGGCTTATTCTGCAAGGTTTGAAGCCTCGACTCCTGCGAGAAGTGGGACATGCCGCCGGCGCATGGGTCACCGAGCTGCCTTCGGTACTTTGGGGTCTCCGCACAACCCCAAATAGATCTACAGGGCAATCCCCGTTCTTCCTCGTTTACGGAGCAGAGGCAGTCCTTCCGAGTGACTTGCTTCACAATGCTCCACGAGTTGAACTCTTCTCCGAAGCTGAAGCAGAGCAAGCAAGGCAAGACGGAGTGGATCTTCTAGAGGAGGAGCACGAGATGGCACTGACTCGCTCAACCATTTATCAACAAGACCTGCAGCGCTTTCACGCGCGACACGTCAGGAGTCGTACATTCCAAGCAGGCGACCTGGTGCTCCGAGTGGATCAGCAGAGACCTCACAAGTTGGCTCCCGCCTGGGACGGACCCTTCATCATCTCCAAGGTGTTGAACAACGGAGCATATCGACTCTACAACCTCGACACGGAAACGGACGAGCCGCGAGCATGGAACGGAGATCTCCTGAAGCGCTTCTACACGTGACCACCGACTGAAGCAATGTAAAGAACAAGTATCGTTGAAGTAATACAAAGCAGATTGAGCTTTTGCAGATTCAAAATTCTTCCGCGATCGCAGACTCCGGTCTAAAAAAAACTTAGCTGCGATCCAGAATCGCCTAAGTACTAACTTTCTCCGAGTGTGCACTAAACGTCGCACTCGGGGACTTAACTGCGATCCAGAATCGCCTAAGTACAAACTTTCTCCGAGTGTGCACTAAAGGTCACACTCGGGGACTTAGGTGCGATCCAGAATCGCCTAAGTACAAACTCTCTCCGAGTGTGCACTACACGTCGCACTCAGGGACTTAGCTGCGATCCAGAATCGCCTAAGTACTAACTTTCTCCGAGTGAGCACTAAACGTCACACTCGGGGACTTAGCTGCGATCCAGAATCGCCTAAGTACAAACTCTCTCCGAGTGTGCACTACACGTCGCACTCGGGGACTTAGCTGCGATCCAGAATCGCCTAAGTACTAACTTTCTCCGAGTTTGCACTAAACGTCGCACTCGGGGACTTAGCTGCGATCCAGAATCACCTAAGTACAAACTTTCTCCGAGTGTGCACTAAACGTCGCACTCGGGGATTTAGCTGCGATCCAGAATCGCCTAAGTACAAACTTCCTCCGAGTGTGCACTAAACGTCGCACTCGGGGACTTAGCTGGGATCCAGAATCGCCTAAGTAATAACTTTCTCTGAGTGTGCACTAAACGTCGCACTCGGGGACTTAGCTGCGATCAAGAATCGCCTAAGTACAAACTTTCTCCGAGTGTGCGCTAAACGTCGCACTCGGGGACTTAGCTGCGATCAAGAATCGCCTAAGTACAAACTTTCTCCGAGTGTGCGCTAAACATCGCACTCGGGGACTTAGCTGCGATCAAGAATCGCCTAAGTACAAACTTTCTCCGAGTGTGCGCTAAACGTCGCACTCGGGGACTTAGCTGCGATCCAGAATCGCCTAAGTAATAACTTTCTCCGAGTGTGCACTAAACGTCGCACTCGGGGACTTAGCTGCGATCCAGAATCGCCTAAGTATTAACTTTCTCCGAGTGTTCACTAAATGTCGCACTCGGGGACTTGTCTGCGACCAAGAATCGCCTAAGTAGAAAGCTTCCTTCGAGTGTATCTTACAGATCCACTCGGAGTCTTAGCAGACCCTCATTGAGGCTCATGCAGATGTCAAGACAACTGACAATTACATGAGTAGCACGAACCTCATTGAGGCTCATGTAGATGTCAAGACAACTGACAATTACATGAGTACCAGAACCTCATTGAGGCTCATGTAGATGTCAAGACAACTGACAATTACATGAGTAACAACTCACTCCGAGTACGACCTTATATTCGCACTCGAAGACTTAGCCGCGATCACGAATCGCCTAAGTACACAATTGCCTTCGAGTGTATCCTACAGATCCACTCAGAGACTCAGCAGACCCTCAGGGAGGCTCATGCAGATGTCAAGACAACTGACAATTACATGCTCCGCATGTTTGCCATTGGCTTCACCAAGAAACGCCAAACAAAAACCACGAGCCAAAGTCGTGTCAACAACTCTTTGGCAAAGGAAGAGCAAAAGATTCGATTCAAATTCAAAGTTCGTCTAAAGATAGTTGGTTCGGTGTCGATCAAGCTTATCCACACCGAACAACGAATGTGACGGACAACAGCAGTGGCCAAAGTTTCATACAACTAACACTCGGCATACCGAGGTAAAAGTTTCCTCAAGCGTCGTCAGGACTGGCAGGCTCCACGAAAGTGTCGAGGTCGATCCCGTCTACGATGCGAGTGGCGCTCTCAAGGAAAGTCTCCATAAAATATTCGAATCGAAGCTTCTTGGTGTTTGCGACCTGCAGCGCCTTCAGCTTCTCTTCGCGAGCCTCCTTGCAGTGCACTCGGACCATCGACAGCGCCACGTCCGGACCACAGCAAGCAGCAGACTTCTTCCACGCCTGCACTCGGTTCGGGACGTCCTCCTGCCGAGTCATCAACCCTTCCATCTCTTGCTAGGACTCGTCTTCGGGCCACAGCTCCTTGTCGATTCGGCCGACGACCTCTCTCAGTCGACCGATGAAAGGTCCCACTTTACCCAGGCGAATGTGCGCTCGGAGCAGGTCTCGATTGGCGTCCTCGCCGAGTGGAACGTTCGGAATAACCGACCGCTCAACGTCAGCTGCTTCAGCTTCAGCGTCCAGACAAAAATCTGCAAAGACAAGACGAGCAGAAAGTAAGCGCAGAATGAAATACACAGTCAAGAAGCACTCGGAAAAACAGAGCTTACCACCGAGAAGCGCAATCATCTTCCTTGCCCAGTCACTACTGTACTTCTCCTGTGATACGCACCGCATGTTCATCACCTTCATCTGCCCCATCAGCTCGGTTCTTTGTTTCCCCATTTTCTCCATTTCGGCCACAAATGCCTTGTTTGCCTCACGGGACTCCTCCAAGGACTTCTCTCGTTCAGCCAGAACACCCTTCAGACCAGCCAAGGCAAGCATTATTGCATCCAGTTCCGCAGCAAACTGAATCTTTTCAGCCTTCACAGTGTCGTACGCCGATCCCATCTCGCAAGTCTTCTGCAAGTCAGCACGAAGAGACGATCAGACAAATTCAGCAAGGAAAACAATAAAAACTCCAAGTTCTTCAGACCCCTGCCGACGCAAGCAGTCGACAGCGGTCTCTGGGACTACACCCAGTGGGTTCACTAAGAGTGACCCCACTGGTATGAAGCTCAAACAGGTCCGCCCTATTGAGATACATAACAAAAACAAGCCTATGAGGTTACTACTACCCGACCTGAGTAAAATTACTCTCGGAGACTAATCCAGTAGGTGCACTCGGAGTGCCCCCACCTGTAACATTCGAACAGATTAGTTTTGATCTGATCAACTTAAAGAAAATGTATATAAAGACAACTGCCGGTGCAAGCACTCGACAGAAGTCTCGGGGACTACACCCACTGGGTTCACTAAGAGTGAACCCATTGCAAAATAATCATACTGCATCCGAGTATATTGCTTAAACACCCAGTGGGTTACAAGAGGAAAGTAAATACTTACTAGCCCACTTACTCGGATATCTTCCCGGACTTCCAAGCTTCACTTGTACACAGATGCGATGGAGTCGTACGCTCTCTTGGCATCACCCGCCATCAACTCTGCCTGCACCATGGCTCCCTTGGCAGCTCCCACCTGATCTTCCGGGAGGCGTTCGGTGTCGTACTGGACGGTCGACGGACCTGACACCACAAGAGGCTCCTTGGGCATCCCAAGCCCCGCTCCAGTTGGTTCAGCAGCAATGAGCGCCATCTCAGTCGACGGCACCGTCTCGGCTGGCGGCGCGTCCGTGGCGGGAGTAGTAGCAGATGGAACGGCCTCAAGGACAGGCACCGCAGCTGGCTCAGACCTCTTCTGGTCATCCTCCTCCACGTGAATCACCTCTGAAGGAAGCCCGACTAAATGACGTGAGACCACAGAAAAAAGGCAAGACCAAAGACAGAATTCGTGAAACAATAATGTAAGCTCTCGGAGTCGCCACGACATACCTTGCTGGGATGTGACAACGTTGTCCGTATCCATGGGATCGTCTTCCTGGCGTGGCATAGAAGTGGCGGAGGTGGCAGCTCTGTCGAGTAAAGTTCACTCGACCAATAAGCATGAGTTCAATCAAATACTGGAAGAAGATATAAGAACAATACACTTACGCTGAGGCGACGGGAACGGCGATCCTTATCCGCGGCAAAGCTTTCCGAGGCTTGGATCCACTCGGTTTGGCCACCTTAGAGGGCTGGCCCGCGGACTCAGCAGCAGAGTCCCTGGTCCTCTTTGTACTCCGAGTACTCGGAACCACGGGAGAAGTTGGCAAGGCACTCGGAACTACAGGAGGAGCTGGCGGGGCACTCGAGGCCGCTGGAGGAGCCGACGGAGCCGCGGGCTCGTGGCGGCGTTTAGTTCGAAGCTCTGGTGGTGGAGGTGGCGAGTTCTGTTCCTCGTCTTTCCCCTCTTCTTCTTCGGACTCCTCCTCCGTCTCCCCACTGTCGAAGACGTACTCGACGCTCTCCATGCTACCCTCCTGGCTGCCTTCCTCTTCCTCAGTCAGATTCCCGTTCGAGATGGGAGAAAACCAGTTGGTCCACGCCTGCACGAGATACAGCCGACAACATCAGACGTCAGACAGTGATACAAGAAAAAGCGATAAATCTAAGACAATTGTGTGCACTCAACAAGTTATACCCACCTCATTCGGAGGAGGGTTGTCTGCGCGGAAGGGCTTCACTCGCCGGGCTCCTCTGGGGTTATCGCAAGCGCGTGTGATGTTGCGGACCCACAACGTCACAAGCTCCTCGGTCACGCACTCGGGGTTAGTCCGAGTGGAGTCCCCAGGCCCCGTGTAGTGCCACATGGCGTGGTGTCGAGCTTGCAAAGGCTGGATACGCCGACCCAGAAAAATCTCCAGCAAATCTATGCCAGTGACTCCCTTTCGGAAGACCTCTACCAGTGCATCGGCCAGAGGCTGGATCTGGATCTTCTCCATCTTCATGAGCGCAAGCTACCTAGACGGAGCCGGACGGTCTAGGCTAAAAGGTGGCAGTCCAGTTGCGCATTCGGACACGCAACGTCCTGGCAGTAGAACCAAGTCGACTGCCAGTTCCTAACGGATTCAGACAACTGAAGAGCGGGATAGCTACTTTTACTTTTCTTTTGGAAGCCTAAGCCTCCGCAGAGCTGGAGGAGGTGAGTTTTGTCGTCCGACTGGCTAAGTCTTTTAATGGTTTGAGATCTAGCAGAGAAGATGTGCTTGAAGAGCCCCCAATGGGGAGGACAGCCGATAAAACACTCACACAGCACGACGAAGGCAGAGAGATGAGCTATTGCATTGGGAGGAAAATGGTGGAGCTGCACCCCGAAGTGGTTCATTATACCTCTGAAGAAGGGATGAGGAGGCAGAGAGAAGCCTCGGTACACGTGACTGAGCAGCAGGACGCGCTCCCCCTCCTGGGGTGCCGGCTCCGTCTCGCCCTCCGTCGGCAGCCTCCACGTCTTGTGCTCGATCATGCCTTGCTCCACCAGCTCCAGCATGTCCGCCACCGTCATCGTGGAGGGAAGGAAATCCCCCTGGATCCAACCCGCCGGCAGTGCTCGGTGTCGCCGCTGAGCAGGAGCCACCGCTTTCTTCTTCTTCCGCACCTCGAGCTTGCTCGTCTGCCCCTTCGTCATGGTGGAGGCTGCAGATCCGCGGGGGAGGAGGGGAAGGAAGGAGCTTGGGATGCGCAGGAGGTCACGAGAGAAGCGGGGCAAGTGCGAGTTATCACGCGAGTGCAACAAAAAACCCTCGCTGAAGAGGTTTAAATAAGGTTCCGACTGGGTCACTAGCAGGTGGCCCCGAAATCTTATCCCCCGACCGGTCGCTGCGATATTAGTGGAGGAGATGAAGGCGCAGAAATCGAGGCGGCAGATACTACTCGATTACGATGTCGTCATCCCCGCCGAGCGCGCGGCAACCGAAATTTGAGGATCCCAGAAAATCCACCGCTATCAGTTGACTGGTCACGTCAAAAGATTCCATGGAAACACTTGGTCCGTGACGGTTCGTTTCACAAATACATCCACTCGGATCACTGGTCAAGAGGATAAAATGGATCGAGGCAAACAACGCCAAAGTCGCATCCATACCAGTCAGATCCGTACTCCAAGCATCGCTTCGTCTTTCCAACCCCAATCCATTCGGGGACTAATGATGGGGTTATAGTCCTAGGGTAGGGTCATAGGCATGCCCAATGGGTCCTACCCAAGGACTACCCTTCATAAAGGATAAGGCCCTTAGTTAGTTCCGACTGAATTAAGGACTTCCCATCATCCAGTCGGTGACGATTCCTCCATCATCCAGTCGGAGATGAGCATTCGGAGCGTATCAAACTTACCGACTGGATTCCACTCTGTACATCGTAACCCCCCTGGAGGGCAACGGTCATACGTTTCCATGTACCTTTATTAGCATTTAAGACATACGTTACATGTAACGTATGCAGTTATTCGCCACTACTCCACCCCTGTGCACCGGACCGTTATGAAGGGTAGCGCACTCTATATAAGCCGCCCTTCCCCACCGGTGCACAGGTTAGCAATTCATTGTAATCCATATTACACTCGACATCAAGCTCCAAGAGCACTGAGACGTAGGGCTTTTACCTCCACCCTAGAGGGGCCTGAACTCATACAACCTCGCCGTAGCTAAGGCTCTGCCCATCCTTTCGTACCCTACACATCTACTGTCAGACTTATACCCACGACAACACCTTACAACGCAACCAAGAACTCCTTCTTTGTTGATCTATTTTGAACTCCTTCAAAAACTTGTCAAGGCATGCATCTTATTAAAACTTCTATTAAGCGCTTTTGATCTATCTCCATAGATCTTTGATGCTCAACGTTCAAGTAGCGCAATCCAGGTATTCCTTTGAAAAACTCCTTTCAAACAACCTTCTATGCTTTATAGAAATTCTACATTACTTGTGATCCACAATATGTCAACCACATATACTTATGAGAAATTCTATAGTGCTCCCACTCACTTCTTTGGAAATACAAGTTTCTCATAAACCTTGTACAAACCCAAAATCTTTGATCATCTCATCAAAGTGTATATTCCAACTCCGAGATGCTTGCACCAGTCCATTGAAGGATCGCTGGAGCTTGCACACTTGCTAGTGTCTTTAGGATCGACAAAACCTCCTGGTTGTATCACATACAATGTTTGCTCAAGGAAACCGTCGAGGAAACAATGTTTTGACATCCTATGTGCAATATTTAATAAATAATGCAGCAACTACTAACATAATTCTAACAGACTTTTAGCATTGCTACGAGTGAGAAAGTCTCATCATAGTCAACTGTTTGATCTTGTCGGAAACATCTTTGCGACAAGTCGAGCTTTTCTTAATGGTGACTTATCACCATCATCGTCTGTCTTCCTTTTAAAGATCCATTTTTACTCAACAGACCTATGACCATCAAGTAGTTCTTCCAAAGTCTACACTTTGGTTTTATACATGGATCCTCTCTCGGATTTCATGGCCTCCAGCCATTTGTCGGAATCCGGGCCCACCATTGCTTTCTTCATAACTCGTAGGTTCACTGTTGCTAAACAACATGACCTCCAAGACAGGGTTACCGTACCACTCTGCAGTAGTACGCGGCCTTGTCAACCTACGAGGTTTGTAGTAACTTGATCTGATGCTCGATGATCACCATCATCAGCTTTCACTTCAATTGGTGTAGGCGCCACAGGAACAAATTCCTGCGCCCTACTACACACTGGTTGAAGTGATGGTTCAGTAACCTCATCAAGTTCTACCACCCTCCCACTCAATTCTTTCAAGAGAAATCTTTCCTCGAGAAAGGATCCGTTTCTAGAAACAAACACTTTGCTTTCGGATCTGAGATAGGAGATGTACCCAACTGTTTTGGATATCCTATGAAGATGCATTTATCCGCTTTGGGTTCGAGCTTATCAGACTGAAACTTTTTCACATAAGTGTCGAAGCCCCAAACTTTCAAGAAATGACAGTTTAGATTTCTCTAAACCTCAGTCTATACCATGTCATCTCAACGGGAATACACGGTTAGGAATTGTCTGCCTTGTTACCAGATCGTTTCTGGCACCGTTGCTATCATACTACTTTGCTACTGATACTTTGCTTGCAGATACTAATCTTTTAGGTTTGGTTTAATCTGACACATTCAGCTGCTAATACTTGAGAGTATCTTTTCACTTCCTGGCGGGCGAACCAACAAATTTGGGTTGAATATTCTACCCTCGAAAACTACCGCGAACCCACGCGCTAGTGGGCCATTGCAAGACAATTGCTAATTGTTGAGCAATTGGGAGCAGTTCTGGCTTCGTTGCCGGGGAGGCATCAAGTCAGGAACACGTCAACAACATTTCTCTAGTGCCGTTGCCGGGGTCTGCTAGCACCAGGCTACCGAAGTTGCCACCTCCCCCGAAGTCGTCCTCGTCGTCGCCGCCACCGACGCTGGCCATCTGTGCCTCCTCCCTCTGTCCGTTATGGTGGATTCTTCTAGGGGTGATTACCTATTGGCAACCCTACATGAGGGGCCAAGCGAAATCTTAGCAGTGGCGGTGGCGGTGGCGACGTATGTGGGTGTCACATCCTCTAGTGGGTGTCGCCTTGGCTCCACCCATAGCTAGATAAGGGAGAAAACATAGGTCCGCTTTGGCACAAGAGAGTGAGGGTGACCTTTAGCCACGGTGGCGTACTACAAATGGTTTGGAGCTCCTTTTGACCCCACCTCGACTCCTACGAGTAGTGTCTCATTTACCCCTACCTTTTAAATGTTTTTGTTTGAAGTAAAAAGTAAAGAACAAAAAGAGATGAATGAAAGATGATCCATTAGTCTTTATTAATGATAGAAGTGGGGTATTTATACTCGGACGGAAGTACACATGTTGCTTAGGACTCAAGTAAACTTGAAGTTACTTAAGCGACAAGTTATTACATAGTTTCCTTGAGAGTCAAGGAAGTGCAAGGTTGCTTGAGGACTAAAGACCCTTATGTGCCTTTATTTCATTTTATAGTATATTGCTCACAGTGTGAAGTTGATTATAGCCTCATTTACTAAATAGTTGTAAAAGTTTATTAAAGTTTATTAAATAGTAGGAATTTAAATAGTTGTAGAATTGGTTCTCGGCATCGATTATGCCTGGCCCGCATCCTCGTCATCGACTCGGTGGCGACAACCTGTTTGAGAGGCGCCATGTCCGAGACTGGGTTCCGTCGGGCTCGCACTGGGATGAGCTACCTTCAGGGGCGTGCATCTTGGTGAGGAATCGGGCTCTCGTCGTCGACCCGGAGCTTCTTTGGTGGCGGTCGCGTGGGCCATTTTTGGTACCGAGGCTGTCGGCCCCCAAGGAGGATGTACGTCGCTGTTTCAGGGAGGAGGACGAGCACGTCCATCGCTACATGGAGGCGTTGGACGCCAGGTTTTCCAATACCTGGCAGGTTCTTCAAGGATCTCACCCGAGCTATGATCCGGTGATGGTTCCTGCTCTTTGGATGTCCATCCCCCGCGCCTCAGTACAGCAACAACTCTTTGTTCGTTGATCAGTTAGATATGATTCAAGAGATGTATTAGTGTATTTGAGAGATGTATTAGTGATGTATTCGAGATTCTATATTCAATAATATTAAGTAGATTAATCGGTGATGCATTAATTAAGTGGATTATTCGATGTATTAGTGATATTATATATACATGATGATCTTGCTAGCTAAAGTGAATATTAAATTGTTTTATCTTTTCCTCGGTTAGTTAAGCTATGGACGGTAGAGACAGAGACCATGATCAAGAGCTTGTCTTGTACGACATGATACGCTCTGGAAACGAAGAGAATGAAGAAGCATATGATTGCTCACAATACATTAACCCATCCAGTGAGGGGATTGAGGAAGAACAATCAAGAGACGAAGGGAAGCAGACGATGATGCTGAAGAATTTTTTCTCGAATTTTCAAAGTCCGACGAGGTATATATTTGGCCTTTGGTGATCATTAGATGTGTATTAATTGATCTGTATATATATATTAATGAATCTGCTCTTTTAGCCCTCCGGATCAAGCAAATCTTCTACAAACAGGGCAGTACGAGGCCTGGCCAAAAAGTTGCCCGAGGGCACAAGGTACAACATTGACGCGATAACATTAGGTGGAGAACCAGCCGATCCCAAAAATAATGTAGACAAATTTGTACGTCAATGCGGAGTTATTGTCAGGGACCAAATCCCTATCTCCATTCAGGAATGGCATAGGCCAAAGCAAGATCGAGAAGTTAGTTTTGTGGACCAAAGAGAAAAAAATCTGCTTTGGGATACGCTCATGACACATTTCACCCTACCAGAGCATTTCTCACATGAACAATGTGAGAAAGTCAATAAGTTTGCTCTTAAGAAGATGGCCACCCAATTCTGCAACTGGAAGAAAAGGTTATGGTCCGACTTCGACAAATAAGGCAAGACTCCAGAATTCACTGGACAATATGAGAAGATAAAAGATCACTCAAACTTATTTGTGCAGTTAAAGCAATCAGAAACATCTAAGGAGTGGGCGAGGATAAACAAGCAAAATGCTCAGAAAAATGAGCATCACCATTCTCTGGGGCCAGGTGGCTACAAGAGTGGCATTCCTAAGTGGGATGAATTCGAGCAGAAGATGATTGATGCAGGGGTCACTCCGCAAACATCCACTTGGCCTGGAAGGTGCAGGAATTGGTTTTCTGGGCATGGGGGAAAGTTGGACCCAAAGACAGGGGTGCTTGTGGAGCAGGCAAGTCTTAAAAATGCCTCTCAAGCTATACTTGCTGCAATAGAAAATGCTCAAACGGGGGTGTTCCAGCCCGAGAGAGAGAACGACGAGCTTACACGCGCCCTCAAAAATCCTGAACACCCGGGACGAACACGAGGCAAAGGCGTTATTCCGTGGATTGAGGGGTTTAAGGACTGGAGCGACTCTTACAAAAGCCGTTCGAGAAAGAAGAATCATGAGGCAGCCAAGAAGAAGCAGGATGCTGACCGGCTTGAGGATTTGGAACGCAAATTCTTGCGGCAGTAGGAGCAGATCGACACACTTAGCCAGCAAAGGACGCCTCATCTACGAGAGCAACCAGCAGATCCAGCATTGGATAGTACTGCCCCATCAATGCCGAAAAGCAATGTGGATTCCACTGGGGACCTTGCCGACGATGCACAGCTGCTGGCTCTCTACCCCGTGGATGAAATCTGAGAGACGGAAAGTTGTGAGCTACACATGAAACTCAAGAACATATCCATGAAGGCAGCGGTCGGCTATGCTTTAACAAATCCCCCTTATGCAACCTTCAATTGCACTCCGATTCCCCCTGGCTATATGCTCGTGTCGGGGTGGATGAAGTGATGTTGGGATATGAGTCACTAGAGCTCGACATTCCTGGAGGTTAAGGGCATCAGACATTGCAAGAAGTCTTACATGGTCTCTCCTTATGAAGAAAGGATTACATCATCTTTCTAAGGCCATCGACTCCTCCTCCAAGCCTGTTGCGTCAGCTGACTCCACCCTGCCAGCCCGACACAGAGCGCGGCGCTAGTCCGCCACCGCGTCAGCCGACTCCATCCCACCCCGGCATGGAGCCCGACGCTAGTTCGCCACCACGTCAGCCGACTCCATCCCACCCGGCATGGAACCCAGCACGAGTTCGTCACCGCGTCAGCCGACTCCACCCCTTCAACCCGCCACCGGGCAGTCATTTCATTTTCTGATAAATAACCAGAGTCCAAAGGGGAATAATCAAAGGAAGAAACGCATCCCTCCTCCCCCGCCAAAGTTGGCTTACGAGAAGACTACGGAGGACAGAGATGAGACAGTGACTGCTGAGTTGCGGGCCCATTTAGCCAAGAGAAAGCCCCCGCCAAAGCAGATAATACCTCTGGAAATCGTCAAGCGCGTTCTAGTCAATCTTGCGGACCCGCCGCGTTCGAAGAGAATTAAATCAGACTATGACCGCTCTATTATCAAGTCACATCAAAAAGGGCAAACGAAGGGGTGCTCCTTACTAAAAGAAGCAGGAAAACCATTCCCCAACTGGGAGAATAGTCAGTGCAATCGATCCAGCCGCTCAAGGTGGGTACCGATGAGTTCGTAATCGATGGTAAAGAGATGGCTAGAGAGGCCGATGTCACTGTTTCACAACTCCTAGGCAACGAGAACATTCCCGCCACGGTGGAAGGGGATAACCAACTAGTATGGATATTTCAACCCAAGAAACCTCTCGTCAGGCCTAAGCTTGTCAAGCAGCTATCAACGCAAATGTACAGATTACATAGCTGGTACATGAGGGAAGCAGAACTCGGGCTTACGGGCCTCATGGTGAAAGTCAAGGCAAAGCATTTCTTCAATGAAAAATATTTGTGATTGATAATCCAGAATTTTGGCAGTTATACAATCAAGACGCACTCGATAAATCTCTCGTCAGTTGCTATTGTCTGTATGTGATTTCTTTCTGTCATTCAAGTCCCTAGATCATCGGCTCATTCATTTGCCTCTAATTGTCCTCACTATATTCTTTTATGTGTGGTGTTATGCAGAATGAAGATATTTGAAATAAAAAAAGATGGAGTATATGGAATTGGTTGCATTGACCCAAATAGCATTTATGATAAAGCGGTAATAGAATTCGCAAAAGATATAGAGGAGAACTTGTTCCGGTTTAGGAGATACTAAGTCACAATAAAAAAAAATATTTCCTTACAACTTCAGGTGAGTGTTACTGTCTTGTACTATAAATTCTATTTTGCTTACCCGATCGATGTTAAGTTTACGTATAGTGCTTGATGAGTTGCATGCATGCCCACTTATACAACGCAAATTCCATTGAATCCTGGTAGTCATTACGGTTGACGAGGGAAGAGTTCACGTAGTGGACTCACTAAGAAAAGACGAGGACGAGTACCTGTCCCTGAAGTTGATGTCCGACCGGTAATTTCAATCATTATCGCACTTTGTCGTCCTCTTTAGTTCATTTCCTGATATCAATTGATCAATGACTCCTTTTATTCTTTTTCTTTACCAGGCAGGGTTTGGATCCGGTTCATCAAGAATGCTCGCGGTGAATGAAAACCAAAGCTGCGATGGACAACGTCGAGGGTAATTAAGTAGTACTAGCTACGTCCGTGCATCTCTTTAGTTCTAGTTTCAATACCATTATAATGCTTGATTATTATCTGACTGAATTCTATTCTCGTAAAGTATTGCATGCGGTAGGAACCGGGGAATAATCTATGTGCATACTATGTTTGCGAGAACATTCGTGAACAAACTGAACGGGTCAAAAATCCAGGAACTCGTGAGGTACGTAAACAGTATTCACTATTTTTATATTATGATCTAATATATATATATACGCACATATAAAATATTCATATTGGTCTCCTTCTTTAAAAGATATCGAAGAAGCGGGAGGAACTCCTCCGAACGGAATGCATACGAGCACTTCAAGAGGAAATTTCGGGATTTTTTCTAGAGCAGGTCATAGATCCTAACGGAGAATACCACTTCACCAATTAATGCATGCATGTAACTAATCGGCAAGTTGTAGGAGAAATTATATATACAAAATTGTATATATATGTGTGTGTTATATAATATGCATGCATGGTCGTACGAGAAATTCTATGATATATGATTAGTCCTACGAGAAATCCTATGATATATGCATAATGTGTACGGTTTTTACTAGCGTAAGATATGTTTTAAATGAAAAAGAATTAAATGGGAAATAGAAAATGAAAAGCAAAAATAAACAATAAATCCCAAAACCCCAAATCACCGAAGCATGTAGTCCCGGTTGGAGTTACCAACCGGGACTAAAGATCCCGGTCACGCCACGCACGTTGCCAGCCACGTGGAAGGGTATTAGTCTCGGTTCGTGACAAATTGGGACTAGGGGGGTTTTTAGTCCCAAATTAATAGTCTCGGTTGGTGAACTGGGACTACAGGCCTTTACCAACCGGGATTATAGTCCCATTTTCTACTATAACCACCCCCTCCCCTCTCCTGCCTCTATCCCTAGCTAGCACGGGTGTGTGAGGAAAACTCTGTAACTGACTTGATATGGAAAAAATAAATGAAACAGATTTAGGTGGAGGGTTTTGCCCTCCCCCGGTGACCTTAAAAAAACCCTCCTCAGATGTGGTGGAAGGATCGACCATCTTCCCGTGAGAAAGGCGACGACCCTCGATCCAGTAATGGCAGGCTGAGGCTTGATAAGAAGAAGAATGGACAACCCCAGCACTGCTCAGCTAAGATAGGCAAGCTAGCTAATCAAGCGTTCATCTTCACATGTGCATCTAATTATATCTCCCGAAGCACGCTCTGCCCCGACTAGCTTTTTCCTAGGGATTGAACACATATACTACTAGTAGGTGGTTAACTATCACTGATCACCGGGACGAATAATTACCCGTGCAACCAAGCGTGAAAAAGCCCAACGTGCCGCGAACATAAACTAATATCTTGTTCCTGCCTTGGTGGGTGTGGTTGAAGTGGAGTTCTTCGATCCTGGAACAGGGAATTAGGTCATGGTCGTCATGCATGCGTCGATGGATGGCCCTCGGTCGATCGATCGAGCTGTTGCATCACAAACAGCGGCAAAGAAACTAGTGGCGAAATCAGCATGACTAGACCAGTCACCATTAGTCTTCCTTGTACGGAAAAGTACGTCCTGACAACGAACAACTGGTTGAATTATAGAAGGGTTGTTTGGGATCCTCCTCGATCTGATTTTGATTTGATCGCTAGCTGGGACTAAACGCGCATCCACTGCTGTCCACTACATCTGCTACGCACGCACGTACTGAGAGAAAAAGATTCTTCATTTTCTTCTTTCCGGCAACAACCGGTCTACCCTATACATGAATATTGTGTGCAAGTGCAACTTGCATTCATGACGACACAATGCATGGGAAAATAAGCCCACTTTCGGTTTCGTTGCAAATGTTTAGTGCCTGGTGCGTATTGGTGCATGTAAGGATTTCCAATTACATCGATCAAACATGCATGTGTGTACACCAGGTTTACTGGAGAAGAGCAATTATCACCTCCTGCATTTACATTATCTCAAATTTGGATCAGCTGCATTTGACAGTCAAATAGAATGTAGATGCCTGCACATCCATGCATGCATATACTAGGGCCAGAAGAGAATGTAGTACATTATCTCTAGAGATGGTCTCGATCGGTGTGAAGACTCAGGTGAGAACACAGCGTCACTGTTAGCCCGTGGGATGATCACTTTCGCTTAATTAACAACAACTGGGTTCCTTAATGCTCCCACTGTTTAATTCACAGGGTGGCTAATGGCAAACGGACAAGGCTCGGCGCGTCACTAATCACCCTGGACATCGCAAACGACGGCGGATTCAGCTGACGCTACTGACAAGATTAGGTCGAAGAGGAAGAGGTTAACCAGCTAACTAGCCTTTTCTGACGAAGTAGCTGCCCCTACGGCACTACATCGCTCGTGATGCCGCCGCTTTTTTCAATGTGATCCTAATCATCACCTCCTTAAACCTGATTAGTTTACTGGGGAAGAACAATTAATGGTGGGTTTGGTGATGCCTCAGGGTTAGGGGAGCTAATTAGATGGGGGACGAATGGGTTATAATTATCTGCAAGTTGGAAACTTGAATTACATCATCAGAGATGTACTGCTTAGTTAATTTGCCGCGTCCTTGAGATGGTGGGACAGCATGATTAGCGCCAGTGCACGCAATGTATCTACTACTCCCTCTGTCCTAGCTTACAAGTCTCACATGTATTTTAATAATCAAGAGTTTGACCATTAATCCGTTCAAAAAAATAGTACTCCCTCCGTTCCTAAATATAAGTCTTTATAGAGATTTCACTAGTAAACCACATACGGATGTATATAGAGATATTTTAGAGTGTACATTCAATCATTTTGCTTCGTATGTAGACACATAGTGAAATCGCTTAAAAGACTTATATTTAAAAACGGAGGGAGTAGTTTTATAACATTGAATTATAGCATTGGATCGTGTCTAAGAGAAGCTTTCAATGGTATTATTTTTTGGGCACATAACTCCTATTTTGTCTACAAATTAACGATCAATGTTTTTTTACTAGATAATTGTCCATGCATTGCAACATGATATAATAACTCTAGTATGTTAGAGCATTTATAGCCGGACTTGATAAATCCGTCTCTCTATACACCCGCGACGCGTCCGGACACGTCCGTAGCCAGTTATCGTGCTCGCCTCAAATTTGCTACTCTGCATTCGAGTATCTCATATTTTAATCCCTATCTTTACCTACTAATAAAGCAATTAGTGCTTCTGTCGTCCGTCATTAACATTGCCCATAAAGTTGATGAAAATTACCCACAATTGTCACTTATAAGTCACAGAAAACATTCCAAACAGTAAAATCTTCGGACTGGGCCGGCCCATGTAGGCACCTCCTATATTACGCTCTGGGCATTGGAAAAAAATGTAGCACGCCTATTTGGGCCGGCCCATGCGTGGCCGTCTGTTCTTTTAGTTTAGTTTTTTTATTTTACTTTTCAGTTCCATTTTTTTCAACTTTAAGTAATTTAGAACTTCAAATAACTTTTCTTAAATTTAATAAACTGAGAAATTTGAAATAAAATATTCAAATAACATAATTTTTTTGAGAATTCAAAAACTTCTCATGAGTTTTGAAAAATGTTTGCGTATACAAAAAAATGTTTAAACTTTTATAAAATGTCTGTAAAATGAAAAAAGTCAATAATTTTAAACAAAAGTCCGTGTAAAAATCTTAAAAACAGTTCGTGCCTCTGTTTTTAGTCTCATTTTTTATTTTCATTTTCTGTTCCATTTTTTAAAATTTAAATAATATCGACTTTTGAAAAACTTTTGCAACTTATAAAACTGAAAATTTTGAAATAGAATCTTGAAGAAAACATAAAATGTTTGTGAATTCAAAAAATGCTCGGGATATTTGTAAAAGTATTCCCATATTCAGAAAAATGTTCATAATTTTGAGAACAATGTTGGTGAAAGCAATAAAAGTCCATGATTTTGAGAAAAAAGTTTGTGTATTATTTTTTAAGTGTAATTGAAAAAAATGTTTGCTAATTCAAAAAATGTTCATGCATTTCAAGAAATGTCCTAAAATTTGAAGGACGTAATATGATCAGCATCCTTCAAGATTATAATTATTTTTGTCGTCCGTCGTGGCAGTTTTATAAAAACATCCCTCTGTTTCTTCGTAATCAACCCGCGGTCCTTCATTAAGTGGAAAAAACGTTTCGTTTTTTCAAATAAACCCCTGCATTGGGGTGGGCCAAGGCAGCAGCCAGCCACCGACTCCTCCCGAGCCCGTGATCTGCTCACTACGCCGCCGCCCCGCTCTTCCCGCCGGTCGCCGCCTCGCTCCTCCCAACGATCGCCGGCCTCGATCCACGCCGGATCCCGCCGCCGGCGAGCTGCCGAAGCCTTCGCCCCCAGCCGTGCCTCCTGTGGAGCTCCGCCCAGATCCGGAGCGCAGGCGGAGCATCTGGCGATTGAGGAGATCCTCACCGACGGGGGTCACCGGCGTCGAGGTGGGTCTCTCCCGACCATGTCTGTGACCACCCTCTCCTTCACCATCCACAAAAAAACGAGTCAAGCGACCGCCTCCCACCCGCATCTAGATCCGCCGCCAGCCTGCATCCTTCACTGCATCATCCTCCCCGCATCCGGCCTGCGTACTCTCCGCCGCACCGGGGCCCAGGCCGACGTGGTCCGCTCCGGGCCCTATACCTTCCGCTCGCAACCCCACCCCTTGGATAGGGTTTCGGAGGAGCTGCTCGCCACGGAGGAGATCCTCACAAGCGGTGGTCGGGCTTGCACACGCGCAGCGAAGTGAGGCCGGGGTTGGGCGATGGCTCTCCCGACACAAACCGGATCGAGGTAAGGCATGGCGTCTCGGGCACGTCGCCGCATCCTTCCCAGCCCAGACGCACCACCCCATCCAGCCGCCGCATCACCGCGCCCGCCGCCCAAACTGGTCTCGACCGTCGCCGGGATTCCACGGTTGCCACAACACTCGCTGGTGATGTGCATCGTTCCCGCAAGACCCCCCTCCTCCCGCGAGCTCCTAGATGGATCCTTCTCCATCTTCAAACGGAGCAGATCCACCACCCAGCTTCGACATCGCGTCGCATCCCCGTGCCCCCGCATTGTTCCAATGCCCATCCCTCGCCTTCCTCTGCCCGAGGCCTCCCGTCTTGTCTTACTCCCTGCAGATGTCATTTAGTTCGATATGGCTGAGGCAAGGAGGATGGGGAACAGTTGCTTCTGCAGGCGAGGGGCTATATCGAACCCGGAGGCGTGCACAATGGAGCCGAAGCTTTCCTAGGAGACGCAGAGGTGAGCCGCTCTTCAATATGATAATTACTTTTCCTAGGAGACGCAGAGGTGAGCCGCTCTTCAATATGATAATTACTTTTAGTGTCGTATATACTCTAAGCAGCTACTGATTTTCTGAACCTGAAGTCTTTCCATTGTTTGCACCAACTAGGCAAAAAGGAAAAAAATTCCACTAATCCAAGTTACGTGAATGTCTTAAGGTTTGGAGAAGACCATCAATTGGTACTGCCGATCCATCAGGAGGCTAATTCCCACTGTACACCAAGGGGGGCCATCACGTTTCTGATGTAATCTTCACAACCCAATCCGGGATCTTGATTTGTATGTCACAAGTACCTGTTATTTTTCAAGGATCTAAATTGTACATGATAAATTAGCAACTGTGTCTTCAGTGGTATTTTTAGATGGTTCCTCCGGCCACCACTTGTCCACCTTGCAAGAAAGGTAGCAGAAGGCTAGGAAAAAATCATTGGCATTGTGGATGTGGACCACAGGATAATTTGCAACACTATGTTAGTATTCTAAATCACATGTTTATCTAAGGCAAACATGTGATGAGAGTTTTGTGAGATATTATACCAGTTTTGTTCTTCTAGAATATTATTGGTAGAAACTGCTGGCCAGCGACCCAAGTATGGCCTTGGGCATCTTTTCCAACTAAAATGCGTACATGTTTTGTTTTGCTGACAGTATTTCTGAGTGACTTGCATCCATGGAGCAAGGAGTAGCAAAATGTGACATCGGCAGGGATGATTGCAACACATATCTAACGGGGATTCCTAAAGCATGTTGCAACTATGCATTGACTTATTTGACAGGCAACATTGAGTATGTTCCTTATGTGCTTGAACACATTATACTATTTGGGGAGCCAGCCACAGCATGCTATACTCCGTTTGGTCGCAGGTATGAATATGGAGTTTGATGCTTTTTTATTAACCGTAAATTTTGATGATTTGCATAGTGTTCTTCTTCAGCTCTTGGTCGGAAGCCACTTCTCAATAAAGATACAGAAAGTTCACTTGGTATTTAGTTTATAAAGGGACTCCACAATTTTCTGAATCATGCACAACAATATCATGTCTTTGTATGTCTATGTACCAATTCACTGATTGCAACACACGGGGCATTGAGTCTATGTGAAAGACATCTTTCTTGCAAAAGTAAGGCCATTTGAAAGCATTGTATTTTACTTTCAAGAATATAATGATTTTATTGATATCATAGCTTCTTCATGATGATTATAACATCTGTAATTTTACTCAAATTCCGCAGATGCAGAATAATCATTCAGTTGTTCATCCCAGGGAATCAGGGGAGTGCTCCCTGTGATGTTGCAAGTTGGTATCATTTCATTCGCCCCTTTTGAAGGAAAATAAAAAAACAAGAGGCACACCTTGGCCAGACTTCGAGGATTCCTACGACGGTGTGGTAATGAATGGGTATGTATATTCCCTTGTGACATGCACAAATATTTGAGTAGCATGTAACTATTCGTACAACCACCTGATGTGTGTGAAAAATGTGATAGAATCTCTCACAAAGAGTTGATGGCTAGATTCCATGTCTTATAGAAGACAAAAGAAATATCCTGACTGTTTGAATGTTATGCATTCTCTAAGGTACGGGTTGCCCGACCAGCGCGAGGGGGAATGAGGAGACATGCCAGCAGACATGAGGGCAAACAAGCAGCGGCGAACGATGGCGTTGGGTGGCGCCGCCCTGGGTTTCATCTTCGACAGCGCAATGAAGGGGTTGCACCCTGGCAGAAAGTACTTCTACAAGGTAGTGACATGGTGAATGGTGACTACTGTTGCCACATATGAATATCTGAAGGATATATACATGACCGGCTTGCCTGAGCAAACAAGTAGCGGTATAGGAATATTGATTTGGCAACTCTGAGTTATTTCCATTCAAAATCGGTGTATAAGCTTTTGTATGCCATCAAATGTGGAAATTGGCTTCAACTAACATTGTTAAGTTCTTGCTGAGTGACCTTTGCATGCTCTTGAACAGGTATAGGGTCCACTCTGGCAAGCAAGCTTCCCTAGGCTGGCCTTAGTGTGTTGAGCATTTTGATCGGAAATCTTATCCCAATACTTTTGATCATGCATTATTGTCATTCGATTTCGACAAAAAAAAATTGTTTGAACTTGCCATGTGAAAAATCAAGTTAGAGCGTATCCATTTTACTTATTAGTTTGTTTTTTGAGAATGATATGGGATTTACAAACTGAAAAAGTATCAATTGTTTGAAAATTATTTTTAACCAAAATTGTTTGAAAAATTGTTCTGATTTGGCTGCTTGATTGATTTTTTAATGGTTGTTTGATTGATTGCAATTTTGTTTTAATGGTATTTTTTGAACTGCCTAAGCATATATTTGTTTATTTTGTACACCCGGTGCAACGCACGGGCCCTTTTGCTATATTCATATAAATCACGCAAACAAAATCATATGTGCTACATACTACGTACCGCCCTAGCTATCGTCATCGGAGATATCCACGACGCCCGTGTCGGGTGCCAAGTAGACGGCCATGTAGGAGGGCTCCGACTCCTCCTCCTACTCGATCTCATCCAAGTAGGAGAACATCTCCGCCTTCTTCACGGTCTGCTTCGCCTCCATCTCCTGCCGATGACGGTGTCTGGCCTCTGCATCCAACTCCGAGCGAATGGAATCGAGGATGGCATGCATATCCACGTGCCATGCGTCCCTCACATCCTCTGCCGCCTCCTTGTCCTCCTCCTCTGAATCAACTTCATCTGGAGGTAGCCCCACAGAGATTCGGGCTTCGTGCCTTGCCCGGATCTTCTCAAGGAGCTGCAATCGGCGCTCCACCGTTAAAAAGTGACGGTGTTGTAGGGGCATGACTTAAATAGTCGAGCTATAGACGGTTGTGGCGGATAGGGAGTGGAAAGTGGCGGCGAAAACGGACTCGAGAACGAAAATATGGAGGGGTAGGGTTTCGATGCCGGCGGTCGGCTTAATAAGTCGGTCTAGGGACTACGCGGCCCATCGAACCGGCGCCACGTGGCGTTCACACCCCCTACTGGAGGAGGCGTCCTTCAGACCGCCAGGTTTCCGGTGATTCTGGGTGGATCCACGATGTTAGACCAAGGTGATGGACGTGCATGGGCGCCCCCATATCCGCCCCATATTTGGGCTGGATATGTGGGGTGCCGGTGAGCCCGGACGTTTGAGGTCCGTTTAAGGTGTCTGTTTGGGTCGACTTTCTGTCATTGGTAAGTGACCAGGCGGCGTTTCCTATTTGATGCTCGTGAGCGTCGAGGTGCTGCCCTTTCGCTGAAGCACTCGATTGAGAACCGTGAAACGGGCCGGCCCAATTCGAGCGTCAAAGCAATGCCACGCAAACCGGTTTTGCGAACCTTCCAAGAGGTTCTCTAAAATTATTTTTTTGGTTTTTTTATTTTTGCCGGTTTTCTAGTTTTCCTACTTTATTTTTTATTTTTTGTTTCAGTTCATTTTTTTGTTTCTGTTTTTGTTTCTTTTCTTTTTTACTTTCCTTTTATTTATCATTTATCATTTTCAATTTTTATTCTTTGTTTTAAAAAACCCTTTGAAATTTTGAATTTTGTTCATGATTTCAAAAAAAATTCATATTTTTCAAATGTGGTTCACTTTTCTAAAATTTGTTCATAATTTTAAATTTTGTTCATTGTATATCAAAAAATTATTCAATGTGTATTTAAATTTTATTTAGCCTATATAAAAAATGTTCAGTGTGTAGTTAAAAATTGTTTAGTGTGTATTACAAGAATGTTCCATGTATATTGAAAAGTTCTTCATCGTATATCACAAAAAAGTTCAATGTGTTTTAGATGTTGTTCAGTGTATATGTCAAAAATGTACAATGTGTAGTTAAAAGTTGTTCATCGTATATCACAAAAAAGTTCAATGTGTTTTAGATATTGTTTTGTGTATATCACGAAAATGTTCGATGTGTAGTTAAAAGTTGTTCGGCGTATATTAAAGAAAAGTTCAATATATATTTAAAAATTGTTTATCTTACATAAAATTTAATAAATGTTTGAAATTTCGTAAGTGTAATCATGTTTTAAAGAATTATTCACGTTTAAAAATAATTTTTAAAATAAGTTCAAGAAAACATTGTTCATTCTTTTAGGGAAGATTACAAACGGATCTACCGATGCACATAGTACCTCAATGGTGCCGCTGTAATTAAGACATGCCCAGTCCGTAGTTGCAGCGGATGACAATATTGGATCCTGCGCTGGTAATTTTTCGTTTTTATTACGTTCGCTCAACTCCTGGGAATGGGCCGGCCCGTTTGAGAGAAACCTTCAGCGAAACCTCCTCAGATTAACGCTGACGAGCATCGAACACGAGCTGTGTGATGAGCCAGGCGGCTTGTCCGACGTTTAAGACGAGTATGAGAAGTCCGGTTGTACATGTTTTTAGCCTGTTTTTATCAACTCACACTATGTAACTAAATGTTTATCATATCTTGCATGTGATTACAAACTTCAATAAATTTATTTGTTATTGCAATCAATGAACTCTCCATTGCGCTTAATGAGGCTCCTACTGCTCATCTACTACAGAGTATATGTCTTGGACCAAATTCACTCTGTTTTATTTGCAGATGACTTATTTGTTTGTGGACAGTCCACTTTACAGGGAGCTCACACCATGGCTAATCTAATAAACCAATTTTGTGCTATTTCTGGTCAAACTCTAAACTGGTCTAAATCTGCTATTCTTTTCAGCTCTCATGTTTCTCCTAATGCTATGCAGGATATCAAGCAGATTTTCCCTGTTTCTTCTTTGGATGCAAATTTTACTCATCTTGGTCACCTGTTGATTCTTCCAGCTAAAAATAGAGTTGTTGCTTATAATTTGTCTAGACAAATTCCTGCAAAAATTGCCTTCTTATAAAGCCAACATGTTTTCTCATGCTGCCCTCTTGAGCTGATTCGTTCTGTTTTCTCGGCCATTCCTGTCTACTATATGCCTATTATCTTGTTCACTAAGAAATTCATTACTAAGCTTGCGTCTATTATTAGAATTTTTTGGTGGACAGGTGTTCGAGAAAATGAATCCACAAAGAGTCTTTGTCTTAGAGCCAATGTTGAGGATATCGCTTATCGTTAGGGTCTCGGTCAGCTTGGGATTAGAGATTATAGTGAGACAGACTAAACTGGAGCAAAACACACACTGTATTCATTCACAGAGGAGTGCATATATATACCAGTACAGACGCACAACGTGCACACACTAAGTAACCAACTAAGTCCCTAGATCCTAGCTGCATGCGATCATACTGGAGAAAGGAGCGCAGGTAGTTGGGGGAGAGGGACGTGGTCACGTCGGAGCTGCATGGGCTCCAGGTGCGGATGCATGCGTCCAACACCCCCCCCCCCCCCCCCCCCCCGCAGTGTGAGCGTCGGTGGTGCTGTCAACGACGCATAGACTGGAACTGAATTCCGCAAAGGTTGCAGCAGGGAGGCCTTTCGTCATAATGTCAGCGAATTGTTGGCTGGTTGGGACGTGGTGAACACGAACATGGCCAAGCGCAACCTTTTCGCGGACGAAATGAACGTCAAGCTCGATGTGTTTAGTGCGTCGATGATGTATGGGATTATGTGAAAGATAAACAGCAGAGACGTTGTCGCAGAAGACAACAATAGCTTTGTCCAAGTCAGAATGGAGCTCGTCAAGTAGTTGGCGCACCCAACAACACTCGGCAACCGCATTGGCCACTGCTCGATATTCAGCTTCGGCGCTTGACCGAGAGACAGTAGGCTGCCGTTTGCTGGACCACGAGATGAGCGTGCCATCGAGGAAGACACAGTATCCAGAGGTCGAGCGGCGAGTGTCGGGGCAGCCCGCCCAATCTGCATCGGTATAAGCGACCAGATCGGTCGGCGGTGTGGTGGCGATGGAGAGCCCGTGCGCAGTGGTGCCGTGCACATACCGTAGGATGCGTTTGACCATCACCCAATGTGGTTGACGAGGCGCATGCATATGAAGACATGCCTGTTGAACTGCATATGTCAAATCTGGGCGCGTGAGAGTGAGATATTGCAGAGCTCCAGTGATGCTGCGATAGAAGGCGGCATCCTCGACAGGGTCGCCGGCGTTAGCCGAGAGTTTGGCCTTGGTGTCGACGGGCGTCGGGGCGGGGTGTCACGAGGTCATGCCGGCGCGCTCCAGAAGGTCCTCGGCGTACTGGGCTTGGTGCAGAAGGAAGCCACGGCTGGAGCGTTGCACTTGTATGCCGAGGAAGAACATGAGAGGCCCGAGGTCTTTCAGAGACACGGCAGAGTGTAGCTGACTGATGATCCATCGGAGGAGAGCGTCGGAGGATGCAGTGAGCACGATGTCATCGACATACAACAGAAGGTAGGCGACCATGTGTCCTTGCTTGAGAACGAATAGGGACGCGTCGGATCGTGTCGCCGCAAAGCCCAACGTACATAGACAGCCGGCGAACTTGGTGAACCATGCCCGGGGAGCTTTCTTGAGTCCGTATAGGGACTTGGACAGCAAACAAACGTCAGAGGGGCGCGAGGCATCGACGAACCCAGCCGGCTGTTGACAGTAGACATGTTCAGTGAGGTCGCCATGGAGAAACACGTTCTTGACGTCGAGTTGGTGAAATGGCCACGAGCGAGCAGCTGCGAGCTGGAGAACGAGCCGGATCGATGCGGGCTTGACGACCGGGGAGAACGTGTCGGTGTAGTCGATCCCGGGCCGCTGAGAAAAGCCACGCACGACCCAGCGGGCCTTGTATCTGTCGAGAGAGCCATCAGGTCGCAGCTTATGTCGGAAGATCCATTTGCCAGAGATAAGGTGGGCACCGGGAGGATGAGGGACGAGAGTCCATGTGCGATTGGCACAGAGGGCGTCATACTCCTCTTACATGGTGAGACGCCAAGCAGGATCACGAAGTGCAGCACACACAGATGTGGGAAGCGGTGAAAGCGCAGTAGTACTGGCTGTAAGAACGTAGTTTGCATCATACTTGGTGTTGCGACGGCGGACACCAGCCATGGCGCGTGTGTGCATGCGGTGACCGGGGTCTGGTGGGGTTGGAGAAGAGGCCGGGGCCGCAGGCGAGTGGATGGAGGGCGACGGGGACCGCAGGGAGGCTGCGGGCGCGGTGGAAGAGTCGGGCGACGGCGAGGTCATGGTTGAGCGTGATGCAGCGGAGAGCGACGGCGAGCACGGAGAGCCAGCGTCCAGGGCGGAAGAACCGGGCGATCCATCAGAAGGCGATGGCGAGGCCGTGGTCGCGCGTGACGCGACGGGGAGCGACGGAGAGCGTGGCAAGCCCGCGGCTGGGGCGAATGAGACGACCGAGCTAGCTGGCGATGACGGTGGCGAGTTGACGGCCGGCGCAGCTGAGCCATCGGGCAGGGTCGCATGTACGGCTGCCGAGCCGAGGGAGCCCGGCAAGGCAGAGGTCGCGTCAGCTGTTCCAGGCGGGGTAGCAGGCGACGTGGGCGCGCCGACGCGGGTACGCCGCTGAGAGCGAGGAGGAACGGCGGCATGCCCGTCATCATAGAGCAGTGGTGAAGGCGGAGCTGACGGCGAGGCTGGGAATGCGGAGACCTGCGCAAAGGGAAAGACGTGCTCGTCGAAGAACACACTGCGTGAGAGATAAAGACGACCAGTCAACGGATCGAAGCACTTGTAGCCGGCATGATCCGGAGGATAGCCAAGAAAGACACATGCACGTGAACGGGGGGCGAGCTTGTGTGGGGAAGTAGCGGTGGTGTTCGGATAGCACAAGCAGCCAAAGACACGGAGGTGTTGATAGGAGGGTCGAGAACCATGAAGGAGCTCGAATGGAGTGGTGAGCTGGCGTGGGCGACACGGCCGTCGGTTGAGGAGGAAGGTCATGGTGGCGAGGGCGTCGGGCCAGAATTTGGGGGGTACGGAGGCGTGGAAGAGTAAGCTGCGGAGGCCCTCGGTGAGGGTGCGGATGATGCGTTCGGCACGGCCGTTTTGTGGCGAGGAGTATGGGCAGGAGAGTTGGAAGGTGATGCCGTGCATGGCGAGGAAGGTGCGGAAGCCACGGTTGTCGAATTCGCGGCCGTTATCAGTCCGGAACACAAGGATCGGACGCTGAAATTGGGTGCTCACGAATGCATGGAAAGAAACGAGAATCTCGAACACGTCAGATTTGCGACGGAGAGGGAAGGTCCAGGTAAAATGAGTGCGATCATCCAAGACAACCAAAAAATAAGCAAAACCAGAGTTGCTAACAATTGGAGATGTCCATACATCACAGTGTAACAAATGAAAAGGAGCGGTAGCAATAGTGGAAGAGGCAGAGTATGGCTGCCGGACACTTTTGCCAATCTGACAGGCATGGCAAGTATGGGCCTGCGTTTTATTACACTGAAATTCAAAGGATGATGTGATTGCAGAGAGCGCGGCGCGTCCTGGGTGTCCTAGTCTCTGGTGCCACAGGTCGGTGGAGACAGCGGCGAGCAGGGCGTGGGGCTGATGGACGTTGGTGGTCGGGCGGAGTGGATACAGGTCATCGGAGCTGTTACATCGGAGGAGCACCGTCCCGGAAATGAGACCCTTAATTGAGAAACCAAAAGGGTCAAATGAGACAACAACAAAATTATCACGGGTGAATTGACGAACAGAAATTAATTTTTTGATGAGATGAGGGGAAATTAGCACATGGCGAAGATTGAGAGAGGAGGAAGGAGTGGTAATTATGGCATCGCCGGAGTGGGTGACGGGAATGGTGGCACCGTTGCCGACGATGATGCCTGGATGCGTGGGGCGAGGGACGAAAGTGGAGAGCATACCAGGATCGGCGGCCATGTGAGAGGAGGCCCCGGTGTCGAAGAACCAGTCCCCGCCGCCGGAGTAGGTCTGCGGCATGGACATGAGGGCGGTCCGGAGCGAGGACATGTCCCAGGCAGCAGCGGGGGCCGTAGGCGCCGTGGCAGGACCAGTGGACGCAAGGAGCCCCTAAGCGGATGGGCGGGAGCCGAGTAGGCCGGCACCGGGCGGGCGGGGCATCACGGGCCAGGCCTGGAACGTGCCGGTCCAAGGGTTGAACCCGGGGAACCAGGGCGCTTGGGGGCGCTGGGGCGCGCCGGAGGGGTGACCGTTGTTGGGGAAGATGGCAGGGGCGGAGCCGCTAGGCCCGCCGTGGCCGGCAGGAGAGCCAGAGCCAGCGTTGCCGCCGCCGGAGCCGCCCTTGCGGTGCTTGCGGCCGCGTTGGCGCCGGTGTTGGTGGAGGGGGCCGTGGTTGGAGGAGCGGGAGGCGCGGTGGGCACCGCAGCGGGCGCGCGAGCCGCAGCGTGGAGCGCGGTCGCGGGCTCGTGGGCCGCAGCGCGATCGATGCGTCGCTCCTCCTGGAGCAGATAGGAGCGCGCCTGAAGAAACGTCGGAAGTTTCGTCTTGTCGTACGTCATGGTGGAGATGGCGTGGCTGAATTTGTTGGAGAGGCTGCGCAGCATGTTGGAGACGAGGCCACGGTCCGTGACGGCCATCTACAATCGCGGAGGGTGTCGGCGAGGGTCTGCAGGCGGGTGAAATACTCCATGACGGAGAGGTGCTCCTGACGAAGACAGTGGAACTCCTCGAGGGCGATCAGACCGCGCTGGGTGCGGTTGTCCAGAAACAGGCTGCAGATGGCTGTCCAGAGGGAATAAGCAGAGGGTTTGTCCTGCGGGACCATACCTCGGAGCTCGTCAGAAATCACGGTATACAGCAAACGCACGATGCAATGATCCACCTGTGTCCAGGTGACATCGTGGCGATGGTGTTCGACGTCGACCGTACCGTCGACGTGGTCATAGATGTCGTACGACATGAAGAGTGAGTAGAAGAAGGAGCTCCAGAGTTTGAAATTGGGAGGGGTGAGGTTGAGGGTGACGGGAATCTGACCATGGATGTTGAGGGTGAGGATGGTGGAGAGAGGAACAGAGAGAAGGCTGGACGGAGCGGCGAACGGATTGGAGTCAGAGGAGCCGCCGGAGGTCAGATCAGAGAAATCCATGGGAGGGAAGCGGAAGCGGAAGGTTCGGATCGAAGAAGAACTAGGTATCTGATACCATATAGTGAGACAGACTAAACTGGAGCAAAACACACAGTGTATTCATTCAGAGAGGAGTACATATATATACCAGTATAGACGCACAACGTGCACACACTAAGTAACCAACTAAGTCCCTAGATCCTAGCTGCATGCGATCATAGTGGAGAAAGGAGCGCAGGTAGTTGGGCGAGAGGGACGTGGTCACGTCGGAGCTGCATGGGCTGCAGGTGCGGATGCATGCGTCCAACAGAGATTAGTCGGAAATCTGATGATTAATTGATTTTATCGATTGACTATTAATCGACCATTTTTTTGCAAATCCCATGTCCGCAACACTGAAATAAGTTATATTCGAGAACAAAGGAATATTGGACAAAAGCGTTACCTTGATTCCCAACCTTTGAGTCCTTGTATAATGACAAACAAAATAGGACAATAGTACATATTGCATAACAAGGTCCACAAAACACAAATAAACATAGTTTTGCAAACATAGTGCCAGTAATAGGCCAGATTTATCGATAGATTCGTGCTAAATCGCTTGTGAGAGCGATAAATGGAATCAAATGATAAATGGTGAAGATAAGGCGTAATCTTGCCCCCCCCCCCCCCGAGTAGTGATAAATCGTTGAATTGGAAGATTTTTTGAGCAGTGCTTAGAGCATGGAAGGACATTTGTAGCTCCAAAGATGAAGGAGGTCTAGGTGTAAGGAAATTGAAGGCCATCAATGAAAGTCTGATTTTATCTGCTGCTTGGAGGTTAGCTAAAAGCCCCTTCTTCTCATTTGTATCTTGTGCTTAAAGCTAAGTATTTCCCTGATGCTTCCATTTGACTGCTATTCCTGCTCCTCCCGAATCTGCTTTTTGGGCTTCAATTCTCAAAATGTTACCTAAGCTTAAAACTAATTCTTTCTATCAAATAACGCAAGGTAATATTTCCATTTGGAGCACACCTTGGTGTAATAATTGGAGTTCCATTCATGATCATCTTATTCCTCAGCAAGCTGGTTTTGTGTACCCTGCATTGGTTAAGGATTTTTGGCTTCTAGGACAAAGGATTTTGAATCAAACTCTTATCTTCTCGCTTTTCCAGCAACCTCTCGCTTCTATTATTGTTCATGCTCATACTGTTGATGATGAAGTTCCAGATTTGTTGTGTTGGGATCTTACTCCAAATGGTATTTGTTCCTCCAAATCTGCTTATAAACTGTGTTTACAAGATATCCATGTTAATCCTAGACATGCCCCTAGTGTTGTTTCTTTGTATTTGAAAAAACTTCTTAAATTATTTTGGAAATAAAAAATATGCTTCCTAGGGTGCAAACTGAAAAGACCTCGATGACGCCTAGAGGGGGGCGTGAATATGCTATTTAAAAACTTCTCCAGATTTGGCTTGAACCTGATGCGGAAATAAACTAAGAGGGTACTTGTCAAGCACAAATCCTAAATGCACTAGGCAATGCAACGTGTATCAACAACACGATCTACTAAGGTGGGCACAATGCAGTTACTAACAAGCACAAGTAAGTTACACAAACTTACTTGAGCTATATCACACGACAAGTAGGTAAATAACACAAGATACTAGATCACACTATATCACACGATATATCAAGGGCTGCAAGTATGTACGTGTGGATATAGAGGGTATGCTTGAATGATTAATCTTGTACAAGAAATGGCCAACACAGTATAATGAGCACAAGCAATATGCAATGTATGTATGCTCAAATAACACAAGTAAACCACAAGTAAGGAGTTAGGGTTAAGGATAACCAAGGTCACTGAGACGAATATGTATCCCGATGTTCACTTCCTTGGAGGGAAGCTAGTCACCGTTAGAGAGGTGGATGTTACCACGAAGGCACACCAACGCCACGAAGGCTCACCCTATTCTCCCTTTGAGATAACACCACGAAGGCGTTTCTCAACCACTAGTGGTAAGCCTTTGAGGTGGCTTCCAAACCCTCACAAACTTTTCCGGGGGAAATCACACGAATTGATTCCTCTCCGAAGAACTCCTACCGCCTAGGAGTATCCAACCTCCAAGAGTAACAAGATCACGGGGAATGCTCAAAACTTGCTCAAATCACAAATAGCTTGGGTTGAGAGAAGGAGAGGGAGACGATCTATCTTGTGATTGGAACAACTCTCAAAGGGGCTCACAAATGCTCTTGGGATCTAAGATTTGGAGTGAGCAAATGTGTGTGAGGTGGAAGTGTGTTCTTATGAGGATAAGGCTGTGTTGGGCTCTGCTCTCACGAAGTGGGAGGGGGTATTTATAGAGTGGAGAGAAAAAGAGCCATTGGGGACACTTTAAGTCACACAGGGTCCGGACGTCCGACAGTTGTCGGAAGTCCGGGCGACCGCGAGGGGTCGGACGTCTGACAGGGGTCGGTCATCCGGGGCCTGTAGATACGACTGAAACTATTTTGTATTAAACAGTGACCGGACGTCCGACAGGGGTCGGTCGTCCGAGGCCTGTAGGTGTGCCTGAACATATTTGAATTCATCAGTATACGGATGTCCGGAGTGGCCCGGAAGTCCGTGTTATACAGCACAAGTTCTACTGGTGGAGGCTTCAGGATTTCCGATGGGTGTCGGACATCCGGTAGTCGGGCATCCGGAGGAAGCCGGATTTCCGAGATGTAGTGCACACATTCTACTGGTGTTGACCTCCGGATTTCCGGAGCTTGGCCGGACGTCCGGCCCTCGGGCGTCCGGAGGGAGTCGGATTACCGAGATATAGAACTCAACTTCTACTGGTGCAGGCTTCCGGATTTCCGGGACTTGGCCGGACATCCGGGCCTCGGACGTCCGGAGGGAGTCGGAAGTCCGAGTTAAATGGCTCTGATTTCTCTGGTATAGGATTCCGGATTTCCGAGGTAGTCGGTCGTCCGGCCCTCGGACGTCCGGAGGAAGACGTCCGAGGCACTGGTTCTGTTTACAGATAACAGCAAAGCAGTGGAGATGTGGTCTGAGCAGAAAGTGATGATGTAGTTTGAGCAAGTTCATCGCAAAACCTGTGATCCCCTCTTAATAGTGCGGGATCCCTAAGGACTCAAGAATCATAAAAGAGTACTGATGATCCATACTTGAGTGTATACTTTTATTCGCTGATCATCACTCCGCACAACTAACGTCAAAGGAACTGATACCTTTGAGTTAGCCCTTTCACCTGAGCTTGATGTTGTTGTTCCTTCTTGGCTCAAGTTGAAAGCAAGACATGATGAAGTCTTCAAGTAGCTTTCCCATACACAATGTGGAAAGCCTAGCTTATGTATTTATCTTCATTTGTCCACCATGTGTGAACATCCACAAGAATCAAGCATGTAGTGCTCAAGAATGCTTATCTTGATCTTGTCCTATCCACCATGTGAACATCCACAAGAATCAAGCATGTAGTGCTCAAGAATGCTTATCTTGATCTTGTCCTATCCACCATGTGAACATCCACAAGAATCAAGCATGTAGTGCTCAGGAATGCTTATCTTGATCTTGTCCTTGTTAGCACATGAGATTGTCCTTATCAACACATGATCATTGACAATAGTTTCAATGATATATTCGTGCTGATCCACTTGAACTTGCACACCACAATCTTGATGACGATCACCACTTGACGTCATCCTTCATGGGTTGTATGAGATCTTCCTTTTGACGCAAGCCCAATGGAAACACACCTAACCCCCACATAGGAGTCTCACAAAGACCATGGGTTAGTACACAAACACGTAATGGACAATGCTTACCATACCATGGGATCACTTGATCCCTCTCGGTACATCTTATACGCTTTGTGTGTTGATCATCTTGATTTACTCTTTGTCTGAGATCTTGATCAACCTAGTGTTTATATGACCATTCTTTGGATAATAACTTGAATAACATCTTGGTCAACATATAAACTCCTTGAACCCAACAGATGGACTTCAAGAAGTGCCTATGGACAAGTCCTATAAATATAACTTAAAGCAACCATTAGTCCATAGGAGTTTCATCAATTACCAAAACCACATATGGAGATATATGCTCTAACAATCTCCCCCATTTTGGTAATTGAAGACAACCACTTCAAGAGAGTTTATATAAGGATATAAGCATAACCAAGCACACACATACAAGGTAATAATGCATGTGTGCAAGATGTAAATGCTTACGCAATAAAAGCAAAACCCTCTAAACATATCCAAAGTAAACTCTCTAAACTTCTCCCCCATTGGCATCGATTGCCAAAATGGACGACAAGTTTAGAAAGCCAAAATAGTAGGTGGTCCTCCAAAAAGTGTGTACTTCTCAGCAAATGAGTGCAGAAAAATACACAAATACAATGATAAGTAGTTGGAGGAAAACAAACTATATTGAGGACCCAAAGATTGCAAATAAAAGGATCGTATGCCACAAAGACATACAAAGATGGAGGCAAGCAATCAAAGAATTCCAGATGGAACAAACAATCATATGGTCCTTCGAACCACATGAATAAAAGATATTATGATAGAGGCAACATAGTGCTTTATCAAAAACTAGAGAAGCTCCCCATGATTTGTGCACTAATATGAGATTTTTGTATTTGACACAGGTGCACAAAATAGGATCGTTGCTCCCCCAGAATTAATAGACACACACAACGAGTGCAAGAAGATAGATGAAACAATAGGCATATCAATTGCACAAAACTAATGGTTGAGCAACATGTAAAGGAAGCAACTTAAGAATAAGCTCAACCAAAGTAATGTGTGTGAGTCATGGCAAAGCACTTGAGAAGACTTAAGATAAGGATGAGCATTGCTCATCAACATAGTCTTGATGAATATGAGATACAAAGTGCAAGACATATCATTTCCACACACACATACTAGAAAATGGGTTCACAAGCTTATTAATAAACAAAATAAGAACCAACGCTTGTGACAACCCATTGTGAAGATAGGAAGTAAGAATCTTGTCAAGAGGAGGGATACTAATTGAAAATGGCAAAACCCTCATCAAGACAAGCATGAGGAAAATAATCTTCACGGCCAAAGAGTGCACCAAGATGTAGGAAAATAAGATACGCACTCAAAAGAAATCCTTTCACGTTGCCACCAAAACCGAAAAAGGAAATGCAGCGGTGGACGTGAAAGAAAAGAGGATATCAATTAGAGATGTAACTTCTCTCATGTGACCAAGATTCTAAGTAGAAGACAATCATGATGATATATATATCCACAAAGAAGGATGTACACACGAAATGGCTACAAGAAGGAAGAACACTAGATATCCAAAAAGGGAAGTCATAAATATATCAATGAGATCTTTTGCTTGGAAGCATAGCACATGGCCTAATATTTTCTTATTGTATAGTATGAACTTCCAACATACGAACATCAAAGACATCCCAACTAGCAGTAAGACATCATCGTTCGGATGCTTTGAGAAAGCAAACAAGTACTACGAGAACAAATCAAGAGATTCATGCCATGATGCAACCTGGAAAAGAAAAGACAGGTTGGGTCCTTTGCAAGAAAAGAATGCATGAAGTGGATACTTGTTACCGAGACAACATTGGATTGATGTAGTAGATAGTTGTTCTTTGATCATCCTAACTTGGCTCCAATAATCACATGGTCTCAACATCTTCCTTATAGGTGAGCCGAGCATCCAATGCATCTCCAGTTGTTCCTGGAACAACAAAACAAACAAAATGGTGCCCAAACTCATTGGGACCAAAGAGTTAGAAAACCAGCAATACATAGGACAAACTCCACACACATATGTGCATATAGATATGAATTTGAATTTCATGCACACTTTAGCCAATTTATGACAGGGTGGAGTTTCCCTTATATATTGGGTCAAAGGAGGAAAGCAAGCAAAAGAAGTTGTATATAGTAGCTAGATATGCATGCTCAAGACTCTCAAGAATCAACTCAACACAAAGTTGATAAGTCATCAAAAGACAAGATATCAAGTGACAATAAGATCCTAAAACAAAAGAACTATCACTTGAAAGATATCAATTAAAAGATACATCAAGGAATGAGATATCCATTGACACATGTCAAATAGAAGGCAACAAGAAACCAATTGAAGGAAAACAAACAGAGGTATCTAGTTTCTAAGAGAGAGCTAGGTTCCAACAAACAAAGCCCTCTACAAATTTTCATGATGGCACAAAGCATCACAAAGAGCAAGACTTGCCTCCCATCAACGCACACTTGATGGGGATCAAATGATTTTATGATGGGTGAATAAAGAGAGTGTTTTTAAAGGGAATAGGATAGCTCCCCCAAGGGACGTGCATTATATAGAATTTGCATTTGAATACAAAACGCACACGATGGGATCATCACTTTCTCTATATCTATAACCACACTAGACATGTTAAAAATAGATTCATAAGAGGCAAGAAAGACAAACGAAACACAAAATCCAGTGTAAAGATGATTATCAATTCCAATCATATGATGGGAATACCAATTGTCAAGGGCAAGAAGTATTTTTGAAATGATACTCATTGGTAGATCACAAATATATCCAAGATCATCTTTACCCATAGAACGCAAGCAAATGACACTTGTAGAGCTAACATGCCACCTAGGAACAAGATAGTTTACAATATCAACGCTAAGTGGCAATACGTCAAATGTACACATTTTCTAGGTTTGTAATATGCACATAGCATATTACTCCCCCATAATGTGATAAACCAATAACATTAACAAGTGGCAAATTAAAACCAACAAGAGATACTTAATGGACCATATAGAATTTGAATTTCTCATGAGTAAGACATACCACATAGACACTAGATAATCTTGAAGCATCAAAACTAAGTGGTATTCCCCATGTATACACATTTATAGGATTGTGAGGTGTGCAAAGCACATCACTCCCCCACAATGGGATAATCCATTAATCTCTCACAAGAGCCAACAAAAATACAGACAAGACACAAAAGGCTCAATACAAGACTCACATGTACATGATATGCGAACCAACATACACATACTCGATTACTCAAGATAAGCAAGTTGGAAGCACAACATATACAAACTCATGCAAGGTACAAAACCACAACATGCAAAGGGGCAAGCACCTAACAATGTAAACAGTTTAAGTATAAGTTACCGCAAGGAGGCACATTGGATATAAGATAGAAACTCGATAATCCAAATGACTTGGCTTGAGATAATATGAATGATGAAGACCCCTTAATTCTTCATTATGTATCCAAGTCTCTAATGTCCTCCATAGTCACCTATTGATCAAGTTTGAGCTTGTTGGTCCCCAACTACGTTGGGTCCTAAGAGGTTAATCACAATAGGCTTGGCAACCCAAATGGTTCTTTTCTTGACACCATTTTGAGTACCAACAAACTTGGCAAACACATTACCAACCTTATCCTTCCCAAGGGAATACGTATCATCAATAGTGATTGGGTTGGATAAGTTACCTCTCGTGCAAGACGAAGCGACGTGACCCTTCTCACGACATAAGTAGCAACATCTACCCTTTGTTTTCTTCCCAGTTGATTTCTCACCTTGGGGAGTGTTGGTTTGGGTCTTATTGGGAAGAGGCCTTTCTTCAACTTGTAGTTGAATATGTGATTGAGTTTGTGGCCGCTTCCCTTGTTGCTTGTGACTTTGAGGCTTCGTCTTCAGAGGGCAAGATCTAACATGGTGCCCTTTAACTTTGCACTTGAAGCAAATGATTTTGGCCGAATTCTTGACTTGTTCTAGGCCCCTCTTGTTCTTGTTTGAGTTTACTCCAAACTCATTTTTGTCATTTGGAGATGTTTGCTCACACAGGACGTTGTTGAGTGTGGGCATCCCTTCATGACACTTTTCCAAGTCTTTCTTCAAAGAAGTGACTTGGGCCTTGAGCTCTTTGATTTCCTCTGCACGGTTAGTATCAATGCAAGTACTAGAGGAAGTGTAAGCTTCAATGTTAGAGCAACAAGGCAAGGAAAGTAATTCATCACACGAGGTAGCAACATTATGAGTAGACGAATTACGAGGACTAGCACATGGAAATATAGTACTTTGACTAGAAGTAGTGCCATTGTCCACATGAGGCTCGCTTGATGTTACCTTGGTGATGATAGCCTCATGAGCTAACTTTTGCACATTATGGGATGTTAGAAGATCGGCATGAGAGCTTGTGAGCATTACATGGTTTTCTTCCAACTTCCCATAATTGCTAGTTAGTAAATCAAGTTGAGCACGTAGCTCAACATTCTCCTTCAATGTTGATACTTCAAATGAGGTAGAGTTAGATGTACAAGTATCATCAACAATATGAGAGGACTAATTAGCAAATAGAGACTTCTCATGAGTAGATTGAAGCTCCTCATAGATCTTAGAGGTTTTGATGAGCTCTCCCTTGACATTATTGCATTCAAGGAGAAGGACCTCAAAATCCTTTTTAAGTTTATCATGAGCAACTTCAATATCTCATTTTGAAGATCTTAAGTCTCTACATGCTTGATGACTCTTCTCAAGTTCATGTTCAAGTTGTTCACTTTTAGCTTGTTCATGATTAAGTGAATCATTACAGTTTTCAAAGTAAGCAAGAACATCTTGGAACCTTTGAAGAGAGTTATTTTTAGCTTTATGAAGAATTTTACTGATCACATAGATATTTTCAGTCAAGTCATCATCATCATCCTCATCGCAAATATCATCGTTATTGCACAGGGAAGATGATACCTCATTATTACCTCTTGCCATGAGGCACATGTGAACTGGAGGAGTTGATGATGATTCTTTTGGTGAATCAGATTCTTCATTAGCCAAAAGTACTTCATATTTCTTGATTTCCCCTAAATGGTTAGTCATAGAGAAACTAGGGAGAAACAAGATATTTTGATCAAGAGGACACGAGGAAGCAGGCATATCACCACAGACATTTGTCAAGGAATCTTTAGGTGAAATGCATGACCTATCAGCATAATAATTTACACTATGTGTGGTGCTAGATATGCTCGTGTCCATAGAGGCTATGCCATTTTCATCAACATATATTTCTTCACTCACCATGTCATTACCTTGTGAGATTGAAGATGCTGAGGTGTGCAAGCAATCGGATATGGGAGTAGTGGTGGACTCTTTAAGATCGAAAAGAGTGAAGAGCTCGTGCACCAACTCCTTCATCATAATACCGTCTTCATCAAGATTGGACCCACCATATATATCTTCAAGTTTAGTCCAAACTTCATGAGCTGACTTGCAAGTCGAGATAGACTTGAACACTTCAGGACTTATGGTTCGATGAATGGCAAGAAAGGCCTCACAATCAAGATACATTTCATTAGTAGATGAAGATGCATCATCCTTTTTGTCGGCAATCCCTACAAGAACAATTCGTAAAGTATTTGGGCCCATGGCCCGAAAGTGATGAAGCATACAAATTCTCCATAGGGTATAATTTGTGCCATCAAAGTCAAAGATGTCATTGTGCACTAATCTAATAGTCGACATCGATACTCTCTAGGTCGTGAAACCTAATTAAAGAGAGACCTTGCTCTGATACCAATTGAAAAGACCTCGATGACGCCTAGAGGGGGGCGTGAATATGCTATTTAAAAACTTCTCCAGATTTGGCTTGAACCTGATGCGGAAATAAACTAAGAGGGTACTTGTCAAGCACAAATCCTAAATGCACTAGGCAATGCAACGTGTATCAACAACACGATCTACTAAGGTGGGCACAATGCAGTTACTAACAAGCACAAGTAAGTTACACAAACTTACTTGAGCTATATCACACGACAAGTAGGTAAATAACACAAGATACTAGATCACACTATATCACACGATATATCAAGGGCTGCAAGTATGTACGTGTGGATATAGAGGGTATGCTTGAATGATTAATCTTGTACAAGAAATGGCCAACACAGTATAATGAGCACAAGCAATATGCAATGTATGTATGCTCAAATAACACAAGTAAACCACAAGTAAGGAGTTAGGGTTAAGGATAACCAAGGTCACTGAGACGAAGATGTATCCCGATGTTCACTTCATTGGAGGGAAGCTATTCACCGTTAGAGAGGTGGATGTTACCACGAAGGCACACCAATGACACGAAGGCTCACCCTATTCTCCCTTTGAGATAACACCACGAAGGCGTTTCTCAACCACTAGTGGTAAGCCTTTGAGGTGGCTTCCAAACCCTCACAAACTTTTCCGGGGGAAATCACACGAATTGATTCCTCTCCGAAGAACTCCTACCGCCTAGGAGTCTCCAACCTCCAAGAGTAACAAGATCACGGGGAATGCTCAAAACTTGCTCAAATCACAAATAGCTTGGGTTGAGAGAAGGAGAGGGAGACGATCTATCTTTTGATTGAAACAACTCTCAGAAGGGCTCACAAATGCTCTTGGGATCTAAGATTTGGAGTGAGCAAATGTGTGTGAGATGGAAGTGTGTTCTTATGAGGATAAGGCTGTGTTGGGCTCTGCTCTCACGAAGTGGGAGGGGGTATTTATAGAGTGGAGAGAAAAAGAGCCGTTGGGGACACTTTAAGTCACACAGGGTCCGGACGTCCGACAGTTGTCGGAAGTCCGGGCGACCGCGAGGGGTCGGACGTCCGACAGGGGTCGGTCGTCCGGGGCCTGTAGATACGACTGAAACTATTTTGAATTAAACAGCGACCGGATGTCCGACAGGGGTCGGTCGTCTGAGGCCTGTAGGTGTGCCTGAACATATTTGAATTCATCAGTATACGGACGTCCGGAGTGGCCCGGAAGTCCGTGTTATACAGCACAAGTTCTACTGGTGGAGGCTTCTGGATTTCCGATGGGTGTCGGACATCTGGTAGTCGGGCATCCGGAGGAAGCCGGATTTCCGAGATATAGTGCACACATTCTACTGGTGTTGACCTCCGGATTTCCGGAGCTTGGCCGGATGTCCGGCCCTCGGGCGTCCGGAGGGAGTCGGATTACCGAGATATAGAACTCAACTTCTACTAGTGCAGGCTTCCGGATTTCCGGGACTTGGCCGGACATCCAGGCCTCGGACGTCCGGAGGGAGCCGGAAGTCTGAGTTAAATGGCTCTAATTTCTCTGGTATAGGATTCCGGATTTCCGAGGTAGTCGGTCGTCCGGCCCTCGGACGTCCGGAGGAAGCCGGATGTCCGAGGCACTGGTTCTGTTTACAGATAACAGCAAAGCAGTGGAGATGTGGTGTGAGCAGAAAGTGATGATGTAGTTTGAGCAAGTTCATCGCAAAACCTGTGATCCCCTCTTAATAGTGCGGGATCCCTAAGGACTCAAGAATCATAAAAGAGTACTGATGATCCATACTTGAGTGTATACTTTTATTCGCTGATCATCACTCCGCACAACTAACGTCAAAGGAACTAATACCTTTGAGTTAGCCCTTTCACCTGAGCTTGATGTTGTTGTTCCTTCTTGGCTCAAGTTGAAAGCAAGACATGATGAAGTCTTCAAGTAGCTTTCCCATACAGAATGCGGAAAGCCTAGCTTATGTATTTATCTTCATTTGTCCACCATGTGTGAACATCCACAAGAATCAAGCATGTAGTGCTCAAGAATGCTTATCTTGATCTTGTCCTGTCCACCATGTGAACATCCACAAGAATCAAGCATGTAGTGCTCAAAAATGCTTATCTTGATCTTGTCCTATCCACCATGTGAACATCCACAAGAATCAAGCATGTAGTGCTCAGGAATGCTTATCTTGATCTTGTCCTTGTTAGCACATGAGATTGTCCTTATCAACACATGATCATTGACAATAGTTTCAATGATATATTCGTGCTGATCCACTTGAACTTGCACACCACAATCTTGATGACGATCACCACTTGACGTCATCCTTCATGGGTTGTATGAGATCTTCCTTTTGACGCAAGCCCAATGGAAACACACCTAACCCCCACATAGGAGTCTCACAAAGACTATGGGTTAGTACACAAACACGTAATGGACAATGCTTACCATACCATGGGATCACTTGATCCCTCTCGGTACATCTTATACGCTTTGTGTGTTGATCATCTTAACTTACTCTTTGTCTGAGATCTTGATCAACCTAGTGTTTCTATGACCATTCTTTGGATAATAACTTGAATAACATCTTGGTCAACATATAAACTCCTTGAACCCAACAGATGGACTTCAAGAAGTGCCTATGGACAAGTCCTATAAATATAACTTGAAGCAACCATTAGTCCATAGGAGTTGTCATCAATTACCAAAACCACATATGGAGATATATGCTCTAACACAAACTTTTGCCTGGAGACTTTTGAGAAAATATTTGCCTACGGGTATGCGTGATGGTCGTTTCTCGATTCATATTTCTCAAATGTGTTGTCGATGTGGTCAACCGGAGGATGAGTTTCACCTTTTTTTCCTTTGTCATTTTGCTCGCACGGCTTGGTTTTCCTCTCCTTGGTTCCTCAAAGCTGATGTTTTAATTCAAGGCCATGCTACGATGCATTCGGTGCTTACTGCTTTTATTCAAACTAGTTAAATGCCCGCGCGTTGCCACGGGACAACATAACAATGTTTTTTCGTTGCCCTCTTTATTCTCGGTCCACTCCTTGCTCTAGCTTTGGTATCACCACTCTACTTCAATTCATACATTTTCACTATGACGTGATAAGCTATCTCTTGCTATACTTGTCATTTGTTGATTTATGGATTGGTAACACTCATATGTAGGTGCGCGTTTTTGAACTATTTGGATTTTGGACTACCAGGCTATTCAAATAAATGCTTCGTGTGATTTTCTTAAGCTCGGCTCATTGACATTGTCTGGTCAAAGCAAACGCATCAAAACATATTGGTTCTAGAAAATGAAAACAAAAGATGCTCGAACTCTTACCGAAATCTGATGATGATACATAGAAACTAAAGATCAATAGTACATGCTTGTCTAACACATGGAATTTAAACCACAAAGGCATGTGAAAAAAATAATCTAAGTGAATATTGGATGCCATGTCATTTATTTACAAAATCATAAAGTGAAGTTTCGGGACCAAGTATTAAACCAATTGGTCTTTCTATAAAAAAAAGTTCACAAACTCCGATGTATTTCTCCCACTTCGCTTCATTCTTGGATACCATCATTTCCGTTTCTCGACAAGAAAGTAGGAATTTTTAGTCAAGCATGTTAGGCGGGAACAAACCTCAGTTAACCATTTTTAGCAAATTTTGGTAGAATAAAGAAGCGCACTGTCGTGTGGCTTTAGTCACTTCAGTGAGGACCAGACGAGGTGCCTGATCTTTGTAATGCAGACTTGACTACCACTTGATTAATAAATTCTCTTTCTCCTGACAAAAAAAACAACATTTTCTCTGCATCTCTCACTGTCGATAATGCATGAATTAGTGAATCGAATGACAATTATATTGCTTTGGAATATATTTATCATCCAAAAGAGTATTTTCCCTCTGGAAAAAAAGAATTCGAATGCCATTTTCCAACAAACAAAGTCTGGTGTCATATCAAATCCAAGTTATTATGACTTCAAGGAATCATGTAAGGTGAATAGCAGTTATTCGGAAAACTAACATACATTTCTCTAGAAGTAGAAATACTGATTTGTAGCATTACCAAGTCAACCATCTCAAGTGATGTAAATATAAATAGATCAGTATATGTACATATCTATAAACTTTGGCCAACAATATAATACAGAGCCTTGATGTTTTACTGCTAGGCTCTCCTATTCCAATAATCGAATCCTTGTATAAAGTACTGCAAGACAAAAGGGATTAATTGCACTAAGCATTCTTAAATATCTATGCCCAATTATCTACTATTCTATTCAAAAAGAGATGAACACACAAGTTTTTCATTTAAAAACTATAAGAACATGTGTGATGTTCTCACCAGCAATTTTCTCACGTGTTATGATATTTCTGTAGGAAGTCAACAATAAGCTTCTTGTTCTCCGGCTACTCATTTTTCAGGGCCATCTTCTTGTCCTTTCTTTGTAGAGTCCCCTTCTCCCTTATCCTTTCCCCTTGTTATGATCCTCTAGTAGTATTCCTGCCATCAATGTGCAACACTGATGAATTGTATGCTAGTAAACATGTAAGTGCAATGCATGTCCTTACCAATATACACTTTTTAATTATGCATGTCATAATGCAGTAACAGAACTTATATACCATTTCAACCACATCAACTATCATCAAATTATAGAATATTTATCTTGAAAAATTGACGGGAAGTGAACTATTAATAATTCAGAATGTATTTTAGGAAAACCAATTCATCAGTGTTAATGTCCGCTTGCTCAGGAACCTTTTCTTTTGATGACAGAGAAGATGATCTTATATGACAAAGGACGACAAAGTGTACTCATTCACGAATTGTAGTAAAACAAGTATATGCATCATTTTATTATTTTCAACACCTGGTAAACCGAAATCTTCGACATCCAACTCACGTTATGCATTTGATACATCACTAAGCACATCCTTCTCTGAAATAAGTAATAATATAATTGATTTATTCTTTTGATTGAATTAAGGAGTACAAAAGTTTTGTAACCATTTTTTCTCGACGGATACTTGCTTGGCTTCCCTCACACTACTACTTCCAATATTGTGTATAAGCTCAGATGGACTTTCATATTAATTTTTTATTTTAGAAGAATATTCATGTGTACAACGGTAGAGATCATATTCGTAGTTAACAACTGAACATTAAATCTTTGGCAGATAGCATTTATGTAGCTTGGTAGACAATCAAAGAGGTATTGCGTTAGCATGCGCATGTGAGAAATTCATTTGCTGGAGAAGAACAATTATGGTGCCTTAAAAGCCACGGATCATTCTACTATCTCCGTTTCTAAATATTTATCTTTTTAGAGATTTCACTATGAATTGCATACGGATGTATATAGATATAATTTAGAATGTAAATTCATTCATTTTGTTTTGTATGTAGTTCATAGTTGAATCTCTAAAAAGACAAATATTTAGGCATGAAGGGAGTATGTAGCATGAAAACAAGATTAATCAATATCAGACAATCAGGCAGTTAAGGAATGCGACCTGTATTTGTAGAAGAACTGTCCTTTTAATGTACTGGTCGCTAGAATGATATATCTGCAAACATGAAAATTGCCAAGCAGTCGTATAAGTATGATGATACCGACTTGGTTATCCCATGAACCAAAACATTTCCAGAATGTTATAACAAAGGCCAGTAGCATAACAAAATGGTATTCTTTTCTATATACAAAAAATGAGAGGCAGAAAACATCTCCTTGCTTCATGAAACGTGAGGCGGGAATGACGATTGAAGCATATCTAGTTGGGAACAATGAGTGGTTGGTGACTGCTAGCGATGTTCGTGTTCCTACAAGGGGAAACAGAAGGAGAACAAATAAATAAGTAACAAGACTGTACAGGCAAATTGCAACTCATGAACTTCTGTTTCAATTTTCAGGTCATATTGGATGCATAGGAAGCACATGTACATACAGACATTTGGCTTGAAGCCACGCATCAAATATGGGGAACCTCCCTTGCAATGCCCAGACTAACAAATATGGACTATTGATATGCCCAGGCTAACAAAATGGACTATTGAAAGAGAAGCCTGCTATTTTTTCTTGCATTTTTTTTAATTTGAAAATGCAAAAAATAGTGACTACCACAAGATGTGATTCCTTCCAATCCTATATGTAAATAGCCTAATATGGATTCACAGTCAATAGCATCTTCAACATCAAGAGTAGCGATCAGCAATCAGCTCGTGTAGCAAACGTATTTCAACTGAACAAAGCAGGCTACACCAAGCTATCTCAATTATTAATCTAATGTTTCCTGGGAGCCACACCATTCATCCATAGCAGGTTAGGCAAGCAAGCTTAATTAACCTACAGCAATGGCCACATTGCACAGTTTTGTTACATTAAGACTTCTTTGTCGAGTTTTGTGGCTGTAGTTTGCCACTTGTTCTAATACCAAACCAATCACATTTTCCAAACTGAATATAGTCAATTTCGTAAATATGACTTACCGAAACAAAGTATCTGTCATCAGAAGAGTTTGTATTGCAAGGCGCTCATGTGCGACCTCAACATGCTTAGGTCCATAACACGCTCGGGCTGAGTCCTGCAATTAAGCAACAAACATTTAAGTCTAATCAGATATGCTTGAACTAAGCAGAATCATAAACATATAAAATCAGTACTGTAATTGTTCTTCTTATCTGAAATACGAGTGTGTGTGTGGGGGGGGGGGGGTATGGTCAACATCTAAGCAATAGCAACATATCAGATGAGTTAAATGTACTGAACATGACAAAAGCCATTAGTTATAAACTCGCATGTTTCAAGAGGCTTACATTAGTAAGCATAGCGAAGAACTCTTTCAAAGCTTGCACCTGCAAATTACAACAGAAATACAAGACGAGATCTGAGCAGCTGCATTTAGAATCTGTTTTGAAAGTGTCTGTCATATGTAGTTAATGAAGATATGGAACTTCTTCAGAAGGAATCATACGTGTAAGTTACGGTATATATTGACAACGGGGAGTTCTAAATCAGACTTACCTCCTGTGCCGCTTTTGTATCTTTTATCAGTGACATCACACCTGGGGTGTCCAAAACTTCCTTCAAACTATGCCTATACCAAATAACAATATACAATAGAATAATCAACAGCAACGTTAGGATCAAACAGAGAGCAAAGAGAAAATAGAGGACCAGGAAATACATAAACCAACCACTCGTTTAGCAAATATATATCTAGAAGTTTTGGACCAGGAAATATATATCTTTGATAGTGCAGGAAAACAAGAAGAACAAAAACAAAAGATTTGATAAGAAGGCACACCATGATTTGGAGGACAAGACGAAAGGCTTTTGTAGAAAAGTAGGTTCCAAACTCAAAACATAGATTCTAAATTACCCTTGGCTACCATTGATCTATATATCCTTCAAATTCTTTTTATGAAAAACAGAAAGATGGGTGCAATAAAGATGCGCCTCTGCAGATATATTGCGTATTTATGCTTAGTTGTTCAGGCCTTTTACCGTTCTTCACCACTGCTGGTTCTGTTTCCAGGATACTAACCAATTCGAAGCCTTGTTCCTAGTGCAAGCGGGTCGTTCAAAAAATATACAGGGTGTGATTTGATAGCTTAAGGTATATGTGACACTTTATGAGTTGAAACAAAGCTTCTTCCTCCGAGTAGACAGTGAAATTAGCAGCCACCAATATAAGAGGATAAAGTACAGAAAAAATAAGACGGAAAAGAGAGAGTACCTGTGATAGAACACAAACACCCCGCGCTGCAGTTGATCAGCAAAAGGAGAGGCGCGCCGCTCGCGGTTGTGGGAACGCATGCGATCCCCTTCGAGGCCCGACCAAGCCAGGTCGACGACGCTAGTGACCGTGGCTGCCGGATCCCGTGTTGCCATGGACAGCATCCTCCTTTGATGCCTGCTAGATCGCTATGGCCGTGGGATCCTTGTGCATGGCGTCCTGCTCCTTGACCAGACCAGATGCAAAAAAAGAAAAAAAATGAAAAATGAATCAGACTTAAGAAAATTGAAGAAATCGACAAGAAGAAAGGGGAGGAGGTAGGTCTTGGAGGATCCACCTCCTGTGGATTTGATCCGCGCCATCCATGGCCGGGTTCAGGTCCTCGTGTGGTCGCCATGGCGTCGGGCTAGATAGCTAGGGTTTCGGCCTGATCTGCTGGATAGAAGGAGAGAAGACAAGCTCGCCGACGGTGGTAGGGGCGAGTTGGTCGGCAGCGACGCTATGGCCTGTGAGGGGAGAGGAGGCCGGCGGCGGGGGAGAGGAGATCGGCTTGATTGGGGGTTGCGGGAAGACAGAGCTCGGGTTGGTTGGAGTTGGAGTTTGGTCTGGTTTGGGGTGGGAGGTATGCATCGTGGGCTGGTCTCTTTTTTTCTTTCTTGCAGTTTTTTTAAGTAGGAGGAGGAGGTCGAACGAAGGGAGGTGGGATCGAGAGGTCGGACCATAGCTCTCGTCGAACTATCACGACGTTCAATCCTGCTTCAAGAGTAGAGATGAGTCACCCACACGGTTTTGTTAAGAATATACTAATTTTTTTGTGGTGTCTTTGGAAAGCTAGAAATGATTTTCTTTTTGATAGAAACAAAGATCTTCCTTATCAAGTTAGCATTGCTGCAGGTGATTTAAATTTGGACTCCCATGATATCCTTTTTGGTCTTTCTATTAAGAATCAATAGGTTCAACAAATTCCTGCTAGCAATCAGCTTCCTTGGCCAGGTAATACTCTCAGGTCTGATCTTTTAATTGTTAGACCCAAAATTTATTTTGATGTAGCTTTTAGAAAAAGAAGTTCCTGGCCCTCCTCGAGGAGAAGTGGCCACATGTATTGGTATCTATATTTCTATTCCTTCCGAGCAGGGAGAAATCAAACACATTAAGCTACGCGGGATGGGCGTTATCTGAGCTATGCCACGTCTGATCGCTAGCAGACAAAAAGAGATCGCTGGGAGAAAAAAAAGAGCCGCCAGCGCAAGTCAAAAAATCTCCCCTTTCCTTCCTCCCTTTCCCGGGTGGGCTATGCCCCCGCCGCCGTCGCTGCCGCCGCCCCATCGTCTCATCCCAGACAATCCGGCGCTCGCAACCGCAAAAGGCGCCCTCCTCAGATCCGCGCCCCCAAAATCTTCTCGTCTTTGCGTTCCACCCGACCTCCATGATGGTTGCAGAGGAGGAGGGGGTGAAGGGGATGCCATCGAGGTGTCGACGGAGATCCTGCCTTGGGCGGCGAGTTGTAGAGGTGATTCTTGGTCGTTTTATATGAGGTGGGGGTGGAGATGTACCGCGTCGGCGCGGCGGGGCCGTGGCGGCCAACCCCTCTGGAGACGACGAAGTTGACGAAGGACGCTCACCAACGGGGACCTCATCGCCTACCTCGCATCCGGGTGTAAGCCCAAGGAGAACTGGAGGTGAGAAGCTACGTTTCCTGTATGACGAGCCTTGCTGCAGCGGTCTTGGGTTAGGAATATTAAGAGTTCACGATCCGCTTTTCCAGCTAAAAATATTCAGAGCTCCTTCTTTGCCTCTACCTTCAGTTTTTCCTCTATTTCTTGTTACACAACTTTGTGGTGCTTAGTGCATATATCAATTTCCTCCTGTCGATTGATTGAACAACTCCGCTACATGTGATTCCACTAGTGAACTCCATTTTTGTGTAACTACAAAAACAAAGAAAACTCCATTTTTGTGTAATTACAAACAAATGAAACTCGAAATTTCATCGCCGCTGCTCTGCGCCTCTACCGGAAAACCTCCTAATAAATGAGATATGCTATTTGATTATATACTGACATGTTTAGGCGTATCTTATGCATATTCTTACCTTTGTTACCTTAGTGCACAACCTTATAATTGGCTTTGTTCAACTAATGGGAAAGCAAATATATTACATAGCAATGGGTGAAAGAGTTGGTGAATGCCATATTAGGGTGCTTTTTACTACTTGGGAGGATATATGCTTATGTAAGAAGACTAATTCAGCTAGACAGTTATAAATTTACTGTAGACAAATGTAATTTTTCTATACATTGATAACTAGGCATTCGTGCATTCGCTCAATTCTGAAATTGTTCATATTGTTGTCTTAGGTATAGTATACAAGTGATTCTTTATTTGATTAAAATACTCCTCTTTGTTTTTGTTGTTGTAATCGACATAATGGTCTTTCTTTTAGATATTATTGAAGTTGGATAAACACCCTATGTTGCTGCGGATATAGATAGATACCTCAAGAATAATGGAATGTTAATTGTCTGGTAGCAGCAGGAGTGCAAGGCAGTGGAGGCGGAAAGGAAGAGCTTCCACGCGACAACAATCTTTTACATGCTGACACATGATTTTTCCAAGATACAATATATAAATTGGATGGTTGGTGCGTAAGAGTTGGACTGGTATTGTTGTAAATTTATAGGCTAGAAGGTCTAGATGATCGAATCCTGCAATGGTGTGTCTGTCAGCTGGAGGCATGGTTTGCTGCAATGGTGTGTCTGTCAGCTGGAGGCATGGTTTGCTGCAGATGCAGATGAAATATCTCTCAAAAACTTGGGTCAGGAACATGTTCTCAGTTGTGGCCATGGTTTTATGGTCGATGGGTACTATCCTGTAATTCAGGTCCTCGCTCAAGGTCTCGACATACTTCTGGATCAGAGGTGTGTATTATTTCTTTCTTTCCCAACATACATATACCGCACACTGAATAATTTTAGTATGTCTTACCAAACATGTTTTTATTAAACTATCCTGTCATGATGGTGCCAAGTACAATTGAAATGTAAGTTAACCATGTTATCTAAGTGAAACCATAGTCATTTTGAAACTTCCTTCTGTTCTGCCTCAGAGACAGATCATCATTTTCTTTAGGTGCACCTGCTAATTGCAGTTTCATAGATACATTTACTTACCTTTGCTGCTGCCATATATTCAGAGTAAAGAAAATTGCACGCCAGCACAATGGAGTGATGGTCATCATATATTCAGATGTACTCTCTTGTCTCTTTGTATGTTTGATGTAACCGTTTCCTACTTGCACTTTTGATTTTGTCAAATTATGCAAGATGTGACCTTTTACTCTACCGTAATATTTATGGATTCATTGTTGTTGTGTCCTATCTCAGGTGTTCTTCGTCTAAAATTAGGCTGCTCCTGCCATGTCTATTAGTGCAATGCCTCCTTCCATGATAAAAGCAGCCTACTCTTAGGTTCTTACATATGGTTGAACCACTCTTAGGTTCTTACATATGGTTGAACCATCGGTAATTGAGGCTTTTTTAGTAGTGATTTGGTGCACCAAAAAAAGATGTTCCTACTGTCTTAGAAAGTCTTTTCAAAATAAAAGGAAGATTTTTTTTCTTTTCAAAAAAAGTTTTTTCAGTTTTTTTATTTTTGAGATGAATGTGATGTTTACATGATATAAAACCTTTTTTAATTTTGAAACAAGGGTATGGTGCGCACAACTTCCTGTCAAACGGCCCGCAACGGCGGGCCCCAACCACTAGTCAATATTCAAGTCCACGCCTCGGCTTCCTCTACTTCTACTCCTTTGCAAGCTGAATCTATTGGTCTGGCTTCTGCTGCTAATATAGCCTCTCAGCTCAATATTGTGCATGCTACTTTTCTCAGTGATTGTCTTACTCTTGCTAAATGTGTTGTTTTGGCCAACACCTTGGATCCCTCTATTCCTTGGAATATTAGAAAGGATCTTACCACCTTTTTCAAACACTTTGCAGCTTTAAATCCTAAAGTGTTTCATATTTCTAGAGAAGTTAATGGAGTTGCACGTAACCTTGCTCATCGGGTTTTCAGATCTAATAAGGACACTCAGATTTGTTGCTTTTCTCGAAATCACTCTTCTACTTCGTCCCTTCTATCTAATCTTCAAATTTCTGGTGTTAAGATTCACACTATGCACTATTATTAATTCTTTTCTTGTTGTTTATATACTTTTTCTCTATTCAAGATGTTCTGTATTGCTTGTTTTGTATTATTTCGGTTGCAGGGCTGGACTTCTGGAGATGCAAAGAGACTTGTTTGTCATTTTGCAGTCTTAGCTAATGATATTGGAGGACGGGTGGACAAATGCCTCTATGCTCTTCTTTCACTTCATTCGGGATTACATGGAAGGAGTTAATTGCAAAAGACTATCACAATTCGGGCCGTATTCACAAGTTGGTGTCATCTTTTAATTTTTTTACAAATACGTACCAAGATACAGGCCGTAGTTTGCAGATCCTGTATTTCTACGTATAGATGCTCTTTCTGACAGATATGGCCCACCGGTCAGTCTCCTAAAAAAAACCGACCCGGATTGCTTCGATCCGAGAAAAACAACTATTTCTCTTCATCTAGACCGGACAGGCAAAAAAAAAACCTTCATCTTGCATCTCCAGACCGAGCCCACCATCTCCCCCATCTCCCCTGCTCCTCCACCCCGCCTCCCCTCACCGCCACCATCGCCGGCCACTCCCTCCACCCCCACCAGCACCGCCCCTCCCTCCTCCGCCCCGCCCCTACCTCCTCACCATCTCCCCTGCTCCCCCACCCCGCCTCCCGCATATCTTCCGACGCCTCGCCTCGGCGCGCTGCAGCCGTACCTCGGCCCCTTCGCCTATCCGCTGCCCTAGCACGAGAGGCCCCCGCCCATGGAGAGCGCACAGGCGTGCCGGACGCATGCAACGACCACGTCGTAGCTCCCGCTCTGCGGCGCGACGCGGACGGCCTCGATGTCCTCCGTCTTGTTCCCGAAGCAGATCCCTTCCCCCGGCGCGGCGGTGCAGCGTGGTGGTCGACAAAGGGGTGTGCGAGATGGCGACGCTGGTGCAGGTGCACAGCGCGCGGAAGCACGGCGTGCTGCTGGAGGCGGTGGCCGCGCTGTCGGAGCACGGCGTCTGTGTCCGCAAGGGCTACATCTCGTCCGACGACGGCCGGTGGTTCATGGACGTGTTCCACGTCACCGACGCCGCGGGATGCAAGGTCGACGCCGACAAGCTGCTCGTCCGCCTCGAGTCCTCGCTCGCCGCCGCGGCGGCCGCGCCCGACACATTGCCGCCCGCCAAGGAGGCGCTCTGCCTGCTCGAGCTCATCGGCGTCGACCGCCCGAGGCTGCTCTCGGAGGTGTTCGCCGTGCTGGCCGCCCTGGTGTTCGTCCGAGACAAGGACCCCGGCGCACCCATCCACGATGCGGCCGAGCAGCGCGGCGGCGGCGAGGCAGGCCAAGACTCGGCCGAACCCCGGCTGGCCCTGCGCGATGCGGTGGGGTGGAGGGAGTGGCCGGCGGGGTGTGGCGGTGGTGGCGGTGAGGGGGAGGCGGGGTGGAGGAGCAGGGTGGGATCGGTTGGAGGAGAAGAAGGGTTTTTCTTTTTTTGCATGTCCGGTCCGCTGGAGAGAGAGGGTCGGTTTTTCCGGATCAAAGCGGTCCGGGTCGGTTTTCTCTGTAAGAGACTGACCGGTGGGTCATGTGTGTCAGAAAGAGCATCTATACGTAGAAATACAGGATCTACAAAATACGGCCTGTATCTTGGTACGTATTTGCAAAAAATTTGAAAGATGGCACCAACTTGTGAATACGGCCTAAATTGTGGTAGTCTTTTGCAATTAACTCACATGGAAGTTATGTGAGCCGAGTGTTAGAAGTATAATTGGGTTTAAGTTAGAGATAAGGAGATAGAGATAGAATTAGTTTAAACCACATGTAACTTGTCTTGTACTCCAAGCCTCTACCCCTCATGTGCTTCTATATATACCCCTACGAGGGTTAGATCAATAGAACAAAATAACAATACTCAGCCATCTATAATTTCAACATGGTATTAGAGCGGTTAGTCTCACGACGCCGATCCTAGGACTTCCATCACTACCGCATCGCGCGCTGCCCCCGGGGAGATCAATCTCCTCTCCTCGGGGGCGCGGCATCCGGTCTCAATCAAAGATCGGATCAGTTCTTTAGACTAGTTTAGATCCAATTTTTAAAATTTCAGTAGATTAGTTCTTCAGCCACCAAATAAATCCCGCTACCCTTAAATTCCAGCAAAAATTGATGTTTCCAACCGCAGCCAATCCTACAAACACCTATGGAGGTGCGCGGCGGCGATCACGTGCGGCATCGAGCTTCACGTCTCGTGGCTTTGGGCGGCTCCCTCGACTCCAAGCACACGACACCTTCGATCCGGCAGGCTGCGCCAGACGCGGCATGCACGCATCGTGAGCTAGTTGGTAGTTTGACCATTGATGGATCAAGCCTCAGGCTAGCTAGCTTTGCACATGCCGACTCCCGAGCATCACCAGCGCCGACTGGATCGGCTTGGGCCGATCTACCTGGCTTCCTTACCGCGACGGCATCCATGGAGTTACCTACTCCAGCTTGACCGGACGAGCTGGTGACACAGACTTCATCGATGAGACGGCACGGACGAACTCGGCGGCAACCCCGATCCAGTCGATCCGACTAGGCGGCTACCAACTCTGGGGCTCTGGGCACATGCAGAGAACAACGACGCCACATTCGTCGGGTGCATATCGACTACTTCAACGCAAGCACGATCGAGCAGTGCCAGGATCCAACTCCCGCACGTGTCCACCAGATGTGTGCAAGCTGCGTGAGCATGCATTAGCACTAGCAGGACGTGTGCGTCCATGTATGATGCATGCTCACGCAGGTCGCGGCAGGTCTTCATGTACATGTCTGCATCGCCTTCTACATCGATCGAGCTACATCGACTGTGCATCGCCAACCGAGCCATCGCTGAGAAAATTAAAGCATCACGGGTATGAGCCAGCGATTGGAAGCACGCGGACACCCGCGACTACACCGAGCTGTACGACTACATCGCATCTTTGTCAAGTACATCTTCGAGAAGCGATATCGACACGCATCATCCACACGCTAGGCCGGTGTGGAAAGTGATGCAATTCTTCATCGATTTCCCCGGCGCAACATGGCATCGACACTTGGTCGCCACAAGGGACGCCTTCAAGCGACACATTATCGTCGGCACGCTGCTGCGACGCCACCGTCGACGCTTCATCGCCAAGGTCTTCATCAACATGGTCTTCACCAACATCTTTGTCAACACGCCGTTGCCCCTCATCCACAAGATGGACATCTAGCGTCCTCTGACAGATTTTTCTGCAAGGCGCGACCCTGACGACGGCATCGACCGCGTCATCCACGACGGCACGACTTCATCGACATGGCGTCACTACAGTGACGACCCTACGCGGCCACACGGTTCTGGCAAAACCGATGTGTGCTCGATGGGCTTCCTTCGGTCTTGGAAAAACCTATGGACTCATCGCCGACGGCATCCTCTCACATTCATAAGGTGCATCGTCCACGTCTGCGGCTCCGTTATAGCGCATTTTTTTACGCCTCCGGCTTTGTGCGGCTTCATCATCCACGATGATCACACATCGACCATGACTACCTTGACCACGGCTACATCACCATGATCGGCTACCTCGACATTGACATTAATGGCTACGTCTACAGCAACTCATCGGCAACAACTTCAGTCAACAGCGTCCGCGTCGTCACTAGCGTCCACGCCACTCACACTGTGACTGCGGGAGGGAATAGAGGAGAGACCAGGAAGTGACCAGAAGGGGACGTAGTCACCGCCCTAGGTGCTGACCCATCAGAGACGCAGTTGATGATGGCGCGGTGGAGAAGATGACAAAGGCGCAAGACTTCAAATTCAGTCGTAAGCGTCCGTTTCACCCCCGCTACGACTGATGGGGGATGTTAGAAGTATAATTGGGTTTAAGTTAGAGATAAGGAGATAGAGATAGAATTAGTTTAAACCACATGTAACTTGTCTTGTACTCCAAGCCTCCACCCCTCATGTACTCCTATATATACCCCTACGAGGGTTAGATCAATACAACAAAACAACAATACTCAGCCATCTATAATTTCCACACCCAGCTATATTCTGAAGATCTTCTTCGAGTTGCTCTTGGTGTTTGCTCCCTGATGTATCTATGTTTCTTTGGTAGCAGAAGTGCAGATCATGTCTTTTTCTTCCTTGGGCTGCCTTATCATGTTAGTCAAGTGGTTCATCACCAGGGATTCTTGCTCCCTTGTTGACTTCTAGAACTTCTATTAAGCTCTTCTTTCTCAGATTCTGCTTTTTCTTTCACTCTTTCTTCTAAGCAGTTTCTGTAACCCCTGATGTACATTGTCTTTGAGCTGAATAAATTGGCACATGTTGGTGCCTTTCCCTGTTCAATTTTTATTTAAAAAAATATTTGGTAAGAACTTGTTGACCTAAAAAGAAACATAAATTTATTTAGTAAATCAATGAAACTTGGGATAGTTAAGATGGTTTTCAATGGAAATTAGTGAGACAACCAATAATAGATGGGCAAAACCAAAACAAGGAATGAGAGGAAGAAACATATGTAGGGTTGAATGAAGGATTCTATCTGACAGGAAATAGAATGATACTCTTTTTTCTAAATACTCCCTCCGTTCCTAAATATAAGTCTTTTTTAGAGATTTCACAATAAGACTACATACGAAGCAAAATGAATGAATCTACATTTAAAAGTATGTCTATATACATCATATGTAGTCCTATAATAAAACATCTAAAAAGACTTATATTTAGTAACGGAGGAAGTAGTAGAGAACCAAAAAGTCCCTTCTTAGATCGAGCTCACATGAGCTTGGTATGAACAGTGAAATTTATAAAAATGAAAATAAATTCAAAAATATCTACTTTTTTATAACGTTAACAAATGTTTTCAGAGCTTTAAAAGTTTCATCATAAAGTGACATTCGTGGAAGTCATCTAAAAAACAAAATCATCTCCCTTGAATGTTTTTGAAAAATAATATTTTTGGACACTGATACTATATTCCATAACTTTTACAAATGTTATTTAATGATGAAATTTTATAAGCACTCCAAACATTCATCAATGTTTGTCAAAAATAGATTTGTTTTCCAATGTTTTTGGATTTTAATGTTCACCCTACTCGTATGAGCTTAAGCTGATATAGTCAACGTCCGTAGAGAAATGCGTACAAGACTTTGAGATCCACGATAGAGGTGAGTTATTTTATACTCCCTCCGTTCGGAAATACTTGTCCTAAAAATGGATATAATGGATGTATTTATAACTAAAATAAGTCTAGATACATTCATCCTTAGGACAAGTATTTTTGGACGGAGGGAGTATTTGAGAAGGTGTGCAGTGTGCGATAGCATGAGTAGTTTCTTAAAATTAAACTTACTTTTTTTGAGGAAAAATTTAGGACCCTAATACCCTCCACAGCATGAACCGGATGACTCCACAACATGCATGCACAAATAACGAAATTGATGATCTTAGTGGAAATCATTTGTTTTTTAGTTTTTAAAATATTTTATCTCTTAAATAAAAAATTTGATTGAAAAAACATGTTCATCATTAAATCTATCACGACGAGATCTTTGAAAATAGATCTCATATCTATAAGTTTTGACGACTTTTTGGTTAAAACTTGTGATGTCTATTGCACATAAATTGTCATGATGTTTACGCAGAATTAGTCGGGATATGTTTTAACTACTCTTTTTTCTACGTTTAAAGTAATTTTTGACATGTTATAAAAAAGGAAAATAAGAAACTAAAACATGCCATGGTGAATTACCAAAACTTGTCATGATCCATGAAATAATTTTGACATGGTTCATAATTAAAAAGAAATCTATTGTTAATTACTTTAAAAATGCATGATCAATGACTCAAATTAGGTATGGACCATAAATTCAAATTGTTATGTTGAATTACTTAATTTTTCCATGATCGATGCACTAAACTTTCCATGGTTCATACAAAAAGATAATTATCATTGTCAAAATACTAAAATAGTCATGGTAAAATTACTAAAATAGTCATGATCTATAAAGTAAAATTGCCATCATCTATAAAATATTTTTTCATGATGAATTACAAAAATTTGTCATCATCAAATTGTCATGGTTAATTATTGAAGATTGGTATGATCAATTAATAACTCTTCCATGAAAAATAATTGAAATACAGTGGTAGCTTTAAAATCCATGAAACATATCATGACAACTTTAGTGTAAACCTATGACGACTTCCGTGTAAACATCATGGCAACTTTTGACCTCCAAAAATGTCGTCGAAACATATCAATATGGAACCTAGTTTTGAAAATCTCATCGAAACGGATTTAATGATGAAAATGTATTTTAATTGATTTTTTATTAAACAGACAAAATATTTTTAAATTTTAAAAACCAAAACGATTTTGTTGACGTCATCTGATTCGTTGTGTATGCATGCATGTCATGATGTGGCAAAATGAGTGGTAATGAAAGCATTTGGACCAAATTGCTTCGTATTACATATGTGACACCTACCATTTGAGAAAATTTAAACTTACAAAACAAAGGGATGTATTTAATGTTTTTCGGGCTTAATTTTCCATTGATTTCCTTTGTTTCTTTTCTGGGTTTCCTTGCTTTTATTTTGTCCATATCGAAAAAATGTTGAGTATTAGTTTTGAAATGTTAAACCTGCATATAAAAATATTTGCCATGTATAAAAAATGTAGAGTGTACATTAAGTAAAGGCAGATATTAAAAACATATATTTGAAAAAAATGTACTTAAAAATGTTACACATCTATACAAAAGTATTACTGATGTATACAAAATGATTAATTTTGTGTTGAAAAATGTTTATTGGCATTGCTAATGTTCAACACAAGTTCCACATTTTTATACATGTTTAAAATTTTATATATATATATATATATATATATATAGAGAGAGAGAGAGAGAGAAAGTCTATTCATCACCCAAGATGAAGAATAAGTTATTGTTCACCTGAGGTAATCTTACGACCATTTCATAATTAAATTACATTTAAAATGCAAGTAATTACATTTATATTCACTAACTACGTAAAGTTTGACATAAGAAGACAAAAATACAGGTCATAAAACCAGAAAAACGCATTTTTTGTATATGTTACACTATGTTTTTGTGTTTGTAATATTATATGACATAAAATATTTTTATGATGTCTATATATTTTCTTACGGTCTCTTTTACATATGAAATAAGACAAAATTTTTGGAACCTAAAATTACGGTGCATTGATATGAAAATACGTTCATGAGATACCTACAATGTTTTCGTATCCTTTTTGACCTAGTCGGGTAGATACGTGTGTATATTAGGTATAATACCCACTAATTGGTATCACGGTATAAGAAAATGTACACGTGATATCTCGGGTACATACATAAAAGATGTGACATTTATAGGTATATATACAAATAAAATTCACATCGAGGTATTTATATTTATATGTATAATTTTATTAGGTATATCACCAGCATGTACATATTCATTTGTATATTCACATCAAGGTATGTATATATTCATGTGTATATTCACATCAAGGTATGCATATTTTCATTTGGTACAACACCAACACGTAGATATTAAAAGTATGACATTTATGTCTATATTTTCATTGGGTATAACTTTGATATGTATATATTTCGTTAGGTATAATACCCACTAACTAGTATCAGGGTCTACGTGGATATATGGGGTATATATATATCTACCACCGGTGGTAGTTACCACCACTTATGTTTTGTATGTTGTATGTAATATTTATCAAATCGGAGAGTATGTATGGGTAATATGTAGTATATAATCATGTTTTGGTAGTATATATACTATTTGTTTGATAGTATGTATCATATTTCGTGTATGCTCTTTTTTACATACAAATATATGCGTATTTCACAAATATAATAAAAACTATGGATCAACTTGTAATTTTTTCATGTAACTCACTTTGAAAAATCTTATATATAGTATATGAACATAATAGGAATGATAAATTAGTATATATGCGCCCGCGTGGTAGTATATGGAACACGTGGGGTAACTACCCCTGGGTGGTATGATGTATTTTTCCTATATATATATATATCACCCAGGGTGCAGAATAGGTTATTATTCATCTGAGGTAATTTTACGAGCTTTTCATAAATAAATTACATTTAAAACAAAAATAGTTAAATTCATATTGACCCACTATGTAAAATTTGACATAAAAAATTTAAAATATAGGCTGTAAGACAAAAAAATATGCATTTTATGTACATTTTACACTTTGTTTTTACGTAACAAAAATATTTTTTACGGTGATTATATATTTTCTTACGGTCTCTTTTTACATATGGAATAAGAAAAAAAATTACGTAATGTAAAATTACGATCCATTGATGTTAAAATAGAGGGGGTGAAGAATAACTATTCCTCATCCAGGATGGCGAATAGCGCGACCATATAGAAACTCTATTCATCACCTAGAGTGCAGAATAAATTATTCCTCACTCGAGGTAATTTTACGACCATTTCATAAATAAATTAAATTTAAAATGTAAATAGATACATTTGTATTGATTAACTACGAAAAATTTGACATAAGAAAACAAAACTATAGATCATAAGACCAAAAAAATCGCATTTTATGTATAATTTACACTATGTTTTTATATTTGTAATTTTATGTGACATTTTTTTTTACGGTGACTATGTATTTTTTACGGTCTCTTTCTACGTATGAGATAAGATTAAAATTTAAGAAACATAAACTTATGGTGTATTAATGTAAAAAGAGAGGGGGTGAAGAATAACTATTCCTCATCGAGGATGACGACCTATCGTCTAGTAGTAGTTACCCTCACATGAGTTTTTATTGTTGTATGTAGTATTTTTTTCAAAACCGAGAGCACGTATGTGTAGTATGTAGTATATAAAAATATTTGGATAGTGTATATTCCACTTTTTAGGTAATATGTACAATTTTTTTGGTATGTTGCTTTATACATATAAATATGAAGTTATTTTCAAAATATTATGGACTCATATGCAAAAAGAATCATATAGCTCATTTTGAAAAATCTTAGATATAGTATCTAAACATACTTAAAATAATAAAATAGTATACAATGTACAATTTTTATGCTTTGCTTTTGATTGATATTAAGTATGACTATGACTGGATCTTCGTTGCTATGAATTACAATGTTTAGTCAGCCCTTGATCTTTGAAAGTGCTCTGCATTTATGTTTTGCGGTCTTAGAAAGAGCTAGCGAGATACCACCTATTCATATTGTTTCATGCTTGTTTTGATTGAAGTGTTGGTATTTGAAACTCATTATTATTTGCTCGTTAGCTGATTATGCCATTGATATTAGTTTACCATGAGACCTTTTCTTATGTGGTTAACTTGTGATCTTGCTGAAATTTTGGTTATGAGTTAGACATAGTTGCAACAACAAAGATCAAACAGAGTTTGTCAAAGTTTTTCTTTCTCTCTTAGTTTGTCAACTGAGTTGCTTGATGACAAGCAAGGTTTTAAGCTTGGGGGAGTTGATACGTCTCCAACGTATCTACTTTTCCAAACTCTTTTGCCCTTGTTTTGGACTATAATTTGCATCATTTGAATGGAACTAACCTGGACTGACGCTGTTTTCAGCAGAATTGCCTTGGTGTTATTTTTGTGCAGAAATCAAAGTTCTCCAAAAGTCCTGAAAATTTACGGGGAGCAGTTCTGGAAAATATCAAAAATATCTGCGCCAAGTTCCACCTCAGGGGGTGGGCCAGTGGGCCACAAGCCCCTGCTCCACCACCACCCCCTGGTGGCGGTGGGCAGGCTTGTGGGGCCCACAGGCACCTGCCGCCCCCAACTCCATCTCTATAAGTTGTCTTTCGTCCCAGAAAAAATAAAAAGAGAAGTTTTGATCGCGTTTTCGATACGGAGGCGCCGCCACCACCTGTTCTTCATCTGGAGGGCAGATCTGGAGTCCGTCTTGGGCTCCGGAGAGGGGAAATCGTCGCCATCGTCATCATCAACCTTCTCCCCTCTCCAATTCCATGAAGCTCTTCGTGGTCCGTGAGTAATCTATTCCTAGGCTCGCTGGGCAGTGATGAGTAGGATGAGATCTATCATGTAATCGAGTTAGTTTTGATGGAGACTGATCCCTAGTATCCACTATATTCTGAGATTTGATGTTGCTACTACTTTGCCATGCTTAATGCTTGTCACTAGGCCCGAGTGCCATGATTTCAGATCTGAAATTATTATGTTGTCACCAATATATGTGTGTTTTAGATCCGATCTTGCAAGTTGTAGTTACCTACTATGTGTTATGATCCGGCAACCCCGGAGTGAAAATAACCGGAACCACTTCCGGTGATGACCATAGTTTGAGGAGTTCATGTATTCACCAAGTGCTAATGCGTTGGTCCGGTTCTTTATTAAAAGGAGAACCTTAATATCCCGTAGTTTTCTTTTGGACCCCGCTGCCACGGGAGGGATGGACAATAGATGTCATGCAAGTTCTTTTCCCTAAGCCCGTATAACGACACACAGAATGCATGCCTACATCACATTGACGAACGGGAGCTAGCCACATATCTCTCTATGTTATAGCTATTGCATGATGAAATATCATCCAAACCAATCACCGACCCATTGCCTACGAGTTTGTCCTACTGTTGTTACTTGTCTTGCTCTGTTGCTGCTACTACTGTTGCTACTGCTGCTACTTGTTTTGCTCTGCTACTCCTACTGCTGTCACTACTGCTGTTCCTTGCCACTGCTATTGCTCGTTACACTACTACTACCTGCTACACTGTTGATTCGCCAGACCGTTGACGGGAATTGACAACTTCCGCCGACGCGGCAACGGAGGCGCCATTGATACAATTGTTAGGAATAGTCTGCCGTCAACAGATCGTTTCTGACACCGTTGTTATCATACTACTTTGCTGTTACTACTGTGCTTGCAGATACTAATCTTTCAGGTGTGGTTGAATCCGACAAATTCAGCTGCTAATACTTGAGAGTATACTCTCACCTCCTGACTGGCTTACCTACAAATTTGGGTCGAATACTCTACCCTCGAAAATTGCTGCGAACCCATGCGCTGGTGGGCCATCAACAACATTCTTCTAGTCTCATTACTGGGGAGTGCTTTCAGCATTCTTCTGGTGCCGTTGCAGGAGAAGGTTTGTTGTCATAAGCATTCGTCTAGCTAACGCCAGAGATTGCAGGATCAACCCTTTTCTGGAGCCATTGCCAGGGAAGCACAGCTGACATCACGCGTCATCATCACTCGACAACTTCGCGCATCGCCACTCGGCAAGACACGCCATCGTCATTCGGCCACCCGCACGCCGTCACTCTGCTGAACGCTCCATCGTCACCATGCTCATGTCATCACTCGGCAACTCCACGCATCACCACTCGGCGAGACACGTCTTCGTCACTTGGCCGCCCCGTGCATCGCCACTCAGCCGTACGTGTCTACTTCGCTCGACCGCCCTATGCATCGTCAGACAGCTAAGTCATTCTTCAGAGACTCCATTCAATTAAATAGTTATTTCCGCATTATCGAGTGGCACGTAAAGTCATGCCCGACGTCCACTAGGAGGCCACGCCACCGAGTGTACCTCTGTGCTCAGTTATTTATTTTCATGTGGGAACACTACACTTCCGCTTCATTTGGGTCCAATAATCAAAACGAGTTCAGTCGGATCCTTCACTTTCACAAGTTTAGTAGGATCCTTCACTCTTTTAGACTCTTGCTGGTTCCGAACGAGCAAGAACCTGTCACACCGAGCGGGTGTCTAGGGGTGTAATTTGCACAAATCATTTCAACAAGGAAAAAGTCCAATTTCAACCTCGAATTTATATTGGTCGGACGGAATAAACCCTCAACTCGAAATCCCGGTCGATTGCACCGTGAACTATGCAATCTCGGTCTAAATCAAACCCACACACCATGTCAATCGGGATTCATTTTTTGGGCTGGCCCGTTTTAAAATCACGAACATATTTAATATTTTTAGAACATATTTCAAAGCGGACAACACATTTCCAAACAAATAATTTTTTCTCTGAAACATGAACATTTTTAATAATATCTGAACCATTTTATAAAATCTCTCAAAAATAGAAAACGTGATTTTTTTCAAAATCGGAACATTTTTCAAATTTGAATATATTTTTTGGATGCGCGAACATCTTTTCTTGTAGTTGTGGAGTGATGGGACTTTTTTCAAATATTTCTTATAGTGTGTTGGGACAAATTCGGTCCGGCGATGAACCCGAATAGCCTACAGGTACGCATAATACACACCATGACAACCCACACATACACGTACATGCATACGTAATATACAATAAATATTTTAACAACACACAATGAACTCTATATAATATAAGTGAAAATAAACAGTAACAAAGAAAAAAAGAAATCAAAAAATAAAAAGTATAAAATATAAATTGAAACAGAAAATAAAAATAAAAATAAAAACGAAAGGAAAAAAGGAACCAGAAAACAAAAATATAAAAAACAAATAACAAACGAAAACCTGAAGCAAAGCAATGCGTAGCACGCGTTGCCGTGAAAAGGGAGCTTCATTGTTTGAAACTAATGTGTCGGAAGTGTACACGGTCATTAATTGATGACTGTAAAATAATGTTAGAGCCAACGACCTAGCGCCGAGGTTCAAAATATATTTCAAAATTATAAAAATATACATGTGTGTAATTTTAAGATTGTTGCATTTGGAAAATGTTCATAGATTTCAAAAAAGTGTTGGGGACAATTAAAAAAATGTATATGATGTATTAATATTTTTAACATGTATTCTAGAAAAATGTTAATCATATGTTAAAAACCATTTTAAGGTGCTTCCTACGTACTATAAAATAACCTGTGGACTTCACAATGTTTATGAAATCTCTGAATTTTAATTTTGAAAATCCATTTACTTGTTTTCAAAATCGTTGAACTTTTTTTTTTATCCATGGTTATTTCTTTAAAATTCATGAACTTTTTTTCTCACTTTTTATAATTCCGTAAATATTGTGATGTCCGATAGCGAGATGGGCCTGACTGGTTTGGCCCAGTCTTTTCCGCGCGTGCGCAGCCCAATCCCGGTCAAGTCAGCAATCCCAGTTTGCCAAACGAATCCAGGGTTCTTTTTAGACCAGGATTACATAGTTCAGGGTGCAATCGACAGGGATTTCGAGTTGGAGGTTCATTTCGTCGAACCTCTACAAATTCAGGGTTCAAAATGGACTTTTTCCTTTCAACAAACATCAAATTACTTTGAGAATTGTTTATGTTAGGTTGCGTTATTTTTCATACACACGTTACCCGGACGCCTCTGTTCGCCATTCTCGATGACACGCTCGACTCGGACGCCCCGCGCGCCGTCACTCGGTCGGATACCTCCGCGACAACATTCTCGACTAGGCCACCCCGCGCGCTATTACTTGACTGACCGCATGTGCGCCGCCACTCACTGAAACGTATCTACCTCACTCGGATGCCCCGCGCATCGCAACTGTGCTGGAGGCGTCTATATCACTTGGTAACCCCGTGCGTCGCCACTTAGCTAGACACGTATACTTCACTCGGATGCCCCGCATATCGCCACTCCGTGCGGCCTGTCTTCATCAACCGGCCGCTCTATGAGCCATCGCTCAGCTGGACACATATACAACATAACCTTCAGTGGGTGAACGACTTAGCCGCGAACCTGATTTCGCCTAAGTTCAAAACTACTCCGAGTACGGACATGCTCCAAACTCGGGGGCTTAGATGCGACTCCGTATCGCCTAAGTTAAAAACAACTCCGAGTACGGACATGCTCCACACTTGGGGACTTAACTGCGATTCCGTATCGCCCAAGTCCATAACTACTCCGAGTACGGACATGCTCCACACTTGGGGACTTAGCTGCGACTTCGTATCGCCTAAGTTAAAAACAACTCCGAGTACGGACATGCTCCACACTTGGAGACTTAGCTGCGACTCTGTATCGCCTAAGTTAAAAACAACCCCGAGTATGGACATGCTCCACACTTGGGGACTTAACTGCGACTCCGTATCGCCAAGTTAAAAATAACTCCGAGTATGGACATGCTCCAAACTTGGGGGCTTAGTTGCGACTCCGTATTGCCTAAGTTAAAAACAACTCCGAGTACGGACATGCTCCACACTTGGGGACTTAGCTGCGATTCCGTATCGCCTAAGTTAAAAACAACTCCGAGTATGGACATGCTCCACACTTGGGGACTTAGCCGCGACTCTGTATCACCTAAGTTAAAAACAACTATGAGTACGGACATGCTCCACACTTGGGGACTTAGGTGCGATTCCGTATCGCCTAAGTTAAAACCTACTCCGAGTATGGACATGCTCCACACTTGGGGACTTAACTACGACTCCGTATCGCCTAAGTTAAAAATAACCCCGAGTACGGACATGCTACACACTCGGGGGCTTAGCTGCGACCCTGTATCGCCTAAGTTAAAAAAAAACTCCGAGTACGGACATGCTCCACACTTGGGGGCTTAGCTGCGGCTCCATATCGCCTAAGTTAAAAATAACTCAGAGTACGGACATGCTCCACACTTGGGGACTTAGCTGCGACCCCGTATCACCTAAGTTAAAAACAACTCCGAGCACGGACATGCTCCACAATCGGGGGCTTATCTGCGACTTCGTATCGCCTAAGTTAAAAAGAACCCCGAGTACGGTCATCATTCACACTCGGGGGCTTTGTTGCGAGCCCGTATCGCGTAAGTTAAAAAATACACTTGGGGACTCGACCTTGGTTCTGAAATCATATAAGGAAGACTCAACAAACATTCAACATGACGAGTACTAGAAGACTTAAACCCTTTGCCGGACTTATCTAGTTCGATAGAGGCTTGGGGACTACACCCAGTGGGTGCACTGAGTGTGCCCCCACTGGAAGAGAAATACAAAAAAGAAACATTCTGCTTGGTTAGGTACAACAACAACATTCAAGTTCAACAGACTCCAACCGACTACCAGCGGTCAGTGAGAGTCTAAGGGGCTACTGTTGGGGATATACAAAAATGGGTAGGCCTATGAAGGGTCGAAATACCATAATAGTATGGGGTCCACACATGAGGTGGGCCGAGACAAATATATACATACTATCCACTCGGACGACGGTAAACCACTCAGCCATATGTCTCACTCGGATATGCGAAGACCAAGAAGGCAGTCGAAGCATCATACTCATACTGGAGGTTTTATAGTGGGCTGTCATCATGGCACTAATGCTCCATCTTGTAACATAGGAGGTGAGGGGGTGACACACTCTATATAAGCCACCCCACCACATAGCTCAGGGACTAGCTTCTTCTCCCCCTGCAGGCTCATTCCTCCCCTAGAGCTCGGGCTCTCTCTAGTCTCAGGACTTAGCTTGGAGATCTGTTCTCCCTCTCTCTCTCTCTCTCTCTCTCTCTCTCTCTCTCGCTCTCTTTAATACACAATATAACTCTGTGTTCATGACAGATAAGCAAAGCCTCTCCAGAGCACGAGACGTAGGCTTGTTGTGTCCACCGTGAGAGGCCCGAACTTGCTAAAATCACTGTGTCACCCATTTGCATCTCGATAGATTGTGCTCCTTTATCCTAACCTTTTCTGTTGTCGGAATCGTTACCATGACAGACACCGACGAGGGATCCATATTGCCCAGCACCGTTTTCCTCTCTCTCCCTCCCCCTCTATCTCCATTTCTCTCTCCCTCTGTCTCCCTCTCTCCCTCTCTCTTTCTCCCTCCCTCCCTATCTCTCTCTCTCTCTCCTCCTCCTCTCTCTCTCCCTTCCTTTCATCGGAAACCACAATTTCATAGTCCTCGTGCCCCCGCTATAAAATGATCAACATTGGTGCCTAGTAGGTGTGTATGGCCCGCAAGGGAAACCGAAGAAGGTCAAATTCCTCCACGAGCTGCAAGACTTGCGCGACACCCTGGCAGACCCTTATCTCCTTGGGTATGACTTCAACATGATCGTGAGCGCTACCGATAAAAACAACAGTCGCATCAGCCATTGCACCATCCACCGGTTGCACGACCTTTACCTCTATGGCCGACGTTACACATGGTCTAATGAGCAGGACAACCCCACACTTCTCCGCAACAACCTCATTATCTTCACCCCTACTGGAAGACTGCTCACCCAAGATGCATGTTACGTTGCTTGGATACTGCTACATTCAACAACTGTCCTCTAGTCATTGATTACTCTCCTCGCTCTCATGCACCCACACGCTTTCATTATCAAGGATTCTAGACCAAGCTCGAGGGGTTCGCCTAAGCGGTGGCAGAGACATGGTGCTCTGTGCAACACGATCATGATCCATTCCGGTGGATATTTGCGCGCTATGGCAACAACACGAAGGTTGCAAAGTTTGATCATTTCTGTCCAACTCCAAATTGCCCGGGAACCGATTGCCATGCTAAATGCTTCTTAATACATGCTCCCCTTTGCTTGTCCTCAAGCAACTCAGTTGACAAACTGAGAGAGAAAGAAAAACTTTGACAAACTCTGTCTGATCTTGTTGTTGCAACTATGTCTAACTCATAACCAGAATTTCAGCAAGATCACAAGTTAACCACATAAGCAAATGACACAAAGGTCTCACGGTAAACTAATATCAATGGCATAATCAGCTAACGAGCAAATAATAATGAGTTTCAAATACCAACACTTCAATCAAAACAAGCATGAAGCAATATGAATAGGTGGTATCTCGCTAGCTCTTTCTGAGACCGCAAAACATAAATGCAGAGCACTTTCAAAGATCAAGGGCTGACTAAACATTGTAATTCATAGCAACGAAGATCCAGTCATAGTCATACTCAATATCAATCAAAAGCAAAGCATAAAAATGACAGAGGTGCTCTCTAGTTGGTGCTTATAAAAGAGGAGGATGACTCAACAGGAAAATAAATAGACATGCCCTTCGCAGAGGGAAGCATTGATTTGCAGAGGTGCCAGAGCTCAAGCTTTGAAAACAGAGATAATAATTTTGGGTGGCATGCTTTCATTGTCAACGCAATGACCAAGAGTTCTCAATATCTTCCATGCTACTCATGCTATAGGCGGTTCCCAAACAGAAAAGTAAAGTTTTAACTCCCCCACCACCAATCAATCACACTCCATGGCTAGCCGAATCCTCGGGTACCGTCCATACTAACATCAATCCGGGGGGAGTCTTGTTTTACAGTTATGTTTTCGATTTAAGCGTGGAACTGGGCATCCCAAATACCCGCCCCTTTCTCGTGAATGACTGTGAATAAACACATGTCGAGGATAACACTCCTAGCATGGAAGATACCAATAGCCCTCTGTCACCACATGAGCGGTTCAGGCATGCAAAACATATTATTTCTTGAAGGTTTAGAGAATGGAACATGCAAATTTACTTGGAACGGCAGGTAGATACCGCAAATAGGTAGGTATGGTGGACTCTCATGGAAAAACTTTTGGGTTTATGGAAGTGGATGCACAAGCAGTATTCCCGCTTAGTACAAGTGAAGGCTAGCAAAATACTGGGAAGCGACCAACTAGAGAGCGACAACGGTCATCAAGATGCAATGAGTTTGACTAACATTAAATGCAAACATGAACATGATATAAATCACCATGAACACGAACATCACAGAGGCTATGTTGATTTTGTTTCAACTACATGCATGAACATGCGCCAAGTCAAGCCTACTTGAAACATTCAAAGGAGAATACCATCCTATCATACTACATCACAGTCATCTCAAAATCTATGTTGGCAATCAAGACAAACCATTATAAGCTCTCAGCTAAATAAGCATGGCATCATAAACTATGATCTCTAAGTTGTCATTGCAAACATGGTTCTCTCACAACAAAGCTAAATCTGGGTCGACAAGCTAGTCATATTTACAAAAACAAAATAGATAGAGTTCATACCAGCTTTCCAGTCTCAGTCACTTCATCATATATCATCATTGTTGCCTTTCATTTGCACGATCGAACGATGAAAACGATAATAAGCGCATTGGACTAAGCTGAATCTGCAGGCAAACACAAAGGAGAAGACAAAATAATATGGCTCTTTGAAAGCTAAATAGGGAAGCATGTAAGAACCAATAAGCATTGTAACCGATATCTTCTACCTTGACACAAAGGAAAAGAAAACTATTTACACGGGAAAGCTCCCAACAAGCAAAAGAGGAAAGAAAAATCTTTTTGGGTTTTCTCAAAAGGACACAAAACAAGAAAACAAGAAAACGAAAAGAAACTAGCATGGATAATACAGTGGCAAAGTGTAAACACCGGCTAACAAAGCGAAAGCATAAGCATGAATGTAAAGTCGATGAGAACACGTACTCCCCCAAGCTTAGGATTTTGGCCTAGCTTGGTCTACTCCCAAGGTGGGAAATAACCAGCTCGAGGATACTCCGGAGCAGACTGTGGATGCCACTGTTGTGTGGGCTCCTCTGGCTCCCACTGATAAACTGGCGTCTAGTACTCGACTGGCGGCTCGGGCACGGGCGCCTGTGGTTGGGCCAAGCCCCAATATGCGTAGATGTCCGCGGGCATAATAGTGTACCTGCCTGCATGAAGATCAAACAAAGAAGGAGCAGGCAAAGTAATAGTCTCTCGAGTACCCTGACTAAACACCAGGTTATAAATCATCCGCCTACTAGCATCTCTATCCAGAAAATCATGGCGAACCATGCTGTCATAATCCAGATATCTCTCAGGGAGAAGCATCTCTCCTTCCTCTCCCAGTCTAATCGGTATCTCAAAGTGTCTGGCAAGGCGGGTAGCATAGATACCTCCATAGACAACACCTTTAGAACGGTTCAGGTTCAACCGTTGAGCTACTATAGCGCCCAAGCTATAAGTCTTATCGTTATAAAGGCCTTCGCGCAAGACCGCATGGTCTGGAGAACTAAGTGATCCAACCTCCCCACGGCCAGTCAAACATTTTCCCACAAATAGTGAGAAGTACCGAAGCACAGGAAAATGTATGCTATCAATTCTAGCGCGAGACACTCCTCTCTCCTCTCCAACAACAATTGAACCAATGAAATCCTCCAAGTCCCGTGGACGAGGGTCCCGGATATCCCCAACATAAGGTAATTTGCATACATTGCAAAAGTCCTGCAGCGTCATGCACTGGGGAACATCGTATATCATGAACTCAACCATGGGAGGATTCTTCCTCAGATAAAAGTTGAAGCTTTGAACGAAAATATTGGTGAGGAGGAGATATTGTGGGCACTTATCTTCAACGAACGTAGCAAGACCTGCGTTCTCCACCAAGTAATAAAAGTCTTCATAAAGTCCGGCGGCGCGCAAAAATTCATCACTTGGCCACTCGCACGCTCGAACTTCTGTGACTCGAGGGAGTACGTACTTGGGGTGATTCTTCTCATCCTCCTTGTGGTTACTGCTTGAAGAGCCTCTCAAGAACCTCCTCATCTTTTCCCATTTCTAGCTCTGAAAAATTCTGAAATTTTTAGAGACTTCGAAAGAAAAGTGAATAAGGATTAACCCAACTTTTAGCAACTACTCCTACTAGTGCCTAGAGACCGTATCACGCGCTAAAACTACTTGGGACCTGCTAAAATCAACCTTTATAGCTCAAGAACAGGGTCACCAAGGTAGCAAGAATTTGTGAAGGATAAAGCACTAGAGCAAAAACTAATTGGACCAATGGAGGAGTCACTTACCAAGGAGTAATTTCCCCAAAACAGTTCGGAGAATGGTGCTTTGAGCAAGGAGATCGAAAATCACAGCCAAATGAGCAAGAACACGGGTTTGAGCTGCAAAACAATTTTTTCTGGAGGTGGAAGAAGAGGCTGGGAGCTGGAATGAGTGGAGGGGATGCCTGTGCGCCCCACAAGCTTGCACCTCGCCACCAGGGGGGTAGGTGGCGGTGGGGGGGCTTGTGGCCCACTGGTCAGGCCCCCTGACCAGCTCTCAGGCCCAGAAATTTTCAAAAATTCCAGAAAAAATTGTTTTGATACGGATCCCCTATACTTGGGACCTACTAGCTTGGGGATGCTTGATACGCGGCGCCAGAAATAGTTGTGTCGACGGCACCAGGAATCCTTCAGCTGCGGCTACGCCTTAAGGGACTTCCTAGGCAAGTATGCGAAGGATTTCCCTCGTGGCCTTGGAGCATTGCGTTGGTGTTCCCTCGAAGCGGAAAGGGTGATGTAGCACAGCAACGCTAAGTATTTCCCTCAGTTTGAGAACCAAGGTATCAATCCGGCGGAAGAGTATGTCAAGATCCTGCACAAACACAAAAGCTTGCACCCAACGCTATGAAGGGGTTGTCAATCCCTTATAGTTTGTTTGCCAAGTGAGAACTGAAAGCAACAAAGTAACAAAGCAAAGTAAAAGCGGAGATGTAAACGATGGATGTGAATAGACCCCGGGGCCGTAGTGTTTACTAGTGGCTTCTCTCATGAAAGCACGTAGACGGTGGGTGAACAAATTTCTATCGAGCAATTGATAGAACTGTGCAGAGTTGTGACGATATCTATGCAATGATTATTTCTATAGGCATCACGTCCGAAACAAGTAGACCGATACTTTCTGCATCTACTACTATTACTCCACACGTCGACCGCTATCCAGCATGCATCTAGTGTATTAAGTCCATAAGAACAGAGTAACGCCTTAAGCAAGATGACATGATGTAGAGGGATAATCTCAAACCAATGATAAAAAGCCCATCTTTTTACCCTTGATGACAACTGCTTGATGTGTGCCTCGCTGCCCCTACTGTCACTGGGAAAGGTCACCACATGGCAGAACCCAAAACCAAGCACTTCTCCCATTGCAAGAATCATAGATCTAGTTCGCCAAACAAAACCCAAGACTCGGAGAGACTCACAAGGATATCAAATCATGCATATAAGAAATCAGCAAAGACTCAAATATATATCATAGATCATCTGATCACAAGTCCACAATTCATCAGATCTCGACAAACACACCACCAAAGAAGATTACATCGGATAGATCTCCATGAAGATCATGGAGAACTTTATATTGAAGATCCAAGAGAGAGAAGAAGCCATCTAGCTACTAACTACGGACCCGTAGGTCTGAAGTGAACTACTCACGATGATGATGATGAAGAAGCCCTCCACCTCTAAAGTCCCCTCCGGCAGGGTGCCGGGAAGGGTCTCCAGATGAGATCTCACGGAAACGGAAGCTTGCGGCGGCGGAAAAGTATTTTCGAGGCTCCCCTGATTTTTTGTGGAATATTTGGGAATTTATAGGCCAAAGATTTAGGTCAGGGGGCAGCCAGGGAGGCCACAAGCCTGCCCACCGCCGCCTCCCCCTGGTGGCGGAGTGGGGGCTTGTGGGCTCCCTGGAGCCCACCTGGCTTGGCCCAAAAGCCCCTGGACTTCTTCCGTTTTGGAAAAAATCATTTCGGGGTTTTTCTTCCGTTTGGACTCCGTTCCAAAATCAGATCTGAAAAGAGTCAAAAACACAGAAAAAACAGGAACTGGCACTTGGCACTGAATTAATAAGTTAGTCCCAAAAATATATAAAAAGGTACATAAAACATACAAAGAAGGCAAGATAACAGCGTGAAACCATCAAAAATTATAGATACGTTTGAGACGTATCAAGCATCCCCAGGCTTAACTCCTGCTCATCCTCGAGTAGGGAAGTGATAAGAATGAATTTTTGATGCTTTCATGCTACCTAGCATAGGTGTCCTTTGTAATTCCTCTTATGTGACGTGAATGTTCAGATCCATTAGATTCAAAACAATAGTTTGCTATTGACGTGGAAGCAATAATAATTCAAGCAAACTAGCAAAGTAATCATGAACTTTTCAAAATAACAAGGCCAAAAGAAAGTTATCCCTACAAAAGCATATAGTCTGGCTATGCTCTATTATCATTGCACAACGAATTTAAATCATGCACAACCCCGGTATTGGCCAAGTAATTGTTTCACACCTTTATTTTCTCAAACATTTTCAACCCTCACGCAATACATGAGCGTGACCATGGTTATAGCACTATATATGGTGTGGAATGTGGTGGAGGTTGAAAGACAAAAAGGAGAAGATAGTCACATTAACTAGGCATATCAATGAGCTTTGGATATGCTCATCAATAGATATTAATGTGAATGAGTAGGGATTGCCATACAAATGATGCACTAGAGCTACAAGTATGTGAAAGCTCTTAACGAAAACTAGTGGGTGTGCATCCAACTTGCTTGCTCACGAAGACCTAAGGCAACTTTGAGGAAGCCTATCATTGGAATATACAAGCCAAGTTATATAATGAGAATTTCCCACTAGCTATATGGTGGTGAAAAAACGAGAGACTCTCAATCATGAAGATCATGGTGCTCAATATGCACAAGTGTGCAAAAAGTGGTAGCATTGTCCCTTCTCTCTTTTTCTCTCATTTTTTTAATTTTGGTGGGCTCTTTGGCCTCTTTTTTATTGGCTTCTTTGGCCTCTTTTATTTCCTCACATGGTACAATGCTCCAATAATGATGATCATCACACTTTCAACTCAAAACTTAGAGCAATTATGACTCTATATGGAATGCCTTCGGTAGTGTATTGTGGCAATGATCTAGCATGGCATAGACATCAATGGAAACATCATGCTAGCTATCTTACGATCGTGCAAAGGCAATGTAGACGTGGTGGCACATATCATGGTGGTAGTTGCATGGCAATATATCTCAAAATGACTTTGAAAAAGCCATAGTAGGTAGGTATGATGGCCGTTTTGAGGGAGGCTAATGGTGGGTTTTGTGCACCGGCGAAAGTTGCGCGGCACTAAGAAGATAGTGATGGTGGAAGGTGAAAGTGCATATAAACCATGGACTCAACATTAGTCATGAAGAACTCATATACTTGTTGCAAAAGTTTTATTAGTAATCGAAACAAATCATTCAACGCATACTCCTAGGGGAAGGGTTGGTAGGTATAAACCATCGCGCGATCCCGACCGCCACGCAAAGGATGACAATCAATATACTAATCATGCTCAGATTTCATCACATACCGGTTCACCATATGTGCATGCTACGGCAATCACTAACTTCAACACAAGTATTTCTAGATCCACAACACCTTACTAGGATGACTTCAATATTACCATAACCACAACTCAAAACTAATTGCGATGAATCAAACTTCTCTAACTATTCAATGCACATGAAGGTGGAAGTTTTCGTATCCCTTTGGATAACTACCACTTTTGAGACTACTTTCAAAGCATAGATCAACTACCAAGCCATGCACCGCTGTGCTCTAAAAGGTATAAGTGAAGCACATAGAGCAAAAGTATCTAGCTCAAAAGATATAAGTGAAGCACACGTGAGCTGAATTGTCTACCAAAAGATATAAGTGAAGCTCGACAAAATCACGGTGAGTGCATGTCTCTCTCTCTAGGTGTGCAGCAAGGATGATTGTGGCACAACAAAAATAAAAGACTCCTAAGATACAAGACGCTCCAAGCAAAAACACATAACATGCGGTGAATAAAAATATAGCCCCAAGTAGCGTTACCGATGGATTGAAGACGAGAGAGGGGATGCCTTCCCGGGGCATCCCCAAGCTTAGGATTTTACGGCATCCTTGAATCTATTGGGGTGCCTTGGGCATCCCCAAGCTTGAGCTCTTGCCACTCTTTATCTTTTTGTCCATAAGAACTTCACCCAAAACTTGAAAACTTCACAACACGAAACTTAAACAGAAACTCGTGATATCATTAGTACAAGAAAGCAAACCACCACTTCCTTAGGTACTGTAGCAAACTTAAATTCTACTTGTGCTGATGTTGGGTTACTTTACTTTCAATCTTCCATGGTTAATACCCCCCGATACTATCCATAGTTTCATCAAAATAAGCAACCAACACAACAAAAACAGAATCTGTTAACAACAGACTAGTGTGTAGCAAGCTGTATGTTTCGTATACCTATGGTACTTCCAAAATTCTGAATAATTACGGCAGTCTTAAGAGTTTTCGTAGCAATCAGAAGCAAAAAGAATCAACTCCAAATCTCTTACATAAAAAAAACGAAAATTCTTTTCGTGAGCAGAAAGTTTCTATGTTTCCCAGCATGACCAAACGATCATCCTCAAGACTAATCATAACGGTTTTGCTTGGCACAAACGCAAAAATTAACACAAAAAACACAATCATAAAAGAATTATGAAAGTGTGGAAAACACAAAACAGAAAGAAAAAGCATAGACTCATTGGGTTGCCTCCCAACAAGCGCTTTTGTTTAACGCCCTTAGGTAGGCGAAAGTGATGGAATCACGTATAGTCATCTTTGATGCTCAAACCATAAGTAGCCCTCATCATAGATTCATAAGGCAATCTTATTTTCTTTCTAGGAAAGTGCTCCATGCCCTTCTTTAAAGTAAATTGAAATCTAATATTCCCTTCCTTCATATCGATGATAGCACCAATAGTCCTTAGGAAAGGTCTGCCAAGAATAATGGGACATGAAGGATTGCAATCTATATCAAGTACAATGAAATCCACGGGTACATAGTTCTTATTTGCAACAATAAGAACATCATCGATCCTCCCCATGGGCTTCTTGACAGTAGAATCCGCAAGATGCAAATTAAGAGAACACTCTTCAATCTCATGAAAACCAAGAATATCACATAAAGACTTTGGAATCGCGGAAACACTAGCACCCAAATCACACAAAGCATTGCACTCATAGTTTTTGATCTTGATTTTGATAGTAAGTTCCCACTCATCATGAAGTTTTCTAGGTATAGAGACTTCTAGTTCGAGCTTCTCTTCAAGATATTTCATCATAGCATCTATGATATGCGCGGTAAAGGCTTTACTTTGGCTATAAGCATGTGGAGAGTTTGAAATGGATTGCATCAAAGATATGCATTCAAACAAGGAGAAATTATCATAATTGAATTTCTTGAAATCCAAAGTGGGAGTTTCATTACTCCCCAAAATTTTGACTTCTTCTACTCCACTCTCCACACCTTTATCATCAAGATAGGTGGACTCCGAATCATTGGGGCATTTTTCAACCAAAGTGGATTCATATCCAGCCCCTCCATAAGTAGGTTTGACATGCGAAAACAAAGATTCAAGAGGAGACACACCAAGCACTTTAAGATCTTCGTGATTTGCATCACTAGAACGCACCCTTTTGAACCATTCATGTCTAGCGCGAATTTGGGCGGTTCTTTCTTTGTTCTCATTCATGGAGATACGCATAGCTTTCAAAGTTTCATCCAAGTTGATCTTGGGAGGAGCGCATCTAACTTTCAAAGCATCAATATCACAAGACATCCTATCAACGCTCTTAGCCAAATCGTCTATTTTGAGTAGTTTTTCCTCTATGGACGCATTGAAAATCTTTTGAGAGTTGATGAATTCTTTGATATTACTCTCTAGATTAGTGGGTAATTTGTTATGATTTCCATAAGTGTTGCCGTAGGAATTGCCATAATTGTTAGAGGATTTACTAGGAAAAGGCCTAGGAACATAGTTTCCTCTAAAATCATTGTTGCTGCCAAAATTGTTCCTACCAACAAAATTCACGCCCAAACTAGCGTTGCTACTCTCAATCAAAGAAGATAGTGGCATGTCATTAGGATCTACGGTAGCGTTTCTACTAGCAACCAAATTCATCAACTCGTCCATCTTAGCACTAAGCGAGTTAATCTCTTCTATAGCGTGCACCTTTTTGCTAGCAGGCGACCTTTCAGTGTGCCACTGAGAGTAGTTGGTCATGATATTGTCTAGGAGTTTTGTAGCGTCTCCTAACGTGATTTCCATGAACGTTCCACCTGAGGCGGAGTCCAAGATATTGCGAGAAGCGAAATTCAAGCCAGCGTAAAAGATTTGTATAATCATCCACAAACTCAAGCCATGAGCGGGACAATTTCTAATCATAAGCTTCATCCTCTCCCAAGATTGTGCAACGTGTTCATGATCAAGTTGCTTGAAATTCATGATATCGTTACGTAAGGAGATGATCTTAGCCGGCGGAAAATACTTGGATATGTAAGCATCTTTGCACCTATCCCAAGAATGGATACTATTTTTAGGCAAATAAGAAAACCAAGTTTTTGCGCGATCTCGCAACGAGAAAGGAAAAAGTTTCAACTTAATCACGTCATTATCCACATCTCTTTTCTTTTGCATATCACAAAGCTCAATGAAGGTATTGAGATGGGATGCGGCATCTTCACTAGGAAGGCCAGAAAATTGCTCTTTCATAACAAGATTCAGCAAAGCTGCGTTGATTTCATACGATTCCGCACTAGTGGCGGGAGCAATCGGAGTACTAATAAAATCATTATTATTAGTGCTCGAGAAGTCGCAAAGTTTGGTGTTTTCAGACATGATGTCTTCAACAAACAAACAAGCACACAAGCAAGCAAGAAACCGGCAAAGGAAAACAACAAGGGCAAGAGAAAACGGCGAAGGAGAAAGGCGAATGAAAACGGCAAATGTGAAGTGGGGGAGAGGAAAATGAGAGGCAACCGGCAACAAAAGTAAATGCAACAGAAGAGTTTGTGAGACCTACTTGGATAGATCTTGATTTCTCCTCCCCGGCAACGGCACCAGAAATACTTCTGATGGTTGCTATGTATCCTATGCAACGACACTAGAAATAATTGAGTCGACGGCACCAGGAATCCTTCAGCTGCGGCTACGCCTTAAGGGACTTCCTAGGAAAGTATGTGAAGGATTTCCCCCGTGGCCTTCGAGCCTTGCGTTGGTGTTCCCTCGAAGCGGAAAGGGTGATGTAGCACAGCGACGGTAAGTATTTCCCTTAGTTTGAGAACCAAGGCATCAATCCGGCGGAAGAGTATCTCAAGATCCTGCACAAACACAAAAGCTTGCACCCAACGCTATGAAGGGGTTGTCAATCCCTTATATATTGTTTGCCAGGTGAGAACTGAAAGCAACAAAGTAACAAAGCAAAGTAAAAGCGGAGATGTAAACGATGGATGTGAATAGACCCCGGGGCCGTAGTGTTTACTAGTGGCTGCTCTCATGAAAGCAAGTAGACGGTGGGTGAACAAATTACTGTCGAGCAATTGATAGAACTGTGCAGAGTCGTGGCGATATGTATGCAATGATTATTTCTATAGGCATCACGTCCGAAACAAGTAGACCGATACTTTCTGCATCTACTACTATTACTCCACACGTCACCGCTATCCAGCATGCATCTAGTGTATTAAGTCCATAAGAACAGAGTAACGCCTTAAGCAAGATGACATGATGTAGAGGGATAATCTCAAACCCATGATAAAAACCCCATATTTTTACCCTTGATGGCAACTGCTTGATGTGTGCCTTGCTGCCCCTACTGTCACTGGGAAAGGTCACCACATGGAAGAACCCAAAAGCAAGACTTCTCCCGTTGCAAGAATCATAGATCTAGTTCGCCAAACAAAACCCAAGACTCGGAGAGACAGACAAGGATATCAAATCATGCATATAAGAAATCAGCAAAGACTCAAATATATATCATAGATAATCTGATCACAAGTCCACAATTCATCGGATCTCGACAAACACACCGCCAAAGAAGATTACATCGGATAGATCTCCATGAAGATCATCGAGAACTTTGTATTGAAGATCCAAGAGAGAGAACAAGCCATCTAGCTGCTAACTACGGACCCGTAGGTCTAAAGTGAACTACTCACGAGTCATTGGAGGGGCGATGACGATGATGAAGAAGCCCTCCACCTCCAAAGTCCCCTCCGGCAGGGTGCCGGGAAGGGTCTCCAGATGAGATCTCGCGGAAACGGAAGCTTGCGGCGGCGGAAAAGTATTTTCGAGGCTCCCCGGATTTTTTGCGGAATATTTGGGAATTTATAGGCCAAAGATCTAGGTTAGGGGGCGGCCAGGGAGGCCACAAGCCTGCCCACCGCCGCCTCCCCCTGGTGGCGGAGTGGGGGCTTGTGGGCTCCCTGGAGCCCACCTGGCTTGGCCCAAAAGCCCCGTGGACTTCTTCCGTTCGGGAAAAAATCATTTCGGGGTTTTTCTTCCGTTTGGACTCCGTTCCAAAATCAGATCTGAAAAGAGTAAAAAACAGGGAAAAAATAGGAACTGGCACTTGGCACTGAATTAGTAAGTTAGTCCCAAAAAGATATAAAAAGGTACATAAAACATACAAAGAAGGCAAGATAACAGCGTGAAACCATCAAAAATTATAGATACGTTTGAGACGTAAAAGGCTGATCCTGCAATCTCCGGCGTTAGCTAGACGAATGCTTATGACAACGAACCTTCTCCTGCAACGGCACGAGCAGAATGCTGAAAGCACTCCCCAGTAATGAGACTAGAAGAATGTTGTTCATGGCCCACCAGCGCGTGGGTTCACAGCAGTTTTCGAGGGTAGAGTATTCGACCCAATTTGTTGATAAGCCCGTCAGGAGGTGAGAGTATACTCTCAAGTATTAGCTGCTGAATTTGTCGGATTCAACCACACCTGAAAGATTAGTATGTGCAAGCACAGTAGTAACAACAAAGTAGTATGATAGCAACGGTGTCAGAAACGATCTGTTGACAACAGACTATTCCTAACGATTGTATCAATGGCGCCTCCGTTGCCGCGTTGACGGAAGTTGTCAGTTCCCGTCAACAGTCAGCGAATCAACAGTGTAGCAGGTAGCAGCAGTGTAACGAGCAATAGCAGTGGCAAGGAACAACAATAGTGACAGCAGTAGCAAGTAGCAACAGTAGAAAGCGACAGTAGTAGCAACAGTAGCAGCAGAGCAAGACAAGTAACAGGAGTAGCAATAGTAGTAGCAGCAGGAGAGCAAAACAAGTAACAGCAGTAGCAACAGTAGGACAAACTCGTAGGCAATGGGTCGGTGATTTGTTTGGATGATATTCATCATGCAACAGCTATAACACGGAGAGATAAGTGGCTAGCTCCCGGTCGTCAATGTGATGTAGACATGCATTCCGTGTGTCGTCATACGTGCTTGGGGAAAAGAACTTGCATGAGATCTATTGTCCATCCCTCCCGTGGCAGCGGGGTCCAAAAGGAAACTACAAGATATTAAGGTTCTCCTTTTAATAAAGAACCGGACCAACGCATTAGCACTTGGTGAACACATGAACTCCTCAAACTATGGTCATCACCGGGAGTGGTTCCGGTTATTGTCACTCCGGGGTTGCCGGATCATAACACATAGTAGGTAACTACAGCTTGCAAGATCGGATCTAAACACACATATATTGGTGACAACATAATAATTTCAGATCTGAAATCATGGCACTCGGGCCCTAGTGACAAGCATTAAGCATGGCAAAGTAGTAGCAACATCAAATCTCAGAACATAGTGGATACTAGGGATCAATCCCCATCAAAACTAACTCGATTACATGATAGATCTCATCCTACTCATCACCGCCCGGCGAGCCTACGAATAGATTACTCACGAACGACGAAGAGCTTCATGGAATTGGAGAGGGAAGAAGGTTGATGATGACGATGGCGACGATTTCCCCTCTCCGGAGCCCAAGACGAACTCCAGATCTTCCCTCCAGATGAAGAACAATTGGTGGCGGTGCCTCCGTATCGAAAACGCGACAAAAAGTTCTCTTTTTATTTTTTCTGGGACGAAAGGCAACTTATAGAGCTGGAGTTGGGGGCGGCAGGTGCCTGTGGGCCCCACAAGCCTGCCCACCGCCACCAGGGGGGGTGGTGGCAGAGCAGGGGCTTGTGGCCCACTTGCCCACCCCCTGAGATGGAACTTGGCGCTGATATTTTTGATATTTTCCAAAACTGCTCCCCGTAAATTTTTAGGACGTTTGGAGAACTTTGATTTCTGCACAAAAATAACACCAAGGTAATTCTGCTGAAAACAACGTTAGTTGAGGTTAGTTCTATTCAAATCATGCAAATTATAGTCCAAAACAAGGGCTAAAGAGTTTGGAAAAGTAGATACATTGGAGACGTATCACCCTTCCTCCTAATGAGGCTTGACTATGCAAAAATCAAGGGAGCATACCCAGGGTTGACTTCCCTGGAACGATCCACCACGTAACAACGAAGTAGGTTCTCTTAGCTTCGAGAAGGCAAAGAAAATTCTGCATTCTTCAAGGTTAATGCCTCCCATCTCTGGCACAAGAACTTCATCTGCGAGCTGCATGTGGGGGACACACCCATGTACAACGAGCAGGACATGGCTCACGCGGCCTTGGAGCATTTTCATCCATCCTTGGTTCATGTAAAGACCACTAATTCCCAATTGATCTCGCCCGCATTGACCATCGACTATTCAATCTTGATGAGTAATATAGGCCCTTCACCAAAGACAAGATTTGAAACGCCATCAAGCGGCTGCCCACAGGGAAGGCCCCGGGCCAGACAGATTCTTCTAGGAACTCTTGTGAATCGTGTTGGCCTGTCATCAGATGGGACTTGTATGCAGCCTTTGACAAGTTGTTCATCCTCAATGTTCGCAGCTTACAAAAGTCTAGTTAAGCTCTCCTTGTCCTACAACACAAGAAGCCAGATGCATCCACGCTATCCAAGTGTCACCTCGTAAGACCGATTCACCTCTTCGCCAAGATGTTTGTCAAGGGCATATCGTTGCGGCTTGCACCACACCTTTGCGAGCTTGTTTCAACAAACCAGAGGCACTCATGACAGGATGCTATGTTCACGACAACTTCCTTCTAGTGCAGCAAACTGATTGTCACCTACACATCTGTGAGTGCCCTGAGCATTGCTCAAGCTCGACGTCGCAAGAGTTCTCGACTTCATATCTTGGGCCTTCCTCCTCCAAACACTTAAGCACCTTGACTTTGGTTGTATGTGGCGTGAATGGATCTTGATTCTCATATCCACTACCAAGATCCGTGTCCTCGTTAATGGAGATCGGCTACGTTGTGATCCATGCCTGGGGACTCTACTAGGGAGTGCCTGTCGCCCCTATGCTCTTCATCATAGTCACTGGCACACTAAACCTCCTCATGCAACATGTGGTCAATGACTCTACTAGAATCTGCAGAATGCCCTAGGGCTTGATAGTTGACACCATGAGTGAAAGGGCAAAAACGCTAGGGAAAGTGGTTCCCCTAGTATATACCCTAGGGAAATCGCCCTAGGGTGCAGTGGTGGGGGAATCTTAGTTTCCCTTTGAAAGGATCGATACGGTTGACTAGAGGACCGGGGGGGGGGGGGGGGAGTGAATAGGAGACTACAAATTGTAACCTTATTTCTCAATTTAGGGATAAGCGGATAAATAGGATTCGCTAGATATGCAACTAGGTAAACTGTTGGAAATATGCCCTATAAGCAATAATAAAATAATTATTATTATATTTCCTGTTTCGAGATAATCGTTTATTATCCATGCTATAATTGTATTGAGTGGAAACACAAATACATGTGTGGATATATAAACAAAACAATGTCCCTAGTGAGCCTCTAGTTGACTAGCTCTTTGATCAGAGATGGCTAAGGTTTCCTAGCCACAGACAAGTGTTGTCACTTGATAACGGGATCACATTATTAGGAGAATGATGTGATGGACAAGACCAAACTATAAACGTAGCCTGTGATTGTGTTATTTTATTGCTGTTGTTTTCTGCATGTCAAGTATACATTCCTATGACCATGAGATCATGTAACTCACTGACACTCGAATGACTAGAGGGATGTCAATTTGAGTGGGAGTTTATTAGTAATATGATTAGCTAAACTCAATTATATTGAACATAGTCTAAGTAATCTTTGCAAAAAAATTTGTTGTAGATCAATGGCTCGCGCAGTAGCAACCCTGAATTTTAATGCATTCCTAGAGAAAGCTAAGCTGAAAGATGATGGAAGCAACTTTGTTGACTGGGCCATAATCTGAGGCTTATCTTGAGGGCTGCCCAAAAGCAATATGTTCTTGATGCACCGCTAGGTAATGCACCGCCCGAAACTGCGTTGTTAGAAGTTATGAACGTGTGGCAGACACGCAAGGATGACTACTCATTAGTTCAATGTGCAGTTTTGTATGGCTTAGAACCGGGACTTCAAAGACGTTTCGAACGTCATGGACCATATGAGATGTTATAGGAGTTGAAGTTTATCTTTGAGAGGAATGCCCAGATCGAGAGGTATGAGACCTACGATAAGTTCTATGCTTGCAAAATGGAGGAGAATGGGTGTGTCAGTGAACATGTGCTCAGAATGTCTGGGTATTCTAACCGCCTCGCTGAGCTGGGAATTGCTCTCCCACCAGAGGCTATCACTGACAGAGTTCTTCAATCACTACCACCTAGCTACAAAAGCTCTGTGTTGAACTATAACATGCAAGGGATGAATAGGTCACTCGTCGAGCTGTTTGCGATGCTGAAAGTCGCAGAGTCAGAATTCCAGAAAGAACATCAAGTGTTGATGGTAAATAAGACCACCAGTTTCAGGAAAAACGACAAGGGAAAAAAGGGTAACACCAACAAGAGTGGCAAAGTTGTTGCCCCTCCGAAAATCAAACCCAAGTCTGGACCCAAGCCGGAGACTGAGTGTTATCATTGCAAGGGACTGGTCACTGGAAGCAGAACTGCCCCAAGTATCTGGCTGATCAGAAGGCAGTCAATGCCAAACAAGGTATATTTGATATACATGTTATTGATGTATACCTCACCAGCTCTCATAGTAGTGCCTGGGTATTTGATACCGGTTCCGTTGCTCACATTTGCAACTCGAAACAAGAACTTCGGAATAAATGAAGGCTGGCGAAGGATGAAGTGATGATGCGCATGGGAAATGGTTCCAAGGTTGATGCGATCGCTGTCGGCACACTCTCACTTCAATTACCGTCGGGATTAGTGATGAACTTAAATAATTTTTATTTAGTGCCTGCGTTGAGCATGAACATTATATCTCGATCTTGTTTATTGCGAGACGGTTACTCATTTAAGTTAGAGAATAATGGTTGTTCTATTTATATGAGTAATATCTTCTACGGTCATGCACGCAATGTGAGGGGTTTGTTCATGTTGAATCTCGATAGTGATGACACTCATATCCATAACATCGAGACCAAAAGATGTAGAGTTAATAATGATAGCGCCACTTTCTTGTGGCACTGCCGCTTAGGTCATATTGGTATAAAACACATGAAGAAACTCCATGCTGATAAACTTTTGGAGTCACTTCATTTTGAATCACTTGACACATGTGAACTATGCCTCATGGGCAAGATGACCAAGACTCCATTGTGGGGACCCCGACTTACGAGTCGAGATTGCCAAATGAACGGGCTCAGTGATCCTAGAGATCAATGCTCACCGAACACACAGAAACTGAATAACAAGAGTCTTACATCCATACATAGCGTCTCATACAAATAATGACCTTGCGGTCAAGTCTTACATAGATAGGGCCTTGGAGGCCAATACAACAAACTTGACCAATAGCCAAAATATTGGTTGAAAGCATGAACCCATGCCATCAACGTTAATGTGACACCCTCAATTTAATCGTACGCTAATCATACACGTAAATGCGTACGATCAAACTCAAGGACTCACGGGAAGATATCACAACACAACTCTAGACACAAATAAAACATACAAGCTTCATATTGCAAGCCAGGGGCCTCGAGCGCTAGAATACAGAAGCTCGATAAACACACGATTCAGCGGAAGCAACAATATCTGAGTACATACATTAAACATGAGGTGCCTTAGAGAAGGCTAGCACAAAAGATACAACGATCGAACGAGGCGAGGCCTCCTCCCTGGGAGCCTCCTAACTACTCCTAGTCTTCAGCGACCTCCACGTAGCAGCAGACTCCATCGGCGTAGCAGTCATCAGCGGCGGGATACTCCAACTCCTGGGCTCCATCCTCTGGTCGCAGCAACAGATCAAGGAGACAAAGGGGGAGCAAAGCAACGGTGAGTACTCATCCAAAGTACTCACAAGACTTATATCATAACTATGCATCAGTATCAAAGAAGGGTTTTATATGTGGACTGACTATGCAGCAATGCGAGAATAGAGAGAGAAGGCCTAGTCCTATCGAAGACTAGCATATTTAGGGTCTTGCAACAATAGACGAGAGTAGAACAAGGTAACACAAATAATAGTCATATTGTTGCAACAAAATTAATATGAGGTCATGCCCGGAGATCCTCCCTTGACTCCATGCAAGGAAGCAATCCCGGAGCAGCTATTCCAGTTAAGTGACAGTTGTAGTTGTATAAGATCAGGGCACAACTCCAAGTCGTCTTGTAACCATGGACACGGCTATTCGAATAGATAAGTTCTTCCCTACAGGGGTGCACAACATATTCCCCCGTCACGGTCGATAACACTCTGGTCAGACACACTTTTTTGGGTCATGCCCGGCCTCGGAATATCGACACATCGCAACCCCACCTAAGCTCAAAAGAGAGGCCAGCCCGCCGATCTAACTCCTAAGCACAAAGGGGCCGTGGGCCCACTTTCCCTCTGTGCTCCTGCATGATGCGTGGGCGGCCGACGTCAGTCCTAGCACCCCTTATAACAAGCACGATGCATCTCGGGACCACTCGGGCGCGCGCTGCTCCATCGCTGACCTCTGAAGAGCTTCGGCTGATACCACGATGTCGAGTACCCATAATTCTTCCCACGCAGACGGTTAGTGCGTAATAAGGCCTTCCGACGAACCCAGATCAAATACCAAATCCATTATCATTTTAATTAAGTCATCGACACAACCACGTGAGAATCCACCCGCCTAACAGCTATTCATCAAATATCCCAGTAACATGGTCAAGTAATTGTGTGGTTGTAACATCAGGGTGAATCTGAGGTATCACCCTCATTAGATTCCGAACGATGTAACCGTCAAGGTGGACCTAGAGGAATCACCCTCGAGGGTCCCACACTTGAGGGGTTGCACGACAGAGACATCATCGGGAGTGGTGAAGGAGGAATCACTCTCGATAACCACGACCGACTAGCTACACTACAGGGGTATCATTAGGAGTACTTCGCGAGGTGTCACCCTCGGTACCCGATAGTGGCTCTGTAGCGCCGCACAACTAAGGGGGTGTGAGTGCTGTGTCGGGTTTGGCTCATCGATCAGGGATCGAGACTTAACATTAAAGCGGGGCAACTTGACTAAGGGGTCAGAGGGATGAGTGCTCCACCTATACTAGACAGTTTTAAAGTACAGTACTGAAAGTAGAAGTTCATCAAAAATTAGGCTATGCATCAGATATAGGAGCTAACTACAACAGTAGCAAATCTCTAATGCAAGCAGGAGGAAGAAAGACATATGCGATATAGGGATGATCAAGGGGGTTTGCTTGCCTTGTTGCTCTGCGGCAAAGGGCTGGTCGTCAGGAGGATAGATGTACCCGACAGCAGCATTAGTCTCGGGGTCTACCGGTAAGAAGAGGGGGGAGAAACAATAAATAGCAGCAACAGGTGCAACACTAAGCATGACATGGCAATATGCAGGCTAGGCATGAGCTAACGCAGTAACATCCGTCATACACGGGTCGGGAAAATATCAGATGATATTTCTCGGGTCTCTAGCTACTACCGGTCAGATGAAAAATGATGGAAAAGTTCCACGTTTGCTATGCTAGGGACGCGTGACAAAGGGTCGGATAACATATCCTGGTTCGTCTCGATTTGGAGATGAACTTTCATGTTAGAAATATTTCCATATGACTTACGGTTTATTTTATATTAATTTTCAAAGTTTTATTAATATTAGGAATTAAAAACAGATTTAATTAATTTAATTAAATGCTATTATGACATTAGCATGACGCCATGCTCACATTAGGAGTTGACTGGTCAAACTGATGAGTGGGTCCCATGGGTCATAGACACAATTTTTATTAGGATTAACTAATTATTTAATTAAGTTAATTAGTGGGGTGGGACCCAACCGTCATACACTATTTAGGCTAATTAATTTATTTCAATTAACAAATTTGGTTAACAGTTTATTTAACTTACTTACCTAATCTTTAAACATTGCAATTAACAAAATACTTATTTCTTTATTTATTATATTAAATCCTAAACATCCAAAATAGTAATTATTGTTTTAACTAAATAATTAATCCAATTAATTAAGTTATTATTATTAAATATTTATGAAACTATATTATCACTATTTACTATTTTTAATTTTCGGTTTAGTGGTGTGGCCCCGCGTGTCATTGGGACAACGAACACACACATACACTATATGCACGCAAATATATATTCATACATATTTTCATATGTTCACACATTGCTACATACATACATACATTCACCTATATGATTATATACATAAATACATACATCTCATATGCATACTACATATTTTTTTTTATTTAGTTCTTTCTTCTAACAACTCAGAGGGGCTTTTCCCCCTGTCAACAGGAAGGAACAGGGGCACGACGGAGGCCGTTGCTACTTCAACAAAAGACCTTTCAACGGCGCCACAAACACGTGCTGTCTTGATACTCCTCAGCAACGGCACCAGGAATCCTTCTGCTACGGCTACGCCTTAAGGGACTTCCTAGGCAAATATGCAAAGGATTTCACCCGTGGCCTTGGAGCCTTGCGTTGGTGTTCCCTCGAAGCGGAAAGGGTGATGTAGCACAGCGGTGGTAAGTATTTCCCTCAGTTTGAGAACCAAGGTATCGATCCAGTGAAGGAGTATCACAAGTACCTGCACAAACACAAAAAGCTTGCTCCCAACGCTATGAAGGGGTTGTCAATCCCTTATAGTTTGTTTGCCAAGTGAGAACTGAAAGCAACAAAGTAACAAAGCAAAGTAAAAGCAAAAGTGGAAACGATAGGTGTGAATAGACCCAGGGCCGTAGTGTTCACTAGTGGCTTCTCTCATGAAAGCAAGTAGACGGTTGGTGAACAAATTACTGTCGAGCAATTGATAGAACCGCGCAAAGTCATGACGTCATCTATGGCAATGATTATATCTATAGGCATCACGTCCAAAACAAGTAGACCGATACTTTCTGCATCTACTACTACTACTCCACACGTCGACCGCTATCCAGCATGCATCTAGTGTATTAAGTCCAAAAGAACAGAGTAACGCCTTAAGCAAGATGACATGATGTAGATGGACAATCTCATATCTACGACAAAGCCCAACTTGTTACCCTTGATGGCAACTACACGATGTGTGCCTTGCTAACCCTACTGTCACTGGGAAAGGTCACCACACGGTAAGAACCCAAGCCCCCTGATCTTCTTCCGTTCGGGAAAAATTTATTTCGGGGATTTTATTCCGTTTGGACTCCGTTCCAAAATCAGATCTGAAAAGAGCCAAAAACACAGAAAAAACAGGAACTGGCACTTGGCACTGAATTAATAAGTTAGTCCCAAAAAAGGTATAAAAGGTACATAAAACATCCAAAGATGACAAGATAACAGCATGAAACCATAAAAAATTATAGATACGTTTGAGACGTGTCAAGCATCCCCAAGCTTAACTCCTGCTCGTCCTCGAGTAGGGAAGTGATAAAGAATGAATTTTTGATGCTTTCATGGTACCTAGCATAGATGTCCTTTGTAACTCCTCTTATGTGACGTGAATGTCCAGATCCATTAGATTCAAAACAATAGTTTGCTATTGACGTGGAAACAATAATACTTCAAGCAAACTAGCAAGGTAATCATGAACTTTCAAAATAACAAGGCCAAAAGAAAGTTATCCCTACAAAAGCATATAGTCAGGCTATGCTCTATCATCATTGCACAACTAATTTAAATCACGCACAACCTCGGTATTGGCCAAGTAATTGTTTTCACACCTTTACTTTCTCAAACCTTTTCAACTCTCACGCAATACATGAGCGTGAGCCATGGTTTTAGCACTCTAAGTGGTGTGGACTGTGGTGGAGGTTGCAAGACAAAAAGGAGAAGATGATCACATTAACTAGGCATATCAATCAGCTGTGGATATGCTCATCAATAGATATCAATGTGAATGAGTAGGGATTGCCATACAAATGAGGCACTAGAGCTAAGAGTATGTGAAAGCTCTTAAAGAAAACTAGTGGGTGTGCATCCAACTTGCTTGCTCACGAAGACCTAAGGCAATTTTGAGGAAGCCTATCATTGGAATATACAAGCCAAGTTATGTATTGAAAATTTCCCACTAGCTATATGGTGGTGAAAAAACGAGAGACTCTCAATCATGAATATCATGGTGCTTAATAAGCTCAAGTGTGGAAGGATAGTAGCATTGTCCCTTCTCTCTTTTTCTCTCATCATTTTTTTGTGGGCTCTTTGGCCTCTTTTTTTTGGTGGGCATCTTTGGCCTCTTTTATTTCCTCTCATGGGACAATGCTCCATCAATGACGATCGTCACACTTTCAACTCAAAACTTAGATCAACTATGACTCTATATGGAATGCCTTCGGTAGTGTACCGTGACAATGATCTACCATGGCATAGATAGTAATGGAAACATCATGCTAGCTATTTTACGATCATGCAATGGCAATGTAGAAGTGGTGGCACATGTCATGGTGGTAGTTGCATGGCAATATATCTCGGAATGACTTTGAAAAAGCCATAGTAGGTAGGTATGGTGGCTGTTTTGAGGGAGGCTAATGGTGGGTTTTGTGCACCGGCGAAAGTTGCACGGCACTAAGAAGATAGTGATGGTGGAAGGTGAAAGTGCATCTAAACCATGGACTCAACATTAGTCATGAACAACTCATATAATTGTTGCTAAAGTTTTATTAGTAATCGAAACAAATCATTCAACGCATACTCCTAGGGGAAGGGTTGGTAAGTATAAACCATCGCGCGATCCCGACCGCCACACAAAGGATGACAATCAAAAGACTAATCATGCTCAGACTTCATCACATAGAGGTTCACCATACGTGCATGCTGCATGAATCACTAACTTCAACACAAGTATTTCTAGATCCACAACACCTCACTAGCATAACTTCAATATTACCATAACCACAACTCAAAACTAATTGAGATGAATCAAACTTCTCTAACTATTCAATGCACATGAAGGTGGAAGTTTTCGTATCCCTTTGGATAACTACCCCTTTTGAGACTACTTTCAAAGCATAGATCAACTACCAAGCCACGCACTGCCATGCTCTAAAAGATATAAGTGAAGCACATAGAGCAAAATCAACTTGCTCAAAAGATATAAGTGAAGCACATCTGAGCTGAATTGTCTACCAAAGGATATAAGTGAAGCTCGACAAAATCACGGTGAGTGCATGTCTCTCTCTCTAGGTGTGCAGCAAGGATGATTGTGACACAACGAAAAATAAAAGACTCCTACGGTACAAGACGCTCCAAGAAAAACACATAACATGTGGTGAATAAAAATATAGCCCCAAGTAACGTTACCGATGGATTTGAAGACGAAAGAGGGGATGCCTTCCCGGGGCTTCCCCAAGCTTAGGATTTTACGACATCCTTGAATGTCTTGGGGTGCCTTGGGCATCCCCAAGCTTGAGCTCTTGCCACTCTTTATCTCTTTGTCCATAAGAACTTCACGCAAAACTTGAAAACTTCACAACACGAAACTTAAACAGAAACTCGTGATAACATTAGTATAAGAAAGCAAACCACCACTTCCTTAGGTACTGTAGCAAACTTAGATTCTACTTATCATAATGTTGGGTTACTGTATTTTCAATCTTCCATGGCTAATACCCCCCGATACTATCCATAGTTTCATCAAAATAAGCAACCAACACAACAAAAACAGAATTTGTTAATAGCAGACCAGTATGTAGCAATCTGTATACTTTGTATACTTGTGGTACTTCAAAAATTCTGAAAAATTACAACAATCTGAAACATTTGCCTAGAAATCAGAAGCAGAAAGAATCAACTCAAAATCCCTTACAGAACAAAAGAAAATTCGTTTCGTGAGCAGAAAGTTTGTGTGTTTTCCAGCATGACCAAACGATCATCCCCAAGACTAATCATAACTGTTTTGCTTGGCACAAACACTAAAAGAAACACAAAAAACACAATCATAACAGAATTATGAAAGTGTAGAAAACACAAAACAGAAAGAAAAAGGATAGATTCATTGGGTTGCCTCCCAACAAGCGCTTTTGTTTAACGCCCTTAGCTAGGCAAAAGGTGATGGAATCAAGTATAGTCATCTTTGGTGCTCAAATCATAAGTAGCCCTCATCATAGATTCATAAGGCAATATTATTTTATTTCTAGGAAAGTGCTCCATGCCCTTCTTTAAAGGAAATTGAAATCTAATATTCCCTTCCTTCATATCGATGATAGCACCAATAGTCCTTAGGTAAAGGTCTACCAAGAATAATGGGACATGAAGGATTGCAATCTATGTCAAGTACAATGAAATCCACGGGTACATAGTTCTTATTTGCAACAATAAGAACATCATCGATCCTTCCCATGGGTTTCTTGATAGTAGAATCCGCAAGATGCAAATTAAGAGAACACTCTTCAATCTCATGAAAACCAAGAATATCACATAAAGACTTTGGAATCGCGGAACACTAGCACCCAAATCACACAAAGCATTGCACTCATAGTTTTTGATCTTGATTTTGATAGTAGGTTCCCACTCATCATGAAGTTTTCTAGGTATAGAGACTTCTAATTCGAGCTTCTCTTCAAGAAATTTCATCATAACATCTACGATATGCGCGGTAAAGGCTTTGGTTTGGCTATAAGCATGTGGAGAGTTTGCAATGGATTTCATCAAATAAATGCATTCAAACAAGGAGCAATTATCATAATTGAATTCCTTGAAATCCAAAGTGGGAGTTTTATTACTACCCAAAATTTTGATTTCTTCTACTCCACTCTCCACACCTTTATCATCAAGATGGGTAGACTCCGAATCATTGGGGCATTTTTCAACCAAAGTGGATTCATATCCAGCCCATTCATCAATAGGTTTGACACGCGAAAACAAAGATTCAAGTGGAGTCACACCAAGCACTTTAAGATCTTCGTGATTTGCATCACTAGAACGCACCCTTTTAAACCATTCATTCCTAGCGCGAATTTGGGCGGTTCTTTCTTTGCTCTCGTTCATGGAGACACGCATAGCTTTCAAAGTTTCATCCAAGTTGACCTTGGGAGGAGCACATCTAACTTTCAAAGCATCAATATCACAAGACATCCTATCAACGCTCTTAGCCAAATCGTCTATTTTGAGTAGTTTTTCCTCTATGGATGCATTGAATATCTTTTGAGAGTTGATGAACTCTTTGATATTACTCTCTAAATCAGAGGGTAATTTGTTGTGATTTTCATAAGTGTTATTGTAGGAATTGCCATAATTGTTAGAGGAGTTACTAGGAAAAGGCCTAGGAACATAGTTTCCTCTAAAAGCATTGTTGTTGCCAAAATTGTTAGTACCAACAAAATTAACGTCCAAACTAGCGTTGCTACTCTCAATCAAGGAAGATAGTGGCATGTCATTAGGATCTAAAGGAGCGTTTCTACTAGCAACCAAATTCATCAACTCGTCCATCTTAGCACTAAGCGAGTTAATTTCTTCTATAGCGCGTACCTTTTTGCTAGCAGGTGACCTTTCAGTGTGCCACTGAGAGTAGTTGGTCATGATGTTGTCTAGGAGTTTTGTAGCGTCTCCTAACGTGATTTCCATGAACGTTCCACCTGAGGCGGAGTCCAAGATATTGCGAGAAGCGAAATTCAAGCCAGTGTAAAAGATTTGTATAATCATCCACAAACTCAAGCCATGAGCGGGAAAATTTCTAATCATAAGCTTCATCCTCTCCCAAGATTGTGTAACGTGTTCATGATAAAGTTGCTTGAAATTCATGATATCTTTACGTAAGGAGATGATCTTAGCCGGCGGAAAATACTTGGATATGTAAGCATCTTTGCACTTACCCAAGAATCGATACTAATTTTAGGCAAAGAAGAAAACCAAGTTTTTGCGCGATCTCGCAACGAGAAAGGAAAAAGCTTCAACTTAATCACGTCATTATCCACATCTCTTTTCTTTTGCATATCGCAAAGCTCAATGAATGTATTGAGATGGGATGCGGGATCTTCACTAGGAAGGCCAGAGAATTGTTCTTTCATAACAAGATTCAACAAAGCTGCGTTGATTTCATACGATTCCGCACTAGTGGCGGGAGCAATCGGAGTACTAATAAAATCATTATTATTGGTACTCGAGAAGTCGCAAAGTTTGGTGTTTTCAGCCATGATGACTTCAACAAACAAACAAGCACACAAGCAAGCAAGAAAAACGGCAAAGGAAAAACGGCAAAAAGGCAAAATGCAAAAGAAAACGACAAAGGAGAAAGGTAAATGAAAACGGCAAATGTGAAGTGGGGGAGAGGAAAACGAGAGGTAACTGGCAAAAAAGAGTAAATGCAAGAGATGAGTTTGTGAGACCTACTTGGTTAGATCTCTCCTTCCCCGGCAACGGCGCCAGAAATACTTCTGCTACTGCAACAAAAGACCTTCCAACGGCGCCAGAAACATGTGCTGACGGGAGACTATTCCTGTCTTGATACTCCTCAGCAACGGCACGAGGAGTCCTTCTGCTACGGCTACGCCTTAAGGGACTTCCTATGCAAATATGCAAAGGATTTCCCCCGTGTCCTTGGAGTCTTGCGTTGGTGTTCCCTCGAAGTGGAGAGGGTGATGTAGCGGAGCGGTGGTAAGTATTTCCCTCAGTTTTGAGAACCAAGGTATCAATCCAGTGAAGGAGTATCACAAGTACCTGCACAAACACAAAAAGCTTGCTCCCAACGCTATGAAGGGGTTGTCAATCCCTTATAGATTGTTTGCCAAGTGAGAACTGAAAGCAACAAAGTAACAAAGCAAAGTAAAAGCGAGAGTGGAAACGATAGGTGTGAATAGACCCGGGGGCCGTAGTGTTCACTAGTGGATTCTCTCATGAAAGCAAGTAGACGGTGGGTGAACAAATTACTGTCGAGCAATTGATAGAACCGTGCAAAGTCGTGACGTCATCTATGGCAATGATTATATCTATAGGCATCACGTCCAAAACAAGTAGACCGATACTTTCTGCATCTACTACTATTACTCCACATGTCGACCGCTATGCAGCATGCATCTAGTGTATTAAGTCCAAAAGAACAGAGTAACGCCTTAAGGAAGATGACATGATGTAGATGGACAATCTCATATCTACGACAAAGCCCAACTTGTTACCCTTGATGGCAACTACACGATGTGTCCCTTGCTGCCCGTACTGTCACTGGAAAAGGTCACCACACGGTAAGAACCCAAAACCAAGCACTTCTCCCATTGCAAGAATCATAGATCTAGTTGGCCAAACAAAACCCAAGACACAGAGAGACTTACAAGGATATCAAATCATGCATAAAAGAAATCAGCAAAGACTCAAATATATATCATAGATAATCTGATCACACCGCCAAATATAATCTGATCACAATTCATCGGATCTCGACAAACACACCGCCAAAGAGGATTACATTGGATAGATCTCCATGAAGATCATGGAGAACTTTGTATTGAAGATCCAAAAGAGAGAAGAAGCCATCTAGCTACTAACTACGGACCCGTAGGTCTGAAGTGAACTACTCACGAGTCATTGGAGGGGCGATGATGTTGATGTAGAAGCCCTCCAACTCCAAAGTCCCCTCCGACAGGGCACGGGGAAGGGTCTCCAGATGAGATCTCGCGGAAACGGAAGCTTGCGGCGGCGGAAAAGTGTTTTCGTGGATTCCCTGATTTGTTTTCTGTATTTTAGGGAATATATAGGCGAAGGAGCTAGGTCAGGGGGGGGGGCGAGGGAGGCCACAAGCCTGCTAGCCGCCGCCCCCTGGTGGCGGCTACAGGGCTTGTGGGCCCCTTGTAGCTCTCCTTGCTTGGCCCTCAAGCCTCGTGATCTTCTTCCGTTCGGGAAAAATTTATTTCGGGGATTATATCCCGTTTGGACTCTGTTCCAAAATCAGATCTGAAAAGAGCCAAAAACACAGCAAAAACAGGAACTTGCACTTGGCACTGAATTAATAAGTTAGTCCCAAAAAAGATATAAAAGGTACTTAAAACATCCAAAGATGACAAGATAACAACATGAAACCATAAAAAATTATAGATACATTTGAGACGTATCAACCGTCGGCCGGCATTGGCCGTAGCACGTGCGGCGGTCGGAGTTGTAGAGGAAAGGGGGGGGGGGGTGGGAGGAGCCCGGGGGGAGGGCTCTCCCTTTTTGTAGAGGAGGCAATGGCATGGGGAGGTGAATCCGGCGAAGGCTCCGGTGTCGTGGTGGCCGGCGCAGGGTGAAGGTGGATCCGGTGCGGGACCGATACGGCGACGGTGGTGCAGGAGGAGGCCGAAAGGGGCGACACTTGGGGCGGTGTAGACAGCGGTGGCGGTGGCCGGTGTGTGGCGCCCAAGGGGGAGGGCGCGCGTTCGTGGGGTGGTTATGGAGGCCGGTCGGTGGGGCAGGCCGTGGAAGGCCTCGGTGAGGAGGATGCCGAAGGGGGGGCTCGGTGGAGGGAGGTGGGAAAGGGGCCCCGACAGGGGCGGCGGCGCTGGCACCGGTGTGGGGGGGGGGGGGGGTCTGGCGTGGGGTGAGGAGAATGGGGCCGGTGCGCGAGGGAGTGAGGTGGGGGGGGGGCGCGAGGCCATGGAGAGGGGAGCGCAATGGGGGAGAGGGACGGGCGAGCCTGGCCCCTCGCGAGGTGGAGTAGTGAGCGGGCGAGCGAGGTGAGCGCGGGATTGGGAGATCGGGGCCATGGAGGGCGAGCGATGGGGTGGGGTGCGCTCGATGGGGAGAGTGACCCGACGACGGTTGAGAGGAGTGGGGAGCGTGGGGTGAGTGGGCACGGGGAGGGTTAGTGTTTCAATGGGGAGGGGCTGTGGGGGTTGGATGGCCTGCTAGGCTGATTGGCCTAGTTGGGCCGGGCGTTTCTTTTTTTTATTAATATTTTTTCCTTTTTAAAATACCTTTTTAAATAGACTATTATTTTTTAAAGATTAGTAATAAATGACCATTACAAAAATAAGTGAACATGCCCAATATTTGCATTGCAATATTTGGTATAGCCACAATTAAATTTGGAGACCTTTTGAAAACAATAGAAAATATTATAATCCCAAAAGGCACTTAATAATTGTTCAAGCATCTGTTTTAAATATTTCGAGGCACGAAACACTTTACAAAATTATGAGTTGCAATTCTATAAAAGCTTAGGGAATATTTGAACACATCGAACATTATTGTTTTGTTGTTTGAATAAACATTATTTTGACTATAACCTAAATATGAAATTTGCTTTGATTTTTATTAGGTGACAATTTATTTTAGATAAACTTGATGACGTGGTAGAATTAGTGTGTGGTTACTGTAGCTTAATTTACCGGGGCATCACAACTCTCCCCTACTAACAAGAATTCTCGTCCCGAGAATTAAGAGGTAGAAGGAAAGAGCTCGGGGTATTCATCACGAAGAAGATCCTCGCGTTCCCAAGTGGCTTAATCTTCAGAATGATTTGACCACTGCACTTTTAAGGAACTTGGTGACTTTGCGACGAGTGTGACGTTTAGCTTGGTTGAGAATGCGGACCGAATGCTCTTTATATGAGAGGTCTTGTTGCAGCTCAAGCATATCATGATCCACTGCTCGAATATGATCCTTGAAGTAGCGACGGAGCTGAGACACATGGAAGACATCGTGAACCTGAGAAAGGTTCGCTGGAAGTTCCAATTAATAACTACTTTTCCACACCTTTCGAGAATAGTGAAAGGACCAATATAGCAAGGAGCTAACTTGCCCTTGATCCCAAAACGGTGTGCACCTCTCATTGGTGTTACACGAAGATAAGTCTTTTCGCCAGGTTGATAGACCATATCTTGATGATGTCGGTCATACTGACTCTTCTGACAAGACTAAGCAGTCTTCAGATTCTCATGAATAATGCGGACTTGATCTTTAGCATGTTGGATAACATCTGGACTAAAGAGTGATCGGTACTTTGAACGGTGGCTCGGGAATTCCATACGAAGCCAAGTGTAAAAGGATACCTTGGAGCCAAGGGTGTACAGTAGAGTCAGGTTTCAATCCTGTGGAACTTTGGGTTATGGGTCCACCATGTGGGCCAAGAATAGGCAGAGCGGAAACATATTATACGGTCTTGATAACAAGACATGTCAGAGGATAACCTGTCAGTTATGTTGGCAACAACATCGGTACCAAGGGCGGGGGACGAATAGAACCATTTTCCTGCGCGCTGAAATGAGGCGGACTAATAGGCAAAGTTCTCGTCCACCGGCGGCTACCGAAATGTTATCCACAATAGTAACAAGATCTTACCGACATAGTTGTATACCAAGAATTTTACCTAAGCAGGGAATTAACACTGCTTAGATAAGTTAAGCCACAAGAAAGGTCAAACAGACCAATGAGAAGGAAAATGTGTTCACTCACACAAGTATTAAAATATGCCATTCCCCAGGAAAAATAGGGTATGGTATACGTGGTAGGTCATCAAGTACATAACCATTTAGATAATGAGGCAAGAAGAATCATGATTCTTACCCATTCCATACTGGTTGGATAATCGATCAAGAACAATTTAGCATTGCGCTTTCAATGTTCCTGTTGAAATTTGAAGTACCACACCCATGCTTCGGGGTAGCATCGACATGGCCATCAGATAAAGGTTGGACTTATGGGTATACAAAGAGGATTCATGGAACAACTTATGAAATAATTCATATAGTTTCTAGATGGAAGAATGGAAAATCTTACATACGGAAGAATTTATAACAATAGGTGCTTCGGCCCAGTGTGCTGGACAATACATCACCGTACCGCGTTACATAAGACCAAAGTTATAATTATTGGAAAAATGTTCCAACCATCATATCTGCCGAGATTCAGATCTGGTTTGTGTCAGGGCACCTCAGTCTCAGGGAGCCTGAGAAGAAAAGGGGACCACCAAAAACAGACGAGATGATATCGCAAGATTCTCGGGATATGAATTACGGAAGCAAATTTTGGATCATGAGTTGGATTTTAAGACACATGAACACAATGTCAAGACATTCGTGTCCACGTGGAATTCTTACAACACAATGCAACCGAGTTCTGATTTCAGAACCATCATCGAGGATATCAAGGCCCTTGTGTGAGCCTGGATTAGTTCTTAGAAAGGAACTTCTTTTCCCTTGATCAAATCAATCAGTAACTTGGGGTGCTAAGAGAAGTTATATGAAGTGAAGATAGCAAATCTTCAAAACATATAACACTTCGCACATGCGTGAATGATTTGGTATTTCCCGAGAGGAAGCGAAACAAAAACTTTCACATATTCACGGCGGCAAGAGTGCGCGTCAACTTTGGGAAAAACACTTCTTCTATCAAACATATCCTTCATGAGCTAGGCACAAGGATAATGCTTTCAAGAGCTTCATCGCCGAACCATGAATAAGTTGAAGGTGTGGTTGATGGGCTCAGCAACAATCCCTCAGTATTTTGACACGGATGAATTTCCAAAATTATAATATCAAGGAGATAGCATTTGAAAAATCAAATGGTATAATGTCGTATGCTCAAGGGAACAACAACAATTAAACATTGGTCAAAGGTTGCACTTGAAAACACTGAATGAGTAGCACAACCATTGCTAGAATGGCGAGTCAACATCCGACACACCAAGAATGAAATTATCAGTCGTTAAACTCAAGGCGATAGGGTTGACAGAAGTATTGGAATCACACATTAGAGTTCACTTGTAGGTATACTGGTTAGAAACAACACGGGACCAAGAAATGAATGGTGATAGCGATAAGTATTACTATATCAAGAATTCTTAAGACGTGTGCAATTATCACGACATTCTTGACATAAAAGATAGTAATACTCCAAGGTAGAAGATAACATAAGCTGAATAGCAGGGAGCTTAAGGGACAACACAAAACATGATCAAGTTTGTGTTGGAGGGAAGGCAATAAGGTTTGTCGATGGTAACAGAAATCATCGAGGGGAAAAGGATGGTAGTTCTTTTCATCAAGAATCTGATTGATACTGTGGAAGAGTTCAGAATGCTGATGATTGATCATGACACATTTGTCGAGAAGTGTCATGAAGATGCAATCGTTCGACGACGACATCAAGAAGGGGATGATGCAGCGAAAGGTTGTCGCAATCATAGATAAGACCGCTAGCTCTGAATCGAAATTGCCTTTTTAAGACAACCAACATGATGTTGAAAGATCGATGTAAGCTTATCGCACTGTTGAAAATGTGTTCCGGGGATGAAGGACAGAGATAGCATGGTCAAGCTTTCGCATGACGATGATGATGTAGCTTAACAACTTGGAAAGACATGATCGAGTACAAACTTATAAGCAAGGAATATTACTAAGAGTTGTTGAATCGCAATGCATACTCGATTCAATTATCGGTGTACTTGCATGTCCAACGACTCAAAACACGAGGAAATCTGGAATCATTGAAATGTCATAGTTGATGAGGAGCTCATAAAATGTTATATAGCTCCATGATATTTTCGAGATACCAGAGATAGTACTCAGAGGTAGATTAGAATAGAGGTTAGACTGGTGTATTGATCGATGGAAGACAAGAACCATAACTTGTCTGAGAATGAAATCAAGGTAGGACAACATGGTCGGAACCACAGTTGCAAAGGAGAAGATCACAAATACCAGATTGAACCACAAAATGAATGATTATTGATACGAGAAGCTTCTATGGTAAGATCAATGTCGTCTCCATGGGCATGAACACAAAGTTCAAGGTCAACTCCCACTTCATCAATGCATCACCTGCCATCTACTCCTCGCCTTTGATGAGGTTGTAGCTTGGAAAGATTATCTGGCAAAGTACCAGAAGAGTAATACTCATGAAAACTCGTCGGATCATATTGATTTAGGAGGGCATAGGTTCAACCCATCGGGGAATCCTAGGAACCTATATCACAAACTTCAAGAGTAGTCAACACATGCTTGAAAGCAAACCATGGACAACAAAAGCATAGGATACAACTTATCAAAGGGAGAAGACACAATTTACCAATGACATTATGTATCAGGGAACAATATCTCAAGAATTTTTTGAATGTAAAGGATGCCGTCGTATAATAACCCAGCAATGGGTCTGGTAGTCCATAAAAGACCTGATGTGAGTATCAGTACTCAATCAGAGGGAGATAGGATGCAATGCATCGGTTATAGAACATCTGAAAAATATTGATACTTAATTACCAAAGGAATTTGTGATTTCCCGGTTGTGTATCAGAATCAGATGCTCCGATCAAATACAAGCAAGTTGAAAGGACTTAGATGGACAATCAACCAAAGTTGATTTGTCGAGAATCAGCTCATGTTCGGGAAGTCGTCTGAGCTAAAAAGATAATTTATGAGTATCAACAGATGATTGTGTGCATTCACACAAAGGTAGAATCAATAAGCTCAGAGGACAATCACAAAGGATTTCAATGAATGCGGCTAGACATAATGGATAACCATAATGCAAGCAAGTGAGAAAAGTCAAGAGCAATAGGCTAGTGGGGATTCCGAAAGATCGAATAGCCATTTGAACAACTTTCAAAACCCATGACAACTGATGACGGACGAATCCCCAATAATATAATTCGTTGCATCTCATAAAAACAAGAGAAAATGGAAAAGAAGGTATGAACGACATTTGTATGTAGTCATCCATAAGGGTTGACGAAGGAAGGGAATCGCATAAGCGATGAGCACAAGTTCTCGAGAGAACATTGGAGAGTAACCTCAGGGTCTTCTGAGGAATCAAGCCATCGTCGGGAATTGTGGGATTCTCCGAGAGAAAGTATTTACGAGAACATAGAGTTAGAGTTAGTAAAATCTTTAACCTGAAAGAGAAGAGAGAGTAGAGCCCAGAGTATAGAAAAGGAGTAAAAGATACTAATACCACCCAATTGAGATGTGGGCCCGTAGGCCACAACATCAGTGTTGGTAAAGTTTTTGAAGTACTAGACTCAACTTCGGCCAAGGAGTTGGAAAGGGGGCTAGCTACACGCAGTCGGCTCTGATACCAACTTGTGACGCCTCGCTTTAATCGTACGCTAATCATACACGCAAATGCGTACGATCAAACTCAAGGACTCATGGGAAGATATCACAACACAACTCTAGACACAAATAAAACATACAAGCTTCATATTATAAGCCAGGTGCCTCGAGGGCTAGAATACAGAAGCTCGATAAACACACGAGTCAGCGGATGCAACAATATGTGAGTACATACATTAAACATGAGGTGCCTTAGAGAAGGCTAGCACAAAAGATACAACGATCGAACGAGGCGAGGCCTCCTGCCTGGGAGTCTCCTAACTACTCCTGGTCTTCAGCGACCTCCACATAGCAGCAGACTCCGTCGAGGTAACAGTCGTCATCAGCGGGATACTCCAACTCCTCGGCTCCATCCTCTGGTTGCAACAACGGATCAAGGGGACAAAGGGGAGAAAAGCAACGGTGAGTACTCATCCAAAGTACTCGCAAGACTTATATTAGAACTATGCTAAGTATGCATCAATATCAAAGAAGGGGTTTATATGTGGACTGACTGCAGCAATGCGAGAATAGGGAGAGAAGGCCTAGTCCTATCGAAGACTAGCATCTTCAGGGTCTTGCAGCAATAGACGAGAGTAGAACAAGGTAACACAAATAATAGCCATATTGTTGTAGCAAAATTAATATGAGGTCACGCCCAGAGATACTCCCTGGACTCCCTGCAAGGAAGCAATCCCGGAGCAACTAGTCCATTTAAGTAACAGTTGTAGTTTTATAAGATCAGGGCACAACTCCAAGTCATCCTGTAACCGTGGACACGTGTATTCGAATAGATAAGTTCTTCACTGCAGGGGTGCACAACATATACCCCGTCACGGTCGATAACACTCTGGCCGGACACACTTTTCTGGGTCATGCTCGACCTCCGAATATCGACACGTCGCAGCAACACCTAAGCTCAACAGAGAGGCCAGCCCGCCAGTCTAACTCCTAAGCATAAAGAGGTCGTGGGCCCACTTGCCCTCTGCGCTCCTGCATGATGCGTGGGCGGCCGATGTCATTCCTAGCACCCCTTATAACTAGCGCGATGCATCTTGGGACCACTCGGGCGCGCGTCGCTCCATCGCTGACGTCTATAGAACTTCGGTTGATGCCACGAAGTCGAGTACCCATAATTCTTCCCACGCAGACGGTTAGTGCGTAATAAGGCCTTCCGACCAACCCAGATCAAATACCCAAATCCATTATCATTTTAATTAAGTCATCAACACAAGCACACGGGAATCCATCCGCCTAACATCTATTCATCAAATCCCAGTAACATGGTCAAGTAACTGTGTGGCTCTGTAGCGCCGCACAACTAAGGGGGGTGTGAGTGCGTGTCGGGTTTGGCTCGCTGATTAGGGATCGAGACTTAACATTAAAGCGGCGCAACTGGACTAAGGGGTCAGAGGGATGACTGCTCCACCTATACTAGACAGTTTTGAAGTATGGTACTGAAAATAGCAATTCATCAAAAATTAGGCTATGCATCAGATATAGGAGCTAACTACAATAGTAGCAAAATTCTAATGCAAGCAGGAGGAAGAAAGACATAGGCGATATAGGGATGATCAAGGGGGTTTGCTTGCCTTGTTGCTCTGCGGCAAAGGCCTGGTCGTCAGGAGGGTAGATGTACCCGACAACAGCGTCAGTCTCCGGGTATACTGGTAAGAAGAGGGGGAGAAACAATAAATAGCAGCAACAGGTGCAACACTAAGCATGACATGGCAATATGCAGGCTAGGCATGAGCTAACACAGTTACGCAGTAACATCCGTCATAGACGGGTCGAGAATATATCACATGATATTTCCCGGGTCACCGGCTACTACAGGTCAGATGAAAAACGATGAAAATGATCCATGTTTGCTATGCTAGGGACGCGTGACAAAGGAACGATAGCATATCCGAGTTCGTCTCGATTTGGAGATGAACTTTCATGTTAGAAATATTTTCATCTGACTTACAGTTTATTTTATATTAATTTTCAAAGTTTTATTAATATTAGGAATTAAAAACAGTTTTAATTAATTTAATTAAATGCTATTATGACATCAACATGATGTCATGCTGACATCAGTAGTTGACTCGTCAAACTGACGAGTGAGTCCCATGTGTCATAGACACAATTTTTATTTGTGGGGACCCCGACTAGCAAGTCGAGTTCGCCGTGCCCAGTGACCCCAAGGATCTATGTTCACTGAACACAGATACTGAATAATAGAGTCTTACATCCAAGTACCAAATTATTACATCAAATGACCAGAAGGTCGGGTTCAAGAGCAAGGCCTAAAGCCAAATAAAGGGATACATCGAGTAGCGGAAACTCGTAAGGGCTAAGCGGTGCCCATGCCATCAAGCGTACACCGACAGGCATTCTGACTCAGAAGCGTCCTAGATCGCAGGTCCGTCTCCGACGGCGTACTCATCGCCAAACTCCGGTCCTTCCATGTCTGGTCAATAACATAACCAGTGGCAAGCCAATGAGTACTTTGAATGTACTCGCAAACAGCCCATGACATAAATGGTAATGAATAACAGTGACAGTTATCTTGGGTGGAATGTGATGAGGGGGTATGATCATGTATATGCATCAGGTTAAAGAATTGCTTGTGAATATCAGGTTACAGATATTGACATATCCTTAAAGGGTTGAACACACCGGGTTCACCCTAAATGCCAGGTCATCGGACTTGTCATAATCTCAAGGTATTAATGAGGGCTAAACCATCCGGGTTTACCCTATATGTCAAGTCACCGAACTTGATCATATTATTGTGATTATCATGATTATAATAACACCTTTTTAACACCACACACACACACTTGGTTTATGCGGAAACTCAGGACGTAGTTTAAGCAGCACCACCCAACTGTCCTTGACCGTGGACATGGCTATTCGAATAGTTTACACTCTGCAGAGGTAGTACGCTGGACCCACGAGAAACGGGAAACTTCCGTGTCATCCACGACTCGCGGTATATCACATATACCCGAGGTAAGTACCCGATCATCATCTTTCCCCTGACGATACTAGACAAAGAGGTCCACTCGATTGGTACCCAGCCCACATGTTGTACGTCTTACGAGCACCGACTCTGGACTGTATCAACCATGTAGCGACCAACGGTGTGCCTAGGACTCATAATAATGGCATAGTCGTCCTACCTGGCACGACCCCATCACGAGAGTGACACCAATCACTCCCGCCACTAGTAATGTGGCTCTTTGCTAGCACCGACCAGAGTAATCAACAAAGCCCCGTCCCATAAAGGGGTATCGTGGTCGTACTGGGTAAGGTTGGGACGGTCGGCACATCATAAATCTAATCCATTTCCGAAACCATACTCACACCAAAATCACCGGTGCATCACTTCACCAAAAGTGATCACCAACTCATCATCACCCTCGGGCATTAGTGGCACCCGACGGGGTTTTCATAAACTCTTTATTTAACTCATCATCATGCTCATGATAAAATGCTCTATTATTACTTGTCAACATGATAATATCATGACCCTCACGGGGTCAAGCTCAATGCAGTGATTCTACTCTACTAGCCAACATGACAGTAGCATGATCCTCGTAGATGGTAAGATCAAGCTCATCATGTTTGTGCTCCGAGGAGCTATGTGAATATCATTATCAACATGCAAGTGCTTCGAAGAAGCCTCCGGTACTATCACATCAATGATGAACCGGCACTGTGATCACATGCAACGGGAAAAGTACTTGCTATTCTAGCATGCATCATTTCATATGCTCAAGTCATGGTCAAAGGGCTGCTTGCCTTGGTCAGCTAGGTATCCGGGGTCTTCGAGGTCTTCCGCTCCGGATCCTCCGTCACTCGGTAACTCTACCGTCGAGAAAGGAATAAATAAATACTAGCTTTTACTAAAACAGTTCACAAAGTGCTTTTAAAAATGTTGCAAGGCTTGAATAAATTCAGGTTATTATTTTGAAAAATGTTCCCTACTATTTTATTAGCTAAGCATATTTATTTAAAAGCAAACAGAAGCAAACAAGTGCTTTTTAATATCATTTTATTATACCAAAATAGTTTCTGTTATTGATAAATGTCAACTATTACAAAATCAAATACTACTCATTTTTAGAAAAATACTGGTGGAAGAATTATATTTTTCTACTGGCTAAATCTTTTTATAAAAATCATTTAGTTTGCTGGATTAAAACAAAAGAAAAAGGCCAGGGAAACAGATCCAGCCGGCCCAGCCAGCAGGCCTGGCCACCAGGCACGCGCGGGCCAGGTTCAAACCTGACCCGCGGGCCCCTGGGGTCAGCGTCAGCGGCTGCGCGCGCTGGCTGCCCCAGGACACCGATAGGTGGGCTCCACCTGTCGGGTACTTCTCCTACCTCTGGCCAGAGAGGTGGCGATGGACGCCGGCGAGGCTGCCTTGTCCTCAGGCCTAGCTAGGAACGGGAACGGGTTCCTCGTGCCTCCGCCTACCTGCTCGTGGTCGGGACGTCACCGGAGGTGGTCTGGGTTGCCGGCGACGAGGTGCTTGTGGCGGAAGGGTTTCGGGTTTGTGTTGAACTAGGGGCTAGAGGTATGGATTTGCTCGGGAGAGTTAGGGGAAACGTTCCTGGTGTCGAGGGGAGTGCAATAAGAGGACGGGCAGCGCATGAGCCGACGTGTAGCCGGAGATCGACCGGAGCTCCGAGGCGGAGGGGCCTCGGTCGATCTCGAGCACCGGGGCTCTGCGAGCTCGATTGGGCGGCTAGGGAGTGTCTACTGGTTGTGCTGAAGCTGCTTGGAGGGTGCTGGAGTGCCGGGGGGGGGGGGGGGGTCTATTTATAGGCCAACGATGGTGACCCGACTCGGGCACGCCGGCGACTCACCGTGGCACGCGTGCAAGCACAGTGAGGCGCTGGCCGCGAAACCACGGGTTCGGGACGTGGTTTAGGGCCTCCTGATGCAACGACCGCACAGGGAAAGTGAGTGGGGACGAGCTGCAGCGACCGTGCATGATCGGCCGCGTCGGGCGCGCACAGGCACGCGTCGCCTGAGCTCTTGCGCGAGGGGGAGAGGGTCCCTGGGGTAGCTTTGCACTGAGGGGCTGTCGGGGGAGTGCTTGGACACAACTGGGGAGGTTGGGACCGGCCGGAGCGTCGGCCCCTTGTGGGTGGCTCTCTGCAGCGTGCCCAGAGCACAGTTTTGGCATGCCACGACATGCTGGCTCGCTCTAGGGCACTTGGGACGTGTCCTCCATGTTCTGAGTGTTGCTGGGAGTGTGCCTAGCCGTTGTGGTTTAGTGGGAGCTCGAGCTGGTCAAGGGAGCAAGGAACACTAGTGTTGCCAGTACTGTCCTGCAGCTCAAATTGGAGTTCTTGTCACTTGTGCTTGGAATTGGGGAGGGGCTGGTTGACTGGGTGCTCAGGGTGTTCTGGTGCTCTAACCCACCAAGTTTGGGGCCTTGACATTGGGTAAAACAGTGGCTAGGAAGGTTTTTACCTTCCTGTCAGTAGGTGTTCGACAGTGACTTGGGGTGCTTCCACTCCACCACTGTAAATGAAACTTAATAGGTTTGGTCTTGGGGTAAAAACATGGGGTTCCACCAAATATGATCTCCATTGAACAAGTTTGGCTTTGCAAACTTGAAAATGTCTCAAAGTGACCAGTACTGTCCCTTACAAAGGAAGTGTGGTCAAACAGAGTCTCACAAATCCCATTTTTGGTGTGGAGTCCTCATTTGGGGTGTTAAACACTTCTGCAAAGTTTCAGCTCCATTGGAGAAACTTTGCAATGTAGAGTTGTTCCAACTCTACTCTGGACAGAGAGGGTTTTGGGCTCTCTAAGTGCACTTACCCACCTTGGATCAAGGTGAGATTTTAGGTGAGCATCTAATATGGTTTGGGAGGGCTCCTGTAATTTTATGGAAATTTACTAAGATACTTTCCTTTGGAAACATCTCAAAAAGCTAAAACATACAGAAATGGTTTTCAGGGTTTTACTCAAATAATATTAATATAAAATAGGGTTGAAAATCTTATGTATGGAAAATATATGTCCTTCTGAGCTTCCATGAATTTACTCAGAATTTCCTAAGGCAGGAAAGTAATTTTCCTTGTGGAAATATCATTACTGGCCTTAGAAATAGACATAGATATAAAATAGAAAAATAATATTTATATCACTAAATAGTGTTTTTAATGAATGGAAATGATATTACGATCAGATCACCAACTTTAGTTGAAAGTGCCACTTGGCTTCATGAGCTAGTAGTGTATCCCAACATGATGAAGGTGATCTTGATGTAAAGGAAAAAGGGTTTTTGATGAGAGCAAAATAATAAGTTTTTCATGGGTTGAGTCATCAAACAAGCAAGCATACACTCAAGGGTTGACATTGCACTCACAACATTATTTGGAAAAGTTTTAACAAGCTCTGATTTTTGCAATACAAAAAACTTGGGGTGGAAAAGAGGGTGTGTCATTATTAGGGTTAACTAATTATTTAATCATGTTAATTAGTGGGATGAGACCCACCTGTCATACACTGTTTAGGCTATTAATTTATTTATTCGGTTAACAGTTTATTTAACTTACTTACCTAATCTTGAAACATTGCAATTAACTAAATACTTATTTATTTATTTATTATATTAAATCCTAAATATCCAAAAGAGTAATTACTGTTTTAACTAAATAATTAATCCAATTAATTAATTATTAAATATTTATAAAACTATATTTTTATTATTTACTATTTTTAATATTCGGTTTAGGGGCGTGGCCGAGCGTGTCATTGCAACAGCGCGCACACACATACACTATATGCAGGCACATATATATTCATACATATTTTCATATGTCCACACATTTCTACGTACATACATACATCTGTACATACATTCACCTACATGATTATATACATAAATACATACATCTCATATGCATACTACATATTATTTTCTTTCTTTTTTTATTTATTTCTTTCTTCTAACAACTCACACGGGCTACTCCCCCTGTCAACAGGAAGGAACAGGGGCACGGCAGGCCATCAGCCGGCAGTGGCCGTAGCGCGTGCGGTGGCCGGAGTTGCAGAGGAAAGGGGATGTGTGGGAGGAGCCCGGGGGGAGGGCTCACCCTCGTTGTAGAGGAGGCAGCGGCGTGGGGAGGTGAATCCGGCGAAGGCTCCGACGTCGTGGTGGCCGGCGCAGGGCGAAGGCGGATCCGGTGCGGGACGGATATGACGACGGTGGTGCAGGAGGAGGCCGGAAGGGGCGGCACCGGGGGCGGCATAGACGGTGGTGGCGGTGGCCGGTGCGGGGTGCCCAAGGGGGAGGGTGCGCGTTGGTGGGGTGCTGATGGAGGCCGACCGATGGGGGAGGCTGAGGAAGGCCTCGGTGAGGAGGAGGCCGAAGGGGGGGGGGCTCGGTGGAGGGGGGTGGGTGGGAAAGGGGCCCTGGCGGCGGCGGCACCGGCCGGTGGTGCAGGAGGCCGAAGCGGCGGCGCTGGCGCCGGTGGGGGGGGGGGGGGTCTAGCGTGGGGCGAGGATAATGGGGCCGGTGCGCGAGGGAGTGAGGTGGGGGGAGCGCGAGGCCAGAGAGAAGGGAGCTCAATGGGGGGCAGGGACGAGCGAGCCTGGCCCGTGGCGAGGTGGAGTAGGGAGCGGGGCCAGCGAGGTGAGCGCGGGACTGAGAGATCGGGGCCACGGAGGGTGAGCGATGGGGTGGGTGTGCTCGATGGGGAGAGTGACCGGGCGGCGGCTGAGAGGACTGGGGAGCGTGGGGTGAGTGGGCACGGGGACGGTTAGTGTTTCACTCGGGAGGGGCTGTGGGGGTTGGCCGGCCTGCTGGGCTGATTGGCCGAGTTGGGCCGGGCGTTTTTTTTGTATCTTTTTCCTTTTTTAAAACCTTTTTAAATAGACTATTATGTTTTAAAGATTAGTAATAAATGATCATTACAAAAATAAGTGAACATGCCCAATATTTGCATTGCAATATTTGGTATAGCCACAATTAAATTTGGAGCACTTTGAATATTACAATCACAAAAGGCACTTAATAATTGTTCTGGCATCTGTTTTAAATATTTTGAGGCACGAAACACTTTACAAAATTATGAGTTGCAATTCTATAAAAGCTTAGGGAATATTTGCAACACATCAAACATTATTGTTTTGTTTTTTGAATAAACATTATTTGGACTTTAACCTAAATATGAAATTTGCTTAGATTTTTATTAATTGACAATTTATTTTAGATAAACTTGATGACATGGTAGAATTAGTGTGTGGTTACTGTAGCTTAATTTACCGGGGCATCAGAGTTAACCTACATGCATTCTGACTAGGAAGCGTCGTAGCTCACAGGAACGTCACCAAGGAACTCTTCACCATCTCCTGTTCTCTCTTACCTAGTCAATGCGATAACTAGTGGCAAGCCAATGAGTACTTTGAATGTACTCACAAGCAACCCATGATGTGGAACAAGGTAATAATGCAACATGATATATCTCAAGTATGCAACCTTTGCAGAAAGCAGGTTTCATTAATGCATAAGCATGGTCAAGTATTTAGATGGTCATGCATCACTAGGTAAATAGTAACCGTAAGAACAGGTTACAGATATCAACATAAATTTTCCAAGGGATGAACACGCCATGTCAAGTCACTAGACTTGACCAAGTAATCACTTTCTCATGTAACACATTTATACACACGCACACTTGGTTTATGCGGAAAACACTAGACGTAGTTTAAGCAGCACCACTCAACTGTCCTTGACCATGGACACGGCTATTCAAATAGTTTTACACTCTATAGAGGTTGTACGTCGTACCCACGGGATCCGGGAAACTTCCGTGTCATTCACGACTCGTAGTATATAACATACCCAAGGTAAGTACCCGATCAATGCCTTTCCCCTGACGACCCTAGACGAAGAGTCCACTCAATTGGTACCTACCCCACATGATGTACGTCTTACGAGCACCAGCTCTAGACCGTATCATCCATGCAGGGACCAACGGTGTGCCTGGAACATGTAAAAACGGCATAGTCGTCCTACCTGGCATGACCCCGTCAGGAGAGTGACCATATCACTCTCTCCACTAGTAATGCGGGCTCCTTCTAGCACGGCCAGAGTAATCAACACAGTCCCGTCCCATAAAGGGGTATCGTGGTCGCACATGTAAGGTTGGGACGATCGAAAAATCTTAATTGTATTCCCCTTTCCGAAACCACTCACACAAAACCTTTTCGGTACACCACTTCTTTCTCAAGTGGTCATCCAACTCAAGAAAGGCAATCATCAAAGCAGGAGTAGGGTATTACGCTTCTCAGTGGCTCGAACCTGGGTAAACTGTCGTGTTCTGTGTCTTCCTCACCATCGAGTGAGTTCCCTGCCCCGTCCATCGAGTAGGGAGCTAGGTGAGGGTAGGCCATGAGATATCTTCATACACGACCCTGAGTTCGAATCTTTAGGGTTTTGCGAAGCCCGAAATTTGACATTTGGTGCGCCAGGTAGGGCGCGTGTCGAGGTATTCTTAGAGCTTCATCTTCCCTAAGCCCGATGCCAAGATGACCGGCACCCAACAAGCTTCTTCGAGCCTTGTGGAGCTAGGCTCCAACCATCATACCACAGCGGCCGCAACGTGTACCGACATTGTGGTACCAGGCGGCTCGTACCAGATCGTCAACATCACCTCCACCATCGAGACCACCCACGCCACCCAGGAGCCCGGTGCTGGACGGCGCCACCGACATCCTCGACGCGCCGCATCAACCTGGCGGACCTCGGCGCGCACGACGCATTGCAGATGGCGGGCGAGATGCCCCTCCAACGACCGACACAAGGGGGCTTCAACGCATGGGCAAACAACATCATGGAGCTGATCACCATCGCCTAGAAGGTCATCTGACCCCAGTCTCCTTCAAGGCCGCAGGCACCGGTCGCTGGGGGCTCACACCTCATGTGGTCCCTAGGGCTACAAGCGATGGAGCCCCTCTTGCGTGGGGGGGGGGGCGAGAGAGACGCGTCGCGCGCTTCCCTTCTCCTCCTCCAGATTTCGGTGGCCGCTCTCAAGGCACAACATGCCAGCAACCACCAGAGGCGCGACAAGAACGGTGGGATGTTCAATGCACACACCGGCGCACATCACCAAGACGAGGTCGGCCCCTGACAACCCGGCGCGGCTAGGCAGGAGCGCTCCCTCAGCGCAGCCAGCAACGGGCGACGGAGGCACCGGCACGGGCGAGCCATGGCAACGGAGACATGCCAGGGCACTGCTGACGTGCAACTATTCCTGACTTGATGCCTCCACAGCAACGGAGCCAGAAAAGAACTTGTCCCAGTTGCTCAACAATTAGCAATTGTCTTGCAATGGCCCACCAGCGCGTGGGATCGCGGCAGTTTTCGAGGGTAGAGTATTCAAACCCAATTTGTTGGTTCGCTCGACGGGAAGTGAAAGAATATTCTCAAGTATTAGCAGCTGAATGTGTCAGATTCAACTACACCTAAAAGATTAGTATCTGCAAGCAAAGTAGTACGATAGCAACGGTGCCAGAAGTTGCCCGTGGACGGGAACTATTCTTTCCCGGCAACAGTGCAAGAAAAATTATTGTAGCAGGTAGCAGCAGTGTAACGAGTAACAACAGTGGCAAGGAACAACAGTAGTGACAGGAGTAGCAAGTAGCAACAGTAGTGGCAGCAGCAACAGGACAAATCAAGTAACAGTAGCAGCAAGTAACAATAGTAGCAACAATAATGACAGCGGCAGAGCAAAGCAAGTAACAGTAGCAGCAACAGTAGTAACAACAGCAGTGGGACAAACTCGTAGGCAATGGGTCGGCGATTCGTTGGATGACATTCATCATGCAATAGTTATAACACAGAGAGATATGTGGCTAGCTCCCGTTCGTCGATGTGATGTAGGCATGCATTTCGTGTGTCGTCATACGTGCTTAGGGAAAAGAACTTGCATGACATCTATTGTCCATCCCTCCCGTGGTAGTGGGGTCCAAATGGATACTACGGGATATTAAGGTTCTCCTTTTAATAAAGAACCGGAACAACGCATTAGCACTTGGTGAACACATGAACTCCTCAAACTAAGGTCATCACCGGGAGTGGTTCCGGTTATTGTCACTCCGGGGTTGCCCGGTCATAACACATAGTAGGCAACTACAACTTGCAAGATCGGATCTAAAACACACATATATTGGTGACAACATAATAATTTCAGATCTGAAATCATGGCACTCGGGCCCTAGTGACAAGCATTAAGCACGACAAAGTAGTAGCAACATCAATCTTAGAACATAGTGGATACTAGGGATCAATCCCCGTCAAAACTAACTCGATTACATGATAGATCTCATCCTACTCATCACCGCCCAGCGACCATACGAATAGATTACTCACAAACGATGAAGAGCTTCATGGAATTGGAGAGGGAAGAAGGTTGATTATGACGATGGCGACGATTTCCTTGATCCGGAGCCTAAAACGGACTCCAGGTCTGCCCTCGATATGAAGAACAGGATGTGGCGGTGCCTCCGTATCGAAACGCGATGAAATCTTCTCTCTTGATTTTTTTCGGGACGAAAGGGAATTTATAGAGCTGAAGTTGGGGGCGGTAGAGCCACGTGGGCCCCACAAGCTTGGTTGCCGTGGCGAGGGGGGTTGGCCGCGGCAACAGGGCTTGTGGCCCACTGGCCCGTCCCCTCCGATGGATCTTTGCGCAGGTATTTTTCATAATTTCCAGAAATATTCTCCATAAATTTTCAGGACGTTCCGAGAACTTTCATGTGTGCACAAAAACAACACCGTGGCAATTCTGCTGAAAACAACATCAGTCCGGGTTAATTCTATTCAAATCATGCAAATTAGAGTCCAAAACAAGGGCAAAAGAGTTTGGAAAAGTGGATACGATGGAGACGGATCAACTTCCCCAAGCTTAAAACCTTGCTTGTACTCAAGCAACTCAGTTGACAAACTGAAAGAAAAAGAAAAAGTTTGACAAACTCTGTTTGATCTTGTTGTTGCAACTATGTCTAACTCATAACCAGAATTTCAGCAAGATCACAAGTTAACCACATAAGCAAGTGACACATAGGTCTCACGGTAAACTAATATCAATGGCATAATCAGCTAGCGAGCAAATAATGATGAGTTTCAGATTCCAACAATTCAATCAAAACAAGCATGAAGCAATATGAATAGGTGGTATCTCGCTAGCTCTTTCTAAGACCGCAAAACATAAATGCACAGCACTTTCAAAGATCAAGGGCTGACTAAACATTGTAATTCATAGCAACGAAGATCCAATCATAGTCATACTCAATATCAATCAAAAGCAAAGCATAAAAATGATAGAGGTGCTCTCTAATTGGTGCTTATATAAGAAGAGGATGACTCGCCAGGAAAATAAATGGACATACCCTTCGCAGAGGGAAGCATTGATTTGCAGAGGTGCCAACGCTCAAGCTTTAAAAACAGAGATAATAATTTTGGGTGGCATGCTTTCATTGTCAACGCAATGACCAAGAGTTCTCAATATCTTCCACGCTACTCATTCTATAGGGCGGTTCCCAAACAGAAAAGTAAAGTTTTAACTCCCCGCCCACCAATCAATCACACTCCACGGCTAGACGAATCCTCGGGTACCGTCAATACTAACATCAATCCGGGGGGGGGGAGTCTTGTTTTACAGTTATGTTTTCGATTTAAGCGTGGAACTGGGCATTCCAATTACCGGCCCCTTTCTCGTGAATGATAGTGAATAAACACATGTCGAGGATAACACGCCTAACATGGAAGATACCAATAGCCCCCTGTCACCACATGAGCGGTTCGGGCATGCAAAACACATTATTTCTTGAAGGTTTAGAGAATGGAACATGCAAATTTACTTGGAACGGCAGGTAGATACCGCAAATAGGTAGGTATGGTGGACTCTCATGGAAAAACTTTCGGGTTTATGGAAGTGGAAGCACAAGCAGTATTCGCTTAGTTCAAGTGAAGGCTAGCATAAGACTGAGAAGCGACCAACTAGAGAGCGAAAACAGTCATCAAGAGATGCAATGTGTTTGACTAACATTGAGTGCAAGCATGAACAGGATATAAATCACCATGAACACGAACATCATAGATGCTATGTTGATTTTGTTTCAACTACATGCATGAACATGCTCAAAGTCAAGCCACTTGAAACATTCAAAGGAGGATACCATCCTATCATACTACATCATAGTCATCTCAACATTCATGTGGGCAACCAAGACAAACCATTATAAGCTCCTAGCTAAGTAAGCATGGCATCAGAAACTATGATCTCTAAGTTGTCATTGCAAAGATGGTTCTCTCACAACAAAGCTGAATCTGGGACGACAAGCTATTCATATTTACAAAAACAAAATAGATAGAGTTCATACCAGCTTTTCCAGTCTCAGTCACTTCATCATATATCATCATTATTGCCTTTCACTTGCACGATCGAACGATGTGAACAATAATAAGAGTGCTCGTGCATTGGACTAAGCTGAAATCTACAGGCAAACACAAAGGAGAAGACAAAGTAATATGGCTCTTTGAAAGCTAAACAGGTATGCATGCAAGTGCCACTAAACATTTTAACCAATATCTTCTACCTTACCCAAAGAAAAAGAAAACTATTTGCACGGGAAAGCTCCCAACAAGCAAAAGAAGAAAGGAAAATCTTTTTGGGTTTTCTCAAAAGGACACAAAACAAGAAAACACAAAAACAAAAATAAACTAGCATGGATAATACAGTGGCAAAGTGTAAACACCGGCTAACAAAGTGAAAGCATAAGCATGAATGTAAAGTCGGTGAGAACACGTACTCCCCCAAGCTTAGGATTTTGGCCTAGCTTGATCTACTCCCAAGGACGGTCCTGGCGAAACCCAAAGTCATAATCAGGGTTATACGGGAGCGCTGCAGCCACTGCTTGAATGGCTGCCTCACGGAGACAAGCAGCCATCGCCTCCCTCTCATACTCCTCTGCCTCTCCTATGGTTATGTAGTATCTCCGTTTTACCTGAAAGTCAAAGAAAGCAGGAGCAGGAAGGGTAATATGGAAAACATGCTGCCGGTTAAATATAAATCGGTATAGGAGGGATTCATCATCCCTCTCAAGGAACTAGTAGCGTGTCACAGCGACGCGGTCAAGGAAAAATGTATGGAGTGGAGGATCTCCTGCGCGGATGGGTACTCCAAGAAAATTTGCTATGCGAGTGGCATAGATGCCGCCAAAGAAATCCCCATCAATAGCATTCTTATTCAGCCTCCTTGCTATAATAGCTCCCATGTTGAAGCTTTTGTCACCTATCACTGTGCTCTTAAGGATACTAAGGTCGGATGCGCATAGGTGACAATGTTCAACCTTGCCGTTAATGCATCTACCTATGAAGAGGGCAAAGTAGTGCAAGGCAGGGAAATAAATGCTTCCTATGGTAGCTTGCGTGATGTTTCTAGTTTCTCCAACAGTTATACTAGAGACAAAATCTCTAACCGAAGACTTAGCGGGGTCTTTAAGATTACCCCATCGGGTATTTTGCAAATCCTATTGAAATCCTCCAAATCCATGGCGTAGGATTTATCATACAGATCAAACAGTATGGATGAGTCACGGCCAACTGAAAATTTAAATCTACGCACGAAATAGGCAGTGAGCAAAGCATATTGTTCACATTTATCTGAGAGGAATTCTTCTAACCCGGCATTGCGGGCAAGTGTATCAAACTCATCCTTGAAGCCTCTTCGATCATGAACTCATCGGAAGGCCATTCACATGATTGTACCGGTGCGTCCCTTAGTTGATAAGGATCGGGCTCCCGAATAGAAAGACCGGGACCCTTCTTACTTGAGGAACCACCATGAAACTTCCTCCTGAACATAATTTCTTTTTGCTGAAATGTTTGAAGTTCAAGAGAAAAGTGAATAAAGACCAACCACACCTTGTAGCAAATATTCCTACTAGTACCTAGAGACCGTATCACGCGCTAAAACTACTTGGGACTAGCTAAAATCAACATTTCAAGCTCAAGAACATGGTCACCAATGCAGCAAAAATACACAGAGTATAAGGCACTAGAGCAAAAACTAATTGGACCAATGGAGGAGTCACTTACCAAGGATTAATTTCCCCAAAACGGTTCGGAGAATGGTGCTTTGAGCAAGGAGATCGAAATCACAGCCAAATGAGTAAGAACACGGGTTTGAGCTGCGAAACGATTTTTTCTGGAGGTAGAAGAAGAGGATGGGAGCTGGAATGAGTGGAGGGGGTCCCTGTGGGCCCCACAAGCTTGCTTGCCGTGGCCAGGAGGGTAGCCCTCGGTGACAGGGCTTGTGGCCCACTGGTGTGTCCCCCAGGCCAGCTCTTAGTCCCAGTATTTTTCAAATATTCCAGAAAAAATCATACTAGATTTTCAGGACCATCGTAGAACTTTTATTTTCGGGGTACTTTTCTCCGGGATGCTAAAATAGAAAATAGGGAAAACTCAATCTATCATTTTTCTTGTAGGCAACAAAACGTGAAAGCTCAAAACAGAGGTATGCGACTCTTTGATTTATCCATTTCATGGTCATCGAAAGAAATCCATCAATGGGGTTGATCAAGTCCCCTCGACAAAACTTTTTCGAATCGCAAAAGGAAACGTAGAATTGTCGAATAGCCACTAAGTCACCTCAATGGGGATATGAATCTCCCCAACAAGCAAATCATACTTCATCTTAACATTAGGAATAGGGCATTCAAAGCTCCCAATAAGAATCAATGAAGTTTTTTCGATAGCATTGATGCAATGTACTTGGTATCGTTTCTTCGGAAAGTGCACGGTATGCTCATTACCGTTGACATGGAAAGTGACATTGCCTTTGTTGCAATCTATAGCAGCCCCTGCAGTGTTTAAAAAGGGTCTTCCGAGGATGACAGCCATGGCATCATCCTCGGGAATATCCAAGATAACAAAGTCTGTTAAGATAGTGGTGTTAGTAACCATAATAGGCACATCCTCGCAAATGCTGACAGGGAAAGCAGTTGATTTGTCGGCCATTTGCAGAGAAATTTCACTGGGTGTCAACTTATCCAGTTCAAGTCTACGATAAAAAGAGAGCGACATAACACTAACACTGGCTCCAAGGTCACATAAGGCAGTTCTTACGTAGTTTCCTTTAATGGAGCAAGGTATAGTGGGCACTCCGGGATCACCAAGTTTCTTAGGAGTTCCACCTTTGAAAGTGTAATCGGCAAGCATGGTGGAGATCTCAAGATCTGGTATCTTCCGTTTATTGGTCACGATATCTTTCATGTACTTGGCATATGGAGACATTTTGAGCATATCAACTAACCTCATCTGCAGAAAGACGGGTCTTATCATTTCAATAAAGCGCTCAAAATTCTCATCATCCTTTTTCTTGGATGGCTTAGGAGGAAAGGGAATAGGTCTCTGAAACCATGGCTCCCTTTCTTTACCATGCTTCCTAGCAGTGAAGTCATTCTTATCGTATCTCTTAGGTTGTGGGTTATCAGGATTAACCGTAGGTTCAATCTCCACGTCCTTATCATTGCTAGGTTGAGCATTATTATGAACGTCGCTGTCCATATTGTCACCAGGTTCATGTTCATCACCAGATTGTGTTTCTGCATCACACGCAGAAATATCATTTGGTTCTTCAGGTGTGATAGTATTTGGTGAACTGACATGCAGGTTTCTATCATCCTTCTTCTTCTTCTTAGGATGACTGGGTGTATCAGCATTAATTCCTTGAGAATCTTGATCAATTCTCTTAGGATGGCCCTCAGGATACAAAGGTTCCTGAGTCATTTTGCCTCCTCTAGTAATGACTTTGACAGAGTTGTCATTTAATTCATTGAGCAAGTCATTCTGAGCTTTAAGTACTTGTTCTACCTGAGTAGTAATCATAGAGGCATGTTTACTCAGAAGCTTAAGATCATTGACATTTCTGTCTACACAAGTACTTAAATGACTAAGCATACGAGTACTTTGTTCCAATTGTCTGCTAACATAATCATTGAAACTCTGTTGTTTGGCAACAAAGTTGTCAAATTCATCAAAGCATAGGCTAGCAGGTTTGTCAAAAGGAATATCACTGTCATTGAATCTACGCAGAGAATTTACTTCTACTACCTGTATCGGGTTATCGAGACCATGGATCTCTTCGATAGGTGGTAGATTTTTGACATCTTCGGATCTAATGCCTTTCTCTTGCATAGATTTCTTGGCTTCTTGCATATCTTCGGGACTGAGGAATAGAATACCTCTTTTCTTAGGAGTTGGCTTAGGAGGTGGTTCGGGAATAGTCCCAGCATTATCATTGATCAAGATGTTATTTAGTAGGATCTCAACTTGTTCTATAGTTCGTTCCCTAAAAACACAACCGGCACAACTATCTAGGTGGCCTCTAGAAGCATCGATAAGTCCGTTATAGAAGATATCAAGTACCTCGTTCTTCTTAAGAGGGTGATCAGGCAAACCATTCTGTAGCTGGATGAGCCTCCCCCAAGCTTGTGGGAGACTCTCTTCTTTGAGTTGAGCAAAGTTGTATATTTCCTGCAAGGCAGCTTGCTTCTTATGGACAGGGAAATATTTCTCACAGAAGTAATAGACCATATCCTGGGGACTACTCACACATCCAGGAGCAAGAGAAGTGAACCAGGCTTTCGCATCATCCTTTAGAGAGAAAGGAAACAACTTAAGGATATAGTAGTAGCGGATCTTCTCCTCACTAGTGAAAAGGGTGGCTATATTGTGTAGTTTGGTAAGATGGGCTATGGCCGTCTCAGACTCATAACCGTGGAAAGGATCAGATTCGACTAGAGAGATTATCTGAGGGTCGACAGAGAATTCATAATCCTCATCGGTGATAAAGATAGGTGAAGTGGCAAACTTCGGCTCGTATTTCATCGTGGCTTTCAGAGATTTTTTCCTTCCACTTGAGAAGTAATTTATCAGCGTCATAGGCATCCTTACATGCAAGAAAATCCTCAGCTATCTCTCCCTCCATAACGTAACCCTCAGGTATATCAGGCAATTCATATCTTGGAGAGCTAGATCTAGCAGGAGCAAAAGCAGGTTCTATCTCAATAGCATCGGCAGTTTCAGAAGCATCACGAGCATTGGCAGTAACTCTAGCAATATGAGCATCAAGGAATACCTCTAGTGGCATATCAGGCAAAGTAGTATCTCTAGCAGTATTAAGCATAGCATCATCAGGCAAAATAGCATCTCTAGCATCATCAGGCAAAGCAGTATCAGGCATAGCATCTCTAGCAGTATCAGGCATAGTATCTCTAGCAGTAGCAGGCATAGAATCTCTAGCAGTATCAGGCATAGTATCTCTAGCAGTAGCATCATAAGAATCATCAAGCACAGGCGACATATCAAGATTTCTAGCAGGAGGTGGTGTCGCAAACTTACTCATAACTGAAGGTGAATCAAGTGTAGAGCTAGATGGCAGTTCCTTACCTCCCCTCGTAGTTGAGGGCAAGACTTTGGTTTTTGGATCTTTCAGATTCTTCATAGTGATCAGCAGATATAAATCCCAAGTGACTCAGAGAATATAGCTATCCTTCCCCGGCAATGGCGCCAGAAAAATGCTGTTGACGTGCAACTATTCCTGACTTGATGCCTCCACGGCAACGGAGCTAGAAAAGAGCTAGTCCCAGTTGCTCAACAATTAGCAATTGTCTTGCAATGGCCCACCAATGCGTGGGATCGCGACAGTTTTCGAGGGTAGAGTATTCAACCCAAATTTGTTGGTTCGCTCAATGGGAAGTGAAAGAATATTCTCAAGTATTAGCAGCTGAATGTGTCAGATTCAACCACACCTGAAAGATTAGTATCTGCAAGCAAAGTAGTATGATAGCAACGATGCGAGAAGTTGCCCGTGGATGGGAAATATTCTTTCCCAGCAACGGTGCGAGAAAAAGTATTGTAGCAGGTAGCAGAAGTGTAACGAGTAACAGCAGTGGCAAGGAACGGCAGTAGTGACAGGAGTAGCAAGTAGCAACAGTAGTGGCAGCAGCAGCAGGACAAAGCAAGTAGCAGTAGTAGCAACAGTAATGACAGCAGCAGAGCAAAGCAAGTAAGAGTAGCAGCAACAATAGTAACAACAGCAGTGGGACAAACTCGTAGGCAATGGGTCGGTGATTCGTTGGATGACATTCATCATGCAACAGTTATAACACGGAGAGATATGTGGCTAGCTCCCGTTCATCGATGTGATGTAGGCATTCATTCCGTGTGTCGTCATACGTGCTTAGGAAAAAGAACTTGCATGACATCTATTGTCCATCCCTCCCGTGGCAGCAGGGTCCAAATGGATACTACGGGATATTAAGGTTCTCATTTTAATAAAGAACCGAGATAACTCATTAGCACTTAGTGAACACATGAACTCCTCAAACTATGGTCATCACCGGGAGTGGTTCCGGTTATTGTCACTCCGGGGTTGCCGGGTCATAACATATAGTAGGTAACTACAACTTGCAAGATCGGATCTAAAACACACATATATTGGTGACAACATAATAATTTCAGACCTGAAATCATGGCACTCGGGCCCTAGTGACAAGCATTAAGCATGGCAAAGTAGTAGCAACATCAATCTTAGAACATAGTGGATACTAGGGATCAATTCCCGTCAAAACTAACTCGATTACATGATAGATCTCATCCTACTCATCACCGCCCAACGAGCCTACGAATAGATTACTCACGAACGATGATGAGCTTCATGGAATTGGAGAGGGAAGAAGGTTGATGATGACGATAGCGACGATTTCCTTGATCCGGAGCCCAAAACGGACTCCAGATCTGCCCTCCAGATGAAGAATAGGATGTGGGGGCGCTCCGTATTGAAAACGCGATGAAATCTTCTCTCTTGATTTTTTTGGGACGAAAGGGAATTTATAGAGCTGAAGTTGGGGGTGGCATAGCCACGTGGGCCCCACAAGCTTGGTTGCCGCGGCCAGGAGGGGGGGGGGGGTGGCCGCGGCAACATGGCTTGTGGCCCACTGGCCCGTCCCCTCCGGTGGATCTTTGCGCAGGTATTTTTCATATTTTCCAAAAATATTCTCCGGAAATTTTCACGACGTTCCGAGAACTTTCATTTCTGCACAAAAACAACACCATGGCAATTCTGCTGAAAACAGCGTCAGTCCGGGTTAGTTCCATTCAAATCATGCAAATTAGAGTCCAAAACAAGGGCAAAAGAGTTTGGAAAAGTAGATACGATGGAGACGTATCATGCACCAAGGGAGGAGTCTGCACCAAGCAACACCGGGACAAACCGACGGCGACAAAAGGAACAAGCGGCTTCGTGCGGAAGCCCATCGCACGAAGATCTTTTTGCAACACGGTCGGGGGGACCCCCCTCCGCCGCTGAGGGGGACCGCCACCGTTGCGTTGCTGAACGACTTTGGAGGTCGATCGAACGCCTACATGGAGCCCTACGTACCGGAGTATGCGATGCCGCCTGACCCTCCCGACAAACAAGAGCCTCAAGCGCTCACCCCGGGCGCCTACTCTCCTCAGGAGTAAGGAGCGCCATGGAGGCCCCCAGCGCCTCCAGGCCGTGGGGCGTGACACCAGCCGTCGCCCCCACGGAGCAACTACGAAGAACCGGACCCCAGGCCTCAATAGGACATGTCATATGAAGCAACGCGACGCAAGTGGCGCGGGCCACGTGCAACAACCACGGAGCTGGAGCAGGCGCCGAGGGTCGGGCCTCACGAGGCGCCCCTCATACACGAAGAAGCTACGCGAGGTAATTTTTTGGGTTCACTTGTCTAGAGAGTGCCTGCTGACCGCAGGGACTTCAGGTGTTCAAGGCATGCCATGCCTATCATATCATTTACTCATGTTTCTATAACTCCTGCTGCATCCCTTCGGCGACCTGACATCTTGCCCTTGGCTTGCTTGCATCTACGGGAGATCTATCCCCCCCCGCTCTGGGGCTCCGGCCTATGCGCGTCGCCCCGACGTGGGGACCGGGGAGCCCCCGGGGCTTCCCAGGGCCACAATCAACAGGATGGAATGGGGGCCACTTGAGCGTCAAAGGGGGCTCCTGAGCATAGCACCTCAGGGGCCTTACCGGTGACAAGGCCACCTGCCGCCCTTGAGATCGTCCACGGACATTCGGTCGTTATCAGGGGTAGCAGGGCTTGACCCTGTAGCTGAGATCATCCATTCGGTCACAAGTAACGACTAACGACGGTTCAGAAATGTGCGGGACCAGGTCCTGGCGACGCACAGTCGCTTGAGTGTCAATGGGGGGCTCCTGAGCATTGAGCCTTAGGGGCCTTACCAGTTATAAGGCCACCTGCCGCCCTTGTTATCGTCCATGAACAATCGGTCGTTATCAGGGGTGGCAGGGGTTGACCCCGCAGCTACATCCGTTCACTCGATCAGTGATAACCCACAAGTGTAGGGGATCGCAACAGTTTTTGAGGGTAGAGTATTCAACCCAAATTTATTGATTCGCCACAAGGGGAAGCGACAGAAAATTCTCAAGTATTAGCAGCTGAGTTTGTCAGATTCAACCACACCTGAAAGATTAGTGTCTGCAAGCAAAGTATCAGTAGCAAAGTAGTATGATAGCCACGGTGTCAGAAAAAGATCTGTTGACGGCAGACTATTCCTAACTGTTGTATCAATGGCGCCAGTAGGTTGCACGTGGACGGGGAACTATTCTTCCCCGACAACGGTGTCGGAAAAGTCTTGCAACAAGGAGCAGCAAAGTAGCAAGGAACAACAGTAGCAGAGTAACAATAGTAGTAGCAAAGTGGCCCAATCCCTTTTGTAGCAAGGGACAAGCCTGGACAAAGTAACATAGCAAGGACCAGTAGTAAAAGACTCGTAGGCAGTGGATCGGTGATGGATGAGTATGACGGATGTGATTCATCATGTAACAGCTATAATACGGAGAGATATGCAACTAGCTCCCGTTCGTCAATCTAATGTAGGCATGTATTCCGTATGTAGTCATACGTGCTTAGGGAAAAGAACTTGCATGACATCTATTGCCCATCCCTCCCGAGGCAGCGGGGTCCTAATGGAAACTACGGGATATCAAGGTTCTCCTTTTAATAAAGAACCGGACCAACGCATTAACACTTGGTGAATACATGAACTCCTCATACTATGGTCATCTCCGGGAGTGGTTCCGGCTATTGTCACTCCGGGGTTGCCGGGTCATAACACATAGTAGGTGACTACAACTTGCAAGATAGGATCTAAAACACACATATATTGGCGACAACATAATAGGTTCAGATCTGAAATCATGGCACTTGGGCCCTAGTGATAAGCATTAAGCATGGGAAAGTAGTAGCAACATCAATCTAGAACATAGTGGGTACTAGGGATTAATCCCCGTCAAAACTAACTCGAATACATGATAGATCTCATCCAACTCATCACCGTCCAGCAAGCCTATGATGAGATTACTCACGAACGGTGAAGAGCATCATGGAATTGTTGATGGAGGAAGGTTGATGATGACGATGACGACGATTTCCCCTCTCCGGAGCCCAAAACGGACTCCAGATGTGCCTTCCAGATGAAGTACAGGGGTGGCGGCGCCTCCGTATCATAAAACGGGATGAATCCTTCTCTCTGATTTTTTCCAGGTGAGACGGAAGATATAGAGCTGAGCTTGGGGGCGGTGGTGCCGCGTGGGCCCCACAAGCCCGCACACCGCGGCCTAGGGGGTGGCCGCGGCCTGTGGGCTTGTGGCCCACTCGTCCACCTCCTCCGGTGGATCTTTGCGCATGTATTTTTCTTTTATTCCAGAAAAATTCTCCGTAAATTTTCAGGACATTCCGAGAACTTTTATTTCTGCACAAAAACAACACCATGGCAATTCTGCTGAAAACAGCGTCAGTCCGGGTTAGTTCCATCCAAATCATGCAAATTAGAGTCCAAAAGAAGGGCAAAAGAGTTCGGAAAAGTAAATACGATGGAGACGTATCAACTCCCCCAAGCTTAAAGCCTTGCTTATCCTCAAGCAATTCAGTTGAAAAACTGAAAGAGACAAAAGAAAAACTTTGACGAACTCTGTTTGATCTTGTTGTTGCAACTATGTCTAACTCATAACCAGAATTTCAGCAAGATCACAAGCAAACCACATAAGCAAATGACATCTAGGTCTCACGGTAAACTCATATCAATGGCATAATCAACTAGCGAGCAAATAATAATAAGCCTCAAATGTCAACATTTCAATCAAAACAACATGAAGCAGTACGAATAGATGGTATCTCGCTAGCTCTTTCTGAGACCGCAAAACATAAATGCAGAGCACCTTCAAAACCAAGGGCTGACTAAACATTGTAATTCAAGGCTATGAAGATCCAATCATAGTCATTCTCAACACAGTTAAAAGCAAATCATAAAAATGACAGAGGTGCTCTCTAATTGGTGCTTTTTTAAGAGGAGGATGACTCAACATGAACATAAATAGACAGGCCCTTCGCAGAGGGAAGCATTGATTTGCAGAGGTGCCAGAGCTCAAGCTTTGAAAACAGAGATAATAATTTTGGGTGGCATGCTTTCATTGTCAATGCAATGACTAAGAGTTCTCAACATCTTCCATGCTACACATGCTATAGGCGGTTCCCAAACATAAAAGTAAAGTTTTGAGTCCCCCAACCACCAATCAATCACACTCCGCGGCTAGCCGAATCCTCGGGTACCGTCCATACCAACATCAATCGTGGGGCAGTTTTGTTTCCAATTATCTTTTCGATTTGAGCATGGAACTGGGAATTCCAATTACCGGCCCCTTCTCGTGAATGATAGTGAATAAACACATATCGAGGATAACACGCCTAACATGGAAGATACCAATAGCCCCCTGTCACCACATGAGCGGTTCGGGCATGCAAAACAGATTATTTCTTGAAGGTTTAGAGAGTGGCACATGCAAATTTACTTGGAACGGCAGGTAGATACCGCACATAGGTAGGTATGGTGGACACATATGGAACAACTTTGGGTTTATGGAAGTGGATGCACAAGCAGTATTCCCGCTTAGTACAAGTGAAGGCTAGCAAAAGACTGGGAAGCGACAAACTAGAGAGCGAGAACAGTCATCAAAATGCATTGAGATTAACTAACATTGAATGCAAGCATGAGTAGGACATAAATCACCATGAACATGAATATCATAGAGGCTATGTTGATTTTGTTTCAACTACATGCATGAACATGCGCCAAGTCAAGCCACTTGAATCATTCAAAGGAGGATACACTACAGGAATCAACTTCTTTGCCGTCTGCCATCACAGACAGCAAAGACTAAATCCCGGACGGCAAAGACAAAACAGCAGACGACAAAGAATCTCACGGCCGGCAAAATTTCCGCGTCAGCCTCGACGGCATAGGACCTTCTTTGCCGTCTGTCCCCCCAAAGCAGACGACAAAGCTCTTTGCCATCAACTTTCCTAAGGAGGAGTCGGCAAAGTGCTCGAGACGGCAGCCGACAGGCGTTGCCTCCGTTAGTGGTTAACGGAGGCTTTGCCGTCTGCCTCCCCCTCTTCTTTGCCGTTTGCCTCCTCCCTCTTCTTTGCCGTCTGCCTCCCCCCTCTTCTTTGCCGTCTGCCTCCTCCTCCTCCCCCCCGTCCACTCTTTCTCTTCTGCCTCCTCCCCCCCGTACACTCTTTGTCGTCTGCCTCCTCCCCCCCTCTTCTGTGCCCTCTTATTTGCCGTCTGCCCACCCAGAAAGCAGATGGCAAAGAGCCTATATAGACACCCCAGGATGCACAGCTGGGTGCCATGTGGCACCTTTGCCATCTGCCAGCTGATGGCACAGGTCTTTGCCATCAGCTAGCAGACGACAAAGAGCCCATATAGTACCTGTTTTTTTTTGTTTTATATTATTTCACAGCACACACACACACATATATATATATATATACATATATACATATATACATATATATATATATATATATATATATATTTGACAACACATTTATATAATTCACCACACATATATGATATATAGTTCACCACACATATACTTGCCAACACATATATATAATTCACCACACATATATGATATACATATAAATCAATGTACATCCCCATATATCGAAAGAACCAACATACAAAGTATTGCACTGTTTATCCATATATACATATACATATAGTTCGACATTGTTCATCAACTCAAATGAAAACTAGATGATATACATATAAAGTTCATCCATCGACATTGTTCAACTCCATGAATGCGAGCTTCCATGCATGTAGTATATCCAATCTGCAAAAATGTGAATAAGAAAGTCATAAGAAGAACAAAATATGATGTTTTTCAGCTAATTATGTCATTTTTAGCGGAAAACAAGCTAAGAATATAATATTCATGAGCTAACCAAGGTTCTTATGCCATTTTTAGCTTATTATGTTATTTTGGAGCTGAATGGGTTAATTAAAGCAAGGATAATATGAAAGAGGAGAAGAAAGAGGAGGAGGAGGAGAATAAGAAGAAATCAAGAAGAAGGAGGAGAAGGAGGAGAAGGACTAGAAGGTCCTTGGCCTTCTCCTTCTCCTCCTCCTTCCCCTTCTTCTCTTCTTCTTCTTCTTCTTCTTCTTCTTCTTCTTTCTTTTTATTTTGCCTATTTCTTCTCCTCTTCTCCTCTTGTTGGAGCTAAATTACCTAATTATGCCTTTTTGGAGCTACATGGGTTAATTATCCCATTTTAGAGGAAAACAAGCTGAGTATATAATATTCATGAGCTAACCAAGGTTCTTATGCCATTTTGAGCTTATTACGGTATTTTGGAGCTAAATGGGCTAATTATGTCATTGTTGGGAAAATTAAAGCAAGGATAATATGAAATAGGAGAAGAAAGAGGAGGAGGAGGAGAATAAGAAGAAATCAAGAAGAAGGAGGAGAAGGAGGAGAAGGAGGAGGAGGAGAAGGACTAGAAGGTCCTTGGCCTTCTCCTTCTCCTCCTCCTCCTTCTCCTTCTTCTCTTCTTCTTCTTCTTCTTCTTCTTCTTTCTTTTCATTTTGCCTATTTCTTCTCCTCTTCTCCTCTTGTTGGAGATAAATTACCTAATTTTGTCTTTTTGGAGCTAAATGGGTTAATTATCCCATTTTAGAGGAAAACAAGCTAAGTATATAATATTCATGAGCTAACCAAGGTTCTTATGCCATTTTGAGCTTATTATGGTATTTTGGAGCTAAATGGGCTAATTATGTCATTGTTGGGGAAATTAAAGCAAGGATAATATGAAAGAGGAGAAGAAATAGGAGTAGGAGGAGAAGAAGAAGAAATCAAGAATAAGGAGGGGAAGGAGGAGAAGGAGGAGAAGGAGGAGGAGGAGAAGGACTAGAAGTACCTTGGCCTTCTCCTTCTCCTCCTCCTTCTTCTCTTCTTCTTCTTCTTCTTCTTATTTCTTTTCATTTTTCCTATTTCTTCTCCTCTTCTGCTCTTGTTGGAGCTAAATTACCTAATTATGTCTTTTCAGAGCTAAATGGGTTAATTATCCCATTTTAGAGGAAAACAAGCTAAGTATATAATATTCATGAGCTAAGCAAGGTTCTTATGCCATTTTGAGTTTATTATGTTATTTTGGAGCTAAATGGGCTAATTATGTCATTGTTGGGGAAATTAAAGCAAGGATAATATGAAAGAGGAGAAGAAAGAGGAGGAGGAGGAGAAGAAGAAGAAATCAAGAAGAAGGAGGAGAAGGAGGATAAGGAGGAGGAGAAGGACTAGAAGGTCCTTGGCCTTCTCCTTCTCCTTCTCCTCCTCCTCCTCCTCCTCGTTCTCCTTCTTCTCTTCTTCCTCTTCTTCTTCTTCTTCTTCTTCTTCTTCTTTCTTTTCATTTTGCCTATTTCTTCTCCTCTTCTCCTCTTGTTGGAGCTAAATTACCTAATTATGCCTTCTTGGAGCTAAGTGGGCTAATTATCCCATTTTAGAGGAAAACAAGCTAAGTATATAATATTCATGAGCTAACCAAGGTTCTTATGCCATTTTGAGCTTATTATGGTATTTTGGAGCTAAATGGGCTAATTATGTCATTGTTGGGGAAATTAAAGCAAGGATAATATGAAAGAGCAGAATAAAGAGGAGGAGGAGGAGAAGAAGAAATCAAGAAGAAGGAGGACAAGGAGGATAAGGAGGAGGAGGAGAAGGAGTAGAAGGTCCTTGGCCTTCTCCTTCTCCTCCTCCTCCTTCTCCTTCTTCTCTTCTTCTTCTTCTTCTTCTTCTTCTTCTTCTTCTTCTTTCTTTTCATTTTGCCTATTTCTTCTCCTCTTCTCCTCTTATTGGAGCTAAATTACCTAATTATGTCTTCTTGGAGCTAAATGGGCTAATTATACCATTTCACAGGAAAACAAGCTAAGTATATAATATTCATGAGCTAACCAAGGTTCTTATGCCATTTTGAGCTTATTATGGTATTTTGGAGCTAAATGGGCTAATTATGTCATTGTTGGGGAAATTAAAGCAAGGATAATATGAAAGATGAGGAGGAGGAGGAGAAGAAGAAATCAAGAAGAAGGAGAAGAAGGAGGAGAAGGAGGAGGAGGAGGAGAAGGACTAGAAGGTCCTTGGCCTTCTCCTTCTCCTCCTCCTCCTCCTTCTCCTTCTTCTCTTCTTCTTCTTCTTCTTCTTCTTCTTCTTTTTCATTTTGCCTATTTCTTCTCCTCTTCTCCTCTTGTTGGAGCTAAATTACCTAATTATGTCTTCTTGGAGCTAAATGGGCTAATTATCCCATTTTAGAGGAAAACAAGCTAAGTATATAATATTCATCAGCTAACCAAGGTTCTTATGCCATTTTGAGCTTATTATGGTATTTTGGAGCTAAATGTGCTAATTATGTCATTGTTGGGGAAATTAAAGCAAGGATAATATGAAAGAGGAGAATAAATAGGAGGAGGAGGAGAAGAAGAAGAAATCAAGAAGAAGGAGGAGAAGGAGGAGAAGGAGGAGGAGGAGAAGGACTAGAAGGTCCTTGGCCTTCTCCTCCTCCTCCTCCTCCTCCTCCTCCTTCTCCTTCTTCTCTTCTTCTTCTTCTTCTTCTTTCTTTTCATTTTTCCTATTTCTTCTCCTCTTCTTGGAGCTAAATTACCTAATTCTGTCTTCTTGGAGCTAAATGGGCTAATTATCTCATTTAGAGGAAAACAAGCTAAGTATATAATATTCATGAGCTAACCAAGGTTCTTATGCCATTTTGAGGTTATTATGGCATTTTGGAGCTAAATGGCCTAATTATGTCTTTTTGGGGAAATTAAAGCAAGGATAATATGAAAGAGGAGAAGAAAGAGGAGGAGGAGGAGAAGAAGAAGAAATCAAGAAGGAGGAGAAGGAGGAGAAGGAGGAGGAGGAGAAGGACTAGAAGGTCCTTGGCCTTCTCCTCCTCCTCCTCCTCCTCCTCCTTCTCCTTCTTCTCTTCTTCTTCTTCTTCTTCTTCTTTCTTTTCATTTTTACTATTTCTTCTCCTCTTCTCCTCTTCTCCTCTTCTTGGAGCTAAATTACCTAATTATGTCTTTTTGGAGCTAAATGGGCTAATTATCTCATTTTAGAGGAAAACAAGCTAAGTATATAATATTCATGAGCTAACCAAGGTTCTTATGCCATTTTGAGGTTATTATGGCATTTTGGAGCTAAATGGGCTAATTTTGTCTTTTTGGGGAAATTAAAGCAAGGATAATATGAAAGAGGAGAAGAGAAACTTACCCTAGTTGTCATCAAGGAGGAGAAACACCACGGTTGCTCGCGGCGGCTTCATTTGGAGACGGTTGCCCTGGAGAAGGGTCATGCAATGCCGCTCGGGAGTTATTCTGCAGAAAAGATATTTTGCAATGTCTCAGTTAGCATGATGACACTCAATTATTAATACTAGTTTATAATGAAACTCACCGTGCCAATCGAAGAGAAGACGGGCATCGACGGAGGGACTTGACCGCTCTTCTCGCACAGACCCTGAAGAGTGGGTTGTATTAGTTAGTAATGAAACAGACATTACACACATGATTTGGCTAATGTGAAAAAAAACATACCACAAAAAGCTCGTACAGGGCCCGTTGACCCGCCTCACTCCGGGCCCTCTCCTCCTCAATCAATCGTGCCGTGGTCTGGTCCCTCTCATCAAGAGCAGCCTGAAGAGCAGCTTGGCTTTCCAATCTCTCTTTCTCAAGAGCAGCCTGGTTTGCTGCTCTCTCTTTCTGAAGAGCAGCCTGAAACACCATTCCTCGTTACCACAGTAATGATCTATGGTGACACACATAATGAAATGGATGAAAGTGTTCTTAGTCCGTACAACTAACCTCGATGGCAAGTTAGACTGGCCGTGGACGACGCGTTATCTCAGGACAGCTGCTCGACTGGCGCGCCTTGATCTCCGGAAGAGTGAGTAGACAACGTATTATCCCATCTCCAATGGCTATCGAGCCATGGGGCCTCCCGCCACCAGATATCATCACCAGCTTTGGATCCAAAGGTTCCTGGCTAGGGTTAAAGTCATCCCCTTTCGTAGCCTTCCCCGCGTCCCTGTATGCCACGAGCTTCTGGTGGGATGATATGTTGGTGAAGTTATTGGGATCATCCAGGTCAGACTCAGACAATGCCTTCACCTTCTTGTATGAGGCAGTATGGGCCATGCCATAAAGGTCGTACAAGTGTGGCATCTCAGTCTTATTGTGATGCGCCTAAAAGAGAGGAACAAAATATTAGCATCAAGAATGAATTGCATGAATCATGAAGCAAATCACATACCCAATTTCGTCCAAACTAAAGTAAGTTGGCGCTGCCTTGATGGTGTGGCACACCAACCATTTGGCTACGCCGATCCTTTGCATTCTCGTGGACGGCTCGCCAGCTTCCTGTGCACCACTGATCAACCAATGCCTCCCAACAATCCATCTTATCCGCACACCATCTCGGGGGCACCTGTAAGTTATTAGAAAGAATTTTCAGCGCTACGCCTATGAATGAAATCAAGAAAACTACGTAGAAGGACTTAAGAATAGGTAATTACCTTCATGTATTGCTCCTTCTTCAAAAACTTTCCACGGCAATCCTTCTTCTGCTTCTTAATACCACGCGTGGCGTAGTAATCTCGAATAGCCTGCGGCCGAGCCTCGTGGCGCAAGTTCTGGAGTAACCGCCTACACTCGGCCTCGAGAACCCTGGCCGCCTCCTCCTCATATCCATCCTCACACCTATAGAAGGTCTACAATCAAACGTGAAAACACCGATTAGTACAATAATTAGCTATATTGTTAATTTTAGATTCTGTAAAAGGATAATTTACCCAAAAGCTCTTGATCACCATCTCGGCCCTTGTGTGGCAGAAGACACCATCTATAATCTCCTCCGGCAGGGCCTGCGCAGCCTCCTCCGCAAACGGGTCGACCATACTAGTCCTATGCTCGGGTGAATGAGCTGGTGGTGGTGGCGAGGACGGATCAACAGTCCTCCTGGATCTTCCGCGGCCACCACCTCTCCCTGTACCCTTCCCCTTCTTCCCTACCCGACCAGCACCTCTCCCAGTGGGCAATGCCGCCGACGAAGAAGAACCCACGAGTGGTGTCGACAGACTGTCTGCCAAGGCTCTACGGAGAGATAGGAGTGGAAGGGAAGTAGCACCCCTCGTGCGGGGCGCCTCGGAAGAACCCGTCGAGCGATCTGGACCAGCGCCCACCATCTTTCCACACCTGGTGACCTGCCATGATAAAGGTTAAAATAAATTAGTACAACATAAAAAAATGAATAACTGACATGAATAATAATATGTACATATATAATAAAGATTAAAAAATATATAATTTAAGTTGTGAATCTTACAAACTAATAATCATCATCAATAAATGCATCATCATCATCACTATCACGCATGTCTTCATGAATGACGTGCTTGTCGGGTTCAACGGCGTGAAGTTGTGAAAGGCCTTCCTTTAATCGTTGAAGTATTGACATGTCATCCGCATCAGTAACCTGTACGAGTTCCAGGTCTTCTGGTTCCGGCTCAGGGCTGGAGTCGGATTCATTGTCGCTGTCTACTTCCATGTTCTTGGGTGAAGCACGACGGTTCTTGAAACGTTTCTTGGAAAGACGTGTTTCTTGGAAGAATTCTCCATCATATGTGTCTGGGTTAATGTGAGGTTCATAATCCTGTTCATTTGGGAGAGGTGGTCTGACATGTGGCGGCACTTCATAAACAACATACCAACCTTCCAGATTCTTATCCGTTTGGCATGCCCACAGTAGATAGAAAATTTGGGTCGCCTGTTGAGCCGTAATATAGACATCGGGAACATCTAAATGGGTGTTTGGATTGATTTCGACTAGTCCTATATGTTCATGAGTCCTTCTAGTCTTTTTCGGCTGGAACCAATAACATTTGAAGACTACGACGTTCGGTGGGTTTTCACCATAGAATTGAAGTTCATAAATTGCTTCAACTCTTCCATAATACTCGATAACACCTTCGCCGATAGCAGAGACACCAGAATTTGTAGATTTCCGGTCGGGCATAGATAGCTCTTTGCCAAAGGTACGAAAGAGATACCCGTTGATGTTGTTTTTCTCAAATGAACGGACCTTATAGTCAAAACCATTAGCGACTTGTCTCAATTCGGCGTCCATAGACTCTGAATTAGCCTACAAGTTTAATACGAAACGGTTGTTGTATTAGCCGCAAGTTAGACCAAGAATGAAATGGTCCATTATTGATAATTACCGTTTGTTTGAACCAAGAGATGAAACCGGGATAGCCGCTTCCTGTCTTTGACAGAAGCTCATACTCTTCGACGGAATCATTTTCGATCACCGCTCCATCCGAGAATTTGACGACGTAACGGCTGTTTGAAATATCCGGGAATAAGAGCAGTTCAAATGAATTAGAAGTTACGGGAAAATGTGCCGAGAACTCACTCGATGTACGGCCGCACTTCTGTTAGGTTGTTGAAGATATACAACGAAATGTTCCGCCATTCTTCGACACCCAACGTTATTGGTTTCGAAGCACCGGCTGGTGCGAGCTTCCCTTTGAATAGGCTGAGGTTGGACCCACCTTTTTTAGGGTCTACATCATTGTGCCGAGGCTTCGGATTATGCAAATGATGATTTTTGGCTTCGTAGTGTGCTGTCACAAAGTTTGCCACCTCCTCAGTAATGAATGCCTCAGCCATCGATGCTTCAATTCTACGCTTATTTTTACATTTAGCTCGAAGGGTCTTCTGCATCCTCTCAGTTGCATAGCACCAACGATCTTGCACGGGCCCACCCAATCTTGCCTCGGTCGGTAGATGTAAAATCAAATGCTGCATTGGATTAAAGAAGCCCGGTGGAAAGATCTTCTCTAACTTGCACAACAACTCCGGTGCAAACTCCTCCATGTCTTCTACCACGCCAGGCGACAATTCTTTCGCACAAAGAACACGGAAGAAATAGCTCAGCTCCGCCAGTACTAGCCATTCATCCTCAGGAATAAAGCCACGTAACATCACCGGCATTACCCGCTCTAGCCATATGTGCCAATCATGACTCTTGAGACCAAATATTTTTGATTTTTCAAGACTCGCTCCCCTCTTTAGATTCACTGCATACCCATCGGGGAACATCAAGTGCATTTTGACCCACAAGATAATTTCCCTCATAGCTGGCCTTCCAAGATTGAACCAGGCCTTTGGCTTCGACCACTTCTGCTTTCCTTTGCCTTCTCGCATGTTTTGTAACGGTCTATGGCATAGTGTCTCTTGATCGACTCTAGCCTTAATATTATCCTTTGTCTTCCCATCTGTGTCGAAAAATGTACCAAAAATAGCCTCTCCGATATTCTTTTCAGTGTGCATCATGTTGATATTGTGTGGAAGAAGGAGGTCTTTGAAGTAAGGCAGATCCCAGAAGCATGGCTTGTGAGTCCAGGCGTGTTTTGAATTATACCCCTTGAAATACCCTGGACGCTCTGGATCAGGCTCGAGGGCGTTTAACTGATCCAGGATCTGTTGGCCTGTGAACGCAGGTGGTGCCAAGTTTTTGACAACTTTACCTTTGGTAAAGTTCTTCTTGTCTTTTCTGAACTGATGGTCAGGATCCAGGAACTGTCTATGCAAGTCAAAGCAAGAATACTTCCGACCCTCCTGCAACCAATGAAACTGAAGAGCTACCTTGCATTGGGGGCACGGGAACCTTCCATGCACACACCATCCAGAGAATAGCGCATATGCTGGCAAGTCATGCATAGAGTACATGTACCACACATGCATTTTGAAGTTTTCTTTTCTAGCGGCATCGTATGTCTTGACCCCATTATCCCAAGCTTCTTCCAATTCATCATTAAGCGGTTGCAGGTACACATTCATATTCTTCCCCGGATAATTGGGCCCTGGAATTATCAACGTCAGAAATATGTTCTTTCTTTGCATAATCTGCCGAGGGGGGGGGGAGATTGAGTGGAATGACAAATACAGGCCAACAACTGTATGGGGTTGCCGTCATGCCGAAGGGATTAAAACCATCAGTGGCGGCACAGACTCGAGGATTCCTTGGATCTGCCGCTTTATCCTGATGCAATCCATCGAAATGTTTCCACGCTTCCCCATCCGTTGTGTGTACCATCATCTTATTCCCATTCGCATCTAGTTCGGTTCTTTTGCCCAATTTGTGCCATGTCATCTGTCTGGCTGTCTCTTTGACCATGAAAAGACGTTGAAGTCTTGGTACGATTGGCATATACCGAAGAACACGAACTGTGATTTTGGTCTGGCTCTTCTCACCCATACCGTTGTCTACCACAAGATACCTGCAAGACTCGCAATTGGGACAATAGTCCAAGTGTGCATACTCCTTCCAAAATAAGACACATCCTTTCTCACATGCATCTATCTTCTCATAGGGCATCTTAAGTACACGAAGTATTTTGTCTGACTGGTACAGGTTTGCAGGCATGACATGGCCTTTGGGTAGGAAACGTCCAAATAGTGTCATCATCGCGTCGTAGCATTCTCTTCCCAAGTTGAACTGAGCCTTCAGAGCCATTACTTGTGCAATTGCATCCAACTGACAGAGCTCAGTGTGCTCATGGAGAGGACGTTTTGAAGACTCCAACATTTCATAAAAGGCCTTTGCAGATTCCTCCATCTCATCTTCCGAATCCCGAGCATCATCAAAGTCTTGCACCATGTCTTCGATCCCGGTACCATGCTTGTCCGTGGGACGACGGACCACCTCAGCTCTTGTGTGTTGTATAGACTCACCATGAAATGTCCACACCGTATAATTAGGCTTAAAACCCCTCCTCTGCAGGTGTTTAATCATTACAGCCTCTGTCGTCTTTTTATAGTTGTCGCATCCAGGACAGGGGCAATAGTTTCTTTCCTGGCCATTTGCGAATGCGGCTTTCACAAATTCCTTTGTTTTTAAAAACCATTCTTTCGTCATCTCTTTCTCACTAGGGTGACCGGTATACATCCACGCACGATCACTCATCTTGCGTAGCTACTAAAGACAGAAGAAATATATTTATATATAATTTAGCATTTATATTCATCGGTTAATTAGGTTTTCCATTTTTATTACGTCCAGGCAACCTACACGCTAATAGGTAAAGATAGGTCCTAATCCCACCCGAGTATGTGTAGATTGGGTTCGTTTTCCCATGCTCTGCTCCGGATCCAACGCAAAATTTCGGCAGCACCTCCCCGATGTTCTCCTGATACACGTCTCCGCAATAAACAGAGAGGATGTGCATCCGGAGAACAACGGGGGAGGCACTGACGAAATTCCGCATCGGATCCAGAGCACAACATACGGGAAAACGAACCCAATCTACACATACTCGGGCTGTCCATGGATAATGTTGGACAATTTGAAAGGATGGCGGTTATAAATATGCAAAGACATGCATATTTATAGATGTCGCCCTTTCGAACGGGAGACGCATACTGGTCACGCATACTCATGATTGAAGAAACCTATATATAGATAGCAAGTTTCATCGGCACGAAGACCGGGACAGAGCAAATTAAGGGGGTAGGAGGAGAAGTCATTTGTGCTCACCAACAAACGTAGGGGCGGAGCTCGTCCAACGCACGTGGAGGTCGTCGAACAACTGCACATTGAAATTCACCAGATCAACACAAATATGATGTTTTTATAAGATAATCAAAAAATATGTGACCTAACTCTTCTTCTTCTTCTTCTTCTTCTTTTCTCGTTCTTCTCTTCTTATTTTCTTCCTCTTCCTCTTCAGCCACTTCCTCTTCTTCTCCTCCTCCTCCTCCTTCTAATTCTTCTTCTCCTTCTTCTTCTTTTCTTCTTCTTCTCTTCCTCTCCTATTTTTCTTCTTCTTCTTCTACTTATTATTATTTTCTTTTTTCTTTTTCCTCTTATTCTTCTCTTCCTCTCATATTTTTCTTCTTCTTCTTCTTCTTCTTCTTCTTATTCTTCTTCTTATTCTTATTTTCTTTTTTCTTTTTTCCTATTATTCTTCTTCTCCTTCTTCTTCTTTTCTTCTTCTTCTCCTCCTCCTCCTCTAACTCTTCTTCTTCTTCTTCTCCTTTTTTCTTCTTCTACTTATGCTTCTTCTTCTACTTTTTCTTATTTTCTTCTACTAAACAGGAAACTAACCTAAGACTAAACATAAATGTAAACTAAACTAAAACTAAACCTAAACTAAAACTAAACCTAAGCCAAAACAAACCTAAAACCTATAACTAATTAAACAAAACTATTACAAAAAAGCTAAAAAAACTGACCTCGATCCGGTGACGCAGGGAGGAGAGGTGCGGGGAGGAGGACCGCAGGGGGGAGGGGCCCGAGGAGGGCGTGGGGAGGAGGGCCACAGGGGGGAGGGGCGCGAGGAGGAGAGGCGCGGTGAGGAGGGCCGCAGGGTGAGGAGCGCGAGGAGGGCGTGGGGAGGAGGGCCACAGGGGGGAGGGGCGCGAGGAGGAGAGGCGCGGTGAGGAGGGCCGCAGGGTGAGGAGCGCGAGGAGGGCGTGGGGTGGCATGGCGGCGGCGGCGCTGGGGTGGGGTGGGGCGGCGGCGCTGGGATGGGGTGGGGCGGCGGTGCTGGGGTGGGGCGGCGGCGCTGGGGTGGGGTGGCGTTAGCGGCGCTGTGGGGTGGAGGTTGCGGTGGAGAGAGAGGGGAGAGATAGTGAGAGAGAGTGGGGGAGCGGGTGGGCAGGACGACCGTTAACGTTAGGGGTCCATCCCCTTTGCCGTCTGCCGCAGAGGGCAAAGTTAGTTAGGCAGACGGCAAAGGGGTGGGGTGGGGCGGGGTAGGGTGGGGAGAGAGGAGAGGTGGGGTGGGATAGGTTTGCCGTCTGCCTTCACTACCTTTGCCGTCTGTTGACGGACAACAACGAGGTGGCTGATGGCAAATAGGTTTTTTGCCATCAACCATATATTTACCGTCTGTTTTCTCAAAGCTGATGTCAACTAGGTTCTTTGCCGTCCACTGGCTGATGACAAAGATGTGGCAGATGGCAAATATATGAATTCCAGTAGTGATACCATCCTATCATACTACAACACAGTCATCTCAAAATTCATGTGGGAATCCAAGACAAACCATTATAAGCTCCTAGCTAAATAAGCATGGCATAAGAAACTATGATCTCTAAGTTGTCATTGCAAACATGTTTCTCTCACAAAAAAGCTGAATGAGGCATGATGAGCTAGTCATATTTACAAAAACAAAATAGAGTGAGTTCATACCAGCTTTTCCAGGCTCAGTCACTTCATCATATATCGTCATTATTGCCTTTCACTTGCATGACCGAACAATGTGAACAATAATAAGCGTGCTCGTGCATTGGACTACGCTGGAATCTGCAGGCAAACACAAAGGAGAAGACAAAGTAATATGGCTCTTTGACAGCTAAACAGGTATGCATGCGAGAGCCACTAAACATTGTAACCAATATCTTCTACCTTGACCCAAAGAAAAAGAAAACTATTTACATGGGAAAGCTCCCAACAAGAAAAAGAAGAACAAGAAGATCTTTTTGGGTTTTCTCAAACTAGACGGACACACGAAAAGAAAACGAGAAAAAGAAATAAACTAACATGGATGATACAATGGCAAAGTGTGAACACCGAGTAACAAAGTGAAAGCGTAAGCAAGATTGTAAAGTCGGTGAGAACACGTACTCCCCCAAGCTTAGGCTTTTGTCCTAAGTTGGTCTACTCCCAAGGATGCTCCTGGAGAAACCCAAAATCATAATGGGGGTTATACGGGAGCGCTGCAGCCATTGCCTGAATAGCTGCCTCACGGAGATGGGCAGCCTTTGCCTCCCTCTCATACTCCTCTGGTTATGTAATATCTCCGTTTTGCCTGAAAGTCAAAGAAGGCAGGAGCAGGAAGGGTAATATGGAAAACACGCTGCCGGTTAAATATCAAACGGTATAGGAGGGATTTTGTCATCCCTCTCAAGGAACTGGTAGCGTGTCAAAGCGACGCGGTCAAGGAAAGATGTATGGAGCGGGGGATCTCCTTCGCAGATGGGTACTCCAAGAAAATTGTCTATGCGAGTGGCATAGATCCCACCAAAGAAATCCTCTTCATTAGCATTCTTATGCAGCCTCCTTGCTATTATAGCTCCCATGTTGAATATTTTGTCACCCGTCAGTGCGCTCTTAAGGATACTAAGGTCGGGTGCGCAGAGGTGACAATTCTCAATCTTGCCATTAATGCATCTACCTATGAAGAGGGCAAAGTAATGCAAGGCAGGAAAATGAATACTCCCCATGGTAGCTTGCGTAATGTCTCTAGTTTCTCAAACTGTAATACCACAGCAAAAATCTCTAACCGAAGATTTAGGAGGATCATTGAGGCTACCCCAAATAGGTATTTTGCAAATTCTATTGAAATCCTCTAAATCCATGGTATACGATTTATCATAGAGATCAAATAGTACCGATGTCTCACGGCCAGCTGAAAATTGGAATCTACGAACAAAAGAGGCAGTGAGAGCAACATACTGTTCACATTTATCGGAGATGAATTCTTCGAGTCCGACGTTGTGAACAAGTGCATCAAACTCATCTTTGAAAGCTGCCTCAATCATAAATTCATCAGAAGGCCATTCACATGGTTGTACCTGCGCGACCCTAGGTTGGTATGGATCAGGCTCCCGAATCGCAAGACGGGGACCTCTCTTGCTTGAGGAACCACCATGAAAGTTTCTCCTGAACATCTTCCTTTTCTGAAATTTTCAGTGACCCAAAGGAAGCGTGAACAAGGTTCAACTAAACTAGTAGCAACTACTCCCACAAGTGCCTAGAGGCCATAATACGCATCAAAACTACTTGGGACCAGCTAGAATTAGCATGCAAAGCTGAAGAACATGGTCACCAAGGAAGCAAAAATACGCGATGTATAAGGCACTAGAGCAAAAAATAATTGGAACAATGGAGGAGTCACTTACCAAGGAGTAATTTCCCCAAAATAGTTCGGAGAACGGTGATTTGAGCAAATAGATCGAAAATTCCAGCAAGAGGAGCAAGAACACGGGTTTGAGCTGCGAAACGATTTTTTCTGGAGGTAGGAGAACCAGATGAGAGCAAGAATGAGTGGAGGGGGTGCCTGTGGGCCCCACAAGCCTGGGTGGCACGGCCAGGGGGGTGCCCGCGCCCCAAGGGCTTGTGGCCCACTGGTACAGCCCCCACACAAGCTCTTCGTCTCAGTATTTTTCAAAAAATCCAGAAAAAATCATACTTGATTTTCAGGACGTTCGGAGAACTTTTATTTTGGGGTACTTATCTACCGGACGCTAAAACAGAAAATAGGGAAAACTAAACTAAATCTATCATTTTTCTTCTAAGCAACCTAAGGTGAAAGCTTGGAACAGAGGTTTGTGACTCCTCGATTCATCCATCTCATGGTCATCGAAAGAAAATCCGTCAATGAGGTTGATCAAGTCTCCTCGACAACCCTTTTCGAATCGCAAACGAGTACGGAGAATTTTCGAATAGTCACTAGGTAACCTCAATGGGGATGTGTATCTCCCAACAAGCAAATCATACTTCATCTTGACACGAGGAATAGGGCATTCAAAGCTCCCAATAAGAACCGATGAAATTTTTTCAATAGCATTGATGCAATGTACTCGATATTGTTTCTTCGGAAAGTGCACCGCATGCTCATTACCATTGACATGGAAAGTGACATTGCCTTTGTTGCAATCTATAACATCCCCTGCGGTGTTTAAAAAGGGTCTTTCGAGGATGACCGCCATGGCATCATCCTCGGGAATATCCAAGATAACAAAGTCTGTTAAGATAGTGACATTAGCAACCACAACAGGCACATCCTCGCAAATGCCGATAGGGAAAGCACTTGATTTGTCGGCCATTTGCAAGGAGATTTCAGTGGGTGTCAACTTATCCAATTCAAGTCTACGATAAAGAGAGAGAGGCAGAACACTAACACCGGCTCCAAGGCCGCATAAAGCAGTTCTAACGTAGTTGCCTTTAATGGAGCAAGGTATAGTGGGCACACCGGGATCACCTAGTTTCTTAGGAGTTCCACCCTTGAAGGTATAATTAGCAAGCATGGTGGAAATCTCAACCTCACGTATCCTCCTCTTATTAGTCACAATATCTTTCATGTACTTAGCATACATAGACATCTTGAGCATATCCGTCAAACGCATTTGCAGAAAGACAGGTCTGATCATTTCAACAAATCGCTCAAAATCCTCATCATCCTTTTTCTTGGATGGTTTGGGAGGAAAGGGCATGGGTATCTGAACCCATGGTTCCCTTTCTTTACCATGCTTCCTAGCAGCGAAGTCATTCTTATCGTATCTCTTATTCTTAGGCTGTGGGTTATCAAGGTCAACAATAGGTTCAATCTCCACATCCTTATCATTGCTAGGTTGAGCATCTTCATGAACATTACTATTCATATTATCATTAGGCTCATGTTCATCACTAGATTGTGTTTCGGCATCAGAGACAGAGGCATCGTTTGGACTCTCAGGTGTAGCAGCAACAGGGTTGCTAGCGTGCAGGTTCCTATCATCTTTCTTCTTCTTTCTAGGATGACTAGGTGCATGAGTGCTAACTCCTTGAGAATCTTGTTCAATTCTCTTTGGATGACCCTCAGGATACAAAGGTTCCTCGGTCATTCTACCGCATCCAGTGACGACTCTGACAGAATTGTCATTCAACTCATTGAGCAAGTCATTCTAAGCTTTAAGTACTTGTTCTATTTGAGTAGTAACCATAGAGGCATGTTTACTCAGAAGTTTAAGATCATTGGCATTTCTGTCCACACAAGCACTTAAATGACTAAGCATACGAGCATTCTTTTTGAATTGTCTGCTAACATAATCATTGAAGCTTTGTTGCTTGACAACGAAGTTATCAAATTCATCCATGCATAAGCTAGCAGGTTTATCAAAAGGAATATCACTCTCATCAAACCTACGCAGACAATTTACTTGTACTACCTGTATCGGGTTATCAAGACCATGGATCTCTTCGATAGGTGGTAGATTTTTGACATCTTCAGATTTAATGCCTTTCTCTCGCATAGATTTCTTAGCTTCTAACCACCTAGGAGCCCAAGCTCCTAGAGTATGAAGTCAATGGTGAACAAAGTTGCGGTGAACTGGAATTTGATTTGGTCAAGGTGTAGATTGGGTCTTGCTCTCCCAATCCCCAAAGTATCAACAAGTTTGGGTGGACGAATTGAGAGTATTGAGAAAAATGAGGTGTAGAAATGGTGGAACTCAATAAGACATTATGGTTCGGTTTGGAGGAGGAAGAAGGGGTCCTTTCATAGTGTTCTTGGCTGGGTGGGGATTTCTGACTGTTAGACCCCCGTGCACACGTGCTAAGTCAGCCCTGTGTGCATGGGGTACTCAGGGATTGAAATCCCACCCTGTGCGCACGGGCTACTCACAGAGTTTTGGGGTACCTCATGTGCACGAGGGTCAAAAGACTCTGTGTGCACAGGCTACTCAAAGAGTTTCAGGGTACCCTGTGCGCACGGGGTGTCCAGAAAGTCACTGTAAAACTACTTGAGTACCCGGACACGACACTAAAAGGATATGTGGATGGTGGAAGTGGTAGGAAGGTGCATGTATATGTCTTGGAGGTATTCCCACACAACACAATCCACAACGACCGTTGCTAATAGTGAGGTATTCTCTACGACTCAAATCGAACCAAAACGAAAAGCTTCGAGTCACCGGAATGACCACTCCTTTGATCTTTTTGAATTGGGGGGTTGCACACCTCCATCGAGAACTTCATGGAACCAATCACGTGAGATAAACTATAGCAACTGATACTAGTTCCTCTAACCATATTGTCATCACACCAAAACACAACTAAGTGCCATATGCACTTTCAATCTCCCCCCTTTTTGGTGCATTGATTACAACATGGTTAGGACATGGCAAAAAGATATATTAATTTTAAAGCCATGAACCAGGACACCAATTGATTACCGCATCTCCCCCTATATATGTGCATGGATAAATAAATGCTTGAGTATGCATCAAGCACACACATAAGAGGCTCCCCCCTACATCAATGAGGTCAAGAGCATTTGATCAAATAACATAAACCACACGATAGCTAGATCACATGCACAAAGTGTGATGAGAAGGAGTGGTGAGACGAAACAGATAGAACTAAGATCATACGCCAAGACACAAACAATACGAGCATATATGATCCATACAACATAGTCTCGCACATAGGTCGGTAAAGGTAGATCACAAGCAACCATTGATCACAAGCACACGATGAGAAGCAAATAAGAGTATCTCAAGCCAAATAAACACCACAAATAACACGAAACGTTGAGATCTCAGAAACGCAAACTCCTAAACCACTTCTCCCCTTTGTCAGCAAGACAATAAAAAGGGAGAAGGTGATGCAAATAAAACACTTAGACAAGCAGAGGCACGCTTGAAGGTTCATCATCATCATCATCAAATTGTAACTCTGCCATTGAGAAGGAACGAACCGTCGCCACACTGTTGACGTCGTCAAACCTTGGACCAACATCCTCGCCAGCAACAACACGCTCAACCTTCTTGTGACAACACTCACGTTCCCCCTATTGGAATCCTTGACCTAACGACGCTGAGTGGACTGACACGTTTTCAACATGTTGCACAGACTCTTGAACAAGGACCTATTCTCTTCATGAGTGAAACATGCGTCAGAACTCTTCTTGCTAGGATCACGAGGAACTCGAGCAATGGAGGGACACTCCGGAGTGAAGGTGTCCTTCTCATCACCTCTAGGCTTGTGCCCCTTCTAAGAGCCTGATATAGAGCAGGAGCTTGAGGGAACCAAAGAATACCGTGCTTGGGAATATAAGTATTGTACTGGGAGGTATACCATGTAGGACATACTGATTCAATTATGGCCTAGATGAACGGAGAATAGATTAACGACTTGACCTCCTACACACATTGACGGAGCTTATAGAACACGAAATCCATAACACCCACCTTCTTCCGGGCAAGCAAATACACAAAGACAACCAACATGGACCTTCGCACGTTATGCGAGTCATCAACCTTTGGAGTGAGGGTGTACCTAAGAGTAGGGCGTCTCGTATCATATAATGGGAGCGAATCCTTGATTGAGCGAGTAACAAAGGATTTCTCTTTCTTATAGGCAAAAGCAATCTCATCCTTGTGGCGCTTCCCAGCATCACGAACTTGGCCAAAGTCATCACGTTCCTCCTCAAAGAACAGATATGGAATAATTTCAGAGAACTTAGCCATGGGAGCAGAACACTAGTAAGTCCCAGACATCCAGGTGAGAGTATGAGGAGTGTCACTGTGGAAGAAAACAATGGCAACGAACTGTGTGACAAGATCTTCATTGTAAGCATGGTTGAAACTCACAAAGGGAATGAAACCCAACCAGCCAAGAGAAGCATAGACCCCTCGATAGATGTGATCATCGTCGCGTAGGGCCTCCACATGAAATTGCTTGTGCAGGGAAAACTTCTTGCCTTTGGTCATGAGAAGCTCAAAGTATACCTTGTGTTGAAACTCATTGTTGAACCTAGGATCCACTACTGGACCGCTGGCAGCAACATAGGGATGTGCGTGTCTGGCTTCCCAAATCTCTGGCTTGTGCCAATCACAGTGAGTAACATTCCGAAGGTCATGACCACGTGCAATATGCTGATCACAAAGGCTTGAGACACCCTCCTCATCATCATCATTTGCAATCTATGTACCTGCCTATGCCTCTTCTTCTGCGACATAGTGCCCATCCTTCACACAAGCATATTCCTCCTCAGAGTCATTAGAATCCTCTAGCACTAGCTTCTTAGATGCAGCACGACGAGAACGACTCTGAACAACTCCCTCTCAAAGCTGTCGCCGAGCGATAGTAAACTGAGCAGACTGTGTCTTTGATCGTTCGCGACGAGTGGCAACCACCTTGTCAGTGGAATTTGAGAAACACAACATCCAAACAACATATGCAAGATGAATGAGTGCAGGTGCCCAAGAAGGAAGAAAGAAAATCAAATGCTAGCTAGAGAAAATATCTGCCAACCCCGTGCACACGGGGCCAAGGGTTTGTGGACATGGAGTCCTGTGCACACGGTACATGCCCATGCACACGGGGTGCTCCTAGTGACGACCAAATATTGATCGAGAAGCAGATTTGGCTGATGCTACGTGGACTCAACAAGGATCTATACTCTAAACTAGGCTAAATCAAGAGAAAACGAGCAACTCTAGAAAGAAATAAAACCCTAAAAGATCCTAACACATATCATGGAGAAACAAGAGACGAGGATGAAAAGGACATACCAGAGGAGGAACCCATTCTCCTCACTTCCAATGGAGGGTGAAAGCTTGGCTGGAGAGCCAAGAGGAGACGACGGTGGCCCATGAGGTTATAGGGGTACAGGAAGGACGAAGGGGGGGGGATGAACCCTACCCCCATGCCCCCCCTCATTAGGGCCAGGAAGCGCACATGTCGTGCTCATGGGGCCAACTTAGCCCTTGGACATGGAGTCCCGTGTGCACGGTACATGCCCGTGGCCATGGGGTCTCGAAGGAAAGCAGAAGGAGACTTCGGGTGGGGCTTGATGAGAATCCTTGCCACAACACCGCACTACAGTTCCATCTTACTTATCCGGACAAAGCCACAAAAATAGAAAAACAACAACACGAGAAGAAGAATGAGGAGCACTTGCACTACATGAAAAAATATTCACATGATGAAACCCATTTTGAACATAAGGTCTAAAAATACTAAAATACAAGACAAGTGAGGATCCAACCTTGAAACGAGGGTGATGGTCGTAGCCACCATGCTTAAGTTGATTTGGTATGGCACCACGAAGATATGAACCTTGGGCCCAAGACCAATACTCATCTTTGAATCACATTGACCATTAAAAATGGAAAGTGTGAAAGATTTGGTTTAACTTATGCATTAATAGGATAAGATAGCTCATGACTCGTGCGTTGAGCTAGCTCCCCCTACATAGGTGCCTACATCTAAACAAGATAATAGTTGAGTATGTGTGCGATGAAAGGCTCTCAAACCAAGTTACTAAAATCCACTATATTAGCTCATGCCTTAACTCACAGAATCTTGCTTGATCAAGTGGCTTGGTGAAAATATCTACAAGTTGCACCTTGGTTTTAACATGGAATAACTCAATGTCCTTTCTTGCCACATGATCCCAAATTAAATGATGACGAATAGCAAGATGCTTTGTACTGTTGTGTTGTACGAGGTGGCCAGAGATCTTGAGTGCACTTTTATTGTCACAAAAAATAGGCACTTTGTTACATTTGATACCATAATGCAGCAAAGTTTGCCTCATCCATAAAAATTCTGCACACCAATTTCCGGCAGTATTGTACTTGGATTCGCGGTTGAATGAGACACACAATTTTGCTTCTTCGAGGCCCAACTTACCAAGAAACTGAAAAGAACCGGATGTGGATTTGCGGTAAATCTTGTCTCCGGCCCAATCCGAATCGGAACATCCTATCAACTTGAATGATGATCTTTTGGGATACCAAAGGCCCAAGTGTGGGGTATGAACCAAATATCAAAGGATTCTTTTCACCACAATATAATGGCTCTCGTTGGGAGAGGATGGAAATCTTGCACACATGCACACACTCAACATAATATCAGGTCTAGATGCACAAAGGTAAAGCAAAGATCCGATCATTGAGCGAGATACCTTTTGATCCACGACTTTACCATTGGTATCAAGCACTAGTGGAAAAAGGCCCATTTGTTCCGGTTCCAGAGGCCCATTAGCCCCGGTTCCTGAACCGGGACTAAAGGGTTGGGACTAAAGGCCCAAACCTTTAGTCCCCGTTGGCTTACGAACCGGGCCTAAAGGAGCTCCACGTGGCCGCTGCGGGGAGCCCAGGCAGGAGGAACTTTAGTCCCGGTTGGTCACACCAACCGGGACCAAATGGCATCCACGCGTCAGCATCTTGCCGGAGCTGGGTTTTTTTAATGGGGGGGGGGGTTGGGGGGTTTTGGAGGCTTAATTTAGTGGTTTCATATTGTGTTAGCTTGCTAATAGAGAGAAGTGTCCTCTCTTTCTCCGTGCTTGGTCGAACAACAAGTTTTCATATATCTATCCGACGCTATTACATATATACAATATAACATCTTTTACAATTAATCCAAAACATCATCTAATTAAGATCCAATGACAAATTCACGTGGCATTCTCTGTCTTTAGGTATGACATGGTCAAGAAAGCATTCCGCCAATTCCTCTTGAATTGCTCGTATGCGATCATATGGTAGGAGTTCATCCCGCATCTGCAAGATCTAATTTAAAGAAGGGGTAAATACATGCATATATATGAATACAACTCAACACAATTGTGAATATTATTTACGTACTTGCAATTGTTTCTCAAAGAATACCCGCTCAGAGGCCGAGTGGCGAATGAACTCGCATATGTAGTATGCACATAAAACAGTGCCTTCTTTCTGGTACATACACTTTACGAGAATAGAGTTCAATCAAACTGATAAGCAAGCATGGTAATGATATATTGATGCAAATTTGAATCAATGAGAGATGCGCGGAACTAGCTAGTACTACTTACTTTGGGGTGTGCAAATCACAACTCTTTGTTTAGACCGGGAACCTTATTGGCGAACTTCGTCCAAACCCTACCAGGCAAAGAAAATGATTACTTGATATAAGGAAATTAACGAAAGTTGCATCCGATATGGTCTCAGTATATTGACTAAACTTACTTCTTGAGCATTGCAGTAATGTCCTCATAATCCTCTTCGGCTTTACGTCTCGATTCTAAGTCATTTACTAATGCCCTGCCAACGTCAATGGATAGCAAAATAAAGTGGTCTCTGCGCACGCATATATAACTCATCAATTACATTACTTAATTAACCACGAGTAAGCGAAACCGAGTTCACAGAGAAGACAACAACACTCACTTGATGTTGTAAGGAAATATTATTTCCCCTTTTTAGATGTATAAGGAACGAGTTTAGCAAGTTTTTCCTCGGTCTCTTTGATTGAGCTTCGTATCGTCAATTCATTTACGACATCTGGGCTAATGAACCGAACGTCGATCTTGAATCTGCATAATATATATAGTGAGGATAATTATATATACATGCAATGAATGAGCTGAGCTAGAGACTCAACTATAGAAGTAATACTTACAGACAGTAGGAAGCCATGAGTTGTTTGCCGAGGGCCAGTTGATTGTATAACTGAAATAACTCCTCAAATTGAATAGTAATCACGGGAAGTCCAATGAATTCGTGCTCTGGTTTCACTGCCACATACATAGCATTTTTCCCAGACTCCCTGCAGGTTTTCATGTACCACTCACGCAATCTGTGCATCATCGTTGATAGAGCAGGATGTCCAGGTTTGACGAGAGGCTTCCCGTGCACGTATTTATATTGTTCTTTTGTTACATCACCCCCAAGTAATCATCAGGATTGGTATCGGGCACCATCTCCAGATGATTAGCGACGACGATATCGAGCCCGGGAATTGTTTTCCCACTTCTTCGTTCTGCTAACCTTGCATCACTAGAAGTAGTTCTCGACCGCACCGCTTGTGCATATGTCTTTTTAAGAATGTGGTCATAGTTGGAATCCGACAGAGGCGCTGGTGGTCGCTGCAGTTGATTGATAGTGCGCTCCACTTTCACCAGATCTAGCTTCTCCTTCGGAGGTGGAGTTTTCTTTGCAAAATGGGCCCTCAATTTGGCACGACATATGTCCTTGTTTTTCTCCTTGGTCCTCTCATATGGTAACTTTTCCAGAGGCTTGAGAGATGGACCGTATTTCCCGCCTCTGCTTGTACTGCTAGCCGCTGGAGAGAAGGAGGCGTATCTCTTCCGCTTGAGAGAAGGAGACGGACTGCTCTGATGCGCCAGAGGAGCCGGAGCGGCGGCATTTGTCTTCCGACGTTGCCGACGAGGCGAAGGAGGAGGCGGACTGCTCTGACGCGCCGGAGTAGGTGAAGGAGGAGGCCAAGTGCCCTCACGCGTCGGAGGAGCTGCAGAAGGAGGCGGAGTGCCCTGATCACTCGCCCGAGGAGGAGGAGGAGGAGGAGGAGGCGGAGGGGGAGGAGGCGGAGTGCCCTGACTCGTCGTCGTCGTCGGAGGTGGCGCAGGCGTCTAGTTTGGAAGCTTGATGAACTCCTTCTGCCATAGACATGTACTCCCGAGAGCACGAACGAGCTGAATCTCCCCTTCACCTATATGGTGGTCAAGCTCGAGTTGCTCAAATTCCTGAATTACTTGATCCACCATCACAACAGCATAGCCATGTGGAATCGGAAGGCAGTGAAAAGTTACGTTGGGTTGAGGAGGTTCAACAGAGCCGACAACCGCCTTGAAAGTGAGGTTTCAACATTTCATCATAAGCTCGCAACGTTGAGCCTCCGTGATAGTATCCACGGGGTAGCTAGGAGCCATGAATTCATGCTGAACAGGCTCCGTGGATGCCACGCTGCTTCTCCGCTGAGATGGTGGGGTTCCTTCTAGGTAGCTTCGTGTCGCTGAGATGGTTGGCCGGAAGCTCGCTGGCTCTCAACTTCCTCAAGCTTTTGCAGTATTGCCTTGATCTGCTGCATGTCGCTCAGCTCTGCTTTCCTGTTTATCTCCCGGCTTCTGTAACCGCTTGCGTTAGGAAACCCAAACTTCCACGGAACGGAGCCTGGTGTGCCTCGTGTTCTTCCAGGGTGCTCAACATTCCCTAGGGCCTCAGTCAGCTCGTCCTTCTCTCTGTGTGGAATGAATGTCCCTTCCTGCGCTGCGGCGATACACTTGTGAAGCTTGATCATGGGTATTGCAAGTTGCTCGTCCGTCCAACGGCACTTCCCTGTTTCAGGGTCCAAAGTTCCCCCAACCCCGAAGAACCAAGTCCATGAATGGTCTGGCCAGTTCAATGTCTGTGGTTGGACCCCTTTAGCAATCAGGTCATTCTCAACTTTCTCCCACAATGGCCGGGCTTTGAGGTAGCCACTTGACCCCGTGTGATGCTGATACTGCTTCTTTGCATATTGTTCTTGTTTGTCTCTGACTTTTTCTTACTCTTCTCCGATGACTTGTAGTCCACAAATGCGGGCCACTGAGCTCTTATCTTCTCAAATCGGCCGACGAATTCTGGAGTCTTCCCTTTGTTGACAAACATTGATTTCAAATCATACTTCCACTTCCCGAATAGATGTGCCATCTTCTTAAGAGCACACGCCTTGACCAGTGGCTCTATAAATGGCTTATTCGGATCTTCCTCTGCCGGTAGGGTGAAATTTGCCTTTAGCGCGGTCCAAAGATCATCTTTCTGCCTATCGGTGACATAATCACCTTCAGGGACGTCGTCGCCCTTAGGCTTTTTCCATTGCTTGATGCTGATCGGGATGTTGTCCCTAACAATAGCTCCGCACTGAGTAGAAAATGCGTCCTTGGTCAGCTTGGGTTCAATCGGTAGGCCATCGTCCGCGAGTGCTGTGATCTTGAACTTTTCATCCATGCACAACCTTCTCTTCGGGCTTCATCTCTTTACCAAAGTTTGCATCGATCTGGAGGGCTATAAAAGAAGAAAGAAGAGTTAATATATGTACATACCTTCGGTCTTAATTAATATATATACCTCGCCGGACTTTACAACATCTCCCTCCTCCGTTCTGTCACCGGAGCCGTCATCATGGTCTCCTTCCTCCGGCCTTCGATCACCGGAGCCATCATGATCATGTCCTTCCTCCTCCATTGATCGATCATCCGAGCCGTCATCCTCTCCTTCCAGACCATCGGTGTCGTTGAGATACGACAAATAATCACCGAGCTTTATCTCCCCCAACAACTGTTCTCTTTGATCCCTATAGTTTCTGCAAATATTTCAGCTCCTTGTATGAATAACCGAATTACACGTACTTCTATGTTTTAAACATGCACAAACTTTTTTATAATTCATTTCCAAATGTTGAATAGTTCATAGATGTACGTTATGATATATAATGCGATAGATCTCAAGAGGCAAAAAGGTTTTCTTTCAGTTAGAACCAATAATCAACTTAATACATCTCGAATTTAATCTCGAATACATCTCTAGTATAATCTCTTCCACTCGCTGTTCTTCATCAAACTGATCACCCAAAGAGTTGTCGTTGTATTGAGGCACGGGTGGTGGAAACCCACAAAGAAGGAACCATAACAAGATCATAGCTCGGGTGAGATCCCTAAAGAACCTGCTAGGTATTGGAGAACCTAGCGTACAATGCAACCAAGTAGCGACGGACGTGCTCGTCCTCCTCCCTCACATGGCGAAGTACCTCCTCCTCGAGGGACGGCTGCCTCTGCACCGAAAGTGGACCATGCGACCACGACAAAAGAAGCTCCGGGTCTACGATGGGAGCCTGATTACTCGCCAAGATGCGTGTCCCAGAAGGCAGCACCTCCCAGTGCCAGCCCGACGGATCCTAGTCCCGCACATGCTAGCGCCTATTAAGCAAGTGGTCGCCACCGAGTCGACGACGAGGATGCGGGATGGGCATCGTCGACGTCGAGAACAATTTCTACAACTATTTAAAGCCCTACTATTTAATTAGGTAGCAATGGGAAGGAATAGAGAAACAAATATGCATTCATTTTTCAAAATAAAATTAAAGAGATTCAAAAGCACGATTCATCACATATGAATGACAGTTTTCATACCGCATGCCCTTATCTATCTCACTAAACCTTTTATCTACAAGATTTCTATGAACAAAAATTGTATGAACACAAATTTTATCTACTGGAATGAATATATACTGCTAAGTCATTATATCTACACGTACGTTATATGAACAAAAATTGTACAAACAAAAAAATTCTATGAACAAAAATTTTATCTACTAGAATTAATATATACTACTAGGGCGTTATATCTACACGTACGTTATATGAACACAAATTTCTATGAACACAAATTGTATGAATAGCAATATGCAGGGGTGGCGGTGGCGACACGTAGAGCACGCAGAGGAGGAGATCACCGGGGCCGACGGGTTTGGGGCGGCGACGGCGACGGGCTCGGGGCGATGACGACGGGCTTGGGGGCGGCAACGGCGACGGGCTCGGGGGCGGCGATGGCGAGGAGGGCTGGATCCGGGGCGGCGGCTGATACGTCTCCAACGTATCTATAATTTTTGATGGTTTCATGCTATTATTCTGTCAAACTTTGGATGATTTGTATGCATTTTATATCTTTTTGGTACTAACTTATTAACTCAGTGCCAAGTGCCAATCCTGTTTTTTCCGTGTTTTTGACCCCTTTCAGAGGAGGATTTTAAACGGAGTCCAAACGGAACGAAACTTCCAGAAAGATTTTTTCCGAAACAGAAGAAGATCGGGAAGCTTGAGAACCAAGATAGGGGGTGCCAGTGACCCCACAAGCCCCCTAGCCGCGGCCAGGGGGCCGCGCCTCCCAGGCTTGTGGGCTCCCTGGGCCACCTCTGCCCTAGGTCTTTCGCCTATATATTCCCTAAAATCCTAGAAAAAAATCAGGAGATCATCGAAAGTACTTTTCCGCCGCCGCAAGATCCCATCTGGGGCACGTTCTGGTGCCCTGCCGGAGGGGGATTTGGATACGGAGGGCTTCTTCATCAACACCATGACCTCTCCGGTCATGCGTGAGTAGTTCACCATAGACCTACGGGTCCATAGCTAGTAGCTAGATGGCTTCTTCTCTCTCTTCGATCTTCAATACAAAGTTCTCCATGATCTTCATGGAGATCTATCCGATGTAATCTTCTTTCGCGGTGTATTTGTCGATATCCGATGAATTTTGGATTTGTGATCAGATTATCTATGAATCTTATTTGAGTTTCTTCTGATATCTCTATCATATCCTTGTAATTCTCTTCGAGTTGTGGGTTTTGGTTGGCCAGCTTGATCTATGATTCTTGCAATGGGAGAAGTGCTTGGTTTTGGTTTCATACCGTGCGGTGACCTCACCCAGTGACAGAAGGGGTAGCGAGGCACGCATCATGCTGTTGCCATCAATGGTAAAAAGATGGGGTTTTCATCATTGGTTTGAGTTTATCCCTCTACATCATGTCATCTTGCTTAAGGCGTTACTCTGTTCGTCATGAACTCAATACACAAGATGCATGCTGGATAGCGGTCGATGTGTGGAGTAATAGTACTAGATGCAGAAAGTATCGGTCTACTTGTCTCGGACGTGATGCCGATGTGTATGATGATTGCCTTAGATATCGTCATGACTTTGCGCGGTTCTATCAATTGCTCGATAGTAATTTGTTCACCCACCGTATTATTTGCTATTTTGTGAGAAGCCTCTAGTGAAAACTATGGCCCCCGGGTCTACTTCACATCATATTTTCAGCCTTACACTTTTACTCCATTGCACTTTTCGCCTTCAGATCTCACTTTGCAATCAATCTTGAAGGGATTGACAACCCCTTTATAGCGTTGGGTGCAAGCTCTTTTGTGTTTGCGCAGGTACTCTGGACTTGACGCGATTCTCCTACTGGATTGATACCTTGGTTCTCAAACTGAGGGAAATACTTACTGCTCTTGTGCTCCATCACCCTTTCCTCTTCAAGGGAAAAACTAGCGCAAGACTAGTCTCCGTCAACGTGCCAATTTCTGGCATTGTTGTGTGTTGCCGTAGCAGAAGAATTTCTGGCATTGTTGTGTGTTGCCGTAGCAGAGGAATTTCTGGCACCGTTGCTGGGGAGGATCAAGTCAAGAACTCATCCAAGTAAGTGTCGCAAACTCATCTCTTGCATTTACCTTTTTTGCCTCTCGTTTTCCTCTCCCCCACTTCTGAAAAACAAAAATTTACAAAAAATATTTGCCTTTTTCGTTTGCCTTTTTCTCTCGCTTGCTCTTTGTTCGCTTGTGTGCTTGCTTCCTTGCTGAAGTCACCATGACTGAAAACACCAAACTTTGTGATTTCTTGAATACTAATAATAATGATTTTATTAGTACTCCGATTGCTCCCGCCACTAGTGCGGAGTCATACGAAATCAATGCCGCTTTGCTGAATCTTGTTATGAGAGAGCAATTCTCTGACCTTCCTAGTGAAGATGCCGCATCCCATCTTAATACCTACATTGAGCTTTGCGATATGCAAAATAAGAAAGATGTGGATAATGATGTGATTAAATTAAAGCTTTTTCCTTTCTCGTTGCGAGATCGAGCAAAAACTTGGTTTTCGTCTTTGCCCAAAAATAGTATTGATTCTTGGAATAAGTGCAAAGATGTTTATATATCCAAGTATTTTCCGCCGGCTAAGATTATCTCTCTCCGTAATGATATCATGAATTTTAAGCAACTTGATCATGATCATGTTGCACAGTCTTGGGAGAGAATGAAATTGATGATTAGAAATTGTCCCGCTCATGGCTTGAGTCTTTGGATGATTATACAAATCTTTTACGCTGGCTTGAATTTCGCTTCTAGAAACATCTTGGACTCCGCCTCCGGTGGAACGTTCATGGAAATCACGTTAGGAGAACCCACAAAACTCCTAGATAATATCATGACGAACTACTCTCAGAGGCACACTGGAAGGTCACCTACTAGTAAGAAGGTACACGCTATAGAAGAAATTAACTCGTTGAGTGCTAACATGGATGAGTTAATGAATTTGCTTTCTTGTAGAAGTGCTCCTTTAGATCCTAATTATATGCACTTGTCTTCCTTGATTGAGAGTAGCAACGCTAGCTTGGACGTTAATTTCGTTGGTAGGAATAATTTTGGAAACAACAACGCTTTTAGAGGAAACTATGTTCCTAGGCCTTTTCCTTGTAACTCCTCTAATAAATTTGGCAAATCCTACAACAATACTCATGGAAATTACAATAGATTACCCTCTGATCTAGAGAGTAATATCGAAGAGTTTATTAACTCACAAAACATTTTCAATGCGTCCATAGAGGAAAAACTACTCAAAATTGACGATTTGGCTAGGAGCGTTGATAGAATGTCTAGTGATATTGATGCTTTGAAAGTTAGATGTGCTCCTCCCAAGATCAATATGGATGAAACTTTGAAAGCTATGCGTGTTTCCCTGAGTGAGAGCAAAGAAAGAACCGCCCAAATTCGTGCTAGACATGAATGGCTTAAAAAGGCGTGTTCTCGTGATAAGAATCACGAAGATCTTAAAGTGCTTGGTGTGACTCCCATTGAATCTTTGTATTCTTGTGTCAAACCTAATGATGATGGGGCTGGATATGAATCCACCTTGGTTGAAAAACGCCCCAATGATTCGGAGTCCATCTATCTTGATGCTAAAAGCATTGAAAGTGGAGTAGAAGATATTAAAACTTTGAGTAGTAAAGAAATTACTACTTTGGATTTCAAGGAATTCAATTATGATAGTTGCTGCTTGATTGAATGCTTTTCCTTGATGCAATCCATGCTAAACTCTCCACACGCTTATAGCTAAAACAAGGCCTTTACCGATCATATCGTCGAAGCTATGATAAAATATCTTGAAGAGAAACTTGAATTGGAAGTCTCTATCCCTAGAAAGCTTCATGATGAGTGGGAACCTATTATGAAAATCAAAATCAAAAACTATGAATGCAATGCTTTGTGTGATTTGGGTGCTAGTGTTTCCGCGATTCCAAAGTCTTTATGTGATGTTCTCGGTTTTAATGAGATTAAGGAGTGTTCTCTTAATTTGCATCTTGCGGATTCTACTATCAAGAAACCCATGGGAAGGATCAATGATGTTCTTATTATTGCAAATAGGAACTATGTACCCGTGGATTTCATTGTGCTTAAAATTGATTGCAATCCTAAATGCCCTATTATTCTTGGTAGACCTTTCCTAAGGACTATCGGTGCTATCATCAATATGAAGGAAGGGAATATTAGATTTCAATTTCCTTTAAATAAGGGCATGGAGCGCTTTCCTAGAAAGAAAATAAGATTGCCTTATGAATCCATGATGAGGGCTACTTATGGTTTGAGCACCAAAGACGACGATACGTGATTCCATCACCTTATGCCTAGCTAAGGGCGTTAAACAATAGCGCTTGTTGGGAGGCAACCCAATGAATTTATCTTTTTCTTTCTGTTTTGTTGCGTTCACACCATCGCAATTCTGTTGTGGTTGTGTCTTTTGTGTTTCTTTTTGTGTTTGAGCCAAGCAAAACCTTTATGACTAGTCTTGGTGATGGTTGTTTGATCCTGCTGGAAAAACACAGAAACTTTTCGCTCACGAGATTATTTCTCATTTTTATTCAGAAAGAACTTTTGATTTGTTTCGTTTTGCTGCTGGTTGATATGCCTTTTGCCCAGGAAGTCGTAATTCTTCAGAATTTTTGAAGTACCAGAAGTATACGAAGTATACAGATTGCTACAGACTCGTCTGTTTTTGACAGATTCTGTTTTTGTTGAGTTGGTTGCTTGTTTTGATGAAACTATGGATAGTATCGGGGGGTACTAGCCATGGAAAAGTGAGAATACAGTAACTTAACACCAATATAAATGGAAATCAAGATTGCTACAGTACCTAAAGAGGTGCTAGTTTGTTTTCTTGTGCTAATGTTATCACGAGTTTCTGTTTAAGTTTTGTGTTGTGAAGTTTTCAAGTTTTGGGTGATGTTCTCATGGACAAAGAGATAAGGAGTGGAAAAGAGCTCAAGCTTGGGGATACCCAAGGCATCCCAAGCCAAATTCAAGGACACCAAAAAGCCTAAGCTTGGGGATGCCTCGGGAAGACATCCCCTCTTTCGTCTTCAATCCATCGGTAACATTACTTGGAGCTATATTTTTATTCACCACATGATATGTGTTTTGCTTGGAGCGTCCTGTATCATAGGAGTCTTTTCTTTTCGTTGTGTCACAATCATCCTTGCTGCACACCTTTTGAGAGAGACATGCACTCATCATGATTTTGCTAGAATGCTCATCGTGCTTCACTTATATCTTTTGAGCTAGATAATTTTGCTCTGTGTGCTTCACTTAGATCTTTTAGAGCACGGCGGTGCATGACTTGGTAGTTGGCTTGTGCTATGAAAGTAGTCTCAAAGGTGATAGGTACCCAAATAGGATACAAAAACCTCCATCTTCATGTGCATTGAGTAGAAAGAGAAGTTTGATTCCTCTCAATTAGTTTTGAGACGTGGATTTGATAATATTAAGAGTCATGTTAGTAGGGTGTTGTGAATCTAGAAATACTTGTGTTGAAGTTAGTGATTCCCGTAGCATGCACGTATGGTGAACCGCTATGTTAGGAAGTCGAAGCATAATTGATCTATTGATTGTCATCCTTTGTGTTGCGGTCGGGATCGCGCGATGGTTAACACGTACCAATCTTCCCCTAGGAGTATGCGTTTAGCACTTTCTTTCGATTACTAATAAAAACCTTTGCAACACGTATGTGAATTCTTCATGACTAATGTGAGTCCTTGGTATAGATGCACTTTCACCTTCCACCATTGCTAGCCTCTCTAGTGCCGCGCAATTCTCGCCGGTGTACAAACCCACCATATGCCTTCCTCAAAACAGCCACCATACTATGGCATTTTCATAGCCATTCCGAGATATATTGCCATGCAACTCCCATCGTTCCGTCTCATGACTTGTGCCGTCATTCTCATATTGCCATTGGATGATCGTAATATAGCTAGCGAGATGTTTCCACGTCATACGCCAAGCTAGATCGTTGCACATCCCGGTACACTGCCTGAGGCATTTCCTATAGAGTCATCATCGTTCTGAGCTTTGAGCTGTGAGTAAATAAAAGTGTGATGATCATCATTATTAGAGCATTGCACCATGTGAGAAAAAAAAGAGTCCAAAGAGCCCAAATAAAAAAAAGAGAAAAAAAGAGAGGCCCAAGAGCCCAAATAAAAGAAGAGATAAAAAGAGAGGAGGGACAATGCTACTATCTTTTTCCACACTTGTGCTTCATTATAGCACCATGTTCTTCATGATTGAGAGCCTCTCGTTTCGTCACCACCATATGCTAGTGGGAATCTTCATTATATAACTTGGCTTGTATATTCCAATGACGGGCTTCCTCAAAATTGCCCTAGGTCTTCGTGAGCAAGCAAGTTGGATGCACACCCACTAGTTCTCCTTTTGAGCTTTCACATACTTATAGCTCTAGTGCATCCTTTGTATGGGAACCCCTACTCATTCACATTGATATCTGTTAATGGGCATCTCCATAGCCCTTTGATACGCCGAGTCAATGTGACCATCTCGTCCCTTTTTGTCTCAGAACCACCACCACACTCTATTCCACTTATAGTGCTATATCCATGGCTCATGCTCATGTATTGCGTGATAGTTATAAAAGGTTTGAGAAAGTAAGAGTGCGAAAACAATTACTTGGCCAATACCGGGGCTGTGCATGATTTATATTAGTTGTGTGGGGATGATGGAGCATAGCTAACTATATGATTTTGTAGGGATAACTTTCTTTGGCCTTGTTATTTCAAAAGTTAATGATTACCTTGCTAGTTTGCTTGAAGTATTATTGTTTTCATGTCAATAGAAAACTATTGTTTTGAATCTTACGGATCTGAACATTCATGTCACACGAAACAAGTTGCAAAGGAAAACTATGCTAGGTAGCATTCCACATCAAAAATTCAGTCTTTATCGATTCCCTACTCGAGGACGAGCAGGAGTTAAGCTTGGGGATGCTTGATACGTCTCCAACGTATCTATAATTTTTGATGGTTTCATGCTATTATTCTGTCAAACTTTGGATGTTTTGTTTGCCTTTTATATCTTTTTGGGACTAACTTATTAACTCGGTGCCAAGTGCCAGTTCCTGTTTTTTCTGTGTTTTTGACCCCTTTCATAGGAGGATTTTAAACGGAGTCCAAACGGAACGAAACTTCCCAAAAGATTTTTTCCGAAACAGAGGAAGATCGGGAAGCTTAAGAACCAAGGTAGGGGCCACCAGGGAGCCCACAAGCCCCCTAGCCGTGACCAGGGGTGCGCCTCCCAGGCTTGTGGGCTCCCTGGGCCACCTCTGCCCTAGGTCTTTTGCCTATATATTCCCTAAAATCCCAGGAAAAATCAGGAGATCATCGAAAGTACTTTTCCGCCGCCGCAAGCTTTTGTCTCCGAAAGATCCCATCTGGGGCACGTTCTGGTGCCCTTCCGAAGGGGGGATTTGGATACGGAGGGCTTCTTCATCAACACCATGACCTCTCCGATGATGCGTGAGTAGTTCACCATAGACCTACGGGTGCATAGCTAGTAGCTAGATGGCTTCTTCTCTCTCTTGGATCTTCAGTACAAAGTTCTCCATGATCTTCATGGAGATCTATCCAATGTAATCTTCTTTTGCGGTGTGTTTGTCGAGATCCAATGAATTGTGGATTTATGATCAGATTATCTATGAATCTTATTTTAGTTTCTTCTGATCTCTCTTATGCATGATTTCATATCCTTGTAATTCTCTTCGAGTTGTGGGTTTTGTTTGGCCAGCTTGATCTATGATTCTTGCAATGGGAGAAGTGCTTGGTTTTGGGTTCATACCGTGCGGTGACCCCACCCAGTGACAGAAGGGGTAGCGAGGCACGCATCATGTTGTTTCCATCAAGGGTAAAAAGGTGGGGTTTTCATCATTGGTTTGAGTTTATCCGTCTACATCGTGTCATCTTGCTTAAGGCGTTACTCTGTTCGTCATGAACTCAATACACTAGATGCATGCTGGATAGCGGTCGATGTGTGGAGTAATAGTAGTAGATGCAGAAAGTATTGGTCTACTTGTCTTGTACGTGATGCCTATATGTATGATCATTGCCTTAGATATCGTCATGACTTTGCGCGGTTCTATCAATTGCTCGACAGTAATTTGTTCACCCACCGTATTATTTGCTATTTTGAGAGAAGCCTCTAGTGAACACTATGGCCCCCGGGTCTACTTCACATCATATTTTCAGCCTTACAGTTTTACTTCGTTGCACTTTTCGCCTTCAGATCTCACTTTGCAATCAAACTTGAAGGGATTGACAAGCCCTTTATAGCGTTGGGTGCAAGCTCTTTTGTGTTTGCGCAGGTACTCTGGACTTGACACAATTCTCCTACTGGATTGATACCTTGGTTCTCAAACTAAGGGAAATATTTACTGCTCGTGTGCTACATCACCCTTTCCTCTTCAAGGGAAAAACCAGCGCAAGACATGTCTCCGTCAATGTGCCAATTTCTGGCGCTCTTGTGTGTTGTCGTAGCAGCGGCGACATCGAGGAGGATTGGATCGGGGGCGGCGGCGACGGTGACGTGCTCGGGGACGGCAGTGGCGACGAGCTCGGGGACGGCGGCGTCGACGAGGAGGACTGGATCGGGGGCGGCGACAATGAGGATTGGCTCGGGGGGAGGCGGCGAGCAATGGGAGAGTTTTGGGGGAAATTTCGACAACTCCCGCCTATATGCGAAAACCAGTGGTCCCGGTTCGAGGCACAAACCGGTACTAGTGCATCCCTTTCGTCCCGGTTGGTTCCCCAAACCGGGACTAAAGGCCAATTTGCAGCAGCCCAAAGGGCAGGAAGAAGAGACCTTTAGTCCCGGTTGGTGCCTATAACCGACATGAAAGGGCGTCTTTCGTGTCGGTTGGTGGCACAAACCGAGACTAAGGGCCTCTTCCTGCCACAGCCGCGGTGCGGTTGGATGTTTAGTTCCGGTTGGTGCCAATAAACGACACGAAAGGGTTTCTTTCTTGTCGGTTGGTGGCACAAACCGGGACTAAAGTCCTGTGCCTGCCACAGCCACGGTCCCGTTGGATGTTTAGTCCCACATCGCTAGCCGAGAGAGCGTGGGAGTGGTTTATAAGCGCTGGTGCACACACCCTCTCGAGCTCCTCTCAACTACACGCTTCTGGGCCTAATTTGTTAGTGCCTCTGGGTCTAATGGGCCTTTTGTTGGCCTGAATCCTGGCCCAACTCTCTGGTTGGGATTCTAGTCGTATTCACGCCGTGGTGGCCGAGTAGGTGGCATTTTTTTTAAAATCTAGTTTTTCTGTTTCGTTTTTTACTTTATTTATTTTATTTTGTGAATAGCTTTACTAAAAAATAGATTTTTGAGTGATTCTTTTTCCTGCTATTTAATATTACTCTGTTTTTATCATTATATTCAATTTGGTAGGTTTTAGGTTATTTTAAATGACTGTTTTAATCAAAAACAGATCTGTTACAAAAGGGATTTCATTTTTTTAACTTATTTGAACTCAAGACTTTTTGTGTGTTCAAAATGCACTATTCAAGGCCACATCATCAATTTTCAACACTTTCCAAGTTCATTTGGTATTTTTCATGCATTTACTGATTTGTCTGAGCTAAATGGCCCATAAATTGAAAGGCACTACAAATGAACTCTGAATAGGTTGCAAGTTGGCATGGTATCATCATTTCACCCACATAGCATGTGCTAAAAAGTTGAGAGGGTTGCGGCGAAAACTGGATGCACTTCGTGTACAAATCGGACAATCTCTTTCGAAGTATCATGGTTTCTTACGAAAACTCAGCTGTGGATTTCATTTTTTTGAACTTATTTAAACTCAAGACTTTTTGTGTGTTCAAAATGCACCATTCAAGGCCACATCATCAATGTTCAACACTTTCCGACATCATTTGGCATTTTTCATGCATTTTCTAATTTTTTTTGAGCTAAATGGCCCAAAAATTGAAAAGCACTACAAATGATCTCTGAATAGGTTCAAAGTTGGCATGGTATCATCATTTCACCCACATTGCATGTGCTAAAAAGTTGAGAGGGTTGCAGCAAAAACTGGATGCACTTCGTGTACAAGTCGGACAATCTCTTTCGAAGTATCACAGATTCTTACAAAAACTCATTTCTTACAGAAGGGATTTCATTTTTTTGAACTTATTTGAACTCAAGACTTTTCGTGTGTTCAAAATGCACCATGCAAGGCCGCATCATCAATTTTCAACACTTTCTGTGTTCATTTGGTATTTTTCATGCATTTACTCATTTTTTTGAGCTAAATGGCCCAGAAATTAGAAGACACTACAAATGAACTCTGAATAGGTTGAAAGTTGGCATAGTATCATCATTTCACCCACATGGCATGTGCTAAAAAGTTGATAAGGTTGCGGCAAAAATTGGATGCACTTCGTGTACAAATCGGACAATCACTTTCGAAGTATCACGGTTTCTTTCGAAAACACATGTGTTACAAAAGGGATTTCATTTTTTGAACTTATTTGATCTCAAGACTTTTTGTGTGTTCAAAATGCACCATTCAAGACCACATCATCAATTTTCAACACATTCCGAGTTCATTTGGTATTTTTCATGCATTTACTGATTTGTTTTGAGCTAAATGGCCCAGAAATTGAAAAGCACTACAAATGAACTCTTAATAGGTTGAAAGTTGGCATGCTATCATTATTGCACACACATAGCGTGTGCAACAAAAACTGGATGCACTTCATGTACAAATCGGACAATCTCTTTCGAAGTATCAGGGTTTCTTACAAAAACTCATGTGTTACAAAAGGGATTTCATTTTTTTGAACTTATTTGAGCTCAAGACTTTTTGTGTGTTCAAAATGCACCATTCATGGCCACATCATCAATTGTCAACACTTTCGGAGTTCATTTGGTATTTTTCATGCATTTACTGATTTCTTTTGAGCTAAATGGCCCAGAAATTGAAAAGCACTACAAATGAACTCCGAATAGGTTGAAGGTTGTCATGGTATCATCATTTGACCCACATAGCATGCGCTAAAAAGTCGAGAGAGTTGCGGCAAAAACTGGATGCACTTCGTGTACAAATCGGATAATCTCTTTCGAAGTATGAGGGTTTCTTAAGAAAACTCACGTGTTGCAAAAGGGATTTCATTTTTTTGAACTTATTTGAACTCAAGACTTTTTGTGTGTTCAAAATGCACCATTCAAGGACACACCATCAATTATCAACACTTTCTGAGTTCATTTGGTATTTTTCATGCATTTACTGATTTTTTGAGCTAAATGGCCCAGAAATTGAAAAACACTACAAATGAACTCCGAATAGGTTGAAAGTTGGCATGGTATCATCATTTAACCCACATAGCATGCGCTAACAAGTTGAGAGGGTTGCGGCAAAAACTGGATGCACTGCGTGTACAAATCCGACAATCTCTTTCGAAGTATGAGGGTTTCTTACGAAAACTCATGTGTTACAAAAGGGATTTCATTTTTTGAACTTATTTGAACTTAAGACTTTTTGTGTATTCAAAATTCACCATTCAAGGCCGCATCATCAATTTTCAACACTTTCCGTGTTCATTTGGTATTTTTCATGCATTTACTGATTTGTTTTGAGTTAAATGGCCCAGAAACTGAAAAGCACTACAAGTGAACTCTGAATAGTTGTGAATGGGCAAAGAATCAAGCATTATATCTCAGGTACCCCCCATAAATGTAGAAAGCAATATAATTAATACCATAACCCCGGAGGAGTACATAAGGGATGTTTACCAACCTGATTCAAACTCCGTAAACGAAGAAGTATGAGATACGGTAAGTAAACCGACTCCAAAACTTTTCCAATAGCATTTTTTCTCCATTTTGGAATGTTTAGAAAAATACAAAAATTTAAAGTAGTCTGGAAAGCGCACGAGGAGGCGACGAGCCTGCCAGGCGCGCCCCACGCCCCTGGGCGCGTCGGGGGCTCGTGAGCACCTCGTATGCCTCCCGAACTCCGTTTTCTTGTGGAATACCCCTTATAGTCGGTAAAAATTCATTATATAATCTTCCGAAAGGTCTGACCCTCGTATCACACAAATATCCTCTGTTTTCGTTTCGAGCTACTCTACACACAAATCCAGATCGCTATGACGTCCCCAAAGGCCTCGAAGGAAAAATTCTTCGAGAAGGTTATCAATCCCTACCTCGCGGAGGTGCTGCAACACCCTCAATCTATCGAGATGCATGAGGGGGTGTTGCGCATCTGTGATGTTGAGGGGCCCAAGAGGACCGAAAGCGTAGAGGCGAGGCTCGAAGCAATGGAGCAGCAAGTCTTCAAGTGCTAAGGGATGGTGGAACGCGGACTCAACGCCAACCACATGATGATCACGGAGTTCACCCACAAGCACAAGATCGATGCCAAGGACATCAGGGAGCACCTCTTCAAGCTCTTTGACAGAATCGATCACCTCCAAGCCCAGATCTACGACCTGCAGAACCGAAACTGTGAGTATGAGTATAGATTTAAAGCAATGCGTTTGGCTGCAAATTTGAGGATTCCAGTGACTCGATCATCTTTCCATGATGGAGAACCTATGCCTTGGAAAACAGAGAATCAACCCCACACTCCAACAACTCCAACACCATCACCTCTGAAGGAAGACAATTAAACACACGAGTATGGGCACTCCCCTTGGCTTGTGCCAAGATTGGGGGAGTTGCCCCGGTATCGTATCACCATCACATCTTTTGCCTTTACCTTTATCTTAGTTTGATCCTTTTTGGCAATATCTTTATCTAGTAGAATAAAGTTCTTAGTATGATCTAGGCTTGAGTTTTGCTTTACGTTACCCCCAATGTAATCGAGTTTGTGAGTTATATAATAACGAGTATTTTAGTTAAGGGCCTTGCTTCATGCCATGATCTAAAGAAAAGAATAATAAAAGAACAAAAGCATGAAAGATCATGTGATGATCTTATGGGAAGTGATGGCTTCATATATAAAAAGAATGTTGATTGAAACTTGTTGTGGGTGGACAAACGTAGACCTTGATCATTGTTGCAATTAATAGGAAGTAACAAAGAAAGAGAGGTTCACATATAAATATATCATCTTTGACACCGTCTATGATTGTGAACACTCATTAAACTATTACATGCTAAGAAGTAGATGTTGGACAAGGAAGACAACATAATGAATTATGTTTGCTTGGTTCCGAACAATATTATATGACTAGAGATCCCTTAGCATGTGACGCTTGCTTCCACCTCATATCAGCCAAAACTTCCGCACTAAGTAGAGATACTACTTGTGCATCCATAAACCCTCAACCCAGTTTTGCCATGAGAGTCCACCATACCTACCTATGGATTGAATAAGATCCCTCAAGTAAGTTGTCATCGGTGCAAGCACTAAAAAAATTGCTCCCTAAATATGTATGATCTATTAGTGTGTGGAAAATAAGCTTTGTACAAACCTGTGATGAGGAAGACATAAAAGCGACAGACTGCATAATAAAGTTCTTTATCACAGGAGGCAATATAAAGTGACGTTCCTTCACACTAGGAGATCACACATCCAAACCTCAAAAGCGCATGACAACCTCTGCTTCCCTGTGCGAAGGGCCTATCTTGTACCTTTACTTTTTATCTTTAAAAGAGTCATGGCGATCGACACCAATTCCTTATTTCCCCATTATCTTGGCTAGCGTCATGTGCTAGGGAAAGATCTATATTCATATATCAACTTGGAAGTAAGTAATCATGAATTATTATTGTTGACATTACCCTTGAGGTAAATAGTTGGGAGGCGAAACTATAAGCCCCTATCTTTCTCTGTGTCCAACTGAAACTTTGATCTCATGAGTATCACGTGAGTTTTAGCAATTGTAGAAGACTAAAAGATGATTGAGTATGTGGATTTGCTTTACAAGCACTTATTTGACTCATTCAGATGTTATGATAAATTGCAACTGCCTCAATGACTAAAGACTATTGGTTGTTAATTCTCAATAAGGTTCTTGATCCATACTTTACATTGTGAAGGAATTGTCACTTTAGCATAAGAGATTATATGACGATATTGCTGTTCTAAATATGATCATGATGCCTGCATGTACGTATTTGATTTTATAGACACCTCTATCTCTAAACATGTGGGCATATTTATTGATCTCGGCTTCCGCTCGAGGACAAGCGAGGTCTAAGCTTGGGGGAGTTGATACGCCCATTTTGCATCATGCTTTTATATTGATATTTATCGCATTATGGGCTATTATTACACATTATGGTTCAATACTTATGCCTTTTCTCTCTTATTTTATAAGGTTTACATGAAGAGGGAGAATGCCGGCAGTTGGAATTCTGGGCTGAAAAAGGAGCAAGTTTGAGATACCTATTCTGCACAACTCCAAAAGCCATGAAAATCAGCGAGATATTATTTTGGAATACTGGGCCGAAGAAATACTGGAGGGGGGCCACCAGGAGGTCACGAGCCTACCAGGCGCGCCCCACCCCCTGGGCGCGCCTGGGGGGCTCGTGGACCCCTGTTACCCCTCCGGCTCCCATCTTCTACTATATGGAGGGTTTCGTCCCAAAAAAAATAAAGGTAGAGCTTTCGGGAAGAAACGCCGCCGCCACGAGGCGAAACTTGAGCAGAACCAATATAGAGCTCCGACAGGTATCGGGGAAACTTCCCTCCTAGAGGGGGAAATCGTTGCCATTGTCATCACCAACACTCCTCTCATTGGAGGGGACTCATCTCCATCAACATCTTCATCATCACCATGTCATCTCCAAACCCTAGTTCATCTCTTGTAGCCAATCTCCATCTCGCGACTCCGATTGGTACTTGTAAGGTTGCTAGTAGTGTTAATTACTCCTTGTAGTCTATACTACTATTAAACAAGCAAACAAGAACTTTCTTACGTGCACCCAACAATTAGAACAACAAAATACACAAAGCAATCAACACCACACAATTAGTCCCACAAATCCTAATCCAAGAGCCATCATTTACCTAATACATCTATGTGTGCACTTAGCAAATTCCGATGACTGACCGTGCTCCACCTCCACCACCCATCCTCCAGCACGTAATCCCACCAGATCTCACCCCTCCCTCGAGCGTGGGACAACCACCAACGAAGGAGCTCAAGCTCATGGCGCAGTGGCACCCCGCTCCCCACTTCCATCTCCCTCCTCTCTCTCCTCCTCGCCGCCGCCACATGCCACCGCTACCGGAGCGCACAAAGGCGAAGGAGCGGCGAGAGGAGCTCACCAGCGTCGATGGGAAGGCCCGGTGCAGTCGGAGGAGCTCGGAGAGAAGAGATCGACGACGGTGAGCTCTCGGGTCCGAGGTTGAAGAAGAGGAACGGGGCGAAGCTGCGTCGTGCTCCGGATCGATCCAGAGATCGAGGGGGTCGAGGAGGATGTCGTGGAGCGTCTGGGCTCAACAGAGAGGAGCGAGGCGAGCGGTGGCCGCGAGCTCACTGTAGCATGGCCATGGCGGCGTTCGGCCGGACATGGGGAAGGGGACAAGAGAGGAGAGGAGCTCCTTGGGGGCGCGAGGCGAGGCGAAAAGGAGGCTAGGGTTGGAGAGGCGCTCAGGGTGGCATTATCCGCGTCGGGGAGCCGTGGGATGCTCACCAGCGAGGGCATCCGCGTGCGGACGGATGTGGCGCCATGGCCTCCCGTGCCTCTTTCGGGAGGTGGGAGAATGGCCACCCTAGCTGGGCCGGGCCAGCCTGTACGAGTTGAGCTTAAGTGCCCAGTAGCTTTCTTCTTTTTATTTCTTTTTATTTTTTTTGTTTCTGCTTTCTTTTATTATTTTCTGCTTTATTTAATTCCAGCAACTATTCCCTATAGCAAAAATGTGTGACATGGTCCAACACATATCTTACAGTATTTTGAATGACCACAAAAATAATTGGGCCCATTGAAATATGTTTGGATTTTTTCATGGAATTTAAGCGCACTTTTAAATGCAAAAATGACTCTGTTTTGATGATGGGGTCCACACCAACATCGAGGGTGATGTTGTTTTCCTTAATAATAATTGTTTTGGATTATTCCACAATTGTGCAACATTTTTCCGATGCTGTTTGGGGAATTATTTTATTTCCATATAATTCAAGTGGATTTTACGTGGAATTTGAAAAGATATATAAATTTCAACTTGATCACATCCAATTTAGCAAAATGATTTGTTGCTGATCATGGTCTCCTTGTCTTATGTTACTCCAAACATTTTTTCCATTATTCCACTGAATACATTTGTTTTCAATTTTTCAATGGAGTGCAAGTAATGTGTATATTGTGTGTGTTTCAATATTTTTACAGCTATATATATATACTAAAATTTTAATATTAAAAGCAATTTATAAATTATTCGGTTAGTCGTGCGTTGCACGTGCATGCTAACTAGTTGATGCTAGTTGGTTTACTCGGTGGAAGATCATATGTTCAGATACTTAATTCTATTCAATACCTCTCTGATCATGAACATAATTATGCTTTGTGAGTAGTTACGTTTGTTCCTGAGGACATGGGATAAGTCTCGCTATAAGTAGTCATGTGAATTTGGTATTCGTTCGATATTTTGATTCGTTGTATGTTGTCTTTCCTCTAGTGGTGTTATGTGAATGTCGACTACATGACAATTCACCATTATTTGGGCCTAGAGGAAGGCATTGGGAATTAATAAGTAGATGATGGGTTGCTAGAGTGATAGAAGCTTAAACCCTAGTTTATGCGTTCCTTCGCAAGAGGCTGATTTGGATCCCCCAGTTTAATGCTATGGTTAGACTTTGTCTTAATTCTTCTTTCATAGTTGCGGATGCTTGCGAGAGGGGTTAATCATAAGTGGGATGTTTGTCCAAGTAAGGACAACACCCAAGTGCCGGTCCACCCACATATCAAACTATCAAAGTAGCGAACGCGAATCATATGAACATGATGAAAACTAGCTTGACAGAAATTCCCATGTGTCCTCGGGAGCGCTTTACCTTATATAAGAGTTCGTCCAGGCTTGTCCCTTGCTACAAAAGGGATTGGGCCATATTGCTGCACCTTTGTTACTATTATTACCTGCTACCCGTTACAAATTATCTTATCACAAAACTATCTTTTACCAATAATTTCAGTGCCTGCAGGGAATACCTTGCTGAAAACCACTTGTCATTTCCTTCCGCTCCTCGTTGGGTTCGACACTCTTACTTATCGAAAGGACTACGATAGATCCCCTACACTTGTGGGTCATCACATACTCACTGTTGATATGGTGAAGTGGGGTCCTCTCCCAAAGTCTGTGTTGAGACTTTGGGAAATTGGTCTTCATATCACCATACTCCTGGTCAATCAAGGCAACTGCCATATGAGCCATCGAAGTCCTGGCATGTCGAAGCCTGAATACCTGTTGGAGATCAATGAGGCAACCAACTGGTATCTCAATACCGAAGCTGTGCCTCATCTTTAGCTTGTCGTTCGTTATGTCAACGGTAGCAAAAGTGATGCCGCTGCGAAGGAAGTCCATGAGTTATGGACAATGCTTGTCACTACTGCAACAGTAACAAATTAAAATGGAACAAATGTTACATACTGCTGCAACAAGGAAAAATGTTTCACTACAACTAAAGAGAAAAATATCTTTAGGATTCAAGTGGAACATATTGCTATCCTATGCAATTTTCATATCCTACTAGATCATTGAAGGCGCGCGTTGCGGCGCCCGTCTATTTTGAAATAGAATGGTAGGAACTTTAAAATACATATGCCAAGAAAATAGCAAAAGACTAACCCATATATTTGTCATGCCTTCCATATGGTGAAAAATTGAAAATATATAGGAGTAAAATACATTTGAAATGAAATTGAACAATCTATATTATAAGAATATATGGAGATCGGAGATTAGAATGGGGTTTATGAAAATTCAACATAGGTTACCATCAACATGCTGATAAGTGATCGTACCATCAACACAAGAAAATCTTAGTCAAAACTAAATGTAGAAAATGTGCAGCTTATATATTTTCGATTGAAAAAGTGTATATCAGAATATTGTGACGAATGTTGATGTTGATAAGGAACCGGATCCATGTATAGATAACTAAAGCAGGGTAAGAATTTTCAGAAGGAAGATCATACACACTGATCTTTAAAGTGTATCTGAGATAACAATCCATTTTTACGTATTGATATAGCAGTCTAGGAAATATGAGTGTCCATAATTAATGATACATCCGGATCATTGCTTTAATATTCTTGCACATAATGCGCTGCTTATGTGTCTTCGACAAAATCTTTGCTGCTCTGTGCCTACAACATATGACCTCACAACATGACAAAAGCATGAACTCCCCTAACAAAATGCCGACAAATAAGAATGTAAAGCAACATCAATTAATCCTGCAATGGAAGCTGATATTACTAAGCACTTTCATGAAATTACACCTTTCATACTTTATATGTTCAACACCTTTATAGAAGCAATAACTATAAATAAAAGCATGACGCTCTCTCAATAGTCAAGCTGAAATAACTACATGAAAATAGACAAATAAGGCATGAAGCATTCTTTCTGATATGGAGAAGGTACAAGAAATAAGGGAAATAAAAAAACTCTTATTAGCATTTTTGGGTCAAAAAGGCAAAATGGGCTTTAATTCAAACTTCAAAGATGACAACTCCAACTATTAAATATCATGTGGCCTCAGACATTGCTATTAATCTTCAAATGGATACAGAATATCTCACATTATTAAATGAGTTCATTGTTCCACCTTTTCTAGTTCATCATTGCAAACAATTACTGGCTGACAGAAGTAACAACAAAGCTTTATAGATATATAATATCTCACAAGTAACAACAAGGCTTATAAACACAAGTTGCATAGTGGCTACCTTGGTAGAGTTTCTTTACATGAATTTCAAGAGGCAAGGATAGTTGCGAGAGTTCCACGAAAAATAACAACTTTCAGGGTGATGCCAATTTCAATGAATGATGCCAACTTCAATGAACTTCTCCAAAGCAAAATCATCAAAATCCTGGAAAATGTTGCATCAAAGCACAAGCATGGCCAACATGAGCTAAATACAACCTTGCTGTCAAGATTGGTTCTCAAAGTAAAGCATAGCCTTGTTTAAAAAAAAAGAGTATATCATAGCCTTGAGGATAACCTTGTTGTCAAGGTTGGCCTTCGAAGTAGCACATAACCTGGTATCAACAGCAAACTCATCGAATGGCTTGAACAACATTACTAATGGCCTCTATGCTGATGTGCATAACCTAGTTATCAAATACATCAATAGTTTTCAATATACAAAAGCATGAAACGTACCTGAAGAGAACTGCGCATCAGAAAAATCTTTTAGCATGCATGAGCAATGATGAAATTCTCAATATAAACCACCACCAAACGGAACAGGCAAAAATGACATAAAGCTTGTTGAAGTATCAAGGGGTATTATTCAAGGAGCAATGTTTTCTAAGGAATAGACATAAATAATCTATTTGTAACACTGTATTCAACTAAAAGAAGCTAATCTATGAATAGCATGTACGCAACAATAAGCTCACCAGCATTAGTTCTCGAGCACCATGGGTGGCGTGTCGAGGTGAAATGAGTACCTGAGAGCTAGTGGTCGAGAAGATGGAGACACAGGAATCAAGGGAGTTGGACCATCAACATACCTAAGCCTGATCCGGGCCGCCCACCACCTCAGAATTGACAGTAAATATTTCAAAAACGGGTGATAAATTTGTGAAAGTTAAGTTACCAAGCAATTATATTGCGCAGCTGACCATTACAAACCATTATATTAAATACGAATAAAAAAACTGATTTAAAGGTTTAAGAAGACCATCAACCAAAAAGGATATAGTCATACGAAAGGTATATTAGCAATGAAGTATTTGTCGCAAAAACAATTGGAGAAGTATACACAAAGAGGGAAAAAATAACATTCCATCATTTTGAGATTTTAACAAATGGTTTAGTTTTTTCAGTTCCTGCAAGTTCACAAAAGAGAGGCAAACATGTATGCAGTCAAAGGGACCATCACATTACTGCACTCTATATGAGAAGGTCAATCGTATCTATCTCTAGAAATAGTTACAAATTTGAATGAATGGATGTCTTATTTGTATTAACTATTTTAGGAAAAAACATAAGTGTGTAATATATAGATTTCGCTTTGTAACTTGAACATCACAAAGGGAAACATGTGACAAAAGTTTCTAAACCACCAAAAAGGTTGTTCTTCGTATCTCTCTCATACTTGTCTACAGTTACATGTTTTACCTCCAAAGATTTCTGTAAGGGGAATTTTCTGAAATCATAATTCCCTATGCATTACCTGTCACAGACCGAGGATGTTTGCAGCCCAACAAAAACATGCTGCTCTGTTGATCGAGCATAGCTACATAAGAAGTTGGGTTCATATATGCATTTTTTATTTCCAGATGAGATATAAACTGGACTCGGTAATCCCAGCCCTCTCACGCCATTTGGCTTTGTGGCCGTCCATTTTGCTGATTTGATCAATCCCAGCCGTCAGATTTGCTTGACGTGGCATACTGTGGCGATTTGACCCAACTCCTCAAGTTTCGTGGGCCAACTGTCTGGGGCTACTACTCTGGAAGAAAAACGAAGAATTTTGATTAATTAGGCCTTGAGACAGGCTATTTAACATACCAAAGTCCAATTCCGATCGCTGGCTCGCTCTCTGCTCGGTCGATCCAGCATCTTCGCTGACGTTGGAGCTCGAACAGAGGAGACGCGCTTCAACCGAGGGCGCGAGGGAAGCCGATCCAGCCGATGAGGGAATCCAGCGGACGTGCGGGATGCGGACGAAGGAGGGGCCGACCGATCCAGCCGACACGGTCGACCCTTCTGCGCGCGTTGCTGCGCCCATCCATTTTGATAGTAAAATGACACGAATATACATAAATATGTCGATGCACATAATATAGAAGTCAAATAAATATAAACCTACTAATAATTATTATTATAGTTCTATAAAAGCATAAAGGGGTCCACTTACACAAAATGATTAATTTTTTAAATCTTATATTTTTACATTATGAGATAAAAAAATGCAAAATTACCAACAATTGCATAGAAAAACCAAGTCTTGTGGTACATCAGCCACAGATTGAGTAATGTGATACATTACATAATTTAGAATAAAGAACTATAGTTGTCTAAGGAATCTTTCCAATACACGATACAATCAAGACACAAATTGACAAAATAAGGTACTAAAGAAGGCTTAGAAAATATATATTATGTGATATGCCACTCTGGTTGATTAAAACTAACAACAATGTTAAGAACACATGGCACTTACCCTGATTCAGGAATCATGCATATCGTATCCATTCCTAGTCGTTTGATTAATGCATTTTGACCTTTTCAATTGGTTCAACCAATTTTGAACTGCTTTTATAGCACTGGATACCTTATCTATAAATGCACATTCTTTCTAGTAGGACAACGGCACAATCATTTTATGTCATGAAGTGAAATTTTTGCTTGCTAGGACACCTAGCTCATGTGCATAGATAACTTTTTGTCCTGTGTAAATCCCCTGCACCTAGAACAAAATTGACACCATCACTTATATTAGGCTTATTTTACACAATAATGTTCTAATATTTGATTTATTCACATTCTGAAAAATATTTTTATTCATGACTGAATGTTTTGAATAGTGCATTATCTGTACTATATGTACCTCTCCTAGTGCTTGAGCGGCTTGAACAACACATAATAATTCTTAGTGATTCATGGGAACACCACACAACCCAGTAGAAATACCATGCCTTAATCCACAATGGATATATTTTGCTACTAAACAATGTTGCGTTTCTGCTTACTTTGAAATAAATAATAATCATAATAATCATAATATAAGAGGACGGACAATCACTAAAACTAACCAGTCTGATACGTAACAAACAATATAATTGGTAACTCAAAAATTGAAACAATCAAGCTTACCTTGGTATATTGATATTCACAAACATCCCTTTTATTTAGAGTACAAGTTACCTATATAACGTCACATTATTAAGCATGTCATGAGATATTGAGGTGCAGCTACACGTGCCTCACAGACCAGATAAGAGAATAGCAAGCGCCACTTAATAGGGAAATGGGAACATGGTTTTGTATGAGTATGAGTAAAAATCTTATGTTCCTAAATATTAAAAATATACAACACAAAAGACTATAAACTGTGTGTAACCATAGCAAAGTAGTTTGGCTGACCGTAAATGAGTTAGATTGGCTATAGAGAATTTATTAGTAGATGTCCTAAAGGTTTGGTGTTACCATGAGGAACTCAGATCCATAGCGCAAACCACTAACCAAATCCATAGAAAGAGACACGAACATATCACCATATGGAAGAGGAAGATCTCTCTTGCAATGTGATTAATCATAGCAGGTGAGTTACAGGTTTTTGTCAATTAAAAATAATCCAAACCACACCAGATCAATAGGGAAAAAATCGTTTGAACATAAATTCACAAGATATTAACCTTTCAAGAAATAGGTAGAAGAATTCATAGACTGAGAAATTAGAAAGTATTTTTCCTTTTGCCTTTCCTACTGATGTGTATTAGGATGCAACTTTGAGATTAGAAGGTGGACTTGCTGAGGCTGTCCATCCAGTAGCGAACAAAGGAGAGGCACCGTGTTGCCCTACCATCATGCCTCACTCGACTCGAAGGGGGACAGGGTAAGGGGTGTTGTGGAGGAACTTGCCAGCAGTAGTAGATCAATTCCTTTAGATTTGTAAACCGTGGTGGCTACCTGTGTCTGTGCTGCTGCCGGGATGGTGAGGAGGGACGAGAGCAGGCCAGATGCCATCACGAGAGGAGGGGAGCTCGGGCTTCTAAGATTCCCCAAGTGAAACTGAAACCTCCCCAACGTCTGCGCGTACGAACAACTGGGTACCCGAGCGTGGTGGATCCTCCGACGGTGCCCCCAAGGACTCCATACGTAGCATACAAAAAGATCAGATGCATTCTTCAGGGGTGTAGTGCCCCACCCTGTCTGGGGTGGATCTCATCGCCGCCACAAGAAAGAGATGCTCCTTGATGCGCTTTTAGGTAGGACAGGAGGAGGACAACCACGGCTAGACGGAGACGGACGCCGAGGCCACGTTCCGGCGGGGCGGTTGAGGACTGGGCCATGAGGACCTTAGAGCCGAATGAAGCAACAATGGTGGCGGCGCAACCTATGTCGTGGGTGGGAGAGAGAGAGAGAGGAGGGATCGGGGGTGGACAATAGGTCAGTGCAGAATGGAAGGAAATGTTCTATCACCGTCCATCCGATATCCAACGTTCCATCGTATGGAAGAACGAGAGGGCCTCCATTCGGCTTCGGGAGTAGCTGCCCATAGGACAGTTGGCCCAGAAGCAGCCCACATGCAAGAGGAGGCCTATCAGACGGCCAGCAACGACAAGCGACAAAATCTAACGGTCTAAATCAATCGATGCGTGAGAGAGCTCAGAAAGGGTTCGGTTTAACTGTCCTTAATGAATTGATCCATAAACCGTAAATTAACTATGACATATATATATATATATATATATATATATATATATATATATATTCTCCCACGGTTTTGCAAATATGCAACAAGCTAGACATATTGCATATTGCTATCCAATGGAACCTAGAGAAATCACTACAGCTATCCAATGGAACCTAGAGAGATCACTAGCTATATGCAATTTTCATAACTATGACATATCATATTGCTATCCAATGGAACCTAGAGAGATCACTAGCTATATCTAATTTTCATAACCTTGGATCAAAGAACGCCGCATAAAATTGTTTCACTACAACTAAGGAAAATTGATCTTTATAGGATTCCAAAATGTAACATATAGCTATCGATCCTATGCAATTTTCATATCCAATGAATTGATCAAGAAACCCTCAATTAACTATCCAATGGAACATATATATAAACTGCATATTGCTATCCAATGGAACCTAAAGAAATCACTATATATATATATATATATATATATATATATATATATATATATATATATATATATATATATGCAATTTTCATAACCTTGGATCAAAGAAGGCCTCAAAACATACATCGCCCATTGGAAGATCAAGCCATGGTGTTTGAAACATAGTTGGATGACAGAAACACCTCGTTGATCAGTCATGTACTCCAGATCAAGCCCCAAGAACTTCTCATGATCCACCGCGGCGTCAAGCCACCGTTCCTTCAACTGTCTAAGAAAATGCGGCACCTCCCTGCTCTCGTTCGTGTACAGGACATCGAGCTTGGTCTTGCCATGTGCAAGCACCTCTCCGAAGCGAGTTGGCATGGTGGAAGAAGAGAAGGGAAGAACAGAGGGGAAGAACAGAGGAGAGAGGAGAAGAATGGATAAATGGCAACAGAGTCTGCTTCGGTTGTACCTTTGCGAAGCGGGATGCAAACCGTTTGGGCCTTTAGTCCCGGGTTGAGCCACAAACCGGGACTAAAGGGTGATACGAACGGTTGCCACCACCACTTCGTGTCGGTTTGCTATACTAACCGGGATTAAAGGGGGACACGAACGGTCCACCTAGTCCTGGTTTGACCCACCAACCGGGACTAAAGGGGGATACGAACGGTCCCTGCCTATTGGTCCCGGTTCGTGTCCGGAACTGGGACCAAAGGGTTGACACAAACCGGGACCAATAGCCCATGATGCCCGCATGGCGCCCTGGCCTCACGAACCGGGACCGATGACACCATAGGTCCCGGTTCATGGGTAAACTCGGTTTAATGGTATTTCTTCAAGTGGACCAAAGCCCTGTTTTCTACTAGTGAAGATAGATTGACCTTTTGTTGGCATGGGCGTCTTCTTGGGCTTGACATGAAGCATTTTGAATTTCTTGAGAATGTGTTAGATGTACAAATATTGGTTGATGAAGGTTCCTCCTGTCAATTGCTTCACCTGAAATCCGATGAAGAACTTCTACTCTCCCATCATCCTCATCGCAAATTCCTTGGTCATAAGATTCCCAAACTCAATGTTAATAGCTTGGTTAGTGGAACCAAAAATAATATCATTAACATGAATGTGGCATACAACCAATTCTTTTTTACCCTCTCTATGAATAGATGGAATCTATTAACCCGATCTGAAACCCCTTCTCACCTAGGAAAGCAATAAGGTGACCATACCAAGCACGCGGTGCTTGCTTGAGACCATAGAGTGCCTTATGGAGCACATAACGTGAGTTGGGTGATCGAGATCTTCGAAACTAGGAGGTTCATTAATGTATGCTAACTCTTCCAGAGGACCATTAAGAAATGCACTCTTCACATCCATTTAATACTACTTGAAATTATGATGAGATGCATATGCCAGCAAAACAAAAATGGACTCAAGGCAGGCAACGGTGGAAAAGATTTCACCAAAGTCCAAACATTCAACTTGAGTGAAACCTTGTGCCACTAACATTTCCTTATTCCTTGTGATTTGTCCACGTTCATCTTGCTTTTTCTTAAAGATCCACTTGAATCGAATGACATTATGATGTTCCTATGGCCTCTTCATTACAGTCCATACTTTGTTGCGGCTAAAACTGTTGAGTTCTTCATGCATAGAATTTACCCAATCCGGGTCATCAAGAGCATCTTCTTCCTTAAGAGGTTAAATTCAAGAGACAAATGAGCGATGTTCACGAAAGTGCAACACATTTACGAGTAGTTATCCCTTTTTGATGCTTCCATAAATGTTCTCGATGAGATGTTGAAGGTGATTTAACTTGGGGGCCAGTTTTTGCTCCTTTAAAGAAAGCTCTTTGATGTCTACTATGCAACCTTCTCCTTGTAGACGTTGTTGGGCCTCCAAGTGCAGAGGTTTGTAGGACAGTAGCAATTTTCCCTCAAGTGGGTGACCTAAGGTTTATCAATCCGTGTGAGGCGTAGGATGAAGATGGTCTCTCTCAAGCAACCCTGCAACCAAATAACAAAGAGTCTCTTGTGTCCCCAACACACCCAATACAATGGTAAATTGTATAGGTGCACTAGTTCGGCGAAGATATGGTGATACAAGTGCAATACGGATAGTACATATAGGTTTTTGTAATCTAAATTATAAAATCAGCAAGGTAATTAATAATAAAAGTGAGAACAAACGGTATTGCAATGCGTGGAAACAAGGCCTAGGGTTCATACTTTCACTAGCGAAGTTCTCTCAACAATGATAACATAATTGGATCATATAACTAGCCCTCAACATGCAACAAAGAGTCACTCCAAAGTCACTAATAGCATAGAACAAACGAAGAGATTATTGTCGGGTACGAAACCACCACAAAGTAATTCTTTCTGATCAATCTATCCTCGAGTTCGTACTAGAATAACACCTTAAGACACACATCAACCAAGACCCTAATGTCACCTAGATACTCTATTCTCCCCTCAAATATCCGTGGGCATCATTATACGATATGCATCACACAATCTCAGAATCATCTATTCAACCAACACATAGAACTTCAAAGAGTGCCCCAAAGTTTCTACCGGAGAGTCAAAACGTGTGTGAACCCATATTCATAGGTTCCCGATGTCACGAAACCCGCAAGTTGATCACCAAAACATACATCAAGTACTCACATGAATATCCCATTTTCACCACAGATAGACACGTGCAAGACATACATCAAGTGTTCTTAAAGACTCAATCCGATAAGATAACTTCAAAGGGGAAACTTAATTCATCACAAGAAGGGAGAGGGGGAAGAACATCATAGGATCCAACTATAGTAGCAAAGCCCGCGGTACATCGAGATCATGACATCTCAAGAACATGAGGGAGAGATATCAAACACATAGCTACTGGTACATACCTTCAGCCCCGAGAGAGAACTACTCCCTCCTCGCCATGGAGATCGTCGGGATGATGAAGATGGCACCGGAGATGGATTCCCCCTACGGCAGGGTGCCGGAACGGGCTCCCGATTGGTTTTTGGTGTCTACAGAGGTTGCGGCGGCGAAACTCCCGATCTAGGTTATTTCTGGAGGTTTCTGTATTTATAAGACCAGATGGCATCGAGAACAAGTCAGGGGACCCATGAGGGAGTCATGAGCCCCCCAGGCGCGCCCAGGGGGGTGGGCGCGCCTCCCTGGCTCGTGGCTTCCTTGGGACTCCTCTCCGGTATATTTTTCTTCTGGTATTTTTGACATTTTCCATAAAAAATCACGGCGAAAGTTTTATTCTGTTTGGACTCCGTTTGATCTTCCTATCTGAAAAAGGTCAAAAACAAGGAAAAAATAGGAACTGGCACTAGGCTCTAGGCCAATAGGTTAGTCCCAAAAATAATATAAAGTAGCATATTCATGCATGTAAAACATCCAAAGTTGATAATATAATAGCATGGAACGATAAAAAATTATAGATACGTTGGAGACGTATCAAGCATCCCCAAGCTTAATTCCTGCTCGTCATCGAGCAGGTAAATGATAAAAACAGAATTTTTGATGCGGAATGCTACCTAACATATATTGTGGCATGAATATTCAGATCCATATGATTCAAGACAAAAAGTTTAATGTTGACATAAGAACAATAATACTTCAAGCATACTAACAAAGCAATCATGTCTTCTCAAAATAACATGGCCAAAGAGAGTTATCCCTACAATATCATATATTCTGGCTATGCTCCATCTTCCCCATACAACGTATTTAAATCATGCACAACCCCGGTATTAGTTAAGCAATTGTTTTCACACTTCTACTTTCTCAAACCTTTTCAACTCTCACGCAATTCATGAGCGTGAGCCATGGACATAGCACTATAGGTGGAATATAATATGGTGGTGGTTGTGAGGAAAAAAGGAGGAGATGGTCACATCAACTAGGCGTATCAACGGGCTATGGAGATGCCCATCAATAGATATCAATGTGAGTGAGTAGGGATTGCCATGCAAGAGATGCACAAGAGCTATAAGTTTATGAAAGCTCAAAAAGAAACTAAGTGGGTGTGCGTCCAACTCGCTTGCTCACGAAGACCTAGGGCAATTGAGGATGCCCATCATTGGAATATACAAGCCAAGTTCTATAACGAAAATTCCCACTAGTATATGAAAATGACAATATATGAGACTCTCAATCATGAAGACCATGGTGCTACTTTGAAGCACAAGCATGGTAAAGGATAGTTGCATTGTCACTTCTCTCTTTTTATCTCTCTTTTTTTTGTTTGGGCTCTTTGGCCTCTTTTTTCATTTTTTTTCATTCATTTTTTTGGTGGGCTCTTTGGCCTCTTTTATTTCCTTTTTATTTTAAGTCTGGAGTCTCATCCCAACTTGTGAGGGAATCATAGCTTCCGTCCTTTCCTCACATGGGACAATGCTCTAATAATGATGATCATCACAATTTTACAACTCGGTACTTAGAACAAAGATATGACTCTATATGAATGCCTCCGGCAGTGTACCGGGATGTGCAATGACTCATGAGTGACATGTATGAAAGGTAACGGTGGCTTTGCCACAAATACGATGTCAACTACATGATCATGCAAAGCAATATGCCAATGATGATGCGTGTCATAATAAACAGAACGGTGCAAGTTGCATCGTAATATATCTCAAAATGGATATGGAAATGCCATGATGGGTAGGTATGGTGGCTGTTTTGAGGAAGGTATATGGTGGGTTTATGCACCGACAAAAATTGCGCGGCACTAGAGAGGCTAGCAATGGTGGAAGGGTGAGAGTGCATATATACCATGGACTCACATTAGTCAGAGAGAACTCACATACTTGTTGCGAAAGTTTTATTAGTAATCAAAACAAAGTGCTAGACACGTGCTCCTTGGGGAAGGGTTGGTAGGAGTTAACCATTGCGCGATCTCGACCGCCACACAAAGGTTGACAATCAATAAAAACATCATGCTCCAACTTCCTAGCATAGCGGTTCACCATACGTGCATGCTACGGGAATCACAAACTCTAACACAAGAATTTCTACCAATCCATAATTACTCACTAACATGACTCTAATATCACCATCTTTATATCTCAAAACTATATGCAAAGAATCAAACTTCTCATAGTATTCGATGCACTCTATATGAAAGTTTTTATTATATCCCTCTTGGATGCCCATAATATTAGGACTAGATTCATAACCTAAGAAAATTACCATGCTGTTTAAGACTCTCAAAATAATATAAGTGAAGCACGAGAGTTCAACTATTTCTATAAAATAAAACCATTTCAATGCTCTATAAAGATATAAGTGAAGCACTAGAGCAAAAGACAAACTACTCCACAAGATATAAGTGAAGCTCAATGAGTAATTGAATAATTATTTGGCTATGTGAAGACTCTCCCATCTAAGAATTTCAGATTCTAAGTAACTTATTCAAACAAAATAAAATAAAATAAAAACTTCAAGAATAGCACAAAACATGTGAAGAAGCAAAAACTTAGGTTCAACCGATACTAACCGATAATTGTTGTAGAAGAAAGGTGGGATGCCAACCGGGGCATCCCCAAGCTTAGACGCTTGAGACTTCTTGAAATATGGATTGGGGATGACTTGGGCATCGCCAAGCTTGAGCTTTTTGTGTCTCCTTAATTCCTCTCATATGACGGTTTCCGAAATCTGAAAAACTTCATCCACACAAAACTCAATCAAGAACTCGTGAGATAGGTTAGTATAAATCAATGCAAAACTATATCATCCTCTACTGTAGAAAATCAGTAAAATCACTATTTTACATTGCATACTAAATGCCTCTGCATATTTAAAACTTCCATCCTCAAATGTAATCATTAAACAAGCAAACATATGCGAACAATGCAAACATAACAACAATCTTCCTAAAGAGAACAGTCTGTGAAGAATGCAGCAAGTTAATTAAATCCAAAAAATCTGAAAACATTCCAAGCTGTAGAGAATTTATAAGAGAATACTGTGTTCAAATTTCAAGTTATTCTGACATATAGAAAATTCTAGGGAATTTGTGCACTACAAGCAAACTTTCGGTTTTGGAACAACAACTCCTAAACTTGCAAATTAAGCATGGTAAAGGCTATCCTTGACATTTTTATCAAACTAAATGATGCAAAAAATTAATATAAATAACATCAATCAAGTACTAATAAAAGAAAATGACGCTCCAAGCAAAACACATATCATGTGGTGAATAAAAGTATAGCCCCAAGTAAAGTTACCGATGGATTGAAGACGAAAGAGGGGATGCCTTCCCGGGGCATCCCCAAGGTTAGGCTTTTTGGTATCCTTGAATATGTATTGGGAGGCCTTGGGAATCCCCAAACTTATTCTCTTTCCACTCATTGTTCCTTTTTCCATCCGAACTTTACCCAAAACTTGAAACTTCACAACACAAAACTTAACGGAACTTCGTGAGATGGGTTAGTATAATGAAGACAAATCATTCATTTTGGTACTGTCAAGACAAGATTCATAAATGTTACCACACAATGCCTACTGTATATTATCATTTCCACAATTTATATCACTTAATATAATCTATGGAAACACTAAAACAAGCAAACTATGCATTGAAAACAGAATCTGTCAAGAACAGAACTGTCTGTAATGATCTGAATGATAACCATACTTATGCACCTCCAAAAATTCTGAAAAAGTTATGACAATTAAGGCAATTTGTATATAAATCAGCAGAAAAAATAATTAGCTCAATATCTCTCTGTGTATAGGAATGACAAATAATTTCGTGAGCGCAAAGTTTCTGTCTTTTTCAGCATGATCAAACAACTATCACCCAAACTAATCATAAAGGTTTTACTTGGCACTTTATTGAAACTAAGGCAATAAAACATGATTAATACAGTAGCTTAATCATGTGAACACACAAAAACAGTAAGGATACATATTGGGTTGTCTCCCAACAAGCACTTTTCTTTAATGCCTTTCAAGCTAGGCATGATGATTTCAATGATGCTCACATAAAAGATAAGGATTGAAACATAATGGAAGCATCATGGAGCATATGACTAGCACATTTAAGTCTAACCCACTTCCTATGCATAGGGATTTTGTTATCAAACAATTTATTGGATAAAGAATCAACTAGCATAGGAATATAAAACAAGCATGACTTCAAAAGTTTCAACACATGGAGAGGAAGCTTGATATTATTGCAATATGTAGAAGCATATGATCCTCTCTCATAATAATTTTCAGTAGCATCATGAATGAATTCAACAATATAACCAGCACCTAAAGCATTCTTTTCATGATCTACAAGCATAGAAATTTTACTACTCTCCACATAAGGAAATTTATTCTCATCAATAGTAGTGGGAGTATCGTAAAAGACTTGAACACTACGAATTGTTTCCACATTAAAAGAGTAATGTTCAGTAAGAGGGTACTCATAATTGTGACAAGTTTTATTATCATTCTTCTATTTAGCATAAGTATCATCACAATAATCATCATAGATAGGGGGCATGCTTTCATCATAATAATTTTGATCATTCGAAGTGGGGGAACTAAAAAGATGATCTTCATCAAACATAGCATCCCCAAGCTTGTGGCTTTGCATATCATTAGCATCATGGGTATTCAAAGAATTCATACTAACAACATTGCAGTCATGCTCATCATTCACATATTTTATGCCAAGCATTCTATGTAATTTTTCTTTTAGCACTTGAGCACAATTTTCATTTCCATCATTTTCACGAAAGACATTAAAAAGATGAAGCATATGAGGTAACCTTAATTCCATTTTTTGTAGTTTTATATTAATAAACTAAACTAGTGATAAAACAAGAAACTAAAAGATTCAATTGCAGGATCTAAATATATACCTACAGGCGCTAACCTCCCCGGAAACGGCGCCAGAAAAGAGCTTGATGTCTACTACGCAACCTTCTCCTTGTAGACGTTGTTGGGCCTCCAAGTGCAGAGGTTTGTAGGACAGTAGCAATTTTCCCTCAAGTGGGTGACCTAAGGTTTATCAATTTGTCGGAGGCATAGGATGAAGATGGTCTCTCTCAAGCAACCCTGCAACCAAATAACAAAGAGTATCTTGTGTCGCCAACACACCCAATACAATGGTAAATTGTATAGGTGCACTAGTTCGGCGAAGAGATGGTGATACAAGTGCAATATGGATAGTAGATATAGGTTTTTGTAATCGGAAATTGTAAAACAGCAAGGTAATTAATAATAAAAGTCAGCACGAACGGTATTGCAATGCGTGGAAACAAGGCCTAGGATTCATACTTTCACTAGTGAAGTTCTCTCAACAATGATAACATAATTGGATCATATAACTAGCCCTCAACATGCAACAAAGAGTCACTCCAAAGTCAATAATAGCAGAGAACAAACGAAGAGATTATTGTCGGGTACGAAACCACCACAAAGTAATTCTTTGTGATCAATCTATCCTAGAATTCGTACTAGAATAACACCTTAAGACACACATCAACCAAGACCCTAATGTCACATAGGTACACCATTGTCACCTCAAGTATCCATGGGCATGATTATACGATATGCATCACACTATCTCAGAATCATCTATTCAACTAACACATAGAGCTTCAAAGAGTGCCCCAAAGTTTCTACCGGAGAGTCAAAACGTGCGCCAACCCATATGCATAGGTTCCCGATGTCACGAAACCCGCAAGTTGATCACCAAAACATACATCAAGTACTCACATGAATATCCCATTGTCACCTCAGATAGATGATACCTCTCCAATGTATCTATAATTTTTGATGGTTCCATGCTATTATCTTGTCAAACTTTGGATGTTTTGTATGCCTTTTATATATTTTTTTGAACTAACTTATTAACTTAGTGCCAAGTGCCAGTTCTTGTTTTTCCATGTTTTTGACCCTTTTCAGAGGAGGATTTTAAATGGTGTCCAAACGGAATAAAACTTCCGAAAAGATTTTTTCCAGAACAGAAGATACGCACGGGACTTGAGAACCAAGGCAGAGGCCACCAGGGGACTCCACAAGCCCCTAGGCACGGCTAGGGGGCCCCGCACCTAGCAGTCTTGTGGGCCCCTATGTCTCATCTTCCCTACCTCTTCCGCCTATAAATTTAGCAAAAATCCAAAACTGCGAGAGAGATCCACGAAAATACTTTTCCGCCGCCGCAAGCTTCTGTCTCCGCAAGATCCCATCTAGGGCATGTTCTGGTGCCCTGCCGGAGGGGGGTTCAAATACGGAGGGCTTCTTCATCAACACCATGACCTCTCCGATGATGCGTGAGTAGTTCACCATAGACCTACGGGTCCATAGCTAGTAGCTAGATGGCTTCTTCTATCTCTTGGATCTTCAATACAAAGTTCTCCATGATCTTCATGGAGATATATCCAATGTAATCTTCTTTTGCAGTGTGTTTGTCGAGATTCGATGAATTGTGGATTTATGATCAGATTATCTATGAATCTTATTTGAGTTTCTTCTGATCTCTTATATGCATGAATTCATATCCTTGTAATTCTCTTCGAGTTGTGGGTTTTGTTTGGTCAACTTGACTTATGATTCTTGCAATGGGAGAAGTGCTTGGTTTTGGGTTCATACCATGCGGTGTCCTCACCTAGTGACAGAAGGGGTAGTGAGGCACGCATCGTGTTGTTGCCATCAAGGGTAAAAATATGGGGTTTACATCATTGGTTGAGTTTATCCCTCTACATCATGTCACCTTTCTTAAGTCATTACTCTGTTCGTCATGAACTCACTACACTAGATGCATGCTGGATAGCGGTCGATGTGTGGAGTAATAGTAGTAGATGCTGAAAGTATCGGTCTACTTGTCTCGGACGTGATGCCTATATGTATGATCATTGCCTTAGATATCGTCATGACTTTTCGCGCATCTATCAATTGCTCGATAGTAATTTGTTCACCCACCGTAATATTTGCTATTTTGAGAGAAGCCTCTAATACGTCTCCAACGTATCTATAATTTTTGATGGTTTCATGCTTTTATCTTGTCAAACTTTGGACGTTTTGCATGCCTTTTATTTATTTTCTGGGACTAACTTATTAACTCAGTGCCAAGTGCCAGTTCCTGTTTTTCCATTTTTTTGACCCCATTCAGAGGAGCTTTTGCAACGGAGTCCAAACGGAAGAAAATCCCCGAAAGGATTTTTTCTAGAACGGAAGAAGATCGGAAAACTTGGGAGCCAAGCCAGAAGAGCCCCAGGGGCCCCACAAGCCCCCACCCCGCGGCCAGGGGGGCCATGCCATCCAGGCTTGTGGGCCCCCTGGAGGTCCCCTGACCTAGATCTTGCGCCTATATATTCCCAAATATTCCCAAAGAAATCAAGAGACGATCGCAATAACTTTTCCGCCACCGCAAGCTTCTGTCTCCGCAAGATCCCATCTGGGGCACGTCCTGGTGCCCTGCCGGAGGGGGGATTCGGACACAGAGGGCTTCTTCATCAACACCATGACCTCTCCGATGATGCGTGTGTAGTTCACCATAGACCTACGGGTCCATAGCTATAGTAACTAGATGGCTTCTTCTCTCTCTTGGATCTTCAATACAAAGTTCTCCATGATCTTCATGGAGATCTATCCGATGTAATCTTCTTTTGCTGTGTGTTTGTCGAGATCCAATGAATTGTGGATTTATGGTCAGATTATCTATGAATCTTATTTGAGTTTCTTCTGATCTCTCTTATGCATGATTTCATATCCTTGTAATTCTCTTCGAGTTGTGGGTCTTGTTTGGCCAACGAGATCTATGATTCTTGGAATGGGTGAAGTGCTTGGTTTTGGGTTCATACCGTGCGGTGACCTCACCCAGTGATAGAAGGGGTAGAGAGGCATGTATCTTGTTGTTGCCATCAAGGGTAAAAATATGGGGTTTTCATCATTGGTTTGAGATTATCCCTCTACATCATGTCATCTTGCTTAAAGTGTTACTCTGTTCGTCATGAACTCAATACACTAGATGCATGCTTGATAGCGGTCGATGTGTGGAGTAACAGTAGTAGATGCAGAAAGTATCGGTCTACTTGTCTCGGACGTGATGCCTATATGCTAGATCATTGCCTTAGATATCATCATGACTTTGCGCGGTTCTATCAATTGCTCGACAGTAATTTGTTCACCCACTGTGATATTTGCTATTATGAGAGAAGCCTCTAGTGAACACTATGGCCCCCAGGGTATACTCCACACCATATTTTCAGCCTTCACTTTTTACTTCGTTGCACTTTCCGCCTTCAGATCTCACTTTGCAAACAATCTTGAAGGGATTGACAACCCCTTTGAAGCGTTGGGTGCAAGCTTGTTTGTGTATGCGCAGGAACTTTGGACTTGACGAGGCCCTCCTTCTGGATCGATACCTTGGTTCTCAAACTGAGGGAAATACTAACTGCTCCTGTGCTGCATCACCCTTTCCTCTTCAAGGGAAAAACCAACGCAAACCAGAGAAGTAACAAGAAGAATTCCTACGCGCCACGGAAGGACTTTTGTTGCCGCAGCAGAAGAATTTCTCGCGCTGTTGCCGGGGAGGAAGATCAAGTCAAGAACTCATCCAAGTAGGTGTCGTAAACTCATCTCTTGCATTTACTTTTTTTGCTAGTTGCCTCTCGTTTTCCTCTCCCCCACTTCACCAATTTGCCTTTTTCGTTCGCCTTCTCGTTCGCCTTTTCGTTCGCCCTTTTTCTTGCCCGCTTTTTGTTTGCTCGTGTGCTTGCTTTCTTGCTGAAGTCACTATGAACGAAAACACCAAGCTTTGTGACTTCTCGAATACTAATAATAATGATTTTATTAGTACTCTGATTGCTCCCGCCACTTGTGTTGAGTCACACGAAATCAATGCCGCTTTGCTGAATCTTGTTATGAAAGAGCAATTCTCTGGCCTTCCTAGTGAAGATGCCACATCCCATCTCAATACCTTCATTGAGCTTTGTGATATGCAAAATAAAAAAGATGTGGATAATCACGTGATTAAATTGAAGCTTTTTTCCTTTCTCGTTGCGAGATCGTGCAACAACTTGGTTTTCTTCTTTCCCAAAAATAGTATCGATTCTTGGGATAAGTGCAAAAATGCTTATATATCCAAGTGTTTTCTGCCGGTTAAGATCATCTCTCTTGGTAATGATATCATGAATTTCAAGAAACTTGATCATGAACATGTTGCACAAGCTTGGGAGAGAATGAAATTAATGATTAGAAATTGTCCCGCTCATGGCGTGAGTCTTTGGATGATTATTCAAATCTTTTACGCTGGCTTGAATTTCGCTTCTAGAAATATCTTGGACTACGCCTCAGGTGGAACGTTCATGGAAATCACGTTAGGAGAAGCCACAAAGCTCTTAGACAATATCATGACGAACTACTCTCAGTGGCACACTGAAAGGTCACCTACTAGTAAGAAGGTACACGCTATAGAAGAAATTAACTCGTTGAGTGCTAAGATGGATGAGTTAATGAATTTGCTTGCTAGTAGAAGTGCTCCTTTGGATCCTAATGATATGCCTTTGTCTTCTTGGATTGAGAGTAGCAATGCTAGCTTGGACGTTAATTTTGTTGGTAGGAATAACTTTGGCAACAACAACGCTTTTAGAGGAAACTATGTTCCTAGGCCTTTTCCTAGTAACTGCTCTAATAACTTTGGCAACTCCTACAACAATACCCATGGAAATTACAATATATTACCCTCTGGTCTAGGGAGTAATATCAAAGAGTTCATCAACTCTCAAAAGATTTTCAATGCGTCCATAGAGGAAAAACTACTCAAAATTGACGATTTGGCTAAGAGCGTTGATAGGATTTCTTGTGATGTTGATCCTTTGAAAGTTAGATGTGCTCCTCCCAAAATCAACATGGATGAAAATTTGAAAGTTATGCATGTTTCCATGATTGAGAGCCAAGAAAGAACCGCCCAAATTCGTGCTAGACATGAATGGCTTAAAAATGCGTGTTCTCATGATGAGAATCACGAAGATCTTAAAGTGCTTGGTGTGACTCCCATTGAATCTTTGTTTTCTTGTGTCAAACCTAATGATTATGGGGCTAGATATGAATCCACTTTGGTTGAAAAGTTCCCCAAGGATTCGGAGTCCATCTATCTTGATGCTAAAAGCATTAAAAGTGGAGTAGAAGACGTTAAAACTTTGAGTAGTAATGAAATTACTACCGTGGATTTCAAGGAATTCAATTATGATAGTTTCTCCTTGATTGAATGCATTTCTTTGATGCAATCCATGTTGAACTCTCCACACGCTTATAGCCAAAACAAAGCCTTTACCGATCATATCATCGAAGCTATGATAAAATCTCTTGAAGAGAAACTTGAATTGGAAGTCTCTATCCCTAGAAAGCTTCATGATGAGTGGGAACCTACCATCAAAATCAAAATCAAAAGCTATGTGTGCAATTCTTTGTGTGATTTGGGTGCTAGTGTTTCTGCGATTCCAAAGTCCTTATGTGATGTTCTGGGTTTTAATGAGATTGAAGTGTGTTATCTTAAATTGCATCTTGCTGATTCTACTATCAAGAAACCCATGGGAAGGATCAATGATGTTCTTATTATCACAAATAGGAACTATGTACCTGTGGATTTCATTGTGCTTGACATTGATTGCAATCCTACTTGCCCTATTATTCTTGGTAGACCTTTCCTAAGGACTATTCGTGCTATCATCGATATGAAGGAAGGGAATATTATATTTCAATTTCCTTTAAGAAAGGGAATGGAACACTTTCCTAGAAATAAAATAAGATTGCCTTATGAATCCATGATGAGGGCTACTTATGGTTTGAGCACCAAAGATGACGATACGTGATTCTATCGCTCCTATGCCTAGCTAAGGGCGTTAAACAATAGCGCTTGTTGGGAGGCAACCCAATGAATTTATCTTTTTTCTTTCTGTTTTGTTGCGTCCACACTTTCATAATTCTGTTGTGATTGTGTTTTTTGTGTTTCTTTTTGTGTTTGAGCCAAGCAAAACCTTTATGACTAGTCTTGGTAATGGTTGTTTGATCCTGCTGGAAAAAGACAGAAACTTTTCGCTCACGAGATGATTTTTCATTTTTATTCAGAAAGAGATTTTGAGTTTATTCTTTTTTCTGCTGATTTATATGCTTTTTCTCCAGACCTTCGTAATTATTCAGATTTGTTGAGGTACCAGAAGTATACGAAGTATACAGATTGCTACAGACTGGTCTGTTTTTGACAGATTCTGTTTTTGTTGAGTTGGTTGCTTGTTTTGATGAAACTATGGTTAGTATCGAGGGGTATTAGCCATGGAAAAGTGAGAATACAGTAGCCCATCATCAATATAGATGGAATTCAAGTTTGCTACAGTACCAAAACAAGTGGTAGTTTGTCTTCTTGTACTAATGTTATCACAAGTTTCTGTTTAAGTTTTGTGTTGTGAAGTTTTCAAGTTGTGGGTGACGTTCTTATGGACAAAGAGATAAGGAGTGGAAAGAGATCAAGCTTGGGGATGCCCAAGGCATCCCAAGCCAAATTCAAGGACACCAAAAAGCCTAAGCTTTGGGATGCCCCGGGAAGGCATCCCCTCTTTCGTATTCAATCCATCGGTAACATTACTTGGAGCTATATTTTTATTCACCACATGATATGTGTTTTGCTTGGAGCGTATTGTATCTTAGGAGTATTTTATTTTTGTTGTGTCACAATCATCCTTGCTGCACACCTTTTTGAGAGAGAGAGAGAGACATGAACTCATCGTGATTTTCCTAGAATGCTCATAGTGCTTCACTTATATGTTTTGAGCTAGATACTTTTGCTCATAGTGCTTCACTTATATCTTTTGAGCTAGATACTTTTGCTCTTGTGCTTCACTTATATCTTTAGAGCACGGCGGTGCGTGATTTGGTACTTGGCTTATGCTATGAAAGTAGTCCCAAGTGTGCTAGGTAACCAAAGAGGATGCAAAATCCTCCATCTTCATGTGCATTGAATAGAAAGAGAAGTTTTGATTCCTGTCAATTAGTTCTGAGACATGGATTCGGTAATATTGAGAGTTATGTTAGTAGGGTGTTATGAATATAGAGGTACTTGTGTTGGAGTTAGTGATTTCCGTAGCATGCACGTATGGTGAACCGCTATCTTAGGAAGTCGGAGAATAATTGATCTATCGATTGTCATCCTTTGTGTTGAGCTCGGGATCGCGCGATGGTTTACACCTACCAACCCTTCCCCTCGGAGTATGCGTTTTGCACTTTGTTTCGATTACTAATAAAAACTTTCGCAATAAGTATGTGAGTTCTTCATGACTAATTTGAGCCCATGGTATAGATGCACTTTCACCTTCCACCATTGCTAGCCTCTCTAGTGCCGCGTAATTCTCGCCGGTGCACAAACCCACCAAATTCCTTCCTCAAAACAGCCACCATACCCACCTACTATGGCATTTTCGTAGCCATTCCGAGATATATTGCCATGCTACTTCCACCGTTCCGTCTCATGACTTGTGTCGTCACTCTCATATTGCCATTGCATGATCATACTAGATCGTTGCACATCCCGGTACACTGCCGGAGGCATTTCCTATGGAGTCATCATCATTGTGATCTTTGAGCTTTGAGTAACTATAAAGTGTGATGATCATCATTATTAGAGCATTGTCCCATGTGAGGAAATAAAAAAAGAGGCCAAAGAGCCCAAAAAAAAAGAGAGAAAAGAAAAAAAGAGGCCTAAGAGTCCAAATAAAAAAAAGAAATGAGAAAAAAAGAGAGAAGGGACAATGCTACTATCTTTTTCCACACTTGTGCTTCATGATAGCACCATGTTGTTCATGATTGAGAGCTTCTTGCTTTGTCACTACCATATGCTAGTGGGAATCTTCGTTTTATAACTTGGCTTGTATATTCCAATGATGGGCTTCCTCAAAATTGCCCTAGGTCTTCGCGAGCAAGCAAAGTTGGATGCACACCCACTAGTTTTCCTCTTGAGCTTTCACATACTTATAGCTCTAGTGCATCTCTTGTATGGCAATCCCTACTCATTCACATTGATATCTATTAATGGGCATCTTCATAGCCTATTGATACGCCGAGTCAATGTGACCATCTCCTCCTTTTTGTCTCACAACCACCACCACACTCTATTCCACCTATAGTGCTATATCCATGGCTCGCGCTCATGTTTTGCCTGATAGTTATAAGAAGTTTGAGAAAGTAAGAGTGCGAAAACAATTACTTGGCCAATTGCAGGGTTGTGCATGATTTACATTAGTTGTGTGAGGATGATGGAGCATAGCCAGACTATATAATTTTGTAGGGATAACTTTTTTTGGCCTTCTTATTTTGAAAGTTCGTGATTACCTTGCTAGTTTGCTTGAAGTATTATTGTTTTCATGTCAATAGCAAACTATTGTTTTGAATCTTATGGATCTGAACATTTATGCCACGTGAAAGAAGTTGCAAAGGAAAACTAAGCTAGGTAGCATTCCACATAAAAAATTCATTCTTTTTCACTTCCCTACTCGAGGACGAGGAGGAGTTAAGCTTGGGGATGCTTGATACGTCTCCAACGTATCTATAATTTTTGATGGTTTCATGCTTTTATCTTGTCAAACTTTGGATATTTTGCATGCCTTTTATTTATTTTCTGGGACTAACTTATTAACTCAGTGCCAAGTGCCAGTTCCTGTTTTTCCATGTTTTTGACCCCTTTCAGATGAGATTTTGAAACAGAGTCCAAACGGAAGAAAATCCCCGAAAAGATTTTTTCTGGAACGGAAGAAGATCAGAGAACTTGGGAGCGAAGCCAGAAGAGCCCTAGGGGTCCCACATGCCCCCACCCCGCGGCCAGGGGGATCGCGCCATCCAGGCTTGTGGGCCCCCTGGAGGTCCTCTGACCTAGATCTTGCGCCTATATATTCCCAAATATTCCCAAAAAAATCAAGAGACGATCGCAATTACTTTTCCGCCGCCGCAAGCTTCTGTCTCCGCAAGATCCCATCTGGGGCACGTCCTGGTGCCCTGCCGGAGGGGGATTCGAACACGGAGGGCTTCTTCATCAACAACATGACCTCTCCGATCATGAGTGAGTAGTTCACCATAGACCTACGGGTCCATAGCTAGTAACTAGATGGCTTCTTCTCTCTCTTGGATCTTCAATACAATGTTCCCCATGATCTTCATGGATATCTATCCGATGTAATATTCTTTTGCGATGAGTTTGTCGAGATCCGATGAATTGTGGATTTATGATCAGATTATCTATGAATCTTGTTTGAGTTTCTTCTGATCTCTCTTATGCATGCTTTCATATCCTTGTAATTCTCTTCGAGTTGTGGGTTTTGTTTGGCCAACTAGATCTACGATTCTTGCAATGGGAGAAGTGCTTGGTTTTGGGTTCATACCGTGCGGTGACCTCACCCAGTGACAGAAGGGGTAGCGAGGCACATATCGTGTTTTTGCCATCAAGGGTAAAAAGATGGGGTTTTCATCATTGGTTTGAGATTATCCCTCTACATCATGTCATCTTGCTTAAAGCGTTACTCTGTTCGTCATGAACTCAATACACTAGATGCATGCTGGATAGCGGTCGATGTGTGGAGTAATAGTAGTAGATGCAGAAAGTATCGGTCTACTTGTCTCGGTCGTGATGCCTATATGCTAGATCATTGCCTTAGATATCATCATGACTTTGCGCGGTTCTATCAATTGCTCGACAGTAATTTGTTCACCCACCGTGATATTTGCTATTATGAGAAAAGCCTTTAGTGAACACTATGGCCCCCAGGGTCTACTCCACACCATATTTTCAGCCTTACACTTTTTACTTCGTTGCACTTTCCGCCTTCAGATCTCACTTTGCAAACAATCTTGAAGGGATTGACAACCCCTTTGAAGCATTGGGTGCAAGCTTGTTTGTGTTTGCGCAGGTACTTTGGACTGGACGAGGCCTCCTTCTGGATCGATACCTTACTGCTCCTGTGCTGCATCACCCTTTCCTCTTCAAGGGAAATACCAACGCAAGCTCAAGAGGCCGCCAAGGATTCCTGGCGCCGTAGCAATAGACACGTGCAAGACATACATCAAGTTTTCTTAAAGTGTCAATCCGAGAAGATAACTTCAAAGGGGAAACTCAATTCATCACAAGAAGGGAGAGGGGGGAGAACATCATAGGATCCAACTATAGTAGCAAAGCCCGCGGTACATCGAGATCATGACATCTCAAGAACATGAGAGAGAGAGAGATCAAACACATAGCTACTAGTACATACTGCTACTGTGACAATAGACCTTCCCTGGCAACGGCGCCAGGAATCCTTCTGCTACGGGCTACGCCTATAGGGACTTCCTTGGCAAATATACAAAGGATTTCCCCGCGGCCTTGGAGCCTTGCGTTGGTGTTCCCTTGAAGAGGAAAGGGTGGTGTAGCACTGTGGCGGTAAGTATTTCCCTCAGTTTGAGAACCAAGGTATCAATCCAGTAGGAGGATCGAGTCAAGTCACAAGTACGTGGACAAACACAAAGAGCATGCACCCAACGCTATGAAGGGGTTGTCAATCCCTTATAGATTGTTCGCAAAGTGAAAACTGAAAGCAAAGAGTAAACAAAGCAAAGTAAAAGTGAAAGTGGAAACGGTAGTTGTGAATAGATCCAGGGGCCGTAGTGTTCACTAGTGGCTTCTCTCATGAAAGTAAGTAGACGGTGAGTGAACGAATTACTGTCGAGGAATTGATAGAACCGCACAAAGTCGTGACGTTATCTATGGCAATGATCATACCTATAGGCATCACGTCCAAAACAAGTAGACTGATACTTTCTGCATCTACTACTATTACTCCACACGTCGACCGCTATACAGCATGCATCTAGTGTATTAAGTACAAAAGAACAAAGTAACGCCTTAAGCAAGATGACATGATGTAGATGGACAATCTCAAATCTAGGATGAGAGCCCATCTTCTTACCCTTGATGGCAACAACACGATCCGTGCCTTGCTGCCCCTTCTGTCACTGGGAAAGGTCACCGCACGGTATGAACCCAAAACCAAGCACTTCTCCCATTGCAAGAATCATAGATCTAGTTGTCAAACAAAACCCAAGTCTCGGAGAGACTTACAAGGATATCAAATCATGCATATAACAAATCAACAAAGACTCAAATATAAATCATAGATAATCTGATCACAAATCCACAAACATCGGATCTCGACAAACACACCGCCAAAGAGGATTACATCGGATAGATCTCCATGAAGATCATGGAGAACTTTGTATTGAAGATCCAAGAGAGAGAAGAAGCCATCTAGCTACTAACTACGGACCCGTAGGTCTGAAGTGGACTACTCACGAGTCATTGGAGGTGCGATGATGTTGATGTAGAAGCCCTCCAACTCCAAAGTCCCCTCCGGCAGGGCACCGGGAAGGGTCTCCAGATGAGATCTCTCGGAAACGGAAGCTTGCGGCGGCGGCAAAGTGTTTTCGTGGATGCCCTGGTTTTTTCTGGGATTTTAGGGAATTTATAGGCCAAAGAGCTAGGGCAAGGGAGCGCCAGGGAGGCCACAAGCTTGGTTGCCGCGGGCCCCCTGGTTGCGGCAACAGGGCTTGTGGGCTCCCTGTGGGCCTCCTTCCTTGGCCCTCAAGTCCCCCGATCTTCTTCCGTTCTCAAAAAATTTATTTCGGGGATTTTATTCCGTTTGGACTCCGTTCCAAAATCAGATTGGAAGAGAGTCAAAAAAACAGAATAAGAAGGAACTGGCACTTGGCACTGAATTAATAAGTTAGTCCCAAAAAAGATATAAAAGGTACATAAAACATCCAAAGTTGACAAGACAACATCATGAAACCATCAAAAATTATAGATACGTTTGAGACGTATCACATCCCTCAGCCCCGAGGGAGAACTACTCCCTCCTTGTCATGGAGATCGTTGGGATGATGAAGATGGCCACCGGAGATGGATTCCCCCTCTGGCAGGGTGCCGAAACGGGCTCCCGATTGGTTTTTGGTGGCTACACAGGCTTGCGGTGGCGGAACTCCCGATCTAGGTTTATTTGTGGAGGTTTCTGTATTTATGAGACCAGATGGCATCGAGAACAAGTGAGGGGGACCCACACAAGCCCCCTAGGCACGCTCAGGGGGGTGGGCGTGCCTCCGTGGCTCGTGGCTTCCTCGGGACTCCTCTCCGGTATCTTTTCTTCTGGTATTTTTGATATTTTCCATAAAAAATCATGGTGAAAGTTTTATTCTGTTTTGACTCCATTTGATATTCCTATCTTAAAAACGTCAAAAACAAGGAAAATATAGGAACTGGCACTGAGCTCTAGGTCAATAGGTTAGTCCCAAAAATAATATAAAATAGCATATTCATGCATATAAAACATCCAAAGTTGATAATATAATAGCATGGAACGGTCAAAAATTATATGTACATTGGAGACGTATCACTCTTCATCATTTGATGTTGCACTTGTTGAAGACACTTGACGTTGAGCACGTTTGAGTCTTGCACACACCCTTATATTGACGACCTCAACTTCTTGAACACATGGTTGTGGAAGGATAGGAGACACTTGAGGTTGGGTTTGATCTTCAACTTGATCTTGATCTTTAGTAACCTCTTGGACCTCAATGTTTGGTTCATCACCACTCGGTTGAGGTTGTCCTTGATCTTGCTCAGGAACATGAGGGACTTGATCTTTTTCTTGTATAGGTTCATGATCTCCCAAATCATCTTGTGGTGGTGGTGGAGGAGATGACTACCCTTGTGGGGATTCCACAAGAGGGGCTCTTACTCCTTCTTCTTATACTTGGACTTGGGGTATTTTCTCCACACGAGAGCATTTATGTTCATCAAACTCCACATTTACCATTTCCTCAATACATCCTGCGGATTTGTTGAGAGCACAGTAAGCATGGTAATTCTAAGCATATCCAACAAATATGCCCGCATAAGTTTTAGACTTAAATTTAGCTAAACAAGATTTCTTGTTTAAAATGAAACACTTATTACCGAATACCCAAAAGTATTTGATGTTGAGCTTTCTCCCAATGAGAAGTTTATATGGGGTCTTATTCTTAAGCTTGCAAAGATAAAGTCGGTTTGATGCATGAATCGCGGTATTGATTGCTTCGACCCAAAGCTTGTATGTAGACTTGTACTTGTTAAGCATGGTTCTAGGAATTTGAAGAAGAGTTTGATTCTTCCTTTATGCAACACCATTTTGTTGAGGAGTATACACTATGGCATATTTGTGCTTGATCCCCTCATGGCTCAAGAACTCATTCATAGTATAATTTTTGAACTCGTTCCCATTATCATTTCGATTTGCCTTGATCTCACAATTATGTTGATGTTGAGCTTCTTTGCAAAGTTGTTGAACGTTACTTGGGTCTCATATTTTTTCTTGAGGAAGAATACTCATGTATATCATGTATAATCATCAACAATGACAAGACAATACCTCCTTCCTCCCAAGCCACCATAAGATGGGGGACCAAAGAGATCGATGCGAAGGAGCTCTCGGGTCCTTGGTATGGAAATGATAGTGTTCACTTAAGTTTTTTTCATGTAGCTTTCTAGCAATGCAAGCATTACAAGGTTGATCTTTGGCAAATACACATTGGTTAGTCCAATAATGTGCCCCCCTTTAAGAGAGCTTGGAAATTTCTCATACCCACGTGCGCTAGCCGTCGGTGCCTTATCCACCCGACGTCGGCCTTGGCCATTAGGCAAGTTGCAAGATGTGTTTTATCTTTTGAGAAATCAACCACGTAAAGTTTGTATTTAACATGCCCAACAAATTCCACATTGCGATTTGTCCTATTAAAGACGGTCACGTGAAATTCACCGAAATAAGAATCATAACCGACACGTTCCAACCGAACCGTCGAGAGGAAATTGTAGTAAAGGGATTGAACATGCATGACATTTGAGAGTGATGAAGCACTAGATATTACCACTTTTCACAATCCCAATACCTTGCCCTTTCTATTGTCGCCAAATGAAATGGTTGAAGAGTCATTGAGGGAATGAACGAACTCCACAAGCATTTCTCTATCTCGGGTTATATGATTGGTGCATCCACTATCGATCACCCATTGTGTTCCACTAGAGATATAGTCCTACATGAATTAAGCTTTGAGTTTATGTCCCCATTTTGCAGTGGGTCCTAGAGAGTTATAAACAAGGGTCTTAGGAATGAAAATATTCCACGCATAATCATCATAATTAGTGCCAACTAATTTAGCAATGGTGTAACCATTCGTTCCTCTCATGAGGACATAAGATGGTTTGTTCCTGCCGGAAAACTCTTTAGGAATGGCTTGTCCCTATTAACATTGCCATTATTATCTTCCCCATTTTCCTTCTCCTTCTCCTTCTGCCCTTCTTGCATAAAAACTACCTCTTGTTGAGGAGAAGGAGTGGAACCAATCTTCTTCTTGTCCTTCTTTGTCTTAAGAGATTGATCAAACCCAATTCCGTCTTTTGCAACACTCTCCTTTTGGTTGCTCAAGAGTCCATTGAGATTTGTTTTCTCCTTGAATGCATGACACAATCCCTTTCTCTATTTGGGCTTTCAACTTATTGTTCTCTTCTTGAAGAATTGTGCAATCATGAACAAATTTAGCCATACAAGATTCATTATTTAAATCAATGTGAGCGATGGTAGTAAGAGCCTTCATGGCAGTAGCTTTGAGCTGAGCATATGACTCGGTGAGTGCAATGAGGTCACCTTTGAAAACCCTGGAACTTATCACAAGGATCTCATGTTCCTCACTAACATGAGAGTGATCAACTAAGATCTTCTCATATTTAAGAGTAATGGCATCGTTTCTCAAGAGAAACTTGTAAAGCATCATTGGTTCTAACAAAGTAAATGCCATGGGAAGACATGGTTTCTTTGAGAGAGGCTGTGACATCCTCGACTTTTGCAACAGTAATTATTGTAATTAAGCTACAGTGATCAACCGCTAATGATGCCACGTCATCGAATTCCCATCTCAGACCCGCGTTGATTCGAGTTTGTCCGGATCCAAAATTTGAAAACAAAAGAAAAGTATTTTATAAATTCATGTTAAATATTAAAAGAATATGTATATGAAAGAGAGAATTAAAAGTATGTATAATAAATTGTAAAAGAAAGTATAATAAAAGAAAGTATTTAAAAAGAAAAATCGAATAGTAAAATAAATAATGTAAGAAACAAAAAAAAACAAAACAAAACACAAAACAAAACACAAAAAAAAGAAGAAACCCCCCCACCCCCCTGGCCGAGCTGGGCCAAGAGGCCCAACCAGCCAGGCCCCCGCGTCCCCTCCCTCAACCCTAGCGCCCCCCCCCCCCCTGGCGAGGGAGCCCCTCTCGCTCCCTCCCTGTTTTCCCAGCGCCGCCAGCCTCCCCCTCGTGGGGGGCCCCACCCCCCACCGACAGCGCCTCCATCTCTCTCTCTCTCGTGACCCCTCCCCTCGCGTCTCTCCCTGCCCACGAGACCCCCCCACCCCACGCCAGATCCACCACACCCACCCCCACGAGCCCTCCTCTCCCACGTCTCCTCCTCCCTCCCAGATCCCTCCTCCTCCTCCCTCCCGTCGGCCCTCCCGCCGGCGGCCTGTCCCCCGTCGGCCCCTCTCCTCCCGCCGGCGAGCTCCCCCGTCGCCCCTCCCCTCGGATCCCCACTCCACCGCCCGATCCCCCCTGCCCTCTCCCTCGGTTCCCCTCCCGTCGGCCCCCCTAATCCCGACCGGCGAGCCCCTCGGCCTCCTCCTTCCCGCCGGCGAGCCGCCCCCCCTCGGCCTCCACCCCGCCGGCAGGGGCCCCGGCCACCTCGGACCTCCACCGTCGGCCGGCCCCCTTCACCAACTCCGGCGCGTCACCACCATCACCACCGTCCTCACCGGAACCGCGCCGTCACCGTCACCGTCACCTCCTCGTCCGCCTCCACGCCGTCTCCTCCGCCCCTTCCCGCGAACTCCGGCTTCACCGGCCCCTCCCGTCAACGTCGGTGAGCCCCTCCTCGGGCTCCTCCCACCATGTCGTTCCCCTCACCGCCCCGGTTCCGTTCCGGCAAACGGGACCCCGATCCGTCGACGGTAGACTCCGGTAGGAAGGTTTGAACATTTGGTTCTTCTATGTTAGTTAGCACAGAGTTGGTTCTCTGTCTCTCTGTTAACACAGAGGGAGATGAGAGTTTTGGGAGAAAATAAAAAAATAAATGATGTATTAGATGCGTATGTATGTATGTATGTATGAGATGCAATGTATGTATTTGCGTATATGGATATTTAGAGGAATACGTCATTTGTATGGTTATGTATTTGTGATTAATAAAATGAGTAAATGACCTTAGGCCACTTACAGGTGGGGCCAACGCACCCGCTGTCTATGACAGGGAGCCCCCACGCGATAATTAAAATATAAATAATAAAAAAATAATGTTTTTAATAAATAAATAGATAGATATAATAATTAATTAACCTAATGAGAGAATGACACGTGGGTCCCCCACAAAATTTAATCTGATTAATTAATATTTAATTTTAAATAAAACTTGTGCCTATGACGTTCGGGACCCGCTGGTCAGTTGACCAGTCAAATGTTGATGTCAGCATGACATCGCGATGATGTCATAATGGGATTTTAATATAATAGCTAAATCTGTTTTTAATTCCTAGATAATTAATAAAACTTTGAAAATTAATATTAAATAATCCGTAAGTCAGATCAAAATAATTTCAACATGAAAGTTGATCAGCAGAACGAGACGAACCCGGATACACGGCCCGTTCGTCTGTCACGCGTCCCTAGCATAGCAAACATGGAACATTTCCATCGTTTCCAGTATTACCGGTAGTAGCCCGAGACCCGGAAAATATCGTCAGATATTCTTCCGACCCGTCTATGACGGATGTTGCTCCGTTAGCTCATGTCTAGTCTGCATCTTGCCATGTCATGCTTTGTGTTGCATCGGTGCTATTATTTATTGTTTCTTCCCCCTCTTCTTACCGGTAGACCCCGAGACTAACGCTGCTGCCGGGTACATCTATGACCCTGCCGATCAGTTCTTTGCCGCAGAGCAGCAAGGCAAGCAAACTCCCCTTGATCATTCCTATATCGCCTATGTCTTTCTTCCTACTGCTTGCATTAGTATTTTGTTACTATTGTAGTTAGCTCCTATATCTGATGCATAGCCTATTTTTGTTGAACTGCTACTTTCAGTCCTGTACCTTTAATCTGCTTAGTATAGGTGGAGCAGTCATCCCCTCTAGCCCCGTAGTTCAGTTGCCCTGCTTGTATTCAAATCTCGATCTCTGATCGACGAGCCAGACCCGACACAGCACGTTCACCCCCTTCGTTGTACGACGCTATAGAGATACTATCACGTACCGAGGGTGAACACTCGCTAAGTACTCCTGATGATATCTCTGTAGTATAGCTAGTCGGTCGTGGTTATCGAGGGTGATTCCTCTTTCACCATTCCCAATGATGCCCCTGTCGTGCAACCCCTCAAGTGTGGGACCCCCGAGGGTGATTCCTCTAAGCCCACCTTGACGGGTACATCGTTCGGAATCCAACGAGGGTGATACCTCGGGTTCCCCCCGATGTTACAACCACACAGTTACTCGACCATGTTACTAGGATCATTGGTGGTTAGTTGTAAGCCGGGTGGATTCCCGTGAGACTGTGTTGATGGCCTAATTAAAATGCTAATGGATTTGGGTATTTGATCTGGGTTGGTCGGAGACCTTTTCGCACTAACCGGCTACGCGGGAAGAATTATGGGTACTCGGCGTCGCGGTATCAGCCGAAGCTTTTCAGATGCCAGCAATGTAGCGGCGCGCGCCCGAGTGGTCCCGAGATGCATCGCGCTTGTGATTAAGGGATGCTAGGACTGACATCGGCCGCCCACGCCACGTGCAGGAGCGTGAAGGGGAACTGGGCCCACGAACCCTTTGTGCTTAGGATTTAGACCGGCGGGCTGGCCTCTCTGATTAGTCTTAGGTGGGGCTGCGACGTGTCGATATTCCGAGGCCGGGCAGGACCCAGAAAAGTATGTCCGGCCAGATTGTTATCGAGCGTGACGGGACATGTGGTGCACCCCTGCAGGGATGAAAATTAACTATTCGGATAGCCGTGTCCACGGTTACAGGACGACTTGGAGTTGTGCCCCGATCTTTTACAACTACAATTGTTACTTAACTGGAATTAGTTTGCCTCGGGATTGCTTCCTCGCAGGGAGTCGAGGAAGGATCTTTAGGCGTGACCTCACTTTAATATTGCTGCAACAATATGACTATTTATGTGTTACCCCCCTGTTCTACTCTCGTCTATTGCTGCAAGACCCTGAAGATGCTAGTCTTTGGTAGGACTAGGCCTTCTCTCTCTTTTCTCGCATTGCTGCAGTCAGTCCACATTTAACCCCCCTTCTTTGATACTGATGCATAATTAGAATAGTTCTGATGTAAGACTTGCGAGTACTTTGGATGAGTACTCACCGCTGCTTTGCTCCCCCCTTGTTCCCTTGATCCGTTTGCTGCGGCCAGATGATGGAGCCCAGGAGATGGAGGTCCCCGCCGCCGACGACTGCTACCCCGACGGTGCCTACTACTACGTGGAGGCCGCTGATGATCAGGAGTAGTTAGGAGGTTCCCAGGCAGGAGGCCTCGCCTCGTTCGATCGTTGTATCTTTTGTGCTAGCCTTCTCTAAGGCACCCCATGTTTTATGTCTGTACTCGGATATTTGTTGCTTCCGCTGACTCGTGTGTTTATCGAGCTTTCGTATTCTAGCCCTCGAGGCCCCTGGCTTGTAATATGAAGCTGATGTTATTTTATTTGTGTCTAGAGTTGTGTTGTGATATCTTCCCGTGAGTCCTTGGGTTTGATCGTACGCATAGCCGACTGCCTGTAGGTAGACCCCTTTCCAACTCCTTGGCCGAAGTTGAGTCTAGTGTTTGAAAAACTTTACTAACACTGATGTTGTGGCTTATGGGCCCACATCTCAATTGGGTGGTATTAGTATCTTTTACTCCTTTCCTATACTCTGGGCTCTACTTTCTCTTCTCTTTCGGGTCAAAGATTTTACTAACTCTAACATTAGGTTCTCGAATCACATCGATCCGGAGCGCTGGACTATCTACTCTTTTTCTCCTGAATATGTATTACACACACTGTCATTGACATCCGTCAATCTTATTTTCTGATGCATCCCGCAAGACAGCACGTGCGCCTGACACAGGCCACTGAGGCGACTGGGTTCCCGGCCATTTTGGTCGATCTCCTGACCAGGCTGGGATATCGCTGGTACCCCGAGTACACTGTGTTCGAGGATTTCCGCGAGTACAACCAGTACCAGTACCAGGCTGAGGTTCGCATCTTCGACCAGAGGGGCGGCGAGACCCTCGAGCGCCACGTGTTCTGTGGTATTGGAGTGTCGGTCGAGATGGCCGTCCATGATGCGGCCTACATCGCCATCACCCGTCTCCGTGGAGCGTACCCTCACCTGGAGGAGAGCCCTTTCAGATACATCCTGCATGCTCCTGCTGGGGATGAGACTGGATCTGATCTCACTGCCTACGCTTCTGACGTTCGGGAGCGCAACGACCGTTCCTACGTCGCTGTTTGCGCCCCCTACGTGACGCGTCGCTACGACGCGCGAGTTCTGGTGCAGTACACTGAGGCAATGGATCGTGCTTTCCGAGCTCTGACTGTGGAGCTGTATGCTACGCGCGCTCGTCTTTACGACGCGTTGACAGAGCTACAGCCATCACACTGTCCGAGGGTTTCACCTATGCGCATCCGCGAGCCGAGCAGGACAGAGCTACCATCAGCTCTGGAGTGGACTGATGTTGGGGGTAGAACCCCTGCACTTGGACCTCAGCTGCTCGGCTGGATGCGGTACCCTCACCAGAGTCACAACGGGACACAGGGTCCTGTCCCTACCTTCTATCACCGCCAGCTACCAGGATTCGATCGTCCTCTCCGACGTTGATGTAGCCTTATCGCTACATCTCGTTGTGGTACTCTTCCACCGTGTGCCTGCGCGCCGCCTAGTGAGTCCAGGGTATCGTCAAATGCGTCCGGGCTATCGCCAAATTTTGAATTTGTAATCGTTAGTCTGTAATCGAACTTATGTATGGGTTTGTATGTCGAACTCAACTATTATGGAGTATCTATCGCATTTCCCTTTCATTATGCTTGATTACTTCATGAATGCGTGCGATGCCTTTCAATTACTTTAAGCTAAACTATCCCTGCTAAATATTCAACAGGATGGTTAGACCAGCTGGCCGCCCGCGTGGCCGTGCCAACGATGCACCACCCCTGCCTCCTGAGTATATGGCGGGGATGATCCAACAGTTTGAGCTGAACCGCCAGTTTATGCAAGGGCTGATGGATCAGTTCCAAAGGCCGAACATGAACCAACCACAAGGCGTGACACTGCAAGACTTCTGCCGTCTCAACCCTGCGATCTACCGCAGCTCAACTCAGCCTCTAGATGCCGATGACTGGCTCCGTGACATTTCTTATGAGCTAGAGTCTGCCAATGTGCCCCTGGCGAGCTATGTCAACTTTGCCGCCTACTTTCTGAAGGGACCCGCTGCTCAATGGTGGGACAGCCACAGGCGCTCTCAGCCCGATGGAACTATCATCACTTGGGCAGAGTTCAAGGCTGCTTTCCGTGCTCGATACATTCCCCAGGGAATCATGGACCGGAAGAAGCGTGAGTTCCGCAACTTGGTCTAGGGAAACAAGACTGTGGATGCTTATCAGCGGGAATTTCTGGAATTATCTCGCTATGCTGAAGAAGACATTGCGACTAATGCACGCAGGCAGGAGAAGTTCCGTGAAGGCCTCCACCCTGATATCAAGCTGACACTCCTCGTTCAGGACTATGCTGATTTCGCCACCCTCGTGAACAAGGCTATTCAGGTTGAGACTGGTGTGCAGGATTACAAAGATAGCAGCAAGCGCAACCGTGACATGGGCTCATCTTCGGGCTCATTTGCACAGAAGCGGAAGATCTGGATTCCCAACAACATGTACCATGCACCTGCTCCTACTCCGAGGCCGTCCTATGCTGCACCTCGCCTGCCTGCTCCACCACCTAGGCAGCCGAGGCTCCCAGCTCCACCACCTCGAGTTCCTCCTTCCCGTCCTGAGGACGGGCTATGCTTCAAGTGTGGCCGTCCAGGTCACCGTGCTAGAGACTGCAGGCAGAATCCGAATCAGCTGGTACTTCCCGCAACTGGTAGTGGCAACAACCAGAACCGCAACTTCAACACTAAGCCTGCTTATGTTCGTGGTCAGGCCAACAACATTGATATGGGTCAAGCTCAAGACCAGCCTGCTACCGTGATGGGTACACTTCTCGTTAACTCAGTACCTGCTTCTGTATTGTTTGATACAGGAGCATCGCATTCCTTTATGTCGAAATTTTTTGCATACATGCATGACATTAGGAGCGAAGAGATGAACATCCCGATAGTGGTAAACACCCCTGGGGGCGAATGCCGAACCTCTGTGGTTTGCCCGCATGTTCCAGTTGAAATTGAAGGATTAGAATTCCTTGCCAACCCCATCCTACTAAAGTCATCCAACATTGATCTCATATTGGGGATGGACTGGTTGAAAGCTCATACGGCATCGATCGTTTGTGCCACCAAGACCGTCCACCTCCTACACCCTTCAGATGAAGTAATAAGCTACCATGCTCATCTCGTCCGTAATGCTGAGGCACGGCTGTATGCTTTGAATGCATTAAATGCGTCGCCTCTTGAAGGGATTGAAAACATACCAGTGGTTCGAGAATTTCAAGATGTCTTTCCAGAAGAACTTCCGGGGATTCCCCCTGCTCGAGCTGTCGAGTTTGTCATTGACTTGGTACCCGGTACCACTCCTATTGCCAAGCGTCCTTATAAAATGCCACCACATGAACTCCTTGAACTTAAGCAAGAAATTGACAACTCGCTCCGTCTGGGTTTCATCCGTCCGAGTTCCTCTGCTTGGGGAGCACCTTCTCTCTTCGTTAAGAAGAAGGATGGGACAAATCGATTGGTTCAAGACTATCGTCCTATCAACCAGGCCACTATTCAAAACAAATATCCTCTCCCTCGGATAAATGATTTGTATGATCAACTTGTTGGTTCCACCGTTTTCTCTAAGCTCGACTTGAGATTGGGATACCACCAGATCCGTGTTCGCAAGGAGGATATTCCAAAGACCGCCTTTGTTACTCGATATAGATCATACGAGTACACCGTCATGTCCTTCGGCTTAACGAATGCACCGGCAACCTTCTCTCGACTGATGAATTATATAGTCATGGACTACCTCGACAAATTTGTCGTGGTATATCTGGATGATATTCTGGTGTTTTCGAAGAACAAAGAAGAGCATGCTGAGCATCTTCGTCTTGTACTGGATAAGCTTCGGGAGCATAAACTCTATGCGAAGTATTCCAAATGTGAGTTCTGGCTAGACGAAGTGACTTACCTTGGTCATGTGATTTCCAAGGATGGTATTGCGGTCAACCCCGAACGAATTTAATCTATTCTTGACTGGACTCCCTCGGAGAATGTCAAGCAAGTCAGAAGTTTTCTCGGACTCGCCAGCTATTGCCGTCGATTCGTCGAGAACTTCTCCAAGATTGCGAAGCCCTTAACCAAGCTGCTTCACAAAGGTGTTAAGTATGAATGGACTGATAAATGCCAGGAAAGTTTCCAAGCGCTCAAGGACAAACTGACGTCCGCTCCAGTACTTGCTCCTCCACATACGAAAAGGGATTTCGTCATATACTGTGATGCTTCTCATCAAGGAATAGGTTGTGTCCTAATGCAGGATCGCAAGGTGATCGCTTATGCTTCACGTCAACTGCGTGCTCATGAAGAGAACTACCCAGTTCATGATCTCGAGCTTGCCGCAGTCATTCATGCATTGAAGGAATGGCGACAATACCTTGTCGGTAATCGCTGTGAAATCTACACCGACCATCAAAGTCTGAAGTACTTGTTCACTCAACTGGAGCTGAACCTACGTCAACAAAGATGGATGGAGCGTATAGCAGATTTTGACTGTAGTATATCATATACCCCTGGCAAGGCTAATGTAATGGCTGATGCCTTAAGTCGCAAGTCATACTGCAACCATCTTCAGGTTCATCAGGTTCACGATCCTCTACCGGAGGAATTCCGTAAGCTGAACCTCCACATTGTTCCTCAGGGTTACCTTGTTCCCCCTCCTGAAGATTGTCAAAAGATGAACCTTCGTGTTGTTAATCAGGGTTCCCTCAGTAACCTAGTGGTTGAACCAGATCTTGTGAGCTCCATAAAGAATCTGCAAGACTTTGACGATGGTGTCGACAGGATTAAGAGCTATATTGCGAAGGGTAAACTCTCCTTTTTCACTGTTGATGAAGGTGGCGCCTTGTATTTCAAGGGTCGCCTATTCGTCCCAAATAAGAAGGAATATCTCAGGATGACTGGAAAGGTGATGGAAGAAGCTCATGACACACTATTGTCTATTCACCCGGGTAGTACCAAGATGTACCAAGACATCCGGCAAAGATTCTGGTGGCCCAATATGAAACAAGACATTGCACGCTATGTGGCCGAATGTGATATATGCTGGCGTATCAAAGCAGAACACCAAAAGCCTACTGGAACTCTACAACCTATCTCTATTCCCGAGTGGAAATGGGACCATGTTGAAATGGACTTTGTCACTGGTTTTCCCAGATCTTAGAAAGGTAATGATGCTATTCTTGTCGTCATTGATCGACTGTCCAAAGTTGCACATTTCCTGGCCGTCAAAGAAACGATTAATGCTAGTCAGCTGGCAGATCTTTATATGTCAAGAGTTGTTTCACTTCACGGTATTCCGTTGGTAATCAGTTCGGACCGTGGCAGCTTGTTCACTTTAAAATTCTGGGAAAGTTTTCAGAAGGCTATGGGGACTCATCTGTCCTTCAGCACTGCATTTCATCCTCAATCCCAAGGACAAGTTGAACGAGTCAACAAAATTCTCGAGGACATGCTTCGAGCTTGTGTCATTTCTTTCGGTAAGAAATGGGAGGAATCTCTCCCGTATGCCGAGTTCTCTTACAACAATAGCTATCAAGCTAGTCTGAAGATGGCCCCTTTCGAAGTATTGTATGGGCGAAGGTGTCGAACTCCTCTGAATTGGTCAGAAACTGGGGAACGATCACTCTTCGGTCCGGATATTATTCAACATGCCGAAGATCAAGTCCGCATTATTCATGAGAATCTGAAGGCTGCTCAGTCTCGTCAGAAGAGTCAGTATGACCGTCATCATCAAGATATGGTCTATCAACCTGGCGAAAAGGCTTATCTTCGTGTCACACCAATGAGAGGTGCACACCGTTTCGGAATCAAGCGCAAGTTAGCTCCTCGTTATATTGGTCCTTTCACTGTTCTCGAAAGGCATGGAAGAGTGGCTTATCAATTGGAACTGCCGGCGAACCTTTCTCAGGTTCACGATGTCTTCCATGTTTCTCAGCTCCGTCGCTGCTTCAAGGACCCTATTCGAGCAGTGGATCACGATATGCTTGACCTACAACAAGACCTCTCTTATAAAGAGCATCCGGTCCGCATTCTCGACCAACCTGAACGTAAGACTCGTCGCAAGGTCACTAAGTTCCTTAAGGTGCAGTGGTCAAATCACTCTGAAGATGAAGCCACTTGGGAACGCGAGGATCATCTTCGTGATGAATACCCCGGGCTCTTTCCCTCTACCTCTTAATTCTCGGGACGAGAATTCTTGTTAGTAGGGGAGAATTGTGACATCCTCGACTTTTGCAACAGTAATTATTGTAATTAAGCTACAGTGATCAACCGCTAATGATGCCACGTCATCGAATTCCCATCTCAGACCCGCGTTGATTCGAGTTTGTCCGGATCCAAAGTTTGAAAACAAAAGAAAAGTATTTTATAAATTCATGTTAAATATTAAAAGAATATGTATATGAAAGAGAGAATTAAAAGTACGTATAATAAATTGTAAAAGAAAGTATAATAAAAGAAAGTATTTAAAAAGAAAAATCGAATAGTAAAACAAATAATGTAAGAAACAAAAAAAACAAAACACAAAAAAAAAACCCCCCCACCCCCCTGGCCGAGCTGGGCCAAGAGGCCCACCCGGCCAGGCCCCCGCGTCCCCTCCCTCAACCCTAGCGCCTCCCCCCTGGCGAGGGAGCCCCTGTCGCTCCCTCCCCGTTTTCCCAGCGCCGCCAGCCTCCCCCTCGTGGGGGGCCCCACCCCCCACCGACAGCGCCTCCATCTCTCTCTCTCTCGTGACCCCTCCCCTCGCGTCTCTCCCTGCCCACGAGACCCCCCACCCCACGCCAGATCCCCCACACCCACCCCCATGAGCCCTCCTCTCCCACGTCTCCTCCTCCCTCCCAGATCCCTCCTCCTCCTCCCTCCCGTCGGCCCTCCCACCGGCGGCCTCTCCCCCGTCGGCCCCTCTCCTCCCGCCGGCAAGCTCCCCCGTCGCCCCTCCCCTCGGATCCCCACTCCACCGCCCGATCCCCCCTGCCCTCTCCCTCGGTTCCCCTCCCGTCGGCCCCCCCTAATCCCGGCCGGCGAGCCCCTCGGCCTCCTCCTTCCCGCCTGCGAGCCGCCCCCCTCGGCCTCCACCCCGCCGGCAGGGGCCCCGGCCACCTCGGACCTCCACCGTCGGCCGGCCCCCTTCACCAACTCCGGCGCGTCACCACCATCACCACCGTCCTCACCGGAACCGCGCCGTCACCGTCACCGTCACCGCCTCGTCCGCCTCCACGCCGTCTCCTCTGCCCCTTCCCGCGAACTCCGGCTTCACCGGCCCCTCCCGTCAACGTCGGTGAGCCCCTCCTCGGGCTCCTCCCACCATGTCGTTCCCCTCACCGCCCCGGTTCCGTTCCGGCAAACGGGACCCCGATCCGTCGACGGTAGACTCCGGTAGGAAGGTTTGAACATTTGGTTCTTCTATGTTAGTTAGCAGAGAGTTGGTTCTCTGTCTCTCTATTAACAGAGAGGGAGATGAGAGTTTTGGGAGAAAATAAAAAAATAAATGATGTATTAGATGCGTATGTATGTATGTATGTATGTATGAGGTGCAATGTATGTATTTGCGTATATGGATATTTAGAGGAATACGACATTTGTATGGTTATGTATTTGTGATTAATAAAATGAGTAAATGACCTTAGGCCACTTACAGGTGGGGCCAACGCACCCGCTGTCTATGACAGGGAGCCCCCACGCGATAATTAAAATATAAATAATAAAAAATTAATGTTTTTAATAAATAAATAGATAGATATAATAATTAATTAACCTAATGAGAGAATGACACGTGGGTCCCCCACAAAATTTAATCTGATTAATTAATATTTAATTTTAAATAAAACCTTTGCCTATGACGTTCGGGACCCGCTGGTCAGTTGACGAGTCAAATGTTGATGTCAGCATGACATCGCGATGATGTCATAATGGGATTTTAATATAATAGCTAAATCTGTTTTTAATTCCTAGATAATTAATAAAACTTTGAAAATTAATATTAAATAATCCGTAAGTCAGATCAAAATAATTTCAACATGAAAGTTGATTAGCAGAACGAGACGAACCCGGATACACGGCCCGTTCGTCTGTCACGCGTCCCTAGCATAGCAAACATGGAACATTTCCATCGTTTCCAGTATTACCGGTAGTAGCCCGGGACCCGGAAAATATCGTCAGATATTCTTCCGACCCATCTATGACGGATTTTGCTGCGTTAGCTCATGTCTAGCCTGCATCTTGCCATGTCATGCTTTGTGTTGCATCGGTGCTATTATTTATTGTTTCTTCCCCCTCTTCTTACCGGTAGACCCCGAGACTAACGCTGCTGCCGGGTACATCTACGACCCTGCCGATCAGTCCTTTGCCGCAGAGCAGCAAGGCAAGCAAACTCCCCTTGATCATTCCTATATCGCCTATGTCTTTCTTCCTACTGCTTGCATTAGTATTTTGTTACTATTGTAGTTAGCTCCTATATCTGATGCATAGCCTATTTTTGTTGAACTGCTACTTTCAGTCCTGTACCTTTAATCTGCTTAGTATAGGTGGAGCAGTCATCCCCTCTGGCCCCGTAGTTCAGTTGCCCCGCTTGTATTCAAATCCCGATCTCTGATCGACGAACCAGACCCGACAAAGCACGTTCACCCCCTTCGTTGTACGACGCTACAAAGATACTATCGGGTACCGAGGTTGACACCTCGCTAAGTACTCCTGATGATATCTCTTTAGTATAGCTAGTCGGTCGTGGTTATCGAGGGTGATTCCTCTTTCACCATTCCCGATGATGCCCCTGTCGTGCAACCCCTCAAGTGTGGGACCCCCGAGGGTGATTCCTCTAAGCCCACCTTGACGGGTACATCGTTCGGAATCCAACGAGGGTGATACCTCGGGTTCCCCCCGATGTTACAACCACACAGTTACTCGACCATGTTACTGGGATCATTGGTGGTTAGTTGTAAGCCGGCTGGATTCCCGTGAGACTGTGTTGATGGCCTAATTAAAATGCTAATGGATTTGGGTATTTGATCTGGGTTGGTCCGAGACCTTTTCGCACTAACCGGCTACGGGGGAAGAATTATGGGTCCTCGGCGTCGCGGTATCAGCCGAAGCCTTTCAGATGCCAACAATGTAGCGGCGCGCGCCCGAGTGGTCCCGAGATGCATCGCGCTTGTGATTAAGGGATGCTAGGACTGACGTCGGCTGCCCACGCCACGTGCAGGAGCGTGAAGGTGAACTGGGCCCACGAACCCTTTGTGCTTAGGATTTAGACCGGCGGGCTGGCCTCTCTGATTAGTCTTAGGTGGGGTTGCGACGTGTCAATATTCCGAGGCCGGGCAGGACCTAGAAAAGTATGTCCGGCCAGAGTGTTATCGAGCGTGACGGGACATGTGGTGCACCCCTGCAGGGATGAAAATTAACTATTCGGATAGCCGTGTCCACGGTTACAGGACGACTTGGAGTTGTGCCCTGATCTTTTACAACTACAATTGTTACTTAACTGGAATTAGTTTGCCTCCAGATTGCTTCCTCGCAGGGAGTCGAGGGAGGATCTTTAGGCGTGACCTCACTTTAATATTGCTGCAACAATATGACTATTTATGTGTTACCCCCCTGTTCTACTCTCGTCTATTGCTGCAAGACCCTGAAGATGCTAGTCTTCGATAGGACTAGGCCTTCTCTCTCTTTTCTCGCATTGCTGCAGTCAGTCCACATTTAACCCCCCTTCTTTGATACTGATGCATAATTAGAATAGTTCTGATGTAAGACTTGCGAGTACTTTGGATGAGTACTCACCGCTGCTTTGCTCCCCCCTTGTTCCCTTGATCCGTTTGCTGCGACCAGATGATGGAGCCCAGGAGATGGAGGTCCCCGCCGCCGACGACTGCTACCCCGACGGTGCCTACTACTACGTGGAGGCCGCTGATGATCAGGAGTAGTTAGGAGGTTCCCAGGCAGGAGGCCTCGCCTCGTTCGATCGTTGTATCTTTTGTGCTAGCCTTCTCTAAGGCACCCCATGTTTTATGTCTGTACTCAGATATTTGTTGCTTCCGCTGACTCGTGTGTTTATCGAGCTTTCGTATTCTAGCCCTCGAGGCCCCTGGCTTGTAATGTGAAGCTGATGTTATTTTATTTGTGTCTAGAATTGTGTTGTGATATCTTCCCGTGAGTCCTTGGGTTTGATCGTACGCATTTGCGTGTATGATTAGCGTACGATTAAATCGAGGGCGTCACAGAGGCTCTCATGGCACTCTCTTCATCTAGTTCGTGCTCGAGGAGTTCTACTCTCCCTTTTTCCGGAGGAGGTTTTCAACATTCTCAATAAAGTCACTGCACCCGGCAAGTGACTTAAGGATATTGCTAAAACAAGAATGTGCTTCACCATGAAGAGTTTTCATGATAGCCATAAAGAATTCATCATCATTTTCCATGCTAGCCTCACACTCATCCTCCACTATCTTACAAGAGATATTGGGAGTGTGGTTTGCGGTCATAGAAGATTGATAACCCACAAGTATAGGGGATTGCAACAGTTTTCGATGGTAGAGTATTCAACCCAAATTTGTTGATTCGACACAAGGGGAAGCAAAAGAATATTCTCGAGTATTAGCAGTTGAGTTGTCAATACAACCACCCCTGAAATACTTAGTATCTGCAGCAAAGTTTCAGTAGCAAAGTAGTGTGATAGCAACGGTAGCAATGGTAACAGTAGCAGCAGTGACAGCAGTAGCAGTAACAGTAGCAGTAGTGACAGCAGTAGCGGTAACAGTAGCACCAGTGACAGCAGTAGCGGTAAAGTAACATAGCAAGGACCAGTAGGAAAAACTCGTAGGCATTGGATCGGTGATGGATAATTATGTCAGATAACATTCATCATGTAACAGTTATAACATGGGGAGATTTGTAACTAGATCCAGTTCATCAATGTAATGTAGGCATGTATTCCGTATATAGTCATACGTGCTTATGGAAAAGAACTTGCATGACATCTATTGTCCATCCCTCCCGTGGGAGCGGGGTCCTAATGGAAACTAAGGGATATTAAGGTCTCCTTTTAATAGAGAACCGGAACAAAGCATTAGCACTTAGTCAATACATGAACTCCTCATACTATGGTCATCTCCGGGAGTGGTTCCCGCTATTGTCACTCCGGGGTTGCCGGGTCATAACACATAGTAGGTGACTACAACTTGCAAGATAGGATCAAGAAAACACATATATTGATGAAAACATAATAGGTTCAGATCTGAAATCATGGCACTCGGGCCCTAGTGACAAGCATTAAGCATAGCAAAGTAGTAGCAACACCAATCTCGGAACATAGTGGATACTAGGGATCAATCCCCATCAAAACTGACTCGATTACATGATAGATCTCATCCAACCCATCAGCGTCCAGCAAGCCTATGATGAGATTACTCACGAATGGTGAAGAGCATCATGGAATTGGCGATGAAGGAAGGTTGGTGATGACGACGGCGACGATCTCCCCTCTCCGGAGCCCAGAACGGACTCCAGATCTGCCCTCTAGAGGAAGAACAGGTGGTGGCGGCGGCTCCGTATCGTAAAACGCGATGAACTCTTCTCTCCTAATTTTTTCTGGGCGAGAGAGACCAAATAGAGCTGGAGTTGGAGGCAGCGGAGCCACGAGGGCCTCACAAGCCTGCCAGGCGCGGCCAGGGAGGCGCCTCCTGGGCTTGTGGGCTCCTGGCTCCACGTCTCCAGGTGATTCTTGCGCCAGTATTTTTATATATTCCACAAAAAATCCTCGTAAATTTCCAGGTCATTCCGAGAACTTTTATTTCTTCGCAAAAACAACACCATGGCAATTTTGCTGAAAACAACGTCAGTCCGGGTTAGTTCCATTCAAATCATGCAAATTAGAGTCCAAAACAAGGGCAAAAGAGTTTGGAAAAGTAGATACGATGGAGACATATCAACTCCCCCAAGCTTAAAGCCTTGCTTGTCCTCAAGCAATTCAGTTGACAAACTAAAAGAGACAAAAGAAAAACTTTTACGAACTCTGTTTGACCTTGTTGTTGTAATTATGTCTAACTCATATTATGATTTTCAGCAAGATCATAAGCTAACCACATAAGCAATGACATTTAGGTCTCATGATGAACTCATATCAATGGCATAATCAACCAGCGAGCAATAATAATGAGTTTCAAACGTCAACACTTCAATCAAAACAATCATGAAGCAATATGAACACATGGTATCTAGCTAGCTCTTTCTGAGACTGTAAAACATAAATGCAGAGCACCTTCAAAGACCAAGGCTGACTAAACATTGTAATTCATGGCAAAGAAGATCCAGTCACAGTCAAACCTAATATCAATTAATAGCAAAGCATAAAAATGACGGAGGTGCTCTCTAATTGGTGCCTTTATAAGAAGAGGATGACTCAAGAGAAACATAAATAGATAGGCCCTTCATAGAGGGAAGCATTGATTTGTAGAGGTGCCAGAGCTCAAGCTTTGAAGACAGAGATAAATAATTTTGGGTGGCATGCTTTCATTGTCAACGCGATGACCAAGAGTTTTCACCATCTTCCATGCTACAGAAATTATAGGCGGTTCCCAAATAGAGAAGTAAAGTTTTGACTCCCCCACCACCGATCAATCACACTCCACGACTAGCCGAATCCTTGGGTGCCGTCCATACCAACAACAATCCAGGGGAGTTTTGTTTGCAATTATCTTTTCGATTTGAGCATGGAACTGGGCATTCCAATTACCGGCCCCTTTCTCGTGAGTGATAGTGAATAAACACGTATCGAGGATAACACATGAGCGGTTCGGGCATACAAAACAGATCATTACTTGAAGATTTAGAGAGTGGCACATGCAAATTTACTTGGAACGGCGGGTAGATACCGCATATAGGTAGGTATGGTGGACTCATATGGAACAACTTTGGGTTTATGGAAGTGGATGCACAAGCAGTATTCCCGCTTAGTACAAGTGAAGGCTAGCAAAAGACTGGGAAGCGACCAACTAGAGAGCGACAACGGTCATCAATATGCATTGAAATTAACCAACATTGGGTGCAAGCATGAGTAGGACATAAATCACCATAAACATGAATATCATAGAGGCTATGTTGATTTTGTTTCAACTACATGCGTAAACATGCGCCAAGTCAAGCCACTTGAATCATTCAAAGGAGGATACCATCCTATCATACTACATCATAATCATCTTGAAATTCATGTTGGCATCTAAGACAAACCATTATAAGCTCCTAGCTAATTAAGCATGGCATCAGAAACTATGATCTCTAAGTTGTCATTGCAAACATGTTTCTCTCATAACAAAGCTGAATTAGGAACGATGAGCTAGTCATATTTACAAAAACAAAATAGATCGACTTCATACCAGCTTTTCCAGGCTCAGTCACTTCATCATATATCGTCATTATTGCCTTTCACTTGCATGACCGAATGATGTGAATAATAATGAGAGTGTTCGTGCATTGGACTAAGCTGGAATCTGCAAGCAAACACAAAGGAGAAGACAAAGTAATATGGCTCTTTGACGGATAAACAGATATGCATGTGAGAGCCACTAAACATTTTAACGATGGTCTTCTACCTTGACCCAAAGAAAAAGAAAACTATTTACACGGGAAAACTTCCAACAAGCAAAAGAAGAACGGGAAATCGTTTTGGGTTTTCTCTCTAAACACCACTAAGCAAGCTGGAAAGTAAACTTACAACTAATTTTTTTTGTTTTTCTCAAACTAAACAAACACACGAGAAGAAAGCGAGAAAAATAAATAAACTAGCATGGATGATACAATGGCAAGGTGTGAACACCGACTATCAAAGCGAAAGCGTGAGCAAGAATATAAAGACGGTGAGAAACACGTACTCCCCCAAGCTTAGGCTTTTGGACTAAGTTGATCAACTCCCATGGCTGGTCCGGGCGATATCCAAAATCATAATGGGGGTTGTACGGGAGCGCGGCAGCTACCACCTGAATAGCCGCCTCACGGAGGCGAGTAGCCTTTGCCTCCCTCTCATACTCCTCTGCCTCTCCTCTTGTTATGTAATATCTCCGCATTACGTGGAAGTCAAAGAAGGCAGGAGCAGGAAGGGTTATATGGAAAAGACGTTGTCGGTTAAATATTAACCGGTATAGGAGGGATTCATTATCCCTCTCAAGGAACTGATAATGTGTCATAGCGGCGCGATCAAGGAAAGCTGTATGGAGCGGGGGATCTCCTTCGCGGACGGGTACTCCAAGAAAATTTACTATGTGAGTGGCATAGATCCCACCAAAGAAATCACCTTCATTAGCATTATTATTTAGCCTCCTCGCGATTATAGCTCCCATGTTGAAACTTCTATCACCCGTTACTGCGCTCTTAAGAATACTAAGGTCGGGTGCACAGAGGTGACAATGCTCAATCTTGCTGTTAATGCATCTACCTATGAAGAGGTTAAAGTAATGTAAGGCAGGAAAATGAATTCTCCCCATGGTAGCCTGCGTAATATCTCTAGTTTCTCCAACAGTTATACTAGAGATAAAATCTCTAACCGAAGACTTAGGAGGATCATTGAAAACTACCCCAATCAGGTATCTTGCAAATTCTATTAAATTCCTCTAAATCCATGGTATACAATTTGTGATAGAGATCAAACAGTATGGATGTGTCACGGCCAACTGAAAATTTGAATATACGAACAAAAGAGGCAGTGAGTGTAGTATATTGTTCACATTTGTTGGAATGAATTCTTTGAGCCCAGCGTTGTGAACAAATGTATCAAACTCGTCCTTGAAACCTGCATCAATCATGAATTCATCGGAAGGCCATTCACATGGTTGTACCTGTGTGTTCCTCGGCTGATAAGGATCGGGCTCCCGAATCGAGAGACGGGGACCCGTTTTGCTTGAGGAACCACCATGATGTTTCTCCTGAACATCTTCCTTTTCTGAAATTTTTAGTGACTCAAAAGAAAAGTGAACAAGGCTCAACAGAACTCATAGCAACTACTCCTACAAGTGCCTAAAGGCCAAATCATGGATCAAAACTACTTGGGACCAACTAAAATTAGCATGCAAAGCTCAAGAACAGGGTCACCAAGGCAGCAAAAATACGCAACGAATATAGCACTAGAGAAAAAACTAATTGGACCAATGGAGGAGTCACATACCAAGGAACAATTCCCCCAAAATAGTTTGGTGAATGGGGCTTTGCACAAGGAGATCGAAAAACGCAGCAAGAAGAGCAAGAACACAAGTTTGAGCTGTGGAATGATTTTTTCTGGAGGTAGGAGAAGGAGATGGCACCTGGAATAAGTGGAGGGGGGCCAAGTGGGGCCCACAAGCCTACCAGGCGCGGCCAGGGGGTGGCCGCGCCTCCTGGGCTTGTGGCCCACTGGTGCATCCCCCTGACTAGCTCTCTGTCTTAGAATTTTTCAAAAATTCCAGAAAAAAACATACTTGAATTTCAGGGCATTTAAAGAACTTTTATTTTCGGAACACTTTTCTAAGGGACGCAAAAAGCAGAAAACAGGAAAATAAAGCTAAATCTATCATTTTTCTTCTAAACAACAGAAAGTACAAGTTCGGAACACAAGGTTGTGACTCCTAGATTCATCCGTCTCATGGTCATCAAAAGAAATCTGTCAATGAGGTTTCTCCTAGACTCCTTGACAAACTTTTTTCAAATCGCATAAAACCAGAGAATTTTCTAATAATCACTAGGTTACCTCAACGGGGATGTGCATCTCCCCAACAAGTAAATCATGCTTCATCTTGACAGTAGGTATAGGGCATTCAAAGCTCCCAATAAGAATTGATGAAGTTCTTTCAATAGCATTGATGTAATGTACTCAATATTCTTTCTTCGGAAAGTGCACCGTATGCTCATTACCATTAACATGGAAAGTGACATTGCCTTTGTTGCAATCAATAAAAGCCCCTGCTGTGTTTAAAAAGGGTCTTCCTAGGATGACCGCCATGGCATCATCCTCGGGAATATCCAGAATAACAAAGTCCGTTAGGATAGTAACGTTAGCAACCACAACAGGCACATCCTCACAAATGCCGATAGGAAAAGCAGTTGATTTCAGTGGCTGTCAACTTATCCAATTCAAGTCTACGATAAAGAGAGAGAGAGAGAGGCATAACACTAACACTAGCTACAAGATCGCATAAAGCGGTTCTAACATAATTTCCTTTAATGGAGGAAGGTATAGTGGGCACTCCGGGATCACGTAGTTTCTTAGGAGTTCCACCCTTGAAGGTGTAATTAGCAAGCATGGTGGAAATCTCAACATCACGTATCTTCCTTTTATTAGTCACAATATCTTACATGTACTTAGCATAAGTAGACATTTTGAGCATATCTGTCAAACACATTTGCAGAAAGACAGGTCTAATCATTTCAACAAAGTGCTCAAAATCCTCTACATCCTTTTTCATGGATGGTTTGGGAGGAAAGTGCATGGGTTTCTGAACCCATGGTTCTCTTTCTTTACCATGCTTCCTAGAAATAAAGTCGTTCTTATCGTATCTCTTGTTCTTAGGTTGTGGGTTATCAAGATCAACACTAGGTTCAACCTCCACATCCTTATAATTACTAGGTTGAGCAACATCATGAACACCACTATCGATATTATCATTAGGCTCATGTTCATCACTGCTACTTCTCAAACAACAGCGCCAGAAATTGACACATTGATGGAGATTGGGCTTGCGTTGGTTTTTCCCTTGAAGAGGAAAGGGTGATGCAGCACAGGAGCAGTAAGTATTTCCCTCAGTTTTAGAACCAAGGTATCGATCCAGAAGGAGGGTCTTGTCAAGTCCAGAGTACCTGGGCAAGCACAAACAAACTTGCACCCAACGCTTCAAAGGGGTTGTCAATCCCTTCAAGATTGTTTGCAAAAGTGAGATCTGAAGGCGGAAAGTGCAACGAAGTAAAAAGTGTAAGGCTGAAATTATGGTGTGGAGTAGATCCTGGGGGCCATAGTGTTCACTAGAGGCTTCTCTCAAAATAGCAAGTATTACGGTGGGTGAACAAATTACTTTCGAGAAATTGATAGAACCACGCAAATTCATGATGATATCTAAGGCAATGATCTAGCATATAGGCATCACGTCCGAGACAAGTAGACCGATACTTTCTGCATCTACTACTATTACTCCACACATCGACCGCTATCCAGCATGCATCTAGTGTATTGAGTTCATGACGAACAGAGTAACGCTTTAAGCAAGATGACATGATGTAGAGGGATAATCTCAAACCAATGATGAAAACCCCATCTTTTTACCCTTGATGGCAACAACATGATACGTGCCTCGCTACCCCTTCTGTCACTAGGTGAGGTCACCGCAAGCTATGAACCCAAAACCAAGCACTTCCCCCATGGCAAGAATCATAGATCTAGTTGGCCAAACAAAACCCACAACTCGAAGAGAATTACAAGGATATGAAATCATGCATAAGAGAGATCAGAAGAAACTCAAATAAGATTCATAGATAATCTAATCATAAATCCACAATTCATCGGATCTCGACAAACACACCGCAAAAGAAGATTACATCGGATAGATCTCCATGAAGATCATGGAGAACTTCGTATTGAAGATCCAAGAGAGGGAAGAAGCCATCTAGTTACTAGCTATGGACCCGTAGGTCTATGGTGAACTACTCACGCATCATCGGAGAGGTCAAGGTGTTGATGAAGAAGCCTTTCGTGTCCGAATCTCCCCTCCAGCAGGGCACCAGGACGTGCCTCAGATGGGATCTTGCGGAGACAGAAGCTTGCGACGGCGGAAAAGTGATTACGATGCTCCCCTGATTTTTTTGGGAATATTTGGGAATTTAGAGGCGCAAGATCTAGGTCAGGGGACCTCTAGGGGGCCCACAAGACTGCATGGCGCGGCCGCCTGGCCGCGGGGTGGGGGCTTGTGGGGCCCCTGGGGCTCTTCTGGCTTGGCCCCCAAGCTCTCCGATCTTCTTCCGTTCCAGAAAAAATCTTTTTGGGGATTTTCTTCCGTTTGGACTCCGTTTCAAAATCTCCTCTGAAACGGGTCAAAAACATGGAAAAAATAGGAACTGGCACTTGGCATTGAGTTAATAGGTTAGTCCCAGAAAATAAATAAAACGCATGCAAAACATCCAAAGTTTGACAAGATAATAGCATGAAACCATCAAAAATTATAGATACGTTGGAGACGTATCAAGCATCCCCAAGCTTAACTCCTGCTCATGCTCGAGTAGGGAAGTGATAAAGAATGAATTTTTGATGTGAAATGCTACCTAGCATAGTTTTCCTTTGCAACTTCTTTCACGTGGCTTGAATGTTCAGATCCGTACGATTCAAAACAATAGTTTGCTATTGACATGAAAACAATAATACTTCAAGCAAACTAGCAAAGTAATCATGAACTTTCAAAATAACAAAGCCAAAGAAAGTTATCCCTACAAAATCATATAGTGTGGCTATGCTCCATCATCCTCACACAACTAATGTAAATCATGCACAACCCCGGAATTGGCCAAGTAATTGTTTTCGCACACCTACTTTCTCAAACTTTTTATAACTATCATGCAATACATGAGAGCGAGCCATGGATATAGCACTATAAGTGGAACAGAGTGTGGTGGTGGTTGTGAAACCAAAAAGGAGGAGATGGTCACATTGACTCGGTGTATCAGTAGGCTATGGAGATGCCCATTAATAGATATCAATGTGAATGAGTAGGGATGGCCATACAAGATATGCACTAGGGCTATAAGTATGTGAAAGCTCAAGAGGAAAACTAGTGGGTGTGCATCCAACTTGCTTGCTCACGAAGACCTAGGGCAATTTTGAGGAAGCCCGTCATTGGAATATACAAGCCAAGTTACAAAACGAAGATTCCCACTAGCATATGGTAGTGACAAAACAAGAAGCTCTCAATCATGAAGAACATGGTGCTATCATGAAGCACAAGTGTGGAAAAAGATAGTATCATTGTCCCTTCTATCTTTTTCTCTCATTTTATTTTATTTGGGCACTTAGGCCTCTTTTTTCTGTTTTCTCTTTTTTTGGGCTCTTTGGTCTCTTTTTTTTATTTCCTCACATGGGACAATGCTCTAAAAATGATGATCATCACACTTTTTAGTTACTCAAAGCTCAAAGATCACAATGATGATGACTTCATAGGAAATGCCTCCAGCAGTGTACCGGGATGTGCAACGATCTATTATGATCATGCAATGGCAATATGAAAGTGACGACACAAGTCATTAGACGGAACGGTGGTAGTTGCATGGCAATATATCTCGGACTGGCTATGAAAATGCCATAGTAGGTAGGTATGGTGGCTGTTTTGAGGAAGGAATTTGGTGGGTTTGAGTACCGGCGAGAATTGCGCGGCACTAGAGAGGCTAGCAAAGGTGGAAGGTGAAAGTGCGTCTATACCATGGACTCAACATTAGTCATGAATAACTCACATACTTATTGCGGAAGTTTTTATTAGTAATCGAAACAAAGTGCTAAACGCGTACTCCGAGGGGAAGGGTTGGTAGGTGTAAACCATCGCGCGATCCCGACCTCAACACAAAGGATGACAATCAATAGATCAATTATGCTCCGACTTCCTAACATAGCGGTTCACCATACGTGCATGCTACGGGAATCACTAATTTCAACACAAGTATTTCTAGATTCACAACACCCTACTAACATAGCTTTTAATATTACCAAATCCAAGTCTCAAAACTAATTGAGAGGAATCGAAACTTTTCTTTCTACTCGATGCACATGAAGATGGAGGTTTTTCATCCTCTTTGGGTACCTAGCACATGGGACTTCTTTCATAGCATAAGCCAACTAACAATTCACGCACCGTCGTGCTCTAAATATATAAGTGAAGCACAATAGCAAAAGTATCTAGCTCAAAAGATATAAGTGAAGCACTAGAGCAAAAGTAGCTAGCTCAAAAGATATAAGTGAAGCACTAGAGGAAAAGTATCTAGCTCAAAAGATATAAGTGAAGCACTATGAGCATTCTAGCAAAATCATGATGAGTGCATGTCTCTCTCTCTCAAAAAGGTGTGCAGAAAGGATGATTGTGACACAAAAAAAGAAAAGACTCCTATGATACAAGACGCTCCAAGAAAAACACATATCATGTGGTGAATAAAAATATAGCTCCAAGTAATGTTACCGATGGACTGAAGACGAAAGAGGGGATGCCTTCCCGGGGCATCCCCAAGCTTAGGCTTTTTGGTGTCCTTGAATTGGGCTTGGGGTGCCTTGGGCATCCCCAAGCTTGAGCTCTTTCCAGTCCTTGTCTCTTTGTCCATGAGAACGTCACCCAAAACTTGAAAACTTCACAACACAAAACTTAAACAGAAACTTGTGATAACATTAGTACAAGAAAACAAACTACCACTTCTTTTGGTACTGTAGCAAACTTGAATTCCATCTATATTGATGATGGGCTACTGTATTCTCACTTTTCCATGGCTAGTACCCCCCGATACTAACCATAGTTTCATCAAAACAAGCAACCAACTCAACAAAAACAGAATCTATCAAAAACAGACCAGTCTGTAGAAATCTGTATACTTCGTATACTTATGGTAGCTCAAAAAATCTGAAAAATTACGACTGTCTAGGGAAAAAGCATATCAATCAGCAGCAAGAAGAATCAACTCAAAAGCTCTTTCTGAATAAAACTGAAAAATCATCTCGTGAGCGAACAGTTTCTGTCTTTTTCCAGCAAGATCAAACAACCATTACCAAGACCAATTGTTGGGGATATTATCTGTTGGGTAACCCGCCCTAGTTGGGCTGGGTCACCCAAGCTGGCGACTCATCTCCAAGTGGTTCCGGCCTTGGCCCAGTGAGGCCGGGAGTCGTATGATGGTTCAGGACCTTCGGGAGAAGTCCATTGTAGGGAAGATCTCCGAGTCTTGGAAAGATGGAGATTTAGAGATCGGAAGAATCAGGATTTATGTAAAGGAAAGGACTCTTGTAAACCCTAAGGACTCGACCTGTATATAAAGGCGAGTCCCAGGGAAGGAGAGGAGAGGTTAGAAATCATAGAGTGCTAGGCCAGGCGAGTTACGCCCCCTGTAATCGAAACACCATCAATACCAACACCAAGCAGGACGTAGGCCTTTACCTTCTCACGAGGGGCCGAACCTGGGTAAATCTCTGTCTCGCTCCCGCAATACCCCTTTGAGTCGCCACCAAGGTGCGATGGCTCCAACACTAAGTCCTTTCACATGGACATCTGCCATGACAAAACCACGACAGTTGGCGCCCACCGTGGGGCGTGCACACGGTGGAGTTGAGTTTTCAAAGGGAGCCCTACCAGGGTCTGGGAGCTACGCAGCGGGGCTCATGACTCGGAGCCGCCGCGGGAAGTACTACATCGACAACTTGCTATGGGGGCCCGAGGCCGACTCGATCGAATCTGGCTTCAGAATACCCTTCGGCAAGATCAACGTCTTCGTCGGCATGGTTGGATCGCCTATGCCTAAGCCAGACACCTCCTCCAACATCGTCGAGCCGGCCAGGTATGTCCGCCCTGTCACGACGCCAAACCTAACCCGTCTGGTCTTTGTTGGGTTCACGCAGGGATCTGAGGAACCAGAACAATCAGCAACCCAGGAGACCACGCTGGTCAACACTGATGACGAATCATCCATGGGCGATTCAGATTCAATTCAGTCTCTGCACGGGGGCTGCCTTGGGGGCTTGTCGCTAGCCATGGACCCCGAGGTTCTTGACCGGACCCTCCGTCAGATCTCCGTTTACATGGCAGGGGCGACTCAGCCCTCGCCAAACCCGGCAGGTGGAGATGGGACTGGCGAAACGTCTAGAAACCCGGCCGCGATCTTGGTGGAATTAGCGGCGGAGATAACAAGGCTCATGGCGACCCCCATAACGTCAGAAAACCAGGACGCGATAAATACGGAGCTAACAAAACTAAGATATGGGGTGGCATAGGCTCAACGGGACGCCGAGGTGGAAGCCGCCAGGATCGAGACCCGACAGGCTCAAATTACCGCTGAGGTAGCTCTCTTGAATACCGAAAACTGGCAGCTCAAAAGGCATTAACGCGCATCTGACGCCGTCCATCAGCGGAGGCATCAGGGTCGTTTACCCCCTGATCTCAACCCGACCCTCCTGTTCGACACTCCACGAACTCCCGGGGCAGGAGACGCCCCGGGAGGAGGGCCGGGCAGCCAGCAAACCCGCCGTTTCAGCCAGCTGCAGATCGCGTGCCTCGATTCCAGACACCCCGAGGTCACTTTTCCAACCCGGTGGACAACGTCCTTGCCGCAACTCGCCATTTAGAATCCCTTCCGATTCATGGCAACACTCCAGCTGAGATAGAAGCAAGGAACACCATTGAGATGTTGAAGACGGCGGTGGTTCAAAACGCCCAGTTCTCACGCAGCCTAGATCGGTTGCACTCCACTCCCCAGACATGCCGCACCAGGAATCGACTAGAGGACCAGCCCGCCATAACCAGCGGACCGCGACCCTTTCCCCAGGTCAACTCGCCAGATCAACGAGACCCGCCAGGTCAGGATCACCCGGACACCCAAGTCGCCCCAGCGCCTCTTGTTTGAAGTGGCAAACAAGTGGGGGTGCCATGCTTGGCCCCCGCCCTTCGCAATGAGCGAATGCCCAAGGATTTTAAAGGGCCAAGAAAGGTGCCTAACTACACTCCCGACCTTGAGCCGGCGTCATGGGTCGATAGTTACGAAATCGCCATGGACATGCTCGATGTAAGCGAAGCGGTCTGCGCCAGATACTTCACAATGATGCTCGAAGGGACGGCGGGTACTTGGTTAAAGAACTTGCCCCCCAACTCTATCCAGTCTTGGGCCGAATTAAAAGAGCATTTCATAAAAAATTTCCAAGGGACCTGCAAGCGCCCGATGACAATATTTGATTTGTAGCACTGCGTTCAATGGCCGGATGAGTCGGCTCACCGCTGGACGCGGCGGGTCGCGGAAATCATTCATTCGTCGGATGGTATCACGGCGGCTCAGGCCATGCTAATCTTGGAGCAAAACTGCCACTATGAGCCCTTGGTGCAGAAGTTGGGACGACTCAAGCGAAAGGTGCAGGATATGGGGGAGCTAATGGACACCCTCACTAGATACGCTGAGGCGGACGACACCAAGGATCCAGGAGAAGATGGTGATAAAGCCAACTCGCCAAGGAAAGGCGAGTCATCCAAAAATCATACCCGGTTCCAGGGACGCGCCCGCCATAATCATGGAGCGAATGGCAAAATAAGGCAGCAGGAAGAGTCTTCGGACTTAGTAGCCAACACCAACTCCAACAATGAAAACCAGCGCCAGAAGAAGAATAGGGGTTACAGTGGCAAAAAGCCGCGCAACTATAATGAGTTACTCAAGGGCCCCTGCCCGCATCACGCCATGGCAGACGGACCGGTGACTCATTCCTGGGAGAACTGTTTCGTGATGCGGGAGTTTCGGGCGGAGGCGATCAAAAAGGGGCAAGGCGGCGACCCGGACCAACGGCAAGAACAGTTTGGCGTACCTAATCAATGCCAGAACCCCTTTGGTGGCTTCCCCGAACCCGGGGCTCGGGGCGGCTCGCAGCCAAACAGTGGCCAGTATCCGGTCCATCACCAATGACAGTATAACCCGCCGGGAGTCTTTGAACAACCACCCCCACAGGGGGCTCCAAGGGGTAGGATGACAATGGCGGCTTCCGCAACAACCCCAAGCAGTTAAGCAATGGGTAGTACCACGTTTTCACCACCAATGCCTGCAGGCGTGATAAAAAGGTGAGTCACCGAGCGTACAGTATATCTGAGCCGGCACTCCCTAGATATCTCCACTGGTCCGAGAAGACTATATCATGGAGTAGGGAGGATCACCCGCCAAGAGTTGACAATCCTGGCGACTTAGCATTGGTCGTGGCTCCTCAAGTTGGAGGATATAGCTTATCGAAGGTACTGATGGATGGTGGCAGCAGCATCAACATATTATACTTCGACACCTTTCGAAGGATGAACCTGTTGGAAAAAGATTTGATGCCCTCAACCACGGTATTCCATGGGATTGTCCTAGGTAAATCGGCGTACCCCATAGGCCAAGTTAGGCTCACGGTTGCGTTTGGAACAACGTCTAACCACAGGAGTGAGTCGCTTATGTTTGAGGTGGTTAAGTTAAAAAGCCCCTATCATGCGTTGTTTGGGTGGCCAGCTTACGCCCGGTTCATGGCTCGCCCCTGCTATATTTACCTTAAACTCAAAATGCCTAGTCCTAAAGGACCCATCACGGTTGATGGTGATAGGAGGATTGCAAGAGACTGCGAAGAAGGGGATGCCGCTTATGTAGAAGTCGCATGTGCTGCGGAAGAGCTTAAATATCACCAGGCCAATGTTGATCCGGCTGACATGTCACCTTTGAAGAAGCCAACGACAGAAGCTGAGCCGCCCCTCAAGTTCAAACCAACAGCCGACACTAAGACAGTGGATTTCGTCCCCTGCGACTCAACCAAGCAGTTCACTATCGGGGCGGGTCTAGACCCCAAATAGGAAAGCGCGCTCATCGAATTCATCCGTGAGAACCGGGACATCTTCGCATGGAAACCTTCTGACATGCCTGGTGTACCGAGAGAATTCGTTGAGCACCATCTTAATGTTGACCCAAAAGCAAAACCGATTTAGCAATATCTTCGTAGGTTCAATGAGGAACGACGCAAGGCAATTGGGGAAGAAGTTGCCCGTCTCTTGGCCGCCGGATTCATCGTAGAGGTCTTCCACCCCAAGTGGTTGGCTAACCCGGTTCTGGTGCTCAAGAAGAACGGTACCTTCCGCATGTGCATTGATTACACAGATCTTAATAGAGCTTGCCCAAAGGATCCTTTCGCCCTTCCCCGCATCGATCAAATTATTGATTTGGTGGCGGGATGCGAACGCTTGTGCTTCCTGGACGCTTATTCCGGATATCACCAAATCAAGATGGCCGTGGAAGACCAGGAGAAAACAGCTTTTATAACCCCCTTCGGGGCTTTTTTCTATGTGTCCATGCCGCTTGGGCTCAAGAGTGCAGGGGCGACTTACCAGCGCTGCATCCAAAATTGCCTCCGTGGCCAAATCGGACGAAACGTCCATGCTTACGTTGACGACATTGTAGTTAAAACTCGTAGGAAGGAAACACTACTGGGAGACCTAAAGGAAACTTTTGATAATCTGCGGGTATACTAGATGAAGCTTAATCCCACCAAGTGTGTATTTGGTGTTCCTGCAGGAAAATTGTCGGGTTTCCTTGTGTCTGAGCGTGGCATCGAAGCTAACCCGGACAAAATCGAGGCGGTTACTTCCCTTGGGAAGCCAGCGAATATTAATCAAGTTCAACGGATGGAGGGTCGTATTGCGGCCTTAAGTCGCTTCATAAGCCGTCTGGGTGAAAAGGCTATTCCCCTTTATCAATTGCTTAAAAAATCTGACCATTTTGTTTGGACAGGCGAAGCCAATGAAGCTTTCGAAGCCTTAAAACAGCAGCTGGTCAACCCGCCGGTTTTGGCCGCCCCGACTGAGAAAGAGCCCATGCTCCTGTATATTGCGGCAAACTCCAAAGCGGTGAGTGTGGGAGTGGTCATCAAAAAGAAGGAGGAGGCGAAGGAATATCCAGTGCAACGCCCGGTGTATTTCATTAGCGAGGTGCTAACTCTCTCCAAGCAGCGATACCCACACTGGCAGAAGTTAGTTTATGGGGTCTTTATGGCAAGCCGAAAGCTCAAACATTATTTCCAAGAGCATCCCATCACGGTGGTTAGCTCCGCTCACCTCGGGGACATCATCCAGAATCGGGAAGCGACGGGGCGAATCGCCAAGTGTGCAATCGAACTCGGGCCGCACCTCGTGCGATACACCCCTCGCACGGCTATCAAATCTCAGGCTTTGGTTGATTTTGTCAACGATTGGACCGAGTTACAGATCCCGAAAGACAGGCCTGACCTCACATACTGGACTATTTATTTTGACGGGCCTAGACATTTGGAAGGCTCGGGGGCTGGCATGGTCCTAATATCACCTCAAGGGGACAAATTCTGCTATGTTCTCCGACTCATGTTTCCATGTACCAACAACGCTGTGGAATACGAAGCTTTACTTCATGGCTTGCGACTCGCCAAGGAGATGAACCTTACGCGGGTCAAATGTTTTGGCGATTCTGATTTGGTGGCTCAGCAAGTTTCAGGTACTTGGGATTCTCGGGACCCCCTGATGGCGGCTTACAGGAGGGCTGTGTCTGATGTGGCGGGTCACTTCCATGGCTATCAGGTCGATCATATCGACCAACGTCTTAATGAACAAGCTGATGCCCTTTCACGTCTCGGTTCATAGCGTAAGCTGGTTCCCCCCAATGTTTTTTTGGATACTCTGCATAATCCTTCCGTAAGGTTACCCTCGGAGCAGGAGTTGGCAATACCAGACCCTGAGTCTCAGTTCGTGGCGGCTCTCCATGTTACGCCGGATTGGGTTCTTCCGTATCTGGCCTATCTCGCCCGAGGCGAGTTACCTTCGGATGAAGTATTGGCTCGCCAAATCGTTCGGCGAAGCAAATCCATGGTTATCATCAATGGAAATTATATAAACGAAGCACTTCCGGGGTTTTCCAAAGATGTGTCTCCTCTGAATAAGGATTCGTAATTCTAAACGACATTCATTCCGGAGATTGTGGACATCACGCCGGGTCACGTTCCTTGGTTTCAAAGGCGTTTCGTTATGGTTTCTTTTGGTTGACGGCCCATGCAGATGCAGAAGAGATAGTTTGTCGATGTGACGGGTGCCAGCGTTATGGACAACAGGCCCATGTGCCGGCTCAAGAGTTAGGGATGATACCTATCACTTGGCCTTTTGCAGTCTGGGGGTTAGACATGGTTGGCCCCTTCAAGATGTCGTCCAACAAAAAAACTCATCTGCTGGTGGCGGTTGATAAGTTTACCAAGTGGGTCGAGGCAGAACCTGTTGGAGCCTGCGACGCGTAGACAGTGGTCAAATTTTTGAAAAAGTTGATCTTCCGGTTCGGATATCCACACATCATTATTATTGACAATGGCACTAATATGTCTCAAGGAGCGATGCAGGATTTTTGTCATCGTGAGCATATCTGGCTTGATGTTTTTGTAGTAGCTCATCCGCAATCTAATGGGCAGGCCGAGCGGGCGAATCAGGAAGTGTTGCGAGGAATCAAACCCCGACTCGTGATTCCCCTGGAATGCACCCCGGGGTGTTGGGTTGAGGAGTTGCCTTCAGTATTATGGAGCATCCGGACCACCCCGAACCGTTCTACGGGCTTTACTCCCTTCTTTCTGGTATATGGAGCAGAAGCCGTTCTTCCCACTGACATTAGGCATGACTCGCCCAGAGTTTCTGCTTATGTGGAACAAGACAACGAGTTGGCACGTCAAGATTCTTTGGACGCTTTGGAGGAAGCATGTGATTTGGCTGCATCTCGTTCGACGATTTATCAGCAGGACTTGCAGCGCTATCATAGCCGCTGGGTCAAAAGCCGAACCTTTCAAGAAGGCGACTTAGTCCTTCGATTGATACAAGATCGTACTGGCATGCATAAGTTATCACCACCATGGGAAGGACCGTTCGTCGTCAGCAAAAGTCTTCGCAACGGGTCCTACTATCTAGTGGATCTACGGCCTGATCGGCCAACCACGGAGGCTGAGTCAACTCGCCCCTGGAACATAGCCCACTTGCGGCCTTATTACACTTGAGTTAATTAACTCTGCGTTTTTGTAAGTTTTTTCATTTCTTATGCAGCAATAAAGTTGATGCCTCCAGGCTTAGGGGCTTTCCTGCTAATTCATCTTATTGAAAGTATGGATCTTTATTTTACTCTTCAAAAAGTCGCCCAAGCATGGACGCTATCTATACCAAAGAGCTTAAGTCGCCATGATGCGCTTATTACAAAACTGGGTATCGATAAGCCAAAGAGGATCGAAGTCGCCACAAGCGCGCGATTCAAACATAGGCGCCTTATATGATTCTGTGGATTAGGCGGACTTACTTGAGGGCAATTTTTCCTCAAGTCGTTTTGTGGTAATAGCGTATATGCTTCTACAATCCTATGACGGTCTTTCCCTTAATCATAAGTCACTTGGGGGCTTCCTCTCACTGAGATCAGCCTTACTACCCATTTGGCCTGCGAAAAATTACCGCATTACAAATGGTTATACTGGACTGTGTGTTGGCCGAATTGCCAAATTGACCCATGAACTCTTGGCGAGTTACTCCGCTTATGGACCCTAAACTCGCCTTGGTTAAAACATGTCTGGTACCGGCTAGCGCCTCACATGGAAAATACAGAAACCATTGGTTCATTGAACCCGCTTCACTAAAGCTTGACTCGCGCCTGATCAGCCGGTCTAAATACTTGAGCTTTTTATACAAAAGTCTCCCTCGGGTAGCACTTGAGTTTATTTAACTCGTCCTATCCTGTCGCGACCTGATGAGCCGACGAAATTGCTATTTTTTACCTTCCTGGCACTGCCACAAGGTCTTCCGGACTTTTTTCTGACTCGCCTCAAATATCTTGGGTTGTTTATTATTTATTATCATCCATTACTCACTGAGATGATTTGATATACGTTTTTAAGCCTAACAGGTTGATGATCAAAATCATTCTAGCCATGGCTGGTCCAGCATCATAAAAATGCCTCGAGGGCGGGTCAAGCATTCTAAAGCGCCTTAAGGGCGACATAAGGGTTTTTCGAGACATCACAAAAGAAGTTTGATCTCTAAAAAGACTTATTACATGGATCTTATGGCCAAATCTATGAAGATTTATTATACTGATGTCCTCGGATCAGCCTGCTGCGAGCTCTGGCTGACTTCAATTTGCAAGTCGCCTAGTACCCAGTTACACTTGGATAGCGCGGCGAACTCATCTTCATCATTCAACACTGATGAGAGATCCACCTCCAAGTCAAAAGGATTCTTGGGTCGACGCGGAGTTAAGCTGGTCGTTACAAAGGTTGGCGGGTTAACTTTCTTGTTCTTGTTGTCATAGGCGGCTTGGTATTTTGATAAATCCAAGCTTGCGGCAAGCTGAGTTGCTGCCAAACGGGATTCTTTGACAACACGCTAGTAATCCTCTTCAGCAAATTCTGACCCGTCGTCCTTGAGCTGGGGAAAGCCTGTCGCTACTTCTTCAGGGTTTATTTCTGGAGCATACGCCAGACACCGACTCAGCATAGTCAATGCTCCTTTTCGGGCAGCAGACCGAGTTAGCTCACCAATTTGAGGAGGAAGAGTGGATAAGGAGCCAAGCATCTTCTTTATTGATGTTATGGGTTCCTTGGCACCCATCACTGCTTTCACGGTCAGCACACTTCCGGTATACAGCTGCTCCGTCAACGTGTAAATCGCCTTCAGCATCAGGACACAATCGTTCTGAAGATTGGCGGCTCTCGGACCTGCATAAGGAGTGATGATGGTTAGCGATTTCTACAAGTTACTGATTTACAAGGTGTAAGATCAGGGGTTGGTTTTTACCAAATACGGCTTGTGCCATGTTGGAGATATGTCGCTTTAAGCCGGCCAGCTCTTGTTGCACAGTATCCAACTTAGCTTCAGCTTTTTCTGCTTGCTTTATCATGGCATGTTGATCAGCTTGAGCCTTTTTTAAGTCGGCTTTTAGCTTCTCCATCTCAGATAAGATCAGTTGACACTTCTCTTCTGATTTTGCCCGAGCATCTTGCTGATCGGTTAAATTTTTCTTCAAGTCGCCAAATGATGATTCAGTTTGGGTAAGTGATTCATGTCGAAATATATAGTCAAGGGGCAAGTCTCAGAATTATTGCAAGCAACATCCCTGACACTTGGGGGCTGATGTATAATTTTTTAGACAAATTATACAGTATCAAGACCCGTCTCATCTTTTTATAGATGACCCGGCCCTTGGGGGTTACAGGTCGAAAGTTTTTTTTCAATTATCAAGACCCGGCTCATCTTTTTACAGATGACCCGGCCCTTGGGGGTTACAGGTCGAAAGTTTTTCTTCAATTATCAAGACTTGGCTCATCTTTTTACAGATGACCCGGCACTTGGAGGTTATAGGTCAAAAGTTTTTTTCAATTAACAAGACCCGGCTCATCTTTTTACAGATGACCCGGCCCTTGGGGGTTACAGGTCAAAAGTTTTTCTTCAATTATCAAGACCCGACTCATCTTTTTACAGATGACCCGGCCCTTGGGGGTTACAGGTCGAAACTTTTCTTCAATTATCAAGACCCGGCTCATCTTTTTACAGATGACCCGGCCCTTGGGGTTACAGGTCGACAAATTCATTTTACTATTAAGAACCGACTCATCTTTTTACTGATGACCCGGCCCTTGGGGGTTAATAAGGACAATACAGTATGCAATAAGACGTACCTCATGCTTGTTCTTCAGCATGAGAAGCAGACTTTTTTCCATCTCATAACTCGCCTCAAGGACACTTGCAAAGTCCGAGAAAAGTTCCCTGAATTCAAGATTCTCATACTAGGAGAGCTTAGCCTTGGAAAGTTCATGTTCAATAGCAGGCTGAGCTGATGATGATACATGCTTCGACAAAACTGCTGTGGCCGGCTTAGAAAAGCGAGTGCCGGTGATGACCACAACGTCTCGATCTTCTGTTGTTTTCAATGGACTTGGCGGGTTAGGTGTTTCCATGGATTCCTTGGGCGAGCTTGGGAGATCCACTTGATCTTCAGGTTTATCTTGGGCCAGGTTATCCTGGATCGGCGCCGATTTTTCAACAGGCTCCGAAGCTGTAATGGGAGTTGACCCGCGAGTTTCCCTTTTCTTTGCCTGTGCCCTAAAAGGAAAACGGGGTATGCTTAAAGAAACAGACATTACCACCATCAGGACAAGGTAAGTGTTATAAAAGACTTACCCTGGGACGCGGATCATCGGGGGAAGTGCTGACATCACTGAGTTGCCGGATGAAGGAGGAGAACTCTGCAAAAATAACACTTCAAAATGTGAGCGAGTTATAAACGCGATCCGAAAGGAAATGAAGAGGTTCTATTAAAAGATACCTCATTGTGCCTTTTCTTGGTTCTTGTTGGTAACCCGGACACCAAGTTTCCAGAATGACTCCAAGTTTTCTGCTTTGAAGCATGTTGCGCTTTCTTCAAAAGGAAATTTGGATCCAAACAAGCATTTGGGTGTGAGAAGGGAACTTTCCCACAAATTCAGCTGGTCGGCTTAGGTGGGGAAGAGGATGAGTCGTAGGAAACAGAAATTACCTCTATGGAGTCTTCCTGGCTTTCATTGTCCTCATTCTACACAAGAGTTACAGAGGCGTAAACACAAAATTATCAACAATGAATGGAGAGTTAAAGAGGATGGATTTTTATCTCTGAAAGTACGTCGCCGACTTGGGATTCATCGGCGTTACATGGCTCAGTGACGGCGGCTTTGCCCTTGCCCTTGGATTTCATCTTTGGAGGCGGCTTGGCTTGCTTCAAGGCCATCTTTTGTGGCCTCTTGGACCAGAATTTGTCACCTTTCTGAAATGACACTTTTTATTATAAGAGGTCATAGCTCAAATAAGACGGAAGGGATAAAACAAAAGCGGGTTAAGTTATTTACCTTTGGTGCCGGGTTGATCTTGTAGAACGGCTTAAGACCTATTTGGCCGCACTTGGCCGCGGGTTCGCCGGTCAATTTCTTGATGATGGTTACAATATCATTCTCTGTTAGTGTTGTGTGGAAGTAGCACTCGGGGTGATCCAGGGTGCCGTCAAAATCACACATTAATCTGTCTCGGTGACTTAAGGGGAGGATACGCCATTCGACCCAGCAGCGGATTAAGTCAACCCCAGTAAGGTCGTTGTTTGTCAGAGATCTTAACTCGTACAGTACTGGGATAAAGTCTGACTCCTCTTCTTCGGTGAGCTTTCTAGGAGTTTGAAATTTGTTGGAAGGCGATCCTCCCTATAGCCAAGAAGCTTGTTCTCACCCTTAGGTGAAGTCTCCTGGCAGTAAAACCAAGACTCGCCCCAGCCTTTGGGATGGCTTGGCATGGCGAGTGACGGGAATGAACTATCCCTACGGCGTTGAACATTGAAATCTCCAAGCTCCAAGCTAGGGCCATTGGAAAATTCTGTCTAGCGATTCAAATGGAAGAAGTAGTAGAATAAAGGAACTGAGGGTTCCATCCGCAAGTAGGCCTCACAGAACACCTGGAACTAGCATAAATTGCTTATCGAGTTGGGCCCTAAGTCCTGGAGGCGGACATTCATAAAGGTCATGGCATCCTTGAGGAATTTTGATCCGGGCGGCTTAAAACCCCGTTCAAGGTGTTCAACAAAAACGACTTTCTCCCCTTCCTTCGGGTTGGGGATCTCCTCTCCTAACCCGGAACGCCAACCGATAACCTCTTGAGGGTCCAGATTCCCCGTTTTCACATAGTTGTTAAGGAGAGTATCATCAACCTTGGTCGGGAGCCAATGACTTTTGAAAACGGTGCCCATGCTACAAAGGGACAAAATTACGGATAAATTAACTCGCCAAGCATCTACTAAATGGTGAAACAGATTCGTTTGACTCGCTAAACAATTTGCCTGATAGCTGAGGGAGTTTTTGACTCGCCGATAAAGGTCCGGGTCAGGATACCAGGGCGACTTATGAAATTCTTACTACTTAAAGGAAAGATGGTTCAGAGCTTCAGTGGTGTCCGCCAAAATGGTGAAGTATGAATCCATAAATAGTTTTCGAGCGACAGGCAGTAATATATGGATCTACAGAAATGAATGCGAAAAGGTCTGGGTAAAACGGCCTATGACCAAGATGAAAACAGTACGGTTGACCCAGTAAAATCCTTTCTAAGTCTGCAAATCAAGGCTAAGAAACTGAGGGTATGGAAAATGTGGTTGTATTCACTATCGTCACCACCAACTAGCCGGGAATTACGAAGCTATTCGAGATGTTCTAAAGAAACAGTGGATATGAACTTCGAAAAGCTTAGATCTGCCTACAATGGCGGGAGGCTGACCTGGTAAATGCGGTTGGAGGCGTTTGAAGAAAGATTCGAGGCGGGCGTCGCACGTTCAGCAGCTCCCGGACGGTGGCAAAGATCTCGGACGGCGACGAAGATCTCGAAGCGGCGGCGAAGCTCTCGGGCGGCGACGAAATGCTCGGACGACGGCGAAGCTCTCGGGCGGCGACGAAGTGCTCGGGCGGCGATGGAGCTCTCGGGTGGCGACGAAGTGCTCGGGCGGCGATGGATCTCTCGGGTGGCGACAAGGCTTTTGGTTCGACGGCGAGGAAGAAGAGGGCGACATGATGGGTAGGTGGAAATGTGCCCTGTCCCCTCCTCCCGCCTATTTATCAGGTCGGGCGCTGGGGTCGAGGCGCCACGAGCGGGAACTGCCAAAAAAGATAAAGATTCGTTGGAGATACCGAAGGATCCGTTGGAGATTACGTCATCATCTCTTCCGAAATTAAAGGGATAAGACGGCACCAACAAGAAGTGGTTCGGCGACTTGAGTTTTTCCGCAACAGATGGCGATTTAAGTGCATGGTGTGTAAAAAGAGTGAGATGAATCGCCCCTAACTGGGTGAGGATATTGGCGTGAAAAAATTCAAGTCAATCTGGAGCCTAATGTTGGGGATATTATTTGTTGGGTAACCCGCCCTAGTTGGGCCGTGTCACCCAAGCTGGCGACTCATCTCCATGTGGTTCCGGCCTTGGCCCAGCGAGGCCGGGAGTCGTATGACGGTTCAGGACCTTCGGGAGAAGTCCATTGTAGGGAAGATCTCCAAGTCTTGGAAAGATGGCGATTCAGAGATCGGAAGAATCACGATTTATGTAAAGGAAAGGACTCTTGTAAACCCTAAAGACTCGACCTATATATAAAGGCGAGCCCCAGGGAAGGAGAGGAGAGATTAGAAATCGTCGAGTGCTAGGTCAGGCGAGTTACGCCCCCTCTAATCGAAACACCATCAATACCAACACCAAGCAGGACGTAGGCCTTTACCTCCTCACGAGGGGCCGAACCTGGGTAAATCTCTGTCTCGCTCCCGCATAACCCCTTTGAGTCGCCACCAAGGTGCGATGGCTCCAACACTAAGTCCTTTCACGTGGACATCTACCGTGACAAAACCACGACACCAATCATAAAAGCTTTGCTTGGCTCAAACACAAAAAACACAATCACAACAGAATTATGAAAGTGTGGATGCAACAAAATAGAAAGAAAAAGATAAATTCATTGGGTTGCCTCCCAACAAGCAGTATTGTTTAACGCCCTTAGCTAGTCATAGAAGCGATAGAATCACGTATCGTCGTCTTTGGTGCTCAAACCATAAGTGGCCCTCATCATGGATTCTTAAGGCAATCTTATTTTCTTTGTAGGAAAGTGTTCCATGCCCTTCCTTAAAGGAAATTTAAATCTAATATTCCCTTCCTTCATATCGATGATAGCACCGATAGTCCTTAGGAAAGGTCTACCAAGAATAATAGGGCATGTAGGATTGCAATCAATGTCACGCACAATGAAATCCACGGGTACATAGTTCCTATTTGCAATAATAAGAACATCATTGATCCTTCCCATGGGTTTCTTTATAGTAGAATCAGCAAGATGCAAATTAAGAGAACACTCTTCAATCTCATTAAGACCCAGAATATCACATAAAGACTTTGGAATCGCAGAAACACTAGCACCCAAATCCCACAAAGCATTGCACTCATAGTTTTTGATTTTGATTTTGATGGTAGGTTCCCACTCATCATGAACCTTTCTAGGGATAGAGACTTCCAATTCAAGTTTCTCTTCAAGAGCTTTTATCATAGCTTCGACGATATGATCGGTAAAGGGTTTGTTTTGGCTATAAGAGTGCGGAGATTTTAACATGGATTGCATCAAAGAAATGCATTCAATCAAGGAGCAACTATCATAATTGAATTCCTTGAAATCCACGGTAGTAAATTCATTACTACTCAAAGTTTTAACGTCTTCTACTCCACTTTTAATGCTTTTAGCATCAAGATAGATGGACTCCGAATCATTGGGGCACTTTTCAACCAAAGTGGATTCATATCCAGCCCCATAATCATTAGGTTTGACACAAGAAAACAAAGATTCAATGGGAGTCACACCAAGCACTTTAAGATCTTCGTCTTCTCATCATGAGAACACGCCTTTTTAAGCCATTCATGTCTACCAGGAATTTGGGCGGTTCTTTCTTGGCTCTCCATCATGGAAACACGCATAGCTTTCAAAGTTTCATCTATGTTGATTTTGGGAGGAGCACATCTAACTTTCAAAGCATCAACATCACAAGGAATCCTATCAACGCTCTTAGCCAAATCGTCAATTTTGAGTAGTTTTTCCTCTATGGACGCATTGAAAATCTTTTGAGAGTTGATGAACTCTTTGATATTACTCTCTAGATCATAGGGTAATCTATTTTTATTTCCATGAGTATTGTTGTAGGAGTTGACAAAATTATTAGAGGAGTTACTAGGAAAAGGCCTAGGAACATAGTTTCCTCTAAAAGCATTGTTGTTGCCAAAGTTATTCCAACCAACAAAATTAACGTCCAAGCTAGCGTTGCTACTCTCAACCAAAGAAGACCAAGGCAAATCATTAGGATCCAAAGGAGTAGTTCTACTAGCAACCAAATTCATTAACTCATCCATCTTAGCACTCAACGAGTTAATTTCTTCTATAGCGTGTACTTTCTTACTAGTAGGTGACCTTTCAGTGTGCCACTGAGAGTAGTTCGTCATGATGTTGTCTAAGAGCTTTGTGGCTTCTCTTAACGTGATTTCCATGAACGTTCCACCTGAGGCGGAGTCCAAGATATTTCGAGAAGCAAAATTCAAGCCAGAGTAAAAGATTTGAATAATCATCCAAACGCTCAAGCCATGAGTGGGACAATTTCTAATCATTAATTTCATTCTCTCCCAAGCTTGTGCAACATGCTCATCATCAAGTTGCTTGAAATTCATGATATCATTACAGAGAGAGATGATCTTAGCCGGTGGAAAATACTTGGATATATAATCATCTTTGCACTTATCCCAAGAATCGATACTATTTTTGGGCAAAGAAGAAAACCAAGTTTTTGCGCGATCTCGCAACGAGAAAGGAAAAAAGCTTCAATTTAATCACGTCGTTATGCACATCTCTTTTCTTTTTCATATCGCAAAGCTCAATGAAGGTATTGAGATGGGATGCGGCGTCTTCACTAGGAAGGCCAGAGAATTGCTCTTTCATAACAAGATTCAACAAAGCGGCATTGATTTCGTATGACTCCGCACTAGTGGCGGGAGCAATCGGAGTACTAATAAAATCATTATTATTAGTATTCGATAAGTCAAAAAGTTTGGAGTTTTCGTTCATGGTGACTTTAGCAAGCAAGCAAGCACACGAGCAAACAAAAAGCGGGCAAGAAAAAGGGAGAACGAAAAGGCGAACAAAAAGCCGAACAAAAAAGGCAAATTGGTGAAGTGGGGGAGAGGAAAACGAGAGGCAACTGGTAAACAAAGTAAATGCAAGATATGAGTTTGTGACACCTACTTGGATAAGTTCTTGACTTGATCTTCCTCCCCGGCAACGGCGCCAAAAATCCTTCTGCTACTTCTCAAACAACAGCGCCAGAAATTTACACGTTGAAGGAGATTGGGCTTGCGTTGGTTTTTCCCTTGAAGAGGAAAGGGTGATGCAGTGCAGGAGCAGTAAGTATTTCCCTCAGTTCGAGAACCAAGGTATTGATCCAGAAGGAGGGTCTCGTCAAGTCTAGAGTACCTGCGCAAACACAAACAAACTTGCACCCAACGCTTCAAAGGGGTTGTCAATCCCTTCAAGATTGTTTGCAAAAGTGAGATCTGAAGGCGGAAAGTGCAACGAAGTAAAAAGTGTAAGGCTGAAAATATGGTGTGGAGTAGACACTCGGGGCCATAGTGTTCACTAGAGGCTTCTCACAAAATAGAAAGTATTGCGGTGGGTGAACAAATTACTGTCGAGCAATTGATAGAACCGCGCAAAGTCATGACGATATCTAAGGCAATGATCTAGCATATAGGCATCATGTCCGAGACAAGTAGACCGATCCTTTCTGCATCAACTACTATTACTCCACACATCAACCGCTATCCAACATGCATCTAGTGTATTGATATCATGACGAACAGAGTAACGCTTTAAGCAAGATGACATGATGTAGAGGGATAATCTCAAACCAATGATAAAAATCCCATCTTTTTACCCTTGATGGAAACAACACTATACGTGCCTCGCTACCCCTTCTGTCACTGGGTGAGGTCACCGCATGGTATGAACCCAAAACCAAGCACTTCTCCCATGGCAAGAATCATAGATCTAGTTGGCCAAACAAAACCCACAACTCGAAGAGAATTACAGGGATATGAAATCATGCATAAGAGAGATCAGAAGAAATTCAAATAAGATTCATAGATAATCTGATCATAAATCCACAATCCATCGGATCTCGACAAACAAACCGCAAAAGAAGATTACATCGGATAGATCTCCATGAAGATCATGGAGAACTTTGTATTGAAGATCCAAGAGAGAGAAGAAGCCATCTAGTTACTAGCTATGGACCCGTAGGTCTATGGTGAACTACTCACGCATCATCGGAGAGGTCATGGTGTTGATGGAGAAGCCTTCCGTATCCAAATCCCCCTCCGGCAGGGCACCAGGACGTGCCCCAGATGGGATCTTGGGGAGACAGAAGCTTGCGGCGGCGGAAGAGTGATTACGATGCTCCCCTGATTTTTTTGGGAATATTTGGGAATTTATAGGCGCAAGATCTAGATCAGGGGACCTCTAGGGGGGCCAAAAGCCTACATGGTGCGCCCCCTGGCCGCGGGGTGGGGGTTTGTGGGGCCCCTGGGGTTCTTTTGGCTTGGCCCCCAAGCTCTCTGATCTTCTTCCGTTCCAGAAAAAATATTTTCGGGGATTTTCTTCTTTGGACTCCGTTTCAAAATATCCACTGAAAGGGGTCAAAAACATGGAAAAACAGGAACTAGCACTTGGCACTGAGTTAATAGGTTAGTTCCAGAAAATAACTAAAAGGCATGCAAAACATCCAAAGTTTGACAAGATAATAGCATGAAACAATAAAAAATTATAGATACGTTGGAGACATATCAATCACCAGATTGTGTTTCGGCATCAGAAACAAAGATATCATTTGGATTCTCAGGTGTAACAGTAGCAGGTTTGCTAGCATGCAAGTTCCTATCATCTTTCTTTTTCTTCCTATTACTAGGATGACTAGGTGCATCAGTGCTAACTCCTTGAGAATCTTGTTCAATTCCTTTAGGATGGCCCTCAGGATACAAAGGTTCCTGAGTCATTCTACCACCTCTAGTGACGACTCTAACGGAATTGTCATTCAACTCATTGAGAAAGTCATTTTGAGCCTTAAGTACTTGATCTACTTGAGTAGTGACCATAGAGGCATGTTTACTCAAAAGCTTAAGATCATTGACATTTCTATCCACACAAGCACTTAAATGACTAAGCATCCGAGCACTCTGTTCTAATTGCCTGCTAACATAATCATTGGTTGTTTGGCAACAAAGTTATCAAATTCATCTAAGCATAAGCTAGCAGGTTTATCAAAAGGAATATCATTCTCATTGAATCTACGAAGAGAATTTACCTCTACTACCTGTGTCAGGTTATCAAGACCATGTATTTCTTTGATAGGTGGTAGATTCTTAACATCTTTAGATTTAATACCTTTCTCTTGCATAGATTTCTTGGCTTCTTGCTTATCTTCAGGACTGAGGAATAGAATACCTCTTTTCTTCAGAGTTGGCTTCGGATGTGGTTCGGGAATAGTCCAAGCATTATCATTGCTCAAGATATTATTCAATAGAATTTCATCTTGTTCCACAGTTCGTTCCCTGAAAACACAACCAGCACAACTATCTAGGTGGTCCCTAGAAGCATCGGCTAGTCCATTATTAAAGATATCAAGTATTTCATTCTTCTCAAGAGGGTGATCAGGCAAAGCATTCAGTAGCTGGACAAGCCTCCCCCAAGCATGTGGGAGACTCTCTTCTTCAACTTGCACAAAGTTATATATATCCTGCAAGGCAGCTTGTTTCTTATGGGCAGGAAAATATTTCTCACAGAAGTAGTAGATCATATCCTGGGGACTACGCACACAACCAGGAGCAAGAGAAGTAAACCAAGTCTTAGCATCACCCTTTAGCGAGAAAGGAAACAACTTACGGATATAGTAATGGCGAATCGTTTCCTCACTCGTGAATAGGGTGGCCATATCATTCAGCTTACTAAGATGTGCTACAACCATTTCAGACTCATAACCATGAAAAGGATCAGATTCGACCAAAGTGATTAACTCAGGATCGACAGAGAATTCATAATCCTTATCAGTCACAAAGATGGGTGAAGTAGCAAACTTAGGATCGTATTTCATTCTAGCATTCAAAGATTTTTCTTTCCACTTGCGCAATAGATTCTCAAGATCATAGCTATCCTTACAATCAAGAAAGTCTTCAGCTACCTCTCCCTCTATAAGATAACCCTTAGGTATATCACGCAATTAATATCTAGGAGAGCTAGTTCTAACAGGTGAAATAGCAGGTTCTACTTCAATAATTTAGTAGTTTCAGAAGTATCATCACATTCAGCAGCAACTCTAGCAATTTGTGCATCAAGAAATGCACCTAGTGGCAAAGCAGTATCAAGAAAAGCATCATCACAAGCATCATGGATAGCAAAAGTAGCATCATCAAGCACAGGCGACATATCAGAATTTCTAGGAGGTGGTGGTGTCGCAAACTTACTCATAACTGAAGGTGTATCAAGTGTAGAGCTAGATGGCAGTTCCTTACCTGTCCTCGTAGTTGAGGGAAATACTTTAGTTTTTGGATCTCTCGGATTCCTCATAGTGATCAACAAACGTAAATCCCAAGTGACTTAGAGAATATAGCTAGGCCTCCCCAGCAACGGCGCCAGAAAATAGTCTTGATAACCCACAAGTATAGGGGATCGCAACAGTTTTCAAGGGTAGAGTATTCAACCCAAATTTTTTGATTTGACACAAGGGGAAGCAAAAGAATATTCTCGAGTATTAGCAGTTGAGTTGTCAATTCAACCAGACCTGAAAGACTTCGTATCTGCAGCAAAGTTTCAGTAGCAAAGTAGTGTGATTTCAACGGTAGCAACGGTAACAGTAGCAGCAGTGACAGCAGTAGCGGTAATAGTAGCAGCACTGACAGCAGTAGCGATAACAGTAGCAAGTAAAGTAACATAGAAAGGACCAGTAGGACACACTTGTAGTCATTAGATCGGTGATGGATAGTTATGTCGGATAACATTCATCATGTAACAGTTATAACATGGGGAGATTTGTAACTAGCTCTAGTTCGTCAATGTAATGTAGGCACGTATTCCGTATATAGTCATACGTGCTTATGGAAAAGAACTTACATGACATCTATTGTCCATCCCTCCCGTGGCAGCGGGCTCCTAATGGAAACTTAGGGATATTAAGGTATCCTTTTAATAGAGAACCGGAACAAAGCATTAGCACTTAGTGAATACATGAACTCCTCATACTATGGTCATCTCCGGGAGTGGTTCCGGCTATTGTCACTCCGAGGTTACCAGGTCATAACACATAGTAGGTGACTAGAACTTGCAAGATAGGATCAAGAACACACATATATTGATGAAAACATAATAGGTTCAGATCTGAAATCATGGCACTCGGGCCCTAGTGACAAGCATTAAGCATAGCAAAGTAGTAGCAACATCAATCTCAGAACATAGTGGATACTAGGGATCAATCTCCATCAAAACTAACTCGATTACATGATAGATCTCATCCAACCCATCACCGTCCAGCAAGCCTACGATGAGATTACTCACGAACGGTGAAGAGCATCATGGAATTGGCGATGAAGGAAGGTTGGTGATGACGACGGCGATGATCTCCCCTCTCCGGAGCACAAAACGGACTCCAGATCTGCCCTCTAGAGGAAGAACAGGTGGTGGCGGCGGCTCCGTATCGTAAAACGCGATGAACTCTTCTCTCCTAATTTTTCTGGGCTAGAGAGACTAAATAGAGCTAGAGTTGGAGGCGGCGGAGCCACGAGGGCCTCACAAGCCTGCCAGGCGCAGCCATGGGGGCGCCTCTTGGGCTTGTGGGCTCCTGGCTCCACGTCTCCAGGTGATTCTTGCGCAAGTATTTTTTATACATTCCACAAAAAATCCTCATAAATTTCCAGGTCATTCCGAGAACTTTTATTTCCACGCAAAAACAACACCATGGCAATTCTGCTGAAAACAGCATCAGTCCGGGTTAGTTCCATTCAAATCATGCAAATTAGAGTCCAAAACAAGGGCAAAAGAGTTTGGAAAAGTAGATACAATGGAGACATATCAAAGATCTAGACTTAGTTTTAACCTCTTTAGCCATGAGGCATCGATGATTGAAAGGGTTGTCCTCATTTGGAGATTCAAAGAGGCCAATGGATGAGGATGAGTTAGTGGCATGCAAGGAAATGGCAGTCTTGCCCACTTGGTCATTGCTACCTCTTGAGCTTGCGCTGGTTTTCCCTTGAAGAGGAAAGGGTGATGTATCAAAGTAGATAAGTATTTCCCTTAGTTTTTTGAGAACCAAGGTATCAATCCAGTAGGAGGAACAAGCAAGGCCCCAATAGTAGTACCTACACAAATAATCAAACACTTGCACCCAGCGCTATAAAGGGGTTGTCAATCCCTTCAGAGTTATTTTAAAGGATGAGATCTGATAGAGGTAGATCTCTCGGGCATGAGAAAACTACATTCACATGCCCCTTTGGAACTTATGCCTACAGACCTATGCCTTTTGGTTTATGTAATGCACCTGCCAACTTCCAAAGATGTATGACAACTATATTCTTTAACTTTTGTGAAAAGATTGTTGAGGTTTTCATGGATGATTTTTTTCGTGTACGTGACTTCTTTTGATGATTGCTTGAGCAGCCTTGATCAAGTTTTCCAGAGATGCGAGGAAACCAACCTTGTCTTGAATTGGGAGAAGTTCCACTTTATGGTGAATGAAGGTATAGTACTGGGGCATAAAATATCTAAATGAGGCATTGAGGTAATCAAAGCTAATGTTGATGTAATAGAGAAAATGCCATGTCCTAAAGATATCAAAGGTATAAGAAGTTTTCTAGGTCATCTAGTTTTTATAGGCGCTTCATTAAAGATTTCTGAAATATTTCCATGCCATTAACTAATCTTCTTAAAAAAGATATTCCTTTTGTTTTTTGATGATGATTGTGTAGAAGCCTTTGAAATACTTAAGAAAGCATTTGTTTTTGCACCCATTGAACAACCACCTAACTGTAATTTACTATTTGAGATTATGTATGATGCTAGTGATTATGTTGTTGGTGCTCTTCTAGGGCAAAGAATAGACAAGAAATTGAATGTTATTCATTATTCTAGTAAAACCCTAGACTGCGCTCAAAGAAATTATGCTACTACTGAGAAGGAATTTTTAGCAATTGTGTTTTCATGTGATAAGTTTAGACCTTACATTGTTGATTCCAAAGTTACTATTCACACTGATAATGTTTCTATTAAGTACCTTATGGAAAAGAAGGATGCTAAGCCTAGACTTATTTGGTCGGTGTTTTTACTTCAAGAATTTGACTTGCATATCGTAGATAGGAAGGGATCTGAAAACCTTGTAGCGGATAACTTGTCTAGAATGGAAAATGTTCTTAACGACCCACTACTTATTGATGATAATTTTCCTGATGAGCAACTCACTATTATAAATGCTTCACACATTACTCCTTGGTATAGAGACTATGCTAATTACATTGTTGCTAAATATATACCACCTAGTTTCACTTACCAAAAAATAAAAAGTTTTCTATGAATTAAGACATTACTTTTGGGATGACTCACATCTTTATAAAGAAGGAGTAGATGGTGTTATTAGAAGTTGTGTACCTGAGCATGAACATGGACAGATCCTACGGAAGTGTCACTCCGAGGCATACAGAGGACACCATGCTAGTGACAGAACTACACACAAGGTACTACAATCTGGTTTTTATTGGCCTACTCTTTTCAAAGATTCTTGTAAGTATGTCCTACCTTGTGATAAATGTCGAAGAATTGGTAACAATGGTACACGTGTGGAAATGCCTATGAATTATTCACTTGCTATTGAAACATTTGATGTTTGGGGCTTTGATTATATGGTACCTTTTCCTTCTTCTAATGGGTATACTCATATTCTAGTTGTTGTTGATGAAATTACTAAGTGGGTAGAAGTTGTTCCAACTAGTATTGCTGATATAATGCTTACATACATTATTTTCCCGAGGTTTGGTGTGCCTATATATTTAATGAATGATGGTGGTTCATATTTCATTCATGGTGCTTTCCGCAAACTTCTAGCTAAATATGATGTTAACCATAGAATTGCATCACCTAGTCATCCTCAGTCTAGTGGCCAAGTTGAGTTGAGCAATCGAAAACTAAATTTAATTTTGCAAAAGACAGTTAATAGGTCTAGAAAGAATTGGTCAAAGAAACTTGATGATGCTTTATGGGCTTATAGAACTGTTTATAAAAATCCCATGGGAATGTCCCCTTATAAAATGGTCTATGGTAAAGCATGATATTTACCTCTTGAGTTAGAACATAAAGCTTATTGGGAAATTAAAGAACTTAAGTATGACTTTAAACTTGGTGATGAAAATAGGTTATTTCATATTAGTTCATTAGACGAATGGTGGAAACAAGCTTATGTTAAGGAAAAAGTTAAAAGATAGCATAACAAAAAAAATCCAAAAATGGGAATTCGATGTAGGAGACCTCGTTATTTGTACAATTCTCATTTCAGTTTTTTTGTAGGTAAGCTTCTCTCTAAATGGGAAGGTCCTTATGTCATCGAGGAGGTCTATCACTCCGGTGCCATAAAGATTAACAACTTCGAAGGAAAAATCCGAGAGTGCTAAATGGGCAAAGAATTAAACACTATATCTCACGTATGACCATCAATGTTGAAACTAATATTATTAAAGTTATGACTTTGGAAGAACACATGAAAGAGATCTTCAGCAATGCTCGAAAAAGCTAAGAAAGGTTAGGTATGTGATATGGTAAGTAAACTGACTCCAAAAATTCCAAAAAATATTTTCTGTTGGTTTTGGTATTTTAGAAAAATCAAAAAAATAAAAAGTAGTCACGGGGACCCACGAAGGAGGCAGAAGCAAAGAGGACGCACCCACCCCCCGGGGCGCCCTGCTAGCTTATGGGGCCCTCGTGTGCCTCTCGGACTCTGTTTTCTCCCTCGACATGTATGTTGACCTAGATAAATCATTATATATACTCTCGTCTGTTTTGACCACCTCATCGTGAGTTCTCCCCCCGTTCTTGTTTTGAGCTATTCTTCTTGACAGACTTAGATCACCGTGACAACATGAAGCTCCTCCATGGACAAGTTCTTCGAGAAGGTCATCAGCCTGTAGCTCCCGAAGGTGATAAAACACCCTCAAACCATTGAGATGCATGAGGGGGTGCTTCACATCCATAACGTACAAGGTACAAAGAAGGAGGGAAGTGAGAAGGCCAGGCTCATAGCAGTCGAGCAAGAGATATTCAAGTGACAAGGGATGGTGGAGCATGGGCTCAACGCCAATCACTGCATTATTACAGATTCTATTCGTAAGATAAGAAGGACAACAATGAAATTGTGGATATGATCTTTAAGATCCATGACAGACTCCAAGATCTTCAAGCTCAAATTTACGATCTACAAAACCAAAATTGTGAGTATGAATCTTGTTTCAAGACGATGAGTATATCTGCAAATTTTAGTATTCCAGAGACGGGCTCTTCCTTCTTGAAAGGGGAACCTATGACATGGAAGGTGGTGAACAAACCTATTACCTCAACACCACCATCAGCCAAGAAGGATGCCTGAGTACAAGGATATGGGCTCCACCCCTAGCTTGTTTAAAGCTTGGAGGAGGTGTCCATGTATTGTATCACCATCACTTTTATCATTACCATATATCTTAGTTTGATCCTTAGTTATGTCATGACTTAGAGAAATAAAATTTTAGATTTTCTTTTCTTAGAATTTTGGCTTTGAGATCTATCTATCCTTGTAACAGACTGTGAGAGCTATATAATAAAGATTAGTTGAGTTTGTGTGCTTCACTCTCATGCATCTATCATCATAGCATTGAAATGAAAGAAATAAAAAGGTCATATACTAATCCCATGTGGAGTAATGACTTCACACAGAAAAAGTATAAGTGATAGAATTTGTTTGGAATAAACAAACATAGCATTAGTCATTGATACAGTCTATGCAGGATTATGATAGAGGAGAGGAGATTCACATACAAATACACTATCTAGGACATATTTTATGATTGTGATCCCGCACGATATATTATATAGTGAGCAAGTTGTGATGTTGGACATGGAAGACAACATAATGATCATGATAGTCTACATCCACATAGAAGTTATTTTGTCATGGATCCTCTAACATGGGGTACTTGCTTTAGATCTTTTGCTAGCCAAAATTTTCCGCACTAAGTAGAGATACTACTTATGCACATATAACCCTTAAACCCAGTTTCTTGCCATGAGAGTCCACCATATATACCTATGGATTGAGTAAGATCCTTCAAGTAAGTTGTCATCGGTGCACCAAGAAAGAAAAATTGTAAGGGAAAAAAAGCTTTGTACGATCTTGTGATGGCAAAGAAATAAAAGAGACAGATTGCAAAATAAATTTGCTATCGTCAGGGGCAATATAAAGTGACATTCCTTTGCATTAAGAGTTTGCACATCCAACTTAAAAGCACATAAGAACCTATGCTTCCCTTTGTGAAGGTCCTATCTTTTATCTTCATGAATTTACTTTTGTGCAAGAGTCAATAAAGTTTATCCTTATTCCAACCTATTAACTCTCTAATAGGCAAGGATCATGTGTTTGGGATATGTATATATATGTATATGTATATGTATGTATGTGTGTGTGTGTGTGTATATATATATATATATATCCAGTTGAATGTAGGAGATCATGAACCATTATTGTTGACATTATCCTTGAGGTAAATAAGTTGGGTGGCAAAACAATAAATCCACTATCTTCCTATGTGTCCGATGAAAACATTAGCTCCAAAAATATGCAATGAGTGTGAGCAACCATAGAAGACTAAATGATAGTTGAGTATGTGAACTTGCTAATATGAAAGCTCTTACATAGACTCTCCTCTCAAATATGATGAATTATGATTGTCTCACTCACTAAGAACATAGTTTGTTGTTTGCCAATGAAGTTTATGCTTTGCACTTCAATGTTGTGGATAGATTGTTACTTGTTTATGAGAAGATATATGATGAAAAAACTTCTTGATATGTTAATATTCATGATGCTATCATTTTTGCATTCTATTTTTATCGGCACCTCTCTCTCAAACTATGTGGTCATTATTATCGAGTCCGGCTTTCGCTTGAGGACAGGCGAGGTCTAAGCTTGGGGGAGTTGATACGTCCATTTTGCATCATGAATTCTTATTGATATTTATGATATTCTCGTCCATTATTCCTCATTATGATGTAGTTCTTATGTTTTCCTCCTTGGATATGCAAGGTAAATTACAAGGAGGGAAATTACTAGAAACTCGAATTCTGGACCTAAAAACCAAGAAAAAGGCTGATAAATCACTGGACTCCAAATGAACTCCAATTTCCCGGAGAATTTTTATGGAATATGTGAGAATTATTGGGCCAAAAATGTACTAGAGGGGGACCAACTCCTTCAGGGAAGTTTTCCCGGCAAGGGGAAATCAAAGCCATCATCAGCATCGACGCTTCCTCCTTCTTGGAAGGACCAATCTTCATCAACATCTTCACCAGCACAATCTCATGTCAAACCCTAGTTCATATCTTGTATTCAATCTTTGCCTCAAAATTTCAGATTGGTACTTCTGGGTGACTTGTAGTGTTGATTACATCTTGTAGTTGATGCTAATTGATTTACTTGGTGTAAGATATTATGTTTAGATCCTTGATCACCATTATTATACCTCTGATCTTTAACATTTTTATGAGGTGCGAGTAGTTACTATTGTTCCTGAGGACATGGGAGAAGTATTGTTATAAGTAATCATTTGAAGTTCGTATTCGTTCGATATTTCGATGATGTGTATGTTGTTGCTTCTCTTCGTGGTGTCGTGTGAACGTAGACTACACGACACTTCACCATGTTATGGGCCTAAGGGAAGGCATTGTGGAGTAACAAGTAGATGTTGGGTTGCGAGAGTGAAAGAAGCTTAAACCCAAGTTTATGGATTGCTTCATGAAGGGCTGATTTGGATCCACCCATTTCATGCTATGGTTAGATTTATCTTAATTCTTGTTTCTTAGTTGCAGATGCTTGAGAGGGGGGTCACAAGTGGGTTTCTTGTTCAACTAAGAACAACACCTTAGCACAGGTCCAACCCACATATCAAATAATCAAAGTAACGAACGTGAATCAACTCAACATGATCAACATTACTAGATAGAAATTCCCATGTGTCCTCAGGAGCGCTTGCCTCATATAAGAGTACTTTCAGGCCTATCCTTGCTATAAAAAGGATTGGGCTAGCTTCCTGCACACTTGCTACTATTGTTACTTGTCACTTGTTATGAATTATCTTTCTACAAAACTATCTATCACTATTACTCATAGCACTTGTAGAGAATACCTTGCTGAAAGTGCTTATCATTTCCTTCTACTCCTCATTGGGTTTGACACTCTTACTTATATAAATGACTATGATTGATCCCCTATACTTAAGGGTCATTGGCAAAGAGATACTATTTGTTTAGAGAGGTGTCGGAGCCAAAGCTTGCGGAACACCATGGAAGGCTCACCATATCTGTTTCGAGTCACCCCCAACGGATGAGCCTCGAATCACTCGGGGTTAGTCTTGAAGGTGACCACCACGCCTTTACAAACTTATCCTGAGCACACAACAAGCGAGGAAGTTTCCGGAGGAACCTCTAACCACATAGGAGCCAAGTCTCTAAGAGTAACAAGTCAATGGAAAACAAAGTTGCGGGGAACACGAATTTGGTTTGGTCAAAATGTAAATCGGGTCTTAATCTGCCAATCCCCAATGTATCAAGAAGCTTGGGTAGAGGGATTGAGAGTATTTATCAAAGTGAGGTGTAGCAATGGTGGAGCTCAACAGTACATTACGGTTCGGATTGGAGGAGGAAGAATGGGTCCTTTTATAGTGCTCTTGGTTGGGTGGGGATTTCTGGCCGTTGGAACCCGTGCGCACGGGCTAAGTTATCCCCGTGCGCATGGGGTACTCACAGACTGGAATCCAACCCCGTGCGCATGGGGGTCCGAAGACGTCGTGTGCACGGGGTCAAAAGACACCATGCACATGGGCTAGTCACAGAGTTTCAGGGTACCCCATGCGCACGGGGGTCAAAAGACTCTGTGCACACGGTTTACTCAAAGAGTTTTGGGGTACCCTGTGCGCACGGGGTGAAGAGACCCCGTGCACACGTGGTGTCTAGAAATTCACTATAAACTAGCTGAGTACCTGGGCACAACACCAAATAGATATGTGGATGGTGGAAGTGGTAGGAAGACCGTTGTATTTGTCTTGGAGGTATTCCCACACAACACAATCCACAACTACCCCTGTTAATATTGCGGTATTCCCTATGACTCAAATCGAACGAAAACGAAAACCTTTGAAACGCCGGAAATACCACGCCTTTGATCTTTTTGCATTGGGGGTCACACACCTCCATCGATAACTTCATGGAACCAATCACCTAAAATAAACTATATCAACTGATATTAGTTCCTCTAACCATATTGTCATCACACCAAAACACAACTAACCGCCATATGCACTTTCACCCTTGGTTGTCCATAGTATACCCTAGGCATTGTTTAGTTTCCCTTGAGTTTTTTACCATTGGGAACCCGCGACAGGTGGCAATGTTTCTTCTGCATAAAGTAGTTATCCTGTGCATCAGGTTCACTCCCTAGGGAAACATTCAGTGACGACAATAACCGTTAGTCCATACATCCTTTGGCTTTACATACCATAGGAAATCATTATTTGTTAAAATTGTAGTGACTTACACAACTTAACATTGAATCTGCAAAACATACCTACTACTAATAAATGTACGTAATCACTCCCAAAATTTGAAGACACAAGAACACATAAATTATATATTTCAACCACCATCATTATACATGACAACATCCAAGAGCTTACACAATATTACCACTCTTTACAAAAGATGGCATCTAGCTACACCCAGTCCCTACACCTCACAAATAACATATATCGTAGATTGTCCAGTTAGTAACCTCGAACACATATATTGATTCAATTAATCAAAAGTCATCTTGTAGAACTGAATTAAAATGCAATAGCAAGCTCCAGAAAAACGTGATAACCCACAAGTATAGGGGATCACAATAGTCTTCACGGGTAATATTACACCCTGATTTATTGATTCAACACAAGGGGAGCCAAAGAATATTTATTGGTCTTAGCAGCTGAGTTGTCAATTCAACCACACTGAGGACATCTCTCTGCAGCAAAGATTTTACTAGCATAGAAAATAGTAGTAGTGATGGTAATAGTAGCAATTTTGTAGTGATTGTAACAGTAGCAGCAATAGTAGTAAGTTAGCAAGATTCGATATATGAAAAGCATAGGCACGTGGTCCGGTGATGGATAATGATTTAGATGACATCGGTCATGTAACAATTACACACTAGAGCGAAGCAGAACTAGCTCCAATACATTGATATAATGTAGTCATGTATTCCATATATAGTCAAATGTGCTTGCAATAAGGACTTGCATGACATCTTTTGTCCTAGCCCCCGCCCCATGGAGCGGGGTCCATAAAGAAACTAAGGGATATTAAGGCCCCCTAATAATAGAGAACCATTACAAAGCATTAACACATGCTAAATACATGAACTCCTCAAACTACGACAATCACCGGAAAGAATCCCAATTATTGTCACCTTGGGGGATGTGGATCAAGAAACATAATAGGTGCGTACAACTTGCAAGATAGGATCTAAACACCTTCATATTCCAAGAAAACATAATAGGTTCAAATATGAAATCATGGCACTCGGGCCCTAGTGATAAGCATTAAGCATAGCAAAGTCATAGCAACATCAATCTTAGAACATAGTGGATACTTGGGATCAAGCCCTATCAAAATAACTCAATTACATGATCAATCTCATCCAATCCAATCACTGTCCAGCAAGCCTGCAAAGGAATTACTCACTCCTAGTGGTGAGCATCATGGAATTATTGATGGAGAAGGGTTGGTGATGATGACGGCGAGGAATCCCCCTCTACGGAGTCCCAAATGGATTCCAGATCAGCCCTCGCGAGGAAGAACATGAGGTAGCCGCAGCTCCATTTTATACAACGCGATGAAAACTTCTCTCCTTTTTTTATCTGTAATTGTGAATTTATAGGACTGGAACTAGGGTCGAAGAAGTCATGAGGTTGCCCCAAGCTATCAGGGCGCGCACTGTTGTCTTGTGAACAACAGGTGGCCCCCCTCTGGTCGGTCTTTGCTCCGTAAATCTTTATATTTTTGAGAAAAACTCTACAAAAAGTTTTGTCCAATTCCGAGAACTCTTATTTCTACAGAAAATAACACCATGGTATTTCTGCTGAAAACAACGTCAGTCCGGGGTTAGATTCCTTCAAATCATGCAAATTACAGTGCAAAACAAGAGAAAAAGTGTTTGCAGAAGTAGATAGGTTCAAAACGTATCAACTCCCCCAAGCTTAACTCATTGCTTGTTCTCAAGCAATTCAGTTGATAAACTGAAAGTGATAAAGGAAAACTTGACAAATTCTTTTGTTCTCATTACTATATATATTCTTAGCTAGTGTTCAGATTTTCAACATAAATCATAAATAACCATATCCATGATAAAAATTAGACATTATATTCATTCATGGCAATACATAACCAACTAGCGAGCAATAATAAAATATCTCACATGCCAACAATTTGTCAAAACAACCATGATAAAATAGGACGATATGGTATCTCGTTAGCCCTTCCTAAGACATCAAGATATAAATGATGAGCACATCCAAGATCCAAGCAACGACTAAACATTGTAATTCAGAGTAGAAAAGATCGAGTCATGCTCACATCCAAAATTAACTATCCTCAATGCATAAGAACGATAATAATGGTCTCAGGTCTGGTGCTTTTAGTGACATAAATAAAAGAAAATAACAGAAAAGTAAAATACAAAAAGGTAAACAGAAAGGCACTTCGCAGAGGGAAACATTGATTTGCAAAGGTGCGAGTGCTCAAGGTTTAAAACAGAGATGAAATTGTAATTTTGGGTATGATACATCTCTAACGTATCTATAATTTTTTACTATTCCATGCTATTATGTAATCATTTTAGAACACTTATTAGGCACTTATCTACCAATTTAAATTATTTTTTAGCACTAACCTATTGACCCAGTGCCTAGTGCTAGTTGTTGTTTTCTACATGTTTTTCCACTTTTCAGGTTCTAGTACCAAATGAAGCCCAATGGACTTGAAAGTTTTTGTGATTTTTTTGGACCAAAATAATACAGTAGAGCATCACAAGAAGGCCAATAGGCACATGAGGCTCTAACAAGCCATCTGTTCACGACCTGATAGCTTGTGGTCGCCTTGTGGCTACCCCAACCCCGTTCTATGGCCTATCAATTCCTACTTTCCCTAAAAACATCTGAGGAGGTCCCAAAACACTTTTTACACTGGCGCAAGTCTTTGTTCCGATGGGGGGCCATCTAGAGCTCCACTCCGGCACTCTGCTAGAGGGGGATTGATCACACACGGCTTCTTCATCGACCTTGCTGCCCTCATGATGATGCGTGAGTAGTTCACCATAGACTTACAGGTTCATATCAGTACCTAGATGTTAGAGATACGGCCTAGAAGCAATAATAAATTATTTTTTATCATATTTCCTTGTTCATGATAGTCGTTTATTATCCATGCTATAATTGTATTGATTGGAAACTCAAGTACATGTGTGGATACATAGACAACACTGTGTCCCTAGTGAGCCTCTACTAGACTAGCTCGTTGATCAAAGATGGCTAAGTTTTCCTAGCCATGGACATGAGTTCTCATTTGATAACGGGATCACATCATTAGGAGAATGATGTGATGGTGGTGGACAATACCCAAACCTTAAGCATAGCATTTGATTGTATCCAGTTTACTACTATTGCTTTCTGCAGGTCAATGTATCTGTTCCTATGACCATGAAATAATGCAAATCACCGACTTCAGAGGAATGGCTTGTGTGTATCAAACATCACAACGTAACTGAGAGACTATAAAGATGCTCTACAGGTATCTGTGAGGGTGTCTGTGGAGTTGGCATGGATCAAGACTGGGATTTTCACTCCGTATAATGGAGAGGTATCTCGGGGCCCACTCGGTAATACAACACCACAATAACCTTGCAAGCAATGTGGCTGAGAAGTTAGTCACGAGATCTTGTATTACAGAACGAGTAAAGAGACTTGCCTGTAGCGAGACTGAACTAGGTATGGAGATACCGATGATCAAATCTCGGGTAAGTAATATGCCGGTGGACAAAGGGAACAACATATGGGATTACCTGAATCCTTGGCATCGTTAGTTCGAACGATATAGATGTCAGTAGAATGTGTGTGAACCAATATGGGCATCCAAGACCCACTATTGGTTATGGAGTGTAGAGGTGTCTCGGTTATGTCTACATAGTTCTCGAACCCGCAGGGTCTGTACACTTAACGTTCGGTGACGGTATAGGCATAGTTGAGTTATTGTGTTGGTGACCAATGTTGTTCAGAGTCCCGGATGAGATCTTGGATGTCAGGAGGAGCTCCGGAGGTAAAAATTTATATATGGGAAGTCATATTTTGGCTACCACAAAAGTTTTAGGTTTTTCTGGTATTGTACCGGGAAGCTTCTAGAAGGTTTCAGAAACATCCGAAGGAGTCCGGAAGACCACCAAGGATTCCACCACGTCCCAAGGGTTTGCATGGGCTGAGGGGAGGTGCCCTAGTATTATTGTGCCAGGCGCACAACTCCCTCAAGGCCAATGCAGTTGGGAAAGGTGGAAAGTCCACCTTTGTATGGAAGGGAAGGAGGAGGACTAGGATTCCACCTCCTGCCACCTTAGCTACACCCTAGGGCTTGGAAGGGTTTTTACCCATGCCCCTCCACCTATATATAGAGAGGAGAGGGTGCCCCAAGACGCAACACCAAGCCCTTGGCGCCCCTCTCTCTCCCTATATCATTTCCTCCTCCGTTTGCGGTTTCGGTAGCGCTCGGCATAGCCCTGTCGGAATAACACTAGCACCACCGCCACCATGCTATCGTGTTGCCAGAGAACTGAAATACTATTTTATTCATGCTTGCTGGATCGAGGTGGTGAAGGATTCATCAAGCTATACATCTTCTAAACGCGGGGGTGTCCTCCGTTCGGCACTTGATTGGGACGTTCGTGATTGGCTCGCGGGATAGATCGTGATTGAATCGCAAAAACGTTCGACCACATCAACCGCGTTTCTCAATGCTTCTGCTTAGCGATCTACAATGCTATGTAGACGCACTCTCCCTCTCGTAGTTGTAATCTTGGTGAGCGTAGGAAATTTTTTGTTTCCCATGCGACGTTCCCCAACACTAGATGACATATCTCTCTTTCTTTGACCTTCAATACAATGATCACTGCATCTTCGCTTTGGTCCATATGATGTAACTCTTTTGTGTTGTGCGTTTGCTGGGATCAGATGAATTGTGGCTTTATATTCATATTATTCATGATAAATATTTGAGTCTCCTCTGATATATAATATGGTTCTTGTGTGCACGATTATAATAGCTTTGTAATTCTCTCCAATCTATTGAAATAGTTTGGCCAACTAGATTGATATTTCTTCGGTGAGAGAGGTGTGTTGTAGTAGGTTCAACCTAGCGAGATTCTATATCCCAGTCACAGAAGGGGGGCAAGTTGCGTCTTTGTGTTTCTGCTACTAAGGGTAAAATTATGGGGTTTATTCATATTGGTTGAGTTTACTTTGTTTATATCATGTCATATTACTCCAAGCATTACTTCATTTGTCATGAACTTAATACTTAGAGAGGCAAGCATAGAAGCGCTCTTGAAGTGAAGTTATAGTAATAAATGCAGGCAGGAGTCGGGCTATTTGTTTATGAACGTGATGCCCATATTTACATAATCATTGCCGTGAAAACCTCATAACTATCCGTTCTTCTGTCAATTGCCCAACACTAATTTGCTTACCCATCATATGCTTATTTTGACCAGAGGTGCCACTAAGGAAAGCTATGGTCCCCGGGTATACTCACAACATATTGCTAAAACCTCCAACACCTTGCTGCCATTTATTTTCTTTTCTTTTATTTTGCATTTTATAATTATTGACAATTATCTACACACCTCATTGCTTGCAAATAACGAGACCAAGGGGATTGCAAACCCTGTTGCCCGCGTTGGGTGCAAGATGTTTGTTCTTTTGTATGTAGCCGCTAAATATGGTTGTGTTTGATATTCATATTGGTTCTATGAACCTTGGTTTCATAACGGGAAATACTTACCCACTTTGTGCTACGATTACCCGTTCCTCTTCATGGAAAACCCAACGCAGATCACGAGTATCATGAAGGATTTCTAGCACCGTTGCCGAGGAATACCATCACCAACTATAAAATAACTCCACAGAAAATTTCATCCACTTGTTCCTATTTTTATATTTTCTGGTATATTTAGTTTGTCTCATAAAAATAAAAATACAAAATTATTTATCTTTGTTTGCTTACCTTGTTACTAGATGGCATCTTCGCTCTCTAGTTTTCTTGAAAGTTTCTATCATATCTAAATTTGAGAAAGTTATCATTTAAAGTGCTAGTGAGGATAGTACTAGTGTGTTGGATGAAGAGAGATTAGAATTTATGAACCCCATTCATGACCCTCCGATGGATCAAATCCCTACTGCTAACACCCACACAACTCTAAATTCTAAAATTTATCAATCGAGTAGTGAGAACATTATTGGAAAGAATGTCATTCAAAAATTATTTGAGTGTTTGTTAGCTTCACCTCTCGTTAAAGGATCTATACTTGATGAAACAAATTGATATGTGTATGTTATCACTATGCTCATTTTGAAAATGGAAAGAAAATTTGTACATCTACATCCTATGCTTCAAAAGATATTCTTGGGACTTCCTAGCTTGCATAATCCCGAGATTAAGTAAATTGCCACCACCATCCTTATTCATTAATTTTATTATATCTTGCATGAATTAAAGGAAATATTTATGTTCTATGGAATAAAATCTGAATGTCCTCCCATATAAGCTATCCTCCATAATAAAGATGTTATGTGTAGGTTGGAATCTAATGACTATCACAGATTTGATATGAATATGAGGAGGAATGTTCTTCGTGAAGAATTAACACAATCTTTGGTTCTTCACTTGTGATAAATTTGAATGGATTGCTAAATAAATTAATGAAGGGATTAGTGAATATTTGCAAGAAAATACTATTAGGGATCCTATTAGTGACGAAATACACGTCCAATATGAAGAGCCCTTAGATGATAGTGATGTTAGCATGATTGTATAAATACTTTTGAGTACTTGAGTGATTCAACCAAGCTTGACAAGGGTGATTTATTAGGTAAAATTTTGGAGGAACTAATTTTGAAAGATACGATGGGATCCAACACTTGAAACTATGCATTATGCTTAGCTAGGGTCATAAAACAAGAGCGCCTGTTGGGAGGCAACCCAATAGTTATTTCAAAAATTTCCTTTATTTTATTTTAGTGTGTGATAAAATTATTATTGCTGATGTAATTGTTGTGTTTTATGTTTTAATTACTGTTTGTGCCAAGTAAAACCTTTGGGATGATTTGCTCAATCAGTAGAATTGATACGCTGCAAAAACAGTAATTTTGATGCCTAGACGGAATTTCTGTGATTTTACCGCAATGTATTTTAAGTTGATTTTTCTTACAAAGTAATGATATACAAATTCGCTAGGTCCTCCTATTTTTTGAAGAATTTTTTGAGTTACAAAGTATGGAAATTAAATATATTATTACAATCTGTTCTGTTTTAAACATATTCTTTTTTGCATGCATAGTTTGCTTGTTTTGATTATGCTATGGACTATATCGGGGGGCGGGGTATAAGTCATGGATAAGTCATAATACATTACCTTATGATAAAATAAAATACAAATAAATTTATAAAAGTAAATAAAAGTGTTTATTATGTTGCCTATACTAACGGATCTCACGAAGTTTTGTTGAATTTTGTGTGATTGAAGTTTTCAAGTTTTGGGTATTATTTTGATGGACAAAGGAATGATAAGTATCAAGAGCCTAATCTTGGGGATTCCCAAGGCACCCCAAGGTAATATTTTAGGAAGACTTAAGCTTCTAAGCTTGGGGATGCCCTAGGAAGGCATTCCCTCTTTCGTCTCAATCCATTCGTATGATACTTGAAGTTATATTTTTATTCATCACATAATATGACTTTTGCTTGGAACATTGCTTGCTTTTGTTAACTTTTACTTTCTATTTGACACAATCATTGTTTCCTTGACACACCTATTTGACACAGAGACACCATCATCATGATTTGTTAGAATACTCTATGTGCTTCACTTATACCTTTTGAGTTTAGCAGTTGCTTGAGTACTTCACTTATATTTTTCTCAGCACGGTGGCGTGTAGATTTTATAGAAATATTATGCTCTCATTCTTCACTTACATTTTTGAGATCTGGACAAATAGTGTCTATAATTTGCATGGGGTATAAGACTAAATAAAAAATAATGAGTGTTCAGTAAGTGATAATTAAAATCATCATGTAGCACATATAGAGAAACTGTGGTTAATGAATATTGATATGGTGATATGAAAAATGTGTGAGTGCATAACTACTAATCCTGAGAGGTGTTGATATTAAGATATGTTAAAACTTATTGAACATCTGAGAAATTAAAAAGGCATGGTGATGACGTGGGAGCATTTCTATTCATCGTTGATAACCTAGTGTTGATTCCAGTCAGAGTAGCGCGATGGTTAACTCCTACCGACCCTCTCCCCCTTGCATGCGTGTAGTATTTTGATTTGTGATAAGACTAATAAAACTTTGCAATAATTGTATGAGTTCTTTATGACTAATGTGACACCATGGACATATGCAATCTCACCTCCTCATATTTGCTAGCCTCTCTAGTACCGCACATAGCCCATTCTCACCTCGAGGATTGGTGCGACTTTTGCCGGTGAATCCAAACCCCTCGACATGATACGCTCCGTGTCACATAAGAATTTTTATATCATCCTCGAAACAACCACCATACCTACCTATTATGGCATTTACATAGCCATTCTGAGATACATTGCCATGCAAATTCCACCGTCACTTCACATGACTAGTTGGTTCATCATCATATTGCTTTGTATGATCATATAGAGCTGCCATTGTATTTGTGGCAAAGCCACCATTCATAATAGAATTTTTGGCAAAGCCACCAAAATTCATATGTTGAATACATGTCATGTTAGATCATTGCACATCCTGGTACACTACGAGAGACATTCATATTGGAGTCATGTTGGTTCATTCATCATAGCGAGTTATCCATGAGTTGTAAGTAAATAAAAGTCTGGTGACCATCATTGTTAGAGAATTGTCCTAGTAAGGAAATAAAGATGGGGGAGACTAAATGAGACCACCATAAAGAATGAATGAGAGAAAAAGAGAGAAGGGACTTTGCTACTATCCTTTACCACACTTGTGCCTCAATGTGGCACTATGTACATCGTGTAGAGAGTCTCACTCTATATCATTCATATGCTAGTGGGGTTCAATTTTTTTCATAAAATTGGCATATTCTGATGTCGGGCGTCCTCAAATGCCAAGGTCTTCATGAGAAAGCAAGTTGGATGCACACCCCACTTAGCTTCAGTGGAACTTCCATACACTTATAGCTCTAGTGCATCATTTTCATGGAAATCTTTACTCCTTGTATCAATATCTATCAATGGGTATCTCAATAACCCATTGGTACGCCTAGTTGATACGAGACTATCTTCTTCAGTTTTCAACCCCTTTGAAACCTACCACCTTACTCTATTCCACCTATATGCTATGTCCAATGGTTCACGCTCATGTATTGCATGAAGAATACAAAGTTGATGCATATTGAAAAAGTGCGATCCAATTTCCTAACTTGGGCACCGTGGTGCTTAATACTTGTAGCTTTGTGATGAAGATGGAGCCATGCCTTGCTTATATAATAAACCTAGAAAGGGTTGAAACAATCTTTGAGGATTGTACACTTTGAAAGAATAATTGTTTTGGTGCTTATACTTATACATATTGATGTCTTAATACTTCTGAATTCATCGTTTCTCAATGAGCATGCATGCAAAAGAATCCATCATGGATAGCATGTCACATCAAAAATTCTGTTTTTATTATTTACCTACTCGAGGACGAGAAGGAATTAAGCTTGGGGATGCTTGATATGTCTCCAATGTATCTATAATTTTTTATTGTTCCATGCTATTATGTTATCATTTTAGAGCACTTTTTAGGCACTTATCTACCAATTTACATTATTTTTGAGTACTAACCTATTAACCCAGTGCCCAATGCGAGTTGTTGTTTTTTGCATGTTTTCCACTTTTTAGGTTCCAGTACCAAACGAAGCCCAATGGACCTGAAACTTTTTGTCAATTTTTTTGGACCAAAAGAACATTGTGGAGCATCGAAATAAGGCCGGGAGGCACATGAGGCTCTCACAAGCCATCTGGCAGTGACCTGGGGGGGTCTTGATAGCTTGTGGCTACCTCGTGGCTCCCCCGACCCTGTTGTCTAGCATATAAATTCATATTTACCCTAAAACATCAGAGGAGATCCCAAAACACTTTGTACATTGATGCAAGTCCCTCTTCCGATGGGAGGCCATCTAGAGCTCCGTCCCGGCACTTTGGTGGAGGGGGTGATCGATCACGAAGGGCTTCTTCGTCAACCTTGCTCCCCTTATGATGAGTTGTGAGTAGTTCACCATAGACCTACGATTCCATAGCAGTACCTAGATGGCATATCTCTATCTCTTTGATCATCAATACAATCATCATCACATCTTTGTTTTGATCCATATGATGTAAGTGTTTTGTGGGATGCGTTTGTTGGGATCCGATGAATTTTGTGTTTATGTTCAGATTATTCATGATAAATATTTGAGTCTCGTCCAATATATAATATGATTCTTATGTGCATGATTATCATAGCTTCGTAATTCTCTGTGATCTATTCAAATAGTTTGGCCAACTAGATAGATATTTCTTTAGTGAGAGAGGTTTGTTGTAGTAGGTTCAACCTGGCGAGTTACTATATCCCAGTGATAGAAGGGGACAAGTTGCATCTTTGTGTTGCTGCTACTAAGGGTAAAACGATGGGGTTTATTCATATTGGTTGAGTTTACTTTGTTTATATCATGTCATATTACTCCAAGCATTACTTCATTTGTCATGAACTTAATACTTAGAGAGGAAAGCATAGAAGAGCTATTGAAGTGAAGTATTAGTAATAGGTCCAGGCAAGAGTCGTACTACTTTTTGATGGACATGATGCCTATATTTACATAATCATTGCCGTGAAAATCGCATAACTATCCGCTCTTCTATCAATTGCCCAACAGTAATTTGTTTGCCCATCGTATGCTTATTTTCATGAGAGATGCCACTAGGGAAACCTATGGCCCACGGGTCTATTGATAACATATTGCTAAAACCTCCAACACCTTGCTGCCATTTATTTACATTTATTTTATTTTGCATTTTATAATTATCTACAAACCTTATTCTCTTGCAAATAAAGAGACCAAGGGGATTGACAACGTTCTTGCCCGCGTTGGGTGCAAGTTGTTTGTTCTTTGTGTGCAACAACTGAATACAATTGTGGATTGATATTTCTATTGGTTTTATAAACCTTGGTTTTAGAACTGAGGGAAATACTTACTCACTTTGTGTTGTCATTACCCATTCCTCTTCATGGAAAACTCAACGCACATCACGAGTATCAGGGTGGTGTGCTTTTCCTGTCAATGTCATGATAGAGTTTTCGATATCTTCCATGCTAAACACATTATTGATAGTTCCCACGTATAAATATAAAGTTTACTCCTATACACCATCCATACACAAGCCATGGATAAACAAATCCCGGAGTGCCCTCCAACATAACAACTGTCCTAGGAGTTTGTTTAATTTATCTTCTTCTTACCAGCCTCTCTTGTGCAATGACTGATGAATAAATGCCCATCTTGAGAATAACTTGCTTAGCATGGAAGATATCAACCACACATTGGTCCATGACGGGCATGAGAACATAAAATAGATATTTATTTGAATGTTTAGAGGTGGCACATGCAAATTTACTTGGAACGAGAGGGTAATACCGCATATAGGTAGGCATGGTGGACTCATTTGGCATAAATTTGGTTTAGGAGTTTGGATGCATAAGCAGTATTCCCGCTTAGTACACATGAAGGCTAGCAATACAGCTAGAGAACAAAGACGGTCATAATCTTGCATTAAGAATAATTAACACTGAACATTATCATGAGTAGGATATGGATACTCTAAATTTAAATATCACGAAGGCTGCATTGGTTTTGAATCAACCCTTTGCACATGGGCCAAGTCAAGCCGCTCGAATTTCTTAGAGGGAAATACCATATTACCATACCACATCATAACAATTTTAATGCATGTTGACACATAAGATAAATCATTATCCACTCCGAGCTATTTAAGCAGGGCATGAGCAACTATAACCTCTAATTGGGTCATCATAAACATGTTTACTCATAATATGCTGAATCAAGATCGAACGAGCTAAACATATTTAAAAAACGAAGAACAAGAAGAGTTCATACCAGCTTCCTTTACCACAATCACTTCATCAAATATCGCCATTATTGCCTTTCACGTGCACGACCGAATGATGTAATAATAATAATAGTACAAGTGTGCCATGGACTAAGCTGGAATCTGTGGAACTGTTTATGCAAAGGAGCAGATAGGGTAATATTGTATCTTTCTGAGATCGTCATTAATGCAAATGAGAGCGAATCAACATTTTCATCGTTGTCTTCTCCCTTCAATGACTCAACAAAAGAAAAAGAAATTCACAGAAACACACTGAAATATTTTAGAGTTTTTGGTTTTTATGAAGGAAGCAAATAAACGAAGGAAAAACAAAAACCAGAAAAACTATTTACACGGGAAAGCTCCCAACATGCAAAGGAAATATTTTATGATTTTCTTTTAGTACTGAAAATTAATTAAACAAGAAAGAAAAACCAAAAAGAAGCAAGAAATATTTTTTGATTTCCAAGTTTTTTAAACACACAAGAACAAAGTGAAAGTAAAAACTAACAAGGATATAGAATGGGAAAAAAGACGAACACCGGCAATTGATATGAAGTGTGTGAACATGAATGTAATGTCGGTGAGAAATATGTACTTCCCCAAGCTTAGGCATTTGCCTAGCTTGGGGATTTCCATGTTTGGTTTGGATAATAATCAAAGTGGTAGCTCATAGATGCATTATGTGTCACCTCCTCAACCAAGTGAGCAGCCTTCACAACTACATTGTGCTCGTGTGCTTTGCTCTCAAGAACGTAATATCTCCATTTATTCTAAAAATAAAATAGAGTAGGCATAGTCAAAGTTACATACATGGGATTATATTTACCAAATATTAAGTTATACCGATAACCCTTAGCGCCGTCCTTCATAAAATCATGTCACCGCATGGCTGCAAAATCTAAATATCTTTCATGCAGCATAGGTTCATTAAATCGAGGTGAAATCCTAGTTTTGCACCTACGCGGGATGCATAAATTCCTCCATGCAAATCACCATTACCTGCGTTAAGATGTAGTCTTGGGCAACAATTGCCCCAAGTTTATATTGTTTAACACCCATCACCAAAGTGTAAATGATGCTCAAGTCACGGGCACATAGTGCACTATAATATTGCTTGCCCACAATACATTTCCCATTAAACAATACAAAGTAGAGGATAGAGGGAAATTGGATAATCTTTATTCTAGCTTGCGTCACTCCTCTACCCTCTCCCATGCAAAGGCTCTCAAGCAACATATTAAAATCATATTTTAGTAGTTTTTCAATTAAGTCCCAATATGGAAGTTTGCATGCATCACTTAATTCTTCTAGATTCGTATTAAAAGAGTTATCATAGAGATTAAACAATACTCAAGAAGTATGGGAATGATATTGAAACATTTGTGTTAATGAATGTATAAGTGCATAGTGTTGGATGCACTTATCTGCGAGGAAGTCGGTGATGTCTGTATTAAAATATATTGGTCAAATTTCTCCTTAATACCCGCACCTCTCATGAACTCATCACACGACCAACAACATGATTTGTCATCGGCAGTGATTGTCAAACTTGCTCTAGGTTCAACATATGCTTGTCGTACTGAGCTCCCGCTTGATGACTCACCAGGAGTACGTCTCCCTCAAGAGCTCCTCCTAAAGAGTTTCATTTTCCTCTAAACAAATTTCTGAATTTTTTGGGCACAGAATTATGTCAATAAAACTTTGTAAGATTGATAGTGACAACTCATATAGATGCTTAGAGGCCATATCAAGTATTCATACTACTTGGAACTCAAAGGATTCACCATGCAATCTCATTTTCAGTAGCACCAAGTGTAGTAAAATATGCAAAATATGGAATTGGATCAATGGGAGAGTCACATACGAAGGAGCAATTCCTCAAAATAGTTTCTGAAAAGGAGTTACAAGCAAAGAGATCAAAAATCTCAGGTTTGTGAGCAAGAGTACGAGAGAGAGAGAGAGCAACCCGGATCTTTTTTGTAGAGGTAGGAGAAGGAGTGGGCTGAATAGATAAGTGAGTGTTTTCCTAGGGCCCACAAGCCATCAGGCCACGCACACGGAGGTGGGCGCACCCTGTTGGCTTGACACCAATAGGTGCACCCCAAGGGTATTTTTAGCACGAGAAAATCTTATATATTCTAGAAAATTCATGTTAAAATTTTGTGGCCTTCTGAGAATTTTTATTTTTCGGTCATTTTTATTGCACGGGAAACTCAGAAAACAGGATAATCATGGCATTTTATTTTATTTGCCTAAGAATAACAGAGTGTAAAGTAATGGTACACAGAGTTGTGCTTGCTAAATTCATCGACCACATTTCTTTCAAAGAGGATCCATTAGTAAGGTTGGTCAAATCTAATTAATATTCGTTTTTGATTGACATGAAACTGAAGAATTGCTGTATAACACTAAGTTACCACAATGTGGATTTGTATATCCCCAATAATAAGAATATCATATTTCTTTTTGGTAGTAGGAAGAAAAATTTGAACCCTCCAATAGTGATTGTGGCATTTGGGTCAATAAAAGTTTAATATTATTTACCGGATCTTGTTTCTTTGAAAAATGCACCATATCTTGTTTGCCATTAACATGAAAAGTAACCTTGCTTTTGTTGCAATCAATAACAGACCCTGCAGTATTTAAAAAGGGTCTACCAAGGATAATCGACATGTTGTCGTCCTCGGGCATCATAACAAAGTCTGTTAATATAGTAACATTTGCAACCACAACTGGAACATCCTCACTAGTTCCAATAGGTATAGAAGTGGATTTTTCAACCATTTGCAAATATATTTCAGTAGGCGTAATCTTATTCAAATCAAGTCTTTTATATAAAGAGAACGACATAACACTAACACCACCTCCTGGATCACATAAAGCAGTTTTAACATAACTTTGTTTAATGGAGCAAAGTATTGTGGGTTATACTTTCTTAGGCACTCCACCATCGAAAGAATAATTAAGAGGCATCGTAGAAATTCAGTTTCAGGTAGCTTTCTTTTGTTGGTAATAAGGTCCTTCATATGCTTGGCATGGAGAGGCATTTTCGAAATATTAGTCAAGCGGGTGCGCAAAAAGACAGGTCTAATCATCTTAGGAAATCGTTCAAACTCCTCCTCATCCTTAATCTTGGAACGCATGAATCTCTTTCCTAACCATGTATTCTAGCAACAATGTTTGTCTTCTCATAAATTTTATTTTTGAAGTCTTGGTTATCAAGATCCTCAGCGGGTTCTATTTCCACATCATTATCAGGTTCTTTATTACTATCTGGTTGAGCATCTACGTGAACATCATTGTTGTAATTATGATTATCAGTAGGTGAATGTTCACTACTAGATTGTGTCTTAGCATGAGAAATAGAAACATCATTATGATTTTCAGCAGGTTTTTCTATAACAGGTTCACTAGAAGCATGCAAAGTCCTATCATTTTTATTTTTATTTTTCTTTGTAAGTGGATTAGGTGCATCATCATTAATTCTTTGAGAGTCTTATTCAATTGTTTTACAATGGCCTTCATGATAAAGAGGTTCGCGAGTCATTCTACCTCCTCTAGTCATTACTCCAACAACATGGTCATTCGTGTTCTTGTTTAATTCAACAAGCAAATCATTTTTTGACTTAGCCACTTGGTCTAGTTGAGTATGAACCATGGAGGCATTTTTACTTGTACCTTCAACATCATTAGTAATTCTAAACATCAAGTTACTCAATCAATCTATCATGATAGCATTACCTTATAAATGATCTTTAACATAATTATTGAAGTACTCTTGCTTGACAACATAATTATCAAAGTCATTCATGCATTGACTACGAGTTTTGATATAAGGTATATCACTTGAATCAAATCTATCGAGAGAATTTACCTCTACTACCTTTGTAGGGATGTCAAGTCCATATATTTCTTTGATAGGTGGTAAATTCTTGACATCTTTAGATTTAATACATTTTTCTTTTATAGTTATCTTAGCTTCTTGCATATCTCGAGGACCGAGGAATAGAATACCTCTTTTTTTGAATAGGTTCCGATGGTGGTTCAGGAAGCGTCCAATTATAAATATTTTACAATATGTTATTCAATAATTCTTGAATTTGTCCAATAGCTCGTTCCATGAAAACACAACCATCACAACTATCTAGGTAGTTCCTAGAAGCAACTGTTAGTCCATTATAAAAGATATCAAGTATTTCATTTTTGTAAAGAGGATGATCATGCAAAGCTCTAGGTAGTTGGAAAAGCCTCCCCCAAGGTTGAGGGAGATTCTCTTCTTCAATTTGCAAAAAATTGAATATTTCCCATAAGGTAGCTTCTTTTTTATGAGCAGGAAAATATTTCTTAGTAAAGTAATATATCATATCATGAGGGCTACGCACACAACCATGAGCAAGAGTGAGGAACCATTTCTTAGCGTTACCTTATAGTGAAAATGGAAAAAGATTAAGGATATAGTAATAACATGTCTTTTTCTCATGAGCAAACAAGGTGGCAATATCATTTAACTTAGTGAGGTGTGCCACAACAGTTTGAGTTTCTTAACCATGGAAAGCATCAGATTCTATGTTAGTGATTAACTCAGGATCAATAGAGAATTCCTAATCCTTATCAGTAACACATATAGGAGAAGTAGCAAATCTTGGATCATGTTTCATTTTCTCCATCATAGATTTTTCATTCAGTTTGCATAGTAGTTTCTTCAAATCATCTCTATCATTACAAGCAAAAAAGTGTCTAGCTATCTTCCCATCCATAAGATAACTCTCAGGTACATCACGCAACTCATATCTATTAGGGAAACTAGGCATAATAGGTGATTCATAGTCTTCTTCAATTTCAGCATTTTCAGTTTCTAAGGATCCATCAATATGAGCATCAAGCAACTCACCAAGTGGCACAGATTTGTTTTTACCAAGCATAGCAAGAGCATCGTCATAAGTTTCATGAGTTTCAGAAGTATCATCATCAAGTACTTGCGACATATCCGAACAAGCAACAAGAGGTGGTGTCATAAGCTGATTCAAAATAGTAGGTAAATCAAAATCAGAGCTAGATGATAGTTCCTTACCTCCCCTTGTCTTAAAGGGTATGATTTTGGTTCTAGTATCTTTCAGATTCTTCATAGTAGCAATTGGATATCCTCAAGTGAACACAATAAATATAGCCATGCTCCCCAACAACGGCCCTAGAAAATTGTCTTGATAACCCAAAGTATAGGGGATCACAACACTCTTCGCGGGTAGTATTACACCCAAATTTATTGACTCAACACAAGGGGAGAAAAATAATATTTATTGGTATTAGCTGCTGAGTTGTAAAATCATGCACACTTGGGATATCTCTCTGTGGCAAAGATTTTTGTAGCACATCCAAATAGTAGTAGTGATAGTAATAGTAGCAATTTTGTAGTGATTGTAAGAGTCGCAGCAACAATAGTAACTTAGCAATATTCAGTATATTAAAAAGCATAGGCACGTGGACTGGTGATGGATAATTATTTAGATGACATCGATCATGTAACAATTACACACTAGAGCGACACAGAAGTAGCTCCAATTCATCAATATAATGTAGGCATGTATTCCGTATATAGCCATAGTTTCTTGCAATAAGAACTTGCATGACATATTTTGTCCTACCCCCCCCCCCCCTCCGTGGCAGAGGTGTCCATAATGAAACTAGGGGATAAATCCTCCTTGTAGTAGAGAACCGGAACAAGGCATAACACATGGTGAATACATGAATTCCCAAAACTACGACAATCACCGGAAAGAATCCCAATTGTTGTCACCTTGGGGGTTGCGGATCAAGATACGTAATAGGTGCATACAACTTGCAAGATAGGATTTGAACACTTACATATTCAGAGAAAACATAATAGATTCAGATCTGAAATCATGGCACTCGAGCCCTAGTGGCAACCATTAAGCATAGCAAAGTCATAGCAACATCAATCTACAAAACATAGTGGATACTAGGGATCAAGCCCTATCAAAATAACGCGATTACATGATCAATCTCATCCAGTCCCATCAGTGTCTAGCAAGCCTACAAAGTAATTACCCACTGCTCGTGATGATCATTACGGAATTGTTGATGAAGAAGGGTTGGTGATGATGACGACGACGAATACCCCTCTCCGGAGCCCCAAACGGACTCCAGATCAGCCCTCCCGAGGAAGAATAGGAGGTGGCGGCAGCTTAGTCTTGTAAAACACGATGAAACTTCGCTACTATTTTTTCTCCGTAATTGTGAATTCATAGGACTGGAATTAGGGTCGGAGGAGCCATTAGGGGTCCCCAAGCAATAAGGGCACGCCGAGGGGGGTGGGGGCACCCTTTTGGCTTGTGACCAACAGGTGCCTCTCTCTTGTGGGTCTTCGCTCCATAAATCTTCATATTTTTACACAAAAAGTTTTGTCCAATTCCAAGAACTTTTATTTCTGCACAAAATAACACCATGGTAGTTCTGGTGAAAACATCGTCACTCCTTTGTTAGTTTCATTGAAATCCTACAAATTAGAGTCCAAAACAAGAGGAAAAGTGTTTGGAAAAGTAGATCGTTTGAGACGTATCAAAACATATGACTATAATTACGCATTTCTCAGTTGGCATAAGTATAGAAGTAGAAAAATAAGTTGCAAATATGCCCTAGAGGCAATAATAAATTCGTTATTATCATATTTCCCCATTCATGATAATCGTCTATTATCCTTGCTAGAATTGTATTGACTGGAAACTTGGATACATTTGTGATACATAAATAACACTGTCCCCTAGTGAGCCTTGTTGGGGAACGTTGCATGGGAAACAAAAAGTTTCCTACGCACACGCAAGATCTATCCATGGAGATGCATATATATGAGAGTGGGAGTGTATCTACATACCCTTGTAGATCACTAAGAAGAAGAATATATAACGCGGTTGGTGTAGTCGTACTCTTCACGATCTAATCGCGATCGAAACCAATCCAGCACCAAACAAAGGACACCTCTGTGTCTTGCACACGTGTGGCTCGATGACACCTCCTCCTTCTTGATCCAGCAATCATGGGAGGATAACTAGATTGGATCACAACCAACATAGAAGAGTGGTGCTGATGGTGGTGGTGATGATTCCAGCAAGGCTTCGCCAAGCGTACAACAATTGTTCATCAATGTACATATCCCAATACTACTCTAGCGTCAATCGAGCGTTAAGCGTGAGGACCCTACGAGTTCGAGAATCATGTGGACATGACCGACAGACCTCTCTAGTCAATAACCAATAGCGGGACCTGTATGCTGATACTTGTGATCTATGTTGGGTTTTCGTGAAGAGGAACATCTTATAGTAGCACAATGTGGGTAAGTAATTCCCTTATTTATGAAACCAACGTTTATCGACCCAATAGGAATATCAACCACAACCATCTTCAGCGGCTCCATACAAAATAACAAACAACTTGCACCCGCCGCGGGTAAGAGGGTTGTCTACCCTCTTGTCTTATTATTTGCAAGCAAGTGAGGTGTGTAGATAATTGTAGATATCAAGAGAAAATAAAAATAAGTAAATGGCAACAAGATGTTAAAGGTTATATTAATATGTTGTGAATAGACCCGGGTAACCAATAGCATACGGCGTGTAACCAAATTACTAGTGACTTATGCGATATACACATCAATGATCATGTGTATATAGGCATCAAGTCCATAAACAAATAGGCCGATTCCTACCTACACCTATTAATATTACTCCACTCGTCGACCGCTATCCAGCATGCATCTAGAGAATTAAGTAAAATAGAGTAATGCATGGAGAACAATGACATGATGTAGACAGAGTAAACTCGAGCAATATGAATAAACCCCATCGTTTTATCCTTAGTAGCAGCCACAAAAATATGCAACTTGTCCTCTTCTGTCACTGGGATATAGAAATTCGCCAGGTTGAACCTACCACAACGCACCTCTCTCACCGAAGAAATATCGATCTAGTTGGCCAAACTATTTCAATAGATTGGAGAGAGTTACAAAGCTATCATAATCATGCTGATAACCCACAAGTGTAGGGGATCGCAACAGTTTTCGTGGGTAAGTTAACCCAATTTATTGATTCGACACAAGGGGTGCCAAAGAATAATTATAAGCTTTAATAGTTGAGTTGTCAATTCAACCGCACCTGAAAGATACTTGGTCGGCAACGAAATATTAGTAGCAATGGTGATATGGAAGTGATGGTGACAACAAAAATAATAGCGACAAAGCAACGAAAGTAAAACAGCGAAAGTAAAGCTACTTGTGACCAGCAGGATTAAAACACTGTAGGCTAAGGAGATGGATGGTTGGTCATGGATGAGAGATATCATGTATTTAACTTGGGGCAAGGCACATAGAAAAGTAATGATCATCTAGGCATATATCAAACATTAGGCATGTATCCCGAGGTAGTCGTGCGTGCTTGCAATAAGAACTTTCACAACGTCTTTTGTCCTACCATCCCGCTGTCAACGGGGCCAAAAGGAACTTATGGAGATTAAGGTGCTCCTATCAAAGAGCATCGGAACAAAGCATTAACAATCAATTGATACATGGAATCCTCAAACTATAGTCTATCCCCTTTGGTGTCCCAAGCTGTCACCATTGGGATCGCCGGTTCCGGACTATAATAGGTGCATACTACTCATCGAGAGGATCTAGAACACAAATATATTCATGAAAACACAAGGTATTCAGATCTGAAATCATGGCACTCGGGCCCAAAGTGACAAGCATTAAGAGTAACAAGTAGTAGCAAAGATGATAAACACCATAGTAGATGATAGGCAACATGCCCCCAACAATCCGACGAACTATTACATGATCTAACTCATCCAATCTCTCGCATCCCTTTCACCTATAGCAGGGAATTACTCACACATGATGGGAGAAGCCATGGAAGGATGATGGAGTGGTGATGGTGATGACGATGGTGACAATTTCCCCTCTCCGAAGGCTAAAACAGCCTCTAGATTAGCTCTCCCGAAGAAGAACCGAGGGTGGCGGCGGCTCCACGTCGAGAACTTGCAAAACGACTTCTGTTCTGGAATTTCCTCGTCACGGGTAAATACATGAGCCAAAGTAGGGCACTAGAGGGGGTGGGCCTCACCCAGGCGGCCTCTCGGCGCGGCCAGGGGGTAGGCCGTGCCAGAAGGTCGCCTGGGGGCCCTATGGCTCCCCTCTGGCCCATCTTCTGGCCCATGGTTCCTCCTAGTGCGTGGATTTTCTCTATTTTTATGGGAATCTTCCAGGACGTTGACATCACTTGTGCTTCCCTCGCAATGGCTCCAGAAAAGTGATGATCCTGCAATCTCTAGTGTTAGCTAGACGAATGCTTATGACAACGAACCTTGTCCTCCAACGGCACCAGAAGAATGCTGCTAGCACTCCCCGGCAATGAAACTAGAAGAATGTTGTTAATGGCCCACCAGCGCGTGGGTTCGCAGCAGTTTTCGAGGGTAGAGTATTCAACCCAATTTGTTGATAAGCCAGTCGGAGGTGAGAGTATACTCTTGAGTATTAGCAGCTGAATTTGTCGGATTCAACCACACGTGAAAGATTAGTATCTGCAAGCACAGTAGTAACAACAAAGTAATATGATAACAAAGGTGTCAGAAACGATCTATTGACGGCAGACTATTCCTAACAATTGTATCAATGGCGCCTCTGTTGCCGCGTTCACGGAAGTTGTCAATTCCCGTCAATGGTCAGCGAATCAATAGTGTAGCAGGTAGCAGCAGTGTAACGAGCAATATTAGTGGCAAGGAACAGCAGTAGTGACAGCAGTAGCAAGTAGCAAGAGTAGCAGCAGAGCAAGATAAGTAATAGCAGTAGCAACAGTAGTAGTAGCAGCAGAGCAAAACAAGTAACAGCAGTAGCAACAGTAGGACAGACTCGTAGGCAATGGGTCGGTGATTTGTTTGGATGATATTCATCATGCAACAGCTATAACACGGAGAGATATGTGGCTAGCTCCCGTTTGTCAATGTGATGTAGGCCTGCATTCCGTGTGTCGTCATACGTGCTTAGGGAAAAGAACTTGCATGACATCTATTGTCCATCCCTCCCGTGGCAGCGGGGTACAGAAGGAAACTACGGGATATTAAGGTTCTCCTTTTAATAAAGAACCGGACCAACGCATTAGCACTTGGTGAACACATGAACTCCTCAAACTATGGTCATCACCGGGAGTGGTTCCGGTTATTGTCACTCCGGGGTTGCCGGATCATAACACATAGTAGGTAACTACAACTTGCAAGATCGGATCTAAAACACACATATATTGGTGACAACAATAATAATTGCAGATCTGAAATCATGGCACTCGGGCCCTAGTGACAAGCATTAAGCATGGCAAAGTAGTAGCAACATCAAATCTCAGAACATAGTGGATACTAGGGATCAATCCCCATCAAAACTAACATGATTACATGATAGATCTCATCCTACTCATCACCGCCCAGCGAGCCTACGAATAGATTACTCACGAACGACAAAGAGCTTCATAGAATTGGAGAGGGAAGAAGGTTGATGATGACGATGGCGATGATTTCCCCTCTCCGGAGCCCAAGACGGACTCCAGATCTGCCCTCCAGATGTAGAACAGGAGGTGGCGGCGCCTCCGTATCGAAAACGCGACGAAAACTTCTCTTTTTTATTTTTTCTGCGATGAAAGGCAACTTATAGAGCTGGAGTTGGGGGCTGCAGGTGCATGTGGGCCCCACAAGCCTGCCCATCGCCACCAGGGGGGTGGTGGCGGAGCAGGGGCTTGTGGCCCACTGCCCCACCCCCTGAGGTGGAACTTGGCGCAGATATTTTTGATATTTTCCAAAACTACTCCCCGTAAATTTTCAGGATGTTTGGAGAACTTTGATTTCTACACAAAAATAACACCGAGGCAATTGTGCTGAAAACAGCGTCAGTCCAGGTTAGTTCCATTCAAAGCATGCAAATTATAGTCCAAAAGGGGGGCAAAAGAGTTTGGAAAAGTAGATACGTTGGACACGTATCAACTCCCCCAAGCTTAAAACCTTGCTTGTCCTCAAGCAACTCAATTGACAAACTGAGAGAGAAAGAAAAACTTTGACAAACTCTGTTTGATCTTGTTGTTGCAACTATGTCTAACTCATAACCAGAATTTCAGCAAGATCACAAGTTAAATACATAAGCAAATGACACAAAGGTCTCACGGTAAACTAATATCAATGGCATAATCAGCTAACGAGCAAATAATAATGAGTTTCAAATACCAACACTTCAATCAAAGCAAGCATGAAGCAATATGAATAGGTGGTATCTCGCTAGCTCTTTCTGAGACCGCAAAACATAAATGCATAGTACTTTCAAAGATCAAGGGCTGACTAAACATTGTAATTCATAGCAACGAAGATCCAGTCATAGTCATACTCAATATCACTCAAAAGCAAAGTATAAAAATGACAGAGGTGCTCTCTAATTGGTGCTTATATAAGAGGAGGATGACTCAACAGGAAAAATAAATAGACAGGCCCTTCGCAGAGGGAAGCATTGATTTGCAGAGGTGCCACAGCTCAAGCTTTGAAAACAGAGATAATAATTTTGGGTGGTATGCTTTCATTGTCAATGCAATGACCAAGAGTTCTCAATATCTTCCATGCTACTCATGCTATAGGCGGTTCTCAAACAGAAAAGTAAAGTTTTAACTCCCCCACCACCAATCAATCACACTCCACGGCTAGCCGAATCCTCGGGTACCGTCCATACTAACATCAATCCAGGGGGAGTCTTGTTTTACAGTTATGTTTTCGATTTAAGCATGGAACTGGGCATCCCAAATATCGGCCCCTTTCTCGTGAAGGACTGTGAATAAACACATGTCGAGGATAACACTCCTAGCATGGAAGATACCAATAGCCCTCTGTCACCACATGAGCGGTTGGGGCATGCAAAACAGATTTATTTCTTGAAGGTTTAGAGAATGGCACATGCAAATATACTTGGAACGGCAGGTAGATACCGCAAATAGGTAGGTATGGTGGACTCTCATGGAAAAACTTTTGGGTTCATGGAAGTGGATGCACAAGCAGTATTCACGCTTAGTACAAGTGAAGGCTAGCAAAAGACTGGGAAGCGACTAACTAGAGAGCGACAACAGTCATCAAGATGCAATGAGTTTGACTAACATTGAATGCAAGCATGAACAGGATATAAATCACCATGAACACGAACATCATAGAGGCTATGTTGATTTTGTTTCAACTACATGCGTGAACATGCGCCAAGTCAAGCCACTTGAAACATTCAAAGGAGAATACCATCCTATCATACTACAGCACAGTCATCTCAAAATCTATGTTGGCAATCAAGACAAACCATTATAAGCTCTCAGCTAAATAAGCATGGCATCAGAAACTATGATCTCTAAGTTGTCATTGTAAACATGGTTCTCTCACAACAAAGCTAAATCTGGGTCAACAAGCTAGTCAAAATTACAAAAACAAAATAGATAGAGTTCATACCAGCTTTTCAGTCTCAGTCACTTCAACATATATCATCATTGTTGCCTTTCATTTGCACGATCGAACGATGAGAACGATAATAAGCGCATTGGACTAAGCTGAATCTGCAGGCAAACACAAAGGAGAAGACAAAATAATATGGCTCTTTGAAAGCTAAACAGGTAAGCATGTAAGAACCAATAAGCATTGTAACCAATATCTTCTACCTTGACACAAAGGAAAAGAAAACTATTTACACGGGAAAACTCCCAACAAGCAAAAGAAGAAAGAAAAATATTTTTGGGTTTTCTCAAAAGGACACAAAACAAGAAAACAAGAAAACGAAAAGAAACTAGCATGGATAATACAGTGGCAAAGTGTAAACACCGGCTAACAAAGCGAAAGCATAAGCATGAATATAAAGTCGGTGAGAACACGTACTCCCCCAAGCTTAGGCTTTTGGCCTAGCTTGGTCTACTCCCACGGTGGGAAATAACCAGCTCAAGGATACTCTGAAGCAGACTGTGGATGCCACTGTTGTGTGAGCTCCTCTGGCTCCCACTGATAAACTGGCGTCTGGTACACGACTGGCGGCTCGGGCACGGGTGCCTGTGGTTGGGCCAAGCCCCAATATGCATAGATGTCCGTGGGCATAATAGTGTACCTGCCTGCATGAAGATCAAACAAAGAAGGAGGAGGCAAAGTAATAGTCTCTCGAGTACCCTGACTAAACACCAGGTTATAAATCATCCATCTAGTAGCATCTCTATCCAGAAAATCATGGCGAACCATGCTGTCATAATCCAGATATCTCTCAGGGAGAAGCATCTCTCCTTCCTCTCCCAGTCTAATCGGTATCTCAAAGTGTCTGGCAAGAGGGGTAGCATAGATACCTCCATAGACAACACCCTTAGAACGGTTCAGATTCAACCGTTGAGCTACTATAGCGCCCAAGCTATAACTCTTATCGTTATAAAGGCCTTCGTGCAAAACCGCAAGGTCTGGAGAACCAAGTGATCCAGCCTCCCCACGGCCAATCAAACATTTTCCCACAAATAGTGAGAAGTACCGAAGCACAGGAAAATGTATGCTTGCAATTCTAGCGCGAGACACTCCTCTCTCCTCTCCAACAGCAATAGAACCAATGAAATCCTCCAAGTCCCGTGGACGAGGGTCACGGATATCCCCAACATAAGGTAATTTGCATACATTGCAAAAATCCTGCAGCGTCATGCATTGGGGGACATCGTATATCATGAAATCAACCATGGGAGGATTCTTCCTCGGATAAAAGTTGAAGCTTTGAAAGAAAATATTGGTGAGGAGGAGATATTGTGGGCACTTATCTTCAACAAACGCAGTAAGACCTGCGTTCTCCACCAAGTAATAAAAGTCTTCATAAAGTCCGGCGGCGCGCCAAAATTCATCACTCGGCCACTCGCACGCTCGAACTTCTGTGACTCGAGGGACTACGTACTTGGGGTGGTTCTTCTCATCCTCCTTGGGGTTACGGCTTGAAGAGCCTCTCAAGAACCTCCTCATCTTTTCCTTTTTCTAGCTCTGAAAAATTCTGAAATTTTAGAGAATTCGAAAGAAAAGTGAATAAGGATTAACCCAACTTGTAGCAACTACTCATACTAGTGCCTAGAGACCGTATCACACGCTAAAACTACTTGGGACCAGCTAAAATCAACATTTATAACTCAAGAACAGGGTCACCAAGGTAGCAAGAATTCGCGAAGGATAAAGCACTATAGCAAAAACTAATTGGACCAATGGGGGAGTCACTTACCAAGGAGTAATTTCCCCAAAACAGTTCGGAGAATGGTGCTTTGAGCAAGGAGATCGAAAATCACAGCCAAATGAGCAAGAACACGGGTTTGAGCTGCGAAACAATTTTTTCTGGAGGTGGAAGAAGAGGCTCGGAGCTGGAATGAGTGGCGGGGATGCCTATGGGCCCCACAAGCTTGCACCCCGCCACCAGGGGGGTAGGTGGCGGTGGGGGGGGGGCTTGTGGCCCACTGGTCAGGCCCCCTGGCCATCTCTCAGGCCCAGAAATATTCAAAAATTCCAGAAAAAAAACATACTAAATTTTCAGGACAATCGGAGAACTTTTATTTTCGAGGTATTTTTCTCCAGGACACTAGAACAGAAAACAGGAAAAGCTAAACTAATTCTATCATTTTTCTTCTAAGCAACAGAAAATGAAGACTCAAAACAGAGGTATGTGACTCTTTGATTCATCCGTCTCATGGTCATCGAAAGAAATCCGTCAATGGGATTGATCAAGTCCTTATGACAAAACCTTCTCGAATCGCAAAAGAGAACGGAGAATTTTCGAGTAGCCACTAAGTCACCTCAATGGGGATATGTATCTCCCCAACAAGAAAATCATACTTCATCTTGACACGAGGAATAGGGCATTCAAAGCTCCCAATGAGAATCGATGAAGTCTTTTTGATAGCATTGATGCAATGTACTAGATATCGTTTCTTCGGAAAGTGCACTGTGTGCTCATTACCGTTGACATGGAAAGTGATATTGCCTTTGTTGCAATCTATAACAGCCCCTGCAGTGTTTTAAAAGGGTCTTCTGAGGATGATAGCCATGGCATCGTCCTCGGGAATATCCAAGATAACAAAGTCTGTTAAGATAGTGGTATTAGCCACCACAACAGGCACATTCTCACAAACGCCGATAGGGAAAGCATTTGATTTGTCGGCCATTTGCAGAGAAATTTCAGTAGGTGTCAACTTATCCAACTGAAGTCTACGATGAAGAGAGAGCGGCATAACACTAACACCGGCTCCAAGGTCACATAACGCAGTTCTTACGTAGTTTCCTTTAATAGAGCAAGGTGTAGTGGGCACTCCGGGATCACCAAGTTTCTTAGGAGTTCCACCTTTGAAAGTGTAATTGGCAAGCATGGTGGAGATCTCAAGATCTGGTATCTTCCGTTTATTAGTCACGATATCTTTCATATACTTAGCATACGGGGACATCTTGAACATATCAGTTAACCGAATCTGCAGAAAGACGGGTCTTATCATCTCAACGAAGCGCTCAAAATCCTCATCATCCTTTTTCTTGGATGGTTTAGGAGGAAAGGGCATAGGTCTCTGAACCCATGGCTCTCTTTCTTTACCATGCTTCCTAGCAGTAAAGTCATTTTTGTTGTATCTCTTAGGTTGTGGATTATCAGGATTAATCGTAGGTTCAATCTCCACATCCTCATCATGGCTAGGTTGAGCATTATTATGAACATCACTATCCACATTGTCACCAGGTTCATGTTCATCACCTGATTGTGTTTCCGCATCAGACGCAGAAATATCATTAGGTTCTTCAGGTGTGATAGTATTTGGTGAACTGGCGTGCAGGTTTCTATCATCCTTCTTCTTCTCCTTAGGATGACTAGGTGTATCAGTATTGATTTCTTGAGAATCTTGATCAATTCTCTTAGGATGACCTTCGGGATACAAAGGTTCCTGAGTCATTTTTCCTCCTCTAGTAATGACTCTGACAGAGTTGTCATTTAATTCATTGAGCAGGTCATTCTGAGCTTTAAGTACTTGTTCTACCTGAGTAGTAATCATAGAGGCATGTTTACTCAGAAGCTTCAGAGCATTGACATTTCTGTCTACACAAGCACTTAAATGGCTAAGCATACTAGCACTTTGTTTCAAATGTCTGCTAACATAATCATTGAAACTCTATTGTTTGGCAACAAAGTTGTCAAATTCATCAAAGCATAGGCTAGCAGGTTTATCAAAAGGAATATCACTCTCGTCAAACCTACACAGAGAATTCACTTCTACTACCTGTATCGGGTTATCGAGACCGTGGATCTCTTCGATAGGTGGTAGATTTTTGACATCTTCAGATCTTATGCCTTTCTCTTGCATAGATTTCTTGGCTTCTTGCATATCTTCGGGACTGAGGAATAGAATACCTCTTTTCTTAGGAGTTGGCTTAGGAGGTGGTTCGGGAATAGTCCAAGCATTATCGTTGATCAAGAGGTTATTCAGTAGAGTCTCAGCTTGTTCTACTGTTCGTTCCCTAAAACACAACCAGCACAACTATCTAGGTAGTCTCTAGAGGCATCGATAAGTCCGTTATAGAGGATATCAAGTATCTCGTTCTTATTAAGAGGGTGATCAGGCAAAGCATACTGTAGCTGGACGAGCCTCCCCCAAGCTTGTGGAAGACTCTCTTCTTGGAGTTGAGAAAAGTTGTATATTTCCTGCAAGGCAGCTTGCTTCTTATGGGCAGGGAAATATTTCTCACAGAAGTAATAAACCATATCCTGGGGACTACGCACACATCCAGGAGCAAGAGAGGTGAACCAGACTTTAGTGTCATCCTTTAGAGAGAAAGGAAACAGCTTAAGGATATAGTAGTGGCGGATCTTCTCCTCATTAGTGAAAAGGTTGGCTATTTCGGATACTTTGGCAAGATGGGCTATGACCGTCTCAGACTCATAACCGTGAAAAGGATCAGATTCGACTAGAGAGATTATCTGAGGGTCGACAGAGAATTCATAATCCTCATTGGTGACAAAGATAGGCGAAGTGGCAAACTTCGGGTCATTTTTCATCCTAATTTCCCGAGATTTTTCCTTCCACTTGAGAATTAACTTCTCAGTGTCATAGGCATCCTTACACGCAAGAAAATCCTCAGCTATCTCTCCCTCCATAACGTAACCCTCGGGTATATCAGGCAATTCATATCTAGGAGAGCTAGATCTAGCAGGAGCAAAAGCAGGTTCTATCTCAATAGCATCGGCAATTTCAGAAGCATCACGAGCATTGGCAGTAACTCTAGCAATATGAGCATCAAGGAACACTCCTAGTGGAACATCAGGCAAAGGAGCATCTCTAGCAATATCAAGCATAGCATCATCAGGCAAAATAGCATCTCTAGCATCATCAGGCAAAGCAGTATCAAGCATGGCATCTCTAGCAGTATCAAGCATAGCATCTCTAGCAGTATCAGGCATAGAATCAAGCATAGTATCATCAGGCATAGTATCAAGCATAGCATCTCTAGCAGTAGTATCAAGCATAGCATCATGAGGCATAGTATCACAAGCATCATCAAGCACAGGCGACAAATCAAGATTTCTAGCAGGAGGTGAAGTCGCAAACTTACTCATAACTGAAGGTGAATCAAGTGCAGAGCTAGATGGCAATTCCTTACCTCCGCTCGTAGTTGAGGGCAAGACTTTGGTCTTCGGATCCTTCAGATTCTTCATAGTGATCAGCAGATATAAATCCCAAGTAACTCAGAGAATATAGCAATACCTCCCCGGCAACGGCGCTAGAAAAATGCTGACGTCAGTTGTGCTTCCCTGGCAATGGCTCCAGAAAAGTGCTCATCCTGCAATCTCTAGTGTTAGCTAGACGAATGCTTATGACAACGAACCTTCTCCTGCAATGGCACCAGAAGAATGCTGCTAGCACTCCCCGTCAATGAAACTGGAATAATGTTGTTTATGGCCCACCAGCGCGTGGGTTCGCAACAGTTTTCGAGGGTAGAGTATTCGAACCAATTTGTTGTTAAGCCAGTCGGGAGGTGAGAGTATACTCTTGAGTATTAGCAGCTGAATTTGTCGGATTCAACCACACCTGAAAGATTAGTATCTGCAAGCACAGTAGTAAAAGCAAAGTAATATGATAACAACGCTGTCAGAAACGATCTGTTGACGGCAGACTATTCCTAACAATTGTATCAATGGCGACTCCTTTGCCGCATTGACAGAAGTTGTCAATTCCCGTCAACGGTCAGCGAATCAACAGTGTAGCAGGTAGCAGCAGTGTAACGAGCAATAGTAGTGGCAAAGAACAGGAGTAGTGACAGCAGTAGCGAGTAGCAAGAGTAGCAGTAGAGCAAGATAAGTAATAGTAGTAGCAACAGTAGTAGTAGCAGCAAAGCAAAACAAGTAACAGCAGTAGCAACAGTAGGACAAACTCGTAGGCAATGGGTCGGTGATTTGTTTGGATGATATTCGTCATGCAACAGCTATAACACGGAGAGATATGTGGCTAGCTCCCGTTCGTCAATGTTATGTAGGCATGCATTCCGTGTGTCGTCATACGTGCTTAGGGAAAAGAACTTGCATGACATCTATTGTCCATCCCTCCCGTGGCAGCGGGGTCCAAAAGGAAACTACGGGATATTAAGGTTCTCCTTTTAATAAAGAACCGGACCAATGCATTAGCACTTGGTGAACACATGAACTCCTCAAACTATGGTCATCACCGGGAGTGGTTCCGGTTATTGTCACTCCGGGGTTGCCGGATCATAACACATAGTAGGTAACTACAACTTGCAAGATCGGATCTAAAACACACATATATTGGTGACAACAATAATAATTTCTGATCTGAAATCATGGCACTCGGGCCCTAGTGACAAGCATTAAGCATGGAAAAGTAGTAGCAACATCAAATCTCAGAACATAGTGGATACTAGGGATCAATCCCCATCAAAACTAACATGATTACATGATAGATCTCATCCTACTCATCACCGCCCAGCGAGCCTACGAATAGATTACTCACGAACGACGAAGAGCTTCATGGAATTGGAGAGGGAAGAAGGTTGATGATGACGATGGCAATGATTTCCCCTCTCCGGAGCCCAAGACGGACTCCAGATCTGCCCTCCAGATGAAGAACAGGAGGTGGCGGCGCCTCCGTATCGAAAACGCGACGAAAACTTCTCTTTTTTATTTTTTCTGGGACGAAAGGCAACTTATAGAGCTGGAGTTGGGGGCGGCAGGTGCCTGTGGGCCCCCACAAGCCTGCCCACCGCCACCAGGGGGTGGTGGCGGAGCAAGGGCTTGTGGCCCACTCGCCCACCCCCTGAGGTGGAACTTGGCGCAGATATTTTTGATATTTTCCAAAACTGCTCCCCATAAATTTCAGGACGTTTTGAGAACTTTGATTTCTGCACAAAAATAACACCAAGGCAATTCTGCTGAAAACAACGTTAGTCCACGTTAGTTCCATTCAAATCATGCAAATTATAGTCCAAAACAAGGGCAAAAGAGTTTGGAAAAGTAGATACGTTGGAGACGTATCAGATGTCTAAATATCCCTTTTCCTACACACAAGAAAACCATACAGGTAGCTCTGGTGAAAACAACATCAGTCCGGGTTAGTTTCGTTCAAATCATGTAAGAATTAGGCCAAAACAATAGCAAAAGTGTTTGGAAAAGTCGATACGTTTGAGACGTATAAACTCCCCAAAGCTTAGCACATTGCTTGTCCTCAAGAAATTCAATTCAACGAATTGAACGCGATAAAGAAAACTTTGATAAACTCTTTTGCCTCATCAGACGTATATAAGCATGCACTACGAACAAGTCCAACAATGAAGTAATGCAACAAAGACAATGCACGAAGCAATACTTCGATCATGTGAAGAGTTTCAAACAACTAAGAATGAATAATATGTAACTAAAAATCATAACAAGATCAGAATGCACATGACTTGGATATGCTAGAGTGGTATCTCCCTAGCCCCCATGGGTGAAGCAGAACATAAATGCAGACACTCCTTCGGAGTATTAAAGGAGACTAGAAATAAATAATTCAGAATAAGCAATATCACAATCATGCAGAAGACAATGTGGTGCTTTGGGACAATGCACATTACACTCAGAATGAAAATTATGCTCTCTATAGTTGGTGCTTTTTATAAGAAGAGGATGAATCAATAGAAAAGTAAAATAGATAGGCCCTTCCCAGAGGGAAGCATTGATTTGCAGAGGTTCCAGAGTTCGAGCTTTAAAACAGAGACAAATCAAAATTTTGGCCGGTATGCTTTCACTGTCAACGTAACAACTAAGAGATCTCAATATCTTCCATGCTAAATACATTATAGGCGGTTCCCAAACAGAAAGGTAAAGTTTTAACTCCCCCTCCACCAATCGATCACATTCCACGACGGGCCGAATCCACGGGTACCGCCCATACAAACAACAATCCTGGGGGAGTTTTGTTTCATTAAATTCGATTTGACTCTGTGCATGCAACTGGGCATCCCGGTTCCCAGCCACTTTCTCGTGAATGATAATGATTCAACACATATCTTGAGAATAACCTACTTAGCATGGAAGATACTGATAGTCCATAGTCACTACATGAGAGGTTCGGGCATACAAAACAAAATATTCATTTGAAAATTTAGAACACGACACATGCAAATTTACTTAGAGCGGCACATAAATACCGCATATAGGTAGGTATGGTGGACTCATATGGCGCAACTAGTTTTAAGGATTTTGGATGCACAAGCAGTCAGTCTGGTTAGTATAGGTGAAGGCTAGCAAAAGACGGGGAAGCGACAACCTAGAGAGCAATAATGGTCATAATCATGCAGAGCGGCAAAGCAACATTGAAAGCGATATTATTATTCTGAAATAAAAAGATCGTCAAGGCTTGATAGACTTCTAGTCATAAATATGTGTAAGCATGTGCCATGTCAATCCAAAAACTCTCTGAAGGGAAATACCACTCTAATATGCCAAACCATGAACAATGCAATGCATGCTAAACATTTCAATAACACATTATGCACTCCAGCTATTTGAGACTAGTCACAAAGAAAGCATGAACTACTGGGAGAGCATTGTAATCATAGCACTATGTCGCTACAAGCTGGTCTCTAGATCCTAAGAACAGGCATATGTACAAAAGTAGAAACAAATAGAGTACATACCGACTTTCCTTGTTACATTCCTTCCGTCGAACTTTGTCACTATTGCATCGTCACTTGCACGATCGAACGTAGAAAGATATAATCAAGTGCAATTGCAACCATGGGCGTGAGCTGAACTCTGCAAACAAAGCAAACTAAAGAGAGAAAATAAATCTTTTTGGGTTTTCCAAAGGTTAAACGAAAGCAAAAGAAAAGAGAAATCTTTTGTTGTTTTTGCAAAGAGAGAACAAAGAAAAATAGGCAAAAACTCTGAAAAGACTTGAAAAGGATACTATGGATGATACAATGAAAGGGGAGAAGGATACACACTCCCCCAAGCTTAGTCTTTTGGCCTAAGTTGAGCTCGGCTATTGTGGGCTCCAGGAGCTTTCGACGGCTCCGGGGTGTACTGGTGGCTCCAAGAATCATACGAGGCCTCGGGCGCGTACACTGATACCCGGCTGGCCTCCGAAGGAAAAGGCTCTTCTTCCTCGGGAACAACCTCCTCCATGGGGTTGTGGAACTGCTGCTGGATCACGAACTCGTCCAGCTCAATCGAGGTGAAAGACCACCCGTTCCTGCTAGTGTAATCAAACAAAAGTGGTGCAGGAAGACGGATCTCGTGAGTAGTACGCTTGCCAAACCTCATAATATAAAGAAGGTTACTAAACTCGGAAGTCCTAGTAACAAACTCATGCCTATTCATAGCGGTAAGATCAAAGCTTATGAATGAAAAAGGCGTATCATCTGTGCGCACTGTGCGCCCGAGGTGCTCGAGGATAAGCGTGGCATAAATACCACCAAAGTGAGGCCCTTTGCCGCTGTTAGCGACGAGGCGACGAGCAATCAAAACACCAATATTGTAGTGTTATCTCCTAATAGGGTGCCTTCCAAGATAGCGAGATCCGGAGCCGAAATTTTGCTCGTGTTGTCACGAGCTAACACCAGCAATATAGTATGCAAAATACCTGATAGAGGAAACAAGAAGCTGGAGATCTTCCCCCGGTAAATTTCTCGCGGGTCCTTACTGCAAAGGGAAACGAATAGGGATTTCAGCTAGTATGGCTGAACGTTCATTTTGGTCGTCTTCCCGACATTCGGCACACCTATAATATCTCAAAATTCTGCCAAAGACATGGTAAAGACATCCTCATATAATCTGAATTCAATAATGGAAGTTTTATCATTATATCTAAACCAGTTGACAAAATAATAGGTGAGTTTTGGATATTGTTGCACACGTCGTGTTACGAGATGTGTCAAACCTGCAGCTGCATAGAGGTTATCAAACTCATCCTTAAACCTGCCGCCATAAAGAAATTTGAACACGGGTATGCCATAGCACGTGTCGTGTCCGTCTTGTGGAACAACTCCGATGGCACGATATCATCATTGTAACTTGTCCTCATAGTAGAGGATGAAGCTGCAGCTCTAGTTAATCTATGAGTAGGCTCGGGTCTCTTCTTCCCAAGCCATCCTTTTGCTTTTCCAAACAAGCTCATTTCTGAAATTTTTGGTTCATCACAAAAATGGAGGTTTAAGCAAAAATGAGTTGGAGCAAACTATTCTACTCACTTCCCTCATGCATAAGCTTGCATCAAAACTTCATAAATAAATTCCTAAACATGCATGCAAGCTCATATGAACAGCACCAAGAATTCCTAAATACTCACGAATAAGACTACCAATCAAAATTTTAATTGGAGGAGTGGAGGAGTCACATACCACGGAGCAAATGCTCAAATTCTCAATGCAAATGATGGGCTGTAGAGAGAGACTGAAATTTGCCACCAAGAACAGCTAGAACTCGAGCTCCACGAGAAAAATCGGGATTTTTGGAGTGAGAGAGAGAGAGAAGGGAGGAATAAGTACCTGGAAAGGTACCCAGGTGGGCCCATGCGACCTGTGGGCGCGACCAGGGGGTAGGCCGCGCCAGCTGGCAGCCTGGACCAAGGGTGGCCCCCCTGCCTGGCTCCAGGTGCCCATGCGTCTCTTTTGTTATGTAAATTTTTATGATAATTTTTCTGACAACTTCACTTTTGAATTTTTTTGAAATACTGAAAGTTGCAAAACTTCCGGTAAGCTCGAAACAATGGTTAAACATATGAAGCTTCAAAAACATAAAAGTTTGGTACATCAAGGAGGAAGAAAGATAAAGGAAATGAAAACATAACAAGCTTCTATTTTTACTCATATGAAATATATTTGTTAGCAAGGTTGATCAAGTCTTACTACCAAATAGGTGTTATATTTGAGCAAAAAGTTTAATTTCCTATAAAGCAATCATGGTACCTTTATTTCAATGGATATTGTCCCCACCATAATGGTTTTGGATTTGTGGTGCACATGTAGGGGACAATCCCACTCTCCAACCTTCACGGTCTCAATATTCTCAATAGAGTTAAGGCCATGCCTTTTATCGATCTTCTTCGGAAAATATACCGTGTTCTCCTTCTCATTAACATGAAAGGTCACCTTTCCTTTATTGCAATCAATTATAGCACCTGCGGTGTTAAGAAAATGTCTACCAAGAATAACGGACATGCTCCCATCCTCGGGAATGTCAAGCACAACAAAGTCAGTAAGGATCAACCAATTAGCAACTTCAACGGGAACATCCTCACAAATACCTACAGGAACGGTTGTTGACTTATCAGCCATTTTGTCATGCCCGAGATGCGACCCTATCCTCAATTGGAACGAGGGCCTCGTCAGGGATAGAAGCGCATCTCGTCGTGTCGCAAGAATGGATATCGTTACAAGTACATGTACTGAAAAGAAGATATATATATATATATATATATATATATATATATATAATTGGCTTACACTCGCCAGAAGCCACATCAGAGTCACATCAGTACAATACATAACATCATGAAGAAGAGAAGGGTCCACTATGGACGAAAACAAACGAGAAAAGAAGAACGACGTCCATCCTTGCTATCCCAGGCTGTCGGCCTGGAACCCATCCTAGATCGATGAAGAGAAAGAAGAAGAAGCAACTCCAAATGAACAATCAACGCGCTCGCGTCAATAACCTTTACTTGTACCTGCAACTGGTGTTGTAGTAATCTGTGAGCCACAGGGGACTCAGCAATCTCATATCCAAAGGTATCAAGACTAGCAAAGCTTAAAAGGTGAGGTGAGGTTAAGTGGTGAGGTTGCAGCAGTGGCTAAGTATATATGAGGTCGATAAACTTACGAGTACAAGATATAAGAGGGGGAAGATCTACGCATAGCGGACGTGTCTACTAATGATCAAATGAATGATCCTGAACACCTACCTACGTCAAACATAACCCCACCGTGTCCTCGACCGGAGAAGGAACTCACGAAAGAGACAGTCACGGTTACGCACATAGTTGGCATATTTTAATTAATTTAACTTCAAGTTATCTAGAACCAGTGTTAAATAAATTTTCCACGTTGCCACATAGCCGTGGGCACGGCTTTCCAAAAAGATTTAACCCTACAGGGGTGCTCCAACTAGTCCATCACAAATTACCACAAGCCGCATAGAAATCCTCGATCACGACACTCGCGATCTCGTCGGACTCCTTAGTGGAAAACCTCAACTCCGAGATTACCCAAAGCATCACCGGAATCCCGATGCACAAGATATTTCGTCAAAGGTAAAACTAATCCAGCAAGGCCGCCCGACGTGTCGACGATCCCGATAGGAGCCGCATATCTCGTTCTCAGGACACGACGGATGGAACTAGCTACGAGTGCCAAACCTCGAGTTTCCTCATGATGGCCCCGCAGGCAGACCGTTTTCGACCAACACTCATGAGGAGCACTGACCCGGGGGGTTGATTAAAATATTCGCGGGTGCCGGCGGGTCCCTATGCAATTTTATTAGGTTATAGGACAAATGTAAAACCAATGTTGGGCCTTGCCAGACCAGCTTTAATCTAAAACGAATTATCAATGGGGTCCCCATAACAACCTCGATCGTGTTAGGAGCGCTCATTTATGGAACATAACACCGGTAGCCGAAACTAAGGGGGCAAAGGTGGAACAAAACTCCAGGCTAGAAAGGTCGAGCCTTCCACCTTTTACCAAGTATATAGGTGCATTAAAATAAATATCATTTAATAGGGTGATATAACAAGGAACCCATGTTATCACATGGAAGCAACTGCGCCTGCAACTAGCAACGCTAACAGATGGTTAAGGAAGCAGTAACATAGCCAATCAGTGGTTTGCTAGGTTGTGAACAGTTGAAGGTTTCATGGCATTGTTGAGAGGCTCATATATAACATGTGGTACGAACGAGACGTAAACGGTAGAAACGGTAAAACTAGCATGGCAATGATAGTAATGGTATCTAGGGAAATGGTCATCTTTCCCGAGATCTCGCTTGGAAGAAGAATAACTCCGTGAAGTCGGCGAACCAACGTAGTCGAACGGTTCCTCACTTCCCGACACGCTTGCGGAACTCTATCGAGACGGAGGAAACCAGAAACAAACATCAACATAGATATTCACCATGGCAAAAGCACGACATGAAGCACAACCTAATATGATGCATGATCATATCAAATATGCACGGCATGGCATGACAATTCACCTCACACAAACACTACACATTAAGTGAAGCTCCATATGCAACGAGTTGCATATCGACAAAACTCCACATTTAATTGTTTAGTTCACTCCCATTTAGGAACACGACAATATTAAAATGTTGTTAACATGGCAAGGGGTGAAGCGGTGATTCTACATGTCATCCTAGTCGGTTAACACGTGGAACATAGAACGAAGGTACGTTTCAAGAGACATGCACAACAGGAAGCACTAACTAAAATGATGCATGGATGCTCAATCCCTAACTATGCACTTACACCAACCTACAAAGGTCAACAAGTGCCACCTCATCACAAAGTGACACTTCTGCATAACTGCTCACAACTAGAATCCAGTGCCACCATTGGATTCATTGGGTTCTTCTACCCCAAATCCATATATAACAATGCTATATATGCATGCGGAAAAACACTAGAAACAGCAAAGAAAAAACTACACACGACCAAACTACGCTAATAACAAGAACAGGGGTTGTTCTTGATATGCTAGATTTGGCATATTCCTCTTCTGGAATATTCCAGATTTGAAAATACATCACAAAACTAAACTAAACTAAAATCATATAAACATCAGGGGTCCCACTGGTCATACTCACCAGGGCCCCTAATGGGTGTATGCAAGTGGGCCATACCCCCACAATACACACACACCCCTACTACTGCACCACACACCTAAAAGAAAATAAAATGTGGGCACGGGGAATCAAACCCTGAACCCCTGGTTAACCATCTCAAGTGCTACCAGTCGAGCTAGCTACATGTTCTCGCAAGAGGGGGCTTCGGCCTTAGTAGAGATGACACAGAGGTGGAGCTCACCTCGGGCCAAATCAGGCCGGCTGGAGGAGGGACTGGGCAAGCACGGACCCTACGGGCGCTGGAACCGCGTGTGGCCGATCGAGCGCTCAGGCGCAGCCACCGTCCCGTGCAGGTGAGAGGCCACGAGGCCCACGCACTCAACGCATAGAGAGGGAGGCACGACCTCGTCAGCTTGGCGTTGCAGGTGGTCACAGGGAGGCACACGAGCTCGCCGAAGCAAGGGCCCTCTCGACGTGGGGCCAATCAGCGACGGGGGAGGATCCAACGCCCTCAGATCTGGTGGCTGGCTCCATTCCCAACGGCTGCAGCGTCTGGCACCGGGAGGCCGACCCGCCGTGAGCCTCGAACACGGATCCTGGGGAAGGAAAGGAGAAAGAGCTCAGCATGAGGGAGAGACCCGGAGAGAGGAAGGGGAGCAGGGAGGAGGAGAGGCAGTCTGGTCCCGGCGAGGCGGCGGTCTCCAGGGGATTCGGCGAAGGGAGGGCTTCAGGCGGCGGCGGAGCATATCCTGACAGGAGGAGTTCGGGGATGCTCTGTTGCTCGGCTGTGGGAGGAAGACAGCTCCTAGAGGAGGCACTCTCGGCCGTCAGATCTTTGATCAAGCGGTCAAGGTCGATTGAAGGGGGCTAGATCAGATATGGTTGGCTCTGGATGGAAGGTTCGGTGGTGGAGGCTGGTTGGGTGATGTGAGATGGAGGGGATTGGCTCGATGGGAAAATTGAGAGAGGAGGAGACCAAGTGGTGTGCGGCGGCGGCGGATGGGATAGGGGAATTTGTCCCTAAATTTTAGGGTTGGCACGGTTGATCTATATATATATAAATATAAACTAGCTCGGGACCCTTTGATTTAATTAGACGGTCAGAAATAGGCACGTTAGGGAGTCCAGAGGAGGGGATCGGGAGGAGGAACAAGAGGAGGGAATCGGCGCAGGGTGAAGGAGACGGGGGATGGAGCGGCGCTGCGGGAGGAGAGGGAAAACGGTCGAACCGGCAACGGTATATAAAACCCCGAAAAACGTACGACGATAACCCAAAGACGGTGCCGCTACGGTCGACCGTTCAGGTAACAAACGGCCTCCGATTGCGATGAAATTTGACACGCGGTCTTCCTACATAAAAATAACACCGCACGCCAAGTTTCAACCCAATCAGATCAAGTTTTACACACACTTTTAAAACAGGGTTTTGACGATACCGCGGGTGCGTGCGAGTGCAGCCGGGCTCAGAACGGACAATGACGAGAACCGGCAACTAACAACGGATGCAACTTTTGAAAACTGGCGGCAACAGGATGCCGATGCAAAGCTGATGATGTGCATGATGCAATGATGATGCGATAAAAGAAAATAGACACACGACAAAAACGGACTAGAGGGGGAATCTTCCGGAACGTCGGCATCGGGCTGTCACAACTCTCCTACACTACAAGAGGATCTCGCCCCGAGATCCAAGAATGAAAGGGGAAGAGGATGAGAAAGCAAGAGGTAAAACTTAGTCGCTTCTTTGACAAACAAGTGAAACCAACGATCCTTGAAGGTTGCAAAGAGATGAGGAATGACACGAGAAACAAGAAAGAATTCACGGAAAATTTCGGCATCACTTCGGTAGGAAAATGGGACAAAAAATTCGATAAGAAGGAAAATTAGACAATATTCACAACCAACAACTAAATATAACAAGGGAACACCGTTATCTTGATAGAACAACATGATTGACCCAAAAGAGCAACATCACAATGCCTCCGGAACAAGGGAATAAAACTAGATCATTGGGATCAAAGAATGAATAAGAGAATGACAACTACTATCACAATAGAACCGAAGAGCCGCCGGACAAGAAGAATTGACTTAGTTGTTGGAAAACCAACAACGAAAAGAACAAGATAGAAGTGGGCTTATGGAACCCTTTTCAAACTAATGAAGTGACAACCAGCCACTAACAGAAACAAGGGTTGATTGGGAGAAACAAGATATGAACAATTTCTTACACCAAGAGGATACATTGAGAACTTGGATGAATGACAAGCACCGTGATAGCAACAATCCATAGGAAAAGATTTAGGTGAAATCCAAACCATATAGCTCAATGAAGAAATCATGGATTGAAAATATCCCATGAACATAGAATTGGTGGGTTTAATTATCTCATACTTGAAAGGAAATCTATTCGAGACTCCTACACTAACAAGAATGCTATAATACCACCTCAAAGGATAAAGGAAGAACAAATGCACTCGAGATGCAAAAGAAAGCATACTTGAGGTTGTCCAACAAGAATCTTGAAGAACACTCTGAGAAAATCACATCCATGAAGAACCACCATGACGAGCCTCCGTATCAAAAAGGATGATGCAAAGATAAGAAGGTAAAAACATAAGATTGAACCCTTGCAAGACTTAGATGAAGCTACTCAAAGAGAAACTTGAGAACACTTGGAACTCCGGAAAAGAAAAGATGAGAACAGTTGAGAAAAAGATTGATATCATGAGCCAGTCTAGAAGAAGAATTCAGATTACTATGAACAAGAATAAGAATTATGTTATGCTCACCCTTCATCAAATTAAATTGATGACAAACAACGGATCTAGCATACAACTTATTCCTCTTGAAAGAATCTTGAAGAGACAGAGAGATAAGCACCACTTGAGGCATAATTGAAGGAAGCACCGGTAAGAATTCACAATTGAATGGGAACACCACGAATTAATGGAGATACATGAGAATGAAGAGATCATAAGCCACCTGAGAGAAAACTTTGAACAAGGCACCAGAATACTTGAGAGACGAACGAAGATACAACAATTGAGAAGAATTGAGGATGAAAGTTGAAAGCTGAGAACGAAGAATCTTCTGAAATGATGGCCTTCGGAGGGTCGAGAATGAAAACAACTCAAAGAAGCACCGGATAGCACGAAAGGCATTACTCATGACTCGGAACATTTCAAGATAATGCCACAAGGCTGAAATGATGAATCTGCAAGAGAATGAACCAAGGTTTGAGAGAAACACCCCTTCGGTCTTCCAAGCTGAAAAAGAGGAGGAGAACACCACCAAGAATAACTGAGACACTCCGGAATAAAGAAGAATGAAAGTTGAGTCAAATATGAAAAATAATTCGAATAGATCTTGAAAAAACAATATGACTGAAGATATTCATACTTACATCATAGATGAAAAAGAATAAGAGAACTCGGGAAAGAGTACAAGAGGCTAATAAGATCCTGGGAAAAACCTGTGGGTTATGGGCCCACTCAAAGAAACCACCGTTGAAACAACTTACTAGAAGAAGAGATATTGCACCGGTAAAAAGAAAACTAGATGAGGTTAGCACCTCGAAATAATAGAAAGATCTGAAAACAAGAAACTTTGAGACATCTCCAACGCTCCGGATAGAATAGAGATAACTGAATAAACAAGATAGACTGATAAGAATCTCCAACATAGGAAAGAATTGAAAGATGAATAGGATATAATGAACACGGATAATTGAATAGAACTCACCGATAGAGATAACAAGATTGAATAAAGATGAACATGAAGCTCCTGAGAATCTTCACAATGAACCATCGGATACAAAAGGAAGAAGAGATAGCGGAAGCATCACTGAATAAGAAGGCACTTGGATGAAATCCAATCACTGAAGAAAAAGGGCGGGAGGGCGGGGAAAAACAAGACAACTTGGGACAGATGAGACAAACTCCGGTAAGAATTGAGAGAATGATTTGCAAACATTGGAGAGGATTGAATTCACTTGGAGAGAAACACACCGGTTGGAAAAGAATTAACATGACGACTCCGGTTGACAAGAATTGACATGACAATCTAATTTGAGCAAAAGGATTAGTACTCTCATGAAAAATATGAGAACACCACTTAGGAAAGATCTGAAATCACCACTTGAAATCGAAGCAACACGAATTACCATATTCCAACAAAACAAAGGGTGAGGCTTATGAAACAAGCCAGAACAAACTCATGAGAAAGATTTCCTCCGATATTTTCGTGGACAGGATCGCACGGGCTCGAACCTTACAGTACCCATCATGTACAAGGCGGTGCACACGACATACGAAGCGTCCCCGAGTCGTACCAAGCTACAAGGACTCTTTAAGACACAACGAGAACCACTGTAAGTCGACCATCAACAAACGAATCCACTAGATGTCGAACCCCAACCTAACATCATGCATCTGTTGGAAGATTGTCCTATAAGTAACTACTTGAATTCCCACCTAAGAATTCCCGAAATTTCTGGTCATGCAATCTGGTACACGGATACAAGGAGTAATATTTCACACAACTCCTATAATAACCCGTCCAATGTATCACATCCGTCAACACACGACCAGAATCTCGGACCTTCATCTACTACAGACCCTCGTGATCACAACGATACAAAGTATGGCAGTACTCCCGAACAATCTGCACCAGTACTCATCGGGGTTATCTCGCCACTACTAGTATTGAAGCAATTACGAACATCCTTCGTTCTGAGATACTAAGTAATCTGAATGATAACGATGTGCTCGAGAATCCCCTGGAGCTCAACACCCCGGAAGAAATCAAGTCAGACAGGAGGCACCAAGACAGAACTCCGTCACATCGGCATCATATAGATTCCAAAATATCCGCGTGATCCTAAATTTTTTTATGAGTGAGAAGAGGAGTAGAATTAAATTATTACGTCAAGATTCCTCACCAGAGCATAGAAGAGGAGAAAAAAATAATCCTACTCTCCAATATATAACTAGACTCAAAGCAATTTTCACTAGACTCGACTCGGCCCAGTTCGATCAATCAAGGGGTCTCCTAGGTCGCTACTGCTCTGATACCAACTTGTCACGCCCAAGATGCGACCCTATCCTCAATTTGGCACGAGGGCCTCGTCAGGGATAGAAGTGCATCTCGTCGTGTCGCAAGAATGGATATCGTTACAAGTACATGTACTGAAAAGAAGAGATATATATATAATTGGCTTACACTCGCCATAAGCTACATCAGAGTCACATCAGTACAATACATAACATCATGAAGAAGAACAGGGTCCGACTATGGACGAAAACAAACGAGAAAAGAAGAACGACGTCCATCCTTGTTATCCCAGGCTGCCGGCCTGGAACCAATCCTAGATCGATCAAGAAGAAGAAGAAGAAGCAACTCCAAATGAACAATCAACGTGCTCGCGTCAATAACCTTTACCTGTACCTGCAACTGGTGTTGTAGTAATGTGTGAGCCACAGGGGATTCAGCAATCTCATTTCCAAAGGTATCAAGACTAGCAAAGCTTAAAAGGTGAGGTGAGGTTAAGTGGTGAGGTTGCAGCAGTGGCTAAGCATATATGACGTGGCTAAACTTATGAGTACAAGATATAAGAGGAGGAAGATCTACGCATAGTGGACGTGTCTACGGATGATCAAATGAATGATCCTGAACACCTACCTACGTCAGACATAACCCCACCGTGTCCTCGATCGGAGAAGGAACTCACGAAAGAGACAGTCAAGGTTACGCACACAGTTGGCATATTTTAATTAAGTTAACTTCAAGTTATCTAGAACCAGTGTTAAACAAAGTTTCCACGTTGCCACATAACCGTGGGCATGACTTTCCGAAAAGATTTAACCCTGCAGGGGTGCTCCAACTAGTCCATCACAAATTACCACAAGCCGCATAGAAATCCTCGATCACGACACTCGCGATCTCGTCGGACTCCTTAGTGGAAAACCTACTCTCTGAGTTTACCCAAAGCATCACCGGAATCCCGATGCACAAGATATTTCCTCAAAGGTAAAACTAATCCAGCAAGGCTGCCCTACGTGTCGACGGTCGCAATAGGAGCCGCATATCTCGTTCTCAGGACACGGCGGATGGGACTAGCTACGAGTGCCAAACCTCGAGTTTCCTCGCGGTGGCCCCGCAGGCAGACCGTTTTGGACCAACACTCTTGAGGAGCACTGGCCGAGGGGGTTGATTAAAATATCCGCGGGTGCCGGCGGGTCCCTATGCAATTTTATTAGGTTATAGGACAAATGTAAAACCAATGTTGGGCCTTGCCAGACCAGCTTTAATCTAAAACAAATTATCAAGGGGGTCCCCATAACAACCTCGATCGTGTTAGGAGCGCTCATTTATGGAACATAACACCAATAGCCGAAACTAAGGGGGCAAAGGTGGAACAAAACACCAGGCTAGAAAGGCCGAGCCTTCCTCCTTTTACCAAGTATATATATATATATATATATAGGTGCATTAAAATAAATATCATTTAATAGGGTGATATAACAAGGAACCCATGTTATCACATGGAAGCAACTGCACCTGCAACTAGCAATGCTAACACATGGTTAAGCAAGCAGTAACATAGCCAATCAATGGTTTGTGATACGACTCCGTCGTATCTACTTTTCGGAACTCTTTTGCCCTTGTTTTGGACTCTAATTTGCATGATTTGAATGGAACTAACCCGGACTGACGCTGTTTTCAGCAGAATTGCCATGGTGTTGTTTTTGTGCAGAAATAGATGTTCTCGGAACGTCCTGAAAATTTACGGAGATTTTTTCTAGAATAAAAGAAAAATACATGCGCAAAGATCCACCGGAGGGGGCGTGCCAGTGGTCCACAAGCCCACAGGCCGCGGCCACCCCCTATGGCCGCGTCATGCAGGCTTGTGGGGCCCACGTGGCACCACCGCCCCCAATCTCAGCTCTATATCTTCCGTTTCGCTTGGAAAAAAATCGGAGAGAAGGTTTCATCGTGTTTTACGATACGGAGGCGCCGCCACCTCATGTTCTTCATTTGGAGGGCAGATCTGGAGTCCGTTTTGGGCTTCGGAGAGGGGAAATCGTCGCCATCGTCGTTATCAACCTTCCTCCATCGACAATTCCATGATGCTCTTCATCGTTCGTGGGTAATCTCATCGTAGGCTTGCTGGACAGTGATGAGTTGGATGAGATCTATCATGTAATCGAGTTAGTTTTTGACGGGGATTGATCCCTAGTATCCACTATGTTCTAGATTGATGTTGCTACTACTTGGCTATGCTTAATGCTTGTCACTAGGGCCCGAGTGCCATGATTTCAGATCTGAACCTATTATGTTGTCTCCAATATATGTGTGTTTTAGATCCTATCTTGCAAGTTGTAGTCACCTACTATGTGTTATGACCCGGCAACCCCAGAGTGACAATAGCCGGAACCACTCCCGGAGATGACCATAGTATGTATTCACCGCGCGTTAATGCGTTGGTCCGGTTCTTTATTAAAAGGAGAACCTTAATATCCCGTTGTTTCCATTAGGACCCCGTTGCCACGGGAGGGATGGACAATAGATGTCATGCAAGTTCTTTTCCCTAAGCACGTATGACTACATACGGAATACATGCCTACATTAGATTGATGAACGGGAGCTAGTTACTTATCTCTTCGTGTTATAGTTGTTACTTGATGAATCACATCAGTCACACTCATCCATCACCGATCCACTGCCTACGAGTCTTTTACTACTGGTTCTTGCTACGTTACTTTGCCTAGGCTTGTCCCTTGCTTCAAAAGGGATTGGGCCACTTTGCTGCTACTGTTGTCACTTTGCTGCTACTGTTGCTACTACTGTTACTTTGCTGCTGCTGCTGCTACTGTTCCTTACCTCTCCGCTGTTACTTGTTGCAAGACTTTGTTGGCGCCATTGCCGGGGATAGCCAAGTGAAGCATATTCTCCCGTCAACAAGGCTTTTTCTCGCGTCGTTGCTATCATACTACCTTGCTACTGATACTTTGCTTGCAGACACTAATCTTTCAGGTGTGGTTGAATACTCTTTCGCTTCCCGTCTTGAGAATACACATTCAGGTGTGGTTGAATACACATTCAGCTGCTGATACTTGAGAATATTCTTTCGCTTCCCGTCTTGGCGAATCAACAAATTTGGGTTGAATACTCTACCCTCGAAAACTGCTGCGATCCCATACGCTTGTGGAACATCAAGGCTTTTCTAGCGCCGTTGCCGGGGAAGCACAGCTATATTCTCTGAGTCACTTGGGATTGACGTCTGCTGATCACTATGAGGAATCCGAAAGATCCAAGAACTAAAATCTTGCCTTCCACTATGAGGAGAGGTAAGGAATTGCCATCTAGCTCTGCACTTAATTCACCTTCAGTTTTGAGTAAGTTTGCGACATCGCCTCCTGCTAGAAATCTTGATATGTCGCGTGTGCTTGATGATGCTACTTCTGCTGCCCATGATGCTTATGATGATGCTATGCTTGATACTATGCCTGATGATGCTATGCTTGATACTATGCCTGATGATGCTATGCTTGATACTATGCTTGATGATGCTATGCCTCATACTGCTTTGCCACTTGGTGCATTCCTTGATGCACATATCCCTAGAGTTGCAGCTAGATGTGATGATACTTCTGAAACTGCTGATACTAACCTGCTACTATGCCTGTTATGCATGATACGCGCTATGTTATGGAGGGAGAGATAGCTGAGGATTTTCTTGCGTGTAAGGATAGCTATGATGTTGAGAAAATTCTGCGCAAGTGGAAAGAAAAATCTCTCAACGCTAGGATGAAATACGACCCGAAGTTTGCCACTTCGCCTATCTTTGTGACCGATAAGGATTATGAATTCTCTGTCGACCCTGAGTTAATCACTCTTGTCGAATCTGATCCCTTTCACGGTTACGAGTCTGAAACGGTTGTAGCCCATCTTACCAAACTGCACGATATAGCCACCCTATTCAGTAGTGAGGAAAAGATCCGCCACTACTATATGCTCAAGTTGTTTCCTTTCTCGCTAAAGGATGATGCTAAGACTTGGTTCACTTCTCTTGCTCCTGGATGTGTGCGTAGCCCCCAGGATATGGTCTACTACTTCTCTGAAAAATACTTCCCTGCCCATAAGAAGCAAGCTGCCTTGCAGGAAATATACAACTTTGCTCAAGCTGAAGAAGAGAGTCTCCCACAAGCTTGGGGGAGGCTTATCCAGCTACTGAATGCTTTGCCTGATCACCCTCTTGAGAAGAATGAGATACTTGATATCTTCCATAATGGACTTACCGATGCTTCCAAAGACCACCTAGATAGTTGTGTCGGGAGTGTTTTTAGGGAACGAACCGTAGAACAAGCTGAGATTCTACTGAATAATATCTTGTGCAATGAGAATGCTTGGACTATTCCCGAACCACCTCCTAAGCCAACTCTGAAGAAAAGAGGTATTCTATTCCTCAGTCCTGAAGATATGCAAGAAGCCAAGAAATCTATGCGAGAGAAAGTCACTAAATCTGAAGATGTCAAAAATCTACCACCTATCAAAGAGATCCATGGTCTCGATAACCCGATACAAGTAGTAGAAGTAAATTCTCTGCGTAGGTTTGATGAGAGTGATATTCCTTTTGATAAACCTGCTAGCTTATGCCTGGATGAATTTGATAACTTCGTTGCCAAACAACAGAGTTTCAATGATTATGTTAGCAGACAATTGGAAAAGAATGCTCGTATGCTTAGTCATTTAAGTGCTTGTGTGGACAGAAATGTCAATGATCTTAAACTTCTGAGTAAACATGCCTCTATGGTTACTACTCAGGTAGAACAAGTACTAAGCTCAAAATGACTTGCTCAATGAGTTGAACGACAATTCTGTCAGAGTCGTTACTAGAGGCGGTAGAATGACCCGGGAACATTTGTATCCTGAGGGTCATCCAAAGAGAATTGAACAAGATTCTCAAGGACTTAGCGCTAGCAACCCTGTTGCTGCTACACCTGAGAGTCCAAACGATGCCTCTGTCTCTGATGCTGAAACACAATCTGGTGATGAACATGATCCTAATGATAATATCAATAGCGATGTTCATGAAGATGCTCAACCTAGCAATGAAAAGGATGTGGAGATTGAACCTAGTGTTGATCTTGATAACCCACAGCCTAAGACTAAAAGATACGATAAGAATGACTTCGCTGCTAGGAAGCATGGGAAAGAAAGGGAGCCATGGGTTCATAAACCTATGTCGTTTCCTCCCAAACCATCCAAGAAAAAGGATGATGAGGATTTTGAGCGATTCGTTGAAATGATCAGACATGTCTTTATACAAATGCGTTTGACGGATATGCTCAAAATGTCTCCGTATGCTAAATACATGGAAGATATTGTGACAAATAAGAGGAGGATACCTGAGGTTGAGATTTCCACCATGCTTGCCAATTACACTTTCAAGGGTGGAACTCCGAAGAAACTAGGTGATCCCGGTGTGCCCACTATACCTTGCTCCATTAAAGGTAACTATGTGAGAACTGCGTTATGCAACCTTGGAGCCGGTGTTAGTGTTATGGCTCTTTCTCTTTATTGTAGACTTGAACTGGATAAGTTGACACCCACTAAAATCTCTTTGCAAATGGCCGACAAATCAACTGCTTTCCCTATTGGCATTTGCGAGGATGTGCCTGTTGTGGTTGCTAACACCACTATCTTAACAGACTTTGTTATCTTGGATATTCCTGAGGACGATGCCATGGCTGTCATCCTCGAAAGACCCTTTTTAAAGACTGCAGGGGCTGTTATAGATTGCAACAAAGGCAATGTCACTTTCCATGTCAACGGTAATGAGCATACGGTGCACTTTCCGAAGAAACAATATCGAGTACATTGCATCAATGCTATCGAAAAAACTTCATCGATTCTTATTGGGAGCTTTGAATGCCCTATTCCTCATGCCAAGATGATGTATGATTTGCTTGTTGGGGAGATACATATCCCCATTGAGGTGACCTAGTGACTATTCGAAAATTCTCCGTTCTCTTTTGCGATTCGAGGAAGTTTTGTCGAGGCGATTTGATCAAGCCCATTGATGGATTTCTTTAGATGACGATGACATGGATGAATTGATGAGTCACAAATCTCTGTTCCAAGCTTTCACTTTAGGTTGCTTAGAAGAAAAATGATAGATTTAGTTTAGTTCTCCCTATTTTCTGTCTTAGCGTCCGGTGGAAAAATACCCCGAAAATAAAAGTTCTCTGAACGCTGTGAAAATCAACTATGATTTTTTCTGGAATATTTGAAAAATACTGGGACAAAGAGTCTGTCTGGGGGCCACACCAGTGGGCCACAAGCCCTAGGGGCGCGGGCACCCCCTGGTCGTGCCACCCAGGCTTGTGGGGCCCACAGGCACCCCCTCCACTCATTCTTGCTCTCATCCGCTTCTCCTACCTCCGGAAAATATCGTTTCACAGCTCAAACCCGTGTTCTTGCTCCTCTTGTTGGGATTATCGATCTCTTTGCTCAAATAACCGTTCTCTGAACTCTTTTGGGGAAGTTACTCCTTGGTAAGTGACTCCTCCATTGGTCCAATTAGTTTTTGCTCTAGTTCCTTATACTCCGCGTATTTTTGCAGCCTTGGAGACCATGTTCTTGAGCTTTGCATGCTGATTCTAGCTGGTCCCAAGTAGTTTTGATGCGTAATATGGCCTCTAGGCACTTGTTGGAGTAGTTTCTATGAGTTTTGTTGAGCCTTGTTCACTTTTCCTTAGAGTCACTAAAAATTTCAGAAATTTTCAGAGATAGAAAAGGGAAAAGATGAGCAGGTTCTTGAGAGGCTCGTCAAGCCGTGACACCAAGGATGATGGGAGTGAGAAGAAGGCCAAGTATCCGGTCCCTCGAGTCGCAGAAGTTCGCGCGTGCGAATGGCCAAGCGACACGTTCTTACGCGCCGCTGGAATTTATGAGGACTTTTATCACTTGGTGGAGAACGCAGGCCTTACCGCCTTCGTTGAAGATAAGTGTTCACAATACCTCCTCCTCACTAATATCTTCGTACAAAGCTTTAACTTCTATCCGCGGAAGAATCCTCCTACGGTTGAGTTTAAACTCTATGATGTCCCCCAGCGCATGTCACTCTACGATTTTTGCAATGTTTGCAAATTACCTTATTTTGGGGATATTCATGAACCTCGTCCACGGGACTTGGAAGCTTTCATCGGCACTATTGCTGTAGGAGAGGAGAGAGGAGTGTCTTGCGCTAAAGCTGCTAGCATTCATTTTCCCGTGCTTCGGTACTTCTCACTATTTGTGGGAAAATGTTTGATTGGTCGTGGGAAAGCTGGGTCACTTAGTTCCCCTGATCTTGCGGTCTTGCACGAAGCCCTTTGTAACGATAAAACTTATAGCTTGGGCGCTATAGTAGCTCAATGGTTGAACCTGAACCGTTCTAAAGGTGTTGTCCATGGAGATATCTACGCTACTCGTCTTGCTAGACACTTTGAGATACCCGTTAGACTAGAGGAGGAAGAAGAGATTCTTCTTCCCGAGAGATATCTAGATTACGATAGCATGGTTCGCCGTGACTTTCTGGATAGAGATATAAATAGAAGGCTGATTTATAACCTGGTGTTTAGTCAGGGTTTTCGTGAGACTATTACTTTGCCTGCTCCTTCTTTGTTCAATCTTCATGCAGGCAGGTACACTATTATGCCCTCGGACATCTATGCATATTGGGGCCTAGCCCAACCACAGGTGCCCATGCCCGAGCCGCCAGTCAAGTACAGACGCCGGTTTATAAGTGGGAGCCAGAGGAGCTCACGCAGCAATGGTGTCCTCAGTCCACTCCGTAGTACCCCAGAGCTGGTTATTTCCCTCCTTGGGAGTAGACCAATTAGGCCAAAAGCCTAAGCATGGGGGAATACGTGTTCTCACCGACTTTACATTCTTGTTTATGCTTTCACTTTGTTAGCCGGTGCTCACACTTTACCACTATATCATCCATGTTAGTTTATTTTCTTTTTCTCGTTTTCTTTTCGTGTGTCTGTCGAGTTTGAGATAACCCAAAAAGATTTTCTTTTTCTTCTTTTGCTTGTTGGGAGCTTTCCCGTGTAGATAGTTTTCTTGTTCTTTGGGTCAAGGTAGAAGATGTTGGTTACAATGTTTAGTGGCTCTTGCATGCATACCTGTTTAGCTTTCAAAGAGCCATATTACTTTGTCTTCTCCTTTGTGTTTGCCTGCAGATTCCAGCGTAGTCCAATGCACGAGCACTCTTATTATTGTTCACATCATTCAGTCGTGCAAGTGAAAGGAAATAATGACGATATATGATGAAGTGACTGCTACTTCTCAAACAACAGCGCAAGAAATTGACACGTTCACGGAGATTGGCTTGCGTTGGTTTTTCCCTTGAAGAGGAAAGGGTGAGGCAGCAGAGGAGCAGTAAGTATTTCCCTTAGTTTGAGAACCAAGGTATCGATCCAGAAAGAGGGTCTCGTCAAGTCCATAGTACATGCGCAAACACAAACAAGCTTGCAACCAACGCTTCAAAGGGGTTGTCAATCCCTTCAAGATTATTTGCAAAGTGAGATCTGAAGGCGGAAAATGCAACGAAGTAAAAAGTGTAAGGCTGAAAATATGGTGTGGAGTAGACCCTGGGGGCCATAGTGTTCACTAGAGGCTTCTCTCAAAATAGCAAGTATTACGGTGGGTGAAAAATTACTGTCGAGCAATTGATAGAACCGCGCAAAGTCATGACGATATCTAAGGCAATGATCTAGCATATAGGCATCACGTCCGAGACAAGTAGACCTATACTTTCTGCATTTACTACTATTACTCCACACATCGACCGCTATCCAGCATGCATCTAGTGTATTGAGTTCATGACGAACAGAGTAACGCTTTAAGCAAGATGACATGATGTAAAGGGATAATCTCAAACCAATGATGAAAACCCCCAATTTTTACCCTTGATGGCAACAACACGATACGTGCCTCGCTACCCCTTCTGTCACTGGGTGAGGTCACCGCACGGTATGGACCCAAAACCAAGCACTTCTCCCATGGCAAGTATCGTAGATCTAGTTGGCCAAACAAAACCCACAACTCGAAGAGAATTACAAGGATATGAAATCATGCATAAGAGAGATGAGAAGAAAGTCAAATAAGATTCATAGATAATCTGATCATAAATCCACAATTCATCGGATCTGGACAAACACACCGCAAAAGAAGATTACATCGGATAGATCTCCATGAAGATCATGGAGAACTTTGTATTGAAGATCCAAGAGAGAGAAGAAGCCATCTAGTTATTAGCTATGGAACCGTAGGTCTATGGTGAACTACTCACGCATCATCGGAGAGGTCATGGTGTTGACGAAGAAGCCTTCCGTGTCCGAATCCCCCCTCCGGCAGGGCACCAGGACGTGCCCAGATGGGATCTTGCGGAGACATAAGCTTGCGGCGGCGGAAAAGTGATTACGATGCTCCCCTGATTTTTTTGGGAATATTTGGGAATTTATAGGCACAAGATCTAGGTCAGGGGACCTCTAGGGGGCCCACAAGCCTGCATGGCACGCCCCTGGCCGCGGGCTGGGGGCTTGTGGGGCCCCTTGGGCTCTTCTGGCTTGGCCCCCAAGCTCTCTGATCTTCTTCCGTTCTAGAAAAAATCTTTTCGGGGATTTTCTTCCGTTTGGACTCCGTTTCAAAATCTCCTCTGAAAGGGGTCAAAAACATGGAAAAAACAAGAAGTGGCACTTGGCACTGGATTAATAAGTTAGTCCCAGAAAATAAATAAAAGGCATGCAAAACATCTAAAGTTTGACAAGATAATAGCATGAAACCATCAAAAATTATAGATACGTTGGAGACGTAACAAGCATCCCCAAGCTTAACTCCTGCTCGTCCTCGAGTAGGGAAGTGATAAAGAATGAATTTTTGATGTGGAATGCTACCTAGCATAGTTGTCCTTTGCAACTTCTTTCACGTGGCATGAATGTACAGATCAGTACGATTCAAAACAATAGTTTTCTATTGACTTGAAAATAGTAACACTTCAAGCAAACTAGAAAAGTAATCATGAACTTTCAAAATAACAAGGCCAAAGAAAGTTATCCCTGCAAAATCATATAGTCTGGCTACGCTCCATCATCCTCACACAACTAATATAAATCATGCACAACCCCGGAATTGGCCAAGTAATTGTTTTCGCACTCTTACTTTCTCAAACTTTTTATAACTATCACGCAATACATGAGCGCGAGCCATGGATATAGCACTATAAGTGGAATAGAGTGTGGTGGTTGTGAGACAAAAAGGAGGAGATGGTCACATTGACTAAGCGTATCAATAGGCTATGGAGATGCCCATTAATAGATATCAATGTGAATGACTAGGGATTGCCATACAAGAGATGCACTAGAGCTATAAGTATGTGAAAGCTCAAGAGGAAAACTAGTGGGTGTGCATCCAACTTTCTAGCTCAAGAAGACCTAAGGCAATTTTGAGGAAGCCCATCATTGGAATATACAAGCCAAGTTATAAAACGAAGATTCCCACTAGCATATGGTAGTGACAAAGCAAGAAGCTCTCAATCATGAATAACATGGTGCTAATATGAAGCACAAGTGTGCAAAAATATAGTAGCATTGTCCCTTCTCTCCTTTCTCTCATTTTTTTATTTGGGCACTTTGGCCTCTCTTTTTTCTTTTCTCTTTTTTTTGTTTTTGGGCTCTTTGGCCTCTCTTTTTTCTCACATGGGACAATGCTCTAATAATGATGATCATCACACTTTTTAGTAACTCAAAGCCCAAAGATCACAATGATGATGACTCCATAGGAAATGCCTCCGGCAGTATACCGGGATGCAACGATCTAGTATGATCATGCAATGGAAATATGAGAGTGACGGCACAAGTCATGAGACGGAACGGTGGTAGTTGCATCGCAATATATCTCGGAATGGCTATGAAAATTCCATAGTAGGTAGGTATGGTGGCTGTTTGGAGTTAGGAATTTGGTGGGTTTGTGCACCGGCGAGAATTGCGCGACGCTAGAGAGGCTAGCAATGGTGGAAGGTGAAAGTGCATCTATACCGTGGACTCAACATTAGTCATAAAGAACTCACATACTTGTTAAAAAAAATTTATTAGTAAGCGAAACAAAGTGCTAAACGCATACTCCGAGGGGAACGGTTGGTAGGTGTAAACCATCGCGCGATCCCGACCTCAACACAAAGGATGACAATCAATAGATCAATTATGCTCCGACTTCCTAACATAGCGGTTCACCATACGTGGATGCTACGGGAATCACTAACTTCAACACAAGCATTTCTAGATTCACAACACCCTACTAACATAGCTTTTAATATTACCGAATTCAAGTCTCAAAACTAATTGAGAGGAATCGAATCTTCTCTTTCTACTCAATGCACATGAATATGGAAGTTTTTGCATCCTCTTTGGGTACCTAGCACATGGGACTACTTTCATAGCATAAGCCAACTACCAAATCACGCACCGTCGTGCTCTAAAGATATAAGTGAAGCACAAGAGAAAAAGTATCTAGCTCAAAAGATATAAGTGAAGCACTAGATAAAAGTATCTAGCTCAAAAGATATAAGTGAAGCACTAGAGCAAAAGTATCTAGCTCAAAATATATAAGTGAAGGACTAGAGCAAAAGTATCTAGCTCAAAAGATATAAGTGAAGCACTATGAGCATTCTAGCAAAATCACGATGTGTGCATGTCTCTATCTCTCTCAAAAAGGTGTGCAGCAAGGATGATTGTGACACAACAAAAAGAAAACACTCCTAAGATACAAGACGCTCCAAGCAAAACACATATCCTGTGGTGAATAAAAATATAGCTCCAAGTAATGTTACCGATGGATCGAAGACGAAAGAGGGGATGCCTTCCCGGGGCATCCCCAAGCTTAGGCTTTTTTGGTGTCCTTGAATTTGGCTTGGGGTACCTTGGGCATCCCCAAGATTGAGCTCTTTCCACTCCTTATCTCTTTGTCCATGAGAACGTCACCCAAAACTTGAAAACTTCACAACACAAAACTTAAACAGAAACTTGTGATAACATTAGTACAAGAAAACAAACTACCACTTATTTTGGTACTGTAGCAAACTTGTATTCCATCTATATTGATGATGGGCTACTGTAATCTCACTTTTCCATGTCTAGTACCCCCCGATACTAACCATAGTTTCATCAAAACAAGCAACCAACTCAACAAAAACAGAATCTGTCAAAAACAGACCAGTCTGTAGCAATCTGTATACTTCGTATACTTATGGTACCTGAAAAAATCTGAAACATTACGAGGGTCTAGGGAAAAAGCGTATAAATCAGCAGCAAAACGAATCAACTCAAAATCTCTTTCTGAATAAAAATGAAAAATCATCTCGTGAGAAAAAAGTTTCTGTCTTTTTCCAGCAAGATAAAACAACCATTACCAAGACTAATCATAAAGGTTTTGCTTGGCTCAAACACAAAAAGAAACACAAAAAACACAATCACAACAGAGTTATGAAAGTGTGGACGCAACAAAACAGAAAGAAAAAGATAAATTCATTGCGTTGCCTCCCAACAATCGCTGTTGTTTAACGCCCTTAGCTAGGCATTCAATGATGCTCTCACAAAAGACAAGAATTGAAGTACAACGAGAGAATCGTAAAGCATGTGAAATTCACATCTAAGTCTAACATACTTCCTATGCATAGGCATTTTATAGGAAAACAAATTATCAAGACAACCAATAGCTGCCAAATGCAAGGAAGAAGAAAGAGACAAGAGCAATCTCAACATCGCGAGAGGTGATTTAGGAACATGAAAGTTTCTACCACAATATTTTCCTCTCTCATTATATGTGGGATCATAATCAAATTCAACAATGTAACTATCACATAGGATATTATTTTCATGATCCACATGCATGCAAAGTTGACGCTCTTCAAAAATAGTGGGATTATCATCAAATGAAGTCATGACTTCTTCAATCCCACTTTCAATATTGTTCCAAATATCATAATCATCATGAGGCTTAAAAAAATCTTCAAGATCGTAAGAAAAATCATCACCCCAATCATGATCATTGCAACAAGTAGGGGACGTAGCAAAACTAGCATCCCCAAGCTTAGGGTTTTGCATATCTTTAGCATGACTGTCACTAATAGAATTTATAGTGAAACCATTGCAATCATGCTTTTCATTCAACGAGCCCTCGTGAATCACTTCATAAATTTCTTCCTCACAATTTTCAGATTCACGCATCTAAAGCAAAACTCCATAAAGATAGTCATGTGCACTCAACTCACTAGCAATTGGATCAACATAATTGGATCTCTTAAAGAGATTAGCAAGTGGATGAGGATCCATATCACTAGATTTTCAGCAAGCGAAGATCCAAACATATTGAAGGCACATGGCACACAAGCGAACAAAAAGCAAGCGAAAGAAAAGGGCGAACGAAAAAGGCGAACGAAAAAGGCTAGTTGGTGAAGTGGGGGAGAGGAAAACGAGAGGCAACTAGCAAACAGAGTAAATGCAAGAGATGAGTTTGCGACACTTACTTGGATGAGTTCCTCACTTGATCTTCCTCCCCGGCAACGGCGCCAGAAATCCTTCTGCTACTTCTCAAACAACAGCGCCAGAAATTGACACGTTGACGGAGATTGGGCTTGCGTTGGTTTTTCCCTTGAAGAGGAAAGGGTGATGCAGCATAGGAGCAGTAAGTATTTCCCTCAGTTTGAGAACCAAGGTATCGATCCAGAAGGAGGGTCTCGTCAAGTCCAGAGTACCTGCGCAAACACAAACAAGCTTGCACCCAACGCTTCAAAGGGGTTGTCAACACCTTCAAGATTGTTTGCAAAGTGAGATCTGAAGGCGGAAAGTGCAACGAAGTAAAAAGTGTAAGGCTGAAAATATGGTGTGGAGTAGACCCTGGGGGCCATAGTGTTCACTAGAGGCTTCTCTCAAAATAGCAAGTATTACGGTGGGTGAACAAATTACTGTCGAGCAATTGATAGAACCGCGCAAAGTTATGACGATATCTAAGGCAATGATCTAGCATATGGGCATCATGTCCGAGACAAGTAGATACTTTCTGCATCTACTACTATTACTCCACACATCGACCGCTATCAAGCATTCATCTAGTGTACTGAGTTCATGACGAAAAGAGTAACGCTTTAAGCAAGATGACATGATGTAGAGGGATAATATCAAACCAATGATGAAAACCCCATCATTTTACCCTTGATGGCAACAACACGATACATGCCTCACTACCCCTTCTGTCACTGGGTGAGGTCACCGCACGGTATGAACCCAAACCCAAGCACTTCTCCCATGGCAAGAATCATAGATCTAGTTGGCCAAACAAAACCCACAACTCGAAGAGAATTACAAGGATATTAAATCATGCATAAGAGACATCAAAAGAAACTCAAATAAGATTCATAGATAATCTGATCATAAATCCACAATTCATCGAATCTCGACAAACACACCGCAAAACAAGATTACATCGGATAGATCTCCAAGAAGATCATGGAGAACTTTGTATTGAAGATCCAAGAGAGAGAAGAAGCCATCTAGTTACTAGCTATGGACCCGTAGGTCTATGGTGAACTACTCACGCATCATCGGAGAGGTCATGGTGTTGATGAAGAAGCCCTCCATGTCCGAATCCCCCCTCCGGCAGGGCACCAGGATGTGCCCAGATGGGATCTTGCGGAGACGGAATCTTGCGGTGGCGGAAAAGTGATTATGATGCTCCCCTGATTTTTTGGGAATATTTGGGAATTTATAGGCGCAAGATCTAGGTCAGGGGACCTCCAGGGGCCCACAAGCCTGCATGAAGCGGCCCCTTGGCCGCGGGGTGGGGCCTTGTGGGGCCCCTAGGGCTCTTCTGGCTTGGCCCCCAAGCTCTCCGATCTTCTTCCGTTCCCGAAAAAGTCTTTTCGGGGATTTTCTTCTGTTTGGACTCCATTTCAAAATCTCCTCTGAAAGGGGTCAAAAACATGGAAAACCCATGAACTGGCACTTGGCACTGGATTAATAAGTTAGTCCCAGAACATAAATAAAAGGCATGTAAAACATCCAAAGTTTGCCAAGATAATACCATGAAACCATCAAAAATTATAGATACGTTGGAGACGTATCAAGCATCCCCAAGCTTAACTCCTGCTCGTCCTCGAGTAGGGAAGTGATAAAGAATGAATTTTTGATGTGGAATGCTACCTAGCATAGTTGTCCTTTGCAACTTCTTTCATGTGGCATGAATATTCAGATCCGTACGATTGAAAACAATAGTTTGCTATTGAAATGAAAACAGTAATACTTCAAGCAAACTAGCAAAGTAATCATGAACTTTCAAAATAACAAGGCAAAAGAAAGTTATCCCTACAAAATCATATAGTCTGGCTATGCTCCATCATCGTCACACAACTAATGTAAATCATGCACAACCCTGGAATTGGCCAAGTAATAGTTTTCGCACTCTTACTTTCTCAAACTTTTTATAATTATCAGGCAATACATGAGCGCGAGCCATGGATATAGCACTATAGGTGGAATAGAGTGCGCTGGTGGTTGTGAGACAAAAAAGGAGGAGATGGTCACATTGACTCGGCGTATCAATAGGCTATGGAGATGCCCATTAATAGATATCAATGTGAATGAGTAGGGATTGACATACAAGAGATGCACTAGAGCTATAAGTATGTGAAAGCTCAAAAGGAAAACTAGTGGGTGTGCATCCAACTTGCTTGCTCACGAAGACCTAGGGCAATTTTGACGAAGCCCATCATTGGAATATACAAGCCAAGTTATATAAAAGATTCCCACTAGCATATGGTAGTGACAAAGCAAGAAGATCTCAATCATGAAGAACATGGTGCTAATATGAAGCACAAGTGTGGAAAAAGATAGTAGCATTGTCCCTTCTCTCTTTTCTCTCATTTTTTTTATTTGGGCTCTTAGGCCTCTTTTTTTCTTTTCTCACCTTTTTTTTGGACTCTTTGGCCTCTTTTTTTTATTTCCTCACATGGGACAATGCTCTAATAATGATGATCATCATACTTTTTAGTTACTAAAAGCTCAAAGATCACAATGATGATGACTCCATAGGGAATGCCTCCGGCAGTGTACCGGGATGTGCAACGATCTAGTATGATCATGCAATGGCAATATGAGAGTGAAGGCACAAGTCATGAGACGGAACGGTGGTAGTTGCATGGCAATATATCTCGGAATGTCTATGAAAATGCCAAAGTAGGTAAGTATGGTGGCTGTTTTGAGGAAGGAATTTGGTGGGTTTGTGCACCAGCGAGAATTGCGCGGCACTAGAGAGGCTAGCAATGGAGGAAGGTGAAAGTGCATCTATACCATGGACTCAACATTAGTCACAAAGAACTCACATACTTGTTGCGAAAGTTTTTATTAGTAATTGAAACAAAGTGCTAAACGCATACTCCAAGGGGAAGGATTGGTAGGTGTAAACCATCGCGCAATCCCGACCTCAACACAAAGAATGACAATCAATAGATCAATTACGCTCCGACTTCCTAACATAGCGGTTCACCATACGTGCATGCTACGGGAATCACTAACTTCGACACAAGTATTTCTAGATTCACAACACCCTACTAACAAAACTTTTAATATTACCGAATCCAAGTATCAAAACTAATTGAGAGGAATCGAAACTTTTCTTTCTACTCAATGCACATGAAGATGGAAGTTTCTGCATCCTCTTTGGGTACCTAGCACATGGGACTACTTTCATAGCATAAGCCAACTACCAAATCACGCACCGCCGTGCTCTAAAGATATAAGTGAAGCACAAGAGCAAAAGCATCTAGCTCAAAAGATATAAGTGAAGCACTAGAGCAAAAGTATCTAGCTCGAAAGATATAAGTGGAACACTATGAGCATTCTAGCAAAATCACGATGAGTGCATGTGTCTCTCTCTCAAAAAGGTGTGCAGCACGGATGAATGTGACACAACAAAAAGAAAAGACTCCTAAGATACAAGACGCTCCAAGCAAAACACATATCATGTGGTGAATAAAAATATAGCCCCAAGTAATGTTACCGATGGATTGAAGACGAAAGAGGGGATGCCTTCTCGGGGCATCCCCAAGCTTAGGCTTTTTGGTGTCCTTCAATTTGGCTTGGGGTGCCTTGGGCATCCCCAAGCTTGATCTCTTTACACTCCTTATCTCTTTGTCCATGAGAACATCACTCAAAACTTGAAAACTTCACAATACAAAACTTAAACAGAAACTTGTGATAACATTAGTACAAGAAAACAAACTACCACTTCTTTTGGTACTGTATTAAACTTGAATTCCATCTATATTGATGATGGTCTACTGTATTCTCACTTTTCCATGGCTAGTACCCCTCGATACTAACCATAATTTCATAAAAACAAGCAACCAACTCAACAAAAACTGAATCTATCAAAAACAGATGAGTCTGTAGAATATGTATACTTCGTATACTTCTGGTACCTCAAAAAATCTGAACACTTATGACTGCCTGGGCAAAAGGCATATCAACCAGCAGAAATAAGAATCAACTCAAAACCTCTTTCTGAATAAAAATGAAAAATCATCTCATGAGCGAAAAGTTTCTGTCTTTTTTGAGCAGGATGAAACAAACATTACCAAGACTGATCATAAAGGCTTTGCTTGGCTCAAACACAAAAAGAAATGCAAAAAACACAATCACAACAGAATTATGAAAGTGTGGACGCAACAAAACAAAAAGAAAAAGATAAATTCATTGGGTTGCCTCCCAACAAGCACTATTGTTTAACGCCCTTAGCTAGGCATAGAAGCGATAGAATCACGTATCGTCGTCTTTGGTGCTCAAACCATAAGTGGCCCTCATCATGGATTCATAAGGCAATCTTATTTTCTTTCTGGGAAAGTGTTCCATACCCTTCCTTCAAGGAAATTGAAATATAATATTCCCTTCCTTCATATCGATGATAGCACCAATAGTCCTTAGGAAAGGTCTACCAAGAATAATAGGGCATGTAGGATTGTAATCAATGTCAAGCACAATGAAATCCATGGGTACATAGTTCCTATTTGCAATAATAAGAACATCATTGATCCTTCCCATGGGTTTCTGGACAGTAGAATCAGCAAGATGCAAATTAAGAGAACACTCTTCAATCTCATTAAAACCCAGAACATCACATAAAGACTTTGGAATCGCAGAAACACTAGCACCCAAATCACACAAAGCATTGCACTCATAGTTTTTGATTTTGATTTTGATGGTAGGTTCCCACTCATCATGAAGCTTTCTAGGGATAGAGACTTCCAATTCAAGTTTCTCTTCAAGAGCTTTCATCATAGCTTCGACGATATGATCGGTCAAGGCTTTGTTTTGGCTATAAGCGTGTGGAGAGTTTAACATGGATTGCATCAAAGAAATGCATTCAATCAAGGAGCAACTATCATAATTGAATTCCTTGAAATCCACGGTAGTAATTTCATTACTACTCGTAGTTTTAACGTCTTCTACTCCACTTTTAATGCTTTTAGCATCAAGATAGATGGACTCCGAATCATTGGGGCACTTTTCAACCAAAGTGGATTCATATCCAGCCCCATAATTATTAGGTTTGACACAAGAAAACAAAGATTCAATGGGAGTCACACCAAGCACTTTAAAATCTTCGTGATTCTCATCACGAGTTTCGGGTTTAGCAGCCATTTTATTGACTAAAGTAGCTTGCTTATCAGAAATCTGGCCCACTAGCTTTTCAAGACGAGCAAACTAAGAATTAAGCGCAAGGAATTCTTTGGCCATATCATCAACTTCTGTACTCATAAAAGCCAGAAAAGAATCTTGCTCCTTCAGCTCTCTACGGAAGTAACTATTATACTCAAACTGTGTAGACATGAAGCCTTTAACAGTAGTTTCAATCTCTTCTAACTTCGCAAAGCGAGCATCAAAATCCCTTAGTGGGGCCATTCAGGCTTTAGCAGGAAAGCAAGCACACAAGCAAACAAAAAGCGGGCAAGAAAAAGGGCGAACGAAAAGGCGAACGAAAAAGGCAAATTGGTGAAGTGGGGGAGAGGAAAACGAGAGGCAACTGGCAAACAAAGTAAATGCAAGAGATGAGTTTGCGACACTTACTTGGATGAGTTGTTGACTTGATCTTCCTCCCCGGCAACGGCGCCAGAAATCCTTCTGCTACTTCTGAAACAATAGCGCCAGAAATAGACACGTTGACGAAGATTGGGCTTGCGTTGGTTTTTCCGTTGAAGAGGAAAGGGTGATGCAGCACACGAGCAGTAAGTATTTCCCTCAGTTTGAGAACCAAGGTATCAATCCAGAAGGAGGGTCTCGTCAAGTCCAGAGTATTTGCGCAAACACAAACAAACTTGCACCCAATGCTTCAAAGGGGTTGTCAATCCCTTCAAGATTGTTTGCAAAAGTGAGATTTGAAGGCGGAAACTGCAATGAAGTAAAAAGTGTAAGGCTAAAAATATGGTGTGGAGTAGACCCTGGGGGCCATAGTGTTCACTAGAGGCTTCTCTCAAAATAGCAAGTATTACGGTGGGTGAACAAATTACTGTCGAGCAATTGATAGAACTGCGCAAAGTCATGACGATATCTAAGGCAATGATCTAGCATATAGGCATCACGTCCGAGACAAGTACATTGATACTTTCTGCAGCTACTACTATTACTCCACACATCGACTGCTATCCAGCATGTCTAGTGTATTGAATTCATGACGAACAGAGTAACGCTTTAAGCAAGATGACATGATGTAGAGGGATAATCTCAAACCAATGATGAAAACCCCATCTTTGTACCCTTGATGGCAACAACATGATGCGTGCCTCGCTACCCCTTCTATCACTGGGTGAGGTCACCGCACGGTATGAACCCAAAACCAAGCACTTCTACCATGGCAAGAATCATAGATCTAGTTGGCCAGACAAAACCCACAACTTGAAGAGAATTACAAGGATATGAAATCATGCATAAGAGAGATTAGAAGAAACTCAAATAAGATTCATACATAATCTGATCATAAATCCACAATTCATCAGATCTCGACAAACACAACGCAAAATAAGATTACATCGGATAGATCTCCATGAAGATCATGGAGAACTTTGTATTGAAGATCCAAGAGAGAGAAGAAGCCATCTAGTTACTAGCTATGGACCCGTAGGTCTATGGTGAACTACTCACGCATCATCGGAGAGGTCATGGTGTTGATGAAGAAGCCCTCCGTGTCTGAATCCACCCTCCGGCAGGGCACCAGGACGTGCCCCAGATGCGATCTTGCGGAGATAGAAGCTTGCGGCGGTGGAAAAGTGATTACTATGCTCCCCTGATTTTTTTGGGAATATTTGGGAATTTATAGGCGCAAGATCTAGGTCAGGGGACCTCCAGGGGGCCCACAGGCCTGCATGGCGCGCCCCCCTGGCCGCGGGGTGGGGGCTTGTGGGGCCCCTAGGGCTCTTCTGGCTTGGCCCCCAAGCTCTCCGATCATCTTCCGTTCCAGAAAAAATCTTTTCGGGGATTTTCTTCCGTTTGGACTCCGTTTCAAAATCTCCTCTGAAAGGGGTCAAAAACATGGAAAAAAAAGGAACTAGCACTTGGCACTGGATTAATAAGTTAGACCCAAAAAATAAACAAAAGGCATGCAAAACATCCAAAGTTTGACAAGATAATAGCATGAAACCATCAAAAATTATAGATACGTTGGAGACATATCAATTACTACCATACACTTAATCGACCATGTTACTGGGATCATTGGTGATTAGATGTTAGTCGGGTGGATTCTCGCGAGATTTTGTTGATGGCCTAATTAAAATGATAATGGATTTGGGTATTTGATATGGGTTGGTTGGAGACCTTTTTGCACTAACCGGCTACGCGGGAAGAATTATGGGTACTCCGCGTCGCGGTATCAGACGAAGCTTTTTAGATGTTAAGAATGTAGCGGCGCGCGCCCGAGTGGTCCCGAGATGCATCGCGCTTGTAATTAAGGGATGATAGGACTGACGTCAGCCGCCCACGCCACGTGCAGGAGCGCGAAGGGGAACTGGGCCCATGAATCCTTTGTGCTTAGGATTTAGACCGGTGGGCTGGCCTCTCTGTTGAGTCTTAGGTGGGGCTGCGACATGTCGATATTCCGAGACCGGGCAGGACCCAGAAAAGTGTGTCCGGCTAGAGTGTTATCGAGCGTGACAGGACATGTGGTGCACCCCTGCAGGGATGAAATTTAACTATTCAGCGAGCCGTGTCCACGGTTATAGGACGACTTGGAGTTGTGCCCTGATCTTATACAACTACAATTGTTACTTAACTGGAATTATTTGCCTCGGGATTGCTTCCTCGCAGGGAGTCGAGGGAGGATCTCTGGGCGTGACCTCACTTTAATATTGCTGCAACAATATGACTATTACTTGTGTTACCCTGTGCTACTCTCGTCTATTGCTGCAAGACCCTGAAGATGCTAGTCTTCGATAGGACTAGGCCTTCTCTCTCTTTTCTCGTGTTGCTGCAGTGAGTCCACATATAACAACCCCCTTCTTTGATACTGATGCATACTTAACATAGTTCTGATGCAAGTCTTGCGAGTACTTTGGATGAGTACTCACCGTTGCTTTGCTCCCCCTTTGTCCCCTTGATCCGTTGCTGCGACCAAATGGTGGAGCCCAGGAGATGGAGTTTCCTGCCAACGTCTGCCCCCGATGGTGTCTTCTTCGTGGAGGCCGCTGAAGAATAGGAGTAGTTAGGAGGTTCCCAGGCAGGAGGCCTCGCCTCGTTCGATCGTGTTTATTTTGTGCTAGACTTCTCTAAGGCACCCCATGTTATGTCTGTACTTAGATATTGTTGCTTTCGCTGACTCGTGTGTTTATCGAGCTTCTGTATTCTAGCCCTCGAGGCCCCTGGCTTGTAATATGAAGCTTGTATTATTTTATTTGTGTCTAGAGTTGTGTTGTGATATCTTCCCGTGAGTCTTTGGGTTTGATCGTACGCTTTGCGTGTATGATTAGCATACGATTAAACCGAGGGCGTCACAAGTTGGTATTAGAGCCGACTGCCTGTAGGTAGCCCCCTTCCCAACTCCTTGGCCAAAGTTGAGTCTAGTGTTTGAAAAACTTTACTAACACGAATGTTGTGGCTTACGGGCCCACATCTCAATTGGGTGGTAATAGTATCTTTTACTCCTTTTCTATACTCTGGGTTCTATTCTCTCTTCTCTTTCGGGTTAAAGATTTTACTAACTCTAACATTAGGTTCGCGTAAGTATTTCCTCCCGGGGAGCCTCGTATTTCAGACGATGGCTTGACCCATTAGAAGACTTTGAGGATATTCTTTGATGCTCTCTCGAGAACTTGTGCTCATCGCTTCTATGATTTCCCTACCTTCGCCAACCACTATGGATGACTACATACAAATGCCGTTCATACTTTCTTTTCCAATTGCTCTTGTTTTACGAGATGCAACGAATTATCTTATCGGAGATTCGTCCGTCATCGGTTGCCATGGGTTTCGAAAGTCCTTCGAATTACTTTTCGATCTTTTAGAATCCCCAGTAGCCTATTGCGTTTGACCTTTCTCACCTGCTTGCATTATGGTTAAATCCATATGTCTAGCAGCATTTGTTAAAATCCTTGGTGATTTTTCTATGATCTTATTGATTCTACCTTGGGGTGAATTCACACAATCATCTCTTGTGACTCATAAATTATCTTCGGGCTCAGACGTCCTTCCAGACAGAGTTGGTTCTCGACAAATCAACTTTGGTTGGTTGTCCATCTAAGTTCATTCAACTTACTGGTATTTGATCGGAGCATCTTGTTATGATACACCAACCTGGAAATCCTAATTCCCTTGGTATTTAAGTATCAATATTTTTCAGATGTTATATAACCCGATGCATTGCATCCTATCTCCCTCTGATTGAGTACCAATACACACATGAGGTCCTCGTGGATTGTCAGACCCATTGCTGGGTTATTATCCGACGACCTCCTTTGCTTTCGAAAATTCTTGTGATTGCTTCCCCTAACACATGATGCCATTGGTAAATTGTGTCTTCTCCCTTTGATAAGTTGTACCCTACGCTTTGTCAACCATGCCCTTCAAGCATATGTTAATTACTCTTGGAGTGTATGGTATATGTTCCTAAGATGCCCCGATGTGTTGAACCTATGCCTTCCTAAATCAATATGAACCGAAGAGTTTTCACGAGTCTTGCTCTTCTGATGTTTTGCTGAATGTTCTTTTAAAGCTATAACTTGATCAAGAGCGAGGAGTAAAGGGCAGGTGATGCATTGATGAAGTGGGAGTCGACCTTGAACTTTGTGTTCATGCCCATGGAAACGACGTTGATCCTATCATAGAAACTTCTCGTATCAATAATCATTCATTATGTGGTTTAAATCTGGTATATGTGATCTTGTCCTTTGCAATCGGGGTTCCGACCATGTTGTCCTACCTTGATTTCATTCCCAGACGAGTTAAAGTATTTGTCTTCTTCAGATCAATACATCGCTCCGAGCTTTAATGTTGATCTACCTCTAAGTATTATCCCTCGTACCCCAAAATTACCACGGAGCTACATAACTTCTTGTGAGCTCCTCATCAACTATGATATTTTCATTAATTCCAGTTTCCTCGTGTTTCAGATGTTGGACATGCGAGTACATCGATAACTGAATCGAGTACACATTGCGATTCAACAACTTTTAGTAATCTTCCTTGTTTACGAGTTTGTACTTGATCATGTCATTCCAAGCTGTTAAGCTACATCATCATCGTCATGTTGGAGCTCGACCATGCTATCTATACCCTTCACCCCTGGAACACAATGCCAACTGTGCATTATGCTTACATCGATCTTTCAACATCATGTTGGTTGTCTTAAAAGGCAATTCCGATTCTGAGCTAGCAGTCTTATATGTGATTCCGACAACCCCTTGCTTCATCATTCCCTTGCTTGATGTCGTCGCTGAACGATTACATATTCGTGAAGCTTCTCGACAAATGTGTCATGATCATCATCGGCATCCCGAGCTCTTGTAGGGTATCAATTGGATGCACGTTGAGAAATACCATACCTTTCCCTCGATGAATTGTATTATCATCGACATCCTTGTTGCCTTCCCTCTAACACAAACATGTTCATGTTTTGTGTTGTCCCTTAAGTTCCTTACTATTCAGCTTATATTGTCTTCTACCTTGGAGTATTACTATCTTTTATGTCAAGAATTTCGTGAGAATTGCACACGTCTTAAGGATTCTTGATATGGTAATACTTCTCGCCATCACCATTCATTTCTTGGTTCCGTGTCATTTTAAACCGGAATACCAACAAGTGAGCTCTGATATGTGATCCCAATATTTTTGGCAACCCTATTGCCTTGAGGTTAACAACTGATTGTTTCATTCTTAGTGTGTTGGGTGTTAACTCATCATTTTTGACATTGGTTGTGCTACTCCGTCCTCATTTCCGAGTGCACCCTTCGACCAATGTTTAATTGTTGTTGTTCCCTCGAGCATACGACATTATACCAATTGATTTTACAAATTCTATCTCCTTGATATTATGACTTTGGAAATTCATCCATGTCAAAATCTTGAGGGATTGTTGCTGAGCCCATCGGCCGCACCCTCAAGTTCTCCAAGGTTCGTGATGAAGCTCTTGAAAGCATTACCCTTTTGCCTAGCTCATGAAGAATATGTTGGGTAGAAGACGTGTATTTCCCAAAGTTCACGTACATTCTTTCCGCCGTGAATATGTGAAAGTTTTGTTTTGCTTCCTCTCGGGAAATACCAAGTCATTCACGCATGTGCAAAGTGTTATATGTTTTGAGGATTTGTTATCTTCACTTGATATAACTTCTTTTAACACGCGGGGCCACTGACTGATTTGATCAAGGGAAGTTAAGTTCCATCATAAGAACTAATCGAGGCTTGCACAAGGGCCTTGATATCCTCGATGGTGGTTCTCAAATCAGAACTCAGTTGCATTGTGTTGTAAGGATTCCACGTGGTTACGAATGTCTTGACATTGTGTTCATGTGTCTTACAATCTAACTCATGATCCAAGAATTGCTTGCGTAGTTCATATCCTGAGACTTCTGCATCACCCTGTTTTCTTCTCAGGTATCTTGAGCCTGAGATGTCCCGACACCAATCAGATCTAAATCTCGGGCAGATATGGTGGTTGGAACATTTTCCAATAATTATAACTTTGGTCTTATGTAATCGAGTACAGTGATGTCTTGTCTGGCACACTGGTCCGAAGGACCCATTGTTATAAATTCTTCCATACGTAGGGTTAGCCAGTCTACCATCCAGAAACTATATGACTTAATTCATAAGTTGTTCCTCATGGATACTCTTTGTGTGCCCATTGTTTCGACCTTTATCGGATGACCATGTCGGTGCTATCCCGAAGCACGGATGTGGTACTTCATAATTCAAAAGGAACATTGGAAGCGCAATGCTAGATTGTTCCTGATCAATTATCCAGACCGCGTGGTATGGGTAAACATCATGATTCTTCTTGCCTCTCTATCAAAATGGCTATGTACTGGATGACCTATCATGTATACCATACTCTATGTTTTCCTCGGGAATGATATACTCTAAAGCTTGTGTGTGTGAACACATTTTCCTTTCCATTGGTTTGTTTGACCTTTCTTGTGGCAATTACTTATCTAAGGAGTGTTAATTCCCTGCTTAGGTAAAATTCTCGGTATACAACTCTGTCAGTAAGACCCTATTACTATTGTGGAAAACGTTCCGATAGCCGCCGGTGGACGAGAACCTTGCCTATTGGTCCGCCTCGTTTCAACGAGCAGGAAAATGGTTCTATTCGTTCCCCTCCCTTGGTATCGACGTTGTTGCCAACATAACTGACAGGTTAACCCCTTACAAGTCTTACTACCAAGACCGTATAATATGTCACCCTTGTGCCTACTCCCGGCCCACATGGTGGACCCATAACCCAAAGTTCCACAGGATTGAAACCTGACTCTCCTGTACATCTTTGACTGCAAAGTATCCTTTAGACTTGGCTTCGTATGAAATTCTCGAGCCACCGTTCAATGTACTGATCACTCTTTGGTCCGGATATTATTCAACATGCCGAAGATCAAGTCCATATTATTCATGAGAACATGGAGGCTGCTCAGTCTCCTCAAAAGAGTCAGTATGACCGTCATCATCAAGATATGGTCTATCAACCTGGCGAAAAGGCTTATCTTCGTGTCACACCAATGAGAGGTGCACATCGTTTCGGGATCAAGGGCAAGTTAGCTCCTCGCTATATTGGTCCTTTCACTGTTCTCGAAAGGCGTGGAAGAGTGGCTTATCAATTGGAACTGCCGGCGAACCTTTCTCAGGTTCACGATGTCTTCCATGTTTCTCAGCTCCGCCGCTGCTTCAAGGATCCTATTCGAGCAGTGGATCCTGGTATGCTTGAGCTGCAAGAAGACCTCTCTTATAAAGAGCATCCGGTCCGCATTCTCAACCAAGCTGAACGTCAGACTCGTCACAAAGTCACCAAGTTCCTTAAAGTGCAGTGGTCAAATCATTCTGAAGATGGAGCCACTTGGGAACGCAAGGATCATCTTTGTGATGAATACCCCGAGCTTTTTCCTGCTACCTCTTAATTCTCGGGACAAGAATTCTTGTTAGTAGGGGAGAGTTGTGACATCCCTGGATTAGGCTACAGTAATCTCGATAGTTGAACTACATTAAACCTATGCAGAGGATGCCACGTCACCGTGTTTCCTATCATTGATCTCGCGATTGTTTGAGGCAGTTCGAATTTAAAATTTAAATTTAAAATCAAACGAGAAAAGTAATAAGGTTGAAATAAAAATGTCGGGGGAGTTATATAAAAATTCCCTAATGAATTATAAAGTGAACCGAGCTTTTTAAGATTTATTTCAATAACTATATAATTAAAACAGAAAGCTATATATATTTATATATATAAATAGAATAAAAGAAAGTAAAAGACAAAAAAATACAAAAAAAGCAAGAAAGCCCCTGGCCGACTGGGCCAAAGTGGCGCAGCCGGCCAAACCCACGAGCTCCCCCAGAACCCTAGCTAGCGCCCCAGCGCTCCCTCCCGCCGCCACCTTCCCCCGCAACCGCACCCCACCCCCACCCACGAGAGCCCCCCTTCAGCTCTCCTTCCCACCTAACCTCCTGAGCCCCACCAACCCACCGAGAGCCCCCCCCCCCACTCCCACCTACCGAGGGCCTCACCCTCCCGATCCCACCGAGAGCCCCCCTCTCTCTCGGTTCTCTCCCTCCCACGTCGGTCCCGCTCCCCCAGATCCCGCGAGCCCCTGGCGCCAGTTATCCCGCGATCGAGCCTCCCGCTCGTCGCCCCTGGCCCCCACTCCCCCCACCTCGATCTCCCTCCCTCCTTCTCCCGTCGGCCTCGCCCCTCTCCCCGTCGCCCGCAGGGCTCGCTCGCCCCTGGCCTCGATCTCCTCCTTCCACCCCGCGAGCCCCTCCTCCTTCCTCATCCCCATCACCGCGCCCCCTCGCCCGGATCCCGTCCCCCACCGGCTCCAGGTCCGGCGACCCCTTCATCCTTCAGATCCACCGCTGCGGCACCTCTTCCTCCACTCGTGAGCGCCTCCTCCCCTAGCGACCGGAGCCCCGATGTCGGCGCCTCCCCGACGACCCCGCCGGCCACCACCATCGTCGGGCCCTCCTGCACCGCCGACCCCCATGCCACCGACGGCCACCGCTACCTCTGGCTCCTCCTCGCCGGCACCGCACCACCGGCCTCCTCGTCATCCTCCACAACGGCCGACCCCGAGCCTCGTCTCCCCGTTCCCCGGCAACGCCGGTGAGCCCTTTTACGGGTTCCGCCCACCCCTTCCTTCCATTTTCCGCCCCGGCTCCGTTTTGACAAATAGTTTTTCGTTCCGACGTCGTTAGGACCCTGTAGGTGGAGGTGGAGATAACCTCCTCTCTCTCTGTTGAGATTTTTCTATGAAGCAGAGTGATGTGAGATGTGTGAAGAAATGAGTTAGATAGAAAAAAATATGTAGTATGCATATGAGATGTATGTATTTGTGTATATAATGGTGTATGTTAATGCATGTACAGATGTATGTATGTATGTATGTAGGAATGTATGGACTTATGAAAATATGTATGAATAAATAGGTGTGTGCACATACTGTACGTGTGTGCTCGCTGTCCCAATGACACGCGGAGCCACACCCTTAAAAAAATAATAATAATATGTTTTTATTAAATATGTAAATAGATATATTAATTAATTAGTTGGTTAATTAATTAATTAGGTAATTGGAATAATTAGAGTATGCCACGTGGGTCCCCCACTAAATTAATCTCGTTAATTGATAATTAAACCTAGTTAAAAATGTGTGTCTATGACGCACGGGACCCACTCGTCGGTTGACCGGTCAACTGTTGATGTCAGCATGACATCATGCTGATGTCATGATAGCATTTAATTAAATTTATTAATTCTGTTTTTAATTCATAAATAATTAATAAAACTTTAAAAATTAATATAAAATAATCTGTAAGTCAGATCAAAATATTTTCAACATGAAAGTTGATTAGCAGAACGAGACCAATCCGGATACATGGTCCGTTCGTCTCTCACGCGTCCCTAGCATAGCAAACATGGAACTTTTTCATCGTTTTCCGTCTGACCGGTAGTAGCCCGAGACCCGGGAAAATATCGTCAGATATTCTTCCGACCCGTCTATGACGGATGTTGTTGTGTTAGCTCATGTCTAGCTGCATCTTGCCATGTCAGGCATCGTGTCGCATCTGTTGCTGTTATTTATTGTTTCTTCCCCCTCTTCTTACCGGTAGACCCCGAGACTGACGCTGCTGCCGGGTGCATCTACGACCCTGCCGATCAGTCCTTTGCCGCAGAGTAGCAAGGCAAGCAAACCCCCCCCCCTTGATCATTCCTATATCGCCTATGTCTTTCTTCCTACTGCTTGCACTAGTATTTTGCTACTGTTGTAGTTAGCTCCTATATCTGATGCATAGCCTATTTTTTATGAAGTGCTACTTTCAGCACTGTACTTTAAATCTGCTTAGTATAGGTGGAGCAATCATCCCCTCTGACCCCGTAGTCCAGTTGCCCCGCTTGTTTTCAAATCTCGATCCCTGATCGACGAGCCAGACCCGACACAGCACATACACCCCCCTTAGTTGTACGACGATATAGGGATACTATCGGGTACCGAGGGTGACACCTCTCTAAGTACTCCGGATGATATCTCTGTAGTACAGCTAGTCGATCGTGGTTATCGAGGGTGATTCCTCTTTCACCATTCCCGATGATGCCTCTGTCGTGCAACCCCTCGAGTGTGGGACCCCCGAGGGTGATTCCTCGAAGCCCACCTTGACGGATATATCGTTCGGAATCCAACGAGGGTGATACCTCGGATTCCCCCCGATGTTACTACCATACAGTTACTCGACCATGTTACTGGGATCAATGGTGATTAGATGTTAGTCGGGTGGATTCCCGCGAGTTTGTGTTGATGGCCTAATTAAAATGATAATGGATTTGGGTATTTGATCTGGGTTGGTTGGAGACCTTTTCGCACTAACCGGCTACGCAGGAAGAATTATAGGTACTCGGCATTGCGGTATCAGCCGAAGCTTTTCAGATGTCAGCAATGTAGCGGCGCGCGCCCGAGTGGTCCCAAGATGCATCACGCTTGTGATTAAGGGATGCTAGGACTAACGTCGGCCGCCCATGCCACGTGCAGGAGCGCGAAGGAGAACTGGGCCCATGAACCCTTTGTGCTTAGGATTTAGACCGGCGGGCTGGCCTTTTTGTTGAGTCTTAGGTGGGGATGCGACGTGTCGATATTCCGAGGCCGGGCAGGACCAAGAAAATTGTGTATGGACAGAGTGTTATCGAGCGTGACGGGACATGTGGTGCACCCCTGCAGGGATGAAAATTAACTATTCGGATAGTCGTGTCCACGGTTACAGGATGACTTGGAGTTGTGCCATGATCCTATACAACTACAATTGTTACTTAACTGGAATTAGTTGCCTCTGGATTGCTTCCTCGCAGGGAGTCGAGGGAGGATCTCTTGGCGTGACCTCACTTTAATATTGCTGCAACAATATGACTATTATTTGTGTTACCCTGTTCTACTCTCATCTATTGTTGCAAGACCCTGAAGATGCTAGTCTTCGATAGGACTAGGCCTTCTCTCTCTTTTCTCGCGTTGCTGCAGTCAGTCCACATATAACAACCCCCTTCTTTGATACTGATGCATACTTAGCATAGTTCTGATGTAATTCTTGCGAGTACTTTGGATGAGTACTCACTGTTGCTTTGCTCCCCCTTTGTCCCTTGATCCGTTGCTACGACCAAATGGTGGAGCCCAGGAGATGGAGTTTCCTACCGACGTCTGCCCCCGATGGTGTCTTCTTCGTGGAGGCCGCTGAAGAATATGAGTAGTTAGGAGGTTCTCAGGCAGGAGGGCTCGCCTCGTTCGATCGTGTTTTTTGTGCTAGCCTTCTCTAAGGCACCCCATGTTATGTCTGTACTCAGATATTGTTGCTTCCGATGAATCGTGTGTTTATCGAGCTTCTGTATTCTAGCCCTCGAGGCCCCTCGCTTGTAATATGAAGCTTGTATTATTTTATTTGTGTCTAGAGTTGTGTTGTGGTATCTTCCCGTGAGTCCTTGGGTTTGATCGTACGCATTTGCGTGTATGATTAGCGTACGATTAAACCGAGGGCGTCACACAAGCAAACTTTTGATAGGAATGGAATTATCATGCAATTGGCTTTGAATCCGCTCATTAAAGTGTTTTTGCTTGACAAAAAAATTATCAAGGTGTGATAGCCTGGCTTATTAGGGATGATAGACTACTCATATCAATAAGGAATTCCTTCTTTTCCGGGAGCCCATTCAAACAGAACTCCGAGGTTAAGGGTGCTCGGCCTGGAGTAGTTCTAGGATGGGTGACCGACCGGGAAGTTTATCCCGGGTGCGCATGAGTGAGGACAAAGTGGGGCGTTACAAATTTGGTATCAGAGCCGACCCTCGCGGTTACACGGATGTTTGCGGACAGGTGTGCGGTCATGTTGTTCATGACGTTTGTGACCCATCGTGGCACACGACATGATACATGTACTGGACTGGATGCACAGACGTTTGTACCAAGAGGGAACGCTCATGTGGTCCGACGAGGATGTCGGTTCCTCTGAGTGGTGGTGTATGTGATAGCCTGGCTTATTAGGGATGATAGACTACTCATATCAATAAGGAATTCCTTCTTTTCCGGGAGCCCATTCAAACAGAACTCCAAGGTTAAGCGTGCTCGGCCTGGAGTAGTTCTAGGATGGGTGACCGGCCGGGAAGTTCATCCCGGGTGCGCATGAGTGAGGACAAAGTGCGTAGAAAAGACTAGTATTGATATGTGGGGCCAGTCTAGATCCTGCGAGGAGTAACGACCACTGGCGGGTGTGTCCGGGGCGTTACACAAGGTCATCTAAACATTGATCAGGAGGCTTACCATGAGGGACGTCACTTGCATTGAATTCTAAAAGAGAGTGTACCTCTACCATGAGGGACGTCACTTACCATGAGGGACGTCACTTGCATTGAATTCTAAAAGAGAGTGTACCTCTACCATAGGTGGGTGAGTGGTAGGCTCACATAATTCCTCAATAGGAGGTAGATTCTTCACATCTTCAGTTTTAATACCTCTCTCTTCCATAGACTTCTTGGCTTCTTGCATAACTTCTGGGATCAAGAAAAGCATACCTCTCATCTTGGGTGATGGAGGTGGTTCGGGAACGGACCAATCATCGTGATTCTTAACTATATTGCCCATTAATTCTTCGGCATCGTCTCGTGTTCTTTCCTTGAAAACACAACCAGTACAACTATCTAGATAGGTTCTAGATTCATCGGTTAGACCAGCATAAAATATATCAAGCAATTCATTCTTAGGGATTCCATGAACTGGTCTAGCCTTAAGCAAAGTGCAATACCTCCCACAAGCTTTAGGGAGGTCTCATCTTGTAACTGTTTAAAGTTATAAATTCTTTGTAAAGCAGCATGTTGCTTATGAGCAGGAAAATATTTAGCAACAAAAGATTGAGCTAAACCTTGAGGCATCTTAATGGAACCACATGGTAATGCATCATACCATGCTTTAGCATCTTCCTGCAAAGAGAAAGGAAGTACCTTAGTAACATAATAATTTCTCTTCTTGTCCTCTGTAGTGAATAAGCCACCCAACTCAGTGAGTTTGGTATGGTGTGCAATAGCATTATCATCTTCTCTGGCATAAAAGGGGTTAGCTTCAACTATGGATATAAGTCAAAGATTAACAGAGAAATCAAAATCAGCATCCTCAATGCAAATAGGAGATGAAACAAAATTAGGATCAGGAGTAAATTTGTTCTTCATAGAATGCTTTTCAAGCAGCTTCTTAACATAAGAAGGGTCATAGTCAGCACACTCTGTAAGTTCCCTGCATAAATCATCATCAAGTTCAACATAATCATCATCAAGAATACTTTCCTTGAGACCACTCAAGTCTGGGTAACCAAAAGGTCTACCAATGGGGTAGCGTGTAACAGGAAGTTCGGTTCCAGACTGTTTAGCAGCCTTAGCAATCTGAGACTCAATAAAATAACCAAGTAAACCAGGCTCATCAATAGTAGTAGAGGCATCATCTAAAGTATCGGGCATAGTAACAGACTCGGTAGAAGCAGCATGTGATGGTGGTGAAGCAAACTTACTCATAACGGAAGGTGAATCAAGCGTAGCACTGGTGCTAAGAACCGTACCTTTTCTCGTAGTGGATCGTAAAACTGGAACCTTGGGGTCTCCTTTCTTACCCATAGTGAATAAATCGCAACAAGCAAAAAAACTCCAAGTAGACTTGTAAATAAAGCTATGCTCCCCAGCAACGGCGCCAGAAATTGGTCTTGATAACCCACAAGTGTAGGGGATCGCAATAGTTTTCGCACGTAAGTTAACCCAATTTATTGATTCGACACAAGGGGGCCAAAGAATATTTACAAGCTTTAACAGTTGAGTTGTCAATTCAACCGCACCTCAAAGATACTTGCTTGGCAACGAAAAATTACTAGCAACTCTCATATAGAAGTGATGGTGACAACTGAAATAGTAGCGGCAAAGCAACGAAAGTAAAACAGCGAAAGTTAAGCTACTTGTGACCAGCAGGATTAAAACATTGTAGGATAAGGAGATGGATGGTTGGTCGTGGATGAGATATAGCATGTATTTAACTTGGCGCGAGGCACATATAAAAGTAATGATCATCTAGGCATATATCAAACATTAGGCATGTATCCCGAGGTAGTCATGTGTGCTCGCAATAAAACTTGCACAACATCTTTTGTCCTACCATCCCGCTATCAAGGGGGCCAAAAGGAACTTATGGAGGTTAAGGTGCTCCTATCAAAGAGCACCGGAACAAAGCATTAACAATCACCGGATACATGGAATCCTCAAACTATAGTCTATCCCCTTTGGTGTCCCAAGCTGTCACCATTGGGATCGCCGGTTCCAGACTATAATAGGTGCATACTACTCATAGATAGGATCAAGAACACAAATATATTCATGAAAACATAAGGTATTCAGATCTAAAATCATGGCACTCAAGACCAAAGTGACAAGCATTAAGAGTAACAAGTAGTAGCAAAGATGATAAACACCATAGTAGATGATAGGCAACATGCCCCCAACAATCCGACTAACTATTACATGATCTAACTCATCCAATCTCTCCCATCCCCTTCACCTATAGCGGGGAATTACTCACGCATGATGGGAGAAGCCATGGAAGGATGATGGAGTGGTGATGGTGATGACGATGGCGACGATTTCCCCTCTCCGGAGGCCAAAACAGCCTCCAGATTAGCTCTCCCGAAGAAGAACCGAGGGCGGCGGCGGCTCCGCATCGAGAACTTGCAAAACGACTTATGTTCTGGAATTTCCTCGTCACGGGTAAAAATATGAGCCAAAGTAGGGCACTAGAGGGAGTAGGCCCCACCCAAGCCGCCTCCCGACGCGGCCAGTGTTGGAAATATGCCCTAGAGGCAATAATAAATTAGTTATTATTATATTTATTTGTTCATGATAATCGTTTATTATCCATGCTATAATTGTATTGATTGGAAACACAATACTTGTGTGGATACATAGACAAAACAATGTCCCTAGTAAGCCTCGAGTTGACTAGCTCGTAAATCAAAGATGGTCAAGGTTTCCTGACCATAGGCAAGTGTTGTTACTTGATAACGGGATCACATCATTAGGAGAATCATGTGATGGACAAGACCCAAACTATGAACGTAGCATATTGATCGTGTCATTTTATTGCTATAGTTTTCTGCGTGTCAAGTATTTGTTCCTATGACCATGAGATCATATAACTCACTGGCACCGGAGGAATACCTTGTGTGTATCAAACGTCACAACGTAACTGGGTGACTATAAAGATGCTCTACAGGTATCTCCGAAGGTGTCCGTTGAGTTAGTATGGATCAAGACTGGGATTTGTCACTCCGTGTGACGGAGAGGTATCTCGGGGCCCACTCGGTAATACAACATCACACACAAGCCTTGCAAGCAATGTGACTTAGTTTATGTCACGGGATCTTGTATTACGGAACGAGTAAAGAGACTTGCCGGTAAACGAGATTGAAATAGGTATGCGGATACCGACGATCGAATCTCGGGCAAGTAACGTACCGTAGGACAAAGGGAATGACATACGAGATTATATGAATCCTTGGCACTGAGGTTCAACCGATAAGATCTTCGAAGAATTTGTAGGATCTAATATGGGCATCCAGGTCCCGCTATTGGATATTGACCGAGGAGTCTCTCGGGTCATGTCTACATAGTTCTCGAACTCGCGGGGCCTGCACACTTAAGGTTCGATGATGTTTTATGCGTATTTGAGTTATATGGTTGGTAACCGAAAGTTGTTCGGAGTCCCAGACGAGATCCAGGATGTCACGGGGAGCTCCGGAATGGTCCGGAAGTAAATATTGATATATAGGAAGTCCTATTTTGGTCACCGGAAAAGTTTCGGGCTCATCGGTAGTGTACCGGGATTGCCGGGAGGGGTGCCAAGGACCATCGGGAGGGTGTCACGCCCCAAGGGGTCTCATGGGCTATGGAAGAGATAAACCAGCCCCTAGTGGGATGGAATAAGTTCCCACTAAGGCCCATAAGGTTTGAGAAGGACAAAACACAAGGTGGAAAGAGTTTCCAAGTGGGAAGGTGGAATCTTACTCCAAGTAGGATTGGAGTAGGACTCCTCCACCTCCAATTTCAGCCAAACCTTGAGGGTTTGAGGCTGCCTCCTCCCCTCCCTCCCTCCATATATACTAGAGGTATTGAGGGTTTTTGAGACACAACTTTGCCACGGCAGCCCGACCACATACCTCCACGGTTTTTCCTCTAGATCGTATTTCTACGGAGCTCGGGCGGAGCCCTGCTGGGATAGATCACCACCAACCTCCGGAGCGTCGTCATGCTTCCGGAGAAATCATCTACCTCTCCGTCTCTCTTGCTGGATCAAGAAGGCCGAGATCATCGTCGCGTTGTACGTGTGCGGAACGCGGAGGTGCTGTCCGTTCGGCACTAGATCAAAACGGATCGTGAGACGGATCGCAAGACGGTTCGTGCAACGGATCGCGAGATGGTTCGTGGGACGGATCGCGGGACGGTTCGTGGGACGGATCGTGGGACGGTTCGCGGGGCGGATCGAGGGACGTGAGGACGTTCCACTACATCAACCGCATTTCTTAACGCTTCCTGCTGTGCGATCTACAAGGGTACGTAGATCCAAATCTCCTCTCGTAGATGGACATCATCATGATAGGTCTTTGTGCGTGTAGGAAATTTTTTGTTTCCCATGCGATGTTCCCCAACAGTGGTATCAGAGCTAGGTTCATGCGTAGATGTTATCTCAAGTAGAACACAAAAGTTTTTGTGGGCGGTGATGTGCGATTTGCTACCCTCCTTAGTCTTTTCTTGATTCCGCGGTATTGTTGGATCGAAGCGGCTTGGACCGACATTACTCGTACGTTTACGAGAGACTAGTTTCATGGCTACGAGCAACCTCATTGCTCAAAGATGACTGGCGAGTGTCGGCTTCTCCAACTTTAGTTGAATCGGATTTGACCGAGGAGGTCCTTGGAGAGAGGTTAAATAGCAATTCATACATCTCTGCTGTGATGTTTGCGTAAGTAAGATGCGATCCTACTAGATACCCATGGCAACCACGTAAAACATGCAACAACAATTAGAGGACGTCTAACTTGTTTTTGCAGGGTATGCTTGTGATGTGATATGGCCGACGATGTGATGTGATATATTGGATGTATGAGATGATCATGTTGTAATAGTTAATATCGACTTGCACGTCGATGGTATGGCAACCGACAGGAGCCATAGGGTTGTCTTTAAACTAACGTTTGTGTTTGCAGATGCGTTTACTATATTGCTAGGACGTAGCTTTAGTAGTAATAACATAGCATACACGACAACCTCGATAGCGGCATGATGATGGGGATTATGGTGTGGCGCCGGTGACAAGAAGATCATACCGGTGCTTTGGTGATGGAGATCAAGGAGCACTTGATGATGGCCATATCATGTCACTTATGAATTGCATGTGATGTTAATCCTTTTATGCACCTTATTTTTCTTAGAACGACGGTAGCATTATGAGGTGATCTCTCACTAAAATTTCAAGACGAAATTGTGTTCTCCCCGACTGTGCACCGTTGCTACAGTTCATCGTTTCGAGACACCACGTGATGATCGGGTGTGATAGACTCAATGTTCATATACAACGGGTGCAAAACAGTTGCACACGCGGAACACTCGGGTTTAACTTGGCGAGCCTAGCATGTGCAGACATGGCCTCAGAACACAAGAGACCGAAAGGTCGAGCATGAATCATATAGTTGATATGATTAGCATAGAGATGCTTACCACTGAAACTATTCTCGACTCACGTGATGATCGGACTTGAGATAGTGGATTTGGATCATGTACCACTCAAATGACTAGAGAGATGTACTTTTTGAGTGGGAGTTGTAAGTGCATCTAGTGCCCCTTAGTGATTTTGGTGGTTTGGAGACTTATAGGTTAAGTATCTAATGTGTTTTTAAGTGTACACAGGATCTATAAGTCATTGAGGAGTTTGAGATATTTGAAGAATATCGACCCCTAAAAATATATGTCTTCAGTTGAAGAAATTGGTCTGAAGCTGAAGAAATGAATCGCAAAGAATCTGTGATGAAATTGATATTCCTCATGAAGATATTGATATTGAGAAGATCGGTGGTTCCTGAAGAAAATCGTTCTGAAGAAATTGAAGCGTGAAGATTTTCGCTTTCTGTTTTACTTTCTTCGCATTTGATGAATAGGAACACCGTACTGTTAAAGGGGGTCAAAGTAACAGTATGGAATGGATTTCCTCATGATTCTCAACCCAAGTCAAATCCTACCAAAAGCCTCAAGTGAGGAATATGAGTGACATGAGGACTCTCACAGTTGAGAGTCCCGACCGTTTCGATAAGCCACGCTGAGTCACTGATCTTATCCACTCCAACGGTCATATTATTTAAGGGCATTAATGTCAAATCATGTCGAGATGCTCCCAGGCTATAAATAGCCGCCCCCCACAACCACTAGCTAGTTGGCTGCTCCGCTAGAAACTGACACTTGTCATAAGAGCAACCCAATTCCGCAGAGCTTTCGATAGTAAATCATCAGTGAGGAAATACACCACCCACCGAAACCACAAACCAAACCTAGTGATTGAGCATCACTGAAGAAGTTGTTCCTGTGTGGGACTGAAGCCTTTTACCTTTGAGGACTGTGCATCCTCCAGACGGTTAGGCGTCATGGTCTAGAGCAATCCAGCAGTCAATTGTGGATCGCCGGGTGACCGAGTTTGTGAGGGTTTGGAAGTCTGCCCTGAAGACTTACCACGAGTGTTGGGCGAGGACTGTGTGTCCTTAGCTCAAGGAGAATACGGTAGGGACTGTGTGTCCCGGGACTGGGTGTCCTTTTGGTTTAAATACCAAGCCGCTCCAAACCAGATGTACAACTGTCACAGCAGTTGGAACTGGGTCATCAACAACAGTGTTCACCAAGAATCGGGTTCTAATTCCTCAACTCTTTACTTTCTCTGTATTATGTGTTGATGACTTTCACTGTGACTGTTTGAAGAATTTGCTGAAGACTTTCTCTGAATTTCCTCAACCCCAAATTCTTCACTTAAGTTAATCATCACCTGTATTCTGCGTGTCTGCTTACTGTGCAATCTGTTTTCACATTCTTCACTCTGTAATACTGCTATTGTGAAAGTCTGCACGTCTGATCCGTAACCGTTTCTGCTGTAGGTTAGTCATCAGTGAGGAATTTCCTCAAAAGGAATTTCCTCAGTGATGAAATTCTAAAAATCTCCTATTCACCCCCCCTCTAGTCGATATAACACACTTTCAGGAGTTCTTAAGTAATATGATTAATTGAACTAATTATCATGAAAATAGTCTAATGGTCTTTGCGAATTAAGATGTAGCTTGCGCTATAGCTCTACTGTTTTTATATGTTCCTAGAGAAAATTTTGTTGAAAGTTCATAGTAGCAACTTTGCGGACTTAGTCCGTAAAACTGAGGATTGTCCTCATTGCTGCGCAGAAGGCTTATGTCCTTAATGCACCACTCGGTGTGCTGCACCTCGAGCGTCGTCTGTGGATATTGCGAACATCTGACATACACGTTTTTGATGACTACGTGATAGTTCAGTGTGCAATACTTAATGGCTCAGAAGCAAGGCGCCGAAGATGTTTTGAAAACGTCACAGAACATAAGAGATGTTCAAGGAGATGAAATTGAGATTTCATGCTCGTGCCCTTGTTGAGATATATAAGACCTCCGACAAGATTCTTTGCCTACAAAGTAAAGGAGAAAAGCTCAAAATCGTTGAGCATGTTCTTAGATTGTCTGAGTACAACAATCGCTTGAATCAAGTGGGAGTTAATCTTCCAGATGAGATAGTGATCGATGGTTCTCCAAAGTCACTGCCACTAAGCTACTAGAGCTTCGTGATGAACTATAACATATCAAAGATAGATACAATGATCCTTAAGCGATTCGCGATGTTTGACACTGCGAAAGTAGAAATCAAGAAGGAGCATCAATCGTTGATGGTTAGTGAAACCACTAAGTTTCAAGAACGGCAAGGGCTAGAAGGGATACTTCGTGAAACGGCAAAACAGTTGCTGCACTAATGAAGAGACCCAAGATTAAACCCAAACACGAGACTAAGTGCTTCTGTTATAAGGGGAACGGTCACTGAGGCGGAGCTACCCTAGATGCTTGGTAGATAAGAAGGCTGGCAAAGTCGACAAAGTATATTTGATATACATGATGTTGATGTGTACTTTACTAGTACTCCTAGTAGCGCGAGGGTATTGGATACCGGTTCGGTTACTAAGTGATTAGTAAAACGAAGTGAAAGCTACGGAATAAACGGAGACTAGCTAAAAGAAAGGTAACGATACGTGTTGGAAGTGTTTCCAAGGTTGATACGATAAACATCGCACGCTCCCGCTACCATCGGGATTGGTGTTAAACCTAAATAATTGTTATTTGGTGCTTGCGTTAAGCATGAACATGATTGGATCGTGTTTATTGCAATACGATTATTCATTTAAAAAGAATAATGGTTACTCTATTTGCTTGAATAATCACCTTCAATGGTTTATTGAATCTCGATCGTAGTGTTACACATGTTCATGATATTGGTGCCAAAAGATACAAGGTAATGATGATAGTACCGGTTACTTGTGGCACTGCCGCTTGAGTCGTGTTGGTATAACTTGCATGAAGAGGCTCTATACTGATGGATCTTTATACTCACTTGATTTTGAATCACTTGTGACATGCAAATCATACCACATGAGCAAGGCCTTGTGTTTCATTGAGATGAGACAAGATAGTAACTTGTTGGAAGTAATACATTTTGATGTATGCAGTCCAATGGGTGCTGAGGCACGCAGTGGATATCATTATGTTCTTACTTCAATGACGATTTGAGTAGATACAGGAGCATTTACTTAATGAATCACAAGTCTGAAATATTGAAAAAGTTCAATTATGTTTCAGAGTGAAGTTCGTCGTAACAAGAGGATAAACTGTCTATGATACGATCATAGAGATGAATATCTGAGTTGCGAGTTTTGGTACACAGTTAAGACAATGTGGAAGTTGTTTCGCAATTCATGCCACCAAGAACACCATGCATGGTGTGATGGTGCCATAGCCGGGACCTATTTGATATGGTGCATGCTATGATGTCTCTTATTGAATTACCACTATAATTTATGGGTTATGCATTAGAGACAACCACATTCACTTTAAATAAGGCACCGCGTAATTCCGTTGAGATGACATAGTATAGCATGAGGTTTAGAGAAATCTAAGCTATCGTTTCTTGAAAGTTTGGGGCTGCAACACTTATGTGAAAAAGTTTCTGTCTGATAAGCTCGAACCCAAAGCGGATAAATGCATCTTCATAGGATATCCAAAACAGTTGGGTACATCTCCTATCTCAGATCCGGAAGCAAAGTGTTTGTTTCTATAAACGGGTCCTTTCTCGAGGAAAGGTTTCTCTCGAAAGAATTGAGTGGGAGGGTGATAGAACTTGATGAGGTTATTGAACCATCACTTCAACTAGTGTCTAGCAGGGCGCAGGAAGTTGTTCCTGTGGCGCCTACACCAATTGAAGTGGAAGCTGATGATAGTGATCATTGAGCATCAGATCAAGTTACTACAGACCTCGTAGGTCGACAAGGTCGCGTACTACTACAGAGTGGTACAGTAACCCTGTCTTGGAGGTCATGTTGTTAAACAACAATGAACCTACGAGTTATGGAGAAGCAATGGCGGGCCCGGATTCCGACAAATGGCTGGAGGCCATGAAATCTGAGAGAGAATCCATGTATAAAACAAAGTGTAGACATTGGAAGAACTGCTTGATGGTAGTAGGACTATTAAGTAAAGATGGATCTTTAAAAGGAAGACAGACGATGATGGTCATAAGTCACTATTAAGAAAAGCTCGACTTGTCGCAAAATGTTTTCGACAAGATCAAAGAGTTGACTATGATGTGACTTTCTCTCGTAGCGATGCTAAAAGTTTGTTGGAATTATGTTAGTAGTTGATGCATTATTTGTGAAATATTGCACTTAGGAAGTCAAAACATTGTTTCCTCGACGGTTTCCTTGAGGAAAGATTGTATGTGATACAATCAGAATATTTTGTCGATCCTAAGGATACTAACAAGTATGCAAGCTCCAGCGATCCTTCAATGGACTGGTGCAAGCATCTCGGAGTTGGAATATACACTTTGATGAGATAATCAAAGATTTTGGGTTTGTACAAGGTTTATGAGAAACTTGTATTTCCAAAGAAGTGAGTGGGAGCACTATAGAATTTCTAATAAGTATATGTGGTTGACATATTGTTGATCAGAAGTAATGTAGAATTTCTGTGAAGCATAAAAGGTTGTTTGAAAGGAGTTTTTCAAAGGAATACCTGGATTGAGCTACTTGAACGTGAGCATCAAGATCTATGGAGATAGATCGAAACACTTAATAGAAATTTCAACAAGATGCATGCCTTGACAAGTTTTTGAAGTTCAAAATAGATCAGCAAAGAAGGAGTTCTTGACTGTGTTGTAAGGTGTGAATTTGAGTAAGACTGAAAACCCGACCACGGCAGAATAAAGAGAATAGACGAAGGTCGTCTTCTATGGCTTGGCAGTAGACTCTAAAGTATGCCATGCTGAGTACCGCACCTGATGTGTGCCTTGCAGCAAGTCTGTTAAGAGGTAGAGAGAGTGATCCAGGATTTAATCACTGATCGGCGGTCAAAGTTATCCTTAGTAACTAAATGGACTAAGGAATTTTTCTCGATTATGGAGGTGGTTAAAGAGTTCGTCGTAAAGGGTTACGTCGATGAAAGCTTTGACACTAATCCGAATAACTATGAGTAGTGAAACGGATTCGTATAGTAGAGTAGATATTTGGAGTATTTCCGAATAGCACGTAGTAGCAGCATCTATAAGATGACATAAATATTTGTAAAGCTCACTCGAATCTGAAAGGGTTCAGAACTGTCGACTAAAACCTCTCTCACAAGCAAGACGTGATCAAACCCCAGAACTGTAAGGGTGTTGGATTCGTTAGAATCACATAGTGATGTGGACTAGATTATTGACTCTAGTGCAAGTGGGAGACTGTTGGAAATATGCCCTAGAGGCAAAAATAAATTAGTTATTATTATATTTCTTTGTTCATGATAATCGTTTATTATCCATGCTGTAATTGTATTGATTGGAAACACAATACTTGTGTGGATACATAGACAAAACACTGTCCCTAGTAAGCCTCTAGTTGACTAGCTCGTTGATCAAAGATGGTCAAGGTTTCCTAACCATTGGCAAGTGTTGTTACTTGATAACGGGATCACATCATTAGGAGAATCATGTGATGGACAAGACCCAAACTTTGAACGTAGCATATTGATCGTGTCATTTTATTGCTATAGTTTTCTGCGTGTCCAGTATTTGTTCCTATGACCATGAGATCATATAACTCACTAGCACCGGAGGAATACCTCGTGTGTACCAAACGTCACAACGTAACTGGGTGACTACAAAGATGCTCTACAGGTATCTCCGAAGGTGTTCGTTGAGTTAGTATGGATCAAGACTAGGATTTGTCACTCTGTGTGACGGAGAGGTATCTCGGGGCCCACTCGATAATACAACATCACACACAAGCCTTGCAAGCAATGTGACTTAGTGTATGTCATGGGATCTTGTATTACGGAACGAGTAAAGAGACTTGCCGGTAAACGAGATTGAAATAGGTATGCGGATACTGACGATCGAATCTCGGGCAAGTAACGTACCGAAGGACAAAGGGAATGACATACGGGATTATATGAATCCTTGGCACTGAGGTTCAACCGATAAGATCTTCGGAGAATATGTAGGATCCAATATGGGCATCCAGGTCCCACTATTGGATATTGACCGAGGAGTCTCTCGGCTCATGTCTACATAGTTCTCGAACCCGCAGGGTCTGCACACTTAAGGTTCGGCGATGTTTTATGCGTATTTGAGTTATATGGTTGGTAACCGAAAGTTGTTGGGAGTCCCAGATGAGATCCAGGACGTCACGAGGATCTCCGGAATGGTCCGAAGGTAAAGATTGATATATAGGAAGTCCTGTTTTGGTCACTGGAAAAGTTTCGAGCTCATCGGTAGTGTACCGTGAGTGCCGGGAGGGGTGTCGGGGACCATTGGGAGGGTGTCACGCCCCAAGGGGTCTCATGGGCAATGGGAAGAGATAAACCAGCCCCTAGTGGGCTGGAATAAGTTCCCACTAAGGCCCATAAGGTTTGAGAAGGAAAAACACAAGGTGGAAAGAGTTTCCAAGTGGGAAGGTGGAATCTTACTCCAAGTAGGATTGGAGTAGAACTCCTCCACCTCCAATTTCAGCCAAACCTTGAGGGTTTGAGGATGCCTCCTCCCCTCCCTCCCTCCTATATATACTAGAGGTATTGAGGGTTTTTGAGACGCAACTTTGCCACGGCAGCCCGACCACATACCTCCACGGTTTTTCCTCTAGATCGTATTTCTACGGAGCTCGGGGGGAGCCCTGTCGGGATAGATCACCACCAACCTACGGAGCACAGTCACGCTGCCGGAGAACTCATCTACCTCTCCGTCTCTCTTGCTGGATCAAGAAGGCCGAGATCATCGTCGCGTTGTATGTGTGCCGAACGCGGAGGTGTTGTTCGTTCGGCACTAGATCGAAACGGATCCTGAGACGGATCTCAAGACGGTTCGTGCAACGGATCGCGAGACGGTTCGTGGGACAGATCGCGGGACAGTTCGTGGGATGGATCGCGGGACGGTTCGTGGGACGGTTCGCGGGGAGGATCGAGGGACGTGAGGACGTTCCACTACATCAACCGTGTTTCTTAACGCTTCCTGCTGTGCGATCTACAAGGGTACGTAGATCCAAATCTCCTCTCGTAGATGGACAACACCATGATAGGTCTTCGTGCGCGTAGGAAATTTTTTGTTTCCCATACGACATTCCCTAACACCCAGGGGGTAGGTCATGCCAGCAGGTCGCTTGTGGGCCCTGTGGCTCCCCTCTGGCCCATCTTCTGGCCCATGGTTCCTCCCGGTGCGTGGATTTTCTCTATTTTTATGGGAATTTTCTGGGACGTCTGAATATCCATTTTCCTGCACACAAGAAAACCATACACGCAGCTCAGCTGAAAACAGCGTTAGTCCGGGTTAGTTCCATTCAAATCATGTAAGAATGAGGCCAAAACAATAGCAGAAGTGTTTGGAGAAGTCGATGCGTTTGAGACGTATCACATGCTCATAAGATTCATATAAGTATTCAGAGGAGGCTCAAATATTTATCATAAATCATCTGAACATAAATCCACAATTCATCGGATCCCAACAAACGCACCGCACAAAAGGAATTATATCATATGGATCAAAGCGAAGATGTGATGCTCATTGTATTGAAGATCAAAGAGACAGAGAGATTGCCATCTTGGTATTGACTATGGACTCGTAGGTGTGTGGTGAACTACTCACACATCATTCTGATGGCAGCAAGGTTGATGAAAAGGCCCTCCGTGATCGATCCCCCCTCTGGCATGGTGCCGGAACGGAGTGTCCGTTCCAGATGGCCTCCCACGAACATAGACTTGCAGCAGCATAAAAAGTATTTCGGGACTCCCTTTGATGTTTTTAGGGTAGATGAGAATTTATAAGCCAATGAACAGAGTCGGGCGGGCCACTAGGGAGGCACAAGCCATTAGGACGCCCCTCCCCACGCCATGCCCTATTGGCTTGTGGGCCCCTCGTGAGGCCTCCAGCCTTCTTCCAATGCCCGTTGATCTTCTTTTGGTCCAGAAAAAATCATCAAAAAGTTTCAGGGCAATTGGATTTCCTTTGCTATGGAAAACCAGAAAAGTGAAAAACACGTAGAACACAACAATTGGCACTGGGCACTGGGTCAATAGCTTAGTGCTAAAAAATAATTGCTAAATAAATACCCCAAAAGTATTCTAGAATGATAATATATCAGCATGGAATAATCAAAAATTATAGATACGTTGGAGACGTATCAAGCACCCCCAAGCTTAATTCCTATTCGTCCACGAGTAGGTAAATGATAAAAACAGAATTTTTGATATGACACGCTATTCATGATGTATTCTTATGCATGTATGCTCACTGAGACATGATGAGTAAATAAATATGGACACATCAATACTTATAGGTATAAGCAACAAATTATTAATCTTTCAAAGTATACGGTCATAAAAGATTGTTTTACCCCTATCCATCTTTATTATAAAAGCAAGGCATGGCTCCATCTTCAACACAATAATACAAATTTCAAGCACCACACTGTCCAAGTCACGCAGTTGGATCGTACTTTTTCAATATGCATCAAAATTTTATTCTTCACGCAATACATGAGGGCGAACCATTAGCCATAACATAAAGGTGGACTAGAATATGGTGGTAGGTTTCAAAGGGTTAAAAGTGGAGCAGATAGTCTCCAATCAACTAGGCGTACCAATGAGCTATGGAGATGCTCGTGGATAGATATCGATGCAAGGAGTAGGGATTGCAATGCAAATGAAGCACAAGGGCTATAGGTGTATGAAAGCTTCGCTGAACCTACGTGGGTTGTGCATCCAACTTGCTTGCTCATGAATACCTAGGGCATTTGAGGAAGCCCGTCAATGGAATATACAAGCCAAATTTATGAAAAAGTGATTCCCACTAGCATATGAATGATGTAACGTGAGACTCTCTATATGAATAACAAGGTGCCACTTTGAGGCACAAGTGTGGTAAAGGATAGTGCCACAGTCCCTTATCTATTTTTCTCTCATTCATTTTTATATTTTTTTATTATGGTGGGAAAATTTGGCCTCCCCCATTTTTATTTCCTCAGTGGTACAATTCTCTAATAATAATGATCATCACACTTTTATTTACTTGCAGCTCAACATGAAAACTGATAGGACGACATGACTATGTATGAATGCCTCTGGCAGTGTACCAAGATGTGCAAAGATCTAGCGTGACATGTATCAAAAAAATATAATGAACATTGGCTTTACCACAAATACTATGTCGGCTCTATATTATCATGCCAAGCATTATGATGATGAACGAACTAGTCATGTGAAGTGACGATGGCATTTGCACGGCAATATATCTCGGAATGGTTATGCAAATGCCAAGATAGGTAGGTAAGGTGGCTGTTTTGAGCAGGATATAAAAAGGTTTATGTGCAACAGAGCGTGTCATGTCACGGGGTTTGGATGCACCGGCGAAAGTTGCACCGATCCTCAAGGTGATACCGGGCGATGCAAGATACCGAAGAGGCTAGCAAATATGAGGAGGCGAGATTGCGTATGTCCATGGTGTCACATTAATCATCAAGAACTCATGTAATTCTTGCAAATTTTTATTAGTTTTATCAAAAATCAAAGTACTACTCGCATGCCCCGAGGGAGAGGGTTGGTAGGAATTAACCATCGCGCGACTCCGACTCAAAATGGCACTAGGATTTCAACGAGGAATAGAAATGCTCACAGATTATCACCATGCCCTGTTAATTTTTTAGATGAACAAGAAGTTTAACATATCTTAATATTGAAACCTATCTGAATTAATAATAATGCACTCACACCTGTTTCATATGACCACATCAATATCATTAATTCACAATTTCTCTTTATGTGCTACATGATGGTTTTAATTACCCCTCATTGAATACCCATTATTTTTAATCTAGTCTTGTGACCCATGCAAGTTACTGTCACTATTTTTCCAGCTCTTAAACAAATATATGTGAAGAACGAGAGCATAATATTTCTACGAAATCTACACACCATCGTGCTCAAAAAATATAACTGAAGTACTAGAGCAGCTGCTAAGCTCAAAAGATATAAGTGAAGCACATAGAGTATTCTAACAAATTGTGATGATGTGGTACCTCTCTAAAATAGGTGTGTCCATCAAAAAATGATTGTGATAAACTATAAGTAAAAGCAAACAAAATCAAATGATGCTCCAAATAAAACTCATATCATGTGATGAATAAAAATATAGCTCCAAGTAACATATGGATGGATTGATACGAAAAGAGGGGATGCCTTCCGGGCGTCCAAAAGTTTAGGATTTTGCTGCTCCTTAATCCTTTGTCCATTGTGATAAAACCCAAAACTTGAATCACATAAAACTCAACAAAACTTCATGACTTCCGTTAGTATAAGCAACAAATCAAGTCCTTTCAGGTGCTGTTATAAGTTGATTCTTATTTCATTTTAGCATAAGGTATTGTATCCTAAGTCCTCCATGTCTTATACCCCCTATACAATCCATAGAATCATCAAAACAAGAAAACTACGCAAGGAGAAACATAATGTGACTGAAACAGAACAGACTGTAGTAATATCTAATGAACCTACATTTATGTAACTCCAAAAATTCTGAAACATTAGGACAGCATGGGAAATTTATATAGAAATACTGTAAAAATTCATTCTAGTAATATCAGAGAAAATCTTCACTGGACGTCAAATTTTATGTTTTTGCAACGTATCAATTCTACTAATCATGCAAATCATCCCAAAGGCTATACTTGGCACAAACACTAATTAAAGCATAAAACACAATCTTTACAAAGTCAGTAATCATGTTATCACAAACTAACATAAATTAAAAAGCAAAAATAAATATAACTATTAGGTTGCCTCCCAACAAGCGCTATTATTTTACGCCCCTAGCTAGGCATATCGCATAGTTTGAAGTGTTGTCATCTTTGACACTGAGCTCCTTAGTAACACAACCATGACTAAGAGGAGGCTTAAGAATAGAATCCTTTATCAGGTTTACGAAGTAGGGGTGAACACTGATCATTATGAGGTCTTCATTTCTTTTCGTAAGAGGTGTACTATTGCTTTTAGAAACGTATATGAACTTGGAACTTTTGTCTCGAGAAGTACTAGCATTAGTTTTATATGGTGTAAAGGCGAAACCTACTTTGTCACTCACCTCCTCGATTTTATCAATTCTACTCAAACCTTGTTCTACCCTCTCATCAATAATAATGTCCTTTTCCTTTAAGGTTTTCAAAGTCATTCCTACATGTAACCTAAGTTGAGTGATATGATTATACTTTTTTTATCTAACTCTTCAATTGGTTCGCGAGTTTAAATTGGTTTCATTAGAGATAATGGGTGGTGTTCCAACAAGATTTTCAATGGCATTATAGGCATCCAAAGTGTGACACATTAAGAAATTCCCACATGTGATGGTGTCAAGGACAAACCTATGCCAAGTTGTCACACCAACATGAAAATTATGGAGCAATGTAGTATTGGATAGCTTATTAGTTGCTTTATTTTGAGGGTAGCAAATCCTATACCATGCATATTTCAAACTTTCTCCTCCCCTTTGTTCAAAATTGATAACATCATTATTGGGAGTAACGCAAACAAATAAAGAACTAGCCATGACTTCAAACAAGAAGACAAGTAGCAAGCAAAGATAAATATTTTTGTATTTTTTATGAGACAAATTAAATATACCATCAAATAAAAAGAGAAACAAGTGAATGGAATTTTGTGTGGAGTTACTTGGTAGTTGGTGATGATATTCTCTGGCAACGGTGCCAGAAATGCTTCCTCATACTTGTGATATGCGTTGGATTTTTCGTGAAGAGGAATGGGTTATCGCAACACAATGTGGGTAAGTATTTCCCACACTTATGAAACCCAGGTTTATCGACCCAATAGGAATATCAACCACAACCGTCTTCAGCGGCTGCACAGAAAAGAACAAACAACTTGCACCCTACGCGGGCAAAAGAGGGTTGTCAATCCTCTTGTCTTGTTATTTGCAAGCAAGTGAGGTGTGTAGATAATTGTAGATAGCAAGATAAAATAAAACTAAGTAAACGACATCAAGTTATTGAAGGTTTTATTAATATGTTGTGAAGAGACCCAGGGGCCATAGCTTTCCCTAATGGCATCCCTCACGAGAAATAGCCTACAGTGGGTAAACAAATTATTGTTGGGCAATTGACAGAAAAGCGGATAGTTATGAGATATTCACGACAATAATATTGCGTATATAGGCATCACAGCCATAAACAAAAAGGCCGACTCCTGCCTGCACCTATTATTATTACTCCACTCGTCGACCGCTATCCAACATGCATCTAGAGTATTAACTAAAACATAGTAATGCATGGAGAACAATGGCATGATGTAGACAAAGTAAACTCAAGCAATATGAATAAACCCCATGGTTTTATCCTTAGTAACAGCAACACAAAGACACATTCTATCACTGGGATATGGAAATTCCCCAAATTGAACCTACAACCATGCACCTCGCTCACCAAAGAAATATCGATCTAGTTGGCCAAACTATTTCAATAGATCGGAGAGAATTATGAAGCCATCAAAATAATGCACATAAGAATATTATAAGTATTCAGAGGAGACCCAAATATTTATCATGAATAATCAGAACATAAACCCACAATTCATCGGATTCCAATAAATGCCCCACACAAAAGGAATAACATCATATGAATCAGAGTGAAGATGTGATGATCATTGTATTGAAGATCAAAGAGAGAGAGTTTGCCATCTATGTACTGACTATGTACTCGTAGGTCTATGGTGAACTACTCACACATCATTGTGAGGGCATCAAGGTTGATGAAGAGGCCCTTCGTGATCGACCCCCCCCCCCCCCGGCAAGGTGCCGGAACGGAGCTCCAGATGGTCTCGCGTTAGAACAGAGACTTGCAGTGGTGTAAAAAGTGTTTCGGGACTCCATTTGATGTTGTTAGGGTAGATGAGAATTTATAAGTCAAAGAACACACCCGGGAGGGCCACAAGCGATGCACAAGCCATTAGGGCGCCCTGAGGTCATGCCGTGTTGGCTTGTGGGCCCCTTGTGGGGCCTCCAGCCTTCTTATGATGCTCGGTGGTCTTCTTTTGGTCTAGAAAAATCATCAAAATCTTTCACGGTAATTGGACTTCGTTTGCTAGGGAAAACCTTAAAAGTGAAAAACACGGAGAAAACAGCAACTCGCACAAGCCAGCTGGTTAATAGGTTAGTGCTTAAAAATAATATAAATTGGTAAATAAATACCTCAAAAGTATTCTAGAATGATAATATATCAGCATGGAACAATAAAAATTATATATAGATTGGAGGCGTATCAGATGCCCATATCGGTTCTCACATATTCCACGAAGATCATTATCGGTCGAACCTCGATATCAGAGATTCAGTCAATCCCGTATGCAGTTCCCTTTGTCCGGTGGTATGTTACTTGCCCGAGATTCGATCATCGTATCTCCATACCTAGTTCAATCTCAGTACTGGCAAATCTACTCGTTCCGTAAAGAAGATCCCATGAATAACTTCTTAGTCACATTGCTTGCAAGCTTCTTGTGATGTTGTATTACCGAGTGGGCCCACCGATACCTCTCCGTCATACGAAGTGACAAATCACAGTCTCAATCCATGGCAACCCAATAGCCACCCTCGAAGATACCTGTAGAGCACCTTTATGGTCACCAAGTTATGAAGTGATGTCTGATACACACAAGGAATTCCTCCGGTGTCAAGGAGTTGCATGATCTCATGGTCTTAGGAATAGATACTTGACATGAAGAAAGGATTAGCAATAAACTAAGTGATACGATCAAATGTTATGCTTATGGTTGGGTCTTGTCCATCAAATCATTCTCCTAATGATGTGACCCCATTATCAAATAACAACTCATGTCTATGGTTAGGAAACCTTAACCATCTTTGATCCACGAGCTAGTTTAGTAGAGGCTCACTAGGGACACGGTGTTGTCTATGTATCCACACATGTATCTGAGTTTTCGATCGATACATTTGTAGCATAGATAATAAACGATTATCATGAACAAGGAAACATGACAATAACAACTTTATTATTGTCTCTAGGGCATATTTCCAACAGTCTCCCACTTGCACTAGAGTCAATAATCTAGCTCACATCACCATGTGATTCACACCCAATGAGTTTGGGGTTGATCATGTTTTGCTTGTGAGATAGGTTTTAGTTAACGGGTGTGCAACATTCAGATATATGTGTACTTTGCAAATCTATATGTCATATTGTATATGCTACTACTACGCCCCCTGGAGCTATTTAAATGACTGCTCCATTATACACATCCATTTTATGACTCCGAGTCATCAGGATCGGTGTCAAAGCTTGCATCGACATAACCCATAACCAAAAAACATTTTGTTAGTCCTCTTTAGGTACCTAAGGATAAATTTGACCGTTGTCCAGTGATCCACTCCTGGATCATTTTTGTACTCCCTCGCCAGACTCATAGCAAGCAACATATCAGATGTAGTACACATCATGGCATGCATTATAGAGCCTATAGCTGAGGTATAGGGGACGACCTTCGTCCTTTCTCTTTCTTCTGTCGTGGTCGAGCTTTGAGTCTTATTCAACTTCATACATTACAACTCAAGAAAGAACTCCTTCTTTGACTGTCCATTTTGAACTTCTTCAAAATCTTATCAAGGCATGTGCTGTGTGAAATTTTTACGAGGCGTCTTGATCTATCTCTATAGATCTTGATGCCTAATTATTAAGCATCTTTATCCACGTCTTCCTTTGAAAAAGTCCTTCCAAACAACCCTTTATGCTTTGCAGAAATTCTACATCTTTTCTGATCAACAATATGTCATCCACATATACTTATCAGAAATTCTATAATGCTCCCACTCACTTTCATGTAAATACAAGTTTCTTCCTAAACTTTGTATAAACCCAAAAGCTTTGATCAACACATGAAAGCGCATATTCCAACTTCGAGATGTTTGCACCAGTCCATAGAAGGATCTCTGGAGCTCGCATGCCTTTTAGCATCCTTAGGATAGACAAAACCTTCCAGTTGTATCACATATAACCTTTCCTCATGGAAACCGTTAAGGAAACTCTGTTTTGACATCCACCTACCAAATTTCATAATCGAAAAATGCAGCAACTTCTAACATAATCCCAACAGACTTTAGCATCTCTACGAGTGAGAAAGTCTCATCACAGTCAACTCCTTGAACTTGTCAGAAACATCTTTGCGACAAGTAGAGCTTTATAAATGGCGACATTTACCATCAGCGTGTATCTTCTTCTTAAGGATCCATTTATACTTAATGGACTACCTTTCATAGAGCAAGTCTACCAAAGTCCATACTTGGTTTTCATACATGGATCCTATCTCGGATTTCATGGATCCTAGCCATTTGTTCGAATCCAGGCCCACTAATGCTTCTTCATAGCTTGTAGGTTCACTATTGTCTAAGACTGTGACCTCCAAGACGGGATCACCATATCGCTAGGGACAGTATGTGTCCTTGTCGACCTATGAGGTTCGGTATTAACTTGATCCGAAGTTTCATGGTGATCATCATTAGCTTCCTCTTCAATTGGTTTACGCATCACAAGAACACCTTTCTGTGTGGTGCTACTTTTCCAGTTGAAGTGAAGGTTCGATAATCTTATCAAGTTCTACCTTCCTCCCACTCACTCTTTTCGCGAGACAATCCTTCTCTGTAAAGGATCCATTCTTAGCAACAAAGACCTTGCCTTCATATCTTTGATAGAAGGCATACCCAATTGTTGCTTTAGGGTATCTTATGAAGATGCACTTTTTCGCTTTGGGTTCAAGCTTATCAGACATAAGTGTCGCATTCCAAACTCTACGAAATGACAACTTAGGTTTCTGCCAAACCATATTTCATAAAGTGTCATCTCAACAGATTTAGATGGTTCCCTATTTAAAGTGAATTTAGTTATCTCTAATGCATAACCCCAAAACGATAGTGGACAATCCATAAGAGACATCATAGTATGCACCATATCCAATAGAGCATGACTACGACGTTCAAACACACCATTACACTATGGTGTTTTAGGAGGTGTGAGCTGTGAAACAATTCCACATTGTCTTACATGCATACCAAACTCATAACTCAGATATTCTCCACCACGGTCAAATCGTAAAAACTTTATCTTCTTGTTACGATGATTATAAACTTCACCCTGATATTCCTTGAACTTTTCAAACATTTCAGACTAGTGTTTCATTAAGTAAATATCCCAATATCCACTCAAGTCATTCGTGATGGTAAGAAAATAACAATATCCACCACATGCTTCAACACTCATTGGACCGCATACATCAGCATGTATTATTTCCAATAAGTCACTTGCCCGCTCCATTGTACCAGAAAACGGGGTCTTAGTCATCTTGCCCATGAGGTACGGTGTGCATGTCTCAAGCGATTCGAAATAGAGTGAGTCCAAAGATCCATCACCATGGAGTTTCTTCATGCTCTTCACACCAATATGACCTTAGAACATTTCCACTCGTCCCCCTAGCAAGCCCCGAGGGCGCCTTTTTTAGCGTCGGCGGCGAAAAATCAGCCCAGTCGTGCCCCCAACTCCTCGTTTATCGTCGGTTTGGGCTAAAATAACAACCGGCGAACCCGAGACGAACCCAGCCCCCAGGGGCACCTGGGGGCACCGGCCAAAGTGAAAAGGCATGCGGGCCCGCACTATCAGCGACACACGGGCCTATTCCCGCTGATTTCTCCCACTTTCCCTCTATTTTCCTCATTGCTTCCCGTTCCCCCCCCCCCCCCCCCGCTGTTCCTGCCATTCTCCTCCCGCTACCTCCATCCATACACCATGCCACCAAAGAAGTATTCCGCCCCTCACCCCGCTACCACTACCGATTCCACCCAGCCGAAGCCAAGGAAGTTGATGGCAAGACCACCGAGCATGTCGAACACCATGTGGAATGCGGATGTCCAGCGCTGGGAGGTGGTCAAAACCGACCGGCAGAACAGGCTCAACGCCAAGAAGGACATGGACGCGGCGGCGGCAGCCGAGCAGGGAGAGGCGCCTCGTGCAAGTATCATGAATCTGCTCGGCCACTACACGCAGGCTGCATGGAAGAGTCAGCAGAGCGTTGTGTTGCCGGCCAACTTCTCGTTGCCACTGCTACCCTCGGGGTACACACCCTCGCCTGGCTACTCCGACGGCAATGTGCATGGTTGTTTCAACCCCAACATCACCTTCTCGCATGGCGCACCGCAACGTTCCTCCCCCTCCGACATCAACCCTGACCCGCGCACTCCCTCTCCTGCGTTCAACGCCGGTTTCAACACCCAGTAGAACTACTCGCCGCTAGCGTACTCGTTAACCTCTCTTGTACGACATCTGCGCCGGGGTGCCCTATACTTCGTACCCGGCTCGGCTCCACAGTTTAGCCATACCGACGTCCACATGGACGAGATCATCATGAGCGACTCCGTCGTTGCCGCGTCGTGGACGGGATTCAGCATGCAAGATGAATCAATGGACACCCTTGTCGACATGGACAATGAGCTCGACGACACCGAGGTGGAGGAGGAGGGGAGGAAGAGCTGGCGGAGGTGGAACCAGAACCAGCGCCGAAAGTGAGAAAGAAGAAGAGGGCGCCGAACGGTAGGCCGAGCAAAGCTCGCATCAAGTGAATGTCCAAGGAAGACGAGTGCCTTGCCGAAGCATGGAAGACCATCAGCATCGACTCGATTACCAGCGTGAATCAGAAAATCGACATGTACTAGAGGAGAATCAAGATGGACCGCGGCGACAAGGCCATGTCGAACTACTGGTCGATGATCCAGACGACCTGCAACAAGTGGCATGGGATCGCCGAGGAGGTTGCCGCTCATCCGAAAAGCAGCACCAACGTTGAGGGTCACATATGGACATAGTTTTCCAGACCGAGTTCGTCGCGTCACCGTGTACTTTTCCGACATGTTTTGTCTGCGGCTGTGCAGATGGTTCGGATGTTCAACATGTATTGCCAAGACTACGATGACCAAGAGTTCAAGTTCCTTCACGTGTTCTCTAGGATCGAGTTGTGAGAGAATGGGAGGGACGTTCTGCTCACTCTCGCCAAGGCCAAGGAGACCTACAATCTGTATGCGCCGACCCCAGCTGCGGTAGAAGGGCGCCCCGATGGCACCAAAAGAGCCAAGAAGGCGAGGGACACGGCCCCAGCTGCCGAATGGATGCAATCTTTGATCGAGAAATGTATCGCCGACACCAAGAACATCATCGGCAAGAGGGAGAAGAAATCCGACGCATGGTGGTCAGCATTGATGATGAAGCAGGACGTCAAGCTCGACCTTCTCAGGACCAACTTCATCGCAAAGAAGAGGAACACCGACCTGGCGTTCTTGATGGCGACAGACACGTCGGTGATCGACGAGCAAGTGAAGGCATGGTACCTCATAGAAGGCGGCCTCATCTTAAACCAGATGACCGCACCAACAGCGACCACAACGACAACATCAACAACGACACCCATCCTAAGCACAGAAACCACGTCGACATCGAGACCGAGCCCGACTACACCCACGCGCACGCCGACCCCGGCCAGTCCTGTGGCAAACGAGCCGGACATTTTATTCATTCCATATCTATGATTCCTTCCTTTTGATCGCCGAACTAATGGGTGTGTTTGATCGCTGAGTTGTGGCATGCTGATCACCGACTTGTGGCATGATGATCGCCGAACTAGTGACCATTTTTGGCAGCGGGAAAGACAAGTTTGAATTTGTTGGCGTATGGGGGCCGAAACTTGGGGCGTGGCTGGAAACTCGCTCGCCCCCTGAGCAAAAAAAGTACCGGTGCAAATCACAAAATGCATTCACCGGTGCACTGGGGGGGCAAATGGCTGGAGTTGCTCTTAGCGCCAGTGCCACAAGTATGTGGTATTATCATTATTAACTTTGCATCTTTTGGCATTAATATTATGAACATGTGTATCACTATGATCGAGATTCAATGAACCATTCACTCTAGGTGCATGACCATAGAAGGTATTATTCATGTAAATAGAACAAGTATTATTCCGTGACTTAAATGAATAACCGTTTTGTATGATATATTCATGATCATGCTTAACACACACACCCAGTAACATTTATTTAGGTTCAACACTAATCTCGAAGGTAGAGGGAGCGTGCGATGGTGATCACATCAACCTTAGAAACACTTCCAACACACATCCTCACCTCGCCCTTAGATAGTCTCCGTTTATTCCATTGCTTTTATTTTGAGTTACCAATATTAGCAACTGAACTAGTATCTAATACCCAGGTGCTAATCGTAGTACCAGTAAGTTACAAATCAATAACATGTATATCAAATATACTTTTGTTGACGTTGTCATCCTTCTTATCTACCAAGTATCTGGGGCAGTTCTGCTTGAGTTACCGTTTCCCAGCACAAGCACTCAGTCTCGGGTTTGGGTCCAACCTTGGGTTTCTTCACTGGCACGACAAATCGCTTGCTATTCTCGAAGTTTCCCTTCTTGCCCTTGCCCTTCTTGAAACTAGTGGTATTTACTAACCATCAACACTTGATGCTCCTTCTTGATTTCTACCTTCGTTGTCTAAAACATCGTGAATAGCTCAGGGATCATCATCTCCATCCCTTGCATGTTATAGTTTATCATGAAGCTCTAGTAGGTTGGTGGCATTGACATGGAGAACTCTCTCAACACTATCTTATCTGGAAGATGAACTCCCACTTGATTCAAGCGATTGTAGCACATAGACATTCTGAGCACATGCTCGCCTATTGAGCTATTATCCCCCATCTTGCGGGAAAAGAACTTTGTCACATGTCTCATACCTCTCAACACGGGCATGAGCCTAAATTTCCAGTTTCAGCTATTGGAACATCTCATATGCTCTGTGACGTTCAAAACGTCTTTCGATCCTTGATTCTAAGCCGTAAAGCATGACACACTGAACTATCAAGTAGTCATCAAAACGTGTCTATCAGATGTTCATAACATCCAGACATGGCGCTTGAGGGGGTGGCGCACTAAGCGGTGCATCAAGGACATAAGCTTTATGTGCAGCAATGCGGACAATTCTCACATCACAGACCTAGTCCATGTAGTTGCTACCATCATCTTTCAAATTACTTTTCTCTAGGAACATATCAAAATACACGGGAGCTACAGCGCGCGCTATTGATCTACCACATAATTTGCAAAGACATTTTAATTATGTTCATGATAATTAGTTCAGTTAATCAAATTACTAATGAACTCCCACTCAAATCAACATTCCTCAGGTTGTCTAAGTGTGACATGATCCAAATCCACCAACCCGAATATGATCATCACGTGAGATGAGATGGCATCAATAGTGAACATCTCCATGTTGATCATATCTACTATATGACTCATGTTTGACCCTTCGGTCTCTTTTGTTCCGAGGCCATATTTGTACATGCTAGGCTCGTCAAGTTTAACCCAAGTATTATGCATGTGTAAAACTGGCTTACACCGATTGCGTGCAAATGTAGAGTGTATCACACCCAATCATCACAAGGTGCTTCGAAACGAAGAACCTTCGCAATGGTGCATACTTGGGGAGAACACAATTTTATCTTGAACTTTTAGTGAGGTATCATCTTATAATGCTACCGACATCCTAAGCAAAATAAGATGCACAACAGGATAAACATCACATGCAAATGATATAAGTGACATGATATGGCCATCATCATCTTGTACTTTTGATCTCCATCTCCAAAGCACCGACATGATCTCCATCGTCACCGGCATGAAACCATGATCTCCACCATCGTGTTGTCACATGGTTGTCGCACCAACTATTGCTTCTACAACTATTGCTAACACATAGCGATAAAGTAAAGAAAATGGAACAAAAAAAATAAAGACAACCCTATGGCTCCTATCGGTTGCCGTACTCATCGACATGCAAGTCGTGATAACTATTTCAAAACATGATCAACTCATACATCACATATATCGGATCATGTCTTGGACATATCATATCACAACATGCCCTGTAAAAACAAGTTAGACGTCCTCTAGATTGTTGTTGCAAGTTTTAAGTGGATGCTATGGGCAACTTGTAAGAACCGTTCTTACCTACACAAATCCACAGCGGTCATAATCAAGTTCACTTTTAACCTTATACAAGGCAACTTGATTATGACCGTTGTGGGAGAGAAAGATAGCCTCCAACCACCTTTATGCAACTAAGTTACATGTGAGTCGCTGGAACCGGTCTTTCGTACATGGACAAGTAAGGTTGATCTGGGCCACTTCATGCCACAATACCACCGAATCAAGATAAGACTAAGGAGGTAAGAAATCTGAACATCAACGCTCACAAAATTTTTGTGTTCTACTCGTGCATATCATCTAGGCATACACCTAGCTCATGATGCCACTGTTGGGAAACGTTGCAAGGGAAACAAAAAATTTCCTATACACACACAAGATTTGTCCATGGATATGCATACCTACGAGAGGAGGAGTGTATCTACATACCTTGTAGGTCACTAAGCGGAAGAGTATATAACACAGTTGATATAGTCGAACTCTTCACAATCCAATCGCATTCCAAACCGATCCAACACCGAACGGACGACACCTCCGCGTTCAGCACACGTGCGGCTCGATTACGTCTCCTCCTTCTTGATCCAGCAATAAATGGAGTATAAGTATATGGTATCACAACCAGCATGGACGTGGTGGTGGCGCTGATTCCAGCAAGGCTTCGCCAAGCACTACTAAAAAACAAATCTGGTGAGGAACGGAGTAACGAAGGGAGAGGGCTGCCGCCGGGGCATGGAATTGTTGTGTCCAGCCCTCCCCCTATCCTCTACTATACATAGGAGGCAAGTGGCACGGTTAGATCGCAGCCCTTGGCCCCTCCTCCAAGGAGGGCCGACGGCTAGGGTGGAGTCCTTCCTCCACAAGGAAGGGAGGAGTGCCCCTCCTCCAAGGCACCTCCAGGGTGCCTTGTCCCTTTGGGACTCTTGCCCCCAAGCCCAATTCGCCTCTAGGGACTGGTGCCCCTGGCCTAGGGTGGCTAGGGCGCCACCCCTAGATAACATGTGGGCCCACACGACAGGTGGACCCCCAAAACCCTCTCGGCACCCCGATACACTACCAGTAATGCCTGAAACTTTTTTGGTAGGCGAAATAGGACTTTCCATATATAAATGTTTACCTCCGGACCATCTCGGAACTCCTCGTGACATTCGAGATCTCATCCGGGACTTCGAACAATATTCAGTCACCAACGTACACATCCCAATAATACTCTAGCGCCAATCGAGCGTTAAGCGTGCGGACCCTATGGGTTCGAGAATCATGTGGACATGACCGAGACACCTCTCCGATCAATAACCAATAGCGGAACCTGGATGCCCATATTGGTCCCCACATATTCCACGAAGATCATTATCGGTCGAACCACGAAGTCAAGGATCTAGTCAATCACGTATGCAGTTCCCTTTGTCTAGCGGTATGTTACTTGCCCGAGATTCGCTCGTCGGTATCTCCATACCTAGTTCAATCTCATTACTGGCAAGTCTCTTTACTCATTCCGTAATACAATATTCCGTGACTAAGTCCTTAGTCACATTGCTTGCAAGCTTCTTCTGATGATGTATTACGTCGTGGGCCCAAAGACACCTCTCCATCATACGGAGTGACAAATCCTAGTCTCAATCCATGCCAACCCAACACACACCCTCGGAGATACCTATAGAGCGCCTTTATGATCACCCAGTTATGAAGTGATGTTTGATACACACAAGGCACTCGTCCGGTGTCAGGGAGTTTCATGATCTCATGGTGTTGGGAACAGATACTTGACATGAAGAAAGTAGTAGCAATAAACTAAGTGATACGATCAAATGTTATGCTTACGGTTGGGTCTAATCCATCACATCATTCTCCAAGTGATGTGACCCCGTTATCAAATAACAACTCATGTGTGTGGTTAGGAAACCTTAACCATCTTTGATCAATGGGCTATAGTCTAGTAGAGGCTCACTAGGGACACGGTATTGTGTATGTATCCACACATGTATCTGAGTTTTCGATCGATAAAATTCTAGCATGGATAATAAACGATTATCATGAACAAGGAAACATGACAATACAACTTTATTATTGCCTCTAGGGCATATTTCCAACAAGCTTTTGCTAGACTATCTTGTTGATCAAAGATGGATAAGGTTTCCTAACCATAGACACGAGTCGTCATTTGATAACGATATCACATCATTAGGGGGGAGGATGTGATGGACGAGACCCAACCGTAAGCATAGAATTTAATCATATCACTTAGTTTTTTGCTACTTCTATCTTCATGTCAAGTATCTGTTCCTAAGACCATGAGATCATGCAACTCCCTGACACTGGAGGAATACATTGTGTTCTATCAAATGCCACTTTGTAACTGGAGGATCATAAAGGTGCTCTACATGTACCTTCGAAGCTGTCTGTTGGGTTGGCGTGAATCCACACTGGGATTTGTCACTCTGTATGATGGAGAGATATATATGGGCCCTCTCGGTAATACAACATCACAAGAAGCTTGCAAGGAATATGACTAAGGAGTTAGTCATGGGATCTTGTATTACAAAACGCGTAAAGAGACTTATCGGTAATGAGATTGAATTAGGCCTGGAGATACGGATGATCGAATCTCGTGCAAGTAACATATTGTTAGACAAAGGGAACTACATACAGGATTGACTAAATCCTTGACATCATGGTTCGACCGATAAAGATCTTCGTGGAATATGTAGGAACCAATATGGGCATCCAGGTCCCACTATTGGTTATTCATGAGAGAGGTGTCTCCCTCATGTCTACATGGTTCTAGAATTTGTATGGTCCGCACACTTAATGTTCGATGATGCTAGGGAAGTATCGGGATATGTACGTTTGTGACTAAATGTTGTTTGGTGTCCCGGATGAGATCCCGGACGTCACGAGGAGCACCAGAATGGCCGAAGGTAAATATTTATATATGGGAAGCCATATTTTGGCTACGAGAAAATTGTTGGGTTTGGCCGTAATTGTACTGAGAAGATTCCAGAAGGTTCCAGAAGGTTTATGAGGGTTCTAGAGGAGTTCGGAAGGGTCCATCCACCCCCTACGGTGTGCATGGGATGTAGGGAGCGCCCTGACCTTATTGGGCCAGACGCACCAGCCCCCTAAGGCCCATGCGCCTGGGGGAGGGGAAACCCTAAGGGGAGCGCCCTCTACTTGGCTTGGAGGGCACTCCTCCTCCCTAGGGCCTCCCCCTACTTGGAGGAGGGGCAAAGGGGACTGCTCCCCTTCCCCTTGATCCTATAAATAGAGGAGGGGTGGGGAGGGCGGCCATACAAGAACTATTTTCCCCTCCCTCGGGCAACCCCTATCATGTCTTCTCGAGTTCTTCCTCGTTCGTAGTTCCAGAGGTGCTTGGCGAAGCCCTACTGGCATTGCTCCACTACCATATCCACCATGCCATCGTGTTGGTAGATATCCCATCTAGTTCTTTGCTGGATTATGGAGGCGGAGACGTCATCGAGCCGCACGTGTGCTGAATGCGGAGGTCTCGTCCGTTCGGTGCTGGATCGCGATTAGCTCATGAAGAGTACCACTACATCAACCGCGTGATATACGCTTCCGTTTAACGATGTGCGAGGGTACATTGGCACACTCTCCCCTCTGTTGCTATGCATCTCCATAGATAGATCTTGGGTGCTCGTAGGATAATTTTTGCTTTCCATGCTTCGTTCCCCAAAAAAATGTGCGTAAAAAGTTACTAGAGGCATCTCTCCAATCATGATAAATGTGTTGTGGTGAAAAAATTATAGTGGGGTAGCAAGTAAATTACAATATTTATATTTATGATTATGATTATTCATGGCATTATTTGTAGAAGCACTATGTCTCGGATAAATGGACTATTAGTCCAACTGTGTCTACAACTAATACACCATTTATAGATGACTATGCAACATGCATCTTAAGGTATTAAGTTCACGAAAAACAAATCATTGCAACAAGTAGGATGAGATAATGTTGACGGTAGAACTATCATCCACGTGTGATAAGAAAACCATCGTTTCACCCTTAGTGACAAAAATACAATATTTGTCTTGTCTCCTTTTTTACTAGGATATATAACACAACAAAATTGAACTTAATACCATACACAACTTCCTCTAACGATACACGCATCAAACTTTGGAAAACAACACCACATAGATAGGAAAGCATGTATGACTAATTTATTATGCAGAAAAGAAATATATGAGATTCAATATAATTCATGAAGTATTTGATCATAAAGTGGCAATTCCTCATATCCGAACAAACACAACACCGACTACATCATACGATATCAATCATGCGAGTCAGAACATTATATTGATGCATAAGGGAGAGACGATGTCATCTAGCCACAACTATGGACCCATGGCCCTAAGTGAACTACACATAAATGGACATGGTGGCAGCAAGGTTCATGAAGATGACTCCGGTGATGGATTCCCCCTCCGATGGCACGTCGAAATCGGACTCCAGATTGGAACTCGGAGGAACATGCGGTAGCGAAAAAAACTGTGGATAAATAGTAAGGAGGGTTTCGGGAATATAGGATTTATAGGAAAAAGATGGGTAAATAACGGTGCAGAGGGCGCCAAACAACCCCACCATTCGCCCCTAGCCGTGTGGGCTGGCCGTCTGTGGCCTATGGGATCCCCCCCCCTTCCGATGTCCTTTGGGTTCTTCTTCCTTCGGAAAAAATCTTCAAAAATCCCCATTGTATTTTGAGGTCCGGGGATATCGATTTTCTATAAAACAAAAAACATGAAGAAAACAACAACTAGCTCTGGGCACTGAATCGATAGGTTACTCCAGAAAAATAATATAAATTACTAAAAAGATATCTAAAAATGATATTATAATAATATGAAGCAATCAAAAATTATAATTTGTACCTGAACAGAAGCGAGTGCTCGAGGGTTTAGTATAATTATCCTTGTAACCTTTTTTTAGGAGCAATCATCCTTGTAACCTGATATCTAATTTGTAGGGGGGCTGAGTGACTCCTCCCCTTCATGTTCAATGCGAACTCGTATGTGCCTTATGCTCGTATGTGCCTTATAGCGTAAGCAAGGATCACCACTGTGTAACTTCTACCCTTTGTCGATGATATTGAAAAGACGCGCACCAATATTATTTTTTATAATTCAATTGATATTGTACACCACGAAAGGTCTAAGAACAGCTTCAATCGGGCGATTCATTTCCTCTGCGCGCATTTGTTTGGGTTGCCTTGGACAGAAAGCACCGTCTAACACGTCGATTCAAACGGACGCGCGTTCGCTTTTTGTTCATCCGCGATTCATTCTAAACTCAAATTTGGGTTAGATTTGTGTCGACGCGGACATGGAACGGACATCCACGAAGTCCGCCCTTCTTTTCCCCTTGGCCCATCAGTCGGTGGTACATACTGTACATACGTCATTCTCCTCTTTTTGCTCCCCCTCCAATGCTCCCACACGCCCGCCCTTCTCACTCCCACCACCCACTTCCATCCTTGACATCAGCCAACCGGCCATAGACTGACCCCTTCCGGCAGCCTCATCTCACGCTGCCATCGTCTCCGTCGTCCAGCTTCGCTACTTTGCCACGGTGATGACAGCTTGCATGGTCATGTACAACATGATCATCGAGGATGAGCGTCTGAAACGTCTGTGTGATCAAGAGTTTCGGTTTCAGGATGATAATATTGTGTCTGAGCATGTTGAAGGCAACGTTTGCACCGTTCTTCGAGTTTCATCATAAGATGCGTAATTGAGAAACTTACATGCAGCTGCAAAATGATTTGATTAAGCATATATGAATTCATGTCGGTTTGAGATAATTACATGCCAAATGTTTATTTGGCTTGTAAACTATAAGATATTTATTTGGCTTAAACTTTAAAATGTGTTTGAGATAATTTAATGTTTGGCTGTATTTTTATTTGAGCATATGTAGCAAAAAAATATTAAAATGGCTGCAAGCCTGTTGCATGGTTGAAAAATGGATCGGTACGTTAGCCGAATGACCGATCGAAACAAAAAAAAAGGACATGCCGATTCAAATAGATAAAACATGGACAAACCGTGCCCCCGTTTGGATCACGGGGTTGAAGTTGCTCTAAAAGGGTGCTTGGATAGGTTTTAGTCTTATGACTAAAAGTAGTGGGACTAAAACTTGCGAGCCTCATCCATGCTTGGATCTAAATACTAAAGAGACTAAAATCAAGTTAATGAGTATTTATTATCCTTCAAACCCTCCAATCCAGAAGTCGTCTGTGTTAAAGGAGAGGAGTTAAATGAGAAGAGAGAGGATTAATCCATATTTTAGTAGGGGTATCCCTGACTAAATTTTTTTAGTCTTAAAACTAGTTTTAACCCCTTTTTAGTCAACAGTGTTTGAAACTTTAGCCTCTTAAAGAGATTATTTTTAGTCAGACTAAAATAAGTCATTTAGATCCAAGCACCCTCTAATTCACCGTGTACGATAGGGCGTTAATTCCCGTATTCTTCGTGCAAATGATGGAGAGACGAGCTAACGCAATGTCATTGGGGAATGCTTGGAACCTAATTAAAGAGTTGAAGTTGATGGGCACACGCGCGCATGCCGATCGATCTCTCGAACGATCGCAACCTTCCCTGTCCGCTATCACTCCGTGTGGTGTGGTGTGGTGTGCTCTATGTGCATGGTTCCCCCGGCGCGAGGGCGCCGTCGGTCCACCGTCGGACGGACGCGCCGCACCCGGCGATGCCCGCGCTCCCCGACCAACGTACGTGTCCCCGGCCTCCCTCCACCATCGCATCGCATCCCGAAGTCCCGAACCACTTGTCTACTCAAACACTCTCTGGCTGGCCCTTAATCTTCAGTCAGACCAAGGCTGAACTGAACTGCCTGCCCTCTAGTGTAGACAAAAAAAGACAGCGTGTGCGTGTGGCCGTCAGACAAAGCTACCTCCTGATCTCGTAGTTTCAGACTCACTTTGATGCTGCTTTGTCGTGTCGGGCTCTGACTCCGACAGAGGTTTCAGTACTGTAACTTTATTTTTTTCTAGGATGAGCAGCTACATGTCTGTTTTTTTTTTTTTTTTTGAGACAATCGCTACATGTCTGCTGACAGTCAAGAGTATCTATATACCCTCGCGGGCCGGCAGGGTAGGTAGCATCGATTTCTGTGTGCTGATCTACCGAGTGGGCTCACATGCGTTTGGTCGACGGACAATCAGTTAACTTGCTAGATCAGCCTGCTTTTTCGAAAAATAAAACTTGCTAAATCAGCCCAAATCTCAATTAGCAAAACGAGCATGATCGAGGACCTCAAAACCAATTAACGTAGCTTTCACAAGGTTAGGTGGTGGTGCTCATTGTCTTCCAAGACCAAGAGCCAACACAACAGCCGCCGATGACCAAAAAAATACTCTCTTAACTCCCGGGGAGTTTCTCCCGTTCGTGTTCGTATATAAAAAAATATTACGCACCCATAATGATCTTAATCAATGAGACCGGCGTTCATTTCTCCGGAGACACAAAACGTCAGTGCTGAGCTTTAATTCAGCAGTTTCTTCAGAGCACGGGATTATATTAAACGCACGTAGCCAGTACTGATTAACTGTTGCAGGAACCCATCGATCGACAGATTTGACAGAGAAAAGTGCAACAGTTGATCGATGTTACCATCATACTTTCAATCACATGCCAACAGCGATGATCGACCGAACAGCTTTGGAAGATGGACGCATGAGAACGAACGATAGATGTGAAAGAAAACGATTCTGAGTTATTAATCAAATATAATCAGCTGGTCTGCCGTAAGTATGCAATACTCGTAAGTGGATCGGACCAATTGATCAAAATCAATCGGGTCCTATAAGCTAGCTCGCAGGCGGGGCGGGCGCAGAGGTGCAGTTGCCGCCGCCGCCGGTGGCGGTGCCGCCGCAGCCGCAGGTGCGTGGGGTGAAGGCGCAGGTCCCGAACGGCTTGCCGGGGATGTTGCAGTTGATGCCGTAGCAGCACTGCGTGTCCACGCATGACGAGCTGTTGTTCCCCGCCGGGCAGCACCGGCACCCCATGCATAGCTGGAACGGCTCGAACGCCTCCGACGCCGCCGACCGGTACACCACGGTCCGCACCGGCGCGTACCCCTCCGATGATCTCATCCTCGCTCCGCCCGTGCTAGCAATCCCGGCCATGCCTCCTCCATGGACGGCATGGAGGAGGAGGAGGAGGAGCGCGACCCCGGCGAGAGGGGCGGACGCAGCCATCGCCTTTGGCGGCTTGGAAGTTTTCGCTGGGGAATGAGGTGGGTTTGGCAAGATGGCAACACCATCCCACGTATACTAGTGGCAATATATATGTGTGTGGACAAGCCGTACATACAGTTTTTTCTTTTAGGATTCAGTTTTTTTCTTACTAGCAAAAGGGCCCATGCGTTGCAACGGGAGAAAGAAATACTACACGGCACACGCTCTTAATTTATAAAAAATGTCTATAATTTAAGAATTTATAGTTACGATACAAATAAAGATGGTCTTATCCTACAAAAATGCAGTTCAAAATTTCACAGGTCTTCTATTTTAACACGGCTTGCATGTAGATTTAATACGTACAAAGAATCAGTCAAGTGACCTTCAGTTTCATCTCTAATCCTGATTTTGTTGACGTGTTCATTCCCAACCCGGATGAGTACCGGTATGAAAGAAAGACGAATAATGACTTATTTATTAAGATTGCACCCTAGATAATATTTTTATTAAACGTTTAACAGATAAAATAATATCATATTTAAATTCTACATATTTTTCTAATCAAATCCCATGTATAATATGTTAAATTTGGAGTTACGGTTTAAAAGATATGAGTATTTAAAAAAATATTTAATATATACTACGAGTTTAATGTCATAAACAGTAAGGGTTTTTTTGTAAAATCACCTCGGTGGGTTTTCTGACGGAAGCGATAGCCTCTTTATTATTAGGTAAAGATATGATGATGATGATGATGATGATGAAAGGAAACGCAAACACATCAAATTAGATGGGTAATACAAAATAAACTGCCAACTAATTTAGCTGATTCTAAAAATATAAGGCTTAATCTATAGGCACTATATAACTAGACCAATATAAAAAGGATGAGTTACCGGGATTCAACACATCTCACTCATTGAAACGCGTCTATCTAATGATCTACTTCCTCCGTCTCAAAATAAATGTCTCAACTTTGTATTAGCTCTAATACAAAGTTGTACTAAGCTTGAAACAGTTATTTTGGAACGGAGGGAGTATGTTACTTCATAATAGACAATAGACAAAGTTTATGCCGTATTGCATTTACTCCTAACATCTAATTAGTATTTTCTTGTATTATTTTTATATGCATGTGTAGTGTGAATGTTATTTTTCAGTCAATGTCAAAGCCAATCAATAACCACCTACATTTCAAAGAAATTTAAAGCACGCCTTCTAAATCGTGAGGGAGCTAGTACTCCGATACTTTAGCACTTAACATGTTTAACAGACAATTGATATCATACCTAATATCAATTAACCACATGATTATATCTTACCTAATATCAAAGTCTAATCAGCATCTTTACTAATAATATTAATCGTGCAATACACTTAATTATTGTTTCCCAACATAACATGGTAATTGTATTCTATCTAGTATCAACATGCAATCAATATCTTACTAATATTACTATCATGTAATGTTAATCTTTTATGTTATGTCGTGCATTGCATGTTCACACTTACTAGTCTCTACTACTAATTGGGGAGTTTGTACGTCATTTCGTCGGTACTTAGTTATTAATGCAAATAAAATTTAAAAACAAAGAACCAAATCAATTTGGAAATATGGCCATTAATACAATTAATTAGATAGAAAATTAATTACACATATAAATAATTAAGTCTATCTTACTAGGGATTTCTGTGCGTCAAATGGTTTTTGAAATCAAGCCATTAATGCAATTTCTTAATCAGTGAGCGCCTTAATTAGGATGCAAATAATTAATAGTTGGAAGTTTTTTTTCAATCGTATCTCAACTCCTAAAGGAGCATTACATAGGTTGGTCATTCATTCGTTACACCTTTCATCGATTATTATTCCACCTCAAACCGATTTTTTTCAACAAAGGAACAACACCACCGATCTTTTTCTAGAGTACCCCAGCATTTACTTGATATTCCTCTTCTCAAAAAAATTCCGATCCGTTCCGATTTGTTTCCATGAATCCTTCCCTATCAATATCTAAAAAAACACTTCTCGATCCATCTCTACTCCTAAATGGGAGTCCGTAAGTCATTTCATCGGTACTCGATCATTAATGCGAACACAATTTGGAAATGAAGCTCCAAATCAATTTGTAAATCAAGCCATTAATGCAGTTAATTAGACAAAAAAATAATTACGCATACAATTAATTAAGTTCATCTAAGTAGGGTTTTTTTTGCACGAGTCGATTATGAAATCAAACCATTAATGCAATTCATTAATTTGTGAGAGACTTAAATAGGGATGAAAATAATTAATGGTAGGAACTTTTTTCAATTTTATCTCTACTTCTAAAGGGACAATATATAGGTTGGTCGTTCATTCGTCACAGCTCTCACCGATTTTTTCACCCCACAATGATATTTTTCAACAAAGGAACAAACCCACCGATCTTTTTTGAGTGAACGCCACCTATGACTTGGTGTTTGTCTTTTCAGATTGTTTCCGCTTCGTTTCGATTTCTTTCCATAAATATTCCCCGATCCATCATCTAAACGTACTTCCTATCCATTCCCATGCGTGAAGGAGAGAGAGCAAAGGCGATCACGGTGGCCTGTGGGCCATTACACGGGAAAAGGAAAGGCGGTGCCACGATCGCTTACCGCACCGCCGCTGCTACTTGCGTGCTCGTTTCCCTCCCTTCAACCCTACCTCCAACTCTATATTCAGCTATCATGACACCACAGGTGGCCAAGACTGGGCACACACCATCACATAGGGCTCTGCCACATGTCCACTCCTTGCACTGTCTTTTACATTGCCATTACTGACAGGTGGTGAGGGTGACCGCCAAACCCAGAACGATGTTGCTGCAGCCTTCGATGCCTCTATTGAGGTCGAGGGGGTCACCACACAGTGGTGCACGTGTAATCGTCCAACTCCGTGATGGCCACGTTCCACAGAGTTGTAGAGAAGAAGATCACGAGAGGACTGAACTTGTGTATTTATCAGTCGAGTGTGTGTAGATATATATAGAGAACATGTAAATGCAGGTGCATCCACTACATGTTCATGTTCCAGATTTATTTTTTCATTGTTAAATCCTCTTCTGTTAATTACTTAATTTCAATCACAAGCTACAAGTGCCAAACTAATTTTCTTTTAAATTTCTAACAACATGTTGTTCGAGTCTTATGGAACATAATGAGCTCATAGAATCAGATTTCCAGTTCATACGATGATGTTCTCCATCAATTGTGTTTCATCTCATATGGCCACCCAGCGCGTGACCTCTATTCGAAAGTTTAAAACATAATGGTCTCCCCCATCCTATTATCATCCTAATGCATGCATGGTGATGGAGGATTTTTGGTTCGCAGGACAACAATCTTCCAAGCACCTCGAATAATATGGTGAGATTAACGAGTCCTTATCCCATATTTTTGTGTGTGGATTTGTCCGTTATTCTAGCAGGGCTAGGATCATTCTGTGTCTTTATTATATTTTGCTACGAAATTTTCCGTAAAAAATTTGGCAACAAAGTCAATGGAATGTTTCTTGATCTAATTAAAATTGAGCTTTTATGTTGTCATGAAATTGTACGTGAAAGTTGCCATGTTGTGGGTCTTTTCCAAACTCTTATACACATGTTGTACTATAGTTGCATGGTCAAAAAAATGCATGGCAATTTTGCCCCAAAACAAAGAAAAGTAATTAGATACTTATTATGCACAATATAACCAAATTAAATTATGTATTTTTTTTCAAAATACTTCACTGGTTTTTTGACCACACCAATATATTGGTGAACTTTGAAATAACTGCTATGCTTTAGGGCTAGTTGAACTTGTTTACATATATCTCGACAGTAATCAAAATATTCAAGGCATTACCTCGTGTCTCGTGCTTGCGAGAGCAAGGATAATTACTTGTGGCTGGTGGTCACCGGAGAAGATGCATCGCCCGGAGCCGCCCCTACTCTCCTCCTTTGGCTTCCTGTACGAAGAAGAATGGAGCGTAGTAGGGACACATTGCCATGGAGATTGTGAAGAGGGAGGAGCGATGGATGGTAGGTGGCAGTAAAGGGCTGGGGGTCGGGGCCGTGGTGGCTGGGGCGGCCTTGGGTTGGGGTCTTGGTGGTGGTTCGCCGGTGATATGAGAGAGAGAGTAAGAAGGGGAGGGTCCGGCAAGAAAAGATACGGTTGTGTTGTGGGTGAGTTTTTTGTGTTGGGGCTGCGTGTTGAACATAACATGGAGAATAGTGTGGGAAGTACTTTTCTCCCACATATATGGTTCGGATTGGGGGTGGGGGAGTGAGATTATCCATGTTGTTGAATTTTGGTAAGCCCGCTAGCCAGTTTGATGTCTCAAGAGGTTCGAAGGCATGAGGAGAAATGAGTTTCAACCTTAAAGACGACCTTAACAATTTTTTTTGGTTCATTTCTATGCATTGTATCCCGTAGCAAATAACGGGTATTCTACTAGTAATATATATATCACTCTTTTTGCGAGATAAGTCTTAACAAACTACAACGAAATGAAACCCTAAAATCTTTTAGCCTACCATAACTTGTATCTAGAATTCAACAATTTGAATTCATATATGTAAAACAAATTTTATTTGGACGGTATCTAACTTAGGTATTTATTTCTCTTGTGTGTTCCCAATGGTTAAGGTGCGTACTGATGTGGTCACCTACGGGTAGGGTCATGGATCAGCCATCCAGAGCCCACCTAGGGTCCCACACAGTCATTAAAGTCTCAGGACTACCGATGCATACTCACATTCCACTCAAACCCTTGCATTCACTTAGACGTCTTCTAGTTAGTCGGACATGCACTAACACTCGGACAGAGGCAAGCGTGGACAACGTGGTAGCTTCAACGGCCAAGGGACTTAAAACCTCACATGATGTGCAGTCAAGGCCAACGTTATGAGTAACGACCCTAGTTAGTGTGGTAGTTTCTAGTAACACCGGCAATTACTCTTATTTAATGCCCTTGTAATGGCGCTCTATGGCTCCTGGCGCACTCTTTGTAAGATGCCTTCGAGCTGTGTGGCAAGGATTCAGCACCCTGTTGTAATCACACGCCCCAGAGAAAACACAAACCTCCGGGCACGAGACATGTGGTCTTTACCTCCTTTGAGAGGGGCCCTTACTCGTAAAATCTGAGTGTTATACCTGTGCCATAGCTATACTCTGCCCCTCATTCGTACCTGTAATACGATTGTCAGGATCTTTTTCTCAACAGTTGGTGCCCAGCTTGGGTTTACGCGTTTAGCAAAACCCGGCGCATGTGGAGATTCATTTCCGGCCATCATGATGGCACTCGACACACAGATTTTGTTTGGTTCCCTCGGCTTCATCACCGACGATTCGGCATGGCTGCAGGAAGCTCCATTGGATACATATGCGCTAGCCACCTGCGGCATGGCGCATTTACTTGTGGCAACGTTTGGAGTCCTCCTCCGGAAGCTATTGGGAATATACCCCGCGGGTTGATCCCGCCCAGGAGGTAAATCGCCTTAGCCATGACTTGGGCAGGAGGCCCTTAGACACAAAGGCCCCGGAGGCGTCTCATTAGGAGTCCGGCTTGTGGGCCACTGCTTGGCGGACCGGTTCATGAGAGAAGACGTGAAGATTCTCCCTTGCTCCAGTTAGTAAGAAGTAGAATAAGACACGGGTTGTGTTCTGACCCGAACTCTTTTGTAATCTCAGGACCTCCACCTATATATATAAAGGGGAGCCCCTTAGATAGAGAGGACAAGTTAGAAATCCCCGAGAGCTAGTTTAGCGATTATGCACCCTTGTAATCGAGATCATCATCAATAAATACCAAAAGCGAGATGTAGGCTTTTACCTCCATTGGAGGGGCCAAACTTGGGTAAACTCGCGTCTCTCGATTCCGATTAAACCCGTTCAAGCCGCCACCTAGTTGCGGTGGGCCTCACACCTAAGTCCTTTCAGGAGGACATATGACGTGACAAAACCACGATATTTAGCGCCCACCTTGGGGGCAGCACACGGTGGTGTTGAGCTCTTCAATGGAGCTCTCCGAGGGATTAAGGGATACACAATTAGAGAGATGACCAAAAGTCGTCATGGAAAGCTCTACGTCGACGACTCGCGCTGGGCCCCCGAGGCTGGCTCAATCGAGTACGAGCATCGGGTACCCTTCGGCAAGATCCACATGTTCATCGGCATGACCGGCGCGTCATGATCCAAGCGGGACATCTACACCAACATCGTCGAGCCGACTCAGCGCAAGCGGTCCGACTATTTTCAAGCCGACCGGAAGCACGTCTTCGTGGGCTTCACTCAGGGGGTCGAGCTTGCAGATAACTCTGTAACCAGTAGGGATACTCTTGTCCACTCTGATGGCAAATCCTCGGTCAAAGAAATCGAGACGATCAATCCACTATTTGGTGGCACGCTTGGGGGCTTTCCTGATGATCTGGCATTACTTGAGCAGCCACGTCAAGCCGTCACTCACATGGCGGGCACCGCGACGGCTCATAATTCCACTATAGAAGAAGCAACCAAGGGTTGCGATGGGTGGACACCAGCATCAGGGACTACCAGGTCAAGCAAGATGTCGGCTCAAGCCATTGAAGATGTAATGGCAGAGATGACCAACTCCTGGAGGAACCGGTGACTAAACTTCATTCCCAGATGGTCAAGATTCAGGAGGAGGTTGATGCCGAGAATACTCGTATGGTAGAGTTGCAAGCTCATATTCATACTAAGACCGAACGATTAAAAGCAGAAACCTTACAGCTAGGTCTTCATCGAGATGCCTCAAAGTCAGTTCATCACACGAGGCACGAGAGACGTTTTCCCTCCAATATAGAGACAACATGCCTCTTCGACCCTCCACAACGCACCCGAGGGACTGGCCAACCTCGGGATAATCAACCTCGTCAACCAATTCAGCAGCGCCAGTTAGATCAACCGCTGATGGCTCAGTCGCTACCTAAGCGATTCCATACGCCGACGGGTCACTTTTCAAACCTTGTGGATAACATGCTAGCGACGACTCACAATCTCGGGGAACTGTCGATTACCGGAAATACCCTGATTGAGGTCGAAGCAAGGAATGCCATCGACATACTGTGATCACTCAAGAGGAACACCATTCTTGTAGTCATGAACGGGTTCACTCTACACCTTACGCAAGTCGTAGCAAGAGACGACATGATTCACCAGCAGGATCGAGTAGTGGTCGCAAACAACAACCTCATAATTCCCCAATCCGGCATGTGGTTTCAGACGCCCAAGCAATTGTCAACGCGGCTCGGGCCTTACAGGAAGCAGAGGCAACGGCGATGGCGGGTCAGCAGCCGTCTTCCGTAACCCTACATGTGTCCTCAACGGTGGGTCTAAGTGGCAGAACAATTGGAGTCCCGTTCCTGGCTTTGACTCTTCGCAGTGAGCGTATGCCTAAAGATTTCAAAGGTCCTCCCAAGGTTCTTAATTACACGGTTGATCTTGAGCCGACAGCTTGGATCGAAAGTTATGAGTTAGCCATGGACATGATAGATGTTAGCGATGCCGTGTGTGCTAAATATTTGACTATGATGTTGGAAGGGCTAGCTCGCACGTGGTTGAAAAACCTGCCACACAATTCTATCAACTCTTGGGCAGATTTGAAGGAGCGTTTCGTCAAGAATTTCCAAGGCACTTGTAATCACCCGATGACAATTATCGATTTGCAGCACTGCGTTTAACGGATGGATGAATTCGATAATCATTGGAGTCGCGGGGTCGTGGAGAAAATCCACTCGCTGAACAGTATCACAGCTGCCCAAGCAGTTTTGTTTTTGGAGAAAAATTTACACTTCCAACCACTTGTTCAGAAGCTTGGAAGCCTCAAGCGGAAGGTTCAATGTATGGGAGACCTCCTGGATGTCCTTACTAGGTAAGCTGAGTCTAACAGCACTAAAGATCCCGGCTCAGATGAGGATAAATCTGGCAAAGGTATGAAGCATGATAATAGCAAAGGTCACCAGCAACACAATTCTCGGCATCAGGGAAAGCATAATAATCAGGGCAATGGTGGAAAACATAAGCATCCTGGCGGGGGTAAGATTTCGTTGCTAATACCAACATTGGTTTAAAAATGAGAGACAAAACAATAATTCTAGCACAACCTGTAATGGAAACAAACCACACAATTTTGAGTAGGCACTCAAAGTCCCTTGTACCAAACATAGCTACCTAGATAAGCCATGCACTCATTCATGGGAGAATTGCCATTTCACGCAGGAGTTTCGGGACCAAAATTTTCAAAACTTTCAAGGAGGCAATGGTGGAAGAAATCTGGGCCATCCTGGCGGCTCTTCAGCTGTCTCATCTGGGGGCTTCACGGGTCCAGAATCTCATGGATCAGGTGGCTCAGGGGCTGGTTATCGACATCGTGGTAATCACAGATCAGGTGGCTCGGGACAAGGAAATCAACATCATGATAACCAAGTCAGTTTTCAAAGCAACCCCAAATAGTTGAATAGCGGGCAGTATCATCTGTTCACCACTAGCACCTGTCAGCGGGAAAGTAAGGTCAAAAAGAGGGCCATCAATATGGTTGAGCCAGGAACTCACGAGTATTTGAACTGGTCTGAATAACCAATCATGTGGTGCAGAGAGGATCATCCCCCTCAGGTTGATAATCCATGTGGTCTTGCTCTGGTTGTGGCACCTCAAGTTGGTGGTTATACTCTCAACAAGGTTCTTATGGACGGATGAAGTAGCATTAATATTTTGTACTATGACACTTTCCAGTGCATGAACCTTTCTCAAGATAATTTGCACCCATCCTCGAGAGTCTTTCATGGAATTGTCCGTGGCAAATCAGCGTACCCAATTGGTCGGATCAAGATTGACGTTGCATTTGGCTCGGAGGTCAACTATAGAAGTGAATCTCTGATGTTTAAGGTTGTCAAAATTAAGAGCCCATATCATGCTCTTTTTGGGAGACCAGCTTATGCTCAATTTATGGCTCGACCTTGCTATATATATCTCAAACCTAAAATGTGAGGGAAGAACGGTACCATCAATGTGGATGGAAGTCGAAAGATAGCTCAGGAATGTGAGGAAGGAGATGCAGCATATGTCGAGTCAACCTGCCCAACGGAGGAGCTGAAATTTTACACATCCAATGTTGACCCGACCGACATGACTTCCCTCAAGTATCCCGTCACTGAATCTAAACCCACCCACAAGTTTAAGCCGGTCAAGGACACTAAACAAGTTTACTTTACTCATGTGATTCCTCCCATCAGTTCACTATTAGGAGAGGTTTGGATCCCAAATTGGAAAGTGCGATCATTGAGTTCATCCATGAGAATCGGGACATCTTCGCATGGAAACCTTCTGACATGCCGGGAGTACCGAAGGAACTCGCTGACCAACACCTTAATGTGGACCCTAAAATGAAACATGTTTGACAATTCCTCCGTCGTTTTAACGAGGAGAGACACAAGGCCATTTATGAAGAAGTGGCCCGCTCCTAGCTGTCGGGTTCATCGTTATAGTATTTCATTGTGAGTGGTTGGCAAATCTAGTGTTGGTTTGAAGAAAAACGGCACCTGGCGGATGTGTGTTGGTCACATATATCTTAACAAAGCTTGTCCCAAGGAACCGTTTGCTCTTCCTCTCATTGACTAGATCATTGACTCAAGAGTTGGTTGTGAACGTCTTTGCTTCCTGGACGCTTATTCTGCATATCATCATATCAAGTTGGCAGTTGTGGATCAGGAAAAGACGTCTTTCATGACCCCTTTGGTGTTTTCCGCTACGTCTCAATGCCCTTTGGGCTTAAGAGTGCGGGAGCTACATATCAACGATGTGTTCGGAACTGTTTACACAGCCAGATTGGATGCAATGTTAAGGCTTAAGTTGGCGACATCATGGTTAAATCCCAAAAGAAGGAAACCCTCCTGGATGAACTCATGGTAACATTTGACAACCTTCCCATGTACATGATGAAGCTTAACTCGGCTAAGTGTGTTTTTGGTGTTCCTGCTGGCAGGTTACTAGGTTTCTTGGTCTCATAACAAGTTATTGAGGCCAACCTAGAAAAAGCAAAGTAGTGATCTCCCTTGCCACGCCGACCAACATTAATGATGTCCAACGGATGGCAGCCGTATCGCGGCTTTGAGACATTTTTCAGTCGCCTTGGCAAGAAGGCAATTCCTCTATATAAGTTTTTGAAAAAGACTCGTAACTTCGTCTGGAGTGATGCTGCTAACAATGCGTTTGAAGTGCTCAAGAAACAATTGGTTGAACCACCAGTTTTAGTCGCCCCAATTGACGAAGAGCCTATGCTCTTGTATAAGTGATCGTTAAGCGCAAGGAAACAAGGAAAGGGTATCCAATGCAAAGGCCCGTTTATTATGTCAGTGATGTTTTAACATTATCAAAACAGAGGTATCCACACTGGCTGAAGCTGGTTTTTGGCATCCTCATCGCTAGTGGGAACCTCAAACACTACTTCCAAGAACATCCAATCACTTTGGTCAGTTCAACTCCTCTTGGGGATATCATACAAAATAGAGAGGCAACATGTCGGATTGCTAAATGGGCAATCGAGCTTGGATTACACTACGTGAAGTATGTGCCTAGGACTGCCATTAAGTCGCGAGCCTTGATAGACTTTATAACGATTGGACTGAGTTACAAGTCCCTGAAGAAAAGCCAGACAACATGTACTGGACCATACACTTTGACAGGTCAAGAGAGCTGGAGGGCTCGGGGGCTGGAGTAATTTTATCTTCACCACGAGGTGACAAGTTCTGTTACGTCTTATGGCTCATGTTTTCTTGCACTACCAATGCATCTGATTATGAAGCTCTCCTTCATGGACTTGGCATAGCCAATTAGATGAACCTCGGTAGGGTCAGATGTTTGGGCGACTCAAATTTGGTTGTTCAACAAGTATCACGGACGTGGAATTCCAAGGATCCTCCCATGGCGGCTTATCAACATGTAGTCACGGTTATTGCAGGTCATTTCCAATGTTATAAGGTGGATCACATTGACTGTCGGCTCAACAAGGCTGTTGATGCCTTGTACAGACTTGGCTCTTAGTGCACGCCAGTTCCACCCAATATTTTCCTTGATGTGCTCCACAGTCCTTCAGTCAACCTACCATCAAAGGAGGAAATAGCTATTCTAGATCCATAAGCATAGGTCGTGGCGGCTCTTCATGCAACCCCGGATTGGACGATGCCTTAGTTGTCTTATTTAACCCGAAGCGAGCTCCCTGGTGAGGAAATCATCACCCGACAAGTTATCACCGCAACCGTTGAGGAACGTTGCATGGGAAACAAAAAAAATTCCTACGCACACGAAGACCTATCATGGTGATGATCATCTACGAGAGGGAGATCGGATCCACATACCCTTGTAGATCGCTAAGTGGAAGCGTTAATAAACGCGGTTGATGTAGTGGTGCGTCTTCACGATCCGTCCTACGAACCGTCCCACCAACCGTCTCACGATCCGTCCCACGATCCGTCCCGATCAAGTGTCGAACGGACGGCACCTCCGCGTTCCACACACGTACATCTCGATGACGATCTCCGCCTTCTTGATCCAGCAAGAGGGGGAGGAGAGGTAGATGAGTTCTCCAGCACGGCGGCGTGGTGGTGGTGTTGGTGGTGCTATTCCAGCAGGGCTTCTCCTAAGCACCATTGAAACTAGAGGAGAAACAGATCTAGAGAGAGAGGGCAGCACGTGGCTGTTTTCTGTTGTCTAAAACCCCTCAAATCCCTTAGTATATATAGGAGGAGAGGAGGGAGAGGGTTGCGCCCTAGGGTAGCCTTCTCTTCCCTTGCGCAAGGGAGAGGAGGAGGAGTCCTACTCCAATCCTATTTGGAGTAGGATTCCTCCTTCCCACTTGGAAACTCTTTCCACCTTGTTTTTTTCCTTCTCAAACCTTATGGGCCTTAGTGGGAACTTATTCCATCCCACTAGGGTCTGGTTTATCTCTTCCCACAGCCCATGAGACCCCTTGGGACGTGACACCCCTCCCGATGATCCCCGGCACCCCTCCCGGCACTCCCGGTACACTACCGATGAGCCCGAAACTTTTCCAGTGACCAAAACAGGACTTCCTATTTATCAATCTTCGTTTCCGGACCATTCCAGAAACCCTTGTGACATCCGGGATCTCATCCGGAACTCCAAACAACCTTCAGTCACCAACACATATAACTCAACTATACCGAAACATCATCGAACCTTAAGTGTGCAGACCCTGCGGGTTCGAGAACTATGCAGACATGACCTGAGACACTCTCCGGTCAATAACCAACAACGGGACCTGGATGTCCATATTGGCTCCTACATATTCTACGAAGATCTCTATCGGTTGAACCTCTATGTCAAGGATTCATATAATCCCGTATACTATTCCCTTTGTCCTTCGTATGTTACTTGCCCGAGATTCGATCGTCGGTATCTCCATACCTAGTTCAATATCATTACCGCCAAGTCTCTTTACTCGTTCCGTAATACAAGATCCCGTGACTAACTCCTTAGTCACATTGCTTGCAAGGCTTGTTGTGATGTTGTATTACCGAGTGGGCCCCGAGATACCTCTGTGTCACACGGAGTGATAAATCCCAGTCTTGATCCATGCCAACCCAATAGACACCTTTGGAGATACCTGTAGAGCACCTTTATAGTCACCCAGTTATGTTGCGACGTTTCATACACACAAGGCATTCCTCCGATGTCTGGGAGTTGCATGATCTCATGGTCATAGGAACAGATACATTGACATGCAGAAAAACAGTAGCAATAAAGTGACACGATCATATGCTACGTTTATAGTTTGGGTCTTGCCATCACATCATTCTCCTAATGATGTGATCCCGTCATCAAGTAACAACACTTAGTGATATACAAAAGTTCTTCGGTTTTATGCCACTCAAAAATAGTTTGTTAATAAGACTTGATCAACCTTGTTGGTGGATTCTCTTTTAGGAACATATCGCCGATGAATTCCGCAAGCACAACCTTCTGTAACTTCAATTTGTCCTGTGTAATTTTTAGTTTCGAATAAAGATTAATGCATTAGAATACCATGTTTAGTCTATTTTCTGAATTTTTTTATGCAATAAAAATGTTCCAAAAATAAAATTTCTCGTAATGTCCTAAAAATCTAGTATGTTTTTTTGTAAAATAAATAGATGATATTTTTTCTCATCAATATTTTCTTGCCACGGCAATCTGGCCATAAAAAAACAATTCTCTTGTTGACCCCAACTCATAATGCATAAAATGACATCATAAAGTATGGGATTCCAGTGAGAGAGGATTGGATCGGGGTAATCTTGCCAGCACTAGCTACAAGTATCTCCTGTCAGTTCCCACATTTATTTGCATCATGTCTTGAGGTGGTTTTCAGTGTTTATTTCTAATATTTTTTCATCAACAGGGAGCCCCGGATATTTCATGGGAAGAGCTCCAATAGGACAAGTAAATATTCTTGCATATTCACCAGCTTTGTCAACAACATCACCAAATAAAAATATCTCACCCTTATGAAAATTTCAAGCCAAACACTTGTTCAAAAAGACAAAGAACATATTTCAAATTATGTGCACTACCAAATCATCCTGCAACAACAAAATAGTGTCATCTGCATATTGCAACATGTTAACCCCATCCACAATATTCTCATTAAGCACCCCTTTAATAAGCCCACTTCTCTTAGCATTGTCCAGCATTATAGCTAGACTAGATCATGAAAGGCGCGCGTTGTTGCGCCTGTCTATTATAAATTTAGGATGAAATTATTATTGATATATTTGTATAACAATAATTATTTTATTGTGGTTTGCGATGTTTATTTTGTTGCATTCTTTTGTTTTTTTTTAATTTTCTGTGGTGTTATTGGTCACATAATAGTAAATTTCTTATTTGTGTGTAATATTTAAATTAGGCTGATAGGGGCCTGCATAGGTATTAATACTTTTGCAGCAGCAGTTTTTGTGTATGGATGTGTATGTTGAACGTTTTTAGTGAGGGTTTAATTCTGTATATTTATGTAGGATCGTAATCGCTTAAGATATATTTGTATTACATTAATTATTTTCTTGTGGTTTGTGATCTTTATTTTTGATGCAATTTTTTTGTTTTATTTTTTGGAAATTTTGGGGTGTTATGGGCCATATAATAGTAATTTTGTAATTTGTGTGTAATATTATAATTGGGCTGATATGGGCCTGTTTAGCTATTAATACTTTTGCGTTAGCATTTTTTGTGTATTGATGTGTATGTTGAACGTTTTTAGTGAGGCATTAATTTGGTATTGATCTAGGATATGAATGGCTATAGGTTTTGCATTAGCATTTGTAACTTTGTTGATCTTTGTATTTATGAACAGTAGTTATAAGTAGAGGGACGTTAGTAGCTTACTTGCTATATATATATATATCATCTTTTGTGTTTGTTTCGATGTTGGTGTATGCAGTTCTTAGTTTGTGAGCTGGACTTAATTCTTTTTCAGTTGTGTTGGTTGTAGGTACAATTATATTTGTTAAACTTTGTTGTCTTTAATTCTTTATTTTTTTGAATAATGAGTAATAGTTGTGTGTTAAATTTGTTGAAATTTATTGTGTATTGTAGGTTTGTTGTTCGAATAAAGTTAGCGTGAATGGATGGTGTTGAAACAGGTAATATAAATTTATTTGTTTAATTATGTATGTTTCATTTGTGTAGTTGCATATATTTTGTAGATAACGTATGGAAAATATGAATTTTTTTGGCCCTGGATGGATTGACAAAATAGGCCCATTTCACCAAATAACACGGTTTCGGTCACCGGAGCAGCGGCCCATTAGGACAGTCGGGTCGACGATGAAAAAGTGTGTTGGAGGTGGCGGTATACATCACATTCACCAGATAACACGGTTTCGGTCACCGGAGCTGGAGGTGGCGGTATACATCACATCCGACGGCTAGAAACGACCCGATCGTCAAAATGGACAGCTAAAAAAGCAAAACGCTGAGAGGGCTCGCTTTAGGTCCAGTTTTACTGTCCTAAATGATCTGCAGCCAAGTCAAAGATCAAACGGCCGGAGTAGATCACATGAAAAATAGGACGTGAAAAATCCACAATATTTTCAAGTTTGATCACATTGACCGGTGGCCGGAGTAGATCACTAAAGCTACGTCCTATTTTGGGACGGAGGGAGTAGATCACATTGGTTGTTGTTACGCAATGTTTTGAAAATCCAAATGAGCCAGAGCTGATCCGAAAATCCAAATGACCCAGGACTGTCTACAGACAGTCACTAACAGAGTGGGAGATATATGTTGACAAAAGATTGTTATGTTGCAAGGCACGTCAAATTAATGATATTCACTGCAAAAAAAATGATGATATTGAAGGACTATTATGATGGTTGTGTTACCACTCAAGTACAGGTGATTACTACTGTCGAGGGAGATGTGATCAAACAGTTAACAAATGAACACACCAAAATAGTTCGACAGCCATAGTTCCTATTCAGCGGTGATGCTAGTTCGACAGCCGTCGACAGATAATCAGAAACCATGCAACATACTCTAATTCTTAGACAAGGAAATGACCAAGGACTCCTCTAATTCTTCGTATAGCAGCTTATCATATGAGATAGAGAAGAAACATATGAAGCAATCCAGGACCGATAATGGGGAAAGAAAAAGCTAGTACAATATGTGACATAACTTCCATAGTTCCATACCATTTGCCAACCAACCACTATTGGTTCGGCATTTCCTTTCCAGGGATTCAAACCCGTCGGTTTCGGCGGGGATCGCTCCGTTCAAGGATACCGTAAGACCACCACCCCGAAAATTAGAGGGGCCTTACAAGCAGCAGAAACGAAAAGCAGCAGCGGCGTGTGCAGATCAAATTTACACATCGAAGAGGCTTTGCAATGTACAACTGGACCTACTGCAGCAGTGGGTATAATGAACCTGAGACTGCAGAAGCTGTTATCACCTCACCCTGCATGCCGGCACGGCAGAGGAGCACTTGGGGTTGGGAATGGCCCTGCAGTGGACGCTGTTTCCGGCCAGGCTGCGACGAACCCTATACTCAGGGAGGCCGCCGGCATGAACAACGGCTCCATCACTCCCACCGCCACTCTGCAATGGCTCGAGCGTCTCTACGACATCGCTCATCAGGGGCCTGGCCTTGGGGTTCTGGCTCAGACAGTAGTATGCAAGGCTGCAGGCCTTGTGAGCTGCTCTCACTGAATACTGTCCCTCCAGTTTTGGGTCGATGATTTGGTGAAGCCGCCTCTTGTCGCTCAGCTTGGGGCGAACCCAGTCAACCAGGCTGTGCTCCCTGCTTGCCCGGGATTTGTCGATGGACTTCCGCCCTGTCAGGAGCTCGAGGAGGACCACACCAAAGCTGTAGACATCACTTCTAGCAGTCAAGTGACCTGTCCAGTAGGTATATTCATGAAGTTGCCAAGAGAGACAAAAAGTTGCATGCATTCTTGTGTATCGCTCCAAAAAAATTACAAGGTAAAAACAATATTCCATACTAAATAGAAACAGTACATGATATATTTGTGCGTGATCTCAGATAATGTAGTTGCTATGGTGACTAGCTAATATGACACCAAGTTTGCTGGTAATGGCATGGTGGCATCATTAAGCGAATTTGTTTACCAAAGAAATTGTTGGAAAATGAGAGTAATACCGGTCATCACATATTCAGGAGCGGCATAACCGTATGTTCCCATCACCCGTGTTGATACATGGGTCTCATCACCTTCTGGGCCAGCTTTTGCCAGGCCAAAGTCTGACAGTTTAGCAGTATAATCCTGTGGCAATGTAAATAAGAGGCAAATGTCATTATCACAAACAAATAGGTATTTCTGATGGGTATGCAAAGAACTGAGAAGAAAAAAAGAAGCATGGGAAAGTAGCCAAGTATGAACACTCAACAGAGTCCAGCAGAATATTTGAGGTCTTAAAATCCCTGTAGATAACAGGCCTTTCAGCATTGTGGAGGCAAGCCAAACCTTTGGCAGCTCCCAGTGCAATAGACATCCTAGTTGCCCAGGGTAACGGAATAGCTGTCTCTGAGGGGGGAAACAATAGAAGGAGTCAACAAAACTTTTTTTGCTGTTTCATATACAAGTTTAACCCAAAATATAAATATAGCTCATACGATAGGAGAAAGAAGAATCATTAATAGGCACTTTTTGCAATTTGGATATAGCTCATAAAGTTTTCAACAAATACGCAACAAAGAGACCAGATTCAGGCTTCAGCTGCAGACGTGAAGCACTGGCAATTACATGCGGAAATTACTAATTTACTGGATAATCTCTAACACAGATGCTGATGATTAAATTGAAATCCTGAACTGAATCTACCAGAAACAGAGAACTGGGCATTGCTCACTTAGCTACATGCGTAAGTGTATAAAGATGCCTAACGGTATATGGCAATGAAAAGTCACGATATACTGACAAGAATATAATATACTTTTATTGTCCACGCTGTGGTCACCATGACGATGGTGTTGATGGCATTAGAGAAAGAAATCAGGAGAATATATGTAAAGATATGGCGCCACAGAAACTCTTTTATGATATCATGTGAGCTGCCAAGAGTAGTAGATGTATTACTTCGAAACAAGTGGTTTTCCAGACTTCCTCGAAACATGAACTCATAGACAAGCAGCCTGTGGTCATCTTCACAGCAATATCCAATCAACTTTACTAGGTTTGGATGTCTTAGCTGCCCCAAGAAATTAACCTCAGTCTGACAAAGAAATACAAAATGAGTAACACATTGAGAACTTTTTAGCAGAAAAACAAACAAAGAAATGATTTAACAGGGTAATAATATGACCAAAGCCATTGAACGTGGTTTGTAAAATATAATTTAATAGCCCTGTCAGAGTTGTTCATAGTTACATACGAAATCAGTCTCTTTGCTTGGTGCTATTGCTTCTGCTGACCATTATGTTTCCAAATCCGATACACGACAATGAATGCACTAAAGTAGTGATCTATATAAACGCTCTTATATTTCTTTGCGGAGGGAGTACAAGCACGACTCGGGCTATGCTTATATTATTCACATGCAAGATAAAGATAACCTTTCTCAACTTACGAATTTTCCAGTTTCCACATTCTTTCCGTAAATGTTAAATGTATACTCAAGAAAATGTTTTTGTAGCTGATAGAGAATTATCCTGACAAGGCATGCTAGTTTGCATGATACTCATTAAGGAAATTAAATGTGCATGGAGTCTCAATAAGGTTTCTTATGTCCTGGTACATCGCAAACACTACCAGGAATGACAAAATGGAATAACTTGGTTACTCACAAGCCATTCTCTGTGCCCTTGATGTCCATCTTTGTTGAGCACCTTGACGGCAACAGGCAGTGATTTCAAGCCAACCCTGACATTCTCATCTATGTAACCCTTGTAAACAGTCCCAAATCCTCCTTCGCCAAGAACATAATCGGCACGAAAGCTCTTTGTGATAGTTTCAAGCTCAAACAATGTGAATGCAATCACATTGTTGTATATCGAAATGTTCTTGGCATCTTCGATTTTCTTAGGTGTTGGAGGGTCACTTACATCTGATGAGGTGCGGGTGTGCTTCCTATCTGCAAGAGCATTCTTGTCGGAATGTTGTAACAAGTGGAGTTGCTGAACTGAAAACATACCATTGCAATGACAGAGAAATAAGTTCATGTTAGTGCCATTCATGCATCAATCAATCGGATAAAGCAAAAACAAACTATCACATTAAAAAGAGTAAAGCATAACAGATCTAATACTTAGTTTTATAAAGACATCATCAGTCGTGGAATTCAAGGAAAAGAAAGCCTTGAGCTCACAGCTCACTCATGTACTAGTACATAGAGCTGAGTCAAGGTGATTAGTTTGAAAATTACAGAGAGATTGGGTTATCAACAATATTATTATTTTGAGAGGTATAATTATAGAGAGAAGAAGGACAGTTATTCTCATGCCGAAGCGCATCAAGTAGCAACTCTGTAAATTGTAAAAGTAACATGAGGAGAGCAGGCCATTAAATACACTAGCTTGGACTATGTTTCTGAGTATAAGAGAAAAAAAGATTACACACGCGCAAATTGGTTACAGTAAGGGGTAAACAGGACCACCAGATCTACTTCACAGTTACAGATTGCTTTTTAAAAGGCAACTTGGTACTAGAAGAGATTATGTTAATTCAACGTGCAGGATCATGGCTTTCTTTTTTCTGAAAAACTGAAAGTCAACAGTACAGAGTGAGGGAGGGAGCACAGAGATTGCAGCCTCCAGTTCCACTGGGGCAAGGGCCTGTAAATATTCCCAATGAGATCAATGAAGCAGGATTTACGGTGCAAGAACCAAGAAGATGAAGAAGGAGAGAAGAATGGCGACTTGGGCAGCAAATGCAGGAGGCAAGAAGCCACAGTTGAACAAAAGTTGATACTCATCTCAGAGGAGAGAAATCAAATGGGGATTCAAGAAACCACAGCTCAACAAAAAGAGGATAAAATTGGAGCAAAAAATGCAGATTCTACACCAGAATCCCCCGTTCAAACAACAGAAGAAATATTTAGTCAGGCCGAAAGTTTAGATTTCAATCAACCAAAACCCTCTTTGGCAGTGCCACCTCGGAACAAGCCCTAGTAGAAGAAAGAAAGCCCGAATTCGCCACACACGTCACCAGGTGGAAGATCCTAATAAACCGGACGCCGTCACAAAAATCGAAGCAAAGAATGTTCTTCCGGCGATTCCACCAGGAATTCCATAGCGCGGATCTCAGCACCCACCAGCCCCAAAACAAGCGTCGGCAAGAAATCCCAAACCCAGCGTCGGGAAGGGTAACTAAGGAAGAACAAGGACCTTGCGCGTGCGCGGCGACGACGGCATTCTCCTCCCGCGTGCCGCAGTTCCCCATCTCTCCCCTCGTCGTCTCGCTTGCGGTGTGGTGGGTGGCGGGGGTCTTGTTCCTCTCTGCTGGCGGTAGCCCAGCCTCTCAGCTCATCCTCGGAGGGCGAGCGAGCTTCATCCTTGAGGAGAGAAGAGAAGAGAAGAGAGGAAGCGGGGAGGTGTGTCCTCTGGGGAGCAGCGGAGCGGATGGCTGTGCGAAACTGGAGCCGGCAGGAAGGGGAGGCACCGGCGGCAGAGCCTTAACCGTTACTTGTGACGAGTGACAGACAGGACTGATGAGTGATGAGAGAGGGGTGGTCGCTGTGGCCGTGGCTGTCCTCAAAAAGTACCACCGCCATTTCACTTCATTTCATATTGACATTTTTCTAGAGAACTTCATAATGAGTTGGTAGTAAGGTCACCTCCAACTTCGCCATACAAACGGACGCGTTTTTGTTCGCATTTTATCCGTTTAAATTGGTCCGGTGAACATTTATATTTGTTTTTTAATTGGATCGATGCTTGCGTTCAATTCGGACATGATCCATTTTTAAACAGCACGAATAAAAGAACATAATGAATATTTTAAACATATAAATATATTAATTAAACATTAATGTTGTTACATTAAAAGAAAACTGAATAAGCTAAAAATGAGGAGGCGCATTGTTCTAGGCGTCCTCTTCCTGGTCGTCGTCGGGGCCGGTGAGGTCGACAAGCGTCGGCGTCGGGCCAGTCCAGGGAAAGGCCGTCTCCTAGGCGGCAGCTACGCCGTTTGCCGGCGGCTTCACCGGTGCTAGCTGGACAGCACATCGCTCCTCCTTCTCAGCCTTGCCTCACGCTCCATCTGCTCGATCCGTCTGGCATCTGCACCCAACCAGACGGATGGCGCGTTGAACAACTCGCACCACCCCGTCTCAGGCGTACTCCTCGGGCCTAAGGATCAGTGGCCCTGGCTTGGCCTTCGCGGGAAAAGGCGGGGCCAGCGGCGGCACGACTGTGTTGCGGGCAGCGGAGAGAGCCATGGCCTCCGCCATGTGCGCCTGGTAAGCCGCCTCCTCCTACTCCTCCTTAAGGCACACTTCCTCCTCGCTTGCACGCAAGACGGCCGGGAGCGCGCTCTGGTATGCAGCCTTCACCTCGTGGTCTTCTTCGCGCACAACAAGGGGCGACGGTGGTCCAGCCACCACGTTACGGACGACACGCCGACGCTGATCCTCGTGCTCCCTGCAAATCAGGCTTCCATTCGGAAGAGTCTGCAGTGTACACGGGATTGTGTCGCTGCTCTCGCTTCAGCTGCTACCGCCGGCGCCTCACCTCCTCCACATGCGCCCGCGCCGACCGCGACACCGCTCGCATTAGGATCCTCACCGGATCCAAATGTCAGTCGTGCGGCAGCGTGACATCGGGGTAGGGGAGGGGGACGCAGTGCTCCCAGTGTCACCTCGCCTGGTGCACTGATACACTGACCCGCTGCCAAGGTGGACGGGAAGATGTCGATGACGGGAGCGCGTAGACAGAGAAGGCGGGGGACTTTCCCTTGTCTTTGTGAGAGGATGAGCCGGAGAAGAAACCCATGATGGTGGCTAGGGTTTGTCGTCGGTGGGGGAGCAGTGGGTGGCTAGATTGGAGTGGGGATGACTTTTGGAAGAGGATGAGGCCGAACCCCCGCACGCTCGGATTAAAAAGGGACGCCTGGGGGTCGCTGACGCGTGGGCCCGTGATGGGCGGTCGTTAATAAAGACAACGCTGGTTTTGACCAGGCACCACGTGTGTATGGGCGCGGACATGAGAAGGCGTGAGCCACGTCCGCGTCGATGCATTTCAGCCACAAATTTGGACCTGAAAGGGGTCGGCGCGGACGGGGAGCGGACGTGTTTTGGGAATGGGTCGGCACATTGGGCCTCCACTTTTGTCCGCGACGACCTAAACGAACTATGGCGGACGAAACGGGTCGTCCGGTTGAAGTTTCTCTAAGGTCACCTCCAATCATAAATTTATTCCGCATCCGAATATACATAGAAATGACCAATCCATGGACACAGATGCAGGAACCGACCATCCAACATTACTCGCATACATTTCAAGACGGTTTCAACTAACCAGATGAATTGCATGCAACCCACATGATCTTGCATTCAAACCATATTTTAAGTAAACTCAACTCTAAACTTAATCTAAATGATCGCTAGCATCTCTCCACGTGTGGGCACCACAAAATAAAGCTCCAGCTTCGCCTCAACAGTATCCAACTCTGCCTTTGCAGCCTCCACCACCGCAATCATGAACCCGAGAACTGAAGTTATCCGCCTCGACGTTGTCGCCGAGTGGCTAATCCGCTACATTGTTTAGCCCACCAAGCTTGTCTTCAACGAGAGGGGACGAGCGATGGCCTTCCTGGGACCCGAGCCCCGACGATCTCCCATGCTCTACTCTTCTTCGTTGCTGCCTGCATTCGCGGATGTGTCGGCTTCATGGTCGTGGCGGCAGGGCATGGTTAAGGAAAAGCTGGCGATGTCCTCCTTATCGTCACTCTTGCCGAACACCTCATTCGATGCCTCGTCCATCTCCCTGTATGCTGCTTCTAACTCCACCTGAACTTGGCGCTACCGGAGCGGTTGCGATGGAACTAGCGCATGGAGCGGTAGGACTCGAGCAGCATCTCCTGCTCGGGCATGCGGCACGATGGATGTGCCGACGGCGAGAATCTTCCCCGTGTGTTGGTGCACATCGAAGAGGGGAGATTGTAGGCCTGGTCGACATGCGCCTGCCGGAACACGGCCTCCCGCTCCTCCACCAGCATGTTCATGAAGTGGGCACATCTTGCGATGCTGATGCCGGCATCAACCAACGAGGAGGGTGGCGCTGGCTTGTCCTTTGTCGCGTCCTCCATTGGGGCGTCCGCAACATTGCCCTATGTTTGCCTAATGTCCTACCAACCGTCTGCAATGGCGGCGATCTCCTTTTTCTAGTTGGACGAAAGGCTCTCCCAGACAGTTTTGGGCTTGAGGAGGCCATGACGGGCGTGGTGCACAGAGGAGGAAAGAAGGCGAGGATGTTGGATGCGGCTATGGTCGGGCATGTGATTTATATAGCCGGGAAGGTGGGAGGGAAACCAACGACGTAATCAATGGTGGTCGGCTCGTCGTTTCCGTGCAACCGCATGCTTTAATGGAGGGAGGGGACGGACAAGTGCCATTTGAATGTTGAGAGATGATGCATGCACTGGGAAGTGGCACGTGCGGCGCTCTCGGCTGGTGTCGGGGATATACCCCGCAGTGTAACCCGGCTTGGAGTATGACCCGCCAAGGACTTGGCGACTCACCGGCGACTCAGCATTGACCTGGCGGGCGACTCATACTTGTCCCCACAGGCGACTGAGATGAATGACGAAGGCCCAAGGCCCGGCGTACACCCTGACATAAGGCGACTCATAGAGAGGCCAGGAGGGCCGACTCACATGGAAGGCCCAAGAAGAGGAGAGACTCCCTCACAAAGGAAACAAGACCCGGATTAGGATTCAAAAGAGACTAGTCCTATTCCTACTCCTAGTAGGACTCTACATGTAAACCTACCCCTTCCACCTATATAAGGAGGGGTAAGGCGCCCCAAGAGGGACAAGATTCACAACTTAGGTACAGACAAGACAAATCATGAGATAGACAGATTAGACACCCACGAGATTAGAGGTGTCGAGTCTGCACCCTTGTAATCAAGATCATCATCTCCATCAATGGAACACAAGCAGGACGCAGGCTTTTACCTCCAACGGAGGGGCCGAACCTGGGTAACTCGCGTCTCTCGATTCCGACCAACCCCTTCAAGCCGCCACATGGTTGCGATGGCCTCACACCTAAGTTCTCTCACGAGGACATCTTCCGTGACAAAACCACGACAGTTGGCGCCCACCGTGGGGCAGATCGTACGGTGGTATTGTGTTCTTGGAGGGATCTTTTTAGGGAACGAGAGGTTTGCGATTTGCCGGATGGAGAAGAGCCAACACGGAAAAATCTACATTAGTTTGAGGCAATGGATAAGCCGTTTCAATGGATAAGCCGTCGCTGTGATTTTTCAGATCACAGATCTCGCCGAGACCGACAGGAGTTTGAGGCAATGGATAAGCCGTTTCTATCACGGATTGCTTACCTCATCATGCGGTAGATCAAACTGTCCATACGGTAAACGTTTTGAGAATTTACTCGGGCTCTCGCTTAAAATCGGAAGGAGATTTACCGGTGCACGGCACATCGAATTTATAAAGCCAGCAGACATCAAGTGGTACTCTGACAACCGCAAATTCATTTACACTCGGCGAAGGATCGGATGTTGACCATGGGTCCGGCGGCTCTCTGTTCGCGCCTCTGCTCCAACTTCGCTACCTGATGCGCGCGCAATTTCCCGCGGGCCACGGAGCTAGCCACTCTATCGTCGCATTCTGCCCTCGAGCTGGCCTCACCGCGCGTCGGAGTCCTCGCGCGTCACGCCACGCTTGCCTCTGTTTCCTCGAGTCCGAGCTGGGTTTGCTTCACCTTGCGTCCGAGCCCAACTCGCCCACCTGCACGCACCTCATCTCAGTCGCGGATTCGCCTCAACTCGCCCGCCTGCGTTTCTTCGTGTCCGAGCCGACTTCGACTCGCCCTCGCCTGCCTCCGCCACCTCGCGTCCGAGGCTATGATCTGACCTCGTCTCAGCTCGCCTGCATCCGCTGTCGCGCGTCTGAGCCGCCTCGCCTGCGCCTTCACTGCGTTCCATCTCGCTCCGAGTCAGCTGTGCTCCATCTATGGAAAGATTTCCGATATGCTCTACGCGTGGATTTGCTTCCTCAAAGGAAAGGACCCAGGTGGAGACGTGGTCGAGACCAGCGGGTGCTAGCCCCGTCCGGCTCACACACATGCTGGAGCAGCCTGCCTAAATCAAAAGTTGAAGAAAGGAAAATTACTGCAGCCTCGATGAGCAGTGGTCTGGGTTCTATCACATGGGATTGGACAGCCTGACAAATCCTCCCAACAAGTATGTGTTTTGTCTTGCCTTAAACCAATGTTTGAAGAAAAAGAGGACACATAAATCTACGTGTCAAATTGTTCCCCGAGGAGGCAATATTCTCCGATTATCAAGGCAACCAAATTTCAAGTCAGGAGATATACCATTTTACAAAGGTACTGCTTCATGGAAAGCCTAATTCCTACGCAAATACGAGGAGGCTATCAGAAGATTATTTAAAGAATAAAGGAAGGAGAAGTTACGAAGCAAGCTGCGAGCCGGAAAGATATGTGACAACGAATTAAGTCGCCGCCGTCGCGGCCCTGCGTGAAGCCGACTCACCTAACCCGCTGCCATGACTTGCCTCGCCCGCGTCGCCTCACCTTGAGCCGGATCGCCCCGTCGTGACCTGCCGCGGCTGTTGTAACTCACGTCATCACGCTCTGCCGCTGCCGTCGTGACTCGCCTCGTCACGCCTACCGCCGCCGCCGTGGCTCGCCATGCCACCGCTGCCTTGCCTTGAGCTGGCTCACCCCGTCACGCCTGCCGCCGCTGTCGTGGCTCGCCTTGCCTTGAGCCGGCTGCGCGCATAGTACTACACCAGACTGCGAAGGGTTGTTGTTGCTATGTTACATAGTACTCCTGCTAGTACTACTTCTCATGTGAAGGTGGAGCTCAAGAGGCGCAGCGTGTTTTCTTCATCACATCAAGACAAAAGGAAGATAGACTCGTACATTTTATTCCGTCTACCACCGGAAGCCATGCAGGAAATACACAACGTCCCTTAATCCAGATGATATCCATCCTGTCTATTTTTCATACATTTTAATTCATTCAAAAACAATTACCTTTGGCTTGTAATATTTTACTGTGCAGGACAATTGTTCATTAAAAAAAACGGCGTCATATTACGAGTACGAAGCTCGTGTCAATCAACACCCTGGGCGACTCAGTACTCGCGTCGTCCTACAGCGTCATGGGCGACTCACCAGCTGTGCCAATTTACAATGACGCGGCCAACTCTCATGTTCGCATGACCTGCACACGAGACAAGTTGGGGGTTTTCAAGAGCCATCAAATACAACACGTGAGGTCAAAAGGAAAAAAGCAAGCGTCTTTAGCAAGGATCGAATTCAAGCATCATGGTTGACCTCGCGACAACTTGTGCTGCCCTTTGAGCCGTCGCATCTTCATCTACCGTCGCCGTGCGACCGAGTCGCCTCGCTCCGCCGCGCCTTGAGCCGCCGCGTCACCATCCGCTATCGCCATACGACCCAACACCTCGCCCGCCTCGGATTCGTCATCAACGCCCATCGCGTCGTTACCGGCTCGACCTCGTCGCGCCGAGAGCCGTTGCCATGGGTGCCTCCGCACTTCGCCACTGCGGCCTCCGCTTCGGATGGCCTCCTGCAACGCTCTGGATCGGCCTTGTTGGGCTCCCGCCATACCCAGAAGCCACCATCGTGTCGGCCTCCCACGAGCTTCCGAGCCACCCCGCTGCGCCTGCTTTCTGCCACCATGTATTCGAGCCAGAATGGTTGTGTTGCGTCTGTTCTTGCTGCCACGAAGGAATCAGCCAGAGATCCATCCATCCTCATGCTGCACACACATCCATCCATCTCATCACACACATTTATCCATCATGCAGCAGGAGGAGAGAAATATCTATTCACCAGACGCATACAGGACTACAGGAGTGCTCACACACCATTCACGCAGCCACTCTCCACATATTTCGATCAGCTCCTTTGTGAGTTCGCCATTGCATGCCCGTACAGGACCAAAACAAAGTGGGGAGGAAAATTCTACATGCTTTCATGGGATCTAAGTGGCACTTGATGCTACCCACACGGAGGCTACTCACATGATGGTCATGATCCGGGAGACTATTACAAAAATGGTGTTATGTCACTCGTTCGGAGCCCGGTCAACGTCAACAGCGCCGCAACGGTTTCGTGTGTCCACACAGGTTCACAACACAGCAGCCAGCTCGCGTGTATAACGCTGTGATCGGCTCGCATTTACACTGGTTTTCGATGCTACAATCAACACAGTCGAGTCTACATCATGACACTAGTGTTGGGCCTGCTTGATTCGAGCCACCGTCCCATGGCGTGGTCTATGTCAAATATGACAGATATTTTTTTACATTTATTCATGGAAAAATACATTAGGTGATATCCATTATATATTTTTTGTCAATTCATATTAATTTTCTTGAAAACAATTACTTCGGTCTGTGATATTTTTTATGCAGGGTAAATTACTCCTTACATCAGTGGCGTCGTGTTGTAAGTACGAAGCTTGTGTCGATCAATGTCACGGGCGATTCAACGCCCGCGCCGGTCTACAACAACACGGGCGATTCAACGCCCGCGCCGATCTACAACAACACGGGTGACTCACCGTCCAAGGCGGCTTACAATGATGCGGCCAACTCTTACGTCCGCGCAACCAAAACAGACAAACGCAAGACGCCGCCCTTACGGCCCGGATTATGACAAACACGTCGGTGCAGATTCGCCTGGACGAGCCGTCCAACAGATGGATGCAAGATGCCGCCGTCCAGATGACATCAACATATCGCCACAGTGCTCGCTGATACGACCCGCCCAACAGACATGTGCAAGCCATCGTCCCTACGATCTGTTCTTCATCCACATATTGGTGCAGTGCTTGCATATACGAGCCGCCTAAGAAACGGACGCAAATCGCCGCCCCAATGGTCCGGATTACGTGAACCTGCCGGTGCAATGCTCTCCTGTACGAGCCGCCTAACAGAAGGACGCAAGTCGCCACCCTCACGGTCCGGACAACATCAACTTGCCGGTGCAGTGGCTTTATATCTCGGAGATGGAGCGAGTACCAGTATCTTTTCTCTGCCGGTTTATGCCGCAATCAAGTATGGAGACTCTCAAGCCGCCTCCTTGAGTCGACTTAAGACTCGGGGGCTACATGGGCATGGCTCGGCAGACTCAACTGGGATGAACCATTCAAAGAACCACGGGTCATTACAGAAAAATTATCATCTTAGGGTGGCGCTTGAGCTTTCTGACTCGCCCCATCCTGTCGCGACCTTATAAGCCGACGAAACCTGCATTTTAGGGTGTGTGCTCGAGCTTTCTGACTTGCCTCATCCTGTCGCGACCTTACGAGCCGACGAAACCTGCATTCTAGGGTGTGTGCTCGAGCTTTCTGACTCGCCTCATCCTGTCGCGACCTTATGAGCCGACGAAACCTGCATTCTAGGATGTGTGCTCGAGCTTTCTGACTTGCCTCATTCTGTCGCGACCTTATGAGCCGACGAAACCTGCATTCTAGGGTGTGTGCTCGAGCTTTCTGACTCGCCTCATCCTGTCGCGACCTTATGAGCCGACGAAACCTGCATTCTAGGGTGTGTGCTCGAGCTTTCTGACTCGCCTCATCCTGTCGCGACCTTATGAGCCGACGAAACCTGCATTCTAGGGTGTGTGCTCGAGCTTTCTGACTCGCCTCATCCTGTCGCGACCTTATGAGCCGACGAAACCTGCATTCTAGGGTGTGTGCTCGAGCTTTCTGACTCGCCTCATCCTGTCGCGACCTTATGAGCCGACGAAACCTGCATTCTAGGGTGTGTGCTCGAGCTTTCTGACTCGCCCCATCCTGTCGCGACCTTATGAGCCGACGAAACCTGCATTTTAGGGTGTGTTCTCGAGCTTTCTGACTCGCCCCATCCTGTCGCGACCTTATGAGCCGACGAAATTTCTATTTTTTACATGCATCATATTGCATTGCATCACACATCATACATACATATCATGCCGATCTTCAAACCGGGTCAAAGCATAAATTCTTACAGGTGCAAATAAATATTTGAATAGCCAATTTGGCTGGATTTTTATCATGGTATATCATAACCAGTGTTAAATGATTGGGGGTTTTTAAAGTCAACTCGAAAGAATTGATTATTGTCAAAGAGCCGCCCTATCACATATAATGCCGAGTCATCTAATTGACCGGCCCTTGGATTTCTTCAACTTGTGTTCTGTAGTAAACTACAACACTTATGGATTTCTCCGATATATGGATTTCTCAAGGATATATTTGCCGGGTTACATTGCAACCACGATCAAGGATTTCTTTTATCACAAAGGCATCATCAGCTCATAGAGTGGATACGATCTTATTCTACAATGGAAGGAATAGCCCCGAGTTGCTGCAGACACATAACCCGACACTTGGGGGCTACATTATTCAAATCAAAATTACATCAAAGTATGAAAGTCCCATGTCGCTGCAAGCATGCACCATGACACTTGGGGGCTAATGCAATCCGCTTTTCAAATGATCACATCATCAACAGACCCGGCTATTTCAAGAAGATAAGCCGTCCCTAGGGGGTTACAGGTCGCTCATTGTTCAAGTATGGATTTAAGGAAGAACCGACTCATCATTTTTATAATGACCCGGCCCTTGGGGGCTACACATTGCTGCTCAAAGAGAAGAACAAGGAAGTCCCGAGTCGTCGCAAGCAATCGACCCGTCACTTGGGGGCTACACTATTCAGATCATAATTTTTAAAGTCTCAGGTTGCTGCAGGCAAGACAACTCGGCCCTTGGGGGCTACATCACTAAGTTGTTTCATAGATCATGAGGTTCAAATTGGAGACCCGGCCCTTGGGGGCTACATGTAATATGGATATATCAAAAATTGAAGAGCACATTTCATTTTGTCATGGAGGTGAAGTATTGGGAGATCGCTTCAACATATTTTAATCTAGTTGAAGCATTGAAAGACCGGCTCAACATCACACAGACTTGTCAATTGGAGTTCACTTGTTTGACGGGGAACTACTAACAAACATGACCCGCCATTGTCAATCATAACCCGCCAAAGCAGGAGAAGTTGGTTCAACATTGTGTGGATTTCTTGTTCCCAAATTTTTATCAAGCCAAAGCATTGGAGGCCGACTCAATGGCATATGTATTTTATTGCAAAGGACACGTACCAACAAGATGATTGTGAAGACGGCTCGTTATTATGACGAAGAAACCTGGATTTTTCAAGGAGCCACTTCAGTAAAATCAAGTCGGCCAGAGGAGCAAGCCGGTCTCTTAACTTATTTATTATTCTTATTTCAGAAGCTTACCATGAATAAATTCAAGCTACCCTTGGGGGCTAATGTCGGGGATATACCCCGCAGTGTAACCCGGCTTGGAGTATGACCCGCCAAGGACTTGCCGACTCACCGGCGACTCAGCATTGACCTGGCGGGCGACTCATACTTGTCCCCACAGGCGACTGAGATAAATGACGAAGGCCCAAGGCCCGGCGTACACCCTGACATAAGGCGACTCATAGAGAGGCCAGGAGGGCCGACTCACATAGAAGGCCCAAGAAGAGGAGAGACTCCCTCACAAAGAAAACAAGACCCGGATTAGGATTCAAAAGAGACTAGTCCTATTCCTACTCCTAGTAGGACTCTACATGTAAACCTACCCCTTCCACCTATATAAGGAGGGGTAAGGCGCCCCAAGAGGGACAAGATTCACAACTTAGGTACAGACAAGACAAATCATGAGATAGACAGATTAGACACCCACGAGATTAGAGGTGTCGAGTCTGCACCCTTGTAATCAAGATCATCATCTCCATCAATGGAACACAAGCAAGACGTAGGCTTTTACCTCCAACGGAGGGGCCGAACCTGGGTAACTCGCGTCTCTCGATTCCGACCAACCCCTTCAAGCCGCCACATGGTTGCGATGGCCTCACACCTAAGTTCTCTCACGAGGACATCTGACGTGACAAAACCACGACAGCTGGCGTGCCTATTCAAAGTCGGCTCTAGTGAGAGATCGCGTCCTCTTCGGACGACATGAATGCGGCGCTGAACAACGACAAAAAAAACGTGCAGACGAGGGAGGAGGGGTTTTGGTGGGACTGGGTAGTCAGAAGCGAATGTGGCAGCGGTCCGGATGACTGTAAAGCCATCTCACCTTCACTTTGTCTTGAGTTTACAAGAAAATCACGTCCAGGCTGCATGGTGTGGATTTGAGGGTCGGTGCTGAGGATGTTCCAACTCATTTTTCATATTGTTAAAACTTTTGCAGCCAATATGGTACTGCTACGAAAAATAGCTTCAAAAATTAATACCGGGGATGCAAAATTAGTCTCCATTGTAGAAACGGGGTCCGTAAATAGTTGACTTGGTGGATTTGTTTGGGAATCCGGCATCATGTGGTACATTGTACGAACCATGAACAGACGGATCCACCACCTCCCAAAGATTCCTCTTGCTACGGAACAATTCTTTCAGGAGTGAACAATGCTCATCGACTAATAACAAAAGGAAACGAGAGATTTGATGGTATACCATTCTTTGTCAAGTGAATAATGACGATTTACCTACCATTTCAGCATACAATCTAATTTGTTGTTCGTCTCAAAACAAACAAAAAATGATGCGTTGGAATCATTCGTTTTTCCAGAATATTACTAGGCGTATCATATATTTATAAAAGATAGAAGTTAAATAACAAGATACTACAACTTAGGACGAAAAACAAGTGTAGCAAAAACTCCACACCCAAATTAACCAACAGATTAGCCATCATAATTATTGAGTAAACATGATTGTTTAAGAAACATAGATAGACTAGAATTTGTTTTTACCTCGACTTGTACTTCAAAATGATCATGTACTTCTATATATATATATATATATATATATATATGCCTACGGGGCTCAAGTAATACAACAACTATTCCACCAATCCATCTATTCCCTTTCAACATGGTATTTGTTGTAAGTTTCTTCACCTAGCCGCCCCCACCGCTCCCGGGGCGGTCGGCCTCCGTGACCGCCACCAGGGGCCGCGTCGCCCGTATCTAGGGTTCGTCCGCCGGTCTTGTTGGTCGGTTGCCCTAGAGAGTCTTTTCCCGATCTCTTGATCCGGGTTTTCTCTATTTTGCCGGTCTCTTGATCGGCGTTCTTCCTTTTTGGTTTTTCGATCTGAGATTGGTTTGCTCGCCCGCCACTACCGTCGACCATCGTGCCTCTACTTCGACATCGGCGCGATCCGGCCTCTATACCGACCCGGCGGCCTCACGCGACATGGCGGCCCCTTCTGGCCGTCGACCGCGCGTCTTCCCTTCGTCGTCCTGCATCGGCCGTCGTCGCCCTTCTCCGATCGGGACTGCTTCATCACCATCCGCTTCCGTCGTCGCTTCGTACGTTCGCACACCAGCTGTGTCGGGCCGGCTCCCGGCTACGGACACGTCGGCCTCGTCGGCTTCCTCGGGCCGGCTCCTCGATGCCGGCTGCGTTGGCCTTGTCGGTTACCCGTGGCCGACTGCCGGCTCCGACCGTTGGTCTCCTCAGCTTCGTCGGGCCGGTCGTGTCGGCCTCACCGGCTTCCTCGGGCCGGCTGCTAGCTGTCGGATGCGTCGGCCTCGCCGGCTGCCTCTGGCCGACTGTCGACTCCGGCTGTGATCATCATCGACGGCTTCATCTCGGACGCCACCACACTGCCTTCATCGAGCGACGTCCCCGACCTCGCACACGGTCGGATTAATCACCCGCCCGTCCGCGATCCACCTCAGCTACACCATGCGACTGATTTGGCACGTCGGTTGTGCGCACCTTCGCACGTCCCATGAAGATTGTCCCGAGTAAAGCGTGCCCCTCCACCAATCGAGAACGGGACTGCCGTTGTGTCGCCCCATCGGGCAGCAGCGCCGCCGCCACGTGGTTCTCCTCGCGGCTGCACCGACCCGCGACCCGCAGCTGCTCCGCCCTTTCGGGCCATAGCGCGGCGGCATGCAGTCCCTGCCGCCGTCCACATGGCTGCACCGACCCGCACACCGCCGATGTATCGCCCCTTTGGGCCATAGTGTCGCGGCACGCGGTCTACGCCGCCATCCGAAGGTTTTCCTGTCGTCTCCCCGACCCGCGCGCTGCCACTTCATCGCCCCTTCGAGTCATAGCGCCGTGGCGCGCGGTCGACTCCGCCGTCCCTGCGCGTCGACTTCTTGTGGTATGCGCCACGCCGTCCTTCGACGCGGGAACGCCATCGTCCGCGTCGGTCTTCGCCATGTTGTCGGGCTCTTCCTCGCCTACTTCGAGCATCGTCGTCTTGGCTCCACGACGACTTCCTCGACACCGGCTACCCCGACTCGACATCGACCACAACGTTCTTCACACGGCTACATCGACCCCGGCTACACCACGCTACGCTCTCGGCTACCTCGACATCGTCACAAAGGGCTACCGCCTTGCTTGAGAAACCTCATCGGTTTCCATTCCATCCACAACTTCCACGATGCATGGACTATTACGACTGTGAGGGGGATAACCGTGGGCATACCTTTGGATTCTTCTCCAGTCTCACCATCTATGTCGCTACCGTTATGACTGCGGGGGGATGTTGAGTAACGTGATTGTTTAAGAAACATAGATAGACTAGGATTTGTTCTTGCCTTGACTTGTACTCCAAGATGATCATGTACTCCTATATATATGCCCACGAGACTCAAGCAATACAACAACTATTCCACCAATCTCTCTATTCCCTTTCAACAGTAATAAATACAAAACACAATGCAAATGGACAATTCTAACCCAATCATCTAGACAGGTCACACCAAACGCCAAACACCACAAGCAACAATGACTTTAGCCGGCCTTACATTGCTAACACACTGTCCACCCTTGAATGCCTAAGAGGAGACGACGAGTGGATAGCGGGACTCGGTCATATCCGAGAAAGCCATCATCTTGGAGCACCAGCAGCTGCGTACATAGCATCCACAAAGATCAACTCACACCATTGGCAAGCACCGGAGAACCACATCACGTGACCATTAAGCCAAGTCTCCACCATCAATGCTCTAAATAGAGTAACGACACCAAATGTCGCCATCATCGGTCCTACAATGGACCAAGATTTTCGTTTGGAGAACCCAACCCGATCAATAAGGCGAGATACTGACACACCTTGACGACGCCTCCAAGAAAGGAAACGACATCCATGGACGCCATCGTCGCCAGCTCCAACCGAAGACGAGCGGGATTTTCATCCAGTTGCGCTGAAATCAAATTATTTGGTTTTAGGGAATCTAGCTACAGAAGAAATGGGAAGGTAGAGCTCTTCCCCTTTTTACATGACCATTTGATCTTAAATAAATAAATTGTAAGAATATTGGTTTTAAGAAAAAACGGTTACCATTCTCCGAGAGTAGATTTCTAAACCACTTATTGAACATAATTTTTCAAGTGAATCAATATGTGTTTGGATGGTTAGGATGATAGTGGTATTCCCAGTCCATCAAAGTTCAAGTCATTCACTTGACACTGATATCCTTATTTGTTTGGATTTACATCAGTCCTTCCGGTAATGTATGTTCGATGGGTGGAAACATTCTCATCGACTATGAAAAAGTTTGTGACAACTTCGTCAATATCAAGATGATGTCGGCTCAGTCTCTTAGAGATGCTCATAAGGATAGGGTATGTGTGGGTGTGTTTATATGGATGAGTGCATAAATGTACGTGTTTGTAATTTATTGAAAAAATCATTTCATGAGAGACAAATCCACAAATTCTCAATAAGGGAGAGAGGTTGGGCAAAACTATATTTTTTTGCCCTCTTCGGAAATTAATTTTACACAAGATTTTTTTAAATTTGTGAGATATATGGCTGGTTTGTTGCTCGGAAATACCACATTATTATACATTTCAATCACATTGTTCCACACATAAGCTTTGTAGGGATGAACACAACAAAGCTCTTTGTCGTCCACATGAAGATCTCAGTTCATTTTAGTATAAGAAATTTGTTAGATGTGTTGAGTAAATTAGTAATTTTTTGATTAAACTACTCCAAAAGTAAATCATAAACAGTAGCAAGGTCATACTATGCAAATGACACATTCATCTATGCAACCATCAAGCAAGGTGAAAACAGTAATGGATATCACACGAATAAACAAGTTATATCCTTTAGTTGGCCAGTTCGAAGCCATGACGGTAGTCTCCTCCGCGGCTTTCTTCTCGGCAGCAATAGTAGTTTTCCTGTCGGGCTGAGTAGGCATGACAAGGATGTAGCCAAAATAGGTGATGAAGATGAAAAATGGTGAGGAGTCGCATCGGATACGCTCACAAAATGCTAATCGCTCTTCTCCGAGTGAAGGATCGCAAAAGGTGGAGTTCTGGATCCCTGCTTTCCTATACAACCGTGAACGCAGGTAGACGAGATGGGGTCGTCGGAGGCAGGTGGTGTGAGCGAGGAGGTTGCTGTGATATGATCTAGGTTGCGGGTAGCCTTGTCGACGCTTCCAATATAGACGCATGGTCAGGTAGGGAGGCACGGGGCCGAACCAGAACTCACTATAATTAATGGCCAATTAATATATGTTCTTCACCAGTAAAAACTAAGCACACACATGACATAGGTCTGAGATCAACTCAGCTCGGCTCGAAAACGAAGCACGACGTGCGCGTGGGCGAGGTGGGGGAGCACAAAGGAACCACTGCTCTTCCCAAAATCCGATAACATGTGGAAGAGAAACCCTTTACAAAGGGGTCTCGGGTCACCTCTACTTGTGAGGTAGGACTAAACTTCCTACCACCTTGTCATGACACCTACATGGGCCATCCTATATTTCAATACCCCCCATCTTGGAGGCCCATAATGTTATCTTTTATGCCAAGTATTCTTTTGATATACCACTATTTTCAATGGATACCACTTAAGTTGAACATCCACCTAGAGCAAAGAGCTACACTGCTTATGCTTCGAATTGTCAGTTTGGCGTAAGAAGTTTCATCAATTGTCTTATAGGTACTAAGCTCTCGAAGGCTAACCCCTCGGGTGGTGCATATTAGTCACACTTGTGGCCTATTCATGAACTTGACACAAATCACCCCATCTCATATACTGCGACTAGTAGTTAGGCTCATATAGGTGTCTTCTTCCAAAGATTTATCTATGGATAACATCGTGCTTATACAAGCCTAAAACCACATTGATAGTCTCCAACGTATCTATAATTTTTGATGGTTCCATGCTATTATCTTGTCAAACTTTGGATGTTTTGTATGCATTTTATATCTTTTTTGGGACTAACTTATTAACTAAGTGCGAAGTGCCAGTTCCTATTTTTTTCCGTGTTTTTGACCTTTTTCAGAGGATAATATTAAACGGAGTCCAAACGGAATAAAAACTCCGAAAAGAATTTTTCCAGAACAGAAGATACGCATGAAGCTTGAGAACCAAGGCAGAGGGCACCAGGGGAGGCCACAAGCCCCCTAGAAGGCTTGTGGGCTCCCTGTGGCTCCTCTGCCCTACTTCTTCCGCCTATAAATCCCCGAAAAATATGAAACCACGGGGGAGAGCCACGAAAATACTTTTCCGCCGCCGCAAGCTTCTGTCTCCGCAAGATCCCATCTGGGGCACGTTCTGGTGCCCTGTCGGAGGGGGGATTCGGACACGGAGGGCTTCTTCATCAACACCATTGCCTCTCCGATGATGCGTGATTAGTTCACCACAAACCTTCGGGTCCATAGCTAGTAGCTAGATGGATTCTTCTCTCTCTTGGATCTTCAATGCAAAGTTCTCCATGATCTTCATGGAGATCTATCCGATGTAATCTTCTTTTGCGGTGTGTTTGTCGAGATCCGATGAATTGTGGATTTATGATCAGATTATCTATGAATCTTATTTGAGTTTCTTCTGATCTCTTATATGCATGATTTCATATCCTTGTAATTCTCTTCGAATTGTGGGTTTTGTTTGGCCAACTTGATCTATGATTCTTGCAATGGGAGAAGTGCTTGGTTTTGGGTTCATACCGTGCGGTGACCTCACCCAGTGACAGAAGGGGTAGCGAGGCACGCATCATGTTGTTGCCATCAAGGGTAAAAAGTGGGGTTTATATCTATTGCATGAATTTATCCCTCTACATCATGCCATCTTGCTTAAGGCGTTACTCTGTTTGTTATGAAGTCATACACTATATGCATGCTGAATAGTGGTCAATGTGTGGAGTAATAGTAGTAGGTGCAGAAAGTATCGGTCTACTTGTCTCGGACGTGATGCCTATATGTATGATCATTGCCTTAGATATCTTCATGACTTTGCGCAGTTCTATCAATTGCTCGACAGTAATTCGTTCACCCACCGTAATATTTGCTATCATGAGAGAAGCCTCTAGTGAACACTATGGCCCCCGGGTCTACTTCACATCATATTTTCATCCTTACACTTTTACTTTGTTGCACTTTCCGCCTTCAGATCTCACCTTGCAATCAATCGTGAAGGGATTGACAACCCCTTTGTAGCGTTGGGTGCAAGTTTGCTATTTTTGCGCAGGTACTTTGGAGACTTGGCTTGATTCTCCTACTGGATTGATACCTTGGTTCTCAAAACTGAGGGAAATACTTACTTCTATTGTGCTGCATCACCCTTTCCTCTTCAAGGGAAAAACCAACGCAAGCTCAAGAGGTAGCACACTGTTGGGGAACGTCGCATGGGAAACAAAAAATTTCCTACGCGCACGAAGACCTATCATGGTGATGTCCATCTACGAGAGGGGATTTCCGATCTACGTACCCTTGTAGATCGCACAACAGAAGCGTTAGTGAACGCGGTTGATGTAGTGGAACGTCCTCACGTCCCTCAATCCGCCCCGCGAACCGTCCCACGAACCGTCCCGCGATCCGTCCCACGCTCTAGTGCCGAACGGACGACACGTCCGCGTTCAGCACACGTACAGCTCGACGATGATCTCGGCCTTCTTGATCCAGCAAGAGAGACGGAGGGGTAGATGAGTTCTCCGGCAGCATGACGGCGCTCCGGAGGTTGGTGGTGATCTAATCTCAGCAGGGCTCCGCCCGAGCTCCGCAGAAATGCGATCTAGAGGTAAAACCGTGGAGGTATGTGGTCGGGCTGCCTTGAAAAAGTTGTCTCAAATCAGCCCTAAAACCCCACTATATATAGGAGGGAGGGAGGGGAGGAGGCAGCCTCAAAACCTAAAGGTTTGGCCAAAATTGGAGGTGGAGGAGTCCTACTCCAATCCTACTTGGAGTAGGATTCCACCTTCCCACTTGGAAACTCTTTCCACCTTGTGTTTTTTTCCTTCTCAAACCTTATGGGCCTTAGTGGGAACTTATTCCATCCCACTAGGGGCTGGTTTATCTCTTCCCATAGCCCATGAGACCCCTTGGGGCGTGATACCCCTCCTGATGGTCCCCGGCACCCCTCCCGGCACTCCCAGTACACTACCGATGAGCCCGAAACTTTTCCGGTAATGCACGAAAACCTTCCGGTAACCAAATGAGCTCATCCTATGTATCAATCTTCATTTCCGTACCATTCCAGAAACCCTCGTGACGTCCGTGATCTCATCCGGGACTCCGAACAACATTCGGTAACCAACCATATAACTCAAATACGCATAAAACAACGTCGAACCTTAAGTGTGCAGACCCTGCGGGTTCGAGAACTATGTAGACATGACCCGAGAGACTCCTCGGTCAATATCCAATAGCGGGACCTGGATGCCCATATTGGATCCTACATATTCTACGAAGATCTTATCGTTTGAACCTCAGTGCCAAGGATTCATATAATCCCGTATGTCATTCCCTTTGTCCTTCGGTATGTTACTTGCCTCAGATTCGATCGTCAGTATCCGCATATCTATTTCAATCTCGTTTACCGGCAAGTCTCTTTACCTGTTCCGTAATTCAAGATCCCGCAACTTACACTAAGTCACATTGCTTGCAAGGCTTGTGTGTGATGTTGTATTACCGAGTGGGCCCCGAGATACCTCTCCGTCATACGGAGTGACAAATCCCAGTCTTGATCCATACTAACTCAACGAACACCTTCGGAGATACCTGTCGAGCATCTTTATAGTCACCCAGTTATGTTGCAACGTTTGATACACACAAAGCATTCCTCCGGTGTCAGTGAGTTATATGATCTCATGGTCATAGGAACAAATACTTGACACGCAGAAAACAGTAGCAACAAAATGACACGATCAACATGCTACGTCTATGAGTTTGGGTCTAGTCCATCACATGATTCTCCTAATGATGTGATCCCGTTATCAAGTAACAACATTTGCCTATGGCGAGGAAACCTTGACCATCTTTGATCAACGAGCTAGTCAACTAGAGGCTTACTAGGGACAGTGTTTTGTCTATGTATCCACACAAGTATTGTGTTTCCAATCAATATAATTATTGCATGGATAATAAACGATTATCATGAACAAATAAATATAATAATAACTAATTATTATTGCCTCTAGGGCATATTTCCAACAGTCTCCCACTTGCACTAGAGTTAATAATCTAGTTCACATCACCATGTGATTTCAATGAATCCAACACCCATATAGTTCTGGGGTCTAATCACGTCTTGCTCGTGAGAGAGGTTTTAGTCAACGGTTCTGAAACTTTCAGATTCGTGCGTTCTTTACAAATATTTATGTCATCTTATAGATCCTGCTACTACGTGCTATTCGGAAATGCTCCAAATATCTACTCTACTATACGAATCCGTTTCACTACTCATAGTTATTCGGATTAGTGTCAAAGCTTGCATCGACATAACCCTTTACGACGAACTCTTTAACCACCTCCATAATCGAGAAAAACTCCTTAGTCTATTTAGTTACTAAGGATAACTTTGACCGCTGATCAGTGATTCAATCCTGGATCACTCTGTGTACCTCTTAACAGACTTGCTGCAAGGCACACATCAGGTGCGGTACTCAGCATGGCATACTTTAGAGTCTACAGCTAAGGCATAGAAGACGACCTTCGTCTATTCTCTTTATTCTGCCGTGGTCGGGTTTTGAGTCTTACTCAAATTCACACCTTACAACGCAACCAAGAACTCCTTCTTTGCTGATCTATTTTGAACTCCTTCAAAAACTTGTCAAGGCATGCATCTTGTTGAAACTTCCATTAAGCGCTTTTGATCTATCTCCATAGATCTTTGATGCTCAATGTTCAAGTAGCGCAATCCAGGTATTCCTTTGAAAACTCCTTTCAAACAACCTTGTATGCTTTACAGAAATTCTACATTACTTCTGATCCACAATATGTCAACCACATATACTTATCAGAAATTCTATAGTGCTCCCACTCACTTCTTTGGAAATACAAGTTTCTCATAAACCTTGTACAAACCCAAAATCTTTGATCATCTCATCAAAGTGTTTAGTCCAACTCCGAGATGCTTGCACCAGTCCATTGAAGGATCGCTGGAGCTTGCATACTTGCTAGTATCCTTAGGATCGACAAAAGCTCCTGGTTGTATCACATACAATGTTTGCTCAAGGAAACCGTCGAGGAAACAATGTTTTGACATCCTATGTGCAATATTTCATAAATAATGCAGCAACTACTAACATAATTCTAACAGACTTTTAGCATCGCTACGAGTGAGAAAGTCTCATCATAGTCAACTGTTTGATCTTGTCGGAAACATCTTTGCGACAAGTCGAGCTTTTATTAATAGTGACTTATCACCATCATCGTCTATCTTCCTTTTAAAGATCCATCTTTACTCAATAGTCTTATGACCATCAAGTAGTTCTTCCAAAGTCTACACTTTGTTTTCATACATGGATCCTCTCTCAGATTTCATGGCTTCCAGCCATTTGTCGGAATCCGGGCCCACCATTGCTTTCTCCATAACTCGTAGGTTCACTGTTGCTCAACAATATGACCTCCAAGACAGGGTTACCGTACCACTGTGCAGTAGTACGCGACCTTGTCAACCTACGAGGCTTGTAGTAACTTGATCCGATGCTCGATGATCACCATCATCAGCTTTCACTTCAATTGGTGTAGGCGCCATAGGAACAACTTCCTGCGCCCTGCTACACACTGGTTGAAGTGATGGTTCGATAACCTCATCAAGTTCTACCACCCTCCCACTCAATTCTTTCGAGAGAAACCTTTCCTCGAGAAAGGATCCATTTCTAGAAACAAACACTTTGCTTTCGGATCTGAGATAGGAGATGTACCCAACTATTTTGGATATCCTATGAAGATGCATTTATCCGCTTTGGGTTCGAGCTTATCAGACTGAAACTTTTTCACATAAGTGTCGAAGCCCCAAACTTTCAAGAAACGACAGTTTAGATTTCTCTAAACCTCAGTCTATACTGTGTCATCTCAATGGAAATACGCGGTGCCCTATTTAAAGTGAATGCGGTTGTCTCTAATGCATAACCCATAAACGATAGTGGTAATTCGATAAGAGCCATCATAGCATGCACCATACCAAATAGTGTGTGGCTATGACGTTCAGACACATCATCACACTATGATGTTCCAGGTGGCATGAACTGCGAAACAATTTCCACATTGTCTTAACTGCGTACCAAAACTCGAAACTCAGATATTCATTTCTATGATCATATCGTAGACACTTTATCCTCTTGTTACGATGAACTTCACTCCTCAAACAGAATTGAACTTTTCAATATTTCAGACTTGTGATTCATTAAGTAAATACTCTTGTATCTACTCAAATCGTCATTGAAGTAAGAACATAATGATATCCACTGTGTACCTCAGCACCCATTGGACTGCATACATCAAAATGTATCACTTCCAACAAGTTACTATCTTGTTTCATCTCAATGAAAACAAGGCCTTGCTCATGTGGTATGATTTGCATGTCACTAGTGATTCAAAATCAAGTGAGTATAAAGATCCATCAGCATGGAGCCTCTTCATGCAATTTATACCAACATGACTCAAGTGGTAGTGCCACAAGTAAGTGGTACTATCATCATTACCTCGTATCTTTTGGCACCAATATCATGAACATGTGTAACACTACGATCGAGATTCAATAAACCATTGAAGGTGATTATTCAAGCAAATGGAGTAACCATTATTCTCTTTAAATGAATAATAGTATTGCAATAAACACGATCCAATCATGTTCATGCTTAACGCAAGCACCAAATAACTATTATTTAGGTTTAACACCAATCCCGATGGGAGAGGGAGCGTGTGACGTTTGATCATATCAACCTTGGAAACACTTCCAACACGTATCGTCACCTCGCCTTTAGCTAGTCTCCGTTTATGCCGTAGCTTTCATTTCGTGTTACTAATCACTTAGCAACCGAACCGGTATCTAATACCCTCGTGCTACTAGGAGTACTAGTAAAGTACACATCAACATCATGTATATCAAATATACTTCTTTCGACTTTTGCCAGCCTTCTTATCTACCAAGTATCTAGAGTTGCTCCGCCTCAGTGACCGTTCCCCTCATAACAGAAGCACTTAGTACCGGGCTTGGGTTTAATCTGGGGTCTCTTCATTAGTGCAGCAACTGCTTTGCCGTTTCACGAAGTATCCCTTCTAGCCCTTGCCTTTCTTGAAACTTAGTGGTTTTACTAACCATCAACTATTGATGCTCCTTCTTGATTTCTACTCTCGTAGTGTCAAACATCGCGAATCGCTCAAGGATCATTGTATCTATCCTTGATATGTTATAGTTCCTCACGAAGCTCTCACAGCTTGGTGGCAGTGACTTTGGAGAACCATCACTATCTTATCTGGAAGATCAACTCCCACTTGATTCAAGCGATTGTCGTACTCAGATAATCTGAGCACACGCTCAACGATTGAGATTTTCTCCTTTACTTCATGGACAAAGAATTTTGTCGGAGGTCTCATACCTCTTAACAAGGGCACAAGCATGAAATCACAATTTCATCTCTTTAGAACATCTCTTATGTTCCGTGACGTTTCAAAACGTCTTCGACGCCTTGCTTCTAAGCCATTAAGTATTTTGTACTGAACTATCGTGTAGTCATCAGAAACGTGTATGTCGGATGTTCACAACATCTACAGACGACACTCGAGGTGCAGCACACCGAGTGGTGCATTAAGGACATAAGCCTTCTGCGCAGCAACGAGGACAATCCTCGGTTTTACAGACTCAGTCTGCAAAGTTTGCTACTATCAACTTTCAACTAAATTTTCTCTAGGAACATATAAAAACAGTAGAGCTATAGCGCAAGCTACATCGTAATTCGCAAAGACCATTAGACTATGTTCATGACAATTAGTTCAATTAATCATATTACTTAAGAACTCCCACTCAAAAAGTACATCTCTCTAGTCATTTGAGTGGTACGTGATCCAAATCCACTATCTCAAGTCCGATCATCACGTGAGTCGAGAATAGTTTGAGTGGTAAGCAACTCTATGCTAATCATATCAACTATACGATTCATGCTCGACCTTTCGGTCTCATGTGTTCCGAGGCCATGTCTGCACATGCTAGGCTCGTCAAGCTTAACCCGAGTGTTCCGCGTGTGCAACTGTTTTGCACCCGTTGTATGTGAACGTTGAGTCTATCACACCCGATCATCACGTGGTGTCTCGAAACGAAGAACTGTCGCGATGGTGCACAATCGGGGAGAACACAATTTCGTCTTGAAATTTTAGTGAGAGATCACCTCATAATGCTACCGCCGTTCTAAGCAAGATAAGGTGCATAAAGGATGAACATCACATGCAATTCATAAGTGACATGATATGGCCATCATCATGTGCTTCTTGATCTCCATCACCAAAGCACCGGCACGATCTTCTTGTGAGCGGTGTCACACCATGATCTCCATCATCATGATCTCCATCAACGTGTCGCCATCGGGGTTGTCGTGCTACTCATGCTATTACTACTAAAGCTACGTCCTAGCAATATAGTAAACGCATCTGCAAGCACAAACGTAAGTTTAAAGACAACCCTATGGCTCCTGCCGGTTGCCGTACCATCGACGTGCAAGTCGATATTAACTATTACAACATGATCATCTCATACATCCAATATATCACATCACGTCGTTGGCCATATCACATCACAAGCATACCCTGCAAAAACAAGTTAGACGTCCTCTAATTTGTTGTTGCATGTTTTACGTGGTGACCATGGGTATCTAGTAGGATCGCATCTTACTTACGCAAACACCACAACGGAGATATATGAATTGCTATTTAACCTTATCCAAGGACCTCCTCGGTCAAATACGATTCAACTAAAGTTGGAGAAACCGACACTTGCCAGTCATCTTTGAGCAACAGAATTACTCGTAGCGATGAAACCAGTCTCTTGTAAGCGTACGAGTAATGTCGGTCCAAGCCTCTTCAATCCAACAATACCGCGGAATCAAGAAAAGACTAAGGAGGGCAGCAAGACGCACATCACCGCCCACAAAAACTTTTGTGTTCTACTCGAGATTACATCTACGCATGAACCTAGCTCATGATGCCAGTGTTGGGGAACGTCGCATGGGAAATAAAAAAATTCCTACGCGCACGAAGACCTATCATGGTGATGTCCATCTACGAGAGGGGATTTCCGATCTATGTACCCTTGTAGATTGCACAGCAGAAGCGTTAGTGAACGCGGTTGATGTAGTGGAACGTCCTCACGTCCCTCGATCCGCCCCGTGAACCGTCCCACGAACCGTCCTGCGATCCGTCCCACGATCTAGTGCCGAACGGACGGCACCTCCGTGTTCAGCACACGTACAGCTCGACGATGATCTCGGCCTTCTTGATCCAGCAAGAGAGACGGAGAGGTAGATGAGTTCTCCGGCAGCATGACGGCGCTCCGGAGGTTGGTGGTGATCTAATCTCAGCAGGGCTCCGCCCGAGCTCCGCAGAAATGTGATCTAGAGGTAAAACCGTGGAGGTATGTGGTCGGGCTACCTTGAAAAAGTTGTCTCAAATCAGCCCTAAAACCCCACTATATATAGGAGGGAGGGAGGGGAGGAGGCAGCCTCAAAACCTAAAGGTTTGGCCGAAATTGGAGGTGGAGGAGTCCTACTCCAATCCTACTTGGAGTAGGATTCCACCTTCCCACTTGGAAACTCTTTCCACCTTGTGTTTTTTCCTTCTCAAACCTTATGGGCCTTAGTGGGAACTTATTCCAGCCCACTAGGGGCTGGTTTATCTCTTCCCATAGCCCATGAGACCCCTTGGGGCGTGATACCCCTCCTGATGGTCCCCGGCACCCCTCCCGGCACTCCCAGTACACTACCGATGAGCCCGAAACTTTTCCGGTAATGCACGAAAACCTTCCGGTAACCAAATGAGCTCATCCTATATATCAATCTTTGTTTCCGGACCATTCCAGAAACCCTCGTGACGTCCGTGATCTCATCCGGGACTCCGAACGACATTCGGTAACCAACCATATAACTCAAATACGCATAAAACAACGTCGAACCTTAAGTGTGCAGACCCTGCGGGTTCGAGAACTATGTAGACATGACCCGAGAGACTCCTCGGTCAATATCCAATAGCGGGACCTGGATGCCCATATTGGATCCTACATATTCTACGAAGATTTTATCGTTTGAACCTCAGTGCCAAGGATTCATATAATCCCGTATGTCATTCCCTTTGTCCTTCGGTATGTTACTTGCCTGAGATTCGATCGTCGGTATCCGCATACCTATTTCAATCTCGTTTACTGGCAAGTCTCTTTACTCGTTCCGTAATACAAGATCCCGCAACTTACACTAAGTCACATTGCTTGCAAGGCTTGTGTGTGATGTTGTATTACCGAGTGGGCCCCGAGATACCTCTCCGTCATACGGAGTGACAAATCCCAGTCTTGATCCATACTAACTCAACGAACACCTTCGGAGATACCTGTAGAGCATCTTTATAGTCACCCAGTTACGTTGCGACGTTTGATACACACAAAGCATTCCTCCGGTGTCAGTGAGTTATATGATCTCATGGTCATAGGAACAAATACTTGACACGCAGAAAACAGTAGCAACAAAATGACACGATCAACATGCTACGTCTATGAGTTTGGGTCTAGTCCATCACATGATTCTCCTAATGATGTGATCCCATTATCAAGTAACAACACTTGCCTATGGCCAGGAAACCTTGACCATCTTTGATCAACGAGCTAGTCAACTAGAGGCTTGCTAGGGACAGTGTTTTGTCTAAGTATCCACACAAGTATTGTGTTTCCAATCAATATAATTATAGGATGGATAATAAACAATTATCATGAACAAAGAAATATAATAATAACTAATTATTATTGCCTCTAGGGCATATTTCCAACACACACATTAATACAAAAGTCAACGTGCCATAGAGTTTTTGAAAATATTCCATCTTCGATGTAGTGGGTTATTAGATTACTCTCCTCGGTTACCGGTGGCTTGTTTTCTCAGGTCTTACACTTCTCGGAAAGGGCTTATAGGTGAACCCTAATGAGTGGCGAGCTCTATGGGGGCACCCACCACTATTATATATTATTCAAAAAAGGTGTGGTGTCTGCTAGTGACAACCTGCCACAGTTAAGGTCATTCCAGTGGCCGGCAGAAGTTTGTGCCCATTAGAGGGAGGCTCTTCCAAAATAGCCCACTCTCTCGATAGTGCAGAGGAGGGCGGCTGGACGCCGCCCGCCACTGGATCTCCCTTACCTCTAGAGGGTGTCCTGTGTCGCCCTCCATAACCATAGACTGACAAACTACGCCAAACACATCCAAATTTTCTTAATATTTGCGGCGACGAGCACACTCATTCCCCCGCCAGAGCTATTGTGCTTCGTGCGAGGTGAATCATCATGTCCGCATCTATTTTTGGTTCCTTTCCCCCTCATTCACTCACTCACTTCCTATCCTCCTCCCCTCTTCCGCACTATTGTGCGCCTCGCCCACCAGCATGCCTCCAATCCGCAGCACCACTCGGTCTGCTAGCCGGCCAGTCCTTCTCCCCGATCGCCGCCGAATCTACTATTCGTTCGCTTCCTACCCATGATGTGATACGTCCATTTTGCATCATGTTTTAATGTTGATATTTATCGCTTCTTGGGCTGTTATTTCACTTCACGGTACAATACTTATGCCTTTTCTCTCTTATTTTGCAAAGTTTAACGGTACAATAGAGAGATTAAACTGATTCTGCAACATATGTCAGCAGGTCTAGAAAGAATTGGTCTAAGAAGCTCGATGATGCACTGTGGGCTTATAGAACTGCCTATAAGAATCCCATGGGCATGTCTCCGTACAAAATGGTGTATGGTAAAGCATGTCATTTACCTCTTGAGCTAGAGCATAAAGCTTATTGGGCAATCAAAGAGCTCAACTTTGATTTCAAACTTGCCGGTGAGAAGAGATTATTTGACATTAGCTTGCTGGATGAATGGAGAACTCAGGCATATGAGAATGCCAAGTTGTTCAAAGATAAGGTTAAAAGGTGGCATGATAAGAGGATACAAAAGCGTGAGTTCAATGTAGGTGATTATGTCTTGCTATATAACTCTCGTTTAAGATTCTTTGCAGGCAAGCTTCTCTCTAAATGGGAAGGTCCCTATATTGTTGAGGAAGTATATCGTTCCGGTGCTATCAAGATCAACAACACGGAAGGTAATTGTCCGAGAGTTGTAAATGGGCAGAGAATCAAGCATTATATCTCAGGTACTCCCATAAATGTTGAAAGCAATATCATCAATACCATAACTCCGGAAGAATACCTAAGGGACATTTACCAGCCTGTTTCAGACTCCGAAAACGAAGAGGTATGTGATTCGGTAAGAAAACAGAGTCCAAAACTTTTGCAGTAGGAAATTTTCTCCGTTTTGGAATTTTTGAAAAAAATACAAAAATTGGAAGCAGTCCGGAAATTGCGCGAGGAGGCGACAAGCCTGCCCGGCGCGGGCCCACCCCCTGGCCGCGTCGGGAGGGCTTGTGGCCACCTCGTGCGCCTCCCGGACTCCGTTTTTGTGCAGAGTACTCTTCTAGTCTGAAAAAATCAATATATATTCTCCCGTTTGGTCTGACCCCTGTATCACGCAGATTTCCTCTATTTTTCGTTTCGAGCCTGTTTATGTTGCAGATCTTGATCGCTATGACTTCCCCAAAAGCTCCGAAGGACAAGATCTTCAAGAAGGTCATCAATCCCTACCTCACGCGGGTGCTACAACACCCTCAATCTATCGAGATGCGTGAGGGGATGTTGCACATCCGTGATGTTGAGGGGCCCAAGAAGACCGGAAGCATGGAGACGAGGCTCGAAGCAATGGAGCAACAAGTCTTCAAGTGCCAAGGGATGGTGGAGCGTGGACTCAACGCCAACCACATAATGATCACGGAGTTCACCAAAAAGCACGGGATTGATGCTAATGACATTGGGAAGCACCTCTCCAGGCTCTATGACAGGATTGATCAACTCCAGGCCCAGATCTATGACCCGCAGAACCAAAACTGTGAGTATGAGTATAGATTTAAATCAATACGATTGGTTGCAGATTTGAGGATTCCGGAGACTCGTTCATCTAGTAAATGATGGAGCACCTATGCCTTGGAAGACGGAGGATCAAACCCATGTTGAAACAACTCCACCACCTTCACCACCAAAGGAAGACAACTGAGCATGGGTATGGGCAATCCCCTTGGCTTTTGCCAAGCTTGGGGGAGTTGCCCCGATATCGTATCACCATCACATCTTTTGCCTTTACCTTTGTTTTAGTTTGTTCCTTTTCAGTTTCCTTTTTCTCTAGTAGTTTAAAAGTCTTAGTGTTTTAGTCTTGAGTTTTGCTTTGTGTCACCCCCGATGTATTCGAGCTCGTGAGCCATATAATAAAGAATGTCTTAGTTGAAGGGCTTTGCCTCTTGCCATGATCAATAGAGTGAGAAAAGAACAAAAGCATGAAAGATCATGTAATGATCTTATGGGAAGTGATGGCTTCACATATAAAAGGGATGATGATTCAAACTTGTTGAGGGTAGACAAACGTAGACCTTGGTCATTGTTGCAATTAATAGGAAGTGATAAAGAAGGAGAGGTTCACATATAAATATATCATCTCTGACACCATCTATGATTGTGAACACTCACTAAACTATTGCATGCCTAGAAGTAGATGTTGGACAAGGAAGACAACATAATGAATTGTGTTTGCTTGGCTCCGAACAATGTTATATGATTAGAGATCCCGTAGAATGTGACGATTGCTTCCACCTCACATTAGCCAAACCTCCCGCACTAAGTAGAGAAACTACTTGTGCATCCATAAACCGTCAACCCAGTTTTGCCATGTGAGTCCACCATACCTACCTATGGATTGAATAAGATCCCTCAAGTAAGTTGTCATTGGTGCAAGCAATAAAAATTGCTCTCTAATATGTATGATCTATTAGTGTGTGGAAAATAAGCTTTATACGAACCTGTGACGAGAAAGACATAAAAGCGACATACTGCATAATAAAGTTCTTTATCACAAGAGGCAATATAAAGTGGCATTCCTCCGCACTAAGAGGACACGCATCCAAACCTGAAAAGCGCATGACAAGCTCTGCTTCCCTCTGCGAAGGGCCTATCTTGTACCTTTACTTTTTGCCCTTGAAAGAGTCATGGTGATCTTCACCAATTCCTTATCTCGCCTTTATCTTGGCTAACGTCATATGCTAGGGAAAGATCTATATTCATATGTCAACTTGGAGGTAGGCATTCATGAATTATTATTGTTGACATTACCCTTGAGGTAAGCAGTTGGGAGGCAAAACTGTAAGCCCCTATCTTTCTCAGTGTCCAGCTGAAACTTTGATCTCATGAGTACCACGTGAGTTGTAGCAATTGTAGAGAACGAAAGAATGATTGAGTATGTGGATTTGCTTTACAAGCTCTTATTTGACTCTTTCTAATGTTGTGATAAATTGCAATTGCTTCATTGACTAAAGGCTATCGGTTGTTACTTCTCGGTAAGGTTCTTGATCCATGCTTTACTTTGTGAAGGATTTGTCACTTTAGCATGAGAGATTATATGTTGGTATTGCTGTTATGATCATGATCATGATGCATGCATGTTCGTATCTTGGTTTGTTGACACCTCTCTCCCTAAACATGTGGTCATATTTATTGAGCTCGACTTTCGCTTGAGGACAAGCGAGGTCTAAGCATGGGGGAGTTGATACGTCCATTTTGCATCATGTTTTCATGTTGATATTTATCGCTTCTTGGGCTGTTATTTCACTTCACGGTACAATAGTTATGCCTTTTCTCTCTTATTTTGCAAGGTTTACATGAAGAGGGAGAATGTCGGCACCTGGAATTCTGGCCTGAAAGAGGAGCAAAGTTGAGATACCTATTGTGCGCAACTCCAAACGCCGTAAAAATCAACGAGGATTTTTTCCACATTTATAAAAAATACTGGGCCGAAGAAGCGCCAGCAGGTGGCCACAAGCCTGCACGGCGCGGCCACCCCCCCAGGCCACGCCAAGGGGGCTTGTGGGCAGCCTGCTGGCCCACTGGCCCCCCTCTTCTGCTATATGAAGGGTTTCGTTTGGAAAAAAAAAATCAAGGAGGAGCTTTTTCGTGGATTCGCCACCGCCACGAGGCGGAACTTGAGCAGAACCAATATAGAGCTCTTGCACGACGATCCTGCCGGGGAAACTTCCCTCCCGGAGGGGGAAATCGTCGCCATCGTCATCACCAACACTCCTCTCATCAGAGGGGACTCGTCACCATCAACATCTTGATCAGCACCATCTCATCTCCAAACCCTAGTTCATCACTTGTAATCAATCTCCGTCTCGCGACTCCGATTGGTACTTGTAAGGATGCTAGTAGTGTTAATTACTCTTTGTAGTTGATGCTAGTTGGATTATTTGGTGGAAGAGTTTATGTTCAGATCCTTGATGCTACTCATTACCTCTCTGGTCATGAATATGATTATGCTTTGTGAGTAGTTACTTTTGTTCCTGAGGACATGGGATAAGTCATGCTAATAGTAGTCATGTGAATTTGGTATTCGTTTGATATTTTGATGTGGTGTATGTTGTTTTTCCTCTAGTGGTGTTATGTGAACGTCGACTACATAACACTTCACCATTATTTGGGCCTAGAGGAAGGCATTGGGAAGTAGTAAGTAGATGGTGGGTTGCTAGAGTGACAGAAGCTTAAACCCTAGTTTATGCACTGCTTCGTAAGGGGCTGATTTGGATCCACTAGTTTAATGCTATGGTTAGACTTTGTCTTAATTCTTCTTTCGTAGTTGCGGATGCTTGCGAGAGGGTTTAATCATAAGTGGGATGCTTTTCCAAGTAAGGGCAGTACCCAAGCGCCGGTCCACCCACATATCAAACTATCAAAGTAACGAACGCGAATCATATGAACATGATGAAACTAGCATGACAGAAATTCCCGTGTGTCCCCGGGAGCGTTTTCCTCCTATAAGACTTTGTCCAGGCTTGTCCCTTGCTACAAAAGGGATTGGGCCACTTTGCTGCACCGTTTCTACTTTTGTTACTTGTTGCTCGCTACGAATCATCTCACCACACAATCACTTGTTACCGACAATTTCAGTGCTTGCAGATATTTCCTTGCTGAAAACCACTTGTGAGATCCTTCTGCTCCTCGTTGGGTTCGACACTCTTACTTATAGAAAGGACTACGATTGATCCCCTATACTTGTGGGTCATCATGATGCCACATGATTTGCTCTCCATCATGCGCCTCAACCGCCGCTATCGTCATCCGACTGGACCTCCATTGTCATCGTCTGCCTCGACCACCACCACGGTCATCCGTCTAGACCGACGCTACCGTCAACCAAAGTTGTCACCGGTGTAATATTTTCGTGTTCTTCCGTGTTACCTTCTTTATTTGGTAGATAAATTTATAGACCTAGGATCAAAAGTAGGAACCCCATGGATAATATAACAAAAAAGCGATATTTTTAATGTAATAAAAAAAATGTAATACCTTAATTGTGTCGGTAAACAGGAAATCTATAATTAAAGTGCTTTAGGATCGGTTGGACTCTAAATATGACAAGTGCCAAATTTGGCAACTGCTTGGGCTTATTAGAGACTTGAAAATGGGTGTCAACATTTTGGTGAAATGTTGATTAACTTTCGTTTCACCAAATTTCTGGTACTCAATATATTCAATATTAAGCAAAGGTCATGCCGAATTTTCGTGTGCTTCAGTGTTACCACCTTTATTTGATAGGGGTGGAGTTGTATTCGGGTCATCGAATTGATAGAAAAGTTCATAGACCTTGGTACGATAAGCTAATTTATAAAGTGTTAATTGCATTTCTTACGTTTGAAAACTTCTTGGGCTTATTAGGTGCCATGAGGCGTAAGATGTGCAAGGTGTGCCAAAATTCATGTATGGACAATCTTGAAACTGCACTGTAGTTCAGGGTATTTTGAGAAAGGGATTTCAAAAATCAGTGGTAACGGTCTTTAACTTGATTTTTATTAAATTTTGATCATTTGTTTAACTGTTTTACTGACTTTATTGTTGATTATCAATTGTTGCATAGTGTGTTCCATGCAACATAATGGAGGACTTCATATGGTAACGTGTTGTACTTTGAGGATGATGAGGAGCGCAAATTTGAATTGGATCTGCGCAAAGGAAAGAATAAAACCATCTTATATAGTGATGGATGGGAGCAGTACATTGAGCTAAACAATTTTAGAGGAGGAGAACTCGTACCCTTTTTCTTAAAAGGAGAGGTGAACCGGTTAAGGACATTATATGTCAACAGCGATGATGATGATGATGACCAAGATGACATCGACGACCAAGATGACCAAGATGACAACGACATCCAAGATGAAGATGAGGATATCCAAGATGTAGATGTGGACAACCAAGATGAAGATGAGGACATCGAAGATGACAATGATGGTCCTATCCTTTCTACATTTTTCTTCTCAAAGGATAAAGAAGCTTACTCGTGACGATAAAGATAATGTGAAAGTGATATTACCATTCTCTTTGGCCTTCTTGGGGAGCCCATTGTTCACCATCTAACAAAAACCAGCATGGTCAAAAAAGTTATGGTGATATGTTTTACATTCTTTCATCTCTTTTTGTTCATAACCAACTATGGTGAGATGTCTAACATTGCGTGCTCTCTATTTTCTCTTGATGGTGGGGAGTTTAGAAGTTACCTTTGAAGATGTTTTCCGGAGTGGACATCCCCGTTGTCGACACCGCTGGAGTAATCCATGGACCAAGAGGGCATGTCACGACGCCCAATATAAGATAGAATCCAACGGGCGCATATCATTCCATTCGTTCGACTCGCATGCGTTCATCAAGGGAAAGAGAGTACTATGGGCGGACACCCTTGTGGTAAACACTATAAAGAAGAGAAACCGCAATGTATCATATGATGGTTGGTTTTGACCATGTTTAGAACTAAGTCATGAATATATCACCGGGAGAACTGTTAGTTAATTAATTAGTATGTTAAGATGAATGTGATACATTGATGTTTGTTTATTAAGTTAAACAACTTTCAAGTGATACTGATTTATTTGAGGGTTTGTTTTCAAAAAGAATTCATTATGTTGTTATATTGAGAATCGTCCGTGTTCATCCCTTGTGATGTAGCGACGAACAAAATGCTTGAACAACAACAACTAAGGTGATAGTTGTGGCAGGCAACCGAAGCAAGTTGTGGCGGGCAGATGAGAAATCACGATACTGGAAACTACTCCCTTTGTTCCTAAATATAAGTCTTTTAAGAGATTTTACTAAGGGACTACATACGAAGCAAAATGAGTGAATTTACACTCTAAAGTATGTCTATATACATCCGTATGTAGTTTCCTAGTGAAACCTCAAAAAATACTTATATTTAGGAACGTAGGGAGTATGTACCAATGGTGGGAAGATGACAAAGCTCGATACTAGAAGCTACGTAAGAGTGGCGGGCGAGTGCCCCCCACTGATGGGTTTATAGCAGTGCGGGAGGTCCGTGGTGGGCTGCCCTGAGAGCCTGGCCAGCCACTACTAGGATTTTTGCACCCGCCACTACTGGGCATTCTCACAGTAGTGCTACTTCATTGCATCTCCGACCACATATGTTGGTTAACCACAATGGAAACTCATGCGAGTCTCATACCCATCTCCCTCGATGCATTCTCTATCATAGCATGTGATCATCCTTTAGTGAAGGAATCTACCAGATTCTTAGCCGACTTGATGTAATCCGACATTATCACTCTGTAATCTCTTGCACGTGTAACAAATTTAATCTCCTTCTTACGTGCTTTGTGGATTGCGTGTTGTTCTTTGAACTATTTTCCTGGACAATAACTATCTAATTATCACAGTTCATAAGGGTAGCCGGAACAGGTATTCAACCACTAGCAAGTCCATCAAAAGCTCTCAAAACCATTTTGCTTTGACACATAATGTGTCTAATATGTGAATTATGCTTCCATTGCCAATTTATTTAAGATAGTCTACTTGCAAAATTTCCATGGAGCAGCACCACATTCATGTGTGAACACATGTCCACTTGTGGCCTTCATCTCATCAACGTCAGAGATACAATTCGCATCATTGCATGCTTCAAGTATTGACGGGTACCCGGTATAGTAAATTTCATGGACGATAATACCTTTCAGATAGTACATAAGTCTTTCAACAACATGTTAATGTACATATCCCAGATTGGTGACAAACAGTCTTAGTTTGCTTACAGCAAACGCGATGTGAGGCCTTGTAGTGCAAGCTAGGTATGTCACTGAACCAGTAATTTGAGAGTATCTCAACTAATATATAGAAGTGCCTTCAGACTTTTGAATCCACACACTAAGATCATATGATGTTGAAGTAGTTTTGTAGTCCAAATATCCAAAATGACTCAAAATCTTCTCAACATAGTGGGATTGCAAAGTGTAATCCTGCATCATTAACTTTCAATAGCTTGATGTTCAAGATAGAAACAAACACACCAAGATCTTTCATCTCAATGTTCTAAGACAGGGAAATATTAACCTCCTCAATAGCTTTGAAGTTGTTTCCAAATATCAATACGTCATAGACATATAAGCACCGTATAACTCCTATGCCCCAACCATGGAAATAGCATACACATTGGCCAGCTTCGTTAACAACAAGCCTAGTAGATGTTAAAGTGAAACGATCGAGATGGGCCTAGAGGGCGGGTGAATAGGTACAATTACAAATTTTAATTGTTACTTAGCAATTTTAGGCAAGATTGCAAAATATGAAAGTGAGCCTAATAATTGCAAAGGTGATATAGGTGTTAAGAGGATGAACAAGTGCACCAAGTATATAGATAGTAAGGCACAATATAATGTAAGTAAATACAAAGAGACAAGTAACCACAAGTAGAGAGTTAGCTTTAGGGATAACGACAACTCCAAGAGACTAGGATGTATGCCAATGTTCACTTCCTTGGAGGGATGCTACATGATGACCCACAAGTATAGGGGATCAATCGTAGTCCTTTCAATAAGTAAGAGTGTCGAACCCAACGAGGAGTGGAAGGAAATGACAAGCGGTTTTCAGCTAGGTAATTTCTACAAGCACTGAAATAGCGGTAACAAGTTGTTTGATAGCAAGATAATTGTAACAAGTGACAAGTAGAAATAGTAAGAATAGGTGCAGCAAGGTAGCCCAATCCTTTTGTGGCAAAGGACAGGCCAGAATAGTTTCTTATAATAGGCAAAGTGTTCTTGAGGGCATACAGGAATTTCATCTAGTCACTTTCATCAGGTTGGTTAATTCGCGTTTGGTACTTTGATAATTTGATATGTAGGTGGACTGGTGCTTGGGTGTTGTTCTTACTTGAACAAGCCTCCCACTTATGGTTAACCCTTCCGCAAGCATCCACAAGTATGAGAAAATTATTAAGAATAAATTCTAACCATAGCATTAAACGTAGGGATCCAAATCAACCCCCTACGGAATAGCACATAAACTAGAGTTTAAGTTTCTATCACGCTCGCAACCCACCATTTAATTACTACTCCACAATGCATTCCCTTAGGCCCAAAGATGGTGAAGTGTTATGTAGTCGACGTTCACATAACACCACTAAGGAAATCACAACATTCACATCATCAAAATATCGAACTAATATCAACTTCACATGACTACTTGCAACATGACTTCTCCCGTGGCGTCAAGAACAAAAGTAACTACTCACAAGTGATAAGCATGCTCATGATCAGAGAAGTATTAAATAGCATATTGGATCTGAACATATGATCTTCCACCAAATAAATCATAAAGCATCAACTACAAGATGTAATCAACACTACTAGTCACACCCCATGTACCAATCTAAGGTTCCGGTACAAGATTGAGCACAAGAGATGAACTAGGCTTTTGAGATGAGATGGCGCTGATAAAGATTGGCCTCCCCAAGATGAGAGGGTTGTTAGTGATGACGATGGCCTCGATTTCCCCCTCCGGGAGGGAATGTGATTCCGCCGGAGGGAAAAAGTGCTCATGTCCAGGTTTCGCCTCGAGACGGGGGCGCTTCATCCTAAAAGTCCTCTCGTGATTATTTTCAGGTTAAAAGGGAATTTATACCATAAGGTGGTCCCCAGAGGTGGGCAAGAGGGCACACTAGACATCATCCACGCGAGGGGGGGGGCTGGTGCGCCCTCGTGCCTAGTGGGCACCTTGTAGCCCCCTCTCGTACTTCTTTGCTCTAGTATATTTTATTTATTCCAAAATAAATCTCCGTGAAGTTTCAGCCCATTTGGAGATGTGCGGAATATGTATCTCTGATGTAGCTTTTTCAGGTCCATAATTCCATCTACCGACATTCTCCCTCTTGATGTAAACCTTGCATATTATGAGAGAAAGGGCATTTGAATTACTCCACCAAGTGGCAGAATGCATAAAAACACTGTAAATAACAATAACAAAACATGATGCAAAATGGATGTATCAACTTCCCCAAGCTTAGACCTCACTTGTCCTCAAGCGAAAGCCAATAACAAAAATCATGGCCACATGCATTGAGAGAGAGGTGTCGGTAAAAACAAAATACGGACATAGCAACATCATCCTCATTATTATAACAACAAATAGAACTTTATAAAATAATTCATCACAACACTTTCATCATATAACTTTTATCATAAAGGCTTCTTATAAAGAAGTAGCAATTCATCACAACATCAAAGTATAAAGCATAAACTCTATTGAAAACTAACAAACTATGTTTTTAGTCAACTTTGCAACATAATTCATCATGCTTTCAGGAAGGGTCACATATCGGAGCTTTTAAGGAAGTCTACATACTCAACCCTCATTTAGTATTCTATAATTGCTAACACTCACTTCATATATATGAGCAAAAGGTTTCAACATGACACATGGAAAGATAGGGGCTTATAGTGTCGCCTCCCAATGAATTCACCTCAAGGGTGATGTAAACAATAATAACTCATGATCATCCACACTCAGCTGGATATATATGTATAGATCTTTCCACACCACATGATGCTTGCCAAAGAGAACATAAAGGAGAATAGAGGTTGATTCGTGCACAAAAGTAAATACATAAAGGTAAAAGATAGGCCCTTCGCAGAGGGAAGCAAGGTTGTCATGCGCTTTTTGGTTGTATGTCAAATATCTTAGTGCAAAGGAACGTTACGTTATATTGCCCCTTGTGATGGCAACCTTTATTATGCAGTTGGTCGCTTTTATTATTGCCCCTTACTTGAAGGATCTTACTCAATCCTTAGGTACATATGGTAGACTCTTGAAACATGGATTTTGGTTTAGGGTTTTGGATGCACAAGTAGTATCTCTACTTAGTGTGTAGTTTTAGCTAGCAAAGATATTGGGCTAGCACCACATGTTAGAGTATCTATAACAATATAACTTCTGTGTGAATGTGAATAAGCATAAATCATTACATTGTCTTCCTTGTCCAACATCAACAGTTTTGGCATATTATAATTAATGTGGGCTCACAATCATAAAAGATGTCAATGATACTGTATTTGCATGTAAATCTTCTCTTCCCTAATTAATTCTTTCATGTGTTGCATCACGGACCAATGCTATGTTTGTCAACCTTCAACAAATTTTACCACTTATACTTTTCCTTATGTGATGTCACTACTTACTATAAGATTAGCATATGATCTTTTTCATTATTTTCCTTTATTTTGATTGCAACAAGAAGGTAAATAAGCAAAACTCAAACTAAACTTTATTGTATAACTCTCACTCAATTACATAGATAGATCAAAAAACTTGCACTCGAAAGGATGGATCGAACTAAACTTTTATTTGACTAAATCACGAAATAGCTAAAGATCAAACTAAGATGGATAAAGATAATAAGAGTGATGGTGATACGATACCGGGGCACCTCCCCCAAGCTTGGCACAAGCCAAGGGGAATGCCCATACCCGTGTACTCAAGTCACCTTCTTTGGTGATGAAGATGGGGGTGGTGGTGGTGTGTTTTTCTTCTCCAACTTGCGCCTCAGGCTGAAATTATGCTCCCTCAAACTCTCATTCTCCAACTCCAGCTTTAATATCTTTTCACATAATTCTGCCTTGCTCTCCTGTAGAAAACAGGAAGGGATAAATTGGACCTTAGGTTTGTACTTGCTAGGTAGGTTTGACTTCTTGAATTCCACGTGCATATATTATGGTTGAGGCAGTGGATCTTCCTCTTCCTCGGAGCTATCCCCCTTTGCTTCCTTCATATCCTCGTCTTCCTCCTCCTCCGTAGTCTAGCCATAGTGATCCACCTCTCTGTAGACCTTAGGGTTTGCGATGAAACCAGGGATGTAGATTTCTCCCTCTGAATCTTGAGACGACATAATTTCAAATCTGCCAGGAAAAACAACACGAAACAAGAATAGAGTATTTCTTCGTGGTACGGGGGTCAAATCATCGGGAGATATATATACAGAATTTTTATACAAGGAAATACGCACAAGAAAACGGATTCAGGAAGATGTTCGAGGGGGCCACTAGACATCAGGCCGCGCCGGGGGGGGGGGCTGTCGCACCCTGGTGCCTAGTGGGCACATGGGTTGCCTTCCCATGTGTTTCTCAATTTCCTATTTTTTCTAATATTCCAGAACTCACAGGAAATATTGTTGTGGATTTTTTGAGTCCGTTTACTTACCGTATCACATACCTCTTCCTTTTAAGGGTTCTGGAGTGTTCTAGAAGGTGTCCTTAATTTTCTCCTCCGGTCTCATGGTTAGGATGATATTTGTTTCAACATTAATTGTTGTACCTGAAATATAATGCTTTATTCTTTGTCTATTGACCACCTTCGAATTAGTGCCTTCGGGGTTATTGATCTTAATAGCTCCAGACGGATAAACTTCTTCGGTGATATATGGTCCTCCCAATTTGGAAAGAATTTTTCTTGCAAAAACTCTAAGACGAGAATTGGACAATAGAACATGTTCACCAAGTTTGAATTCTCGCTTTTGGATTCTTTTTTCATTCCATCTTTTAACCTTTTCTTTGAGTAGTTTTCCATTTTCATAGGCTTTGGTTCTCCATTCATCTAATGAGCTAATATCAAATAACCTCTTTTCACCAGCAAGTTCGAAATCATAGTTGAGTTCTTTAATTGGCCAATAAGTTTTATGTTCTAACTCAAGAGGTAAATGACATGCTTTCCCATAAACCATTTTATAAGGAGACATACCCATAGGATTTTTTATAAGTTGTTCTGTAGGCCCACAATGCATCGTCTAATTTCTTAGACCTATTCTTTTGGGACCTATTGACAGTCTTTTGCAATATTAATTTTATTTCCCTATTGGTTAATTCTACTTGACCACTAGACTGAGGATTATAGGGAGATGCAATTATATGGTTAACATCATATCTAGCAAGCAACTTACGAAAAGCACCATGAATAAAATGTGAACCACCATCACTCATTAAGTATCTTGGGACTCCAAAACGTGGGAAAATAACTTCCTTAAGCATTTTAATAGAGGTTTTCTGATCAACACTATTGGTTGGAATAGCTTCTACCCATTTAGTGACATAATCAACAACAGCCAGAATATGTGTATACCCATTAGAGGAAGGAAAAGGTCCCATATAATCAAATCCCCAAACATTAAATGGTTCAATGACAAGTGAATAATTCATAGGAATTTTCTGATGTCTACTAATTTTTTGACATCCATCACAAGAGAGTACAAACTTATGAGCATCTTTGAAAAGAGTAGGCCAATAAAATCCAGATTGTAATACCTTGTGTGCAGTTCTATCTCCCGCATGGTGTCCTCCATAAGCCTGAGAGTGACACTTCCGAAGGATTTGTCCCTGTTCATGCTCAGGTATACAACATCTAATAATACAATCTACTCCCTCTTTATAAAGATGTGGGTCATCCCAAAAGTAATGTATTAAACCAAAGAAGATTTGTTTTCTTTTGCTCATAGGTGAAACTAGGTGGTATGTACTTAGCAACAATATAATTAGCATAATCAGCAAACCACAATGTGTTATGAGAAACATTGACCACATCTAGTTGTTCATCAAGAAAGCTATCATCAATAGGTAGTGGGTCATCAAGAACATTTTCTAACCTGGACAAGTTATCAGCTACGGGGTTCTCGACTTCTTTCCTATCAATGATATGCAAATCAAATTCTTGTAGCAAAAGAACTCATCTAATAAGTCTAGGCTTAGCATCTTATTTCTCCATAAGATATTTAATAGCAGCATGATCAGTGTGAACAATTACTTTAGAATCAACAATGTAAATCTGAATTTATCACAAGCAAATACAACTGTTAAGAATTCTTTTTGAGTGGTAGCATAATTTCTCTGGGCACTGTCTACAGTTTTACTAACACAATGAATAACATTTAATTTCTTATCAACTCTTTGTCCTAGAACAGCACCAACAACATAATCACTAGCACCACACATAATTTCAAAAGGCAAGTTCCAATCAGGTGGTTGAACAATAGCTGCAGAACTTAAGGATTTCTTAAGTGTTTCAAAGGCTACTACACAATCATCATCAAAAACGAAAGGAACATCTTTTTGTAACAAATTAGTAAGAGTCCTAGAAATTTTAGATAAGTCTTTAATAAACCACCTATAGAAACTAGCATGACCAAAGAAACTACGGATAGCTTTAATATCTTTAGGACATGGCATCTTCTCAATTGCATCAACTTTAGCCTTATCCACCTCAATACCTTGTTCGGAAATCTTATGACCCAAGACAATACCTTCATTTACCATAAAGTGGCACTTCTCCCAATTCAAGACAAGGTTAGTTTTCTCACATCTATGAAAAATCATCCATGAAAACTTCAACAATCTTTTCACAAAAATCAGTGAATATAAGAGTCATACATCTTTGAAAGGTAGCAGGTGCATTGCATAATCCAAAAGGCATATGTCTATAAGCATAGGTTCCAAAGGACAAGTAAAGGTGGTTTTTTCTTGATCAGGTTGTGACACACGTATTTGAGAGAAGCCAGAAAAATCATCTAGAAAGCAAAAATGTGTGTGCTTCGATAATCTTTCTAGCATTTGGTCTATGAAAGGCAAAGGATAATGATCTTTCCTAGTAGCTTATCTTAATTTCCTAAAATCAGTTACCATTCTATAGCCAGTCACAACTCTTTGTGGAATGAGTTCATTTTTATCATTAGGGATGATCGCAATCCCTAGCAATGGTGCCAAAACAATGCTTGATGTCAACTGTTCTTCCCCTTTGCAACGGCACCAGAAGAATGCTGCTAGCACTCCCCGGCAACGAAACTAGAAGAATGTTGTTGATGGCCCACCAGAGCGTGGGTTCGCAACAATTTTTGAGGGTAAAGTATTCAACCCAAATTTGTTGATTCACACGACGGGAGGTGAGAGAATACTCTCAAGTATTAGCAATTGAATTGTCAGATTCAACCACACCTGAAAGATTAGTATCTGCAAGCAAAGTAGTAACAACAAAGTAGCGAGTAACGGCAGTGTAACGAGCAGTAGCAGCGGCAAGGAAAAGCAGTAGTGACAGCAGTAGCAAGTAGCAACAGTAGCAAGCGACAGTAGCAGCAGAGCAAGACAAGTAACAGCCGTAGCAACAGTAGTAGCTGCAGAACAGCAAGACAAGTAACAACAGTAGTAGGACAAACTCTTAGGCAATGGGTCGGTGATTTGTTTGGATGATATTCATCATGCAACAGCTATAACACAGAGAGATATGTGGCTAGCTCCCGTTCGTCAATGTGATGTAGGCATGCATTCCGTGTGTCGTCATACGTGCTTAGGGAAAATAACTTGCATGACATCTATTGTCCATCCCTCCTGTGGCAGCGGGGTCCAAAAGGAAACTACGGGATATTAAGGTTCTCCTTTTAATAAAGAACCGGACCAACGCATTAGCACTTGGTGAACACATGAACTCCTCAAACTATGGTCATCACCGGGAGTGGTTCCGGTTATTTTCACTCCGGGGTTGCCGGATCATAACACATAGTAGGTAACTACAACTTGCAAGATCGGATCTAAAACACACATATATTGGTGACAACATAATAATTTCAGATCTGAAATCATGGCACTCGGGCCCTAGTGACAAGCATTAAGCATGGCAAAGTAGTAGCAACATCAATCTCAGAACATAGTGGATACTAGGGATCAATCCCCATCAAAACTAACTCAATTACATGATAGATCTCATCCTACTCATCACCGCCCAGCGAGCCTACGAATAGATTACTCACGAACGACGAAGAGCTTCATGGAATTGGAGAGGGAAGAAGGTTGATGATGACGATGGCGACGATTTCCCTCCAGATGAAGAACAGGTGGTGGCGGCGCCTCCGTATCGCAAACGCGGCGAAAACTTCTCTTTTTATTATTTCTCGGACGAAAGGGAACTTATAGAGCTGGAGTTGGGGGCGGCAGAGCTGTGTGGGCCCCACAAGCCTGCCCACCGCCACCCAGGGTGGTGGTGGCGGAGCCAGGGCTTGTGGCCCACTGGCCCACCCCCTCAGGTGGAACTTGGCGCAGATATTTTTTATATTTTCCAAAACTGCTCCCCGTAAATTTTCAGGACGTTTGGAGAACTTTGATTTCTGCACAAAAATAACACCAAGGCAATTCTGCTGAAAACAGCGTCAGTCGAGGTTAGTTCCATTCAAATCATGCAAATTAGAGTCCAAAACAAGGGCAAAAGAGTTTGGAAAAGTAGATACGATTGAGACGTATCAAGGGACAACAGTAATACCTCCTTTCTTAGGAACACAATGAACGGGACTAACCCATCTACTATCAGCTATGGGATAAATTATACGTGCTTCGAGAAGCTTTAGTATTTCATTTCTTACCACTTCCTTCATTTTGGGATTCAGTCTTCGTTGGTGATCAACAATGGGTTTAGCATGTGGTTCCACATTAATCTTGTGTTGATAGAGAGTGGGACTAATGCCCTTAAGATCATCAAGAGTATACCTAATAGCAGCTTGGTGTTTCCTTAAAGTTTTTAATAATATTTCTTCTTCATGTCTGTAAGGTTTGCACTAACAATAATAAGATATATCTTCTTTTCATCAAGATAAGCAAATTTTAAAGTGTCAAGTAATTGTTTGAGGATAGGCTTTTGCTCAAAGAACATATTATCTAATTCATTTCTTTCACACATATGCATATCATTTTCATGGTCTAGCAAATATTGTTCTAATGGATCTGTAGGAGGAATGGCAATAGAATCAAGGCCAATTACTTCATGTTTACTAGGCAATTCTTTATCATGGGGTTGCTTACTGAACTTCGAGAAATGAAACTGATGAGACATACCACCAAAATTAACACAGTTTCCTTTTTGAAATATATTTGAGAATTGACATTGTTCAAGAAGGGTCTACCAAATATTTGTTGTGGAAGGTTGCATGGGAAACAAAAAAATTCCTACGCACATGAAAACCTATCATGGTGATGTTCATCTACGAGAGGGAGATTGGATCCACATACCCTTGTAGATCGCTAAGCGGGAAGCGTTAAGAAACACGGTTGATGTAGTGGTACAACTTCGTTATTCAAATCACAGTCGTCCCACGATCCGTCCCGATCTAGCGTCGAATGGACGACACCTCCGCGTTCAGCACACGTACAGCTCGATGATGATCTCGACCTTCTTGATCCGGAAAGAGAGACGGAGAAGTAGATGAGTTCTTCGGCAGCGTGACGGCGCGCCAGTGGTGGTGATGATCTACTCCTGCAGGGCTCCTCCCGAGCTCCACAAAAATCCGATCTAGAGGAAGAACTACGTGGTATAGGTTTCAGTAGCAAGTGGCAAAGTTGTGTCTCAAAACCCCTAAAACCACCAATATATATAGGAGGAGGGGAGGGGCTAGCCTTGGGGCTCAAGGGATGTGACAGCCCGATGCCGACGTTCCAGAAGCTTCCCCTTTTCTTTCTGTTTTCGTCGTGTGGGTATTTTCAGTTGCCGCATCATCATCGCATCATGCACATCATCAGCATTGCATCGGCATCTCCGCTGCCGCCAATTTTCAAAACTTGCATTCGTTAGTAGTTGCCGGTTCTCGTCGTCGTCCGCTCTGAGTCCGACCGCACACGCACGCGCCCGCGGCACCGTCGAAACCCTGTTTTAAAAGTGTGCGTAAAACTTTCTCTGATCGAGGTGAAACTTGGCACTCGGTCGCGATTAGATATAGCTAGGCCGCCTGTCGAATTTCGTCACGATCGGGAACCGTCTGGTACCCGAACGGTCGACCGTAGCGGCACCGTATTCGGGCTACCGTCGGACGTCTGTCGGTGTTTTAAATTACGTTGCTGGGTCGCCCGTTTTCCCTCTCATCTTCGCCTAGCCCATCTGCACAGTGCGTCGACCCTACGCGCAGCCCAGTCCGAAAACCTCCCGAAACCCGAACCGGGCGGTCGTGACCGTTGGATCCGGATCAACCCCGTTTTACCACAAACAGTCATTGGTTTGTCCATTGGACTCCCTAGCCTATTCATTCTCGACCGTCCGATTTATATCGGAGGGTCTAGTCAGCCCTATCCAATCCCACCTAATCATTTAAGCAGGCAAACCCTAGCTCCAATTGCCTATATATGGACATTTCTACGTCCAAAATGGCCTAACCTAATCCCTCCTCAATTTCCATGCACAGCCAACCAACCTCCACAACCGAACCTTCCATCCCTAGCCAGCCAGATCTGATCCAGCCCCTCCATCGATCTCGACCACTGGATGGAAGATCCGACGGTCTAGAGTGCTCCCTGCAGCCTCGTGCCTCCTCCTGCAGCTGCTCACGAGAGGGGCCTCCCATGGCGCCCCGTCCAACTGCCGTTGAGGCCAGGCCCCGAGCGAAGCATCCCCGCCCCCTGCTCCTTCCTCCTTCCCCTCATTATTCCCCCCTCGCCTCTCCTTGCGCTCTCTCTCTCCCTGCAGGAGCTGCCGCCGGCTGATCTGTCGTCCCGGCTCCGTCTCGAGCTGCCGTCGTTGGGAATGGGGCCACGACGGCCGGATCCGTCCAGCCCCGCCGCTTCCCCATGGCGTCGCCGCTCCTAGGCCTCCCTGCGCGCTGGAGTTCCCTTTTACCGCCGCCATGGCCTCGCTCAGTTCAACACGAGGAAGACAAGCACTGCGGCCTCCTGCGCCCCGTGGTCTGGCTCTAGCTCGCCTCGCCTCCAGGCCCATCTCCAGCATGCCCCACGTGGCCAGATCTGGCCCAGCTCGAAGCCCTCCTCCAGCTCCTGCCGCCTCTCCAGATTCGGCCCAGGTGGCCTTGGTGAGACTCAGCTATTCCCCGCCCCCGTTGCAACATTGCTATCTTGCGCCATGCCCTTGTTGAGCTCAAAAGACAATTCGGCCCGTAGAAATATTAGGTTTTTCTGCGAATTAGTATTTTCAGAGAAGAGGTTAGATTTTCAAACGCTCGTAGATCTTAGCCGTATGTCGGATCGAGGCGAGTAGTATATGGTTTTCGTGTAGAATTTCGCGTAGAATCCGAATTTATAACTTGCATATTTGTTTGATTTAGTTTAGCGTGTCGGATGCCTAGTATAACGTGCTGTTTTAATAGGGTATGTCCCGTATTTATTTTTCACGCAAGTCCGGTTGGTTCGAATGCCTTAGGTAAAATGCCCATGTTTTAGGAATCATTTTTGCATGCATTTTAGAGCGGTCATTGGTATTTATGCGTGTAGGGATTTGCCGGTAGTTTATTTTCCCGTTTATAGGTTTTATCTCGCATTAATGTGTGGCTTTGTTTTGTGTTGCAAACCCCACATATTATATATGCTTCCGGGGTAGAAAAATCCCATGGATTTTTCCGTGCATTTAGTTTTAGCTTTTGAGTAAGTTAGTCCGCGAGATATTTTGCCGTGATGCCCTTTTGTTTAATTCGTAGGATTTATTCCGTGCCTCGTTTGAATTAGTTGTCAACTAGGGAGTTGATCTTGGATGTTTTGTTTAGCCTCTAGTATTTTTAGTTGCAATAGAAATGCATGTTTAGGTGTTGTTTGCTTGCTCTCAAGTTGCTAGAAATAGTGCTGTTTTAGAGGAGCTGAAATATTTCTAAGTCTGGAATCTGTTATATTTTGTTGCTGTCTTGTCTTGCTTGTATCTTGTGATCTGTAGCTCTTTTGAGGTTGGCCCAATGGAGTAAGTTGTAGACCTTGTGTTTCTCTAGCATGCTGTGAAGTTTCATGCCATTTGGAGTCCTGTAGCTATAGGTTTTGCTGCTGTCAATATTGCTTCAGGCTGAAAACTGCACCTTCTTGAGGTGTTATTTTCACTAAGTCTGAAATAGTGTGTGAGATGTCATTTTGTGACTTCTTTTCCTAGTGCTCCTTGCTGCCATGCTAGTTGTTGTTAGTTGTACGTAGTAGTGCTTCTTTCCCTCTTCTGTGCCAGGCCTTGCTTGAGCATATCGGAGTTGTGTAGCTCGTAGTTGTGGGGCGTAGAATATGCTATGTGGCTGTTTTTGGCAGATTGTAGTCATTTCTTGTTTTGCTCGTAGTTTTTGAACCGTAGCTCCGATTTGATCGTGCCCTACATGAAACTTGCTTAGAATCTCGTGTAGTTTCTTTTTCTCTTGCTGGTTGCATGTGATGAAGTGCTCGTAGTCGCCGTTGCACACATTTTGCATTCATGCCATCATATCTTGCGGTGCTTGCATCTTTTGATCCGTATCTCCGTTGGAGATGTTCTTTATGTGTGGATTGCCTGAAATGACGCGTAGAATCACGTGAACCTATTTGTTTTGCTGTTTAAAAACCAATTAAATGCATTAATTCAGATCTGGACAGAATTGTAAATTAACATGCGAGGTCGTTTCAGACGTGCTATATGTCATTTCCGACCTCACTTAAATTGTCTAGATAGGTAGTTTAACTTCCGCTTCACCTCTTGCATGTTTGAAAACATTAATATTGTCGTGTAAATAACCGGGAGTGAACTAAATAATCAACGTGGAGTTTCGTCAATATGCAACTCGTGCATATTGAACTTCTCTTAATGTGTAGTGTCTGATTGTGTGATTTGTCATGCCGTGACTTGCATGTATTCAGTAGCTCATGCATCATATGTGTTGTGCATCATGTGGTGAATATCGTGTGTTGATGCTTGTTTCCGGTTTCCCCGTCTCGATAGAGTTCCACAAGCGAGTCGGATGTGAGGACCCGTTCGACTACGTCGGTTCGTCGGCTTCACGGAGGCATTCTTCTTCCAAGCGGGATCTCAGGCAAGATGATCATTTCCCCAGATACCATTACTATCATTGCCATGCTAGTTTTACCGTCTCTACCGTTTATTTCTCGTTGCCTACCACCTGTTAAATATCAGCCTCTCAACAATGCCATGAAACCTTCAACCTGTTCAACCTAGCAAACCACTGATTGGCAATGTTACTGCTTGCTTAACCCTGTTGTTAGCGTTGCTAGTTGCAGGTGCAGTTGCTTCCATGTGATTACACGGGTTCCTTGTCATATCACCATATTAATGCTATTTAATTTAATGCACCTATATACTTGGTAAAAGGTGGAAGGCTCGGCCTTTCTAGCCTGGTGTTTTGTTCCACCTTTGCCCCCTTAGTTTTCGGCTACCGGTGTTATGTTCCATAAACGAGCGCTCCTAACACGATCGGGGTTGTTATGGGGACCCCCTTGATAATTCGTTTTAGATTAAAGCTGGTCTGGCAAGGCCCAACTTTGGTTCTACATTTGCCCAACATAATAATTCTGTTAAATTGAAATGCATAGGGAGTTAGCGCTACCCGAGGAGTAATTTTACATAAACAGGGGGGCCAGTGCTGATGGTGTTGGTCCCAAATGGTCTGCCTGCGGGGCCACCGCGAGGAAACTCGAGGTTTGGCACCTATAGCTAGTTCCAACCATCGTGTCCTGAGAACGAGATACGCGGCTCCTATCGGGTACGTCGACACGTCGGGCGGCCTTGCTGGATTAGTTTTACCTTTGACGAGATATCTTGTGCATCGGGATTCCGGTGATGCTTTGGGTAATCTCAGAGTTGAGGTTTTCCACTAGGGAATCCGAAGAGATCGCGAGCTTCGTGATTGAGGATTTCTATGCGGCTTGTGGTAATTTGTGATGGACTAGTTGGAGCACCCCTGCAGGGTTAAATCTTTCGGAAAGCCGTGCCCGCGGTTATGTGGCAACGTGGATACTTTGTTTAACACTGGTTCTTGATAACTTGAAGTTTACTTAATTAAAACATGCCAACTGTGTGCGTAACCGTGACTGTCTCTTTCGTGAGTTCTTTCTCCGATCGAGGACACGGTGGGGTTATGTCTGACGTAGGTAGGTGTTCAGGATCATTCATTTGATCATCTGTAGATCACGTCCGCTGTACGTAGATCTTCCCTCTCTTATTTCTGGTACTCGTAAGTTAGCCACCAAATATATGCTTAGCCGTTGCTACAACCTCACCACTTAACCATACCTCACCCATTAAGCTTTGCTAGTCTTGATACCTTTGGAAATGAGATTGCCGAGTCCCCTGTGGCTCACAGATTACTACAACACCAGTTGCAGGTACAGGTAAAGGTTATTGACGCGAGCGCGTTGGTTGTTCATTTGGAGTTGCTTCTTCTTCTTCTTCTTCATCGATCTAGGATGGGTTCCAGGCCGGCAGCCTGGGGTAGCAAGGATGTACGTCGTTCTTCTTTTGTCGTTTGTTTTCGTCCGTAGTCGGACCCTGCTCTTACTCTTGATGATTATGTAATGTACTGATGTGACTCTGATGTTGCTTGTGGCGAGTGTAAGCCAACCCTTCATATATCTCTTCTTTTTAGTACATGTACTTGTAACGATATCCATTCTTGCGACACGACGAGATGCGCTTCTATCCCTGACGAGGCCCTCGTGCCAAATTGAGGATAGGGTCGCATCTTGGGCGTGACAAGTTGGTATCAGAGCGAGGACCGACCTAGGAGCCCCCTTGATTGATCGAACTTGGCCTAGTCGAGTCTAGTGAAAAACTACTTTGAGTCTTAGTTATATATCGGAGAGTAGGATTCTTTTTTCTCCTCTTCTATGCTCTGGTGAGGAATCCTGACGTAATAATTTACTCTACTCCTCTTCTCACTCAAATCTTTTTAGGATCACGAGGATATTTTTGGAATCTATAAGATGCCGATGTGACGGAGTTCTGTCTTGGTGCCTCCTGTCTGACTTGATCTTCTTCCGGGGAGTTGAGCTCTAGGGGATTCTTGAGCACATCGTTATCATTCAGATTTCTTAGTATCTAAGAACGAAGGATGTTCGTAATCGCTTCAATACTAGTAGTGGCGAAATAACCCCGATGTCCCGAGTACTGGTGCAGATTGTTCGGGAGTACTGCCATACTTTGTATCGTTGTGATCACGAGGGTCTGTAGTAGATGAAGGTCCGAGATTCTGGTTGTGTGTTGACGGATGTGATACAGGTGACGGGTTAGTATAGGAGTTGTGTGATAATTACTCCTTGTATCCGTGTACCAGATTGCATGACCAGATATTTCGGGAATTCATAGGTGGGAATTCAAGTAGTTGCTTATAGGACAATCTTCCAACAAATAAATGATGTTAGGTTGTGGTTCGACATCTAGTGGATTCATTTGTTCACGGTCGACTTACAGCGGTACACGTTGTGTCTTAAAGAGTCCTTGTAGCTTGCTACAACTCGGGGATACTTCGTATGTCGGGTGCACTGCCTTGCACTTGATGGCTACTGTAAACCGTGCCCGTGCGATCCTGTCCACGAAAATATCGAACGGAAATCTTTCTCATGAGTTTGTTCTGGCTTGCTTCATAAGCCGCACCCTTTGTTTTGTTGGAATATGGTAATTCAGTTGCTTCGGTGTCAAGTGGTGATTCCAGATCTTTTCTAAGAGGTGTGCTCGTATTTATATGAGAGTATTAATTCCTTGGTTCGTTCCATTGTCATATCAATTCTTGTCAACCGGAGTTGTTATATCTATTCTTTTCAACCGGCATGTTTCTCTCCAAGTGGATTCAATCCTCTCTAATTTTTGCAGATCATTCCCTCAATTCTTTCCAGAGTTGCCTCATCTGTCCCATGTTGTCTTTGTTTTTCCCGCCCTCCCGCCCTTTTTCTTTAGTGATTCAATTTTCATCCAAGAGTTTTCTCTTCTTTGTGTTTCCGCTGTCTGTTCTTCTCTATCTTATCCGTTGATTCGTTGTGAAGATTCTCAGGAGCTTCATGTTCATCCTTATTCAGTCTTGTTATTTTTCCGGTGAATTTCGTTCAGTCGTCTGTGTTCAACATATCCTTTTTCGTCCTTGTAATTCTTTCCCATGTTGTAGATTCTTTTCAGCCTTTCCTGTTATTCGTTCATCTTTGCTCTGTACGGTGTGTCGAGGATATCTCAGAGTTTCTTGTTTTCAGATCTTTCATTATTTCGAGGTTTTTAACCTCATTTAGTCTTCATTTGTACCGGCGCTATATCAATGTTTTCAACGGTGGTTTCTTTGAGTGGGCCCATAACCCACAGGTTTTCCCAGGATCTTACCTGGCTCCTTAATCTTTTTCCGTAGACCCTTAATTCTTTTCAACTATGACGTAAGTATGTATTTCATCAGTCATATTCATTCTTCAAGATCTATTTGAATTAATTCTCATGTTGGCTCAATCTTGCAATTTTCTTTATTCAGGATTGTGTCTCAGTTATTCGTGGTGTTGTTCCTCGTCATTATTCTTAGCTTGCAAATTCGAAGGAGTGTTTCTCTCAGTATTTTTCCATTCGTGTGAAGGTTGTCATTTCAGCTTCGTGTTGTCTTCTCAGTTGTTTTCGTTCATGGGTAATCCCTTTCTTGCTATCCGGTGCATTTCTGAGTTGTTTTCATTCTCGTTCCTCCGAAGGCCATCATTTCGGAAGACTTCTTCGTTCTCAGCTTTCAGCTTTCATCCTCAATTCTTCTCAATTGCCGTCTCTTCGTTCGTCTCTCAATTATTCCGGTGCCTTATTCAAGTTTTCTATTAGGTGGTTCATGATCTCATCATTCTCATGTTTCTTGAGTCATTCATGGTTGCCTCATTCATTTCAATTGTTACCGGTGTTTCCTTCAATTTTGCTTCAAGTGGTGTTTTTCCTCTCTATCTCTCCTCAATCGTTTAAGAAGAATATGTGGTATGCTAGATCCGTTGCTTGTCATCAAGTTAACTTGATGAAGGATAAGCATAATATAATTCTTATTCTTGTTTTTCCTTCTTCCAAGAGATTTGAATTCTTCTTCCGGAGTGGCTCATGGTATCAATTCTTTTCTCAAGTGCCTTTATTTCTTTTTCCGGAGTTCCAAGTTCTTTTAGTATCTGTTTGTGAGGCTTCATCTAAATCTGGTCAGGTCATAATCTTATTCTTTTCTTCCTTGATATCTTTGCATCATTCTTTTGTATACGGTGGTCCGTCATGGTGGTTTTTCAAGGTTACAATTCATTCTCAAAGTGTTCTTCGAGATTCTTATTGGAGAACCTCAAGTTTTCTTCTCTTGCATTTCCAATGCGTTTGTTCTTCCTTTATCCTTTGAGGTGGTATTATAGCCTTCTTGTTAGTGTAGGAGCCTCGAAGAGTTTCCTTACAAGAATGAGATAATTAAACCCATCAATTCTATGATCATGAGATATTCTCAACTCATGCTTTCGTCATTGAGTTATCTTGGTTTGGATTTCACCTAAAGCTTTTCCTATGGATTACGCTATCATGGTGCTTGTCATTAATCATAGTTCTCAATGTATCCTCTTGGTGTAAGATTGTTCATATCTTGTTTCTCCCAATCTATCCTTGTTTCTTTTAGTGGTTGTTTGTCACCTCATATTTGTTGAGATGATTTTCATAAGCCCACTACTATCTTGTTCTTTTCGTTGTTGGTTTTCTAACCACTACGTCAATTCTACGACCGGAGGCTCTTCTATTCTATGGTAATGGTAGCTGTCATTCTTTTTCTTCATTCTCTTCTTCCGCTTGAGCTAGTTCCTATTCTCTTGTTCCGGAGGCATTGTGATGTTGCTCTTTTGGGTCAATCTTGTTGTTCTATCAAGATCATGGTGTCCCCTTGCTCTATTTACTTGTTTGTTGTGATTATTGTCTATTTCTCCTACCTCGAATTTTTTGTCCCATTTTCCTACCGAAGTGCTGCCGAAATTTTCCGTGAATTCTTGCTTGTTCCTCATGTCATTCCTCATCTCCTTGCAACCTTCAAGGATCGTTGGTTTCACTCGTTTGTCATGAAGCGACTAAGTTTATACCTCTTGTGCTTTCTCATCCTCTCCCCCTTTCATTCTTGGATCTCGGGCCGAGATCCTCTTGTAGTGTAGGAGAGTTGTGACAGCCCGATGCCGACGTTCCAGAAGCTTCCCCTTTTCTTTCCGTTTTCGTCGTGTGGGTATTTTCAGTTGCCGCATCATCATCGCATCATGCGCATCGTCAGCATTGCATCGGCATCTCCGCTGCCGCCAATTTTCAAAACTTGCATTTGTTAGTAGTTGCCGGTTCTCGTCGTCGTCCGTTCTGAGTCCGACCACACACGCACGCGCCCGCGGCACCGTCGAAACCCTGTTTTAAAAGTGTGCGTAAAACTTTCTCTGGTCGAGGTGAAACATGGCACGCGGTCGCGATTAGATATAGCTAGGCCGCCTGTCGAATTTCGTCGCGATCGGGAACCGTCTGGTACCCGAACGGTCGACCGTAGCGGCACCGTATTCGGGCTACCGTCGGACGTCTGTCGGTGTTTCAAATTACATTGCCGGGTCGCCCATTTTCCCTCTCATCTTAGCCTAGCCCCTCTGCACAGTGCGTCGACCCTACGCGCAGCCCAGTCCGAAAACCTCCCGAAACCCGAACCGGGCGGTCGTGACCGTTGGATCCGGATCAACCCCGTTTTACCGCAAACAGTCATCGGTTTGTCCATTGGACTCCCTAGCCTATTCATTCTCGACCGTCCGATTTATATCGGAGGGTCCAGTCAGCCCTATCCAATCCCACCTAATCATTTAAGCAGGCAAACCCTAGCTCCAATTGCCTATATATGGACATTTCTACGTCCAAAATGGCCTAACCTAATCCCTCCTCAATTTCCATGCACAGCCAACCAACCTCCACAACCGAACCGTCCATCCCTAGCCAGCCAGATCTGATCCAGCTCCTCCATCGATCTCGACCACTAGATGGAAGATCCGACGGTCTAGAGTGCTCCCTGCAGCCTCGTGCCTCCTCCTGCAGCTGCTCACGAGAGGGGCCTCCCATGGCGCCCCGTCCAACCGCCGTTGAGGCCAGGCCCCGAGCGAAGCATCCCCGCCCCCTGCTCCTTCCTCCTTCTCCTCATTATTCCCCCCTCGCGTCTCCTTGCACTCTCTCTCTCCCTGCAGGAGCTGCCGCCGGCTGATCTGTCGTCCCGGCTCCGTCTCGAGCTGCCGTCGTTGGGAATGGGGCCACGACGGCCGCATCCGTCCAGCCCCGCCGCTTCCCCATGGCGTCGCCGCTCCTAGGCCTCCCTACGCGCTGGAGTTCCCCTGCACCGCCGCCATGGCCTCGCTCAGTTCAACACGAGGAAGACGAGCACTGCGGCCTCCTGCGCCCCGTGGTCTGGCTCTAGCTGGCCTCGCCTCCAGGCCCATCTCCAGCATGCCCCACGTGGCCAGATCTGGCCCAGCTCGAAGCCCTCCTCCAACTCCTGCCGCCTCTCCAGATTCGGCCCAGGTGGCCTTGGTGAGACTCAGCTATTCCCCGCCCCCGTTGCAACATTTCTATCTTGCGCCATGCCCTTGTTGAGCTCAAAAGACAATTCGGCCCGTAGAAATATTAGGTTTTTCTGCGAATTAGTATTTTCAGAGAAGAGGTTAGATTTTCAAACGCTCGTAGATCTTAGCCGTATGTCGGATCGAGGCGAGTAGTATATGGTTTTCGTGTAGAATTTCGCGTAGAATCCGAATTTATAACTTGCATATTTGTTTGACTTAGTTTAGCGTGTCGGATGCCTAGTATAACGTGCTGTTTTAATAGGGTATGTCCCGTATTTATTTTTCACGCAAGTCCGGTTGGTTCGAATGCCTTAGGTAAAATGCCCATGTTTTAGGAATCATTTTTGCATGCATTTTAGAGCGGTCATTGATATTTATGCGTGTAGGGATTTGCCGGTAGTTTATTTTCCCGTTTATAGGTTTTATCTCGCATTAATGTGTGGCTATGTTTTGTGTTGCAAACCCCACATATTATATATGTTTCCGTGGTAGAAAAATCCCATGGATTTTTCCGTGCATTTAGTTTTAGCTTTTGAGTAAGTTAGTCCGCGAGATATTTTGCCGTGATGCCCTTTTGTTTAATTCGTAGGATTTATTCCGTGCCTCGTTTGAATTAGTTGTCAACTAGGGAGTTGATCTTGGATGTTTTGTTTAGCCTCTAGTATTTTTAGTTGCAATAGAAATGCATGTTTAGGTGTTGTTTGCTTGCTCTCAAGTTGCTAGAAATAGTGCTGTTTTAGAGGAGCTGAAATATTTCTAAGTCTGGAATCTGTTATATTTTGTTGCTGTCTTGTCTTGCTTGTATCTTGTGATCTGTAGCTCTTTTGAGGTTGGCCCAATGGAGTAAGTTGTAGACCTTGTGTTTCTCTAGCATGCTGTGAAGTTTCATGCCATTTGGAGTCCTGTAGCTATAGGTTTTTCTGCTGTCAATATTGCTTCAGGCTGAAAACTGCACCTTCTTGAGGTGTTATTTTCACTAAGTCTGAAATAGTGTGTGAGATGTCATTTTGTGACTTCTTTTCCTAGTGCTCCTTGCTGCCATGCTAGTTGTTGTTAGTTGTTCGTAGTAGTGCTTCTTGCCCTCTTCTGTGCCATGCCTTGCTTGAGCATATCGGAGTTGTGTAGCTCGTAGTTGTGGGGCGTAGAATATGCTATGTGGCTGTTTTTGGCAGATTGTAGTCATTTCTTGTATTGCTCGTAGTTTTTGAACCGTAGCTCCGATTTGACCGTGCCCTACATGAAACTTGCTTAGAATCTCGTGTAGTTTCTTTTGCTATTGCTGGTTGCATGTGATGAAGTGCTCGTAGTCGCCGTTGCACACATTTTGCATTCATGCCATCATATCTTGCGGTGCTTGCATCTTTTGATCCGTAGCTCCGTTGGAGATGTTCTTTATGTGTGGATTGCCTGAAATGACGCGTAGAATCACGTGAACCTATTTGTTTTGCTGTTTAACAACCAATTAAATGCATTAATTCAGATCTGGACAGAATTGTAAATTAACATGCGAGGTCGTTTCGGACGTGCTATATGTCATTTCCGACCTCACTTAAATTGTCTAGATAGGTAGTTTAACTTCCGCTTCACCTCTTGCATGTTTGACAACATTAATATTGTCGTGTAAATAACCGGGAGTGAACTAAATAATCAACGTGGAGTTTCGTCAATATGCAACTCGTGCATATTGAACTTCTCTTAATGTGTAGTGTCTGATTGTGTGATTTGTCATGCCGTGACTTGCATGTATTCAGTAGCTCATGCATCATATGTGTTGTGCATCATGTGGTGAATATCGTGTGTTGATGCTTGTTTCCGGTTTCCCCGTCTCGATAGAGTTCCGCAAGCGAGTCGGATGTGAGGACCCGTTCGACTACGTCGGTTCGTCGGCTTCACGGAGGCATTCTTCTTCCAAGCGGGATCTCAGGCAAGATGATCATTTCCCCAGATACCATTACTATCATTGCCATGCTAGTTTTACCGTCTCTACCGTTTATTTCTCGTTGCCTACCACCTGTTAAATATCAGCCTCTCAACAATGCCATGAAACCTTCAACCTGTTCAACCTAGCAAACCACTGATTGGCAATGTTACTGCTTGCTTAACCCTGTTGTTAGCGTTGCTAGTTGCAGGTGCAGTTGCTTCCATGTGATTACACGGGTTCCTTGTCATATCACCATATTAATGCTATTTAATTTAATGCACCTATATACTTGGTAAAAGGTGGAAGGCTCGGCCTTTCTAGCCTGGTGTTTTGTTCCACCTTTGCCCCCTTAGTTTTTGGCTACCGGTGTTATGTTCCATAAACGAGCGCTCCTAACACGATCGGGGTTGTTATGGGGACCCCCTTGATAATTCGTTTTAGATTAAAGCTGGTCTGGCAAGGCCCAACTTTGGTTCTACATTTGCCCAACATAATAATTCTGTTAAATTGAAATGCATAGGGAGTTAGCGCTACCCGAGGAGTAATTTTACATAAACAGGGGGGCCAGTGCTGATGGTGTTGGTCCCAAACGGTCTGCCTGCGGGGCCACCGCGAGGAAACTCGAGGTTTGGCACCTGTAGCTAGTTCCATCCGTCGTGTCCTGAGAACGAGATACGCGGCTCCTATCGGGTACGTCGACACGTCGGGCGGCCTTGCTGGATTAGTTTTACCTTTGACGAGATATCTTGTGCATCGGGATTCCGGTGATGCTTTGGGTAATCTCAGAGTTGAGGTTTTCCACTAGGGAATCCGACGAGATCGCGAGCTTCGTGATTGAGGATTTCTATGCGGCTTGTGGTAATTTGTGATGGACTAGTTGGAGCACCCCTGCAGGGTTAAATCTTTCGGAAAGCCGTGCCCGCGGTTATGTGGCAACGTGGATACTTTGTTTAACACTGGTTCTAGATAACTTGAAGTTTACTTAATTAAAACATGCCAACTGTGTGCGAAACCATGATTGTCTCTTTCGTGAGTTCTTTCTCCGATCGAGGACACGGTGGGGTTATGTCTGACGTAGGTAGGTGTTCAGGATCATTAATTTGATCATTTGTAGATCACGTCCGCTATACGTAGATCTTCCCTCTCTTATTTCTGGTACTCGTAAGTTAGCCACCAAATATATGCTTAGCCGCTGCTACAACCTCACCACTTAACCATACCTCACCCATTAAGGTTTGCTAGTCTTGATACCTTTGGAAATGAGATTGTCGAGTCCCCTGTGGCTCACAGATTACTACAACACCAGTTGCAGGTACAGGTAAAGGTTATTGACGCGAGCGCGTTGGTTGTTCATTTGGAGTTGCTTCTTCTTCTTCTTCATCGATCTAGGATGGGTTCCAGGCCGGCAGCCTGGGGTAGCAAGGATGGACGTCGTTCTTCTTTTGTCGTTTGTTTTCGTCCGTAGTCGGACCCTGCTCTTACTCTTGATGATTATGCAATGTACTGATGTGACTCTGATGTAGCTTGTGGCGAGTGTAAGCCAACCCTTCATATATCTCTTCTTTTTAGTACATGTACTTGTAACGATATCCATTCTTGCGACACGACGAGATGCGCTTCTATCCCTGACGAGGCCCTCGTGCCAAATTGAGGATAGGGTCGCATCTTGGGCATGACAAGGGAGCCCCAAGGGCGTCGCCTGATTGGAAGGAGGTGAACTCCCACCCCAATTCGGTTTGGGGAAAGGAGTCCACTCCTTCCTTCCCACCTCCCTCTTTCCTTGTTTTTTCTTTTCCTTTGGTGTTTTTCCACTTGGATCGTTTGGACTCACTTGATTTTGAATCACTTGAAACATACAAATCATACCACATGGGCAAGATGACTGAAGGCCTCTTTTTCGAGTGAGATGGAACAAGAAAGTAACTTGTTGGAAGTAATACATTTTGATGTGTGTAGTCCAATGAGTGCTGAGGCACGCAGTGGATATCGTTATGTTCTCACTTCACTGACGATTTGGGTAGATACAGGAGTATTTGCTTGATGAATCACAAGTCTGAAATATTGAGAAGTTCAAGCTATTTCAGAGTGAATATCGTCGTGACAAGAGGATAAAATGTCTACGATATGAGCATAGAGATGAATATCTAAATTGCGAGTTTGGTACACAATTAAGACAATGTGGAAATTGTTTCACAACTAATGCCACCTGGAACACCATGGTGTGATGGTGTGCCCGAACATCATAGTCGTGCCCTATTGGATATGGTGCATACTATGATGTCTCTTATCGAATTATCACTATCTTTTTTGGGTTAGGCACTAGAGACAACCGCATTCACTTTAAATAGGGCACCAAGTAATTCTGTTGAGATGACACCGTATGAACTATGGTTTGGGGAAACCTAAGCTGTCGTTTCTCAAAATTTTGGGGCTACGACGCTTATGTGAAAAAGTTTCAGCATGATAAGCTCGAACCCAAAGCGGATAAATGCATCTTCATAGGACACCCAAAATAGTTGGGTATACCTCCTATCTCAGATCCGGAAGCGAAGTGTTTGTTTCTAGAAATGGGTCCTTTCTTGAGGAAAACTTTCTCTCGAGAGAATCGAGTGGGAGGATGGTGGAAACTTGATGAGTTTATTGAACCGTCACTTCAACCAGTGTCTATCAAGGCGCAGGAAGTTGTTCCTGTGGCGCCTACACCAATTGAACTGGAAGCTAATGATAGTGATCATGAAACTTCGGATCAAGTTACTACAAACCTCGTAGGTCAACAAGGTCACGTACTGCTATAGAGTGGTACGGTAACCCTGTCTTGGAGGTCATGTTGTTGGACAACAATGAACCTACGAGCTATGGAGAAGCGATGGTGGGCCCAAATTCTGACAAATGGCTGGAGGCCATGAAATCCGAGAGAGGATCCATGTATGAAAACAAAGTGTAGAATTTGGAAGAACTACTTGATGGTCGTAAGACTGTTAAGTACATATGGATCTTTAAAAGGAAGAGAAACGATGATGGTGAAAACTCACCATTAAGAAAGCTCGACTTGTCGCAAAGATATTTCTGACAAGTTCAAAGAGTTGACTATGATGAGCTTTCTCACTCGTAGTGATGCTAAGAGTCTGTTGGAATTATGTTAGCAGTTGCTGCATTATTTATGAAATCTTGCAGATAGGATGTCAAAACATTGTTTCCTCGACGGTTTCCTTGAGGAAAGGTTGTATGTGATACAACCAGAATGTTTTGTCAATCCTAAGGATACTAACAAGTATTCAAGCTCCAACGATCCTTCTATGTACTGGAGCAAGCATCTCGGAGTTGGAATATACGCTTTGATGAGATGATCAAAGTTTTGGGGTTTATACAAGGTTTGTGAGAAACTTGTATTTCCAAAGAAGTGAGTGGGAGCACTATAGAATTTTTGATGAGTATATGTGGTTGACATATTGTTGATTGGAAATAATGTAGAATTTCTGGAAAGCATAAAGGGTTGTTTGAAAGGAGTTTTTCAAAGGAAACCTGGATTAAGCTACTTGAACATTGAGCATCAAGATCTATGGAGATAGATCAAAGCGCTTGATAGAACTATCAACGAAATGCATGCCTTGACAAGTTTTTTAAGGACTTCAAAATAGATCGTCAAAGAAGGATTTCTTGGCTGTGTTGTAAGGTATGAATTTGAGTAATACTCAAAGCCCGACCACGGCATAAGAAAGAGAAAGGACGAAGGCCGTCCCATAGCCTTAGCCATAGGCTCTAAAGTATGCCATGTTGTGCATCGCACCTGATGTGTGCCTTGCCATGAGTCTGTCAAGGGGTACAAAGAGTGATCCAAGATTGAATCGCTGAACAACAGTCAAAGTTATCCTTAGTAACTAGTGGACTAAGGAATTTTCTCAATTATGGAGGTGATTGAAGTGTTCGTCGTAAAGAGTTACGTCGATGCAAGCTTTGACACTAATCCGAGTAACTCTGAGTAGTAAACCGGATTAGTATAGTGGAGCACTGATACGTCCATTTTGCATCATGCTTTTATGTTGATATTTATCGCTTCTTGGGCTGTTATTCCACTTCACGGTACAATACTTATGCCTTTTCTCTCTTATTTTGCAAGGTTTACATGAAGAGGGAGAATGCCGGCAGCTGGAATTCTGGCCTGAAATTGGAGCAAGTTTGAGATACCTATTCTGCGCAACTCCAAACGCCGTAAAAATCAACGAGGATTTTTTCCGGATTTAAAAAAAATACTGGGCCGAAGAAGCGCTAGAGGGGCGCGAGCAGGTGGCCACAAGCCTGCTAGGCGCGGCCACCCCCTGGTCGCGCCTAGGGGGCTTGTGGGCACCCAGCTGGCCCTCTGGCCCCCCTCTTCTGCTATATGAAGGGTTTCGTCCATGAAAAAATCAAGAGGAGGCTTTTTCGAGGATTCACCGCCGCCACGAGGCGGAACTTGAGTAGAACCAATCTAGAGCTCCAGCAGGACGATCCTGCCGGGGAAACTTCCCTCCCGGAGGGGGAAATCATCGCCATTGTTGATACGTCTCAAACGTATCTATAATTTTGATGGTTTCATGTTGGTATCTTGTCATCTTTGGATGTTTTATGTACCTTTTATATCTTTTTTGGGACTAACTTATTAATTCTGTGCCAAGTGCCAGTTGCTGTTTTTTCTATGTTTTTGGCTCTTTTCATATCTGATTTTGGAATGGAGTCCAAACGGAATAAAATCCCCGAAATGATTTTTTCCCGAACGGAAGAAGATCAGGGGGCCTGTGGGCCAAGTCAGGTGGGCTCCAGGGAGCCCACAAGCCCCCACTCCGCCACCAGGGGGAGGCGGTGGTGTCAGGGCTTGTGGCCTCCCTGGCCGCCCCTTGACCTAGATCCTTGGCCTATGTATTCCCTAAAATACAACAAAAAATCAGGGGAGCCTCGAAAATACTTTTCCGCCGCCGCAAGCTTCCGTTTCCGCGAGATCTCATCTGGAGACCCTTCCCGATGCCCTGCCGAAGGGGACATTGGAGTTGGAGGGCTTCTTCATCATCATCATCGCCCCTCCAATGACTCGTGAGTAGTTCACTTCACACCTATGGGTTCGTAGTTAGTAGCTAGATGTCTTCTTCTCTCTCTTGGATCTTCAATACAAAGTTCTCCATGATCTTCATGGAGATCTATCGATGTAATCTTCTTTGGCGGTGTGTTTGTCGAGATCCGATGAATTGTGGATTTGTGATCAGATTATCTATGATATATATTTGTGTCTTTGCTGATTTCTTATATGCATGATTTGATATCCTTTTAAGTCACTGCGAGTCTTGGGTTTTGTTTGGACAACTAGATCTATGATTCTTGCAATGGGAGAAGTGCTTGGTTTTGGGTTCTACCATGTGGTGACCTTTCCCAGTGACAGTAGGGGCAGCAAGGCACACATTAAGTAGTTGCCATCAAGGGTAACAAGATGGGCTCTGTCGTTGATATGAGATTGTCTGTCTACATCATGTCATCTTGCTTAAGGAGTTACTCTGTTCTTTTGGACTTAATACACTAGATGCATGCTGGATAGCGGTCGACGTGTGGAGTAATAGTAGTAGATGCAGAAAGTATCGGTCTACTTGTTTTCGACGTGATGCCTATAGATATAATCATTGCCATAGATATCGTCACGACTTTGCGCGGTTCTATCAATTGCTCGACAATAATTTGTTCACCCACCGTCTACTTGCTTTCATGAGAGAAGCCACTAGTAAACACTGCGGCCCCCGGGTGTATTCACATCAATCCTTTACACCTCCGCTTTTACTTTGCTTTGTTACTTTGTTGCTTTCAGTTCTCACTTGGCAAACAATCTATAAGGGATTGAAAACCCGTTCATAGCGTTGGGAGCAAGATTTTGTGTTTGTGCAGGATCTTGTGATACTCCTCCACTGGATTGAATACCTTGGTTCTCAAACTGAGGGAAATACTTACCACCGCTGTGCTACATCACCCTTTCCGCTTCGAGGGAACACCAACGCAAGGCTCCAAGGCCACGGGGGAAATCCTTTGCATATTTGCCTAGGAAGTCCCTAAAGGCGTAGCCGCAGCAGAAGGATTCCTGGTGCCGTCGACACGACTATTCTTGGCGTCGTTGCTAGGGAAGCACAGCTGACATCAGAAGTATTTCTGGCGCCGTTGCCGGGGAGGAGAGATCAAGATCTATCCAAGTAGGTCTCACAAACTCATCTCTTGCATTTACTTTTGTTTCCAGTTGCCTCTCGTTTTCCTCTCCCCCACTTCACATTTGCCGTTTTCATTTGCCTTTCTCCTTTGCCTTTCTCCTTTGTCGTTTTCTTTTGCCCGTTTCACTCTCTCTTCCTGCTCGTTTGTGTGTGAGATAGTCCATCAATGGCTAGACCCACCACTCCAAACGACACCCCTGAAAATGGAGTTCTCAATTTCAGGCAAAATGAGGAAGAAAATTTCAAGGACGCTTGGTACAGGATTTGCAATGCTCAAAGTAGATCTATTCGTAAGCAATCCACTACCGTCCTCCTTTGCAGTTTCTATGTTGGAATTTCTCCTTGGAATAGGTATATCCTTGATACCCTTGTAGGTGGGAACTTTTTGGGGAGCCATACTATTGACTGCTATAGAGCTATCATGAATTTGGTAGGCTCACCCCCGCTCATGGTTAATGGAACTATCTTGACCTTGGAACACGTGATGCAAAGGCTTGACGCTATTGAAAACAAAATTGCCACAGTTGAACTTATTGAGGGTTTGGATAGAAAGATCCACAATCAAATCACTCAGTACAGATCCAAAGTGGGAACTTTTTGAAAAATTTAAGGGAGAAGGAACTTATAGTTAATGATTCTTCTAGAATTGGCAAATTAGAAGATGTCATAACCAACTTGGGTTCCGCTTTTGCCGCTCTGCAAAATACTCCGAATCTCACTCTCAAAAAGATAGTCAAGCCAGTTTTTGTTCCTAAAGCTAGTGGTGAGTCATCCAATAAAGATGAAGATCTTAAGATGATAAATGATCACACTACTTATGGTTTGAGCACCAAAGATGACTATACGTGATTCCATCACTTTTGTCTAGCTAAGGGCGTTAAACAAAAGCGCTTGTTTGGAAGCAACCCAAAGATTCCACCCTTTTTCTTTCTGTTTTGTGTTTTCCACACTTTCATAATTCTGTTATGATTGTGTTTTTTGTGTTTCTTTTTGCGTTTGTGCCAAGCAAAACCCTTATGATTAGTCTTGGGGATGATCGTTTGGTCATGCTGGAAAAGACAGAAACTTTATGATCACGAAAATAATGTTCATTTTTTTCTGTAAGAGCTTTTGAGTTGATTCTTTTTGCTGCTGATTTCTACGAAAATTCTTCAGACTGTCGTAATGTTTCAGAATTTTTGAAGTAACATAAGTATACGAAATATACATATTGCTACAGACTGGTGTGCTGTTAACAGATTCTGTTTTTGTTGTGTTGGTTGCTTATTTTGATGAAACTATGGATTGTATCGGGGGGTATTAGCCAGGGAAGATTGAAAATACAGTAACCCAACATCAGCATATATAGAATTTAAGTTTGCTACAGTACCTAAGGAAGTGGTGGTTTGCTTTCTCATACTAATGTTATCACGAGTTTCTGTTTAAGTTTCGTGTTGTGAAGTTTTCAAGTTTTGGGTGAAGTTCTTATGGACGAAAAGATAAAGAGTGGCAAGAGCTCAAACTTGGGGAATCCCAAGGCACCATAAGAGATTCAAGGATGCCGTAAAAGTCTAAGCTTGGGGATGCCCGGGAAGGCATCCCCTCTTTCGTCTTCAATCCATCGGTAACGTTACTTGGGGCTATATTTTATTCACCACATGTTATGTGTTTTTTCTTGCAGCGTCTTGTATCATAGGAGTCTTTTATTTTTGTTGTGTCACAATCATCCTTGCTGCACACCTAGAGAGAGAGACATGCACTCACCGTGATTTTGTCGAGCTTCACTTATATCCTTTGGTAGACAATTCAGCTCACATGTGCTTCACTTATATCTTTTGAGCTAGATACTTTTTCTCTATGTGCTTCACTTATATCTTTTAGAGCACAACGGTGTGTGGCTTGGTAGTTGATCTATGCTTTGAAAGTAGTCTCAAAAGGGGTAGTTATCCAAAGGGATACGAAAACTTCCACCTTCATGTGCATTGAATAGTTAGAGAAGTTTGATTCATCTCAATTAGTTTTGAGTTGTGGTTATGGTAATATTGAAGTCATGCTAGTAAGGTGTTGTGGATCTAGAAATACTTGTGTTGAAGTTAGTGATTCCCGTAGCATGCCCGTATGGTGAACCTCTATGTGATGAAATTTGAGCATGGTTAGTATATTGATTGTTATCCTTTGCGTGGCGGTCGGGATCGCGCGATGGTTTATACCTACCAACCCTTCCCCTAGGAGTATGCGCTGAATCCTTTGTTTCAATTACTAATAGAACTTTTGCAACAAGTATATGAGTTCTTCATGACTAATGTTGAGTCCATGGTTTATATGCACTTTCACCTTCCACCATCACTATCTTCTTAGTGTCGTGCAACTTTCGCCGGTGCACAAAACCCACCATTGGCCTCCCTCAAAACAGCCACCGTTCCTACCTACTATGGCTTTTTCAAAGTCATTCCGAGATATATTGCCATGCAACTACCACCATGACATGTGCCACCATGTCTACATTGCCATTGCATGATCGTAAGATAGCTAGCATGATGTTTCCATTAATGTCTATGCCATGCTAGATCATTGCCACGGTACACTACCGAAGGCATCCCATATATAGTCATTGTTGCTCTAAGTTTTGAGTTGAAAGTGTGATGATCATCATTGATGGAGCATTGTCCCATGTGAGGAAATAAAAGAGGCCAAAGAAGCCCACCAAAAAAAAGAGGCCAAAGAGCCCACCAAAAAATGAGAGAAAAAGAGAGAAGGGACAATGCTACCACTTTTTCCATACATGTGCACACTACGCACCATGATCTTCATGATTGAGAGTCCCTCGGTTTGGCACCACCATATAGCTAGTGGGAAATTTTCATTATATAACTTGGCTTATATATTCCAATGATAGGCTTCCTCAACATTTCCTTAGGTCTTCGTGAGGAAGCAAGTTGGATGCACACCCACTAGTTTTCTTTAAGAGCTTTCACATACTCTTAGCTCTAGTGCATCATTAGTATGGCAATCCCTACTCATTCACATTGATATCTATTAATGAGCATCTCCATAGCTCATTGATATGCCTAGTTAATGTGACTATCTTCTCCTTTTTTTCGTCTTGCAACCTCCTCCACATTCCACACCATCTATAGTGCTATAACCATGGCTCACGCTAATGTATTGCGTGAGAGTTGAAAAGGTTTGAGAAAGTAAAGGTGTGAAACAATTACTTGGACAATACCGGGGTTCTGCATGATTTAAATTCGTTGTGCAATGATGATAGAGCATAGCCAGACTATATGCTTTTGTAGGGATAACTTTCTTTTGGCCTTGTTATTTTGAAAGTTCATGATTACCTTGCTAGTTTTCTTGAATTATTATTGTTTCCACGTCAATAGCAAACTATTGTTTTGAATCTGATGGATCTGAACATTCACGTCACATAAGAGGAGTTACAAAGGACATCTATGCTAGGTAGCATGAAAGCATCAAAAATTCATTCTTTATCACTTCCCTACTCGAGGACGAGCAGGTGTTAAGCTTGGGGATGCTTGATACGTCTCAAACGTATCTATACTTCTTGATGGTTTCATGTTGTTATCTTGTCATCTTTGGATGTTTTATGTACCTTTTATATCTTTTTTGGGACTAACTTTTTAATTAAGTGCCAAGTGCTAGTTCCTGTTTTTTCTGTGTTTTTGGCTCTTTCCAGATCAGATTTTGGAATGGAGTCCAAACGGAATAAAATCCCCGAAATGATTTTTTCCCGAACGGAAGAAGATCAGGGGGCGTGTGGGCCAAGCCAGGTGGGCTCCAAGGAGCCCACAAGCCCCCACTCCGCCACCAGGGGGAGGCGGTGGTGTCAGGGCTTGTGGCCTCCCTGGCCGCCCCCTGACCTAGATCCTTGGCCTATATATTCCCTAAAATACAACAAAAAATCAGGGGAGCCTCGAAAATACTTTTCCACCGCCGCAAGCTTCCGTTTCCGCGAGATCTCATCTGGAGACCCTTCCCGGCGCCCTGCCGGAGGGGACTTTGGAGTTGGAGGGTTTCATCATCATCATCATCGCCCGTCCAATGACTCGTGAGTAGTTCACTTCAGACCTACGGGTCCGTAGTTAGTAGCTAGATGGATTCTTCTCTCTCTTGGATCTTCAATACAAAGTTCTCCATGATCTTCATGGAGATCTATCCGATGTAATCTTCTTTGGCGGTGTGTTTGTCGAGATCCGATGAATTGTGGATTTGTGATCAGATTATCTATGATATATATTTGAGTCTTTGCTGATTTCTTATATGCATGATTTGATATCATTGTAAGTCTCTCCGAGTCTTGGGTTTTGTTTGGCCAACTAGATCTATTATTCTTGCAATGGGAGAAGTGCTTGGTTTTGGGTTCTACCATGTGGTGACCTTTCCCAGTGACAGTAGGGGCAGCAAGGCACACATTAAGTAGTTTCCATCAAGGGTAACAAGATGGGCTCTGTCATTGATATGAGATTGTCCGTCTACATCATGTCATCTTGCGTAAGGCGTTACTCTGTTCTTTTGGACTTAATACACTAGATGCATGTTGGATAGTGGTCGACGTGTGGAGTAATAGTAGTAGATGCAGAAAGTATCGGTCTACTTGTTTTGGACGTGATGCATATAGATATAATCATTGCCATAAATATCGTCATGACTTTGCGCGGTTCTATCAATTGCTCGACAATAATTTGTCCACCCACCATCTACTTGCTTTCATGAGAGAAGCCACTAGTAAACACTACGGCCCCCGGGTCTATTCGCATCCATCGTTTACACTTCTGCTTTTACTTTGCTTTGTTACTTTGTTGTTTTCAGTTCTCACTTGGCAAACAATCTATAAGGGATTGACAACCCCTTCATAGAGTAGGGAGCAAGCTTTTGTGTTTGTGCAGGATCTTGTGATACTCCTCCACTGGATTGAATACCTTGGTTCTCAAACTGAGGGAAATACTTACCACCGCTGTGCTACATCACCCTTTCCGCTTCGAGGGAACACCAACACAAGGCTCCAAGGCCACGGGGGAAATCCTCTGCATATTTGCCTAGGAAGTCCCTTAAGGCGTAGCTGCAGCAGAAGGATTCCTGGTGCCGTCGACACGACTATTCTTGGCGTCGTTGCTAGGGAAGCACAGTTGACATCAATCGTCATCATCAACACTCCTCTCATCGGAGGGGACTCATCACCATCAACATCTTCATCAGCACTATCTCATCTCCAAACCCTAGTTCATCTCTTGTAACCAATCTGTGTCTCGCGACTCCGATTAGTACTTGTAAGGTTGCTAGTCGTGTTAATTACTCCTTGTAGTTGATGCTAGTTGGATTACTTGGTGGAAGAGTTTATGTTCAGATCCTTGATGCTACTCATTACCTCTCTGGTCATGAATATGATTATGCTTTGTCAGTAGTTACTTCTGTTCCTGAGGACATGGGATAAGTCATGCTAATAGTAGTCATGTGAATTTGGTATTCGTTCGATATTTTGATGTGTTGTATGTTGTTTTTCCTCTAGTGGTGTTATGTGAACGTCGACTACATAACACTTCACCATTATTTGGGCCTAGAGGAAGGCATTGGGAAGGAGTAAGTAGATGATGGGTTGCTAGAGTGACAGAAGCTTAAACCCTAGTTTATGCGTTGCTTCGTAAGGGGCTGATTTGGATCCACTAGTTTAATGCTATGGTTAGACTTTGTCTTAATTCTTCTTTCGTAGTTGCGGATGCTTGCGAGAGGGGTTAATCATAAGTGGGATGCTTGTCCAAGTAAGGGCATTACCCAAGCGCCGGTCCACCCACATATCAAACTATCAAAGTAACGAATGCGAATCATATGAACATGATGAAAACTAGCATGACAGAAATTCCCGTGTGTCCTCGGGAGCGTTTTTCCTCCTATAAGACTATATCCAGGCTTGTCCCTTGCTACAAAAGGGATTGGGCCACTTTGCTGCACCGTTGCTACTTTTGTTACTTGTTGCTTGCTACGAATCATCTCACCACACAATCACTTGTTACCGATAATTTCAGTGCTTGCAGATATTTCCTTGCTGAAAACCACTTGTCAGATCCTTCTGCTCCTCGTTGGGTTCGACACTCTTACTTATCGAAAGGACTACGATTGATCCCCTATACGTGTGGGTCATCACGCAGACATTTGGAATAAGTTCCTAATGGCGCGTGGTAGCAGCATATATAGGATGACATACAGATTTGTAAAACACACACCGATCTGAAAGGTTCAAACCCGTTGACTAAAACCTCTCTCACAAGAAATACATGATCAAGCCCCAGAACTGTATGGGTGTTAGATTCATTACAATCACATAGTGATGTGAACTAGATTATTGACTCTAGTGCAAGTGGGAGACTGTTGGAAATATGCGCTAGAGGCAATAATAAATTGGTTATTATTATATTTCCTTATTCATGATAATCGTTTATTATCCATGCTATAATTGTATTGACTCGAAACTCAAATATATGTGTGGATACCTACACAACACACTGTCCCTAGTGAGCCTCTAGTTGACTAGCTCGTTGATCAAAGATGGTCAAGGTTTCCTGGCCATAGACAGGTGTTGTCACTTGATAACGGGATCACATCATTAGGAGAATGATGTGATGGACAATACCCAAACTATAAACGTAGCATATGATCGTGTCAGTTTATTGCTATTGTTTTCTGCATTTCAATGTATCTGTTCCTATGACCATGAGATCATGCAACACCCGGACACCGGAGGAATACCTTGTGTGTATCAAACATCGCAATGTTAATGGGTGACTATAAAGGTGCTCTACAGGTATCTCCAAAGGTGTCTGTTGGGTTGGCATGGATCAAGACTGGGATTTGTCACCCCGTGTGATGGAGAGGTATCTCGGGGCCCACTCGGTAATACAACATCACAACAAGCCTTGCAAGCAATGTGATTAAAGAGTTAGTCACGGGATATTGTATTATGGAACGAGTAAAGAGACTTGCCGGTAACGACATTGAACTAGGTATGGAGATACCGACGATCGAATCTCGGGCAAGTAACATATCGAAGGACAAAGGGAACAACATACGGGTTTAAATGAATCCTTGACATAGAGTTTCAACCAATAGAGATCTTCATAGAATATGTAGGAGCCAATATGGACATCTAGGTCCCGCTATTCATTATTGATCGGGGAGTGTCTCAGGTCATGTCTGCATAGTTCTCAAACCCGCAGGGTCTGCACACTTAAGGTTCGGTGACGTTTCGGTATAGTTGAGTTATAGGTGTTGGTGACCGAAGGTTGTTCGGAGTCCCGGGCAAAATCTTGGACGTCACGAGGAGCTCCAGAATGGTCCGGAGGTAAAGATTGATATATAGGAAGTCCTCTTTTGGTCACCGGAAAAGTTTCATGTTCATCGGTAATGTACCGGGGGTGCCGGGAGGGTACCGGGGGACCACCGGGAGGGGTGTGACGACCCAAAGGCTTCATGGGTTGTGAGAGGAGGTAGACCATCCCCTAGTGGGCTGGCCAAAGCCTTCCCTAAGGGCCCACACGACTGGAGTGGAGGAATAAGGCAAAAAGCCAAAAGGTGGAAAGGGTTTCTAAATTAGGAATGAGTTCTAATAGGATTCCACCTCCCTTGTGGGAGGTGGATTCCTCCCTTGTTGGCTCGGCCGAACCTCTCCAAGGCAGCCTCCCCTCCTCTCCCTCCTATATATACTAGAGGTTTTAGAGGTGAGGGTTAACCCTAATTGCCACGTGCTCCCTCTACTTCTCTCTAGATCTGTTTCTCCTCTGGTCTAGTTCAGCGGTGCTTAGGTGAAGCCCTGCTAGATTAGTTCACCACCACCACCATGCCGCCGTGCTGGAGAACTCATCTGCCTCTCCACCCCTCTTGCTGGATCAAGAAGGTGGGGATCGTCATCGAGTTGTACGTGTGCTTAATGCGGAGGTGCCGTCCGTTCGGCACTAGATCGGGATGGATCGTGATGGGATCGCGGGACGGATCGTGATAAGATCGTGGGACGGGCTGCGATTTGGATCACGAAGATGTTCCACTACATCAACCGCGTTATATACGCTTCCGCTTAGCGAAGGGTATGTAGATTCACTCTCCCCTCTCGTAGATGATCATCACCATGGATAGGTATTGCGTGTGCGTAGGAATTTTTTTGTTTCCCATGCAACGTTCCCCAACAAGAAGACTAGAAGAAGAAGGAGAAAAGGAACACGAAGGAGAAGAAGAAGGTGAAAAGAAAGAATAAGGAGAAGATGATTACTTATCTTATGTTGAGCTTATTATGTCATTTTGGAGGAAGATACACTAAGTTATGAGCTAACCAAGGTTCTTGTGCTATTTTTGACTTAACTAAGCTAATTATGTCATAAATGAACTAAATAAGCTAATTTTGTTATTTTGGAGGATAATTATCTAAGTATGTCATTTTGGAGAAAATAAGCTAAGTATGTCGCAGAACACTAGGGAAAGCATACCGTCGTCGTCATCAAGGATGTGAATCATGGGGGTTGCTAGGGGCGGGTAAACATGGAGAAGGTTGCCCTTGAGAAGGGTTGTGCGATGCGGCTCGGGAGTTATTCTGCACCAAAGATATTTTGCAATGTCTGTTTAGCATGATAACACTCAAATGTTAATGCTAGTAACTAATGACCATTGAAATGAAACTCTCTGTTCCAACCCGAGAAATGTTCGGCATCGGCGGAGGGGTGATAACCCACAAGTATAGGGGATCGCAACAGTTTTCGAGGGTAGATTATTCAACCCAAATTTGTTGATTCGACACTAGGGGAAGCCAAAGAATATTCTCAAGTATTAGCAGTTGAGTTGTCAATTCAACCACACCTGAAAGACTTAGTATCTGCAGAAAAGTATCAGTAGGAAAGTAGTGTGATAGCAATAGTAGCAACAATAACAGCAGTGACAACATTAGCGACAAAGTAACAGTAGCAGCAGTGACAGCAGTAGTGACAGAGTAACAGTAGCAGCAGTGACAGCAGTAGCAGCAAAGTAATGTAGCAAGGACCAGTAGGAAAAACTTGTAGCCATTGGATCGGTGATGGATAATTATGCCGGATGATATTCATCATGCAACACTTATAACACGGAGAGATATGTAACTAGCTCCAGTACGTCAATGTAATGTAGGCATGTATTCCGTACGTAGTCATACGTGCTTAGGGAAAAGAACTTGCATGACATCTATTGTCCATCCCTCCCGTGCTAGCGGGGTCCTAATGGAAACTACGGGATATTAAGGTTCTCCTTTTAATAGAGAACCGGAACAACGCATTAGCACATAGTGAATACATGAACTCCTCATACTATGGTCATCTCCGGGAGTGGTTCCGGCTATTGTCACTCCGGGGTTGCCGGGTCATAACACATAGTAGGTGACTGCAACTTGCAAGATAGGATATAGAACACACATATATTGACAAGAACATAATAGGTTCAGATCTGAAATCATGGCACTCGGGCCCTAGTGACAAGCATTAAGCATGGCAAAGTAGTAGCAACATCAATCTTAGAACATAGTTGATACTAGGGATCGATCCCCATCAAAACTAACTCGATTACATGATAGATCTCATCCAACCCATCACCGTCCAGCAAGCCTACGATGAGATTACTCACGAACGGTGAAGAGCATCATGGAATTGGCGATGAAGGAAGGTTGGTGATGACGATGGCGACGATCTCCCCTCTCCGGAGCCGAGAACGGACTCCACATCTGCCCTCCAGAGGAAGAACAGGAGGTGGCGGCGCCTCCGTATCGTAAAACGCGATGAACTCTTCTCCTTGATTTTTTTTCCAGACGGAAGGGACTAAATAGTACTGGAATTGGAGGCGGTGGAGCTCCGTGGGCACCACAAGCCTGCTAGGTGCGGCCAGGGGGGGGGCGCGTGGTGGGCTTGTGGGCTCCACGCTCCACTTCTCCGGTTGATTCTTGCGCCAGTATTTTTATATATTCCACAAAAAATCCTCGTAAATTTCCAGGTCATTTCGAGAACTTTTATTTCTACGCAAAAACAGCACCATGGCAATTCTGCTGAAAACAATGTTAGTCTGGGTTAGTTGCATTCAAATCATGCAAATTAGAGTCCAAAACAAGGGCAAAAGAGTTTGGAAAAGTAGATAGGACGGAGACGTATCAAGGGGTCTGATCGTTCTCGAGGCACATAGAGTGCACATTTGGTTTTGAAGGGTCAGTCATATGAGCTAGTAATGAAACTGACATTACATGCATGATTTGGCTAATGTGAAAAAATAAACTTACCACAAGGAGATCGTACATGGCACGGTTAGCTGTCTTATTCCGTGCCCTCTCCTCCTCTAACAACCGAGTTGTGTTCTCCTTCGTGGCCCGATCCCTCTCCTCCAAAAGCTCCTGGGTTGTTTATCTACCTTTCTGAAGAGCATACTACAACACCACTCCTCGTTAGCATTGTAATCAACGATGGCCACATACACAATGTAACGGATGAAATTTTTATGAGTCCGTATAACTAACCTCGATGGTGAGATCAACTCGCCGTGGACGAGGCCTGCTGCTGGCTACGCCTATAGGGATTTCCTTGGCAAATACGCCTTGGAGCCTTGCGTTGGTGTTCCCTTGAAGAGGAAAGGGTGATGTAGCACAGCAGCGGTAAGTATTTCCCTCAGTTTGAGAACCAAGGTATCAATCTAGTAGGAGGATCGCGTCAAGTCACAAGTACCTGCACAAACACAAAGAGCTTGCACCCAACGCTATGAAGGGGTTGTCAATCCCTTATAGATTGTTTGCAAAGTGAGAACTGAAAGCAAAAAGTAAACAAAGCAAAGTAAAAGTAAAAGCTGAGATGATAATTGTGAATAGACCTGGGGGCCGTAGTGTTCACTAGTGGCTTCTCTCATGAAAGCAAGTAGACGGTGGGTGAACGAATTACTGTCGAGCAATTCATAGAACCGCGCAAAGTCATGACGTTATCTATGGCAAGGATAATACATATAGGCATCACGTCCAAAACAAGTAGACCGATACTTTCTGCATCTACTACTATTACTCCACACGTCGACCGCTATCCAGCATGCATCTAGTGTACTGAGTTCATAAGAACAGAGTAACGCCTTAAGCAAGATGACATGATGTAGATGGACAATCTCAAATCTATGATGAAAACCCATCTTGTTACCCTTGATGGCAACAACACGATGCGTGCCTTGCTGCCCCTTCTGTCACTCGGAAAGGTCACCGCACGGTATGAACCCAAAACCAAGCACTTCTCCCATTGCAAGAATCATACATCTAGTTGGCCAAACAAAACCCAAGACTCGGAGAGACAAACAAGGATATCAAATCATGCATATAAGAAATCAGCAAAGACTCAAATATAATTCATAGATAATCTGATCACAAATCCACAATTCATTGGATCTCGACAAACACACCGCCAAAGAGGATTACATCGGATAGATCTCCATGAAGATCATGTAGAACTTTGTATTGAAGATCCAAGAGAGAGAAGAAGCCATCTAGCTACTAACTACAGACCCGTAGGTCTGAAGTGGACTACTCACGAGTCATTGGAGAGGCAATGATGTTGATGTAGAAGCCCTCCAGCTTCAAAGTCCCCTCCGAAGGGGCACCAGGAAGGGTCTCCAGATGAGATCTCGCGGAAACGGAAGCTTGCGGCGGCGGAAAAGTGGTTTCGTGGACGCCCTGATTTTTTTTGGGATTTTAGGGAATATATAGGCGAAAGAGCTAGGGCAGGGGAGCTCCAGGGAGTCCACAAGCCTGGTGGCCGCGGGCCCCCCTGGCCGCACCACAGGGCTTGTGGGCTCCCTGTGGGCCTCCTGCCTTGGCCCTCAAGTCCCCCGATCTCTGTTCTGGAAAAATTTATTTCGGGGATTTTATTCCGTTTGTACTCCGTTCCAAAACCAGATGTGAAAAGAGTCAAAAACACAGAAAAAACATGAACTGGCACTTGGCACTGAATTAATAAGTTAGTCCCAAAAAAGATATAAAAGGTATAAAAAACATCCAAAGTTGACAAGATAACAGCATGAAACCATCAAAAATTATAGATACATTTGAGACGTATCAAGCACCCCCAAGCTTAACTCCTGCTCGTCCTCGAGTAGGGAAGTGATAAAGAATGAATTATTGATGCTTTCATGCTACCTAGCATAGATGTCCTTTGTAACTCCTCTTATGTGACATGAATGTTCAGATCCGTTAGATTCAAAACAATAGTTTTCTATTGACGTGGAGACAATAATACTTCAAGCAAACTAGCAAGGTAATCATGAACTTTGAAAATAACAAGGCTAAAAGAAATTTATCCCTACAAAATCATATAGTCTGGCTATGCTCTATCATCCTTGCACAACGAATTTAAATCATGCACAACCTCGGTATTGGCCAAGTAATTGTTTTCACACCTTTACTTTCTCAAATTTTTTCAACTCTCACGCAATACATGAGTGTGAGCCATGGTTATAGCACTAAAGTGGAATGGAGTGTGGTGGAGGTTGCAACGCAAACAAGGAGAAGATGGTCACATCGACTAGGCATATCAATGAGCTATGGAGATGCTCATCAATAGATATCAATGTGAACGAGTAGGGATTGCCATACAAATGATGCACTAGAGCTAAGAGTATGTGAAAGCTCTTAAAGAAAACTAGTGGGTGTGCATCCAACTTGCTTGCTCACGAAGACCTAAGGCAATTTTGAGGAAGCCCATCATTGGAATATACAAGACAAGTTATATAATGAAAATTTCCCACTAGCTATATGGTGGTGACAAAACGAATGACTCTTAATCATGAAGATCATGGTGCTTAATCAGCACAAGTGTGGAAAGATAGTAGCATTGTCCCTTCTCTCTTTTTCTCTCATTTTTTTGGTGGGCTCTTTGGCCTCTTTTTTTTGGTGGGCATCTTTGGCCTCTTTTTGTAAATGGTCTTCGCTGGCCTCTTTTATTTCCTCACATGGGACAATGCTCCATCAATGATGATCATCACACTACAACTAAAAACTTAGAGCAATGATGACTCTATATGGAATGCCTTCGGTAGTGTACCGTGACAATGATCTAGCATGGCATAGACATCAATGGAAACATCATGCTAGCTATCTTATGATCATGCAATGGCAATGTAAAAGTTGTGGCACATGTCATGGTGGTAGTTGCATGGCAATATATCTCGGAATGGCTTTGAAAAAGCCATAGTAGGTAGGTATGGTGGCTATTTTGAGGGAGGCTAATGGTGGTTTTATGCACCGGCGAAAGTTGCACGACACTAAAGAAGATAGTGATGGTGGAAGGTGAAAGTTCATCTAAACCATGGACTCAACATTAGTCATGAAGAACTCATATACTTGTTGCAAAAGTTTTAGTAGTAATCGAAACAAAGCATTCAACACATACTCCTAGGGGAAGGGTTGGTAGGTATAAACCATCGTGCGATCCCAACCGCTACACAAAGGATGACAATCAATAAACTAATCATGCTCAGACTTCATCACATAGCGGTTCACAATACGTGCATGCTACGGGAATCACTAACTTCAACACAAGTATTTCTAGATCCACAACACCTTACTAATATAACTTCAATATTACCACAACCACAACTCAAAACTAATTGAGATGAATCGAACTTCTCTAACTACTCAATGCACATGAAGGTGGAAGTTTTCATATCCCTTTGGATAACTACCCCTTTTGATACTACTTTCATAGCATAAGCCAACTACCAAGCCACACACCGATGTGCTCTAAAAGATAGAAGTGAAGCACACAGAGCAAAATCAACTAGCTCAAAAGATATAAGTGAAATACATGTGAGCTGAATTGCCTAACAAAAGGATATAAGTGAAGCTCGACAAAATCACGGTGAGTGCATGTCTCTCTCTCTAGGTGTGCAGCAAGGAAGATTGTGACACAACAAAAATAAAAGACTCCTACGATACAAGACGCTCCAAGCAAAACACATAACATGTAGTGAATAAAAATATAGCCCCGAGTAACATTACCGATGGATTGAAGACGAAAGAGGGGATACCTTCCCGGGGCATCCCCAAGCTTAGGCTTTTTCGGCATCCTTGAATCAACTTGGGGTACCTTGGGCATCCCCAAGCTTGAGCTCTTGCCACTCTTTATCTCTTTGCCCATAAGAACTTCACCCAAAACATGAAAACTTCACAACACGAAACATAAACAGAAACTCGTGATATCATTAGTATAAGAAAGCAAATCACCACTTCCTTTGGTACTGTAGCAAACTTAAATTATACTTATGTTGATGTTGGGTTACTGTATTTTCAATATTCCATAGCTAATACCCCCCGATACTATCCATAGTTTCATCAAAATAAGCAACCAACTCAACAAAAACAGAATCTGTTAACAGCATACCAGTCTGTAGCAATCTGTATACTTCGTATACTTCTGGTACTTCACAAATTTTGAAAACTTACGACAGTCTGAAGATTTGCGTAGCAATCCGCAGAAAAAAGAATCAACTCAAAAGCTCTTACAGAAAAAAAATGAAAATTATTTTCGTGAGCAGAAAGTTTCTGTCTTTTCCAGCATGATCAAATGATCATCCCCAAGACTAACCATAACGGTTTTACTTGTCACAAACACAAAAGAAACACAAAAAACACAATCATAACATAATTATGAAAGTCTGGAAAACACAAAACAGAAAGAAAAAGGATAGATTCGTTGGTTGCCTCCCAACAAGCGCTATTGTTTAACGCCCTTAGCTAGGCATAAGGTAATGGAATCACGTATAGTCATATTTGGTGCTCAAACCATAAGTAGCCCCCATCATAGATTCATAAGGAAATCTTATTTTCTTTCTAGGAAAATGCTCCATGCCCTTCTTTAGAGGAAATTGAAATCTAATATTCCCTTCCTTCATATCGATGATAGCACCAATAGTCCTTAGGAAAGGTCTACCAAGAATAATGGGACATGAAGGATTGCAATCTATGTCAAGTACAATGAAATCCACGGGTACATAGTTCTTATTTGCAACAATAAGAACATCATTGATCCTTCCCATGGGTTTCTTGACAGTAGAATCCGCAAGATGCAAAATAAGAGAACACTCTTCAATCTCATGAAAACCAAGAATATCACATAAAGACTTTGGAATCGCGGAAACACTAGCACCCAAATCACACAAAGCATTGCATTCATAGTTTTTGATTTTGATTTTGATAGTAGGTTCCCACTCATCATGGAGTTTTCTAGGTATAGAGACTTCTAATTCGAGTTTCTCTTCAAGAGATTTCATCATAGCATCTACGATATGAGCGGTAAAGGCTTTGCTTTGGATATAAGCATGTGGAGAGTTTGCAATGGATTGCATCAAGGAAATGAATTCAAACAAGGAGCAACTATCATAGTTGAATCCCTTGAAATCCAAAGTGGGAGTTTCATTACTACCCAATATTTTGATTTCTTCTACTCCACTCTCCACACCTTTATCATCAAGATAGGTGGACTCCGAATCATTGGGGGCGTTTTTCAACCAAAGTGGATTCATATCCAGCCCCTTCATCAATAGGTTTGACACGCGAAAACAAAGATTCAAGAGGAGTCACACCAAGCACTTTAAGATCTTCGTGATTTGCATCATTAGAATGCACCCTTTTAAACCATTCATGCTTAGCGTGAATTTGGGCGGTTCTTTCTTTGCTCTCATTCATGGAGACACACATAGCTTTTAAAGTTTCATCCAAGTTAACCTTGGGAGGGTCACATCTAACTTTCAAAGCATCAATATCACAAGACATGCTATCAACGCTCTTAGCCAAATCGTCTATTTTTAGTAGTTTTTCTCTATGGACGCATTGAAAATCTTTTGAGAGTTGATGAACTCTTTGATATTACTCTCTAAATCAGAGGGTAATTTGTTATGATTTCCATAAGTGTTGTTGTTGGAATTGCCATAATTGTTAGAGGAGTTACTAGGAGAAGGCCTAGGAACATAGTTTCCTCTAAAAGCATCGTTGTTGCCAAAATTGTTCCTGCCAACAAAATTAACGTCCAAACTAGCATTGCTACTCTCAATCAAGGAAGATAGTGGCATGTCATTAGGATCTAAAGGATCATTTCTACTAGCAACCAAATTCATCAACTCGTCCATCTTAGCACTAAGCGAGTTAATTTCTTCTATAGCGTGTACCTTTTTGCTAGCAGGTGACCTTTCAGTGTGCCACTAAGAGTAGTTGGTCATGATATTGTCTAGGAGTTTTGTAGCTTCTCCTAACGTGATTTCCATGAATGTTCCACCTGAGGCGGAGTCCAAGATATTGCGAGAAGCAAAATTCAAACCAGCATAAAAGATTTGTATAATCATCCAGAAACTCAAGCCATGAGCGGGACAATTTATAATCATTAACTTCATCCTCTCCCAAGATTGTGCAACGTGTTCATGATCAAGTTGCTTGGAATTCATGATATGTTACGGAGAGAGATAATCTTAGCCGGCGGAAAATACTTGGATATGTAAGCATCTTTGCACTTATTCCAAGAATCGATACTATTTTTAGGCAAAGAAAAAAACCAAGTTTTTGCACGATCTCGTAAAGAGAACAGAAAAAGCTTCAATTTAACATCATTATCCACATCTTTCTTCTTTTTCATATTGCAAAGTTCAATGAAAGTATTAATATGGGATGCGGCATCTTCACTAGGAATGCCAGAAAATTGCTCTTTCATAACAAGATTCACCAAGGCAGCATTGATTTCATATGATTCCGCACTAGTGGCGGGAGCAATCGGAGTACTAATAAAATCATTATTATTAGTATTCGAGAAGTCGCAAAGTTTGGTGTTTTCAGCCATGATGGCTTCAACAAACAAACAAGAACACAAGCAAGCAAGAAAATTGGCAAAGGAAAACGGCAAAAGGCAAAAGAAAGCGGCAAAGGAGAAAGGCAAATGAAAACGGCAAATGTGAAGTGGGGGAGAGGAAAACGAGAGGCAACTAGCAAAAAAGGTAAATGCAAGAGATGACTTTGTGACACTTACTTGGATAGATCTTGACTTGATCTCCCCGGCAACGGCGCCAGAAATCGGCGTGTTGACGGGAGATTATTCTTGTCTTGATACTCCTCGGCAAGCGATCCTCCCCGGCAATGGCGCGAGAAATCTTTCTGCTGCTGGCTACGCCTATAGGGATTTCCGTGGCAAATATGCAAAGGATTCCCCCGCGGCCTTGGAGCCTTGCGTTGGTGTTCCCTTGAAGAGGAAAGGGTGATGTAGCATAGCGGCGGTAAGTATTTCCCTCAGTTTGTGAACCAAGGTATCAATCGAGTAGGAGGATCGCGTCAAGTCACAAGTACCTGCACAAACACAAAGAGCTTGCACCCAACGCTATGAAGGGGTTGTCAATCCCTTATAGATTGTTTGCAAAGTGAGAACTTAAAGCAAAAAGTAAACAAAGCAAAGTAAAAGTAAAAGCTGAGATGATAATTGTGAATAGACCCGGGGGCCGTAGTGTTCACTAGTGGCTTCTCTCATGAAAGCAAGTAGACGGTGGGTGAACGAATTACTATCGAGCAATTGATAGAACCGTGCAAAGTCATGACGTTATCTATGGCAATGATCATACATATAGGCATCACGTCCAAAACAAGTAGGCCGATACTTTGTGCATCTACTACTATTACTCCACACGTCGACCGCTATCCAGCATGCATCTAGTGTATTGAGTTCATAAGAACAGAGTAACGCCTTAAGCAAGACGACATGATGTAGATGGACAATCTCAAATCTATGATCAAAGCCCATCTTGTTACCCTTGATGGCAACAACACGATGCGTGCCTTGCTGCCCCTTCTGTCATTCGGAAAGGTCACCGCACGGTATGAACCCAAAACCAAGCACTTCTCCCATTTCAAGAATCATAGATCTAGTTGGCCAAACAAAACCCAAGACTCGGAGAGACTTACAAGGATATCAAATCATGCATATAAGAAATCAGCAAAGACTCAAATATAATTCATAGATAATCTGATCACAAATCCACAATTCATTGGATCTCGACAAACACACCGCCAAAGAGGATTACATCGGATAGATCTCCATGAAGATCATGGAGAACTTTGTATTGAAGATCCAAGAGAGAGAAGAAGCCATCTAGCTACTAACTACGGACCCGTAGGTCTGAAGTGGACTACTCACGAGTCACTGGAGAGGCAATGATGTTGATGTAGAAGCCCTCCGGCTCCAAAGTCCCCTCCGGTAGGGCACCGGGAAGGGTCTCCAGATGAGATCTCGCGGAAATGGAAGCTTGCGGCGGCGGAAAAGTGGTTTCTTGGACGCCCCGATTTTTTCTGGGATTTTATGGAATATATAGGCGAAAGAGCTAGGGCACGGGAGCTCCACGGAGGCCACAAGCCTGGTGGCCGCGGGCCCCCCTGGCCGCGGCCATAGGGTTGTGGGCTCCCTCTGGGCCTCCTGCCTTGGCCCTCAAGTCCCCTGATCTTCTTCTGTTCTGGAAAAATTTATTTCGGGGATTTTATTCCGTTTGAACTCCATTCCAAAATCAGATCTGAAAAGAGTCAAAAACACAGAAAAAACAGGAACTCGCACTTGGCACTGAATTAATAAGTTAGTCCCAAAAAAGATATAAAAGGTATATAAAACATACAAAGTTGACAAGATAACAGCATGAAACCATAAAAAATATAGATACGTTTGAGACGTATCAAGGCCTTATCTCAGGACAGGAGCTTGTGTGGCGCGCCTTGATCTCCGGGAGAGTGAGAGGAACGTATCAGCCCATATCCAATGGCTATCGAGCCATGGGGCCTCCCGCCACCAGATATCATCACCAGCTCTAGATCCAAAGGTTCCTGGCTCGGGTTAAAGTCCTCCCCTCTCCTCTTCTTCCCCTCACCCTTGTATCTCAGGATCTTGTTGTGGCAGGAGATGTTGTTGAACTTCTCTGGATGATCGAGGTCAGACTCAGAGAATCCCTTGGCCTTCTTGTAGGAGGTAGTATGGGCCATGCCATAGAGGTCATACAACTCTGGCACCTCCGTTTTACTATGATGCGCCTAAAAGAGAGGAACAAAGTATTAGTAAAGGGCTCAAGCTAGCATGAAGAATGAATTGCATGAATCATGAAGAAAACTACATACCCAGTTTCGTCCGAACTAAAATAAGTTGGCACTGCCTTCATGGTGTGGCACACCAACCATTTGGGCACGCCGGTCCTTTGCATTGTCGTGGACGGCTTACGATTGGCCTGTGCACCACTCATCCACCAATGCCTCCCAACAATCCATCTGATCTGCACACCATCTCGGGGGCACCTATAAGTTAGTAAGGAGAAATGTGAGCGCTACGCCTACGAATAAAATCAAGAAAACTACGTACAAGGCCTTAAGAATAGGTAATTACCTTCATGTGCTGCTCCTTCTTCACATACTTTCCGCGGCACAACTTCTTGTCCTTCTGAATACCATGCATGGTGTAGTAGTCTCGAACAGCCTGCGGCCGAGCCTCGTGCGTAAGTTCTATAATAGCCGCTTGCACTCGGCCTCGATAACATTGGTTGCCGCCTCCTCATATCCCTCCTGAGACATGTAGAAGGTCTGCAATCAAACGAAACAACAGTGATTCGTACAATAACTAGCTATATTGTTAATTTTAGATTGTGCAAAAGGAGAAAATACCCAAAATCTATTAATCACCATCTCGGCCCTCGTGTGGCACAAGACACCATCAATAATCTCCTCCAGCGGGGCCTAGGCATCCTGGTAGTGCTCCCAGGTAAATCCTAGTCTAGGAAGCTCACCCTCATCGGGCAACGTGACAAACCCCTGGAAATTTTCCCGGCAACGCACACCAAGCATGTTGTTCGGCTTGCGGACTCCAAGGGGGTGATTCCAACCCCTGCAGTATGACAAGGTCAACACATTGGATATTTGAAGAAACTTGACGGCAAAAGGTATAAAAAGAGTAAATGCACTTACTTTCCCCTTCAGGCCTAATCACCGGCCTCTGCTTGCGGGTCACCGACGCGACTAGGAGACGAGTACTACCACGCTGGTACACGGTGACCCCCTCAACCACCTCGCCCTCACTATCAGTAAACTCATCACCGGCCTCCCTGCCACCATCAGAATGGCCACCCAGTCCCTCGGTCCGATCCTGCCAGGTATCTCATCCGGACGTCTCCGCGTTGGCCGAAGCCTCGGGGGCGGGAGTCTCCTGGGATGTAGCCCCTGGTACAGGAGTCTCGTGGGTCGAAGCCTCAGGAACCAGAGTCTCAGGGGTCGAATGCCCATCAACCCAAGGCTCATGGACCGGAGTCCCCATGTCATCCACCTCAAACGGGTCCACCATAGTAGTCATGTGCTTGGGTGAATCAGCTGGGGTGGCGGTGAGGACGGCATAGCAGTCCGCCTACCTCTCCCACGACCACGCCTTGTACCCTTCGCCTTCTTCCCTGCCCGACCTCCTCTCCCGGTGGGCAATGACGCCAATGAAGAAGCACTCCCGGGTGTCCCCAGACTATCTGCAAAGACTGTAGGGAGAGACTGGGGTGGAATGGAAGTACCACTCGTGCGGGCCACCGAGCGATCTAGACCCGGCCCCACCATCTTTCAACACCTGACATGATAAAGACTAAAATAAATTAGTACAACATAAAAAATTGAATACCTGACATGACTAAGAATATGTACATATATAATTTAAGTTGGGATGCATACAAACTAATAATAGTGTGGATCAATAAATGCATCATCATCATCGCTATCACGCATGTCTTCATGAATGACGTGCTCATCAGGTTCACCGACATCAACTTGTGGAAGGCCTTTCTGTAATCGGTCAAGCATTGATAGGTCATCCGCAGCAGTAACCTCTTCTAGTTCTGGCTTTGCTGGTTCCGACTCAAGGGTGAAGTCGGATTCACTGTCGCTCTCTACTTCCATGTTCTGGGGTGAAGTACAAAGGCTCTTGAAACGTTTCTTTGAAATACGTGTTTCTTGGAAGAATTCTCCGTCATATGTGTCTGGGTTAATGTGAGGTTCATAATCCTCTTCATCTTGGGGAGGTGGTCTAGCATGTGACGACACTTCATAAACAACATCTCAACTATTCATATTCTTATTAGTTTGGCAGGCCCACGGTAGATAGAAAACTTGGGTCGCCCGTCGAGCCATTATATAGACATCGAGAACATCTAAATGGGTGCTTTGATTGATTTCGACTAGCCCTATATGTTCATGAGTCCTTCTAGTCTCCTTTGCTTGGAACCGGTAACATTTGAAGACTACGACGTTCGGTGGGTTTTCACCATATAATTGAAGTTCATAAAGTGCTTCAACTCTTCCATAATACTCGATACCTCCTTCGTCGATAGCAGATACACCACAATTTGTAGATTTATGGTCTGGCATCTATAGCTCTTTGACAAAGGTACGAAAGCGATACCCGTTGATGTTGTATTTCTCAAATGAACGGACCTTGTAGTCAAAACCATTAGCGGCTTGTCTCAATTCGGCGTCCATAGACTCTGAATTAGCCTAAGAGTTTAATACGAAATGATTGTTGCATTAGCCGCAAATTATACCAAGAAATGAAATGGTCCATTATTGATAATTACCGATTGTTTGAACCAAGAGATGAAACCGGGATAGTCGCATCCATTCTTTGCGAGAAGCTCATACTCTTCGACGGAATCAATTTGGATGACCTCTCCATCCGAGAATTTGGCAACGTATCGATTGTATCAAATATCCGTGAATAAGAGCAATTCAAAGGAATTATAAGTTGCGGAAAAATGTACTGAGAACTTACTCGATGTAAGGACGCACTTCTGTTAGGTTGTTGTAGATATACAACAAAATGGTCTGCCATGCTTCGACATCCAACGTTATTGGTTTCGAAGTACCGGCTGGTGTGAGCTTCCCTTTGAATAGACTGAGGTTGGATCCACCTTTTTAGGGTCATCATCATTGTACTGAGGCTTCGGATTATGCAAATGACGATTTTTGGCTTCGTAGTGTGCTATCACGAAGTTTGTCACTTCCTCAGTAATGAATGTCTCGGCCATCGATGCTTCAATTCTAAGTTTATCTTTACATTTAACTCGGAGCGTATTCTGCATCCTCTCAGTTGCAAAGCACCAACGATTTTGAACGGGCCCACCCAATCTTGCATCGGTCGGGAGATGTAAAATTAAATGTTGCATTGGATTAAAGAAGACCGGTGGAAAGATCTTCTCTAACTTGCAGAACAACTCCGGCGCTGATACGTCTCAAACGTATCTATGATTTTTGATGGTTTCATGCTGTTATCTTGTCATCTTTGGATGGTTCATGTACCTTTTATATCTTTTTTGGGACTAACTTATTAATTCAGTGCCAAGTGCCAGTTCTTGTTTTTTCTGTGTTTTTGGCTCTTTTCAGATCTGATTTTGGAACGAAGTCCAAACGGAATAAAATCCCAGAAATGATTTTTTTCCCGAACAGAAGAAGATTAGGGGGCCTGTGGGCCAAGCCAGGAGGGCTCCAGGGAGCCCACAAGCCCCCACTCCGCCACCAGGGGGAGGCGGCGGTGGCAGGGTTTGTGGCCTCCCTGAGCGCCCCCTAACCTAGATCTTTGGCCTATATATTCCCTAGAATACAACAAAAAATCAGGGGATCCACGAAAATACTTTTCCGCCGCCGCAAGTTTCCGTTTCCGTGAGATCTCATGTGGAGACCCTTCCCGGCGCCCTGCCGGAGGGGGCTTTGGAGTTGGAGGGCTTCTTCTTCATCATCATCGCCCCTCCAATGACTCGTGAGTAGTTCACTTCAGACGTACGGGTCCGTAGTTAGTAGCTAGATGGCTTCTTCTCTCTCTTGGATCTTCAATACAAATTTCTCCATGATCTTCATGGAGATCTATCCGATGTAATCTTCTTTGGCGGTGTGTTTGTCGAGATCTGATGAATCGTGGATTTGTGATCAGATTATCTATGATATATATTTGAGTCTTTGCTGATTTCTTATATGCATGATTTGATATCCTTGTAAGTCTCTCTGAGTCTTGGATTTTGTTTGGCCAACTAGATCTATGATTCTTGCAATGGGAGAAGTGCTTGGTTTTGGGTTCTTACCATGTGGTTACCTTTCGCAGTGACAGTAGGGGCAGCAAGGCACACATTGAGTAGTTGTCATCAAGGGTAACAAGATGGGCTCTGTCGTTGATATGAGATTGTCCATCTACATCATGTCATCTTGCTTAAGGCGTTGCTCTATTCTTTTGCACTTAATACACTAGATGCATGCTGGATAGCGGTCGACGTGTGGAGTAATAGTAGTAGATGCAGAAAGTATCGGTCTACTTGTTTTGGACGTGATGCCTATAGATATAATCATTGCCATAGATATCGTCACGACTTTGCGCGGTTCTATCAATTGCTCGACAGTAATTTGTTCACCCACCGTCTACTTGCTTTCATGAGAGAAGCCACTAGTAAACACTACGGCCCCGGGTCTATTCACATCTATCGTTTACACCTCTGCTTTTACTTTGCTTTGTTACTTTGTTGCTTTCAGTTCTCACTTGGCGAACAATCTATAAGGGATTGACAACCCCTTCATAGTGTTGGGAGCAGGTTCTTTGTGTTTGTGCAGGCTCTTGTGATACTCCTTGACTGGATAGATACCTTGGTTCTCAAACTGAGGGAAATACTTACCATCGCTTGGGTACATCACTTTTCCACTTCGAGGGAGGACCAACGCAAGGCTCCAAGGCCACGGAGGAAATCCTTTGCATATTTGCCTAGGAAGTCCTTTAAGGCGTAGCCGTAGCAGAAGGATTCCCGGTGCCATCGACACACCTATTTCTGGCGCCGTTGGAAGGTCTTTTGTTGCAGTAGCAGAAGTATTTATGGCGCCGTTGCCGGGGAGGAGAGATCAAGATCTATCCAAGTAGGTCTCACAAACTCATCTCCTGCATTTACTTTTTTTCCAGTTGCCTCTCGTTTTCCTCTCCCCCACTTCACATTTGCCGTTTTTATTTGCCTTTCTCCTTTGCCGTTTTCTCTTGATTTTGCTGTTTTCCTTTGCCGGTTTTCTTGCTTGCTTGTGTGCTTGTTTGTTTGTTGAAGTCATCATGGCTAAAAACACGAAACTTTGCGACTTCTCGAGCAATAATATAAATGATTTTATTAGTACTCTGATTGCTCCCGCCACTAGTGCGGAATCGTATGAAATCAACGCAGCTTTGCTGAATCTTGTTATGAAAGAGCAATTCTCTGGCCTTCCTAGTGAAGATGCCGCATCCCATCTCAATACCTTCATTGAGCTTTGTGATATGCAAAAGAAAATAGATGTGAATAATGACGTGATTAAGTTGAAACTTTTTCCTTTCTCGTTGCGAGATCGCGCAAAAACTTGGTTTTCTTCTTTGCCTAAAAATAGTATCGATTCTTGGGATAAGTGCAAAGATGCTTACATATCCAAGTATTTTCCGCCGTCTAAGATCATCTCCTTACGTAAAGATATCATGAATTTCAAGCAACTTGATCATGAACACGTTGCACAATCTTGGGAGAGGATGAAGCTTATGATTAGAAATTGTCCCGCTCATGGCTTGAGTTTGTGGGTGATTATACAAATCTTTTACGCTGGCTTGAATTTCGCTTCTCGCAATAGCTTGGACTCCGCCTCAGGTGGAACATTCATGGAAATCATGTTAGGAGACGCTACACAACTCCTAGACAATATCATGACCAACTACTCTCAGTGGCACACTGAAAGGCCGCCTCCTAGCAAAAAGGTGCACGCTATAGAAGAAATTAACTGGCTTAGTGCTAAGATGGACGAGTTGATGAATTTGGTTGTTAGTAGAAACGCTATCGTAGATCCTAATGGCATGCCACTATCTTCCTTGATTGAGAGTAGCAACACTAGTTTGGACGTGAATTTTGTTGGTAGGAACAATTTTGGCAACAACAATGCTTTTAGAGGAAACTATGTTCCTAGGCCTTTTCCTAGTAACTCCTCTAACAATTATGGCAATTCCTACAACAACGTTATGGAAATCAAAACAAATTACCCTCTGATTTAGAGAGTAATATCAAAGAGTTCATCAACTCTCAAAAGATTTTCAATGCATCCATAGACGAAAAACTACTCAAAATTGACGATTTGGCTAAGAGCGTTCATAGGATGTTGTGATATTGATGCTTTGAAAGTTAGATGCGCTCCTCCCAAGGTCAACTTGGATGAAACTTTGAAAGCTATGCGTGCCTCCATGAATGAGAGCAAAGAAAGAACCGCCCAAATTCGCGCTAGGCATGAATGGTTTAAAAGGGTGCGTTCTAGTGATGCAAATCACGAGGATCTTAAAGTGCTTGGTGTGTCTCCTCTTGAATCTTTGTTTTCGGGTGTCAAACCTATTTATGGAGGGGCTGGATATGAATCCACTTTGGTTGAAAAACGCCCCAATGATTCGGAGTCCACCTATCTTGATAATAAAGGTGTGGAGAGTCGAGTAGAAGAAGTCAAAATTTTGGGTAATAATGAAACTCTCACTTTGGATTTCAAGGGATTCAATTATGATAATTGCTCCTTGTTTGAATGCATTTCTTTGGTGCAATCCATTGCAAACTCTCCACATGCTTATAGCCAAAGGAAAGCCTTTACCGCGCATATCGTAGATGCTATGATGAAATCTCTTGAAGAGAAGCTCGAACTAGAACTCTCTATACCTAGAAAACTTCATGATGAGTGGGAACCTACTATCAAAATCAAGATCAAAAACTATGAGTGCAATGCTTTGTGTGATTTGGGTGCTAGTGTTTCCGCGATTCCAAACTCTTTATGTGATATTCTTGGTTTTCATGAGATTGAAGAATGTTCTCTTAATTTGCATCTTGCGGATTCTACTGTCAAGAAACCCATGGGAAGGATCGATGATGTTCTTATTGTTGCAAATAAGAACTATGTACCCGTGGATTTCATTGTACTTAACATAGATTGCAATCCTTCATGTCCCATTATTCTTGGTAGACCTTTCCTAAGGACTATTGGTGCTATCATCGATATGAAGGAAGGGAATATTAGATTTCAATTTCCTTTGAAGAAAGGCATGGAGCACTTTCCTAGAAATAAAATAAGATTGCCTTATGAATCTATGATGAGGGCTACTTATGGTTTGAGCACCAAAGATGACTATACGTGATTCCATCACCTTTCGCCTAGCTAAGGGCGTTAAACAAAAGCGCTTGTTTGGAGGCAACCCAAAGATTCCACCCTTTTTATTTCTGTTTTTTGTTTTCCACACTTTCATAATTCTGTTATGATTGTGTTTTTTGTGTTTCTTTTTGCGTTTGTGCCAAGCAAAACCGTTATGACTAGTCTTGGGGATGATCGTTTGGTCATGCTGGAAAAGACAGAAACTTTCTGCTCACGAAAAGAGTTTTCATTGTTTTTCTGTAAGAGCTTTTGAGTTGATTCTTTTTTCTGCTGATTGCTACGCACATTCTTCAGACTGTCGTAATGTTTCAGAATTTTTGAAGTAACAGAAGTATACAAAATATACAGATTTCTACAGACTGGTCTGCTGTTAACAGATTCTGTTTTTGTTGTGTTGGTTGCTTATTTTGATGAAACTATGGATAGTATCGGGGGGTATTAGCCATGGAAGATTGAAAATACAGTAACCCAACATCAGCACAAGTAGAATTTAAGTTTTCTACAGTATCTAAGGAAGTGGTGGTTTGCTTTCTCATACTAACGTTATCACGAGTTCCTGTTTATGTTTTGTGTTGTGAAGTTTTTAAGTTTTGGGTGAAGTTCTTATGGAAAAAGAGATAAAGAGTGGCAAGAGCTCAAGCTTGGGGATGCCCAAGGCACCCCAAGATATTCAAGGATGCCGTAAAAGCCTAAGCTTGGGGATGCCCCGGGAAGGCATCTCCTCTCTCGTCTTCAATCCATCGGTAACGTTACTTGGGGCTATATTTTTATTCACCACATGTTATGTGTTTTTGCTTGGAGCGTCTTGTATCGTAGGAGTCGTTTATTTTTGTTGTGTCACAATCATCCTTCCTGCACACCTAGAGAGAGAGACATTCACTCACCGTGATTTTGTTGAGCTTCACTTATATCTTTTGGTAGACAATTCAGCTCACATGTGCTTCACTTATATCTTTTGAGCTAGATACTTTTGCTCTATGTGCTTCACTTATATCTTTTAGAGCACAGCGGTGCGTGGCTTGGTAGTTGATCTATGCTTTGAAAGTAGTCTCAAAAGGGGTAGTTATCCAAAGGGATACGAAAACTTCCACCTTCATGTGCATTGAATAGTTAGAGAAGTTTGATTCCTCTCAATTAGTTTTGAGATATGGTTATGGTAATATTGAAGTCATGCTAGTAAGGTGTTGTGGATCTAGAAATACTTGTGTTGAAGTTAGTGATTCCCGTAACATGCACGTATGGTGAACCGCTATGTGATGAAATCTGAGCATGATTAGCCTATTGATTGTCATCCTTTGCGTGGCGGTCGGGATCGCACGATGGTTTATACCTACCAACCCTTCCCCTAGGAGTATGCGTTGAATGCTTTGTTTTGATTACTAATAAAACTTTTGCAACAAGTATATGAGTTCTTCATGACTAATGTTGTGTCCATGGTTTAGATGCACTTTCACCTTCCACCATCACTATCTTCTTAGTGTCGTGCAACTTTCGTCGGTGCACAAAACCCACCATTAGCCTCCCTCAAAACAGCCACCATACCTACCTACTATGGCTTTTTCAAAGTCATTCCGAGATATATTGCCATGCAACTACCACCATGACATGTGCCACCACGTCTACATTGTCATTGCATGATCTTAAGATAGCTAGCATGATGTTTCCAATAATGTCTATGCCATGCCAGATCATTGCCACGGTACACTACCGAAGGCATTCTATAGAGAGTCATTGTTGCTCTAAGTTTTGAGTTGAAAGTGTGATGATCATCATTAATGGAGCATTGTCCCATGTGAGGAAATAAAAGAGGCCAAAGAATACCACCCAAAAAATAGGCCAAAGAGCCCACCAAAAAAATAAAAAAAAATGAGAGAAAAAGAGAGAAGGGACAATGCTACCACTTTTTCCACACTTGTGCATATTAAGCACCATGATCTTCATGATTGAGAGTCACCCGTTTCGTCACCACCATCTAGCTAGTGGGAAATTTTCATTATATAACTTGGCTTGTATATTCCAATGATAGGCTTCCTCAAAATAGCCTTAGGCCTTCGTGAGCAAGCAAGTTGGATGCACACCTCTAGTTTTCTTTAAGAGCTTTCACATACTCGTTGCTCTAGTGCATCAGTTGTATGGCAATCCCTACTCATTCACATTGATATCTATTGATGAGCATATCCACAGCTCATTTATATGCCTAGTTAATGTGACTATCTTCTCCCTTTTTGTCTTGCAACCTCCACCACACACCACATCACCTATAGTGTTAAAACCATGGCTCACGCTCATGTATTGCGTGAGAGTTGAAAAGGTTTGAGAAAGTAAAGGTGTGAAACAATTACTTGGCCAATACCGGGGTTGTGCATGATTTAAATTCGTTGTGCAATGATGATAGAGCATAGCCAGACTATATGCTTTCGTAGGGATAACTTTCTTTTGGCCTTATTATTTTGAAAGTTCATGATTACCTTGCTAGTTTGCTTGAATTATTATTGTTTCCACGTCAATAGCAAACTATTGTTTTCAATCTAAAGGATCTGAACATTCACGTCACATAAGAGGAGTTACAAAGGACATCTATGCTAGGTAGCATGAAAGCATCAAAAATTCATTCTTTATCACTTCCCTACTCGAGGACGAGCAGGAGTTAAGCTTGGGGATGCTTGATACGTCTCAAACGTATCTATAATTTTTGATGGTTTCATGTTGTTATCTTGTCATCTTTGGATGTTTTATGTACCTTTTATATCTTTTTTGGGACTAACTTATTAATTCAGTGCCAAGTGCCAGTTCCTGTTTTTTCATAGTTTTTGGCTCTTTTCAGATTTGATTTTGGAACGGAGTCCAAACGGAATAAATTCCCTGAAATGATTTTTTCCCGAATGGAAGAAGATCAGGGGGGCTGTGGGCCAAGCCAGGAGGGCTCCAGGGAGCCCACAAGCCCCCACTCTGCCACCAGGGGGAGGCGGCGGTGGCAGGGCTCGTGGCCTCCCTGAGCGCCCCCTGACCTAGATCTTTGGCCTATATATTCACTAAAATATAGCAAAAAATCAGGGGATCCATGAAAATACTTTTCCGCCACCGCAAGCTTCCGTTTCCGCGAGATCTCATCTGGAGACCCTTCCCAGCGCCCTGCCGGAGGGGACTTTGGAGTTGGAGGGCTTCTTCATCATCATCATCGCCCCTCCAATGACTCGTGAGTAGTTCACTTCAGACTACGGGTCCGTAGTTAGTAGCTAGATGGCTTCTTCTCTCTCTTGGATCTTCAATACAAAGTTCTCCATGATCTTCATGGAGATCTATCCGATGTAATCTTCTTTGGCGGTGTGTTTGTCGAGATCCGATGAATTATGGATTTGTGATCAGATTATCTATGATATATATCTGAGTCATTGTTGATTTCTTGTATGCATGATTTGATATCCTTGTAAGTCTCTCCGAGTCTTGGGTTTTGTTTGGCCAACTAGATCTATGATTCTTGCAATGGGAGAAGTGCTTGGTTTTGGGTTCTTACCATGTGGTGACCTTTCCCAGTGACAGTAGGGGCAGCAAGGCACACATTGAGTAGTTGCCATCAAGGGTAACAAGATGGGCTCTGTCGTTGATATGAGATTGTCCATCTACATCATGTCATCTTGCTTAAGGCGTTACTCTGTTCTTTTGGACTTAATACACTAGATGCATGATGGATAGCGGTCGACGTGTGGAGTAATAGTAGTAGATGCAGAAAGTATCGGTCTACTTGTTTTGGACGTGATGCCTATAGATATAATCATTGTCGTAGATATCTTCACGACTTTGCGCGGTTCTATCAATTGCTCGACAGTAATTTGTTCACCCACCGTCTACTTGCTTTCATGAGAGAAGCCACTAGTAAACACTACAGCCCCCGGGTCTATTCACATCTATCGTTTACACTTCCGCTTTTACTCTGCTTTGTTACTTTGTTGCTTTTAGTTCTCACTTGGCGAACAATCTATAAGGGATTGACAACCCCTTCATAGCGTTGGGAGCAGGTTCTTTGTGTTTGTGCAGGCTCTTGTGATACTCCTTCACTGGATCGATACATTGGTTCTCAAACTGAGGGAAATACTTACCATCGCTGCGCTACATCACCCTTTCCGCTTCGAGGGAACACCAATGCAAGGATCCAAGGCCACGGGGGAAATCCTTTGCATATTTGCCTAGGAAGTCCCTTAAGGCGTAGCCGTAGCAGAAGGATTCCTGGTGCCATCGACACACCTATTTCTGGCACCGTTGGAAGGTATTTTGTTGCAGTAGCAGGCGCCAACTCCTCCATGTCATCTACCACGCCAGGCGACAGTTCTTTCGCACAAATAACACGGAAGAAATAGCTCAGCTCTACCAGTACTAGCCATTCATCCTCACATATAAAGCCATGTAACATCACCAGCTCATGGTGATATGTACCTAGGGTAGGGTCATAGGCCTGACCTAGACGTCCTACCCAAGGGTAGCTCATTAAAGACTTGATGGTCACAAAGAAGATTCCGACTGGATAGCCATGGCGCCTAAAGTCACTCGGAAGATGTTCCCCTTCACTCGACAACCAACTTCCACTCGGAAGAAACCAGTCGACGCAGAAGACCAGAAGCTACTCCACGGAGGCCAACAAGCGAGCGTTCGGCTGATCATCATGAATAGCATTAATTACATACATACGTTATCAGTAACATACACCTTTAAACCCTATTAATCGAACCCTTAGATTTTGGGGCCTTGATGAGGGGTACTGCACTCTATATAAGCCACCCCTCTCCTCTGGCACAAGGGTTCGCACCCCCTGTAACACATATTCCACACCGCAAGAGCTCCCGAGCACTGAGACGTAGGGTTGTTACCTCTACGAGAGGGGCCTGAACTCATACATCTTGCGTACAAGCTTGTCGTAGCTAGGACTCTGCCCTCTCCTTTCGTACCCTACACCTCTACTATCAGGTTCATTCCCACGACACCAGCATTACCCGCTCAAGCCATATGTGCCAATCATGACTCTTGAGACCAAATATTTTCATTTTTTCAAGACTCGCTCCCCTCTTTAGATTCGTTGCATACCCATCGGGGAACATCAAGTGCATTTTGGCCCACAAGATAATTTCCCTCATATTTGGTCTTCCAAGATTGAACCAGGCCTTTGGCTTTGACCAGTTATGCGTTCCTTTCGATTGTCGCATGTTTTGTAATGGTCTATGACATAGAGTCTCTTGATCGACTCTAGCCTTAGGATTATCCTTTGACTTCACCTCTATGCCGAACAATGTACCAAAAATGGCCTCTTCGATATTCTTTCCAGTGTGCATCATGTCGATGTTGTGTGGAAGAAGGAGGTCTTTGAAGTAAGCCAGATCCCACAAGCATGGCTAGTGAGTCCAGGCGTGTTCCAAATTATACCCCTTGAAATACCCTGGACGCTCTAGATTAGGCTCGACAGCGTGTAACTAACCGAGGATTTGTTGGCCTATCAACGCAGGTGATTGCTGCCTCTCGAGCTTGCATTGGTTTTTCCCTTGAAGAGGAAAGGGTGATGCAGCACAGGAGCAGTAAGTATTTCCCTCAGTTTAAGAACCAAGGTATCAATCCAGTAGGAGAATCGCGTCAAGTCCAGAGTACCCGCGCAAACACAAAAGAGCTTGCACCAAACGCTATAAAGGGGTTGTCAATCCCTTCAAGATTGATTGCAAAGTGGGATATGAAGGCGGAAAGTGAAACGAAGTAAAAGAGTAAGGCTGAAAATATGGTGTGAAGTAGACCCGGGGGCCATAGTGTTCACTAGAGACTTCTCTCAAAATAGAAAATATTATGGTGGGTGAACAAATTACTGTCGACCAATTAATAGAACCGCGCAAAGTCATGACGATATCTAAGGCAATGCTCATATATATAGGCATCACATCCGAGACAAGTAGACCGATACTTTCTGCATCTACTACTATTACTCCACACATCGACTGCTATCCATCATGCATCTAGTGTATTGAGTTCATGACGAACAGAGTAACGCCTTAAGCAAGATGACATGATGTAGAGGGATAAACTCAAACCAATGATGTAAACCCCATCCTTTTACCCTTGATGGCAACAACACGATGCATGCCTCGCTACCCCTTCTGTCACTGGGTGAGGTCACCGCACGGTATGAACCCAAAACCAAGCACTTCTCCCATGCAAGAATCATAGATCAAGTTGGCCAAACAAAACCCACAACTCGAAGAGAATTACAAGGATATGAAATCATGCATAAGAGAGATCAGAAGAAACTCAAATAAGATTCATAGACAATCTGATCATAAATCCACAATTCATCGGATCTCTACAAACACACCGCAAAAGATGATTACATCGGATAAATCTCCATGAAGATCATGGAGAACTTTGTATTGAAGATCCAAGAGAGAGAAGAAGCCATCTAGCTACTACCTATGGACCCGAAGGTCTATGGTGAACTACTCACGCATCATCGGAGAGGTCATGGTGTTGATGAAGAAGCCCTCCGTATCCGAATCCCCCCTCCGGCAGGGCACCAGAATGTGCCCCAGACGGGATCTTGCGGAGACAGAAGCTTGTGGTGGCGGAAAAGTATTTTCGTGGATCTCTCGTGCAGTTTTGGAATTTTTCTAGATTTATAGGCGGAAGAGGTAGGGCAGACGTGCCACGGGGGGCCCACTGCCCCTAGGGGGCTTGTGGGGTCCCCTGCTGGCCTCTGCCTTGGTTCTCAAGTCTGACGCATATCTTCTGTTCCGGAAAAAATCTTTTCGAAAGTTTTATTCTGTTTGGACACCTTTTAAAATCCTCCTCTGAAAAGGGTCAAAAACACGGAAAAAACAGGAACTGGCACTTGGCACCGAGTTAATAAGTTAGTCCCAAAAAAGATATAAAAGGCATACAAAACATCCAAAGTTTGACAAGATAATAGCATGGAACTATCAAAAATTATAGATACGTTGGAGACTTATTAAGCATCCCCAAGCTTAACTCCTGCTCGCCCTCGAGTAGGGAAGTGATAAAGACTGAATTTTTGATGTGGAATGCTACCTAGCATAGTTGTCCTTTGTAACTTCTTTCATGTGACATGAATGTTCAGATCCGTAAGATTCAAAAGAAATAGTTTGCTATTGACATGAAAACAGTAATACTTCAAGCAAACTAGCAAGGTAATCATGAACTTTCGAAATAACAAGGCCAAAGAAAGTTATCCCTACAAAATCATATAGTCTGGCTATGCTCCATCATCCCCACACAACTAATTTAAATCATGCACAACCCCAGTATTGGCCAAGTAATTGTTTCCGCACTCTTACTTTCTCAAACATGTTTCAACTATCACGCAATACATGAGCGTGAGCCATGGATATAGCACTATAGGTGGAATACAGTGTGGTGGTGGTTGTGAGACAAAAAAGGAGGAGATGGTCACATCGACTCGGCGTATCAAAGGGTTATGGAGATGCCCATTAATAGATATCAATGTGAATGAGTAGGGATTGCCATACAAAGGATGCACTAGAGCTATAAGTATGTGAAAGCTCAAAAGGAGAACTAGTGGGTGTCCATCCAACTTGCTTGCTCACGAAGACCTAGGGCAATTTGAGGAAGCCCATCATTGGAATATACAAGCCAAGTTATATAATAAAGATTCCCACTAGTATATGGTGGTGACAAAGCAAGAAGCTCTCAATCATGAAGAACATGGTGCTATTATGAAGCACAAGTGTGGAAAAAGATAGTAGCATTGGCCCTTCTCTCTTTTTCTCTCTTTTTTTATTTTATTTTATTTGGGCTCTTTGGCCTCTTTCCATATCTCTGTTTTTTTGTGTGTGTGGGAAACTTTGGCCTTTTTTATTTCCTCACATGGGACAATGCTCTAATAATGATGATCATCACACTTTTATTTACTCACAGCTCAAAGCTTAGAACAACGATGACTCTGTAGGAAATGCCTCCGGCAGTGTACCGGGATGTGCAACGATCTAGCTTGGCGTATGACGTTGAAACATCTCGCTAGCTATCTTACGATCATGCAATGGCAATATGGGAGTGACGGCACAAGTCATGAAACGAAACGGTGGGAGTTGCATGGCAATATATCTAGGAATGGCTATGAAAATGCCATAGTAGGTAGGTATGGTGGCTGTTTTTGAGAAAGGCATATGGTGGGTTTGTGCACCGGCGAAAATTGCGCGGCACTAGAGAGGCTAGCAATGGTGGAAGGTGAAAGTGCATCTATACCATGGACTCACATTAGTCATGAAGAACTCACATACTTATTGCGTAAGCTTTTATTAGTAATCTAAACAAAGTGCTAAACGCATACTCCTAGGGGAAGGGTTGGTAGGTGTTTAACCATCGCGCGATCCCGACCGCAACACAAAGGATGACAATCAATAGATCAATTATGCTCCGACTTTCTAACATAGCGGTTCACCATACGTGCATGTTACGTGAAAGTACGTTATATCGACTAGAGGGGGATGAATAGGAGATTTTTAGAATTTCATCACTGAGGAAATTCCTCACTGATGACTATCTTACAGCGGAAACAGTAAAGGATCAGACGTGCAAACGTACACAACAACAGTATTACAGAGTGAAGAATGTGAAAACAGATTGCACAGTAAGCAGGCACGCAGAATACAGATGATGATTAACTATCTTGAAGAATTTGGGGTTGAGGAAATTCACAGAAAGTCTTCACCATATTCTTCAAACAGTCACAGTGAAAGTCATCAACACACAATACAGAGAAAGTAAAGAGTTGAGGAATTAGAACCCGATTCTTAGTGAAGACTGTTGTTGATGACCCAGTTCCAACTGTTGTGACAGTTATACATCTGGTTTGGAGCGGCTTGGTATTGAAACCAAAGGACACCCAGTCCCGGGACACATAGTCCCTACCGTATTCTCCTTGAGCTAAGGACACACAGTCCTCGCCCAACACTCGTGGTAAGTCTTCAGGGCAGACTTCCAAACCCTCACAAACTTGGTCACCCGGCGATCCACAATTGACTGCTGGATTGCTCTAGACCATGACGCCTAACCGTCTGGAGGATGCACAGTCCTCAAAGGTAAAAGGCTTCAGTCCCACACAGGAACAACTTCTTCAGTGATGCTCAATCACTAGGTTTGGTTTGTGGTTGCGGTGTATGGGGTATTTCCTCACTGATGAATTACTCTCGAAAGCTTTGAGGAATTTGGGTTGCTCTTATGACAAGTGTCAGTTTCTAACGGAACAGCCAACCAGCTAGTGGTTGTGGGGGTGGCTATTTATAGCCTGGGAGCATCCCGACATGATTTGACACTAATACCCTTAAATAATATGACCGTTGGAGTGGATAAGACCAATGACTTGGCGTGGTCATCGAAACGGTCGGTACCCTCAACTGTGAGAGTCCTCATGTCACTCATATTCCTCACTTGAGGATTTTGGTAGGATTAGGCTTGTGTTGAGCATCATGAGGAAATCCATTCCATAGTGTTACTTTGACCCCCTTTAACAGTATGGTGTTCCTATTCATCAAATGCGAAGAAAGTAAAATAGAAAATGTAAATCTTCATGCTTCAGTTTCTTCAGAATGATTTTCTTCAGGAACCACCGGTCTTCTCAATATCAGTATCTTCATGAGGAATATCAATTTCATCGCAGATTCCTCGCGATTCATTTCTTCAGCTTCAGACCAATTTCTTCAACTGAAGACATATATTTTTAGGGGTCGATATTCTTCAAATATCTCAAACTCCTCAATGACTTATAGATCCTGTGTACACTCACAAACACATTAGATACTTAAGCTATAAGTCTTCAAACCACCAAAATCACTAAGGGGCACTAGATGCACTTACAATCTCCCCCTTTTTGGTGGTTGATGACAATTAGGTTAAGTCTTCAACAGGGATCAAAAATATGAAGTGTAAATACTCATTTGAGGAATTTGAAAACAAGATTCAAAGAGACTCCCCCTGAAGATGTGCATACCTTGAGGATTTTGCTTTTACAGCAGATGCACACTGATGATTTATATCATGGAGATCTCCCCCTAAGTCTTGTAAATCATGCATACATATAACATATCATATGAAGAAAATGAAGATGCATGATGGCAAATGGTATCTGACGAATTCCAGCATGCGTGCATTAAAACTTGAGGAATAAGCATGCGAAGAAAAACGTTCAAAAGCGTCAGAGTACCATCGGGCTTAAGTTACAACTCATTACATAAAAACTTCAGAAGAGCCAAGAGTTTGTAACTTAATATAGTTTATAAGCCCCAAAAATTTCCCGCTTGAAGACTAACTCTCGAGTTTCTCCCCCTTTGTCATCAAGTGAAAAAAGGGACAAACTGAGGACTAACGCCCGTGAAGACTTCATTTCTTGGCGGTTGATGAAGAGCCATGACGCTTCGTGGGGGTAGTCTTCTTCCTTGGGCCGGTTGCTGTGTCGAGTTGTTCCTCATCAGATTCAGCAGTGTGGAATGAAGAAAAGGAGTTGTCTTCAAGGTCTGGCACTGGAATGGGCCTGAACTTTCTCTTGCGAGGCCACGACCAGTCAAAGTCCTGCTCAAAGTTCAATTCTTCAAGCTCAGTCTGGGTCTTCAGATGTGCAAGTGTAGCCCAGGTGCGATCGAAAACCTCATGCAGATAGTGATGATTAAGCTTCACAACGTTCTGAGTTTCAGTGAGGGTTTTCACAATGGCACCAAACTGGTGTTTGACCCATTTGTGGTTGTGATCCACTTTCTGGTGAAGACTGAGGAGGAGCTCTCTGGTGTTCAGCACGCGAGGAGGAACTGGGCTTGCTGGACGAGTCTCAGTATCGTCCCATGAAGAATATGCTTCTGGCTCTTTGAACTGGCCATCAAGGGGCCTGCTGCCTTCTTCAATCACAGATTTTCCTTTTCCTTCGATGGGATCGAAAGTCTTCTTGTTGACCCGGATAGGAGGCATATAACCAACATGGTTTTGGAAATCAGCGTGGAAGTTGATGCCTGTCCTTGTCCTGATGAATCTCATGATCCACGGGGCATAAATCTTGTGATCATATGGGCACATTGCATTGTCAGCCAAAGTCCTCAAGAAGAAATCATGGATATTAATAGGAATACCGTGAATGATGTTGAAGAGGATATTCTTCATGAGGCCTACAACATCTTCTTCATCGTCATGGCCTTTGATTGGCGCGAGCACACTGTAGAGGATTCTGTAGACAGAGCGGGGTGTGTACTTGAGCTCATGGACGAGGAATGTGGTTCTTGAGGGTTTTCCTGCAGCCAAAGGCTTCATGAGGACTTCCATCATTCCATTTGGCAGCTCACGCTCACCATAAAGCTTCACTGCCCCATCTGAGGGAATTGGTACGGGCAGTTCTCTGAGGAGTTCAGAAGCAGGAGCCTTGTAGTGAGTGTTTTGGGTCATCCAATCAAACACCCAAGTGTTGATGTCTTCAGGGTTGCCAGATATATGAAGAGTGGCATAGAACTGAAGAATAAGCTCACTGTTCCAGTCTGATATGTCGGAGCACATAGGAAGCAAACCTGCATTGTGGAGTACACTGAGGACTGGTTCCATGCAAGGTATTTCTTCAAGCTCAACATGAGGAATGTGCATGTGCTGGAATATCTTGTTGCGTCCACAGAGCACAGATGCATAGTAGTTCATCTAGGTCCTTGTCCAAAACTTCAGATGCCTCATTTGAGGCTTGTCAAGGATTCTCTCCGATGAAATACATGCGTTCTTCAAAGAAATCTTCTTTCTGAAACTTTGGACGCTTGGAGAATTGTTGGCGCTGAACTGGCTTAAGGTTTTGCTGAGGAATGGGGGAGGAGACAACCATGGCAGACTCTGGGTTGAGCACAATGAATTCATTGTCTTGGGCGGGTACATTTTCTTCAGCATTTTCCTCAAGTTGAGGAATTTCATTGGCTGGTACTTCTTGCTGGGGAGATGATGCTTGCTCTGGTTGAGCTTCAGGCTGAGGAATTTCTGCTTCTTTCTCATTTTGAGGAGTTGGGTCAGCCTGTTCCTCATCTTGAGGATTCTGCTCAGAATGTACATTTTCCTCAGCTTGTTTTTCTTCAGCTGGCTTTGTGGCAGAAGCAGTTTCATCAGCTGGTGCAGCTGATGCTTGAGCAGTCTCGGTCTGAGGAATAAGAGGTTGAGGACTATCATCAATCTGGATTTCCTCATCAGTGTGTTCCTCAGAGGCGACATCCTTCATTTCCTCATCTGCCCTTGTAGCTGGGTCATCAATGACGACCATTTCATATGAAGGTGTGACATTTAGAGGCACGGGGTCCAAAGGGGCAGATTCTTCAGTTTCTTTGTGGCACTTTGCCTCTGTCTCTTCCACTGCTGAGGAGGCTTTTCTCTTCTTTGCTTCCTTTTCAGCAGCCCTTGTTTTCTTCACGTCTGATGCAGACGGAATTATCTTCTTCACCTTTGAAGCTTTTGGTGAAGGTGTTCTTTCTGCAGATTCTTCAGCTGGTAGTGAGGAACCAACTCGAACAGAGTCATCAGCCTGCTTTGATGAAGCAGCTGGATCAGGAGCAGTCTCATCAGTGGTTGCAATTTCATCAGTTGCAGTTTCCGTGATGATTTCTTCAATGGCCGGTTCATCAACACGATGCTCTTGGTGTTCTTCCTCAGCTTGAGGAGTTTCCTCCTCATCAGGAGATGCATCTTCTGGCTGCTCAACCAAGGGATGAGGAGTTGGTGCTGGGGGTGGGTTTCTTTTGTTGTAGTCATCAACCGCACTAGTGGCTAACTTGATGAAATTGCTCTTGATGCTTTTGCGATCTGACAGCTTGGCGTACTTGTCAGTCAGTACTTGCAGCTCTGCCTGGGTTGACACCAGTGCATCAGGAGTAAGTTTGAGGAGATTCTGCCTGAGGAATTTCTCCTTTTTGGCCTTTGCAACCTTTGCCTGCCTGGCCTACTGTTCTTTCCACTTGGCTTCATTTATGAAGGTGGCCACCATGTGGCTGATGCCAGGAGGAAGTTTCAAATCATCAATGGGAGTGTTTGGATCCTCATACCAGATATTGATGTAGTCAAGGAGGACCTTGGGGTCCATGGCCAGAGGAATAGCACTGCCTGATGCTTGTGTTACCCTTTCTTGCTTGTTCCTGATGATGGCTTGCAGGGTTTCATCATCATATTCATCACTCCCCTCTGATGCAGATGGGACTACGATGATTTTGCTGGGGCTGGGCAGAGGTGCACGTTCAGTAGTTGCCAAAGTCTTCACAAGTGGTGTTGAAGACTTTGTCTCCGAGCTAGTTGCAGCTGGGAGTGAAGAGCTGGAGCTCGCGGTCGTAGGCTTCACGACATGCTTCGGTACTCGTTTCTCTTGAGGCTTTGGAGCTGGAGCTGAGGATTTTGATACTGAGGAGATTGGTGCTGAGGGCTTTGGCGCTGATGGTTTTGGTGTTGAAGGTTTTGGTAATGAGGGTTTTGGTGCTGAGGGTTTTGTGACAGAAGTCTGAGCAGACTTCTCTTGAGGCTTTGGAGCCTTTGGCTTTGATGGCGCAGACTGCATTTGAGGAATATCTGAGCCTGAGGTTTCTGCAGCTGAGGAATGAGCAGCAGCTGAGGATTCATTGAATTTCATCACTGCAGCTTTTGCTTGCCTCTTGAGCTTGGCCAGATGCTTTTCTTTCTCATCTGGATAGTCATCAATGGTCATGAGACTTGAGGGATGTGCTACTTGATGATCCTCAAGTGGGGCCCTTCTGCCAGGAGGCTTCAAAGCGAATTTCTTCGCATATTTGGGAGTCACAAACCTGTACTCCTTCCATTCCTTCGCCCATCGGCATTCAATTTTCTGCAGCCGTATTTTTCTCTTGGACATTGTCTCATGTTCATCACGCGTACAATAGTCCAAGTATATGTCCTCAGGGATATCAGCAGTTGTGTTCTGCTCCAGTTTCTTTCCTCCCTTCTGTTTTCTCTCTTCCTCCATTTTCTTCAGTTGAGGAATTTGCTGATGATTTTGAACTCTTGAGGATTCTGATGAGCCTTGAAGAGTTTCTTCCAGAAACGCTACAAATGTGTTAATGTGATGAGAACCGAGAGATTCATCAGCTGACATGTGTGTACCTGTGAACAGAGTATGGTTGCGAGGAATTTGGAGAGGTCATATGCGTTCTCAGATTTGAAGAAAATGAAAAAGTTTGACAGTTTGAGGAATATAGCCAGTGGTTGAGAAATTTGCCTAAGCATACTGTTCTTGGGTTCCACAGTTGTATAGATCCAAAAATTCGCACAATTGAGGAATCTCGTGAAAATCTTAGATGCTTAGCTAGTTCATCAATGATTGTGGTGATAGGTAGTGTTTGAGGAATTATGTGCGCATCGTATCTTGAGGAAAAACAGATTTCACATAGAAGATGTAAAATTTCAGATCTAATCTGCTGTAAAAATGGGATATATTTACCCTGGAAGGTGCGTACGAAGAACACAGAAAGTAGTGTTGGAGAGGCTCTTCGTTCGAGTGTCCAATGCACCCTAACTTGGCGGCAGAGGACGTCTACGGCGGTGGCGGACGAAGATGGTCCGACTCCGGCGTGATTCTGGCGACGAAAAGGTCGAGGCAGTGAAGCTCTTCCTCATCGGCGACAAGACTACCAGCGGTGGCGCTAGGGTTCGGTGGAGTGTGCTGTGGCAGGAGAGCGATGAGGCGAAGAAGAGGATACCGAGGGGGATAAGGACATATTTATAGCCCGAAAGTTATTGTTTGGCACAAAAGTTTCAGACCGAATAGCCCCTGCCTCTACGTCTCCGCAGGACACGTGTAGCTCCCGTACGATGCGGTGGAGATAGTGGAGATCGTGGTCATCCGATCGTGGGAAGTGGGGGTTCAGTTACTGTGCCTTTAAAGAAAACAATTTTTGAAGATTTGAGGATTTTCGTTACAAAATCATCAGCTGACAAGGATGCAGTGAGGATTTTGAACAAAGTTTCAAATAGAACGCATATGAAGAATTGAATAGACTGGATAAGTGTAGCATAGAGGGAAAGTAGGGTCCGATCACATTCACTTAGCAGAAACATCAACTTGAAGAAATAGCAATAAGTGAATGCTGCTGAGGACTAGAAATCTCAGTCTACCTAGTCAAATGAAAGTCATCAAGTGTTTTTGAAGATTTTGTAATAGATCATCACAATGAAGAACAGCTGTTTTGAAGAAAAATGCATTGTGAGGAAATTGATCATTTGAAGAAAATCAACTTGAGGAATTTCACATTGGGCGGTGGCGTTACCCACCATATAAGAATGTTGATTACAGACGCCGCGTACAATTGTCGTAGGGCCCTGAGAATCAATTTCTTCGTTAATTTCTTCACATTCAGAGTGACTTTCTTCATCAGTTGAAGAATATCGTTTCATCATGTGTTGCACATCTAAGTCATCAACTTTGCATAAGTGTTAGGATGTGTGCATGTTTTTACAAAACATTTGAAGACTCTAAGATATTTAGCTCACACCGCAACTTGCAAAACCTTTTCTCATCCAAGGGCTTAGTGAAGATATCTGCCAGTTGATCATCAGTCTTCACATGGTCGATGAGGAAATTGCCCTTGAGGACATGGTCCCGAAGAAAATGATGACGAATCTGGATGTGCTTGGTCTTCGAGTGCTTTACTCGGTTGTATGCAATATTGATAGCACTCTCATTGTCACAGTAGAGAGGTACATTCTTCATGTTGATGATGTAGTCCTTGAGGGTTTGCTTCATCCATAGCAATTGAGCACAGCAAGAACCATCAGCAATGTACTCAGCTTCGGCAGTGGAGAGTGATACGCAGTTCTGCTTCTTTGAGGACCAGCAAACTAGTGATCTTCCGAGGAAATGGCATGTGCCAGATGTTGACTTGCGATCCACACGGTCACCAGCATAGTCAGAATCAGAATACCCTACTAGATGAAGATTGGAGCCCTTGGGATACCATAAACCTAGTTTTGGTGTGTGAGCTAAGTATCGAAGAATATGTTTCACAGCCTTATGGTGTGATTCCTTCGGTTTTGCTTGAAAACGTGCACACATGCAAACACTAAGCATTATATCTGGCCTAGATGCACATAGATACAATAAGGAGCCAATCATAGAACGCTATACCTGCTGATCGAAATCTTTACCATTTTCATCAGTGCCGAGGTGGCCGTTGGTAGGCATCGGAGTCTTGGCACCTTTGCATTCGTGCATGTCGAATTTCCTCAGAACATCCTTGAGGTATTTCTCCTGTGATATGAAGATTCCATTGCTTTGTTGACGAATTTGAAGACCTAAGAAGAATTTCAGCTCCCCCATCATGGACATCTGATATTCTTCACTCATCATGTAGGCAAATTCATCACTGTATCTTTTGTCAGTACAGCCAAATATGATATCATCAACATATATTTGACATACAAACAGCTCATTATCATAGGATTTTGTGAAAAGAGTTGGATCGAGTGAACCAGGTTTGAAGCCTTTCTTCATGAGGAATTCCTTCAATGTATCATACCATGCCCGAGGGGCTTGCTTGAGACCATACAGAGCCTTTTTGAGTCTGAAGACTTTGTCTGGATTCTTTGGATCCTCAAAACCTGGGGGCTGAGCAACATATACTTCTTCCTCAAGCTTACCATTGAGGAATGCACTTTGCACATCCATTTGATATAAGGTGATGTTATGATGGTTAGCATAAGCAAGTAATATTCGAATAGCTTCAAGTCTAGCAACAGGTGCAAAAGTTTCATCGAAATCTATTCCTTCAACCTGGGTGTAGCCTTGGGCTACAAGTCGTGCCTTGTTCCTCACCACTTGACCGTCCTCATCTTGCTTGTTTCGGAAAATCCACTTGGTGCCGATGATGTTGTGCTTGCGAGGATCTGGTCGTTTGACGAGCTCCCATACGTCATTCAGCTTGAATTGAAGAAGTTCGTCTTGCATAGCTTGGATCCACTCCGGTTCCAGAAAAGCCTCAGCAACTTTTGAGGGTTTTGTGATGGATACAAAGGAAAAATGCCCACAAAAGTTAACCAAGTGTGAAGCTTTTGAGCGAGTGAGAGGACCTGGCGCATTGATGTCGTTGAGGATTTTGTCAAGTTCTACTTCGTTTGCAATCCTCGGATGAGCTGGTTGAGGATTTTGTTTGGGCTGAGGAAGTGGTGCTGTTGCAATTTCCTCAGGAGCATCTTCTTGGTTTTTATCAGCGATGGGGATCGTTTCTTCATCAATTTCCTCAGATGGAACAATGTCTTCAGTAGGCTTGAGCTTTATTGTCCTCAGGAGACAGCTTATCTGGATCAGAAGGCAATTGCTCTCTTTGTGAGCCATTAGTTTCATCGAACCGCACATCTACAGTCTCAACAACTTTGTTGTGATAGTTGTTGAAGACTCTGTAGGTGTGCGAGTCCTTTCCATAACCGAGCATAAAACCTTCATATGCCTTAGGTGCAAATTTTGAGCTATGGTGAGGATCTCTAATCCAGCATTTTGCACCGAAGACTTTGAAATAACTTACATTGGGTTTCTTGTCAGTGAGGAGTTCATATGAGGTTTTCTTGAGGAATTTGTGAAGATATACCATGTTGATGATGTGGCATGCAGTGTTGATTGCTTTAGGCCAAAAGAGACGAGGAGTCTGATATTCTTCAAGCATAGTTCTTGCCATTTCAACCAGAGTCATGTTCTTCCTTTCGACGACACCATTCTGCTGAGGAGTATAAGGAGCAGACAATTCGTGAGTGATACCAAGTTCATCAAGACCAGTGTTTTTGAACTCGGTTCCATTATCACTCCTGATATGTTTGATCTTGATGCCAAAGTTTGTCGAGGCCCTTGAAGAAAATCGTTTGAAGATTTCCTGCACTTCAGTTTTATACACTATAATATGCACCCAAGTGTATCTGGAATAATCATCAACTATGACAAGCCATATAGAGATGCTGCATTGGTTAGTGTGGCATAGTGAGTAGGTCCAAATAAATCCATATGAAGCAATTCGAATGGACATGTAGTGGTCATGATGGTTTTGGAGGGATGCTTGGATCTGGTCATTTTCCCATATTCACAAGCACCGCAGAGATGATCCTTGAGGAATTTGACTGATTGCCGATGACATGCTTCTTCTTCGCGAGCGTGTGCAAATTCCTCATGCCTGCATGACCTAGTCTTTGGTGCCACAGCCATCCTTCTGAGGTTTTTGCTAGTAAGCAAGTGGCTGGTTGAGGACCTGTAGAGAAATCAACAATGTACAAATCCCCTCTTCTTACACCTTCGAAGACTTTGGATCTGTCAGATTCCATGATGACTAGACATCTATATCTACCAAAGATAACAATCATATCAAGATCACAAAGCATTGAGACTGACATAAGGTTAAAACCAAGGGATTCAACAAGCATCACTTTGTCCATATGCCTATCCTTGGAAATAGCCACTTTGCCAAGTCCCAATACCTTGCTTTTACCTTTGTCAGCATATGTGATTTGCTTCAGAGGTGATGGAGTTAGTGGCATATTCATCAGTAAGCTTTTATCACCAGTCATGTGATGTGTGCAGCCACTATCGAGAACCCACTCAGTATTTTTGGGTTTGTCATCCTGCAGATGAATTAGTACAGCTTACCATCTCATATGCTTCAGATTTGAAGAATATGATACTAATTTCATCAGATCAATAATTTCATCATAACAGAAATGTAAGGACGTGTGAAATATTTCTATTTCATCAATCATTAGCTTGCGTCCTATCAAGCATTTCTTCAGGTCTCCAGCAAATTCTTCAGATGATGATTTTCATCTGGAGACATGTCCTGCAGAAGTGATTAGTTTGATTTCTTGACCACCCACATCTGAAGGGGTGGCAAAGCGTTCATCATCCTGCGAGCACCATATGAGAAAGGTGGCATTGAAGCTAATGCACTTCTCTTAACAGTAGGGGGATTAAAGTACTCATATTATGCAGAGAACTGGTTTGAGGATTTATGAACATAATGATTTGAGGAGTAACGCTCATATTCATATTCCTTATAGTTTCCCTGCATGTTAGAAGCATAAGCACGGGTACGAGCATAGTTTTGACCAGTTGAGGACTTTGATCCTCTTGAAGACTTTGGTCCTCCTGAGGAATTTGATCTGGGGTTCAGATTCTTCAGTGGTGGTGTCATGAGGACATTCACCTGAAGATTTTCAAGACAGCTTTTGGGAACCCAGATTTTCCTCAGAGGAGGGCCATTCCTGCAGTTAGTTCCAACATTTCGAGCAAATACTTCACCAGATTGATTTTTGAACAGTTTATAGTTAGAATCAAATGACTCATCTGAGGAATACGATAGTTCACATGAAAAGCCAGTTAGATTAGATGGATCAAAAGGAGGCCCAGTAGCAGCAACCCATGAGGTTTTGGGATACTGCTCAGGTTTCCAATAAGATCCATCAGCATTTAGTTTCCTCTCAAAGGCAATTCCTTCTTTCCTCGGGTTCCTGTTCAAGATCTGCTTTTTGAGCACATCACAAAGGATTTGATGTCCTTTGAGGCTTTTGTACATGCCTGTCACGTACAATTCCTTCAACCCTGCATTTTCATCAGTGACATTTGTGTTTTCCTCAAGTGAGCAAATAGACACAACAGGTGCAGTTGAAGAATTTGTAGCAATGGTAGCATTTGAAGATTCTGGTGAAGAATCAGCAGTTTCGCGTTCAATGCATTTAAGACATGGAGGAATAAATTCAACTTGACTAGCGCTGATCTGTTGAGCTAGTAATGAATCATTTTCTATACGAAGATCATCATGAGACATCCTCAGCTTCTCAAGATCCAGCTTCCTATGAAGAAATTCATAGGAAAGCTTCTCATGATCAGTGAGGAGTGTATCATAACGATCCTAAAGATTATCAAATCTAAACTGAAGACTTTTCATGTCATCAGTGAGGATTTGGGTAAGGTTCATTTCATCATTCAACAGATCATCACTTTTGTCTAGCAGTTTCTGAAGCTTTTCCAGAGCAGTTTGTTGTTTAGTGGCAATAATAGCAAGTTTACTGTAACTGGGTTTCTTATAATCATTAGGTTCACAGTCACTTGAATCAGAGGAGGAGGCATTATTTGATACCTTTGAACCTTTTGCCATGAAGCAATAGGTTGGAGCGATGTCATCAGCATAGTCATCAGTATGGATGGTGCAATCATTTTCTTCAAGATTGAAGATTGACTTGCTGACGAAAGTGGTTGCTAGTGCAAGACTAGCCTGTCCTGATTCTGAGTCTTCATCAGAACCCTCTTCTTCATCACATTCCTCTGATTCTGCCTCGGAGTCCATTTCCTTGCCAATAAGTGCCCGAGCCTTTCTGAAACTGGTCTTCTTGTGCGATGAGGGCTTTGAAGATGAGGATTTTGAAGATTTCTTCTTCTTCTTCGAGTCATCAGAACTGTCATCCTTGTATTTCTTCTTCTTCGATTCCTTTCCCCAACGGGGACAATCAGCAATGTAATGACCTGATTTCTTGCACTTGTGACAGGTTCGTTTCTTGTAGTCCTCAGATGCAGATTCTGATTTCCTCATGTCTCTTCTTGAAGATTTATCGAATTGGCCTCGTCGTGTAAATCTCTGGAATTTCCTCACAAGCATTGCAAGCTCCTGTCCAAATTCTTCAGGATCACAAATGATGTCGTCTGTGTCTTCGTCTTCAGATGAGGAAATTGCTCTAGCCTTCAGTGCACGTGGTCTGGAATAGTTTGGTCCATATAGATCTCTCTTTTCTTCTAGGTGGAATTCATGAGTATTTAGCCTTTCTAGTATATCAGCTGGATCAAGCATCTTGTAATATGGTATTTCTGGAATCATCAGAACTAAAGTATCAAATGAAGAATCCAAAGATCTCAGCAGTTTCTTCACAACTTCGTGATCAGTGATGTCTCGAGCTCCCAGTGCTTGCAGTTCATTTCATATGTCAGTGAGGCGGTCAAAGGTTTCTTGGCAGCTTTCATTGTCATGTCTCTTGAAGAGATTGAAGAGATTGCGAAGAATATCAACACGAGAGTCACGTTGGGTTGATACTCATTCATTTACCTTGCACAGTCTCTCCCAGATCAGTGTTGCAGAGCCCAAGGCACTTACTCTTCCAAACTGGCCAGGGCTCAGATGACCACAGATGATGTTCTTCGCTTGAGAATCGAGTTGCTTGAATTTCTTCACATCAGCCGCAGTGACACTGGCAGAGATGATGGGGACTCCATTTTCCACAATATACCACATATCATTATCAATAGCTTGTAAATGCATTTGCATTTTGTTCTTCCAGAAAGGAAAGTTCTTTCCTTCGTAGGTAGGACATGCTGCAGTCACCTTAAACATGCCTGCAGTCGACATAACTAAAACTCCAGGTGGTTAAACCAAAATCACACAGAACAAGGGAGTACCTTGCTCTGATACCAATTGAAAGTGCGTTATATCGACTAGAGGGGGTGAATAGGAGATTTTTAGAATTTCATCACCGAGGAAATTCCTTTTGAGGAAATTCCTCACTGATGACTATCTTACAGCGGAAATAGTAAAGGATCAGACGTGCAAACGTACACAACAGCAGTATTACAGAGTGAAGAATGTGAAAACAGATTGCACAGTAAGCAGGCATGCAGAATACAGATGAAGATTAACTATCTTGAAGAATTTGGGGTTGAGGAAATTCAGAGAAAGTCTTCAGCAAATTCTTCAAACAGTCACAGTGAAAGTCATCAACACACAATACAGAGAAAGTAAAGATTTGAGGAATTAGAACCCGATTCTTAGTGAAGACTGTTGTTGATGACCCAGTTCCAACTGTTGTGACAGTTGTACATCTGGTTTGGAGCGGCTTGATATTGAAACCAAAGGACACCCAGTCCCGCGACACACTGTCCCTACCGTATTCTCCTTGAGCTAAGGACACACAGTCCTCGCCCAACACTCGTGGTAAGTCTTCAGGGCAGACTTCCAAACCCTCACAAACTTGGTCACCCGGCGATCCACAATTGACTGCTGGATTGCTCTAGACCATGACGCCTAACCGTATGGAGGATGCACAGTCCTCAAAGGTAAAAGGCCTCAGTCCCACACAGGAACAACTTCTTTAGTGATGCTCAATCACTAGGTTTGGTTTGTGGTTTCGGTGTATGGGGTATTTCCTCACTGATGAATTACTCTCGAAAGCTCTGACCAATTTGGGTTGCTCTTATGACAAGTGTCAGTTTCTAACGGAGCAGCCAACCAGCTAGTGGTTGTGGGGGTGGCTATTTATAGCCTGGGAGCATCCCGACATGATTTGACACTAATGCCCTTAAATAATATGACCGTTGGAGTGGATAAGACCAGTGACTTGGCGTGGTTATCGAAACGGTCGGGACCCTCAACTGTGAGAGTCCTCATGTCACTCATATTCCTCACTTGAGGCTTTTGGTAGGATTAGGCTTGTGTTGAGCATCATGAGGAAATCCATTCCATAGTGTTACTTTGACCCCCTTTAACAGTACGGTGTTCCTATTCATCAAATGCGAAGAAAGTAAAACAAAAAACGTAAATCTTCACGCTTCAATTTCTTCAGAATGATTTTCTTCAGGAACCACCGGTCTTCTCAATATCAGTATCTTCATGAGGAATATCAATTTCATCGCAGATTCCTCGCGATTCATTTCTTCAGCTTCAGACCAATTTCTTCAACTGAAGACATATATTTTTAGGGGTCGATATTCTTCAAATATCTCAAACTCCTCAATGACTTATAGATCCTGTGTACACTCACAAACACATTAGATACTTAACCTATAAGTCTTCAAACCACCAAAATCACTAAGGGGCACTAGATGCACTTACATTACGGGAATCACTAACTTCAACACAAGTATTCTAGATTCACAACACCCTACTAACATAACTCTTAATATTACCAAATCCACGTCTCAAAACTAATTGAGAGGAATCAAACTTCTTTTTCTACTCAATGCACATGAAGATGGAAGTTTTTGTATCCTCTTTGGGTACCTATCACCTTTGGGACTACTTTCATAGCACAAACCAACTACCAAGTCACGCACCGCTGTGCTCTAAAAGATCTAAGTGAAGCACATAAAGCAAAATTATCTAGCTCAAAAAGATATAAGTGAAGCATGATGAGCATTCTAGCAAATTCACGATGAGTGCATGTCTCTCTCTCTCAAAAGGTGTACAGCAAGGATGATTGTGACAGAACAAAAAGAAAAGACTCCTACGATACAAGATGCTCCAAGCAAAACACATATCATGTGGTGAATAAAAATATAGCTCCAAGTAATGTTACCGATGGATTGAAGACGAAAGAGGGGATGCCTTCCCGGGGCATCCCCAAGCTTAGGCTTTTTGGTGTCCTTGAATTTGGCTTGGGATGACTTGGGCATCCCCAAGCTTGAGCTCTTTCCACTCTTTATCCCTTTGTCCATGAGAACATCACCCAAAACTTGAAAACTTCACAACACAAAACTTAAACAGAAACTCGTGACATCATTAGCACAAGAAAACAAACTACCACCTCTTTAGGTACTGTAGCAATCTTGATTTCTATTTATATTGGTGTTAGATTACCGTATTCTCACTTTTCCATGGCTAGTACCCCCGATACCATCCATAGTTTCATCAAAACAAGCAACCAACTCAACAAAAACAGAATCTGTCAAAAACAGACCAGCCTGTAGCAATCTATATACTTCGTGTACTTCTGGTACCTCAAAAACTCTGAAACATTACGACTGCCTGGTAAAAAGGCATATCAACCAGAAGCAAAAAGAATCAACTCAAAAGCTCTTTTGGAATAAAAATGAAAAATAATCTCGTGAGCGAACAATCTCTGTCTTTTTCCAGCAGGATCAAACAACCATCACCAAGACTAGTCATAAAGGTTTTGCTTGGCTCAAACACAAAATGAAACACAAAATACACAATCATAAAAGAATTATGATGGTGTGGACGCAACAAAACAGAAAGAAAAAGATAAATTCAATGGGTTGCCTCCCAACAAGCGCTATTGTTTAACGCCCTTAGCTAGGCATAAGGCGATAGAATCACGTATCGTCATCTTTGGTGCTCAAACCATAAGTAGTGTGATCACTCATCATCTTAAGGTCTTCATATTTCTTACTAGATGATTCACCACTACTTTTAGGAACAAAAACAGACTTGGTGGCCTTATTGTGGGCAAAATATGGAGTATTCTGCACAGCGGCAAAAGCGGAACCCAAGTTGGTTATAACATCCTCTGGTTTGCCAATCCTAGCGGAATCATAACCTAGTTTTTCGTTAACTGTGGGTTCCTTCTCCTTTAATTCTTTCAAAACCATTCCCACCTTGGATCCGTACTGAGTGATTTGATTGTGGATCTTTTTATCCAAATTCTCAATGAGTTTGATCGTAGCAACTTTATTTTCAATGACGTCCGGCCTACGCATCACATGTTCTAGAGTTAAGGTAGTTCCATTAACCATGAGTGGGGGTGAGCCTACCAAATTTATTACAGCTCCGTAAGAATCAGCGGTATGGCTGCCCAAGAAATTTCCGCCTACGATGGTGTCAAGCATATACCTATTCCAAGGAGAAATACCCACATAAAAACTGTGAAGCAGGACGGTAGTAGATTGCTTATGAGTAGATCTACTCTGAGCATTACAAATCCTATACCAAGCGTCCTTTAAGTTTTCTTCCTCATTTTGTTTGAAATTGAGAACTTCGTTCTCGGGAGTATCGTTCGAAGCGGTGGGTCTAGCCATGAGGACAGGTAGACTATCCCACACAAACGAACAGAAAGCAAGCGACGGAAAAGGGCAAACAAAAAAGGCAAACAAAAAAGGCAAATATTTTTGTAAATTTTTGTTTTTCAGAAGTGGGGGAGAGGAAAACGAGAGGCAAAAAAGTAAATGCAAGAGATGAGTTTGCGACACTTACTAGGATGAGTTCTTGACTTGATCCTCCCGGCAACGGCACCAGAAATCCTTCTGCTGCCTCTTGAGCTTGCTTTGGTTTTTCCCTTGAAGAGGAAAGGGTGATGCAGCACAGGAGCAGTAAGTATTTCCCTCAGTTTGAGAACCAAGGTATCAATCCAGTAGGAGAATCGCGTCAAGTCCAGAGAACCCGCACAAACACAAAAGAGCTTGCACCCAACGCTATAAAGGGGTTGTCAATCCCTTCAAGATTGATTGCAAAGTGAGATCTCAAGGTGGAAAGTGCAACGAAGTAAAAGAGTAATGCTGAAAATATGGTGTGAAGTAGACCCGGGGGTCATAGTGTTCACTAGAGGCTTCTCTCAAAATAGCAAATATTACGGTGGGTGAACAAATTATTGTCGAGCAATTGGTAGAACCGCGCAAATTCATGACGATATCTAAGGCAATGATCATACATATAGGCATCACGTCCAAGACAAGTAGACCGATACTTTCTGCATCTACTACTATTACTCCACACATCGACCGCTATCCAGCATGCATCTAGTGTATTGAGTTCATGACGAACAGAGTAACGCCTTAAGCAAGATGACATGATGTAGAGGGATAAACTCAAACCAATGATGTAAACCCCATCTTTTTACCCTTGATGGCAACAACATGATGCGTGCCTCGCTACCCCTTCTGTCACTGGATGAGGTCATCGCACGGTATGAACCCAAAACCAAGCACTTCTCCCATTGCAAGAATCATAGATCAAGTTGGCCAAACAAAACCCACAACTCGAAGAGAATTACAAGGATAAGAAATCATGCCTAAGAGAGATCAGAAGAAACTCAAATAAGATTCATAGATAATCTGATCATAGATCCACAATTCATCGGATCTCGACAAACACAGCACAAAAGAAGACACATGGAGAACTTTGTATTGATGATCCAAGAGAGAGAGAAGAAGCCATCTAGCTACTAGCTATGAACCCGAAGGTCTATGGTGAACTACTCACGCATCATCGGAGAGGTCATGGTGTTGATGAAGAAACCCTCTGTATCAGAATCCCCCCTCCGGCAGGGCACCAGAAGTGCCCTAGATGGGATCTGGCGTAGACAGAAGCTTGCGGCGGCAGAAAAGTATTTTTGTGGATCTCTCGCGCAGTTTTGGAATTTTTCTGGATTTATAGGCGGAAGAGGTAGGGCAGACGTGCCACAGGGGGCCCACAAGCCTGCTAGGCACGGGCCCCCCTCGCTGCGCCTAGGGGGCTTGTGGGGTCCCCTGCTGGCCCGTGCCTTGGTTCTCAAGTCTGACGCGTATCTTCTGTTCCGGAAAAAATCTTTTTGGAAGTTTTATTCCGTTTGGACACCGTTTAAAATCCTCCTCTGAAAAGGGTCAAAAACACGGAAAAAACAGGAACTGGCACTTGGCACTGAATTAATAAGTTAGTCCCAAAAAAGATATAAAAGACATGCAAAACATCCAAAGTTTGACAAGATAATAGCATGGAACTATCAAAAATTATAGATATGTTCGAGACGTATCAGTGGTGCCGAGGTTTTGACAACTTTACCTTTGGTAAAGTTCTTCTTGTCTTTTCTGAACTAATGGGGAGGATCCAAGAATTGTCTATGCAAGTGAAAGCACGAATACTTCCGACCCTCGTGCAACCAATGAAATTGAAGAGCTACCTTGCACGTGGGGCACAGGAACCTTCCATGCACACACCAGCCACAGAATAGTGCATACGACGGCAAGTCATGCATCAAGTACATGTACCAGACATGCATTTTGAAGTTTTCTTTTCTAGCGGCGTCGTATGTCTTGACCCCATTATCCCAAGCTTCTTTCCTTAAGCGGTTGCATGTACACATTCATATTCTTCTCCGGATAGTTGGGCCCTGGAATTATCAACATCAGGAATATGTTCTTTCTTTGCATAATTTGTCTGGGGGTTGAGTGGAATGACAAATACAGACAAACAACTGTATTGGGTTGCCGTCATACCAAAGGGATTGATCCGTGGCCACGCAGACTCGAGGATGCCTTGGATGTGATGCTTTATCTAGATGTAATGCATTGAAGTCCTTCCACGCTTCCCCATCTGATGTGTGTACCGCCACCTTATTCCCATCTGCATCTAGTTTGGTTCTTTTGCCCAATTTTTTCCATGTCATTTGTCTAGCTGTCTCTTCGACCATAAAAAGACTTTGAAGCCTTCGTATGATTGGCATATACCAAAGAACATTAACTGGGATTTGGGTCTCGCTCTTCTCACCCATATCGTTGTCTACCAAAACATACCTGGAAGACTTGCAAATGGGACAATAGTTCGATTCCACATACTCAAACCTAGAAAAGGCACATCCTTACTCACATGCATGTTCTCATAGGGCATCTTAAGTACACGAAGTATTTTTTCGGTTTGCATGCATGGCATGGCCTTTGGGTAGAAAGCATCCAAATAGTATCATCATCGCATCGTAGCATTCCCTTCCCAAGTTGAACTGGGCCTTCAGAGCCATTACTTGTGCAATGGCATCCAGCTAACAAAGCTCAGTGTGCTCTTGGAGAGGATGTTTTGAAGACTCCAACATTTCATAGAAGGCCTTTGCAGATTCCTCCATCTCATCGTCTGAATCCCGAGCATCATCAAAGTCTTGCACCATGCCTTCGTCCCCGGTACCATGCTCGTCGGTGCAACCACGAACCACCTCGGCTCTGGTACGCTGTCTAGACTCACCATGAAATGTACACACCGTATAATTAGGCTTAAAACCCCTCCTCTGTGGGTGTTTAATCATTATAGCATCCGTCCTCTTTTTATAGTTGTCGCACCCAGGACAGGGGCACCAATTTGTTTCCTGGCCATTTGCAAATGCAACTTTCACAAACTCCTTGGTTTTTATAAACCATTCTTTGGTCATCTCTTTGTGACTAGTGTGACCAGTGTACATCCACGCACGATCACTCATCTTGCCTAGCTGCTAAGGACACCATATATATATATATATATATATATATATATATATGTGTGTGTGTGTGTGTGTGTGTGTGTGTGTGTGTGTGTGTGTGTGTGTGTGTGTGTTTGTGTGTGTGTGTGCGTGTGCGTGTGTGTGTGTGCGTGCGTGTGCGCGCGCGCGCGTGTGTGTGTGTATTTCAGCATGTATATTCATGAGTTAATCTAGTTTGTCAATTTTATTATGTCCATGCAACCTACATGCTAATAGGTAAATATAGGTCATAATCCCACATGACTATGTGTAGAGTGAGTACGTTCCCCATGCTCTATCCCACTCCGAGACAAAATTTCGGCAGCACCTCCCCGCTGTTCTCCAAATACATGTCTCGGCAAAAAGCCGAGAGAATGTGCATCCGGAGAACAACGGGTAGGCGCTGCCAAATTTTTTGTCTTGGAATGGGGCAGAGCATGGAGAACGTACCCAATCTACACATCCTTGGGCTATCCGCGGAAATCGTTGTACAATTGGAATGAGTTATGGTGATAAATATGCAACTGAATGCATATTGATCGATTCAACCCTTTCGGACGGGAGATGCCTAGCTTACACGAATTAGCATGAAAATGAAATCTACTAACATGATTAAAAGAGCGTAGGAGGTTAAGGTGGATTCATAGTCTAACCACGGCTATAGAGGAAGTAGTCGAACAACGGTGGGATTACAGACCAAAAACTTCGACGACGATGACTCCAAGGAGATGAAATAGCACAAAGCCTGTAAATTTTAGTGAGTGAAATTTTTTTAGGACATCACATCACATAAAGCATTTAGAGTTCAAACTATGAAATAATCATATTGCTAATGACATCTCATCTTCTCTTATTATTATTATTATTATTATTATTATTATTATTATTATTTCCTTCTCCTCTTCTTCTTCTACTACTACTTCTTCTTCTTCTTGTTCCTTCTTGTTCCTTTTTCCTCTTCTTTCTTCTCCTCTTCTTCTCCTCCTCCTCTTCTTCTTCTCCTCCTCCTCTTCTCCTCCTCTTCTTCTTCGTCTTCTTTCCTTCTCCTCCTCTTCTTCTTCTTCTTCTCTTCTTCTACTTCTTCTTCTTCTTTCCTTCTCCTCATCTTCTTCTTCTTTTCTTCTTCTTCTTCTTCTTCCTTCTTTTCCGTTTTCCTCTTCTTTCTTCTCCTCTTCTCCTCCTCTCTCCTCCTCCTCCTCCTCCTCCTATTCTTCTTCTTCTTCTTCTTCTTCTTCTTCCTTCTTCTACTTATTATTCTTTTCTTCTTCATCTTTTTTCTACTTCTTTTAATTATGACTAATTAACAAAAACCTATCACTAATCTAGTATAGCCAAGCACTAAAACGGAAAACATCTAATCTAATATAACCTACCACTAAATCTAATATAATCTAACAATTAAACACCAAAAAAAGAACAAGAAGAGAAAAAAAAACTCATCGGGGCAGTGGGGGCCGGGACGGTGGCAGCCGAGGCGATGGGGCGTCGGGCCGGCAAAGCGCGGGGGCACCGGGGCGGGGCAGAGTGCGTGGGGCGCGAGGGCAGAGCACCGGGGCACCGGCGAGGTGGCGAGCAGGGGTGTCGGCGAGGTCACGGGGCAGAGTGTCGGGGCGCCGGTGAGGTGGCGGGGCAGGAGGTCCGGCAAGGGGTGATGATGGAGGAGACGGGGATCGGAGGTGGTGAGGGAGAGGTTGTGCATGGTGTATGGGTGGACAAAGAGAGAGGGGGTGTGGGGCCGGGGGGAACGGCGGTTAGAGGAACTGCCCTCTTTGTTGTCCACTGGCGGATGGCAAAGGGTGTCGTCTTCTTTGCCGTCTGCTGCCCTGGTCTTCGCCATCAGCTGGCAGACTGCAAAGAGCAAACTGATGGTACATACTATCTTATCCATGAGGCACCTCTTTACCGTCATCCTTTCTTGTCTCTACCGTCAGCTGGCAGACGGCAAAGAACTGGCTGATGGCAAAGATAAACTTTCCCATCAGCCAGGTCTTTGTCGTCTGTTTTTTGGAAGTTGATGGCAACATCTTTGCCATCAGCTAGTAGATGGCAAAGAATTGGTTGATGGAAAATCCTCTAGTTCCAGTAGTCATAGAAAAAGTTTTAGTAGCACTGCAAAATAGTAGTAGTAACGGTAGAAACAACAAGAGCAATTTTGTAGTGATTCTAACAACAGTAGCAACAATAGTAACTTAGAAATATTCAGTATATGAAAAGCATAGACATTTGGATCAGTGATGGATAAGTATATTGGATAACATTCACCATGTAACAGTTACATAATAAAGAGACACAGAACTAATTCCAATTCATCAATGTAATGTAGGCATGTATTCTGTATATAGTCATACGTGCTATAATAAGAACTTACATAACATATTTTGTCCTACCCTCCCGTGGCAGCGAGGTGCATAAGGAAACTAAAGGATGGACGTCGTTCTTTTATCTTTTGATTTCGTCCGTAGTCGGACCCTCCTCTTCTACATGGTGATTGAATATATTGTTGTATTGTGTTGTTCATGATTAGCTTGTGGCAAGTGTAATCCAATTCCATGTACTCATCTCTTCGGTACATGTACTGGTAACGATATCCATTCTTGTGAAACAACATCCCTGTCGAGGCCCTCGTGCCAAAATAAGGATAGGATTGCATCTTGGGCGTTACAGTTCCTTCACATAAATTATCATTCACTTGTTCTACTTTTTATGTGATATGAAAAATAAAAAGTATATGGATAATGATGTATTAAAATTGAAATTATTTCTTGTTCACTTAGAGAACAAGCTAAAACTTGGTTTTCATCTTTACCTCGTAATAGTATTGGGACATGGGATAAGTGTAAAGATGCTTTTATTGCCAAGTATTTTCTTCCTGCTAAGATTATCTCTCTTCGTAATAAACTTATGAATTTTAAACAACATGATCAATAAAATGTTGCACAAGCATGGGAGAGAATGAAATTGATGATTAGGAATTGTCCCACGCATGGTTTGAGTTTATGGATGATCATACAAGATTTCTATGCAGAACTAAACTTTGTATCTAGAAATCTTCTAGATTCTGCTCCAGGTGGAACCTTTATGGAAATTACAGTAGGAGAGGCTAAAAAACTTGTGGACAACATCATGACAAATTATTCTCAATGGCACATCGAGCGAGCTCCAGCTGGTGAGAAGGTAAATTATGTTGAGGAAATTGCCACTTTGAGTGATAGAATGGATGCTCTTATGAATATGGTTGCCAATAAACATGCTCATATTGATTCCAATGATATTCCACTATCTAATTTGATTGAGAAAAATAATGATGCCATTAATGTGAATTTTGTCTCTCGAAATAATTTCAACAACAATGCTTTTAGAGGGAATTTCAATGTTAGACCGTGTCCCGTAATTCCTCTAGTAATTATGGTAATTCCTATGGAAATTCTTCTAATAATAATAATAGTTTACCCTCTGACCTTGAGAACACCAATAAAGAATTTATTAGTTCTCGAAATATTTTCAATATTATGGTAGAAGAACAATTGCATAAAGTTGACGATATGGCTAGAAATATGGATAGGGCTATTCATGATGCGGAAACTCCTAAAAATAAAAAAAATCCACCTAAGCAAGATATTAATTATTCCATTAAATCTCTCCAAGTATCTATCAATGGAAGTAAGTAGAGGACTGCTAGGTTGAGAGCTAAGCGGGAATTCTTAGAAAAAAGCTCTTCCACCCGATTTTTACCGTGATCATAATGAAAATATTAAAATGATTGGTATTTCTCCTGTTGAATCTTTATTAAATAATCTGAACAATATATGCTAGAGGGACTGGAGGTGAGTCAACTTAAGTTATAAGGAGTCATGTTTGTTTGGAGGGTGATGGTCTTAATGATAAAAATGAAAAAAGTGGGTTTGGAGCGGTCAAAACTTTAACTAGTGATGTGCCCACTATCTTGGATTACAAGGGCTTTAATTATTAAAGTTTTTATTTAGTAGAATGTATTTCTTTTTGCAATCCATAATTATCTCGCCCAATTCATATGAACAAAATAAGGCTTTTACTAAACATATCATAGAAGTGATGGTAAAAGCTCATGAGAAGAAACTTGAACTAGAAGTTTCAATACCTAAAAAATTGCATGATGAAAGGGAACCTACTATTAAAATTAATCTCAAAGAGTATTAATGCAATGCTTTGTGTGACTTGGTGCTAGTGTTTCTACTATACCTAAATCTCTTTGTGATGTGCTTTGTCTCACCGATATACAAGAATGTTCCCTTAACTTGCATCTTGTGGATTCCACTATTAAGAAACCTTTGGGTAGAATATATGATGTAATTACTATTGATAATATAAATTACGTGCTTGTAGATTTCATTGTGCTTGACACTGAATGCAATCTGTCTTGGACAATAATACTTGGTAGACCTTTCTTACAAACCATAGGTGCTATTGTTGATATGAAGGAGAAAAACATAAGATTCCAATTACCATTATAGAAAGGGATGGAACACTTCCCTAGAAATATAACTAAGACACCTGAAGAGTCTATCATGAGTTCCACTTATGGAGTGAATGTCAAAGATAATATCACTTGCAACTATGCACTCTGCCTAGCTAGGGGCATAAAACGATAGCGTTTGTTGGGAGGCAACCCAATAGTTATCTTAAATTTTTTACTCTACTTTCTGTTATTTTGAGTTGACATGATTATTGCTACTATAATTATTATTAGTATTTGTGCCAAGTAAAGCCTTCGGTATAATTTGGATTATAGTAGAATTGATACGGTGCAAGAACAAAAACTTTTACGTCCAATGCGGGATTTCTCTGATTTCAATAGAATGTATTTTTGATCTGAATTTTTTACAAATTATTACTATACATATTACCCAGGTTTTCCTAATGTTTCCTAATTTTCAGAGTTATAGAAATTTGGTTGTAGTGCTGATCATTACAGGCCGTTCTATTTTAGACATTTTCATTTTTTTGCTTGCACAGTTTGCTTGTTTTGATGATGTTATGAATTATATCGGGAGGTGTAAGTCATGGAGAAGTCATAATATAGTGACTTATGCAATAATTAAAAATGAGTCAATTCATAACAGTACCTAAAGTTTATGATTTACCAATCATACTAACGGATCTCACGAGGTTTTATTGAGTTTTGTGTGTTGAAGATTTCAAGTTTTGGGTGTGCTCATGATCGATGAAGGAATAAGGAGTGGCAAGACCCAAAGCTTGGGGATTCCCAAGGCACCCCAAGGTAATATTCTAGGAATACTCAAGCGTCTAGGCTTGGGGATGCCCCGGAAGGCATCCCCTCTTTGGTCTCCATTCCATCGGTATGTTACTCGAAGCTACATTTTTATTCATCACATGATATGTGTTTTGCTTGGAGTGTCATGTATTATGGTTTGATTTATTTTTAGTTTGTACAATCATTATTTTCTGGACATATCTATTTAAGAGAGACACGTGTTCATCATGATTTGTTAGAATACTCTATGTGCTTCACTTATATCTTTTGAGCTAAGCACTTGCTCTAGAACTTCACTTATATCATTTAGAGCACAGTGGCATGTAGATTTTATAGAACTAAATTTACTCTCATTCTTCACTTATATTTGTTTGAGACTCTAATAGGTAGTAACGGTAATTTGCATGGATAATACGACTAGTCCAAAATGGATAGGTATTCAAGGAGGATATAATAAAAACCTGCATGTAGCACATAAAAGACAAATTGTAGATTAATGATATTGATGTATATTAAAGGACATGAATACATGATTTTTTATTAGTAGAAATATCGATATTAAAGCATATTATTAATTAATCTTCTAAATATTGGTTATGGCATGATGATGATGTGTCAGTGTTCTTATGTCTGAATGAAATTCTATGTGTTGTTTGGTTCGGAGGCGTGCGATGGTTAACTCCTACCAACCTTCTCCCTAGGGGCATGTGGTAGTACTTTGCTTTGAGAGAGTTAATAGGCTTTTCAATAAGTATATGAGTTATTTATGACTATGTGAATCCATGGATATGCGCACTCTCACATTTTCATATTTGCTAGCCTCTTCGGTACCGTGCATTGCCCATTCTCACCTTGAGGATCGGTGCAGCCTTCGCCGGTGCATCGAAACCCTGTGATATGATACACTCTATCACACATAAGCCTCCTTATATATTTCTGAAAATAGCCACCATACCTACTTATTATTGCATTTCCATAGCCACTCTGAGATATATTGCCATGCGATTTCCACCGTTACATCACATGACTTGTGTGTTCATCATCATATTATTTTGCATGATTGTAGGATACCTAGCATGATATTTCCATGTCTTATCCATTTTTTGATATCTTTTCTATGCTAGATCATTGCACATCCTGGTACACTGCGAGATACATTCATATAGAGTCATTTCTTATATCATCATTGAGGTGTTATATCGAGTTGTAAGTAGATAAAAGTGTTACGATAATTATTTTTAGAGCACTATCCCGGTGAGGAAAGGTTGATGGAGACTATGATTTCCCACAAGTGGGGTTGAGACTCCAGACGGAAAAAGAGAGAAAAATAAAAAGGAAACTAAAAGAAAAAAGATCAAAAGAAAAGGAAAGGGGGGAATGAGAGACAAAGAGAGAAGAGCTAGTGATACTACTTGTGCTTAGAGGGAGCACCATGTTCTTCATATAGAGAGTCTCATGAGTTGTTACTTTCATATGATAGTGGGAATTTTTCATTATAGAAATTGGCTTGTATATTCTGATGACGGGCTTCATCAAATGCCCGAGGTCTTCATGAGCAAGCAAGTTGGATGCACACCCACTTAGCTTCATTTGGGATTTCATACACTTATAGCCCGAGTGAATTCATTGCATGGAAATCCCTACTCCACACATTGATATCGATTGATGGGCATCTCCGTAGCCCGTTGATGTCAGATTTTCTTTCCACTTTGACTCCTTTTGATCCCTACCACCATACTCTATTCCACCCATATGACAGATCCATGGTTCCCGTCATGTATTAAGTGAGGTTGAAGATGCTAAAGTGTGTTAGAAGTACTATCCAATTGTCTGACTTGACACTGAGGTGCTCATGATTTATATTTACGTGGTGAGGACGGATTCATGTCATGCTTATATGAGAAAATGAGTATGGAATAACATTCTTTAAGGATCTTGCATTTTGAATATGAATGATTATGTTGTTTATGTTTATGGATATTATTATGTTGAAGTTTATTAGTCCATTGTTTCTCAAAGATCATACGTTAAAAAGATTACATGGTAGGTAGCATGTCGCATAAAAAATCCTGTTTTTATCATTTACCTACTCGGGGACGAGCAGGAATTAAGCTTGGGGATGTTGATACGTCTCCAACGTATCTATGATTTTTTATTGTTCCATGGTATCATATTACCAATCTTGGATACTTTATATGCATTTATATGTTGTTTTATATCATTTTTGGAAAATAACCTATTAACCCAGTGCCTAGTGCTAGTTGTTGTTTTCTCCGTGTTTTTGGCTTTTCAGGAAATCAGTACCAAACGAAGTCCAAATGCCACAAACTTTTTGATGATTTTTTCTGGACAAAAATAAGACCTCGAAGCTTCGTAGGGAGGCCAGGCACCACACAAGGTGGTGCCAAGGCAACAGGGTGCGCCCTAGGGGTTAGGCGCGCCCTGATGCCTTGGGGACACCCCCTAGCTCCTCTGACCTAACCCCATCTCTATAAATCTTGCAAAATTGGTAAAACACCACAAAACCACACGAAACACTTTTTACGTTGGTGCAAGTCTCTGTTCCACCGTGATCCCATATGGAGCCTTGCTCCGGTGCCCTGCCGAAGGGGGATCAATCACGCAGGGCCTCTACATCAACCTTGATTCTCCCACAATGTTGTGTGAGTAGTAGTCTACCACACACCTACGGGTCCATAGCTAGTACCTAGATGGCTATCTCTCTCTATATATGTTCTTCAATACAAATTTCACCGCGATTACTGCGGTGATTTATTCGATGTAATATTCTTTAAGGTGTGTTTGTTGGGATCCGATGTATTGTGGATTTATGATCAGATTATTCATAAAAATATATTCAGTCTTTGCTGGTTTCTTATATGCATGATTTTTATAGCTTCATATTTCTCCTTGATCTATCAGTTTAGTTTGGCCAACTAGATTGGTTTATGTTCAGTGTGAGGGGTGCGTTGTAATGAGTTCAATCTTGTGATGCTCAATCCTAGCGACAGAAAGGTACATGACACGTATTTGTATTTCTTATACTAAAATGATGGGGTTAATTCATAATGGTTGAGTTTACTTTGTCTACTTCATGCCACCTCGCTCCAAACATTACTCTATTTTATACTTAATACTCTAGATGCATGCTGGATAGCGGTCGATGACTGGAGTAATAGTAGTAGATCTAGACAAGAGTCGGTCTACTTGCTTATGGATGTGGTGCCTATATACATTATCATTGTCGTGAATAAATATTTCATAACTTAATGATGCATCTATGATTTCTATTGGAACTCGGTTGAGAATAAGCGCGAATATCGTCTGGTTAAATGGAAACGTATGTGCAAATCTAAATGCATGGTAGAGCTGGGCATTATTAACACTTCTGTCATGAATACTTGCCTCATTGTTAAATGGTGGTGGCAGATCTTTAATACCCCGGAGGGCATGTTGTGGCGTGACATCCTTAAGGTAAAATACTTCCTCTTTCGCAATCCCATGTTTGCTTCCTCGATTGGTGGTTCTCAGTTCTCACAAGATCTTGTTAGGGTCACGGATATCTTTCGCTCTCACGTGAAATTTGTTGTTGGTAATGGTGAGTTTATCCGGTTTTGGACTTACTGGTGGTGCGGTGATCATCCATTGTGTCTCTCTTTTCCTCTTTTTTTTCTTACGTGTCGTTGCGTGTGATTTCCATCTTGGATCTCACTAGCTCTGGCTGGGATTTGTAGCTTCGTCATGCTCTCTCTCATGAATAGATGATTCAATGGCAGCACCTTGTTGAGCTGATTCCTCAGTTCTCGGAGGAGGAAAATCAAGTTTCGTGACCGCATATGGCTTTTGGCCGGTTTTCAATTAAATCGCTTTACTCTAGACTCATTGTTGGCTCCCCTTGCTTGAAATTGAAGGATGGTTGGCCCTCCAAGCCCCTCCACCCCACCCCCTCAATATCAAAATCTTTATGTGGAAAGCCATTCATGGTAGGTTACCTGCGGCCGACCAAATCCGCAACGGTACGATCCTGGGTCTTAGTTATATAACCTGTCTGGAGCTAGAGAGGATACCAATCATGTTATGCTCACGTGTCACCTTGCTAAATTGATGTGGAGCGGTGTTCGTTCGTGGTTGGGTGTGAATTGGTGCCCCTCCTCCTTCTCGGACCTTCGCTCCATATCCACCTCTCTTGCGGGACAAAGCAGACATCTATTCTGGTTTGGTTTTTTCTGTCATGTCCTCGGTTCTCTGGACAACAAGGAACAAGTTTACTATTGAAAACATCTTCCCTGCCAAACCCGCTGACTGCCTTTTTCAAATTGATCTTTCTTTTCTTCGGCAGTGGAAATTATTGACTAAGGAGGGGGATCGTGAGGCTACTGAAGACCTGATCGCTCGAGTGGATTCTACGGTGTCTTCCTTGCTCCAAGCTGACCGAGCCAACGTTGACTGATAGGCGTTCTTTTGGCGGTGCTCCCTTTTGGGCGTAGGTAGTTGGCCTCGGTGTCTTTTCTAGCTGTCATGTCATGTAATCATACTTACTTTAAACAGTTCGTGCTATTTTGGGTTGTATGTCTTAAACCTTGTCTGTGACTTTATCTATCTATAAAATCGTGTGTTAGCCTTTTCTCTAAAAAAAAAGGAAATGAGATTCTTCAACAACAACATCCTCAGAAGAAAAAAACGCTCAAGCGTCGTCGTCACTTGATCCATCCATCAAAGGTCGGATTATATGTGTTCATCTTGAAAAACAAGTCCGAGCATATATGAACAATACCTTTAGCAATACCATGATGCAAAAAACGTCGCCATTTTCAGATATAACCCAATCGGATTAGACCTGGAATTTCATCCCGAAACTCGAGACGTGATACTCAAGAAGCACTACCAAACTGAAGTCAATCACTTGTAAGTAAGTGCATAGTACTTGAACCCGCTTAACAGTAACTGCCAGATTAACGAATCAATCACTGATTAATGTATGGGTTACGAAGAAGATTAAACAATCAATTACGTGTGGTACCGCCGCGAGTGAAGGTGCATGTGCACGTGGCCTCTAGAAGAGTCTGATCGCTCTTGGGATATGCAAACATTTAATTAACAGGATCGTTAATGATGATACCTTAGTAGTTACTCGGTACATAATTAACTAAGTTTACTTAGCAAGTTCTCAGGTGCATGCTCAGCTAAAGGACGAAATCATCTGGTAGTATTATTTTCCTTGTACAGACCAGTACAACTAGATATACTTATGTAAACTCAGACACATGCACAGATAGATCTCTTTTAAGGGTCATATAGATGAATAAAACTCCAAATCTGTTTGGCCCTTCGGACCTTGGTTGGGTTAAAACTGAAGAGGTGTATGTACCGCCAATTTTCATCGTGTGCAAAGGCGTACGGATTCCAAAGGCGCCCATTTCATCCTCATCTATTGGCATGGGCAAGTCTGAATACCAAAAGGGGCTGCTACGCATCTATCGGTGGATATTTATTAAACATCCATCGCCTCGACAGCCGTTAGATCTCGTGCGTAGCGTCCGATCCGTTCCTGTACTTAATTCCTGAAACGACGCTCGAGTTGCAGAAACTTTCGCTTTGTTGCAAGAAATAAACTTTTGGTCCGTTAATTCCTAAAACAACGGTCGAGTTTCAGAAACAATTTGTTTGTTGCAGAATTATTTTTCTTCGTCTTTCTGTAACATAAGTATTTTTACGGAAGAATTTTTTGCAACAACGGTCGAGTTTCAGAAAATTTTGCAACGAAAGTCACGTTGCAGAAGTAGGGGCGGCGGGGCGGCGACGGAGGGGCACGCGAGGCCGCGGGCAGGCTGGCGGTGCCGCGCGCAGGCCGGCGGCGCCGCCGATCAGGGGTGGCGGGCCTTGTGGCAGGCCGGCGGGGCCGCGGGCGGGCGACGAGCAGGGGCGGCAACGGAGGGCACGCGAGGCCGCGGGCAGGCCGACGGCGGAGGGCGGCGAGCCGTAGCAGGCCGACGGCGGCGAGGTTGTCGGGGCCGAGGCGGAGGCGGAGACATGGACTGGGCAGTTTTCCGAAATAACGCTCCAGTTGCGGAAACAACGATCGAGTTTCAGAAAATGTCAAGAAACGATTGCGATGGCGGGATCGAACGGACGAGCAGGTGGTGGATGGATCGCGCAGATCAGCCGGTTGAAGGATAGACTTTTCCATACCAAAAAGGCCATTCAACTAGATCTTCGATTTTCATTTTTATTGTTGAGAAAAATAAACCCAAATCTATTATAAAAGTTCCGAGTATCAAGCACCTCAAATATAATAAAAAACACATTGAGGTCCCTAGACTACCGAACGACCACTACCAACACCAAAACGATTCGTCGACACGTCATAGTCATCGCTCCCCTATCGGAGACGGCTTCACCATGTCGATGACAGCTAGAAAATATGTGTGCACGTGCCCCTAAAGACCAAAGCCCTACGGTTGTAGGTGTCACAATTAAATCCGTGAATGGGTCTTAAGAAACACAAGTCAAATCTCATCGTCGCGCATGCACGACGAAAAGCCATAAACTCACATCAAGGAGCCAGTAGGAATCTAAGTCGAACCTCCATCGACTACGTCCAAATGAGTGAACTAAAGGAGAGTCGGAGCCTGGAAAAACAACTCGAAGAAGAAGCGCCGCCATCTATGTGGGCTCCACACTTGCGATGACTTAAAAACCTCTAACTTAAACTACTAGACGGAGCAAAAGTAGTGGGACACCCCATCCCCCCGACACCTGCTCCGGAGCAGCAGACAAAGTGGATGTGAATCCACAAGCTCGCCGGCGAAATTTGGAGGCGAGAGTTCCCGGTGTCCATCAAGGGAAAGGAGAGAACCCTTGAAGAAGGTCTCTTAGCCTGGCTCTTCTATATCTAATCAATTTTTCGGGTTGTTCGGGGTCATCCAAACCCAACCCATTCATGGGGTAGAAATTGGATGATCCAGACTATTTGTCATGTTAGCCCGAGCACGAGCCATCCACCCTAAACCCCTCTTGTTTCCCTCTGAAGTGTCCTCCCACTTTACACACAGGTATCCACATTGTCCCCTCCACAACCACTTCCCACCAAACCCTAGTGTCTTGCAAGCCAATCCGCAAATGATGGGGGTGCAAGATAACGCTGGAGGAGCATCTACGCTTGTGCGGGGCGTGGTTGCTAGGTGGAGTACGATACTCGCAAACCTTGTGTCGACCATTGTCGGCGAGGGATAAAGCTCTCGACTCCACTATGGATCCATCCGACGACAACACCCCACCATCGCAGATCGAGCTCCTCCTGGCAATCGTTGATGTCATCTTGGTCCGCCTTCGAGTGACAATGTGATATCAGAGGACATAGGTCCGAACATCGTCGACTAGCGCATGCTCAAGCTATCCTTCGACTAGGAGCTCGCTAGGAGAAAGGAGTGGGTCATTTATGAGGCAATCCGCTCCTCGCTGAGGGACGTGAAACCATCCCTTTTCATCGAGGGATGCACAACAATCCCCACCACCACATCGCATTGTATCCCTACTCCCCGATTGAGCAGCTACTTTCCGCCCTGCATCCGCATCACAGATCGAGCAATAGTGACACGAGATTGAGCTCTTTGCACGATGGTGTCCTCTCATGACAACCTTGCCATGACAAAGGGATAACATGTACGCAAGGCGATCCAACAACCGTCATGTTGAAGAGTTGGATGCCTGCCATCGTCGCCGCATCAATGTAAAGCTCTTGCAGCAACATGGCCTCAAGGCTTTCGAACGCGATGTTTCCCGGGCCTAGGACAACGAATGAAGCGCTTTCAACATTCATGTGCACTTTGGTCGTTGCTAGGTTCTAGAACCCATGCAATGTATATGTTCAAATTTGGCACCGAAAGAATATTCGTTTGCAAAAGGTGACGAACAATGAGGTATACCCTTGGGTACCACCATTTTGGCGTGCAAATGGGATGTCCGTAGATAAATGAGAGGTAATTTGATGCATGCCCTTGGAAATGTCCTTATCCTTATTTCGAACTTGTTAGATATTTCCCTTCCTAAGAGCATCTCCAACCGAGGCCACCAAATCCTCCACATATTTTTTACGGACGACCCGAGCAGTGTATGAACATGAAAGGACACTAAATACCTCTCCAATGAAGTTCCACCAATTCTCCATTTGTACGGCCTCTCCAATGTAGTTCACCCATTTCTCCATTTGTACGGACCTTTGTAAATACCCTAACCGAACCCATATGTGGGGAAGAAATGGGGCCTCAAGATAGGCAACCACTTCAACTTCGACTCAACCCAAACCATTTTCTCTCTTTGCCTTTTGTTTCTTCTCTATTTCCATCCCATCAATCATATGCATTTGTTCGGACAAATCAGGGACAAATGGGAGGTGCCATTGCGTGCATGAACAAATGGGGTTCCCGCAAACATTATCCAGACGCATCCACAAACATATGGAGTCAAATTATCCCAATCATGTTGGAGATGCTCTAGGCCCATAGTGCATGCATGATATAACCATTTTCCGGAATTATGCAAAAGTTCTTGCATGGCAACTATAACAAGGAATGAAACAAGACATTCTAGTTAGCTGCCTAAGGGCAACTTCAGTGCGGATCACCAAGTCTCCCCCAAACGTGTGCACCGGGCGTTATGGAAATTTTATGCTATCCAACGACAACCACCAAAATTATCCTGGCCATTCCTGACATCCGGAATCTCACAAACCGATACCCAAAGGAGATGTTTGAGGAGACCGGACATCCTCCACGTCGGACTCTGACACCCTAGCCCCACCCAAAAATAACCATCAGGAGCCATTTTCTCCTACTCTGTCCCTATCCCCTATGCTTTCTATTTGCTCCCTCGATGACCATCATTGCCGTTGTACCACTTTGGTCGCCTCTCAGACCTTTTTCTAGCTCCGCCGCTCCATGTAGGCACTTTCCCTCCTTGGACTACATTGTTGTTCCATCCTGAATTCGGCTGTAGCTCGAGTATTCTCCGCCCCATGTTGACTCGTCCATGGGAAACACCACACCTAACAAGTATTCCATCAAATTACATTGCCCAAATTTTACATTCTCATTGTTTACTTGAAGCAAGCGTGATAGATTCGAACAATGAGAACTTCTATAGCGAGTTCATGGAGTCGTCTTCATCGGATGAGTAGGAGGAGGGATATGAGGATGAAACGACGGTTATGAAGGCAATTCTTGCATATGCGGTGCATCGGAGGAGCATGTTCTCAACTACAAGTGACCAATAAAGGGATATTTAGTCTTGAATCAAAATACGACACTGGAGCATATGATATTGGCCGACAATTAATTTGTCCCGATGCACTATTCATGCCCTATTTCTACCATCGATTTCAGAAGTTGTGGCATGATGTCCGGGCATATGAGGAGTATTTCATCCTGAAGGATGTCGTGTACACAACTACAATGAGGATGTTTGCCTATGACACAATCGCAAATTCATGGGATAAGTACCTTCAGATGTGTGAAAGCATATGCCTTGAAGCGATGGTCAAATTTGCTATTGCGGTGGTGTGTTAGACCGGAGAACTTGAGATAACTAAATCCCGCATACACAATGAGGCTCATGGAAATTGGAGAATCAAGTGGGTTTCCAAGTATGCTCGGATATGTGGATTGCATGCACTAAAAATAAAATAATTGTCGTATTCTCAACAAGGGCAATACCAATATCATTGCAAAAAGACTTCCATCATTCTTGAAGTAGTTGCACTACACGACCTTTGGATTTTACCCTCTTTTTGGCATGCATGAGTCTCATAATGACATCAACATGTTACAACGACCTTTTATTCCAGAGTGCAACTATATCATCAATTGTCATAGTTACAACATAGGGTACTATTTTGTGATGGTATCTATCCTTTGTGGGCGACTTTCGTCAAGACCACCTTCGGACCGAGGATAACAGAAAATGTCACTTTGTCCAAAGACAAAAGGCTTCTAGAAAGGATGTCAAGAGAGCAACTCTAGTGCTCCAAGCTTGTTTTGTAGTGATAGCCACTTGTCTACTGCTAGGTCGTGCCTTGTCTTGGGCGTATGTTTATTCTCTTCTTCTTTGACTTTGATACTTGTATGGTTTTTGGCCCAGCTTTTCTTACAAAAGGGGTCAATTTATTAAGGCTTATAAATTGGATCGCTCTCCTAACATAATAGACACTTTGAGTAATATATCCAGGTGGAGGGATTCTTCCCCTGATAATTCTAAAAAGGGAGCTTATGGAATCTCCAACACCGACACTCAAATCGCTCACATACGTTCAGACCGCACGGTACGGATGTGTTGTGACATCCAATGTGGGCATGTATCGGTCCGCCGAGTAGTCCGGACGCACTTTTTCCCGTAAAGCAGAGACAAACTAGGGGGGCTTTATGGGCGTCCAAACCACTATCGCATTGGCTTCTAACCACCCCGACCAACCAAAAACCCCTCCCTCGCCCGCGCGCGCTTCCCATCTAAAATGGTCAACGCTGCTTCAAAGCGTCAGTGACCGCATTCATGCCCAGCCGGAGTGGACGTGACCTCTCACTAGCACCGGCATTGACTGGGTGCGACGGTTGAGAGGGACCCGTTTGCGCCTCTTCTCGGTGCACCCATCTGTTTCGTGTTCGAATGACACCACAACCTCCCATCCGTCCCTTTTTGCCCACATTAATGACACACGGTTACCGAGGAACCTACTTTGGCGCCACCCATTCGTCTTCACACCATTGCCATTCACCCCTTCTATATAAACTCTAGCCCCGGCAATAGCTGACAGTCATCCTCCTCTGATTCTTTTCTCCTCTCCGCACCATTCTCACCATGGCCTCCTCGTGCTCTGAAGCATCTTTGGGACGGGCTGACGCCAGAGCAGAAGAAGGAGATGGACGCTATTGTTGTCGGCTGGCAGGACGACGGGTAGCCAGAGGCCAACGACATCCGAATGAAGGATGCGGCCGAGGACCCATCACCACCCTCGTCATCGGCACCACCCTCATCGGTGCATTGCACCATGACCAGCGGCGAGGCATGTGCCCATTACATGGACATGGTGTGGGATGACCGGGAGGAGCTGTTCCGGGTGGTGCAGGACGATGCGGCCTACAATCTTAAGCTCCTCGAGGAGCACCGGCGGGCGAAGGAGCAGCTCGACGCACGCAGGGCAATCGCGTTGGGAGTGGACGTGATGGAGCAGGCGATGATGCTTGAGTCCTTCCATTCCGTTCGCGAGATCAGTCTCGCCCGCTGGCAATATCATCAGTGACAGGCGGAACTGGAGGCCGCCTTCAAGGAGTACGATGAGCAGCGGACAAGGTGTAGGTCAAGACCAACAACGAGGATGACATCACAGGCTCCGCCGAGGATGCACCCTGCCGCGACGACCATGAAGCCGACACGTCCGAGGGCACCGCCGGCAGCGAGGAAGAGTAATGCATGGTAGGCCACTAACGCTCGGGTTCTAGGAAGACCAACGCTCTTTCCCTTCGCCTAAAGTCAAGATTGGTGGGCTAATAATCGGCGAACAATTAGTCGCTCAAACTGCGGTAACAAAAGCTGCGGAGTTAGAATCGAAGAAGACGCCATATGTAACAACTACACAACACACAACGGTTCATCAAGAATTTGAGCCTCTTGCATACTTGTCTTAGATCAAGCTGGTTGAGCTAATGAGGCCAAAGACCAACATCTACATGTTAATTGGTTGTTTGCATATTTCTTCACTATGTTATAGCATCTATAACCGAACGCCTCAAATGACCTCTCATATGCCCGTGGACGTGCCCACAGTGATCGAACAGGAGAGAGAAGAAAAAAAGTTGGCGCCAACCAAACCCTGCATATCATCTCAATACACTTGGACCGTCTGCAAACCCTCATATTAAGGACAAATATAAGGAGGATATAGGGGCTCGCGGACGCGTCCAATTAGTCCGTCACGTAGGACGCGGCCTCACCCCGGACCACCTTTTCTTTTTCTTTACTCATTCTTTTCTTTCTCTCCTTTTCTCTCCATCAGTCACATGCAAGTGACCTGACATGAGAAAAAAATGAAAAGTGTGGTCGCGCAAATGGACAAGTAAGGGACACGTCCGGTCATTGATCGGGAGCATCCGCAGATGTTTAGGGGGTCATATTTGCTAAGTTCGGCTGTAGATGCTCTTATAGCAACAACTCTACACATTATATTTGCCTGCTTGCATTGGTTGGGTTCGTACTACTGCAGGCTGTTTGGTTGCACACATGCACTGAGGTCAAATTTTATACCCTATATGGTAAGCTTGTCAACTACATCTTACACACCCTCACACCGACCACACCAACATAATAACGCTGCAATCGCGATGAACTAGACGATGACAATGTTCGGTCCACCTTGCCAACTTTGCATGCCTGCTTGAGCACGACTTTGAAGTAAGCATCCTCTCTTGAGAAACTCTACGTCTTTAGGGTGAGCTTAAGAAAGAAACACAACAACATAGTTAGTTGTGATTGGAATGATACATAGGCTTAAACAGGTGGTTCGTGAGCTAACCACGTTGTGGCATGTGCTCTACCTTCAAAAAATTGAGCAAGTCTCCTAACCCCATGAAGCGTTGCTCAGATCTCTGAGCTTGGACACTATGATCCACCTCGATCTCCACTTCATGAGATGCCATAGACCTAAGTTGGGGTGACCTCCTGTCCACAAAATTCAAACACCTACTTTGCAACAATGTTCAAGTACATCTTGTTCAAGCCCTTGTAAGCCCTCACCCCATTGGCTATGATTTTATACATCTTGTTAAGCACGAACGTGGATATAAACAGCTTCCATTTCATAGAGTCCCCTTGTCCTCCTCCTTTGTGGCTGTCTTTTGAGCAACAACACTGGACTGAGCCAGCACAAATGTTAAAGGCACAAATGTTGGAATGGTAAGAGACACCTCAAAAACATCTAGATCATGAGGCATCGGGTTGTCAATGGAAGGTTGAGAGTCCTAATGGATTGTGTGCTCATGTCCTACAACAAGGTTCTAACTAAACTCTTGTATGCTCATGTCCTACAAGCGTAAGCATCTAGTTCAACACAACAACTCAAATCATAGTAAGGAGTTCAACAAACTAGCACACATACTTGCATACTAGCATACTACCAATCCAACACCACTAGCTATCAATCTTTGTCAACATGAAAATAAATCCTAGCATGCTTCAAATCCATCACCACTAGCTACCAGAACATCACATTCACACGGATTGACGATGTACAATATGGTCAAAGATCTAACCCTATCACATGCTCACAGGTCTAATTAGAACGAGTATAGAGAAGGGGATAATTGAACTCGCAGACGCCATCGAAGCAGCTCAAAGGAGGCACGGAACACGTCGAAGAAAAGGAGGCCTCGAATGGCCACCACCTTCGTCAACCGATGGCCAAAGCAGGAGCGTCACTTGCTTGGTAGTCCTTGTCAATCCATGTCGAAGGGGAAGATCGAATGGCCACCACCTTCGTCAACCGATGGCCAAAGCAGGAGCGTCACTTGCTTAGTAGTCCTTGTCAATCCATGTCGGAGGGGAAGATCGAGAGGGAGGGAATGATGGCAGGAATTTTGACGGTAAGGTGAGGCAGGCTTTATAGGCCGACCGACTCAACGGGAGGTGATGCTAATTCCTCCCGCCGCTTTTCTGAAGACGCACATGAGCAGATGAGCTCCTGCATCTCCATCGACGCAAAAGGTCAACGTCACGTTTCCTTCCCCTGCATCCTTCGAGCCTGCCTCGCGAAAAGGGCTGAATCAGCCACTCCTAGCTAGGAGCTGCTTTAAAAACTATATGCCATGCAAAAAATCTGATGCAGCCCATCCAACCAAATGGCACGTTTTGTTTTCGCGTGGGGCTGGTTGCGCTGGATGCAAGCTACCAAACGCGTCACAAGTGGCTCCAAAATCTCCAGTATCTATCAGAGATCATCCGGTCTACTAGCAACCCACAAGATCCACCAACAGTTGCAAGGGAGAAACACAAAGCTGGAGTGACTGAGGATTCCATTTTTCAGGGGGCCATGATGAAATGAAATGCATTCAGGTGCAATGGAAGTGACCATCCATCTCTCCAGCTCTGGAGGAAAGCCTCTGTCGGGAGTGGTCGGTGAAACGTGCGGCAGCTCGATCTTCAGCTTGCCCCACACCTTATTGCTTTTGCCTGCTATAGTTGCTTTCTACTGCTACCCCACTCCATTATCCAGAAACCAAACCCCAATCCCGGATGCACGAAAATGAGGCGCACAATCTTAAGCCTGTGATGCCAAATATAGCAGTGCGTCCACAAATAAATCTTCCCAGGAAGTGAAATGATTTCCCACACGAAACAGAGACTCCAGTTCATCGACTCATGCAGCATGCCCATAGCCATCAAGAAAAGTAAGGAACAGGTTTCCAGATCCAAACGAGAGAGCCGAGACAGAGCAGGGAGGCAAAACAATGGCTAGAAACAGTGTAGGTCGCTCACAGGAGAGCATGCCCAGATGTGCTGTCTGGAGATCACAGGTAGCACATCCCTTTCATTCATGGCGAAGAACGTGCACCAGGCTGAACCAGCAAAGCGCGGCAACTTGGTAGCCTTCCAGTGTTCATGCTAGCGACCATTTTGTCAAGATTCAGTGATCTACATATCCACATCGTCATACCATCAGATACTGATATGTCACCAACCGCCAACCGATGTTGGAACCATTCGTCCAGGTGTACCATCAGATCGCAGTTGGTGTCACCGACCCACACGTACAATATCAGTTAGTCCATTTTCCAGCTCAAGGTCAGAACAGGACTCTCCAAATGTACTAGAAAAGGACTCGCACACAGTGCCCGCATATATCAGGAGGCATAAATAAAGCATCAACTGCAAGTAGTTATTCAACCTAACATTCATACTGTACCAGAGTTATGAAACTATAGGTCACAACTAAAACTTGAGCAGCGAAGGACCATAAACAGGGGCCCTAGACAGGGAAGATGGAGACTGGAAGTGAATGGAGGAAACACCTTCCCCCTCCAGCATCCTCACCTAAAATCACCACTACTGCCTGGATCTCACTAGGCGAGGTTTCATCACAAGCTACCTAAGCCTGTATCATCAACATGACAAAGATAACATGAAACAATAAACATGTGGAACACCTGATGGTTGGTTGCATTTGTGACGGGGTGTTAGTATCTCAAAACGTATGTTCACAAACTACTCTCCATTGACGAAGTTTTTACTCTCGTAGTACTTCTTCTCACTGGCTTCCTTCTTCTCATTCCGCTTCTGCACAAATCAATAACACAGAAGAAGTGAGTAAAAACCACACCAAATCAATGAACTAGCATAAATGGGAACCACATCAAAGAATAGAGCATAAGACATAGCAAGAAATATTGGTCCCAGGAGACAGATATTTAATGTACATAAGTACAAAACTACACAGAGGAGAAGGCTTCACCAGAGCATCAATTCACTATCATAACATCAGTATAAAACAGCTCACGTGTGCACATTATTGATAAGGAGACAAAAGGAAAATTACATTATTGATAAGAGACCAAACTCAACCCAGCAATTTGATACCCCCTCCATTCCTAAATACAAGTCTTTTAGAGATTCCACTAGACTACACACGGAGTAAAATGAGTGAATCTACACTAAAGTATGTCTATATACATCTGTATGTAGTCCGTAGTGGAACCTCTAAAAAGGCTTATACTCCCTCCGTCCGGAAATACTTGTCCTAGAAATGTATAAAATGGATGTATCTATAACTAAAATAAGTCTAGATACATCTATTTCTAGGACAAGTATTTCCGGACGGAGGGAGTATTTAGGAACGGAGGGAGTACAACACTATGGTAGTTACCTGGTAGGCTTCATGGTTAGAAACTATCCTCCTTATAATAGTGCTAGTAGTGATATCCAAAGGACTCTCCAATCTGTGGAAAATGCCCATATCCATTGGGACAGCGTATGGATGTGACTCATCCTGATAAGTGCCATGAGTGGCCATAGTAAATAATGAATGTTAAGTTCCACATTTTAATTTTCCAAGGAATATTACTGGGAAAAAATCTACTTAATTACCTTCGCAAAATCCATGTTCTCAGCAATTGTTCCTTGAACGACTAATGAAATATTAAATGTTGTAATCTGCACCAAAAAATGAAGTTAAGCTCCTGGCATAAAACCCCACATATATAACCTGGTATTCGTAGATAAAACTGCAGCTCATGCTTTTAAATGATTTGCTTCAATCCACGGTCCTGACATATATCTACCTAAAACCTAGCTGACAAAACTAAGTTTTGGGACCAAGCCAAAAAAGAAAGAATGTTTAATGAATCTAACTATGCTATCTTGTGAAAAAAAAAACTTGTGCTACCAAAGTAAAACTTGGGACCAAGCCAAGCCAGCACATTTTTCCATCAAAATTTAATACCTCATGTGGAATTATGAGTTTTATGGCACAACTCAAGTGTTATGAATGTATGAACGTATCCGTTTAGTAATTGGTACTATAAATACTAGAGTTGGTGGTGGCAGTGGCTATAATAACGACGGTGGTTTATTCACCCCTCCCGCCTACCTATTCAACGTTTCTACCTCCTTAGAAGAGCTAGAAGACTATTTTGGAAGAAAAAAACAACTCTCGGCAAATAAATACGTCAACACAAATCATGACAAGTATCACACTGAAGCGCAGCCAGACACAGCAGCAAAGCCACTGACATGGTGTGTAGACCAAGCACAGCTGCTGAGGCAGAGCCCAGCAGAGGTGAGGCCGTGGAGAAGGCAGACTGACCTAGCCTTACAAAGACAGCTCAATATGCTAGGATACATGTTTCTTATCCTTAGCAGAGTGTGGGCACTCAATGAGTAGTCTTAAGTGCAGTGTTCACGGAAATAGTACAATGAATACATCAAGCATTTTATCTACAATAAGATAATGTCATGGTTTAGAGTAGAGTAGACAACTCACCATGTCTTTTGAAATGTCCCATGGAGCACCAATTATTACTTCATCAACATAACGGCAGGCTAGGACACTCAAACTTCGCTCATGAAGATTCATGATTGGGCGATGTGGTCCTCGTGTAGAACTAACCAATATAATAAACATCAACAGCAAAATCTAGACTGAATATAATGTTAAATGAACTGAGCAGAGATGGTAGGCTTCAAAACAAATGCACATTGTAAACTTGGACAATTGAATACTGTACCTCGTAAAGGATTGGAAAAAGAAAAGAGGAAGTAACTATCTTATATTACCTTATTGTCTGATCCGTGTGAATACCAACAAGCAAGAAATCTCCAAGCCCTCGAGCAAGTCGCAATATCTACATAGAAGGAACTATAAATACAGAAGAAAGTTTGCAGTGCTATGATTTGGAAAGGAAAGTTTCAGTTTGCTTGATTGCTTCCTTGCAATAAGAAGAAGAAATAGAGAAGTAGAGCCAACATGCCAATATGGGAAGTGCGGCTGAATGCTGAGACAGATGATGTTTTCCTTCTTGTATTTACCTCAACATGACCAGCATGGAACAGATCAAATGCACCATCGATGTAAACTATCCGAGAATCTGGTCCTGGACCCTACATTGGTAAAGCTTACAGTCAACACAGAATGAACTGCAGCAAAAGTTTGGAAAGAGAGAAATAGTTTTATTCAGTTCAAAAGCACTTAGTATCACCACATTTACAGAAATGAAACAAACATACAGTTAACTGTATGCTCGTGTAATAGATAACTGAATAACAAACATTTTGTTTTTTTCTGATACTTTAAGGATTGAATTTTTTTTATTGTGGATGCAACAATCGCCTCTGAACTTGTGTAAGTACTACAAAACAATCTATTTATTGCTGCCACACTTATGCAATCAGATTGCAATCGACTAATCAACGGGCACGAGTTAACAGTAGAGCAGGCGTTCTGTACTCCCTCCCACCGAAGAAAATATCTTTATTATGTCCAATAACAGACGTTCCAGGAAGTTAAATATCTGTCATCGGAAATTTAGCATACCTTTGAACTACAAGAGGAACTCAAGGTAGCACTCTCACACAATCTCACCACGAAAGAAGTGCCGTTTTCAGAGGGACTAACATAGATGCCAATACCTAGAAGTTGCTTCTAAGATCAAGACTAGGTGCCAACTGCTAAGCCACGCCGTGGTGACTCGTAGAATATTCATCAAAGAACATAAACGATATTCAATTCACGAGAAAGTTATACCCTGCTATTTGAGAACTGAACTATCCGCCTAGATGTAGGAAGAAAATGAGATATTCTAGTTCCACTTCCAGACCCACTATCGTCAATCTTCTGACCATGCCCAGAACTGAACTGCCTCTGTAGTGAAGAGTGGTTGTGCCTATCAGAAACTGATCTCTCTCTAACACAAAGAAGCATTCTTCCTGCAACGAAAGATGATTGCACAGTGAGAATAAATATTTTCACTGCCGTAAGCAGTTTCTTTACTATAAATGACCAATTCACTGGTTCCCAAAAAATTCAACATAAATGTGTATTCCATGCGACCATAGCATCCTGGCCAGTAAATCGAATAATCATATAGCAGCAACTTTATGTTGCATGTGATGCCTGGAACAAGAAAAGGGTGGCTCTTAGGGACAACTTATTCGGTTGTCCCTTCCTTGCCCTCCTGATAATAAGGCACTATTTCAAGTGCTTTATAAAAATGGAGCCCCACGACAAATCAGGAAAGAAAATCTAGTGAATGATAGTCTCATCAACAAATAGGTTTCTAGTTGATCAAGAATCAATTGTAATATTGGTGATCACTACAAGATTTGGTTCTCAAATATAATTACAACTCAGAACTAGAGCCTAGATATCCTCTTGCCATAGAAGTTTCAGACTCCAATTTTGGTATGGTAAAGCAAACGTTAACAGTAAAGTACTACAGAAAAAGAAAAGAAAAGCAGAATCCGTACCGACAATGTCTGTTGTTGACACTCCCTCAGTTCTTTTAATCTGCTTATATCTGCCAGCATTTTTGGCAAGGGCATATGCGTCGGTGCCATCTGGGAGCAGGCAAGGATCGTCGCCATGGATGATGTAATCTATATTATACTCGGTGAATAGCTTGTTCATGAAGTCTTCAGTTATGGCATATGGCGCATCTGGAATAACATCATCCACCCATTTCACTGCACCCACCATCACCATTCTGTATTACACAGAAAAGGAAACATTAGAAATAGCAAATTGCAGATTGTTATTATTGTGCATACCACCCACAACGTTGGTTACATTAGAGTTTATAGGACAATTAGTGGGAAATGGAAAAAAATGTAAGTAAAGTGGTACATGATTTGCACACACATTTTCGATTTGGATATTTAGCGCATTGTCAGTCTATCCACTGCCCATAAATCCATTTAATATCATAAATGGAACACAAATTGTGAAGTACAATTCAAATCTCGTATGCCATGCAGCAATAGTTTCTCCAGCAATTTCTACAGGCCAAGCATAGTTGAAGCGTTAACATCGTAGCATCTACTCGCTCGGGGGTTAAAATACAAAAAACGCAATGAAATGCTGGAGCAAGCTGTGTGTGTGATGCGTGAGAACACGTCACCACGTGCGGGAGTTGAAAAGGCGACAGCCGCTACATAAAGGGCTGCGGTAATTAACGACCCACCTCTCGTTGAGCGGCGTGACGGGCGGCCCCTTGTTGGCGGTGATCTCGTCGTCGCTGACGACGCCGACGATGAGCTGGTCGCCGAGCGCGCGCGCCTGGCGCAGCGCGTTGCAGTGGCCGTAGTGCATCATGTCGAAGCAGCCGTCCATGTAGACGCGCACGGGGCGGCGGCGGCGGCGGAACCGGCGCCGCAGCGCGTCGAGCGGGGGAAGCCCCGGGACGGCCACGGGCCCGGCGACGTGGAGCGCCACGACGGCCGCGCCCAGCACGATCCCGCCGATCGCGCACGCCACAGCCAGCCTGGCCTTGCTGCTCCCGGCCTCCATGGTGACAGGCAGGCAGAGTGGGGGAGTGAGAGTGCGCGTGCGGGGGTGAGTGGTGGCGGGATCTAGGGTTAGGGGTGCTTGGGGCGTGCGGCTCGGGGGGCAATCACCATGAGAGGAGGTTGAGGAGGTGTGGTGATGGCGGCGACGAAAGCGGGCTGCGAATGCGGTTCCGGTGTGACTTCGCCGCGTGTGCGTAGCGGCCTTGCGGTTTAGCAGGGAGGCGGGAGCCTCTGTCGCGTGGGACCGCTGTGTCAGTGGTCCCTCTACGCACGCGTCGCTCCGCCATAGCCTAGCGGAGCTATCATGGTCGGCACACGCGTCGGCACAGGGGGTCTTGCTCTTGCCGACTTCCCGCCAGGGCTGGTTGTTGTAGATTCAGGATATTTGTCGACGTTATCCTAAAAGAAAAAGAAAAATATTTATCGACATTATGTACGGTCGCCTTCACCATCCGTTCAACGCCCCAACCCCGATGCATTTTTCACTGCTACGAATAAGTCGGGAAATCATCGGCCTGGTCAGCCGTACGATCTGATGGTGGAGGTGTCTGTTGGATCGTAGCATAATTCCGATTTTCTTTTTGTATTCCTGACATCGCAGTTTTTCACGGCAGCATTCAGGGACGCAGCTTTCATGGCAACGACGTCATCGACGTTCCATTGCAACCCGTCGACGGAGTTTCGACGACCCTTTGGTGTGCCTGACTGCACCTGTGACGCGCTTCACTGCAACTTCGACGGTTCTATTGCAATCCCGACGAAGTTTCCACGACCCTCCGACGTGCATCACTGCAGCTCCGGCGAAGCTTCACTGCAGCTCCGGCGATGCTTGCATATCCGGAGAGACCGCCGACACACAGCACCACGCCCCGTTGCATTGCACTCGAGCTCCGTCGCTCACCGACTTGTTTCACTGCACTGCAGCTCCGTCGCTGACGCACGATCCCGAGATCGTTGAACTGCAGTTCCGTCACCGACGCGAAGCACCATTGCCGTTGCAGTGCAGCTCCTCCACCGACCACCAGCGTGTTGCATTGCATCTACTCCATCGCGGCGCGGCAGCAGCCCGTTGAACTGCAGCTCTTCCGCCAGCTTCACTTCAGCAACCGGACTGATTTGTTGTGTGTCGGTGGAACAAGAGCTATCGGAGCGCAGAAATCCGTGAGTACTGTGACGGAGATCCACGACTGGGAGAAAGATAGGGGATGAACAAAAAAGGCGGGGATGCAGCACGATGGTGACGGGATACAGCAGGGCGGGCGACGGGATACGACACGGCAGACGATGGGATGCTACGACGGTGTTGTGATGAAGCACACGGCGGCGAGACGACGATGGTGCTGGGCGAAGCATGCGACGATGACGACATGCTGCGACGAGTATGCAGCACGCCGGCGGCGAGCTGCTCCAACCCAGCAGTAGCGAGGCCATGGTGGATGCACGCGGCGACGACGAAGCACATGAAAGAGAGAAGCGAGTGCGGTTCATGGCACAGAGCGGCCGAAGAAGAAAAGGGGATCTGGCTCAGGAAAGGATAAGGAAATAGAGCGTGGGCGGTAGGCGGGCTCTATGACACGTGGCGAGCATAGAAAGCGGTTTATGTCAGACTAAAATCAGTCGGCTTAATATAAGCATTTTCCATTTTTCAATGCTTTAAGAGCAACCCCAACGCGCCGACCCATTTCATTCGCGCGCATTTGTTTTGGTCGTGATAGACAGAAAAGTTGGCCTAACACGCTAACCTAAACAGACGCGCGTCCGCTTGCCGACCCATTTCCAGACCATTTTTCAGTCTGCTTTGCGTCGACGCGGACACAAGACGCGCGCGGCGCCCGTCTACTCCTTCCCCTCGTCTGCTAGTCGATGGCACATTGGTCATCTTCTCCCACCCATATCGACAGTAAACTCTCGGTTGACCTCTGCCCCGTCGACGCCGTTGCCCATTTGCCGGTGCCAACGCACCTTCCCCCAACGTCACCATCTCGCCGCCACAACCGTCGCCGTCGTCGGGAATTCTCCAGGCCAGCCACCTGGTCCAAGGGAGGCACGCATCTCTTCGCCGGCCAGCTCCTTCGACAACGTCCGCAAGGTGCTCGACAGTTTGCCAAGGTACAAAATGGACAATGCCGATGAGTTCTTTTTCCATAATTTCCTTTGCGACTCCAACGATTTCTCATCTAATGATGAGGAGGAGATCCTGGTTGCCGTTTTGGTTCATCGCCACCTTAATAGCCAGCCACCGTTGTTCCGTGGCTCAATCCCGGGACACCTTCCGGCGTTGAATCGTAACCGAGAAAGCAGTCATTTTCTTATTTGGAAGGACTATTTTGACACAACCGATCCGTTGTTAAAACATCAAAAATTTCGGCGACGCTTCCGTATGGCTAGGCATGTTTTCAACCGTATTATAGAGTGGGTCATCGAATATGATAACTATTTCGAGTGCAAAGAGGACATCCTTGGAAAGATTGGCTTCTCATCTTATCAGAAATGCACTGCAGCCCCCCGGATGCTTGTGTACGGAGTGCCCGATTATCTCATTAATGAGTACATCTGTATGAGCGAGTCTACATGCCTAGAGTCCATGTGCAGGTTCTGCAAGGCTGTGATTGTTGTGTTTGGCCCTGAGTACTTGAGAGATCCGACTCCTCAAGATACAGTCCACTTGTTGGCGATGAATGCCAGCTGGGGCTTCCCAGGGATGCTTGGTAGCTAGACTGCATGCATTGGGAGTGGAAGAACTACCCTGCCGCTTGGCAAGGGCAGTATATGGGTCATGTCACGACTTGCACTGTCATACTTGAGGCCGTGGCCTTACAAGATCTCTGGATTTGTCACTCTTTTTTCGGCATGGCCGGATCACATAATGATATCAACGTGCTTCAACGCTCACCGATGTTTGCAAGGCTTGCAGAAGGCAATAGCCCTCCGGTGAATGTTACCATCAATGACCACAACTACGACAAAGGATACTACCTGGGTGACAGTATCTATCCTAAGTGGACCACTATTATGAAGACAATCTCCGACCCTGTCGGAGAGAAGAGGAAAAGATTTGCCCAAGAGTAAGAGAGTGCTAGGAAGGATGTCGAGCGTGCCTTTGTTGTTTTGCAATCTTGATGCGGCATTGTTTGGTACCATGTTAGGACTTGAAGCACCAAGAAGCTGTGGGAGGTGATGACAACTTGTGTGATTATTCATAATATGATCATAAAAGATGAGCGTTCGGAATGTATCTATGATCAAGGGATTCAGTTTCAGGATGAGAATGTTGTGCGTGAGCATGGAGGAGCAGCAACGTTTGAACAGTTCGTTCAATTTCATTATGAAATGCATGATTGGAAAACTCACATGTAGCTGCAAAATGATTTGGTTTAGCGTATATGGGCTCATGTTGGCAACCAATAGATGTATCTTTTTTCATATGTATTTGATACAATTTAGTGTTTATTCGGTTTGTAACACTATATTATTCATTTGAAAACTATGCTTTATTTGATTGTGAAACTATGATATTTTTTATATGTCTACTTGTCAAATAATACAAACGTGTGCATATTTGTTAAAAAAGGAAGGCTGGTCGGCCACGCCGATAAATATGGGTTACGGACGTTGGCGCATTGCCAACCCAAATTTTAAACTGGATGGATGCCGAGCGAACGGCCGATCCAAACGAACAAAAAAAGGATAAAGTATCGTCCATTTGGGTCGCCATGTTGCAGTTGCTGTGATACCTCGCCTCTAAATACTCACTCTATTTCAAAATAAAGTGCATACATACTACTCTGTTTCGAATTATAATACTTCATTCGTCTCACAATATAAGAACGTTTTTCAAGCTTTAGCTACCTTTATGGACGTTCTTATATTGTGGGATGGAAGAAGTATGTTATAACGTTTTCATAAATCGAATATATATAGACGTGTTCTGATGTATTTGTTCACTCATTTCATATGAAAATATCCAAAACATTTTATAATTCTAAACCATGGGAGAAGTTTTTCTTAAAAGTCAAACCATAGAAGCTTCGATCAAGTCTGTGAGGAAAAACATTTACAAATAGAATATTGAATGCTTTCTTCCTGACCTAAATTGTCTTAATTTATTTACATAAGAAGTATCTCATTAAATTCATCATAAGATGTAGTTTCATTTTATATATTTAGTATTTACAGATATAAATAGTTTTTCTATATGTTTGGTCAAAGTTTACAAGCCTTGAATTTTCAAAATATTCATACTTCATTATGCAACAGAAGGAGTATGATGATGCTCGAGAAGTACTTTTTTCATCGGATAAAATTTAGGGCATGTATGATGGTTGATAAAATAGTCTTATTTGAAGTCCGTCATGTAATTTAGAGAAAAATAATATGAATTATTTTATATTCTTACCTCTGATAATTAAACATTTCAAATATGTACTAACACGTATTATCTTCTATTTTTAAATAGCTAAAACCCATTACTCATTTTTTTCTCTTCATGCAACAATACCACATCATCAAGTCATGCATGTAGTCATAAATTACATTTTTCATTAGTCTCTTCATGCAAAACATACCCTCATGCATAATTGTTTTCTAGGTAATTAACCAAGACATTTTTATAATGGTTTTTGCATTAACATTAGTTTTCTAACATTTATTCATATATTTTTAAACAAGTTTTCTGCAGCAACGCGCGGAGCATCGTCTAGTTACTAACAAGAAAAAAGTCCACTACTACTGACCTTCCACCCAGCCTTGGTAGCTTGCTACTGCTCCGACCACATTGATTAACCGGCATGTATTCTTCTTTGTTGTTGTGTCTGTTCCCTCAGGGAAATGTCACGCGGTGTAATGGAGTCTGTGTAGCTTGCTACGACTCGTCTACACACGTTGTTGACCGACACCTGCTTTGTTGGGTTATGTATGCTTGTCCCTGTACGGATGTATCACTTGGGTTTATAACTAGTCATGTCGACCCGGGTTCTTTGTCGTTCGAATGCTAGCGACACATTCATATACGTGAGCCAAAATACGCAAACGGTCCCGGCCAAGATAAGGTGGAAGCCGTGGAGTTTACCCTGCATGAGGCCGCAAAGTGATGTGATGTGTTACATGTTGGGTTCTTATGACTTAGGATCGGGGTCCCGAGAGGGTAGTAATAAAAATTATATGCTTGTGAATCATGAAAAGAATTATTAAATTGATAGTTATATTGTTGAATTCCTTCATGATGCTATTCAAAATTATTACGAGGGATGAACATATGCCCGTAGGTGTTGCAATAATATCAAGTTTCCTCCCTATGTGTTCAAAGTTTTGAAGTCATGCTTGGTTTGCCTTCCTATGCAAGTTGATTCTTGTTACAATAAATTGTTTGCTTGCAAAATCCCTAAGTATAGGAAGCGCGTTAGACTTAAATGTGTTTGTCATGTGATTCATGATGCTCTCCTGCATGTTTCAATTACTACCTTCTTATATGAGTATCATTGAAATCATCATGCCTAGCTAAAAGACATTAAAGAGAATCACTTTATGGGATACAACCCAATACTTCTACCAACTGTTTTTGAGATTTCTCATGATTAAGCTAGTGTGGTAATCGTGTTTTATAGCTTTTATTTCAATAATGTGCAAAGTAAAGCCTTTGGGATAGTGTGGATACTTGTACGTTTAATTATGTGCAAAAATAGAAACTTTTGCATCCAGTATATGAATTGTGTGTTTTTACTGGAGCATTTTTTTTTGTAACTTTAACACTCAATTTCCATGCAAATTCTCTGCATTGTACTAATTTTTTAGAATTTTTAGAGTGACGGAATTATGGTGTTCTTTCACATCTTCACAAATGGTTCTCTTTTTCACACATTCAATTTTGCATGCATAGTGTCGTGGGTATAAGCCTGACAGTAGATGAGTAGGGTACGAAAGGATGGGCAGAGCCTTAGCTACGGCGAGGTTGTATGAGTTCAGGCCCCTCTACGGTGGAGGTAATAGCCCTACGTCTCAGTGCTCTTGGAGCTTGTTGTCGAGTGGAATATGGATTACAGTGAATTGCTAACCCTTGCACGAGTGGGGAAGGGTGGCTTATATAGAGTGCGCTACCCTTCACAACGGTTCGGTGCACAGGGGTGGAGTAGTGGCGAATAAATGCCTATGTTACAGGTAACGTATGTCTTAAATGCTAATAAAGGCACAGGGAAACGTACGACCGTTTCCCTCCAGGGGGTTACGATGTACAGAGTGGAATCCAGTCGGTTAGTTGATACACTCTGAATGCTCATCTCCGACTGGATGGTGGAGGATTCGTTACCGACTGGATGGTGGGAAGTCCTTAGTTCAGTCGGAACTGACTAAGGGCCTTATCCCTTATGAAGGGTAGTCCTTGGGTAGGACTTATAGGGCAGGCCTATGACCCTACCCTAGGACTATAACCCCATCATTAGTCCCCGAATGGATTGGGGTTGGAACGGCGAAGCGATGCTTGGAGTACGGATCCGACTGGTACGGATGCGACTTTGGCGTTGCTTGCCTCGATCCATTTTATCTTCTTTGACCAACGATCCGAGTGGATGAATTTGCGAAACGAACTGTCGGGGACCGAGTGCTTCCGTGGTATCTTTTGATGTGACCAGTCAACTGACAGCGGTGGATTTTCCGGGATCCTCATATTTCGGTTGCCGCGCGCTCAGCGGGGATGACGACATCGCACTCGAGTATTACCTGACGCCTCGATTCCCGCGCCTTCATCTTCTCCACTGATATCGCCGTGACCGGTCGGGGGATAAGATTTCGGTGCCACTTGCTAGTGACTCAGTCGGAACCTTATTTAAACCTCTGCGGCGAGGGTTTTTTCGTTACACTCGCCGGATAACTTGCCTTTGCTCCGCTTCTCTCGCCATCCCCTGCGCATCCCAAGCTCCTTCCCTCTCCTTCTCCCCCGCGAATCCGCAGCCTCCGCTATGACAAAGGGGCAGACTAGCAAGCTAGAGGCGCGGAAGAAGAAGGGGAAGGCGGCGGCTCCTGCTCAGCGGAGGCAGCGAGCGCTACCGGCGGGGTGGATCCAGGGGGATTTCCTCCCCTCCACAGTGACGGGGGAGAACTTGCTGGAGTTGGTGGAGCCCGGAATGATTGCGCACAAGTCGTGGAGGTCGCCAGAGGAGGGCGAGACTGAGCCGGCGCCCCGGGAGGGGGAGCGCGTCTTGCTGCTCAGCCACGTGCACCGAGGTTTCTTTCTGCCTCCTCATCCCTTTTTCAAAGGTATTATGAACCACTTCGGGGCGCAGCTCCACCATTTCCCCCCGAACGCCATAGCTCATCTCTCTGCCTTTGTCGTGTTGTGCGAATGTTTCATCGGCTGTCCTCCCCATTGGGGGCTTTTCAAACACATCTTCTCTGCTAGATCCCAAACTATCAAACGACTTAACCAGTCGGATGATAAAACTCACCTCCTCCAGCTCTGCGGAGGCTTAGGCTTCCAAAAGAAGAGTAAAAGTAGCTATCCTGCTCTTCAGCTGAGTGAATCTGTTAGGAACTGGCAGTCGACATGGTTCTACTGCCAGGACGTCGCTTGCCCGAATGCCACGACAGGACTGCCTCCCTTCAGCTTAGACCGACCGGCTCCGCCTAAGCAGCTCACGCTCACGAAGGCAGAGAAGATCCATATCCAGCCTCTGGTCGATGCGCTTGTAGATGTCGTCCCAAGGGGAGTCACCGGCATAGATTTGCTGGAGGTTTTCCTGGGTCGGCGTATCCAGCCCCTGCAAGCTCGACACCACGCCATGTGGCACTATACGGGGCCTGAAGACTCCACTCGGACTAATGTCGAGTGCGTGACCGGGGAGACGGTGCCGTCATGGGTCCTCAACATCACGGGCGCTTGCGAAAACCCTATAGGGGCCCGGCGAGTGAAGGCCTTCCGCGCGGACAACCCTCCTCCGAATGAGGTGAGTAAAACTTGTCGAGTGCATCCAATTGTCTTAGATTTATCGCTTTTTCTTGTTTTACCAACTGACGTATGATGTTGTCGACTGTATCTTGTGCAGACGTGGACCAACTGGTTCTCTCATGTCTCAAACGGGAATCTGGCCGAGGAGGAGGAAGGCAGCCAGGAGGGCAGCGTGGAGAGCGTCGAGTACGTCTCCGACAGTGGGGAGACGGAGGAGGAGTCCGAAGAAGAGGAGGAGGAAGATGAAGAGCAGAACTCGCCACCCCCACCGCCAGAGCTTCGAACCAAACGTCGTCATGAACCCGCGGCTCCTTCGGCCCCTCCAGCATCCTCGAGTGCCCTGCCAGCCGCTCCGGTGGTCCCGAGCGCCCCGCCAACCGTTTCCGTGGTTCCGAGTGCTCAGAGCACCAAGAGGACCAGGGACGCTGCTGCTGAGCCTGCGGGTCAGCCCTCTAAGGTGGCCAAACCGAGTGGCTCTAAGCCTCAGAAGGCTTTGCCGCGGATGAGGGTCACAGTTCCCGTCACCTCAGCGTAAGTGCATTGTTCTTTTAACTTCTTCCGGTATTCGATTGAACTCCTGCTTATTGGTCGAATGAATTTCACTCGGCAGAGTTGCCACCTCTGCCACCTCTCCGGCACGCCAGGGGGACGATCCCATGGACATGGACAACGTTGTCACATCCCAGCCAGGTGCGTCGTAGCGATTCTGAGAGTTTACATTATTGCATCACGAATTCTGTCTTTGGTCTTGCCTTTTTTTCCTGTGGTTTCACGCCGTTCGGTCGGGTTTCCCTCAGGGGTGATTTATGTGGAGGAGGGCGACCAAGGGAGGTCTGAGCAAGCTGCGGTGCCTGTCCTTGAGGCTGTTCCGCCGGTTACTACTCTCGCCATGGACGCGCCGTCAACTGAGGCGATGCCGTCGACTGAAACGGCGCTGATTGCTGTTGAACCGACTGGAGCAGGCCTTGGGATGCCCAAGGAGCCTCCTACGGTGCCAGGCCCGTCGACTGTCGAGTACAACGTCCAGCGCCTGCCAGAAGATCAGGTGGGAGCTGCCAAGGGGGCCATGGTGCAGGCGGAGCTGATGGCGGGAGAGGCCAAGAAAGCGTACGACTCCATCGCGTCCGTATACAAGCGAAGCTTGGAACTGCGGGACGATATCCGAGTAAGTGGGCTAGTAAGTATTTACTTTCCTCCTGTAACCCACTGGGTGTTTGATCAATGCACTCAGATTTTTGTATGATTGTTTTGCAATGGGTTCACTCTTAGTGAACCCAGTGGGTGTAGTCCCCGAGACTTCTGTCGAGTGCTTGCACCGGCGGTTGTCTTTATGCACATGTTCTTTAACTTGATCAGATCAAAAATTAATCTGTTCGAATGTTAGCAGTGGGGGCACTCCGAGTGTACCTACTAGATGAGTCCCCGAGAGTAATTTTACTCAGGTCGGGTAGTAGTAACCTCATAGGCTTGTTTTTTGTCATGTATCTCAATAGGGCGGACCTGTTTGAGCTTCATGCCAGTGGGGTCACTCTTAGTGAACCCACTGGGTGTAGTCCCCGAGACCGCTGTCGACTGCTTGTGTCGGCAGGGGTCTGAAGAACTTAGAATGTATATTGTTGTCCTTGTTGAATTTGTCTGATCGTCTCTTGGCGCTGACTTGCAGAAAACTTGCGAGATGGGAGCAGCGTACGAGACTCTGAGGGCGGAAAAGGTGCAGTTTGCTGGGGAACTGGATGCAGCAATGGTTGCCTTGGCTGGTATGAAGGATGTCTTGGCTGAACGAGAAAAGTCCTTGGAGGAGGCCCGTGAGGAAACAAGGTGTTGACTGCTAAAGTGGATAAAATGGGGAAACAAAGGACCGAGATGATGGGACAAATGAAAGTGTTGAACAGGCGGTGCATAGCATAGGAAAATTATGTCAGTGACTGGGCCCGGAAGATGATAGCGCTTCTCGGTGGTAAGTTCTGTTCTTCCGAGTGCTTGTGGACTGTGCATTTCATTCTGCGCTGACTATTTGCTCGTCCTGTCTCTGCAGATTTTTGCATGGACGCTGAGGTTGAAGCAGCCGACGTTGAGCGGTCGATTCTTGCGAACGTTCCACTCGGCGAGGATGCCAATCGAGATATGCTCCGAGCGCACATTCGCCTGGGCAAGGTGGGGCCTTTCATCGGTCGACTGAGAGAGGCCGTCGGCCGAATCGACAAGGAGCTTTGGCCGGAAGACGAGTCGTGGCACGAGATGGAAGGCTTGATGACTCGGCTGGAGGAGGTCCCGAACCGAGTGCAGGCGTGGAAGAAGTCTGCGGCTCACTGTGGTGCAGACGTCGCTCTGTCGCTGGTCCGAGTGCACTGCAAGGAGGCTCGGGAAGAGGAACTGAAGGCGTTGCACGTCGCCAACACGAAAAAGCTTTGATTCGAAGACTTCATGGAGACCTTCCTTGAGAGCGCCACTCGCATCGCCGACGGGATCGACCTCGACACATTCGTGGAGCCTGCCAGTCCCATCGCCAGTCTTGACGACGTTTAAGAAATTTTTTTACCTCGGTATGCCGAGTGTTGGTTGTAAGAAACTTTGGCCACTGCTGTTGGCCGTCACATTCATGGTTCGGTGTGGATAAGCTTGATCTACACCGAGCCAACTATCCTTAGGTGAACTTTGAATGTGAATCAAATCTTTTTCTCTTCTTTTGCCAAAGAGTTGTTCATACGATTTTGGCTTGTGTTGTTTGTTTGGCGTTTCTTGGTGAAGCCAATGGAAAACATGCGGAGCATGTAATTGTCAGTTGTTTTGACATCTGCATGAGCCTCACTGAGGGTCTGCTGAGTCTCCGAGTGGATCTGTAGGAGACACTCGAAGGCAATAGAGTACTCAGGCGATTCGGGATCGCGGCTAAGTCTTCGAGTGCGACTGTCAGGTCGTACTCGGAGCGAGTTGTTACTCATGTAATTGTCAGTGGTCTTGACATCTACATGATCCTCAATGAGGTTCTGCTACTCATGTAATTGCCAGTGGTCTTGACATCTACATGAGCCTCAATGAGGGTCTGGTACTCATGTAATTGTCAGTGGTCTTGACATCTACATGAGCCTCAATGAGGGTCTGCTAAGCCTCCGAGTGGATCTGTGAGGTACACTTGAAGGAAGCTTTCTATTTAAGCGATTCTTGATCGCAGACAAGTCCTCGAGTGCATTGTTAAGTGCACACTCGGAGAAAGTGTGTAGTTAGGCGATTCGTGATCGCAGCTAAGTCCCCGAGTGTGACGTTTAGTGCACACTCGGAGAAAGTTTGTACTTAGGCGATTCTTGATCGCATCTAAGTCCCCGAGTGCGACGTTTAGTGCACACTCGGAGAAAGTTAATACTTAGGCGATTCGTGATCGCAGCTAAGTCCCCGAGTGCGACGTTTAGTGCACACTCGGAGAAAGTTGATACTTAGGCGATTCGTGATCGCAGCTAAGTCCCCGAGTGCGACGTTTAGTGCACACTCGGAGAAAGTTGATACTTAGGCGATTCGTGATCGCAGCTAAGTCCCTGAGTGTAACGTTTAGTGCACACTCGGAGAAAGTTGATACTTAGGCGATTCGTGATCGCAGCTAAGTCCCCGAGTGCGACGTTTAGTGCACACTCGGAGAAAGTTGATACTTAGGCGATTCGTGATCACAGCTAAGTCCCGGAGTGTAACGTTTAGTGCACACTCGGAGAAAGTTGATACTTAGGCGATTCGTGATCACAGCTAAGTCCCCGAGTGCAACGTTTAGTGCACACTCGGAGAAAGTTGATACTTAGGCGATTCGTGATCGCAGCTAAGTCCCCCGAGTGCGACGTTTAGTGCACACTCGGAGAAAGTTAATACTTAGGCGATTCGTGATCGCAGCTAAGTCCCCGAGTGCGACATTTAGTGCACACTCGGAGAAAGTTAATACTTAGGCGATTCGTGATCGCAGCTAAGTTCCCGAGTGCGACGTTTAGTGCACACTCGGAGAAAGTTAATACTTAGGTGATTCGTGATCGCAACTAAGTTTTTTTTTGAGACCGGAGTCTGCGACCGCGAAAGAATTTTGAATCTGCAAAAACTCAATCTGCTTTGTATTATTTCACCGATACTTGTTCTTTACATTGCTTCAGTCGACGGTCACGTGTAGAAACACTTCAGGAGATCTCCGTTCCATGCTCGCGGCTCATCCGTTTCCCTGTCGATGTTGTAGAGTCGGTATGCTCCGTTGTTCAGCACCTTGGAGATGATGAAGGGTCCTTCCCAGGCGGGAGCCAACTTATGAGGTCTCTGCTGATCCACTCGGAGCACCAGGTCGCCTGCTTGGAATGTATGACTCCTGACGTGTCACGCGTGAAAACGCCGCAGATCTTGTTGCTAAATGGTTGAGCGAGTTAGTGCCATCTCGTGCTCCTCTTCTAGAAGATCCACTCCATCTTGCCTTGCTTGTTCTGCTTCAGCTTCGGAGAAGAGTTCAACTCGTGGAGCGTTGTGAAGCAAGTCACTCGGAAGGACTGCCTCTACTCCGTAAACGAGGAAGAACGGGGATCGCCCTGTAGATCTATTTGGGGTTGTGCGGAGACCCCAAAGCATCGAAGGCAGCTTGGTGACCCATGCGCCAGCAGCATGTCCCACCTCTCGCAGGAGTCGAGGCTTCAAACCTTGCAGAATAAGTCCATTCGCCCGCTCTGCTTGCCCGTTTGTTTGGGGATGCACCACAGATGCAAAATCCACTCGGATACCTTGACCTGTACAGAAACCTTTGAATCTGTCCGAGTCAAAGTTTGTTCCGTTGTCAGTGATTATGCTGTGAGGTACTCCGAATCTGGAGATGATGTCCCTGACAAACTTGATGGCCGTTAGGGCGTCGAGCTTCTTGATGGGCTTGGCTTCGATCCACTTTGTGAACTTGTCGACTGCCACCAACAGATGTGTGAATCCCCCTTGGCCTGTCCTGAATGGACCGACTGTATCTAATCCCCATACTGCAAACGGCCAAACAAGAGGGATTGTCTTCAACGCAGATGTTGGTTTGTGGGATTTGTTAGAGTAGAACTGACAGCCTTCACATCGGTCGACCATATCTTTCGCCATTTCATTCGCCTGCAGCCAGAAGAAGCCAACTCTGAATGCTTTGGCGATGATTGCTCTTGAAGAGGCGTGATGACCACAGGTTCCCGAGTGAATTTCTTCCAGGATTAACTGTCCCTCCTTAGGGGAGATGCATCGTTGAAGGACGCCTGAAACGCTTTCCTTGTACAACTGGCCATCGATGACAATGAACGACTTTGACCTGCGGACGATCTGTCTGGCTTGGACTTCGTCTTTCGGTAATTCTTGCCTCAGGATGTATGCAATGATCAGCACAGTCCAGTCGGGGATGACAGCAAGAATCTCCATGATCAAATCAACCACAGCAGGTACGTCGACTTCAGTCAGATCTGTCGAGCTCTTTGGTTGTACTGGTTCCTCTGTGAAAGGATCTTCTTTAACTGAGGGAAGGTGGAGGTGCTCGAGGCAGATGTCACTCGGGACTGGTCTCCGAGTGGACCCGAGTTTTGCCAACTCATCAGCTGCTTGGTTTTTCAGTCGCGGAACGTGGTGGAGTTCCAGACCTTCAAACTTTTTCTCGAGCTTCCTCACTGCATTGCAGTACGTGGTCATGGTGGGGTTCCTGATGTCCCACTCCTTCATCACTTGATTGACCACCAAATCTGAATCGCCATAGACCATCAGGCGACGGACGCCGAGTGAGATGGCCATGCGCAGTCCATAAAGGAGAGCTTCATACTCTGCCTCGTTGTTGGATGAATCAAAGTGTATCTGCAGCACATACTTGAGTTTGTCGCCCTTTGGCGATAGGATCACAACGCCAGCGCCGGAGCCATTCAACATCTTGGACCCATCGAAGAACATTGTCCAATGAGCCGAGTAGATGTGGGTCGGTTGCTATTGTTCTACCCATTCTGCTATGAAGTCAGCCAGAGCTTGAGACTCTATAGCTTTCTTGGCCTCGAACTTGATGTCGCAGTACAACATCTCCATTGCCCACTTCGCCACTCGGCCTGATGCGTCCCGATTGTGGAGGATTTCCGACAACGGAGCATCAGAAACGACGGACACCGAGTGGTCTTGGAAATAATGAGCCACCTTCTTCGCAGTCATGTAAATCCCGTAGATAAGTTTTTGATAGTGGGGATACCTCTGCTTGGAAGGAGTCAGGACTTCGGAGACGTAATACACTGGCCACTGAACTTTGTATGCTTTGCCTTCTTCTTCTCGTTCGACTGTGAGAACAGTACTGACGACTTGATTTGTAGCCGCGATGTACACAAGAAGGGGCTCTTTACTGAGCGGAGCAGTAAGAACCGGCTGGGTGGAAAGTAGGACTTTGAGGTCGTCGAATGCGACTTGGGCTTCGTCTGTCCACTCGAAAGTATCTGATTTCTTCATGAGTCGGTACAGAGGAAGCGCCTTCTCGCCGAGTCGACTAATAAACCTGCTCAAAGCCGCTAGGCAACCTGTGAGCCTTTGAACATCGTGTATTCTGAGCGGCCGCTCCGTTCGGACGATGGTCCCGATCTTTTCGGGGTTGACATCGATCCCTCGTTCGGAAACGAAGAAACCGAGTAACTTTCCGCTGGGAACACCGAATGAACACTTGGCTGGGTTGAGCTTGATATCGTACCTACGAAGGTTGGCGAATGTTTCTGCCAAGTCAGTCAGTAGGTCGGAACCTTTGCGTGACTTGACTATGATATCATCCATATACGCCTCCACATTCCGACCGATCTGGTCGAGGAGGCATTTTTGGATCATGCGCATAAAGGTTGCTCCTGCATTCTTCAAACCAAATGGCATAGTGATGTAGCAGAAGCACCCGAATGGGGTGATGAAGGCTGTTTTTAATTCATCGGGGCCATACAGACGGATCTGATGATAGCCCGAGTAGGCATCAAGAAATGACAAACGCTCGCAACCCGCAGTCGAATCGACAATTTGATCGATGCGGGGGAGCGGAAAATGGTCTTTCTGGCAGACCTTATTGAGATGCTTGAAGTCGATGCACATTCGGAGCGACTTGTCCTTCTTGGGCACCATGACAACATTGGCGAGCCACTCGGAGTGGTGAACCTCGCGAATGAAGTTGGCTGCCAAAAGCTTGACCACCTCTTCTCCGATTGCCTTCCTCTTGTGCGCGGCGGACCGACGCAGGCGTTCTCGGACAGGCCGAGCGGCAGGATCCACATGCAGTCGGTGCTCAGCCAACTCCCTGGGTACACCTGGCATGTCAGAGGGCTTCCATGCGAAGATGTCCCAGTTCTCACAGAGGAATTGGATGAGCTCGGCTTCCTATTTAGGATCGAGGGTGGTGGAGATGTTCATCGGGGCAGCGGTGTCGTCCGTCGGGTGGATGCTGAGCTTCTTCGTCTCTCCCGCCGACTGGAATGCGGACTCCGAAGCTGGCTTCTTCGCACGCATCAAGTTAGTGGGGTCGACTGTTTTCTTGTACTCGTCAAGCTCGAGGACGGCCATCTGCTGATCGGCGATTCTTGATCCCTGCTGCAGACACTCCTCGGCCCGCTGTCGATTGCCTGTGATAGTGATCACACCTTTCGGGCCTGGCATCTTCAACTTCAGGTACACGTAACATGGACGGGCCATGAAACGTGCATACGCCGGGCGACCCAGAATTGCGTGGTATGCGCTCTGAAAGTCCACCACCTCGAACGTCAGCTTTTCCTTACGGAAGTTCTTGTGGGAGCCGAAGACGACGTCCAACGCGATCTGGCCGAGTGACTTGGCCTTTCATCCGGGGACGACTCCGTGGAACTGCATGCTGCTCTCGCTAAGTTTGGACATCGGAATGCCCATCCCCTTGAGAGTGTCAGCGTACATGATGTTCAAACCACTGCCGTCGTCCATGAGGACTTTGCGCAGTCGGACTCCTTCCACCACCGGGTCGACGACCAGAGCCTGCCTCCCTGGGGTGGGTACATGTGCTGGATGATCCGACTGGTCAAAGGTGATCGCAGTCTGAGACCATTTGAGGAACGTGGGGTTGGTCGGCGTGGCCATGTTCACCTCCCTGTTCACCAGCTTCAGTCGACTCTTGCTCTCAACGTCAGCAAAAATCATCAGTGTTGCATGGACTTGGGGAACGGATCCTCCTTGTCCTCCTCATCCTGTTCATTGCCCTTTTCACTCGGTTGCCCTTCGCCGAACCCCTGGATCAGGAGGCGACATTGTCGAGTGGTATGCTTCGGGTATATGGCGTTGCCCTCTTCATCTATCTTCCTGTGAATCGGACATGGCTGGTCGAGGATGGGGTTATTGAACTCCTTCTTCTTGGGGGTGAATTGAGCCTTCCCCTTGCCTTTGAACTTGGCATTGGTAACAGCTGCGGCTTCTGCCTGCGGAGTGGACGGAGCTTTCTGCTTCTGCTTCCGAGTGTTATTCCCATCCCCATCAACGACTGCTTTGTGCTTGCCGCTACGGATACGGTCCTCTTCTTTGCCATTTGCATAGCGTGCTGCTATCTCCATCATCTTGCTCATGGAGATGTCGCCTGTTCGACCAAACTTCAGGTACAAATCCCTGTACCGCACGCCTGCCGTGAAGGCGCAGACTGCTTGATGCTCTGTGACGTTCTCCACCATGTGGTAGAGGGTCGTCCAACGCTGAATGAAATCGCGCAGGGGCTCATTCTGCTTCTGGACACAATGTTGGAGCTCCACGAGGCCAGCAGGGCATTTGCATGTCCCTTCGAAGGTCCTGATGAAGACTCGGGCCAAATCTGCCCAACTGTAGATGCTTGAGGGGGCCAACTGGTTTAGCCACGCTCGTGCCGAGCCGTCGAGCATCAGAGGGAGGTGCTTCATGGCGACGTGGTCGTCCCCTCCTCCGATCTGGACTGCCACTCGGTAGTCGTCCAGCCACGTTTCTAGCTTGGATTCTCCTGTAAACTTGCTGATCCCCGTCGCCAACCGGAAGTTGGGAGGGATGTCAGCCGAACGGATGGCTCAGCTAAAACACTCGGGACTAGAGACGATGGCCCTGCTTCCACTCGGACGGTCCATATCATGGCCATCGCGGTGGGCCCGGCCCCTGTCGACCCTCCTCTGAGCGATATGCCCTCTTGCATCGGGCCTTGGATCGTAAGTGTCACCGACTGAACGCCGATCATCATGATGTCGGGGTCCGTAGGGCCCACCCCGCGGAGGGGTGCGTGAAAGGCGATGATCTTCGGGATTTATGGAGCGGCTGCCTCCCATGTGTCGCTGATGAGAACCAGGGCTGTGAACTGACCGATGCGTGTTTGGATTGAACAGAACTATTGTGGATCCTGTTATGTGACTGGGAGACCACTGAATTTTGCTGCTGCGCCGTGTGCAGCAGGGCGCGAATTTGTTCGATCCCCCTGCCAGCCTCTGAATCAGTCGGCTGAAGGGAATCGGCTATCCTGGCGGCGGCAGCCAGGTTGAGGATGGGTGTGCGGAACACCTCCACGTTGCTCCGCCGAGTGTGCCGACAGGCAGAACGGCGGTGCTCACGGCGAGCGTCGGATGTTTCGCCGACCTCGTGCTCGTTCCGGCCAGATTGGCGGGGACTTTCATGGGAGTTGGCCATGCGTACTTCTGCTGCAGCCCGCGACCCAAGTACTCAGAAGGAAACTCAGTCGGAACTGAGTCCGAGCGCTGGGACGACGAGGCAACCACAACCGACTCTAGGACCGCCATTTGTGAGGACGCGTTCTGGCGCGCCTAGGCGTGTTGCACCCAATGCTGGAGCCGCAGACGGCGGGTCCGCTTGTTGCGCGCGCGATGACGGCACAGGTCGACACCGGAGCCGATTGCTGGAGAAGAAGAATACCGCGGGCGCCGGCACGGAAGTGCGTAGCCCCACGGCTGGGGAGCGCCTCGATGTCGAGAGGGGCATCCCGGAGCCATGCCGAATCGTCGACGATGAAGGAAAGAGCACGGAAGAGGATCTCGTGACCCATGCTCAAATCTCCACCGGATGACATGATGAAAAGATGTAGTCGCAAACTCGTCGGAAGTTGCTTAGACGCCTGCTCCACGGTGGGCGCCAACTCTGGTGGGTATAAGCCTGACAGTAGATGAGTAGGGTACGAAAGGATGGGCAGAGCCTTAGCTACAGCGAGGTTGTATGAGTTCAGGCTCCTCTACGGTGGAGGTAATAGCCCTACGTCTCAGTGCTCTTGGAGCTTGTTGTCGAGTGGAATATGGATTACAGTGAATTGCTAACCCTTGCACGAGTGGGGAAGGGTGGCTTATATAGAGTGCGCTACCCTTCACAACGGTTCGGTGCACAGGGGTGGAGTAGTGGCGAATAAATGCCTACGTTACACGTAACGTATGTCTTAAATGCTAATAAAGGCACAGGGAAATGTACGACCGTTTCCCTCCAGGGGGGTTTCGATGTATAGAGTGGAATCCAGTCGGTTAGTTTGATACACTCCGAATGCGCATCTCCGACTGGATGGTGGAGGATTCGTTACCGACTGGATGATGGGAAGTCCTTAGTTCAGTCGGAACTGACTAAGGGCCTTATCCCTTATGAAGGGTAGTCCTTGGGTAGGACTTATAGGCAGGCCTATGACCCTACCCTAGGACTATAACCCCATCACATAGTTTACTTATTTTAATGTATTCATAGCTTATATTTGGTGATATAAATTATGGGAATGATAGAATACAATAGTTATTATTTGAGAACTATTACGATTTTTTTTGAAGTACCTAAGTGAATGATCTATCTTTATCACACTAACCCATCTCACGAAGTTCCGTTAATTTTTGTGTGATAAAGGTTTTCAAGTTTTGGATGAGATACCGATATGAGGTGAACAAGGAGCTCAAATAACCTAAGCTTGGCATGCATAAGGTACCCCCAAGGTAATGTCCAAGGAAGACTCAAGTGTCTAAGCTTGGGGATGCCGTGGAAGGCATCCCCTCTTTCGTCTTCAACATTATCGGTATATCTTACTTGGGGCTATATTTTATTCATCACATGATATCGGTTATGCTTGGAGCGTCAATTTATTTCATTAATATTTTATTGTTGTTCGTTATAATATTATTTTTCAATAATAAGTTCCAAGAATTGTCTTTAGAATGCTTGAATTGCATGTGTGATGTGTGTTGTACAAAAACAAAAATGTTTGTTGTAGTATTTGAATTGTGAGATTTTTCTGGAACGTGCAAAATTTCTGAAATTTTAAAAAAGTACTTCCACAAAAAATCTTTATCATGTGATAAATTTTCAGAATTTTTGGAGTCACATAAGTACACCGTTTAAATAGACTGCTACATACTCTTCTGTTTGAACAGATTGCTGCCATAATTTTGTTATCTATTTATCCTAGAGTTTTGATGGCTTATATTTGTAAATATAAATTGTGGAAATGATAGTATATAGTACCTAATGTTTTTAAATTTATTATGCAACTTAACTTGGCAGTACATGAAGTGTTGATTTTATTTAGCTTGGAGTGTGTTTTTATTTAGCTTGATGTTTGAATAAAATTCTCAGATCTAAAAATATTTATTGAGAGAGAGTCCTCACATAGCTACTTAATTGTTGGTCTACTCATTTATCTTCACTTATATCTTTCGAGAGTAGTTTGATGTTTACTCCTTGTGCTTCACTTGTACCCTAAGAGTAAATTGTGAATGAATTGAATATAAAAAACCTGAAATTATCCATGATCTTTATGCTTAGTAGTAGTTTCACAATTTGTTTATAAAGTAAATCTATCGAAGTCTAACAATCACAATATTCATCATACAAGCAATTCATGAATTATTATTATAAGAAGAGAACTTTCGCATACAAATATATTATCTTGGACATCTTCTATGAATGTGAATACCCATTAACTATTTTCAAACTTGCTCAAATAGTTGAAGTTGGACTAGGAATACAACATAATGGTTATGTTTGGGTATATTTGCATAGAAATTATATTGTTATGGATCCTCCAACGTGTGGTGCTTGTTTAGAACATTTTGCTAGCCAAAACTTCATACTAAGTAGAGATACTACTTGTGCATCCAAATCCTTGAGCCAAGTTTATTCCATGAGAGTCCACCATACCTACCAATATATTGGATTACACTACCATTCCAAGTAAATTTGCATGTGCCACCTCTAAAACCTTCAAGTAAACATCTGTTTTTCTGCCTGTACCGCTCATGGAGCAATCGGAGCGGTCAGTATCTTCCATGATAAGTGAGTTATTCTCATGATGAGTGTCTATTCACTTGTCATTGCACGAGAGAGGCTGGTAAAAAAGGATACCTAGACCTGCGTAATACAAAAAAACAAGAACTCCCCCTAGAAATTTGATTGTTTGGATCCTACCCGTGGATACGGCTAGCCATGGAATGTGTTTGAATAGTGGAGGGGCGTAAATTTTTAATTCTATTTGGGAACAACCGATAATGTGATTAGCATGAAAGATGTTGAAATCTCTTGTCGTAATGTTTATAGGAAAGGCACACCACCCAAAATTACATATTCATATATGTTTTAAAACAATGAGCCCTGGAACATCTACAAATCCCTGTTTCCCTCTGCAAAGGGACAATCTATTTACTTTCATGTTACTTACTTTTTGTGTTGAGTCAACTTCTTACTCCAGCCTCAATCTATTAGTTCGCAAGCATCATGTGGTGGGGAAAGATCCAAACATATATATCCATTATACTTGATCATGAGTCATTATTGTTGACAATTATCTTCATGATAAGTATGTTGCGAGGCAAAACATTGAGCCACTATCTTTTTCTATGTTCAATGGATGTTATTTGTTCTAAAAGTATGCCTTGAGTATTAGCAATCATAGAAGACTATATGATAATTGAGCATGTGGAGCTCTTACTTAGACTTGATGATGCATTGAAATAGTTTGGTGACCAAGAACATGGGTTGTTGAGTTTCAAGAGAATGCATTGTTTTTTCTAAAAAAATGCTAGTTATGATGTTAGAAAAAGTGATTTGAATTATCATTGATCAAACTTATATGTTATGCTAGCATTAGCACTTTGTAAATTATTGTTTTTATCATTTACCTACTCGAGGACGAGTAGGAATTAAGCTTGGGGAGCTAATACGTTACCAACGTATCGATAATTTATGAAGCATTCATGCAATATTTGCCTATGTTTACAATGCTTTTATATGGTTTTGATGCAATTTATATGATTTATTTGGACCTAACCCTGGCTGTCGTTGTTTTCAGCAGAATTAGCTTGGTGTTGTTTTTGTGCAGAAAATAAAAATTCCCATAATTGCCCGAAACTTTTTTAGGATTTTTTTAGAGAAAATAAGAAATACTAGAGCGAAGAACCACGGGAGGGGAGCCACTTGTGGGCCACAAGCCAATAGGGCGCATCCTGATGGCTTGAGGGGCCCACGTGGCTCTGTTTAGCGTGATTCCAACACCAAAAAATCATGTATATACATAAATCCTCAGTAATAAACACAGAACTTCAGCTCTACCGCTGAAACTGTGTGTACCAAAAAAAATCTGGAGCCTTTCTAGTACCCTGTCGAAGGAGGGAAATCATCTTCGGTGGCCACCTTCATCATCCCGGTGGAGGCCATGACGAGGAGGGAGTAGTTCACCATCGGGGCTGAGGGTATGTACCAGTAGCTATGTGTTCAATCTGTCTCTCACGTGTTCTTGAGATGTCCTCATCTTAATGTATCACATGATTTGTTAATATAATTGGATCATATGATGTTCTTCCCTTGCTATCTTGTTGTGATGAATTGAATATTTCCCTTTGAGACCTCGTTATGTTAGATTGAATATTGGATTTGAGAACACCTTATGTATGTCTTGCATGTGGATACCCGTGGTGACAACGGGGTATTCTATTGATTCACTTGATACATGTTATGGCATTAACTTGCGGATTCCGGTGACCTTGGAGATCTATGAATAGGGGTTGATTGCATGTTTTCATACTACATTCTATGGTAGAAATCTCGGGGTACTCTTTGAAGTTCTTTTTGTTGGATTGAATATGATGAATTAAAATTGTTTGATGCATGTAGAATAATAAGCACACGGATACTTGAGGTGACATTGGAGTATCTAGGTGACATTAGGGTTGATTGATATGCATCATAGGTGTTATTCTAGTATGAACTTTAGGGGTTGTTTGTGACACCTATAGGAATAGCTCAAAAAATTGATCACAAAGAATAACGTTGAGGTGGTTTTACTACCTACACCAATTTCAGCTTATGTTCTCCGCTACTTATGAACATTGGAGTAATTATTTTTGCACGTTGAGGGATGATCATCTGATTCTACAATGTTAGCATTGTTGAGAGATTGTACTAGTGAATGTATGAACCCTAGGCCTTATTTCCAAGCATTTATATAACATTTTTCTCGCTGTTTACCACTTGCTACCTTGATGTTTTTTACATTTTCAGATTACAAAAATCTATTTCTACTATCCATACTACACTTGTATCATCATCTCTTCGCCGAATTAATGCACCTATAAATTTACCATGTATTGGGTGTGTTGGGGAAACAAGAGATTTCTTGTATTTGATTATACGGTTGTTGGAGAGAGACCATCTTCATACTACACCTCCCACGGATTGATAAACCTTAGGTCATCCATTTGAGGGGAAATTGTTGTTGTCCTACAAAAATCTGCACTTGGAGGCCCAACAACGTTTACAAGAATAAAGTTGCAAGTAGACATCAAGTGGAAAAAAATATTCAAAGAGCCGAATGAAATCAAAGCAAGCAAATTGCATATTGTCCAAAGCAAAGGTTCAGACGGCTCGAGCCCCAGGCTTGCTTAATGTTCACTGGTTACATTAACCACTCGACATTTCGAGGAGAATTAAATTTAAAGTTTTTCCCAAGTATCACTCGGATGATGAGAGACCTGCCGCATCAATAAAGGTGTCGAGGTTGATGTCGTCAGAAATCCGGGTGGCGGCCTCGAGGAACATCTCCATGAAGTCTTTGAACATGGCATTCTTCTTGTTGACGACTCTGACGCCCTGGTAAATTAAGCTACAGTAACCACACACTAATTCTTCCACGTCATCAAGTTTATCTAAAATAAGTTATCACTTAATAAAAGTCAAAGCAATTATCATATTTAAATTAAAGTCAAGCGATAAAAGTTTCGAATGCAAAAATAAAATGGTTGGAGGAGTTATAAGAATTTCCTAATAAATTATAAAAGTAAACCAGGCATATTTAAAACAGAAATTAAAGAAATAAAATAAAAGTAATAATAACAAATAATAATAATAATAATCATAATAATCATAATAATAATAAACCCCGTGGGCCAACTGGGCCAAAATGACCGACCCAGCCGACCTAAGTTGGGGAGATATAAAACCCCCTAGGAAACCCTAAAACTAACCCCACCCCTCACTACTCCCACTCCCAGCCGCCCCCACCACGAGCCCACTCGACGCCACCAAATCAAAGTGAGAACTAAAAGCAAAAAGTAAACAAAGCAAAGTAAAAGTAAAAGCTGAGATGATAGTTGTGAATAGACCCGGGGGCCGTAGTGTTCACTAGTGGCTTCTCTCATGAAAGCAATTAGACGGTGGGTGAACGAATTACTGTCGAGCAATTGATAGAACCACACAAAGTCATGACGTTATCTATGGCAATGATCATATCTATAGGCATCACGTCCAAAACAAGTAGATCGATACTTTCTGCATCTACTACTATTACTCCACACATCGACCGCTATCCAGCATGCATCTAGTGTATTGAGTCCATAAGAACAGAGTAATGCCTTAAGCAAGATGACATGATGTAGATGGACTATCTCAAATCTATGATGAAATCCCATCTTGTTACCCTTGATGGCAACAACATGATGTGTGCCTTGTTGCCCCTTCTGTCACTGGGCAAGGTCACCGCACGGTATGAACCCAAAACCAAGCACTTCTCCCATTTGCAAGAATCATAGATCTAGTTGGCCAAACAAAACCCAAGACTCGGAGAGACTTACAAGGATATCAAATCATGCATATAAGAAATCAGCAAAGACTCAAATATAATTCATAGATAATCTGATCACAAATCCACAATTCATCGGATCTCGACAAACACACCGCCAAAGAGGATTACATCGGATAGATCTCCATGAGGATCATGGAGAACTTTGTATTGAAGATCCAAGAGAGAGAAGAAGCCATCTAGCTACTAACTACGAACCCATAGGTCTGAAGTGGACTACTCACGAGTCATTGGAGAGGCAATGATGTTGATGTAGAAGCCCTCCGGCTCCAAAGTCCCCTCCGGCAGGGCACCGGGAAGGGTCTCCACATGAGATCTCGCGGAAACAGAAGCTTGCGGCGGCAGAAAAGTGGTTTCGTGGACACCTTGATTTTTTCTAGGATTTTAGGGAATATATAGGCCAAAGAGCTAGGGCAGGGGAGCGCCAGGGAGGCCACAAGCCTGGTGGCCGCGCCCCCCCCCCCTTGGCCGCGACCGCAGGGCTTGTGGGCTCCCTGTGGGCCTCCTGCATTGGCCCTCAAGTCCCCCGATCTTCTTCCATTCTGGAAAAATTCATTTCGGGGATTTTATTCCGCTTGGACTCCGTTCCAAAATCAGATCTGAAAAGAGTCAAAAACACAGAAAAAACAGGAACTGGCACTTGGCACTGAATTAATAAGTTAGCCCCAAAAAAGATATAAAAGGTATATAAAACATCCAAAGTTGACAAGATAACAACATGAAACCATCAAAAATTACAGATACGTTTGAGGCGTATCAAGCATCCCCAAGCTTAACTCCTCTCGTCCTCGAGTAGGGAAGTGATAAAGAATGAATTTTTGATGCTTTCATGCTACCTAGCATAGATGTCCTTTGTAACTCCTCTTATGTGACATGAATGTTGAAAGTGCAGTCATGCCCTTAATCGTGTTTTGGTGTTGCTGACAACACACATATAGATAACTAATCACTAATCCCCTTTTAAGCTATTGTTAATGATCATGTGTTGATAAGGACAAGCTCATGTGCTAACAAGGACAAGATCAAGATAAGCATTCCTGAGCACTACATGCTTGATTCTTGTGGATGTTCACATGGTGGACAAATGAAGATGAATACATAAGCTAGGCTTTCCACATTGTGTATGGGAGAGCTACTTGAAGACTTCATCATGTCTTGCTTTCAACTTGAGCCAAGAAGGAACAACAACATCAAGCTCAAGTGAAAGGGCTAACTCAAAGGTATCAGTTCCTTTGATCTTAGTGGTGCGAAGTGATGATCAGCAAATAAAAGTATACACTCAAGTATGGATCATCAGTACCCTTTTATGATTCTTGAGTCTTTAGGGATCCCGCACTATTAAGAGGGGATCGCAGGTTTTGCGAGGAACTTTCTCGAACTAAATCTCTACTTTTCTGCTCATACCACATCTCCACTGCTCTGCTGTTATCTGAAAACAGAACCAATGCCTCGGACATCCGGCTTCCTCCGGACGTCCGAGGGACGGACTCCCGACCACTTCGGAAATCCGAAACCTTACACCAGAGAAATTCAGAGCCATATAACTCGGACTTCCGGCTCTCTCCAGACGTCCGAGGGCCGGACGTCCGACCTCCTTCGGAAATCCGGAACCTTCCACCCGAGAAATTTGAGTCAAATAACTTGGACTTCCGGCCTCCTCTTGTCGTCCGAGGGCCGGACGTCCGACCTCCTTCGGAAATCCAGAACCTTGCACCAGAGAAATTTGAGTCAAATAACTCGGACTTCCGGCTTCCTCTGGACGTCCGGTCCCTGTTCGACTACACAGTGGTTCCTGATATATATACATCCCTCGGACGACCGACCCCTGTCGGACGTCCGACCCCTTGTGGGAGTCCGGACATCCGAGAACTGCCGGATGTTTGACCACTGTCAAACTTAAATGACCCCAACGGTCACTTTCCCTTCTCCACTATAAATACCCCCCTCCCACTTCGTGAGAGGGTGCCCGACACAGCCATATCCTCATAAGAACACATTTCTAACACACACACATTTGCTCACACCAAATCTTAGATCCCAAGAGCATTTGTGAGCCCCTTTGAGAGTTGTTCCAATCAAAAGATAGATCGTCTCCCTCTCCTTCTCTCAACCCAAGCTATTTGAGATTTGAGCAAGTTTTGAGCAATCCCCGTGATCTTGTTACTCTTGGAGGTTGGAGACTCCTAGGCGGTAGGAGTCCTCGGAGAGGAATCAATCCGTGTGATTACCCCCCGGAAAAGTTTGTGAGGGTTTGGAAGCCACCTCAAAGGCTTACCACTAGTGGTTGAGAAACGCCTTCGTGGTGTTATCTCAAAGGGAGAATAGGGTGAGCCTTCGTGCGTTGGTGTGCCTTCGTGGTAACATCCACCTCTCTAACGGTGACTAGCTTCCCTCCAAGGAAGTGAACATCGGGATACATCTTCGTCTCAGTGACCTTGGTTATCCTTAACCCTAACTCCTTACTTGTGGTTTACTTGTGTTACTTGAGCATACATACATTGCATATTATTTGTCTCATTATATTGTTTTGGCTATTTCTTTGTACAAGATTAATCGTTCAAGCATACCCTCTATATCGACACGTTCACACTTGCAGCTTTTGATATATCGTGAGCTATAGTGTGATCTAGTATCTTGTGTCGTTCACCTACTTGTCTTGTGATATAGCTCAAGTAAGTTTGTGTAACTTGCTTGTCCTTGTTAGTAACTGTAGTGTGTCCATCTTGGTAGATCTTGTTGTTGATACACGTTGCGGTGCCTATTGCATTTAGGATTTGTGCTTGAAAAGTATCCTCTTAGTTTATTTCCGCATTAGGTTTAAGCCAAATCCGAAGAAGTTTTTAAACAGCCTATTCACCCCCCTCTAGGCGTCATCGTGGTCTTTTCAATTGGTATCAGAGCAAGGTCTCTCTTTAATTAGGTTTCACAACCTAGAGAGTATCGATGTCGACTATTGGATTAGTGCACAATGACACCTTTGACTTTGATGGCACAAATTATACCCTATGGAGAATTCGTATGCTTCATCACTTTCGGACAAGGGCCCAAATACTTTACGAATTGTTCTTGTAGGGATTGCCGACAAAAAGGATGATGCATCTTCATCTACTAATGAAATGTATCTTGATTGTGAGGCTTTTCTTGCCATTCATCGAACCATAAGTCCTGAGGTGTTTAAGTCTATCTCAACTTGCAAGTCAGCTCATGAAGTTTGGACTATACTTGAAGATTTATATGGTGGGTCCAATCTTGATGAAGATGATATTATGATGAAGGAGTTGGTGCATGAGCTCTTCACTCTTTTCGATCATAAAGAGCCCACCACTACTTCCATATCCGATTGCTTGCACACCTCAGCATCTTCAATCTCACAAGGTAATGACATGGTGAGTGAAGAAATATATGTTGATGAAAATGTCATAGCCTCTATGGACACGAGCATATCTAGCACCACACATAGTGTAAATTATTGTGCTGATAGGTCATGCATTTCACCTAAATATCCCTCGACAAATGTCTGTGGTGATATGCCTGCTATCCCGTGTCCTCTTGATCAAAATATCTTGTTTCTCCCTATTTGCTCTATGACTAATCATTTAGGGGAAATCAAGAAATATGAAGTACTTTTGACTAATGAAGAATCTGAGTCACCAAAAGAATCATCATCAACTCCTCTAGTCCACATGTGCCTCATGGCAAGAGGTAATAATGAGGTATCATCTTCCCTGTGCAATAACGATGATATTTGCGATAAGGATGATGATGACGACTTGACTGAAAATATCTATGTGATCAGTAAAATTCTTCATAAAGCTAAAAATAACGTTCTTCAAAGATTCCAAGATGTTCTTGCTTACTTTGAAAATTGTAATGATTCACTTAATCATGAACAAGCTAAAAGTGAACAACTTGAACATGAACTTGAGAAGAGTCATCAAGCATGTAGAGACTTAAGATCTTCAAAAGAAGAGATTGAAGTTGCTCATGATAAACTTAAAAAGGATTTTGAGGTCCTTCTCCTTGCAATAGTGTCAGGGGAGAGCTCATCAAAACCTCTAAGATCTATGAGGAGCTTCAATCTACTCATGAGAAGTCTCTAACTGCTACTTACTCCTCTCATATTGTTGATGATACTTGTACATCTAACTCTACCTCATTTGAAGTATCAACATTGAAGGAGAATGTTGAGCTACGTGCTCAACTTGATTTACTAACTAGCAATTATGGGAAGTTGGAAGAAAACCATATAATGCTCACAAGCTCTCATGCCAATCTTCTAACATCCCATAATGTGCAAAAGTTAGCCCATGAGGCTATCATCACCAAGGTAACATCAAGTGAGCCTCATGTGGACAATGGCACTACTTCTAGTCAAAGTACTATATTTCCATGTGCTAGTCCTCGTAATTCATCTACTCATAATGTTGCTACCTCGTGTGATGAATTACTTTCCTTGCCTTGTTGCTCTAACATTGAAGCTTACACTTCCTCTAGTACTTGCGTTGATACTAACCATGCAGAGGAAATCGAAGAGCTCAAGGCCCAAGTCACTTCTTTGAAGAAAGACTTGGAGCAGTGTCATGAAGGGATGTCCACACCCAACAACGTCCTGTGTGAGCAAACATCTCCGAATGACAAAAATGATGTTGGGTTAAACTCAAACAAGAACAAGAGTGGCCTAGAACAAGTTAAGAATTCGGCCAAAATCATTTGCTTCAAGTGCAAAGTTAAAGGCACCATGTTAGATCTTCCCCTTTGAAGACGAAGTCTCAAAGTCACAAGCAACAAGGGAAGCGGCCACTGATGGGGTTATAGTCATGATGGGGTTATAGTCCCAGGGTAGGGTCATAGGCCTGCCCTATAGGTCCTACCCAAGGACTACCCTTCATAGAGGACAAGGCCCTTAGACAGTTCCGACTGAACTAAGGACTCCCCCATCATCCAATCGGCGACGAGCACTCGGAGCATATTTAACATACCGACTGGAATCCACTCTGTGCATCGTAACCTCCCAGGAGGGCAACGGTCATACGTTTTCATACACCATTATTAGCATTTAAGGCTTACGTTACCTGTAACGTAGGAATTTATTCGCCACTATTCCACCCTTGTCCACCGGGCCATTATGAAGGGCAGCGCACTCTATATAAGCCGCCCTTCCCCACTGGTGCAAGGGTTGGCACTTGCTGTAATCCTATAATCCACTCGACACTAAGCTCCCAAGAGCACTGAGACGTAGGGCTTTTACCTCCACCGTAGAGGGGCCTGAACTCATACATCCTCGCTGTAGCTAAGGCTCTGCCCATCCTTTCATACCCTACACTTCTACTGTCAGACTTATACCCACGACAGTTGGCGCCCACCGTGGGGCTGGCGTCTAAGCAACTTCCGGCGAGTTTGCGATTTCATACTTTCGTCATGTCGTCCGGTGGAGATCTGTGCATGGGTCTTCAGATCCTCTTTGGGGCCCTCTCCTTCATCGCCGACGATTCGGCATGGCTTCGGGATGCGCCCCTCGACGTCGAGGCGCTTCCCAGTCGTGGGGCTACGCACTTCCGTGCCAGTTCCTGCAGTGTTCTTCTTCTCCAGCCATCGGCCCCGGTGTCGATCTTCGCCCCCGTCACGCGCCGCAACAAGCGACCTCGTCGTCCGCGGCTCCAGCATTGGGTGCAACACGCCCAGGCATGACAGAGCGCGTCCTCTCAAGTGGCGATGCTTGAATCGGTTGTGGTCCCGCCGCCATCCCAGTGCTTGGACTCAGTTCCGACTGAGCTACCTTCCGAGTACCCGGGTCGCGGGCCTGCAGCCGAAGTTCTCATGGTCGGTTCCCATGAAAGTCCCCTCAGGACTGGTCGGAACGAGCATGAGGTTGGAGAATCATCCGGCGCTCGTTGTCAACACCATCGTTCTGCCAGTCGACGCACTCGCCAGAGCAACATCGAGGTGTTCCGCACGCCCATCCTCAACCTGGCTGCGGCTACCAGGATAGCCGATTCTCTCCAGCCGACTAATTCAGAGGCTGGTAGAGGGATCGAGCAGATCCATGCCCTGTTGCATACGGCGCAACAGCAAAATTCGGCGGTCTCCCAATCACACAACAGGATCCACAACAGTTCTGTTCACACGAACACGCATCGGTCGGTTTTCAGTCCCGACTCTCATCAGCGGCGCAGGGGAGGCAGCCGTTCCAGGGACCCGAGTCGGAATCCGCTTCCCATTCGGTCTCATCCAGAAGATCGTCGCCGTTTGCGTACCCCTCCGCGGGGTGGGCCTTACGGGCCCCGGCATCATGATGATCGTCGTTCGGTCGGTGACGCGCATGATCTAAGGCCTGACGCAAGAGGGTACATCACCCAGAAGAAGGTCGACAGAAGTCGAGCCCACCGTGATGGTCACGATAGAGACCGTCCGAGTGGAAGAAGGACCGTTGTTTCTGGCCCGAGTGCTTCAGTAGGGCCATCCGCTCAGCTGACATCCCTCCCAACTTCCGCTTGGCGACGGGAATCAGCAAGTTCACAGGAGAGTCCAAGCCAGAAACTTGGTTGGACGACTACAGAGTGGCGGTTCAGATCGGTGGTGGAGATGACCATGTCGCCATGAAACATCTCCCCCTGATGCTCGACGGCTCGGCGCGAGCTTGGCTAAACCAGTTGGCTCCGTCAAGCATCTACAGCTGGGCAGATCTGTCCCGAGTCTTCATCAGGACCTTCGAGGGCACGTGCAAACGCCTTGCTGGTCTCGTGGAGCTCCAGCACTGCGTCCAGAAGCAGAACGAGCCCTTGCGCGATTTCATCCAGCGCTGGACGACCCTCTACCACACAGTGGAGAACGTCACAGAGCATCAAGCAGTCTGCGCCTTCAAGGCAGGCGTGCGGTACAGGGATCTGTACCTGAAGTTCGGTCAGACAGGTGACATCTCCATGAGCAAGATGATGGAGATAGGCGCACGCTATGCAAATGGCGAAGAGGAGGACCGCATACGTAGTGGCAAGCATAAGTCAATCGCCAATGGAGATGGGAACAACAATCGGAAGCATAAGCAAAAGGCTCAATCCACTCCGCAGGCAGAGGCAGCAGCCGTTACAAATGCCAAGTTCAAAGGCAAGGGGAAAGCCCAGTACACCCCCAAGAAGAGGCAATCAGGAAATTCTATCCTGGATCAACCGTGTCCAATCCACACGAGGATGGATGAAGAAGGCAATGCCATATTGCCGAAGCATACCACTCGGCAGTGTCGCCTCCTGATCCAAGGATTCGGTGAAGGACAGCCGAGTGAAAAGGACACCGAGCAGGATGATGAGGACAAGGAGGATCCGTTCCCCCAAGTCCATGCAACGCTGATGATTTTTGCTGATGTGGAAAGCAAGAGTCGACTGAAGCTGGTTAACAGGGAGGTGAACATGGCAACCCCAACCACCCCCACGTTCCTCAAGTGGTCACAGACTGTGATCACCTTCGATCACTCGGACCATCCAGCACATGTACCCACCCCAGGGAGGCAAGCTCTGGTCGTCGACCCGGTGGTGGAAGGAGTCAGGCTGCGCAAAGTCATGGACGGCGGCAGCGGCTTGAACATCATGTACGCCGACACTCTCAAGGGAATGGGCATTCCGATGTCCAAACTTAGCGAGAGCAGTATGCAGTTCCACGGAGTCATCCCAGGACGAAAGGCCAAATCACTCGGCTAGATCGCGTTGGATGTCGTCTTCGGCTCTCACAAGAACTTCCGCAAGGAGAAGCTGACATTCGAAGTGGTGGACTTCCAGAGTGCATACCATGCGATTCTGGGCCGCCCGACATATGCGTGTTTCATGGCCCATCCATGTTACGTCTATCTGAAGCTGAAGATGCCAGGTCCCAAAGGTGTGATTACGATCACGGGCAATCGGCAGCGGGCCGAGGAGTGTCTGCAGCAGGGGTCGAGGATTGCTGATCAACAGATGGCTATTCTCGAGCTGGATGAGTACAAGAAGACCGCCGACCCCGCTGACCTGATGCGTTCAAAGAAGCCAGCTTCTGAGTCCGCATTCCAGTCGGTGGGCGACACGAAGAAAGTCAGTATCCATCCGACGGACGACACCACCGCCCCGACAAACATCTCCACCACCCTTGATCCAAAATAGGAAGCCGAGCTCATCCAATTCCTCCGTGAGAACTGGGACATTTTTGCATGGAAGCCTGCTGACATGCCAGGTGTACCCAGGGAGTTGGCTGAGCACCGACTACATGTGGATCCTGCTGCTCGGCCCGTCCGAGAACGCCTGCGTCGGTCCGCCGCGCACAAAAGGAAGGCAATCGGAGAGGAGGTGGCTAAACTTTTGGCAGCCAACTTCATTCGCAGGAACACCACTCCGAGTGGCGCGCCAATGTTGTCATGGTGCCCAAGAAGGACAAGTCTCTCCGTATGTGCATCGACTTCAAGCATCTCAATAAGATTTGCCCGAAAGATCATTTCCCGCTCCCCCGCATTGATCAAATTGTTGATTCGACTGCGGGTTGCGAGCATTTATCATTCCTTGATGCCTATTCGGGCTATCATCAGATCCGTCTGTATGGTCCGGATGAATTAAAAACAACCTTCATCACCCCATTTGGGTGTTTCTGTTAAATCACTATGCCTTTTGGTTTTAAGAATGCATGAGCAACTTTTGTGAGCATGATCCAAAAATGCCTCCTTGACCAGATCGGTCGAAATGTGGAGGCATATATGGACGATATCGTAGTCAAGTCACGCAAAGGTTCCGACCTGCTGACTGACTTGGCAGAAATATTCGCCAACCTTAGGTACGATATCAAGCTCAACCCAGCCAAGTGTTCATTCGGCGTTCCCAGCGGGAAGTTACTCAGTTTCTTCGTTTCCGAACGAGGGATCGATGTCAACCCCGAAAAGTCGTCAGCACCGTTCTGACGGTCGAACGCGAAGAAGAAGGCAAAGCGTACAAGGTTCAACGGCCAGTATATTATGTCTCCGAAGTCTAGACTCCTTCCAAGCAGAGGTATCCCCATTATCAGAAGCTTATCTATGGGATCTACATGACTGCAAAGAAGGTGGCTCATTATTTCCAAGACCACTCGGTGTCCGTCATATCTGATGCTCCGTTGTCGGAAATTCTCCTCAATCGGGACGCATTAGGCCGAGTGGCAAAGTGGGCAATGGAGATGCTATACTGCGACATCAAGTTCGAAGCCAAGAAAGCTATAAAGTGTCAAGCTCTGGCTGACTTCATAGCAGAATGGGTAGAACAACAACAACCGACTCACATCTACTCAGCTCATTGGACCATGTTCTTCGATGGGTCCAAGATGTTGAATGGCTCCGACGCCGGCGTAGTGATCATATCCCCAAAAGGCGAGAAACTCAAGTATGTGTTGCAGATACATTTGATTCTTCCAACAACGAAGCAGAGTACGAAGCTCTCCTTTACGGGTTGCGCATGGCCATCACACTCGGCTTCCGTCGCCTGATGGTCTATGGCGACTCAGATCTGGTGGTTAATCAAGTAATGAAGGAATGGGATGTAAGGTACCCCACCATGACTGCATACTGCAACGCAGTAAGGAAGCTCGAGAAGAAGTTTGAAGGTCTGGAACTTCACCATGTTCCCCGACTGAAAAACCAAGCAGCAGATGAATTGGCAAAACTTGGATCAACTCGGAGACCGGTCCCGAGTGATGTCTGCCTCGAGCACCTACACCTCCCCTCTGTGAAAGAAGATCCTTTTACGGAGGAACTAGTACAACCGAAGAGCTCAACAGATCCGACTAAAGTCGAGGTCCCCGCTGTGGTTGATCTGATCATGAAGATTCTAGCTGTCATTCCCGAATGGACTGTGCCGTTCATTGCGTACATCCTGAGGCAAGAGTTACCAGAAGACGAAGTCCAAGCTAGGCAGATCATCCGCAGGTCGAATTCCTTCACCGTCATTGATGGTCAGTTGTACAGGGAAAGTGTTTCAGGCGTCCTTCAGCGGTGTATCTCCCCTGAGGAGGAACAGTTAATCTTGGAAGAAATTCACTCGGGAACCTGCGATCATCATGCCTCCTCAAGGGCAATCGTCGCCAAAGCATTCAGAGCTGGTTTCTTCTGGTTGCAGGCGAATGGAATGGCAAAAGATATGGTCGACCGTTGTGAATGTTGTCAGTTCTATTCAAACAAGTCCCACAAGCCAACGTCTGCGCTGAAGACAATTCCTCTTGTTTGGCCATTCGCCGTGTGGGGATTAGATACAGTCGGATCATTCAGAACAGGCCAAGGAGGATTTACTCATCTGCTGGTAGCAGTCGACAAGTTTACCAAGTGGATTGAAGCCAAGCCCATCAAGAAGCTTGATGCCCTTATGACCATCAAATTTATCAGAGACATCATCGCCAGATACGGGGTTCCGCACAACATAATCACCGACAATGGCACAAACTTTGACTCGGACAGGTTCAAAGGTTTTTGCACAGGCCAAGGTATCCGAGTGGATTTTGCATCCGTGGCACACCCCCAAACAAACGGGCAAGCAGAGCGGGCGAATGGACTTATTCTTCAAGGGTTGAAGCCTCGACTCCTGCGAGAAGTTGGAGATGCCGCCGGCGCATGGGTCACCGAGCTGCCTTCGGTGATGTGGGGCCTCCCCACAACTCCGAATAGATCGACAGGGCGATCCCCGTTCTTCCTCGTTTATGGAGTAGAGGAAGTCCTTTCGAGTGACTTGCTTCATAACTCTCGACGAGTCGAACTCTTCTCCGAAGCCGAAGCGGAGCAAGCCAGGCAAGACGGAGTGGATCTTCTAGAAGAAGAGCGTGAGATGGCACTGATTCGTTCAACAATTTATCAACAAGATCTGCGGCGATTTCACGCACGGCACGTCAGGAGCCGCACATTCCAAGCAAACGACCTGGTGCTCCGAGTGGATCAGCAGAGACCACAAAAGTTGGCTCCCGCCTGGGAAGAACCATTCATCATCTCTAAGGTGTTGAACAACGGAGCATATCGACTCTACAACCTCGACAGAGAAACGGACGAGCCACGAGCATGGAATGGAGATCTACTGAAGCGCTTCTACACGTAACCGCCCACGGAGACAATGTAAAGAACAAGTATCATTGAAGTAATACAAAGCATATTGATTTCTTGCCGATTCAAAATTCTTCCGCGTTTGCAGACTCCGGTCTAAAAAATTAACTCCGAGTGTGCACTACAAAGTCACACTCGGGGACTTAGCTGCGACCCAGAGTCGCCTAAGTACAAACTTGCTCCGAGTGTGCACTAAAAGTCACACTCGGAGACTTAGCTGCGACCCAGAGTCGCCTAAGTACAAGCTCGCTCCGAGTGTGCACTAAAATTCACACTCGGAGACTTAGCTGCGACCCAGAGTCGCCTAAGTAAAAACCCGCTCCGAGTGTGCACTAAAAGTCACACTCGGAGACTTAGCTGCGACCCAGAGTCGCCTAAGTACAAACTCGCTCCGAGTGTGCACTAAAAGTCACACTCGGAGACTTAGCTGCGACCCATAGTCGCCTAAGTACAAACTCGCTCCGAGTGTGCACTAAAAGTCACACTCGGAGACTTAGCTGCGACCCAGAGTCGCCTAAGTACAAATGCGCTCCGAGTGTGCACTAAGAGTCACACTCGGAGACTTAGCTGCGACCTAGAGTCGCCTAAGTACAAACTCGCTCCGAGTGTGCACTAAAAGTCACACCCAGGGGCTTAGCTGCGACCCAGAGTCGCCTAAGTAAAAACCCGCCCCGAGTGTGCACTAAAGGTCGCACTCGGGGACTTAGCTGCGACTCTGAGTCGCCTAAGTAAAAAGCTTCCTCCGAGTGTGTACTCGAGATACACTCGGAGGCTTAGCAGACCCTCGTTGAGGCTCATGTGGATGTGAAGACAACTGACAACTACATGAGTAACAACTCGCTCCGAGTGCGCACTAAAAGTCACACTCGGGGACTTAGCCGCGACCCAGAGTCACCTAAGTAACAACTCGCTCCGAGTGCGCACTAACAGTCACACTCGGGGACTTAGCTGCGACTCAGAGTCACCTAAGTAAAAAGCTTCCTCCGAGTGTGTACTCGAGATACACTCGGAGGCTTAGCAGACCCTCATTGAGGCTCATGTGGATGTGAAGACAACTAACAACTACATGACTAACAACTCGCTCCGAGTGTGCACTAAAAGTCACACTCAGGGACTTAGCCGCGACCCAGAGTCGCCTAAGTAACAACTCGCTCCGAGTGTGCACTAAAAGTCACACTCTGAGACTTAGCCGCGACCCAGAGTCGCCTAAGTAACAACTCGCTCCGAGTGCGCACTCGGAGGCTTAGCAGACCCTCATTGAGGCTCATGTGGATGTGAAGACAACTGACAACTACATGCTCCGCATGTTTGCCATTGGCTTCACCAAGAGACGCCAAACAAAAACCACGAGCCAAAATCGTGTCAAAAAAAAACTCAGCGAAAGAAGAGCAAAAGATCCGATTCGAATTCAAGTTGGATCCACGATCAATCGGCTCGGTGTGAATCAAGTTTATCCACACCGAACCACGAATGTGACGGCCAACAGGAGTGGCCAAAGTTTAATACAGATACCACTCGACATACCGAGGTAAATGTGCGTTCACCATAAAGTTTTTTTAAGCGTCGCCGGGACTGGCAGGCTCCACAAAGGTGTCAAGGTCGATTCAGTCTGCAATGCGAGTGGTTGTGTCGAGGAAGGTCTCCATGAAATCTTTGAATCGAAGCTTCTTGGTGTTGGCGACCTGCAACGTCTTCAGTTTTTCTTCGCGGGCTTCCTTGCAGTGCACTCGGACCAGAGATAGCGCCACGTCCGCACCACATCGAGCGGCAGATTTCTTCCAAGCCTGCACTCTGCCTGGGACGTCCTCCAGCCGAGTCATCAACCCATCTATTTCGCTCTGGGAGTCGTATTCTGGCCACAACTCCTTGTCAATTCGGCCAACAACTTTTCTGAGGCGGCCAATGAAAGGGCCCACCCTGTTAAGGTGAGAATGCGCTCGGAGCATGTCCCGGTTGGCTTCATCGCCGAGTGGAACATTCGGAACAAGCGACCGTTCAATTTCGGCTGCTTCAGCCTCAACATCCCGACAGAAATCTGCAAAGAAAAGACAAGCAGAAAATAAGCGCGGAGTGAACTCCAAAGTCAAAAAACACTCGGCAAGAACTTACCGCCAAGTAGTGCGACCATATTCCTCGCCCAGTTGCTGACGTAGTTCTCCTGCGCTCTGCACCGAGTGTTCATCACCTTCAGCTGAGCCATCCAGTCGGATCTCTCCTTCTTCATTTTGTCTACCTCGGCCACCAGTGCCTTGTTGGTCTCCAGGGATTCCTCCAAAGATTTCTCTCGGTCAGCGAGAGCCTTCTTCACGCCAGCCAGGTCATTCACAGCCACCTCCAAGTCCGTAGCAAGCTGAATCTTTTCAGCCTTCAGAGCATTGTACGCAGATCCCATTTCACAAGTCCTCTGTCAAAGAGACACAAAGGAAGGATCAACCACATTCAACAAGGAAAAAGTCTCGACAGATATGACAAAACAATCAAAGCTCAAAGTTCTTCAGACCCCTGCCGATGCAAGCAATCGACAGCGGTCTCGGGGACTACACCCAGTGGGTTCGCTCTGAGTGACCCCACTGGCATGAAGCTCGAACAGGTCGGCCCTATTGAGCTCCATAACAAACCTACAACACTATGAGATTCCTATCTCTCGACCCGAGTAACGCTACTCTCGGGGACTACACCTACTGGGTGCACTCGGCATGCCCCCGCTGGTACCATTCGGGCAGATCAACTCTGATATGTTCAGATTACAGAAAATACATATAAAGACAACTGCCGGTGCAAGCACTCGGCAGAAGTCTCGGGGACTACACCCACTGGGTTCACTTGGAGTGAACCCACTGCACAAGCAACCTATTGCATCAGAGTACCTCACTGTAACACCCAGTGGGTTCCAAGAGGAATGTAAACACTTACTAGCGCACTTACTCAGATGTCGTCCCGAAGCTCCAAGCTCTTCTTGTATAGGGACGCGATGGAATCATACGCTCCCTTGGCGTCGCCCACCATCAGCTCCACCTGCACCATGGCGTCCTTGGCAGCTCCTACCTGATCCTCCGGGAGGCGTCGGGCGTCATATTGAACAGCCGACGGACCCGCTGCAGCAGAAGACTCCCTGGGCATCCCGAGCTCCGCTCCAATCGGTTCCGCCGTAAGGGCCACCGTCTAAGTAGGCGGCACGTTCATGGTGGGATTGGCAGCAGATGGGATAACCCTAGGGACAGGCGCCAAAGCCGGCTCCGACCCCCTTTGGTCGTCGTCCTCCAGATGGATCACCTCCGAAGGAAGCCCGACTGAACAAAATGAAATTACAGAAAAAAGTCAAGATCGAAGACAGCACTCGCGAAACAGTAATACAGCTCTCAGAGTCGTGACAACGTACCTTGCTGGGACGTGGCGACATTATCCGTGTCCATGGGATCATCGTCCTGGCGCGGCGGAGAGGAGGCGGAAGTAGCAGCTGTGTTGAGTGAAATCCACTCGACGGATAAGCATGAGTTCCCAAAAAGAGAAGTTCAATCGGATACCGAAGGAAGATAGAAGAACAAGACACTTACGCTGACGCAACCGGAACAGTGATCCTCATCCGAGGCAAAGCTTTCCGAGGCTTAGGCCCACTAGGTTTGGCCACCTTGGACGGCTGGTTCACGGGATCGGCAGAAGCACCCCTGGCTCTCTTCACGCTCCGAGCACTCGGAGCCACGGGAGGAGCTGGTGGAGCAGTCAGAGCCATGAGAGGAGCTGGTGGAGCACTCGGGGCCGCGGGAGGAGCTGGCGGAGCAGTGGGGTCGTGACGGCGCTTGGTTCGGTGCTCTAGTGGTGAGGGTGGCGAGCTCTGCTCCCCATCCTCCTCCTCCTCCTCTTTCGACTCCTCCTCCGTCTCCCCACTGTCGGAGACGTACTTGGCGCTATCCGCGCTGCCCTCCTCTTCCTCGGCTGGATTCCCTTTCGAGACTGCAGAATACCAGTTAGTCCACTCCTGCACAAAACACAGTCGGTAACGCCACTCAGCGGGACAAGAAAAGCAATAAAGCTAAGAAGATTAAAAGCACTCGACAAGATGTACTCACCTCATTCGGAGGAGGATTTTCGGCGCGGAAGGGCTTCACCCGCCAGGCTCCCATGGGGTTATCACACGCGCCTCTGATGCCGCGGACCCACGACTCACAGTCTCCCCGCTCACTCCCTCTGGATGAGACCGAGTGGAATCCGAAGGCCCTGCGTAGTGCCACATGGCGTGGTGTCGGGCCTGCAGCGGCTGGATGCGCCACCCAGAAAAGTCTCCAGCAGGTCCGTGCCGGTGACTCCCTTACGGACGACAGCTATCAGCGCGTCGGCCAAAGGCTGGATCTGGATCCTTTCCCCCTTAGAGAGCGCAAGCTTCCTGGGAGGGCCCGGACGGTCTAAACTAAAAGGTGGCAACCCACTCGAAGCATTTGGACAGGACGATTGCCAGTTCCTAACTGACTCGGACAGCTCGAGGGAGGGATAGCTACTCTTTAATTTCTTCTGGAAGCCTAAACCCCCGCAGAGCTGGAGGATATGGGTCTTATCGTCCGACTGGCTAAGCTTTTTGACGGTTTGGGATCTAGCGGAGAAGACATACTTAAAGAGCCCCCAGTGGGGGGGGGACATCCAATGAAGCACTCGCAGAGGGTGACGAATGCAGCAAGGTGGGCTATTGCGTTCGGAGGAAAGTGATGGAGCTGCGCCCCGAAGTAAGTCATAATACCTCGGAAGAAAGGGTGGGGAGGCAAGGAGAAGCCTCTCAACACATGGCTGAGCAGCAGAACGCGCTCCCCCTCCTTCGGCGCCGGCTCCGTCTCGCCTTCCGGCAACCTCCAGGACTTGTTGGCGATCATGCCATGCTCCACCAGCTCCAACACGTTGTTCTCCATCACCGAGGAGGGGAGGAAATCCCCCTGGATCCAACCCGCCGGCAGCGCTTGCTGCCGCCGCTGAGTAGGGGCCGCCCCCTTCTTCTTCTTCTTCTGCGACTCGAGCTTGCTGGTCTGCCCCTTCGTCATGGCGAAGGCGACGGATCCGCAGAGGAGGAGGAGAAGGAGGAGGCTTGAGGTGTGCAGAGAGCTGCGGGAGGAGCGAGATTAATGAGAGGAGGTTGAGCAACGCAACAGGGAATCCCGCCGGAGAGGCTTAAATAGGCTTCCGACTGGGTCACTAACAGGTGGACCTGAGATCTTATCCCCCCAACCGGCCGCTGCGAGGTTAGTGGAGAAGATAAAGGCACGGTAATCGAGGAGGCAAAACCTACTTGATGGCGATGTCGTCATCCCCGCTGAGCGCGCGACAACCAAAATTTGAGGATCCCGGAAAATCCGGCGCTGTAAGTTTGACCAGTCACGTCAAAAGATTCCGCGGAAGCACTCGGTCCCTGACGGTTCGTTTCACTCGTATATTCACTCGGATCACTGGTTGAAAGGATAAAATGGATCGGGGCAAACAACGCCAAAGTCACCTCCATACCAGTCGGATCCACACTCCATACATCACTTCATCGTTCCAACCCCGATCCATTCGGGGACTAATGATGGGGTTATAGTCCCAGGGTAGGGTCATAGGCCTGCCCTATAGGTCCTACCCAAGGACTACCCTTCATAGAGGACAAGGCCCTTAGACAGTTCCGACTGAACTAAGGACTCCCCCATCATCCAGTCGGCGACGAGCACTCGGAGCATATTTAACGTACCGACTGGAATCCACTCTGTGCATCGTAACCTCCCAGGAGGGCAACGGTCATACGTTTTCATACACCATTATTAGCATTTAAGGCTGACGTTACCTCTAACGTAGGCATTTATTCGCCACTATTCCACCCTTGTCCACCGGGCCATTATGAAGGGCAGCACACTCTATATAAGCTGCCCTTCCCCACTGGTGCAAGGGTTGGCACTTGCTGTAATCCTATAATCCACTCGACACTATGCTCCCAAGAGCACTGAGACGTAGGGCTTTTACCTCCACCGTAGAGGGGCCTGAACTCATACATCCTCGCCGTAGCTAAGGCTCTGCCCATCCTTTCGTACCCTACACTTCTACTGTCAGACTTATACCCACGACAGCCACAAACTCAATCAAATACTCAGCTACAAGTTGAAGGAAGGCCTCTTCCCAATAAGACCCAAGCCAACACTCCCCGAGGTGAGAAATCAACTGGGAAGAAAGCAAAGGGTAGATGTTGCTACTTATGTCGTGAGAAGGGTCACGTCGCTTCGTCTTGCACGAGAGGTAACTTATCCAACCCAATCACTATTGATGATAGCTATTCCCTTGGGAAGGATAAGGTTGGCAATGTGTTTGCCAAGTTTGTTGGTACTCAAAATGGTGTCAAGAAAATAACCATTTGAGTTGCCAAGCCTATTGTGACTAACCTCTTAGGACCCAACGTAGTTGGGGACCAACAAGCTCAAACTTGATCAATAGGTGACTTTGGAGGACATTGGAAACTTGGATACACAATGAAGATTTGAGGACTCTTCATCATTCATATTATCTCAAGCCAAGTCATTTGGATTATCGAGCCCATATCCCATATCCAATGTGCCTCTTTGCGGTAACTTGTACTTAAAATTATTTACATTGAAAGTTGCCTGCCCCACTCCTTCTCATGTCTAGGTTTGATACCTAGCATGTACTTTGACATGTTGCGCCTACTAGTATGATTGTTATGTGTTATCTATCATGTGTAGGTCGTTATGTATGTCATATAGTTGTGTGTAGTCCTGATCATTACTTGCATCCTAGTTGCACCGTTGTGTGGGTCTTTCGAGACGTTAATAGCTCATCACATTAAGGGGGAGTGTTCTGCTCTACGCACATCACTAACCCAAAATGTGTATATATGTATTGGACTCCATCTAGTATTCATGGTGCAAGATTATCCAATCAATTCGTTTGATGTCAAAGCCATCCGAAGTTCAAATTGGCATCCACTTATCAGCTTAGTTGGATGATTGATTGCCTTGGATGATAAATACATGGATTATCACATTAAGGGCGTGTGATATGCTTTGTGCACGTCACATCCCCTGGTAAGATAAAACATACGATGTATGCCACTCAGAAACTACCACATGGGGTTATTCTATAACTGTGTGGCGTGTCATGCGCCACATGTCTTAATTCGCATAATAACCCCGTTGGTGTCTAAATCCCTTAGATGTGCGTGAGTATGACGTCCTACTACACCAATACTCATGGCTTAGCCGCTAGATCGTACCTAAATGAAGGGCATAGTTGATGCATGCCTTTCGAATTATTTCTCTACACTATGATCTAACTAATTGGGATGTTAACGTATGGCATCTAAATGTTATGCTTATGGTTGAACTCCCATATCACACTTGTGTGAGTATAAAACGATCTTTGTGCTCGTTTGGCATCTACAACCACTGATAATTCTAAATACCATTGTGTTCTCTCACACATGGTATCTCTGGTCTGGTAGTGTTTTTCATGGTCATTTTATTTCGGCTTTGTCTTCATTTGACCTACATAACTTGCCAAGAAATTCATGTGTCTCCCGGTAATCTCCCATGCATGTCTTTGAGCTCGTACTATTTATTTCATAATGTTGTGGGAGTTATAATCATATTACCTACACTTATACATCTACTGGGTGAGACATGCATGTAAGGTTGTGCAAAATGCATACTTTACATGGTTTGATGCCTTGACTGGTTCATGTGTTGAACTTGGGGTGCGATCATATGTTGATTTGTCACCCTGATCCATTTTGGACGACATAAATGTTCTGTAATTGACAATTATGTGTTCATTTGTCCAAATTGTATATCCTTGGTTTTTGATAGGCTTGTGTAGGCATATCTACTATGTGTAGATGCACATGCCGTGTCTATCGTACCTTTGATCCAATATATGTATATGGTAAATCAGACGTATCCATTAAAAGGTTAAGGTGTGCTTGAAAGTAAAACTTATATATATATGCACATAATTGAGTGATCTTACCCTATACATATTGTAGTTGGACTAACTACTTTGGACCCAATAAGTTTGGGGACCATATTGTGCTTAATTGGTGGTTTAGGTACTTTGGAGAAGCATTGCCCTCTTGACTTATTCTCAGAAGAAGATGGTGCTGGTCACGAAGAAATTAGAGTCAAGACAGGACTCGACTACTTCTATGCCATACCAATGCTTTTCTGGTAACAAGTATTTACTTCATGCATGTATCACAATAGAGTTAACCCTGTGTAGGTTGCATCATTGCATGAACACAATACTTTTTCCACTTTGTAATTTCCTGCATGTCCTTGTGAATCACACTGATGAAATGCTTAGTGTTGGTGTTCTCTTAGCACTTCATGGTCATATGAATGAGTCAAATTTGTGCCATGGCCCTTGTGTCATGTGCCTTGCTCTTATAATAGGATAACTTGTGCATGATTCTATGCACTCATGCGTTTGACCGTATTTTGGACCCACACTTGTCATAGTAATCGAATTAGAAGATTTACATCATACTGTGTCCAAAATATGTTTGTTGAGAGGCTTTTGGTTGCTACACATGCGAGAATACTCCTTATCACCTCATCATCCAAATCCCAGAAATTGCCTCTGCCTACTTCTTTCTCGGTCGTCCGACGAGTCTCGGACGTCCGACGGCTAAACACACTCCGGACGTCCGGCACATGTCGGTCGTCCGACGGCTGATGCTCTACGGACGTACGACGCCCGTCGGACGTCCAACACATCAGGAGCCTCTATAAATAGAGGGGCGCGGGCTGGGCCTTGCCCTAGCCACCACGTGCCCCCCTTTTCTCCCAGGCGCCGCCAGCCTAAGGAGCTCGACCGCGCCCGCCGCCACAGGGGCATTGCCCCGCGATCTGGCTGATCCCCTCCGCGGGATCCGTCTTCCCTTCCTCTCCTCTCTCGATCTGCATGCCTTGTTCCATCATGCCCAAGATTAAGCACACTGCCCGGAAGAACTCTGCTCGCTCATCCGCTCGTGCCCCTCCTGGCACGGGGTCGGATGACTCCGATGTACCACGCCGTCCCTTCAAACGGCTCTCCCGACGTCCTCCTCCCCATCCCCGCTCATCGTCTGATGGCTCTGACTTCGAGGATGAGCTTGCAGATGAGGAACGTGTTGAACACGTTGCCGTTCGGAAGACTATGCCGAAGCCGGGGACTCGCAGGCCCTCATATATGCCACCGCCTCCTCCTGAACAGCCCGAAGGTGAAGGTCGTCGCATCTCCCTTGAACCTCCTCCTACTTTAGGTCGTGAAGTCAAGGACTTCACCACGGTTCCTAAGTCTTCCTACATTACTTTCCGCCGCAATGTTAACCAATTTTATGTTGTACGTGACTCTATGGACTCACATTTCCGCACACACGTCCAAGCGGACATCTTTTCTACTGTCATCATTCCTAAGGGTCTCTCAGTCCATCATTATATTGATCTTGAGCATATTCGCACTCACCCGGCGAAATACCCGGGTGCCATTGAGCTCATTGAGTCATCGGGGCTCGCTGCCCCCTTTGCTTTTCGGTGCGATTTTAATAGTGCCGCTATTCATCAATTTTATGCCACGTGTTTCTTTGGCTCAAACAACACTGTTAGCTGGGTGACTTCTGATGTTGAGTTCACAGCCTCTTATGATGAGTTTGTTGCCGCACTCGGTTTCCCCGACTCCCGCTTCAAAATCCATAAGAATGATCCTAACCATGCACATAAGCCCATTGAGGCGTGTGGGCTTCTCCTCAAACCACTTCGTGAACTTGATGCAGACGAACGGATGAAGGATCTTAACCAAGTATCCATCTGGCGCTCTCCCTACTTTATCATTTTTCAGTGTCTTATCCGCACCATCTATCCCAAGATGGGTGATAGGGGATCCTGCAACGGCTACTGTATTGACATCATGTCACATTTACACGAGTCCCCCAAGCGCAAGATTAATGTGCCTCACTTTCACTGGCATGAGATTCGGCTCGCTAGTCTTCAATACAAGCGAGCCTTCCCTCATGCCCCCTTCATCCAGGCCTTTATTAACCATGTTGCTGAATTCACTGTTGCTCCCACTCACACACATCACAAGTGGGCCATTCCCACTCACATGGCGGATGACTATGCACCTAAGAAAACCTCATCCACCTCCACTCGCCGCACTGCTGCCCGGTCTGCAACCCCTTCATCCAGCTCAGTTCCTCTCGGCCACTTTGCCAAATTCATTGGCAAGGCACATTCTGCCATGATGAAGGCTTTCTCTTTCCAGTGCGGTCAAACTCATGATGTGGTTTCTCGCCTTGTCTCCTCCAAGAATGCCCTCAAGGCTCGTGTGAGAGACTCGGGCGCTCTTGATGTGAGTGACGATGAGGATCTTCCTGCTGCTCCTCCTTCTGACTTTGGCTTCCCATCTGGTCCTGAGTGGGCTGACTTTCTTGACGAGGCTAGTGGCAGTGGCTTGCCTGAGGATGAGGATGATGAGGATGATGCTTGATGATGATGATGTTGATGAGGGTGATATTTGAGTATGTGGTAGCATTGCCGGGTTCCTTCCTTTTTGGTCCTTGATGCCAAAGGGGGAGGACATTATCTTATCTTAGTTTCGATTTTAGTTTCTCTCATAATGTATGGTATGATGTATTATGTCGAACTTAATGATGTGTCATCATGTATGGATGATGTATTGTTGAACTATCATGTGGTGATGAGATATCATGATATTATCGTTGTGTCATATGATGATGAGTTTTATGATATCCTATTGATTCATATGATATGCCTTGATTCATATAATATGCTATGAATTATTGATTCTTATGATATGCTATGTATTGTTGAACTATTATGGTGTAATGTTATATCATGATATTATCTTCAATGCACGCATTAAGGGGGAGCTCCCGCACTTATCTATTTTACTATGCATATAATCAGGGGGAGCTTCATAAGCATCATAACAAATCTCTCCTAAGCCACACATGTTTATTACTATTTTTGAGAGCTGTATGTATGTTGTCATCAACTACCAAAAAGGGGGAGATTTAAAGTGCAGTCATGCCCTTAATCGTGTTTTGGTGTTGCTGACAACACACATATAGATAACTAATCACTAATCCCCTTTTAAGCTATTGTTAATGATCATGTGTTGATAAGGACAAGCTCATGTGCTAACAAGGACAAGATGAAGATAAGCATTCCTGAGCACTACATGCTTGATTCTTGTGGATGTTCACATGGTGGACAAATGAAGATGAATACATAAGCTAGGATTTCCACATTGTGTATGGGAGAGCTACTTGAAGACTTCATCATGTCTTGCTTTCAACTTGAGACAAGAAGTAACAACAACATCAAGCTCAAGTGAAAGGGCTAACTCAAAGGTATCAGTTCCTTAGACGTTAGTGGTGCGAAGTGATGATCAGCGAATAAAAGTATACACTCAAGTATGGATCATCAGTACCCTTTTATGATTCTTGAGTCTTTAGGGATCCCGCACTATTAAGAGGGGATCACAGGTTTTGCGATGAACTTGCTCAAACTAAATCTCTACTTTTCTGCTCATCCCACATCTCCACTACTCTGCTGTTATCTGAAAACATAACCAATGCCTCGAACATTCGGCTTCCTCCGGACGTCCGAGGGACGACGGATGCCCGACCACTTCGGAAATCCGGAATCTTACACCACAGAAATTCAGAGCCATATAACTCGGACTTCCGGCTCTCTCCAGACGTCCGAGGGCCGGACGTCCGACCTCCTTCGGAAATCCGGAACCTTGCACCAGAGAAATTTGAGTCAAATAACTCGGACTTCCAGCCTCCTCCTGTCGACCGAGGGTCGGACGTCCGACTTCCTTCGGAAATCCGGAACCTTGCACCAGAGAAATTTGAGTCAAATAACTCGGACTTCCGGCTTCCTCCGGACGTCCGGTCCCTGTTCGACTACACAGTGGTTCCTGATATATATACATCCCTCGGACGACCGACCCCTGTCGGACGTCCGACCCCTTGTGGTAGTCCGGACATCCGAGAACTGCCGGATGTCCGACCACTGTCAGACTTAAGTGACCCCAACGTTCACTTTCCCTTCTCCACTATAAATACCCCCCTCCCACTTCGTGAGAGGGTGCCCAACACAGCCATATCCTCATAAGAACACATTTCTACCCCACACACATTTTCTCACACCAAATCTTAGATCCCAAGAGCATTTGTGAGCCCCTTTGAGAGTTGTTCCAATCAAAAGATAGATCGTCTCCCTCTCCTTCTCTCAACCCAAGCTATTTGAGATTTGAGCAAGTTTTGAGCAATCCCCGTGATCTTGTTACTCTTGGAGGTTGGAGACTCCTAGGCGGTAGGAGCCTTCGGAGAGGAATCAATCCGTGTGATTACCCCCCGGAAAAGTTTGTGAGGGTTTGGAAGCCACCTCAAAGGCTTACCACTAGTGGTTGAGAAACGCCTTCGTGGTGTTATCTCAAAGGGAGAATAGGGTGAGCCTTCGTGCGTTGGTGTGCCTTCGTGGTAACATCCACCTCTCTAACGGTGACTAGCTTCCCTCCAAGGAAGTGAACATCGGGATACATCTTCGTCTCAGTGACCTTGGTTATCCTTAACCCTAACTCCTTACTTGTGGTTTACTTGTGTTACTTGAGCATACATACATTGCATATTGTTTGTGCTCATTATATTGTGTTCGCTATTTCTTTGTACAAGATTAATCGTTCAAGCATACCCTCTATATCCACACGTTCACACTTCCAGCTTTTGATATATCGTGTGCTGTAGTGTGATCTAGTATCTTGTGTCGTTCACCTACTTGTTGTGTGATATAGCTCAAGTAAGTTTGTGTAACTTGCTTGTGCTTGTTTAGTAACTGTAGTGTGTCCATCTTGGTAGATCGTGTTGTTGATACACGTTGTGGTGCCTATTGCATTTAGGATTTGTGCTTGAAAAGTATCCTCTTAGTTTATTTCCGCATTAGGTTTAAGCCAAATCCGAAGAAGTTTTTAAACAGCCTATTCACCCCCCTCTAGGCGTCATCGTGGTCTTTTCAAATGTTCAGATCCGTTAGATTCAAAAAAATAGTTTGCTATTGACGTGGAGACAATAATACTTCAAGCAAACTAGCAAGGTAATCATGAACTTTCAAAATAACAAGGCCAAAAGAAAGTTATCCCTACAAATCATATAGTCTGGCTATGCTCTATCATCCTTGCACAACGAATTTAAATCATGCACAACCTCGGTATTGGCCAAATAATTATTTTCACACCTTTACTTTCTCAAACCTTTTCAACTCTCACGCAATACATGAGCGTGAGCCATAGTTTTAGCACTATAAGTGGAATGGAGTGTGGTGGAGGTTGCAAGGCAAACAAGGAGAAGATGGTCACATTGACTAGGCATATCAACGAGCTATGGAGATGCTCATCAATAGATATCAACGTGAATGAGTAGGGATTGCCATACAAATGATGCACTAGAGCTAAGAGTATGTGAAAGCTCTTAAAAAACTAATGGGTGTGTATCCAACTTGCTTGCTCACGAAGACCTAAGGCAATTTTGAGGAAGCCTATCATTGGAATATACAAGCCAAGTTATATAATGAAAATTTCCCACTAGCTATATGGTGGTGACAAAACGAGAGACTCTCAATCATGAAGATCATGGTGCTTAATAAGCACAAGTGTGGAAAGATAGTAGCACTGTCCCTTCTCTCTTTTTCTCTCATTTTTTTGGTGGGCTCTTTGGCCTCTTATATATATATATATTTACTACTTCTGGATCGCAACTAAGTCCCTGAGTGCGGCTTTTAGCGCGCACTCGGAGCGAGTTTGTACTTAGGCGATTCTGGGTCGCAGCTAAGTTCCTAAGTGCGGCTTTTAGTGCGCACTCGGAGCGAGTTTGTACTTAGGCGATTCTGGATCGCAACTAAGTCCCCGAGTGCGGCTTTTAGCGCGCACTCGGAGCGAGTTTGTACTTAGGCGATTCTGGGTCGCAGCTAAGTTCCCGAGTGCGGCTTTTAGTGCGCACTCGGAGCGAGTTTGTACTTAGGCGATTCTGGCTCGCAACTAAGTCCCCGAGTGCGGCTTTTAGCGCGCACTCGGAGCGAGTTTGTACTTAGGCGATTCTGGGTCGCAGCTAAGTTCCTGAGTGCGGCTTTTAGTGCGCACTCGGAGCGAGTTTGTACTTAGGCGATTCTGGGTCACAGCTAAGTCCCCGAGTGCGGCTTTTAGTGCGCACTCGGAGTGAGTTTGTACTTAGGCGATTCTGGGTCGCAGCTAAGTCCCCGAGTGCGGCTTTTAGTGCACACTCAGAGCGAGTTTGTACTTAGGCGATTCTGGGTCGCAGCTAAGTCCCCGAGTGCGACTTTTAGTGCACACTCGGAGAGAGAGTTTTTTTACTTAGGCGACTCTGGGTCGCAGCTAAGTCCCCGAGTGTGGCTTTTCGTGCGCACTCGTAGTGAGTTTGTACTTAGGCGATTCTGGGTCGCAGCTAAGTCCCCGAGTGCGACTTTTAGTGCACACTCGGAGAGAGAGTTTTTTACTTAGGCGACTCTGGATCGCAACTAAGTACCCGAGTGCGGCTTTTAGCACGCACTCGGAGCGAGTTTCTACTTAGGTGATTCTGGGTCGCATCTAAGTTCTCGAGTGCGGCTTTTAGTGCGCACTCGGAGCGAGTTTGTACTTAGGCGATTCTGGGTCGCAGCTAAGTCCCCGAGTGCGGCTTTTAGTACGCACTCGGAGCGAGTTTGTACTTAGGCGATTCTGGGTCGCAGCTAAGCCCCCGAGTGCGACTTTTGGTGCACACTCGCAGAGAGAGTTTTTTTACTTTGGCGACTCTAGGTCGCAGCTAAGTCTCCGAGTGCGACTTTTAGTGCTCACTCGGAGAGAGTTGTACTTAGGCGACTCTAGGTCGCAGGTAAGTTCCCGAGTGCGACTTTTAGTGCTCACTCGGAGAGAGTTGTACTTAGGCGACTCTAGGTCGCAGGTAAGTTCCCGAGTGCGACTTTTAGTGTGCACTCGGAGCGAATTTTTTAGACCGGAGTCTGCAAACACGGAAGAATTTTGAACCTGCAAGAAATCAATCTGCTTTGTATTACTTCAATGATACTTGTTCTTTACATTGTCCCCATCGGCGGTCATGTGTAGAAGCGCTTCAGGAGATCTCCGTTCCATGCTCACGGCTCGTCCATTTCCCTGTCGAGGTTGTAAAGTCGATATGCCCCATTGTTCAGCACCTTAGAGATGATGAAGGGTCCTTCCCAGGCGGGAGCCAACTTGTGCGGTCTCTGGTGATCCACTCGGAGCACCAGGTCGCCTGCTTGGAATGTGCGACTCGTGACGTGTCGAGCGTGGAATCGCCGCAGATCTTGTTGATAAACTGTTGAGCGAGTCAGTGCCATCTCGCGCTCTTCTTCTAGGAGATCCACTCCGTCTTGCCTGGCTTGCTCTGCTCCGGCTTCGGAGAAGAGTTCGACTCGTGGAGAGTTGTGAAGCAAGTCACTCGGAAGGACTGCCTCTGCTCCATAAACGAGGAAGAACGGGGATCGCCCTGTAGATCTATTCGGAGTTGTGCGGAGGCCCCACAACACCGAAGGCAGCTTGGTGACCCATGCGCCGGCGACATGTCCAACTTATCACAAGAGTCGAGTCTTCAACCCTTGAAGAATAAGTCCATTCGCCCTCTCTGCTTGCCCGTTTGTTTGGGGGTGCGCCACAGATGCAAAATCCACTCGGATACCTTGGCCGGTGCAAAAACCTTTGAATCTGTCCGAGTCAAAGTTTGTGCCATTGTCGGTGATTATGTTGTGCGGATCCCCGAATATGGCGATGATGTCTGTGACAAATTTGATGGCTGTAAGGGCGTCGAGCTTCTTGATGGGCTTGGCTTCAATCCACTTGGTGAACTTGTCGATTGCTACCAACAGATGAGTGAATCCCCCTTGGCCTATTCTGAATGGTCCGACCGTATCTGATCCCCACACGGCGAACGTCCAAACAAGAGGGATTGTCTTCAGCGCAGATGTTGGCTTGTGGGACTTGTTCGAATAGAACTGACAGCCTTCACATCGGTCGACCATATCTTTTGCCATTTCATTCACCTACAACCAGAAGAAACCGGCTCTGAATGCTTTGGCGACGATTGCTCTTGAGGAGGCATGATGGCCGGAGGTTCCCGAGTGAATTTCCCCCAAGATCAACTGTCCCTCCTCAGGGGAGATGCACCGCTGAAGGACGCATGAAACACTTTCTTTGTACAACTGGCCATCGATGACGGTGAAGGACTTTGATCTGCGGATGATCTGCCTAGCTTGGACTTCGTCTTCTGGTAACTCTTGCCTCACGATGTACGCAATGAACGGCACAGTCCATTCGGGGACAACGGCAAGAATCTCCATAATCAAATCAACCACAGCGGGGACCTCGACTTCAGTCGGATCTGTTGAACTCTTCGGTTGTACCGGTTCCTCTGTAAAAGGATCTTCCTGCACCGAGGGAAGGTGTAGGTGCTCGTGGCAGACATCACTCGGGACCGGTCTCCGAGTGGATCCAAGTTTTGCCAATTCATCAGCTGCTTGGTTTTTCAATCGCGGAACATGGTGAAGTTCCAGACCTTCAAACTTCTTCTCGAGCTTCCTTACTGCATTGCAGTATGTAGTCATGGTGGGGTTCCCTACATCCTACTCCTTCATCACTTGATTAACCACCAGATCTGAATCGCCATAGACCATCAAGCGATGGACGCCGAGTGTGATGGCCATGCGCAATCCATAAAGGAGAGCTTCATACTCTGCCTCGTTGTTGGAAGAATCAAAATGTATCTGCAACACATACTTGTGTTTGTCACCTTTTGGCAATATGATCACTACGCCGGCGCCGGAGCCATTCAACATCTTGGACCCATCAAAGAACATGGTCCAATGAGCCGAGTAGATGTGAGTCGGTTGCTGTTGTTCTACCCATTCTGCTATGAAGTCAGCCATAGCTTGAGACTTTATAGCCTTCTTGGCTTCGAACTTGATGTCGCAGTATAACATTTCCATTTCCCACTTCGCCACTCGGCCTGATGCGTCCCGATTGTGGAGGATTCCGACAACGGAGCATCAGAAATGACAGACACCGAGTGGTCTTGGAAATAATGAGCCACCTTCTTTGCAGTCATGTAGATCCCATAAATAAGCTTTTGATAATGGGGATACCTCTGCTTGGAAGGAGTCAGGACTTCGGAGACATAATATACTGGCCGCTGAACCTTGTACACTTTGCCTTCTTCGCGTTCGACTGTGAGAACAGTGCTGACGACTTGATTTGTAGTCGCGATGTACAGAAGAAGGGGTTCTTTACTGAGCGGGGCAGTAAGAACCAGCTGGGTGGAAAGCAGGGCTTTGAGGTCGTCGAATGCAATTTGGGCTTCGTCTGTCCACTCGAAAGTATCTGATTTCTTCATGAGTCGGTACAGAGGTAACGCCTTCTCGCCGAGTCGAGCGATAAACCTGCTCAAAGCCGCTAGGCAACCTGTGAGCCTTTGAACATCATGTATTCTGACCGGCCGTTCCATTCGGACGATGGTCCCGATCTTTTCGGGGTTGACATCGATCCCTCGTTCGGAAACGAAGAAACCGAGTAACTTCCCGCTGGGAACGCCGAATGAACACTTGGCTGGGTTGAGGTTGATATCGTACCTACGTAGGTTGGCGAATGTTTCTGCCAAGTCAGTCAGCAGGTCGGAACCTTTGCGTGACTTGACTACGATATCGTCCATATATGCCTCCACATTTCGACCGATCTGGTCAAGGAGGCATTTTTGGATCATGCGCATAAAAGTTGCTCCTGCATTCTTCAAACCGAATGGCATAGTGATGTAGCAGAAACACCCGAATGGGGTGATGAAGGCTGTTTTTAATTCATCCGTACCATACAGACGGATCTGATGATAGCCCGAATAGGCATCAAGGAATGATAAATGCTCGCAACCCGCAGTCGAATCAACAATTTGATCAATGCGGGGGAGCGGGAAATGATCTTTCGGGCAAATCTTATTGAGATGCTTGAAGTCGATGCACATACGGAGAGACTTGTCCTTCTTGGGCACCATGACAACATTGGCGCGCCACTCGGAGTGGTGTACCTGCGAATGAAGTTGGCTGCCAAAAGTTTAGCCACCTCCTCTCCGATTGCCTTCCTTTTGTGCGCGGCGGACCGACGCAGGCGTTCTCGGACGGGCCGAGCAGCAGGATCCACATGTAGTCGGTGCTCAGCCAACTCCCTGGGTACACCTAGCATGTCAGCGGGCTTCTATGCAAAAATGTCCCAGTTCTCACAGAGGAATTGGATGAGCTCGGCTTCCTATTTTGGATCAAGGGTGGTGGAGATGTTCGTCGGGGCAGCGGCATTATCCGTCGGGTGGATGCTGACTTTCTTCGTGTCTCCCGCCGACTGTAATGCGGACTCCGAAGCTGGCTTCTTCGAACGCATCAGGTCAGCGGGGTCGATTGTCTTCTTGTACTCATCCAGTTCGAGGATAGCCATCTGCTGGTCGGCAATCCTCGACCCCTGCTGCATACACTCCTCGGCCCGCTGCCGATTGCCTGTGACCGTGATCACACCTTTAGGACCCAGCATCTTCAGCTCCAAATACACGTAACATGGATGGGCCATGAAACGCGCATACGCCGGACGGCCCAGAATCGCATGGTATGCACTCTGGAAGTCCACCACCTCGAATGTGAGCCTTTCCTTCCGGAAGTTCTTGTATGAGCCGAAAACGACGTCTAACGTGATCTGGCCGAGTGACTTGGCCTTTCGTCCTGGGACGACTCCGTGGAAGTGCATGCTGCTCTCGCTAAGTTTGGACATCGGAATGCCCATCCCCTTGCGAGTGTCGGCGTACATGATGTTCAAGCTGCTGCCGCCGTCCATGAGGACTTTGCGCAGTCGGACTCCTTCCACCACCGGGTCGACGACCAGAGCTTGCCTCCCTAGGGTGGGTACGTGTGCTGGATGGTTCGACTGATCAAAGTTGATCGCAGTCTGAGACCATTTTAGGAACGTGGGGTTGGTTGGGGTTGCCATGTTCACCTCCCTGTTCACCAGCTTCAATTGACTCTTGCTTTCCACGTCAACAAAAATCATCAATGTTGCATGGACTTGGGGAACGGATCCTCCTTGTCCTCATCACCCTGCTCGTTGTCCTTTTCACTCGGCTGCCCTTCGCCGAACCCTTGGATCAGGAGGTGACATTGCCGAGTGGTGTGCTTCGGGAATATGGCGTTGCCTTCTTTGTCCATCTTCGTGTGGATTGGACATGGCTGATCCAGGATGGAATTCCCGAACTGTTTCTTCTTGGGGGTGTACTGAGCTTTGCCCTTGCCCTTGAACTTGGCATTGGTAACGGCGGCTGCCTCTGCCTGCGGAGTGAACGGAGCTTTCTGCTTCTGCTTCTGATTGTTGTTCCCATCTCCATCGGCGATTGCCTTATGCTTGCCGCTACGTATGCGGTCCTCTTCTTCGCCATTTGCATAGCGTGCGGCTATCTCCATCATCTTGCTCATGGAGATGTCGCCTGTCCGACCGAACTTCAGGTACAGATCTCTGTACCGCACGTCTGCCTTGAAGGCGCAGACTGCTTGGTGCTCTGTAACGTTCTCAACCGTGTGGTAGAGGGTCGTCCAGCGCTGGACGAAATTGCGCAGGGGTTCATTCTGCTTCTGGACACAGTGCTGGAGCTCCACGAGACCAGCAGGGCGTTTGCACGTGCCCTCGAAGGTCCTGATGAAGACTCGGGACAGATCCGCCTAGCTGTAGATGCTTGACGGAGCCAACTGGTTCAGCCACGCTCGTGCCGAGCCGTCGAGCATCAGGGGAGATGTTTCATGGCGACCTAGTCATCCCCGCCACCGATCTGGACTGCCACTCGATAGTCGTCCAACCACGTTTCTGGCTTGGACTCTCTCGTGAACTTGCTGATCCCCATCGCCAATCGGAAGTTGGGCGGGATGTCAGCTGAACGGATGGCCCGACTGAAGCACTCGGGGCCGGAGACGATGGTCCTGCTTCCACTCGGACGATTTCTATCGTGACCAACACGGTGGGCTCGACTCCTGTCGACCTTCCTCTGGGCGATGTACCCTCTTGCGTCGGGCCTTGGATCATACGCGTCACCGACTGAACGCCGATCATCATGATGTCGGGGCCCGTAAGGCCCACCCCGTGGAGGGGTGCGTGAACGGTGACGATCTTCGGGATTCATGGAACGGCTGCCCCCTGTGCGTCGCTGATGAGAGTCGGGGCTGAAAACCGACCGATGCGTGTTCGCGTGAACAAAACTGTTGTGGATCCTATTGTGCGACTGGGAGACCGTCGAATTCTGCTGCTGTGCCGTGTGCAACAGGGCACGGATCTGCTCGATCCCTCTACCAGCCTCTGAATCAGTGGGTTGGAGGAAATCGGCTATCTTGGCAGCGACAGCTAGGTTGAGGATGGGTGTGCGGAACACCTCGACGTTGCTCTGGCGAGTGCGCCGACTGGCAGAGCGGCGGTGTTGGCGACGAGCGCCGGATGATTCGCCGACCTCATGCTCGTTCTGACCAGTTCGGAGGGGACTTTCATGGGAATCAGCCATGAGAACTTGGGCTGCAGGCCCGCGACCCAAGTACTCGGAAGGTAACTCAGTCGGAACTGAGTCCAAGCACTGGGACGGCGGCGCGACCACAACCGACTTGAGGACCGCCACTTGAGAAGACGCGTTCTGTCGCGCCTGGGCGTGTCGCACCCAACGCTGGAGCCACGGACGGTGGGACCGCTTGTTGTGGCGCGTGACGGGGGCGAAGATCGACACCGGGACCGATTGCTGGAGAAGAAGGATGCCGCGGGAACCGACACGGAAGTGCGTAGCCCCGCGACTTGGGAGCGCCTCGTCATCGAGGGGCGCATCCCGAACCATGCCGAATCATCGACGATGAAGGAGAGTGCGCTGAAGAGGATCTCATGACCCATGCACAAATCACCGCCGGATGACATGATGAAAAAATGAAGTCGCAAACTCGCCGGAAGTCGCTTAGACGCCTGCCCCAAGGTGGGCGCCAACTGTCGTGGGTATAAGTGTGACAATAGATGTGTAGGGTACGAAAGGATGGGCAGAGCCTTAGCTACGGCGAGGTTGTATGAGTTCAGGCCCCTCTACGGTGGAGGTAAAAGCCCTACGTCTCAGTGCTCTTGGGAGCTTAGTGTCGAGTGGAATATAGGAATACAGTAAAAGCCAACCCCCGCACCAGTGGGGAAGGAGGCTTATATAGAGTGCGCTGCCCTCCACGACGGCCCGGTGGACAGGGGTGGAATAGTGGCGAATAAATGCCTACGTTATAGGTAACGTATGACTTAAATGCTAATAATGGTGTACGAAATGTATGACCGTTGCCCTCCTGGGAGGTTACGATGTACAGAGTGGAATTCAGTCGGTACGTTAAATACGCTCTGAATGCTCGTCACCGACTGGATGATGGGGGAGTCCTTAGTTCAGTTGGAACTGTCTAAGGGCCCTGTCCTCTATGAAGGTTAGTCCTTGGGTAGGACCTATAGGGCAGGCCTACGACCCTACCCTGGGACTATAACCCCATCAGGTATAAACCATCGTGCGATCCCGACCGCTACACAATGGATGACAATCAATAAACTAATCATGCTCAGACTTCATCACATAGCGGTTCACCATACGTGCATGCTACGGGAACCACTAAATTCAACACAAGTATTTCTAGATCCACAACACCTTACTAGTATAACTTCAATATTACCACAACCACAACTCAAAACTAATTGAGATGAATCAAACTTCTCTAACTACTCAATGCACATGAAGGTGGAACTTTTCATATGCCTTTGGATAACTACCCCTTTTGAGACTACTTTCATAGAATAGATCAACTACCACGCCAGGCACGGCCGTGCTCCAAAATATAGAAGTGAAACACATAGAACAAAATCAACTAGCTCAAAAGATATAAGTGAAACACATGTGAGTTGAATTGCCTAACCAAAGGATATAAGTGAAGCTTGACAAAATCACGGTGAGTGCATGTCTCTCTCTCTAGGTGTGCAGCAAGGAATATTGTGACACAACAAAAATAAAATACTCCTACGATACAAGATGCTCCAAGCAAAACACATAACATGTGGTGAATAAAAATATAGCCCCAAGTAACGTTACCGATGGATTGTAGACGAAAGAGGGGATGCCTTCCCGGGGCATCCCCAAGCTTAGGCTTTTTCGGCATCCTTGAATCAACTTAGGGTGCCTTGGGCATCCCCAAGCTTGAGCTCTTGCCACTCTTTATCTCTTTGTCCATAAGAACTTCACCCAAAACTTGAAAACTTCACAACACGAAACTTAAACAGAAACTCGTGATAACATTAGTATAAGAAAGCAAACCACCACTTCCTTAGGTACTGTAGCAAACTTAAATTCTACTTATGTTGATGTTGGGTTATTGTATTTTCAATCTTCCATGGCTAATACCCCCCGATACTATCCATAGTTTCATCAAAATAAGCAACTAACTCAACAAAAACAGAATCTGTTAACAGCAGACCAGTCTGTAGCAATCTGTATACTTCGTATACTTCTCGTACTTCAAAAATTCTGAAACATTACGGCAGTCTGAAGAATTTGTGTAGAAATCAGCATAAAAAAGAATCAACTCAATATCTCTCACCGAAAAAAATGAAAATTCTTTTCGTGAGCAGAAAGTTTCTGTCTTTTCTAGCACGATCAAACGATCATCCCCAAGACTAATCATAACGGTTTCACTTGGCACAAACGCAAAAGAAACATAAAAACACAATCATAACAGAATTATGAAAGTGTGGAAAACACAAAATAGAAATAAAAAGGATAGACTCGTTGGGTTGCCTCCCAACAAGCGCTATTGTTTAACGCCCTTAGCTAGGCATAATGTGATGGAATCACGTATAGTCATCTTTGGTTCTCAAACCATAAGTAGTGTGATCATTTATAATTTTAAGATCTTCATATTTATTGGATGACTCACCACTAGATTTAGGAACAAAAACAGACTTGACGGTCTTTTTGAGAGTGAGATTTGGAGTATTTTGCAGAGCGGCAAAAGCGGAACCCAAGTTGGTTATGACATCTTCTAGTTTGCCAATTCTAGAGGAATCATTAACTATAGGTTCCTTCTCCCTTAAATTTTTCAAAACCATTCCCACTTTGGATTTGTACTGAGTAATTTGATTGTGGATCTTTCTACCAAATCCTTAATAAGTTAAATTGTGGCAATTTTGTTTTCAATGGCGTCAAGCCTTTGCATCACGTGTTCCAAGGTCAAGGTAGTTCCATTAACCATGAGCGGGGGTGAGCCTACCAAATTCATGATAGCTCCATAGGAGTCAACAGTATGGCTCCCCAAAAAAATCCCGCCTACGATGGTATCAAGAATATACCTATTCCAAGAAGAGATTCCAACATAAAAACTGCGAAGAAGGACGGTAGTGGATTGCTTACGAGTAGATCTACTTTGAGAATTGCAAATCCTGTACCAAGCGTCCTTTAAATTTTCTTCCTCATTCTACTTGAAATTGAGAACTTCGTTCTCAGGGGTATCATTTGGAGTGGTGGGTCTAGCCATTGATGGACTATCCCACACACAAACGAGCATGAAGTAAGCGAGTGAAACGGGCAAAAGAGAACGACAAAAAGGCAAATGAAAACGACAGAGGAGAAAGGCAAATGAAAACGACAAAGGAGAAAGGCAAATGAAAACGGCAAAGGAGAAAGGCAAAAGGAAAATGAAAATAGCAAAGGAGAAAGGCAAATGAAAATGGAAAATGTGAAGTGGGGGAGAGGAAAACGAGAGGCAACTGGCAAAAAAGGTAAATGCAAGAGATGAGTTTGTGACACTTACTTGGATAGATCTTGACTTGATCTCTCCCCGGGAACGGCGCCAGAAATTCTTCTGCTACTGCAAAAAAAGACCTTTCTCGGCAACGGCGCCAGAAATCTTTCTGCTGCTGGCTGTGACTATAGGGATTTCCTTGGCAAATATGCAAAGGATTCCCCCGCGGCCTTGGAGCCTTGCGTTGGTGTTCCCTTGAAGAGGAAAGGCTGATGTAACACAGCGGCGGTAAGTATTTCCCTCAGTTTGTGAACCAAGGTATCAATCCAGTAGGAGGATCGCGTCAAGTCACAAGTACCTGCACAAACACAAAGAGCTTGCACCCAACGCTATGAAGGGGTTGTCAATCCCTTATAGATTGTTTGCAAAGTGCGAACTGAAAGCAAAAAAGTAAACAAAGCAAAGTAAAAGTAAAAGCTGAGATGATAGTTGTGAATAGACCCGGGGGCCGTAGTGTTCACTAGTGGCTTCTCTCATGAAAGCAATTAGACGGTGGGTGAACGAATTACCGTCGATCAATTGATAGAACCGCGCAAAGGCATGACGTTATGTATGGCAATGATCATATCTATAGGCATCACGTCCAAAACAAGTAGACCGATACTTTCTGCATCTACTACTATTACTCCACACGTCGATCGCTATCCAGCATGCATCTAGTGTATTGAGTTCATAAGAACAGAGTAACGCCTTAAGCAAGATGACACGATGTAGATGGACAATCTCAAATCTATGATGAAAGCCCATCTTGTTACCCTTGATGGCAACAACATGATGCGTGCCTTGCTGCCCCTTCTGTCAGTGGGAAAGGTCACCACACGGTATTAACCCAAAACCAAGCACTTCTCCCATTGCAAGAATCATAGTTCTAGTTGGCCAAACAAAACCCAAGACCTGGAGAGACTTACAAGGATATCAAATCATGCATATAAGAAATCAGCAAAGACTCAAATATAATTCATAGATAATCTGATCAGAAATCCACAATTCATCGGATCTCGACAAACACACCGCCAAAGAGGATTACATCGGATAGATCTCCATGAAGATCATGGAGAACTTTGTATTGAAGATCCAAGAGAGAGAAGAAGCCATCTAGCTACTAACTACGGACCCGTAGGTCTGAAGTGGACTACTCACGAGTCATTGGAGAGGCAATGATGTTGATGTAGAAGCCCTCCAGCTCCAAAGTCCCCTCCGACAGGGCACCGGGAAGGGTCTCCAAATGAGATCTCGCGGAAGCGGAAGCTTGCGGCGGCGGAAAAGTGGTTTCGTGGACGCCCTGATTTTTTCTAGGATTTTAGGGAATATATAGGCCAAAGAGCTAGGGCAGGGGAGCGCCAGGGATGCCACAAGCCTAGTGGCCGCGGGACCCCCTTGGCCGCGGCCACAGGGCTTGTGGGCTCCCTGTGGGCCTCCTTCCTTGGCCCTCAAGTCCCCCGATCTTCTTTCGTTGTGAAAAAATTCATTTCGGGGATTTTATTCCGTTTGGACTCTGTTCCAAAATCAGATCTGAAAAGAGTCAAAAACACAAAAAACAGGAACTGACACTTGGCACTGAATTAATAAGTTAGTCCCAAAAAAGATATAAAAGATATATAAAACATCCAAAGTTGACAAGATAACAGCATGAAACCATAAAAAATTATAGATACGTTTGAGACGTATCACCGTGGCGCCCCGCCCCGGGCCGGCCCCCTCCGTTCCCGTCTCTGGCGGCCACCGACGTCAACCGGACTGCCCTCGTCAGCGCTCGGGCAGCGCCTCCCCGCGTCTGCCATCGTCGTCCTGCCGTCGCTCGAACCCTCACCGAACCGCACCGGCCCAGGCCCCTCCGCGCCGGATCCGACCCCATCACCAACCGCGGTGACTCCCCGTGCACTCCGGCTACACCGGGTCTTCCCTTCATCGCCGGTGAGCCCATTTGGGCTCCTCCCACCTTCTCCTTCTTTGCTACTCCGGCGAGCCCTCGGATGTGCACTCCGGTTTCTCCCTGTTGACAGAGGGGATTAGCCTCTATGTGTAGTATAAATGCATGTACGTACGTATTGTGTATGTATTATGTACATATATATGTATGTATTATGTAGGTATGCATGTATGTAGAAAAATATACATAATGTATATGTGTGTATGTGTATAGCATGTATGTACATGATGGATGTGTATGTGTGTGTGTGGTCGATGTGCCACTGTCATGTGGGGCCAACCCCCCACTCCCAATGACATAGGGGGCCAGGAACCCCCCTCTAACTATTACAGAAAAATGGAAATAAAAACATATATAAAAAATAATGTTATTTAATAATTATTTTAATTAATTAATTAATTAATTTATTTATTTATTAGTTAATATATGATTATGAGTAATTAGTATAATTAAGTAAATCTGTTAATTAGATAACTAAATTATCCTATTAGAGTATGACACGCGGGTCCCCACTAAATTAATATAATTAATTAATAATTAAACCCTAATTAAAAATTGTGTCAATGACACATAGGACCCACCGGTCAGAGTTGACCAATCAACTGCTGATGTCAGCATGACATCATGCTAATGTCATAATAGTATTTAAATAATTAATTAAATATGTTTTTAATTTTTAATTATTAAATAAAACTTTAAAATTAATATTAAATAAACCGTAAGTCCGATCAAAATATTTTCAACATGAAAGTTGATCAGCAAAACGAGATGAATCCGGATACACGGTCCATTCGTGTGTCACGCGTCCCTAGCATAGCAAACGTGGAACCTTTCCATCGTTTTCAATCTGACCGGTAATAGTATGAGACCCGGAAAATATCGTCATATATTCTTCCAACCCGTCTGCGACATATGTTGCTGCGTTAGCTCATGCCTAGTCTGCATATTGCCATGTCATGCTTAGTGTTGCACCTGTTGCTGTTATTTATTGTTTCTCCCCTCTTCTTATCAGTAGACCCCGAGACTGACGCTGCTGCCGGGTACACCTACCCTCCCGATAACCAGCCTTTTGCCACAGAGCAGCAAGGCAAGCCAACCCCCTTGATCATTCCTATATCGCCTATTCTTTCTTTCTCATGCTTGCATTAGAATTTTGCTACTATTGTAGTTAGCTCATATATCTGATGCATAGCCTATTTTTGATGAACTTCTACTTTCAGTACCGTACTTTTAATCTGCTTAGTATAGGTGGAGCAGTCATCCCCTCTGACCCCTTAATTCAGTTGCCCCGCTTAATTGTTGAATCTCGATCCCTGATCGACGAGCCACACCCGACACAACACTTACACCCCCCCTTAGTTGTGCGACGCTACAAAGATACTATCGGGTACCGAGGGTGACACCTCCCGAAGTACTCCTGATGATATCTCTGTAGTACAGCTAGTCGGTCATGGTTATCGAGGGTGGTTCCTCTTTCACCATTCCCGACGATGTCTCTGTCGTGCAAACTCTCAAGTGTGGGACCCTCGAGGGTGATTCCTCTAGTTCCACCTTGATGGATACATCGTTTGAAATCCAACGAGGGTGATACCTCGGATTCCCCCTGATGTTCCAACCACACAGTTACTTGACCATGTTACTGGGATCGTTTGACGAATAGATGTTTGGCGGGTGGATTCCCGCGTGGTTGTGTCGTTGAATTAATTAAAATGATAATGGATTTGGGTATTTGATCCGGGTTGGTCGGAAGGCCTTATTACGCACTAACCGTCTGCGTGGGAAGAATTATTGGTACTCGACGTCGCGGTATCAGCTGAAGCTCTTCAGACGTCAGCGATGGAGCGGCGCGCGCCCGAGTGGTCCCGAGATGCATCGCTCTTGTATTAAGGGGTGCTAGGACTGACATCGGACGCCCACGCATCGTATAGGAGCGCGGAGGGCAAGTGGGCGCATGAACCCTGTGTGCTTAGGAGTTAGACTGGTGGGCTGGCCTCTCTGCTGAGCTTAGGTGGGGCTGCGACGTGTCGATATTCCAAGGCCGGGCACGACCCAGAAAAGTGTGTCCGGCCAGAGTGTTATCAAGCGCGTCAGGGAATATGTTGTGCACCCCTGCAGGGAAGAACTTATCTATTCGAATAGCCATGTCCACGGTTATAGGACGACTTGGAGTTGTGCCCTGATCTTATACAACTACAATTGTTACTTAACTGGAAATAGTTGCCCCGGGATTGCTTCCTCGCAAGGAGCCGAGGGATGATCTTGTTGGGGAACTGTTGGGAAACGTCGCATGGGAAACAAAAATTTTCCTACGCGCACGAAGACCTATCATGGTGATGTCCATCTACGAGAGGGGATATTCGATCTACGTACCCCTGTAGATCGCACAGCAGAAGCGTTAGTGAACGCGGTCGATGTAGTGGAACGTCCTCACGTCCCTCGATCCTCCCAGCGAACCGTCCCGCGATCAGTCCCACGATCTAGTGCCGAACGGACGTCACCTCCGCGTTCAGCACACGTACAGCTCGACGATGATCTCGGCCTTCTTGATCCAGCAAGAGAGACGGAGAGGTAGATGAGTTCTCCGGCAGCGTGACGGCGCTCTGGAGGTTGGTGGTGATCTAATCTCAGCAGGGCTCCGCCCGAGCTCCACAGAAACGCGATCTAGAGGTAAAACCGTGGAGATATGTGGTCGGGCTGCCGTGGCAAAGTCGTCTCAAATCAGCCCTAAAACCTCCGTATATATAGGGGGAAGAGGGGGAGCCTTGCCTTGGGGGTCGGCCGAGCCAAGGGGGGGAGTCCTCCCTTTCCAAACCGAATCCAACTAGGTTTGGAAGGAGGAGTCCTTCCCCCTTCTCCCACCTCCTTTTTTTCCTTTTCTCTTTGATTTTCTTCCTATGGCACATAGGGCCTTCTTGGGCTGTCCCACCAGCCCACTAAGGGCTGGTGCGCCACCCCAAAGGCCTATGGGCTTCCCCGGGGTGGGTTGCCCCCTCGGTGAACACCCGGAACCCATTCGTCATTCCCGGTACATTCCCGGTAACTCCGAAAACCTTCCGATAATCAAATGAGGTCATCCTATATATCAATCTTAGTTTCCGGACCAATCCGGAAACCCTCGTGACGTCCGTGATCTCATCCGGGACTCCGAACAACATTCGGTAACCAACCATATAACTCAAATACGCATAAAACAACGTCGAACCTTAAGTGTGCAGACCCTGCGAGTCCGAGAACTATGTAGACATGACCCGAGTGACTCCTCGGTCAATATCCAATAGCGGGACCTGGATGCCCATATTGGATCCCACATATTCTACGAAGATATTATTGTTTGAACCTCAGTGCCAAGGATTCATATAATCCCGTATGTCATTCCCTTTGTCCTTCGGTATGTTACTTGCCCGAGATTCGATCGTCAGTATCCGCATACCTATTTCAATCTCGTTTACCGGCAAGTCTCTTTACTCGTTCCGTAATACAAGATCCCGCAACTTACACTAAGTCACTTTGCTTGCAAGGCTTGTGTGTGGGCCCCGAGATACCTCTCCGTCACACGGAGTGACAAATCCCAGTCTCGATCCATACTAACTCAACGAACACCTTCGGAGATACCTGTAGAGCATCTTTATAGTCACCCAGTTACGTTGCGACGTTTGATACACACAAAGCATTCCTCCGGTGTCAGTGAGTTATATGATCTCATGGTCATAGGAACAAATACTTGACACGCAGAAAACAGTAGCAACAAAATGACACGATCAACATGCTACGTCTATTAGTTTGGGTCTAGTCCATCACATGATTCTCCTAATGATGTGATCCCGTTATCAAGTAACAACACTTGCCTATGGCGAGGAAACCTTGGCCATTTTTGATCAACGGGCTAGTCAACTAGAGGCTTACTAGGGATAGTGTTTTGTCTATGTATCCACACAAGTATTGTGTTTCCAATCAATACAATTATAGCATGGATAATAAACGATTATCATGAACAAAGAAATATAATAATAACTAATTTATTATTGCCTCTAGGGCATATTTCCAACAGTCTCCCACTTGCACTAGAGTCAATAATCTAGTTCATATCACCATGTGATTTCAACGAATCCAACACCCATATAGTTATGGGGTCTGATCACGTCTTGCTCGTGAGAGAGGTTTTAGTCAACGGTTCTGGAACTTTCAGATCCGTGCGTTCTTTATAAATCTTTATGTCATCTTATAGATGCTGCTACTACGTGCTATTCGGAAATGCTCCAAATATCTACTCTACTATACGAATCCGTTTCACTACTCATAGTTATTCGGATTAGTGTCAAAGCTTGCATCGACGTAACCCTTTACGACGAACTCTTTAACCACCTCCATAATCGAGAAAAATTCCTTAGTCCATTTAGTTACTAAGGATAACTTTGACCACTGCTAGTGATTCAATCATGGATCACTCTCTGTACCTCTCAACAGACTTTGAGTCAAGGCACACATCAGGTGCGGTACTCAGCATGGCATACTTTAGAGTCTACGGCTAAGTCATAGAAGACGACCTTCGTCTATTCTCTTTATTCTACCGGGGTCGGGTTTGGAGTCTTACTCAAATTCACACCTCACAACGTAACCAAGAACTCCTTCTTTGCTGATCTATTTTGAACTCCTTCAAAAACTTGTCAAGGCATGCATCTTGTTGAAACTTCCATTAAGCGCTTTCGATCTATCTCCATAGATCTTTGATGCTCAACGTTCAAGTAGCGCAATCCAGGTACTCCTTTGAAAACTCCTTTCAAACAACCTTGTATGCTTTACAGAAATTCTACATTACTTCTGATACACAATAAGTCAACCACATATACTTATCAGAAATTCTATAGTGCTCCCACTCACTTCTTTGGAAATACAAGTTTCTCATAAACCTTGTACAAACCCAAAATATTTGATCATCTCATCAAAGTGTATATTCCAACTCCGAGATGCTTGCACCAGTCCATTGAAGGATCGCTGGAGCTTGCATACTTGCTAGTATCTTTAGGATCGACAAAACCTCATGGTTGTATCTCATACAATGTTTGCTCAAGAAAACCGTCGAGGAAACAATGTTTTGACATCCTATGTGCAATATTTCATAAATAATGCATCAACTACTAACATAATTCCAACAGACTTTTAGCATCGCTACGAGTGGAAAGTCTCATCATAGTCAACTGTTTGATCTTGTCGGAAACATCTTTGCGACAAGTCGAGCTTTTCTTAATAGTGACTTATCACCATCTTCGTCTGTCTTCCTTTTAAAGATCCATCTTTACTCAATAGTCCTATGACCATCAAGTAGTTCTTCCAAAGTCTACACTTTGTTTTCATACATGGATCCTCTCTCGGATTTCATGGCTTCCAGCCATTTGTCGGAATCTGGGCCCACCATTGCTTTCTCCATAACTCGTAGGTTCACTGTTGCTCAACAACATGACCTCCAAGACAGGGTTACCGTACCACTCTGTAGTAGTACGCGACCTTGTCAACCTACGAGGCTTGTAGTAACTTGATCCGATGCTCGATGATCACCATCATCAGCTTTCACTTCAATTGGTGTAGGCGCCACAGGAACAACTTCCTGCGCCCTGCTACACACTGGTCGAAGTGATGGTTCAGTAACCTCATCAAGTTCTACCACCCTCCCACTCAATTCTTTCGATAGAAACCTTTCCTCGAGAAAGGATCCGTTTCTAGAAACAAACACTTTGCTTTCGGATCTGAGATAGGAGATGTACCCAACTGTTTTGGATATCCTATGAAGATGCATTTGTCCGCTTTGGGTTCGAGCTTATCAGACTGAAACTTTTTCACATAAGTGTCGAAACCCCAAACTTTCAAGAAACGACAGTTTAGATTTCTCTAAACCTCAGTCTATAGTGTGTCATCTCAACGGAAATACGTGGTGCCCTATTTAAAGTGAATGCGGTTGTCTCTAATGCTTAACCCATAAACGATAGTGGTAATTCGATAAGAGACATCACAACATGCACCATACCAAATAGTGTGTGGCTATGACGTTCAGACACATCATCACACTATGATGTTCTAGGTGGCATGAACCGCGAAACAATTTCCACATTGTCTTAACTGCGTACCAAAACTCGTAACTTAGGTATTCATTTCTATGATCATATCGTAGACAGTTTATCCTCTTGTTACGACGAACTTCACTCCGAAACAGAATTGAACTTTTCAATATTTCAGACTTGTGATTCATTAAGAAAATACTCTAGTATCTACTCAAATCGTCATTGAAGTAAGAACATAATGATAGCCACTGCGTGCCTCAGCACCCATTGGACTGCATACATCAAAATGTATCACTTCCAACAAGTTACTATCTTATTTCATCTCAATGAAAACAAGGCCTTGCTCATGTGGTATGACTTGCATGTCACTAGTGATTCAAAATCAAGTGAGTATAAAGATCCATCAACATGGAGCCTCTTCATGCAATTTATACCAATATGACTCAAGCGGCAGTGCCACAAGTAAGTGGTACTATCATCATTACCTCGTATCTTTTGGCACCAATATCATGAACATGTGTAACACTACGATCGAGATTCAATAAACTATTGAAGGTGATTATTCAAGCAAATAGAGTAACCATTATTCTCTTTAAATGAATAATCGTATTTCAATAAACACGATCTAATCATGTTCATGCTTAACGCAAGCACCAAATAACAATTATTTAGGTTTAACACCAATCCTGATGGTAGAGGGAGTGTGCGACGTTTGATCATATCAACCTTGGAAACACTTCCAACACGTATCGTCACCTCGCCTTTAGCTAGTCTCCATTTATGCCGTAGCTTTCATTTCGTGTTACTAATCACTTAGCAACCGAAGCGGTATCCAATACCCTCGTGCTACTAGGAGTACTAGTAAAGTACACATCAACATCATGTATATCAAATATACTTCTTTCGACTTTTGCCAACCTTCTTATCTACCAAGTATCTAGAGTTGCTTCGCCTCAGTGACTGTTCCCCTCATTATAGAAGCACTTAGTCTCGGGTTTGGGTTTAATCTTGGGTATCTTCATTAGTGCAGCAACTGTTTTGCCGTTTCACGAAGTATCCTTTCTAGCCCTTGCCTTTCTTGAAACTTAGTGGTTTTACTAACCATCAACCATTGATGCTCCTTCTTGATTTCTACTTTCGCAGTGTCAAACATCTCGAATCGCTCAAGGATCATTGTATATATCCTTGATATGTTATAGTTCATCACGAAGCTCTCACAGATTGGTGGCAGTGACTTTGGAGAACCATCACCATCTCATCTGGAAGATCAACTCCCACTTGATTCAAGCGATTGTCGTACTCAGACAATCTGAGCACATGCTCAACGATTGAGCTTTTCTCCTTTACTTTGTGGACAAAGAATCTTGTTGGAGGTCTCGTACCTCTTAACAAGGGCACAAGCATGAAATCACAATTTCATCTCTTTAGAACATCACTTATGTTCCGTGACGTTTCAAAACGTCTTCGACGCCTTGCTTCTAAGCCATTAATATTTTGCACTGAACTATCATGTAGTCATCAGAAACATGTATGTCGGATGTTCACAGCATCCACAGACAACGCTCGAGGTGCAGCACACCGAGTGGTGCATTAAGGACATAAGCCTTCTGCGCAGCAACGAGGACAATCCTCTGCAAAGTTTGCTACTATCAACTTTCAACTAAATTTTCTCTAGGAACATATAAAAACAGTAGAGCTATAGCGCAAGCTACATCGCAATTCGCAAAGACCATTAGACTATATTCATGAAAATTAGTTCAATTAATCATATTACTTAAGAACTCCCACTCAAAAAGTACATCTCTCTAGTCATTTGAGTGGTACATGATCCAAATCCACTATCCCAAGTCCGATCATCACGTGAGTCGAGAATAGTTTCAGTGGTAAGCATCTCTATGCTAATCATATCAACTATACGATTCATGTTCGACCTTTCGGTCTCATGTGTTCCAAGGCCATGTCTGCACATGCTAGGCTCATCAAGCTTAACCCGAGTGTTCTGCGTGTGCAACTGTTTTGCACCCGTTGTATGTGAACGTTGAGTCTATCACACCCGATCATCACGTGGTGTCTCGAAACGAAGAACTGTCGCAACGGTGCACAGTCGGGGAGAACACAATTTCATCTTGAAATTTTAGTGAGAGATCACCTCATAATGCTACCGTCGTTCTAAGCAAGATAAGGTGCAAAAAGGATTAACATCACATGCAATTCATAAGTGACATGATATGGCCATCATCATGCGCTTCTTGATCTCCATCACCAAAGCACCGGCACGATCTTCTTGTCACCGGTGTCACACCATGATCTCCATCATCATGATCTCCATCAACGTGTCGCCATCGGGGTTGTTGTGCTACTCATGCTATTACTACTAAAGCTACGTCCTAGCAATATAGTAAACGCATGTGCAAGCACAAACGTTAGTTTAAAGACAACCCTATGGCTCCTGCCGGTTGCCGTACCATCGACGTGCAAGTCGATACTATTACAACATGATCATCTCATACATCCAATATATCACATCACATCGTTGGCCATATCACATCACAAGCATACCGTGCAAAAACAAGTTAGACGTCCTCTAATTTTGTTGTTGCATGTTTTACGTGGTGACCATGGGTATCTAGTAGGATCGCATCTTACTTACGTAAACACCACAACGGAGATATATGAATTTATATTTAACCTCATCCAAGGACCTCCTCGGTCAATTCCGATTCAACTAAAGTTGGAGAAACTGACACCCGCCAGTCATCATTGAGCAACGGAGTTACTCGTAGCGATGAAACCAGTCTCTCGTAAGCGTACGAGTAATGTCGGTCCTAGCCGCTTCGATCCAACAATACCGCAGAATCAAGAAAAGACTAAGGAGGGCAACAAAACGCACATCACCGCCCACAAAAACTTTTTCGTTCTACTCGAGAAGACATCTACACATGAACCTAGCTCATGATGCCACTGTTGGGGAACGTCGCATGGGAAACAAAAATTTTCGTACGCGCACGAAGACCTATCATGGTGATGTCCATCTACGAGAGGGGATATTCGATCTACGTACCCTTGTAGATCGCACAACAGAAGCGTTAGTGAACGCGGTTGATGTAGTGGAACGTCCTCACGTCCCTCGATCCGCCCCGCGAACCGTCCCGCGATCAGTCCCACGATCTAGTGACGAACGGACGGCACCTCCGCGTTCAGCACACGTACAGCTCGACGATGATCTTGGCCTTCTTGATCCAACAAGAGAGATGGAGAGGTAGATGAGTTCTCCGGCAGCGTGACGGCGCTCCGGAGGTTGGTGGTGCTCTAATCTCAGCAGGGCTCCGCCCGAGCTCCGCAGAAACGCGATCTAGAGGTAAAACCGTGGAGATATGTGGTCGGGCTGCCGTGGCAAAGTCGTCTCAAATCAGCCCTAAAACCTCCGTATATATAGGGGGAAGAGGGGGAGCCTTGCCTTGGGGCTCAAGGGGCCCTAAGGGGGTCGGCCGAGCCAAGGGGGGGAGTCCTCCCTTTCCAAACCGAATCCAACTAGGTTTGGAAGGAGGAGTCCTTCCCCCTTTTCCCACCTCCTCTTTTTTTTTCCTTTTCTCTTTGATTTTCTTCCTATGGTGCATAGGGCCTTCTTGGGCTGTCCCACCAGCCCACTAAGGGCTGGTGCGCCACCCCCAAGGCCTATGGGCTTCCCCGGGCTGGGTTGCCCCCCGGTGAACACCCGGAACCCATTCGTCATTCCCGGTACATTCCCGGTAACTCCGAAAACCTTCCGGTAATCAAATGAGGTCATCCTATATATCAATCTTCGTTTCCGGACCATTCTGGAAACCCTCGTGACGTCCGTGATCTCATCCGAGACTCCGAACAACATTCGGTAACCAACCATATAACTCAAATACGCATAAAACAACGTCGAACCTTAAGTGTGCAGACCCTGCGGGTTCGAGAACTATGTATGCATGACCCGAGTGACTCCTCGGTCAATATCCAATAGCGGGACCTGGATGCCCATATTGGATCCCACATATTCTACGAAGATCTTATCGTTTGAACCTCAGTGCCAAGGATTCATATAATCCCGTATGTCATTCCCTTTGTCCTTCGGTATGTTACTTGCCCGAGATTCGATCGTCAGTACCCGCATACCTATTTCAATCTCGTTTACCGGCAAGTCTCTTTACTCGTTCCGTAATACAAGATCCCGCAACTTACACTAAGTCACATTGCTTGCAAGGCTTGTGTGTGATGTTGTATTACCGAGTCGGCCCCGAGATACCTCTCTGTCACACGGAGTGACAAATCCCAGTCTCGATCCATACTAACTCAACGAACACCTTCGGAGATACCTGTAGAGCATCTTTATAGTCACCCATTTATGTTGCAACGTTTGATACACACAAAGCATTCCTCCGGTGTCAGTGAGTTATATGATCTCATGGTCATAGGAACAAATACTTGACACGCAGAAAACAGTAGCAACAAACTGACACGATCAACATGCTACGTCTATTAGTTTGGGTCTAGTCCATCACGTGATTCTCCTAATGACGTGATCCAGTTATCAAGAAACAACACCTTGTACATAATCAGAAGACCCTGACTATCTTTGATCAACTGGCTAGCCAACAAGAGGCTTGCTAGGGACAGTGTTTTGTCTATGTATCCACACATGTATATAAGTCTTCATTCAATACAATTATAGCATGGATAATAAACGATTATCTTGATACAAGAATTATAATAATAACTATATTTATTGTTGCCTCTAGGGCATAATTCCAACAGATCTCTCGGCGTGACCTCATATTAATATTGGTGCAACAATATGACTATTATTTGTGTTACCTTGCTCTACTCTCGTCTATTGTTGCAAGACCCTGAAGATGCTAGTCTTTGATAGGACTAGGCCTTCTCTCTCTATTCTCGCATCGCTGCAGTCAGTCCACATATAACCCCCCCTTCTTCAAAACTGATGCATACTTCGCATAGTTCTGATGTAAGTCTTGCGAGTACTTTGGATGAGTACTCATTGTTGCTTTGCTCTCCCTTTGCCCCCTTGATCCGTTGTTGCGACCAGATGATGGAGCCCAGGAGATGGAGTTTCCTGCCGACGTCTGCCACCCAGATGGTGACTTGTTCGTGGAGGCCGCTAAAGACTGATGTCCCACAAGCATATGGGATCGCAACAGTTTTCGAGGGTAGAGTATTCGATCCAAATTTATTGATTCGCCAAGACGGGAAGCAAAAGAATATTCTCAAGTATTAGCAGCTGAATGTGTCAGATTCAACCACACGTGAAAGATTAGTGTCTGCAAGCAAAGTATCAGTAGCAAGGTAGTATGATAGCAACGGTGACAGAAACAGATCTGTTGACGGCAGACTATTCCTAACTGTTGTATCAATGGCGCCAGTAAGTTGCACGTGGACGGGGAATATTCTTCCCCGCCAACGGTGACGAAAAAGGATCTTGCGACAAGTAACAACAAAGTAGCAAGGAACAACAGTAGCAGCAGGAGTAGAGTAACATCAGTAGCAACAGTAGTAGCAAAGTGACAGCAGCAAAGTGGCTCAATCCCTTTTGTAGCAAGGGACAAGCCTAGACAAAGTAACGTAGCAAGGACCAGCAGTAAAAGACTCGTAGGAAGTGGATCGGTGATGGATGAGTATTACGGATGTCATTCATCATGTAACAGCTATAACACAGATAGATAAGTAACTAGCTCCCATTCGTCAATCTAATGTAGGCATGTATTCCGTATGTAGTCATACGTGCTTAGGGAAAATAACTTACATGACATCTACTGTCCATCCCTCCCGTGGCAGTGGGGTCCTAATGGAAACTACGGGATATTAAGGTTCTCCTTTTAATAAAGAACCGGACCAACGCATTAACACACGGTGAATACATGAACTCCTCATACTATGGTCACCTCCGGGAGTGGTTCCGGCTATTGTCACTCCGGGGTTGCCGCACATAGGTAGGTATGGTGGACTCATATGGCACAACTTTGGGTTTATGGGAGGTGGATGCACAAGCAGTATTCCCGCTTAGTACAAGTGAAGGCTAGCAAAAGACTGGGAAGCGACCAACTAGAGAGTGACAATAGTCATTAAAATGCGTTGAGAGTAACTAACATTGAGTGCAAGCATGAGTAGGACACAAATCACCATGAACATGAACATCATTGAGTCTATGTTGATTTTGTTTCAACTACATGCATAAACATGCGCCAAGTCAAGCCACTTGAAACATTCAAAGGAGGATACCATCCTATCATACTACATCATAGTCATCTCAACATTCATGTGGGCATCCAAGACAGACCATTATAAGCTCCTAGCTAAATAAGCATGGCATAATCAACTATGATCTCTAAGTTGTCATTGCAAACATGTTCTCTCAAAACAAAGCTGAATCAGGCATGATGAGCTAGTCATATTTACAAAAACAAAATAGATCAAGTTCATAGCAGCTTTTCCAGGCTCAGTCACTTCATCATATATCGTCATTATTGCCTTTCACTTGCACGACCGAATGATGTGAACAATAATAAGAGTGCTCGTGCATTGGACTAAAGTTGGAATCTGCAGGCAAACACAAAGGAGAAGACAAAGTAATATGGCTCTTTGAAAGCTAAACAGGTATGCATGCAAGAGCCACTAAACAGTGTAACCAATATCTTCTACCTTGACCCAAAGAAAAAGAAAACTATCTACACGGGAAAACTCCCAACAAACAAAAGAAGAAAAAGAAAATCTTTTTGGGTTTTCTCAAACTAGACAGACACACTAAACGAAAACGAGAAAAAGAAAATAAACTAACATGGATGATACAGTGGCAAAGTGTGAACACCGGCTAACAAAGTGAAAGCATAAGCAAGAATGTAAAGTCGGTGAGAACACGTACTCCCCCAAGCTTAGGCTTTTGGCCTAACTTGGTCTACTCCCAAGGATGGTCCTGGCGAAACCCAAAATTATAATGGGGGTTATACGCGAGCGCTCCAGCCACTGCCTGAATAGCTACCTCACGGAGACGAGCAGCCTTTGACTGCCTCTCATACTCCTCTGCCTCTCCTCTAGTTATGTAATATCTCTGTTTTACCTGAAATTCAAAGAGAGCAAGAGAAGGAAGGGTAATATGGAAAACACGCTACCGGTTAAATATCAGACGGTATAGGAGGGATTCATCATCCCTCTCAAGGAACTGGTAGCGTGTTAAAGCGACGCGGTCAAGGAAAGCTGTATGGAGCGGGTGATCTCCTTCGCGGATGGGTACTCCAAGAAAATTTTCTATGTGAGTGGCATAGATCCCACCAAAGAAATCCCCTTCAATAGCATTCTTATTCAACCTCCTTGCTATAATAGCTCCCATGTTGAAGCTTTTGTCACCTGTCACTGGGCTCTTAAGGATACTAAGGTCGGGTGCGCAGAGGTGACAATGCTCAATCTTGCCATTAATGCATCTGCCTATGAAGAGGGCAAAGTAATGCAAGGCAGGAAAATGAATACTCCCCATGGTAGCTTGCGTAATGTTTCTAGTTTCTCCAACCGTAATACCAGAGCAAAAATCTCTAACCGAAGATTTAGGAGGATCACTCAGGTTACCCCAAATAGGTATTTTGCAAATTCTACTGAAATCCTCTAATTCCATGGTATACGATTTATCATAGAGATCAAACAGTACCGATGTCTCACGGCCAGTTGAAAATTTGAATCTACGAACGAAAGAGGCAGTGAGAGCAACATACTGTTCACATTTATCGGAGATGAATTCTTCGAGTCCGACGTTGTGAACAAGTGCATCAAACTCATCTTTGAAGCCTGCCTCAATCATAAATTCATCAGAAGGCCATTCACATGGTTGAACCCGCGCGTCCCTAGGTTGGTAGGGATCAGGCTCCCGAATCGCAAGAAGGGGACCTCTCTAGCTTGAGGAACCACCATGAAAGTTTCTCCTGAACATCTTCCTTTTCTAAAATTTTCAGTGACCCAAAGGAAAGGTGAACAAGGTTCAACTAAACTAGCAGCAACTACTCCCACAAGTTCTTAGAGACCATATTACGCATCAAAACTACTTGGGACCAGCTAGAATCAGCATGCAAAGCTCAAGAACATGGTCACCAAGGCAGCAAAAATATGCGGAGTATAAGGCACTAGAGCAAAAACTAATTGGACCAATGGAGGAGTCACTTACCAAGGAGTAATTTCACCCAAACAGTTCGGAGAACGGTGATTTGAGCAAAGAGATCGAAAATCCCAGCAAGAGGATCAAGAACACGGGTTTGAGCTGCGAAACGTTTTTTTTCTAGAGGTAGGAGAACTGGATGGGAGCAAGAATGAGTGGAGGGGGTGCCTGTGGGCCCCACAAGCCTGGGTGGCGCGGCCAGGGGGGTGCCCGTGCCCCTAGGGCTTGTTTCCCACTGGTGTGCCCCCCAGACAGACTCTTTGTCCCAGAATTTTTCAAAAAATCCAGAAAAAATCATACTAGATTTTCACAGCGTTCGGAGAACTTTGATTTTCGGGGTACTTTTCTACCGGACGCTAAAACAGAAAACAGGGAAAACTAAACTAAATCTATCATTTTTCTTCTAAGCAACCTAAAGTGAAAGCTTGGAACAGAGGTTTGTGACTCCTCGATTCATCCACCTCATGGTCATCGAAAGAAAATCCACCAATGAGGTTGATCAAGTCTCCTCGACAAACCTTTTCGAATCGCAAAAGAGAACAGAGAATTTTCGAATAGTCACTAGGTCACCTCAATGGGGATGTGTATCTCCCCAACAAGCAAATCATACTTCATCTTGACATGAGGAATAGGGCATTCAAAGCCCCCCAATAAGAATCGATGAAGTTTTTTCGATAGCATTGATGCAATGTACTCGATATTGTTTCTTCGGAAAGTGCACCGTATGCTCATTACCGTTGACAAGGAAAGTGACATTGCCTTTGTTGAAATCTATAAGAGCCCCTGCAGTGTTTAAAAAAGGTCTTCCAAGGATGACAGCCATGGCATCGTCCTCAGGAATATCCAAGATAACAAAGTCTGTTAAGATGGTGGTGTTAGCAACCACAACAGGCACATCCTCGCAAATGTCGATAGGGAAAGCAGTTGATTTGTCGACCATTTGCAAAGAGATTTCAGTGGGTGTCAACTTATCTAGTTCAAGTCTACGATAAAGAGAGAGAGGCATAACACTAACACCGGCTCCAAGGTCGCATAACACAGTTCTAACATAGTTGCCTTTAATGGAGTAAGGTATAGTGGGCACACCGGGATGACCTAGTTTCTTCGGAGTTCCACCCTTGAAAGTGTAATTGGCAAGCATGGCGGAGATCTCAAGATCAGGTAGCCTCCTCTTATTAGTCACAATATCTTTCATGCACTTAGCATACAGAGACATCTTGAGCATATCAGTCAAACGCATCTGCAGAAAGACAGGTCTGATCATTTGAACGAAGCGCTCAAAATCGTCATCATCCTTTTTCTTAGATGGTTTGGGAGGAAAGGGCATAGGTTCCTGAACCCATGGTTCCCTTTCTTTACCGTGCTTCCTAGCAGTGAAGTCATTCTTATCGTATCTTCTAGTCTTAGGCTATGGGTTATCAAGATCAACACTAGGTTCAATCTCCACATCCTTATCATTGCTAGGTTGAGCATCTTCATGAACATCAGTATTGATACTATCATTAGGCTCATGTTCATCACCAGATTGTGTTTCAGCATCAGAGACAGACGCATCATTTGGACTCTCAGGTGTAGCAGCAACAGGGTTGCTAGCGTGCAGGTTCCTATCATCTTTCTTCTTCTTCCTAGGATGACTAGGTGCATCAGTGCTAACTCCTTGAGAATCTTGCTCAATTCTCTTCGGATGACCCTCAGGATACAAAGGTTCCTGGGTCATTCTACCGCCTCTAGTGATGACTCTAACGGAATTGTCATTCAACTCATTGAGCAAGTCATTTTGAGCTTTAAGTACTTGTTCTACCTGAGTAGTAACCATAGAGGCATGTTTACTCAGAAGCTTAAGATCATTGACATTTCTGTCTACACAAGCACTTAAATGACTAAGCATACGAGCATTCTTTTCCAATTGTCTGCTAACATAATCATTGAAACTTTGTTGTTTGACAACGAAGTTATCAAATTCATCCATGCATAGGCTAGCAGGTTTATCAAAAGGAATATCACTCTCATCAAACCTACGCAGAGAATTTACTTCTACTACCTGTATCAGGTTATCGAGACCATGGATCTCTTTGATAGGTGATAGATTTTTGACATCTTCAGATTTAATGCCTTTCTCTCGCATAGATTTCTTGGCTTCTTGCATATCTTCAGAACTGAGGAATAGAATACCTCTTTTCTTCAGAGTTGGCTTAGGAGGTGGTTCGGGAATAGTCCAAGCATATTCATTGCACAAGATGTTGTTCAACAGAATCTCAGCTTGTTCTACAGTTCGTTCCCTAAAAACACTACCGGCACAACTATCTAAGTGGTCTTTGGAAGCATCGGCAAGTCCATTATAGAAGATATCAAGTATTTCATTCTTCTCAAGAGGGTGATCAGGCAAAGCATTCAGTAGCTGGATAAGCCTCCCCAAGCTTGTGGGAGACTCTCTTCTTCACCTTGAGCAAAGTTGTATATTTCCTGCAATGCAGCTTGCTTCTTATGGGCAGGGAAATATTTTTCAGAGAAGTAGTAGACCATATCCCGGGGGCTACGCACACAACTAGGAGCAAGAGACGTGAACCAGGTCTTAGCATCATCCTTTAGCGAGAAAGGAAACAGCTTGAGCATATAGTAGTGGCGGATCTTTTCCTCACTAGTGAATAGGGTGGCTATATCGTGCAGTTTGGTAAGATGGGCTACAACCGTTTCAGACTCATAACCGTGAAAAGGATCAGATTCGACTAGAGTGATTAACTAAGGGTCGACAAAGAATTCATAATCCTTATCGGTCACAAAAGATAGGCGAAGTAGCAAACTTCGGGTCGTATTTCATCCTAGCGTTCAGAGATTTTTCTTTCCACTTGCGCAGAAGTTTATCAACATCATAGCTATCCTTACACGCAAGAAAATCCTCAGCTATCTCTCCCTCCATACATAGCGCGTATCAGGCATAACACGCAATTCAGGCATAGTAGCAGGTTCTACTTCAATAGTATCAACAGTTTTAGAAGTATCATCACATCTAGCAGCAACTCTAGAAATTTGTGCATCAAGGGCACCAAGTTGCAAAGCAGTATGAGGCATAGCATCATCAGGCATAGTATCAAGCATAGCATCATCAGGCATAGTATCAAGCATAGCATCGTCAGGCATAGTATCTAACATAGCATCATCAGGCATAGTATCAAGCATAGCATCATCAGGCATAGTATCTAGCACAGCATCATCATAAGTATCATGGGCAACAGAAGTAGCATAATCAAGCACATGCAACATATCAAGATTTCTAGCAGGAGGTGATGTCACAAACTTACTCATAATTGAAGGTGAATCAAGTGCAGAGCTAGATGGCAGTTCCTTACCTCTCCTCATAGTGGAAGGCAGGATTTTAGTTCTTGGATCTTTCGGATTCCTCATAGTGATCATCAGACGTCAATCCCAAGTGACTCAGATAATATAGCTGTGCCTCCCCGGCAACGGCGCCAGAAAAAGCCTTGATGTCCCACAAGCGTATGGGATCGCAACAGTTTTCGAGGGTAGAGTATTCGACCCAAATTTATTGATTCGCCAAGATGGGAAGCGAAAGAATATTCTCAAGTATTAGCAGCTGAATGTGTCAGATTCAACCACACCTGAAAGATTAGTGTCTGCAAGCAAAGTATCAGTAGCAAGGTAGTATGATAGCAACGGTGCCAAAAACAGATCTGTTGACGGCAGACTATTGCTAACTGTTGTATCAATGGCGCCAGTAAGTTGCACGTGGATGGGGAATATTCTTCCCCGCCAACGGTGACGAAAAAGGATCTTGAGACAAGTAACAACAAAGTAGCAAGGAACAACAGTAGCAGCAGCAGCACAGTAACATCAGTAGCAACAGTAGTAGCAAAGTGACAGCAGCAAAGTGGCCCAATCCCTTTTGTAGCAAGGGACAAGCCTAGACAAAGTAACGTAGAAAGGACCAGTAGTAAAAGACTCGTAGGCAGTGGATCGGTGATGGATGAGTATGACGGATGTGATTCATCATGTAACAGCTATAACACGGATAGATAAGTAACTAGCTCCCGTTCGTCAATCTAATGTAGGCATGTATTCCATATGTAGTCATACGTGCTTAGGGAAAAGAACTTGCATGACATCTATTGTCCATCCCTCCCGTGGCAGCGGGGTCCTAGTGGAAACTATGGGATATTAAGGTTCTCCTTTTAATAAAGAACCGGACCAACGCATTAACACGTTGTGAATACATGAACTCCTCATACTATGGTCATCTCCGGGAGTGGTTCCGACTATTGTCACTCCGGGGTTGCCGGGTCATAACACATAGTAGGTGACTACAACTTGCAAGATAGGATCTAAAACACACATATATTGGCGACAACATAATAGGTTCAGATCTGAAATCATGGCACTCAGGCCCTATTGACAAGCATTAAGCATAGCCAAGTAGTAGCAACATCAATCTAGAACATAGTGGATACTAGGGATCAATCCCCGTCAAGAACTAACTCGATTACATGATAGATCTCATCCAACTCATCACCGTCCAACAAGCCTACGATGAGATTACTCATGAACGATGAAGAACATCATGGAATTGTCGATGGAGGAGGGTCGATGATGACGATGGCGACGGTTTCCCCTCTCCGGAGGCCAAAACGGACTCCAGATCTGCCCTCCAGATGAAGAACAGGAGGTGGCGGCGCCTCCGTATCGTAAAACGCGATGAAACCTTCTCTCTGATTTTTTTTCCAGGCAAAATGGAAGATATAGAGCTGAGTTTGGGGGTGGTGGTGCCATGATGTCTACTACGCAACCTTCTCCTTGTAGACGTTGTTGGGCCTCCAAGTGCAGAGGTTTGTAGGACAGTAGCAATTTTCCCTCAAGTGGGTGACCTAAGGTTTATCAATCCGCAGGAGGCGTAGGATGAAGATGGTCTCTCTCAAGCAACCCTGCAACCAAATAACAAAGAGTCTCTTGTGTCCCCAACACACCCAATACAATGGTAAGTTGTATAGGTGCACTAGTTCGGCGAAGAGATGGTGAAACAAGTGCAATATGGATGGTAGATATAGGTTTTTGTAATCTGAAATTACAAAAACAACAAGGTAACTAGTAACAAAAGTGAGCACGAACGGTATTGCAACGCGTGGAAACAAGGCCTAGGGTTCATACTTTCACTAGTGAAGTTCTCTCAACAAAGATAACATAATTGGATCATATAACTAGCCCTTAACATGCAACAAAGAGTCACTCCAAAGTCACTAATAGCGGAGAACAAACGAAGAGATTATTGTCGGGTACGAAACCACCACAAAGTTATTCTTTCTGATCGATCTATTCAAGAGTCCGTAGTAAATTAACACGAAGCTATTCTTTCCGTTTGACCCATCATAGAGTTCGTACTAGAATAACACCTTAAGATACATATCAACCAAGACCCTAATGTCACCTAGATACTCCATTGTCACCTCAAGTATCCGTGGGTATGATTATATGATATGCATCACACAATCTCAAAATCATCTATTCAACCAACACATAGAACTTCAAAGAGTGCCCCAAAGTTTTTACCAGAGAGTCAAAACGTGTGCCAACCCCTGTGCATAGGTTCCCAATGTCACGAACCCGCAAGTTGATCACCAAAACATACATCAAGTACTCACATGAATCCACGTGTGCCAACCCATATGCATAGGTTCCCAATTGTCACAAACCCGCAAGTTGATCACAACAGATAGACACGTGCAAGACATACATTAAGTGTTCTCAAAGACTCAATCCGATAAGATAACTTCAAAGGGGAAACTCAATTCATTACAAGAAGGGAGAGGGGGAAGAACATCATAAGACCAACTATAGTAGCGAAGCCCATGGTACATCGAGATCAAGACATCTCAAGAACACGAGAGGGAGAGAGATCAGACACATAGCTACTGGTACATACCCTCAGCCCCGAGGGTGAACTACTCCCTCCTCGTCATGGAGATCACCGGGATGATGAAGATGGCCAACGGAGATGGATTCCCCCTCCGGCAGGGTGCCGAAACGGGCTCCAGATTGGTTTTTTGGTGGCTACAGAGGCTTGCGGCGGTGGAACTCCCGATCTAGGTTTCTTTTTGGAGGTTTCCGGATTTATAGGACCAGATGGCGGTGGAGTTGCGTCAAGAGGGCCCCTGAGGGGCCCACAAGCTTGGTTGGTGCGACCTGGGGGGGGGGGGCGCCGACAAGGCTTGTGGCTTCCTCGGGACCCCTCTCCGGTATCTTTTTCTTCCGGTATTTTTAATATTTTCCATAAAAAATCATCGCGAAAGAATTATTCCGTTTGGACTCCGCCTGAAAAAGGGTCAAAAACACGGAAAGAACAGGAACTGACACTTGGCACTGAATTAATAGGTTAGTCCCGAAAAAGATATAAAAGGCATATAAAACATCCAAAGTTTGATAAGATAACAACATGAAACCATCAAACATTATAGATACGTTGGAGACGTATCATGCCACGTGGGCCCCACAAGCCTGCACGACGCGACCATAGGGGGTGGCCGCGGCCTGTGGGCTTGTGGCCCACTGGCACGCCCCCTCAGGTGGATCTTTGCGCATGTATTTTTCTTTTACAGAAAAAATCTCCGTAATTTTCAGGACATTTCGAGAACTTTTATTTCTGCACAAAAACAACACCATGGCAATTTTGCTGAAAACAGCGTCAGTCCGGGTTAGTTCCATTCAAATCATGCAAATTAGAGTCCAAAACAAGGGCAAAAGAGTTCGGAAAAGTAGATACGACGGAGACGTATCAAAGACCAAGAGTAGTTAGGAGGTTCCCAGGCAGGAGGCCTTGCCTCGTTCGATCGTGTTTCTTTTGTGCTAGCCTTCTCTAAGGCACCCCATGTTTTATGTCTGTACTTAGATATTGTTGCTTCCGCTGACTCGTGTGTTTATTGAGCTTCCGTATTCTAGCCCTTGAGGCCCCTGGCTTGTAATATGAAGCTTGTATGTGTTATTTGTGTCTAGAGTTGTGTTGTGATATCTTCCCGTGAGTCCTTGAGTTTGATCGTATGCATTTGCGTGTATGATTAGTGTACGATTAAATCGAGGGCGTCACAAGTTGGTATCAGAGCCGACTGCATGTAGGTAGCTGATCACCCACAAGTGTAGGGGGTCTATCGTAGTCCTTTTGATAAGTAAGAGTGTCGAACCCAACGAGGAGCAGCAGGAAATGACAAGTGGTTTTCAGCAAGGTATTATGTGCAAGCACTGAAATTATCGGTAATAGATAGTTCTGTGATAAGATAATTCGTAACGGGTCACAAGTAACAATAGTAACAAAGGTGCAGCAAGATGGCCCAATCCCTTTTGTATCAAGGGACAAGCCTGGATGAACTCTTATATAAGGTAAAGCGCTCCCGAGAACACATGGGAATTTCTGTCAAGCTAGTTTTCATCATGTTCATATGATTCGCGTTCGCTACTTTAATAGTTTGATATGTGGGTGGACCAGTGCTTGGGTGCTGTCCTTACTTGGACAAACATCCCACTTATGATTAACCCCTCTCGCAAGCATCCGCAACTACGAAAGAAGAATTAAGACAAAGTCTAACCATAGCATTAAACTGGGGGATCCAAATCAGCCCCTTGCGAAGGAACGCATAAACTAGGGTTTAAGCTTCTGTCACTCTAGCAACCCATCATCTACTTATTACTTCCCAATACCTTCCTCTAGGCCCAAATAATGGTGAAGTGTCATGTAGTCGACATTCACATAACACCACTAGAGGAAAGACAACATACAACGCATCAAAATATCGAACGAATACCAAATTCACATGAATACTTATAGCAAGATGTACTAGATGCATCGGATAAAACTTTTGATGAAATTCCAATTTCAACCGATTGTAGTTCCATGATCCAGTATCATCACATAGCCTATACCATGTCAACGCCTTATCCCTCAAAGATAAGGGAAATACCTTCTTCTTGACCTCATCCTCGGGCAAACCTGCAAGCTTAAATAGACCATAGACTTCATCTACATAGATTAGATGCAAGTCGGGATGTGATGTTCCATCTCCTGTAAAAGGATTAGCCAGCAGTTTCTCAAGCATACCCGAAGGAAATTCATTGCAAATATTTTTAGTAGGTGCAGCAAGTTGAGGAGCAACTCTTTGTGCTTCCGTTCGAGGTGAAGATACCCCGAACAAGCTCCTCAAAGGATTAGTTTCCATAGTGACAAGTGACAATAAATTTCAGCACACTATATAAATGTTTCCTTACCAAATTCCACTTACCAAAGGCGCTTCACTCCCCGGCGACGGCGCCAGAAAAGAGTCTTGATGACCCACAAGTATAGGGGATCTATTGTAGTTCTTTCGATAAGTAAGAGTGTCGAACCCTACGAGGAGCAGAAGGATCTCACAAGTGGTTTTCAGCAAGGTATTCTCTGCAAGCACTGAAATTATATGTAACAGAAAGTTGTGTGGTGAGATGATTCGTAGCAAGTAGCAAGTAAAAAAAGTAACAACGGTGCAGCAAAGTGGCCCAATCCCTTTTGTAGCAAGGGACAAGCCTGGAAAAACTCTTATAGGAGGTAAAGCGCTCCCGAGGACACATGGGAATTTGTGTCAAGCTAGTTTTCATCATGTTCATATGATTCGCGTTCGCTACTTTGATAGTTTGATATGTGGGTGGACCGGCGCTTGGGTACTGCCCTTACTTGGACAAGCATCCCACTTATGATTAACCCCTCTCGCAAGCATCCGCAACTAAGAAAGAAGAATTAAGACAAAGTCTAACCATAGCATTAAACTAGTGGATCCAAATCAGCCCCTTACGAAGCAACGCAAAAACTAGGGTTTAAGCTTCTGTCACTCTAGCAACCCATCATCTACTTATTACTTCCCAAAGCCTTCCTCTAGGCCCAAATAATGGTGAAGTTTTATGTAGTCGACGTTCACATAACACCACTAGAGGAAAAACAACATACAACACATCAAAATATGGAACGAATACCAAATTCACATGACTACTTATAGCATGACTTATCCCATGTCCTCAGGAACAAAAGTGACTACTCACAAAGCATAATCATATTCATGACCAGAGAAGTAATGAGTAGCATCAAGGATCTGAACATATAATCTTCCACCAAGTAATCCAACTAGCATCAACTACAAAGAGTAATTAACACTACTAGCAACCTTACAACTACCAACCGGAGTCGCGAGATGGAGAATGGTTACAAGAGATGAACTAGGGTTCGGAGATCAGATGGTGCTGGTGAAGATGTTGATGGTGATGAGTCCCCTGTGATGAGGAGTGTTGTTGATGACGATGGCGACGATTTCCCCCTCCGGGAGGGTTTCCCCGGCAGGATCGTCCTGCCGGAACTCTAGATTGGTTCTGCTCAAGTTCCACCTCGTGGCGGCGGCGATTCCTCCCAAAAAGCCTCCTCTTGATTTTTTCTGGAGCGAAACCCTTCTTGTAGCAAAAGAGGGGGGCCAGAGGGCCAGCTGGGAGCCCATAAGCCCCTAGGCGCGGCCAGGGGGGAGGCCACGCCTAGCAGGCTTGTGGCCTCCTATTAGCGCCCCTCTGGTACTTCTTCGGCCCAGTATTTTTTTATAAAATCCAAAATAAATCCTTGTTGATTTTCACGGCTTTTGGAGTTGCGCACAATAGGTATCTCAAACTTGCTCCTTTTTCACGCCAGAATTCCAGCTGCCGGCATTCACCCTCTTCATGTAAACCTTCCAAAATAAGAGAGAAAAGGCATAAGTATTGTACCGTGAAGTGTAATAACAGCCCAAAAAGCAATAAATATCAACATGAAAGCATGATGCAAAATGGACGTATCAACTCCCCCAAGCTTAGACCTCGCTTGTCCTCAAGCGAAAGCCGAGATCAATAAATATGCCCACATGTTTAGAGAGAGAGGTGTCGACAAAACAAGATACATACATGCATGCATCATGATCATAATCAGAACCGCAATACCATCATATGAACTCTTATGCTAAAGTGACAATTCCTTCACAAGGTAAAGTATGGGTCAAGAGCCTTACAGAGAATTAACAACCGATAGCCTTTAGTCATTGAATCAATTGCAATTTATCACAACATCGGAAAGAGTCAAGTAAGAGCTTGTAAAGCAAATCCACATATTCAATCATCTTTTCATCTTCTACAATTGCTAAAACTCACGTGGTATTCATGAGATCAAAGTTTCAGTCGGACATAGAGAAAGATAGGGGCTTATAGTTTCGCCTCCCAACTATTTACCTCAAGGGTAATGTCAACAATAATAATTCATGAATACTTACTTCCAAGTTGACATATGAATATAGATCTTTCCCTAGCATATGACGTTAGCCAAGATAAAGGCGAAATAAGGAATTGGTGCAGATCACCATGACTCTTTCAAGGGCAGAAAGTAAAGGTGCAAGAAAGGCCCTTCGCAGAGGGAAGCAGGGGTTGTCATGCACTTTTGCGGTTTGGATGTGTGTCCTCTTAGTGTGAAGGAATGTTGCTATGGTAACAAAAGTCCTTCCTTGGTGCTAGGAATTCTTCTTGCTGCTTCTCTGGTTTGCATCGGTTTTTCCCTTGAAGAGGAAAGAGTGAGGAAGCACATGAGTAGTAAGTATTTACCTTAGTTTGAGAACCAAGGTATCGATCCAGAAGGAGGGTCTCGTCAAGTCCAGAGTACCTGTGCAAACACAAACAAGCTTGCACCCAACGCTTCAATGGGGTTGTCAATCCCTTCAAGATTGTTTGCAAAGTGAGATTTGAAGGCGGAAAGTGCAACGAAGTAAAAAGTGTAAGGTTGAAAATATGGTGTGGAGTAGACCTGAGGGCCATAGTGTTCACTAGAGGCTTCTCTCAAAATAGCAAATATCACGGTGGGTGAACAAATTACTGTCGAGCAATTGATAGAACCGCGCAAAGTCATGACGATATCTAAGGCAATGATCATACATATATCCATCACGTCCGAGACAAGTAGACCGATACTTTCTGCATCTACTACTATTACTCCACACATCAACCGCTATCCAGCATGCATCTAGTGTATTGATTTCATGACGAATAGAGTAACGCCTTGAGCAAGATGACATGATGTAGAGGGATAACCTCGAACCAATGATGAAAACCCCATCTTTTCACCCTTGATGGCATCAACACGATGCGTGCCTCGCTACCCCTTCTGTCATTGGGTGAGGTCACCGCACGGTATGAACCCAAAACCAAGCACTTCTCCCATTGCAAGAATCATAGATCTAGTTGGCCAGACAAAACCCACAACTCGAAGAGAATTACAAGGATATGAAATCATGCATAAGAGAGATCAGAAGAAACTCAAATAAGATTCATAGATAATATGATTATAAATCCACAATTCATCGGATCTCAACAAACACACCAGAAAAGAAGATTACATTGGATAGATCTCCATGAAGATCATGGAGAACTTTGTATTGAAGATCCAAGAGAGAGAAGAAGCCATCTAGTTACTAGCTATGGACCCGTAGGTCTATGGTGAACTACTCACGCATCATCGGAGAGGTCATGGTGTTGATGAAGAAGCCCTCCATATCCGAATCCCCCCTCCGGTTGGGCACCAGAACATGCCCCAGATGGGATCTTGCGGAGACAGAAGCTTGCGGCGGCGGAAAAGTACTTTCGATGATCTCCTGATTTTTTGGGGATTTTTAGGGAAAATATAGGCGCAACCCCTAGGCAGAGGGCACTCAGGGGGACCACAAGCCTGTGGGCCGCGGCCTCCCCCCTGGCCGCGGAGTGGGGGCTTGTGGGGCCCCTGAAGCTCCCCTGCCTTGGCTCTCAAGCTTCCCGATCTTCTTTCGTTACAGAAAAAATCTTTTTGGGGATTTTCTTTCGTTTGGACTCTGTTTCAAAATCTCCTTTGAAAGGGGTCAAAAACATGGAAAAAACAGGAACTGGCACTTGGCACTGAGTTAATAAGTTAGTCCCAAAAAATATATAAAAGGCATGCAAAACATCCAAAGTTTGACAAGATAATATCATGAAACCATCAAAAATTATAGATACGTTGGAGACGTATCAAACTCACTTTATATTGCCTCGTGTGATAAAGAACTTTATTATGCAGTCTGTCGCTTTTATGTCTTCCTCATCACAGGTTCATACAAAGCTTATTTTCCACATACTAATAGATCATACATATTAGGGAGCAATTTTTATTGCATGCACCGATGACAACTTACTTGAGGGATCTTATTCAATCCATAAGTAGGTATGGTGGACTCTCATGGCAAAACTGGGGTTGAAGGTTTATGGATGCACAAGTAGTATCTCTACTTGGTGAGGTAGTTTTGGCTAATATAAGGTGGAAGCAATCGTCACATGCTAAGGGATCTCTAGTCATATAACATTGTTCGGAACCAAGCAAACACAATTCATTATGTTGTCTTCCTTGTCCAACATCTACTTCTAAGCATGTAATAGTTTAGTGAGTGTTCACAATCATAGATGGTGTTAAAGATGATATATTTATATGTGAACCTCTCCTTCTTTATCACTTCCTATTAATTGCAACAATGACCAAGGTCTACGTTTGTCTATCCTCAACAAGTTTCAATCAACATTCTTTTTATATGTGAAGTGATACGTCTCAAACTTATCTATAATTTTTGATGGTTTCACACTGTTATCTTGTCAACTCTGGATGTTTTGTTTACCTTTTATATCTTTATTGGGACTAACTTATTAGCTCAGTGCCAAGCGTCAGTTCCTGTTTTTTCTGTGTTTTTGACTCTTTTCAGATCTGATTTTGGAACGGAGTCCAAACGGAATAAAATCCCCAAAATGATTTTTTCCAGAACGGAAGAAGACCAGGAGGCTTGAGGGCCAAGCAAGTGGTCCCACAAGGATCCCACAAGCCCTGTTGCCGCGGCCAGGGGGCGAGGCCGCGACAAGCAAGCTTGTGGCCCCCCTGGCGCTCCCCTGCCCTAGGTCTTTAGCCTATAAATTCCCTAAAAATCCAAAAAAACAGGGCATCCACGAAAACACTTTTCCGCCGCCGCAAGCTTCCGATTCCGCGAGATCTCATGTGGAGACCCTTCCCGGTGCCCTGCCGGAGGGGACTTTGGAGTTGGAGGGCTTCTTCATCAACATCATCGCCCCTCCAATGACTCGTGAGTAGTTCACTTCAGACCTACGGGTCCGTAGTTAGTAGCTAGATGGCTTCTTCTCTCTCTTGGATCTTCAATACAAAGTTCTCCATGATCTTCATGGAGATCTATCCGATGTAATTATCTTTGGCGGCGTGTTTGTCGAGATCCGATGAATTGTGGATTTGTGATCAGATTATCTATAATATACATTTGAGTCTTTGCTGATTTCTTATATGCATGATTTGATATCCTTGTAAGTCTCTCCTAGTCTTGGGTTTTGTTTGGCCAACTAGATCTATGATTCTTGCAATGGGAGAAGTGCTTGGTTTTGGGTTCATACCGTGTGGTGACCTTTCCCAGTGACAGTAGGGGCAGCGAGGCACACATCGTGTAGTTGCCATCAAGGGTAACAAGGTGGGCTTTGTCGTAGATATGAGATTGTGCATCTACATCATGTCATCTTGCTTAAGGCGTTACTCTGTTCTTTTGGACTTAATACACTAGATGCAAGCTGGATAGCGGTCGACGTGTGGAGTAATAGTAGTAGATGCAGAAAGTATCGGTCTACTTGTTTTGGACGTGATGCCTATAGATATAATCATTGCATAGATATCGTCATGACTTTGCGCGGTTCTATCAATTGCTCGATAGTAATTTGTTCACCCACCATCTACTTGCTTTCATGAGAGAAGACACTAGTAAACACTACGGCCCCCGGGTCTATTCACATCCATCGTTTACACCTCCGCTTTTACTTTGCTTTGTTACTTTGTTGCTTTCAGTTGTCACTTGGCAAACAATCTATAAGGGATTGACAACCCCTTCATAGCGTTGGGAGCAAGTTTTTGTGTTTGTGCAGGATCTTGAGATACTCCTCCACTGGATTGATACCTTGGTTCTCAAACTGAGGGAAATACTTACCACCGCTATGCTACATCACCCTTTCCGCTTCGAGGAAATACCAATGCAAGGCTCCAAGGCCACGGGGGAAATCCTTTGCATACTTGCCTAGGAAGTCCCTTAAGGCGTAGCCGCAGCAGAAGGATCAAGCCAAGTATTCTCCCATCGACGTGCCTATTTCTGGCGCCATTGGAAGGTCTTTTGTTGCAGTAGCAATGATCCTCACCTTTATAAGGAAGGAGTAGATGGTGTTATTAGACGTTGTGTGCCTGAACATGAACAGGGACAGATCCTGCAGAAGTGTCATTCCGAAGCCTACGGAGGACACCACGCTGGAGATAGAACTGCTCATAAGGTATTGCGATCAGGTTTCTATTGGCCCACTCTCTTCAAGGACGCCCGTAAGTTTGTCTTGTCTTGTGATGAATGCCAAAGAATAGGGAACATCAGTAAGCATCAGGAAATTCCTATGAACTATTCACTTGTCATTGAACCATTTGATGTCTGGGGCCTTGATTATATGGGACCCTTCCCAAGTTCCAATGGGTACACTCACATCTTAGTTGCTGTGGATTACGTCACTAAGTGGGTAGAAGCTATCCCCACTAAAAATGTTGGTCACCACACCTCTATTAAGATTCTTAAAGAAGTCATATTCCCAAGATTTGGAGTCCCTAGATATCTGATGACTGATGGCGGTTCACACTTCATTCATGGTGTTTTCCGCAAGATGCTCGCTAAGTATGATGTCAACCATAGAGTTGCATCTCCTTATCATCCTCAGTCTAGTGGTCAAGTGGAGTTGAGTAATAGGGAGATCAAATTGATCCTACAAAAGACCGTCAGTAGATCTCGAAAGAATTGGTCTAGCAAACTTGACGATGTACTATGGGCTTATAGGACTGCTTACAAGAATCCCATGGGCATGTCACCGTATAAAATGGTTTACGGTAAAGCCTGTCATTTACCTCTTGAGCTGGAACACAAAGCTTATTGGGCAATCAAAGAGCTCAACTTTGATTTCAAACTTGCCGGTGAGAAGCGGTTGTTTGATATCAGCTCGTTAGATTAATGGAGGGCCCAGGCATATGAGAATGCCAAGTTGTTCAAGGAAAAGGTTAAGAGATGGCATGACAAACGAATACAGGAACGAGAGTTCAATGTAGGTGATTATGTCCTGCTATACAATTCTCGTTTGAGATTCTTTGCAGGCAAGCTTCTCTCTAAATGGGAAGGTCCTTATGTTATCGAGGAAGTATATCGTTCCGGTGCCATCAAAATCAATAACACGGAAGGAAATTTTCCTAGAGTGGTAAATGGGCAAAGAATCAAGCATTACATCTGTTGTACTCCCATAAATTTTGAGACCAATATCATCAATGTCATAACTCCAGAGGAGTACATAAGGGATGTTTATCAGCCTGTTTCAGACCCTGAAAATGAAGATGTATCTGTTTCGGTAAGAAATTGGACTCCGATGCTTTTCCAATAGGAAATTTCCTCTGTTTTGGAATTTTTGGAAAATTAGAAAATTAAAAAGCAGTTCGGAGAGCGCACGAGGCGGCCACAAGCCCTGCCACCGCCCCCTACCCCCTGGTGGTGGAGGGCAAGCTTGTGGGCACCTCGTGTGCCTCCCGGACTCCGTTTTCTTGCGAAGCACTCCTTCTGGTCCATAAAAAATCAATATATACTCGCCCGAAGGTTTTGATCTCCGTATCGCGCATTTTTCCTCTGTTTTCGTTTCGAGCTTGTTTCTACCACATATCTAGGTCAAGATTTCTTCTCAGGATTTAGAGGGGGGGAGCTATGTGGCTGACTACCTTGCTAACCCCAAGGTCTATGGGGAGTTGGAACCATATGGCTGGACCACTGATGAGGAAGAGGACTATGAGCCCAAAGGGAAGGAGCAAACGAGTTCAGATGAAGAGGAGGCTCCTCTACCTCAACCTGCAAACACCATGTGAAGTTCAAGAAGTCAAGCCTCCCTGATCATAGGAAGAAGCTTAAGACCTTGTTTATCCCTTCTCGTTTCTTGCAGGAGAGTAAGCAGGAACTTTGCCATAGAGTGTTGAAACTTGAGGAAGAAAATGACGATCTAAGGGAGCAGAACTTTTTGCACAAGTGGAAATTAGACAAGCTCAAGACTGCTCCAACTTCACCACCTTCACCACCAAAGGAAGACAACTAAGCATTGGTATGGGCAATCCCCTTGGCTTCTGCCAAGCTTGGGGGAGTTGCCCTGGTATCGTATCACCTTTATATCTTTTGCTTTTACCTTTGTTTTAGTTCTTTCCTTTTCAATTTTTATTTCTTCTCTTAGAGGAATAACTCTTTAGTGTTTAGTTTTAGTCTTTTGTTTTTGTCTCACCCCCGATGTATTCGAGCTTACGAGCTATATAATAAAGAGTATCTTAGTTAAGGGCTTTGCTTTGTGCCATGATCAAAAGTATGAAAAGAACGATAGCATGAAATATCATGAGACGATCTTATGGAAAGTGATAACTTCACTTATGACACGTATGATGATTGAAACTTGTTGAGAATAAAACAACATAGACCTCAGCAATTGTTGCAATTAATAAGAAGTAATAAGGAAAGAGAGGTTCACATATAAATATATCATCTTAGACACTTTTTACAATTGTGAGCAGTCACCAAACTATTACATGCTTAGGGGTAGATGTTGGACAAGGAAGACAACATAATGAATTGTGTTTGTTTGGTTCCAAACAATGTTATATGATTAGATATCCCTTAGCATGTGACGATTGCTTCCACCTCATATTAGCCAAAACTCCCGCACCAAGTAGAGATACTACTTGTGCATCCATAAACCTCGAACCCAGTTTTGCCATCAAAGTCCACAATACCTACCTATGGATTGAATAAGATCCTTCAAGTAAGTTGTCATCGGTGCAAGCAATAAAAATTGCTCTCTAATATGTATGATCTATTAGTGTGTGGAAAATAAGCTTTGTACGAACCTGTGATGAGGAAGACATAAAAGCGACAGACTGCATAATAAAGTTCTTTTTCACAGGAGGCAATATAAAGTGACGTTCCTCCGCACTAAGAGTACACACATTCAAACCTCAAAAGCGCATGAAAGCCTCTGCTTCCCTCTGCGAAGGGCCTATCTTGTACCTTTACTTTTTACCCTTGTAAGAGTCATGGTGATCTTCACCAATTCCCTTTTTTTGCCTTTGTCTTGGCTACCGTCACATGTGTGGGAAAGATCTATATTCATATATCAACTTGGAGTTGAGTACTTATGCTTTATTTTTGTTGATTTTACCCTTGAGGTAAACCGTTGGGAGGCAAAACTATAAGCCCCTATCTTCCTCTGTGTCCAGCTGAAACTTCGACACCATGAGTACCACGTGAGTTGTAACAATTGTGGAAAACAAAAGAGATGATTGAGTATGTGGATTTGCCTTACAATCTCTTATTTGACTCTTTCTGATGTTGTGATAAATTGCAATTGCTTCAATGACTATGGACTGTTGTTGGTTACTTCTTGGTAAAGTTTTTTGCTTCATGCTTTGATTTGTGAAGGAATTGTTACTTTCCCATCAGAATCTTTATGATGTATTGCTGTTCTATGTGTGATCATGATGCCATCATGTCCGTATTATGTTTTTTTCGACACCTTCGTCCCTAAACATGTGGACATGTTTATGGAACTTGGTTTTCGCTTGAGGACAAGCGAGGTCTAAGCTTGGGGGAGTTGATACGTCCATTTTGCATCATGCTTTCATGTTGATATTTATTGCTTTATGAGCTGTTATATTACTTTGTGGTACCATATTTATGCCTTTTCTCTCAAATTTTGCAAGGTTTATTTGAAGAGGGAGAATTCAGGCAGCTGGAATTCTGGACTGGAAAAGGAGCAAATCTTAGTCCACTATTCTGCACATCTCCAAATGCCCTGAAAAGTTACGTGGATTTTTTTGGGATTATATAAAAAATACTGGGCGAAAGAAGTACCGGAGGGGGGGCATCTAGGGCGCCACAAGCCCTCCCACTGCCACCCCGTGGTGGCGAAGTGGGGGCTTGTGGGCTCCCTGACGGCCCACTAGCCCCCTCTTTTTCTATATGAAGGGTTTTGGTCTAGAAAAAAAAAATCATTCAGGAGCTTTTCGTGGTTTCTCCGCCGCCACGAGGCGGAACTTGAACAGATCCAATCTAGAGCTCCGGTAGGACGATCCTGCGGGGGAAACTTCCCTCCCGGAGGGGAAATCATCGCCATCGTCATCACCAACACTCCTCTCGTCGAAGGGGAGGCATCTTCATCAACATCTTCATCAGCACCATCTCCTCTCCAATCCCTAGTTCATCTCTTGTAACCAATCTTCGTCTCGCAACTCCGATTGGTACTTGTAAGGTTTCTAGTAGTGTTGATTACTCTTTGTAGTTGATGCTAGTTGGATTACTTGGTGGAAGAGTTTATGTTCAGATCCTTGATGCTATTCATTACACCTCTGATCATGATTATGATTATGTTTTGTGAGTAGTTACTTTTGTTCCCGAGGACATGAGATAAGTCATGTTAATAATAGTCATGTGAATTTGATATTCGTTCGGTATTTTGATATGCTGTATGTTGTCTTTTCCTCTAGTGGTGTTATGTGAACGTTGACTACATAACACTTAACCATATTAGGGCCTAGAGGAAGGCATTGGGAAGTAGTAAGTAGATGATGAGTTGCTGGAGTGACAGAAGCTTAAACCCCAGTCTATGCGTTGCTTCGTGAGGGGCTGATTTGGATCCACTAGTTTAATGCTGTGGTTAGACTTTGTCTTAATTATTCTTTTGTACTTGTGGATGCTTGCGAGAGAGGTTAATCATAAGTGGGATGCTTGTCCAAGTAAGGGCAGTACCCAAGTGCCGGTCCACCCACATATCAAACTATCAAAGTAACGAACGCGAATCATATGAACATGATGAAACTAGCATGCCAGAAATTCCCGTGTGTCCTCGGGAGCGTTTTTCCTCCTATAAGACTTTGTTCAGGCTTGTCCCTTGCTACAAAAGGGATTGGGCCACTTGCAGCACCGTTGCTACTACTTGTTACTTGTTACTTTTGGCTTGCTACGTTTCACCTCGCTACACAATCACTTGTTACCGCTACTTTCAGTGCTTGCAGATATTACCTTGCTGAAATCCGTTTATCACAGCCTTCTGCTCCTCGTTGGGTTCGACACTCTTACTTATCGAAAGGACTATGATTGATCCCCTATACTTGTGGGTCACCACTCATCAGGAAAGCTATCATCAATAGGTTGTGGGTCATCAAGAACATTCTCCAACCTAGACAAGTTATCTGCTACTGGGTTCTCAGCACCCTTCATGTCGACAACATGCAAATCAAATTCTTGTAGCAAGAGAACCCATCTGATAAGTCTAGGTTTAGCGTCTTTCTTCTCCATGAGGTACTTAATAGCAGCGTGATCAGTGTGAATAGTGACTTTGGAATCAACTATGTAAGACCTGAACTTTTCACATGCAAACACGACTGCTAAAAATTCCTTTTCAGTAGTACCATAGTTTCTTTGGGCATTGTCTAGAGTTTTACTAGCATAGTGAATAACATTCAACTTCTTATCAACTCTTTGCCCTAGGACAGCACCAACAGCATAATCACTAGCATCACACATGATTTCGAAAGGTAAGTTCCAATCAGGTGGTTGAACAATAGGCGTAGTTATCAAGGCCTACTTGAGTATTTTGAAGGTTTCCTCACAATCATCGTCAAAAACAAAAGGAATATCCTTTTGCAAGAGATTGGTAAGAGGCCTAGAAATCTTAGAGAAGTCTTTAATGAACCTTCTATAGAAACCAGCATGACCAAGGAAACTTCTTATATCTTTGATATCTGTGGGGCATGGCATTTTCTCGATTGCATCAACCTTAGCCTTATCGACTTCAATACCTCTTTTAGAAATTTTATGTCCTAAGACGATGCCTTCATTAACCGTAAAGTGGCACTTCTCCCAATTCAAGACAAGGTTGGTGTCTTTACATCTCTCCAAGACTTGATCAAGGTTGCTGAGGCAAGCATCAAAAGAAGACCCGTAAACAGAGAAATCATCCATGAAAACCTCAACAATCTTTTCACAAAAGTCAGAGAACATAGCCATCATACATCTTTGAAAGGTGGCAGGTGCGTTACATAAGCCAAAAGGCATACATCTATAAGCAAAGGTACAGAAAGGGCATGTGAAACTGGTTTTCTCCTGATCAGATTGTGCAACAGGTATTTGGGAGAAACCAGAATAACCGTCTAGAAAGCAGAAGTGCATGTGTTTAGATAGTCTCTCTAGCATTTGGTCGATAAAAGGCAAAGGGTAATGATCTTTCCTAGTGGCCTTATTCAATTTCCTAAAATCGATCACCATCCTATAGCCAGTAATGATCCTCTGTGGGATCAATTCATCCTTATCATTAGGGACAACCGTAATACCTACCTTCTTAGGGATGCAATGCACCGGACTTACCCAATTACTATGAGCAACAAGATAAATAATACATGCTTCCAGGAGCTTTAGTATTTCTTTTCTTACTAACTCTTTCATCTGAGGATTTAATATCCTTTGATGATCATCAACTGGTTTGGAATCAGGATCGGTTTTAATCTTGTGCTGGCATAGAGTGGGACAAATGCCCTTAAGATCATCAAGAGTATATCCAATAGCAGCACGGTGCTTCCTCAGAGTTTTTAGTAACTTCTTTTCTTCATGCTCTAAGAGTCTAGCACTAATAATAACAGGATATATCTCTTTTTCATCGAGATAAGCATACTTAGGAGTATCAGGCAACTGTTTAAGCTCGAACACAGGATCACCCTTTGGTGGGGGTGGATCTCCAAGCAGTTCAACAGGCAAGTTATTCTTAAGGATAGGATATTTTTATAAGACAACTCTATCTATCTCATCCCTTTCATCCATATGCATATCATTTCATGCTCAAGCAAGTATTGCCCTAAAGGACCAGTAGGAGGCACGACAATAGAAGCTAGGGCAATAGTTTCATCCTTACTAGACAACTCCTTTTCATGAGTTTGTCTACCAAACTTGGAGAAATTGAACTCATGTAACACACCTTCAAAGCCAAAAGTGATAGTTTGCTTCTCATAGTCAATATGAGCATTGACGGTATTGAGGAAGGGTCTGCCAAATATGATGGGACAAAAGCTATCTTGTGTGGTAGCAAGAACGAGGAAATCAGCAGGATACTTCGTTTTACCACACAAGACCTCAACATCCCTAACAATTCCCACAGGGCAGATAGTATCTCTATTGGCAAGATGAATAGTGACATCAATGGGTTCTATCTCGACACGTGCAATCTCGTCTTTGATTTCATCATATGAGGATCGAGGTATTGCACTAACACTAGCACCCACGTCACATAGACCATGATAACAATGATCTCCTATCTTAACAGAAACAACAGGCGTGCCAACAACATGTCTATGTTTGTCTCTAGCTTGTGCTTTAGCAATTCTAGCAGCATCTTCACAGAAGTAAATATCATGGTCATCAACATTGTCGGACAGGAGATCTTTGATAATAGCAATGCTAGGTTCAACTCTAATTTGCTCAGGGGGTGTAGGTGTTCTAATGTAGCCCCTACGTATCACAGTTGAAACTTTAGAATGATCCTTTATCCTAACAGGGAAAGGTGGTTTCTCAATGTAAGCACTAGGAACAATAGGATCATTATAGGCAATGACTTTCTCTTCAACTGGATTGGGTTTGACTACATTGACTTCTAAGGGAGGATGATATTTAAACCACCTCACTTTGGGGAGATCAATATGAGCCGCAAATGATTCACACAATGAAGCTACTATCTCAGAGTCAAGTCCATATTTAGCGCTAAAATCACAAAAAGTATTTGTTTCCACAAAGGATTTAACGCAATCAAACTTGAAATTCATACCTGACTCCTTACCTACATCAAGCTCCCAATCTAAAGAGTTGCGTTTAATTCTTTCCAATAAATTCCATTTGAAGTCAATATCTCTCTTCATAAAAGAACCGTACAAGAAGTGTCGAGCATGGTGCGATCATCATGAGAAAGCCGAGCATAGAAGTTTTGAATGATAATTTCTCTCGAGAGCTCATGGTTGAGGCATGAATATAACATTGATTTAAGCCTCCCCCAAGCTTTAGCGATGCTTTCTCTGTCACGAGGCCAAAAATTATAAATAAAATTCCGATCACGATGTACTACATGCATAGGATAAAACTTTTGATGAAATTCCAATTTCAACCGATTGTAGTTCCCTTATCCAGTATCATCACATAGCCTATACCATGTCAACGCCTTATCCCTCAAAGATAAGGGAAATACCTTCTTGTTGACCTCATCCTCGGGCAAACCTGCAAGCTTAAATAGACCAAAAACTTCATCTACATAGATTAGATGCAAGTCGGGATGTGATGTTCCATCTCCTGTAAAAGGATTAGCCAGCAGTTTCTCAAGCATACTGCTACTTCTCAAACAACAGCGCCAGAAATTGACACGTTGATGGATATTGGGCTTGCATTGGTTTTTCCCTTGAAGAGGAAAGGGTGATGCAGCACAGGAGCAGTAAGTATTACCCTTAGTTTGAGAACCAAGTTATCGATCCAGAAGGAGGGTCTCGTCAAGTCTAGAGTGCCTGCGCAAACACAAACAAGCTTGCACCCAACGCTTCAAAGGGGTTGTCAATCCCTTCAAGATTGTTTGCAAAGTGAGATCTTAAGGCGAAAAGTGCAATGAAGTAAAAAGTGTAAGGCTAAAAATATGGTGTGGAGAAGACCCTAGGGGCCATAGTGTTCACTAGAGGCTTCTCACAAAATAGCAAGTATTAAGGTGGGTGAACAAATTACTGTCGAGCAATTGATAGAACCGCGCAAAGTCATGACGATATCTAAGGCAATGATCATACATATAGGCATCACGTCCGAGACAAGTAGACCGATACTTTCTGCATCTACTACTATTACTCCACACATCGACTGCTATCCATCATGCATCTAGTGTATTGAGTTCATGACGAACAGAGTAACGCTTTAAGCAAGATGACATGATGTAGAGGGATAATATCAAACCAATGATGAAAACCCCATCTTTTTACCCTTGATGGCAACAGCATGATGCATGCCTCGCTACCCCTTCTGTCACTGGGTGAGGTCACCGCACGGTATGAACCCAAAACCAAGCACTTCTCCCATTGCAAGAATCATAGATCTAGTTGGCCAGACAAAACCCACAACTTGAAGAGAATTACAAGGATATGAAATCATGCATAAGAGAGATCAGAAGAAACTCAAATAAGATTCATAGATAATCTGATCATAAATCTACAATTCATCGGATCTCGACAAACACACCGCAAAAGAAGATTAAATCGGATAGATCTCCATGAAGATCATGGAGAACTTTGTATTGAAGATCCAAGAGAGAGAAGAAGCCATCTAGTTACTAGCTATGGATCCGTAGGTCTATGGTAAACTACTCACGCATCATCGGAGAGGTCATGGTGTTGATGAAGAAGCCCTCCGTATCCGAATCCCCCCTCCGGCAGGGCACCACGACGTGCCCCAGATGGGATCTTGCAGAGAGAAAAGCTTGCGGCAGCGGAAAAGCGATTGCGATGATCTCCTGACTTTTTTGGGAATATTTGGGAATATATAGGCGCAAGATCTAGGTCAGGGGACCTCCAGCGGGCCCACAAGCTTGGATGGCGTGGCCCCCTAGCCGCGGGGTGGGGGCTTGTGGGGCCCCTCGGGCTCTTCTGGCTTGGCTCCCAAGTTCTCCGATCTTCTTCCATTCCATAAAAATCTTTTCGGGGATTTTCTTCCGTTTGGACTCTGTTTCAAAATCTCCTCTGAAAGGGGTCAAAAACATGGAAAAAACAGGAACTGGCACTTGCCACTGAGTTAATAAGTTAGTCCCAAAAAATAAATAAAAGGCATGCAAAACATCCAAAGTTTGACAAGATAATAGCATGAAACCATCAAAAAGTATAGATACATTGGAGACGTATCAAGCATACCCAAGCTTAACTCCTGCTCGTCCTCAAGTAGGGAAGTGGTAAAGAATGAATTTTTGATGTGGAATGCTACCTAGCATAGTTGTCCTTTGCAACTTCTTTCACGTGGCATGAATGTTCAGATCCATAAGATTCAAAACAATAGTTTGCTATTGACATGAAAATAGTAATACTTCAAGCAAACTAGCAAAGTAATCATGAACTTTCGAAATAACAAGGCCAAATAAAGTTATCCCTACAAAATCATATAGTCTGGCTATGCTCCATCATCCTCACACAACTAATGTAAATCATGCACAACCCCGGAATTGGCCAAGTAATTGTTTTCGCACTCTTACTTTCTCAAACTTTTTATATCTATCATGCAATACATGAGCGCGAGCCATGGATATAGCACTATAGGTGGAATAGAGTGTGGTGGTGGTTGTGAGACAAAAAGGAGGAGATGGTCACATTGACTCGGCGTATCAATAGGCTATGGAGATGCCCATTAATAGATATCAATGTGAATGAGTAGGGCTTGCCATAAAAGAGATGCACTAGAGCTATAAGTATATGAAATCTCAAAAGGAAAACTAGTGGGTGTGCATCCAACTTGCTTGCTCACGAAGACCTAGGGCAATTTTGAGGAAGCCCATCATTGGAATATACAAGCCAAGTTATATAGTGAAGATTCCCACTAGCATATGGTAGTGACAAAGCAAGAAGCTCTCAATCATGAAGAACATGGTGCTATCATGAAGCACAAGTGTGGGAAAAGATAGTAGCATTGTCGCTTCTCTCCTTTTCTCTTTCTTTTTCATTTGGGCTCTTAGGCCTCCTTTTTTTTCTATTTTCTCATTTTTTTTGTTTTTGGGCTCTTTGGCCTCTTTTTTTCCTCACATGGGACAATGCTCTAATAATGATGATCATCACACTTTTATTTACTCACAGCTCGAAGATCAAAATGATGATGACTCCATAGGAAATGCCTCCGGCAGTGTACCGGGATGTGCAACGATCTAGTATGATCATGCAATGGCAATATGAGAGTGACGACACAAGTCATGAGACGGAACGGTGGTAGTTTCATGGCAATATATCTCGGAATGGCTATGAAAATGGCATAGTAGGTAGGTATGGTGGCTGTTTTGAGGAAGGAATTTGGTGGGTTTGTGCACCGGCGAGAATGGCGCAGCACTAGTGAGGCTAGCAATGGTGGAAGGTGAAAGTGCATCTATACCATGGACTCACATTAGTCATAAAGAACTCACATACTTGTTGCGAAAGTTTTTGTTAGTAATCAAAACAAAGTGCTTAACGCATACTCCGAGGGGAAGGGTTGGTAGGTGTAAACCATCGCGCGATCCCGACCTCAACACAATGGATGACAATCAATAGATCAATTATGCTCCGACTTCCTAACATAGCGGTTCACCATACGTGCATGCTATGGGAATCACTAACTTCAACATAAGTATTTCTAGATTCACAACACCCCACTAACATAACTCTTAATATTACCGAATCCATGTCTCAAAACTAATTGAGAGGAATCGAAACTTCTCTTTCTACTCAATGCACATGAAGATGGAGGTTTTTGCATCCTCTTTGGGTACCTAGCACATGGGACTACTTTCATAGCATAAGCCAACTACCAAATCACGCACCATTGTGCTCTAAAGATATAAGTGAATCACATGAGCAAAAGTATCTAGCTCAAAAGATATAAGTGAAGCACATGAGCAAAAGCATCTAGCTCAAAAGATATAAGTGAAGCACAATGAACATTCTAGAAAAATCACGATGAGTGCATGTCTCTCTCTCTCAAAAAGGTGTGCAGCAAGGATGATTGTGACACAACAAAAATAAAAGACTCCTAAGATACAAGACGCTCCAAGCAAAACACATATCATGTGGTGAATAAAAATATAGCTCCAAGTAATGTTACCGATGGATTGAAGACGAAAGAGGGGATGCCTTCCCGGGGCATCCCCAAGCTTAGGATTTTTGGTATCCTTGAATTTGGCTTGGGGTGCCTTGGGCATCCCCAGGATTGAGCTCTTTCTACTCCTTATCTCTTTGTCCATGAGAACATCACCCAAAACTTCAAAACTTCACAACACAAAACTTAAACACAAACTTGTGATAGCATTAGTACAAGAAAACAAACTACCACTTCTCTTGGTACTGTAGCAAACTTGAGTTCTATCAATATTGATGATGGGATACTGTATTCTCACTTTCCCATGGCTAGTACCCCCAGATACTAACCATAGTTTCATCAAAACAAGCAACCAACTCAACAAAAAACAGAATCTGTCAAAAACAGACCAGTCTGTAGCAATCTGTATACTTCATATACTTCTGGTACCTCAAAAAATCTGAAACATTACGACGGTCTGGGGAAAAAGCATATAAATCAGCAGCAGAAAGAATCAACTCAAAAACTCTTTCTGAATAAAAATGAAAAATCATCTCGTGAGCGAAAAGTTTCTGTCTTTTTCCAGCAGGATCAAACAACCATTACCAAGACTAATTATAAAGGCTTTGCTTGGCTCAAACACAAAAAGAAACAAAAAAACACAATCACAACAGAATTATGAAAGTGTGGACGCAAAAAAACATAAAGAAAAAGATAAATTCATTGGGTTGCCTCCCAACAAGCGCTATTGTTTAACGCCCTTAGCTAGGCATAGAAGTGATAGAATCACGTATTCTCGTCTTTGGTGCTCAAACCATAAGTGGCCCTCATCATGGATTCATAAGGCAATCTTATTTTCTTTCTAGGAAAGTGTTCCATGACCTTACTTAAAGGAAATTGAAATCTAATATTCCCTTCCTTCATATCGATGATAGCACCAATAGTCCTTAGGAAAGGTCTACCAAGAATAATAGGGCATGTAGGATTGCAATCAATGTCAAGCACAATGAAATCCACGGGTACATAGTTCCTATTTGCAATAATAAGAACATCATTGATCCTTCCCATGGGTTTATTGACAGTAGAATCAGCAAGATGCAAATTAAGAGAATACTCTTCAATCTCATTAAAACCCAGAACATCACATAAAGACTTTGGAATCGCAGAAACACTAGCACCCAAATCACACAAAGCATTGCACTCATAGTTTTTGATTTTGATTTTGATGGTAGGTTCCCACTCATCATGAAGCTTTCTAGGGATAGAGACTTCCAATTCAAGTTTCTCTTCAAGAGCTTTCATCATAGCTTCGACGATATGATCGGTAAAGGCTTTGTATTGGCTATAAGCGTGTGGAGAGTTCAACATGGATTAGATCAAAGAAATGCATTCAATCAAGGAGCAACTATCATAATTGAATTCCTTGAAATCCATGGTAGTAATTTCATTACTACTCAAAGTTTCAAGGTCTTCTACTCCACTTTTAATGCTTTTAGCATCAAGTAGATGGACTCCGAATCATTGGGGCACTTTTCAACCAAAGTGGATTCATATCCAACCCCATAATCATTAGGTTTGACACAAGAAAAAAAAGATTCAATGGGAGTCACACCAAGCACTTTAAGATCTTCGTGATTCTCATCACGAGAACACGCCTTTTTAAGCCATTCATGTCTAGCACGAATTTGGGGGTTCTTTCTTGGCTCTCAATCATAGAAACACGCATAGATTTCAAAGTTTCATCCATGTTGATTTTCGGAGGAGCACATCTAACTTTCAAGGCATCAACATCACAAGAAATCCTATCAACGCTCTTAGCCAAATCATCAATTTTGAGTAGTTTTTCCTCTATGGACGCATTGAAAATCTTTTGAGAGTTGATGAACTCTTTGATATTACTCTCTAGATCAGAGGGTAATCTATTGTAATTTCCATGAGTATTGTTGTAGGAGTTTCCAAAATTATTAGAGGAGTTACTAGGAAAAGGCCTAGGAACATAGTTTCCTCTAAAAGCATTGTTGTTGCCAAAGTTATTCCTACCAACAAAATTAACGTCCAAGCTAGCGTTGCTACTCTCAATCAAAGAATACAAAGGCATATCATTAGGATCCAAAGGAGCACTTCTACTAGCAACCAAATTTATTAACTCATCCATCTTTACACTCAACGAGTTAATTTGTTCTATAGCATGTACCTTCTTACTAGTAGGTGACCTTTCAGTGTGCCACTGAGAGTAGTTCGTCATGATATTGTCTAAGAGATTTGTGTCTTCTCCTAACGTGATTTCCATGAACGTTCCACCTGAGGAGGAGTCCAAGATATTTCTAGAAGTGAAATTCAAGCCAGCGTAAAAGATTTGAATAATCATCCAAAGGCTCAAGCCATGAGCGGGACAATTTCTAATCATTAACTTCATTCTCTCCCAAGCTTGTGCAACATGTTCATGATCAAGTTGCTTGAAATTCATGATGTCATTACGGAGAGAGATGATTTTAGCCGGAGGAAAATACTTGGATATATAAGCATCTTTGCACTTATTCCAAGAATCGATACTATTTTTGGGCAAAGAAGAAAACCAAGATTTTGCGCGATCACGCAACGAGAAAGGAAAAAGCTTCAATTTAATCACGTCATTATCCACATCTTTTTTCTTTTGCATATCGCAAAGCTCAATGAAGGTATTGAGATGGGATGCGGCATCTTCACTAAGAAGGCCAGAGAATTGCTCTTTCATAACAAGATTCAGCAAAGCGGCATTGATTTCGTATGACTCCTCACTAGTGGCGGGAGCAATAGGAGTACTAACAAAGTCATTATTATTAGTATTCGAGAAGTCACAAAGGGGCGAACGAAAAAGGCGAACGAAAAAGGCAAATTTGTGAAGTGGGGGAGAGGAAAACGAGAGGCAACTGGCAAACAAAGTAAATGCAAGAGATGAGTTTGTGACACTTACTTGGATGAGCTCTTGACTTGATCTTCCTCCCCGGCAACGGCGCCAGAAATCCTTCTGCTACTTCTCAAACAACAACGCCAGAAATTGACACGTTGACGGTGATTGGGCTAGCGTTTTTTTCCCTTGAAGAGGAAAGGGTGATGCAGCACACGAGCAGTAAGTATTTTCCTCAGTTTGAGAACCAAGGTATCGATCCAGAAGGAGGGTCTCGTCAAGTCCAGAGTACCTGCGCAAACACAAACAAGCTTGCACCCAACGCTTCAAAGGGGTTGTCAATCCCTTCAAAATTGTTTGCAAAGTGATATCTGAAGGCGGAAAGTGCAACGAAGTAAAAAGTGTAAGGCTAAAAATATGGTGTGGAGTAGACCCTGGGGGCCATAGTGTTCACTAGAGACTTCTCTCAAAATAGCAAGTATTACGGTGGGTGAACAAATTACTGTTGAGCAATTGATAGAACCATGCATAGTCATGACGATATCTAAGGCAATGATCATACATATAGGCATCATGTCCGAGACAAGTAGACCGATACTTTCTACATCTACTACTATTACTCCACACATCGACCGCTATCCATCATGCATCTAGTGTATTGAGTTCATGACGAACAGAGTAACGCTTTAAGCAAGATGACATGATGTAGAGGGATAATCTCAAACCAATGATGAAAATCCCATCTTTTTACCCTTGATGGCAACAAAATGATGCGTGCCTCGCTACCCCTTCTGTCACTGGGTGAGGTCACTGCACGGTATGAACCCAAAACCAAGCACTTCTCCCATTCCAAGAATCATAGATCTAGTTAGCCAGACAAAACCCACAACTCGAAGAGAATTACAAGGATATGAAATCATGCATAAGAGAGATCATAAGAAACTCAAATAAGATTCATAGATAATATGATCATAAATCCACAATTCATCGGATCTCGACAAACACACCGCAAAAAAGATTACATCGGATAGATCTCCATGAAGATCATGGAGAACTTTGTATTGAAGATCCAAGAGAGAGAAGAAGCCATCTAGTTACTAGCTATGGAACCGTAGGTCTATGGTGAACTACTCACGCATCATCGGAGAGGTCATGGTGTTGATGAAGAAGCCCTCCGTATCCGATTCCCCCTCCGGCAGGGCACCAGGACGTGCCCCAGATGGGATCTTGCGGAGACAGAAGCTTGCGGCGACGGAAAAGCGATTGCGATGATCTCCTGATTTTTTTGGGAATATTTGGGAATATATAGGCGCAAGATCTTGGTCATGGGACCTCCAGGGGGCCCACAAGCCTGGATGGCGCGCCCCCTGGGGCTCTTCTGGCTTGGCTCCCAAGTTCTCCGATCTTCTTCCGTTCTCGAAAAAATGTTTTCAGGGATTTTCTTCCGTTTGGACTCTGTTTCAAAATCTCCTCTGAAAGGGGTCAAAAACATGGAAAAACAGGAACTGGCACTTGGCAATGAGTTAATAAGTTTGTCCCAAAAAATAAATAAAAGGCATGCAAAACATCCAAAGTTTGACAAGATAATAGCATGAAACCATAAAAAATTATAGATATGTTGGAGACGTATCACATACCCGAAGGAAATTCATAGCAAATATTTTCAGTAGGTGCAGCAAGTTGAGGAGCAACTCTTTATGCTTCCGTTCGAGGTGAAGATACCCCGAACAAGCTCCTCAAAGGATTAGTTTCCATAGTGACAAGTGACAATAAATTTCAGCACACTATATAAATGTTTCCTTACCAAATTCCACTTACCAAAGGCGCTTCACTAACCGGCAACGGTGCCAGAAAAGTTTATTGATGACCCACAAGTATAGGGGATCTATCATAGTCCTTTCGATAAGTAAGTGTGTCGAACCCAACTAGGAGCAGAAGGATCTCACAAGTGGTTTTCATTAAGGTATTCTCTGCAAGCACTGAAATTATAGGTAACAGAAAGTTGTGTGGTGAGATGATTCGTAGCAAGTAGCAAGTAAAAAAAGTAACAACGGTGCAACAAAGTGGACCAATCCCTTTTGTAGCAAGGGACAAGCCTGGACAAACTCTTATAGGAGGTAAAGCGCTCCCGAGGACACATGGGAATTTCTGTCAAGCTAGTTTTCATCATGTTGATATGATTCGCGTTCGCTACTTTGATAGTTTGATATGTGGGTGGACTAAAGCTTGGGTACTACCCTTACTTGGACAAGAATCCCACTTATGATTAACCCCTCTCGCAAGCATCCGCAACTACGAAAGAAGAATCCAGACGAAGTCTAACCATAGCATTGACCTAGTGCATCCAAATCAGCCCCTTACGAAGCAACCCATAAACTAGGGTTTAAGCTTCTGTCACTCTAGCAACCCATCATCTACTTATTACTTCCCAATGCCTTCCTCTAGGCCCAAATAATGGTGAAGTGTTATGTAGTAGATGTTCACATAACACCACTAGAGGAAAAACAACATACAACACATCAAAATATCGAACGAATACCAAATTAACATGACTACTTATAGCATGACTTATCCCATGTCCTTAGGAAAAAAGTGACTACTCACAAAGCATAATCATATTCATGAGCAGAGAGGTAATGAGTAGCATTAGGGGTCTGAACATATAATCTTCTACCAAGTAATCCAACTAGCATCAACTACAAAGAGTAATTAACACTACTAGCAACCTTACAAGTACCTATCGGACTCGCGAGACGGAGAATTGTTACAAGAGAGGAACTAGGGTTTGGAGATGAGATGGTGCTCATGAATATGTTGATGGTGATGAGTCCCCTCCGATGAGAGGAGTGTTGGTGATGACGATGGCGACGATTTCCCCCTTCGGGAGGGAAGTTTCCCCGGCAGGATCGTCCTGCCGGAGCAATAGATTGGTTCTGCTCAAGTTCCGCCTCGTGGCGGCGGCGATTACTCCCGAAAAGCCTCCTCTTGATTTTTTCTGGAATGAAACCCTTCTTGTAGCAAAAGAGGGGGGCCAAAGGGCCAGCTGGGAGCCCACAAGCCCCCTAGGCGCGACAAAGGGGAGGCCGCGCCTAACAGGCTTGTGGCCTCCTGCTGGCGCCCCTCTAGTACTTCTTCGGCCCAGTATTTTAAAAAAAATCCAAAATAAATCCTCATTAATTTTCACGGCTTTTGAAGTTGCGTAGAATAGGTATCTCAAACTTGCTCCTTTTTCAGGCCAGAATTCCAGCTGCCGGCATTCTCCCTCTTCCTGTAAACCTTGCAAAATAAGAGAGAACAGGCATAAGTATTGTACCGTGAAGTGTAATAACAGCCCAAAAAGCGATAAATATCAACATGAAAGCATGATGCAAAATGGACGTATCAACTCCCCCAAGCTTAGACCTCGCTTGTCCTCAAGCGAAAGCCGAGATCAATAAATATGCCCACATGTTTATAGAGAGAGGTGTCGACAAAACAAGATACAGACATGCAGGCATCATGATCATAACCAGAACAACAATACCATGATATGAACTCTTATGCTAAAGTGACAATTCCTTCACAAGGTAAAGTATGGGTCAAGAGCCTTACCGAGAATTAACAACCGATAACCTTTAGTCATTGAATCAATTGCAGTTTATCACAACATCAGAAAGATTCAAATAAGAGCTTGTAAAGCAAATCAACATATTCAATCATCTTTTCGTCTTCTACAATTGCTAAAACTCACGTGGTATTCATGAGATCAAAGTTTCAGTCGGACACAGAGAAAGATAGGGGCTTATAGTTTCGCCTCCCAACTATTTACCTCAAGGGTAATGTCAACAATAACAATTCATGAATACTTACTTCCAAGTTGACATATGAATATAGATCTTTCCCTAGCATATGACGTTAGCCAAGATAAAGGAGAAATAAGGAATTGGTGTAGATCACCATGACTCATTCAAGGGCAGAAAGTAAAGGTGCAAGATAGGCCCTTCGCAGAGGGAATCAGAGGTTGTCATGCGCTTTTGAGGTTTGGATGTGTGTCCTCTTAGTGTGAAGGAGCGTCTCTTTATATTGCCTCGTGTGATAAAGAACTTTATTATGCAGTCTGTCGCTTTTATGTCTTCCTCATCACAGGTTCGTACAAAGCTTATTTTCCACATACTAATAGATCATACATATTAGGGAGCAATTTTTATTGCTTGCACCGATGACAACTTACTTGAGGGATCTTATTCAATCCATAGGTAGGTATGGTGGACTCTCATGGCAAAACTGGGGTTGAAGGTTTATGGATGCACAAGTAGTATCTCTACTTGCTTCGGGAGTTTTGGCTAATATGAGGTGGAAACAATCGTCACATGCTAAGGGATCTCGAGTCATATAACATTGTTCGGAACCAAGCAAACACAATTCATTATGTTGTCTTCTTGTCCAACATCTACTTCTAAGCATGTAATAGTTTAGTGAGTGTTCACAATCATAGATGGTGCTAAAGATGATATATTTATATGTGAACCTCTCCTTCTTTATCACTTCCTATTAATTGCAACAATGACCAAGGTCTACGTTTGTCTATCCTCAACAAGTTTCAATCAACATTCTTTTTATATGTGAAGCCATCACTTCCCATAAGATCATTACATGATCTTTCATGCTTTTGTTCTTTTCTCATTCTCTTGAACATGGCATGAGGAAAGACCCTTAACTAAGACACCCTTTATTATATGGCTCACGAGATCGAATACATCGGGGGTGACCCAAAGCAAAACTCAAGCCAAAAACACTAAGAACTTTATTCTACTAGAGAAAGAGAAAACTGAAAAGGAACAAACTAAAACAAAGGTAAAGGCAAAAGATGTGATGGTGATACGATACCGGGGCAACTCCCCCAAGCTTGGCACAAGCCAAGGGGATTGACCATACACATGCTTAGTTGTCTTCCTTTGGAGGTGATGGTTCTGGAGTTGTTGCAGAGGTCTTGAACTTGTTTAATTTCCTCTTGAGCATAAAATTCTGCTACTTCAGATCATTAATTTCCTCTTCAAGCCTCAACACCCTTTGGCATAACCACTTATGATTAACCCGTCTCGCAAGCATCCGCAACTATGAAAGAAGAATTAAGACAAAGTCTAACCATAGCATTAAACTAGTGGATCCAAATCAGCCCCTTACGAAGCAACGCATAAACTAGGGTTTAAGCTTCTGTCACTCTAGCAACCCATCATCTACTTATTACTTCCCAATGCCTTCATCTAGGCCCAAATAATGGTGAAGTGTTATGTAGTCGATGTTCACATAACACCACTAGAGGAAAAACAACATACAATACATCAAAATATCGAACGAGTACCAAATTCACATGACTACTTATAGCATGACTTATCCCATGTCCTGAGGAACAAAAGTGACTACTCACAAAGCATAATCATATTCATGACCAGAGAGGTAATGAGTCGCATCAAGGATCTGAACATATAATATTCCACCAAGTAATCCAACTAGCATCAACTACAAAGAGTAATTAACACTACTAGCAACCTTACAAGTACCAATTGGAGTCGCGAGACGGAAATTGGTTACAAGAGATGAACTAGGGTTTGGAGATGAGATGGTGCTGATGAAAATGTTGACGGTGATGAGTCCCCTTCGATGAGAGGAGTGTTGGTGATGACGATGGTGATGATTTCCCCCTCCGGGAGGGAAGTTTCCCCGGCAGGATCGTCCCGCCGGAGCTCTAGATTGGTTCTGCTCAAGTTCCGCCTCATGGCGGCAGCGATTCCTCCCGAAAAGCCTCCTCTTGATTTTTTCTGGAACGAAACCCTTCTTGTAGCAAAAGAGGGGGGCCATAGGGCCAACTGGGAGCCCACAAGCCCCCTAGGCGCGACCAGGGGGTGGCCGTGCCTAGCACGCTTGTGGCCTCCTACTGGCGCCCCACTGGTACTTCTTCGGCCCAATATTTTTTATAAAATCCAAAATAAATCCTCGTTGATTTTCACGGCTTTTGGAGTTGCACATAATAGGTATCTCAAACTTGCTCCTTTTTCAGGCCAGAATTCCAACTGACGGCATTCTCCCTCTTCATGTAAACCTTGCAAAATAAGAGAGAAAAGGCATAAGTATTGTACCGTGAAGTGTAATAAGAGCCCAAAAAGCGATAAATATCAACATGAAAGCATGATGCAAAATGGACATATCAGGTACAAGAGATGAACTAGGTTTGGAAATAAGATGGTGCTGATGAAGATGTTGATGGAGATGAGTCCCCTCCGATGAGAGGAGTGTTGGTGATGACGATGGCGACGATTTCCCCCTACGAGAGGGAAGTTTCCCCGGCAGGACGGCCCTGCCGGAGCTCTAGATTGGTTATGCTCAAGTTTTGCCTCATGGCGGTGGCGTTTCTTCCCGAAAGCTCTCTCCTGATTTTTTCTGGGACGAAACCTCCTTATAGCAGAAGATGGGAGCCGGAGGTGTAACATGAGGCCCACGAGCCCCCCAGGCGTGCCCAGGGGGTGGGGCGCGCCTGGTAGGCTCGTGACCTCCTGGTGGCTCCCCTCCTGTATTTCTTCCGCCCAGTATTTTTTATATATTCCAAAATAATTCCTCGCTGATTTTCACGACTTTTGGAGTTGTGCAGAATAGGTATCTCAAACTTGCTCCTTTTCCAGCCCAGAATTCTAGCTGCCGGCATTCTCCCTCTTCATGTAAACCTTATAAAATAAGAGAGAAAAGGCATAAGTATTGTACCATAATGCGTAATAATAGCCCATAATGCGATAAATATCAATATAAAATGGACGTATCAACTCCCCCAAGCTTAGATCTTGCTTGTCCTCAAGCGGAAGCCAAGATCAACAAATATGCCCACATGTTTAGAGATAGAGGTGCCGATAAAATAAAAAACGGACATGCAGACATCATGATCATATTTAGAACAACAATATCGTCATATAATCTCTGATGCTAAAGTGACAATTCCTTCACAATGTAAAGTATGGATGAAGAACCTTATTGAGAATTAACAACTAATAGTCTTTAGTCATTGAGGCAGTTGCAGTTTATCATAACATTGGAAAGAGTCAAATAAGAGCTTCTAAAGCAAGTCCACATACTCAATCATCTTTTAGTATTATACAATTGATAAACTCACACGGTACTCATGAGATCAAAGTTTCAGTTGGACACAGAGAAAGATAGGGGCTTATAGTTTCACCTCCAACTATTTACCTCAAGGGTAAAGTCAACAATAATAATTCATGATTACTTACTTCCAAGTTGATAAATGAATATAGATCTTTCCCTAGCACATGACGCTAGCCAAGATAATGGCGAAATAAGGAATTGGTGTCGATCACCATGACTCTTTTAAAGATAAAAAGTAAAGGTACAAGATAGGCCCTTCGCAGAGGGATGTAGAGGTTGTCATGCGCTTTTGGGGTTTGGATGTGTGATCTCTTAGTGTGTAGGAACGCCACTTTATATTGCCTCCTGTGCTAAAGAACTTTATTATGCAGTCTGTCCCTTTTATGTCTTCCTCATCACAGGTTCATACAAAGCTTATTTTCCACACACTAATAGATCATACATATTTAAGGAGAAATTTTTATTGCTTGCACCGATGACAACTTACTTGAGGGATCTTATTCAATCCATAGGTAGGTATGGTGGACTCTCATGGCAAAACTGGGTTGAGGGTTTATGGATGCAGAAGTAGTATCTCTACTTAGTGCGGAAGTTTTGGCTGATATGAGGTGGAAGCAAGTGTCACATGCTAAGGGATCTCTAGTCATATAACATTGTTCGGAACCAAGCAAACATAATTCATTATGTTGTCTTCCTTGTCCAACGTCTACCTCTCAGCATGTAATAGTTTAAATAGTGTTCACAATCATAGACGGTGTCAAAGATGATATATTTATATGGGAACCTCTCTATATTTATTACTTCCTATTAATTGTAACAATGACCAAGGTCTACGCTTGTCCACCCACAACAAGTTTCAATCAACATTCTTTTTATATGTGAAGCCACCACTTCCGTTAGGATCATCACATGATCTTTCATGGTTTTGTTCTATTTTATTATTGTTTTATTTGGATCATGGCATGAAGCAAAGCCCTTAACTAAAACACTCTTTATTATATAACTCACGAACTAGATTACATTGGGGGTAACCCAAAGGAAAACTCAAGCCTAGATCATACTAAGAACTTTATTCTACTAGATAAAGATATTACCAAAAAGGATCGAACTAAGATAAAGGTAAAGGCAAAAGATGTGATGGTGATACGATACCGGGGCAACTCCCCCAAGCTTGGCACAAGCCAATGGGAGTGCCCATACCCGTGTTTAATTGTCTTCCTTCGGGGGTGATGGTGATGAAGCAATCCTGTCTTTAAGTTCCAAGAGGGCCATCAATCTTCGATTTATACTTTGGAGCTTTGTGATTCGTTTCTCCAGCAAAATAACTTCACGGGTGAGATAAGTATTGCGAGCACGAGTTATTTCACATAACCTCAAGAGTTCGATCAAGGATGGGGATAGCAGGTGGTGGTAGAGTTGGAGGAAATCCTCTTCCTCAGCTTCTTCCTTGTTGAGCACAGATTTCCCTTCGTCCGATGTCGGATTCTCCTCCTTAGTTTTGCCCTTGGTTTCTTCCAGCAGCACTTCCTTAGCCTCCATGACTTCCATCCTTTTCAAATCAACATTTACTTCTTCATAGACTTGAGGGAATCGTTCTCCCCGACAGATTTCCGAGACGACATCCTTGCCCTAAATCCGCTGCTGAAAACAGGCTCGAAACAGAAATAGAGGATATTTGCGTGATACGAGGATCAGACCTTTCGGGAGATTATATAATGAATTTTTACCTACCATAAGGAGTATTCCATAAGAAAATGGAGTCCGGAAGACACACGAGGTGCTCACGAGCCCCCCAGGCGAGCCCAGGGGGTGGGGTGCGCCTGCCAGGCTTGTCACCTCCTCGTGCGCTTTCCGGGCAACTTTAAATTTGTCTATTTTTCTAAATATTCCAAAACAGAGAAAATTGCTATTGGAAAAGTTTTAGAGTCGGTTTACTTACCGTATCACATACCTCTTCGTTCTTGGAGTCTGAAACAAGCTGGTAAATATCCCTTATGTACTCCTCCGGAGTTATGGTATTTGTTGGAATCATGCCCTAGAGGCAATAATAAATATAGTTATTATTATAATTCCTGTATCAAGATAATCGTTTATTATCCATGCTATAATTGTATTGAATGAAGACTTATATACATGTGTGGATACATAGACAAAACACTGTCCCTAGCAAGCCTCTAGTTGGCTAGCCAGTTGATCAAAGATAGTCAGGGTCTTCTGATTATGTACAAGGTGTTGTTGCTTGATAACTGGATCACGTCATTAGGAGAATCACGTGATGGACTAGACCCAAACTAATAGATGTAGCATGTTGATTGTGTCATTTTGTTGCTACTGTTTTCTGCGTGTCAAGTACTTGTTCCTATGACCATGAGATCATATAACTCACTGACACCGGAGGAATGCTTTGTGTGTATCAAACGTCGCAACGTAACTGGGTGACTATAAAGATGCTCTACAGGTATATCCGAAGGTGTTCGTTGAGTTAGTATGGATCGAGACTGGGATTTGTCACTCCGTGTGACGGAGAGGTATCTCGGGGCCCACTCGGTAATACAACATCACACACAAGCCTTGCAAGCAATGTGACTTAGTGTAAGTTGCAGGATCTTGTATTACGGAACGAGTAAAGAGACTTGCCGGTAAACGAGATTGAAATAGGTATGCGGATACTGACGATCGAATCTCGGGCAAGTAACATACCGAAGGACAAAGGGAATGACATACGGGATTATATGAATTCTTGGCACTTAGGTTCAAACGATAAGATCTTCGTAGAATATGTGGGATCCAATATGGGCATCCAGGTCCCGCTATTGGATATTGACCGAGGAGTCACTCGGGTCATGTCTGCATAATTCTCGAACCCGCAGGGTCTGCACACTTAAGGTTCGACGTTGTTTTATGCGTATTTGAGTTATATGGTTGGTTACCGAATGTTGTTCGGAGTCCTGGATGAGATCACGGGCGTCACGAGGGTTTCCGGAATGGTCCGGAAACGAAGATTGATATATAGGATGACTTCATTTGATTGCCGGAAGGTTTTTGAATGACGAATGGGATCCGGGTGTTCACCGGGGGGGGGGGGGGGCAACCCACCCCGGGGAAGCCCATAGGCCTTGGGGGTGGCGCACCAGCCCTTGGTGGGCTGGTGGGACAGCCCAAGAAGGCCCTATGCGCCAAAGGATAAGAAATCAAAGAGAAAGAAAAAAGGGGGAGGTGGGAAAGGAGAGAAGGACTCCACCTTCCAATCCAAGTTGGATTCGGTTTGGAAGGGGAGGACTTCCCCCTTGGTTCGGCCGACCCCCTTGGGGCTCCTTCAGCCTCAAGGCAAGGCCCCTCCCCTCCCAACTATATATACAGAGGTATTAGGGCTGATTTGAGACAACTTTTGCCACGGCAGCCCGACCACATACCTCCACGGTTTTTCCTCCAGATCGCGTTTCTGCTGAGCTCGGGCGGAGCCCTGCCGAGATCAGATCAGCACCAACCTCTGGAGCGCCGTCACGCTGCCAGAGAACTCATCTACCTGTCCGTCTCTCTTGCTGGATCAAGAAGGCCGAGATCATCGTCGAGCTGTACGTGTGCTGAACGCGGAGGTGCCGTCCGTTCGGCACTAGATCGTGGGACGGATCGTGCGACGGTTCGCAATCGAGGGACGTGAGGATGTTCCACTACATCAACCACGTTCACTAACGCTTCTGCAGTGCGATCTACAAGGGTACGTAGATCGGAAATCCGCTCTCGTAGATGGACATCACCATGATAGGTCTTCGTGCGCGTAGGAAAATTTTTGTTTCCCATGCGACGTTCCCCAACAGTATTAATAATATTGCTTTCAACATTTATGGGAGTACCTGAGATATAATGCTTGATTATTTGCCCATTTACAATTCTCGGAAAATTACCTTCCGCGTTGTTGATTTTTATGGCACCGGAACGATATACTTCCTCAACAATGCAAGGTCCTTCCCATTTAGAGAGAAATTTGCCTGCAAAAAATCTTAAACGAGAATTGTATAGCAAGACATAATCACCTATATTGAACTCACGTTTTTGTATCCTTTTATCATGCCACCTCTTAACTTTTTCTTTAAACAACTTGGCATTTTCATATGCCTGAGTTCTCCATTCATCAAGTGAGCTAATATCAAATAACCTCTTCTCACCAGCAAGTTTGAAATCAAAGTTGAGCTCTTTGATTGCCCAATAAGCCTTATGCTCTAGCTCAAGAGGTAAATGACATGCTTTACCGTAAACCATTTTATACGGAGACATGCCCATGGGATTCTTATAAGCAGTTCTATAAGCCCACAGTGCATCATCAAGTTTCTTAGACCAATTCTTTCTAGACCTATTAACAGTCTTATGCAAAATTAATTTAGTTTCTCTATTACTTAACTCTACTTGACCACTAGACTGAGGATGATAAGGAGATGCAATTCTATGGTTGACATCATACTTAGCAAGCATTTTACGGAAAGCACCATGAATAAAATGTGAACCACCATCAGTCATTAAATATCTAGGGACTCCAAATCTAGGAAAAGTAACTTCTTTAAGCATCTTAATAGAGGTGTTATGATCAGCACTACTAGTTGGAATAGCTTCTACCCACTTAGTAACGTAATCAACAGCAACTAGAATATGAGTATACCCGTTAGACTTTGGAAAAGGTCCCATATAATCAAAACCCCAAACATCAAATGGTTCAATAACAAGTGAATAATTCATAGGCATTTCCTGACGTTTACTGATATTACCTATTCTTTGACATTCATCACAAGACAAGACAAAATTACGAGCATCCTTGAAGAGAGTATGCCAATAAAAACCGGATTGCAATACCTTGTGTGCAGTCCTATCTCCCGCATGGTGTCCTCCGTAAGCCTCGGAGTGACACTTCTGTAGGATCTCTCCCTGTTCATGCTCAGGTACACAACGTCTAATATCACCACCTACTCCTTCTTTATAAAGGTGAGGATCATCCCAAAAGTAATGTCTCAAATCATAAAAGAACTTTTTCTTTTGTTGGTATGTTAAACTAGGTGGTATATATTTAGCAACAATATAATTAGCATAATCATCATACCATGGTGAATTACGTGAAGCATTGATGACATTCAATTGTTCATCAGGAAAACTATCATCAATGGGTTGTGGGTCATCAAGAACATTCTCTAACCTAGACAAGTTATGTGCTACGGGGTTCTCAGCACCCTTCCTATCAACAAGATGCAAATCAAATTCTTGTAGCAAGAGAAGCCATCTAATAAGTCTAGGTTTAGCATCTTTATTTTCCATGAGATATTTAGTAGCAGCATGATCAGTGTGAATAATAACTTTGGAATCAACAATATAAGATCTGAACTTATCACATGCAAACACAACTGCTAAAAATTCTTTTTAAGTAGTAGCATAGTTTCTTTGGGCACTGTCTAGAGTTTTACTAGCATAATGAATAACATTTAATTTCTTATCAACTCTTTGTCCTAGAACAGCACCAACAACATAATCACTAGCATCACACATAATTTCAAAAGGTAGGTTCCAATCAGGTGGTTGAACAATAGGTGCAGTTATCAAGGCCTTCTTAAGTATTTCAAATGCTTCTTCACAATCATCATCAAAAACAAATGGAATATATTTTTGCAAGAGATTGGTGAGAGGCCTAGAAATCTTAGAGATGTCTTTAATGAACCTTCTATAGAAACCAGCATGACCAAGGAAACTTCTTATACCTTTAATGTCTGTAGGGCATGGCATTTTCTCGCTCGCATCAACTTTAGCCTTATCGACTTCAATACCTCTTTCAGAAATTTTATGTCCTAAGATGATGCCTTCATTAACCATAAAGTGGCACTTCTCCCAATTCAAGACAAGGTTAGTATCTTTACATCTCTGCAAAACTCGATCAAGGTTGCTCAAGCAATCATCAAAACAAGATCCGTAAACGGAGAAATCATCCATGAAAACCTCAACAATCTTTTCACAAAAGTCAGAGAATATAGCCAACATACATCTTTGAAAGGTAGCAAGTGCATTACATAAACCAAAAGGCATACGTCTATAAGAAAAGGTACCGAAAGGGCAAGTAAAAGTGGTTTTCTCCTGATCAGATTGTGCAACAGGTATTTGGGAGAAACGAGAATAACCATCTAGAAAGCAAAAGGTGTGTATGTTTAGACAACCTTTTTAGCATTTGATCAATAAAAGGTAAAGGGTAATGATCTTTCTTAGTAGCTTTATTTAATTTCCTAAAATCAATTACCATCCTATAGCCAGTAACAATTCTCTGTGGGATCAATTCATCTTTATCATTAGGGACAACAGTAATACATCCCTTCTTAGGGACACAATGCACCGGACTTACCCAATCACTATGAGCAACATGATAGATAATAACTGCTTCCAGGAGCTTTATTATTTCTTTTCTTACCACCTCTTTCATCTTAGGATTTAATCTTCGTTGATGATCGGCAACTGGTTTGGAATCAGGATCAGTTTTAATTTTATGCTGGCATAGAGTGGGACTAATGCCCTTCAGCTCATCAAGAGTATATCCAATAGCAGCACGGAGTTTTCAATAATTTATTTTCTTCATGCTCTGAAAGGTTAGCACTAATAATAACAGGATATATCTCCTTTTCATCAAGATAAGCATACTTTAGAGTATCAGGTAATTATTTAAGCTCAAACACAGGATCACCCTTTGGTGGAGGTGGATCTCCAAGTAATTCAACTGGCAAATTATTCTTAAGGATAGGTCGTTGTTCAGAGATAACTCTATCTATCTCATTCCTTTCATCCATGTGCATATCATTTTCATGTTCAAGCAGGTATTGCTCCAAAGGTTCAGTAGGAGGCACATCAATAGAAGCAAGAGCAATAATTTCATCCTTACTAGACAATTCTTTTTCATGAGGTTGTCTACCAAACTTAGAAAAATTAAATTCATGTGACACACCTTCAAAGCCAACAACAATAGTTTGCTTCTCACAATCAATCTGAGCATTAATAGTAGTGAGGAAAGGTCTACCAAATATGATGGGACAAAAGCTATCTTGTGTGGTAGCAAGAACGAGAAAATCGGTAGGATACTTAGTTTTACCACACAAGACTTCAACATCTCTAACAATTCCACACGGGAGATAGTATCTCTGTTAGCAAGTTTAATAGTAACATCAATAAAATCCATCTCGACACGTGCAATCTCATCTTTAATTTCATTATATAAAGATTGAGGTATTGCACTAACACTAGCACCCATGTCACATAAACCATGATAAAAATGATCTCCTATCTTAACAGAAACAACAGGCATGCCAACAACAGGTTTATGTTTGTCTCTAGCATGAGGTTTAGCAATTCTAGCAGCATCTTCACAGAATTGAATAACATGCCCATCAACATTATCGGCCAAGATATCTTTAATAATAGCAATGCTAGGTTCAACTTTAATTTGCTCAGGGGGTGTAGGTGTTCTAATGTATCCCTTACGTATCACAATTGAAGCTTTAGCATGATCCTTTATTCTAACAGGGAAAGGTGGTTTCTCAAAGTAAGCACTAGGAACAATAGAATCATTATAAGCAATAAATTTCTCTTCAACTGGATTGAGTTTTACTACATTGACTTCTATGGGAGGATGATATTTAAACCACTTCTCCTTAGGGAGATTAATATGAGCAGCAAATGATTCACATAATGAAGCTACTATCTCAGAGTCAAGTCCATGTTTAGCGCTAAAATCACGAAAAGTATTTGTTTCAGCGAAGGATTTAACGCAATCGAACTTAAGATTCATACCTGACTCCTTACCTTCATCAAACTCCCAATCTTCAGAGTTGCGTTTAATTATTTCCAATAAATCCCATTTGAGTCAATATCTCTCTTCATAAAAGAACCAATACAAGAAGTGTCAAGCATGGTGCGATTATCATGGGAAAGTCAAGCATATAAGTTCTGAATAATAATTTCTCTCGAGAGCTCATGGTTGGGACATGAATATAACATTGACTTAAGCCTCCCTCAAGCTTGAGCGATACTTTCTCTATCACGAGGCCAAAAATTATAGATATAATTCCGATCACGATGTACCGAATGCATAGGATAAAACTTTTGATGAAGTTCCAATTTCAATCGGATGTAGTTCCATGATCCACTATCATCACATAGCCTATACCATGTCAATGCTTTATCCCTCAAAGATAAGGGAAATACCTTATTCTTCACCTCATCCTCGGGCAAACCTGCAAGCTTAAATAAACCAAAAACTTCATCTACATAGATTAGATGCAAGTCGGGATGTGATGTTTCATCTCCTGTAAAAGGATTAGCCAACAGTTTTGTCACATCCCTGATCCCTATTAGGTTTAGTAAGATGTGCTCATGTGTTCTTTCAATGCATCCAAGGAAATGAAATGAAAACCCAAAAGCAAAGCAAGAAAACCAAAGCAAAACCCTAGCAACCCCTCATTCAAAAGCATTTCAAAATTGATGTCAAATCAATGAACCCAAAATGGCCTTAAGAAAAGTTGACCTTTTCTGATAAATGTTGAAAATAAGTTATCATGGCTGAAACCTATTTTTTATTACTTTTGGCATTTTATTTAAAAATAGGAAGTCACTGATTTTAACTTTATTTTTGGTTTAAAAAATATTCAAGTTTTCAAAAAATGCTGAAAACTTTATGAGTAGTTAGAAATATTCCAACTAACACCCGAGGATATTTCAAACTAATTTTGATTTACTTTTGGAGCCAAAACAAATAGCAACAAATGCCAGCAGATTAAAACAGAAACAGAAAACAGAAAAAAAAACCTATTCTAGGCCAACCTCCAGGCCCATCGCACCAAGGGCAGGGTCGTCTTCTACCTCTGCCTACTCGCAGAGGAGAAACCGATCGGCGGCCTCCTCCACCTCCTGCTTCGCCGTGTCACCCTCCAACGCCCCCAGGAAAACGCGACACCGGGAACGAAACCCCCACGCACTCCCTTATCCTCTCCCTCTCTCCATTTCTCCTCCCCCCTTCGGTTTCTTCCTCTCCTCTTCCTGCCACCATTGGATGAGCTTGAGCTCGAGGCAACCGAGCTCTCTAGCCACAGGAAAACCTCCCTGAGCGTTCCATCACCCCCGTCTTGTCAATCTCGTCGTCTACGCCAAAGGAATCGACCCCCGGGGCTCTGCAACGCATCAATCGCCGTCATCTTCAACCTCCGGTCGTCGGCAAGTCGTCGTTGGATCATCGGCTACGCCACCTCCCCGAGCAGTCTGAGCCCCGCATCATCACCACCGTGAGCTCACGAGTGTTTCCCCTCTCTTTTCTCTCTCTCTCCTGCACTCTAGCACCATGGCCATCGAAACCGAGCTCCGACAGCCGCCACAGCTCGTCGTCGGTGCCCTCCGGCCACCCTCAGCCTCTCTTGTTGCCCTAGTTGGATGAGGCCGAGCCTGGGATTCATCCCAGTGCTTTCGGCACTCGAATCCGAGCACCACAGCAAGTTTTGGACCAACTCCGGCGAGGAACCGTCGTGGTTTTGGTTGCCTCCGGCGGGGAATGACGTGGCCACCCTAATCCCGTGTTAATTAACGCTAACAACCACTCACAGTGGGCCCCAGGAGTGGGTCAAACCCACTTAGGGGCTGGTCAGCACCGGATTAGCCCCTGTGACGCTGACCAGTGACCCCCACATGTCAAGTTTGACCTGACCAGGTCAGCTGACGTAGTGCTGACGCAATAATGGGATTTTCTGTTATAAAAGAAATTCCAGAAAATGCCTAAAACTTCTAAAATTCATAGAAAATTGGATATAACTCCAAATTTGACAAATAATATATGTAAATGGATCAGAAAAATTCAAGGAATCCAATGGTGCTATTTTCATGCATGAAAAACAAAGTTATGAAACATCATCAGGTCAAATCAATTAAAAGAATGTGATATATTATAATTCAAATGATATTTGAATTATGATTTCAAATCAAGATCACCCAAAAGGTTATGTTGGTCATCTTAAACCATGCTACATTGCATTTCATGCATCATTTTGTTGCATATGTTTGATATTGATTGATTGTTGTTATTCTGGTAGGCTCCGCCCCTCCGGATACGTCTGATTATCCGACTGATGGATATCACCCTATGCTGAGCAACAAGGCAAGCAACCATTTTGATCATCCCGATAAATCCCATGTTCCCGCTCCTGCTCTTATTTATTGCATTAGGTCATAATGCTTTCAATGCTTTTACCACGTTAGTTGAACCCACTTCCTTTGCATGACCTGACCTTGTCATAGTAAATAGCTGAACCTTGCAACCTAGCATACCTGGTAGGTGCTTGAGCCATGATGTGCCTTATCCTGCTATGCATGCTATGCTTAGAGTTGTGTATGGTCTGTCATCTGGGTGATGAACAAGATCGTGATAATGTGTTTAGTTAGTAAAGGTTGTGTGTTGAACTTGATTTGGTAAAGGTACCGGTGAAAGGCTATGTAGGAGTACATGGCAGGTTGTTTCATTGGAACCGACCTTAGGAACTGAGTTCCGTGTATGTAATCCAAGACAAGATACTACCACATGCTGGGCCCTGAAATATGACCCCGCTCGACTTATTACTCGGTCCAGGAGTTGCAAGTAGTTTCTGTTGTTTATAGTCATGCCGGAGGCCGTGCATAGCGCTGACCATAGAGGTGGGCTATGACGCGGTAGGCAGTGGCATGGTGTACCAAGTGGCACCCTGATGGTGGGCTTAGGAACCCTGCGCACATCGTTTGGGGCCGCGGCGGAAACCTCTGCTGGACTTTCGTGCGGGTTACCCTCAGATAGGCGATAGGCCTGGACTAAGTACTAGCATGGTTAACGGTCGTGGCCGACTCCCTTGCTGGGCTTCCGATTGAAGGTTGCCGAGGTGCATGACGTGCACATGGCGATAAGTGGCGAGATTGTTTATGGTTATGGTTATGTTGTGATGCCATTGATGTATCTATGCATATCGGTATGCCATGCGTACATGTGTTGTATTTGATATGTATGGGGTTCGAACACCTACTCGTATGCTTTAGTAGCACTCCTTACGGGGAAATGCCCCTTTGTGATTCCATCGAGCCATGGTAGTTCGCTACTGCTCCGCACACATTGGTTGACCGACATGTGTCCTTCTTTGCTGCTGTGTCTGTCCCTTTGGGAAATGTCACGCGATGTAATGGAGTCCTTGTAGCTTGCTACGACTCGTCTACATTCGTTGGTGACCGACACCTGCTTTGCTGGGTCATGTATGCTTGTCCCTGTGCGGAACTGCCGCTTTGGTTTATGACTAGACATGTCGATCCGGGTTCTTTGACATTGGAATGCTAGCGACACAATTGCATACGTGAGTCAAAAGGCGCAAACGGTCCCGGCTAAGGTAAGGCTGCAACCGTGGGGATAACCGTGCGTGAGACCGCAAAGAGATGTGATGTGTTACAGGATGGATTCCTATGGCTTAGGATCGGGGTCCCGACAGCGTTGGTATCAGATCCTGACTGACTGTAGGATTACTAAGCCAAACTGGTGGAAGTTGAGTCTAGAATTGCTTTAGTTATACATAAGGGAATTGTTTGTGGAAGGGAACGTAAGACTCTTGCTTCTCTTCTCAAGTTATTCTATTCCGGTCATCCTCGTCTTTTCTGCGGGGATTAAGGACTAGGTTACTCATCTTGCTCTTAGGCTCGTGTTTCTGATCGTTAGATTATAGGACAACGAGTCGAGAGTTACTTTGGGTTTCTTTTATTCCAAGGAAAAGGAAGTAAGTTTTGATGACCATGGAATTGAACTTGGTAATTGAGTGGTTACGCTATCCTATTTTTTTGAGTTGTCTCAAAATTGTTTTTGAGCATTTACAACTGTTATGCTGCCCAATTTTGTCTTCAGAGCTCTAATGCTTTTGCATTAGTCTCTATTTTGAGATGCCTGGCCGTCCTTCTCGTCAGGTGGTCCGTCTGACTAGGTGCATTGACGTGCCGGGTCACACGGCCATGCTACTCAGGATGATGTCAGTATCCGGTTACCGCTGGTACCCAGAGTACACAATGGAGGAGCAGTACCGGGATTTTAATCAGAGTGAGTACCTCTGCACTGTTAGGGTATTCCCAGATTACCCTGGAGCTGAGGAGCCGATCCATTGGTCTTATGGATTGGGAGTCACTGTTGACATGGCGGTACAAGATGCTTCCTATTCAATGCTGACCATCATGAGGGCTAGACATGCACTGCTGCAGAATTCAGAGTTCTGCTATGTTCCTGCCTCTCATCGAGGAGAAGAAGGATACCTCAGTGGGGTCTACTTTGATTCCTCTATGGAGGATCCGCTGCTGCAGTCCACTACTGAGATGCTAGAGAATGGAGAAAGGGATGCTCGTGCCCTTCGTGTGGAGCTCTATGCTACACGTGCCCGTCTGTGGACGGCTTTGACACAGCTCGCACCTGTAGTCCAGACAGGGTATGGAGATATGGAGATGCTGAACCCTGTTAGAACCCATCTTCCGGCTCATGTTGACTGGCCTGCTATAAGAGGAGTCACCCCTCTTCGGGGACCCCTACTACCACCAGTCAGGGGACCAAGGCCACACTCGTGTCCTTACGGATCCCAGGGGTCTCAGGCTGGAGTATTTCCTGATCCGCAGGTTGAGCTCCCAGGCCATGGAGGCAATCTTTATGAGATGTTCTATGCGGATGCCTGAACCCGTGAGTGGAAGGATAGTATGGTAGTAGTTATACTTCCACAGTCTTGTGTGTCTTGTGGAGTATGCTTGTGTCGTGAGATGAATTCCGGAGGCATAGATAAATAATGTATAGGAAGCTTGGAAAGCCTCTGATGAGTAGTTTCATGTTTTCAGTAGTTTGCTCTTTGGTTAAGGTTGTACTGAACTATGTAATGGTGTGTATGAACCATGGTGTATATATAGCAGTTGCTTGTTACCATGTTGTTCGGATGTTCATTTCCGCATTCCATGTGTTCAGTGCATTCTTAATCCATAGTTAGGGTTGATGTTGATATTGGTCTAAGGTGTGAGTTTGTTTGTCAGGATGGTGTTCACCAGGTTGAACCGTGCCCCTGCTCATGAGCCAGGAGAGGGTAGTCAAGCATCGCAGGAGGAATTGCCTCACCCGCCCTCACTGGCGAAAGTTATGCTTGAAGCAGAGAGAAGCAAAAGGGAGACCAACCGTTTGTTAGAGTGTATTGAGCAAAATACGGTTCGTTAGCCTAGGAATGATGCAGTGTCCCTCAATGACTTTGTGAAGCTGAATCCTCCAAAGTTCCATCACTCCGTCGATCCCCTCGACGCTGATGATTGGTTGTGTAGTATATCGTGCAAGATTCTGTCTACAAATGTTTCTGAGGCCGACAAGGTGACCTTTGCGGCGTACTTTCTGGAAGGACCCGCCAATCTATGGTGGGAGAACTTTGAAGCTATGCATCCTGCTGAACCAGCAGCCACATGGGCAGACTTTAGTGCAGCCTTCCGTCTGCACCATATTCCAGAGGTCCTGATGGACAGAAAGAGAGAGGAGTTCTGTGCATTCACCCAGGGAAAATTGACCGTGGATGCCTATAGCCACGAGTTCGGTAACCTCGCCCGCTATGCAACTAAGGAGGTGTCAACTGACACGAAGAAGCAAGCAAGATTCCGTAAGGGTCTGAGCCCTGAACTTCGTCGTGATTTGCGCCTCCACGAATGTACAAGCTTTCAAGCTCTTGTCAACACGGCGATCAGTGCCGAGACTGGTCATATCGACTATGAAGCCACGAAGAAGCACTCCCGTGACTCTGGCTCGTCATCTAGTTCTGCGTTTCCAAAATGCAGGTTGTGGGTTCCAAATAGTTCTCTGCCGCCAAGATACACTCCGAGGCCATCCTATGGGGCGCCTCAGACGAATTAGACCAACCCTCCAGCAAAAACCTATGGTGGTCCAGCTAGCAATGCTACACCACGTGCCAATCAGGTGATCTGTTACAAGTGTGGAGAACCAGGGCACTATTCCCGTGAGTGTCCTCAGAACATGGGTGCCAAGCAACCCGGAAAGTCCGTTGGGCAAGGCAAGTCGGGCAAAACTTACTATGTGAAGCCAACTCCTGCACGTGGCCGTGTGAACTATGTTTGAGCAGAAGAAGCTGCAGAGGATCCCGACGTCATACTGGGTACCCTCCTTGTTAATCATTACCCAGCGTTTGTTCTTTTTGATACTGGGTCATCTCATTTCTTCATTTCAGAAAGTTATGCACAGTTGCATAACATGTCTTTCTGTGATATGCCAATCCCATTGGTTGCCCAAACCTCTGGTAGTAAGTGGCAAACCTCCAGGATAACATATGACAATGAGATTCTAGTAGACAGGCTAGTTTTTCTAGCATCCTTGATATCCCTGAAATCTTCGGATATCAATATCATCTTGGGTATGTACTGGATGTCAGCTCATTATGCCAAGATTGATACTCATTCCGGAAATGTTCAGCTTACCCATCCCTCGGGTGAGATAGTCAATGTCTCTACTCAAGTTGCTAAATGCCAACTTTATTCCCTCAATGCCAACCCTCTTCCGGAACTTGAAGACATTCCGGTAGTCCGTGACTTCCCGGATGTTTTTCCGAGGAACTGCGAGGAATTCCACCTGACAGAGATGTAGAGTTTGTGATAGACCTTGTTTCGGGAACTGTTCCAATAGCCAGAAGACCTTATAAGATGGCACCCTTAGAGCTAGCCGAACTTAAGAAGCAACTAGATGAGGCCTTGAATAAAGGTTTCATTCGTCCTAGCTCTTCTCCTTGGGCTTGTCCCGTCCTCTTCGTCAAGAAGAAAGACGGAACGGATCGGATGGTTGTAGATTATCGACCAGTTAATCTGGACACCATAAGAAACAAGTATCCGCTCCCCAGGATCAACGACCTGTATGATTAGCTCGCTGGATCCTCAGTCTTCTCCAAAATGGATTTGAGGTTGGGATACCATCAAATCAAGATCAAGAACGAGGACATTCCAAAAACGGCTTTTGTCACTCGTTATGGCCAATACGAGTACACTGTCATGTCCTTCGGGTTACCAATGCCCCAGCCACCTTCTCTCGCTTGATGAATTCAATCTTCATGGAGTATTTGGATAAATTCGTCGTAGTATACCTTGATGATATTCTCATCTATTCAAAGAACGAACAAGAACATGCCGAGCATCTAAGGCTGGTATTGATGAAACTTCGAGAGCATCGCCTTTATGCCAAGTTTTCAAAATGTGAATTTTGGTTACCAGAAGTGACCTATCTAGGTCACGTAATCTCTGGTAAGGGTATTGCTGTCAATCCCGAGAGAGTTCAAGCTGTCCTTGATTGGACTCAACCTGAATCGGTTAAGCAAGTTAGGAGTTTTCTTGGTCTAGCGAGCTACTGTCGCCGCTTTGTCGAGAATTTCTCCTAGGTTGCAAAGCCTCTAACTGAACTCCTCAAGAAAGATAAAAAGTTCGAGTGGACACCATAGTGTGAGCATAGTTTTCAGGAACTGAAAAGACGCCTGACTTTCGCACCTGTGTTGTTACCACCAGATTTCTCTAAGGATTTTGTTATCTATTGCGACGCCTCGCGACAAGGATTTGGTTACATTCTCATGCAGGATCGTCATGTGATTGCATATGCATCTCGACAGTTGCGTCCACATGAGGATAATTATCGCACACATGATCTTGAGCTTGCAGCAGTAGTCCATGCACTTAAAACCTCGCGACATTACCTTCTTGGTAATCGTTGTGAAATATTCATTGATCACCAAAGTCTGAAATATATTTTCACCCAGCCGGATTTGAATCTCACGCAAAGATGGTGGGTTGAGTTGATCACAGATTACGACATAGGGATAACTTACACCCCGGGAAAGGCCAATGTTATGGCTGATGCACTAAGTCGTAAGTCTTATTGTAACAACCTGATGCTACAACGAGGTCAACCACATCTCTATGAGGAATTTCGAAATTTAATCTTCACATTGTTCCTCAAGGATTCCTTTCTACCATGGTGGCGAAGCCTACTCTTAAGGATCAAATTATAGCTGGCCAGAAGCGTGATAAGGGTATATCACGGATCAAGGAGAATATTATTAGCGGAAACGCTAAGGAATTCTCCATGAATGATCAAGATGTTGTGTTCTTCTAGAATCGTCTAGTGGTTCCTAAGAATCCACATCTAAGGCAGTTAATCCTTAAGGAAGCTCATGATTCTCCTCTCACCATCCATCCTGGTAGTACTAAGATGTATCAGGACCTACGCCAGAGGTTTTGGTGGAATAGGATGAAGAGAGAAATTGCTGAGTTCGTTGCTAACTGCGATGTTTGTCATCGATTTAAGGCAGAACATCAAAGGCCTGCTGGCACCCTTCAACCTTTAGCTAGTCCCGAATGGAAATGGGATAAAGTCAGTATGGATTTCATCACCGGATTTCCCAAGACCGAGAAAGGAAATAATGCTATCTTTGTGGTCATTGACCGTCTTTCCAAAGTAGCTCATTTTCTTCCAGTTCGTGAGAGTATAACAGCTAGCCAGCTAGCAGAGTTATATATCTCTCGAATAGTGTATCTTCATGGTGTTCCTCTGGAGATTAACTCAGACCGTGGAAGTATCTTTACTTATCGCTTCTGGGAGAGTTTTCAGAATGCCATGGGGACTCACTTATCTTTTAGCACTGCTTTCCATCCTCAATTAAGTGGTCAAGTAGAAAGAGTGAATCAAGTCCTAGAAGATGTGCTCCGAGCTTGTGTTATATCGTTCGGTATGAATTGGGAGAAGTGCCTTCCATTTGCCAAATTTTCCTATAACAATAGTTATCAATCAAGCTTGGGCAAAGCTCCTTTTGAAATTCTCTATGGACGAAGATGTCGAACACCTCTTAATTGGTCAGAAACCGGAGAGAGGCAACTCTTTGGTCTGGATATGATCCAGGATGCAGAAGAGCAAGTTCGCATTATTCGTGAAAAGTTGAAAACAGCCCAGTCTCGTCAAAAGAGCCAATATGATCGTCATCATAAGGCTGTGACCTTTGAAGTTGACGAGAAGGCTTACCTTCGGGTTACACCTTTGAAGGGTACCCATCGATTCGGTATCAAGGGCAAGTTGGTCCTCGTTACATTGGTCCTTTCCGCATTCTTGCCAAACAAGGAGAAGTTGCCTACCAATTGGAACTTCCTCCGCATCTTTCCAAGGTTCATGATGTATTCCACGTCTCGCAACTCAGGCGTTCCTTTTCGGATCCTATCTGTGAAGTGGACCACGAAACGCTTGATCTCCAAGATAACCTTTCATACCGAGAATACCCTGTGCGTATTCTTGATCAAGCTGAGCGTACCACTCGACGTTGAAACCTCAAGTTTCTTAAAGTTCAATGGTCAAATCATTCTGAAAAGGAGACAACATGGGAAAGAGAGGATCGTCTCCGACTTGAGTATCCCGTGCTATTCCCCGCGACTTCCAAATCTCGGGACGAGATTCTTTTGAGTGGGGGTGAGTTGTCACATCCCTGATCCCTATTAGGTTTAGTAAGATGTGCTCATGTTTTCTTTCAATGCATCCAAGGAAGTGAAATGAAAACCCAAAAGAAAAGCAAGAAAACCAAAGCAAAACCCTAGCAACCCCTCATTCAAAAGCATTTCAAAATTGATGTCAAATCAATGAACCCAAAATGGCCTTAAGAAATGTTCACCTTTTCTGATAAATGTTGAAAATAAGTTATCAGGGGTGAAACCTATTTTTTTATTACTTTTGGCATTTTATTTAAAAACAGGAAGTCACTGATTTTAACTTTATTTTTGGTTTCAAAATTATTCAAGTTTTCAAAAAATGCTGAAAACTTTATGAGTAATTGGAAATATTCCAACTAACACCCCAGGATATTTCAAACTAATTTTGATTTACTTTTGGAGCCAAAACAAATAGCAACAAATGCGAGCAGATTAAAACAGAAACAGAAAACAGAAAAAAAAAGAAAAGAAAACCTATTCTACGCCAACCTCCAGGCCCAGCCCACCAAGGGCAGGGTCGTCTTCTACCTCTGCCTACAGGGAGAGGAGAGACCGAGCGGCGGCCTCCTCCACCTCCTGCTTTGACGTGTCACCCTCCGACGCCCCCAGGACAGCACGACAGCGGGAACAAAACCCCCACGCACTCCCTTATCCTCTCCCTCTCTCCATTTCTCCTCCCCCTTCGGTTTCTTCCTCTCCTCTTCCTGTCGCCATTGGAGGAGCTTGAGCTCGAGGAAACCGAGCTCTCTAGCCATAGGAAAACCTCCCCGAGTGTTCCATCACCTCCGCCTCGTCGAGCTCGTCATCTACGCCAAAGGAATCGACCCCTAGGGCTTTGCAACGCATCAATCACCGTCGTCTTCAACCTCCGGCCGTCGGCAAGTCGTCGTTGGATCGCAGGCTACGCCACCTCCCCGAGCAGTCTGAGCCCCGCATCATCACCACCGTGAGCTCACGAGTGTTTCCCCTCTCTTTTCTCTCTCCCTCCTGCACTCTAGCATCGTGGCCATCGAAACCGAGCTCCGCCAGCCGCCACAGCTCATCGCCGGTGCCCTCCGGCCACCCTCAGCCTCTCTTGCTGCCCTAGTTGGATGAGGCCGAGCCTGGGATTCATCCCAGTGCTTTCGGCACTCGAATCCGAGCACCACAACGAGTTTTGGACCAACTCCGGCGAGGAACCGCCGCGGGTTTGGTTGCCGCCGGTCAGCCTCCGGCGGGGAATGACGTGGCCACCCTAATCCCATGTTAATTAACGCTATCAACCAGTGGTAGTGGGCCCCAGGAGTGGGTTAAACCTACTTAGGGGCTGGTCAGCGCCGGATTAGCCCCTGTGACGCTGACCAGTGGCCCCCACATGTCAGGTTTGACCTGACCAGGTCAGATGACCTGCTGACGCAGAGCTGACGCAATAATGGGATTTTCTGTTATAAAAGAAATTCCAGAAAATGCCTAAAACTTCTTAAATTCAAGAAAATTGGATATAACTCCAAATTTGACAAATAATATATGTAAATGGATCAGAAAAATTCAAGGAATCCAATGGTGCTATTTTCGTGCATGAAAAACAAAGTTATGAAACAACATCAGGTCAAATCAATTAAAAGAATGAGATAAATTATAATTCAAATGATATATGAATTATGATTTCAAATCAAGATCACCCAAAAGGTTCTGTTGGTCATATTAAACCATGCTACATTGCATTTCATGCATCATTTTGTAGCATATGTTTGATATTGATTGATTGTTGTTATTCCGGTAGGCTCCGCCCCTCCGGATACGTCTGATTATCCGACTGACGGATATCACCCCTCCGCTGAGCAACAAGGCAAGCAACCATTTTGATCATCCCGATAAATCCCATGTTCCCGCTCCTGCTCTTATTTATTGCATTAGGTCAGAATGCTTTCAATGCTTTTACCACGTTAGTTGAACCCACTTCCTTTGCATGACCTGACCTTGTCACAGTAAATAGCTGAACCTTGCAACCTAGCATACCTGGTAGATGCTTGAGCCATGATGTGCCTTATCCTGCTATGTATGCTATGCTTAGAGTTGTGTATGGTCTGTCATCTGGGTGATGAACAGGATTGTGATAATGTGTTCAGTTAGTAAAGGTTGTGTGTTGAACTTGATTTGGTAAGGGTACCGGTGAAAGGTTATGTAGGAGTACATAGCGGGTTGTTTCATTGGAACCGTGCTTAGGAACTGAGTTCCGTGTATGTAATCCAAGAGAAGATACTACCACATGCTGGGCCCTGAAATATGACCTCGCCCGACTTATTACTCGGTCCAGGAGTTGCAAGTAGTTTCTGGTGTTTATAGTCATGCTGAAGGCCGTGCGTAGCGCTGACCTTAGAGGTGGGATATGATGCGGTAGGCAGTGGCACCTGGATGCTGGGCTTGGGAACTCTGCGCACATCGTTTGGGGCCGTGGCAGAAACCTCGGCCAGACTTTCGTGCGGGTTACCCTCAGATAGGTGATAGACCTGGACTAAGTACTAGCGTGGTTAATGGTCGTGGCCGACTCTCTCGCTGGGCTTCCGCTTGAAGGTTGTCGAGGTGCACAACGTGCACATGTCGATAACTGGCGAGAGCGTGTGTGAAGAAGTACACCCCTGCGGGGTTATGATCTATTTGAATAGCCGCGTCGGCGGATATGGACTACTTGGAAGCATATGTTGTTCATAGATAACTATAATGGCTACTCATAAAATTGTCAAGATAAGCGTGAGTGTGGTAGACGACATTTTCGTAGGGAGACGGAATGATTCCATGATAGAGTATTGTTGTTGTGTTAGTGGACTCGTGTGCGAGAAACATAATTCTCAAAACTATTTAAAAATGAAAGTTGTCTAGCCAAGTGTCAAATGCTGGCTTTCCGCATGAAACCCCACAACTCCTTGTTGATACATTGCATGAATAGATAGTTTATCCTAAAGTCTTGCTGAGTACTTTTGTACTCACGTTTGCTTAATAAATTTTTGCAGAGGTTGTTAATGACCCTAATGGAGGGCTCTACCTAGACATCGACGATGACGAGTAGCTGGTATCCCAGCTATGATCTGGCCCTAGGATGGGTCTGTAGATAGTCAGGCCATGTGCCTTTGCCTTTCCAGCTGTCTGTACTCAGGCAGTTTTACTCTTCCGCTGGCTTGTAAGACTTGTGTGTATGAATCATGATGATGGGTCATGAGACCCCTATCTGTGTAATATTATGTGTGAGGCTCTTCTGAGCCTTCTAAATAAAGCTTGTATGTTTATGGTTATGTTGTGATGCCATCGATGTATCTATGCATATCGATATGCCATGCGTACGTGTGTTGTATTTGATATGTATGGGGTTCGAACACCTAGTCGTATGCTTTAGTAGCACTCCTTACGGGGAAATGCCCCTTTGTGATTCCATCGAGCCATGGTAGTTCGCTGCTGCTCCGGACACATTGGTTGACCAACATGTGTCCTTCTTAGCTGCTGTGTCTATCCCTTTGGAAAATGTCACGCGATGTAATGGAGTCCTTGTAGCTTGCTACGACTCGTCTACATTCGCTGGTGACCGACACCTGCTTTGCTGGGGCATGTATGCTTGTCCGTATGCGGAACTGTCGCTTTAGTTCATGACTAGACATGTCGATCCGAGTTCTTTGACATTGGAATGCTAGCGACACAATTGCATACGTGAGTCAAAAAGCGCAAACGGTCCCGGCTAAGGTAATGCTGCAGCCGTGGGGATAACCGTGCGTGAGACCGCAAAGAGATGTGATGTGTTACATGCTGGATTCCTATGGCTTAGGATCGTGGTCCCGAAAAGTTTCTCTAGCATACTGACTCCGTGACAGCAGACCTTCCCCTTCAACGGCACCAGAAGAATGCTGCTAGAACTCTCCGGCAATCGAAACTAGAAGAATGTTGTTGACGGCCCACCAACGCGTGGGATCGTAGCAGTTTTCGAGGGTAGAGTATTCGACCCAAATTTGTTGATACGCCTATAGGAGGTGAGAGGATACTCTCAAGTATTAGAAGCTGAATGTGTCAGATTCAACCACACCTGAAAGATTAGTATCTGCAAGGAAGGTATCAGCAACAAAGTAGTATGATAACAACGGTGTCAGAAATGATCTGTTGATAAGGCAGACTATTTCTAACGATCGTATCAATGGTGCCAGAAGTTGCCCGTGGACGGAAAATATTCTTTCCCGTCAACGGCGCGAGAAAAAGTATTGTAGCTGGTAGCAGCAGCGTAACGAGTAATAGCAGTGGCAAGGAACAGCAGTAGTGACAGCAGTAGTAAGTAGCAACAGTAGCAAGCGACAGTAGCAGCAGAGCAAGACAAGTAACAACATAGCAGCATAGCAAGACAAGTAATAGCAGTAGTAGGACAAACTCGTAGGCAATGGGTCGGTGATTTGTTTGGATGATATTCATCATGCAACAGTTATAACACGGAGATATATGTGGCTAGCTCCCGTTCGTCAATGTGATGTAGGCATGCATTCCGTGTGTCGTCACACGTGCTTAGGGAAAAGAACTTGCATGACATCTATTGTCCATCCCTCCCGTGGCAGCGGGGTCCAAAAGGAAACTACGGGATATTAAGATTCTCCTTTTAATAAAAAACCGGACCAACGCATTAGCACTTCGTGAACACATGAACTCCTCAAACTATGGTCATCACCGGGAGTGGTTCCGGTTATTGTCACTCCGGGGTTGCCGGATCATAACACATAGTAGGTAACTACAACTTGCAAGATCGGATCTAAAACACACATATATTGGTGACAACATAATAATTTCAGATCTCAAATCATGGCACTCGGGCCCTAGTGACAAGCATTAAGCATGGCAAAGTAGTAGCAACATCAATCTCAGAACATAGTGGATACTAGGGATCAATCCTCATCAAAACTAACTTGATTACATGATAGATCTCATCCTACTCATCACCGCCCAGCGAGCCTACGAATAGATTACTCACGAACGACGAAGAGCTTCATGGAATTGGAGAGGGAAGAAGGTTGATGATGACGATGGCGACGATTTCCCCTCTCCGGAGCCCAAAACGGACTCCAGATCTGCCCTCCAGATATAGAACAGGTTGTGGGAGCTGAGATTGGGGGCGACAGAGCCACGTGGGCCCCACAAGCTTGCCATCAGCCACCAGGGGGGTGGCGGCTGCAGGGCTTGTGGCCCACTGGCCCATCCCCTCCGGTGGATGTTTGCGCAGGTATTTTTCATATTTTCCAGAAATATTCTCCGTAAGTTTTCAGGACGTTCTGAGAACTTTCATTTCTGCACAAAAACAAAACCAAGGCAATTCTGCTGAAAACAGTGTCATTCCAGGTTAGTTCCATTCAAATCATGCAAATTAGAGTCCAAAACAAGGGCAAAAGAGTTTGGAAAAGTAGATACGATGGAGACGTATCAACTCCCCCAAGCTTAAAACCTTGCTTGTCCTCAAGCAACTCAGTTGACAAACTGAGAGAGAAAGAAAAACTTTGACAAACTCTGTTTGATCTTGTTGTTGCAACTATGTCTAACTCATAACCACAATTTCAGCAAGATCACAAGTCAACCACATAAGCAAGTGACACAAAGGTCTCACGGTAAACTAATATCAATGGCATAATCAGCTAACGAGCAAATAATAATGAGTTTCAAATACCAACAATTCAATCAAAACAAGCATGAAGCAATATGAATAGGTGGTATCTCGCTAGCTCTTTCTGAGTCCGCAAAACATAAATGCGGAGCACTTTCAAAGATCAAGGGTTGACTAAACATTGTAATTCATAGCAACGAAGATCCAGTCATAGTCATACTCAATATCAATCAAAAGCAAAGCAAAAAATGACAGAGGTGCTCTCTAATTGGTGCTTATATAAGAAGAGGATGACTCGACAGGAAAATAAATAGACAGGCCCTTCGCAGAGGGAAGCATTGATTTGCAGAGGTGCCAGAGCTCAAGCTTTGAAAACAGAGATAATAATTTTGGGTGGCATGCTTTCATTGTCAACGCAATGACCAAGAGTTCTCAATATCTTCCATGCTACTCATGCTATAGGCAGTTCCCAAATAGAAAAGTAAAGTTTTAACTCCCCCACCACCAAACAATCACACTCCACGGCTAGCCGAATCCTCGGGTACCGTCCATACTAACATCAATCCGGGGGGGGGAGTCTTGTTTTACAGTTATGTTTTCGATTTAAGCGTGTAACTGGGCATTCCAATTACCGACCCCTTTCTCTTGAATGACAGTGAATAAACACATGTCTAGGATAACACTCTCCTAGCATGGAAGATACCAATAGCCCCCTGTCACCACATGAGCGGTTTGGGCAAGCAAAACAAATTATTTCTTGAAGGTTTAGATTGTGGCACATGCAAATTTACTTGGAACGGCAGGTAGATACCGCAAATAGGTAGGTATGGTGGACTCTCATGGAAAAACTTTTGGGTTTATGGAAGTGGATGCACAAGCAGTATTCCGCTTAGTACAAGTGAAGGCTAGCAAAAGACTGGGAAGCGACCAACTAGAGAGCGACAACAGTCATCAAGATGCAATGAGTTTGACTAACATTAAATGCAAGCATGAACAGGATATAAATCACCATGAACACGAACATCATAGAGGCTATGTTGATTTTGTTTCAACTACATGCATGAACATGCGCCAAGTCAAGCCACTTGAATCATTCAAAGGAGAATACCATCCTATCATACTACATCATAGTCATCTCAAAATCTATGTTAGCATTCAAGACAAACCATTATAAGCTCCTAGCTAATTAAACATGGCATCAGAAACTATGATCTCTAAGTTGTCATTGCAAAAATGGTTCTCTCACTACAAACCTGAATCCGGTTTGACAAGCTAGTCATATTTACAAAAACAAAATAGATAGAGTTCATACCAGCTTTTCAGTCTCAGTCACTTCATCGTATATCATCATTATTGCCTTTCATTTGCACGATCAAACGATGTGAACAATAATAAGAGTGCTCGTGCATTGGACTAAGCTAAATCTGTAGGCAAACACAAAGGAGAAGACAAAGTGATGGGGTTATAGTCCCAGGGTAGGGTCATAGGCCTGCCCTATAGGTCCTACCCAAGGACTAACCTTCATAGAGGACAAGGCCCTTAGACAGTTCCGACTGAACTAAGGACGCCCCCATCATCCAGTCGGCGACAAGCACTCAGAGCATATTTAGCGTACCGACTAGAATCCACTCTGTGCATTGTAACCTCCCAGGAGGGCAACGGTCATACGTTTTCATACACCATTATTAGCATTTAAGGCTTACGTTACCTGTAACATAGGCATTTATTCGCCACTATTCCACCCTTGTCCACCAGGCCATTATGAAGGGCAGTGCACTCTATATAAGCCACCCTTCCCCACTGGTGTAAGGGTTGACACTTGCTGTAATCCTATAATCCACTCGACACTAAGCTCCCAAGAGCACTGAGACGTAGGGCTTTTACCTCCACCGTAGAGGGGCCTGAACTCATACATCCTCGCCGTAGCTAAGGCTCTGCCCATCCCTTCGTACCCCATACATCTACTGTCAGACTTATACCCAAGACAGTTGGCGCCCACCGTGGGGCAGGCGTCTAAGCGACTTCCGGCGAGTTTGCGATTTCATACTTTCGTCATGTCGTCCGATGGAGATCTATGCATGGGTCGTCAGATCCTCTTCGGTGCCCTCTCCTTCATCGCCGACGATTCGGCATGGCTTCGGGATGCGCCCCTCGACGTCGAGGCGCTTCCCAGTCGCGGGGCCACGCACTTTCATGCCAGTTCCTGCGGTGTTCTTCTTCTCCAGCCATCGGCCTCGGTGTCGATCTTCGCCCCTGTCACACGCCGCAACAAGCGATCTCGTCCCGCAACTCCAGCGTTGGGTGCAACACGCCCAGGTGCGGCAGAGCGCGTCGTCTCAAGTGGCGGTGTTCGAATCGGTTGTGGTCCCGCCGCCATCCCAGTGCTTGGACTCAGTTCCGACTGGGCTACCTTCCGAGTACCCGGGTCGCGGGCCTGCAGCCGAAGTTCTCATGGCCGATTCCCATGAAAGTCCCCTCCGGACTGGTCGGAACGAGCATGAGGTCGGAGAATCGTCCGGCGCTCGTCGTCAACATCATCGTTCTGCTAGTCGACGCACTCGCCAGAGCAACGTCGAGGTGTTCCGCACACCCATCCTCAACCTGGCTGCGGCTGCCAGGATAGCCGATTCTCTCTAGCGGACCGATTCAGAGGCTGGTAGAGGGATCGAGCAGATCCGTGCCCTGTTGCATACGGCGCAACAACAAAATTCGGCGGTCTCCCAGTCGCACAACATGATCCACAACAGTTCTATTCACGCGAACACGCATCGGTCGGTTTTCAGTCCCGACTCTCATCAGCGGCGCAGAGGAGGCAGCCGTTCCAGGGACCCGAGTCGGAATCCGCTTCCCATTCGGTCTCATCCACAAGATCGTCGCCGTTCGCGCACCCCTCCGCGTGGTGGGCCTTACGGGCCCCAGCATCACGATGATCGTCGTTCAGTCGGTGACGCGCATGATCCAAGGCCCAACGCAAGAGGGTACATCGCCCAGAAGAAGGTCGACAAAAGTCGAGCCCACCGTGATGGTCACAATAGAGAGCATCCGAGTGGAAGCAGGACCGTCGTCTCTGGCCCCGAGTGCTTCAGTCAGGCCATCCGTTCAGCTGACATCCCTCCCAACTTCCGATTGGTGACGAGAATCAACAAGTTCATAGGAGAGGCCAAGCCAGAAACTTGGTTGGACGACTACAGAGTGGCGGTCCAGATCGGTGGCGGAGATGACCATGTCGCCATGAAACATCTCCCCCTGATGCTCGACGGCTCGGCGCGAGCTTGGCTAAACCAGTTGCCTCCGTCAAGCATCTACAGCTGGGCAGATCTGTCTCGAGTCTTCATCAGGATCTTCGAGGGTACGTGCAAATGCCCTGCTGGTCTCGTAGAGCTCCAGCATTGTGTCCAGAAGCAGAACGAGCCCTTGCGCGATTTCATCCAGCACTGGACGACCCTCTACCACACGGTGGAGAACGTCACAGAGCATCAAGCAGTCTGCGCCTTCAAGGCAGGCGTGCGGTACAGAGATCTGTACCTGAAGTTCGGTCGGACAGGCGACATCTCCATGAGCAAGATGATGGACATAGCCGCACGCTATGCAAATGGCGAAGAAGAGGACCGCATACGTAGCGGCAAGCATAAGTCAATCGCCGATGGAGATGGGAATAGCAATCGGAAGTAGAAGCAGAAAGCCCAATCCACTCCGCAGGCAGAGGCATCAGCCGTTACGAATGCCAAGTTCAAAGGCAAGGGGAAAGCTCAGTACACCCCCAAGAAGAAGCAGTCAGGAAACTTCATCCTGGATCAACCGTGTCCAATTCACACGAAGATGGATGAAGAAGGCAATGTCATATTGCCGAAGCATACCACTCGACAGTGTCGCCTCCTGATCCAAGGATTCGGTGACGGACAACCGAGTGAGAAGGACACCGAGCAGGATGGCGAAGAGGAGGATCTGTTCCCCCAAGTCCACGCAACATTGATGATTTTTGCTGATGTGGAAAGCAAAAGTCGACTGAAGCTAGTCAACAGGGAGGTGAACTTGGCAACCCCATCCACTCCCACGTTCCTCAAGTGGTCACAGACTGCGATCATCTTTGATCAGTGAGACCACCCAGCACAGGAACCCACCCCAGGGAGGCAAGCTCTGGTCGTCGACCCGGTGGTGGAAGGAGTCAGGCTGCGCAAAGTCCTCATGGACGGCGGCAGCGGCTTGAACATCATGTACGCCGACACTCTCAAGGGGATGGGCATTCCGATGTCCAAACTTAGCGAGAGCAGTATGCAGTTCCACGAAGTCGTCCCAGGACGAAAGGCCAAGTCATTCGGCCAGATCGCGTTGGATGTCGTCTTCGGCTCTGACAAGAACTTCCGCAAGGAGAAGCTGACATTCGAGGTGGTGAACTTCCAGAGTGCATACCATGCGATTCTGGGCCATCCGGCATATGCGCGTTTCATGGCCCGACCATGTTACGTCTATTTGAAGCTCAAGATGCCAGGCCCCAAAGGTGTGATTACGGTCACAGGCAATCGGCAGCGGGCCGAGGAGTGTCTGCAACAGGGGTCGAGGATTGCCGATTAGCAGATGGCTATTCTCGAGCTGGATGAGTACAAGAAGACCGCCGACTCCGCTGACCTGATGCATTCAAAGAAGCCAGCTTCCGAGTCCGCATTCCAGTCGGCGGGAGACACGAAGAAAGTCAGCATCCACCCGACAGACGACGCCGCTGCCCTGACAAACATCTCCACCACCCTTGATCCAAAATAGGAAGTCGAGCTCATCCAATTCCTTCGTGAGAACTGGGACATTTTTGCATGGAAGCCCGCTAACATGCTAGGTGTACCCAGGGAGTTGGCTGAGCACTGACTGCATGTGGATCCTGCTGCTCGACCCGTCCGAGAAAGCCTGCCTCGGTCCGCCGCGCACAAGAGGAAGGCAATCGGATAGGAGGAGGCTAAACTTTTGGCAGCCAACTTCATTCGTGAGGTACACCACTCCGAGTGGCTCGCTAATGTTGCCATGGTGCCCAAGAAGGACAAGTCTCTCCGTATGTGCATCGATTTCAAGCATCTCAATAAGGTTTGTCCGAAAGATCACTTCCCGCTCCCCCGCATTGATCAAATTGTTGATTCGACTGCGGGTTGCAAGCGTTTGTCCTTCCTTGATGCCTATTCGAGCTATCGTCAGATCCATCTGTATGGTCCGGATGAATTAAAAACAGCCTTCATCACCCCATTCGGGTGTTTCTGTTACATCCCTATGCCATTCGGTTTGAAGAATGAAGGAGCAACTTTTATGCGCATGATCCAAAAATGCCTCCTAGACCAGATCGGTCGAAATGTGGAGGCATATATAGACGATATCATAGTCAAGTCACGCAAAGGTTCCGACCTGCTGACTGACTTGGCAGAAATATTCGCCAACCTACGTATGTACGATATCAAGCTCAACCCAGCCAAGTGTTCATTCGGCGTTCCCAGTGGGAAGTTACTCGGTTTCTTCATTTCCGAACGAGGGATCGATGTCAACCCCGAAAAGATCGGGACCATGGTCCGAATGGAGCAGCCGGTAAGAATACATGATGTTCAAAGGCTCACAGGTTGCCTAGCAGCTTTGAGCAGGTTTATTACTCGACTCGGCGAGAAGGTGTTACCTCTGTACCGACTCATGAAGAAATCAGATACCTTCGAGTGGACAGACGAAGCCCAAATTGCATTCGACGACCTCAAATCCCTGCTTTCCACCCAGCCGGTTCTTACTACCCCGCTTAGTAAAGAACCCCTTCTTCTGTACATCGCGGCTACAAATCAAGTCGTCAGCACCGTTCTGACAGTCGAACGCGAAGAAGAAGGCAAAGCGTACAAGGTTCAGCGGCCAGTATATTATGTCTCCGAAGTCCTGACTCCTTCCAAGCAGAGGTATCCCCATTATCAGAAGCTTATTTATTGGATCTACATGACTGCAAAGAAGGCGGCTCATTATTTCCAAGACCACTCGGTGTCTGTCATATCTGATGCTCCGTTGTCGGAAATTCTCCACAATCGGGACACATCAGCCCAAGTGGCAAAGTGGGCAATGGTGATGCTATACTGCGACATCAAGTTCGAAGCCAAGAAAGCTATAAAGTCTCAAGCTCTGGCTGACTTCATAGCAGAATGGGTAGAACAACAGCAACCGACTCACATCTACTCGGCTCATTGGACCATGTTCTTCGGTGGGTCCAAGATGTTGAATGGCTCCGGCGCCGACGTAGTGATCATATCCCCAGAAGGTGATAAAATCAAGTATGTGTTGCAGATACATTTTGATTCTTCCAACAACGAAGCAGAGTACGAAGCTCTCCTTTACGGATTGCGCATGGCCATCACACTCGGCGTCCGTCGCCTGATGGTCTATGGCGACTCAGATCTGGTGGTTAATCAAGTAATGAAGGAATGAGACGTAAGGAACCCCACCATGACTGCATACTGCAACACAGTAAGGAAGCTCGAGAAGAAGTTTGAAGGTCTGGAACTTCACCATGTTCCCCGACTGAAAAACCAAGCAGCACATGAATTGGCAAAACTTGGATCCACTCGGAGACCGGTCCCGAGTGATGTCTGCCTCGAGCACCTACACCTCCCTTCAGTGAAAGAAGATCCTTTTACAGAGGAACCAGTACAACCGAAGAGCTCAACAGATTCGACTGAAGTCGAGGTCCCCGCTGTGGTTGATTTGATCATGGAGATTCTAGCTGTCATTCCCGAATGGACTGTGCCGTTCATTGCATACATCATGAGGCAAGAGTTACTAGAAGACGAAGTCCAAGCTAGGCAGATCGTCCGCAAGTCGAAGTCCTTCACCGTTATTGATGGCCAGTTGTATAGGGAAAGTGTTTCAGGCATCCTTCAGCGGTGTATCTCCCCTGAGGAGGGACAATTAATCTTGGAAGAAATTCACTCGGGAACATGCGGTCATCATGCCTCTTCAAGGGCAATCATCGCCAAAGCATTCAGAGATGGTTTCTTTTGGTTGTAGGCGAATGAAATGGCAAAAGATATGGTCGACCGTTGTGAAGGCTGTCAGTTCTTTTCAAACAAGTCCCACAAGCCAACGTCTGCGCTGAAGACAATTCCTCTTGTTTGGCCATTCGCCGTGTGGGGATTAGATAGAGTCGGACCATTCAGAACAGGCCAAGGAGGATTCACTCATCTGCTGGTAGCAGTCGACAAGTTTACCAAGTTGATTGAAGCCAAGCCCATCAAGAAGCTTGATGCCCTTACGACCATCAAATTTATCAGAGACATCATCGCCAGATACGGGGTTCCGCACAACATAATCACCGACAATGGCACCAACTTTGAATCAGATAGGTTCAAAGGTTTTTGCACAGGCCAAGGTATCCGAGTGGATTTTGCATCCGTGACACACTCCCAAACAAACGGGCAAGCAGAGCGGGCGAATGGACTTATTCTTCAAGGGTTGAAGCCTCGACTCCTGCGAGAAGTTGGACATGCCGCCGGCGCATGGGTCACCGAGCTGCCTTCGGTGCTGTGGGGCCTCCGCACAACTCCGAATAGATCTACAGGGCGATCCCCGTTCTTCCTCATTTATGGAGCACAGACAGTCCTTCCGAGTGACTTGCTTCACAACTCTGCACGAGTCGAACTCTTCTCCGAAGCCGAAGCAGAGCAAGCCAGGCAAGATGGAGTGGATCTTCTAGAAGAAGAGCGCGAGATGGCACTGATTCATTCAACAATTTATCAACAAGATCTGCGGCGATTTCACGCGTGGTACGACAGGATCCGCACATTCCAAGCAGGCGACCTGGTGCTCCGAGTGGATCAGCAGAGACCACACAAGTTGGCTCCCGCCTGGGGAGGGCCCTTCATCATCTCTAAGGTGCTGAACAACGGAGCATATCGACTCTACAACCTCGACAGGGAGACGGACGAGCCGCGGGCATGGAATGGAGATCTCCTGAAGTGCTTCTACACATAAGCGCCGACGGAGACAATGTAAAGAACAAGTATCATTGAAGTAATACAAAGTAGATTGATTTCTTGCCGATTCAAAATTCTTCCGCGTTTGCAGACTCCGGTCTAAAAAACTAACTCCGAGTGTGCCCTAAAAGTCGCACTCGGGGACTTAGCTGCGACCCAGAGTCGCCTAAGTACAAACTCGCTCCGAGTGTGCACTAAAAGTCGCACTCGGAGACTTAGCCGCGACCCAGAGTCGCCTAAGTACGAACTCGCTCTGAGTGTGCACTAAGAGTCACACTCGGGGACTTAGCTGTTGGAATTATGCCTTAGAGGCAATAATAAATATAGTTATTATTATAATTCCTGTATCAAGATAATCGTTTATTATCCATGCTATAATTGTATTGAATGAAGACTCATTTACATGTGTGGATACATAGACAAAACACTGTCCCTAGCAAGCCTCTAGTTGGCTAGCCAGTTGATCAAAGATAGTCAGTGTCTTCTGATTATGAACAAGGTGTTGTTGCTTGATAACTGGATCACGTCATGAGGAGAATCACGTGATGGACTAGACCCAAACTAATAAGACGTAGCATGTTGATCGTGTCATTTTGTTGCTACTGTTTTCTGCGTGTCAAGTATTTGTTCCTATGACCATGAGATCATATAACTCACTGACACCGGAGGAATACTTTGTGTGTATCAAACGTCGCAACATAACTGGGTGACTATAAAGATGTTCTACAGGTATTTCCGAAGGTGTTAGTTGAGTTAGTATGGATCAAGACTGGGATTTGTCACTCCGTGTGACGGAGAGGTATCTCGGGGCCCACTCGGTAATACAACATCACACACAAGCCTTGCAAGCAATGTGACTTAGTGTAAGTTGCGGGATCTTGTATTACGGAACGAGTAAAGAGACTTGACGGTAAACGAGATTGAAATAGGTATAGGGATACCGACGATCGAATCTCGGGCAAGTAACATACCGAAGGACAAAGGGAATGACATACGGGATTATATGAATCCTTGGCACTTAGGTTCAAACGATAGGATCTTCGTAGAATATGTAGGATCCAATATGGGAATCCAGGTCCCGCTATTGGATATTGACCGAGGAGTCTCTCGGGTCATGTCTACATAGTTCTCGAACCCGCAGGGTCTGCACACTTAAGGTTCGACGTTGTTTTATGCGTATTTGAGTTATATGGTTGGTTACCGAATGTTGTTCGGAGTCCCGGATGAGATCATGGACGTCACGAGGGTTACCGGAATTGTCCGGAAATGAAGATTGATATATAGGATGACCTCATTTGATTACCGGAAGGTTTTTGGAGTTACCGGGAATGTACCGGGAATGACGAATGGGTTCCGGGAGTTCACCGGGGGGGGGGGGGGCAACCCACCCCGGGGAAGCCCATAGGCCTTGAGGGTGGCGCACCAGCCCTTAGTGGGCTTGTGGGACAGCCCAAAAGGGCCCTATGCGCATTGGAAGAAAAATCAAAGAGAAAGAAAAAAAAGGAGGTGGGAAGGGAAGGAAGGACTCCCACCCACCAAACCAAGTCCAACTCGGTTTGGGGGGGGGAGACCTTCCCCCCTTGGCTCGGCCGACCCCCTTGGGGCTCCTTGAGCCCCAAGGCAAGGCCCCCCTCTCCCGCCTATATATATGGAGGTTTTAGGGCTGATTTGAGACAACTTTTCCACGGCAGCCCGACCACATACCTCCACGGTTTTTCCTCTAGATCGCGTTTCTGCGGAGCTCGGGCGGAGCCCTGCTGAGACAAGGTCATCACCAACCTCCGGAGCGCCGTCACGCTGCTGGAGAACTCTTCTACCTCTCCGTCTCTCTTGCTGGATCAAGAAGGCCGAGATCATCATCGAGCTGTACGTGTGCTGAACGCGGAGGTGCCGTCCGTTCGGTACTAGATCGGGGGACTGATCGCGGGATTGTTCGCGGGGCGGATCGATGGACGTGAGGACGTTCCACTACATCAACCGCGTTCACTAACGCTTCTGCTGTATGGTCTACAAGGGTACGTAGATCACTCATCCCCTCTCGTAGATGGACATCACCATGATAGGTCTTCGTGCGCGTAGGAAAATTTTTGTTTCCCATGCGACGTTCCCCAACAGTGGCATCATGAGCTAGGTTCATGCGTAGATGTCTTCTCGAGTAGAACACAAAAGTTTTTGTGGGCGGTGATGTGCGTTTTGCTGCCCTCCTTAGTCTTTTCTTGATTCCGCGGTATTGTTGGATTGAAGCGGCTTGGACCGACATTACTCGTACGCTTACGAGAGACTGGTTTCATCGCTACGAGTAACCCCGTTGCTCAAAGATGACTGGCAAGTGTCGGTTTCTCCAACTTTAGTTGAATCGGATTTGACCGAGGAGGTCCTTGGATGAGGTTAAATAGCAACTCATATATCTCCGTTGTGGTGTTTGCGTAAGTAAGATGCGATCCTACTAGATACCCATGGTCACCACGTAAAACATGCAACAACAAAATTAGAGGACGTCTAACTTGTTTTTGCAGGGTATGCTTGTGATGTGATATGGCCAACGATGTGATGTGATATATTGGATGTATGAGATGATCATGTTGTAATAGATAATATCGACTTGCACGTCGATGGTACGGCAACCGGCAGGAGCCATATGGTTGTCTTTATACTAATGTTTGTGCTTGCAGATGCGTTTACTATTTTGCTAGGATGTAGCTTTAGTAGTAATAGCATGAGTAGCACGACAACCCCGATGGCGACACATTGATGGAGATCATGGCGTGGCGCCGGTGACAAGAAGATCGTGTCGATGCTTTGGTGATGGAGATCAAGAAGCACGTGATGATGGCCATATCATGTCACTTATGAATTGCATGTGATGTTAATCCTTTTATGCACCTTATTTTTCTTAGAACGACGGTAGCATTATGAGGTGATCTCTCACTAAAATTTCAGGAAGAAATTGTGTTCTCCCCGACTGTGCACCGTTGCTACAGTTCATCGTTTCGAGACACCACGTGATGATCGGGTGTGATAGACTCAATGTTCACATACAACGGGTGCAAAACAGTTGCGCACGCGGAACACTCGGGCTAAGCTTGATGAGCCTAGCATGTGCAGACATGGCCTCAGAACACATGAGACCAAAAGGTCGATCATGAATCATATAGATGATATGATTAGCATAGGGATGCTTACCACTGAAACTATACTCAACTCACGTGATGATCGGACTTGAGCTAGTGTAAGTGGATCATGAACCACTCAAATGACTAGAGAGATGTACTTTTTGAGTGGGAGTTTAGCGAATAATTTGATTAAGTTAAACTCTAATTATCTTGAACATAGTCTAAGTCCACTTTGAATATATTTGTGTTGTAGATCATGGCTCACGCGACAGTCACCCTGAATTTTAATACGTTCCTAGAGAAAGCTAAGTTGAAAGATGATGGAAGCAACTTTGTAGACTGGGCTCGTAATCTTAAGCTAATCTTACAAGCTCGGAAGAAGGATTATGTCCTTAATGCTGCGCTAGGAGATGAACCACCCGCTACGGCTGATCAGGTTGTTAAGAACGCTTGGTTAGCACGTAAGGAGTACTACTCAGTAGTTCAATGTGCAGTCTTGTATGGCTTAGAACGGGGACTTCAACGTCGCTTTGAGCGTCATGGAGCATTTGAGATGTTCCAGGAGTTGAAGTTTATCTTTCAGAAGAACGCCCGAATCGAGAGGTATGAGACCTCCGATAAATTCTATGCTTGCAAGATGGAGGAAAATTCGTGTGTCAGTGAACATGTGCTCAAAATATCTGGGTACTCAAATCGTTTAGCTGTGCTGGGGATTGAACTCCCGCAAGAGGCTATCACTGACAGAATCCTTCAATCACTGCCGCCAAGCTATAAAAGCTTTGTGTTGAACTACAACATGCAAGGGATGAACAAGTCTCCCGGCGAGTTGTTCGCGATGCTGAAAGTCGCAGAGTCTGAACTCCGTAAAGAGCATCAAGTGTTGATGGTGAATAAGACCACTAGTTTCAAGAGAAACGGCAAAGGCAAGAAGGGTAATTCAAAGAAGAGCGGCGAGCCTGTTGCCAATCCGATGAAGAAACCCAAAGCTGGACCTAAGCCTGAAACGGGGTGTTACTATTGCAAGGGTATGGGTCACTGGAAGCGCAATTGCCCCAAGTATCTGGCAGATAAGAAGGCGGCCAAAGAAAAATCAGGTATATTTGATATACAAGTTATTTAAGTGTACTTAACCGGCTCTCGTAGTAGTGCCTGGGTATTCGATACCGGTTCTGTTGCTCGTATTTGTAACTCGAAACAGGAACTGCGGAATAGACGAAGGCTGGCGAAAGATGAAGTGACGATGCGCGTAGGAAATGGTTCCAAGGTTGATGCAATCGCCGTCGGCACAGTTTCACTTCAGTTACCATCAGGATTAGTTATGAACTTAAATCATTGTTATTTAGTGCCTGCGTTGAGCATGAACATTATATCTGGATCTTGTTTATTGCGAGACGGTTACTCTTTTAAGTCAGAGAATAATGGTTGTTCTATTTCTATGAGTAACATCTTTTATGGTCATGCACCCAATGTGAGAGGATTGTTCATATTGAATCTTGATAGCGATACACACATACATAACACTGAGACCAAAAGAGTTAGAGTTAACAATGATAGCGCCATATTTTTGTGGCACTACCGCTTAGGTCATATTGGTGTAAAGCGCATGAAGAAACTCCATGCTGATGGACTTTTGGAGTCACTTGACTTTGATTCACTTGACACGTGTGAACCATGCCTCATGGGCAAGATGACTAAGACTCCATTCTCTGGAACAATGGAGCGTGCAAGTGACTTGTTGGAAATCGTACATACCGATGTGTGTGGTCCGATGAGCGTAGAGGCACGCGGCGGATATCGTTATTTTCTCACCTTCACTGACGATTTGAGTAGATATGGTTATGTCTACTTGATGAAGCACAAGTCTGAAACATTTGAAAAGTTCAAGCAATTTCAGAGTGAAGTTGAAAATCATCGTAACAAGAAGATCAAGTTCCTACGGTCTGATCGTGGGGGTGAATATCTGAGTTTCGAGTTTGGTGCTCACTTAAGACAATGTGGAATTGTTTCACACTTGACACCGCCTGGAACACCACAGCGTAATGGTGTGTCCGAACATCGTAATCGTACTTTATTAGAGATGGTGCGATCTATGATGTCTCTTACCGATTTGCCGTTATTGTTTTGGGGTTATGCATTAGAAACAGCTACATTCACTTTAAATAGGGCATCATCAAAATCCGTTGAGACGACACCATACGAACTGTGGTATGGCAAAAGGCCAAAGTTGTCGTTTCTTAAAGTTTGGGGATGTGATGCTTATGTCAAAAAGCTTCAGCCTGAAAAACTGGAACCCAAAGCGGAAAAGTGTGTCTTCATAGGTTACCCAAAAGAGACAGTTGGGTACACCTTCTATCTCAAATCCGAGGGCAAAGTGTTTGTTGCTAAAAACGGAGCTTTTCTCGAGAAGGAGTTTCTCTCGAGAGAATTGAGTGGGAGGAAGATAGAACTTGACGAGGTTGTCGAACCTCTCATCCCTCTGGATGGTGGCGCAGGGCAAGGGGAAACCTGTGTCATTGCGACGCCGGTTGAGGAGGAAGTTAATGATGATGATCATGAAACTACGGTTCAAGTTTCTGTCGAATCACGCAGGCCGACGAGACCACGTGCTGCTCCAGAGTGGTACGGTAATCCCGTCTTATCAATCATGTTGTTGGACAACAATGAACCTGCAAATTATGAAGAAGCAATTGTGGGCCCAGATTCCAACAAATGGCTAGAAGCCATGAAGTCCGAGATAGGATCCATGTATGAGAACAAAGTGTGGACTTTGGAGGTACTGCCTGAGGGCCGCAAGGCTATTCAAAACAAATGGATCTTTAAGAGGAAGACGGACGCTGACGGCAATGTGACCGTTTATAAAGCTCGACTTGTGGCAAAGGGTTTTTCACAAGTTCAAGGAGTTGACTACAATGAGACATTCTCACCGTAGCGATGCTTAAGTCCGTCAGAATCATGTTAGCAATAGCTGCATTTTTCGATTATGAAATCTGGCAGATGGATGTCAAAACGGCGTTCCTTAACGGTTTCCTTAAGGAAGAATTGTATATGATGCAACCCGAAGGTTTTGTCGATCCTAAGAATGTTAACAAGGTGTGCAAGCTCCAGCGATCCATTTATGGACTGGTGCAAGCATCTCCGAGTTGGAACAAACGCTTTGATGAGGTGATCAAAGCATTTGGGTTTATACAAGTGGTTGGAGAATCTTGTATTTACAAGAAAGTGAGTGGGAGCTCTGTGGCGTTTCTAATATTATATGTGGATGACATATTGCTGATTGGAAACAACGTAGAGTTTTTGGAGAGCATAAAGGATTACTTGAATAAAAGTTTCTCTATGAAGGACCTAGGAGAAGCTGCTTACATTCTAGGCATTAAGATCTATAGGGATAGATCAAAACGCCTGATAGGACTTTCACAAAGCACATACCTTGATAAAGTTTTGAAGAGGTTCAAAATGGAACAGTCTAAGAAGGGGTTCTTGCCAGTTTTACAAGGTACGAGATTGAGTAAGACTCAGTGCCCAACAACTGATGAGGATAGAGAGCATATGCGCTCCGTCCCCTATGCTTCAGCCATAGGCTCTATCATGTATGCAATGCTATGCACTAGACCGGACGTTAGCCTGGCCATAAGTATGGCAGGTAGGTTCCAGAGTAATCCAGGAGTGGATCACTGGACAGCGGTCAAGAATATCCTAAAGTACCTGAAAAGGACTAAGGAGATGTTTCTCGTGTATGGAGGTGACGAAGAGCTCGCCGTAAAAGGTTACGTCGATGCAAGTTTTGACACAGATCCGGACGACTCTAAGTCGCAAACCGGATACGTATTTATTCTTAATGGGGGTGCGGTAAGCTGGTGAAGTTCCAAGCAAAGCGTCGTAGCAGATTCTACATGTGAAGCGGAGTACATGGCTGCCTCAGAGGCGGCTAAGGAGGGTGTCTGGATGAAGCAGTTCATGACGGATCTTGGAGTGGTGCCAAGCGCACTGAATCCAATAACCTTGTTCTGTGACAACACGGGTGCCATTGCCTTAGCAAAGGAACCACGGTTTCACAAGAAGTCCAGACACATCAAACGACGCTTCAACCTCATCCGCGACTACGCCGAAGGAGAGGACATAAATATATGCAAAGTGCACACGGATCTGAATGTAGCAAACCCGCTGAATAAACCTCTTCCATGGCCAAAGCATGATCAACACCAGAACTATATGGGTGTTAGATTTATTACAATGTAATTCGCATGATGATGTGAGGGCTAGATTATTGACTCTAGTGCAAGTGGGAGACTGTTGGAATTATGCCCTAGAGGCAATAATAAATATAGTTATTATTATAATTCCTGTATCAAGATAATCGTTTATTATCCATGCTATAATTGTATTGAATGAAGACTCATTTACATCTGTGGATACATAGACAAAACACTGTCCCTAGCAAGCCTCTAGTTGGCTAGCCAGTTGATCAAAGATAGTCAGTGTCTTCTGATTATGAACAAGGTGTTGTTGCTTGATAACTGGATCACGTCATTAGGAGAATCACGTGATGGACTAGACCCAAACTAATAAGACGTAGCATGTTGATCGTGTCATTTTGTTGCTACTGTTTTCTGCGTGTCAAGTATTTGTTCCTATGACCATGAGGTCATATAACTCACTGACACCGGAGGAATACTTTGTGTGTATCAAACGTCGCAACGTAACTGGGTGACTATAAAGATGCTCTACAGGTATTTCCGAAGGTGTTAGTTGAGTTAGTATGGATCAAGACTGGGATTTGTCACTCCGTGTCACGGAGAGGTATCTCGGGGCCCACTCGGTAATACAACATCACGCACAAGCCTTGCAAGCAATGTGACTTAGTGTAAGTTGCGGGATCTTGTATTACGGAACGAGTAAAGAGACTTGCCGGTAAACGAGATTGAAATAGGTATAGGGATACTGACGATCGAATCTCGGGCAAGTAACATACCGAAGGACAAAGGGAATGACATACAGGATTATATGAATCCTTGGCACTGAGGTTCAAACGATAAGATCTTCGTAGAATATGTAGGATCCAATGTGGGCATCCAGGTCCCGCTATTGGATATTGACCGAGGAGTCTCTCGGGTCATGTCTACATAGTTCTCGAACCCGCAGGGTCTGCACACTTAAGGTTCGACGTTGTTTTATGCGTATTTGAGTTATATGGTTGGTTACCGAATGTTGTTCGGAGTCCCGGATGAGATCACGGACGTCACGAGGGTTACCGGAATTGTCCGGAAACGATTATAGGATGACCTCATTTGATTACCGGAAGGTTTTCGGAGTTACCGGGAATGTACCGGGAATGACGAATGGGTTCCGGGAGTTCACCGGGGGGGGGGGGGGGGGAACCCACCCCGGGGAAGCCCATAGGCCTTGAGGGTGGCGCACCAGCCCTTAGTGGGCTGGTGGGACAGCCCAAAAGGGCCCTATGCGCATTGGAAGAAAAATCAAAGAGAAAGAAAAAAAAGGAGGTGGGAAGGGAAGGAAGGACTCCCACCCACCAAACCAAGTCCAACTCGGTTTGGGGGGGCAGACCTTCCCCCCTTGGTTCGGCCGACCCCCTTAGGGCTCCTTGAGCCCCAAGGCAAGGCCCCCCTCTCCCACCTATATATACGGAGGTTTTAGGGCTGATTTGAGACGACTTTTCCACGGCAGCCCGACCACATACCTCCACGGTTTTTCCTCTAGATCACGTTTCTGCGGAGCTCGGGCGGAGCCCTGCTGAGACAAGGTCATCACCAACCTCCGGAGCGCCGTCACGCTGCCGGAGAACTCTTCTACTTCTCTGTCTCTCTTGCTGGATCAAGAAGGCCGAGATCATTGTCGAGCTGTACGTGTGCTGAACGCGGAGGTGCCGTCCATTCGGTACTAGATCGTGGGACTGATCGCGGGATTGTTCGCGGGGCGGATCGAGGGACGTGAGGACATTCCACTACATCAACCGCGTTCACTAACGCTTCTGCTGTACAGTCTACAAGGGTTCGTAGATCACTCATCCCCTCTCGTAGATGGACATCACCCTGATAGGTCTTCGTGCGCGTAGGAAAATTTTTGTTTCCCATGCGACGTTCCCCAATATTAGCTGCGACCCAGAGTCGCCTAAGTACAAACTCGCGCCGAGTGTGCACTAAAAGGCGCACTCGGAGACTTAGCCGCGACCCAGAGTCGCCTAAGTACAAACTCGCTCCGAGTGTGCACTAAAAGTCACACTCGGAGACTTAGCTGCGACCCAGAGTCGCCTAAGTTCAAACTCGCTCCGAGTGTGCACTAAAAGGCGCACTCGGGGACTTAGCTGCGACCCAGAGTTGCCTAAGTACAAACTCGCTTTGAGTGTGCACTAAAAGTCACACTCGGGGACTTAGCTGCGACCCAGAGTCGCCTAAGTACGAACTCGCTCCAAGTGTGCACTAAAAGTCACACTCGGGGACTTAGCTGCGACCCAGAGTCGCCTAAGTACAAACTCGCTTCGAGTGTGCACTAAAAGGCGCACTCGGGGACTTAGCTGCGACCGAGAGTCGCCTAAGTACAAACTCGCTTCGAGTGTGCACTAAAAGTCACACTCGGGGACTTAGCCGCGACCCAGAGTCGCCTAAGTACAAACTCGCTCCGAGTGTGCACTAAAAGTAACACTCGGGGACTTAGCTGCGACCCAGAGTCGCCTAAGTACAAACTCGCTACGAGTGTGCACTAAAAGGCGCACTCGGAGACTTAGCCGCGACCTAGAGTCGCCTAAGTACGAACTCGCTCCGAGTGTGCACTAAAAGTCACACTCGGGGACTTAACTGCGACCCAGAGTCGCCTAAGTACAAACTCGCTCCGAGTGTGCACTAAAAGGCGCACTCGGGGACTTAGCTGCGACCCAGAGTCGCCTAAGTACAAACTCGCTCCGAGTGTGCACTAAAAGTCACACTCGGGGACTTAGCCGCGACCCAGAGTCGCCTAAGTACAAACTCGCCCCGAGTGTGAACTAATAGTCACACTGGGGGACTTAGCTGCGACCTAGAGTCGCCTAAGTACAAACTCGCTCCGAGTGTGCACTAAAAGGCGCACTCGGAGACTTAGTCGCGACCTAGAGTTGCCTAAGTACGAACTCGCTCCGAGTGTGCACTAAAAGTCACACTCGGGGACTTAGCTGCGACCCAGAGTCGCCTAAGTACAAACTCGCTCCGAGTGTGCACTAAAAGGCGCACTCGGGGACTTAGCTGCGACCCAGAGTCGCCTAAGTACAAACTCGCTCCGAGTGTGCACTAAAAGTCACACTCGGGGACTTAGCTGCGACCCAGAGTCGCCTAAGTACAAACTCGCTCCGGTGTGCAATAAAAGTCACACTGGGGGACTTAGCTGCGACCCAGAGTCGCCTAAGTACAAACTCGCTCCGAGTGTGCACTAAAAGTCACACTCGGAGACTTAGCTGCGACCCAGAGTCGCCTAAGTAAAAACCCGCTCCAAGTGCGCACTAAAAGTCACACTCGGAGACTTAGCTGCGACTCAGAGTCGCCTAAGCAAAAAGCTTCCTCCGAGTGTATACTCGAGATACACTCGGAGGCTTAGCAGACCCTCATTGAGACTCATGTGGATGTGAAGACAACTGACAACTACATGAGTAACAACTCGCTCCGAGTGCGCACTAACAGTCACACTCGGGGACTTAGCTGCGACCGAGAGTCGCCTAAGTACAAACTCGCTTCGAGTGTGCACTAAAAGTCACACTCGGGGACTTAGCCGCGACCCAGAGTCGCCTAAGTACAAACTCGCTCCGAGTGTGCACTAAAAGTCACACTCGGGGACTTAGCTGCGACCCAGAGTCGCCTAAGTACAAACTCGCTACGAGTGTGCACTAAAAGGTGCACTCGGAGACTTAGCCGCAACCTAGAGTCGCCTAAGTACGAACTCGCTCCGAGTGTGCACTAAAAGTCACACTCGGGGACTTAGCTGCGACCCAGAGTCGCCTAAGTACAAACTCGCTCCGAGTGTGCACTAAAAGGCGCACTCGAGGACTTAGCTGCGACCTAGAGTCGCCTAAGTACAAACTCGCTCCGAGTGTGCACTAAAAGTCACACTCGGGGACTTAGCCGCGACCCAGAGTCGCCTAAGTACAAACTCGCTCCGAGTGTGCACTAAAAGTCACACTCGGGGACTTAGCTGCGACCCAGAGTCACCTAAGTACAAACTCGCTACGAGTGTGCACTAAAAGGCGCACTCGGAGACTTAGCCGCGACCTAGAGTCGCCTAAGTACGAACTCGCTCCGAGTGTGCACTAAAAGTCACACTCGGGGACTTAGTTGCGACCCAGAGTCGCCTAAGTACAAACTCGCTCCGAGTGTGCACTAAAAGGCGCACTCGGGGACTTAGCTGCGACCTAGAGTCGCCTAAGTACAAACTCGCTCCGAGTGTGCACTAAAAGTCACACTCGGGGACTTAGCCGCGACCCAGAGTCGCCTAAGTACAAACTCGCTCCGAGTGTGCACTAAAAGTCACACTCGGGGACTTAGCTGCGACCCAGAGTCGCCTAAGTACAAACTCGCTCCGAGTGTGCACTAAAAGGCGCACTCGGAGACTTAGCCGCGACCGAGAGTCGCCTAAGTACGAACTCGCTCCGAGTGTGCACTAAAAGTCACACTCGGGGACTTAGCTGCGACCCAGAGTCGCCTAAGTACATACTCGCTCCGAGTGTGCACTAAAAGGCGCACTCGGGGACTTAGCTGCGACCCAGAGTCGCCTAAGTACAAACTTGCTCCGAGTGTGCACTAAAAGTCACACTCGGGGACTTAGCTGCGACCCAGAGTCACCTAAGTACAAACTCGCTCCGAGTGTGCAATAAAAGTAACACTAGGGGACTTAGCTGCGACCCAGAGTCGCCTAAGTACAAACTCGCTCCGAGTGTGCACTAAAAGTCACACTCGGAGACTTAGCTGCGACCCAGAGTCCCCTAAGTAAAAACCCGCTCCGAGTGCGCACTAAAAGTCACACTCGGAGACTTAGCTGCGACTCAGAGTCGCCTAAGCAAAAAGCTTCCTCCGAGTGTATACTCGAGATACACTCGGAGGCTTAGCAGACCCTCATTGAGACTCATGTGGATGTGAAGACAACTGACAACTACATGAGTAACAACTCGCTCCGATTGCGCACTAACAGTCACACTCGGGGACTTAGCCGCGACCCAGAGTCGCCTAAGTAACAACTCGCTCCGAGTGCGCACTAACAGTCACACTCGGAGACTTAGCCGTGACCCAGACTCGCCTAAGTAAAAGCTCGCTCCGAGTGCGCACTCGGAGGCTTAACAGACCCTCATTGAGGCTCATGTGGATGTGAAGACAACTGACAACTACATGCTCCGCATGTTTGCCATTGGCTTCACCAAGAGACGCCAAACAAAAACCACGAACCAGAATCGTGTCAAAAAAAACTCAGCGAAAGAAGACCAAAAGATCCAATTCGAATTCAAAGTTGGATCTACGATCAGTCAGCTCGGTGTGAATCAAGTTTATCCACACCGAACCACGAATGTGACGGCCAACAACAGTGGCCAAAGTTTAATACAGATACCACTCGGCATACCGAGGTTAATGTGCGTTCACCATAAAGTTTTTTGAAGCATCGCCGGGACTGGCAGGCTCCACAAAGGTGTCAAGGTCGATTCCGTCTGCAATGCGAGTGGCCGTGTCGAGGAAGGTCTCCATGAAATCTTCGAATCGAAGCTTCTTGGTGTTGGCGACCTGCAACGTCTTCAGTTTTTCTTCGCGGGCTTCCTTGCAGTGCACTCGGACCAGAGATAGAGCCACGTCCGCACCGCACCGAGCGGCAGACTTCTTCCATGCCTGCACTCTGCTTGGGACGTCCTCCAGCCGAGTCATCAACCCATCTATTTCGTTCCGGGAGTCGTCTTCAGGCCACAACTCCTTGTCGATCCGGCCGACAACTTTTCTCAGCCGGCCGATGAAGGGGCCAACCATATTAAGGCGAGAATGCGCTCGGAGCATGTCCCGATTAGCTTCATCGCCGAGTGGAACATTCGGAACAAGCGACCGTTCAATTTCGGCTGCTTCAGCCTCAACGTCCCGACAGAAGTCTGCAAAGAAAAGACAAGCAGAAATTAAGCACGACAGAGTGAACTCCAAAGTCAAGAAGCACTCGGCAACAACTTACCACCAAGCAGTGCGACCATCTTCCTTGCCCAGTCGCTGATGTAGTTCTCCTGCGCCATGCACCGAGTGTTCATCAGCTTCAGCTGGCCCATCCATTCGGATCTCCGACTCTTCATTTTTTATACTTTGGCTAGCAATGCCTTGTTGGTCTCCCGAGACTCTTCCAAAGATTTCTCTCGGTCAGCAAGAGCCTCCTTCACACCAGCCAGGTCATTCACAGCTACCTCCAAGTCCGCAGCAAGCTGAATCTTCTCAGTCTTCAGAGCATTGTATGCAGATCCCATTTCTCAAGTCTTCTGCCAAAGAGACACAAAGGGAGGATCAGACACATTCAACAAGGAAAAAGTCTCGACAGATATGACAAAACAATCAAAGCTCAAAGTTCTTCAGACCCCTGCCGATGCAAGCAATAGACAGCGGTCTCGGGGACTACACCCAGTGGGTTCACTGAGAGTGACCCCACTTGCATGAAGCTCGAACAGGCCGGCCCTATTGAGCCCCATAACAAACCAACAACACTATGCGATTCCTATCTTTCGACCCGAGTAACACTACTCTCGGGGACTACACCCAGTGGGTGCACTCGGAGTGCCCCCACTGGTACCATTCGGGCAGATCAGCTCTGATCTGTTCAGATTACGAAAAATACATATAAAGACAATTGCTGGTGCAAGCACTCGGTAGAAGTCTCGGGGACTACACCCACTGGGTTCACTCGGAGTGAACCCACTACAAAATCATCCTACTGTATCCGAGTATATCGCTGAAACCCCCAGTGGGTACCAAGAGGAATGTAAAAACTTACTAGCGCACTTACTCGGATGTCATCCCGAAGCTCCAAGCTCTTCTTATACAGAGACACGATGGAGTCATACGCTCCCTTGGCGTCACCCACCATCAGCTCCACCTACACCATGGCGTCCTTGGCGGCCCCCACCTGGTCTTCCGGGAGGCGTCGGGCGTCGTATTGAACAGCTGACGGACCCGGCGCGGCAGAAGACTCCCTAGGCATCCCGAGCTCCGCTCCAGTAGGTTCCGCCATGAGAGGCACCATCTCAGTCGGCGGTACCGTCTCAGTCGGCGGCACGTTCATGGTAGGAGCGACAGTAGATGGGATAACCCCAGGGACAGGCGCCAAAGCTGGCTCCGACCCCCTTTGGTCGTCGTCCTCCAGATGGATCACCTCCAAAGGAAGCCCGATTGAACAAAATAAAATTACAGAAAAAGGTCAAGATCAAAGACAGCATTTCCGAAACAATAATACAGCTCTCGGAGTCGTGACAACGTACCTTGCTGGAACGTGGCGGCATTATCCGTGTCCATGGGATCATCATCCTGGCGCGGCAGAGAGGTGGCGGAGGTAGCAGCTCTGTTGAGTGAAATTCACTCGACCGATAAGCATGAGTTCCCAAAAAGAGGTGTTCAATCGGATACTGAAGGGAGATGGAAGAACAAGATACTTACGCTGAGGCGACCGGAACAGCGATCCTCATCCGAGGCAAAGCTTTCCGAGACTTAGGCCCACTAGGTTTGGCCGCCTTGGACGGCTGGTTCACGGGCTCGGCAGCAGCGTCCCTGGTCCTCTTCACACTCCGAGCACTCGGAGCCACGGGAGGAGCTGGCGGAGCACTCGGGGCCGCTGGAGGAGCCGGCGGAGCAGCAGGGTCATGACGGCGCTTGGTTCGGTGCTCTGGTGGCGAGCTCTGCTCCCCATCCTCCTGCTCATCCTCTTCCGTCTCCTCCTCCGTCTCCCCACTGTCGGAGACGTACTCGGCGCTATCCGCGCTGCCCTCCTAGATGCCCTCCTCTTCCTCGGCTGGATTCCTGTTCGAGACTGCAGAATGCCAGTTAGTCCACTCCTGCACGAAACACAGTTGGCAACGTCAGTCAGCGGGACAAGAATAGCAATAAATCTAAGAAGATTAAAAGCACTCGACAAGATATGCTCACCTCATTCGGAGGAGGATTTTTGGCGCGGAAGGGCTTCACCCGCCGGGATCCCATGGGGTTATCACACGCGCCTGTGATGCCACGGACCCATGCGCTCACAGTCTCCCCGCTCACGTCCTCTGGATGAGACCGAGTGGAATCCGAAGGCCCCGCGTAGTGCCACATGGCGTGGTGTCGGGCCTACAGCGGCTGGATGCGCGGACCCAGAAAAGTCTCCAGCAGGTCCGTGCCGGTGACTCCCTTACGGACGACGGCTATCAGCGCGTCGACCAAAGGCTGGATCTGGATCCTTTCCCCCTTAGGGAGCGCAAGCTTCCTGGGAGGGCCCGGACGGTCTAAAGTAAAAGGTGGCAACCCACTCGAAGCATTCGGACAAGCAATGTGCTGGCAATAGAACCAGGACGATTGCCAGTTTCTAACTGACTCAGACAACTGGAGGGAGGGATAGCTACTCTTTGTTTTCTTCTGGAAGCCTAAACCCCCGTAGAGCTGGATGATATGGGTCTTATCGTCCGACTGGCTAAGCTTTTGACGGTTTGGGATCTAGCGGATAAGACATACTTAAAGAGCCCCCAGTGGGGGGGGGGACATCCAATAAAGCACTCGCAGAGGGTGACGAATGCAGCAAGGTGGGCTATTGCGTTCGGAGGAAAATGATGGAGCTGCGCCCCGGAGTAAGTCATGATACCTCGGAAGAAAGGATGGGCAGGCAAGGGGAAGCCTCTGAACACATGGCTGAGCAGCAGAACGCGCTCCCCTCCTTCGGCGCCGGCTCCGTCTCCCCTTCCGACAACCTCCAGGACTTGTTGACGATCATGCCATGCTCCACCAGCTCCAGCAAGTCGTTCTCCGTCACCGAGGAGGGGAGGAAATCCCCCTGGATCCAACCCGCCGGCAGCGCCCGCTGCCGCCGCTGAGTAGGAGCCGCCCCCTTCTTCTTCTTCTTCTGTGACTCGAGCTTGCTGGTCTGCCCCTTCGTCATGGCGAAGGTGCGGATCCGCAGAGGAGGAGGGGAAGGATGAAGCTTGAGGCGTGCAGAGAGCTGCGGGAGTTGCGGGATTAATGAGAGGAGGTTGAGCAGCGCAACAGGAAATCCCGCCGGGGAGGCTTAAATAAGCTTCCGACTGGGTCACTAACAGGTGGACCCGAGATCTTATCCCCCCAACCGGCCGCCGCGATGTTAGTGGAGAAGATAAAGGCGCGGTAATCGAGGAGGCAAAACCTACTCGATGGTGATGTCGTCATCCCTGCTGAGCACGCGACAACCGAAATTTGAGGATCCCGGAAAATCCGGCGCTGTCAATTTGACCAGTCACGTCGAAAGATTCCGCGGAAGCACTCGATCCCTGACGGTTCGTTTCACTGGTATATTCACTCGGATCACTGGTTGAAAGGATAAAATGGATCGAGGCAAACAACGCCAAAGTCACCTCCATACCAGTCGGTTCCATACTCCAGACAACACTTCATCGTTCCAACCCCGATCCATTCGGGGAATAATGATGGGGTTATAGTCCCAGGGTAGGGTCAAAGGCCTTCCCTATAGGTCCTACCCAAGGACTACCCTTCATAGAGGACAAGGCCCTTAGATAGTTCCGACTGAACTAAGGACGCCCCCATCATCCAGTTGGCGTCGAGCACTCGGAGCATATTTAACGTACCGACTGGAATCCACTCTGTGCATCGTAACATCCCAGGAGGGCAATGGTCATACGTTTTCATACACCATTATTAGCATTTAAGGCTTACGTTACGTGTAACGCAGGCATTTATTCGCCACTATTCCACGTTGTCCACTGGACCATTATGAAGGGCAGCGCACTCTATATAAGCCGCCCTTCCCCACTAGTGTAAGGGTTGGCACTTGTTGTAATCCTATAATCCACTCGACACTAAGCTCCCAAGAGCACTGAGACGTAGGGCTTTTACCTCCACCGTAGAGGGGCCTGAACTCATACATCCTCGCCGTAGCTAAGGCTCTGCCCATCCTTTCGTACCCCATACATCTACTGTCAGACTTATACCCACGACACAAAGTAATATGGCTCTTTGAAAGCTAAACAGGTATGCATGCAAGAACCACTAAACATTGTAACCAATATCTTCTACCTTGACCGAAAGATAAAGAAAGCTATTTACACGGGAAAGCTCCCAACAAGCAAAAAAAGAAAGAAAAATCTTTTTGGGTTTTCTCAAATGGACACAAAACAAGAAAACGAAAATAAACTAGCATGTATAATATAGTGGCAAAGTGTAAACAGCGACTAACAAAGTGAAAGCATAAGCATGAATGTAAAGTCGGTGAGAACACGTACTCCCCCAAGCTTAGGCTTTTTTCCTAGCTTGGTCTACTCCCAAGGATGGTCCTGGCGAAACCCAAAATCATAATGGGTGTTATACGGGAGTGCTGCAACCACTGCCTGAATAGCTGCCTCACGAAGTCGAGCAGCCGTCGCCTCCCTCTCATACTCCTCTGCCTCTCCTATGGTTATGTAGTATCTTTGTTTTACCTGAAAGTCAAAGAAAGCAGGAGCAGGAAGGGTAATATGGAAAACACGCTGCCAGTTAAATATCAAGCGGTATAGGAGGGATCCATGATCTCTCTCAAGGAACTGGTAGCGTGTTAGAGCGACACGATCAAGGTAGGCTGTATGGAGAGGAGGGTCTTGTCGACAGATGGATATTCCAAGAAAATTTGCTAAGCGTGTAGCATAAATTCCACCAAAGAAATCCCCCTCAATGGCATTATTATTCAGCCTCCTTGCTATTATAGCTCCCATATTGAAGCTCCTGTCACCTGTTACTGCGCTCTTAAGGATACTAAGGTCGGAAGCGCATAGGTGACAATGTGCACCCTTGCCGTTAATGCACCTACCTATGAAGAGGGCAAAGTAGTGCAAGGCAGGGAAATGGATGCTTCCTATGGTGGCTTGCATGATATCTCTAGTTTCTCCAACAGTTATACTGCAGACAAAGTCTCTGACCGAAGACTTAGAAGGATCATTAATACTACCCCCATCGGGTATCTTGCAAATCCTATTGAAATCCTCCAAATCCATGGTGTAGGATTTATCGTACAGATCAAACAGTATGGATGGGTCACGGCCAAATGAAAATTTAAATCTACGCATGAAAGAGGCAGTGAGCATAGCATACTGTTCCCATTTATCTGAGAGGAATTCTTCTAACCCGGCATTGCAGACAGGTGTATCAAACTCATCCTTGAAACCTGCTTCGATCATGAACTCGTCGGAAGGCCATTCACATGGTTGTAGCGGTGCGTCCCTTAGTTGAAAAGGTTCGGGCTCCCGAAAAGAAAGACGGGGACCCTTCTTACTTGAGGAACCACCATGAAACTTCCTCCTGAACATAATTTCCTTTTGTTGAAATTTTTGAAGTTCAAGAAAAAAGTGAATGAAGACCAACGACACCTTGTAGAAACTACTCCTACTAGTGCCTAGAGACTGTATCACGCGCTAAAACTACTTGGGACCAGCTAAAATCAACATTTCTAGCTCAAGAACAGGGTCACCAAGGTAGCAAGAATACGCGAAGGATAAAGCACTAGAGCAAAAACAAATTGGACCAATGGAGGAGTCACTTACCAAGGAGTAATTTCCCCAAAACGGTTCGGAGAATGGTGCTTTGAGCAAGGAGATCGAAAATCGCAGCCAAATGAGCAAGAACACGGGTTTGAGCTGCGAAACAATTTTTTCTGGAGGTGGAAGAAGAGGATGGGAGCTGGAATGAGTGGAGGGGGTCCTTGTGGGCCCCACAAGCTTGCTATCCGCCACCAGGGGGGTGGCGGTGGCAGGGCTTGTGGCCCACTGGTCAGGCCCCCAGGCCATCTCTCAGGCCCAATATTTTTCAACTATTCCAGAAAAAATCATACTAAATTTTCAGGACCATCGGAGAACTTTTATTTTCGAGGTATTTTTCTCCGGGACGCTAAAATAGAAAACAGGAAAACTAAACTAAATCCATCATTTTTCTTCTAAGCAACAGAAAATGAAAGCTCAAAACAGAGGTATGTGACTCTTTGATTCATCCATTTCATGGTCATCGAAAGAAATCCGTCAATGGGGTTGATCAAGTCCTCATGACAAAACCTTCTCGAATCGCAAGAGAGAACGGAGAATTTTCGAATAGCCACTAAGTCACCTCAATGGGGATATGTATCTCCCCAACAAGCAAATCATACTTCATGTTGACACGAGGAATAGGGCATTGAAAGCTCCCAATAAGAATCGATGAAGTCTTTTCGATAGCATTGATGCAATGTACTTGATACCGTTTCTTCCGAAAGTGCACTATGTGCTCATTACCGTTGACATGGAAAGTGACATTGCCTTTGTTGCAATCTATAACAGCCCCTGCAGTGTTTAAAAAGGGTCTTCTGAGGATGACAGCCATGGCATCGTCTTCGGGAATATCCAAGATAACAAAGTCTGTTAAGATAGTGGTGTTAGCAACCACAACTGGCACATCCTCACAAATGCCGATAGGGAAAGCAGTTGATTTGTCGGCCATTTGCAGAGAAATTTCAGTGGGTGTCAACTTATCCAATTCAAGTCTACGATAAAGGGAGAGGGGCATAACACTAACTCCGGCTCCAAGGTCACATAAGGCAGTTCTTACATAGTTTCCTTTAATGGAGCAAGGTATAGTGGGCACTCCGAGATCACCAAGTTTCTTAGGAGTTCCACCTTTGAAAGTGTAATTGGCAAGCATGGTGGAGATCTCAAGATCTGGTATCTTCCGTTTATTAGTCACGATATCTTTCATGTACTTGGCGTACAAAGACATTTTGAGCATACCAGTTAACCGCATCTGCAGAAAGATGGGTCTTATCATCTAAACGAAGCGCTCAAAATCCTCATCATCCTTTTTATTGGATGGCTTAGGAGGAAAGGGCATAGATCTCTGAACCCATGGCTCCCTTTCTTTACCATGCTTCCTAGCAGTGAAGTCATTCTTATCGTATCTCTTAGGTTGTGGGTTATCAGGATTAATCGTAGGTTCAATCTCCACATCCTCATCATTGTTAGGTTGAGCATTATTATGAACATCACTGTCCATATTGTCACCAGGTTCATGTTCATCACCAGATTGTGTTTCTGCATCATACACAGAAATATCATTAGGTTCTTCAGGTGTGACCGTATTTGGTGAACTGGCATGTAGGTTTCTATCATCCTTCTTCTTCTCCTTAGGATGACTGGGTGTATCAGCATTGATTCCTTGAGAATCTTGATCAATTCTCTTAGGATGACCTTCAGGATATTTCTGTCATAGAGGCATGTTTACTCGGAAGCTTCAGATCATTGACATTTCTGTCTACACAAGCACTTAAATGGCTAAGCATACGAGTACTTTGTTCCAAATGTCTGCTAACATAATCATTGAAACTCTGTTGTTTGGCAACAAAGTTGTCAAATTCATCAAAGCATAGGCTAGCAGGTTTGTCAAAAGGAATATCACTCTCATCAAACCTACGCAGAGAATTTACTTCCACTACCTGTATCGGGTTATCGAGACCATGGATCTCTTCGATAGGTGGTAGATTTTTGACATCTTCAGATCTAATGCCTTTCTCTTGCATAGATTTCTTGGCTTCTTGCATATCTTCGGGACTAAGGAATAGAATACCTCTTTTCTTAGGAGTTGGCTTAGGAGGTGGTTCGGGAAGAGTCCAAGCATTATCGTTGATAAAGATGTTATTTAGTAGGGTCTCGGCTTGTTCTACAGTTCGTTCCCTAAAAACACAACCGGCACAACTATCTAGGTGTTCTCTAGAGGCATCGGTAAGTCCGTTATAGAATATATCAAGTATCTCGTTCTTCTTAAGAGGGTGATCAGGCAAAGCATTTTGTAGCTGGACGAGCCTCCCCCAAGCTTGTGGGAGACTCTCTTCTTGGAGTTGAGCAAAGTTGTATATTTCCTGCAAGGCAGCTTGCTTCTTATGGGCAGGGAAATATTTCTCACAGAAGTAATAGAGCATATCCTGGGGACTACTCACACATCCAGGAGCAAGAGAGGTGAACCAGTCTTTAGCATCATCCTTTAGAGAGAAAGGAAACAACTTAAGGATGTAGTAGTGGCGGATCTTCTCCTCACTAGTGAAAAGGTTGGCTATATCGTGTAGTTAGGTAAGATGGGCTACTACCGTCTCAGACTCATAACCCTGAAAAGGATCAGATTCGACTAGAGAAATTATCTCAGGATCGACAGAGAATTCATAATCCTTATCGGTGATAAAGATAGGTGAAGTGGCAAACTTCGGGTCGTATTTCATCCTAGCTTTCAGAGATTTTTCCTTCCACTTGAGAAGTAATTTCTCAGCATCATAGGCATCCTTACATGCAAGAAAATCCTCAGCTATCTCTCCCTCCATAACGTAACCCTCAGGTATATCAGGCAATTCATATCTAGGAGAGCTAGATCTAGCAGGAGCAAAAGCAGGTTCTATCTCAATTGTACCGGCAGTTTCAAAAGCATCACGAGCATTGGCAGTAACTCTAGCAATATGAGCATCAAGGAATACCCCTAGTGGAACATCAGGCAAAGTAGTATCTCTAGCAGTATCAAGCATAGCATGACCAGGCATAGCATCTCTAGCAATATCAGGCAAAGCAGTATAAGGCATAGCATCTCTATCGGTATCAAGCATAGCATCATCACGCATAGTATGAAGCATAGCATCTCTCGAAGTAGCATCATAAGCATCATCAAGCACATGTGACATATCAAGATTTCTAGCAAGAGGTGACGTCGCAAACTTACTCATAACTGAAGGTGAATCAAGTGCAGAGTAGATGGCAATTCCTTACCTCCGATCCCTCGTAGTTGAGGGCAAGACTTTGGTTTTTGGATCCTTCAGATTCTTCATAGTGATCAGCAGATATAAATCCCAAGTGACTCAGAGAATATAGCAATACCTCCCCGGCAATGGCGCCAGAAAAATGCTGACTCCGTGACAGCAGACCTTCCCCTGCAACGGCACCAGAAGAATGCTGCTAGCACTCTCCGGCAATCGAAACTAGAAGAATGTTGTTGACGGCCCACCAGCGCGTGGGATCGTAGCAGTTTTCAAGGGTAGAGTATTCGACCCAAATTTATTGATACGCCTATAGGAGGTGAGAGGATACTCTCAAGTATTAGTAGCTGAATGTGTCAGATTCAACCACACCTGAAAGATTAGTATCTGCAAGCAAGGTATCAGCAGCAAAGTAGTATGATAACAACGGTGTCAGAAATGATCTGTTGATAAGGCAGACTATTTCTAACGGTCGTATCAATGGCGCCAGAAGTTGCCCGTGAACGAAAAATATTCTATCTCGTCAATGGCGTGAGAAAAAGTATTGTAGCAGGTAGCAGCAGTGTAACGAGTAATAGTAGTGGCAAGGAACAACAGTAGTCACAGCAGTAGCAAGTAGTAACAGTAGAAATCGACAGTAGTAGCAGAGCAAGACAAGTAACAACAGTAGCAGCAGAGCAAGACAAGTAACAGCAGTAGTAGGACAAACTCGTAGGCAATGGGTCGGTGATTTGTTTGAATGATATTAATCATGCAACAGTTATAACACGGAGAGATATGTGGCTAGCTCCTGTTCATCAATGTGATGTAGGCATGCATTCCGTATGTCGTCATACGTGCTTAGGAAAAAGAACTTGCATGACATCTATTGTCCATCCCTCCCATGGCAGCGGGGTCCAAAAGGAAACTACAGGATATTAAGGTTCTCCTTTTAATAAAGAACCGGACCAACGCATTAGCACTTGGTGAACACATGAACTCCTCAAACTATGGTCATCACCGGGAGTGGTTCTGGTTATTGCCACTCCGGGGTTGCCGGATCATAACACATAGTAGGTAACTACAACTTGCAAGATCGGATCTAAAACACACATATATTGGTGACAACATAATAATTTCAGATCTGAAATCATGGCACTCGGGCTCTAGTGACAAGCATTAAGCATGGCAAAGTAGTAGCAACATCAATCTCAGAACATAGAGGATACTAGGGATCAATCCCCATCAAAACTAACTCGATTACATGATAGATCTCATCCTACTCATCACCGCCCAGCGAGCCTACAAATAGATTACTCACGAATGACGAAGAGCTTCATGGAATTGGAGAGTGAACAAAGTTGATGATGACGATGGTGACGATTTCCCCTCTTCGGAGCCCAAAACGGACTCCAGATCTGCCCTCCAGATGAAGAAGAGGTTGTGGTGGCGCCTCCTTATCGCAAACGCAATGAAATCTTCTCTTTTCATTTTTTCTGGGACGAAAGTGAACTTATAGAGCTGAGATTGGGGGCGGCAGAGCCACATGGGCCCCACAAGCTTGCCATCCGCGACCGGGGGGTGGCGGCTACACGGCTTGTGGCCCACTGGCCCATCCCCTCCGGTGGATCTTTGCGCAGGTATTTTTCATATTTTCCAGAAATATTCTCCGTAAATTTTTAGGACGTTCTTAGAACTTTCATTTCTGCACAAAAACAACACCAAGGAAATTCTGCTGAAAACAGCGTCAGTCCAGGATAGTTCCAATTAAATCATGCAAATTAGAGTCCAAAACAAGGGCAAAAGAGTTTGGAAAAGTAGATACGATGGAGACGTATCACATACCCGAAGGAAATTCATAATAAATATTTCCAGTAGATGCAGTAGGTTGAGAAGCAACTCTTTGTGCTTCCGGTCGAGGTGAACATACCCCGAACAATCCCCTCAAAGGATTAGTTTCCAAAGTGACAAGTGACAATAAATTTCAGCACACTATATAAATGTTTCCTTACCAAATTCCACTCACCAAAGGCGCTTCACTCCCCGGTAACGGCGCCAGAAAAGAGTCTTGATGACCCACAAGTGTAGGGGATCTATCGTAGTCCTTTCGATAAGTAAGAGTGTTGATCCCAACGAGGAGCAGAAGGAAATGACAAGTGGTTTTCAGCAAGGTATTCTCTGCACGCACTAAAATTATCTGTAACAGATAGTTGTGTGATAAGATAATTCATAATGGGTAGCAAGTAACAATAGTAATAAAGGTGCGGCAAGATGGCCCAATCCCTTTTGAAGAAAGGGACAAGCCTGGACGAACTCTTATATAAGGTAAAGCGCTCCCGAGGACACATGGGAATCTCTGTCAAGCTAGCTTTCATCATGTTCACATGATTCACGTTCGCTACTTTGATAGTTTGATATGTGGGTGGACCCGTGCTTGGGTGCTGTCCTTACTTGGAAACACATCCCACTTATGATTAACCCCTCTCGCATGCATCCACAACTACTAAATAAGAACTAAGACAAAGTCTAACCATAGCATTAAACTGGGGGATCCAAATTAGCCCCTTGCGAAGGAACGCATAAACTAGGGTTTAAGCTTCGATCACTCTCGCAACCCATCATCTACTTATTACTTCCCAATGCATTCCTCTAGGACCAAATAAAGGTGAAGTGTCATGTAGTCTACGTTCACATAACACCACTACAGGAAAGACAACATACAACGCATCAAAATATCGAACGAATACCAAATTCACATGACTACTTATAGCAAGACTTATCCCTTGTCCTCAGGAATAAACGTAACTACTCACAAAGCATAATTATGTTCATGATCAGAGAGGTGTTGACTAGCATTAAGGATCTGAACATATGATCTTCCACCGAGTAAACCAACTAGCATCAACTACAAGGAGTAATTAACACTACTAGCAACCTTACAAGTACCAATCGGAGTCGCGAGACGGAGATTGGGTACAAGAGATGAACTAGGGTTTGGAGATGAGAAGGTGCTGATGAATATGTTGATGGAGACGGGTCCCCTCCGATGAGAGGAGTGTTGGTGATGACGATGGCGATGATTTCCCCATCCGGGAGGGAAGTTTCCCCGGCAGGACGGCCCTGCCGGAGCTCTTGATTGGTTCTGCTCAAGTTCCGCCTCGTGGCGGCGATGTTTCTTCCCGAAAGCTCTCTCCTGATTTTTTCTGGGACGAAACCCTCCTTATAGCTGAAGATGGGAGCCGGAGGGGTAACAGGGGGCCCACGAGCCCCCAGGCGCGCCCAGGGGGGTGGGGCGCGCCTCGCAGGCTCGTGACCTCCTGGTGGCTCCCCTCCAGTATTTCTTCCGCCCAATATTTTTTATATATTCCAAAATAATTCCTCGCTGATTTTCACGGCTTTTGGAGTTGTGCAGAATAGGTATCTCAAAGTTGCTCCTTTGCCAGCCCAGAATTCCAGCTGCCGGCATTCTCCCTCTTCATGTAAACCTTATATAATAAGAGAGAAAAGGCATAAGTATTGTACCATAATGTGTGATAACAGCCCATAATGTGATAAATATCAATATAAAAGCATGATGCAAAATGGACGTATCGGTAGCCCCCTTTCCAACTCCTTGGCCGAAGTTGAGTCTAGTGTTTGAAAAACTTTACTAACACTGATGTTGTGGCTTACGGGCCCACATCTCAATTGGGTGGTATTAGTATCTTTTACTCCTTTCTATACTCTGGGCTCTACTCTCTCTTCTCTTTCGGGTTTAAGATTTTACTAACTCTAACATTAGGTTCTCGTAAATACTTCCTGCCGGAAAACCCCGCAATTCCAGACGATGGCTTGATTCCTCAAAAGACTCCGAAGATACTCTCTGAAGTTCTCTCGGAAGTTGGTGCTCATTGCTTCTGCAATTTTCCTTCCTCCGTCAAACCCTTATGTATGACTGCATGTAAATTTCATCCATTCTTTCCTTTCCAATTGCTCTTGTTTTAGGAGAGGCAACGAATTATTTTATCGGGGATTTGTCCGTCATTAGTTGTCATGGGTTTCGAAAGTTCTTCGAATTTCCATTCGATCTTTCGGAATCCCCAGTACCCGATTGCTTTTGACCTTTCTCACCTACTCGTGTTATGGTTAAATCCATATGTCTAGCAGCATTCATTAAAATCCTTTGTGATTTTCCTGTGATCTTACTGATTCTACCTTTGTGTGAATGCACACAATCATGTGTTGATACTCATAAATTATTTTCCGTTTAGACATCCTTTTAAACAGAGCTGGTTCTTGACAAATCAACTTTGGTTGGTTGTCCATCCAAGTCGATTCAACTTACTCGTATTTGATCGGAGCATCTTATTATGATACACCAACCTGGAAATTCTAATTCCTTTGGTAATGAAGTATCGATATTTTCCAGATGTTCTATAACCCGATGCATTGTGTCCTATCTCCCTCTGATTTAGTACCGATACTCAAATCAGATCCTTTGTGGGCTGCCAGACTCATTCTGGGTTATGATCCGATGGCATCCTTTGCTTTCAAAAAATCTTGTGATTGCTTCCCCTGACCGGGCCTTCCCTTCCTCACCGGTGAGACCATTCGGGCTCGTCCCACCTTCTCCTTCTTTCCTACTCCGGCGAGCCGCTGGATGTGCACTCCAGTTTCTCCCTGTTGACAAAGGGGATTAGCCTCTATGTGTAGTATAAATGCATGCATGTCTGTATGTATTATGTATGTATTATGTACGTATGTATGTATGTATTATGTAGGTATGCATGTATGTAGAAAAATATACATAATTAATATGTGTGTATGTGTACATCATGTACATGATGGATGTGTATGTGTGTGTGTGGCCGATGTGTCACTCCCATGTGGGGCCAACCCCCCACTCTCAATGACACAGGGGGCCGAGGTACCCCCCTCAAATTGTTAAAGAAAAATGGAAATAAAAACATATAAAAATAATAATGTTATTTAATAAATATTTTAATTAATTAATGAATTTATTAGTTACTATATGATTATGAGTAATTAGTATAATTAAGTAAATCTCTTAATTAGATAATTAAATTATCCTATTAGAGTATGACACGTGGGTCCCCCACTAAATTAATCTGATTAATTAATAATTAAACCCTAATTAAAAATTGTGTCAATGACATGTAGGACCCACCGGTCAGAGTTGACCAGTCACCTGCTGATGTCAGCATGACATCATGTTGATGTCATAATAGTATTTAAATAATTAATTAAATCTGTTTTAATTCCAAATTATTGAATAAAATTTTAAAAATTAATATTAAATAAACCGTAAGTCAGATCAAAATATTTTCAAACATAAAAGTTGATCAGCAGAACGAGACGAACCCGTATACACGGTCCATTCGTCTGTCACGCGTCCCTAGCATAGCAAACGTGGAACCTTCCCATCATTTTCAATTTGACCGGTAGTAGCCCGAGACCCTGAAAATGTCGTTAGATATTCTTCCGACCCGTGTGCGACATATGTTGTTGTGTTAGCTCATGCCTGTTGGGGAACGTCGCATGGGAAACAAAAAATTTCCTACGCGCACGAAGACCTATCATGGTGATGTCCATCTACGAGAGGGGATGAGTGATCTACTTACCCTTGTAGACCGTACAGCAGAAGCGTTAGTGAACGCGGTTGATGTAGTGGAACGTCCTCACGTCCCTCGATCCGCCCCGCGAACTATCCCGCGATCAGTCCCACGATCTAGTGCCGAACGGACTGCACCTCCGCGTTCAGCACACGTACAGCTCGACGATGATCTCGGCCTTCTTGATCCAGCAAGAGAGACGGAGAGGTAGAAGAGTTCTCCGGCAGTGTGACGACGCTCCGGAGGATGGTGATGATCTCGTCTCAGCAGGGCTCCGCCCGAGCTCCGCAGAAACGTGATCTAGAGGAAAAACCGTGGAGGTATGTGGTCGGGCTGCCGTGGAAAAGTCGTCTCAAATCAGCCCTAAAACCTCCGTATATATAGGTGGGAGAGGGGGGACCTTGCCTTGGGGCTCAAGGAGCCCCAAGGGGGTCGGCCGAGCCAAAGGGGGGAAGGACTCCCCCCCAAACCGAGTCCTACTTGGTTTGGTGGGTGGAGTCCTTCTTTCCTTTCCCACCTCCTCCTTTTTTTTTCTTTTTGATTTTTCTTCCAATGCACATAGGGCCCTTTTGGGCTGTCCCACCAGCCCACTAAGGGCTGGTGCGCCACCCTCAAGGCCTATGGGCTTCCCTGGGGTGGGTTGCCCCCCCGGTGAACTCCTGGAACCCATTCGTCATTCCCGGTACATTCCCGGTAACTCCAAAAACCTTCCGGTAATCAAATGAGGTCATCCTATATATCAATCTTCGTTTCCGGACCATTCCAGAAACCCTCGTGACGTCCGTGATCTCATCCGGGACTCCGAACAACATTCGGTAACCAACCATATAACTCAAATACGCATAAAACAACGTCGAACCTTAAGTGTGCAGACCCTGCGGGTTCGAGAACTCTATAGACATGACCCGAGAGACTCCTCGGTCAATATCCAATAGCGGGACCTGGATGCCCATATTGGATCCTACATATTCTACGAAGATCTTATCGTTTGAACCTCAGTGCCAAGGATTCATATAATCCCGTATGTCATTCCCTTTGTCCTTCGGTATGTTACTTGCCCGAGATTCGATCGTCAGTATCCGCATACCTATTTCAATATCGTTTACCGGCAAGTCTCTTTACTCGTTCCGTAATACAAGATCCCGCAACTTAAACTAAGTTACATTGCTTGCAAGGCTTGTGTGTGATGTTGTATTACCGAGTGGGCCCCGAGATACCTCTCCGTCACACGGAGTGACAAATCCCAGTCTTGATCCATACTAACTCAACGAACACCTTCGGAGATACGTGTAGAGCATCTTTATAGTCACCCAGTTACGTCGCGACGTTTGATACACACAAAGTATTCGTCCGGTGTTAGTGAGTTATATGATCTCATGGTCATAGGAACAAATACTTGACACGCAGAAAACAGTAGCAACAAAATGACACGATCAACATGCTACGTCTATTAGTTTGGGTCTAGTCCATCACGTGATTCTCCTAATGACGTGATCCAGTTATCAAGCAACAACACCTTGTTCATAATCAGAAGACACTGATTATCTTTGATCAACTGGCTAGCCAACTAGAGGCTTGCTAGGGACAGTGTTTTGTCTATGTATCCACACATGTAAATGAGTGTTCATTCAATACAATTATAGCATGGATAATAAACGATTATCTTGATACAGGAATTATAATAATAAATATATTTATTATTGCCTCTAGGGCATAATTCCAACAGTCTCCCACTTGCACTAGAGTCAATAATCTAGCCCTCACATCATCATGCGAATTACATTGTAATAAATCTAACACCCATACAGTTCTGGTGTTGATCATGCTTTGGCCGTGGAAGAGGTTTAGTCAGCGGGTCTGCTACATTCAGATCCGTGTGCACTTTGCATATATTTACGTCCTCTCCTTCGACGTAGTCGCGGATGAGGTTGAAGCGTCGTTTGATGTGTCTGGACTTCTTGTCAAACCGTGGTTCCTTTGCTAAGGCAATGGCACCCGTGTTGTCACAGTACAAGGTTATTGGATTCAGTGCGCTTGGCACCACTCCAAGATCCGTCATGAACTGCTTCATCCAGACACCCTCCTTAGCCGCCTCCGAGGCAGCCATGTACTCCGCTTCACATGTAGAATCTGCTATGACGCTTTGCTTGGAACTGCACCATCTTACCGCACCCCCATTAAGAATAAATACGTATCCGGTTTGCGACTTAGAGTCGTCCGAATCTGTATCAAAGCTTGCATCGACGTAACCTTTTACGACGAGCTCTTCGTCACCTCCATACACGAGAAACATCTCCTTAGTCCTTTTCAGGTACTTCAGGATATTCTTGACCGCTGTCCAGTGATCCACTCCTGGATTACTCTGGAACCTACCTGCCATACTTATGGCCAGGCTAACGTCCGTTCTAGTGCACAACATTGCATACATGATAGAACCTATGGCTGAAGCATAGGGGACGGAGCGCATATGCTCTCTATCTTCATCAGTTGCTGGGTACTGACTCTTACTCAATCTCGTACCTTGTAAAACTGGCAAGAACCCCTTCTTGGACTGTTCCATTTTGAACCTCTTCAAAACTTTATCAAGGTATGTGCCTTATGAAAGTCCTATCAGGCGTTTTGATCTATCCCTATAGATCTTAATGCCTAGAATGTAAGTAGCTTCTCCTAGGTCCTTCATAGAGAAACTTTTATTCAAGTAATCCTTTATGCTCTTCAAAAACTCTACGTTGTTTCCAATCAGCAATATGTCATCCACATATAATATTAGAAACGCCACAGAGCTCCCACTCACTTTCTTGTAAATACAAGATTATCCAACCACTTGTATAAACCCAAATGCTTTGATCACCTCATCAAAGCGTTTGTTCCAACTCCGAGATGCTTGCACCAGTCCATAAATGGATCTCTGGAGCTTGCACACCTTGTTAGCATTCTTAGGATCGACAAAACCTTCGGGTTGCATCATATACAATTCTTCCTTAAGGAAACCGTTAAGGAACGCCGTTTTGACATCCATCTGCCAGATTTCATAATTGAAAAATGCAGCTATTGCTAACATGATTCTGACGGACTTCAGCATCGCTACGGGTGAGAATGTCTCATCGTAGTCAACTCCTTGAACTTGTGAAAAACCCTTTGCCACAAGTCGAGCTTTATAAACGGTCACATTGCCGTCAGCGTCCGTCTTCCTCTTAAAGATCCATTTGTTCTGAATAGCCTTGCGGCCCTCAGGCAGTACCTCCAAAGTCCACACTTTGTTCTCATACGTGGATCCTAGCCATTTGTTGGAATCTGGGCCCACCATTGCTTCTTCATAATTTGCAGGTTCTTTGTTGTCCAACAACATGATTGATAAGTGTGATTACCGTACCACTCTGGAGCAACACGTGGTCTCGTCGACCTGCGTGGTTCGACACAAACTTGAACCGGAGTTTCATGATCATCATCATTAACTTCCTCCTCAACCGGTGTCGCAACGACAAAGGTTTCCCCTTGCCCTGCGCCACCATCCAGAGGGATGAGAGGTTCGACAACCTCGACAAGTTCTATCTTCCTCCCACTCAATTCTCTCGAGAGAAACTCCTTCTCGAGAAAGCTCCGTTTTTAGCAACAAACACTTTGCCCTCGGATTTGAGATAGAAGGTGTACCCAACTGTCTCTTTTGGGTAACCTATGAAGATGCACTTTTCCGCTTTGGGTTCCAGCTTTTCAGGCTGAAGGTTTTTGACATAAGCATCACATCCCCAAACTTTAAGAAACGACAACTTTGGCCTTTTGCCATACCACAGTTCGTATGGTGTCGTCTCAACGGATTTTGATGGTGCCCTATTTAAAGTGAATGCAGCTGTTTCTAATGCATAACCCCAAAACGATAACGGCAAATCGGTAAGAGACACCATAGATCGCACCATCTCTAATAAAGTACGATTACGATGTTCGGACACACCATTACGCTGTGGTGTTCCAGGCGGTGTCAACTGTGAAACAATTCCACATTGTCTTAAGTGAGCACCAAACTCGAAACTCAGATATTCACCCCCACGATCAGACCGTAGGAACTTGATCTTCTTGTTACGATGATTTTCAACTTCACTCTGAAATTGCTTGAACTTTTCAAATGTTTCAGACTTGTGTTTCCTTAAGTCAACATAACCATATCTACTCAAATCGTCAGTGAAGGTGAGAAAATAACGATATCCGCCGCGTGCCTCTACGCTCATCGGACCACACACATCGGTATGTATGATTTCCAACAAGTCACTTGCACGCTCCATTGTTCTGGAGAATGGAGTTTTAGTCATCTTGCCCATGAGGCATGGTTCACACGTGTCAAGTGAATCAAATTCAAGTGACTCCAAAAGTCCATCGGCATGGAGTTTCTTCATGCGCTTTGCACCAATATGACCTAAGCGGCAGTGCCACAAGAATATGGCGCTATCATTGTTAACTCTAACTCTTTTGGTCTCAATGTTATGTATGTGTGTATCGCTATCAAGATTCAATATGAACAATCCTCTCACATTGGGTGCATGACCATAAAAGTTGTTACTCATAGAAATAGAACAACCATTATTCTCTGACTTAAAAGAGTAACCGTCTCGCAATAAACAAGATCCAGATATAATGTTCATGCTCAACGCAGGCACTAAATAACAATGATTCAAGTTCATAACTAATCCTAATGGTAACTGAAGAGAAACTGTGCCGACAGCGATTGCATCAACCTTGGAACCATTTCCTACGCGCATCGTCACTTCATCTTTCGCCAGCCTTCGTCTATTCCGCAGTTCTTGTTTTGAATTGCAAATATGAGCAACATAACTGGTATCGAATACCCAGGCACTACTACGAGAGCCGGTTAAGTACACATTAATAACATGTATATCAAATATACCTGATTTTTCTTTGGCCGCCTTCTTATCTACCAGATACTTGGGGCAATTGCGCTTCGAGTGACCCATACCCTTGCAATAGTAACACTCTGTTTCAGGCTTAGGTCCTGCTTTGGGTTTCTTCGTCGGATTGGCAACAGGCTTGCCGCTCTTCTTTGAATTACCCTTCTTGCCTTTGCCGTTTCTCTTGAAACTAGTGGTCTTATTCACCATCAACACTTGATGCTCTTTACGGAGTTCAGACCCTGCGATTTTCAGCATCGCAAACAACTCGCCGGGTGACTTGTTCATCCCTTGCATGTTGTAGTTCAACACAAAGCCTTTACAGCTTGGCAGCAGTGATTGAAGGATTCTGTCAGTGATAGCCTCTTGCGGGAGTTCAATCCCCAGCTCAGCTAAAAGGTTTGAGTACCCAGAGATTTTGAGCACATGTTCACTGACAAATGAGTTCTCCTCCATCTTGCAAGCATAGAATTTATTGGAGGTCTCATACCTCTCGATCCGGGCGTTCTTCTGAAAGATAAACTTCAACTCCTGGAACATCTCAAATGCTCCATGACGCTCAAAGCGACGTTGAAGTCCCGGTTCTAAGCCATACAAGACTGCACATTGAACTACTAAGTAGTCCTCCTTACGTGCTAACCAAGCGTTCTTAACATCCTGATCAGCCGTAGCGGGTGGTTCATCTCCTAGCGGAGCATTAAGGACATAATCCTTCTTCCGAGCTTGTAAGATTAGCTTAAGATTACGAGCCCAGTCTACAAAGTTGCTTCCATCATATTTCAACTTAGCTTTCTCTAGGAACGTATTAAAATTCAGGGTGACTGTCGCGTGAGCCATGATCTACAACACAAATATATTCAAAGTGGACTTAGACTATGTTCAAGATAATTAGAGTTTAACTTAATCAAATTATTCGCTAAACTCCCACTCAAAAAGTACATCTCTCTAGTCATTTGAGTGGTTCAGGATCCACTTACACTAGCTCAAGTCCGATCATCACGTGAGTTGAGTATAGTTTTAGTGGTAAGCATCCCTATGCTAATCATATCATCTATATGATTCATGATCAACCTTTCGGTCTCATGTGTTCCGAGGCCATGTCTGCACATGCTAGGCTCGTCAAGCTTAACCCGAGTGTTCCGCGTGCGCAACTGTTTTGCACCCGTTGTATGTGAACGTTGAGTCTATCACACCCGATCATCACGTGGTGTCTCGAAACGACGAACTGTAGCAACGGTGCATAGTCGGGGAGAACACAATTTCGTCTTGAAATTTTAGTGAGAGATCACCTCATATTGCTACCGTCGTCTAAGCAGAATAAGGTGCATAAAAGGATTAACATCACCTGCAATTCATAAGTGACATGATATGGCCATCATCATGTGCTTCTTGATCTCCATCACCAAAGCACCGGCACGATCTTCTTGTCACCGGCGCCACACCATGATCTCCATCCACGTGTCGCCATCGGGGTTGTCGTGCTACTCATGCTATTACCACTAAAGCTACATCCTAGCAAAATAGTAAACGCATCTGCAAGCACAAACATTAGTATAAAGACAACCCTATGGCTCCTGCCGGTTGCCGTACCATCGACTTGCAAGTCGATATTATCTATTACAACATGATCATCTCATACATCCAATATATAACATCACATCGTTGGCCATATCACATCACAAGCATACCCTGCAAAAACAAGTTAGACGTCCTCTAATTTTGTTGTTGCATGTTTTACGTGGTGACCATGGGTATCTAGTAGGATCGCATCTTACTTACGCAAACACCACAACGGAGATATATGAGTTGCTATTTAACCTCATCCAAGGACCTCCTCGGTCAAATCCGATTCAACTAAAGTTGGAGAAACCGACACTTGCCAGTCATCTTTGAGCAACGGGGTTACTCGTAGCGATGAAACCAGTCTCTCGTAAGCATACGAGTAATGTCGGTCCAAGCCGCTTCAATCCAACAATACCGCGGAATCAAGAAAAGACTAAGGAGGGCAGCAAAACGCACATCACCGCCCACAAAAAACTTTTGTGTTCTACTCGAGAAGACATCTACGCATGAACCTAGCTCATGATGCCACTGTTGGGGAACGTCGCATGGGAAACAAATATTTTCCTACGCGCACAAAGACCTATCATGGTGATGTCCATCTACGAGAGGGGATGAGTGATCTACGTACCCTTGTAGACCATACAGCAGAAGCGTTAGTGAACGCGGTTGCTGTAGTGGAACGTCCTCACGTCCCTCGATCCGCCCCGCGAACTATCCCGCGATCAGTCCCACGATCTAGTGCCGAACGAACGGCACCTCCGCGTTCAGCACACGTACAGCTCGACGATGATCTCGGCCTTCTTGATCCAGCAAGGGAGACGGAGAGGTAGAAGAGTTCTCCGGCAGCGTGACGGCGCTCCGGAGGTTGGTGATGATCTCGTCTCAGCAGGGCTCCGCCCGAGCTCCGCAGAAACGCGATCTAGAGGAAAAACCGTGGAGGTATGTGGTCGGGCTGCCGTGGAAAAGTCGTCTCAAATCAGCCCTAAAACCTCCGTATATATAGGTGGGAGAGGGGGGACCTTGCCTTGGGGCAAGGGGGTCGGCCGAGCCAAAGGGGGGAAGGACTCCCCCCCAAACCGAGTCCTACTTGGTTTGGTGGGTGCAGTCCTTCTTTCCTTTCCCACCTCCTCCTTTTTTTTTCTTTTCTCTTTGATTTTTCTTCCAATGCGCATAGGGCCCTTTTGGGCTGTCCCACCAGCCCACAAATGGCTGGTGCGCCACCCTCAAGGCCTATGGGCTTCCCCGGGGTGGGTTGCCCCCCCCCCCCCCCCCGGTGAACTCCCGGAACCCATTCGTCATTCCCGGTACATTCCCGGTAACTCCGAAAACATTCCGGTAATCAAATGAGGTCATCCTATATATCAATCTTTGTTTCCGGACCACTCCGGAAACCCTCATGACGTCCGTGATCTCATCCGGGACTCTGTACAACATTCGGTAACCAACCATATAACTCAAATACGCATAAAACAACGTCGAACCTTATGTGTGCAGACCCTGCGGGTTCGAGAACTATGTAGACATTACCCGAGAGACTCCTCGGTCAATATCCAATAGCGGGACCTGGATGCCCATATTGTATCCTACATATTCTACGAAGATCTTATCGTTTGAACCTCAGTGCCAAGGATTCATATAATCCCGTATGTCATTCCCTTTGTCCTTCGGTATGTTACTTGCCCGAGATTCGATCGTCAGTATCCGCATACCTATTTCAATCTCGTTTACCGGCAAGTCTCTTTACTCGTTCCGTAATACAAGATCCCGCAACTTACACTAAGTTACATTGCTTGCAAGGCTTGTGTGTGATGTTGTATTACCGAGTGGGCCCCGACATACCTCTCTGTCACACGGAGTGACAAATCCCAGTCTTGATCCATACTAACTCAACGAACACCTTCGGATATACCTGTAGAGCATCTTTATAGTCACCCAGTTATGTTGCGACATTTGATACACACAATGTATTCCTCCGGTGTTAGTGAGTTATATGATCTCATGGTCATAGGAACAAATACTTGACACGCAGAAAACAGTAGCAACAAAATGACACGATCAACATGCAACGTCTATTAGTTTGGGTCTAGTCAATCACGTGATTCTCCTAATGACGTGATCTAGTTATCGAGCAACAACACCTTGTTCATAATCAGAAGACACTGATTATCTTTGATCAACTGTATAGCCAACTAGAGGCTTGCTAGGGACAGTGTTTTGTCTATGTATCCACACATGTAAATGAGTCTTCATTCAATACAATTATAGCATGGATAATAAACGATTATCTTGGTACAGGAATTATAATAATAACTATATTTATTATTGCCTCTAGGGCATAATTAGAACAATGCCTAGTGTGCATATTACCATGTCATGCTTATGTTGCACCTGTTGCTGTTATTTATTGTTTCTCCCCCCTCTTCTTACCGGTAGGCCCCGAGACTGACGCTGCTGTCGAGTACACCTACCCTCCCAATGACCAGCCTTTTGCCGCAGGGCAGCAAGGCAAGCAAACCCCCCCTTGATCATTCCTATATCGCCTATTCTTTCTTCCTCATGCTTGCATTAGAATTTTGCTAATGTTGTAGTTAGCTCATATATATGATGCATAGCCTATTTTTTATGAACTGCTACTTTCAGTACTGTACTTTTAATCTACTTAGTATAGGTGGAGCAGTCCTCCTCTCTGACCCCTTAATTTAGTTGCCTCGCTTAATTGTCGAATCTCGATCCCTGATCGACGAGCCAGACCCGACACAACACTTACACCCCCCTTAGTTGTGCGGCGCTATAGAGATACTATTGGGTACCGAGGGTGACACCTCGTGAAGTACTCCTGATGATATCTTTGTAGTACAGCTAGTCGGTCATGGTTATCGAGGGTGGTTCCTCTTTCACCATTCCCAGCGATGCCTTTGTCGTGCAATCCCTCAATGTGGGACCCTCAAGGGTGATTCCTCTAGTTCCACCTTCATGGATACATCGTTCGGAATCCAACGAGGGTGATACCTCAGATTCCCCCTGATGTTCCAACCACATAGTTACTTGACCATGTTACTGGGATCGTGTGATGAATAGATGTTAGGCGGGTGGATTCCTACGTGGTTGTCTCGATGACTTTATTAAAATGATAATGGATTTGGGTTTTTGATCTGGGTTGGTCGGAAGGCCTTATTACGCACTAACCGTTTGTACGGGAAGAATTATGTGTACTCGACGTCGCGGTATCAGCCGAAGCTCTTCAAACGTCAGCGCTGGAGCGGCGCGCACCCGAGTGGTCCCGGGATGCATCGCTCTTGTATTAAGGGGTGCTAGGACTGACATCGGCCGCCCACGCATTGTGTAGGAGCGCGAAGGGCAAGTGGGCCCATGAACCATCTGTGCTTAGGAGTTAGACCGGTGGGCTGGCCTCTCTGCTAAGCTTAGGTGGGGCTGCGACGTGTCGATATTCCGAGGCCGGGCAGGACCCAGAAAAGTGTGTCCGGCCAGAGTGTTATCGAGTGCGTCGGGGAATATGTTGTGCACCCCTGCAGGGAAGAATTTATCTATTCGAATAGCCGTGTCCACGGTTACACGACGACTTGGAGTTCTGCCCTCATCTTATACAACTACAATTGTTACTTAACTGGAAAGAGTTGCCCCGGGATTGCTTCCTCACAGGGAGTCGAGGGAGGATCTCTGGGCGTGACCTCATATTAATATTGCTGTAACAATATGACTATTATTTGTGTTACCTTGCTCTACTCTCGTCTATTGCTGCAAGACCCTGAAGATGCTAGTCTTCGATAGGACTAGGCCTTCTCTCTCTATTCTTGCATTGCTGCAGTCAGTCCACATATAACCCCCCTTCTTTCAAACTGATGCATACTTAGCATAGTTCTGATGTAAGTCTTGCGAGTACTTTGGATGAGTACTCATTGTTGCTTTGCTTTACCTTTGCCCCCTTGATCCGTTGCTGCGACCATATGATGGAGCCCAGGAGATGGAGTTTCCTGCCGATGTCTGCCACCCCGATGGTGACTTCTGCATGGAGGCCACTTAAGACCAGGAGTAGTTAGGAGGTTCCCAAGCAGGAGGCCTCGCCTCGTTCGATCATGTTTCTTTTGTGCTAGCCTTCTCTAAGGCACCCCATGTTTTATGTCTGTACTCAGATATTGTTGCTTCCGCTGACTCGTGTGTTTATCGAGCTTCTGTATTCTAGCCCTCGAGGCCCCTGGCTTGTAATATGAATCTTGTATGTTCTATTTGTGTCTAGAGTTGCATTGTGATATCTTCCTGTGAGTCCTTGAGTTTGATCGTACGCATTTGCGTGTATGATTAGCGTACGATTAAATCGAGGGCGTCACAACGACCTTGAGAAACCTCAACTTCTCCTCATCCACTCCCTTGAATGGACTTGCACAAGGGAGAGAGGGATATTGATACATATCCATCGTATCTATAATTTTGGATCGTTTCATGCCAATATTCTATAACTTTCATATACTTTCGGCAAATTTTTATATTATTTTTGGGACTAACTTACGTATCCAGTCCCGAGTGCCAGTTCTTGTTTTTTGTGTTTTTGTTTCACACGAATTCCATATAAAAAAAAGTCCAAATGCGATAAAAATTTATGGAGATTTTGTTTTTGGAATATATGTGAATTTTGGGAAGAAGAATCAATGCAACACAGTGCTCTCGAGAACCCCACAAGTCAACAGGGCGCGACCAAGGGGGTGGTTGCGCCCTGATAGCTTGTGGCTCCCCCTTAAGTCAGTTGGATGCCGACTTTCGCCGCAAGAAAGATAATTTTTTGGATAAAACCCCCTCAAAATTTCAGCCTGATCAGAGTTACGGATCTCCGGATATTTAATAAATTGTAAAGGGCTAGAAAAAAGCAAAAACAGGAGAGAAACAGATAGAGAGAGCCAATCTCAGCGGGGCTGCTACCCTTCGGGAGCCATGGCAGCCATGGACTAGAGAGGAAACTCTCCTGCCATATAGGGGGAGACCAATGAAAAAGAAGAAGGAGGGGGCTCTCTCCCCCTCTCTCTCGATGGATATGGAGCTCCGCTAGGGCAACTGTCGTGACGACGATCTACACCAACAACATCGCCGCCGTCACCACCAAGTCTCTCCCCCTCTATGCAGCGGTGTAAAACCTCTCTTCCCCATTGTAATATCTGCTTGAACATGGTGCTTAATTCTATATATTATTATCCAAAGATGTGTGGCTATCCTATGATGTTTGAGTAGATCATTTTTGTCCTATGGGTTGATTGATGATCGTGATTGGATTGAGTTGTATGCTTTATATTGGTGCTGCCCTATGGCGCCATCCATGCCACGCACACGTGGGGGATTCCTTCTGTAGGGTTTCCAATATGTTCATGATTCACTTATAGTGGGTGGCTAAAGTGACAGAAGCTTACACCCGAGTAAGGGGGTTGTTTACGTGTGGGAGTAAAGGGGACTTGAGACTTAATGCTATGGTTGGGTTTACAATATTGATTTTTAATAGTTGAGGATGCATGCTAGAGTTCCAACCATAAGAGCATATGATCCAAGTACGGAAAGCATGTTAGCTCATGCTTCCCCTCATATAAAACTGCAATAATGATTACCAATCTAGTCATTGATTCCTAGGGAAAATCCTTCTCTTGCGCTACAAAAAGATTTCTACTGAACAACTAACTTGATTAATATTTATCTAAACTGTACCTAACTTTTATTTTTTTGTTCTTTATTACCTTGCAAAACAATCTTTTACACCTACTAAGTACTTCTAGTTTCTTCCCCCAAAAGTAGTTGCATACTTCTTCTAGGTAAAGTAAGCGTTACCGTGCGTAGAGTTGTATCGGTGGTCTATAGAACTTGAGAGAATATTAATTCTACCTTTATCTCCTCGTTGGGTTCGACACTCTTACTTGTCAAAAAATGCCACAAACTACCCCCTACAGTTGTGGGTTATCAAGACCTTTTTCTGGCGCCGTTGCGAGGGCGCGATAGCAAAGTGGTTGATATTCTCGTGTGTGCTTGTTTGCTTTATAACTAAGTAATTTTTATTTTCTCTTATAAGTTGTTTTATATTTTAGTTATGGATATGGAACATGAAACACCAAAAAATGAGTTGTACTTGCTACTCATGGAGATGGGAAACCTCCTAAAAACCTCAATGCTGGTTATATGAAAAACATTAAATACTATTTTGGTAATACTGAGAAATCCCAATTCAACTTGATAATGGAAGACACGATGGATCAACGTGAGTACTTTAGGGATTATCGCTTAGCTCAAAAAGGGAAACACTCATGGGATCAAATTAAAATGTTGCATTGGTATGCTTGGAATTTATGCTTGAGATGTGATTATACTTGTTGCTCTAAGAGTAAGGGTCTACACCTGTCGATGTACTAGTAATGAGGTACCTCGTGCCCCTGACTTTTGCACATGCGTTAAGAGCATAACCCATCAAGAGCAACCACCAACCCAAGTGAAGGGCCGAAACCAGACACCAGCAAGACCAGCACATACATTCCAAGACATACCAAGAACCCCCGGAACCTACCGGGGGCGAAGGCACATGCATCCTCACCAAGATCCGGCAAGGCTCCTCCTCGCAAGTGCGGGCCAACCTTCCACCACTCCACCTCATCGCTACACCAGTCACTTATCGATGAGGTGTCGAGCTCCCAGATGGTAGGTGGCTCTCGCTAAATACGTGGTGGCGCGCCGGAAGATAGATTATGACTAGTTGACACCCGTCCAAAGGCGTGTCAAGACCCCAAGCCATGGCCAACTCATAGGTGGCAGGAGCTTGCCGGGAACACACTCCCACTCGCCAACTAAGGCTACATTTATGGCGCTTTGCCAGAGATAGGTATGATAGCATTGTTAGCTTTATGATCATGACTGTTTTCCACTTTGGATGCCTCTTGAGCTATAAAAGAAGGTCAGAGGCAACCTAGCAAATGATTCGGGCACTTCGAGATTCTACACTCACTAGATTCAGATCCTGAGGGGATTAGAGCCAAGTGTACTTGTACGTATGTGATAGCTCTCCGCGGCAACACTTGTCGGCCAGAACTCCGTGCGAACTTCATCTTCCTCGATCAATCCACCAAAGCACGAGTAGGGTTTTACGCTTCACAGTGGCCCGAACCTTGGTAAAAACACCTGAGTCTCATCATCGTGTCGCCTCGTAGTTTTTGCTCTTCATGCCACACGACCTCCCTGCCAAACCACAAAGGGGCCAAAGGTCCCATAGGTGATTGAGTGCATACCTGCACCAACATCTTTGGCACGCCAGGGAGGGGGCTTCGTTCGAGCAAACTTGAGATTGGGAGTGACGTGTAGATCTTTGTCCTTGTTTCCTTTTCACCATGTCTCCCAAGAAGAAGACTGGCGCAGTCACTCATCCTTCTACTTCTAAGGCCAAGAAGCTCGCCACGGTAGCCTCTGGCGATGCAGGCACCGCGGGTGACGCGGTCGACACAGGAGGCGCCATCGTCGTGTCCCCCACGGCTGAAGCTGGAGCAAAGAACGCCGGAGGCGAGCAGCAGCGACGTCATGGCGAGCATGGCCCTCGTGGTGCGGGAGAAAGGGACGCCCAGGCTCCCCGCTTCCTCCGCATCAGTGGTCACATCCGCAACAGTGGCGCCCAATCCTAAGAAATCCGCGATCCACTAGCTGCACGTCCCATAGGCGTTGCTGCTGGGTGTGTGCCTCGTCCAGAGCAAGACGGAGTGTTGAGCGGAGCCATGAATCCACGAGCTCAGCCTCCCCCGCGCCAAACTGGTACCACGACCAGTGCATGATGATAAGGGCGTACTACCGCTCCTCCAGGTTCCACGGGGAGTCGAGTGACGTCGCATTCCGCCTCTCTGCCCATGCCGGACACGGCCGCGCAGGCAATGGCGCGGGCTCAACTATTGTTGAACATTCTACCAGTGGCTGACAAGATGGACAAGTGGAGGGTCACCATTCAGAGTTTGATTGGCTTCACCAAAGCCAGCAAATCACGACTAGCAAAACCATCCCGTCACCCACGGATGGCGACGACGGCCAGGTCCGATAGTCGAAGCCAATCAAACTCAACAAGCACGACCATCCCGTCTCCCACAGACGGCGACGGTGGCCTGGTCTGATGGTCGTGTCGAGGAGGCTACCCCAATGGTGCAGTCCCATCCTCGACATCAAACCCAAGGGCAGCCACAGCAACCTCCGCACACTGATGGACCCGACGCGACATGCATGGCCTCGTTCGTCCCACGCGACGAGCGAGACGAGCATGTATTGCCGTCGAACAACGCCGGGAAGCATGTCGTCAATCTGACAAGCGCAACGACGTAGACGCTGGTGACCCCACGCCCAGTGTCGGGGGATACCAACCTTACGAGGTTGGGTGTCCCTCCTTCACTCGCGAGCTGCGACAGGTCCGCTGGCCGTTGAGCCGAGCTTTCAAGCCTGAATTAAGAGAGAAGTACGACGGGAAGCTTAACCCGGCAGAGTTTCTGGGCATCTACATGATAGTCGTCAAGGCTGTCGGAGGAAGAGATGAGAAGGTGCTTGCCAACTATTTCCCTTTGGCACTCAAGACAAATGTGAGATCATGGTTGATGCACCTGCCAGAAAATTTCATTTCTTCGTGGGCTAACTTGTGCAACGAGTTTGTTGGCGCCTTCACACATGGCCACCAGGAGCCTGGATAGCCCAGCGACTTGGAGGTCCTCCCACAGAAGGAGGGGGAAACTGTGCAGAAGTACATCCAAAGATTCAGTAGAGTGCACCGCAACATCCCCCACATACACAGTGCAACCGTGATTGCCGCATTCCATTCGAACGTGTGCAATAGGAGGACACGGGCCAAGATGAATGCCAAACTCCCCAAGACTGTCAATGATCCATACACATTGGCGGACAAGTGTGCACGAGCTAAAGAAGGAAGGTGGCTCCCCGAAGAGGAGGCCGGTATCAGAGTCGACGCTAATGACGACGATGATACCCTTGGATCAAAGGGGTTGAACCGGAAACGCAACAAGAAGCGCAAGGGCAAGACAGTGTTGGCCATCGAAAGTTCTGGTGACCTCTGCGTCAGCAAGAAGGTGAAAGCCAAAACCCCCGGCAAGGGAGCTACCTCGTGCGCTGATTGCTGGGAGGCTGCAGCGGCCGAGAAAAGTAGAAAGTCTGACGGGCCATCCTGCAAGATCCATCACACCAAGGGCCACGATCTCCAAGAATTCTGCCAAGCCGAGAAGCTTGTTGAGAAGCAAAAGGCTGAATACAAGAAGCGTGGCAAGGAGAAGGACCAAGATAATGCTGCCGGGAAGGGCCGCAGTGGCAGAGCAGGCGCCGTGGCAAGGCCCCACAGTAAAAGGAAAAGCCTGTTAGGGACTGCAAGAAGAGAATGGAAGATGACGTGAGTGACGATGAAGATGACGGAGAGGATTCCAGCGATAGGGAATACCAAAAGCCCACCGATGCCATGTGCATTCATGTGGGTGCTTCCTTGCACTCCTCTCGCCGCCAAAAAGTGGGCGCGCGAAGTTAATGCCATGGAGCCCGCGACAGAGTCTCGAAGGCCACTCGAATGGCCCCGCACGCCTATCATCTTTGACAAGGAGGATGACCCTGACCGTGTTATTGTGGTCGGGTATCTGCCGCTGTTGGTTACCCAACAATCCGCAACCTAATGGTCAGTAATATGTTAGTTGATGGTGGGGCTGGGATGAACCTGATTTCTCCCGAGGTGGTCAAGAGGCTCCAGATCCCTGATAGCGCGCTCAAGCCTACGGGTTCATTACAAGAGATTAACCCCGATAGAGGCCAACCAAAGGGAAAGATAACTTTGCTAGTTACATTTGGCGGGGAGCTCAACTACCTGACCGAGAAGGTTGTGTTTGATGTGGTCGAGCTCTCCATGCCATACAATGGAATTATTGGTCACCCAGTCTTGGCAAAATTCATGGCAGCATCCAACTATGCTTAGAATGTTCTGAAGATGTCGGGCCCCATGGGAGTAATCTCCATCCCGTCTGACAAGAAGGACGCAATCATTTGCATAGATTAGATGTATCGAGACGCAGTAGTAGCTGAAGCCGCGGAAGGACCCGCTCCCACGAGGATCCAGAAGAGGGAGAAGAAGTCTAGGAGGAACACCGACAATGACTCCGGGAAGCGTGCCTGCGCGGAGTGTGTTGCGCCTGTCGATGACCTTCCGGAGAGTTCCACTAGCAGGAATTCTAAGGTCTCCTATCTTGCGACAAAAAAGATCCCGACAAGGGAGGATGGATGTGATGGTACATTTACCATTAATGCCACCCTTAATGACAAATAGGAAAGCGTGGTCATTACCTTTCTACGGGTGAATGTCGATGTGTTTGTTTGGCAACCTACTGACATCCCCGGTGTTCCCAGAGAGGTAATTGAGCACCACCTTGTTGTCTGCCCTCACGCCAGACCCGTCAAGCAGAAGGTTAGAAATAGGCCTCGGAGAGACAACATTTTATTGCTGAAGAGATCCAAGAAACCATTCACCCCAGCAGGAAAGTACCTAAGGACTGGATCATGTACTTTGATGGTGCCTTCTCACTCCAGGGTGTCGGGGCAGGTGTGCTCCTCATCGCCCCCACCGGAGAGCACCTCAAGTACGTGGTCCAAATGCATTTTCCCCGGGAGGAAGCTACCAACAACACTGCCGAATATGAAGGACTCCTTGCAGGACTCAGAATCACGGTGGAGTTGGGAATCAAGAAGTTGATCATCAGAGGAGACTCTCAACTCGTGGTGAAGCATGTCAATAAAGATTATCAGAGTCCGTTGATGGAGGCTTACATAGAGGAAGTGAGGAAGTTTGAAGAACGCTTTGACGGGCTGCACGCAGAACATGTGCCACGTGCAGAAAACAGGATTCCCGATCACCTCTCAAAGTGTGTCGCACAGAAGCTTCCTGTGGAACCAAGAGTTTTTGTCCTTGACATCACTCAACTGTCCGTATCCCGTTCAACAATGACCAGAAAAAGAAGAAAACTGAAATTCGGCAAACATTTCCTGGCAGAGCTTCCTGAAGCCCCTAGTAGAGAAGTTGCCGGAGGCGGTTCTGTTTCGCTTGGTGAGCCGCTCCCTCCCGCGGAACCCCAGGTTCTCGCGGTAGAGGCAAGCACTCCCATGAATGAGGAGATACCTTTTGTCCTTGTTGTCGAGCCATGGGCTCTGGCCTGGGCGCAACACATCATCCAATTCCTTCAGATAGGAGAACTTCCTGAAGAACAAGAAGAGGCCGAAAAATTAGCCCGCCATTCTAGTATGTAACAGTTTGTCAACGACACTCTGTACAGAAGGAGACCCAAAAGTGTGAAATTAAGGTGCATCTGTCAGGAAGAAGGACTAAAGTTGTTGGCGGAGATTCACGGAGGCATGTGTGGGTCGCACATAGGATCAAGGGACCTTGTCGGGAAAGCTTTCCGACAGGGTTTCTATTAGCCCACAACCCTCCAAGATGGAATTGAGCTAGTCACCAAGTGTGAAGCCTGTCAGTTCCATTCCAAGAACATTCATCAAGCAGTGCAAGCCCTCCAGCCAATCCCTTATACTGGCCATTCTCGGTCTGGGGGCTCGATATCTTGGGCCCCTTCCGCCGCACTGCCGGGTTTTTTTAGTTCTTGTACATAGCAATCGACAAGTTCACGAAATGGCCGGAGGTGGAGCCACTGAGAAAGGTGACCACGAAGTCAGCTATCCAGTTCATGAAGGGACTAGTGTGCCGCTTTGGAGTACCCAACAGTGTAATCATTGACAATGGCACCCAGTTCACAAACCACACATACATGCAGTACATCCAAAGCCTTGGAATCAAGGTCTCCTTTGCCTCTGTTGCACAACAGAAGAGCAACGGGCAAGTCGAGAGGATGAATGCTGAAGTATTGTGGGGACTCAAGACAAGAACTTCCGATAGACTACGAAGATGCAGCAAGCGCTGGATTGATGAGTTGTAGGTGGTTCTTTGGTCCCTCGAAACAACGCCGAATGGAGCTACCAGCCATACACATTTCTCCCTAGTATATGGGGCAGAAGCAGTTATCCCCACGGAACTCATATACGGGTCACCTCGAGTGCTTGCCTATGATGAAGTGGAGCAACAGCAGCTGCGGCATGACGATGCCATGCTCCTTGAGGAAGATCGTCTCCGGTTGTTAGGCGTGCTGCACGCTACCAACAGGCCCTGCGCCGCTACCATAGCCGCAGGGTCCACGCCCGGAGCTTTGAGGAAGGCGACCTTGTCCTTAGGCGCGTTCATACCGCCAAGGGTTCCAACAAGTTGACGCCAAAGTGGGAAGGCCCTTACCGAGTAGTGCAAGTCACCAGACGTGGCGTAGCCCGTGTGGAGACCAAAGATGGCATCAAAGTGCTTAACTCATGGAATATTTAGCATCTTCGTAAGTTCTACCCATAAGGCGCGGTTGCCGGGCTGAGTCGCCGGCAACCACCTTTTGTACAAGCTTTGCTGAAGTTGCATGTAACCCTTTGTACAAAGCCAAGCGCAGACCCTGTGCATAAATAAAGCTAGGCATGGCATCATACCATCATTTGCATGTGCGTCACGCATTACACATTTACTTGTGTTATGATGTCACTACTGCCCTAGTTTACTAGTTATTAAGAGTGCTTGATGGACTTGTGATCCTTGTTATCGTGCCTCCCCTCTCTTCAAGAGAACAGAGCCTCTCTTTTGCTCTGTATGTTTTATCTCAAGGTGAACCGGAGACAGCGAAAAGGCAAGGACAAAGAACCATTGCACCTTCAAGGGGGCTTCCCCCAAAGAAATAAGTTTAAACTACCTTATTTTAAGTGTGGTTTCGTTCTTTTTTGTGAGGAAATCCTTGCCGCTCCTTTTCAATTGTGTACAATGGAACTCTCTGCATGATATGAACCCTTGTCGAGATGATCCATCCTTCATCTCTTGTCACTTATTAGCCTTGAGGGGAGGACCGCGCCCATACCGACAAGGGGCCTTGCCAGGGGACCGTGATCATCTGTTGCCAGGGGGATTCCTCCCCCTTTGACACTTGCGCTTTGCGCCAACACGACAAGGAGTCCTGTTTGGCAAGAACATGCAACACAATGCGGATAGAAGGGCGAAGGGATAGTACTCAAGAAAGATGAATGGCGCTCATTTTATTCATTCTTCGGTACAAAATGGATAAAGTAGATTACATTTCCACTAGTAAAAATTTAGCAAAGGCCTACAACCTTTTTCTTTATAAAAGGATGAGTTCCCCGTAACGCCTTCCTTGTCTCTCTTTCTTTTGAGATTGGATGATGGAGGGAAGGCGGGCGAAAGGTGTGCCCGGCTAGGATTCGACGCCTCCGCGCCAAGACCGAAGGGACACCTCCCCACCAGGACCAGAAGATCCCTACACCCAGGAGGGACGGAAGAAGCCGGCAAGGGAGAGGTGGGTAGGTGTAGATGATGGCGCGGCTGAGGCCAACTGTTCATGACGGTTTTGCCCGCGATCACGATGAGTCAGAGTCACCTCCCGTGTCCCCGGAGCACCAGAGGTTGCCGCCATCACAGCCTCCATCTCCCATCTGGACGCCTCCGCCACCATTGGATCGCTCGCCATGGCCAAAGGAGGCTCCATGCTCTCCAGATCCTTCACAGAGAGCATGGTCGTCCCTAGTGGCCAAAGACGGGGAATCCTCCCTAACTTTGAGAAGGACACACACGAGAAAATCTCCCACCCATGCATGCCAAACATGGTGCCATGGGCGGGGGGCCCTGCCGCATGTAGCAACCACAATGCAATACCTTCCCCCTTTTGTATATCTTTCCTTGTATGGCAACCTTGCTATGTTAATGTTAAGTGGAATGAGATGGATCATGACTTCATTTCTGTTGCATCATGGCATCATGCATAACATCATTCATCTTTTGCTTGTGTTGCACCTTGGTGTCTGAGTGTGAGTGTAATGTGTGACGTGGCATGTGTTTGTTTTATGTTCCGGTGCAACAAGATCCAACTCAAAACCCTCTTGTTGCATCATAGCACCTAAAACCCTTCTTTCTTTTATTTTGTGGCAGATCTAAAAGTTTCTGTTTTGCCCTCATAAAAATGTTCCTACGCTTCTAAAAATCTTCTTATTAATTGTGGAGTGTGATACGTCTCCAACGTATCTATAATTTTTGATGGTTCCATGCTATTATCTTGTCAACTTTGGATGTTTTATATGCATGAATATGCTATTTTATATCTTTTTGGGACTAACCTATTAACTCACTACCAAGTGCCATTTTCTGTTTTTTCGTGTTTTTGGCCCATTTTCACACGGAGTCCAAATGGAATGAAACTTTACGATGATTTTTTTGGACCAAAAGGGACCCCTGAAGCTTTGGGAGAAGACCAGATGGGCCACAAGGGAGTCACAAGCCCTCACGCCGCCACCCCCCAGTGGTGGTGAGCAGGCTTGTGACCTCCTCGTGGGCCCAACCGACGTAATTCCACCGCCATAAATTCCTATAAATATAGAAACCCCCAAAAAGAAACCTAGATCGGGAGTTCCGTCGTCGCAAGCCTCTGTAGCCAACAAAAACCAATCTGGAGCCCGTTCCAGCACCCTGCTGGAGGGGGAATCCATCTCCGGTGGCCATCTTCATCATCCTGGCGATCTCCATGATGAGGAGGCAGTAGTTCTCCCTCGGGGTTGAGGGTATGTACCAGTAGCTATGTGTTTGATCTCTCTCTCTCGTGTTCTTGAGATGTCTTGATCTCGATGTACCGTGGGCTTTGCTACTATAGTTGGATCTTATGATGTTCTTCCCCCTCTCCCTCTTGTAGTGAATTGAGTTTCCCCTTTGGAGTTATCTTATCGGATTGAGTCTTTGAGAACACTTGATGTATGTCTTGCACGAGTCTATCTGTTGTGATCAACTTGCGGGTTTGTGACAATTGGGAACATATGCATATGGGTTGGCACACGTGGATTCATGTGAGTACTGGATGTATGTTTTGGTGATCAACTTGCGGGTTCGTGACATTGGGAACCTATGCACAGGGGTTGGCACACGTTTTGACTCTCTGGTAGAAACTTTGGGGCACTCTTTGAAGTTCTATGTGTTGGTTGAATAGATGATTCTCAGATTATGTGATGCATATCATATAGTCATACCCACGGATACTTGAGGTGACAATGGAGTATCTAGGTGACATTAGGGTCTTGGTTGATATGTATCTTAAGGTGTTATTCTAGTACGAACTCTATGACGGATCGAACGGAAAGAATAGCTTCGTGTTATTTTACTACAGACTCTTGAATAGATCGATCAGAAAGAATAACGTTGTGGTGGTTTCGTACCCGACAATAATCTCTTCGTTTGTTCCCCGCTATTAGTGACTTTGGAGTGAATCTTTGTTGCATGTTGAGGGCTAGTTATATGATCCAATTATGTTATCATTGTTGAGAGAACTTCACTAGTGAAAGTATGAACCCTAGGCCTTGTTTCCACGCATTGCAATACCGTTCGTGCTCACTTTAACCATTTTTTACGTTTCTGTTTTTGTAATTTCAGATTACAAAAACCTATATCTACCATCCATATTGCACTTGTCTCACCATCTCTTCGCCAAACTAGTGCACCTATACAATTTACCATTGTATTGGGTGTGTTGGGGACACAAGAGACTCTTTGTTATTTGGTTGCAGGGTTGCTTGAGAGAGACCATCTTCATCCTACGCCTCCTGCTGATTGATAAACCTTAGGTCACCCACTTGAGGGAAAATTGCTACTGTCCTACAACCCTTTGCACTTGGAGGCCCAACAACGTCTACAAGGAGAAGGTTACTTAGTAGACATCAAGCTCTTTTTTGGCGCCGTTGCCGGGGAGGCTAGGTAAGCGTCACTCACCTCCCGTCAACGAAGCTCTTTTCTGGCGCCGTTGCCGGGGAGGTTAGCGCTTGAAGGTATATCTTTAGATCTTGCAATCAAATCTTTTGTTTCTTGTTCTTTTGCTAGAAAACTACAAAAAATGGCATTGAGGATGTCCCATATGCTCCATCTTTTCAATGTCTTTCGTGAGCATGATGGGAAGGAAAATTGTGCTCAAGTGCTGAAAGAAGAATTACATAGAATGCTTGGCATAGAATATGTGAATGATGAGCATGATTGCAATGTTCTTAGCATGAATTCTTTGAATACCCATGATGCTAATGATATGCAAAGCCACAAGCTTGGGGATGCTATATTTGATGAAGATGATCTTTTTAGTTCTTCCACTTTGAATGATCAAAATTATTTTGATGACAGCATGCCCCCTATCTATGATGATTATTGTGAGGATACTTATGCTTTGAAGAATAGGGATGATAAAGCTTGTCATACTTTAGAAAACCCCTTTGCTAAACCTTGCTTTTTCATTGTGGACACAACTTGTAGTGCTCAAGTCTTTTACGATACTCCCACTACTATTCTTGAGAACAGATTTCCTTCTGTGGAGAGTAGTAAAATTTCTATGCTTGTAGATCATGAAAAGAAAGCTTTAGGTGCTGGTTATATTGTTGAATTCATTCATGATGCTACTGAAAATTACTATGAGAGAGGATCATATGCTTCTATTTATTTCAATAGTATCAAGCTTCCTCTCCATATGTTGAAATTTTTGAAGCTATGCGTGTTTTGCCTTCCTATGCTAGTCGATTCTTGATCCAATAAATTGTTTGATCACAAAATCCCTATGCATAGGAAGTGGGTTAGACTTACATGTTCTAGCCATTTGCTCCATGATGCTCTCGTTGTGTTTCAATCCTAACCTTTTATGTGAGCATCATTAAAATCAATGCCTAGCTAAGGGCGTTAAACGATAGCGCTTGTTGGGAGGCAACCCAATGAATAAATTTTTCTTTGATTTTTGCTTCCTGTTTTGTTTTCACACCATCATAATTCTGTTATTATTGTGTCTTTTGTGTTTCTTTTTGTGTTTGTGCCAAGCAAAACCGTTATGATTAGTCTTGGTGATGATTGTTTGATCATGCTGAAAGACAGAAACTTTCTGCTCACGAAAAGAATTTTCATTTTTATACTGTAAGAGCTTTTGAGTTTATTCTTTTTGCTTCTGATTTCTATGCAATTTCTTCAGACTGTCGTAATTTTTCAGAAGTTTTGACGTACTAGAGGTATACGAAATATACATATTGCTACAGACTGGTCTGCTGTTAACAGATTCTGTTTTTGGCGTGTTGGTTGCTTATTTTGATGAAACTATGGATAGTAACGGGAGGTATTAGCCATGGAAGATTGAAAATACAGTAACCCAACATCAGCATAAGTAGAATTTAAGTTTTCTACAGTACCTAAGGAAGTGGTGGTTTGCTTTCTCATACTAATGTTATCACGAGTTTCTGTTTAAGTTTCGTGTTGTGAAGTTTTCAAGTTTTGGGTGAAGTTCTTAAGGACAAAGAGATAAAGAGTGGCAAGAGCTAAAGATTGGGGATGCCCAAGGCACCACAAGAGATTCAAGGATGCCGTAAAAGACTAAGCTTGGGGATGCCCCGGGAAGGCATCCCCTCTCTCGTCTTCAATCCATCGGTAACTTTACTTGGGGCTATATTTTTATTCACCACATGTTATGTGTTTTTGCTTGGAGCGTCTTGTATCGTAGGAGTATTTTATTTTTTGTTGTGTCACAATCATCCTTGCTGCACACCTAGAGAGAGAGACATGCACTCACCGTGATTTTGTTGAGCTTCACTTATATCCTTTGGTTAGACAATTCAGCTCACATGTGCTTCACTTATATCTTTTAGAGCGCAGCGGTGCGTGGCTTGGTAGTTGATATATTCTTTGAAAGTAGTCTCAAAAGGGGTAGTTATCCAAAGGGATACGAAAACTGTTGGAGAACGTCGCATGGGAAACAAAAATTTTCCTACGCGCACGAAGACCTATCATGGTGATGTCCATCTACGAGAGGGGATGAGTGATCTACGTACCCTTGTAGACCGTACAGCAAAAGCGTTAGAGAACGCGGTTGATGTAGTGGAACGTCCTCACGTCCCTCGATCCGCCCCGCGAACAATCCCGCGATCAGTCCCACGATCTAGTACCGAACGGACGGCACCTCCGCGTTCAGCACACGTACATCTCGACGATGATCTCGGCCTTCTTGATCCAGCAAGAGAGACGGAGAGGTAGAAGAGTTCTCCGGCAGCGTGACGACGCTCCGGAGGTTGGTGATGACCTTGTCTCAGCAGGGCTCCGCCCGAGCTCCGCAGAAACGCGATCTAGAGGAAAAACCGTGGAGGTATGTGGTCGGGCTGCCGTGGAAAAGTCGTCTCAAATCAGCCCTAAAACCTCCGTATATATAGGTGGGAGGGAGGGGGCCTTGCCTTGGGTCTCAAGGAGCCCCAAGGGGGTCGCCCGAGTCCAAGGGGGAGGACTCTCCCCCCCCAAACCGAGTTGGACTAGGTTTGGTGGGAGGGAGTCCCCCTCCCTTCCCACCTCCTCCTTTTTTCTTCTTTCTCTCTTGATTTTCTTCTCCTTGGCGCATAGGGCACTTGTGGGCTGTCCCACCAGCCCACTAAGGGCTGGTGTGTCTCCCCCAAGGCCTATGGGCTTCCACGGGGTGGGTTGCCCCCCCCCCCCCCCCGGTGAACTCCCGGAACCCATTCGTCATTCCCGGTACATTCCCGGTAACTCTGAAAACCTTCCAGTAATCAAATGAGGTCATCCTATATATCAATCTTCATTTCCCGACCATTCCGGAAACCCTCGTGATGTCTGTGATCTCATCCGGGACTCCGAACAACATTCGGTAACAAACCATATAACTCAAATACGCATAAAACAACGTCGAACCTTAAGTGTGCAGACCCTGCGGGTTCGAAAACTATGTAGACATGACCCGAGAGACTCCTCGGTCAATATCCAATAGCGGGACCTGGATGCCCATATTGGATCCTACATATTCTACGAAGATCTTATCGTTTGAACCTCAGTGCCAAGGATTCGTATAATCCCGTATGTCATTCCCTTTGTCCTTCGGTATGTTACTTGCCCGAGATTCGATCGTCAGTATCCGCATACCTATTTCAATCTCGTTTACCGGCAAGTCTCTTTACTCGTTCCGTAATACAAGATCCCGCAACTTACACTAAGTTACATTGCTTGCAAGGCTTGTGTGTGATGTTGTATTACCGAGTGGGCCCCGAGATACCTCTCCGTCACATGGAGTGACAAATCCCAGTCTTGATCCATACTAACTCAACCTGCACCTTCAGAGATACCTGTAGAGCATCTTTATAGTCACCCTGTTACGTTGCGACGTTTGACACACACAAAGCATTCCTCCGGTGTCAGTGAGTTATATGATCTCATGGTCATAGGAATAAATACTTGACACGCAGAAAACAGTAGCAACAAAATGACACGATCAACATGCTACGTCTATTAGTTTGGGTCTAGTCCATCACGTGATTCTCCCAATGACGTGATCCAGTTATCAAGTAACAACACCTTGTTCATAATCAGAAGACACTGACTATCATCGATCAACTGGCTAGCCAACTAGAGGCATCCTAGGGATGGTGTTTTGTCTATGTATCCACACATGTAAATGAGTCTTCATTCAATACAATTATAGCATGGATAATAAACTATTATCTTGATACAGGAATTATAATAATAACTATATTTATTATTGCCTCTAGGGCATAATTCCAACAGTCTCCCACTTGCACTAGAGTCAATAATCTAGCCCTCACATCACCATGTGAATTACATTGTAATAAATCTAACACCCATACAGTTTTGGTGTCGATCATGTTTTGGCCGTGGAAGAGGTTTAGTCAGCGGGTCTACTACATTCAGATCCGTGTGCAGTTTGCATATATTTACGTCCTCTTCCTCGACGTAGTCGCGGATGAGGTTGAAGCGTCGTTTGATGTGTATGGTCTTCTTGTGAAACCGTGGTTCCTTTGCTAAGGCAATGGCACCCGTGTTGTCACAGAACAAGGTTATTGGATCCAGTGCACTTGGCACCACTCCAAGATCCGTCATGAACTGCTTCATCCAGACACCCTCTTTAGCCGCCTCCGAGGCAGCCATGTACTCCGCTTCACATGTAGAATCCGCTACGACGCTTTGCTTGGAACTGCACCAGCTTACTGCACCCCCATTAAGAATAAATACGTATCCGGTTTGCGACTTAGAGTTGTCCGGATCTGTGTCAAAGCTTGCATCGACGTAACCTTTTACGGTGAGCTCTTCGTCACCTCCATACACGAGAAACATCTCCTTAGTCCTTTTCAGGTACTTCAGGATATTCTTGACCACTGTCCAGTGATCCACTCCTGGATTACTCTGGAACCTACCTGCCATACTTATGGCCAGGCTAACATCCGGTCTAGTGCACAGCATCGCATACATGATAGAACCTATGGCTGAAGCATAAGGGACGGAGCGCATATGCTCTCTATCTTCATCAGTTGCTGGGCACTGAGTCTTACTCAATCTCGTACCTTGTAAAACTGGCAAGAACCCTTTCTTGGACTATTCCATTTTGAACCTCTTCAAAACTTTATCAAGGTATGTGCTTTGTGAAAGTCCTATCAAGCGTTTTGATCTATCCCTATAGATCTTAATGCCTAGAATGTAAGCAGCTTCTCCTAGGTACTTCATAGAGAAACTTTTATTCAAGTAACCTTTTATGCTCTCCAAAAGCTCTATGTTGTTTCCAATCAGTAATATGTCATCCACATATAATATTAGAAACGCCACAGAGCTCCCACTCACTTTCTTGTAAATACAAGATTCTCCAACCACTTGTATAAACCCAAATGCCTTGATCACCTCATCAAAGCGTTTGTTCCAACTCCGAGATGCTTGCACCAGTCCATAAATGGATCGCTGGAGCTTGCACACCTTGTTAGCATTCTTAGGATCGACAAAACCTTCGGGTTGCATCATATACAACTCTTCCTTAAGGAAACCATTAAGGAACGCCGTTTTGTCATCCATCTGCCAGATTTCATAATCGAAAAATGCAGCTATTGCTAACATGATTCTGACGGACTTAAGCATTGCTATGGGTGAGAAAGTCTCATCGTAGTCAATTCCTCGAACTTGTGAAAAACCCTTTGCCACAAGTCGAGCTTTATAAACGGTCACATTACCGTCAGCGTCCGTCTTCTTCTTAAAGATCCATTTGTTCTGAATAGCCTTGCGGCCCTCAGGTAGTATCTCCAAAGTCCACACTTTGTTCTCATACATGGATCCTATCTCGGATTTCATGGCTTTTAGCCATTTGTTGGAATCTGGGCCCACCATTGCTTCTTCATAATTTGCAGGTTCATTGTTGTCCAACAACATGATTGATAAGACGGGATTACCGTACCACTCTGGAGCAGCGCGTGATCTCGTCGACCTGCGTGGTTCAACAGAAACTTGAACTGGAGTTTCATGATCATCATCATTAACTTCCTCCTCAACTGGCGTCGCAACGACAGAGGTTTCCCCTTGCCCTGCGCCACCATCCAGAGGGATGAGAGGTTCGGCAACCTCGTCAAGTTCTATCTTCCTCCCACTCAATTCTCTCGAGAGAAACTCCTTCTCGAGAAAAGTTCCGTTCTTAGCAACAAACACTTTGCCCTCGGATTTGAGATAGAAGGTGTACCCAACTGTCTCTTTTGGGTAACCTATGAAGACGCATTTTTCCGCTTTGGGTTCCAGCTTTTCAGGCTGAAGCTTTTTGACATAAGCATCACATCCCCAAACTTTAAGAAACGACAACTTTGGCCTTTTGCCATACCACAGTTCGTATGGTGTCGTCTCAACGGATTTTGATGGTGCCCTATTTAAAGTGAATGCAGCTGTTTCTAATGCATAACCCCAAAATGATAACGGCAAATCAGTAAGAGACATCATATATCGCACCATCTCTAACAAAGTACAATTACAACGTTCGGACACACCATTACGCTGTGGTGTTCCAGGCGGTGTTAACTGTGAAACAATTCCACATTGTCTTAAGTGAGAACCAAACTCGAAACTCAGATATTCACCCCCACGATCAGACCGTAGGAAGTTGATCTTCTTGTTACGATGATTTTCCACTTCACTCTGAAATTGCTTGAACTTTTCAAATGTTTCAGACTTGTGCTTCATCAAGTAGACATAACCATATCTACTTAAATCGTCAGTGAAGGTGAGAAAATAACGATATCCGCCGCGTGCCTCCACGCTCATTGGACCACACACATCGGTACGTATGATTTCCAATAAGTCACTTGCACGCTCCATTGTTCCGGAGAACGGAGTCTTAGTCATCTTGCCCATGAGGCATGGTTCGCACGTGTCAAGTGAATCAAAGTCAAGTGACTCCAAAGTCCATCAGCATGGAGTTTCTTCATGCGCTTTACACCAATATGACCCAAGCGGCAGTGCCACAAAAATATAGCGCTATCATTGTTTACTCTAACTCTTTTGGTCTCAATGTTATGTATATGCGTATCGTTATCAAGATTCATTATGAACAATCCTCTCACATTCGGTGCATGACCATAAAAGATGTTACTCATAGAAATAGAACAACCATTATTCTCAGACTTAAAAGAGTAACCGTCTCGCAATAAACAAGATCCAGATATAATGTTCATGCTCAACGCAGGCACTAAATAACAATGATTTAAGTTCATCACTAATCCTGATGGTAGCTGAAGTGACACTGTGCCGACGGCGATTGCATCAACCTTGGAACCATTTCCTACGCGCATCGTCACTTCGTCTTTCGCCAGCCTTCGTCTATTCCGCAGTTCCTGCTTCGAGTTGCAAATATGAGCAACAGAACCGGTATCGAATACCCAGGCACTACTACGAGAGCCGGTTAAGTACACATCAATAACATGTATATCAAATATACCTAATTTTTCTTTGCCCGCCTTCTTATCTGCCAGATACTTGGAGCAATTGCGCTTCCAGTGACCCATACCCTTGCAATAGAAACACTCCGTTTCAGGCTTAGTTCCAGCCTTGGGTTTCTTCGGCGGATTGGCAACAGGCTTGCCGCTCTTCTTCGAATTGCCCTTCTTGCCTTTGTCGTTTCTCTTGAAACTAGTGGTCTTATTCACCATCAACACTTGATGCTCTTTACGGAGTTCAGACTCTGCGACTTTCAACATCGCAAACAACTCGCCGAGAGACTTGTTCATCCCTTTCATGTTGTAGTTCAACACAAAGCCTTTGTAGCTTGGCGGCGGTGATTGAAGGATTCTGTCAGTGATAGCTTCTTGCGGGAGTTCAATCCCCAGCTCAGCTAGACGGTTTGAGTACCCAGACATTTTGAGCACATGTTCACTGACAGACGAGTTTTCCTCCATCTTGCAAGCATAGAATTTATCGGAGGTCTCATACCTCTCGATCCGGGCGTTCTTCTGAAAGATAAACTCCAACTCCTGGAACATCTCAAGTGCTCCATGACGCTCAAAGCGACGTTGAAGTCCCGGTTCTAAGCCATACAAGACTGCACATTGAACTATTGAGTAGTCCTCCTTACGTGCTAACCAAGCGTTCTTAACATCCTGATCAGCCGTAGCGGGTGGTTCATCTCCTAGCGCAGCATTAAGGACATAATCCTTCTTCCCAGCTTGTAAGATTATCTTAAGATTACGAGCCCAGTCTACAAAGTTGCTTCCATCATCTTCCAACTTAGCTTTCTCTAGGAACGTATTAAAATTCAGGATGACTGTCGCGTGAGCCATGATCTACAACACAAATATATTCAAAGTGGACTTAGACTATGTTCAAGATAATTAGAGTTCAACTTAATCAAATTATATGCTAAATTCCCACTCAAAAAGTACATCTCTCTAGTCATTTGAGTGGTTCATGATCCACTTACACTATCCCAAGTCCGATCATCACGTGAGTTGAGTATAGTTTCAGTGGTAAGCATCCCTATGCTAATCATATCAACTATATGATTCATGATCGACCTTTCGGTCTCATGTGTTCCGAGGCCATGTCTGCACATGCTAGGCTCGTCAAGCTTAACCCGAGTGTTCCGCGTGCGCAACTGTTTTGCAGCCGTTGTATGTGAACGTTGAGTCTATCACACCCGATCATCACGTGGTGTCTCGAAACGACGAACTGTAGCAACGGTGCACAGTCGGGGAGAACACAATTTTGTCTTGATATTTTAGTGAGAGATCACCTCATAATGCTACCGTCGTTCTAAGCAAAATAAGGTGCAAAAAAGGATTAACATCAAATGCAATTCATAAGTGACATGATATGGCCATCATCACGTGTTTCTTGATCTCCATCACCAAAGCACCGGCACGATCTTCTTGTCACCGGCGCCACACCATGATCATCCATCAACGTGTTGCCATCGGGGTTGTCGTGCTACTTATGCTATTACTAATAAAGCTACATCCTAGCAAAATAGTAAACGCATCTGCAAGCACAAACGTTAGTATAAAGACAACCCTATGGCTCCTGCCGGTTGCCGTACCATCGACGTGCAAGTCGATATTTCTATTACAAAATGATCATCTCATACATCCAATATATCACATCACATCGTTGGCCATATCACATCACAATCATACCCTGCAAAAACAAGTTAGACGTCCTCTAATTTTGTTGTTGCATGTTTTACGTGGTGACCAAGGGTATCTAGTAGGATCGCATCTTACTTACGCAAACACCACAACGGAGATATATGAGTTGCTATTTAACCTCATCCAAGGACCTCCTCGGTCAAATCCGATTCAACTAAAGTTGGAGAAACCGACACTTGCCAGTCATCTTTGAGCAAAGGGGGTTACTCGTAACGATGAAACCAGTCTCTCGTAAGCGTACGAGTAATGTCGGTCCAAGCCGCTTCAATCCATCAATACCGCGGAATCAAGAAAAGACTAAGGAGGGCAGCAAAATGCACATCACCGCCCACAAAAACTTGTGTGTTCTACTCGAGAAGACATCTACGCATGAACCTAGCTCATCATGCCACTGTTGGAGAACGTCGCATGGGAAACAAAAATTTTCCTACGCGCACGAAGACCTATCATGGTGATGTCCATCTACGAGAGGGGATGAGTGATCTACGTACCCTTGTAGACCGTACAACAGAAGCGTTAGAGAACGCGGTTGATGTAGTGGAACGTCCTCACGTCCCTCGATCCGCCCCGCGAACAATCCCCCGATCAGTCCCACGATCTAGTACCGAACGGACGGCACCTCCGCGTTCAGCACACGTACAGCTCGACGATGATCTCGGCCTTCTTGATCCAGCAAGAGAGACAGAGAGGTAGAAGAGTTCTCCGGCAGCGTGACGGAGCTCCGGAGGTTGGTGATGACCTTGCCTCAGCAGGGCTCCGCCCGAGCTCCGCAGAAACGCGATCTAGAGGAAAAACCGTGGAGGTATGTGGTCGGGCTGCCGTGGAAAAGTCGTCTCAAATCATCCCTAAAACCTCCGTATATATAGGTGGGAGGGAGGGGGCCTTGCCTTGGGGCTCAAGGAGCCCCAAGGGGGTCGGCCGAGTCCAAGGGGGAGGACTCTCCCGCCCCAAACCGAGTTGGACTAGGTTTGGTGGGAGGGACTCCCCCTCCCTTCCCACCTCCTCCTTTTTTTTTCTTTCTCTCTTGATTTTCTTCTCCTTGGCGCATAGGGCACTTGTGGGCTGTCCCACCAGCCCACTAAGGGCTGGTGTGTCTCCCCCAAGGCCTATGGGCTTCCCCGGGGTGGGTTGCCTCCCCGGTGAACTCCCGAAACCCATTCGTCATTCCCGGTACATTCCCGGTAACTCCGAAAACCTTCCGGTAATCAAATGAGGTCATCCTATATATCAATCTTCGTTTCCGGACCATTCCGGAAACCCTCGTGACGTCTGTGATCTCATCCGGGACTCCGAACAACATTCGGTAACCAACCATATAACTCAAATACGCATAAAACAACGTCGAACCTTAAGTGTGCAGACCCTGCGGGTTCGAGAACTATGTAGACATGACCCGAGAGACTCCTCGGTCAATATCCAATAGCGGGACCTGGATGCCCATATTGGATCCTACATATTCTACGAAGATCTTATCGTTTGAACCTCAGTGCCAAGGATTCGTATAATCCCGTATGTCATTCCCTTTGTCCTTCGGTATGTTACTTGCCCGAGATTCGATCGTCAGTATCCGCATACCTATTTCAATCTCGTTTACCGGCAAGTCTCTTTACTCGTTCCGTAATACAAGATCCCGCAACTTACACTAAGTTACATTGCTTGCAAGGCTTGTGTGTGATGTTGTATTACCGAGTGGGCCCCGAGATACCTCTCCGTCACACGGAGTGACAAATCCCAGTCTTGATCCATACTAACTCAACCAGCACCTTCAGAGATACCTGTAGAGCATCTTTATAGTCACCCTGTTACGTTGCGACGTTTGACACACACAAAGCATTCCTCCGGTGTCAGTGAGTTATATGATCTCATGGTCATAGGAATAAATACTTGACACGCAGAAAACAGTAGCAACAAAATGACACGATCAACATGCTACGTCTATTAGTTTGGGTCTAGTCCATCACGTGATTCTCCCAATGACGTGATCCAGTTATCAAGTAACAACACCTTGTTCATAATCAGAAGACACTGACTATCATCGATCAACTGGCTAGCCAACTAGAGGCATGCTAGGGATGGTGTTTTGTCTATGTATCCACACATGTAAATGAGTCTTCATTCAATACAATTATAGCATGGATAATAAACTATTATCTTGATACAGGAATTATAATAATAACTATATTTATTATTGCCTCTAGGGCATAATTCCAACAAAAACTTCCACCTTCATGTGCATTGAATAGTTAGAGAAGTTTGATTCATCTCAATTAGTTTTGAGTTGTGGTTTTGGTAATATCGAAGTCATGCTAGTAAGGTGTTGTGGATCTAGAAATACTTGTGTTGAAGTTAGTGATTATCGTAGCATGCATGTATGGTGAACGGCTATGTGATGAAGTCTGAGCATGATTACTCTTTTGATTGTCAATCTTTGCGTGGCAATCAGGATCGCGTGATGGTTTATACCTACCAACCCTTCCCCTAGGAGTATGTGTTGAATGCTTTGTTTCGATTACTAATAGAACTTTTGCAACAAGTATATGAGTTCTTCATGACTAATGTTGAGCCATGGTTTAGATTCACTTTCACCTTCCACCATCACTATCTTCTTAGTGCCGTGCAACTTCCGCCGGTGCACAAAACCCACCACTAGCCTCCCTCAAAACAGCCACCATACCTACCTACTATGGTTTTTTCAAAGTCATTCCGAGATATATTGCCATGCAACTACCACCATGACTTGTGCCACCACGTCTACATTGCCATTGCATGATCATAATATAGCTAGCATGATGTTTCCATTGATGTCTATGCCATGCTAGATCATTGTCACGGTACACTACCGAAGGCATTCCATATAGAGTCATCGTTGCTCTAAGTTTTGAGTTGAAAGTGTGATGATCATCATTGATGGAGCATTGTCCCATGTGAGGAAATAAAAGAGGCCAAAGAAGCCCACCCAAAAAAAAGAGGCCAAAGAGCCCACCAAAAAAATGAGAGAAAAAGAGAGAAGGGACAATGCTACTATCCTTCCACCCTTGTGCTTATTAAGCACCATGATCTTCATGATTGAGAGTCTCTCGTTTTGTCACCACCATATAGCTAGTGGGAAATTTTCATTATATAACTTGGCTTGTATATTCCAATCATAGGCTTCCTCAAGATTGCCTTAGGTCTTCGTGAGCAAGCAAGTTGGATGCACACCCACTAGTTTTCTTTAAGAGCTTTCACATACTCTTAGCTCTAGTGCATCATTTGTATGGCAATCCCTACTCATTCACATTGATATCTATAGATGAGCATCTCCACAGCTCATTGATATGCCTAGTTAATGTGATTATCTTCTCCTTTTTTGTCTTGCAACCTCCACCACACTCCACACCATCTATAGTGCTAAAACAATGGCTCACGCTCATGTATTGCGTGAGAGTTGAAAAGGTTTGAGAAAGTAAAGGTGTGAAACAATTACTTGGCCAACACTGGGGTTGTGCATGATTTAAATTCGTTGTGAAATGATGATAGAGCATAGCCAGACTATATGCTTTTGTAGGGATAACTTTCTTTTGGCCTTGTTATTTTGAAAGATCATGATTACCTTGCTAGTTTGCTTGAATTATTATTGTTTCCACGTCAATAGCAAACTATTGTTTGAAATCTAACGGATCTGAACATTCATGTCACGTGAGAGAAGTTACAGAGGACAACTATGCTAGGTAGCATGCAACATCAATAATTCATTCTTTATCACTTCCCTACTCGAGGACGAGAAGGAGTTAAGCTTGGGGATGCTTGATACGTCTCCAACGTATCTATAATTTTTGATGGTTCCATGCTATTATCTTGTCAACTTTGGATGTTTTATATGCATGAATATGCTATTTTATATATTTTTGGGACAAACCTATTAACTCAGTGCCAAGTGCCAGTTTCTATTTTTTTCGTGTTTTTGGCCCATTTTCAGACGAGTCCAAATGGAATGGAGCCTTACGATAATTATTTTTGGACCAAAAGAGACCCCCGAAGCTTTGGGAGAAGGCCAGATGGGCCACGAGGGAGTCACAAGCCCTCACGCCGCCACCCCCCCCGGTGGTGGCGAGCAGGCTTGTGACCTCCTCGTGGGCCCAACCGACGTAATTCCACCGCCATAAATTCCTATAAATTTAGAAACCCCCAAAAAGAAACCTAGATCGGGAGTTCCACCGCCGCAAGCCTCTGTAGCCACCAAAAACCAATCTGGAGCCCGTTCCAGCACCCTGCTGGAGGGGGAATCCATCTCCGGTGGCCATATTCATCATCTGGGCGATCTCCATGACGTGGAGGGAGTAGTTCTCCCTCGGGGCTGAGGGTATGTACCAGTAGCTATGTGTTTGATCTCTCTCTCTCATGTTCTTGAGATGTCTTGATCTCGATGTACCGTGGGCTTTGCTACTATAGTTGGATCTTATGATGTTCTTCCCCCTCTCCCTCTTGTAATGAATTGAGTTTCCCCTTTGGAGTTATCTTATTGGATTGAGTCTTTGAGAACACCTGATGTATGTCTTGCATGTGTCTATCTGCTGTGATCAACTTGTGGGTTTGTGACAGTTGGGAACCTATGCATATGGGTTGGCAAACGTGGATTCATGTGAGTACTTGATGTATGTTTTGGTGATCAACTTGCGGGTTCGTGACATTGGGAACCTATGCACAGGGGTTGGCACACGTTTTGACTCTCTGGTAGAAACTTTGGGGCACTCTTTGAAGTTCTATGTGTTGGTTGAATAGATGATTCTGAGATTATGTGATGCATATCGTATAGTCATACCCACGGATACTTGAGGTGACAATGGAGTATCTAGGTGACATTAGGGTCTTGGTTGATATTTATCTTAAGGTGTTATTCTAGTACGAACTCTATGATGGATCGAAGGAAAGAATAGCTTCGTGTTATTTTACTACGGACTCTTGAATAGATTGATCAGAAAGAATAACTTTGTGGTGGTTTCGTACCCGACAATAATCTCTTCGTTTGTTCCCCGCTATTAGTTACTTTGGAGTGACTCTTTGTTGCATGTTGAGGGCTAGTTATATGATCCAATTATGTTATCATTGTTGAGAGAACTTCACTAGTGAAAGTATGAACCCTAGTCCTTGTTTCCACGCATTGCAATACCGTTCATGCTCAGTTTTACCATTTGTTACGTTGCTGTTTTTGTAATTTCAGATTACAAAAACCTATATCTACCATCCATATTGCACTTGTCTCACCATCTCTTCGCCGAACTAGCGCACCTATACAATTTACCATTGTATTGGGTGTGTTGGGGACACAAGCGACTCTTTGTTATTTGGTTGCAGGGTTGCTTGAGAGAGACCATCTTCATCCTACGCCTGCCGTGGATTGATAAACCTTAGGTCACCCACTTGAGGGAAAATTGCTACTGTCCTACAACCCTCTGCACTTGGAGGCCCAACAACGTCTACAAGGAGAAGGTTGCATAGTAGACATCAGAGTGCAACCCCCTCTTGTTTGATTTTATTTTCCTTATGGTTTTAATTAAACGAGAGCCCCATTTCAAATAAAAGGAATTTATTTTTGCTCTTCCAAAATGCCCCACTTATTTTTATAAATAGTGGCAAGATTTTAGAAGACCAAAGATATTTTTATCATACCAAAACCCTTTTTCTTTTAGCCTCTGTAATTTATTCAAACCCCTGTTATTTTTTTATTCGCAAAGCGTTTTAACTCATAGAGAGAGAGAGGTAGATCCGGCCCATGTCATGTTTTCTTTCGGCCAAGGCGTGGCTGGCGACACTCGTCTTCCTCCTTTTGAAGTCAGCCGCTGTACGATCCATGTAGGCACCGCCGATCCACGTTTTGCCTCGATCAGATGGCTAGGAGCTCGTGGGTAGAGCTATAAAGCTCCACCGCGGACTCCCTAATCCTAGCCTCGCAATTTCCCTCCTCCTCTCTGATACGTCTCCAACGTATCTATAATTTTTGATGGTTTCATGCTATTATCCTTTCAAACTTTGGATGTTTTGTATGCCTTTTATATCTTTTTGGGACTAACTTATTAACTCAGTCCCAAGTGCCAGTTCCTGTTTTTTCCGTGTTTTTGACCCCTTTCAGAGGAGGATTTTAAACGGAATCCAAACGGAACGAAACTTCCAAAAAGATTTTTTCCGAAACAGAAGAAGATCGGGAAACTTGAGAACCAAGGCAGGGGGCCACCAGGGACCCCACAAGCTTCCTAGCCGCGGCCAGGGTGGGGCCCGCGCCTCCCAGGCTTGTGGGCTCCCTGGGCCACCTCTGCCCTAGGTCTTTCACCTATATATTCCCAATAATTCCAGAAAAAATCAAGAGATCGTTGAAAGTACTTTTCCGCCGGCACAAGCTTCTGTCTCCGCAAGATCCCATCTGGGACACGTTCGGGTGCCCTACCGGAGGGGGATTCGGATATGGAGGGCTTCTTCATGAACACCATGACCTCTCCGATGATGCGTGAGTAGTTCACCATAGACCTTCGGGTCCATAGCTAGTAGCTAGATGGCTTCTTCTCTCTCTTGGATCTTCAATACAAAGTTCTCCATGATCTTCATGGATATCTATCCGATGTAATCTTCTTTTGCGGTGTGTTTGTCGAGATCCGATGAATTGTGGATTTATGATCAGATTATCTATGAATCTTATTTGAGTTTCTTCTGATCTCTCTCCTATGCATGACTTCATATCCTTGTAATTCTCTTGGAGTTGTGGGTTTTGTTTGGCCAGTTTGATCTATGATTCTTGCAATGGGAGAAGTGCTTGGTTTTGGGTTCATACCGTGCGGTGACCTCACCAAGTGATAGAAGGGGTAGAGAGGCACGCATCGTGTTGTTTCCATCAAGGGTAAAAAGATGGGGTTTTCATCATTAGTTTGAGTTTATCCATCTACATCATGTCATCTTGCTTAAGGAGTTACTCTGTTCGTCATGAACTCAAAACGCTAGATGCATGCTAGATAGCGGTCGATGTGTGGAGTAATAGTAGTAGATGCAGAAAGTATCGGTCTACTTGTCTCGAACATGATGCCTATATGTATGATCATTGCCTTAGATATCGTCATGACTTTGCGCGATTCTAACAATTGCTCGATAGTAATTTGTTCACCCACCATAATATTTGCTATTTTGAGAGAAACCTCTAGTGAACACTATGGCCCCCGGGTCTACTTCACACCATATTTTCAGCCTTACACTTTTTCTTCATTGCACTTTCCTCCTTCAGATCTCAGTTTGCAATCAATCTTGAAGGGATTGACAACCCCTTTATAGCGTTGGGTGCAAACTCTTTTGTGTTTGTGCACGTACTCTGGACTTGACGAGATTCTCCTACTGGATTGATACCTTGGTTCTCAAACTGAGGGAAATACTTACTGCTCCTGTGCTGCATCACCCTTTCCACTTCAAGGGAAAAACCAACACAAGCTCAAGAGACTACAGAAGATTTCTGTCGCCGTAGCACTCTCCCACCTAGGGCCGTCGGGGTGAGCCCCCGAGCACCACCACCGCGCCATGGCCGATTCCTGCTCGGACTCGACGCCGGCGTAGATCGTCGCCCTCTTCTACCCCGTCTGGACCAGGAGCTCACGGAGGACCGTGGGGTTCTATTCCCGTGAAGATCGACGTCCACGACGACCGGCGCTTCTTCCACCTCCAGTGACCTCTTCTGCAGCAGTACCACGACATCGACGCCGCCGTACCTCTCCATCGCGCATGCCCTTCTTCTCTGCTCGCGGTTAGCGCGCACCTCCTCTCTTCCCCCTTCCCATCTGCTTCGCCGCGCTGTCCTCACCTTGTCGTGCCGGAGTTGCACCGATGGTAGTGCGTAGCCGTGTAGCCTCTCACTTTCCCATGCATGCGTGTGTGCATGGCCCCGTAGTCCCCACTGCATCATCGTAGCATAGAGCCCCGCATAGCCACGCGTAGCACCCGGTGTGCGTGAGCATGTAATTGCACCGGCAAGCTCGTCGTCGGCGCCTCTCTTCTAAGCAGGTAAGGCGCCCCCTTTTTTTGATATCGGCAAGGGTGGATCCCCTCCTTGGGCAGATCCACCACATTAGTCCGACTAGTTCGTTGCGTGATGCGATGACCAAGTGGTCATGGTTTCGAGACCCCCCCCCCCTTTTATTCTGTGTTTTTCTGTTTCTGTAGATCAGCTAGCACATTACGTATTTGTGGAATTGTTGCTCTGTTCTAGCAGCCAACGCACCCTACCGCAGTGGCAACCGAGCCATCGTAGTGTCAGTAGGTCGAGGGTTCGAGCCCCTCGCGTGTGCCTTTTTATTTGGGGGTTTTTCCTTTGTTGCGCTTGCGTGCATAGATAGCATAAGTGGATACCCTCCCCTGTTAGAGCGGCTGGCCAAGCCTAGCCCATTGGTGCTTGCCTCTGTTATGCACAGAGAGGTGGTGGGTTACGACCCCCACTTCTCCCATTTTATTATCTGCATATTTTGTTGTTGTTGCTCTAGTGTGCCATTGGAAAGTGGGCCAGAGGGCCCACCTGTCATGCACTAGGGGGGCCCTATTAAATTATATCTTGTGTGTATTTTATTTTAATTGTGTGTTATTTCTTAGTTGAAATATATCCAAATCTGGCATATGCCAAATCTGGCATATGCGAAATCTGGCACTGATTTGACATATAAGTGATTTAGGATTTAGAGTAGTTTTTCTTTTCTGTTTTGTGGTAGTTTTATGCATGCAAGTATAGTGGTGTGATATATGATTTTGGGGTAGAAGAACCCAAGGAATCCAATGGTGGCATTGGATTTTACTTTCGACAAATGTTGCAAAAGTGCCATTTTGTGATGAGGTGGCATTTTGTTAGTTGTGTAGGATTATTTCTGTGCATGCTTTGAAGTTTGTGCCAGACATGCATCATATTGCTTGTAGCATTGTCACTTCCTGGTGTTTATTGGTTTTTTATTTCTTTTGGGTAGCATCAGCTGGTGAGAACGAGTTCAAGGATTTTGTTGAGTACGTTCAGGAAGATCAAGAGTAGTTCGATTCTGAAGATTTCACACGCAAGATGATCGTGACCTTGTCACCGTTTCTAGCTTTGTTATGCCTAGTTGAATCGTTTCCATCGTTATTCACCGCTGCCTACCACCTGATAATTAAGCCTCCAAAACATTGCCATAAAACCTCTAACCCTTCACCTCCTAGCTAATATTGTTTCGCTAAGTTAGTGCTTGCTCAACCATGTTATAGAATTGCTAGTTGCACGTGCAAGCTGGTCCGTGTGATAACATGGGAAATTTGATTATCATATTACTTGAATTGATATTTAATTAATGCAACTATATACTTGGTAAAAGACGGAAGGCCTCGCATTTTGCTTGGTGATTTGTTCCGCTTTTGTCGCTTTAGTTCCGGCTACCCGTGTTTTATTCCATAACTGAGCGCTCCTAACACGTTCAGGGTTGTTATGGGGACCCCCTTGGTAAATCATTTAGTGTTAAGGCTTGTCTAGCAAGACCCAACTTTGGTGTTAAATTTGGTAATAACTTAATAAGAAAAGCATAGGGAATAGCTACCCTCAGCAACTTAATCAACAACCCGGGCCAGTGCTCCTCATGAGTGTTGGTCCAAAACGAGTAGACTACGGGGCCACTGCGAGGACTGGTTTTCCCCGTATGCTTTTCCATCCGCCGTTTCCTGAGAACGAGATACGCGGCTCTTATCGGGTTCATCGACACGTGGGGCAGTCTTGCTGGACTTGTCTTACCTTAACGATATATCTTATGCATTGAGATTCCGGTGAGACTTTGGGTTTTCTCAGAGTTGAGGTTTTCCATTAAGGAATCCTACGAGATCACAAGTTTCATGATCGAGGCTTTCTATGCAGCCTATGGTAGTTTGTGATGGACTAGTTGGGCACCCCTGCAGGGTTAAATCTTTCGCAAAGCCGTGCCCGTGGTTATGTGGCAAACATGGAAACTTTGTTAACATCCGGTTCTAGATAACTTGAAGTAACTTAATTAAAACCTGCCAACTGTGTGCGTAACCATGACTATTCCCTTCAGAGTTCCTTCTCTAATCGAGAACATGGTGGGGTTATGAATGACGTCAGTAGGTGTTCAGGATCACTTAGTGATTATTCTTAGTTCACGACCGTCATGCGTAGATAACTATATCTTTAATTCTTGTTCAACGTAAGTTAGCCACCATAAATGCTTAGGTTGCTGCAAACTCAAACACATACCCCATCCTCACCTAATGACTTAGTTAGATTCGATACCAAGGTCATGAGATTGATGAGTCCTTGTGGATCACAGATTACTACAACCACCCACAGGTACAGATACCGCAGATACAGATGCTTCCGAGGACACCCAGCTGAAGTGGGAGTTTGACGAGGACAATGGCCGGATGTACGTGACATACCCCGATGACTAGAGGTCCTTGGTCATGATCATGGGCCTAGAAAGGCGGGAACATTGCTTTTGTAGTTTATCTTGTCCGTAGTCAAACCCTGCCTTCTGAATGATTTGAATAAATGTTGTGTGGATCTTGTAACTCAACTTGTGGCGAGTGCAAGCCAAATCTTATTACTCATCCCTCTTGTATGTATTGCAATGTTTACCTTTCTCGCGAAATGCTTAGATGCGCCCCTTTCCCCTTTTGAGGCCTCGCCCCCAAATAAGGAAAGAGCCGCATCTTAAACGTTACACCATGATAGCCAGAAAACCATCGCCACATCCATCGGCAGGCAACTGTGCATGCATAGCCACACCCCCTGCGGCTTGTCAACCTCCATCAACCTAGCAAAAGGGCGGTGGAGGTGCAAACGTCCACGACGAGGACCGCGCGGCCTAACGAAGAGCTCCAGTGTCGTGCCTTCGGTGTGTCCGACAACGGCGGTACCGGCGTCACTAGAGGAGGGTCGGGAATAACGCTCTGCCCCCTTCGACCGCTGGCTCATCAGCGGCCCCGGGCCCTTCCAGCGCCCTCGCCTTGAGCACTGGTGCCTCCCTCCATCGCCACTACTGAAGCGGTTGCATGATCCAAAAGGGAGGCTATTGCTGCCCCCACAGAAGATGGGGGACGCCCACGCTTCCGCACCATGGCCAAGAAGCGAAGCCACCTCAAAGGACGAGAAGAGAATAACAAATCGGGCAACCCTAGGTTGAGAAGAGGAAAAGGATGGATGAGCATCTTCTATCGTCCCTCGCGCTTTTATAGGGAGGGCACGGCGGGCTGGCTCTCCTACGCTCCAAGCGTCGCTGCCCATCTCCACCTATGTCGTTGCCCGCCATCATGGGTGAACAGGTAACCGCCCCATCAATGCAATCCACAACGCTGCGACTTCTGTCATGACCAAACTTTAAGCCACACGCACCCGCCGCGAGATTCAGGCGATGCGTGTGGCACGCATGGTGGAAAGGGCCTGAAGTGGTGGGACACTATGGAACAGTGGGTTGGCGGTTACCTCTTTGCAAATTTCATGCCCGTGCACGAACTTTAGGCCTGATCCAACAATGCTAGGCGAGCGTGTATGGGCCAGGCTCAGGGGCTCCTGTTAGTGCACTAATAATGGGGCACCTAGTGCCCTTGACTTTTGCACGGGCGTTAAGAGCATAACACCACAAGATAAACCACCAACCCAAGCGAAGAGCTTGAACCAGACACCGGCAAGACCTACACAAACATCTCAAGACATACCAAGAACCCCTGACACCTGCCGGGGGCGAAGGCATAGGCATCCTCTGCAAGACCCGGCAAGGCGCCTCCCGGGCAAGTGCGGGCCAACCTGCCACCGCTCCACCTCATCACTACACGAGTCACTTATCGATGAGGTGTCGAGCTTCCAGATGGCTAGGTGGCACTCGCTAAATACGTGGATGCATCCTGAAAGACAGATTACGACCTGTTGACACCCGTCCAGAGGCGTGTCAAGATCCCAAGCCACGACCAGCTCATATGTGGCAGGAGCTTGCCGGGAACTCACCCCCGTTCGCTACCTCAGGCCGCATTTATGGCGCTTTGTCTTAAGTGCCAGGGTTAGGTATGATAGTGATGTTAGCTATCTGATCATGATTGTTTGCCACTATGGACGCCCCTTGAGCTATAAAAGGAGGCCCGAGGCAACCTAGCAAAGGATTCAGACACTTGGAGATTCTACACTCGGTAGATCCAGATCCCCACGGGATTAGATCCAACTGTACTTGTACATACGTGATAGCTCTCTATGGCAACCCTTGCCGGGGCAGAACTTCGTGCGAACTTTATCTTCCTCAATCAATCAACCAATGCAGGAGTAGGGTTTTACGCTTCACAACGGCCCAAACCTAGGTAAAAACACCTGAGTCTCATCATCGTGCCACCTCGTAGTTTCTGCTCCTTGTGCCACACGACCTCCCCGCCGAACCACAAAGGGGCCAAAGGTCCCATAGGTGATTGAGACTATAATAAAACCTTTCCTTTCAATTTGATTAAAATTATAATAAAACCTTTGATTCTTATGCTAATGGTGTACATGATTACTATGATGTGGAATAAATAGAAGAATTTATTGCTTTTGAAACTGAATCGTTCTTTGAAAAGTTTGATAACTATGATGACACTATTTACTGACCTAAATTTTTTGCCATGCTAAAATATTGCTATGAGAATGATGAATAAAATGCTGATATGAATGAATTTATTAAGATAATGTCTCGTGCATTGGAAGAGGCTAATATTTTGTAGTGATCTTGGGAATGACAAAATGCTGAAATTTTGAGCTCATTAGATGAAAAAGGTGAGGCGGAGAGCGAAGAACAAAAGGAGGAAGAGCGGATTTATCACCCGTGCCCACCTTCTAATGAGAGTAACTCTTCAACTCATACATTATTTAATTTCCCTTCGTACATACCGAAGGATGAATGCTATGATGATTGCTATGATCCCTTGGATTCATTTGGAATATCCTTTTTAATGAACTTGATGCTTTCTATGCTTGTGGCCATGATGCCAATATGAATTATGTGTATGGAAATTAAATTGATATAGTTCATTATGTTAAGCATGATATTTTAGCTATTGCACCACACAGATAGTCCTATTATCTTTTTGATTTCTCCCAACTACACCATATCAGAGATGTTTTCACTTATTAAGGATTATATTGATGGGTTGTATTTTACCATTACACATGATGATTTTGATGAATATAATATGCATGTGATTTCTGCTCCGACTTGCAATTATTTTGATTTAGGAACCAAATATTCACCTCTCTATGTTTCCAAAATGATAAAATTGCAAGAAACTACTTATGTTATGTATGGCCATTTACTTGATGCGCATTAATTGTTATTTTATGACATGCTAATGCATATGAAGAGAACTATGCTTTGTTGTTACATGATATATATCACTTTGTGCTCACTACTTTATTAAAAATCATGATTAATCAACATTGGCTTTGATATACCTTGGGATCCGGGTGGATCGACTACTTGACCGCTGTATGCCTAGCTTAATGGCTTTAAATAAAGTGTTACAAGGGAGACCAGCCAGAAGTTTTAGAGAGTCATTTTGTTCTGTTGTGTGCTTTTAAAATGATTAAAAACAAAAAAAAATTGGGGAACCTAAAACGTTTAAAAAACAAAAGTGTAAGTGAGAAGGACGAGCACCGTTGAAGTGGGGGATAGCCTTGAACTTTGTTCATGCCCATGGAAACTTTGTGAATTTTGATTACAGAAAACTTCAACAAAAACAATTACCCCCTTGTATAAATCCATTGTATTATGGAAATAATGTGCCAAGATTTACCTTTAGGATATTCAAATTGCTTGTTTGATATGTGTTGCGTATAAAATAGAAAGTTTGGTTGTAGCGTTTGATTTTTTATGTTTTACCGGAACGTCAACTATTTCTCAATTTTTTACATAGTACTTTTATAAAAGAAATTACCATGTCCTCATGTTTCAGAAATTTTTGAGCTAGATATGTATATGATTTATTTTAATCTTTGTAGACTGTCCTGTTTTCATAGATTACTCTTATAGTTTCACTGTCTTCTTATGTTTGAATTCTTGTTGAGCCCTATTAAATTTGGAGCCATATAATTGTGAGAGCATATAGTAGGTAATGATATATTCTAATTATACAATAATGTTATGGCAGGACATGATGAGATTTGATGATTATGTACTAACTTTACTAATAAAAGTTTTGTCAAGTTTTGTGTGGATGAAGTGTTCGAAGATCAAGGAGGTATGGATATGATAAGAATAAGGAGAGACAAGAGTTAAAGATTGTGGATTCACAAGGCACCCCAAGTAAATATTCAAGGAGACTCAAGCATCTAAGCTTTCCCTGGAAGTCCTCCCATCTTTCTTCTTCAGCGATCATCGGTATGTATCGGTTTTTGGTTTGTTCACATGATATGCGTAAATTCTTGGAGCATCGTGTGCCTTTAGTACTTTTAGCAATGTAACATGCTGGTATGGGAAAGTCCATGGTTTATTTTTATAAAGCTCTTTTGCGTCACTTATATTTATTACAGTGTGGTCTTTTGTAGAAAGAATTAAACTCTCGTGCTTCACTTATACCTATTTAGAGAGTCAACATGAATTGGTCATCTACATGGTTAGTCATAAAATCCTACATAAACTTGTAGATAACTGAATATGATATGTTTGATTCCTTGCAATAGTTTTGTGATAGTAAGATGGTAATTTGTGGGGGTACTAGTCAACGATTGTGGTATAGTAGGAATATTGGTGTTAAGATTTGTGATTCCCAAAGCATGCACGTATAGTCTCTAGTTATGTGATGAAGTTGGAGCATCATTATCCTTGATTGAAATCCTTTGTGCTATTATAATGGGGGTGATACATACATTTTGCATCATGAATTATTATTGATATTTGTGTCAATCTTGTCCATTGTCCCTTATTATCATACAACTCTTATGCTCTTTCCCTCTGAATATGCAAGGTACATCACTCAGGGGGAAATATCTGGAAACTGGAATTCAGGATCGGGAAACCAAGAAAAGGCAGAAAAATGAACTTGCTCCAAATGACCTCAAACTGTACGAAGAATTTTTCTGGAATATTTGAGAATTTCTCGGCAAAAACATACCAAAGAGGGGCCACCTGCTAGCTACAAGCCAACATCCCCCCCGGTCGTGCCCAGATGGCTTGTGGGCCCTTGTTGGCCCTATGGCAACCATCTTCTCCTATATGGTGTGTTTTACCCTACAAAAATCATAAGTCCTCTTTTGGAAACGAAGCACTGTCATGTGGATGCAGAAACCTGGGCGGAGGCCCTTTTGCTCTCCGGCACACTGATTTTGACGGGGAAACTTCCCTCCGGGAGGGGGAAATCGAAGTCATCATCATCACCAACACTTCCTCCTTCATGGGAGGACCAATCTTCATCAAATTCTTCGTCGGCCCCATCTGATCTCCCACCCTAGTTCATCTCTTGTATTCAATCTCTGTCTCGAAACCTCAGATTGGTACTAATGTCTACTACACAACTTGTTCTTATAGACTCGTGTTGGGCCTCCAAGCACAGAGTTATGTCGGACAGTAGCAAATTTACCTCAAGTGTATGACCTAAGGTTTATCAATTTGTGGGAGGCGTAGGATGAATATGGTATCTGTCAAACAACCTTGCAACGAAATAACAAAGAGTCTCTTGTGTCCCCAACACATCCAATACGATGGTAAATTGTATATGTTTGCTAGTTCGGCGAAGAGATGGTGATACAAGTGTAACATAGATGGTAGAAATATATTTTTATAATCTGACTCAATAAAAACAGCAAGGTAGCAAGTAACGAAAGTGATCACAAACGGTATTGCAATTCTTGAAAATGAGGCCTAGGGTCCATACTTTCGCTAGTGTAATCTCTCAACACTGCTAATATAACTAGATCACATAACAATCCCTCAATGTGTTATAAAGAATCACTCCAAAGTTCCTATCTAGAGGAGAACATAACAAGAAATTGTTTGTAGGGTACGAAACCACCTCAAAGTTACCCTTTCCGATCCATATCTCCATGTAACACCCTGGATTTTGCCCATTTCTTTTTCTTCGATTTTTATCTGGATTTGCTTTTCTGTGGTTTGATAATTTTGAAACCTAAAAGGATTAACCTTGATTTCTTTTTCTTAGTGTCTTGCCAACCTTCAAACCACCCCAAGACCTAGCCATTTCCATCTTGAGCCAATCCCAAGATTCCTTTCCATGGGAATATTCATTTTTCTTTTAAAGGAATAATCCTGTTTGCCTTGAGTTGTGAAGCAACCCCCATTTATATCTCTCCAAAAATTCTAAAATAATTCTCATAAATCTATTGGGTTATATCTACCTCATATATGACAAAATATTTCCTTGCCATGTTCAAAACTATTTCCCAAAAATTCCTTTTCTGATTCTTCCCTATCTGTCAAGTTGTGAAGCAAGTACCCTTTTTATTTGCTTGATTGCTCTAAAAATTTGTGGGCACTTTTTCCTAGCCATATTGCCTCATGCAAAAATTAAACTCAATCTAGCTAGTATATATTTCTTGGCAAATTTCCAAAGTTTCTCATCCAGAGGAAGCTTTGTGAAGCAAGTGCTATCTAGGTGTGTTCAAATGAGTTGAATCTTTGACATCATCGCAATATGCTCAAATAATGCCTCTCCACCAAATTTGAGCATCACACCTTGAACCATGTGACCATAGCATCAAATATTCGTCTGTGGTCATTATTTGGATTTGTGAAGCAACTATATTTTATATTGATCCATAAATTCTGAATTTTTACGAGGACATTTTCCTATCTATAAAACCTTGCTAAACCTATTTTGAGCTCATTTTGTTTAGCCAATTATTCCCAGTAATTCTTCTAAGTTTCTGTCCAAAGAGAAACTGTATGAAGGAAGTGCCACTTGAGCTTATCAAGATGGCATGAATTTTATACAACATCTCCATTACCCCAAAATATTCATCTCCTCCAAGTTTGAGCCCAATCCAAGCATGTATGTGAGTGCCACATCAAAATCCCTATTATGGGCCAGATTAGCCAGTTGCAAAGCAACTATATTAAATCTTGCTCCTCTGATCCTCAAACTTCCCAAGATTGTAGTCCTTCCTACCCTAAGCCTCCGAGACATAATATTTTGACCTTATCTCCTTCCCGTTGATCACCATGTGGTGTCTAAATCTGCTGCAAGAAACTTCAGGTGATCATTCCCATCCAGCCAGAGTCTTTTTCTTTGAGCCATCACCTGTGGGGGACTATTACATGAAGGGACTCCACTGCTGACATGGTTTGGGGAGCAATGGCATGCCAGAGGACGTAGTGCACGTGGTGACCACGCTCAGAGCATGCCAAAATGGCGCTCTGTGCATGGTGAGAGACAAGAGCTCCTCTCGAGCTAGCATTGGCTTGTCCTCGGGCGCCGGGGAGCTCTCCTCCACTCGCGTGCATCCTCTGGAGGCTTCTCCCCATCGTCTCGGAGCTCATGGCCGCCTCTGTTGAGCACCGGAGGGCTGCCACAGCGGCATTCATCTCGAAGCTTCGGCCGTCATCGGGAAGCTCCTCCCCGTGCTTATTTAAGATGTGCCCTGAGCCCTCCTCCATCCTGCAGCCCTCATCCCGCTCCTCCCCGAGTCCCTGAGCCCATCCATATCCGCCATTGCCGCCTGAGGCCACCTCGGCCCCTGCTCGAATTCGGGCACTAGGGAAGCCCCCTCCCCTCCTAGCCGCCATCCTAGGGACCCCTGGACGCAGGCGAACCTCCTCCACCCACCATCCCCTCCTCTCCTTGACCGGGGCGAGCTCTCCACGCTCCACCCGTAGCCATGCCCTACCTCCCTCTTGTTAGATCTTACCCGGGCCTCCCCGCTGCCGCCGCGGGTACCCACGGGCGCGGGGTGGGGCGGCGCACCCATCCCCGGTGGCGCCCAGGCCTGCCGCGGTCTCCTGTCGCCGGCGCCGGCGAAGGCCGAGCCCTGAGACCGCATCGGGTAGGAGCAGGAGGTTGAAGAAGGGGTAAGAGAGAGAGAGAGAGAGAGGGTCCCGACAGGTGGGACCTGACCCCACCTGTCGGTGAAAGGGGAGCCTCCAGCTAGTTTAAATGGACGCGCCTCGGGGCGTTTCCGTTTTCCCTGCGGGAAAACGTATTCTCCCTGAATGCGCGACCAAATCTGTTGCCATGGACCCTGTTAGAATTATTTTTATTTCAAACCAGTCCGTGCCACCAAAACCTTATAACTTTTTATCCATAACTCCGATTCCAGTGATTCCAAATCCCACGTCTTCGTCTCGTCGATCCCGTAAAGATTATATCATTTCCACCATGTGATCTTATAGTGGAAATGGCCATGTTGCCCTTGCCGTAAACAGCCCTCCTCCAAGAGAGAACTGTTTCTAGCAATCCATTCCGCGAGTTTCTCACGCTTCTTCTCGGAGGTTCCATCATCCCAGGCAAGCCACAACTTCCATTTGCTTTATTGCATCGCAACATTGTAGTCTTATAAAATGCTTTAATAACAAATATATCTGTTGATAGTCTGGAACGTGAGTATGCACTATTGAATAAACTATTGCTGAGATGAGTACGAGATCGTTAGTGACTAGTGTCTTACACACTAGTCGATAACATGAAGTTGAGATTACTGGTTATGATTACTTTGTGAATAGGGGTCAACAGTAGTGGCTTGAGCTTGTTAATTATCAGATTGCTATGACATCGGAGTGTCAGCTATGATAGATTATTCGGAGATAAGATACCTAGCTGGTTGATCAGAGTCACGTGTTCACGCATTATCATGCAACCACATTCTGCCGGTATGGGACGGCCGTGACTTGAGCTGATCGCGTGATCGCTCTTACCAGTACCTCCAAAGAGGGAGGGTTATGCACGCGTGCTACCCTGGTCAGGTAGGCGGTGATAACCCTGTGACCCTAGTTGAGATGATAGGGCCCGTCCCCGATTGGGACAAGTTTAGTTTGGCCACGACGGTGGCAGGTGTCATGAGGACACAGGGCCACCCTGGGCAGGACTCCAGAGAGGGAGTGGTTGGTGGAGGTACGATGAGGGGTTCACGGTTCAGGAAAGTCTAGTGGAGTAATGCTGGTCCACCCGAATGGGATCACGAGGTCAGTGCTCCAGAGTGTGGGTAAAGTGTGCAACCTCTGCAGAGTGAAAAACCTATTCGAATAGCCGAGTCCATAGTATTGGACAGCCCGACCAGACCTCAGTAGATGGTCAACCGTATCTATGATAGTAATGATGGAAGAACTCGTCTGAGTATGAACAGTTGGGCATCGTGCCAGTGTAACAGTTGGGCACTATTGCGGTGTTACAATTGGGCATCGTGCCGGTGATAAGTCTTGGTATCCATCTTGAGGATACTCGCTAAAGGATCTTGGTAAGATCACATGAGTTTGTATCACCCGAGCATGGTGAGAGTAGCCTAGTATAGTTAGTTTTCTACCACTGCTTTAGCAATAACAACCTTTTACTTAATCTTGATTGATGTGATGTTGTCTTGCCTTAATGCTAATGTTTGTTGTGAGCTTGTGAGTACATTCAAAGTACTCACCTGGCCTGTTATGCCAGTTTGCAGGTCATGCTTAATTGCTTGATTGTTGAAGATTCTGAGTTGCGAGCTAGGATGCGCCTTCCAGCCAGAGTCCCTACGAGTGGAGTTCATCACATCGGTAGGTGTTCCGCTGCTAGAGTTGGATTTACCGTAGGCAGATGTAGTTTATGTATCCTTGTAATCATTTCCATTGTAATAAAGAGCTAATTTTTTCTGTGCCAATGGTTCCATAATTCAGAACACCGGTCCTTGGGCTGGAATACGGGGCATTCTGGTTTCCTCTGAGCCGGGGTGCCACACTCCAAGAGTTCGTACGAAAATAACAAATTATCCTTTTTGATCGATCTATCCAAGAGTTTGTACTAAAATAACACCATAACAAATTCAGATTCATAATACTCAATCCAACACAAAGAACCTCAAAGAGTGCCTAATGATTTCTATCGGAGAAACAAAGACGAGAACGTGCATCAACCCCTATCCATAGATTACCCCAACGTCACCTCAGGAATCCGCGAGTGGAGTGCCAAAACATATACCAAGTGAATCAATATGAAAGCCCATTGTCACCATGGGTATTCATAGTAAGACATAAATCAAGTGCTCTCAAATCCATAAAAGTACTCAATCCGATAAAACAAAATCTCAAAGGGAAAACTCAATTCATCACAACAAGATAGAGAGGGAGAAACACCATATGATACAACTATATTAACTAAGCCCGCGATACATCAAGATCGTGCTATCCCAAGAACACGAGAGAGAGAGATTAAACACATAGAAACTAGTATAAACCCTCAGCCCCAAGGGTGGACTACTCCCTCCTCCTCATGGTGGCTGCTGGGATGATGAAGATGACCACCGGAGATGATTTCCCCTCTCCGATAGGGTAATAGAACGTCTCCAGATTGGTTTTTCATTGGTACAAAGAGTTGCAACGATGGAGCTTCTCATCCAGGGTTATTTCTGGGGCTTTCTGCATTCATAGGATTTTTGGGCGCTGGAATCATGCCAAGATGGGCCACGAGGTGCCCACTACCCACCAGCCCATGGACAAGGCCTCTGGCGCGCCCTGGTGTGTAGTTGCCACCTCCTTCACCTTCTGATCCTCCCACAAAGCTTCTAATGCCTCATTTGTTCCAAAAAAATGTCAAAAAGTTTCGTTGCATTTGGAGAACTTTTATTTCTGCACAAAAAACGACACCATGGTAGTTGTGCTGAAAACAACGTCAGTTCGGGTTAGTTTCATGCAAACCATACCAAAACCATATATATTTTTTTGTAAACATGGCATGAAAACTTCATAAATGATAGATACATTAGAGACGTATCAGCATCGCCAAGCTTAATTCCTACGCATCGTCGACTAGGTAAATGATAAAAGAAATAATTTATGACGTGTGAGTGCTATCATAGTGCATAAGTTTGATCAGTGATAATTTCAATCGCTTTCCTGGCATCATAAGAGCAACTCTTTCTTATGAAACTCATCATGATAAAGTAGCAATTGAAAATGGAATTTTTGATGTGGAATGCTACCTATCATATTCATCTGCTACCTATCATATTCATCGTATACTCTTTTCTTTTGTAGCATGGACATGTGGACTTGTAGATGATTCAAAGCAATATTCTATAATTTGACATGAAAACTTTAATACTCAAGCATATCAACAAGCAACCAAGTCTTCAAAATATCAATGCTAAAGGATGCTATCCCTGTCCCAACATGCTCAATCATTGATCCATTTATGCAACACACCCAAATATTAGCTACATCCAATGCTCAAGTATGATAACAGTGTTCCGTAGTTGGTGCTTTATAAGAGAAGATGGACACTCAAATAAAAATAAAAAATTGCATAAAATTAAATAGATAGGTCCTTCGCAGAGGGAAGCGGATATTTATAGCGGTGCCACAGCTCAAAGCGAAAAAATTGAGAAATAAAATATTTTGGGTGGCATGCTTTCCCTGTCAATGAAAACTACTAAGAGCTCCCAATATCTGCCATGCTAAACAAATTATAAGCAGTTCCCAAACTAAAAATAAAGTTTATTCCTATTTCCACCATTCTTTCACACTCGAAGGCTAGCCCCATCCACGGGTACCGTCCATACCAACACTTTCCAAGGAATTTATTATTTGACAACATAAACTAAATTTTCTTTGCATTTCGGGACTGGGCATCCCTATTACCGCCATAGTCTCGTGCAATGACTAGTGAATAAACACTCATCTTGAGAATAACCTATTTAACATGGAAGATACCGGCCACCCCTTACCGCTTCATGAGCGATACGGGCACACAAAACAAAAGTTTATTTTGAATATTAGAGTTGGCACATACAAATTTACTTAGAATGACACTGAAATACCGCATATAGGTAGGTATGGTGGACTTATTTGGCAAAACTTTGGGTTTAGGATTTGTATGCACAAGCAACATTCCCGCTTAGTACAAGTGACGGCTAGCAAATTGATTGAGAAGCTCCCAACCTAGGAACGAAAACCATCGTAAGCGAACATTAAACATAACTAACAACGAATAATGCAACACAAGTAGGATGTAACTTCATAGCATAGTTATTGACTTAATGTGCATGCATAGGGAATCACAAACCTTAACACCAATATTCCTACTAAAGCATAATTACTCATCAACACAACTCACATATCACTATCTTCATATCGAAAACTATTGCAAGAATCAAGTTTAACATCCAATGATATTCATGAAAGTTTTTATTATATCTCCCCTAGATATCTATCACTTTGGGACCAATTTAATTTAAAGCAAATTGTCATTGCTAATAACAAGCTCTCAAACAAATATAAGTGAAGAACGAGAGCATAAGTTTCTTTTAAATTTTCAACTTTAAAAATAATATAAGTGAAGCAAGAGAGGATTTCTTAAAAGTTTCTACTAAGTCTCAAAATAATCTAAGTGAAGCATTAGAGCATATTTCTTCAAAATAACAACACCACCATGCTCAAAAAGTTATAAGTGAAGTACTAGAGAAATTCAATCAAACTACTCTCAAAAGATATAAGTGAAGATCAATGAGTAGTCAAACAATTATGTAGTTATGTGAGGAATCTCTCTCAATAAAGATTTTTCAGATCTGATATTTTATTTCAAACATCAAATAAAACAAAAGACACTCCAAGAATAGCACATATAATGTGGACAAATAAAAATTTAGGCTCAACATAGGCTAACCGATAGTTGTTGATGAAGAAAGGTGGGATGCGTAGCATCCCCAACCTTAGATTCTTGAGACTTATTGAAATATTAACTTTGAGTGCCTTGGGCATCCCCAAGCTTTAGCTTTTGTATCTCGTTCAATCCTCTCATATCCCGGCTTCACCTAAGTCTCGAAAACTTCATTCACACAATACTTGAAAACAACTCGCGAGATAGGTTAGTGCACATAAGCATAAATGAACTCTTTATATACTACCAAGACAAGTTGCATAATAACTTTCAAACATCAGTTACTGTATACTACCATTTCCAAAATTTATATCTACCTATATAAGCTATGGAAACTATAGGATAAGTACATAACAAAACTATGACAACAATCTGTCTAAACAGGACACTCTGTAGAGGTCTACTTAAAACTTGTACTTCTGTATATCCAAAAATTCTAAAAATATATTACATGATAAATAATTTGTATCACAATTCCTTGTAAAAATTTCAGAAACTTTCCACATCCAGTAAAATATGATAATTCAAATACTATAGCATAAGTTTGTATTTTTGTACAGCACAAATCGCACATGTAGTTCAAGCATTCTAAAGGAAATTCTTGGAATTTTTTAAAGAACATATAAGATAGGAAAAAAAATAAAATGACGCTCCAAGCAAAACACATATCATGTGATGAATAAAAATATAGCTCCAAGTAAAATATACCGATAACGTTGGAGATGAAAGAGGGGATGCCTACCGGGGCATCCCAAAGCTTGGACGCTTGAGTATTACTTGGATATTACCTTGGGGTTTCCTTCGGCATCCCCAATCTTAGGTTCTTGATCCTCCTTATTCTCCTCATATTGCCATCTCACCCAAAACTTGAAAACTTCAATCACACAAAACTTAACGGAACTTTGTGAGATGGGTCAGTATGATAAATATAGATAATTCACTTAGGTATTGCCAAGACACGATTCGTTCTCACATAATTACTACTGTATTTTATCATTCCCATAATTTATATCACTAAATACAAGCTATGTAAACACTAAAAGAAGCAAACTATGTATGCAAAACAGAAGCTCACAAAAAACAAACAGTGAGTGAAGATCTGAATGAAAACCATACTTACCTGACTCTAACAATTATGAAAAATTAGGACAACGCAGAGAATTTAAATACAAAAAATTTGTAAATATTTCGGAATTTTTCACTCTCCAGTAAAATCATAGAAATACTGCACTGGACGTAAAAGTTTCTATTTTTGCACAGAATCAAACAAGCAAGTATCCACACTATCCCAAAGGCTTTACTTGGCACTTTATTGAAATAAAAATAATAAAACATGATTACTACAGTAGCTTAATCATGTGAATACACAAAAACATAAAGTAAAAGTGTTGGGTTGTCTCCCAACAAGCTCTTTTGTTTAATGCCTTTTAGCTAGGCATGATGATTTCAATGATGCTCATATAAAAAGCAGTGAATTGAAACACAAAGGGAGAATTATGAAGCATATGAAAAACGCATTTAAGTCGAACCCACTTACTACGCATAGGGATTTTGTGAGCAAATAATTTATGGGAGCAAGAATCAACTACCATAGGAAGGCAAAACAAGTATGACTTCGAAACTCTGAACACATAGGGAGGAAACTTGATATTAGTGCAATTTTTACAAGCATATGTTCCTCCCTCAAAATAATTTTCAGTAGCATCGTGAATGAATACAACAACATAACTAGCACATAAAGCATTCTTTTCATGATTCACAAGCATATAATTTTTATTACTACCCACACAAGCAAAGTTCTTATCATTCATAGTAGTGGGAGCAAACTCAACAAATAACTATCATGAGATACTTGATTGATATAATCCATGTGAAAATTAAAATCAATATGCCAAGTTTCAAGGTTATAATTATTCTTTATAGCATACATGTCATCACAATAATCATCCATAGGAGGAATGCTATAATCATAGTAAATTTGCTCATCAAAACTTGGGGGACTAAAAATAGCATCTTCATCAAACATAGCATCCCCAAGCTTTTGGTTTTGCATATCATTAGCATCATGGATATTCAGTGAATTCATACTAACGATATTTCTATCATGCTCATCATTCAAGGAATTCAAATTAAGCATTTTCATAAATTCTTCCTCTAGCAATTGAGCACAATTTTCTGAACCATCATTTTCACGAAAGACATTATAAAGATGAACAGTATGAGACCACCTCAATTCCATTTTTTGTAATTTTATTTTTATAAACCAAAGTAGTGAAAAGACAAGAAACTAACAGATTTAATTGCAAGATCTAAAGATATACCTTCAAGCCCAGCAATGGCGTCAGAAAAGAGCTTGATGTCTACTACAGAACTTGTTCTTGTAGAGTCGTGTTGGGCCTCCAAGCGCAAAGTTTTGTAGGATAGTATAAAATTTCCCTCAAGTGGATGACCTAAGGTTTATCAATCCGTTGGAGGAGTAGGATGAACATGGTCTGTCTCAAACAACCCTGCAACCAAATAACAAAGAGTCTCTTGTGTCCCCACCACACCCAATAGGATGGTAAATTGTATAGGTGCACTAGTTCGGTGAAGAGATGGCGATACAAGTGTACTATGGATGGTAGAAATATATTTTTATAATATGAATAAATAAAAACCAAAAATGTAGCAAGTAACGAAATTGAGCACAAACGGTATTGCAATGCTTGAAAATGAGATCCAGGGTCCGTACTTTCGCTAGTGCAATCTCTCAACAATGCTAATATAATTGGATAACATAACAATACCTCAAAGTGTGATAAAGAATCACTCCAAAGTTCCTATATAGTAGAGAACATAAGAAGAAATTGTTTGTAGGGAACAAAACACCTTGAAGTCATTCTTTCCGATCAATCTTTCCAAGAGTTCATACTAAAATAACAAGTTATCCTTTTTGATCGGTCTATCCAAGAGTTCATACTAAATTAACACCATAACAAATTCACAATCATAATACTCAATCCAACACAAAGAACCTCAAAGAGTGTCCCAAGATTTCTACCGGAGAAACAAAGACGATAACATGCATCAACCCCTATGCATAGATTACCCCAACGTCACCTTGGGAATCCGGGAGTTGAGTGTCGAAACATATATCAAGTGAATCAATATGATACCCCATTATCACCACGGGTATTCATAGCAAGACATAAATCAATTGCTCTCAAATCCATAAAAGTATTCAATCCGAGAAAATGAAATCTCAAAGGGAAAACTTAATTCATCAGAACAAGATAGAGAGGGAGAAACACTATATGATCCAACTATATTACCAAAGCCCGCGATACATCAAGATCATGCCATCTCAAGAAAATGAGAGAGAGAGAGAGTTAAACACATAGCTACTGGTACAAACCCTTAGCCCCGAGGGTGGACTACTCCCTCCTCCTCATGGTGGACATCGGGATGATGAAGATGGCCACCGGAGATGATTTCCCCTCTTAGTCAGGGTACTAAAACGTCTCTAGATTGGTTTGTTGTCGATACAAAGAGTTGCAGCGACGGAGCTTCTCATCTAGGGTTATTTCTGGGTTTTTTTGTATTTATAGGATTTTTGTGCATTCGAATCACGCCAAGATTGGACTCTGGCGTGCCTTGGTGTCTAGTGGACACCTCCTTCACCTTATCGTCCTCCCACGAAGCTTCTAGTGCCTCTTTTGTTCCAAAAAACTGTCAAAAAGTTTTTTTGCATTTGGAGAACTTTTATTTCTCCACAAAAAACAACACCACGGTAGTTCTGCTGAAAATAACGTCAGTCCGGGTTAGTTCCATGCAAATTATACCAAAACCATACAAAATTGTTGTAAACATGGCATGAGTACTTCATAAATTATAGACACATTGGATACGTATTAATTGCGTGTTGGTTACTAGTTGTGTTAATTATATCTTGTAGTTAATGCTTGTTGGATTACTTGTTGGAAGATATTATGTTTAGACCCTAATTATTATTATTGCACCTCTAATATTGAACATGTTGATGATGTGTGAGTAGTAATTATTGTTCCTGGGGACATGGGAGAAGTCTTGTTATAAGTAACCATATAAAGTTGGTATTCGCTTGATATTTTGATGATATAGATGTTGTTACTTCTCTTAGTGGTGTCATGTGAACATCGGCTACATGAGACTTCACCATGTTATGGGGCTAGGGGAAGTCATTGTGGAGTAACAAGTAGATGATGGGTTGCGAGAGTGATAGAAGCTTAAATCCTAGTTTATGCGTTGCTTCATAAGCGGTTGATTTGGATCCACGTGTTTCATCCTATGGTTAGATTTATCTTAATTCTTCTTTCATATTTGCAGATCCTTGCGAGAGGGGGTAATAAAAAGTAAGTTGTTAGTTCAAGTAATAACAACACCTTAGCAATGGTCCACCCACGTATCAAATTATCAAAGTAGCAAACGTGAATCAACTCAATATGATGAACATGACTAGACAGAAATTCCCATGTGTCCCGAGGAGCGCTTGCTTTATATAAGAGTAATTTGAGGCATGTCCTTTGCTATAAAAAGGATTGGGCTACCTTGATGCACATTTTTACTATTGTTGATTGTCACTTGTTATGAATTATATTGCTACAAAACAATCTTTCACTGTTAATTATAGCAACTGCAGAGAATACCTTGCTAAAAAGTGCTTATCATTTCCCTTCGGTCCTCGTTGGGTTCAACACACTTACTTATTGAAAGGCCTACGATTGATCCCCTATACTTGCGGGTCATCAAGACTCTTTTGTGGCACCGTTGTCGGGGAGTGAAGTGCCTCTGGTAAGTGGGAATTGGTAAGGAAACATTTTCTACACGTGCTGAAATTTACAAATGCTTGTCACTATGAACGACCACCCTTTGACTGGTTTGCTCGGGGCATCTTTGCCTAGAACTGAAGATGAGGAACTTGTTCCTCAACCTACCGAACCTACTTAAAATATTTATTATGAAATTCCTTTGGGTATGCTTGAAAACTGTTATCTAATCCATATGATGGTACCACTCATCCTGATTACCATTTGATATTTGTCGATGAGATTTGTGGATTGTTTAAGATATAAGGTCTATCCGGAGACAAAGTGAAGAAGAAAGTTTTCCCTTTATCTTTGTAGGAAGAAGCGTTAATGTGGTACATGCTATCGGATGATATTGGATCATGGGACTGGAATCGCTTGAAGCTAGAATTTCATCAGAAGATTTATCCTATGCATGTAATCCATCATGATCGGAATTTTATTTATAATTGCTGGCCTCACGAAGGAGAAAGTATTGCTCAATCTTGGGGAGGCTTAAATCCATGATGCACACCTGCACCAACCATGAGATTCCAAGAGAATGGATTATACAATTTTTTTCATGTTCGACTTTCTCATGATGATTGAACGTTACTTGGTTCTTGTGTTGTTGGTTCTTATATGAAGGAGACTATTGAATTCAGATGGGAAATTTTGTAAAGGATTAAATGTAGCTTTGAATATTAGTAACTCGATTAAGGTAAAGAGTCAGGTATAAAGTTTGATTTTGATTGCGTTATATCTTTCATGGAAACTTCTACCTTTCATGAGTTTAGCAATAAATATGGCCTTGACTCTTAGATAGTAGCTACCTTTTGCTTATATTTTGCTACTTATGTTGATCTTCCAAAGTAGAAGTGGTTTAAATATCATCCACCCATTGAAAAATTACCTGAGGAACCTGCTAGAATTAAGAAGGAAGAAATGATTATTAACCATGTTGATCCAATTGTTCCTATTGGTTACATTGAGAAAACTCCTTTTCCTGTTAGGATTAGAGTACATGCTAAGGCTACAAGAGTGGTTAATAAGAGTTATGTTAGAACACCTACACCTTTTAAACAAATAAATGTCGAGCCTAATATTGCTATAGTTAAAGATCTCCTAGTTGATAATATTGATGGGTAGATTTTTTATCTATGTGATGAAGCTGCTAGAATTGCAAAACCCGTTAGAAACAAAAGAGATGAACTAAACAAAAGTAAACCAGTGGTAGGCATGCCTTCCATCTCAGTTAAAATTGGAGATCATTGTTGTCATATCATGTGTGATATTGGTGCTAGTATTAGTGATATACCTTTTGGATTATATCAAGAAATTATGCATGATATATCACCCTCTAAAATTTAAGATATTGATGTCACTATTAAGCTTGCAAACCACGATTCTATTTCACCACTTGGGACTCTTAGAGATGTTGAAGTCATGTGCGGAAAAATCAAGTACCCCACTGATTTCCTAGTACTTGGTTCGGAACAAGACAACTTTTGTCCCATCATATTTGGTAAACCTTTCTTGAATATGGTTAATGCTCAAATTAATTGTGCTACTCATAAGGTCAAAGTGAGATTTGGTGATATTTCTCATGAGTTTAATTTCTCCAAGTTTAGAAAACATCCACATGAAAAAGAATTTCCTAGTAAGGATTAAATAATTAGTCTTGCTTCTATTGATGTACCTCCTACCGATCCACTAGAACAATATTTGCTAGACCATGAGAATGAAATAGAAAGGATACTCCTTGATCAACAACCTATCTTTAAGCACAACTTACCAGTTAAAATTTTAGGTGATCCTCCTCCACCCAAGGGAGATCCCGTATTTGAGCTTAAGCTCATAAGGCCCACTCTCTGTCAACACAAGATTAATATGGAACCTGATGCTAAAGCAGTTGTTGATCATCAACATCGTCTGAACCCTAAGATGAAATAGGTGGTAAGAACTCAAATACTAAAACTTCTGGAAGCAGGTATAATTAATCATATTGCTGGTAATATATGGGTAAGTCATGTTCATTGTGTTCCTAAGAAAAGTGGAATACCTGTTGTTCCTAATAATAAAAGTGAACTTATTCCACGAGGGATAGTAACTGGTTATAAGATGGTAATTGATTTCAGGAAATTGAATAAGGCTACTAGAAAAGATCATTACCCCTTGCCTTTTATTGATCAAATGTTAGAAATATAATCTAAGCACACACACTTTTGCTTTATTGATGTATATTCTGGATTCTCTCAAATACACATGTCAAAAGAAGACCAAGAGAAAACTACCTTTACTTGCCCTTTTGGAACTTATGCTTATAGGCTTATGCCTTTTGGTCTATCCAATGCACCTGCTACCTTACAAAGATGTATGATTGTTATATTCTCTAACTTTTGTGAAAAGATTTTTGAGGTTTTCATGGATGATTTTTCCATTTACGAGACTTCCTTTGATGATTGCTTGAGAAACCTTGATCGAGTTTTGCAAAGATGTGAAGAAACTAATCTCGTCTTGAATTGGGAGAAGTGTCTCTTTATGGTGAATGATGGTATAGTGCCTGGGCATAAGATTTATGAATGAGGTATCGAGGTGGATAAGGCCAAAGTTGATGCAATAGAAAAAATGCCTTGCCAAAAAGATATCAAAGGTATAAGAAGTTTCCTTGGTCATGCTTGTTGCTATATGAGTTTCATAAAAGATTTCTAGACCATTAACTAATCTTCTCCAAAAAGTTCCTTTTGTTTTTGATGATGATTGTGTAGAAGCCTTTGAAATACTTAAGAAAACCTTAATTTCTGCACCTATTGTCCAAGCACCAGATTGGAACCAACCATTTCAAATTATGTGTGATGCTAGTGATTATGTTGTTGGTGTTGTTCTAGGGAAGAGAGTAGACAAGAAATTGAATGTTATTCATTATGCTAGTAAGAACCTAGACACTGCTCAAACAAATTATTCTACTACACAAAAGGAATTTTTAGCTGTTGTTTTCGCTTGTGATAAGTTTGGGTCTTATCTTGTTGATTCCAAAGTAATTATTCACACTAATCATGCTGCTATTAAATACCTTATGGAAAAGAAAGGTGATAAACCTAGACTCGTTAGATAGGTGCTATTGCTCCAAGAATTTGATCTACATATCACTGATAGGAAGGGAGCTCACAACCATGTAGCATATAACTTGTCTAGGATGGAAAATGTTCTTGATGACCCGCTCCCAATTGCTGATAATTTTCCTCATGAGCAACTTGCTGTTATGAACACTTCATGTCATACTCCTTGGTATGCGGATTATGCTAATTACATTGTTTCTAAATATATTCCGCCTAGCTTAACCTATAAACAAGAGAAAAAATCTTCTATGATTTACGACATTACTTTTGGGATGACCCGCATCTTTTAAAGGAGTAGATGGTGTTATTACACGTTGTATACCTGAGCATGAGTAGAATAAAATTCTAAGGAAGTGTCATTTCCAGGCCTACAGAGGACACCATGTCGGTGACAGAAGTGCACACCAGGTATTACAATCCAGTTTCTATTGGCCTACTCTATTTAAAGATGCTCGTAAGTATGTACTTTCTTGTAATGAATGCCAAAGAGTTGATAATATTGGTAAACGTCGGGAAATGCCTATGAACTATTCACTTGCTATTGAACCATTTGATGTGTGGGTTTTGAATTTATGGGACCTTTTCGTTCCTCTAATGGATATACTCATATTTTAGTTGTTGTTGGTTACGTTACTAAGTGGGTAGAATCTATTCCAACTAGTAGTGTTGATCATAACACTTCTATTAAAATGCTTAAGTACGTTATCTTTCCGAGGTTTGGAGTCCCTAGATATTTAATAACTGATGGTGGTTCACATTTTATTCATGGTGCTTTCCGTAAACCTTTAGCTAAATATGATGTTAACCATAGAATTGCATCAACCTATCATCCTCAATCTAGTGGTCAATTTGAATTGAGAAATTGTGAAATAAAATTAATCTTGAAGAAGACTGCCAATAGGTCCAGAAAGAATTTGTCTAAGAAACTTGATGATGCTTTATGGGTTTATAGAACTGCTTATAATAATCCCCATATAAAATGGTCTATGTAAAGCTTGTCATTTACCTCTTGAGTTAGAATAGAAAGCTTATTAGGCAATTAAAGAACTTAATTATGATTCGAAACTTGTTGGTGAAAAGAGGTTATTTGATATTAGCTCACTGGATGAATGGAGGACACAATCTTATGAAAATGTTAAGTTAGCTAAAGAAAAGGTGAAAATATGGCACGACAAAAGAATTCAAAAACAAGAAGTCAATGTAGGACACCTAGTGCTTTTGTACAATTCTCGATTTTGATTTTTTCGAGGAAAACTCCTATCCAAATGGGAAGGACCATATGTTGCTGAAGAGTTCCATCGCTCCGATGCTATAAAAATTAATAGATTCAAAGGTACAAAACCGAGAGTGGTAAATGGGCAAAGAATCAAGCATTATATTTTAGGTAAACCAATTAACGAGTAAACTAATGTCATCCAAGTCATAACACCAGAGGAGCACATAAAGGAAGTCTTCCGGAACACTCCAGAAACCTGAAAAAGGGTAGGAACGTGGTATGGTAATTAAACCGACTCCAAAAGTTCCAAAACAATAATTGTTGCTCGTTTTGGTATTTTTGAAAAAATGGAGTCCAGGGGACATGCAAGGGAGGCACAAGCCAACACGGCGCCCCCCTAGGCCACGCCCTAATGGCTTATGAGGCCCTCGTGTGCCTCCCGGACTCCAAATTCTTCCCGACCACGTATTCTGACATGGAAAAAAACATTATATATACTCCTAGGTATTTTGACCATCGCATTGCGAGATTTTCCTCTATTCTTGTTTTGAGCTGTTTTCTGACAGATTTAGATGGCGATGACTTCAGCAAGCCCATCTAAAGACAAGTTCTTCAAGAAGATCATCAACCCCTACCTGTCGGAGGTGATGAAGCACCCTCAAGCCATTGAGATTCATGAGGGGGTACTTCACATTCAGGATGTTCAAGGTCGTAAGAAGGAGGGAAGCGAGAAGGACAGGCTTCCAGCAATGGAGCAGGATATCTTCAAGTGTCAAGGGATGGTTGAGCGTGGTCTGAGTGCCGACCACTCTATGATCACAGATTTCATTCGGGAAAACAAGTTGGACACAAATATCATGGGAGAGATTCTTTCTAAGCTCCAAGATCAGATCGATCACCTCCAATATCAGATCTATGAACTCCAAGGACAAAACTGTGAGTATGAATCTAGGTTTCAAAGGATGAGCATCGCTCTCGCTTTCAGGACTCCCGAAACAAAATTTTCTTTCTATGATGGGGAGTCTACACCTTGGAGGACGGAGGACACCCCTACTACACCACCACCATCACCCGACGAGGACGCTTGAGTACATGGGTATGGGCACAACCCTTGGCTTGTCCCAAGCTTGGGGAGGTGCCCCGGTATCCAAGACTCAATGTGCCCCCACTGGAAATGGAGAACACCTAGTGGGTGTGCCCAGTGCAAACCCACTCGGGGCCCAAAACAAAAAAAACTATGTGCTGACTAAATCTCTGGAGTGAGGTTGGTACTTTAAAGAGTACTTGCTCGAGCATTCCTCTTCGGAGCATCGCTCACATTATACGCCTGTGACAGCCCGAGACAGACGCTCGAGAAGATTTCCCTTTTAGTCCATTGTCGTCATGTGATTAGTTTGTTTGTTGCATTCATCATCGCATCATGCGCATCATCGGCATTGCATCGGCATTCCGTTGCCACTAGTTTTCAAAACTGCGTCCGTTATTAGTTGCCAGTTCTGTTCGTTTTGTCGTTGACCATTGGAGACCAACCACACACGCACGCGCCCGTGACATTGTTAAACTCTATCACGGGCCACACCATTTCCCTCTCGTCCCTACATATCCCATCTCCACATCCCGTCTAGCCCATCTATTCCATCCCCGCATCTGTGGCCGTCCCATCGCGATCCCATGGTCAAAATCAGAAGTGGATTCGGGTAACCTTAGCCCTTTTCCTATTTAATCTCCCTCTCCTCCCAATTTGGACACCCAACTCCCGTGCCTCGTTATCCATGCCAACCTCATCCCCTTCTCCACCTTATCCTCAAATCCGATCTGGACGATTTCGATCGTCGGATCTTCGATGCCCGTGCTTCTCCTCCTCCTGAGCTCCTCCCATGTCAGCCTCCCCGTGCTGCCTCGCCGGAGTCTCACCAGCCGCAGCGCCGCCCCTTGGTCCCGCGCGTTGCAGCGGCCCCGCGCCCCCTCACTCCCGCACGTTGCCTGCCCTTGCCCGCCACCGGTGACCTCCAGGGGGATCCATGGCCGCCGAAGCCAGCCGCTGCCGCTCCATCTCTCTCCTCGAAGCTTGCCGCCGCCGCCGGGAATGGGGCTCTCGTGCCCGGATCCGTCCAGATCCGGCCGGCCCCCACCGAATCCCATCTCCCATCACCGAAGTTGGCCAACGTCGCCTCCTCCTCTGGTTCGTGGGAGGAAGAAGACCCAGCTCCCCCGCGTTGACCGGCCGACCGACCTCCCCAGGCTCCCGTCGCCCCCGTGTGGCCACGCGTGAGGCCCAACGCCGCACCAGACTGCACCAGGCCAGGCCGCCTTGCCCGACGGCCCGCGCCAGTCGGCCCAGCCTTGATCGCCCCCACACCAGTGCCAGGCCGCCCCAGCCTCCTCCGACTTGGGTCGAGCCCATGAAGGTGAGCGCCCCTTTTTATCCAGTGCCCCTACGTGCGTTTTAGCTAAGATGCGCTGGTAGCGTGATTAGACCCATTAGGGATTTCGGCCCGGTAGTATTATTTTAGGTTTATTCGGATTTGTTTAATTTTAGAAAAAAGCTAGAATTTTCACGAGCGTAGATATTTAACCGTATGTCGGATCGGAGCGAGTAATATATGTAAATCGTGTAGTTTTCTTCGTAGATTAATAATTTGCAACTTGCATGCGTGTTTGGAGTAGTTTGACGTACCGAGTGCCTAGATTTGCGTGCTATCCTATTATGTTAGTTGTCCCGTATAATTTTGTGCGTGTCCGGATTGCTCGAACTCCATGGATAAAATGGTCATGTTTTTAGGGACCCTTTGCCATGTATTTTAGAATAGTTGGTTGTATTTTTGCATGTAGGATTCCGTCGCTAGTTTGCTATACCGTGTTTAAGACATATTCCCGCATATACGTGTGGCGTTGTTTTTATTTTGCAACCCCACATGTTATATATGTTTTCGGGGTAGAAAAATCCATAGAATTTAACTGTGCATTTAGTTTTAGCTTTTGAGCAAGTTAGAGCACGAGATATTTTGCCATGTTGCCCTTTTGTTTATTTTGTGGGATTTAATCCGTGCATGATATGATTGAGTTGTCAACTAGAGATATGCCCTTGGATGTGTAGACTAGCCTCTGGTAATTTTGGTTGCAATAGAAATCCATGTTTAGGTGTGGTTTGCTTGTTCTCAACTTGCTAGGAAATAGTGTTGTTTTAGAGATGCTGAAATATTTCTAAGTCTGAAATATATTTTGTTGTTGTCTTGTCATGAGTTTATCAGGTGATCTGTAGCTCTTTTGAGGTTGGTGCAATGGAGTTAGTTGTAGACTTTAGGATTCTCTAGCATGATGTCAGTTTTCCTGCCATTTGGAGTCATGTAGCTTATGGTTTTGGTGCTGTCAATATGCCTTCAGATTGAAAACTACACTTTCATAAACTGTGGTTTTCTCTAAGTCTGAAACTGTGTGTGGGATGCCATTTTGTGACTTCTTTTCGTAGTGATCCATGCTCCCATGCTAAATGTTATTGGTTTGTATGTTGTGGTGCATCTTGACCTCTATTGCCTCATGCCTTGGTTGAGCATATTGGATTTGTGTAGCTCGTAGTTGTGGGGTGTAGAAAATGCTATGTGGCTGATTTTGGCAGATTGTAATGATTTCTTGTTTTGCTCGTAGTTGTTGAACCGTTGCTCCGTTTTGGTCGTGTCCTATACGAAACTTGCTTATAATATCGTGTAGTTTCATGTTACATTGCTGGTTGTGTGTTTTGAGATGCTTGTGACCGTCGTTGCCCACATATTGCATTCATGCCATCATATCTTGCGGTGCTTGTATCTTTTGAACCGTAGCTCCGTTGGAGATGTTCTCTATGTGTAAATTTCTTGTAACGACGCGTAGAATCACGTGAACCCATTTATTTTGCTGTTTAACAACCTTTTAAACGTGTTAGTTCAGATCTGGACAGAAATGTAAATTAACGTATGAGGTCGTCTCGGAGATGCTATATGTCATTTCCGACCTCATTTAAAATGCCTAGATAGATAGTTTATTTATGCTTCACCTATTTCCATGTTTAACCACATTTAATATTGTCGTGTACCTAATCGGGATAGAGTTAAATAACCCGTATGTGGAGAGTCATCAATATGCAACTCGTTGCATATTGAACTTCACTTAATGTGTAGTGTTTGATTGTTGTGAATTGCCATGCCATGTCTTGCATATATTAAGCTGTTCATGCATCATATGTGGATTGCATCTTGTCATGCTTGTGCCGTGGTGAATATCGTGTGTTGATTCTTGTTTCCGGTTTGCTTCATCTCGATAGAGTTCCGCAAGCGTGTCAGATTGTGAGGACCCGTTCGACTACATCGGTTCGTCTGCTTCACGGAGTTATTCTTCTTCCAAGCGGGATCTCAGGCAAGATGACCATTTCCCCAAATACCATTACTATCATTGCCATGCTAGTTTTACCGTTTCTATCGTTATTGTCTCGCTGCCCACCACCTGTTAAATATCAGCCTCCCAACATTGCCATGAAAACCCTCAACCTATTCACAACCTAGCAAACCACTGATTGGCTATCTTACCGCTTGCTTTGCCATGTGTTAGTGTTGCTAGTTGCAGGTGCAGTTGCTTCCATGTGATAACATGGGTTCCTTGTTATATCACCCTATTAAATGCTATTAATTTAATGCACCTATATACTTGGTAAAAGGTGGAAGGCTCGGCCTTTCTAGCCTGGTGATTTGTTCCACCTTTGCCCCCTTAGTTTCGACTACCGGTGTTATGTTCCATAATTTGAGCGCTCCTAACACGATCGGGGTTGTTATGGGGACCCCCTTGATAATTCGTTTTAGATTAAAGCTAGTCTGGCAAGGCCCAACATTGGTACTATATTTGCCCAACATAATAATTTTGTTAATACTGAATGCATAGGGCGTCATGAACCCGAGGAGTAATTTTACATAATACAGGGGGGCCAGTGCTGATTGTGTTGGTCCCAAAAGGGCAGTCTACGGGGCCACCACGGGGCAACTCGAGGATTGGTACATGTAGCCTTTCCCATCCAGTCGTGTCCTGAGAACGAGATACACGGCTCCTATCGGGTTCATCGACACGTCGGGCGGCCTTGCTGGATTAGTTTTACCTTTGATGAATGTCTTGTGCATCGGGATTCCGGTGAAACTTTGGGTAATCTCAGAGTTGAGGTTTTCCACTAAGGATTCCGATAAGATCGCGAGCTTCGTGATCGAGGATTTCTATGCGGCTTGTGGTAATTTGTGATGGATTAGTTGGAGAACCCCTACAGGGTTAAATGTTTCAGAAATCTGTGCCCGCGGTTATGTGGCAACGTGGAAACTTTGTTTCACACTGGTTCTAGACAACTTGAAGTTAACTTAATTAAAATATGCCAACTGAGTGCATAATCGTGACTATCTCTTTTGTGAGTTCCTTCTCTGATCGAGGACACAGTGGGGTTATGTTTGACGTAAGTAGGTGTTCAGGATCATTCATTTGATCATCAGTAGTTCACGTTCGTTATACATAGATCTTCCCCCTCTTTATTCTTGTACTCGTAAGTTAGCCACCTCACATATGCTTAGTCGCTTGCTACAGCCTCACCACTTAACCATGTCTCACCCATTAAGCTTTGCTAGTCTTGATACCTTTGGAAATGAGATTGTTGAGTCCCCTGTGGCTCACAGATTACTACAACACCAGTTGCAGGTACATGTAAAGATTACTTGACGCGAGTGCGTTGATTGTTCATTTGGAGTTGCTTCTTCTTCTTATTCTTCATCGATCTAGGATGGGTTCCAGGCCGGCAGCCTGGGATAGCAAGGATGGACGCTGTTCTTCTTTTCTCGTTTGTTTTCTTCCGTAGTCGGACCCTGCTCATGATGTTTATGTATTGTACTGATGTGACTCTGATGTAGCTTGTGGTGAGTGTAAGCCAATACCATGTACTTGTAACGATATTCATTCTTGCGAAATGACAAGATGCGCTTCTATCCCTGACGAGGCCCTCGTGCCAAATTGAGGATAGGATCGCATCTTGGGCGTTACAACGCCTCCTTGTGTTGGTCGTTCATCAGCTCCACCTGGACCATGGCCTCCTTGCTCGTGCACACCTAATCCTCTAGGATGTAGTGCAGCATGAAGATGTTGGCCACGGGAGGGGCCGGCGAAGGGACTGATGAGATGGCTCCGAGTGCGGCTCCAGCCCCCGGAGTAGTACCCTGAACTGGAGTCGATGCCTTCGCGAGAGAAGTCCTGGCCACTCGGGGAGGAAACGTGTCTTGCATCACAACGTCCACGCCGACTGAGGGGTTTGGTGGGTCGACCTTGTCATCCCCGTTGAGTTCAATCACCTCAAATGGTCCTGCAAGCACTCAAGATCACTCGGGCATTGTCGCAAGGCAAAAAGCATAACAACCGAATGAAATCCAAGTAAGTTCGAAGATTACCTTTCGAAGACGTGACGATCGCCTCTGTGTGGCCCTTCTCTAGAGCATTAGGATCAGGTGAAGCGTTTGAGGTATCAGTGCTGCAACAAGGTCATTAGTAAGGTTAAAACACTCGAATAATCATCAAAAATGTCACAGAAATGAAAAAAACATGCGTCAAGGACACTCGTTGATGCCACGGGCCACTAACTTTGATCCGCGGCAGAGCTGCTGATATGTCTCCAACTTGTCGATAATTTATCAAGTGTTCATGCCATATTCACACATGTTTACAATATTTTTATATGGCTTTGATGCACTTTTGTGATTTATTTAAAACAAACCCTGACAAACGCTGATTTCAGTAGAATTACTGCGCTGTTGTTTTTTGTGCACAAAATAAAATTCTCGGAATCGGCTAAAACTTGTTGATATTTTTTCTGGAACATATGAGTAATATTGGAGCAAAGAACCACAAGAGGGGAGCCACCTTTGGGACCCAAGGCAACAGGGCACGACCACCTCCCCTGGTCGCACCATGATGCCTTGGGGGCACGTGGCTCAGTTTAGCATGATCCGAACGCTAAAAAATCCTATATATACAAAAACCCTTAGAAATAAAGAGATAACTTCCTCTCTACCTCCTCAACTCATTGTATCGACAAAAACCCATCTGGAGCCTTTCCAGCACCCTGTCGGAGAGGGGAAATCATCTCTAGTTGCCATCTTCATTATCCCGCTGGAGGCCATGACAAGGAGCAAGTAGTTCACCCTGAGGGCTCAAGTTATGTACCGGTAGCTATATGCTCAATGTCTCTCTCATGTTCTTTATATGGCACGATATTGATGTATCATGGGCTTTTTTAATATAGTTGAATCGTATGGTGTTCTTCCCTTGCTATTTTGTTGTGATGAATTGAATCTTTGCCTTTGAGATCTCGTTATGTTGGATTGAATATTGGGTTCGAGAGCACTTCACGTATGTCTTGCATGTGGATACTCATGGTGGCAATGGGGTATTCTATTGATTCACTTGATATATGGTATGGCGTCAACTTGCAGATTTCGGTGACCTTGGGGATCTATGCATGGGGGTTGATTGCACGTTTTCATACTACGTTCTCTGATAGAAATCTTAGGGTACTCTTTGAAGTTCTTTGTGTTGGGTTGAATATCATGAATTTGAAATTATTTCATGCATGTCGAATAAGTAGCCCCTGGATACTTCAGGTGACATTGGAGTACATAGGTGAAGTTAGGGTTGACTGATATGTATCATGGGTATTGTTCTAGTATGAACTCTAGGGTTGTTTGTGACACTTATAGGAACAGCTCAAATGATTGATCAGAAAGAAAAACTTTGAGGTGGTTCGCTTCCTACAACAACTTTTTCTTATGTTCTCCACCAATAGGAACTTTGTAGTGATTCTTTGTTGCATGTTGAGGGATGACTATATGACTCTACTATGGTAGCATTGTTGAGAGATTGCACTAGTGAAATTATGAACCCTAGGCTTTATTTCCAAGCATTAATATACCGATTTGCTCACTATTTACTAAATATTACCTTGATGTTTTTATTTATTTAGATTACAAAAACCTATATCTGTTATCCATACAACACTTGTATCACCATCTCTTCGCCTAACTAGTGCACCTATACAATTTGCCATTGTATTGGGTGTGTTAGGGACACAAGAGATTTCTTGTATTTGATTGCAGGGTTGTTTGAGAGAGACTATCTTCATTCTACACCTCCCAAGGATTGATAAAACTTAGGTCATCCACTTGAGGGAAATTTGTTGTTGTCCTACAAAACTCTACACTTGGAGGCCCAACAACGTCTACAAGAATAAAGTTCCGTAGTAGACATCAAGCTCTTTGTTGACGCCATTGTCGGGGAGGTGGGTGCTTGAAGGTATATCTTTAGATCTTGCAATTAAATATTTTAGTTTCTTGTTTTCACTAGTTTTTTTAAATAAAACTTCAAAAATGGAGTTTAGGTTTCCTCATTTTCTTCGTCTTTTTAATGTCTTTCATGAAAATGATGGTTCGAAAAATTGTGCTCAATTGGTAGAGGAAGAATTTATGAAAATGCTTAATGTGAAATCCTTTAATAATGAGCATGATAGTAATGTTATTAGTATAAATTCTCTAAATATCCATGATTCTAATGATGATTGCACTAGTCACGATAAAAAAATCCTATAAGCATGTCAATTTTTGTGGAATGAATAAAATTTGTGAAGACATGCCATATAGGGATGATAGATTTTGTAAGAAGTATAAATATGATAAAACCAATTGGTGGCTTAAAGTTATAGATGAATTTGCCACAACATTATACTCTCTCCATCCAATTACTTGTGAACTTTGCAATAGGGTTGGTCATCTTAATTTCCAATGCATGCATTTTCATGATCAAACCATTTCCACATATTGTGATAATTTGATCTCCCGTGAAGTCTATAGTGAAATTTGTTTGTTTTTGGGTGTGAAGAATTGTCACATAAAAATGATTGGTTTGATATTTTCCTTGTCACTAATGATAATGATATTAATCTATAAGAAATATAAATGTTTTGCATAGTGAATTGCAATGAGAATTCTTATATCGCCAACTATAGAAAAACGGGAAAACCAATAGAATATAAAAGGAATACTAATGAAAGGGTAAAGGTCTCCCAATACCCTCCTATTGTTTCTCGTAATGAATCGGGTTGCAAGGAGAAGCTTCCCATATCTTCAATAATAAGCTTGAATAAATTACTTAAGCCCACACATAAGGTGGTGAAGAATAAGAAAACAAGGAAAAGTAATGTAAAAAAGGTATCTCTCCCAAATAATGTTGCTCCTACAATCATTGAGAATGAATACGAAAGTAGTGTGGACAATGATACACTTGATGATTATTTTGTTATGCCTACTACTTGTTGTGATGAGGATGATTGGGAAGATAATTATACTCCTTATGATATTGAAAATCTTTTTGGCACCAACGTGGAAAATTGGGATGATAATAATTGTTGTACTATTCGTGCCATCCTTACTATCGATCATAAGAGTGATTATGCTCATGATATGCAAACCAAGAAGCTTTGGATGTTATGCATGATGAGAACAATATGTTTGAGAATATATTTGCTGCAATTAATATTTTTCCCAAGCTTGGGGATGCTATTCTTAACAAAGATGATCTTTTTAGTCCCCTTACTTCGAATGATAAATTTTGTTATGATGATTGCATGCCTCTTATTTATGATGATTGCAATCTTTATGAAAGTGGGTATTGAAGAGTGTCAACTATAGGTGATTGTTATACCACTACTTTGGAGGTTTTTAATCTTATTATAATGATATAAGTGGATTTGGAGAGGTCATGACTTTGTTTAGTAATGATTCCACTATCTTGGAAGAGGTTTCAATTGATTATGGTGAGAACAAAGTTGCTACCTATGATGACTATTGTGATGATACTTATGTTATAAAAAGTAGTGATGATTATTATTATAAAACTTTTCATAATTATGAATACCTTTTTTTATGAACATTACTCTATTAAAGTGGAAACAATTTTTAGTGTTCCAGTTTCGTATGATACTCCCACTATTATCTATGAGAAGTTTGCCTATGGGGAGAGTAATAAATTTACTATGCTTGTGGATCATGAAGATAATGATTTATGTGATATTTTTTTAATTCCTTCATGGTGCTACTGAAAATTATTATGAGGGAGGAACATATGATTGTAGGTATTGAAATGATATCAAGTTTCCTCCCTATGTGTTCAAAGTCATGAAGATATGCTTGTTTTGCCTTCCTATGCTAGTTGTTTCTTGCTACCATAAATTGTTTTCTCACAAAATACTTATGCATAAAAAGTGGGTTAGACTTACATGTGCTTGTCATGTGCTTCATGATGCTCCCTTTGTGTTTCAATTCATTACTTTTATGTGAGCATCATTGAAATCATCATGCCTAGCTAAAAGGCATTAAAGAAAATCGCTTGTTGGGAGACAACCCAAAACCTTTACTTACTTTTTCTGTGTTCACATGGTTAATCTACTGTAGTAATCATGATTTGTGTCATTTATTTCAATAAAGTGTCAACTAAAGCCTTTGGGATAGTGTGGATACTTGCTTGTTTGATTTTGTGCAAAAACATAAACTTTTATGTCTAGTGCAAACATTTTTTGATTTTACTGGAGCATCAAAAAATTCTGAAATTTTTACAAAGTTTGTTTATGCATATTCTGTGTCTTTTCCTATTTTTCCGAATTTTACAAGTGACGGAAGTATGGCCTTCATTCATATATTCACACACTGTTCTGTTTTTGCCAGATTTTGTTTTGCATGCATAGTTTGCTTGTTTTAGTGTTTCCATAGCTTATATTGAGTGATATGAACTATGGGAATTATATAATGCAATATTTATTTTGTGATAAAACTTATGAATCTTGTCTTGATAGCACCTAAGTGAATGATCTGTATTTATAATACTAACCCATCTCACGAAGTTTCCTTAAGTTTTGTTTGATTGAAGTTTTCAAGTTTTGCGTGAGATGTCGAATGAGGTGAATAAGGGGAATCAAGAACTAAAGCTTGGGGATTCCCAAGGCACACCCAAGGTAATATACAAGCAATACTCAAGCGTATATGCTTGGGGATGCCCCAGAAGGCATCCCCTGTTTCGTCTCCAACACTATCGGTATATCTTACTTGGAGCTATATTTTTATTCATCACACGATATGTGTTTTTCTTGGAGCGTCATTTTATTTTGTTGTTCTATGTTAAATGTTATTTATGATCTTGTTCTACAATTAAAAGGTTCCAAGAATTCCCTTTAGAATGCTTGAATTGCATGTGTGATGTGTGTTGTACAAAAACAGAAACTTTTGTTGTAGTATTTGAATTGTCAGATTTTACTCGAACGTGGAAAGTTTATGAAATTCATACAAATTATTTATAATGTCCTAAATTTTCATATTTAATTGAGTTACATAGGTACACTTTTCAAATTATTTTCTACTGATTGTCCTGTTTAGATAGATTGCTTCCATAGTTTTGTTATCCACTTATCCTATAGTTTCCATAGCCTATATTTGTAGATATAAATTGTGGAAATGATAGTAAATAGTATATAACATTTTAAAATTATCATGCAACTTGTATTGGAAGTTCAAAAAGAGTTGATTTATTGTTATGTGCACTAACATATCTCAAGAGTTCTTTTGAAGTTTTGTGTGGATAAAGTTTTTGAGACCTAGGTGAAACCGGGATATGAGATAATTGAATGAGGTTTAGAAGATCAATCTTGGGGATTCGCAAGAGACCCGAAGTAAATATCTCAGTAAGTCTCAAGCATCTAAGCTAGGGGATGATACGCATCCCACCTCTCTTCGTCAACAAATATCAGTTAACCAATGTGTCGGGACCCCGATCCTAAGCCATAGGAATCTAGCCTGTAACACATCGCATCCCTTTGTGGTCTCACGCACGGTTAACTCCACGGCTGCAGCCTTACCTTAGCCGGGACCGTTTGCGTCTTTTGACTCACGTATGCGATAGTGTCGCTAGCAATCCAATGTCAAAGAACCCGGATCGACATGTCTAGTCATGAACCAAAGTGGCAGTACCGCACAAGGACAGGCATACATGACCCAACAAAGCAGGTGTCGGTCATCGGCGAATGTAGACGAGTCGTAGCAAGCTACAAGGACTCCATTACAACGCATGACATTTCCCCAAAGGGGACAGACACAGCAGCTAAGAAGGACACATGCCGGTCAACCAATGTGTCCGGACCAGTAGCGAACTACCAAGGCTCGTCGGATCACAAAGGGGCATTTCCTTGTAAGGAGTGCTACTAAAGTTCACGGCTAGGTATTCGAACCCCATACATACCAAGTAAGACACACGTATGCATGGCATACCGATATGTATAGATACATCGATGGCATCACAACATAACCATAAACATACAAGCTTTATTTAAGAGGCTCGGAAGAGCCACACACATAATATTACACATTAAGGGTCTCACGACCCATAATAGTAGTCATACAATACAAGCCAGCGGAAGAGTTATAAACTGTCTGGGTACAGACAGTGCAACTAGAAGGCATATGGCCTGACTATACTACAGAGCCGACGTAGGGCCAGATCGTAGCTGGGACACCAGCTACTCGTCGTCGTCGATGTCTACGAAGAACCCTCCATTAGGGTCATTAGCAACCTCTGCAACATTTATTAAGCAAACATGAGTACGAAGGTACTCAGCAAGACTTTAGGAGAACTAACTACTCATGCAAGGTATCAAAAGGTACTGTGGGGTTTCATGCGGGAAGCCAGCATTTGACTCGTGGCTAGACAACTTGCATTTTTAAATTAGTTTTGACAACTTGATTTCTCGCACACGAGTCCACTAACACCACAGCAATACACTATCGTGGAATCATTCCGTCTCCACACGGAAATGTCGTCCACGACACTCACGCTTATCTTGACAAATTTTATGAGTAGCCATTGAAGTTATCTATGAACAACATATGTCTCCAAGTAGTCCATATCCGCGGACGCGGCTATTCGAATAGATCATAACCCTGTAGGGGTGTACTTCGTCACACACGCTCTCGCCACTTATCGCCATGTGCACGTCATGCACCTCGGCAACCTTCAAGCGGAAGCCCAGTGAGGGAGTCGGCCACGACCGTTAACCACACTAGTACCTAGTCCAGGTTTATCGCCTATCTGAGAGTAACCCGTATGGAAGTCCGGCCGAGGTTTCCGCCACGGCCTCAAACGATGTGCGCAGGGTTCCCAAGCCCACCATCCGGGTGCCACTTGGTACACCGTGCCACTGCCTACCGCATCACGGTCCACCTCTCAAGTCAGCACCATGCACGGCCTCCAGCATTACTATAAACACCAGAAACTACTTGCAACTCCTGGACCGAGTACTACGCGATTAATAGGCCAAGCGGGGTCATATTTCAGGGCCCAGCATGTGGTAGTATCTAGTCTTGGATTACATACACGGAACTCAGTTCCTAAGGACGGTTCCAATGAAACAACCCGCCATGTACTCCTACACAGCCTTTCACCGGTACATTTACCAAATAAAGTTCAACACACAACCTTTGCTCACCGAACACATTCCACATTTCTGTTCATCTCCCAGATGACAGACCATACACAACTCTAAGCATAGCATGCATAGCAGGATAAGGCACATCATAGCTCAAGCAACTACCAGGTATGCTAGGTTGCAAGGTTCGGCTATTTACTGTGACAAGGTTAAGTCATGCAAAGGAAGTGGGTTCAACTATCGTGGCAAAAGCAGTTGAAGCATTTGATCCTAATGCAATAAATAGGTGCAGGAGCAAGAACATGGGATTTATCGGATGATCAAAAGGGTTGCTTGCCTTGTTGCTCAGAGGAGGAACGATATCCGTCAGACGGATATTCGGTGGAATCCGGGGGTGCGGAGCCTACCGAAATAAATGGCAACATTCAATAACAATCATATGCGATCAAAATGATGCATGAGCATGGCATGATAATGCAAGGTGATAAGTTATTATAATCAACATGTATTAGGTTTAGAGTTGATTTGAATCACATTCGAATAGCAATTCAAACGGGGTATTCTCGGATACCGGTTTAATTGATTCGACCTGATGCTCAGATCAACTTGATGTTAACATGCATGAAATGTCATGTTATGGTACTGAGTTGTAATTAGGACAGTGTGTGATCATTGCATATATAATGAAATTTGAATATTTTTGCAAATTCCATTTATAAAATGATTAAAAGAATTGAATTATTCCTTATTTCACAATTTAGGGTTCTGTAACTTTTTCAAACATAGTTGAAAATAGCATAATCAGAGTCCTTGAATTTTTCTGATACTTTTTCATATATAAATTATTTTCATTGGAGTTACAGATTAATTTCTATGATTTTTACAATTTTTAGCAATTTCCTGAATTAGTTTTATACTGGAAATTCTATTTATTGCATCAGGCTGACGTCAGCAGGTCAGCCGACCTGTTCAGGTCAAACCTGACAGGGGGGCCCCACTGGTCAGCCTCTCTGGGACTAATCCCGCGCTGACCAGCCCTAACTGAGGTTTGACTTGGCCTTGGGCCCACTTGTCAACGAGTGATTAGGTCACTAATCGGCTGGGTTAGCTTGCCACATCGACATCCACCGGCGGCGAGGTCATCCTCGCCGGCGGGGAGCCTCCGGCGACCACCAGCACGGCGGAGGGGCTCAGAAACGGCGCACAGGGGGCCAAATGCTGCGCGGAGAGCACCAGAGGAACGACACGTCTCCCGCAGCTTCATTTCTGTGCCTAGCCGGGGCTGATCTGGCCGGAGATGACGCCGACGACTAGCTTGGCGGCGGCCAAGGCTCGGGCGTCATCGGGGTCTTTGAATCAGGGGGATCTACGCTCGGTTCTTAGCTGCTACGGCATCTACGCGTCGTCCTGGAGCTGTTGGTGCCCTCGGAAGCACGAGCTGATCATCGGAGGGCTACCGGCGACGAGCGGCAGCGGTGGTCCTCGTCGGGCTCCGGTGAAACTAGAGCTAGAGGAGGGGATCGACGGGGAAAACTTAGGGGAAACGAGCGCATGCTCACGGGGAGTGCAGAGCAGAGCTTAGACGGCTCGGGGAAGGCCTGGGGGCGACGAATCGACGGGAGAGGTCCGGCGGCCGGAGGTGGAAGACGACGGCGTTGCGGGCGTTGCAGGGCTCGAGGAAGCTTCGGCTTCTGCAGAGATGACTAGGGCGACGAGCCGGAGCTAATGGCGTGCTCTGGGATGGAAACCTATGGCCAGGGGCACGGGCAGCTCGAGCTCGAGCTCGGCTCTAATGGCGGCAGCAAGGAGGAGGAGGAGATCTGGGAGGAGGAGGAGAACCAAGGCGAGGAATGGATAGGGGAGGCTCTGGGAGCTTATCCCCGTCGTCACCAGCGCGAGGCGGCGGCCAGGCAGGCACGCAGGTGCGTGGCCGTGCCGGAGGGGGCGGCGGCCACCTCCTGCTGCCTACTGGCGCGAGGGAGGGGACGAGCGGGAGATGGGCCGGGCCAGGCTTGGGCGAGAGGTAAGTTTTTTTTCATTTTCTCTGTTTTTGTTTTTCTGTTTTGCTAATTATTGTTTTGCCAATTAATTCAGCTCCAAAACAAAAAGTAAAAACTATTTTAGACCTCCTGAAATATTTGTTATAATATCCCCACCCATTTCCAAGGTTTTCAACATTTTTGGAAAATTATAGTTTCTGATTTCAATTTTTAAATTTGAAACCAGTGGCTTTTGCATTTATTTAAAATGCTTAAAGTGTCAAGAAAATAGTTTTCTCCAATGCTCATTTACTTTCATGATTTATCAGAAAGTTTGAACATTTCTTGAGGCCATTTTGGGTTCATTGATTTTGAACTAGTTTGAGATTTCCTTTAGTTGAAATGGTGGCTAGGGTTTTGAGTTTTTCCTTTGCCACTTTGCTGTTTTTGTTGAAACTTCTTAGATGCAAATGCAAAGAAGACATGAGCACAATGCTATCTTGCTTAAGGGTTAGGGATGTGACAACTCACCCCCACTCGAAAGAATCTCGTCCCGAGATTTAGAAGTCATCGGGAATAGCGTAGGATATTCAAGTCGGAGACGATCCTCTCTTTCCCAAGTTGCCTCCTTTTCAGAATGATTTGATCATTGAACTTTAAGAAATTTGAGGTTTCGACGTCGAGTGGTACGCTCAGCTTGATCAAGAATACGCACGGGGTATTCTCGGTAAGAAAGGTTATCTTGTAGATCAAGCGTTTCGTGGTCCACTTCACGGATAGGATCCGAGAAGCAACGCCTGAGTTGCGAGACGTGGAAAACATCATGAACCTTGGAAAGATGCGGAGGAAGTTCCAACTGGTAGGCAACTTCTCCTCGTTTGGCAAGAATGCAAAAAGGACCAATGTAACGAGGAGCCAATTTGCCCTTGATACCGAATCGATGGGTACCCTTCAAAGGTGTAACCCAAAGGTAAGCCTTCTCGTCAACTTCAAAGGTCACAGCCTTATGATGACGATCATATTGGCTCTTTTCACGAGACTGGGCTGTTTTCAACTTTTCACGAATAATGCGAACCTGCTCTTCTGCATCCTGGATCATATCCGGGCCAAAGAGTTGCCTCTCTCCGGTTTCTGACCAATTAAGAGGTGTTCGACATCTTCGTCCATAGAGAACTTCAAAAGGAGCTTTGCCCAAGCTTGATTGATAACTATTGTTATAAGCGAATTCGGCGAATGGAAGGCACTTCTCCCAATTCATACCGAACGAAATAACACAAGCTCGGAGCATGTCTTCTAGGATTTGATTCACTCTTTCTACTTGACCACTTGATTGAGGATGGAAAGCAGTGCTAAAAGATAAGTGAGTCCCCATGGCATTCTGAAAACTTTCCCAGAAGCGAGAAGTAAAGATACTTCCACGGTCCGAGTTAATTTCCAGGGGAACACCATGAAGAGACACTATTCGAGAGATATATAACTCTGCTAGCTGGCTAGCTGTTATACTCTCACGAACAGGAAGAAAATGAGCCACTTTGGAAAGACGGTCAATGACCACAAAGATAGCATTATTTCCTTTCTTGGTCTTGGGAAATCCGGTAATGAAATCCACGCTAACTTTATCCCATTTCCATTCAGGAATAGCTAAAGGTTGAAGGGTGCCAGCAGGCCTTTGATGTTCTGCCTTAACTCGGCGACAAACATCGCAGTTAGCAACGAACTCAGCAATTTCTCTCTTCATCCTAGTCCACCAGAACCTCTGGCGTAGGTCCTGATACATCTTAGTACTACCGGGATGAATGGTGAGAGGGGAATCATGAGCCTCCTTAAGGATTAACTGCCTTAGATGTGGGTTCTTAGGAACCACTAAATGATTCTGGAAGAACACCACACCTTGATCATTCATGGAAAATTCTTTAGCGTTTCCGCTAAAAATATTCTCCTTGATCCGTGATATACCCTTGTCACGCTTTTGGCCAGCTATAATTTGATCCTTAAGAGTAGGCTTCGCCACCAGGGTAGAAAGGAATCCTTGAGGAACAATATGAAGATTCAACTTCCGAAAGTCCTCATGGAGATGTGGTTGACCTTGTTGTAGCATCAAATTGTTACAATAAGATTTACGACTTAGTGCATCGGCCATAACATTGGCCTTCCCCGGGGTGTAAGTTATCCCTAAGTCGTAATCCGAGATCAACTCAACCCACCGTCTTTGCCTGAGATTCAAATCCGGCTGGGTGAAGATATATTTCAGACTTTGGTGATCAGTGAATATTTTGCAACGATTACCCAAAAGGTAATGTCGCCAGGTTTTTAGTGCATGGACCACAGCTGCAAGCTCAAGGTCATGTGTGGGATAATTATCCTCATGTGGAGGCAACTGTCGAGATGCGTATGCGATCACATGACGATCTTGCATGAGAATGCAACCTAATCCTTGTCGCGAGGCGTCGCAATAGATAACAAAGTCCTTAGAAAAATCTGGTGGTAGCAACACAGGTGCGGAAGTCAGGCGTCTTCTCAGTTCCTGAAAACTATGCTCACACTGTGGTGTCCACTCGAACTTTTTATCCTTCTTGAGGAGTTCAGTTAGAGGCTTTGCAACCTTGGAGAAATTCTCGATGAAGAGGCGACAATAGCTCGCTAGACCAAGAAACTCCTAACTTGCTTAACCGATTCAGGTTGAGTCCAATCAAGGACAGCTTGAACTCTCTCGGGATTGACAGCAATACCCTTACCAGAGATTACGTGGCCTAGATAGGTCACTTCTGGTAACCAGAATTCACATTTTGAAAATTTGGCATAAAGGCGATGCTCTCGAAGTTTCATCAATACCAGCCTTAAATGCTCGGCATGTTCTTGTTCATTCTTCGAGTAGATGAGAATATCATCGAGGTATACCACGACGAATTTATCAAAATACTCCATGAAGATTGAGTTCATCAGCCGAGAGAAAGTGGCTGGGGCATTGGTTAAACCGAAGGACATAACGGTGTACTCATATTGGCCATAACGAGTAACAAAGGCCGTTTTTGGAATGTCCCCGTTCTTGATCTTGATTTGATGGTATCCCAACCTCAAATCCATTTTGGAGAAGACTGAGGATCCAGCGAGCTGATCGTACAGGTCGTTGATCCTGGGGAGTGTATACTTGTTCTTAATGGTGACCAGGTTAACTGGTCGGTAATCTACAACCATCCGATCCGTTCTATCTTTCTTCTTGACGAAGAGGACGGGACAAGCCCAAGGAGAAGATCTAGGACGAATGAAACCCTTGCTCAAGGCCTCATCTAGTTGCTTCTTAAGTTCGGCTAGCTCTTTGGGTGTCATCTTATAAGGTCTACTGGCTATTGGGACAGTTCCCGGAACAAGGTCTATCACAAACTCTACATCTCTGTCAGGTGGAATTCCTGACAGTTCCTCTGGAAAAACATCCGGGAAGTCACGGACTACCGGAATGTCTTCAAGTTCCGGAAGAGGGTTGGCATTTAAGGAATAGAGCTGGCATTTGGCAACTTGAGTAGAGACATTTACTATCTCACCCGAGGGATGGGTAAGCTGGACATTTCTAGAGTGAGTATCAATCTTGGCATAGTGAGCTGACATCCAGTCCATGCCCAAGATGATATTAATATCCGAAGATTTCAATGCTATCAGTGAGGCTAGAAAAACTAGCCTGTCTACTAGAATTTCATTATCATAGGTTATCCTAGAGGTTTGCCATTTACTACCAGGGGTTTGGACAACCAATGGGATTGGCATATCACAAAATGACATGTTATGCAACTGTGCATAACTTTCTGAAATGAAGGAATGAGATGACCCAGTGTCAAAGAGAACGGACGCTGGGTGATGATTAACAAGAAGCGTACCCAGCATGACGTCGGGATCCTCTGCAGCTTCTTCTGCTGACACATAGTTCACACGGCCACGTGTAGGAGTTGGCTTCACATAATAAGCTTTGCCCGACTTGGCTTGCCCGACGGACTTTCCGGGTTGCTTGGCACCCACATTCTGAGGACACTCACGGGAATAGTGCCCTGGTTCTCCACACTTATAGCATATCACCTGGTTGGCACGTGGTGCAGCATTGCTAGCTGGACCACAATAAGCTTTTGCTGGAGGGTTGGCCTGATTCGTTTGAGGCGCCACGTAGGATGGCCTCGGAGTGTATCTTGGCGGCAGAGAACTGTTTGGAACCCACAGCCTGCGTTTTGGAAACGCGGAACCAGAAGATGAGCCAAAGTCACGGGAGTGCTTCCTTGTGGCTTCGAAGTCAGTATGACCAGTCTCCGCACTGATCGCTTTGTTGACCAGGGCTTGAAAACTTGCACACTCATGGAGGCGCAGGTCTCGACGGAGCTCAGGGCTCAGACCCTTATGGAATCTTGCTTGCTTCTTGGCGTCAGTAGACACCTCCTCTGTTGCATAGCGGGCGAGGTTACCGAACTCGCGGCTATAGGCATCCACAGACAACTTGCCCTGAGTGAAGGCACAGAACTCCTCTCTCTTTCTGTCCATCAGGCCCTCTGGAATATGGTGCAGACAAAAAGCTGCACTGAAGTCTGCCCATGTGGCCACTGGTTCAGCGGGACGCATAGCTTCAAAATTCTCCCACCACAGATTGGCGGGTCCCTCCAGGAAATACGCCGCAAAGGTCACCTTGTCGGCCTCAGACACATTCGCCGAGCGAATCTTGCGTGAGATGCTGCACAGCCAGTCATCAGCGTCGAGGGGATCGACGGAATGATGAAACTTTGGAGGATTCAGCTTCACAAAGTCATTGAGGGACACTGCAGCGTTCCTAGGCTGTCGAGCCGTATTCTGCTCAATACGCTCTAGCAGTCGGTTGGTCTCCCTTTTGTTTCTTTCTGCCTCAAGCATCACTTCTACCACAGAAGGTGGGTGAGGCAGGTCTTCCTGCGACGCTTGACTACCCTCACCTTGCTCATGAGCAGGGGCACGGTTCAACCTGGTGAACACCATCCTGACAAACAAACTCATAACTTAGACCAATATCATATCAATACCAGCTATGGATTAAGAATGTACTGAACACACGGAATGCGGAAATGAATATCCGAACAACATGGTAACAAGCAACTGCTATATATACACCATGGTTCATACACACCCTTACATAGTTCAGTACAAACTTACCCGAAGAGCAAACTACTGAAATGGTGGAACTACTCATCAGAGGCTTACAAGCTTCCTATACATTATTTATCTAGGCCTCCGGAATTCGTTTCACATTACTACCATACTTCACAAGTCACGCAGGACTGTGAACGTACGGCTACTACCATACTATCCTTCCGCTCATAGCTCAGGCATCCGCATAGAACATCTCATAGAGATTAGCTCCATGACCTGGAAGCTCAACCTGCGGATCAGGAAACACTCTAGCCTGAGATCCCTAGGATCCATAAGGGCACGGATGTGGCCTTGGTCCCCTGACTGGTGGTAAGAGGGGTCCCCGAAGAGGTGTGACTCCTCCTATAGCTGGCCAGTCAACGTGAGCCGGAAGATGGGTCCTAACAGGGTTCAGCATCTCCATCTCTCCATACCCTGTCTGGACTACCGGTGCCAGCTGCGTCAAAGCTGTCCAGAGACGGGCACGCGTAGCATAAAGCTCCATGCGGAGAGCACGAGCATCCCTGTCTCTGTTCTCTAGCATCTCAACGGTGGACTGCAGAAGTGGATCCTCCATAGAAGAATCAAAATAGACTCCACTGAGGTATCCCTCTTCACCAAGCTGAGAGGCCGGAACATAGCAGAACTCTGAATTCTGCAGCAGTGCATGTCTCGCTCTCATAATAGTTAGCATTGAATAGGCAGCATCTTGTACTGCCATGTCAACAGTGACTCCCAACCCATAGGACCAATGGATTGGCTCCTCAGCTCCAGGGTAGTCTGGAAATACCCTAACAATGCAGATGTACTGGCTCTGGTTGAAGTCTCGGTACTGTTCCTCCACTGTGTACTCGGGGTACCAGCGGTAACCGCACACCGACATCACCCTGACCAGCATGGCCGTATGACCCGGCACATCAATGCACCTGGTCAGACGTACCACCTGACGAGAAGGATGGCCAGGCATCTGTAAATAGAGAGTAATGCAAAAGCATTAGAGCTCTGAATGCAAAATTGGGCAGCATAGCGGCTGTAAATGCTCAAAACAAATTTGAGACAACCCAAAATGGAATAGCGTAACCACTCAACTATCAAGTTCAACTCTCTGGTCACCAAACTTACTTCCTGCTTCCTAGGAATAAAAGAAACCCAATATCTCTCGACCCGTAGTCCTATAAGCTACCGATCGGAAACACGAGCCTAGGAGAAGATGAGTAACCTAGTCCTTAATTCCCGCAGAAAAGACGAGGATGACCAGAATAGAATAACTTGAGAAGAGAACAAGAGTCTTACATTCCCTTCCACAAAAAATTCCCTTATATATAACTAAGAAATTCTAGACTCAACTTCGACTAGTTTGGCTTAGTAATCCCACAGTCAGTCAGGCTCTGATACCAATGCTGTCAGGACCCCGATCCTAAGCCATAGGAATCTAGCCTGTAACACATCGCATCCCTTTGTGGTCTCACGCACGGTTAACTCCACGGCTGCAGCCTTACCTTAGCCGGGACCGTTTGCGTCTTTTGACTCACGTATGCGATAGTGTCGCTAGCAATCCAATGTCAAAGAACCCGGATCGACATGTCTAGTCATGAACCAAAGTGGCAGTACCGCACAAGGACAGGCATACATGACCCAACAAAGTAGGTGTCGGTCATCGGCGAATGTAGACGAGTCGTAGCAAGCTACAAGGACTCCATTACAACGCGTGACATTTCCCCAAAGGGGACAGACACAGCAGCTAAGAAGGACACATGCCGGTCAACCAATGTGTCCGGACCAGTAGCGAACTACCAAGGCTCGTCGGATCACAAAGGGGCATTTCCTTGTAAGGAGTGCTACTAAAGTTCACGGCTAGGTATTCGAACCCCATACATACCAAGTAAGACACACGTATGCATGGCATACCGATATGTATAGATACATCGATGGCATCACAACATAACCATAAACATACAAGCTTTATTTAAGAGGCTCGGAAGAGCCACACACATAATATTACACATTAAGGGTCTCACGACCCATAATAGTAGTCATACAATACAAGCCAGCGGAAGAGTTATAAACTGTCTCGGTACAGACAGTGCAACTAGAAGGCATATGGCCTGACTATACTACAGAGCCGACGTAGGGCCAGATCGTAGCTGGGACACCAGCTACTAGTCGTCGTCGATGTCTACGAAGAACCCTCCATTAGGGTCATTAGCAACCTCTGCAACATTTATTAAGCAAACATGAGTACGAAGGTACTCAGCAAGACTTTAGGAGAACTAACTACTCATGCAAGGTATCAAAAGGTACTGTGGGGTTTCATGCGGGAAGCCAGCATTTGACTCGTGGCTAGACAACTTGCATTTTTAAATTAGTTTTGACAACTTGATTTCTCGCACACGAGTCCACTAACACCACAACAATACACTATCGTGGAATCATTCCGTCTCCACACGGAAATGCCGTCCACGACACTCACGCTTATCTTGACAAATTTTATGAGTAGCCATTGAAGTTATCTATGAACAACATATGTCTCCAAGTAGTCCATATCCGTGGACGCGGCTATTCGAATAGATCATCACCCTGCAGGGGTGTACTTCGTCACACACGCTCTCGCCACTTATCGCCATGTGCACGTCATGCACCTCGGCAACCTTCAAGCGGAAGCCCATCGAGGGAGTCGGCCACGACCGTTAACCACACTAGTACCTAGTCCAGGTTTATCGCCTATCTGAGAGTAACCCGTACGGAAGTCCGGCCGAGGTTTCCGCCACGGCCTCAAACGATGTGCGCAGGGTTCCCTAGCCCACCATCTGGGTGCCACTTGGTACACCGTGCCACTGCCTACCGCATCACGGTCCACCTCTCAGGTCAGCACCATGCACGGCCTCCAGCATTACTATAAACACCAGAAACTACTTGCAACTCTTGGACCGAGTACTACGCGATTAATAGGCCGAGCGGGGTCATATTTCAGGGCCCTTCATGTGGTAGTATCTAGTCTTGGATTACATACACGGAACTCAGTTCATAAGGATGGTTCCAATGAAACAACCCGCCATGTACTCCTACACAGCCTTTCACCGGTACCTTTACCAAATCAAGTTCAACACACAACCTTTGCTCACCGAACACATTCCACATTTCTGTTCATCTCCCAGATGACAAACCATACACAACTCTAAGTATAGTTTGCATAGCAGGATAAGGCACATCATAGCTCAAGCAACTACCAGGTATGCTAGGTTGCAAGGTTCGGCTATTTACTGTGACAAGGTTAAGTCATGCAAAGGAAGTGGGTTCAACTATCGTGGCAAAAGCAGTTGAAGCATTTGATCCTAATGCAATAAATAGGTGCAGGAGCAAGAACATGGGATTTATCGGATGATCAAAAGGGTTGCTTGCCTTGTTGCTCAGAGGAGGAACGATATCCGTCAGACGGATATTCGGTGGAATCCGGGGGTGCGGAGCCTACCGAAATAAATGGCAACATTCAATAACAATCATATGCGATCAAAATGATGCATGAGCATGGCATGAGAATGCAAGGTGATAAGTTATTATAATCAACATGTATTAGGTATAGAGTTGATTTGAATCACATTCGAATAGCAATTCAAACGGGGTGTTCTCGGATACCGGTTTAATTGATTCGACCTGATGCTCAGATCAACTTGATGTTAACATGCATGAAATGTCATGTTATGGTACTGAGTTGTAATTAGGACAGTGTGTGATCATTGCATATATAATGAAATTTGAATATTTTTGCAAATTCCATTTATAAAATGATTAAAAGAATTGAATTATTCCTTATTTCACAATTTAGGGTTCTGTAACTTTTTCAACCATATTTGAAAATAGCATAATCAGAATCCTTGAATTTTTCTGATACTTTTTCATATATAAATTATTTTCATTGGAGTTACAGATTAATTTCTATGATTTTTACAATTTTTAGCAATTTCCTGAATTAGTTTTATACTGGAAATTCTATTTATTGCATCAGGCTGACGTCAGCAGGTCAGCCGACCTGTTCAGGTCAAACCTGACAGGGGGGCCCCACTGGTCAGCCTCTCTGGGACTAATCCCGCGCTGACCAGCCCTAATTGAGGTTTGACTTGGCCTTGGACCCACTTGTCAGCGAGTGATTAGGTCACTAATCGGCTGGGTTAGCTTGCCACGTCGACATCCACCGGCGGCGAGGTCGTCCTCGCCGGCGGGGAGCCTCCGGCAACCACCAACACGGCAGAGGGGCTCGGAAACGGCGCACAGGGGGCCAAATGCTGCGCGGAGAGCACCAGAGGAACGACACGTCTCCCGCAGCTTCATTTCTACGCCTAGCCGGGGCTGATCTGGCCGGAGATGACGCCGGCGACGAGCTTGGCGGCGGCCAAGGCTCGGGCGTCATCGGGGTCTTTGAATCAGGGGGATCTACGCTCGGTTCTTAGCTGCTACGGCATCTACGCGTCGTCCTGGAGCTGCTGGTGCCCTCGGAAGGACGAGCTGATCATCGGAGGGCTACCGGCGACGAGCGGCAGCGGCGGTCCTCGTCGGGCTCCGGTGAAACTAGAGCTAGAGGAGGGGATCGACGGGGAAAAGTTAGGGGAAACGACCGCATGCTCACGGGGAGTGCAGAGCAGAGCTTAGACGGCTCGGGGAAGGCCTGGGGGCGACGAATCGACGGGAGAGGTCCGGCGGCCGGAGGTGGAAGACGACGGCGTTGCGGGCGTTGCAGGGCTCGAGGAAGCTTCGGCTTCTGCAGAGATGACCAGGGCGACGAGGCGGAGCTAATGGCGCGCTCTCGGATGGAAACCTATGGCCAGGGGCATGGGCAGCTCGAGTTCGAGCTCGGCTCTAATGGCGGCAGCAAGGAGGAGGAGGAGATCCGGGAGGAGGAGGAGAACCAAGGCGGGGAATGGATAGGGGAGGCTCTGGGGAGCTTATCCCCGTCGTCGCCAGCGTGAGGCAGCGGCCAGGCAGGCACGCAGGTGCGTGGCCGCGCCGGAGGGGGCGGCGGCCACCTCCTGCTGCCTACTGGCGCGAGGGAGGGGACGAGCGGGAGATGGGTCGGGCCAGGCTTGGGCGACAGGTAAGTTTTTTTTTCATTTTCTCTGTTTTTGTTTTTCTGTTTTGCTAATTATTGTTTTGCCAATTAATTCAGCTCCAAAACAAAAAGTAAAAACTATTTTAGACCTCCTGAAATATTTGTTATAATATCCCCACCCATTTCCAAGGTTTTCAACATTTTTGGAAAATTATAGTTTCTGATTTCAATTTTTAAATTTGAAACCAGTGGCTTTTGAATTTATTTGAAATGCTTAAAGTGTCAAGAAAATAGTTTTCTCCAATGCTCATTTACTTTCATGATTTATCAGAAAGTTTGAACATTTCTTGAGGCCATTTTGGTTTCATTGATTTTGAACTAGTTTGAGATTTCCTTTAGTTGAAATGGTGGCTAGGGTTTTGAGTTTTTCCTTTGCCACTTTGTTGTTTTTGTTGAAACTTCTTAGATGCAAATGCAAAGAAGACATGAGCACAATGCTATCTTGCTTAAGGGTTAGGGATGTGACACAATGTTGATTCTAAGTTTTTATTTGTCCATGTGATATGTCTACTCTTGGGATGCATTTTTATTTAGTTTGGTGTTTGAATAAAATTCTCATATTTTAAAATATTCATTGAGAGAGAGAGTCCTCACATAGCTACTTAATTATTTGACTACTCATTAATCTTCACTTATATTTTTTAGAGTAGTTTGATGTTCACTCTTGTGCTTCACTTATATCCTAAGCATAAACTATGAATAAATGAAATATCATAAATCTGAAATTATCAATGTGATTTATGATTAGTAGTAGTTTCACATTTGGTTTAGAAAGTAAAAGTTATTGAAGTTTGACAACTACAATATTGGTCATACAAGCAATTCATGAATTATTAGTATAAGAAATAGAACTTTCACATACAAATATATTATCTTGGACATCTTTTATGATTGTGAATACCCATTAACTATTTTCAACCTTCATCAAACAGTTGAAGTTGGACAAGGAAGACAGCGTAATGGTTATGTTTGGGTATATTTGCATAGAAGTTCTATTGTTCTGGATCCTCCAACATGTGGCTTGTTTACAACATTTTGCTAGCCAAAACTTCGTACTAAGTAGAGATACTACTTTTGCATCCAAAACCTTGAGCCAAGTTTCTTCCATGAGAGTCCACCATACCAACCTACATATGGTATTTCACTGCCATTCCAAGTAAATTTGAATGCTCCGCCTCTAAAACCTTCAAATAAACATCCGTTTTGTGTGCCCGTACCGCTCATGGAGCGATTGGGGTGGCAAATATCTTCCATGCTAAGAGGGTTACTATCACTATGAGTGTTTACTCACTTGTCATTGCATGAGAGAGACTCGTAAAAAGGATTCCCAATCTTGCATAATACAAAAATAAATAAACAAAAACTCCCCCTAGAAAGTTATTTTTTTAGAGGGCACCCGTGGATACGGCTAGCCATGGAATGTGTTTGAATGGTGGAGGGGGGGTAAATTTTCTATCCTGTTTGGGAATAGCCAATAATGTGGTTAGCATGGAAGATGTTGAAAACTCTGTTGTAACATTGACAGGAAAGGCACACGACCCAAAATATATTCATCTCTGTTTTAAACAATGAGCTCTATCACCATTGCAAATCCTTGCTTCCCTCTGCGAAGGGACAATCTATTTACTTCCATGTTACTTACTTTTCATGTTGAGTCAACTTCCTATTCCAAACTCAATATATTAGTTGGCGAGCATCATGTGGTGGGGAAAGATCCAAACATATATATCCATTCAAATATAATTGACCATGATTTATTATTGTTGACAATTATCTTTATGATAAGTATGTTGGGAGGCGAAACTTTAAGCCCCTATCTTTATTTGTGTTCGATGAATGCTGTTTGTTCTAAATATATGACTTAAGTATTAGCAATCATAAAAGGTTATATGATAATTTATTATGTGGAGCTCTTACTTAGACTTGATGATCCATTGAAGTTGTTTGGCGACTAATAACATGGGTTGTTAAATTTCAAGAGAATGCATTGTTTGAACCATGACATGCGAATTGATTGCTACTCAATCATGATGATATTTACAAAAATGTTGCTGGTTATGATGCTAGAAAAAGTAATTGCAATTACCATTGATCAAATGTATATACTATGCTAGCATTCACACTTCATAAATTATGTCTTTTATCATTTACTTACTCAAGGACGAGTAGGAGTTAAGCTTGGGGATGCTGATACGTCTGCAACATATCAATAATTTATGAAGTATTCATGCCATATTCACCTATATTTACAATATTTTTATATGGATTTGATGCACCTTTTGTGATTTATTTAGAACTAACCCGGACTGACGCTCTTTTCAGCAGAATTACCGTGGTGTTGCTTTTTGTGCAGAAAATGAAATGACTCGGAATCGCCTAAATTTTTTTGATGATTTATTCTAGAACGTACGAGAAATATGTTTGAAATATGCCCTAGAGGCAATAGTAAATTGGTTATTATTATATTTCCTTATTCATGATAATCGTTCATTATCCATGCTATAATTGTATTGATTGGAAACTCAAATACATGTGTGGATACATAGACAACACACTGTCCCTAGTGAGCCTCTAGTTGACTAGCTCGTTGATCAAAGATGGTCAAGGTTTCCTGGCCATAGACAAGTGTTGTCACTTGATAATGGGATCACATCATTAGGAGAATGATGTGATGGACAAGACCCAAACTATGAACTTAGCATATGATCGTGTTAGTTTATTGCTACTGTTTTCTGCATGTCAATGTATCTGTTGTTGGAAATATGCCCTAGAGGCAATAATAAATTAGTTATTATTATATTTCTTTGTTCATGATAATCGTTTATTATCCATGCTATAATTGTATTGATTGGAAACACAGTGCATGTGTGGATACATAGACAAAACACTGTCTCTAGTAAGCCTCTAGTTGACTAGCTCGTTGATCAAAGATGGTCAAGGTTTCCTGACCATAGGCAAGTGTTGTCACTTGATAACAGGATCACATCATTAGGAGAATCATGTGATGGACTAGACCCAAACTAATAGACGTAGCATGTTGATCGTGTCATTTTGTTGCTACTGTTTTCTGTGTGTCAAGTATTTGTTCCTATGACCATGAGATCATATAACTCACTGACACCGGAGGAATGCTTTGTGTGTATCAAACGTCGCTACATAACTGGGTGACTATAAAGATGCTCTACAGGTATCTCCGAAGGTGTTAGTTGAGTTAGTATGGATCGAGACTGGGATTTGTCACTCCGTGTGACGGAGAGGTATCTCGGGGCCCACTCGGTAATACAACATCACACACAAGCCTTGCAAGCAATGTGACTTAGTGTAAGTTGCGGGATCTTGTATTACGGAATGAGTAAAGAGACTTGCCGGTAAACGAGATTGAAATAGGTATGCGGATACTGACGATCGAATCTCGGGCAAGTAACATATCGAAGGACAAAGGGAATGACATACGGGATTATATGATTCCTTGGCACTGAGGTTCAAACAATAAGATCTTCGTAGAATATGTAGGATCCAATATGGGCATCCAGGTCCCGCTATTGGATATTGACCGAGGAGTCTCTCGGGTCATGTCTACATAGTTCTCGAACCCGCAGGGTGTGCACACTTAAGGTTCGACATTGTTTTATGCGTATTTGAGTTATATGGTTGGTTACCGAATGTTGTTCGGAGTCCCGGATGAGATCACGGACGTCACGAGGGTTTCCGGAATGGTCCGGAAACGAAGATTGATATATAGGATGACCTCATTTGATTACCGGAAGGTTTTCGGAGTTACCGGGAATGACGAATGGGTTCCGGGTGTTCACCGGGGGGGCAACCCACCTCGGGGAAGCCATAGGCCTTGGGGGTGGCGCACCAGCCCTTAGTGGGCTGGTGGGACAGCCCAAGAAGGCCCTATGCGCCATAGGAATAAAATCAAAGAGAAAAGGAAAAAAAAGGAGGAGGTGGGAAAGGGAAGAAGGACTCCACCTTCCAAACCAAGTTGGATTCGGTTTGGAAGGGGAGACCTTCCCCCCTTGGCTCGGCCGACCCCCTTGGGGCCTCTTGAGCCCCAAGGCAAGGCTCCCCCTCTTCCCCCTATATATACGGAGGTTTCAGGGCTGATTTGAGAAAACTTTGCCACGGCAGCCCGACCACATATCTCCACTGTTTCACCTCTAGATCGCGTTTCTGCGGAGCTCGGGCGGAGCCCTGCTGAGATTAGATCACCACCAACCTCCAGAGCACCGTCACACTGCCGGAGAACTCATCTACCTCTCCGTCTCTCTTTCTGGATCAAGAAGGCTGAGATCATCGTCGAGCTGTACGTGTGCTGAACGCGGAGGTGCCGTCCGTTCGGCACTAGATCGGAGCGGATCGTGGGACGGATCGCGGGACGGTTTGCGGGACGGTTCGTGGGACGGTTCGCGGGGCGGATCAAGGGACGTGAGGACGTTCCACTACATCAACCGCGTTTCTTAACGCTTCTGCTGTGCGATCTACAAGGGTACGTAGATCGGAAATCCCCTCTCGTAGATGGACATCACCATGATAGGTCTTCGTGCACGTAGGAAATTTTTTGTTTCCCATGCGACGTTCCCCAACATCTGTTCCTACAACCATGAGATCATGCAACTCCCGGACACCGGAGGAATCCCTTGTGTGTATCAAACGTCGCAACGTAACTGGGTGACTATAAAGGTGCTCTACAGGTATCTCCGAAGGTGTCTGTTGGGTTGGCATGGATCAAGACTGGGATTTGTCACTCTATGTGACGGAGAGGTATCTCGGGGCCCACTCGGTAATACAACATCACAACAAGCCTTGCAAGAAATGTGACTAAGGAGTTAGTCACGGGATCTTGTATTATGGAATGAGTAAAGAGACTTGCTGGTAATGAGATTGAACTAGGCATGGAGATACCGACTATCGAATCTCGGGCAAGTAACATACCGAAGGACAAAGGGAACAACATACGGGATTAACTGAATCCTTGACATAGAGGTTCAACCGATAGTGATCTTCATAGAACATGCAGGAGCCAGTATGTACATCTAGGTCCCGCTATTAGTTATTGACCGGGGAGTGTCTCAAGTCATGTCTGCATAGTTCTCGAACCCGCAGGGTCTGCACACTTAAGGTTCGACGACGTTTCAGTATAGTTGAGTTATAGGTGTTGGTGACCGAAGGTTGTTCGGAGTCCCGGATGAGATCATGGACGTCAGAAGGAGCTCCGGAGTAGTTTGGAGGTAAAGATTGATTTATATGAAGTCCTGTTTCGGTCACCGGAAAGGTTTCGTGCTCATCGGTAGTGTACCGGGAGTGCCAGGAGGGTGCCGGGGGACCATCGGGAGGGGTGTAACGACACTAGGGCTTCATGGGCCAAGAGAGGAGGAAAACCATACTCTGGTGGGCTGGCTGAAGCCATCTCTAAGGGCCCATGCGGCTGGAGTGGAAACAAAGGGAAAAATACAAAAGCTGGAAAAGGTTTCCAAGTGGTAGGGGAATCCTACTAGGAGTAGGACTGGAGGAGGACTCCTCCTCTCCTCCCACTTCGGACGACCCAAAGGGGCAGTCCTAGGGCCGGCGGCCTCCCTCCTCTCCTCCTATATATACTAGAGCTTTTGAGGATTTTTGAGACACAATAATTAGCCACATGTTACCCTCTCTCTAGATATGTTTCTCCTCTAGTCTAGTTTTCAGCGGTGCTTAGACGAAGCCCTACTGGAGTAGCTCCACCACCGTCGACGTCACACCGTCGCGCTGCCGGAGAACTCATCTACCTCTCCGCCCCCTCTTGTTGTATCATGAAGGCGGAGATCGTCATCGAGCTGTACGTGTGTTGAACGCGGAGGTGTCGTCCGTTCGGTGCTAGATCGGGACGGACCGTGGGACGGTGACGATTTGGATCGCGAAGATGTTCCACTACATCAACCACATTTCTTAACGCTTCCCGCTCAGCGATCTACAAGGGTATGGGGATCTGATCTCCTTCTCGTAGATGATCATCACCACGATAGGTCTTCGTGTGCGTATGAATTTTTTTGTTTCCCATGCAACGTTCCCCAACAAAATATTGGAGTAAAGAACGACTAGAGGGGAGACACCTGTGGTCCCCAAGGCAACAGGGCATGGGCACCCCCTGACCATGCCCTGATGCCTTGGGGCACATGGCTCCATTTAGCGTGATTCCAACGCCAAAAATTCCTATATATCCAAAAACCCTTACAAATAAAGAGAGAACTTACGCTCCACCGCCTCAACTCTGTGTATCGACGAAAAACCCATCTGGAGCCTTTCGAGTACCCCGCTAGAGAGGGGAAATCATCTCTGGTGGCCATCTTCATCATACGGCGGAGGCCATGACGAGGAGGGAGTAGTTCACCCTCGGGGCTGAGGTTATGTACCAATAGCTATGTGTTCAATCTCTCTCTCT